>NW_028301603.1:10000000-20000000 GCF_987345545.1 Pholcus phalangioides | reverse complement strand
TCTTTTATACTTAGAATTGATTCATTTGTTTCCTTTCTACCATAGGTCATTGGACACGTACAAAGAGTTTTCAAAAGAATGTAAGTTGCCAAAGCATTTTCAACAGAACAAAACATAAATATAAATGAGATTGGCCATCTCAGAAATAAACACTCTGAGGAGTTGAATGCAATATTTGTTTTTGACTGATAACACCTTCCAATAACAGTTCTTTACACTAGATCTCTGCTATTTATTTTAAAAAAATATTGATACATAAAAAAAGTTGGGCTGTTCAGTTTGAATGACTATTATGTTTTTGATCAATACCCCTGTATAAATTAGCTGTGATTTGTCATTTTTTAATTAAAACTTCTGCCTGTGAGCTGTTATTAGAGTGTGTTTTAGTTGGGATAGAATGGTCCTAGCTTATCTTGAACACATTCAGTCCACACTCTTTAGAAACCTATTTATGTTTCTTCCATTATTGGATGAAAATTATTGAAGTACCTAGCCTTTTTACTTAGATACTTGAAAATTCTGATGGTGCGTTAAGATTACACTTGGTTGATTGCAGTCTATGAAGGAAAATACCCCTTTTGAGCACAGTGTATAGAAGATGTGTTCTGCAACAAAATAATCACCATCAGACCATGTGCTATCACTTAAGCGAATTGTCTGTTCTATATCGGATCATTTTTTCACTAAAGAAGAGGGGTGGGGCTACATTAGTCTCAAAACAGCTGTATGGTGTTTGAATTTTTATTTTGAATCATTTTCGTTGGAGTTCACATCCTCTATAGTAAATTTATTTAAAATTTGAAGTACCTAAAGTAATCATAAAATATTTTTATTTCCCAAATTTACATACAGCATTTTTTTAAACTACAGAGCTCAGCAATGTAAAAACTTTATCTTACAATCAAAGAAAAAAATTTTTTTATAAAAAATTGTTATAAAATGTTTTAGGATAACTTTTGCACTCCAAGCTTTTTTGGTCCAGCCAATTGCCTCTCTCTTTGTCGTTGTTTCCGTTTTTCCTCTCGCAGCAATCTCTCTTCAGCATTTCTCTGCTGGCGATCAGAGGTTTTGATAGTTGCTGCAATGAAAATGAGAAACAGTGATTCTTATAATATACATAGGGTATGAATATTCTAGGACGGGTCTGTAAAATTTTCCCGAAATGGAATAGCAAACCTGTCCCTTATAAACAATAAAAAAAATATTAGACAGCTATAAATACATTTTTATGAATAAGGGATATAAAAATATGACACACTTGTTCTCACCTTTCAAGCCAATTAAAAAAATTTAAATTTCAAGGTCCTATTTGCAATATTTAAATTTTTTGAAAAATCTGTGTAGCTCTGCTAAAAATAATTTTTATATTTTTTAATTTTAATTCTGAAATTGTAAAAGAAAAACAGTAAAATGTCTACTCTATGCAATTAAATTTTACTGTGATTATTTTAAAAAGTACTCTGACAGCAAAAAATTTCACCACCTGTGATGTACCACATAATGAGATCCATGCAGAGGGGTTAATCAGTGTCAAATTTGTATTTCTTAAGAAATCTTTTTGTATCTGGCTCTTAACTAGTCACTTTCAAGAACTACTCCAAGCTGGCATCACTATATAATTTGGTTGTTAATTTAAATGCATTAAAAATCATTGAGAATGCTTATTTCGCTGTGAAATTGTACTGCATTTTTTCAGTACTTTTATCTATGTACCAAGATGTAAAAATTTAGAGCTGCATAAGTATTTTTTTTGCTTGTCAAGTCTGGCAATTACGAAAAATTGTATGTGAAACAGTTTTATTTCTGTGCCACTTGTATGCATCCAAAGAGCCGCATATGAGCTCGTAAGCCACACTTTGCTGACTAGCAAAGTTCTAGTTCTAGAAGCTGTTCTCTAGTATCTGTGCTCTAGATTAATTTAATACACATGCATTGCAAAACCAGTGGACTATAATTAAAAGGTGTTTATGTCTTCTATTCAGGATGGAACAAAGAAGAAGAAAAGCTCATCCTTCTGGAACATGTGCCGCTGCTTCAGAGATTAAATTGACAGCTTATGAATTTCTGATTTGTTCATGTTCAGAAAAACAATTATATTATTCTTCAGCTGAGATGTATCGATTATACGTTCTCTCTCGTCATTAAATATACAGTTTCTTTCTTCAATTTTTAAACATGTACAATTTACCTATTTCTTGACTGAAATAAGTTATAATTTACTTAATTATTTCTGTTTCAGTTGCACTTTGATTACCAAACAATGTGGTTGTAAAACTTAAATCGCCAAGCGATATAATTTTGCTATAAAATGTAACTTCACTACTGTTACTTTTGGTTAAGGACAATTTATATCCTCTCTCAAAATCAGCTGCCTGTTCAATATCCCAGTAAAAAAAATCTGGATTTTTACATACAAATAGATTATTCTATGTTCAGTATAAGGCACTCATGATTTGCAGATTACTCCAGTTACAATACAAATTGGTTAAGATCATAGACTGCTATAAAAACCAGACAGCTGTAGACAGGCTAAATATGCACAGACATTAAAACTGGCTATATATATATATATTTAGTTGCAGTTCAATTTTAAGAACCAGTCCACTGGTGCATGAAGATGTGCGTGATGGCACTCTGTTATTCATGCAAGGTCTTAGAAAACTGGCTTATGCAAAGACGCAGTTGGATTTTCTCTTTCCTGAATTCTTCAAATCACAGATCCCTCACAATCCAGATGAGTACAGTTCTGTAGCGTAGTGGGCTGGGGCACTCATCCAGATGGTGGTCCAATTCCCTATACAGGCAGTGGAATTTTCTTTACTGAATTAATCTTCACATAAGCCAGTTGTTTAAACTCTTGTGATCACTTGTTCCTGAACATGTCATTTATTTGAACATCCTTCCCATTTACAAAAATTACCGTTATCAAAATTTTGAACTTTTGATTTCATGAACTAACTGTTAGAGGCTCTTTTTTTTTTATAAACTTTATTTTTTTTTTCACTATTTGTAAAATTTTTGAGTGTTGTGAAACATACCTGAAGCTTTATTTGTGACAGTTTCTTCGTCCCAACTGCTCCACTGGCTGTCTTCTTTGTTCCAATCGTCTTTTGTAAGTTCATTCTGATTTGAAAGGAGGTCCTTGGATCTTGGAATTTCACTGAATGGATCTGGAGACTGGTCCTCAGGAAAGTAATCTTTTAGCTTGTTCTCCTGAAGAGAAAAAAATAGTCCCAAAAGTCTTGAATATCTTTGCAGAAATGAAATTTGAAGAAATTGGAAAATTGTGGTTTCTTTGCACTCAGATTTTTGCACAAAAGAAAATCAACCAAAACATATGTTATTGATCTTGAAAAAGATTGTATATTAGAGTTTGGTAATTGTTTTTGACGTGAAAATACGCCTTTTAAATAATCCGACAATACTGAATGCATTCTCTCAAAAAATTGTGCGATAAAATTTTTTAAATGCTAATATCTCAGGAAATTTTCAGAACATATCAGTTTTTGATATCTGCGGGTAGATCTCGTTAACTTCGGCTTCAACAAATTCTTTGGTCTGGGCACCAGGCTCGCAGTCCACATTCGTAAAAAATTGTTTTTCACAATATCTTGGGAAGTCTGCAGATATTTACGCAAATATATGCCAATGGTGTGTGCCATCTGATGGATATTCTGAAGACAAATCCGATGATACCCATTTCATTAAGTCAGTACCTACCACACAATTTAAGGAACAAAGAATGTATTCACGTCAAAACTTGCAGCTGTGTCTACACAGCCTACTCCATTTTTTCAAATCTGCATACAAATCTAGCTCTCACTGGCCATTTTACTACAGCACAACTATTAGATGCACACAAAAGCAAATTCACAGCTAATTTTTATGCCCCTCAGCTAGGTGCAGATCCAAGATAATGTGTCAAGGGGAAACTTATTGATGTACGTTAGGTGAATTGGCCTATATTTTAATGGGACAGGCAAATTTTCTCCATACTATGACTCTTGAGAGGGATGATCACCCTCCTTTAGATTCGCACTTGCTTTCAACAGATTTGTCAAAGCAGAGGTTGAGGAAAAGCTCGTAGACGTTTAAAAAATTATTGTACATTATGGAAAGACAGTGCACATACTTACACTTCTGAAATTGTCAATAGGTTCAAAGCTCTCCCATTCATCTATATCCCACTCACCACCGATTTCTGGCTCACAGGATTCAGATGCATTCAGATTTATTTCAGAAGGTAAATTTTCTTTGCTCGTAGGTTCATCCTGGAATTTCACACAAAAGACTATAAAAATAAATAATTAATCAAAAAGGTGAAAACACAAAAAAATGAAGAACCATCATGGTTTCCTAATGCATATCGATTACTTAAAAAATTGGCCCTGGTGACAATGCTCATTTAAGTAAAAAAATATTGATAATAGTTTCAGAATCGAGATTTTGCTGCTGGTGGTAATAGTGTTCAGCATTTCTCTAAGAATATAGTTTGAGTTTTTATGGTTATGAACTTGATTAACAACATTGTCCTTTCCAATTATTCAATGAATAAGCTAATCACATGAAAGTTGAACTAAATATGGTTTTGCTACAAACAAATTTTATACATCCTATTGGTGATGAGCAGTATGATATTTTTAATTTTTTACATTCGAATCACCATTAGCATTACCTTTTGCAGTCGAATAAATATACCTCCAGTGCTATTATTAATGTAAAATGCAAATGAAATAATTTCCCAGAGGAAACGAAAAAAACAAACAATAACCTCGAAATCATTCCAATCTTCACCCCAACCATCTGTATTTTCAGCATCATCGCGATCTGGTGACTGTATGACTGGAGGTGGACTTTCTAAAAAGTAAAAAAAAAGAAAAAGAAAATTATGTTTCATGGAAATATTTTTATGTTTTTTCATAAGGGGTAGAAGAAAATCAAAATGTTCGAAAACCTTACCTATGGTTTCTTTAGTTTCAAGCAGTTTTGTTTCTGTGAAAGACAAATTCGGTGGTTGTAAACACCAGTATTTGGTTTCATCATGTAAGTTCACTCATTGCATACTTTTAATTATGGTAGAACCATTATATCAAACCCTGTTATTGTGGACATCACTTATAACACACAGTTAACAAAATATGATAATAAAGGGTGCTTATTTTTATCTGACAAGTTTTAAATTTCCAAACAAGAGATTAAACAGTGTGTTATAGTAGCGGCTCGCTACAGTGTTGAACAAGTTGGAATGTGCATGATTATCAAAAATAGGTTGCTACTCTTAACTGGCGTCAACTAGCGAGTATTTAAATTTTACATACAGGCATTCTTCACTTTACACGATTAATTGGTTTTGCAAAATAGTCGCATTATACAAAATTGCATAAAGTGAGTTGAATTTAACATGGGAAAGATAGGGGTAGGGGGTTGATTTTCTTCAACAGGATTAAAAAAATTGAACTCAAAAGCAAAGGAAGTTTTTTTAATGAATTAAATTAATACTTTTCCTGTCTTCACTACTTCTGATTGATTCTAGTGTGTGTGAATATTTTCTTTCCCAAAGAACCTGATATGAGATAGGCTGATAACTCTTTTCAATAAAGCAATCGAGATTTAGCTGATTAACAGCATTTTTCATCTCCTTATAAAAACTTTAGTAGCAAAGCCAGAGAATTCTGCATATTTCTCACAAATATAAAAATTATACTTTAACTGGAACCACTTTTTTTTTTATCAAGTTTCTCATGGTATTGTCAATGCATTACTAATCCTTGTTTACCAGTAAGATCTGGTGAGTTTTATCTGAGAATTTCTTTCATTATTTGTCTCGGCTACATCACCAAATCCAATGCATTTTGTCATCAAAGGATTTAACTTCGTTATATATATCTTCAATTTGCAAACCCTTCTCCAGGATTAAAGTTAAATTACAAGCCGGATTTTGCAGGTTGGAATTCATAAAATAAACTTTATTTAATTATAATGTGATTTTTTTTTTAGTGTGAAGTGAGGGACACCTGTACTTTACAATGACTCTACATGCTGCTCATTGATGGCACAGTTGGTAGCGTAATGGGTTGTAACACTGTTGGTTTTGGGTTCGAATCCACACCTCGTTACCTGCAAACTTTTTTTTCCACCCTTTCATTTTTGATTTTTTGACTGTCAGATTTATTTTTCTGCATCTTAATTTTTTTTAAACCATCACACAAGTGAAATGCAGTTCATTATTAAATGCTGGTGTAACCAAGTTTGCCTTCACTTGTTCTCAAAGCTGATATCATTACATTAGCACTGTAGCATTTTGCTAAAGCTTTTCCTCCCATTTTCGCTTTTTTGCGAAAGGAATTTTTTATTCAGCTTAAACCCTGATTTCCAACGAATAAATGTTGGAATGCATGTGTATTGAACCTAACGCGCGTGAAGTTTGTTCCTGTATAATGTTTGGTATGCGTAGTGCTACCATTCGGCATCAATTTTTCTAACTATGCATGAAGTGTAATGATGGGTTAATTCTATTGTTGTAGGCCTGTTGCTCTGTGGTGAGACTTTTTAATGGGAAGATTGGCTCAATTTGTGCCTGAAAGTTGAGAATTGCATGACTCGTACTGCTTGCTGCCCAGAAAAGTTAAGATTAATGCGGTATATACAACCTAGGTACAACATATTTTTGAATTCAACCTATTTTAAAAGCTGTTTTTTATTTGAGGTATATTAAATACTTTTTACAGCTAACTACTGTACTTTCATTGATCTATATCCTTATAAGAATTATAAACCAGCTTCCATTAAAGCGTACAACTTTCAGCCTCTATTAGTCTGTTATAATGAGGTTCTACTGTATCATTATTTTTTGTATTTAAATGGAAAATATTTGAAGCATTTACAGAGACAAGCTACAAATTGAGGTTGGAAGGGGGGTAGTTAATTTTCTAATTTTATTTCATTGGGCGGTATCAAGCAATTTTAATCAATCAACCAGCTAGGGTGTTTTAGCGATGGAATGTCTATGCGTTTTTACTAAACTTTATAGACTCACACACTTTCATCCAGACATTTGTACCATACATAGCTGCTTAATGTGAACTCTTACATTCTTTCAGTAGCTGAATTTGAGGTCATTATGTTCATAATGACATGTTAAAAATGCATCATTAAAAAATATAATGACCCATTTGGGCGAAAAAAAAAAAAATTGATAAGGGAAACAAATTGAGTGTCTAGCACCCTAATATAAATACAAACACAGAGGTCACAATAAGCAAAATGCCTAACGAGGTGGCTGAAGAAAGATGTCCGTAAAAAATGTGGATGTCAAATATAACCAAAATACAGCAACCCAATATAAAAGCATATATCATGAAAGAAAAAACTAATAATTAATACTATATAATACATTGCCCATAAAAAAGATTATGGTTGTCTTATTCTAAGTATGGATAGCTTCTCAATTTATCCCACCATGTTTATCATACTTCTTTTTTTTAATGTGTAAATTGTGTTAGAATTCATGACCCCCCAGAGGTAAGCTATTCCAGTAACAATCCTTCAAGAGAAAAACTTCTTGTGACACCACATGGAGTTGTCTCTTTCTAAACGAATAACTATACTGGTGTCCCCTTGAAGAAGCAAATTTTAAACATATCATATTCATATCATATATAGTTATCATATTCCCCCACGACAGCTGCATTTCTCAAATGTAAACATATTCAATAAATCGTCTTCATAGCTCAAGCCTTGTGTGATTTCCAAATGTGTCTCAAAAGATTGACTCAGAACAAATTGCTGCCCTATGAAGATGAAATGTGGTTGTTAAAGGCGATTTTAGCTGCCAAAAGTGAAGACAAAATAAGTTTTCAATCTGTTTCTCGTATAATATCAGACAACATTTAAAACATTTTTTTAGAGGGAAAGTTTCTCCAGACTAACTGTTAAGAAATCAGTGCAGTTGGATAAAGATAAAAGTGAACACTCTATATATGTAAAGTAATATGAGCATATATTGTTTTTTCATCTTCAGGTGTGCTCACTTCTTTAAGGGGGAGGGGGTGAATGATAATATATGTGTTAATGGTAATTTGTCAACTTAGTTCCAAGCAATTTAAAAAAACAAAAAGATCAATGTTTTATCACCTTTGTTATCAGAATCTGTTGGTGCAACGTTAGCTACAGGTGATGAAGAACTCCTAGATAAGGAAGGCATATGCAATTTATCCACTAAGGATGTCACAGCCCATGATGTCCAGCTGGCAGCAACTGCAGAAGGTGTAACTGACTGAAGGTCTTTTTCTGGGAATATCACAAACAAAAATTTGAGATAAGAAATTATACATTTATACAGAAAAAAGGAAAAAAGATTCATATTATCGGACAACACAAACAATGGTGTAATCCAGTGTTATCCGAAAAAATAATATGTTGAGGAGTAATTTCACTTCTCTCCAAAATTTTAGGTGTAGTTCTGTAAAATGAGTATTTTTTAAAGAGAAATGACTCTATTTAAAAATATCTGAAATTTGAAGTATTTTCACTTAACGAAATTTGGAGAAAAAATTGAATTTTGAAGCATATCACAAACACTAGTGTAATCTAAGCACAATGTTCCCAAGACGAAATAATCAGGTGGTTATATGAATACTATATTATGCTGTGAAAAAATTGATAGGTGATAATAGGGTAAAAAAAAATTAGATTTAATAAATATGTTTGATTATCCTATGTATACATTTGTGATAAGCTTGACCCTGATTCAATGATTTTCTTGACAAAAAGAATGAAATATCTCAAGTCTTATTCAATTTTTTGAATTGAGGTTTGTCTATAATATAAAAATGTATTTGAATTTTAAAAGAAAACAAGTGGAATAAAATCAAGGTGAATTCATCAATTAAGGTAATTTGATATGAACTTTCTTTACCCATCTCTTCAGCTAGGGAAGGGTCCTCTGATACTTTCTGCAGCTTCTGAAGGAAACCACCGATTGCCCTGAATGCCTGTATAAAGAAAAATATTTTAATGAAAATAGCATGCATACATATATTCACTGACTGTTGAACTATATAAAAATTCATATACCTCATCTCTAACACTCTTCTCTGGATCAACAGTGAAATGACACAAAGCAGGAACGACACGCATAGCACAGTCGTTTAGACTGTAATACCGCTCAGTGGCAGACAGTGCTCGAATCGCTGCAGTACGTGCAGGTGGGAATGGATCTTTAAGAGCTCGGAAGAAGGCACAGATAAGTACTTTCTTTCGGACCTGAAATTCATTAAGATATTGGAAAAAACAGTTGAATATTTTTGGCATGTATTTAAGAAAAAAAATGCAAAATTTATTTTATGAAGAATTTTATGAAATTGGTGAAATAGAATTGAGTGAAACATAAGATAGATATATATATAGTTTTACTTGAATCTTTTGACACTAAAAAATATTTACCTGTGGATGTAGATAAGAAGCAATTTTTCCAAGACAAACTATTGTATTGGTTCTGATTCCACCCTATTAAAAAACAAGTGAATTTAAATCATGTAATTAATAAAATTTAATTGTTCAAATAAAAGACATTAACATATTTCATATACTCTAAAAAAGTCAGACATCTTCACCTTTGCTCGCAAGCATTACAGTGCTCCATGAAGTACCCAGAGCGCTCGATGCTAGTGTCCGATTTTATGCTTGTGAGCACTTGATTAACGCTCCAATTGAAAATCTTGTACAATTGCATTCAATGATTGAAATCACCCTGATATCATGCATTTGTGTGCCAAACTTGCCATAAGGATGCTCTTTTGATAATTGGTATAGGCAGTGCTCGTGACTAGAAAAAGGTTGAAGACCTCTGCTCTGGGTAATGAGTTTTACATCTCACTCTCGCAACAATCTAGAACAGTGATGCCCTAACAGATTGAGCCAGGGGTTCTGTGAAGGGCTTCAGAGGCAAAATTATAGTTTAAAATAATGATTTGGAAGATCCCCCCCAACTGACATGGCACACTTCAGGGTGTTCAGAGATTGAACAGAGATGCTGCAAGATATTTGAAATTAGAGTTGGGCCTTGATATAACAAATTTTCATTTAATGGGTTCCTCAATTTAACAAACTTTTTAGAAAGTATTTCATCAGAGGGCAGCACTTGAAGTTGAACTTTCAGGTGGTTTTTAAGATGGCTTCCAGGGGAAAGTATGATTTATTACACAAAATTTAGCAATAAAATTCTGGAAAAAATCGTATGCGAAAATCAATATACCCTGCGTCATCTTGGCTGAAAATTTTTTAAGAAAGTGGATTATTTCTTAGCAAATCTTTTTTCTTTTTGTGATCATTTATGTTTTTAATGTATTTTTTTAGTACTAAAAATGCTTGTTCTTCTGTGGTTCCAAACTCTGAGGCGAGAATGTGAGCCGATCTCTCTGTTAAGAAGTCTCTCCACAGAGAGCAACAAGCCTTCAACAGTACAATTATTTAATTATTACACTTCACTCATAGCTAGAAAAATTAACGGCAGATAACAGCACTACACATATCAAGCATTACACACCCATAAACTTCACATTAGGTTCACAACACGTATACACACATTCCAACATGTATCAATTCGTTAGAGGTTCCAAAGAGGAATGTGGACGAGGTGCATGTGTGGTTAGTGGTATCAAAAATGCAAAAAACATCTTGAAAATTCCAAAAAAATGAATACTTGGGTCTGGAAGGGTATAATAATTTACCCCAATTTAATGAATAAAAATGTCAGTTTCATCTGATTTGTTAAATCAGTATCCAATTGTACAATCTAACCCTAAGGAAATGATCAACACAATATCAACCACCCTGAGAGAAGAATCATGGCCACATTCTGCAGCAGGGTTCTTAGGCTAAGGGCTGGGAGATCAACAGACTCTCTATAGTGAATTTACAGTGTGTAAAAACAAAAAATTATAAGAATTATTCTGGGACTGAAACAGTGTCAGTCCCACCCTTATGGGGGCCATGCACAGAATGTATGACGCATAGAGAAACAGAAAAAAAAAAATTACGTACCTGATCATCTTTGGTCTGCAGCCTTGCAAAATGCTTCAGCATTTCTTCATTCAGATTCTGGTAGTTCAATTTTGGGGCAAGGTAGAACATACACTGCAATTAAAAAGATTAATTTGCAACAACTGCAATATGAATGATAAATTATGATTATGTTCCATGTTATCGAAATGATTAACTAAAAAAAACAACAATTGTCTGCACCTTGATAGTGTATTCCCTTATTACAGGACTAGTATCTAAAAATCCTTGAGTGACACTTGGAAATATCTGTGTATTCACAACAGAATGAGAGAAGTGATCGATAAACTCTTCCATCTGTGGGTGGAAAACATCAAAACATCACAATGGGTTACAAATCATTATGAAACATGGGGTTGGTTGGAAAAAATCTTTCTGTGAAATACACTATTAGGTAAAAAATTTTCTGAATAATGAGTTAATTAATTAATGTTCAAAAGCTCTATATGAGAAACCGTAAATCATTTGTATCAATGTGTAAGGATCTCATTTTGTATCTCTGACTTTTTGCACTTAAAACCATTTGTGTTTAGAATAATCAATATGACCATTTATGTGACAATGAAATCAATATGACCAATAATTTATAATTTTGCCTGTAACATGTGCCTCTGATACAATAACTTATTAACTGAATGATTGATCAAAGTATTCAAAATGACTTGCCATACATATTGAATCAAATTAATTTTTTTCAGTATAAAATACTAAACAATAAATACCTATAAATGCCAAAAATTTAAGAGAATATATGCACAGTTACGGATAGGCTTGGTTAGGATCTAGATCGATGGTAGGAAAAAGTGACTATTTTTTCCATTATGCTGTTTGTTTTGTAATGAAAATGCTATTGCAACTTGGGAACATTTGTGTTCCTTAACTGTATATATAAACCTTATAACTTCAACAGATTAAAATACACTCACGTCCATAAATTAAGGATAATTCAGAATCACACAGAAATCGAAATCTAAAGTAAAAATTTCACCTGTAGAATTATCACACACATCTACAAGAATGATATGCAAATTTCAGGAAGCCACCAGATGATGCCGATAGTACGTCACAATGACGAGAGTGTAAGGGGGGGGTATATAAGGAATGGTGGCAAAGAAGTGAAATTGTTCACAAGAGTTCTGTAAGGCACTCAGTGCCATAAGCGAATAGTTATGACACAGAGGACGTATGTGGATGATTTTTTACGTGGTAGAATTATCGGCCACCTGGAATGCGTACTCAGATGGAAGTATCCGAGGAACTTGGAATTGCCCAAAGTGTCATCTCTAGGCTTTGGTAACGATTCCAAGATAACGGAAATGTCAGTAGACGTTACAGTACAGGTCGCCCTCAAGTTTCAACGCCGAATGAAGACCGGTATTCGGCAGTAACTGCCAAAAGAAACAGACGGAGCACAGCATCCGACCTATCTCGTCAGCTATCTGCAGCCACGGGTACCACAGTTTCAAGGCAAACCGTGTACAGACGTTTGGGAGATATTGGTCTATATGCTCGCAGGCCTGTCAGATGTATGCAACTCACTGTCGGCAGCGATTAGCCTGGAGTAGAGAACATGCAATGTGAACATCGTCACAGTGGGCTTGTGATGTTTCCCGACGAGCCCAGGTTTAACTTGCAGTCTGATTCACGTCAGACTTTCATATGGAGAACGCCAGGTACCCGTTACCACCAAGACAACATCATTGAACGACACCGTTACGGTGGTGCAGCATTGCTCGTTTGGGGTGGAATTATACTGGGTTCCAGAACAGATCTGCATGTTCAAACCGGAACCATGAAAGCCCAAATTTATCGGGACATCATTCTGGAACAACAGGTACGTTTGTTTAGGGGTGCCGTGGGTGCAGAATTCGTGTTTATGGATGACAACGCCCGTCCTCACCGAGCAAACATCGTAAACGAATGCCTTGAATCTGAGGATATAACCTGTATGGAATGGCCAGCATTCTCACCTGACTTGAATCCGATAGAGCATGTGTGGGACATGCTTGGCCAACGAGTTGCAGCCTGTCAACCACCTCCTACATGTGTACCGGAACTTCGGAGAGCATTGCTAGCTGAGTGGAGTGATCTTTCCCAAGATCAGATCGATAATTTGATACTTAGCATGCCTAGGCGTTGTACGGACTGTATTTCATCGCATGGGAGACATACAATGTATTAACCATCATACCAACCATGTAATAGTAAGTTTTTGTAAAGGAGATATTTTTTACAATTGCTCCAGGGAGCAAAAATCGTAGTTTTTATGAATGGTATCATACATACACCATTGTTTTTGTTCTTTATGAATAAGTAACATTTTTTTTTGTTTCTGAACCTTTATTTGCTGGCATTATCCTTAACTTATGGACATGAGTGTATTCTGATTTAAATGTCTATTCAATAACAATTTCAGATTTTTTCAAATATTACGAAACCAATTATAATTTTTTTTACTTTATATTAGATGTTGGATTTAGAGATTTAATCAGGTTTTGAGGGAGTTGAATTTGTGCAAAGTGTGTTTTTGTTATTGTACCATGTACTTGGTAACGTAGGGACATGTACTATGTTTTGAAATTTTGCCACCATGGTTGTTTTGCTAAAGGTGTTGGGCCAAAGTAATAAAGATTATGATTCTTCTGATTCTGAATTGATAATTTGCATGTTACAAAACTTCATTCATCGGACAATTTTGGTATCTATTAAGTGATTATGAAAAATGATGAAAAATGAAGTCCAGTGATATCTGAGTAAATACAAGCATAAGCAATGTTCAGATACTTGCTATAATCACTGCACTTAAGGGTTTTTTAATTTAGAAAAAAAGCTTACTCAAACATAAAAGACGATAGTCATTACCTTCTGCAGTAGCTTGGCCCTTGTTCCACGATCTTTTGATGAAAACATTTTAATAAGACATGGTACAATTTTTTGTTGGTATTCTTCTTCATTAAGCAATTTTCCAAGCTAAGTATAAGAAAAAATCAACATATAAACAGAGTAATATAATATTTAATACACAGATTAAATAGTTTGATAAACAGATCAAACTTATTAAAAAAATAAAAACTCTCATCCATATTTATTGAAGTACAAGCATTACCTTGAATAATGGAGTTAGCACAGATGAGCCTGCATTGCCAAATTCAAATGCATTAACAAGTTCAGGGAGGACTTTGTACAGGCATATGTCTTGAGGGAAATCATCTAATACAGACGATAAGTTATTAAAAAACTTGAGCTTCTCGTCATTCTCTTTAATCTAGAAAATTCCAAAGATAAGAAGTTACGCCCTCAGAGATATATATATATTTTAAACTATAAGAAATTTTATAACATAAGGAAAAGAACATGAATGTACATATTTAAACTATTAACACTCACATGAATTTCTCTTAAGAATATCATGGTGTCAACAAACTTATTTCTGAAGAAACCTTTTCCTTTTGATGCTTTCTTGAGAAAATTTGTTGTACTTGGCCTCGATGATGGATTTGTCGACACAAGCTCATTATAACATGGCCCCAAATTCTGAGGGATCTATGCAAAAGAAAAGAGAGATGCAAGTGGAAACAAATTCACAATAATTTTTTTAATGTAATCATAACTAATTTACACAATTTAAAATAAATTTTTTTTGGATAACCATTGTATCATTATGAGTTTGAAATCAACTAATTGCACCAGACATGAGAGTAGAATCTCAATAATCCACATAATTTTCAATATTGTGAGGTAGTCTCAGTCACCTCAAATTTATTACGACTGCTTTTAAGGAATTAATGTTTACCGGGGGTTCTCAACCTTTTCCCACCCACAGCAGCACTCCTTAACCTAATCAATGCTTATCCATGGCTCTACAGAGCAGTTTAACAAATTATCTCTTTGAGAAACCTTTGTCGCAATGCCTCTGACAAAGGTTGATAGCTCACAGTTTGAGAACCCCTGATATACACACACATCCTTCAGAATATTTGATAGTAGAAAAAAAATCAACATACTTTTCCCAGTGCTTTCAAAGAAGATGTGTTTTGCAAGGGTCCATTGAATATTTCCCATGTTAGGCAGCCAAGACCCCAGCTGTCATACGACCTTAAGAAATAATGATGAATAGTACATTATCTTGAATGAGCCATTAGCAGCAGACAGAACACACATCCATCCATAAAATATAAATTAAGAATTTCCTCATTTATAGCTATTGTAATTTATCACAAATTATTTCCTTAAGGGGACTTCTGATATTTTTTGTATGATGCACTTATAAACTTACAGCTAAAATTCTGCACACAGCAGACCTAGAAATGTATTTTATATATGTTATGCAGGATGATTCAGAAAGCATAATCCGATTTCTAAGTGATATATATACATTCAATTAATGACAAAATCATCAGCAATACATGAATATTAAAGGAAATTGTCTGAGTTTTTTTACAAATGTTCAATATGACTTTAGTTACATGCATATTGTCACAAGGTGCTTCAACAGCCTCCTGTACGTGAAGACAAAATTTCAGTCATCACTAACTTTCAGCACTTGTAAGTCATGCAAACAAAAGAATACTGGATACAATTTTACTTTCTCACCAAAGAACTTCATAAACAACACACTTGCATTATTAATTGTTCATGATTTAAAACTTAGACATTTTTCCTTTATACTCATTAATTACTTATTGTTCTGTGTTTCTAATTTATTTTTTTTGAAAATAATTTTGAAACTGGATCAATCTTTCTGAATCATCCTGAATATGTGATTTTCAGATATTCAGGATGATTCAGAAAGATTGATCCAGAATATGTGATTTTTTTTCATTCTTATGTGGGATTTAGAAACACTTCATAAACTTTATGCCACATCATTTAAAGATCGTAACTTAAGGTAATGAAAAATTCAATGATCATTACAAACCATATTTGTGTGTGTTACCAGTAACAAGGAAATGAGAAAGGTGCACAAAAAGATAGATTAAAACAATTACTTATGGTTGATATGTTTTCTTTGTATTAGGTTATGACAAAAAGTTTTATCAATAACGTGTTGAAGATTCTTTAGATATTGATCATGAACTTTTTAAGAAAAAGTTTTAAGGGAAAAGTTAATCTACGCTTCCATGAACTTTTTTGTTGCTTTTTTAAAAAAATCTTTTGTTTTTTCTTAACGAAATTCCTACTTACAGAACAGATTACAAGTTGGATTTCTGAGGTCTGTGCATGCATATTCTATTTGAACAGCTTTGCTTGTAATACACTGCTGCATGTGTCTTTTTCCTGCCACACCCCCCACAAACAAATAGTTGAAAGTCTTCAATGCAGTTCTGGACTGAAGTTTTCCATTATAAGGAAGCAGCAGGGTTGGTTTGTCTTTTTTTAAATGTTAAATGCTGCACAGAAAAATCCATCCTTGTAAATGTAGAATGAAAAGGAGAAAAAACACACTAGAAAAATGTACTGTAATTTCTGGTATGTAAGTTGCTGGGAGGTATGAGTTGCACCCAGAAAAATAAAATGGTGAAAAGAAGTTTTGAAAACAATAAATATAATTTTGCGAAAGACACACAAAAACCCTGGCTTTCTCTTCCTTTTTTTTCTCAATACTTATATTTGGTTAACTAGCTTAGTACATGTCTGAATAATCTCTATAAAAAAATTCCTGAGGGTTCTGATATCAGAGTTTGATTGATAATTGGAACTGAAAGTAACCCAGATGAAAATATGAAAATTTTTTGCCCTGTTTTGTGTGAGAAATGAAACAGCTACATTTTTTTACATAAAACTGGCTGCAAAATGTGCATTTGTGCCACTATATTCCACTCTGAATTCAGCCATTTTGAGAAGTTCAATGTGGATTGCAATACTTTTTAATGTATGTTCCATAGATCCCTTTACAATAGTCTTTTGAGCTGATGAATTCAGTCAACTGAAAGAAACTGACCAAGAACTGAAAAAATTATGTTTCTCCTGATATTTTCTTGCATTCTAGGAAGGCCATCTAAAAGCAGCTCCACATGTATATGGAAAATAGGGGCTACTACATGATTAGGACATTGTGAACTGAGTACAGAAGTGAATGATAATAAGGAAAAGAAGTACGATTTTTGACCTCCTAGTTTTGCAGGTCAATAATGATAATTCTATTGGTTGATAATAATATTTCTGGTTCAAACTTAGCTTCAAAATATGAATTTTTTTTTTGACAAAAAAGATATTGCTCATAAAAAATGAAATCTTGATAACTATGAACAAAACTCTCCCCATGTTATAATATAAGTCCATTCTGCACTTCTGAAAAGCGATAACAATACTCAAATGACACCATTACCCGTGATTCCAATAAGCGCTGCCTACTGTACTATTGAATATAATTAGAAAGACTTTGTTTTCTATTTCATAGAAAACAAAGTCTTTCATAGATGTGTATTACTTGTATATACTTGTATTTCATAGAAAATAAAGTACAAAACATTCTCTCTCAAGAATAATAGTTGAAATTACCTAATGAGCTCAGGAAGAAAAAATCGTCCACTGAGCTATTCTGCTCTTCCTAACAATTTTCCTCCACTCATACTATTTACTACAAGTGTAGACACAAGACAAACATATATAACGAAACGATGAACCTCTCTGCTAATTATAAAATTGACTTTATATCAAGCAAAGATGAATTTGAGAAAGAAAATTCACATTTCTCTATGGGATATTTTGTATAATTAGTGGAGATGTGCATCGTTTCGTTGTACGTCAGAATCTGGGGGCTGATGTCATCATGAGCTGTTGCTGAGTTAGAAGACTGTCTGCTGTACAGTCCCATTCAGCCTAAGGCCAAGGTTACACTACGAAATGTTTGTAAAAGCTCTTTTATGATACTTGAGAAATGCAACCAATAAACAGATCTGTTACAATCAATCAAATGCATCTAATAGGCTTATTGGCTTTTTCAAGTTTTATAAAAGAACTTTTTTAAAACTTTTAAAGTGTAATCCCAGCTTAAAAAAACGTATTGTTCTAAGAGAGAAAGAAAATGTCTGCTCTTTTTTTTGTAGCTTAATGGTAAAGCACTCGCCTGGACAGTGAGATGTTGGTGGTTCTTTTCCCCACAGAGGAATGAATTTTCTTTCCTAAATTCATCTGTTAATTGCACTTTTCACAAAGATATATTTCAATCCTGTAACCATTACAGGGAATATCTGACAAATAATAACATTTTTTATTCATTTTTGGCTTTACCACGACCCATCAGTACTCAATGATGAAAAAAAAAAAAAATTCAAGGAAATATATTGGAATAAAATGGTTTTTATACATGTTAGGTCAGCTGTACAAGGGCAGGAATCAAACTTTTGTAATGATACACCTCAGCTTTATTAGCAAAATTTACCTTTTGCAGATGTGAAACTAGCGGGAGAAATAATTTTTTAGCTCAACTAAAGTGACCAAAATTAAAAAAATGGAAAATAAGAAAGCCAAAGAATCATTGCAATAAAAAAAAAAGTACAGTATATACTCGTGTATAAGCCGAGTTTTTTTAGTGGGAAAATTCGTTCCTAAAGCATGGCGCTAATAATTAGTAGTGATAGATGGCATTGCAAATCATCAGAGTGATTTTTGTAGCTATAGATAGATGGCGGTTGTGTTAGTACTTTTTGGGTTAAATCCACGTGGTAATTTTTTTCTCAGGCAGTACAAGTGTGTAACCCACAGAAAAATCATTGATCTAGTGTTGTATCAGTAAGTATCAACGATCAAAAATGGAGAAAGCTAAAAGATTTGCGTATGATGCGTCTTTCAAACTGAAAGTTATCAAATTCGGCAAAGAAAACAATAACTGTGCTGCAGCTTCGACATATAACGTCAATGAGAAACAAGTGAGAGAATGGCGGAAAATGAAAGAAAATTTCAGCCATGCGGAAGACAAAAAAGGCTCTTTGAGGAAAAGTATCTGTGTTCCCTGAACTCGAGAAGGAATTGAATGAATGGGTGCTACACCTCAGACTGAAAGGTACAATTGTGACAAGGACAGCCATTCGTCTGAAAGCATCGAAACTAGCTGAGAGTGTTAAATTCAAAGACACAAATCCAGAAAAGTTCTATGCATCCTCAGGTTGGTGTACTCGTTTCATGAACCGTTTCGACCTGTGCTTAGGCCAGCAAACAAAGATCGCACAAAAACTCCCAGAAGAATTGGAAAGCAGAATTGAATCTTTCCAGAAGTTCATAATTGAACTGTGAAAAAGACATGGATTTGAACTGTCACAAATCGGTAATATGGACGAAACCCCGGTTACTTTCGATTTTCCAAGCAATAGGACTGTTGATGAACTCGGGGGAAAAAAAACCCCATCTTTGTTAGAACAACTGGGTACGAAAAAACACGATTTATGGTCGTGCTACTGGGCATGGCCGATGGAAAGAAATTGCCTCCAGTTGTGATTTTCAAAAGGAAGAAAATTCCTCCGAACATGAAGTTCCCACCAAGAATGATCGTGAAAGCCCAGGAAAAGCGCTGGATGGATGAAAAAGGCATTCTACAATGGATCCAGGAAATATGGAACAAAAGACCCGGAGCAGTGTTCGAGAAACCAGCATTATTGGTATGGGATATGTTCAAACCCCACAGAACCGATAATGTCAAAGCCAAGGCAAAGAAATCGAAAACATCATTGGCTTTAATACCAGGTGGGCTAACGTCGATTTTACAGCCTTTAGATGTGAGCATTAACAAGCTTTTCAAAGACTATTTGAGGCATTTGTGGATTGAATGGATGAGTTCCGATGATAAAGAAACTACAAAAAGTGGTGCCTTGAAGAAACCTGACATTGGCCTAGTGTGCCAATGGGTACATGAGGCGTGGAATTCTGTTTCCACCGAAATTATTATCCGATCCTTCAAAAAGTGTTGCATCAGCAATGCGATGGACGGAACTGAAGATGATATCCTGTTTGAAAGTGACAATGGCGATGACAGCCCAGATGAAGATAAAAACGAAGATGCCGCACCCTATGATGATCTGATGGATTATGATGAGCTTGGAGACTCAGAAGAAACGGCTTAAAAAGTTTGAATCATTTTTTATTGTAAATTTGCGTAAGCTTTTTGCTTGAAAATATAAGAATTTTTTTTTTTCTCTGAAATGCAAGGATTTTTTGGGGTCGGCTTATACACGGGTTTTCAATTTATTGCGGTTTTGGTGGTCCTGAAGTGGGGGGGGGGGTCGGCTTATACACGAGTATATACGGTATTTATACCAGTTATTTGCTTTGACGTGTGAAGAGCTTTCAAGTTCAGGTGGGTTGTAACGTTTCAGAGCAGGAATGATTTTTGCAGGCGGTCTTTCATTAGATGACACTATATGCTCTAATCCAAATAATCTCCATTCACCAGCCTTTGTGACAAATATAGATGTGAGGCAAATATTGTTGTGGGAAAGATTGCAGTCTTTATTCAGGAAACCAAGGCCAGACTTTAGAAAAGAAAAATAACCATTATCAAGATTTTAGTAAACAAAGCTCTTTCAAAATTACAACAGATCACATAAAACTAAAAGTAAATCAAATAATTCATACAAATCTTATTTAAAACACTGAGAATATACAGTATAATCTCTCCAATCTTGGACAGAAAAAAAATTACTTTACTTATTCTTTAAAAAACTTTCGTGAGTATTTCTTGGATCCGAAAAAATGAATTTTTATGTGTTTTTTGAAGATTGTAAATAGTAGATTTTTCGATTCCATATTCTTCACACAACATTCATACTGGTGCTTTGCTTTCATGCTTTTCCAAAAGTTCAACTTTCCTCACATATACTTGAATCGTTATGTGTTCGTATCTACACCTTGTACCTGCCACATCACTTGGCAGGTACAAGGTGTTGGGGCTTAAGAAAGACGAGACAAACACATTTGCATGAGTTAGATTGTGAAAGAATGGGAGTTAACCTGCTTAGCAGGTTGACCCCCCCCCCCTGTCAGCAAAATTTTGTTATCAGCTCTCCCCTCTGAATCCTAACTCATATTTCCATAAAGGGTGGTTGATGATGCAAGCATTATCCAAACCCCCCCTTGTCATCAAAAGTCAGCAAATCGGAACCCCCCACTATCAGTGATGACATAATACTTGAATGACCCCGTTGTTAAAAACCTTCATATACAAATATATATACAGGGTGATTATAAAAAAACTATCCTGACATATGGGCCTAATGTCAAACCAATGAATATTTTATTCATTGGTTGAATTGGTTTATTCATTGAATTTATGAAAATTTTTATATTATCAAAATATATAGTATGAAGTCAAAAGCAAAAGATGGATACTTCCAAGAAAAGAAAAAAAGCTGATTTAGACAGTTTTTGGCATACTTACAAATTCATTCAGGTAATCACACAAAATAATAGAGTGCTATAGATAAGTTCTGAAACACACTTAACTCATAGAACAGAAAAATTTATGAAGATAGAAAAGTTCTTTTGATCAAAACTAATTTTCGCACTTATCACATTCATTGAAATATGCAAATGCCATCATTGTTTTCACTTTCTCAGAAGATCAAAAACTGCAGTGGACACCAACAACATATATCGAGGAAGAAAAAAAAAGTGATGCATAAAAGAAAAATGCCTGATGTAATAAGAAAAATGCCGAAATAGAATTTGGGTAAAGTAAAACATTGAAGTCCTCAGTTAAAAAAAAAAAATTCTAAAGCATCCAGAATATGTGTGTCTGGATTTGAGAGGTTTTGCTGTACTAGGAAACATCATAACATACATAACACACCATCTGCACAAACAATTCTCGGAATGCGCCTATAAAAAAAAAACCACATATATAAGGTTAATTCTAATGTGCACCATTTCCCAATAGTTCTTCAGAGGATTGTTTATGAGGTGCATGAGCAATTTAGCAGTAGTACTGTTTCTGATGTCCCACAGAATGCTATTATTAAGCATAGTATTCATTCAGCCTTCACAGTATTTATAGTTTTCAATTCTCAACAGAGGGTGCATCAAACAACAGAAATATGGTATCTGGGTACTTTTTGCATGGATGGCGTAAATGAATGAAGACACCTTGAACAGCTAGCATACGCAACATCAAATATGTAAAATGATGATGCAATAAAATGAACCATATGAATGAATCTCTTTTTTTTAACTGCAAAATAACACACACAAATACAAATAATATACAAAATACGACAATAGAAGAAAACATACACTCTGCAGCTCTTACGGACCCAATCGGTCTGTCCCAGAGCTTAATCATTTTTTTTCTATAATCAGAAAGCAACAGTAATTACATTATGTGTAACGCTAAATAAATCTGATTTTTTTTCCATTTTTTATTTGTTATTATTTTTTAGTTTCATTCAAAGCTTGCCTTCAGCACTTATTTTCAATAAGTGTTTCGAAATTTGAGATAGAATTTGCAAATGTAAAAATTTCTTCCTTGAGATGTTGAAAGGACAATTTTTTTTCAAATTTGTTACAAATGACTGGTCCCAAGTAATTCATACTTTTTTGTATAAGGTATTTATATGTTTTTGGTGATGAATAAAAGAAACTGTACCTATTTGAACTTCTATCATTGTTATTTATAAGAAAAAAAATGATGATTCTTTACCATGAAAATGATTAATTTATACACATAGTTAGCCTCAGTTCAAGTGTTAAAACATCTGAATTAAGTAGGTTTGAATTATTAAATGTTAAAATATTGCATTTAATGCGATTGTATATGTTATTTACATTTTTGATATTGTCGAGGTATGCACCTCCCCATACCATTATTTTGTAAGTTACTTTTGATTGGATCCATGCGTGGAAGACTGTCTTAAGGAGTTCTGGGCTTATAATGTTTCTCAATCTATATAATACTGCTATTTGTTTCCGAAATTTACTATAAACATTGTTTGTGTGACTATTCCATTTCAAATCGTCTGGTATAATAATGCCTAAATATGTATATTCTCTTTCTATAGAATTGCAAGAACAGCTTTGGGGAGAATATTCACAAGTGTGTAATTTTATTGATATTGGGGTCTCAGGTTTCATACATCTAGTTTTTCGACACATGAATTTTGTTTTTTCAATGTTTGGGAGCAATTTGTTTTTTGTTAGCCACATGTTAATTAAGTTCATCTTCAACTTTAGTAATCACGGTAGACGTTGTCTTACCATGCAATTTTAAATGGCATAAATCATTAATGTACATTAGAAAAAGAGTGGGGGGACGTAGAGTACTGTTCCTTGAGGTATTCCTTTTTTTAATTTTAAGATAGTTCCTATTTTCGTTCAGTATACTAACTGCCTGCTTTTGTCCATAGCAATACATCTCGAACCATCGCAAAAAATCACCACAAATTCTAATTTTCTCTAATTTATTCAATAGTAGGGTTGAATCTACATTGTCAAAGGCTCTTTTCAAATCAATAAAAACTAATGCAGAGTAAATATTATTGTTGTAACTGTGATTTACGTATTGATTTACTTTTGCGATTGCCAGTTCAGTACTTTTTCCTGTTTGAAATCCATATTGACTCTCAGTGAAATAGTCTGTTTTAAATTAAGTTTATTTTCATACTTTTTTCAACTCTTTCTTTCTTCTCTCTGATGAATTAATGCTGGATAAGTCAACATGATCCAATCTATGTATGTTATCTTTGAATAAATATTTATTCTGAAAAATCTCTATAATGAAAACTTCATGCACGTATTCTATAGCTTATACAGCAACTATTGATTAGTAAGAGTTAAATATAAATACTAGACATACAGCTATTTGATACAAGCCCCAGGATATCGCCAAATTCTTTTGCTTTTCGGAATAATCAATATGCTTCAGGCGCATGGAAAGAGGCTCTACTTTTTCAGTTACAAGGTAAATAATCTTTTCTGTCTGAAAATAGAAATGAGCATTATTCCAGCATTGCCACATCACAAACACATATACTGATGTATTACTCTACTACAAAGTCTACTGACCTCTAGGCTGTCTACATAGGTTAATATACTAGGGTGTCTCATTGTCTTTAGGCGCTTGACGCAACTTTTGGCAACATCGAGCTATAAGAAACGACCAGATATTTTTTATGCACAATTACGGCAAACATTTCAAAGTTGACAAAATCTAAAAAAAGTGACAAGCTTTGTTTACTGTTTTGAAGGCATGTTATTATTATACAGAAGAACCCAGCTAATCCGAACTAATTGATACAGTGTGTGAGGAAAATTCACTGACCATGCAATTCATGACGCTCACTGCGGCACAATTCACCAAAAGAAAAATTCACAGACAAACAATTCATTAACAAAATGTCACAGTGAGTGAATGGATTAGCAAGTAAGAGGAGTTAGTGAATGAGCAAATGAACAAGTCACTCGTATGGTCAATAACTAAATTGCTCATTCACCCACTCTATCATTCATCTATTCACTTGGTCACTCAAACTGCCACTCACCTATTCACTCAGTCACTCATAAAGTTATTTATTCACCACTTGGTCACTGACTCGCTCACTCCCTCTGTCACTTATATGGTTGCTGGTTCACTCAATCACTCACTCAGTCATTTGCTTGTGCTTAATCACTCACTCAGTTATTTGCTTGTGCTCAATCACTCAGGTACTCACCCATTCACTGGTTCACTCACATCATCACTCAATTACCCCCTCACTTGGTCACCCATATGATCACTCATATGGTAACTCATCCTCACTTGGTCACCCATATGATCACTCATATGGTAACTCATCCTCACTTGATCACTCACTCACTGGAGATGAACAGTTGTCAATGAATTTCAGAAGTGATTTTCACTATCGGTGAATTGCTTGGCAGTGAATTAATTGTTGTCTGTGAATTTTCCATACATCCATTGGGATCAGGCTATTATCGGACACTTATCGGCCATTATCGAAAAACTGCCCAAATCGTTCCTTTTGAAAACCAATGAATGACAATGATGAAGGATTAGCGGATTACAATGCAATACAAATACTGTTATCAAAATATTAAGTTGAAATACAATTGTTTCAAAGAACTGAATATACGTGTGTTCATATGTTTATATATATATTTTTTATTCCAAACTTACCAGAGAATGTGTTTCTGTTGATGCAACTTCAAAAGTAAATACTGATACGGCTTCACCAGTCACCTAGAGAACAGAAATAGAAGTTCACAAGATTATGGGCTTGATTCTGAATTCAAAAACAATCAAATTTAGAGAAAACTGACAACACTAACATTCTTAAATTGTGCATGTATCCAGGGCCCGTTTCTCATAAGTTCGGAGGGTCATGGGCAAATATGATTTTTTCGTCACCCATACAAGTGTTCTTTGAGGCAGTGACATGAGGAAGAGCAGATGCATATTTATGGGGGAGGGGGGGGGGGGGGTTGCGGAGCTGTAGCCCAAAGTGGCTAGTTCGGAGTAACGGCAAATTGGAGTAATGTGTGATAAATAAAATTATTAGAATGGGAGAAATGCTGTAAAAAACTTTCATAGCCCACAAGAAGTAAAAACACAAGTCTGTCTCTGGCTAGAGAGCGGAACACTACGACAGTGAATGAACAAACGAGTGAACTACAGGGTTTGCAAGCACGTAGGGATAGAAAGAACGACCAATAAGAAGTGATTGCAGAACCTCTCAGTGACCTAGAGGGCAAGGGACGATCAGTGACAGACCAAAAGAGTGACGTAGAGTGTTTGAGCGTGAAAGTGAATTGAAGATCAAGGGACCAGGTCAATGAGTGACCAAAACAGTGTTTTATCACGCGAATGACCAAAACCGTGACTTAGAAAACAAGTGGCTAGTCGGTGACCTAGAGAGCAAGTGGCTAGTCCAAAAAGTGACCAAGACAGTTTCTGAGCGTGGGAGTGGTCTAGAGATCAAGTGATCAGGTCAGTTGAATGACCAAAATAGTGACAAAGGAAGTGTGCAAGCAACTAAGAGAGAGTCACCTAAAGAGCGAGGTACAATGTCAGTGAGTTACCAAAATAGTGACCCAGGGAGTCTAGGAGTATGGGAGTTAACCTGGAGAGCCTGGGACCAAGTCAGAGAGTGACCAAAATAGTGACAGAAAAGTGTGGAAGAATATAAGTGACCAAAAGCATGTAAGTGAGCATGTAAATGATCTGGAGACAGCTGTGTATTTTCAGGAGCGGGCAAGAGGGTTATGGCACAGGACTGCAAATCTGAGTCAATAAAATTAGATTTGAATGGGAGGAGGGAGGCAAGATAGTAGGAAAAACTATAAATACGACTCTGAAGAAGAAAGAAGGAGGTCTGTGTCTTATAATACAACAGAAAGTCGATTTCGGAGCCCTGGGCAAGGGACACATTCGCCCGTGCGAGAAACAGGCTCTGCACGCATCTGTGACATTGTGATGGTCATGAAATAGATGGAGATTATCCGCGAGATACACAATAGATCTCAAAACTGGGTAATGGAGATGGTGATTTACGGCATCACCTTTTTCTTTCCGGAGCGCAACTTCCACATGAAGAGATCATTTTCCCATTCAACTTCGGTTCCGATTTCGTAGCCGAAATCTTTGAGCACGTCGCGACTGAAGAACGACCACATGATGACTGTGCTTCGCTGTGCAGACGGTAGTTATCATAGGCGAGTACTGTTTGTCTTCTTGGCTCATACACGGCCTTCCCAATCAGTCAACAACACACATCATCTGTTGACATTGTTTATGGCTCGTCAACTCTGTGATGAAAAAAAAAACCTACATCGGGACGGTTTTGACCGTACCGTCTAACGACCCCATGATCAAGAGGTCGGTCGTGCTGCCATCTTCAGTCCTTTTCATTTGGTGAATTTTATAACTGTTGTTGCTCATCATGATGGACTGACCATATTTTATCGAAATATGTATAACCATGCTGCCATCTTCCGTCAGTACATCTGCCGACCGTATATTTTTGGCCGTTATTTCACGAACCCCCCCCCCCCAAAAAAAACATGTTTAACTTGATGGTCGCGACCATATAATTTGTATTTTCCAAGACATTCCTGTATGGCTCAATAGTTTTTTTAAATAAAAAGTTCCATTTTTCCTCCCGTATTTTCAAGAAAGCTTGCTTGAATTTTTATTATTTAAGAATAAAAATTTATCAAAATTTATTTTTCTTATTTACCATGACTAATTATGATATTATGATAATTATGACTATAAACGAGGGGCGGGGGTCATAAGTAAAAGGATGCGAGTGATCAACTTATCTAGTTCCGAGAAAAGTCTGATGACCATACGTCCCGTATTTCCCAGGACAGTCCCGGTATTTTCTGTTTTTTTGGCCGTCCCGACTTTTTGGCAAAAGTGTCCCGTTTTTATTCTTTATTGAAGTCAAAGATTGAAATTAATTTTCAACTCATAAATTATTTTATGATAATTACAACTATATGTGGGAATATTAATCTCCCACATTTGCCTTAGTAAACGTTTTGTTTTTCGTGGAATACATTTTAATCCACTGCAATTTGCAGTAATGCATCATTTCCCGCCATTGTGATTTTTCCGTAATTTCAACAATATTTGTCAACTTTGTTCGGTTTTGGCGTCGTTTTTGGCAATAATTGGCGATGTCCCGTATTTCTCTCGAGGAAATATGGTCAGCATAGAGAAAAGCAATTTTGAAGTTGATTTACTACATGCAGTAGCGCGCAAAAGTTTTTTGACAAATGCAATAATGTTTGTAGCTCCAACTCATCTGCATGCACTGCCCTGAACAGGGCCACAACTAGATGCTTGGTCACCCGGGGCAAGCGCGCATTTTGACGCCCCCTTGTAATGTTGAAGGAGAGGTTTCAGAATGAAATTTGCGCCCCCTCGGGTTCAGCGCCCAGGGCACGAGACCCGCCTGCTCCCCCCTAGTTGCAGCCCTCCCCTGAACCTTGACATATGTTAAGGGGGTCATATACTTGTTCACATGGAGAAAAGTTAAAATTTCATTAAAAATACTATTTAGCCATTGATTTATTAGAATTTTTTTCCCACATATTTTTGATTAAATATGCTATATCCTATGCCAGTGTAAAATTTTACAAATCTTTGATACTTAATTTTTTTCAAAAAATACATTAAAAACAGCTTGCGTGCATGATGAAATGATGTGACAATGTAGAAAAGATGTTTTCTTTCTTAAAAACAAAATGTGACTCCGGAATGAAAACATCAAAGTATGTTTGTTTAAAACGATGAAAAATTAGTTGAAAAATCACGAGTCATCACCCGGACAGTTTGATTGCCATTCAGAGAGTAAATCCGATCGAAATGAAATCCAAACCGACTAAATACAATCCAGAGCCATCGAACTTATTACAGAGGAATCTAAACATTATTTCTGGATTGGGGAAGTTCAAATATTACGTAAGCAAATTTTTAATCATTTTTGACCCCCTTCCCCCCTTGTCAGCAAAAGTCAGCAAAACGTTGACCCCCTCCCCCTTTCTCTTGTCATCAAAATTTCGTCATCAGCTCTCCCCTCTGAATCCTAACTCATATTTCCATAAAGGGTGGTTGATGACGTAAGCATTATCCAAACCCCCCCCCCCCCCCTTGTCATCAAAAGTCAGCAAATCGGAACCCCTCCACCATCGGTGATGACGTAATACTTGAATGACCCCGTTGTTAAAAACCTTCATATACAAATATATATACCGGGTGATTATAAAAAAACTATCCCGACATATGGGCCCCTAACTATCATACCATTCACAGAAACTGAATGAAATTTTGGCATAAGGTATTTTGATGTATGCGCTCAAGAATGATATGGAAAACAACAGTGTCACTCTAACAGTTACGGTTACAGTGAGAAAATTTCGAAAATATCAAATGGCAACACCAAGTTTTTTGTTTTGGAATGTGATCTCCATTGTGAAAAACCCTAAATAGCGTTCGAACGCCAATAAGGACAGAGAAGCAGCATAAAATAAAGCATTTTATTGTGTTTCACAAATTTTCCACAAGACCTTGTGGAGGACTAATCAGGCCTCAGCCGAAGAAACGGTGTGACGAATGAAACGAACATTAATGCTCTGGTGCACGGCAGTCCTTTTTACTTGCCTAGCTCCGGGGATTTTCGTGCTACAGGTGCCATTCCAACGCTATTTAGTGTTTTTCAGTATGGAGATCACATCCCAATACAAAAATCTTGGTGTTGCCATTTGATATTTTCGAAATTTTCTCACTATAACCGTAACTGTTAGAGTGACACTGTTGTTTTCCATATCATTCTTGAGACATCAAAATACCTTATGCCAAAATTTCATTCATTTGATCATTTTTGTCGCACCACGGTCATTTTCTGCACACGAGGGCTAATTAGACCGGGACCTACAATTTATTGCCGATTCCGAACGGCAGGCTTGTTTTTCATACTCATCGAGAGGTTGGTGCGCTAACACCTCGATGGGGGGACTCCCTGCGGTAGCAATTTTTGCTGCGGTCAAGTCGCCTTTTTTTGTTGTACCCCTGTGTCAGGAAAGTTTTCTGAAAAGGACGAACTGGGTATCGAACTCGCGACACCTCTAAACATCCTTTGGTACTTTAGGCGAGCATCTTATCGACCGGGCTACCGCGCCCAAATTTCATTCAGTTTCTGTGAATGGTATGATAGTTAGGGGCCCATATGTCGGGATAGTTTTTTTATAACCACCCCGTATATACATACATTGAGTACGTTCTTTGCCCTCTGGGAAAGTTAAAATGACGGCCCTCTCTGATCCCATATTAAATCAAACTTATTTATAACCATTGAACCTGAGTTTAAATTTTCATCAACATATAGCAACAGTTCAGGGCCGCAACTAGAGAGCGTGGGCGGGTGCAAATTTCACCCTAAATTCAAAAGTGATTTATTGGTAAGTCAGTAAAAGTACGTTATCTGCCCAATTATTTGTCTAGTGTAATTTTCTTGACCATTCATTCATCAAATTAACCACCCGGGTTATTGCACAATTTCTTGGTCTCTCCCCTTTTTGGTCAATTATTTGGTCGTTCAATGACCCGGTCCCTCACTCTCAAGGTTACTATTTTGACACTCCTATGCTTACACACTCTCTATGTCTCTCCCATTCTCATACACTCTCTATGTCTCTCCCATTCTCATACACTCTCTAGTTCGACCTTTTGGTCTTTCACTAACTTGGTTATGCTTTTGGTCGATCATATGCTTGCTCACTGTTTTGGTAGCTCACATGCTTTACGTCACTCTCACAGTACAACTCTTACTTACCGACCTAGTCCCACACTCTCTAGGTTTCTCACATGCTTGTAAATGCTTTGGGTCACTCTTGATCGCCATAGACAAAAACTTGTATCCACACATAGAACCCAACCACCTCCCCCATTATTTGCCACCATCTCTATAAGATCCCATGACAACAATATAGGGTCCAGCCCTCCTATTGTTTCGAATAGCTATCTATCTATGTTTATCGCTCGCTGACCTCTCTAGGTCACTCCCATCTTGCACACTATTTTGGCTGCTCATTGACCTGGCCCTTTGTTTTCTCGGTCATTTACATGCACGACTTAGACAATTTTTTAAGATAATTTTATTATAAATTGCAAATAATTTTTAAAATAACATTAATTGATAATTTTTTTCAAATTTATCCTTGTTACATTTTCCCGTTTTTCTGTATTTGGCAGTTACGGACAAATTACTGAGACAGTGAGAGAGTTGGGACATCAAAATGCACCAAAATGCAGCAAACTCTGTACGTAACTTGTTAGGTTACTCCCTCACTACCTCGGTCTCTAGCAGAGACGGTTTTATGGTGTTGCCGTCCGTAAGCAAAGAAAATTTTGTCGCCCTTCTCGCATTTTTGGCCACCCATGACTCAAAATTCACCACCCTCTGATTTTTAGTTGATCTAATTTGCTCAGTTGAGAATGTAGAGGAATGGTGTGAGGAAAATGTAAATACATTTCCAAGGAACTCGATATGCATTGGAAACTTCACGTTAAGGAGAAACGACACTGTTAAATATCTTGGATGCATATTAGATAAGTCCCTCTTCTTTGCCCCACAAGCAACTTATGTAAGAAACAAGGCATCACAAGCTGTAGGAATGCTTTCACGAATTACGTTTCCTCAAGCAAGACTTTCACTACAGAACTAGGTCATCTTGTTTAAGACCATCATCGGTCCCATTTTGACGTATTCTGGCCCCAATGTGGGCTTATGCCAGTGGAAGAAACATGAGTCTACAAAGGCAACAAAACATTATACTACGTACTACATTTCGCCAAAGCGCCATGGTACGTGAGAGGAAAGAATATCAGGAAAGATCTGGATGTGTGTGTGTACCATTAATCTTGGACTTCATCAAAGAACTCGCAAGCGCGCATTTTGAAAGGCTTAGATCATCGGAACATGTCACATGATCATTGGATCATAGATGCTACCTGGACTATGAACTCAGCTATGAAAATTAAAAAAATCTGTGTTATACTTACATTTACCATCTCAGTACTCTGTTGAAATTTGGTAAACCGCATTTTTATTCGAATATGTAATCGAATTTATTTCCATTTATACTCACGTTAACCGCATATATTCACGTACATTCTCATTTATTCCTTTCCGTAAACATAAGATACAGCACTTATAATTTTATTTTGTGGACATTTGTGAATTGCAATTATTATAATTTTGTTATTTTTGTAAATTACCTTTAGTTTTCGATATTCATTATGTTAATGGCATTAGTCTTGCTCGCATAGTTGTGAATGCGTGTCATGTATTGCAAGGTCTGCAATTTAGACTCATAAGCCGGGTTTTCCTAGGAGCAGGTTTCCTGTGCCGCGCGCAACGTGATTCGCCCAGCGCGACATGCCGTCCACTCACCAGTAAGAAAAGCAGCATGACTGTTTTCCTACAGAGCGCAATACGACAGCGCTTTAAGTCGGGCGTGATTGGCCGACTGCTTCTGGAGGAGTCAAATGCGTCGTGCGCCGTGGTTTTGCCGATATTCTCTTCACTCTAGTGTGTTTTCTTTTCCTTCCCTTCAAATCGGAGCATGCAGACGACAGAGTAGCTGATGCCAAAGCCATATATAGTCCACCGATCACGAGAAGAACACTGACTACGTCACGTCGGACGATTCTATTATTTTCTTTTAGGTAAAGCAACTGCCCATCGAGAATAGCCACGACCTCCTATATAACTCAGGTGGTTATCTAGGTGGTCGTGGAATAGCGCATTACCAACGGCGCTTTCCCGTTTGGCACCTTTAGCGCTATTTTGGCTTCCTAGCAATTTCACTAAAAGCGCCACGGCAGTGCTCTCAATAACATCGTCATCGCAGTGTTTTTGTTGCGTAAACACCGGCTGTTCGACAGTGTCGTCTTAAGGAAATGTCGCATTAGATTCACAAAAATAAAATCTGGTTGAAATTTTCCAGAATTTACTTGGTAGGGCCTTAGAAAAATCACTTTGCCCGGGAAAGCCCGTGATGCTGTTAAGACGGCCCGGCTGCTCGAGCACTTACGACACATTATTTTAATACAAAAAATATATTTTTTATTCCGGAGAAGGGATCGAAAACTCCAGCCTTTTTGTAATAATCAGTTCCATGCATCAAGCTGAAGCCGAACACTGCTCGTATAAAACATTTTCGACCATGGCTCCCAGAAGGATGGGCTACTACACTGCACACCAACTCCGGTCATATATCGCCATACGGTGATTTCCAACCAGTGGAGTTGGGTGGGAAATGAAGGCTTCATTTCCTAAGCACCTAATTCCATCGGTGGTCGCCCTAGGCTCGGTAGGTAAAGAACTTGCTTCGAATGTTCTATGCCCGGATTCGAACCCATGGACCTTGATGGTAACCTTCGTAATGGCAGACGAACTGAAGACGAAGGATGGGCTGACAAAATCCAGCCTATAGGAGAATTCTTATAATTTTCTTTTTTTCCCACACTGTAAATTCAGAATGGACGGCCGGTGAGAGATCCCGGCCAGGATCCCTGCTGCAGCATGAGAGGACCATTTTTCTGATGCACTTAAGCATGGCCCCCACATCTTGCAGCCGGGCTCTCAGATCGGAATCTTCGACGGGTCACTCTAAAATGAATTTATAGTTGTTGTGAAAAATGACTAGAATCATCCAGGGCCCCAGGGCTGGATCCCTGTCAGCCCTGCCCTTGGAGGGACATGCCCTTAAGGTGGCTATAGACGTAACTGCAAACTTGACAAGCAGGCATGCTCAATCTTTTTATTTGTCACTACTGCATTTGTCACCTATTTGAAAAGCCCATATGAGTAGCTTCTGTCGAGAAAGTAACAAAGGAAAAAAGACGATGATATGGCTATAAGAAAAAGTAAACAGAAGAAGAATGGCCAATTGCTAGCAGGTGGCATTTTCTTGCTGCGGTATAGAAATTAAACCGAAGAAAATGCCATATAATTTACAGTAGTAATAAATTATTATTATATTAATAATACTCCTTTTGTATTAAATTATTAATTCAAAGTAATTTAACAATTAATTTATTTTATTATTTTAGGAATTTAATTATTAATTTAAAGTAATTTTACGCCCTTTATTACTAAATGATCACTACCCCCTTCGAATTGTTTTCTGTATCAAACATTTTAGTTCAAAATATTAAATTTAAATTTAATAAAAATTCAAATTTCTTATATTAAAAAATTAAAAATTTAATTTACTTCCAAAATTTATAACAACAGTTTTCGAGAACATCTTTTAACAAACGCCAACACAAAAAGCGCAGCTCAAAAGCGCAGCGTGAAGACTGACGGGGGGAGTTCACTGAAGCGTGAAGAATACCAGCATAACAGAAAGAACCGATTTGTGGTTTTTACTGGCAACCCGGGGTGATTTTTATCCTTTCCCGAAATGGACCCTCTCCAGAGAGGAGGGTTCGCGTAACTCTTCTCGTGATCTGAGGACTATACTTCATATAGACGCCCTGATCTGATGCGCCTCGCTAGGAAAACACAAACGCGTAGCGTGATTATGTAACACGTTTCTGTTGGCGCGAAATAGTCTAATTCGGTTCACGCTGCGCAACAAACCTATTCCTAGGAAAACCCGGCTTTAAGGAGGTTGAGTACTGAAGGGTGTGTACAGACAATGCAATCATGAAAAGTGTATAATTATTATACTGTGTAATGAACGAATGATATTTTTAAAAAATAACTCATGCTCTGTAAACATAAATCTCTGATTGGCATCTCTCAATTATGTCTCATAATCCGTAGGGATTTTTAGGTAACACCCCCCCCCCCCCCCCAATGACAAATGTTTCTTCAGAATATAGTATATCCCTCGTTGGGCATTTTGCTTGTTGTGGAGTTGTATTTGTATTTCTCGTGATGAGTGCTCTGAATTCAAAGATCTGTAAATTACCCACTTGGATTGAAATTAAAATTTATATCTCTAAACATACATTCACTACACTACTGACATGCAAGCACAAACTTGTCTTTTCTTCCACATGCCAATCCCAGGCAATTTGTAGGTCGGAACACAGCCTGCAAAGGCTAGGAACCGACGAAAACGTTCAATTCTGGTCTGGTGGTGGCTAGTTGATCTAAAAAGTGTTTTGTAAGTCGCTGGACAGCCTGCAAGGGCTATTCCGTAGGTTAAGGTGTTAGATAGCTCACTGAACTCTTGAGGTATTTTGGTCTAGAGAAAAAGTTTGGAATAATATTCACGTTCTTTTCAATATATCACTACATCTATCTGCAGTCACAATTTCTCACAGAACTCCTGACGATGTCTGAGGTAACTCGTGTGAGAGGAGTTAACTAAAACTCGGCCAAGCTGATATATAGCTTCTGTAGGAATCAGTGTGTGCGTGTGTGAATTGGATAAAAAAAATAGACTGGAGATGCTCTCATCGAATCGACATTTTTTAATGATTCCAAAACCTGCGTTTATTTCAGGGTCAAGCACATTCGCAGCTGTCGACGACCATGTTTGGCAGTTTGACGTCATAATAGGTGTTCGGAGATTTCCCGTCCGTATAGATCGCGTGCAAATCGCTCATTTTGTGTGGCACGCAGCATAGGTTCGGCACCCGCTTGTTCAGATTGATCTGCATTTTCTTGTGGATGTACATTCTGACGACGGAGGAATACGTCGGGTGCACCGAAGACGAAATGTCAGCGAGGCAGGAACCTTTGCAGAAGTTCGCCTCGTACGTGGTAGGAGCGTAGATCCAGTCCGCCCATTCGATTTCCGTGAAGTTCACCTGCGGACAGATCCAAAAAATGAACAGTCACTGACTCGTATACAATTATAATATAAGGCAGGCTTTGAGGTAGGTGGGTAAGAAAACTTACAGTGAACTTATCTACGCAACAGGTCGTCGAATAGTTTGTGCACATCACGCTCCTCCTCCTGCGCTTGGAGTTGCCTTTCGGTGAATCGGTGTGAACGACCAGGAACGGCTTCTGGTTCTGCTTCGTGGACACCAGTGGTTCGAGGTCCGAGTGACATCCGTCGCAGCTGATTTCCAGTTTGTGAGTCGTATCGTTCCTCAGTGCCCAGGAACGGACCGCTGACGTCAGTTGTAACTCTACCCAACCAGGTGATCTGGAACATATGAAACAGAAAGATGTGCTTTTGAGAGTTTGATCATTATTCACCAGAGATAACATCAATTTCATAGGTCCTTGGAAATAAGTGGGTACATGCCTAATATATTTGGTCATTAAATATCGCATGGCTCGAGCAAAGGACTCCGTCCAATACTAGAGGTATACGGGGTGTTTCAGAAAGGACTTTCTAACTTTGAAATTACATAACTTGGAAATTGTGAAAGATGGGAAGATCGAACTGGAATGATCTGTTATTAATGATCATTTTAAATAAACCGATCCGTAAAATTGAGTACAAATTACAAATTTGACTAGTAGATGCAACCGCAGTCGTTTTATTTAACGATTTGTTTCTGTGGGGGCTATTTGGAAGTGACAAGTCCTCAAACCTTGTGTCAGCTTGAACAGTTCATCTCACAAAACAAGAACAATGAAAAAGACAAATACAGTACTCCAAAAAATACGAAATTCCTAATGCATTTAAAGAAACTATGGGTACCGTCTTCAGAGGATAAGTATAATATGATCACTATCCACGCTGACCGGGGATCCCAGTTGGGTTCGATACCAAATCTTAACTCTTGCTTGCTCAGCAGAAAAAGACGAGTCAACGTCGCGTGGTAAGAATGAAAAACACGCACGCAGTGTGTATGTGTTCGCGCGGTCAAACGTTGTCATGACAAGGGAGCCACGGGTTGAGAAAGTTTGGGAACACTGCCCTAAGGCATCAGTGTCACCAGCTCTTCCCTAGTGTCTCATGGCCCACACTTTGGGAACCACTGCATTAGTGTTATAGATGTGAAAAAAGGGAACACTTTTTAGACAGACGTATTCAAAGGGAGGCAAAAAAATTTTTGCGTCAGGTGGCGAAATTGCTTGGACCGGCCATGGATAAAACCATGAATATAACAGGATGTACTGTATTTTATGTACTAAGGTTTTCAACAGCTGGCTGATGCGCAGATGAATTTAGGAAAGAAAGGAAATTCAACTGTGCCCTTGAGGGAAATCGAACCCGCATCCGCTCACTTGCCGGCTGAGTGCCCTGGACTACAACGGCAACAAACACCTATCTTTTCTTAGAGCTCGTGTGCGCTGAACGGGACCGTAAATGGACGGTCGGACCTAACTTAGACCAAAACTCATAATTACTGACACTGCCACCAAATGGCGACTTATCCTAGGATGACGTCATTCTCCGCTATCCATACGAAGGTTTCCAACAGTCAGCTTAAGCGAAGATGAATTTAGGAAAGAAGGAAGATCCTTATATATAGGATGTATTTGGTCAGCAACGATGTTTAGAGACAATGATATCTTATTCAGACGCACATTAACACGAATTAAAGGGCACAGAGCATGTTAGGAAAACATTTCCCCCAAACTATCACTTTAGTCCCCGCCAATCTGAAGTAGCTAAGCACTTCGCGTCCATGATTTCGTGCTGTTTTCGCTGAATTCTCACTCGCCCAACTGCGTGGTGTAACTGAAAACGGGATTAATCGGACAACATAACTTGTTTCCAATTATCCACTGTCCAATCCTTGCATTCCTAAGGGATTTCGAGACGTATTTTCTTATGTTCAGAACACGTACACGCACATTCTGGCATGTACCAGTTTCTTAGAAGTTCCGCAAAGGAATGTGGACGAGGTGCATGTGTGGTTCAGTAGTAGTATATTGACAATACCATTAATGCTGAGGAAATATCGAAACAAAGAGATTTTTGCATATATTGTTCGACGTAAAGGCCCGTTTACACATGCGTCAAGTAGTTAATCAAATTTTAAGTCGTCAAGTAATTTAAAATGCATGCAGACACATAAAGGACCGTTTATAATCTGTTTGGTTGTTGAGTTGTCAAGCTGACAAAACGGATTCTATTTTATTCGTTTTAGTAGGCCCTACGCGCATGCATGGCCTCGAACTATCCAATGAGCATTGACTACTTGCTTACTCACCTTGGGACAGTTTTTTTTTGAGTACTTGATAACTTAAAATTACAGTATTTAACTAGTAAACTACTTGACACGTGTAAACAGGTCTCTACAGGTCGGAAGATATTATTAAGCATCGAATCTTCCAACAAATGCTAGTGACCAAAGCGCTTGAAGGTAGCTTCTAGCGTATTCTTCAATCGCCTTGCTAGTGACATTTGAGGTGGAAGGTATGTAAGTTTCATAAATGGTATGGCTTGTGTACCTGTTGATCCCCTTGAAAGAAACGACCCTCTTGGTGAGGTCTCCGTTGACAGGATGAGATGAAACATCAATCACTATCAAAGTGACATTGCCAGAGCTCCGAGATTCGGATTCAACGAAGTTTTCGCTGTCGACGTTGTCGTTGATGTACAGCCAGAGCTTCGCGGACGTGACGCGTCTCGTGTGCACCTCATGCGTCAGGGTGAAATCGAAGCAACTCGAGCTGCGCCGCCTTTCCCAGTCGTTGGTCCGGGGCCACCAACAACTCTCCGAGTCGACTGAAATATAATGGAAAGAGAATGTCATCACGTGATTATAGAGTATATATGTGCACTCTAATATGGTAATTTGGTAAGGACATATTTGAGGTAGGGGTGTACGAAGAAAAATCGGAATCAACAATGAATGCAGGGTTGTACACGTTACCTTCACGTGCGCAGAGAGGATAAGAAACAAGGTAGGAAATGTGGAATGCTTTTTAATACTCACAAGAACGTTTGTGGTCGCAGAAGGTGCTCAGAGGCGCTAACATGAGCAATAACACAAGCTTGATAGAGAAACGGAACATGGAAATATACATTTTGAAAAATATCTGGCGTCTTGAAAAATCCCAGCTGCAATGTGTCATCAATTTCATGTGCTCTGATGATGCAATCTCAGATGCAGTAATAGTGTGCGTCAAGTTGGCACTCGTCCCATCGGGAAATATTCCTTTTGGGCTTGTTGTCGACTGGAAGAGACAACACGCTAACGAGAACAACGGACAACAACGGAACAGACTACACGCGATGAGAACAACGGAGTCAGGCGACTAGAGGCGTCTGAAGGCGTTCATTGAAAGTGACTCTTGCATGCAACTCAGTTCGCGACTGCACTCCATGCAAACGAGTGTGTTCTTGAATAAACTTGAGGAAACATTGAAGAACTACAGTTTTTGAAAAATGCACCGAGAGGACCATATAAAAAGTCTATTACATCTCTGACACAAAAATCAGGCATCTGACACAAACTCGAGGAAGGCGTTCGTGTTGTGAGTAAATAAATAATAATATTTAATCGATTACTACTCACCATCACAACCGATGAACGACAATTATTAAATTACAGCTTTCATGTTCACGAGGGGAAGGAAGGAGAAAGACCGAAGGGGAGAGAAAAAAAAAGCGAGGTGAGTGGCGGGAAAAAAAGTAAACATCCACACTGCCCCTGCGCAGAAATGTTAAGACGCGTTTAATCATAATTCTGCTGGATCGGTTGCTCGACTGCTTTCGTCAAGATATTTTGTAGCGCACGACGTTCTCCTACTTTCTGTGTAATGGGATTAGTCTTGCGAATAGACAACTGTGTGTGACTTGATTATCTCTTCCAGTAGACAACCGGCCTTAAAAAGGTATGAGTCTAGAAAAGACACTCCGATATACGAGTGAAGGTTCTACTCTAATGTAATTAATACATAATGATCACCGAAAGCTCCACTCCAGTACAGACTAGAGTGAGGAGATGTAATTTGCGTAGTGTTCAAAATACTACAGGGAGATCTCTCGGTATAACATCCTAAACGTTTAATGTCAGCTAACTTATAACGTCAGTTTTGAATGTCTCGACGGCATTATTAGCAAATATTGTTCACTTCGCATATGAAGTCATCCCGCTTTTTTTATGAGCCATTTTCATTCGGTCCTCACGCGTGACGTTATTCCGCGGTGTCTGTACTTACAGCAACCCTTCAGTGATGAACTAATTAAGAAATGCATTCTTTGCATCAAAAGAATTTCCATTTACTTTCCACGACTTACAGCAGTGATTCTCAAAGAGTGGGTAGCAGTTCCCAAAAGTATCTCCAAACTTGTATTGCACGGATTAATATGTGTTTTCTTGGGAGTTAGAAGGAATTACTCTCCCGGACACGTACGGTAGGCGCTGCCGTCAAGGCGTCGCTAGAGGATGCATTTTTATATACACTGGTAAACATAATAACAACATATTCACATGCATAGGCATACGCAGGATTTTTTCAAGTGAGAGGGATTTAATCATTTTTTCTTTTGAAGGGGAGAAAAATGGAGGGGGAGTTTACGTTTCTGAGGCTCGGGGTTCTCTGGAAGGGGGGTCCCTCCCTTGCGTCCGTCAATGTGTGGTCCCACCATTACGTACGCCAATGTCCACTTTATACAGTATATCTATGGACAAGAAATTGGATACAAGAAGTTAGAAAAATGATACTTTGAACACTGGTGCACACAATGGGGAGGGGGTGTGCAAAATGTTTTTCTGATAAAATAAGGAAATCCTGCTTACGCTACTGGTCTCAAATCATATTTCAAAGGAGTAATGATGTTAGTTTTGGTTTAATTACATCAAAAATTGGAATGCGGTGAAAATTTGATTTGCGAAAAAGTTATTATAACAAGGGGGTTTAGGATTGGTACGGGGAAAAATGTTAATTTTTCTTCGTCAATAGAGGGCACTGCATGAAAACAAATCACTGAAAATATGCAAATCAAAGTCCTATAAAACGCAGGTTGGGTGGTTAACAACTCATTTCGAATTTTTTTAAGGTTTCTTTTGTGATTTTGACCAATGTTGGATAAAGCACTATTGGTTATGTTGTTTTATCTCAGCCCCGAACCACCGGCTAAAGCATTTTGAATACAGAAGAGAGTGAAGAAAGGCTCAGGTCCAATAACTTCTGCCGGGTTTACAGCGCTCTCAATCGACGAAAGTTTAAGCTGAGTATTTTCCTTAAAAAAGAAAAAAAAGAAAATCTGTTTGTGAGAATAACTTTTTTCGCAAACCTCATTCAAATTTCAATTCTTTCAATTTTTATGAACTTTCAAACTACTTGCGAATTTAGAGGGATACCCTGTAAATCATAATATCCGTCTTATAAATGTAATCTGGTTCATCCTGGTTTTTCCTCCAGGATTTCGGGAAATAAATTTGGATTCCGGGTTGTATTTTAGGTGCGGGATCTCGCGAGAGTCCCTATCGGAGGCGAAAATCAACGAATACAGATGTTTCAGTTTGCGCGTTCGAGAATGAGAAGGAAAACAAAAATCTAGCTCTAGTTCTAGAGAGAGAGTAGTTACGGTTTTACAGCAACGAAATTTCGAAAACTTTTTACAGAACACCCCCATTCTTATGAATTGCAAAACGTGATCTCGGCACAGAAAAATCAAACCATAATTGGCGTTAGAGCGTTACCTGCAGCATGATAAGCTACAGGTAAATTCATTTGTACATAGGTTGATCATATTTCATCGAGGGCAATTGGAATCTAAAATACGAGGTATCACCAATAAAGTTACCAAAATGTTGGCAGAACTGCCAATTACACTAGTAGTCTACAAGGTTTTTCTAAAATGGAAAAATGAAGCTGTTCGTAATTAATTTTTTGGGGCTGATTCCAGATCTGACCCTAAAAAATTACCATCACACTCAAAAATTAAATGCTTATAAAAGCAAATGTTCTAACTTTTCTTTGTTGGAGATCATAGGATGAAGCAATGGATCCAGAATCGAATCTTTACGATTGATGATGCGAACCATCTATGCTGCATGCGCAGGCTCGACGTTGTGAGTACGTAGCTATGATAAGATTATCAATGGCGTTTTGTGGTATCCGGGTCCATTTAAGCGAAAGACTTGTTCGAAACTCACCGAGGCTTTGGGAAGGGTCACGGAAAGTAGTTGAATGTTTTTCCGGATGTCTAATATAATCTTTATTGGGTTCAAGTCAAAAGAAATGGGTGGTTATTCCATACGAATCAGCGTTTCAGACTGAACTTAATACTCAAAACACACAAAATGTGTTAACTTTTGAATTAGTGTCCATAAAAATGGCATCAGGTCATCATTAATGACCATAAGAAATGATGCAAGGATGTCATCTCGATAGTGCACAACCTCTAGTGAAGGTACCAAAGTCGATGTGGTTGCCAATAGAAATTTCTATTCAGATCACCATACCGTTGAAATAGAGAATTATCAGTTCGTTGGGAAGGAAACTATTGGGGAATTTTTGTGTTTTCACATAGAACTCGCTACATAGAAATCATTCACACCTGCAATAAAGGGGTTTTTAGGGAATCACAAACAGGAAAATCACCAACAGTTTATTCAAGAGCTGCTTAGTTCGTACAAAAATCTTGGCTCCAGAAGTCCATTTTGATGTTTCCCCCTGATAACCCGGGAGCAGTCAGTGATGAACAAGAAGAAAGTAGTAAAGAAGAAAGTATGTGTAAAGAAGAAAGTATTTTATGATAACAATGGTCAAACAGTTGACCATTGTTATCAATATAATTGGACAAAAATTATCGATTGATGCTGTCATTGCTTAAAAATTGTCGATGGGTTGGAAACAAAGGGCTGCGGTGAATCTGCAGTGAGATCGAATGTATTTCCCGGTAATGATCTGAGTAACACTAAAAATTCTAAGAAAAGTATTGTTGAAAAACGAAACATTTCTTTTTTTGAAAAGCCCGGATGTCCCGTCGATCACGTGGCCGCTAGCCTGGGATCTTTCACGAAATACGATTCTTTAATTATCAAATCGCGTGAAATTGATAAGAATACACCACCCTTGCCGGGTAATTATAATAATAAATACAATGCAACTATCCCAAGTAGCACAAAGATATAGATCTATATCGTAAAATTTCAGTTTCCAATATAGATCTATATCGGGCCACGATATCGTTCTGGCTAAAAAAGGCATAGTCGGAGATAAATAGATCTATATCGTGAATGTGATATATTCAAATACTTCAAATTTTGGACGATAGATGGCGCCCTTTCGGAAGAAAAAAAAAGTGTAATTAATTGGAGGTGGGTGGATTTGAACCCATGTAACCTGAATTCTTCCCATCTCTAACCCCGCATCTTACCAACCCACCACTACAGCACTGGTTACAGTTTTTTATTATAACATTAAATTACAAGTAATCTTTTTTTTTACTTGTATTTTCAATCAAATTTATTCATTTTCATGTATGCACAAAAATTACAAAATAGAAATTGTTAGACATATTTATCATTTTGAGGCAGATAATAGAAAAATTATATTGTAATTGAGGAAATTATATATAATACAAGAAACAAATTAATGTATTGTGTAGTATATTATTTATTTAAAATTATTAATTTATATGCTAATAAAACAAAAAATACAGAATAAAAAATATGCATCACAAAAGAGTTAAAATTCTCAAAGTATGGTAAAAATGAAAACATCAAAGGAAAAAAATAAATAATTTTAAGAAAAACACACATACAACAAAAACAAAAGCAATTTTTTTTAATTAAAAAATATGTGCAATTATAAAGTGGCAATTAAAGTTACAGTGTATAAGTTCTCGCTCCTTCTAAAATACCAACATCTACGATGTAGAACATGCACAGTAAGGATTCAATTATAACTGACGAAATGATTTTGATATATCAACATAATTAATCCTATTAAAATCAAAATTTCATATGAAAAATCATTCATTCAAACGTTTTTAATTTCAATTCAAACAAAAAATTGTACGCTCGACTTTAAATTTTCTCCAAATTTTTATTTCAAGGCAATATTTTTATTTAAAGGCACACAATATGGTGATATATCAGCATATTGTGTATCTGATATATATCTTTGTCAGGTTCATGATATAAATGTATGTCATGCTCAGGATATAGAGCTATGTCTTCTTTGATAGATCTATATCAGGTCTATATCGAGAATCTGATATAGATCTTTGTCAGGTGCACGATATAGATCTATGTTTTTCAAACTATATTAAAATAATTTATTGTCCCAAGTTGTTGTCCTTCAAAGTAGAGATTATTCACATGGAATCAAATACATATTCGGCTGAAAAATTAAAGATTTTATCAATTAACATCATAAATAATTTGCACCATATAAGACGAGATCGTTCTATATCATAGTTATGACATCTGATATTCCTCTGACATTTCGATATATAACGATATGGTCCAAATATTGTACTATATCGTTGTGCTACTGGGGTATTATGAATAATATAGATTTTATTAAAAATATATATCAACACATACGTTTTTTCAAAATCGAATGAACATATGACAGCTCCTTCTGAATTACTTTTAATGTTTTAAATTTATATATGTATTGTCAGTTAAGACTAATATCAACAACGTGGACCTGAATAAAGTTTTGCGATATATTTTCTTAAATAAATAACTACGAGCTTCTAATACTAGTTCATAGATGGCGCTATAAACAAACAATTTGTAAACAGCTTCATAATATATACAGTATGTACATTATTACAGTGCTCACCCCCTAGGCTCTATTATAGGGGTTCTTAATCTATGAATGTCGCGACCTAAACTTGGGTAGCAGGGAGGCTTCCAAGATGTGTCGTACAAATCCATTTACAGCCTGGGTTTCTTGAGCCGATGGGAACGACCAAAACTTGTGAGCTTACGAAATTTACTTTAAATCAAAAACTTGAAGTTTTTGGTTTTGAAATAAATGCTAGATGCATCTATCCGCTAGGAATGCCTTGAAATCTGCAAAACATGTGGACGGCATGCATCTAGTCTTATCGGTCACGACCAAAACTTGATTCGTAGAAACGTCCGAAATAAGACGTACAAATCCAGTTACATTCACGGATTCTTGAGCTCGGGTCATAACCCAAACTTGATGTGCAGGGGCTTCCAAGATGGCGCTATTAAAGAACAATTTGTAAAACAGCTTTTTAATATATATATTTTTTATTACATTGTTCCAGTGGTGTCTTAACGCATGGGCCCACCCGCGCGGCCTCAAGAGAAGAGGGTCTCACAAAAATGGGAACTAATTGAAGTTTTCGAGAATTTTCCATGTAGGGCTTCAGAATTGGCCCGGGGGGCCATGATGCTCTTAAGACGGCCCTGCATTGTTCACCCAGGCTCTATTATACGAGTCCACTTATAGCCATGTATTCTTGAGCTATGAATGACGACCTAAGCTTGATTCACAAAGGCTTCCTATATGAGTCGTACAAATTCACTTACATTCTTTGTTATCTATAACTGATACCTATAAATGCACCTATTGCGTCACTGTTTTCATTAATTTCGAAAAAACAAACTGTCCTATGGGTCGCGAAGCTGATCTTGTTGGCGATTTAGTCTCGGCTGAAAAAGATTAAAAAACCCTGCCCTAACGTACTTGTGTTGCCACAATCCTGCTTATTCCGGGTTCTAGTGGTGCTGCCACCTGTCTCCAATATCATAGAAGTAGAAGATGTTCGATTTTCCTTGTACCGTGTCGAAGGTCTGCCTGCTGTTTTCTGTTAATGTACGCCCTAAACAAAATGTTGCAAGTTGGGAATCGTTTCGTCAAAAAAAAAAAAACTAATGGCTTTCAAAATTTGAATAGCTTGAGGGCCGTATTCACCGACATGGTTTAAACTGTAGTGACAATTTTTGGATAAGAGATCAACATAGATTGGTTAAAAACCTGAATTTAACCAATCTCCGTGTCGTATCTCTTATGGAAAAATTGTGACTATAGTTTAAACCCTGTCGGTGAATACCACCCTTATTGATTTTGTAGAAAAGTTTTTATCGAGAATTACACGCAATTGGCTACTTTTGACCTTCGACTATTCGAGAGGATGATAAAAAGATAATGAGATCTCATTATCACTTATTTCGGTTATAGGTTCATTTCGGTATCACTTATAGGTTCTCAACCAGTGACCCGCAGGCCAAATACAGCCCATAAGCAGTCCGATGTGATCAGTGATTACAAAACTAGCGTGAATTTTGACCCAGGTCAACAATTTTCTTAATTTGCTTATTATTCTTTAATGTCTCCAAAATTTCAAATCATGCACCCTCCCTCTACAAGGCAGAGCCGTCTCAAGAGTATCGTGGGACCCTGAGCAAAATGGTTTATAGGAGGACTAAAAGTGACTGCTTACCAATTTACGTGATTATTATAAAAAATCTTGAAGAAATCTCGTCACGAGGTTCCCCTCCGCACTTAAGGCTCCCCGGGCCATGATTGGATGGTTACATGCGTTAAAACAGCACTGCTACAAGGATGAGGAAGACGGAGTTCTAGCAAATCCCCCATATGCTACTATGACACTCTCAAGTAGGCTTTGAATTTAGCTTGGGTGCTTTAGATCGATCTTATTTTCTTGAAAAAATTTCACTGTGAATTTTCTGGAAAAAAAAAAACTACTAAGCCTGCTGGATGTCCTGAAGCCACACAGTGAAGAATGTAAGGATTCTGTTGTAACTTCAGATCCTTGAAGAAACCTTGCGGGATATTCGAAGGTATCACGAGTTTGATACCGATTTGTACTAATTAGAAACTGTAACAACGTGGAGGTGCTACAGAAACTACGACATGATCGCAGAGGAAGATTGCACCGCAGGGATTCTCACACCGAGGGGTCAGTGCTCAAACCTCTCGGTGAGTACAAAAAGGCCAAATATGCAGAATGCTGCGGTTCGGAATCGTCAATCAATCTACAAGCGCCAGTCTGAGTGCATATATTATCGTGGTGCGACAAAAATGATCAGAAACCTTACGATGAAACACTGACCGACTGTAGGAACCTGACCAGTCCTCAAAACATTAATAGGTCTCTTGGTTGATCATATTTCATTGCGAGCAATTGGAATACAAAATACGGGATATCAACAAACCAAGTTGGCAAAACTGCCAATTATTAATATTTGGATAAAATTTCCAATTACTGCTGTAATGACTTAAAAATCGTCGATGGTTTTTTTTTAAACTGAGCACAACTCAGGTCTATCGTCACGGGCGATTTACTAACTGGCGAGTTGTGCTGGAAGTGTAAGTGTGTGTGCCTAACAGCCTTCGTATTTTAGTGTTGTGTTTTGATTTTTCAGTCTGCCATCTATATTTCAGAAGTGAAGTGTAATGATTGAACATTTGTATCCCTGTTGCTCTCTGTGGCGAGACTTCTCAATGGGAAGATCGGCTCGCCTTCGCGTCTCGAAGTTGGAAAACAACTTCAGCTGACCACTACTGTGGCGACGATGGGGTTCGAACACGGGACCTCGTGATGCAAGTCAGTCACTCTGACCACTCAACCACCACGGCGGCGAAACAAAAAGGGCTGCTGTGAATTTGCAGTGTTTTAATAAGAGAGCAAGCAGAGCTCCAAAATGACAGTTCCATAACATGGAAATGCAAACATTTACGTTCGATACTGCAAAAAATAGAGAAGGTAGATTGGCAGCAGTAAGAACACAAAAACAAGCACAATTCTGACAACATAAATACGTTAGGGGGACACTCAGAACAAACATTCTGTAGGAGAATGTACGGTTAAGTAGTAATAGTAGTGTGAATCGCTGTAGTGAGCATAAAGGTATTTCTCGATAATGATTTTGAAAAACAAGAATTCGAACACACTGAAAAACGAAACATTTTTGCAAGGAAGTCGGCATGTGCCGTAAACTACGGATCTTTCAAATTTAATAGATTTGTTCACTATCTTTGCTCAAGATGGGCTATTAAAGGGGTTCTAACAAAAAAAAAAAATATTCATTCCTGCATGGAGTATGATATGTAGCATCACCAAAAAATGACCCTCTAGTGGAGAGAATCTCATTTTAACTTACCCAAAACGATTCATCAATTAACATTGAAAAATTTATGTATATATATTTTAATTTACTTTTCTATTAAATCAATTGTAACAAACATGTAATTAATGAATAATTTCTAAAGTTTTAATTTATTTTTTATATGTATTATGATTAACGCCAGGAAAAATGACGTGATTGTAGTTTTGTGAAAGATTTTTCTAGTTATTATGAGCTTCTAATATTAGTTCATAGATGGCTCTAAATAAAAATGAAAATGATTATCTATGTAAAACTGCTTCCTAAAGTCGTTTTCCTATATATATCGGAGCAGGTTTCTCTACAGCACATGCAGCGTGAAAATGCTGATTGGTTAAAAACCTGAATTTCAAGTTTTACACACAAGGCGCAGAATTTCTACTCCTAGGAGAAACTGGCTTAAGATATACAGGGTGTTCTGTTAATGGTCCGACAAACTCTGAGGGTTGTTGGTAGACACCAAGAGGAACAAAAATTGCAATGGAACATGGTATCGCAATTACGAACAGGTTGAAAGGATGAAAATCGCAAAGAAACGCATGCAGGTTTCGACGTCACGCTGGAACGACAAAAAGTACAATAATAACTACAAAAAGATTTATTTGATTAATTATTACAAGAGATGTTGGAAGTGGCGGCCGCTGACGTCATGTCATTGCACAGTCTACATTCTACAACGACGTAAAAGCGATTCTCGGACGCGCGAAGATACGCCAGATCTGTAACTGCTACACGTGCTTACTACCTACCTCAATAGCGCTAGTTTACGTCGTCCGCAGCACGTGATTCTACCCCAGCGCATGCGTTTCTCGACTCTGCTTACGTCAGATATGGTGAACGAGCGCATTCAGCGATTAACTGGCACCCACCTTTCGTCTCCTGTGCACTCAGAGCCTGCATGCATTTTTTGCGATTTTCACCCTCTCAACGTAATTTGCGACACCATGTTCCATTTGAATTTTTGTTCCTCTTGATGCCTACTACCAACCCTCCGAGTTTGTCGGCCCATTAACAGAACATCCTGTGTAGTTTTTTCATTTGTTGGCCAAAGGGGTTTTTACCCTATAGATCGCGAACTCAGCTTGATTACCAGAAGCGTCTTAGGTGAGTCATACAAATTCACGTAGATTCAGCCAGGGATTTTTAGCTGTGGGTTAAACCCAAACTTGATTCGCAAAGGCTTCCTAGATGAGTCATACAAATTCACTTGCAATCATTGCTATAAATGCACCTATATTGCGTTACTGGTATCGCTAATTTATAAAAACAAACAGTCCTATAGGTCGCGAAACCAATATTGTTGGTGGTTTTAGGTTTTGGCAGAAAAAGGTTAGGAACCTTGCCCTAACGTAGGGTTTCCAGATTCGAAAACTGAGAAAGGAGGGCCCTTGCACGCGCATTCTTTCCACAACGTCACTTTTAACAATTCACATAGCGAACGGCGCCACTAGGAATCAGCATTGTGTTGTTTGCATTCTGTTTTCATTGTTTCTAAATGGATGAGTTAACACTCTTCCCCTTCAGTACTCAGAACTAGATGTTGGTGAACAAACAACGATGTTCCTAAAATGTATGTTGCGGTTTTTTTCTTCCAGAGCTGTTTTTTTTATATTATCTAACTAGGGCAAGATGGGCCGTGGTTAGAATAGTATCAGTGCCTCTAAACGCATGGTCTCCACCCAGGCACGGCTCGAGGCCTCAGGTGCAGAGGGGCCTCATGATAATAAGATGTTGTGAAGATTCTCGAGATTAAGCGTGTGAAAATTTGTAAGCAATCACTTCTACTCAGGTAGAAGGCCTCAGAAAAATCAATTAGTCCGGGAGCCCATGATGCTGTCAAGACGGCCCTGCTGCTGCCTTGCTTTCACCTTCAGTTTTTGTTTTCTGGGAATTTTGAGGACGATTGGTCAAAGCATGTAAACATGTGTGAAAAAAGTGCACACACAAACACTCATCCAGGGATGATGTCACTCTCCTCTATCCACACGAACGATATTAATCGCTAGCTGATTGGAAGATGAAATTAGAAATGAAATGAAAATTCAGAGCTGCTCTTGTAAGGAATCGAACCAACGTCCTCTCACTAGCCGGGTGAGCGCCCTAGACCACTAGACTACAAAGGCAACGAATCCCAATCTTTCCTTAGAGCTCACGTGTACTGCTAAGGAAAGACTGAGATTCTTTGCCTTTGTAGTTTAGTGGTCTAGGGCACTCACCCGGCAAGTGAAAGGACGTGGGTTCGATTACCTGCATGGGCAGTTGAATATTATTTCTTTCCTAAATTCATCACCGCATCAGCCAGCTGTTAAAAACCTTCAAACACTCAGGTCAATGAAGAGATATATCTTTCAGAGTAAAATATATGTTCAAACAAAAAAATAGTTACGGAAACCTGGAAATGGCAAAAGGGTGAATTTCCTGAAACATAGGAGGCCGCTTGAAATGACATAAAAAAAAAAAAGGACGTCTGGTAACCCTACCCTAACGTATTTGTATTTTCGTGTTTTAGAGATTCTGCCATCTAACTTCAGTATTAGAAACGAAAAAGTGCAAGATGTTTGATTTATCGTACGTGGAGATATTCTTTCCAGTTGCTGTACGCTCCAAAGAAAATGTTGCAAGCTGGGAAATTTTTTTTTTAAACGCTGGATTTTTCACAATTTTAATGGCTTCATTGATTTTGTAAGAGGATGTTTACTGAGTTTTAAACTTATTGGTTAATTTTGACCGATGTCTTTTGGTGGTGAATTAGTATATTTCGAGGCATACATTCTCAACCAGTGACCCGCCGAGTAGTGTAAGCAGTCTGATGTGCACGATGATTATTACTACAAACCACACATGCACCTGATTCTGGAATATGATTGTATGTGTTGTGAATCTAACCTGAAGTTTGCTTATGTGTAATGCTTGTTATGTGCGGTGTGTTGCCATAAATTTTTCTAACTAATGAGTGAAGTGTAATTATAGAATAATTGCATCGCTGTAGGCCTGTTGCTTTCCGTGATGAGACTTTTTAACGGGGAGATCGGTTCGCATTCACGTCTTGAAGTTGGGAACCACAGAAAACCAACCTCAGCCGAGCATCACTGTGTCGACATGTGTACAATGATTACAAACCTAATACGAATTTCAACAGATCGCCCATTTTCTTAGTTTCTTTATTATTTATTTTCGTTTCCGGAACTGAAAATCATAGCTCCCGCAAGACGAGGCTGACGGTGTCTTTTTCTTTAGCAAAACCTTCTAGATACTACTATGTCCCTGTCTAGGAAACTTTGGTTCCAGGCTAGGTGCTTTAGATTCACCTCATTAAAAAAAAAAAAATTCACACTGAATTCATAAGAAAAAAAAAATTAGTGAGCCTGCTAGATGTACTGGCCTAGCGGGAGCCACGTGGAAGAATGTGGGGGGGGGGCTCTGCTGATAACTTCACATCAGAAATCTTACGGGATGTTCAGAGGTGTCGCGAGTTCGATTCCGATTCGTCCTCGTCTAAAACTGTTCTGACGCATGGGTATTACCAAAGCCTCCCAGAAGTAGTATCTAGGAGACTTTGGGGCCGTTCAAGTATTACGTAAGCAAATTTTTAGCCATTTTTGACCCCCCCTCCCCCTTGTCAGAAAAATTTCGCCATCAGCTCTGCCTCTCTGAATCCTAACGCATATTGGTGGGATCAGAGACGTACACGGGGGGGTATAGAGAGGATCGTGCCCCCCCCCCCCGACGATCAAAAAAACATTTTTTTAATTGAAATAAAGAAATAACAATAAACAATAAAGAAATAACAACAATAAAGATACCGAAGTCTCTATATTGAATTGACCATGGAAAATTTTATAAAATAATGTTAATCGAGAGAAATGAGACGAAGAGTAGAGAGAGGAAGGAGATGAAGTTCGTTTTCAAGTTCGGACACAAGAAAGGAAAGATCAGCAGCAGTCGTGAGCAAATCGGGTGGATTTATTTTGGATTGATTCGAGTTTGTCTATGTTACTGGAGGTGTAGGGGTCCTAGATTTCAGCGGCGTAGGAAAGAACGTGGGAGATATACGTTTGGTAACAGAGCAGTCTGATATCCCAAGTGGAGTGTTTAAGATTGCGGCGGAGGAAGAAAAGTTTATTAGGACACTTCTGGTAAACGTAGTCTACATGTTTGTTCCAACGTAGGTCGGCTGAGATTATGACACCGACGTATTTGATTTGAGAAACTTTGGATAACGTTAAATTATTGATGGAGTAAGAGTATTCAAGAAGTAATTTACGGGTAACTTTTATGTGTGAACCTTTTTTGAGATATTGATTGGCATTTGCTATAAAGAACACCAGTCCGCGATAGAAGCCAGGTTATGTTGGAGAAGTTCTTGATCAGATTGATGGTGAATGATACGGTAAATTACACAATCATCAACAAATAACCTAATGGTGCAGTTGAAGGATTCTGGAGGGTCATTGATGTAAATTAAGAAAAGTAATGGGGAGAGGACCGATCCTTGAGGGGTCCCAGACTTTACGGGGGCGGATGGGGAGTTATGATCATTGAAATGGACAAACTGTTTACGATGTTTTAGGACAGCTTCTACCCAATTAAGTAATTGCACGTTAAGGCCAAGGAATGAGAGTTTAAGCAGAAGTTTATTATGGGGAACTTTATCAAAGGCTTTAGAGAAATCTAGGAAAACGATATCAGTTTGTAGGTTGTTATCAAATCGCCCATAGATGGTGATGTACATACCAACACGTGCAGACAAAACACACATTACTATTCGAATTCGCCTTCCTGGACCCATAGTTACGTTCAGTTAATAAAGAAATTAATTGAAGATTTATCATATTTACTTATACGAGCTTGGGAAAGATGCGTGATTTTAGTTGAAAATGATAAATTCTCCGTTAATGACCAAAAATTGATAAATTAGAGTTTGGAAAAAAAAATAAGAGTTTGCCTGATTTTACTGAGTGGAATACATTAAAGCCGAATTCCACGGGTCCGGTGATCAGAAAGGTGTCCGTTAACGGGGAGTGTCTGTTAGGGGAGGTTACACTTTAATACAATTTTTCCTCCTTTCCACAAGGCATTGAAAAATCCTCTAAAATATTAGATACCAAAACATATACGTATTAATGAAGCATAAGACTGGTATAATACTATAAAAGTTTTATTAAAATTCTTTCATAAAAAACTTTCTTGTATAAAAATTATTTTACAAAATTTGACAAATGTAAACAATAAGCTCGTTGGTTCCATTTGCTCGAATGTAACCGATATACTTATTGATTATATTTTTCAAGTTTAGGAAAAGACCTTTTATAAAACTTTTATAACCATAAATACACATTTTTACAATACTTTCGCGCGTTCAGTTTCGGGTAGATTGTGGCAAATTTGTCTTCAAATTACTCAATTCCAGTGTGGCCTAGAACAGTTCTCGTTTCAACAGGCCCAAAAGATTGGATTATATACCAGTTTCGTACCCCCATTACAACATTTCAAACATCTCACCTAAATTCATATCTCTCGCCATCTTAGGCTTATATGTATATATCATTTCCATATAATTATAAAGCTATCAATATTTCCACATTAAAAAGATATATAAACAAATCACCATAACATGCATTTTTTTGAATTCTCAGACGTTATTACAATTACGCAATTCCAACTGCAAAAACGACATTACACAAGTGCTATGACCTAAAACTGTTCAAAACAGTTCAAGTCAAGTTTTTAGAACTCCTTCTCTCTCTCCCTACACACCATCATAATTCTTCCACTACCAGTTTGTGAACAATTTAAGAAATAAAAACAAATCAATATATATATATATATTAATTTAAAAAAAAATCATTCAATATTCTATATTCGTTTAATGCTTCACATGAGGTTATAAACCCCATGAAAAGCATGTCTAGACGACGGACGTCATCCTAAAAATAGTTGATGCAGGTCATGCATGATTTCGAATATCAAAAAAATAAATAAATTCAGGCGATAGAAAACTCTAGAAAAGAACTCATACTTTTAAAATTACATGTATTTTATATATATATATATACATATATATATATACATACATACGTCGTTGCTGTATTGAAGTTTAAATAGTATCCGGTTTTAAAATGTTTTTTTTCTGGAAAAACAGAAAATGATGACGCATGTGTCTCTTCAAACCATCAATTCTATTGTCCGTTTTCTCCGAATAACCATTTTATTTTTGTTGCATATCACATATGCAAATTTATTTTTATGTATATCTAAGATGATGGAGACAATGAGTTCTGTATTATACAAAGAAAATTTAAAATGGAGGGAAGTCTACAAAAAAAAAAAAAAATCTAAATAAAACCAAGAAAAAGCAGACCAGACATTATTATTGGTTACGTATATTTTTCTCTTCGCTTTACTAACCATTATACAAAAAAGAGCACTCCAGTGTCGGTGATGATGACCTTGGCCTTGAGAATGCTAACCAAAATTAGTTTAAGAAAAGAAATATAAGATGTGGAGAAGTGATTTAACTGTCTGGCACATCTGAAGGTTAACAATTTCAGTTAAGAAAATGATGATGCCAAAAAACATCATCTCTAACGTAAGAAAAAGCCCAAGTCGTTTACTGGTGGAGGGTAAATATCCTATTTTACATATTAACAGTGTCGTTAACAATGTTTCTATTATTACTAGACATGGGCTGATATAGTAGACAAAAGATGGGGAAGAATAGTTATGAATAGATACAATGTTATACAAAAGAAGAAATGTCATTAGTTAGTTAAAGTTTGACTAATTAGTTTTCCCTCTTTAACATACCATCATTCTTTAGCACGCGTTTGGCTTCCCCAAGGACGGTTTTCACATCTTTGTTATTCACAAATCTCACGTTTGAGTTGAATACATAAGTCATGTATAATTAATATAAATTTATATACCGTATTTACTCTCATACAGGGTGATTTTAAATTCATGGGGGGAACTTTAAGAGGTGATATAAGACTCTTAAATAAGTATTTTTGATCATAGAATGTGCAGTCGCATCACAGTAGCAATTGCTGTAGAGGGTGTTTTTATATATATAGAGGTGTTTTCAACAAAACACTTCACCATAAACAAATATATTTTTCTGCGAATTTGCTGCAATAAATGCAATTAATTGTTCGAGGGTGCAGGGTATTGTAATGTGATAGGCCTTCTCATTGTGGATAACGCAAATTCTACCACAAGTCTTTACACCGGTTGATCATTTTTTTTGCGGAGCATAAACTTCATGGTCCTTGCAACAATTAAAAAGAAACTCCAATCCAATCCGAAGGTGCATATGCACCATCGAATGATTGATGGCATATATTGCAACATGTCCGTCGGCAAAATATTATACTTGGTGAAGTATATTGTTGAAAACACCTCTAAAAATATCCTCTACTGCCTTTGCTATTGCGATTCGACAGCTAATTCTATGATCAAAAATGCTTGTTTAGGTGTCTTATATCACCTCTTAAAGTTTTTCTCACTAATTTAGAATCACCCTGTATAGGACGAGCTCGCATTTATAGGACGAGGTATTATTTTAGACGTCAAAATCTGGAAAAATAGATTAGATTAAATAGATTTTCGTTCATTCACAGATAACAGCATACGATTTTTAGGGCGAGACGACGTAAACGGCAATATGAGTCGGAGTATTATTGTATAGGGCAGTGCTTCCCAAGCTTATTCAGCTCACACCGCCCCCTTTTCAAATAACAATTTTCTCATCGTCCCCATGGAAATTAAAAATTCACATAAAAAAAATTGAAAGATGCAGCGAAGAATTTTCGATTTTTTTTGCATCAAAATGTTTTCCTTCAACACAGTGGTATAAAAGGGGGTTAAAAATTCGAAAACAATCATAAGATTGCATTAAACGTCATTACAAACATTAAAAAAAAAAAAAAAAATTAAATTTGTGAGTTATTGTTATAGAATTATAATTCACAAAACATATGCACATATTTACATTGACTGCAGTCAACGAAATATTCGCTTCACACTTAAACAATATCTATTAATAATGAAAATTCAAAAGAAAGAGACACATAGTGCTGGACTATTTTACTAATCAGCATCCTCAAAACTCCCTACTACTGAATATTTGTAGTTGATTTAGATTTTTGTCAAAAGATTTGTGATCGCATTCAAACGTGTCTCACCTGAAAAATTCTGTGCTACATTGGAACCTCTCAATAATGGACACTCCGTTAATGGATAGTAAAATAATCAATCGCATATCCGGAGTCCCGTCGACGTAATTCAAAAAGTGTCAGGTAACGGGGCGCGTCCGTTATTGGAGGTTCCTCTGTATATCACATAAAGTTCAGGTACAGTTTCTGCTTTTTCAATCAGAGCAATTGATAGCCATCTTCAAATTTGAACTTCAGACCCTCTTGATGCTATTTCTGTCAATTATTCTTGTGAATGTGATTATTGTTATTGTTAAAGATTGAAAATTGTTATATTTATTCTTTTATAATCGCCCTCCCCTCTTATTGTCAACTGCAGTTCACATATTCCTGAAACAATTTAAACTATATTTAATGTGCTATCCACTTCTTATGAGAAATCGCATATCCGGAAAATTTATTTTACGCGAAATTATTTATTCCCACCCCGATGAACATTGGACTTGAGTATTCTACTTGGATATATTTGAGTATTTCATACTGACATGGATCATAAAGTAAAGTGTTGTTGAGTTGCGTTCCGGCGAATGCATAAACTTTCAGTGACAGTGAGTCCGTAATCATCCTAAACGATAATCCTCCCCCTCTCTCATCGATTAGAGAGTAAGTTAATTTGTAAACATTATCTTATTTTTTTGCACGTTTATTCATGGTGTTGTTTATATTACGTACATTTTATTGCATTATGTATAACTATTAATGTGTTTTATTATTGATTGAATTCCGTTTTTGTTAGTCCTTTTTATGTGAATGACTAATTGTGGAACGAATTACATATCGGAGTTTCCATTATTTCCTACGGGAAAGTTTGATTCGCATAACGAGCTATTCGGATAACAAGCACGTTGGCGGAACGAACTAAGATCGTTAACCGAAGTTCCACTATATATCTCTTTATCATACACAAACGATTCCTGTTTTTACGAATACGGTTATAGCGAAAATCTCGTTTTCGCGAAAACGTTTCTAATTCCCCCAGATGAGCTCACATAGGAACAATGTAAAAATCTGGAATTTCTTTATAACGAAATTTCGCTTTAACGAAGTGATTTCTCCGATCCTTTCGGGTTCGTTATAACGGGATTCGACTATATATGAGAAAGAAAGAGAAATCTACTACACCGATCTTTTCTGCCCCTTCTATTTCTAACATGCGAACAGGGAGAAACCAGTTTTTTTAAATCAGATTTACTGCTATTTCAAATTTGTTACAAACAGCCCCTACGTGAAGGGGGTTGGGGAAACTACAATGGCTACAAATCATGAAATGAAGCTGGTGGCGATAGAGCAAAAGATCTCAGTGCCCAATCTCAAATGTCTGGTCATCACGTGGCGAGTGGCGACCGTTAATTTTTGTCTTTACTTTGAAACGTGCAGGAGCAACGTCCTGTTGGGAGAAATATTTGTCTAGAAGTTACGGGATGTGCCTCAAAAAATACAAATTCGTCTCAAACTGTCTTTTGATATGCCTATATTCCCAAATACGTATAGCCCTGTCATTGCATAGGTGAATAATACTTAAAAAACCGTCGAGTCCATCTAAATTGCTTCTCATCAAAGAAAACATCCTCATCCCACTCATCACAGAAAACTCCATGCTGTTCGGCACATCGCTTTTCTCTGTGCGGTTGTATAAGGGAAAGTTTTACTTCGGTTTTGCGTAGCAGTAATTTCAATTTCTTTTTATCACATTAGGCACAATTCGACGAGTACAAATCAAGTTGTATTTCTCTTCTGGATTATTCAGATATTTTTTTCCCACGTAGAAACTGTGAATATAATAGTCTTTTTCTCTCTGATGAATGGTAACAGAAAGAAGCCTTCTTGTGCATGCTATATAGTCCATAATTCTCGGGCCCATTTATGAAATTTCAATTAACAGTCTTCAATCTCTTAATACTTTTGGAAATTTATGACTAGACATCGCAGTTTCTCTGAGTATTTTGCCTTTTATATGTCCAATAAATATGTTGTCTTTGGCCATCTTGACACTTCCGGAAAAAAAAAATAGATTCTCTCCACCGTGCATAACTGTCAAAACAGTCTCTGCCGTTAATTTAAACATGAGAAAAATTCAAATTTCTCTCCCCGACGTCAGAAAACACAAGTCTTTATTTACTTTTTCCCCAGGTTTTGACCTTTACTAATATTTAAAGGTTAAGATCGAGATTTAATTTAAGATTTTTTTCTGGAGTAGTGCAGCACTGATCAAAATTACTTCCACCGGAAAATGCTCAATTCCACTTATAATTATTGCTCCGAAATTTTCATATATTTGCATCTGCAAGTTTTCAATGTATGATGATATTTTCGATTGACCTTAAACACTTTCCTCTCACCATAATGATAATTTAATCATTGCTAAAGAGTGATGAAGCTCCGAAAAAAAGTTGATTCAATGACATATTTGATAGGTCCCCATTAAAATATTGAAATTAATTATTGAATATACTATGGGTAATTCATTGATTTATTTATATGGTTAATTTTATTGAAAGTGAATTGATCGCAGTTAAAAAATGCGTGCGTTCTAGTGATGAATTTTTTTTCGCGTGTCCAATTAATCAAATAAATATGAACTAGTTTAACAATATTTTTCTTCCAGGATTCCGAGAATTTCTGGTCTCAAATTTTTTCTCTCAAAATATATAAACATTCTTACAACTATAAAATGTCTCCAAGTGTTTTATTTCCAGATTTCAGGTCCTACTTTAGCCCATTACCTATTTAAATTGTTTGTTGCGTGCGAAATGTAGCTTGGGCCCAAGTTAACCAAACCCGGGGGTTACTTGAACCCAAATTGCAATAATTTATTATATACGTATATAATTAAAATTTTCGATTGAAAAGAAAAACACAGAATCTTATAGAAAAATTTCCTAAAAGTAGTAAAAATTAGGTTATCAGCACAATTAATGTTTTAAAGGCTATGCTTTGACAATAAATACATAAAAATTTTCACTTTTTGGGTCCAAGTAACTCCAAGTTACGGCACTTTATATATAAAAAAAAGTTTTTGATTATATTGCATTGCCATTTGAAAATGCAACACCAAAAAACGAAACAGCCAACAAAATATCCTTTGGAATTCGTGTAGAAAGTCGCCTCTGCCGTTGACACAGTGCGAGCCACATTTGACATTTTTATGAGGCTCGCGGGCCACTAAACAATCTTACACACATGTTGCCGTAAAGCTCGGTGGGACATGAGTTGAAGACCGCTGTCATACATCATGGAATAATGCATAATGTTTCCAAAAGTCTGTATCTTTTTGGAGTTTAGACATCTTTTCAAATTTTTAGAAAAATACTGAGAGAATCGTTCTGAAATTTCGGTCACATTAAATTTCGCAATTGCATTTAATTTCACATTAAATTTCGTGAAAATTATGCCCAAATTTTTTGTAAAAATTTAGTTAGTAAAAAATATTTCTAGTTTCGTGAATATACGCGCTATTCTCACGAAAGTTGCAAGTCATTCTGATACAGGGTTGATCAAAACTTTGTTTTTTCTTATTTAGTTTTTTGACGGTCCCCTAAATACACTCGTGTGACTAAATTTTCACTAGAAATGATGGATACTAACACAGGGTTTATATATGATTGAAATTTCAGAACGATTCGCTCTGTATTCTTCTAGAAATTCGAGAAGAGGAGCCTAAACTCCAAAAAGACTTTTGGAAACAGTGTAAATGAATGCTTCTGGTAAGTGGTATGGCAGGAAAATTCAGAAGCGGGAGAACATTCTAAAACGTCACTCAAACCCAACTTCAGAGGTGAAACGGTATATTTTTTGCCTCGGTGGTGATGAACCGGGGGTGTGGAAGGACAGAAAAAGATTTCAGAAACGTCTTGTTTATTCTTGCCTTATATTTTTTTTGTAAATGAACTCTTTCGCGACAGCCTCAGCATCATTTCGCGCTTTCAGAGCGTTCATTACGCACATTATCGCAAAATCGTGCTATTAATTGCACACAGCGCTCGTAATTTGTTTGGAAAGATTTTTATTCCGGCAAGAGGATTATATAATGTCCATAACGTTGAAGAATTATGACCATTTCCAGGTCATTCACTTTCTTTATTTTCTGTTTTGACCGAATGAATGACCCTTGTATATGTTCACCCAATTCACACATAACACTGGAATCTCATCGATTTTCTTTTTTTCAATAATTTTTCAAATTGGGTACATCAATATTTGTTATAAATAAGTTATTTGTTTAGAAGTACGCATACAGGAACTATTTACTGTCAAATTCGGTTTGTTCCAGACTCTGCCACGAAGCCGGGATGCAACGGGATAAGTCGGGCAGCAGAGTCCTGCGTTCAATCATTCAGTGAAATTTGGTTATAACGACATTTAAAGTTCCACGAAATTATGTCATTATAACCGAGGTTGACGTTTTCCTTGACCTTTTTGGCGGAAAATGCAATCAGAGACAGTCAAATACTGAGCATGAACTTGACATTTCGTTTTGATTAGAGTGACCATATTTGAACGGAAAAAAAAACGGGAAATCGGAGTCATACATACGAGATATCGCAAATTCTTGCTGAAAAATATTGTCATTTTTCCGCAAAATCCTTAAATATCGCTTATAAAAAAAATACCTTGGCGAAGAATACACTTCTTTCTTAGCATGATTTGTAATTATGCAAATTAAATTCATCCTTGATTCTATAATGAAGATTAAGAATTCAAGTAAGTTTCTCTGAAAAAACGGGAAAATGGGAAATTTTTTATGAGGGAAAAATGCCGGGAAAAGGGTGAAATCGAATTATCATTAGAGTTCTGGAATCATATCTTTCTGTACATTTGAATTATCATGAGTTCTGGAATTACTCCTTTCCGCACTATTGTAGTGTTCTGGAATTATTTATTTCTTTACAACTATTCATGATACTCTGGAATTATTTCTTTCTTTACAACTATTCATGATACTCTGGAATTATTTCTTTCTTTACAACTATTCATAATTCTGGAATTATATCTTTTTTCCTTCACATCATTAATTCTAGTCAGAGATGTTCGAAAGGAGGGGGGGGGGGTCGATGTCCCCCAAGCCGACCAAAAATTGGGGAGAAAAATTAATATTTCGGTGAAAAAATTCAAATATTATTTTTACTTCACGTTATCATTAGTTCAGGAATTATTTATTCTTTCTCCTTTGAATCATCACTGATTCAGGTGTTATTTCTTTCATTAATTTTCATGAGAGAAGTTATACCAGATTAATGAAGATTCAGATTTGATGAAAATTCAGATTTGACGGAAATTCAAATTAACGAAAGGGATTTTTCCAGAACTATTGGAATTCGAAACAAACAAAAATTCATAATACAGTCGAATCCCGTTATAACGAACTCCAAGTGACCGGAGAAATCACTTCGTTGTAGCGAAATTTCGTTATAAAGGAATTCCAGGTTTTCGCATCGTGCCTATGTAAACTAATCTAGGGGGATTAGAAAAGTGTTCGCTAAAACGAGATTTTCGCTATAACGGTATTCGTTAAAACGGGATTCGACTGTATTAACGAAAGACGTAAGTAATATAATGAATTGATGAGAGAAATTACTCTAGAATTTACTTTCGAAATTTATGAAAGAAATCGTCCCATAATGAATGGGAACTGAATTTTTCAAAGGAATAATTTTATTCAATAAATATCATATTATTTAAGGTATTCATTTCTGTTCATGCAACTGTATGAGCGCCCTCTATTGAGTAGTTTTTTGACTAGCTTTGTTTGTGCATGTATTTAGCACGTGAATACATTTTTGTATCTACTCGACTGTCAGTAAATGAAGAAGTGAAACTGAACGTGATTCAATCTGGTACTGCTCATTATTGTTATATAATTGTGATCAAAAATTTTATACGCTTGCATTCGAATATCCATTTTAATAATAGTAATATATAATTTTGAATTGGGATAATAATTTATGTAATTAATTTACACCAACAAATTCATTTACAGCAGTTGCATTCTCTCCTTACTTTTGCAATGTCAGCAATATGGTTACTATTGTTAATAATAATTATTATTTTTGGGTGAAAAAAATAATGCATCAAATTCATGTGATATTGCAATTGATGTGATTACAATACAGAGATGGCGTGTGTCATGTTTTCATTATAACTTTTTATTTGACGTTCTTGATTATGGTTATATGACTGATGCCGGTTCTACAGCTACATTTGTACTGCCGAATGAACTTGTGCACAGATATTTTGGCATGAACTAATATTTTATTGATTTAAACATCTCTGATTGGCGCCTCTTGATTATGTAAAATTTTGTAATGTTTGGGGTTTTTGGGTAGCATGTCATCAGCTACTTCCGTTATGACATTTCCCCTTCGACTGTGCTGTGTTTTATCTCGACGAGCACTCATTTCGCAAAGATTTGTAAACAATACTCTTCTGGCTCTTTCATTCTCTACGCATACATACACTATACACCTTACACACATGCACAAACTTGTCTTTTTCCTTCACATACCACCCCTGGTCATCTGTAAGTCGCCAGACAGCCTGCAAAGGCTAGGCGGCGACGGAAACGTTCAGTTCTAGTCTGGTCTGGAAACCGTTTACATTATCCTATTCTAGAGTTGCTAAAACAAGTCGTGACAGCCTTAGGCTGGGCAACGATGCGAAAATTTAATTCGATCTGTAGTCGGTAATCGGAAATTTATGTCAATCACAGGCTAATGGTGACTGGCTAAACTGACTAAATTTATGTCAATTACAGGCTGGTAGCACCGTGGTAGATACCACGATACATTCAATAAGATGACCATTTTGATCCTAGAGTGATGGCATAAGCAGAGATCATGCATGGCATTGAAATGCCACTTGCATAATCTTTGCACCAAGGTTCATCTCGACTGTTCGGGAGATTCTTCTGCTGGATCTTGTTAGCCTTCTCCATGGAGTATTGAGTCTTGATTTTCTACACGTGGATGGCAATGCTCGCTCACACACGACATTACTGGTACTTTAGAAAGTGGTAATATCATCTGTATGACGTGGCCTACATATTTCACGGACCTTAATTTTATTTAACACGCTAGTGATATAGAGGTGCAACACAGCGGGAAAATATCTCGAGAAAGTGAAAGAAATCGAATCTGTGAAAGCCTGTGGTACGCTTCAGAAATATTTTATATGTCTTCTGTTTCAAAATCGGTGGCCTCGAAAGGAAACAGCTTTTGATTAAAGGAAAATTTTAGATTACTTCTGAAATTCACGCAAAAGCAAATGAAAACAGCGTGACATTAACATACTGCATATCTCCATGCACTCTTTTAGCATTTTCGAAAAATCGGAATAAGTTGGAATTTCAAATTCAAATAGCAATTATAGGATCACGTAGAAAAAAGACTAGACTTTAAAATTTTCAAAACGTGGATGTAGCTTGTCTTTACAAGACATTTTCGAATTCAGTCATTCACGTCCGAAATGTGCCAATTATTAGTCCACTCATATGAGAAAAGACTTTGGAATTTGCATGTGCTTTATAGTTGCGAAATCATTCAACCATTGCGCGCATTTGAGCACGCGTATGCTTCAGAGGAATTTGTTGTTTCCTCGGCTTCACAATTTTCTGAAATGAAACTTGCTTAGGGAGGGTGCGAATTTTCAAATGCACGTCAGGAAAAGTGAAACGGAAATGACGTAACCTTTCCCTTTTCTTCAATCACAAAAAGTGAAACGGAATCAACGTATGCTTTCTTTTCACTCAAAAACCGGTTCCGTAGACGGAATTACGTTAGGTTGGTAGTGGGGGGAAGAAAATGTCTATGGAATTCCGGTCTTGTGTACAGTTTGCAGGAAAAACAAAGTTTGGATGGTGTGAAGGTTCTATAAATCTCACCAAACTGTGGTCACACAAAATATGAACGAACGAAACAAAAATTAATGAAAATTGAAAATTAATTCAAGAAATAACTTTGAAATGAACTTAAGAACTTACTCCTCGGAATTAATAAATATCAAATTATTTGTGTTCTTTCAGGACTTTTTAAAGTTTATTATATTCTCCAAAATCAATGAATAAATTATTTTAATACAATCCATAAAAGAAAGACAAATTATTGATCATACATAATATTATATATACTTAATTATAATTATTAAATATATATAACCTATATACATATATATATTTATTTATTTAACTATTTATGTTTTTATAATATAATCTAAAATCAATTAGAGAAGTAGCTTTTTAGAATTGATGAAAATTTGCGAATAAATGCAAAACGTAATTTCGGAAATGATGAAAACTTTCGATAATTTCCGAGGCTCCCATATTTGACACGCCCCCACCCCCCAATTTATTGGGTTTGATCGATAATGTCAAAGCCATGCTTAGACTTGCATAATTTCACATTTTAAAAAACCCGAGATGGACAGAATAAAATATGAGTTGCAAATTTTTTATATGCAAGTGTTTCACTTCTGTCGAGTGCGATTCTTACGCCATTTTTATTTGTACAAAAGAAATGATTACATTTTATTTTACATTTACATTTCAAATATGTTAAGCGAAACTTCATACAAACACACGCACGCGCGCGCACACACACAAAATAAATAACTTTTTCATTGGAATCAAATTCCACACGCAACGAAACTTTTTAAACGAACATTAAAATTGGCATAATCGGAAATTCCTTTATAGCAAAGTGGTTTTCTTGAGTCCCTTGGAATTTGTTATAACGGGATTCGACTGTATATTCAAGAGGACGACATTGATTCAAGCAACTTCTTGATTTCAGGAACGATCATATAAAATAATACATTTTTTGAAAAACAGCGTTTTCTGTGAACAACAATTTACTTATAATAAAGCCTTGATAATTTAATTAATACCGTTGATTGAAAGAAAATGTTTTTTCTGTTACAGCAACAGTCCAGTCAAAAATCGTCAGTGAAACTTTTTGTCAATATTTTTAGCTTTTTTTATAACTGAAAATACGACATCAATTTGACTTTATGATTTGTGTTGAATTTTTGATACGCTTTTTCATGATTTAGTAAATTTAGTAATTTCATCCATCAGATGCCATTTACACAACAAAAGAATTAAATTCCTGTGATTTTTTTTTTAATATGTTGGATAAAATTCGCATAATCCTTGTCCAATTATTTATTTGTAAAACGTGAATTTGTGTGTGTCTGTGTGTGCTGTTTTTGTGGTGCTACTGCTCGCTAGATGGCAGTGCTACAATAAATTTTCATTGACTTTTTACAAATTAATTAATCCAAAAACATGGGATGAAATTTCAAATTTATTAAAATTTAATGGGCATAACTCTGATGCCAATATTGGTGCATTTTGTTTTACAGCGGATTTCTTTTCATACCATGGAAAAATTTCAAATTTATGCATATTTGAATGTCAATATTGCAAATTTTTCGATTTATTTTTTACACGAAAATTGATTACAGATGAATGATGAAAATCTATTATGTTAGGATTTACCCAGAAGATCACGATGCTTTTGAGATGACCCGGGCAACAAACACAAATTATAAGGAATTAGGACATGCTTTAAAGCAGATTATAATAGTGTTCTATTACAATATGAATACGTATGAATTTTGGACCTGTCATTTAAATAACATGCCAGAGACATGAGAAATGTGTACTTCAATGATGATGAAATTCTACCTTATTGATCATAATCAGTCACGCATTTGAAGATATGCAACATCAGTGCAGTATTAACTAAAGGGCTAGCTAATTCCATCATTGCTCAGGGTCAAAAAGACTGAAAACCTGAATTGGCTCAGGCTCATTAAGGGATTATTTGAGCGACATAAAATGGCACCGAAGTCTGCCGTGGCGCCTTTATATATTGCACAGACCAGTGGTTCCCCAACCTTGGATCATGTTGTTCGTTCGGTCCTAGGTTTTTCTAAGGGGCCACGGGTGAATATATTCTGGAAGAAGAGCCGTGACAGGTGCTTAAAAGGCCTTCGGAGAGCTACCCAAAAAAATTGGAATATGTAGAAATAAAGCAGGGGGAATATGAAGAATATGAAAAGAAAAGGGGTGGGGGCAATTTTTAGAATCTAGCAGCACTGCCCATAGAACCAGGGCTATCTTAATGCGTGGGCCTATCCGGGCAATATCTTAAATAACCTTACATTAATACCAGTAAGGGAGAAATTTAGCGTCGAGAGAGAGAAAGAGAGAGAGAGATTGGTCACGGTGAAGAAAGAAATGTTTGATTTTTTTAATTTAATGGGAAAAGGGTAGGGGAGAGAGAAACATCGCCATTTGTTTGGAACTTCTAAATTAGCTCCGCCAATGATGACGTACTACCTTCGTCACATACACCCTAGGGAATCCAAAATTTTCTTCTTACTCGTATCTCAATGTAAGGTTTCTTTATAATGCATTCGAACATCACACGGGGACCCATCCATGTCCATAGAAAGAGGGGGGGGGGGGGCTACATGGCAACATCTGGTACTATGATTTTCGAGTATGTGTGTAAACTGTTACTTCCAGCTGAGTGCGGTTGTCCCCAGAACATCACTTTGCCCTACGATGAATAGAACCTCTCCCACGTAGAGGAAAGCTCACGGAAATCTAGCTCAGGGGGGCCCGGATATCAAACTGATCTATAAAAATTTTATCCACTATCTAAATTTGCTCGAAAGAAATCAATTCAATAAGTAGATAGGCTCTCGCTTCTGATTGAGGAACACCTGGATAATACAGATGGGCACGAGAATAAAATATTGTCCAAAGGGGGCCGGTGGGCGAAAGAAGGGTCAAGAAACAATGATGTACACGAACGAAAACCACAATATACCTCGACGATCTATCTCCTCTAATTTGATAAGAATATTATGGAGCTTCAAAAAAAAAACCCTCTATAATAGGGCCACCCTGTGACCCTCGAAAAACCGGACCCTTAGGTATCTCGATTAGAATAAAGTTAGCTTTATTAAGAGGTGGTTCTTCGGAGGGTCTTCCACTGTACTTACATGATATCGCGAAAAAAAGTCCTTTATGGAACAAAGACCTTGATGCCTTTACCATGACGATAAGTAAAAGTAATGGCTGTAACTCACCTTAAAAATGAATGACCATTCGATCATTTTTGTCACATCACGGCCATTTTAGGATGGTCATTATTCCACTGAATACACGTCATAATTATTTTATCATAAATTTTCTGCATTTTTAAATAGAAGAGAGCCTTTCATCCTGCACGTATTTTAGATTTGAAGTGGCATTTCATAAAATTCAAGCTGGATATTAGCTTGAATGTTTCAGTCAGTGATAGATAGGTATGGTCCCCAACCTACTTTTTCTCAACCCCGGGATCCCGGAAATTTCCGTTTTTCGTAAACATATGAATAATTTAAGTAAATTTAGAGACATTTAATAGCAGATAAAGTGTTATTATTAAAAAGTTATTAATATTTAAACATGACTAACTAATATAATTATTAAAGTTAATATAATTATTAAAGTTAATATAATTAATAAAATTAATTATAAAATTAATTATATAATTAATTAATATAATTAATTATATAATTAATTTTATAATTAATTTTATTATTATATTAATTTTAATAATTATATTAGTTAGTCATGTTTAAATATTAATAACTTTTTAATAATAACACTTTATCTGCTATTAAATGTCTCTAAATTTACTTAAATTATTCATATGTTTACGAAAAACGGAAATTTCATTAATAAATTCAATTAATATAATTAATTAATGATTATTAATTTGCAACTGAAAAAAAATTGATTAACTGAGATACATTGATTTGTGTGCGTGTGTGAATTTGTTCTTTTTTTACCTCCTGAACAGATCATGTCTCGCCGCTCTGTCTCAATGAAGAGGTTTTAGCAGGTGGTCGCAGTCCTGGGCCACGCTGTGAAATGTGCATTCATGTGTTGTGAACCTAACGTGAAGCTTGTTTCGGTGTAATGCTTGTCATTGTGCTGCCATCTGCCATCAATTTTTTCAAACTATGAGTGAAGTGTAATAATTGAATGTCTCGTTGTAAGACTGTTGCTGTCTTTCGCGAGACTTTTTAACGGGGAGATCGGTCCGTATTCGAGCGTCTCGAGGTTGGGAACCGCAGAAAATCAACTTCAGCCGACCGCCACAGTGGCGACGGTGGGGTTCGCACGATGCGAGTCCGTCAATATGACCCACCACAGCGGCTTCTCTTTTCACCGGAAAGGGTCGACTCCGAAACAGATCAATGTGTGTGGGAGGAGAATGAATGAATCTCCCCGATTGCCAATTGTGCTTTCGAGTTCAAAATACTACTGTACATTTTAATGAGTGCGGCAAATAAATTATTCGAGTTAAACCATTACTCCACAATATTCCCATTAATTAGAAGATTCATCGCAGTTAAACTATTCTACGATATGGCTGGAAGAAATTCAATTTAATGAAAAATTTCTTTACATTTACTAAACTACAAAAAAACAGCAGAATTCATTAAACCCCATGTAAAATGCCATTGGCTAAACAAATTTCTGGAATCCTCCAATTCCGAATTTTATTTATTCTTTTCTTTTATTACGTGATTCTAAAATTACTTCCACAAATTATGAAATAATTTTTTTTCATCCAGTCTAAATTTATTTATGAAAGCAATTCTGAAATTATTTTTCTCATTAACTATAAAATTTTCATTTTTCATGGATCATGAATTTTTTTTCATTAATAATGAATTTTCATTTTTTATCAATTACGAAACTGTTTTTCCATTAAATAATGAAATTGTTTTTCTATTAATTATGTATATTCATTTCTCATCAATTACGTATTTTCATTTTTCATCAATTATAAATTTTCATTTTTCATTAATTATGAAACTGTGTTTTCATTTATTAAAAATTTACATTTTTCATCAATTATGAAATGATTTCTTTCGATAATCATGAAATCCATTACAGAAGTAATTTTGAAATTAGGTCAGAAAAAATTTGTAAATAATTCCTAAAGGATTTCTTTCATTAATGAGTTTTTTCAGTCATTCTGTGATTATGTTATGCCTTTTAGATGCTGAATTTTCCCTCCCGAAGTACATGAAATCGACTGTTCCCAAAAGTGCTTGGACCCGGAATTAGTGAAGACGCCGCTCTTAATTTATGTATCAAGAACATCTCGCAATTATAAATTGTGACAGCAGTACAGCTCTCTCAGCGGGCTTCAACAATTATTTCCATTAATTCAATCGCACTTTCACAGCGAAACAGCCATCTCCTCAAAATGGTAGGCGGGCCATGGCAAATAAGCTCCGAGGGCCACATTTGGAAGGCGGGCCGCGTGTGTGCGTTGATCTCTGATTTAACATAATATATTTCTCCTCACATTCAGCTTTGCATGACGTAAAAAAGAAAAGGAAGGGAATTATTACTACGTGCAGTAATTATGAACTTCGATGGCGGCCATGTTTTGAAATTGTTTTTATACATATAAATGTTACGGTAAATGGATAAACCCGTTATATCATACATAATAACCGGTTATTATGCATAATCGCCGAGCGTTTTGGTGAGTTTGATGAATTTCCCTAAATTTATCACTTTAACCGGCGATTATGCATAGTACCCAAGCGTCGTTGGTAAGTTCAATGAGTACAAATTTTTTTTCCACTTTTACTGGTGCTCATGCTTAATACTCAAGTGTCGCGTCGTTGGTAAACATGATAAATAGTTACAATATACTACTCACGATAATTTATACATGTATTGTATTATAATGTTGGGGGTACAATAGTAAAATTAGTTATCATTATATCGCTGTAAGATCGTGAAATTCATTATCGGAGTACGATATTAAAATTTTTTATCGTTATATTGGAGTACAATATTAAAATTTATTACCGTTATATCGGAGTATGATATCAAAATTTGTTATCATTATATCGGGGTAGGATTATATATTCATATAACACATACTAGACTCATTCGCAATTTTTTTCATTTTTATCAAATTCACCAATTACCCTAGGGTAGAATGTATAATCACAGATAAAGGGAGAAATTTCAAGTATTTATCAAATTTACTAACGACACTTGGTTATTATGCATATTCCAGTAAAAGGGACAAATTCATCAAACTTACCAAGACGATTGGTAAGTATGTATGATAACCGTTTATCACACAGTTATCGTAACATATATATTCCATAGCCATGCTTTTATGCTATGCAACATTCAACTTACCTTTTTTTTGCTTTTGGCATTTTTGAAATCTCCGCAAGACTTCGAGAACAATCTGTACACGCTTGCTCATATATTCACAGCTGGTTCTCGTATACACGAACATGTAAAGTACAGCGAATGTCTAAGCCAGTTACGAGAGGGGCAATGGCGCTTTCCAAAAGCCGGATGATATGGGAAGAACTGGTCTGTCCCGTAAAACCCCACGAACCTATGCAATTAGTCACCCCCTCCGACGTCCTGGAGCCGCGGATGGTATCAGGGGACCGCGGTCGTTCATGTTTTCCGTCAGATGACGGACGCAAACTGTTCAAATGACATCGTCCAGGTAAATATTAAATCGATTTTGACATTATACACCATTGTTCCCTTTTTTGGGACGCGGACGCTTGTTTTCATTGCTAATTAATTAATGGAATTTTTAGTTTCGATTGTTGTACCTAAATTTTGAACCGACTGCTACAAACGTTACAAACCCAATAAAAAGTATTCTAAAATTTTAAATAAATAATTATTAATTAATTAATAATTAATAGTTTTTGTTTTAATAAAACTTTTTATCCCGAATAGTTTTTCCTTCATATTTCATTCATGTTAACATTTTTTTGTAATTTGTTTTCTTTGGAAAAGTTAAATAATAGAGTTTTGCGTTAATAGAACTGTTATAATCGAACAGGTCGAAGGAATAGTCAATATGTTACGGTAAACGAGATATAAATCCAGTTATTATACATAATAACTGATTGCATATGCATAATCATAGAGCATTTCGATAAGTTTGATAAATTTCCATAAATTTATCACTCTTGCCGTCGATTATGCATAGTACTCAAGCGTCGTTGGTGAATTTGATAATTTTTTCTAAATTTAGCACTTTTATCGGTTATTATGCATAGTACCCAAGCGTCGCGTTGTCGGTAAACACAATCAATCGTACTATAATATATACTATACATGATAATTGTATTCATGCATCGTATCATTGTGTCGGGGTACGACCGTAAAATTTGTTAACATTATATCGGGGTGCGACAATATTTATCAAACATACTAGACCCATGTGGAATTCTTTTCATGTTTATCAAATTTCACTAATTGCACTAGAGTTTTATGCATAATCACAGATAAAGGAATCAAATTTCAAATGTTTATCAAGTTTACCAGCGACGTTTGGGTACTATATATATTCACCGGTAATTAGTGATAAATTTATCAAACTTGCCAAGACGATTTAATAACCGATGGATTACATTTTACCGAAACCGATAGATCCTGTGAAATTCATTCATTCCGATTAAATCGTTACAACGATAACCATTAACAATTGAGGTCCTCCAAAATTGAGCATTTTTGGAGGTAGGCAAAAAAATTAAAAACCAGATGCGAAATATGTTGAAAATCTCCTTTCCAAGTCAGAAAACTCTTGCACCCCTTCGCTTACAAGTTATTGGCAAGAAATTCGATGATATGTATTTTGCGAATTGGCGATAAATATGGTAACCTTGTCCTAACATAGCTGCACGTTAGAAAAAAAGGAAAAGAAGGAGAAGGAAAGGAATATATAAAAGAAAAGGAAGAGGAAAAAACAAATGAAAGGAAACAGTATAATAAGTAGATAAGAGAGTAGGCACGAAGTAGATTTCTCTTTTCACCCTCACCCTACCTGTTCTCTTTCCATCTTACATGTAAATAGTAGAAGGATTCATCATATGCGGGAAAAATCACTAATAGAAGTACAGAAATATATAGAGGTAAAAACCAACGTTAACGTTGTTTCATAAAGGGATTCAACAAAGTTTCACGATGATGAAAAGAGAAGAAAGAAAACACAGAGAGGTTGTTTGAATCTATTCCACTGGTGTTTGGACGCAATATTACGTCCTTGATCGTAAAGTGGTTAAACTAATTGCTAGAGCCCAAACGCTTCTCCTGGCCTTTTCCCCTCAAACTTCAGTAGAAAATGTCTCGACAAAAAATGAGAAGCATCGGATTGAAGAGCTAATGATTTGAAGTTGGTTGTTTGGACCAGGGCCCCCATTGGCCCCGCGTATACTCGTGGCGTGCTTACCCACTACATACGTTAGAGAGAAGCTTGAGTAAACTATAAAACGCAGTGACATTCATCCCCTTAGAAGTACATGGGTTTCCTGCTTTCAAGTGCCTTGCGTGCGAGCTCCTAGAAATGCGTAGGAGGCTTGCTTACCTTACCCCCCGCATCATATTAGAGCGAGGATTGCGTAAATTATAAAAGTGCAGGAAGCATTCGTCCCCTTGTGATAAATGAGAGGGAAATACGAGGGATACCTATGTGGCATGCGTGCTCCTAGAAATGCGTACGCGGTCTACTTACCCGCTACATTTGTCAAAGAGACTGGTGTAAAATAGACACGTACAGGGTGTATTCATACTCCTAGAAATGCGAGGTGATGCCTAGGGGTGGGGGGGGGGTGTACGTGCCGTTAATAATGCGTAAGAGGCATGCTTACTTTCTACCTATGTGAAAGAGGCTTGCGCAAACTAAAAAAGTGAGTGCGTTCACCTCTCTTTCTTCCTTCGGAATACGTGGAATTGTGCGTGCTCCTAGAAATGAGTAGGAAGCGTGCCTACCTTCCACACATGTCATAGAGGCTTGTGTGAAATAAAAAGTGCAGAAGATATCCTTACATTTAGAAATGCGTGGGATGAATGCGCAGTGTGTGTGTGTTCCTATAAATGTATAGTAACCTACTTACTACATATATGAGAGAAGCTTGCGTAAAATATGAAAGTGGTGCCCTCCCCCTTAGAAATGCGGGGGAGTTGTGGTCACTTCTCACATACTTGAGGGAGTATTGAGTGAAATAAAAAAATGCAGAAGTCATTTTTCCCCTTGGAAATGTATGGGATTGTGCGTACTCTTAGAAATGCGCAGGAAGAGTGCGCATCCTTAGAAATGTGTACGGATCATCAGTGGAAAAAAACGGAAGTAACTAAGCGCATCACTAGAGATGCATAAAACTCATCTGAATCCCCAGAAATGCGTGGGTTTTAAGCGTGCTCTAAAAAATGTTTAGGTAGCTTCCACGGCCACTTTCAAATACTGCACCGAAACTATTTTTACATAAGAGCTTTTTTTTTCGCACGTGTTTCAATATCTGATTCGTTTTTCTGTCATCACTCATTAACTCTTGCTTACCTCTGAAAGGCGAGTCGCGTACCCCTTGGAAAAGTCGGGCGGTATGCGTACCACAGGGTGGAAACCGCTGTCTAGAGAGGAGTCGTGTTTATCGAACTCAATTTTATAAACATTTCCATTGATTCGGGGATGAAAATTCATTCCAATATATCACCAGCGTGTTAATACTTACTTGTTATGTCAATCATGTAATACACACACATAAGCCGAATTCAGCAATATTTTACCAGACTAAAAATATCCATGCATATTTATCGGGTACTTACCGTTTTCTGGTACAATGATAACCTGCTGAGTAGTCCCGTAAAAGTCATCCTCGTCGAAAGTTTCGAACTCGTCATCCTTCCCCAGTGTCTGATGGATAACCCTACCACTAACCAACGGTTCCGGCAGCACCAACTTGGTGACCTTCGGCGGTTCTTTGAGCCTCAACTTCTGCAGTATCTGCTGTTTGATGACCTCCAGTCTCATCTGCCGTAACCTTTCGGGAGTTATGGACTCCTGCACGGACACCAGGCTCTCGGTAAACGCGCAATCCGTACACTCACCGTCGGATTCCGGTCCCGTCTGCGGATTGGGAACGGCATCGAATGAAGTATCTGCTAATGTGTAATAGTAATAGGAAGAGAACAGAAGTACGTCGACGATCAGTAGACGGCAGTGGACCAGACGCATGTTTGGAATCGTTTCGAGAGACAGACCAGAGAGGTTTGCTTGTTCCAAAAAAAAGCGCCAACGGGCCACCAATTGACTCAGCCTTCTTCGACCAAGAAAGGTTTCGGTATTATGTGAGGGTTCGTGTCATGAGAGCGATCGCTCATATAATATTTCGGACAGCAAAAAAAGAAAAGAAAAACACATAAAGAAAGAGACAAAAGCTAAATGACGATTGGTGAAGAACCTGTCGTGACGCTGTACGCAAAGGCGTGTCCTCAATATGGTCGGAGCCGTTTCTTTTGACTTGTCCTCTTCTCCTCATATACATATGATATATATATTTTTTTGTTATTTTTTGCATACATTACTTATTCGATCTAAATATATTTTGATTATGTTTGTAGTCTTATGCAATATATTATGCAAGTAACGAGAGAAAATTTCTCACATCCTTTGATACGTCACCAATCTGCACCGTGGAGTGTTTAGTTTATTTACTTATTTTTTTGGTGTTTGATGGATCAGTGTTACGTAATGAAAGAAATTGATGACTTTAATGACAGGATATGTTTTAATACTTCCTTCTTGGGGTAAAAAGAAATTGATGAAATTTCTAAAGTTAATCTGTGAATGATTCCAGGATAGAATTTTTCAGATATTCGATTGTTTTTTCGATTGACGCGTATGGTCAATGCTGTCAGAATGACACCCAGCACGTAAATATACATTCTACTATTGCATAACAGGAATTTCTGAAAAATGTTGATGCAGTGTGTGTTCATAGTTTCAACCCGCTCAGCGGCATTGACGAGATATCTTGTTTCTTTGAAAGCCTCTTATTGAAGGCATTGATATTTTGTAAAGTAAGTCCAGATATTTTGCATGATTTCTCAATGAGACACGAGTTTCTCCATACCTCTTAGTTTTCACCTGGTGAAAATCGGAAGAAAGCCCACTTCATTAAAGAGGTTATGTTGTTTCACAGGGAGTTCAGTGATTTCCACCTTGTCGCGGAGTTAAAAAAATCCCTAAAAATATTTTCGGACTCTCAATACGCACGTCTCGCCAAGCTTCCGAATTCACAGGCGCCGCTCACACGAACTTCCAAAATTTACATGTACTTTTCTCGAGTTACCAAACATCTGTTCCTCACAGTTGCGAGATTCCGCTAAAAAGAAAACGTACGTACTTCTTAAAAAAAAAAAAAACCTATAAAATCTGCACGTCTCTCCGAGCTTCCGGAGTTTGCATTCATTTTTCCTGATATTGCAAAATTCACATGCCACTCCCATGTGCTTCCAAAATCTACATGCGCTTTCTTGAGATAACAAACACCTGCTCGTCAATCACACATCCCCCTTGAAAAAATCTCTCAAAAATCTTCATGAATTCACAATCTGCACGTCACACCGAGCTTCTAAAGTTCGCACGAGGCTCAAATGAGGTCCCAAAATTTACACGAGTTAAAAGCAAAGGAAAGTCGCAAAGAAAAATTCATGAAAGGCGCATTTTTGCAAAAAAGTCTAAAAAAAAAAGTTTTTGCAAAAAATGTCCAAAAAAAAAATCTAAAAAAAGGAATTTCTTCAAAAAAAAAAAAAAAATTGCAAAAGAGATAGGTTCTAAAATACCATTTTTAAAAAAACAAAATTTTCACAAAAATTTATAAACGAACCCTCCACCGCCCCCAAAAAAAATCAAAATAAGGTTCCGAATCAAAATCTAAATAAATAAATAATTAAAAAATGAAATAAAATAAATTAAAAAAAATTTTTGCAAAAAAAAGTCCAAAATCCAACAAAAGGCATTTTTTTTCAAAAAAGTTCTGAAAAAAAGAATAAAAAAAACTTCATTTTTTTTTTGTTTTTACCAAAGAGTTCGAAAATAGGCGAATAAACAAAAATGCCTTTTTTGGATTAAAAAAAAAGAAGGCATTTGTGGCATTTTGTCCCCTTTCGGGCTACAATAATAGTGAAGACCATTAGAGATGACATGGCATTTCCTCATCTCGAACATCGTCCACACGTTGGCAGATTTAAAAAAATTATATGAAAATATGGCAATCTCTGAATAATTGATAACTAGGCAGGATTTGGAAAAAATATATATTCTGTGTATTTTTGTCTTTTTAATGGAACATTTCTATTTTCGGAACATAATTAAAATAATTATTATTTGTCAGGCACATTCGCAGCTCTCGACGATCATGTTGGGCAGCGCCGTCTTGAACAAGTTGTTCTCCTCGTCGATGTACAGAAGAGTCAGTGGCCGCATGATGTAAGGTGTGCAGCACAGGGTGACGGTCACGTTGTTGTTGGCCGGGACGCTCTTCTGGTGGATGTAACGCCTGAGGATCGTCGTGTAGTGGTACCGCGAAGACGATATATCGGCTAGACAGGATCCCCTGCAGAAATTCGCTTCGTACGCGTACGGGAATATGATCCACCTGTGCCAGTTGATCTCACTGAAATTCACCTATAAGTGAAGTTATATTATAAATAAATGATTCATTGTGGTTTACAGATTGTTAAATCAACGATTCTATGATTGACAATATACAGGGTGTTCTATGTTAATGGACCGACTAACTCAGAGGGGGTTGTTAGTAGGCATCAAGAGGAACAAAAAGTGCAATGGAACATAGTGTCGCAAACCACGTTGGGAGGGTGAAAATTGCAAAAAACGCATGCAGGCTCTGAGTCCAGAGGGGACGAAAGGTGGATGTCCGTTGATCGCTGAATGCGTTCGTGGGTTCGCTCACCATATCTGACGTAAGCAACGTCGCGAAACACATGCGCTGGTGTAGAATCACGCACTGCGGACGACGTAAATCAGCGCTATTGCGGTTGTAAGCATACCTGGCATCTGCGAGCGCGTCCGGGAATCGTTTATTAGTTCGTAGACTGTACAATGACGTCAGCGGCCGCCACTTCCAACAACTCTCGTAATAATTAATCAAATAAATCATTTGGTAGTTGTTATTGTACTTTTTGTCGTTCCAACGTGACGTCCAAACCTGCATGCGTTTTTCGCGATTTTCAACCTCTCAACGTGTTTTGCGACACCATGTTCCATTGCAATTTTCGTTCTTCTTGATGCCAACCAACAATCCTCTGAGTTCGTCGGTCTATTAACAGAACACCTTGTAGATTTCCACACGAACCGACTGGTCGATAAAAGCACCAAGATCAATCTGGAATTCATTACGTCTGGGAAATTCACCAGCAACAATTAATCACCACGCTATTCACCGCGAGGGCGAGGAAAATTCACCAACTAACAATTTACCGATAAAAGGTCGGCACCACTGAGTGAGTGAGCAAACAAATCAGTGAAAATCAGCAATTAAGTAAGTAGGTGAGTAAACGAACTGATGAGAAAATGAGTATATGATTCGGTGACCAAGTGAGAAAGTCAATAACCAAGTGAGAGCAATTAATCGAGTGGGTGAGTTAATGAGAAATCAAGTTAGTGGGTAAATGCATGAGCAAATCAGTGAATGGGAGGGGGGGGAGGGGAGGCTGTGAGCGAGCAATCAATGAATAAGTGAGCTAGCGAGTGGTTGAGTGAGCGAGTCAGTGGTTGACTAAGAAAGGGAGTGAATTCACATACTAGGTCACACAGTCACTGGGTTGATCATTCAGTCACTGGGTTGATCATTCAGTCACTGGGTTGATCATTCAGTCACTGGGTTGATCATTCAGTCACTGGGTTGATCATTCAGTCACTGGGTTGATCATTCAGTCACTCATTAATTAGGTAGCTCACACTCTGTCACTCAGTCACTAGGCCACTCGTTCACTAGGTCGACCACTTCATCACTCATCCGCTCCGCTCAGTTGCGCCTTATGTCTGGGAAGTTTTCGCCCCGATGTTTGTTGTCGCGTTGTTATTTTGCGTTGAATTGCATGGCAATGAATTTTCCGTACGTTTTAGCATGCTCAATGACCATCTTTACCCGTCAATGAATACTCTCTTGTCTGAAGACAGTGGCATGTACCCCATGACACATTTTTCTCAATTTTTAGTAAAAGTGTTTGAAAGAGCACGGATAATCATTCGGATTGTAGACTCAAGTTTTTCTAAGTCTTACCAGACCCGTCATTTGAGGGGTCGGGGGGACTGTTGCCCCCCCCCCCCCGGCTTTTAAAAATACACTAAAAGTAAAGTGATATATATATATATATAATTATAAATACATTGAGTTCATGTTCTTTGCCCCCCGGAAAATGTTGAAATGACGGCCCTGAGAGTCTTACCAGGAGGTTGTTAGAGAGGTTATTGTTAGACGTTAAGTCTAAATAAATGTGTGCGTTTAAATTTTGTTAAAACCGATTTGACGAAATGCTGAGTGTTCAGTCTTTCTTTTGGCCAGGTGTTGTTTATTGCATGAGTGAGGCAGAGCGTCGCATCATCCAAGTGTGCGTATAGGCGCGTATACACTAGCGCGCAGATCATGCAATGAAAGCATTCGCAATTGGTTGTTCAGTAATTTGTACGGTGTTGCGAACGATTCTTGAGCTGTTTTCACTGGACCCACCTGCAATCGGTTTTTTCAACGAACACAAAGGAAATAAAGGAACACAAAGGTTTGTGTACCCACGAGCGGATTAAAACCACTGCAAGGGGTCGTGCGTTGCAAGATCGGCGCACTAGTGTATAAGCAGTGTATAAGCGCCTTATGATGAACCGTGCGGATATTAACGAACCTCACATTGATACGCGCAGGAGAGAAATTCAGCACCCCGTGATTGGTCGTAAAGAGTGACGAAAGAAGCATCGTCTCACTTTCAGTGGTGAAAAAAAAATCGTTATTCTGCCTTCATCTTGAGCTTTGCCAAGAACCCCGCCAATGGTTATGTACTACTTTCATTATTCACCGCGACCAATCACGGGACCCTAAATTTCTTCCTTACTTAATCTCATCAATGTAAAGGCGCGTATACACTAGCGCGCCGATCTTGCAACGCACGACTCCCTGCAGCGGTTCTAATCCGCTCGTGGGTACACAAACTTCCTTTGTGTTCCTTTCTTTTCTTTGTGTTCGTTGAAAAAACCGATTGCAGGTGGGTCCAGTGAAAACAGCTCAAGAATCGTTCGCAACACCGTACAAATTACTGAACAGCCAATTGCGAATGCTTTCATTGCATGATCTGCGCGCTAGTGTATACGCGCCTTAAGGTTTGTTGATATGCGTGCGATGCGTTCTCTTTCAATTACTTCTGCAAAGTGTGATAGAAATACAGTCGAATCCCATTTTAACGAATACCGTTACATCGAAAATCTCGTTTTAACGAACACTTTTCTAATCCCTCAAATAAGTTTATGTAGGAACAATGCTAGGTAACCTGAAATTCCTTTATAACGAAATTTCTATATAACGAAGTGATTCTTCCGGTCTCTTGGCGTTCGTTATAACGGGATCCGACTGTATATCCTATACCATGGCATCATCACTGGAACATGGCATCGTCTTCAGAGAAGAAAGTATACATTTAAGCATGTCCATTTCTGAAAATACTAGAACAGACGAATCGTGGAAAATGTGGACTTGGATAAACTTTGAGGACACAAAAAAATACATTCGACGCTCGTAATAATGACCACGCGTTATAATAACCTGTAGGAAATGTCCCAAGTGTTTTCATGCAACAACTATCTTATATGCGTTCCTTCCCATATAACGCCCACTAGGCTTAAGGACCATTTTTGATCGAACGATGGGGTCGTTATAACGAGTGTCGACTATACACAGTCAGGCTGGATTGGAATAGGAGCATAATTTTACTTTCCCGTGACCACTACTATTCGTTGGACGAAGGATATCAAACGTCGCATATGTTTCGTAATTAATCAGAATTTTTAATCTAACGGTGAGATCTGTGGCAATACTAATTTTTTTGCATAAATTATGACCACAATTTCTAGAAAGGCATTTGAAGTGTTTGAAAGTTATATTTTGAGGCATGCGGTGCTCTTCTGTCACAGTGTGGCGTTTATGTACATATATTTCTAAAATGTTTAGCAATGTTGATAAAAAAGTTCAGTTTCTGAAATCATTTTGAGAATATCTCACCCTATCGAAAAGAAACATTCCAACCAGTGACCGATTATATCAAGATATTTTGCGTTAGTGCTGTCACCCGGAATTTTGGCGCCTCCTGCATGTAGAGGAAGCAGTTAAAGGGAATTTTAAGTATTCCGTTGATTTTTTTTTAAAACTACTTCTACCTTGAACAGCAGACGAGAAAAAATTTCCGATTCCTGTGGGATCATGAGGTTTTGCCGTATCTGCGCGCAAGCGCAGTGTGGTTGTTTACTTTTTTTCGTGACATTCACTGCGTTTTTTTCCCCTTCTCTCTCTCTCTCTCTCTCTCTCTACCCTCCTTACCCAAGTGAAAATGGAAGCTTAAATTTGATAATTGCCGTTTAGGGGGGGTCATTCAAGTATTACGTCAGCATCGGGGGGGGGGGGAAGAGGGGATTCCGGATTTGCTGACTTTTTATGGCAAGGGGGGGAGGGGGGTTTCAATGTTGCTTACGCCATCAACCCCCCCCCCCTTTTTGAAGATATGAAATAATCTAAGCTGCTGACGAAATTTTGCTGACGGGGGGGAAGGGGGGTCAGTGTTTTGCTGACTTTTGCTGACAGGGGGGGGGGGTCAAAAATGGCTGAAAATCTGCTTACGTAACACTTGAAGGGCCCGTTAGGGGTTGTGATGGTAAGTAGTAATCGATTGAATATAAATATTCATTTATTTACAATAAGAACGCCTTCGTGTCGGGGGGGGGGGGAGACGCTTGAAAATTCATGACAGACTCTGATGTCCTTAGATGTCCATCAAAAAAAATCATTGGTTTCATCGTTAGGTTACATCGAGATCGAAACTCACCATGAACTTTTCCTTACAGCAATGCGTGGAATCGTCAGTACACGTTATACTCCTCCTGCGCCTGCCTTCATTCTTGGACGTGTCCGTGTGGATGACCACGAATGGCTTCTGGTTCTCCGCCGTCGAAATCCACGGTGACGATGATTCGGGACCAGCGTCGTCGGAGACTATTTCCAAGAGATGCGTGGTCCGCTTACGCTGCGACCAAGAGCGGACCGTAGAAGTCAACTGGAATTTGATCCAATTTGATGAACTGCGAGAAATGATTCAAACGAGAAGTTATGAAATATTGCAATGCATTTTCAAAGGCAATCAAAGTTCAAACGTAAAGATCATAGCACTGAGTGAATTGATTTTCGCTGAGAAGAGACCCGGGCAGTAGCCAGAAATTTATTTCGGAGGGGGGAGACCAAAGTGATAGAACAATAGATTTAACCACGTTATTTATTCCATGGAAATAAGTATTTTTCTAACATTTAGGGAGGGGTGGGCCCCCACTGAATTTTTTATTCATCAGTTATTGGGGTGGCTCAGTCCTCTTAAAGATCTCTCCCCTCTTGAAAAAGGGGGGGGGGGTGAAATAACCTCTGCTCACAGGTTTCGGTAAACTAATGTGGGAATGTTCCGCGGGCTACTTGAGTGATTAAGGAATGCACCGCGGGACAGTTGAATGATCTAGAACTGTGCTTAGTATTTCTTGAGTGATGTGGAATGGCACCGCGAGCCGAAGAAACTCTGGAACTGTGTCACACACTAATTAAGTGATCGGTAAATATGTCGTGGGCCACTTGAGTGATTTGTAAATATGTCGTGGGCCACTTGAGTGATTTGTAAATATGTCGTAGGCCCCCTTGAGTGATTTGTAAATATGTCGTGGGCCACTTGAGTGATTTGTAAATATGTCGTGGGCCACTTGGGTGATTTGTAGAGGTGCCGCGGGATTTTTAACTAAGTGATCTGCCAATATGCCACGGGCCATTTGAGTGACGTGAAGCCTTACCACTTAAGTGATCAGTAAATATGTCGTGGGTCACTTCAGCGATCTGGAACTGCGAAGTCAACTAATCAAGTGGTCTGTATATATGTGGTCACTTGAGTTATGTGGAACTGCTGTACGGGCCGCTTACGTGCGCAGCGAATGTACCATGGTTCACTTAAGTGATTTGTAAACGTGCCGCTAAGTTAATTTTTTTACTAAATTAGGGTTGAAGTCGCGGTCCACATAGGATGACTCCGAGGGACACATTCGTACCGCGGGCCACGGGTCGGACATATATGACTTTATTCATATTCGATCCTGTAAAAGCTGAAAATCAATTGAAAAATGACTCCTTTAGTTATATCGAATTTATTACACCTGCCCAACTTTTGAGAAAAGACATGCATATATTCTTCTAAAAATATATGTATGTATATATATATATTCGGAAAAGTATAAATATATTTATCAAAATCTTTGTTACTTTTCACTTGTACGTAAAAATAGCCATGCATTACGCAATCGGTGTCGCTGAATGCAAATGGGATTTCTCACCCAATTTTTGATTACATGCGTATTTAAATAAATGAATGGATAAATTTAGAAACCGAATGGCCTTGAAAGAGCTGCTGCGAAGTGCTCAAATGTAATTACAATACAGTGTTTATATTATTGAAAAAACAAAATTGCTGTTCTTTGTTAATCTATATTGGGAAATCCTATGAATATATTTCTTTTCTTGGGAATGGATTTGGAAAAGATGAAATTGTAATGTTGAAAATACACTTTGTCCCAAAAGTTTATGGAATCTTGTTTCTTCGGATAACTTTTGTAGGTATGCAGTGTAATGAAATGGCCGCTGTGCGGTCGTGTGGGCATCGCGATGGACTCTCGTCCCGAGGATCCAGGTTCGAATCCCGTTGACGGCACAGTGGTGGTCGGCTGAAGTTGGTTTTCTGCGGTTTTCCAGCTTCAAGGCCCGAATGTGAGCCGATCTCCCCATTTGGAAAAGTCTCTCCGCAGAGAGCAGGCAGGCCTACAACACGATACTCACAAAACATGAAAATTCAAGCATTTCCATCCTCACTTCAAAAAATGGAAGCCAGATGGCGGCATGAACACGAAACAAGCGCAACTCGACAACATAAATACGTTTGGGCCAAGAATACACTCAGAACACACATTCCGGCAGGTGCCGATTCGTTAGAAATCCCGAAAAGGAATGTGTACGAGGTTCATGTACGGTTTAGTAGTAGTGTAATGAAATGCAATTTTTTTCTTCACAGAAAAGTAAAAGCATTATTTCAATAATATAAAGAGCATGTTTCGTGAAATAATATAAAATTGTGTTTATAAACGTTGATTTGTCAAAATTACGCGCCCCAAAAGTTTGTGGAATAATCTCACAAAAACAGTCTAATTTCTGATAAACACGTATTAATTGGGAACTGATAATATTTCCACTGTTTTGAATAATATCAAACAAGTTACCTCCCATTGAAAAACTAAACTTTGCAGGAGTCGTGGGTTCACAAATTATACCATTCGGTTTCTACGGCATGTTTCAAGGCGTTCATCGAGCTGAACTGTCGACTATTGGAGTAGACTTGATATTGCTGAGATGAAACCAAGGCGCGAAATTACAATCCCTACTTTCTTAGTAACACGGGAAGCATTAGCACGCCAGTGATTGGTTACTGTGAGCAAAAAAAGCTAGCAAGACGTCACGAGAGGCGGAGTTTTGGGCGAAACTGAATTTCAAAGTTCATTAACGAAAAATGAAAGCATTTTTTATTGGATCAGTAAATGATAGCTGGGCCAAGCTTCGCGAACCGTTATTATTGTCTTCTCGATGCACGTGGACCACATTTGATTAAAATCAGGAACAAAAATGGAAACATATTTTAGTAAATCAGTAAATGATAGCAAAGATGGGGAAAAAAGTTGAACGGGTTCAGACAGAATCGAGCACATGACTTTCGGTACGCGAGTCTCGTACTATAACCACTACTGCAACGGTGGATACTTGAATCAAGCACAATTTAATGTGTCTATTCTTAAATGTCGCCAGCAAAAATTTAACCATGAGTGGTTCATTACTCATTTCGGCCAATCACGATGCGCTAAATTTCCGCAATGTAGCTAGAAATGTAGGGACTGTTTATAAGCGAATAGGACTCATCTGTGGCCAGTTTCAGTAGAATCACAGAGTTTTAGAGATTCACCCCATTACCCACATTCCGTAGAAGTTAGATATATTTTTAGCATCGAGAACTTCAAAAGGAAATTTTTCTTTTAAAATAGACTTTTCATCTCTGTTAGACCTAGCTTTTAGATAGCTATCAGTTTTCTCAGTTGGGCATTTTGCCTGTTGTGGCCTTGTATTTGTATCAGTATACCGTCTGATTCACACCAATATTGTAAAAGTTCTAGACGAAAGCAATACACGTATTAGAAGTGGTGAGAATAAATTAATTATAAAGCGTAAATATATAAATACACTGCAAACAACCATGGCAAGTTATTATAGATATGCAAAAATCATCTACAGAATTTTAGAGATCGTTTTCAAAAAGACGCAAACCGATTACGAAGCTCAAAATTTGGAAATTTTGATAAAAAATGTGTCGTTATCATGATTTTTTTAAATAATATAATTCCATATGAAAAAATGTTTTATATATACACTTCCTTTAATTTTAGCTAGAAATATTTTGCACGTCAGAAAATTGCGTATTAAATATTCGATTGAATTGAACACTCACCAAATCTTGAAGGACCACAAACCCTTTTACGTGGCATAACAATATCAACTTAACTAATAATACAGCTATTATAATCTACAAGAGTCGATTCAGCAAGTACAGTCAATTTTTTACCCAATTTTTAGACCGTTAAGCGGGAAGCTTTAACGTATTTTTACTTACTCTGTTTCCCAACAATTATAAATGCCCTTTTTTAGTGCCTATGCTAAGCATTTTTAGTGCCCTTTTGACAATTTGTGGTATATAGAATTCAAGGATCCACTTATTAGTGTTGATAAGTCTTCTCGTTTGCGTACCAGGCGCGCGGCACACTTCGAAACGAAATGTTTTAGGCTACCTTTCAAAATGTAGGGAATGTAAATAGAAGCCAATGGCATCAGAAAACAGATCTCTTCGAGACAATATTGTCAACAATTATAATTGTTATAACAGTACTATTATTAGTAATACGTCTCCTGGTTTATGTACCAGGAGCACTGTGTACGCTTTCGTGACAAAATTATTTTACATTACATTTTAAAAGAAGTAGTAGGTATGTACAAGACGGAAATGAATCTTGTAGATATAAATCCCACAATATATTCCATTCATTTCAAGTCGTCCTTAGTTTCACTAAGCGGATCAAACAAATTGTATTGCACCGTGAAGACGTTTTAAGTATTCGTGTTGAAAATTGCGACAGTGTCAATGTGTGACACAGATTCCACCAATTTTTCTTCATTTTTCATTGCGGTGTGAAATGTCAAAATGTTTAATGTAATTAAATTATTACCTTTCGATCTTTTTGATGGCGACCACGGCTTTCCTGAACCCGTCGCTGTGTTGCAGGGGCACGACGTCGACGACGGTGAATGTGACGTTGTTGTTCCTCGTCGGTGTCGTGCTGCCGGATCCTTCAACGACGGACGCATCGTTGTCGTTAACGACGTACATCCAAAGCTCGGCGGACGAAACTCCTCTGGAAGTGACCTCGTGCGTCAGTTTGAATCGGAAGCAACTGCTCCTGCGTGAACTGCCGATCGAGTAACAGTTCTGGGCATTTGCTGCAACACATACACAAAACAAAATTGCAACTAAATCCACACACAATGAACGACTTCGCAAATGAAAAAAATAGTTCTTACCGCTAATAATGTCACTAGTTAATAAAATCAGTCACTTTATAAAATCAAATAAAACGAAATCAAATCAATACCTATCCTATTATGAATTCCGTTTAATGAAATCAAGCCATCACTATTAGGGTATCCGACTATCTTTCTTAGCACCTTTTCTGTAAAATAGTACTGGAGTAAACTTTAACCACTTTACGATCAAAGGACGTAATATTGCGTCCAAACGCCAGTGGAATGAATTTAAACAAGCTCAGTATGTTTTCTTTCCTCTCTCCTGATCATCCCGAAGCTTTGTTGCCAAACCTTACAACTTTTTTCTTTTTGGTTTTTGTATACCCTAATAGTGATTTTTTTCTCCACCTATGTATCTTTCTTATAAGAGTGAAAGAACAGGAACAGGCAAGTGTGAAAATAAATCTAACTTTGTACACCTTATCTATACATACTGTAATATACTCTCTTACTCTTTTTTTCATTAGTTTTTTTACTTCCTTTTTTCTAACGTGCGGTTAGGTTAGGACAAGGTTACTATATTTATTGCAGATTCGTCAAATTGAGAGCATACGAATTTCTTGCCAATTCGCTTGTAAGCGAATAGGTTAATAACATTTTTTGATTGAAAATATCTCAAAATGATGAAAATATAGTAAATTTTAAGCTACTCTATGTTTTCTATATATGTATAAAAGCACTGACTGACTGATTCACTGATTCACTGATTGACTGATCACGGAGCCGAAAACGCTGAAGTTGTCAATATAAAATTTGGCCAGTAGTTTTATTTCATGGCGTAAGGACTCATTAAGAAGGGGTTTTTCGAAATTCGACTCATAAGAGGGTTCAAAAGCAACTTAGAGAAATCACACCGCACCGAAACCGCTGAAGCTTATCGTGATGCAAAGACTCACTAAAAATAGTTTACCCGAAATGTTGCCCGTAGGTACGTACAGGTCTTGTTTTAGGATCCGAATGAGTTCAAAAAGTCATATTCGTGTTGTTACTACCGTAAATAGCGTAATAACGGGTCGATCAACGGCACCAGAACTGGATGCTGTGTCACAAAGTGCTTCAATTGACGACCTTAATCGATTCTGAATTTAAGTTATTCTGAATTTTCACTGATTCTGAAATTATTTCTTCTACAAATTCTGAAATTATTTTCCATTAGTCCAAAGGTTTTTCTTCCATCAGTTCTGAAATGATTTCTTTCACTAATTTTGAAATTGTTTTTTCACTAGAAAAAAATGAAATTATTTATTATATTATTAATTATTGAATTATATTTATTAATTATTGAAATTATTTTTTCGTCAATCACAAACTCATCCTGACTCTAAAATTGTTTTCACCAATTCTCAATTTACTTTGGGACATAACTCGGAAACTATTTCTTTTACTAAATTCTGAAATAATTTCTTTCACAAATTCGGAAACAATGTCTTCCATTAGTTATATTCTATTTCCTTCATTAAATTCTGAAAATATTTCTTCCATCAAATTTTGAAACTGCTTCTCCCATTAAATTTTGAAAATATATTTCCATTAAATTCTGCAGAAGTACGAAGATTCTGAAGTACGAAGCTGTCCTCTGTTTTGCACGACATCATACCTTTGTTTGGAAAAAGCGTGTTTGTACATTGCGCTCCCTATGGTTCACGGATAGCGTGCGTAACTTTTGTCTTGAAGAGAAAAGACCATTCAGAGAGTATAAAAGTTAACGAGGTGACATATTATTGTTTACTCATAGAAGAAGCACGTTGAAGAAGGATAGTAAAAAGAAAGTTGAATCTCTCTAGGTTGGCAGATAACATTGGCTCAGACCCAAAATCATTTTTTAGATACGTCAGTAATTTATGTACGTTCTCGATAAGAGGGTCTAGGGTAGAGAGTAATGTAGGCATGTGTAGTGCTTTCAATTACTTTTTCGCGTCGGTTTTTAATAGAGAAAATGCTATTCAATGTACGGGTGTTGCATGGGGTAAAAAAATCCTCAACGATATTCAAGTGGAAGACGTGGAGGTCCTGAATCTTCTAAAAAATGTATGTGAAGGCAAAGCACCAGGACCATACGATATCTATCCGAGGGTCCTCAGGGAATGTGCTAATGAATTGTTGGGACCAATCGTCCAGATCTATAAGAGTAGTGTTGCTGAGGGTGTCGTCCCAAGGGATTGGAAACTTGCTAATGTTGTTCCGATATTTAAGAAGGGTAGTAGAGAAGTTGTGTCCAGTTATCGTCTAATGAGTTTGACGAACTCCCTCTCCAAAATTCTGGAAATTATTATCAAAAGGTAATTGGTGAAGCAGATAGACGAGAATAATGTAAAGTTGGTAATCAGCATGGGTTCAGGAAGGGGAAGTCATGTGTAACTAACCTCCTTTGCTTCTATGATCACGTGACTAAGGCTTTGGGAGAGGGCAAAAATGTAGATGTTGTCTACCTTCATTTCCAGAAGGCATTCGATCGGGTCCAACATGGTACACTCTTGAAACGTTTACACGAGATTGGGATTGGGGACAACTGGCTGAAATGAATGGAATCGGGGTTAAGGGATAAGTCACAACGAGTTATGGTGACTTTGTTGGTGAAAGCAACTTTCCTTCTGTTTCATTAACTGCGGTTAGCAAAGTACTGCAATAGCAATGTCACATTAACAAATTAATGAATGGGAAGACAATAAATGAAATTTAAACAAATATTACGCAATCAAAAATTAATTTAACCTGATATCAAATTTGCTATATCAAATAATAAATAATTCGACAGGTAAATTTTGTTTCCAACATAAGTGGAAACAATAATTCGATTTGGTTATGTGGAATCTACACACCAAGTGTAGATTCCATTTATTTTAATTTTTATTTCTGTCTAGCGTTTTCTCTGTATTATTAAAAATTTGCCATTGAATTAAAGTGAAAAAAAACCGCGTAGAATGAAATTCTCTTATATCAGCTTTGGGTTGCCATAATCATTTTTTTAATTTAATAAATAAATATATTTACACCAATTTGGCCGATATACTTCGTTCTTTTTATCTTTGTTTCAGGTCAAAAGAAATAAGAAGATTTACGTGTATCGCAAGAGCAAAGATGTCTAATAGGGTCGAGAGCATTTTACTAGCTTTTAGCTATTGCTCTCTTCCCTGTCCCAGCTTTCTTCCCCATATTATGAATTAACTATTTTCTACCGTGTCCATTCAAGCATTTTTTCTTTCTTTTTGCATTTTCTTTCAAATATTGTAAAATATGTAATTTAATTGTAAACTCTAATTTGTATATTACAGGAAAAATAATATATATAGTAAGTATTTTTTATTATAAACCATATATTGAAATATAAAATATCAAAATAATGACACAAATATCATTATTAATATATATTTAAACAAAATTAACAATGAAGGGAGGTAGGAACCTATTTATATACAAATACAACGCCACAGCAGGCAAAATGAATTACATGACATGAATGTCGCTCTTCACTTGTTAATACAAGATATACGGAAGACTGGATGTTGTGAAGATATTTATTATTTGAGATGTTAATTTTTTAAGGAAGGAAAAAACTCATCTCTGCCTCTACCGGGAGTCGAACCCGGGTCCCTCGATTGCCGGACGAGTGCTCTGACCATTAAGCTACAGAGGAGATAGAGATTTTCCTTCGCTAGAGCGTATATAAAATGAATTATCGAAATTGACTGGGGACAAATAAATTATGTTATGTTATGTGAACGGGGAATTTTTTGATTGGACAGGCGTCACAAGTGGAGTTCCTCAAAAAAGGGTCCTTGGCCCCCATACTTTTTTGACTTTTGATCGATAAACTCGATCAGGGTATCGATGGGATTGCTAGGAAATTCGCAGATGACGTGACTGGGGATAATCGGGAATCAAAACGATAGGGAGTTGCTGCAGATCAACTTAAACAGGATTGCAGCATGGGCAAATGAATGGAGCACGACGTTCAGCATTGACATGTGCATGCTCGTTCATTTTAGTTGGAACAGCCCACGATTCTCTTAGGAGTTGAATGGTGTCACTATCCCGGATGCAACTAGGGTCACCGATTTGGGAATTCTCATTGACGAGTGGCTTAGGTTTTCGGAACATTGTTCAGCGTTGGTCGAAAAATCGAATAAAATGCTCGGTTTCATTTCAAGAAGGTCTCTTTGCGTTCCCCGAAAGTCATTCTTCCGGTTTTCCAAGGTTTATTTTGTTCTTATTTAGACTGGAGTATACTGTAAGGTTTTGTAAGGGACATAGACTTGGTTGAAGGGTTGCAGAGAAGAGCTACGGTGTCCTTATTGACACACGGGGCTTGAGTTATGCAAACACTAAACATGGCCACGCCATGGGCTATGCTGGAAAGAAAAGAAAAAGCCCCGCCAGCCACGGGCCGAACGCCACCGGACCTCCGACCCACGCAAAAGACTACAAACACTAACACCAAACATGGACCTCGCTCTGAAGCAGATTACCTAGTGGCTGGGCCATGCTGGGAAAACAATATTGATGTCCGGGCCCGGCAGGCATCCCCGTCCCTTAAGCCACAGGACCCAACCCTTCCGAGCCCCCTATCGCCTCCGACTCGTGGCAATCACACCCCCCAAAGTCCCCGGAAACCCCAGCCGGCCGCCAAGTAGCCCGGGTGGATCGCCCGCAAGAGACCAATGAAAACATCCCGAGCTCCATTCGCCTTCATCACCGTACTCTGTCCCAAATTTTTCAAGGGATGGATAGGATGGATCACGTATTATTAGTACACCGTCAATCGACTGCTTTGCAAGGGGACAATGCGAGGTTAAGGTGTCGCAGGGAATTTTTCTCTAATAGGGTTATTAATAAATGGAATAGCTTACCCCGGGAGTAGTAAATTCTAACACAATTGACACGTTTAAAAAGACATACGATGAACATGTTGGGGTAATCATGGTCATTTTATAATATATATATATATATACATATTGTTTGTAATTGCATTTTTAATTGGGTTGCTGTATTTTAGAAATGTATGACATCCATATTTGTTATGGGCGTCTTTTTATCAGCCACTTCGTTAGGCATTTGCCTGCTGTGGCGTTGTATTTGTATATAAATGGGTTCCTACCTCCCTTCATTGTTAATTTTGTTCAAATATATATTAATAATGATATTTGTCTCATTATTTTGATATTTTATATTTCAATATATATGGTCTATAATAAAAAATACTTATTGTATGTATATATTATTTTTTTCCTGTAATATTAACCTTTGTAATTTTACCCCACTTTCAAAGCACAACAGTGCGTGCTTCAAGGTATAAAACCCCATGTCGTACCGTGAACATTTTTGTCTTTTCAAAAAAATCCATATTTCATGCTTACAGTAAGAAAAAAAATTAATTTAAAATTTATATGATGTTTCATTCAGTATATAGTTACTAAAAATGAACTAAATGAAATTTTACTGTAAAAGTTGACTGAGGAAAAAAAAAAAGTTTGGAAGATAATGTGCGAAGGTGTAACAGCCTGACCCTATACGTACCTGTAAACTTCAAAATGTTTTGCATTGACATCATTTTACGGTATAACATGAGTTCGAAACTTCAGAAAAGTAGAAAACTAGACTAATGATTAATTTCATGCAAATAAAAAGCGACCATTTGAAACATTTCTGAAACATGAACGACATTTTAAGACGACATTTTTCCCCCTCAAAAATGAGGAATCGCATTTTAATTGAAGGGTTTTTTTTCCCCCAATATCTCGACACGAATAAAATTATAAAATAAAATAAAACGAAATATATATGACATAACACCCTGGGCATTTCGCCAGGGTTACATCATAACCTTACTTCAAGGTAAATGGGCTGATCATGCCCCAATATGGCGGAGACCGGTCTTGACGTTCCAATGTTTTAAAAATGACGACTTTTTTATTGATGAGGTAAAAGACAGGGGGAAAAAAAACACCATGAATTATATAATTATATTTTATTTAAATATATCGAATATTGTCGGGTAATTTGCATTTCTCTTTCCCCTTATCTCGATTTCTGAAAGTCATTTTATTGTTTGATGTCATTTATTTTTTGGATATGTATATGTTTCCGGTCGATCAGATTGAATTATTGGCAACGGTTATTTATTATGTATTGATGTGAACATGTATATGCCATTCGTCCTTGACGTGGAACATTATCAAAATGCATCTGTGAGATGAGGAATGGTGCAGCCTTGGCCTTAGGTGGATTATGCAATTTGCATACCGGCTTGTGTGAAATTTATGGGTGGATAAGGAAATACAAGGTGTATCCGAATCCATGCAAAAATTTCCATTTGGGTGGTAGAGAGAACCAAAATGAACTACACTCAAACTCGGTTATAACGACGTCGAAGATTCTACGAAATTTTGTCGCTATAACTAGGGCTGGCCCGATTAATCGGGTCGGTTAACAGATCAATTATTAATCGCAGTTAAAAATTTTAGTTGAGTTAATCGACTGATCAATTCAATCTATAAATTCGATTAAAATTTTTATTAAAAGATTATACGTAATTTAACTTGATTTATTTGACTAAAGCGATTGAATGTCTTAAATTATGTTCCTTCTACATATATTTCAGATAAGTGATCGTATTTAAAAATATTTGAATCAGTATTTTGGTAAAATTTTTCGACATGAGGAAACAAGTCAATTCAACGAAAACTAGTGATTTCTAAAATTACCGATTTAAAGAAACGACAAGATCAAAATCAAGAAATTCCAGGATATGACAAGTATGTTCAGCATATCGTCCCCCTTATGTCAGAGACATGAATGTGCAAGTTTTCACTTTTTGGTTTTATCAGCTGATTGGATCACTTATTTTTTGTCGAGTTTTGTCAGAAACGCAATTCGTATCCCCTATTGAAACACATTTTACAAAACATTTCAGGACAACAACTTCCATATAGAGTAACATTCATAAGTCCGTTTTCCAAGCTCTAGAAATTTGCACATTCATGTTTCTGGCAAAAGGGGAACGACAGTAAATAGCTTCAAGCGGGCGGTCTTTATTTGTTAATCTACTTCTTTATTTATTTACATCAATTCAGTGGGAAGATGCGTGAAATGAATGGAATATGTTTTTATAGCATCAATTAATGTATAGTTAGCAACACGCTACGTTTGTAATCAGTGAATAGCATTTGCAAATATTCGATTAATCAGTCGATTAATCGATTAAAATTTTATTGATTAATTAGTTAAAATTTTTCATCGATTCCCATCTCTAGTTATAACAGAGGTGGACGTTTTTAAGGCCCTTTTCTTCGACGAAAAATATATACGGATGCAGTGAATTACGAAGCAAGCAAGTATTATTTCATTGTAATTATGGTGGCCATATCTTATCGATAAAAATACGGGAAATTGGGATAAAATTAATACTATGTAACATCACGGATTCTCACCAAACATATCACCAATTGTCGGTGACGTTGCCAAATACTGCTTACAAATAACCCTTGCGGAGATGGGGTGGGGGGAACACAGTGCTACAGCAAATCTGCTAAAATGTATTTGTTACTGACAAAGACGAAATTGGCCAATTTCGTCTGTGTTGTGAATACGTCCGAATTTCGGGCTTTGCCAGCCAGTTCCCCTAGTGACCGGAAATCCCTTGCTAAAGCCCAGTAACAAAGGACATGATTCTAGGTCATCGCCAAGTTGGCGTATTTCTTCGTGATATTTATGTCCACGTTAGTTATGCCAACCCATGAAACCACTGTCATGATGCGGTAATCATCCCTTCTCCAAAATTTGACGGAAAAAGTATATGTCTATGTTATGTTTATAGTTTTTCTCTTTCAAATTTCTCTTCCTTTCTCTCTCTCTCTCTCGTCACATGGAGCTAATCCATTACAGATATTATACAGGATGTCCAGTAAGTGTTAGCACGGCCTTTATCCCATCCCCCATCCGTCGTAGAGGTATGATTCCAATTAAAAAAATGCTCAACAGGTATTCAAAAATTACCCTGTAACTGTTTTGAGAGTGAAAATACAATGTGTAACCAAATAAAAAAAAAATTTTAATTTTTATACGACCCTCCAGTGCTCTAACTTCCAGTCAGAAAGTTGTTGATTTGTCTCTTCTGATGCCATCAAAAGAAATTCCGCGTTTCTAAGTGCAATATTCACAGAGATATTCGAATTCGAAAATCGTAGGAAATTCGGGGAAGAACAGCGTTAAATACGGAAAAACCGTTTTACCCGCATTTAAAGCTGTTTCTAAATTATTAATTAAAGATACAAAAAAGGATTAAAAATGACAACAGTTGGCTACTTATCACCTTCCGTGCTTCTTAACTAGTTATTTCTCTGTTATTCTCTCTTTTACTGTCTGTGTTGTTTGAACAACGTCACTCTAAGATTGTAGGGTTGCGGGATTTTTAAAACTCACTTTTGGCCTCTATATTGGCGTTTAAAATATTAATATTTACGAAATATTTTTGAGTGACCTATAATAATTCCACCGGATATTTTTATGCATATTTTAATGAGCAGAAATTAGTGGTAATTTTTTCGTAACTCTGAGGATTGGACCCTTTGGACCCTTTCCTTGTCAGTTCAGGTTGTGGGCTTTGCTTGTAGGGAATTGACTGCACTGAATGGAAATTTCTGCTTCTTAATCGGAATTCTATTATCACCGCTTGAGTCGTCTATAACTTTGTGAGTAGATAGCAGCACAAACAATATTAATCATATCGCTAACGTTCAGGCAGTGCTAGGCTGACCATATTATCTCGAGAAAAATACGGGAAAATACGAAACAATGCCAAGTACAGCCATAAACGATGCCAAAAGTAAGCAAAGCTGCTAACTCGTGTTGAAATCACAGAAAAGTCGCCAATTGCGAGAAATGAAGTGCCACTTCAAATTGCACTGAATTGAGAATAATTATATTTGTATATAAATAGAAACATCCTCTCCACTTGTCAATACAAGATTTATCGAAGGACTGGTTATTTGTGGAGATGAAGATTACAAGGAAGAAAATTCATCACTGCCCCCACGGGGACTCGAACCCCGGTCTCTCGCTTGCCGAACGAGTGCTCTACCATCTAAGCTATTGAAGAAGATAGAATATTTCAACCTTGGAGCGTATATATATGTTGAAAGGCACCGTACATAGACGGCGTCAACAATCAACTAATAGCTCGTGAATGACAAAAGCCAACCAGATGGCCATATACATATAGAAACGTCCTCTCCACTTGTCAATACAAGATTCATCGAAAGACTGGTTATTTGTGGAGATGAAGATTACAAGGAAGAAAATTCATCACTGCCCCTCACGGGGACTAGAACCCCGTTCTCTAGCTGGCCTTTGTCATTCACGAGCTATTAGTTGATTGTTGACGCCGTCTATGTACGGTGCCTTTCAACATATATATACGCTCCAAGGTTGAAATATTCTATCTTCTTCAATAGCTTAGATGGTAGAGCACTCGTCCGGCAAGCGAGAGACCGGGGTTCGAGTCCCCGTGGGGGCAGTGACGAATTTTCTTCCTTGTAATCTTCATCTCCACAAATAACCAGTCTTACGATGAATCTTGTAATTATATTTGTAGTCGTAATGTATTTTCCGAGTTTCTAATTTTAATCGTTGATTTGAAGAATAAAAAGTCAAGTTGGTTTCTTTGAAAATACGTGAAAAACCGGGACATTTTTCCAAAAAAGTCGAGACAGTGAGAAAAACATAAAAATCCTAGTCTGTCCCGGGAAATATGGGACGTATGGTCACCCAAAAGGTAATTGTACAAGTCATTCATTGCTCCATGGGCAGCACCTCATAGAGCAGAGATCTTCAACGCATGGCCCGCGTACCAAATGAGGCCAGTGCCGTATCTGTATACCAGGTCCGTTTTAAAAAGTTGGGGGAGGGGACTCGTAGCCCGAAAACTTTTTCGGGCCTTCAATTTTATCATTTCTAGAGGAAGAAGTCAGCATCCAAATAGACACACACACACTACATAATTCACAGAAATGATCGAAAACGCCTTAATGAAAAAATAACACGGAACCAAAATGTTAAAAAGAAATAATTTCAGAATTAGTGACAGAAATATTTCGGAATTACTGAAAGGGAAAAAAGAACCAAAGTAAAAAAAAACTATAATTTTAGAATTGATAGCAGGAATTATTTTAGGATAAACAAAAATCTTAAATTATCCGGGGCCGTGTTGAATTAAAATAAGAAAATAAATAATTAAAAATTATGGAGAGAACAATGAGGGAAAAGGTTGAAATGAATGAGGGAAGTAAATGAAAATTAATGAGACAAATAATAGAAAATGAAGGAAATTGTCCAGAATTAATGAAAATTTGGAATTGATGAAATGAAAAAAATAATTGCAAATTAATTAGAGAAATAACTGGAAAATTATTTGGCAGGAAAATATCGAAAATTACTTGAGAGAAATAGATTATAATGGAATTATAATTATTTGGAACAATCCAGAATCAATGAAAAGATGGAGTTGATGAAACGGGTGAAAATAACTGAAAATTAATCAGAAAAATAAACGAAAATTAATAAGAGAAGTAATTTAAATTAATAGAAATGATCCAGAATTAATGAACTTTTGGAATCGCGATGAAATAAGAAAAATAATTAAAAATTAATTTGAGAAATAACTGGAAATTTATGAGAGGAATGATTTAAAACCTTTTGAGAGAGAAATAGATTGAAAATCAGTGGAATAATCCAGACTCAATGAAAACTTGGAATTGATAAAACGAGGGAAAAAAATGGACATTAACGAAATATACAACTGATAATTAACGAGAGAAGTAATTTAAAATCAATGAAATAATTAAGAACTGATAAAAAAAATTTGAATTTTTGAAATGAAATACCGTCATTACAAGACCGATAAATATTCTGATATCTAAGAAAGGAACAATTTCCTCAATTGGTGACATTAGGGATCCTTTTTTTTGATTCGGAACGTTGCGTACGGGATCCAGCAGGTCAACAAGTTCGTGAAAGAGACTCCGCAATTCTATTTGCACCAGGTCACTCGTCTAGTAACAAAGCCGCTTGAAAGATTAACTCTCGCTAGATTAACTCCGCTTGTAAGATAAAACTCTTAATGCAGCTTTGTCTAGTAAGGATGGCTCCTGTTCTTGTTTCCTGCGCTTCCCATAATCTTGTACGTAGGCTATACGTATTGTCTTTCACGTAAGAGAATTTCTCAAGATCGATAGTTGTGTGCTGCCATCTAGTGACTTTAAATGTTTATAAAGAATTATTTATTGAAAATATATTATTTTCTCTATGAATCAAGTAACACGTTATGATTTTTACAAATTTCGGTCAGAGTAATATTCAAACATGTTACACATAATGTCAATCACTTCATAAGGTAACATATTTATTATGAGTTATATATTTATATATTTTTTTTATGTTTTCTTTATGCTCAACTGCTAGATCTGTTAATGGGTGGAGTATATATGTCGCACCTGCAAACCTCTCTGTACGAATCGTTTCATCTATTATAGAGCATCCCATAAATTCGTAAAAAAATAATTGTTGAAGGATTTTTCACATTTGAATGCAGTTTGCAAAAGAAAATAAAAAGCCACTGCTGTGGCCGAGTGATCATGGTGACAAACTCCATCGCGAGTACCCGAAACCGACCATGACCTAGGGGCGGATCTATGGTAAGGGAGTGGTGATCAACCCTCACATGTGAAATGTCTATAAAACTTCTATGTAATAATATTACAAAAAAAAAAACCTCTTCGACTATAAACCGGGAAATTTTTCAAAAAAAGTGGGATAGAGAAAAAAACCCCCCAGAAAAACGGGACTGTCGTGGAAAATGCGGGACATGTGATCACGCCATGCCTAGAGCAATTTTTTTATCGATTGTAAAACCACCACCTCCCAACACTCACCTCTAGATCCGCCGCTACCATGAACCCCACTCTGTTTCCATAGGGGATATAGTTGCCTATATATATAGGGTATATAAATATATATGTAATATAGTAAAATCTGTCTTCAACGGAACCTATATTAAGCGGAGACCCCTGTCTAACCAAAAAGGTGTGGTTCCGTGATTTCAATGCCAAAATATACATTAAAGAACCTGGATTAAACGGAACCTGTGTCTAACGCGGAAACGGAAAGGAAAATTTCACCCTTTTTAACGGAAAATTTAACACAGACACTTCGACTGTTTCGTGATCAATTGACCAAGGGATCATACAAAATATTAGTTCTTTTCTATCGAAATTTTTAATGCAATGACTGCTTACCAATGCGAGTTCTACTTCATACACCCTTAGATTCGTATAAAAACCGTTACCTATTTGATGCTGTGGTTTTTGAAAAGGCACATGTAGTGAAACAGCTGCTTTTCGGGGGAAAATTGTAACACAAATTAACACAAGGTAAAGCAGGCTTTCGTATGGGAGAAAAATCAATGTAATGGTTAGATTTCCAAATGATATACAATGACTTACAAAACTGTATGCAAGCTGCTTTCCGTGATCGCAAGTGCTGAGTAGGGCAGGAATTGGAGGGTGGCAAATTTTACGTGGGGAAATCATGGAATTTTACAGTGGTCGGGGCAGCGGAATCATGTTGGCCCCGTGTTGTACAAACTGAACCTGACACGACAGATATTGACACCCTCATTGAAAATTTCATAGAAAGTACAAAAAAAAGAACGTAAATGTAGTCATTTCAGATGAAGAACAGTGTGGGGTGAAAACCTAAATATTTAGTAATTATAGAGCAAATAATGTACATTATTTTATGTACATTTAAATTAATTAGTTTATTTTCACAAGTGATCTATTTTTATTATACTGTACGTCAAATCACATACGAGATCGTTACATAATTTCACACATTATATCAATTGAACATCTATTAAGCGGAAACTTGAGTTCAACGGAAAAATATCTCGGTCCATTGCTGTTTGCATGTGCCTTTTCAAAAACCACAGCATCAAATAGGTTTTTATACGAATCTAAGGGTATATGAAGTAGAACTCGCATTGGTAAGCAGTCATTGCATTAAAAATTTCGATAGAAAAGAACTAATATTTTGTATGATTCCTTGGTCAATTGATCACGAAACAGTCGAAGTGTCTGTGTTAAATTTTCCGTTAAAAAGGGTGAAATTTTCCTTTCCGTTTCCGCGTTAGACACAGGTTCCGTTTAATCCGGGTTCTTTAATGTATATTTTGGCATTGAAATCACGGAACCACACCTTTTTGGTTAGACAGGGGTCTCCGCTTAATATAGGTTCCGTTGAAGACAGATTTTACTATATTACATATATATTTATATACCCTATATATATAGGCAACTATATCCCCTATGGAAACAGAGTGGGGTTCATTAATATAGGGTATTTTAATTATGGACGCTCTGTATATTTTATCCCCCACCATATTAAATTATCCTACAGGTGAAAACAGTCATCAGAAAAGTTTGAAATTTTGTGGAGTGCTTCAAGTGATGGGAATTTGTTTCAAGGGAAAAAAATTAGTAGCACATGTCGCCAACAGAGTGCGTTTCACTTTGAATACCTGTAGTAAACATGTAAGTTTATGTGATGTCACGCAGCAGCTATTATAAAACCTAGAAAAATTCAAATACAAATACAACGCCACAACAGGCAAAATGCCCAACGAGGTGGCTGAGAAAAAGATGCCCATAAAAATATGGATGTCATATATTTCAAAAATACAGCAACCCAATTAAAAATGCAATTAACGATGCATAAGAGATATATGATATGATATTTGTATATATGGAGTATGATAATGAAATTTGATCGTTACCACAGGATCGTTGGCTGTTCGTCCTGGAAGAGGAAGAAAACCCGTTTCTATAGACGCAGTCAGTGCAGGAGGTTTCGCTTCAGGTGGAAGAGGACAGAGCTTCAAATTTTCGTGGTAATGTCAGGCGTGTAGTACAGGCGTTGGATAGGCCACGTTCAACCGTCCATAAGATCATGCGGAATATCCTCCTATATTATATGTATAAACTTTCACTTGTGCAGCGGTTGCTTCCACATGATTACGACGCTCGACTCCGGTTCTCACAACAGTTTGTAGCTCGCGTTGAGGTCGATTCAGAATAGCCTTGGAATATCCTCTGGACAGACGAAGTGCTTTTTTACTTGGATGGTGCAGTCAATACTCACAACTGCCGAATTTGGGAACCGGAAAATCCACACGCTATCTTAGAGATTACGTTGCATTCACCAAAAGTGGCGGTACGGTGTGGATTTACTGCATCATTTATTCTCAATCCTTACTTCTACGAGGAGTTACGTTCTACAGGTCCAGTAACATTTTCGATCACCGGGAAGCGATATGCATTGCTGTTACAGAACGAAATTGTTCCTGCTCTGCTAGCACGTCACTGCCTTGCAGGCAAAATCTTTATGAAAGACCGAGCTCTTCCACACATTCAGTGTGTGTAAAGAATGTTCTTAAAACACATTTTACAGAAGAACGTGTCATCAGCCGGCACTTCCCTAATCCATAGCCTCCCCGATCCCCGGACCTTAATCCATGTGATTTTTGGCTTTAGGGGACATTTGAAATGTTCGGTAAGTCGTGATAATCCAAGAACTTTACCTGACCTTAAAGGCTGAACATTTCCCCGCACACACTTCGGTCGGTTGTGGAACATGTCATCTGGCGATTTCACATGGTATCTGAAAATGATGGCCATCACGTGGAACATGTTTTGTTGCAGGAACCATTGTTAAAATTGTAAACGTTCGCCCTAAATGTGTCATTTCTTAGTAAATCGCCCTCTGGTGGTGACATGTGCAACTAACTTTTCCCTTCTGAAACAAATTCCCATGACTTCATGAAGTCCTCCACAAAATTTTACAATTTTCTGATGACTGGTTTCGCCTGTAGGCTATTTTAAAATAGGGTCTTTTAATTATGGACGCCCTCCCTGTATTCATGTTCATTAATAAAATCCCATCAAGTAATGTTTATGTAAGAATACATGTTTTCTCAGCTCTAATGCGAAAAACTGTTTTACCCGCATTTAACGCTGTTTCTTCCCAAATTTCCTCCGTTTTTCGAATTCGAATATCTCAGTGAATATTGCACTTAGAAACATGGATTGTTTTTGTTGAGAGCAGGGGAGGCAGGGCAACAACTTTCTAATTGGGTTGTGGGGCACACGGAGACTGTATAAGAAGTTAATTTTTTATTTTAATAACTATACAACCCCTTATCGCCCAAGTGGCGCGATGGTAATATGCTCGTCTACGGTTCCTGTCACGGTCCCGGGTCCAAACCCGAGGGGGGATATAGGTAAGATATTTTCTCTAACGAGCTTGAGGCAACCACCGATAGACAGCGCATTCATTTATGGTGGTATCTACGTAATGCATTAATGTAACCCATCTCATTAATGGCAGTAAATCGCAATGTACATTATAGTGATATGGCCAGAGTTTGTGAAGCGGTATACAAACCCCTCCTGAAATATGAGTGACATATCTGAGTATTAAACGTTATTTGGAAACTTTTTCTAACTGGAAGTATGCTTCAAGTATCAACGGTTCGCAAGTTTTAGATGTCATACGCCCTGTTTGCTATGCACCCTGTATAATGCCTACCAACAGTTTATGTTAAAATATGTTAAAAAATACTTCTAGTGCAAGAAGAACAAAAACTCCAACACAGAAGCAGAAAATTTTATAGTATTTGAAAATTGAAAAATTCGAAAATGTGTTTTCAAAAAATTTGCCTGCACCAGCCGCGTTAAAATTAGCATTTCGGTATTTTCTATACTTGGCAATTCATCATTTAAAATAGTTCACTCGTTATTCAAGCACTTTTGTTGTATTCATTTAGCACAGACAGGTTTTTTTTTACGAAATTAGATCACGAAGTTTTGCCAGTTTCCGATCACTAATGGCGATTTTGTTTTGTCAAGTTGCTAAAAAAAAAAAAATCAAACGCGAAAAAAAAACAAATTAAATTCTTACGTACGTTTTAGCATAATACAAAGGGTGACATTTTCGAAGAAAGATGTGCTCGTTTTTTATCAAAAGTCTATCATAGAGAACCTGGGTATATCTTCAGAACTTTCTCCACATTTCTTTTCACGTTGCTCAGCAGACAGAATGTTACAATGGCAGTTCGAAAAAATGGCACCCACAGTACTGAAGTAACTTCAGAATTTCCAAATTATGTATTTTTGGGTCATGAAAGATTTTTTGTATAACAACTTGGGCGAGAGAAACGAAGTCTGACTGCTTATAGAATTCTTCCACAAACCAAATTTTCTAATACAAAAATCATGATTTTTCCCTCCAACTTCGAATTTCCGAAAAATAAAAATTTAAATATATTCGAATTAAACAAGAAATTTTAACATTGAATTTGGCCGGGATTAAACTGTAAAAGTTTCATGAAAGTTCATTTATATATAAAACTTGAAAAATGCAACCAATAAGAGCGTCGGTTGCGTTTGCTGGAATGCAACCGATGCTCTTATTGGTTGCATTTTTCAAGTTGCATTTGCTGGAATGCAACCGATAACCTTATTGACCGTTCATTTTTAAAGTTTTATAAATGAACTTTTATAGTGTAATCCCGGCCTTATAGACAGAAAACTCAAGGGGAGCTTGTAAAAGTTCGAATTATCTAAAATTCTAATTATTAACCAAGTTCCACTGTACTTTTTTTTAACTGCACATGCACATCGTACACAATTCTCTGCGGAGTTTTAGGAATTTGGGGTGAGCACTGTCACCCATGTTTTGCGAAAAACGGTATCGCAAGTATCAATGAGTACCGGAGCCAGACTTAATCGGCACCATCATTTCGTATTTATCACCAGTAGATATCCCTTCACCAATGCACACGCATCTCATGATGCTTTTCTGGTGGGAAAAATTTTAAATCGAACGCGTTGTATAACCTTGAGCTTCTTCAATCATTATTGCCCTAATACTGTATCAAATGAGGTTTTTTGGATCACGTGATATTTTGAGGGACATGCAAGATAACTAATATGGCGACTTTTCTGTGCGATTCATGAAAGAAACAGAAATGAATTGTTTTTTCTTCTTTTTAATGAAAGCTGGAAATTTTGAATTTTTTTTTTAACTTCAAGTTAACGATATGCCTGTTTTTCCTTCAAAAAATGCTTAATTAAAGCTGCGGTTCTTCGATGTAATTTATATGGGCCTCTATAATTAATTTAAAATCATCCTAAACCGTATGGATTGATGCAATTGGATAATATAAGACAACGCGGAGACATTAATTCTCATTTTCCCGCTTGAGAAGATATAAATAAAAATTTGAAATCAATGTTATTGCATGAATATCCACCTCAAAAGTGGTTCTGGCTCGTTATTTTATATTTAATTTTCTAGGCTTCTTATGTCTAAGCGAGCTCAATATTTCGAAAACCAAAGATTCAATTCAATTTTTAAAATTATTGATGTGCCGGAAAACCCCACCAAATTTCCGCATTTCTACGCTAAAATCGGCAATTTTAACATTGATCTCTATGGGGGATCATCCATTGCATGTCCCTCAGGAGTAATGCTGATGATGATTATGACGTCTATTCGGAAAGCCTCATAATGTTTTCAAATATATTGCCATTCTCTTGTGTACGTAAAGCCAAACTTAATTCTTTTTTAATACTTTTTCTTATATCTTTTTCTATCTACGTCTGCGTATTTTTCTTATTCTTGTCTAAGCTGTGATTTAAAATTTGCTTAGAAGACATCTTTCTGTTTAAAAAAGACGCGCGTTCTCTTTTATACACAGAAGATGATTTTTTTTCCCCACGAAAATCCATTTCATACGAAGGTAAGACACAGTAAGAAAACGTCGGTGCAACTGGACTAGGTTAGTAATAAATTCTCAATTCTTAACAAGTAGCCTCATGTGTCGTTTACAAACGTGTCTGGTGTTTAGTCTGAATGGTTTAAAAACTAAAGAGCAATAAAAAAAAAAGGTGATTTAAGCGATTTCTTGATCTTGTTAGAATCTTTTGGACAGCGTTTCGAATGTCTTCGAATGGACTAACCACGATTAGTTTATCATTCTTGGACTATTCACGGACTAATTTCGTCGTTTTTTGGGTGACTGCACCGGAACAAATTATAGAACCGTGTAAACACACGTGAATTAGAAGTAAATTACGTTTTCCTCTTATCTTTTCAACGATATTGCAAGGAGAACATGTTGATGTCCGAGTCATGGACTGTTGAGAATGTTTCCACCGTGGCCTTGGCTAATTAACTCTAAGGCGTATCGGGAGATGTCGATAACACGTACATAAAGCGTGTTTGTCACTATTAGTTTATTCAGGTTTATAGATGCAAGATTTAATTTACAGAAGACAAGATGAAACTGCGAAAATAGCGTAAAAGCTGAATTGATTAATGAAAACCCTTTTAAAAAGAGCGATTTTCGTGGTTCGCGGACCCCCAGAAGTCCGTGGAGGTACCAACTGAACATCATTAGTTCAACTAAGTTATTTTCATCCTGACGTAAAAATTTCTTTAATTGAATTGAAAAATGATATGAAAAGTTGAAAAGAAGTATAAATAAATTGTAAAAAAATAGAAAAAAATATTTGTAAATTTTAGAAATTAAAATTATTTCAAAAATTTGAAAAAAAACTTTAAAAAATTTTAATATTAAAAATTAAAATGTTTTTAGAAATGAAAGTATATTCAGAAAATAAAATATTTTTAAAAATTTTGGAAACATTTTAGGAAGCAACACGTTAGCAGAAATTCAAAAATACGTAGAAATCTAAATATTTTGGGAATTATCGATATTAAAATATTTTGAAATTTTTTAGAAATTAAATTATCATTAGAAAATCAAAAAATGTTTGAAGATCATAAAAATATTTTTAAATTTCCAAATTTCCATGTGTTTATAATGAAATTAATTAATGACGATTAAACAATTAACATGAATTGCTGATGACTCCCGTGGGGGAGACATGAATTGTATCATGACTCCCGCACATAATCAATGTAATGAGTGAGTATCAAGAATCGATTTGATAATTCCTCGGAAAAAAGAAAAGAAAATTAATTGAATACAGAAATTAAGCTTGTTGAGAACTTTTACTTACTTTTTTATTTTGAATAAACTATAATCAAACGGATTATAACAATCCTTCACTACATTTATTTATGAAATATTGTTGAGATTTTATTTGAACCAAAATTGATTAATACATATTTAATGAAATCGAAACTAACAATTCTATTTGAAAAATGGATGAAATAATTTAATCAACTCAAGATCATTCAGCCTATTCACAGTACATGCTCGACCCATGGCTCCTCGGAGTTATATCTTATGTGGCCCGGGACCTCAAACCTAATTGTGTAAAAGGAACTGAGTGACTGATAAACAGATCTCTTAAGTGATCCGTGATGTAGTTCCCCATCACTTACGCCTTACGCCACCCGCGCCGTATTTACATATCATCTGAATAACGTGAGGCTCAGTTCTAGGCCACTCAAGCGATAAGCAGTGCAGTTCCACATCACTTGAGTGACTCGCGGTATGTTTATATATCACTCGAGTAACGTGCACGTGCGGCACAGTTACAGCTCACCCAAGTAGCCCACAGCACATTTTCAGATCACTTAAGTGACCCGTGGCACAGGTTCAAATCCAATGCGTCCATCGCAGATCACAGACAAGTCACATTAGCAAATCACTTAAGTGACTCTCGACACATTTAATCACTTGAGTGACGGAAGGTTTTGCTGTGGAAAAGTGCGGTGCTGCTTAGTACATAATTGGTCTAATGACTGATTTGTTTGGTTGTTTTTTAGGCTGAGTGCAGAGCGTGAGACTCTGCTGAGAAGGCCCGCAGCCATAACAGCTCACCTCATGAATGTGAGCTTTAAAATTAAGTTTTTTTTATTTAAAATGACACCAATCATGCGTTGTCTGAGACTTGGGTTGTAGTATGACGTGCCCCAACTGTGACAGTGGTGTTGGCGGTTGTTGCCTCCTTGCAAACCAGAATTATGTTAGGCCTACATTTGCTATCGTTTAAGACCAACAGGTATCTATTGTACTCCTGTGTCAGGAAAGTTTCTGACAAGGATGAACCGGGTATCCAACTCGAAATGCCTCTAAACATCTTTTGGCACTGTAGGCGAGTATCTTATCGACCTGGGCTACCGCACCCCCGTTGTCCATCTCTTGTACAGTATATTGATTACTATCTAAACACTATGTACAGCAGAGATGAGAAATTTTTGTCACTTTTATACCTGGACAGCACTGTTTTGTCAGATGTCTATCTCTCAAACATTTAAGCTATTTGCATTCCAGTGGAACTGGAAGGGCCTTTCTGAAACAAAAGCATGTATGGGGGAAACAAGCATTGTTCGTTAGTTTGAAGCTGTTTCCCTCCACAACTTTTTTCTTCCATTTTTCAATTCGAATATTTCAGTGAATATTGCACTTTGAAACGTGAAGAATTTTTGTAACGTTATTTCCTTAGCTTCCAACGCTAATGCTCGTAGCTGTTCGCACTGATATTCGCAACTTCTAACGCTACTATTCGTATCTTGCAACATTTATATTTACGCTTGTAACACTGCTTTATTCGCTGCTTTTTACACTAAAATTTGCTGATTTTTACATTAAATATTCGAAACTTCTCACAATAGTTTTTCACCGCATATGCTTTTATAATGAATGTTCGCAAAAAATTTTACATTAAATGTTCGCAAAACTGTTTACATTTTATATTCACTGCTTTCAACATTAATATCCATCTTGTTTCTTTACCAAATATACGCAGATTTTTATATTAAACATTCGCAGTTTTCAACGCTCATATTCTCAGATTTTTCCATTAATATTTAGAACTTTCAACGCGAATATTATTTATTTTAATATATTTACATTAGCAACTAATACCTCTAATATTCGCAGTTTTCAACTCAAATATGTATTCGCACCTTTTTAACACAAACACTCTCTCACCCAGCTTTCAACAACAATATTCTAAAATTTTCTAAATACACTGCTGGCCACCCAAATTGCAACACCAAGAAAGACAAGAGATATCGCAACAATATTTATTTTGTAGATAACATGTTGACCAAGCATCAAATGATTAAATTTATAGACTTCTGTGAAGTGTGGTTCCTGCCAAAATCAGTCGCCAGAGTAGCCGCCATTGTTGGAGATCACCGCTGCCACACGCCTCGGCATTGATTCAAAGAGACTTTGGATGTGTTCTTGGGGTACAGCAGACCAAGCAGCTTCCACGCGTTGCCAAAGTTGATCTGGTGTGGCAGCTGGGGATGTAATCTGGGTCAATCGTTGAGCAACCATGGACCACATGTTTTCTATCGGCGAAAGATCCGGAGAGCGAGCTGGCCAGGGAAGCAATTCAATCTGGCGATTGACGAAGAACCTTTGCACAATGCGTGCCACGTGTGGTCGCGCATTATCCTGTTGAAATATGACTGTGGGCAAGCCCTGAAGGTAAGGAAGGAAAACTGGCTCCAACACCTCGGAGATGTAGCGCTGGCTTTTTAAAGTACCGGCAATGCGTACTAGAGGAGTGCGAGAATGATATCCAATACCGCCCCATACCATAATACCCGGTGCAGGACCAGTGTGGCGATGCATAACGCAGCTGTTCAGCATCCTCTCTCCACGGTGTCTCCAGACTCGAATCCGACCATCGTGGTGTTGCAGACAGAAGCGTGACTCGTCAGTAAAGACAATTTAATTCCATTGTGCCGTCCACATCCTTCTTTCATCGCACCATTGGCGGCGGAGACGTCTGTGGTTCTGCGTCAAGGGTAGACGAAGCAATGGACGTCTTGCGGACAGACCACTCTGCTGTAAACGGCGTCGAATGGTACGCGCAGACACTGGATGATGCGGTACAGACTGAATGTGCTGTGCTATGGTTCGTGATGTGGCTGAGCGATCCGTCACTGCCATACGCATAATACGCCTGTCATCACGTGAAGTGGTGCACTGAGGTGGATGCGATCGAACACGTCGGTCCGCCGTACCCTCCGGCATCCAACGATCACATATCCGCATTATAGTTGTTTGGTTTCGTCCAACACGACTACCGATTTCCCTGACAGATAATCCACAATCTCGGTAGGCCACTATCCTTCCTCTGTCGAACTCGGATACTTGGTCAAAAGATGATCGCTGTTTTCTACGAGGCATAATTGGTCGTTTTTTTGAAAAGACCACAAGAAAAACACAATTGCCGTACTTCAAATCGTCGAAATCTCCAAGCCTTAAATAGCGCTTTGAAGTGGCGCCACAGGCGCGCGTGATGTGCGTCTGCGCTGAAATTCTAATCATTTGCATATCTCACCTCCGCTAATGCATGTTGTAAATTTCATATTATTTGCATGCTTCCTTCAGGGTGTTGCATTTACGGTGGCCAGCAGTGTACATTCACCGCTTTTAATTGTCATATATTCATACATCCTCGTACCAATATTCGCAGCTTTCTCAAATAAATATCCCGAACAAAAAAAAAGTATTTTATTTTTGTTAATAGTAATTATTTTAGAATTAATGTTTTACATGTTCTTCGCATATAGGAGTAATTGAATTGATAATATTCTTAACAAGAACTACAGTATTTCAATTATAGTTCTAATATTTTTATAGCAGATGTCAAAATTATGTCACAAGTTCATTAAAGTAATTTAATAAAATAAATTATTAACCTGATTATAATTCAATTCAAATTTAATTTTGAACATTTGTATATTTTTAGAAAATTTTTCATTCATTTTTGTATATTTGGATCTGTTTTATTGAAAATTTTTAGCAACCTATTCAAATGGTTTTTTTTATTAATTATTATTTACGAAAGATAGATGGCACTAAAACGATTACATTTTCAATGTGACTACTAACTAATGCTACTGAACCTTACATACACCTTCCTGAAAAACTAGAAACAATTTTTAACGATTCGTTGCATGCCGTAACGTGTTGCATTGTGTGAGTATGTATGGCTCTAACATATTTATGTTGTCAGAATTTATCAGTGTTTCGTGATCTCGTGCTTTCATCTCAACTTCAGTATCGGAAGTGAAAGTGGCGGCGCAGTGTTTCTCATCCTGTGGACATGTGGCCCCCTCGTGGTCCTGGGATATTCTAAAGGGGCCATGGGTGAAAATCAGATGAAACGGGAGTCCTGGCAAACGGTGAAGGGGACTACAGAGAAATGTGAAGAAGAAAAGCTTTTATAATTTGAATCAATTTTTTACATTATTAATCGAATAACATGTCCCTCTCACATTGCGATACTTAAATTGATGATTCTGAATCTGACATTAATTTTGTCTGATTGGCTCTAGTTTTTAAGATAAAGTGAAAATTAAATTTAAATGGTTGTACATAATAAGTAGCTTCAAATGACATTGAAATTGTGCGTTATAAATAAATATAGTAAGTCACCGGAAAATATATTTCAGTGCTTTTAGGGTGATTTTGGGACACTTGATTGGGTTTTTCAGATTGGCTCTAGTTTTTGAGATAAAGTGAATATTAATTTGAATGGACATACATATATAAGCAGAATACAAATCACATTATTGGGAGCATGCATAATCTCAAAAACTAGAGCCAATTCGAGATTCACAATCACTAAAATATCTTCGCCAATGATTTACTGTGTTTATTTATAAAGTACATACACTTCGTATTTGATTTTTATGCTTCTTATGGTATTACCATTGAAATTTAATTTTCACTTTATCGTAAAAGCTAGAGCCAATCTGACAGAAATATTCGAAATCATCCTAAAAACATTCAAAGTGATTTCTCAATCACTGAAACATACTTGAGAACCAAATCAGTGTTGAGCAGGATTATTTATCCAAAAGAACTACGATGGCAGTCACAGTTCCCACATGGGAACCATGTTTCCTGGGATGTTCTGGGGGGCATGGGTGAAAATCAGATGAACAAGTGATGAAGAGGGCCACAGAGAAATGTGGAGAAATAAAGCGTTTAGGTGACATATGTTGGGAGAAATGTGACTACTTCCACTATCCAGCAAAGATGTCCATAAAACTAGGGCCAGCTTAATCCATAGGCGTAACTCGGAACCTCATATCGGGACTTACACGGTGAGATATGATACCATGATTTTCGAATGCACATAAGTATATATATGTAAACTGTTATTTATAGCTAAGTAGGGGTATGCCCCCTCAGAACATCATTTTAACCGCGGACCCACGATGGTGAGAAAGCCATGCATGAAACCCTCATAAGAAAGAAGCTCACGGAACCCTATTCCAGGGTAAGCGTGCACCCGGAGTGTTGTAGCGGAAGATTTGATTTATTGTGTAGGTTATTCGCATCGCCGCGTATTTTACACAGACCCATTTCACCGATATAATTCAGCTCTTGAGAGAGATGATCATCCACTTTTTTTTTTACGCGTGCTGGCCAACACCTGCTAAGGATAGAAGGCCTCCACACGCTGCTCGTGACGTCAGCAAGTAGTCCATTTTCCCACAGAATTTTAGAGAAAAAAAATTCTCTGCTCGTGCCAGTATCGTTCCAGTTGTGAGGAAAAGAAATGATCGGGCTCGGAATTGGCGATTTCTATGCACCCTATCCAATCACCATGGGTATTTGTGAGCCAACCAGGAAGGTTCTACACCAAAATAAGAAGAAACGAAATAGGACGCTCTGTGGTTCAAAATGTGGCAAACTTGCTAGGTAGTCTTAATGACGTCACAGATGAACTTGGCAACCCACGGGGAGGCCTTCTATCTCTAGGAGGCGCTGGTTTTGCCCAGGGTTCAAAAAATGAATCTAATCTATAAAATGTTTGTGTTCATTATAAATTTAGTGTTGATTGAATTCAATTTCGAAGGTAGAAAGGGATGATGGTCAATCTTGGATGAGGGTAGATAGATAGATAGATAGAACCGCTCACAGCCCCGGACTGATGCAAAGCACCTTACTTCCGTTACCTCAAAAGAGGCAGAGTTGTGTCGGAAAAGTTAGCAAAGATTTATAGTGGTGGCTCCCCTTGCCCCGTGCTCGCAAGTTTCAAATTACTCGCGTCGTTCTCCCCATGAAGACAGCCATCAACTCGATGCAACGTACAAGCCATTTGACTAAAATGTATAGCTGAATCCAATGACTAGGGAGAAAAATTGCACGTGCGCCCAGTGGCACATAAGGGCCGGAGACCGCAGCCTGGGATTTCAAAAGAAGGGTGGAAAAGACTTGTGGACAAGAAAGAAGAAAAAGAAGCTGGCATGTTGAAGTGGGAGAGATTTGAGAATGGTCTAAATACACAATGCATACAAATTACATATATACAGCGCCTCGACTGTGATGGGAAACGAAGAAACAAAGCCTCCGTCCACAGCGCTGAACAGTGTGTTCTGCTCGCTCTTCCCCTTACAGAACATGCAATATATACACACACAGAATACACACATAGCCCACATTGCGACGGGAACAATCAAACAGAGCCTCCGTTGACAGTGCTGGGCATTCACATTTGAATTACATGTATACATTATTTACTTTACAAAAATTTCCCTTTTTCATACTATTGGGAATGCACATAAACATTACTATGAAGGTAGTATTGGGTACAAATATCACCCTGAGCTCATACAAATATATATTCAAGGTTACAAAATTACTATCATACTATAAAAGTGCGGCGGGAACAATCAAACACAGCCCCCGTTCACAGTGCTGGGTGGCAGCGATCACATTTGAATTTCCCATACATATATTTACATAATATATTTATATAATATACACTATTTACATAATATAAATTTCCATTTTTATATAATTGTTGATACACATAAACATTACTATGCACGACACATATATTGGAAAAAATGCCATAATGAGCTCATACAAATATTCAATTACTAAACCACCATCATACTATGAAATTGTATATACAAAAACATTCATAATTTATACAGGGTGTATTACTAAAATATTATAGTTTAGCAGCGTATATAAGTGCGTCCCTCTATGTTGAATCTGCATCTGTTTCAGATTCTACTTCCGAATCATTAGTGGATTGTTCCCTGCTTTCAGTTATTATCAAAATAGTTTCTTTATTATTCATCAAATAGCCCAAGACTTGTTGTAGTTTCCTCGTTGCAGATCTTTGCAAAATAATTTTCCGTTTCCACAAGATCTCTCTTCCGCTCGGCGGCGCCTCCAAATGGTATCCCTTTGTGTACTCACACTGTGTCACATAGTGTATCACGCTTCCCGGATGGCCGCATCTACACGTGCTGGTCTGGCTGATTTTGAACCTCTGCATGTATTCACCGAATGGACCGTGTTCTGTGAGGAACATTATTATTTCTCTCGGCATGACTTCTTTCATTTTACCCACTTTTGGTATAACGTCGAAGACCTTTCTTCCAGTTGTGCATATTTGCCAATGGTGTTGCCATTTCTCTGACGCTTCTTTCGAGAGCAGATTTTTAATATAGGATGCCGGCAATTTCATTAGGTGGTTTTCAAGTTGATGTTTTGTAGCCTCTTTCGCGAATTTATCCGCCATTTCATTCCCCTCAATGCCTACATGAGCTTTTACCCACCGTATTGTAATCTTCCTGTTGTCCATCAGTATTTTTCTAATGTCATGCACTAGGCTATGAGGGGATTCTACGTCTCGTATTGCCTGTATACATGACATGCTGTCTGTGTTTATAGTTGATTTCTCTGCAAAATGTTTTGCATAATTGACCGCCATCCAGATTGCGTATAACTCTGCTTGGAATACAGTGTTGTTATTGAGCAATCGGCAGTTCCATTTGTCCGTTACTTCACCCATGTATATACTGACGTAGGCGGCCCCTACACCGTCCACGGTCTTTGAACCATCTGTGAAAATAATTCGATTTGTTGATTCTTCTGCATCTGTGGTCAAGACCTGTGTCGGCAAAATATCTTTCACCGGGTGATACGTCCATGGTGGATGTTTATGCTCTACATCTGTAGGAAGATATGTTACATTGTTTATTTTAATCTCACGCTTGATGAGGGTAGATCAAATCGAGAAGAAAGTATTGCCAAAAAGGGGGCCATGGGCTAAAAAAGATTGATTGACCAAGCGCGGATCCAGAGGGGGAGCGATCGCCTCTCCCAAGTGCCGAGTAATACGGGAAGAATGTGTCTGGGGTGATCCGATGCACCTACACTATGAGTCGCTCCTCCGACAGATCGCCCGGGATCAATCTGAGCCGTTCTATTCACAGCTGAAGATTCCTGCTTTCATTCCAAGCTGAAGATGTTTACCTTTACTTCATTCGCTGCTGGGAATATCTTCCTGAATTCGCTCCAGTCCTCAGCTTCATTTGCATCTCGAGATATCTACCTCAGCCTCATTTGTAGTTCGCAGCTGAAGATATGTGCCTCAGCTTATTAGCAGCTGAAGATGTGTGCCTCAGCTCATTCGTAGCTGAAGATGTCTGCTTCGGCTTCATTCGTAGATGAATATCTGCTTCTGCTTCATTCGTAGATGAATGTCTGCTTCTGCTTCATTCGTAGATGAACGTCTGCTTCTGCTTCAATCGCAGCTGAAGGTGCCTGTTTCCACTCCATTTCGCAGCTGAAGATATCTGCTTCCACTCCATTTCGCAGCTGAAGATATCTGCTTCCACTCCATTTCGCAGCTGAAGATATCTGCCTAGGCTTTATTCGCAACTAAAGATGCCCACCTCCCTCCCATTTGTAGCTGAAGATGCCTGCCTCTGCTCCATTTACACCTGAAAATATCTGCCTCTGCTCCATTCGCAGTTGAAGATGGCTGCCTAGGCTTCATTCGCAGCTGAAGATATCTGCCTCCGCTCAGGCAGACCCGAGAGAAGATAGGAACCCACCCTCTAAAGAGCCGGATAATATGGGGAAATTTGTCTGTCCCGTAAAATAAGGGACGATCAAATGAACTTCCCCATTTCACCTCCCCCTTCACACCATCCTGGATCCGCGCCTGTTATTAGCGTACCTATCTAATGTGATATACATACCCGAAAAGCTGTTTGTAACCAAAGTGTGGATTCCTGCGTAATCAGCCTTCATGGGGCTCAAAATAATGCAACAAAAAGTGCTCTTAATCATTTTTATGTACTGAAATTCGTGATATTTCATGCTAAAATTAATATTTTGAATTTTATTATTTTAAATTGTGATTTTTTTTAGGATAATAGCCCTATTTTCCACAACAAAACAATTTATATAATTAGAATATTTTTCATCGAAGTACTTGATGTTCCAATATCCATTATTCGGACAGATTTCCTCTTCTCTGACCATTTTTATAATAGAGAAGTTGAATAATAACCAGTGGTCACATCCCGGGAGACTGTCCAAAGCATAATTTCCCAACCTTTGTTGTTCCATTGTCCCCAAAGCAATCTAACCCATAGGATTCTATGTTATACCTGGAGGTTCTACCGCCCCCTTGGAACATTCCATCGCTCCCCAGGGGGCGTTAACACCCACGTTGGGAATCACTGGTCTAAAGCATAGTTTCCCAACCTTTTTTGTTCCATCGCCCTCTTCTTCAGAAATTTTTTCTCCCATCGGCCCCAACGCAATCTAACCCATAGGATCCTATGTCCTACCCGTGGCTTCTACCGCCCCCCTGGAACATTCCATCGCCCCCAAGGGGGCGTTAACGCCCACGTTGGGAATCACTGGTCTAAAGCATACATTCTCAACCCATGGCCAACGGGCCAAATATGGTTCTCGGAGTCATCTGATGTGGCCCGCGACCTCGAAGCTAATTTTCTTTAAATGAACCAAGCGGAACATAAGTGACCCGCGGTTCAGTTCCACATCGCCGTGAGGGGCCGGGACATATTCTCAGAGCAAGTGGCTCATACTACAGGAGTGGCTGTTTATCACATTATACAGAGATCATTATGCAAGTGGCTCATTACACTACCATTCAAATACCTCGCGGCACATTTCCCGATCACATAAATGACCCGCGACACATTCCCAGATCCTTAAGTGATCCCGCGGCACATTTCCGGATCGCTTAAGTGTCTCATCGCACATTCACAAATCACTTAAGTCACCCACAGCATATTTACAGATAATTTATGCGACCCACGGCACAATTCCAGAGCACTAGTGTCCTACGGCATATTTACAGACCACTTGAGTGACCTGAGGCACAATTACAGATCACCAAAGTGGCCCGCGTCACACTTACAGACAGTGCCGCAACAAACCATTCCTGTGCGCCGTGCGAGAATTTGCATTTAAGCCCCCTTCTAGCCCATTCTTGGGTCCCTAAATGAGGCACTTGCCCATTTAGGCCCATTCTGCTCCCCCCCTCTAAGTGGGCCCTGTGTGAGTGCACCTGCCTAGTTACGGCATTGCTTACAGATCATCTAAGTAATCGCAATCAGACTTGTTAGGTACACACAGTTGCACTTCCGGCACAACTCACTAGATATTAAATCGCCTATAGATGGTGATAGACCTAAGCTGTGCTCGGTTTGGAAGAAAGAAAGAAAGAAAAAGAAAGATCACATCTCTCTAAAAAAGTAATCTGCGGTGCTGTTCTAGATTCATTTAAGTGAGCCGCGACACGTTTTAAAATCAGTGGAAGACCCGCACTCTTCAGAAGATTGAGCACCCTTGGTCTAAAGCCTGCTTATTCTCGTATCCCTGGAGAAGTACGATTGGCTTCACAATAACCTTACAGTCTTTAATTTCAGATTTAAGTCCTAAATTCTTGAAATAAATTCGTAAAATTTTCGATACTAAAAAATCCTAACTTTCACTTTAAAGTATAGTATTTAAATTGTTTCCTGTAGAATTTCATTCCTTGCTATTTTTTTACTTATTTTTTGAAACTCCTTTGATTTGTTTATATCAATTTGAAAAACATTATTATTTTTTGATAAATGACCGTTTTTTCAATTAATATTCTATTTCAGCTAATATTTAATTATAATATTCCTCTATATTCAGCTTTTAACAGGAATATTTGCTGATTTTGAATGGCAGCATTTAACCAGCATCTCCTAGAGATAGAAGGCCCCCCCCCGCACGCTGCTCGTGACGTCAGTAAGTAGTCCATTTTCCCTCAAAATATTCAGGGAAAAAATTCCCCGCTCGTGGAGAAATGATTGGGCTCAGAATTGGCAATCTCTATGGCCCATATCCAATCACCATGCGGTATTTGTAAGTCAATCAAGAGGATTCTATGCCAAAATAAGAAGAAACGAAATAGGATGCAGTGATTAAAGATGTGGCAAACTTGTTAGGTAGTCTTAATGACGTTTCAGATGAACTTGGCACCCCACGTGGAGGCCTATCTCTAGGAGGTGCAGATTTAACTCTAATATGACCGCTATCAACAGGAATATTTGCAGTTTTTGAATTTAACATTTGCAGAATTTAATAGCAATATTATAGCTTTTAATAGGAATATTTGCTCTAATTATTCGCAGTTTTTGAATGTACCACAATGTAGTAATACGTAGTAGCTTTTGAATCTAACACTCGAAGGAATTCAACAGAAATATTACAGCTTTTAACAGGAATATTTGCAGCTTTTACAACAGCAATAGCTTTATTGGTAGCTTTTGAATCGCAGCCTAGGGGTTAACGACTATAATGCTACAAAACTGCAGTAGCTTTCTGAATCTACTGCAACATTGTAGCTTTTGAATCTAACGTTCCTAGAATTTAACACTAATATTACAGATTTAAACAGGAATATTTGCAACTTTTTAAACTGGATATTCACGGTTTAAATTCACTCTAATATATTCGCAGTTTCCTTTTTTCATTAAATATTCCAATCATTTTTTTAAAGAAATTCCCTTAATTGTGAAATTACAATTAATTGTTTAATATTAGGTGAATAATTTTTCAAAATAATTTCTCACGTTATTATCTTACCTAACATGATTTTCGCCATACATTTGAATAATCGAAATCATTCATTCCATAATTTTTACTGTAAGATAAAAAACTCATAATTTAAATGCAAAATAATTTATCTATAAAATATTAAGTTAATTAAAATTTAATTGTAATTGTTGAATACATATAAATTTTTTAACTTTATAGTTTTTTATTATTTTTCAAATTTTGATCTGTTTCCATTCAAATCAACCGCAATTTGTTTTAAATACTTCCTTTTACAAAGTGATATAGCTTCTATTCGTAAAATATAGATGGCGCTAAAATGACAAAATCTGCAATATGACTACTGCAAGAAGTTCTAACACCGAGCTGTTTGCGTACCCACTGGTGATATGATAGACATACGAAGCCGTTTGGAATTAATAATAAATGTGCGTTCTCGTGTAATTGGCCTCCTTGAGCTGAAAGTAAGTGATACGACAAAATGTGTTTTTATTATTTTTCAAGCATGAAAGTATTTGTATTTTGTACAGAAGACCAATATTTTGAGTTTCAGTTTTTTCAATTTGTAATATATTTCGAGGGAAACAGTCTTATTTTTTTTACAATAAAACATACATCTTGAATCTTATACATTTAATTAATGATCGACTCTATCAAAAGATTACGTACTCTCGTAACCCTCGAAGGAGTACGATGGCTGCAAAATAACATCACTGTTAATTTTAGAGTTCCATCCTAAATTTTTGCATTACCGTAAACTGAGAGCCCTGGGGGACTACTTGAAGGCAAGACAAAAAGAAAATGTTTTGCATCACTCCTGGGTTTGCTGTTATGCAAATATAGGCATGATTGACAATAGTCACAAAAATTATACTCTCAAAATGGCTGATTGAAAAAAAATTGCTTTTTTTTTCAGTCGTCTTTTGTGAAAGATAGATGGTACTCAAATTCATAAATTCATGATGATACTTCGGTTAACGAAGATAATTTGTTCCGGAATCATGTTCATTGGCCGAAAGCTTCGTTAGCCGAGGTAGCACTGTGCAATGAAAGCTATCTAAGACGGAAACCTGTCTTCGACGGAATCAAAAAATAGTCCCTTCGTTGTTTAATGATTTTATGTGCAATGTGCACCTTTATTAAATGGAAACCTGTCTGTATAAAATGAAATTTTATTTTATTATTAAATAATTTAGTCTATTTTTACGTCCCGTAACGTTTTGTTGAGTAATAAGTTTTTTTATTACGTGCTTTCTTATTAATTAAGTACACGTTTCATTGTGTAATACAATCGAAAATAAAGGTATAATACAAACAGAGAATCTGGGTTCGAACCCACAACCAAAAACAAAAGATTTAGTAAACAAAAGAACGCAAGGATTCTATCCCCACGCACAACAATGTATAATCATTCCGCCTGGTACAAGCAAACCTGTTAGAAAATAGAGAAATAAAAAACCTACTACGCGTACGCCATCTCTATCTATACATCATTTTTAAAAACTTGAAATTTTTTTTTTGAGAAAAAAATCCAGAATCCTGAGATGATGGAGCAAACTGCTACGCTCATCATCTCTGGGTGATGGAAGCACGCTGAAGGTTAAGAAAATGACAAAAGTTTTAGTCAAATGTAGAACGCCTAAAACGTAAGATTTATTTATAAGCAATGAACAGTGTGCTGATAAACTACATAAAAATGCGGTTACTTAGACCCAGCCAGGGAATGGTAACCTCTAGCTGCATGTTTAATGATACATTCTGAAATTTCGCTGTAAAATAATTGAAATCATCATTACTTTTTGTCAATTTCTTTATCTGGTGAAAAACCAAAAATACCCTGGAATTACAAGAGGTCTCCTCGCAACAGAAAGTATGCGGATTTTACAGCTGAAAATTAGAAGAATGTTCAAAATACTGTTAAGATCGGGAGAAATATCTCAGAAAAACACATCATCCCACTTTAAAATAAGTAGGTCCACTATAAAAATGAGATTGAAGAATGATTTATTAAACAGACCTGGACATATTATTATTATGCAATCGTTTTTACTAGCGAAGAAGTGCGATGGAAAAGGAAATTAGTCCACCAAAACTAATGAAAAGGTGATTGTTTTCAGTTGCAATGTTAAGTAGCCTTTCCATACATAATTATATCCTTAGTAGGACTAGTTAGAAAGATATGAAGGGGTGCTAAAATATTTCATTCAACATCACAAAATTTATGAATTTATGATGTATTTTAAAATTAAATATCAAGTTACATAAACTACAACTAAAAGTCCTCTAGGAGTTTCATTTCCAGATCCTATCTCCTACTTCAGCTCATTACGTATTTAAATTATTTATTTATAAGGAAATGTAGCTTGGCTGTATGTAACCCTAATCCGTGTGGGCTACTTAAACCCGAATTTCATTAATTTATTATATACACATAAAATTAAAATTTTGGTTTGAAAAAACCTATAGAATCTTGGAAAAAGGTCGCAAAAGTAGTGAGTAGGTTATCGGTGTAATTAATGTTTTTAAAGCTATACATTAGTAGAAATGTACGAAAATGTAAATTTTTTTAGTCCAAGCAACTCTAAGTTATAGTACATCTATTGAGTTTTAACTATTAGTATCCTAATCCTTTTTATATTAAAAACACTAAAATTATTTCCTTTCTATCCACTAAAAACTTTAAAATTTCAAAGTGGAAATAAATTTAATGTTTTTAATAATAAAAAAGGGAATGAAGTTGAATTCCGAAAAAGTAATGTTAATTATAATAATATAATGCAAAAAGAAAGGATATCTACTCAAAATTTTAAAAATTTCATTCTTCTTTTTTGCATTATATAGTATCTTTAATTTGTTTACGTCAATTTATGACTGTCTTTTGATATTTTACGAAATAAAAAAAAATTAATAATTTGAGATTAATTAATAATTTAAGAAAAGAGTGGCCTAAAAGAGAGAACACATGGTTCTTATAAAAAGGAATATCATTCGTGAACCCTTAGTTGGGACGAGACAGAATCATCTTGTCTCTCCGCTGCATTAGACTACAGTTGATGAAACAGTTCATGGAAGCTCTTGATGAGGAGAGCCCTTGCTTTACGTACATAGAGAAAAAAAAAATGCCTGGATTGAGTACAGAAAAACTGAAAACTGGAATTTCTGATGATACTCAAATCAGAAAAGCTCATAAACGATCCCAATTTCCAGGATTCAGGGCGAAAAAAGCGAGGATCTCATTTGTTCATTACTTGCACAGCCGTTGCCCTGAAAAAATCTCTCTTTGCGATACTAATGAAGAACAAGGAGAACGATTTCACAAGGACATAAAGGCAATGGAGGACCGATACCAGGGCAGATGAGATACCCATATGATGTCAGATTACAGTCGGAATCTGCTAAAGCCGGGTTTTTCCAGGAGCAGGTTACCTGCACCGTGTGCAGTGGAAAAACGCTGATTGGTTGCAAAACGTGAATTTCAGGTTTTTAACCTGTTTTAACCAATCAGTGATTTCACGCTGAGCGCACTGTAGAAAACCTTTTCCTAGGAAAATCCGGCTTAAGAGACTGAGTAGAATAGAATAGCTTTCACTGTGGTTTTTATTTGGTTCTTCTCATTTACAATTTTAAATTAAGCTCTTGTAGGTCTACCGGAGTGCTGCTGTGCTTTTTTCAATTGATTAAAATATTTTGCAAAATTTATTAAAGAATTTATTTCTTAATTTAACGCGTTAAAGTAAATAACGAGATATTGTCATACCTGACAAACAAGAGCTTATGGGCAAACACTAACGGTGTAACGAATCTATTTTATTTGAGCATGGACATTTTTACTACCTTCCTGTCTGTGGCCTTATACCACATAAGCTGATTTGTTTTGTTTATGAGTTGATGAAGGAAGGTGAGAGAAGAAATCATCTTCCGCGAGAGGTCTTGGAAGGTTGTGTTTCGTGAGGTGTGCAGTGAAATAAAGACGCTTCGTTGGGTTTCCTCTGGTTATCTTGTGAAATAGTTGCACATCCCACCAACATTGAGTGAGAGAAATCTTCCGCCACACCGAGCAGGAAGGACTTATGCTATAACGTCATATTTGTTTTCACCACGTGAAATTCACATAAAATCAGTTTAAACAAAACCCCGGAACCAAATAATGTGTTGCCCTGTGTTATCTTGTATCAATTTTCATTCATTTTTGTTTGGTGCGCAGATATTTATGTGAACAGCATTTCTGGACGTACCATATGACTTTTAAGATTCCGACTCTTTTTTCCTCAAAATATGTAATAAGGCCCTCTAAAATTTGAGACCCGGGCTACCAAAATCGTTGAGACGGCCTTATGTCGTCAACGTTAAATTGCATATTTATATATGCAAATTAATATATTATTTATATATTAATTTGCATTCTTATATATATATATATATATAATACAATTTAATAATTTTAGACTTATCGTATAAGCGTTAAACTAAAAAATAAATTCTTTAATAAATTTTGTAAATTATTTAAAGAATTATATATATATATATATATATATATTGTATTCTGCTTTTATTTCATATAAACACTCTCAACGTTTTCCTAGCAACCTCAAAAATTTTCAGATTATATTACAGTTATAGTGACAGACTCGCGATGCGAGGATCCGGGTTCGAACCCCACAGTGGTGGTCGGCTGAAGTTGGTTTCCTGTGGTTCCCAACTTCAAGACGCAAATGCGAGCCGATCTCCCCGTTAAAAAAGTCTCGCCAGAGAGAGCAACAGTCCTACAACGATAAATCATTCAATCATAACACTTCACTCATAGTTAGAAAAAAAAACTGGTGACAGATGGCAGCACTACACATAACAAGCCTTACAGAGAAACAAAAAACTTCGTCAGGTTTCACTACACGTACACGCACATTCACGCATGTACCTATTCGTTGGGGGTTCCGCGGGGGGGGGGGATCCGCTCGGGGATCCATGATGTTCTTAAGTCAGCCACCTCGTTGGGCAATTTGCCTGTTGTGACGTTGTATTTGTATTTGTAGTATAAGCACCTACATTATTTCTTCAACTTTTCTATATCCTACACTTTATATCCCCATTTTTACAGAAATATTAATATATTAATGTATTCTAAAGTTTTACTATTAACATATTTCTGATTTTCAATATTAATAATTCTTAACTTTCTAACATTAATATCGCATGAATATCAAGAAAATTTCTCTGATTTTATCATAATTTAACGCGTCAATGCATTCAATCGATTCAACATGAATTTGCTGAACATCATTACTACATTAACATTTTCAAACGGATATCTTCATAATCTTGCATAATCAAACATCAGAGTTCACATAAATATTGCGCACGCAAATTTGTTGAAATACTTAGTAACCTCTCTGGATGAATATCCCTAACATTTAACATCGATATCCATTGGTAATGTTTTAAAGCTGACTTTTACTCTGAAATTGAATTGCATGGATTTTTTTTTCTTATTTCAAGTCCTGGATGTGCCAATTCATTTTTGAATGATTTTCATCATACTCATGAAAATGAATTATGTCTTTTTTAAGACCGGCTTCCTCCCCAAAATCGTTAATGACCTTTATACTGTATTAAGGCAGTATAAAAAGCTTTTTTTTGAAGACATTCTAATTTCTTTTTTGGTATAAATACCCTTAAATATTTACATAAATATCCTAAATTTTCCTTTAAATGTTCAAAATCGTTCTAATAAATATCATAAAATATTTCAAATAGATATTCTACACCAGGGGTTCTTAACCGTTTTCGATCCAACCAAAAATCAGCAACAAGATCAGCTTCGCGACCCATGTGACTTTGTTTTGTGAAATTAGTTACAACAGTGACGCAATAAGTGCATTTATAACAGGACTGTGAGTAGATTTTTACGACTCATCTCGGAAGCCCCTGCGAATCAAATTTGGGTCGTGATCCATAATCTCAAGACCCCCTGGCTGTTAATGGATTTGTACGATACAAATACAACGTCACAGCAGGCAAAATGCTCAACGAGGTGGCTGAGAAAAAGATGCCCATAACAAATATGGATGTCATATATTTCTAAAATACAGAAACCAAATTAAAAATGCAATTACAAACAGTATATATATATATATATATATATATATATAATACAATGACCATGAAATTTATTTATGTTCTAAGTATGGATAGCTCCTCGATTTACCCCAACATGTTTATCGTATTTCTTTTTAAACGTGTCAATTGTGTTAGAATTTACTACTCCCGGGATAAGCTATTCCATTTATTAACAACCCTATTAGAGAAAAATACTCTGCGACAATATAACCTCGCATTGCCTTCTTGTAAAGCAGTCGATTGACGGTGTACTAATAATACATGAACCATCCTATCCATCCCGTTGAAAATTTTTAACACTTCGATCATATCTCCCCGACACCTGCGTTCATCCAATGTAAACATATTCAAAAAATGAAGTCTCTCTTCAGGGCCCCGGCGGGGTTGAGTCCTGTGGCTAACGGGCCGGAGATGCCTACCGGACCCGGACATCAAGATTGTTTTTCCAGCGTGGCCCAGCCGCTAGGTAATCTGCTTCAGAGCGAGGGCCATGTTTGGTGTTAGTGTTTGTAGTCCTTTGCGTGGGTTTCTTTTTTTTCCAGCATAGCCCATGGCGTGGCCATGTTTGGTGTTTGCATAACTCAAGCCCCGTGTGTCAATAAGGACACGCGTAGCTCTTCTCTGCAACCCTTCAACCAAGTCTATGTCCCTTACAAAACCTTACAGCATACTCCAGTCTAGGACAAAATAAACCTTGGAAAACCGGAAGAATGACTTTCGGGGAACGCAAAGAGACCTTCTTGAAAATGAAACCGAGCATTTTATTCGATTTTTCGACCAACGCTGAACAATGTTCAGAAAACCTAAGCCGCTCGTCAATGAGAATTCCCAAATCGGTGACCCTAGTTGCATCCGGGATAGTGACACCATTCAACTCCTAAGAGAATCGTGGGCTGTTCCAACTAAAATGAACGAGCATGCACATGTCAATGCTGAACGTCATACTCCATTCATTTGCCCATGCTGCAATCCTGTTTAAGTTGGTCTGCAGCAACTCCCTATCGTTTTGATTCCCGATTATCCCCAGTCACGTCATCAGTGAATTTCCTAGAAATCCCATCGACATGGGGATGTACATACCATGTTTTTAGGATGATTTCGAATCTTTCTGTCAGATTGGCTCTAGCTTTTACGATAAAGTGAAAATTAAATTTCAATGGTAATACCATAAGAAGCATAAAAATCAAATACGAAGTGTATGTACTTTATAAATAAACACAGTAAATCATTGGCGAAGATATTTTAGTGATTGTGAATCTCGAATTGGCTCTAGTTTTTGAGATTATGCATGCTCTCAACAATGTGATTTGCATTCTGCTTATGTATGTCCATTCAAATTAATATTCACTTTATCTCAAAAACTAGAGCCAATCTGAAAAACCCAATCAAGTGTCCCAAAATCACCCTAAAAGCACTCAAATATATTTTCCGGTGACTTACTATATTTATTTATAACGCACAATTTCAATGTGATTTGAAGCTACTTATTATGTACAACCATTTAAATTTAATTTTCACTTTATTTTAAAAACTAGAGCCAATCTGGCAAAATGAATGTCAGATTCAGAATCATCAATTTAAGTATCGCAATGTAAGAGGGACATGTTATTCGATTAATAATGTAAAAAATTGATTCAAATTATAAAAGCTTCTCTTCTTCACATTTCTCTGTAGTTCCCTTCACCGTTTGCCAGGGCTCCCGTTTCATCTGATTTTCACCCATGGCCCCTTTAGAATGTCCCAGGACCACGAGGTGGGCCACATATCCGCAGGATGAGAAACCACTGCGCTGACAGTTCGGTGTGCAACCTCTTGCAGTAGTTTTATTAGCAATAAAACTAGTGCAAGAACACGATAATTCAGATATACGCCACTTTCTCTTCCGATACTGAAGTTGAGATGACAGCAGCAAAATCACGAAACACGGATAATTCTGACAACATAAATATGTTAGAGCCATACATACTCACACAATGCAACACGTTACGGCATGCAACGAATCGTTAAAAATTGTTTCTAGTTTTTCAAGAAGGTGTATGTAAGGCTCAGTAGCATTAGTTAGTAGTCACATTGAAAATGTAATCGTTTTAGTGCCATCTATCTTTCGTAAATAATAATTAATAAAAAAAACCATTTGAATAGGTTGCTAAAAATTTTCAATAAAACAGATCCAAATATACAAAAATGAATGAAAAATTTTCTAAAAATATAAAAATGTTCAAAATTAAATTTGAGTTGAATTATAATCAGGTTAATAATTTATTTTCTTAAATTACTTTTACAATTTACGAAATTATTTTTATATCTGCTATAAAAATATTAGAACTATAATTGAAATACTGTAGTTCTTGTTAAGAATATTATCAATTCAATTACTCCTATATGTGAAGAACATGTTTAGATGTAAAACATTAATTCTAAAATAATTACTATTAACAAAAATAAAATACTTTTTTTTTTGTCATTGGGTCGGGATATTTATTTGAGAAAGCTGCGAATATTGGTATGAGGAGCTGTGAATATATGACAATTAAAAGCGGTGAATGTATTTAGAAAATTTTGGAGTATTGTTGTTGAAAGGTGGGTGAGAGAGTGTGTTAAAAAGGTGCGAATACATATTTGAGTTGAAAACTGCGAATATTAGAGCTGCTAATGTAAATATATTAAAATAAATAATATTCGCGTTGAAAGTTATAAATATTAGTGGAAAAATCTGAGAATATGAGCGTTGAAAACTGCGAATGTTTAATATAAAAATCTGCGTATATTTGGTGAAGAAACAAGATGGATATTAATGTTGAAAGCAGTGAATATAAAATGTAAAAAGTTTGGCGAACATTCATTATAAAAGCATATGCGGTGGAAAACTATTGTGAGAAGTTTCGAATATTTAATGTAAAAATCAGCAAGTTTTAGTGTAAAAAGCAGCGAATAAAGCAGTGTTACAAGCGTAAATATAAATGTTGCAAGATACGAATACTAGCGTTAGAAATTGCGAATATCAATGCGAACAGCTACGAGCATTAGCGTTGGAAGCTAAGGAAATAACGTTACAAAAATTTTTCACGTTTCAAAGTGCAATATTCACTGAGATATTCGAATTGAAAAACGGAAGAAAAGTTGTGGGGGGAAAACAGCTCAAACTAACGAACAATGCTTCTTTCTCTCATGGATGCTTTTGTTTCAAATACAACGCCACAACAGGCAAAATGCTCAACGAAGTGACTGAGAAAAAAGATGCCCATAAAAAATATGGATGTCATATATTTCAAAAATATAGCAATCCAATTAAAAATGCAATTAACAAAAATTGTAAACAATATATACATATGAGTAAATATTATACAATGCCCATAAAGAATACTTATGGTTGTCTTATGGTTGTCTTGGAAGCCCCTGCACAACATCTTTGGGACGTGACTGAAGAAAATCTGGGTATAAGTGAATCTGTACGACCCATCTGCCAAGCAAATCCAGTTAGTGAACCATAGCTCAGGATTCCCTGGCTGTCAGTGGATTTTTATGACCCATTTTAGAAGCCCCTACCAATCAAGTCTGTGTTGTGACCTATAGCTCGAGTCTCTGGCTAAGTGGATATTTACGACCCAACTCTGAAGCCCCAGCGAATGAAAATTAGGTCGTGATCCATACCTCGAGAATCCCTGGCTGTAAGTGGATTCATACGACCCTTCTCAGAAGCCCCTGCGAATCACGTTTGAGTCGGGATCCCACACCTCGAAGTCCCTGATTGTTAGTGGATTTAGATAACGACCCATCTCAAGAGCCCCGGTGACCCAAGTTTTGGTCGCGACCCATAAATTGAGAACTCCTGTTCTAGACCATATCAAAAATATACTCAACGTGTCTGCATAAATATTCTGTATATTTTCATATACATATCTTCAACGTTTAAACACATATATTCTGAATGTTTTCAAATGAACAATTTCAACGTTTCATGTAAATATTCTGAATTTTTTCATATAAAGGGATCTTTAACGTTTGCTTATTTGCTTATAAATATTTTGAATTTTTCTTTATATGAACATCCTCGACGTTTTCAAATGAATGTTCTGAATTTTTTTTGATATAAATATCTTCAACTCTTTCAGATAAATATTTTGGATTTTTTCATAGAAACTTTCAGAACGTTTCCACATAAATTTTCTGATTTTTTTCATATAAATATCCTTAATGTTTCTATATAATTATTCTGAATTTTTTCATGCAAATATTATGAATTTTTTCATGCAAATATTATGAATTTTTTCATGCAAATATTATGAATTTTTTCATGTAGACATTATGAATCATTTATTCATGTAAACAATATGAATTTTTTCATTTAAATATCTTCAACGCTTCCAGATAAATATTTTGGATTTTTTTTGCATGGAAACGTCCACAACGTTTCCATATAAATATGAATTTTTTCATACAATACCCTCAGCGTTTTAGTAAATATTCTGCAATTTTACATATAATTATTATGAATTTTTCCATATAAATTTTCTGAAATTTTCCAAACTTCAATATTTCAATATTTTCTCATGTACTATGAATATTTACATATAATTATTATGAATATTTACATATAATTATTATGAATTTTTCCATATAATTATTATGAATTTTTCCATATAATTATTATGAATTTTTCCATATATTTATTATGAATTTTTCCATATAATTATTATGAATTTTTCCATATAGTTATTATGAATTTTTCCATCTAATTATGAATTTTTCCATCTAATTATGAATTTTTCCATCTAATTATGAATTTTTCCATCTAATTATGAATTTTTCCATATAAATATTCTGAAATTTTCCATACAGCTATTCTGCATTTTTCCATATGAAATATCCTCAATGTTTTTATATAATTGTTCTGAATTTTTTCATGTAATATTACGAATTTTCACATACAAATATTACGAATTCACTCATGTGAATATTATGAATTTTCTCATGTAAATATTATGAATTTTCTCATGTAAATATTATGAATTTTCTCATGTAAATATTATGAATTTTCTCATGTAAATATTATGAATTTTCTCATGTAAATATTATGAATTTTCTCATGTAAATATTATGAATTTTCTCATGTAAATATTATGAATTTTCTCATGTAAATATTATGAATTTTCTCATGTAAATATTATGAATTTTCTCAAGTAAATATTCAGAACTTTTCACACAAATGTCTTCATTGTTTTCAGGGAAACCACCAAAATTTTTACAGATTAATTTATAAGTACATACATTAATTCATTACGCGTTTTTATTTTTAACACGAATATTCGATCTTTCCCATTAAAAATTCTCAATTTTTACATTAATAATATATGTTCCCCATTTTCAATATTTTAATAATTCTTTACTCTTTTACATTAATGTTGCATGAATATCAGGAAAAGTTTTCAATTCTCTAATAATTTAATGCAACGTTTCAACTTAAATTTACTGATATTTCCACATCAATTTGATATGAAATTTCTGAATGGATATATTCAGTTTTCTTGCATAAATATAGTTACCTCACAATTTACATAAATACTACAAAATTGTTTAAGGATTTAGTAGTTTAAAATTTCTCCGGAAAATCATTCCTAATATTTAGCATCGATTTCCATTGATGAAGATTTGAAATAAATTTTTCTTTAGAACTTAATTGCCTCAATTTCATTTTGCATCTCAAGTCAAAAATTAAGATAACATGGCAATTAGTTTTGACAATAAGTGCCTGTTATTATTTACGCTATTCGCATGAACATGCGTACGGTATTGTTCAAATACGTAACACGCTTACTTTTCTCCGGGAAAACGACGACTTGCTGCGTCGTCCCATAAAAGTCGTCCTTGTTGAATCGGTCGTAACTTTCGTCGTCCTCTTGGGACTGCAGGACCTCACCACTGACCAGCAATTCCGGAAGTATCTGGTTCGTCACGTTCGGCGGTTTCTTAAGCCTAAGTTTCTGTAAGATCTGCTGTTTGATGATCTCCAACTTAATCTGTCTCAGTTTCTCGGGCGTTATGTCACTCTCGACAAGCATATCGTCCGCGGCGGCGCATCCAGCGCAGTCCTCGTCCCAGAACATAGGAACCGTCATCATGTCCGAACTGATGCTACTGCCAATGCTGATTCTCGACTTAAATCCGATCAGGATCGTCACCATCACTAGCATACGCCGCATCACTTGCAGGGAGTTTCTCGGGCCGCGAGAACGGGCCACTCGCGTGATCATCACTTCCATTGAGGTTTCGGTAAATATATTAGCATGAATGAGTCAAATAAAACAAAAATAATAATAAATAAATAAAAAAAAATTCTCGCAGGTTTTGCTGATACGCAAATGTAATGCCATCTGTCGGATTATGTGAGAAACACAGTTTCTTTTTTTTTCATTCCCCCCGTGAACAACTTTTGTCGATTCATAGCGTACAAAGTTAATTTATTATCGAATATTCAATCCATACACGAACAGTGCTCTTTCTTGTAATACACCAAATAAATTACGATTAAGATGGGCGTACGGATCTAGCTATTATCCCTTTCAGACCCAAACGTTCATATTTTGGAGTTTTTAAGATGCTTTTCACTATTGATATTCAAAAACCACAATAAAAACTTTTTAAATTTTATCGAACAGGACTCACAGAAATGTGTAGCCTGGGTTTCAACTTGTGATATGTGGCAGGGTGTGTGATATTGATGAAAGTATGATTTTTAGCTCAAACATATAAAATGTATCGCATATATTTTTGACATCCCGTCCTTCTCTTATGCACAGCCTATCTGTCTGGGCCAACAACGATAGTTATTCAATTTTCACTTCACTCATAGTTGGAAAAATTGACGGCAGATTGCAGCACCACACATAACAAGCTTCACGTTAGATTCGCAACACGTACACGCATCATGTACCAACTCGTTAGAAGTTCCACAGAGGAATCTGGACGAGGTGCATGTAGGGTTTTGTAGAAGTGGTAGCCTATCTGTCTCTCTACAAAACAAAGCAAATTTGAAAATTTGATATCATCTACGCACACACACACAATAGGCCAAAATTAATCTTTTGCCAATGCATTTTTATTCTGAGATATTTCATGCAGCTTATCACTATGTGGATTCCAAACTGTTTTTTTCTCCCTAATTACATCTGTATTGCTTCAAGTTTTTATTATTGAATGTTTTTCGAATCAAATGCTATCATCTGTTTAAACTACAAGGAATATTAGCAGACTTAATCATAGGATACGAAAACTGTTCACTAATTTGAAGAAAAAAAATATTAGTTACCATCAAAAACGGATTTAAAATGATCAGAAAGGCTCAGAATAGTTCCAACACGTACGTAATAAAAAACTAAATTTAGTTCTACATGTACAATTGCGCATGTCGAAGTTTCGAGCTTCATCATCTCATTAATATTTTTTGTAGGCTAAGACGATATAGAGATTATTTTCATTCATATATAATTTTTTTCCCCAGAATTTCATTGCTAAATTTTGTGCAATACATCATCTTTAATCCGGAAGCACCTTCTCCTGGAAGCCATCCTGAAACAAACAAGCACATCCTGAAACAACAAGCTATGCGCTTCCCTCTCTGAAGAAAGCAACTCCCCCCCCCCCCCTCCAAAAGTTCATGTGTTTATCATGATTTTAACCCAAAATACGTTCGGTCCTTTAAATCAGGGCTTAATGATAACGCACCCACGCACGCGCACGCGCGAGCACACACACACACACGCACGCACACAAGCTAATCGGAGTCACAGACTCCGCATATTCGGCATTGTGTCATGCTATCTAAATTTTTTTTTGAAAATGCTAACATTCTGCTTATTTTACATGGATGATCTCCGAAAAGTACTAATGCCACCACTATACATAAATATTGGTCACATTAAATAATTTGTCAAAGCTCTAAATTAGAAATCATCAGCATCAAAGCACCTAAAATACATTCTCTGTGGCATAGATTAAAAAAGGGGGTTCTTTTGAAGGAATTTCGGCTAACCGGAACTAAATTCTTAGAATCTTATTTCAGCAAGGAACGTGTTATGCACTGTAAAAGAGGCTTAGGATATCTTTTAGGATGGATAACGGTTTCCTAGGTAATCACAGGACCAAACACCTGTGTTTGAGCTTGTGGTAAAATATAAAATCTAAACAAAAATGTAGCACCCAATCTTTAAGTATCGGAGATGCCCGAGTGCCCCCTGGAGGCCAAAGCCGCTTGAAAGTTAAACTCTTAATACAGCTTTGCTGGGGGTCGACGTGCCTACGTTGCTTCTTGTGATAGAGCCTGGGTGTCTCGCGATTTGTCCAGTTTCTCTATAAGTGCTCTTCATCACCTCCTCTATGCTAATCTCGAAAAATTCAAAGAAGGCATGGGTGCTTACTCAGAAGAGCAACATCATCAAGGAATTCTCTATTCAGGGTATCGTAGGACAGAACGTGTATATGAGAATAAAAAGAATAAAGGAAATGTGTCCCCCATCAATTTTTGAATTTAAAATTTTATTTCCTGTGAAATGTTTCGAAAAGTGACGTTATTTTCAGTTTTTAAAAGTATTGTCAGCGCGAAGTTGTTTTTTTTTTGTCATTTTCAATATTCCAGTCACCCAATCCGAACAATTCACAAATATCGATTCCCTTACCACAAACGTAAATTTTTAGGGAATAATCATCAAGTTCTGCTTGCCCGGTTACGCATAAGACACAGTCGCCTCACGCAATCATATTTATTATTAAGAGAGAGTCAAGTGCCCACATTGTCAAAGTCCATTGACTCATGGTTTTACTTCTTCACATCATCGTCATCATTTTACGACCGCTTTTGGTCAGAATCATCTTTCACTTCGTGACATTTTATCTGACCATTGCGATGCATCTCGCATTTTTAAATTTATCAAAGCCATTGGTTTATATGACAAATTAGTTTTTGCAATCTATGTTAGAGACGCTGGAACATATATGCCCATGTTGCTAAAGCAACACAAATCATCATTAAAATATAGCTGATTGCCCCCTCAGTTCGGGCGATGGGAAATTTACCAAAAACGTGACATTTTTGTTGAATGTGTGACGTATGGTCTTCATACATATCCAAGTGAACATTATGTTCATTACTCGAGCAATACCAAACATTTTTGACTTCCCTGATCTATGTCATTGTTTTACTTTGCATGCATACTTTTACCTCTTGACATGACAAGAACAAGTCTTGTATTCTTTTTATATGGACATTTGTTCTGGCACAACTTGACCAAGATGGTTCTTGCACCAAAGAAATCAAAATCCAATCCAATCCAATCCAATCCAATCCAATCACCATTTTCATAATTACTGCAAAGAAGAGAACTGGGTGAATTTTTGATGGCAATATTTTTCCTTCCTATTCTTTTTCTCCCTTCATACTGTGCTCTCTGTCTCCCCCTTAGAATATCTCAACCCCCCCCCCCCCCAGGTTGAGAACCATTGATTTAGGTAAAGTTTGTGTTTTATATCTCGTTCTCTGTTATTTGCGGTTAATGGATCTTAACCGACGGAAATAAGCATCTTAGGGCCGTATTCACCGACATGGTTTAAACTGAAGTCACAATTTTTGGATGAGAGATCAACATAGATTGGTTAAAAACCTGAATTTAACCAATCGCATAGATCTCTTATCAAAAAATTGTGACTAGTTTAAACCATGTCGGTGAATACCTCCCTTAGCAACTCAATAAGGTAAAAACCAATATTCTTAAATAAACTTTAAATACGAAAAAATATGAAGCATCCAATTTTAGAAATTTATTTTACAATATTTAAACTCTTTCTTGAGTTTTTTTTTCGATCCAGGTGAGTGAATACATGGATGGTCCTAAAACGCAGAAAAAAGTTTGAATATTCGTTAACGAACGTTTTGTTTCTGTTTTTATTTGAATTTAGAAGAGATAAGAGAAAATGCTTAGACGAGCGGAATAGTGGAAATACCATGCTATCAGATGTTTTGGTTTTCAATTGCGCATTTATACGCGCGCTTGCGTTTCCGTATATACCTCACTAACGCGATGTCCTTTACCTTAAAATAGATTTTCGGAAACTATAAAAATTCCGAGTGATTTTCCAAGACGTCCTCCAATCAGAGCCTGTTCCTCTTCTGTTCGGGCACTGGGCAAACATGAATTTTCGGGGGGAACCCTTGAGCTGATATTGTACTGTATTTCTAAAGAAAAAACTACCCTTCCTTCCCGAGAAGGTCTTGCATACGCCTATAGAAAATAATTATGTATAATTACTATCAATCTAAACTCTGAAATTATACTGTAACCTCAGCTTACTTTTATCCTTCACCTATTTTACATTCGAAAATTCAACAACATGATTCAGTGAATGTGCAGAACAAACTCCTGATATTTTGTGAAATGCTTCTCATGAGAGACTCTTTCCATTTCTAATCATTCTTTCGCTAAAATGCAACTTCTTTTTGGGATGGATGCGATACAAAATATCATTTAATTTGTTCAGAAATGCGTTAGTCCGCATCGCTGGGCCATCGCTAAACTCTAAATTGATTGGCTCACTTTCTTCTAATGCACGTAAATAACTTGTACATCAGGTTCTAACTCTCATATGGTGACACTTTTAACGTTTAAGAGACCCTCTTTAGTTTATGAACATCGTTTTCTAACTTCACATTTCAGGCTCAACATGCTGAGAGGAATTTGATGGATCATCCACAGCTGAACAGAAAAAAAACAATCATGATAGTATATAGAGCCATTGTACCTACTTAAGTACATTGAAAATTGCAAATTATAAACATCTTTTAGCTCATCTTGGCAATACAAATTTCAACAGGACTGCCTTTTCATCTCTTCGGACTTGAACAAATTTGGCGATAGTCGTGACTGCAGATGACTACTTACGATTGCCACTTCTGGCAATATTATAAAAAAAAAGGGTGGGGGGGGGGGAGAAAGACTAAAATGTAAAAAAGCGACCATTTTGGGAGGGTTCCCTTCAAATTTTTAGGCCCTCGGCATATGCGCCGTTTGGCAATGCGAGAAACAGGCACTGAGTTCAATCAATGCTGAACCCGATGCGGTCGGAAACGTACATCTATTAGTTGCCTACTCAGCAACGTTGAAAAATGTGTTGAGAAACCATCTAACGAACATCCAATCTCCTCGGAGATACAAACGATTTTGGGATGTACTTTAGAAGTGGTTGTACATGAATACGAGCTATGTTTTCAACACTTTTCTGCGGCATAGTAGAAATCACTAGACCCCCCTGTGAAATGTCATATCTGTTTTTTTAATGAAGTAGGATTTCAGCAGTAAAGGGTTAGAAAAATGTGTTCCATTGAGAAATCAACTTTACAAAATATTTGGGCTTGCCGATGCTAAAATAAGAGGCTTTCGAGGAGGCGAGATATCTCGTTAATGCCGCTTAGACGGTTGAAAAAGGAGTTCAAATGCATCTTGAAACATTTGAACATGAGTAGGCACCGTTTCAGGTACCTGCTTTCTCCTTAGGATTCCGATAAACATTCTCCTCTGTTCAAGACAGAGCAATCGGATCCAGAACATTTGAAAACATTCTAGCATAATACTAACAAGGAACATAAACTACCGACTTGTTGCTTTTGAATTCGAAAGACAGATGACAGAAATTCTTAGGTATACATAGGAATTTCTCAGAAGCTGCTCCGAGGAATGTTTACGAGGTGCAAGTGTGGTTTAGTGGTAGTGGTATCGCACAGATCCAAGTTCCAACCCGTTGAAGGCACAATAGTGAGCGGCTGAAGTGGGTTTCTAGCGGTTTTTAAACTTCAAGAGGTGAATGCGAGCCGCTATCCAATTTAAAAAAGTATCTCAGCAGAGAACATGCAGGCTTACAACACGATTCTTACACAACATGAAAATTCAAGCGTTTATCATCTTTACTTCAGAATATGGGGAGCAGATGGCGGGACCAGCAGAACACGAAACAAGCACAGTTTTGGCAATATAAATACGTAAAGGCTCACTCATAGTCTCAGAACACACATTCCGGCGTGTAGCAATTCGTTAGAAATTACGTAAAGGAATGTGCACGAGGTGCATGTACGGTTAAGTAATAGCAGTAGTAGTTTTTTTTTTCAAACCGAGCACAACTCAGGTCTATTGCCATAGGCAATTTACTACCTAGTGAGTTGTGCCGGAAGTGTAAGTGCGTGTACCTAACAGTCTGAGTGCGTATCTAGTGCTGTGTATGATTTTTCAGTGCTGCCATCTATATCTCAGAAGTGAAATGAGTGATGTGTAGTGACTGAATATTTGTACTGTTTGTAGGACTGTTGCTCTCTGTGGCGAGAAGCAGTAGTAGTTGTAGTCTGTTCAGGATCTACAACTAATCAAGAGGTAGCGTGCCTACATTTGTTTCTTGACTAATAATCCGTAATGATTCATTACCGCTTTACATAATCCTGTGAATTTATAACCAGGAAACATTGTTATCGTGTAGCAGTACCGTGACGTCACGTCGTGCGCACCACTACTACTACTACTACTACTACAACAACAACCGAAGCGTAGATGTCATCTTTCCCATTCCTCATCAAGATTGGAAGAAGCCAAAGTATGCCTGTAACACGTGAATGATCACATCCTGTGAGGCATCGAGATGGAGAAAGAAAGTGTGAATGTCCAATATGGAATCAAAACAAAACTGCAATAAATGCGTCACAAACAGACGCTTTTCTTTTCTTCTTTTTCTTCTTAATGTTACTAGACGTAGGACAGAAAGAAAGGAGATCACCGTAGCCATATCCATCGCCACCCATAAGAATAATAAGAAAAAAGAGAAGAACAGACCTTAATGAAAAGTAGTTCTTTCCCATCAGAAGTGGCCATAAAGGTCGGTCTATCACAGCTGTGTCTTTTTTACAGATGCGATGGCCCTCCGAGAAGAATAACGATACATATTAATTCGTCGTTGTTTGATGGCGTGTCTGAAGATTTGATAAAGCGGCGGATTTTTCTTTCATTCCCGCAATGTGTGTGACACATTCATATCTATTCTCTTTTGACCTGTCTGGGGGTTGTCTTTCATACGTCTGTATGAAAGACTAACGAGGATTGGGTTGTTATTCGAACAAAGAGTTCACGGTCCCGTTCACGGGAAACGGGCTTCTTCTGCAGATATCCGACTGTTTACTGCGACGACGGTGTCAACGTTCTTTCAAAAAACAAGGTTCAAAGCAGCGCTGTCCAGTTAGAAGTAATGCATTCCTAGAGCGAATGCGAGGAAAATGTAAACATAACTTATCTAAAAAATTGCCGACATTTTATATGTAGTTGTAGTATAGATCACAGAGAGCATAAGCGAGCTGGTTGACGTTCCAGCGACAAGATAGTGTTCTTATCCTTACAAAAGCTGATAAAAATTATATTTTGAACTAGCCAGGTGCTAGATAGGATAGAACAGGCAGGTGTAAGAGCTTACGACACCTACATTGCTGGATTCGCCTTCAAGTCATCGTAAGGGAATTTCCAATTTTTTTTTTATATTTTGAAATAGCCGGGTGCTAGATAGGATAGGACAGGCAGGTGTAAGAGCTTACAACACCTACATTGCTGGATTCGCCTTCAAGTCATCGTAAGGGAATTTACAATTTTTTGTCTTGGGGATGCCACTCGAATTCATCTCGGCAGGGAATTGGTCTGGTTTGAATCCAATACTGGTGTGTAAAAGCGTTGACTAAGCTGGACTGGTTGGTCACTGTCTAATTACAAAGCACATTTGACTAACAAAAACACCGGTTGTGTATCCGATTAGGATAGGTTTAGTGCAGTGGTTGTCATTAAGCTGCGAGGTGGACCCTCATTTAAAAAAAAGTCTCTACGCAGCACGCACGCACGCTATTTACATTACCATTCTTACTTCCAATATGGAAGACAGATGGCAACACGTCTCAAACGCAACACTTGCGGAGCTCTGACATCATCGACACAGTAGCGCCTTCACGTACATCTTCCTGTGTTCACCAAATTTCCCGGTTGAATGTTTATGAAATGTGGCACCCACATATGGTTTCAGCGGTTCTGAAATTTCTGTTGCCTGCGGATCTCTCACTTCAATCCTCGTTTAAGATCTTCTCCCATGAATAGTCTGAAAAGAATCGCTTTCAAAGCACTGAACAGACACACATCAGTATAGTCAAGATACCACAATGCACCTAACAAGAGTTAGAGACACCTCCGGGAACCCAAAATCAATACTTTTAGAACTAATGATTCAATCAAAATGAAGCAATCTCTAGACTGGTGAGTTCATGTGTAAATATGTAATGAATATCTTGGGTGACTTTTAAAATACTCAAAGAACGGTGGTCGAATTCATTCTGGATTTTTTATGCCGATTGTTAGCAATCTCTAGGCCAAAAAATGTATGTAATTCTCTAATTATAAGGTGCACCTGAGCGCAAATTTAAATCTTATTTGCTCTTATATACTCGATACTAAAATCACTGATAGTTCCATGTCAAACTATAAGATACATCTGAATACTTAAAATAGAATGGAAGCTCCAACTGAAGATCCTCGCGAATACGATAGCAAATTGCATGATGGGAAAAATTATTTAATTTTTTTTATATGGTATACATCGCGTGCGCACAACCACCGGCACAACCAGATACGGCCCGCAGAGTTGTTCCATCCGGCCAGCGAAAGTGCGCAGAAAAGTGTCTAAAAACCACAACACACACAATAAACGCCTAGGCTGACCATATTTAATAAATATTGCCAGAAAAATTCTCGAAGGCAAGTAAAGTTGCAATTTACAGAAGGAAAATTTTTGTCAGAGGCAAGTAAAGTTGTCAATTGCAGCCGAAAAAGTTGTCAAATTCAAAAGTAAAGTGAATTGCAGACGAGAAAAAATGGACAAAGGCGAAGCACATTTGTCGATTACAGCCAAAAAAATATTATCAAAGGCTAAGCAAAATTGGCAACCATTGCTATAAATTGTTGAAAAATCGCCAATCGCGGAAAATGATGGGTACTGCAGGTCAAAATGTAAGGTCACCAAAACAGTTATATGTTGGACAAATATGTGAGATGTATATAGTATTTATATGAGTGTAATTAATTATGATAATTAGACTCATAATCATCATAATATAATTCATGTCATGAAAATAACCTTAGTTCTTGATTTCAGAAATTCAACTAAGCCCTTTTCAAAACAAGGGGGGAAAACGGGACTTTTTATAAACAAAGTTTAGACTCCCGAAATTCCGGAATATCCCGTAAAATACGGATCATGTCGTCACTCTCAATATACGAGTTTCTAGCCCGCGAGTGAAAGAAATATCGTGGACCTGGCCCGCGGGCTGAAATGGTTGTGCACTTCTGGTATATACAGTTGAATTCTGATTTGACGCTATCGTTTATTTCGTAAAATTCTGATTCAAAAACGAGTTTGGCGTTTTATCGAATCACGTTTTCTATACAGGGTGCCCCATAAATCCGTAAATCGTTTAAAAATTCATAAAAATTTAAAGAGTTGGTGAGGCTTGCAAAAAAGTTCTTCCTCTGAAGGTGAATTTCTTTTTTGTACACAAAAAAAATTAGTTCCAAATTTGTCGTAGAGGGCAACGCACACGGAAGTTGTCACATAATTCGTTTCCCGAAGCTTCATTCAATCTCTTGTGTCCGAAACGTTTGTAAAGTTTCAGCCGGCGATTGGTGTTTGACGTAAAAGAACTTCGCTTCATGCACCATTCACAATGAAAACCTTATGTTTACGCTAGTGGTCACAGGAAAATTTAGGTATAAGCTGTTTACCGCACTCCCTTAATTTGATAGGAATTTGATTTGTATATTTCCACTGATTCGTTTCGTGCAGCGTCCTCTATCAACAAAAAATTGAAGTAATTTTTTCTCTTTGCCGAAAAAAAATTTTCTTCACGAGAATAACTTTTTTCTTTGTAAACCACATTCTCAAATATACTAATTCCTTCAATTTTTATGAATTTTTAAGCTATTCACACGAATTTGTCAGACACCTTGTGTACAGTAAAACCTCTCAACGGAACCCCCCCCCCCCTAAAATGCGCGGTCGCTCTGTTTCCCTCTCTCCTACGGCCAAATAGTACAGTGAAACCCCTGTTAACCGACACCCCACTCAAGATGCGGTCACCCCTCTTTTAAGACCAAATAATAATTTCCCCTTGTATAATAAAAGCATGCATTTCACACCCCTGATTTAGAAACGGTCATCCATCTTTTACGGGCGATTTTTTTTTTTTGACCCGACGGTGACCGCAAGAGAGGTTTTACTGCACATGGAAGATTTGTTCGCCGAAAATTTCTGACGCAAAGCAAGGGAACGCTATAATGGGGTTCCACTGTATTTCAGAAAAAAATGGACCACTACTAAATTACAATTATATGAAGACAAAGAAATTCCTGTATCTTCGATTTATAAGTCTGCACAATAGCTTGAACGAGCCTAGGCCCCCATATTAGTGATTGCCTTTACCATTAGGAAAAGTGTAATTTCAAACATAACGAGACTAAAAAAAAGCAATTAAAACGATGAATACATAATTTTTTAAAATAATTTTCGACTGGATGAAAGAACGCCAAAAACTCAGCCACCAGGCTTTTTCCGTTGCCAAGATCAACCCAAGTCCCAGCTTCGTGCCAGTGTCTGGAACATACAACGAATTAGACCAGACCAGACCAGACTCAAATTTTCGCGATGGTGACTGGCCCTTAAAGCGGGGCACAACGAATTATTTTCGACTATAACGGCCGTATTCACCAACACAGTTTAAACTGCAGGTGAAAGGCGTGAAGATCGAAACGGATTGGTTAAATTGAGGATTTTCACCAATCCGTGCCGATCGCTAATCGTTTAACCTGCGATTGCAGTTTAAACTGTGTTGATGAATACGGCCGTAAATCTGTTTCAAGATTTTTTCGATTTTAGATTTTTCAGACAAAATCTAATCTTTTTTTTTATCAAAATAATGAGTGAAAACTTAACAGTTGACTGTTGATCTAGATATAAGTCTAGATGTAATTGATATAAAATAATATGTGACTGGAACTTTTGAGTCCAATGCTTTAGCTAATAAGCATTTTCCCGATTGGGAAATTACAAAACTGAACGCAATTTCTCCGATTTATGGTTCTTACATCGTCCTATTGCCGAAGTCCGCGTGAATTTTTTTTTATCCACCTGGCTTTGCTTGCAGACACTCGGTGATACACGTATTTTATATGTATACAGTTTTTATTATTCAGAATAAAACCAAATGTCTTTAAGTAGATATGAACTTGTATGCAGAATATTTAGTGAAAGTCCCAATTGAAATGAGTCTACACCACGCGTGATCAGGTTCTGCGGCGGAGGTTGGGGGATAAATACTCTAACGCTCCCCCCTATGGCCTCAGAGTCGATCACCTCCAAAGCCGCTTGTAAGTTCTCTTAATGCAGCTTTGGTCACCTCTGTTTTACGGCCTAAGAAATATATCACGGCAAGAGGCCCTATTTAAATAGTATACAGCAAAACCTCTCTTTTGCGGTCACCAAGAAATGAGCGAGCTGACTTCCTCGCAAAGCTGGCCTTCAAGGAGAAAAGGAACCCCCCTATACCCTACCAACCTCTCGATCAGTATACAAAAGAAAGTGGATGCAAGAATCATTTCGTCACTGGCAAGAAAGATGGGACACAGAATGTACGGGGGGGAGTAAGATTCACAAAATTCTACCTAAAGTCAGTACAGTCAAACCTCGTTAGTGTTAACACGTCCGGTTAACACGTCACTCCGCTTACCGGGTCACTTTTTGGAAGTCCCAATTGTGCTCAAGAGAGAGAGATTTTGAATTCAAATACCTCAGCGAATATATATATAGGAGACAAAGGGCAACAACTGTTTAGTTGTAAGTTAGAGGATTGGGGGAGCGTATAAAAATTTAATTTTTTTCTCTGTGACGCACTTTCTTTTAAAACGAGTGCAACTCGGGTCTATCGCCATGGGTGAGTTGTGCCGATGTCAGATTTTTCAGTGCTGCCATCTTTATTTAGGAAGTGATGAATGATTGAGAGAGAATATTTGTACCGTTTGTAGGTATGGTGCTCTCTGTGGCCAGATCAACTCGCATTCACGACTCGAAGTTGGGAGCTACAGGAAACAAATTTCGCCAGACCATCACTGTGGCACCGCACACAATGTAAAACTGTATTTTCCCTCCGAAAACTGGCACAGGGTAATTTTTTTGAACCCTTTTGAGCATTTTTTTAAAGTGAAATCATATCTCTACGACGAACGGTTTAGCGCGTCCGCGTTAGCGCTTACAGGACACCCTGTATATCAGTGTACATCATTCTCACGACCGGTCATCCTATGATTAACAGCCAATTACGACAGACCTCGAGCTGCTGGGAACGTGGATCAAAGCCGTAGCCATTCGCTGCTTTTCCATCAAAACAGGCGGAAACGATGAATGCTGGCATTTTCTATAAAGATGGCTTTACTAAATACTTAAAAATCTACATTTTAAGTAACGCAAGTGAACGAACAGACCCTGTTTGGTCCCAGGTAGATCAATATGAGTAATTATGCTAATGAGATTTTCACTATTGATGTCTGCATCCGGTTCTTCACCATTATGCCTTGATTTCTGAATACAAAAAAATGAATGGGGGCCATAAACCACCTTCTTTCTTTGACGCGCTTGGCCACAAATCAGAGTTTGGCACCGAAAATATATAAAAGCACATTTAAAATTCAAAGAGAATGAATCTTGTTGTACTAAAAAGAAAAAGAACCTGCTTAGTTTGAGCCAGTTAGTCCCGGGACTGGTTTCTTACTCAATATATTCAAATTACTCCTAAAATAATTCACATTGAAACTTGAAATTATTATTTTTAAAGGTATTTGACGCCTAATATCTTTTTGTGTGCCATGGACGTCCACGTCTTATCGTAAGCGCCATTGAATATACATTTACGGAGGAGGTTAGTTGACACAAAAATCTTGAACTGTGACCGGTTTCTTTAATGCTCGCTTTGCTAAGTACAAGAAGCCATCGATGGAGAAATGATATTGTTTCTTTCCTGCATCATATGATTCCATGATTAATAGGGAATAAGCTTAATTTAAGAAGGTTGGTGCACGCAAATTTTTAGAAAAACACATTTTCGAATTTTCAAGTACAGTCGAATCCCGTTATAATGACGGGATTCGACTGTCCAAGAGACCGGAGAAATCACTTCGTTATAATGAATTTTCGTTATAAAGGAATTCCGGGTACTTTGCATTGTTCCTATGTAAGCTTATCTGGGGGGAAGTACGAAAAGTGTTCGTTAAAATGAGATTTTCGCTATATTAGTGTTCGTTAGAACGGGATTCGACTGTCCTATGCAATTTTCTGCGTCTATAATTGTGTTCACGTTTTTATTCTACCTGTACTAAAAAAAATATTTTTAAAATATTATATTATAAACTGCTGGCAGGCATTATATGTGCTAATGTTCTCGCTAAAAAATGATCTTTTCTCAACACCGAGTTTTTTGTTGTATGAGGAACATTTTTTGGAGCGTCACTCATTGAAATATCTTGAAACTTCGTGTGTCTCTCAACACTATAGTGTTACGTTCTTTAACGCGAAGATTTTTTATTCAATTGTTAAAAAAATTTTATGGCACAAAATATGGTAGATTTTGGTGATTTTTGAAAAAAAGTTGCATAGTGTTGAAGTTTAAATTCTATATAAAAAAATAACCAACAATTAAAATCCTAAAAATGCTCGTATTAAACTGTATAGAAATATTCATAGCATTTGTGCGGGGAAAAAAATGAGTGCCTAAAGTGGGAAAAGAAAATTAAATGTTCCTTAAAGGAAGGAGATTTTTTCCCATAGGTAAGCATGAGAAGCCAAGATCGTGCACAAAGGTACAGTCGGTAAAGTCGATGAGATGATTTTTTTAGAGTCCTCTTTTTACCCTTACCATACGTGTTCTCTTTCGTTCTTACATGTATAGAAAGATACATTATATGTGTGTAAAAAAATCTTCAACAGGAGTATAGAAAGAAAAGAGGGACACAAAAAGAAACTTCCATAGATAAGGTATAACACTAGAAAGCTTCGCGATGGTGAGGGGAGAGGAAAGAAAACACAGACAACTTGTTTGAATTTATTGCACTGGTGTTCGGACGCAATATTACGCCCGTGATCGTGAAGAGGTTAAAGCATAAACAGGTACACAAATGAGTTTGTCCAACTATTCGCGACGTCTCTGACAAAGATTGAAGTCGCACACTTTGAGAAACACTGTCGTACAAGTTGCGTTTAAGAATCGGTGGTAATAAAAAGCAAACACGGGTGTATGAAAACTCCGCACACGGAGTCGGTGTGTGCTAGGGACGATTATTTGAACGTCTTCTTTGACATTCGTTGATGTACATTTATTTATTATTTAAACGCATAATCACTTCATAGGCGGAGATTGACTTGGAAGTCTGGGGAGGGCACGATGATGATGATGTCAAGTCATATATACATATATACTTATACATTAGTCAGTCGAATCCACCTTTGCCCCCCCCACCCCCGTATCTCCACTCATGATTCACTTGCGCCGTATCATTTCATTTCTGGTGTTTTCTGTGCACGACGCTACAGCATCAGGAAAGCATTCCCGACTGTACATTGCTATGAGTTGTCTTCCAAGTCTCCATGATACAACCCAACCTTCCTAGAAGTTTGTAACGCGCTAATATCGGAACACCCTGTATGGCTAGTCGAATATTGGAAGCTGCCCAGTTTCACTGATGGATCGTCGGGCTCCAGAGTTAGTCTCTCAGTCCACATCAAGAATAGACTACTACTACTACTACTAAACCAGACATGCACCTCGTCCAAATTCCCATGCGGAACTTCTAACGAATTGGTACATGTTGGAATGTGTGTTTATGTATAGAGTGAACCTTCCGTGAAGTTTTTTATGTGTAGTGCTGCCATCTGCAATCAGTTTTTCAAATTATGCGTTTTTTCTCTCAACTCATAGTGAGTAAAGTGTAATGAATGAATAATTGTAACGTTGTGTAGGCCTGTTGCTTTCTGCGGCGAGACTTTTAAACGGATGAAATCGGCTCGCATTCGCGCCTCGAAGATGGGAACCGCAGAAAAAATAACTTCAGCCGACCACCATTGCGGCGACGGCGGGGTTCGAACCCGGATCCTCGCGACGCGAGTCCGTCACTATGACCTCAAGAATAGACTGGAGATCTTTCGCGGGAGGTTTGGTTGTAGGAATGTGCTGTTCCGTAAGCCTTTGTATTGAAATATGTTATTTTTCCGGCCTAAAAAATATCAAAAGAAGAGATTTTCTGGAAATTAGTCCCGAGATGAACATCGGAAATGAAAAAGTTGTATGCCGAGTCCGAATTGAAGCTGAGTCCTCTTGCATACCGGGCAGCCGGATTACCTATACACCAGAGACACGGCTCATTTTAACGAGTAAACACGCGCGGGACCCGTTTTCGATTGACAGTGGAGACGACATTTCCCCCTTCCGAAGTTCATCGCAGCAATAATATGCAGGAAAATCTCTTTCGTTGATGAGTTTTCATATTGTTTCCAACTAGAGTTCTCTGATGAAGTGAGTCACAATAATGGAACTTCTAAGCCAATGAATGTCCATTAACCTTTTCACACCTTTGGACCGGTGAGAACAGTTCCGTGGACCGACGGAAACGGGAGAAATTATTCATAGATCTCTGACGGATCATAAAAACCTACAGAGACGATATTTATAAATCAAATCTGAAAGTATGTAGAGCTGCTGCATGAATTGGGTGGAATGTTCCGCGGACAATAGAAATCCCGTATGCACCGGCATCTGAAGAACACTTTTCTAAGTCATGTTACCAGGGACGTGCTTAAGTATTTTGCGGCCCGGAGAAAAAAAAAAATTGCGGCCCCTCTCAACAGGGGTTTTCCAATACTCTAGGGTACCCATGAGTACTCTGGTGTCCGAGAACGACTGTAAAACTCCTTTGTAGTCATAAAAAAATGTCATTTGGCAATAAATATGTCCAAAAGTGTCCGCTTCTCAGTGAAAAAATTGCAAGTGCACCCCCAGGCACTTGAAAATTTGGGGCTCTCAGGGCTAGAAGACCGATTAACCCTCAACCTTAGTGGTTCCCTATCTTGGACTAGCCTTCTAGGTGATAAAGAGAGGAAGTTGCCTTGCACAACAGCTCAATCTATCTTGGACTGAATTTTAAGCTATTGCTCTGCTAAGAAGTTGAAGTCAAAATGTAATCAAAACATTTTTATCCCCCTTTTGCTGCCCTAAAAATTTAGCGGCCCGGTGCAGCCGCACCCTTCGCACCTGCCTAAGTCCGGCCCTGCATGCTATTTGTCAGAAGCTCTGTGGGGCTCTGACGAAGTATTATTTATGTCGCAATTGCAGCATCTGCATGTTTCTTGAATACGCCTACACTGGGGCCGCGTAGGCCATGATTGATAGAATGGTTCATTTCAGAACGCAGCTATACTTAGGTTTCTCAAGAGCTTCGCTTTTGACGAAACCAATTTGATAATTCAAGTTTTCATTAAAGTAGTTCGTTAAACCAGACCAGAATTGAACTTTGAGCCGATTCCCAGCCCGCGAGGCATAAATACTGGCCAAGAAGGCCTGTGAAGAAGAAAATGTGTACATGTTTGTAGATAGATATGTGTTTGCATGAATGTGTCGTGTATGTAAAAAGAACTGGTCAAATTGGTTAAAAGTCATGATCTGGCTATAAGCAGGCAAATGTCATCACAGTTCACAGAAGCAGGTCACACAATCTGCAGCTAGCAACATCTATTCGAAGTGGAATGGGGGGAAAAACATCACATGGGAGTCGTGACGCAAAAACCCCAGCAGTAACATCAAAAATGCAATACAGGTAATAAAGTTCTGTTTCAACTCAGTGCATCAGAAATTAATGGGGATTTACTATTGATAAATTTTATGTAAGCAAAACAATCCAAAGTTCAAAAAGAGTATTCTCGCTCTTTTTTTTTTTTTTTTTTACACCTTTTTCAAATGTACATCATATGCAGGTCAAGTTCAATTGGGAAATATATGTGTATATACAAAATTCAATAATGAGAAGATACAAATCGAATAGATGCGAATAAATGTCAAAAGTGGATAGATACATAGTATGCAAGTAATGTGAGTATATACAATTGAATGAGAGAATTTATGTATTAAAATAGTATGTATACAATGAGATTTGTAGAAGAAAGCATCTTTACAAATTCTCCCATGTAAGGCGCCCAATTTGTTTGGGCCTCCTATATTTCCTTAAGCAGTCAGCATCATAGTCAACAATTTCCCTCAGATGTTCGAATTGGGAACTAAACATTCGCTCGAATTGATCATTGTTTAATTTCTTAATGTATGTGGATATGTGAGGTATGTCCAAGTCTTGTCTGATGTTTATTCCACGAACAAACCAAGGGGCTCCAACAAATCTTCTGAGTATTTTGTTCTGCATAGTCTGTAGTTTTTTGATATTCGTTTTACAAGCATGCGCCCAAGCTGGCGAAGCATAGAGTAGAGTAGGTCTTATTATGGATTTAAAAACAATAATTTTGTTCTTTAATGAAAGTTTTGCCTGTGGAAATGTGATGCGATTGAGCATACCCATAATTTTGGACCTACGCAGGGAGATTTATGGACCTACGCAGGGAGTTCCATCCTCGATATGGGACTTTCCACGGTAGCAATATTTTTCTGTGGTCATGCCACCATTTCTGTTGTGCTCAGGGCCGTCTTAAGAGCATCACGGGCCCCAGGGCCAAGCGATTTTTCTGAGTCCCTACCTGGCGAATTCTCGAAAAATTCACCTACTTCTCATCTTTCTGAGGTCCCTATTCCCTTGAGGCCCCCGAGCCGTGCCCATGCGTTAAGACGGCACTGGTTGTACTCCTGTATCAGGAAAGTTTCAGACAAAAACGAACAGGGTATAGAACTCGCGACACCTCTAAACATCCTTTGGCGGGTATCTTATCGACCCCGAGTTTTAAATCTTCAAAATGCATTTAATGGATTGAAACAGTATTTGAAAGATTTTATTACAATTATAATCTCGATCCTTTGGGGGGGGGGGAGGGCTGCATGATGGATCCTATATATACCCCTCCCACGTACCACTATTCACGTGCCAAATATTCCGCGGAAAATATGTAACGGTACATGTGTAAGCACGATTCGCTATACCTACCAATCATCTCAGTGTGACAAATTTATCACTTATACCGGCGAATAAGCATAATACCCGAGCGTCGTTGGTAAGTTTGATTAATACTTGAAATTTATCGCTTTTATCGGTGATTGTGTGCATAATACTCAAGTGCAATTGGTGAATTTGATAAATATAAAAATAATTACAAATGAGTCCAGTGTGTGCGATGAATATAGTCGGAAACCGCTATAATGTTACAATACATGTATGAATTATCATGTGTAGGATATCATATAGTACGGTTTACCATGTTTACCAGCAACGCGACGGTTGGGTATTATGCATAATCGCCGGTAGAAGTGATAATCATAGGGATATTTATCAACGACACTTGGGCACTATGCATAATCGACGGTAAAAATGATAAATTTAGAGGAAATTTATCAAACTTACCAAAATACTTGTAATATAAGTATGGGTATAACTGGTTATTATCATTATACACATTATACAAATACAACCGCATATGTAATAACCGCATAATGTGTAATAACCGCATTTATCACATTTACCGTAATATATATATATACCGTGGATCCCGCTTATAACGTTTTTTCAAAAATCGTCTTGAAAAAACTTTGTAAGTGGGAAAATTTGTTGGGACCAAGAAAATTAGTCCTACTAAGCGGGAGAACGTTGTAAGTGGGAACGTTATATGCGGGATCAGCTGCACATGTTACAAATTTTTTCAATAGAATTTTTCATGTTTTTTGTACGAAACAATTTTGGAGATGATGTAAAATCTTTTATGGATTGATTCTTTCCGATTTTTTTTCAGTAAGAATCTTCAAATACGTTTTTGATTTACAGTAATTAAAAGGAAACGACTTTCTCAACTCTAACAATCACTCATAGATGGCAGCACATGACGTCTGCGGTTTTAATGAGGAAAAAGGGGATTGATTGCATCATTTTCTATATAGTATTTATTTCCACGAGGAAGGATCGATTGCGAGAAATTTTTTCTCGTTCAACATCTTGGAAACCACGAGTAAGTGTAAATTTTCTTCCATTTTCCCATGTTAAATATTGTGAATTGCAAAAAATGCTTCATTTTTATTGATGTCGCGAATTTTGATGAATCAGCTGGTAGCCATCTTTGAATGGACAGAAAATCATTCAATGATGCAATAGCCGAAATTTTCTTATGTTTGTTAAAGAGTTGCTCAATGTTTTCAACAAACATAATCTGACCATATTTGTTCAAAAAAACGGGACATCACTAGTTATTACTGAATTGACCATATTTGCTCGAGAAAAATACGGGACATCGCCTATTAAAGTCAAAAATGATGTCAAAAGTAAGCAAAGTTTCTAACTCACGCTAAAATCACATAAAAGTCGTCAATCGCTGGAAATGAAGCTCCACTTCAAATTGGAATGACTTAAAACAGAAAAACATGGCAAATGTGTGTGAAATGAATATTCTTGTTTGTAGTCGTAATTATCCTCGTGTAATTTCCGAGTTGCAAAGATAATTTCAATCATTGATTTGAAGAATGAAAAGTCAAGTTAGCTCCGTTGGAAATACGTGAAAAACCGAGACATTTTTGCAAAAAATGTCAGGAGAGCGAAAAAAAACAGAGAAACCGGGACTGTCCCGGGAAATATGGGACGTTTAGCTACCATAAAACGATGTCAAATGTGAGCAGACTTGCCATTTATTGCAGGAATCACTGAAAAATCGCTAATGGCGGAAAATGAAGCATTACTGGGAATTGCAGTGAATTAACCACTTCACGTTGGTTTTGCCTAGAAATTTGATTAGTTAGCTCTATTTGACGGATCGGCGATAAAGCTGGTAACCCTTTGCTAATCCAACGGCTCATTAAAAAATGAAAAAGGTGCTGGAAGAGAGGAGAGAGAGAGAGGAGAGGGTAAAAATTTCCATAAAAGGAAAAAGTATAATAGAGGTAAGGTGTAGATAAAAAGAGTTTTTTAAGTCCTCTTTTCACCCCACCCTAAGTGTTCCCTTTCCCTCTTCCATGTATAGAAAGATATGTGTTGGAATAAAATCATTAACGGTGGTTTAGAAATAAAAGAGGGAGGGAAGGAAAAACAACTTCCGTAGAGATGTTACTGTGTAAAGCTTCGCGATGGCGAAGAGGCGAAAGAAAACACAGAGAACTTGTTTGAATTTGTCCACTGGTATGCGAACGTAATATTACGCACGGGATTGTAAAAAGTGCTACAATGAATTCCACGTAGGCTGACCATATTTGTTCGAGAAAAGTACGGAAAAATAAGGAACATCGCCAAAAGTGGTAACATAACCGAATGATATCATTATCCATGGTTATAATATGTGACGTCGACTATATTTGCAAAATTTCTGAATATCGCAAATTGGCAATGACAGGAAATAAAAATGGCAAGCGAATGAGAGTATTTAAAGAACTGATTCACTATGTTGCAAAAGTTCCCAAGAGCATGTAATTCAAAGCCAAATTGCTTGAGGAAAAACTGGGCTGAATAAGTTTTGCAACAATTGCTGTAAAAAATCATACGCAAATCTGAATGATTGTTGATTGCGTGCATATTCACAAATGTTCATTCGTTTTGATTATTCGCAGTGGCACTGAAGAGACCGATGAACTTCTCGTGGATCGACGAAGGCAAGTTGGCAGCATTCGGTTATCCGTCTTCGCCCGAACATCTGAGATATCTCCAGGATGTCGGGATAACGTACCTGATCACGTTATCTCCAGAGAAGAAACCTCCAGTTCATGCGTTTCCGGACTTCAAGTGGACAGAGATCAGAATCGGGGAATTCCATCCTCCGGCCATCTATCAGATCGACAAATTCATATCCACGTGTCAAGAAGCCTTTGATAAAGGGAAGGTGAGTTCTCTCCCTTTGCTCATTGTTGATAGGTTGGTTCCAGTTATTGCCGAGTCTTCAGAATTCGGACATTGGCCGTAACATTGAGCCGCCGTCTTTTTATATGTACTCTGTATCATTTTGTTTTGGTTGTAATTGTTATGGGGAATGTGATAAATCTGTAACTATGCATAATAACTGCTTATTATGCACAGGGCCGTCTTAAGTGCATCATGGGCTCCCGGGCAAAGCGATTTTGTGTCACCCGACCTGTCCAGAAATACTTGCTTACAAATTTACATGCTTAATATCGGAAATCTTAAACAGATATCATTATTTTGAGCCGCCCCTCCCCCTTAGACCATGCTTTAAGACGACACTGATTATGCGTAATCGCCAATGGTTTTGGTAAGTTTGATAAATTTACCACTTTTGCCTGTGATTATGCATAATACCCAAGAGCCCTTGGTAAATTCGATAAATACTTAAAAAGTTATCGCCTTCACAGGCGATGATGCATAATACCCTGGTGTAATTGGTGAATTCGATAAATGTGAAAAAAATTCCCAAATAAGTTTAGTATGGAAACAGTTATTTTTCGGATATTATGCTGAGGTGAACTCGGAAAGAAACGTCATCGCGTCTCTGCCGGGACTTGAACCCAATCCCTCTGGCATACCGGGCAAGCATGCTACCATCTACACCACTGGAGACATGACCATGCCTTCCTTATTTCATTTAGTATGTTTGAAGAATCGGTTATAGTGATACGGATACAACGTACTCCCCTTTAATTTTTCAAAGTTTCCAAATAAAATTTGTTGAGTATCTTTCTGTTACATTAAGGTTCGATTGCAAAATTCGTTAAAAGAGAGTTTCCTACATTTGGGCCTGATTGCATTTGCATAAAAACTTGCATGAAAATTCGTTAAATCAAATTTTTAAATCAATTTTTTAAATTAATGTTCATTATATCGGGGTACGATCGCAAAATTTGTTAACTGTATATAAATGTATTTGTTCCTTATATCGAGGTTTGATTTCAGAATTTGTCAAATAGAAGTAGTTATTTCGGGGATGTTCGAAAAAATTAGTTGAATCGGGGTTCATTATATCCGGTTCACACTCTGGTTCACAAATAAATACAGTCGAATCCCGTTATAACGAACGCCAAGAGACCGGAGGAATCACTTCGTTAAAATGAAATTTCGTTATAAAGGAATTAAAGGTTACCTAGCATTGCTCCTTTGTAAACTTATTTGGGGGATGAGAAAAGTGTTCGTTAAAACGGGATTCGACTGTAATAAATATTATCCCTTCAATGGGACCGATTTCTCGTATATACCAATACGAAATACCGATTATGCATAATAACCGGCAAATGTGATGAATGTAGCAGGATGTATCATGTTTACCAACGACGGGCGGGTATTATGCATAATCACCGGTAAAAGTGATGATATTTGTAGCATTTAAAAAATTTACCGACGACGCTTCGGGATTATGCATTTGCCGTTACGTCATATGGTCGTTAAAATGATAGTGACATTTATTAGACATACCAAAATAGTCGGTTATTATGGCCAATCACCGGATTCATCACATTTACCGTAACACACATCATTATTGCTTCTCTGTTTGTTCTCTTGTAGGTTGTCGGTGTCCATTGCAGAATGGGACGTGGACGGACAGGAACAATGGCGGCCTGCTACTTGATCAAATTCCACAACATGTCGCCCCAGTCTGCGATGGGTAGGATCAAGAGGGATCGGCCGGGATCCATAGAGACGTATTCTCAAGAGGAATCCGTCATGGAATATTACTATTACCTGTGTAAGAAGAGGCTGCCCAAGAAATCGGAACCAACCAGCGACACCGAATAAGCTGCCCAACATGGCGGAGAATATGGTCTTTGATAATTATGATTATTTTGCCTTTAGTCAATGGGATGTTTGTTTTCCTTCTTCTAAAGGAAATAGGGCAGCGTTTCTCAATCGGAGTTCTGTACAACATTAGGGATCCCTGGGGGGGTTCTCATGAGAAGTAGTGATAAATATCAATGCAAATAATTATGACACTAGTAATAGGACACGAACAATTATGACACACGCCTTCCAAATATTATTCTTTTTACTTCAAGGGCTAAGCAACCATCAACAGTAGGAAGCAGTAGAACATAGACACAAACAGAAGTCTTAGGGGGTCTTAGAATATCCCCTTGCTGTCATAACGTGTAGTTTCCCAACCTTATTTGTCCCATCGTCCCCTGTTTTAAAACTTTTTTTCTCCCATCGCCTCCTAACGCAATCTAATCCATTGGATTCTATGTTATACCCGTAGCTTCTACCGCCCCCCTGGAACATTCCATCGCCACCAGGGGGTGTGAATGCCCACGTTGGGAATCACTATTCTAAGGCATAGCTTCCCAAACTTTTTGTTCCATTGTCTTCTTCTTCAGAAATTTTTTTCCCTCATCGCCCCCAACTCAAGCGAACCCATAGGATTCCTATGTTATACCCGCAGCTTCTATTGCCCCCCCCATACCATTCTATCGCCCACCAGGGGGTGATATTGCCCAGTTTGGGGAACACTGTTCTAAGGGAACCATGGATGAATATAAAGCGGAAGGTTTTCCATGGCAGATTATTAAGGGGGGAGCCACAGAGGGCTGTGAAAGAAATTCAGTTGTGAAGAAATGAAGCTTTGAAAAAAAAAAGCTTTTGATAGAGAAAAAAGTCAGACTACTCTCAGAATCAAGCAGAACTGTCTATAGAACCAACCAGCCGCTCCATCTGAACACATGGGCACCTCGATTTCTAAGCCTACATCATGAGATCTGGTACTATGATTTTCGAGATTAAGTATGCATAAATGTAAGGTACTACTTTTCAGCTAAGTACGGTTTTCTAGAAACCATTTTTTTTTCAGAGGTCCCATAATGTTGAAATGGCCCTTCATGGAACCTTCCGCCCCCTCGAGAGGGAAGCACACGGAACTCTAGTCCAACTCAGTCCAGAGGAATTCACATTGTGATATCCTGGGTCTTATTTATAAAATCTTCGTTCACTATAAATTTACTCACAAAATCAATTCAATAAGTAGAAAGGATCTCACTCATGGATGAGGGGAAGGGGGCAAGGGGGCAGGATAAGACAGGAGACATACCATGGAAAAGAAAATATAATCAAAAGCGGGTCAAGGGTAGGAAAAAAGGATAAGAAACTGAACTCAACAAACCGAGCACGACTAGCACTCTGTTGCATTAGAGATATAAGCTCAGTGCCGGGAAAAACTCCAGTCGGTAGTCAGGCCGGTTAATCGAGGAAACGGGAGAAAAGAAAAGGGAGAAAAAGCTAAAAAGAATTGCAGAAAATTATAAGAATCAAACAATAAAACATCACAGAGCCCGGTGAGGCTTAGTCAAAAACCATAACAGCAACTCGGAGGGGAGCCCACGTGGGCACACAACATGGGGGAAGAAGCTTTAGCATAATCAATATCACTTTTGTAAGGGGCCCTATACGATGGATCACATGTCAAGGGGGTCAGCATGAATTGTGTACTGGAATCCAGCCACAGTATTCAGAGTCCGTTTTTCCATGAGAGCTCGCAACAATATATCGGCCAGCATCCTACGTCGGCCCACGGACAGGGCCACTTGGTATCTACACGGGTTTTGTCACCATTCGGCGTGGTTCCATCCTGTCCATCCGTTCACATGCAGGGCGTCCCGGTCGGGCTGCATGGGTCTTATCCCCATCACGTGTAGGGGGTCTCAGACTGTTTATTGGGCCTCTTAGCCTTTTTTCTGTTTGGTGGGCTGTGTGCCTCTTTTTATTCTCACCTGGAGTTCTGTAGGCTCAATCGGGTTATACGTATATGTGTGACGTTTGTGGTGAAGTGTTGCATATGTTGCATCAGAATAGAAAATATTTTAAATTTTGACCAGTGGGTATTGCTGTATAGAGGTGAAACATGATGCAAAAGGAGGACATGTTGCAGTATCGAGATTATTTGCGACACTCGATTAGCGTATGTGACAGTTCCAAATGATGTGAAGAAAAAGAGAGATTTGCATAACTTCTGGCGGGACCTAAACCCTAATGTAGTTCTGTAGCCCTTCTCTGCGTGTGGCACACCTTCTTACAAGAGCATATTGTGGTCAAATACAATACATTCAAGGATGCAATTGGGTATTATCATCATGTCCCCCACAAGGGGGGGGGCGGACAGGGCTCTTGCCCTGGGGCCCGGGACAGTTCTCATCATTTTTTGCTTTTTCACCCTATAATTTAACTGCAGAAGGGACCCGTGAAAAGTCTGACAGGGGGACCGCAAAAGATTCCAGCCTGGGGGCCCCGTCCAGCATGTGGGGACCATGATTATCATACAAAAGAAGGACGTGACAGTGTACAGAAATATTTCAACAAAAAGAATGCCTTTTATCCGCTACTAGAGCAGTGGTTAGGGTGTCATTCTAAAGGATGTTCATATTACTGTTACAGGTCATGCATATTTCCCAGGTGATTCTTGAACTTTCGTGTAACCTCATGAGCGGTTTTATTAGAGCATTGAATATTGTTTCAAGGGATCCCCGCAACATTCAAATTATTTAAAGGATTCCTTAGAAAATGGAGCTTCAAGAGCTCCCAAGATATTACTTATAAGGTTCTTTAGAGATCGAAATTATTTCAAGGGTTCCGCTAGGGCATTAAGGTTGAGAAACGCTGTGAGTGTACTATTTATGTGGAGTTTATTAGGATATGCTTGATACTGTCCTTGACAAACCCCCATGTATTATAAATGTCGTACATGTTTATGTATAGAAAATAAATGTGATTTGAAAGACTGTCGTCATCATTGTTGTCGTTGTTATCAGAGATCACTCCCGGATCATCAGCGTTGATTTCTTCGGAGTTTGACACCACAGCTGGATCGGACCTTAAGTGATCTATAATCATGCAGCAGACCGCTTAGGTGAACTGTAATTGTGTTGCGGGCCGCTCAAGTGATCTCGAAGCGTACTGCTGACCACTCGAATGATCTAAAAATGTGTCGGCCACCCCACTTAAGTAAGCTGCAAATGTACCAATCCACTTGAATCAAACAGAGGTGGGGCGTTGGTCTCTCAAGTGATTTGGAAATGTGTTTGGGGTTGCTTAAGTAATCTAAGTATGAATTGATGGCAGCTCAAATGATCTGGAGATGCTCCTCGAGCCATTGAAGTGATCTGGGAATGTGTCACGGGTCACTTAAGCGATTTGATAATTTTTCGGTGGTCTTTTGAGTGGTCTGGTTATTTGTCGTGGGCCACATCAGATGACCCCGAGGGCCACGTTTGGCCCACAGGCCATGGGTTAAGGAAAAAGACATCGGAAATGAAAAAACAAACAACACACATTTATTTTCTTACATTACACATGATAATGTTGTGACCCTTTTTGATATAAATACAAAACCTTCCATGAATATTCTTGTACAATGATTAGGAACATCTAAACATAATGACTATAGAAGAGTTGATCCACTTTGCCCAAGAATATTTAGAAGACACCAACGAATAAGGCAAATACAAAAAAATAATAAAAGCAACAAATAATAAAATTCGCAACACCATGGCTTAAATTCATTTCGAGCGGGAATTACAAGAAAATTCGAATGGACCAATCGGATAGCACTATTCCGCAAACGTCCAATCAGGACGCTGCATTAGTATCTCACGCAGGCTTGTCTTGATCCTTTCTTCTTTAATTTATATTTTTCTTTGATTCAAAATCGGAATCCATTCACCCAGGTTCGAATAAATATTGCAGGATCAAGACAAGGGGTTTAGCAATCCATAAGATGAAAGAAAACAACACAACACTTTCATGAGCAAGTAAATCAGAGTCAAATTTTAAGGAAAAGAAGATATTTAATTTTTAACAATAGAAAATAATGGTGTAGGTAGCTACCTTTTAACAATTAAAGGTTATACAGATAAATGCAAACATCTACCAAATGAAGGTTAGATTTTCCGAGACAAAAAAAAAAAAACAAAAAAACATCGCTTTACAAGGATTTAAATAAAAAAAACTTACATATTATCGTTCTGTCTATTTATGCAAACTACGGTTGAAGCTCGAAAAGGTGAGCATGGAGGTTTGTCCATAATGAAGACGGAATTTATTTTCCCGCATATTCTGCAGGTCACTGGCGGCTAGGAATCCTTCCTGTTGTCAGGAACACCTTTCCAGAGCAGGTTCGTAGGAGCACTCCTGTTGTTAAGAGCACCTCTCAGGAACAGGTTGGTAGGGGCACTCACCGACTGGCCATTGATCCAGACCCTCCATCCATATGATTTCTGCTCTTTCGTACAATCTTAACGATTGTACACACATTGATTAGCACATAGCGGTAGACGCACGCGATTTACTCGAGAACACAGGAGTCGTGAATACTCGAGGCACATAGTAAATTCAAATCACCAGCGAACGAACATATATAACTCGCGCAAGCTTCAATTACAAGCGAGAGCAAAAAAAACTCTCCTCCGACAGTAGCGTAGAATTCTCGAAAAACTTGATAGAAATCATCTCCCGAGACTGCGAGCGAATTTTCCCAGAGGGTATGTTAAAAAGGCCCCTTGGCGATCCAAAACTATATGAAATTGTACTGAGTACAGGTCCTGAAGGGAATTATTCGGCGTTTTAATTTACCGTTGGCGAAGAAGGGGGAGAGAGGGGGAATTGAGGTACAACAGAAAAAAGGGGAAAATCTTAAGGGGACCGTTAAGACCTTCGGAGAAATTCTTCTCGCCAAGGACCCTTAATCACACCCCCTGAAAAACAAACATTACCTTATATGGCTCGATGACCATCTCTTTCACTCTCTTACAACCCTTTGTAATTCGACCCGTGTTTCTCATCTGGGGCCCCAAGGCAGCAGTACCGTGTACAACTGTATCTTAAGGCCTAAACTTTCTATAGAATAAATTTTGCTTTCCACTATTATTATTATTATATGTGCCATAATATATACAATTAATACAGGTATAATCCAATGATTAATTATGTAAGATTCCACTGTACAAATACAACATAAGGCAAAATCTATTCAATATAATAATCTTTTCTTTTCTCTACAATTAAAACTATTTTAAGATTAAGTTAATGTAATGTTATGATGAATTTTGCCAATTCAACATAACAGGCTCACAGCTTCATTCTGACCACGACGTTTGAAGTGAACAGACGTACTTCTTCCGCTGAGCAACCGAGCGTGAAGATTTGGTATTCAACCCAAATGGGAAACTCGGTCAGCGAAACTAGTGGTTAAATTTTTCCTCTGAAGACGGCACCCATTGGTGTTGAAATGCATTAGGACTTTTATTATTTTTTTGTGTATTTGCCTTATTCGTTGGTGTCTTCTAAATATAATGACTATATATCATCATTAGGAAATAGCAACACAACTTCATTTATTGCCCTTGCAACGTAGTCGACATTCTTGTCGTTCAAACCACAAATGTTGATTCGTCCTGCCTTCGGCATGTAGATGTGGTACTGCTGCACTAGGTATTGAACTTGTTGTTCTGAAAATAAGGAAAATAATATTCAATATTTCATAATACACAATAAATATTGGGTGGGATCGAAACTTATAAGTGGGTGTAGCTTATTTGCCAAAGCAGCTTGTTCTCTGAATACTACAGCATTTGTTGGCACAAACTGAGTTTTGGATTTGAGAAAGCCGCAAGAAATGAAGCGAAGAATGTTTAAGAAGTTATATATATGCAGAAATGTGGGAGAAAACATGTTGCCAACTTGCATAATTGCAAAAATGTGGGAAGAAACATGTTTCCAATTTGCATAGTTGCAGAAATGTGGGAGGAAACATGTTGCCAACTCGCATAAATACAAAAATGTGGGAGGAAACATGTCCTCTTTCGAAAAAGGCCAATTTGCGTATTCCCCTGTTACCAACCAACAATAGAGCACTTGGAATTTTCATTTGCGAAATCCACATTTCATTCTATGTTAAATGAACACAATTTCTATAACTGTTTTCAATATACCGCATTTCCCCGCATTATAGCCGCATGCCTAGAAACAACGATTGATACCATCATGCCAGGAATACCTGTATTTTCTGGGATGCGGGAAACTCGAGTCACACAGATTTTGGAAAATTCTTAAATGACTTTGTTCGAAAAATTTTAATGAATTTCCTAAAACCTTGTGATCCGGAAACCTTCGCTTTTCCTCAACATGCCGGACGGAAATGGACCAGACCCGACCCCCCAACATTCGAAAAGCTGGTGTCCCTCGAGTTTCTCGGCATGCCGGCTAATGTCGGAGAATACAGACTGTATAAATGATAGTTTTCGACATTTTATTATTAATTTGCACTGCTTTTTTCCCAGTCGACTTCACAAACATTTCTATTCCTCTATTTGTATAAAAAATTATAAATAAGTGACTTTTCTTCCTTCTTTTTTTAAACTTCATTTATAGAAGGGTTTCTTGACATTTTCCAGTGGACCCAAAGACAACGAAAGGGTCAGCTTCGTGACCCATGGTGAAAAACTGTTTGGTTTTCGAAATCAGTAGAAACTAGTGACAAAATAAGTACATTTATAAAAAGGGACTGTAAGTGGATTTGTACGACTCATCTATAGGAAGTCCCTGCGAACCAAATTTGGGTTGCGACCCATGAGACAAGAATTTTTAGGATCCCGAGGTTTTACCCAAAACGTATTTTTAATATATGAGAACTGTAGGTTTTGGCTAACAGTAATGTCTTTGAGGCCGGTATTACACTATAAAAGTTTGATAAAATCCCTTTTATACAACTTGCAAAATCTAACCAATAAGGTTATTGGTTACATTCTAGAAAATGCAACCGTTGACCTTCTTGGCTACATTTTTCAAGTTTTATAATAGGGCTTTTATCAAACTTTTATAGTGTAATACCGGCCTAAGGCGCATTCGGCAGGGATTGGTTAAAAAACCTGAAATTTAGGTTTTTCTTAACCAATCCGTGTCAAGTTGCCGACTGTAGCGCTTTTTAGTAACACTCCATTATCTTACGAAACAATACACGAATTTCACATGCACACTTGCAATGACTGGGGGAATATACTGTACTCTTACTGAAAATTTGTTTTAAATCATTACCTGATAAACCAGAAAAGCAAAACATTCCAATTTGTTTTGTTATATGGTTCCAGTCTCCGGGTGTGCCTAGTTCTTCCAGCCTTGACCTCAGGGCACGCCTCATCTTCTTGATGCGTACGGATATGGTTTTTATTTGATTCTTCCTGCAAATATAATTATGTGAATTTTAGTTTCACTGGCCTATTTCTGCATTCTGTGTGCTAAAGTGATTGTACAAAACCTAATGATTCTTTTACGCTACTACTAAACCACACTTGAACCTAGCCCACATTCCTCTGCGGAACTTCTAACGAATCGGTACATTTTGGAATGCGCGCGCGTGTGTGGTGTGTTGTGAAACTAACAAAGTTTGCTTCTGTGTAATGCTTGTTATAGTGCCGCCATCTATTTTTCTAATCGTGACTGAAGTGTACTGATTGTAGATTTGCGCTGTTGTAGGCTTGTTGCTCTCTGTGGCGGGACTTATTAACGGGGAGATCAGCTCGCGTTCGCACCTCGATGTTGGGAACCGATTCTTTTACACTGAAAGACAACGGAATAAATAGTCTGTGGCTTTTTAAACAACTTAAGTTCTAATTTCATCAGTCAATGGAACAGTATGGGCTCATGAGCAAAAATACATTCTGCAGCCCCTTACTTAGCGGGAAGCAAAGACTTCTCGCAAATCATGGTATTAGACTTCATCGTGTAGGACCCTAGGCAGGGGTGTTAAGATGGTTCTGGCTCTATGCAGGTCCATTTTAGCAACATCGGGGGGGCTACCTTGCTGGGTGTAGCTGTGTACAAATTTACATACTTATTCACGAAAAAATAGCATCAAATCTCATTATCGTGGAGCCCACCTACACATTCACGGCACTGGGTTGTGTCCGGGTGGACGCATGAGTACATTTTATTTAAAAAAAACTTGGGACGCAGCCGAACTTACGGGAATATCCCGTAAAATGCATGTCATATGGTCACGCTTTATATAGAAGTTTTTGGCCCAGGAGTGGCAGGAATAATGCATATCTGGCCCGCAGACCGATAAGGTTGTGCGTCCCTGTTGTAAAGAATCAATCGTAGTGAGGGCACAACCGAAAGAGTACTTGCTTTTCCCTCTTTTCTAGTATAACTTTGTTTCAACTAATTGAGGAATCGTTAATCTAAGAAGTGAAAAAGTGTTAAACAGAGACACTCGTGTTCTCTCAGTCTTTTCTCCCCAAGTAGGGTCTAGTTTAGTTGAAAAAATATCCGTGCAAAGAACATGTTGATTGACAGTATAAAATACTAAGTAGAAATAAAACATTTTTAGAGAAAAAAAAGAGAACTTACCATTCTTCCATCAGTTCAGTGTCGTTTAATATCCTCGTAGCAATAGTGCCGCCATGCCTCGGTGGATTGCAGTAATTGCCTCGGATCATCATTGTTATATGAGAGCGAACGTTTGGAATTACTTTAGGATCTTTGAACACCAGTGTTAGATTTCCAACTCTTTCACCTGTAAAAAGTATAAAAGGTGAATGTAGCAATTTAACGTACATATTTTTTTTACGTTATTTTATAAATTGTGAAGAAAGAAGAGTATTTATCGTAACGCGGGGCCGACGTTTTGACAGGAAGTGAATTTTTCGGTCTTGAATGGGAAAAAAATTATCAAAATTCACAAAAGTGCAACTCATCTCATTTAAAATGAAAAGAAAAACAAACAAACAAATAATATGGATGAAATTTGGTATTAATTTATCAACACACAACAAACAAGAGACACGAATTCGGTTATTAATATCAATTGCGCGAGCTGTGAGTTAAGCCTAAAACGAAGTAAAAGAAGTACTTTACACTCGTGTGTGTGACTTTCTATGTGGTGCAAAGTAGTCCTAGTTTTGCTCAGAACGTAACCATTAAATTACTATCAATCATATAATGAAAAATAATCAGTTAACGATTAGTCATCATCGACTTCGTAGGTATGATTTAAACGACAATTCGTTTCTACATATAAATAAATAGCATTTACTTTCTGATTAAAAGTCGTTTTGTGACAGCAGAATGCAGCTTTTTCTCGACAAAGATTCCAGGTGGAATCAACTAGCCGAGATGCGTTTAGCAAACGATATCCAAAATTTTTTTAAGATGCATCAATAACTTAAATGTTGTTGACCGATGATACCGCCTGTCGGGCAAAATCGAAACTGTTCCGAAATTTTCATTAGAATAGCTGCTCGGCAACGTCGAATCTTTATTCAGGATTGGTGGAAAGTAGCCCGAATTACGGTACCATATTATTAGGGGTTTAGCATGATTTCCGATTGGTATAAATGTATCGAAAAACATGTTCTTACTGTAGAGTCCCATGTTTTTTGAGAATGACTGCGCGCAGAGAAGTTCGAAGCCTCTTTCGACAAAATATCGGACAGGCCAGGCGTCCTTGTCTAAATCTCCCGATGCTATTCCTTGATAGGCACAGTCGAAGAAAGGGAATAAATTACGCTCCTAAAACAAAAATATTACATATACGATATTATTATTATTGTTACACCTCTTCAAAACACAGCTAAACTAAGCCAGATATTTCAGTTTGCAAATTATGAAATCGATAAAAACAAACTCTTCATTCCTTCATCCTTCATTCGAAAATCCCGCGGGAGTATAAAAACCTCACTCGCGCCCTATTCTCTCATATACCCAAGTTTTATTGAATAAATGATCACTTATATTCTATATCATAGTTTCCCAACCTTTTTTGTCCCATCGCCACCTTGTTCAGAAATTTTTTCCTCCCATCGCCCCCCAACGGAATCTAACCCATAGGATCCTATGTTATACCCGTAGCTCCTACCGCCCCCCTGGAACTTTCCATCGCTCACGTTAGGAATCACTGTTCTGTATAGTCCAGGCAGTTTGTGTGGAGAGAGAGATGAACAATCTTTCTTTTTGTTTTTTCCCCAATGGAGGGAAAAAAAGCGGTTTTGGTATCCCTAATATTTTCTACGGGATTTTAAAATCCAGTTTTAGGAATGTTCCTGTGGTCCGATTTTGGATATGTGGTTCAGCAATGATTTCTGAGTAAGGCCGGGTAAACAACGTAAAAGTTTTATAAAGGTTATTGTATAAAACTTGAAAAATTCAACCAATAAGTGCATTGGCTACACGCGAGCGAATGTAACAATAGGCTTATTGGTTGTTTGTGCAAGTTTTGTAAAAGATCTTTTATCACACTTTTATATTGTAATCCCGGCCATAGAAACAACTTACAAAGCTGCTGTTGCAATTTTGCTCGGGTTAAGGCTATTTTTATCTTATTTTGACTGGACTAATAGCAGCGGTTCCCAATTGGGAGTGCTTAGCTCCATAGCCATGTTGTAAAATGATAAAAAAATTAATTAAAAAAATTATGAATTGTTAAAAAAAAAGAGTTACAATTGAATTTAACGAGCAGAAGCACGGCTCCAACTTTGGTATAGGAGACTACAGTAGTAGTATTATAAGAATTTGCTAAAAATTTCACTTGAGGCGGCATCTCTCGGTGAGAGTAACAAACGACATTTTATTTTTGTGGCACGCTGTCTATCTCGTGTCACTTCAATGTCATTACAGATTGCCGTTCGGAATCATAGCAAATGTCTAAAGTCTAATTTCGAATACTTCGATATCTCTTGCGGCAGCTTCGACGATTGAGTTGCTCAACACTTTTTCTTCCTTTTGTAAATCGTATTTTCATAATAATTATATTAATTATAATTATAATTATATTAAGAAGATATAGTACATAATTATATGTAATGAATAGAGGTAGGTAAAATTTGGGAAAAAAAGAAAAAATACGAATTCCGCAAAAAAAAAAAAGATTTCCAAATCAGAAATTTCGCACATTTTCACAAATATAGAAGAAAAAAAAATTTTCAAGTTGGGAGTGAATTTCGCATTTATTTGCAAAAAAAACCCTTTTTTGATTAAAAATTTTCCGTTCATCCGCAGAAATATTTTTCAGATGAAAACATTTTGTATTTCTTTCGCAAAAAGTGACTAAAACAAAGACATGCTGTAACTACTTAATTACGTTGCCAAATATCAAAGTATTTTACTTGGTTGAAATTTCGAGGATTTCAACTGCTCAGCAAAACTACAACCCATTTTTGCTTCAAAAAGTGTAAATCATCAAGATTTCACGGAAAATCAAAATTTCGCATTTATTTGTCAAACAAAAAATGTCAAAAATTTCGCATTTAGCGCATCTATTTTGTAAATACGAAAATTACACATCCCTGGTAATGAAATTATTGCATAGTATTACCTCCATAACGTCTGCTATCCTCATCCATTGCTCTTTTGTAGGATCAACTCCAGTGGGATTGTGTGCACAAACATGTAAAATTACGACGGCGTACTGAGGTGCTGCCTGCATGAAGCAAGGAAAAAAAACCATTAAGTAATATTGTAATGATTATGAAATAGTGATTTCAGTTGTCAATTTTTAAGGAAAAACTTTACTTACTCTTCAATATTGTTCCGTTTCTGTTTTGTCGCATCGGGTATTCAGATATTAACTACACGAGAAACAGATTCCTAATTTTTTTTTCTCTAGACAGATTTGTCAATGAGTCCATGACAATTAAGAAAAGCAATCAACACGTATTCCACATGTTTAGAATTTCCTCTACCATACAGGGTGAATTTCGATTAATCTGCTAAATGAGAGTGGATGATGGACGACCCCCAAGTGGAACACAAAACGTTTTTGACTATTCGTGGAAAGTAAAAAAACTGCGCCAATTTTTTCTGGAAAACCTAAATTTGTAAAGTTCCTGAAAGACAAAGTACAAATTTGGGAAGAACAAGTAAAATACTATCAGAGGTGACACAATTTTTATCAGAATTTCTGGATTTAACAGCTAGCTACAAGCGCTGAAAAGTAGGCGATGTGCAAAATCGAATTTTCGCCAAAATCTATAACCACTACAACTACCAAACCAGACTTGCACCTCGTCCATATTCCTCTGCGGAACCTCTAACGAATTGGTACATGTTGGAATGTGCGTGTACGTGTAGTGAAACCTGGCGTAAAGTTTGTATGTGTAGTGCTGCCATCTGCCACCAGTTTTTCTAACTATGAGTGAAGTGTAATGATTGAATGATTTATCGTTGTAGGCCTGTTGCTCTATGGTGCCAAAAAACTTGTCCGTTGCACCAGGTTCAGGAGATATTTGGCCTTCTGTTTGCAATATAAATATAACTGAAATCGGCGTTTATCTAAGTAAACATTCGGAATTTTCATTTACAGATTTTGGCGACAATCTGATTTTGCACTTCGACAATCTCATCACCATTTAGTTAGCCATTAAATCCAGATATTCTGCTGAGGATTGATGTCACCTTGTAGGATTTTTTCTGCAAAATGAAATTGTTGCCAAAACCTCTAACCGTCAATTTCGAATGACTACTTCGATGGAAACCGATTCCAGTTATTTATTGCAAAAAAAGGGGCCAAATTTCTCCTGAAATAGAATACTGATATGGTTTATTGTAGGCTGTTTCGAAAGATCGTTTAACGGACAGTTTTGGTAAATTTGACTGATTGTAGTTGCAGAGTGACTGAAAGGTGTTTGCAGAATTGGCGATTACAGATTTTGGTGAACTCGCCTTTAAATGAAGATATTTTGCAGAAATAGGAATCATATTCTGATCTTTCCAAATATGTGCTTAGTTCGAGTGTAGGTCCCTCAGGAACTTCACAAATTCAGGTCTTTCAGATTTGACGCATTTTCCTTCTATCCACTTCAACTGGAAAACGGTGAGAGATAGGGCAGAGTTGCGCTTATGGTGTTTTATGTTCCACTTCAGCTCGTCTATCACCCTTTTTCCGTTTGGTAGATTAGATCAAATTCATCCCGCGCATGAGAGGAAAGAAAATTTGTTCTGTAACGCAGAGATTAAAATTTTATAATGTACAGTGTAACATCAGCGAGCATTACTCACCCTTAAATCTTCCAGCAATCCTTCGATATCCAAAGATTTCTTCATAGAATGCCAATATCTGTATATTCTGCACGAAGCAAAGCCAGCATAAGGGAAAACCAAATGATGGCTGGCTGTGTAAAGGAATGCAGAAAAAATATATATAACAAACATTTTTTTCCAATTGAAAAGAAAAACTTTATTTTGACCGATTCAATAGAACTCCAATGAAACTCCGTCCGGTGCAATGTCATTGCGAATCACTTAATGATTAACTTAAGAAATATCGGCTGTCTCAAATTGTTAGCACAGCAGATATCTCTGCAACCCTGTGCTTTAGAAACATACTTTCAATTACAAAAAAGTTTTTAAATGACGTGCAGTTACTTAAAATGTCAAAATTTGCTTGTGGGAAGATCTACATTTCAATAATTACTTCCAATTATTGAAATGTAGATCCCCCTCTGAAATGTCATTTGTTTGTCAAATGTCATATTTTTCAATGCAATATTTATCGAGATATAAAATTTATAAAATCACAAGTTTTCATTGCCTCAAAAATTGCCATTTTTAGGGACTGTATACAAATAAAATGAACTCAACTGTTTTGTTATTTACATAAATATATTAGTTATATATTTTCACAATTATGGAATTTTTAAAACTTTGAATTTAATTTACGTTTTGCAATTTGTAAACCACAACCTCAATCATTTGGTGACAAATACTGAAAACTTCGAAGTCATATATCTCCGTTGATATCGCATCTAAAAATATGCATTTTTTGCATATGACTGACCAAAAAGCCTCATTTACATTTCATTAACCAGAAGTTTTAGCATACACGGTGTACATGAAACGTTAATTTTTCTATTTTTTATGTATACGATTCCTTGGAAAGTTTGAGGTATTTTGAGTAACCGTTTAAGTAACGGCACGTCTTTTGGAAACTTTTTGTAATTCAAAAATATGTTTCTAAAGTCAACGGTTGCAGAGGGATCCGCTGTGCAAACAATTTGGGGCAGCCGGTAAATAGGGAAGAAATTACGATAACTTACGCCAACATGGATCAGCCATGTAAAAAACTTTCATTTTAGCACATTTGACAAGAAATTCGGCTCCAACCCTTAAAGCTCCGGTGCCTCCAACTGATTGAACTCCGAAAGCCTTGAAAAAAAAAAAAAGAGTACAACATCACTTCATATTCAATTACATTCAGCTGTTATAATTGTGACTGTTTTCGTGAAATCACAGTCTAATGAAAGAAACAGATCGACAAACTGCACAGATAATCTCTTCAGTAGCACTGTATTTGCACCAAATCTCATTCACGCCACTGATAAAAATGAAAATTTCGTTAAGTTGTACAATGATACCTCGGTTAACGAATATAGTTCGTTCCGGAATCACGTTCGCTAGCCGAAACGCTATTTCCAATAGGTTTCTGTGGAAATTCGTTCCATGTCATGCCCAAAATTTAAAGATAATTAACTTTTTGAGCAACTTTACTTGCTTCTGATAATTTTTTTTGACTGTAATTGGCAACTTTGCGTGCCCTTGGCATTTTTTTTGGCTGCTATTGACAACTTAACTTTTAATGTGGCAATTAAAATGTTAAAATGTGGCGATATCCCACATTTTTTATCTTCATGCCATTAGCAGTTAGATTTTTTAAACCTGTATGTCCTTAGGGGTGGGACAGGGGTGTAACACAAGCACATCCCGTATTTTTCTGAGAGAAATATGATCAGCTTATGTATTTATCGTATTGTGCGTATCGATACTTTCCTACTGGAACGAATCTCGCAGCCGAATCCGAACCACTTGGTGGGACGCAGTTGGGTCGCACGCCGGTGCTTGCGCACCCCGATGTATACAGAGGAACCTAACCAATTCGCTTTCAAGCTATTGGCAAGAAATTCAGATAATCTATATTTGACGAATCGGCGATAAATATGGTAGCTGTTTGCTAACCTAACCGCACGTTAGAAAAAGGAAAGGAAGGGAAAAAAGTAGAAGAAAAGGAAGGGGGGAACAAAGCAAATATAAATAAGTGCTGTAGATAAGGGAGTAGGTACGAAGTAGATTTATCTTTTCATCCTCACTCTACATGTTCTCGTTGGCTCTTATATGTATACAATAGGGCACATCACATGTAGAAAAAATTCACTAATAGGAGTACAGAAATAAACGGAGGTGAAAAGGACAACATTTGTTTCATAGGGTTACAACGAAATTTCGAGAATTGAATTTATTCCACTGGCGTTTGGACGCAATTTTACGTCCTCGATCGTAATATTAGTAATTTATTGACATTGGTTAATGATCGGATGGAAAATGTGTTTCTGAAAACACATAGACTATTAGCGCTTACCCTTCCTTCTTTGACAGCTGAACTTTCGTTGCCTAGAAGAATACGTGTTGCAGCTTTGCTGAGGTCTTCCATGCCCAACTGGCCTAAGTATTCGTGACTTATATTGCCCGATGTAATTTCTTCTTCAATTTTTCGAACAACTGGTAGCACCCAAGGCCTTCCTTCTTCGTCTCGATAAGCTGTAAATGAATAAATATTCTTTTACCAGCGTCTAACAAAGATAAGTTTAAAATTAATTGCCGAGAAACATTCGTGGGGAACATTTGATTATGTATTGCCGTAATCGATTTTATGAAAATGTTTGTTTGATTCTGAAATCGGAAGCACAGCCTAACTCGGTTGTAACGACATCTCGGATATAACGTCAATAATTGCCGATCGCGCCATTTTATGACGTTTTCCCAGGGAATTCCTAGAATTAGAACTTGACATATTACGCCAATTTTAGTCTGCTATAACTAACGATAGAAATAAGATTTATAACATATTTGCAGCTCCGACTTGATTATTGACATCCCCGTATTTTCTCGTAATTTTTCCCTTCCTAATTTTTCTTCCCTAAAAATGTCCCGTTTTGTCAATAAAGCGTATTTCAATTCACAATTCTTCACTGTAATAATATTAGGGATGAAGGTTATCTGAATAATTGATAAATTTTGTTATAATGAATATGATTATATAATTATATATATTCAATTTCCCATATTTTTTTAAAATTTCAATGAAACATATTTTAAACAAAAGCAGATAGACCGTAGTACTGTATTTCCTGCCAAAGCGAAGCAATATCCGATAACTTCTCCCACAACTGACAACATTTTTGGCAAGAATCAGCGATATACCGGATTTCTTATCGCAATGTCCCGTATTTTTTCCAATGAAACATGGTCGCCTTAAGTATAATGAAATAAGCGCAGTATTTGATTGTATCCGATTGTACTGCTCAACACTCTGATTTTGTTCTCAAAGATATTCGAGTGAATTTTGTGTGATTTTAGGGCTCTGATTCCGAATATGGCATTGGGTTTTGTCAGATTGGTTCTAGTTTTTGAGATCAAATAAAAATTAAATCTCAGTGATAATACATAAGCAGCATACAAATCACATTGTTGACAGTATGCATTATCCGGAAAAACTAGAGTTAATTCAGGTAAACCAAGACCAGTTTTGAGATCAGCAGCTCTAATATACCTTAAATCCCTTAAAATTTCCTTAAGAACATGACAATTTTTTTTCTATTTTGTTGAGCAGTGTTATATTTTTAAAAAAAAAAGGGTCACCGAAACGTCAACCTCGGTTGTAACGACAACTCGGTTATAATGGCAAAACTGCGTGGAATCTTCGATGCCCTTATAACCGAGTTTAACTGTAAATGGTTTTGAATAGCAAGAAGAACATTTAGTAAATGTAAGTGAGGATACATTTGTAAATGAAACATTAGAATAAATAGAATCGAAAAGAATAAAAGGAGATATTCTAACGAAGTAAGAACGTTATATCAGATGAAGTCATATTTGTTGATTACGTAGCTGAAGAAAACGAAATACGAAAGTGTGACTTGAATAACAATGGCGGACCATGGCCAACGACCAGTTACTCCGTGAGAAGCATCACTAACGAGTTTTGCTCACTGAAAACGAGTTCGAGCTCGAGGAATATAGAAAGTATATATTGAACATTTTAATACAGTTGATTTCAACGGTAACTATAAATAGATAAAATCTTGCTTAACAAAGCTTAATAGTTTTTACTTTGCATTTCATTGCTAATCTTCTCGATTTGGTGGGATTTTGTGAATCTCCGAGTGCGTAAAATTTCTGTAGCTCTCAAAACTTGACACTGGCTTCTTTCTATACATAAAATGCTACTGGAATGAGCGTTAATAACATTTATCACAGTCGAAAGTGTCTTGAAACGGTGAAAACGATAATAAATTTTAATAACTGTATTAAAAGTATATATTGAATAATATGTCATTAAGAACATTAAAATTTGTGGAAACCCATTTATATACACACAAGATATAACTCGAGGTTTATGTCAAATAGAATGACTAATAATAAAGTAAATGGCGATTTTAACTTCAATTGACTTGCTTAAGGTGTTCGACTACGTTTAGAACGTCATTTGGGAAGAAAATATCGATTATTTTATTTCCCTTATTTACGAAAGCTCCATTTCTTGTGATTCGAAAACAGGCCTAGTTTTGTTTGTATGGCACTTAGAACCGAAGTTATGTGACGAGGTTGGGTTTTCACATCAAGTGATCTGCTAATGAGTACTTTAAAGACGTTTATGAATATTTTTGGCATTTCACTTGAGTTTAAAACATAATTTCTAAAAATCTACGTATTATTAAAAAATTTTAGTACGATATTCTGCTACGGGTCTTTAATGTTATGTAACAAAATCTTGATCTTATAAATTAACTAAAAGTCTTATAAATTAAATAATTAAATTAAACTTAAATGGTCTATTTGCAAATTAAAATTTATTATAGTTTTCACCGTTTCAAGACACTTTCGACTGTGAAAAATGTTATTAACGCTCATTCCTGTAGCATTTTATGTATAGAAAGAAGCCAGTGTCAAGTTTTGAGAGCTACAGAAATTTTACGCACTCGGAGATTAACAAAATCCCACCAAATCAAGAAGATTAGCAATGAAATGCAAAGTAAAAACTATTAAGCTTTGTTAAGCAAGATTTCATCTGTTTACAGTTACCGTTGAAATCAACTGTATCAACTTAAACTGCATTTTACGCTTAATTTGCCATTTTTAATAATTAAAAAATAAATTTTAATTGCGCGATAGAGGGTTGATAACAGTTTCGATTTCTTAAACTATCGCCTAGAAATTGCTTTTTTAGTCTTTTCAATAAAAGATCTGAAAATGAATATTTAATTCAAAAGAAAAGTCACGACGGATAGTAAATTTGCTTACCTCCAATAGTCAAATCCACTTTCCACGGAAACTTGTCTTCAGCGTAAGTTTTATGCAAAGTAAATATTTCTACATGCGCAGCTGGCATCACGCTCGAAAAAAGCGAATTGTCCGTTTCCCGATCATCGGAATTGCCATTGTGATGGGTCGAGACGGGATGGCCAGGAACCAATTTCGATTTATTAGTCGCTACGATTGCCATCCTGCCGCTTGGGATTCCGTACGGATGACTCGAGACACGAGATGACATTTTAGAGAAGAACGAGAGCACTCACTATTCACCTAGAACAGCTTTTCAAAATCTCGCGCTTTTTCGCTGAGAAGCCGAAACTACAGCATTTATACCAGAAATCTGAATGCGTCAGTTTAACCTTGTGACGTCAATTATCTTGGTGATCATACTTTAACGGGAGTAAAAGCGGGGAAAAAGGCAAATCGAAGTCAAGGCGAGTCAAATCTGAGACCAAGAAGAAAAACAAACGAAAACACGTAACAGAGGCGGCTCTCATTATATAATCACGTTATGTGTTTATTGTTCTTTTTTTCTTCTAGAAAATGTGTTTGTTTATTTATATATTTTTTCTGCATCTCTTCATTTCTATCGCTTCGAAGCTTCTGCGTTTTTCCCCGATTTCAACAATGATTTATGAGGTCTTCACTTTTTTCGCATATTATAGTTATCTCTTATAGAACAGAAAGGAATACAACTTCTTTTTCTTTTTAAATAATAACAATATGATCTTTACGTATGCATTTGTGATGAGCATCTCTAGTACTCTTGATACAAGTAAACAGTGATATCTCGGCTAACGAAAAAGGTTCGTTACGGAATCACGTTCGTTAACCGAAACGAGATTTTCCGTAGGTTTCCATGGAAAATCATTTAATTCCGTCAAGGTATGGCCCGAAACTTTTTCAAAACACAAGTAGTGCTATAAAAAAAAAGACAAATTGACCGTAGGCATGAACAGTTCCAACATTGGATAAGGGGCCGTTCAAGTATTACGTCATCATCGAGGGAGGGGGGTTTCCGATTTGCTGACTTTTGATGACAAGGGGGAAAAGGGGGGGTTTGGATGATGCTTACGTCATCAACCACCCTTTATGAAAATATGAGTTAGGATTCAGAGAGGCAGAGCTGATGACAAAATTTTGCTGACAAGGGGGTGGGGGGTGGGAGGGGGTCAAAAATGGCTAAAAATTGGCTTACGTAATTCTTGAACGGCCCCTACATGAGAATTTATAGGAAAATTAGATACTGAAGAGATCTTTTTATTTCACTGAAGATCTATATACGCAACCAACATCCAGTTGTTGGCACACAAGGTGTTGACAAATCCCTTTCGAGTCTGTATGTGTCCCCCATCAATTTAATTTCATTTCTGTATCTGGAAGATATAAGCTCCTAGAATATCCAAACTGTTCAGTTTGATGCTAAAAGTGGTACACTGAAGGAACGCCTGCTCCGAAAACATGTGCTCTTTTTTTTCAATGCATTTTCTACTAACTGGATCTTTCATTTTACATGAAATGGTTTGGAAGCTTTCAGAAAGAGAAGTGAAAGTGCATTTTTGGAAATTCGGATGATTGGTGCGAAAATTCAGCTCACAAATTGGCTGTTTAAGTTAGCCAAATCCCTATTCGTTACCCGAGGCAGAAAAATCATGAGGAAAAAAAAACTTTTTTAGAAGAGACATTCGTTAGCTGAGGTATCATTGTACTCAACGGTATACCTTTTTATTCCAGAAGTGGAAAACAAATTTGGAAGTGACAATTTCGATTCACCATGAAGATTTTGACTATGTGAATCAATACAGCATCAATACAAGTTCTTTAACATGGCCCAAATCTTGATTGAAATTACATTTCCATACAAGTCTTCAACTCCTGGGATCCAGAGGTAGAGAGCCAAATTTTTACACCTCCATCCACAGAAGTCTTCTGATTCATTGGTCTCTACTTTTGGGCTTAAGCATTAAGTAGCTAAAGTCTTTGAAGTTGTAAAACGCAGATTGGATCAGGAATTCGCCCGTGCCTATCAAACTTCATCGATACTTTGGGGATTTCGTGATATCTGATTATTGTACTTGAGATGCTGATCCTATCGAGATATTGTGGTGTCGTGCTAAAAGTAGAAGCTGATCGATTGCAAACCAGCTGCTATCGGCTCTAAAATAGCGGCGATGGGATTCATGGTTGAGGTCTAATCCAGATCTGTGCCGAAAACATCAATTGAATGTCTTGATACATAAAATCCATGGTCACGACCAAAGATGGTACGCGTACGATATCAGTACGCGTTTTCTCATACTATCCAAGCAAATACACACGTAATTTTGCATTTGCAGAAATGTCCCGTTTTTCAACCCGTAATACGAAGATCGAACTATTCTAAGTTTACATACACATATACAAAACACACATTACTTGTTCGATCAAGTCGATGTAAATTTGCATCGAAATGTTCATGTAGTAATTTATCCGTTATTAATCCGTTTCTGTCAGATTTTGTGATAATTTTTTCAGATAATTTTTGTGAAACAAAGAGAAAAAAGTAATTTGGCATTTTTTTAGGACGCATTCAGTTTACTTTACGGAATTTTTTTGCCACCGATATGCTAGATTAAAGAACTTCTTAGAAGATGGAAATGCAAATGGCATCCATACTATTAATAATAATTTCGGCTTCCTTACTTGAGCATTTCATGAATTGCGCTCGCAAATTTTTGGGAACGTTCTAATTTTTAGTTGGTTTATCCTCTCGTGTTAACTTGTGAAATATCCTTCTTAAATTATGACTGCGGAATCACAAATTGACTGCCGTCAAATATTCCCTTAAGTGTACCCCTCTCAAGTTCCAGTCCTCCCAAATATTTTATACAGTATTTTACTTTTATTTTATTATATTTTCCTGCACGTATCATAATGAATGATGTCATTCCGAAAATGTTTCTCGTGCTGCAAATATGCCACTTTTGTTGAAAGGTTCCCACAAATGTTCCCCCACCCCTCTCACTAGAGGTTCTATCTATAACTGTACAGTTCATTTTTCTCATTTTGTTATTCTGATTTTTCTGCACATATCCCAATGCCTCTTTGCAAATGCTCTGTACGTATTCAGCTCTTTTTATGAGGTCCCTAAATGCACCTCTCTCTCTAGGGGGGCCACCATTTTTTCCGCGCATCATAGTAGAATTCCGTTTTAACGAATATAGGAATAATGCTGAAACCTGGGATTCCTATACAACGAAATTTCATTATAACGAAGTGATTTCTCCGGTCCCTTGGAGTTCGTTATAACGGAATTCGACTGTATTATTACTATTATCTTTTTCCTTTGACCGCATGCACATGTCGTACTAAAAATAGCACCAGTGCACAAATGTTTCGCGCACTGCAAGCATGCAATCCATGACAGGGCTTTACAAGTCGCTATACCGAATGCATTCAATCTGGCACATTTCATGTGTTACCGCACATTCTAAGTACCTATGTCTAGAAAGTGTCATTTTTTGCCTTGAAGTTTGGAACTACAGAAATTTAATTTCAGCCGACCATCACACTGTGGCAACGGTAGGCTTCGAAACTGGGTCCTCGCGATATGAGTCCGTCACCACCACAGCGGCCGTGAAAGAGCCTGGACGTGTTCGATTAAGTAAGTAAGTACCGTGTCTTCTTCTTTAAATTACTTTGTCCTTTTCTTAGAGTGTGACTGTAATATTCAATTTTTTTCGACGATTACTTCAAAGCAAACATTTGAAACACATTCGGTCTAAAATAAAAAACTGCGTACCGTATGCAAATACCTTACAGATCGATTGAAACAAAATAAATAGCATTTACCACACCTTTCATACGATAAAAATCGTCGCGAGTACCGTTAATGTGCGCACAACTCACCAAATTATGTCATAACATCTCAAGGAAATATCATTTCGGCCGAATGAAAATCCGTCGGATATAACTTCCTTCATCATCGAACACGTAACAACTAATAATTACAATGACATAAATCCTCGAAAAACGTAATATACTTTTAGCTATCGCGAAACAGAAAGAATACACTCTGTGAGTATCAAGGCAGCCTATTCAAATGGCCTCAGTGACTGTTTCGATGCGCATTTTTCTAACAAAGATGTTTGCTCGAAACGAATGGAAGGCCACATTTACCGTAAGAGAAATCCAGTCCTCGTAGTCCTTCTGGTTTGGAGATGTCGATGACGTCACGAGCGGTCGTCTCGACATTGAAGTAGGGAGCGTAACCTTAAACTACACGCGCATGCTAATATCCATTTACACGTGAAATGCTTTTGGACCAGTATCTCCGGACTACACATTGCTGACAGCTAAGTTTTTTTTCTACTTTTATTCGCAAAAACAAACATCAAATAAACTTATATTTACATAACACGAGACAAAAAAAAAAGACATGAACATGTACGGTAAAGCTTCGTTATAACGACATCGAAACTACCGCGAAGTGCGAAGTTTTGTCGTCATAACCAAGGTGTCGTTGCTACCAAGGTTGATGTTTCCGAGATCTTTTAAGAGAAAAACATATATACAATCACAGATGTGCAATCTTATTGTGAACATAGGCTGACCATATTTCCTCGAGAAATTCGGTTCGCAAATACGGGAAAATCACCAGTTTACCAATTATTGCACAAATCCAACCAAAACTTTCTAAAATACCACAAATAGGTATTTTAAATCCCCAAGTTTGAGAAGATTTTTAGAATAAATTCGTTTGTGGCGAATCAAGAATTCCGAATATTTTATTTCTCATCAGTTGGTTCAAATTTTTTTTCTTCAGCAGTTGTTTTCAACAGTTCAGCAAGTTGATTCTCTGAAACCGATTTTGTGGGATCTTTTTGTACTGTTTTGTTGATTTTCAGAGACTTGTTTTCGAGTTCGTTATAACGGATTTTCCATTTCGTAATATCGGCAATACATTGTTCTTATGTAAACTTATTCAAAGATTAGAAAAGTTTTCGTTACAACGAGGTTTTCGCTATAACGTTATTCGTTAAGACAGGATTCGACTGTATAATTCACAAAGCATTTATATTCCATTATATACCTTTCAATACGTTAGAACAGTGGTTCTCAACCTTTTTTTGTCCATGGCCCCCTTTCAACTATTTCTCATTCCTATGGCCCCCCTCTTGCGAACATGAATAATTTTCTACCACCCCCCCCCCCCGTTTTTCCATTAGAAGATAGTTATTCAACAATTGTCTAAAATATATAAATATGTTTGAATTTAATTTGATTAATTTTAATTTATGAAAATAACGGAAGAGCAAAATAAACGTAATAGAATACAGTAAAAAAAAAAAAATAGAATAAATTATTTTCAATCAATGTAAATTCTGAGCTTGAAGACGACACAATGTCATCAAGTTACTGTAAATACAAATACAACGCCACAACAGGCAAAATGCCCAACGAGGTGGCTGAGAAAAATATGCCCATAAAAATATGGATGTCATATATTTCAAAAATACAGCAACCCAATTAAAAACTAAAATTATAAACAATACATATACATGATAAAATACTATACAATGCCCATAAAGAATACTTATGGTTGTCTTATTCTAAGAATGGATAGCTTCTCGATTTACCCCAACATGTTTATCGTATTTCTTTTTAAACGTGTCAATTGTGTTACAATTTACTACCTCCGGGGGTAAGCATTCCATTTATTAACAACCCTATTAAAGAAAAATTCCCTGCGACGCCATAACCTTGCATTGTCCCTCACCAATCGATATTGGTGTCCCCTTGTAAAAGCAGTCGATTGGCGGTGTACTAAAAGTTCATGGTCCATCCTATCCATCGCATTGAAAATTTTGTATACTTCGATCATATCCCCTCGACACCTGCGTTCATCCAATGTAAACATATTCAAAAAATGAAGTCTCTCTTCATAACTCAAGCCCCGTGTGCCAATAAGGACACGCGTAGCTCTTCTCTGCACCCCTTCAACCAATCTATGTCCCTCTGTAGGTATGGTCTCCAAAACATTGCAGCATACTCCAGCCCAGGACAAACTAAGCCTCGGAAAAGCGGAAGAATGACTTTAGGAGAACGCCAAGAGACCTTTTTGAAAATGAGACCAAGCATTCTATTCGCTTTTTTGACCACCGCTGAACAATGTTCAGAAAACCTAAGTCGCTCGTCAATGAGAATTCCCAAATCGGTGACTCTAGTTTCATCCGGGATAGTGACACCATTCAACGCGTAAGAGAACCGTGGGTTGTTCGAACCAAAGTGAGCGACCATGCACTTATCAACGCTAAACGTCATGCTCCTTTCATTTGCCCATGCTGCAATCCTCTTTAGGTAGGTCTGGTGAAACTCCCTTTCTCATTGATTCCCGATTACCCCCATTAGCTTCACATCATGTGCAAATTTGCTAGTAATCCCATCGATACCCTGATCGAGTTTATCGATAAAAAGTGAAAAAAGTATGGGGCCAAGGACACTTCCCTGAGGAACTCCACTTGTGACGTCTGTCCAAGCAGAGAATTCCCCGTTCACTATAACTCGTTGCGACCTATCTCTTAACCACGATCCTATCCAATTCAGCAAGTTGCCCCCCCAATTCCGATATCGTGTAAACGCTTCAAGAGTTTACCATGTTGGACATGATAGAATGCCTTCTGGAAATCAAGGTAAACAACATCTACATTTTTGCTCTCACCCAAAGCCTTAGTTACGTGATCATAGAAACAAAGGAGGTTAGTTACACATGACTTTCCCCTTCCTGAACCCATGCTGATTATCCGACAATACATTATTCTCGTCTATCCACTTCACAAACAGCCTTTTGATGATAATTTCCAAAATTTTTGAGATGGAGCTCGCCAAACTCACTGGACGATAATTGGACACCGCTTCTCTACTATCCTTCTTAAATATCGGAACAACATTAGCAAGTTTCCAATCCCTTGGGACGATACCCTCAGCAACACTACTCCTGTATATCTGTGCGACAGGCCCCAACAATCTATTAGCACATTCCCTGAGGACCCTGGGATAGATATCTCCTATTGCTTTGCTTGCACATACATTCCTTAGAAGATTTAGGACCTCCACGTCTTCTACTTGAATATCGTTGAGGGTTTTATTACCCCATGCAACACCCGTATATCGAATATCATTATCTCCATTAAAAACCGACGCGAAAAAGTCATTGAAAGCACTACACATGCCTACATTGCTCTCTAACCTAGATCATCGAGAGGGGGGCCAACCGTCCCCTTACATCCATTATTGATGTATCGAAAAAATGACTTTGGGTCAGAGATAATGTTATCTGCCAACCTAGATTCAACTTCCTTTTTACTATCCCTTACCACTCTTTTCAACACTCTTCTTTTATCAGTAAACAATGATAGGTCACCTCGTCCACTTTTATACTCTCTGAATGCTCTTTTCTCTTCAAGATAAAGGTTGCGCACGCTATCCGTGAACCACAGAGGGTGCGATGTACAAATACGCTTTTTTTTGAACAAAGGGTATGACGTCGTGCAAAACAGAGGACAGCTTCGTACTAAATTCTTCCCATTGATTTACCACCCCTACTGATTCCAACCGGTCTTTGAAAACTTCCTCTCAAAACATCAAAGTTAGTTCTTCGGAAACAAGGAACCAGTCTTTTGTTATCAACCTTACCCAAGGAAAAGTTAGTGAAATCTGACTATACGATGATCACTGGAAGAAAACTCTTCCCCCACCGAAACATGTTCAACAAGATCCTCAGAACTAGTAAGAACTAAACCAAAATAGCAGTACCGCTAGTGGCTTCTGATACATGCTGGTACAAAAAATTTTCGAGCACCAACTTAAGAAAGTCTCTTTCATACTGAACTCTAGATGAAAGGTTCACCCAATCAATACCTGGGTAATTGAAATCCCTAGTATGAGAACCCTCTTACGCTTACACATGTAGGAAAATTCATCATGGATGAAATTTGTATTATTTCAAATTAGTTTATTTTTGTGTAAATGATTATGGTTTCGTTGAGAAAATGTCAGTTGTAGCTTCCAAAATACGCATTCTTGTAGTGATAAAAATCGCCAAATGTGGTAGCAAGCAGTTTTATTAATTTTATTCTCTTCATGCGGATAAAAGTAGTTAAGAGTAGCCACACAAATTAATCACAATTGAAAAGTTCAACCTTTCACATCGTTGTCAACGATAATACATGTATCAAGGATATAGGTTTATGTTGTAGCCCTACTATGAATTTAAAAAAATGAACTAAAATACGTGTGAAAAGTTTTTAAATATTTTTTTGAAACATTCATATTCTAGAGAAATCATGTGCGTAGTCAGGGCCGGATTAACCATTAAGCAAAATAAGCACGTGCTTAGGGCATCAGTACTAAAGGGGCACCAAACAAAAATATATCATACGGTATTTATTTTTACACGATTTTTTTTTCAACATCGATCATCCGATAGAAGATCCTAAAATTTTAAGTACACTTGATTGTACAGTTGAAGATCATTATCACAAGAATGGCACGAAAGATTAGAATCTAATAATATTGCAAACTAGACTTCACATTATTGCTGAGTTTTTTGATTAGCTTTTCACAATTTTCATAAAGTACGCCCAGGGCTGTCTCTTAACATTATCATACGTCCACATACAAAACGATTTTTCTGAGAGAGGCACTACTGCCTATAGCTAAAAATTCCTACCTACCTATTTGCATATTTACTCTTGAAAATCGGAACCAGATCTAATTGTCACTTAGTTGCCAGAAGTTGCTCAAGTGGGCCCACGCAGTAAACCAAGTTCTACAGAATAAGGACATGATTTTTGTGGGTCATTAGTGGATCAACTGTGTAGTTTGATCTATAGAAGTAAAAGAAATGCTACCAGGTGTAAATTACGAACTTGAGAATGTATCTAAAAATAAAAAATACCCAATATATATAACGGTGATTCGTCAGAAATGAGATACCTACTGGCAGGGCCGCAACTGGATACTTGGTTAGCCGGGGCAATCACTCATTTAGCCCCCCCCCCCCCCGTAATGCTGAAGGATAGGTTGAATGGTTAAAACTTCGCCCCCTTTTTAATGCGCCAGGGGCACCAGACCAGACTCGCCTGCTCCCCCCCCCCCAACTACTTGCGGCCCTGCCTAGTAGTAGTATTATGGCCATTCTAAGATTCAATGGTTTCTCCTTGGAGTGTTGTTACAGCCTTTATCTCATCAACCGTTCGTCGTAGTGGTATGGTTTTAATTTTAAAAATTCTCAAAATGTGACCTGAAATCACCCTGTACGAGTTTTGAGGATGAAAATACAGTGTACACAAAATATAAAATGAAATTTTTATACGATCCCTCCCCCCCGCCCCCGTCCTCTAACTTCCAATTAGACGGTTGTTGCTCTTTCTCTTCTGAGCCCAACAAACAAATTACATGTTTTTAACTGCTTTATACCCTGAGATATTTAAATTCAAAAATTTGAGACAAGTCCGGGCTTGGGAGAATTTCACGGATAAATGCAAAAAAAAAAAAAAACTGCGGTCCCCTCTAAAATTTTTTATGTAGTTGTTCCCCGACTTACAAACTTTTCGAGTTACGAACATAAATCTTGAAGGGAAATTTTGTTTTCACGAAAAGAATGAATTCTAACACACTCATTTTTTTTTTCATTATTTCAGGAACGCGTTGATTGTCTGGATCGTAATCAACACGATCCGTTGAGAGGGAACGGCATTTAAATTAATTTTACAAAATTCATAAATTATTAATAATAATTAGCACGTGGTCCACCTGCTGACACTTCATCGTGGCTTGAACCATATTGAACAGGCATAAATGTTTGCCATACTTTTAAAGCGCTTCATCATCGTCTCTTTATCAAATATACGTTGCAATTCGATAACTTTTTTCGAATTTTTTATTGATGTTTTTGTTTAATTAATGTAAATTAATAGACCTAAAGGAACCAAGTACTGGAATTCCATGACCCCCACAAGAGTGAGGCTGACAGGCAGGATCGTCGTAAAGCATCATAGGCCCCGGGCCAAAGGATTTTTTGGAGGCCCTAGCTGAAAAATTCGTGAATTGAATCTGGTAACCCTATCTGAAGACCACATAATCCGTATTTTCACTTATTTGTTCGATCATCCGTATTGTCCGAATGTTTTTGTGGAAAGAAATGATTATTTTTTCTACATAAAATTGATTATTGCAAATGTACGAATTTTGTTTACGAAATTTTCGTCTCATAAAATTTTAATGCATAAATTTTGGCATAAAATTTTATGCCAAAAAATAACAAAGAGAACTGAGTTGCCTGAAATTTCTAGATTAAATGGCAGCACCAACAGTAGCCTATATAAAATCAAGCCTCTGGAGAGAGTCTGACGTCAGCGGTCTCCGCCTTGGCAGTGCTGTGAGAACGGTGTCCCCCAACATCTTTCGTCGGAACATCACGTGACTCGGCGAAAACAAACCCGTTATTTTCTTATGGCATAAATAGGAGTTTAAAACAATAAATTGAAAAATAATTTCAGCATGGACGAGATAATTCCACAATTAATGAAAGTTATAATTTCAGCATTAAAGAAAGATAATTTCAGCATTAATGGAAGAAAATATTCTAGAATTTATAAGAATTTGAAAGAATATTCAAAAAATAATGAAAGAATATTCAAAAAATAATGAAAGAATATTCAAAAAATAATGAAAGAATATTCAAAAAATAATGAAAGAATATTCAAAAAATAATGAAAGAATATTCAAAAAATAATGAAGGAAAATTCCAGAATTAATGAAAGAGACAATTCCAGAATTAATGAAAGAGACAATTCCAGAATTAATGAAAGAGACAATTCCAGAATTAATGAAAGAGACAATTCCAGAATTAATGAGATATAATTTCAGAATCAATGACAGAAATAATTTCAGAATCAATGACAGAAATAATTTCAGAATCAATGACAGAAATAATTCCAGTATTAATAAAAGAAATAATTTCAGCATTAATGAAAGAAACAAATCCAGAATTGATGAAAGCAATTATTTCAGAAGTAATGAAAGAAATAAAATAATTAATAAAGGAAATAATTCCAGAATTAATGAAAGAATATTCAAAAAATAATGAAAGAATATTCAAAAAATAATGAAAGAATATTCAAAAAATAATGAAAGAATATTCAAAAAATAATGAAGGAAAATTCAAGAATTGATGAAAGAAATGATTCCAGTATTAATGAAATAAATAATTAAATCTTTTTTCACCTTCAGATGAGTTCTTTATCCTTTTTTTAAATCTTTAAAACCTAATATTTAGAGACCGGACTGTACATTTCTATGTGCAAAAATTGCCAGGCGGGAACTTTGTTTTCGCCGAGTCACGCCTCGCATTTGATGTCGCTGCAGTCGCGGCGGCTGGAAGCTCCTTCCAGTAATATAAGCTCGATGCAAGCCTCGTCGTCTGCTTCTCTCCAGGTTACTTGTTTTGGGCGTCTCCTTGTGTCCCGAAAAAATTACTGAACTGGCAGTTCAAACTTCCAGTTCTGTTTGTGAGCTTAGCTTGTAAGGAACCGTACAAACCGTCTGTCGTCTGCTCATTAAGAGGTTTTTCGTTTTGGACGTCTCCTTATGCTCAAATAAAATAACCAAACTTTCAGTTTGAATTTCCAGTTCAGTTTATGAGCTTTGTTTATAAGGAGCTCAGCGGAATAAAAGAATATAGTTTTTTTTATTTTGAACTTCATCATCACCACATGAGTCACTTTTAAATTTGACATTAGATGGCAGCACATTACTATAAAGTGTAGCGTGGAAAAATTTACTTTTTGCGATCTTACCTGTCGTCTGCTTGTGTGGAGGACCTTTGTTTTGGATGTCTCCTTGGGTCCTGAAAAAATTACTGAACTGGAAGTTTGATCTTTCAGGTCAGTTTCTTTCGTCAAGTTTTTTTTATAAGGAGCAAAGCTGAATGAAGAATTGAGCTTTTCATACCTGAGGTTCGCCATCACCACATAAGGCACTTCTAATTTTGAAAGTAGGTAGCAGCACCAACAATATTTTTAAAAATGAATTTCTTAAAGTATTCTAGAGTCTTAAATATTAATTTTAATTCCCTTAAAATTGTTAGTGCCATTGTGAATTCGCTGCAAATGCTGCTACAAGGTAAAAAAAAAAAAAAACTGCTTTGGCGGCGTAACATTTCGAGTCACCCAGTATATACGGGTTTTGTCATTGCGTAACGCAACGCAGTGACAAAACTGTTCATGTGAACATAATAATGATTCATTACCAGGATTTCAAGCCCATCGGAAAATATAAATAAGGAGCCATTCAAGTATTACGTAAGCAGATTTTCAGCCATTTTGACCCCCTTCTCCCCCCCCCCTTGTCAGCAGAACACTGATCCCCCCCCCCCCCGTCAGCAAAATTTCGTCAGCAGCTTAGAATATTTCATATCTTCAAAAAGGGATGGTTGATGACATAAGCAACCTTCAAACCCTACCCCCCCCCCCTTGTCATCAGAAGTCAGCAAATCCAAAACCCCCTCTTAGCAGTTTGTTGACTTCAATTTCGATACGGTGAAAATCGAATATTTCGTTGGATCAGTGGTTCTCAACTGGGGGCCATATGGCCCCCTTGTTGTACTGGGATACTTCAAGGGGGCCACGGAAGAAAATGGAGAAAGGGGCCATGACAGGTGGTTTGGAGAGCTGAGAAGAAAAATTAAGGTGCGAAGAAATAAGGATTTTATATTAGTGACTAACACTTATATACAGTGAGAGAGAGAATCCAACAAAACCACCCATAACCACCCATAACCACGACCTTCTTTAGGGCATGGACCCACCCAGGCCTCACTGCCTACATTTTGCAACAAGTTCCCTAGGATGGGGTTTTTCCTCAAGTCCCCGGCTAAATTTTACAGACCTTCTTCCCTATATGAAATTTATTGTATGAAAAAAAAATTATGAAAACCATATTAGGCCCCGGGCTGTAGCTCTGCCAGTTCCACTCTTGTGAGGGGGCCTCATGCCCATAAGTGACCCCACCTTATGATATTTTGTATAGTACAATTAATTTTGAAAATAAGTAGGAAATATGTAGGCTGTTTATTTCCAGCTAAAGTATGGGACTACCATAGCATCACTTTGCCTAAGGAGGGGGGGGGGCCCTATGATATTGAGACGGTCCTGATAGAACTCGGTAGTAGGGCAGTTAATAGGAAGAAGCATTACAGTATAGATTAAAAAAACTTTAAACATCAATCTCTTAGAGGAAGTCCCCATACATTATCTGCTTGGATTGCATATAGAAACCAATCAGTACAAACCAAATGACGTTAATACCGTCTTAAATATGTTTAAAATCACGTTTTTCCCGTTAAATTGAAAGGAATGGCACATGAACACTTGCGATTGAGACACAACAGCAAATTTATGCAATTACAGTTTCTTAAGTTATACAGCAATGTAGTTTTAAAAAATTTAATTTCGCGGGTATTTTTCCTCATGTATGATTTGGTCTCTTGGATGGAGTTCGTTATAACTGAATTCGACTTTATTTCTTTTCAGTGGGGGCAATGGGTTGGCACACCCCTCCCCAAAAATTCATAAAAAAATACCCCAAAGCAATCATTCTTTATTCGATTTTTATAAATATATTCCCCCATCAGACCACTCAGGTTTAGAGGTGCCGCGAGTTCGATACCCGGTTCGTCCTTGTCAGAAAACTTTCCTGACATAGGGGGTACAACAAAAAATGGCGACTTGACCGCAGCGAAAAATTGCGACCGCAGGGAGTCTCCTATCGAGGGGGTTAGAGCACCAACCTCTCGATGAGTATAAGAAACAAGCCTGCCGTTCGGAATCGGAAATAAATTGTAGGTCCCGGTCTAATTAGCCCTCGTGTGCAGAAAATGACCGTGGTGCGACAAAAATGATCAATGATCAGACCACTCAGTGCCGGTTTAAGATAGCTTTGTGCTAAACTAGATGGCTATCCGTCTGTAATTGCATGAAAACGATGGGGTTTTTTTTTTTACAAGCTTTCATTTTTCACCCATCTACTTCTTGGATTGCATTTACTACCAGCACTCAAAAGAATGCCAATGAATGGTCAACAAATCTTTGTCTGTTTTCTTTATGGCAACCCTCTTCGAATGAAAAGTCTTCGAAAACATACAACACTTTCTGTCTTTACAGTTACTCCATTTTGCTTTAAATCTCTTCTATAGTTTGTGTCAGGGCCTACGTCATCCCCAAGTCGTAAACCCACCGAGATTACATGCAACGCTTTTTTTCATTTCCTTCCTCATGTTAATGTTACTTGAATAGCGGAAAAATTGCGAAAAATATATTCTATGCATTTTTTGTTTGAAATTAAATTTTTTTCAGTCAGAGTGACTAAAAAAATTTAATTCCACAAACTTCTTCGTGGCCCCCGTATCAGTAGCCGTGGCTCTTCTTTTGCCAGATTTTCATCCGTGGGCCCCCTGGAATATCCTAGGGCCCCTCCCCCCCCGAGGCCATATGACCCCCGGTTGAGAACCACTGCGTTGGAATAATCAATTTAGTGAATAAATGTATTTGCAAAAAATATTCCCACTCTACCAAAAAAATATAATTTCTGTATAGTGATTAATATTGCCATCATTTGCAACATTTTACAAAATAATTACTATAATTTATTTACATTAATATTTGTCCATACCATGCTGTCGGTACATGCGGGAATGTGCGTGTAGTGAAACCTGACGTGAAGTTTTGTTGTTTCTCTGTAATGCTTGTTATGTGTAGTGCTGCCATCAGTTCTTCAAACTATGAGTGAAGTGTTATGATTGAATGATTTATCGTTGTAGGACTGTTGCTCTCTGTGGCGAGACTTTTTAACGGGGAGATCGGCCTTGAAGTTGGGAACCACAGAAAACCAACTTTAGCCGACCAACACTGTGGGGTTCGAACCCGGATCCTCGCATCGCGAGTCCGTCACTATAACCACTCGACCACCACAGCGGCGTTGAGTTTGTATCTGTTTCAGATTCTACTTCCGAATCACTAGTTGATTGTTCACTACTCCCAGTTATTATCAAAATAGTTTCTTTATTATCCATCAGATAGCCCAAGATTTGTTGTAGTTTCCTCGTTGCAGATCTTTGTAAAATAATTTTCCGTTTGCACGAGATCGACTGTATATGATATTTTAAATTCATGCGAGTGTCTACATATACTACTAAGCACCTTGTTAATGTGATTGGGTCAGTCGTTTGACGTTCAATAAACAAGAAAATTCGGTGGAATCCCTTTATGTGTGAGGCACATAAAAACGGACTTTTGGACATTTAGTTTCGCTCTTTTCAGTATTCCACTTCCAGCTCCTGGAGGTGACTGAGAGCCTTAAAAGCTCTCCTATCTGTACATATCATTAGGACATCGCCAGCATATAAAGAAAGAATTCCCTTAGTCACCTGTGGATAGTCATCCATAAAGGTATTATGCGATATAGGTATTAAGTTTGATCCTTGATTGATTCCCGCTTGTATGGCATTTTTTGGGTGAAAATGCGTCTCATATTTTGACCAGAAATGTGTGTTCTGGAAAGTAAGTACGATCTCAGGAATTTAAATGAAAAATAATCATCTTCGGTAAGAGCTTCTAGTGCCAAATGCAGTCGAATGCCTTGTTGCAATTACAATTTTACTTAAGGAGAACCACTAATACAATTACAGAATATAATTTCCGTAAATAAAATACTTTAGAATCAATTAAGCGACAAGAATTTAGTAAATATTTATTAAAATGATGTATTTTTGTTATTGTAATCCTCCAACAAAATACTTCAAATTGATGTTTATGAATACATACAGTCGAATCCCGTTATAACGAACACCAAGAGACCGGAGAAACCACTTCGTTATAAAGGAATTCCAGGTCTCTGGCATTTTTCATATGTAAACTTATTTGGAGGATTAGAAAAGTGTTCGTTAAAACGAGAATTTCGTTATAACGGTATTCGTTAAAACGGGATTCGACTATTTACAAATGAATAAAAAACATGTTGACCGGACATTCATTAATACATGAATCTTTGTTCCTGTTGCATATACATTACATTGCATCTCATCGCATATACATTTCTACACAAACATTGGTTCATTAGCTGGGACCCACAAAAGACATCTTTAGTTCCGGAAACTCCGAAATGGGAAGCAAGCACGATCATGGCCACTTTAGGCACCGACACACTTACCTCTTTTTACAACAGATGGCGCCATTACGTGAGAAAACAACAATAATTTTCCCACCGAAACGCTAAACTTTTATTTCTTTCGGCCTTTGACCATCAGATCTGCTTCATCCTAAACGTATTATTGATATACAGTGAAATCTCGATATTACGATTATCTGCGGTCCAAGGAAAAATATTGTTGTTATTTCGTTGTAGGATAATATTGAGAAGCAACAGTTTACCATTTTGCTACAGGCATTCCCGGGCAAGACGAAAAAGTATCATTGTATTGGTTTATCGTTGTAGCGGTGGTGTCACTGTATTATATTCTTATGAATATAAGTGTAAATCATGAAAACATTTCCATCTTTCACCCTTATAGGTCTGGCGTTTGGTGGCTGTGGTGGTCGAGTGGTCATAGTGACGGACTCGCATCGCGAGGTCCACGGGTTCATACCCCTCAGTTGCCACAGTGGTGGTAGGCTGAAGTTGGTTCTGTGGTTCCCAACTTCGTGGCGCGAATGATAATCGATATACCCTTTAAAAAGTCTCGCCACAGAGAGATTCGATATTGTCGAATCCCGTTGCAACGAATTCCAAGAGACCGGAGAAATCACTTCGTTAAAACGAAATTTCGTTATAAAGGAACTCCAGGTTTTTGCATTGCTCCTATGTAAACTTATCTTGGGGGTTAGAAAAACTTTCGTTAAAACGGGATTTTCGCTGTAACGATATTCGTTAACACTGGATTTTCGTTATAACGATATTCGTTAAAACTGGATTTTCGTTATAATGATATTCATGACATGAATGTCGCTCTCCACTTGTTAATACAAGATATACAGAAGACTGGATGTTGTGAAGATATTTATTATTTGAGATGTTGATTTTTTAAGGAAGGAAAAAACTCATCTCTGCCTCTACCGGGAATCGAACCCGGGTCCATATATAGCCCTCTGGTGGCTCGTCGTACATGAGCTATTAGCTGATCGGTTCACCGTCCATTGCACGGTTCCGTTCGGCACATATATACGCTCTAGCGAAGGAAGATCTCTATCTCCTCTGTAGCTTAGTGGTCAGAGCACTCGTCCGGCAATCGAGGGACCCGGGTTCGACTCCCGGTAGAGGCAGAGATGAGTTTTTTCCTTCCTTAAAAAATCAACATCTCAAATAATAAATATCTTCACAACATCCAGTCTTCTGTATATCTTGTATAATGATATTCGTTAAAACTGGATTCGACTGTACAGTATATACACAGGGAATTCTATGTGAAAAATTGCCAGGCGGGAACTTTGTTTTCGCCGAGTCACGCCTCGCATTTGATGTCGCTGCAGTCGCGGCGGCTGGAAGCTCCCTCCAGTAATATAAGCTCGATGCAAGCCGCGGAATCTCTGTCGTCTGCTTCTCTCCAGGTTACTTGTTTTGGGCGTCTCCTAAAAGGGCTACTTTAAAACTTCGTCAGACATGGGCAAATGTCCGAAATGGGCGGAAAAACAGTCGGGCAACGATGGTTCCTGGGCCCCAACAGTCACTTTCGGAATGTTTACATTGGTTACCGTGGTTTCCCAACAATGCGTTTCAGATGTGTATATATGCCTTTACAATGGTTTGTCACACCTTTAATTCTGTTATTATAACAGTTTATTCATTTATAACGGTTTGTCACATTTCCAATCCTCCCAGTAATTGAAGAAAACCCGGGAAGCGCCGGGTATTTTTGCTTGCCTGTATACAGGGTGTCCTGTAAGTGCTGATGCGGCCTTTATCACCCATCGTAGAGATATAGTTTCAATTTAAAAAATGCTTAAAAGGCGTTTGAATAATATTCGCTGCACAAGCTGGACGTATGACGTCACTAACAACGGAGAACAACAACTACGGCGACAAAACCGGGAATAAAAATGTTCAACGCCAGTTGATGAACTCGATGCTTGCCTCAAATCATCAACGTAAGTGTAACTGTGTGTGTACCTAACAGTCTGAGTGCGTATGCGTATGTAGTGCTGTCATCTAGGTTTCAGAAAAGAAGTGAGTGAATTGTGATGATTGAATATTTGCACCGTTTGTAGACCTGTGGTTGGACTTTTCAAAGGGTTCGCATCCCCGCCTCGAAGTTGGGAACCGCAGAAAATCAACTTCAGCCGTCCACCACTGTGGCGATGGTGGGGGTATACTTTAGCTGGACAAATTCAATTCCAGATTTTATCATACATAATCGAAGATTATTGTGCGATTATCTACCCAAAGACAATGGCACCATCACTGACTGAGTAACTGTGGACGATGTATGATTACAATTTTCGTTGCAGATTTCTTATTGTATGTACGTATACATGAAAAATCGTTGTTATTGTGACATAAATTGATAAATTTCCGGATGTACCCATCCTTCGGGAACGCTTCGATGTCTCCCTGAAATCGGGAGCGGAGTGTGTCCTTCATTTTTCTTCAATCTCCAAGTTTGAAAATATTTTCAGAATAAGTTCGTTTGTGGTGATTCGAGAATTTCGATTATTTTGTGTCTCGTTAATTGATTCAAAAATTGTACCCTCCCTCCCTCACCTCATGGGCAGAGATACGGGGGAGGGCGGGGGGAGGCAGAGTCAAACGTGGAGTCGACTGATCTAATGTATATATGGTTAGATGAATTGACATCATCATCATTATCGTTCCCACCCAGCAATAATGACCTTGCCCCCCCCCCCCCAGACTTCCAAGTCAATCTCCGCCTATGCCTCAATTGCTCACCCTAACCAGATCATGGACTGCCTCAATCACTCTGCCTCAATGAAGAGACTTTAGCACGTGGTCGAAGACCTGGGGCATGCTGAAAGCTGTGCGTGTAGTGAGTCTAATGTGAATTTTGTTTCTGTGTAAGGCTTGTTATGTGTAGTGCTGCCATCTGCCGGCGATTTTTCTAACTATGAGTGAGGTGTAATGATTGAACAATTGCACCGTTGTAGGTCTGTTGCTCTCTGTGGAGAGATTCTTTAACGGGGAGATCGGCTCGCGTGAGTCCGTCCTTATGACCACTCGCACACCACAGCGGCCCCTTCACCCCCACTCAACCTTTTGCCCCCAAGTGAACGAAAAAGAACTTCTACCAGAACGTTTTCGCACATTTGTTTAATGTATATTGAGAAATACTGCCTCACTTTAGATGCGTCAACTTACTTGTTTTTAACAAAGTACAATGCAACAACAAAGAAAATAAATGTGGGCTCTTCACAGAGAATAACACAACATCAGTTTGCTAAACATTTATTACACGCACAAACATAAGAAATATAAGACGTTCCACTGACACAGACATGAAAAAAAGCGTGGCGTTTCGCGCCATCTTCCCTGACAGCAATCCGTCACCATCATTCTATATCTTAATCATTCATTTTTATTCTTGCCGCAGCGCCATCTACTGAACAAAAGACAGAACTATAACTAAACATCCCACATTAATGGTAATCAATGTTTCACCGATTTCCAAATAAATAACGCTGCGTCCGAATGAATCTAAAATTTGTCTGGTGCGTCTTCAACTTATGTAAGGTATAGAACGCTACTTCTATACCTCCTTTGAGATCTTCAATAATTGTACCAGGGCCATTAGCTGATCTGATGCGATGGTATATATAAGACACTAGAACTGTTACCAATACCGACGGAGATCAGATGACTTCCCTTCCCGAATTCACCTCGGCATAATATCCAGAAAATATCTCTTGCCTTGGGCTGAGGAAAAAGAAAAAGCCACCTATCTCTCCAAAATTCAAGAAAACTCCGACTAAAAAAACGGGAAAAAACCGGGACATTTTTGCAAAAAAGTCGGGATGGCCAGAAAAACAGAAGAAAACCGGAACTGTCATGAGACATACGGGACGTATGATCACCTCAGTTACGAGACTGTTCTATTTAACCCATGAGGAGCCTGATTAAGAAGGAACCCTTGATGATGGCAAACAATTTATTGTTATGAAGCAATTGATTCATCTATAAAATTTATTAAAACTTTGATCCAAGATGCGACAAAATTAATCCCTCAAAAAGTTGATTGATCTACAATGGAACGAGAGTATTTGATCAAATGATTGATCGAAAAAAATTAATTGATTTATGGTGCGATAACAGTGATCAAATGATTGATTCACGATGCGACAGAATCGATCAAATGTTTGATTGAAATAAATCGATCTATCAATCCTTGATGTGAGAAAGCTGGTCAAATGATAGAGTGAAATCGATTGATCGATGCATGGAGGAAAAGAAAATCAATCCAACAATTGATTGATCAATGGGGAAGAAAATCGATCTGACGATTGATGGATCATCCTCGATGCACCAGAACTCATCAAATGTCCGATTGAAATGAATCGAAGTGATATCGGTTGATCGATCCATGATATGACCAAGCAGATCAAATGGGGGTTTGACCCCCTCAAACGACAAAATCAGTCAAATTAGTATCGATTCAAAATAAATCGATGTATCAATCCATGATGCGATAAATGTAATAAAGTGTTCGATTGAAATATATCGATCAATCAATCCATGATGTTCGACAGAGCTGGTCAAGTGCTAGAGTGAAGTTGATTGATCGATACATGGTGCCACTAAATTCCTCAAATATTCGTTTAAAATAAATCGATGATGCGACAAAATTAGTAAAATGTTTGATTTAAATAAATCTACAATATCCGACCACTTTGGTCAAATGCTAAAGGAAAGTCGTTATATCGATCATGAAATAAATCGATCGACTAATCCATGAAGCGACGAAGCGGCCAAATGATAGATTAAAATCGATTCATCGATACATAGTGTGGCTGAATTAACCAAACATTTGATTGAAATGAACCGATAAATCAATCCATGATGCGATAAAATTAATCAAATATTTTATTGAAAAATAAATTGATCAATCAAACTATAATATGTGAAGTCAAATCGATTGATTGATCAATTCATGATGCGACTGAATTAATTAATCAAATGTTTGCTTGAAATAAATCGATCGAAATTGGTAAATAATAAAGATATAGTTGAAGAAATAGTTATAAGAAATTATTATAAGATAATAATAAGACATGATAAAATATAATAATAAGAACGGTATTCACCGACATGGTTTAAGCTATAGTCACAATTTTTTGATAAGAGATCGACACGGATTGGTTAAATTCAGGGTTTTAACCAATCTATGTTGATCTCTTATCCAAAAATTGTAACTACAGGTTTAAACCATGTCGGTGAATACCGCCCTAAGAGAGCTAATTATAAGATATAAGATAATATAAGAGACAATTATAAGAAATAAATCGATCTATCGATCCATGATGCGACAAAATCGATCAAATGTTTGATTGCAATTAATCGATTAATCAAATATATATTAATTATATATAATATATATATATTATTATAATATATATATATTATTATAATATATATATATTATATATATAATTAATTATATATATATATATATATATATATATATATATATATATATATATATATATATATGATTGCAATTAATCGATTAATCAAATAACTGTTGGAAATGAATCGATTAATGAAACCATAATATGAGACAAAGCTGGTTAGTGCTAGAGTGAAATCGATTGACTGATCAATTCATGATGCGACAGAATTGATCTAATGTTTGCTTAAAATAAATCGATCGATTATAAGTGAGATAATAATTATAAGTGAGATAATAATTATAATGAGACAATAATAAGGTATAAGATAATATAAGAGATAATCATAAGATATAAGATAATAGTAAAATGATTAATTATAACCAATCGATTGACTGATCGACATAAATTAATAAGCCTCCATCATCATTTTTTCGGACGATCAATTAATCAAACCCAGCAAAATCATCCAGTTCAATTTCACATCAGTTAGTTCATTTCAACTCGTCAACCAGGATTTTAAATAGCAACAAATTAGCCTCCATCGCCTTTTCCCACGTCCCCGAAAATCGGAAATCTCTTTAGAACGACAACCGCCGCCATGGAGTCAATCATCAAAATACGCATACACAGTACCTGCCATAAAAGACACGCAAGCCATTTACCACAACCAAAAAAAAAACAATAAATAAATAAAACCATTTCGGTCTCTTTTACCGAAAGTGGCACATCCTAACGGTAATAGCGGCTCAAAAATCGTCGACTTAAAAGATGACTAGATACGCAGTATTTTTTTTGTTTGGCAATTTCCTTTTTTTTTTTTGTCAAAACCAAGTCATGTATAACGACGAAGAAGACGGCCTTGATCGGACTTTTAGCAATTTGGTTTCTGCTCTTCTTTTCTGATATTACTTGGACACGCTTTGAGGACTCCAAGTTATTCGGGTGACGACACCAAACCACAGGAAGAAGAACCTCAAGACCTTGTTATATACGTTTTGTTTCTTTTTATAAATATTTGTTCTAACTTACTTTTCTGTCACTTGTTGTGTTTTGTGTGTGTGTGCAAAAGAAAACACGACGTAAAAACGGGGTCGTCTCACCTGAATGCAGGAACTTGTGAAAAATCGATTATATTACAGAATTCTTTTGAAGTTTAATTTGTCTAATATGTCGTCTTCTATATTGAAGTTGTCTTTTTTGATTATGGCCTTTCTCCTGTGATAGTTTGTTGAATGATAATGATTATTATTTTTCCCTCTGGAGCTTGAAGACTGGACACGCTTTGCGCCACTGGAGTAGGCTGCTAAGCCTTTTGTTTGTTCAGTTTAGGCTTGGGTGTGGCTGTGTAGTCGAATGAGTATCGTGATGGATTTGCTGTAGAAACTAGTGTTTGTCTTGGACTTATTAGGGTATTAGTCTAAAGGCGGGTCTCTAGTGATTGTCATGAGGCCTATGCTGTGACTCCGCGAGTAATGGGGATGGAATGACGTGTCACAAATTGTCTAAGGCAGTGTTTTTTAACCTTTTTCACCCATGGCACCTTTGGACAATTTTTGCTCTCGTGGCGCCTCCTTGTTTTACCCATCCCCCCTCCCCGGTAAGGAGCGAGACCTTTCTTATTATTGAATTGATTTTTTTAAAGCAAACTGATATTGAAGAAAAATTTCACGGGTGAAGTCACCTCCCCCCATTCAGTGAGGGTTTCCGTGAGGTGTGGATGGTCTATGTTGTGCCGGCTCACCTCCATGGGCCCTTTGGTGGTAGCATAATTCTGGTGCCCCTACTTTAGCTGGAAACAACACCTTGCGTAGTTACTTATTCTCGAAAATCATGGCACCAGATCTAATCATATAGGACGCTCTATTGCCATCAGAGCCAAAACTCGATGACCCCCATGTTCTAAGGTGACCCTGATTTTATGTAGGGTCATTTTTGCAGCATCATTTCCCCTTTTTGCTTGAGGGTTTTTTCGTATACAAATTTAGATACATATTAAAAAAACGTATCAAATTTTAGTATTCGGAGGGGGGGGGGGGGGCTCCTACGCACTCAAAGCTCCGGGCTGTGTCCAAGAGTGCGCATGTCTTAAGATATCCGACTACGTTGAAACGTCATTTTGTAAGAAAATATCAATTTTTATTTCTTATGAAATCCCTGTTTGTTTGTGAATTCAAAACCGGCCTCTCTTTGTTTACGTGACGCTTAGAATCGAACTTAAATCCACTTTAGCGTTGCATTTTCACATACAAGTAAATCCGTGAATAAAACTTTAAATGTGTTTCATGAAGGATGATATTTTTGACATTTTGCTTGAGAACTTTAAAACATTACTTGAAACATGGTTTCAATAACCTATTCCTTGTTATGTTTACGTAATTCTGATCTAATATTTTGCTATACAGGGTGTCATGTGCTAATGGTGTCATTATCTCATCAACCGTCCGTCATAGAAGTATAATTTAAAAATTGAAAAATATATATATAAGTTTTTATACGGTCCCCTTGTCTTCTAATTTTCGGTTAGAAAATTGTTCTCCTATCTTTTCCGAGTCCAACAAAAGAGATCCCATGTTTCTATCTGCAATATTCACTGATATTTGAATTCAAAAATTGAAAAAAATTGAGAAAGAACTAAATGAGGGAAAGAAGCGTTGTTTGTGTTAGCTTTTGCTGTTCTTTGAAAACTTTTCTCCGATTTTTGAATTCGAATATCTTGGCGAATATTGCACTTAGAAACATGGAACTTTTCCTGTTGGCCTCAGGAGAGACAGGGCAGCAACTTTCTAAAACTTGAAGGACAAGGCGACCGTATAAAAATTTAGATTTCTTATTTTATTACACGCTGTATTTTCATACTCAAAAATGGTACAGGGTCATTTTTGAACGCCTTTTCCGCATTTTTTTAAATTGAAACTATACGTGTACTATGAACGGTTGATAAGGTAAAGGCTGCATTAGTACTTACAGAATACCCTGTACATCATTGAAAATATGAATCAAAATCTAAGGTCTATCACATACATTAGTTTAATTACAGTGTTTGATAGACGATACAGGATATATGGGATGGAATTTCAAAAAAATTCACACTTACATCAACAGATTTGAGTGTAACTTATGAGCATACCATACAATCCTTTCAATTTTAGTTCATAACCTGCAATATTACTAGTTGAATGTATGTGCTGTAACAATAACAAAACATTCTATTCATAGAAAAAAATTTTATTGTTTTTTTCTACACATATCACATACTCGAGAAGAAGAGGCGGCACTCAACGAGGTGCGGGATCCGAACAACGATGTTCGCGTTTTCACATCGAGATGGAGATTTTCGCTATCTGCTGATTTGACCGTTTCCTCCTCTTTTTTTTCTCCCTCTTCTGCGGAGGCATTCATCACCATCATCACACCCTTTACATTTCTCACCATCATCACACCCTTTACATTTCTCACCATCATCACACCCTTTACATTTCTCACCACCCTTCTTTCGGCTGTATATATATTTCCTCTATCCTTCTTCTCTTTTACTATGCACGGACGTCTCTTCCTCCACTCCTATGCATTTTTTTTCCTTTCTAGTCGCAATTCTCTCACAGCTTACCTGTTCGCTCTACTACAGTCGAATCCCGTTATAACGAACTCCAAGAGACCGGGAAAAATCACTTCGTTATAACGAAATTTCGTTATAAAGGAATTCCAGTTTTTCTGCATTGTTCCTACGTTAACTTATCTGGGGGATTAGAAACGTGTTCGCTAAAACGAGATTTTCGCTATATCGGTATTCGTTAAAATGGGATTCGACTGTATAACCGCAGCCTAATAAGAGTGGTGTGCATAAATGAGCATATATTACTCATGTTCCAGACACTGCCTCTTCATGGAATTCGTTACAATATTCCTTTGTTTGTGACTGTTCAGTCACGTCCTGACAACTTCAGTTTTCCCGTCACGCTATGACAAAAAGATCCGAATATCAAATAATGACATAATTTAAAAAATTAATCAAATTATAAGGCTTATGTGTCTTCTCCCTGATTCGGGAGGCTTCACGTGAATATACTCAATGGCTAACAGATTGGCGAATTAAACAGGTGAATCCCCACGAGCCATTGATTCGTACATAGCTCGTTGCTTCTTGTACTGTGACTTTTTTCAGCCCTTGCATATCACACGTGAGCAGCTCGGCTGGAGCAAAAAACCAAGCATGATTAGTGCAGAGACCCCACCGTTCAAAGCGGTGTTTCCCAAAGTGCGCGATATCGCTCCCTGGGGGTGGCGGAAGGATCTGGGGGACAGTAAACGTTTTGGGTGCCCGAGTGGCATGGTGGTATGATGCTCGTCCGCCATCGTGAAGGTTGTTGTCAGGGTCCCGGGTTCGAACTCAAGGGAGGATATCGATAAGATGTTTTCCCTAACGAACTCGAGGCGACCACCGATAGACAGCGCCTTCACTTCCAACCCATCTCACTAATGGTTGTAAATTGCGATATGGCCAGAGTTGGTGTTTGGTGAAGTAGTAGTAAACGTTTTGGGTTTAGTATAGGCCATGAGTTGGGGGCGATGAGAAAAAAAATTATCGAAGAAGACGGTGACGGAACAGAGAATGTTTGGGAAACTGTGGTTTAAAGCAAGGCTGTAGCAGGGGGGGGGGGACTTGGGGGTCTGGTCCCCCTCCGAAATGTGAGAAAATTACCGAATAAAGGGAAAAAGATGGCCAAATCTATTGTTTTTATCACTTTGGTCCCTCCCCCCTCGTAATGAAAGTGCCCCCCCGTAATGAAAGTGCCCCCCCGAACGAAATTTATGGCTACGCCCCTGGTTTAAAGATATACATCGCACCAGTGGTGTAAGCCACTAAGTAGTTAATCGCAGTTTTATGTTCAGTAGGCCTGATTGCCGCTGCGTTTGTCGTGGGGGTATCGTGTTGGATGGATTCGCATCGTGGACGCCGGAACTCGTGTCTTAGGAGATATATTTTGCATCAGTGGCCGTCAAATGCTTGACACACCTTCCAATTGTACAGCAGGTTTCTGTCGAAACATTCGGCGGACACGAATCTCATATCAGCGGTCTTAAAACAAAGAAAGTAATCGAATGGCTTCGCGATTACTTTTCCGTTAATTATCGCGTAACGATGAAATGGTGTGATCAATTATAACGCGTTGATGAATTTAATTTTTTTCAAATTACATTATTTTAATAAAACTTAAATCACAAAATGCGTAGTTAAAAATGATGTCGATAGATTACACTGTTACAAACCTACAAAAATTTAGGATTTTAGATTTATTTTATTAATTTTCGGTTGACTTCAAGTCGTGGGTATGTATCTGGACACATTACTGAACTTATTGATGGCGTCTAAATACATGGCAATGAGCACACAACCCTAAATCTCCAAGGGCCATGGTCAATAGAAATCATGCACTGTAATGGAGTATAGAAAAGAAAATATTGATAATACAGAGTGCCCCATAAATTCATAAATAGTTTAAAAATTCATAAAAATTGGTGAATTTGAATGCGGGTTGCGAAAAATTAAAAAATTTTCTGTCATGATTCTCCTGCTTGATTCGCGCAGCTCACTGCTGGCACCCCTTCTGCTTCATTTTGCCCCGTGGCTTCCCGAATCACTTGGCATGCCTCCCCCTTATATTTCCTTTTCACATCTCATTGATACCCCCTCCCCCCGATCACCTGCCTTCCCTTCTGTTTGGTTTTCACGGCTCATTGTTGCCCCCTCCCCCGAATCACCTGTCATTTCCCCTCCCCCCTTCTGCTTGATTTTCGCATCTCACTGTGGCCACCTCAATCACTTGCCATATGCCTCCCCTTCTGTTTTATTTTCATAACTCACTGTGTCTCTCCCCCTCCTCAAGCACCTACCATGGCTCCCTTTTTTCCTAATTTTTATCCGTGGCCCACCTATGGGTATTATCCCAATGCCGCAAGGGGAGGTTCATGGCTGAAAACTACTGGATTAGCTCACACTAATGTTTGGATTGACAGTTCGAGCGAATTTTTTTAATATCAGGGTATGTATTTGTAAGATACCTATATAAATGATTCCATGCTCTCGTATTGCAGAATTCACTCTGGGAAAATCTAATTCTAGCTGATGTGGATAAGGTCAGCAATGTAATAATTCACCCGGCGTATACATCATACGTGTCAAAAAAAATTAGCCGACACTATCCGATGCGGTGTTCGCTCCCAAGGCTTTACGCACGGGTGACATAACAATCAGACCACGTCCTCCGTCACTCATGCCAGCTTTTATGGCGAATAATAATTCGATGTCCGTTATTTGAACAATAACGGAAGCAAGTTGTTCTTTATCTTCCACAAGAGAAAAGCATTTTAAGTACAGATGAGGATGCCTATTATACACACACACACACACACCAAAAGGATTTATTGAATCCCTCCTACATCGACTGATAAGCGTATGCGAGACAGTGGTCTGAATATCGAGTTTAATTCACGGTTCAGAAAGTAATAAGATCTCGATAGCAATGGAATGATATCAAATACATATGCCGGGGAAAAAAACCCCCGCCGGTGAATTGCGGCTTCCTATTGCTGAAGGAGTCCCACGCGGATGTTTCAGAAATTGGGTCCGTAATCTGGTCCGGAGGCGATTCTGTTCTTGAGATGCGACCGTTTATCTCTTGCATGTGAGAAACTGTCAAAGAAGACTCGTATTTGATGCATAATTTCGGAAGCTTATCCCAAGAAACCCGTTAATTACCCGTGGTTCTTTTCTGGCTCCCCCCCCCCCCCGAAGACTTTCTTCTTATGAGATCAAATCGGTGTAACGTTTGAATGGGTTCAACCATCTTCAAGAATTTTCTGAACGCGTAGAGATTAACAATGTCGTCCTAATGTGTTAGAGAAGGGGAAGGAGGAGTTAAAGCCCTAATTTTTTCAGGGCCTCATTGAGTTTATTCGTGAAATTGTCCCAAAAACTTTTACGTTCAATGTTTGCCAGTTTCAGCCATTGCTCCCATTAACAAGCGAGATCACGTTTTCGGCAAAATGCTAACATGTGTATTGATAACAATCTTCAATTATTTAGGGGGGATTCCTTGTTAGGCCCGGCCCCAGGCAGAGTCCTATTCCAGTACCGTCTTAATGCCTTTACCCGTCCAAACACGGCCTAGGGAGCCTCATGATAATGAGATCTGTTTGCGAATTTTGAAAGTATGTAAATTTGTAGGTTATTTTCAGATATTTAATGGGGCCTCATAAAAAATCACTTTGCCCCGGAATCCTATTATGCTCATAAGACGGCCTTGCCCCGTCTGCCAGGCAATAATAATTAAAGCACTAATTAGTTCAGTAAGTCTCGTGAAAATTGTGTTAGCAAAAACTTACAGAAGCATATAAGGGTCCTATATGCTTCGGGCTTCTAGTTTAGGGCCCTGTCATTCTGGCTCTTTCTGGGGAGGGGGGGGGGGCACGCATAAATATGTTGTAGAAAGCCATAATTCTTTTTTCGCCCCGGACAGCAAGATCGACAAGCCTAGAACTGTTTTTCACAAGCAGATCCATCAAATGTCACCGACATGGCCTCCGCCCAGGGAAGGAGGAGCTATCTGATTGGCTTCCAGTCCTGAGCTGCCACCTGCGACGAATCCTATCTTTCTCTTTACACTACAAATTTACGTTATAGGGGATCCCGTGAAAAATCATGACCTGAGTGACCGAGAAAATCATCACACCAAAGATCTCAGCTCAGGGGCACCTTTCAAGATGAGGGTGCCATGATCCCGGATATTCATCTAGTGCACCACCTTCTTCAATACTTTATAGAACAATAAAGTGCAGTGTTACCTCTCTATAAGCGCCTGCCTCTACAAAGAAGACAATCAGTTTTAGAAACCTGACAATAGTGCCATGTTTGGAATGCTCCTCCCACACATTACTTCATCTCTATAAAGGCGCCACCTCTGCGAAGGGTCAACAGGACAGAGAGTAGCCATTTCAGAGAGGTTTTACTGTATATCTGGATGGACAAAAACCTTCAATGATTGATACGGATTCATATTTTCGATTCGAACACCTTTATTGCACTATATAGTTACAAACCTGTAATGTCAGTTTCCCATGATTACATGAGGTACTCATGACTTTTCTATGGAAGAATGGTAGAACTTCGAGTACGAGTACATTCAATGGAACTGATACACTGGCGTGTAATCTCTCTCTCACTCTCTACCGATTGTAATCCAATATCCAGTGGTGGAAAAGTTATCTTTTTTTCAATGGGCGGTAACCAGCGCCTCGCGATATGAGACACTTATCACCACAGTACTACAAGATTTCTGGAACTATTTCAAATACATTGATGGTTATAGGTTATACCATAATCAATCTCCTCTGAGCATGCGCGCGTATGACGTTTGATTTTTCATAGTCTATCAAGCAAAGATGCGTATTTTCTGACACTGAGTTTTCGGTTTTCTAAGAAAACAAATTATGTGCAAGGAAACACAATGGCGTAACCATACCTTGTTTGCACCATCATAGAAGGTCCATTGCATGGTGTGTTTTGAGTTGTGTGTTGACACATTGACATCTTAATGATGTGTAGGGCACGTTGACATCTTAATGATGTGTAGGGCACGTTGACATCTCGGATGATCTGTAGATAAATCGGCGTCTTGGACTGTGTGTAGACCGATTGGCATCTTGGACTGTGTGTAGACCGATTGGCATCTTGGACTGTGTGTAGACCGATTGGCATCTTGGACCGTGTGTAGACCGATTGGCATCTTGGACCGTGTGTAGACCGATTGGCATCTTGGACTGTGTGTAGACCGATTGGCATCTTGGACTGTGTGTAGACCGATTGGCATCTTGGACTGTGTGTAGACGTAGACCGATTGGCATCTTGGATTGTGTGTAGACCGATTGGCATCTTGGATTGTGTGTAGACCGATTGGCATCTTGGATTGTGTGTAGACCGATTGGCATCTTGGATTGTGTGTAGACCGATTGGCATCTTGGATTGTGTGTAGACCGATTGGCATCTTAGATGATGTATAGACAATTCGGTGTCTGAGGTTCAGAGATGTTCAGAGAAATTGCCGTCTTTTATAAGGCAATGGTATGGTAAGCACAATGGTATTTTTGAATATGTGCAGGCACGTTGGCATCTTATTCAATAAGCAGAGAAATTGGCGTCTTGAATGACGTGGAGTCAAAAGCAGAACGTAGGATAAAATTCCACACGTGAAAGTGGTACTGTTTGGTGCTCGTTTCCATTACTGTAATTTGTCACTCGTACCTTGTCTGGTGTTTGTTTGTACCTCAGAGAGGCGGCAGCTTTACACTAATTGTCGTCTTGGAAAATGAGCAGACACCTATAGAAAATACGCTTGTAAGGGGGTATGTTTGATATCAATTTCCATGGCAGTTAATTGATCTCGAGGTGTTACGTAGAGGTGACGGTTGATTCTTGGGGTGGTAGGCACAGAAGTTGTCTAAAGGCTCTTTTTTAAGCACAAGTAGTCCTCGTATTAGGCAGCACGAGACTTTTTTTTCTGAAGTTCGAAATATCGCTGTTTGACAGTCAAGACCATGACAGCACCAGTAGATTGTAGTATTGCAAAAAAAAGAGCTCTCTCACAAGATGCTTTGCATCATTACTGTGCAAGACAAGCACAATATCAGGTCGGTGATATCGCTAAATCCATGCCATTGACTCGGTAAAAGCAATGAAGAGTCCTCCGCATTCAATACATTGATTTTATTCAATTCGGTTGAAATATAGCAAAACAACGCATCCAATCGGGCACTCGTCTTAGGATTGATCTACCTGCCCTGATTGACGTCAGAGAAAACCGAACTGAAAGTCCAAATTACACAAAAAACGTACAGAATTCGCTATGTATCATAGAGAAAGCTTCAGACTGGGGATTTCCATGTTTACACATAATCTTCTTGAGCATGAGCATGCTTACGATAGCATTGCATATGGCATTTTTCTTGTTGTCTCTTTGTTTCAGTTCAAGACATTGTTTTTGAGGACGTGCTGCTGGATTTATGGTATTTCGACATAGACATAGGCGACACAGTTATCGCCGACCTGACTGTGGCAGTCGTCGATGAAGCAGGAGACGAGGGTGATGAGGACGACAGTTGGGGTTTGTAAGCTGGGCTGAGGCTCTGCGGGGCGTACACGCTCTTTTCAGCGTTGCTTGGACCGTCTACGACCTGTACGCCTTGGTTGCTGTAGATTTCTTTCGAGATATCTTTCGCTGCCACGGTCTTGAAAATCGGTGGACTCCAGTACGTCGGGGCTTTTGCGGGTGTCCTCGTGCTGGCGGTGGGCGAAGGAGGTATAAACACTGGATTAGGGGCGCTGTCCTGCTTGAGCTGCTTCACCTTGCCGTCAGTCTTTTCACTCGAACTGGGATTCTTGTGCTTGTGCACGTAGAAAGGATTAACTTTTGGCTCAATGTATATCTCGGATCTCGCCAAGTCTGGCGGTGAATACAACACGGGGCTCTTCTTGGGATTCGGTGGTTGAATCTCGTATATGTTCGGTGATTCGGGCGCTTTCTTGGATGTTGGCTCGTTTGTTTCGAGTTTCGGGGAATATAAAAAGATGTCTTTGAGCTTGGCGTTGATGTCGTAGTCCTTCGCCTTCTTAGCAGCGTTCTTGTTGTCTTTTTCCATCGGTTTGGTTGCATTGGAAGTTGTCTCGATATTTGTACTAGCATCCGATTCCAGTTGCACCACTGTAGAAGAGCTGTTGACACTGCTGGCGTGCATGTAAGGCTCTGAATACGCGGGGCTGTATTTGACTTCGTGTTGCGTGGTGGCGTCGGATTTATCGGCTGTCTCGTCGGTGATTTTACCGTCAGAGGGTTTGGAGGATTCGACTGAATTCTGGGTCTTTTCGCCGGCGTCGTTCTGTCCGGATGATGACAGGCTGTGGGTAGTGCTGAAGGTTGCTGTGTACGACGATATCTGATCGATTATACCAGTGTGAGCGTTACTGTGGCTGGGATAACCGTTATGAGTATATGGTTCGCTGCCGCCATTTGCGTAACTGACCTGCTCGGCACTGGAGCTGCCGCTGTATTCACCATTAGCATAAGGCACTCGGGCTTCACCATCGTTGGTTTCGACGTTGTTGCTGTAACCGACTGGGGCAGGGCCGTCGTAAGGGGTAGAGTAATAGCTGGTGCTTTCGCTGGGATAGCTTGATCCTTTGGCTAGGTATCCATCTTGTCCGTTCTTGGCATGATCTGCTTGGAGTGTCACATGTTGCTCGCTACCAGACTCGTAACTTGGGTATTTTTCCTGAGATTCTGCTCCAGAGTATCCTCCAGTCTGATAGTTGCCTCCATCACCACCACCACCATTGACGTAGGATGGCGGGTGATATATGGCGTAAGGCTGACCTTGTCCGTTAGTACTCACGCCTGGATTCAAAGGAGACATACCATTTGAATTCGCACCGTAATGGTAACTGACGGAATTGGTCTGAGGCATTTCGTTATTGTTGAAACTGAATTGGTGTTGCTGTCGTTGAGCCTGGATAGCGTTGAACATCGAATTCAGGGCGTTATAGGGCGAGTTGAAAGACGCATGGTTCTCTTGGAAAGAGGGAAGACCGTTTCCGTTGAAAGAAACAGCTTCGGGGTGTGCTTTAGACTTTTGCAGGGCATTAGCTCCGTAGGCCTCCAACGCTTGCGCCACCGAATTTTGGAAATGGTGCGAGAAATGCGGCTGCGAGAACTGACTGTTACCATTATATTGTTGTACAGCCAAATTTTGTCGGTGACCATTTCCTCTGTGATGACCGTAACTGGCACCATTGTTTAACTTTGGCAACTGTGATTCGTAGTTCTTGAGACCAGCACCATTGTTATGATGATGGTGATGATGATAACCATTGGAGTGACTAGAATGATCGTTATTAAACGGCTGATTATAGGCAGGGTTTCTGGGATACATCATCGAACTTGCCGTAGATGGTGTATTCGAATTTTGTTGTTGCATATTACGGTGGCTGTTCGCTCCAGAACCACCACCGTTCGATTTCTGCGAGTTGATCGAAGACGTCATCGGCCTGGAAGCTTGTTTTTGCTGGTGTTTCGTTCCCGTTAGTCTGTGAGCCCTCGGAGGTGCGTATTTCTGCCTGTACTCTTGTTGTTGTTGGCTCGGGTGACGGTACTGGCCGGATCCATCAGCCATTGAAGAGGAACCAAACAGCGACGCGTATCGTCCCGAGTGGCTTCCTCCCATACCAGTCGCGTAGGTTGCGTCGAAGTCGTCGTCACCAAAGCCCGCATTGTATGCTGCGAAGGGATTTGGGTTCGCACTTCCATAAGCAGCAATGTTCGCTGATTCATGGAATGATCCAAACTGATCAACGCTTGAATAAAAAAAAAAGAGACATTATATATTAAAACAGTACAATTATTCTCGAGACTTATTATTGTTGCATGTTTAACAGATATTGTGCATTTCGAACAAAACCTTGGAGATTCAACACAGAGCAGTCCAGGAAACTTTATAATAGGCCCAATCACGAATAAGTGCAGTTTCTGAAATTATATTTCTGTTGAATCATCCAAGGTTTTATTTATAAAAGTTAATTATTTAATTGATAGATATATATATATTAATTAACGCGAAATTAACAAATTTCTATATAAATAAATCTTTAACAGCATAAAATCGCTACATTACAATTTCGAAATTGATAAAATTTTAATAGCGCGTATTTTTAATAACAATAAATTCTTTGAATGAAAAATTCTATGTTGGAATATATAAAAACTATACTGATAATATTTGAATCATTGTCTTGATAAATTGGGAAAAATCACTGTTAGATGGCGCAACAATAATCGGAAGCATTGTCAAATGTGGTTTTAGTATAGCCAAACTTGACAATGATTCAAAGCATTCTTTTACTCTTAAAATAGTGGGAAGAAAAAATGCTTTTGCTTCAACAAATACTACAAAGGCTACGCGTGTGCTACCACTGATTCTCAAAAACACTCCCTGAATAATCATTTTATATACCTCATCGCGAAATGTTTCAACTCTTTCCACCTGACATTCTTAGCATTACTAATTTACGGCCCTCAAGAAACAAAAACACGTGTGAAACGTATCCTTTATTTTCGATCAATTAAATCGAGAGTTTCTTTTGATTTTTTCCACGCCCCTTACAGTATTCAGTTAAATTATCTATAAATTCAACACATTTCACATTATTACTGTATTATTCTGGTTTTGTCACCAATCATAATACCACTTAATGCGTATTTCATGCAACTGCACTACCTCCTGTAGCCAAAAAATTCTATGAAAATATGTGAAAGTATTAATTTGATTATTTCTTTAATTTTGCTCGTAAAATTTTTTTTCTTTTTTTATTTGCTTATTATTTTGGTCATTAATATGTACGTTTGTTCGTTCTATTCATTATAAATTGGCAATGTGCCAAGCTGTATATGGGTTTTTTTTTTCTCGTTTTGAACTTTTGCGGCAACGTGTTGTGGAATTGTCATGCAGCAGATCCATACAATGACGTCTGAATGGACGCCATTCATTTCCATGCGTTAAAGCTTGTGCAAATGCCGACAAGAACAGCAATTGTTGTGAGTAAGGGGTTCAACAATGGGTGGTGACTTTTTGGCCAATGTTCTAACCTGGTCGCTCAAAAAAATAAAAAAAAAAATTTCCAGACTTTGCACACAGGTCAAGTCATATAAATTCGCGCCCTCTTGAACGAATATCAACGGTTCCAGCACATAATATCTCATCAAGCAGAGTACTCGATTAAGCGAGGAAGAATTCAATTGCTGTTTTGCACCGTTATTATAGTTTGTGTATTGGAAATTGATAAAGGATCAATATTAATAAAACTTCTGGAATAAATCAGGCGTCAAAATGAAATGAAAATTATATTGAATTACCACGATCTCAACAATACCTAAGATTTTTATTTCCAATTGTGAAAATTAGCGCTCTCTATGGGTTCAATATAGAATAAAAATTAAATAATATTAAATGTACGAAAAGAAGGCAACTTATATATTTCGGGGCCAGTCAGTACCCACTCTCAAGCTTGAGCTTTTCCCGAGTCTTAACTTGAAAACACATTTACCATTAATTCCAAATGTTTTATCCAATAAAAATACCATAAACGTAGTGGTTGATGTGCATTAGCAGTTGTCATATTGATCATAATATTAGTTTCTACGATGTAGGGATTTTGAGCAATTCATATTGAGTTACTAGCGGTGTTGCGCAAGCGTGCATCCGTATATTCAGTTTCTGGGAACCCGAATTTCAAGTTAACAAAAAGAGTTTAAATTCGGGTTTTTAACCGATAGGGGACTAAGCGGGTTTCCCGAATCTGAAATACGGACGCACTATATTCACACCCTCACATTATACCTATGGAAAAAAAATTTCGGTTGGTTATATAAGCAATTAAATATCGACGCAAATTACAAAAAACACCTACTAAACTGGCACGGGTTTCTTGACGATTTCCGGCACCTCTCTTATGATGTTGATGATGTTAGGAACCTTGTGAGGCACGGGTATCGGCACCTGCTTGAAAACGGGAACGATGTAAGGCTTGGGAACGTGCACTTCGACGGGTATCGGGAACTTCTTGGCGACGGGTACGATCTTCGGCACGCGCACCAACACGGGTTTCGGGACTCGTACCTGCACCGGCAGCCTAACGAACTTCGGTATCGGGACTGTCCTTGCTATTGGAATCGACGTGAAGAACGCAACCGGTTTCTGAATGTGCTTTATAACTGGTACCACTTCGGGTACCGCCACTGGCTTCGCTAGGAGTTGGAAAAGAATAAAAAGAAATCGGTTATATATATATACTGTATATAAATATATATATATATATATATATATAGATGTTTGGGAGCTTTTAAGAATATTTTGAAAAGTACAGTCAAACTCAGTTATAACGATATCGAAGATAACGTGAATTTTTGTCATTATAACCGAGGTCACCGTTTCCGAATCTTTTTTTTTGTTGGCGAAATATGTAATCAAATGCAATCAAATGATTTGCAAGAAGTTGTTATTTTATTGTGATCAGGGTGGCCATATTTGATCGGGAGAAAACGAGAAGTTTAGTCATAATGTTAGTCATAAATATCACCGATTCTCGATAAAAATATTCCCAACTCTCAGGGACAACGCTGGAGTGGTCATAGTGACGGACACGCATCGCAAGGATCCGGGTCCGAACCTCACCACAGTGGTGGTCGGCTGAAGTTGGTTTCCTGTGGTTCCCAACTTCGAGGCGCAAATGCGAGCCGATCTCCCCATTAAAAAGTCTCGCCACAGAGAGCAACAGGCCTACAACGATAAATAATTCAATCATTACACTTCACTCATAGATAGAAAAACTGATGGCAGATGGTAGCACTACACACAAACAAACTTCACGCCAGGTTTCACTACACATACACGCACATTCCAACATGTACCAATTCGTCAGAGGTTCCGCAGAGGAATATGGATGAGGTGTAGGTGTCTAGTTTAGAAGTAGTAGTGATTTGGAATGTAAGAGTGCAATGTAAAGTGTGAAGTTCTCCGGGAAAAAAATACTGTAATTATCCCGTAAAAGGGTCATGTTAATTAGTATTACGTAATAGCACCAAAGTTTCTTAAGAATCCTTTTTTACCAATCGTTAGGTATCAAAAACGCCAATATGGAGCATAAATACTTTCGTTATATCCAAGTTCGTGGCATTTTCATCGTGCACGGTCTGTTAACTCTCCTCTGTGGACATCAGTACAGACCATTGACCACCGACTATTTACGTTATAACCGACATATCGTTACAACCGAGGTCGTTATAACCGACTTTGTTTGCATTATTAAAAGATTGTAGAGATGTTCTAGATAGAACACGGACACACAATTATTATAGGACTATATTGTGGAGGTGTGTGTGTTCCAGACATGAGCACAAGAAAATTGGTAGACACTCACCCACTGGGAAAGGCTTGAAATAACGGACGTACTTTGGTACTGGGACTGCTACTGGCGCTGGTACTGGATGCGGAACAGCTATATTCTTAACCTTATGCCTGATGACGGTCTTGACCGGTCGCTGCATATCCCATCCGCCATGCCCGTATCCACTCCCATACCCACCGTTTCCACCTGATCCGTGTCCGCTGATGCCACCTCCACCGGATCCATATCCGCCACCTCCACCCGATCCGTAGCCACCGCCTCCACCTGATCCGTATCCGCCGCCGCCGCCACCAGCTGAGCCGTATCCGCCACCAATGTCGTTGTCAGAATAAGCATCAGCATCGGGAGTTCCACTCCCCCCGAAACCTGTCAAATCTCCTGCACCGTGGAAAGCACCGAGGTCACCCGAGCTGTAAGACTGCGAGCTGCTGGTACTGCGGTACGACCCCCCTACACCACTGTCGTAGTTCTCCGTCGTGGAATCGCTGTCGGGGGAAGACGACCTGTAGGTGCTGTCGTGCCACTGCTGGGAACCTGCCGTGCCACCTGAGCAGAATAGCAACAGGAGGAGGAGGTACGACATCAGGACATTGGACATGATTGCATCCATCACAATCTAGAAAGAAAAGAGAGAAAAAAGTGTTTATATGTTATATAAAAGTGTTTATATTAATATATAATTCAAAAATATCACTATGAGAGTTAATGCCAGCCTTCTGTTAGATAGTGGCATATGCAGGACCGTCTTAAGAGTATCATGGGCCCCCCCGGCCAAGTGATTTTTCCTGAAGCCCTACCTGGGAAATTCTCGAAAAATTCACCTACTTCTCGTTTTTCTGAGGCCCCTCTTCTCTTGAAGCCCTTGGGCCGTGCCTAGGTGGGCCCGTGCGTTAAGACGGCGCTGGGCATATGGCATAATGTTCATAATTTTATGGCTATTATGCCATAATAGCCTATACAGGATGATACCGGGAGAGCAGTTGAACACATCTAAACAAGTATAACAGGGATGGCCAACCTTTAGGACAATGCTTGCCACTCCATTGGTTTGAAAACTTGATCGTTTTGATCTCTGGAACCTCGCCGCAGATCTGTCAAGTGATTGTAAATATGCCGCTTAAGTGATCTGCAGTTGTAGCACGGGTCGCTTAAGCTCTTTAACTGTGCCACAGTAATTTGTAAAAATGGTGAGGGTCACAGTAAGTTTGATCTGGAAATGTACAGTGGGCCGCTATAGTGATCTGGAGACGGGCTGAGAAGGGACTTAAATTATCTGTAAATGTGTCATGGGTCGTCTATAAGGTCTGGAACGGTGCCTCGGTGATCCGTAAATACGATACGGATCACTTGAGTGATCTGCGAATGTGCCGCGGGCAACGTGAATGATTTGTAATTATGCCGTCTAGTCACTCAAGCGATCTGGGAATATGCCCCAGGTCACTTAAGTGATGCTGAACTGCACCGCGGGTTCACATAAGTGATCTGGAAAAACGAGTTTTACAAAATTTGGTTTGAGGTCACGGGCCACATCAGATGACTCCGAGGGCCACATTTGGCCCGCGGGCCATGGGTTCATATCATCATGCGTTGAGCATGTATGGTGTATAATCTGTTAATACAACGGCAGACTGAGGGAGACTGAGAAAATTTTCACCTGTCTCTAACCGGGTCTATATAGCGCTCCTTGAAAACCTAGGGTGACTCATCCGACATACTTTCGAGTGCAAATGTGACATCAATATTATAGTTATAGCTCACATACAATGCTGCCCTTTACCTATTCTTCTTCCTAATTTTTGACGATTAGATGCCACTTAGATCGGTGAAACCTGTTTCTCGTTCAAAGATGGAGGACGAAAAGGCCGTCCTTCTTTCTATTCACCTTAGTATTAGCTATAGAGATAATACTGACACCCGACTTTCTCCCAAAGATGGTGGATGATTCAGCCTAGGCTTTCAAGGAGCCTTACTCATTGTCCCTGTTAGTGGGACACAATATTACATCATATACTCCCCGTCCAAAATAATAACACAAAAAAGTCGAATCCCTACGAAAATCAGTAGGCAGTTTTTTCACCTGTTGTTATGCGAATGATTAGTATTGCGATGGAACTACGCAAATATTCCCGCCACCAGAGGGCGCGAAAGAGTTTATTTCCGTCGCTCTTCAAACTTGATAAACTATTGTTGATTTTTGAAGATGCCTTTAACCCCTTCAAGCGAGGGAATGTTAGGAGATGCTGGTCGCAGTGCATGTGTGAAGGCACGCACACGCGTCAGACAGGCTCTAGGCTTCCTTGATTACCCAATAGTAGAGAGCATTCCTGCATCTGTGGTCAAGCCAGAGCAATATCAACGGTGACGGCACAGACCCTCTAATCATAGATACCGTCTTCGTCCAGGAAACCTGGTCTCCTATCAGACCATTTCCAGACAGTTAGCAGAAGGAGGTTTCTTCTCACGGCTCCCATTAAATTTGTGCCATTAACAGCCCGACACCACTGTTCTCGTTCACAGTGGTGTCGGGAGCGACGAATCTAGACAGCTGTGGATTATAACCGTACGGACTTTAGCAATATTGGACTGCGATTCTGTCTGATACCCAATGGCATATGTATTCGACAATGATACACCAGTGGTCAGCAGATGAATAGTGCTCATTCTTTGGAAAGACATACGGCCACAACTGTAGGATAGGATGGTCTGAGAAGCTATCAATTATAAATAACTGTCATCGCTAGTCGTGATATTGGAAACCATATTCTCAACAACATGTCCAAGAACTCTTTCAGCCATATGTTTTAACACTCATATCAGGGCTTCCACAGAAGGCGTTTTTCAGTATGATAGTACTCTCCCCACACGTACGGCAAGAGTTTTTCAAGAACAACTGCGTCAAGTTATAACCCTTCCTTGGCCGGATTACTAACAGGATTTATCGCCAACGGAGCAAATAACGGACTAGCTTGAAAGAAAACTTCATCAACCTGCGAACGTGCAGGCCTAGCTTCAACAATCATGGACGGAATCGGCCTCAGGCCCGCACGCAGAACCTTCCTGCCGGCGTGCGGGCATCGTGCTTGAATTCTCATTCGAACCCCGTTAACAATAAAATTCAAGCATTTGCCCTCTTTACTTCAAAAATATGTAATACAGATGACAACACTAGAAAGAACACGAAATAAGCACAACTCTAATGACAGAAATACGTCAGGGCCATGCATACACTCACACAACACGTTCCGACATGTACCGATTCGTTGGAAATTCCTCAGAGAGATTTGTGCGAGGTGCGTGTTCGGTTAAGTGGTATCTTTTCTTGTATTCGCACCAGAGGAGACCCAGCCAGGTTCTGCTGTTTCCCGTGTCATTGCACAACTGTACGATGACATTTCTCCCCAACAAATAACCATTACGTTCTGATATTATAATCATTTATACATTTTAACATGACAATTATACACGCCAAGTTTCATTAAAATCCGAAGTTTTCTTCTTGGTGAGTTATTACTTTTGACCGGAAGTACGGTTATGCCTCGTTTTACGCGATTTTCGAAAGTTAATTTTAGAAATTTCAACCTGCACAAAATTTGGCTCAGAATTTCTGAAATTCATTCTGGAAATCGACTTGCAAATTGAAGATGTATATATAACATGGTATTTAAATCCTTTGACGACGAAATGCGTTGGATTTGATGATGTTGCTGAAACAAACATGAGAGAAATTCTCAGATAAAACCCACCAGATCTCACTTGTGCCTCTATGAAGCTGTATAGGTTCCTCAAAAACAGAGCCATAAGCAAACATGAATTTGGGGTATGAAACATGAAATATTTGGACCAAACATTTTTGGGATCACGCTTGAGCGTTTTTTGAGGAATTTTCACGCAGTATTATGTGGCACACAATTATTGTTAGTTACTATCAAAATAGGTTCGAAAATATCCTATATATTTGCTCATTCCACAATTCGCCACAGTGTTTAATTTCATGAACACCATTCAAGAATTCGCAGAGGTCAGAAAATATAATATTGAATAATTTTTTCGCCTTGGTGATTTTTGCCAGAAAAAGATACTAATGCAGCCCAATAAGCAATCCCAACCTCTATTCCAGTTGGTTCTTAACCTTTTGAGTAACTGATACCTCCCTCGTAGAGGAGCGATTACGCAAAACACATAAAAATGAATGGCTAGATATTAAATTTAGATGCTATTTGTTAATATATTAATTTTCTTTTTATTAAAAGTAAAGGTTATTTTATCAACATTTTATACAATTAATTTTTAAAATTAATTATATTTTTGAACAATTACTTCAAAATTATGTCTAATATTTGTTATTAATTGTCGTACAAATATTCTGCTGAAGTGTTTATTGACTAATTGATAGATGGAAGCACAAAAGAACCATTCTCTTTGCAGTAGAACAGGGGGCTCACGACTACGCAGTGTTGCCAACAGTCAAAATATTTTCTAACCTTCTATTTCTTCATCTAAAACAACTAGAAACCAGGCTCAAAACAACCGGAAGTAATTTTAGTCATTATCTGGATGACCATACGTCCCCTATTTTCACGTAATTTAATAAGACTACTAGTACACATTAACAGAAAAGACATTAACATTTTGAAAAAGACTAGAAAAACAACTAGATGGGTATTTTTTTTCCAACTAAATTGCCGAAAATAACCAAGTTGGCTACATTGCGGAGATTCGATAACTGAGAAAGGAGAATGCCCGTGTGCACGTTCAGTGACGTGACTTATCCACATTTCCATAGTAGATGGCGCTAACTATTCCGATCAATGTGAAACTGGCCACAACAATATTTTTCTCCCAACTCTAAAACAGAACTGCTAAAGAGAGCAGAAACAGAACAAATTCTGGGAATTTCGGGGGGCTATTGGCGAATGCGTGTGGGGGAAAAATCCCACAAAAACACTCATACCAATGAATAAATATATGTTTCAAAGTGGGGGGAAAAAAATTCCCCAGAAAAAAAAAGAAAAATGATTCCGGAAACCTGAAAAAAGGAGGACAAAAAGGCGAATTTTCCGAAATGTTGGAGGTCATTTGAAATGACATCAGAAAGGAGGACGGTTGGTATCCCTATTCGGCTCACAAGCCAAATGCAGCCCGCCATGGGGTTCCATCCGGCCCACGTATTTGACAAATAAGTGAATTTATTTTAATTATGGAATCATTTTCCTTTGAAAAATTCTGAATTTTAATTAATTATTTTTCATCAATTGAGGAACATTCCGGAGACTACGTTCCGATAAGTGCATCCCCTCGCTACGTTGGGAGGGGAGGGGGGGGGGTTGTTGACGTGATCGGGTCTGGTCCACGCGCGAACATTGCACGCGGCTCAATTTGCGCGTCTTCCCCTTTTTCCCATACATGCTCAACCCATAGCCCACGAGTCAAATGTGGCCCTCATAGTCCTCTAATGCGGCCAGCTATCTCAAACCTAATTTTGTAAAAATGAACTATGCAGCAAATTTACAGCTCACTTGAGTGACACGCGGTGCAGTTCCACATTACTGAAGTGGCTCGTGGCACATTTACAGATTGCTTTAAAAAAAGAAGGAAGAAATCTGCGATACATTTCTGGATCATCTAAGTGACCTACCACATATTCATACAGATCACTTAAGTGGCCTGTGGCACAGTTCCAGATCGCCAAAGCTGCTCGAGACACAGCTCCAGATCATTTAAGCTGCCGCCGCACAGTCAGGCACATTAAATTATAACTTGAGTGTTTTAGGTACATTTTAAGAGCACTTAAGTGGCCCGCTACGTAGTTCCATATTACTAAAGTTACGCGCGGCACAATTCCAGAACACTTAATCTACCCGTTGTGCATCTTCACATCACTATAAAATTACCCGCGGCGCAGTTCCACATCAGTACAGTTCCCCGCGGCACAGTTCCACATCACTCGAGTGGCCTGCTGCACAGTTTCAGATCCTTAAGTGGCCCCTGAGATAGGTTTTCAAACATATTAAGCTGCCAGCCCTCTCTTTAAGGTTGAGCACCCTTGTCTTAGTCTGTAGGCACGTTACGTCACCTGGCATTATGCTGATTTATGTTTCACCATGTGTCACATTTACCATATAGGTGCACTTTACAGATATGAACCTGAACCCTGCCGCTGGATTTGATCGTCTTCACAGACGGTGGCCGTAACTCGAAAACGTTTGAGACACCTATATTTGATCATTAGGTTTCATTTCAGGGGTTCAGCAAGGGCAGAAAGGCTGTGAAACGGTGCTCAATACACTGCCACAATTGAATATTTATGGTGCCATAAGCATTCACGGGACCCTGCTGCTTTGTCGGGGTCATTTAGATTGCGTATGCTATTGGGTGGGACTCCAACTGACGACTGTTCGTCTGAGGTCAACCGTAGATGGCAGCACCTACCAACACACCAAACAAAAAATGGTCATGAGACATCACGGGCATCTAACACTTCCATCAGATTATGATGATGCACGTCGGAGAGAAATCGCAAAGGTGATTAACGCTTTCGAATCAACGAAATCACTAGCTAAAAATCACCAGGTGGAACGCACCCAATGGTTCCGAGCTGGTTAACATCCGTCGTTGTTACCAAAAAAAAAACACAAAATAACTAGCAACTGGTTATAAAATGGAAGAGAAGGCTTGTGAAAGTTTCTGATGGATACGATGAAGCCTACTTGGTGGGAACCTCAACAATGACTTTATGGCAATAAGAAGAAGAGAAAGAACCCAAACTAGGCCACACCAAGGTAGTTACAGTTTAGGGTCTATTTAATGGGTAATTTGCGAAGTAGGCTGTCAAATTACTTTTGAATTACATTCCACTTGTTTTCTTTCTTTGTAGAAGAAAATGGTGTATAAAATATATTTACTGATGACGATGATGGGATCGATTTGGCGACAAAATGATGGGGTTCGAACCTAAGAATCGGAAGGAAGATGGCAGCAGTTAGGCCGATGACAGGTATTAGGATTATGTATAAGCTACTGGATGAGATTATCGCCATCCGGTTCCATCGACAATCGATGTTTAATGTATTAGACGTTCAGATGGTTCAAAACGATTTTATGAACTTGAATTTTCAACGAAATTTATTCCAGTCTGGAATACCTTTACATTGCAAATCTGACGCAGTCAAACCTCGTTAAGGGGTCACTCTTGGGCGATAATAAATAAGATCCTGTAAGCGGAGTGACCCGATAAACGGAGTAAGCCTTCCTGATCTTCATTGATGCATTTTTGCGCATAAAACCGACCCTTCATTACTGAAATGAATTCATTCTTGAAAATTTATCAATTTAAGTTGATTATACAATAAAAGTCCGTTATAGCGACAGTTCCAAATCATGAGGAAAATTGTCGCCGCTCCTCATTTCCGTGGCTGTATGGACTGGTCAAAATTTTTCCGCTTATTGGAAAGTTCTTTTAGCGAAAGATTTTTTTCAGTCATTCGGAAACGACTTCGCACTGCGAGGATCGATCCCGTGGTCTCTTATTCACTGGAAGAGACAAAAACCAAATAAAATCATCGCATAACCCATGTATATAGTGGGAAGCCGTAAAATAGGAAGAAGGGATTGAAATAATTTGGCTTTCTGTGTCCATTCTTTGTTAGGAGTACCTCAGAAGCCCCCGTTTATATGTGTAATAAAATATCCCGGGAAGTTATCCGTAACAGGGATTTTCGCTACAACCCGTTTACATGCCGTTTAGTTCATGCCCGTATTCCCCCCCCCCCCACCTCTTCTTTCTGGAAGTCGTCACTGGTTACGTGGGTTGAAGGGAAGTGGTTGGTTCAAGATGGCTGACGAAGGAGCTTACAGTAGTTTTCGCGACACAAAGTATTATGGGAGAGGAGGTCGAGGTCGCAAACCATTATTCCGCAACAAAGATGGGACTTTTTTGACGGATCTTCGTCCCTCCTTTTTTTCCGCATGAGGAAAAAAAAAATTGCCATGCAAGTAAAAAGCACCAAAGCGACCCCCAATCTTACACATCTAAACGGGGCTAGAGCAGGGCCGTCTTAAGAGCATCGTGGACCCCCCCGGGCCAGATTATATTTCTGAGGCTCTACCAGGTAAATTTTCGAAAATCTCAACCAGATCATATTTTTGTGAGGCCCCCGGGCCGTGCCCGGGTGGCCCATGCCTTAAGACGGCACTGGGCTAGAGTCGTTTTTTACGAGGAACATGTGCTATGATAAGAGTCATTCATCATGTTCGCTTCTTGAAGAAAGAGAAAGCAAAACTAGCATTTTTTAGAATTCTTTTGACGTTATAGCGCAAGCTTTCTAATTTTTAATTCGATTTAATCCAGTGGTTCTCAACCTTTTACAGGTCATGTCCCACCAAAGCATTTTACTTGGTCAAAAGCAGTGGTTCTTAATCAGGGTGTCCTCCTCAGAGAGACTTCGAGGGGTCCGTGAGCTTGGATGAGAATATAATTTACTCATTGGGTTTTTTACATTGCTATACACAGAATATCATTTTTTAAAGAGAGTTCGCGGCTTTCATTTTTCTTCATTTTGTTTTCACGGGTGTTCCGTGGACTTTATCTTACTGGTACAAATTTCCCATGTTGCGCAAAACATTAAGTGCCCTTAGGCAAACCTCTTCCACCGAAAGAGAAAAACAAAAGACAAATATCATGAAATTGTTCAAAAATTATAAATTTGAAATGAAATTAAAAAAAATAAAGGGAGTTCGGAAGGGATTCCAAGCCTTCATAGAAAAACTCAAATTGCCTCCCTGAAAAATCAAATTGTCCCCTTGTGGGGCGTGGGCTCCACGTTGGGAATCACCGCTCCATCCGAATATTTCTGGTATCTTTAGCATTGGCTATTTGACAACCACTTGTTATAGCGAGATTTTCGTTATAAGACATACTCTTAAGAAAGGACTTTTACTGTATTAATTTATGTTATTTATCTTAATTTTTTTCTTCTATCCCAACATCACAGAATTTTGCAAAAACTCAAGATAAGATCATTTCGACTTCAGTAGGCTTCCTATAGCTTTTACGATGAAATCCATTGTCGCATAATTAATAATAGAAAAAATAGTTCAAGGCCATAGAAATGTACTGAAGGGGATAAAAATTACATTTGTTCGACCCCCCAGTGATTATTATTTAAAATTGTAATTTTTCGAAACAACTACGAAATTTCGATCGCATTTTATGGATAAAAATATTCACATTATGCGTATAATTTCAAGTATTTATATTCACTTACAGTTAATGGAAAATGTATTATATTGTAAAAACCTGCACTTTAGTTTCGAATGGAGGAAAATTCTTTATATCTAATTTTATATTGAGATATTCCGCAAATAACTTATTCAAACTTGATACTTTAATTAAGTAGATGGTGGTCTTAAAATTAGTTGATTATTATCGATATCTCCAGTGGTGGATTTGTGGCTTTGCCGCCTGTGGAAACCCAAATTTTACAAACTTGATTCACAGGGTCTTCCGAGAATCTACTCGTACCTACTACGCAGACATTCGCAGGGAAGGGCTTCCGAGATGGATCGTACAAACTCACTTACAGTCGTGGTTTCTTGAACTATGGGTCACGACTAGTGTTCGCCAATACTCATCTAGATGCGTGATTCGCGCATCAAAATTCAATTCTACTCCTCAAAATTTGGTTCAGAAGTGAAAGTATTCCTTCAAATTTTAGGCGATTTCTTTCTTAATAGTTATTTCTCACTCATAAAAATACCCCTCTGTTTACAAAAATACCTCTTAAAGTCGTAGAGAGGAGAGAAATTACTCTTCAAAATTATATTTTTGGATAACACTGGTCACGGCCCAAACTGGATTCGCAGGGGCTTCCGACATGGGTCGTGCAAATTCACTTAATATTTAATAACGTGTCCATTTCAGTCGTCACTTATTAGACGTAGAAAATTACAGGATTCCAAATTTAATTTTTATTCGAACCACCCGTTCGATAACTTCCAGTTGGGAGGCTATTGCCCGGTTCCTCCTTAGCCAATTAAAAGAAATTCCATGTTTTTATGTGCAATATTCTTTGAGATATTTGCTGATTGAAAGTTAAGTGGACATCTTATAACTTGGAAAAGTCTTAATAGACTGCAACAAAATGTTTAGATTTTTTTTTTCTCTCATTTTCGGCGATTTTCAACTCAAATATCTCGGCTAATATTGCATTTGGAGACATTGATTTTTTTTATGCTGGGCTCAGTAAAGACAGGGCAACAACTTTTTAACTGGAAGTTATCAGCCGGGGGGGGGGGGGCAGTATAAAAAATTTGATTGTATATCTCAATATATATAAGCCCCCCCCCCCCCCCCCCCCCGTCCCTACCAACAGAAATGACGTCTTAAATTTATACGTTATTTGGGTGCGTTTTCTAATTGAAAGTATGTTTCCGTCACCAAAAGTTTAAAAAATAAATGGTGTATATAAAAAGGCTATGACTTCACTCACTGTACAATAAATATTTCAGAATTTTACATGATCATACTTCGTTGTTTATTATTAGTATTAGTTTATTATTAGATATTTATGCCCTAAAATCTTCTAAAAAAATGCATTTATGCCCTTAAAAACTCTAAATATGCACTATAAAACGAAAACATATATCCTAAAAGCTTTCATTGCTATCTCAAATATTAGTTTCCGCAATAAAATATGATGCTACAGTCTAAACTACTTTGAACCATTACTTATTGATGATTAAATTATTTGAACCATTACTTTATTAAGAACAAAAATTCTTCGTTTTACTAACCACCACGAGAGTTATCAGAGGATCAATACTATTCTACTGTTCACCTCCTCTCAAGGGAAGCGCGATTATATGAAGCCAAATCATCACGCTTAAATATTAATATGGATCGTGATATCTGTGACCTTTACTTCCAAAACAATCGATCAGCAATAGTTGTGAAAATATTCATTACAATGAAATATATTTTGAATTTTTCATTGTAATTCAACGATAAAATCAGCGGAAGTGACGTATGCAGATATTTTTTGATCGCCAAAGGATTGAAAGAAATTGCTTGAAAGTATTGTTATAGCAGATTCCAGTTTAGAAAATCGGTTTGATTTTCTGTGGTTTGCTCTGAGGTAATTTCAACGTAAATTCAATTGCTAATTAGTAGGACAAGAATTTCTATGCGCTAAAAACTTCTAAAAAATGCATTTATAATCTTTAAAAACTGTAAATATGCCCTTTAAAACGAAAAATGTCCTAAAAAATTTTTTCATTCCTATCTGGAATAACGATAGTTTTAGCAAAATGCTAATGAGAAGTATCGATGCAGTCTAAACTATTTTGAGCCATTACTTATTGTATGAATAAAAATTCTTCGTAGTTTATGTACTAAACCCATACACACAAAAATATTTTTTAATGTAAAAACAGGAAAAAAACGGTTTTTTCTCGTCCTCTAGTCATTGAAGACCTCGTTTATGTTCTTCGGTGTTGACGTGCTGCGGGACAGTGAATTTCCTTTCTTGCAGCAACTATAGTATCGCACAGTTTACAAAACAATGTTATTTCATCGGTTTCATTGTTTCACTTTCTCACCATATTCAGAAACGAATTTTTTCAGTTTCTGTGAAGTCCTTTGCTTCACTTTAGGCATGTTGAGAGAAAATTAGGTTTCACAATAATGCACGAATCATTCACAATTTGTACAGAAATTATCTACGATTACTCCGAAAAAATTAAAAATATTGAGGTCCTACGGTTTTTATCTGGGTTTGCTCGAACTTGACCTCAGATGCTTTGATGGTAATCTCAACGGGCCAAAATTTCCCTTTTTGAATAAGTTTTTCACTACAAATTCAGAATAAATGTGCTGCCATTTATAGGTAAAAATATCTATATAAAAGTATTTAGCTTTTTAGGAAATCATTGCACAAAATTGAAAAAAAATATATTTAAATAATTATTTTTATTTGATAAAACTCTCAAACTTCCCCGCAAGCGATAAAAAAATTTCTCCCATGGACCAATTTTAATCAATTTTTCTCACGAGTTGCCATCACCTATTCAGATGATTAATCTGTTTACAGCCACACACCAGTGTCGTTGAAGGGGGCTGGTATTTTGATGCTTTAAAAATTCAATGTCATTGCTGAATGTCATTCCTCGAAAGACTGGTTATATTATTAAGGATCAAGGCAGAAAATTCATCTCTGCCCCCACGGGGACTCGAGCCCCGGTCTTTCGTTTGCCGTACGATTGGTGATTGTGCCTACCGTTTTTGATGACAATTGGCGATGCCCGCGGATTATTATTTATATGATCCCAGTTTACCATATTTTTCTGACGATTATCACATGACGGTCTTAAGGACGAAATGTCAGCTTCGTAAAGTTATTAAAACTTTTTTGGTGTTTCGATAAGGACTACGAAGGTCTTGAAGATTGGGTTTTCGTTAAGGACGAATAAGTGGTTCATCTCACGGGTATCACACACGTAATGAGATTCACATATTGCCCTTTGTGGCTGCATTATTTGTTCACACAGTGAAGATTACGCACTTGCTTCACACTGAGGTATTAGATATGGATTTTAACACTAAATTTTACAAAACTAAATAACACAATTAATATTTCATAAATAAATACCAAATTTATTTGGTTTGGTCAAATTTCTAAAAAATTATTTCTACATTTATGCGTTTTTTTCTCCTCAACCATTGAAATTAACTAGCTTGAAAAAAAACTTTTTTTTTTTACGTAAAGTAAAAATTTACATTTCTTGATGCAACAGATGATGCTGAAGAGCTTGAACATTATTTTATATCCTGATTCGTTCCAATTGCAGTATTTCTTTTTAATTACAGTAATTTTAAGCCCTTAAATGCAATGTGTGAATTATGTACATGAAATGAATACTACCCTTTTCATCTATGATGTAAAGTAATGTGTACATGACATACATGGATATGATAGTAAATATATATATATACAGTGAAACATCGTTAAGTCGTCATTTTTCTTCAGGCCCGTCCAGCTTACATAGACAACAATGTTATTAAACCCTCGTTTACTCGTCTCTAATTTCGGTTAACTCGTCACCATGAAAAAGTTCGAGAGAGAGGAACAGATGATTTCTACGGTTTCTTTTGGAAAAAAAAACAGCTTGTTAACAGCATTGCCTTATGCTTAAAAGTCACCATAAAAGCCTTATGTACCAAAACGGAACAGTTCAAGTAACGAAAGTTTCGCTGGGGAAGTTATTTCCCGACTTAAGTTTTTGAACCATTAAGGACTGTTCGAGCAAGACCTGATTTCTTCATGGGTCCCACTAATTTAGGGCTCCAAATTTAAACAAATTATCCTTGTTGAAAAACCAGACATTTTTTTCCAAAGTTGAGGTCTTCCAATGTGTGCTTTTCTCTACCCCGGGCCCTCCACAAGTCCCTCAAAGTGGACCCTGTGTTCGAGATCACCTTGTAGTTAGTATGTGGAAAGATTACCTTGATAAATTTTACCAAGATTATCTTGTAGTTGTTTCATGAACTACTGATAAAGAATAAAAACACTAAAATATTAAATTCCATCTATATATGTAAAATCGATGTGCATTAGTTTTGTTGTGAAGAAAAGCTAACTATTCTAACAGTTGCTCTGATTAGTCTAAATTAAAAATTACTAGTATAAATCAAAGTCTACAAGTATATTTTAACACAGTAAGTTAAGTAATAAGAGCTCTAAAAAAGTAAAAATTTCAATTTTTTTTCTTCTGCAATCTATAAAATTTTCTTAAAATTGTAATTTTAATTCATATTTTACTAAACGTTATATAACTTTAAATTCATACGATTTTCGCAATACTGCAAATTAAAACTGACAGCACTCGGCTTAAGTCGTCAGTCCGCTTAAGCTGTCATAATTTTTCCAGAACATGAGGTGACGACTTATCGAGGTTTCACGGTATATGATTTTTCTATCATAAAAAATCAATAGTTTTTCTATGACTTGGAAAAATATGTGCGCAAACATATTAAGGAATCCTTAACACATAAGTGAATTTGGAAATATATTTTACCTATCGCGAATAATAGACAATGATACGTACTAAAAATTGAACTATCAATATTTAACACTCTATGGTCCGGTGTATTTTTGAATACATAGCAAATACTTATAGTCAAAAACCTATTACACCAATTTTTTTGATAATTTAGAAAATACATCTTTCAGTGTCATTTTTCAGTACAAATTACGGTCATATAAGTGCAATACTTTTTTTTTATCTGGAAATAGTTGATTTCTTGTTTGTGTCATTTTTCCAGAGCTGATAAAATTTTACGCGTGTTCAGAGATTTATAAAATGGCATCAAAAAATGAAGGAATTTGAAATAAAATTCAAGGCATAAACTATTCAGTTGTGATAAGTACGATTTTATCGGTTTATTTAGATATTTTACCCTTATTTGACCATTGTAACTAATTAAAAAATCCATTATACATTATATAAATAATTAAATTGCTGTGTTGGTGTATTGCTTCAATTAAAAATATGCTAATATCACCAATTTATATCCGTGTTTATACAATAAAATTCAGTACGTTTTTTTTATTGGGGGTGAAAAAAATGGCGGCTCAATAATACTTTTTTATTTTTTTCTAATGTTTAGAAATTTGCAAAAAATAAGTATCAGAGATATGTAAAAAATTGCATTTTTGGATCACATAGCAGCATTATATAGTCGAAAAATGTGTGTACTAAATTTAAAATAAAACAACAGTTGAATAATATTTTTAATGGCGTTTCTACCAGAGCATAGATTTTGAGGCTTTTTTGCTACGTTAAAAAGTAAATTTAGAAGTCCCTTGTGGGGTCTCCTACCTTCTAACATGGTGAAAAACTATGCTCTAATAGAAATATCATAAAATATATTATATAACTATCCATTTACTTCAAATTTAATTAGCATATTTTTGATTGTGCATGCTAAGCTATGCCGATATAATGTTATATCATATCTTTAATAATTTTTTAAACAGATTTTCAAACGCTAAGAGAAGGGAAAAATGCAAATTCAAACATAAGAAAATGCATTAATAATACCATACTAATACATCGACATCCATTTAATTGGATAAAAATTGATTCATCATGGAGAAAACTGTTCAGTTCATAAAATGAATCAAAAGATTGTGATTTCATTGATCTCTTCTTATTTAAATTTAGGAGAAAAATTTTAAAAATTTGAAAATATTTAATAATTTTTTATATGGATCAAATTTTATGCTTCATTTTTATGTACACACTAAAGTTTTCTTTTTTTTAAATTAATTTTTATTCAATTAATTGAATTTTTTATTCAGTTTTAGATTAATGTCATTATATTTTATTATGTGAGCAAGATGTTAAGAACACATTTTTTGTTCTTAACATTTGAAAATTCGCAATATAATCAATGTAAAAATTAATGCAATTGAATAAAAACTGATTTTCAATAAAGAAATCAGTTTAGTTTATACAATGAAGCAAAATATTTGGGGTCTGTTCAAAAATACTTGATTTATATAAAAAATGATTAAAATTTTTTTTAATTTATATAAAATTTGAATTTTAAATTTAAATGAGGTTTAATCGGTGAAATTCCAATCTTTTGACTCATTTTATGAAATTTTATAATTACTGGCTAATCAAAAATTTCAATTGATGCTATGATACTTTATTATGCGCGTAAGGTGATAATAATGCATTTTTTTCTTAATGTATTCAAAACTTTTCAAAAAAATAAGTATTGGAGACATTTAAAAAGATGTACTGAGATCATATAAAATATTTAATCAAAAATATAAGTACTAATTTTGAAATAAATTCAATATTTTCAATGATATTTCTACTGGAGCGTAGTATTTGACTATGTTAAGAGATGAATCAGAAAAGCCCCTTAAACCCCTTAAAAAAATATAAAATGATTGCCAATGAGTGTCGTAACTTCATGATAAAGTTCAATTGAATACAATTATAACCACACAGTCAATAAATATTTTCATGTAAAATTTAAGAAATCGAAACAAAAAGTGTAAGTATAAGACTTACCTATTATTTCACAAAACGACCATAAAAAGGGAAGAGTCTAATTATAGTCTAATATACAATCCAATTCGATTCACAACCAGGTGTATGTATGTATACAAGCTGCACAACGTACCCACGAACGAGAGCGAAAAAAAACCACAGCCGTCCCCCACACGACAAAATCAAAAAAGACCACAAGTGTCGCTAACTATTGGTGAAGACCTCGTGGATGAGACTGTTTGTAACCAAAGATGAATGATGATGATATACTCTCAGTATGGTGTGTGTTTTTTCTTTTTTTTGCGCTCGGTCGTGTGTTCTTGTGTTTTTCTCGCGCTCTACTTCATGAAATGAAGCGTCCACGCCTCGCTGCTTCATATTTAGCCGAATCTTTTCCAATGGCGGTAAAGAACAAGAAACACGGGTAAGGAAACCTTCTTTACAGAAAAAAATGGTAACTTTTGAAGGAGTGGTCTATTATACCCTCGAGAGAAGAAATCAACTGTTAAGACTGTAACTGAAATCGCTGTCTTTTTTTCCTTTTTTGCTTCTTTTATGTAATAATTATGCGTGGCAAAATATGGACAGTAACAATAAATTTACTCTCTTTTTTTTGGGTTATGTATATGTTTTGTTTGCGGAGTTATTTAGGAATGTAAATGTTTTTTATGTACAAAGTATTTACGGACGATACCTGAATAGTAATGACGCCACGACGTCTTTAAACGCGATCAAAGATTGAGTGATGCCTGTACTTTCGCGTATGGAAATTTTTGGATTTTGAAATACAGTAAAACCTCAATATCATGATTAGGTAGATTACATTTTTTTGAATTTTCTGTTTAAAAAAACATGTGGCCTATGGAGTTTTTTCGATCGCTTCTCACACAATCGATGAATATTTATTTTTCAATTGTATTATCTTCCATTACTACTTCTAAATATGTGCAGTAGATGACGCATTAAACGATTCATGAATTTCTTATAATACATAAATTTCTTATTAACGAAACAGATGCGATGAATTCAAAATTTGCGAATTTTAACGAACGAATGCGAAAATTTGATTTTTTTACTACTTTTGCAGGAAATCTCAATAATTTGCAGTTTAAAAGTGGAAATGTTCATAATCATCAGGGCAGCGGCCCTCGTGCCAAAACGGGAAGAGATATTGAAACCAGGGCTGGAATCGATTAAAATTTTAAACTGCCTAATCAAAAAAACTCAATCGATTTTAATCGAATACTTTTAAGCAGCCCTTATAAGGGGCGTATATTACTTTACTTTATAACTTATTAAACAACTCTTTTATATTAATTTTGATGCTACAAAAATATATTTTATTCGTTTCTCTCTATATTTTATTCGTAACTGACCCGATTAATCGATTAATCGGAATAGCCCTATTTGAAACCGAAGTGATATTATTGGATGCAACTCTACAATGTGTGCATCTGACGTCACCATTACTTTTGAATTGCGTTGCGTACTTTTTGAGATGTAGCGGCAGTGTCGTAACTAGCCATTCTTGTGCCCTTTGCAAGAATTTGCATTTAGGGCCCCCCCCCTCTCGTCCATTCTTAGGTCCATTCTGGGGCCCCCCTTCCAAGAGGGCCCTGTATGGATGCACCCGTTGCACCAGCCTAGTTACGGCAATGTGTAGCGGAAAACAATTTGTTACGAATCAATCATTTAAAAGACGTATTGACGTCAAAAATTCTATTTCGACGTTGATGAATAAAATTCTCAAAAAATATCGTTGATGATTCAGTTGGTTTCACTTCGTAAAGTTGTTTCCTGCGCATTTCTTTCTTAGGAATTTATCGTAATATGAGTATCATTGTAGCGTTCAATGTAGACACTCGTAGGTTCCAATGTAGATACTCGTAGGTTCCAATGTAGATACTCGTAGGTTCCAATGTAGTTACTCATATGTTCCAATGTAGATGCTCGAAACCTCTGTGAAGAGGCAACATCTCTCTATAAAAGATATTTTTGTTATGGTTCGCGAAATGCTGTCTTAAAGCCAAGTATCTTCAACACGTGACCCGATGGATAAATGTGGACCTCGAAGCTTTTTTGAAGTTGTCCGGTGATGGAAAAGCTTACGTTGCTATAGAATTTAGCAACGGGGAGATTATCTCAATAGAAAAAACGTATTCCAGAAATTGGTAAAAGTAATTTCAAACTCACTTTCAGAAAACTTTTCAGAACTGAAAAGTTTTGTACTGAAAATCAAATTAGCAATAGAAAAAACATAAATCATATAGTAATTGACTTTGTTAAAAATAATGATTATGAAATGATTTCAACAAATACGCTATAATCAGATATAAAAATAGTTTTGTGCACTTTGTACGAAAAGAAAAAGAAATTGTAAAATGATGAACGGATGTATATGGTTGTTATTGTGCATATAAGTATAGATACATGTATATATATGGTGTAACATGTAATGTACTAACTGATATTCATAATACGTAATTTAATTATATAACCGTGATTATGACTCTCAAAATGAGAAATCTAACATCTTAACGTATACGGTAATCGTAAATATATAAATAAAAATGCAATATAACATATGTCTAATCTTTATAAAAGCTGTTGTCTGAAACATATGTGATTATAACCCCGTTTAGACCTGTTGGAAGGACTTTTAAGTCCCTTGGGGTCATAAAGTGTTTGTATTCATGTGTTTTTATGTTTGTACCTATGTGTATGTTTGTATTTGTACACTGAAGAGCCAAAAAAACTGGTACACCTGCCTAATATCGTGTAGGGCCTACGCGAGCACGAGTGTGTCGCAACACGACGTGGCATGGACTCGACTAATGTCTGAAGTAGTGCTGGAGGTAATTGACACCATGAATCCTGCAGGGCTGTCCATAAATCTGTAGGAGTAAGAGGGGGTGGAGATCTCTTCTGAACAGCACGTTGCAAGTCATCCCAGATATGTTCAATAATGTTCATGTCTGGGGATTCTGGTGGAAGTGTCTAAAGTCAGAAGAGTGTTCCTCGAGCCACTTTGTAGCAATTCTGGACGTGTGGGGTGTCGCATTGCCCTGCTGAAATTGTCCAAGTCCGTCGGAATGCACAATGGACGTGAATGGGTGCAGGTGATCAGACAGGATGCTCACGTACCTGTCACCTGTCACCGTGGACCAGTTTTTTTTGGCTCTTCAGTTTATATATGTCTGTGTTTTTGTGATTTTTTTATTTAAAAAAAAAAACGAAACTAATGGCAAAATTGTTCTTGGCAAAATCTCCAAAGTTCTTTCGTATGCAGAACAGCCAGTGTTCATCATTGAAGATTGCCTTCAGGCTTGAATTATATCGTGGGAATACAGGTTTGAACCCCGTTGCAGAACACTTAAGCGGTCCGTAGCATAGTTCCACATCACTCAAGTGACCCGTGACAGATTTCCAGATCACTTCTGTGATCCGTGGCAAATCTACAGATCGATCGAATGGTACACCACTCATGTGGCCCGCGGCAAATTGAAAGATCAGTTTAGTTATCCGCAGCACATTTATAAATCACTCAAGTGAGCCGCAAGATATTTACCAGATCACTTAAGTGACGTGTGGCACATTTCCAGAGCACTTACATGGCCCGCGGTGCAGTTTCTCGTCACTCAAGTGGCCTACGCCGACACATTTCCTGATCGCTCACGTGACCCACAACAACTTTCCAGAGCACTCAAGCGGCCCACGACACATTTTTAGATCACTTAAGTCCTAAATGATCCGCGGCACATTTACAGATCGCTTAAGTGACCCGCGATAGATTTTCAAATCAAAGGAGTGGCCCGCTTTCTCCTAAAGGTTGAGCACCCTTCAAGTAGTAGGCTTGAATCATAGTTGAATAAATATTTTATTAATAGTCTTTTAATATATTCATCAGCACTCTTATGTTCCATGACGCCGAATCGTCAAAATAATGCCTTTAAGGTTATAATAATTAAAATAATAATAATCTGAGAAACGTTTAATAGCCAGAAAATTAATTTTTTTAGCTTTTATTGCCATCTGACGGCTAAAAAGTGTCAAGTAAATAAAATAAGTGTCAAGTCAAAGTATAAGGTATAATTTAAAGAAAAATTTTACTTTTTAAAATCGATTTTTACAAAATTATTGTTAAATAGAGTTTTGAAAATATTTTGTCTTATATAAATCATACTTGAAAGCAATTAAAGGTAATTATTTATTGATAATATTTTCTAATTTTTAGGTACCGTGTTAATTCGTTCTTTCTTCTCTCACGCTCGTAACGGGGTCTCCTATGGTGGAAAACCTTGTACAAATACAAATACAAATACAAATACAACGCCACAACAGGCAAAATGCCCAACGAGGTGGCTGATAAAAAGATGCCCATAAAAATATGGTTGTCATATGTTTCAAAAATACAGCAACCCAATTAAAAATGCAATTAACACAAATTACAAACAATATATACACATGATAAAATATTATACGATGCCCATAAAGATTACTTATGGTTGTCTTATTCTAAGAATGGATAGCTTCTCGATTTACCCCAACATGTTTATCGTATTTCTTTTTAAACGTGTCAATTGTGTTACAATTTACTACCTCCGGGGGTAAGCTATTCCATTTATTAACAACCCTATTGGAGAAAAATTCCCTGCGACACCATAACCTTGCATTGTCCCTCACCAATCGATACTGGTGTCCCCTTGTAAAAGCAGTCGATTGGCGGTGTGCTAAAAGTTCATGGTCCATCCTATCCATCCCATTGAAAATTTTGAACACTTCGATCATATCTCCTCGACACCTGCGTTCATCCAATGTAAACATATTCAAAAAATGAAGTCTTTCTTCATAACTCAAGCCCTGTGTGCCAATAAGGACACGCGTAGCTCTTCTCTGCACCCCTTCAACCAAGTCTATGTCCCTCTGTAGGTATGGTCTCCAAAACCTTACAGCATACTCCAGTCCAGGACGAACTAAGCCTCGAAAAAGAGGAAGAATGACTTTAGGAGAACGCGAAGAGACCTTTTTGAAAATGAGACCAAGCATTCTATTCGATTTTTTGACAACCGCTGAACAATGTTCAGAAAACTTAAGTCGCTCGTCAATGAGAATTCCCAAATCGGTGACTCTAGTTGCATCCGGGATAGTGACACCATTCAACTCGTAAGAGAACCGTGGGTTGTTCGAACCAAAATGAGCGACCATGCACTTATCTACGCTAAACGTCATGCTCCATTCATTTGCCCATGCTGCAATCTTGTTTAAGTTGGTCTGGAGCAACTCCCTATCGCTTTCATTCCCGATTACCCCCATTAGCTTCACATCATCTGCGAATTTGCTAGTAATTCCATCGATACCCTGATCGAGTTTATCGATAAAAAGTGAAAAAAGTATGGGGCCAAGGACACTTCCCTGAGGAACTCCACTTGTGACGTCTGTCCAACCAGAGAATTCCCCGTTCACCATAACTCGTTGCGACCTATCTCTTAACCACGATTCTATCCAATTCAGCAAGTTGCCCCCTATTCCAATCTCGTGTAAACGCTTCAAGAGTTTGCCATGTTGGACCCGATCGAATGCCTTCTGGAAATCAAGGTAAACAACGTCGACATTTTTGCTCTTACCCAAAGCCTTAGTCACGTAATCATAGAAGCAAAGGAGGTTAGTTACACATGACTTCCCCTTCCTGAACCCATGCTGATTATCCGACAATACATTATTCTCGTCTATCCACTTCACAAACTGCCTTTTGATGATAATTTCCAAAATTTTCGAGAGGGAGCTCGTCAAACTCACTGGACGATAATTAGACACCACTTCTCTACTACCCTTCTTAAATATCGGAACAACGTTAGCCAGTTTCCAATCTCTCGGGACGATACCCTCAGCAACACTACTCCTGTATATCTGTGCGACTGGCCCCAACAATTCATTAGCACCTTCCCTGAGAACCCTGGGATAGATATCATCTGGTCCTGGTGCTTTGCTTGCACATACATTTCTTAGAAGATTTAGGACCTCCACGTCTTCCACTTGAATATCGTTGAGCGTTTTATTACCCCATGCAACACCCGTATATCGAATATCATTATCTCCATTAAAAACCGACGCGAAAAAGTCATTGAAAGCACTACACATGCCTACATTGCTCTCTACTTGTGGTGTAGAAATATTATTAAGAATGCTAATTATCCATTGATTCATTTAGAATTTTTACCACATATATTTGATTGTGCATGCTATCCTGTGTCAATAAAAAAAATTTGCATGTTTCTCATACGTGATTTTTACAAATTTTCAAACAAATGCATTAAAAAGAGCTTGCACGCATTGATTGTATAAAATCAAATGTATAAGTAATTGAATAAAAAATGATTCAAAATAAAGAAAACTGTTCAATTCATAGAATGATGGAAAATATTGAGATTTCATCGACTCAATCCTATTCAAAAAATCAAATTTAAAACTTTTTTATAACCCAAGTATTTCAGGATTGATCTCTGATCTTTTTCGTCATTTTATGACCTGTTATCGGGCCCGTCACTTCAACTTTTCCAGGGGGAATTGATATAAATTCATATTTTTAATGAAATAATAATTTCAGAATTGATATAAATTCATATTTTTAATGAAATAATAATTTCAGAATTGATATAAATTCATATTTTCAATGAAATAATAATTTCAGAATTGATATAAATTCATATTTTCAATGAAATAATAATTTCAGAATTGATATAAATTCATATTTTCAATGAAATAATAATTTCAGAATTGATATAAATTCATATTTTCAATGAAATAATAATTTCAGAATTGATATAAATTCATATTTTCAATGAAATAATAATTTCAGAATTGATATAAATTCATATTTTCAATGAAATAATAATTTCAGAATTAATAGAAATTCTTGTGTACGAATCCAGATACCGCATATTCATTGTGTGGCCTTCCGATTTCATGTAAAATGTTTGTGGCCTCATAGTGTCTTTAAGGTTGAAGACACTATACATGGCATTGGCCTGGTGTCTCTCTCTGGTACCAAGTGACTATGACATAGCACAGGGGTCTTGTGTCCCCTTAGTGTCAAGTAATTATGACATAGCACAGGGGTCTTGTGTCCCCCTTAGTGTCAAGTGATTATGACCTAACGCTGGGAGTCCTTGGTCCCCAGACAAATAGGTCTTTGTTTAAGCCTTGGATTGAAAAACGTTGTCTCGGACAATCTCGCCAACATGCTCCGTAATTCATCATCATTAATCGTAGGAAAAAATTCCAAAAAAGGAAACGTTCGTCTTACACGCTAAGAATACACGTGTGATCCGGACCCAGACATCTGCCGCAAGGATTGTAAACCCCGTAGATTAAGATGGATTAGATTAAGAAACCATCACCTTCGTTAAGTATGCGTGGATAAATAATCACATCCCGCGGAAACGGGAATGCCCGGAATCAGTGTAATCATGGGAGAATAAAATCCTCGTGAATAAGTAATATGAGAATCTTGAGATTATTTTCATATCATTAACATTCCCTAATTCAACAACGGCTCATCATTCGACTTTGGTATTCTTCTGGCTTGGTGCAATTAGTTAATATTTGCGGCCACGTTAGTAGCTACGTTACGGTAAATGTCGTAAATAGATTGTAATACATAATAACCAGTTATTATCCTCTTCGCTCCAGAATTACACATACGTGTACCTAATTTCTAACGATTTTAAATGGCTTTTAATCTTACTATTTTCAAGCTAAGACCCGAAGTACACATATGTGTACCTAACTCAAATGACCCTTTGAATGAAGATATCACTCAAAATTAATTAATTAATTGATTTTGAACGATATCGTTAATTTGAAGGGCATTTGATATGCAATAAGCACGAATCAATCGGAAAATAATTTTTTCTTCAAGTCAGCTTTGGCTTAGATGTGAAGAGTTTACGCATAATCACCGATCGCCTTGGTAAGTTTGATAAATTTATCACTTTTACCGGCGACAACTAAGCATTATACTCAAGTACCGTCGGTAAATTTGATACAATACTTGAAATTTATCGCTTTTACTACTGATTATACATAATACCCAAGCCTACCGGATAAATATGAAAAATGATAATGTTTTTATCACTTGCTTTTACTGATTATACATAATGCCCAAGCTTACCGGGTAAATTTGATGAATACGTGAAATTTAACACTTTTACCGGTAATTATGCATAATACCCTGATGTAATTGTTAAATTTGATAAATATGAAAAAAAATTCCCAAACGAGTATAGTGTGCTTAATGAATATTGCCGAATCCCGACATAACAAATTTTAAAATTCTTTAAATCGAAAAATTTGTTAAATTTGCGTTCGTTATATTGAGGTGCGATCGTAAAATTTGTTAAATTTGCGTTCGTTATATTGAGGTGCGATCGTAAAATTTGTTAAATATCAGTTCATTTTATCAAGGTCCAATTTCAGAATTCGTTAAACAGGAATTGATTATAGGAATTATTGTGGGGATGTTCAAAAAAATTCCTTAAATCAGAGTTCGTTATATCCGGTTCAGACTCACAAGTACGGTCAAATAGATAATAAATCTTATCACGGCAACGGGACTGATTTATCATACTTACCAATACGAAATGTCAGTTATGCGTTATAACCGACAAGTGCGATGGATTTACTGCGATTTATCATGTTCAGCAACGACGCTTGTGTATTAAATATATATATATATATATATATATATATATATATATATATTATACATAATCACCGGTAAAAGTGATAATTCTTTCAGTATTCATCAAATTTACAAGTGACGCTTTGGTTTCCCGCTAATCGGTGGTAAAAGTGATAATTTTTTTCCTGAATTTACCAAATTTTCCAGTGATGCTTTGGTTTTTTGTGCGTAATCGGAGGTAAAAGTGATCATTTTTTCAGTATTCATCAAATTTACAAGTGACGCATTGGTTTTCTGCGCAATTGGTGGTGAAAGTGATAATTTTTTTTTCAGCATTTATCGAATTTACCAGTGACGCTTGGCTTTTTTCGTAATCGGCGGTAAAAGTGATAATTTTTCAATAATCATCAAACATATCAATGATGTTTGGGTATTACACGGTAAAAGTGATAAATCTAGAGAAATTTATCAAACTTACCAAAATGGTCAGCGATTATGCATAACAACCGGTTATCTTCATACATATGTATAACAACCGGATTTATCTCACACACACATTTACCTTAACAACTTCACGAAGTACAGTTATTAGGGATATAAATAGAGATCGATGATCTTTCTAAAACATGTTGTGAGAAAATGGTTGATTTAGAACTTTTTAACTGTTGCCGTTGAGCTAATTCTTAGGATTTAGGTGTCGTGTGTTAATAAACCCGTGAGAAATTAGGGTTTCTTTGACCACTTGAAAGTCGTCGAGGTTCATCAACTGTGGAAGGTAAAAGCCAACACTGTTAAGGAAAGTTATTGAAGGGAGTCTGGAAACACGTTGAGAACCAAAAATGATAATAAAAAACAGATTAAGAGTCAGGTATTTTTATTCTTCGATGGTTTCAAGTCTGACTTAGGAATGAATCATCCTCAAGTCTGTCAAGGGAAACGGTAAAAACTCTCAATTTATGGTTCGCGGTCAGGGTTCCTCGACCCTTGAGGGACAAAAGAAATCATTTTTGTTCCAAATGACCCTTGAAACATTTTCCATGTTCTGAGACAGTGATTCTCAACCTTTTGGCTTGCATCCGTCTTTTATATCATCTGACGGTACTGGGTGCATTTGCAAAAAGTTGCGTAATGAAATCATTCAAACGCTCATATCTCAGGGAGTTTTTAGAATGTATCAGCGTCTTTGATGTCTGAGGAGAGATATTCTTAAAATGAATCCAATGTTACCACTTTGATTTCAATACCTCTACTGGTCTGGACTCGCTGCGCGTTCATAACGAAATAATTTTAACCAATGTCTCGGGAGGTTCGCAACGCAAATAAAAGCCCATGGTGTAGATAGAAATCTTTTAAACGAATCCAGGGATATTACTTTCGTTTTAATACCTCTTTTTAGGCACCAGGCTCTTGGCTCGCATTCGTAACGAAATTGTTTTATGCTAAATCTCGAGAAATTCGCAGCGCAAATTGACGAAATTGATATCGTCTGGTAGCTATTCTAAAGAAAAATCCGATGATACCAATTTCATTATGTCAGTACCTACCACGCGATTTAAGGCACAAAGGACATAATCACGTCAAAACTTGCGGCCGTGTTTATGACACAACCAACATAATTTTTTTTTATCTTTTGGCGCCTTTGGACCATATTTTCTTCTGGTGTGCACACCCCCCCCCCCCATCATATTATCCAGGGCACCCTCATCCACGAACGAGACGACCAGGGCTGGACAAATCTATTTACCCATAGCTAGCTATTTCCCCATAGCGAACTTCCCTCTTGTTGGGGGATCCCATTCGGGCTGTCTCAATATTATAGACCGGGGGTCTTCAACGCATAGTCCGCGGATCACATTTGACTCTCGGGGCTTTTTGTCGTGGACCGCCGATAATTTTCAGTAAATGACTGAAAACATCGAGAGATAAACGATTAGTTCTATTATTAATTGAAGAAATAATTTCCTAGAAATAAATAAAAGAAACAATTTTCTAAAATAAATGAAACAAATAATTCCGCATATATATATATACACACACACAAAGTGATAAACGAAATAATTCTAGAATTACTGAAAGAAATAATTTTTGAATTTTTAAAACAAAATAATTTCAGACTTTGTGAAGAAATAATTTATAATGATAGAAAAATACTTTCGTAATTTGAGATAGAAATTATTTCGCAATCAATAAAAAAATAATTATATGAAAGAAATAATTTCAAGATATATTGAGAAGGATACCGAAATAAATAATGATGAAGCATTCAGAATTACCGGATTAAATAATTACAGAACCATTTAAAGTGATTTCAAATTGAAATTGATTTCAGAATTGATTAATTTATACCAGTAATTAATCAAAAACTGTTCAGAAATCATTTCAGAGCTAATCAAAGTGATAATTAATAAAGAAATAATTTCAGAATAAATAAAAGTTTTCAATTGATTTTGTCTCTGTTTAATTAAGTTGGTGGCCGGCGGACTTCGTATGAAGTTGCCCCGTCGGTTCTGAAAGGTTGAAGATCCCTGTTATAGACCAAATCAATGAGAAAAATTATTTGCGGAATGGCAAAAAATAAGTGAATGGGAGAAATTATCGGCGGAATGGCAATAAATAATGAATTGGAGAAATTATCGGCGGAATGGCAATAAATAAATGAATTGGAGAAATTATCGGCGGAATGGCAATAAATAATGAACTGAAGAAATTATCTGTGGAATGGCAATAAATAAATGAACTGGAGAAATTATCGGCGGAATGGCAATAAATAATGAACTGAAGAAATTATCTGTGGAATGGCAATAAATAAATGAACTGGAGAAATTATCGGCGGAATGGCAATAAATAATGAACTGAAGAAATTATCTGTGGAATGGCAATAAATAAATGAACTGGAGAAATTATCGGCGGAATGGCAATAAATAAATGAATTGGAGAAATTATCGGTGGAATGGCAATAAATAAATGAATTGGAGAAATTATCGGCGGAATGGCAATAAATAAATGAATTGGAGAAATTATCGGCGGAATGGCAATAAATAATGAACTGAAGAAATTATCTGTGGAATGGCAATAAATAAATTAATTGGAGAAATTATCGGCGGAATGGCAATAAATAAATGAATTGGAGAAATTATCGGCGGAATGGCAATAAATAAATGAATTGGAGAAATTATCGGCGGAATGGCAATAAATAATGAACTGAAGAAATTATCTGTGGAATGGCAATAAATAAATTAATTGGAGAAATTATCGGCGGAATGGCAATAAATAAATGAATTGGAGAAATTATCGGCGGAATGGCAATAAATAAATGAATTGGAGAAATTATCGGCGGAATGGCAATAAATAAATGAATTGGAGAAATTATCGGCGGAATGGCAATAAATAATGAACTGAAGAAATTATCTGTGGAATGGCAATAAATAAATTAATTGGAGAAATTATCGGCGGAATGGCAATAAATAAATGAATTGGAGAAATTATCGGCGGAATGGCAATAAATAAATGAATTGGAGAAATTATCGGCGGAATGGCAATAAATAATGAACTGAAGAAATTATCTGTGGAATGGCAATAAATAAATTAATTGGAGAAATTATCGGCGGAATGGCAATAAATAAATGAATTGGAGAAATTATCGGCGGAATGGCAATAAATAAATGAATTGGAGAAATTATCGGCGGAATGGCAATAAATAATGAACTGAAGAAATTATCTGTGGAATGGCAATAAATAAATGAACTGGAGAAATTATCGGCGGAATGGCAATAAATAAATGAATTGGAGAAATTATCGGTGGAATGGCAATAAATAAATGAATTGGAGAAATTATCGGCGGAATGGCAATAAATAAATGAATTGGAGAAATTATCGGCGGAATGGCAATGAATAAATGAATTGGAGAAATTATCGGCGGAATGGCAATAAATAAATGAATTGGAGAAATTATTTGCAAATGGCAAAAAATAAGTGAATGGGAGAAATTATCGGCGGAATGGCAAAAAAATAAGGGAATGGGAGAAATTATTTGTGGCCAATAAAAAATAAATGAACGAGCGAAATAATTTGGGAAACGGAAGATACGATTTACGAAAACCGTAAATAAGAAAAATAATTTGCGGACCAGAAACAAAATAAAAGGGAGAAATATTTTGCTAACTAGGGAAGAAAAATAATATTAATGGTGGGAAAAATAATTTGAAGACTAGCAAAAAAAATAAATAAATGAGAGAGATAAATGAGGGATATCTGAAGTTATTCAGCAACTTTATGAATTGGACGAAATGTTTCTCGAACCGGTAAGAAATTATTACACACGCGGACCAGCAGATAAAGAACACTGTTCTCAGGAACGACCCTTGGAATAATGACAAAAATATGAATTCTTTAAAGCGTCATCTACTGCACATATTTAGAAGTAATGGAAGATAATACAATTGAAAAATAAATATTCATTGATATTGTGTTAGAAACGATCAAAAAACACTCCATGGGCCACATTTTTTTTTTAAACAGAAAATTCGAAAAAATTTCATCTAAATTCTTTTGATTCGAATTTATTAAGGATTCGAGTTATAGAACTTGTTTCTAATAATGTTACCATTCTTTTAATCAATCGGTTTCACAGAAAACCCTACGTCTATCGTATACTGTGAGAACGTAAATGCCGAGAGAACAGCGCGGCAAAGTTTAGCTGTAAATGAAATGCTAAGCGTTCTTCTCCAACACCAAAGGAATGGATTATTTTTCTATCTACCTTTCAGTAGTGTCCAGGTCTCGCATCCATACATTACGACAGGAAAGACCAATGCATTTGCAATCCTAATTTTTATTTTGTTTGTCTTTCATAATTATATTAAGCTTTCCCATGGCTCTCTGTTTTGTCCAGAACTACTCGTCTTGTTAATTCTTCTGTGCATACACACACGTTTCCTTGTTTCACAATTTTTGATCCTAGGAAATCAAATCTGTCCACAATCTCAAAACTTTCACCATCTCGTTGAAAACTGCATATCTACTGTGTACTTATGATCTCTTTCCTTTTTTTTCTTTACATTCAGATATTGCCCAAGCTTTTATAATTTTCTCTTTTTACTCTTGATATAATGTTCTTCAAGTCGTCTTCAGATTCTGTCATCAGCATACCTAAGGGGTATCTGTCTGGTAGTTCAAGTTGAAACATACCTAAGGTTGTTGATCACTTTACCTCCAATTCAAACACCTGCTTTCAATTCCTCTAGATCTGATGCTCTCATTATACAAGATGTCCTGCGTGTGTGTGCTAGTACGGCCTTGATCTCATCAACCGTCCGTCGTAGAGGTGTGATTCCAGTATAAAAAATGCTCAGCAGGCGTCTAAAATTGCCCTGTACCAGTTTTGAGGGTGAAAATACAGCGTGCAGAAAAATAAAAAAAAATCTAAATTTTTATACGGTCCCCCTGTTGGCATCAGGAGAGACTGGGCAACAATTTTCCAATTAGAAACTTGTTGTCCTGTCTCTCCTGATGCCAACGAAAAAAAAAAATTCCACGTTTCTAAGTGCAATGTTTACAGAGATATTCTCTCGAAAAACGGAAAAAAAATTCGGGAAAGAACAATGTTAAACGGGCAAAACAGTTTCTCCGCATATTGAACGCTATTCTTTCCCAAATTTCCTCCGTTTTTCGAATTCGAATATCTCTTTGAAAATTGCACTTCAAACATGCATTTGATTTTTTTTTTTTTTGGCATGAGGACAGAGAGGGCAACAATTTTCTAATTGGAAGTCGGAGCACAGAGGGGCCATAAAAAAATGTATTTTTCTACGCACTGTATTTTCACTCTCAAAACTGGTACAAAGTAATTTTTTGAACGCCTGTGGAGCATTTTTTAAACTGGGATCATACCTCTGCGACGAACGGTTGATGAGATAAAGGCCGTGCTAGCACTTACAGGACACCCCGTGTATTCTCCATAGAGAGTAAATAAACTTAGGAAAAAGAAACGTCCTTGCCGAACTCCTTTTTCAATTACAAACCATTCAGTTAGGCCATAGTTTGTTCTTACACTTGCCTCTTGGTTAATATATAGATTTCTGATCAAGCTGAGAATTAGGCAATCCATTGTTCTAAGAATATCCCAAAGCCTATCATGATCAACACAGTCAAAGGCCTTTGTATAATCAATGAAACATAACTTTTTTTTCATGTTCTTTTGCTGAAGGGGATGTTACAGGAGTTATAACTTAGTGGTGCAGTGGAGCCTCGTTTATACGTCGCTCAGTGTTACGGCTTTCACATTTATACGACGTTTAGCTTCGGTCGCAATTAGTTCCTATACATTTTAATGTTAAAATAATTCATTTATTCGACGCTTGCACTTCGACTTGAACTCCACATCTTCTTTAAAACACATCATTTATATTCATCAAATGCAAAATTTTCTGAGGGACTAAAGGTGCTCAACCTTTAGAAAAGTGCGAGCCACTTCAATGACTTGAAATGTGTTGCGGACCACTTAATTAAGTGATCTGGAACAACGCCGTGGATCACTTAATTAGGAAAAGAGATTAGGAAAAGAGCTGCGGATCACTTGAGTGATTTGTAAATGTGCCGCGGGCCACTTGGAAGATCTGGGAAATGTGCCGCGGGTATTTACGTGACCTGAAAATGTGTCACCTAGTTTATTTCTGCAAAATTAGGTTTGTGATCGCGGGCCACGTTAGATGATGGAACTATAATTAGCGGGCCACACTTATTTGAATATTTTGAAATAAATTCAATCGATCATTTTCAAGTCTGTTGGAAGAGGAGGGGGGGGGGGGAAAGCCTTTATTTCAAAGGAGTCTCAGTAGTTATGTGACATACGACGTTTTGAACTAGCCTCTTGAACGTCGTATAAACGAGTACCTCAAAGTACCGTCAGAACTGAAGGTATTAAATCATTCAAAATGAAAGTTTATTGGACGACTCTATAGTGCGATACGTATTGTTAATATTCTCAGAATTGGCAGCAGATAACATTACGACAATTTCATAAATTGTAGACATAAATGTTTATATTAGGATGTTAAGTTACGCCATCTTTATTTCATCTCAAATGCTGCTTTGAATGCTTAAGAATTAATCGATATCATTTGGCGCATAAAACTCATAAAAACTCTCTCAAAAATACATCGACCGTGGTGAGAATACGTGATTAGGTTTCATCGCTAACACACATATATACATCTAGTTTCTCTCTCTCGAAGTAATGCCCGAAGCCTGATAATCCGCCATTTTTTGTAGATACTAAGCGCCTATGTGGTCGTATTTGTTATTCGCTTAGGCTTCTCTACAAAGAGATGCTCCAAATTCAGAAATACTAATCCAATCGTGTATACTAAAAATCCCAGGATTAGGGCGAGTCGAGTTCCGCTCCAGTGTATGCTAAAATGTATTTCTACCCTAAAGGGTAAAAGGGCACCCATTTCCCTAAATCCTTTTTCCAAAAATATTTGTTCTTCGGAGAACCGTTTAGCAGCTGCCTTTTGATATGTAAGCGTTTGATGCGGCGTGTGAATACGTGATTTCAAGTACCGAGACCGGGTGCGCTGTTGGCTGTTTCGTGCATGATAACCACAAGCATAAATTTGCAATAGAAACCAATTTTTTTTATTCTATGATGGAAATATTTGTTCGGATTATGTTTCGATTTCAACATGATTCTCGACATCGTTATTTTTATTTATGTATGGAGATTAATACTGAAATATTCCGAATGTTATCTAAATGGGAAACAGATGACCTAAATCGATTTTTGAATGGTTTAAAGAAATGAAAGTTACTGGATCGAGATCGTTTTTCTAGCCCCAATATAGTCACTAACTGAAATTTCGATTTCTGGAGTTTTTCCCAACTTTTTGGTTCAAGACGTTTGCAGATTCAAAATGGCGGTAGACCGACTGGTAGATAGAAGCTAGAATATACAAGAAGCCAACGTTTTGAAAGCTGTTTCGACTTTAATGAACCAGCAAACAACTGGCTTAACCTTCATTAGTCAATCGGGAAAGACTCAACCTTCATCAGATAAAGCTGTTGGTGGCAGCTATTTATAGCCATTCATCAGGAAATTTGTCATTGTGAGAGTTTCTTAACTTTCATCAAAAGATGCTCTTGGTGACAGTTGCTCAACACTCATCAGAAGAAGCATATGTTGAAAGGAGAAGAAGTTGATTGTGATAGCCACTTCTTTCACACCGTATATGCAGGTGGTGACAGCTGCACAGTATTTATTCATCAGAAGAAGAAGCTAATGGTCCCTGCCAGGGCCGTAACTAGAGGGGGAGTAGGGGGCGGGCAACTGCCCCGGGAGGCACAATTTAGGGGGCGGCAGTTTGAGGTCCGAACAAAGAACACCATTACAAAATTATCGGATTTTAAGCTGTGGGGACGGCAAAATAACGTTTGCCCCGGGCGGCCAAAGTCCTAGTTACAGCCTTGGTCCCTGCTACTTAACATTCATCCGAAGAAGATGCTGATGGCGACAGCTGCTCAATATTCATCAGAAGTTGATGGTGGCAGCCGTGCCCCCCCCCCCCCTCCCCATCCCAGAAGAGCAGGGCAGGGCTGACAGGACGTTTGCCCTGATGGCAGGGACGATTCTTATCATTTTTTTATTCACACTATAAATTCGCTATAGAGTGGCAGGTAGACTAGTATCCCAGTCTAAAACCTGGCTTCGGGATGTGAGAGGGGTAGGGGGCATAGTGACAGTTGCTCAAAATTCAACAGAAGAAGAAAATTATGAGAACAGCTGCTCAACATCCGTCAAAAGAAGCAGAAGCTCAAAGAGACTGTTAACCCTTCGGCACTTCAGTGGTTCAGCTTCGAAATTACAATAGTTACTTCTTCCGAGGCGGTGGTATAGGATCTAGCAGAGAATATATTATACGACACCAAAGATATTCAAAAACAAGGAAGCAATGGTTAGCCTTTGGACGCCCAGAATTGGGCGAATTTTTTACACATATTATACTATTTCAATTACAAATACAACGCCACAACAGGCAAAATGCCAACGAGGTGGCTGAAATTGTTGCAGGATATAACGCTATTCCATCATAGTCCAGATGACAATCAAGGGCTTAAGTACAAATATAATATTAGTCAGATTACGTATACCAAAAGTTTCCAATAATTGAAAAGAAACTAATGTTTTTCACAAATCAGTGCATTTTTATAATGTATGACATATTGACAAGATATACATATTTCATAGGTTAATATAACGGTTAAGTAAAAGAACTATAGTGTGATCTCCCATATATAACGGATACTCCCGTTAGTAGACACATTTCGTTAACGGACACACTTTGTGGATGGCCTCGATATATTTTACTATCCATTAATGGATATTCGTCGTTAACGGATAAAATCTTCGGTCCCCGGAATGCAAGGATATCGTTCGTAATTGAGAGGTTCTATTGCATTAAAGGCCTTAAGCTGCATTTAAAGCCGTAAAGTTACTGTACAGTAAAAAAAATACAAGTGAAACAGAAAATAAATTATGTTTAAGCCCTTAAGCGCGCGCTCTCTGTTGTGTAAAATACATTTAAAGAAATTTGAATTATATAAAACCATGAGTTAAACAATTAATTTCAATTTGGTGGAAAATTTCATAATTGTAAAAAATATCAATTGAACTGAAATTTTTGTTTGATAATTTTTACACAAGGTAATTTATTACATGAATTTGTGAAATTTAAATAGTGTTAAAATTGTTCCATTGCTGGTGCAAATTAATGACGTTGATGTGTGCCTCGCATCAAGTGACAATCGCATCAATATTCGTCCTTAGCTCGATCTTCAAGACCCTTTCGGTACTTATCTAAGGGGCCGTTCAAATATTGCGTAAGCAAATTTTTAGCCTTTCCCGTTGTAGCTTTCTCAGAAAGCACTTGGTCCAAAATCCGTAAGGCACAATTGTAATTTCATCAAAAGTCTGCAAGACTTTTAATGGCTGAATCCTAGTAAATCAGTAGCCTGGTAGGTTTGCACGTTTGAAACGCATTGCTAGGGAACCACGTTAACCAAAGTAAACGTTTGGAAAGTGATTGTTGAGGCCCAAAAACCCATTGTTGTCTGACAGTTTTTTGCCCATTTGGGGCATTTGCCCTGCTCTGACGAACTTTTAAAGTAGTTCAAGTCGGGTCCCATTTGGTATGTATGCAAAACTTGGCGACGCGACGAGCGATCTAATATTGTGGATTTGTTTAGAGGACAGACACACAGAAAAATCAATTTTATATATATAAATGACTACGGATAGCAGACAATTACAGAAAATCATACTTAATATTTTAATTTAAAAAGCTTAAGATTTTGATTCACTTATGTTACTTTCTGTGTTTAATTTTTTTATAAAACCTTTATTTGAATTGGGTTTTTTTTTCATGGAATATAGATAATCTAGTTTTTAGATAGATTATGTAACTGAATGAGATTATGTTCTGAATAATTAGATTGTGTGTGTGTGTGTGCCAGATATCATCATTGCTGTTTCAAGAAGCCATAGCGTTTGTGCAGATTTAGTTTAGTTAAATGTTTACACACGCTTTTCGTTAGTGCCCTCTAGACGCAAAGATTATGCTCGGGCAAATCAATTTCGCAAAGAAGCGAATGTCTGTGTTAGACCATCACCTCCTAGAGATAGGAGGCGCCTCTATCTCTAGGAGGCGCTGGTTAGACACGGGAAAGTTAGACAAGTAGTTAAGGACGATATCTGACTCAAAAGGCCAATCCAACTTTCACGATAAAATATTTATTTCCGGTCTACTTCTAAAGACTAAAAAGGTCTTCCTAAGACTGCATTGTCATTAAACACGAGGACTGGTTCGCAAGGGAGAACTGAAATTCCTCACGTAAAAACTGATTTTTTGTGCTCTGCTGAAAGCTAAAAATGTCTTTAAAGGACTGCATTTTTGTTAAGGACGAGGGCTGGTTCGTAATGACAATTGAAATTTATCGAGTGAAAATTGATTTTTGTCCTCCGGCTGACTGGACTGAAAAGGCCTTTTAAAGCAAGGATTCCCGTTAAGGAAGGAGGCAATAGGGACAGAAGAAAGTGTGGGAGGCTATTAAAGATATCTCAAGTTTTTGCTAAGGATTATAAGTCTTTTAAGGACGGGTTCATATGGCAATAGATATTTCTCAAGTAAAATTTGTTTTTTGTACTGCGCTGAAGACTAAAAAGGTCTTTCAAGGACTGCATTCTCATTGGCCATCTTCTTAAGACTAAAAGGGTCTTTTATGGACCGTATTCTCGAAAATAACGGCTACTGGTTCGTAGGACGATTGGAATTAATGAAGTAAAAATTTATGATTGGTACTCTGCTAAAGACCGAACTGAATTCAAATAAATTCAGTTTTGTTCTTATACCAAATACTCAGAACTTCTCTTAACCAGTCAGGTGGTTACGCACCAATTTTGAATCTAATTATTTCAATTTTTGAAAACTAATAAGCGATTATTTCAATTATCGCAATTTTCTGTTGTTGATGATTTACAAAAACAGTTAAGAACATGAAGTCAGTATAAATGTATTCATAAAAGAAAATTCAGGAAAATTCATTTTATTATCTTCAAACTTTTAGAAAAGAAAAAAAAAAAGAGGAATTAATCACACAGCTGACTGGTTAAGGACTGGTTCGTCAGGCAAAAATTAAATTTCTCAAACAAAAATAAATTTCTGGTCCTCTGCTAAGGACTATGAAAATCTCTTAAGGACCGCATTCTTGTTAAGGACTAGGGCTAGTTCGTGATTGAAATTTCCTAATTGAAAATTTATTTTCGGTTCTCTTCTGCAGACTACTGTATATCTTATAGTTTTTAGTCCATTATATTATTTCACGATCCATGCATGTTTGGTATCATTCGAAAGAGGAATAAAGTGGTTTTGTACAATCACAACTATATTTTCATTTATCATATTTTATTGTGAGTGATGAACGCTTGCCACGTAACACGGGGGGGGGGGGGGAGGGAATCTGAGATATTATTTTAAAGAGCATGTTTTAGCTCAAAGGCCATGTATGACTGAGCTATTAGTTCTTTGTTACATCCACGTGGCTGAGTTACAAATACGGTAGAAGAGAAAAAATACAGCTAAACCACAAAGAAAGTATTTAAAAAAAATTAGGTAATACAAGTGATACTTTATAATAATATTATAAACAAGACGTTATTTTATAAACATAAAATATTTCAAATTAATTCAATGATTAGTTAGTTATGATTTTTTTTTTTTTTTACCACAAACATCTGCGAAAACCGGCGATTCCATTTTAATACGAGGTGAGTTTCATTTAAATTCTCTCCGGGCTTGAAGGGTTAAGGACTGGATTCTCGTTAAGGACGAAGACTTATGCGTAAGGGAAAATTCCTTTTAGGACCCCTGCTGGAAACACTAAAGGTCTATTGGGGACTGAATTCTCGCTTGGGATGAAATCTGGGTTCGTAAGGTAAGTTCGTAAGGTAAGTTCGTTCGTAATTAAAGTTTCTCAAGTAAACATTTATTTTCAGTCCCCTTCTGTAAACTGAAAAAGATTAATCAACTAGACCAGACATGTCCAGTCTTCCATCCTTACGGATATCAAGAAGTTCTTGAGGAACACCTTTTTTAAGGATTGGATTCTCGTTAAGCACATAGAAATGCGACATTTCACAAGTTAAATATTCTAAGGTCGAAAATACATGAAAAATACTTTTCATCCACGTACTTTTACATAATATTATTTTTCTTGCAAGTGAATTACCATCCCGCCATGACGCATGCGAAAAACATTATTATTTCTACGGGACTTGTACGACCATCCCGATAACGATCGCGTTAACCTAAAAAACTTATAATATCGGAGAATCACATAATCTGAAGAAAATTCTGTAAAAAAGAGAAGAATAGAAATAATAAATCCAAACTATTTTGTTCTAGGATATTCACGGCATATCGTAGAAGACATTGGAAATCTATAGCCATAATCTGAGGCGTGATACGAATACGTAATAGCTATTGATAATGTATCAAGTGAAACCGATGGATGCGTTCAATTCACCGTGAAAGGATTTTCACCACAAAAAACAGCTATCGACGAAACATCAATTTCATCACGTTTCTATGTGCCGCCATCTACTGAGGCAATTTGCTCCTCTTCGACGGACGTTGAATCAAAGTAGAATCTCCTTGAACATACAAAAAATACGTCTGCCTAATATAGTTAGGCCTCGAATATGTAGAACATGGCGTTTTCTGTGAAACTTTGATGTAGTTTTTTGATCTCGTGCATATTTTATTTCATGATTTGTTTTCATGGCCTCGTTCGTAGGGTGGAATAAGAAAGTTGTTTTTTTTATTTTAGTATGTGCTCCATTTTGTGGGTAAAGATTATGCGAATTTTGCCCTGTTCAGTATGGCTTGGGCTCCTGAATCAATATAAAAAGCTCTAAAATTTGTAGGATTAAAACTTGAGAATAACATTCTTATGTCACATGAGAAGGAATGATAAGCTGCATCGTGGGAGGAAAATTTTTTGTGGCCGTGCATTGAAACGAGTAATCCCCCGACGATGATCGACCTGCCGTTGCTACGGTTTCTCAAAAAATTTTCACCCATTGCCCCGCTTGGGACCATATTTTTTTCTTATTGCATATCCAGTGCTTCCTTCCCCTCCCCAACTGCCCAGGACGGAGATCCTCTTTCAATTTTTGGCAGTAAACTTATAGTAAATAAAGTCGGTCTCCCGGACCTCTGGGGTAGAGGTCAGTGAGCTTCCTTCTCTAGAGGGGAGAGAGACTCCGTATAGGGAGTCCAGTCTCCACTGTATGTTCCGGGACAACGTATTTAGCTGAAAGCATACATATAATATGACCAGTTAATCTTATGTCTATGGATGAAAATAACAGTGTCTACTCTCCGGTACCAGATCTCATCTTGTATGCTCCTCTTTGCTCTATGGACATGAGGTCACCCAGGAAATGCCAGGAAATGTAAGGACGGCCCTAGTTCCATGAGCAGTTTTGCTGGATGCTGAAAGTGGTTCCAATTTTTCATGATAATATTTTTCTCGAATGCATTTTTTTTCAGAGGTCTGTGCGGTCCCCTTCAATCCCCTGTTATGGCTTCCCCCCTTTACTTGATTTCCATACATGACTTTCCCCTAAAGTATTCCAGGGCCACAAGATGCAGCACCCCTTCCTACCCACTCCTTTGGACCACGTGTATGTGGCCACAATTTTTTTCTCAGCTCTTTGTACTTCCTCCATCCACTTGATTTTCACATCCCGGGACCGCAAGGGGGTCATGCTTGAGAAACATTGAGCTAAAAGCATTTGAGCTCTCGTCTTATTTTCTCTACTTACAAGAGATTTTGAGCAGTAAATGGTTGCTAGAAAACAACCTTGCGGAAACAATAGATACAATTCCAGTGTCTAAAAGCAAAACCATAAATCCACCTCTACTCATCCAATCAATTCAGCGCAATTCTGATACCTTAGGGTTATCAACCTATAGGAAGCGACCGAAACTTGACTCGCATGGGGCTTCCGAGATGGGTCGTACAAATCCACTTACAGCCAATACTTTTTTGGTGGAAAATGATTCAAAATTGATTAGTAGGAGCTTCCTAGGTAAATCGTACAAATCCACTTCACCACAGTCCAGTTACAAATGCACTTATGCGTCACCGGTGTCACCAATTTCAAAACAAACAGTTTTCGGAATGTTTTTTCCACCCATGGGTCGCGAAGCTGATCTTGTTGTTGATTTTGGGTCGCCGCTGAAAAAGGTTAGGGGTCATTCAAGTATTACGTCAGCATCGAGGGGGGAGGGGGGGTTCGGATTTGCTGACTTTTGATGACAAGGGGGAGGGGGGTGTTTGAAGGTTGCTTACGTCATCCCCCACCCCTTTTTGAAGATATGAAATATTCTACGCTGCTGACGAAATTTTGCTGACGGGGGGGGGGGGGGGAGGGAGGTCAGTGTTTTGCTGACTTTTTCTGACAAGGGGGAGGAGGGAGGGGGTCAAAAATGGTTGAAAATCTGATTACGTAATACTTGAATGGCCCCTTAGCTACCTACCCCTTGCATTACGGACACTGATATTCACTGATGATTTTGTACATACGCATGGAAGATTTCAAAATTCACACGCTCAGAACATGATCATTTGTATCAGTATCTGAAATTCCATCGTATTCCTCAGAAAGTTGTGGCTGCTGTTTCTTCCATCATCATCTATGCGTTGCATCCAGAGGCACCCAAATTTGGGTGGCCGAGCCCAAATACTGGTACCCTTCTCCCTCCTACATACTTCTTCTATCCATGTCAATGAGTCCCGTATATACGGGACGATCGACAACTTTCACAGCCCCCCCCCCCAATATTTTCTCCATATCGGCGACTCTGGTTGAATCAGCCTTGATATCGGGAACGTCACGCATAACAGCTGAAAACGGCAGATGATTCATAATCCATCCAGATCAATAATCCATAGAAATTATAATGAAAATAAAAATGATCCAGTAAAAGTCATTGTAACGATCATTACACGGAGTATGGAAATAAAAAAACAAAATGCGATTGTTTTTCGATCGTTTCTGGCGCAATCTCGATGCTTCACCACCTTCTGTGTGGTGACCTGTTTCTTAGAAAGCAAAAGCCATAATAGAAACAACAATAATAAGGTTACTGGATTAATGAGTTTTCCATCTCCCCCACCCCCATTGTAATGAAATGAAAAATTAATAACCATCCTGGTAATGAAGTAACAACTTTTCTTTTCACGATTATTAACCCATTCGGTGGTGGTTGGTTTGGATTCCGTTCCGGACGATAATTCTCAGCTGATTATTATTATCTCTCCGTCGGTAATGCTCCAGTGGTGGCGGCGGCCATGTTGTGGATCTTCGCGTGTGGATCGATTTAAGCGTACGCATAAGCGCACTGAATGTGACGTTGTGTGGAATAATTTGGATCACAGAAGATTCTGCAACCAGAGAGAGATAATCGTGAAAATAATCCCTTTGAATGAGTGTAATTGTGATATAATTCGATAACAGCCATTTGTAATGAAGTCATACTCGCGGCGAAAGGTCATTAATCCAGTCTTGATGCAGGATAACTGGAAAAGTTCTTGACGTTTTATTCACTGCCATGAAAACAAAAAACATACGTAGGAGACGTTCCACGCCGTGTGTTCAAAGTAATTCGCCCCGTACGACAACTCATCCCGACCCCTTTACAGACCCTGGTGCTACAAATGTGTGGGCCGTCTTTTCTCACTGTAGGATTTTTTTTCTTTTGACCTCAGGGAGTTCGACCCTGACTTGAAGAATTGTGTAAGTTTTGAAATAGAAATATAGTGAATATATGAACTTTGGGGGGGGGGGGGGGTGCTCTTCCATCAGATTGTAGCACCAGTGGCGTATTTACGAGGGGGAGAGGCTAAGCGGGCTGTAGCCCTGTGTGGTAAGTTCAGACGGGCGGCAAATTTGAGGAATAAGTAGCCCAGAAAGTTAGTAGAATGGGAGAAGGAAAGCAAAATTTTTGTGTATGAACCTATATAAATCTGCCGAGACAGTGAGCGACCAAAAGAGTGACCTAGAGTGTTTACAAGCACGTGAGTGAGGAAAAGAGTGGCTAAGAGCGTGAGCAAGCATGTGAGCGAACAAAAGAGTGACCTACAGAGCGAGGAACCAGACCAGTGAGCGACCTAGTGACTTAAGGCGCATGCAAGCACGTGAATGACCAAAAGAGTGAGCTAGAGCACGTGCAAGCATGTGAATGACCAAAAAATTACATAGAGCGTGTGCCAACGTGAGTGATCAAAAGTGACCCATAAAGCAAGGAACCATGTCAGTGAGCGGCCAAAAGAGTGGCCTAGGGCGTGTGCAAATATATGAGTGACTTGACGAGTGTGCAGACATGTGAGTGACCTAGAGCGTGTGCAAACGTGTGAGTGACCAAAGCAGTGTGTAAGCGTGTGAGCGAAGAAAACAGTGTGCAAGCATATGAATGAATAAAAGAGTGACGAAAATAGTGTGCAATCACGTGAGTGATCTAGAGCGTGTGCAAGCGTGTGAGTGACCAAAAGAGTGTGCAAGCATATGAATGAATAAAAGAGTGACGAAAATAGTGTGCAAGCACGTGAGTGACCAAAACAGTGTACAAGCATGTGAGTGACCAAAACAGTGTGCAAGCATGTGAATGACGAAAATAGTGTGCAAGCATATGAATGAATAAAAGAGTGACTTGGCCGAAAGAAATTGAACGAAACGAATTGGAAGAGACTGGTAAATCATGGCGGTCATCATCATCTGCTTGTTATCGATAAAATGCTCTAGCCTAGTAAGAGGCCACTAGTAAACTCAGGGTTAAGTGAGGCCACTGGGAAAACGATAGGTATGTAATGCTGGGCCGGTAAAGAATTGGTTCATAAGGCTACCGATGAATGAACGATGGCTGAGTGATGAATACTGTTAAACGTTTGGCTGAGCCACCATCAAGAACCATTTTCAGCACACCGACTGGATGCAAAATATCTCTAAATATCATGCCTTTTTTTCCCCTGTCTGATGCTTTTTTCCATTTAGTTGACTGCAGTCATCATTCGAATCTCATCGCTCCATATTGTTTGAAGGGCGCCGTTTCTTGGACGTTTAACATTACAGGCTACCAATTTAGAATATTTGTGGTCCGTCTGTGTTGTTCTGTCTTCTTGGAAATAATATGTTCGGCGCATTTCAAACGTTTAATTCTTTTCCATGATATCATATACTTTTGTTTGGTTTCTTGTCCAAGTGATTCGTTTCCGTTAAGGCCACTGAACCTGAACAACCAGATCTAACCAGGTTCCCATCACTTATACCAGCGATCTCAAAAAGTATGCGTCGTAGCTTCTAGGGGCATCGCGATATATTGCTTTGTGTCTCTGTTTATGTGTGTGCTTTGAAGTGATTCTTTTACATGGGGAAAATATCTCCGAAACTATTCCGGGGAGCCGCAGGCGAACCATGAATTGGGTGAAGGGATCCGCGGATGGCAAAAGTTTGAGAAGCACTGACTTGAGCAATTTCGAAACTTCCCTCTGACCGATCAGCACTAGAGGTGCTCAATAAGCAATTACTATTCTGGAACCCTACTGCGACATGCGCATATCACACGGGGTGTTTCAACGGACCGCTGCGAACTGTGGCGTGGACGACAATGAGCGTATTGATGAGGTTTAACTTAGATCTGGTTTAAAAACAATACCCAACATTATTTCGTCCTTAGCGAATTGCTAGATCATTGCCAAGTTACATGGAAGTGGGGGGGGGGGTGGACCTCCCCCGGCGGCAGGCTTAGCAAACTCGGTTCGTCCATTTTCTGTGAGGTCAGTTGGGGTCTTGAACTCACACTGTGTGTCAAGGAGGGGAACTGTAGTTGCAATTTCTCGAGTGGAAATTAATTTTTGATCCTCTACTAAGGACTATAAAGGTCTTTTTTCAAGGATCGGATTCCCGTTAAGGACGAAGACTCACTGGATCGAAAACTCGATACTAATGGCATATTTACATTTGGGGGGGGGGGGGGGCTTTCCGGTGTCCGGCTTCAACTCCTCCATTTCGTATGAGGTCAATTGAGGTCTTGAATACACACACACACCTATAGCATTTCGGTGCTGCGATATCTCTCACTTTCTCAGAATTCATCTGGATATCTCGCCAACCAGGGATATCTCGACACAACTATTCGGTTAACGTACTCAATTGGGCAGGGACTAAACAGGATGTCACGATCAATTGGCGACAATTGATCTGCCACGTCGTATATAACACATGATTTATTACCGCAAGAAACAATATAATATGTCTGATCGAAAAAAAAACGATGGCGACAATGTTGAGGATTCGTTCGTTCGGAACAAAATGGTTTCCGATCATACGACAGGAACCAATTACGTCCCCCGACATTGTATAGTACTTACAGGCAGAGATCGGTCACGACGGTATTTACTACAACTTAAGAATCTATTTGGCTGTCGGCAAAGATGTCTTTTCCGAGAAATAAGGTCGTCGAGAACACGCAACAAGATGCACGTCAACCCTCCTTAAGAAAGTCCAATAAATCAGCCAAGGCAATCATTGGCTCCAACGGAACAAGGATCTAAGTTTGCTGCTACAAGCTTCGCCATGCGTGAATTGGTGACTAGTCGGCACAAACCAGTGGTATGGTAATACAAGCCCTCCCGCCAGCCCCAGTGGCCCCGAGAAGATTATCGTCAATTTGCGTTTTTTCAAGCTATAAAATCGCTATAGAGGGAGGGGCTCGCCGTAGATCCCAGCACGTGTGGGCCCTGCTGCTGATTGTGGGAGGGGGTCATGGATAACATGTTATAACTTGGATTCGTAAAGCGATATTTCACTTACGAAAATCTCGTCCCTAGTACGTTTCGTCAACAGCAATTTCGCCCCGGTATATTTGGACCCCGGAAATTTCACCTTCGACATTTCACCAGCCCTGACCATGTGAGCGACCCGATGAACGATGAGTGACCAATTGAGTGACCCTATCAGTGATCAAGTGAGTTGGATATTTACCCCCCCCCCATGATATTTCACCTGCCCTGACCGTATGAGAGAACATATGAATGATGGTGCAAGTGAGCTGAAACATTCACCCGTGACATTTAAACTGCCCTGACCGTATGAATGACCGTACGAGTAAACATGTGAATGATGGTGTGAGTGACCGTATGAATGAACAAGTTGGTCGGACATTTAGCCCCACGATTGCATTTTGCCTGCCCTGACCATGTGAGTGACTCTATTAGTGATCAAGTGAACTGAAAACTTACTCCCTTCACATTTCGCTTATCCTGACCGTATGAGCGATCGTATGAGTGAACAGATGATTGATAGTAAGAATGACCAAGTAAGTGATCGTATGAGTGATCAAGTGAGTTGAACATCTGCTTGTGACACTTTTCCTGCCCTGACCATATGAGTTACCCTGTGAGTGGTCAAGTGAGTTGAACATATACTTCCTGACATTTCACCTGCCCTGACAGCATGAATGACCATATAGTGAACATATGAATGATTGTACGAGTGACCGTATAGTGAACATATGAATGATTGTATGAGTGACCGTATGGTGACCATATGAATGATTGCATGAGTGACCACATGAATGATTGCATGAGTGACCACATGAATGATTGCATGAGTGACCACATGAATGATTGCATGAGTGACCACATGAATGATTGCATGAGTGACCACATGAATGATTGCATGAGTGACCACATGAATGATCAAGTAAGTTGAGCACTTACCGATTGGCATTTCAACTACCCTGACCGTATGAGTGACCGTAAAAAGAGCCGCAGGAGTAACAAAGTGAGTGATCAGGTGAGTGACCGTATGAGTGATCATGTCAGTGATCAGGTGAGTGACCGTATGAGTGATCATGTCAGTGATCAGGTGAGTGACCATATGAGTGATCATGTGAGTGATCATGTGAGTGATCGGGTGAGTGACTGTATGAGTGATCATGTGAGTGACCGTATGAGTGATCATGTGAGTGACCAATCCAGTGACAGTATGAGTGACCAAGTGAGCGACTACGTGAATTAGACCGGATATCTCATTTCACACCCTATTTTCGATTCTCATTTCGTCCCTTGTGTAAATGTTAGGTGAGTGTGCGGCTGAAATTTGCACAAAGCATAATATAATGTTTATTCCTGTCACAAATGAATTGGCGAAAGTATTAAGCGTGGGGGGGGGGGGGGACTGGCCGCGAAGAGCAAAAGGCCTACAACGGTATACTATTTAATCATTACATAGTTGGAAAAATTGATGGCAGATGGCAGCACTACACATAACAAACATTAAGGTTCACTACAAGCACACACATTCCAACATGTGTATTCATTCGTTAGAGCTTCCGCAGAGTAATATGCATGTCTGGTTAAGTAGTGAATTTATATCATGAAAAAACAAAAAAAAATGTTTGTAACTGTCCCGGGCCCCAGGGCTGGATCACTCACTGTCAGTCCCACCATTGTGGGGTGGGGGGGGCATGGCGTTAGCCTTGCCGAGTCTCACGACGTTATGCATTCTCAGAATCGCCCCCCACATAAACGATGGATCTCCGTGCCCACAAGATGACACCCATCATTACACGCACGCGCGCAAAAGAAACTAAAACCCGAGGATAAAATAATGACGATAATGATACCGTCGTATCATGTAAGCCGTAATTATTGGGGCCGTGGGAGAAAAAGGAAAGTCTTCCATATTGTCGGGGAAAAAAAAAAAGAAGATGGCGGACAAGGTTCGGTGGTTACTCATTCCCACGTTTCTCAAAAGACACCAACGAGAACGCGGCGCAACATATTTTAGAATTAAAACGGGATGATGATGCCATCGCTGTAGCAGCAACAAGTTCGAATCGATAATCAACGCCATCTATGAGGAAATACAATATGTATCTATACAGAGTGACGACCTGATTGTCCATCAGAGCATCTCACACACACAAGCGCCTCCATCTCTTATTCCCCCCCTCCCCTGACTATCAGTAAGTGTAATAAAATATTGAGTTTTTTTTATTACCTCTCTGTTAATTAAGGGTCATTGTGATATTTTAGAAGCTTCCAGAAACTTTCTTGCAAGAGAAGATCGATTTTGATTTAAGGGTTTCGATTTCGTTCGTCAAAGTGTTGGGTGATGGCGGCTATTAGTAATGATTTGGTGGCGATGGTTGGCTAAACACGCGCTTCGGTTGAGGCTGTTGTGTCTCTTCGGATGACTGTAACCGAAAACCGTTGGGAACCGAAGGATTTCGATTACAAATGCCCCATTGTTTCCATAACCATCAAATCTAACTTTGGAGTCCATTGCCTTTAGGATCATTTGATTCCTTACAATTTGCGTACAGTTTTGAACCGCCTAAATGGCGTTCGGTAACAACCAACAGCCTATATAAATTCGTATATGTTACTTACCAAAGCCCGAAGTGTGCAGAGTCTTTGGCCAAAGTACGATTTGTAGAAATAGTTCGGGCTTTGGCCGGCCAATTCGTGAAGCGGCTGGAGATAAATGACCACCAAATCCAGAACATGGCTCCCACTCTGTCCCAAAGCTGGAGATACCTACCTGGCCGGTGTTCGACCCGGTTTCGAAACCGGTTCTGGTGCAGTCGCTAGAGCGTCGGATGGGCAATCCGAAGATAACGGGTTCGATTCCGGCTCGTCATATTTCTTTGCCGCTGTGGTGATGGAGTGGTCACAAAGACGGATTCACATCGCGAGGACCCGGGTTCGAATCCCACCGATCATCGCCACAATGGTGGTCGGCCGAAATTGGTTTTGTGTGGTTCCTAACTTCGAGGCGTGAATGCGAGCTTATCTAACCGTTACAAAAGTCTCGCCGCAGAGATCAACAGACCTACAATGCTACATATATTTAAACATTACACTTCACAAACTTCACTTCTGAAATATAGATGGCAGAACTAAAAATCAGACACGACACTATATACGCAAGCAAAATGTTATAGGTACTCACACTTCCGGCACAACTCACTCGGTAGTGAATTGCCCTTGGCGATAGACCGGAGTTGTGCTCTGTTTCAAAGAAAGGAAGGAAGCGTTCGATGTGCTGATGTAATGCCAATGACGGTCTAGTAGACCCCAAATCCGTTTTGTTCATCGCCAATGTGTGTGATGCATGGCTGTAATTAGTAGCTGTATTTGATTAGTTCCATGTAACAGCAAAAAAAATTCAGGGGGGGGGGCTATTTAATAATAATAATACAGACATACAGTTTTCTCAAGGGGCGAAATGAGAATCGAAAATAGGGTGTGAAATGAGATATCCGGTCCAATTCACGTAGTCGCTCACTTGGTCACTCATACGGTCACTGGACTGATCCCTCATTCGGTCACTCCTACGGTTACTGGATTGGTCACTCACATGATCACTCATACGATCACTCACTTGATCACTGACTTTGTTACTCCTGCGGCCCTTTTTACGGTCACTCATACTTTCAGGGCAGTTGAAATGCCAATCGGTAAATACCCAACTTACTTGATCATTCATGAGGTCACTCATACAATCATTCATATGTTCACTATACGGCCATTCATACCATTCCTCATGCTGTCAGGGCAGGTGAAATGTCAGGAAGTATATGTTTTCAACTCACCTAATCACTCACAGGGTCACTCATATGGTCAGGGCAGGAAAAGTGCCACAAGGAGATGTCCAACTCACTTGATCACTCATACGATCACTTACTTGGTCATTCTTACCATCAATCATCTGTACACAATTATGGAAGAAAAAGAATGATTACCGTATCGTGACTGTTGTTTGATGGGTTACCACAGCTAACGTGGACATAATTATCACGAAAAAGTGCGCCAACTTGGCGATGACCCGAATCATGTCATTTGTTACTGGACTTCGAACAGCGATCTTTGGATACTTCGCAAACTGTTTTGAACTTGAAATACCCACGTTATACAGACAGATACCCACGTTAATATTCCTTACGGAACCTCTAACGTAAAGGGTACCTGTTGGAAAAGTAGCAACACCCTTTCATGACCCACCAATCACTTCATCCACTCCACCTGAAACCAAACATGAGAACACTTTTTCAAAGTGTATATGAGGGTTAAAAACAAAACAAAAAGAAAATACAAAGTAAACAATGAAAAATTAAACATCTCTGGTGAACACGATGCACGTCACAGTCCAAGAACATGTGCGAAAAAAAAGAAAATGGGGGGAACAATAATCAGTTTGCGCTTTTATTTAGTGAAATGTTCGCAAACTGTCTGGCCGAAGCCCGAAATTCGGACATTGACCGGGTCAAATTACAATGAAATTGGCCAATTTGCGACCTGGGAAATTTCGAGCTTATACAGTTCACCCTCGTCAGCTGCGTCCGCATCGTTTGGTTCCTATCAGTTTGTGAAAACGTCCATCCTCTTCAACCGGCTCCACGATGTTTCGGTTCCATAACACTTACATACAGGCCATTCTATTCCACTTCCTGAACATCGTTTGGTTCCAACCGATTTGCATGTAGTCCATCCCTCCCGCCACTACACGGCAGCACCTCCTAGAGCTAGACGGCCTCCGCACTCTACTTGTGACGTCAGTAAGTAGTCCATTTTCCCTCAGAATATTCAGAGGAAGAAAATTCCCTTGTCGTGCCAGTTTCATCGTAGTTTCAACCCACACGGGAAAAAGGCTTACATCCCGGGAGGGACAGAGCCTGGGTCGTGTCTGGTCTGACGGAGTATCATCGTTGTGAGGAAAAGAAATGATCGGGCTCAGAATTGGCGATTTCTATGCCCCACATCCAATCACTATGCGGTATTTGTGAGCCAATCAGGAAGATTCTACGCCAAAATAAGAAGAAACGAAATAGGATGATGCGTTTCAAAATATGGAATGGTCTGAATGACGTTTATGGCAAACAGTGCAGATGCCTTCTATCTCTAGGAGATGCTGTATACGGCCGCTATTGCGTCCCAACGCCATCGGAATAAATTCAATCGATTTTCTGTATGTTTTCTTTCCTCTCTCCTCACCATCGCGGATCCTTATAGCAACCCTATTTTAGGTTTCTTATCCTTTCCCCCCCCTCTTTCTTTATAATGCATCTTTCTACTGCATAAATGTAAGAGCGAAAGAGAACGAGAAGGGTGACGGTGAAAAAAAAGAGAAGAATTTCTCCATCTTTCTTTTTCTAGCGTTCGGTTAAGTTAGGAAAGTGGTTCTTAATCGGGGGGTGCGGGAGAGCATTTTTGAGGTGCGAGATAGAAAAGGCAACGGAAAGTGAAAGGGCGTGGGTTCGATTCCCCCGCAAGTGCAGTTTAATTTGCTCTCATATATATATGCCTTCGCATCAGCCAGCTGTTTGGGGCCATTCAAGTATTACGTAAGCAGATTTTTAGCCATTTTTGACCCCCTCCCCCCGTCAGCAAAATTTCGTCAGCAGTTTAGAATATTTCATATCTTCAAAAAAGGGTAGTTGATGACGTAAGCAACCTTCAAATCCCCCCCCCCTTGTCATCAAAAGTCAGCAAATCCGAAACCCTGACGTAATACTTGAATGACCCCTTTAAACCTGGAATTCCCTTCCAATTTTTTCCAGGCTGATAAAAAAAATGGTAATTTGCGAGATTTTTATCCGGGATTTTGGGAATGATAAAAATTCAGTAGGCTTTATACGGGGGGGGGGGGGGGGGAAACGGGAACTTTTATAGAAAAAAAAGAAGTCGGAATAGTCGAAAGTATGGAGAAATAGGCAAATGCTGCGGTAAACATTGGTCATGGGATGACCATACCGCCCGTATCTCCCAGGATAGTCCCGTTTTTTTTGCCCTTTCCGATCTTTTTTGCAGATAAGTCCCGTTTTTTTGAACGAGACCACAACTTGGATTATTGAAATCAAAAGTTTTTTTTTCACTTCAAATTATATATCATGATATTTATAACTATAAATAAGATTTCAATCTGCTGAAATTAGCTACATTCTACAGTAGTGCTACATTTCCCGCCATTGGAGATTTTAAAATGATTTTAGCAATATTTGGCAGCTTTGCTTTCTTTTGGCAATAATTAGCAATGTCCCGTATATTAGCGTATTTCTTTTTCAAGCTTCTTTCAGTACTACCAATTACCGTTAAAAATTCCAAATACCGTGGTGAGTAAAATGCAAAGCTACGGCGCACACACACACAGGGCCGCAACTGAGGGAGTCTGGTGCCCCGTGCGTCGGACGGGGCCCAAGTTTAATTCGTTAATATCCACTGTTTCCCAAAGTGAGCAATATCGCCCTCTGGTGGGTTATGGAATTGTCCGGGGGCAATAGAAGCTATGCGTATAAAGCTATCTCATAGGATCCTATGAGTACTTTCGAGTTGGGGGGCGATGAGAGAACAAAAATTTGGCAAATCGGTAAATGTAAACTATTGGTCTTGGAGGTCCCGACTGAAATCAACAAACAGTGTTTTTAAAAAAAATTCGGAAGAAGGGGGCGATAGAACGAAAAGGTTTGGGAAGCTTCGCCCATAGTTTCGAGATCCCCCATCGCCCCCTTCTTCAGAATTTTTTTTTTCTCTCATCGCCCTTTTCCCTCAAGCGAACCCATACGATCCTGTATTATACTCATAATTTCTATCGCCTCCTTGACCCTTCCATCGACCACCAGGGGGGTGCAATTCACTTTGGGAAAAACACAGCTTTGGAGCGATTCAAGTACATTCAAACCTCGTTAGTGCGTCACCCGGTTGACACGTCACTCCGCTTACCGGGTCACTTTTTGGAAGTCCCAATTGTCCTCAGGCAGGAATTGGCACAGCTATGGCTTACTCCGTTTAACGAGTCACTCCGCCTACTAAGTCATATTTTTTGCTCTCTCAAGAGTGACTCATTAACGAGGTTTGACTGTATTACTTAAGCAGATTTTCAGCCATTTTTGACCCCCTCCCCTCCCCTCCCCTCCCTTCGCCCTCCCCCCTTCTCGGCAAAAGTCAGCAAAACCTGACTCCCTTCTCCCCTGTCAGCGAAATTTCGTCAGCAGCTTAGAATATTTCATATCTTGAAAAAGGGGTGGTTGATGACGTAAGCAATCTTGAAACCCCCCCCCCCCCCGTCATCAAAAGTCAGCAAATCCGAAACCTCCCTCGATGCTGACGCAATACTTGAATGACCCCTTTTACCTTTCCTTCAACATAGCAAGAAGGTGCTAAAATGCGTTCTTGCCCCGGTTGACCGAAAATCTAGTTGCGGTCCTGCACACACACACACACACAGGGTTACTAGATTCAGGGGCGTAGCCAGAAATTTCGTTCTGGGGGGGGGGGGACCACTTTCATTTCGGGGGGGGGGGATCAAAGTGACAGAACAATGGATTTGGCCATCTTTTTCCCTTTTTTCGGTCATTTTCTCATATTTCGGGGGGGACCAGACCCCCAAGTCCCCCCTCCTCCTCGCTACGCCCTTGACTAGATTCACAAACTCAAAAAGGAGGAAGCCTGCACACGCAACCCGGGGCTAACGAGTTACTTTTTTCGAGAAAGAATTTCTCGTTAGCCCCATACGCAACCTTTGTGACGTGACTTATCTCAATTTCCCCCAATAGATGACGCCACTATTTAGACCAATTAAAAAAAAAGGCACAACAATAATTTTTTCCCCCAATTCTAAAACACAATAACTGCTAAAATACCCAGAAACAAAAAAAAAAAAAAAATTGGGAATTTCGGCGGCTATTGATGAATGCGTGTCGGAAAGAGCAACACGAAAACCACTCATATCATATGAATGAAGTATGTGTGTACCAATGTTCCATTTCGAATAGGGTGGCCATACATCTAGTTCTATTTAGCTCTTACATTTATTCAGTAAAAAAGATGTATTATAAAGAAAGAGGAAGAAAGGAAAAGAAACTTAAATAGGGTTGCTATAAGGCTTAGGGTGACCATACGTCCCGTATTTTCCGGGACAGTCCAGATTTTCTTTCTTCTAAACGTCCCGACTTTTTGGCAGAAGTGTCCCGGTTTTTCCCGTTTTTTTTACATGACGCCTACTTGGATTTTTATTCTTTATTGAAGTCAAAGATTGAAAATATTTTTGAACTCATAAATTATATTATGATAATTACAACTACAAATAACAACATTAATCTCCGACATTTGCCTAGGTGAACGTTTTATTTCGTGGAATCCACTGCAATTTGCAGTAATGCTTCGTTTCCCGCCATTGCGATTTTTGCTTAATTTTCAGCAATATTTGGCAACATTGTTCATTTTTGGCGATAATTGGCGATGTCCCGTATTTGGAATCTCCATATTTCCCATATTTCTCTCGAGGAAATAGGGTAAGCCTAATTTTGAAATATGTGTTTCAAGGAGAAAAAAAAAAATTTCCCCAGAAAAAAATGAAAATAATTCCGGAAACCTGAAAATAGAATGAAAGGACAAATTTCCCCAAAAAGTAGGAGGACGCTTGAAATGACGGAGAAAAAGGAGGACGGTTGGCAACCCCTCACACACACATAAATCACCAGTGCATTGAAACTCATGAAAAAAAAAACAACAAGCATGACAGATATAATAAATGAATATCCATATTTTTCATGATAATTTTGATTGACAATAATTTTAATCTTTGGTTTCAGAAAGAACTGAAATTTGCGTGGGCTTCATTATTTTTTTAAGCAGGGATCTCTCTTATTTCATGTTTGTTATTACCACCACTAGAGAGCAGCACGACACGGTAAACTTCTGTTGATGTTTGGAAAATCGCAAATTACTCCTGCTGACCATATCTTTCCGGGAAATTCTGATTTCAAATACGTTTTAGTTGCGAATCACCGCTAAAAATGACGCCAAAGCCGAGTAATACCGCTAATTACCTCTGAAATCACTGAATATTGACAAAAAAGCGGGAATATAGAGAGCTTCTGCAAATAACAAAGAATCGAAAAATAATCGGACAATTTTCATAAAAATTTTGAAATGGCTAAAATTACTGGCAAATACGGGACATATGGTCTAGCGTGACCATTCCCTCCCGTATTTCCCGGGACAGTCCTGGTATTTTCTGCTCTTTTGGCCGCCCCGACTTTTTAGCAAAAGTGTCCTGGTTTTTCCAGTACTTTCTTTTTTTTTCTTGAATTTTTTTTCTCGTGGAATTCAATTTAATCGACTGCAATTTGCAGTAATGCTTCATTTCCTGCCACTGGGACCTCAGTAACTTGAGTAATATTTGGCGACTTTGATCTGTTTTGGCGTCATTTTTGGCAGTAATTGGCGATGTCCCGTATTTGGAATCGCACAATTTCCCGTATTTCTCTCGAGGAAATATGGTCAGCCTAATATGGTCACTTTTAAATTACCCAGCATATATCTATTGTTTTCTTGAGAAAAATACGGGAAAGTATAGGTTAGCCGTGTGATCCGTATTTCCTGGACATTACCCCTCGTATCTCCATAGTTTTGGCCATCCGGACCCTTTTTGCAAAAATGTCCCGTTTTTTTTTTCTTGTATTTTCAACTAAATGCTTTTGAATTGTTATTTTTCGCAGAAATCCAGAACGAAATTATTTTTTGGCTCATTAAATTATATTATGATAATTACATAACAATGGTGAGCACATGCCCTCTCGTTTTTCCTTAAACCGTCTCAATCATTACGAACCTTATTGCTGTTCAGGCATTTGGACCAGGGCCGCAACTAGATACTTTGTCACCTGGGGCAAACCAGCATTTTGGGAGCCCCTTGCCATGTAGAAGAAGCAGTTAAAGGGTGAATGCGACACCCCTTCCAATCCAGCGCATGGGGTAACAGACCTGACTGTTCTCCACCCCCATTCCCCTAGTTGCAGACCTGATTTAGACTATACAGTCCACGGATTTGGCGAGAAAAAAATGGACACCACAAGGGCGTTGCTGACAGGGCTCTAGCCCTGAGGCCCAGGGGAAATTTTCATTTTTTTTCGCTATAAATTGACTACAGTCGAATCCCGTTTTAACGAATGCCGTTATAGCGAAAATCTCGTTTTAACGAACACTTTTCTACTCCCTCAGATAAGTTTACATAGAAACAAATGCAAAAACCCGGAATTTCGTTGCAAAAAGACTTCGTTATAACGAAGTGATTTCTCCGGTCTCTTGGAGTTCGTTATAACGGGATTCGGCTGTATAATTTTAGCCCGTAAAAAGTGTGATTGGGGGAGACCGTCCAACAAGATATAACTTGAAAAAAATCCGAAGAGTTCTTTATTTTATGACGACTGCCTACGAAACATTCGTGAACAGTGTCGAGCCCTGGCTCGAAGCCAGACCGTCTTATGTACCATTTTTTTTACCCTCCTGTTGTTTTGGGCGTTAACCCAGCTGAAAAACCCTTTCTACATTTTTTTACGATTCGCTAAACCATACCCATCCGTAAATTAGAGGAGCCATGACACACTTTCGGAAGTGCCAGATTTATTTGGTGCCAAAAAAACATACTTTTTCTCCACACAAAAGCCCTCCCTATCATTTTTATTTTTCTACTAAATGCTCTTCATGTGTGTGTAAATTTTCATTTTTACAATAGGGTGTGAGCGTGACATTTTACTTTCGGTTGTTTGCGTAGGAGGAAAAAGATTTCCACTTTATACACCAGCGTCATCTATCGTCAAAACATTTGATCTGGTCATCTACCGATTCGAAACCCAAAGTAAAAATATAGTGAGAAAAATGATCAAAATATTAAAAATATTTATCTATGCAATAAAACAGTTTTTAGAAGTCATATATTGAATTTTAAATAATACAGGGTGAGCAAAAAGTCCGTAGAAACTTTAAAAAATTCATAAAAAACGGGAAAATAACCAAAATAAAAACGGTTTGCAGGGTTAGCATCGGTTGGTCACGGGAACTTTTTACGACAGGAAAAAAAAAAACTAATAAAACAGCCGATAGGTGGCACTGGCGTACACAAGTCAAGGAAAAGATACGTAAATAACGAACAGAATGCCACCAAATCGTTTATAGCAGTGATTCCCAACGTGGGCGTTAACGCCCCCTGGAGGGCGATGGAATGTTCCAGGGGGGCGGTAGAAGCTTCGGGTATAGCATAGGATTCTATGGGTTAGATTGCTTTGAGGGGCGGTGGGAGAAAAAAATTTCTGAAGAAGGGGGCGTTGGGACAAAAAAGGTTGGAAAACTATGGATTTTGGAAAGATTGGTTGGAAAGATTTATAGGAACACCGCAGGAGATAGCACATTGCAGGAGAGGGTTGGATTAACTTTTGGCCACAATGTGCGTTAAAGGACACAACCATTTCTATAGAGCCAACTGAAGAGACTATAAAAGACATTGCCACGTTAGCGAAACAGTTGGGTGGAGAAGGGTTCAATGATAAGGCTATAGAAGTCGAACAGCTAATTAATAGCAATTCAGAGGTATTGACCGAGGAGGGATTAATGCAGCCAACTACTCCTGAATCTGAAGCAGTACCAGATGAAGAAGTTGAAGACATGTTCACCACGAGTAACATAGCGTTCGCACGTTCAAATCAACAATAGATTGTTTTAATGACATAGGTCCCTGCATGGTAGGCTCTTCACATGTAGAAAAATTGGTAGAGGAAGCCAGAGACCCCTATCTTACTAGTATTAGTTTAGCAAGATATTTACTACTTGTAAAATGTTGTTCTGCTTTTTGAAATATATTGTTATATAACTTCTGCCATAAATGAACTACAAAGATCGATTCAGTGCCAAGGGCGCACATTATCTATAATTATTTTGCAAATACAGTAATTTTTTTTAAAATACATTTGTGTGATGGACTTCACACGTACACACGTTTTGGCAGCACATGCTTCGGCGTTATAATCATAGTTTCTTGACAATAGATGGCGCTAGCACAGAAAGATATAAGAGTCTTGGTCTTATTAATCAGGGCTCTAATTTTTTCAGAGTTTTTTAGGAAATGATATCTCGGTGGTTATACGATAGCTTTTCACACGCCACGGAGAACTGATGATAAGTGCAATCAGTCGATGAAGCACGTCACAAATCACGAGCGCGTCAATCAGCGATAGCTCTGCACAATGTGGGAGAAAAACTGTGTAAAAGCGAACGCATTCGGTGGAATTGAAATAACAAGCGCCTAGAGGTGTATCATTATTTGTTGAGCAACCTAGATTTCGGAACGGGGGGAATTTTATTCCGCTACAGATTTCATAACATATAAAAACCATAATATATTTATGGTGCTATTAAATGGCTACTGAGAGGACAATCTCTTCCTTGTTAAGTTTCGCAACTGCTGTTAACAACCGAAAATTACACTCGCTGGAACGTAACATACGGGTCATTTCTACGAGGGGCGTCTAATAAATATCCGGATTGACTTGATCTCTAGAAAATTATGAGGCAAATCCAAAATCTGCACAGCTTTTACGTAGTCCACTGTCAACCCCCCACCCTTGAAGGGGTGCAAACAGGGAAGGGGGGAGTGTGGCTCAGGAATTGTGTATGTTCATTGTAGACACGTATTTAACGGAACAGATAAATTTCCCCCATACTATTCAGCTCCTGACGCTCCCCCCCCCCCCGGATCCGTCGTGGGGCAGAGGCATGTTCAGCTGCGAATGAACCGAGGCAAATATCCTCATATTCGTATGGAGCGAAGGTAGACATCGTCAGCTTTTAATTGAGCAGAGGCATGTATCTAAAGTTGCAAATGGAGTAAGGGCAGGCACCTTCAGCTAGGGCCGTCTTAAGAACATCATCGGCCTCCGGGCCAAGTGATCTTTCTGGGGCTCTACCTGGAAAATTCTCAAAAAATTCAACTATTTCTCGTTTTTCCGAGGCACCCTTTTCTCTAAGCGTTAAGACAGTACCAAACTGAAGTACTCTGAAGCAGATATCTTCAGATTTGAATGGAGTGGAGGCAGACATCGTCAGTGACGTAATATTGCGTTCAAACGCCAGTGGAATTAATTCAAACAAGTTCACTCTATTTTCTCTCCTGATCATCCCGAAGCTTCGTTGCAACCTTGCTTTCCTCCTTTTTTGTATTATCGTGCATTCTTTGATGACAATTGGCGTGTACTACAGTCGAATCCCGTTATAATGAACGCCAAGAGACAGGAGAAACCACTCCGTTAAAAACGAAATTTCGTTATAAATGAATTCCAGGTTTACCTAGCATTGTTCCTATGTAAACTTACTTAGGGGATTAGAAAAGTGTTCGTGAAAACGAGATTTTCGCTATAACGGTATTCGTTAAAACGGGATTCGACTGTATCATCTCTTAAAGTTTTTTCGCCCCATCTTTTCTGAATCACCCTTTATGCCAACAATCCATATCCGCCAATCCAGTATTTACAAGACTTTACACCACCTTGGGGCTGTTGAATTAGAAGGCCTCTGCACTGTTTGCCATGAACGTCATTCAGACTACCTAGCAAGTTTGCCACATTTTGAAACACAGCATCCTATTTCGTTTCTTCTTATTTTGGCGTAGAATCTTCCTGATTGGCTCACAAATACCGTGTAGTGATTGGATGTGGGATCCTCACAACACTGATACTGGCACGAGCAGGGAATTTTTTTTCCCTGAATATTCTGAGGGAAAATAGACTGCTTACTGACGTCACAAGCTGAGTGTGGAGGCCTTCTATCTCTAGGAGGTTCTGGTTGAATAGTCTTTACTTGTTAACTAGGAGAAGACCCTTTAATTGCCTCTCATTGTGAGGACTTGAAGGAATCGACTAGCAGTAGAGGCTTAAAGTCCAATCCGCACCTTCTCGTGGTGCAGCCTGTAAGTAACCATGTTTAACCATCACCTCCTAGAGATAGAAGGCCTCCGCACTCTGCCTGTGACGTCAGTAAGTAGTCTATTTCCCCTTAGAATATTCAGGGGAAAAAAAATTCGTGCCAGTATCAATGTTGTGAGGAAAAGAAATGATCGAGCTCAGAATTGGTGATTTCTATGCCCCACATCCAATCACTATGCGGCTTTTGTGAGGCAATCAGGAAGATTCGACGCCAAAATAAGAAGAAACGAAATACGATGCTGTGTGGCAAACTCGCTAAGTTTATGGCAAACACCGCAGAGGTCTTCTATCTCTAGGAGGTGATGGTTTAACACGTGGTGAACGGCAACCCGCACTGGCCAGCGTGGAGGATTATGGACAAAAACCCTCTAAAAAAAGAAATATGGACTCTGTCAATACATCAGACAGAGCAGAATGGAAAAATTCGGAGGAGACCTTCATCCGGCAGTAGATTGAAAATGGTTGTTGTTGATGATGATGACGACGACACCACCTTGGCTGATCCTGGAAGTTATCTTTATCTCGGAACTAAACACTTTGCTTGTGTGAAAAGCCAGAGGATTCTAAGAAACAACTTCATAACAATTGTGGATACTGTAATATTTTGTATACATATATATCTCTCGATATATCGTGTACGTATCTCTTATATCGAAATGTTACTGAAGCGTAGTTTCCGATTGAGAGGTTGTCTCTGGCGTCCTTGTCTTTTTTCCCAAGTTTTTTTAAGTATTAAGAGGAAATTTTGTTCCACTCGATTCGGTCCAATCGTAGAACTTTCCTTCGTATCGTGGGTGAGATCCGAGAAAATCGCGCGGTTGCGGTTTTATAAACTGGTTGTCGGGACACACCATCGTGTCTCTCGAGGCTCATTTATATGCAACGCTTCATCATCAATCAAAATATTGGTAATTCCCCCACCACCACTGATTAAAATGTTTATCAACGTGTATGAAATCACACATAAAAATTATATGTATTTGGTTTCGTGTGTGAAATTTAAAGTGTGTTAGGCCGGTATTACACTATAAAAGTTTGATAAAATCCCTTTGGGGCCGTTCAAGTATTACGTAAGCAAATTTTTAGCCATTTTTGAACCCCACCCCCCCCCCCCTCTTGTCAGCAAAATTTCGTCATCAGCTCTGCCCTTCTGAATCCTAACTCATATTTTCATAAATAGTTGTTGATGACGTAAGCATTATCCAAACCCCCCCCCCTGCCCCCTTGTCATCAAAAATCAACAAATCGGAAACCCCCTCCCCCATCGATGATGACGTAATACTTGAACGGCCCCTTTTATAAAACTTGAACAATCTATCCAATAAGGTTATTGGTTACATTCTAGAAAATGCAACCGTTGACCTTATTGGCTGCATTTCTCAAGTTTTATAATAGGACTTTTATCAAACTTTTATAGTGTAATACCGGCCTTACATTCTGATAAATATTATATATTGAGGCTATGAAGGTCTAAGGGACATTTGTGCTCAGCCCGCGGTCCTCGAAGTTATATGAAGTGGCCCGCGACCTCAAACCTAATTTTGTAAAAATTACCAAGTAAATTTACTAATTTAAATGTACTAAGCGGTACATTTTTTACAAATTTAAAGATCACTCAAGTGGCCCGCCGCACAGTTCCAGAGTGCTTAAACGGGCTCGTTGCACATTCACGGAAAGCACTTGAGCGGACGGTGGCACGGTTCATCACTGACCAACGGCACTGTCACTCAAGTGATTCGTGATGTACTTCCAGATCAATTGAGAGACCTACGGCACAGTTCCAGATAACCTAAGCGGCCCGCGATGTACTTAAGTAATCCATGGCTTATTTACATGAGATCATCAAAGTGGCCCGTCACAAGTGATCGGTATACAAATCTTGTAAATTAGTGCGATTCCAGGTCACTCAAGTGATCAGCGACACATTTACATATCACGTAAGTGGCTCGCGACACGTTTTCAAATGAATGAAGTGGCCCGCACTCTTTCAAGAGATTGAGCACCTTTGTTCTAAGACGACATATATATGATGGTGTTTTTTTTTTTCTTCGCCACTCCTACCATAGTTCTTACGTCTTCGGATCATATTTGCACATATATAGATCTTTTGACGCTTACTGCATCCACAGGGGCGTACGCAGGGTTAGCCTTTGGAGAGGGTACACCGGGTTTTCGGGGACGGGGACAACAAAGATTTTCTTCCGGAGAAATTTTGAGTGACTTAACCCAAGTTAAATTTAAACTTCAAATTAACTTAAATTCAGGTTTATAACCAATCCGCGCCGAGTTGCATGCTGCATCGTTTGCCGTATCGCCTCAGTGTGAACCCGGCCTAATAGTTTATGCCAGCGGTTCTCAATCGGTGCTCCGCGGAGCCCTTGGGGCTTCGTGTGAACTCTCCAGGGGCTCCGCGGCCCCCCGAGGAAAATATAAAAAACTAAATTTGAAGAAAAAAAATTATAAATGTTTTTTAATAAAAGTAAGGCCGGGATTACACTATAAAAGTTCGCTTATAAAACTTGAAAAATGCAACCAATAGACCGATCAGTTAAGTTCGCTCGAATGTAACAGATGTGTTTATTGGTTACATTTTTCAAGTTTTATAAAATAATTTTTATCAGAGTTTTATAGTGTAATACCATCCTAAATCAGTAACTTTGATGGAGAAATCAAAAATATATACGGGGCTCCGCGAGTCGAAAAAGGTTGAGAGCCGCTGGTTCATGCGACTCTTTTGCTACATGTAGCAGCTCTGATAGTTTAACGCGACTCTTTGTCTATATGCAGCGTCACTCTAATAGTTAGACTCCTCTATTGATACTACTGTTTTGTTACGTATTATAGCTCTCTAAAAGTGAATGTGTGGCTCTTTTTTTTTTCTCTCTCTTTGCACCTCTTTTGCAACGCGTTGTAGCTCGTGATTATTGCAACTCTAATTGTTGATGCGACACTTGTGCTGTACATCGCTCTGGTCAAATAGTTAGTCTTTTGCTACTCATTGCAGCTCTAACAGCTGATGCTAATCTTTTGCTTCACACATCGCTCTGATCAAATAGTTAGAGATTCTTTTGCTACTCATTGCAGCTCTAACAGCTGATGCTAATCTTTTGCTTCACACATCGCTCTGATCAAATAGTTAGAGATTCTTTTGCTACTCATTGCAGCTCTAATAGTAAATGCGACTCTTTTGCTACTCGTTGCAGCTCTAATAGTAAATGCGACTCTTTCGCTACTCGTTGCAGCTCTAATAGTAAATGCGACTCTTTTGCTACTCATTGCAGCTCTAATAGTAAATGCGACTCTTTTGCTACTCATTGCAGCTCTAGTAGTAAATGCGACTCTTTTGCTACTCATTGCAGCTCTAATAGTCAATGCGACTCTTTTGCTGTACATCGCTCTGATCAAATAGTTAATTCGATTCTTTTGCTATACAACGCTCTGGTCAAATAATTAATGCGATTCTTTTGCTGTACACATCACTCATTTCTAACAGTCAATGCAGCTCTTTTTCAAGTAACATTACGACACATATCCGAACACGTGTATATCCAACACATCACTAATCTTTTGGCACACAATTTAGTTCCCATTATTTTCACGACGGTTTTGACAAACATCGAGAATCAATCATTCTTCATGACTATCGGCGCGCACTGCAGCCATCATGGTTTTTTTTTTTTTAAACTCTCGTGTGCTACCCATTGCAGCCTTTAAAAAGAAAGTTACTTCAATCTCTTATCACTTTCTTTTCCGTTCACATCGGCGTCTAGGACACGTTAAACTATCGAACTATGACCCGTTCTCACAATTTCGCAAGCAAAACGATCATTTTCAAGGAAATCCGAGTAAGTAAAAGACACAAAAAATGACTCAAGATCGACAACGGTAAATCAAAAAAAAAAGGTTAACCATCGAACCGTCTCTGGAATTAAGTATTCAACACACGAAGAAAGAATCAATTGGAATTAAGAAGGATCCGTTTTCACTTTGAATCCAAAAACAACGGATATACATATTAACTTTTTTTTCCTTTTTTTTTTGTTTGTTTTGTTATTTCGTCTTAAACGGATACGGTCCACGTAACAGTCTGTCTCCTTAAGACGTCAACTCTTTAGTTGTTGGAATCTGAGAGACATTTCCGTACAATGAACTTCCCCCATTAGTTAGACGGAGATTATTTTGTTGTCGCAGTAGCGTAAGTGCTGGAATTACGGTTCCTAAAGAAAATGTTTTCTGGAATCGATTCAAACACGATAAATCAATTCTTAAATGAATCGTTGCGCCAAAAATGATGTGATTTATATATTGTACCTTTATGAATTAAACGAAGGGTTTTCAACCTTCCAGAGGCATTGCGAGCGAAAAAGACAATTTCCGTGACGCCCGAGGGCCAACAAATTATATTGCGATGTAAGCCAAAATAAGGGCCATATATACTGCAATTGGAGAATTTTACTCATTCTGAGAATATATTTTCGTAATATATGAATTTTATTATAATGCTGAAATTACTTTTTCATTGAATGCGAAGTTCATTAATTTGTGAGTTTCATGTATTCTGTAAAAATTTCTTTCAATCAAATTCTGAAATTATTTTTTCATCAAGTATGAATTTTCATAAGTCTTGAATAATTTCGTTCAATAATTTTGGAAATATTTTCCATTTATAACAATTTTTCATGAATTACGAAATACTTTTTTAATCTGCCAATATTGCGAAAAATCATCTTTCTTATTAATTCTAAAATTCTTTCGTTCATTCTAAAATAATTTTTATCAATAATTATTCTAAAATCATTTCAAACATTAATTCAATAATCCTAAAAAAATTTATTCCTTTCAATAATTCTAAAAATACAGGATGCCCATAAATACTTTAAAAATTCATAAAAATGGAAGGAATTGCGGTTCGCAAAAATATTATCCCTCACGAAGGGGGATTTTTTTTTGGTACACAAAAAAAAAAATGGAGTTTTCGTCTATAGATGGCGAGGGAACGCATTCACGTAGACTGGGACTTAAAATTTCCTGTAATTTCGCCTGTGTCCGAAACGTTCGTAAAGCTTCAGCCGGCTATTTGTATTGCTAAAACAAGTTCACCAAGAGTGTTTTATCCACCGATAGTCAACATCACCATATGAAAGTGTCTGAAACAGGAAAATTCACAAATTAGCTTTTAATCGTACACCCTACATTTAATTTGCACACCAACCCTTATTTGTATATTTCCAGTGATTTGCGTTTTTGAAGCACCCTCTATCAACAAAGATTCTAACTATATTTTTTCTGTTTAAAAAAAAAAAAAATCCCCTCCGCGAAAACAGCATTTTCGCAAACCGCATTCAAATATACCAATTCCTTCCATTTTTATGAATATTTAAACTACATACGAATTTATGGGACACCTTGTATATATTTTCATAATATATGAATTGTATTAATACTGAAATCATTTAAATACGTCTTTTTCAATCAAATTCTTAAAATATTTTTCCATCAAAAATGAATTCTAAAATAATTTCTTCCAACAATTATGAAATGCTTCCAAATAGTAATTTTGAAATTCTTTCACCAATTCTGGAAAACGTTTTTTCATCGAGAGGTTTTTTTTAACATTTCTATAAATTCTGTAACTAAGTATTCCTTCCCATCGGCGGGCCACTGCAAAAGAAGCTTCGAGGACCACACATGGCCCGCGGCAAATGCGTAGAAAGGCCCCCCAGGGTTAAACGAATGGTATAAACACACAAGTATGAGGGTCAATGTTCTGCAAAAAACGGCCGGTTTTCGACTTTCAGAAACTTTCTTTTTCGATGGGATCAATAGTTTTTGGCCCCAAGGGTATCAATCGGTGGTAAGAAAAAGAAGAAAAAATGAATGTTACAGTAAAGTTAAGCAACCGTTACTGCATGACCTGGTTTTCATAACAGAGAGACAGGGAAAAAGAGTCGAGACCTGATTATTTGGTTCAGAAAAGGCGAACAGGGATAGATAGAAATGTATATAAACGTTTCCATTTTATTACTGTTTTACCAAAACTGTCATGTCTTCCAGGTTTCTTTTGCCTTCCTGAAAAACACTTCCAACAAGCGTAAAAAAAATGGCCGTCGCTTTTCTTAAAAGTGTTTCCTGAAAAACTTTTGATGCAGAACGAAAAATGGTGGAGAAGAGACTCATCGATTTCTTCTCTTTTTTCATGAAGAAAAACTTTTTAAGAATAAAAGGATGTCTTGGAATGTGTTTGTTTTTTGTCTTCTTCTTTCTCGAATCGCATTCAATCATTCGTTTTTCTTTTCTCCTGAGGGTGAACGAACTTTTCTTGACAAGACGGATGACATGAGACACATATTATAGTTATCCCGGATATATGATGTATCTCGATTTAAATATCTGTTATTCAAACTGTTTACTACATTGATATCACAAACAAGTATGATGTGGTCGGTGTATGAAGTAGTACGCGGGTTGCCGGGGGGCTACTTCCAGCTAGGTCAGCGGGGTGGCCGACCCGCGGCACTCGTGCCAACGCAATGGTATCAGGAGTGGTGGTGGCTTGCGAACGCTTTTCGAAAAAAAAAATTCAAGAAATTCTATTCCATTTTTCAATTTCAAAAAGAAATTCTGTCAAATAATCTTATGAGTGATGTAGGCTGCCAAACCTATATTTAGTGTATGGTAGGCACTCTTAAAATAACTATGCGATGGCTTTCTATTCTGCTCTCTTCAGTTTTATATAAGGCTTTATGCAACTATAAAGGCCATCCCTCGTACACTTGACTAATAATTCTAAACACAATACTAAGATAAATACTTATAAATTCATAAAATAGGGCAGTAACATACGCCAGAAGTAAAACATTTGAAGACGGGGTAGATTCAGTGTTAACTGGGGTGCAACCCCGAGGAGCTTTCTATTCAACACTTTCTGTTCGGTTTTTCATCTTTGGGCAGATTGCTGGACGTCTTATGCGTACGAAATTCAGGATCGCACGAGGAACGTTCATTGTATTACGATACAATTACATACTGTAAAACCATGAATTCTTGGGGTGGGGGGGGGGGACCTAAGCTCACGGCTAGGCAAATCACAAAAAGAACATCTAGTTGCAGAACAATTTTTTAGGCGCCAAAAATTTTTTTTACTTAAGAAAAAGGTCCAAAATAGCGCTTTGTTTTATATTTTTTCAGGCATAGTGACCCTCTTTCATGCTGGCAGATATGTTGCTGTAAATTCCAAAGATTTTGTGCGCCTCTAAGCCTGCAATTTAGTAACTAAACGAAGAAAATATTAGGCGCCAATACCAATTTTTTAGTCGCCACTGTGACTTGACGCCTGCCCTTGGTAAGCCCTCTTACAAAGTTTATTGGGGGGTGAGGCAAGCACCCCGAGTCCTAAGGTTTCTGAAATGGCTATGCTCAACATGGCGTAGGTAATATGATCTTTTCTACCGATATACGTAAATACATTCAATCTGCATTGCGATAATGGGATTTATGACTCAAAAATAAAAACAATTTAGATCTCAACAGAATGAAAAACTGGATATTTTTGCGAAAATAAGACGACAGCCACACAATATTTTTCCAGAACGGAGAGAATGCTCGTGTCCCGTGAAACAGGGCGTATGGTCTTCGTGTTGAAATTTGCAGAGTGGCACGCTCATCGAGAATAAATTTGGAAAAAGGTTGCCCTGCCCTAAGCTAGTTGGAACTCTGGTAATGTTAAGACATGCTGGTGACCTTTCGAACGAAGGAGTCGGAATTGTTGATGAAACGAAGCGACTGTGGAATGACATTAGGTTATCGCTGCGGTCGTTCAAGAAAAGATTGTATGTGGAATGAAGAGCCTGTTGTTTCTCTTCAGATAAAGGAACCAGAATTATACGTGGCATGAAGCGGCTGTGGAATCAATTGTGTTGTCATTGTGTCCCTTCAAGAGACCAGAACTGGATGTGGTATGAAGTGACTGTTGAATCAGAATTGGTCGTCGTTGCAGCTCTTCAATGTGGAAGAAAAGAAATTCTGTGTGACATAAAGCAAATGCAGAATCAGATTAGGTTTGCCTTTGTATGATCCTTCTTCAAGTGGAGCCAGAACCGATCGGGAATCACTACGAAATCAGATTAGGTTGCCGTTGTGACCCTTCAAGGAACCAGTAAAACTGAATGTGGTATGAAGCGACAATGGAATCCGTTTAGGTCGTAATTGCGGCCCTTCAAGCGAAGAAACAAGAATCGCATGTGTTCAACCAAATTAAGTTACCCTTTAAGAAGCCAGCAGAACTGAATGTGACACGAAGCGGCAGTAGAATCAAAATTATGTTGCCGTTATACGGAGAAACCAGAATTGCTTGTGAAATGACTGTGAAATCAGATCAGGTTGGGGCAAGCCATCATGACCCATCAAAAACAAACAGAATTCAATGTGGTATGAAATGGCTGCGGAATCCGATTAGGTTTGCCGTTGCAGCCGTTCAAAACGAAGGGGTCTTATTCGCCATTATTGAATCGACTTGAATGACTATTGAATCGAAATAGGTTGTCATTGTGGCCCTTTAAAGTGAAAAGTTAGAATTACACATATATGTGACATGAATTGAATATGGGTAAATGATAGAACGAAAGACAAATTATCTTTTGAGATACGTCACCTTTTTTTTAAGGACGATAACGTTGGGAATCACGGAAAATGATTGAAGAATGCTGTTCTCATTTAAAATACTGTAAAACTAAGAGGGCGCCCTCCGTTTTAGAACCTAGCCAATCAGAAAGCTAGCCTTTAATATATGTATTATGGTAAATACCATGAATTTTAGAAAATCTAAACAAAATATTATCAAACAGATGCCGAACCTAAAACCTTGCCAATCAAACGGTAACCGTTCAATAGGCATACAGTCACATTAAATAATGCGAATGTAATCCAATGTGGCGGAGTACCATCAGGATAACCGCCAGATTTCAATTATTGTGGATAAAGATGTGTTTCCAGTGGTTTTCCAAGTATGTTACACGAATTCGAGATGACTTACCACAATTCAAGACTCTCCGCAACAGTGGTAATCCTAATCATTCCAAAATCTACGTTCACTCACGACTCTAACAAAAAAGTAGATGGCAGCACATATTAGTTGATTACAACTGAAGTTCCAACATGTGTGTAATGAACTGAAAAAATTATCTTTCTCTAAAAAGCGGCATATATTACAAATCTCGCACATAAAATTGATTAAACAAATTCAATTTATTACAAAGGCTGCTTATACATATGGCCACACATAAGATATAGACCATACATTTAAAAAAAAATAAACCCACTGGACCTGCAACATGCAGGAGACAGAAAAAAAAAAAAGAAAAACAAATAGCAATAAACAATGTCATTTGGTCCCAAGTAAATACTAATTTGGGTGATGGATAGCCCTAAATAAACTCGAATTTTTCAATTGCAAACTGTTCACAAAAATGCACGTATATATATATATAATACATATATAACACAAATATAAGAAAATTCGACAGCAAAAATATATAATCTTGAATACTAAGGCCAGTTTTAGGGCGCCAAAAAAGTATAACAACAAAAGAACACAGCCTTGTAACATGCATTAAAAATTCAATAGGTACAAAATTTAAGGCACTTTCCATTGCAATGAGTGAAGTTAGTTTAGGACACACTGTACCTGCAAGTATCAGCCATCACATACTGAAATGTAATGCTTCAATATACGAATAGAGAAAAAGTTGGAACTTATCTATATTATGTGTTAAAAAAAAGTGATAAATACAGAGAATTCAATTTATTTTGAAAATTAAAACGAATTTTATATTGATTATTATAGTACAAAGTTCAATCATGAAAATAAAATTTTAACAGGAATCTCATTTTATTTAAAATTATAACAAATACATGTCCCTGCAAAAACGTACTTAATATCCATTAAAACTAAGATAATTGAAAATAGGATAATCAAAATGTCAAATAATTTTTAGTTGTTCAGTTCAATATGATTGAATGATTTAGAGAAAAGATACATCAAATCCAATCCAACATTGTTTGAAATTGAATAATTATTGATGAAATTTGAATCAAAATCTGAAGTTACCAAAAGTTGCGAACAATAGATGCAAAACTGAAATATTATCCACACAAGTATGTGTATTAAGATGATTAAAAATTAGATAATTATCAACTTACTTTTAATTTTGGCCTGAACATGATTGATGTAGGGAAAACACAATGAATTTAACATTATTTTAAAAATATTCTATCAATGAAATTCTAATCATAAAATTGAAGTCAATCTTAACTTATCAAAAAAAACTAGGAACAGATGTCACTGTAAAAAACTTAATTACAATTCACAGATATGTACTGAGATTAATAAAAAATTAGATAATCATCACCTAATTTTTAGTTCTGGTGTAACTTTGATTGATTTAGAAAAAAAACTACAACACATTCTAAATTATGAAACATCTTACTGATTCCAGTCACAAAAATTTAAATGAAAGTCTCAATTTCCCAAAAATTATGAACAACGGATATCACTACACAAAAACTGAAATATTCATGTATTAAAATGATTAAAAAATTAGATAATATTTACCTTATTTTTAGTTTTGGCTCGCCATTATTGATTTCAAAGTGACAACTAATAAGTTTTGGTGAAATATCTATCAAATAAATTAAATCAACATCTTGATCTACCCAAAAGTTATGAAAAATTGATGCCACTGAAGAAATGTAATTACTGATTTTTAAATAACTACTGCAAGTCAACATTATTTTGAAAATACATATTTTTGATTGATAATTAATGGTAAAATTCCAATCATGAAAATTTAGTTCACAGTCTTAATGTACCAAGAACTAGAATAGATGTAATTGTAAAAACTGAAATACTGGTTTTTTTATACAGACATGTATCAACAGAATGTAAGATATAATTACTATTCGTTTTTTACTTTTGCCTACATGAATTGATCGATCTTTCAGTGAGCACCACAGTGAATCAATTCAACATTTTTTTTAAAAACTATATACATTCTATATAGTTATCTGGGAAATTTCAATCATAAAAATTTAAATAAAAATATTAATTTTCAAAACTCATAACCAACAGATATCACTACAAATACTATTATTATGCATTAAAAATACATGTAATGGTGATTAAGAATTAAGTAATTATCAACTAATTTTTAGTTTTGATCAGATATGATCGATTTTGGAGCTTCATAAGATATGTAAGATGTATCAGAAGAAATTTGATAATAATAGGAACCAACATATTGAAAAATTGCTAGGATAGATTTCGAAACATGGCCGAAATCGCAAATAGGACTTGAACATGGCTCGGACAAGTCACCATAAAAGTTTAATATTGCATATATTAATATGTACAAGTATATATAAGGCACCTGAAGTGTATATAAAAAATAACAGTAATAACAGTGGTTTGTTATCCGCAAGATATGTTTGTATATCAAGGAGGGGGGTGGACGTGAAATTATGATACTAAAATATTGTGATTTTCAATCAAATTTTTTTCCATGTAATTAACATGTAAGGAAAACTACTGGGGGAGGGGGGATAAAAGAGTGCAAAGCAATGGCACACACACACTGTTCACACTCTCACACGCATGTATACACATGTAAATATATATATATATGTATATAAACATCCCTTCACAAACGGAGATATACACATAAAACTTACATCCTCCGACATGTTTTTTTCTCCAATTTTTCGATGTTTTCATTTTTTCCAAAAAAAATTTTTTTTTTTACATCTGCTGAATGATTTCGAATTTCTGCCTGATGTCCATCGGTACCTTCTTGGGGTCTTTCTTCTTGCGGGCCGCTAACATTTGGCGCATCTCCGAAGCACTCATGTTGAGGTTGAGGCCGTCGGCCATGTCTGGCGATGAAGGGCCGTTCTGACTGCCGCTGCTGCCTCCTACGCTGTTGGCATCGCTGCTTCTAGAGCTCTTGGTCGAGTGGGGCGAATCCGGGACGGATCCCACGCTTCCGTCCATCGGGGTCGAGCTTCTGGAGCTGACCTATCAATGGGAAAAAGAAATGAACGATTAAAAACTTGTACGAGTGTCATTCGATATTATTCCAGTAATACATTCCTGTACAAAAAGCCCTTCTGGTCTAATTTTCTTGACAACTCATTTTTCAAATTTGGCACCCTGGAGCCCCCATTTTGCTGCCCCCCATGAAATACGCATCTGTTTTGGTTTCTCACATACTTGCACATACACAGTCACTCACCAAACTGCTCCTTCGTTCTCTAGGTTTTTTTATCACTCTTTTATCATTAACATGCTTGACCACACCCTCACTCTTCAAGTCACTCACTGAAGCGGTCTCTGCTCTTTACATCAATCTTGTCATTCACTGTTTTGATCACTCAAGCTTGCGCTATGTATAGGTTATTCTTTTGTTCACTCATATGTTTGCACGCCTTCAAAGTCACTCTTTTGATTACTCACTGACCTTGTCTTTCCCTCTCTAGACAGAAGCAGATTCACGGTTTTGCCGCCCTCGTCCAATTCTATTTCAATTTAAGGAATGACCGCTCTTTTCTTAAAATTTGACGCCCTTCCAAACTTGCCACGCTTGGCTATAGCTCGCTTAGCCCTCCGTTAATACTTAATACGCCTTTGAATTTGCTCGATATTTTCAAGCGAGTTGCCTCAGGGAGGTTGAAAAATCACACGAAGCCTTTCCAAGACATTCCAAAAAAAAGTTCGAGAGATAAAAAAAAGCAATCGATCGGCTCAAGATCACAAGATCGATAGCCAATCGATCGATAAAGATCTCATCCAACGTCCGGAATAGTACCTGGTTGTTAGGAATGATTCTTACCTCTACAGCTGGATTGCTGTTTCGATTTCGAGCTGAGACATTATCTTCTAATTGCCAACTTATACGATTCGTGGGCCAGATATGATATTTCTGGCGCATGTGGGGGCGATCGTATGATCTGTACTTTACAGGACATGCCCGTAATTTTGGCCGTCAAAACTTTTCCTATAAAATATGCCTCGTTTTTTCCTCTTATTTTCAAAAAGACTTACTTGAAGACCTATAAATTACATTATGCATTATGATTCTGTGAGGCTTAACTATAGTTATAAATGCATCAATCTTACATATTTGTCAAGCACATGTTTTTTGTTGGATTACATTTTTACAGATTGTGACTGGCAGTCTTCTATTTCCCGCTATTGGCGATTTTTCAGCAAATATAGCCTTTCAGCAACTTGCCTTGAGAATTTTTTGCTTTCATTAACAACTTTTTGCTTTTCACAATTTTTTTAGCTGTAATCGCAACTTCACTTGGCACTTGCGTTTGACAATTTTTTTTTTTTCGCAATAATTGATATCACTTATGAATCCCGATTGCCCGTAATTCCGTTAAGGAAATATGGTTAGCCTAGGCAGTTGTCATATTATGTACATTGATATTCTTCTACCGTAATTCCCATCCCACAGGGCCGGATGGAACCCATTTGCGGGCTGGAGATCCTGCAACCCTTATATAAAGTAACTAAACCTCTTTTTTTATCGGAAAAAGGTGGAACCATCATGAACGCAACATATACCTCATCCTTGGCTTTTCCATTAGCCTTGATGCCATTATTCTTAGGGCTGGAATCCTTGGCCGGCTCAGTCTTCTTTTCCTTCTTTAGGACTTTGTCCTCTTTAGGGGCTCTCTCAGCTGACTTGGGCTTCTCGACCGGGCTCTGTTTGTGAGAGGTCCCGTTGGTGTGGATTTCCTATAAAAGAGAAAAAGTCTCATTTTAAAAAAAAGCGTCTTATTTTTTTTAAATAAAACCAAAAAGAAAATCAAGTCATTTCGTCATTTACAGAAAAATTCAAGTGATAGGAAATAATGAAAACACCTATAAGCAGACCAATAACGAAACAATACGTAGCGGCCATAAACACACACAGAAACTTCTATTGATAGACGGTATTCACTCGTTATTTTGGATCCGTGTTGCATGACGGTGCCAAAATAACCCTCCACTTGCTTTTTCGATAAGTCTCCGAGATCCGGACATTGATAGCAAACAACAGAAAAGGAAGAAAGACGTTATTCTACAAGACCAACCAACCGAATTATTTGTGTCTGTCAGTCAAGGACGTTTTCGCTAGTGGTCACTTTCGTGAGAGACCGCTGGTATTTTATTACCTCTCCTTTTTTTTTTTAAACGTACGAGACATTTGAAGACATTCTGATGTTGACCAATGGGTGGAGGGGCTGATATTGACACTAGTTTTGAAAGTCATCGGTGAAGTCAAACGCAATGGAACAACTTTCATCTAAACTTGGCAAACCCTGTTGAAAAGCATTAAATGCATGTATTTTCACACGTTTTGACGACTTCAAAAAAAATGTGAGCAGGGTTGTGTCATTGACATAGCTGCAACGTCAAATATGAATACATCTCTCGAGATACCAATATTGATACCAATAGGGGTGTCGGGGGACTAGACTACCAAAGATCAATCCGTATATACCACTAGCTTCTATCTCTACCGGCTGGTCTGGTACCAGTAGCGTACGCAGAATTTTTTCGAGGATGGGGGGGGGCAATATTTCTTTCCCCTTCCGGGGGGAGGATTGTTTTTTAGCCAAAAAAAAAACTATTACTTTGGCCCTAGTGGGGATGGGGAAAGAGTCCTTGCGCGCATTATTGTGTGATAACAACCAAACCTGAAGAGTCCTTACGTGTGTTCTTGAGGTATCCCTCGGCATACTGCATGGTTCTGGTTTTTGGACGTCAATCAAAAATTTCTGATGGGCTATCCGCTGATAGATCATATCCCAGACATGTTCAAAAAAAATTCATATCTGGCTAACATGCAGGCTAGGCAACAATAGCATCGTCGAACGTACACCGTTGGGCTCCGAATAAGTCCTGAAGGTTTCTGGTACCGTGTGGTTGGGCATCGTCTTTTTGAAATACAGTAAACCTCTCTTTTAAGGCAGAATAACAATTTCCCTTGTATAATAAAAGTATGTAACCCCGATTAACGATCACTCCTTTGTTACGGACAATTTTTTTGTCCCCATTGATGTCAGCAAGAGAGGTTTTATTGTATAATACCAGGAGTGTGCTTGAGGAAGAATACAACTTCAATCTCTACAACATCCCTGCTGTAGTGGGTGTTGATGAGACTACCCATTTTAATTTCGACATCAATTATGGTCACATTAGATGATGTTGAGGCGAAATCCATCTCCCAGACTTCATTATCCAACGTTATACTACCCGAACGACAGAAAGAATGTTGTGGAGATCCATTGGAAATCTTGATTGCTACGAGTTGCGGATAATCTGGACAGTCATACTAAACATGCACTTTCCCTGACTTCAAGGACATACTGTATTAGCGACATTATTCAATGACTACTTCACACACCAACTCTGGCCACATCGCTGTACGCAATTTATTGCCATTTACGAGTTGGGTTGGAAATGAAGGCTCCATCTATCGGTAGAAGCCTCAAACTCACTAGCGAAAAAATATATAAATATATCATCTATATTCTTCCTCCGGTTCGAACCAGGGACCGGACGGTGGTAAACGAGCATCTTACCATCATGCCACTCGGGCACACAAAGGACCTCTCATTCAAGAACTTTTTTTTTTTTACTTTTATTACCAGACGCGCTCCGCTCCCCATCCGATACAGACATCAGAGCGTTCTCATTCAAGAACTGGAGTACGTTGCAAGAAGCCTAGCAGAGTTCGAAAGACCTCCACCACTACTAGTCAACAGTGGAAGCTCCATTAGATATTCTCAACAAAATGTGTCGTTTCTTCCACCTTGTTTAAAGTATCCATTGTAGCCTCTGATCCGCAGTTCGTAGCAATCAAGAATGTGGACGACATTTCCCATATCGTACCCCGGACAGTACAACACTGGAGAATGTACTTTGAAAAACAGAGCTCGCCTCAATATCTTCTGATGTCACCATAATTTATGTCGAAATTGAAAGGAGATTCGTTCGGAAACGAACTTGCCCATGTCTATGATATTGGAATTTCAAACCACACGAGCATTAGTGGATACACGCTTCTCGAACGGGAAGGAGGCGAATCATCGAGGGTATGTATACTGTACGGGAAGGGAAGACGTATGTCCACCATCCCAGCCCTGCCTATGTACACGAGTGTATGAGATGAACGACGAAAAACTCATTGGCTTCGATGACGTAACTTTAGTTGCTACACGTATTGTGCTAAACTTTACCGTAATTAAATTCCATTTACGATACTAGGAACTCCATAAAAACGTCATTATTTCTATGTTTATACGTCTAAGTAATAAAATATAGATAGATGACAATTCACGTTCGGATAATAAGGCGGAAAAAAATATGCCTGTGACATGAATGCCATCAACGCCTATATATGTGTGTATCTAACTTCATCAACAGCTTTTCTTCAGTCTAAAATGTATTCAAGATTCATTATTTCCTGTAGTAGTAGGTAGGAGGCCTATAGAAACGAACTAAATATAACCATTACGAAAAAAAGAAAAAAAATACGGGGGAGGAAAAAAAAACCCCGGGTATTTACGATGAATTCATCTTTTTCTTGCCAACTCATGACAAATGTCAAAATTACGAAACCGTTATGGTGAATCCTCGTTATAACGTGCGAAACAATACGCCGAGAAAAAAAACCGCAAGGTTGAAGGCGAAGGTAGTCAAATAGGCAGATAGCCATGAATTTCGTAAAATGAAAAAAAAAAAAAGGTCGAGGTCTTCCTTATATAAAAGTTACCTCGCTTCTTCTTCTCTACGACGATAACACATTACGAAGGGTTTCGTTTTTTTTCTCTCCTGTAATTACTTCCTGCATAAAAAGTATCTCGGATCGACCTTCAGACGAAGGAAAAGCTCATCGGCAGGTAAGGAATGACACCGCGATTAAATATGTTTTTCTCGTACGAGCTCGTCCACCGCCCACGGAAGAGACGACTCTCGTTTAGCCAAGCATGCGTATGTACGCACGTGGATAAGAATAATAGGAATTCCAAGACTCGAGTCATGCCTGCGCAAACATTTCGGCCATTAGAATCACGACGTTATTTGAAAATCCTTGGATATATCATGGGATTTATAAATTGGTGTAAGACAGATGAAAGAGAGAGAACAACTACGAATAAGATGACCAGACATCAACTAGACTGCTTCAGTAAATAACATCCGAATACCGATCTGTACCGAATGAACCGGGTTCGAGACTACAATTCCCTATCCTTTCTTCATGCGTTCGGGAAATACAATTGCAATTGAACTTCGTTAAGATGAACTTACTTTAACCCTCTATGATCCGGTGCATATTTCAATATACGTCGCAAATACATGGTCAAAAACTTATACCGATTTCTTTTGCATTTCAGAAAGTACATTGAAAGATTGTTATCACGAGTCAACAATCGCGGCGGAAAATTGTCGTTATGACGGACTAAGTAATACGTGAATTTGCATATTTTTATCTGTCAGGTTATAAAATTGTAGAAAACTGCAGTTTTATCTGCATTAAAATGTGTTTTAGATCGTTTCGTTCGAATATTATCGAATGAGCAGAGCTACAGTCATCGAAACTGAATTTTTGGTTTCACAGCAAGTTCATTTTCTAAAACATTTTCGCATAGAATTCCGTAATAGCAAAGCGATTTAGTCGATCCACTAAGCAATTAAAAGTCTCCTTTATTTTATCACTGCTCACTTCCATGTCTGTATGGACTAGTCAACATTTTCCCGCTCTAACCCCGGAAAATTTTTTTCACAATTTTTTACAGCCATTCGGAAACGACTGCAAGTTCTGGTCCCGTGGTGTCTTAGTCACTGGAAGAGACTACGGTCAAATAAAATCATCACATAATCCATGTGTAATAAGGAGGCCCAAAAATAACCCTTTTTTGTTTGAACTACCTAAGCGTAATTTTTACGAGGAACACATGTGCCTTGATAAGAGTCATCAGTTCAATTCTTGAAATGGGAGAAGGAAAAACTAGAATTTTTGAAAAGTTTTTCTGACGTTAACCTTTTGAGGTCCTATGTCGAGGTGGAATCGACATCAGGCAAAAAAAACCGGTACTTCATTACAACAACCCCTTAAGATCACCGGAAGGCACCTGTGAATTTAGCTTTTTATCATACCACATGAGCTATACAAAAAACGCAATAGCTAGTATCCAGGGGCTTTCCTCATTGCAGTGGGGGGATAGCGCTGTAAAGTCGATCTGTACCAACGAAGTACTGAAAAAAACCTCTGGACCGCTAAGTCTTGCTTTGTTTCTTATTTTCAAATTGCTATAACCGAATAATTTTTGTATTTTTAACTCTTAGATGCTTTTTTTCGTAGTCAATGACATACTGAAAACCGGAAAAATCCTTAAACAAATTCTATTTCAAATTGCACTGTTTATACAGGGCTTTATTGAAAGCCTCAAAAATCGCACATAAAACAAACGTATTGAAATAATATCCCTTTAAAAACACAACTACTCTCTTCATCGTTCAAACTATAGTAAGGAAAAAAAAAATTCGGATTACAAACTTCAAGGTGAAAAAAAAAGAAATGCAAATAGATCATTTTAACAAATTAGCGAAATCACAGTCGCACATGCTCTGTTACAAAGACTTGTTGTTGATTGGGACATCTGCCAACGAATTCTAAATATAAAATGGAAAGAATATGACCTCACATTTTGTGAAAGGTGATTCTCAATTTTTATCTTCAAACTGGCTGCAGTAATGAACGCTTAAAAAACCCTTTACACATATGCAAATACGCATTAAAGGGTAAGCATTAGCTATTTGATATCACCGGCAAATCACTCGTTACAGCGAAATCCCCGCTACAAGTCGTACTCGTTATAACGGAATTTTACTGAACGTCTTTCTGGTGTCATTTCTGTACAAAATACGACCGTATAAATAAGATAGTTTTTATCTAGAACGAGTTGATTCCTTGTCGGTGTCATTTTGTGAAAGCCTCTCTTACGTGTCCTGGGATATATAAAATCGCACCAAGTTGAGGGACTTTAAATAAAATTCAAGGTAGAAAACTATTCAACTCATATTAACATTTTATCTGTTTACAGATAACAGACAATAAAGGCGAACTGTATATTTTAACATTAATTAACAATTTTAGCTTATTAAAAAATCCACTCTAATTAGTTAAATTGCTGCGCTGAAATATTGTTCCAATTAAAAATATGTTAACAGCACCAATTTACATCCACTTTTTTTGTGTAATACACACACACACAATTTGAATACGTTTTTATAACGGTCAATACAATATACAGGGTGTAGCACACGCCGCAAACTAAGCGCGAACCGTTGATCCTAGAGGCATTCTTCCAACTGGCCTTGAGGGCCTGTTTTGAGAGCAACTGGCCTGCAACGGTATCAATATTCAATCATTACACCTCAATCATGGTTCGAAAAATAGATGGCAGCAATGTAGCAAGCATTACACAAAAACAAACTTCACATTAGGTTCACAACATGTACCAATTCATTAGAAGTTCCGCAGAGGAATAAATACAAGGTGCATGTGTGGTTCAGTAGTAGTCAATGTGGATAGGGACACGCATTTCAGTCAATGGATACGGACACGTATTTAGCTCAATACTCAGCGGACATGAACGATAATTTCTAGGAAGCCGATAAACTTTTCGATCTGATTCATTTCCGTAGACGTTCCTGAAATGAGTTATTCATAACTAATGATATGCATTTAATATTTTTTTTCGTCTGCTTGTCAAAAGCCGTGAGTGATTCTCGGCTTCTTGCCAAAAAAAAAATCTAAATGCCTACGTAAAAAAAAACTCAGTCTCAAGACCATTTCTTGAAGTGAGATCTAAATACGCATACATAATCCATAATGCATTCTTTTTTTCTTCAAAACACAACAACTAGGTAGTTATAAGTGCCAAGCGAGGCGCGAAATGGGTATCTAAATCGTCTCTTGAGAATACCATTTTGCCTGAGATGATGATGGAACTAAAAAAAAAAGAGAACATTCACCGTTTTAATATAGGCCTGCTTATACGTTCATTATCGGATACTTTCACGAAGAGTCAGGAATGTACAGATAATATTTCAAGACTGCATGCTTCATCAACTACTTGATGAATCGTTATAATGAACAATATATATATATATATATATATATATATATATATATATATATATTGGAATCAAGAACATTTCCTAAAGGAAAGTCCATTATTTCATAATGATTGAAAGTTCGGAATATTTGAGATCATTATACATACTAGTAATCATAATCAAAATCATTTCATGGAAAAAAAGCCCCATTCATCGAAAGTAAAATAATTTTCATAAATACGGCAACGAGAAAATTTGCGCGCGCACACACATATATATATATAATACATATAAATTAAATTATTATTAATGTTATGATACCTGTGAGTGCTTTATTTAATGTTATCATTTGCTTGTGTAATACACATCAAGGTAATTATCGTGCTCCCTTCCTCAAAACTATTTTCATAAAGGAATTACAATATCGAAAGAGTAATCAAATATCGTAATAATAATAATCAAATATCGTAATAATAATAACCAAATACCGTAATAATAATAATCAAATATCGAACCTTTTATATGCTATTTTAACCAATTTTTGTTAATTTAAATGCTCTTTGGGAGTTGATAAGTCTAAATTTCTCCGGAGAAATTCCTTGTGCCCCCTCCAAGTACTTCGTGTCTCCCCCCTTCAAATGTCAATCCCGCGTACGCCTCTGCCTCAGAAAAAAAAAATGACCGTGTCAAGGTCCTGATACACGCATGCCTTTCGTTAGAAGTTCCGCAGAGAAATATGGACGAGGTGCATGTCTGGTTTAGTAGCAGTTAAAATCCCAAACCTCTTGATCGAGTTCAGCTTCAATCTTGCAGAACTTATACTAAATCATGTATAATTTGCATATGTACACATAAGTTTGATTCTTGCAGAATTTCCTTTAAGTGTTTTCAATCGTTCAGTATTACCTGCATTAAGGCAGCTACACCAACACCACCGCCTATAGCTATAGATAGCCTTGTCTACACTCGTTCAGGTTTACCTGCACACAAATTTGACCCGGACAAATTGGTATCTTCATCGGACATACCTATACTATTTGCATAATCTGCATAGTGTGGAAGCACCGAACTTCCAAGTATGCTTGTACAGCTTTGTTCACACAGATGTACGTGCGCAGGGAAACCTGAAAGGGTGTAGCCGAACATTAGGTTCATTTTAATCTTGCAATTCGCATAGTTTCGGTTTAATTTGCGCAATTTCCCTGTTCAACTTTACATAATTTTCATAATTTCAATTTTAAATACTTTACGAATTTTCGATTTCCAATAATTTATAAGTATTTCCGATTTAAAAAAAAACTTATATAGCATTGATTTCAAGCTTGAATAATTTTTCTTCATTTGCATAATCTCCATTATGATTTTGAACGCATCGTATAAATTCAGTAAAAATCCGAAATAATTTATCCGATGAGAAAAAATAATTGAAATTCATTAAAAATTAGGTTTTAAAAATTTACTTAATTTCTCAAACTGGTATTCACGCGTCAATTATTATGAATACTATCACGGTGAGTACAATGAAACTGCTCTTGAAAGTCACCCATCTTTCACGGCCAAATAATAAGTTTCAGTTTAGAAGTCTATTTTTTTTACGTGCGAATTTTTTTTTCCGCAAGAGAGGGGTTTTATTGTAGGTCCACTTCGAAAGCATTTATTTTAAAGTAAATTCGACTCGCAAAGCTAATGAGATAATAGTTTGCCGCGAATGATAGTTTTCTCTTTCAATTTTAAATACGTATATTGATTTTGCCAATATGAATATGCATATTATATTTACATTTTCCCGTTATTTTTCGAAAAAAAAAATCCTTTCGTAATAAATATATGGGCACAACAAATACACGAACACACTGACGCAGTAAAAACAGAACGTTTTCTAACCTTGGTTTTGTCCATACAGCTGCTCCGAAGTATATTCTCCTGAAGGATTACGCACGAACCACAAAAATCATTGGCGTAGGATAAGAGTAGAATAAGAAAAAAAAAGAGCAAAATATATACGTATACCTGAAAAGGTACGCCACTGGATTTACACTAGACTACCGATGAAAGAGAATGCTTAAAAAAAACATTAAACTAAATTGGCACGAGTTAAAACTGCACGCCATGCGCCGCTCTTTTCGAAGCAGTTGCGTATTCGTACAGTCAGCAAAAGAGAAGAGAGCTGTTTTACATAAATGCTGAAAAAGCTGGCGGCATAGGGTTAAGGGCGTTGCGAAACCGGCTGAACAAACAACCAAAGATGACAAGACCGGCGCTGTGCGTGCATATACGTATACGTTGTTTGGTGCTAATAGTTTTGAGCAACAAAAATGAACAGGCGTGGTGTGGAAACACTAGAGACGAACAATGATGTTCAGTTAACACCTGCGCGTCAGTCCAATTACGAAAAAATGTCCCTTCCAGCCCTCCTCTTTCATGACGAAGTAAACGTGACATCATAACATACATGCTCAACCCATGGCCCGCGAGCCAAATGTGGCCTCGAAGTCATCTGATGTGGCCCACGCAACCTCAAACCGAATTTTTTTAAAAATTAACCAAGTGGCGCATTTCCATATCACTTCAGGGACCTGCAAAAAATTTACAGATCACTTAATGGTATGCGGCACAGTTCCAGATCACTCAAGTGGCCTGCAACACATTTCCGGATCACTTGAATAACACGTGAAACCTTCCCAGATCACTAATGCGGCCCGCGGTGCATTTACAGACCACATAAATCAGTGGTGCACAAACCGTGGTTGCGACTCCACCTGGGGTCGCGAGAGATTCTCCAAAATAAAAATATCCAAATAAGAAATTCATTTTTATTTAAAAATATGTAAGTGCTGGGCTAATCACCGTGTATCATACAATGCAATTTTATCAAATTCTACTTGTGAAATAATCAATATATCGGCTCCATCATGCCAGAATCACGAATGTGCAATGCCCTTGCAAAAAAAAGAAACGTGGGAAATGACGTTTGAATGGTTACTATATATGGAAGTAGTTTTCCATAAATTAACTAATCAAAATCGCCTAAAGTTAGTATTGCCTAATCAAAAACGAAACAAGCGTTCTGAAACGGGCTTTCGGGACAGCACGTTTACTGGCAAAAAATTGGGATGTCCCGGACAGCCTATGTAGGGGTCACCAAAAAAAATTTTTTTTTGGTCAAAAGGGGGATCGCGCTTGAAAAAGTTTACGCACCACTGACTTAAATGACTTGTGGCACAGTTCCAAAGCACTTAAGGTACCCGTGATGCAGTTCCACATTAACTTAGTTTACCCACAGCACAGTTGCAAATCACTCAAGCAGCCTGCAGCACATTCACAGATCAACAGATCACTTAAGTGACCAGCGTCGCTGTTCCAGATCACTCAAGTGGCCCGCGACACAATTTGGAACCAATGAAGTGGCCCGCAATCTCCTAAAGGTTGGACACCTTTGCTTTGCAAGAAGAAAACAATTTATTACTGACGAAATATCAATTGAAACACAAAAACAAATGCACAATTATAGATATTTATATTAAACTATATAAATTTATAGTATATAATATATTATAGTATATATAGTATATAAATAAATATTTTTATTTATTTATATTAAACTATATTATGAGAGAGCGCATAGACGCCAACAGCCGATCTGCCGTCCATTGATTGATAATGATGATTCATCTCCCGAGAAGTTGAGCTCGACCAATCTATCAACAACATAACATCAAAATGATAAACTGAAATAAGGTTGACCACCAAGTAAGTAAACAAGGTGTCACCGAATCCATTGTGGTTGGTCAAAACCCCGGCGAAAGGAGAAAAGTCGTAAAAAAACACATTCGGCCATCAACCATATCATGGTACCTTGCTATCGCGTGTTCGATTTTGAAAACGCGTTGATGGTTAGTGCAGACTATTATTACTATTAATGGATGGCGTTTCAAGATCACGGTCGAGAACGAAATCCATCCACGCATGTCCACTGTCCTTTCAGAAAGGAAAAATATAACCGTTCTTGATGACACTTACAACACTTCTTATCGTCGTCACTTACGTTGATACTTCGTCTTCCCGAAAAATGTTTACTGAATGCTTGAGATAGCGGGGTGAACTAAAATAAGAAATCCGTCGTGATCGTGATTTCATGACCACCAGCATGGCGATTTTAAACACATTAAAGAAATCAAAATAACTGCTGAAATCGACAAGAAATTCACACTGAAATTCGTATAGGAATACATTATTTTCTTAACAGTCCGTTTTGCTTTGTAGCAATCAACATGCAACATTAAGGTACAACATTAAGGTTACTATACTCAGTAGAACTTTTATTAAGCAAATAAACACAAAAAAATATGTGTTTGGATAAAAAGTCGTTGGATATATGACTATGTATATTAAAAATTTATTTAATTGCAGTGTTTTTCCCGCTGATTTCCGTCATATCATAACGATTTCTCTGGAAGCTAATTCAAGAAGGCTGAAATCAATCAAACCAATCCTAAGATGCCTATGAAGGACTCATCGTCCGTCTATCTTTGAACCTTTTTTTATTTTGTTCAAAAGTTACGCCTAATCGTTGAAAGAAAAGAGCAAAGTGAAGAATATCTATTGGCTATATATATAGCAGCATTTCCCAGGCTTTCTTTTTCATCACCCTCTCCTTCAGAAATGTTTTCCTTAAGTTAACCCACAGGATCCTATGTTATTTCTGTGACTTCTACCACCCCACCCCCGGACCATTCCATCGCCCCCTTTGTAATACACTGGGCTATGGCCACTTTATCAAGGCGCCTTACACTGGGCCACAGCGATAATACTGACGTCACACTTGCGCGCAAAAGTGGCAGATGAGTCAGCTTTAAGTTTCAAGGACTCCCCCTCCAACAGAGGCACCGTCTTTCTGAACGATATAAGACTGTTACAATTCCAATGCATCTCATCAACTGTACATCCCTATTCCTGCCAATTAAGGACTGCAATATGCTGAATAATCAGAACATTAGAAAACACGTGTATTGTTTTTGAATTCGCTGATCCCATGGGCTAGTTTCACGGCACGAAATGACTACTTGAAACACCTCCGATTCTCATAATCTTCATCACACGACGCATAAAATGCATAATACGAATGGTCCGGACAAAAAAACCACGATATTACAAAGAAGACCACCCGCAGCAAATAAAAGCATTACCACCAATTTAGACGAAACCCATAATTTGTGGTCAGGGGAGAATAATAATAATAATAATAAGGGTTTTTCAATAACGACCAAGAACAAGCCAAATTACTTCGAGTGAAAATCACGAAGAATAAGAAAATAATGTGAAATAAATGCTTTTTAGACTATAAAGTGACCATACTTCAATTTAATCCAGCGGTTCATAACATTTTCAGTCGCGACCCAGCAACAAGATCAGTTTCGTGACCCATGGGAACTGTTTTTTTTTTTTTAAATTAGTAAAAGTGACTGTAAAAGACAGTGACGCAATAACCGCATTTATATAGAACAGGACTATTAGTGGATTTGGACGACCCATCTCGGAGACCCCCTGAGAATTAAATTTGGGTGATAACCCATAGCTCAAGAGTCCCTGGATGTAAGATGAGTTGTATAACCAATATCGGAAGCCTTTAAAAGTCTCGCCTGGTCGGGATAAATAGCTCATGAGCCCCTGGCTGTTAGAGATTTGAACGACCCACCTCGGAAGTTACTGCGACCTAAGCTTGAAAATCATGGTTAAGAACCCCTGACTTAATCCATCTCCCAAAACATTAGTTCTCATTCTTAAGCACAAATCCCGCCTAAATGTAAGACCGTATTCTCGATAAAAGTCCAGATTGGATACAGACAGACTCAAACACAAGTCATGGCTAGTTAGTTATTTACACAAGTTATGGCTACCTTGATTTTTAAAAAAATGAGACAAGTCAGAAGTGAAAGAAAGTCATTAAACATAGAATTTCATTCTACGAGATATAATCCGCCTTCTCTTCTTACCTTCCACACAAATCTCACAGCCACCCATAAATACACAAATTCTTTATCTGAATGGAAGATCAAGGAGAATTCGCGGCAGCTGAATTGATGGTATATCCAACAGCTACGTTGAGCCATCGCCATCATGCTTGCGAAAAAAGAATGCGATTCTTGATATAATAACAACTACGGAATGTTACTGAACATAAAGAAAACTATTGCCATTTATATCATAATGTTAGTTACACATATTCATAATTTTCCGAGCGTTCTCATCAACGATTTGATTTTTTAATCGAGAGTTTTTACGACTCTAACTCTGATTCTTGAAATACAAACTCGGCTCTAACGACATTAAGTGGTGGCTTTTCTTTCTATTAAACCGAGCACAACTCCGGTCAATCGCCATGAGCACGGAAGTGTGAATGTGTGTACCTAACAGTCTGCGTGTGTATCTAGTGCTGCCACCTGACACAAAGCAGAACAAGAAAAAATTTCGATCTCAAAAATTATATATGCTGGCCATATTCCCAATTTTGGACCCCTGGAAACATTTAGGACTTGCATTTTCCTGGAAAATGTTTATGAGACTTGCGCACATCTACTTGTATACTGTGTTACTGACGTTTGACTTTTTTTTAAATAAACAAATCTCAAAAACACAGACATATATACAAATACAAACATACTCATAAGTACAAACACTTTATGACCGTGAGAGACTTAGAATGTCCTTCCATCAGGTCTAAAGGGAGTTATAAACACAAATGGTTCAGACAACAGCTTATAATAATGATTAGACATATGTTATATTGTCTTTTTATTTATATATTTACGATTACGATGTATGTTAAAATGTTAGATTACTCATTTTGAGTCATAATCACGGTTATATAATTAAATTACTTATTGCAAATATCCCGGTTAGTACATTACAAACCATACATATACAATGCATGTACCTTCAATACTTATATGCGCAATCAAAACCATATACATTCCTTTATCATTTTACAATTTTTTTTCTCTCTTTTTGTACATTGTAATCAGATATAAAATAGTTTTGCACTAAGTATTTGTTAAAATCATTTCATAATCAATATTTTTAAAAAATACTAATACGATTTATGTTTTTTCTATTGTCAATTTGATTTTCAGTATAAAATAGGTTTAAACCTTTAGGGGCTATGTAGGAAAAGTTCTTTTTATACTGTGTTTTATTAGGTTTTGGTACCTGGTATACTCTATTGTATCTACCTGTGGTTTTATTTTGATTTTTTGTTAAATATTTTTCATTTACCTGTGAAAATTTTATCATTCTATATATATAGTTTTTTTTGTCTTAGAGATATAGTGTGGCACTTGTATTTTCGTACTGTCTGTTATTATTTGAGATCTTATTATATTATGCATGCTATCTAATTCCCGGATATTGTCAAATTGCATAATTAATGACTGAATAAATGCATGCATAAAAAAAAATAAGTCTTTCGAAAATTTTTCATTTTATATATGATTATTGTATATTTTCTGATTTGTTTTTTGATTAAAATATCACAATGCGAGTTGCATTTAAGGTCATGTTGTATTTTTATACCCAGATAATTATACTCATGAACTTTTTCTATTTCTTGGCAATAGCAATCACCATTATCTTGACAGCGACAGTGATTATGTATTTTTAGATGCATGTTTTCATTGAGATTCATGTTTCTTGTTTTCATATAAATGTATTTTGTTTTTTATGTGTTAAGTTTCAGTTTACGTTTTATTAGCCATGTTAATTTTTGTTAGATCATCTACTTTTTTTACAACTTCACTCGTTTTTCCGACAATGCTGATTATTTTTCATGGTTTTTTCTGATTATTTTTCAAACTTGGACAGTCAAACATTCTACCTCAGGGATACGCGTATCACAGGTCAGTAACTACGATTCCAGAATTTTGACTTCTAATTTTAAACCATACACGATCCGGACTATATCGACTATTGTCAATTCAAGTAATTGCTCCAGTTAACTGCTAGATTTGTGGCGCAGGTGCAATAAGCTTTTGAAGAAAAACATATTAGCGATAAAATGATACAAAATGGAATATAAGAAATAAGTACAACAATATTTGACAGACGACGGCGATTCTAGGCCGAAATTTCCGTATTCAGGCCTGGAATATACACATAGTACTACTAAGTAGCACGAAAGCATGACGCTTTCGAGCATATACAACCAATGACCTTATCGGTTATATACGAACAAATGTAATCAATAAGCTCATTGGTGCCACATTCTCAAAAGTGACATTCTCTCGTGCCACTCAATAGCATGTGCATTCCAGGCTTTAAAAACTGGCGAAACCGTCTAACTATTGATTCACGGAAAGCATTATCTCCACAGGCATCGTGAATGTTTCTACTAGTTGGAGCAACATTGTTATCACTTAGAATATTTCATATCTTAAAAAAGGGGTGGTTGATGACGTAAGCAACCTTCAACCCCCCCCCCTGTCATCAAAAGTCAGCAAATCCGACCCCCCCCCCCCCTCGATGCTGACTTGAATGACCCCTAATTCAAATTTTGAAGTCACAACAAGCAAACTGCCCAATAACGTGGCTCAAAAAGCGAAATGAAAAACAGAAAATGGTGTAAAAAAACTAATAGAAACAATAATAAATAAATTAATAATAATTAAGTATAACAAGACGCAATAGAAAATATACGATAAAAAAAACGCATCAGCTGAAACCTGCACCAAACGAAAACCGCTAAAAACTTTCGGGACGGCCTAAAAATATATTCACACACAAAAAAAAACACTGAACATTCCCATTATCCACACATCCATAACTTACATTATTTTACTGATAATACAGGAAATTAATGGATGTCTGACACAAAAAAAAAAACGATTTAAGTCTTATTTCCGCAATTAAAATCGTTTTTAATATTATCGGTGATATTAATACATATTTTCTTCCTATTTCTCTTTGGCATGAGATAATCGGCTTTTAATGATTAATCTCAGTTCGGTTGGCTGAACTTCGTACCATAAGGGCGATGGGGAGAGACGCAATCAGATATAAGATATGCGTATTGAAAAGCGAAAAAAGCATACATAATATGCATGTATTATTCAAATATTTCCCTTTCACTGTAGTACCGGAAACTTTTGTTTTCCTTTGTAACAATTTCTTATAAGTTTCACGTATCTTCAATGTATACAATAATAAAAGAATTCGGTTTTCTTTTTTCATGTGTCTCGTGTATTTCACGCCCCATTTGCCATTGACTTGCGAGTCCGATAGGAATAGTACACAAATAAAAGAATAAAGATGGCTCTGGTTTGTGTGTGTGTATGTATATATGTGAGAATTTTTAATAATGTCGGAACGAAGGTCTCTGTCGATAAAGATGACGATAGCGTATCAAGCAGTTTGGATAGGAAATTGTCACGCAACTGCCTGCCATCAACAACTGCGTAGCGCAGCTGATAAACATGAGAGAGGAGGGAGGAAAAACAATCATTGTAGATAATCAAGAAAGAACAATCGAAGAAGCTATCCAAGAAGAGAATGGCTTTTGCTTTTTAAAAACATTATTTGAATTACTCACGCTTGGTAACTACCTTTCTGGAACGTTACGGGCGATGTTTCCGGTTTATATGCAAGATACAGTCGAACCCCGATTTAACGAATCAGTTAAAACTGAAAATTTTATTAGTTAAATCGTAGAAAATCGTTATATTTTGATTTGAGATCAACACAAATACATAAACGTCTAAAAAATGCGTTCAATCAAAGAATTCGTTAAATCGGAGTTCGTTATATCGTAGTACGACTGTATTATTAGGTTGTTTTGGCAATTTCTGAGTGGTTATGATTCAGCTGCTGATAATTCTTCCCATCACAGGGGGTGCACAAGTCCAACAAATGGTTCCATCCGGACTGTGAAAGATGTTCCTAAAAAATGTATCCACACAACATGATAAATACACAAGTTCCAGTGAGAGAGCTCGCATATTTGACCTAAAAACTGAAACGTTTGTGCACCTCATGCTAACCCCTTCCCTTGAACGGGTATCTTAATGGCCCAATTTACGAGCCGGCAAATGGTAATTTAAAAAATTGAAAATTTGATAGATGGCAGTAAAAAATTCACGCAGCGTTCCGTGAGACATTCACGTCTCAACGCGTCAAAGAAAATTTTCGGCTGAAAAAATAGCCGAACTAAAAGTCAGGAAAAATCGCCAACAGAAAGAAATGAAACACAACTGCAAATCGCAGTAAACTGAAACGATTTCCACTAGAAAAAAGTTTTTGTCATTTTTATCGCAATATACTATAATTTGTAAATTTCTGAAAATAATTTTATTTTTTGACTTTGGTCAGGAATAAAAATTCAATGCTCCGTTGAAAATACGGTAAAAAACGAAAACATTTTACAAAAAAAAAAAAAATCCGAGATGGCCAAAATTATGGAAAAATACAAGAATGCCCTGAGAAATACGAGTCATGTTATGCCTACCCTACATAATATGGGAGAAATTTGTCTGTCCCGTAAAAATACGATATAGTGTTGCAAATCGATACAATCAATAGCCCTCCCCAAGACATCGCCCTAGCTCCTCGTCTACTTGAAGGTTAAAATAATCATTTGAAGCAACACTGTGAAGTTGAAAGTCCACTGAGATCACATGATCTGGGTTTTAATCGCAGTCGGTGTATTTTGAATGTTTTTGTTTGATATGGCTGATCACAGATGAGTTTGAGATATAGGCAAGGATATTTTATCACCTTCGCAATGCTGACCAGACGTTGCACCATATCACTTTCATTGGTTTCGCTCCCATCAAAATCCTTCATATGGACATTCACTTGTGAAGTGATGCTGCCTAAAGTCACATAGACAAACTTAGTGAATATGTTACTGCCAAAGTACGAAGTGCGGCCAATTCACGAATTGGCAGAGAGTTTTCGCTCAAGTCCGATTTGCAGAAATGATTCGGCTTCGGTTGGCAAATTCCCTGGCCAATTGTTGATGTAAAACGGTCCAGTTAGGCACCAAATCCATTTTTTTCATCGCCAACGTGTGATATACATAGCTATAATGTCGTACGTCCCGTTACCTATGCACCCTGTATAGTAGCTGTATAGGATTAGCTCCATGTGACGAAAGAAAAAAAAGGAAATTTGAGAGAAAAACTTTATACAGTAATCTAGACAGTTTTCTGTCAAATTAAAAAAAATGATTACCGCATTGAAACTGCGATATGAGGGGTTACCATAGCTGACGTTGACATAATTATTACGCTGAAATACGATTACGCGATCACCTCGAATTATGTCTTTTCTTTTTCGACTTTGACCAAGTACTTCAGTCACTTCGCGAACTGGCTGGCCGAAGCCCAAAATTCGTTCATTGGTCGGGCCATTTACAACGAAATCGGCGGATTCGCGAACTGGCCGATTTCGGGCTTTGGCAGTAATATATACAAATCAGCTAAAATTGCAAGAGCTTCTACAAAAGCACAATATTGAATGATCGTAAAAATTACCGAGAACTTCTTTACCTCCTAGCTTACAAGAGCTTTTGGGATGACCTCTAGTTACCCATTGACAATCTATTTATATTTCATTGCATGGACGTGAACATGAAACACCTTGATCACGTGATAGACTCTCAAAGCAAAGGCATTTATAAAGGCAATAAATGGTGTTTCAGAATCATTTCATGGGTTTCTGATTCGTCTGTTAGGGTGCGATTATAGTGAACGCTTGTTTCCGATTTTGAAAACCCGCGTCGTCTCCGACTGGTTACGGAGCGGGCTCACAGAATCGGAAACACGCGTGCACTATAATCGCACCCGTCAGTCTTGAAAATGATTTGAAAATTGTATCAGAGTTCATATTGAGACAAGAGTTGTCAATACAGAAATAAGATAGAAATCAATGGCACCAAAATCATGATTAAGTTTGCGAAAATTCAGAACATAGGACTTTTATCACATAAGAGGAGATAACGATAAGATTTCTGAAGTAATATTTAGTATCGTCAACGGAATCGAAGAACAAAAATCACGCCTTGTCATACTCGAAGTGCACCATGCCAAGAATGAATAAAACTTTTGTAATGATTCCTTTGATATTCGTTTACGAGTATAGATGTTATTTCAGGTTCATTTATGCCTAATGATTACTGCTGATCAATGTCAATAGCATAAAATAATACATATAAACGAACGATGACAATGGAAAATTGACAATAACACGTTCAAGGTCATAAACAAATCACAGAAAAATTCAATAACAACTTTTGGCGCAATACAGTCGAATCCCGTTATAATGAACTCCAAGAGACCGGAGAAATCACTTCGTTATAAAGGAATTCCAGGTTTTTGCATTGTTCCTATGCAAATTTATCTGAGGGATTAGAGACGTGTTCGTTAATACGAGATTTTCGCTACAACGGTATTCGTTAAAACGGGATTTGACTGTACAATTAAGCCCCAAAGAAGAATGTGCCAAAATCTGCGACGTACGCCGCAGAACAATTAGCGCTACTGCAGAACAATTTGGAAGAATTTAAGAAAAAGTGCAAAAAAAAAACACTATTACATGCATGGGAATTTTTACCGCAGGACATTTCCAGTCAGGAGGGCTCGTCGCAGAACAGTGCTAAACATTCTGCTTTGGGGCAATTTAAGGACTTGCAGAGAAAACAGCCCTTTCATTACTGCTGCCATCTTGTGATTACTAGCAATTAAGCGCAATGAAATTTCTGTCCCTTCATAATGAGACGGAGATGATCTAAAAATCAACCATAAAAATTAAATACAGAGAGAAGAGCATCGCACATGCAAAGCAAATACGGGTACGTATATTTATAATCTTATCAAAAAAGATGAAACGCAGTCGGAGAGGAGAATAAAGGGTTATTCGTACCTCATTTCGTCAAGAGATGGCGCTTTTACTAATTCCAAAAATAATTTTAAAATTCATAATTATACATTTTTAGTAAAATAATCATAAAATATATGATGAAAAATGCATTTTGAATAATTATTTTGTATTTACTGTACAAAAATCTAAAAATTATTTAACAGTCAATAGTTTTTGAAAGTACGAATCTTTTGGGTATATAAATTAAGCACTTTCAATACTCATCGGAGAGTGATGTTCCGTGTTTCATCTGATCAAATGATTATATCATTGTTACTGACTCCGCATTCTTGAATAGCTAAAGTTAATTTTTGTACCATTAGTGATGATCTTGGAAATTTATACACTAAGACGCCGCTTATTAAAACCACGGATAATGTTGTTATCACATTCGCAGAGTACGGAACCGGCAAGTACAGTGATTCTCAGACCACGGCTCTCCAGAATAGTTTAATAGATATTTTAGCTTATAAAAGATCCACTTAAAAGCGTAAATAAAAGAGTACAAATCAATATCTCCAGATCGCTGTGACGCATACTTTGAGAAACACTGGTGTGTTCCACCAGTATCATCACATGGGAAAAAAATTCGTTTATAGTTATCAGAATTTCAATTATTGTTTTTTTTTTCGTCGAAATTTTTTTATTTTGCGTATTTTGAAGCTAAGGTTAAACTCGGCTCATTCTTTCCGTATAATTTATTGTTATCTGCAACACCATATTGGAGGTCAGAAGGCTTCCTTATTGACAAGAATTTCAGTACTCCGGTTCACAATGCCCTTACCCGGGCCGTGATATCTGTAATCCATGTACTTATACCCTTGTAGCAGGCCTAATTCTTTGAAATTTCTTTTCTATAGGCATGTGTAAGGGGAAAAGTCCCTGTTTTCAGTTTGCTATTTTATTATTTGTTTCAATATTTGTTATTCAGTTTATATATATATATATTATATTTCAAATTCTTTCAACTAACCACATTCATAGCTCTTAGGCCGTAAGACTTGCATTCTATAACGTGACGTACCGTTCATTAGAAAAAGTATCATATAATACGCATTAGGCAGTTCCATTCTAACTGCTTATAATTACTGAATTTAAAAATATATATATTATAGCTTAGGTGGGGGGGGGGGGGAATGAAATCCTGTAACAGAACTATTCGAGAAAAAATGGTATGATTTAACATTTTGAAACCTATAAATGTTGGAAAGGAAATCTGAGCTGTCCCGTTTCCATACATCCCGGTCGACCAAACAGGACATATGATCATCATACATACAACTGGGATTTTTTCGGATATAGTTATCAATCGGGAGTAATTATTATCAAAAACACTGAGTCCTGATGTGATCACATTAAGCGGCGTCCGCAGAACATGCTCCACGTCTGGTCTTTGCTCCACCAAAAAATACCAACCATATCCAGCCATTCAAGACGAAATAAATTCATATTAGATCTTGACAATTTTTGATCAGAGCCGGATATGCAAGTGCAGCCAGAAATCAGGATTTCGAAAACACTGATCGTGTGTTATTTTGCTCTTTACTCAAAAAAAACCATGACTGAAAAATATGACTTATTGATACGTCGTTGAAAAATGTCTTGTACATACATTGACAAATGGACAGCGGCCTCAAGGCCAGGTTTTTTTTTACGTTCTTGAAAGGGCAAAACTTCTACCTACCACAATGGAATCCCAAGTAGATGTTTAGCGCAGTGTCTCTCAACTGGTGTTCCTGGGGAAGTAGTACAGAATAGCCGGGCAAATAGTAGTTATACATACATAGTAAAGTTGCAGGGCAGGAGATTCAAATATTTTAGTGCACATGAAACCCTTGATGGTGTGGTCCACTGCCACGCAACCCAAAATGTTTCTCTAATTACGATATTTTCATTATAACAAGTGAAAATTTTTACGACTTTTGTTACTGGGGAGAGAAGCTCTAGGAACACAAGTTAGAAACTTACTTCGCAGTGTAAAGCGTGAATATTATTTCAAGAGTTCTCTATACTTGTGGTCCCGAACGATTTACAAACCGTTATAAAACACATGTGCATTTTTTTTTTTGTCGTGGTATAAAATATAAAATGCAACTTAATTAAATACAACATATTTATTCTTGTCGTCACATAGTAATTTGTTAGTCGCTCGTTACATCCCGAACTGGGTACCAATCATGGCATAGTAACCATGTCTACCGGGTATAAGAGCACTACTCTATACCACGGATGATTTTCTTCACATTACGTGCATGGGTTTCCTGCAACGCTGAAATTATATCCAGAGTTTCATATAACGTGTAAATTACTTCTAAGGTTTCCTTATAATGTTGAAATTACATCCAGGGTTCTGGCAACATGGACGTTGTGCACCACAGATCACTTAGGATATGGATATTTCTTCAAGGGCTCCACATAGGAAAACTGGTTTTGGATAAAAAAAATTAAAAAGAAATAATAATGAAGGTGTTCTTGAGGTTTCTACGCTAAAGTCTTGCAGAAAGGTATTCCGGAATAGGGAATACAGTTTAAAAAAAATTCGCACCGGACCGCCAAATTCCTAGATGCGTTCCTGCTAACAATCATAGAAAACACAATTATCAATAAAAAAAATTTAAGGTGCTGTCATTTTTCATGCATAGGCAAGAAAGACTACTCATAACTTAACTTTTAAACATCATCAGCAAAAAAGACTTCTATATGAGGTCACGTGATCGTCCTAAGTAAGGATGACCGGACATCCTCACATACACTACAGAATGATCGTATCCGGGACAGAACATAAAAAATTATATGCATATCCTGTCCACCATGAATCAGCTTTCTTTGTGTCGAGAAGAAAAATTAACGAGTTAAGATAAAAAGACAAAATGGCGATTCGGGAAAGGAACAAAATGGCTGCGTCACTTTCACTCTCCTTCAAAGCTTTATTATCATCATCAATGTCGGAAGCCGTATCAAGTGAAAGCTGTCACGTCTTCTTCTTGTTCGTCGTCCACGAAGGTCGGGGCTTTTCCGTAATCAGTCTCAATGGCTCTTTCAACAGAGAGAACGGCCGAATATGCCACGGCACTCATTCCAGAGACACCATTCATATTATATCCATGCGTGTGTAGGAGGAAATTCTTTTCAAAAGGCATACAATGTCCCCTTGACATTAAGAAAATAAAAATGAAAAACAGCTTCTTTCGATAAAAGTGGCCTTGTTGATTGGTGGTCACATGATCATGGGATGCGTGAGTGTCTCCCTATCACTCAATGTATGGCTTCGGGTCTAATGGCGATGGCGGCACTCACGCTCTTTCCGGTAAGGAAATCGCCCGTCAATATAATTATGATATGCAAGTTTTGTTCTTTCGTCCCTTATTTTCGATGGCGTGGAGCGTGATATCTCCGATCATCTCCACGATTTTCGCTTCCCATTCTACTATTCAGTGAGTGGCGTACCTATTCTTGAGATTGATGATGATGACGATCGTCAGCGTAGGTTCGCAGAGGAAGCAAGTAAAGTCTACGCGTCTGACCGGTCACACCTTCATTGCCGAGATCGTAGGTTTACGGAAATTCAGTAGTTTGTAAACTTAGAATAAAAAATACGTTTTGAATTATTTTGGCGTGAATACGTCATAAAAGTAGGAAGCGAGTTTAAAAATCTGAACGAGACGGAAAATTGGTGAGATTTTGAACCCTTATAAAATAAAAACCGTCCTCAGCACAACCAAAGTGTGTGCACACACAGATAAGGAAAAAGCAAGTCTTTTTTGTAACATGCTAACTGGTGGGCTAAAATGCCCAGCAGGCTGTTTAAGCAAAAATGGTCACGGGTAAAGTACGATCTTCTATCACTACATCCTCCCGCATAGTGAAGCCGGTCATGCTCAGTATTTAACAACCAGTCTACCGAACAAAGATAGGTAAGACATTGAAAAATAAAAACATACAGCAAAGCTTTTGATTAAAACAACCGACTATTTATGTGAAAAAACAATTGAGGAATAAAAATTTAATCAGCAAAATTTCTGACGAAAATTTCATGCATTTCCTTTTTTGGCATGAATAAGATATTGTTCATTCAAGTCACAAGCTAATACGCTAGAAGGCGTTAATATTTTAACATTTTGACTCCTTCACACCCACCGGGTGTGTATGTCCCGAACAAGTTCTAAAATAGGTAGTGAAAGGTTTATAAACAGTGTGACTTCCGTAACACTTTACAGGTTTTTGAAATCACTTCATTCACATGTCAACCCTTCCCCCTCCCTAAGACAAACAGGGGCTCTTAATCGAAAGGATAGTCCTGAAGTCATATCTTCAGGACTATCAGGATAAAATTTTACTGAAAGTAACATTAAGGCTGCGATTCATGCGGAATTTGTCACAGCACTTTAGGGTGCCTTTTAGAGTGTCTCGAGATCGGACAAGTATCTCGCACGATATTCTAAAATTTCCAAGGGTGTTGCAAACTTGAAAACTTAGGGAATCCTTGCCTCAGAGTCAGCTCCACTTTGAATGGCCTTTATTTAAATGTTGCGAACCAGTATGAATATCTTATGAAATGACATGGGCAAGATCACACGCATGTTACGGGACCAATTAAATGAACCTGCACCCCCCCCCCCGTGTGAACCCGATTGGAAGTGCCCTGCGACCAGGGTTGAAAATGTTTGGTTGTTCAGCGAATATCTTGAGGTCCTCCCTAAATTTGGATGGCGCACAATCAATATTCTCAGCTCCAGCTCTGCAAGACACCCTCGACTAATTTTGAAAACATGCCTCAATACATAGTTCGTTTTTCGAGCCCCCCCCAATGGTACAAATCTCTCTCGTCATCAATATGGCCGAACCATCACCGCTGACATTAAATCATGGTTGCTTCTGCAAACTCTATAACGCAATTAAAAATACATTTAATATTCTAACAAGCGTTGCAATGTGAAAATGGGCAAGGCCACCTCTTCCACCAATACGTAGTTTATGAGCATGAATCGTGAGTGCCTTGAAGAGAAAATCCTGGTCAGAGCTGGAATGAATTTCCATCCGATATCCGTGAAGCTTCTATTCACATCTACCTGTCATGTTGGACGTTTTCCTTAATGAATTGAACAAACGGTCGAGGATTGATTCGTCTATGGCTTCCTACAGGAATAACAATCAATGCGCATGTCAATTACGACCTCCAATTCCTTTTAATACGTCTTTTTTTTATTGGATACGGCATTGGTCATGCGTGCGTTTTATGAAAACCTGTCAATTTGTTGATACAACTCGCGTATAATGATTGGGAAGTAGCCTTGGAATATCATGATGTAATGCCTTTGTTGCTCGTGTATGTGTGTGTAGTTACCTTCCTTTTTTTTAATATTCTTCCGGTTGGTGGCATGTGATTTTCGAGCTTTTGTTGTCGATTAATGTCCGCGTAATGGTAATTAATGGCCTCGCTCTTCTTGTCTCGCTCATCATTGCAAAGTTACGGAAGCATCGAATGAGCGTTTGTTTCGTTACGAGGCCGTCGTTGTAACGGCGGCTACTAATGCGGCGAATCTACCTAACGGCCGAGATTCTTTAAATGACCGTGTTTATTTATGGAGTGAATTTTATTACGCAAGGAAAGGTCACGTTGTGCTGCGACTAGTTACTTATCAGAGGGGCATCATGGATTATGACGGTCTATCTCCTCCTCCCCCTATAATGTTGAACGAGCGGTCAGATTTTGAATTCAAGCCCCAACTTGTGCAATACCATCGGTGTGCAAGCATGGACGCATATAGGCATGTGCTCAATTGCAGCAAGATTTGGATTCAAAAATTTTTTTTTGCATGCTAATCTCCCCCCCCCCCCCCTCGCTATACATACCCTTCATGATTCGCTTCTTCTTGTCCTCCCATTCGAGGAGCCTGTATCCTCTTATCTAGTTAGGGCCCCACACACCGAAACGGGTTTATTTATGATATTTATGTTACTGTGTATCTGGGTTTTATGATAGATATCGTTTCCCGTAGAGCAAGCAGTAGTTGGAAATTTTCAACCCGCGGCTCCCTTAAACTTTTCACTGTTTATCTGCGGCTCTTCAGAGAGGAAAGGGTGAGTCAGGAGTGCCGGTTGCCACCCGTCTGCTTCCGTCCCTAGTTACGACCCTGTTCTGCATAGCCGGGACAGGGGAGTACGCCGGATCGACCATTGGAGAGGGAAAAACAATGAATCGCATCTTGAGTCTTTTTGAGTTGTCGTTCAAAAAGCCCTTTTAAATAAACATTCAGGATATTAAACAGTGAAGGTATTTTCTTTCGGTATTTTGATTATTTTACAAAAATATTTTAAGATAATCTTTTTCCTTTTCTAATCGACTTGGGGGGGGGGGCAGGAGCCCGTTTCCCTCGATGCGTAGCTTCCACTTCTAGTATTCCAATTTTTTAGTTTGAGCGAGAGCCTCTACAGAAAAATTTGGTGAGAGAAAGTGAGGAGGAGAGCTTATATGCAAGAGATATGCAACGATGGGTGTCTAATTGGCAGAAAAGGGTCATCAACGGCGATAACATGACATTTGGCTGATGGGCGTTTCGGAAGATTCGTGTCTCCAAACTAATGTGTCGGGGCCCTTTTGTTGATGGTTAGTGAACTCCCTGGCCTTTCTGCGTGCGTGGATGAGCCACGTGCGTCGGATCCCATTGGACTCGGGCCAGAAATAGATGCTTCTAATGAATGCAATAGGGTCGTGAGTGTTGGAAATTTTACCATTTTTAGGTGCCAAGAAGAAAGTAGATCGCGCCGTGGGAGGAAGAGTTAATGCTGTGATATAAGCTAAGCAATATCAGTATTGATTTATCAGTAACATATATAAGTAAAAAAACGCGACCTCCCAATGTTTGTGCAACAGGTTGTGGCATAGTGGTGGTTGACCGAAGAACTTATGCTGACAAAATGTGGTGGGACAGTGACCGCTACGTCAACAAACAAAATATCAGACCGTTTCTAAGCTCGAAGAAGCTGCCTGATGCCTTAAAATAGCACGCTTCGGTCTCCCTCCCCTTGTTTAACTCTGGTCTCGTTAGTCTACCTGCTACTGTATTTGACATGCTTAATGCCAAATACATTTCAAATCATGACTTTATACAGTAAACTTATGCAATTCTAAATACCGAAAGTCATAATTTCGCCTGTAACTTTGACTATGAAGTTGGCTCTTTGGGGCTTATTAAAAAGATGTGAAGATCGCATAAAACCAACATCGGCAATCCGAACATAAAATTTCGGATTGCCAAATTTATTTAGAGATTAGTAAAATTTCCAAGCCCGTCATTTGCGGGGGGGGGGGGAGTTTAAAAAACATAATAGAAATGGAAAAACAAAGTAAAATATATATATTCATATTTTGAGTATATTTTCCTTGCTTCCCTCTTGGAAAAAGTTGAAATAACGAGCCTGGATAAAGGTTTTGAATGAAATATGGCGGTGGGGGATGCGACTACTCTTTTTTTCAGAAAAAAGAAGAACCACCCATAGAACCAGGGCCGTCTTAACACGTGGGGACATCCAGGCATAGTAAGCATTCGTCATGTCCATAGGAGCCTAAGGTCTACACCGGTATTTCAGGGTTGAAACGTCAGGGGCGAAATGCTCCAGAAACGAAACGTTCTAGGGCCGAAACATCGAGGGTCAAGTTTCCGTAAACCAAAAAACAACTGGGGTAGACCGATCTGTTGTCGCAAAATTCGACAGTGATGGGAAAAAAATTGGACTCGCTACCATTCGAAAAAAATTTTCTTGTCTTGATGGAAACGTCTGAAAATTTGAAAAAAAATAATATCTCTGCGGATGGATCGACTTTTTTCTTTTTTAAATATTCGCTCAATTTCATGTGTTGATGTTGAAAGAAGTTTTTCTTTTTTTATAGATAACAGATCTTTCAACTCTACAACAGAATAAAAGCGCTCAGTGCTTGGTACTTCGCAAAAACTAGCAAAAGCAAGGGGAAAAACCGATTTACTGCGTCATAATGTGCATTGCGGATGCATTTTTGAAATAATGAAATTTCAAGAGTGCACGAGAATCCTGAATGAATATATTATTTTTCGTCAAGAGGATGAATAATTCTGGCTTTCAGATTTCCTAACCCGATAGGTAAATTATAAATCCCTTAAAAGTAGTACATTGAAAATTTTTTGAAGAATCTAATATTGAGGAAAAAAAAATTACATCTGATTTTTTGATACGATACTTTTCCCCTTCGACTTTTGAACATAATCGATTGGTGTCTTTTTTCATTTTAATTGAATTTTTTTTAGATCAATTTTTAAAGTCAACTTTCAGAATTTTTTAGGGCGACAACATCCGGGTAGAGGTTATAAGGAAATGAATATGCAGAGGGAACACGTATAGGCGAAAAATTACATAGGCTATACAACAGGATGGGGGAGGTTCTTAACCTTTTTTCAGCCGTGAACCAGAATTAACAACTTTGCGACCAATTGGTACCGTGTGTTTTCCGAAATTAGTGAAGACAGTGCATTCATTAAAGACTGAGTGGATTCATATACGACCCATCTCTCTCGGAAGCCCCTGCCAATCAAGTTTGGGTCGGGATAGTTCAAAAATACTGCCTACAACGGTACAACTATTCAATCATTGCACTTCACTCACAGTTGGAAAAATTGATGGCAGATGGCAACAGTACACATAACAAGCATTACACAGTAACAAACTTCACGTTAGGTTCACAACACGTGCATTCAAACATTCACCAATTCGTTAAAAAAATCCTGCAGAGGGAGTGGACGAGTGTGTGGTTTAGTAGTAGTTCAATAACGCTTCACTGTAAGTAGATTTGTATCACCCTTTTCGGAAAACCCTGTGAATCAAGTTTAAATCAAGACCCCCATAGCTCAGGAGTCCTTGGCTCGTTCAAATCCACTAACAGCCAAGTTAGTGGATTTGAAAGACCCACCCATCTCGGAAGCCCCTGTGACCCAGTTTGAATCGTGACCCCTAGGTTAAAAACTCCTGCTATACAGACAATGGACTCTCGTACCCCTCCACTCGTTCCTAATATTTGCTACCATTTTCTTAACAAAGTCAAATTCGGCTATAACAACATCGAAGAATCCACGAAATTCTATCGTTATAACTGAAGTTAAGATTTTCAAGAGCTTTTCGACGAAAAATTAAATTAGAAGCAATTAAATCAATCATATACTCAGCATGTTATTTCATTATAATCAGTGACCAAATTTTATCGAGTAAAATACGGGGAGTCGGAATCATAAATACGGGACACCACCAAATTCTCGACAAATATTCAAAAACCCTTGGCGAGAAATACACTGCTACAGCAAGTCTGCATTGATTTAAAATCTATTTCACGGAAGAAGGAACAACCTGAACATGCCAAATATGCAAGAAGAATGTCAGAACAATTTATAAATTATGCAAATTACCTTCATCCCGGTTCTAGTAAGGGTTAGAAAATAAAGAAACTTCGGTGAGAAAACGGGACATTTTCAAGAGGGGGAAAATGCGATAGGCAAGATTACAAGAGAATACGGAAATATCCCGTATGAGGGCCATATCAATGAGAAAGTCGAAGCGTCAGAAATATATAATAAATACTGTATTTTCTTCAACATCAGGCATCAGTGGAACAACAGACAAGCATTGCCTCAATGAAACGAACTTTAATGTAATTTCTTACGAAAACCTCCCAACGAAAGTGACGAAAATATCTTCACAATAGTTCAAATAAACTTAACGGAAAATGTGATAAATCCGGTTATTATGCATAATAAACGACCATTTGGGTGCGTATGTTTGATAATTTTCCCTAAATGTATCACTTGTACCGGCGATTATGCATAATACCCAAGCGTCGTTGACAAACATGATTAACTAAATTCATCACGTTTTGTCGGTTATTATGCTTAACCGCGATTTCGTATTTAATAAATCGGGCCCGTTGCCGTGATAGAATTTAGATGATCGTATTTGCGAGCCAGAGCAGGCCCGTCATTTAGGAGGGGCAGGGAGGGGCAACGCCCCCCCCCCCGCCTTTGAAAATACACTAAAAATGGTATATATATATATATATACATACATTGAGTACATGTGCTTTGCCTCTACCTCCGCCCTCCCCCCCCCCCGCCGGAAAAAGTTGAAATGACGACCCTGAGCTAGAGTCTGAACGGGATATGATAAACTCTGAACGAATTTTTTAGAACACGGCCGAAATAACTCCAAAAAATTAACTCCTATTTGAGGAATTCTGAAAACAGCCATCGATATAACAAGCATCCATTTCACGAATTTTAAGATCGTGCCCGATGTAACGAACTCTCATTTAACTAATTTTTACACGTTTTTAAGAGTACGCAATCGGATCCCAATATAACAAACTCCAACTTGAAGAATTCTCCAATCGGACTGCGATATAACGAACTCCAATTGAACACCCTTAACTATAACTCAACTATAACAAACGTCACGTGGATATTATGTATAATAGCCGGTAAAATAAAATGATAGTTTTTTTACTATTTATCAAATTTACCAACAACACTGCCGGTGTACCGGCATAATCACCGGTAAAATTGATAAATTTTTCTAACTTAGAAAGATATTTGGCGATTATTGCATAAAATAATCGATTTATCGCATTCACAGTTACAATATACAAACATTTTAAAGTGGCACGTGACTGGGTATCCGACCACATAATGAGAACCTGAATGGGACGCTTCTCTAGTCTTTATCCTTTGATGGCCCAAACATAAACTATTAACTATAGGATACCTCAAAATAACCCTGAAATTTGGGAGCAATTAAGATGAAAGAAACATTACGATCACATTATATTAATTCCCAATGATTACATGGCAATTATCGATCGTTTCCAGAGAATAAACAAACAAAGCTGCATTCAATAATTACGTATAGGAAGAAAAAGACCCGACCCTGTGTTAGAATTTTGTCACGAACGCATTAAAAATAAGCATTTAAAAATAATAATTTCCACAAGGTCGGCAACTATGAAGAGAAACAGGACATTTTTTCCGTGATGGCCGCTTGCAAAGAAAATGTTGCCAAGAAAAAAAAAACTGCCATGAGGGGATAAAAAGACTACATTCCCGAGCTTTTCTCACTCTTGGTCAGAAAGTTTAATACGTAATAAAGTCAGCACCGGGGCCGAAACAACAACAACAAAAAAAGGTTTTCGCAGAAACAGGTTTCTATCATTTCTGCAAATACCAAGGTCATTCACGGAGAATGTTTTAAAAGATTTAAAAAAACAAAACAAGAAAAGATTTTGTCTGGTTCTATAGTCCCGTGGACGAAGATTATAACGAGATCTGCTGCTCATCTTCTCCACGATTTTCCTTCTTTGGGGCAGTAGGCACACGTCAAGACCTTCAGTTAAAATCCGCAGCAAGATCATAACACTCAGGGTAAAGGAAGACGCAACAACGTCTTTCTCGGTGTTTCCTCAAAGTGAGCGATATCGCCCATCGGAGAGAGGGGGGGGGGGGTGAAACAAACCAGGTCCTCTTTGAGATGAAGGCGAGAGAGGTGCTTATTCCTCCTACAGCGTGCATGCTCAACCCATGATCCGCAGGCCAAATCTTTGGGGCAGTAGGCACACGTCAAGACCTTCAGTTAAAATCCGCAGCAAGATCATAACACTCAGGGTAAAGGAAGACGCAACAACGTCGGAGTCATCTGATGTGGCCCGCGACCTCGAATCTAATTTTGTAAAAATGAACTACGCGTCGATTTCCAGATCACTTATGTGAACCACGGTGCTGTTCCACATCACTTGAGTGGCCCGTGGCATACTGTCATATCATTTAAGTGGCCCGTGGCACATAAGCAGATCACTCAAGTTTCCCGCAGCACCGTTCCAGAGCTCTTAAGTGGCCTGCGGTGCATTCTCAAATTACTCAAGTGACCAACGGCATATTCACAAATGGCTTGAATGACTTGCGACACAGTTCAAAATCGCTCAATTGGCCCGCGGTGCATTCATTCTCAGATCGCTTGAGAGTGAGTGACCTCTGGCATATTTACAGATCACTTGAGTTAGCCTGCGGTGCTGTTACAGGTAATTAAGCGGTTCGCGACACGCTACTAAATCAATAAAGTGGTCCACACTATCCTAAAGGTTGAGCATCCTTAAGCAAAACACACACAGCACTGTTTTCTCAAACTATTTCCACCCGCGACTCCCTTATCCTTCGTTTATCCGTGGCTCCCCGGAATAGTTGGAAAAAAAAATTCAAAGCGCTGAACGTTCCCACATCAAATATACTAACTTCTCGCGACGCACAGTTTCAAAGCCACTACTGGTAATTAACGGTGCATGCACCTCGTACACATTCCTCAGCGGAATTTATAACGACCATTACTGTGCCACCAACGGGGTTCGAACCTGGTTCTTCACGATGAGAGTCCAGCACAATCTCCACACGTAATTTGTTTCTGTGAATAAATAAAAGATATTGTTCATCCAAGTTATAAACCCTACACTAGAGGGCGCTCATATTTCAACACACACAAATGATCGATACACCCTGCGTCGAAGGTTTTTGAATGTTCTACTTTGTTCGACAATTACGATAATTTTCCACAACCTTCTTTCCTTACTTTACAGCTTTTGATGTTACTAAACCACACATGCACCTTGTCCATATTCCTCTGCGGAACTTCTAACGAATTGGTACATGTTTGAATGTGCACGTACGTGTTGTGAACTTAACGGGAAGTTTGTTTCTATGCAATGCTTGTTATAATGCTGTCATCCATTTTTCGAACTATGAGTGAAGTGAAGATTTATACTGTTGTAGGTTTATTGGAGAGACTTTCTAACTGGGAGATCGGCTCACACTCCCGCCGTGAAGTTGAGAATCACAGAAAACCAACTTCATCCGACCATCACTATGGCGACGGTGAGGTTCAAACTCGGGTTCTCACGATTCGAGTCATCACTATGACCAAGCTTTTGATACTATGGAACACTTGGAAAAGTGCTCAACACCGGTCGGAAACCAATATTTTGGGCTCGATTCGCTTAAAAGATCATTTACGCTCGGCTGTCTCCGCCTAATCGCAACATTATATATTTAACGGGGGAAAAACTTTTTCTTCGTTCTGAGAAAAAGTTGTTTTTCCCCTTGTTTTTATCCCGAATAATTATGAAAATTGCGAAAACAGCAGAGTTAAACTTAATGCAGACAAGACAGTATTTATGTGGATCACAGGAAAACTAGATCTACCCCCAGATGCCGGAATAGTGGTTGGGGGGAAATTCATTGAACCTGTTATAAGTACTAAATACCTGGGAATAATAATTGACAAACGATTGACATTTGTGCAACAACGCAATTATGTAATACGAAGAGCAGACGTAGCAAAACACACTTTAAAACGCATACTTGCAAGCAGATCAACATTGACAATCAAGAACAAATTAAATGTATACAAAATGGCTATCAGATCCATACTTTTATATGCTGCACCAGTGTGGTTCTACTCGAGCAATCAACACATGGTTAAATTAGAACAATATCAAAACAAAACAATAAGAGCTATGCTGGGAGCCAATTGGTTCATCAGGAATAGAAGTATAAGAAACGATATAGGAATGCCCACCATACACGCCTTTGCTCAAAAGCTGGCTAATAATCTCTTCCAAACTCTTGAAGAGTCAGAATACCAACATCTTAGGGAAATATCCACTTACCCAAAAGATCAGGTATCAGCTTTTCCCAGACCCAAAAACTTTCTGGTTATGAAAAAACCGGAGGTACCGGGATTGTGAAAAATGTATATAAGAAACTATATACAAAGTAAATAATTAGACGAACTGCAAAATATCAAATTTTGTAGATAATATATATTTAATCAAATAATCATAATTAACTGCATTTAATAACATATAATCGCATTTATTAATATGATCTATAGTTGACGCTGAACATAAAAATGAGAGTAGGTAATATATGCATTATGATGAATGATTAATGTTAAAAGAATAGCATTAATTATAACTTAATGACGTCCTAACAGGCTGATGAAGTGACATTCTGTCACTGCCCTGTTGAGTGACACTTTCTGCTTTCTATTTCTCCTCCAGCCTACTTAAGCTTTCTTTTCCCCCTAGATTAATAACCCAATATGGGTAATATTAAACTCCAAGTAGTTTAAAAATAAAACATATACAACCATGGCGAAAATAGCACTACTAGTCCAGGATGGCTAAGAAATGACTCAGGGGTATGCACTGATTGCCAATTTCAGTCGGAACCCACAGGCCACTATGTCATATTTAGGATTTAGGATGAAAATTGTGATTACTCCCCTACAAACTTTACTGTTGTGGATAATTGGGATTGATAGTTGTGAATTGAACATTTACACTAAGCTGATTGTGTGACTGGAATATGCTATGCGTCACTTGAAGAGACATTGGGGGACATTCCAATTTCATAAATGTTCATGTTTTTTCACAAACTCAAGATGGCCATTTGTTCACGGCTGTCTTTTTGACAAAATCGCTCCACGCGTGTGTATAGAAAATCACGGAACATTGTCTATACACATGTATAGTCAGCACAATAAAATCGGGTGATCTGCAACTTCTCATAAGCCAGATACAACATAGACCTGAAAATCTCGGATTCAGGCTGTAGGACTAGAGGTTCCATCCAACACAGAAAAGATGTTCCGGTAGAAAATTATAAGTACAAAGCTGGCTATATTTCCTTCATAAAAATTCAGTAAATCGGCATCCATATCAGACCTCACAATTATTATCGAAGAGTATTAAAATTGCCAACTATCGCCAAAGAAATTATCAAAATAAAGTAAAGTTGCTAATTATAACCAAAGATATTGTCAATTATCAGTAAAGTTGTCAATAATATCAAAAAAAAAATTTCAAAAGCAAGTAAAGCTACCAAATATAGCTAAAATTGCTGAAAAATCGTCAACGGCGGGAAATAGGAGGGGGGGGGGGGTAATACAAGTCGCAGTGGATTAAAATGCGATTTACCAAATAGATGTATATATGTTTGGCAAATATATTTATATGCCTATCATTAATCATGATAATTGGAGTCTTAATCATTACAATTTGGTTTAAAAGCAAAGAAAAAACGAAGCAAGCTTCGTTAAAAACAGGAAAGAACGGGACATTTTATAGGTTATGTCGGGACAGTCAAAATCTATCTTCCTTTCTTTCAAACCGATCACATCTCCGGTCTATCGCAATGGAGTCATGGTTGATCTGGAGAAGGTCTATTGCCATGGACAATTTACTACCGATTGAGTTGAGCCGGAAGTGCGTGTGTGTGTGTGAGTACCTTACAGTCTGAATGAGTATCTAGTGTTGTGTGCGAGTTTTTGTGCTGCCATCTATGTTTCAAATTGTGAATTTATAACGTCATGAAATGTCCTGTAAAATAAGTTCATATGATCACCCGATTTCAGTTTCTGGCCCGCGACTGGCAGAAATACCCCATGTCTGACCCGCGGACAGAAAAGGTCGTGCGTCCCTGCTGTAGAAGGAATGTAGGTGTGGGCGCATGGTAAAGTCGATTGACCATCTTGCGATTTGTTAGTGACTATCTTTATGGAACAAAATCCGCAACTTCCCTGTAGAGAGTCGCGCGATTCAGTCTATAAATGACTACTCAGCTTTATATATCCAATGCAATTAGAGGGTTTCATCATGAGCAAAATAGAGTTTGAACTACCGACACATTGGGAGAAACATGTCAGCGAAAAAAGTATCAATTCATGCACCTTTTTTTTCCAACAAATAAAAATTTCTCGATTAAATAGTATGTAGGAAATATTTTGTGATATTCGCTATGCACAAAAAACCAACACGCGTTCGAAAAATATCACGCGAGATACAGAAGAGAAACATTCGGCGTCAATTCACAAATCGTTTCGAAATACGTGCTCGACAAAAACACAAGGAAATACTGCCAAAATAAATAATCTAATAAATAAGCTGAACAAACATGTGAAAAGGATATTTATATTATAAAAAAAAATGCACCATACAAAAAGCTTTGGGCATAGTATATATCACTTAACAGCAAAATAAAGGGCCGATCAATTTTCGAAGGTCTTTTCTCCGGAAAAACAACAGTTGTAAGTTGTCAGCTATAGCAAACAGCGCCAAAAAACAAAAATAGACGCTTGCAGTGGCGTATAATGGCTCGTACCTGACGCGGAAATATAAAACTGCTATACGATATTGCTGAGTTAGGAGGAGAGATTGCGTTACACACTGGCAACTGACAGATCAGTATTAGAATTTGACCAACCCCTGTAGAACAGTCTGGCACGAGAATGTGACCACGTGTTTATAATGAGAATGTACACCATTTATAACAAGGTTACACAACCTCAAATGCAACTCACGAAAGATGTTACTAAAAATTATCGATACACACAACCCAAATAACGAACATCCGCTTCCAGCACATATTTGGCAGCACAAAACACACGTAACTCTAACATCGTAGATATGTTAGACTTCACACATTTACGCACACACACACGCAACCCTTGGAGATGTATGTACGGTAAAGGAACACTTTAACCTTTATAGCGGCAATCTCGAGACATCTCGTTCAACTTGATCCGCTTTATTTTGACGATCTCGAAATATCTCGGGTTCTTAAAATGCTCTTATTTCGGCAACCCTGAGCCCAGATACCATTGTAATATTTCTTCTCCTGATAACATGTTTTGCTTTTCGTCAATCAACTGCCAGTGGGCGAAGTCAGCTTTTGTTCGAGGTCTTCATAACGGAAGGGAAAGAGAGAGGCAATGTTTTTCCTTCTCCCTTCGAGGTAGTATAAGGTTGTTGCGTACAGCAAAAAAATAACAGAAAACTAGAGATAGTTTTTCCACTTCCTTCTTTCGGCGTTGAGGAGAGGAGCATTAATATCAGCTCACGCCCAATTGATAAATAAATTCTTGAAATATAGGTGGCAATTTCTAGAAGGGTTTAGTGAATTTTAGTAAGGTAGTTTATAATGCGGATCAGTAAAATTTTAAAAACCCTTTAATGGGTTAAATCGGGCTTCACAAAATTTAAGCCAATATATACCATTTTTTAGTCAACATGTCACTAAATATTTAGATAGTTACTGATTTTGAAATCTTCCTGCGACTTTTTGATGGACCCTTTTCCTTCAACATTCCTACGAATCTAATATCCATTTGGCATATGAAGATGATATTACTCTTACAATTCATACAAAGGGTTTAGACCAGCGGTTCTCAAACTTTGACTCGCGGAGCCCTTTTAATTTTCAGGGCAGAACTGTGCGTAGGCATTTTATTTATTTATCTATCAAATTTACCGATTTATATTATTTTTCTCGAGTCGCCACCCTGGGAGATGCACACGGAGCACCGGTTGAGAACCTGTTTTAGACATCTCACTGATCATCATCAGTGGTGTATCAATCCTGAGATTGGTCCGGGACCTATATGCTGAGCAGCCGCCACTCCTTTGTCTTGGGCTTCGTTCTTCGAGCCGATCTCCCCGTTAAAAATTCTCGCCAGAGAGAGCAACAGGACTACAACGTTAAAATTATTCATTCATTACACTTCACTCACTATGAGTTGAGAAAAAAAACTCCTAGTTTAAAAATTTGATTGCAGGTGGCAGCACTGCACATAACAAGCATTAGGCAAAAACAAACTTCACGGAAGGTTCACTATACATATACACATATTCCAACATGTACCAATTCGTTAGAAGTTCCACAGAGGAATATGAACGAGGTGCATGTCTGGTGTAGTAGTAGTTGGGTATAGCTAGTAATAGACATTCTGCGTCATTTACGGCCGTATTCACCGACGCAGTTTAAACTACAATCGCAAGTTAAAGGATTAGAGATCGACACGGATTGATTAAAATCCTGAATTTAACCCCCCCCCCCCCCGTTATCTTATGTCATTGTTCCAGTAGCCATCTTCCGCGATCAGCGCCCCCCCCCCACCAAGTATTTAAACGATGTTACTTATGCCCGTGTGGGTTTTTTTGTGAGAGGGGGGGGGGGTTACAAGATCCCCGGCACCTGAACGCCTCCCAGGTATGGGTGGTACCGAGGAAATGAAATAATCGGGACGGACCAAGACTAGCATGGGGCAACCACTTGCCCTGGTGAACAGAAAAGGACAACAAAGGCGGAAGATCTCGCAAACAAGACAACGCCATGTGGGAGGCAAGGGGAAATCACCACATTATACATCTTAAGAAAACCAGCTGACTGATGCTATGATGAATTTCTATTCATCTTTAGCATTCTACATTTAAAAAAAGAAAAAAGATATCATACTAAAGAATCATTTTACATCATTGTCAATAATGAACAATCGATTTCGCAACAGTTTCGTCACCCCAAATAATGCATACATTTTTTCGCAATGTTTCTATTTTTGAAAAAAAAAAGTTATTGCATCGTTTTTTCGAGGAAATGATAGCAAAAACAAGAGAGAGAGAGAGGGAGACAACAACTGCGTAAAATTGCGAAGATTCCTGGAAACAAGTGGGAAAACAAATAACTCATAGCGGGCCTATGCATCAGCAAAACAGGCAGGAAATGAGCAATTAATATCCAAGCAAGCGTGATAAACAGAGGCAAAGAAGTCTTAATTACGTCATCAAGTCTCTTTCTCCACATGCTTTGTTTTTTAAGCTCGAGGAAGTGAAACGTTTAAGAAAAAAATTATTTAAAAATCAATTTTCTTTCCAAGCTCACGAGGAGGAAGACGCCATTTACCGTAGGATTTAGGACGCATTAATATTTAATAATAATACAAAATAATTATTTACACCGCCGTAAGCCACAGTTTTTCCATCCTTTTTTCCCCGCTTTGGACCATATTTCCTTCTTGTGGACCCTTGTTTTACTCAAGGTCCACCATCCTGAGTGAACCCTTTTCTACTTTTATTCGGATTTTTTCAGTAAAAGTGAACAAATATTTTAATATGATGGGTCTCTTGACCAATGGGCTGGTTCTATTCAGGACCGTCCCAACACCATGAGTCACTGGGTAAATCGATGTTCCAGAGTCACCATCTGTCCATGGATAAGTCGCCATCTGGTGGCAGTTTCAGCAACTTTGAGCTTGGCCTCGGTAGCTTTTTGAGCTTGGTCCGACCGTCCATGCCCCGTCCCGTTCAGTTCACACGAGCTCTAAGAAAAGATTGAAATTCGTTGCCTTTGTATATAGTTGGGTACGCTCACCCGACAAGTGAGAGGATGTCGGTTCGATTCCCCGTAAGGGCAGTTGAATTTCCTTTCTTTCTTAATCTTCGCATGAACCTTGTAAAAATTTTTGTGAAAAAAATATTCAAATGATCTGATGACCATATTTCATTAAAAGAAATAAAATTCAGTATAAACTGGGATATTAAATAATAATCCCTAAAACACGGGATAACGTCAATTGTCATCAAAAACATTGTGAAAAGTAGGCACAATCACACAAATCGTAATTGAAATTTCAAAAAAATTGCGTACAGAACGTTAAACCTGAAAAATATGAGATATGAATATTCATAATTGTTGCCCTAATTATCAAAATATATTTTATACTATATTATGAAAACACTGTGTATTCACGACTTTGGTAAATATTATAAATTCAAATGAGTATCGTTGAAAAAACAGGACACGTGTATAAAAAAAAATCGAGCGGAAAATTACAGGAATGTCCCGTAATACGGGACACAAACGGTCCGGCAAATTGTTTCAGACATTTCACTGGTCCTTGTTTTCAGAAAGGTTCACTGCTCTATGGGAATCAGCAGCGACCCAAATAGTTGACGTTACAGCCGAAGTGTCGTTACAACTGAGTTTGATAATATGTTATTCATACGACTAAAATTTCAGTACGATAAAATATGTATACATGGCGCGATAGTGTTTTTCTGGATATAACCAAGAGGACCGCGACCGGTTTCTCTTTCTTATAACCAGATTACATACACACACATATATAAGTACACCAGAGGGGAAAGAAAAAAAATGTCTATTTCATAACGAGGAAAGGAGGCCAATGGATATATTAATGAATTACTGGAAAGAGAAAGACCCATGGGTAGAAGGGTGGTAAGTTGTGGTGCTCAACAGATGTTAATGGCATTCCGTCCAAGATCCTAGCTTGGGAAAGAAACCATCAATACAGAAGCTTTTTCTTCTTCGTTTTCTTTTCTCTTTCCCTCGAGGTACTTTCTTAACTTTCCTTCTCCCTGGTCTACAACCTAATTAGCCAAAAAAGAAAGAGAAACGGACGCCACGTTTCCTTTCGGGCAAGGACTTCCAGAGGACGCTCGGCGAGGAGAGAAAAACAAAATGAACTTCATTAATCAGAGACAGCCAAAACAATTCACCAAACGGCGGTATTTTGACGTTTTCGTTGAATTTTTATTTAGGTACTCAACAACAGGGGTAGCCAACCTGCGGCACTTGTGGGAAGTGGTGACAACAAGCGAAAGCATCCCACAAAAAATTTCCAAATTTTGCAGAGTAATTTAATAAAAATTTTCAAGGGCACTGGAATGCTTGTTCAAAATACGTTACGATCCCAAATCAACTGTTGGTGATGAATTTTTCGTTAACCAAATATGCGTTTACGGAAAATTCACCGCAAAGCAATTCAGGTAGAAAAATCCACCGACAAACAATTCACGGACGGAAAAATCACCGACGGAAAATTCATTAAAAACAGTTCGACAACAGTCAGTAAGCGAGTAAATATATGTGAGTGATTGACCATACGAGTGGGTAAGTTACCGAGTGAGCGAGCAATTGAGTGACCGTGTGAGTGAGTGATTGAACGATTTAGTGACCGTATGAGTGAGTAAGTTACCGAATGAGTGAGTGAACAATCGGGTGAGCGATTGAACGAGTCAGTGACATTTACTCACTCACTGTCTGACTCACTTGATTTATCACTTACCTGCTCACCCGCGGCTGTATTCATCGCCAAAGTTTAACTGCAAACGCAGGTTGAAGGATTGGGGATTTTAACCAATCCGTGTCAATCTCTAATCCTTTAACCTGGGATTGCAGTTAAACTCTGTCGGTGAATACGGCCGTTAGTAAATTTCTCGATGAATTGATCTGGATAGAAAACTATCTCCTGCCGACGGCACAGCACTTTAATAATGATAATCATAAACGGTTCAATTCATGCCTTTACTTTTGGATAAGGCACCTACAGAGACGGGTGGACTCATGAGCCTATATCTTGGAGCAGCCAAACCAGTTTTTTGTCCAAAGTGACATCTAATCGTTAAGAAAAGCAGAAGAGGGAACAGTGACTGCCTATAACGATAATACTGACGTCACGCTTCACTCAAAGATGGAGGATAAGTTAGTCTAGGATTTCAAAGATCCCTACTTTTTGGATACTTTTAGCCTAGCATAATAAGCATGTAGAGATGCGAGGTGAGAATATTCTCCTGGATGTAAAAATTAAAGAATAATCAAGAATATTCGTTTTTCTTTTAAATAACTAAAAAACTTTTACCAATTTTCTTCATATATTATGAAATATAACAACCCTCGAAAAAGCGGAAGAATGACTTTAGGAGAACGCGAAGAGACCTTTTTATAGTATTACTTGTATTACCTAGAAATTTATACGAAAATTTACTTTGGTATAAAACTGTTTTTTTTCCCCTTCTCTACCGCTTTGACAAATCAGATTTACCTTCTTTTCTTTAGTTTATACAAGGCTTTATGCAACTAAAATGCCATCCCATCGAATTTATAACTCAGCCTTATGGCTGTAACAAAGAACTACTAACTTAATTATACAGGGCATTTTAGCTCAGCGGGCTAAAACATGCTCTTTATAATAATATCTCGGATCCCCACGGGTTAAGCAGCAAACGTTCATCAATCACAATAAAATATGATAAATGAAAATATAATAGTTATGATTGTAATGATTGTTATGATAATTATGATTGTTTAACAGGAAGGCTTAGCGGGTTAGAATTCAGGGTGACAAGTTCGGAGAAGCAAAAAAATTCGAAGAAACTTAGACTAGAGTGGGAAAAGGGTAGCAATATTTATGTAACTGTAAAACCATAAATCTGTCTTTGCCTAGAGAGCGAGGGACTAGCTCAGTAAGTAACCAACCGAGAAAGTTTGCAAGCATGTGAGTGAGCAAGGAACAAGATCAGTGAGCGAGTGACCAAGAGAGTGTACAAACATTTGAGTGTCCAAAACAGTGTGCAGACATGTGATAGAGCAAAGAACTGACCAGGAGAGCAAAGGACCAGGTTAGTAAACGACCAAAAGATTTACATGCAAGCATGGGATAAACCTATAGAGTGTACAGGCATGTGAGTCACCAAAAAGAATGGCCAGGAGAGCGAAGGAAAAAGTCGGGGAGGAACCAAAAGAGTAGCTTAAAATATGTGCATGCATGTGAGTGACCAAAACAGTGCGCAAGGGAATGAATGACCAAAAGAATGGCCTCAAAAAGCGAGGGATCAGGTCGATGATTGAGCATGATAGTGACAAAAAGAGGGACCAAGAAAGTGTGCAAACATATATTAGTGACCAAAAGACAGGCCTAGAGACATAGGCGCATTTACGGGCGGGGGCTAAGTAACACTGGGCGGAAAACTTGAGGGTAAGTGGTTAAAAAAGTTAAACTGCAGTGGAAGAAGGATGGCAAAATTTGTATAGCCCAGGGAAGAAAAATCATAAATCCGCCTCTGATAAAGTGCTGCTTTCTGTGAAAGCGCCCCCCCCCCCCAAAAAAAAATCCAAATTCAACATTCCACCAACTGACTAAAACTTTTTGACCTTTGTCGAAGGAATCCTCAGAACGGGCTTTGCTCACAGCCCAACCATACTAAAAAACGCGCCAAGCTCAAAACATCTACTCTCATAAAATTTAAATCGGGTGAAACAGAATCATTATTATTTAAATATGTCAAAGTCATTGATCGCTAAATAACAACAACACTCGTACCCAACGAGGTTTTATTTAGTATTAAAAGTCTGACCTCGTTCGAGAGCCATCATGTCATTTTTTTCCAGAAAACACAACCAAAAAAGGGGGTCATGAAGAAGACATGCCACGCAATTAACCCCGACAAACTAAACACGGTACTCATTAGTAAATGAATAACCACAAACACACACAGCAAATGTTACCGATCGATCACGACGAGGAAAATTGGAATCCACGGGATTATACTGTTATACTACAAGCTTGAGAGCTCCAAACTCATCAAAAATATAATAACAATACTCCACGCAACATACACGCAATCCAGTAGCGTAACCAACAACCAGAAACCAACAAAATTATGCTAATCACTCGGTATACTACCGTAGCCATTACCACAAAAACATTCTTCTTCTATCTCGTTTAAATGACACTAACTATCACAACGAACCCGGACGTAATAACAACGACTGGAATGTCTAGTATTTGTCACAAATAAAACAAGGGGAAAATGAAAAATGGCGAAGTTATTCAGCCCACGGAACGTGCGAGACGATCCAAAGCAAGAAAACGCCTTTAAAAGTCATGAAAATCGTGAATCTTCAAAAAAATTCAAATTGGAGCCTCTTTTCCAACACGTTAACTGGTGGGTCAAAAAGCCTACCACTTTCTATTTGATTCACCAGTGAAGAAAGGTGAGGGAACCCCTTCGCCAATAAGAAAAAGGCCAAGAACCCCTTATCCCTTCGCCAATAAGAAAAAGGCCAAGAACCCCTTATCCCTTCGCCAATAAGGTGAAAGCCAGGGACCAATACGATGAATGCTACAGACCCCCTTTACAGAATAATATTCATCACATGATAACGTAAAAAAAATAACTGTTTTTCTCATCCAAGCTCACGGGCACTCTGGAATCTATCCAAGGACCACAAGTGGTCCGTGAACATCTGGTTAAGAATCACTGATTTACAGGTTTATGAAATCACTTCATTCTCTCTCGCCCAACCCCCCTCCCCTCGAGACAAACAAGAGCTTATCAAGAGATTAAGGATAGTCCGAAGTCGCTAAAAGGTGGGCCCTGAGATGGTCCGCAGACCACTACAGGAGGTTCACAAGGCCTCCGAAAGACGTGTTTCATAATAAAGCATAAATCAAAATGAAACATATTGGAAGTGATTATATGGCGCTGGGGGGGGGGGGGGCCTCGGTACCTTTGGTATTCGAACACGAGCTTCTTGGAGATGAAAACCGAATAAAACAACCTACCTCTATAACACGAATCCCAAAAGGTGTATGTTGTATGGTCTCCTACGGTGCTATGAGATTAGTTATAGCAGAAGTGCCGCAAGATATGCACCAAATTCTAGTCAAATAAGCAGAGATATGTCGAATTATAGTCTCATTCTCAAGGGTGCTGAGAACACGAAAGTTTGCCTTAGAGCAGTGATTTCCGAAAGGTGCGCCGTGAGATATCTTGGGGGGAAAGTTATATTGAGCCTTAGAAATAATAAAGCTGTGAATTCCGGAAAACTGTGTCATGGCATACTTTAGGCAGGGTGTCGTCTAAGTGTGTCGAAATCAGACAAGATTGTAGCGAACTTAAAAATTTGAGGATCCCTGCCTCAATCAGCTCCCAGAAAAGTGGCCCAACAAATAAATTTCTCATAAAAAAGCTCCGTTAAGCACAAATCAAAAACAGCGGTTCTTATTCGGGGTTTTGTAAAAAGTTTAATGGGATCCGTAAGCTTAGATGAGGGGAAAAAAATCAACTTATTGTTTTACATAATTAAGTGCTGAATATTATTCTGTAAAGGGTCTCTGTGGTCTTTATCTTATTGGCAAAGGACTGTTCTCTGGCTTTTGTCTTATTGAAGGGAAAAAAAGAGTCCATGGAACACAAACGATTAAGAGCCCCAGAATTTAAACAATCGGGATTTGTCGCAGCCACCAAGAACGATCTATCGCCAAAGAAAGCAGAACCATCGCCATCAGTGAACACCAAACAACCAAAAAAGCAGTGATGGAAAAAGTCACAGTTTTTCGTTTTCTTGGACCCCGCGGGGTTAGTTTTTTTTCTTTTCCATGGCTTCTCTTTACCAGAGCACGAAAGTCAGTGAACCCCACAGCAGCAGCAGCAGCCATGATTATTATAGCAAACCCACCTGCAGGGCAGGAATAGGAAGAAGTGCATACGAACGTATTTACTACTCTTCACTCTATGCCAGAGACGGTAAGAGATGAGCCACAAATAACATAAATGCTATCTCTCTCTCTCTCTCTCTCTCTCTCTCTCGAAGGGACTTGACTTCTCCTTTCCAAGATGACAACCGACAATAAATAGAAGCATTATAAAAACACGGGGGCCATAGTCCATGACCGCATACCTTCAAAGGATACTCGACTCAGTCACCATCATTACACAGTCAACCTCCATCTTCTTTTTTTTTTCCTTCTGGTTGATCCAAATGATTATAGCAATCTGATTCAGCAGTGACGTTGTTTGTAGCGTTCGGAGCCGCATTCCTCCGTGAATATCATTCTCGAAATGCACGTCGTAGCTACCAGGTCAAGAGCGTCAATTTTGTCAAGAGCGTCGACTTAGTACAGCGGGTCTCAAAGTGCGCATCGCGGCTCCAGGCCGGAGGAACGGGGGTGTCACACCGAGCCGAGGATATGGCCAATATGTTGATTAGTAGGAATCAGGTTCTACCCCAGTGTTTCAGATAGCTGTTAAAGGTGTCACTGGCAAAAAGATGATGGCTGTTTAAGGCGCAGCTGGCAAGAGGGTGGTTGTTTAAGGCTATTGGTGAACGATTAAGGTCACTGATAAATGGTCTCTAATATCGCAAATTATTGAGACACCAGCTCCGAACAAAGATTACTTATTGGAGAAGCGAGCACCCGGAACCCGTAGGTCTCGGCACCTGTGCCAATGGGGATAAATGATAATTATACAAGATGGCTAATGGGTAAATGATTTATTGAGTGAAGGAGTCACGGGTAAGGGGGACGCGGATAAATGATTGCTAGGGAGCTGCGGTTGCCAGAAGTTCCAGAATCACTCTCGCCACCGATTCTGTAGCTGTACAGTGTGTTACGCAGTGCAATGCGTATACAAACTTCTAGGAGAATGAGGATGCAAAAAGACAAATCAGAATATTTTAGCAATACAGGGTTGCGAACGTCATTTTTTGTGCGGTAGATGGCGTTATTTCTCCTGCAAGACTATTTGAATTCTTCCAGCAACCGTCATTTCTGAAAAGTTCTCTGAAGAAGAAAAAGATGGCTTACTTCAAAACAAAAAAAAAAAGATTGATATGCAACTCGCATGCGGAGCAGCGGTCTAGTCACGTCACTATACGACTGTACCAGGAATTTCATCCGATGAGACGCGTGCCACCCTAACAAACATACATACTGCAGTTATTGGATACTGCTTTCGGAGTTGCATCATAGGACTGGTGTTGAGGACCTCGTTCCTGCTGGAATGGTACATGATGTTGCATCTGTACGATTCCAAACCCAGAAGTTTGTACATGCTTTTCTGACATACCCTGCGTGTGGCATTTAATCCACCTAACTCCATTTTTTGGGCTTTTAAAAACAAATACACCTCATTATCAGATGCCAAATCTCCAACATTATTCAGTCAATTAACACACGCGGAAGTCGAAAGTGTCACAGTCGAAGAATAATAGGGAAAAGGTCGACCTTTCCAGAGCCCCACTTACTATTAATGATGGCGTCCATTAGTTATTAGCTTTTTACTGTCATAACTAGTGAAAATGGAGCACTAGTGCCGCCATATTTATACACCGTGTAATATCTTTGCACTCGTTACAACGAACAGCAAAATACGGAGGAAACTGGTATTTATATATATGTTACGGTGAATGTCGAAAATCGGTTATGCATAATAACCGATTATTATGCATAATCGCCAATAGTCTCGGTAAGTTTGGTAAATTTATCGCTTTTGCCGGGAATTAGGCAAATTACCCAAGCGTCGTTGTTAAATTTGATAAATATGAAAAAAAATTATTACTTTTACCTTTCAGACCCGAGCATTCATTTTCTGGAATTTTCAAGAAATTTTTGCATTTTGATGCTCTAAAAATTCATTGAAAACATGAATATTATCAAATCTTTATTTTTTCAAATTTTCAAAAAACAAAAATTTGTGGAAGAAAATTCATTTCGTTCAAATTTTTTTCAGCCAAGATCATGCAATCAATATAATCAATGCTCATCTTCACATACAATTTTTCCCAGAATTTTATTGCTAAATTTTATGCAGTAGAAAAAGTCAAACTTTTCCCGGAAACACTTTTTTCTGGAAACCATCTTATAAATCCTCTGAAAGTTCAACTTTACGTGCTGCCCTCTGATGAAAGCCCCCTCCCCAAACTTCATATCCACTATATTTCTAATTCACAACTTGCGCAATTCTTTAAGCCAGAGTTTAACCAACACCTCCTATAACTACTCCAGCTATAGATGGCGTTGGTTTAACTCCCTGAGGTAGAAAGAAAAAATTCTACGGTGAGGAAAATGCAATTCACACATTTGTGACACCCAGGGTCTGAAAAAGTTATACCCAAGTTTCGTTGATAAATTTGATAAATGCTAAAAAAAAAATAACTCTTTTAACTGCTAGATACCCAAGAGTCGTTAGTTATAGTTAAGGTTGTCAAATCGAGTTCATTATCATGGGCGGAGCTAAAGGGGTGAGGGGAAATGCCCCACAGCGCCAAAGCGGAGCCGATTGATCTAATGTATATGAGTATATATGAATTATCATCGTCCCCCCGCCTATGTTTATTATATCGCAGTACAAGCATAAAGCTCGTTAAAAAGTTCTGTGTATCGAGACCCGATTGTAGTATTCATCAAATAGAAGTTGATCATATCGGGGGTCCGATTGTAGAATTCGTTAAATAGGAGTTTGTCATATCGGGGTCTGATTGTAGACGCGTAAAAATTCGTTAGATCAAAGAATTTGTACAATTGGGTTCGTTATATCGAGCACGATCGTAAAATTTGTCAAATGGGAGACCATTATGCCGGATTGTAATCGTAAAATGTTAAATAAGAGTTCATTGTATTGGGTGCAATCGTTAAATTTGTAAAATTAGTTTGTTATATCGCGGTACAACAACGAAAGATATTAAAAAAGAGTTCGTTACATAGAGGTCCAATTTCAGAATTCGCCAAATAGGAGTTAACCATAGGAGTCATTTGGAGAAGGGGTTGTGTTTGGAAAAATTGGTTAAATCTTAGTTCAAACTGGATCACAAGTACGGTCATCTAAATCAGGACTCTTAATCCTGTTGCTCGCGAGAACCATGACGCTCCCCGAAGCACCCAGAGTGCTCCTTGCTAATGTCAGATTTTGTGCTCGCGAGCACTTGATCAACGTTGCAATTGAACACCCTCGACAAATTGCATTCAAAGATTAAGATCAAATCCCGATTTGAGACATACCTATGTCAAATTTGTCATAAGGGTGCTCTTTGATGTTGGGTACAGGCAACGCTCGTGACAAGAAAAATGGGCAATGTGACCGATTTATCATATTTACCAATACGAAATGGTTATTATGCATAACAGCCGACAAATGTGATGAATTTGGTAGAAATATAATGTATACCAACGACGCTTGGGTACTATACATAATTGCCGGTAAAAAAGTGATAAATTTAGAAAAATTTATCAAACTTACCAAAATGATCGGCGATTATGCATAATAACCAAATTTATTACATTTACTTTAACATATGCATCCACAAGAAAACTAGTGACTTTCATATACAGCCACGATTATATTCGGACATTAGTGGGTAAAAAAAAACGCTAGACGACAAGGAACTACGACGACATCTTAGCGAAATTTACAACTATAAAATAAAGTGAGTATGTATTTAATAAGGACACGCGGTCGAGGTGAACAAACACTTACGACTACCACGACTGGATGGACACTTGAAAACGTGAATCGCCTACTCAAGCAATGAAGGAAAATGCGAGAGAGACTCTTGACCCAGAGCCTGCGTTTGGCATCATCAATAGCAACGCTGAAGTTCAATGCGAAGCTGGTAATCCCATAAAAACACACAGAAAATAGCTCGAGAACTCAACATTTTACATGTTGATTAAAATTTGTGATCATTCTTTACTTATCTATGATTTGGGACGTCTTGTAGTACCGATATCGTGCTGTGTGAAGGCGCAGAATCACTCTCGAGGTGATTCCCCAATGCCGCTAATACAATGATAAGTACAGGGTGTCCCATAACCCATAAATTCGTAAATAGTTTAAATTGAAGGAATTGGTACATTTGAATGCGGTTTGCGAAAAAGTTATTCTCACGAAGGAGGATTTTTTTTAGTACAGAAAAAAAAAAATAGTCCAAATTTTAGTCGATAGGTAGCACTGCACGCAAGTTCGACATTAATGCTAGGATCTGAACCTTTCTTCAATTTCTTCGTGTTCAAAACGTTCGTGCTTGATCCACCTATGTGGTAACATCACAATAGAAACCTTATGTAAACGCCAGCAACAGGAAAATTCACAAATGAGCAAATCGTACACTCTGCATTTTATAGGACTCCGATTTGCTTTCACGCAGAGCTTTCTATCGACGAAAATTGGAACTATATTTTTCACCTGTGTCAAAAAAATCTCCCCTTCGTGAGAGAGAGTAACCTTTTCGCAAAATGCATTCCTAATTTTTTGAGTTATTTGCAGATTCATGGGATATCATGTACATACATGCTTGCACAGGGTGGTCGATCTCTAACATATTGGTTGTTATATTCGAAAACCTTTAAATATTATTAGAAATATATACATCGAAATCAAAGAAATGTGATTCTTTGTCGAAAGATGGTTTTGGTCATTCACCCTGAAGGCCACCCAATCATTCATTCTAGCTTTAACCATTAGCTATCGAGCATGTGGCGATCGCCGAAAGTACTTTATACTTCGACCTAGAGTTCCTTGAAATACCGGGCTGACTCACTCATTCACCCTTTTTGAGCAAAAGTGTGACGTCAATCTCATCGCTACAGCCAATCACGGTCCGTTATATCCTGCTCTTAATTTGATGATTCGACGTTCAAACGATGCGCCAAACCAACCAGTTTTTTGTTCAAAGATGGACGGACGATAAGTCGGCTCTCCTTCAGGCCCGTGATACACGTCACTTTCGAGCATATGCAACCAATGATTCGCGCAACTTAGAAGCATGTATATCACGGGCCTTATGGGCGCCTTGCTTGGAACAAATTTCGGCTTGCGACGTCATAATCGACACCTCTGATAAACCAGCCTATTCAAGTTGCATTAAATTAACAGGTGTCTAAAATGTTTCAGTCTCCGTTTAGAATAGACTCCTGCTTTTGTAGATGTGTTTCCTGAAGGATGATGTCCTGATTCATCCCTTAACGTTTCACAGTCAGGTGATGAGCACCAGTTTAGTTCATCAACTCTTTTTCCCTCCAGTTCGCATGTTCAGATCGTAAAAATGGGATACGGAAGGGACTTCAATATTTTTTCGAGCCAAGAGCCCATGTTCATCACTAGAAGACAAGCACCTATATCAAGGATGCTAAACCTTTAGGAGAGTGTGGGTCGCTTCATTGGTTCTAAAACGTGTCGCGGGCCACTTAAATGCACTAGAAATGTGCCGTAGGTTACTTGACTGATGTGTTAATATACCGCGGGTCACAAGCTATAAATGTGCCACGGGTCACTTACGTAATGTGGAAATGTGCCGTAGGCCGCTTAAGTGGTCTAGAACACTAAGCATTATATTAACTCTAACTATACACAGGTTACTTAATGATCTGTAAATACGCCACGAGTAGCTTGAGTAATCTGTGAATGTGTCGCTCAGTTAATTTTTACAAAATTAGGTTCGAGGTCGCGAGTTAGGCCTATATCAGATGACTCTGAAAGCCACATTTGTCTCCCGGGCCATGGGTACGGGCCAGCAGGTATAATCTATTTATTCATATGCTTAAACTACGACTACTATAAATGATGAATGTTTAAGACGGGTATCGATTTCGCGAGTCAGGTACATTGAGAGCACACTCTCAGTACTTTAAAGAGCACCACGGCTCTCGCGAATTGTCGTCGGCACACAATTTTGGACCAGACTCTGCCGGAAGGATAGCTAAATTGAAATTATGAAGTTCTTTGGAAAGAAAAGGGGCTGAAGAAAATAGAACGAGCCATGTTTTATCAAACTGAGGATGAATCAGGATAGGATGAAAGCCTTCCTAAAGTGTGCTATATAGCCGTCTGGGGTCAGAAATGGCGACAACTCGGGACCCTCATACGTGGGGAGGGCCCCTTAAACAGTGCCATTATCAGCACTACACGCCACATAGCTTGAGTGTCCCGGCAGCTTCTTAGCGTACATTGTCTTTGACACTCGGACCCAGTGACAGAGCAACAGGGGTTGAGACTCCATGTCTGGGTACCCCTGGCAAAACCTGGCTGAAATCTAGTCTGGTACTAATGGTCGTTTCTGAGAGCTATTCTTGTTCATCCCATTGGGCCCTTAGTGGCCGGGCAACGGTGGTTTTAGTGATATCCGGATTCCGTAAGCTTCCCTCGGTCACCACTACTACTAAACCAGACATGCACCTCGTCCATATTCCTCTGCGGAACTTCTAACGAATTGATACATGTTGGAATGTGTTTGTACGTATAGTGAACCTTCCGTGAAGTTTGTTTCTGTGTAATGCTTGTTACGTGTAGTGCTGCCATCTGCAATCAGTTTTTTTAAACTACGAGTTTTTTCTCAACTCATAGTGATTGAAGTATAATGAATGAATAATTGTAACGTTGTAGGCCTGTTGCTATCTGCGGCGAGACTTTTTAACGGGGAGATCGGCTCGCATTCGCGCTTCGAAGTTGGGAACCACAGAAAACGAACTTCCGCCGACCACCACTGCGGCGACAGTGGGGTTTGAATCCGGATCCTCGCGATAAGAGTCCGTCACTATGACCATTCGACCACCACAGCGGCTTCCCTCGGTCACCGGTAAACGATGTCTGCGTACGGCCCTTTTATAAACGATGGCTGAGAGAGGCACTGGTAAATGATGGCTGGAGCGAAAGAGTCAAGGGTGAATGACCTGGGGGCTAAATGAACATTGGGAAGGGGATGACAGAAGCAATAAGTGGGACATAACATCCTATAGCTTGAGGCGGATGGTACTGAGCACAAAAAAAATTTTGAGAAGAGGGATGGTCGGATGTATAAATTTTAGAGACTATGCAGACCAGAGTACATAAATTTCATAGGCTAGTCCCACATTCTCCCAAAAAGTGCTCGAAATAACAGTAATGTAGTACTGCCAATAAATACTAAAAAAAAGTCGAATTAAATTCACGAAATTCAACTCTTTTTTGCAGTTGCAAACGAACACAAATTCTCAGAAGTTGGTTTTTTTTTAAAGTGGCCTAATGGTTTAAATTCCTTATAAAATTTCCTGATCGAGGTAGTCGTTAAGCCGCCAGATATGGTCCAAATACGCATTGATCCTATTCAAATAAATAACATTTCTCCCTCTTCCAATCTGTGTCCGAATACTTTTGGTGACACACACACCACGTGACATACGGAGGGGGAAAAACCTTCAAAAAACAAATTCTTACATAATTCCACAGGCATCAAACCCATCTCGACACAAGAAAGGACCTCAATGTCCTTGGCACACAACTCCAACAACCAACCAACTCCTCCTCGCATAGTTGAATTTCTGGGGGAGTGGAAGCAAGGGGAATGTGCCAACAAGCGTCAGATGCAGCCACCCGTTCAAAAAGACAGAACAACCAGACAAGACGTACGTACGCACAGTACTTGAGGCAGAAGCGGAATCTAAGATTGAGCCCTACCCTTAATCATTCGACCATCATCATTTTTTTAACCCTTTACGAGCGAGAGTTCCATGTTCTTCATTTCCATCCGACTAAGATTCTTTTTTCCTCTCTCTCTCTCTCTCTCTCTTTTTAGCCTCCATTTTGAAATTATTTGAGAGAGAGTGCGTTTCTTTTTCCTACCATGCATATAATGGAAGACGAATGGAAGGGATGGGGTAACTGCGAAGAGAGGCAATAGACGGCAGTAATTGCGAAATAGGAAAATTCAAAAAGAAATGTTATCACCACGAGGAAAAAGAAAAACAAGAGAAGAACAGATATGCACAGTTCAGCAATTCCCATGTCACAATATATATTGTGTGAGAGCATATACATAATTTTATTTTTCCTTCCGCGTATGCGACATTCCTCTTTTAGACGATATTGTCTGTCTGTTTTTCGTTTATATCGCGTGCAATTTCACAAATGGCATGAAAATTTCGAAATTGGGAAGAAAAATTTAGCATGAGAGATGTCGTGTAATGGTTTTCTCTCATTTTTCCTAATGACACGATTCGAGCAATATTCAAATTAGGTGTTGCAGTGCCATCTCGTCTACATACAGGGTGCCCCGTAAATTTAAAAATTGAAAATTGTTTCAAAATTCCTAAAAATTGAAGGAATTGGTACATTTGAAAGCAGTTTTGTGAAAAGTTATTCTCACGGAGGGGGATTTTTTTAAGCACGGAAAAAGGCGTTCGAATTTTTGTCGATAAGCACTGCACGTGTCCTCTATCGACCTGATTGGACCTGAACCTTTCTCTAGTGTCTTCTGTGTCTCAAACGTTCGTAAAGCTTTCCGTAGTTGAGGTAAAACAACTTCACCAATAGTGCTTGATCCACCAATGTGTCAACATCACAATGAAAACCTTATATAAGCGCCAGTAATAGGAAAATTCAGAAATGAGCTGTTAATCATACACCCTGCATTTTATAGGACTCTGATTTGCATATTTCCAGTACTTTGCTTTCGTGCAGCACCTTTTATATCGACAAAAATTATGAACTAAAAATTTATTTTCTGCACCAGGAAAAACTTTCACCTTTGTTTCGTGAGAATAACTTTCTTCACAAACCGCATTCAATTCCGCTTTCATCAACCGCACCAATTCCTATTTTTTTAATGAATTTTTAAGCTAATTAAGAATTTATGGGGGCACCCTGTATACTTGTTTGCATCCGACTTGCAAACTTTGGTTTTGAAAAAAAAAATACTGATAATACACTGGTGTGTAAAATTAAAGGAATGTTGATAAAATTCAGTACATCTGATACTCCCATAATATAATGGAACTGAAAATAGACTAATGAAGCGTTACGCCAAATAAATGTATCATATTCATAATGCCGTGCAATACAATTTCCATCAATGGAATGAAATATGATGTCTACAAGAAAGACAACAACTGGTGTTGCCACCTATTAGTGTCCAAAACAATCAATGTGGTAAATGACTAAGGAGACCATACTTCATCGAGAGTGAAAAATATGGGGAATCAGGACCCTAAATATGGGAAAATACGCCACGACGTCTCTAGGAGTCGAGACGCACCCTTCGAAAAGCACTCATTCAGGAAACCAAAATTTCAAACGTGAAACTCAAGACGAGCATCCACACGTTCGAAACACTTCCGACGCCTCTGGAGAGGGGGGGGGGCGTACTCTACAGTTATTTTTCATGGCATCCGGAGGCGTAAACTGAAGTACCCTCCAACTACTTATCGCAACGACATTCCGTAGCTACATGTTGGCGTCTTTGATCTTGAACAAAACATCTCTTATATGATGGTATTATTCGATAAAATTGCATCACGTAATAAAATATTTCCCTATGCACCGGCCCATTATCAGTTCAATTTTCTCTCCCCTGTCTTTTAGCTGAGAGGTAGGTACAGTGTATATTCATTTTGTGTAATCTCGTTCAAGCGCGATTCCGACCAACGAAATCTCAGAAGCAATTGCAAAGATAAGACGTTATCTTAAAAGCAAAAAAAAAAAAAACCCATCAAAATCACAGGGAAAAAAACAATGGGATAATACATATTTCTTGATAGATATACTACAATAGTGATAACATAAGGTTGATAAATGCTTATCTCTATATTAACAAAGTTAGAAACCTAGAGCAAGAGAGAAAAGATTTATACACGCCTACTAGAAAATTATATTTTTCCAAGTGACCTAGAACTATTCTATTTTTTACACATTTTTGATAAAAATTCATAGTTATGACTTGAAATATAACTTCCATACTCATGGACCCAACCTTGCGTGGGTCAGGATTTTTAGCGGGCTACTTACATTAATTTTCTGGTAAATTGATAGTGTGGAAAAAAAAATCGTCAGGTTGATCCTCAACATCCAGGCTAGAGCCCTGTCATTCTCAACAACTCAAGCAAGTCCTTCCAGAAATGCTCTAAATCTGAATAATGCTCTAAATCATTTGCTTCTCAACCTGGAGCTATGATATGGTACTCAACTCTCTCCTAGGCTCAACCCCATCCAGTCCAGTGCCACCTTAACACATGGACCACAAGATGAGGGGCCTCACAAAAATGAGATTTGGTTGAAATTTTCTGGAGTTTGTCACGTACAGCCTCAGAAAAATCATTTTGCTCGAGTCCCATAATACTCTTAAAACAGCCCTGACTCCATCCCCTTCGCAGTACAGGGTAGCCTTGATCCTGGAGCTCAACCTATCCCCCCCCCCCCCTGCAGTCCTAGGTTGTCTAACCAGACCAAAAATGAAGACAAAATGAAAGAGGTAGCTGTAGCAGGTGATAAAAAAGAAACTGCAAAAATAGACATAAACTCAAGCGCCCCCCAATATTTGCATAATCTTCATAGTAACCTATGGAAATATTAGATTTGAGAGCCCCTCCCCCACCCCCAACAATTCTGAGCCCTTTCAATGTTTTCAATAACTTGTGTTTTAATAACGCCTGTGACCACAGGCGTTATTAAAACCTACTAAGTACTAAAACCTTAGTACTTACCCTACTAAGTACTAAAACCTGAATTGTTTTGTGATGTAGACTATTCTTGAAAGTGTGATAATTTTCATTCAAGAATTCATCAAAGCATAGTGTTTTTCTATACATAATATTAATAGACGAAGCAATACCACTGATTATATTTTAAGAATAATCAATGTTGAGGTATGTTCAAGAAATATATAAACACTTGTTTCTATTCCCCTGATAACCGCAATAAATACCCCATGAATATGATTTAAAACAAAAGACGTGTTAAGCAAATGCCATAAACTTGATATTTATCCTCTCAAACCCCACCCCCCCCCCTATAATACCCAGCGTATGACAAACCTTTAGATATATAATGAACCCATATTTTCCCATTAAAACATATGAATTGAATATGATGAATCTCCAGATATAGCAAACAAAATGTTTGGTCACTTTGATTATAAATAAAGAATGTGACCATCACCCTTTTTGTGTTACAGGTAAGCATTTATAGAAATTAATGAATGCGACAATACAAGAACCGACTCTGAAGTCCTTTCCATGATAATTCTGTGCAATGTGTGTGGCAACACAAAAAAATCTCAAATAGATAGCTACATTCATTTGGAATATTTTGTTGAAATCACTTCCAAAAAATTTCTGAAATTACAATTTACGAACCGAAACAGACTGGTCACTAGAAATCAATAATTAACCATTCTTTTGATCAAATGCAACAATAATATTTCCTGCATTATTAACACCAATCTGAGTTGCTCTAGGTTATGTATCATTGGTCTAATATAGCCTTATAGATATTTTTCTAACAGCAGCATTTAGTGATTGGGATAGAGTTCCATTTCTCAAGTAGATATACAGTCAACAGAAATTATTGAGCAATGCTAGTCAAATATTTATTGTCATCAAATGCAAGATGATAATTCTGTTACTTATCTACTTATTGTTGCCAATAGCATATGAACCCCATTGTTGTGAGAAGTATACCCATACCAAAACATATTTGAGTAAGCTAAATCTCGTTTAAAAAATACTGAAATATTGTGTCAGAAAACACAGTTAAGAATATCATGGAGGAAATACAAATGCAATGTATTCCACTAAATATTTCTTCATCAGAGCTGTAGAATATAAATTGGGAGATGAATAATAGCCTTAAATGTTTCAACATCGGAAGAAAATCTGAACACATGAGTTCTTAAGTAAGAGAATGTTTTAAATGAGGACTTTTAAAGCCATTTCCACTGTATAGTGTAAAAAAACTATAATTGCAAAAGCCATGTAAAAGTTAATGTCGTCAATATCATGTAAGAAATGCATTCCTCAAGTAGCACAACAACAATGTTATGATATCGTACCAACACCGGTCTGACGTTGGCATGTTGAATGAATATTGAATGTCAGAAAGAGGTAAAAATTTTAACGGGTCCAATTATCAAACTAAAAATGCATTCACTCAATAAACACCTAAATATATTCTTTTTTACTCTAAAATAGTTTCTCTCATTTTTACAGCATTTCGTTTCAAAGGAGAATATCTTGTATAATAGTCTCTTTTGAAATAATCCAAATTGCTCTATGTCGAACAACATCGACAAATGTATGCCATTTCTGCATCAAATGATATCAGTAACAACGTCAAATGGTATCAAAATCTCTAGGCCTACTTATTTTTGTATCTGTGTGCTACTGGGGTAGTTGTAAACATCATGCATGTAAAAAATACATTTTTGTGAAGATCGCATTATAAAACTCATTGTCATAAACATAGTCAAAAAAAACCTGTTGTTGTAAATTCCGTGTAAAAAATTATTATAGTGAAAACTGTATGAAATGGAATGTCACGAGACTGAAATAATGTTCCGTTTTAGACAGATTTTCATTTTATAAAGGTGCAAATCAAAGCACTAATCACTGAACAGACTATATTTTGATTCCGTTTTAAACAAGTTTCCATCTCATACAGTGTCCATCTTGGACAGGTTTCACTGTAGTAATTCTCTAAAAATCAAATCTTGTAAATATGTGGGGAAATATTGGTATAAATGCAGTCCAACTTTGTTGAGACAAATTTTAAAATATTTCATGTACCATGATTTCCCTTATTAACTGATTTTTGTTGGAATGAAAAAGCGGAGATTTGATTATGTAAATAGGCCTATGCCTCAATGGGATTTAACTGTATGTGGAATAATTATTGAAAACACATTGTTGTAAATATGTGGAAACTCCTTATTGTAAATATGTGAAAAATATACTGTTATAAAACCATTAAAAAGCCCTTTGTTTTCGTAGGTAAAAGTATTGTTGGGAAAAAAAAGGTTTCAATCCATAATTCATGAACTAAAACATGACAACTATGCTGCATAATACCTTGCACAACACTTGTAATAAAACTTGTGTTGTGCAAGGTATTATGCAGCATAGATAGTTGTCATGTTTTAGTTCATGAATTATGGATTGAAACCTTTTTTTTTCCAAGTTTTATTACAATAATGCAGTAAACAGACGGCGCATCAGATCACTCGTCACCTGAGACAAGCATGCATTTTGGCACCCCATGTAATGTTAAGGGAAGGTCTAAGGCCACCTGCTGCCCACTAATTGCAGCCCTGGCTCACCCCATTGCTGCATCAACACATGTACCACATCTTGCTATCATGGAGGTTCTCTTATGTATTTGAGGTCCTGATCCTTCCCCAGATCGGCCACAACTTGAGATACCTGATATAAATACTGTAATAGTGTTTCATGTAATGTTGGGATTTTTAAGAGTTATATGTAAGTGAATGCTATATCAGGGAGGGGGGTGCCCAGTTGTCAAACTGGAGTCTTGAAATATTATCCTTTCTACTTATTCAATTGATTCTCCAAGTAAATTTATAATAGACATTTTTTTTTCTTTCGTAAGATGAATCACTGGACCCCAGGATAGAATTCAGTGAACTTCCCTTTAGTGAGAGTTTGATGCAAAACATCATGCGGCTCCCATACTAAGCTGGAAAGTAATCTCTCGCTTACATATTAAAACACTCTCTCAAAAAGTCATTTTACCAGATCTCACCATGTAGATACACTTTAGGCCCCCGGTTGGGGCCCCATGCATCACAGTGACCCTCTGGTTACATGAGCAATTCTTGAATTCTGTTAAAGTAACCCCCCTTCCAATATATTAATAGATATATCCGCCTGGTAGTCCAGTGGTTAGGGAGCTAGCTTCTGACTATGCAGGTCTGGGTTCGAATCCTGGGTCGGGCACGGATGTCTAACACTAACAAATTCCCTGGACAGATCGAAATGATCTCTTGGGAATACGTGCTGATCACACGTTAGGTATAATTTAATAAATAAAAAATATCCTTACCCCCCCCCCCCTTCACATCCTGTAGCAGGGCTCTTAAGTAGGTTTTTTTTTTTTTTTTTTTTTTTCAATTTCAACAACTTCCTCCTACATATGAGTGTCTCAGTACAGTGCTGTCCTAAAGCATTGGCTCACCTGGCATAGACCGGGGACCCCATGATAATGAGATCTGGTTACAATTTTCAAGAGTAAATATGTAAATTGACTAGCAGGTACTTCTAGCCATATAGGGCCCCCCAGAAAAATTACTCAGTCCAGGGAGGAAATATGAGTTTTGAGCCCCCCTCAATATTTTTAATAACTTTATGTCTATGAATATGTGCAACAGAACCCAGGGCAAACAGGACCGTCTCAATGCAAGGGCATGTAAAGCCGGGTTTTCCTAGGAGCAGGTTCTTCTGTGCCTCCTGAACCAAATAGAACCATTTTCATCCAGGGCAGAAACGTGTGACATTATCACGCTATGCATTTTGCTATGTTATGTTTTCCTAGTGTGGCACATCTGTTCTGTCATCTGCACATCCACATATTTTTACTCAGCAAAAGAAGAAGACAGAAAAGAAGGGGAAGAACACTCAACTAAAGTGAAAAGAAGATGTGCATGATACATTTGACTCCTCCAGAAGCAGTCAGCCAATCATGCTGACATAAAGCGCTGGCATGTTGCACTCTATAGAAAAACAGCTGTATCGCTTTCCTAATTGATGAGTGGAGGGCGTAAAGCACTGGATGATTCACGTTGCATGCAGCACAGAAAACTTGCTCCTAGGAAAACCCGGCTTTAGACCGGCACATCGAGCCAGATGGGGGAGGGGCAAAGACAAAGATGCAACTATAGGCTACACTTCATCAGTTTGGGCAAGCATATTACATTGCCCTCTTGTAATGAAGGAGCAATTAAAACGTGAACTCGCCACCCTCCAATGTGCAGCAAGCAGGGCATAAGACACAAATGCTCCCCCTCCCAGAGCATTACTTTGTCCAGGGAGCTAATACAGCTGTTAAGATGACGAGCCTTGTGATATACTTTTTTCAACTTTCACTCACGTCGCAACTAGATGCTTGACAGAAGGAGCAAATACATATTTTGACGCCCCCTGTAATGTTAAAAGAGGTTGACGAGTGAAATTTGCGCCTTATGGTTCAACGCACACACACCCCCCCCCCTCCCCTAGTTGACCGCAGTGCCGTGTTAAGGCATGGGCCCACCCAGACATGGCCCGGGGCCTCACAAAAATAAGATCCGGACGAAATTTCCGAGATTTTGCCTGGTAGGGCCTCAGAAAGATCACTTGCCAGGGGCCCATGATGCTCTTAAGACGGCCCTGGTTGCGATCCTGCTTTCACAAATGGTGCCTGTGGGTACCTCCCCCCTCCCCTCCCGACAAAAAAAAACCCCTAACTCGTTAATATGATCGTACGAAATGAATTTTATCGCAAGATTTGTGCTTACCGATTTGATGGTAGTCCCAGGAGACTTGTTATTGAATCCATTTTCGGCATTTGCTTTGATGGAGGGTAACGAGATGTTCTCGTAACTCGGGGGGTCGGACTCGGCGGGCGGCCGGGGCACGGGCGTCTTGACGTACTTGACATTTGGCTGGGTGCTCTTGACGACGATCTTCCTCTCCTTGTAGTACTGATCGGCCGACTCGTCGATGACCAGCAGCTTGGTCTCGTTGGGTATCGACTTAATCCTCTCGACGACCTGCCTGTGGTTCTCGTTGGCGATGTTGACTCCGTTCACTTCGACGATCCGATCGCCCTCCCTCAGTCCAGCGTGCTGAGCTGGGCTGTCCTCGTCCACTTTGCCAATGAACTGTCCGCTCCTCGACTTCTCGGCGTGCAGGTTGAAGCCGTATCCGTCGAAATCGGCCCATTTCACGAGGTGGCACAATCTTGGCAGCGGGGCATCTGGAGGTATTTCTTGAGCGGACATTTCTTTATTCCAATAACAACAACAACAACAAAACAACAACGAACTCGGAATTCAGCGAGTAACTAAGACATTCAACGCGTCCCTTTAAACGACACAAAGAGCAGACGCAATCTGAGCTCGATCACACAGGAAAAAGTTGTCTGTCCTCGTCTTCTGTGCGTGTGTTTACCGCCGGAGGAGGTAAAATGCACCCCTACGTCATCGGCGTGTCGTCTGCAACGTGACTCGTTTCGGCGAATAGGATTTTCGGATGAGTTTTTCGTAATGATACGAGAAATATCGTAAAAGAAGTACATATTGGATTCGGTTGACCATATTTCTACCAGAGAAACACGGGAATTCAATATCTTAAATACTGAAAGTTGCCAACTGTCGCTAAGTCAAACAAAATTGCAAATTTTTATGATTGAAATCACTGAAGATTTGTCAAACGGTGTTAAACTTCAAATGGCATTGGATTGAAACGTAATTGATGGGAAAAAAGTCTTTCATGACTAGATCCCGAATTAGAAGCCCGAAGTGCGGCCAAACAACACCACACATATTTAGTGTTAATATTTCTAAGGGCCAAGTGACCCGCCTCTTCACGAAATATTTTGATTAAAATGATCAATTTTTGCAGAAATGATTCGGACTTTGGACGGCCAATTAGCGAAGTAGTCGGAGATCCCTGGACAAAATTCGATGAACTCATGGGCGGAGATACGAGGGGGGCGGAGGCTGAGGGGCGCAACCCCCCCCCCTCCTTCAGTGTCAAAGGTAGAGTCGACTGATCGACGTACTGATGTACATATAGCCGCTGTGGTGGTCGAGTGGTTACAGTGACGAACTCGTCATGCGAGGATCCGGGTTCGAACCCCAAAGTGGTAGTCGGCTGAAGTTGGTTTTATGTGGTTCCCAACTTCAAGGCGCAAACGCGAGCCGATCTCCCCGTTAAAAAGTCTCGCCACAGAGAGCAACAGGCCTACAACGTTACAAATATTCAATCATTACACTTCACTCACAATTTGAAATATAGATGGCAGCACTGAAATATCATACACAACACTAGCTACATACTCAGACTGTTAGGTGCACACTCATACACACTTTGTTCCAGACTCTGCCACGAAGCTGGGCTGGAAGAGATCTCGGCAACGGAATAAGTCCGGTGGAAGAGACCCTGGCGTTCATTCATTCATGATCTAATGTATATATGAATTGACATCATCATCATCGTGCCCCCAGAAATAACGAACGTGCCCCCCTAGACTTCCAAGTCTATCCCGCCTACGGATGTACTGTGGTAAGATGGTCAATCTTGGCAATGGTCATGAATCATGTATTTTTTTTATCGCCAAATGGTTGGCCAAAGCCCGAAATTCGGACACTGGCAGGGTCAATTTACAACGAAATTGGCCAGTGGGCGATGAAAGAAATGAATTTGGCATCCATCGGACCGTCTTACACCAGCACATCCAACTATGGCCACGGATCTCCGGCCATTTCTCGAATTGGCCGCTGTAACATATACGACTTCGGCAGTAACAACATATACAGGGTGGATACTATCGACCGCTCAATAACTACACACGTGATTCCTTGTGAAAAGCTTATATGGAAAAAGTGTTTTCAGGGGTTTTTTTTCCGATTTCTTTTTCGCGAAATTAGATGAAATTTCGTTGAAAGGGGATCAGAGTTTCGCTGACAACGTGGGGGGGGGGGGGCTCAAAAATAGCTAAAAACTTGCTGCCGTAACACTTGAATGGTCTTACCTATAACAGGGAAAAAGAATCACTAAATCCCACCTGCGTGAAAAAAAAAGCCGATGTTATGATCGATATTCATTTGAAAAATTGTAAAAGAAAAAGTGATTGAGATTGTGTAAAAATTCAAACGGGATTTATTCATGACCATGACAAATTTATGAGATGAATTGACTGACCATATTTTCTGGAGAAAAATACGGAAAATTGGAATTCAAAATACAGGAAATTCCGTGATGTCGCCAAGTTTCGTTAAAAGATACAAATTGTTTATAAAATCGTCTAAAAAAAATTCGCCAATGACAAAGAAAAATCAACCATCTATTGCAAATCACAGGGAATTAAAATAAATTCCACAAGAAAAACAAATTAATATGTATAATATGTAACAAATTAATACTTATAATATTAATAAGGTTGCCAATACTTAATTGGAAAAAGTACAGAAAATTGGGATTTTAAATACGAGAAAATACGGGAAACTGCCAAAAAATGATGAAAAAGGCAAGCAAACTATTGCTAAAATCACCGAAGAATTTCCAATGGCGAAGAAATGCTGTACTACTGCAAATTGCCGTGGATTAGAAGGAATTCCACGAAATCAAACGTTCAATCGTGACAAATACATGTGAGATGAAAAACGGAAAAGTGCCAACTGTCGCCAAAAATGATGTCAAAGACAACAAAATTGAATTTAAATTTAGGCTGAAATAATAAACAAAAACAGTGAAATCTCCCCCCCCCCCATTACGGGCGCTACTCCCGATAATGATCACTGTTTTCAATTACGTCAATGGGAATCGAAATATACATTAATATATCCATTAACGGATACTCCCCATTAGCAGACGTGGATCCAGAAGAGGACAATGGGAGAGAACGTCCATCCCAAGAGCTTAAGTAATATGGAAAAAACTGGTGTGTTACGTAAAATACAGGACTATCCAGCGAACCAGCAAAGTCAATCGCCCCCTCCCGACGCATCGCCCAGGATCCGCGCCTACCCATCAGCCTACAAAATTTTCGGTGCCAAGGGTGTCAGTTATAAAGAGATTCAACCGTGCTGGGCTGATCGTATTTCCTCGAGAAAAATACGGGAAATAAGAATTCGAAACACGGGACATCGCTAATTATCATCAGAATGGCACCAAAGGTAAGAAAAGTCGCCAACTGTTGCTAAAATCACTGTAAAAGTGACCGTTAGAGCGAGTGACCAGATCAATGAGCAGCCAAAAGGATAACCTACATAGTTTTTTACCAAAATTAATATGCAAGCATGTGCCGTAAACGTTTGTAACCATGAGGACGAGTACAAAGTGAGGTGACCACGAAGTACGGGAAGGGTATAAGCAAATCCTACTTTTCTAGCAACATTATAGAAATTTTGCTCATCGTGATTGGTTCAAGTTAGTGATTATTATTACGTCACTCAAAGTGGAATACTTGATGAAATTCAAATTTGGCGACGAATTGCTTTGTTCCACACCGTACAGACTCGAGAACCGAAGAAAGAGGCCACTCAACGAAGTGGACATCGAACAAACATATTCGTTTTCACCTCGATGTGCTGATTTGCGATATCTGCCGATTGGTCCATTTCTCTAATTTTTTTTTCTCTCCCTCTTCCATGGAGGAATCATCATCATCATCACACCCATACATTTCAGAACCCCTCCGGCCATTTTCTCTAGCCTACTTGTCTTTTACTACGCGTGGATGTCTCTTCCTCCACCCCTATGCATTTTTTTCTTCCTAGTCGCAATTCTCGTACTGCTTACCTGTTCGCTCCACTATAACCGCAGCCTGAGAGTGGCCTAAAGAACAAGCGACCAGGTCGATCATCATAGATAGAAAACTACTAGAAACAATGGGAGGGGGCTGAGAAATATATGTGGAGGAAGGGGTCTGAACGCTATATTATTGGCGTAGGATCTTACGGAGATGGTGGCGAATGTATAATTGAGGGGGGTTCTGTAGATGGATACAAGTTTTTGAGTGACCCAAAGAGTTTGCAAGCATGTGAGTGACTTTATGAGCATGGTACCAGGTCGGTGAGCAATCGTATGTGCGACCAAGCATGTGAAAGACCTTGAGAGAGTGGGACCAGGTCAGTGAGCGATCGTGAGAGGGACCTACGGCATGTGGAAGCATGTGAGTGACCAAAAGAAGAAGAGCAATGGACCAAGCTAGTGAACGATGAAAAGAGCGACCTAGAGATTCAACGAGAATGGAAGAGACCTAGAAAGTGTGTAAGCATAGTAATTACCCAAAAGCGTGACCTAAAGTGCTGGGGACCAGGTCAATGAACGACCAAAAGATAGACCGAAAAAAGTGACCAAGAAAGTGTGAAAGCATTGTGAGTGATGAAAAGAGTGATTTCAGAGGCGTATTTTCGTGGGGAGATTGGGGCGGCGGCAACGATCAGAACACCCAGAGTGGTTAATTTGATTAATTAGTGGTAAAGAAAATTAGTCCAGACAGATAACATATTTTTACTCACTAACACACCTTTGACATCATCCAATGGGTCCCTAATTTCTGCTTTGTTCAGGGTCCCCCCCCCCTCTAGGGACCCAGCAGTAGCCCCTCAAACAAATTATCATAGGCATAAAATATGTGTATAAAATATATATATTATAGAGCCGTCTTAAGAGCATCATGGGCCCCCGACCAAGTGATTTTTCTGAAACCCCATCTGGTTAATTCTAGAAAATTGCAACCAGATCTCCGGATTTATGCAGTGCCCGTCTTCTCTTGAGGCCCCTGGGTCGCCGTACCCGGGTGGACCCATGCGTTAATTACTCCGGAAGGCGGAGAGGGAGGGGGGCCGAAAAATATGTTCTCGTTCCCGAACTCAACGACCCTGCACAGTGATGAAATGTGAAATTTTATGTTAATTAATTTGTAAAAAAAAATGCGAACACACAGTACTGTGAAAACGCATAGTGGTGAATCAGAGCAAGGAACCCCAAAAATGTCTTGTGGTGCCCCCACTAAAATTAATTGAAAACAAAAAAAAACTTGTGTAATTTTCACTAATTTTGGGCGCATTTGTTTGGTACGTTAATTGGACACCTTCCTAATGTTACTGACACGGAGTTAGAGCCCCACGAGAAAAATACAATCGGATCCCGTTATAATGAACTATATGAAGAGAACCGAGAAATCACTTCGCAACAATGAAATTTTGTTGTAAAAAATTATAGATTTTTACATTATTCCTACGTAAACTTATCTGGGGGATTAGAAAAATTTTCGTTAAAACGAGATTTTCGCCATAACGGTATTCGTTAAAACGGGAACCAAACTTCACATAAAGATTCGACGCTCTTTCCCCCCCCCCCCCACACACACACACACACACACACACACATGATTGTTTTATTTAGCTTTAGCAAATGTTTCGAGATGAAATTTGTACGTGGTTTTCAATTTAAATAAAATCAAAATGCTGCTGCTGCCATCTGGTGATGAAAACTTCAACTCGAGTTCCATGTCTGTGAACAAGTTTGCTCGGTATGAGACCTGTTGGTATGTGTACAGCCATCTAGCGATGAGTTGGTGAAACTACAGACGAGTGTCCAAATATTAAAAATGTGAATGGACATAAACAATATGGACATAACAATGGACACAATACAATAATAATTATTCAGGACTTTTGGCTAATACGAATTGATGATAGGCATAAAGCTTATATTACTGAAGGGCGGGGCTAACGAGAAAGAGTTCTCTTTCTCGTTAGCCCCGCTGAAGGGAGTATGACGTCAGCGGTCTCCGCCTTGGCAGTGCTGAGAGAGAAAGAGAACGGTGTCCCCCTCGCCCCCAACATCTTCGTCGGAGGATCACGTGACTCGGTGAAAACAAACACAATCCCCGTTATTTTCTTATGGTACATCCACAGGAATTTAAAACAATAAATGAAAGAAATAATTTCAGCATCGATGAGATAATTCCAAAATTAATGAAAGAGATCATTTCAGCATCGATGAGATAATTCTAAAATTAATGAAAGAGATCATCTCAGCATCGATGAGATAATTCCAAAATTAATGAAAGAGATCATTTCAGCATCGATGAGATAATTCCAGTATTAATGAAACATAATTCCAGAATGATGATAGTGATAATTCCAGAATGATGATAGTGATAATTCCAGAATGATGATAGTGATAATTCCAGAATGATGATAGTGATAATTCCAGAATGATGATAGTGATAATTCCAGAATGATGATAGTGATAATTCCAAAATTAATGAAAGCTATATTTTCAGAATTAATGAAAGCTATATTTTCAGAATTAATGAAAGAAAAATTCTGGAATTAATTAAACAGATAATTTCAGAATTAAGCGAAGAGATAATTCCAGAATGATGAAAGTGATAATTCCAGAATGATGAAAGTGATAATTCCAGAATGATGAAAGTGATAATTCCAGAATGATGAAAGTGATAATTCCAGAATGATGAAAGTGATAATTCCAGAATGATGAAAGCGATAATTCCAGAATTAAGTAAAGAGATATTTCCAAAGTTAATGAAAGAAAAATTCTAGAATTAATGGAAGAGAGATAATTCCAAAATTAATGAAAGAGGTAATTCCAGCATTCATGTAGAAACAAATTCAAAATTGATGAAAGAAATTATCCCAGTAATGAAAGAAGTAATAATTAGTAAAGGAAATAATTCCAGAATTAATGAAGAAAAATTCCAGTATTAAAGAAAGAAATTATTCCAGTATATTAATGAAATAAAAAAATAATATAATTTTTTTTTTAATCTTTAGATGAGTTCTATATCCTTTTTTTTTTATCTTTAATATTTAGGGACTGAACTGTACATTTCAATGGGGAAATTGCTAGGCAGGAACTGAGTTTTCACCGAGTCACGTGATTTCCTTGAATTCGATGTCGCGGCGGCTGTATCCTCATACCCGACCAAAGCTGCGAAGAGATCTTTCAAGCGGCTTTGTACCCGACGGAAGCATTGAAGAATCCAGTTCGGTTTCTGGACTTTGCTGGTAGGGAACTGTGCACAATGAAAATTTCTACTGTCGTCTGCTTTATCCCAAGTTCTTTGTTTTGGACGGTTCCTTATGCCCCGAAGAAAGAAATGAACTTACCATTCAGTTCAGTTTATGGGTTTTGCTCGTTACTGAGTGTAAATTTCTGCTTCTTGATCTTAATTTTAATATCACCGCTTGAGTCGTCTGCGTTTTTGAAAGTAGATGGCAGCGCAAACAATATCAATTAGTTCAATTTCCACGTATAGTTGAAGTGACCATACGTCCCATATTTCCCGGGACAGTCCCGTTCTTTTCTATTTTTTTGGCCGTCCCGACTTTTTGGCAAAAGTGTCCCGGTTTCTCCCGTATTTTACACGAAGCCCACTTGAATTTTTATTCTTTATTGAAGTCAAAGATTGAAATTATTTTTCAACTCATAAATTATATTATGATAATTACAACTATAAATAAGAATATTAATCGCCCACATTTGTCTCTTGGTGAACTTTTTTTCGTGGAATTCATTTTAATCCACTGCAATTTGCAGTAATGCTTCATTTCCCACCATTGTGATTTTTTAGTAATTTCAACAATATTTGGCAACTTTGTTAGGTTTTGGCGTCATTTTTGGCGATGATTGGCGATGTCCCGTATTTGGAATCTCAATTTATTTTGTATTCTGATTTTTTTCAATAACTTTCAGTAAAAATGTTAACTATACGTAGGCTGACCATATTTCCTCGAGAGAAATACGGTAAATTGAGATTCCAAATACGGGAAAATGCGGGACATCGCTAATTATCGCCAAACACTACGCCAAAACCGAACAAAGTTGCCAAATATTGTTGAAATTATGGAAAAATCACAATGGGCGGGAAATGAAGCATTACTGCAAATTGCAGTGGATTAAAATGAATTCCACGAAAAAAAAACGTTCACCAAGACAAATGTGGGAGATTAATATTCTCATTTATAGTTGTAATTATCATAATATAATTTATGAGTTGAAAAATATTTTCAATCTTTGACTTCAATAAAGAATAAAAAGATCAAGTGGGCTTCGTGTAAAATACCGGAAAAACCGGGACACATTTGTCAAAAAGTCGGGACGGCCAAAAAAACAGAAAATACCGGGACTGTCCCAGGAAATACGGTATGTATGGTCACCCTAGTATATATAGTATACAGTCAAACCTCGTTAGTGCGTCCCCTGGTTAACACGTCACTCCGCTTACCGGATCAATTTTTGGAAGTCCATATTTTCTTCAGGCAGGAAATGGCACAGCTATGGCTTACTCCGTTTAATGAGTCACTCCGCATATCAAGTCATATTTTTGCTCTCCCAAGAGTGTCTCATTAACGAGGTTTGACTGTATATATAGTCACTTCTGCTCTATCCTACAGTAATTGTTTTGAAGGTTTCGTTAAGCCCCGAAGGAAGAACTGAACTTGCCATTCAGTTCAGTTTGTAGGATTTGCTCGTAGGGAACCGTTTGAAATGAAAATTTTTGCTTCATGATCCGATTTTTATTATCACCGCTACAGTCATCTGTAATTTCGAGAGTAGATGGCGATACGAACAGTATGAATCAACAAATAGTAAATCAAACATTGGAAATTTCCATTCAACGAGTTCAGGCAGCACCTTCTACAGATAAATGCAGAGAGAACTGCGCCCTCATAGGTGTTCGACAGGTGCGTTTCCATCGGGCCTGCGCTTTTTTTTGGGGGGGAGGGGGCACTCAGTGTAATAGAAGTGACAAAAATATCAAGTGAATTTTTTTTAAGAAACAAAGTGTCTGAGCTTCACCTAAGAAAATAAAAAATTCATAATACGTTTACTCATGCGTCTTGCGAATGGGATTTCGCCGCAAACGGTGAAATGAATATATTTTCATTTCTCGTTGAGGACCAAAGAGTCCCTGTGATTCCTGATCCAAACAGGTGACTCCACCGCCCACCCCCCACCATTTCGAATGCTTTCATCAATTCTTAAAAATTATTTCTTCCGTTAGTTTCGAATTTCAATATCCATCAATTCAGTAATTTCTTTCATTATTCCTTCATATATTCTGAATTTTTATGAAAATCTGTAATTATATTTCTTTCATTAATCCTCAATTTTCATTAAATCTGAAATTATTTCTTTCATTAATCCTCAATTTTCATTAAATCTGAAATTATTTCTTTCATTAATCCTCAATTTTCATTAACTCTGAAATTATTTCTTTGGGGTCATTCAAGTATTACGTCAGCATCGATAATGGGGAAAGAGGGTTTCGGATTTGCTGACTTTTGATGACAAGGTGGCGAGGGTGTTCGAATAGGCTTACGTTATCTCACCCACCCTCTATTAAAATATGAAATGATCTTAATTGCATCTTTTATTGGGAATGCCAAAAACAAGAAAACCATTTTCCTAGTTTATGGGCACCTGAACTAACATTACTCCCCTATTGATAAGTCTTCTATGTAGACCTCTACAGAATTCACCCCCCCCCCACCCCGTTCTGCCTCTGTTATAAGAAAGCGATATAGGAAGGAGTTGGCTAACTGTTTTGTGTTCACTCAGCGCGTCATATGCGTTGCCCTTGAGTGATTTGCTGGACTCCCGTACATAAGCTGATACATGATCTTCGAACGGGGGTGGAGGGTGTGATTCACTGAGGGTGTGCAGGGTAATGGGGAGGGAGAATTATCTATCTTCTTTCGCTCTACCCCCTATGCTAATGATACAATTTTTCGTGAATGGCTGGTTACCCTTTCCCCCAACTCTGCTGTACCGTCTATGCACTTGTATGATGTGGCGAGGAACGGAGCTGCGGTGGTTATGGGACAAAGAACCTACTCTTCGTGAAAACTATTTTCTTGTATGACTGGAAAGCTATGACCGCAACTGGTTTGTGGGTAGGTGGGATATTAAAAAAGAAGCAAACTTTTGGTGCATTTATTTAATGTTCCCCTTGAAATACTTGATCATGTGTGATGTGGGCCCACTTTGCATTCGGGGGGGGGGGGGAGCTGGTAACCATTGGCTAGCCAAGACCACCATGAATCGCATCGATAGCTAAATAGAAAGGAACTGTATTGAAATTACTCAAATGGTTGTTTTTGCCATTGGCTGATCAACGTCTCTGGAATTTAGAGAAACCATGATGAAGAAGACGGCAGCTCTCAATATACTTAGTACTTCGCACCAACTAGCAACAGCAATCTATAGCACTCCATTAATTGATGCTCAACTTGAACCAGTAATTAGTAATGAGCTTGAACCCAAGCTAAAATATAGTGCGTTCAGTCTATATAATCGTGTGAAAAATAATCCCCGTGAGTACGTAGCAAAGTTCACTACAGCAGTGTCAGACCAACACCTTCTAGAGCAAGCTGCTTTAGAAGGTATTGGTCAGACTTCCCGTGTATATCATCAAAGGGCAATCCAATCAGGATCAACCTGTGGAAGGGGTGCAAAAGGCTTTGTGGGTGCCTAAAAATATGCATTAAAATGCGCCTAAATACATGCAGTGCCTAAAAATATGCCCAAAATAAACAATAAATGCTCAATGGTAAAATATTTTCTTGGAAAAATTAAAGAAATTCTTAAAATTTGAAGAATTGAAAGAGATAAAAATAATCTTGAAAGCATTTTTACAATGCAATCAATGGAAAAAAATGCTAAAAAATATGCACGTTCTAAAACTTCGATGATTTCATGCACTTATATATGCATTAACTATAAAAAGTAGTAAAATATGCACTTATGCACTTGCATATAATCTGGGCTCTAGTAATAATATACGGTTCACATAATAACAATGTCTCTTAATATGGAAATTTAGTCGGTGGACTCCATTCCTTTGAACTCAGACAGGACTTAGCACCAGGGCAATATCTCAAGCAGTGCACACCACTGCGAGAATTCCACATCTCTCTAGATGTGAGCGTCGATCTCCTCTGGAAAACAAGTTATCCACTGGCAAAATGTACTCACCTTCTAAGGCATCACCGCCCGAGGGGTACCGCGATTCCAGATAACTTGCTCCCCTTTGATTTGATTTTATCTTTCAGAAGATAACAGCATTATATACATTAATGGAAACAACAGCATACGATAACTGTGATTTCTCGCTTGTTTAATTAAAAGTAAAAACAAGTGAAAAATATACGTGCAGTTTTATCTTATATATAATCACAACTTTTATCATAATCACAACTTTTATATAATCACGTTACTATTCGTCATCGGCATTGGTTGTTTTGATAATGTCCCATTGATGGCCCACTCATTTGAATGAGCATACATATGTGCTTTTAATTTAATCAAACTTGCAAAAATATAGCAAAATTCAATCATTATAAGATTCAATCATTCTATAGCAGGGGTGCAAAAACCTTTTTAATCCACGGGCCAGGTATCCAGTATTTCGATCACTCGTGGGCCAGAAAGTTGTATACAGTATGTAGGGTAGCCTGTATTTTTACGAAACACCCTTTTGTGGCCGTCCCAACTTTTTCATAAAATGTCCTCTTTTTTTTGTTCAACGAGCATTACTGAAATTTTGGCAATCAACAGATTATTTTCATGACCTACAAATTATATTATGATAATTCCGGCTCTATTATAATTAATTATAGTCACGTAAAAATATATCTCACATATTTATCAAGCACCTATGTTTTTCGGATGAATTACATTTTTACCCATTGCGACTTGAAGTAGCCCTCTATTTCGCATCGTAAGTAAGTTTTCAGCAATTCCAGCGATAGTTGGCAACTTCACTTGTCTATGGTAATTATTTTTTTGCTATCATTTCAATTTTACTGGCCTTTGAAAATTTTTTAACTGTCATTGGTAACTTTACTTCCTTTTTTTGACAACCTTTCCGGCTATAACAGACAACTTTACTTTCTTATGACAACTTTTTTTTTTTTTGGCTGTATGTTGCAACTTTTGTTGCAATTTTCCATTGAAAATTTCTTTATCTGTAATTCGCAGCATTTCAGTTTTTTTTTGGCGGTAATTGCTAATGTCCTGTATGGATCCCAGTTTCCGTATTTTTATAAATCTACTACTAAACCAGACATGCACCTCGTCCGTATTCCTCTGCGGAACTTCTAACGAATCGGTACATGTTGGAATGTGTGTGCATGTATAGAGTGAACCTTCCGTGAAGTTTTTTTTGTGTAATGCTCGTTATGTGCTGCCATCTGCATTCAATTTTTTAAACTATAAGAATCATCTCTGAAATTCGGAATTTGGCCAAAACTCTTCCCCATTTCGCGAAGTGGCCGGCCCCGTCGTAAATTGGCCACACTTCGGCCTTTGGCAGTAACATCTATATATTTGACATACAAAGCGTCGAAAAACGTATTTTGAAGATCAATGATGTAACATGTTACTCCAACGATCACTCCTCTCGGAGTTTAAATTCATAATGATAGGGTAATAAATAAGTCATAATTTTCTGTATTATCGGAGTCACGAGCACCGTTAACGTCTATCGTAGATGAGCACCCATAAAGCTGCTCTCAAATATGCTTTCGCACAAATCAACATTATACCAGTTCTTGGATCTTTTAAGTGGTCAAACATGAATATTTTGCGATGACCGAAACGAACGTATTATGACTGAAACGAACCGTATGGGATGCTCTTGGGCATTTCAGTGAGCACCTATGTGCGCACAAGCATCAGGTCGAAGGTTTCTGATCTAGTAAATTGAGTTATATGTCCCGTATATTTCCAATTAGGCTATATAGCTACAACATTTATATTACCGAAGAAATTCATTAATTAGGTCAAATGTATTTAATTCATGGATAGAGAGGGGAATATAGAAAAAAAATTTCCATATATCAAACAATATTTTGCGTTTAACTGTTACTGTGATTGTTTAACCTGAATGCATTCTTGTAAGAAAATATTCGAAAGAGCAACAGTCAATTTTTCTTCAGTTTTGGATTGTCGTCCGTACGGTGAGGGAGAATCCTCAAGACCTCCTTCGTTTTATCAATTAGGTAATCCCGCTAAATGTAGGTATTGGTAATTCTTTTATTCTCAAAATGTAACTATTTCAGTGTCTTCAAATATGATGTGTGTGTGAAACCTAATACATTTATATATATTTTTTTCAGTTGGTAGATGAATGGCAGGTCCGGGAACCTGCTGAAGAGGTTCGAGCTACCGACAAGTCGTGTCTAAGAATCCCCGTTTGGGTAAGTAAGGAGACATAGCCGTTTTTAGTTATCAATTGATGTTTTATTTTATACTATGGTTAAAATTTCCATGTTTTGCTCCTTATGGATATGAGCGGTTGATTATGTATGGGGAAAGACTTTTATTAGGAATTTATGTTTCCCAAAGTGGGCAATAGGAATGGGCAAAGAGGGAATGGTCCAGGTTTGGTTCTGTAGGGACAGACTTGTTACTATAAAGGGTTCCGTGGAACAGCAACTTAATCATCAGGGGTTACGCAAGAGTGTTGGGAATCTTTGCTATGAGCAGTAGTTTCGAATGAACAGCAATAGACTCCCTCAATAACGGTTTAGCTTATATTATTTGGCTCAGTAATACCTCAGCTGATAAAGCTTCTCAGAAAATGTTCCCGCTAACAGAGGTGGTGTCATACTCTATGCTGCTATCAATTCAATCTACAGTAGAACCTCACTATAACGGACTTCGCCAATAACGGGCAGCTAAAACAGTTGTAAAAAAATTGTAAAATTTTTATCTGACGAGTTTGAAACTCATTTTAAGTATTTAAAAAAGTATTAATCGTTTAAAAAGAATTTCCAAAGCGAGCGACTAAACATCGATCGCTGTTTTGAGTAAACCTTGTATGCGCTGAGTGACTCATATTGCTCTCGTCAGCCAGAAAAATTAATATTAATGCAGTGTATACGTACACATCTTTTTAAATTCAACCTATAGGCTGTTTTACTTTTGATCTATAATAACTTTTCACAGCTAACTGTTGTACTTTCAATGATGTAGCATTACACTCCTTATAAGAATTATTTGTTATGAACCGGATTTTTCCATTACAACGAATGACTATTAGTCCGTTATAACGAGGTTCTACTGTAAATTAATAATCAGTCAAATACTTTATTGGTTAAACCAATGAGAAAATCAAAAAGTTTAGAGATGTTTTTATACTTTATTTGAATATAGGATACATTACAGAGCAAAACAATGAAATACGGATTCGTGAATCAAATATCTTTGGGGAAATTTAAATGATCATAATTTTTCCTACCTCAACTTATGTAATTGATAAATTTAGAGAGCCAAGTTGTGTTACCGTATTCCATAGCATTAATCGGCATGCCATAAAACTCGAGGGATACCTGGTATCTGAATATTCGGGTCTGCTCTGTTCCCGACATGCTGGGAAAAACGAGGTTCGCAGTAAGAAGCATTCGGCCAGTTCAATGAATTTTTAGAGTAGAATTTTTCCAGAATCTGTGTCTCCTGGAATGCTGGTTTTTCCCTCGCTGTTTCCCGGCATGCTGGCTAATACGGAGAGATACGGTACAGGTACATAAAAACATATATTAATTTTTATTATTTTTTGGCTTTGAAAATATTGGGGATGGGTAACTGGAGATCCTATATCACATTGAATCATAAAAATGCATTTAATAGATGATAATTCGATATATCATATTACAATAGATGCTGTCTTAAAGAAGATAATCATAAGATAAAGAAGATAACATCCTTGCTGAGGGAGGACATCGAAGAAGGGATTCCATCTTGCTGAGGGAGGACATCGAAGAAAGGACTCCATCTTGCTGAGGGAGGACATCGAAGAAGGGATTCCATCTTGCTGAGGGAGGACATCGAAGAAAGGACTCCATCTTGTTGAGGGAGGACATTGAAGAAGGGACTCCATCTTGCTGAGGGAGGACATCGAAGAAGAGACTCCATCTTGCTGGGATCTTTTAAGACAGGGGGTGAGCTCAATCCATGTAGATATTATCGCTATCTATAATTTAGTGTAAGATACTCAAAATATTTGATACGCGTAAACCAGTGTTTCCTAAAGTAAGCAATATCGCCCTTTGGGAAACAATGAAATGGTACGGGAAGTGGGGGGGGGGGGCGATCGGAATTACGGCTACGTGTTGGTTCAAGTTGGGGAGCGATGAGAGAGAAAAAAATTCGGAAGAAAGGGGCGATGGAGCAAAAAGTCTGGGGTAACTCTGCTATAGAATGACAATAGATCTAAAATTGGAAATTTCAAATGTAAAGAACAAATAGTACAATATAATATTTCAAACAAACGGTATTTTTAACGTGACCAAAGTATCTGGTAAGATTTGTAATTGTAAATTATATAAGTGAAATATGAGTAAAAATAAGAAAAATCTATATATGACGACAACAGTTGGATTGATAAAAAATGATTAATTCTGTCTAGACTTATTAATTTTTAATCGTAACTTGAATTGCCAAAGATAAAATACTTATCGACAATCAACAAATACAATGCATTTTAATTCTGTATAAGCAATTATAATATTAATTTTTTCGATAAATATATTTCCATGAGTTCGATCATTTTTCTAATATTCATAATTGAATATTTATCATTAAAGTGTACTAACGATTTAACGGCATCACGCACATAAATAATAGCATAATAATATCACAGTTGTACCATAACATAAATTCGAAAATTACAAAACTCTTATAAATATCCAAAAAATAATATTTTCTCATAAATTTCTTTGATTCTATAACCTTCATTGGAAACAGATTTAGAGATGAATTGAGAAAATTATAAATTTTCACTTTCGAGAGATTACTGATAACTAAGAAATTTTATGAAGAGGAACAATTTCATACACAAAACCTGATAATTAATATGAACTTAAAATCAATAACTTAATCTAAGAAATAGAATTGGTTTAACAAAATACTTATAAACTGTAAATTAGAAGGAAACATAATAAGAAGTAACAAATAAGATTATTAATTTGAGAGACCCTGTTGACACGATCTCCGACGAAAATCAATCTAAAAGTTCACATCATGTAATTGTAACTTGGATTTCTACACTTAATGCATCCTAAAATACCTAGTTCGACATAAGATAGGGAGTCAACAGATTAAAATGATTTATAGTATAGGGTTACCACGGGGTCTACTCTGTTTGGTAAAATGAGTAAGTGAGAGTTGCAGAAAGCTTTACCGAGAGAGTATGACGAGGCTGTATTTGCGTGTAAGCTATATACATTCGAGATTTGAGATGCGTCTCACTCGTAGATGATTTGCGATGTCAATGTCATTACACTGGCAAACGAGTAGGTGAGCGTGCCGAAAAATTTGCCTTTGAAATGCGTCGGCAGCGTCTGCGTGGACACCAAAGTGCAGGGATATCATTCAAGCAATACACCAAATATAAGTTTTATGTTTGGATCAACTAAATGAGAGTTTAAATGTGAAAATATTAGGTACAAAGATAGTGCTCCGCTCTCTGTTTTATTAATTTTTTTTTTTTTTGGGTAATTATAATAAAATAAAAATAAATAAAATGAAAAGAAACATAAGTTGAAAAAATTCTAATCAAATAAATATATATTAGAGAGGCCTCCCCCATTAGAAGATCCTATTTAGGGAAAAAAATATCCCAAAATCCCAAATATAATACGGCATGTAGATTTTTACAATAAATATAATCTAAAATACGTAACTTGAAATGAAATAAGGAATCTACAGAGATAAAAATGATTTAGGTTTTACGATTTTTAAGGTTTTATAGGATTGCCATGTAAGGCACGGCGTCTACCCGGTTGGTAAATGAGTAAGCGAGCGTTGCAGAAAACTTTACCAAAAGGGTATAGTGAGGTTCTATATAGGTCTTGGTCTTGTATACAGCCTCTCACGCAGATTTCTGGAAGCGTTATTTCATTGGCAAACAAGTAGGTGAGCGTTGCTGAAACCTTTGCCTTTAAAATACGTCACTAGAATCTGTGTGGACCCCAAAGGGCAGAAAATGTGAGGCATGGCTCTATACGAACTATATAATTAATTAATTTTCAGGAAACAAATAATAATTATAAAAGCTATACTTATTTAATATACCTACAATTAACAAACCTATAAAAATACTAATGCACAAACTATTCCCAAATTTATAAATCGAACTCAATTTTTAATTAACTGATTAAGAATACACAAAACACATTGAATAAAAAAGTTAATTGAAAACATACAAATGACCCAAAGAGAAAACGTATAGCTTGATTCAGAAAAATAATCCTTATTTCTCAAAAATAAATGGTAATTTTTCAAGTAGAAAAATTAAAGGGTATTCATATGGAATCCAATCTAACCTGGAATTTAAGGGTATAAATCATAGTTTCCCAAACAAACGTTCAGGTTCCAACGTCCCCTTCTTCAAAAAATGTTTCTTCTCATCGCCCCCAAATCTCAAGCCAAACCATGGGATCCTATATTAAACCCAAAGCTCTTTCCACCCCTGAACTTTTCCATCGCCCCTCGGGGTGGTTGATATTGTCCACTTTGGGAAACACTCAAATAAATAAACTAAAAAAAAACTTTTTCGAAAAAATTAATCATATAGTAATAATTAAATTTCTAACAATTTATATATAATATTCATTACCATTAATGTAGTGCAGGTATCAACTGCTTAGTATTTCCATGTAAGGCACGGCGTCTACCCTGTTGGTAAACGAGTAGGCGAGCGTTGCAGAAAACTTTACCAACAGGGTATGGAGAGGTTGTATATGTGGCTCTTATCTTGTGTACTCGCTTCTCACACGTAGATTTCTGGAAGCGCTATTCCACTGGTAAGCGAGTAGGTGAGCGTTGCTGAAAACTTTGCCTTTGAAATGCGTTGACAGCATCTGCGTGGACGCCAAAGTGCAGAAAAAGCAAAAAAACTAATAGACCATAAGATGCAGCGGAGATAAATAAAAGTAATAATTTTTCTCGCAAAAACACAGTAATATAAAGTAACTATTTCAAATTGCGATTTAAACGGTTTCAAAACTATCATTAATGCTCTAATCACACTACAAATATTAATACGCTGTTAATGTTTTCAACGCGCACACACACAAGTAAACTGAATTTTTAAATCAAAGTTTTAGGATAAAAATCTCCCGTTTTTGTATAAAGTTTTCCCAACTTTAAAAATACTAAAATACCTAAAACCTAATAATAATAAATAATACTAAAGGCGTTAATAATAATAAATAATACTAAAGACGTTAATAATAATAAATAATACTAAAGACGTTAATAATAATAAATAATACTAAAGACGTTAATAATAATAAATAATACTAAAGACGTTAATAATAATAAATAATACTAAAGACGTTAATAATAATAAATAATACTAAAGACGTTAATAATAATAAATAATACTAAAGACGCTGAAGTCTTTCAATTTCTTCAAGCTTAGTCACTCATTCAAATCGTTCAAGATGATAAAAGCTTTAAAACCTCTTAATAATTTTATTTTCTCTATTCCACGTCTGCTAAGTTTCAAAATACTTTTTCTGTGTGATACTGCCTATTCTATTTTTCATCCTTGCAGATCCTAAAAGCCTTGTAGCTGATTCAGGACGCGATACCGGTTAAGAAGACATCATTAGGACGGGATTCCTGAGACTTTTCATAAAGAAACGTTCGACTATTTGTAATCATCGATTTGAATAAACACTCGAAATTTTAAAAGTTTGCTCGTTCTCGGTTTTGATATAATCATCGTAGAAACACATATTTTTCAACTTCATACAAGTTGAAAAATTTCCATTAAAATTCATAAATTTAATGCTTCAATATTTATTAAGTTGAAGCTAATATAATCAAAATTATTAGTTTCTTCAAAATATTTGTTAGCTTCGACTCATAAACATTGAAGCATTCACTGGATATATGAATTTAAATGGAAATTTTTCAACTTGAGTTGAAATTAGAAAGTACTTATAAAAGTACTTAAAAGTACTTATACGCATTTATTACTAATTTTAGTACACGCATTTATTAAATCATTACTCATTTTTCAACTTGAGTTGAAAAATATCGAAATAGTCGAAAAAATATAAATATTATTGGTGGAACAAAGAAAAGAGGGAGAGAGAATTAGGTAAATAATATTATAAACATTTCGGCAAACAATTTTACTAGAAAGCTAGTAAAATTATATGAAAGTGTATAGGAAAGAATGTTGATGAATTCGAATAAGTTTTCCTCTTGATATGTACAGATAAATGTTATAGTATAGATGGGATAAATTAGTTATTATGCATAATATAACCGGTTGTTATACATAATTTCTAATCGTCTCTGTACGCAAGTTTCAAAAACTTATCATCTTTACCACCGTTTATGCATAATACCCAAGTAGCTTTGATAAATTTGATGAATACGAAAAACATTACCACTTTTCCTGTGGCAATTATACATAAAACCCAAGAATACCTGGCAAATTTGATAAGTACTTGAAATTTAAGTGTTTTATTTATCATTATATTTTTGGTATTTCTATTGCATTTATAATGTTTTGAATTCGTTCTATCGGAATAAGTGCTATCCGAAAATATAACTTTAGAGAGTAATTTTACTACTCTCCCAAGTTTTAAGGAGGTTATTTTTTTTTGTCAATGAGAAATAATAATAATTATAAGTCACTGAATAATCAGTAGGAACTGTTATAATTGGTCCGCGGACCGGAGGTTGTACGTACCAGTTCTCTGTAGAATGAAGAGCCCAATTTTCGTGTTTTTCTCAACGGAATATGGTCAGCGTGATGAGTCAAATTTGTAGATTTGTTTCTGTTTGCGTAGGGTGACCATACGTCCCGTATTTCCCGGGACAGTCCCGGTATTTTCTGTATTTTTGGCCGTCCCGGTTTTTCCCGTATTTTACACGAAGTCTACTTAAATTTTTATTCTTTATTGAAGTCAAAGATTGAAATTACTTTTCAACTAATAAACTATATTATGATAATTACAACTATAAATGAAAATATTAATCTCCCACATTTGTCTTGGTGAACGTTTTTTTTTTTGTGAAATTCATTTTAATCCACTGTAATTTGCAGTAACGCTTCATTTCGCACCATTGTGATTTTTCCGTAGTTTTAACAATATTTGGCAACTTTGCTCTGTTTTTGGCGTCCTTTTTGGCAATAATTGGCAATGTCCCGTATTTTCCCGTATTTGGAATCTCAATATCCCATATTTCTCTCGAGGAAATATGGTCAGCCTATGTTTGCTAGAAGATGGCAGCATCACATACGCTTGTGAAAGCCACTGAGCTTAGAACTCCTTAATACAAGGCGTCTTACTGAGCTATAAGTAAAACGTGGTGAAAGCAGACGACAGAGATTTCGTCTGTTTAGTTGGGAGTAAAAACACATAGACAACGTATATCCTTATCAGAAGTTTTTTACCTTATTATTCGTCATCGGCATTGGTTGTTTTGATAATGTCTCACTGACGACCCACTCATTTAAATGCGTATAAGTACTTGTAATTGAATCAAACTTGCAATAAAGATGGCTTCGTCTAGGCCTGGATCGTCAGTCATTGATTTCGGAGACACCACGCCGGAGCTCCAGTTCCAAGAATTTAACCATCCAAGCGAAGACATAGCGACCCTTGAGACATCGGATCACCACCATCATTACCCGGGATTCCAGCCGATTGAAGACGGCAGCGGCGAGAACGCCGGACTTCTTGGCGACGGTGAGGATGTAGGAGGTGAGAAGCCATCGCCATCTTTCTGGGAGTTCAAGTACTACCAGAACTTCTTCGACGTCGACACGGATCAAGTCATCCGTAGGATCGCTGGCTCGGTGCTCCCGTTGGTCTCCGGCCGAGCCACGTACCTCGACCGCTTGATACGACCTAATCCGGACCTCTACGGCCCGTTCTGGATCTCGACGACGTTGATCTTCAGCGTCGCCATCAGCGCCAACATCGCCGAGTATTTCATGACGGAGGGTAAAGACAAAGTATGGCATTACGATCTACACAAGGTGTCGCTGGCGGCCACCGCTATATATTCCTATGTATTCCTGTTGCCGTTCGCTATCTGGGGTTTGCTGTGGTATAGGTACAGCAGCGCCCGTTACACGCTCCTCGAGATTGTTTGCGTTTACGGGTACTCGCTGTTTGTGTATATCCCTCTCTCGATACTGTGGCTGATCCAAATATCTTGGCTGCAATGGACATTGATGATGGTTGGAGCGACACTATCTGGGGTGGTGATGGTCCATACATTCTGGCCGGCTGTCAGCGAAGGTAGCAAGAAGCTGGGTATCCTCTTGCTGTGCTTGATCTTGCTGCTCCATATATTGCTCGCCGTGGGATTCGTCGCATACTTCTTTAGACCGCCACATCCAGCTTCACCTGTACATGTCACAACAGCAGTTACGGCTGCAGGAAACAGCTCAACGAAGATGAAACTCTCTGCTGGGTTTGCATCAGTGACCGAAATGGCCAAGTTGTTGCATGGTGCTGTCGATTTGTCTCCACTTGAAGGCGTCCAGAAATCGAATAGCTCTGAAATATTTGAACACGTGGTGAAATCGATGTTGAATAATGTTGTTTCTAGTGCTGCACCGGCTTGAGGATAAGACATTGATCTCGTGGAATCCCATTGTTTGACGAGTATATGCTAAGTCGTTTTGTGTGTATACGGTAATGATATTGATTAATGTAAATTTAGATTTTTTTTTGGTGTTCATTGATTGGTTTTTGATTTCTTTGTGTGAAATTTAGTATTATCCAATCTGGAATGTGATCTACAGGATAGTCCTGTAAAATAACTTTACTTATATACAAGCCTATACGGTCTCAAAAATCAATGAATGCCTATGAAATTTGAGAAAAGAGTGTTTAAAAGTATGTGCTCGAGTATAAAAAGAAAAACAAAACCCTAGCTCTTTCAGTTTACAAATATTCAATCATTATACTTCAGTTCTGAAATATAGATGGCAGCATTGAAAAATCAGACACAACACTATATATGCATGCAGACTATTAGGTACTCACTCAAGTAGTACATTGTAACAATATGACCCAAGTTGTGCTCGGTTTGAGTGAAAGGTGAAAAAAAAAAAAGCTCTTGCGGTTACTGTCAAAGCAACAAAATGTCAAAAAGCTCAAGTGGCAACAGTGACTTTTATTCATTGAAAAGTCATCAGTGCATAAGAAAACCATAAATGGCATTGGAACCGTGTAGCACGATAAACGCTGACACTGTACACCCCAAAGCAGAATGCGCCAAAATCTGCAACGTACATCGCAGAACAATTACTGCTACTGTAGAACAATGTGAAAAAAATTTCAGAAAAAGTGCAAAAATACACTAGTACATGTATGGGGATTTTTACCACAGAACATTTCCAGTCAGCCAAGGGCTCGTCACAGAACAGTGCTAAACATTCTGCTTTGGGGCTATACATAGACAAACATGTTAAAACAATCAATGTAGAACACATTTCTATTGCAGGAACCCTTACACCAAAGTGTTAGTGCACCAGTCCCTTGTGATGATTTTTTTTCCCGCAAAACATCCCGCAACGCTGTTTATGGTGCTGTACTGTTCCAATGTTGTTCATAGGTTTTCACTACACCGATTACTGAGCTGTGCATAAAAATGTGTGTCAACGTTTGAATTTTTCAAAATTTTGCTGCCGAAACTGCAAGAGCTAGGTTTTTGTTTCTCCTCTTATTCTCGAGCTCATATTCTAAAACACCCATATCAAATTTCATGTGCATTCATTGTTTTTGCAGCTGCTAAGGACTATCGGAAAAAAGTTAGTTTATGACCACCCTGCATGTCATCATATGTTTGTACAGTGGAACCTCCAATAATGAACAATGCTTCAAATTCTGTTCAATGTATTTTACTAGCTAATAACGTTCTCCTCATTAGCAGGCCATTTTTTTTTTGTACCAAGAGTATCCATTATCAAAAGGTTTCACTGTACTTGTGTACTAAAACAGCTTTTGTAAAGGTTGAACAATGATGAAGTGTTGCTGGTAATTTTGGCGACTTGATTGTTAATAATTTTGTGTGATGGAACTAGTTTGTTATATAGATGACCGGCAATTGGTGGTGGGAAGGGGGGAAAACACCAGCCAAGCTTTATGTACGGTTTTTTAGAATGTTGGAAGAAAAAGATTAACACTGAAATCCCAAGCACATATAAGAATGCTAGGCTACCCATCAAAGTGCTCTAAGATTCTCTAATTTGAATAAATGCGCAAATAGGTGCTTTAATTAAATTAATTAAATCACAAATTGTAAAAAAAAAAAAAAATTAGCTCATAGGAAGAGGTAGACTTGAAGATCTGGGAGGAGGAGATGATGTCGATTCTCGTATGAGCATATTTCGATGAACCACACGCATCTTAGATGTTGGGCAGGCACATCGCCCTTGTATCTCTGCCAGGGCCTGAGGAAAAATATATATATATAGATAGATGCCAAGCATTTTTCCCCTGACAAAATCATTCCAAAATAGGGTATTAGACTTTTCCAGGATGGGAATCCCACAGTATACTGGTCCCACACGTGTGGTGATGGTGTAATTTTTGATAATTTTGTGCTGTTCTCAGACTTCATTTCAGTTATCATACATTAAAAAAATAGATGCCAGTGTTACATTTTTAGTCGACATAGCAACTGGGATTTGCCCAACCTCAAATCCAGGTGGGAGGGGGGGGCGCAATCCCCTCTCAAGAACAGAATTATATGGGGGAAATTTTGTCTGCTCGTAAAATGTTGATGCATCTACCCAATGAGTGGCTTCTCCGACACATCTCCCTGGATGTGCCTGCATTGGCTTCATTCACGGCTGAAGATGTCTGCCTTTGCTGTTTGCTGGTGCAGATCTGGGGGGGGGGTGCATGGCAATAACTGCCTTGCGCAAGAGCTGAATAATAATATGGAAAATTTTGTCTGTCCCTTAAAACACAGTGACGATCGAATAAACTTACACAATTCACACATCACATCAACCTGGATCCATGCATGGATTTGTCAAGTCTTGATCTCTGGCCATGCAAAAAATGTGTGATAAGTAAATTTTAGGAGCAGTAATTTATCAGAAAATTGAGAATCTCTTAATTACAGATCAAGCGAGATTCTAAATTATTTTGAGGCCCATTCTGACCCAAGTGTGTAGGCCTTGAGGCTTGTGAAAATCTTTCATGCGCAAAAAGAGCATACAATTCCTCTCTTTCCCCCCACCCTTCCCCTTTCTACCATGGGGTTCAAGATGTTTGGTTAGTCACCCTCGAATATACGATGTTTACATGTTCATCAAATAGTGAAACTTCCCTCCCCCAGCACCAATTTCCTGTTCACTAATTCTTGAATATTAATTTCATGTGTGAGCATTTGGAACTTCTGGTGCCATCTCTCCACAGAAGAAAAAATGAATTTGATTATAAAACAGCTGCTGTCATCTAGTGTTTATATATAAAAAATGAAACTTATTTAATGTCATCTTTGAAAACCAAATGGCAGTAGGCTAATCTAATTGAGGAAATATTTTTCACGCTGAAAATGTATATGTCAGCCGTTATAAGACTTAAGGGAGAAATTAGTAAGTCAAGACCGACCATATATACATTAGTGTACTCGCTTCTGCGCATAGGTGGAGATAGACTTGGAAGTCTGAGGGGGGCATGATGATTATGTCAATTCATATATATACATATACATTAGATCTGCCCACTCCACTTTTGACCCTGTGGGGGGGGCGTGCCTCCCCCCCCCCCGTATCTCCGCCCATGCTTCGGCGGTACATATACTAAAAAATTTACATTAGTAACGGACGTAAACTGATTATTTTGTCTTGTGGGTTTTCATAAACGAAACTATACTTGACCACATTGAACTGAAGTCGGAGAAGATAGGTGGTCCAGGTAAGGTTGTCGAGATGGACGACTCGAAATTTGGTAAGAAAAAAAGTATAATAGAGGTCATAAGGTGGAGGGTCAATGGGTTTTTGGTGGAGTTGAGAGGCAATCGGGTTAGTTGTTCTTGGAAGCCGTTCACAATCGATCCGCGGATACGCTCCTCGGGTTGATCGAGACGTGGATAGAGAATAAAACGGCCATTCATTCCGATTGCTGGAAGGCGTATAATCGTCTAGGTGAGAGAGGATACACCCATTTAAAAGTGAACCACGGTGTGGAATTTGTCAACTCTGAGATAAGTTCCCACACAAACACCATCGATACCTTTTGGCGACACGTAAAGAGTTCACTTCGAAGCGAATCTTGAGTATGATGAGCACACAAGGTCTGATGGTAGTCTATTTCATATTCTGGCTAATCTGCATCTGAAGCCGTAGAAGAAGCAGTCTTTTCTGGCCATCGGGATCTCTCTGTATTTGATATGGGTGTCTCTGCAGGTTAACCTGGCGGTCAGTGATGGCAAGAAATGGCACGCCCGATTAAAAATATACCATGTTATTGACCATTTTGTAACACATTTTCAAGTCAGAAACAGTTCTGCGCCATTCTAAGCTATGTAGACCAAGGACTCCGAGCCTCTCAGAGTAGGACAGTGCGCAAAGTCCTGGCAATCGTTTTGTAAATATCTTTGGGCTTTTCTAAGAGCATTATGTCATTGATCTCATTATGGGCTCCAGACCTGTAAGCAAAACTTAAGGATAAGGCCGGACATACACACAGAAAGCATATACCAGGGTGAATGAATCACATTTACGGTAAGCCGTACGTAGCAAGTACGCAGTTCTATTAGCCCTGCAAACCATTTCCCGATAATGATCGGCAAAATCCAGAGAACCGTTCATTAATATTCCCAAATCTGAGCAGATATTAAATTTCTGTAAATGTTCATTACCTATGTGGTCACGATTAGCTTGTCTGCCCAGATGCAGTGATGCACACTTTGAAATAGAGATAAGTAGACTGTTTCGAGAGCTCCACTGAAGAATCTGATGCCATGAATTTTGTAAGCCCATTGTATTTTCGTCTGTGGCAAACAGCTTTTACATCATCTGCATATTGTAATGTGGGTATTGATGATACCGCCTGGGTAATATCGTATGTAAACAGGGTCGGACCCAGCACTGAACCCCTCCACTAGGAACCTGCCTTTCGCTGGAAGCAATGCTCACAACTCGCACACGGTGAACCCTATCTGACAGTAGATCCTGGAATGTCCTGACCACCTTGTCAGGAATTCCCAACCCAGCTAATTTTCTTAGAAGAAGCGGCCTGTCCACCCAATCAAAGGCCTTTTGGAAATCTATATAAATGACGTCAATATGGCCCGACTCGATAGTGCTGATCCAGATATCATGGCGGAATAATTGCTGAATCAGCAGCGAGTGTCCTGGAATGAAGCTAAATTGTGTCGAGGGGGTAAGACCCATCTCAGCAGAAAAGGGCAATAGCCGGTTAACAATGCACTTTTCGAAGATTTTACAGGCGATATCGGTTAAAAAAATAGAACGATAGTTGTTCGGGTCAGCTCTAGAATCTTTTTTCTTCTTGTAAATCGGACAGACGACCGCGGAATTTCAAGAGCGTGGGAAGGTGCCGTAGTCGTAATTCCGAATTCCATTCGCTTTTGAAAAAACTACAGTCGCTGAACCGACCGTTCAACCCGAAACTCGTCCACCCAAACACGACGTCCTTCATTACATCGACACTCAGGAAAATCCCCCTGTGCAATGCAAGTGCCGACGACTCACTCCTGAACAGTACGCATTCATCAAAAACGAGTTGGCGACATGGCTCGATCTTGGTATCATTCGACCCAGCAACTCGCAGTATGCGTCACCGATCCATGTAGTGAAAAAGAAAGATTTCAACTCTTCGTCTCAACATGACACCACAACTGTACCCCGTACAGAACGTAAACAACCATAGATAGCCGGTGCACAATTTTTTCGAAATTGGATATGGCTCGGGCGTATTTTCAAATCCCAATATACGGCCCTCATCAACACAAAACTGCAATTGTGTGGCCCTTAAGCAAATACGAATTTGCCCGCTTAAACTTCGGGATACAAGGTGCCGCATCATCGTACCAGATGCTTATGAACACGGTGCTTCGTAGTCTACCCTTCACATTTTTCTATCTCGATGACATCTTAGGGTACAGTGCCTCACCCGCAGGGCCAGACTTAGGCAGGTGCAAAGGGTGCGGCTGCACCGGGCCACTAAATTTTTGGGGGCCGCAAAAGGGGATAAAAATGTTTCGATTACATTTTTTGACTTTAACTTCTTAACAAAGCAATAGCTTAAAATTCAGTCAAAGATATAAAACCTTTAAGGTTGAGGGCCGGGGTAGATACAGTCGGTCCAGCTTACAACGTTTTCCCGCTTAATAGGACTTATTTTCGTGGTCCTAACTCTAACAAATTCTCATTAAGATTTCCCGTTTAAAGCGTTTTCTCACTTACAACGCTTTATCATGAATTGTTTGAAAAACGTTATAAGCGGGATCCACTGTAATAGTTTTTCTAGCCCTGAGAGCCCTAAGCCTTCAAGTGCCTGGGACACACTCGCAATTTTCCTCTGGGAAGCGATGTGGCCTGGGTATCTTTCGGACACATTTGTCCGTATTTACTGCAAAATGACATTTTTTTTTACGACCACGGAGTAGTTTTACAGTCGTTCTCGGACACCAGTGTGAACCTGGTGGGCATCAGAGTACCCATGGACACTTTGGAGTATTGGAAAATCTCTGTTCAGAGGACCGCATATATTTTTTTTTGGCACCGGGCCGCAAAATACTTAAGTCCGTCACTGCTCACCCGACGACCACAAATGTCATCTGGAAGAAGTTTACCGACGTCTTGACGCCTATGGTTTCGTGCTCAATGCCAACAAATCAGTCCTGGTTGTCCCTGAACTGACTTTCTTGGGCTATACAATTAACGCTCATGGGTCTCAAGCCACTCGCCGACAAAGTCGCTGTCATCAAAGACGATCCACTGCCCAGAACGTTAAAGCAGCTGAAACGTTTCCTCGATCTGATCGCATTTTACGAAAGGTTCATCCCACTATGTTCTCAAATCATCGATCCGCTCCAACGTTGCCTTAAAGGTAAATGCAAGCCAACACGTACGCTTGAACTCACGGACAACCAGCTGACATCAAGCAAGTGCTCGCCAACGCAACTCTACTTGCTCATCCGCATCCGAATTCTCGACTTTTTCTGCTTACCGATGCCAATGGTACACATGCTGGGGCCGCCCTCTGCGAACTTTCTTCAGATGTTCCTCCGGCTCATGGCAATCACACCAACGCGTCGTCCGGCCACTGTCCACGCCTGTCGCCAATCGGCAAGGCTCATCTCGGCAGCTTACAAGCACAACTGCCTCAAATAAGGATCCCGTCGACTTACTCGATCGCTTTAAACCCTTACGGCCGTATTCACCAACACAGTTTCAACTACAATCGTAGGTTAAACGATCAGCGATCGACACGGATTGGTTAAAATCCTTAATTTAACCAATTCGTTTCGATCTTCAATCCTTTGACCTGCGATTGCAGTTGAAACTGTGTTGGTGAATACAGCCGTTAGTTTTCTTCAGTACCTCATTCAATTCTACTCAGAAATCTAAGAGCAATTCGTTACGAACGAAAACTACTGTCTATTTACCTAGCAGTAAAATATTTTCACCATCAGTTGCAAGGTCGTCACCTTACCATCGTGACTGATCATAAACCAATTTCCTATGCATTCCACCAGAAACTCGAGTCAGCGTCTCCGATCGTCCAACGACAATTGTGTTACATCAGCGAGTACACCACCGACATCCAGTGCTGTCTTAAGGCGTAGGCTCACCCGGGCACCTCAAGCGAAGAGGGGCCTCATAAAAATCAGATCTGGTTGAAATTTTGTTCGGTAGGGCCTCAGAAAAATCAATTAGCCCGGGGGCCCATGATACTCTGTCGACATCCGATATCTGCCTGTCATTCTCAACACTCCAGCAAACGCCGTCTCGGTTACCGGCTGACGCACTCCAACTCGACGTTCGCAAACGGCTACGCTCTTCTGGCCGACGCCCATCAGACCGATCCAGAACTTGCCAAACTTCTCGACTCTAGTTTGACAAGAAATCAAAATTCACTAAAAATTCAACGAACGTTTCTTCCCGGATACAGACTGAACCAACCTCTATACTGATCATTCGCAAAATGTCCCGCGAATATTTGCTCCCCTAGCATTTCGCAAACAAGTGTTTGAAAAATTTCATTCTCTATACCCTCCAGGGGTCAAAGCATGTGTGAAACTCTTCACCGCACGTTTCGTCTGGCCAAACATAAAACGAGATGTCACTAATTTCGCCCGTGCTTGTATCGCCTGTCAACGAACCAAAGTGTACAAACACGCCCAATCGCCTCTCCGAGTTTTTCCTGTGCCGTCGGAGAAATTCACTCATCTGAACATCAGCATTGTGGGCAGATTCTTGAATCGCCAAGGTTACGAATATCATCTAACCGTTATCTGCCGATTCTCAAGATGGGTCTAAGCAATTTCAATCCGAGATACGTGCGCAGAGACTTGTGCCCGAGCATTATACACGAACTGGTTTTCACGATATGGGATCCCTAGAACCATCACGACGGATCAAGGTTCGCAATTTGAATCGCATCTGTTCCATAAATTCAACACTTTTGTTCGGAATAAACCATATCCATACAACTGCTTATAACCCCAAAGCAAACGGTCTCATCGAACGCCAATATCGTGAGCTCAGAAAGCACTGTAGGCCAGCCTTCCTTCTGCTCCCCTCGGCCTCCGAACATGCTTTCGACCAGACCTCAACACCACCACTGCCGAAATGGTCTTCGGTCAAACGCTGAGATTGCCTGGAGAGATTTTCGTCGAATAACATGTTCCGGAGCCACCTCGACAAATTGAAACGCACCATGGACACACTCAAGTCGACTCTGACTTCAAGGCATGGCGTCGCACGCAATGTCTACGTCCAGCCCGCCCTGGCGGACGTTTTCGTTCGCACCGACGACCTCTTCAACTGACCTACGAAAATCCCGTCGAAGTGCTGTCGTGATCCGAAAAATTTTTCCGTGTACGTATTAAGAACGGAATCCGTCATCTCGACCGAATCAAACCGGCCTATCTCCTATAGAAGTTGTTTGGTAGAAACAACTTCTCGAAAGTTTCAACCAGATCTCATTTTTGAGGCTCTATTCGCTTGAAGCCCCCGGGTGGGCCCATGTCTTAAGATGGCACTGCCTGGACGGGCCAGACATCGAAGTTCCATCAACACCAGATCACAACTATTCCAACCACCCGACACGGTCACGTTTGCACCCACTACTACTCCGACTCAACGTACCCGTTCCGGCGAAATAGTCCGAGCTCCGGATAGACTGAGTTACTCAAGATGTGACTCCGTCACTTAGGGGAGGGGGATACTGTGGCGACAGCGTCAACCATTGGATGGCGCTGTGCGCGTAATAGGGAAAAGAACGCGCCTGCGCGATGGAGGAACTGGACTTGGCTAAAACCAGACAGTCACGCGGCCCGCTCATATCGATGTAATACATTCTTGTGGATTCTGTCGCGTTAGTTATATGATAAATGTTTAATTGTTTGAATTGTGGAAGAAGTGTTGCCTCATTCCTTCTACAACAGAGTGATATAACATTACATACACAAACACAGAGTCTTGTCGCATTACACATAAATTTTTGTTTTATTGAATAAATTGTAAAGCTACAATCACAGCTTAAAAGGATTGTTCTTCACTTCGGAGTCCAGAATCATTTTGCTATTTGTGACCCTGGGCGGGAAAAACAAAAAAAAAAATTTCAAAACAACGAGAGCCAAAAAATTCTTCCAAAACAAATTTCCTTCCTTATCGCTACGGTTAAATTCATAGAATTGGAAAATCGTGGGGAAGAAACATGAGAGAATATAACGGAAAATTTTAAAATTTTCTCCTCGAACGTATCTTAGAACCAAAAGAAATATACAATCGTTTATTATTTTTCTCTAAGGAACTTTCACCACTAAAAAAAATATACATACTGTGGTCCATGTGAATACTGCACTCGTTCTCTTCTGCGTTCAATAATCTTCTCGACGTTTTCTGATTCGTTATTTTGAACTGCCGATGTTCTTATAATGGAAAATTAATGAAAAATACACCATTTTAATTGATATCATAGCATTGCTTTCCTCTCGTTACAGCTCAACACAATGTATCCGCGTTCACAGATTATTTTAAATTCTTATGCGATCGTTGATTTGAACGAAATAATTTATACCATGTAATATTGTTATCGGAATGGATTCCAAGACAATGTATATGGTTAACGTACAATTTGAGACAATAAGAACATTCTCAATGTGTTTTGAGTTAAGCATGGCGTCCAGCAAGCATCCAGACATGGACCCGGTGATGACCTCGAACACAAAAGTTTCTGCGTATCTCTTCTCGTGCCTTATTAATTTGCACCCCTCCCAACCACGTTTCATTTCTGACAGCAAAGCTTTTTCCCCCTATTCAAATCTGATTTGGCGTCACTCCCATAGAGCTGCCCTGTTCGTCACACAGCCCAAGAGCCACTCTTGGTCACTCGTATGTCTGCATGCTATTTACATCACTCTTGCAGGCACTCGCATGCCTTCACACTCTCTAGATCACTCACATACCTGGACATCCTGTAGCGTACGCTTGTGGTCGCTCATATGCATGCACACTCCTTAGGTAGCTGACCTGTCCTTCGCTCTCTAGGCCAAGATGGATTTAGTTTTAATTTAGTTTTTTTTTTGCACCATTCAATCTACTCATACTCTAATTCTCTGATGCACTTGTTCCTCAAATTTTCTGGCTCTTGGAATTGACAGCCCGCTTAGCTTCCCCACTTCTGTAAATAGCCTCTGTTCTTCATCATCTCTCGAAGATCATATTTCAGAATCACATCATCACCAAGGCCCCCCCACACTGTTGGGCTGGGTCCATGCACTAAGACAACACCTAGGTTTCGGAATAGCTCAGAGATCAGCCAACAGAGTTCTACTGGATGCTTACTGGACGCCTAGATGCGAATATTAGTGTGATCCTCTCGTTAATCCCCTCACATCCAATCAAGGTTGCATCGTTACACGAGAGCATGTAAATTTTGCAAATACTTCAACCATACAAGTCATACGATTCCTGCACGCACGATATGTTTCAATCATGTATAATATTAATAATAATTACCCACAAGCACTTATAAATTTTTGAATTTGGTCCACAACATTTTTTTTTTTTTGCAGAGTGTAAAAAATACACAAGACATATATATAGAATTTTTTCTTCCCGCACTATATCTACATTGAGCTTTCCATTACGATAATGATATATGATACTGATTAGCGAATAAAATAACATTTTTTTTTTTTTTAATATAGAGAGAAATAGATTAGACATCGAAACATTTTTGAGAAATCATTAAGATCTAGTTAACGAGATTAATTTTCAACTAATGTGGTCATAAGTCCCATTAATATGATTCAGACCGACATTTCCTCCGGATTAAAACAATAAACAATTGTATTCTACATGCAAGCTTTCACATATAGGGTATCATCAGTAGATGGTTCGGGGCTAAAGAACCTTGGTCTAAACGAAATTGTTGGAAGTGTTTCATCTACATTGATGAATGTTTCAAATGGCACCGCCAAACTTGTTACTACTACTACTAAACCACACATGCACCTCGTCCATATCCCTCTGCGGAACTTCTAACAAATTGGAACATATTGGAATGTGTGTGTGTTCGTGTAGTAGACCTACCATGGAGTTGGGCGTGGTAGCCCAGGTCGATAAAATACTCACGCAAAGAATAATAAATTGTAGGTCCTGGTCTAATTAGCCCTCGTGTGCAGAAAATGAGCATGGTGCGACCTAGTGGCCCACCAAAGATTAAGAGCGTGTGATCCCCCCATGGCTGGGACCAAAATGCACACTTGCCCCATGCAAGTTCTTTCTTGTTTCTGGTATTATGGCCCCAAGCCCTGTCTGTTCTCTCGAGTTTTCTCCACATTTTCATAGTCAAGCTATGGCTCAAAAGGTTGACAGCACATGTGTGTCATGAGAATTTTTATTTTATTCCAAAGTTTTAAAAAATTATGTGCCTAACCACACACAAAAACTTAGGCTGCCGCCCCGTGCACTGCATTGCATCCTCGCTTAAGCCAACCATGGAGCTAAGAGTATATCTTTATTCCAAGAAAAATTACATAAAATATTTTTCCTCACCCCTTTTTGGACTTGGTGAGCTCAATTTCTATCTTAACTGAAGATGATGTCACTCTCTGTTATTTGTACAAAGTTTTGAATAGCTGAGAGTGACATCATCTTCTGTTAAGTGGCCATCTGGTGATAAAATGTGAGTGCATGCGAGCTGTTGGCTAAGTTAGGTCTAACCGTCCACGTAGTCCTGTTCAGTACATACAAGCTCTAAGGAAAGATATTTGTTGCGTCTACAGGCATAGTGGTTCAGGGCGCTCATCTGGCACATAAGAGGATGTGGGTTTGATTTTGCATATGCAGTTGAACTTTCTTTCCTGAATTCCTCTTCGCACCAGCCAGTTGTTAAAATGTTCTCATTTCTATCTCGGCTTCACCCAGACAGAATTTCTACAAAATTTTATGCTGTTCTCAGACTGCCATTTAGTTATTTATCGCTTATAGGCCTCAACACCAATATTTTAGTCAACGTGTCAACCTAGCACCTAGGGTACACCTATGATATTATTATGGTTAACCGAACCTGAACTTCCACATGGGCCCATGTTCCTGTCACTTGTGCATCCATCTACCTTTAGAAAAGGTTTGAAATCACACAAGTCCATTGATCAAAGATAGAACAACTTTATCTCCATCGAATATATTTACCGTAAACAAAGAAACGCTTGGAACAATTTCGCCTGCTCTGCAACCCCCAAAAGCTTCTATCGTTCATGCAGAACATTAGATGCTTTTCTAGGTTCTGATAGCCCTGAAGCTTCTACTGTCGAATTTTCGAACTGAGCTCAGTCGGGACATTGGATGCTTTGTCAAGTTGGAAGGGGAAACTGGGAAAAAAAGCAGACAATAGAAAGAATCTGGTATGGTGTTCCATCATATTTACTTCTATTCACTTAAACGGTAGAGGCTTTTAGAAACTGACCCCAGTAGCACACTATATCGTTAATATATTCAACTGGTAACAGCATAGGTATGATATACTAAAGATATAATGTGCTACTGGGGGGAAAATAGCAATTTTCAGACATAATGGGTGGTTTCTTGTCTTTAAATAGTATAAAGTAACAGATTACAATGTGAATCTATCTTGGAATGATTATAACATCAATACATACTTATCGAAATGTATAAATTCTATATAAATTTTTTTCTCGAATTTTCATAGGATCTTCAGAGAGAAGAATAATCAATTTCTCCTTGGTGTTGGATGATAATGTGCTGATAATCAGTGATACTACATAGTCTTAATCCTAATCGCTAAATTTATTCCCGTTAATTGAAAAGAAAACAAAACTACCAGCCAAAGTTCAATTCGAACATAAAAACTGGTCTAATTATCATCAAAAATTATTTACACATTTAATTATATCAATAGTCGTTTTTTTTTTAAATGTATTGAATGATAGGAACCAATACGATTGTCCCAATGTTTTTCCTTGCAGAAAATTTGGGAAGTCATACAATATATCGGGGAAAATTCTGTAAAATTGTGTCTTGGAAAGAATCTCGGTCCCTGAATAAGGATTTTTAAATGTATATTCGATATAAATCAAGCAACATTTATCCTAGAAAAAACTTAATTCTTGAGAATTCACCATATTATCAGACATTTTTCCCATACACGATCAATTGAGAATCTAAATGCATTTTAATGTGTGTTGAGCGTAAATCGCATTCTCAATTAGTAGAATGAAATGAAAATAATTTCAATACTGATTAAAAAATGGTTTCAAGAAGAAATAGCCTAATGCATGGGTCCCCGAAGCAGAATGTTTTGCACAGTTCTGCAACGAGCGTTCGGCTGCATGGAGATGTTCTGCATTAAAAATTCAAATACTAGTGTTTTCTACACTTTTCTTAAAATGTTTTCAGATTGTTCTCTCTGTGCAGCAGCACTGATGGTTCTGTGTCGTACGTCACAGATTTCGGTATATTCTGCTTTAGGGGCATGGATTTTATTTTTTTTAATACTCTTGTGACCAGTAGCGTCTTAATGAGTTGGTCAACATCTGAGTTCATTAATTATTAGCAATCCACTTCAGTGTTTTCTCATGATAGAAGTCATTTTTTTCAGAAGTAGAAATGGACACAGATTATGCATAAGGATCCAAAACTCATGAAGATGGCCCTGCTTGTGTAACCAAGATTTTAATTTTAAATACCTAATGCCACCTTAAAGTCCTGCAGCACATACGATTTGAACTTTGTTCTAAAATATTGTGACATACTTCTTTCCCATGGCTGCCATCTAATTAAAAAAAAAATAGATGGCATTACACTGAAACAAATTTCACGTTAGGATCACAACACATTCCAACATGTATCAATTCCTTAGAAATTCTGCAGTGGAATATGGTCCAGATGCATGTGGTTTAGTAGTAGTAGTAGTAGTAGATGTCCATGGTGACTGGGGAAATAGATACTTGGCACCTGAAATTTCCTTCTTGTGATCAGGACCTGTTATTCATAAGTTTGGGCCCTAGGCAAATATGAATTTTTGGGGGTCCCATATGTAGTATTCTTTGAGGCAGAGGCGAATGCAGTGGAAGGGCATAGCTGGATACAGGAGGGGTAGTTGCCCTACCACCCTCTCCGTTCCCCCCAAAATTTGTATTATTAACATAGGCGGGAGGGTGGAGGTGGAAAAGTTAGGAGCCTGTACCCACTTAATGGGGGGAAGGGGCCATGTGAGCTATGCTGAAATACAAAAAGGAGCAACCAATTTTGGGGCCCCTGAAATTGTGTGGGTCTTAGGCACATGCCCTGTTTGCCCATGTTAGAAACAGGCCCTACATGGGATCACTAAATTTGAATCTGAGAACAAATGTTTTTTTGTTTTTTTTTGGAATCAGTGCCGACGAGATGGAAAGGAATTACCAATTTCCTAACAAAGTTGTAAAAGATTGATTTTGACAATTTTTCCTCAGATAAAGAAAATATGTTTGGCTTTTAAGAAAAATTTGGCTGCTGCCTAATTTTTTTTTTCTGATTTGCAAGACCTGTTCTTGCTAATTATATTATGGCACCACAAAACGCTACTGCAAAATGCTCAACTTTATGAACTTTCAATTTACATACTTGCTAGTTTTTATGAACTCGTCCTCCACTCTCAAACATGTCTTTTTCCTTTTTTCAACGTCTTTCTCATCTACAAACTAATTTTCAAAGTCTGAATGAGTTCATACAAACGAGGGTAGACTGTATCTCAATTGGAAATCACTGGCCTTATGAAAAGTCAATTATTTGTAGTGGAATGAACTGGGATTATATCGCCTTTTAGAGAGAAAAGAGGGTTATCCAGGCTTTCCTACTTCGTTTATATCGCCTTGTTTGATAAGGAAGAGGTTATTCTGATGATCATCAAACACAATACTGGTATATCACCGTAGGGTGATTTACTACCATTTTGCCACCTTTTTAGGGGCAAGTGAATTGCGCCGGAAGTGTGTTTGTGTACCTAAGAGTCTGGGCACACATCTGGTGTTGTGTAGGAAGTTGGTGCTGCCATCCATATTTTCATCCAAATTATGAGTGAATTGTGGCGATTGAATATTTTTACCATTACAAGGTGTGTTGAATGCCATTTTAACAAATGGGTTCCACCCGAAAAATGTGAAGTGGTTAAATTTTTCGAGAATTTGTCAGGTAATCCTCAGAAAAAATCACTTGGCCCGGTGCTCTTGAGGCAGCCAGTGTCATCTTAAGGCATGGGCCCACCCGGGCACTGCCCGGCCTCAAGAGGCCTCAAAAAAATGAGATCTTGGTCAGATTTTGCCTGGTAGAGCATCAGAAAAATCATTTGGCCTGGGGACCCATGATGCTGTTAAGAAGGCCCTGGAGGCAGCCCTGGGTGTGTTACGAGACTTTTTAATGGTGGAAATAGGATTGCATTTATGCTTCCAAGTTGGAAAACTGACCATTAAATTAAAGCAGTGGTTTTCAACCAGGGGCCCATGGACCCCTTGAGATCCTTGGGGGGCTTTGAACTTGGATAGGACACGAATTATTGTTTTTACATTAATATATATGCTGAAGATTTTTCGGCAAAGGTGTCCGTGACTTTTATCCTATTGGCCCAAAGGATTCACAGAACACAAGAGGTTGAGCACAAATGGACTAGAAAAAATTTGATATGTGTCCATGCTATTCCAGTTGAATAACAGCCTTTAGCTCGGGAGGATATAGAATTCAATAGTCTCTCATGAAAAGCATGTTAGCAGTCAGTGGATAAAGCTCTGTGTGTAGATGTGTTCGTACCATGGTGCACCAGTAACAGCTGGGCCTTCAAAAACCACTTATGCTTTTAATACACTTCACTCATCACTCTGCTTACCGCCCCTTCCATAATACTCAACAGCTCAAAAATTTGCATGAGTACAAATAGTGTGGATGGACTTAGGGATGGGCATACCTTGAAACACAAGGCTTACCGACTTTATATTTGAGTGAAATTTGGCATCAGTATTACCACTAAAGCTGTTTCCATTGTTTTTGTAATGATTACACGTCACTTTAAATAAAAAAACGTTTCGCCGCTCAAAGATGAAATATGAATACAGCCACTTTACTAGACACCTTAGGCTATTTCCTCATTGAAACCAAGAAGAAATACACTATTTTAGAATGATCAAATGTGACAAAAATAAAAATGTTGGACCACACTTGATCTGTAGTCCACAGATTCCCTCAGACCTGTTGTCAATGGAATGAATGTTGGAATACCTAGTTTCGATTATGTTTTGCAACACATATTACATATGTAAATATGTTAAAAAGGCTAAATTTATATATATTTTTTAAAAAATGATATGGCGATGTGGAAAACATGACCGTTAATAAAATTGACTGATCTTATTTTTGATCAAGCAAAACCATTTGGATACAATAAATAAATAAATAACATGGTCAATATCTAAAAAATTAATACATAAAACTAATAAACACATTCAAAATCAAAGATTCGTTCAGTATCAGTATCGTTCGTCTCTACGATAGTGCAAAATATGAATATACATGTTATATATATATAATTATATCAATCTTGATTCATCGACAAAGTCACATACTCGATTTTCTATCACAGGAGTCAATACTCATTCTCTCGCATACTCTATGGATTCATGCCATCTGTGTGTGTGTGTATATAAAGCTAATACAATAACATTCACAAGTAAAAAAAAAAACGAAACAAAGTATATGATATGGAATGCATATGAGATTACATATTTCAACAAATACACAAATGTCATATATATATATTTCCACATGGAGAGTATCTTGATATTTTTCTGAAATGGGGGCTAAAGCTACAAAAAAATGATTCCGTATATGGAAGGAAAGAAAGAAAAAAAACCCCTAAATTTCTTCAATAATCTATGTGTTTTTTCCCCCAATCAATTTTGTCGTAACATGTTTTTCTCTAGGCAGTGAATTGGTGTAAAGCATTATCTTCAACCAGGTGCTCGTGAGCACCATGGTATTAATGCTGTAAGAATGCTCATTGCTCATGCTAGATTTCGTTCTCGCTAGCACTTGATCGTCTTCGATTAAAAACACTAAAAATTGCATTCTAAAATTAAGATTATGCAGATAGCGAGCATATGCATGTAAACGTTACTGAAAGGCATATATGCCCACCTTTTGGTCCGCGGGTCCAATGGGGCTCCCGACCTCAAACCCTAATTTTTTGAAAATGAACTAAGCGCCAGAGTTACAGATAACACAAGTGACCAGCGGCAAAATAACAGATGACTTAAGTGGCCCATGGCACAGTTCCAGATAACACAAGCGGCTGCGGCATATTTCCTGATCACTTGAGCAAGGCATCCGTGACACATGTACAAATCACGTGAGTGGGCCATGGCAAATTTACGGATCATTTAAGTGACCCGCAGCACATTTACAGATCACCCATGACCCATTTTTAAACCAATGGAGTTGCCCACACTCTTCTTAAAATTCCATTTCCTTACGGTAAGGGCGCTCTGTTTGATGATAAGCATAGGCAGTGCTCACGACTTGAACGATTGAAGACCCTTGGTGTGGAGCATGGGTGCACAGGCCAAATGTGGCCACACAAATAGTTCCATCCAGCTCGCAAAAGGTGTTCAGATAGAAAAGTTTCAATATGAAAAACATGACAAATGCTTAGACTGGCAATATTTCTTTTATAAAAATACCGGAAATCGCAATAAAAACCAATTATTGCCAAAAGAATTGTCAAAGGCAAGTAAAGCCAATTACAACCAAGGAAAAAAAATTCAAAAGCAAGTAAAGTCACTCATAGACGTACGCAGAATTTTTTCAGGGTAGTTTCAGATTTTTTTCCTTCTGAGGGGGGTTAAGTTTTTTCCTGCATAATAACACTATAATCTTGGCTCGGGAACCCCCCCCCCCCCTGCATACGCCAATGAAGTCACTAATTACAACCAAAAAAAACTTATTTTTCAAAGCAAGTAAAGTTGCCAATTACAGCCAAAAAATTCAATGGCGAATGAAGTCAATTACCGATAATTAAAAAAATAATTCAAAGGCAAGTAAAGCCATTAACTGCAGCCAAAAAAAAAAAGAAAAGTTGAAGGCAAGTAAAGTTGGCAGTTACAGATAATAAATATTGGCAAAGGCAAATAAAGTCAATTACAGTCTAGAAAAAAAATTCAAAGGCAAGTAAAGTTGGCAATTACAGATAATAAATCTTCGAAGACAATTACAGCCAATAAATTTTCAAAGGCAAGTAAAGTTGGCAATCACCAAAATGTATATATATATATATCAAAAACAATAATTTACGAGTCATGAAAATAATATTAATTCTTGATCTCAAAAATTCAAGTAAGTCTCGTTTAAAATAAGGGAAAAAACAAGACATTTTTTTTTGTAAAAGTTGGGACAATTAAAATAAGTGTAAAATACGGGTAATATGGTCACCCTACATATACAAGTGAAGCAGCAGAATTAATGCATATCTGGCACACAGACTGAAAAAGTGACGCACCTCCTTGTGTAGAGGCTTTGTAAATGGAGCTTAACCTAGAAATTTTGATTTTCCAAAAGTCAGATTATACGCGGTGCCCAAAAGTTTAAAGTGCCTTAACAGGAACAACTCTGCCCTCAGTCATCTCTGCTCAACAGAGAAGATCTTACTGACTCTGTTCTTGTCTCCACTGAAGAATCCCCATAACAGATGTAGACAAACATGGGAAAAAAAATAATCCCTCTGGACCATGGCCCCTAAGCCTGGAATATTCTATCACCAGTCACGGATCCACCTGAATGCAGGAAGTCTTGAGTGCATAATATCACGATAATGGCAAATTATTAATGGCTACTATGATTTTCCATAATGAGCATGCAAATTGGTAGACAGGAATATCTAACTAGATAGAGGCTCCTAGAACATCACTTAGATCAGGGAGCCATGGTGCTGTTAAGACAGCCCTAGCCAACTATGAAAGCTTTCTACACACACATGCACACAAGCTTCGTTTGACACATGGAGTGATGATGACTGACAGAGTTCGAAGAAAAAATGTATCACCATGTCTGATGCAGTACTTAATGATTCAAAAGGACTTTTAACTTGATAACACATGAAATTATAGACTATTATGTCTAAAAACAGAGTTGATCTACTTGCTGTCATAATAAAAAAAATTGTCCGTAAAATCTGCCAAGAGAAAAACAGTTATCGAAACAAAATGACCTCTGAAAGCTATTATTTTTGTGAAAATATATGCATTGAAACAACTTTCAGCCCGATTGATGATTTCTACCGTCGGCAAAGAAATTACTTTTGCTGTTATGAAACACATAATTTCTTTCCCAAAATTCAATTTGAAAAAAAAGGGGGGAGGAATATTCTCCATGTCAAAACACACTATAAATAAAATTATCGTATTTTCCACATGATACACAAGACATATAACATAAACGAGAAAATACAACGTACAAATACATTCATATTATTATGTTTTAAAAATGAAATTGTCTCTCTTAACACAAAAGGTGGAAACAGATCTATAAAACGACCTCTATGGGGCCAGAAGAATATTTGTCACCTGATTTGGAGTGTCTGTTGTATAAAAGATACCTAAATATATATATAATACTATAGTATTTGAGAGGACGAAGTGGTGTAGACAAATTTTTGAGTTTGTTAACTATTAAGAAATATGGAAAACAAATAACTAGGCATCACATAAATATTGATGAAACAAAGAAAACTTTCTCGTTACAATATCATGAATTTGACCAGCAAAGAAATGAATTGAGTCAGAATGAATATTTGATCTCTGTACACGTAATTTTAACAAACGAAATCACTTTTTTATCATGAGGAATTGTAAATTCTTGTATGTAGGATTAACACAGTGATTCCCAAACTTTTTTGGGCTTGCGGTACCATGAACATGATCAGAATTTCATGGGACATACCTGCCCAATTTTACAGTACAAGGGCGTACACAGCATCAATCTTTGGAGGGACACAAAAGGCTTGGGGGAAGGGACACAAAAATTTTCTTCCAGAGAAATTTTGAGTTGCCATCCTTTAAAAACATTTAAATTAACAGAAATTTATCAATATAGCATATAAAAGGTGTTTCCTTTTGATACTTCAATTTTTTCACTGAAATATTAATTTATTTTCTAATTTTTGGTTGGCTTGGGGGGGGGGCAGAGGTTCCCCCTGTGTACGCCTCTGTTGTAGCATTTTGATGGATTCCCTAGGGTTGTCACATCTACTATATATACTTCAGGGATTGACGAATCAATAAAAAGTCCAGGCGCCAACAGAATATTTAAGAAGCCAAGTATATACTTCTTTTGCTCGAGCTGGTAATCACACATGGAAAATTCTAGGTGCAAATATCACTTTTTGCGAGAGAGATATATAGACAACTTTTTTCTCAGCCCAAATATATCAAAGAAACAAATATTTTCTGGATATTATACCGAAGTGATCTCGAAAAAATAAAAGTCTCTGGTCTCTGCCGGGACTTGAACCCAGTCCCCTCTTGCAAACTGGGCAGCCATGCTACCATCTACACCACTGTAGACATGACCCTGCCTCTTACTTTATTTTTTTAATTTATTATTTATTTACTAAAAACCAGATAGCTTTTCTTTTCGAGTTCACCTCCGCGTAATATACGGAAAATATCTTTTTCCTTGATTAATTTTTTAGTTCCGCAATTTTTTAGCCCATGGTAACCTGCCAATTGTGTTCTCACAGTATCTTCTGAGACATGCCGCTGCATGACATTTGGGAATCACTTGGTTTACATAATGAATTTCATACAAACTATACATATTTTTAATAAATAAATATTCGATGCTATGTCATAGTTGTATCAAGATCTAAGGAAAAACAATGAATTAGATTTGTATAATGCCTCAAAAATAGAAGGAAAATCAAGTTAAAGTTATTTAAACAGCTCTCATGCAACAATTTCGTTTCTCTGTTCAAGTTAGGGTTACTTATTCGTATTCAATCTCATATCTTAAGAATTTGAAACAACTTTGAAGATGACCATGGAAAGTAAATGAGAAAACCAAGTTTGCAAAAGCAGCTTGTATTGAATACAGGACCACTACTGAGTAGATCTGGTACCTCGGGCGGTAGAATGGGGGGAAGGGAAATAAAATTTTCCCTTAATCTTCTTTTGACTGTTTATAGATGCAAAATGCATGCTTGCCTCACCTGACCAAGTATCTAGTAGTAGCCCTAATGTAATATATTATATTGACTCAAACATTTCTCACTCGCTTGAACGGAAGATTTTGGATTTATCTGACATGAACTGTGTTTTCCGGCATAAAAGACACACTTTGTACATTTAGTAAATCACTCAGTAATGTCATACCAGACTCTCAATTTCTTTGTATGATTTCCAAAGAAATTGTGCCTATACATCGTCAAATACAGTTTTTTACATGGTTTTTCTTTCTCCCTTGTTTGTATATAAACCAGGGCTTGACAAATCGGAAAGAAAATTAGGCGACAACCAAATTATTCTAAGAGCCAAGCTTTTTTTTGACGAGAAAAAAACTACCAAAACATATTATTTTAGGCTCTTACAGGACTTTGCAACCATTTCCCACATTGGTGGAAACGGTTACACAAATTCTAAAAATTTTTGTGTTTTCTTCGGACTCCTATTCACTCATCACACATATCATGATTAAGATCAGCTAGCGGAAAACAAATCCTTTCTATGTATTTTTCATTTCCGTAACGCTCACACAAATTTCAAAACTCGCAAAATAAAAGCAAGTGAAGTACAGGTTGATTATTCGGAAAACAGATTTTAATATAATTCAATTAAACGGCAGATTTTTTTTAATGGACAATCTGAGGGTCTACCTCTAAACATTCTTATCAAGATTTGTACTTCAAGTTATCGGAGTGTATGTTTCAAATGGCTTTTTTGAACATTGTTTGCTAAGTAGCGAAACATTGAGTTTTTTTATACCTAAATGGAAGGAATGTACTATAATAAACACTAACGGTGCCCCCAAATAATGTGTGTTTGTTATTTTTTTAATGCGATGAGAGCTGTTACGAAAAAGCAACCTATGCTTTTTGTGTTGGTATTTTTTTTTCTCTTTTGTTATCACAAAAATAACAGCGATAGCAATAGACAAACACATACATATACATATAGAAACCATTAAAATAGTCTCGAATTTGTACAGACATAAATTACAAAGAACTGCACACACAAGTAATAATCAAAAAACGTTTTTTTCGACACAATGTTGTAGTGGACAAAGTTCTGCTCGAGAAAAAATGATGATGAGTCTGTAACGATGACTCTGTTATTTTTTCATTTGAAAGTTATTGGGGTTTTTTTATCGTTTGTATTTCACTTAATTTTTTTTGGCAGGTTTGCAATTGAGAAAGTGAGTCGTTTTTTCGTATTATTTATATAAATATCGTCTTTTTTTTACCCTTCTTCATACAGGTGACCTTTTACTATTTGGTGTTTGTTGAACCAGCAACTCTATGTCTCCTAAAATTGAAGAAGTGCCATCTGGTGCTTTGCCTAATGGATAAGAAATGGAAGAGAGTCAGAAGGAGATTGTGTAAACAAATTGGTGAAAATGGAAAATAATCGTATGAAAGACATTCGTTGCTAATTTTAAACGCAAAAAAAAAACCCCAACAATAGTATTACAACAAGGCAGAAAGGGAGAGGAAAAAGTTCAAGAGTTTTCAACGCATGGCCTGCAAAAAAATTTGTCGCGATCATCAGATATTTTCAAAATTAACTGATTAATAGAGTTTAACACATACATGCTAAATCCATGGCCCTGGGATCCATCTGTTGAGGCCTGTGACATTTGCAAAAACCTAGTTTTGTAAAAATTAACTAAGCTGCACAGTTCCAGATGACCTAAGTGACTTACAGTGCAATTCTACATCACTTAAGTGGCCCACTGCACATTTCCAGAACACTTAGGAAACCAACGACATGATTATAGAGCACTTAAGCAGTCCGTGGTGCATTTAGAGATCACTCTTGAGTGACCTGGAGGATAATTCCAGAGTACCTTAAGCTATACGCAGTATATTCACAGATCACTTGAGTGGCACGATGACGCATAGCACAGTTCCAGGTCACTTAAAGAACCCACAGCATATTTAAAGATCACTTAAATGACCCGTGGTAAAGTTTCACATCACTCAAGTGACCTGCGGTACAGTTTCAAAGCATTTAAGCTGCCCTTTGTGCTGTCCCACACCACTCAAAATACCTGCTGCACAGTTCTAGAACCCTTTAAGAAAGTTTTTGAAATTTTTCTGATCTGCATTATAACTACCACATTGGACATCACTAAACATTCTAGAAATTGCCACCTATTTCCAAGAAGAATTTTTTCCCCTATTTGCACAAGCTGATAAATTCTTCTTCCCCCCCCCATTGTCTCTCTCTCCCCTTCCGTTATCAGGCTTTGAACAAAAGTTGACTTCACCCACAAGGTGTATGTGGACTAAAGGCCGTCGTTTTGAGAGACTTTTAAGAACCCAAGTTATTGAGACTGCAGTTTTGAGGGGCTTTAAGAACCCAAGTTATTGAGACTGCAGTTTTGAGGGGTTTTAAGAACCCAAGATATATTGGGATTGTTAAGTGGCTCTTCGCACATTTCCATATCATTAAAACAGCCCATGGCACATTTACAGATCATATAAGTGATCTACGGTATTGTTTCATGTTGCTCAAGTAGTCTGCAACAGGGTTTCATACGAATGAAGTGGCACTCTCCTGAAAGTTGAGCACTCCTGGTTTAAATATTACTACAGTTATACCCTTTTGATAATGGACACCCATGGGACCAAAATTTTTGTCTACTAATGAAGAGTGTCCGTTGATACAGTTGGAACATGTTTTTATGAACCCGTACGGATTTGATAATTAGTTCGTAAATGGGAGAGACAATTAAAAAAATGTAGAAAATTAAAAAAATGAGTTAGTACTCTTTTATTGATGATTTCCATAAAAATTCACTATTTTTGTTTGCTTCATCGCAACATTTTGATAAATATAAGATTCTGTAGAATAGATTTTGATGATAGTTCAGGCGAATCTCACTCCTCTGAAATATTTTCTGTATGTTGGAACCACTTGCCATAGAAACAACCTTTTGCTGACCTTTGATTACAGGATTCAACGTTATTTTTTTTATATTGTATTTTTTGGCAATTTCTGTCTTTGTAAGAAGTTTGCACACATCAATTTCTTTCAAAATATTTTTTTTCTCATCCACTTGTCAAGCACAATCTTTCCCATTTCGGTGACATTGCAAAAAGGAAAGTAGACAAACAGCAGTTGGCTGAAACAGAGTTTGATTAATTCTTGACTTAGAGACGGTGTGTCAATATGGCCATCTCGGCTTCCGAGATGGGTCGTACAAATTCACTTATAGCCAGGAATTCTTGAGGTATGGATTGTGACCTAAATTTCATTCGAAGGACTTCCGAGAGGGGGTTGTACCAATCCACTTACAGCAAGGGATTCTTGATCTATGAGTCACGACCCAGTCTTGATTTGCAGTGGCTTCCTAGATGGGTGATAAAAATCCACTAACAGTTCTTTTATAAATGCACTTATTGCATCACTGGTTTCACTAATTTTGAACAACAAACGGTCCCATGGGTCGCGAAGCTGATCTTGTTGCTGATTTTGGGTCGTGGCTGAAAAACTTTAAGAATCTCTGACCTAATGTATCATACCATACCTGAAACCACCAGTTTATCCAATCATTATCCACAAAGAGTGAATTACATTGTCAACACATCTTCAATTCATGGTCCCATCCCCCCAACAATTGCACTCTCCTTCCTGTAAAGTGTTTGCAAAACACCTGTTTGTTAATGATTGACTCTTAAGACACGTAGAACATCCAAATTGAAGTTTGCGTTTGATTACAATGAACACTGAGGCAGCTGAATAAATAAAATAAACAAACTAAAAATAGGAGAAGAAAAATGAATTTAGTACACCAGAGAGTTGATAGAGATGAGAATTCATAAAATAGAGTAGGTTAGCTCTATGACATACTATTCAGGACAGAGGACCGGTTTGTAAAAAAGAGTGTGTTCGTAAAATCGAGCGCCGAGTATATATAGCAAAATCCATTGACACCTTATACTACTAAGGCACCTAGAAAGGGCAGCACACTCATCTTCCATCTTTGAACAAAAAACTGATTTTGCCACTACAAGTGAAGAATAAGAAATACTGATTGGCTATAGAGATAAATACTTATAACACACTCCACCCAAAAATGTTGGAGAGTCAGCTTGGGGTTTCAAGGAGCTCTATATCCATGGGCTTAAAAGGCATCTGTCAATAGGAGGTGTCCGCTAACAGAAAGGGATCATTATGAAAGGTTCTGTTGTAATATTAACCAGATGCAGGACCATCATGGGCTCACCCAGGCAGATTCAATTGCACAAAGGGGACCTTACAATAATTTGATATAAGGATTTTCTGAAGTACAGATAGGTGTTGGTAGCCACATGCTTTGAGCTCAGTAGTGTACCCCAGAACATAATTTTTTCTGGGGATTGGGTTACTGAGTTGTACAACGGTCCTGACCATACAACATGCAATTAAAAAGCTTGGTGGACAATGGACATTATTCGAATTTTCAATGTAACCCATGCCACGTGAAAGGTTGAAGTCAACTGACTTAAGAGAAATCTTCCCACTGAAATGGTTAAGATTTTTAAACAACGTGATCTTCACGTATTCCCAAGGGATCAGCATGATCCGTCCAGGGAATTTGTTAGTTTAGTAAACATCCATGCCCGAACCGGGATCACCACACTGTCGGGTTAGTCTCTACGTGTAGAAAAAATTCTTGGCTAAGGCCTTGTACCTCAACTTGTGAGCAACATTCCTCTAATGTTCTTTCACCCACGTGGACCTATATTTTCTCTGTGACGTATACTATTGTTATACTGTGCAGAGAAAATATAGGCAATATATAGCCATTGAAATAATATTGCAAGGTGCCGATGGTGTATATGATGTTTTAATGTTTTCTGTTCATTGGAGTGACTTTTATGTATGTGTAGCTTATAGAAGGAATACTTCTTGTGAGCATTGTTTCTTCTAAGCTATGCAAATGTGCCACAGTATACACTTGCAATGTTTCTAAGCATCAGAGGTTGATTTACGGGTTTGCCTTAGATAAGTCAGTTAATTTTCTTACTCTTCACGTCAGATCTGTGAAAAACATGGTTTCAAGGGAGTGACGGTATAAAGAGGTTCTACTGTATCATAAAACTTTTAAATGGGTATACATAGAAATTTCGGATACATCAAATGAAAATAAAGAAAAACCAAGTTACTTTTACTACGTTTCTTAGATCTGCCGTTCCGGGACAATATTTGAGCTATGGGATGATTTGGAACACCTTCTGTGACATCTGCTTGCATTTTAGCAAAGCTAATAAATACCTGAAGTAGAAAAAATGCAAATCAAGTATCAAATAAATAACCATATTATTTAATTCAATGATGGGCAAACATTCTCAGGAGTAGGTCAAAAAACGAAAAAGAAAAATTTTGGGTGGGCCTATATTGGTAGGATATATTTGGACATTGATGCTTAGGGCAGCATTACATTATAAAAGTTTGATAGAAGTTCTTTTAAAAGACTTGAAAAATGCTACCAATAATCAGTGTAATAAACTGTTATCCCTGCCTTATGCTAGTATTACACTATAAAAGTTTCATATAAAAGCTCTTTTATAAAACTTGATAAATGCAACCAACAAGCTATTTGATTTACATTTGCTCGAATGTGAACAATAACCTTATCGGTTGCATTTTTCAAGTTTTATAAAAGAACTTTTATAAAACTTTCATAGCATAATTCTGGCTTTAGAAATGAAGCGGCAGGATGGGTTGTATACTTTGAAGACTGCCACAGTTTCATTGCAAATGAGACACAATGGTTTATCCTTTACAACTATGAAAAAACAAACAAGTATATTTTGATAACTTTATACATATTTATTGCACGTGTTTCCTTTTTTGCATATGAAAAGTTTTTAGATCAATTTCTATTTAAATTCTCACGATTATATTTCCCATATGCAAAAAAACGAACATCCCCTTGAATGAATTTTTTTAAATTTCTCTATACTACCATTTTGAAATTTGTGGCGGGCAAGAAAGAACCTCTGAATGGGCCGTATTTGGTCCATGGGCTGTGGTTTGCCCATCACTAGTCCAATTAATACACTCATCACAGCCCGGTTAAACTTGATAAATTTTTGATTCGACTTCAATTCTTAACTGGTTTTAACTCCTATCACTTAGAAATAAAATCATTTAATGATGCACAATCGCATGTTGATTGTTTTTAATTAATATCTGTGACTTTTTTAAGTTCTTAAAATGATGTATGAATGAATATGTTATCCCTCTCAGACCCAAGCATTCATTTTTTGGAATTTTCAAAATGTTTATGTATTTTCGATCCCCGCAAAAAAAACATTCAAAACATAAATGTCAGCAAATCTTTATTTTTTAAATTCTGAATCTTTTTTATATTTGTTGCAAAGAAATAATTTACTTCGCTCAATTTTTTTTTTCTTTTTTGTCAAGATAATGCAGGGTATATTCATCTTCATACATAATTGTTTTCCAGAATTTAATTGCAAAATTTCATGCAATAGATCATGCTTTTCCCGGAAGCACTTTCTCTTGTTATCCATCTTAAAAAACCCCAAAGTTGACCCATCAACATCTTGAACATGTCAACTGGTCTCACACGTCGCTTGAATTCGTGAAACTAAATTTGGCAAAATCATTTTTCCAATGGATCCATTACCTTCACTGAATACTCATGAAAGATGAAATGACAGCTTAATGCACTTGATGTGTATGTCATGTTTGAAATACAAATCTACTAACTTGATCAAGTGTCGTTTGTGACACAGAGTAATCCTCTATATGGAAGGTTTCACGAGCTCTCTCCATCTCCTGGAATACAACGGCTAATGATAAGGAAGGCTTGAGTTGATACTCCATTTGGTTTAGATGCTGCTCTTTCAGAACAGCTTGACTGCCGAAAGTCTGGTCGATGTAGTGCCTGACTTCCTGCAGGCCAGACAAAGTGCCACCCACTCGAAGTGACAGAGTATACCCAGCTCCATATCTGTGGAACAAAATCAAACACAACATAATTTTTATAACTGAGTAATTTATATTTATATGTAGTCAGACTCATTTGGTCATTTTTTTTTGTTGCACCATGGTCAATTTATACACAGGAAATCTAATTTCACCAGGACCTAATATTTAGAGTTGATTCTTAATGACTTTTCTTCCATGTCTCTCAAAGAATTTGGTGTGTTAACCTCTCAGCCTAGTGTGGAAACAATCTGTAGTAACTACGAGCTTATGCAGTCATTTTGATGCTGCTTTTCTCAAATAATAGCAATATCCCTTTGGTCAGATAAACATTCTGACAGGAAAAAATGACACCACACCTTTGAACGAAGTCCCTAAGCAAAGGATTTTTAGCTGGCTCAGGCCAAGATTTTCCATGAGACTCTTTAGTAAATTTATAGTGCGATAGCCATGACATGGACCGAACCAGTTTCAAATGCTCAATCTGTCATTGATAGCAGAGAGAGAGACAATGTCATTTTCATATTTCAATAAATCTCCAGAGGCATCATAGTCTTCATGGGAAAACCTCGTGTGATAGAGCCTGGTTCTCTTTTATATTTGAATGCATGAAACCTTGGTTCATCCTTCAGTAAAGTAGGTGAATGTGTTTTCACTATAGGCTACATCCACTCTTGCTAAAGGAAAGGTTTAAAAAAATTGCCTTCACATGTGTTGATTCAAAATTAGCTTTTAAATCGCTCCTATTGATTCTAGATTACGGGCCTCTTATATTATATATTCTGTTATGTAATAATGAGGTGCAAGTTCTTTGATGATTCACTTAGATTAATGAGATAAGGTTTTTTTTTTGTCACTGTTAGCACTGGACTACTATTCTGTTATTAAACAATACTTATATCAAACAAATAAAGGCAATGATATCATCAATTGATAGTACTGATATTAATACATTGCAGGGCTTAGTTATTTTCTGATGATTTGAATCAATATTCCATGCTTGAAGTTCTTAAAATGATGAACAGATGGTGTGTGAATACAGTCCAGTACACTTACAAAAAACCCTGGATATAACATACGGTTAAAATCCTTATAATACGGTGTGTAATCCTTGCAATTTGGTCCATTCATGTATACATAATTTTACCTCTGTTATAACACACCCTGTGCTTAAAACACATATGCTGTGGATATAATATACCAAAAAAACGGATCTAACCAAGAAAATAATTCAGATACAACACACTGTAAAAAAAACCCCTAGAAAAATATAGTAAAAAAAAACAGGCTTTTTTTTTGGTATAACGTTCATTGCATGCGGGTGATATCTTGTTTTCTCACAAAACGAGCTAAATTTCTTCAATAAACCAGAAATTAAACTGCCAAAACAGTTACATTTTTTATAAACACAGATGGCATTTAAATAATTTTTAATTCTAGCGCTACCTATAGGTGATAAAATGTAACTATTTTGACGATAAAATTTTTGGCATTTAATAAAATTCTTTCTCTGCAAACTGCATTGTCTAGACCTTTTGAATTATTAAAATTTTACTTGTTTTTTGTTACTCTGTGATCACTTTATGGATGGTAGTGATAGAAGAAAAATTTTAAATCCCCTCACTCACTGTTGAATGTTAATTCAAGTGTATAATTGATTGGTGTGGAGTGTGTATAAAATTTAGAAACATCTGTGAAATTTTTTTTTTTTTTTGCTGTACATCTTGTTTTCTAATAAGTTTTTAAAAATTTTCAGGTATCAATAATCAAAAACTCTTTACGTTTTATTACATTTCAATTATGTATTGCATAAGCTTATTTTGTCAGCGACAATCTCAATAATGAGTTTTACACTTATAAGCTATTGCTACGTAAGCTAATTTCAAGACTTTGCTTATAGCATGCACTTCTTTAATTACCTAGGAGGTATGTTATAACCAAACTTGACTGTATACTTTTCACTTTTTAATTGCCTCCAGGTGGTTTGAAATCTCAGAAACTCTTTAGTTTTGTGCAGTCACCATCTTTCTCAAAACAATTTACAAATTTTAAACTGCTGCTGAAAAAAAAAAATTTTTTTTTTGCTAGTACGTAGAGATTAACTATTCTGTACAGTTTTTAGACACAGAAGCAAAAATTGCAACACATTTATTTGCCGATAAACATCATCACATTCTAACTCGTATATGTACAGTATGCAATTATAGTAAGCTGTCCCACCGCAGGAGACATACAGCATTTCTGTGGTTCAAGTTGCAAGACCAATCTGTCCAGTACAGGAAAATTTTAGCTAATGGTATTACGAGGGGCAATTACTAATATTTAAGATTGAGTTATTTGAGCTTCAGAGCTTAATGCACAGCTGTAGTTTCATTGATAATAAATGTTCACTTTATTTAAAATTCCAAACCAGTCAAAAGTTTTTACCCTAATTACTTAATTATATAAATATATCTCTTCAGTCTATACAGTGCAACAACATAACATCTAAATTTCTATTTAAAAAAAAACAAGATTACATGATTCTCAATTTGCTCTTTCTCAATACAATGATCATATGCTTATCAGCCTCATTGTAGCACAGTAGGTAGAAAATGTAATATCACAAAATACTAGAGAAAAAAATTATGTCATACAATGTTGGGTAAAACCTTGTGCAATTATATTGTGCAATACGTATTGATTATTTTTTTTCACAGTATTATTTGCATTGTGCCGAAAGTATTAGCATAATTACATGGAAAAAAATGTGTACGTACAATATCATTTTTTGCACAGCTTTTAAAAAAGATATTGATAATAAAATTATCTCACTTGTTTTTTAGGTGCTGAATACTGCCTAAGCACTGGAACTGGCCATTAACCATAATAGCCAATCTTGTGCACAGAGCTTCACATTCCTCCATGCTGAGAAAAAAAAAGACATTCACATAAAAAATATTCAATAAATCCATCAAAGCTCCAGTTAAAAAATTAATTACATTTGATGATAAACGGGAATTAACAAATGAAAATGCAGTCAAACCTCAATCTAACGATACCGACAGGACCGAAAATTTTACTTGCAAAATAATACAAGCTGATTAGCAAAATAATTATAATGTATAGATATAGCCAGTGCCATAACTAAGCAGGTGCAACAGGTCACTCGTACAGAGTCCCGCCCTGGATGGGGTTCCCCTTGGAAGGGGGCCTAAATGCAAATTCTTTGACAGGAATGGTTAGTTATGGCACTGGATATCAGTCAAGATGATTATATATAGAAATGACTATATCTAGGGTTGTTAAAAAAAATCAGGGTTCTATTTCGCATCTGACCTGCCCCTTCAACACATATGAGAAGGAAGGATAATAAGCAAAAAAGAAATCACTCATTGTTCACACATTTCAGTTTAAGGTCCTAGTAGCAGTGTAAGGTATTTTTCATAAGGTTCACCTTGATATGAATATCATAATTATGTTTCACCTGTGGGATGTCAAAATTACAGATCGTCCTTCCTTCACAATATCGATGATGCAATTCCAAAGGAACCTTCTTGCTTTTGGATCCATACCCGTGGTTGGTTCATCCTAGGGAAAAAAATTTACATAAATTTTAAAATTTGTATTTTGTGGAGGAACTTTCAGAAAAAGTCATCGCAATTTACAGAGATTAATATTTTCCGGTTCTGAAAAAAAAAAAAATTCCTGTTAAACATTGAACTGAAAGAAATGGTTTACGGAATTTTGTCTCAGACATTCCCCCCGGCACATTTTGTCCCCAATATATTTTGCCCCTGGCATTCTGCCTGCCCTGACCGTATCAGAGGCCAAGTGAATGTGGTCACTAACTTGATCACTCACACAGGCCTTTGTTGTCTAGTCATCTACTTGATCACTCATATGGTCACTCATACAGTCATAACTTGCTCACTGAAACAGCCACTGACTCACCCATGCAGTCAATTACACATTCACATGGTTGCTCACCCAATCACTTGGTCACACACACAGCCAGTCACTTACTCTGTAACTTATATGGCCAGGGTAGGCAAAATGTCAGGGGTGAAATGTACTGGGGACAAAATGTACCAGGGGCGAAATGTTGGAGGCAAGAATTCTGGATCCTGAAGCAAATCCTATTGTAATTTATAAAAAAGACAAACTATTATTTTGCTGCTAGATAGCCTCTAATTGATTTATTTTGTAAGGTATTTCTTTGTCTGGCACCACTAAAAAGACTAGCACAGTTTTTCTAGTTAACTAAGCTTGAAAAAAAATTAACCTTTCGATCATAAGAAGACTTACTATAGCCTGTGCAAGACACAAAACATTCCTATGCTGGTTCATTACTTATAAATATTTTTCTGGATAATAATAGGTTCTGCTGTATTTCTGTATTCACTCTTTATACATGACAACATCATGTCATGTATAAAGAGTGAACCTATTATTATCCAGAAAAATATTTATAAGTAATGAACCAGCATAGGAATGTTTTGTGTCTTGCACAGGCTATAGTAAGTCTTCTGATGATCGAAAGCTTAGTTAACTAGAAAAACTGTGATACAGTCTTTTTAGTGGTGCTTCACTTGTTTACGCAAGATGTACAGAAAACTGGATGTTGTGTGAAGGTGTAGATTTCTTTAGAAAGTTGTTAATTTTTCTTCCCAAAAGAACCAGCATCTTCACACAACATTCCAGTTTTTTGTATATCTTACATAGACAAGTGGAGAGCGATATCATGTCATATATATCTGGTGGCCTTTGTTGTCTAGGAGTTATTAGATGGTTGTGTCAGACTGTCCATTGCACAGTCCCATCCAGCATATATATGCTCCAAGGAAGAAATTTTCTATCTCCTCTGTAGATCCTCGGCATGCGTGCATCCTGGTTAGGTTCCCAGTAGAGGCAGAGATGAATTTTTCTTTCCCAAAAAAATCAGCATCTTCACACATCATCCAATTTTCTAAATATTTTGCATATCAACTAAAAAATATGATATTTGGCATGCTTTTGGCATGAAAGTGTAGAATAACAAACTTTATTGAACAATAAAAGTACTTACCAAGAATACAACCGAAGGATTTCCAACCAATGCGATGGCGGTTGAAAGCTTCCTTTTGTTCCCTCCAGAATATGTTCCGGCACATCTATGACCATGGGCTAGAAGACCAAGCTTTCTTATACCCCAGTTAGCAATCTAGATGGGAGGAAGATGAAGAAGGGTAATGAAACCAACTTGCAGATTTAATAAATTATATTCTTGAAACAACTAATAAAATTTTTTTTGCAGCACTTTGATACTGAAAACATAAAGAAGAAAATATATCTCAAAATAAAGCTTAGCAAAAATTATTCACACATTCAGGCATTTCATCTTTTACAAGGGGAAGTACAAGGGCAGATCAAATGAAAAAGAAACAATGATTATATAACATAGTTAATTTTTGTATGAGTGAGGCAACATTTATGTGCAGAGGTAAGGAAGACAACCCCGCTGGGGAATGGATCTTGCCCTATCTATTCACTCAAAAGCAAGTGCTGGCGGTCAGCCAACAGTATCATCTTGCAGATGATTGGTTGTTTTTTCATCTGCATCTACAAAATGTTTGCAAGTAAATTAGAGCAACATGGTGTTATTCTTTCTTTAGTGGCGGAAGGAGTTTAATTTTGCAAAATGCATCATCAAATAAAAGTGGTGTTTGATTAACATCACTATCACTATCATGCACTTCAAGAATCCGTGACGCAGGACTTACACAAACATTTCCATGAGGGACAGGAATCTGTGAATGATGATACGCAACCTGGTCAAGGTCGCACATCAATCATCTGGTCAAGGTCAATCATCACAGACACTTTGGTGAAAGAATTCAACCAGATAATCAGCTCAAGTATATGATGCACAATAAGGTGGGAGTGCGTTTATGTTCCATTAATGCCGTCATTGCAGAGAAACTCTACTACTGGAAAGTGAATGCAGAGTAGAAACACTTATGGTAGTCCTGACAGTGCATGTTTTCAATACACTGCTTTCATATGGCGATGCATTTCACAAATTCCAACTCCTGTCACTAAAAAACTAATAACACTATATTGCTCTTCTTCACTTGCAAACATTCCACCAACACAGATAAAAAACAACCAATTGCCTGCCCAGCGATTCTGTTGGCTGACCACCAGCACATATTACATGCTTCCACACAACTACATAGGGCAAGCCCCCAGTAGGGGTTGTCTCCCTTACCTTCACTGTCTCTAAGACATAAATGTCGCCACACTCATACAAAAATAAATCAAGTTAAAACCCACTGTTCTATTTTCATTTGATTCCTCCTTATATTACCTCTTGTCGAGAAAGATAGGATTGATCATTTTGTTATACCGTGACTATTTTTATGCACAAGGCTTAAATACACCTCGGCTTAAATATTTCAGTCATTTCTGAATGAAATTCTATTTTATCTGTCTAACCAAGGGGTTTGTGTGCTAACCTTTCAGCATGTAACTTTTTGTGATAGCCATATGCTTATGTAATCATCTTGATATACCACCTTTTCCCCTCCAGTTTGAAGGGATCATATCTTCTTTTTGGAAGAGAAAGATTCAAGTCATGATCAATGGCCCATCATTTTAAATTACAATTTAGATGAACTAAATGTCATGTCAACTTGGGTGGCCACATTATATTTATCATGACCACAGGAGTGGGAAGTGACTAAGTCCATTTTGAAGTAGCAGCATTCAGGATTTGGAGCAGCAAAATATAGGATTTGGAGCAGCAAAATTTTAGCAAAAATATTTTCGTTAACCCTCACCCCTTTTCAAAATAAAACAACTGCACTGTCTTTTGTTATCAAACATCTTTTATTGTTATCAAACATCTCCCAGGAGCTGGGCTCCAGGATGTGGGAGTCATGGGGTCAATGACCCCTTCTTCAGACAGAGTAGAAGACTACCATCAAGGGAATTTACCTTTGCAATATGCTTCTCCGGTATACCTCGTAATCTTGCATAGAATGCTAAGTGTTCATATCCTGTCATATGAGAATCCAGAGCATCGAACTGAGGGCAGTAACCAATGTTTTGTCGTGCATTGTCAATGTCAGTCTTGATGCTAGACACATGAGGGAGAAAAGAAATGTTTTCATGAACTGAAATGGATTAATATATGAAATTTAATAACAATCATATAATAGGTATACTATTACATTATTGCATCAACTATTGCTAAATGCAAATAAATTGCAATGAGTTTTAACATTTTTCTGGCTAGCTCTCTCTCTGTGGTCAAACTCAGGGCTGCACCTTGTCATACCTTTTGTATAGTTTAAATTCCAACTTGCCTATATGAAGTAGCAAGATGACTTCATTCCAATTATGCTAATCAAATGCTTGCGCATCACTCTTAATCACTGCTGATAAAAATAATGGTTCAAACCCACTAGCACAGAATAAATATTCAAGAATTTCTACAGATTTCGTTTTGGAATCTTCAAAACCACAATTTTCATTTTCATCACATTCACTCTTGAACCACTTAGCTCCTCCTCGAAGGCATTGAATTGTCTTTCCAGGCAACCCCAAGACTTCCAGTTTTATCAATTCTCTTGAAGATGCCAACCACTAGTGTTTGGGAAACGTTGGGAAACTAACTGAAATGGAGGATCTGTCTTCGAACCTGAACAGACAATTTTCGGCTTATCTCCTATGCTCATCTCTTGTGTTTGCACTTCCCCAAAACAGTATTAGAATTTTATAGTAGGCAGGGTTGCTAGTACAGTTTACACAAACATTGGAAGCCTCCCCTCCACAGTTTTCCCTTAATTTATTCTTCCTCCCTCCTTATTTCTTTCCCAAGCAATGCTATGGGTTTAAAGATTAATTAAATTTTCAACAAACATTCCCCATTGATTTTTTTGAAAATACTTTATATCCCATTTTAAGCATTACTGAAAAACAACAGTAATTTTTCTTACAATTTTGGGAATGGGAAATAAAAAAATATTCTGGAGAACAGGCAGGCGAAAATTTTTGAACAGAAACCTTAGTTGTGATTATTTCATTTGTAATATTAGAAACTTAGATGTATATTTTTTTAAACCTTCAGCGGGAGAGTAGAATTACAACACTGCTTACTTAAGGAGAAAAGCAAATTAAGCAGAAAAATCACCTATGTCCAGAAATGAAAGCGTTTCCTGAAGTGATGGGCGTATTTCCAGTGAGCATCTTGAAAGTCGTTGTCTTCCCTGCACCATTCACACCAAGCAACCCAAAGCATTCACCAGGTTGGACCGCTATGCATAACTGATTCACAGCTGGATACTGGCCTTGTTTGTACACCTAATACATGTTAAATGAGATATTATGGAGAGAAAAATGATTTATCATATAATATTAAAAATTGTTGCAACAACAATTTTCAGGAGCTAAGAGCATGGATTTTAATGTTTTCCCACGAATCATTGAATGATTGCTTAGAAACGGTTTGCCAGGTTTATTGATTGGAATAAATTGGATCTTGATTGATGTTCAGATCTCTCTCTATTGTTTTTACAAAAAAAGGCATTTATTTCCAAAAATTATTTTGAAAGGATGCAATGTCTCTGTGAAGTGAAATTTGTGGCTGTACAAAACCTTTTCAAATTACGAAGCCACAACCACAACAAGCATACAATAACAAGAGAAGATATACAGTGAAACTTCCATAACAGGCACTCCCTGTTAGCAGACACCCCCTGTTCACAGATTCTTTCCACATACATAAAAGAGGACCTCGGCATATTTAACAATATATTAATGGACACTCCTGTTAGAGGAAGAAACTTTCAGTCCCATGTTGTATGTTATCAAGAGGTTCCACTGTACCAGTGCCAAGTCTTTTTTCAAGTTATAGCTCCAATATTTGAAAACTTACATACACTGCACCTGTTAGATCCATTGCACTTAATAGTGGGTGAATATGAAAAAAATACAACAAAAAGAAAAATTCATTTTTTTTCTTCATTCTCTACACCAGAAATTCAACCTACTTTTGTAAGACTTTCCATTCTGAGCACTGCATTTGAGCAACGCCCTGATAGAACTTTAGCTCGCTCAGCCGCAACATCGTCATCCTCCACTTCAGATATTGATGATAAAATAGTGAAATTTCTGAAAAAAAATTGCATTGCATATCATGCATTAAATTGTACTTAAAAATATGTTAAATCTTGAAATTCTCTTACTTAAGGGTAATTTATACCTGTTATACAGTAGATTTTCATATTGACCAGTCAATGAAATAATATCAAATTGCTTAACAATACTTCCCATGTACAGTTTGACTCTTTTATAACGAAATGAATATTACAAATTTTCAATTTCCCATGAATTTTGTATTACTTATCGAGCCTGCACAGAGATTTATCAAAGTTTGCATATAACAAATATTTTTGCTGTTTTTTTCCAACTTATAAGCAGGTCCAGCTGTATATCCCACAATTTCATGCGTGTATAGTTCTGAGGAACTAAGAGCGGCACCACTGTATAGCAAATAAATTTTACAAACCTTTGTTCATCAAAGTATTTAAACCATCTAATAAAGTAGTATTCGTTTCACGATCTACCTTTCCCTACAAGGAGAAGACTGAAAGGGATATATCCTGGGATAAACCACATATTTTTCAATTTTTTACACTAAAATTCATGAGAAAGTCTCTCAATATAGAACATAGTTCCCAAAACTATAGTTCCAAAACAAACTTTTTGCTCGTTCCTTCTTTCCTTTACATTTCTTTTCCTATCATCGCCCCCCCCCCCATTTTTTTTTTTTTTAAATAATAATGGGATCCTCACGTATTCCCAAGACATCCTCAAGGTTGGTTCAGGGAATTTGCTAGTGTTAGTCGGGGCCGCAACTAAATACTTTGTCAGCTGGGTCAAGCACACATTTTGGCACCTCCTTTCTGTGTCCCCTCTAGTCCAGTGCCCGAGGTATCAGACCTGCCTGCTGCTCTCTCCCCCCCCCCTCCCCCAGTTGCTGCCTTGATGATAGCAGACATCCATGCCCAAACCAGGATTCAAATTCAGACCTGCACTCAAAGACTAGCTCCCTAACCGCTGAACTGCCAGGCAATATTTTCCCAGTTTTTTTTACTTAGTATCTTTTACTGTATTGCCTGACTGTAATATGGCAAGTCTCCTTCATCCACAAAAAGAAAAACAGAAGTGCAGTACTACAACTTGTAGTGGTTACTTGTCAAGTAACCACATATTCTCCCTCCCCAGAATTGAAAGGGGTAAAAAAAATTCTAACACTAGAGTTCTATGAAGTGCTTTCCTTACGAGAAAAAAGAATTGCGACCCAATCCTATGGTAGTAAATTGCCCTATGGTGATATGACCAGAATCCAGGGCCACAACTAGGGGGAGCAGGCAGGACTCTTGCCCTGGGCGCTGGACCAGAGGGGGAGCAAATTTTATTCTCAAACCTCTCCTTCAACATTACAAGGGAGCGCCAAAATGTTCACTTACGCCGGGTGACCAAGCATCTAGTTGCGGCCCTGAAAGAATCTGTGTACATTGGAAAACATTTTAGGTTTGTTGTCATTAAATCATTAATAAATCAACAACACTCACCTCTTCCTTATAAAAAATTTATACTCTATCAACAGTGTTATAGAAAAATAGACGGTTCCTTGGATCGCCAAGTATACAAGATTCCTTCCCAAGAAATCCCAAGACAATGGATTCCGAAACAAACTGATCCCTGCAATTAACGAACATAAAATAAATACTATGGAATTCTACTAGCTTTTTCACTGTAAATAATTTCAAGTACAGCAGAACCCCTCTCTGACCGGGACTGAGGGTAAGCTGATTCAGAAAAATATTCAGATTTACAAAGGAGATTGAAAACCTGGGCAAAATTAATTACATGTGTATTTAACCTGTCTGGTATTGAATCTTTTTAGAGAAATATTGCATTACAGGAATACTGTAAATAACAATTTAAAAAAAGGGAGAAATTGTGTTCAAAGCAAATTGGGACCTACATACAATGAATTACTGTACATAACACTACAATAACATAATAAAACCCCTTAAAAATATCAAGTTTGAAGAGATGCTTTTGTCCATGTTCGACTTGGCATTATCATTCAGAAAATCTCCTTCTTTGATATGCTACTGTCCCAAACAATCTCCTTCTTACATATGCTACAGTTGAGAGAGGGATTTTTTCCCTCTCCCAACTGTTGCCTCTTGAGGGCGTATTACTGGAATTAAGGGAGGCAGAGCAATGCTTCCACTCTATAAGTCATGTTACTGTAGATATTACAAGGAAAGGATGTAAGTGTCTCTGTGGTTTATTGGTTAGTGCTCATTAAGTTCCTCTCATTATTAATATCTAGGAAGCCTGGGAGGTGCGAGTGGCATAATTATAAGATGCTCATCCACAACCATAAAGGCAACCATCAGGTCAGGTGGTTTGATCCTAAAGAACAGCAACAAGAAGTTCTTTTCCTATCAAACCTGAGGCAACCACTGATAGATGGCACCTCAATATGCCCTCAAAGAGTGTCTCCTCGTCTAAGACGAGGACAGAAGTACAAGATGACTTTCTCTAGAGAGAACGATTTTCAACCCAATTTCCATCAGTAGTTATTTGTTGTATGGCAGAGTTGATGAGAGTGATGGAATAATAATATCTAGGAAGTGTAGCTTTCTTTATCATAAAGTTTGTTTCAATTTTTAGAATGATCTTTCAATTTATAGAAAGACTCAATTCAAAGAAGGCCAAATAATAGAGGTTCTGTTGTAGGTGAAACTTGAAAAAAAAATTGAAAATTTTTGAATACTCAGTGTCACGATAATAAATCATACAGTACAATGCATAGTAAAGCGTTTTGAAGAAAATTACCAAATTTTTTTAATGTCTCGTTTGCTAGTTGATTTGTAAACAAATCCATGAGCCCTCTTCCTAGGCAATAATGGGGAAAAATTAGATAAACTTGCTTGAGTATGGCTGCAATGTCTCGAAGCTCCTGTAAAAAAAAAATTAATTATATTTGAATATATATATATATATATTTTGCATGCAACATATTATAAAAAAATTCCAATGATATCTTTACATCGTATATACCTGGTCAGTAAAAAGTTCTAAAATATAAGTTGATAATGTTGTTACAATTCCAATGAATAGATTCAAGCAGCCAAGAGCAACAAACGCGGTGCTCGGGACAGAGAAAAAGTATGTAGCAGGATACATCAGCGGTATACTAGCCCACCTATAAAAAAAATATTTAAAATATCAGTCATTTTTATGTGACAAATTGGCATGAATTCTCATTAAATCTTGAAACCAATAACTCCAGTAACATAAATAAATAAATATATATATATAATTGATTTTCTGTCTGTATGTGTATGTTTTCTATACAAATCTACAATTTTAGATCTATCGTATTAAAATTTTGCATATATACCAAACGGAACCCGACTTGAATGATAGGCTACTTTAAAAGTTCATCAGATCAAGGCAAATGCCTGAAATGGGCGGAAAAACTTTCGGGCAGCAATGGTTTCCCAGCCTCAACGACGACTTTTAGAGTGTTTACTTTGGTTACTGTGATTCCCAAACAATGCATTTCAGACATTTATATGCCTTTATAATGGTTTGTAACTTCTCCAGTGTATAGAAAAAACCCAGGCAGTGCCACGTATTATAGCTAGTCTATATATATAAAATTGATTTTCTGTGTGTGTGTGTGTGTTCTCTATACAAATCTACAATTTTAGATCGATCGTCGCCAAATTTTGCATATATACCAAATGGGACCCGACTTGAACGATAGGCTACTTTAAAATTTCGTCAGACTAGGGCAAATGCCCCAAATGGGCAAAAAACTGTCCGGCAACAATGGTTTTTGGGCCTCAACAATCACTTTCCGAACGTTTACTTTGGTTACCGTGGTTCCCTAGCAATGCGTTTTAGACGTGTATATGCCTTTACAACGGTTTGTCACTTCTTTAATCCTGTTAGTATATGTATAATAGTTTATGCCTTTATAATGGTTTGCCACATTTTCAATATACTCTCAGTAATGAGGCTTTTTGAATAGACGTCATAATCATCATCAGCATCGCTTTGAGAGTCAGGAAAAGGGTGATCCTCATAGAAATCAGTGCTAAAATTGTCGATTTTACTGTAGAAATGCGGAAATTAGTGGGATTTTCCGCCCCATCAATAATTTTAAAAATTGAATTGAATTCTCGATTTGTGAAATATTCAGCAGTTCGCTTAGAGATATGCAAAGCCCAGGAGATTAAATATGAAGTAATTAGCCAAACCTATACTTTTGAGTTGGATATTCGAGCAATATCATTGATTTCATTTATATCTTCCCAAGTATGAAAATTAATGTCTCCATATTGTCTCTTTTGATATTTATTTGCATAAATTCATGTGGGTTAGGATATTTTAAAATTAGTTATGAGCCCGTGAAAAGTGCATCAAAAAAATTCCACAGCTTTAACTAAGGATTTTTGGAAGCTGGAACAGACAGATGGATAACTTGGAAGTTCGGGGGGGATCGAAATACCTAGCGCCCCTTAAAAAAAGAAAAATATATATTCATTTATACGTTTCTGTGTAAATCTAGATTTGTTTATTTCATGAATCGCGCAGGTCGCCATATTGGTTAACTTGGACACGGTTTGTATGTCCCTCAAGAAAAATAGAGGGAGATAACACGTGATCCAAAAAAGCCTCATTGAAGAAAACCCGGGCAGCGCCGGGTATTATAGCTAGTATTAAATATTATTGAAAAACATTGTTTGAGACAATTTAGTAAAGGGAGAAATTTAAATCTTACAAAAAAAAGAAGAAATTTAGAATTAGAGAAAAAATTTAGAACATAAAAAAAATTTAGGACATAAAAAAAAATTTAGAACATAAAAAAAATTTAGAACATAAAAAAAATTTAGAACATAAAAAAAAGAAATTTAGATTAATAAATTATAAAGGAAAAAACCTAGATTCAGACCTTAGGAAAAAGAAGTTTAGAACTTGGCAAAAGATGGAATTTCGATTTAGAACTTGAACAAGAAAAAAAATTTAGATTTGGAGCTTAGAGGAAAAAGAAATTTATTTTTTGAAAATGAAGTTTAGAATTTTAGATTTAGAAATTTAGATTTAGAAAATGAAGTTTAGAATTTTAGATTTAGAAAATGAAGAAATTTATATTTTGAAAATGAGGAAATTTAGATTAAGAAAAAGAAGACATTGAGATTCAGAACATAAAAAAAGAAGAAATTTAGATTTAAAAAAATTTTACAATTTTAAAAAAGAAGAAATTCAGGTTTATAAATTAGATAAGAAGAAATCTAGATTTAAAATATGGGAAAAGAATAAATTTGAACTTAGAAAAAGAAGAGATTTAGAACTTTTAATTTAGAACTTTAATAAAAGGAAAAATTCAGATTTTGAAAAAAAATAGAAATTCAGAGTCAGAACAAAGAAAAGAAAGGTTTAAAATAAATTCCTAATATGTGATTTAATTTTAATTTATTATGAGTAATTTATATTTACAAAAAGCAGAAATTTAGATTCAGAAACTAGGAAAAAAAAAGACATTGAGATTTAGTACTTAGAAAAAGAAGAAATTTGCAAAAAATAAAAAATCTAGGATTTAGGAAAAAGAATAAATTCAGATTTATAAGAGAATAAATCTAGATTTAGAACTTATAAATCTGAATTTCTTTTCTAAATTGTGAATCTAAATTTCTTCCTCTTTTCCCAACTTAGAAACGGAAGAAATTTAGAACATAGCAAAGAAGAAAATTAGAATTAGAAAAAGAAATTTAGACTTACAACTTAGAATTAGAAAAAGAAATTTAGACTTACAACTTAGAATTAGAAAAAGAAATTTAGACTTACAACTTAGAATTAGAAAAAGAAATTTAGATTTATAACTTAGAACAAGAGGAAATTCATCTTTAGAACATAGAAAAAGAAGAAATGAAGAACTTTTAATTTAGAACTTCAATAAAAGACAAAATTCAGATTTTAAAAAAAAGTAGAAATTCAGATTCAGAACAAAGAAAAGGAAGGTATAGAATAAATTCCTAGCACACACACACACACGCTTTAATTTCAACTCCTTGCTTATAAACTTGAGTATCTGATAACTAATTAAAATTCTTACCCGTATAAAAATAGAAGCATGGTGAAGCCACCAATATTATCTTTGGAGACATATGCATCTTCTTTGAACGCATAAAATATAAGTATACACAGAGTGAAGGGTACCAAAAAGTTCATCTGAAATTCAAAAAGTTTATTGAGATGTAAAGTGATAGTCAAGATTTTATTCAAGCATGTACCATTTTGTGATTTCATCATCATTGCAAATAAGAATCATTAATCAACACAATGACTTACAAGGTCCCATGTGTAGGTTCCAATCCAGTAAATAACAGGCTTGACCCCACTAACAAATTGCAAATGCTTGGAACCAGAAGCTTTATCCTCAATCAAGAACATGACAAAACTTGCAGACACAAATGACATGGCGAAGATGACACAAACTGCATGTAACAAACTCAGGCCTTTACGCTCCCTAAAGTGGAAAATATTTTTGAAATATGACACCCTTAACATATTTGTTATGGACATCAATAAAGTCTCATGTTTTATATGTCATTGATATGTCATCATATACTTGAATTTGAGACTTTCCACCTTGTATGGCATGAAGACATGACCATACATAATACACAACTGAAGAGAAATTTTTGATTTAAGACTCATACCGATATTGAATTTTCACACTAATAGCATGTGCATTGCAGAAAAAAACTTACAAGACTTCATCTTTCAACTGATCTTGAGTGAAATTCATTGGATGGTTTATCACCGATATACCATAATAGTTGGTCTCTGTGCCTGGTGGTAAATGAGCCCGAAGTAATATGTTGTTCATTGCATTCATATAAGCAACGGAAGATGCCCAGCCTTTATTGTTGAACCATACCTGAAATAGAATTTCATCTTCATGAGACATGGAAAATTTGAACTGTGAGAAACATCTAACAACTGAATTATTTTAATCCTCTGTCAAACATGCCCTGTGTGTTTAATGCTAAACTACAGCAGGTATGAAGGGTGTAGCCACCTTCACCAGTGCAAAATGACTGAATCTTATTACTGTTTAAGTCAGGGGGTTCTTAACCCTTTTCAGCCGCGACCCAAAAATCACCAACACTACTAACTTCACAACCCATGACTCTATATTTCAAATATAAAAATGCTTAGTATAAACATTACTTATTAACACAATGTTTGATTTGATACGTGACCCATCTCGGAAGCCCTTGCGACCCATAGTTTAAGAACCCCTGGTATGCATCATATCAAAAACCTGTCTTATGCACTTTATTCATAAGGATGCACACAGATACTCTATTCAATCTTCTACCAGTTCAACGTTATTAGTACCATCTCAAAATATGACAGACACTATTACAGTTACAGCACATGTACCTCATATTCCTCTTCGGAATTGCTAACAAGCAATCGTGCATGCCAGAAAATGCTCAAACAGAAAACAAATATGACTATTTGACTGGGTTGTGCAAATTAGGTGCTCAGAAGTGCTGCCAATTTAAAAAATTGGAATATTGATTTTTTCATCCAGCGTAATTATTATTATTTACTGGAGGGGGAGGATCCGCTGCTCTGCATGAAGAAGCTTTGTTTGGATAGAAAGTTATATGCATTCACACTTCATAAGAGGGTTTCTCAATGAATTAGATTTTCTAAGGGGCAGTAGTAATTTTGAATATTGATTCAATACCTCCAACTCTTCTGTTGTTAGAGCATCAGAATTAATCCTTCTAGTTCCATAGTAGTGGTTGCTTGAATTGGTTTTCCCAATGAATCTGGTGTAATTGCCCAATGCCTGATTACATCAAGCAACCACCACTATGGAACTACAAGGATTAAACCTGGGCTCTTGCGATGCAAACCCACCCAACAGTACAAGGTATCTGGATAAAAAAAAGGAATAAAAATCAGTAATGTCACGTAAGGTGATGATATTAAAAAAAATTGCCTGCCTATAACTCCATAAGATCCACAACGAATTTCTTGAATGTGTTATTACATATGCTGCCATGTTATGAGTAAACAAAATGAAAAATGATGTCACCATAAGAAAAGTGTAAATTGTTCTGTGGATATGCAGGGCTGGCTACAGGCATGAGGTGAAGAGGTGGCATGATTACATGGGGTGGCATTTTTTATGACAGATTTATTAAGTCATGTGTTTTCACTTTCGAAAACTTTTACACATCAAAACAATTTTGAAGGGAAAGCGCAAATGAACAAATAAGCACAGGTAAATACAATATTTTTCAGTGTTGGAATGCTATTCTACTCTTTGCTATTCAATGCTTAATTCATATCTCAACACACCTCCTTTCTTGCACTTCCAAAAAGTGCAACCTATTACTAGAGAAGCTGATTTCTGAAGGGAAAAAAATAGCCCTTTTCTTTTTTTTGTTAAGGACTTTTTTTTCCCTCTTTATCAACACTTTTTCAGTTGACTTTATTTTCTTTAGTCGAATCCTCCAACTAAAGTTTGAATTCCTTGTTCATCTTCTGACAAATGTCTCTTTCAGCCATAATAGAACAATCTCTAGTGTGATGCTGTTTTGGCTATGGAATATTCCATTCCTCCAGACTGTCCATTTTTATATACCTATATCTGTTCTCTATATCAGGGGTTTCCAACATGAAATTTCTTGCAGAATCCTTGATGGTAATGAGGCTGTTCTACAGAACTCGAACAAATTTTTGAATATTTGTCCATAAAACGTTTGTTGTCTCAACAACATCATAGCCCTACGACAAAATGAAAGAGGGCCTAGGCAGCACCTCTTAATTTAAATATTTGTTATAAATCATTGTGCTAGATCTTATTGTGAATGCTCCTATTTAATTGAGATCCCTGCATGGCCCCTCCGAGGAGGGGGGGGGGGAACATGATGAGCACAGAGATGCTCTGTGCAAGAAAGAAAAAATTTTGATTTTTTAAATTTCTAATTTTTTATCATCTTGAGGGGGGCACAAGCCCCCTATGTTCTCTCCTGTATACTACTCCTCTAGTCCCAAACATATGAACTCAGAGCTGTTACTTCGCTAGAAAATTTCACAGAAACGTATAAATTAAAAGGTATGAAAAACTTATCTTTTTGCTACACAACATGTAAGCAACATAGCATGGAGAATCACTATTTTAAAGTAGGAAATGAGGAGAGCTGAAGCGGATTTTAGTTGGTTGAAGCCAAAGGGGAACTGACTTTTTTGCACAAATATTTTGAGTGTTGCTTTCGATTTATATACTTTTCTCATCCTTTCCAACTTCTTCCAAAGTGTAGGAACTGGTTAAAAATAGGGACATTTGATCCAGGCACCCTGTTTAATAATACAAAATGGAAGAAGAAAGTAGAAGGACACACAAAAAATACAATAGGGAAAAAATACTTGTAACTATACGATAAGTCAGGGTTTTCAAACTATGCACCTCCAACCCTTGTCTGGGGTGCCACGGAGCAGTGGCTATGACAAAGGTTTCTCGAAAATATTCTTTTTTAAACTGCTCCAAGGAACCCTAGATAAGCATTGATTCGGGGGGAAGGGGCACAACAGGTGAAAAAGTTTGAGAACCCCCCTGCTATAAGTGAATGCATGCCTTGGTATCATTACCTTTACGTTATCAAACACCTCAACTGATCGAAGTTTACTTTCAGCTTCAATGATCATCTCATGAATTTCGGACAAGTGACTAGGATTCAACCACTGACCAAGAAGCCTTTCAGCCATGTAATGAGCCAAAGTGAAGTTCACAGATGACAAGGAGTTTTTCAAGCCAAAAGTGAAGCCTCCGTACCTGTAAAATTTATTTCAAGGAAATAAATTCTGATTAAAATTTTATCGACTATAATAGAAATGATAGGTAATTCTCATTGTAGAAATATATAATTTACATTGCCTATCTATACATTCTGTAAAATTTACTAGAACTGGTCTTGATATAAATTTTAGAAATCTATGAAAAAAAATCTATTTAAAAAAAAAATACCATAAATCAGTAAAGTGTTTCTTTTACCTTGCTTTGTAGAACTTCTTTTTCGTTTTGATGATCCAATCAGAGACATTTCTTCCTGTCATGTTGTATACTACATCAGTTGTACTGAGGGTCACGTGAGGTGGTGTTGGTCCTTCTGCACCTGCTGGACAATGCTGAGTACCAATATCACATGTACAGGTTAAAAGGTGATGGTTTGTGTTGGTCAAAACTGGTACGCTTAGAGACGATCTATTGAATCTGACTGGAGTGCAGGGTAAACCTCTGAATAGAAAAATATGTAAATGAATTACACAGGACTCTGATCAGGTTTATACAATATTATTTGCCTTATAATAGATATGTCTGATGTCATTGTATTGATGTAACTGATGTCATTGTATTGATGTAACTGATGTCATTGTATTGATGTAACTGATGTCATTGTATTGATGTAACTGATGTCATTGTATTGATGTAACTGATGTCATTGTATTGATGTAACTGATGTCATTGTATTGATGTAACTGATGTCATTGTATTGATGTAACTGATGTCATTGTATTGATGTAACTGATGTCATTGTATTGATGTAACTGATGTCATTGTATTGATGTAACTGATGTCATTGGTTTCCAGTGTCTCCTGTTGGTCGTTTTTGGAACTATCAGCGATAATCTGACATATGTTCAAGTTTCAAGACTAATAACATTAGTTCTTGTATGAAGAATAATAACATTAGTTCTTGTATATCTTTGAGTCAAAAACTGAGTCAAAAACAGCAGTCATACTGCTGTAATAAATGATTTACAGACATCTTAAAACATATATAAAAACATCTTATTTACATATCTTTTCTTTGACATGTGTATGTCAGTGCCACCTATCGGCTGTTTTTGAGTTAATTTTTTTCTATCTTAAAAAAATTTCTGTGACCTAGCGATGCTAACCCTGCAAACCGTTTTTTTATTTCGGTTATTTGTCCAATTTTGATGAATTTTTAAAGTTTCTACGGACTTTTTGCCCACTCTGTAGTTTATTTGGTTTCAAGTTAAGTCCCCTGCCATTTGATGTCTATGCTCATTTAATTGCAGTGTTCGATGATATATATTCAGTTCATTGTGTGAAATATGAATTTCTCAAGTGTTAACCGGTTTTAGGTCTAAATAATATCTCCAATAGAAAAATATTAACGTATTATATATAAATTTAACATATTAACATAACTACTTATGGCTATCTGTGAAAATTTCTGTATCAAATTTGGTAAACTCACTTCATTGGCTGTCCTTGAACACATCTTGTTCCCATACTGGTATGAGACAGTAGACTCTCCACATATTTTTCCGTTAATGGACTTTTCGGATCCTCATTACTGTAAAATTTATGTAAAGATAAGCCACAAAATATAAAAATAAACAGCAGCTCTGTATAAAGTGTGTAGGCTTATATCTAATCAAATATATTGTTATCGCATAAATTTTATTATATTATAGTTCATTATAAGAATTGCCATACCTGAAGAAAATATTATTAGGTGGACCATACAACCATGGATGCAGTTCAAGTGGTGGCTCTTCAACAAGAGGTGGAATAGCCAATGCCAGAATCATAGCCAAACAGACAAAACCAGCTGGCAGCACAATCTTTTTTTTTATTCAAGAAAAGACGGAAAATTAATGTTGAAAAATTTATTCATTCAAATATTTAAACACATCAATGAAGTCCATTGATATGTTTGAAACAGTGGTTTTCCAAAAGTGTTCAGCAGACCCCCTAGGGCTCTGTAAACGATTTATTTAAAATTTTAAAACTCTCTCTCTAACAGTTCAAAAACACCAACATCAATGTCTGCTGTTTATCAATACATTTTTCCTTACCTCACAAAGAAGACCTTTAATATTTCTCCGAGAGTGATGGAAGCGTCTGAGGTGCAATGCAGCCAATTGTCTTCGAATAAGCCAAGCTCCTGTGATCCTTTTATTTGTCAACTCTGGCAGTGAAGGCAAATCGATATGCTGTATACCATCGCATGCTAAAACAACCGCAGACCATGCATGTTAGTACATGTCTCTCAATTTATTAAATCTATCACTTCAATGAATTTTCATTTCCAGACAATTATTTAATGGTGTAAGTACAGAAAGTTTTATCATCCAAAAGCACTATCTACAAATTGCATGATTGTCTATTCTACACTCAAAACTAAACCACAGGTCAAGTCACAGCTAAAATTATTTTTACATCCATTCGAACGTGTTATATTCTGTCATAATATACAGGGCGGACAAGCAGTCCTGTACACATTTTAAAAACTAATGACAAATCAGTCAACATAAAAAGGTCCAGTTTGCACTAAAATGCTTATCATGGCCTAGAATTTCTGTTTTGGACAGTGAATAATAATTTGTCTGATGCAATCACAAAAAGAAGACCAATGAAAAGGCAAATAACCAAAAAATACGAAGTTCTTAACACATTTTGACACACTATAGGCATTGTCTCCAGTGGATAAATATAATATCACCACTATCCCTTGATTGGATACAAAATCGTAACCCTCAGTTGCTCAGCGGAAAAATATACGTCTGCACAAGTTAAACGTATGTAATCCAAGTGGGGTCCCCAGTCAGCGTGATTGCATTTATCCTCTGAAAACAACACCTATAGTGCGTCGAAATATACATTTGGATTTATTGGTTTAAGGTTTTATTGGTCCTTTTCTTGTAGACGTTTGACAAAAGCATTTTTGTAGAAAGAAAAAAAAATTGTAGATCTTTTTAAAAAGTAGAGGCTTTTTTTTTAATTAAAAAGAAAGTTCAAATTTCACTCACAGATGGCACTGTAAAACAAAAAATTCTTGACATAACACATAAAATGCAACACAAACTGTGCGTAATTAATGTTTATGACAATTTGTATTACATAGCGTTTGACAAAATAATAAAAAGATCAGCTCTGTTTACAAAATTAAGTTACTTAGGACTTTCTGATAAAGTGATACATATATTAGCCACCTTATTTTGAAGTCAAAATGGGCCGCACTCTATCTAGTAGTAATAGGATTGTAACAAGAGGAATCATTCAGGGTTCTGCGTTAGATCCGCTGATGTTTCTCGCATTCACATACAACATCCCACTTTCCCTGCTCCTGTACCTTGCTACATACACTCATGTTCATAAATTAAGGATAATTCAGAATCACACGGAAATCGAAATCTAAAGTAAAAATTTCACCTGTAGAATTATCACACACATCTGCAAGAATGATATGCAAATTTCAGGAAGCCACCAGATGATGCCGATAGTACGTCACAATGACGAGAGTGTAAGAGGGGGGTATATAAGGAATGGTGGCAAAGAAGTAAAATTGTTCACAAGAGTTCTGTAAGGCGCTCAGTGCCATAAGCGTGCCATGACACAGAGGAAGCATGCGGATGATTTTTTACGTGGTAGAATTATTGGCCACCTGGAATGTGGGCGTACTCGGATGGAAGTATCCGAGGAACTTGGAATTGCCCAAAGTGTCATCTCTAGGCTTTGGCAACGATTCTAAGATAACGGAAATGTCAATAGACGTTACAGTACAGGTCGCCCCGAGTTACAATGCTGAATGAAGACCAGTATTTGGCAGTAACTGCCAAAAAAAGCAGACAAAGCACAGCATCCGACCTGTCTCGTCAGCTATCTGCAGCCACGGGTACCACAGTTTCAAGGCAAACCGTGTACAGACGTTTGGGAGATATTGGTCTATATGCTTGCAGGCCTTTCAGATGTGTTCCGCTCGCAACAACTCACTGTCGACAGCGATTAGCCTGGAGTAGAGAACATGCAATGTGGACATCGTCACAGTGGGCTTGTGTGATGTTTTCCGACAAGTCCAGGTTTAGCTTGCAGTCTGATTCACGTCTGACTTTCATATGGAGAACGCCAGGTACCCGTTACCACCAAGACAACATCATTGAACGGAACTGTTACGGTGGTGCAGCATTGCTCGTTTGGGGTGTAATTAACTGGGTTCCAGAACAGATCTGCATGTTCAAACCGGAACCATGAAACCCCAAATTTATCGGGACATCATTCTGGAACAACATGTACGTTTGTTTAGGGGTGCCATGGGCGCAGAATTTGTGTTTATGGATGACAACGGCCGTCCTCACCGAGCAAACATCGTAAACCAATGCCTTGAATCTGAGGATATAACCCGTATGGAATGGCCAGCATTCACACCTGACTTGAATCCGATAGAGCATTTGTGGGACATGCTTGGCCGACGAGTTGCAGCCCGTCAACCACCTCCTACATGTGTACCAGAACTTCGGAGAGCATTGCTTGCTGAGTGGAGTGATCTTCCCCAAGATCACAGATCGATAATTTGATACTCAGCATGCCTAGGCATTGTACAGACTGTATTTCATCGCATGGGAGACATACAATGTATTAACCATCATACCAACCATGTAATAGTAAGTTTTTGTAAAGGAGATATTTTTTACAATTGCTCCAGGGAGCAAAAATCGTAGTTTTTATGAATGGTATCATACATACACCATCGTTTTTGTTCTTTATCTTTTGTTTAATAAATGGGCTTTATGAATAAGTAACGTTTGTTTTGTTTCTGAACCTTTATTTGCCAGAGCTGGCATTATCCTTAATTTATGGACATGAGTGTATATGGCAACGATTCGAAATTTCTCCAGATCTTAAAACATTTTCAATGTGCCTATAACCTTCAACTGCTAGGTGACTGTCTATTCATATGGAATGAACAAAATTCACTGCCTATATCCCTGGATAAAACATTTGTGTTAAACATAGGGATCAACAATCCTTGAATGTATATATGTATATATATATTTTTTTTTTCTTCTAAATAATCATGTAATAAAAGCAATAGTCATATACTGACATATGCATTATTTTGAAGAAAAGTATCAAGCTTTGAGATATTATGTGTTTCTTGATCAGATAAACCATTTTAATTTCATGACCCCCCCCCCTCCTGTATGTACAATATGTTATTATTAGCTTCTTTTGATTTTTATCGTGTTTTCATTTTTTTTCTTCCCCGCACTGCAATGTAAGTGCAGCCAGCCTTTTGTGGATGTAAATGAATAAATAAATAAAACTATCACATTTCAATATGAACACCCTTCTTAGCTCGGGCTACATCTACACGAGTAAAAAAAAGGTGCTCATGTTGGGGGATATGGTAGTTTTGTATAACAAATTATCCTAAACAATCATTATGCACTGTCTGTGTTGCATTTTACTTTATATCGAGTTTTTCCACTCTACAACACCACCTATGTATGAAATTTGAATTTTTTTATTTTATCAAAAAAAATCCTCTAGGACATAAGTATTTTAATGAAAACTGTACCTTTTTATGCCGATTGGTTGATTCATTATTTATTTTTAAAATATGTCCAGGACCTCTTGTCAAGCCTGTATATCAAAGTTGCCATAGAACTTCCCTTTGTAAGTCATCATGAAACCGTATGCTTTCAAATGCCACTCTCCACAGGTGGGAAAAATGCTTTCCCCTTTTTTCTTTGTTAAAGGGATTTTATTGGTTATATTAGTGTGGGAATTGTGGGAACTTTGGCTAATACACATTCCTGATACCAAGATTTCACTAGCTTTAGATACTTCTATGCATAGATAGATAAATATTGATGAACAACGCCCTTCTGTGTGTGTTGTATGTGGGAAAATTTCCACTTCTACATATACTAAGAGGGTCATACTTTGACTCTTCAGTATGATAATCATCAATTTGCTAATATGCAGTTTGATTGATTATGAGATCCCCTCCTAGATACCAGTGGAATCCATCACTTTCAAGAACAATAAATTTGCTCCACAATGAACACTCCCACCCCCTTCCCCCACATTCTGGAACTATGTGTCTAGATTAATATTTTTTCTAAACCTTTCCAATAGTGAATTTATAGTGTAAAAAACAGTGAAATAATATTCATCCTGGCCTTACTGGCTGAAGCACTGTTTCCCTCCATGTGATGGGTGGGGGCATGACCCCTCCAGTATCATAGTAAATTATATTACTCTATAGGCCTATATGTTTATCTCGACTTGAATGTACGTTTATATAGGTCTGATATAAAAAAAGAAGGTTTCTTTCAGCAGCATGCTGTGGGTGCTCGATCACCCACTGTAATTTATGGCATGGATCTAAGCGTCCACTTAATTGATTCACAAATCAAAATTTCCTGTATAAAGATCAAGACGAGCAACTGCAAATTCCAAACACTTCAGATGCCCTTGGTTTCTTTTGATCGAGTCTACTGTAGCTGATGAAGTACCGTAAAAGTCAGATATAACTAGCATGTACAAGATATATAGGAAACTGACTGTTATGGTAAGATGCTATAATTTTTGGAATGAAATATTCATTGCTGCCTCTATGGGACTTGAACCCACACTCCCTTGCGTTCAGGATGATTGTGCTACCACAATATATGGTCTAGAAGCACCTCTGTTTCTACGGCAGTGTTTCTCAACTGTCGTAGCCCGAAATCATTCATACCAGGTCACAAGTGATTGGCTATTTCTTTCTCTCCCACCCCATTCATTTCTCATATAAGTCGTGTGTTTAACTGAGCCTTTTCTTTACAAAAATAAATCAAACCCAGCCTCACGCTTCCAAAGGTTGAGAACCACTGCTTTACAGCAGGACTCGAACCTATGATCTCTTGCATTCAGGATGAGAGCACTACCAGTATATGCTCTAGAAGCAGAAAGAATATTTCTTCCTTGGAGCTTATATGGAGAATGACACCATGCGATGGATGGTGAAGCAATCAGGTAATGGCTTGTTAATGGCATCAAGGCCACCAGATGGTGACATGTATGTAGAGAAAGATGTGATCTCCACATTTTAATAGTTAGCTGGCTGCAATGTGAAGATGCTGATTTCTGGAAATAAAAATCCACCAAAAATCAGCATCTTTACATAACAGCCAGTTATCTGTATATCTTGTATTAATAAGCAGAGAGGACGTCTTTCTCTACAAATAACGTGTATGGCTTATAACAGCAATCTCACTACTAGGCATGATTTGCAAATGCACACTAAATGAGCTGATGTTAAAGATCTTATTGCTCTATAATTGTCTGTGATAATGACTAATTTATTTTGCTATTGTAAGCTCCCATTACGATAGATTTTTAGCATACATCTCTTAATTTCATGTGCATTTTTTATTGCATTAAGATGCTGTCACTTACCTAATCCTTCAGTAAGGTGCTCTCTTACAGCTGCAAACAAGCAAAAAAGCAGATATAAAGAAAAGCATATCAGTGCTACATGCTCTAAATGTGACATTCTCCTTTTTTAATGGGAGGAATGTTCAACAAAAGACTACAAAAAAGCATAAAGCCATAACATATGGTGGTGCAACTGAAACTACAAAATATTGGCAAAACGCTACAAAGTTGTTGAAAAAATAGCTCTAGCACAGAAAAAAAAAGTTAAATATCGACATAATATGCTGCTAAAAACATTCTCTACAATAGTATTTTTTTTACAGATTACTCTAGTATTATTGAGTGGGCAGAATGTCCCCAGATTGAAATAACTTAATCTGAAAAAATATTGAATGTTTTCCTCGAAGGGAAATAGCTAAATAAGTTTCTGCGCAATTTGGATTTATAGTAACTAAAAATATCTTTGGCTAGCTTCGTACAACAATGAGTGCTGCACTATCCCTCTAGAGATGTTCCAAGTTTCCTATCAGCAGAGGTATGCCACTTTTATTCATTTTTTTTACCAGAAAGCAACTAAAAAACAAATTTATTGGACATGTCTAACTTTAACCAAAATTATAACAAAGTTTGCTAAAATGCATTTTTTTTTACACTAATTCTAAAAATTAATGTATCTTTTTCATTCATGGCAAAATATGAATTCCTAAGAGAGGGGAATCACTTTTATGCGTAGGATCAGGGCCACAACTAGATGCTTGATCAGCTGGGTAAGCACACATTTTGGTGAGCCCTCTGGTTTGGCAGCCAGGGCACCAGATCCGCCTGCTCCCCTTTAGCTGTAGCCCTCTGCTTAAGATTGAAAAGATTCTAAAATTTTAAGCAGAAAACAAAAACCAGTCATTTTAGAATTACTTGAAAAAGTAATACAGTTGAATGCCTTTAGTGCAAAACTGCTTAATGTAAAATGCTGTTTCAAGCAAAACTGCTTAATGTAAAATGCTGTTTCAAGCAAAACTTGTTTTTAGTATATTGTCTAATAAAACCATTTTTAAATTTTTATTAGATACAATTGGTCCCTATAGTTTTGTGTGTTAGCAAGGTTTAACTGCAACTTTTTTTTATAAGATAAACCCTTTTCCAGCTTTAGTCAAGCACCCAATCCTTGGTTCAAACAACTAAAAATTTGAATTTTTCTGCTTTGAACATGGCTACAATAACCTGAAATTATATGCTATTTGCATCAGAAAATTTACGTTAATTTTTGTCAAGATTGGGTATAATGGACCTTAGCAACAAAAATATTGAAGTCATAAAGCATAAAAGTTTGAGTATGTATGTATGAGGGAGTTGAAGTCAGAGTCATGCAAATCACATTTTTAACCATTAGGAATTCTATCTAGAAGTGCTGAACTATTGAAAGAAAAAATGAAATGTATCTCAGCTTCAATGATTTGCCCCCAGATTGAAATATCTCAAAAATTTTAGACATGGGACTCTCTATGGAAACAATTCTTTTTCCGAAATTCCAAACCTTTTCCCCTCAAAATTAAGATTAACTGACCTCGCAACACTCTGACTTCAACCAAAGTTATATATCATCGAGAAAATATATCTTAAAATTTGTCTTGAAAATTTAATTTTTTTTTTCAGCTTCACCTGATTCCTCAAGATCTCTTTGATGATTTGTGCTATCCATTTCTTTTCCAAAAAGACGTGCAATACTATGCAACTTTAACCTTGAAAGAGCTCTACGAAGACTGAAACACTTTTCCTCATCTTTCTCTACTGCATCTGAAGAGAGAGAGAAATTACAAAACATGTAATTTATGATTTGCATTCAATTTATAATTCATTTATGTATTCTTAGTAACTACAAATATAAGCATAATATAGGCTTCTTTCGCTGAAATATTGATTTTTTTTTTCATAAAATTTTAGTAGCAAGTGAACAGCTGGCATTTCATATATATAGGGTGTTCTGTAAGTGCTAATGTGGCCTTTTTCTCATCAACCATCTGTCACAGAGGTTTAATTTCAATTTAAAAAATACTCAAAAGGCATTCAAAAATTACCCTGTATCAGTTTTGGGAGTGAAATTCAGTGTGTAATAGAATAAAAAAATATAAATTTTTATATTGTTCAATTGTTCTTAAGCTTCCAATTAGAAAGTTTTAGCCCTTTATCTCCTGAGGCCAACAGGAAAAATTCCTTGTTTCTAAGTGCAATATTCACTGAGATATTTGAATTCAAAAACGGAGAAACATTATGGGGAAAAAAACAGCAAACACGAATGGGCAACACTCCTTTTCCTCATTCATGCTGTCCTTTCCCCCAACTCTTCTCTGATTTTTTAATTCCAATATCTCAGCGAATATTGCATTTAGAAACTTGGAATTTTTTCGTCAGCCTCAGGAGTGACATAGCAACAACTTTCTAATTGGAAGTCAGAAGACAGGGACTGTATAAAAATGTAGATTTGGCATAGAATTTGTTACTCCCAGGGGTAGTAAATTCGAACACAATTGACACATCTAAAAAGAAATACGATAAACATGTTGGAGTAAATCGAGAAGCTATCCATTCATAGATAAGACAACCATAAATACTTTTACGGACAGTGTATGTTTTATCATGTATACAGGGCTGCCACTCAAAAAATGAAAAAGAGTAGGACAAGGGAGGGTACCCTCCTTACACAACATAATCATAACATAATTTTAAAAAAAACCCTGAAAAAAAAATGTTTTTTCTTTTAATTTTAGATTTTATTTTCAATATCATTATTTCAGTATCCTGTAAGACTGACTCCAGCTAAAGCAAAATGACAGAAATGACTTGGTAACAAAAACAATTTTTGGCCAAAATAAGGTATATTAGCAACCACACATAATTCTTTTCTGTCTCTCCTCACAATATATATTAAATTTTTTTTTGGACTATTCCACAGTCCAGACTGTCAACTCTCTTCAACAATTATATTGCAAATTATATTAACAGCAAATTATAAAGACTTGTAAGTTTTTTTAAGAATAACGATCTTTTGAGACCACTTCCAAACGCACAGTGTGAAATGTGTAAATTAAAAGGTTCAATATAAATAAGTCAAGGTGGTTCTACTGCGTTGTCCATTTCTTTTTTAAAAGGATTTGTTTAAATTTTAGTGCTCAATGCCAATATAATCATTTTTGACAAATGAAGCACTTTAATTTCTAGCTGTTTACTTGAGCATTGTAAACATTGTTTATGTCTCTGCATGCCCTAAATATACAGAAGACAATTGAATGTTATTGGGTATCATCAGAGTCACGAAACCTAGAATAGGCCAATGTATCCAACTTATGCAAACTGTTGTTTCACCCATACACAAAATGTGCACCATAATTTTGAATGATGAATGTTAGTTACTGTCCAAGACCATGAAGCAGCAAATGGTTTTTAGGAATGTTTTTTTTTATATACAGGAACCTACAAAAAAATTTTTTTCAACCAGGCACAAGTTTTTTAATCACTACTCTACTTGTTGAACCCTCAAACTAAACAAATGAAAAATTAATAAACCCCAAAATAATCCACATACACCTCCATCCCCAAATAACTTTAAAAATGAAAAGTTCTGCTTTAGCAGAATCATTGCAATCTACTACATTTGCATTATTTGGTATTATATCGATGATTGTGAACTTCCTCAATCAAAATCAATTATACAAATTTTGTTGATAGGATTTGGTAAAAATGTAGGGAAAGTAGGACAAAAGTAGGACATTTTACCAAAAAGTGGGAAAAGTAGAACAAGTGGGAGCCCTGTGTATATATACTTTAGTTTTTTATGATTACATTTTTTATTGGGTTGCTGTATTTTAAAAATAGACATCCATATTTGTTATGGGCATCTTTTTCTCAGCCATCTCGTTGGATATTTTGCCTGTTGTAACCCTGTATTTGTATTTTTTTATACAATGTATTTTCCTCCTCTTAACTGGTACAGGGTAATTTTTGAACGCCTGTTGATAATTGTTTACATTGAAACCATACCTCTACGACACACAGTTGATGGGATAAGGGCCACGTTAGAACTTACAGGACACCCTGTATAGCAAAACGTCTCATTTGCAGACACTGGCAGGTCAAAAAAATTTGTCTGTAAAGTGGTTGTGACTGTTAATCAGGAGTTTGAAAGGCATACTTTTATTATACAAGGGAAGTTATTATTTGGTCATAAAAGAATGGTGACCGCACATTAGGGGTGAAGGGTTTTACTGTTCTTTTTTTGCAAAAAAACTTCATTTCAATAAATATAGCACTAACACTGTTAGCTTAATTTGAAAATTTTTTCCTCACCACGGCCATTTGATACATGCGAAGACTAATTACATTTAGACCTACAGTTTAAAGCCAAATTTTGAATAACTTTTCTTCCATGTTTCCAACTCTCTGCAACAAGCTGAAATGCTAACCTTGATGATAACGAAATTGATGATTTTAAAAAATATATTTTTTGTGTCTTTTAAATCATCTGACGATACCGTGTGCATTTGTGAAAAGTTGCATGCAGAAATAATTTAAATTCCCATATCTCAGGTAGTATTCAGAATATATCAAGTGTTTTTTTTGTCTGCAAGTAGACCTCGTTTCCCACAAATTCAATGATTTTAATATGGCTTTACTACTTCTTTCAGTCTGGGTACTGAATAGGCGTGCAAACCACTTTCATAACAAAATTGTTTTACGCTATATCTTGAGAGGTTTGGAATGCAAATAGAAGCCAACACAGTAATCTTATAGGAATTTACGAGACAAATCCAGACAAAACTCTTGTTTTAGTATCTGTTCCTGTCTAATTACTAAGCTTGCAGCATGCTTTCATGACGAAATTGTTTTTCGGTATATCTCAAGATATTCCTAATGCAAACTGAAGCCAATGATATTGCCTTTTAGATACTTCAAAGACAAATCCGATGACACCCATTTCACTAAGTCAATACCTACCAACCTCCTCCTAACCAGATCATGGTCCACCGCTCTGTCTCAATGAAGAAATTTTGCAGATGGTTGAAGTAGACCTGGGCCATGCTGGAAGCTGTGCATGTATGTGTTGTGAACCTAACGCGAAGTCTGTTTCTGTGTAATATATTAATGCTTGTTATGTGTAGTGCTGTATCTGCCGTTGATTTTTCTAACTATGAGTGAAGTTTAATGATTGAATATTGTATTGTGGTAGGCCTGTTGTTCTCTGTGGTGAGACTTTTCAACAGAGAGATCGGCTATACCTATCTACCTGGTGATTCGAAGCACAAAGTATGTATTTACATCAAAACTTGCAGCCGTCTCTATGACACAGCCTATCAAAATTTTTTTTGTTTTAAAATTTGAAATTTCCCCCTCAAGATTTAAGATTGTTGCAAAGGCAACAGCTTCCTTTGCCTCCTCCCACCTTTATTTTTTGCCCTTATCATTAGCATCATTATATTATTGCTTTGTGTTGGTATCAATATATAAGTAGGAAATATATTAAGGTAAATAATTAGGTAAGATATTTTATATTACTTATATACTTTTAAAGTAGATCAAATGAAAAAATATTGTGATGAAATATTAACAAAACACAAATTCTGAAATGGTAAGCTAACCATCTACAGCATTTTCTTCATTAGTAGCATCAGTGCCCAGTAATGTTCCTGCAGCCCCAGTCACTTTTAGAAAGACCTGGAAAGATTAATGGCAAAAAATTATACTAAAACTAATGCTGGTCGTGAAAAAATTTATTTGCAATGCAAAAAATTGATTTAACCTGCACATCGAACATGCAGTTTTATTTGATATTAATTAAATTCTGCAATTTTCCAGTTTAATAATTAATTCTTCATTATCATGTTGATAAAGAGCTCATCAGTCTACATGGAAGAATAGGGTGACACTTACTTCTTCTAATGATGTGTCTGATATGCCGTAGCTACTGATATGCAAGTCTTCCAGGGTAACATCCAAGGCTCTGAACAGTCTCTGAAGATCCCCTGTTCTATGACACGTGGAGGGAATCAGGTAAGAAACTTCAGCTCCAACATCTTCTATGACTTGTGCTTCTGGGACGAACTCGTGTATGAATTTGGTCAACTGAGTTACGACGCATGTTCCACCTTTTGGAATTATTATAAAAATGACAGTAAAATGAGTGAAATCGCAGCAAATACTGATGCATTTTTTATAGTCACTTTACTGATGATAATTGCCTGAAGGTTCTTAGTACAGTTCAGAAATATAGTAAAATAACATTAACATCATAATGTAGTTAAACCCTGTTTTACTATGGGTTGTGAGGGGACTTACATATGTGCTTTACTCAACCATGGTATAAGCGGATATACAGAGTCTGCTTTCAGTGTGGGCAAATAGAAAATTTGTCCAGGGGCCATTAAAATGTGAGCAATATTTACAAATCATTTGAAGATCTTTGACCCCAGTTTGCAGGAAGCCTCATAATTCCTGCTTTGCATAGGACCCCCTCTCTGGTCAATCGGTTGAGCTATATTGCAAAGGACCACATAATTTGAGGGGAGCAAACTTTATAGCAAACATTTTATAGGCAAACAATATAATAAATATTATTTGCCTATTGACTGACTATTCAAAGATATCTGACCTCAGTCCCAGAAAGACCCATAATTCCTGATTTGCTCAGGCTTCCTCATGTCAACCTTGGGCTCCACATACAAAAGTGTATTTCCATAACACAATGGAGGATAAGATCAACGTTTCCTCTAATTTTGATTTTACCTGTGCTCGTCACTTTTTCCTGTGTACAGAAAGGCAATATATGATGTACACCAACAGTGCATTTATTTATTGTGTGTGCACAGGAGTATTTTCACTGTGCACACGGCTCAAAGCAGGGGCTTTTAACTTTTTGTGTTCTCCAGATCCTTTGTGCCAATGAGATGAGATCCATGGATCTTTTGTGCCAATGAGATGAGGTCCATGGATCTTTTGTGTCAATGAGATGAGGTCCACTGAAAGTCTGGGGCCAATAAGATGAAGTCCACAGACCCACTTACAAAATAATATTCATTATATAACAATGCAAAAACAATTTGAGTTAATTGAAGAGTAAAAATGGTAAATGCTGTAAGTGCTAAAAAAATTCAAACTCTGTTTTTCATGTTGAAGTGTCAAATGAGCAATGCTTTATAATGTTATCAACGTGAAAGTGCCTGATAGTCATCCAAGTGGTTCAAAAGTGTGTGTAAAGAGATAGCAAATGTGAACATCCCTATGGGCTACAAAAACATTTTTTTGAGATTCCGCAACCTTTTTTCCTTTGGCACTTACAGTGTTACCACTTTTACCCTTCAATTGTTTTTTCATCCAAGCTCACACAGACCACCTGAAATCTCTCCAAGGATTCTCCCCCCCCCCCCAGAGATCTGTGGACCCCTGGTTAAGAACCCACTGCCTTTCTTTTAAGGTAACACTGAACATGATGATGCCCACATTCCTTGATTCCAAAATAAATCAAGGTGTGATTTCATAGGGGTTCGATTGTAATATTCAAATTTAATGCACATTTCTTCTTACAAAAAAATACACGTTTGCAGCTGAGAAATAAGATATGCGTTAGATTTAAATAAATATGGGAGTATCAATCCATGTTAGTCACACATACAATGCACATAATTTTTAAAAATAATTCATTAATATATTCTAACCCCAAGGAGAGCTTGTAGACGAAGTAACACCATTTTCTGATAGGACATTGCTATCAGAGTGATCAGACTTTGAGTCGAGAGTAGAAACATCTGCTACCCCTTCATCTATTACCTGTAAAATATAAGAAGAATGGTCCCTTTTTAAGAAAGAAAACTAACAAATAAAAAAAGATGATGCACGCCTACCCCTGATTTGTTGCATATTTAGTTCTTTTAATCATGCACTTACGCTAGAACTCTTTGTTGAGCTGTCTTTTCCATAGCTATTTGATCCTTTGCTACTTTGCTTATCAGATGTGATGGTCGAGTAATCGCTTCCCTTGACGAATGTCAGATAATAGCCATTTCCGAAACGGGTCTTCAAAAATAATGATGAGCCACAACACCGCAATTTTCCATTCGCTATCACAGCTATCCTATCGCCCAGAAGATCTGCTTCATCCATGTGATGAGTGGTAAGTATCACTGTTCGACCTTTCAAAATACCAATGAAAAATCGTCATTGCCTCATATGCGTGCCAAAATATGCATATCATTTAACACCATATCACTTAAACTAAAATTCACGTATCTATGAATTTTTACAAAATTTAGAATTGGAAACAGACCTGTTTTATACTTGAGCAGAAGTTCCCATATGGATCTTCGGGCATATGGGTCTACACCAGCAGTAGGTTCATCCAATATCACAGTCTGTGAGCCTCCAACAAAAGCAACTCCAATAGATAGTTTCCTTTGCATGCCTCCTGAAATTTGCAGATTAATGATTTTATATCAAACCAGCTATAATACCTGGCGCTGCCCAGGTTTTCCATGCCAATTACTGAGAAGATTGAAAAAGTGACAAACCATTATAAAGGAATATAAATTATTATTCATAATACTTTGCAGCATTAAAGAAGTGACTGTTGAGGCCCGGGAACCATTGTTGTCTGACATTTTTTTACCCATTTAGGGCATTTTGCCCTACTTTGATGAATTTTTAAAATAGCCTATCGTTCAATCTAAGCTTTGTTTGGTATATATGCAAAATTTGGTGATGATCGATGTAAAATTGTAGATTTTTATAGAGAACATATACACACACACACATAGAAAATCAATTTTATATATAGAAGATCAAACTAACTAACACAACCAATCCAGATAAATGTGTTATCTCAATTACCAAGGGATAGAGAACGATGACCCATAATCATAAAATTCACTTTCAAGTTTCATTTTCTGCATAGACATGAATTTTTATTGCACCTATGGGCCCCTAGTCCCACCACCTAATGATTCTGAATCCCTCCAATATTTCCAATAACTTTACTACACCTATGATTGTTTACATAATTTTCCAGATCTTACTTGCTCCCTCTTTTTCAGAAAAATAAAATGTTAGTGCCTCTTTTCTTATACAAACCCATGAAGTCTCGTGTCATAGTTTCTAGGGGTAGGGGTCTTCAATCCTACATGACCACATGTGGCCCTCAAAGCTTTTGGAGGTGGCCTGCTAACGTAAAGGCTCACATAGCTACAGAATTTATAGAAATGCTGAAACACAAAACCTCAATGAAAAAAAATGTATTCCAAAATTGATGAAAGAGGCAATTTCAAAAATTACTTTTAGAAAACGTTTCAGAACTAATGAGAGAAATAATTCGAGATTTAATGAGAAATAATTTAATAATTATTGAAAAAGCAATGATACTCATGATGAAATTCTTGTCAAAAGGGGAAGGATCACGCTTCAATAAGTTTGGGAACCAATGGCTTTGACGATTTTGCCAGGGCCCTAGCATCCCTTCTTGGAGGCCCCGAGACAGGCGTTTTATTGGCAGTCCACTTGAAAGGGTTATTATTATGCCAAATGAGTAAAATGAGTATACAGTTTTTGTAGAGTCCAATTCAACTCTGGGCCCCGGTTGCCCCATCCTAGTTATGTGCCTGGATTTTGCCCATTACTCTGACACCAAATAGTACAATACATTATGGATCATGTAAATGTGAAGAGGTATCCTATGGGGATTTTCCAAGTGTTTTTGGAACAGTATTGGATTATTTACAGTATTGTTATTTAATATCACGTATGGTAACTGTTACCATTCTAGTTGAATACTGGGACACGTGAATAAGAAATTTAGAGATATCTGCAAGTGATATCGACCACATATAAGTAATTTATAACTGATAATATAACTCACCGTATTATTTTTTTATAATTTTAAGAATGTGATCCTAAGATGTATTCCCAAGGGATCAGCATTGACATTTCATGAAGAGCCACTTTTCATGGGTAGAGATAAACAAATATAAGGAGAGGCATTACTTTTAGACTAACCTACTTACATCAACTTGTTTAAATACCGCAGAATCTTATATTGCCATGCTCACCGAAAAAACAAATTGTTATTTAACCAGAGAGAAAACTTTTTCATCAATCACTAACACTTTCCTTTACATAGTGTATACCAACAGTACTAAGACTATTGTTACACTGAAGTTTAAGTTTTAAGAAGTTAAAAAAATTTAACATAAATCAAATCCAAGATATACAGAAGACTGGATGTTGTGAAGATATTTATTATTTTAGATGTTAATTTTTTTTTTAAGGAAGGAAAAAACTCATCTCTGCCTCTATGTCATATAAATCAAATCTATTCATTCGGGATATGTTTTAAGATGCACATACCATTTCATATTGTTAATTTTGAGCTGATTAGGTGTGTCTGTATGCATAGGCACCGAAACCCAGGAGCAGAGGTCATTTGAGTCCCCCCCCCCAATAATTTCTAAAAAAACAATGCATAATATCTTTGCTCCCACCCCCCTATATAAAACCAGGAATGACCAGCAACTCTCTGCCCCCCGCCCCAATATTTTCTTCATGTCGGTGCCTCTGTCTGTGTGTGAGAAATGCACAAACCTGAAAGATTTTTAGAAAGCTCATTCTTCTTGTGTTTTAAGTTCATGTCTTGAATCATGTCATTAGATTCCTCTATCACATCTTTTTCGCTCGCACCTTTCAGGCGAGAATAAAACCACAGGTGTTCCATCACAGTCAAGCTGGAATGCATTAAGAAGCAGATCTTGATTACAAACTTATTTCAATTCGTATTTTTTAACAACAATCATCATTTCTTAACACCAATAGAAAAAAAAAATTAATTCAAGATCTTAAAAATATATTTTACTCAATGCGGAACTTCAATATTAGGAATTGCAAAAAAGAAGAAAAAATGCTCACTCATCGAAAAGCACATTGTGTTGTGGACATGTGCCAAGACTTCTTCGAATCAGATCCATGTCTGCTCTTATGTCCCGACCATAAATTTTTGCTGTCCCATGAGTCGGTGGAAACATGCCAGTCAAAATAGATCTAGAAATAATAGTTAAAGTTGTATACACATCAAAAGTACCATGAAATATCTTATTGATATAATGTAAAATTATAGTATTTTGCATACATGGTTGTAGTCTTTCCTGCTCCATTATGTCCTAGGAAAGATGTTATCTGCCCTTCGTAGAAATTAAGACTGAGGTCATCAACAGCTAGTTTCATGTTATCGTATATTTTAGTTAAATGATGTATAGAGACTCCAAGTTTCAGGTCTTTTGGTTCATCTTCAAAATCAACATGTTTTTCTGAAATATCATAAAAACGTAAACATTATATTCCTTTATAATATTTGTATCAATTTTTTTTCCTTACCTGATTTAAATTAACATAAGGCCTGTAAGGGGTACCCTTATTCCACCGTTTCATCATTTTCTTTGGATTTGGGAAAAATGCTTTGTCTTTGAAGGTAAAAATGATACATAGGCCTATACAAAGCAATAAAACCTTTTACTCCAGGTGTCATAATGCACTCCATCTGGCCTACTTTCAGAGGAATAGTATCAATACACACAACACAATAGATACACCAGTTTCTGGACTACAAGCAGTACCCATATCACTTATCTGGCCTGCAGACTGAAAAGGTTGTGCATCCCTGCTCATTCTACACAACACAATGTTTGTTCTCCATTGTAGGCCTAAATTTAATAGTACTATAAATTGTACGAATGGGCATACCGTTCTGATAGAAATAATTGAATTTATGTGTGATGTCTCTTACTGTATTCCAGTTGCCTCTGTGGACTGAAAACGCTGTCATGGACTTCTGGCATCAATGATAGTGGGCTACCCCAAACCTTGTGTATAATTCAGAAAGTTAAATAATGTGAATAACCTATCAGCATCATCACTTCGAAAATTATCTTTCCTAGGCATCGAGCCACAATGATGCACCCTTTATCAAAATTTGATAAATCTTTTCCATTTTGAAGGTTACAAATTTAAATGCACAACTGACTGTGAGAGCACAAACCTAGGTCTTATCTATAACATTCATGACCATAATCTGCACTGTGTGTTTGCTACGAGAAGAGTACTATGCAAATTATTGTTTTGAACAGATGAAAAATTGCAGAAAGTGGAAAGAAATCATATTAAAGACATAACATGCCTCTATTTCCAGCATATACTAGCTTATAAGAATGAGATTACTTCATTCTTCACATAATAAATAACTTTTTTTTTAACATGTATTAATAATTATTTGACTCACTATGGATATCGGAAGCATCAATTTCCGGGAATGCAGACACGCTACTCTCTTTTCCGCACCAATATGACTTTGTGAACAAAAAGCACCAAGGTTTTGGTACACCATACTGTCCTGAAACATTCAAAGAAAATATTCATTTCAACAGTTTGATACATTCTAGGACAAGACATACTTTAGATGAGCAATTTTCTACCAATATTCTGTGCTAAAATTAATTCACCATGACTACTACTAAACCACTCATGCACCTCATAAACATTCCTTTTAAGAATTAAAGACTTAAAGTAGCAAACAATGTAAGTGCCAAAAAAATTCAAACACAGTTTTTCAAAAATGAAGCTGTCAAATGAGCAATGGTTTATAATGTAGTAAACATGAAAAGTGTCTAGTAGTCCTTTAAGTAGTTCAAAAGCGCATGCAAAGAGATGGTTAATGTGAATGTATAGTTATGCACAGAAACAGTTTTTTGTGATTTCCCAACATTTTTAACATTTTTCCCAATGCTTTTAGTCCTCAATTTCTAACAAATTGGTTGTACGCTAGAATTTACTACATATGTTTCTGAGAAATGCATGTTATGTGTTCAGAAAGTTCTCCCCTATGCTTTCTAAGCTTGAAAACAACAACTTGGCATGCACATACACCAGGACTGGAAGAGATCTCAACATCTGAGTAATTTTAGTGGTTTTACTCTGTCATTACTATAGTCCATGGTGGTTTTGGAGCCCCTAATATTAGCCAAGGATGTCACAAGATTCCATAAGAATAGAAATTAAGGATCTCTGCATTGGATAATGCTCTTGTGGTCGGCCACAGGGACCTTAGAGCAGAAAATCCAGAGGCTCCAACTGTTAATCTTTTCATACATACAGTGAAACCTCCCAACAATGGCCACTAATCGGACTGAACAAATTTGGCCATTATTGGGAGTTTACCATTGTGAAGAGGTTAAGTATTTCTGAAACATAGATTAAATTTTTCAGTTTCTTATAAAGTTATAACCCATGCTATATAATTATTTTGGATAAGCTGTTTTTGCAGCACAACTTTTATTTTGCATTAAGATGCATAAATTTTTTCATGAAGAACTTTGTGATTTTCTATTGTTAATTTCATTCATGAATTTCATGAAGGAAAATGCATACAGCTGCACAATAATCCTGGTATCCTGGGACATGCATTCTTTGAATCAGATTCATCCTCTGATGCAATCAGCTATTTTTTTGTTTTTATCTAGGGCACAATTTTCAATGAGTGTTTACCCGACACTCTTTGTCTAACAGCATGGAAAACAAGGACCCTTCAGTCTATGACATAGCCACTTGCCAAGTTATAACCCTAATTTATGCTTTGTTCTTTCTAAAACACACCTAGCACATGGGTTAGCATCTTATTTGAAGAACCCCTGAGGTCTGCAGATCACATTTTGGAAACCATCGATGTAGGAAAGAACCCATAGAGTTATTTCTATGTTTGATGGACTCAAGGAAAGAAAAACTCCTTCAAAGCAAATCTTCAGGGTTATTTTTCTTACATGATAATGCATCATTTTTCTTTCATTTCAATTTCCAAAAGTGTTTGTTATTCAGAAATCATTTCGTTCGGAGGTTAACCTTAATCCAATAGGATGTGTTCTGTTCGAAGAAAATATGGCCGTTGTTCAGAGGTGACCATTATGGGAGATTTTACTGTAATTAACTTACATGTTCCCCCCCCCCCCATATCAGGAATCTTAGAGAATTGCATTTCCCCATCATATTTATGGTCTTGCCTTTCCCCCCCCCCCCCCGCTCCATGTACATACAGTAGCATTATGAAATAAAATTGATTAACATTACAGCTTATTTTCATGAAACATTTATCAAAGAATTTACATGATAGTTTTGACACTATTTTTTGTTCTTCAAAATTTTTTATACAAGAATATCAATAATTGATTATTGATTTACTATAAAAATTCAAATACGGTGATACCTCAGATAATGAAGATATTTTATTATCAAATCGTGTGCGTGTGTGTGTGAGCCAAAATACGATTTCCCATAGGTTTCTAAGGAAAATTGTTTCCTCCAAAATCTAAAGATAAGTTTTACGAAACACTAAGAAGAACTGTAAAAAACATAAAACACTAATTCATAAATGAACAGCTTCAAAATTTAATGAAGGAGAATTTAAAGGAAAATGAGATACCAAAGATGTATATTTTATTACACATATTATTTCTGACTTGACTTATGATGTGATACAACTCGGTCAGTTTTTCAGGGGGGGAAGGGTGTTTTCCATATCATTTTGTTGGCTCAGTTCTCTGTCTCTTACATGCAAATTGGAAAGATAAGCTTTCATAATGTCTAAACCATTCTATTTCTTGTTAGGAATTTCTCGCATTGGAAAATTGTACTGCCCGAGAACATTCAAATCTAGATTACCATTTTTTAAATGAATTTTTTCTTAACTTAATCCCTCATTTTACATGAAATGATTCAAAAACGTTTTAAAGAGAAGTAAGGGAACATCTAGAGCAGTGATTCCCAACGTGGGCGTTAACGCCCCCTTGGGGGCGATGGAATGTTCCGGGGGGGGGGGGGGTAGAAGCTCTATGGGTAGAACATAGGATCCTATGAGTTAGATTGCGTTGGGGGCGATGGGAGAAAAAAATTTTTGAAGAAGGGGACAATTGGGCAAAAAAGGTTGGGAAACTGATCTAGAGAGAGAGAGATTCCAAGGTGGACATGAATTAATTGGGCTCAAGTGAGAGTAATTCTAATCAAGAGATTCTCACCAAATTTTATTATTTCATAGCACGGCTGTGTTAGCTTAGCGTGTGCATCTATATCAACAAAAATGTTTGTTAGCCATATCCACATTCGATAGCGAGGCTAAAAAGGCGTGAAAAATTTTTCAGATAGTTGAAACATTCATAAGTTAAAGCATTCATTAGGTGAGGTATCACTACATTGTAAAGAAAAACTTCACATCACACTGACCTGGAAATACTGCTTCAATATACCAAGTTATCACGCTGTATATAGCACCATCTATAAGAAGCATTATCATGACCTTTAACATACTGTAACCATCACCAGGTATTGGACTGATGTGAATATTTTCCCACTGAACTCCAACACCTTCCTCTTCATAATGTGCGATGTAGCTGCACCCGAATCCAAATGCAACATTCGACAGAAAACTCTATAGGTATTCAAAAAATGTAAACAGTACACACACTTAAAAATACAATATTCTTCAAGACAAAACATAGGTCAGAATACAGTTTTGATAAACAATCATCTCAATGATAGTTAATCATTTCTGATATTAGTTTTCATTTCTAATCGAATAATAATAACAATAAGAAAGAAATTTTGTCTAAATAACTTTGAATAACTCTGACTAATAAGAAGGAAAACTTACTGTGGCACCTTTCTGAGCAACTGTCAGCCTGTCTTCCCATAAAACTAAAAATGGATACGGTATATAACCGAGGAAGAACAATATGCCACCAGCAGCAGCTGCTATGTTAGCCCTGGAGAAAAGTGTGCTGAGTAGAAATGACATGTTGATGGTTGAAACACTGTAGCACAGAAGAAAGACGTATATCACGCCAGGATCGCTATTCTCCATTACATTTCCATACTGAAAAATGAAGTAAAATAACTATAATATATGCTCTCCTGCATTGTGAATTTATTTAAAGAGTTATATGGAATGTGAACTTTTATTAACATGTATAGCGCTAAGCACTTTATACTATTTTGGCTGAATATGATATTATTTGCTCTGCATAAATTTTTTGAAAGTAGAATATATTTGTGCATCATAATTTTTATATTTTTACTACTGTGAGACAATGGATAAGGGGGAGGGGAAAAGATCGAAACGCCATCTACCTTTCCTTAGTTGTGACTCTGTTTAAAAGCTGCTGCTACTATTACATGTGCACATCGTAAATATTCTTTTTTCAATGGATTTACATACGTCAGAATCTGTCGTGTACATGTTCTGTACCTAGCAGGAAGTTTGTTTTTGAGAAATGTCTATTATGTGTTTAAGATGTGCTTCCATCTGTCTCCCGAATTCAGAAGAAAACAATTTGGCAAGTTATTTTTCCTATTAAATACGAATATTAAATTTTGCCTGTTCAAAAGCTGAATGAAAAATCACCCTTTCCCCCACTAGGTTTGTTGTGCTTTCCAAATTCTACAGGAAAAGCTGTATGTATACATATAAGTTTCCTATAATATTTTGGTGTCTTGCACCCAGAGTGTTCCTCTAAGTGTTAATTTTACATGAATTATTTTAATATTGGAATAATGAATCTATGGAGGGATATTATCTGATTCTGGAATGTAAAGTGGCTTTATTGTACTTTATGAGCCGTTTCTGTAGTGAATCATGAGATGAACGATAATTCTTAACTAATTTATTACGGAACAATATTTACATCTCGTTCCCGCCATGTTGTCATTCCCTTCAAGTGTTGCCACCTTCGTAAAACATAATACTGTATTTTCTGGTGTTGCCAGATACATAACAATTCTCCCACACTAAATTAAGAGATGATTAATGATAGAAACAAAAGTTATACACAAGAATCAACATTTGAACAGTCACAAGTTCAATCTTTGAACTGGTTTTCTGGAACGAGTTGAGCGTCTCAGTTGAGTAGTCTGAGCTGGAGGAAAAATAGTTCTTGTTGATCGAGGAGTTGCATTTGAAGTTTGCTCTGTTTCAGTAGAAGCATCTACCATAGATGAAGTCTTGTGTTGACAAACTGCAGGAATCTCTCGTTGACTTACATGATCACTAAAAGTGACAGATTTCTTTTGAGGGAAGTGTCTCATAGGAACTGATAGTCGAATAGGAGTTGGAGAAGACGGTCGATTGACTTCACACCGTCGAAGCTGTTCAAAATGTCTCTTGATAATGTATCCATCATCTAGTTCAACTAGGTAATGAACACGACCCAATCGTTGAACAACAGTTCCATACTTCCATAGGCTTGAATGAGTGTAATTTCTTGACTGTACTCTATCTCCTTCCTTGAAAAATTTGTCAAAGACTGGCTGTGTTGCATTGTTCTTGTATGACTCAAGAGTTGTAGGTTTGAGGAGATCTAGCTTTGTTCTGAGATTCTCTCCCAACAATAATTCTGCTGGTGTCTTTCCACATGAAAGAGGTGTAGCTCTGTACCGAAACAATAGTTTACATAATTTTTCGTGAAGTGTTCCTCGTTCGAATTCCATGCATTTCAGTTTTGTCTTCAGGGTTTGGCAATAACGTTCTGCTTGTCCATTTGTTGAGGGATGACCAGGAGCTATCATTCGTTGTCGAATACCATTTCGTTTGCAGAAGTCCATGAATTCTTGTGATTTGAAAATTGAAGCATTATCACTAACGAGAATTTCTGGCAGTCCATGTCGACTGAATATTTCTCGCAGGAAATGAATTGTAATAGCAGAATCTGGAGCTTTCTTCATGTAGTAGATTTCTGGCCATTTAGACTTTGCATCGATGACAAGTAAGAAAAAATGTCCCATGAAAGGTCCTGCATAGTCCATGTGAACACGTTGCCAATTTCTTGTTTGACTTTCCCAATTGTGCACTGGAGCTTTCTGGGGGTTTTTCTTGACGTCACAACAGTTCTTGCAACTTTTCACTAGACTTCCTATGTCAGAGTCAATATTCTTCCAATAGCAGTAATTTCGAGCAAGTGCTTTCATCTTTACTATTCCACAATGAGTTGAGTGTAGTTCTTGAAGGATGGTTGGTTGAAGTGTCTTAGGTATTATTACACGCTGTCCACGAAGTAGAATTCCTTCTTGTAATGTTATTTCTGGGTCATATAAAGTTCCTTCCATCACATTTTTCTTTAGTTCACGTAGATCATCATCCAATTCTGTTTCTTTTCGGATTTCTTCAGAAGTAATTGTGTCTGTGGATATGTGTCTAATCACTGATGCTTGCAGGATGTATTCATCATCAACAGTATTGACTTGTACATCTGTCAGTGGTAAGGGACTTCTCGACAAATAGTCTACATTTGCATGTTCGGGTGATTTTCGATGTTTGATGTCATAGTCGAAGTTGGAAAGGAAATGTGCATACCGCAACATTCTTGTAGCTGACAATGCTGGAAGTTTTTTCTCTGGATGCAAGAGAGTCATCATTGGTTTATTGTCCACAACCAATGTGAATTTTCGACCAAAGATGTAATCATAGAACTTTCTGCATGCCCAATACACAGCTGTAGCTTCTCGATCGAGCTGGCTGTAATTTTTCTCAGCAGCTGTTAGTGATCTTGAAGCGAATGCAATAGGACGTTCACTTCCATCAGGCATAATATGCGATAATATTCCGGATAGACCATGTGGACTAGCATCAGTAGCCAAGGTCACTGGAAGTTCTGAAGTAAATGGTATGAGGACTTGGTCACTAGAAATTTCAGACTTGATTTTTATCCATGCTGCTTCACAATCAGCTGTCCAGTTGAACAGAATACTTTTCTTGAGAAGATTATTTAGTGGGTGAAGTAACCTTGATGCACTCTTGATGAATTTTGAGTAATACATAACTAAGCCCAAAAATTGTCTCAATTCGTCAACATTTTTTGGTCTGGGTGCTTCTTGAATAGCTTGAATCTTAGCTGGAGATTTGTTCAGTCCTTTGGAAGTTATAACATGTCCAAGGTATTCTACACTTTTTTCAAAAAATTTACATTTGTTGATATTTACATGCAAATGATATTTTCGTAATTTATTTAGAACATTCAGCAAGTGTGTTGTGCATTCCTCATAAGTCTTGCCTTGTATAATTAAATCATCAAAATATGCAGTTACTCCATCTAAATCTTGAACAAACTGATCCATGAAAGAATGAAATTCGTTCGGTGCAGTTTTAATACCAAAAAACAATCTTTTTGCCAAATAGGTACCTCGATGTGTAGAGATCGTTTGAACTTTTGCACTATCTTCATTGACTGCTAAATGCAAATATGCTTTATGGATGTCCAAGGTGCAGAAATATGATCCACCTCGTAGCTTGTTGAATATATCTTCAATCTTGGGTATTGGGTGTCTGGCATCATGAAGTTGATTGTTTACAGTCACCTTATAATCAGCACAAAGTCTTACAGAACCATCAGATTTTGGCACGATGACAAGTGGAGTTCCCCATTCTGAATGATCCACTTTTTCTATGATCCCTTGATCACACAAGTTATCCAGTTCTTTTTCAACTTTTTCACGCAAAGCATATGGTACTGGACGAGGTTTAACAAACACTGGTTTGGCATCTTTCCGCAATTTCAGGGAGCATGTATAATCTGGAATCTTGCCCACTGTTTGTTCAAAAACATCAGAGTATTCATTGACAATACTAGGAACAGATCTTTTTACGGCACACACAGGTATATGCTTGACACTTGAGGAATCATGAATGTCATTTATGTTGATATCCAATTTACGCATCCAATTTCGACCAAGGATAGGTTCTCTCTTGAAATTGACAAGGTATAATTCTTCTTCACTGGATTTAGCATTGTAGCATACAGTCACTTTGACGTATCCGATAGGTTTGAAAATTTCACCTGTATAACTTCGGAAAAATATATTTGTTTTCAGGATCGGAAGATTTAGGTTTAAGCGCCTGTAGTCACTTATGTTCATGATGCTCACACGACTACCAGAGTCACATTCGAAACGACAATTTTTCCCATTTAATTGAATGACTGCAAATATTCTATCGTCTTTTTCAGCAGTGTTAGTGCATATATCAACAATTTGGCTCACTTGAAAGTGATCTGGATTTTCCACATATTGAACAGTATTTCCTTCAGATCCGCTTTTATTTTTCCGTTTCAGAAGCTCTGTAATACATACTCTACTGATATGACCTTTTTTGAAGCAAATCTGGCATGAGAGCTTGTGTTTCACTCGACAGTTTTGAGTCTGGTGGTTGTTTTTTCCGCAATGGAGACACACGTTTTCTAACCCGATGTCTCTCAAATTGAGGTTTCGCTTCCGACTTGCCGATCTGTCGCGTCGATGCGGAGTCGATTTCCGTCGCGAACTCCCGCTGTTATTACATTGCGCAATTTTATTCACGCTGGAACCGTAATTACTCTTGTAGAGTTCTTTATTTTCGATTTTCGAAGCTTCAATCGCTAATGCGACTTCGAGTGTTTCGTCGAATGTCAGTTCAGCTTGTTGTAGAATTCTTTCGCGGATTTCGGCATCCTGTAATCCTCGTATAAATTGAGCACGTAACATGAGGTTGATGACAGATTTTGAGCATTCAGCATTTTCACAACTAGATTTGAATTCGGCGGTTTTCGAAAGTTCTTTTAATGTAGCGATATAATTCGAAATCGGCTCACCTGGGTGTTGTGTGCGGCAAAGAAACTTGTGTTGTTCCGTCAGGATGTTTACCCTTTTGCAGAGATGATCTTTCAAGATTTTCAGCAGGTCGTCGTACGTCTTCGATGAAGGGAGATCCGGTGAAGTTAGACTGGAAAGCAGGTGATAGTACTTGGATCCGAGACAGTTGATTAGCACCATTTTCTTGGCTTCGGCGACGTCGGCTGTTGAATCCGTGAGTCCTTTGAGCTGGAAGTAGTTTTCGAGTCTTTGTACATATTCACCGAAACTTTCGTTAGCTTCGTCGTAGCATTCAAACGAGATCGATTGTGACTGGAGAAGCGTTTTCACATTGACGCTGGTTGAAGATGCTGGATGAGTTTCGTTTAGTTTCGAGACGAAATTACTTAAAACGGTTACTAGATCGTCGATGTCTGCCATTTCCGATTCTTTTTTTTTTTTCACTCGTCGCCAACTTTATTGTACTTTATGAGCCGTTTCGGTAGTGAATCATGAGATGAACGATAATTCTTAACTAATTTATTACGGAACAATATTTACATCTCGTTCCCGCCATGTTGTCATTCCCTTCAAGTGTTGCCACCTTCGTAAAACATAATACTGTATTTTCTGGTGTTGCCAGATACATAACAGTGGCCTACAAGGGCTACAGTGTGTTCAGATGTTCATCTTTCTATGTCTAATTAGGCTACCTGGTGACTCCCTGAAACTCAGGGGCCTAGCACATCGCTGGTTTGCACCAGCTGAGTTACAGCCTTGATCAGAAAAGTCTCTAAAATCATTGGAAAATTTTGAAAATAATAATTTTTTTAAGATTATGCTGAAATGTTCATTATATCATTTATTTCCATTTGCTTATGCCTAGTTGGTGCTGGTTTTATTTCATAAAGATTGTCAATCACATGGAAAGCCAAAAAAGCACCCCAGATCATTTATCAAATAATCTCTAATGATAATGCTGATAAAATACTCACCACAAGAATGAGCATCAAAAGAAAACAACTAGCCGCCATCGTCAAAAATGATTTGATGAACCACGCAAGCCACAGAACTCCATTGCTAAGACCCATCATCTTCATGACTTCTTTGAGACGTTTCTCCTTCTCGTAAACTATTCCCTTGATTATCATCGAGCTGGTGTAAACCCATGACAGAACCATAAACATTGGAAATGTACGTGAGAGAGCCATTATGAATCTAGTACGTAGAAAGAGATGCATTTTCAATTTACGACAGATATGACTGAAACAACAAAAAACTGGTAGTTGCAAATATGACTGAAACAAACTAGTAATGAGGAAATAGATGTAACTTACTGGTCAAATATGTAGCATGGGTAGGGGAACTGTTGCAAGTAAACACCGGTGTCTGCATCTCTTCCTGTGTGCTCACGTATTATAGCATGCTCGATCATATCTTGTAGGTATGCAAATCCGAAAGTCAAATATTTAAGATCTATTCCTGGTCTTCGCCTTGATCCCGGGGTGTGAAACCTTGAACCAAAAAATAACTACATTAACATTAATATTGCAGCTGATCATAACCCAGATTCCCAAATGGTGTGCCATGCATCCTAGGGCACCACTAGATCAGTCAGAGATGATGCAAGCTGTTCTGGCAATACGGTTATATTGAACGTTGTAGTAGGACTGCGATTCCCAACCAATGTGTCAATTTGAGGTGGGGAAGAATTGCCTCGAGATCAACCACACAAGTGTCACAATTATAGGCATAAAATTATTGAATATATTGGAAGGACTTGAAAATATTTGAGACTTGAACCCAATATTTACCATGTGTATTATGGAGATGGTCACAAATATTGGAGGTAGGAGGGGAGAACTCAGGTCCATGAGCAAAATACAAGTTCACGCCTATGATCACAAGATGTTGAATTTTCCTATGATTCCACAAACAAAAAAAAGAGGATGAAAATCCCAAGTATAGCCAGTTGTAGCGTTCGGCTGAACAACTGTGTATGTCATATTTTTTCAAACTTTAGAGGAGATACAATAAAAGTCATCACTGAATTACGAAAAAACTTTCTTGTATGGATTATAGCTGTGTAAAGGTGCATAGAAACTATAACTGTTGGTTTCTGCAAGAACTTATTTAGGAACACATAATGGAAACTATACTGAAGAATATTGTGTAGGGCCCCCGCGAGCACGCAGAAGTGCAGCAACATGACGTGGCATGGACTTGACTAATGTCTGAAGTAGTGCTGGAGGTAATTGACACCATGAATCCTGCAAGGCTGTCCATAAATCCGTAGGAGTAAGAGTGGGTGGAGATCTCTTCTGAACAGCACGTTGCAAGGCATCCCAGATATGTTCAATAATGTTCATGTCTGGGGATTTAGGTGGCCAGCGGAAGTGTCTAAAGTCAGAAGAGTGTTCCTGGAGCCACTTTGTAGCAATTCTGGATGTGTGGGGTGTCGCATTGTCCTGCTGAAATTGTCCAAGTCCGTCGGAATGCACAATGGAAATGAATGGGTGCAGGTGATCAGACAGGATGCTTACGTACCTGTCACCTGTCAGAGTCGTATCTAGACGTATCAGGGGTCCCATATCACGCCAACTGCACATGCCCCATACCATCACAGAGCCTCCACTAGCTTGAACAGTCCCCTGTTGACATGTAGTGTCCATGGATTCATGAGGTTGTCTCCATACCTGTACACGTCCATCAGCTTGAAGCAATTGGAACCGAGACTTGTCAGACCAGGCAACGTGTTTCCAGTCCTCAACAGTTCAATGTCGGTGTTGTCGGGCCCAGGCGAGGCGTAAAGCTTTGTGCCGTGCAGTCATCAAGGGTACACGAGTGAGCCTTCGGCTCCGAAAGCCCATATCGATGATGTTTCGTTGAATGGTTTGCAAGCTGACACTTGTTGATGGCCCAGCATTGAAATCTGCAGCAATTTGCGGAAGGGTTGCACGTCTGTCACGTTTAATGATTCTCGTCAGTCGTCGTTGGTCCCGTTCTTGCATGATCATTTTCCGTCCGCAGCGATGTCGTAGATTTAATTTTTTACCGGATTCCCAATATTCACGGTACACTCGTGAAATGGTCGTACGTGAAAATCCAAATTCACATCGCTACCTCGGAGATGCTATGTCCCATCTCTCGTGCGCCGACTATAACACCACGTTCAAACTCACTTAAATCTCGATAGCCTGCCATTGTAGCAGCAGTAATCTATCTAACAACTATGCCAGACACTTGTTGTGTTATATAGGCGTTGCCGACCGCAGCGCCGTACTCTGATTGGTTCCATATCTCTTTATTTGCATACGCATGCCTGTACCAGTTTTTTTGGCTCTTCAGTTTATACGGAGCATTATTCAATCAAACAACCATTTTTGCAAAAATGTGACATAGACCATCATTCGTCCGAACCCTTCTATTATTGTGCACCATAACAACATAGTACAGTGAAATCTGCATGAGATGGAAACCTATCGTGAATGGAATCAAAAGATAGTCCCATCGATGATTGTTGCTTGATGTGCACCTTCATAAAATGAAATATTATTTCTGTCTCTTGACATTACATTTCATACAATTTCCACAATATGAGTGTGTGAGTGTAGGGTTGTGGTAGAGCTGGTAGCAAAGGTTAAGGCAAAAATATTTGCCTACTATTATAGACATTAAATGTACCTAGTAAACATTCCTCTGTGGGATTTCGAACAAACTGGTACATACTGGAGCCAATTGCATATCTTTAAGCATGACCCTAACATAGTTATTTTGTCAGAGCTATGCATGTTTCATGTTATATTGGCACTGGCCATATGTATTCCATATTTTGAAGCAAAAAATGGCAAATCCTGATTTCCATGTTACATAAGTATTGTGTTCAAGGACTGCCTGCTCTCTGTGAGGAGAGACTTTTAAAATGAGAGACCAGCTCGCATTTGCACCTAAAAACTGTAGAAAATCAACTTCAGCTGACCACCACTGTACAGCTAACAGAGTTCGAGCCTTCATCTTCGCCAGGTGAATCCAGCACAATGCATATACGACCTCACAATGGATGTTTGGAAGGTCTATAAACATCCTGGCAGTTTGATTGTACTGTGGGCTATGACCACTTTACTGCACATGAATTCTTGTCATATCACCATACAGCAATTTCCAACTAATCGAGATGGGTCAGAAATGAAGGTGCCACCTATTGGTGGTAGCTTCAGGTTTGGTAGGAAAAGAACTTTTTATTTGTGTTCTTTCTCAGGATCGAACCTGCAGATTTGACAGTAGCCTTCATGGTGGTGGACAAATATCTTACCACTGCGACAGGTGATAAAAATAATGACAACAGCACACAACATTCCCAGGTGGTCACTCTCCTCAAATACTAACTGTTTACACTGTGGAAATCATCCCCCAACATATGCAGGCGGCTATCAATCTTTCTACATCTAATTAGATTCCCTTGCCATCCCGCTTCCACTGAAACCTGTTATGGACATAAATCCCAGAGTTTCAGTCCTGCTTGGCAGAGAAATATATATTTTTAAAATTTTTCTGGCTTTATGTGTGGTTACTGGTTCATTAATTTTCAAATGTATGAAAAAATTCAACACGAGTACCTGTCTTCAATCCTTTTTGTGCTATCCACTTTACCAGCTGCCATTCTGATCTTGTATTGGATGAAAGGTGGTAAAGTATCACGTCCTGCAACATTGAGAAATACTATACCAGCCCAGAGCTTGTTTTCTCGGATGAGTTCAAGGCCATTCATAACAATATCGTCCTCAGTTTCAAAACCAATGAAACGATCCATATCAAAGCACTGTAATTCAATATAGAATGAAATGGAAAGTTACAACAAAGAAAAAGTAGAGTTCTAACAGGTAATCAAAATTATTATTTTCTTTAAGAATGTTCGGATTCAGCTCCATTTCAAATTTATAAACGGTAAGAAAAGAAGAATCACGAATACTCACTACACGCATATTGTTGAAAGGATTTCAGGCTGTTATGGCCGTCGTGAATGAGTACAAGTCACAGAGAGTTTTTGTACTCATTCACAATGGCCAAACAGCACTAAATCGTTTTACCAGTGGCAAAACAATGGCAGCAAAAAACCTGATATGGTTTGCAACAAGTATTTTTTAAGACAGTTGAATGAGAGGTAAGTTCAGACAAACACATTTCTCTTTATTCATTTTCTAATGCATATTGAATAAGTTGCAAAAGTGGTACCTGAAGGTAATCACGGATTTCCATGGCTATAACGTTCATTTTCTCCAACCATATCGGCCATTCTTCTAGAAGTGATGCAAATGAGTGTAGAGATTCCAACGCTCCAAAAAAAGATTCATTCTTTATATAAGATGAGTTTGTACTGAATTCCTCAAGAACTTTTGTGAATGGAAATGTAGCAGGGTTTGAAAGGTTCTGGGAAAAACAAAAGGTTGTCAAACACATGTTATTTCTGGAAAAATCTTGTATTTTATCTTTTTTTTTCATTATGTGACAAATTCATAGACACGGATCCTGAGAAGAATCGAGCACGTGTGTGTGTGTGTTTTCTCTATACGAATCTAAAATTTTAGACAGACGATCCATCTTTGAGTAAAATTTTGATATTATTATATATAGCCAATATTGTTGTTTCCTATCCTGCTTTTTTGCAAGAGACATTATTGAGACTTATAGCAGCAAATCTGTTCTTTGCTCAAAGACAAATGACGAGTCTGCTGTCCTTCAATAGGCACCTTAGCTAGAAGCATAGGCAGAGATTGACTTGGAAGTCTGCGGGGGGCAAGGTCATTATTGCTGGGGGGGGGGGGCACAATGATGATGATGTCAGCTCATATATACATTAGATCAGTCGACTCCACCTTTGACGCCCCCCTCCCGTATCTCCGCCCATGGCTGGAAGAGAGGATCTAGAGCAGTCGTTTCAATTTCTGACCATGTGACATTATTGAGGTCCTGGAATATTCTAAGGGGGCCACAAAGAGCTTTGAAGAAATAGCAGGGTTCCCAGAAAAATCTGCTCAATCATTTCCTTGACCAAAACTCAACAATTTTCCTGAATCTCCCCTGACCAAAACACTGGAAGAAATATAATTCAAAATCTTAACCTTCCAAATTTTTAATTTTTGCTTTTCAAGTTTGGTTTTTTCCCTTTTACAGAACATTTCCCCAACTTTTGCCAAATATTTTACTTTTTTCTTGACTTTCCAGGTCACTGGAAACCCTGAATGAAGCTTCCAAGCGAAATATATTGGGAAAAAAATTTGACTATTTTAAGAATCCAGCAGAGTTGTGTCCATATAACTGAGGCCATTTTAACCAATGTGGGCATGGCGCGAGGCTTCATATCCGTAGAGGGCCCTACATGATGGGATCTGGTTGATATGATTTTCGAGTGAAAATATGTGTGTGCAAATATATAATCTGTTACATCAGCTCATTATGAAATCCCAGAACAACACTGTGGGGGAACCTCTTATGGAACCCATAAGAGGGAAGCTCACTGAACTCTAGCATAGGGTAGGTGGTCAAGTGGTCATAGCGATGGACACGCATCACAAGGATCCAGGTTCAAACCCCACCGTCGCCGCAGTAGTGGTCAGCTAAAGTTGGTTTCCTGCGATTCCCAACTTTGAGGTACGAATGCAAGCCAATCTCCCTATTAAAAAGTCTCGCTGCAGAGAGCAATAGGCCTACAACGGTATAATTATTCATTCATTACACTTCACTCACTATGAGAAGGAAAAAAAACTCATAGTTTAAAAAAATGATTGCAGATGGCAGCACACTACACATAACAAGATTTACACAGAAACAAACTTCACAGAAGGTTCACTATATGTACACACACATTCCAACATGTACCAATTAGTTATAAGTTCCACAGAGGAATAAGGAAGAGGTGCATGTCTGGTTTAGTAGTAGTAGCCTAAAGTAGGCATGGACCAAGGATGATGAGTCTGGAAGGGCAATTTCATTGGTATGTTCATTATTCCATATTTCACACACACACCTGTTCTTCCCATATAATTGGGCTCTCGAGAGGAATGATCATCTCCTTCCTCTGGATTGATCTCTAGCCCAGGATCCTTGAGATCAATCTCATTTATAAAATTTTTCTTTATTATTAAATTTAGTTTTGACTAAATTCAATTAAATGAGTGGAAAGGGTCTCTATCCTGGATGAGAGTAAGGCCACAAGAAGAAAATATGGTCAGAGGGGAGGGGGGGCACAGGCTAAGAAAGCTTGAGAAACATTGATATAAAGATATGTCTGCACGATTTGCTGAGCTCCTATATAATGTGAATGAGATGACAGGTTAGGATAATGGAAAGAAAAAAGAAACAAAACTTGTACTCACGAATATCCATTTTTGGATCATTGCACATCAAAGAAACTGACACCACGCCTCTATAGAAGTGAAGTTATTGAAAATATTGGGAGGGCTCAATCTCACAATATTTCTAAAGATACTATGGAGATGGTAGGAAATATTGGGGGGGGGGGCCTCAGACCCACTGGCCAAATACAAAGTTACACCTGTGACCTCTGGGATCTTGTAGACTGTGACGATGTGATCCCACCCAATGTGAGCGGACGTAGAAGAAGAAAAGCAAACCCCCCCCCTTCCACAAGAACTTCCTTAGTACTCTTATGTAGATGGGTCAAGCACATTCAACCTTCCAAAAATGTAGGAAATTAAAACCACAGAGATAGAGTTACATGATCAAGCTTAGCTACTGACCACAATCAATTTAGTTTCTCTCCGAAACACCAGGGCAGTCCTAAATATGAATGAGAATAATTCTTTCTATGTTGTGCACAAATGCTGAAAGCCTAGATATGTTTAAGGTCCACTGCAAACCTGTATTCACAGCTATCTTGGTTATATCAAAACAACACTAATTTGTAAAGCAATATTTCAAATTGATGTAAAGCATTCATATGATTATTTTATACATGTGTCAATGTCTATGCACTTTGTGAAGTGGATGATCAATTCCCAGCCACTTTTGGAAATCTGCCATGACTTATATAAAAAAATAAGTTTACACTTTTTTTGCTACTTACCTTGATGATCTCTAATTGCTCGGTGTTGTTAGCGAGTATCTCTTTCACCAAAGGAGCCCAGACTTGCAGCCATTTATTACACAGTATCATGGCATCTTCGATAGGAGAAAATGTTTTGTTCACCTGTAAAGTATAACAATTCAATATGAAAAAAAAAATTTTTTTTACTTGCTTTGACACCTATAGAAAAAAATGTCTGTGAAACAAATCTCTCCCACAACTATAATGAACTTACTGTATATAGTTATTACAATGAATTGGATATTCACAACTCTCCTGGTACCTACAGGACAAAATTCTATAATAACAGTCATACATGCCTAAACAATACCAAAATTTAATTTCAAATGTGCATTTACCCTGCTCATGATTTTTCTCGCCACTTTGTTGTTTGGAGAGAATATGATCTTTCCTCTGATGAAAGGTTTAACCTGCTTCCAGAGCATGCGAGTCATCTGGTTCTTTTCCAGTGTATGAAACAAAGCATTACACTTTGTTGCTGTCATCGAAGAAAGGAAAAAAAGTTGGTGTATCGGAATCATTCCTAACCATAATATGCAATACAATTAATAACTATAAATACAATTAATAACAATTACTGCAATGTAATACAATTACAGTAATTTCCTATAAATAAAGGTACTAGAGGCTCTAGTTTTTTTTTGACAAGAAACACTAGATTAGAAGACTGGTGTATCAACTCCACTGAAAGTTAAGACTTTGTAATAATGCTGTTAGACTCAAGCTGCTGAGATAGTCCACAATACAGCAAAAATTTCACAAAGCGTGAGTGATAGCATGCATCATTACAACAGCTTATGAACTCACTTCAGTTAACTTTGATCCATTTTCCGTAATGTTTTAATTGGAGGGATAAAAATATTTTGCTCTATAATATATACTTATCATTTATTTCTCATCATATAAGTACACAAAATTGCCATTAGCAGCTTTGCATCACCATATACAGTGAAAAATAACAAAAGTCTATAACCAAGGCCCTAGCAAGAGGGAACTTGGGGGGTCTGCCCCCAAAAATGTGAGAAAATGATCAAAAAAGGGAAAAATATAGTCAAATCTTATTGTTCTATCACTTTGGTCCTCCCCGAAATGAAAGTGGGTCCCCCTCCAGAATGAAATTTCTGGCTACAGGCCTGTCTATATAAACATATTTTTCTCTTGTTCCAGTGCACTATTCATTTTTTTAAATATATTTTATCTGTAATGATAACTCCTTTATAGTGATACATTTCTCTGGTCCCTTGAGTGTCGTTACATAGGCACACTGTTCACTGTAGATTCTGGCAATATCCCTTTGTTCACCTTACCCCTGTTTACATGGGTGGAGTGGTAAAAAACCCAGAATTTTGGTGAAAAAATGAGTTTTTGCTAAAAGACCTGCATGACACTAAAATGACTGTCAGTTTTAAAATGATTATGGGAAAGTAGATGTGAACAATTAGTATGGCAAAATTCTTGCACTCCCCATTTTTCCCTATGAGGGAAAAAAGCTGTCAATGGGTTAAATTTTCAAATGTGAACTACCTTTCATGCTGCCATCTTGAGGCCATTGAGATATAAAAAAGAAGTAGGAGTATAATGTCCTCAGTAAATGATTAAAACACACCAATTTCTCTGTCTGTCAGTTAAATTTGTAACCTGTGTTTAAAGTTTGAAACCCCTCAAATAAACATCATATATTATTTTAATTTTTGCACAGCTATTTTTTTTATTCCTATCTTGTTCAGGATGCTTAGCTTTGGAATTATATTGCCATCTGCATATTAATGTGTTTCATTACTTACTCGTTGTATTGTCGTAGATGTATTTGAAGTTGTCATCCTTTTGAAAGAATTGTCTGTCGTTTTTCATTTGCAGTCTCAGTTCTTCAAAATGACGAGCAGGGCCTTGCCTGTCTGAGTCGAAAAATGATGATAGATTTCGCCCACAGGTGAAGAGTTGGATCAGTTGTGTGGTCTTATTTTCATCACTTGAGTCGAATGTTTCAGCTAAATGGAACCATGTGGATTTCACATTGTTTATCAGGTTCTCTAAACTGCTCATATGTTGGGACTATAGGAAAAAAAAAGAACAGCAACAATTAAGATCAAATGATCGGCACTCTTCAAATGAATACTATTTTTAAAACTAAATTTCGCAACTAGCTGTATCTAACTAATCTACTTTATAAAAACCATTTATCTTTGCGACAATAGACCATGTTAGTAATTTTCATTCATGTAGAACATGGGTCTCCTAGAGAGATCTCAGGAGAGATCTTGACTTTGGATAAGAAACCAGTGAACTCATTGTTTTTACATTGCTATATGCTGAATATTATTTAGTAAAGGAACCCTTGATTTTGAAGGACATTTTTTAGTTCTTCAGCAGTAGCACAAGAAAGAAGTAAGAACAGCTCTTCAAGAAATGTCAAAAATGTTTTCAACCCCCCCCCTTTATGTATAGGAATGAGACTGAGTAGACATAAAAAAAATTGAGCTCTCCCTCTCACCATTCTGTTGAGATGCTTCATTAGTAATACTGTAAACAGAAATTAATTTTTTATCTTTTACCTCAAAGTTTTTTTTTTCATTTCACTCTACCTATGGTTTGACGAGAAAAACATATAGTATTAGCCTATATGTACAAGTTATACGGGGGAAGAGTAGCGAAGAATGTGAATGAATTGAAAATCTGCTTATCTCACGTTTCCCCCCTCCCCTTCATGTATATTAACAATAACAACAATTTTGGAGATTTATCTCTGCGACTTCAACTATGCATAGTATAAATTTGTTTCCAAAAGCCTGTGCATAAAAGGGGTTAATAGGTTCCAAGTTCGATGCTAATTATTAAGTATGAGTAACATGCAGTTGACACTCTCGATTTTACGAACCTACAATGTTTACAAACTAATCTTCTGATCCCAAACAATATACTTTTCATTTAAACATCTTTCCCATTTACAAACTATTTTTCACATCCATATGGGTTTGTAAAAACGAGAGTCAACTGTATTTAGTTATAACCTTTTCATTCCAGAGGCCTACATACATGAGGCCTCCTTCCCTCAGTTTTAATGGTTTCAAATGGTTTTTAATCATTATTTATTATTCTGTATTCAAGTTATGACCAGAGGTACCCACATGTGTGTGTACCTAAAACATTTTGACCCAAATTAATGAAATATTTTTAAAAAGTGAATTTTTTTTCTTTCTAAGTGGCATTTTGACACGCAATAATCACAAATCAATCAAAAATATTTTTAATAGACAGTTTTGGTTCAGAGGTGAAGAGGCAAATCCATCAAAGATACTTCATTTAGGCAAGCAATATCGTTCAGCAAAAGGAACATTGTTATGACAAGGCTTCGCAAAAAAATAAAAGAAACACTATTTGAAAAATAAGACAACATAGAAATTACACATGATAAATGTTTAAGAATGCACATTATACCTCATGCAAAATAACTTTTATCAGTTTCATTCCTCCTTCCCATTCTGCAATACTGAGTTTCCTTCCAGTATTTTTGGCACTGACTGATGATAGCTGGAATGAGAATAACGGTAATAAGCCACTAATGCATATTTTAGACTCACGTTGCAATTATTTATTTTTCTTACCATACTAATGCATGCATTAAAATAATACCTGATTCAATAGCTCTACATAATCGATGTGTTTCAAAGCTTCGGCAGCGATTTTGCTCATTTCTATAGAATTGAAATCACATAACTCTGCATAGACTGACTCTTGCTTATCCAAAGGTATATCAATCAAATGTTCCAGTCCATTATCCTTACACAGATACTCTAAGAGTGTGTTCCTCCCACGATCAAAAAACTGGTGAGGAAACATGAAAAATAAGGTTTTAAATTGCATTAATGCACATGCGTGAAGTTTAATTCATTGAAAAAATTATTTGTAAAAATTTAGCAAAGCACATGGAGCAAGTCATATGAGCAACTTGCATTACATTTCAAGTATAGATTATGTGGGATCTGCAAAATTTGCCTCCAACATTTTGGCACCCCCCCCCCCACAAAGTTTTGCCCTCGACATTTCATCCCTGGCACTTTTTGCCCCAGACAGGTAAAAGTGAATGGGTGAGTGGTAATATGAGTGAGTTAGTCTCTAATATGTGTGCTCAGTCATTGAATAACTCACTCACTCACCTCATCACTCTCTCATACTCACCCGACCATTCGTACGGCCACTCATCCACTCCTTCGTAACTCAATCACATGCTCACTCAGTCACTCATATAGTCACTCACCCATCAACTTGGTCACTTATAGAATCCCTAACTCACTCATGCAGTCACTCACTCACTCATAACATTCCGGGAGGAAATGTTAGGAGCAAAATATGTGCTAGGGACGAAATGTCAGGGACCAAAAACCAGATTATCTATGTTTTGTTTCAGCTAATTTTGACCTGCAGAGAAATTGCAAGGTTTAATAATAATTCTGGAAGTTAAGCAATACTAGTTTCAGCAACAATTTTTTTTTACCTTCTGCAGTCCAGCTGCTCTAACGTTTGATGATAGCAGGAGGTCAACATTATCATCATCGTAAAACTGTATATCTTGCAATTGCAGAGCTTGCACAAATTCCGATTGATTCTTCAGAAGGCGACTCAAGTTGAATGACCCTGAAATCAAGCACAATAGCAATGAATAGACCTCATAGGAAAAAGTATACCAACTATTTTGATGTAGTAAGTCATTTTGATCAAATGCATGAAATTAACAATTTGAATGAGAAATTCTAAAATTGCAAAAGCGACAATAAGAATAAATCACCGATTTATAAATTTGCTCCCTTTCAAATTTTCCATTAAAAAAAAAAGACCTCAACCTAATCATATGAACTAGACTAGCTTAGTCTGGCTTTTGCTTGTGTTCATTTGGCCTGTATTTAACATTACCTACTCCAGTTTTTTTTAGGCTCTTTCTCAGTACAATCCGGAAGTCAAGCATCAATTATTGAAAAAAAACATCAGTCAACCCATGTATAAAAATTCAAGCATTTGCTATTTCCACCTCAAAATATAAAAAACAGATGGAAACACCGGTATATTATTTGTTGCAAGAATAACTTGGACAAAACAAATACGTTGAAGCCATGCATATGGCCTTATAGCCAGAGGCGCTGAAATGACGAAAGCACAGAGGGGACTGAAAGTTGCCAGCTGGCCTGTACCCTTATACTGGAGCGAGAGTGGCGCATTGCATTGTGATTATTGGAGGGAGGGGGGGGGGAGCCTCATAAAATTTATTGGGAGGCTCAAATAGCTCCAGATCCATATTATGGCACCCATGTTCCTGCATATATCAATTTGTTAGAAGTTCCACAGGGGAATGCAGGGGTGTAGCCAGAAATGTCATTCGTGGGGGGACCACTTTCATTTCGGGGGGGGGGGACCAAAGTGATAGAACAATAGATTTGGCCATCTTTTTCCCTTTTTTCAGTAATCTTATCATATTTTTATGGCCATAACCCCCCCCCCCCCCCCCCCCGCTACGCCCTTGGGGGAATGTGTGTGTGAGGTACACGTACGGTTAATAGTAGTCATCGTCAACACATAAGGCATAAGGTGCTGCACACATGATTCCGGCAGCTTGGCTCTGTGATGTATGGACAACAAGCAAAGTTTCATGGCAGGAATCATCAGTCTTCCAATATGTATATATATGTACATTCTCAAAAAATCCTCACACCAGATGATGATGAGGCCCAACATTAAGACGGCCCTGCTTGCAAGCCCAAAGAGTTACGTACAAGAAGAAACATGATAAATATCAATTCACCATGAACTGTTTCTCTCTTAATTTCTATGATTCACTTGTAAATCAATCTGGGGGGTCATCTACCCAAAGCTGTCTCACGAGCATCATAAGCCCTCTGGGCAGAGTAATATTTCAGGGCTGGCTTCTATACTTACTGGAAATTCTGTTCCACAAATTCACATACTTTTCAAAGCTATAGATCTTTTATAACAGTTCTTCCCCCCCCCCAGAAATTTTGTTCCGGGGGACCAAAGTGATAGAACAATAGATTTGGACATCTTTTCCCATTTTTTCGGTCATTTTCTCACATTTTGGGCCCCCCCCCCACTACGTCCTTGCCTGGGGGGTCAATTACCTATTCCTTCTTCCATTCAGAAATAAACAAAATGTGTGAAATAACATTCAATACCAGATTCCTTGATAGATAGTCTTTGTTAAGCAGCACTCCCCCCCCCCCAGCTCTGAAAATAGCTGTATACATATTAAAAGTTGCTGTTTTGATTGGGAAAACAACTGTTTTTCTTTGTTGGTACAGTGGCGACATCTGTCATAAACATAAATAGGGGACATAGCCGAGAGTACCTGTGCATGTAATCTGATTTCTCAGTTTTTAAATCTGGTAACCTTACGTTAGACACACAATCATAGGTGGAGAACACCACTGGGGGTAAAGTCCCCCCCCCCCCATCTTTCATCTCAATCTAAACTTATGTAAGCATCACATAACAGCACATTCCAGTACAGCAGTGGTTTTCAACCTTTTTTCACCCACGGCTCCCTTGCTCAATTTATGGTTCTCATCTGCAGCTCCCCAGAATAGTTTGGTAGATATTTTCACATATAAGAGAACATTTTCAAAGCATAAATAGGCACACAAATCAATATCTCCAGCTCGCCGCAATGCACACTTTGAGAAATTGTTTTTAAACCTGTCTGAGGACCCCTGGGGATCCGTGAGTACTTTGTAATGGATCCGCTGGATCATTTTCATTTACAACCATTGTGTGAATTCAGAATGTAAATACAAATTTAGTGATGTAAAATCTTAATTTATTACTTCAGCTTTTTCTGATATGCAAATTGTAAAAACAATAAATCTTAGATTTCAAAGCACAGGGAGGGGGACTAGAAATTGATCTTTGCCACAGTCCCCTTGACTGTCACTACAAGGGGTCACTACTGAGGTCCAATGACTTTCACTGAAGGGGTCTGTGATATCAAAAAGGTTGGAAAATTGTTATCAAGGAGATCTATCTGTATCTACCAAATTGTAAGAAATTCTTCACAGCAATGTTTACGAGGCACATGCACGGTTTAGTAGCAGTCAGTCTAACACTCATGATATTTTGTTCATATAATCTGTTACGTCAGAACAGACATGTATAAGAGCTAAGCAAGCAAATACACCTATACCATAAAAACACTCTTTAGTGGACACTAGCGGGACAAAACAAATTGTCTGTAAAAGACTGGTGAAAGCATCTGAGAGGGTTATTACTGGAGAATATTAAAAGTAACAATTATTTTTTGGCTGCAAAAAAAGGGGAACAGTTAAGAGTGATTTCATTGTGTTTGAGAAGCATGAAAATGTTGCCATACTAGATCACAAAGTACAGAAATCTGACTCACCAGTTATAGGAAACTTTGGATCAGTTAACTTCTTGACAAACAAACTCAGAGTCTCCCAATCCTTGGATATGGCGGAACCAATTTTGGATACTTCGGATGGCTTCAGATGGGTGTTAGCTGTTTGCTCCACATCTTCAAAAAAATCCAAGATGCTAAGAGAAGAAGGAAAAACAAATGAGATATTTCAATCACATCGAATAATAAACTGCTACTTCAAATCAAATGATTTTCCACTTACCTTGGCAATCTTCAGAAGAGCGATAACAAGAACAATAACAGTTTCAGATTTTTTTGTTTAAAAGGAAACGGGTACAGTTAATTAACAATTGAGTTAAATTTACACAAATACCCACAAACTGTATAATTTATAACTCACAGAGATGTATTGAGACCAACAAATTTATCTTTGGCATCGACACTATCGGCAGTAGGATGGCAAGTGTTATTGAATGTGCAAATAGTGTTCTGAACAAAGGGAACAATTCCTGCAGAGGGCATTGCTTTCTCATCAAAGTAACCTATGAAAGAAGAAAAAAAAAAGGCTATGAGGCTTATACATTAAAAAACTTGAGTACAGTAAAACTCCTCTTAATGGACATCCCTCAGATGCAGTCACCCATCTTTTGTGAGCAAATTTTTTTGTCCTGCCGGTGTCCACAAAAGAGAAATTTTACTGTATATAAAAGTGTAAACCACACAAGATTATTCCAACACATGGTCACATTTCTGTTGACAAAATCTTTATAATGGGAAAAGTAGACGTTCAAATTTTCACATGGATAACATTTAAAAATGTGCTGTATGAGCGGTAAAGCATTACCATGCACTACCACAGAACAACGTCACAAGAGAAAATGGCCAACCTTGATCCTGAGAGACTACTGTTGGACAATTGTAAGCAGTGCTGTCTTAATGCATGGGCCCACCCGGGCACGGCCCGGGGGGGCTCAAGAGAAGAAAGGTCTCAGAAAAATGAGAGAATCAGTTGAATTTTTTTAGATTTTTTCATGCAGGGCCTCAGAAAAATCACTTGGCCAGGGGTCCCATGATGCTCTTAACACAGCCCTGATTGTAAGTTGGATGCTTTTCATCCCCAGTACAAATGCAATGCAAAACAAAGTATGTGTCAGATGCCAATAAATGAATTGTGCATTTGCATTTCTGTGTATTTTTATTGTTTTTATGTATATCAGTGTTGTGCCTCTATATTTATTCGTGAAATTTCTACTCATATTTGTGTTGTTTTATGCATATTCATTTCTTTTTTTATATATGCATGTTGTCAGAGCCACAACTGGGGGGGGGGGAAAGGTGCCAGAAGTGTGTGTGTATACCTAACAATCTGAGTTCATATATAGTGTAGTGACTGAGTTTTCAGTGCTGCCATCTATATTTGAAGTGAGTAAGTGAAGCGAGAAAAAAAAAACACTTACACTGGTGTGCAGCATATTTCAAACCTTTGCTTCTAACCCACATAAGAATGAGAAATAAAGTTAGCGGCCATAGAATTTCAACAATAAGACGAATCTATTAAAAAGGAAAAAAAAAATTAACCATCAATACATTCAAAACAGCAGGCATAAACCACACAAGTCTAGTGAATTCAAATGAAATACTCGGTTTGAAAACAAAACCCTCACTTTTTGCCTTTTGTGAAGAGTGAAATTCTTCCACAGCAATAAATATAACTGAGTCCAATATCCCATGGTTTTTTTTTACCTGTAAATAAAAGCCCATGTCAGTGTGTTTATATTCCACAGTATAAAAAATTACAATTAAAAGCATTCAGACAGGGGCGTAGCCAGAAATTTCGTTCGGGGGGGGGGAACCAAAGTGACAGAACAATGGATTCGGCCATCTTTTTCCCTTTTTTCGGTCATTTTCTCACATTTCGGGGGGGGGGGGACGACGACCAGACCCCCAAGTCTCCCCCCCCCCTCGCTACGCCCTTGCATTCAGACATCTGCAAATGTCACACACATTTCCGTTTCAGAAGACAGATAGCACCAATTCAAACACCAACAAAGGATACCGCGGGCATTCATGTACTACTCATCAGAATAATGCATATAGAACAGATTTCTGGAATGTAGAAATTAATTTTAAGTTCCTCAGAAGAATATTTATATGAGACGGATAAAAGCAGTTTGTGGCACCCTGCTTAATGTGATCACATCAGGACTTGGGATAACAATATTCGATTGATAACTATATCAGAAAGAAAAATCAGAAACCAATCCATTTGGTCAAACAGGATGTATGAAGTCGGGCCAACTTCATTTTACTTTCCCACACATAACCAGTTGCAAAATGTTCGTCATTTTTTTCATATTGTTATAAAAATATATATTATCCAAGACATATTTACAGAGAAGGGGGAGAGCTTGAATGCCCTATAGCCTAAGGTGGCAAGTGTGTAGGGGGCAGAAAATTTGAGGAATGGGTATTCAAGAAAATTAGTGTAATGGGAGAAGATTGGCAAAACCATAAATCCGTCTATACCTGGAGAGTAAGGCTAGGTCAGTGAGCACTCAAAGTCTGACCTTGAGAGTGTACAGGCATGTGTGTATCCAAAATAGGGTACAAGAATGTGAGTATCCAAATCAGTGTGCAAGTATGTGAGTGACCAAAAGGTGGACAAGGTTAGTGAGCAGCAAAAAAAAAATTATTTGGAGAGTGTACAAGTATTTGAGTGACCTGGAGAGTGTGTAAGCAGGTGAGTGATCAAAAGAGAACCGGGTTAATGAGCAATCAGATTATTGACCTAAACAGTGTTTAAGCATGTGTGCAACCATAAGAGTGACCAGGTCACAAGGCCGTAGCGAGTAGCGGGGGGGGGGTTGGGGTCTGGTCCCCCAAATATGAGAAAATGACAGAAAAAACAGGGAAAAATGAGCCAAATCTATTGTTCTATCACTTTGTCCCCCCCCCCCCCCACTGAAATGAAAGTGGTCCCCCTCCAAATGAAATTTCTGGCAACAGCCTGAGAGTTTTTCAAGCATTTGATTGACCAAAAAATTAGCCAGGTTAGTGAGCAACAAAAAGAGTGACCTGGAGAGTGTTTAAGCAGTGTGTAGGTACCACAACAGTGTGCAAGATAAATGAGTGTGCAAGCATGTGCATGGCCATAAGAGTGTGCAAGCATGTACATGAGCATAAGCATATGGGCAGTCATAAGTGACCAGGTCATCATAACAAAAAGGATGACCAAGAGTGACAAAGAGCAGGTGAAAGAGTGACTTTGGCTGAGGTTACATTATAAAAGTTTGATAAAAGATCATTTACAAAATGTGAAAAAATAACCAATAAGTCTATAGTCACTCGAATGTAACCAATATGCTTATTGGTTGCATTTTTCAAGTTTTATAAAAGTACTTTCATTAAACTTTTTTAGTGCAGTAGCGTAAGACAGAAGCATATCTAATAGGGGGAGGGCAGAACAGCTAAGCTGGCTATGTTACAGCCCAGGGCTGCATTTTGGCACGGATGGCAAATGTAAGGGATGAGCGATCAAGAAAACTAGTCTAGAATGAGAAAAAAGTGCCAATATTTATATAGCACATAGGCAGCAGAACTACAAATCTACCTCTGAGTAATATGCTATATGTGCTATGTCCTTCAGTTTTTTAACATTGTTTTCAGTTTGTTTGAATAATTGAACTAATAATGGTTACTGACTGTCTTATTTTCAAATACGCAAAAAACATACAAATAAAGGTACACAAAATTACTTTGTAAGTCTTGGTCTTAAAACAGTAAAAGAATCCGGTCACTTCTTCTATTCATGGTCCGATGAAAAAACTTTGAAATGATACCTGCAAGACATGAAAAATATAACACATTTTAATGCAAGTCATCAGAATATAATGTAAAATGAACTGTAATGAAGGTGTGGAAGAGTAAATAAACCTTTTGCCCAGTGTACAGTAGAGTCTCGCTTATCCAACATAAACGGGCTGGCCGAACCTCGAATAAGCAAAAATGTCGGACAATAGGGAGGTGTTTAGAAAAAGCCTATTAAACGTCAAACTGTTATAATTTTGCACATTACGAACCTAATAATCATGTTTTACAACAAAACAACAGAAGAAATTAACTGAAAAAAATTAACTTAGTTACAGAATATTCTGAAGTTGAATACAGTACTTAACAAGTTCAGTTCTGTGATGATTTAAAGAAATCTGTTATCGTACTCTGCTTTCCTTACAAGTGCAGTTTCTTTGTTGCCAAATCCCACCATCTTTGCAGCATCATTATGTCTATTCCTTCAGTTTCCTGTTGCTCAATGTATTTCATTGTAGTTTCTAGAACCTTAACTCCGTTGTTATGTGAAATTCTAAGATACTCAGCAGTTGGTGTTTGATCTCAAATTTCTTTGCTTGTCAAATTTATCTTTTAATAGCAATTAACAAGAGTAAAAATTTCTTCATCAGTTGTTTCATACACTGATCATCATTTTTTATGCACAGACAAAGATGCATCACCATATCAAAAGATATGTTGTACCAAAAATTGTAGAATGGTTTCTTCGGTTTCATTTGTGCTTTCCATTTCCATACTTTCATCACCATCTTGCAGCTCCTTCCAAAATTTGGGAATTGTGTGAGCCCTTACGTCAGCCCAGGGCCCTTGCAACCCAATGAGCAATATCCTTTACATTAATGCATTTGAATTTTTCAATCATGTCTCATCCTCCTTTAATTTCGACAGGCACATGCGAATGACAGACACATCAGTCATAGTGTAGATGGGCGCGCCACTGTACAGTTGGGGCAACTAACTAGCTGTAGTAGAGTCGGGAGCAACAAAAAGTAGACCATGCATGCGCTCGCAACTTGCAGTTCTTGTTGCCGATTAATGATGAATTCTTTTCCCAGTTGGGATGTCTGATAATACGAAATGTTAGATAAGCGAAGGTCGGATGAATGAGACTCTATTGTACTACAGAAAGAACCAAAGAAAAAGGTAAATACAAAGGATGTATTTTATTGTATTTTTCCTTGTATTTGTCTTTTTCCATTGGTTCCTTCTGAGAGTATTATGAAGGTGTATGAAAGCTAATTTTATTAAAATTCTGAAATTTGATGCAAAAAATGGATATTTATGGGAAAGTAAGAAAATTTGAATGATAAATGTGTAATCAGAGATTTATATTAGTAGCATTTTACACGCTGACCCAAATTAATACGCACAATAACTTACTACTCAAAAACATACATGCACCTAGTAAAACATTCCACTGCAGGATTTATTGGTTACATGCAAGAACATGTAGTGTACATAGATGCCGTAAACTAGGGGCTGAGGCCATTTGAGCCGCCCCCCCCCCCACAATAAATTTCCCAAAGGGACTGAGGCTCCCCAATAATTTCAGAAAAAACAATGCAATGCACTTTCCTCCTCCTGCGTACACGCTCGAGTCCCATATGATGCCATCAATTTTCAGCCCCTACAATGTTTTCTTCACGCCAGCGTTTCTGGTGGTGTATGTGTGTATATATGCATTGACTAACATATTTATGCTGTCAGAGTTGTGCTTGTATCATGTTATCAGTGCAGCCATTGTGTCATCTGTCGTCCATATTTTGTATGGCATGTTCCCAAATTTCTGTTACGTAAGCATCCTGTTGGAGGTCTGGCTGCTGTCTGCACAGAGACCCAGCGCAGTGATTTTTCTGAGGATCCTATTTGGTGAGAAGTTTACTGGATTTTTCTCAAAAATTTTCAACAGATTTCATTTTCATGAGGCCCCCCCCCTCAACATGAGCTCGTGCCCCCTGGGCCTTCTTCAGAGCCGTGCTATCTCAACACATGGGCCCACACTGGCATGGTCCAGGGGCTCTTAAGAGAAGATGGGGCATCACAAAAATCCTATTGGTTGAAGTGTTTTTGAGAATAAGCTTATCAATTTGTCATGGCAATTCAGGTAAGGGCCTCAGAAAAATCACTTGGCCCGAGGGGCCATGACAGTCTTAAGACGGTCCTGCTTAACAGCATCACAAGTCCTCAAGCAAAGTGATTTCTCTGAGTCAGTTTACTTTGCTGTAACTACCTGCCTACTGATTTTGTATATTTACTCATCATCATAAGATCCCCCCAGAGGTGTAGGACTGTCTTAAAGCATCATGGGTCCCCGGACAAAGTATTTTCTTCTGAGAACCATACCCAGGTAAAAATGTCTGCCTTGATGTCTGTAAAAATGTTTACAAACTTTCTCTCAAAAATTTTAATCAGATCTCATTTCAATAAGACTCATATGAACTGACGCTTACCTGGGTCATCTTAAGGGCATCATGGGTCCCCGGGCAAACAGATTTTCCTCAGGCCCTTACCTGGCTAGAAATGCCCACCTATCATGCCGTTTACTTTAGAAAAAAATTTAACCAGAAATCATTTTCATGAGCCCCTGCCCCTCCCAGTGGGTGCTGGGCTTTTTCAAGAACAAGGGTCAAGGCCTAATTAGGATTTTTGCTACCCCCACAACTTTAAAATTCGATAATTTTATAACGGTGTTCTTTCTTTCTACCAAAAATTGTCGCCCCCCCTAAATTTTTGCCGCACGGGGCAGTTGTCCCCCCCCCCGCTTCCCCTCTAGTTCCGGCCGTGTTATGCCCCCCCCCCCCCCACACTATAAACAAGAAATGTCTAAAACTTTCTGTTCTGTCATGTCCCGAAAATTTTTTACCAGGTGTAGTTTGCATGAGGCCCTCCCATATAAATTCATGGACTATAGGCTCCCGTGCTATGCCGGGGGGTTGGCTCATGCATTAAGACGGCCCTACAAGTCAACCCCATCCCGATCTGGAGGATGCCTGGATAATGTTCTTAGGGCAGCCCTCAGCAAATGACCTCCCATCCTACGCAGAGCCATCGGGGCCCCGGGCAGACATTTTCTTGAGGGCCCTATTGCAAAATAAGTGTACAGTCATTGTGATGAGCCCCCCCCCCCATTTACCCGAGCCTATTATGACCGATATTACATAAGAGCCCTCCAAGCCGGGATCTTTGATGAGCCCCTGAGCCCTTCGGTATAGAGGGAGGGAGCTATGTATACCAAATTTACAGCGAGGAAAAAACACCCCGAAAAAATGTGAATCGTCCCTGGCCCCGGCGGCCTCGCTCCCTAAAAGGCTATGGGCAAGTACCGTTACCCCTACATGGGGAGGGGCTGACGGGGCTCCATCCCGGGACGATTATCAGCATCTTTTTTTTTTTCACAATATGAATTCACTATAGAAGGGTCTGTAGAATGTCTGGCATAGGGCCTGCCAAAGATCCTGCTTCAGGATGTGTGTGTGTAGGGGGGGGGGGGGCATGGGCAATCATGTAAACTCTAGCAGGCAGGCAGACAGTGGCGTTGGAGCTATGGGGGGAGGGGGATGCTCCAGCAACAGCAGCTTGTGGCACTGGTCCGAGCACAGAATTAATACAGAAATCAAAAATTCCTACACAGAGCTAAGGACCAGCACCCACACACAGGTTCAAAACACTTCCGACGTACCTTGCAGGTAGGTATGTTTCTAGCATGTAGGAGCCTCGGAAAAACGGCCGAGGGCTTATGATGCTTTCACGACCGGCGTATTGTGACAAAAAATGATCGAAATGACTACGGAAAAATAAAAACCCAATCAATATAAACACCCATGGCCCCCACATCCTGAAGCATGGCCCCTAGGCTGGGATCTTTTACGGGGTCCCCTTTATGATGAATTTATAGCGTGAAAAAACAAAAAAAGATTATAATCCTCCCGGGCCCCAGGGCTGGAGCCTTGTCAGACCACCCCCTTGTGGGGGGCCATGTAAACACTCATCTGCATGGAGACACCGAAACAGATTTTCGGTAAATCGTCACACAAAAACCAGCTGTTCAAATATTTAGTAAATGCTCAATAACCAAAACATTTCAATCCTCATCCACACACGAAATGAAATCAAGAAAGTCATCGCGTCAAGATTGACAGAATAATCCGCTTAGTAATAAAATCCGCTGTACAATTAACTGTAGAAATTAACACTAGAAAATTTCAGGGGGTGTCCTTGTGGTCACACGTGATAACTCACAGTCCGATGAACGTGCTCCACAGAATAACGAAAATGTTATAAAGTCCCATATGAGACCAATCGCACCAAAAACAAAAGTGGGTTAATCCTAACACACAAAAAAAAGGACTTCGATTTTGTTTTTCCTCTTACCTCTCCTGTGTGTCTCCTCTCTCTCCCTACGATCTCCCTCTATGTTTCTTCAATAACAACAAAAAACGACGACGACGTTTCGCAAGTATGGATGAACTGTTATACACTTTCGTCAGTTATGATTACATCCGTTTTCATTATTATTATCATCATCATCATGGAGATTACAGCGCACTTCACTCACATCGTGCAATAAAACCCGTCTGTGTATGTATGCGGGTGCGGGGTGGTTGTTTTTTTTTGTGTGAAGCGCACTTTTCCAACATCCTTTTAATGAGTCAGTCCATCATCTCGGGCATCCCTGTGGCATCTCTCACTCTTCTCTGCTGTATCTCTTCCCCCTTGCGATAGTGGGTCTCTTTAGGGTTGTAAGCGGGATGATGACGATGATGATGAAACGCAGCAGCAGCAGCGAGAGCAAGGATGAGGGAGAGGGGAAATATCGCCAGATGTCGCAGGATATGGCGAGCAAAAATGCTCTCCTCGCCAAATTAGAAAAAAAAAAGAAGTTATTGATACGCGTTTCTGTGACACACGCACACACCACGATTTCTCTCTCGCGAGTTCAATACATTAAATTCAATGAAAATTAATGATTTTTTTTTTCATTGAGAGAAACTGATTCCTACCAACGTAGTCTTAACCCTTTAAGCGGCAATGACGAGATATCTCGCCCCCATAAAAGTCACTTATTCCTTATTTTAGCATTGACATGCCCAGATGTTTTGTAAAAATGATTTCTCAATGGAAAAATTTTTCCCTATACCTCTGAGTTTGCACCTACTTGAAATTAGAAGGAAGCCTACTTCATTAAAAAGATATGACATTTTATAGGGGTTTAGTGATTTATAATTGCCCTAAAGAGTTAAGTCATTCCTGCTCGACCCGCCTGGTGATGGGCCCGTGACCTCATACATACTTTTGTGAAAATAAGCTAAGCCGCACAGGCACATTTTCAGATCGCTTGAGTGACTTGCGGTACATTCCCAGATCATTTAAGTGACCCGCGGCCACGGCACAGTACCGCAGCATTTTACCGACCCACGGCTTATTTGTAGATCACCGTGGCACAATTCCAGAACGCTTTACCAGCCCACGGCACATTCATAGATCACTTAAGTGACCCGTGGTAATGCGATCAGACAAACAGGTTTGGAAGACTCTGAAATACAGTAATTCACGTCCTGTATAATCCAGGGGTTCTCTCAAACTTTTTCCACCCGCGGCACCCCTTACCGTGATCAACGTTTATCCGCGGCTCCCCAGGGAGCAAAGAATCTCTTTGAGAAATCTTTGTCGGGCATCCCTTGACAAAGGTTGCCAGCGCACAGTTTGTGTTGCCCTGTCCTAACCCAAAGCATAAACTGAGGGGTGGGGGAGGAGGGAAGAAGAAGGAACGATCTTGAGTGGGTGGCGAATTTTTAGGGAAAGAAAAACACCGTTAACAAAAATGGCCCCGATTTCAAAAAAAGGCTGTGATCCCTCCCATGGACCTTGGAAGTGACGGGGAGATGGAACCCAATCACCCCCGGTGTCAGAGAGAACCGAGAGGCACTTAGGCAGTGCCACAACTGGTCAGCTGTGGCAAGCACGAATTTTGGCTCCCCTTGGCGTTATAGGGTAGAGATTTATAGGGTAAAATCCGCTCCCCCCCCCCTTCTTTTCCAGCGCCGGGGCACCAGACCAATGCCTAGATACTACATCTAGGAGTAGCATCTAGTGGGAAACATTAAGAGAAGACTTTGATCAGATCCGCCTACTCCCTCTCCCTTAGTTGTGGCTCTGCACCCAACCCTATCACACAAGTTGACCTCAGCACATTTTCCCATAGGAACTTCGAGTGTCTCCAGAGATTCATTGAATATTAAAATTACATCACCGGCAGTAAATATTTTTTAGGGTCTAGTCCAGGCCCCACCCCCCTTCCCCGCTCCGAAATGTAAAAAAAATGACTGATATAAATATGGAATCATAAGATAAAGTTTATTTATGCTATCAGTTTGGATCCCCCTTCAAATGTTACCGACCAGGCCGTCTTAAGAGCAACATGGGCTCCCGGGCCAAGTGGTTTTTGAGAGGCCCTACTTGGTAGATTCTAGAAAATTTCAACCTGATCTCATTTTTGTGAGGCCCCTCTTCTGTTGACCCCCCCCCCCCGGACCGTGCCCGAGTGAGCTCATGCGGTAAGACGGCACTACGGCACTAGCTACCGACCCCCCCCCCCTCCAAAAGAAATTTTTGGCTATGGCACTGGGCAAATAGGCATTCGCCCGAATAATTTTGAGAACATAAAATTTATACATACTATACAGCAGTGTTTCTCAACCGCCGGGCCCCGACATCATTCATGCCGGGCCACGAATGATTGGTCATTTACATTTCCCCCAATCATTTGCTGTTAGTCGTGTGTTTAACCTGGCCTTCCACTTACAAAAATTAATAAAACCAGGCCGTGGGCTTCCAAAGGTTGAGAACCACTGCTATACAGGATCAGAGGCGTGCGCAGGGAGAGAGAGTCAGGACCCCCCCACCCCAATTTCTATTAACTTAAAAGGCTTTCTGAATGGTAGCTACTGAAAATTCTCTGGAAGAAATTGGTTTTGCCTCCTCACTCCGTGTGCCCGCTCCAAAGGTCAAGCCTGCGTACGCCCTGTTGCAGTGTAAGTAGTAGCTAATCAAACATCTCTGACACTAGTCGGGAGGATGGGGCACCCAACCGACACCCTCTAAAGAAGAGGGGGGTGTCTTCTTTAGGAGTATTCACCCAACGCCTATTTTGTCAAAAGCATCGGGACCGTTTTTATTCACGCATTTACTATGTAGCGTATGGCAATATGCTATATACAGTACACCAATTTATGCATTTAATGCTTTTACGGTAATGATCACCTCCAGAAATTTGGTCTGCTAACGGGGGGTGTCCGTTAATATAAGTAGTGAAGTTCATTGGGATGGGGGGGGCACCTATTTCACGGGATCAAAATAAATTAAAATGTCCGTTAACGGGAGCTGTTCGATAGCAGAACATGCCAGTTATGACAGAATTACACGTAGTAGGTTCCTGATAAAAAGGTACACATTTATAGTGTATACCTATAACATATAGATTTTTTTTTTTTTTTACGAGAGTTTGGCTCCTTATTTCGCGACAATTCACCAAACCTGGCGTCTTTCCAAGTGAGTGAGGTTCGGGGTTGAGAAAAAGAGCACATGTGCTACCGGGTACACACGTACCTACTCTTACCTCCGGGAAACTAACTCGCCGATAACCTCCTTAATGACCCCGGGTACATCATAATTACATTAAGCTGCCCTTTTCTCTCTCTCTCTCTTTTAATTGCGCAAATTAGTATCCTGTTTTAAGGGTTGGAGGACGAAAGAGACCCACATCAGAAAAAAGTTGGGGGGGGGGCCCTCTTCGTGTGTAATACGAGAAATTTTTGAAAGCGTTTCTCTTTATTATCATTATTTTACTCTTCCTTTTAATATTTCGTGGCAATGAATATCTTAATGGGAATTCTTCTGTGTCCCAGAAATACAATACCCGGGACGGGAGGGGAATAAACACCCCCATTTGATTCCCAAGAGGAGGTGGGGGGTGGGGAAGGGGAGAGAGAATGGAGGGAAAGGGGAAGTCGGTTTTCTTTGAATATAATCCAGTTAGAATTCGATATTATATCGAGCTTTCGCATTAACGAGAAATCTTATATCCATTTAATTGTCTCCCAGCAGCGCTTTCTTTTAATGGGATTCCATTATTATGAATATATGTACGTGTATATACAGGGTGATCAAAAAAATTAGCTTAAAACAAGGGTGATGAACTTTTTTGGAGAATACGGGCCAACTTTATTGGTTTGAAAACATGTCGCGGGCCACCTAGGTGATCTGGAAATGTGCAGCGGGCTGCTAAGACCACCGACATGGTCTAAACTAGTCACAATTTTTTGATAAGCGATCGACATGGATTGGTTAAATTCAGGTTTTCAACCAATCTATATTGATCTCTTATCGGAAAAATTGTGACTACCGTTTAAACCATGTCGGTGAATACGGTCCTCTCTAAGGCGATCTGAAACAGCACCTCAGTTCACTTAAGTGATTAGGTAACGTCAGTGATTTTTAAATGTGTCACGAACCAGTTAATTGAAATGAGAATTTACCGCGGGTCATTTAAGTGATCTATAAATGTGCAGCGGGCTGCTTAGATGATCTAAAACAGCACCTCAGGTCACTTAAGCGACCTGTAAACGTGTCGCGGTCCCCCCAAGTGATCTGAAACAACACCCCAATTCACTTAAGTGATCTAAAAAAGCACCTCAGGTCATTTAAGTGATCTAAAATAGCACCTCAGGTCATTTAAGTGATCTAAAATAGCACCTCAGGTCACTTAAGCGACCTGTAAACGTGTCGCGGCCCACCCACGAGATCTGAAACAGCATCCCAATTCACTTAAGTGATCTAAAAAAAGCACCTCGGGTCATTTAAGTGATCTAAAATAGCACCTCAGGTCACTTAAGCGACCTGTAAACGTGTCGCGGCCCACCCACGAGATCTGAAACAGCATCCCAATTCACTTAAGTGATCTAAAAAAAGCACCTCGGGTCATTTAAGTGATCTAAAATAGCATCTCAGGTCACTTAAGCGACCTGTAAACGTGTCGCGGCCCACCCAAGTGATCTGAAACAGCACCCCAATTCACTTAAGTGATCTGAAACAGCACCTCAATTCACTTAAGTGATCTGAAACAGCACCCCAATTCACTTAAGTGATCTGAAACAACACCTCAGGTAACTTAAGTGATGTTGGTGACTTTAAATGTGTCGCGGACGATTTAAGTGATCTGAAGCAGCACCCTAGGTCACTTGACTGATCTGAAAATTTGTCGCTTAGTTAATTTTACAAAATTAAGTTTGAGGTAGCGGGCCACATGAAATGACTCCAACAAGGGCCACAAGTCACGCACCTAGTTGAGTGGCCTCTTTCTCTCTCTCTTTCGCCTTGCTTCTCGAAAGTATGTGCGGTGTAGAACAAAACAATACAATTGTTTTCGTCACTAGTCTCCGTTATACACTCCCGTACATCTTGGTCGCCACACTATGCGCGCGGCCTTAGGCTACAAGGATCCATAATTTCCATCATTAATTATCGTCGGGTGATTCAAAAGGAAAAAAAATATTGCCGTTAAGGCCTTTTTTTTTTGTAACAGCATTGCGTGTAAATGCAAATGCATTTTTCTTCCAAATGTTATCGAGGCCGCGCGAGCGACTATTGTTTGTAGGTCCAATGTTAATCCCAATGATTCATCTGCAACTACGCACTTACACACACCCATACTCTTACTATAAAAGCTGGCGATTTATTTATTTATTTTGCATTTATTATTCATTTCCACGAGATAAAAAGCGGTTTTTGGTAGGCCTTGGGAAAACATGGGGCTTATGGACAGAACCTTGGGGAATAACAAGCAGGGATGTCAGTCAAAAGATTCATTCCTGTTTTGTTTTGTCTTTTGCCCGTATATCATCGGGCTTGACGCGTTTATACGTCCACGAAACCCATTAAAGATTTAGTCAAACTCGGTTATAACGGCATCGAAGATTCCACGGAATTTTGTCGTTATAACCAAAGTAAACGCTCTCAAGTTCCTTCAAGTATTTAAGTATGTGAAAATAAAATCAGACGCAATCGAAATAGTGAGCATGTAGTGTTCGTTTTATTATAATTAGAGTGACGTATTTGATCAGGAGAAAAATCAGGGAGAGGTCATAAATACGGGACATTGCTAAGGATGGCTGTGGGCCATTTCATTGATTTGAAAACGTCTCGGAGGGTCACTTAATTATTAGGTTATCTGTGAATGTACCACGGGTCACTTAAATGATCTATGGAGCGGGTCGCTTAGTTGCTCTGGAGTTGTGACACTGTGACCTGCAATAGAACATACACGGCCTTAAATAACCGAGAATCAAATAAATGGTCACTCAAGTGGCATGCCGCGGCTTACTGAAGTGATCTAGAAATGTGCCACGGGTGCCTTAAGTACTCTCGAACTGTGCCGCGGTGATCTGTACGATCTGTATGTATGCCGCAGGCCACTTAAGCGATCTGGAACTGAGCTGAGTCACGAGTCACTTAAGTGATCTATAAATTTTCTGCTTAAGTGCTTTCGAACTGTGCCGCGGTTATTTATAATATACCGTTGGTCGCTTGATTAATCTTAGAAAGTGGTGGGTCTGTCAATGTGTGCCGCGGGTCATTTAAGTGTTCTGGAACTTTGCCACGGGTCATTACTTTTGAGATCGCGGGCTACATCAGATGAGTATGAGGGCCACATTTGGTCCGCCGACCATGGGTTGAGCATGCATGGTATGATGGAATGGGAAATATGTATTTTAAAAAAAAAAAAAGCGCAAATTTTTTTTTAAAGATTTCAGAGATAGGCTGTGGAAGGATAAAAGCATGTAGGCCTAACCTAAAGGGGGGAAAAATGTTTTACCCCTTAAATAGAGTAGGCCTGTATATACGAGAAAGATGGGCGTCTTAATAAGAAAAATTGTTCATAAAAGCGAGGTATAACGTGTCAAACGGTTCGACATTCGAGGAAACGATGTCCGCAGCACTGGAGTGAAACGCGAAAAAATGTCCGTTAACGCGTAGTCAAATGAGGAAAAGTTGAATCAGTCGTCCGTATATAATAAATATGTATTATAAGGGAGTCACTCAATAGAAAGGGGGAAAAAAAAATTCTTATGAGGAAACATCTTATTGGTTTTTTCCATCTAAACACTTCAATGATTAAAATCTAGTCGATCATTGTGGCTGGAAAGTGTCAGAAAACTGTCAGATCAGCTTCACTAATATTATACTAATAATAATAGTACAGCAAGTATGCAATGAAATGCCTATAAGTTGATTGAACTGCAAGGGGGAATCACACGCAATTGAGGAGCAGAGGCGTATTCGAGAGATGCTACATTAAAGACTGCTGTATAAAGACTCCTAGTATGTTGTATCTAAGGCTTTGGGTACATGCATAAATAATAACTAGTGCTTTAAATGCGCGACTTTGGATCATCCATATTGAGCACATCTTGTAAAACTTCACCGGACACACCCGTTGGCATCAGGGATAAGCGTCAACTTGTGATAGGGAAGGAAACATGAATAACTAATGGGGGAAAAATAATAAATAAATGAAAACTAATAATACACAGTGATTAGCTACTAACGGGACGACCTAATCTACAAGTTGTTCCATTAAATTTGTAAAAACTTTAAAAAATTTATAAAAAAGTGTTTGATCTTGACCTTTGAAGCTTGGGGGAGAAGGGATAAAGCCCTGTCACACTCCAACGGAATATTCGGTGGTTAACTACTTCATACAGCACACCAACTCCGGTCATATATTGCCATACGGCAATTTTCAACCATTGGAATTTGGTGGGGAAATTAAGTCGCCATCTATCGGTGGTCACTCCCAGGCTCGGTGGGTAAAGAACTTGTTTCTGATGTTCTCTTGCCGCCCTCCTCCTCCTAATCAGATCATGGAACGCCGCTCTGTCTCAACAAAGCGATTTTAGCAGGTGGTCTAAGATCTAGACCATGCTTGGAAGCTGTACATGTATGTGTTAGGGGTCATTCAAGTATTACGTCAGCATCGGAGGGGGGGGGGGTTTGGATTTGCTGACTTTTGATGACAAGGGGGAGGGGGGTGTTTGAAGGTTGCTTACGTCATCAACCATCCTTTTTTGAAGATATGAAACATTCTAAGCTGCTGACAAGGGGGGGGGGGGAGGGGGGGGGGTCAAAATGGCTAAAAATCTGCTTACGTAATACTTGAATTGCCCCTTATGACCCTAACGCGAAGTCTGTTTCAGTTGCGCTGTGTTTGTTGAGTGGTCATAGTGACGGATTCGCATCGTGAGGACCTGGGATCGAACGCCCCAGTGGTGATTGGCTGAAGTTGGTTTCCTGTGGTTCCCAACTTCAATGCACGAATGTGAGCTGATCTCCCCGTTGAGAAACGTCTCACCACAGAGAGCACCAGGCCCACAACGGTTACAATTATTACAAGACTACACTTTACTCATAGTTAGAAAAATTTCCGGCAGTTCGCAGCACTACACACACACAATAAGCGTTACACAGAAACAAAATTTACGTTAGGTTCACAACACGTACATTCCAACGTGTACCGATTCGTTAGGAGTTCCGCAGCGGAATATGGACGAGGTGCATGTATGCTTTACCACTGTAGTAGTCTATTTCCGCGTAATGCTTATTATGTGCTGCCATCTGCCGTTAGTTTTTCCAACTATGAGTGAAGTGTGATGATGATGTTCTTACATGGACTCGTGGAGCTTGAATGGTAACGTTCATAGTGGAAGACGAGCATCTTATCACTGCGTCACTCGGGAGCCAAGCCTAGCGCCATCACTGGAAATGGGGTACGAACCGTTCCGTTACATTTTCTCTTCCCACATGGTTGATGTTTTGTCTTATTCTAAATTTCATTGCGCAATTTCACTCAATCTCTCAAAAGTAGAATATACAGACAGGGTCAACTTATAATTTTGCTGCATGTAATGAAAAAATAAATGTATAGGTTTAGTCCATATAAAATTGATTGTGTGTGTTCTCTATACAAATGTACGATTTTAGATCGATCTTCGCTAAATTTTGCATATATACCAAATAGTGCCCAGATTGAACGATAGGCTAATTTAAAAGTTCGTCAGAGCAGGGCAAATGCTGTATTAAGATCTTTATACATAGGCTGACCATATTTCCTCGAGAGAAATACGGGACATCTGGATTCCAAATACGGGACACCGATAATTATCGCCAAAAACGACGCCAAAACCAAATAAAGTTGCTAAATATTGTTGAAATTACGGAAAAATCACAATGGCGGGAAATGATGCATTACTCCAAATTGTAGTGGATTAAAATGTATTCCACGGAAAAAAAATCATTTACGAAAGCAAATGTGGGAGACTAATATTCCCATATATAGTTGTAATTATCATAAAATAATTTATGAGTTGAAAAATAATTTCAATCTTTGACTTCAATAAAGAATAAAAATTCAAATAGGCTTCGTATGAAATACGGGAAAAACCGGGACACTTTTGCCAAAAAGTCGGGACGGCCAAAAAAAACATAAAATACCGGGACTGTCCCGGGAAATACGGGACGTAAGTTGTCAAGTACTTTGAAAATATATGCAGATGATAAAGGCAGTTTATATGGGTTTAGTTAGTCAAGTAGAATAGAGTTTGATCCAATTTTTTTATTTTTTGGGTCCACCCCCCTGTGCTGTAGCCTTGAGTTAAAATTTACTTAACTACTAAATCACTTAAAACTTTTAAACAGGCCTCGAGTGTAAATGATGGTTCATCAATAAGTGCTGTTTTGAGGATTATGTCTTCTGTGGCATTATAAAGAACGATTAAATAATTCTGGACCAAAAAGCAGAAAAATCTTTTTTAAAAATAGGACGTATGGTCACACGAAAACTTTTCACGCTAAACAATTAGGTGCGGCTGTCTTTTGAAAAAAATCAGGTTTATCTGGACGTCCCTGGGATCAGAGACTTGTAAGCCTTCCCGCCAGGGTCAACATATGAGGTTTTCTACCTGGGCAGCAGGTAAGCTTGAACCGCTCGTACTAACACGATTCAATTGTATCACAGACTAGATGTAGTGACTGTTGTTGTAAGGGGCCGTTCAAGTATTACGTAAGCAAATTTTTAGCTATTTTTGACCCCCCCCCCCCCGTCAGCAAAAGTCATCAAAACGCTGACCTCCCCTTCCCCCCCTTGTCAGTAAAATTTCATCATCAGCTCTGCCCCTCTGAATCCTAACTCATATTTTCATAAAGGGTGGTTGATGACGTAAGCATTATCCAAACCCCCCTCCCCCCCTTGTCATCAAAAGTCAGCAAATCGGAAACCCTTCCCCCATCGATGATGACTTAATACTTAAACGGCCCCTAATGCAAAATCTCGAGCCGCTTTGCTGTCGGGCAACACATGGTTTCTGGGCCTCAACAATCACTTTCGGAATGTTTACTTTGGTTACCGTTGTTCCCTAGCAACGCGTTTAAGACATGCATATGCCTTTACAATGGTTTGTCACCTCTTTAATGATGCCCGTATATTTACAATAGTGTATGCCTTTATAATGGTTTGTTACATTTTCAACCCTCCCAGTAATTGACGAAAACCTGGGCAGCGCCGGGTATTATAGTTAGTACACAATATATTCTCAAGTACAACGTACAACATACTATATTACGAATTTAAATTTTGTTTTTCTTTCAGCCACATACATTTACTTTACAACATTATAACAAACTGAATGATTTTTTTTGTTATTCCGTCATTACAAAATACAATTTTCCGGACAAGCTAAACGTTTTTTAAAACGCTTGATATAACGACCTTCGAATATAACGCCCATTTTCCGTGGAACCAGAGGGCGGGGGGGGGTTGCTATAACGAAAGTTGATTGTATACGAAAATAATAATTAAATATAAATACAATATTTCCGATAACTTCAAAAAAACAAACAAAGAAAAACCCTATTTACGCACAAAAAAGAAGTAAAAAAGATCGCCGTCTTATCTTCTTTTGAATCGATTTTTAATTTTTAAATGGTATTGTTGACCAGGGAAGCATAAAATTACGGACGGGAATGACTCTGGAACGTTGGGAATTATTATCAGAGAAACGATAACTTATGAAAACGCATACAAAGAGAGGAGGGAAAATTCACTTCCATCTGGAGCGGAAATAAAATACAAAAAAGCCATTTCAATTTCGCAGTCGGGTGGGCAATTATAAGGTTTTCCCTTCCGCGGATGTAAAAATAATATACACGTAACAATAGACAAAAAAAAAAAATTGTATATTTATGATTCTGTTTATATATATTTAAAACGTCAGATCCATTGATTAAATATCGATTAAGCTTCCACCAAACTCAAAACTGACAGGTCCGAAATATTTGCTAATACAATAGATGCGGCTTATTAAAATCATTGCTAATGTTATCATTCGGGTGTTGTTATCACTTTCGCTGAGAACGGAACGGACTAATATCATAACATGGGGGGGAAAAAAAATTCGTTAATAGCTTCAACTTCGGTTTATGTATCAATTTTTTTTTTCTTTCAAAAAGTTATCGCTGCCAATCTGCAAGACTATGTAGGAGATCAGAAGTCTTTCGTATTGACAATACAGTGAACAAAATTTTTTTAGAAATAATGTCGGTCTCCGGGCTCCTAAGTAAAAGGTCGATAAGCCCTCTTGTCCTGGTTCTATGGACAGCCGTCTCAACCAAAACCACCTAGCTCGGGGAAAGTGATATTTTGGGAGCCCCCATATACTTGGTTGAAAGTGACAGTATACATTTCTACACACTAACTCCGCAAAATCATAGTACAGTAAGACTAGGGTTAGGGTGACCATACGTTCCGTATTTCCCGGGACAGTCCCGGTTTTTTCTGTTTTTTTTTTTTGGCCGTCCTGACGTTTTAGCGAAAGTGTCCCGGTTTTTCCCGTTTTTTACACGATCCTTACTTGAATTTTTATCCCTTATTGAAGTCAAAGAACGAATTATAAATAAGGATATTAATCTCTCACATTTGTCTTGGTGAGCGTTTTATTTCGTGGAATTCATTCAAATCCACTGCAATTTGCAGTCATGCAAATTTCCCGCCATTTTGATTTTTAGGTAATTTCCCCAATATTTGGCAACTTTGTTTACTTTTAGCGATAACTGGCGATGTTCCATATTTTCCCGAATTTAGAATCATAATTTCCCGTATTTCTTTATAGGAAATATGGTCAGCCTAAGGGTAACAGCATTGGGGGGGGGGGGGGTTCTGTTGAAACTGTAAAATAAAATTTAAAAAAAACTGCAAATGGTTCTAAATATGATGCGTTTAAAGTCATGTAAATACATAATTATTGTTATACACAATTGATATTAATTATTATTAAGATACACAATTAAATTTATAAATGTACATAAAGTTTGTATACTGAATAGGGCTGGTACAATTAATCGATTAATCGGGTTGGTTAATCGATCAATTGTTAATCGCAGTTAAAAATTTTAGTTGAGTTAATTAATCGACTCGATCAATTCTATTAAAATTTTATTAAAAAATTGTGAATTAACTTGATTTGTTTGATAAAAAACTAATTATAGATATGTTTTATAAATCATGTTTAATACAGAACATTTTGCATAAGTGACTAAATTAAAAAAATATTTGAATCAATATTTTTTGACAGAACTCGATTCATCGAAAACTGATGATTTCAGTTCCAAATTGAGTTTGATTGGAGTTTTAGAAGACACAAGACCAAAATGTATTGTCTCCACTATGAACAGTAGTGTTTTGTATTCTTGGAAGCATCAGCTCGTCCCTTCACAAGTACCATTCGAGAGGAGTTTCTAGGAAAACAATCAACAGTATAATCGGAAGTAGTTTCGAAATCTGTGAATAATTAACCAAAAATAACTGTTTAAAAAAACGATAAGATACAAGGGAAGAAATTACAAGTTTTGGCCATTATTATGTTCAGCATATATATTAAATTGCTTGAATCGGGAAGCCTTAATTTCGTAACCTATTCTTATATATGTTTACCTCTATCGAATAGGTGAGTGAAATGAAAAAATTATATTTTTATAGCATCTATATTAATATATATGGTCACAAAAAAGTATTCGATTAAAATTCGATTAATCGATGAAAAACTTTTGATTAACCAGTTAAAAATTTTAATCGATTCCCAGCCCTAATACGGAAACTTTTGGGAAAACCGATCAATCGATGTTTGGTGAGTTTTGCTGAGTATACCTACTCTTTCTCAAACATTGGCCACATGTGACCTCCGGGCCAGATGTTGAAAACCCCTGGCATATGGCATTTGCTGAATATCCCTCGATATATTTTTTGTTAATTTTTTACTCCATTCACCACGTGATTTCGTGGCGCACACAAAAACCGTCCAACCAACCACCTGAAACTTTTATGTTAATCAGAGTTCTTCTGCAGCTTCTCGTTCTTTTTCCCTTGTAGAATCGTTTGCTGCAAAATTTGGACTTCCTTTCCCCTCAAGGATGGGGATGGCACCATAAGTGCAATGAATGAAAGCCAGGACTTGGCCACCGGACTTATCCCGTTGAAGAGATCTCTTCTATTCTGTAACAAAGTGAGCTGATCTCTCCATTAAAAAGTCTCACCGCAAAGAGCAACAGGCCTATAACGGTATAGTATGCAATCATTACACTTTATGTAGTTAGAAAAATTGATGGCAGATGACAGCACTACACATAACAAAAATATTACACAGAAACAAACTTCACGGAAGGCTCACTACACGCACACACACACCTTGTGTGTGTGCGTGTACCAATTCTCTAGAAGTTCCGCAGAGGAATATGGACGAGGTGCACGTCTGGTTTTGTAGTGTCTGGAACAAAGTGCGTGCGTGTGTGCACGCACCTAACAGTCTGAGAGCGTATCGATTGCTGTGTCTGATTTTTCAGTGCTGCCATCTATGTTTAAAATTGTGAATGAACTTGTAGGGGCGGGGGCTGTGCTCTCTATGGTGAGACTTTTTTAACGGATATATCAAAGTCAAAGTTGGGAACTACAGAAAACAAACTTCAGCCAACCACCACAATGGCACCGGTGGGGTTCGGTCCCGGGTTCTCACGATGCGAGCCCGTCACTAGGCCCATAGTTCAAGCAAAAAAAAAGTAATCGAACTCGGGTTTTTTATATAGTTTTGTTGCATATATTGATCTTCCCATTTCTTAATCACAATGAAATTCCCTATGTAAAAAAATACGGAAGAAAAATCAATAGATGTAGCAAGTATCGCTCACACACACACCGGAATGGGCGATTTCCTGACGTAATACCGTCGTAAAAAAAGGAGCTAAATATGGTTTCTGTGTGTATGTCTGCCCTTTTCACCGTTTCCTCGTATAAAGACGTGGGGAAAATGAAGACATGATCGTTGCAGCAGGAAAATTATTCCAATTTGATCGATAACGAATATATATATAAAAAAATAACATTATTTTTTTTGTTTTATAATTAGACATTCGCGTCGGGAAACAGAAAGCTTCCGCGGACGTTAACGCATTGTTTCATAGAAGAGATAAAAAAGGTTATATGGTATCCGAGCAACGCCGACGTCATTTCTTACATTCCAATGCGCCGATACATTTTCATTCCAGTGTGTGTGTGTCATGTCATGTCTATATTACACCGACAGTCATCAATATTAAATGGATGGATATGTTTTGTGAATCAAAAAGAAAAAAATTACAGTGAGGGAATGAATCTCTATGAGATAAAAGTGAGATAATTTTGATTCTCCGGTCCGTTAGTTATGGAATTGTTGGAAATTTGTACTTATATATATAGTTATATATATATATATATATATATATTTTTTTTTTAATTACCATTTTTCACGTTATTGTGACCTATCTGTCATTGCGTCATCTAACGGTGAAATTTTAAACTATACGTATCAACTCCAAAAGAATTGAGAAAAAAAAAAATTTTTAGCTAGTATTTTGCCGCAAAATATGACAACTATTTTGAATTTTTGTAATTTTCTTAATTTATATTTGTACTTTTTTTATTAATTCGTTAACTGGTTGTAATTGTCACGCATCAATAAGGAAACAATAAACAAATACATCTTATCTATGTATATTTATTGGAAAGTGCGTGCAGAGAATTCCACGCTCACTGATGAGACACAAATTTGGGCAAGAAATTTGGATTATGTCTGTTTGACGAATTGACGGTAAATCTGGTAACCTATCCGCACGTTAGAAAAAGAAAGAATGCATACCACACACACACACACACACAAAACGAAAAAGTATAGTAGATAAGAGAGTTCTCTTTCGCCCAGGAGGAAAAGAAAGAGCAACTTCCGCTAAAATAGGTTTACTACAAAGCTTTGCGATGAAGAAAGAGACGAAAGAAAACCCAGAGAACTTGTTTGAATTTGTTCCACTGGTATTTGGACGTAATATTACGTCCGTGATCGCGAAGAGGTTAATTGCATAAATAGTTATGATTAGGGTGACCATACGTCCCATATTTCCCGGGACAGTCCCGGTATTTTCTGTTTTTTTGGCTGTCCCGACTTTTTAGCAAAAGTGTCCCGGTTTTTCCCGTATTTTGCACGAAGCCTACTTGAATTTTTATTCTTTATTGAAGTCAAAGATTGAAATTATTTTCAAGTTATAAATTATATTATGATAACTACAACTATAAATGAGTATATGAATCTCCCACATTTGTCTTAGTGAAATTTTTTTTTCGTGGAATTCATTTTAATCCACTGCAATTAGCAGTAATGCTGCATTTTCCGTCATGGTGTTTTCTCCATTATTTCAACAATATTTGGCGACTTTGTTCGGTTTTAGCGTCATTTTTGGCAATAATTGGCGATGTCCCGTATTTCCCCGTATTTTGAATCCCAATGTCCCGTATTTCTCTTGAGGAAATATGGTCAGCCATAAAAATATGGAATATCGCCAGAAAAGTTGTCAAAGGCAAGTAAAGCTGCCATTGCAGCCAAAAAAAATTGTCAAAGTAAAGTTGCCAGTTACAGCCAATAAATTATTAAAGGCAAGTAAAGTTGCCAACTATCGCTAAAATTTGCTGAAAAATCGCCAATCAAGGAAAATGAAGAGTACTGCAAATTCAAAATTCAATTTACGAAAACGAATATAATAATGATAGAAACATAATTATCATAATATAATTTACAAGACATGAAAATAATCTCAATTCTCGATTTAAAAAATTCAGCTAAGCCTTGCAAGGAAAAACGGGGGGGGGGCGCGTTATTTTATAAGTAAGTTGTGACGGCCAAAATTAGGGAAATGTCCCTGGAAATACGGGTCATATGGTCCCTCTTTATACAGGGTGGTTATTATCGACCACCCAATATTACACACGTGATTGCTTTTGAAAAACTGATATGGAAAATTGTGTTTTCCGTTTTAGGATCGGACAAATATTAAATGAGTTGTAACGTTTTGAAATTTTGTTACGTGTCAGTTTTGTAACGGTCAGTTACACGCCAAACACTCAATATAAAAAAATAAATCTCCCCAATGCAGCGGTAAGCCGCCAATTGAAAAAATGTGTGAACTGAAATACATATTTAATCTACTTAAGCCATTTTCAGTTATTTTCTTTTACGACTGGCGCTTTTTCCTCTTCATGTAGAGTGATGTTAACCTTGTTATTACGTGTTACATTCACCCCACTATATTCGCAAATTTATCACCAGATTTGTAAAATGCTAGCCAAACGAGATAGATCTATTTGAAAAATTGTTTTTTCCCAAAATCAGCAATTTTTGCCAAAATGTCGCCGCTGTTCTTCTTGCATCATCGTTGGCGGTCGCTCTTTTGAGCAATTATTGTAAATTATTCATTGAAATTGATTTTTTAACGTATACGTTATTCTTGTGTTTTCTCCTCGTATCCTCGGTGCTACTATGTTGTGCCTTGTAGCACGCTTGTATTTCCTTTTAGACCCATAGTTTCTCAAACTTTTTGTTCGATCGCCCTCTTCTTCAGAAGTTTTTTCTATCATCGCCCCCAACTCAAGCGAAGCCATAGGATCATATGTTATACCTGTACTTTCTATCGCCCTCTAGGTAAATTCCATCGCCCACCAGGAAGCGATATTGCTCACTTTGGGAAACACAGTTTTAAACCATGCATTCTTTGATGAAAATTGTTTGTTTTTGTGTGTACTACCACCTCTTAGTTTTCCCATCTTTTCTGGATCACCCTATATAGGTAGTCTCCCCATGACTAGGCTGACCTACAGATGACTAGGCTATTTCTTCGAGGGAATTCGGGATTTCAAATGCGGGAAAATTCGGGGCATCGCCAAAAATGATGCTAAAAGTAAGCACAAAGTTGCCAAATGCTACTAAAGTCTGTTTGGTTCAGTGGTTAACACACTAGCCTGGAGAACGATATACTCTATCGGTTGTCATGGGTTCGAATCCCGATAGGACACTAAAATAGTTTGCCGCTGTGGTGGTCGAGTGGTTATAGTGCCGGACTCGTGATGCGAGGATCCGGGTTCGAACCCCACAGTGGTGGTCGGCTGAAGTTGGTTTTCTGTGGTTCCCAACTTCAAGGCGCAAATGCGAGCCGATCTCCCCGTTAAAAAGTCTCGCCACAGAGAGCAACAGTCCTACAACGGTAAATCATTCAACCATAACACTTCACGCATAGTTAGTAAAACTGGGGGCAGATGGCAGCACTACACATAACAAGCATTACACAGAAACAAACTTTACGTCAGGTTGCACTACACGTACACGCACATTCCCGCATGTACCGATTCGTTGGGGGGGGGGGGGTTCCGCGCGGGGGGGTGCATGTGTGGTGTAGCAGTAGTAGGTAGGGGCTCGGGGATCCATGATGTTCTTAAGTCAGCCACCTCGTTGGGCAATTTGCCTGTTGTGGCGTTGTATTTGTATTTGTATTTGTAAAATCCCAGAAAGGTGACCAACGGTGGCGAAATTATTAAGCACAACTTATACAAATACAAATACAAATACAACGCCACAACAGGCAAAATGCCCAACGAGGTGGCTTGCAGTAGATTAAAATAAATTCCACGGAATAAAACGTTCATCATATTCAATATGAGCGATCAATATTCTTATTAATATTTGTAATGATGTGAAATATAATTTATTAGTTAAAAATAATTGCAATCGCTGATTTTAATAAAGGGAGAGAATGAAAATTCAAGTAATATTTGTTTAAAAAAAGGGGAAAACCGGGACATTTGTGCAAAAAAAAGTTGGGATGACAATACGGAGACATTAATTTTCATGCTTGAGAAGATATATCGAATATCCAACTCTAAAGTAGGTCCGGCTAATTACTTGATATTTAATCTCCTGGGCTTCGTAATATCTCTAAGCGAACTCAATATTTCAAAAATCCAGAATTCAATACAATTTTTTAAATTATTGATCGGGCGGAAAACCCCACTAAATTTCCGCATTTCTACAGTAAAATCGGCAATTTTAACACTGATTTCTATGGAAATCATCCTTTGCCTGACCCTCAAACTGATGCTGCTGATGATGATTATTATGACGTCATTCAAAAAGCCTCATGTGGCAAATCATTATAAAGGCATAAACTACTTTACATATACATATACTAACAGGATTAAAGAAGTGACAAACTGTTGTAAAGGCATATACACGTCTGAAACGCATTGCTAATGAACCACGGTAACCAAAGTAAACGTTCGGAAAGTGATTGTTGAGGCCCAAAAACCATTGTTGCCCGACAGTTTCTTGCCCATTTGGGGCATTTGTCCTGCTCTGACGAAATTTTAAAGTAGCCTATCGTTCAAGTCTGGTCCCATTTGGTATACATGCAAAACTCGGCGACGATCGATCTAAAATTGTAGATTTGTATAGAGAACATACACACACAGAAAATCAATTTTATATATATAGATGATAATTGTGACTCTACAAGAGTAAAAAAATTGCAGTTATCTACACAATACTTAATTCATCTCACATAATTTAAAGGGACTTCCCTATTATGAACCTCGTATACTTTTGTAATAAAGCGTATGTAGAAAATAAGATATGCGAGGAAAAAAAGGGAAAATTGATTTTGGCGCGAAAAAATTCAAGAGGGAATTCTAAGAAGAGACGTTTAAAATAATAATGAAGGAAGGGAAAAAAAGGCACACCGGTTTTTTCCTTTCTATATTTATGTTTTCTTATCTTCCAAACGGTGTTATTCCTGTTATATTTTGGGTGCGGTCGTCCAAAATAAAAAAATACGGAGATAGAACTTAGATTAATGTGAACTTGGCGAGATATCTGCAAAGGGGGGAGGGGAACGCCCCTGGGCGAACCATAAATGCCAAAATGGCATTTAAATTTCTAATAGGCCAAAAAAGTTGGTTTCCCAAATAAAATCAAACATGATAATGTTAACACAAAATAAACTATTTTGGACATGATTTTTTTTGGGATTTAGGAGAGAAATTACATTTTTTTAAAAATAAATTTTCCGAAACTTTTCACTCATGAATATTAGTGATTATGGCATTTCAAACGCAGATAATTTCATCATCGGTGGGGACCCCGACAAGACCAAAACATTTTTAGGGGCCCTCTCGGAATCCCAGGTTTTAGACATTTCTAGGGTGTGGTGGGATCGGTATCGATGAAATACATGCGGTTGGAATGGGATCCGGAAATTTCCCCCTGATACGTTTCGCCCCCGGAAATTTTGCCCCCGACTGCCTTAACCGTATAAGTGACAGAGTGAGTGACTGACTGTGTGACCACGTAATTGGGCGAATGACCGTATGAGTGACCACATAATTGGGCGAATGACCGTATGAGTGACCATATATGTTGGTGAGTGACCAAGTGAGTGTGCGATTGACTGTATGAGTGAGTGAACGTGTAAGAGATCAAGTGAGTGAACGTATAACAGATCAAGTGAGTGAACGTATAAGAGATCAAGTGAGTGAACGTATAACAGATCAAGTGAGTGAACGTATAAGAGATCAAGTGAGTGAACGTATAAGAGATCAAGTGAGTGACCGTATAAAAAAATGATTGCGAGCGAGTGTATGGTTGAGTAAATGACCATATGAATGATCAAGTGAGTGACTGCATGAGTGAGTAACCGTATGAGTGACCACCTTCCACTCGATCATTCATACGTCACCACTTGGTAACTGATTCAGGTACGCACTTGGTAACTCATACGGTCAGCACTCGAATTATATTGGTCACTCGTACGGTCAGCACTCGAATTATATTGGTCACTCATTCAGGTACGCACTTCGCCATTCATACGGTCAGCACTCGAATTATATTGGTCACTCATTCAGGTACGCACTTCGCCATTCATACGGTCAGCACTCGTAACCTTCCTTATATGGTCACTCGTACAGCCACACGCTTGATCACTCATACGGTCAACACTTGGTCACTCATTTATTCACGCACTTGGTCACTCATTTATTCACGCACTTGGTCACTCATACTGCCACTCACTTGGTCATTCATATGGTCACGCATTTCGTCACTCATGCAGTCACTCACTTGGTCACTTGTATGGTTACTCATCCACTCACTCACTTGGTCACTTGTATGGCTACTCATCCACTCATTCACTTGGTCACTTGTATGGTTACTCATCCACTCACTTGCTCACTCCTATGGAAACTCACCCACTCACTTGCTCACTCCTATGGAAACTCACCCACTCACTTGCTCACTTACGCAGTCACTTATTTACTCACTAGGTCATTCACTTCGCCACTCATGCGGCCAGGGCGAGCGAAATCTACCGGGGACGAAACGTGCTAGGGGTGAAATGTTGGGGCAAAGTTTCCGTACAACGGTTGGAATATATGAATGTACGGGAATGCAAGGAAATACCTGCATATAAGTATGCGCACACTAAAAAATGGAAATTCCGTACTGATCAAATTAATAAATTGAAGGTTATATGCTTGAGCTCTCTATTCATCCATTTGTGACCTATTCATCCTCTAAAGACCAAGGGAAACCATGTGTCCTATCGTAAAATATCGATTAAACACATGAGGGGAGATGATTTTTTTCATCATTTTCTATCAAATATGTAATCTGGTGTGTATATTTGTGATAGTTTCATTGCTGGAAAACAAAAATTATTAAACAAAATTATATATGCTCAACTATATAGATGCTCAACTCACTTCACTACCAAAAAGAACTTTGTGTTACTCCATTGTGGTCTTGAAAGGGTTAAGACAAGATGCCATTGGTTGAAAGGGATATCAAATGCATTTTAACTGAAGGCTGGGAATCGATTAAAATTTTACTAGACTGGTTAATCAAAATTTTTTAATCGATTAATCGAATTTTAATCGAATACTTCTCGTGATCATATAATATTAATAGATGCTATAAAAATATAATTTATTCATTTCACTCACCGATTCGAGAGAGATAAACATATATAGGAATAGGTTACGAAATTAAGGCTTCCCGATTCAAGCAATTTAATATATATGCTGAACATAATATATAATGGCCAAAACTTGTAATTTCTTCACTTGTATCTTATCGTTTTTTTAAACGGTTATTTTTGGTTAATTATTCACAGATTTCGAAACTACTTCCGTTTATACTGTTGATTGTTTTCCTAGAAACTCCTCTCGAATGGTACTTGTGAGGGGATGAGCTGATGCATCCAAGAATACAAAAAACTACTGTTCATAGTGGAGACAATACATTTTGGTCTTGTGTCTTCTAAAACTCCAATCAAACTCAATTTGAAACTGATCGAAACCTGTCAAAATATTGATTTAAATATTTTTTAATTTAGTCACTTATGCAAAATGTTCTGTATTAAACATGATTTACAAGGCATATCTAATTAGTTTTTTCTAAAACAAATCAAGTTAATTCACAATTTTTTAAATAAAATTTTAATCTAATTGATCCAGTCGATTAACTCAACTAAAATTTTTAACTGCGATTAACAATTGATCGATTAACTGGCCCGATTCATTGATTAATTGCACCAGCCCTAATTTTAACAGATACTTTTTTAAACGATAAGTCCATTCGATATTACATCGCTGTCATTTTCTAACCACATTAAAGCGAACGTCAAAAATCGACTGCCCGATTCTTACTCTAAACTGAGCACAACCAACGCCGTATATAGCTAGGGAGTTATAGAAGCTGTAGTTATAGGAGGTGATGAGTATGTAAAATCGAATCCATCAATAATGTATATTGTGGAAACCCGTATTGTGAAGCGGGTAGCACTGTGTTGACAAAGTAACACTAACAATATGAGTATTTGTGATTTGTGTGAAAAGATCACGTAGAGTATTTAGAACTTATGTAAAAAAGAATATTTTGTTCTTTTCATTTTGCACACGCAAGATGACGTGTGTGACTAAATTTTGTATATTTGTTGTTAAACACATGCAAGTTGCAGGATAGTTTGTAAATAGTTATGTAATAGTTAATGTAATGTGTTTTTGCCGTTTCGTCCCGAGAGTCTCGGGAGGACACTGCACAATTTTTTTCTTTCTTTTCTCTTGTTTTGGCAAACTCTAAAATTGGAGGACAAGTCTCAATACTAATTTACTCATTGTTTTCATGCTAATCTTCAACTAACTCAATTAACTTTTATCACGTGGTTTAGAAACAATAAAGGCGCAATAATTACGATTGGGACTCTAATAACACTCATAAAAAAAATAAATACTGAACAGGACGGCTCTCGCGGTGTCTGATCATCGGAGATAGTCGCATGTCCTATTGGACGGGACGAACTAATGAAACAGAGTATAGGAGGTGTTGGCACAACCCCGAACAATCGCCATTGTGGGCAAAAAATTTTTTTTTAACGTTTTACTTCCTTTTCAATAGTGAGTTGTGCTGAAGTGTGTGTGTATGCCTGGTGTTATGCCTGTCGTTATTGATGCCATCTATATTTCACAATCTGAGTGAAGAGTAATGATTGAATATTTGTATCTGTTGTCTTTTCTGTAAATTAGCCATTAGAAGGCTGTCAGGGCCTGATTTACCAGACTCACGCCGGGCCCTTCTTCGAGACGCAGATAATTTTCGCTGATTCTCTATCGGGGGCGTACTAAGAATCTGTTCTAGAAAAATGGCAAGTTGCTTTCACACACAACGCACTTAAAATCAACAGAAATTGATTAAGATAGAATATAATGGCATTTGTTCCGATATTTCAACGAAAATATTTTCAGATATTTTTGATTTTCGATTGGCTTTGGAAGGGGGCAGGCATGGAGTTCCTGTGCACTCACCCCCCCCCCCCCCTACGTACACCTCTGCCCTTACAAGACGCATGTCGTAGCGGGCTTCTTCGAGGGACAAATAGCTTTCCGCTTTAGATGAGTGTTTCTTAAGATTTTTCGACCATGCACCCCCCGCCCTTTTGGAAAATATTCTTCTTGTGGCCTCCTTATTCGGGGGGGGGGGGGTCCCCTTCCCTGAGACCCTTTCTATTCATTTAATTCATGTCTGACTAAATTTAATAAGTGAAAAAAAATTCTATAACTAATGATGGATCTCCGAACACCGGGCTAGATACCAGTCAACCTCCATCTTGTGGGGGGTTCTATGGGATCCTGAAAATAGTGTCGCACTTTTCTCCTCCACTATACATATATCACCTGAATGCTTCACACCTATTCTCTTTCACGGGTCTCTGTGGGGGATCCTTAATTACTTGCCACTGCCGCCTTTTACTTGATTTCTACCCGTTGCTCACTTAAACTATCCCAGGGGCGCAAGGAAGCCCCCGTTTGAGAATCACTATAATTTAGATTAGAACACAGTTTAAAGCACCACTACTTTATCTGACTTATAATTTTTTTTTCAATTTTTTCTACCGTCGGCGCACCTGACGTATCTCCCCCTCCCCTCAACAGCCACTCGCTCTGCACCGAACCAACACAGGTCAGCTGCGTAAGCCTTTTTCCACCAGGAATCATCTTATATCGATCTCGGTTTCAGAGAGCGCATCTCTTCCTTCCCTCACAGATGTCTAAAAATGAGACGTTTATAAGACTTCAGAAGAAAGATTAAACATAATTACGTTGTTGTCTAATCACCTAAATACCACGGCTTAGCTCCTTGTAACCCCCCGAACCTGTAATCCGGCTTTTTATAGGGCCTTAACCTTGAGAGGAAGCTCCTTTCCGTGTATGATACAGAGATACGATAACTCGGCACGTGTGTTACATATGGTGTGCGTGTGTGTGTGATCTTCAGCATCTTCCCGTAGAGAGAGAGAGAGAGATGACAAGATGCAGAGTGTTGGCGAGTTTGGCTCTGTCAGTTCTCTTCGACTCACTCTGTCTCCACTACAGTAATTGTATTAGGATCTCCCGGAAATGAATTTCATAACCCATAAATGGCGCATTACAAGAAAATAATAACAATAATAATAACGCGGAAGAGACACTCTCTGATTGTATTTTCGCTCTCATACGTATTACGGGGAGGTTGACATTATTTACGCGTGTGTCTTGCTACGCGTAATTTCTTGTTTGCATGTGGGCTACTGCAAAGATTAGGAAATTGCAGCATGTGCTTTCTCTTTTGTGGCTCAAGGAAGTCGTTATTGGTATTTTTTTGGGTGTGACTCATTCTGCGAATTCCCCTGAGACCGTCTGTGGTCAGCCTTGTTGCGATATTTAAGAGTTTTACATGTACAGTGTGATACTTCAACTAACGAAGATAAAACCGTTCTGGAATCACACGTTCGTTAGCCGAAACGTGATTTTCTCTAGGTTTCTATGTAAAATCGTTCAATTCGTTCCGAGCACGGCCCAAAATTCGAAGATGAGTTAACTTTTGAGTTAACTCCACACAAGAAGAGAGCGGTATAAAAAAAAGACAAAGACTGACCGAGGGCTGAAATGAACAGCTTCAAAATTGAATAAGAAGGAAGATAAGATATTTTGAAGATCTTTTTATTTTGCGCTATGTACACAGCCAACACCGGCTTTAGTAGATTAAGCTGGTGTTGGGCCAACCCAGTCGAGCTCGTAGGTGTTCCCCGATCCATTTGCTATTTAGTAAGCTCATTTCTGTGCCTCACATTCATTCAGATGGATAATATTATAGGCATCGGAACCTAGGACTTAGGCCATTTGAGCCCCTCCAATAAATTTTAATACACAATGCTTTTAATTGCACAATAATTTCTGAAAACACAATGGAATTCACCTTCGCTCTCCTGCGCATCCACTTGAGTCCCGTATATACGGGACGACCAGCAACTTTCAGCTCTCCCAATGTTTTCTTCACATCGAATTCTCTGGATAAGATTATCTCCTAGAATGCCCAGACCTGTTCAGTTTGATGCTATGTTCTTGCAGGTTAAAAAAATCAAAATACCAAACAGTCTGAATAACGATACACTAGAGTTATGAACGGCAGGGTGGTCCAAGCAAAGGAAATGTTTCAGAAGTTTAAGAGGAAAAGTGAGTGCTTGTGTTATGAAACTATGACGTTGAGTAAGTAGGTGCCGCCATCTCTTCTCAAAATTAGCAGTGTGGGAATATAATATACTGTTGTGTGGTATTGTGGGCATCTTGATGGACCCGATGATCCAGGTTCGCACCCCTTCGGTGGTACAATGGTGGTCGGCTGAAGTTTGTTTTTCCTGCGGTTTACCATCTTCAAGGTACGAACGAATGCAAACTGTTCTCCCATTTCAAAAGAGGGTGGGTCACAATGAATTTGTTAAAAGGAGAAATTTTGAGTTCTTACCCTTCAAATAGCATTGAAATTAACAGAAAAATTGATTATAATAACATATAAAGGTTTTTCTTTCGAAATTTTGATTTTTTTAAAAAATGATTTTTTAATCGTTTGGGGGGGGGGGGGGAAGCAGGAGCCCTCTCTCCTATGTCCCCCTCTCCGTGTACCAATATGTGATAGGAAGTAGGGGGAAGAGATGACAAAATTTTGCTGACAAGGGGGGAGGGTCAGAGTTTTGATGACTTTTGCTGACAAGGGGGGGGGGGTCAAAAATGGCTGAAAAATTGCTGACGTAATTGAACGGCTCCTACTTGAACTGCCCCTAATCATTATAATACAAATACAACGCCACAACAGGCAAATTGCCCAACGAGGTGGCTGACTTAAGAACATCATGGATCCCCGAGCTATTTTTTGGAGGCCCTACCTACTACTGCTACACCACACCCGCCCAGGGGGTCCGCCATAAAAATTATATACAAAAAGGGCTCCTCGAGTCAAACAGGGCTCCGCCATAGAAATTATATATTGAAAAGGGCTCCGCGAGTCAAAAAAGGCTGAGAACCGTTGCTTTAAGCCATTTATGGTAAATCCTTGATCCGCGAAACAAATGTGGCCCTGAAGGTTATGTGATGTGGCTTGCCCCCCAAAACCTAATTTTGTAAAAATGAACTAAGCAGTGCATTTACAGATCGCTTAAATGACCCGTGGCACAATCCCAGAGCATTTAAGTGGCCCGTGGCACATTTTCGGATCAATGAAGTAGACCCGCGGCACATTCAAAGATTACTTAAATAACCCACGGCACAGTTCCAGAACACTTAAACGATCCGTGGCACATTTAGAGATGCCTTGAGTGAAATGTGGCACAATTTTAGAGCACTTAAGCAGCCCCCCCGTGCGATTCTACACCACTCTAGTTACCCGCGGAACATTCCCAGATTACTTAAGTGATCCCAGGCATAATTACGGATCACTTGAATGATGCGTTGCACAGTTGCAGAGCACTTAAGTGGCTCAGTAACATTTCTAAAGCACTTGAAGGATCCGTGAAACATTTAGAGATGGCTGAAGTGGCTCTTTAAAGGACTTATCAATAGGTAGAATGTTAGTTCAGGTGCCCAATAACTATCGAAAGGTTTTTCCGTTTTCGGCGCTCCGAATAAGATGCCATCAAGAATATTTCATATGTTCATGAAGAAAAGGTTGATGACTTAAGCATCATCCAAACCCCCCCCCCTCCGCCATCAAAAGTCAGCAAATCGGAAATCCCCCCCCCATTGAAGCTGACGTAATACTTAAATGGCCCCCTTATCTGAATAGCTCGTTATTCGAATGAAACTTCCCCGTAGGAAATAATAGAAACTCGGAATAATTCGTTCCACAATTCATTCACATAAAAATGACTAATAAAAACGGCATTCACTATCGTTTAGGACAGACTTTAGAGATAGTCAGACACATTTACAGACTCGTTGTTGTTTGCAAACTTATTATTTTTTGCATGACTTTCAAAAAGAGCCTTCATCCAATGACACTTGCTTTTGCCTATTTTTTAGGATTTCTAGGAAATGGGAAATTGCAGTGTTCGTTGGACAGATTCATTGCTCGCACACTCTGCTACTGGCTTCATTTGGGTGGTTCTTTTCTGCAGAGTTTTGCACAGAGGTTCCCACATTCTACACATCTCTCTAAGCTCATTTTATGTGAGAGGGACATCTCCTTACTTCTCTCTGTTCATGAGCCACACACACACACACACACACACACAAAGTCACGTTTAATAATTCAAATCAGCCCACAGTTTTCTCCACACACACAAGCAGAATTTGAAAAAAAAAAAACCCTTCGAGGTCATATATGCGTGGCTGCAATGCTACATCTTTAAGACCAGTCGAGGCCCAGGCTCTCTCTCTAGTGGGATGTAAGCCTTGCAATGCTACATCTAGTTTCGTATCGTAAATATTCACACTCAATCGCACCTGTGTTAATTTCCCGAATGAAGCACGCTTATCGGAGACTTTAGGGGAGAATATTATCCGAAATTCCATAACACGTGTGTGGCCGGAAGCAAAAAAACCATCGGCGCAGTTGTGATAACGTGAAAATAAATGAATAAAGTGCAAAATCTTTGCTCGTAATGCGAATTTGCTCGTTAACCGAAGTTCCACTGTATTTTGTATTTGAACACAGATAGTCATTTTTGTACTACAGTATGTACAAAGGGTGATTTGACATCATCTAACATGAAACGGCCGCTCCGAAAACGTTAAAACGGCATTCCTGTTGAGATTTATCGGGAGGAAAAAACACCACGCATGCAAATGTAACCTGGAGAAGAAAGGGAAACCGTATGCAAATCTGCGTCACAGTGAATAAAACGCGCGGACGCCAGCCCCGTAAAATTATTCCAGCGCGCAAAACCGTTCCAACAGTTGTAACGTGCAGGACAATGGCACGCTCTAGTAAATACTGAAAAAGCAGACACGAATTTCATTTAGGAAGCTGCAAACGGAAGTACCACAGAGGCAGCACGAACGTTCGGTGAGCATTTCCCCCCCCCCACAGGCGGTTGCCCAATCCGAAAATATTTGCGCGCTTGCATCGGCAGCTGTGCGAAACGGGATCCTTTCTTGCTTTACGGTCTGCTGCAGGTCGCACAACGACTGCCAGAACAGAAGGTGTGGAAGACAGGTGTGGTTTCCCCAGGTTATATTTGCATGCATGAGGTTCTTTTTATCCCGATAAATTTCAACAGGAATGCTTATAACGTTAGTGGAGCGGCTGTTTCGAAACGCGTTTGAGCGTTTCATGTTAGACTATGCATTCCCTGATGACAATTGTTTGTATTGGTGTATACTATCACCTCTTAAAGTTTTCCCATCTTTTCTGAATCACCCTGTATATATTTTTCTTCTCTCTCCAGATCCTATAGAACATTATATTTAATTGCTACTGTAATTTTTCCCATGCATTTTTTTTTCTTTTTGATGTGGCTAAAGCCGGCATTACACTATAAAAATTTGGCAAAGAGTCTTTTATAAAACTTGTAAAATGCATCCAAATAGCGTATTAGTTACATTCACTCGAATGTAACCGATAGACTTATTGGTTTTTCAAGTTTTGTAAAAAGGACATTCATCAAACTGTTATAGCGTAATCCCGACCTAAGGAACTATTGCTGTAAAAATTCTGGAACCCCGGCCTGTACAAATATGAAAAATAGTATTTTCCTAAAACCATATAATTTTATGCGATTTGTCTTGTGTTTCGTAGATATGTTTCCCGACGAACTGATATTTAGCGAAAGGGAAAGTGAATCGAAAGCGATTCACGCGTGCGTAGTTTCGATTTTATTTTTTCCTTGAACGAAATAAGATTTCATGCGCGAAAATTCTATCCGCAGTCATCCGCGACCAAAGCAACGACAGGCCCTTTAAAAAATACAAAATAAACTAAATGGATGATGAGGGAGTATTTTAATAGCTCAGCGTGACGCCTCACACAAGGTAAATCCACTGTTGAATCTCAATGACATCACTGCGCGTTACGCTTACAACTACTATTACTACTACTACTACGTACATTTAAACTGCTTGCTTCTTGCAACCCCGAGAAGAAACGTCATATAAGCAACAATATTCTTACAAAATTTGTATGTAAGTCCCCCTTGCGACAGAAGTCTTCAACACTTGATCCGCTGGCCAAAGTGACCATGTCAGCGGGGGAATCAAAAGAGCTGCCAAAGGAGTTACCTATGTAAGAATGGAAGTGGCAAAAAGAGTTACTTGGAGAATGTATAAGCATGATGGAGTGACTTAGAAAGAGCAAAGAAAATAGGCCAATGAGAGACCTTGAGAATGTCTAGGAGAAGTGACCAGAAGAGCTACCAAAAGATTGACCAAACAAATTGTGCAAGCATATGAGTGACCAAACAAGTGACTTGGAGGAAAGTTTACATGGAGGTTAAGCGGGCTATGGTCTATAGGACAGGTATCTTCATCCTTGCTCGCGAGCATCATGGTGCTTCCCGAAGCATATAGAGTGCTCGACGCTCGTGTCCGATTTCGAGCTCACGAGCAGTGAGCACAAAGTCGTGTGTCATCAGTTGATGTCATGGCTCATAGAAGGCGGAGTAGGAGCAAACAGGGCTCTGGAGCAGTGCCGTCTTAACGCATGGGCCCCATTCGGACACCTCAAGAGAAGTGGGCCTCACAAAAATGGGAACTAATTGAAATTTTCGAGAATTTTCCAGGAAGGGCCTCAGAAAAATCAATCGGCCCGGGGGCCCATGACGCTCTTGAGACGGCCGTGCTCTGGGGACCCAAATTTTGATTTTGCTTTTTACACCATGAATGCACTGCATTACAACCACGGCTATTTATTTTACATACATATTTAGTGTTCGATTAAACTGAGCGAAGTTACCCTTAGGGGGCGTGCGACAGATGCGGCCACACAGGGCCACGCGCTTGAAGGAATCTCGCATATGTGGTAATATAAAAAAGTTAATTTTTTTTTTATCATAACAGAACAAGAGGTAGCTTTGTTTCAACTATAGGGATATTAATGATTATTCCAAGTAATACAACAAATAAATAAGAATTATTCACAACTGAAAGGAGTGCCACACATCCTTTTTCCTCCACGGGCTTCACGTCTGGTAATGGTGGCAATGTAATCAACCAAATCTTGAGGGTCTACTAACATTTTATTTTGGGCTTGAAATGAGTTTAACTTTGATAATAATGCAGTTATTATGAAAATCCATAATTAGAGCAGTACAGGGATTAAATGCAGCCAATTTTTCAGCTAGTTTTTGGACCCTTAATACCTTAGTTTTTAATTTCTTTCTTCCATGAATTATAAATGCCTTTTTGTCTACCTATTTCGATCATTTTTAGTGCCTAAATTTCCGGGTACTTGTAATCATCCTGTTCCGGTGGGTTTGAAGAACCGGCAACTGTAGCCCTCTCCGTCGTCGTGCTTTTTTTTTTTTGAGAGGTTTAGCTTAAGCAATTGGCAAACTGATGCTCCGCAACGAGTCTCGCGTCCAGCTGAATGTAGACGTCTATGGAAATACGCATCAACTTAAATAAATAATGTTAATTCATGTAAAAAATTAATTTAAAACTATATTCATAGCTACAGAAAGTTTATAAACATCGTGTGATATAACTTATTTTTGTTATTTAATTAATATATTTATGACTTTTTGATTATATATTTATTAAAAACAAAAATGTCACATGCAAAAAAAACTCATCTTGAATATGTTTCTCACTAGATGACGCTAATAAATATGTATTTTGTGGCATATTTTGGTCCGTCTGAGCCACTGCGTTTGTTTTTATATAAAAAAAACTATTTGAAAACGATAGGTTTAACACAGTCGGACCTCTGAGAAACGTAATTTTTCTGGTCAGGACTCCGCTTCGCAGCCTAGTTAACCTCTCTTAACAGGTCCAAGTCGCAACTGTCCCAGTTTTTCGTTAAAAACTCAAATGGGCCATGTAAGAGCTGTTTCCTGGTGACTAATGCGCTGGAAATTGTTTTCAAGATATAATACAATGATAAATCTTCCCAGAAAATCGACAATTTATATAATTCGAGTCCTACGGATCGTTGATTGTGACAGATGTTGCTGCCAGCGACAGATAACAAATGCAGAAGGGGGACACTCTCCAACCGAAAACTGACCAATGTCCGCTCGCCAATCATATGGATTTGACCACCTGGCGCACACATTCGGACGATTTTGGAAATCTCGCTTTTGTACAGTCTCTGAATCACAATCTTTCTTCCTCCGAAACCAATTGATAAATAACCAACCGATATGGGGACCCATTTTCCATCAACAACAACAACCATCACCAGCCTCACTGTAATCAGTTTTTGGCTATTCCCACCCACTAACAATGGATATTCGATTCCCCCCCCCTCCCACTTTTTGCCATCAGAGAGCAAATCCAGATCCTCGGACACACACACACAATCCGGACACGTCACTGTTCCGTACGTTAATACGCAATTCGGAGGGGAGTGAAAATCGGACAGAACTGGTCAATAAGAGGAGAAAAATACAATAATAATAATAATAACGTTGGGAAAAATGGAACAAAACAACAAAAGGAGGGATTATTTGGAGGGGGGGGGGAGACAGGGAAGATGAGTGTATGCGAACAGTTGGGGGGTGGGGGGGGGGCATTAAAGTGCAAGGGATGACGCATGCTCAAGGGATTAAAGGATCTGATCAACATCCAGCAGCAGCATCAGAAAAGCAGATTTTTCATTGTGTGATGCGAAGTTGGGGGTGGAATGGACCTTGTGAATGTATGAGGTGCGCACGTATGCACACTCACACCAATGTCATGCCTGACGTACACATAAAATGTGTTTTCCCTAATTTCTCTTGCATTGCATGCACAGAAAGCACACAATCACAAATACACACATTCTGCGCCGTTGAATCCGAATAGCAGAAATAGATTAGAATGTGGACAGCGTTTTTTCCCAGTGGAAGCATTATGGTTGTTGACAGCAGCAGGCAGCGGACGCGGACGATGACTAATTACGTTTTTTTCCTATTCTTTCCATCTTCTCCCCCCCCCCCACCCCCACAAATCTGACTGGTCCTTCCTACACAGGGCAGTGAATGATGTGAATGGTATTCGAGATGCGAGGAAAATAGCGATTTTCGTCCTGGAAATGTCTTTTATGTTGGGACGAGATTCAAAACGATTCCTACAGTCAAGAAAAATTAGATTAAAAAAACTCCCGTTTATATAGAAAATTCGGGGATGTGTCCCGATTCATCCTTTTAGGCTGGTATTGCACTATAAAACTTTGATAAAAACTCTTTTATAAAACTTGAAAAATGTAATCAATAAACACATCCGTTACATTCGAGTGAACTTAACTGATCCGCCTATTGGTTGCATTTTTCAAGTTTTGTAAACGAACTTTTATAAAACTTTTATAGTGTAATCCCGGCCTTACTGAGATAGTGCCATTTAATCCTCAGGTGATAAATCCGAGTTCAGTTTCACCCACTCTACTCTGGACTTCAAGGTTTTTTTTTTTAGTCAAGAGCACCCCAATACATGCCCATCACTAGGAGAAGAGCACCTACATGTCAAGGATGCTCAACATTTATGATCGTAAGGGTCACTCAACTGGTTTGAAAACGTGTCGCGAGCCAAAAGTGATCTGGAAATGTGCCGCCGGTTCATTCAAACGATCTGGAAATGTGCCGCCGGTTCATTCAAACGATCTGGAAATGTGCCGCGGGGCCGCTCACGTGCTGTGGAACTGTGCCTCAAGTAACTTAAGTGATCTGGAAATGTGCCGCCGGTTCATTCAAACGATCTGGAAATGTGCCGTGGGGCCGCTCACGTGCTGTGGAACTGTGCCTCAAGTAACTTAAGTGATCTGGAAATGTGGCATAGGCCGCTTGAGTAATGTGGAACTGTGCCGTGGTCCGCTTAAGTGCTCTGGAACTAAACTGCAGGTCACTTAAATTATTCATAAATAATTAGTGAGTCACTTAAGTGATCCGTGAATGGCACAGGGTCAATTAAGGGATACGTAAAAATGTTTCACCAAGTTAATTTTTACATAATTAGGTTTGTCGCAGGCTACATCAGTAGACTCCGAGGGGCACATTTGACCCGCGGGTCATGTGTATCATGTATGACATGTATTCAGATGCTTAAACTATGATAAACATTAATGATGAATGTTTCAAACGGGTATCGAGCTCGTGAGTATAGAATCAGGCACATTGAGAGCACACGCTTAATATGTACTTTAAAGAGCACCCGGTACTCGCGAATTTTAATCGGCACGCAATTTCGTGCTAGACTAAGTCGCAGAAATATCTGACTTTGAAGTCCTCTATGCTTTGGCTTGAAAGGGGTAGAACAGAAAGAAAAGAGAGAGGATCAGATCTGTATAACGATCAGTATCGAACTGAGGATGAAACGACACTACAGCCCTGTTTACACGTGCAATATTGCGGTAGCATTGAGAGTTCTAGCATCCGCTTGATGATTGGTTTTTTTTTCCTGCGCTAAGGAAAGAAATGAAGAGCAATCAAGTCATTGGTAAAAATTCTTCTCTATTTCCCACGTAAACGGGGGATTATTTGGACTTAAGGATGAAACGGTACTTAGCCAAAAATTCAGAGTATACAGCAAAACTTGGTCATAACGAAGATTCTGTGAAATTTCGTTGTTTTACGTTGGTCGTTTAATAAGTAAGGTAAATCTCCATGAGAGATAGCAGCACGATCATTTTCAGATTATTACAGCTATAAGTATGAGACTATTTGAAATCTGTCACAGAAAAGTTAGAGCATAAAGAGCTTTGTGGTATATTTTTTTGGCGTCGTTCCAAGTTCGAGTTGTAGTAGTTATTCTTTTTGAAAGCGTATAGTGATAAGTGTGTCGTGCAGTGAATTATTTTTTTTATTTAAAATAGTTGGAAGAGCTGCCCATGGGTCGGCCATTCAAGTATTACGTCAGCAAAATTTTTAGCCATTTTTAACCCCCCCCCCCCCGTCAGCAAAATTTCATCATCAGCAGCTTAGAATATTTCACATCTTGAAAAAAAAAGGTGGTGATGACGTAAGCAACCTTCAAATCCTTCCCTCCCCTTGTCATCAAAAGTCAACAAATCAAAAAACCCCTCCCCGATGATGACGTAATACTTGAAAGAACCCCCAGATCTAAGACGCCTTCATATATGTATAAAGGGATTTCTACCCAGATCACACACGAAGCTGAACTGGCACAAGTCCATGGGAAAACTCTGTACCATCATTAACCGTTTAAGCACCGGACTATCAACGGAGTCACATTTCGTTCTGAAATTCGGGATTTTGGGTATCTTTACACGCCTATTCATAGTCATTCCATTTTGAAATTTCAAGAGATTTTTTTCTTTCTTTGTTTCCTGCTACAATGACGCTTTGGGGAGAGGCGGAAACTGATGTGCTACCTGTTAAGTTATAATACTTGCATGGCGATTTTTCTCGAGTAATTGTTACAATAAGCAATTATCACTTTATATCACAAATTCACAACACGTACTTGTTTTATTTATCCTAAAAATATATATAGGCCTATATATATTTACCGACAATTCGCGATTCATTTCTAATGTCCGTGATAAGATGGCAACACTTTTGTTGTTTTGTTGAGCTAATTTTTCACTTGTATAATACAGTAAAAATTCTCTTTTGCGGTCACCGGCGGGACAAAAAAATTCGTTCGTAAAAGAGGGGTGACAATTAATCAGGGGTTTGAAATGTATACTTTTATTATACAAGAGGAAGTTATTATTTGGCCGTAAAAGAGGGGTGTCTGTTATGAGGGGTTTTACTGTATATTCAATTTTTTTTTTTTTTTTGTGCACATCGTCCTTGCATTGTAGGCACAACAGGTGTCTATCAGAGAATTCTGTTCCAGTTACTGTGCACGCTCGCCACAGCAGTGATTCCCAACGCGGGCGTTAACGCCCCCTTGGGAGCGATGGAAAGTTCTAGGGGGGGCGGTAGAAGCTACGAGTATAACATAGGATCCAATGAGTTAGATTGCATTGGGGGCGATGTGTGGACAACAAAGGTTGGAAAACCATGCAGTAGAGCTTTATGTGAACATCAATACAAATACAACGCCACAACAGGCAAAATGCCCAACGAGGTGGCTGAGAAAAAGATGCCCATTACAAATATGGATGTCATATATTTCAAATATATTTTAAAATTCTCCTTCGTGTATAGAAAAATCTTGTATCTTGAAATTCCGAATTAGAATATGCACACGCCCGACTTGTTTCTCGTAATCCTGTATAGTACATTATACAACATGGCATAGATAACTAGCATGTTCAAAGCATTGCTGAACAACTTCTACCACCATTTATTGATTTGTAGTCGCGCCTGCAACTTCCCAGAAGTTTGTCCACGTCAACACCACTCTCACATTCCTCCATTATATTTTTCCAAGATTTGAGACTGCGGTAAGTCGATTTCACTTTTGTGAGCGTACGGCTATCTTTTTAGGTAGTCCGATGGCTCGTTATGCAACACAACTCAGGGCTATATAGTAATGGCTGTGTTTCTTCCCTTTGAAGCAAACATTATTTCCTCCTGTCAAACATTATTGATTGTACAAGAGTTTCTGATTTCCTTTGTAACATATCAATCGTCTCTGTCAAACTTCATCACAGCATTCCCTTGTATAGACATCGGCCAAGCGATATTGAATAAATAAATAATTGCTTCCTATGTTTTTATGTTGCAGTTGTATTGGTAATAACGAAGTCTCTCCAAGGCTTCTAAAAGCTACATCTAATTCAAATGAAAGCAAAAGGTAATAAAAAAAATTATCAGAAAGTTCAAAAGATAATTGAAATTCTCTCTCCCGAGTTGGTTTTCAATCAAGCCAATAAACGTTAAATAACGAATGCGACTCAACTGAAATAGGGATCCAAGAAAAATATTCTCAGCGGAAGCTGTTACCTCATCAGGAAATGAAAAATTTCTTAATTTAAATTTTGAAATAGTTGAAAAGAGCTAACCGATAAATTGGTAGATACTACTGGCAAAAATCGAAGACATAATTTTGGAAATAATTCAGTGAAATGGGTAGTACAGCAATTGCAGACTATCGTAACTGACAGGGTAGCAAAGCGGGCGGACTCGGTTTTGTTTGAGCAATGACGTCAGCAGGTACCGACTCCGGTGCGTCATGGAACGGCCCTTATCACATAGTCTTGAAAACAAGGACCAACCACAGCCCGGAAAAAACCGAACCATAATTGGTAATGTTCCTTGAATCATCTTTTCAAGAAGTTTTAGCACTTTAACCTCATCATCAGAAAATATAACAAGCATTTCGCATACATCGGTTGGTGTGTTTTTTTGCGAAATCACTTTTGAAAATGTTTTCTTCGTCCGCGATGTTCCCAGGCTCAACAGCGGATCATTGGCTCACATCATCTCACTTACTAGTATACCACTCGAAACTGTAATTCGACCCCCCCCCCCATACACGTGATGACTTCTAATAAATAAACGGCGGAGGTTTTTCAAATAAGAACACCGAAGCGGCCAACGCACATCAGATACTGGCAGCGGATCCCCCCCCCTTCCCCCCCACTCACTTAGAAACGCCAATATTCCATAGATGGAACATGCATTTCTCAACACATGGTTAGCATGTTCGTGTGTAACGAAGAAACTAATTGATTTACTTCGACTGATGCGTACAGTGGTAGAGATGCACAAAATAATTTTCAATTCGCTTCAGAATTTCAATCGAAATGCGGAAAAAAATTCCCAAAAAATGTCAAAATTTAAAAATTCTGTCAAAAAAAAGGTTTGTTAGTTTCAAGAGATCTCTTCCAGCGCAGCTTCGTGGCAGAGTGTAGAACAGTGATTCCCAACGTGGGCGATGGAATGTTCCAGGGGGGCGGTAGAAACTACGGGTACAGCATAGGATTCTATGGGTTAGATTGCATTGGGGGGGGGGGTGGTGATGGGAGAAAAAAAATTTCTGAAGAAGGGGGCGATGGGGACAAAAAAGTTGGGAAGCTATGGTGTACAACAGTGATTCCCAACGTGGGCGTTAACGCCCCCTTGGGGGCGATGGAATGTTCCAGGGGGGCGGTAGAAGTTACGGGTATAACTTAGGATCCTATGGGTTAGATTGCGTTGGGGGGCGGTGAGAGAAAAAAATTTCTGAAGAAGGGGGCGATGGGACAAAAAAGGTTGGGAAACTATGGTGTAGAACATTAGTAGCACCATCTATGGAGTGAACTGTTTTCAATTTTTATGTTTCATACCGGGGATGGAAAATGTCACAGCGTAATGTTTGGGTCTGATCAATGGAAACTTTTAATCATCAAGATTGTTTTAAAAATAGTTTTTGATTCAGTAGCAAAGCTGTTGATGTTTTATAAAGTAATTTATTTATAGATTTAAGTATCTGGTAAGTAATTGAAGCAACAAACAAACATCCATCCTTCAATGTGATGCGATCGGATTTGACGAATTTCTTGGGAAACGGGTAACAGTGTCGAAAAAAGTTTAATTTATACCCGAGGTTCTCTTGCGTTTGTATTTAAGTTCATTAACATTATTCTCTACGGGAATCACCCCAGATCACTATTTATTGACGTTATAACCGAGGTATACAACAATCGAGATCATCATAACCGAGTTTGACTGTATTTTGCGGTATGTGAGAATTAGCAATAGTGATCCGACCGAAAAATCAAAACTTCTCCAAGAGCTGGTTCACCCTCCGTAATTAATGAGATCCTTCATAGAGGTAAACAACGACATAAGGGAAACTCTGGACCAGAAAAAAAGTTGTCTCTTCAAAGAGATACGCATCATAGAGGGATAGTTCTTAATGCAAGGTAGCCCATTTAATGCACGTTAATTTTGACCGAGTCCAACAGTTTCATAGCCGTGCAAGTGTTGGTTTTCTGCGGTTTTCCAATTTTGAGGAGCAAATGTGAGCCTTTCTCCCATTTGGCCGTCCCTCTGCAGATAGCAGGCAGACTTTCAACTTGATACGTAATTACATAATATGAAAACTCAAGCGTCCATTTAACATGTTCACTTCAAAATATGGAAGACACACAGATGTCACACATATGCATACACAGACACATACATAACACGTTTCGGCATGAACAGATTCGTAAGGAATTCCGTAGATTAATGTGTACGAGGTGCATGTACGGTGAAGTAGTAGTAGTTTTAAACCCACATACATAGCCACTTTTTCTTTCCACGTGTCTCTAATTGAGATGTTCACGCAACTGCTCTTTACAAAGAAATTATTTGCGCATAACATGAACAAGCAAAATAACCTTCCAAATTGTTGCTTTTGAATTTGGAAGGCGGATGGTAGCACTTTTTAAACTCATAAGGGGAAATTCAAATTACGTAAGCAGGTTTTCAGCCATTTTTGACCCCCTTGCCCCCTGCCAGCAAAATTTCGTCAGCAGCTTAGCATATTTCATATCTTCAAAAAGGGGTGGTTGATGACGTAAACGAACCCCCCCCCTCCCCATCAAAAGTCAGCAAATCCAAAACCCCCTCCCCCCCCCTCGATGCTGACGTAATAATTGAATGACCTCTAACAGGCCATTCCTCAGAAACAAATTTCTACTCTGTCGATGAGTTCTTATTGTTCGATGCCATCTTCAATGATTCCATCGATGACTTCGACACGATCACATCGTTGAACAACACAAACACGGCACATTCCGACACATGCACCGATTCGCTAGAAATCCCTCAGAGGAATGTTTACGAGGTGTATGTGAGTGATGTAATTAATCACGCGTCTGGGGCTATGTAATTAATCACGCGTCTGGGGCTGTGTAATTAATCACACGTCTCTTCAATTAGTATGTATAGTGACACTATATCAAAAAAGATATTATGACAAGAACTGAGCCGGTTTTTGAACTCATGAAACCTGCGAACGTACTCCAGGGGAGGACATCGATTCGATCGACTCAATCAATTTCTGAATGCTCTTTAGCTAGGGGTCGGAGCTTCATGAGCTAAAGATGATGCATTTACTCTACATCAGGGGGGTTCTGATTTAGACCCCCTGATGTAGGACCCCCTGATAAACTTTTTGCGCAGCTGTTTAGCAAAGAATCTCTTCGAAAAGCCTTCGTCAAAACCGCCGTGTTCCGCGGTGCCCCCTGACAAAGATAAGACGTGCACCAGAGTGTCACGGCGCGCAGTTTGAGAACCTCTGCTCTACGTCATTACATTTATAAACTCCAAAACTTTACAGCGTCATCTATGCAGTAAACTGTATCTGTCATTGTATGCATTTAATGAAAAAAAACGGAAAACTTGACGCGTTGCCGATAATCAAAAAGAACTCCTTTCCAAGTGCAAGGTAGGAAAAAAGTCCGTATAAACTTGAATAAAAACCGGAAAAATAACCGAAATAAAAAAACGGTTTGCAGGGTTAGCATCGCTAGGTCACGGGAATTTGTTTAAGACAAGAAAAATAAAATAACTGAAAGAACAGCAGATAGGTCAAAGAAAGGATACGCAAATAACTAACAGAATGCCTCCATAACGTTTATTACAGCAGTATGTGTTCCACATGGCTACCGCCACAGGTATAACACATTGAAGGCAAATTATAAATCCAGAAATCCAGCAACGGCAGAATCCAGCAGGTCAGTATACACGGTTTACAACGGTGAAGTGATTGTGGATTAGGAACGCAAGTTCTTATAACAGTCTCATTTGCATATTTCCACCGAAGTCGCTCGTACCAGCGCCACCTATCGGCTAAAAAAATTCCCGTGACCTAGCGATGCCAACCCGGCAAACCGTTTTTTATTTCGGTTATTTTTCCGGTTTTTATTCATTTTTAAAGTTTTTACGTACTTTTTGCCCACTTTGTATAATTAATTGAAATCATGTTTTGAAGTGATCGATTTTTTTTATGCAGCTAGACTGTTAATATTTTAAAAAGTAATTCATTTATAGATTTTAATATTCATAATATTATGTACATTACAAATTGGCAGAGTCATGATGAAGGGGGTTTGATGGATTCTAACTATCCATTGGAACCCCGTTCCACCAATTACGGGTTTCGGTATGTATATTACACTTATAAATAATTTCATGTCAAATTGACACATCGATTTTTTCTTAAAAGTTCTAAATTTCACCTGCAAAAAAAATCTTAATTTTAAACGCATAGCGGATTCTTCCCAATCACGACTTCTGGCCTTTGGTGAAATTGGAATTTCGCTTTGAATTAGCTGCTAAGCCGTTGAAATAGCCCTGAGGGCAGATCTCGGCGTAAAATTCTTGCATTCCGCATATTACACTTTCAGGGTGATGGGTGTAAAATGATTCATGGCCTTCACATCTGTACGTGCAGTTGAAGCTGAGTAAGATGTTTTCGGTATAATCATTGAAGTCTAGGATTCCTCAGACCGGAACGTATGAAGGCGCTCATTCTGCAGTGCAAAAAAAAAATTAAGCTCATTCTTATCCAGATTTAAGTGACGACATACACGGAGTATCATGCCAGTGTGAAGTAGAAAGTTTTTCATCAACTTTACTTTTACAAAAAGTAAATCTGTACATTGAGCTATCACTTATGTTCAATTTTCAGTAGATATTTCCCACTTTCACTTCAAAGATATGGAATATTCAAATAGCACATACACCAGTAAACACACTACACCCAATCGCCCGAATAAGTCCATCCTTTTTCTCCACAGATGCACTTTGCGAACACGGAACACACATGATTCTGACATCATAAATACTTCAAGGACCACACACATCACGTTCGATAATGCGCAATAGATGTTCTCACAGATTTATCTGGGGTTCAAATGAGTATGTTGTTCATCGGGGGAAAAACGACCGTTTGTTCGAAGTAAAACATTCTCGAACCCACTTGCATGAGTCGTGTTCGAAAGACTGACTACTTCACCAACTCTGGCCATATCGCTATATTGCAATTTACTGCCATTAGTAAGATGGGTTGGAAGTGAAGGCGCCGTCTATCGGTGGTCGCCTCAAGTTCGTTAGGGAAAATATCTTATCTATATCCTCCCTTGGGTTCGAACCCGGGACCCTGACAACAATCTTCACGATGGTAGACGAGTATTTTACCACCATGCCACTCGGGCACTCCAAAGGCTGACTGGCACAGTTCTTGGAAGAAATTTACCACTCAAAGATTTGTCTGAGGTATGCAGGGCGCAAATACGAGCCGGTCTCTCATTTGAAAAAGTATCTCCACAGAGAGCAGGCAGATCTACATAACATGAAAATCCTACATATGGGTGTGAACATAGTGCATCCGTTTTTCAGATTCTGGAAACCCGCGTCGTCTCCGATTGGTTAAAAACCCGAATTCCAACTTTTTTTTAGCTTGAAATTCGGGTTTTTAACCAATCGGAGACGACGCGGGTTTCCAGAATCTTAAATACGGCGATGCACTATGTCAGTGTTTCTCAATCACCGGGCCCTAACACTAGTCACACCGGGCCGTGAGTGTGATTCGGTTTCATTTTCCCATTAATTTCTCGTTGTTTGTGTGTGTATGATCGGACCTTTCACCCTTGCAAAAGAGATTTACTTGGCCACGGGCTTCCAAACGGTGAGAACCACTGCGCTATGTTCATACCCTAACATGAGAATCATCTCCAGCCATGGGGCCCGAGATGATTATCATTTTTCGTTTTTCACGCTATAATTTAACTATAGAGGCCCCACACACCGAATCTCCCAACTTGAGGGGAGGGGGCGGCCCTGCTCCATGGTGTAGATCCGTGCTGATAGAATACAAGGAGTAGGGTGAGAGCTGACACATCCTAACATATAATGCCACTGATTTTTAAGAGATGACGAAGAAAAAATAAGGCCACCAGAGAAAGTGAATTTGGAAAGTGTACAAACAGTACGTATTCATGTGAAACTAAGCTATTTAGAACTCTAATCTAGTTTCCAAAGGTTGCCACGAACGTAAAAAAAAAGTCCAGGAACTCCTGATTCATAATGATTTATTTTAATCTTGGAATTCCTTGATGAAATTAGGATCCTACAGTGCCCATTAAATGCATAGCCACGTATATAATACATATGATGCCATAGCCTCCTCCACCCTTTCTATCTCCGAGCAGTGGCATAACCAGGAAACGTTGCCAAATTACGGAAATAGAGACGAAAAAAAAAAATGTATAACGTCTGGTGAATTTTTTGCTACTCTTTCCTTACCCATTCTTGTACCGTCCCCTTATACTGCGTACACATCTTCCGGTTATAGCAGTTTCCTCCTCTCAGCAAGAGATCAATTGGATAAAAAGAAAAAAACCCACTTATACATATAACATACATACACTAGTAAAGGCTCCGAGGACGGCACACAATCACCCGAAAAAATCCATCCCCTTTTCTTCACCGATCCCCCCCCCCCCCCTAGAAGTGGACTGTACAGAGAAGGTCAGTTGTTTGGCAAACGTCCACAACGCCTTGGAAAATTCTAAAAATAAGTGCTTGATGAGAAAGAGAGAGAAAGATTCATACCCGTTATAAAAGAGTGGGGGGGGGGGGTAGAAGTTGGTGGATTTATAGAGAGAGAGAGAGAGAGAGAGGCTCATACAGAATGGGAAGAGATGAAAAAAAAAGAAAAAGAGAACTGGGAGTTGACCGGGAAAACCCCCGGTGCAGAGCGAAAGCGTTTTGTCGATTTTCCAACTCAATGAGGAAACATTGAGAGAGACGATTAATGAGCGATATTGCTGGGGAGGAAAATATTTAATGAATGAGAACCCCCTCTCTTTTCCTCTCACTCAAAACTCTTTTTTTTTTTTTTTTTTGGTTCTAGTTAGCCATCTTGGAAGTTAGTACGTACAGGGTGTTCCGAAACTGATGTAGCAAACTTAAGGTGTGAAAGAACACACACACGCGCACAAAGCAAGCATTCTTCGGCATGATCGGAAGTTTTGAGATGCACAAGCACAATAATGACATATTAACGGTAATAACATACACTTATTTCGCCATCGAAATTTAATTAGCCCTTACAGCGCCAGTAACGCGATATCTCGCCTCCAAAACCCTCTTATTTCGGCAATGCCGAGCCCAGACGCTGCTCTCTCTGTAAAACAAGCTTTTGTCGAGAACGTGCGCGGTCTGTGTGTGTGTTTACCATCCCTGCCAACCTATCAGATATAGCCGCCCTTAGAGGTGTGCGATAGGTGCGGTCGCCCCACACTTACGGTAATGACAATTTCTTTCGTAAATTCTGAATTCTTGTGAATTCTCAGTTTCCATCAATTCTGGGCAGAAGTATTTCTTTCATTTATTCTGTTTACTCTGGATTTCCATAAGGTCTGACCGAAAGTATGGCCAAATTTCATAAGGTTTTGGAATTGATCATTGATCATTTTTGTCGCACCACGGTCATTTTCTGCATACGAGGGCTAATTAGACCGGAACTTGCAATTTATTGACGAACGGCAGCCTATTTCTATACTAACCCAGAGGTTGGTCCGCTAACGATGTAGGACTCCCTGCGGTAGCAATCTTCTTTCTGTGGTCATGTCGCCGTTTCTGTGGTACCCCCTGTGTCAGGAAAGTTTCTGATAAGGACGAATCGGAATTACATTCTTTTCACTTATTCAGAACTTTCATGGGAGCTGGGATTATCTTTGTCAATCATTTTTCTCATCGTTTTAGTTCAAAGTTTAGCTTTTTGATTCATCGATCCTGAATTTTTTCATTAATTCTCAGACTGATTTTCTTTCATCATGTCACAATTTTAATTTGTTTTGAAATTACACATGTAGGTGTGTTGCTGTCTGTGGCGAGACTTTTAAAGGCCGGGATTACACTATAAAAGTTTGATAAAAGATCTTTTACAAAACTTGAAAAAAAAAAGCAATAAGCCTATTGGTTACATTGTAACCGATACTCTTACTGGTTGCATTTTTCAAGTTTTACGAAAGAACTTTTCAAAGACTTTTATATATTGTATTCGCTGCCTAACTGGTGACCGGCCCGCATTCGCACCTCGAAGTTGTGGAAAAACATAAAACCAACTTCAGCTTACCACCGAACTTGCCGCTGGTGCAGTTCGAACTCGGATCCTCGTGGTCTGTCACTATGACCACGCGACCGCACAGCGGCAATGTCTTAGACTGCAGTTTGGAAATGTCAGGTAAATTAGAGTAATTTACTGACGGTTTTCCATTACGAACTAGGAATTATACGTAATCACCAGTAAATATGATAAATTCGCAGTTTTATGAGCAAAATTTATCAAACTTACCAAAATGGTCGGTGATTATGCATAATCACCTGATTAATCACATTTATCGTACCATGGTGTGAGCGTGCGTGTGTTGTGTAATGTTAATCAGTTGCCAAAGACGCATAAGACGAAAAAAAAACAAAAAAACACGGTGTTTGCGAAATGGCTATAAATCGTCCGTAGTGAAACCTCGAGTACAGAATAAAAAAAAACTCAGCCATGAGTGTATTCAGGGATCCACAGAATGAAACGGATATTTATCCACGCACTAAAAGAACCGGTACAAGTTAAATGCATCCGTAAACACACACACACTATATTAAAACTAGAGTAGTGTAATTTCACCTGCTTTCCCTGATCTTTACAAACTATGATACGTAACGTAGGCAGTCACAACAAACAAAAGAGGGGAAAAAAAGCGCATGCACTTCACTGATTTGCTTGCACACTTCTCATGGAAAATTCATCAGTACATTGCAGCTACGTTCTCTCTTACTCCCATATAATAATAAAATATTGACAGTTGCCCGGATTATCAAACTCGAGATAATTTCGGTGGATTATAAGCTCGAATTCTCCCTCTCAGGATCACTGAAATGGTACACCTAATCAATAAGAGAGATGTGAGGTCACTACCGAGACAATCCCTCTTGATTAGGGAGGGATTCTCCCGGTGATTCATTTCATCCATCATTCCTCCTCCTCCTCCCCCCCCCCCGGCCGCCATTTTTCGGATCTAAATCAATTTAGATAGGTAGATATTGAAGAACACGACGATCCTTTATAGAGGGTGACGAAATTCAGGGTGAAATGATCATAAACCACCCATGATACGAAACTCTGGACAAACTTAATACCCTTCCATTCCTTATTATTCGTGGATGGAGCTTGCTCGTGCGGATTATAGGATGATTCTTATTTCTCAAAGTCGATGAATTCGCATGTGTGTATCCGCAGTGGAATATAGGCGAGAAATTGCGGTTGATAAAAGATAAGGCCGGGATTCCGATATTAATAATCACAGGCGTTGGAAGTGTTTCGAACCTTGTACCTTGTCTTTACTTTTATATACGGGAAAATATTGCCCGGGTTTTCTTCAATGAGGCTTTTTGGATCATGCGATATCTCCCTCTTTCTTTGAGGGACATGCAAACCGTGTCTAAGTTAACCAATATGGCCACTCATGAAATAAACAAATCTAGATTTAAAGAAACGTAGAAATGAATATATATATATATATTTCCCCCCCCCCTATTTTAAGGGTCGCTCAGTATTTCGATCCCCCCCCCCCCCGAACTTCAAGTTATCCATCTCTGCCAGTTTCAACTTCCAAAAATGCTTAATTAAAGCTGTGGAATTTTTTCGATGTACTTTTTACGGCCCATAATTAATTTTAAAATATCTTACCCCACATGAATTTATGCAGTTTGAATATCAAAAGACAATACGGACATTAATTTTCATGCTTGAGAAGATATAAATAAAAAGTTGAAATATCAATGCTATTGCATGGAATCATTACTAAAAAGTATAGGTCCGGATAATTACTTCATATTTAATCTCCTGGGCTTCGTACATCTCTAAGCGAACTCAATATTTCAAAAATCGAGAATTTTAAAACTATTGATGTGACAGAAAACCCACCAAATTTCCGCATTTCTACAGTAAAATCGGCAATTTTAACACTGATTTCTATGAGGATCACCCTCAAAGTGATGCTGATGATGATTACGATGTCTATTCAAAAAGCCTTAATACTGGGACTATTGAAAATGTGGCAAACCATTATAAAGGCATAAACTATTATACATATAGTAACAGGATTAGAGAAGTGACAAACCATTGTAAAGGCATATACACGTCTGAAACGCATTGCTAGGGAACCACGGTAACCAAAGTAAACGGTCGGAAAGTGATTGTTGAGGCACAAAAACCATTGTTGCAGGACAGTTTTTTGCCCATTTGGGGCACTTGCCCTGCTCTGACAAAATTTTAAAGTAGCCTATCGTTCAAGTCGGGTCGCATTTGGTATATATGCAAAATTTGGCGACGATTGATCTAAAATTGTAGATTTGTATAGGGAGCATGCACACACACACACACAGACAGACCAAAAATCAATTTCATATATATAGATATGGATATAGTTGGATATACTGCAAAAAAAAGTAAAGATTTCACACACGTCGGACTGCTATATCCAATGTCTACAGGCGAAATGGACGACTTCAGTGACGTCAAAGCTTCACGCGGAGTCCTGTTATAGAAGGTGTTGGTACTGGAGATTCTATAAAATCTAAAGGCTCGTTTACACGAGTCAAGTAATTTTCGTAGTCAAGTGATTGAGTAGTCAAGTATAGATAAGAGTCTCATCAAGTATTAAAATCGGTTCCAACGTAAGTAATCAAGTGGTGGCAATGCTCAATGGATAATACGAGGACACGCCCACTGGCTTATGCGCATAAGGTCTACTTAACCGGAAAAAATAAACCGGATTCCTCTCTTTCTCTCTACACTTGTCTACTTGACAACTAAATCACGGCAACACCCATGTAAACGGCCCTTAACGTCTACATACATTTTAAAGAACTTGACATTTAAAATTTAGTTAGCTAACATCTTTAGTTTAACGTCTACATACATTTTAAGGAACTTGACAGCTTAAAATTTAGTTAGCTACTAAATTACTTGACGTGTATAAACAGACCTTAAATAGCAATAGCGCTTACTATCCCATTTATAACGGTGAACCAGCGGAAATTGGAGAAATCTCTGCGGACTGCAAAAAATACATGAATAAGAGAGATGATTGCGGACCAGCTGAAATACATAGAAAAAATAATTTGTGGATCGGAAATAAAAAAGAAGAAATAACTTGAAAAATAGCGAAAAAATACATCTGCATGCCGGGGATAAAGGGCACTATCTCCATTTTTGTTGATATTGTGATAGTACTATTAATATGCAGCACTTCCTTACGCTACACATAGGTATAGTACAGGACACCAAGTCCAATTTCAATAAATAACAGATATGTTCACTTTATAACACAAGCGAACTCCATAGAAAGACACTAAAAAAAAAATTCAACTTCCCTTTTGGCACATGGTGCCATTTACTTCCGGCATACAGACATACAGAGAGCAACGGCAACAGGAGAAATAACTTGCGGACAGGAACAAAATAGGAGAGATAACTGGGAGGAAATATACAGGGTGGGCAAAAAGTACGAAGATACTTTAAAAATGAATAAAAACCAGAAAAATAACCGAAATAAAAACGGTTTGCAGGGTTAGCATTGCTAGTTCGCGGGAATTTTTTTGACAGGGGAAAAAACTCAAAAGACAGCCGGTAGGTGGCGCTGGTACGAGCGACTTCGGTGGAAATATGCAAATGAGACGGTTATAAGAACTTGCGCGCGCTCCTAATCCACCAGCAGTCCACCTTTGTAAACTGTGTATGTGGACCTGCTGCCGTTGTTATCCCCTGTGGTGGTGGAACACATACTGCTGTAATAAACGATTTGGAGGCATTCTTTACGTTATTTACGTATCTTTTCTTTAACTACAGACAGAACAGAATCAAATTGTTACCCCCCATGCCCAGCTCTTGGCTGATTGTTCTTTAACTTGTGCACGTCAGCGGTACCTATAGAAAAATACTTTTCAGACCCTGTGACCGATAAGACAAAAATAGAAAATTGATGCATAGATTGTATTTTATTCATTTAAAATTATATGGTGGCTGCATGAAGGACGCATAATGTTTCGCGAACCGGCAAGAAATTTCCAAGGACCGGTGCCGGTCTTTGGACCAGTGCAGTGGTTGAAGAACACTATTTCAGAGACCCTTGTGTGTGTGCAAATGTAATATTGTAACAATAAATTTCTCTCGGAGCATAAAATAAAATCAACTTTTTTTTCGGTAAAACACGGAAACGCTAAAATTTTAATTGAAAATAACTGTAGAAAAAAAATCTAGGGCAAGTGGAAATGTGTGTATGAGATTAAAAGAAAAAGGAAATCGCGCATTTCTCTACTGACTCATTGGTGTGCGAGAGAGAAAACTTACGCCACTGAATCATCTCATCTACGCAACTCCAACGGATACGTAGGAATTCTCTCTCAGCTTCCTTTCATTACTCATTGCGACCAAATTCTTACGCAATGAATCTCCCGACGAGTGTAAGTAGAAGTCAGTGGCATAGTTACGCCACTGAAAATCGATGAGGTCTATATACAGTATTTGCGATCGGTAACCATTATCTGCGAAAGGCCTGAATTGCTTGACATCAAAGAAAAACTAAGGGCATTATGAAGGGATGCGGGAGGAAAGGAAGGAAATTTTGTATTAATAATAAACTGGATTATAAAAACCTCAATAAAAAATGTTAATTTGAAAAAAGATTGCTGAACCCCCCCCCCCCCCCAGATCTAAATCAATAGTTTGATAATTCGAGGGAACAATTAAGAGTGATAATTATCACTGCGTTCAAAGAACCCTTGCTTTTCCGCAAATGGGATACAAGGGTTAACCCCCCCCCCTCTTCACGGGGAAAAAATGAACAGAAAATAGGCAGACACCAAGTGGAGCTGAAACATTGCCTAACCCCCCCCCCACCCCCTTAAAAAGAGCCTGTCTCAATATTTAAATTTTATTTAAACTGATGAAACGTTAGACACCACTGCTCCAGCTCGGAGGTTCTCACCATGGGGGCCATATGACTTCCTTCCGTGCCTTGGATATTGTAAGGAGAGCCATGGATGAAAATTTAGCTGAAGGGGAGCCATGACAGGTGGTTAAGGGGCCACAGAGAGCTGTGAAAAAAAGTTTCGAAATAAAATAATTAAGCTCATATATAGTGAGAAAAGGTGAAAAGTGTGACTTCTTTCATAATCCAACAGCAGTGTGCTTAGAACCGGGGCCAAGGTAACGCAAGAGTCTATCCGAGAATGGCCCGGTGCAGGACGCGGGGGGGGGGATGAGGCGATCACCCCTCAAAAAAGCCTAATAAGGAGGGTAAGATTGGTTTACTCAGTGAACTACGGGACGATTCAACAAATTCACACAATGAGCCACTTCTCCCGAGACATCGCGCTGGATTCGTGCCTGGCCGGAGGTGTAACGTCTCGTGGAATCTGTGGTACCATGATTTTATAAAGAATATGTGTGTAAATATCTAAGCTTTTAATTCTCTGCCCAGCTCGGCGCAGTCCCCCGCGATCATCACTTTGTCCATTACCCATGATATTGCGGCCCTGTGTGGAATATTCACAAGAGGTAAGCTCACTGAACTGTGCAGACAGGGGGCCACGAGGAGAAAATATGGTCAAAGGGGAAACATTGGCAGCAAAAAGGTTGAGAAGCTCTGGCTCAGTGTTTCTTAACCGTTTTTCACCCGTGGCATCCTTTTGGACCGTTTTTTTTTTCTCTTGTGGCCCCTCTTGTCTTATTCCAGCCCCGCCCCTTCCACTCCCATCCAGAAGAGAGACCCTCCCTACTTACTTGATGGACTTTTTGTTGAATGAATTTATAGTGAAATAAAAAATTTCATAAATAATGTCAATCCACGGACCCCTGATACAGTGAGGGTTCTTTTGGAGGGAGCGGTTCTATGCAGGGCCATCTCAACACCACTGGCCCTCAGGTAAAGTGATATTCTGGGGCTGCACTTTCAGCTTGAAAGTAACCAGATTCATATTTACTTTAGAAACTCATGGTACGAAACCCCCCCAGATCCCATCATGGACAACAGGAGATCCTCGCAGGGGGGGGGGGGGGGACCCATGCGTCTCACTTATGCGTCGCTGTGATGAAACAGGGGGGAAAAAGGACATACGTGAAAAAGACGTATGAGTAGCATTATTATGCTATATCTTTGACTGGGAGTTTAGAAAACCGTCTTATAAGTGAGAGAGATCACGTTCTTATTCTTGAAAAACAAAGAATCAGATCTCATTATCCGATGTTCACTACTTACTCGAGGGTCCCGAGCCGTAGCTGGATGTGCCCATGTGACCGGTCCTGATTCTATGGACAGTTTTGATGGATTCTTGTGTGCTGAAAGTAGTCTCACTTTTCCCCATCACATTCCACTTGAAAGCTTTATTTGTTTACGTAGAATTTTTTTTTTCACAGCGGTTCGTGGTTAAATCTCAGAAACCTGTCATGGCTCCCCCCTTCACAAACTGAATTTTATCATTACCTCCTAGTGATGTATTTCCAGGAGGTAATGATTTCACCCATCGCCCACTGTGATATCTCAGAACGACCACAAGGGAGCCATACGGCCCAGGTTGAGAAACACAGCTGTTACTAATGCTACTAATACTGTTCGAAACAGCCTTGTTCCAAGAGAATTTCAAAATACGTGCATTGCGGAAAAAAAGTTATGAAGTGATTCCAAGGAGAAAAAAAAAGAACTGCAAACATATGTTTAGTGCACGTTTCAAACAACAAAAGATTTCCATTGTGCGGTTCGGTGGCTGCAACAGTGATTGCGAAACTAATTTTCCATACGGCCATGTCGTTGACACGCATAATGAAAAAAAAAACTCTCGCCAACCGTATATCGCCAAGCGCGCATCCTCGAGTGCGGCTGCACTGAACGACCTCGATTGCACTCGGAGCGACCAAAGTCAAGGTCGTCTATAAAGAAGTGAAAGCTCGTCCGTCGTTCGTGCGTTTGGGGAAACCAAAGGACTGTGAACGAACGAAACAAAAGAACCTCTTATTATCATCATCCATATAGCAGCAGAGAGAGTCACTCTCTCTCTCTCTCTCTTGACATGGAGAGCGAAAATTTTATGCTATTCACGCTCCGCGAGATCATGCATCACATTACCCTCTAGATACGACACTTACTCTTTCAATTCCCCGAAGAGCCCAACGGGAGTATATTTTTATTTTTGCAATTATTATTTCCAGCCAATATGTAAATTAAAGCTGGAAGAATCCTGTTATAAATCACGCAGGTTTTTTTTTTTTTTCTACACCACATTTTCATTACGCAAATTCTGAAAACACTTTCACTTTCGAACTTGGTGGACATGGTTTATGGTTTTGCTGCGTGTAGGCTGTACGAAATTTGCGCCCTTCTCCCACACACTCTAGTCCAATTTCCTTGATCACTTCTTCCCCAAAATTCGCCGCCTTGGGTTACCACCAGCTTAGTGACTCCCCCGACCCCTGTTAATACACATTTGTCACTGTCACTCTTTTGTTCACTCACGTACGGAGGCGCCGACATAAAGAAAACACTGGGAGGGCTGAAAGTTGCTGGTCGTCCCGTATATGCGGGACTTGAGTGCGTACACAGGAGAGGGCCGAGGGTGCATTGCATTGTTTTTTTCCTAAATTATTGGGGGGCTCAGCCCCCTTACAAAATTTATTGGGAGGGCTCAAATGGTCTCAGTCCTTATGTTCCGGCACCTATATGCTCACGTACTTCCGTACTCTTTAGGTCAATCTTTTGGTCCTTGACTGACCTGGTTCTTCACTTTCTAAATGGTTTTTTTTGGTCACTCCCATACTTAGGCTCACTCCCATGCTAGCACACTCTTTTGGTCACTTACTGACCTGGTTCATCTTGGTCTATATTTTCGTAACTCCCATGCTTGAACACTGTTTTGACCACTCACATGCTTGCTTATACATTCTCCAGTTCACACTTTTGATTACTTACATACTTGCATATGTACGTAACACTTTTCATCACTTACATGCTTTTACACTCTCCAGATCACTCCCAGGCTTGTACACTCTGTTTTGGTCACTCACTGACCTGATCAATATTTTCGTCACTCCCATGCTTGAAGACTGCTTTGACCAATTACATGCTTATACATTATGTAGGTCACACTTTCGGTCGATTACAAGTTTGTGTACTCTCCGGGGATTATACTCCCATGCCTGCACACTCTTATCTTTTGATCGCTCACTGACCTGGTTCATCTGGATCACGTTTTGGTCACTTCCCCGCTTACGAGCTCTCTTTTGGTTGCTCACTGACCTGGTTCCTCTCTGAGTAACATTTTTGGTCACTTCCATGCTTATACACTCTTTTGGTTACTCACACGTTTGCACATTCTCTAGGTCACTCACATGCTCACACAGTCTGTAAGTCACTCTTTTTGGTCATTTACATGCTTGCAAGCTCTGTAGGTCACTGTTTTCGCCCATTGATTTCTAGACATTGGTACTGCCACAATTCTCCCATTGTTCCCCCCAATCGCACTGAACGACCTCGATTGTCTTCGAACCGACCAAAGTCAAGGTCGTCTATAAACAAGTGAAACCTCGTCCGCCCAGCGTGCCGTGTGTTTGAGGAAACCAAGGGACTGAGAAAACGAAACAAAAGGACCTCTCATTATCACCATTCTTAGCCGCAGTCACTCTTCACTTCTCATCATAGAGAGCGTAAATCGTATGCCATTCACGCTCCGCGAGATCATGCATGATTCTCCATCGACTTCGATTCCCCGAAGAGAACGGAAAAAATAGTTTATTTTGCAATTATTTCCAACCAATAATGTGAATTAAACCAGGAAGAATCCTGTCCAGGAAGAATCGCAGCGGTTTCCAACACCATATTTATTCATTATGCTGATCAGATTCTTGAACTAAAGTTCACTTTTGAGCAGGGCTGTGCTGTTGACGGAGGTGGATTTATAGTTTTGCCTCCTATGGGCAATACAAATTTTGACGCTCTTCTCCCACTCTAGTGTAATATTTTCTTAACAACTCATTCCCCCAATTTTCCACCCTGGGCCATGCCCCGCTTAGAGGGCCCCCCTCTCTCCGTTAATATACAACTGTCTCTCGTTCGCTCACATACTTTTAGTTTTATAAGTCACTCTTTCCGCCTTTCGCTCACTGGGTCGTTCTTTTGGTCTCTACCATGCTTACATACTATCCGGGTCAGTCATTCACAAACCTGGTTACTCGCTCTCTAAGTAAATTTTTAGTCACACCCATATTCGCACTCTTTCTTTCGGTCGCTCATTGACCTGATTCTTCTTGGTCACTTCCATGCTTACACATTCTCTATGTTATTACCACGCTTACACGCGCTCTTTTGGTTGATCACTGGTGTAGTTCCTCACTTTTCGGTCACTCCCATGCTCATACACTGTTTTCGTCGCTCACATACGTGCACGAACTTCTCCATGGTCTCTCTTTCGGTAGCTCCCATCCTTGTACACGCACTTGGTCTTTCATTAGGTCACACTCCCTCTTTTGTTTGTCACTCTGAGATCTGGGGTTCATGTACGTCACTTTTTTTCGTCATTCTCATGCTTGCACACTCTCTTTTGGCCGCTCGCTGACCTGCTCTTCTACGTATAATTATTTAATAAATAGAATAATTATATAATACAATAATAGAATAATTATATAATACAATAATAGAATAATTATATAATACAATAATAGAATAATTATATAATACAATAATAGAATAATTATATAATACAATAATAGAATAATTATATAATACAATAATAGAATAATTATATAATACAATAATAGAATAATTATATAATACAATAATAGAATAATTATATGTACTTTGTACTGGTATATTGTACTCATTCTCGTATCCGTAACAAATACAAATACAACGCCACAACAGGCAAATTGCCCAACGAGGTGGCTGACTTACGAACATCATGGATCCTCGAGCCCCTACCTACTACTGCTACACCAAACATGAACCCCCCAACGAATCGGTACATGCGGGAATGTGCGTGTACGTGTAGTGCAACCTGGCGTAAAGTTTTTGTTTCTGTGTAATGCTTGTTATGTGTAGTGCTGTCATCTGCCCCCAGTTTTACTAACTATGAGTGAAGTGCTATGGTTGAATGATTTACCGTTGTAGGACTGTTGCTCTCTGTGGCGAGACTTTTTAACGGGGAGATCGGCTCGCATTTGCGCCTTGAAGTTGGGAACCACAGAAAACCAACTTCAGCCGACCACCACTGTGGGGTTCGAACCCGGATCCTCGCATCACGAGTCCGGCACTATAACCACTCGACCACCACAGCGGCCACTACAATACAATACTTAATACAATAATAGAATAATTATATAATACAATAATAGAATAATTAATATATATATTAATGACTGACTGACTGACTGAGGTAGATACATTTTCTCAGGGCGTACCGAGTCTTTAAGACTCCCATAAGCTTCCCTGTTTGATGCTGCTCCGTACGAGCTGGATGAAGAAGTTAAGAAGCTGTTTGTATGTGATAGTTGAGTGTGTGAGTGTAAGTGTATAAGAGGCGTGTCAATAAAAGATAATAAAATTTATAGCCCATGCTGTACTCAGAGAGTCAGTATACGTCAAATTAATTCAGATCATATTAGAAAAAATGAATTCGGTAAGTTGTGGCTTACTTATCACAGAAATTTGAAATTTGTAGAGCTATGTCCGAAGGAGGTGAAGTATCAAAATTCAAGAACGCATTTTATACACAATTACAAAATCAGTCAATTATCTCAGCAAATAATTGACAAAAAAGTGGAATACCGCACCTAATGGTTACAAAAGAGTATATATATGTTCATTCTAATAAATGGCGTGAATACAATATATATGATTACACGTGGATACAAGATTAAATGCGATAAATATTGGTAGGCGTTCAGTATATATGCAACACTATGCTTCCAATCAATGAAGAGAGAGAATTAGAACTATTTACACTTTTTACAAAACTAAACCAATTCATTGGGCCGTATCAGGCCAGTATGTTCTTAGGTCGAAGAAACCTCAACACCTCTACCGCAGGATAAGGCGAGATGTCTCTTATGTGCTGATATTCTGATGTTTCAGCTCTATCGAAATATCCTCTACATAGTTTGACTAAGTAGTCATGTATGGTTTCAATGTTCAAATCCTTCATTATGTCAAGATTTCTGATATACCATTGTGCCCCGGTATATCGCCGAAGTATTTTATTTTGCTGCACTTGTAATTGTTTGATGACAGAGGGTTTCGCTGTGGAAAAGCATGGTGCTGCATAGCACATAATTGGTCTAATGACTGACTTGTACATAATGGTTTTGTTTTTGAGGCTAAGTGCAGAGCGTGTGTAACAGACTCTGTTTAGAAGTCCTGCAGCCTTAGCGGCTCGAACTTTTGCCTCATGAATGTGAGCTTTGAAACTGAGCTTTTTATCCAAAATAACACCAAGATATTTTGTCTGAGACGTGTTCGGAGGGAGTTGTCTCCTTGCAAACCATATAAAGTTGCATTTACCCTCGTTTAATATATATTAATATTATTAATATTTTTTTATAGATAAAAAATAATTTAATATAAAAGCAACGGATCATATTTGTAATATTTTCAGAATTCAATTCCCCAAATGGTTTGAATAACAATGAAAATATTTAATTTTTGAATGAAATTGTAAATAAGTTCCAGTAATTTATTTCATCTGGAACTTTAAAAAACTTAATGCATATGTTCACATAGTTCGTTAAGAGTCACTAGATGGCAATACAAAGCGTTTCGTACCTTAACTTACACAGTAATTTTCTTGAAGAACTATGTATTTTCACTTTGTGTGAGCCATTTCATAAACTCAATGGTACGTCGAATAATCTTCAAAGTCGATTCGGAACAGGTTAGAAAGCAATAAAAAAGTTCTTCAATGCTCAAAATTCGATTTAACCCGGGACCTTTCGAGCCCGAGGCGTGGTGTGTCACTCGACAGTCAATATGTTTTAGGACCATGTTCTTCCTCCGCTGGTCGGCGGACCATTAACCAGTGCCGTCTTAATGCATGGGAAACCAGAGAACCAATTATTCGAAATCTTTTGCGGACTGGCAGGAAATTTTCACGGACTAGCACTGGCAGAACCGTACTAAGTGCATCATGGGCATGCAGGGCAAAATGATTTTTCTGAGCACACTCTTTCCGAGTTATCTATATATCTCAGTCCCTATAATGGTTTTTTTCCTCTGTCTTAGCCAATAGTGTATATGTTATATGTTACTGCTAAAGAGCCCGAAATATTGGCCAATTCGCGACGGGAAAAGATACGCAAATAACGAACAGAATGCCTCCAAATCGTTTGTTACAGCAGTATGTGTTCCACCATCACCGAAAGGCTCACGTAAAACAACTCCATCAACAAAGCTTTATCCTTCGCACTCAGCATCCTTGTTCACATACACGGTTTACAACGGTGAACTGATTGTGGATTAGGAGTGCAGGTTCTTATAACCGTCTCATTTGCATATTTCCACCGAAGTCACTCGTACCAGCGCTACCTATCGGCGGTTTTTTTTTTTGTATTTTTTTCCCTCAAAAAATTTCCCGTCACCTATAAACGATGCTAACCCTGCAAACCGTTTTTTTATTTCAGTTATTTTTCCGGTTTTTATGAATTAAATTTTTAAAGTTTCTACGGACTTTTTGCCCACCCTATATATATATACACACACACGCAGTCGAATCCCGTTTTAACGAATACCGTTATAGCTAAAATCTCGTTTCAAATAATCTAATCCCTATAACTTAATAATAATCTATCCCCTAACTATTTCTAATCCCCCAAATAAGTTTACATAGGAACAATGCTAGGTAACCTGGAATTCCTTTATAACAAAATTTCGTTATAACGAAGTGATTCTTCCGGTCTCTTGGCGTTCGTTATAACGGGATTCGACTGTGTGTATATATATTTTTTCCACAATCGTCGATTCATTTCTTCCGTTTATTTATTTTATTTCATTTTTTGCCGGTCCGCGAAATCGCTTAACTGCTTCCACTGGTCCTTAACTATAAAAGATTGAAGAAGTTTAAATCATCTAGAAAAGTAGTGAAGTTTCGTTTTCGAATTTGTCACTGACTAGAATTAACGCGTATTGTGCGCTCGCTGAGTTTGTTGATTCGTTACCGAAGCCTTGGCACCATTTCTCGTATCGCGTACGACGACGCTTCTTGATGTGTTTGTTTATATTGTATAAAAAAAAAATACAATTGTCCTCCGTCTGAGTTATGAGTTACCAGAATGCGGGGACTGTTGAGGCAGCTGAAATATTTTGGAAAATTATCAAAAGGTTTATGGGGAACATGAAAATGAGTGGTGCTGACATTAATGGCTTAATGTTTTCTTGAAGAAAAGTTCACGCGTGTTCATGGTGGTAGACGGAGAACAGACAATTATCTCGGTGGATGTACGGTCGTGTGGGTATCGTGCGGCTTCGAATCCTGCTAGACAGATGGCAGTATGAACTCAAAAAAAGCGCAACTCTACAAAATAGATACGTTAAGGCCGCACATTCACTCAGAACACTCATCCCGGCATGTGCCGATTCGTTAGAAATTCCGAAGAGGAATGTGTACGAGGTGCATGTACGGTTAAGTAGTACTTAAGTAATAGTACCAGCACGGTGGTGGTCAACTTCAAGAAAGTCTCGTCATGGCGAGCTGCACACCCCCCAGCATCAAATAGGACGCAGAAGTATATTTACTCAATTTTTAGTTAGGGGTCATTCAAGTATTACGTCAGCATCGAGGGGGGGGGGAGGGATCCGGATTTGCTGACTTTTGTTGACAGGGGGGGGGGGTTTAAGGTTACTTACGTCATCAACCACCCTTTTTGAAGATATGAAATATTCTAAGCTGCTGACGAAATTTTGCTGACAAGGGGGAGGGGGTCAGTGTTTTGCTGACTTTTGCTGGCAAGGGGGGGAGGAGGAGGGTCAAGAATGGCTAAAAATCTGCTTACGTAATACTTGAATGGCCCCTTACTCATTTCCGATTTGGAAGATAGCTGGCGGCAGCACATACACGCGTGGCAGAATAACATACGTGACTGGTACATCAAAAAAAAATGCAATGAAATTCGGACACAGATGTTTCCTTCGGGGATAGAGCGGTAGTAGGTTGCTTGCCGCTGTGGTGGTCGAGTGGTGATGGACTCGCATCGCGAGGACCCGGGTTCGAGCCCCACCTGTGCCACAGTGGTGGTCGGCTGAACTTTTCTATGGTCCCCGGATTCGAGCCGATCTTCCCGTTACATAGTTTCACTTTTTTTTAGTACAACTATTATCGCTTTTCACTCATAGCTCGAAATATAGATGACCGATTGCAGCACTATAACAAGCATTACACCGAAATAAGTTTCACGTCAGGTTCATGCACGAAGCATAGCCCAGGTCTTCTTCGGCCACCTGTTTATCTCTCGTTATTGAGACAGAGCGGCGGGCCATCTAGTTAGGAGGAGCTTAGTAGACTGCCAATAGCATAAATTTCCAGCTGGTGTTTCGTGAGAACTTTTCTTGGGAATCCGTGGAATCAAACGCCCCGAAAAGCCGGTATTATTTTGTGAATAAAAACTTCTTTTAATAATGCTTTTTATATTTTAAAATTTGTCGAAAAAGGTGACGTTTTAAAAAAATGTCAGACCATTTGGATGACCAAAGAACCAGAGGAAACAGTAATTCCAGTAGTTTTTCCTACAGCCTTCTTCAAAAAACTGCTGTGGGAAAGAATTCATTTAACAAAGGCATTGATTGCACTGATTTTTCTTTTCTTTCTCTTCGAATCATTCTTTTGTTTGATGTTAATAATCTGTTGGATTTTTTTTTTTTAAATATTGAATTTTTAAAGAAAAAAAGCTCTTCCCACCTCTATGTGATGGTAAAAAAGGTACCACCAACATTATTTTCCGTTTCATCTGGGAAATTATTTGGGCTAGGTAAGATTTTACGGGACATTCCTGTTAAGTCGCAAACACGACTGAATTTTGGGGGGAATTTTAATTGCTAGGAATGCCTTTCTTGATTCACAAAACTTACGTGAATTTTAAGGGACACATTGTATATTAGGGGCCATTCAAGTATTACGTAAGCAGATTTTCAGCCATTTTTGACCCCCCCCCCCTTGTCAGCAAAAGTAAGCGAAACACTGACCCCCCTTTCCCCCCCCCGTCAGCAAAAAGGGGTGGTTGATGACGTAAGCAACCTTCAAACAACCCCCCCCCCTTGTCATCAAAAGTCAGCAAATCCGAAACCCCCCCCCTCGATGCTGACGTAATGATCCCTTAAAGAATTATTGAAAATTTGTTTGGGTTCTGGAAAACAACTACAAGGGTTCCGCGAGAGTATTTTCTTTGGAAACCTCTGCTTTTTACCGTTATTCCGGGCTTTTAAGGGGCTAGTACTGCGGCTGATAATTTCGCGCGTTCAGAGGATTTGACAGGTTAGAGCTCCTTGAAATATAAGGTTGTCTTATCCGCCATCTTTGACCGAAGTGTGACGTCAGTATTATTGCTATAGAGGATCACTATTCTCTATCAAGCTCTTTTGTGTTAACGATTTTTGAGACATCATTTGCAGCACCAACTTGTTCTTTGCTCGAAGATAGCGATTACGAAAACTGCATTCAAACTGAAATCGTGTACACGCTTGTTCATCGCATTCAAATAACTATTAACTGTGGTAAATTTACAGGCAGACGATGATTTGAATTTTCGTAGATATTGTAAACATACGCCCAGAAGCTCACGCACTGCCAGATGTATGGAAACGTTGGCAACACCTTGATAATGTTTCAACAGATCCAACTCACTTGCGTACGAATGTGATCACAGATCTGCACACACACACACAGTGAGAAAAAATTTGAGAACATAACTTACTTCTTCCCTAATAGAGTCGTAATGGGGGCCCGATTGAAACAGGGGCCACCAACCCATTCGAGATATTCATTAATATTCTACAGTTTTTCAAAATATTATACAGCTAATAACTGTACCCTTGGATGGTATTTAAAACAGCTCCAATCACTCCAAAAGACCAAACTGTCCAACCTGTGAGAAAAACAGTTCGAAGAAGAAATAAAACTTTTTTCACCATGTTCTACATAGCTGCGAATTTCAACACATTTTTCACATCTCGTTACGATACAGTACAACTGATCTTGTACTGAAACCTGACGAACCTGCATTTACATCAATGGAGAGTGCATGTTTGGTGTAAAAACAAGGTCTATCCATTTATACCTCTGGTTTTTATCAATAAAACAAACACTTCCCGAGATAACGCACTTCAGTGAAATGTCTTAATTACGGTTAGTCAGGGATTATTAACCCTTTTCAGCCGTGACCTATAATCAACGACAAAATCAGCTTCACGACCCATAGGACTATTTGCTTTTCGAAATTAATGAAACCAGTGGCGCAATACGTGCATTTATAACATGACTGTAAGTGGATTTGCACAACCCATCTTATTAACGTTGGGTTGTGATTCATAGCTCAAGAATCCCTGGATGTAAGTGGATTTGTACGACCCCGTCTCGAAGCCCCCTGCCACCCACGCAGGGGGTTCAGAACCCCTGGCTATAAGTGGATTTGTATGACCCATTTCCGAAGCCTCTGCGTATCAAGTTTGGTTCGCGGGCCCCTAGCTCAAGAATCCCTGATTGTGAGGGGAATTTATACGACCCATCTCAAAAGCACCTGCAACTCAAGTTTGAGACGGGATCCATAGCTAAAGTATCCCTGGCTGTAAGTGGATTTGTACGACCCATCTTGGAAGCCTCTGCGAATCAAGTGTGGTTTATGACGACTAGCGTACTGGCTGTGTGTGAGTGGAGTTGTACTATAGGGGTCATTCAAGTATTACGTCAGCATCGGGGAGGGGGGGGGGGGGAGAGGGTTTCGAATTTGCTGACTTTTGATGACAAGGTGGGGGAGGGAGGGGTTTGAAGGTTTCTTACGTCATCAACCACCCCTTTTTGAAGATATGAAATATTCTAAGCTGCTGAAGAAATTTTGCTAACGGGGGAAGGGTCAGTGTTTTGCTGACTTTTGCTGACAAGGGGGGGGGGTGAAGGGGATAAAAAATGTCTGAAAATCTACTTACATAATACTTGAATGGCCCCATACCCATATCGGAAGCTCCTACGAATCAAGTTTGGGTTGTGATCCATAGCTCAAGAATCCCACTACGACTGTATGAGTGGTTTTGTACGACCCATCTTGAAATTCCTGTGACCGGAAGGTTAAGAGCCCCTGCGGTATAAGTCAACCTAGATAGACTAAGACAGTATCTAGGAGGCTTTGGTAGAGTGAAGCTGGTCTGATACCCAAACCTGGAAACGTAACCACATCAACGGGGTGGTTATCGTTGGTTTTATCTCAACAAGATCTACCAAAGCCTTCTAGATTGTACCTCCTAGTAGTATCAAGGAGGCTTTGGATCTACCCATAGATGTAAAAAAAAAAAATCTTATACGCGGCGTATACATCCCGAGATATGAGCCTTTGAAGTGAGACACATTATTGATTCGAGAACGGATTCGAAGTAATAAGGTTAATAACACTGCCTTTTTTGCTACTTACATTACAAAAAAATGACTTTCTCTCTTTCGTGAATAACTTTCACCGTTTCCAGAGGTAACGATTTCTTCAAAAGACTTTCTTTTGAGAGTAGGGGAGAAAGAACGAATTTTCTCTGCAGTCAAATCAGAATCCGCTATTCCACAGAATGCGGTCAAAACATTGAAACGAAATTTGGGTTAATCTTCGGCCATGTGTATGTTTTAAAGAGAAGGGAACAAGATCAAGTTGTATATATATATATATACGGTTACGAAACACATGCGTATAATAACTCGCAAATAATTGCGTAACGTTTGAATTTCCTCTTTTCTAGCGCGAATGTTTCATAATTAGACAGGAATTGCATCTGCATATGTAAAACAGTTAATAAAGAAGTCGGATTGGGAAGCGTGTGCTTTGTTTTTTTTTATGACTCTTTTGTAGGTATAAGTGAGGAAAGAAATTTATATGAAAGTTTGGCGATATTTTCTATTTCTACGCTTTTTCTGCTGTGCGTCAAGGTAAAGCACAGTCCTTCCGACTTTTACGAATACGTTCCGAGGTTCTTTCATACGTCGCTGTTTCTGCATTAAATTACGAACACCACGTTTCCTTCCGGCTTACGAACACTTTCTGTTCCGAGGGTTGGCGATTTTTCAACATAAGAACTATTGGTTTAAATATCTATTTCCGTGTCAGTTATACCAACGAACGGACGTTTCCTTTTTTTTTTTTTAAGGCGGTAACGATACTCGGAACCATGATAATATCTTCATAACGATCCTTCGTTATTGACTTTTGTTGAAAAATAAAAATTAACATAAGAGAATTTTCTGTCAAGTCTTATAAGGAATGTTCCAATCATTCGCCAAATATTATCAATTTCTATCAGAGAAACACTCCAAAAACTAATAATTCAAAGATTTTATGAAAAATTCTTTAGGAACTTCGTCTAAGGATATAATAGTTTTTTGTCATTTCCTATAGAAATGTTCTAATCAATTTTGAAGTGATATTTCGTATCAGTAATGGATTCCAGGCAATTCAGTTGAACTTGGAATTATCATGGCTGCGTTATCCCTTTTGGACACCACACACGTGTAAAATTAAATTTAAAACTATCAATGTGTGTTTCGTGGTCCACAACAAAATTACGAGAACAATTACTGGAATGAATTTTGAATTGTCTTTCAAACGAAACTCTTATCGAAGGGGAGAGAGAAAGTAAAAGGTAATTAATCATCATAAAATGGTATCTCACACGGGTGTTTCGAGCCAGTGGAGTACAGTGAAACCTCTTTGAGGGGTCACTCTTAAGTAAAAACATGACCCCGTAAGAGGAGTAGAGTAGGTCATGGCATCGCAACTCCTCTTACCCTATTGATAAATTCATGAGCGTGAGACAAAGTTGGTCAAAAGAGTTATACCTTGGAAATTTATAGATTCAAATTAATTATATTATCATATATTGATTTATATCGTTTATCTTTCGTGTGATTTTCTCTTTCCATCCCACGATCGTGAAATTTCACAAAATCCCAAGGTAAGGTCATTTTGACTGCAGCAGATTCTTTCACGCGAATACATCTTATAAATCATCTGACGATACTTGGTACATTCTCAAAAAGTTGCGTGAAGAAATTCTTTAAACGCTCATATCTCAGGAAGTACGCAACCCAAGTCAAAAGCAATGGTATCGTCAGATGCACATTGCAAAGGTGCGTTCAATGATATCACTCCGGTTTTAATATATCTTGTCGTCTATGCACCACGCTCGCTGCCCTGATTCGCAACAAATTGTTTTCCGTTATATCTCGAGCAGTTCACAACGAAAATAGACAACATTGGTACCGTTTGTTAGCTATTCCAAAAGCAATACCGATGATAATGACAATTTCATTATGTCATTCTGAGTACTGAAACTCACCACACAATTCAAGGCACAAAAAACGTATGCGTGTCAAAATTTGCGGATGTGTCTGTGGCATAGCCTACCCCCCCCCCCTTTTTTGAAATATAAAATACTATAATATAATTTTTTTCATATAAGAATGCCATTGAAGACAATCCAGAATGTAAAAAATATAACCCGAGTGACCCGATATCCGGGTGATCCGTTAACGAGGTTTGACTGTATTTACAGGGAGGTTTAGCGGGCAAATATGTAGAATGAGTGGCAGAGAAAGTTGGCAGAATGGAAGAAGGGCCAAAACTTGAATAGCTCATCAGCGAGGGATTAAGTGACTGTTAGACTACTCTGTCCAGAGAGCGAGGGACTAAATCAGTGAGTGATCAAATGAGTGACCTAGTGAGTTTGCAAGCATGTGAATGACCTACAAAGCAAGGGAACAGGTCAGTGGGCGATTTAAACCGTGGTCTAGGGGGGTGACCAAAACAGTGTGCAAGCACGTGAGTGACCAAACATGATTGTGTGTAAGCATGAAAGTTACCAAAGAGTATGCAAACATGTGAATAACCAAAAGAGTGTGCAAAGTAACCAAAAGATTACGCAAGCATGTGAGTGACCAAAAGAATAGATACGCAAGCATGGGATTGACTAAAACAGTGCGCAGGCATGTAAATGATCAAAATAATGATTTAGAAATAGACGTATTTATAGGAAAGGTGGTGGAATTAAGGCGCATCGCGGCGAATTGAAGAAATGAGTGGGTCAAGAAAATTAGAATGGGGAGAAGAAGGACCGCAAAAGTTCGTGTACCCACAAAGCTGACAAAAACCTTAAATCTAACTCTGTTTCCGAACCGTCGTAAGAGAGCGTCTTTCTCTCAATGTCTCCGGGAAGTGTCCCACTTCGCAAATCAACGGAAAGAAGTTCTTTTCTTTCAAAGTTGGAAAGAATTTTTGTATCTCTCTCTCTCTCTCTCTCTCTCTCTCTCTCTCTCTCTCTCTCGAGGATTCATTGTGACGTACTACGTCGTCGACGACTCGCCTTGCGTACTAAATAACACGACACAAAAAAAGTTATTAAAAACTCTTCAAAAGTAAAAAAAAAGTGTATATATTGTATTGTAGGTCAAGAAATGCTTTTCGAAGACACAAGAAAAAAAAAACTGACGGAAGAAGGAAACGTTTTCGGAAAAACGAGAAGTTGCGCAATACAGGAAAACAAGACGTACACATAATGTTTGGGCGGTAATAAGTGGGGGGGGGGGCGGGGAAATATTATACATCAATGCAATTAATTGGTGTTCGACATGTGAGTGTCCACCGCACGAAAATCCTCACGAAATCAACACACACAAAGAAGAAGTCTCTCTCTCTCTCGTCAACTGCCATAATTACGTTACTAACCCGTTTTCCAATCTCTGCCGAGTAAGTAAGTGGTCAGACAATCAAGGTGAGCAGCTCATTTTCTTGGTCCTTGGTCTGGATTGTCACGTGATCAGAAAAAAAGAGGCACATTCTCTCTATTTTTTTCATATAGAATTGCAATTCATCATATAACCATTAGTTTCGTGCTCGGTGTTGGGTGGAGGGAAACTGAAAGAATTCACCAAATAGTAACCAATCGTATCAGGGAACTGGTCGATACGGGGAGTAGGAATGCCTCTTGGATCGTTTTGCACACATCGGCGCAATTTTTTTTCCTTTTTTTAGTCTTCATAAGTGTCCTTTCTTTAAACAGGACGACATCAGCGTAAAGCAGTGGTTCTCAAACGTTTGTCACCTGCGGCTCCCTTGCTTATTCCATGGTCCATCTGAGGCTACCCCAGAATAGTTCGGTAGACATTTTCACTTATAAAAGAATCACTGCAAAGCGTAAGTAGGCACGCAAATCAATATCTCCAGCTCGCGGCGACGCACACTTTGAGAAACCCTGGCGTAAAGTCTTCAGGGGTCTTCAACGTATTGCACACCGGGCCACATTTTGCCCTCGGAACTGTTTGCCGTGGCACGCCGACCACTTTTAGGAAATGGATGAATACTCCTTGAGAAGCAATGGAATTTTATTTTGCGAAGGGGGGAAAAGAAACTAAAAAAAATTATTTACCTGGTGGCGCTGTACCCATCGCGAAACACGTTAAATTCGCTCGCGGAATGGAAACAATAGTCAGCCGGAGCAAACGACAATTTAGCATCGCAAAATTTTATAATTCATGGAAACATCACAACAATGAAGCAACAAAATAAACACCTGCGACTTAGCCAAGAAATGTTCTATATGTTGTTGTTGTTCACCGTGTTCTGCTACGAGCTCGGAGCAGTGTTCGCCAATACGCATCTAAATGCGTGATTCAAGCATCAAAATTCAATTTTACTCCTTCCAAGTTTTGTTGAGGAGTGAAAAAATGCGCCTTCAAATTTTAGGCAATTTTTTTAATAGAGTTATTTCTCTGCTTTTTCATGAAAAATACCTCTCTTTTTAATAAAATTACCCCTTAAAATTTTGGAGAGGAGTGAAATAACTTTTCAAAATTATTGATAACACTGATTAGGAGTGTGAAGCTGTGTATGTTCCACTCATTCCATATACACCACTCATTTTGGAACTGCTTAAATTATCGAGAATAACAATGGTAGAGCACACAAGAAATGCGGCAAACGTACCAAAGCATAGATGTACTCAAATATCAGAACATGATTTCACAACGTGGCTCGTTATTAAAGTATATAAATACGGATATAATAAAGGCTTTCTCTTTTCGCGCGTGACTGTTCTTTCTCTCTCTCTCTCTCTGTCGTATCTACGAACCTCTTTTGTTTTGTGTAGAAACTGTCGTACATTCGCCCGCGAAAAAGGAAAACACAGAACAAACAAAAACCTGCTGAAAATACCTCCATCATTGTTATCATCGTCATCGTGTGCATGATTACACTCATCTTTCTTTTTTCGTCCCCACTAACACACAAAAGGCTACTTCTTTTTCTTAAACTCTGAAAACAAAGGCTCCATATAATCCGGTTTCTTCTCACAATCACGTGGTTTATGGTAGACAAGCTTTCTGCTTTTGGCCACCGCTTTCTCCGAGCTTAACTACATTCATAATTTCTGCACGTCTTTTTTTCTTTAGTGATAACTTAATATGTATACAATGTTGGCAACGTTTTCGACTCTTTTATTAAGAAAATAATTCTACGCTGTTCTTGATGCCCTGTAAATATGACCTACATGCAAAGTGTCCACTGTGGCCACCAGAATCCGCTTCAGATGTGGGAGAAGGATTCCAAAATTTTATTCCTAACGATAACGGGCGTGACAAAATTTTAAGGATAGAGAGTTAAAGAAAATATGAACTTTTGGCACACACAATCAAATTTGCATCCCCTGAATCTTAGCCCCCCGTGTTTCGCGTATGGTATGCAGCACTGTGCAAGGTCGCAGCGAGGGAAGGAAGGGGGGGCGTTGCATCCTGAAATGTAAGAAAATGATTGATATACTGAAAATGGGATAACATAATTAATTCTATTGTTTTTTGGTCCCGTTCCCACTCGGAAGGAAATTTCTAGCTACGACCCTGGCGCCTTAGGTTCTCAAAATTCCGTGTTACGCAGACCATTTGCGCCAATGATATGAAGTCCACGGACCCCTTCACGAAATAATATTCAGTATATAGCGATGCAAAACAATCGTTGTTTCTTCATCCACTCTCACGCTCAGGCCAGTCATTTGGGGGTGGCTTTCAACCCTGGCTTTTGAAAATACACTAAAAATGGTATATATATATATATATATATATATATACATATACACATTGAGTACATGTTCTTTGTCCCCCCCCCCCAGAAAAAAGTTTGCCCCCCCCCGGAATAAGTCGAAATGACGGCCCTGCTCACGCTCCCCCCCCCCCTCCTTAAAATGTTTAGACACCGTGGTAAGATATATAAGAACTCCTGCATTATACAGCCTTTTTGATCAGTTGATGCCGCAATGGTGTCACGATTCCCCTGAATTTGAATCAGAATTACGTATTGCGCCGGGGCGTGGCCCCATGCGTGCCATATGCTAGCTTCTAGATTGGACCCCTGACTCGTGTGAAATGCCACCTCCCCCTAGCCGAATGATTTTTCTGAGGCCCAACCTGGCAAATTTACTTACTTACTCTCGAAAATTTTAACCAGATCTACGTTGCAGCTAAGCAGGAGTGGGCTCAGGGCGAAGTGTTAAGAGGGGTGACATTGAGTAGGCTCTCTTCAGATCGTCCCGTATTTTACAGGACAGACAAATTAGTACCTTATCATTCAGAACTTCATAGGGGTGATAACCCTTCCCCCCCCCCCAGTATCCACGCATGCAACTGGGACACAAGTAACTTCTGAAGCATGTCGTGAGTCATGTCCAATCGTAGCCACAGAACATTTCTGAAGACCAATCGTAATTATTTTGTAAAAATCAGGTCCCAGAATGGATTTGGATGTCATAGTCATTAATGATCATTTTTGTCGCACCACGGTCATTTTTTGCACACGAGGGCTAATTAGACCGGGACCTTCAATTTATTGCCGATTCCGAACGGCAGGCTTGTTTTTCATACTCATCGAGTGGTTGGTGCGCTAACCCCTCGATGGGGGAACTCCCTGCGGTAGCAATTTTTTTGCTGTGGTCATGTCGCCGTTTCTGTTGTACCTCTGTGTCAGGAAAGTTTCCTGACGAGGACGAACCGGGTATCGAACTCGCGACACCTCTAAGCATCCTTTGGTACTTTAGGCGAGTATCTTATCGACCTGTGCTACTGCGCCCGTTTGGATGTCAACCCTCAAAACAGTGAGATAAAACGCTCTCCATCGGGTAATTGTTTTCAACTACTACTGCTACTTAATCGTGCTCATGCACCTCGTAAAAATTCCTCTGCAGAATCTCTAACGAATAGGTACATGCCGAAATGTGTGTTTGGAATGTATGTGTGGCCCTAACGTATTTATATTGTAAGAATTAGGTTTCATGTTCTTGCTGTTGCTGCCATCTGTATGTTGAAGTAAAGATGGTAAGTGCTTGAATTTTCATGCTATGTAAGTATCGTGATATAGCTCTGCCTGCTCTCTGCAGAGACAGACTATTTTAAAAATGGTTCTTTTTTTCTTTTCTTTTAAACTGCAGCGTCGTTGAGAACATACTTTGAATGGTTATGTGCATGAATTTTAGTTTGCTCTGCATTGGCGAACTTACTTTGTGTGTGTGTGATCCCACACCAATTGAAGGATAAATTTCCCCCTTCCCCCCTTTTTTTAACAACCGTCGTCGTTTTAATCCTTGTCGAAATTTGATTGACCATATTTGCTCAAGAAAATACGTGAAATTGGGTTTCAAAATACGGGACACCGCCAATAATCGCCAAAGATGATGCCAAAAGTAAGCAGTCAAAAACTTTTGCTAAACTATGCTAAATTACTTAACTATGCTAAAATTACAGAAAAGTCGCTAGTCAAGGAAAATGATCCACTGTAAATTCCAATGAATTGAGAAAAAAACCTGACAAATATGTAAATTAAATATTCTTATTTGCAGTAGTAACTACCGTATTGTAATTTCTGAGTTGGGACGATAGCTTTAATCATTGATTTGAAGAATAAAAGTCAAGTTGGCTTCGTTGGAAATATGTGAAAAACCGGGACGTTTTTGCAAAAAAGTCGGGACAGCCAGAAAAAGGGAAAAAAAACCGGGACTGTCCCGGCAAATACGGGACGGATGGTCACATCAGTCGAAATACATCAACAGTATTTTTCTCCTAATAAAATAATTTGCGGTTTGAATGGTATTGATGTGATTTTCCCACACACACGATTCCACAAATAATTCTTCTCCATTTTTTTGCCCACGTGATCAACCACATAATACGACTGAGGTTAAAATGAAAGCTAATTTTTCGATTTCTTGAACGGAAATAACCATTCACGGCAGGTGTAGAAGCCATTTTATATCGTATTGGGCAACCGAGAACCATATTTCCTTGAGACATAAGAGGGAGTAATTGCAATTAATTATTTCGCAATTACTCTTCGGAAGAAAACATAGAATCAGTCCGGCTTCCTGGAACTTTAAGAGGAAATCTTAATTTCCGCATTCACAAACACGCATACGATTTTAAAATTACATTAAAAAAAATAACGTTAATAGATTGTCAGTAGGAAATAGTTTCGATCAGCTGTGCGCAAGAGATCATTGCGTTACGTAATTTCTCGTTCAAGTTACGACATTCAACGTGGAAAGAGTTAAAAGTTTGTTTCCGATGAATGGGCATGAACACGGACATCCTTGGAAAATTACGAAAAAAAACATTCATCATCAACAAATAGCGTGTGTGGAGTTTGGGCCATGAGGAAACTATCGAGTAAATACAGTCGACGCTCGTTATAATGACCCCAAGTTATAGCGAACATTCCATTACAACGACCGGTAGGATAAGTGCCAAAGATTTTCATATAACGACTATCGTATAAGTTTTCCTTTCGGTACAACGACCCTCCCAATATAACGTCCGTTTCCGACGGGACGAAAAGGGGTCGTTATACCGAGCGTTGAATGTATTACTTACATACTATTTTTCTAGAATCTAATCCAGTATTACGACCCCAGACCCTATCTGTTCCCCCAAGTTTTCTCAACATTTCCGTTATCAAGGTGACAGCGCGCGCGTGTTGTCTTTTAATTTTGATTAATCCAAATTTTTGTAAATATGTATATCTAAACAAAAGCGTAGGCTGCCCTGCCGCCGCCCCTTAAAACCTGTCGCCCGGGTGCACAGCACCCCTTGCACCCTTTGGCCCCAACATTCTGAAGCATTCCGCCCCCAAGTAAGGATTTACGCAACTGTGGTAGTCGACAAGTGGTAATAGTGACGGATTCGCATTCCAACTGCGATGACACGAACGATTACAGAGAAACAAACTTCACAACACATACACGCACATTCCAACATGTACCAATTCGTTAGAAGGTTCGCAGAGAAAAATAGAGGAGCTGCATGTGTGTGTGTGTGGGGGGGGGATTATATATATATATATATTAGTAGTAGTAGTACAGGATTTGTACAGGGTCATTTGTATTGGTTTTCCATCAAATTTATGGTTAAAAAGACGCAAGTTATTAAAGCGCAGAATTCCCCATTTGATAGCCGAGCCGTCCAACCGGCTGTCAGAATTCGAATTATATAATGTATGACTTTTATCATTTATGTCTGTTTGTTCCAATGTTCTTGTTGTCGTCACACCATCCATTTTCGAATAGAAATTCATCAGATTTTGAAATCAACCCTCAAAAGAAAATTCATGACAATCATGTAACGAGCTTCTTTCAGGTGTTTCAATAACAGGTGAAAATTACTTCTGCTATGGACAACTTTCGTGGTGAATGCGGCTGTAATGGGAACAGCTCTTTACTTGCTGCGCTTTAGCGTGTGATACGTTAATTATATTATAACATCGAAGATTTGTGTGTTAGTGGCGTCTCAACACGTGAGCCGACATGAACCAGACAATGCAAAAGTCTTCAAGTCATTGAAGATTTCTTTTTTTTTCTTTTTTAAGTGTTAAATGGATATCCAGAATTTATTGTTTCAGGATAATATGTAAGAAAATACTTTAAGAACCATTGAATTGGTGAGTACTTTGTATATTTTTTTTAAAAAAACTAATAAATATTGTGTTATTTAAAAATATTTCTTCAATCGTGTAAATGTATATTATACATTTACACATAATGTATATTATGTAAAATACACATTTACACGATCAATGCTCAAACTTGCTTCTCTCTATGTACCTCCTCCACACATCGGTAGATGACGCTTTTCCGTTTTTCATAATCTTGTTTAAAAGTCACTAAATAATTTTTATCGAATTAACAATAATTAGAAACCATATAATAATCAATCTTATCAACAGGTTACACTCATAATAAATTCTTATTCACTAAAAAAGTAAAAAATTCACAAGTCATTTGTTCAATATGAAGGCAATATCTTTACATGGAAATTAGAGGTGGACATTTTTTACAGTATTTATTCTTCACAGCACATTCTACTCACGATTGATTTAACACAGGGGGCCGTGACCCAAAATCAAGAACAAGATCAGCTTCGCGACCCATGGGACTGTTTGTTCTTCGAAAATAGTCGAAAATACGAAGATGTTCTTTTTGCCTTCCTTTTATTTCTATACAATTATCAGTAATACTTCCCCCCCCCTCCCACATATATGATGTATACTATACATATAAGAGTAAAAGAGAACAGTTAGGGTGAGGGTGAAAAGAGAAATTTACTTCGTATAACTACTCCTTATCTTTATTCTCTCTCTCTCTTATCTATATATATCTATTATACTGTTTCCCTTCCATTTGGTTTTTTCCTACTTTTTTCCCTTCCAATTTCTTTCCCCTTTTCTAACGTGCGATTAGATTAGGACAAGGTTACCATATTTATCGCCGATTCGCCAAATAGAGATAATCCGAATTTCTTGCCAATAGATTGTAAGCGAAGGGGTTATTAGCCATCACGACTTCCACAATGACTACACAGCGGCTCTCTAGCCCTCCGACAACTCTCATAATGGTATTAATTCCAACCATCAGACGTGTCTATAAGCATAAAGCGCCTCGAGTGGCGTGATGGTAAGATGTTCGCCTACCACCATGGGACACGGTCCCAGGTTCAAACCCGAGGGAGGATAAGATAAGAGGTGTTCCCTCACGATCCTCGAGGCGACCATTGATAGATAGTGCCTTCATTTCCAACCCATCCCATTAATGGCAGTAAATTGAAATACGGCGATATGGCCAGAGTTGGTTTTTGGTGAAGTAGTAGCAGTGGTCTACAAGCATAGGCACAGGAACCTGAAGGCCACGGCCGCAACTGGGAAGGGGGAAGCATGTGGTTCTGATGCCAAATCTCATTTTTTAACCTGTCTTTTAACATTACATGGGGGCACCAAAATGCGTGCTTGCCTCAGCTGACCAATTTTGTCAGACCTCCTTTGTTCTCCGCAGAGAGCAGACAGACGCTTTTAACGCTATACTTGCATAACATGAAAATTCAATCATTTACCATCTTCACTTCAACATGCGGAAGACAAATGGCAGCACTAGCTATAACACCAAACAAGCACAGTGGTGATAAAATGAATACGTTAGAGCCACGCATGCACACACACACGTTCCGGGAAGCACCAATTTATTACGGATTCCACAGAGGAATATGTACGGGAAACATTTATTTTTATGGGTTAAGTCAGTGGTTCTCAACCTTTTTCGATTCGCGGAGCCCTTTTTGGCATATAATTTCTATGGCGGAGCCTATTTTTTACTTATTTAGCAAAATTACCGATTTATTTTTATTAATCTAAAGTAATTATAATTATTTTTTTTTAAATTACTGTTTTTATTTTTTCGAGCGGCCGCGGAGCACCGGTTGAGAACCGCTGGGTTAAGTAATAGAAGTATAGCCGTACTCTTGTGGGCGTTTTATGGTATTCTAATAATAGTCAAACCTTTCCCCATAATATTTCACCTGAATGCATTTCCTTCTTCTGAGGTCTCTGTGGTCTCTTTGAACACCTGCCAATGGCTTTCCGTCTACTTCATTTTCCACCCGTGCCGCCACCCCACCCTCTTAAATTATACCAGGGCAACAAGAAGATCATATCCCCCTCCGTTCAGAACCCACTGTATATGTTACGGTAAATGTGATGAATCTGTTATTATGCATAATCACCAATCGTCTCGATAAGTTTGATCAATTTATCATTTATATGTTATATATATATATATAGTAGGTTGAATGGCATGATCAAAATCTAATCATTTTCAACAAATGCAATTTTAACAGCATTTTCCCCAACTGAAGAGCTTTCTCTGAAGGAAACCACAAAAGAAGACATAATAATGTTCCTGGATATAAAAATATATAAAAACAATAAATGGGAAACATGTTTATGACAAAAGAAAAAGACTTCGATTTTTCGAGTTAACAGTTTAAGCCACTTGCATCCAAACCATCAACACCAAAATAATTCAGAAACACACTCATTTCGCAAATTTGTAGACATATTTGGACACATTTGTAATAATATAAACAGGAATTCAATACAGCACTTCTCAATCTTTTGAAAACTGCATCTGGCAACCGTATTCCAACCGCCTTCTTCAACGACATTTTTTCAGAAAAATCGTCAAAACAACAGTCTCTCCATTCTTGAGGTATATCCGGTGACTTTTTGACAACTTTTTTGGACTTTTTAATTTATTTTTGACATTTTTCATAATCCTTGTAAAATATTCACTGTAATTATTTTATTTTCCTGTAACTTTGTATATATTTTTTCTTATGCTTCTTTGAGCTTATATATAATCTGAAGCTCTATATATATTTTTTTCTAATATTGTATTTTTAACATGTTTTCATTGTCTCCTTTCCGTCCAACACGTTTTTTAGAAGGCGGGCGTCGAGGAACAATGGTTGGCATTTTTAATGCAATTAGGCATAGCCACCCTTCAGAAACGCCTACACTTTTCGAACCATGATGACAACCCACTGCATAGGTTCTATTCAACTCTCATAAAATTCAATTTTTTTTTCCTTTTTCTTAAAATAATTCTTTTTTGCATATACATATATATACGTAATGATAATTTGATAAAATGATGCATAATGTCGAGGTACAGTCGTGAAAGTTGTTACATCAGAGTTCATTATATCGTGTCGCAATCGTAAAATTCGTTAATTAAGAGTTCATTATATCGTGTCGCAATCGTAAAATTCGTTAATTAAGAGTTCATTATATCGTGTCGCAATCGTAAAATTCGTTAATTAAGAGTTCATTATATCGTGTCGCAATCGTAAAATTCGTTAATTAAGAGTTCATTATATCGTGTCGCAATCGTAAAATTCGTTAATTAAGAGTTCATTATATCGTGTCGCAATCGTAAAATTCGTTAATTAAGAGTTCATTATATCGTGTCACAATCGTAAAATTCGTTAATTAAGAGTTCATTATATCGTGTCACAATCGTAAAATTCGTTAATTAAGAGTTCATTATATCGTGTCACAATCGTAAAATTCGTTAATTAAGAGTTCATTATATCGTGTCGCAATCGTAAAATTCGTTAATTAAGAGTTCATTATATCGTGTCACAATCGTAAAATTCGTTAATTAAGAGTTCATTATATCGGAGTACGATCACAAAATTTGTTAGAGGAGAGCTTATATCGAGGTACGATTTACGAATACGTCAAGTATGAGTTGTTGCGGGTTTGTTCGGAAAAATTCGTTGAATCAGAGTTCACTATATCCAGTTCAGACTATGGTTCACAAATATGGTCATCGAAGTAATAAATCTTATCAGGGCAAATGGGACCGATTCACCACATTTACCAATACGAAATGGAGATTATGCATAATAACGAACAATTTATCAGGTTTACCACCAACGCTTGGGTATTATACATGATCAAGCGGTAAACGTGATAAATTTAGGGAAATTTATCAATCCTACCAAAATGGTCGACGATTTTGCATAATTAACCGAATTCATCACATTTGCCGTAACATATATATGCAAGTTCGGGGACACAAGGCATCAACATTTTAGGCTTGCTTTTCTAGTTTTGTTGTTAAGAAAATACATCTGGGATGTCTTTCAGCCAATGTAAACTCTAAAATTTAAAACGCAATTTTTCGACGGTTTTCCCCCATACTCAGTCGATCTATGATTCAAGAGAATGGGCGTTGAACACAGCCGCAAAGACACCACTACATGCCAATAAAAGTTTCGGAACCACAATAAAATACATCAATGAGAGATTAGCTAAATCCCATGATACTCCATAATTAATAACACACACACACACATACGCTAACTTTTCCTTATAAAATCTTTTTTACAAAAAACTCATTTGTAGTGCTTAAATCCTGACAAATGCTTAAAAAAATATGTTATTGGGTTGTCGTTAAAGTTCTGAGCGGTTTCCTTGTACGTTTTTTGAACGAAGGAAAATATAGTGTATCCCCTCCCCTCCCTATTGTTCAAAGTATAGTAAACAAAAAAATTTCAGTTTAAGCCATTTTTCGGGAACTTGTGAAATTACGTCCTTGTAGAATTCAAGGTGGTTTGAAAACCAAAACAAAAAAATCTCTCATTTATGTGGCTTTCGACATTATTGCTTCAGTAAGTGATTTTCTCCCATAGAGATTTTTTTTTAAAAGAAGTAAAACAATTGGAAAAGTGTTTGGGTGATCAGTGCATCATACTGACTTTGGTCAGTGGATTGGATCGATATTGGATTTATAATATGCGTATACTGATGAAGCATTAAGGCCTATCTCCAGGCCTAGATTAGGCGTTTCATTTCGTGGAAAGGTGACAAAAAGAAACAATTTTGTGGTCTCTCTAAAAGAATTTTTTTTTTAATTAATGCATAAAGTGGAAAACAATTAAATTAAAAATTAAACATACTTGTATTGGAATATTTAAAAAATAATAATTTAAAAGAAATGTGAAAAATTAAAATTCTCAATATAAATTCGAAAAATATAAAAAGAAATAATTTAAAAGAAGTTTGAAAAAATAGGGAAAAAATAATTGAAATTAAATTTGAAAAATGGGGAAAAATAATTTAAAAGAAATTTGAAAAAAAGGGGAAAAAATAAAATTTGAAAAACGGGAAAAAGTAATTGAAATGAAATTTGAAAAATGGGGAAAAATAATTCAAAAATAAATTTGAAAAATGGGGAAAAATAATTTAAAAGAAATTTGAAAAAATGGGGAAAAATAATTGAAATAAAATTTGAAAAACGGGAAAAAGTAATTGAAATGAAATTTGAAAAATGGGGAAAAATAATTCAAAAAATAAATTTGAAAAATGGGGAAAAATAATTTACAAGAAATTTGAAGAAATTGGGAAAAAATAATTGAAATGAAATTTGAAAAATGGGGAAAAAATAATTTAAAAAAAGAAATTTGAAAAAATGGAGAAAAAATAATTTAAATGGAATTTGAAAAATGGGGGAAAAATAATCTAAAGGAAATTTTGAAAATTGAAGAAAATGGCATGCAAAATGTCTAACACTTTTCACTTTTTGCACTCGAATTAAATAGACCCAGAGAACCAATATAGGGACCTCCGCTAAAAATACCGCCTTGAGTGTCCATTAAAAACCCCTGCCTTGGATGAATTCGTCCGTATTAGGACATATCCGTATGTCCATGTATTTGCGTGTATGTCTAAGTGTGACACTTTTCTCACATGACTTTTTTCTCAATACGCGATATCTACAGATTAAGAGAATTTTAAGCTACGGATTTTTAGAGCAGTTGAAATCGAAATGAAATAACATTTCCATATTTTTACATTCTGATTGTGTTCTACGATCCTATAGTTTTTCGGCACCTTCCGCGCCTGCCCAAGTCTAGGTCTGCCAATTTCAGGGAATTGGATTTGTACGACGAACAAAAAAAAACAGGCTCCTGAAAATATCTTGTTTTTCCCGGTGAGCTTCAAGAGCACCCGCACACTGATTTTATCGATCCAAACAGTTCATCTTCCACTAGTTTCACAAAATATTTGAGGACTGTATATTTTCTTGAATGTTTTAGAATTTCGTGTATAAAACGAAACGGTTATTAGTCGGTTATGGATATTCTACCATTTCCACTTTAGAGTCCACTTCAAGCTCGCGAGAAACTGTTGAACTCTGTTATCATCCCTTAAGAGTTCATAAATATTTATAGTTTGAGCATAGGCGCCGAGAGACGAAAACATTGAATAGGGGTGTGCTGAAAGGTGCTGGTCATCCCTTATATACGGGACTCAAGCACGTACGTAGGATGCGTGAAGGTACATTGCATTGTTTTTCAGAAATTATTGGGAGAGCTCAGTCCCTTTCGAAATTTATGGGGGAGACTCAAATGGCCTCTGCCCCAGGTTCCGGTGCTTAGAGTTCGAGCAACATTACCCTCATTAAAATAATAGCAGCATTAAAATTTATGTTTCATCAAAACTATGTTTTTTCATAACTAATGGAGGTTCATATCTGATCAAAAAATAATTTCATAATTAATGAAAAAATTCATATTTGATCAAAAAATAATTTCATAATTAATGAAAAAATTCATATTTGATCAAAAAATAATTTCAGAATCAATGAAAATTCATGTTTAATGAAAAAATAATTTCAGAGTTAATGAAAATTCACACATTTCATGAAAAAATAATTTCTCAGAGTGACTAAAACTCTCGAGTAATATAAAGTCCCCCCTCTTAATATAAAGGTCAATCGGATTTCGTGGAAAGTGGCCAAAAAAGTTGTTTCTGGCTCGGAATTTCTGAAAGGTTGAAGACCTCTGCAGTAGATATCCAAGTTCGCACTGTTGCCACGAAATGCTTATTAATATGATACAAAACACACACACACACAGCAACTAAAATATTCAGCCCACCTAATTCAATCTCAATGCTAAGCTACTAACTAGGATAAACAAGAGGGCATAGTAAGCTGGTAATAGTACATTACGTACTATTTCCTAGTCTTTAGTATGGATTTGTTGTGTCAGCTTTCTGTTGTCATTACATGAAACGACAAAACATTGTACAGCTCAAACAGGAAAAATATCAAAAAAAAATTCACTTTTTTACGTTAAAAAAAACTCAAATGACTTTTTTTTTTACAGGTAAAAAAACACGAAACACACGGACGTATATAGTAAATGCCCGAGAGCACATGCAATTCGAAATAATCGTGGCCCGCGTTTGATACGAATGGTTGATCCCAGTCAGGGTTCAGCAAGTCTGGCCCAGAAAACACACGCTGGATATGTCCGAACACCAGAAACCCATAGGCCTTATTATACAGTAACAAAAAAAGGATGTAAAATAGGGGTATATATACGCCTGACAATACCACTTAACATAAACCGCTCCATTTATTTACGACATTAAAAGACTAGTTATGGGATATTGCGTGTTTTATTAAAGGGACATTAAAAATATATTCTTACTATATCCACACTTCGCACCGCGGAGCAAAACATTTGCGCGTGACAACACGCTTACGTATGTCAGTGAACGTGGCTCCTGAACGCTATAAAGCTGTGGTTCTCACAAGATCATAGGCGGAGATAGACTTGGAAGTCTGGCGGGGGGGCATGATGATGCCAATTCATAGATCAGTCGACTCCCCTTTGACGCTGAGGGGCAATGCCCCCCCCCCTCCACGCATCTCCGCGCATGCACAAGATCGGGAGGAGGTGACAATTTGATATTGATTAATAGGAGCAATTAGGGTTTATGAAAATTCATATCTGATGAAAGTAAAGAAATAAAAGAAATACATACGTGGAAATAAAATAATTAAAATATAATTCGTTTTTAATGAAAAAAAATTATCTCAGAGTAAATATAATTCTCCATTAATATAAGGGCTCTCTGTTTGACCCAGCATTGGACCCCGTTGGGCTTACGCATTAGGATGCCGCTGCGTGAACATAGGCGGAGATAGACTTGGAAGTCTGGGGGGGGGGCAAGGTCATTATTGCTGGGGGGCACAATGATGATGATGATGTCAATTCAAATACAGTCAAACCTCGTAACCCGGTTAATACGTCACTCCGCTTACCGGGTCACTTTTTGGAAGTCCCAATTGTTCTCGGGTAGGAATTGGCACAGCTATGGCTTACTCCGTTTAACGAGTCACTCCGCTTACTAAGTCATATTTTTGCTCTCCCAAGAGTGACTCATTAACGAGGTTTGACTGTATACACATATACATTAGATCTGCCCACTCCACTTTTGACGATGGGGAGGCCCCCCCCCCCGTATCTCCGCCCATGTATGTGAATCGAGATGTCATAGTATGACTCCTTGGCGATTGGGCTTCCTGGATACTTTTTTTATTTTTCACCCGTAATGTTTGAAAGGTTGAAAACATGCTTGCTTTAGACCAAGTAAATAGTCTTTTTGGGCTTCCTAAGCGTACATAGGAGTTCTCCTTTTGAATAATAAGAATTATATGTCATGGAAAAAGCGGACAGGAGCGTACGCTGGACCTACTTTTAGAGGTGGGGCACAAATTTTAATTTGATTCGTCCGCATATTGATTCTCCCCTTCTTTCGTTGGTTAATTAAACACCTTGGAGGAATTGTGTGCATTCAAGGATTGAAATCATCGTCATTTTACGCATTCGTATATTAAACGTTCTGTAAGAGTTCTTTTGATGATGGGTGCAGGCAGTGCTAGCGACTGAAAAAAAAAAAAGGTTGAAGACCTCTGCTGTATAGTCAAGTGCATTTCAAGCATGAAGCTGATCCATGCCCCCCCCCCCTCCTTCCCTCAAACATGGACATCGGAAGTGTTTCGTTCCTGCGATGATCGTCTCTGATTTTATATGGGAAATTTTGATTTCTGAATTGATTCTGGGGGTGCTCGGACTCATGCCACAAACTACTGGGGTACCACAGCACCCCCGACTCCGACGCCACTGTTCCCCTTCCCCTAAAAAATAATAAATGGGGACATTACACTATTAAAAAGTCTAGAATTTTTTTTTTAGTTCGTTATAATGATTTAATGATTAGTACGCGTGCATGAAGTACAGTGAAACCTCGCTGTAACGATACTCGATATAACGATATAAATCCCTTTAAAGCTATATATATTTTTTCAAATCTTGTTTGGCATTGCCTATAGTTTAATGGTAAACACCTCTCGATACAACGATATCCTCTACTACGATTAATCCCTCTGCAACGATATTTTTTTAAGAGGTTTTGAAATCGTTACGACGATATTTTCTTTCATATTTCTCTCAAAATTGTCTTAAACTTAATTTCAACTTCGTCATTTGCTTTCATTCTTTCAAGAGCGTCTAATAACATTCGTGTTTTTGCTTCACATGGGATCACTGGAAATGTCGATAAAGCTGTTGCTGTTTCCACTTTCTCTGCGAGACACGGAAGTGCAATACGGTAAACTTCTTTACAGGCGCAACGCATCTGAATGAATTTCATTAATCAACTAATTAATTACAGTTTTTCGTGATTAATGAATGCTGTACTTTACTAATTGCGCAGGTTCAGGAAAAATCCCAACAATAGCATAAACTTGGTGGTACGTGATTACTTTCGGAAAGCATGGTGCCAGCTCGTTATGTTGGCCTCCGGGGTCATGGCTGGATGGGCCCCCATGCGTTGAGATTACCCTGGATTTGCCCCTCCATGACCCATACATCCTGCAGACGGACCTCCATTTTTGACGGGTTCCTCCATACTGAATTTATAGTGTGAAGAAACAAAAACTGATAAGAATCGTCCCGGACTCCACGGTGACAGCCATATACAGAGAGTAATAATAATATATATTCTATAAGTCTATTGGCCACAGTCCTGTCAGCCCTGCCCTTGAGGAAAGGGTCCATGATTGACCCATGCGTTGAGATGGCGCTGGTTTTATGGCTGTTAACGCTAGACTGAGAAAATAACCACAATATTTTCCCACCATATTTCTTTTTAAAGCTTTATTTCTTCGAACCTGATTTTCTTTCCATGTCTCTCTGTGGGACCTCTTAGCCACCTTTCATGGCTTCCCATAAATTTGATTTTGGCCCATGCCCTCCCCTCTAAACAGAGGCGTCGGAAGTAAATTAGATCTATGTGGGTGCTCGACTTTATATTTATACAGGATGTTTTGATTTCTGAATAAATAAATAAATTCTAGAGTGCTCACAGACCGGTGCTACAAAATACTGTGGGTACTTGAGCACCCATTGCAGCTCTGGCTCCTACGCCATTGCCCTTATTATGTCCCAGCACCAAGCGATCTTAAGGGCATGATGGGCCTCAGGGAAAAATGATTTTTTCTGAGGCCCATACCAACTTGCATGCTTTATCTCGAAAATTTTAACCACATTGAATTTTCATGGGGTTCCCTTCGCACTTGAGGCCGCCGGTGATTTTCATCCATAGCCTCCTTAGGGGAGCCAGGGCCCACTCCCAGGACCACAAGTGGAGGGGTCATATGACCACAGGTTGAGAAACACTGTTCTTTTGAACTGAGTTCTAAACCTTCTAAAAAAATAAAAACAATAAAATCGTCGTGCCTTTATAACCATGGGCAACCCCCCCCCCCCCAACGTCGAATGTGGAACTGACTGATCATTACATCAGTCAGTTCCACATTCGACGTGCCGCCCAGCCCTCAGACTTTCAAGTCCACCAGTATCTCCACCTATGTTTATAACCATTGTCCAAAAATAAAATCCCACACAAATGATATATATATTTTTTGTCCAATAAAACATTAATATCCTACACGTAAAATAATAGAATAGAATGAAAAACGATGAGAATGATCATTGAAGAAATGGCTATTTAAGTCTCACCTCTCACATACGGGTCATTTTGGATGAGTCACTGTCCGTAGGTCAGGCAACCACAAATACAAAACTCACTACACAAAATCCGATCACGGCTGGCAAAATATTCTCAATCAAATGCACTGTTTCAATTGGATATCGCACCTCAATTAATTTCTATTCAATTCCTTTTTCCTTATCTCACGGATCCTCTTTTTTTGTGCATCGTAATTAACGCGAGAACAAAAAGATTTCCTTTGTGGTCATTGGGAAAATAAAAAAAAACACTTTCACTAGAACAAGAAAGGAGAAGTAGAAGAAGAAGAAAGCGAGCACCTTTCTGTCCTTCTCCCGTGACACACTCAGCTGCTACTGATGATGGATCCAAAATATACGGTTGGCTGGAATTCTCCTCACGTAAAAGGTACGGGTTGACTCTCTCTTTACTAGAGAAGCAGACGAGGGAAATCAGCTGGTTGGTTGGTTGCAGCGCCATCTGTCGGTAAGTCATGCACATAAGACACAACAGTATGCGATGCTGTGGTGGATATCGCCTCAAAAAAGTTAAAAAATATCAGAGCATATTTTTTTTTAAATTTCATATTTCATATATAGTAAATTTTAATTGAAAATATTCTTCTGAAAATTATAACCCTATAGTTGATGTAATTATTAATCGACGTGAAAATTAAAAGTGTATGTAATAATTATCTATCAAAGTTCCTGATATATAACACGTGCAAGATGTTCTGTTAATGGGCATCAAGAGCAACAAAAATTTCGCTGGAGCGTGGTGTCATAAACCACGTTGAAAATCGGGAAAACTGTACGCAGAAGCTCTGAGTCCAGAGGAGACGGAAGGTGGATGTACGTTGATCGCTGAATGCGTTCGTGGGTTCGCTCACCATATCTGACGTAAGCAGCGTCGCGAAACGCATGCGCTAGGCTAGGATCACGCGCTGCGGACAACGTGAAATTGCGGTAGCAGTTAATTGTCTGTTTCAATGAGTATCGTGATGGCTGACCACATAAACGAGGAATACGCTGATATGGATCTGATTTATCGTCGAGCGGATGGCAATGGGGGCACAGTGGATGTACCAACAGCAATATCTGCTGTATAATCAATTTCTGTTAATTTCAATACTATCTGAAGGGTAAGAACTCAAAATTTCTCTTTAAGAAATTCATTGCGACCCACCCTTTAAGCCATATATGGTAATAAACCCTTGACCCGCGGACCAAATGTGGCCCTGAAGGTTATCTGATGCGGCTTGCCCCTCAAACCTAATCTTGTAAAAATGAACTAAGCGGCGCATTTACAAATAGGTTAAATGACCCGTGGCACAATTCCAGAGCATTTAAACGATCCGTGGTACATTCAGAGATCCCTTGAGTGACATGTAGCACAGTTTTAGAGCAGTTAAGCGGCCCACAGCGCGGTTCTACATCACTCAAGTTACCCGCGGAAAATTCCCACAAAGTGATCCGTGGCATAATTACGATCACTTGAGTGATGCGTGGCGCAGTTCCAGAGCACTTAAGCGGCCCAGAAACATTTCCAGAGCACTTGAAGGGTCCGTGAAACATTTAGAGACCACTAAAGTGGCTCTGTAGGCGACTTATCAATAGGGAGAATGTTAATTCAGGGGTGCCCAATAACTATCAAAAAGTTTTTCCGTTTTTGGCGTACCGAATAAGGTGCTATTAAGAATATTTCATATCTTCATGAAGGGTGGTTGATGGCGTCAGCATCATCCAAACCTCCCCCTCCCCTTGTCATCAAAAGTCAGTAAATTGGGACCCTGACGTAATACTTGAATGACCCCTTATTACAGATAAAGCCAATGTGGCCATGACATTTTGTTCATTTAAAAATGTGTAGCGTTCTATTATTTAGGTATAATAGCTTTCAGGTATTCAACGAGCGTGAAGCAAACAAAAACGACCACATTTCACAATATGAATAAACTGCAATCACATCTAAACAAATTCTCTTTTTTTCTTCTTTTTTTTTATGGTTAAAACAAGATAGAGAAACAAATTAATATGTACAGGGTGTCCCATGAATTTGCAAATGGTTTAAATATTCATAAAAAAAACTGAGAGGATTGGTGTATTTTTGAATGTGATTTGTGAAAAAGTTATTCTCACAAAAGAAGCTTTTTGGTGATATAGAAAAGCAATCTATATGACAAATAAACGAATTTTAGTTCAATCTTTTTTCGATAGAGAGGGCTGAAACAGGAATGATCGGACCCCTTCCCCCAACCTTTCTTCAATCTCTTCTGTATCCGAAACCGTTCGGAAAACTTCATCCTCCGGGCAAACCGTGGCCCCCCGCGCTCTGTCCCCTACAACTTCATCCGGCGACTAGTGACTGAGGTTAAACTACTTCACCAGTAATGTTTCTTCCACTCAATGTCAACATCAAAATGAAAACCTTATGTAAGCGCCAGTAAAACAGGGAAATTCAGAAAACTCAGCTGTTAATCATACACCTTGCATTTTATAGGACTCTGATTTGCATATTTCCAGTGATTTGCTTTCGTGCAGTGAATGGGAGCCGATCTCCCCTATAAAAAAAGTCTCACCACAAGGCGCAACGGGCATACAACGGTACAAATATCCAATAATTACACTTCCCTCACAATTTGAAACAAAGATGGCAGCACTGAAAAACCAGACACAACACTAGATACGCACCCAGACCGTTAGGTACACACACACACGCTTTGTTCCAGGCTCTGTCACGAGGGGGGGGGGGTGTAAGAAATCTTGGCAACGGAATACGTCCAGTGGCACAGAGTCCTGGAATTTATTTATTCATGTGCTTACCATACTTACCCGCTTTAGTCAGCACTTTTACTTCTCCACATTAGCCAGCATGTCGGGAAATATCGAGGGAGAGCCTATACCTAATACCTATTTCGAATCACAGAGAGAGAGAGATTCTGGAAAACTCGTAAATATCATAATAGAAAAATCCATTGCATCGGCTGAATATATACTGTGATGCTTATTGAACCTCTCTTCTCCCGACATTCCAGGAAAGGACCGGACCACAACATTCAAAAATCTGTGTGTGTGTGTGTGTGTGTGTGTGTCCCGAGTTTGGCAACATGCCGGCAAATGCGGATGGAGTATGGTATATAGCCGTATATTCTGTGCTGCCCTTCCCCGCGAAATAATCTTCGCACCAGGCCAAGCGTCTGGTAAGTGCGACCCTGTGATAGGTACCATTACTGATTATCTCGAATGTTACGCAATGCCAATGGCCATGAAACGATACGAGTCCTCACTAACAAAACAAAAAGTTGCAATTTCACTAATTCTTAGCGACTTTTTTTTCGTGCTCCATTAAATTCCGGCAACCTACTCTCTCTTCAACCTCAACTCTTCCTTTCAGCCAAGAGCGTGTTTCTCTTTTCGCACTTACGTTAGGGAGGGGGGGGGGGATAATATATGTATACGGCTTTCTCTCTTCTAGGCCAGTAGGTCTTGTCACGTTTCTGAAAGTGAAAGTGTCAATAAAATGTTCTGTTTGAGGAAAGTCCATTTTATCTCTGTACGAAAAAAAAAGAATAATAAATACATCGGGAAATCGAAACTAAAATTCAAAATGGCGTTGTATCATGTGTGGGTATCATGTATTTAGTTGTAACCACATGTGGGACTTAAGAAAATATTTGAAAAAAAAAAAATTCCGACACATTTTCAGTGGAATTTGAGCAACGATTAATAACATTTAATATATTTGAGAAAAAGAGAAATTAGTATTTAGTGTGAACAGAAGAAATTGAGTATAAATGTACTAAAACGAATAAGAAATGAGTACAAATGTATTAAAACGAATAAGAAATGAGTACAAATGTATTAAAACGAATAAGAAATGAGTACAAATGTACAAAAACGAATAAGAAATGAGTACAAATGTACTAAAACGAATAAGAAATGAGTACAAATGTACTAAAACGAATAAGAAATGAGTACAAATGTACTAAAACGAATAAGAAATTAGTACAAATGTACTTGGCAAAATGAGTACAAATGTACTTAAAAAAATGAGTACAAATGTACTTGGCAAAATGAGTACAAATGTACTTAAAAAAATGAGTACAAATGTACTTAAAAAATGAGTACAAATGTACTGGGCAAAATTAGTACAAATGTACTAGGCAAAATTAGTACAAATGTACTGGGCAAAATTAGTACAAATATACTTGAAAAAATGAGTACAAATATACTTGAAAAAATGAGTACAAATGTACTGGGCAAAATGAGTACAAATGTACTTGGCAAAATGAGTACAAATGTACTTGGCAAAATGAGTACAAATGTACTTAAAAAAATTAGTACAAATGTACTGGGCAAAATGAGTACAAATGTACTTGAAAAAATTAGTACAAATGTTCTAATAAAGGAATAAGTACAAATGTTCTAATAAAGGAATGAGTACAAATGTACTGAAAAAAATGGATGAAAATGCAGAATTAATGAAAAAAAAATTAATTTTTGAATGTATGAAAAACATTCAAAATTGATGGAATTAATTATAAAAAGTTTCACAATTAATGAAAAATAAATAATTCCGGAATTAATGGAAGACGTAATTTTTCAAAATATGGATGAAAATTCAAAATTAATGGGAAAAATAGCATCAGAATGGATGAAATAATTTCAGAACGGATGCAATATTCGAAATTACTGCAAAAATAATAATAATAATAATATCAGAATGGTTGAAAATTCAGAGTTAACGAAAGAGATATTTTCAGAATAACTAAAAGTTTTCAATTTCCTCTCCTGTGATTACCATACGTTATGTCGTGTCACCGCAATTTAGGGTGACCACATTATGCCCCGAGACCAGGCAGGGAGTGACACAAAATAAAGTCAAACCTCGTTAGTGCGTCACTCCGCTTACCGGGTCACTTTTTTGGATATCCCAACCATCCTCTATGGGGTTCTAATGTTAGTAAACTCCTGATAATGCGTCACCCCACTCCGCTTAAGAAGTCACTTTTCGTGGAAGTACTCATGGGAAAATTACCATACAAATAGAAAACTCTTCGTACGATATACAGGATGAGCCCAACGTTCACTCTTTACCACGTCAAAGATCTACCTACAACTTCAGGCAGAAGCCACTGAAGCCTCCGTCCCGCTTCTGTCACTGCATAATTTACGAATTTCTAAAGATCGAAAAAAGTAATACTTTGTGTTATTCAAATGCGTAAAAATGTAGCAAATAAACATTAATTGATTAAAGAAAATCTCTAGTAATATCAATTTTCATGACGGAACTCGTTTGAATAACCAAAATTTGGTTTTTTTCTGCATGAATGCACCAATAGGGAGATAGGAGTCAGTGCAGCCATGGCTTACTCCATTTAACGAGTCACTCCGCTTACGAGGTCATATTTTTGGTCTCCCAAGAGTGACTCATTAACGAGGTTTGACTGTATTCGTAATTATCAGGGGTGCCACAAACACGTAAAAAGCTTGAAAATATCTATCGGTGGTCCATTAATAGCGTAATCGTGCAGTATAGGTTGTACTATAAATATGCATGTTTATCAAGTAATACGATTAGGGGAATTCTTCCTGATATTCATCAGCTTCGGACACTTTCGTAAATTTTTGGAATGATTTTAACTGGATTTAGTACTTTGTCTCTCGGTTCATTTTTTATTTCAATGGCATGCCTTTATTAATCGATTTTATCGAGTATGTCTATTATAAAGTAATGTGTAGGCTATTATTTTGCATAGTTGCAAACTTCCTCGTTAACAAAAAAAATTGTTATCTGATTAAATTTTTATATATGTGGATCTGGGGCTGTTAGACGAAACGGGGTGAGTTGTCTCATGTGACAACTTACCCCTAAGGGAGTTACAGTGTGTAAATTGGCTTCACTGATATATTTCACTATGTATGAAAAATTAAAGTGTAATACTATATTAGTGAATTCATCTACTTTATTTCAATGTAGGCCGAGAAATCACAATTTCAGAGAATATTCTGATATATGCCCGCAGCGTTTGATTCCAGGGGTGAGTCTGGGGGCACGGGGCCTCCAGCCCTTTTTTTTTATTCTCCTTGAATTTATTTATTTAAAATGTTGCCTATGTGTATAAATAAAAATTCCCAATAATCTGGAAGCTTTTTATTTCACTCTGTGTGGTATATGGGACCCGCTGCAATCTCTCTCCCCCCCCCCCACATTTTTTTTAAGATGTCACTGTGCAAAAGTGGCAACGCTTAGCGCAGTAGCCAAAATCACTGTTCAGAAGCGGCCATAAGTAAAATTCAAACAAATTGCAGTGTAATTACGTTATCAACATCCATAATTTTCGAGTGTAATAAGCAAGAGAAGTGGGATGTATAAAAAGTATCAATACAAACCTAAATAATCGATTATTTCAACTTTTTTTTTTCCATTTTGATGGGCAGATTGACAATAAAAAACAGTTGAGGCAGAGAATTCGTGATAAATTTTATAAAGCTTATTTAATTCTACCATTTTAATGTGCTATAATGAGTGAATGTCTAATTAATGTTGTGTGACAACGTACCCCATTGTCTGTGACCAGGCCCGTAGCCAGAAATTTCGTTCTGGGGGGGGGGAAACCAAATTAATAGAACAGAAGATATTTGGCCCTCTCTTTTCCTTTTTTCGGTCATTTTCTCTCATTTCGGCGTCCCCCCCCCCCTCTCTACGGCCTTGTCTGTGACAACTTGCCCCGTATATGGGGTTGGTTGTCACACTCGACAAGAAATTTTAAAAAATTTATATTTCATAGAAAGAGTGACTTTTTTTGCATCCGGGAAGTGCTCTCGTACACGCCGAATGATCAAACTTGATTTAGATATATCAAACATTTTTGAACTACATACCCGAAATTAATTGAAATGTGGAAAGTGTGACAACGATCCCCGATCTGCCCCTACTGTACTCGCGACATTTTTTTCACGGGCTCCTCTTTTACATAAATAAGTTGGAAAAAAAAATATTCATCTAGGGCCCACCGAGCTCTTGTTCAGTCACCCTCACCCACGGGTACGTATTACAACTCCCATTCACTCACCATACCATTGTGGAAAAGCAAATAGACCGATACAAAGTTGTTTATTCCGTTGTGTACATTCCGAAATATGTTTACGGAACGTCGCAAGAAGGAAAAATACTTTCAACAATGGTGACAATAGTAATTTTTTTTTTCCGTGACCATATATGAATAAGCTACCCATCATCGCTATGAACCATGAATAATAACATGATTCACATTTCTATGAAATACCATGATGGATTCACAAAGTGTCCAAGCTTTGCTAGTTACGGTATGAGTAAGATGTACCGTATTATACTACGCCTTAGAAGGTTCGCCGTAAAACTCGAGGGACAAAATGCTGGGGTTCTGGTCCGTCCCCGGCATGCCGGGAAAAGCGAGTTCAATAAGAATAACAGTATGTATTCAGCCAATTGAATGGATTTTTAAAATAAAGCTGTTCATGAAATTTACAGGATCTGTGACACAAAATTTCCCCTCATGCTGGAAAATACGGGTATTCCTACCATGCCAGTATCCTCGCTGTTTCCCGGTATGCCGGTTAATGGGGAGAGGGATGCATTATAAAGCAGTGTTATTCACCTTTTATTTACAACCCAGACCAGTGCATATAAGGTGGGAACCGTTAATCCGCGGAGCCCTTGGGGCTCCTTGTGCACTCTCCAGGGGCTCCGCGGCCGCTCTAGGAAAATAAAAAAAAATAATTATAAATATTTTTAAATAGTAAAAATACATCAGTAACTTTAATGAATAATTAAAAATGGGCCTACGGGGCTCCGCCATAGAATTTTTTTACTAAAAATGGCTCCGCGAGTCGAAAAAGGTTGAGAACCGCTGCCCTAGAGGCATACTTCCAATTAGGAAAAGTATCCAAATAACTTGTAGAACCCAGGTACGTCATTTATGTTGCAAAGGGGTTGTATAGTTATTGAAATGAAAATGTTAACTTTTTATACGGACCCCTCTATGCTCAAGAACCCAATTACAAAGTTATTGCCCTGGCTCACCTTGTGCAAACAAAAAAAACCTACGCGTTTCGAAGTGCAATATTCACTGATGGCCAGGGGTGGATCTAGAGCTCGATATTGGGAGGGGTAATTTTAGAAATCGCTAAAAAACCAAATACATACATACATATACACACATAGGCTGACCATATGTCCCACATTTTGTCCTGTATTTCACATAATAGTCTCTCTTTTTTTTTCAATCTTAAATCTTTTGAAAAATGTCACGGTTTTACCCGTTTTTTAGCCGAAGTATTCTTGAATTTGTTGTTTAATTTGGCTCCAAACATGTGAGATGAAAATTTATTCAGCAAAACCTCGTAACAACGATACGTTAAATGCGGGTAAAACGGTTTTCCGGCTTTATAGAGCTGTTTTTTCCCCCAATTTTCCTCCGTTTTTCGAATTCGAATATCTCAGTGAACTTTACACTTAAAAGCATGCATTTTTTTATGGTTAGCAACACCTTTCTAACTGGGTTTCGGGGGCACACGGGGACTGTATAAAAAATTATTTTTCTTTATTTTAATAACTAAACCAAAAACCACTTGAAACATGAATGATATATCTGAGTACTGCACGTTATTTGGAAACTTCTTCTAATCGGAAGTATACCTCTAGAATCAACGGTTCGCCAGTAAAATGCCATACCCACTGTTTGCTTTGAGCACCCTGTATATAGATATATCAGTTATGAAAATCATATTCGTCCATTGTCTCAAATAGATTACAAAAATTCACTTTTCTCTTTCGCTCTACATATACCACCCGTCTGTGGGGCAGCCGAAGCCTCTCAGATAAAAACCAAAACTAGTTCCCTGGACTTTTTCCCGGGGAACTAAATTTTGCTGACATTTGGGGCCGTTCAAGTATTACGTAAGCAAATTTTTAGCCATTTTTGACCCCCTCCCCCCCCCTGTCAGCAAAAATCAGCAAAACGCTGACCCCCTCCCCCCCCCCTTGTCAGCAAAAATCAGCAAAACGCTGACCCCCTCCCCCCCCCCTTGTCAGCAAAATTTCGTCATCAGCTCTGCCCCTCTGAATCCTAACTCATATTTTCATAAAGGGTGGTTGATGACGTAAGCATTATCCAAACCCCCCCCCTTGTCATCAAAAGTCAGCAAATCGGAAAACCCCTCCCCCCCCCCCATCGATGATGACGCAATACTTGAACGGCCCCTAACTTTGTTCCTGTGAGATATATTGTGGAGGACACTATATTGCAAAACGACGACCTTCCCAAAGTACGCATTTTACCTCGAATCTCCCGACCTTTACCCGCTATGTTTACACAACTACTTGTCGCGCGAACATGGACAACGCGTACACGTTGTGACCTTTGTAAGAAAACATGGAAGATCATCATCGCGAGTTTTTGTTACTCAATTGGACATTTTTCTTTTACTGTTCAACAAATTGAAACGACCTCGTCAAATGATATTCGGATTAAAACACGTTGCGAAACTCATCAGGCAATAATTCCGAATTGGACGGACAACGATGGCGACGACGAACTTGCGGTTGATGGTAGTGGTGTGCGCCGGGCGATTATTACAGTCAGAAAGGCTTTTGCCTTTTTTTTTTTTTCAGTAGCATTTACGGCAATGAACGTACGTGTGGCATTGACTTTTATCTATCTTTTTCTTCATTGTTTTATTTATTTATTTTTGTTTGTTTGTTTGGAAGCCATTAAATAGCGCTTAGTGTAGTTTTATACAGCACCATCGTAATGGTCGTCGAGAGCTTCTTTCCGCTCTTCGTCTGTCAATAGTTTGATCGGTTGGCGAACTTTAGAACTGGATATTTGAAAGTTGTCCCTAAAGATAGGAGGTGGACTTATGGTTTTGGCGCTACATAAATTTGCTCACTCTCCTTCTAGTCTAACTTTCTTGACCCACTCATTCCTCAAATTCGGCCCCTGGGGTAGGTTAGCTCCCCGCTCCCCTCCTCCCCGTGAATACACCACTGTCTGTAAGTCATTATTTTGGTTGCTCACATGCCTGCACACTTTTCTCGATCACTCACTGACTTTCTTTCGTACCGGGCCCAACCGCGGTCCATCGCCCTGGGTGAACGAGCAACCGAATGAGCTGTACTGGAAGTGTGCATGTGTACCTAACAGTCCGAGTGCGTATCTAGTGCTGTGCGTGAATTGCGGCAGGAAGATTCTGGGTAATATGTGCACTTCGGGAAGGTCGTTGTTTTGCAATAGTGTCCTCCACAATATTAAGTCCGTCTTCAGAAATATCTCATGGAAACTAAGTTGGGGCCATTCAAGTATTACGTGAGCAGCATTTTGGCCATTTTTGACGCCCCCCCCCCCACCTTTCCATAATGTCAGCAAAATTTAGTTGCCCGGGAAAGAGTCCAGAGAACTAGTTCTGGTTTCTATCTGAGAGGCTTCGGCTGCCCCACAGACGAGTATTATATGTAGAGCGAAAAAGAAAAATGAATTTGTAATCATCAATGCTGCCATCTATTTTTCAAACTATGCGTGAAGTGTGGTGATTGAATATCTGTAGCGTTGTAGCTTGTAGGCATGGCCCCAATTCCTCTGGAGTACGATCCCTACGCTACTTTAGGGGCCGTTCAAGGTATTACATAAACAAATTTTTAGTCATTTTTGACCCCCCACCCTTGTCAACAGATCACTGAAGTAAGCCTTAAAGATCGCTTTCACATTTAAAGATCACCTAAGTAACCCGCGACACAGTTCCAGCACACTTAAACGATCCGTGGCACATTTAGAGATCCCTTGAGTGACATGTAGCACAGTTTTAGAGCGCTTAAGCGGCCCGGAAACATTTCCCGAGCACTTGAAGGATCCGTGAAACATTTAGAGACTACTAAAGTGGCTCTGTAGGAGACATCAATTGGGAGAATGTTAATTCAGGGGTGCGCAATAACTATCAAAAGGTTTTTTTCCGTTTTTGGCGCACCGAATAAGATGCCATTAAGAATATTTCATATCTTCATAAAGGTTGGTTGATGACGTAAGCATCATCCAAACCCCTCTCCCCCTTTGTCATCAAAAAGTCAGCAAATCGGAAACCCCCTCCCCCTATCAATGCTGACGTAATACTTGAATGACCCCTTACCGCACACCAACTCCAGTCATATATCGCCATATGGCAATTTCCAACTATAGTGGAGTTGGGTGGGAAATGAAGGCGCTATCTATCGGTTGTCGCCCAAGTTCGATAGATAAAGAACTTTTCCTGATGTTCTTTTAGCTGGATTCGATACCCATAAACAGCAATCTTCGAGCTAGTAGCCAGCTTGTAGGCAACAGACCTACAACGATAAATCATTCAATCATCACAATTCACTCATAGTTAGAAAAACTAGTGGCAGATGGCAGCACCACACATAACAACCATTGCACAGAAACAAACTTCACGCCAGGTTTTACTATACGTACACGCACATTCAGAGCCGTCTTAAGAGTATCATCGGCCCCTGGGCCAAGTGATTTTTCGGAGGCCGTACCTGGTAAATCCTAGAAAATTTCAACCGGATCTCATTTTTGTGAGGCCCCTCCTCACTTGAGGCCCCCGGGCCAAGTGGTTTTTTGGAGGCCTTACCCGGTAAATCCTAGAAAATTTCAAACGGATCTCATTTTTGTGAGGCCCCTCTTCCCCTGAGGCCCCCGGGCCGTGCCCGGGTGGACCCATGCGTTAAGGCGGCACTGCGCACATTCCAACGTGTACCAATTCGTTAGAGGTTCCGCAGAGGAATACGGACGAGGTGCATGTCTGGTTTAGTAGTAGTCCGCTTAGGGCCTTAGCCTTCCCCCCCCCCTTCCCCTAGATACGCCTCTGTTCATAAGTTATGAAAATTATCTACATCCACGATTTTTAGTGTGGATATAGATAGATAATGCTACCTATAGGTAAAGCAAATATGAAACTGGGAAAACCATCTTTTTTTTAAAACATTACGACTAGTTAAAAGACGAATATGACGTACTGAGTCGTAAATAATGATTAAATTACTGTAACTAAATGCATTTTAATAGCTATAGAATATAATGAAAATTGACGTTTCCGTTTCAACAATGCATTTTGTTATGATAATTATTCCTTTATTCATAGTTAGCGTGTATACTATTAAGACCAAGCAAAAGCGGACGAATTTGCAAGAACTTTCGAAAATCAATTTTCCCCAAATAACAATAGACCACAAGTGCTCGTAGATTCGTAGATGATGTGAATGAGGGAGTGCAAGGATATTTCAACAAGATTTCGACCCCTATATCGCACAATATTTTTATGGATGATTATCCACAGGTGCCTAAAAGGGAATTCTTTCTTTATATGCTGATGATGTCATAATGATATGTACGGATAGGAGAGCTTCTAACCATAGGCAGAGATAGACTTGGAAGTCTGGGGGGGGGGGGGCAAGGTCATTATTGCTGGAGGGGCAAGGTCATTATTGCTGGAGGGGCAAGGTCATTATTGCTGGGGGGGCACGATGATGCATGATGTCAATTCATATACACACATATACATTAGATCTGCCCACTCCACTTTTGATGCTAGGGGGCAATGCCCCCCCCCCAGTATCTCCGCCCATGCCTCTAACGCTCGTAGCAACCTCCAACAGCTAATTGGAAGAAATGGAATACTGGAACTTATAGGGCTATCTATTTCTAACTATGCTTTACACATCATGCATAGTTAGAAAAACTGGTGGCAAATGGCAGCACTACACATAACAAGCATTACACAGAAACACACTTTGCGTTAGGTTTACTACACGCACACACAAACACACACATTCCAACATGTACCAATTCGTTAGAAGCTTCGCAGAACAACGTGGATGAGGTGCATGTCTGGTTTAGTAGTAGTAGTGAATAGGGCTAAATTGAATGTCTAAAAGTGCGTTTTTATGTGGCTGACAGATTCCACCGAATTCTTACTTGAACGTCAAACGATTGATCCAAGCGCAGTGACAAAGCACTCAGGGGTCACTCAAGTATTACGTCAGCATCGAGGTGGGGAGAGGGTTTCGAATTTGCTGACTTTTGATGACAAGGGGGGGCGGAGAGTTTGAATGTAGCTTACGTCATCAACCACCTTTTTTTGAAGATATGAAATATTCTAAGCTGCTGACGAAATTTTGCTGAGAAGTGGGGGGGGGGGTGTCAGTGTTTTGCTGACAAGGGGGGAAGTAATCAAAAATGGCTGAAAATCTGCTTACGTAATACTTGAATGGCCCCTTAGATCATATAGAGCAAGGGATTAAAAAAATCCCAAATTGCAATGGAAAGCCTTCTCCGTTTTTGCTATCCAAAGCCATATGTGCGTGTCCAAAGCCATACATCAAAGAACAAGAAAATAACGAACAAATTATAAGACCTCTTATTACATATGATGCACCGGCTTGGACTTTCGCTCAGAGAAGATTGGACTTTTCGCTCATTTACAAGCTTCAGAAACATGGAATCTCCTCAGATTCACGGGTGCTCCAAAATACTTCAGAGTAACAGACCTGAACGCTGATTCCATCCTTCTACAAATATATAAACGAAACTGGCCAGAATGTTCTTTGAGAAGCAAGATGCTTCACAGAAGCTGATATTATTATGAGCTTCTCTGATACTATTATCAGCTCAGCATCCGACTACCCAGCTGAACAGAAATTAGCACGGCCAAAGAATATCTTCGTTACAAATTTTTGAGAAGGAATTTTAATTGTCATAGAACAAGTCATAATGGTTAATCATAATGAAGTTATGATTCGGAAGAGACCATTCTATTGATAATGTACCAACAGCACGGTATGGACAAATATTACTGTAAATAAATTACATAAATTATTTTGTAAAATGCTGCAAATGATGTCAATTTTAATCACTATAGAGAAATCATTTTTTTTTTTTTAATGTTAAGAGTGAGAATATTTTATGCAAATACCTCTCGATAACGGACACCCGTGGAACCTAAACTTTTGTCCGCTATTAGGGAGGTACGCTATACAGTAGAACCTCGTTTATACGAGTTTCATATTTATACGACGTTTGTCTTCGGTCGCAATTGGTACCTATACTGTATGTTACTGTGTGTAAAAATGATACATCGGTGGTTATGCATAATCATCTATCGTCTCGACACAAAGAATGTTTCATTAAATTTCACTACATTTATCGCTTTTACCGGCGATTATTCCTAATTCCCAGTCTGATATGTATAGAAAAATTTATAACCTTTCTTCTCTTCATCAAACCAATTAATTATTTTTCCCCGTACATGATACGTGCAATGCACATATTTTGCAATAAAAATTAAATTAAAGTAAGATGAGTGTGAGGAGGAGAAACAGACGTTCATAACAACATTATCAGTTATGTTGGTTTTTTTCACACGTATCAGCATGAGCAAACAAAACCAACATTACAATTCGGAATCAGCATCCTGCACCATAATGATTATGGTCTTGAACAACTGAACCTTGTTATGCTCAGTTAATCAGTTAAGTAATTAATTGATGGATTATCATATTTACCAATACGAGCTTGGGATTATGCATAATCACCGTTGAATATCATAAATTCCCGATTTATGAACAAAAATTCACAAATTAGAATTTGGGAAAAAATTTTTTTTTCCTAAACTTTGAGTTAAAAAATTTTCCTGATTTTACTGTCCGCTATCCAAAGAGTCCGCTAACGGGGAGTGAACATTAAAGCCCTATTCCACGGGACCGGCGATCAGAAAAGTGTCCGTTAACGGGGAGTGTTCGTTAAGGGAGGTTCCACTGTACATTTTTATTCACTAAATTGATTACTGTAACGTATTGATAGGCACACATGGAATTGTATGTTTGTGACTTGTACAACCATTTATATATATATATATATATATGTAAATCAAATTGAATTGTTTAATATTGTAGATATTGAGAATATTCGCAATCTTCAAGATTTATTGTGTATGTATAATCTGATGTATTAAAAGCTGTGTTAACTCCTGCAGACAGCGTATGTAAATCAGTATAATAATATTGTTTTATAGTGGTGAGAATATTTTATGTATATAATGGGGTGTCTATATAAATATTTAAAAAAATCACCGATGGTTGTTTTTAAGCAACCATTTTGCCATTGGCTGATAAATATCTCTACCTAAGTAGAGAAACCAAGACGAAGAAGACGAGAGCTCAGTGCTCGGTACTTCGCACCAATATAGCAACGTCAATTTATTCATATAATGTATGTAACATGCGTAATATATATATATCAAGACCTCTAGAGAAAAATATAAACTATATACAGTCGATCCCGCTTATAACGTTTTCCCGTTAGTACGAATTATTTTCTTGGTCTCAACTCTAAGTAATTCTCATCAAGATTTCCCGTTTAAAGCACTTCCCGCTTACAACGTTTTTTGAAAAACTTTATAAGCGGGATCCCCTGTATATGTATATAAATATATACATAGGTGCGATATCATTCATTATAGGACTCTTCTTAATTATATTGCTAACTATGTGTTAAAATTTTCCTTGCGTAATTGACGACATGGAAATATACGAGACAAGGAAGGTCCTGAAATTATGTGTATATATATATGTGGCGAGAATGGTCATTTGGACTGACGCCAATTCATGTGAGTGTGTTGGCATTGAACTTGTTTCAGAAGCATTTTTAAAGAAAGTTGATGATCACGGGCTTTCATCATCATTATAATCGTTATTTAAGGTCCATTCTCAGTGAATGAATGAATCCTTGGAAACAAAATGTTTCGTTTTCCGTCATTTTATATTCGATCCGTCAAGGGGTCGAAAAACTCATTAAACGGGACCAGAGAAATTAGACCATTGGTCACGCGAAATAAAATAACAATAATGATATGGAGTAGCCGTTGCCATTCCCATAAAAACTAAAAATATTATTGACCAGTTTTTGAACGTCAGCTGAAATCAAGCCAAAAAATAGACACGTACACATGGAGCAAAGGCTCTGGAGTCGTTGCTTGACGTTAGCCTGTATTTTTCCAGCTGACCTTGAATCTCTATTATACAGGGTGTCCTGTAAGTGCTAGCACGGCCTATATCTCATCAACCGTTCCTCGTAGAAATATGATTCCACTTTAAAATATGCTAGCTCAAAACTTACTCTGTACTAGTTCTGAGAGTGAAAATACAGTGTGTAGCAAAATAAAACAAAATTTTTTAGGTGGTCCCCTTGTGCTCTACCTTTCAGTAAGAAAGTGGTTGCCCAGTCTCTCCTGATGCCAACAAAAAAAAATTCCATGTTTCTAAGTGCAATATTCACAGAGATATTCGAATTCGAAAAACGGAGGGGATTTGGGAAAGAACAGCGTTAAATGCGGGTAAAACGGTTTTTTTTCGTATTTAACGCCATTTTTGATGATTTCAGAGTTCAGTTCTTGTAGAAAACATTGACGTACGCAAAGGGGGGGGGGGGTTTCTAAACCCCCAAGCCGAGATTATAGTGTTATTTTACAGGAAAAAATGTCACCCTCCCCCTGAGAAAATTCTGCGTACGCCTATGTGTAGAGATAACTTAATGTCAAAATAAGAAGAGTTGATCTTGAGTCTTTTAATGACGTACGGATCCGGACGACAATTTTCCATCAGGATTGCCTTGAAATCGGTTTTTTGTGACTCCCAGTAACTCGCGATATTCCTGTGGTCACACATTCGGTGTTTCTGGAAAAACCATCAGTTTGTAGAAGAGAGTTTCCTCCTCACATAGTTTTTATCCGGTTCTTTTGCAATTTTTCTCCATTTCCCTCGCAAGAGATTCATTCTGGAGGATTCGCTTCGGCCCTGGATTTTGGCTTCTGCTCATCCTTCTTTTACTCCGACTTTCTTTCCGGAAGGAGGCCATTCATGTATTACGTAAGCAAATCAAATTTTTAGCCATTTTTGACCCCCTCCCCACCCGTTGTCAGCAAAACACTGACCCCCCCTTCCCAGCAAAATTTCGTCAGCAGCTTAGAATATTTCATATCTTCAAAAAGGGTGGTCGATGACGTAAGCAACCTTCAAATCCCCCCTCCCCCCCCTTGTCATCAAAAGTCAGCAAATCTGAACGCCCCCCCCCCCGATGTTGACGTAATACTTGAATGACCCCAAGGTGCTTCAACGATTTGCGCGGCATCTCTTATGCAATCAATCAGAAGGAATTGTATGTCACAGATGTACTAGCAGTTCGGCGTGACCGTACATGCATCTCGTACACATTTCCCCCCTACGGGATTTCTAACGAATTGGTGCATGCCGGAATGTGTACGTGTTGTGAACCTAACATGAAGTTTGTTTCTGTGTAATGCGTGTTATGTGTAGTGCTGCCATCTGCCGTCGATTTTTCTAAAGTTCGGTATGATACCACTACCGCTTGCCATTGTGCCTGAGGCTAATTACGGGATTGGTAAACTTTTTCGTTCGAGTTCGCTTAACTATTCATGAGTAACGGAGAACGGTAAATTTGTGTCCGTTCGTTGCGAAATCTCATTCAGAATGAAAAGTTTCGGGAAAATTCCTCGATCGTGAGCAGTGGTTTGAAGTTCCGGGACTCACTGAACCCACAAGTGAGCAATAGGTATGGCAATATACTTATATTTAGTATAGGAGAGAGATTTTATCTATAGAATATGGTAATTTTTTTTTAATTGGGGCGTAAAGGAAGGAGCCTTGCCGTCCTTGTCCGATGATAATAGACCTTCATAAAAAATCGTAAGTCGGAAAAAATCCTCATTGATGTTTATAATTAAAATAAAACAAAAAAAACACAGGACCTTGGCCTGTGTTTTGTATTATGTTATCTGTGCCTTATTTGGTTGATGTTGCCTCTGCGACCAATCTCCGTTCTCATATTTTGCACCTATGTGCTCCGTTTCGCCACTCATATCCTACCATTTTTCACTGTATCAATTACCATATTTATTTGATAATTACTAATTCCCTTGATTATAATATCAATATTTTGCTATATTCGTGTGAAATAATCCGTTTTTTTTTCGCTCCCACTCTTCCCCCCTCCCACACACACACATATAAATCCCGATTACATGCTTCCTGACTAACTAGTAATTTCTGGATAATGTATTAACTTACTCTTTGCGTTTTCTTCAATTCTATTCGTGGTTATATACACTCGATCCTGCTTTTATAACGTTTTCCAAAAAACCGTCATTAAAAAACGCTGTAAACGAGAAAACGCTTTAAACGAGTAATCTTAACGAGAATTAGAGTTGAGAGACCACGAAAATAAGTCTTACTAAGCGGGATCGACTGCATATTCTAAGTAGTTCTCGAGTAAATAATTTCAGTGCTCCCACTCAAAAAATTCGAAAAACGCAGGACTAAAAAGTAGGAAGGGGTAGGGTAACCCCCTTAGACAACATAATCACAGCATAATAATGAAAGATAATAAGATAAGCATAATAATAATAATGAAAGAAATCCCTTAAAAAAAAATTTTAATTTTTTTTTTTTCATAGCGCTATTTCGGCATCCTATAACAGTGGCCCCCATTCAACCATTTCTCATTCCTATGGCCCCCTTTGCGACCATGATTATTTCCTATTCCCTTACCGCCCCCCCCCCTCCGCTTTCTCGTTTGAAGAAAATTATTCAAATATTGTTTGTTTGTGAAGTATAAATGTTTGAATGCAATTAATTTATGAAATAATGAAAAAGCAAAATAAACATAATACAATACAGTAGAAATACAATAAATTGTTGAATTATTTTCAATCAATGTAAACTTTGCACTTGCTTTCCAGCAAAATAAAACACTATAATCTTGGCTCAAGGGGGGTTATAACAACCCCCCTCTTTTCCGTACGCCAATGATAATACATATATCAAGGATATAGATTCATCTTGTAGCCATATTCTGAATTTTTAAAAAAAAAGGAATTTTAAAATAAACCCATGAAGGGGTTTTTTCCCCTTCCAAACTTGGAGCAGTCACTTTGACTGGAAATCCTGAAAGAAAAATCTGGATAACTTCAAATTCTTAATGCGGCCAATGAGGATCAAGGCCATTTGTAAGCCAATGATGGTTCCCCATGGTGACATCACTGCGTTCTATGGTTGTGGCCAAAAACTAATTTTTTGTCTTCCGACCAAAATTAATTTTTATTTTAACCCTTTTTCACAGTTAAGTAGTTCTCAGAAGAGTCAACTTTTAATGTAACATGATAGCTTAGCCAGGAACTGGCTTAAAAGTTTAATTCTAGCCTAGTCTGAGGACCCACGTCATCTCACTTGCCAAGTGAGCACCTAGATCACTAGCTAGACTGCTGACATAGACAGACTTGAAAGTCGAGGGAGGGGAAACACGATGTTGTCAATTCATATATATGTATATAAATTAGACCAGTTGGCTCCACCATTAATGTCTGGGGAAAGGGGGGCATGGCTTCACTATCCCCGCTCATGATTATTGAGTCAATCAGCTTTAATATATAAATAGTTTTCCAGATAAATCAGTGTTTCCTAACATGAAACTCAAGCTGAGTACCCATTGGGATGAGACGTCTCCCACACCTATGCTTATACATGATACTTTATATTTTATCGATGATTCATCGATTGTTCATGATGGCATTGGTCAATATTCATACTTTTTCAGATTTTATGACGGACAAAACTAATAGAAGTGAAGGAGTTTCTCGATTCCCTCATTACAATAGTGCCTTCAATTTGACACTAATATGGCATTGAACTAATGTTGAATTGTAGAAGAATATTTTCTTCAACCCACTGATTTTGCATATGTTCAGGAAACTTGTGCATCAAATTGTGAAGCATCACTGGATGAATTAGATCATTGGTATCAAACTTTTAGTTAAAGATGAATTCAAATTGACAAAACTACAAGCACAAAAATTATGCAAAGGCAATTTATTTCAAAAATATTTCCAGAGCAAACAGACATTCACATACACTAGTTTCGAGAAATTAATAATTCTGAAAATTTACAAACTGGGAAAATATATAATCATTCAAATTAACAAATATCATCACCACACATCAGCAGAAAGATGACAGCATATGTAATGTTGAGAAATATAGCTGTGACAACCATATATTTCTCATATATAGTAGAACAATCACGTTTTCAAGCCGTTGCATCGTAGGAAAGCATCTTGAGACACGTCTCTGCCAAGATAGCTCTTCAGTATGTCACAGGGATCCTAAGATGAAACAAATCAGATTAGAACAAGATAGACAACGCAAATAAAGAAAGTTGGCAGATTGGAGTCAAATCATGCATCTAATACAGAGATTCTCAACCAGGGCTCTTCTAATAGCATCATGGGTCCCCGGAAAAAGTGATTTTTCTTAAGCCCCCTACCTGGCTAAAAATGCCTGCCTACCAATTTGCATGCTTACTCCCGAAACTTTTTTAATCAGATCTTATTTTCATGAGGCCCCCCCAGGCCATACCCAGGTGGACTCCTGAATTAAGAGGGCATTTTTCTCAACTAGTGGCCCATGTACTCCTTGGGAGGTTCTAGATAAAATTTTAATTTGTTTGTGAACTTAAATGAGTAAAAAAAAACTACACCTATATATACAAAGTTTATTCAAAAATATTCATTTGTATTAGTTTATTCTAAAAAGATATTTGAAGAAATATCTTTAATAAGAAATATCTTCACAAAGGGTTTTTTTTTTTAATTCTGGAAAAATTACCAGATGGAGAAATATTTGAAGGCTTGTCATATAGCAGATATCTAGTTTCTGCAATCTCGTTGATTGTTTCTGAAGCTGAATTGCAATGTTAATGCACATTAAATCAGTTTTGTGCTGGATCTTTAAACATATTTAACAAAATATGTTGAAACTGTATCTCTCTCTCATGGTCCTTCTTATAAACCAAGCACAACTCTGGCCTGCCAGCACTGGGCAATTTACTACCGTTTTACACTCGTTCAGAAGTGAGTTGTATCAAAAGTGAGTGTATGTCCTCATTGGCGTAGGCAAAGGGGGGTTTGGGGTTCTAACCCGCCCCTCCCCTCCTTGAGCCAAGATTATATTGTTATTTTACAGGAAAAAACATAACCCCCTTCAGAAGGAAAAAAAATCTGACCCCCCGAGAAAATTCTGTGTACCCCTATGTGTGTCCTTATCTATTTAATACCCAATAAATATACTTAACCATCTATGTGTGCAACTAGTGTTGCGTATTAGGTTGGTGCTTCCATCTTTGTTTCAAATTGTGAGTGAAGTGTAATGCTTGAATATTTGTGCAGCTGTGGGCAGGGCAGGAAGGTCTGGTCCCCTAGGTGTTGGACCAAGAAGGAAGCCAAGTGTGATTTTGTTTTTTGTTCATTCAAAATTATGTGGAGGAAGTGCCAAAATGGGTACTTGCCCCAGTTGACAGTGGCAAATTTGTTTTCGACACTGGTTGTAGAATCTGTTGCGAGACTTTTGTAATACTGCGATCGACTCACATTTGCGGCGGAAGTTGGAAAATGACAGACAACCAACTTCAGCCCACCTCCATTGTGTCACTGGTGTGATTTGGGACTAGGTCTTCATAATACAAATCCCTCACAATGCCCACGTGACATTGAACATTGGCGGACCGGGCACACCCCACTTCTCATCTAAGTGAGATATCAAAGCATTCTTGAAGTATAGATGTATTTGGACTGTGTATGAAATGATACATGTTTTGCAACATGCAAATAACTGTGATGCAAGTTTTCTGTTAAAATAAAGTTAAATCTGGAAGTGAAAAAAACTAAGGCTGGTCTGGCCCAGTAAAAAAGTCCTGAAGTCACTGGAAAGACTTTCAAACTCTGTTGAAAAACCCTATACTCGAAATAGAAGCCGATTTTAGCATTCAAAGAATTTTCTTGCTAGTGAATTGAAGGAAAAGAAGAAAAAAAAATTGACTTACTTTCGCACCAGAGGGTTCTAGAATTTCTTTCCTGTATGACATCCCTATCTCTGGATCCAGTAAGTCCTTGCCTTTGAACTTGGTATCAAAGAGATCACAACTTGCAACATCACTCCACTTTAATACAAGAGAAAAAAATATATAAATTTTGAATATGGTTTGTACTAGAACTTAATGGAAACCATATTGATGGCTCCACGAGCATAAACGGGTGGAACAAAGGGGACAATCCACCAACTTATGCTTACAAGATATTTAACCCCCCCCCCCCTTTTTCAGCATCAAATCATCAATCAGAAACGTCATTTCAACTTTTTCCGGGGGGGGGGGGGCGCAAAGAACATGTACTCAATGTGTGTGTATATATATACCATTTTTAGTGTGTTTTCAAAAGCTAGGGGAGCAACGGGTCCCCTTGACTCCCACAAATGACGGCCCTGTCATCAATAATATAACTGAAACAAGAAAGAACTTTTTATTGCGAAAAAAAACAATAGAATTGAAAATCACACACTCACCAGATACCCAAAATACCTAGCATCATATTGATCGCAGAGATGCCTAAAATGAGCAGCATGGTTAGTACCTTCAGGCGGTGGTATTCCCAACATATCATTACCCAATCGGTGGTTGATGGCACTAGTATCAGACTGAGAGCAAAAAAGAAAGATAATGGAAATTTGTCAAACTTTTTCTCCCCCAGCTAAAAAGAAAACCAGATTATCAAATAATGCACGGTGCAAGAAGAAAAATTTACTTTTTCTTGAGAATGGATTTCCTGATCAAATCGTGCAAATAGTATCTGCCTTATGTAATGATATGCAACGTTCGAAAGCCGGGACTTCATCAAATCGTTCATCATATTGTCTGGCAGGGAATCACCAGTCAAGTAATGTGCAGACATGAGCTTCAACGGTTCTTTTTCCCACACCCAGTTCTCCAGTATTTGAGATGGCACTTCCAGAAAATCGCTTTGAATCTCGTGAGGACTGGAAAGGAAAGAAAATGTCGTCTTGAGCGAAACAAAGTTGACACAAACAATATCCCTGGTTTTATTGCATTTGAATCTGTCTATAAAATTTTCCAATTCAATAAAGTTGATCAAAATAATAACTTACTGCAAACGGGCATACTCATTCTGTGCACACATGTTATGCATCACATGACCAAACTCATGAAAATATGTTTCAACCTGGCACAGATACAGAAGAATGAATTACATTATAGAAAATGCAGTTTTTTCTTTTCGCTTGTAAATTTTGAATAAGCTATTTGATTTTTTAATAAACGATTCTGCTCTGATATAACAATATATCTTTTGGCAAGTAGATAGAATGAAATGTAAAGAGTTAAATTCAATCAAATGTTCTAAATTTATGTGGAATAATTCTAAATAACTTATACAGAAGCTCTTACTTCACGATGAATCAACAGAGATGGCTTATTAGCGATTGGGGCCGAGAAGTTGCACATCATCACAATGATATTAGGCTGGCGTTTCCCATCTGCTGCGATACAGTTATTCTGACAAGCATATGTAAATTTTGAAATACAATTATAAAATGTAATAGCTGTTGCCTAAGTGTAAAACAATCAAGCCACAAGCATATATGGTAGAAGTCAGCACACGGACAGGTTGATGTGCTAACCCAGTCCAAGAGGCATAGAGGAAAACATTTAATTCAATGCACTGGAAACATACCTGAACACCTTCAATGGCGGCATGCTCATATTTGCCTTTACGGGGGAACAGATCGAGAAAGAAATAACCTAGTGTCTCTCCATCACTGGAATTATTTACACGGAACTAGAAAAATAAAAATAATTGCGAATCAGAGATTACATTCATAATCTCTCATAAATAAAACTATCAAAAGTCAAACTAAAATGTCACACATGCCCTGTATAGTGAAAGAAACTAAAAGAAAGGGGAGGGGGTAAAAAAATTCAACTTTTCTGAGTCAGCTCTTTGTCAGAAGGTGCATACACACAGCAGAGTAATATTTACGAGAAAGTGTCATCTTCAGTAAGAAAGAAAAACTACCATTTTCAAGAACTGACATTATAGCAAAAAAGTTTTTCTGCCCAAATTTAACATTAGCTGTTGGATAATAACTTCACTCGATTAATAAATTACTCATTGTAGCAAAATTATCATTAAAAAAGACTTGCACTGTATTTGAATATATTCCCTCAACTTTTCTCCTAACTTTTACTGACCATTTTTTATTTCCCTCATTTTTCTGGTCAGAATTTCAGTTCCTGACTTTCCTTCCTGAAAACCATGCCACGAACATTAAGGAGAGCAATATAGTTGAATCCTGCTTTAATGAATACCGTTATAGAGAAAATCTTGTTTTAACAAACACTTTTCTAATCCCCCAGATAAGTTTGCATAAGAACAATGCAAAAAACTGGATTACCTTTATAATGAAATTTCATTATAACAAAGTAATTTCTCGGTCTCTTGGAGTTCGTTATAACGGAATTCAACTGTATATACTAATGTTCTGCTGCTGCTAAATAACAGCATAAACTTTATTAATTAACACATTAGAAATGTTCTAAAATATGCTAAAGGCTGGCAGACTCACCAATTTGACATCAGGATGCCAAACTTTGGCGTCTTTGATTTCAGTGAACACCAACCCAAGTAGTTTCTACGAAAAAAGAACGCACACATTAGAGTACACACTTCTGTTGAAAATACATAATTTTGAGGCAAGCTTGTCGAATCATACTGTGACAAAATATTTTGAGCTGATTTATGGAATTTGAAGACAGCATACCTGCACAGCTAGATTCTAGACGTGACTTTCAAGCAAAAATTATTGTAATCAAAGAATTATAAATCGCATCTAAATTCATTAAAAGATGAAATGATACACAGACCAACCTGATAGATCTGAAACATTCCCTTCGTCACCACATCCAGAGGAAAATATTCTTTGAGCTTCTTCTGATCCACATTGCATTTGAGTTCTTTGAATTTATTGGTGTAGTAGGACATGTCCCAGTAGTTCAACTTTCCATCAAAAGGGATATTCAACTTCTTGCACTATTACCAGAGAGAGAAAGCATTCATAATATTGAACCATCTGATGAGGAAAAAGGTGGAAGTGGTTGCGTTACTATATTATTTCATTGGTGCTTTTTCAACTAGCATGCTATCTTTTATAACTAAAAATTAAGGTACAGCTTTTGAAGAAGGGTGTGAAAGTACACGCCTCCTTAAAAAATTTTGCCAATGATAGTTGTTTTAATGAATTTGATATCAATTTAATGCCATTGAATTACTATTTATCAAAATTTGGTAAAATTAAAAAATAAAGCACTAATTCGGGGGAGAAATATGTCCAATAAAATACAGGTCACATATGATCACCCCATATCCAGTACTGAATCTTTTATACTTGACCAGTTCAGCAATAAGTTTATGTGCAAGTGTCGAACTGAAAGAAAGAAAGCTGATAGCTAGAACATGGAAAGGGGAGAAGGGATGGGGAGAGGTTGCAACACAAATTATTACACTTCTGGCAGCTCCAAAAATAAAAATAAAAACACCCATGGATATTGAAGATGCCATCTATCTTTCAAATTAGAATATAATATTGAAAGAACAGAATAAATTTTAATCATTCGCAATAATTGATAGTCAATGGCAACTGTTGAGATTGAACGATGATTTTCAATGTTGAAAAATGTCAGTTAATTTATGTAAATGTTGTGTTAAAATAGGGCATTATTATTTTTGTACAGCATAGTAATATGGATAATGCAAAAACTAACTATAATTTGACTAACAAATATTAAAAAGACTTGAACTGTATTTGAATATATTCTCTCAACTTTTCTCTTAACTTTCGCTAACCATTTTTCATTTCTTTCATTTTCCTGGTCAGATTTCCAGTTCCTGACTTCCCTTCCTGAAAACGATGCCATATGATGAAAAACAAGTAAAGCAAAAGCAACTGAGTATCACGCGAAAATGCAAAATGGCTTTGGTGTCCCCTCCAAAAATTGTGTGATGAGCCCCCACTGGTGTAACCAGTTTTTTTTTGGGGGGGGGGGGGTTTATTACTTATACTCATTAATGATGGAAACCTAATGCTGTTGGCTTTAAAAATGTCAGTTATACTCTTTCCTGTTGAAATAGTAAGCATACACACTGAATTTCCTTCGGATGGAGCCCTAATATCCCGCCTTATTTTAAAGGAATTTTTTATCTAGTTTAAACCCTGCTGTGAATCCAAGCAAGGGTAAATGCTACCATTTTATGCTTCACAGAAATCATAATAAGTTCAATAAAAATCCTGATACCTCTTGCTCTTTAAGCTCCAGGAGCTGCTTTTTATCCTCTTTCCAACCATCCACAAGTTTTGCATACAAGTCATCCAAGAACTTCTTGACCGTTTTTTCACTTTTTGCTTGACACTGAGTGGCTATCAGAGCTGCATGACTAGGATAACCCAATAACAAAGCCAGCTGCAGGTATAAACAAAATAACGTCAATAAGCCTAGCACAAGGGGGTCTATTCATGATAAATGAGAATCGAAATAGCAAATCACTACATTAAGTTTACAATATCTGCTTTCTACATAATACATTTAATGTTTTTTACATTATTTACTTATTGAAATTCTTTTCCAAATCACCTTATGTCTCAAACTTGTGACTTCTTCCAAGAGTGTGGTGTTTTCTTTGAGGCACCTAAATAATACACATCATACTATAAGTACACATCATACTTGTATTACTATAAATCAAATTGAAATCATCAAGGTAGTCATCATATACATATGCTTTTTCTATGAAAAGGTTGAACTGTTGAACAAAGAACAATATCAAAATTGCTTTACATAGTGGCAGACTTCAGAGGATGAAAATTAGCGAGATTTTTGCACAGAAAAACCATACAGGCCAATATAAAAAAGATTTTTTTGAAAACAAAGTAATGATTTTTCATTAATAAAATTAAATTTTTAAGGAATTTTTGTTTCTAGTAAGGAAAAATTTGACATCATGATAGCCATTGCCAATTAGCTTAGTCACCAATTTTCACAAAAACAGGTAGAGTAAATTACCTGCTAGAATCAAAACCAAGCCAACAAAAAGTCACCATCAGGCTAAAAAATGGGACAGACAGACTAAATGAGACGTTTGGTCATCTCGTTGATTCAACTGTAGAGAGGTCAAACCAATGCTGTCTGTTAAATTTTGCCTTTTCCTTCTTTTTTTTTTTTCAAACATTTCTTTGTGATTTGGTGCAATAGTAACAGTTTACTTTACACATCATGCCATTTTTGAAGAAAAGCAGAAAAAAACAGAACAGAAAACAATTTTTATTTTTCAGAGTAAATTCTTAAGATTCCTTCCCCCCCCCCCTCCCCCCAAAAAAAAAGTAGGGGGCCTTTTTTTTCAATCATGGTAAAAATATGGGATATATGAGTTTTCAGGGGTCTAGAGAGGAAGGAGTAGAAATTTGGGAGACCTGGAAGCTACGACTACAGCTCATTCAACCCTGGCCTGCTTCTGCAGCCTCTCAGAAATCAGAACAAATCAAATTTCATTTAAGCAACATGTTCTTAGCAAACCTTTAAATAAATGTTGCTATTCAATATCAGAAAGTTTTAAATGATAAAGACAAATATATGATTCATAGAGATGTGGCATGTTTGAAAAATTCAAAACACACTGCATGTAGTGCCTTACGAATGATGTACAAGCTGGAAACAACTTTTCCCATGTGAACACCACAGGGTTGAACAGTAATAGCCATCAATTACAAGAAAAAATTGTGATAAAATAAACTTCTGACCATACTGTGAATCAAATGCTGTAACCATCGCTTTCCTAGTTTCTGGGTTTCGACACATCTGCATTACTGGTACGTAATGAGGATACTTCATCGTCAATTTTCTTTTTCCACTGTCAGCCTAGAAAAAAAATCAGAGAGGAAAAGACAAGCATCATAAAAAGAAGCCATTTTTAAATATCCATGCGCATGATATTCTTATACAGGATTGGGCATCACATAAACAAATATATAAATATGTTCAACAATATTCAAAAATATTCATATATTTACATATACAGTCAAACCTCTCTACTCAAAACTGATGGGACAGAAGAAAATTTCGAGATAGAGAGTTTTTAAGAAATTGTTTTTTTAGTAAGAAAAAACACTCCAAAAATGTCAAAAAAAATTTACTAAAACTAAAAAATACAGTACTGTATTTTACTACATACTATTAAAATTATTTGGTACCATACACAATCAATGTTCAATCACAGTGTATGAAAATACACTAAAATATGTTCAATTTTTTTTTTGTTCAATTCAATTTTATTCACATAACTCTCAAAATAATTCATAAGCTTAGATTGATGCATATTTTTTGCTCTTTGAGAGCCCCCAGAATTTCATCTATATTAGCAACAGCTGCAAATATTTTGGGATAATCTTTCCAAATCTTCCAAGTTTGCTCTAGAAAATGGTGTAGCGTTTTTATAGCATGTGTTCAGCATTTTTCACTGTTACTTTATTTAAAGAACAAAGCCCAAGACAGAGATGAGTGGCGGCTGCTCAACATGGGGAGCGAACCAGTCTTATAGGACTGATGTATCATTGATGATGACTTTTTTCTAATTCCTCTGGAGCATCTTCTGTTGTATTTTTGTCACCTGAGTCGGCCATACATTCAGCAATGATTTTGGTATCAGTCAAGATGCTGAGAGTTTGTAGTAAACTGTTCATTTCTGCAAAATCATAAATGAAATTTCTAGCCTCAAAAGTCTTTTTAATAATCCTAATGTTATGCAATTTCATCTTGTTCAAGCATTGTTCTGAGAATTGTTGAAATTCAAGTGAACTAATCACGATCTGATCCTTTATCACTGCGATGAGCACTTCCAAACCCGCAGCATTCTTGAAACAATTTATAAAAAACCTGTTGGCTGACTTTTTGCCATTCTGAACAAGCCATCCACATGGCTTCCACCCCCTCCCCTATCAATCATAGTATCTGCTTATGATTGAAAAGATCCATCAACACAATAATCCTTTCTTATCGGTTTCTCTCACCTACAGAGAAGAATCAGATTTTTGAGAAAGAAAAGGAATTTGTGTTTTCTTTTACTATCATTGGACTTGGCCTTTGAGAGAGAGAGTTTTTGAAAATTACTTCGGGACACAGAGGTGAAAATAAATTGATTTAGTGCAGTAAATGCAAGGATTTTTTAATTTTTCGAGAAAGAGAGGTTTGACTGTATTATATTATTATATAAGTTCATATATTATGAACTTGTGTTCAAATAAGTTCATAAAATACGTTCAGAAATGCAAACATACTTGTCAATTCATTATCCACAAATGGAAATGGAAAACTATGAATTTCATGCAAATATGCACGCATTTAATGCTTATTTCTAACTGGTACAATAATTACAGGAACACCAGACTCTTGACTATCCTGTCTAGTTAAAAAATTAATACATAATTCTCCATTATTCAAAGCTGCACGAAAACCAGTTTCAAAGTGTGGCTACACAAAACTGACCATTAAAATCTCCTATGCTGTGTTAGCCACACCTGAAAACCGGTTTTTATACGGGTTAAAGCAGAAATGGAGCGACATTGCATCACAGAAGACAGCTAAAAGGGGGAGAAGCCCTCAGTCATCTTTTTTTTTTACATCAAAGACTTTTAATCTCAAGGATATCCTCTTTCGTCTTAGGACTACTTTTGGCATTTGTGTTATCATTTATTTATCAATGAAGAGTGAAAATAAGTTTGAATAATTTTTTATGAATTAAACTTACATGTTTTACATTATACATTAATGTTTTGTTCATTTTGCAAGCATACGGTATGTGTTTATACTGTACAGTACATATGATTTTACGTTTCCTCCAATCAAGATAGGCATCACAAAAAAATTTATCCTAAACCTAAAATATGTTCAATATTTTCATTCTCAGACCTTTAATTCTGTGATGAATTGTTAAAATATACAGTTAAGTACATAACAAGCATTTATTGAATATTCACCTGTACTTAAAAAAAATATGAATAGCATAGGATTTTGGTATAAAGGGGTGTTTTTGATGGTATGGGTAGAGGAAGTGAGCATTTATAGAACTCCCGGCTTTTCTGTTATCCGGCCCACCCTTTCACCACATTAGACCAGATAGTCCAGAGTCTACTATAGTCCTCAGTAATTTTATTAACCTCTGTGTTATTTTATCCTCTGTTGTGATCTATTAAACCAGTTTCCCAAACTTTGTTTCATCGCCCCCTTCTACAGAAATCTTTTTTCTCTCATTGCTCCCTATCTCAAGAGTACCCATAGGATTCTATGTAGTACCCGTAGCTTCTCTCGCCCCCTAGACAATTCCATTGTCTACCGGGGGTGATATTGCAGACTTTGGGAAACACTGTATTAAACCATTAAAATATATATACTTACAGACTTCTCCAAACTATCGATCAAGTCCTGTGACAGTCCATCCAATTCTTCTTCACTGAACTCTATGATAGTGTTGCAGTTAGACAGGTTGTTGTTGAAAGTTGAACATTTTTCATTTATCATTTGCTTAAACTTCTTGATTTCCTCTTGAACATGATCCGGAAGATGGAAACCTATCCATTTAGAAAACAAAAGTCATGTTTAGATTTATTAGAAATTCAGAGGTGGTGCAAGGAGGAATTCCGTATATGAAGTGCGTGTACGATGAAGTAGTAGTAGTACAGTGGAACTTCGGTTAACGAGCTTAATTCGTTCCACCCATGTGCTCGTTATTCAAATCAAATTTCCCCCATGGGAAATAACGGAAATTCTCATAATTCATTCCACAATTATTCATTAGCATAAAAATGGCATTCAATCAATAATTAAACACAATAATAATAAAATATACATAATATAAATAACGCCATAAATAAATATACAATACGATAATTGTTTACGCACAAACATTATTAACTATTAACTTACTCTACACAACGAGAAAGAGGAGGACTATCATTTAGACCAATTCACAGACTCACTGTTGTTTGCAAAGTTATTCTTTTTGTGTGGGGTTTCAAGAAGAGCTTTATCCAATGACATTATTGCTTTTGCCTCCTTTTTAGGATTTCTGAGAAATGGGAAATTGCCATGTTTGTTGGACAGATTCATTGCTCGCACACTGCTACAGCTTTATTTGGGTGGTTTTTTTCCAGAGTTTTGCGCAGATTCTCACATACCACACCTCTCTAATCTCAATTTATGCGAGGAACATCTCCTTACTTCTCTTACTCAAAAGATACTGCCCATAAACTCTTGCTAGTGCATGTGAAAGAGATCCATCACTTCATCTACTGTCAATTCCTAGACATTTTTTTTTTTTCACCACTAGTTCTTGAATGCCATCCTCATGCACCTCTAGTCCATGGTCTCTCTCTCTTCCCCAAGCACACAATCTCTTTGACAAGTAGTGGCTCCTATTCGTGAGCTAGCCCCCCCCCCCCAAAAGTCATGCGCAGTAATGCAAATCAGCCTAGTTTTCTCCAAGCAGAACTTGAATGTGCCTGTACTTCATGTGCCTGTACACATGGCTATAATGCTATATGTAGTTTCATATTGTAAATTTTCACACTCACACGGGTGTTAATTTTCCGAGTGAGGCACGCTTACCGGAGACTTTAGAGGAGAATATTATACAAAACTCCATAACACATGTGTGGGCAAAAGCAAAAAAACCATCAGCTCAGTTATAATAACGTTAAAATAAACAAAGCACAAAATTTTTGCTCGTAATGCGAATCATCGCTCGTCTACCAAATCTAAATTTCTTCAAAATTTTTGCTCGTTATGCAAATTGCTCGTTAACTGAAATTCCACTGTGTAAGTAAATTTTTAAATACAAAATGCTGCTACTTGCATTCACAGCTATTTTTCATAGTCCCATTAATAGCTTGAATGAAAAGATATTTTAGTATCTACAATATTATTGCCAGAATGTTAGTGACATTTGCATTTTTTGTGTCGTTTTGCCTTTTTTCACTTTAATAGCATTTTTTCAAGTTTCAGGGCATTGCTTTTGGCCTTTTTAAGATATTTTTCATTTTCCTGAAATTTTTTTCACAGTAGAAAAGGTAAAAGAAATTGAGTATATGTGTGTATGCAAATTACATTGGGTAATATTATTGAATATATCATTTACAAAATGCTTCAATCAAACCATTTTAAGTAATTAAACTACAACTTCGTTTGTGATAAAGGAATTCAATTTAAAGGAAAAGCAAAGTGTACATTACAAGAAAACATCTTTGTCCAAATGTGGGAACCAGACATAAAACGGCATGTTTATAATTTGGCTGCTGTCATGGAGTGAAAAATACAACAAATTGCATTGGTATATGAAATTCAAGTCTTTCGCAGAAGATAAGAAGTCAAGCTGTTTAGTTCATCGTTCAGCCGTAAAAGAAAGCAAAGGAAAAGAAGCATTGGATTATCAACGCATCAAAAGGAAAAAATTAGAAACATTGCCCATTACTTGGAAAGGGCTCTCACCTCACGAGATAGTTATATGTTGAGCAGCATCATATTTTTTCCTCAAGATAAATTAGAGCACAAGAGAGGATAACTTGCAATTTTTCTCAAGCTTATATGCTGAATGAGGATTGCTGAATTTTGAATAATGCCCAAAAGCAAACCATTTAAAATTTCATCACTTGAAAAAGATAGTTAAAGAATTTGGGAAGATGTTTTTCTATTGATGGGATCATTTTGTTTGGCAAAGTGTGCGAAACTAAAGTTGCAGCTGAAAAGAAATTACCATAGGAGTAAAAAATCAAGCGCTTATATCTTCTCGTAATATGACCACTTTTACTGACGGTTATCTACAAGTACACAATAAGTGTAGTCCCGACAGCAGTCAGTAGCTGGCAGAAATTGTTTTTCTTTTTTGCTGTGGGCATTTTATCTTTGCCATGTGAAATTAGGAAAAAGATTTCCATGATGTTTAGTTGACTAAATTTAACAACTAATTACCGGTTTATTGGTGCTTTTATTTTTTATTCTCTTATATACTGTACAGGTAAGCATTCCCTACATTTTATTTGAAAATTGCTATGTTATTTTCTACCATAGGGTCAAAAATGTATGCCGGTACTTTAAAGTACTACCAGGAAATTAAAATAATTTTTTTTTCCTAAAATAAAAATTAATATTTTTCTTAAATTATATTTCTTACCCGTAAAAGAATTCACCATGATTTCCCTTACTCGATAAACAGTTCTTTGATCTCTGAGGTTTCTCATTATAAATACCTAGGGATTATAATCTCTTCCGATCTCTGCTGGAATCTTCATGATGATTACATTTTTAATAAATGCCTTCAAAAATTCTTTTCCTTCGCCGTAACATGAAAAACTCCACCCGTCATGTCCGTCACTTGTGCTACCAGACATATATTAGCCCTGCTTTCTCCTATGCTTGTGAAGCCTGGGATCCCCATATCCAAACCAACAGACAAATTAGAATCTATCCAAAATAAGTCCACTCGCTTCATTTTGAACTGTTGGTCTTCATCTGTTCCCATATCGGAACTCAAGCGCCAACTCAATATCCAACTGCTCTCCTCTCTGGCTTATCTCTCGTTTAACTTTTCTTTACAAAGTCCTCCATGGGTTTTTTTAATATTGACACTTCCAACATTCTAATTAAACCCTCAGATTTCTCTGTTAGACTCAATCATTCCCAAAAACTTCAACTTCAGCCCATCTTTGTCTCTTCAGATTGTCACAAATTTAGCTTCTTCCCAAGAACTATTACTGATTGGAACAACCTACCACCAAATATGTAGATTGTACTATGATTTCCGAATTTTCCTGTTCCATCAATCGTCATTTTCGTCATACATAACTTCAGCATCCTCTTGTATAGGCCTCGGCCAAACAATATTGAATAAATAGATAAATAAATAATTTAAAGTGAAAAAAAAATAATGGGGGCGATTTTTTTTTACTGAGGAAACTACAGTCTCTTCGAGATTGAGATGGGACAAAAAAAGACGTTGTAGCACATGATATTCATCACTAAGTGGAGTGGACAAGGTAGATATGCTGCGCTCACTATATGACCGGAACAGAAAGTCAAAGAAATGCTGGCGCAAACTGTTCTTCGTGATGCTTGAAATGGCATATGTCAGTGCCTATGTCATTTATAAAGAAATACAGGGAGAAATTTGGAGTTAGTTATGTTATAGTTATGTCCAAGTTACATAAGAACTTGGACATAACTATGTTTTTTTGCTCTTGCTTCTGTTTTTGGCATTTTCCCAAGAAATTCTTAGAATTAAAGCTTGTTACATAAAAGGAATTTTCATCTTTTCTTGTTGTATTCATGTCTAATGCTTACAAAATGATTTATTAGATTTATTTTGCCGCCTGGCAATCCAGTGGTTAGGGAGCTAGCTTCTGACTGTGCAGGTCTGAGTTCGAATCTCGGTTCGGGCATGGATGTCTATTAGCACTAACAAATTCCCTGGACAGATCGTAAAGATCTCTTGGGAATATGTGCTGATCACACTTGAAAAAAAAAAACTTTGATGATTCGACTAGTGCTTCTCATTAAATTCGCCCAAAAACCAAACATTACTGTATTTTCCTGAATCTTCTGTTGTAACGACAAAATTTTACAGAATCTGCAATACCGGTACTCATTCAACTGAGGATGAACTTCAATTCCACTGCTTTTGAAATAATACATCGCTCTTTCAAGGTGGTTTTTTTTTTTACAATGATGTTACAAACCAACCAGGTTTCAGAGGCATGGTTAAGTGCTTGTGGGTACAAGTTCAAATTTTATATTTTTAACAATTTATGCCTGATGCAAAAATATCGCTAATCATAGAATTATTTAAAATACTGCGCATACCAGAAACATCAGAAACTTACCACATTTTTTCCCTGATTCTATGAGCTTCTGCAGATAATATTTTGATTCACCGGTCAGAGGCAGGTTCTTACTTTCCAGCACTTGAATCTTGTGAAATATGTCAGGACGGGAACTGAAATGAATACAGCAAACAAAGCACATTTCAGTCATTGAAATAATCAGATTCACACGTTAATACTATTTGCAATAGTCCATCTATCTGTCACCAAATAACAATTGACAAACATTCTCACTTCATTTCAACCAAGAAGTCTTGATACTTGTTATTTATTTCAGAACTAGCTTTTCGGATTTCTGCGTCTGGCGCTATATACGGTACCACCTTGATAGACCAGTAACCATCAAGCAATTTGCGCTCAACCTCATTCAAAGCCTAAAAAACAAACATTTTAAAATCAAGATATAGTAGCCTGGACTATACCACCTATTGTGGTGTTGTTATCCAGATATAGGCAGGAGTTCTATAAATGCTCACTTCCTCTCTACTCCTCCCCTATTCATAAAAAAAAAACCCTTTTCATACCAAAAACCCTGCTCTTATTAATATTTTCAGACCTACTTAATAAATTCTTGTTATGCACCGAACTGTGATTCAAAAATTTACAGAACAAAAATATTTGGACACTACAGGGAACTCTTTGAAAGCTGCAGTTACCGTGTCTAAAGTAAATCAGATTTGCATTGAAACTAAAAGTTAGTTGCACACAGATCGAGCTTGACTTCTGGCGCACCTGTGCATGGTAGCGGTCTGCAATGAGCTTTTCATCTAAAACGACTCCATGAAGTTTAGGAAACACTGGTATAATCAGTCATGTTCTGACAGGTCCGGGTTTTTTGTTAATTATTTCTAATTGAGTGACTATAGCTACTGCTCATACGTGATGACAGATGAAATTTGAGATTGTGATCCATGTTCGATCCTGGTGACAGTGTCTTGACACTTTTTCGTCCTATACTGATTACTGTATTGATTGGAGTAATTCTTGGGAATAACAGTTGCTTTCCTGCCTTGGGTAGTTTAGAAACCATGATGAACCTTGAGATGATTGGAAACTGCAATTACCTCCTGACTTGTTGATACATGTTTCCGCCGTCGTTCGTCTCAACGTGTTCCAGTCCAACCTGCTGCAAGTGTTGATCCCGTATACTGATCTCAGGTGACGAATTGATATTTTGGTGAAAGCTGATCATAAGGAATAGCGGAGACATCTCTAATACGATATGAACTTTGCAGACTGGGTTAGAGAGACAAATATTCTTGTCGCAAGATCACACCGATTGTGATGAGATTTTTTTTTTTGGAGACAATGTTAATGAAGAACTTAGCGCACATTGTAGAGAGACCAAGAAATGTGGGAGTGTATACAGTAGATATTACAGATTAGTTGTACTGTTTTGTTCTACACTGCACATACTCGAGGAGCAAGACAAACTAGAGTAAGAGGCCACTCAACAAGGTGCATGACTTGAACAAATAAGTTTGTTTTCGCCTCGATCTGTCTACTTTTCCTATCGACTAATTGGCCCATTTTTCCCTTTTATTTATTTATTTAACCCTAGAATATTAACTCTATGTCTCGTAACAGTTAACACACAGTTTTAACCAGTTTTAAGTTAGCATTCTAAGACTAAAAAAATAAAATAAAAGCTTCTGTAGAGGGATCCATCATCACACCCTTAGAGTTTAGAACCCCTCTAGTCATATTAACAATCATCCTCCTCCTCTACTATATGCGACATCCCTTCCTCCACCCCTAGGTATTTTTTTCTTCCTAGTCGAAATTCTTTAACTCATACTTCTCCCCTCCACTATGAATGCAGCCTTACAGTTTATATGTTGTATCATACACACCTCTTCTTTCAAACTGAGCACAACCCAGTTCTATCGCCATGGGAAAATTTACTATCTAGTGAGCTGTGCTGGAAGTGTAAGTGCGTGATGGGTTGCTGGCATAGGTTTGTACAATCTTATCCACAAGAAAAATAATTTCGACTTTTTGTTTTTGCGACTTACATACTTTTCCATGTCAACACGAGTTAGTTTTTAGTTATTTTTCCTTCCTTCCATAAATTATAAATTATTTTGTTTATTGCCTATTTTAGGCATTTTTAGTGCCTTTCTGCCTACCTATTTCAACCATTTTTAATGCCTAAACTTCTGGGCTCTATTGATTACGATTGCAGCTATCAACACATTCCTGAAACAAATAAAAAATTAGTTCTATTTTCTGAACAATTTTTTTCCCTTTGAGATTTATATTTATAGCTCAAAAATAAGCCCCACTTGCCTATGTGAAAATCGGCCATTGCTCGTATCATAATAATATGCAAGACAATTTGGTGTATTCCCCCCCCCCCACTTTCCTGAATTTTTTGTGAGGAGAAGCTGCCGCCGCAGCTACCACCACCGCTACTAAACCACACATGTACCTTGTTCATATTCCTCTGTGGAACCTCTAACGAATTGGTACATGTTGGAATGTACATGTAGTGAAACCCGATGTAAAGTTTGTTTCTGTGTAATGCTTATGTGTAGTGCTGCCATCTACCCGCCACCACTGCACTACTGCTTAATGGACACCACACTCAGTGCCGTCTTAAGGCATGGCCTCAAGAGAAAAGGGGCCTCACAAAAATGGGATCTGGTTGAGATTTTCGAAAATTTGTCTGGTAGGGCCTCAGAAAAATCATTTGGCCCGGGGAGGGGCCATAATGCTCTTAAGACGGCCCTGACCACACTGTTTCAGACAAAAATTGTCGAGGTCAATTTACCATAAGCATGGCCAGCGCTAATGTGGCGTCTCTCCTCGCGCCAAAATTGGCGACCCTAATAGCCGAATCGGTACTCGCTAATTATGGCATGTTCCAAGCATTGCCGTCTAAACGCATGGGCCTCAGGAGAAGAAGGGTTTCATTGTATTGACTTTACCTTGAGGACAGTCTCGAAGTTGACATCTTCATCAGGTACGTTGGCAATGGCGTCGTAACCTTTCCTAGACTCTTGCATGATTTTATCGGCGGTGGCTCTCATTTCTTCGGGAGTCGATTTGAGATCGAACAAGTCCAGGACGCTGCATTTAGACATCTTAGAGGCTAATAAACGTTGGCAGTGACGCTCGAGTTGTCTATCAAGACACAATATCGACTGCTGCTTGTTATTGACGATGGCTTTCCCGACGACTGCAGTAAACCGACGGAGCAGAATCATGCGACCGGCAATGCAACATGAAAGTAAACAACACCCACTGTTGCCAATTTTCCTAACAAAATTTAGTCTTGAATATAATAGTCCTGTTTCACAAGAGCTGACCATATTTGTTTTCGAAAATCACCAAAACATGGCGTTTGCTGTTGTTGATCGTACAAATTGCCAAGAAATTCGAATTTTCAGCGAATTAGTGTCCTTTCACGTGGAGCGGGTATAGAAGAAGTTTTGATAGGGTTACCAGATTCGAAAACTGAAAAAGGAGGACGCCTGCTCTCAGTGATTTCCCTTATCCCGATTATCACAATAGATGGCGCCACCATTCCGACCAATAAAACTGGACACAACATTTTTTTCCCCAGTTTTTCAGAACTGCTAAAAAAACGTAGAAGCAGAAAAAATTCAGGACAAATTAGACACGAGCGTCGAGTACTCAGGGTGCTTTAGGGAGCACCATGGTGCTCGCGAGCAATGGGTTGAAGATGTCTCTGGTATATAGGGGTGCCCTGCAAGTGTAATGCGGCCTTTATCTCATCAACCGTCCGTCGTAGAGGTATGATTCCGATTTAAAAATGCTGAAAAGACATTCAAAAATTACCCTGTACCAGTTTTGAAAGTGAAAATACAGTGTAACAAAATAAAAAAAAATTCTTAATTTTTATACGGTCCCCATGTTCCTCCAACTTCCAACAACTTTTCAATTAGAAGTTGGAGGAACATGGGGACCGTATAAAAATTAAGATTTTTTATTTTATTTTGATACATTTTATTTTCACTCTCAAAAACGAGTACAGGGTAATTTTTTGGAAAGGTTGCGCCCCTCTGTTGTAGTGGGTCCGTGGCATGCGCTGATCCAGAGGAGGGTGATCACCGTTCCCAAGAGCCGAATAATACTGGGAAAATTTGCCCGTCCCGTAAACTACGGAATGATCCGACGCTCACACGATAAGTCGTTTCTCCAACGCATCGCCTTGGATCCACCTGCCTCCGCTCCATTAGCAGCTGGACATGTCTGCCTCGGCTACATTCGCTGCTGAAAATATGTCTGAAGATGACTGCCTCCACTCAGTTCGCATCTGAGAGTTTCTGAGTTTCTGCCTCCATTCCATTTACAGCTAAAAGTTTCCGCCTTCGCCCAGGGTCGTCATAAGAGCATCATGGGGGCCCTTGCCCAAGTGGTTTCTTTGAGGCCCTACCTGGTAAATTTTTGAAAAATTCAACCACTTCTCATTTTTCTGAGGCCCCTATTCTCTTGAGGCCTTCGGGTCATGCCCGGGTGGGCCCATGCGTTAAGACTGCACTACCCCTTCGCCCCCGTTCGCAGCTGAAGATATCTTCAGCCTTCGCTCTGTGAGGCTTTTTGGATCACGTGATATTTCCATTTTTCTTGAGGGACATACAAGCAGTGCCGTCTTAACGCATGGGCCCACCCGAGCACGGCCCGGGGGCCTCACAAAAATGAAATCCAGTTCAAATTTTCTAGGATTTACCAGATAGGGCCTCCGAAAAACCACTTGGCCCGGGGGCCCATGATACTCTTAAGACGGCCCTGCATACAAGGTAACCAATATGGTGACTTCCTGTGAGACTGGATAATGAAAGAAACAAATCTAAATTAAAGAAAAATAGAAATGAATCGTTTTTTTTTTCTTTTTTAATGGGAGCCCTAGACACTTCGAAATTTTTTTTAAGTTCAAGTTATTGATCTGCCTGTTTTTGCCTCGAAACTGTTTGATTAAAGCCGCGGAATTTCTTCAATGTAATTTATATGGGCCCATAATTAATTCCAAAACATCATAAACTATGTGGATTGAGAGATGCAATTGGATAATATAAGACAATACGAAGACATTAATTTTCATTTTCCCACTTGAGAAGATACAAATAAAAAGTTGAAATCAATGTTATTGCATGAATGTTCAACTCAAAAGTGGTCCTGGTTCATTATTTTATCTTTAATTTTCTGGGCTTCGTATCTCTAAGCGAACACAATATTTCGAAAATCAAAAATTCGATTCAATTTTTAAAATTATTGATGTGGTGGAAAACCCTTTCCGCATTTCAACGCTAAAATCGGCAATTTTAACATTGATCTCTATGGGGTATCATCCAATGTATGTCCCTCAGAATGATGCTGATGATGATTATGACGTTATGGTATCCTCCTAACGCGGCGAGGACGCTTTGGGTAGTGCTCGGCAGCCTGGCGAGCCACAGTGATTTGAGTAGAGGTTCTCCCACACTACCTCCTGCTAACGCACGCATACGTGTGAGAAGTTGTGATGGGCGTTCGTCACCGAGTTCCAGTCCTTGTAGCAGGGTGCGAATTCGCGAGGTTTCGCTTTGCGAGTGTAAGTCGATAAGTCGTTTTTTCAGAGCCTCGTACTTGTTCTCTGTTGGCGGGTTAAGGATGAGATCGCTGGCCGATGCGAGAACGTCCGACTCCACAACCGAAACAACGTGATGGAATTTAGTAGTGTCCGTGGTAATGTTTGCGAGTGCGAATTGCGCCTCCACTTGGCTGAACCACAGAGTTGGATTCGCTTTCCAAAACGGAGGGGGTTTTACTGCTACGCGGGCGATTTGTGCCGCTGGTGCGGGAGAATTTTGGTCGTCAGTCTGAGGCATGGTCGAGAGGGAATATATATTATATGACGAAAATAATGCGGAATAAATACGGACGGCTTCGTTTCAAACGTTTAACTTGAGTGTTACGGCATGAAGAGAAAAATTAAAGCCTACGGTTTACGGATGCACCCGGATTGATGTGAAGACAACGCTGTGGCACCGTAGCGGTCTGTCGGTATGATGTCGAAACTTGTCGCATGTAGGAACACTGAAAAGGTCACCAGTTGTAAGTCATATTGACGACTCCAAGAGAATCAGAAGTATGATTACATTAAAGCGTATTTAATAATTTACAACGTGAGGATCGTTTTTGCGACCCGAGATAACAACGTGTCTCCGTCTCTGGCGTGTGTAGACAACTGATTAAAAATTAACATGCCATCGTGGAGTTGTACACTTCGTACAAGGAGGAAAAATTTGTACTGAGTATGGAAGTACACTATGGTATGGCGACGTCATCTGGCGAGTGAAATATGAACTGAGGGCGCCGGCACACCACAACGTCTATTCGAATAGACTCATTTAAGGTGACTTGATAAGCCCCTATTGTAGTGGCTATAACCTCATTCGCAGCTTGAGATGTCTGCCCTATAGCCACTTAATCTGCCCCACTCAGTTCACTGCTGAAGATGTTTGCCTTCGCTGCATTCGAATCTGAGATCTTTGCTCAATTCGGCATTCTTAGCCGAAGATGTCTGCCTTAACTCAGGCGTAGATCTCCGGGGGGAGCGAAGAGAAACAATGGGAACGACCACACCTCCTTAGAGCTGAATATTTTGAAAAAAAATTTGTCTGCCCGTAAAATACGGGACGATCAAGCGAACTCACGCAATTTGCTTCTCCCGTTTCATCATCCTGGATCCGCGCCTGTCCGCAGGATCATTTTCATTTACTTCCGCTGCATATAAATGGCACATTTAAAAATTTATACTTATTTGTTCCATTTTTATGATACTTATCTTAAAAATATAAACACAATAAAAAACACACCTTACATAATAAAACTATTAGGTAGATTATATAATTATATTAATTATCGGAGGGTTCATGGTGCATTGACCTTCGCCGCAAGAGGGTGGTCCAAGACATTGAAAAGGTTGAGAAAATACTATATAATCTGCTGTAGTTGAGACAAATCAGAATAACTAGTCTAAATCATTCTAACATAAAATATTCTTTTATTATTATCATCTATTGTAATCATATCATATATGCACAATAATTGGCTATTATGACGGATACGAACTCACATGATAGCCCGAAACAATGTCAGATCAGTTTCAGCTGGAGAAAACGCGCAATAATTTCAATCTTGAGCAGATAAATATTCAAAACATTTTGGATATATAAGTTCCATTTTTTTTTTCTCCATCGCACGTAAGTAGATCCGGATCCATCAGGCTCGTATGTCGGATTCGAAATGACTGTCCTCTTTCCTTGGAGATCCCGGATCCGAATCTCTTGCTTGGAACTGGAACGAAGCTGCTGCCGGATCCACGAAAGGGTTCGGGACACCGAGAGGAGGTGAATCCGCTTTTTTGTCTTTGTCCTGAAATTAACACACAGCATATCATGTCCAGATCAATGGATAACAATTCAAAAAATTATTTGGATCAGTGATTCTTGAAAAGTGTGTCGTCGCTCCCATGGGGGCGGGGGCATCGGAAAATTTCGTCGAGAAAGAGGGGGGGGGGAGTAATTTATGGTTTTGTCACAAATGTGGTATTTTCTTATTTTGCACCCCTTAACTATCCAAATCCAATTTCCTCTTGTGTGACAACTCCATTATTCAAATTCCTCTGCACGATAGGACTCAAGATATCTGAATGATCTGTTCAGGGCCAAATTGCGGCGGCTCACCAAAGACTGACCAACAGTCGCCAAGTGCGTGGATGGGCAGCACCTTCTAGAGATAGAATGCCTCTGCGCTGTTTGTCATAAACGTCATTCAGACATGTTGAAACACAGCCTCCTATTTCGTTTCTTCTTATTGTGGCATAGAATCTTCCTGATTTGCTCACGAATACATATATATATATATATATATATATATAAGGAAAGTGCCCCAAAAGATGACGTCATCAAAAATGTATGAAACAGTTCAAGTTTCCTTTACAGTAAAAACCTCTTTTTCACTGTATACATTTATGATATCAAGGTACAAATTTTTTAACAGAAGAACCTCTCTTTTGCAGACACCGGAGGAACAAAAAAAAGAGGGTTGACCAGCGGTTTGAAATGCATACTTTTATTATGCAAGGGGAAGTTTTATTTGGTCGTAAAAGGGGGGGAGTGTGACCGCATGGCTCCCACAACCTGAAGAAGGGCCCCTAGGCTGGGATCTGTTGTGGGCCTCATGGTCACTTTTCACGGGCCCTTTTAAAGTTAATTTATAGCGTGAAAAAGTAAAAAATGATGAGAATTGTCCCGGGTCCCATTGCTAGAGCTCTGTCAGCCCCACCCTCGTGGGGACCCATGGGTGACCGCATCTGAGGCTGGTGCCCGTTATGAGGGCTTTTACTGTACATTCATCTCCAGCAGAAACACATAAAAACAAAAACAAATTAGCAGCGGAATGCAATTATTATAGCCGCAAAAAATTATTGGCAGTGATAACGAGCTTCTTGGTGATTTATCTCTTTAAAAGAAAACTTCTTTTCACTTTCTTTTTCTTTTTTCCCCCTCCAACTTCTTTGTTTCTAGAAACTAGTTATTTGTCTTTCTCTTTCTTTTTGCTGTACTTGATCTAGAACCCTTTAATGCCGTATATAAAGGCGCGTCTTAACTTGTTCTAGGAAGCCTAGAAATACTTGCGGGCTCATCACCAAGATTGGTGAGCCCGGTAATGACCAGCGATGATTCGGAAATCGTGAAAAATTTTTTTTTTTAATTTCACTTACACTTCAGAAAGACTAGAATGTAAAGTAGGCTCCCTAGTACCAATATTAAAAACGGAAAATAATAAATCGAAAACTTTCTTTGGTTTAGAACAGTGATTCCCAACTTGGGCGTTAACGCCCCCTTGGGGGCGATGGAATGTTCCAGGGGGACGGTAGAAGCTACGGGAATAACATAGGATCCTATGGGTTAGATTGCGTTGGGGGGCGATGGGAGAAAAAAATTTCTGAAAAGGGGGGCGATGGGACAAAAAAGGTTGGGAAACTATGGTTTAGAACAGCGGTTCTCAACCTTTTCTGACGCACGAGCTCTATTCAATGAATAATTTCTCTGGCGGAGCCCTGTTTAACTCGAAGAGCCCTTTTAAAGTATATCATTTATATGGCGGTACCCATTGGGCCTCTTTTTTGTTTGTTTATCGAATTTATTGATTTATTTTATTAATACCGGTGTCACGGAGCACCGGTTGAGAACCGCTGCTCTAGAATACTTTAAGACATTCATTTTTAAAAATATTGTTGGTACTTTGAAAATCGGAAGTGCCTTATGTCGTGATGACGAAGCTCATGTATAAAAAACTAAATTCTTCATTCAGCTTTGTTCCTTATAAACTGACCCGAAAGATCAAACTTCCAGTTCAGTAATAACAAAAGACCTCCACACAAGCAGACGACAGGTAAGATCGTAAAAAATGAATTTTTCCGCACTCTACTTTATAGTAATGTGCTGCCATCTAATGTCAAATTTAAAAGTGACTCATGTGGTGATAATGAAGTTTAAAATAAAAAAACTATATTTTTTTATTCCGCTGAGCTCCTTATAAACAAAGCTCATAAACTGAACTGGAAATTCAAACTGAAAGTTCGGTTATTTTATTTGAGCATAAGGAGACGTCCAAAACGAAGTACCTCTTAATGAGCAGACGACAGACGGTTTGTTCGGTTCCCTACATGCTAAGCTCACAAACAGAACTGGGAGTTCGAACTTTCAGCTCAGTAATTTTCTCAGGACACAAGGAGCCGTCCAAAACAAGTAACCTGGAGAGAAGCAGACGACAGAGGTTCCGAGGCTTGCATCGAGCTTATATTACTGGAGGGAGCTTCCAGCCGCCGCGACTGCAGCCACATCAAATGCAAGGAAATCGCGTGACTCGGTGAAAACAAAGTTCCCGCCTGGCAATTTGCACATAGAAATGTACAGTTCGGTCTCTAAATATTGGGTTTTAAAGATTTAAAAAAAGGATAGAGAGAAGAACTCATCTGAAGGTGAAAAAATATTAAGGTATTCATTTCATTACTACTGGAAACATTTCTTTCATCAATTCTTGAATTTTCATTCATGAATTCTGGATTCTCCTCCATTAATTCTGGAATTTTTTCCTTCATTATTTCTTGAATTTTTTCCTTCATTATTTCTTGAATTTTTTCCTTCATTATTTCTTGAATTTTCATTCATTATTTCTTGAATTTTCATTCATTAATTCTGGAATTGTTTCCTTTATTAATTATTTCTTTTATTACTTCTGGAGTAATTGCTTTCATCAATTCTGGATTTTTTTTCTTTGATTAATGCTGAAATTATTTCTTTCATTAATGCTGAAATTATTTCTTTCATTAATGCTGAAATTATTTCTTTCATTGATTCTGAAATTATATCTCAGTAATTCTGGAATTATTTCTTTCATTGATTCTGAAATTATATCTCAGTAATTCTGGAATTGTCTCTTTCATTAAATTTGGAATTGTCTCTTTTTCATTAAATTTGGAATTATCTCTTTTTCATTAATTTTGGAATTATCTTTCATAAATTTTATTATTCATTAATTCTTTCATCAATTTTGAAATTTTCACTTTTATCAATGCTGAAATTATCTCATCGATGCTGAAATTATTTTTTCATGTTCTCAGCACTGCCAAGGCAGAGACCGCTGATATCATACTCTCTCCAGTAATATAAGCTCGATGGAGGCTTGATTGGTATACTGTTGGTGCTGCCATCTAATCTCGAAATTTCAGGCAACTCGTGCGATGATGAAAAGAGAGAGAGAGAGTTCTTTTTGTTATTTTTTGGCATAAAATTTTTTTATGAGACGAAAATTTTGATAACAAAATTCGTACATTTGCGACAATCGACTTTATGTGGAAAAAAATAATTATTTCTTTCCACAAAAACATTCGGACAATACGGATGATCGAACAAATAAGTGAAAATACGAATTATGTGGACTTCAGATAGGGTTACCAGATTCAAAACTGAAAAGGGAGGACACCTGGTGCGAACGTGGAGTGCGAGCAGCAGTGCCGTCTTAACGAATGCTTCCCCCACCCCGGGCCGTGCCCGAAGGGCCTCAAGAGAAGAGGTGCCTCAGAAAAACGAGACGTAGTTGAATTTTTCAGATAGGGCCTCGAAATAATCCCTTCGCTCGGGGCCCATGATGCTCCTAAGACGATCCTGCCTGTCATCCGCACACTTGTGAGGGTCATGGAATTCCAGTACTTGATTCCTTTACTTCTATTAATTTACATTAATTAAACAAAAATAGCAATAAAAAAGTTCGAAAAATGATTAAAGTTATCGAATTGCAACGTATATTTGACAAAGAGATGATGAAGGGCTTTAAAAGTATGACAAACATTTATGCCTGTTCAATACGGTTCGAGCCACAATACGGCAGGTGTGACCACGCTAATTATTATTAATAATTGATGAATTTTGTAAAATTAATTTAAATGCCATTCCCTCTCAATGGATAGTGTTCGATTACGATCTAGACCAGCGGTTCTCAACCTTTTTTGACTCGCGGGGCCCTTTCCGGTACATAGTTTTTACATCGGAGCTTCATTTGACTCGAGGAGCCTTTTCTGTATATAATTTTTATGGCGGAACTCCGTAGGCCTCTTTTTTTATTTATCTGTCAAATTTACATATTCATTTTCCTTGAGTCGCCGCGGAGCCCCTGGGAAGTGCACACGGAGTCCCAAGGGCTCCGCGGAGTACCGGTTGAGAACCGCTGGTTTAGAATGTAGCTTATGTAGAATAACAACAGCAAATGCGTTGCCATCATATTCGCCATTACCGAGCACTGTGGAGTCAACTTTATCGCTTGATGAGCCCGCCCCCTAATCTTTAGACGCTATAACGTGCTATAAGGCGACTTGATAAGGACCCTTATTATATAGTGGCTATAACATGATCACGTGTTGTTTGAACGACGTCACTCTAATGCTCTAGGGTTGCGGGATTTTTTTAATTCACTGTTGGCCTCCATCGGCGTTCAAACTATCAATTCTTACATTTCTTTCTTTAGTGGCCCATATAAAAATTTCGCCGGATTTATTTATATTTTTGTGCGCATTCAAGCAACACCACCTATAAAACATAGTTATATATTAGTTATATGTTCTATAGGTGGTGTTGATTCAAGTGAGTAGAAAAACAATGGTAATTTTTTAAAAACTTTCTGAAGACGTCACCTTGGGGGTCCTTTCCTTGTGAGTGTGTTTTAAGATTTAGGTGCTACATATAAAATTTGTATTACCCTACATATGAAATCCTTAAGTGTAGTACATTTTATCATCAAGGGACTCTGATTTGATAAACCCTCGTACTTACCAGCGGTACTTTGTAAGAAACTGACGGATATATCTCGCAATATTTCACTGGACTGTACTTGTATGGGTAATTCCTCCGGGACGACGACGATGATGAGCATCTATCCGTTTCCGGCCTGCAAAATTTTAAGAGTTATATGTGTATAAATTTTTGAAAGTAAACGTGTCTCTCTTAAGGTAGGGACCCTCAGAAAAATCACTTTGGCTGATAGCCCCAAGTTGCTCTTAAGACCGGCCCTGCAGCCAAGGATAAAAACTAGCTTCTTTTTTTGGTTTTGGCTTATACATGGTGTTTGGAAAGACTCTCTAACTTTGAATCCGAGGCAGAAAGATGAAACAAGTAGGCCATTGCAGTTCGTGAATGAAATGAGCAGGCCGGAAATTTCAGTAAAGCGGGATTTGTGTAAATAGTTACAGCTTTTTCTGGTAGATGGCACCACGGTCTCTGCCCGATACTCTCGTGCGCTGCATTCAGGTGGGGGGAGGGAATCACCGAACCCACCCTTCAACTGCTCCTCCTGCATCACACGGAGGCGCTAAAATAAGTGCTTGCCCCGACTGACAAAAGTATCTAGTTGCGGCGCTGGTGAAGTGGTTTTTTTCCTGACGCGATTCGGATAGCGTTGCGTTGTCTAGCAATGATGCGAGTGAAGAGTGGAGTTTAAGACCACTTTCCTACAATGGATGCGCATGCGTCTCAGATGAACTCTTCAAGCAGATACAACGTTTGAGGGCTCTCACAGTAAACTAGGGGTTTTCAACAGACACGGCGGACCAAATCGAAACGTTCACGAAGCCCACGGGCCATCAACGTGGTTCGAACCTGGCACGGTCATTATTGCTGGGGGTACGATGATGATGTCAATTCATATGTACATTAGATCAGTCGATGCCACCTTTGACGCTGGGCTGGCTCCCCGTATCTCCGCCCATTAATTCTAGAATTAATCGTTTTTCAATGTTTTCAACCATTCTCTGAAAATGATCGGCGAGCCGCGGCAAAAAAGCTCGGAGAGCCAAAGGTAGCCCGCGTACCATATGCTTTGAAGACCCCGCTGTAAGACATGACCTTCAAATAACCCCATAGAAAGAAGTCGTGAAATAAATAGGATTGGTGTTGCCATCTAAATTAGCTAAAGTTATATATGCATATATAAAACTTATTTTTTAAAACCAGTGTATTTCCGGCGTGCCCATGAAACGTAGCCACTCATTTCATGTTTCTATTTATCACTGTTAAGCCTAAGCATTACACTATAAAAATTTGATAAAGTATCTTTTACAAAACTTGGAAAAAAATAACAACAACCTATAGGCCTGTTGGTTACATCCGCTCGAATGTAAACGATGCACTTATTGGTTGCATTTTCCAAGTTTCATGAAAGAACTTTTCTAAAACTTGTATGTGTAATCACGACCTTACCATTAGGACGTCCTTTCTGAAACACCCCGTACACGTCCCAGAGGTTTTTTTTCTTCTTCTTTGGTGGAAATTACAGCCTACTCTAATAGTGAACAGTGCCGTCTTAACGCATGGGGCCCACCCCGGCACGGCCCGGGGGCCTCAAGAGAAAAGAGGGCCCTCAGAAAAATGAAAAGTGTATTTGAGTTTTTAGAGAATTTGCCAGGTAGGGCCTCAGAAAAATCACTTAGCCCGGGGGCCCATGATGCTCTTAAGACGGCCCTGATAGTGAATGGTTCTTTACCATATATATAATATGAAGGTTCAAATTTATTAAAGTAAAACCCTCTCATTTGCGGACACTGGTGGGACAAAAAAATTCCATAAAAGAGGAAAGAGGGGAAGGAGGGGACCGTTAAGGGGTCATTCAAGTATTACGTCAGCATCGAGGGGGAAGGGGTTTTGGATTTTCTGAAGTTTGGATGACAGGGGGGGGGGGGTTGAAGGTTGCTTATGTCATCAACCACCCCTTTTTGAAGATATGAAATATTCTAAGCTGCTGACGAAATTTTGCTGACGGGGGGAGGGGGAGGGAGGTAAAAAATGGCTGAAAATCCGCTTACGTAATACTTGAATGGCCCCTAATCAGGGGTTTAACATGCATACTTTTATTATACGAGGAAAATCATAATTTGACCATAGAAGAGGGGTGTCCGTTAAGAGTATTTCGGATTGAGATAGAGGGTAGCCTGTTTAGCACATAGCAGCTTATTTATTCATAGGGTGTCTTGTAGGTACTAATGCGGCTTTTATCTCAGCAACCGTCTGTCTTAAAGCTTTAGTTTCAATTTAAAAAATGCTCAAAAGGCATTCAAAAATTAGCGTGTACCAGTATTGACACTGAAAATACAGTGTGTAACAAAATAAAAAAAAAATCTAAATTTCTATCGGTTCCTCCCCTCTCCCCGCCCACATCCTCTAACTTCCAGTTAGAAAGTTGTTGCCCTGTATCTCCACAGGCCAACAAAATAAATTCAAAGGTTTTTTTTTAAAATGCAAAATCCGCTGAGATATTCGAATTCAAAAATCGGAGAAGAGTTGGGAAAGGGCAGCATAAAAATGAGGGACAGGAGCGTTAATCTTTATTTTTTTGCCGTTCTTTCTTTCATAACTTTTCTCCGATTTTCGAATTCAAATATCTCAGTGAATATTGCACTCAGAAACATGGAAATTTTTTTTTCTTTTGTCATCAGGAGATACAGACCAACAACTTTCTAATTGGAAGTTGATGGACAAAGGAACCGTATAGGAATTTGGAATGAGAAAATCTCGTTTTAACGAACACTTTTTTAATCCCCCAATTATGTTTACATGGGAACAATGCTAGGTAACCTGGAATTCCTTTATAACGAAATTTCGTTTTAACGAAGTGATTCCTCCGGTCTCTTGGCGTTCGTTATAACGGGATTCGACTGTATTGCATGCATACTATTATGAACGCATAATATTCACTCACCATAACGCGTACATGAACAGCATCACGATCGACAGGACTCCTATCAAACAAATGACGAACTTGAGCGCTTTACTCCTCTGCAAATCGATTGCCGAATCTTGGCCTGCCGTGAAAAAAGATTAAAAAGGCTCGTGAAACACCTACACCAACAGACTTGACCTCAGCGATTGTCTATTGACCAGGGGTTCTTAGCCTTTTGTGTTCATTGGACCCTTCGTGCGAATAAGAAGGCATATGGTGAAGACTACGGACCCTTTACAGAATAATATCCAGTACATAATGATGTAAAAAACATAAGTTAATTGCTTTGCTTTTTCTCATTCAAGATTACAGAAACCCCTCTCCTCTCACCGCAAACTTTTCAAGGACCCCCAAGATTTCCGCAGAACCCCTGGTTAAGAACAACTGCTATAGACCAGGGATTCTCAACTTTTAGAAGACCACGGCCCGGTTTCATTTATTTTTGTAAGTAGAAGATCCGGTAACACACGGCTAACGGCGAATGAATGGGGGGGGGGGGGGATTGAGCGACCAATCACTCGCTGCCCGGTATGAATGATGTCAGTACCCGGTACGCTTATAAATAATCCCTACATTTCTAGCTACATTGTAGAAATTTAGCGCATCGTGATTGGCCGAAATGAGTGATGAACCATTACGTCACTCATGGTGAAATTTTTGCTGGCGACGTTTAACAATGGATACATTTAATTCTGCCTGAGTCCGATATCCACCGTTGGAATATAGTACGGGATTCCCATATCGAAGGTTGTGTGTTCGATTCGGTCTGAAACCCATCCAATTTTTTTCCTCCATCTTTGCTGCCATTTACTGATTTACTAAAAAGCGTTTCCATTTTTGTTTCTGATTTAATCAAATGCGGTTCACGTGCATCGAGAAGACAATAATAACGGCTCGCGAAGCTTGGTCCAGCTATCATTTACTGATTCAATAAAAAATGCTTTCAGTTTTCGTTAAGCCAGGTTTTCCTAGGTGCAGGTTTCTACAGCGCGTGCAGCGTGAAAACGCTGATTGGTAAAAAAAACCTGAATTTCCGGTTTTTAACCAATCAGCGTTTTCACGCTGCATACGGCGCAAAAGTTCTACTCCTAGGAAAACACGGCTTTAATGAACTTTGAAATTCACTTTCACCCAAAACTCCGCCTCTCGTGACGTCTTGCTAGCTTTTTTGCTCGCAGTAACCAATCACCGGCGTGATATTGCTTCCTGTATTACTAAGAAAGTAGGGATTGTAATTACGCGCTCGGTACTGGCTCGGCGGTTGAGAAACACTGCTATAGACAGTCTATGCAATAAATGATGGCGTATGCTGGGGGGGGGGTTCGGGGGGTGTGGGCTCTGTTCGATGGCGGGTTCGGTTCTTTCCAGCGCGCCTCCAATACGTTAGAAGTTCCTATGGAATCTTAACGTGGAGGCGCGTCTGGTTTTTATGCTATAGACAGTCGTGCAATAAATCGTGTTATGCAATTTCTCATATCTTTCATCTCGGATGGGCAATTCTTTTTTTGCATCCGAGATGAGTTTCGCATTTAATAAGTGCTCTTTTAATGTGCCGCGGCCCACTTAAGTGTTCTGGAACTGCGCCACAGTCATCTGTAAATATGCCTCAGGCCACTAAAGTGGTCTGGGAATGATGCGCTAGTCATTCAAGCGATCTAGAAATGTTCCGCGGGTCACTCTAGTAACATGGAAATGTCCCGTGGGTCATTCTAGTGATCTGGAAATGTCCCGAAGGACACTTAAGTCTTCTGTAACTGTGCCGCGGTCATACGTAAATAATAACTTGGGTCACTTAAGTAATCTGGATGTGTCCTGCAGGACAGGGCCGTCTTAACAGCATCATGGGCCCCCGGGCCAATAGGTATTTCTGAGGCCCTACCTGGAAAATTCTCGAAAATTTCAATTAGTTCACATTTTTGTGAGGTCCCTCTTCTCTTGAGGCCCCCCGGACCGTGCCCGGGTGGGCCTATGCGTTAAAACGGCACTGCTGCAGGACACTTAAGAGATCTTTGGATGTTTTGGATGTACCGAGGGTCACTTAAGTAATCTGTGTTTTTGCGGGCCACTAAAGTAGGCCTACTATGGAACTGTGCCACGGTCACACGTAAATAATGCCTTGGGTCACTTATCTTTAAATTTGTTCATTTTTCTCAAGTTATGGGTCACATCAGATGATGGAAAGGACTACATTTGTCCCGCGGACCATGGATTGAACATGTATGGTCTATAAACATTCGCGCAACAAATTGGAGCTGGACATCCACACAGTCACGTGTTGAGTGTATCGTTTCATACACGAAATGTCTATGAGTGCGAACATGGCTCACACATCTCGGGTCCAGAGATCTTTGAGGGGCCTTCTCTATAGAGAATTTATGGTATAAAAAACAAAACAAAAATAATGAAATTTGTCTTGGCCCCCCAAGGGCTAGATTCTTATTTGCGCAACCCTGATGGGGATATGAGTTTGGACGTACCTCTAAAGCCTAGTCCACACCGGTCACACTACGCTATTCTGAGCTGCGTAAAACCGGTTTTGGAGGGGTAGCCACACAAAATTTACCATTAATATAGGCCGCGCTGTGATAGCTACACCTCGAAACGGTTTTTTTAAAGCTGTGTAGCGCTGCTGGTGGATCAGGCTTAAGCCGGGTTTTCCTAGGAGTAGAATTTCTGCGCTGTGAGCAGCGTGAAAATGCTGATTAGTTAAAAACCTGAAATTCAGGTTTTTTTTCGACCAATCAGCGTTTTCACGCTGCACGCGCTGTAGAGACCTGCTCCAAAGAAAACCTGGCTTTAAAGTCGGGTTTTCCTAGGAGCAGGTTGTGTGTGCCGTTCGCAAGGTGAATCGCCCAGAGCGACACGCCATCCGCTCACCAATAAGAAAAGCAGCATGACTGTTTTCCCACAGAGCACAATACGACTCAAGACAGCGCTTTACGTTGAGCGTGATTGGCGGACTGCTTCTGGAGGAGTCGAATGCGTCGTGCGCTGCGCATTTCACCGATCTTCTCTTCTTTTTGTAGTGTTTTTTTTCCCTCCCCTTCAAACCGGAGCATGCAGGCGACAGAGTAGCTGATGCCAGGGCCATATATTATAATATAGCCTCCCTGATCTGATGCGCCACGCTAGGAAAATACAAACGCGTAGCGTGACACGTTTCTGCCGACGCGAAATGATCCAGTTCGAAGTTCACGCGGCGTAAAAAACCTATTCCTAGGAAAACCCGATTTAAGGTGGCAAACGTAGTGCACGCGTGTTTCCGATTCTGGAAATCCGCTTCGTTAGTGATTGGTTAAAACCAGAATTTTCAACTTTTTTTTGCCCTATGCTCACCCTCCCGGCGCAAGTGAACTCCGCCCACTCTATGAATTGGGAACACGCGCGCACTATGTTCGCACCCCTGAAATAATGATTCAATTTTGGAGAAATGACTTGAGGAGGAAAAACCACCTACCTCGCGGGCAAATGGCTTCGTCCGATCCGTCGGGGCAGTCGGATTCCCCGTCGCAAATCATTTCCAGGCTTATGCAGTATTTGTTCAGGCACCATATCCCGTCACAGAAAATCATCTTGCCCGCTGTGGGTTTTAGGAGACAAAGCCTTGTTAATAAGCGTCAGTGCCTGGGATCTCAGTCCAATGATGTTATGCTTATATGAAAACGAAAGAGTTTCAAAAATTAATGTGCGTGGGTCTTATACAGGGTTGCTCAAAAATCAGAGATGTGAGCGGGTGATAGAGCACGTCAATACAAACAATTTTTGCAATGGGGGCTTTTGCACGCAACCTACTTATTCGAGGAATACAATCGCAAACGGATTTATTCTAGTCTAATCCTCATGAGCACTAATTCCTCAAATTTGCCACCCAGATCCATAGTCGGCTTAGTTCCCGCCGTCCAGCCCAGAATGACGTGACGGAGGAAGCGAATTGTGTAAGATCATCCCGCTTACGGGATATTACGGGACAGATAAATTTTTCCATATTATTGGGCTCTTGGGGGAGGGGCGGCCGGTCATATCTATCGCCCGCTCTTGATCCGTGCCTGAGCGAAGACAGACATCTTCAGCTGCGAATGGACTGGAAGCAAGCATCTTAAGCTCCGAATGAGCCGAGGCAGATATCTTCATCTGCGAATGCAGCCAATCATCATTTAGTCGCTCACTGAATTGGGCATTGCTCTCTAGGTCACTCTTTTCGTTACTCGCATGCTTGCGTACTCTCCAGGAAACTGGACAGTCGAACTCTTCTGGTCACCAAAAAATTTACTTTGTCACCCGAGACCGAGGCATTTTGTCACCTCCCTCTCCGGAATTTTTAGCGGGGAAAAAATAAACTAAGCACCCTTCCTGGTCCAGCGCCTAGGACACTAGACCGTTGACTAATGCCCTTCCTAAGTTCCGGCCATGGTCACTCCCATGCTCTATGCTCACACTCTATAGATCACTCTTTTACTTCCCAAGTGCCAGAAATACGATGAAAAGTAATGGTTTTATTAATTCGTATCTAAAACACGAGATGTATATTCACCAAGCACCCCTTTACTCCCACTAATCCACCTTCCCAGACAAATATCCCTGAATCCAGTGCCTTAATCTTAACGCATAGGATTCACCTTTGCACGGCTCGGGAGGGACTCAGGTGCAGAGACGCCTCGGAAAAATGTGATTTGATTTAAATTATCGACAGCAAACATATAAATTAGTAGGTCGGCATTTTTAACCAAGAGGAGGGCCTCAAAAAAGTCATTCTGCCCGGAGGGGAGGGGGTCCACGATGCTCTTAAGACGGCTCTGCCTAGATTTCCGCCTAGATGAGGGCAGGGCCTGCAACTAGATACTTTGTCAGCCGGAGAAAGCACGCATTTTATTCCCCCTCTCTCCCGTATAATGCAGGGCATTCCGTTAACTACTACACGCATTTTCGGCAGGAAATTGTCGCATTTTGGCCTATTTCTTCCCGCACCCGTTGTTTAAAAAGAATAATAAATTTAGAACATTACACCAAAGGAAATACAGTATTTTTAACACTAAACAGGAGGCATAAATTTAAAACGTATGAGTTTGTCACCCGATCTAGTCCAGTTCCTGGGGCCCAGGCCGCCACAAGATACTTTGTCAGCCGGGGAAAGCATGCATATTGGCACCTCCATGTAATGTAGAAGGAGCAGTTGAAAGGTAAATTCATCACCCGTTCTAGTCGTCCGGGGCAGCATCAGTACCACCCGCACTTCCTTCTCCCTTGTTACGGCCCTACCTGGGGCACTTGATCCAGGGTCGTCTTAAGAGCATCATGGGCCCCCCGGTCCAAGTGGTTTTTCTGAGGCTCTACCTTGCAAATTCTAGAAAATTTCAATCGGATCTCATTTTTGTGAGGCCCGGGTATGCCCATGCGTTAAGACGGCACAGACTTGATCCGCTTACTCCCTTACCGTACTACCCTACCTCCCAGTTGCGGCCCTAAATGAGGGAGCCCCGTTGAGGGTTCTGTAAGTGAGCCAGAAAAACAAATTGAGATAAATGAAATGTGCATACTTTGATTGCCCGAACGGTCAAAAAACAGCGGCGATTTCCGGATGACGCCAGAGCTCCGTTTCGACGTCGCCAAAACAGTTGATGATAATGGAAAAGATGATGAAGGTGGTGATGACGACGACGTCGAGTTACCCGTGGTCAGGAAATGATCGGCGACGGATTCGTTAGCCGGAAAACCATTCGCAACGTACGTCGATGTCATCGCCAAGATAGCGGCAACGATGCAAAAGCGATGCGCGGCAAACATATCTTTCCAAAGTTCTATTGCTTGAAACCACCTGCACAAAAACAAAGGTATACACGGAAATAATCACAGCGCCAAACTTGCCGATACAGCTTAGCCTAGAGAGCTATAAATGCGAGATTTCGTTAGGAAGTCTTGCTTACTTGTTTGCAGCAGAGATATGTCGATGATGACCAGCTTTATTGCAACAGGTACAGCTTGTAGAATGCCCGACCTAACGAGACGAACTGAAGGAAAAACTAATGTTATATGCACAGTCTTTTTAACAGACCGCTGCTTTTTTTTTTTCAACCAATCGGAACAAAGAGTTCAGTGCTTGACAGGTTGGTCGGCCAGCTGTTGAAAAGTCTTGGATTTTTATCCGTAGCAAGAAGCTGTATAATCCTGGAATTCGGTATCCGGCAACGCATAGATGCCCATCAAAGACATGGGCTGTGAGCTCACACCAAATTTTGTTAAAATGAACTAAGCCATGCATTTCCAGATCCCCAAAGTGCCCCACGGTGCAGTTCCATATCGCTCAAGGAGCTCATGCCACACTGCCAGAGCACTTGAGTGACCCCTCCCCCCCCCCCCCACAGCAGCGTACGCCCTCAGGGGCGAGGCGCTTAATGTTTTTCCACTTTATCACTTGAATGGCTCCGGCACATTTAGAGTCACCCTTAAGTGACCCGCGGAACATTCCCAGATCCCTTAAGTGACCCACAGCATATTTACAGACCACTAGAGTGGCCCGCTGTCGAAGTTCCAGATCACTCAAGAGGCTGGTAAGACCAGATACACATCTCGTCTTACATCTTCTACAGATTTCAAGGCGTTCCCAAGTGATGGATGCATTTATTGTTTAACTCAGGGCTGTAACTGGGGGGGGGGGGGAACTGCCCCAGGCAGAAAAAATTTAGGGGGCGGCATTTTTTTGGTGGGAACAAAGAACACCATTACAAAAATATCGAGTTTTAAATCTGTGGGGGCGGCAAAATAATGTTGACCCCGGGCGGCAAAAATCCTAGTTACGGCCCTGGTATAACTCAAGTGGCCCACAGAACACTTGCAGATCACCGCGGTATAGTTCTAGAGAGCAAGCACTCAACTGACCCACAAAGCATTTACAAATCCCTCAAGTGACCCCCGACACATTTATATGATCCCTTAAGTGACCCGCGACGCATTCATTAAACAGTAATATTCAATGTTCTATCAACTTTGCTAACTTTTGCCATCATTTTTAGTGACAATTGTCAATTTCCTGTAATTGTGATAAAGAATTGCCAGATTGACGGTTCCCCAAATTTGGCTGCCAACAATTTGTTCTTGGTGTGAATTGCTCTTCGTTTTCTTTTTTTCTTGCTTTTGACAGAAAACAAATTTTTATTGTCCTTCACTCCCCACCTCATGTGGTGTTTTATTTTTGCTGACGCCGGAAACGCCCAGCCCACCAGGGCCGCAACTAAAGGGGAGCCGGCGGGGGTCTAGTGCCCCGAATCAGAGGGGTAAGAGGCACGAATTTCACCCTCCAACCTCTCCTTCATCATTACAAGGGAGGAAAGGTGCTAAAATGCGTGATTGACCCTGCTGATTGAGGCCCTGCAGCCCACCCATCCCCGCTTTGCATGGAAATAATAGACTACACAGGACTTTCACCCAAACACATATTTTATTGGGGGGGGGGAGATGTTCTATTTTTTAAGTATTTCCCAAACTGTGCAATATCACACCCTTGGAAATTATTTAATAGTTCGGGGGGGGGGGGAAATTAAACAGCAGCTAAATGGGTATCAAAGGATGGTATAACAGACTTGGGGGTTGGCTGATGAGTACAAAAAAATTTCTGAAGCGGGATGGTAGAACGAAAAGTTTGGGGTGGACAGTTTCCCATATTATTATTTCCTTTATTGATTATTATTTCTTTCATTAATTCTGGAATTATTATTTCTTTCATTAATTCTGGAATTATTATTTCTTTCATTAATTCTGGAATTATTATTTCTTTCATTAATTCTGGAATTATTATTTCTTTCATTAATTCTGGAATTACCTCTTTCATCAATGCTGAATTATCTCTTTCGTTAATTCTGGAATCACCTTTCATTAATTTTGGAATTATCTTTCATTAATGCTGAAATTAGCGCTTTCATTATTGCTAAAACTACCTATTTAACTAGAATTTTTCTTTCATTAATTCTGGAATTACCTCTTTCATCAATGATAATTATCTCTTTCATCAATGCTGAATTATCTCTTTCGTTAATTCTGGAATCACCTTTCATTGATTCCGAATTATCTTTCATTAATGCTGGAATTAGCGCTTTCATTAATTTTGGAATTATATTTCATTAATGCTGGAATTATGTTTCATTAATGCTGGAATTAGCGTTCATTAATTCTGGAATTATCTTTCGTTAATGCTGGAGTTATATCTCATTAATTCTGGAATTATATCTTTCATTAATGCTGGAATTATCTTTCATTAATGCTGGAATTATCTTTCATTAATGCTGGAATTATCTTTCATTAATGCTGGAATTATCACTTTCATTTATTTTGGAACTAAAATTATCTGTTTCATTAAAACTAGAATTTTTCTTTCATTAATTCTGAAATTACCTCTTTCATCGATGCTGAATTATCTCTTTCGTTAATTCTGAAATCATCTTTCATTAATTCCGAATTATCTATCATTAATGCTGGAATTAGCGTTCATTAATTCTGGAATTAGCGTTCATTAATTCTGGAATTATCTTTCGTTAATGCTGAAATTAGCGCTTTCATTATTGCTAAAACTATCTTTGGTTATAATGCCGGAATTATCGCTTTCATTAATTTTGAAATTACCTCTTTCATTAATTCTGGAATTATCTCATCGATGCTGAAATTATTTCTTTCATTTATTGTTTTAAACTTTTATTATTTATGCCATAAGAAAATAACGGGGGACCATTTTCACCAAAGTCACTCGATCTTCCGACGAATGATGTTGCGGACAACGTTCTCAGCACTGCCAAGGCGAAGGCCGCTGACGCCTTAATATAAGCTAGATCAAAGCTGTATTAAAGATCTCGAGCCGCTTTGAGCTAGATGGTCCGGCTCGGCTGCAAATCCAACAAGTGGGCCGCCATGTTTGTTGACATAAAAATCCGGAGAGTTGACATAAAAAAGTAGTACTAGCTGATAGTTTTTCATTTGCTTTTTGAGTAATAGATAGCAGCATGTGTCGCATTTTTTTTACTGGTTGTGATTCTTTGGTTGCGATTCATTTATGAATTTCTTGAGTTTTCCCGATAGATGACAGCAAAAGCTTCAATATTTGGTTTCAGAGGATAGTTTTGGCTGAAAATGTTTTTAGATATCTGGCAACAGTGTTGGGATCCGAAATCCCCGAATTTTCGTCCAGAAAATATGGTCAACTTATGCGGTGATGTCTTCTGGTAGTTTTGTTTATTTTTCATTTTACGTGCGTATTTAATTGAAAAGACGCCGCTTCCGTGTTGACATGAGACGTCCATGGTAGAGTGAGAAATAAAAACATCTATTAATAGCCTCGTGTTGCTCGGAAAAACGTCACACAGACTCCATTGTTGTTATTGTTATTATAATTCTCGTCTCCGATGGCTGAGAACTTGACGAAGAAACCAGCGAAGGGCATCTTGAAAGCATCTTCGAGTTTTGATCACTGCGAAGCTCAGAAACCGTAAGTATAATAAACTGAAATTTTATTCATTTATTTGAAATTAGACATTTTGGACACAATGTTGGTTTGCCGTTCCTCAACCATGGTTCTCCGGAGACACCCATCGCTAGGGGTTCCGTAAGATGTAGCTATAACAACCGTGGGGACGGGTTGAGTATTTTGTTTGTGGCCCTGTAAACTAGATTCCTTAATCTCCCAGTGCCAATGGGCAAGGACCCTGATGCTCGTTCGTTAGGTTACCATTGGCACCTGACAATGACTATTAAACTACTGTGTAATGGTAAAGACAGTAAGAAAGGCACTGGACGGAGATTCGCTCCCCTCCCCTAGCATCAAAGACGGAGCCAACTGATCTAATGTATATGGGTATATATGAGCTGGCATCATCATGCTTCCCCCGAGGCTTTCAAGTTTATCTCTGCTTATGACCATGGGCTCCTGGGCAAAGTGATGACAACCTATCTAGAAATATCGAAACAGCTATAGCACATCCGTGGCACCCCTTTCCCCTAATCAATGCTTATCTGCGGCTCCCCAGAGCAAAAGAGTTTGCAAGCATGTGAGCAACCAAAACAGTGATTGATGGACATAGGCGGAGATTGACTTGGAAGTCTGGGAGGGGGTATGATGATGTCAGCTCATATATACATTAGATCAGTCGACTCCACCTTTGGTTGATGGACCAGGTCAGTGAGCGACCGAGAAAGTGAAAGAGGGAGCAGCGGCTCTCAAACTTTTCCACTTACAGTGCCCACTTTAAAAATGTTCTTTATTTTTGTGAAAAAGATTCATAATTTTGTGGGAAGCGAAACAATTTAGTTAATTTTGTAGGAAAAAAATTTAAAATTAATGGTTTCGTTAATTTATATTTCGTGAAGAGTCAAAAAAAAAAACAGCCCCAAATTTTGGCTGGGCAGACCCCTGGTGGTATGATTCATTTTCATGTAGTGCAATTGAGTGGGAAACTGTTATCAGTGGGAATGTTGCGAGCGGGATCCACTGTAAATTTTTATCCATTGGTGGTTTCAGTGTTCTGAAATACATCACTAAGGCTATTTCGAGAGAAATAGTAAAGAGTAACAATGGTGATAATAGCTGTATTCATGTTGTTGTGGATCAGTGTCTCTCAAAGTGGATGTGAGAGCATTGCTCCCTCTCAGGCAATGGAAGAGGGAGAAAGTAATAATAATTACAGATACAATATTGGATCATTCAGGAAGGAAAACAATGAGAAAAAAACAGATAATAGATAAAGTCCACCGTGTCCGAGGCACTTTTCCAGCGTGTTTAGGTATATGTGTTCCCTTTGCCAAAAAAAAAAATAGAATCAAATGTTTTCTTTTTGTTTGGCACCATCTTGCCAAATATATGATATTTATGCCTAGTGTTTTATGACAGACCAAAGAAAGCTTAACGGAGATACTTGTAGTGTCAAATTTGATAACAGTATTACACCTAGCAAAAGAAGAAAACAGCTCCAATCATTTGTAGAGAACCCCGTTATATATTCAATAAATATCTGTATTGTTTGTGTGAAAAGCTAAACGTCAGATTCAGCTTTGTATAGTTCACTTTTGATAATTCTAATTCTATCTTTTCATCTCTCTATATTTACAGTGTTCCGGATATAAAATGGGATGAGATGAACATCCTGAAGACCCTCCATCCACCGGACAAAGATTATGGGCACATGAAAATAGACGAGCCGAAGACGCCGTACAGTTACTACAGCGATAATGATGAAGTTTCTGAGAAACGTGATGTATTAGATGCTGATCTACTCGCACAAAAGTGAGTCAATACTTTTTCTTCTTCCTCAGTTACGTCACTCATTAGAAGCTGCATTTTTCATGTTACCATAAAACGAATTGAGTCCCCACATTATCATAGCATTAGAAACATTGAATTTGCGCTACAGTAAAAACGCAATTGGTGCAAAGTAGGTTTGGAGTTGCCCCAGATATTAAGAAGCTCCATTAATGGAGTAGATACCAGAAATTGTGAAAAATAACAGCTTTCTGATTGTAATGTTTGATGATGGCTTTTCAGCTTTTTAATCCGGTGTCTGTTCTTGAATTGGTCAAATTATATTATAACATGTACACTACGTACTTTTTATCGAAGATCATCTCCATCCCATGCAAAATGGTACTGCGTATAAGAACCTTCGGCAAATTGCCGTAAGATTATATAGGATTTTTAAGTCCTGCATTACTTCTTGGATACCATGTATACTTCCGCACAATCTATCTGAGTGTGTATAATAATTGCACAATGTCTCTACTTATTTTTTTATTTGCTAGAATTATCTCGTCCTCTGAAGATTCCCCTAAGAGGCCGGCCAGTCCTCCCAGTGAAGACGAGTATGCGGAAACAGAGGAAGAAAAAGGTATGTATCAATCAGGGTCGGGTTTTTGGCATTACAAGCGTCAAAAAAACAGGTTTAAACTGTCAAACCTAAATGAATGCTTTTTGATGATGTTTTGAACACAATAGCTATATAACATGATGAAAAACTTACTTTTTTGTATATTACAATGTTTTATTTTTAAACATTAATTACAATTAAAACAAAATATTAATTATAATTTGCAATTTTGAATTTTTCAACAAGGCTAGAACATATGAAATATAATTTTGTAGTTCATTTTATCTAAGCTACTGATTACCTGTGTTCAATTTGCTAAGCGGAATTGAGCTGCCTATTCAAAATATGTATGATAGAGGCATCACAGAGTTATGTTTTAGACTTCAGAAACTATATATAAATCAGTATTAAAACAGTAAAAAACTTATTGTCAATGTTGTCAAATAGTTTTTTAACCTGATAGGAATGCTAAATAAAAAAACACTTTTATGTAGATTAAAGGGTTTTATATTTGGAATTATAATTACTGAGAATCTACAGGGTGATTATAAAAAAACTATCCCGACATATGGGCCCCTAACTATCATACCATTCACAGAAACTGAATGAAATTTTGGCATAAGGTATTTTGATGTATGCGCTCAAGAAGGATATGGAAAACAACAGTGTCACTCTAACAGTTACGGTTACAGTGAGAAAATTTCAAAAATATCAAATGGCAACACCAGGTTTTTTGTATTGGAATGTGATCTCCTTTGTGAAAAACCCTAAATAGCGTTCGAACGGCAACTGTAGCATGAAAATCACCGGCGGTAGATAGGCTAAAAGTGAGGACAGAGAAGCAGCATAAAATAAAGCATTTTATTGTGTTTCACAAATTTTCCACATGACCTTGTGGAGGACTAATCAGGCTGGGATCTCAGCCGAAGAAACGGTGTGACGAATGAAACGAACATTAATGCTCTGGTACACGGCAAAGTCCTTTTTACTTTTTCCTTGCCTAGCTCTGGGGATTTTTGTGCTACAGGTGCCATTCCAACGTTATTTAGTGTTTTTCAGTATGGAGATCGCATTCCAATACAAAAAACTTGGTGTTGCCATTTGATATTTTCGAAATTTTCTCACTATAACCGTAACTGTTAGAGTGACACTGTTGTTTTCCATATCATTCTTGAGACATCAAAATACCTTATGCCAAAATTTCATTCAGTTTCTGTCAATGGTATGATAGTTAGGGGCCCATATGTCGGGATAGTTTTTTTATAATCACCCCGTATTTTGATATTTTAAATTTTATGATCTGCCCAAAATTTTATTCATGTAAAAATTCTCACACAGAATCTGTTAATACACTAATTAAACTCATTTACTTTCATCTAAAAATTTCTTAGAACTCAGTGTGTATAAATTCACAGAGTTTTAAAGAATATTTTCAACCAAAGCAGAGCTGACAGGACTTGATACCCAAAGCATTTGTTTTGCACATTTAAAATCAAATACAGCTTCAATTAGAAAACCATTTTATTATAAATGCTAGTAAATATACCATATCATAGTACAGAAGTAAGAATAACTAAGTTTTACTAAGGATAAGTTACAGGAGTTTCTTAAGCATAATATACAAGCTAGCATTGCAAAATTAAATGAAATTTTAGTCCCACAATTTAGTATTTTGATCGCTAGATATATTTCAGTGTTATGCATAATAAGAGTTCGTTTAAGTATTAGTGATTATCTAGATAATTTAATAATAACAGAAATAAACATTACATATATGATGTAATAAACTTTTTTAAACTCATATCTGTTGCAAAAAGAGTACAGCAGATGGTTTATATCAAAGCACATATATAATTTTAGAAGGTCAAGGGTCATCTTGAATCTGAGAATTTCAAGTCATTCCATAGTTTCCTTCCACTGTTTATGCTATGCTTTATTCAAATTGTGTATCTTATAAGAAAAAAATATTTTTTGCGCAAAAATAATTCTGTAGAGTAGAAAATTATTTTACAATCATGTTAAATATTTATTCTTTGCATAACAGTCACTTCAAACATTGCATGCAATTAAAGTGTGCATTTCCAATGGGAATTTTTATATTGAAAAGCAATATTTGAGGTTTTTGATTTGAAAGTTTAAACCAGTGTTTCCCAAAGTGGGCAATATCGCCCCCTGGTGGGCGATGGAATGGTCCAAGGGAGCGATAGAACCCACTGATTTAACATAGGATCCTATGGGTTTACTTGAGTTGGGGGCGATGAGAGGAAAACATTTTTGATGAAGGAGGCGATGGAACAAAAAGTTTGGGAGACTATGGTTTAAACCATCAAAAACCTGCCAACCCTGGTATCAATATAAGCAGAGAAATTTTTTTTACCCTCAGTCTATTTCTCATTACGAATTCATGGAATCATTCTTTAAAGATTCAAGAAAAAACCTAATACAGTGAATCACCATTTTCCAAAAAAAAAAGAGACACGAAAATGCTTTAAATGGGAAATCTTTACATTAGAACGACAGAAGTAAAGCTACTTTTGGCTGCTCATGGGCCAGAAACGGTATATATGTGTGTATATATATAGAGGGTGACCACATATGATCTATATTTTACAGGACATTCTGGTAATTTTGGTTTGTCTAAGTCTGTATTTTCCTATTTTTCAACGAAGTTTGAGTTTTTATTCATCACTAAAATCAAGGATTGAGATTACTTCTGTACCTTATTAATTATCTTATGGTAATTATGGTAGCTCCTATTATCATACAGTGGGACTTTGGTTAGTGAGCAGTTCGGTTAATAAGCAATTTGCATAACGATCAAGAATTCGTAACAAATTTTGACTCAGTTAATGAGTGATGATTCACATTACGGGCAAAAATTTTGAGCTTTGTTTATTTATTTTCACAACTGAGCTGATGGTTTTTTGCTTTCGCCCATGCACGTGTTATGGAATTCTGAGTAATATTCTCCCCTAAAGTCTCCTGTAAGCTTGTCTCACTCGGAAAATTAACCCACGTGTGAGTGTGAATATTTACGACACGAAACTACATGTAGCATTGTAACCATGCGTATGTGTGCTTGAAGGTTTTTAATTCTGCTTTGAGCAAACTTTGGGCTAATTGCACTATTGAACGTTACTTTGAGGGGCTAGCTCATGAATAGGAGCCACTGCTTGTCGATTGTGGGCTTGTGGAAGACCATGGACTAGAGGTGCATGAGGATGGCATTCAAGAACTAGTGGTGGAATTGTCTAGAAGTTGACGGTAGATGAAGTGATGGATCTCTTTTGCACGCACCAGTAAGAGTTTATGGAAGGTATCTCATCTGAGGAAGAGAGAAAAGTAAGGAGATGTCCCTCACACATAAAATGAGATTAGAGAGATGTGTAAAATGTGGGAATCTGTGCAAAACTTTTTAGAAAAGTACCACCCACATAAAGCTGTAGCTGTGTGCAAGCAATGAATCTGTCCAACAAACATTTTCAGAAATCCAAAAAAAGGAGGCAAAAGCAAGTGTCATTGGATGAAGTTCTTTTTTGAAAATCACGCAAAAAAGAATAAGTTTGCAAACAACAGTGAGTCCGTAAATCGTCCTAAATGATACTCGACAAGACAAGGAGGGCTAAATTAATTTGCACATTTTCATATTATATGTTTATTTATGGTGTTATTTATATTATGTATATTTTTTGTATTATATATTACTATTATTCTGTTTAATTATTGTTTGAATGCCGTTTTCATTAGTAATTTTTATGTAAATGAATAATTGTGGAACCAATCTATTAGAGTTTCCATTATTTCCTATGGGAAGTTTGACTTGAATAACGAGCTATTCGGATAACCAGCACTTTGGTGGAACGAATTAAGCTTGTTAACCAAAGCTCTACTGTAATCAGTTATAGTCATATAACTATGTCTCACATGTATTTCACATGTCTGCCACAAACAAATAAGTGTTTTAGTGAATTAAATTTTAATCATTTGCAATTTGCAGTAGCCCCCTCCCTCCCCCATTTCTTGCGTATGGACGTTTTCAACATCTTTAGCAATAATTGAAACCATATTTTTGACAATTTTTTGGTAATAACTGGCAAATTTTTACTTTGACAATTAAATTTTAATCTATTGTGAATTGCAGTAACCCCCCCCCCCCATTTCCCACCTTGGTGATTTTTTTAGCAATTTCAGTGATAGCTGGAAACTTTGCTTACCTTTGACAACTTTTTGTCTGTAATTTGCAACTCTGTCAGTTTTTGGGGATGTCCCGTATGAATCCAGATTTCCTGTATTTTTATGAAGGAAATATGGTAAGCTTTACTGCTCATACCTTTCTACCAGAATGGCTTTCGTGGAATGGAGGTTGTGCACCACTGCAATAGAGAATTGAACAAAACTTGGAATAAGTACTCGTTGACCTTGCACTAATGTTGTAAGCTGATGCAACAGCACTGTCATTTTGAGGTGTGCAATCTCTAAAACTTATTATAGCTCTGACACGAATAATACTCATATTCACGGTCATGTTACGTAAGGCTGTGGCTCAGTTTGTGACCAGTAGGATTTGACGTCATCGACTGCACACTTTAATGTTTGTCACAGACCGTCGTTTGAGGAAGATGTAAAATGGGAAGCAGACTACGGGTAAAATCATTCCTTTTTCTCAGCAGAAGAAAAAGGAAGTGAGCCGAAAAAGTGAGCCTGGCAACTGTCGTGCTCACCCTCAGTAGTGGCATAGGAGAAAGGGGGGAAGAGTCTATGGATGGACAACATCAGTAATGGTGTATGATCCTGGAACCATGGGTGCTCCATCCTGAGTATTGACATAGGAGCTAGGGGCTTTAGGTATTTATATGAATTTAGCAGTGCTGTAGGAGTCCTGGGCATGTAATTTCTCTTTCTCTCTCTCTCAGCAGTGACATTGCAGCACCCATGTGTTTAAAACACTTCTGATGACACTGTATCCTCAGCTCTGACAAGATGTCCCGAAATGCCATGCAAATGTTTCCAGTTGTTGGATTTAGTTACCAGATATTTTACTGTGACAATAACTATCACACCCTAAAACACTTGCGGTCATATCCCCCAAGACACCAGCAGCTTTGTCGATTTTGTTTAGAAAAACCGTCAATTCTTCCACTGTTATGTATGGGGGGATATTTAAATTTAAAATTGTTTATTTTTATTTCATTTTCTCAGATAAAAATAAAATCTACAGATAATACGGAGCAATCTGTAATCCACTTTGTTCGAATGTTGTTGCTATCAACATATTTCTTAGAATATACACTAAAAATTAGGGTAATATCAAAACCCTCTTCATATTCATTGGCAGGAGAATTTCAGACTTTCGCGATCATTTCTTTATCTTTTTAAAATTTATCCGTTTTTGATTTAGAAACACTTCATCTTTTTCAGCCCAGAGGAAAGCGTTCGAGCAAAAGCGAAAGATGCACTACAATGAGTATTACGCCATAAAGCTAGCGCGGAAACTCATAGAGAAAGATGAAGATGACGATGATGATGAAGAAGAAGACGGCAGTAGTGCAGAAGTTGAAGAAAACGGCAGGAATGATCATTCACAAGATCAACCGAGTGGGGATGATCAGCAATTAAAGTAATTTATTTAATTCCCTGCGTGCATTGTAAATAAACTAAGAATTCCACTTGAGTTATCGCACGGTCTCTCTCTCTCCACGGTTTCATACAAATTTCCCCTTGTTCAGATTTATTACTTCTCTTTTTTTTGTGGCAATTAAAGGATGTATATTATATGCAGAAAAACAGATTCATTTTTGAAGGAAAAAAAAAATCTTGCCTAAATTCTGGCTCAAAATGGAAAATTTTGTCAATGTAAAAATACTAAGTCAATATCTCTATGCATCTTTTATGGAATGCTTTTATTGTGAATGGATTGTATGTTTGGTGTTTTGCTCAACTAATAATTGATAGCCGTTTTTTCTTCTTTCATTTGAAACAGAACAGTTGCCCCACATTGATCTCTGCACCCTTGTGTTAGAACCCTGTCTGTTTTTTGGTAGGAGCATTAACTCTTTAATGCTCAGATATTTATTTTCAAAGTTGACTTGTCCAAGTTTTGACTACAGTAGACTCTCCATACTCCAGCCGCGCACTATTCCAGCCTGTCAGAGAGCACGGTAGCCAGGATCAATAGGATACTTGCCTAAGATGTCTTTAAGCAAGTATCGTAGTTTAGTGATGTCGCGAGCTCAATACCCGATTTGTCCTTAACAGAAAGTTTCCTGACACAGAGGTACAACTGAAATGCCGACAATGTAACAGAACGCAGAGAAACCGCTCCATTCAGAATCGGCAATAAATTATAGGTCCCAAAGTCTAATTTGCCCTCCATGTGCAGAAAATGACCATAGTGTGACAAAAATGATCAGATGATCCGTCCTGTCCAGTATCGTACATGTGTGGAAGAGGAAAACATGTTACTATGTGGCTGTGGTCCAATTTTGATATGGGGGGGGGGCAGTTGCTAATCAGGAATTATGGGACTCTTTTGCAACTCAGGTCAAAAATGTTTTGTTAGTTAATGAATATATGTTATGTACATTTCGTGGGAGCCCCCAAAGTCGCAGGGTCTTGAGAAAATTCTCTGTTTATCCATTCTGAAATCAGTCCTATGCATATATATGTGCTTAGAAATTTGCAGTATTTAAAAAAAATTCAACTGCTTTACAGTAATTCAGTAATTTCAATAATTTGGCGTAATACTTTCCTGATATATGCCAGATTAGTGAGGGTCTATTGTTCTTTCTTTCTCCTCCTCTATAAGACAGACTTTTCGTCCTAGTTCCTGCCTCTGACGAGAGCTTCCTTCGTCTTCCCTGCCATTCCAAAATGGCTTCCCTAAAGCCTCCAAAAAACATGCTCATGTTCCTTATCTGGGCCGTCAAGTGGTTAAGGTGATAGAAAGTTTTCACACCTTATTTTTTGTCTGTGGTTCACCTTGAAATATTCTAGGGCTCCTAATTTCTGTTGGAACTCCTGTCTTTTATCTGCCCCCCCCCCTCCCATTCATGAGAGAACAACTGGTCTCTAGGGGTACTTAGCAGGGTTTAAGCTACTGTCTGATTTTTCGTAAAATGTGAAAAAAGTGGTAGCCACTTTCGCAAAAATGCATTAAAAAGGTACGGAACGAGTAGACATCCAACCATCAATCATTACATTAGCATTGTAGCATTTTGCTAAAGCTTTTCTCCCCATTTTTGCTTTTTTGTTTGCAAAAGGAATTTTTTATCCAGCTTAAACCCTGGTACTTAGTTATGAAAAAATGTTTTGCTCACCCTTGAAGACTATTTCAAGGGCAAGTTTGGAGCCGAAATACACCACCATTGCATCGAGTTGGAATATGATGCTGAGACACTTATACTGTATGTATATACCGTTAAAACATAATTTCCAGAGCTTATGCCCAATATGCATCCATATTTTTATTTGTTGCACTTGTTCCAAGAAATCCGGTGATAGTATGAACTGATGGTCTCTGGTATTGGCTTCTAATGTTCCCCTGTGTGGGATATTGGGGATGGGTGGATTTCCGGATGCATCCATTTCTTTGTGAGGTTTGAAATCACATACATGATGGAAACCTGGTTGCATCAGGTCATGTCGAACTGTATGTCTGAATAGTCATGTATTGATTTTGAACTGTACATAGCCTAGTTACAGTCGAGCCTCATTAAGACGAAGCAAAACAAAGAGAGACTGAAAATATCTTGTACTAACCAACAAACCAGCCATTTTTATATTCAAATGTAAAAAAATATTGAAATCATATCAAGCTATAGTTTGTCTTAATGAGGCTCGACTGTAGATTTTGTTCGTATTCAACGAATGTGGTTTGTGATCTGTGGATAAACAAATGAACATGATGTGCGAAAGTGAAAATCCTTATATAATGATACTCTCTGTAAAAATAATTGCCTATACAGGGTGCCAGGAAAAACAGCACAAACTAATGTGAAATGTTTATCCCCCCCCCCCCCCATTTATGCAGTTTTCCCCACTTTGCCATATTTCAATTCAAATATCTCAGTGAATTTTTTTTTTTTTTGCCTCGGGAGAGAAAGGGCGACAACTTTCTAATTGGATTTTTGGGCACAGGCTGTCCATATAAAAAGTTGATGTTTCTATTTTTTCTACTTGGGGAGGGGGGTGGCTTTAACCCTCTGCCTCTTTACATCATATTTTGGAGAAACAATGAGATTCATCAAGGACCCCTGAAATGAAACCTGTCAACTTCCTCGTGGGGAGGGGCAGCTGTAGCACTGTAGGAATTCCCCCCCCCCCATTGATCAAAACTTGATTTGTATGTATTTTACCAACAAATAAAATCTAGGACCCAATGTACAGATTTTTAGTGGGGCCCCAGGCATGATTGATCGCGGCACCCGCTATTGAATTTTACAATGATATAGCAACAAAAAACAATGAACTTTGTAGAAGACCCCTTCCCGAAATGAACCCTGTCAACTTCCCCATAGGGGGTTGACAGCATTTTATCTACAATACAGGAGAGCTATTGAGTCATACATCAAAGTCCCCGACGGGGCACCTGGACCTTGTTTGTTGAGAACACCAATGGTATTATACATATATGTAACTTGTAATATATATGATTTTGGTACATACACATGACTTGGTCCCAATAGGTTGAATGGTTCCCAATATATTCAAGAGTTAAATGAAAACGTGACCGGAAATCGTGACCAATTTCCATTGTATGAAACGCCCTCAAAATCATTGTTCTTTTCGAGTTTGTGATTTTGTAATATAAAGTAGATGTGTGTACAATCCCTCAAAAAAAATGACTATGCAGTCATTTTAACTGACTGCGTAGTCATTTGAAAACTTTTTGTAAGTGAAAGTATACTTCCAAAGTCAATGATTACAGAGTTAATCCTACGGACAAACAATTTGAATCTCCCTGTATAATGATATCGCTCACTGGTTCCGATGCACTTTACCTAGTGTTAATATATTCCATAGCAGTGTGCTTCTCTGGTCCCTTGAGTATCGTTGTATAGGAGTTTCACTGTATATTGTGGTTTGTGGTTTCTTGATGAATTATCAAAGATGTGTACATAATTGAACTATAGTCGAACCCCTATTTAACGATTTGAATCGGACATATTTATTCATAAAACCAATGAAAATTCATTAAATTGGGGTTGATATGGTCATAGGGAATTTAAAAAGATTTTTTTTTTATCGCTGTTTTGATGTATATTCTTTCATATAAGTTTGTGTTTCCCAACCTGTGGTGTGTATATCTCCACGACAGGGATTGTGGGGAAAACATTCGGTAATGGCAGAAAAACTGGATAAAGTAACTAGAAATACAGTTGAGCCTTGATTCGATGCCACCATCTATTTCACAGAATTCTGCTGTTATATCAAATCTCAGTTGAACCCATGTAATCACTGTATATGGAAAATTTGTTCACTGAAAATTTCTGGCGCTAAGCGAGGATTGGCTCCAAATCAGAGGATGCTTCAACCAGGTTTGACTGTGCTTACCATTAGGTTTGGTACAATGCAGGCTTGGATCCTGAGGGGGAGACGATTGCCCCCCACTCCCAAGAGCCGAATAATAGAGGAAAATTTGTTTGTGTCCCGTAAACTACAGGGTGATCCAATGCACACGTACATGATAAGTTGCTTCTCCATGGATCTGCCTGCCTCTGCTGCATTTACAACTGAAAAAGTCTGTCTTCACACCATTTGAAGCTGGAGATGGTCTGTTTCATTCACAGCTGGAGATATTTGCCTCAGCTTCATTCACAGCTGGAGATATTTGCCTCAGCTTCATTCACAGCTGGAGATATCTGCCTTGGCTCATCCACATCTGAAGACCTTTGCTCCATTCAAATCTGGAGATGTCTGCCCCAACTCAGGTGTGGATCTAGAGGGGTGTGAGATGGGAACTTCTGTCCCTCCCAAGAGCCAAATAATGTGGGAAAATTTGTCTGTCCCATAAAATGTGTGACAATCAAACTAACACAGTTCGCCCCTACTGTCACATCATCCTGGATGCGCTCCTGCTACAATGTACCAGAAGGCAGTAGCATCTTAAAAGGGCCGAAGGTCAAACAGGAGTTACCAAACCATTGGGAGATTTTATTCATTCTTAATGTTCATCATGGTGACTGGAACTTGTCAAGCCCTGATTTAGTGAGTGCATCTTCCCATATACAAAAAACAGGTCTCAACTGGATTCCAAAAAACATGTTTGAGCACTGACCCTCAACGTGACAGATCTGCAAGGGGTACGTGTGAATTTCTGGGGGGGGGGGGGGGTACGTGAAGGTTGGGAACCACTTATTTAAGTGATAATGGTGGTGTGTATGTGCTATCGAATGTGGGCATTGAAACACTCTAGTACATAATAAAACAGTAGTTGATAGTGTGATTTTGTACGTAGTATATCCTTGACGTGACAGTGTATTGTACATTTCTTGTGAAAAAAACCAAAATGAACATTTATGGTAAAAGAATTTGGAAGTCGAGTGGAATTATCACTTCTAACCGTTTTATCTATATCTGCAGCTGACATGCTCAGTGTAATGGATGTGATCTTGGCTGTCCAGAAATGACTTAGAATTGTCATCTGAACTGTGGTCATCGAAGAAGATTCACATTGAGGATGTCTGGTGTAAATTGTGTACAAAATGTCTGGAAGTTGTGATTCCACCTGGCTTTTGCTCATCAGCTGAAAAGCTTCTTTCCTTCACGCCAGCTGTAAAAGCCTGAATTCTTCTATGATGAGAAAGATTTTGGGCTGTTTTGCCATTGTGAATGAACTAAATGTTTCACCTGCATGAGTGACTGACATATTGATCAAGTGATGCAGAGTCAATGACAAAGCCTGTATTTATGTGATTAAAAACTATGCTAGGCATGCACTACTTTGCTGCGATTGGTCAATAATTTTCACATTATTTTTATTCTTGGCCTAGATGAGATGCAATTTTCTTACTTTTTAACTTTAAAAAATCAAATTGTTCGAACATTATTTGACTGAATACAACAATACACAGTACAAGCTCAGCTTGACGATTGCATAATACAATAAAACCCCTCTTAGCCACCACTCCTGTTTTATTGTCAAGTAAAAGTTTTCCAATTTTATGACAAAATAGCCTTTTTAAATTATGTTTTTCGAACACCTGTTTAACGGTCACATACACTATATTCATCATTTGTTCCATCGGACTAAAACCCCTGTACCGACACCAATAATGCAATTTTGGTTCAAATTATGTGGTCACTAGATGACAGCAGAAGTTGCAATATTTTAAATTTGATCAAATTTTTTTTTTATATTTGGCTATTTTTAAATAAAATTTTGACATAAGGTTTTTAATGTTTGACAACTTGTATGTTTGTCAGAATCTAAACTCACGTGCTCATATTTTATATCAGTGGTTCCACAAACTGTGTACCGTGATTCTGTGGGGGGAGGGGGTGCGCGAAAGATTTTCTGAAATTTCACTCTGAAGGTTACCGTCGGGGCCAGATTAACCGTTAAACAAAATATGCATGTGCTTAGGGCACCAAGAGAAAAGGGGCACCATAAAAACTCAACTTTTTTATCTTTTCTGTTACTTAATGTCATAGTATAGAAAATTAAATACAAGGATATTCACTCAAAATACAAAAAATGGGAACACCAAACAGCTATTTAAAGGCAAATATAGCGCCCCCCCCCCCCAAAAGTAGTTCGAGCGGCGACAAAGAAAGGGAATCGGTGGACATTATCATTCTATTTATTACTCACTCTGTCTAGGGTAGATACTATTATGAGTTAAAAAAAAAAAAAAAAGAATAAAATCTTTAAAAAAAACAAATAGTGGAACCCACGACCACCTAGATAACCTAGTGTAATTTAGGAGGTCGTGCCGAACCACGGCCCACAAGACATTCAGTGTTTAGTTGGCAATGTATACCCCTCCTTGAAAACGGATGGGAACTTCACTTGTCCGACAGGGATATATATCGTTTTATTCCTTTCTTCTTGGTCGGGCCCGTCATTTTGGGGGGGGGGGGCGCGCTTTTGAAAATACACTAAAAATGGTGTATATAGATATATACATACATTGAGTACATTTTTTTTTTGCCCCGCCCCCAAAAAAAGAAGTTGAAATGACGGCCCTGTGTTCTTGATCCGTGGGGGCCGTTCAAGTATTACGTAAGCGAATTTTTTTGCCATTTTTTACCCCCCCCCCCCCCCGCCAGCAAAATGTTTTCGTCATCAGCTCTGCCCCTCTGAATCCTCATATTTTCATAAAGGGTGGTTGATGACGTAAGCATTATCCAAACACCCCCCCCCCGTCACCAAAAGTCAGCAAATCGGAAACCAACCCCCCTTCCATCGATGATGACGTAATACTTGAACGGCCCCTTGTTAGGCTAACTGCACACTACGGTTCAGCTGCTGCAGTTGATCTTATCAACAACCGTGGAATTTCGCGTGGAACACACTGCTGTTAGCAACCGGGTTTTTTTATTTGTGACATCTCGGGCTTGATAATTATTATTTATATTATTAAATTATATTATGAAAATTATTTTCATCAAACCGAAGTTGGCTGCGGTTTTGTGCTCATAAGTTGCATTGCAGTAAAACCCCCTCTTAACGGACACCCCCTCAGATGCAGTCACCACGTCTTTTGCGTCCATAATTTATAGTTGTATGATATATAAAAGTATGTACCCTGTTTAACGGTCACCCTTCTTTCACGGACGAATTTTTTCGTCCCGTCGGTGTCCGCAAAAGGAGGTTTTACTGCATATACTAATAAAAATTTTCAGGTAATTATTTAATTTTCTGTAACAATATTTGCCGTTTGAAATTAATTCGGAGTTGAAGAAAGACAACCTACAAGTTAACCCATTTTCGACCGCTCTTTACGATTCATGACCAAATGGCACAATTTTTTTTATATATGATGACGACTGGCTATTCAAATGACATATTTTTAAAGTTTCAAAAATTGGACATGAATTTAGCACGTTTTTTTTTGTAATTAAACTAAATTTCCAATTAATTAAATTTCTAATAAATGGAAATTAATCATAATAAATTTTGGGAGACCCCATGTGACCAAAAAAAAGTCAAGGAAAAAAATTATTTTCCCCTATTATATTTAAAGTATATACACTGCTCAAAACAATTAGGGGAGCACATGGTTTTAACAAAATCACGCAAAGATGTATACCGATAAGTAACATAAAATGAATCGTCCATAATTTAAAGCCTAGCAAGAAACGGAAGAAGAAAACTTCATATGCAAATCAAAGTTCATGACGACAAAAACCAGAAAAAGGAGATGTTGCAGGGCAGAAATCGGGATGTTGCAGAAACGTCTGTTTTACTGCCGTAACTGTGAAATTCGATTGCGCAGTATTTTTTTTTTTTTGAGACAAGGTGACTTGAGGATGTCTCAACAACGGGATTTACCGGAATCCATGGCATGGCGTGTTATAGGCAGACTGGAATCCGGGCAAACACAACGTAGTGTCGCGGACGCTGTTGGAGTCGCCAGAAGTGTTGTTTCAAGGCTGTGGAATCGATTCCAAGAAACAGGAAATGTTAGACGTCGACCAGGGCAAGGTCGGCCACGCGCCACTACAGCAACTGATGACCGGTATGTACGGTTAACAGCCCGTCGAAACAGAACAGAGAGAATGCTACACAGCTGCAAAGGCGGTTGCTCTAGGCAACAGGACGAAGAGTGTCCAGCCAAACAGTACGTAATCGGCTTCATGAGGGAGGGCTCTATGCACGTAGGCCAATGGTCTGCATTCCGTTGACCCCACGCCACCGTGCGGCCCGAAGAAGATGGGCTGCTGAACATCGAGATTGGGAGCAACATGATTGGAGCCAAGTGCTGTTTACAGACGAGTCCCGATTCAGTCTGGAGTGTGACACCCGACGTGTTCTGGTATGGAGGGACAGGGGCACTCGAAATAACCCCGCATTCGTTCGTGAAAGGTCACAATACAGACGAGCTGGTTGGATGGTATGGGGTGGAATCAGCATAGGCGGACGTACGGACCTGCATATCATTCGGAATGGCACTTTGACGGCCCGAAGGTATGCAGACGAGATACTGCGACCTCATGTCATCCCTTACGCTGGAGCCATTGGAGATTCCTTTATTTTCCAGGATGATAATGCCCGACCGCATAGAGTTCGTCTGGTGGAGAACATGCTTGAAGCTGAAACAATACAGCGTATGGAATGGCCAGCGTGCTCTCCTGACCCGAATCCATGCTCGGACGACGCATTGCTGCGCGACCAAGGCCGCCTGTTACTGTCCGAGACTTGCAGATTGCACTTCTTGAGGAGTGGAACAGTATTCCCCAAAGTCTGATCGATAACGTCATCGCATCCATGGCAAACAGGTGTGCAGCAGTCTTAGCTGTTCGAGGAGACCACACGCCCTATTAAAACTCATGCATCATGTCTAAACAGCACTTTTTTTTATATCGTTTACATGTAACCAAATTGTTGCCCTAAATCATCTTTTCATGTTTTTTCCATATTTTCAAAGAATTAAAGCTTAATTCCAAATTTTTTTACGTCTTTTTTCTGTATTGCGCATTGATACGCGTGTACTATCCATTGTATGCCAATACGTGGATGTCTCGCACGGTTTTCTTCACTTTGTTGCTTGCTCCCCTAATTGTTTTGAGCAGTGTATATATTTCTGTTGATGGTTCAGATAGAAAATCGAAATGAAATTTCTGATACTTCATGTTTTAAAAACTTTAAAGTATCAAATTTGTAGGCCCAGGGTAGCCAGGAAACTGACTATGCTGATGTATTAGAAGGGACGATCTCTTACGTAGGTTCGTTGCAACCAGGGGCGTCGGAACTGTTTCGAACCTGTGGGTGCCCGTCTTGAGATTCATATAGGAAATTTCGATTTTTGAATCAATTCTGTGGGTGCTCGAACCCGCTCTACAAATTTCCGTGGGTGCTCGAGCACCCACAGCACCCCCGGCTCCGACGCCACTGGTTGCAACTTCTCGTCGCTCCCCCGTCCCCCTTCCTTTTGCATCCGTATCTGTCAAAAGGAGTTCCAGCGACCGACATTTCTTTAATATATATCTGAGCGTAAAAAAAAAATTTCGCTTTCATTAAATTCAACTCAATAGGGAGAAAGGGTCTCGCTCTTGGATGAGGTGCTGGAAAAAAAATGGGGGGGGGGGGAGAGGACAGCACACGAGGAGAAAATATGGTGCAAAGGGCCATTGGCTAACAAAAAATTTGACACAACCATGGACCCCATATGATATTTTCTTTTAATTTAAAATTTTTTTAATTTATTCAATCATGATATATAACTATGTATAATAATATTAAGAACACCAATGGATCATTAGTGGATTCGTTCTCATGAACACAAACAATCGTGATAACAAAAAAACTTCGTTTATCATTTTTCCCGATCAGTTATCAGATGATTTTTTCCAGATGGTGCGATGACACGAAGGGAACGTAATGTCTTCTTACGAAATCAGTTTGCACACGCAGATTTATGGCTTTGCCGTGTGCTGGCTATTCGCATTGCTCTGCCTTTTTCACGTCATAATTTAAAGTTCTTGACCACGAATTACTCAAATTTGCCGCCTCTCCGAACTTGCTACCCCGGTCCGCTTAACACCCTGTACCACTGAGCTATAATGAAAGTTTATTTTTATTTACAATAACCCCAGAAGGCATGAAATGCACTTATACTTGAAGAAAAAAATAATAATAATAGTCAGTACGGGAAGCACTTCGCATACGGAGTCAGGTCGAAATCCCCAATAGCGGAAGCAAATCTTGCGTAGGAGGCACATACAAGTTCTGATGGAAGACTGTTCCATATTCTCGCCACACGGCATCTATATCCGTGGAAAAAGCAATCCCTTCTGGCCGTTGGTATTCTTATTTGGAAGCGATGCCTACGTAGGTTAATTCGCCTGTCTATGATCTCAAAGAAAGACTCCCTCGATGGTGGACTAGTACTTACTTATAGCTTAGTGCTCTGTACATACGACACCAGGGAAGCAACTAAGGAGGAGCAGATTATGGCCTCCGAAATTCACTAACAAACTTGAAACTATGTTAAAATAGACATTTCTGGCACGAAAATTTCAAAAAACAAAGTCATTTTTACCAAAAAGGCTTGAAAATAAGGAAGAAGGCATTTATGGCATTTTTTGCCTGAACTTCCGGGCTCTAAAGACGACTAATACAGAACCAGGGAAGAAGCAGACTAGAAATAGTGTGAATTTCCACTGTTCTAATACACTGTTTTTGCTGCCATCTACTGTCAAAAAGGAAGATGACACAAATCATGATAATGAATTTCGGATCAAGAAGCAATTTTTATTCAGTGTAGTTCCCTATGAGAAAAGCCCACAAACTGAACTGGAAGGCAAGTTCAGTTCTTTCTCAAAAGCATAAGGAACCATCAAAAACAAAGCACCTAGAATGAAGCAGACGACAGCAGAAGTTTTCGTTCACAATAGTTCCTTACTATACAAGTTCACAAACTAAACTGGAAACCAAGTTCAGTTCTTTCTCAAGAGCATAAGGAACCATCAAAAACAAAAAACCTGGAAATGAAGCAGAGGACAGGTGAAATGAGAATTTCTACTCTTTGATTTCGTGTGATACAACTAAACATTGTCGAAGCAAGAAAAAAACTCAAGGGCACCCCCTCCTTAATTGTGCTGTATGTTTATATATTTTTATAATCTATGGACCCTGAAACTTAACTTATAGCTCAGTGTTCCATATGTACAGGGTGATTCATAATTTTCTCCGTGGTTTCGGAATGCTATAGTGCGGGAAGCTACGACGAATGCAGTGGAGGGGAGCCTTGCACTGAATACAGAAACAATTCAAGTTTTTTTATGACAGCAGTCGCCGGTAGATGGCAGTACGCAATCGACTGGAAGCAGCCAGTGAATTAAAATGCCCTTCACGGACAAACAAAAAGCTTTTTGCGTGTTCGAATTTGCTAAATTGCAGTCGGGCCCACATGTGTACGGGCCATTTTTTTTTTTTACGGAGCGAACTGTTACCATTGTAGTGTGGCGGGATATGCTACAATTACAGGAACATCATGATGACTTCATTTTTCAACAAGATAGCCCCTCCCCCACCCCCTCTTATTTAGTGTGGAATGTGCGCGAGGAGTACATTAATGCTGAATTGCCTCATCGATGACGAGCTTCCGAAGATGACGTTCCTCTTCTGCTCACAACACTTATCTTGTGTTCATACCCCCTTTGATCGTGCCATGTTGGGGAGAGTATGGCAAGAACTGGATTATCGAATTGATGTATGGCGTGTGAGCAAGGATTCACACATCGGAAACCTGTAAGGACTGTAAATAAACGTTGCAACTTCGTTTTTCTTATCCTGCCTTATCTTTGGTAAGGACTGGAACATCTTTTGCGGGGTTTCTTGGCCATTTGTGCCTTTAAGATGAAGTCCACTGAACCCTATACTTCGAGCAACGAATTTTGATGATCTCTATTTGACGTATCGGCGATAAATCTGGTATCTTTATATCTAACCGCACGTTAGAAAAAGGAAGAAGGAAATGAAATAAAAATAGAAGAAAAGGAAGAAAAAATAAATAAAAAATAGAAAGAGGGAGAAAGAGAAGAAAAACAGTACAATAGATAAAACTGAGTAAACAGTAGATGTCTCTTGTCATCTACATGTTCACTCTCATTCACAGGCCGCGCGCATAGTGGGGCGATCAGTGCCGTAATTAGGCAGGTGCACCCACTTGGAGGGGGGGGCAGAATGGGCCTAAATGAGCCATTCTGGGCCCTTTGACACATCCAAGATAGAATCGTTGCTTCAATGATGTAATTGAGCAATTTCTTCACTCAGAGTCTCGGTGTCTCCAAATTTCTTAAAAGCATTATAGGTGCTCCGACTTTGAGGGTCAAGTTGTGTGGTGGCACACCCGGAATATCCAAAGGGTTCAGGAATTCTGCGGGATACAGAACTGTCTGCGCTGAGTCTGTGACAGTGTCAACCGATTTGTAAGATGTGGAGTCTCCCGGAATAATGTTTAGGATTTTTTCGTTGATCTTGTTCACACTGTCATTTTTCGATGCCAGAATCTCTCTCTTACAAAGCCACTCATAGTTTCGGTGATTTTGTTGAATGTTTGGGAAGACTTTGCAAGTTCTTGAACTGAATTTAACAACTGGAAAAATCCATTTGGGAACGTAATCATTCCGGTGCTTGGGGTCTAAGAGAATTCTTCCATTGCCAAGTTTGATCAACTGATGTGAAAATGATAGCAGTGCTGAGTCATTTTGCAGTTGAACTCGCATGTTTGTGGATAATAATAATTTTTAAACTATACCTCTACTATGGGCAGTTGATGAGATAAAGGCCGCATTAGCACTTACAGGACACCCTGTATAAAAGCTAGCAAAAATACCCGGCGCTTCCCGGGTTTTCTTCAATTACTGGGAGGATTGGAAAAGTGACAAACCATTATAAAGGAATAAACTGTTATAATCGCAGCATTAAAGATGTGACAAACCATTGTAAAGGCATATATACACGTCTGAAACGCATTGTTGGGAAACCACGGTAACCAAAGTAAACATTCCGAAGTGACTGTTGGGGCCCAGGAACCATCGTTGCCCGACTGTTTTTCCGCCCATTTCGGACATTTGCCCATGTCTGACGAACTTTTAAAGTAGCCTACGTTCCTATTTGGTATACATTAAAAATCTGGCGACGATCGGTCCAAAACTGTAGATTTGTATAAAGAACATACATACTTTCACATTTATATGCAAGATGAAAAAGAAAATACATTAATAATGAAACTGTGTGTGCGTGTTTACTTTTTTTTCACTAAATTAAGCTTTGGGCACCCCGTAACAGCAAAAAAGAAGAAAAAGTTATTGTATCGGGAATAAATCCATGCGCGAGAGTAAAATAATGGTCATTTTAAGAGGGGGAAAAAATAATTTAATCACTGAAGATTGTCCTCACAGACCTATCCTATTGACCCCGGTCCACTGCGATCCCACCCGCCGCCGTGACTCCACTGCTCTGACGCTGCCAAGGTTCACTGGGAGACGAATTCGTACGACTTTTTCCTTACCTCTCTTCAAAAGCTAAATTCGACGACGCCAACCTGCGAGGACCAATCGAAAACGTACGTATGTACCTCACTTTGTACACATTCGCAATACGACGAGTTTTGTGTACCCGTCGTTCAGTGACCGAGATCGAAATTCCAAGCAAACTCACGCAAGCGCCCCACAGGAGCAACCAACTTGATAATTGATTCCTGAGAGGCGGAAGTACACGCGAACATCGTCTCTTCTTATATCTCTCACCTGATTTGCGATTGTTGACAACCAACAATCGAGATTAGCTTATTTCATAACAATATTCTCTGAAGGAAAAAGAAAAAGTGAACTGAAGCACAACAATGCAAATTGTTTCGTATTAGAATTCTTCGCTGCTGTTGACTTTAGTTATATTAAGTAAATTTTTTTTTTTTTTTTTTTTGCCAACTTGTCAGTTTTCGGGCCAATCTGGATAGTTCATTTCGGCCGTCGTTTCTGAGGCCTTGACAATCAGAAAAGGGTGCGAAATAATCTCCACTTGGTTCAGGATACTGTTTGTACCCCCATATTCATATATTTATGATATGGTCCGGTTTATATCCTCTGAAGTCCTTGAAATGGATAAAGGCACGGAACGATTCAATACAGGACATCACAAATTTATTTTCAGAGCTATTATTTACGCCAGGGGATGCACAACCTTTTCGGTCCGCGGACTCGATACCCGATATTTCTCCCTTGTCGTAGTTCGGATTCAAAAGACACCAATCATCGAAGTGCGAGGTGGCCCACTTCAAGGCTAGCTCCTTACCATAGTGAGTGATGACGAAGTGTCCGCCGATATGAGGACTGAATTACTCGGGACGGAAAATTCTAAAGGGGGAGGGGGACAATGTTACGACAATTATGTAAATATTCATTATTTATCATGTCATCTTTCGCCTGAAAATAACCATCCACGCAAATAGATTAAATAGCTGTTCTGTAAAATAAATCTGTGATGTCCTGGAAATCGATTCGTGCTATCTTGAGTGCTTATGAGAAGAGACATTATCCCCGAACAATATGAAGTGTGACCAGATGACCTGTATTTTACTGGACGTTCCCGTAACTTTGACCGTCCAAACATTTTTTGTGAAATGCCCCGTTTTTTCCCTTATTTTCAACGAAAAACTTACTTGATTCAAAAATTAAAATTTTCACGATATAAAAAATGATATAGTGATTATAATTCGGCCATAAGAGATTATAATCGTAAAAATATGTTCAGCTCATATTTGTCAAACATGCGTTTTTCTTTTTTTTTTGGTGAATTATTTGCCTTTGGCAATATTTACAATATTTATGGCTGTGATTGGCAGCTTGTTTAGCATTCGAAAAATTCTTGGACATGATTGAGCAATGTTATTTGCATTTGACAATGCAATAGGCGATAACCAAATGAATTCCGTTTCCCCGTATTTATATGAAGAAAATTCGGACTTGGACAATTTCAGCAGGACAATGCGACACCCCACACGTCCAGAATTGCTACAAAGTGGCTCCAGGAACACTCTTATGACTTTAGACACTTCCGCTGGCCACCAAAATCCCCAGACATGAACATTATTGAACATATCTGGGATGCCTTGCAACGTGCTGTTCAGAAGAGATCTCCACCCCCTCTTACTCCTACGGATTTATGGACAGCCCTGCAGGATTCATGGTGTCAATTACCTCCAGCACTACTTCAGGTGGCCGCTGTGGTGGTCGAGTGGTTATAGTGCCGGACTCGTGATGCGAGGATCCGGGTTCGAACCCCACAGTGGTGGTCGGCTGAAGTTGGTTTTCTGTGGTTCCCAACTTCAAGGCGCAAATGCGAGCCGATCTCCCCGTTAAAAAGTCTCGCCACAGAGAGCAACAGTCCTACAACGGTAAATCATTCAACCATAACACTTCACTCATAGTTAGAAAAAAAAAAAACTGGGGGCAGATGACAGCACTACACATAACAAGCACTACACAGAAACAAACTTTACGTCAGGTTGCACTACACGTACACGCACATTCCCGCATGTACCGGTTCGTTTGGGGGTTCCGCGGGGAGGGGGAGGGGGGTGCATGTGTGGTGTAGCAGTAGTAGGTAGGGCCTCCAAAAAATGGTTCGGGGGATCCATGATGTTCTTAGGTCAGCCACCTCGTTGGGCAATTTGCCTGTTGTGGCGTTGTATTTGTATTCAGACATTAGTCGAGTCCATGTCACGTCGTGTTGCGGCACTTCTGCGTGCTCGCGGGGGCCCTACACGATACTAGGCAGGTGTACCAGTTTTTTTGGATCTTCAGTGTATATAGGAAATTTTGATTTCTGAATCAATTCTGGGGGGGGGGGGTGCTCGAGCACCCAAAGCACCCCCTGCTCCGACGCCACCGGTTATGGGCCAAATGGTTTTTCTGAGGTTCTACTTGGATAATAATTCCAACCGGATTTCACTTCTGTGAGCCCCACCCCTTCTCGTGGCCCTAAGGGCGTTCAGCTGGGCCCATGCATTAAAATGACACTGTGGACCCCCCTCAATTCATTTGGACCATGTCTTACAGCCAGCCCATACTTACAAGATTTTTCAACATGTGAATTGGCCTGAATGCAATGTGAATATAAAGGCTGAAACACTACACTGAGACGGTGTGAATTTCGAGTCAGAATTCACGTCGTTTGATCCATCAACGTGGTTGTACGTCACGTCAGTAGTGTTTCGGCCTTTAGGCTTAAAATCGCTACACACTACTCTGACGTGAAGTGCAAAGAGTAGTGAGCAGTGGCTTTGTTGTACGTATTGTTCATTAGAGCCAGGGATGTCTTAAGAGCACCATGCCCCCTCCCGGGGCAAGTGGTTTTTTGTGGCCCTGCCTGGTAAATTCCAAAAATATTTAATTTGATCTCATTTTTGTGAAGTCCATAGGCACCGGAACCTAGGGGCTGAGGCCATTTGGAACCCCCCCCCCTAATAAATTCGACGCTCAAGTCCTGTATATACAGGACGACCAGCAACTTTCAGCCCACCCAATGTTTTCTTCATGTCGGCGGGCCTCTAGTGAGGCCCCTCTTCTCTTGAGGTGCCCGGGGTGGGCCCCATGTATTAAGGTGGCACTGTTTCAGGAACTTGTTTATGAATTCGTGATAACGGATCTTTCATTCCGGAATTATAATAGTAATATCGGAATTCGCAATACAGTACATTGTTCCCACGTAAACAAGGATTACAATCGTTTTAGTTACAATGGAATTTTTTGGTGTAACTGTATTCGACTGTACAACAGGCAGACGTTCCACCAACATAAGAATACGATGCGCACCAAAAGAGAAACGACAACAACAAAAAAATATATATATAATAAGTAAGACAGATAACAACACCCATGTAAATAGTCTTATTACACCTTTGCATCACCAGTTTGCAGTAACGAAAGTAAAACAAAAAAAAAATCAAAGTGCGAACAAAGAAGTAAAACTGATGGCGATATAATAATAAAAATTTCATAACATATCTGTACACACGCACTTAATATGAAAACATAACGTCTAAAGGAACTGACCAGCAGTTTAAAAAGCGTTTTTTTTGTATAAACATTTCTCAGCAAACAAATTCATTTGACACACGGGCGAGGAAGTATGTTTGTATCATTGATTCATCATGGAGGAAGTACTCGTTGACTCGATTGATCAATTCGTGATTAAAAGAAAAATGAATGGTCGTCGTGATTTCCAGAAGATAAGCGATGCCCTTAAAAATTGAAAGTGCGTTATTGACACTGGAATTTAGGGGACGTGATTGGTGACTATGCGGCTGTGTTTCGCCTGACATATATGGTTCTCTTGCACGTCACTTCAGCATGAAATCGAGACACCATGGCCAACTTGGCTTCACCCACACCGTGGAAACAGTTTTTTTAGCAAGAGTTCTTTTCTATTTGAACACAGTGTGTCTACCACATATATGCTCAACCCGTGACCTTCGGACTCATATTTGATGTAGCCCGCGAACTTACAAAGCAAAATTTTGTAAAAATTAACTAAGTGGGACATTTAATCACTTAAGTGGCCCGTTTCACAGTTCCACGTCGCTGAAGTGACCCGTGACATATTCACAGATCATTTGAGTGACACCCGACACAGTACCAGAGTACTTTAGAGGCCTGTGACACATTTTCAGATCACTTCAATCTACATGTCAGTTGAATGGCCCGAGTGGCATGGTGGTAAGATGCTCGCCTACCATCGTGAAGGTTGTTGTCAGGGTCCCGGGTTCGAACCCAAGGGAGGATATAGATAAGATATTTTCCCTAACGAACTCGAGGCGACCACCGATAGACAGAGCCTTCACTTCCAACCCATCTCACTAATGGCAGTAAATTACAATGTAGCGATATGGCCAGAGTTGGTGTTTGGTGAAGTAGTTGAATGGCCTGTAGTACAGTTCCACATCACTCAAGCGGCCCGCGGCACATTTACAAATAACTCAAGTGGCCAGCGATTTATTCACAGATCACTTAAGTGATGTATGGCCCGATTCCAGAGCCCTTAAACGGTACGCGACACATTTCTAAATCACTCAAGTCCTAGTGATTCGCGACACATTTACAGATCACTTACGTGGTCCGAACTTTCCAAAAGGTTGAGCACCCTTGGTCTACCACATACTCCGAGAAAAATGTGACTTTTTCTTGACTTGGCGACTAACGACTCGTTATTTATTTAGTGGCATCATTGTGATTTAACAGTCCTTATTTGGCGAGTTCAGCGATTTAAAACTCAATGTCGAGTGCCATTGGCAAATTATTACGCTTAACTCTTCGGCGAAATAGCTCTTCTACTCGTAAAATGAAATATTTCACCGAGATTTGGTGCGATGACGATCAAGGCCTTCACAAATAGGAAGCCAGATGGGAGGGTTGGGTTTTGGGGAGAACAAAATTGAGCACAGGAACTCGAAGGGAAAAATCCAAAAATCGATTTGTAAAAAAATCTGTGATCTTATTTCATGACCTTATGTATAGTCTTATTTCGCGACTTTTCCGGAGTTCGTGTCTCTTCCCATGATGGTAGACACACTATTCAAGTATCTAGGCACCATATTGGTATCTCTGGGTGAAAAGGGCATTGAGGGCTCTGGAAGACAATCCAATGGACAAGTTTGGAATTCCTCATGACCTCGGACATTAAAATTATAGAGGTGACTATTACGTGATGGCGGTAGACATCCTGATAATCAGTTCTGTAAGCAGCGGTTCCTTGAGATAAGATAGCCTACGTTCAGGAACTGGAAAGACCTATTTGGAGCACTGACCTAAATCGAGAATGAACAAGCACCAGGTCCCCACGGCGAAAAGGATTACATCCTGGAAGGGACAGAGTCCGAGTCGCGTCTGGTTTGACAAGTCCCCACGGCGATTAAAAAAATTGGTATTGGCGCTTAAAATTTCTTTGTGTGGTTACTAAATTGCAGGTTAGGAGCAGCACAAAATGCATGGAGTTTATAGAAGCATATCTGCTAACATGAAAGAGGGTTACTATGCCCTGAAAAAAAGTCAAAAGCAGCATTATTTTGGACCTTTTTCTTTGGGTAAAAATTGTTTGGCGCCTAAAAATTGCTCTGATGCCTAGATTTTCTTGTAATTTGTTCAGTCCTGACCTAAATTGTATCAAGCATCTCTGGTAGGAATCAGAACATCAATCAGGAAATAACGTATAATGACAAAAAAAACCTGTGCCAGAAGCCATTTCAGCAAGCGAAAATGGAAAGCTATTTCAAAAAATTGGTGTGGATGGGTCTCCCCGAGGTAGTGATAGTTGTGATCGCATAAAAACAGGTGCTTCCAACCTTTGACATGTTCGGGCCATATTTGAGGTCATCTAATATACTTTTCCTTCTAAACTGAGTGAAACTCTGGTTTTAGTCGCCACTGGGCAATTTTAGTAACATTTAACTCCCCTTTCAAGATTTAAGTGTGTTTGTACCTAACATAATCTGCGCATGTATCTAGAGGTGTGAGTGAGAAATTAGCATCTATATTTCAAATTGGGAGTGATTGAATATTTGTACCGTAGGTCTCTTGTGTTTCAAATATTGAAAATTATTTAAATTATTTTGAATTGATATAAGACAGCGGTTCCCAATTGTTCCGGATACTTAAATATATTTGGAAAAAAAGTTTAAATTAAGACGCAAAAGCACCGCTGCAACATTGGTAGACTGCAGTAGTAATATTGTTAGGATTCTTGACACAGATTGAGCTTGTGGTGACATCTCTCAATACGAGTATGAAACGTTTGTTTTAGTTGTTTTGCAGTCCAGTTTGTTTGCATTGCTATCGCATCACATTTACTAGTATTGGATAGAATAGTCACATTATCGCTGATAAATGGGAATCCATGGAAGACAAAACTTTTTGGGGGGTCCACGACTAACAGTGTTTGGGAACCGCTGATATAAGACATAGCTTATCTTCTAGAAATCATAGTAATCACCTGAGTAAAATCAGTTTCTCCCCGCCCCCCCCAAAAAAAAGACAATTCGCATAAATCGATTTAAATATGTTGATTCTGTGGGAAATTTTTTTTTAGCATTAAAAAAAATCTAATCTGACTAGAGGGTTTACTAGACTGACATCACATGGGTAAAGTTTATGGAAGGCTTCTGCGCTCAGACATTAATTTGCCAAATGATCCACCAAAACAAGAAATATACAAGGGGGAGAACCTAAAATCTAGGTCATATCCCCATGAAATTTGATCGTCAATGTCTTTTTATCTCTAAATGCAATTCACTGATAAAATCTTATACTAGTATATATTTGAAATGATGCTTGTTATAACAACTTCCATTGTTCCAGATGAAAACTGACATTATATCAAAAGGAAAACATATAGGATAGTCTTTATATGGAAACATTTGGGGCTTATCATACAGGTCATTGCAATGATAGTGTTGCAACAAAGATTTTTTTTAAATTTGAATAAAGCATGGTTGTTATAATGAGCATCAATTGTATTCATATATGAACAGGTTGATCATAAACTCTATTGCAAAAAATAGGGAAGATAGTACACATCAAGACAAGCAATATAGTAATACCCAGACACGTTTGTCCATTCGTAATTTGGTTCATGACTAGCGACCTAAGTTTTACTTCAGATGAAGTACTCTGTAACTGTATTGTGGGTTACTCAAGTGGTCTGTAGATCTGCCGCAGCTCACTTAAGTGATGTGAAACTGCATCATAGATCATTTGAGTAATCTGTAAAAGTGTCACGAGCCACTTAAGTGATCTGTAAATGTGCTGCAGGTTGTTTAAGTGCTCTAGGCATTATGCCTCAGGCCACCCAAGTGCTCTGTTGAGTATGCCGCTGGTTCTTTAGGTGATCTATAACTTCCAAGGGTCACCTAAGCTATCTATGAATGTGCTGATTAGATAATTTTTTTGAAAAATTAGATTTGAAGTTGCGGGCCGTGCGTTGAGCATGTATGTATTACAGTACCTATATATGTGATTCAATTCCTCACAGAGGCCTGTGAATTTTATTGCCGAAAATTCATCTTCATTTCTGCTTGGTTTATAAAGTCTTTCTTAACTTTACACAAACAGCGAAGAATGACATCATTTCACTCTAGATTCCATAGCTGGTATTGTTCGTCTTGATATGCACACATCTCTTTTTTTTCTTTCATTTACAATCACTATGAATAATTGAGGTATGTACAGAATGATTCTAGGTTCACGAGACTAACTTTGATGGGTGGTAAAGTAAACTACAGCAAACATTTTTTGTCATTCAAAATGTAACCAAATCACATTAGCAAAGGCAATAGTGTGTGCTTTTGGAAAATGAGTGACAGAACTTCATCAGAAGCGTGTAAAAAGTTTCTCAATATGATCTGCTGCAATATTTGCCATCAATCATGTGAGAATGCACATGGTTCCATCACAATGAAGCGTGTCTGTTTTCACAAGAATTATATAAACTGGTTTGACTCTCTTTATGCCAGAGGCTGAAAACTGAAGACGCCCGACATGAACACTACATTCCTGCTCCGAAGAATTGGAAATATTGAGGAACTTTGTATGGCTTTCTTTTTCTGATGGTCTGCCCTTCCTCAACTGATTTTTGTGGGGTCATTTTCCATGGGCATTGTGCATACGAGCCCCATAAAAATTCACCGAGACCTCATCACTAAAGTTAGCATCATTTACAAGTCATATTATAGTGTTTGTACCTGAATGCTTTATATACACGACCACACATTCTTATCCCCCCCCCCAAAAAAAAAATGCTTGTTTTGGTGTGCTCTATCACTCCTTGGTCTCATGAATTATGAATCATCTTGCATATGAGATACAGTAAAAACCAAGTGACAGATGAAACCCAAGATTTATCAAAGCGAACTGGTGAAAGTCTGAAAAAGCTTATATTTACTTTTCTCAGGCTGTTAGCACCACTAATGATATCGACACGTTCTTTTCAGCCAGTGAGTGAATCAGCGCATTGTTTATAAACTGAAATTACGTAAAAGATACAGTTCACATGATTCCAAAAAAAAAAAAAAAATTGGTAACATTTATATTTTGGGCCTTCACCAGCTTGCTTCAGTAAAATCAACGTGTTTGGTAGTTCCCCAGACCTACACCATATAACATATACACGATCAAAAAGTTTTGAAACTCATTTCATTATGAAACAATTAATACAGATTGGTGTTTCCTTCAAAGTAACTACAGTGTATAATTATGTATTTTTGCTATTGTTTATACAAAGATGTAAATGCAGATTACACTTTTTTTTTGTCACACCATCCAGTGCCTTCGTCGCTGCTCACTGCATTTCTTCAAAACCTGAGAATCAGCCTCTCAAGCAAATTCTTTATCCGAAGAAAAAGGAAAAAGTCAGGTAGAGGAATAAGCTGATTGTGAAAGTATCTGAATGTGATGTTTTAATTGGTAATCTGACACTAGAAGGGACCTGTGAGCTAGTGCATTATTGTGATGGAGCACCCATGACTTGGCCTTCCCAAGATCTGGTCGCTTACATTACACTGAATCATGCAGATGCTCATAGGTCCTTCCTCCTGGCATCAGATTATCTGTCAAAAAAAAAAAAACATGGCATTCCAATACTTCCATAACCAGCTTATTCCTCTAATCTCACCCCATGTGACTTTTCCTCCTGATAAAGAATTTGTTTAAAGAGCAACAATTCTCAGGTTCCAAGAAAGTGCAGTGAGCAGCAATGAAGGCACAGGAGGATGTGAAAACAAAAAGCTTGCACAATCCACATTTACATCTTTGTATGAACGATGACAAAAATGCATATTATCACAGGGTAGTTACATCGAAGGAAACACAAAATAAACAGGTTCTATCTGTTTTAATTCTTGTGTAACAAAATAAGTTTCAGAACTTTTTGAGCATAGTAGCATAGTTTCTAATTTCATTTTATTTTTTAAAAATTGCTATGTATAATGTTAAATATTCATTGCCATTCACACCAGCAATATAATGCCGCCACATATTCAGAAGTATAATTGATTTGAATGACTGAAATCACCAGGGAGCTTAAAATTATAGTGGGGAAAATCATAATTTCCTAAAACAAATATTTTCTTAAATATAAAAACTATTAACGTGTACCCCAAGACCAATTGCTACCGAGTTCTTACACACATTTACAGGCACAGTATATATGTAGAGAATGCAACAACATCCTCAAGTGCAAGGCAAGGTGAATACGCCGTTTGGAACACTCCTAGATTTCTCTGAGTCTGCGGGAAGTACAAGAGGAAACTTGAAAGTCTTCCCATCAACCAGCTTTTCCAAACCCTGAAATTGATAGGAACCGAAAACTAAAAATTGGGGTATAAAACACAACAACAACGAATATGCAATACAGTAAAAGTCTGATTCACAAGTGATGCTAAAACAGCTAATGATAAAGATACAAAAATATTTGGTTGTAACAAGTTTAAAATTAGAAAGCCTTTCGTTAAAACTGGGATGGCCCTTGGACTGCAGCAGCATAGGGAGCCGCTCTGGCAAGATGCCAAATTTGAGATGAAAGGGTGAAGAAAACATTATATTGACCAAATGTATTAGAAAAAAATAACCTTTTTCTGCTCCAGAAGAGGCACCAAATCAGAGATGAAAGTGTGAAATTTTTGTTAGGAATTGTTGGGATGAATTGGAAGTGCGGGGAGTGCCAAAAATAGATCACATATATGCATACATACCAAGCCTCTCCGTAGTGGTAATGTTTCCTGACAGGAGAGGAAACCTCTCCCCTATTTTCCCCCGTCATGACTACCATATATACTCAGATATAAGCAGAGTTTTTTTATTGAAAAATGTATTCCTTAATTTTGGGGTGTCAGTTTTTGAGGGGAATATATCAACCCCTACTTTACCAAATCATATACCTACATGACCTCTGCACGACTAGCTTGAAGAACTGTGATGTCATTAGACTATTTTAGGTGTCACTAATCAGTGGAGTGATTTTTGTAGCTATAAATGGTGTAGCATGGTCTTACTGTCCAGGTGAAGCACAAGAGGTCATTTCCTTCACCCCTTCCCCCGAGAGTCTGTAAAATTCGTGATCATGCACACTGTAACCATTGATCAATTTTCATGAATTATCGGCCGGTGAAAAAGTAAAAAGATTCGCTTATAATGCAGAAACATCACTAAAAAAATCTTCGTTCGTTGAGGCAGTTGTAAGCCAAGGTATCACTGTATGATAACCATTCGTGAGACAGACTTACCTCACCATCATAAGACACTAAAGGTGATATTTCACACACAGGAGGTGCTTCGTAATTCAAGTATGACTTTTGACTGGAACAAGGAGAAAAAAGAAATACAATAAGAAATACCATAAGAAAAATATATACAGTATATGATAACCCTGAGTACTAAAAGTATAATTATTCTCCAACAATGATGGATCACTTTGTGATTTGAAGGACAGATAGTCCAATAAAGTGAAAAACTGAAACGATTTCAAAATATAATAATTTGTTGGCATAGATTTTTATTTTTTTTGGGCAGTTTTTTTTCATAGAGATTACAATTTTGACATCATTTCATAGCTGCCAACTTTGGAGAAAAAGAATTCAGGAGGTTTTAGCAGAGATCCAAATTCCATACAAAAATAAATGTAAAAGGGATCTTTTAAAACATTTTAAGGATTTTTCATTAGCGAAATGGAAATTATTGGGACATTTTCCAGTTGGAAAAACGTGACACCGTGCAAGTCATCGCTAATCATGGCCAACCAGTAGGTTAAAGTCTTTGGGTTAAATTACTTCTCAAAAATCAAATCTCACAAATCAAAAAATCTTCCTCGTGCTCGAAACAGGATATATGGATAAAGAGGATTGTGCCAATTTTAGATCTCATAAGGCCAGATTGGCGACTACTAATTGGCGAATTTTATGCCCCCCCCCCATAAATGATTTTTTTATTGTGATTTGATGAAATGAAAAAATTTACACAAAGCTTATGAAGCAGCATTTTTTTCCCGGATAAATTCTTAGGGAATAATTTTTTCCTAAATGTAGGGATTTTTCATAATCATGGGCAAAATTCGGGAGATAAAAGAATTTTTTGGGAGTCCGGGAGATAGAGTAGAAATTCGGGAGTCTCCCAGAAAATCCAGGAGGCTCTATGTCATTTCCGAACTGATCATCATAGAAACAAAATGCTTTCTGAACAAAAAAGGACAATGCCATAAGTTGATCAAAGAATCATAGCAAATTTTCTGAACAAGAGCATCTATCAGGGTATGAAAAAATAAAATCAGATTTTTTTTTGGATTTAAATCAACTGCTTATTAATTATAAAACAAATCGTGTTAATCATTAAAAATACATATTTTTTCACCTAATCCCTTAAATTTTATTTAGTATTGATAAATAAACTGACAAACAAACAATAAACTAATTAACTACAAGAAAAAAATACGAACATTAAAAATTTTGGGGGGGGGGGAGGTACCCCACTAAAGTAAATATCTGGTGGCAATTCTGTATCAAATACGATGCGATGCAGGTTTATCGATTCACTCTATGTACAACCAAAGGGCCATTCAGCATCAACTAAATGAAAAACATATCATATTGGCAATACTGTTGTTTCTTGCACAATTGATGAATGCAATTATTATATGTTTCAGACTTCTCCTGTAATTAAAATTTAATTTTTCACAGATCTGGTAAAAAAAACGAGCAAACTATAGACTTTTTCACTTTTCATATTAAAAGTTCAAGACCCAATGGTATTTATGTTGGTACAACATTTATCATTATTTCAACCAGTCGTCTGGGCAATTAATTTCTCGTTTTCCCTTTTTTGGAAGTCTGAACTTAATAAAATATATTTTTTGAATAAAATTTCTTTATGAATACATTGAAACTAAGTTCATCAAGTTCTTAAATGTTTTTCAAAATCATTAAAAAAAATTCAATAATTGAAGTAAATAATTAGTTTTCTAAACCATGCCAAAAAATCAGCATGAAACACTATTCCGTCAAAGCCAAATGACAGATTAAATCAGTAATTAGGGTACAGAATTCAGGGCTTTTTTGCAAAAAAATTAAATTTGTTTCTTTTTATTAAGCAGAACCCTAGTGCCCCATTGTAATGTATTGCAAATACAATCGAACCTCCATTTAACGAACTGGAAGAAATTGACCATTTTATTCGTTAAATTGAGGAAATTGTTAAATCTGGGTGAAATTGATCAGCAGCATACACACACTCGTAACGGCAAATTTTAAAAGCTACTTACTTTGGGGGTTGCTGTTACAACTCATTTTTGACAACAATTGAAAAAAAACGTAACTAAAGAACAAAGTCAGCGTGTATAAAAAAAATTCCTTGATACGCCCAACATTTTTATCAAATTGAGTTGAAAATGTCATTTTTTGCTAATCGATAAACATTTTCTCTTTACATGACTCGCTACTCTTTACTTGTCAAGGAAGAGCACAAATTTGAAGTAACTTTATTTTTTCACTGAAATCTAAACAAACAGAACACAAAGTTTTATGGTATTGGGGTATTTTTATTGGTATTGCTGAAACTTTCCCACATGCATTCTGAATAGCTTTATTGTCTCTTTACTCAGAAAGGAACAGATTCTTATTTCCCCTTTTTTGTCTCTAAAGAAGAGCTGAAGGTCAATTCCCGGGAAGTCAAATCTTCCGATTATGGTTTTGAGTGACGAGGAATAAAAAATTGGATAAAAAGTTGCAAAAATGTTATATCAAGGTTTTCTTATTCATTAAACGGGGGTTTGATGTCCATTTTTGCCAGAATTTCGGAAAACATTTGTTAAATTGGGATCCGACTGTACTTGGTCAACACCATCTATAGAAGGCATTGGTGCCAAGCTTGTGACATCACTGAAGAAGGTCACCTCACCTATAGCCATTGCATATACAAAAAAGGGTAAAGATGGCGCATGCGTTGGCCTGCTATATCCAATGGCTATAGGAGAGATGACCACCTTCAGTGGTGTTACTAGCTTTGCGCTGAGGACTTCTGCTATAGATGGTGTTGACTTAATGCAGTTAGATCTAACTTCAGCTCCCTATATTTTTCTGCAATTTTTTTCCATACACAGAATCTAGGAATACAACAGCTATCTTTCTGCACTGCATCTAGGGATTAGGTTCAAGTCTATATATTTACCAGATCTTCTATATTTTTAATGAAGACCTTTATCATGTTTCAATAACATGTATGCCATACTAGGTTACTTTTTACTTCAATGTCATTGAAGTCACTACAAAGGAAAGATGAAATTCAAATTTCATGATTAAAATCAATGATTTTTTTTAATTTGCAAAAATCAGGCTGATTTAAATTGTGCACCCTATTATCTATAGGTAAATCTTGGTTTTTGAAACATTGAATCTCTAACTTTAGGTGAATATAAACGGTATATGTGTTCTTATTTTCACACAACTTAGCAAGGAAAGTGAATTTTTTGTAGGTACCTTCCATTCCGATGTCCTTCGATATGGTTTACGCAATTAACAGGTTCATTGGTGCTACAAGTAAACAAACGAAACATGCGTAAGCATGCACACAAAAGAAAAAAAATTCATGCAAAACATTGTTTATCTATTAAAGATACAAAAATTTCTACTTTTATATTATTCTCTGATTCTATAACATGCCATCGTAACATAAAGAGATGAATAAAGGAATGAATTTTCACACAAGATTTAAAAAAAAAATTCTTTCACACGCGTGAAAAACCGAAATGACAGAGGAAAAAAAAAATTGACATAATTTGACTCTTGCTGCAAATACACAATCAATTTTCCAGTGCAGGTTTCAATCCGTTATAGGTGATGAAATTAGAATAGAAACACTTTGCCGTCAGGCTTATTTTAGTTCTAACCTCAACTCTCAAGCATAGTTAAAAACATGTAAAATAAAAACAACATTTTATATTGTGTTTTTCAAGAGTGAATTGTTCTACCCATTTTCTGTTAAAGTTTCGAAATTCCATTAACCTCATCAAAAATAAGATATTAGAATACAGTGCATGCTGTATTAAGGTGATCACATCGGGACTGTGGGGTTTTTGATAATAATAGCCGATCGATGAATAGACTGTTCAAAGCAATTAGGGGAAATATAGATTTTATTCAATTGTGATGTTTAAACTTTTTAACTGATAAAATATTAACGAAGAACATTGTTAAGTATACAAAAGAGTTGTGTCACACAAGTTAATTCCGAAGTTAATTCAACTAAATTTTAATAAATTTAAATAAATTATTCACATACCCCAATTGTTTTGTATTCATTTGTACTCATTTGACTGCAGTGAGTATTTGGCTTTGTATAATATTTTAGCCTTGCAGCTAGATGTTGTATATTTTAGCAAGTGTAAAGGACAACCCCAACCCTACTCAGAGATTGGCATCAAAAAAATTCTTCAGAAATGATTTCTGGTTTAAAAATGAACTCTTAAATTTGGTGTATTTTATTAGTTAATAGGTACTTTTGTTTTCCCCCTTATATTATCGACATTATATTGCAACTGATTCTTTTGTAATTGATTATTTACATTACAATTTAATGTGAATAGAAACTAACACACAATTCAATTTGTTTTTCACTTTAACTTTTTTTAAACATGTAGTCATATTTTGTTGTCCTCAATTGAGGACACTTGTTGTGGAGTGTCATACTTCCTGTTGATGAACATAAAAAAACTCTTGGAATAATCTTAATTGGTGCAATTTCAACGAAGTACCCCAATATCAAAATGGAATCCAAAGTGCATCAAGGTGCAGGCAAAAATGGGTTGAAAATAACAATTACACACAAGTGATTCTTAAGTAGGTCTTGTCACTTAAGGTTGCTGCTAAATCAGGCAGATAAGATATTTTGAATTATATCATTTAGAATTACTTTGAAAACGAATGTGGAAACACAGATATACAATCACCTAGGAATGAAAGGAATAATTGTGTCGTCTTCATCAACAAAGGTGCCACCAGCATTCAGTACATATCCTCTGTGAAGATTGAAGAGAGCGTGCCTAGCAGTAGTAGGCGTGTCTTTTTGTGCTCCTTCTGCATTCTTGAGTGGAGAGAACTCATCTTCTCGCAAAACTTCCCACACAACAAATTTACTGAAAAAAAAGACACCTAATTTATTAAATTGCATAATGTCTTACTTCATCAGCAAGTAATTGCTCTGGGACGGACCGCTTGGGTCCCTAAGAGCTGCAGAGTGTATGTTTTCTTATGTTTTGTTCTATTGTCTTATTTTATATATTATTTGTATTTGTGCGTGTTATTTCGCAATTTTAAAAAAGGTATTTTTTCTAACAAATGACACTCATTCTCATCATAAATAATAGACTTTGTGGTCTAAAACTTATGAAAACAAATATAAATTCAGTAATACATGAAATATGAATTATGTTAAAAAGTTTTATATAAATAATAAACGCTTCTGAAATAGCACAAACCTTGACTGTTCAAAGACATCAAAAACAAATTTCTCTAGCTTTATCCCATTTGGCTTTTCTGGTTTGACAATGCGGCCACCATCACTCACGTATGGTATTTTTTTCTTAGCTACGTGATGTTTCAGTTCTTTACCACTAAAAAGAAAATTAAAAAAATATTATATATAACAACCGTATTGCAGATTTAATTTTAAAAAACAGATTTCGTAGAACTGAAATTAATAGTAAATCCTAAGCAAAATGACAAGAAATTATTAAAAGAAGTCCAAAATTGATTAGAATTTTTTAAAAAATGAATGAATCAATTTTTTTTTTTTTTTTTTTTTTTGAGCGTTAGTTTTTGCAACATCTGCAACAGTTTCTCATTCTTAAGATTCATATCATGTGTAACAGAAAACAAAGAATTTAGATTTTCATGCATAAGAATCTTTATTTATTTATTTACATTAACTGCAGAAGGCACGAGAAATGCGCTTACACTGGAAAAGTAATAATAATCTATATATACAAAATTCAGATTTTCTGTGTGTGTCTGTGTATGATCTCCATACAAATCTACAATTTTGTATCAAAGATCGATCGTCGCCAAATTTTGCATATACATACCAAACAGGGCCCAGATTGAACGATAGGCTACTTTAAAAATTTCTCAGAGCTGGGCAAATGCCCAAAATGGACAAAAACCATTGGATAGCAATGGCTCCTGGGCCTTAACAATCACTTTCAGAATGTTTACTTCGGTTATCGTGGTTCCTTAACTATGAGCTTCCGACATGCATATGCCTTTACAACGGTTTGTTTCACAGGTGCAGCTTATTGGTCGGAGAGATAGCCAACATGCGATCATGTGGTCATAGTGAAAGACTCGTATTTCAAGAAACTGAGTTTGAACCCCACCAGCCAGTGGTCAGCTGAAGCAGTGCCGTCTTAATGCATGGGGGTCCACCGGGGCCTCACAAACATGAGAACAGGTTGAAATTTTCTAGAATTTAAGAGGCAGGGCCTCAGGAAAATCAAATGGCTCAGGAGCCTTTGCCTCGAGACGGCAAAACAAGCACAATTTTGACAAAATAAATACGTTAAGGGTCACACATATACTCAGAACACACATTACAGCATGTGCTGATTCGTCTGAAATCCTGCAGAGGAATATGTACCCATGTACGGTTAAATAGAAATAGTAGTAAATTACCCATGGCGATAGAATCAGAGTTGTACCCGGTTTGAAAGAAAGGCAGGCCAAAGGTGAGACCCAAAACTATTGCAATGGTTAAAATTTTGTTTCAGGCCACCTCTGATTACAGATACCAACTCATTGAAGGTGGAAAAACATTAATGAAATAAAAGATAGCTTTTTAATAGTTTTCCTTCAACTCACTCAGCAACAGCCTGAAGGAAATCTATGGTGAAGAAATGGTTGCATATGCTGCCTGCATTAAATGTCAGTCTTCCGTCAGGGTTTCTTTTCTGGGCAGTCTTGATAGACAGCTCACTATATTCGACCACTTGGAATTTGCCATCAACTTTGCAGACTACTCCAACAGGTTCTGTAGGAAAAGACTTTTCAACTACCTGAAAATAAGTCCAATATTTTATTAAAAAAAAAAAATTAAATTTCATCACACTTTTATGAGTCTAAACAACCAAGTACAGTGAAACCTTCAAGGAAATCACAAGGGACCGAGATTTTTTCCATTGAACACAGGTTTTCGTTTAATAAAGGTTCAACTGATATGTGTAAAATTATGTAACGATCTCGTGTGTAATTAAAATAAAATAAATTGAAGATAAAGTAAATAATTTAAATTTAGATAAAACAAATAAATAATTAGTCTATAATTACTAAATACTGTATTTAGATTTCAACAGCGTCTGTATAAAATTCCGACCTACACTGTCTTTTTTTCTAAAGTAACGACATTTACATTCTTTTTAGCACTTCCTCAAAAATTTTCAATTAGGGTGTCAATATCTATTGCGTCAGGTTCTGTTTGTACATTATTGTCTATGTTTATGTAATCCTAAGCATCAGGGCTATAACTAAGAATTTTGTGAGGGAAGAGAGAGAGAGAGCAACATGAGATTTTGCTGCCCCTACCACTGTAAAATTCAATGATTTTATAACTGTGTTTTTGTCACCACCTAAAATTTTCCACCCTCTGAATTTAAGTTGCAGTTGCCCTTTGCCTCTAATTAATTCCAGCCCTACTCAGCCTTGCGATCACAGAATTTACACTCAATTTTTTGTCTTCCATATCATTTGGAAATTCAACACTTATGCCGATTTCTCCCGTGGAAAAGCCTGCTTTTCCAAAAAATTTTGTTTCAATTTCAGAAAGCATCTGCTTTACTACATATGGCTTATCAAAACCCCAGTATCAATTACACAAATGAACTCACATTTGTCAGCATAGATTACGTAAATAATTTTGGTGCACCACTTTATAATATTTTATATGATCCGTTGGTCATCAAACACTCAGTGTTTGTATGAAATCTTCCGTTAATGGGTACAATTTTCCTTTCTGTTTCCACATTAGACAGGTTCTGTTCAATCTAGGTTTTTTAGTATGTATTTTGGCACTGAAATCATGGGACCATGATTTTTTCCCCATGGAAGACAGAAATTTGCTTAATACAGGTTCCGTTATCAAGTAATATATTAAAAAATATACTGAGGGAAAAAAATTGTACAAACTTTTGCTCCACAATCGGCACCTTTAGAAATGCAGTATCCGATAAAAACTGGATCAGCCATCTTGACCAGAATATTATCAACGCAATACACGTGGATGTACTCAATGCCTCTAGATTTCATGTCATCTAGCACGCCATTGCTTCTGAGGACTTTGTAGAGTCCGCCATTACCATCTGTGAAATACATGGGAAGAGAGAAAAAAAAAATCTACAAGAAACAAAATAAAATACATACAAGCTATGGCCTGTTTTTTTTCCCAACAACATATATATATATACAAGGTATGATTAAGAAGTTTCAAACTCTCGCCAGAAAAAAATGAAAAGGTCATGTTATGGAGATATGGTGATCGGAAAAGTTGATCAAATTAGTGAGTCATGCAACTAAGGTTTATGAAGAAACTTTGATGGATAGAAACTGACAATATTTTCCTCTTCTTCCATGCTGAATATTCTTCTACTCATTTTATAATGACCAAAAAATTATAGAAGTGTGCTTATGTTATAGCTTGGAAAGAATATGGCTGAAAAGTTGCTTCGAATAAACAATTGGAATATCAAGATTTTTTTCTTTATGATCATGTTCTAGGACAGTGGTTCTCAACCGGTGCTCCGTGTGCACTCCCCAGAGGCTCCGCAGCCATGCAAGGGAAAAAAAACCAGTGAATTGGAAGGAAAAAAAATTTTTTAATGATAAAAATAAATCTGTAACTTCGATGAATGAATAAAAAAATAGGCCTACAGGGATCCACTATGAAAACTATGTACCAGAGAGGGCTCCACAAGTCAAAAAAGGTTGAGAACCACTGTTTTGGGGAAAGTCCAACTTTGCAGGGGTCATACATGTTTTGAATCTTCACAGTTATGGACTTTCTTTTAAATAGAGCATAACTGTGATATATCGCCATGAGCAATTTACTACAAAGTGAGTTGTGCCAGAAGTGTGTGTATATCTACCAGACTGAATGAGCTAGTGTTGGGTGTGAATTATTAGTGCTGCCATTTATATTTCAAATTGTGTGTGAAGCATAATGATTGATGTAAATCTGTTGCTCTCGGTGAAGCGAGACTTTTTAATGGAGAAATCTAATCGCATTCACATTGATGTTGGGGACCACCGCAAACCAACTTTAGCCGACCACCAATACGGGAACTCAACCCATCACGATACCCACATGACCATGCAGTGGCTAGCTATGGGTTGAAAAAAAAAAAAGCTGATTGTTTCAGCATGACAGGGCATGTCTCCGCACACATACAAATGTTCCAATAGTTCTTGGCATGAAAGTCTGCCTCTTTCCAGTAAGATGATTATTCTGTCTAATCACCTGATTCCGCTATTTATGATTTCAGATTTTTACTAGAATAAAAGGAAACTCAAAGAACACAAATTAAATACTATGCGAAATTCGAGGCAATAAAAGGACTTCACTGAATACCTAACCAGAAAACATATTCGACAGCATTAAACCAGAGAAAAATGTAACATACTTGTTACCCGGCACAACCTCCATCCAATGCTATTTGTACTAAATATGTCCGTAATGTCAATATAAATACCTCATTATGATAGCAGAGAGTCTGGGACTTTCGTTGGTGCCGCTTTCTATTATTTTGTGCATTATACAATAGGCCTTGTTGACATATTGGGGAAATCTGGCCAGTTTCCTTGGTATTATTATTTTGGGTAGCAATTCCAAAATATAGATATTCCATAATTCATTGTTGTGTATGATTATGCAGATTAAATGTGATGAAATAGTTTTCCCTATCTCTCGATGGAAGATGCATGTGGTCGGATTGGGCCAAAAGCAAACCTTTTCCAGTAACGTATAACAATACTGATCGCATAAGAAGAGCGGGATCACATTTCTTCATTCTAAGTACTTTGCTGTTAGCAAGAAATTCTAACTTTTAATATGTAAAAATAATTTCTAAACCGTGCCTAGGCACTCACTGTTTGATTCTGGCTAGACCAGGATATGTTTTACGTACTACTCTTGAGATTTTGTTCAAGTTCATTTAAGTAGCTGGGAAGAGATTAGGATGAATGTTGTTCCAGTAAAGACCTCATTATGAACTTGCCATCAATTTCTTTAATGTTGGATATCTGTCTTTCTCCCAATGATGTTCGGATGAATCCGCTGATGCTGCTTCAACACTTCTCATGCTTCATCGGTAGTTCTGTCCTCTAATAATTCCTAATAAACCGACAACTTCATGGCATCAGGATATGATGACCTCGTCTCTTCTGCAATCGTGCTGTACTAAAATGGTCTAGCGGTTCATACTTCTGTGGTAAGGTGATGTCAACTAAAGACTGACTACCTGACAGATTGGTGAGATCTTTGACTGTTGTCAAGATATAGACCGAAATTATCTGAATGTAATCTAGTTACCGAAATTAATCTTAAAAGGGGAAGAATGTTTGACTGAAGAAGGTTAGTATAAATTGTGTAATAATTTTTGTACAATGTCAATAAATGCCTCATTGTGAAAAATCAATTTCCTGTCAAATCCTTTAGCTGTGTGATAACTGGGATAAAAAATAAGAATCTGGGAGAGCAACAAGGATTAATTGCAAAAAGACGGGAGTCATGTATATATACGCCCATCTTTTCCTTTGGTTCAATGCTGTCTAGTATGTCTTTTGATTGGATATCCAGTACCAATGTAGTATCAATTTTGAAGTTGTGTTTATTTAATTTAATTTTATTTATTGATTGTGTTTATTTAAACACAATCCTTAAAAATTAGACAAGAGCATTCTGCATTCAGTTCAGAAACTTTCTGACTGTGCCTTGCACATTTACATTATATATATGAAAAGTTTAAAAAATGCAAACAAATGTTCACGATGAATTAAAAATAACCAATGAAATATTTTTAATCATAAAGGTTCAGGCGAAAGAATACAGCAGCTCGTGGGACTACTAAAATTAGATTTTTTTTTTTTAAAACAAAACAAATTTATAACTCACCAGGAGCTCTCGCAACTTTATACTGTGTCTCAAGGATGATTTTTCCCTCAAAAGTGAAACATGGCAACATGTTCTGTTCAAATATCATTATATTCTTCTTGTCCAATCCAAAATAATGATGTTTTTCTAAAAATTCTATGGTTGGATCCATTGTGTGCTCACTGGTCATTATGTACCTTACGTGGGAAAAAATATATATATGCCATCAATGAATTTCTACTGAATAATTGAAGCAATATTATAGACACAAATTTATGAATAGGAATCAATCATTTATGCCTTCATCTAAAGCAGAGGTCTTCAACCTTTTTCTAGTTGCGAGCACTACCTGTACCCATCATCAAACGAAGATCACCCTCACAGCAAGTTTGACTTGCTAATGCATGAAATCAGGATGATTTCAATCCTTCAATGCAATCAACCTGTTTATGTGGGATGTTGATCAAGTGATCGCGAGCACCAAATGAGACACGAGCATCTGGCACTCCGGGTAGTTCAAAGAGTACAGGGGTGCTTGCAGTAACGGGTTGAAGATGCCTGATCTAAAGCATTTTACCTCTGCCAGACATTCAAAATAATATTCAAGCAAAAAATATTCAATAATATTCAATGTTCAATTATTATATTTCCCCATATTATCAGGCATGCCGTAAAAATCGGGAGACACCAGCTTTTTGAATGTTCGTCTAGTCTATTCCCGGCCTGTTAGGCATGGGCAGATGTTGGGGGAAAGGAGATTTGGGGTGAGGCATTGTTTCCCCCCCCCCCCAACATTCAAGATATATGTGGTTAACCTAGTATACTGTGCATGTGTATAATATTGTATAAGCAAGTTTAACTTTGCTTAAGATGCCAGGAAAAATGAAGTAATAAGGATCACTGAATATGTATCCAAAAGAGTGATATATTTAATTTATATTAAATAGATAAGCGAATAAGAATAAACTAATAGTTTTTCGATGTAGCAAATGTGTTTTGTACAGGAACTTAATAATAATAATAGTGAAAATTGAGCATTCACTCATCACTCTAATTCAATTATGGTCAAACTAATACAAAATACAGGTAGTGTATTTTGCACGTTTTTTCTATATTGTCAGAGGCTAAATAAATGTGCGACTTTTGCATCACTTTAACATGTTTTGTAGTGAGATTCTATATATAAATTTTTGCTCAACTTACTCCAGTTTAAGAAGCATGATCATGAAACATGAATCGTTCATATTTAACTCATACAATCACCGCGAAAGTATAAGTATATGCTGAGCGTTCTACATTTTTACAAAAAATCAATATTTGCAGTAGCAAAAACTAAAACTATCTTCCAATGTAGTTCATAAAATGAAAAGGATTCTGAAATGCAGAGAACCGACAAAATTCAAATCAGCCAATTCAATTGATTCTTAGAGAGCAGATTAAAAATTACTCTGAATGTGTGACTCAAATTTCATGCTGGAAAATGTGGGTATTCCTGGCATGCCAGCCTATGCGAGGGACTACAGTACATGCTATATTTTCAAAATCATTACCAGAAGGTGTTCTTTTGAGAGTGCTCTTTAAAAGTGTTAATGAAATTACAGTGACACCACTTATTGTGTAATACATGCAAGTGTTATGCAGTAAACTACTCTACGGGGTGTGGCAACCAAATTAAATTTTTTTCATTGCCAAATCAATTCAAATTTTCTGCACCAAAGAAATACTTAAAATGCATTTTATGGGGAGGTACTAACAACTCTAATTCAGGAGATATACCAACAATAGCATAAATTTGTCTGATAATGCTACTTCTCAATACAATAATCCCTCTACAACAATATTTTTTTCTTGGTTTGCACAGTATTGTTATATCAAGGTTTCTCTGTATAAATAATTGTGAAGTTTGTAATAGCAAGGACTTATATTTAGAAATGCATGTACAAGAAAAGGATGATCGGAAAAAATTTAAATTTATTTAAATAACTTTAGGTTTTTCTTTTCTTTTAATCTTAATCCTCAAATATAAATGAGAAATACAGGCACAATACCAGGTAATTTTTCCTTTTTGCCCTGTCTGTCTGTATGCCAGTTCTTGAAGTCGTAATATCCTTTCGGCCTGTAACTGGTAAAGGGATTTTCTGGAAGGTAGACCCACATCATACATTCCTTTTGGATATGACACACCGAGTCGAGTTCCTTGACCGCCAGCAAGTAGAAGTACAGCAACTTTATTCTCTGATATCTGTTTCATTCCTAACATTAAAGAAAGAAGTCAAATCTGGAAAATTTTATACATTTTGAATAAAATCTCGCTTTAACATGGTTTTAATTTTTTTGAATTGATTTTTTTCCCACAACAATTTTTAGTGGTTTCAAATAGGGTGAATCACCCTCCTTCCAAAAATGTAAACAGCTCGACGCGTTGCTAAATGAGCATTATGTTCTTCCCCCATGTTACCTAATATCTGCGAATTTCTGTCAAAATTTCTTAGCAGGTGCTTGTTCATGCGGTAGCTGTAACATTAGTGTGATGCATAATGGAACAAAGAATAAATATGAAATTGTTTAAAATTGGGTAAAACCGCAATGAAAATGCTGCGAAATATGTACAGAGATAAAGCTGTAGATAGTTTTTCAGTGGTTCACATGCCCTCCATCAAGTTTATGAAAGCGTTTAAGATGAGCATCACTGTGAGAGATCAGTAATGAGCAGAATGACAATAAATGTTGACAGAGTTTGGCAGTTATTGTTACAAGATCAGTGCTCACCTGTTCAAAATTATGATGGAAGAAATGAATCTTCCACACGAAATCGTTCGAACATTGCAACAAAGGATTTGGGTAAATACAAACATTGTATAAGGTTTGTCCTTCAACACCTAAATGACAAACATAAAAAACAACAAACAAAATCATGCGGTGACTTCAGTGATATGACAGATGCCATGTTTTTATAGTCAATCATTACTGGAGATAAAACTTGGTGTTTCCAGTATGATCTAAAAACTGAAATACTATGTTGTTGAGATACAGCTTCATCTCCATACACATTTCCCAGTATATTGTGGATTTCTGTTATAGTTTTACCAATTTTGAAAAAGATTTCATATTCATTCTCTGCTCCATTATGCAATGCACTAACAACTTTTACATTACATCTACCGCATGAACAAACACCTGCAGAGAACAAGGGAATTCCACACCCGGACGAAATGTTTCTTTGTGTCGAGAACAGAGAAACATTCATCTATAAATTTCAACATGGCAGGTTGGTGGCATTTCTCATTGAAGCAGACTGACAATTTTTTAAACCAAAATATCTATATTTTTCTTAATCCCTTTATGATCAGGGATGTAATATTGCGTCCAAATGCCAATGGAATAAATCCAATCCATCTGACTGTTTCTTTAACCTCTTTTTTCCTAATGGCGAAATTTTATTTTAATCATATGAAACAAAGTTGTGTGTGTTCCCCCCTCCCCTGTTCTCTCACTACCATCTTGATATCTCAATCAGATGACAAGCAATTCAGATAATGATATAGTGTCAGTTCTGCTCAGCTTTTCCCCCCTCTTCCTTCTCCATGGCATCTGCTCCACACATATACATAATGTATCTTTCTCAGAACTAATCCTTCTATTATATACTGCACATAGAAATGAGAAAGAGAACAAGTAAAAAACTATAAAACAAGTTTGTAGGTGAGGGTGGAAAACGCAAGGCACTGTACTAATACTCTTACACAATCTTCTCTACACCACACACACATTTCTTCCCATCCTTATTTGTCTTTTTAACGTGGAACAAAGGTAACACATTTATCGCCTATGCATCAAATACAGATCATTCAAATTTATCATCAGCAGCTTGTACAGGAAGGGGTTAAAGAAGGTGACTCACCTAAAAAAAGTACATGTATGTATTATGAATCTAGTTCCACGTCATCTTATGGGCATACAGGAGCACCAGGTAGTAGCTAAAACTCCTCTATGGGTGCGTGAATCTATTTCTTGAGCATCTATCTAACCCATGAGCCCCCCACCGATTGCCAAATTAAAGCTAAGGAAAAAAATAATAGCAAAAAAAAAAAATGTTCATTTGTAAAATTTCCATTTATGAATGTAAGTGGATGAAAAAAATTTGAAAATACACTAATTTCTGACGCCTTGCATCTAGCTGGGAACATGACACAGCCATATATATGAAATGTGGATACGTATCAATTTATGAAGAAGTGGAATTCAAGGTAAAATTTTAATGACTTAATTGCCAGTATTTTGTCTTATTACTTACGGTCGATTTTTTAGTTGCCATGGCAACATTTAGGATTTTTCAAGCCCTGCCAGGTGTCGCCGCTGTGGTGGTCGAGTGGTTATAGTGCCGGACTCGTGATGCGAGGATCCGGGTTCGAACCCCACAGTGGTGGTCGGCTGAAGTTGGTTTTCTGTGGTTCCCAACTTCAAGGCGCAAATGCGAGTCGATCTCCCCGTTAAAAAGTCTCGCCACAGAGAGCAACAGTCCTACAACGGTAAATCATTCAACCATAACACTTCACTCATAGTTAGAAAAACTGGAGGCAGATGACAGCACTACACATAACAAGCATTACACAGAAACAAACTTTACTTCAGGTTGCACTACATGTACACGCACATTCCCGCATGTACCGATTCGTTCGGGGGTTCCGCGGGAGGGGGGGTGTGCATGTGTGGTGTAGCAGTAGTAGGTAGGGCCTCCAAAAAATGGCTCGGGGGATCCATGATGTTCTTAAGTCAGCCACCTCGTTGGGCAATTTGCCTGTCGTGGCGTTGTATTTGTATTTGTATAATGTGGTAAAAACATGGCAAATGTTATATGGCAAAAACTCTGGCTAATACTACTTACACAATCATCACAATTAAGTGACATGCATAGTGAACCTTAAACGCTCACATCATATCCTGATCAAGGGACTGGATGTTTTACTATAATTATAAGATGTAGAGGACATCCTCTGCGGTAGATTCATTGACACCTTAATTATGGGCAATTGATTTAGTTTCATTATGCACAGTCAATGTGCCAAATTTTTCTTGCAAAGTTGTAACTTTTTTTTTTTTACTTTTTAGAAAAATTTCTAGAAGCAACAGAAAAGCCTGGAGAGCCATTCTTAACTTCTTTACACACAATTCATATTTTGTTCTGATATCAGAAAAAAACTAAGGAACAGTGTTTTTCATAAATTAAAACAAGACCGCGAATACCCAAGACCGATTGTAAAGTCGTACTCAAATACAATTAATTTGCACAAATGTACATTTAAATATTCATACTTTATTTCTGCAGTGGTTCATTAAATTGGGTTATTAAGATAGTCTCATGGAACTGCTTTTTTAAGAATTAATGAGGAAAAAATTAGAAGTTTGAATTTTGACCACTCGATGGGGTTGAAACTGGCCAAAACTGATTATGACCAGGCCGGTTAAAACCAGCCCTGGACAAAACTGATAAAACCTTGAATCAAAACCAGTATTGCCATAAGTTTATATGGTTACCTTCATCTCGATAGCCTTGCAACGTTATTGAATCTGTCCTCGTTATGCTCCCGTGGAACTCCTGAGGAATAGGTTGAAGGATATCGTCTAGTTTCTCGTTATCGTCTTCCTGGTGACAGCTCCTCTCAAAAGTGCCCATTAGCTCCTTATAGTTGATATTCTCCAAGTCATGGTAGAGCTGTTCCTGCTCATCTGGTGTAATATCCGACCAATACTTGAGAAGATGTTCTTGACCACAAGATTCCAGCTTGGATTTTAGTTCCGAGACATCCATTTTCATTGTAGGAGCTTTAAAAGAGAAAAATTAAGTATATTAGAACTTTTCATTGGGGGCCATTCAAATTTCAAATATTACGTCAGCAGATTTTTAGCCATTTTTGACCCCCCCCCCCCGTCAGCAAAATTTTGTCAGCAGTTTAGAATATTTCATGTCTTCAAAAAGGGTGGTTGATGACGTAAGCAACCTTCAAACCCCCTCACCCTTTGTCATCAAAAGTCAGAAAATCACAACCCCCCCCCCCTCGATGCTGATGGAATACTTGAGTGACCCCTTATGAATAATTAGGTTTTCGAGCAATTTGCAAGATGAGCAAAAGTTTTTAATAAATTTTTATTCAATTTACGAGTGGTTGCGCAATATGAGCAAAAAATTTTTTTTCAACCGATTTCTCTTTGATAAATAATACCAAATACTCCTAGATAGACACTATTTGCCTAAAAATTTTAACATAATGATTCACTTTCTTTCTTCTTCCATACCAAACATGATCCAGGCTCTATCACTTCAGCCAATTTTAGTCATTGTCCTTGTGAAGGGACAGGACAGTGTTGACTTTCTCTCACTGCGGATAAGGGTGATTAGGTATTTAATTTCTTACCAGAGCCATCTTAATGCACAAACTCACTGGACTACTAGTACCTGGGTGCTCACTAATGGGCTGGAGCCAAAAGATATCTTAATGCATGGGCTCACCCGGGGCCTAGGGGCCTCTTGGTGCCTCTGATGACCTTGCATGGCAATTATCTCATAAGCTATTCAATTTCTGACGAGTCATTAACGGGCCATCTTAATGCATAGGCTCATTTGGGTATGCACCCATGGGCTAGACCTCATGGATATCTTAATGCATGGGCACACCCAGGTAAGACCAGACAAGGGCTCTGTGTCCTTCCCGAGATATTAGCCATCAGGTAAGACCTTGGCACTCTTGGTGTATAAGGTACCACCAATGACCTTGCATAGCAATTAAGTCAATTGATGTCAGAGATTGAGCATATTTAATTTCTGACCTGTCATGACCAAGGCCATCTCAATGCATGAGCTCCTCCAAAAAACGCTTAGGAAATCTTGATGCATGAGGGAAATCTGATTAATTACAGTAAAACCTGTCTAAGATGGACACTGTATGAGATAAAAACCTGTATTGAACAGAACAGAAAAAATAGTCTCGAGAATAATTAACGCTTTTGTAATTATAGAAAACCTCTAAGATGGAACTGTCTGACATGAAAACAGAAGGTATATTTAGGCTATTTTCAGACAAAAAACCTGCTGAGAAACGGGAAGAATTTTTGACCAAGTGCAAGTTTCTATCCTTTGAATAGAAAAAAAAAGTCTCACTGATTACCCTTTTGTAACTCTTTTACTTCTTGGAAAAACGATGAATGCTTACTATTATATCTGAACTGGTTCCAGAAGTAAAGGATTGGGTTTGGATTGAAGCAGATTTTTACTATCCAAAATTTAACAAAAGCCTGTTTAACAGTTCAATTATGATGGAAATTACGACTTGCTTGAACACTCTTGTTTCTCAAAAAAATATTGATAATTTCCATTTAAACTAGTTCAAGAGAAGAATATTGGTAAGGGAGACTGAATTATTGTTTACAATTTTGCAATAACGTGTTTTAGCGTTTTATTAAGTGTATAGATGGCCCCCAGCCACAAGAAACACATCTTGGATTTGAACACAAAACTGCAGGTCATAGAAGCTAAAGAAAAGCAAAATTTAAGTGTTAGAGAGATGTAGAACCTTTCTTTCGAAAACGTCATTGCTTGTTGATCTCATTAATTCTTCATTTTAAATATTAAAAAAATTTCGCTTCTGGTAAAAGTGTTCATTCTATTGCTATTCAAAATGTTTTATATCAAATTTTAACAACAAGCAAATCAGATATGATATTTCAAATGTATCGTAATTTGAAACAACAACAAACATGAAAAAATTCAAAATAATAATATGCATGTCTCTGTTTAACGCTCATTGGTTTACAGAAACTGGGGTGATGTTCTCAAAATTTAAGATTCGCAAAACAATAGAAATAAATCACTGCACGTGTCTTTATGTGCACCTTTATAAAACAGAAACCTGTCTAAACCAGCAATTAGTCTCTTGACGTCCCATTTCATGCAAGTTTCATTGTATACCAGACTTCAAGGGGGAACATCACTACTCAGCCCGGAAGAAGAGGGGCACATGATTTTGCTAAATGGCATGATGAGACCAGACACATACTGCCTTACCATTTATTTATAAATCAGAATTGTATACAACAACGATCATAATCACAAAAATTTGGCAAATTAAGGATGAGTAATGAATGATGATCCTTTAAATAAATTTTGTAAGTTCACATTTAATGATATAATCTTTCATCTGATTTTCTAAGGGATGACTTTTTACAGTACTCCTTGATATTAATTTGATCTAGATTACATGAAAGCGGAACCCACAGGGTTTCATGTACAACTTGTACATTGCACTGCTTAGCTGAGAGCGCTGCCTACAGGCTACCATGTAGAGCTTGTATTCTGTGCCAAAAGATGCCCAGGCCACATCGCCATATGGCAATATCACCTCTGTGGTGGTGTCTACAGGCTATCGTAGAACTTGTCCGCTGCACTGCTTAACTGAAAGTGGCGACAAAAGGCTGCTATATCCAACTGGATAACTCCACATATTTATGCCACGTCAAAGAGCAATTTCGATCATGGGAGTCAACAACTGAGCCTATATTATATCTTAATAATTAGATGGCTGTGCATTATAGCACTTACATATGACTAGGTTCACATCTACAAATTAAACAGCGTCAAATGGCTCCTATGAATAGCACATGCAGCATTAAAATGGCAAATTAAATGCTAAATGGCCCAGCTAGATCTTAGACAATATCTTGCCCGTCTAAGCCCATTAATGCGCCCCTTCCCCCACACACATCCCGGAGCCGGGCCCCTAGGCCAAGATTTTTGTGCAGCCACAGGCCACGGTTTTACACGGCCTCTCCTCCACCTTCCAAAGTAGGTGAGGAATAGATGCTGTATAAACAAGATAAACAAAGAAAAGTGTTTTATTCATCCCGGGTCCTCACCTTTATATGGGGGGACGGCCCACGGCCAATGAGAGTATATCGCCAATAATTGGGAAAATAACAATAGGTCATCTTGATGCAATAATTCAACTTTTATTTGGATTGTAAATACTTGAACAATTCACGAATTAATTATAAATTGGTTCGAGTGACTCACCTTTCAAAGGCTGTAGGAAAATGACTCGATGTATCTATCAGCAGCCAATGTTTACAACTCGAAAGTTGTTGGCAAAAGAGCACGTTGCCAGATCTCTTTTACGAAAGTAACACACGTCAGCAATAAGGGTGGAGAAAATAAAAATGAATATGAAAAAAAGAAATGAATTTATTTGAAAAATATATGTATTCAATTTTTTTTACTTTTTTATTTATGTTTACTTGCGATTCCGAAAAATGAGTTCAAGGTCAAGGTGATGGAATTTTTTTTTCCCATCGAGATGACCACCCCGTCGAAGTTTCTATTTATGCGTTTGGCATTGGCATCATAACTCCAAGATGGCGGCTCCTATGACGGATGATTTGCCTTTGAAAACTAAGAAACCTTCAAGTATTACATTTATTATTGTTTACAAATTTAAATTAAAACGTATTTTTCTTTGACGTTGAACCTTTAAATTCATTTAAAATTCTGTAGGTGGGGTTAGTGTATTGAAACGAAGTGTAAACAAATTATAGGTGACCTGTTTATATCCCTTGAGAGTGTTTGTTTATATTAATATGACCTCGTTCCAAAAAAGTTTTTGTTTGTATATTTTTGTTTATATTGCTTGTGTCGTATCCATGGCTAACAAACCAACGATTTCGGGGGTTTCGGAATCTTAGATCGAAACTATATTAGTTATCTAGAAGTGATTGAACTTCTTGGACATGTGGAAACACTTCTCCATTACTTGATAAGTATTGATAGCATTTATTTGATTGACAAGTTTACACGATAAATTTATTCATGGGTTTATTCTGTGGCAAAATTTTAATTTTATTTAGATATGAATTCATATCTTCACCGAATGTTTTTCTGAATGAAATAATTGAGAAGCTATTTGCCAATTTAACAGCACAGAATAATATTACCCAGTGATTTGATGATAAATGCTCGTAACAGCTGAGAGTTGGCAGCCATAATTGCCATTTCCAGCTCTTTCTGAATAATAGCTTGAAATTGTTTATACAGTTGAACTTCTACATCACAGTGTTTCCCAAAGCGGACGATATAGTCCCCTAGTGAGTAATGGAATGGTCCTGTAGGGGTTGAGAGAAGCTATGGGTATAACATGGGGTCCTATGGGTTTGCTTGAATTGTTGGGACGATAAGAGAAAAAACTTTCTGAAGAAGGGGGCGATGTGGGGAACAAAAAGTTTAGGAAACTATGCTCTACATCAGCGGTTCCCAACCGGGGGTATGTGAAAGGCCGTTACGGGGTACGTGAAAAGAAAATGGTAATGGCGGTCATCCATCTAAAAAAAGAACAAAATAATTTAAAAAGATTCAAAAGAAATTTTAAAAGTAGGTAGAGGTTTTTATTGATAATGTCAGTTGTAATATATTGACCTTTCCCTATCAATGAAATCTTCTATAACAGAGGGGTTTCATCCGCTGGAAGGTTCGGCCTTCCCGCCCGCTCCCAACCTATGATCGAAATTCGTGAACTCCTTCCTCTGCTCACTTTTCTTCGGCGTTTTAGATTTGATTATTGACTCATGCCGGGCTGTGCATAAAAGTGAAGAATTAATTTGTGTTCTGTTTAACTTTTGTTGTGGGCGTTTGTATTGAGCCGTGCGCATCCTACAATTTTCTACGTCAGCTTTTCCACCAAGCACCTACTACTCACGTGATTTACGTTATGGATCAGTTGCTAAAAACTAGATCTGTGCGGAAGCGGACCGAAACACCAAAATCAAATACCTTGCATCTGTAAATGTGAAAACATATTTTGAATCTTCCAAAAGGTGTGCTACCAAAACTACCGAAATAACCTACTATATTAGCTATTGTATTGCGAGACGAGGAAAAAATCACACTATTGGTGAAAAGATGCTGTCAGATGCATGTTTGCAGAGGAAAGTGCTCTTATAATGAGTTTAATACCTCTGACAAATATTTGTTTCCCATCCAAGTCGACGAAAGTACCGACGTTGCGCAATATTCTGTGATACTTGTAATTGTTAAGTACTTGAAAGAGAAAAGTGAATCTTTTTATTTGTCACCCATCGAAGGGGTCGTACGACTGCTAAAGACGTATTTGAAGCAATTAATCATTATTTCCTTAAAAAAAAGAATTCAATGGTCAAAATGCATTGTCTAACAACAGATGGAGGAAAACCACGGAAAGTTGCTACTCAGGCAGTCATGCACGCGTGGCAGAAGTTGCTCCCAAAATGAAATGAACTCTCTGCACAGACAGATCCCTGCATTGAAACCGTTGCTTCCAAGTTTGCGAAACGTTCTTGATGAAACGGTCAAGGTTGTCAACTTTGTCAAGGTGAATCCTACCAACTACAGGTTGTTTAAATTGTTGTGTGAAGACATGGACATCCTTCACAACACTTTGCTTTTGCACACCGAAGTTAGGTGGTTGTCCCGGGTTTAAGTCCTGACGTTGCTGTTGGAACTTCGGCACGAGGTAGCCTTTTTTTTAAGAAGTGTTTGAAACACTTCACGATTTCTTGTCACAAGCTGGGCTAAACAGTCCGCCACTTGGAAGGATTAAAATCCTCATTTGAAAAATATTTTTCAGAGCCGGAAATGGGTGATCTGATCGGCTTAATTTTTCAAAATACTTTCAAAGAAGAGTACTTTGAACCAGCTTCATTGTTGATTGCTGAAAAGGAGAAATTGTCCATATACTTACATAAAAAATATAGAAGCAAATTGAACGCTCTCCGGATTTGAGTTTGTATTTATCCTCTTTTGAGCTTAATTTTTCAAACTTTGTAATTCAATACAGTCTCAAACATCACATTAATTTTTTCCCCAATCTTTGTGTTAATTTGTTTGCTTACTTCAAAAATAAAAAAAAGATAAGTAATGAATTTATTTTATTAATTCAACATGTACCTTGTTTTGAAGTTTTTCGAAAACTGTAATGGTCGAAACAGATTGGTGGGGGAGGGGGGCGTCTAGAGGATTCGGGGTTGGGGGTACGTGGAAGGGAACAGAGCCAGCTGGGGGTATGCGGACTGAAAAAGGTTGTGAACCACTGCTCTACGTAATGAACACCCATGGGAACAAACATTTTGTCCCCCTAAGTGGTAGTTGCAGTTAATAGGTAGTGAAATACATTGGATCCTATTCACTGAATTAAGAAATACATTGTGCGTTAATAATGAGTTTTATTGTATTATGTGACTGACTTCATTGTGTTATAGGGTTATTAGGTAGGCTGTAGCTATGTCCACATGTTTGGATGGCCAGACTGGCACACCATGGTACCAGGAGTTACAAGCTAAGGTTTTTTAAAAAGAAGTTCAAGAAGTTCTATTTTATTTTGTGCAACAGCTATTGTATGATCCCTATAGTCCCTTAGCGACTGTTTTTATGGCGGATTCCTTACCGGAAGGCTGGTGCTTTTTTCTCCGGTCCTGTATTGGCTCTGGGTTATCTTTTCCTCTCCTTCTATAGTCTGTTCATGGTTAAGTTTTCAGTGAAGCAAAAGGGGGTGATTGCATTGTGAGGACCTGGGTTCAAACCCCACCGTTGCCGCAGTGGTATTCAGCTGAAGTTGGTTTTCTGCGGTTCCCAACTTTGAAGTGTGAATGCGAGCTGAACTCCCCATTAAATAGTCTCGCCACAGCAACAGGCCTACAAACAGTACAAATATTCAACCATTACACTTCACTTCTGAAATATAGATGGCAGCACTGAAAATCTGACAACACTGTATATGCATTCAGACTGTTAGGTACTCACACTTCTAGCACAACTCATCCAGTAGTAAATTGCCCATGGCAATAGACTGGAGTTATGCTTGGTTTGAAAGAAAAAGAAAGTGAAGACGCACGCAAGTTAGAGGGTATCATTGGCACCACAAAATATGGTTCCCTTTATCTGAGGTTGTTGAGAAGCACGTGTGTACACAGAACTTTTTAGCGTTATTCATGATTATGCTAGCCACACATTTCGGGCAAAAAGCCCTTTATTTCTTTTGCAGGTATCATGTCGATTTCTTTCAAAAAGTGAAGTGTTTGTTCGACTGAAAAATGCTCATCCGTATAAAAATTGAAAAATTCACAAGCAAAGTATGCATGATGACGAACAGGGCTATCTCTCAATAAATGTCAATGATGACGAATACAATAAGACCAACTAGGTTGTTCATAACAGTAAGAAATGTGGATAGCAGGTTGGCTTGAAAAATATTATTGTTGCCAATAAAAAATTTTGAAAGAGTTCAAGCGTCAAGGTAATCAGTTTGCGACAAAAAATTATAGCCAAATTTAGAGCAACCCGCTTATTGAATTTTAGCCATTCCGTCAAGTATTGAAGTGAGATTATAACAAGGTTTTGTCACATTTCTAACATTTTGTGGAATTATAAAATGTTAATGTATAAAAATGTTATAATTTGTTCAATAGATAGTGCATTCAAGCAACAAAAACTACCTGCATGGCAACCAATACTTACCGCTGGTACTGTTCTGCCAGCATTTTTCATCATTGGGCTTGCATTTATTCCTGTGGGAATCGGCCTTTTGGTGTCTTCAAACCAGGCAAGTATTAGTCTTTCCCGCTGTTAGTCGTAAGTTACTTGTAATGTTCAATATGTTATGTATTTATAAATATACAAAGCAATTCTAAATTTGTTAGACAAACTTTAAAAGATAATATATAAGACACCTAAAACCATTTTTGATCATAGAATGTTCTGTCAAATCGCGATAGAAAAGGCGGGAGAGAGTGTTTTTTTATGAAGAGTTATCACACTTCAGTACTTCACCAAAAGCAAATATAATATTTTTCCGACAAATTCGTTGCGATATGTGCTATCAACCATTCAAGAGTGCATATGTGCACCTTAGGATTGTATTGTAGTTTGTGTTTTTATTGGTGCAACGACCATCAAAGTTATGTTGCGCCAAACAATGATCAAGCGGTATAATGACTTGTGGTAGAATTTGCATTACTCAGGTTGCACCATGAGAAGGCCTATCACATTATAATACCCTGGATCCTTAAATGGTTGATTGCACTTATTGTAACAAATACGTCAGAAAAATATGGTTTTTCCTTTCGGTAAAGTGCTATTGCGATTCAATCTTTTTTTTTTTGTCAACTGTCACAGTTTTAGGAACTTTCCAGATTTAGCCCGGCGAAGTCGGATTTCACAACGTTTACAGGGCTTTCGTTTTGCAAATTTATATTGCCAGGTTTCAATTGCCGAATTCAACATGAATAAAAACTGAATAAGAAAATGAAGAAAAGAAATATCAAATTTGTTATTTTCCGCTGCAGCTGTGTCTTTTCTTTAGAAAGCAACCCCCGTTTACATGAAAAGCTTTTGTGACATTGTATCACCTGAACTCTAGGTGTGGTACCTATGCCATTTGTCAGAATTAATGAATGTGAAAACAAAAGTTTTCTTTGCTTTCTTTTTGTATGTGCTTGCTTGACTGTAAGACTGCTAGTAGATAATTCATTAGATATGAATTATCACTATGCTGGCCGTATTTCATGGCAAAAATTATGGAAAATATAGGACATCACCAGTTGTGAGAAAAATTCCTAATTTATTGTTTCTATAAATATCAGTTGATTAGAATGATTTCACGAAAAAAAACATTTAACGTAACGAAAATGTCTAGTATATGTCAGAAATTCGAGGAATCCTCATTGAAAAAAAGGGGTGTTTCTTTGGAATGGTTGGATACAAATGCTGAAAAAAAATATCGGAATATTCCACAAAATATGGGTAACATGATCACCTTATGATTTGGCATGTAAAGTACATTTGCCAGATTTTTATAAGTTGGTTTCAGGATTTTTACCTTCTGAAGGTTGGCAGGTCTGCAGTTTGGTTAATCAGTCAAAAATTTGTAGCCAAATTGTTGAAAATGTGATGAGATTTGAGTCGCTCTTTGGCAATAGTCTATCTGTGAATAGAGACACATTTATAATTTGTCAAAATTGATGAACACATTTTCTCTGTGTTTGGTGACATTGGCTAATAGGAATCATTATTTGGGGAATTCGATAATCTACTTATTAAATATTTTGAAATGGTGACATTCCTTTAATGAAACTCTAGAATGACAGCCAGTAAATAGCTTGTGTTTCATCGCTTTTTCTCAAAAATCCCTGAACATATGGTTGTATGAGTATAGGCAACATAATGGACCAAGCACTACCAGGCTCCGTCGCTTGCACAATATAAGTTCATTTGCCCTCGAGGGTGTGGTCGTTCCAAAGAAAATACTTAGTTACAAGGGAAAAATAATTGGGGTCCCTAGAGTCATTCAGATACAATTTAAAAGTATAGGCTACAGTCAAACAAACTTTTGCAAGAACAAACTTCCTTAATGCAAATAAAATAGGCGTAATTGTCATTTCACAACCACTAATTTGTTTTAATGCTCTTTTATATTTAGTAATCGTTGCTTCATCAATATGTTTCAGGTCCAAGAACATCAGATTGATTACACGTATTGCAAAAGCTACAAAGTCAACAAAACTTGCGCCGAACTCCTGGAACAGGGAGATAAGACTTGCATGTGTGTCATTCCGTTCAACTTAACACAACCATTCAAGGTACTTTTAAATAAGTTTGTTCATCACAACTTTCAGTTTTCTGTTTCAAGGGACAGTCAAATGAAAATAAGTCAGGCATCTAAAAGTTTAACAGAACATTAATTACTTTAGAAATAATTGCTCATAATTGTTCATACATGCATCTCATTGCCAATCTCATCCTTTAGAAAAGATTGTGTTCTAATAATGGAAACATCCTGAGAGACTCCATCACACTTGTGACGTCCTTGTTCATTTTCATGCGACTGCTCCTTTTTTTCATTTGCCTGCCGTCTATGTATTCAACATGGGTGCATGAAATTGAGAACTAACAATTTGCTGATAATATATATATATTTTTATCCTCATTTGCAGAAAGATGTGTATATGTATTACGGCCTCACAAACTACTATCAGAACCACAGGCGTTATGTAAAGTCCAGAGATGACAGACAACTCCTTGGAACTGTTCTTGGGACTGACCCCGATGTTCCTCTTTCCAGAGACTGTGAGCCATTTGCGTACTTCGGTAACGATTCTGTCAAGATTCCATATGCTCCTTGTGGTGCTATAGCTAACAGTCTCTTTAGCGGTAAGTGCTTTTATTTACGTTTAGTTTTTATATTTTAACTTTTTTTCCACTTAATGAGAAGGAACTTTCAATTCTGAATCTTTCAGAAAATTAAAAACAAAAATGAATTTTCGGACGATTTATTTTATTGAGCTATGGCTATGTTGTCCAGGAGAGGGAGGTTGTCCCCCTCCCTTCCCCCATGGTAAACAAGCTCAACATTCATCCACTGCTGGGAGGCTTTGTGCCAATTTCGACATATCTACTATCAAAGGTTTCTCACTAATGTCTTCAAATTCATTTTCTTCGCAGCGTTAGTTGAAATTGGTTACAGAGGGTTTGAGTATTTTTCATGCAATTTCTGGAGCGACTTTATCATGGCTATATATAATACAACACGGTTTATATAAATTTTGCCTCATACATTTTTTCCCTGGCATGTTTCGTCCCCCAAAAATTTTACTAGTCTTTTCGCCTGCCCTGACCGTGTGAGTGACCATATTTGGGAATGACAGTAAAACTGACCAGGTGAATGAGTGGCTGTATGAACAACCAATGGAAAAGTGAGTGACTGTATGAGTGAGCATATGAGTGTTAATGACAGTATGTGACTATGTTACTGAATGATCATATGAGTGACCATTTTCGTGATCAAGTTAGTGACCATATGTATGTGAGTGATAGTATGTGACTGTATGAGAGACCAAGTGAGTAGTCACTCATACAATCACTTGATCACAAAAACTGTCACTCATATACACTCGTACAGTTTTATTGATCATTCATTCAACCATACACTTACACTCATATGGCCACTCACCCATTCACTTCGTCACTCATACACTCACTCACTCTTATGGTCACTCATATGGCAGGTGAAATGTCAAAGGCAAAATTTCCAGGGACAAAATGTTGGAGGCAAAATTTTTCTGGATCCCAACACAACACCTTACCTATCGTAAAAGACTCTTGTACATGTGTGTTTTCTATATATGTTGTTACTAGTAAATTTTAATATGAATATTTTTCTTCCATGTTCTTGCAGATAAGATATATCTTTATTACAATGAGAATAAACAGGGTGAAGAGGTTGATTTGCTTTCAAACAACATAGCATGGCCAACAGATAAGAAAGTCAAGTTCCGAAATCCAGAACCATCTGATAATTTACCCCTTGGTGAGTGGACTTAATAATTACATTTGTAATAATGTTGTGTGAAATCATTTGTTTTCTTATTCATGAAGTTGCCTTTGTGTTCAGATATGCTTGGTGTGTGTGTGTGTTACATAACGATTATACTCATGATTTTTATTTTACTGTGGTTTTTAAAATTTTTTCTTCCTTAAGCGTTTAAAAAGACTGCCAAGCCAATCAACTGGAGCAAGCCAGTTTACGAACTGGACCAGAACAACAAAAGTGACAACAACGGCTTTCAGAACGAAGATCTCATAGTATGGATGCGGACCGCTGCCCTCCCGACGTTTCGTAAACTGTATCGCAGAATCAATCACAACAAGACCAATTTCAAGAATGGCCTCCCGGAGGGACAGTACGAGCTTAGAATAGAGTATAGTATCCTTGAGGGCTATTTTAATTTGATATTCATTTATTTATTTTTGTTAGATTTTTGACATTATTGAAGCACAAACATGCACACAGTCACTTGTACGTAATCGTAAAGTATGGCTAGACTTTTAACTTTTTTTAAAATCACTTTTTGCATTTTGTATGTAGTTTTGATCTGAGTGTAGGAATGATGTGTAATTTTACTTGTTGGGGAATCATTGTCTGTGTATGATTACTAGACATTTCCAATGATCATACCAGTAGTAGCCTATGATGTTGGGTTTCTTCAAAGGGGTGAAAATCCCTACCTTAAAAAGGTGGTTTTATATTTTTGTTTATTGTATAGAATTCGGATCCGCTGGAAAAAAGCTCTAATTCCCATTCCCTAAATGTGTCAGCTATGATGTTCACCCTGCTCTTGTAAAGCCATTTCCGATACTGTAGAGTCGTGTTACATCACTCCTCGATATACTGTTAAATTGGATATATTGCTACATCACCAAACACCAAATCTAACCATATTGATATATAGCAATTTATTACCATTAACGAGATGGGTTGGAAGTGAAGGTTCTGTCTATTGGTAGTTGCCTCAAGTTCGTTAGGGAAAATATCTGTAATATCTCTCGGGTTCGAACCCATTACCATGACAGCAATCGTGCTAATTGGATATATTGCGACAATATCATGATCCCTAGTTATTTTATTGCAATCAAGATATCAATCCACTTATATGTACTTCGTACCATATTGAGGTTGCTGACTCTCCGTGTGCTTCCATCATCCTCGGATGATAGAGCATAGCAGTGTGCTCTATTATCTTAAGATCTGAATTTTTTTTCAAAGAAATTTTTTAACATGAAGTTTTTAAAAAGACGTATACACATGGCATACACGTATGTATTCTAGTTTTTTGTTTTAATTATTTCTGTACTCTCTAACAGGTTTGCTTATACTATGTGGGATAATTGTACAGTGTTGAGTGGTGGTAGAGTTCCTGCTTACGTTCCTTCAATGACTATTTTGTGGGTGATTGTAGGTTCGAACCCAGATTCTTTGTATCTCACCTTCTTTCGATTGTAATATACAATGAAACCTGTATGAAATGTAACAACAAGCGACTAAAATAATATTCCATTTTAGACAGCTTTCCATTTTATGAAGGTGCACATAAAAGCATTAATCAATGAAGAGACACGATTGATTCTGTCGAAGACAGGTTTTTGTCTCATATATAGTGTTCGTCTTACAAAGTTTCCGGCTAACGAACGTGATTCCGGAACAAATTAATTTTGTTAGCCAAGGTATCACTTTATTTCAACATTTGACTTTGAGTGCCATCTATCTCTCACAAAAGGAACTGAAAAAGAACATGGAATTTTGTTTTTTTATCCAGCCGTTTTTTAAGCAGCTTTCATCCAACTATTCCCAATTCCCACGGCCTATGGGTTAATGCTGAAGTAACTTCTGTTTCTCGACACTTCTAATATAATGATTCCTCTGTATATGCACTTTTAGGGGCAATTATTGGGAGCTCCAGGAGGGGTGGCAAATCTGATTAGATGGGACGAAAAAAGCTTTGGAGACAAGAAAAACGTACTCTGGGAAGCCAAAAATAGGTCCTGCATGGGTAAATATTGTAAAAGTGCCTAGAGACAGCTCGAGAAACATACTTCCAGATCTACTATACACTCTCTACTCTTCTGTTCTGCAAAAGTCTAGTAATTAGTATTGTGTTCGGTAAAAAAAAACGGGGCTTGACAAATTTTAGACACCGATCAATATTTTTTTTTTTTTTTTTACTTTTCCAAAACCGAAGATCTATCCACACTAAACAGTCACTGCCCATCTCTGTTACGAAGATCTGTCTCATCCCTCCAAAATGTATTAGGCTCAGATTGTAAACTGTGCCTGAGGAGTGTGAATGGAATGGCTAGTATAGTAAAGGAAAACTAGGATTTTTTTTTTTTTTTAAATTACAGAAATTGGATCGCTCGTAATGGCGACAATTTGTGACTGCTTTTTATGACCACTTTTTTATGTTAATAGGCATGCTGACATAAATTATGGAAATTTTGTGTTGCCCCTCAGAGGCTAATTTAATGATAACATGTGAAAAGTTTTAGGCACCAATACCAATTTTTATTAGTTGCCACCTTAGAGTCAACCCCTGCTGTAAAATCTCTTTCTACACAGTGTCTCATTTGTTTGCAACTGATTTCTGGTCTGAAGTAGCTGGTGAAACGAGCAGATTAATTTAGTTGCATAAACAGGAATTGTCACTATATGTTTTCTTCGTTTGTATTGTTTTTTGCTTTCCTTGATTCCTTGCGCAGCATATCGGGTCACTTCTTTCAAAGGAACCAAACGAGTCATCCTATCTAACACTTCGTGGCTTGGTGGGAAGAACCCTTTCTTAGGTATCGCCTACATCACAGTTGGCTGCATCTGCTTGGTGCTGGCTGTCATATTCCTCATCATACACTTCAAGTTCGGGAAAAGGTAATTGTTTTTTCTTCATCTTCATGACATTCTTTCTCCTTTATATTTGTTTCCTCTAGTTTTCGTAGATTCTACAAGAGTTGATATAATAAAACTTATTCATGAAGGGTTATCCATCCATTTATCCGATGGTGTAGCCGAATTAGAAAAGGGACTTACATTGTTAGAAAAAAACAATGTAGGTAACTCCTGATGCAATTTTGTTGCATGAAATGCTTCATCCTCACCAATTTACTTGATGGCGCAAAATGAAAGAGGTTCTGCACCACCTCTCCTGAAGTCTGGAAAAACCATCAGACAGTGGTTTTTTTCCCGGGGAAAACCTGGGAACTTGATATTGGTGGGTTTTTCGGGATAAAACTCCTTAGACCATACGTTCTCAACCCATGGCCCACAGGTCAAATATAGCCTTCGGATTCATCTGATGTGGCCCGCAACCTCAAACCTAATTTTGTAAAAATGAACTAAGCGGCACATTTCCCGATCAATTAAGTGACTTGCAGTACTGTTACGCATCACTAAAATATTGTGCAACACATTTCCAAATCACTTGAGGTACTAGCGACATATTCACAGGTCACTTGAATAACCCGAGACACACAGTTACAGAACACTTAAGATGCACATGCGCAGTTCCACATTCACGTTACCCATAACATAGTTCCAAATCACTCAAACAGCTGGCAACACATTCATGTATCACCTAAGTGTTTCGTGTTACATTTACAGATCACTTAAGTGACCCCACAAAATATTTACTGACTGCTTAAATAACTTGCAGAATTTAAGCAACCATTTGTGCAGTTCTACATCACTTGTGTTACTCGGGTACAGTTCCAGATCACTTGAGTGGCCTGCAACACAGTTCCACATCACTTATGTTACCCAGGGCACAATTTCTGATTACTTGAGTGACCTGCAGTACAGTTCCAAGGCACTCAAGTGGCCTACAGCATATTTACAGATCATTCCAATGAAACACAGCACATTTCTAGAATGCTCATGTGAACCCTGGGTGCAGTTCCCCATCTCTTAGCTGACCTGTCGTGTATTTGCAGATCGCTTGAATGACCTGCAGCATAGTTTCAGAGCACTTAAGTGGCCATGTCACATTTACCGATCACTTCAGTAACCCATGTTGCATTTACAGATCACTTCAGTAACCAACTGCATTTTTCCAGATCACTTAATGAAGTGGCCAGCAACATGTTTTCAAATCAGTGAAGTGGGTTGCACTTCATTGATGTGACTGTTGATGTTAAATGTTGAACACCCTTAGACAGGTTTCAAACATGCATGCGTAATTGATATTTATATGAATTTTTTCTCTCTTCCCCCCCCCCCTTTATCTAGTACACAAGATTTGGTGAATATATCGCAAAGGACTCCATACTGAGTACTATACGATCGGCAGAAAGAAAGCGCATTGAGATGCTCCGATGAATAAGGAAATTCAAAATGTGCACATTCCAGTGTTTTACATAGTTGAATTTTTTCGAGTGATGAATGTTCGTGTCTTTCAATTAAATTATCTGTACTTTTTTGCTATTTTGTGGGCGAGGCCGAGGAGAATTTGCTTGTGAAATAAGAAAGCCTTGAAAATGTTAATTTCCCTGTTAAATGATTGGTACTTCCCCTTCCCCACCTGAGAAAGAAAGAAAAGTTATAAACTATCGGGGATGTTTTAAATTCATAATTATATTCATTCAGTTTACAGTCTGTCGCAGTCAGTTTTCTCTCTTATCGATCCCGATTTCCCTGCATAGTTTTTGTGCATTTAGGAAACTTAACGATGGACATAACGGAATCTATCTCATTTAGAGTGTCAAAAATAAAATAATTTTCAAAGAATATAATATATATGTGTAACAAAGAAAGGAAAATGGCACAACTTTTCCCAGACAAGTTTGAAGTACTTTGAAAAAGCTTTTGTTATCTGAAAACAACGGAATATATCTTGGTGAACCAACAGACCTTGTTCCCTTCAATTTGGTATAAGCCTTGAAGCACGATACGAAATTTGGCTGCTTCACATTGGATCATTCTCTTCTTTTAGGTAAGCAGTTGTGCATCGAGAATCACCCGTCAGCAAGTTTTAACGTTTGACTTCTCCTTCCAGAGAATAGAATTGTCTAACGTGACGTGATGTAGCCAAGTCTCGTGTCATACTCAGAAGGCAATACATCAAATTTTTTTTAGCCATGTAAAAAGACGTCAGAGAAAGCATTTTTCATATCCTCTTTAACTGATAAATGAGTACCCCATTTTAAAAGTAATTGCGGATCATATTGTTAGTTGTTCCAAATGTAAACAGAGTGTCTGGAGAAAGCATGAGAACTGAGAGAGACATAACTTTGTAACACTTAGATGGCAGTATAGTAGTCAAGCCCAGTCAGATTCTACGAACAGCTACAGCTCATGAAATAATTGGGTGAAAATTTTCTGTTTAAACTTGTACACTGCTCCCAATCTAAAAACGTCCATCAGTAAGATGGACGTGTTTAGGATGTTACACTGCTCTCTAAAGTTCGAGCAATTTGCAAGTCACACCACCAGGTGGCTGAAAGTTTTTGAAAATAATAAAAAATGCTCGTAACATTTAAAGAAAAATTTGCAGATGTATATCAATGGTATAAGTTCTTGATTTTTGACACCCTCAAATCAACCATTACCAAATGGGAGTCATTTTGAGAATCTGTTTATATGGCAGAGCCCTCTACGCCTTTTTCTTTTTTAACTGAAATTTACCAAATTCTTTTATTTTCCTTGGGCAGCTGCTGAGCTCCTGAGAAGTTCACATAGAACCCCGAGGGTTCTGCGGCATGGGCCACACATACTGCAGCAGAACCTCTAGGCTGGGAATCTTTCACGGCCCTACCTCCCTAGTGAATTCATTGTGTTAAAAAAAAAAACCATTCTCCCAGACCCTGGATTAGAGCCCTGTCTGCCCTACCCTTGTTCGAAGCCGTCCTCCGGAGAGCATAGGTTGGGAACCACCACCTGGAAATATATAAGTATCGAAATAGATATGAAGATTGTTGTAATAATGGTATAAATCAAGAGTTTTTGATTATTGATATCATGGCGAATTTTTTTTTCTTCAAATGTTTTAATGTTTTTGGTTGAATGGAATTGTGTAATTATTGGCGTTTCTGTTTGGGAGTGGGAGCAGTTTAAAAAATCAAAATCTTCCAGACAATCATTATTTCACAAACCACTTTTCGATGTATTCAATCAGGTGTATTCGTTTTGCTATACCGTTATCAAGAAGACGTCATAGCTGTAGCTAAGATGGCTTTTAAGAAGAGCTGACTCATTTGTCTGTCTTTGAACAAGAAAACTGGTCGCTCCATGTGACATCTAATCGATGAAAAGTAGCAGGATAGGGAACAGCAATTTCCCTATAGCAATAATATCGATGCCACATTTTCACTTGGAAGATGGCCGATGAGTGTGTCTGGGATTTCAAGGAGATCTAGCTATCACTGTTCAGACATTATTTCAGGTGGAACAGAGTTCCTTATGCACCCTTTATAAGAAAATGCTATCTCTGGCGGCTTCCAAGAAACAAGGATAGTGGGTGTTATTACTTTTAGATGAAACAAGATCTCTTAATAGGAGTTAACATATTTAAAATATCGTTCCTAGAACTTTGATGGTGATAGTCACATCCAAAAATTGTACAATTATTAGGATCATTGTGTAATGTTTCCGTTTATTTCCTCCCCTCTCCCCCCAGTAAATTCTCATTGTCGGAAATAAAACATATCACATGTACCTGCATGGGTAGCAAACATATTAAATTGCTTGACATCAAACACATGTTGAATGCCCGTTAAAGACCCTATAGAAATTCTCCAAAGTTGTCCACGTGTGAATCATGCCTTATTTATTTTTTGTCTTCTATAAATATAACGCTAAAAATGACATCAAGTTAATGATGGTTTAATTACGGTTATTTTTCATGTTGCAAAAAAAAAAAGAATTTATCGATGTTGAATGATGCTTGCTTCAAATTCTGAGAAACGTGTGTATCTCATATTTTCTTCCTTTATTATTCCACTGAAGTGCTCTTCGATAGATTTGAGTGTATATTGCGATGCTTTGAGTAAATGTATTTAATGTTTTTTCTAGTCTTGTATAATATGGAAACACATACTCAAATAAAGATAAAATGTTCTGTTTTTAAAAATGTTTCTTCACTTATTTTGGGAAAAGAATCGTTTGTTGATTATAGTCACGATTTTGTAAAACAATTAAGTCCTTAGGATTGGATTTTTAGTGGTTTTGGTCCCTAGGCATTCAGCAAGCCTTTATATCGATTTTTCGACTTGTAGACTATATTTTGAACAGAATTACTTTTGCTTGCTGGCCGTTTCAAAGCTGAATCATGTTTTTAGAGCAGGAGATTATTAACCTTTTGTATTTCAGGGACATCCAGTGCCGCGCACGATAATATGAAGAGTTTTGCATACTGAAAGACCCTTTTACAATATAATATTCAATATACAGGGTAATTCACTAGTGTGTGTGTAAACTTCTAGGAGGAGTGGGTGAATCGGAGACTAATCATATAGCAGTAAAGGGTTGGGAGTGCATTCGTCACACTAGAGGGTGTTGGGGAACCAGTAAATCATCCATGGAGGCAAACTGTCATTAAACATCCAACCACTAAGGTAGTAGGATGGAATGTTCCACAAATGCAGAGTCAGCAAATATCCCTTCAGCACAGCAGTTCTCAACCAGTGCTCAGTGTGCACTTCCCAGGGGCTTCACAGCGACTCAAGGAAAATAAAATAAATCAGTAAATTTAATAGAGATAAATAAAAAGACCTACACAGGGTTCAGCCATAGAAATTATTAATCTAAAAAAAAAGGGCTTCGCGAATCAAACAGTGCTCCCCAAGTCAAGAAAGGTTGAAAACCGCTGCTCTAGCATATAAGGCTGCTGATTGTACTGGAAGGGCTATCTGATGAGGCATATTCGGAACCACCAATTATTTACGTGGCTGCATCAAAACTGTTGCCAAACCTTTCCTCATTCAATTTTTTTTATTTGCTGTGGTCGGTCACTCTGTGTAGTGTATGAGACATGCATGGGCAGAGAAGGTTACTGGTGTACACATCTCTGTAAGCTTGACCAAGAAATGCTTGGTGAATTTCAAAATGCTCATAAGCCGCTGATGTCAATCTTGTGTTGCAACTGGTGGCTGAAACTTCAAACACCTTTGATCTCTCTAATATTTAAATTGTTGCGTTTTACTGAATAAAATAATGTTCTTCACTTTATGAGTCACTCTTTCATTTCTCGTGTTTTCTGGGCACTATCCCATGACGAATGTGTTCCCAACACTTGCTCAGTGATTCTGATTTGTCTTTGAGTCACCTACTCTTCCCTGAAGTTCGTACATGTGGTAGCGAATCACCCTGTATAATATAAAACAATAATCAGAGCAATAGAAAAAACACATTTTTCTTAAGGATATACTAGTATAATTCCCGATACGAGTGGTGCAGTGGTGACATGCTCGTCTACAATCACGAAAAGTACTGTTCAAGTTCGCAGCTTAGATCCCAAAGATTGGCAAGGAAAGGTTCTTTCTCCTACTGAACCTGAAGCAACCATTGATAGATGGAGCTTTTTCAATCTGCATTCACTGAAGGCAGAGGTATACTTACAGGGTCCAATAAAAATTAGAATGGAAGAAGAGTGGCTAAATTTGTATAGCCCCCACAGGGGGTAAAACTAAAAATTTTCCTCTGCTTAAAAAATAACTAGGTCAGCGAGTCAAAAGAGTGACCTAGGTAGTTTGCAAGCATGTGACTTGTCAAAAGACACACCTAGAGCGCAAGGGACCAGTAAGTAAAAATGCCCTACATAACAAAGGATCAGATCAGCAATTTAATCAAAGAGTGATCTAGACGGTTCGCAAGCATGTGAGTGACCTAGAGAGCAGAGAACGAGGTCAGTGAATAAACAAAAGAGATGTAGAAAACAAGGGACCTAGAGCGTGGACAAGCATGTTGGTGACCAAAACAGTATACAAGCTTATGAATGATCAAAAGAGTGACCTAGAGAATAAAGGATCAGGTCAAGGAGCTACTAAAAGAGTGACTAAGAAAGTGTGGATTTATGTGAGTGATCAACCAGAGGCGTATTTGTAAAGAGCTAAGCAGACAATAGCCCAAAGTAACAAATTTGAAGAAATATTAGAATAAAAGAAGGGTGGCGAAATCATAAATCTGCTTCGACGCTGAAGGTTCTCCCTTGGCCCTCAAGACTAGGGTAGAAGTATAACGTGAATTTCTCCAAAGAGAAAGATACACTCCAGCTTGATCGGTACTAAATTGCTATATGCTGATATGACCACAGTTGGTGTTTGGTGAAGAAAAGAGAGTATAATTTTCATGAATGAGTGAAAGAAGATTTGCGTATTTCTCTTACAAAAAAATTTTTTTTTTCTATTTTCTTTGAATCGGCTCACACAAAAATGTGTGAATTGAGTCCACAGTCCTCTTGCAATCCGGGCAAGCGAGCTACCTATATACACTACTGGAGATAGGACCAATCTTTACTTATAATTTTTTGAGCAGTGACATACGACGCTGAAGTAGATGCATAGTAGGCCCCCCCAGGTGGCAGCGTACTCCAAGCTCACAGACCCCGCAAGAAAAAGAATTTCATGCATGTAAAGATAATTTTGGACACCAGTGTACTTTGGTTCCATAAAGCTTATTACAACTAGGTTGATTAATTTTGGACACCAGTGTACTTTGGTTGCTTCAAGGTGTGAATGTGAGCCGATCTCCCCATTAAAAGTCGCAGCACAGAGCAACAGGCCTACATCGGTATAATTATTCATTCATTACACTTCACTTACTACGAGTTGAGAAAAAACTGATAGTTTAAAACTTGATTGCAGATGACAGCACTACACATAACAAGCATTACACAGAAACAAATTTCACGGAAGGTTCACTATACACAATCCAACATGTACCAATTCGTTAGAAGTTCCGCAGAGGAATATGGACATAGTGCACGTCTGGTTTAGTAGTAGTAATGTACTTTGGTTCCATATAACTTATTCCATTACAACTTGGTCAATTAATTTTGGACACCAGTGTACTTTGGTTCCATAAAACTTACTAAAACTAAGTTGATTAATTTTGGGCGTTGGTGCACTTTGATTCCATAAAGCCCATTACAACTAGGTCAATTAATTTTTGGCATCAGTGCAGTTTTTTGGTTCACATTGCTCATTAGGACTAGGTTGACGGCCGTCATATAGTGATACATTATTTGTACTGTACATACAAAATGATACCTTCACAAAAGAATCAAAAACAAAAAGAACTTCTGGAAATCGGCTTTGACTTTTTAAAAAACTACCTCTTTTTTTAATAAATATACAGCACTGCTAAAAGTTTTACATAAAACTGCACTCTACAGCATGTCATGTGAAACATCGATATTAAGCAAACACTTAATTTTTTTGGGGGGGAGGAGTGGGAAAATATTCCCCAAGAGGGGAACAATTGCACATGATATCAAACAAACACCGCAGCTGCACTTTATATATATATATATTATCAAATCTTATTCCAACGGGAAGGAGACACAAACCTCTCTCCATTTTTTTTCCTTCTGTGTAAAGCACCAGAAAGCGCAACAAAAAGAATAAAAACGCACGTATATCTTACACTAACGAAAAAAAAAACACTGTTAAAATGCGGAATCGCTTCGAACTCGACATCAAATTTTTTCTCTCGCTCGCAGTCAATTTTACAGGTGATGACACGTACACATGCACACACAAATATACATACATATATATATAATTATTTTTACACATTGCGCAGTCTTTTTCAACATTTTTTTTTTTGGTACAAAAAGCTCAACATCAGCAGTTTTTTTTTACATCTTCGAACTCCGAAACATTACAAGTTTATGACAATCGACAACGATGACTCGATCACTCAATTATTTTTTTCCACATTCCTGGAAACACTCTACTTTTACGCTAAGGAACTAGCAAAGATGCACACAAACATAAAGCGGAGGTGATGCACGTTTTTTTTTTTTTTTTTGTATGACTGTGACGACTGACGAGAAATTTAAAAAAAAACAAAAAAACGCAGACGATTTCAGTCCTCAGTTTGTCTGATAAGTTGTCAGGAGCGCGGCATCGACAGGCTCCATACACGATGGACAGGTGAAAGATCTCATCAACCAGTCATCGATGCAATCTGTATGATAGATATGCATGCAGGGCAGGAATCTGATCGGATCCCCTATCATGAATTCACCCATGCATATCACACACCTAAAGCAAAAAAAAAAATGGTGTATTGTAAGCAATACATACTTAATTCACAATCGTTTCTGAAATTTTTAAAAAAGTTGACCTTCGATATGGGGTCTGGAAATTCCGCCCAGAGTCATCCCTGGAAATTTTGGCCCTGACCGTGTGAGTGAATGACCTATAAGGGATCAAGTGAGTGACCATATGATCAGCCAAATGAATGAGTGACCGTCTGAGTATGTGCATTATTCGCATTTTGACCATTATTTATACAAGGTGAAATGAATCCCACTCACTTTGCGACTCCTATGGTCACTAATACAGTCTGTCACCCTTTCAATTGGTTACTTGTATAATCAGCATCCACTCATCCAGGCACGTAGGCAGAAATTTTGTTCGAAGGGTGAACCACTTGCATATCGAGGCGGTCAAACAATAGATTTGGCCATCATTCCCCCTTTTTTAGTCATTTTCTCACATTTTGGGGGGGGGGGCGACCAGACCTTCAAGTCCTCCTCTATGATCTTTCACTCACCTGATCACTAATACTCCTTCAATTGGTCACTGGTACAGTCACGCACCAACTCATCTGATCACTCATACAGTCACCTTTTCAACTGGTCACTCATTTCATGTCTTTCTGTCATTCACTCACATGGTTGCTCAGTCACTCATTTTATCACTCACATGGTCAAGGCGGGCAAAATGTTACTGGATACGAAATGTGCCAGAAGCAAAATTTTCGTAAATCCTTCGATATACAGTGGAACCTCTCATAATAGATATTCTCGCTGTTAGCAGACACTATTGAATTCTCGTCTAAAAACGATCGTCTCAAAAAAGTGAAGGATTTCAATGTACAGTAAAACTTTGGATTATCAGTAACTTAGTTCATGAGCGTCATGTTTTTTTTGTAAAACATTTTGACTCAAACAAGCAATACATATATGGGTGGAGATACCATATCACTGATATGGGATTATTCAAGTATTACGACAGCATCAATATTGGGGGCGGGGGTGTTCAGGTTTACTGACAGATGAGGTTGGGGGGGGGGGGTTGAATGATGCTTAAGTCATCAACCACTCTTTATAAAAATATGAAATATTCTTAATGGCATCTTTCTCTGTGTGCCAAAAAGTAGAACTCTTTCGCTAGTTTGCGGGCACCTGAACTAACATTCTCCCTATTGATAAGTCCTCTAAAGAGACACTTTAGTGATCTCTAAATGTTCTGCAGATCCTTCAAGTGATCTGGAAATGTGTGGGGGCTGCTCAAGTGTTCTCTTCTAGAAATATGATGTGGGCACCTTAAGTGCTCTGGAACCGTGCGGCACATCACTCAAGTAACCCGTAATTGTGCTGGATATCACTTATGTAATCCGGGAATGTGTGTGGGTAACTTGAGTGATAATAGAACTACACTGCAGGCCACTTAAGTGCTCTAAAACAGTGTCACGTGTCACTTAATGGATCTCTCTAAATGTGCCACAGATTGCTTAAGTGTTCTGGAACTATGCTGTGGATCACTCAAGTGATCTGTACATGTGCCACAGGCCTACTTAAGTGATCTGAAAATACGCCACAGAGCACATAAATACTCTGGAATTGTGCCACGGGTCACTTGAGCGATTTCTAAATGCGTTGCTTAGTTTAACTTTTTTTTACAAAATTAGGCCTGAGGTGGCGGGCCGCATCAAATAACCCCATGAGCCACAGGTTTAGCATATATGGCTTAGAAGGTGGGTCGCAATGAATTTCTCAAAAAGAAATTTTGAGTTTGTAGCCTTTAAATAGCATTGAAATTTGCAGAAATTGATTATAATAACATATATAAAGGTATTTTCTTCCGAAATTGTAATTTTTTTTTAAATTTTTTGTGTAAAAAAATAAATTTTTGATCATCTGAGGGGGTCATGGGGATGCCCCCCCCCCACGTACATTTCTCTGATCCCAATATGTGTGGGGGCAGAGCTGACAAAAATTTTGCTGCCAGGAGGGGGAAGGGGTCAGAGTTTGACTGACTGTTGCTGACAAAGGCAAGGATGGGGTTAAAAATGGCTAAAAATCTGCTGACATAATAGTTAAACGGCCCCTCATCAATAAAGAATGACTATACTTTCAACGAAAATCAAAAACTCATGACAATTACAATAATTCAATGACTCTGCGATCATTTACCACGCCAGTTTCCTTGTTGTTGCAACTAGTGTTTGCATAAGGCATAAACAATCATGAAAACTATTTCGTTTGTAAATTTTCAATTTTGATTTGTTTTATTTTCTTCTGTATTCTCTCAAACACAGTAAAAAAATTGTCAAGTTGATTTAGAGCATATCTATGGGTCGCAGGAGCTTCTGAGATGGGTCGTACAAATCCACTCGCAGCCAGCAATTCTTGAGCTATAAGGTCCCAACACAAACCTGATTTGCAGGAGCTTCCAAGAAGGGTCGTACAAATCCACTTGCAGCCAAGGGTTTTTGAGCTGTGGGGTCACGAAGCAAACTTGATTTGCAGGGCTTTTGAGATAGATAGATCCTACAAGTCCACTTACAACCAGGGGTTCTTAAGCTATGGGTCATGACCTAATGGCACTATCAAGTTTGGTTCGTGACCCACAGCTCAAAAACCCTTGGCTGCAAGTGGATTTGTACGACCCTTCTTATTTCCCGTAATGGTCATATTACGGGATGGTCAATATAAGAAGCACAGACTGTATTAATGAAAACTTTTAATATTTTATGCCTAGGGCCCATGTTCTGGGGCTTCTTCATTAGGCCCATTCGTTAAAACGTCAGTCACTATAGGAATGCCATTCTGAGTATAACATAGCTGCCAACTTTGGACAATGAGAATTTTAGAGGTTTTTGTGGGGATTCAAATTCCATACAAAAATAAATATAAAAGGGATCTTTGAAAACATAGGGATTTTTCCCTCTTGCAAAAATGTGATATTGTACCAATCCTGGCTAACCAGTAGGTTAAATTATGTCATTATTACTCTCAAAAAATGAAATCTAGCCAACCAAAAAAAATCTCCATACGGCTTAGAACGGGACATATGATCAAAGCAGATAAGCATGATAGTGCCAATTTTTGAAATTGAAAGTCCAGATTGATGCTGGCTGATTGGCTAATTTTGTTTTCTCTCCGAAAATGGTTTTTTTTTTTTGTTTATGCTTTAATGTAATGGCGATATATAATTTACGCAATCTTTTTTCAGATAATTTTTTTTTTTTTTTGTTTACATTTTTCCCTTTAATAAGAAAAAAAGGCCCCTTTCAGAAAAAAAGTTGGGGTTTTTCTGGACCCTTCAGAGATTTGGGTCCAGGGCATGCGCCTGCTGTTAAATCTGCCTCTGAATGCAATGATAATAAAGTTTCAAAATGTAAAAAAAACTTACTCTCGATTTTTCTTACTCCCATCATAGACGCCCGTAGGTAAATGCTGAATCAGACCTATTCTTTGGGCTATTTTTATCTGTTCCTCTTCAGTCAACTGAGAGGCTGGCCGGCTGACGTTAGGTGATGGATAATATATCGGAACCGATACGGTTTCCTGCAAAAGAATCACACATAAAATGACACATCGTTATGAATGAATTTCACCAAAAAAAACCGAAATAACAAAACTAAAGCAGTGATTGATAAATCCCAGAACTTAGTGACAAAAATATAGTGAGCATTGCAATAATGTTAACATTCCGGTATTGTTATCACTTTTCACTCACTAAGCAGTGGTCTATTTACAGGGGAGATAGCGAGCTACAGCCCAGAAAGGCAAATTCGAGAAATGAGTGGTGATCAAGAAAATCACACAACCATAATACACAATAAGAAAACCTGGATTAAACGAAACCTATCTAACAAGGGAAAGGAAAAATTCACATAAACACTGTGAACATTTGGCGACCAATATAATAAAGGATCATACAAAATGCTAAAGTGCTCCACCAAATTTTTTTACGCAATTCTATGCTTGCAAATGTGAGTTCTACATAATCTACCCTTAGATTAGCGAAAACCATTTCTATACTTGATACTGTGGTTTTGATAAGCCTTATGCAGTAAAGCAGTTGCTTTCTGAAATTGTAACAAAATTTTCGGAAAAGCATTCTTTTCCCATGGGAGAAATCAGCGTAAGGGTCGAATTTCCAAATGATATGCAAGATGTGAAATTGCGTGCAAGCTGTGTACACATGCTGTTATCACAAGGCTGAGCAGGACCAGAATTAATTAGAGACAACTGCCATGGCGGCAAAATTTTGAAAGGTGAGCGGACATTGCAATAATGTTATCATTCCTGTGTTAAAGGGTTAGGAAGAAGAACAGTGTAGGTTGGGATTTTATATACAGATTATGTTATCATAACATAAATACAGTAATTAGTAATTATAGACTAATTATTTTTCTATTTTTAAATTATTTACTTTATCTTCAATTAATATAATTTTATCTCAATCACAAACAGGATTGTTACATAATTTTACACATTATGTCAATTGAACCTTTATAAAGCGGAAACCTGTGTTCAACAGGAAAAACCTTGGTCCCTTGCAATTCCATTGAAGACAGGTTTTACTGTATTTTGAAGTTAAGATTGAACAAGACTAATTTTTTGCCAACAAGCAGGGACAGACCTAAGTATATTTTGCGGCCATCTAAATCTAGTTTTTCCATTCCTGCCAGTACCAATGGGCACCCTTGCGCAAACCAAGTTTTCACTGGCACCCGAGAATGACTATCAAACTACTATTTCATAGTAATAAAAAAATCAATAGATAAGTTTGTCAATTTTGGACAACAGTTCCCGCTCTCCTGAGGAAAAATTACAAGTGACCACTGTTTTAAATTTATCCGTATGCAGATGCAGGGAAGCATAGTGGAAGGGTTGTTGAGGCTATAGGACATATAATCCACCCGGGGCTGCAACAAGATGTACTTTCAGCCAAGTGCACATTTTAGCTCCCCCCACTCCCCAGGTAATTTTCAATAACCGATCACTTCTCATTTTCTTCATCCAAGGGGTCATTCAAGTATTACGTAAGCAGATTTTCTCAGCCATTTTTACCCCCCTTCCCCCCCCCCTGTCAGCAAAACACTGACCCCTCTCCCTGTGTCAGCAGCTTAGAATACTTCATATCTTCAAAAAGGGGTGGTTGATTGCGTAAGCAACCTTCAAACCCCCCTCCCCCCCTATCATCAAAAGTCAGCAAATCCAACCCCCCCCCCCGATGCGGACGTAATACTTGAATGACACCGAAGCAACAAGTGCCTTTTCAAGCTCCAGAAATCTTAATTTTCTGAAATATTGCTGAGATGGTGGAAAGCCGCTGGATCTCCCCTTGCTGGAGAAACAGTTTTTGCTGATATTTGATTAGAGTACTCAATGTATTTTATGGAGTCCTGTGAATTTTGACAATTTCTACCTTAGAAGGAAAAGGTCCCAAGGTGACGTCTTCAAAAAGTTTTGACAAAAATTGCCCACACTGATTCTACACATTTAAATATGCACAACAATATTTAAAAAATTTCTAAATATTAATATTTTGAACACCAATAGAGGCCGAGAATGACTTTGAAAATCTTGCAACCCTACAGTCTTAGAGTGATGTCATTCAAACAATATAATATGATCATTGAACTAGTTCATGGGTGGACATATGGGGGGGCAATACCCCCCCCCCCCCAGCATCAAAGGTGGAGTCGACTGATCTAATGTATAAATGTATATACGAATTGACATCATCATCGTGCCTTCCAGCAATAATGACCATGCCCTCCAGACTTCTAAGTCTATCTTCGCCTATGAACTGGTTTCCTAGAAAAGAAAAAGGAGAGCTGGAGTGTGAAAGCAATCAGCAGCCAACTGCTGCAATTTTTTTGCGGGTATTTTTTATTAATTGCACCCTGCCGCCAATTTTTTTTTTGGTTTTTATGTTTCTGGTCAAGATGAATATATGCATGAATAATTTTCATAATCTTTTGAGGATGAAACCTTGGGACCATTCCCTTGTTAGTAAGAGATCGCACATTGATTTCTTTTAGAATCTTTTTTTTTCTTTTGTTTAGTGTTAAACACAATCTTTTTCATTTTGTTGAATTTTTTAAAAGGAAAGTAGTTCCTGCAAAAAGTTTAAGAAAACCCATTATTTTCTACCTTTTTTTTGGGTAAAATTTTTTTCTGGTGACTAGATTTTCTAGTTCCGATCTTCACTTCATGGTCAACCTTACCGACAATCAAATGTGGATTTCATGCTGGTGGTGACATGAACTACTTTTCACCCCCCCCCCCCTCCCGCTTTCTCTAAAGAGACATTGAGCATTCCAATTGGAGTTTACTTTTGGTCACAATACACCCTCAAGGGTAGCTGAAAAAATAAAATTACATGGGAAAAAAAATTAGCGAAAGAAAAACGAGTTCGTAAAATAAAGAGTTAATAGAAATTAGAGTTTATAAAATAGGGCAGATTTTAACATTATCTATATGACACATGGTTTGGGACAGAGGACCAGTTCGTAAACTGGATCATTTGATCATTTTTGTCGCACCACGGTCATTTTCTGCACACGAGGGCTAATTAGACCGGGACCTACAATTTATTGCCGATTCCGAACGGCAGGCTTGTTTTTCATACTCATCGAGAGGTTGGTGCGCTAACACCTCGATGGGGGACTCCCTGCGGTAGCAATTTTTGCTGCGGTCAATTCGCCTTTTTTTGTTGTACCCCTGTGTCAGGAAAGTTTTCTGACAAGGACGAACTGGGTATCGAACTCGCTCGTAAACTGGAGGCTTGTGAAATTGAGAGTCGACTGTAGCTGGATTCTTATATTGATTTTCAAATCGAGGGGAACGGCACATGGTCTTAAAAGCACCATGAGACCCAGTGGAAAAGAGATTCTCTGGAAACGCCACTTTATCAGATTTGAAGTATCAGTCACCGTGATTCAAAATCTTATTTCATATATTAGACATTTTGTTTTACATATGTCTCATTAACACTTGAGGCTCCTTATCGACCTACACCATCAGTATGCCCCAGGACCATCATTTCACCTTTTCCCGCAAGGGGGGGGGGTTAAAGAACATGTATTCAATGTGTGGATCAGTCACGAAAACTTTCAGAGGAGGTTCCAGAAAGCAGAGCATACTACGCCCGTCATTTTTTTTTCGGGGGGGGGGGGAGGGATCGGGGGCTGCATTGAAGCCTGGCTTTTGAAAATATACTAAAAAAGGTGTGTATATATATATATATATATATATATATACACAAATGTGTTTATATATAGGCCCATTGTGCTCTGTAGGGGAAACAGTCATATTGCTTTTCTAATTGGTGAGTGGACGCTATGTCAAGCTGGAGGATTCATGATGGAGGTGGGCCTCACGACGGTGCTTTACGTCAGGCGCGATTGGCCAACCGACTGCTTCCGGAGGAGTGAAATGTTGTAACAGTAGTTGGGAACCCTTCAATGTTTCATGCTGCATCGCGTTTCGCTGATTTTCTCTTCGTTTTTGTTATATTTCCTTTCCCTTCAAAACCCACAGAATAGGGCCATATACTATATTGCTGCTCTGAGCTGATGCACCACGCTAGTAAAACACAAACGTGTAGAGTGATTAAGTTACACATTTCCGTTGTTCAAATGATCCTATTCGGTTCACACGTCTCAGAAAAACCTGGTTTTAAGAACAAAAATGAATCAATGCCTGGCCATAACCCCTATCACATTATTTTTCACGTAATATCGAGGAGGGCCGTAAAACTTCCTTCACCAGACCATTAAATAACTAAGTTCGGCCCTGCTCATGGTAATAAGATCTAGATGATCTTTGGGAACAAGGAAATTGGTAGGAAGATAATTCCAGCCTGGTGGGTGTATGATGAGTCATCAATTCATCATTACTATTAAAATGATCAATTCGATTAGGACAATGCACAGCACAATTTCAAACGAATATCTTCAAAAACCCTAAAATTCGGTTTTAGCGACGATTTGCTCGCGTTATAAACGAGTTGTATTTCATTTTATTCAACAATCACAGCTATAACATCGACACAAACCCACGTCAAAACCGTGACATGGATCAGATGTCACCGAATCATTAGCGGGGGGGCATGGGATCGGATGCCATCGCCGTAAAATTTCCAAATAAACAAAATGTTATCTCAAGATAAGCTAAGAGATGATAACAAGAGCAGTTAGATACCTGATAAGATGGTGGGGGTCCCAGCTGATCAGACGACGACTCCCTGGCGTTCTGATTCTCCCTCAGCAACGAAATATCGTCCGTGGAAACAGATTTCAAACAATTCCCCATTTTCTTCTTTATATTTGTTTACTTTTCTTTTAAGACGCTGTAAACAAATAAAAAAGTAATCGAATCAACTCGATGTTTATATCTCCCAGAGATTATTATTAGGCTTAAAAGATTGCACCAGTTGACAATGGATAGCCATCAAAGCATCTCTCTCTCTCTCTTTCTTTCGAAGCAGAAGACACACAATCACGAAGGGGATAAAATATTATTACGTTATCCTCCGGACATCGCCTCGGCTTCAGAAGTTGATTACTTTTCTGTGTCGATTATTTCAAAATGTAATCAATCGAAGTTGTCTCCTTTGTTTTGTTTCTGAAATTGTTCGATTTCTCATGCAACACAAACATACACACACAGACGACAGCAGCCAGAAAACACAAACAGCTGAGAGAGTGTGGCGACAACAAAGACACAATGCGACAGCCAATCCGGGAGAGGATTTCGAGTGCTTTAACTTTCTACTACTTCATCCTAGACCGTAGAGAAACGTGGGGGGGGCCATTCTCATTTGTTAATCGTACGTGACGTCACGGAAAGGTGAGACCGTGTTCGGGGCTGGGTACAAATTATCTAAAATTAGTTGTATAGATCGTGATTTCAATCCATTCTTTCCTGTCCGTATATAAGGGTCCGTTCAAGTATTACGTCATCGTCGATGGGGGGGGGGGGGGTTCCGATTTGCTGACTTTTGGTGACAAGGGGGGGAGGGGGGTTGGATAATGCTTACGTCATCAACCACACTTTATGGAAATATGAGTTAGGATTCAGAGGGGCAGAGCTGATGACGAAATTTTGCTGGAAGGGGTCAGCGTTTTGCTGACGAGGGGGGGGGAGTCAAAAATGGCTAAAAATTTGCGTACGTAATACTTGAACGGCCCCTAATACTCAGGGACGGACTTGAGTTATTTAGTTGCCCGGTTAAAAACAGCTTTGCGGCTCTCTAAAACAGAGTTTCTCATTCCCCTCCCAATGGCCCCCACAAGGGGTGGGCTGACAAGGCTCCAGCCCTGGGGTCCGGAATGATTTTCATCATTTTTTTTTGTTTTTTCACGCTATAAATTCATCATAAAGGGGCCCGTGAAAGTCTGGGACCCGTAAAATATCCCAACCTAGGGGCCCTGCTTCAAGGTGTGGGGGCCATGTCCCCCCCGTCCCCCCCAGTATCCATGAAGTCCTTGGTGCACACCAGGTTTACATTTTGGCACCCGAGAATGAATATCAAACTATACTGTTATCATGATCATAAAAAAAATCATTCGAGAATAAATTTGTACGATAGTGCCACCATCATTGGCGTACGCAAGGAGCACCACCCCCCCCCCAAGCCGAGATTATAGTGTTATTTTGCAGGGAAAAAACGTGACTCCCCCCCCCCCCCTTGAGAAGGAAAAAAATACTGAAACCCCACTTGAGAAAATTCTGCGTACGACTACGCCCACCATATGCACCGGAACTTAGGGGCTCTCCCAATAATTGATGAATAATGCACCACATCAGGGCCGTCTTAAGAGTGTCATGGGCCCCCGGCCAATTAATTTTTCTGAGGCCCTACCAAACAAAACTTCTCAAAAACTTCAACCAGATCTCATTTTTGTGAGGCCCCTCTTCGCTTGAGGTGCCCGAATGGGCGCCATGCCTTTAAGACGGCACTGCACCATACCCTTCCTCCTCCTGAGCACGCGTTCGAATCCTGTATATATGGAACGACTGGCAACTTTCAGCCCCCCTCAATATTTTCTTCATCTCGGTGACCCTGGTGCCCGCTGCTCAGCCATAAAATTGCAAGTGTGCCCTTAGGCACTTAGAGATTAGGGGGGGGGGCTTTCGGGGCTGGAGGAACTGATTATCTACCCGGGACCGCAACTAGATACTCGTTCAGCCGGGCAATCATGCATTATGCCTCCCTCGTGCAATCAGGTTCGTAACTAGGCTGGGGCAACCGGGACACTGCACCGGGACCCCGAGTCAAATGGAAGCCTCACAGAAAATGTACACTTATTTTGTATAATTTTTTCCCCTTTTTAAGGGGCTCCCAAGAAAATGTCAGCCCCGAGAAGGTATGCTACGGCTTTGCGAGTGTGATTTTAAACAATTTTAAAAGAAGAATTTAGCTCCCCCTATGGTTCAGCGCCACTAGATCTGCATTATTCTCCCGGCTTGGGGTGGGGTTCTTTGAAACCCAAGGCCAGAAGGTTCGATGCCTGAATTTTAGAGGTCTTGGAATGGCCCCCACATCTTGCAGCAGAGCCCCTAGGCTAGTATCGTAGTAATTTATCACCGTAGTGAATTTATAGTACAAAAAACAAAAAGTGATAAGAATCGTCCCAGCCTGTCAGCCCCACCCTTGTGGGTGCCATGGGTCTTAGACGGAATTTTAATCTATTTGACAATAAGTCAAACGCTACGAATGTTAAAGTCAAAATGTAATCAAAGTATTTTTATCCCGATTTGCGGCCGCACCCTTCGCACCTTCCTTGAGTCCGGCCGTAATAATACTTAATCGTAAATGTACTATTTTGTCTATGTCCATGGCCTTCCTCATTCAGAGTTATTAGGGTGGGATCTTTGGTGCCCCCCCCCCCCAACACCTTCAGGCCAGAATCTTCAATGGCCCCTATGTGGTGAATATATAGCGTGAAAAACAAAAAATTATGAGAATCATGCCAGGCCACCGGGCTGTAGCCCAATGCTGTGATAATGCATGGACCCACTCAAGCACGGAAACGGAGGCCTCACGATCTGTTTAGGATTTTCGAGGTTAAGTATACGAATTTCTAAGCGCATTCCTGGACACGGAGGACCTCAGAAAAATATCATTGAACGGGGGCCATGATCACATTGATCAGGGCTGCAACTAGATGCTTGTCCAGCTGGGACAAGCTCGCGTTTGAGCAGCACCCCCCCCCCCCCCGCCCTGTAATGTTGAAGGACAAGTTAAAGCGTGAAATTTGCTTTCCCCGATCTAGCGTCTGGGCACCAAACCTCCTGCCCTCACCCTAGTTGCGGTCCTGCCCATGATGCACTAAAGACGGCCCTGCTGGAACCCTGTCAGCCCCATCCTTGTGGGGTAAGAGCCATGGCCGTCTTAAGAGCACCATGGGCCCCCGGGCCAAGTGGTTTTTCTGAGGCCCTACCAGGTAAATTATAGAAAATTTCAACCAAATCTCCTTTTTGTGAGGCCCCTTTTCTCTTGAGGCCCCCGGGCCGTGCCCGGGTAGGCCCATGCGTTAAGACGGCACTGGTAAGAGCCCATATTGCAGCCAATCCACGCTCTTAACAGAGTCGTCTTAACAACACTTGGGACCCCTGGGCAAAGTGATGCTCTGGGGGCTCCTACAAAATGAAAGTTACAGTCTATATATATACCATTTTCCATGTATGTTCTTGCTCTGCAAGATCATAGTACGCCAAATCCATGGCTCCCACATCCTGCAGCAGGAGCACCCTAGGCTGAGATATTTGCCCCCCCCCCGTGTCAAATTTTTTTATGGGCTTCGTATATAGTGAATTTATAGTATAAAAAAAATAAGAATTGCCCTGGGCCCCCGAGCTGGAGCCCTGTCAGTCTCACTCGGCTATGACAAAATCAGGATCCAACGCATCCTGTAGCAACCGCAGATACGGGCTTCCCCGAACGAGAGGGTGAAGAGCGAATTACCGAAAGTATGCATGTGAACAGGAGAAGGGCGAATGTGCACCTCATCTCTTTTCCACCTATGCTAGTGTAATACAGTTTTTTCACTGAAAGGCAGTGCCTCCTTAACGAATATGGGCAAAACCGGGTAGGGCAGGGGGGCCCCTCAAAAGCAGAGTGGGGGGGGGGGGTTCGTGAAAATAAGACTAAAATTTATGATGATTAAATATGTCTCAGCGCAGGTAGGGGGCAGTGCTATCTGAAGAGCATCATGGGCTCCCGGGCCAAGTTATTTTTCTGAGGCCCTGCGTGACCAATTCTCAAAAATTTTAACCTTTTTCTCGTTTTTGTGAGGTCCCTCTTCTCTTGAGGCTCGCGGGCCGTGCCCGGGTAGGTCCATGCGTTAAGACGGCACTGGGTAGGGATCTCAGAAAAACTCCCATTGAGCGGATGGCCTTGAGATGCTTTTTTAGACGGATCTTTCGGGCGGGGGGGGGGGCCTCATAAAAATGAGAACTAGTTGAAATTTGTCGGGTAGGGCCTAAAAAAAATCACTTGGCCGGGGAGGGGGGCATGTTGCTCTTAAGACGGCCTTGCCTCGAATATATGTTAAGGGCCCTGCAACAATTTCTTTTAGTTCTTGAATATTAATTTAACATCAAAACATTGAGACCTCCAGTGCCATCTATTGACAGACTGGAAAACATAACCGGGAGAACGAAACCGATTATAGAACAATTGTCGCCATCTGATATTTATAAAAAGAAAAAGAAACTCATTCCTCTCTCTAGTATCATCTTTAAAAAAACTATATGATAGTAAACTCTTTATCAAAGAAATGTTTTTCATGTTATGAAATCATGTTGGTCAAAGCCGTACCGTAAGCTTTTGGGAGTTGGTCAAGACCGACCATATTCACAACAGTAACTTATGTAAATTGTACATGGATTATTTTCTTTGTTATTTTCTTGTCGATTATCTGGACAACCATTGGCGCGTTTTTTTCTTCAACTGGCTCTTTTTAGTGAGAGTTTGTTACATTGACAATACGGAGGTTTTAACAACTGGCTGTTGCGAAGATATATTTTGGAAAGAGAAAAAATTCAACTGCTCCTGCGGGGAATCGAACCCACGTCCTTTCACTGTTGGAACCACAGAAAACCAACTGCAAACGACCGCCACTGTGGCGCCAGTGGGGTTCGAACCCAGGAACTCGCGATGCGAGTCCGTCACTATGACCACTAGACCGCCACAGCGGCTCCCCAAAAGGTTGAGCACCCTTGTCCAAAGTCATTGGCAAATATTGTCAAGAGCAAATATTGTTGCGTCGAGTAGAGTTATTGATGCTCTGCTTTAATCAGTGGCTTCGATCGATATAAAAAATTAATTGGGAAAAAATCCAAATAATGTCAAGAATTGACGGAGAGATCAATTAAGCACCCCCCCCCCCCCACCCGTGATTATTTGTAAACCGGACCCCCAGATCTGGCAAGGCCAAACCTGGATGTTCTTAATACAAAATCTACAATTTTAGATCAATCGTCACAAAATTTTGCATATATACCAAATGGGACCCGACTTGAACGATAGGCTACTTTAAAATTTCGTCAGAGCAGGGAAAATGCCCCAAACGGGCAAAAAACTGTCGGGCAACAAGGTTTTTGGGCCTCAACAATCACTTTCGGAACGTTTACTTTGGTTACCGTGGTTCCCTAGCAATGCGTTTCAGACGTGTATATGCCTTTAAGCCGGGTTTTCCTAGGAATAGGTTTGTTGCGCAGCGTGAACCGAAATAGACTATTTCGCGCCGACAGAAACGAGTTACATAATCACGCTACGCGTTTGTGTTTTCCTAGCGAGGCGTATCAGATCAGGGCGGCTATATTATAGTATATGTATGGTATAGTATATTATGGCCTTGGCATCAGCTACTCTGTCGTCTGCATGCTCCGGTTTGAAGGGAAGGGAAAGAAAACACAAGAGTGAGGAGAATATCGGCAAAACCGCGGCGCACGACGCATTTGACTCCTCTAGAAGCAGTCGGCGTAAAGCGCTGTCGTCAGGCGTATTGCGCTCTGTAGGAAAACAGTCATGCTGCTTTTCTTACTTTCGGACGGCGTGTCGCGCTAGGCGAATCACATTGCGCGCGGCACAGGAAACCTGCTCCTAGGAAAACCCGGCTTTACAATGGTTTGTCACTTCTTTGACGCTGCCAGTATATATATGTATAATAGTTGATACCTTTATAATGGCTTGCCACATTTTCAATACTCCCATTAATAAGGCTTTTTGAATAGACGTTATATTCATCATCACATGGGCGGAGATACGGGGGAGGTGTGGGGGCATCCCCCCCCCCCCAGAGTCAAACATGGAGTCGACTGATCTAATGTATATATATGTATAGATGAATTGACATCATCATCATCGTGCCCCCCCCCCAGCAATAATGACCTTACCCCTCCAGACTTCTAAGTCAATCTTCGCCTATGCATCATCAGCATCGCTTTCAGGGTCAGGCAAAGGGTGATCCTCATAGAAATCAGTGTTAAAATTGCCGATTTTACTATGAAATGCGGGAATTTAGTGGGGTTTTCCAGCCACATCAATAATTTTAAATATTGTATTGAATTCTGGATTTTTGAAATATTGAGTTCGCTTAGAGATATTCGAAGCCCAGAAAAGTAAATATGAAGTAATTAGCCGAACCTACTTTTGAGTTGGATATCCATGCAATAACATTGATTTAAAGTTTTTATTTATATCTTCTAAAGCATGAAAATGAAAATGTGTCTGCATTGTCTTTTAATATTCAACTGTATAAATTCACATACAGTTTAGGTTGTTTTAAAATTAGTTATCGGCCCATGAAGCATGCCCCCCCCACCGCAAGGGGTGGGCTGACAAGGCTCCAGCCCTGGGGCCCGGAATGATTTTCCTCATTTTTTTTGTTTTTCCACGCTATAAATTCACCATAAAGGGGCCTGTGAAAGTCTGGTCGGGGGCCTGTTTCAGGGTGTGGGGGCCATGCCATAAAGTACATCGAAGAAATTCCACAGCTTCAATTAAGCATTTTTGGAAGCTGAAACAGGCAGATGCATAACTTGAAGTTAGGGAGTGGGGGATCTAAATACGTAGCGCCCCTTAAAAACGAAAAAATATATATATTAATTTTTACGTTTCTTTAAATGTAGATTTGTTTATTTCATGAGTGGCGCAGGAAGTCGCCATATTGGTTAACTTAGACATGGTTTGCATGTCCGTCAAAGAAAGAGGGTGATATCACGTGATCCAAAAAAGCCTCATTGAAGAAAGCTAGTATATTATAGTATAGCTAGTATATACGTATATATATCTATATATAAAAGGCTGACTGTGATCATTTAGGAAAATTAAAATGATGAGAAAAATTGAACTTTTTCAATTCTTTAAAAAATATGAAGCACAACTACTTACATTTTCACGTTGAAATGTATCGTGAAATTCGCTGCGAAAGTTTATTTTTCGGGGTTAGCGATTCTTCTTGTCTTGCATTTCGATTGAGGAAAAATACCATTAAATACTCAACTCAGAATATTTTGCGTCGTGTTTAATTTCGTACCTCGTGTTAACGGCATGCTGCGCTTAGGTTTGATGCTGTCATGAGCATGACTCAGACGAAAAGACAAAGAGTTTAATCAAGCGTCAAACATGTAGCCCATGTATTGTTGTTTTGGCTGGGGATCAATTAATGAAAAACATTACATTTCATTGAATCTTTTTTTCTCTCTCTTTCTCTCAAATTTTGAAAAATGTTAAGAAAATAATACTTTTTTTAGTTTAGTTTTTGAATTAATGTTTGGAAAAAAAAAAAAAAGAAATCGAAACTAACTATAAACCATAGCCAAAAACATAATTTAATAATATTGTACGTAAAAGACTTCGTAAGAATTAATTAATCGATGATTAATGTAACTGATTACAAAAAAGAAAATGTAACAAATAGCAAATGCATTAATCAAGGGAGGTTGCGAGAGAGAAGTAAATCGTGTTAACGAATACCATTGTAGCGAAAATCTCGTTTCAACGCGAACACCTTTCTAATGATAAGTTTACATCGGGACAATGCAAAAGCCTGGAATTCCTTTACAACGAAATTCCGTTGGTATAACGAAGTGATTTCTCAGGTTTCTTGGAATTCGTTATAACGGGATTAGACTGTATCTTCTGTCGCACTCCAACTCAAACTGGCAGATAGGATCCAATACTAAACCCAAAGCTTCTACAATCCCCCGCCCCCCATGGACCCTCTTCCATTCCACACTAGAGATCGATATTGCCCACTTTGGAAAGCACTGCTCTAAGGTTGTTCAACTCGTGGCTCGCGAGGCAAATGTGGCCCTCCGAGTCATCTGATGTGCCCCCCCCCCCCGACAAATAACCAAACCACTCAAGTGGTCCAAGTAAGATTATAAAATCACTCAAGTGGGCCGTAACACATTTTCAGATCATGATCATTTAAGCTGACAACAGTGCCAAGTACATTGCCAAATCACTTGAGTGACCTGCGGCACACGCATCTCCTTCACTTGAGTGGCACGAGTAGTACATTTCCAGATCACTCGAGTGGATGGCGGCACCCTTCAATATCACCCGACTGGTTCGCAGTACACTTATTACAGATCAATCAGGTTGACCGCTGCATTTTGATAAATCATTTATGTAACTGTTAGCTCATTTCCAGATCTATCAAGCATCCAACGGCACTCTTTTAGATCATCTGAGTGGCTCGCGGCATATTTCCAAATGATTCAAGTGATTTGGAACAGAGCCGCAGATCACGCTGAATTGATCTGTATAAATGTGCCACCGGTCATTGGAGTGCACGGCCGTAACTAGGTGCTTGGTCAGCCACGGCAAGCACGCATTTTGACACCCCACTGAAATGTTGAAGAATACAGGTTAAAGGGTGAAATTTGCTCCCCCTCTTTAATCTAGCGTCGGGACACCAGACCCGCCTGTCCCCTCCCAGTTGCGGCCCTGCTGAAGTGATCTGTATAAATGTATCGCGGGGTCACGTAAGTGATTTGAAATTGCACCTCGTGGGTCACTGAATAAGTGATATGCATAAATGTGCCGTGGGTCACTGAAGTGATATTCATAAATGTGCCGTGGGGCACTGAAGTGATCTGCATAAATGTTCCACGGGTCACTGAAGTGATCTGTATAAATGTGCCGTGGGACACTGAAGTGATATTCATAAATGTGCCGTGGGGCACTGAAGTGCAGTGCCGTCTTAACGCATGGGCCCACGCGGGCACGGCCCGGGGGCCTCGAAAGAAGAGGGGCCTCACAAAAATGAGAAGTGGTTGAAATCTTCAAGAATTATCCAGGTAGAGCCTCAAAAACATCACTTGGCCCGGGGGCCCATGATGCTCTTAAGACGGTCCTGCTGAAGTGATATTCATAAATGTGCCGTGGGGCACTGAAGTGATCTGCATAAATGTGCCACGGGTCACTGAAGTGATCTGTATAAATATGCCGTTGGTCACTCAAGTGGTCTATAAATGTATTGTGGGCTACTTGAGTAATCTGGGACTGTGACGCGGATCACCCAGGATATCTGCAAATATATGCCGTGGGTCACACAAGTGATCGGTAAACGTGTCGCTTATAGTTCATTTTTACAAATTGGGGTTTAAGGCTGCGGGCCACATCAGATGACCCCGTGGGCCACATTTGGCCCGTGGATCATGGGTTGAGCATTGTATGCCCTTACGTCTTAAAATTGTTTAGAGATTGCTTTATTGTTTTGAAAGAAGAGTGGTCTTTCCTTCGTATCTTTGTGGTTTCGGAGTGATTTCGGATTTTTTTTCCCAATGACCCCTCTTTCCAAAGATACGTCACTCAAGGTCGACCAATAATATGTTTTCCTTTCCTTAAATCCGCTTCTACGATCTAGGATTAGTATATATCATTACCGCATATACAATTGCGACATCGGCTTGATTACCTGTCTCTCTGCTATTTTTACTTTTTCCTTTCTTTTTCCTTTTTTGTGAAATATCGATTTCCTTCGATTCTTACTCAGTCGCCATATTGCATGATATATTCAGGAAGGTTTCCTAATTTATTAGATTATTATCAGTCGCGAGTTTTCCCCTTCGATTTCCTTAAACAAAATAATAATAATAGTACATTTGAAAATATATATATATATAATTGATCTGATGATGACCATATTTCATCAAGATAAATACTGGACGTTGCTGATTGTCGCCAAAGTAACAGCCAATCAATCCTAAAACTGCCAAAATAACACGGTCTACGTGTAGTGAACCTAACGTGGAGTTTGTTTCTGTGTAACGCTTGTGCTGCCATCAATTTTTCTCTAGTGTAATGATTAATTGAGTGAAGTGTGATGATATTGAATAATTGTATCGGTTGTAGGCCTGTTGCTTTCTGTGGAGAGACTTTTTAACGGGGAGATCGACTTGCATTTGTGCCTCGAGGTTGGGAACCACAGAAAAAAACCTCCCAATCAGCACTGTGGCGAGGGTGGGGCTCAAAACTGACTGTATTTTTTTATTCTATGTCAGGTGTCACTTCATTTGAAGGTTTGTGTTGTGTAATTTGTTTTGTGTATTGGATGGGAGTTTTTTTTAAAGTGAATTTTTAAACCAGAAGCTGGTTACAACTCCTTGCGCTTATAAATGTTATTTTCCCGTTTCATCGGGAAATTATAAGTGCAGTGGAACTTCGGTTAACGAGTGGTTCAGTTAACGAACAATTCACGTTACGAGCAAAAATTTTGAGCTTTGTTTATTCGTTTTCACGTTATCACAACTGAGAAATGTGAATGATATTCTCCTCTACAGTGTCCGGTCAGCTTGCTTCTCTCGAAAAATGAATACAAGTGCGAGGATGACTATTTACGATACGAAACTGGTAGATGTAGGAAGAATGTAACAACAGATATGTGCATTTGAATGGTTTTTTTTTTTAAATTCTGCTTGGAGAAAACTGTGGGCTGATTGCATTATTGAATACGACTTTGCGGAGCTAAACTGAAGAGCCAAAAAAACTGGTACAGGCATGCGTATGCAAATAAAGAGATATGGAACCAATCAGAGTACGGCGCTGCGGTCGCCATGCCTATATAACACAACAAGTGTCTGGCATAGTTGTTAGATCGGTTACTGCTGCTACAATGGCAGGTTATCGAGATTTAAGTGAGTTTGAACGTGGTGTTATAGTCGGAGAGATGGGACATGGAATCTCCGAGGTAGCGATGAAATTTGGATTTTCACGTATGACCATTTCACGAGTGTACCGTGAATATCGGGAATCCGGTAAAAAATTAAATCCACGACATCGCTGCGGCCGGAAAAAGATCATGCAAGAACGGGACTGACGAGAATCATTGAACGTGACAGACGTGCAACCCTTCCACAAATTGCTGCAGATTTCAATGCTGGGCCATCAACAAGTGTCAGCGTGCGAACCATTCAACGAAACATCATCGATATGGGCTTTCGGAGCCGAAGGCCCACTCGTGTACCCTTGACACAAAGCTTTACGCCTCGCCTGGGCCCGACAACACCGACATTAGACTGTTGAGGACTGGAAACACGTTGCCTGGTCTGACGAGTCTCGGTTCCAATTGCTTCGAGCTGATGGACGTGTACGGAGACAACCTCATGAATCCATGGACCTTACATGTCAACAGGGGACTGTTCAAGCTGGTGGAGGCTCTGTGATGGTATGCGGCGTGTGCAGTTGGCGTGATATGGGACCCCTGATACGTCTAGATACGACTCTGACAGGTGACAGGTACGTAAGCATCCTGTCTGATCACCTGCACCCATTCATGTCCATTGTGCATTCCGACGGACTTGGACAATTTCAGCAGGACAATGCGACACCCCCCCCCCCCACACGTCCATAATTTCTACAAAGTGGCTCCAGGAACACTCTTCTGACTTTAGACACTTCCGCTGGCCACCAAAATCCCCAGACATGAACATTATTGAACATATCTGGGATGCCTTGCAACGTGCTGTTCAGAAGAGATCTCCACCCCCTCTTACTCCTACGGATTTATGGACAGCCCTGCAGGGTTCATGGTGTCAATTACCTTCAGCACTACTTCAGACATTAGTTGAGTCCATGCCACGTCGTGTTGCGGCACTTCTGCGGGCTCGCGGGGGCCCTACACGATATTAGGCAGGTTACCAGTTGTTTTGGCTCTTCAGTGTAGTAGCTGGTGAACAGGAGCCACCATTTGCCGAAGAGATTATGTTCTTGGTGCAGACTATGGGACTGGTGAGTATGAGGTTAGCATACAAGAACTATAGGGGTAGAAGATGTCTAGGCGTGTTGACCGTAGACGAACTGTTGCACGCAACAGCGAGAGTTTATGAACTGTTTCTCACCTAAGGAAGAGAGAAGTCCCTCACTTCATGTGGAAATCTGTACAAAATTTGGTAGGAAAGGAAAACCAATCGCATAAAGCTGCAATAAACAATAAGTCGAATCCAACGACAACGCAACCCATTTCTGAAAAATTCTAAAAAGGAGGCAAAAGTCGTATTTTATTTATTCAAATCATATTTTTTGTATTATAATATTATTATTATGTTGTATTATTGATTGAAGCAGTTTTTTTCCCCCAGTCATTTTTAGGTGAATGAATAATTGTGGAACGAATTTTATACGAGTTTTTATTACTTCCTAGGAAAAAGTTTGATTCGAATAGCGAACTATTCAGATAACGAAGTGAGCTCGTTAACCGAAGTTCCGCTGTAAGTGAAAAAGAGTTCACGCTGTTGGCTATCCCTGGTATAGACTATTATCTCGCGATATGACTGATGTCACGTCGATACATGGACCCCAGCCCGGCGGTGGAGAAACGCAGCATCTAGACAACAGAGACCTGTGAAATATAAACCATATATTTAGAACTCTCAACTCTTCTATATAAACCATATATTCTACGGACAATGGTGAGGCTGACAGGGCCACATTCAACCTCACAAGACTGTGGCTTTCTTTCTTTGACAGCGAGCACAACTTAGGTCTATTGCCATCTATGGGTAATTTACTACCTAGCAAGGCCGCAACTGGGGGGGGGGGCGCAGGCGGAACTCGTGCCCCGGACGCTGGACCAGAGGGGGAGCAAATTTCATTCCCAAACCTTACCTTCAACATTTCAAGGGGGCGCTAAAATACGCATTTGCCCCGGGTGACCAAGTATCTAGTTGCGGCCCTGCTACCTAATGAGTTGTGTAAGTACCTAACAGTCTGAGTGAGTATTTATCGTTGTGTCTGATTTGTCAGTGCTGCCATCTATATTTCGGAAGTGAAGTGTAATGATGGAATTATATTTGTTCCGTTTGTGGGTCTGTTGCGAGACTTTTTAACGGGAAAATCAGCTCGCATTCACGCCTCCAAGTTGGGAAACACAGAAACCAACTTCAGCCGACCACCACTACGTCAACGGTGGGGTTCGAACCCGGGTTCTCACGATGCGAGGCCGTCACTATGACTACTCGAGCACCGCAGCGGCACACAAGACTGTGGCTGACAAAGCTCCAGCCCTGGGACAAAATTACCATAATTTTTTGTTTTTCATGCTATAAATTCACAATAATAGGACCCGTGAAGGCTCGCCAAAGATCCCAGCTTTAAGACCCTGCCGCAGGATGTAGTCCATTGGCCCTGGACAGTTCTTAATTTTTTTTTTTATTCACGGGACCGTGAAAAATCTGGTCTGGGGCAAACCAAAGATCAGTCTAGGAGTCCTGCTACAGGATTTGGGGACCGTCAAAGAAACAATTTCGAAGCATTTGAGCGAAAAATAGTATATATGGGGTGGGAAAGCACGTGTGACTGCTTGTAGAATCTAGTATGACTCCTTTCAGCAGTGAGGATCGGGCGGCCACCTCAACAGAACCGGGGCCAATACCAAAGTCTCCTAGATACCTCTATCTAGGAGGCTTTACCAATACCCCCCCCCCCCCCAAAAAAAAAAATTCACTTAAGACGGCACTGTTCCACGCACTGAGTAAGATATCTTACCACTTACACAAGAGTGGTTGAATATTCTTAATGACTTTTTAGAGACTTATGGCATCCGCCACTCTTTTTAAAAATACGAATGACGTAATAAGCATCGTCCACCCCCCCCCGTCATCAAAAGTTAGCAAATCGCCTCCTCCCCCGATGCTGACGTTATACTTGAATGACCCCTAATAAAAAAAATCATAAAGCCCTGTTTGTAGGCTAAATCAGTGTTTCTTAACATTTTTTTTGCCCTTGGCCCCCTTTGAACCATATATTTTTTCTCGTGGCTCCCCTGTCTTATCCAGAGTCTTCAACCCTCATCTAGAAGCAAGATCCCTTTATACGTATTTAATTGATTGTTAATAAGATTGGCCTCCAGACCACTGGGCTTGAATTTATTGAGCTCCCCGCTAGTCCGAGTTCTATTCAGGGCCGTCTCAACATCATAGACCCCCCCAGGTAAAGTGATGCTATGTATCAGTGATTCCCAACGTGGGCGTTAACGCCCACTGGGGGGTGATGGAATGTTCCATGGGGCGGTAGAAGCTACGTGTATAACATAGGATCTCCTATGGGTTTGATTGCGTTAGGAGAAAAAAATTCTGAAGAAGGGGGCGATGGGACAAAAAAGGTTGGGAAACTATGCTATATATGGTAGACCCACACTTAGGTGGAAATAAACAGCCTACATATTTCCTACTTATTTTAAAAATTTATTGTACTATACAAAATATCACGAGGTAGGGTCAATTATGGGCATGAGACCCCCCCCCCCCGGGCATGACAAGAGTGGGACTGGCAGAGCTGCAGCCCGGGAGGCCTGATATGGTTTTCATCATTTTTTTGTTTTTTTATACACTATATTTAAAAAAGAAGGGCCTGTGAAAAATCTATCCGGGGGCCTGCGAAAACCTCCCATCCTAGGGAACCTGCTGTGAAATGTAGGTGGTGAGGCCCTGGTGAGTCCATGCCCTAAAATGGCCCTGGTTTTTATGGGTACTATTGTTGGATTCTGTAAGTGCATAGTCACTGATATAAAACTTTATTTCTTCACACCTTAATTTTTCTTCTCAGTTCTCTGCTGCCCTCCAAACCACCTGTCATGGACCGACCCTTTCTCCATTTTCTTCCGTGGCCCCCTTGAAGTATCTCAGTACCACTAGGAGGCCGTTGAGAACCACTGGGCTAGATTAGATTACTGTCAGCTGTAGTTCACATGTTGTTTTCTAGATGACAGCACGAGTTCAAACATTATTTGGGCTACTTTTGATGAGGATTTTGGCTGGAAACTTTTCATTGACATTGCTAGGCTGACCATATTTCTTCGAGAGAAATACGGGACATTGGGATTCCAAATACGGGAAAATACGGGACATCGCCAAAAATGACACCAAAACTAAACAAAGTTGCCAAATATTGTTGAAATTACGGAAAAATAAAAAGGCGGGAAATGAACCATTACTGCAAATTGGAGTGAATTAAAATGAATTCCACGAAGAAAAACGTTCACCAAGACGAATGTGGGAGATAATTATTCTCTTTTATGTTGTAATTATCATAAAATAATTTATTAGTTGAAAAGCAATGTCAATCTTTGACTTCCATGAAGAAAAAAATTCAAATCGACTTCGTGTAAAATACGGAAAAAACCGGGACTCTTTTGCCAAAAAGTCGGGACGACCAAGAACACAAAAAATACCCGGACTGTCCCGGGAAATACGAGACGTATGGTCACTCTAAACATGGCAACTCTTGACTGTGCTTTACAATCATCATCATCATCGTGTATTTGTTTACAAACAAAGGCGACGGATGCACGAATTTGAAGGCGGGTGAAAACAAGCTTGGGTAATTTATCTTTTTCTTTTAATGTGAGTTTGGAACAGCTTTGGTATGAGGGGCCATTCAAGTATTACGTCATCATCGATGGGGGGGGGGGGAAGAAAGGGGGTTTCCGATTTGATGACGGGGGGGGGGTTTGGATATTGCTTACGTCATCAACCACCCTTTATGAAAATATGAGTTAGGATTCAGAGGGGAGAGCTGATGACGAAATTTTGCTGACAATGGGGGGGCTAAATCAAAAATGGCTAAAAATTTGCTTACGTAATACTTGAACGGCCCCTAAGGGACACAAATTGGTATTATCACCTGACTAAGAAGCAGGGCCATCTTTAAAGCACTCTGGGTCCCCCTCGGGTAATCTTGGGGGCCTACCCACCTGGAAGTAACAATACATCAATTAACGCACTTATCAAAAATTCTAGTTCCATTTCTCATTATTCAGTAGGGCCTCCTACGCATTTATGCCCGTGGGCCGTGACCTGGCGGGCCTATGTGTCAAGATATGGCTCTGATTGTAATAAAATTAAGGCTTCTTCAGAAACCAGTGCCGTCTTAACGGATGGGCCCACCCGGGGAACAGCTTCGGTTGGTTACTTCCAGGTGGGTAGGCCCCCAAGATTACCCGGGGGGGGGGGACCCAAAGTGCTTTAAAGATGGCCCTGCTTCTTAGTCAGGTGATAATACATTTTAACAATTCAACAACTTTAAAAATGTTTTTCAACTAAATATTTGATTATTAGCAGCCTCAAAAAGGACGCCCCCCCCCTCCGAGTTCAAAAAATATGTGTTCGTTAAGTACAGAAAGACCTTGGCTTAACGGCAACTGACATAAAACATCATTTTTTATAGGTCTTGCCAGCATAATTAGTGAATTTAGATTAGTCATTATTAAGTTGTTCACCAATGAAGTCAGTAACAGCCAGGTTTTCTGTGCTGTGTTCGGCGTGAAAACACTGATTGTTCAAAAAAACTGAAATGCTCGTATTTAATCAATGAACGTTTTCGTCTCTGCATGAAACTTGCTCCTAGGAAAACCCAGCTAAAATGTGACAACCACAAGTATCCTCCATTCAGCTCATCCAATAGAGGTGCTAAGCAAAAGGACGCTGATGGTTTCACAATCATGATATGCAACGTTTGTTTTAAACAACGGAATTTTGGTTAGTGAGCAAAATTTGTTCCTTGAATGTGTTCGTAATCTGAATCAAACTTCCCCATAGACCCCCAAAGCAGAATGTGCCAAAACTGCGACGTACGTCGCAGAACAATTAGCGCTACTGCAGAACAATTCGGAAGGATTTTAAGAAAAAGTGCAAAAAACACTATTACATGTATGGGGATTTTTACCGCTAAACATTTCCAGTCAGAAGAGGGTTCGTCGCAGAACAGTGCTAAACATTCTGCTTTGGGGCCCATAGAAAATAATGTAAACGTAGATAATTGGTTCCTCAATTATTCATTCACTTGAAAATAACCAATAAAAATGGCATTTGATCAATAATTACCTGGATGGACGCGTGCTTTCATCCTAATCTTTATGCTACTGATCCTGCTGGTTACAAATCTTCCAACACTTTCTGTCTTGAGCCTTTCTCTTCCAGGCCCTCTCCATCATCACCCCGACAATTGGATCTTACCAACTTGTTTGAGGTCTATCTTGTTTTCATCAACCATATCAGCTGGTGACTCTGGCTGTATTTGAATCTCGCCATGTGGTCTGCCTATCTCCTCTCGCTTATATGTATTTCTTTTACATCTTTCACATTTGTTTTTGCACGGATATCTGTGTTTCTAATGTGATCAATCTTAAAAAAGGGCCATCTTGAGAACATCACGGGCAAAATGATTTTTCTAAGTCCCCCCACCTACCTTTGCATTTGAATGGAGTGAAGGTAGACATCTTCAGCTTCAAATGAAGCAGAGGCACGTATCTTCAGCTGCAAATAGATATCGGTCCAGTGTGATGGCCTTTTTGTGTAGGTGCATCAGATCATCTTGTATTTTACACAAAATGCAAATTTTCTCCATATCATAGCTGCCAAGTCTCCTAAATTTCTACTCTATCTTCCGCTGGATCCGCATTTTGCTGTAACTAGTATTTGGCATCATTTTTGACAGGAGGGAATGTTTTGCCACCCTCTGTTCTGTAAAAGTCAATGATTTTATAATGTCATGTTTTTCGTTTCCCTCAAAATGTGCCGCCTTCCCCATTAGGATTGCCATCTAGGGTAACTGCCCCTTTTTATGCATATGTGAATGTTAATTAGCACTTAGTAAAAAATTATCCAAAAAAAATTTTTTTTATTGCAGATGGAGTCAGAAATTAAAGATATATCTGGCGTGTTAGAAACGAGATCATATGGAGTTTCCTGTATATTGGATAAGGCAAGTAGTCAGAAGTGTTTCAGACCTGCGAATGAATCCTTTCTCATAGAGTAGTTCCGCCCATTGTCTGTACCTAGTTTATTTATGGGAATATTTGATCCACATTTCTTTCAGGTTGCACTGAGGATCGAAAAAAGCATTCCTCCTTCAACGAACGATGAAAGATTCAACTCATTAGTGTCTAAAGTGTGTAGAATGGGAATTCTCTCGATTTCATCCGAAGTCTTGGGATTTGAGCATTCTGTCGACTGTGTTCTGAGAATGATACAGAAATTAAGCGATGCATATGATGTGTCTCGTGTTGAGTTCTGCGAAGAATTTCTGAGAAGAGTTTTCGCTGGTGTCAAAGATGGTAAGAAAACATACATTTATTCAAATTTTTTCTAAGAAGAAGGCGGGTTTTATAATAGTAGCAACCAATTGTTCGCTAGACACAGAATATAAACCATATATATGAAATATGAAGAATATATAACCATACAACCAAATTTCGTTATCACTATGGTCCCCTGTGCACGTGAGGTCCTCTCTGGGCATTGCCTGAGTTGGGAGGGGGGGGGGGACATGCTTTAAGACAGCCATGGGGATGCTAGGAGAGGTTCAAAGAAGGCCAGGGGTAAAAATAAATTAAGAGTTGGGGACATGGCAGGTGTATGAAGGGGCCACCAAGATCAATGGAAAAACAAATATGAACATTAAACAGCATCTTAATGATCTCATGGATCCCTTCTGGGGTAAATGATGCCTATGACCATCATAACATTGTGAACTCCTGGATAAATGATAGTACCAAGACCATCTTGAGACAACATCATGGGCTATAGGTAAATGATGCCTCCAGAGCCATATCTTAACATTGAGGACCACTGGCCAAATGATGGTACTAAGGCCACCTTAACAACATTGTGGTCCCCCACTGAAGTAAATTATAAATGATTGCACTATAGCCATCATGACCTCTGGGTAGATGATAGATTATGACACCTCGGCCATGTTGACAACATTAACATGAATGCAACATTCAAGTAAATGTGGGGAGCAAAAGTGTGACTAATTTTAGAATCCAATACCAGTAACTCCCCCCCCCTCGACACCATGGCAGGGAGGCTGACAGTATTCAGCCCAGGGGTGCAGAAATTCATTCACATTTACAAAATTTCTGTGCACTTATAAATCTACTTGTAAATCAATTCAATAAGTAGAAAGAGTCTTGCTAGTGGATGGGGCGACTAAGACACGGGAAAAGGAGGCACAAGAAAAAAAAAGGTCTAAAGGTCTTCCGCACGCGGAATTCACTGACAATAAATATTTGTCATGGGAACCTCGACCCTTCAAACCATCCTTGGTATCTTGAGGATCCACAATGCAGTTTTCGCATTACATACCCTCCCTATCCAGCTTTCACCATCTACAGGCGCAAATGTGCTGCTTAAGCCATGACTTTTATGTAGATTTGTTATAAAATTTTGCTTCCATTTTTTGAAGCTCTCAAGCCCTAAAGGGTTTAAAGAATTAAGTTGCACTATGATAGCCATGACGATGCGGGATCGTGCCTTCCCCGAACTAACAAATTTTTTTCATCATCACACTTTTATTTCTTTTTCTACGTTTTTTAACCCCACCACCATATTTTCATTTCAATTTCTCTTTCCCATGGGAGACTCGAAAATACCAGGACCATTCCCATTTATCTTTTTGCTCCCGAGAAAACCAAAAAGAAAGTTTATTATTGGTGTCTTATGGAAAAAGGAATCTTATCAGGGCCAATTCGCTTATCACGATTACATATTTATGCATTTTTCTGAGAGCGATATAATTTATATATATTTTTGCTTTTCATTATCATACTATATTTACATCTATGCAGTTACACTTAAGTTAAATTTTTAGCGTAATCAAAGTTCCGCTGTGGAGAAATATTTCTATGTACAGAAGTCTTGAGTTTCACGCAGCTCATGGAAATACTCTATTTGACCTGAAATAAATGTATATACACCATATTCCTTAAGGGAGAAAATGTCTATTTACAAGAGATGTATTTTGTGTGTTTAAAGGTCGGGAAAGTTAGGCTTTGACACATTGTGAGTAAATTCTTAGCCTAAGGTGTTCCTCACTTCTGTAAGGGGAGATGTTGTTAAGATGCTCCCATTCCGATGTTTTTAATTTGCTCGAAACGATTCTTTGCAAGCCTCTGAACAAAGTAAAAAATTGTCTTGGTTTTTGTATCTTGTCTAATATGACAGTTACGTATGAACCAGTTTGCTTTTACCGCTTTGATTTGTATAATGCTTGCATCCGATATGAAGAACCACACCTGTGCAGCATAAAGCAATGTTGGTCGCAAAACAAGCTTACATAGAAGAATTTTATTTTGTATTATTCTCGTCTTTGGTGCTGCTATTGTAAATCTTCTCATCACTTTGTGATTGGACGTGCACACTGGAAAGAAGCGAAAAGTTCATTTGCTCTCATAGGATAGGTAATGTAAGCTTCGGAAACAGTACTATTGCCTGTCTCTGTTACACTGATCCTTCCAGAACACTTTGATATCAGAGATGTGAAGTGGTGTGTGTGTGCGCGCGCCTGGTTCTTCAATATCTCTGTAGCACAGTGTTTCTAAAGCAGTGTCGCCAGTGGTGGATTAAATTCGGTTGAGTCCCCGGGCGCAAAAGAAAATATTGGACCCCTTAAATTAGGAAAAAGTGTGAAGTTTGAGTTTTTTGGGGGCCCTTTAGAAGTCTGGGCCCCAGGAGTACACCCGTCTTTAAATTTGTCTCTGAGTGTCGCCACTATTAAGAAACCAACTCTGTCGTGTGTTGAAAGATTTTCACAATGAGGTCTTGCCCGCCACAGAGAGCAACAGGCCTACAACAATAATTATTCAATCATTACACTTCACTCATAGTTAGAGAAACTGGCGGCAGATGGCAGCACTACACATAACAAGCATTACACAGAAAAACTTCATGTCAGGTTTCACTACATGTACACTTCAACATGTACCAATTTGTTAGAGGTTCCGCAGAGGAATATGGACAAGGTGCATTTGTGGTTTAATAGTTGTAGTACTTTGTTCCCAGCTAATATTGGCTGTATTAATTTGAAACATTTTCATCTATGACATTATTCTCAAAGCTGTGTGTTCCTACTCTTTCATGTCATTTCATAGGAACTCTCGAAGTTTCGGCCAGTACATTAGCATTCCTCCTCGTTTCCCAGCCAGATTTGTTTGAAGATGAAGTCCTGGATTTGTTAGACCAGTGCTCGAGTGTGCACGTCAAGTCTGATCTGATAGTCAAGGCTCTGCTGTCAAGCCGAAAAATTGTAAAATGGTTCTTTCATCTTTTGTGTACTATTTTCGAAAAGTTTTAGAATTTTTTTAATGTTTCTCGGGTTTAAATAGATTACATCCTCGTCCTCCAAGCTGAGCAAGCAAAGTGTAACATTTAAGCAACGAATGGGAGCTGGTTTCCATCTGATTCATCAAACATGTATAGCATACATGCTCAACCCATAGCCTGCGAGCCAAATGTGGCTCTGCAACCTCAAACCTAATTTTGATAAAAGTGCCACATTTCCAGCTTACCGAAGTGACCTGCGATGCGGTTTCAGATCACTTAAGTGACCCACAGCACAATTCCAGATCACACTAGCTGCTCCCCCCCCCCACATTTACGACACACTTAAGTGATCCTCTGTATATTTTCGAACCACTTGAATGATAGTGACCTGTGGCACATTTTCAAATCACTTAAGTGACTTGGGGCACAGTTACATATTCCTTAAGTGTCCTGTGGCACACCTCTAGATCACTCAAGCAGTCCATGGCACAACCGCCTGAGTGGTGTGGCGGTAAGGTGCTCGTCTACCACCCTGAAGGTTGCAGTCATGGTACTAAGTTCAAATCCGGAGAAGAATATAAATATTTTCCCTAACAACGCTTTTGAGGCGACCACTAATAGATGGCGCCTTCATTTCCAGACCAACAGTGAATTGCAATATAGCGATATGGCCAAAGTTGGTGTTTGGTGAAGGAGTCCACGGCACATTTATAGATCACTCAAGTGAGACCTGCGGCACATTTTCAGATCATTCAAGTGACTTGCAGCGCAGTTCCAGATCACTCAAGCAGCCCACCCCACATTCACAATACACTTAAATGACCCACAGTACATTTACAGATCACTTAAATGGCCTGTACTCTTCGGAACATTGAACACCCTTAATGTACGGCACGTGTGCTGCAATCAGTGGTCATGGGCATTAGAAGCTTTTTGTTTTGACCAAAAGATGTTATGAAAAAATTTGTCCGTGAATATTTGCTGCGAAAATCCTTCACAGAGACTTCACAAATGTTAAAATCCGCATAGAGGACACAACTAGAGTTTATGAGTGTCAATGACTATTCTAAAATTGCTTACAAAGAGTATCGAGAATGATGCGAGGCCAGGGCAGTCTTCAACCTCCACAAAGAGTGAACAAATCACCATTGTCCAAGAAATTGTGGGAAATGACCATTGCAAAACTTAGGTAGCTTTACACAAGGATCCCATAATGTCGTTACAATGGCCTCAGTGCCATCATTTACGCGAGGGGGAGTCCATGATGTTAAGACTACCTGGGTGCCATTCATGTTGGAACTACTACTACTTAACAGTACATGCACCTTGTACATATTCCTCTTCGGAATTTCTATCGAATCAGCACATGCCAGAATGTGTGGCCTAATGTACCTATCTATGTTGTAGAGTTGCACTTGTTTCGTGTTCATATACTGCCATCTGTCTTACATTTTCTGAAATAAAGATGGAAATGCTTGAATTTTCGTTATGTCAGTATCGTGTGTTGTAGGTCTGCCTGCTCTCTGCGGAGAGACTTTTTAAATGAGAGACTGGCTCACATTCTTACCACTGCACCACTCGGGTGCATCACAAATTTGTGAAAATCTCGAGGCACCTGCAGACAAGAAGTATGAGTACCTACTTTTACGAACACATTTGAATTATAAAAATAGGCTTTTCCCAATCATTAACAAACAGACATAAAATTTTTCTCTCTCGGAACTTACTGATTCCGACTTCAGTGGAAAAAATAGTACGCTGGGGGCGTGTCTTGAAGTGTGTTTCACTGTATAATAAGTATGAAATTATTATGCTAGCTATGCAATCAGTAACCAGTTTGGTTATTCATTAGGTGCCCGCATGTGCTTCCAGTCCCATGTTATTCAATAAATTCCTGTCCATAGTGGGTCACGCTTGGTTTCATACCGAAGGCCATCCGGTGCTTCTCGTGGTTCTGAAGGAATTCGTGAATGCGGTTGAATCAACGTTGGAGGAAGGTACTTCTTTGGTGAGATGCTTTTTTTATTTGACAGTTTTTTAGTTGTGACTGCTATCGTTAATTACAGCAGTTATATTGATGTAGAAATCTTTTGCGGGATGAATATTTTGAGTATTTCCCACTGTGCTGTTATATCCCCCAATTCTAACTCGGGAGGCAAAAATTCTAGAATCAGACAATGCTGCACTTTGTCTTCGTACCTGTCATATCTCGCACAGAACAAAGCACTGTCTGGGGGCTATGAAATTTTTGCTGCCCTTCTCCCATTCTAATCTAATTTTCTTGACCACTCCTCCTTCTAATTCGGCGTCCTATGTTATAACCTGCGTTGCCCCCCTGTAAATATGCATGTGTCTCCAAGTCAATCTTTTGGTCACTCACATGCTTGCACACTCTTTTGGTCACTCACATGCTTGCATATTCTTTTGGTCACTCACATGCTTGCATATTCTTTTGGTCACTCACATGCTTGCATATTCTTTTGGTCACTCACAACTCACATGCTTGCATATTCTTTTGGTCACTCACAACTCACATGCTTGCATATCCTTTTGGTCACTCACAACTCACATGCTTGCATATTCTTTTGGTCACTCACAACTCACATGCTTGCATATTCTTTTGGTCACTCACAACTCACATGCTTGCATATTCTTTTGGTCACTTCCCATGCTCTCACATTTTATAGTTCATCACTCTCTTGGTCATGTATATGGTTTCTACACTATTTTGGTCACTCGCATACTCCAGGTCACTCTTTTGGTTGCTGACTGACCTGGTTCCTTACTCTCTAGGTCACTTCAATGCTTGCAAATGTGCTGGGTCATTCTTTGGGTTATTCTCATGCTTGCATGCTCACTCACTCTGACTCTGTCCCTCACTCTGTCACTCTTTTTGTCACTCACTGACCTCCCTTGCTCTCTACGTCATTCTTTTGCTCATTCACATATTTTCACTCACTCAAGGTGATTATTTTGATCGCTCACTGATCTCGTCTGTCATGCTTTTGGTCATTTATATGCTTGCATACGCTCAAGGTCCATTCATTGACCTAGTCCTTCGCTCTCTAAGCAAAGACAGATTTTTGCCTATAGGCTACACAAAGTTTTCCACCTTCCTACATTCACGTGTAATTTTCTTGACCATTCATTCCTCAAACTTGCCACTCTAGGCAATAGCCCGTTAAAAGCTAACCCCAGCATAAATACGCCACTGAATGCACAATTCAACACAATTAAAGTTGGTGTGTTCTGAGCTGTCTGCCGCCTTGGCTACTCATCAGAAAATATTAAAATTTTAGGAATCTCTTGATGAAATGATGCTAAGAATTTTTTTAGCCTTTTTTTTAGATCAAAAATCTGTATAACTTTTGGTGCAGAATCGGCACATTCGTGAAAGAGTTCCACCAGCAAAGCATATTCATGTGAATATGACGTTATACTCCTTAGCGAAGAAGTGAGAATAGTAATGGTTCAGATGGAGATGTTTAGACGATTGTAAGAACATGAAACTATTGCGACATGATGAATGTTGTTAATTTATTTTTGCCCTTCAATAAAGCAATCGCAACTTCATAACTTTCCGATGAATAGTTACGGCTGTAACAGCTCTGAATCGGTGATTACTTACACCCTGTAAATTACATGATGCACAGAAATTAATTTCACAGTTTTTATACCATTGAACAAATAATAAAACATTGCTCCTACCTTATTGTTGTTATTAAAGATGAAAATTCTTCCTTTCCAGATACATCTTTTCCCCGAGACTGTTCGCTCGCTGGCTATGTTGATTTCTGTTCCGCCAGAAGGTGAATAATAATGGATAATATATATATATAATTATTTGTTGCTAACATTTTAGCCCGATGTGGACATGTGTGGTTGTCCTTTAAAATGAAATCAGCACCAACTGACCCACGAGAAAGGTGAACATAGATCTATGAGATGTCATCCCCTATATCTCACAGCAGTCACAGATCCTCTGGTAGAGATACAGAGGTCTGTGCAGCCATGCAACATGATGCCTGCCCAAAATCCACCAAATTGCAGCCTCCATAATGTGCCCGAGTGGTGCAGTCTTAAAATGCTCGTCTTCCACTATAAAGGTTGCCGTCAAGGTCCATGGGTTCGAATCCAGCTAAAGGAACACCAGAAAAGTTCTTTACCGATCGAGCCTGGGGTGACCTCCGATAGATGGCGCCTTCATTTTCCACCCAACTCCACTAGTTGGAAATTGCCATATGGCGATATAGGACTAGAGTTGGTGTGCGGTAAAGAAGAAGCCACCGTAGTGGTCTCTTTCTCTGATGTTGAGGGACGGGTAGCAGGTCTCGGTTTAACTAAACCACTTAATCGCACATGCACCTCATACACATCCCTCTATGGAATTTCTAATGAATTGGTGCATGCCAGAGTGTGTTTTCTGAGCATACGTGTGACCCTATCATTCTTTATGTTGTCAGAATCGAGCTTGTTTTGTGTTCTTGCTGATGCTGCAATCTTACTTCTATATTTTGAAGTAAAAATAATAAATGCTTGAAGTTTCATGTTGTAGATCTGCCTGCTCTATGCGGGCAGAGAACCAGCTTAACCGCTGATTCTCGACAATGTTTGTCTGGAGAGAACCAGGAACCTGCAATCTGTCCCCGAATATGAGAGAAAGGCACCACTATGGGAACAGAGGTTGGATGGTTTTGGGCAGGCGTCATGTTTGATGGGCACACACACCCCGTGTAATGTAGAGCACTACGTTAACCTTTTTCAGGGTACAGCTGGCGATGATTTCATTTTAATGGGCGGCAGCCCTCATCCACAAAGGGCTGATATGGTCGACGAGCTTCTAGAAGGAGAAGATAGCCTATTCGCAGGATGAAGTGGCTAGTCATATCTCCTGACCTAACCCTATTTAGCATTCCTGAGGCGTTTTTAGGAGTGCGATTGCAGCTCATCATCCCCCTCCCAGAAGCTTAAACAGCATTGCTGAAGAAGTGAGGCCAACTGCTATAGAGGACCCTTAAACAGCTGTGATTTCTAGCACGATTCACAGTTAACGGAAATTTTGCCTCAGACATTTTGCCCCTGGCACGTTTTGTCCCCGGTGCATTTCGCTTACCCTGACCACAAGTGACAAAATGAGTGGATGGATGACCACATGAGTAAGTGACAGTATGTGACCATATGAGAGACAGAGTGTGGTCACTCCCTTAGTCACAGAAACAGTTACACATTAGATCACTCTTATGGTCACTTACACATTCAATCACACACATTTGATCACTCTTCCACATATATAGTCAGGGCAGACGAAATACTGAGATAAAATTTCCAGATCTCTGAATTCACATACTAATTTTTTTTACGTGATATCGTAAGCTTTATGTTTGACCATCAGGCACTGATGCGTCTTATGCACGACCATGCATATATATATATATACAACAATTGTTGTGTGCCTATTTCATTTGTATTAGACCCACATATGTGCATACCTAATTTCATTCCAATTTGCCCAGAAGTTCCAGAAACAATTGACCAAAAGTGAAAATTCTCTTCGTTTTGAACACTAGTGTAGAATAGTTATTAAAATTCTCCCATTACTTGCATGGCCTATATGTAACCACCTAATCGTTTAATTTAGATACGTTCCTTGATACAAGTGCACTGCAAGTGTGGGACTCGTCCTTGATGGCGTTGAAGTTGGGAACGTGCCGTAGGGAAGACATGGTAATCCTCATGTTACTCTTTCCTGGATGGTATGATAGGCTTCTCGAGGATGCGACAGATACGGTGATTCATACTTTTGTCATAAAACCGGTATCAATCAGACTAATGCTTTCACAGAGAGATCAGATTTTCCTTTAATAAGAAAAAAAAAATTAGTTAGCGAAGTCTGTGGGATAGATGGTGTTGAGATGCAAATCAGGTTGTCAGTAAATTTGGCGCACGCACATGTATTCAGTGCCATCTTAAGGTATGGGCCCACCCGGGCATCTCAAGAGAAAAGGGGTCTCACAAAATTGAGATTTTCAAGAATTTGCCTGGTGGGGCCTCAGAAAAATCATTTGCCCCGGGGCCCATGATGCTCTTAAGACAGCCCTGAATGTCAGTCCCATCTATTGTTGAGTTTCGGAACTGCTACTACATTCACAAAAGTTCAGAAACTTATTTTATTATGGGAGAATGAGTACAGATAGAACCTGTTTATTTGGCATTTCCTTCAAAGTAACTACCCTGAGCAATTATGAATTTTTGCCATTGTTCATGCAAATATGTAAGAGTGGATCGCAAGTCTTTTTTTTTTTTTGTCACATCCTCCAATGCCTATGTCACTGCACTTTTTCTGAACCCGAGGATTGTTGCCTCCCCTTAAGAAAATTCTTTATCCAAAGAAAAAGGAAAATATCGCATATACGGCGAGATCAGGGGAAGTAGGCTGGTTGTAGAAATATCAGACTGATGTTTTGACGGGTAATATGACATCTGTAGAAACCTGTGACCCTTTCCTCGGAAAAGAATTTGTTTAAGGGAGGGGAAGGGGGGGGGAGGGAACAATTCTCAGGTTCCTAAAGAAGTGCAGTGACGAAGGCACTAGAGCAATGGTTCTCAACCTTTTCAAACCCGCGGCCCGGTTTCATTCATTTTTGTGAGAAGAAGGCCCGGTCAAACACATGACCAACAGAAAATGAATGAAAAAAAAAAAAATTAAATGGCTAATCACTCGCAGCCTGGTGGTTGAGAAACACTGCACTAGAGGATGTGACAAAAAAATAATAATTGGGATAGGTTGTGTCATAGATACGCTGCAAGTTTTGATAGGCCATTTGTAGGTGTGACAAAATTAAATTGGTATCACTAGATTTGTCTTTGAAATAGCTAACAGACGATACCAATCTCGTCTACATGTGTTGCAAACCTGTCAAGATATTATGTAAAACAATTTTGTTCCAAAAGCATGCCACAAGCCTGTTACCCAGACCAGAAGAGGTATTAAAACTGGAGGGGCATCACTAGATGCATCTCAAAAATGCCTATCAGACACCATTGATTTTTATTTTGCATTGTGAACCTGTCAAGATATGGCATAGAACAGTTTGGCTACGAAAGTGGCACGCAAGCCCAGTGCACGGACCATAAGAGGTATTAAAACAGGAGGCATCATTGGATTGCCTTAACGAGATCTACCTGCAGGCATCAAAAGCGCTGATGTATACTGAGTATATACTTATACCTCTTGAGATATGAGTGTATATAAGTTATTTTGTTACACAACTTTTTGCAAATGCAATCTAATTCTAGTATTTATCAGATGATTTGAAAGACGTATTCACGTTCAGAAAGGCTTGCAATCAGCATTTACATCTTTGTATGAACAATGCACAGGGTAACTACTTCAAACGAACAGGTTCTATCTGTATTCATTCTTCCGTAATAAAATAAGTTTTGAAACTTTATGAAAGTAAATTTATTTCATTCTTATTAAAAAAAATAATCGGATCTCCCTCTGATGGCATTCATGCGAACCATAATTTTTCACCATCATTTGAGCGTTTTTAATTAATTTTTGATGCATCCGTTATCCTTATATAATTCAAATGCCAATAATTACAATAACGGTATTTATTTTTTATGTCCGCAGAGATGTACTAAAGCCATGGAGCTGATAAAGATCCTCTGGTCATGTGAAGATGAAGCTCAAATACTGGATAATATCAAGTCTCTTTCGAACGGATGAAAAATGAAATGCTAATATGTTGAGAGATTGAAAATTGTGCGTAATGTATGTGTGTGTAATCATATGGTGATCACTAAATAACTTTTTCGATATACAAGCACCTAGTTGTCACAAAAGTCAGGAAATAAGAATTAAATCAGAGATATGTTTCAGAGTATGCTTTCGAAAATGACAAACATTGAGTAACAAAAACCTCTCTCGCAGTCTAGGTCACAGCAAATAAAATTTGAAAAATTCAAATGGCAACTTCACTTGTACGCATTGTCAAGTGATCGGCATAGTTTAAAACGATGAATGGTGTTGGAATGGTACTTGTAGCACCGTAAAGCCAGGTCTTCCTAGGAGCAGGTTATCTGCGACGCTTGCAACATGAAAATGCTGATTGGTTAATAAACTCGAATTTCAAGTTTTTAACCAATCCCCTCCTTCACGCTGCACATGGCGCGGAAATCCTATTCCCAGGAAAACCTGGATTAAACACCAGCCCCAGAACACAGAAAAATATCTCACCGGGGGGGGGGGGGGGGGTTGGAGCGCTATTCCCTCGGTGAGGGAGACTTCCTACGAAAATAATGTCATCTGCATTGGTTGTTTCCATGCTGGTTTTTCTTTGTCTGAGACTGTGTTTATCATGCTACACCTGTAGCATGATAAACACCGCACTAGAACGGTAGTTCTAGTGCCATTCATGGTTTTTTACTGCATGGATAGCTTTGCAATACATAAATGTGAGTGTCTTGCCATTAGAATTTTTGTTGATGTAACCATAACCACAAGGTTTCTGTTCCTCTTTTCATTCTCGAGCACATATATTGAAACATCTGATTTCATTTGCATTCATTGATTTTTGTGGCCACTAGGGGGGCTTGTGTACCGGCAAAATTATTTTATGACCACCCTGTACATATTCAAGTCTGAATTTTACATCAGCATCTGTGAATAAAACTGTTCAATAAAAAACAGAAATTTTTGGGTGATTTCAATGGAGCATGAGAATGTGGTTAGGGAGTTTCGTACTAAGGGTGTTCGATCTTTTTCAAGTTGTATGTACCATTTATGTTCAGCAGAGGCAAATCTACGATTTTGCCGTCCTTCTCCTAATCTGATTTTCCTGACCACTTATTCCTTGAATTGTTGACACGTCAGTAAATTCTGGTTTTGCCGGAGAAGCTCAGGTCCTCCCCCGGGGGTGAAGCACTTATATTGCTTCTTGCAACAGAGCCTGGGCTTCTTGCGGTTTCTGGAGTTTACATCTCTGCACAATATCCAAAAGAAAGTCTTTCCTTCGTACATTAGGCTAAAAAAATAAATAAATCTAAAATCACCTCTCTTGCCAAGACCAGTATTATGTGAATTGAACGGGATGGTTTTAAAGAGGTTTAGATCAAGACTTCACACAGAATCGAGTAGATCCATCAAATATTCTTGGATGCTCGCAAGAATAAGTTGAAAAGAGGGAGAGATGCCTACCGTCTCTTTAACATTCAAAAGATCTGAGTATGGGTTAGAGCGGGGGGGGGGGAACCTCTTAACCAGGAGTCCATAAACCCCTCGAGGGATTCTTGCATAGATTACAGGGTGGGATTTTCAATGAGAAAACAATTTATTGTTTATCATTATATAACAAATAATATTCTAAAGAAGGTCCCATGGCATTCGTCATTGCTACAAGGAACCCCAGGTTTAACCCCTTCATGTACAGGCTTTTGGGAACAAATTTGATATGTATTTGAGGTATTGGTGATAAATCTGAAAAAAGACTGGTTTCCTTGTTCCTGTATAAGAAAGAAGCATTATATGCTGCGCTGGAAGAAAAACACTAAACAGAAATATAGAAGGGACAAAAAACAACTTCTGTTCATAGGTTACAATGAAGTTTTGGGATGATGAGAAAAAAGGTATAAAAACAAAACAGGAAGAACTGGAATGAATTTCCTGCATTTGCGCTACCTTGTGGCGGTGCTGTCGGAGTGCGCAGCTGTTGGCGATTCTAATATTTTAAATCTGCCAACACATCGTTTCTGTGGGTGTGCCTTTTCTTTACCTCTCTTTCGTTGTGCGAGGGAGAAGGCTTTCATTTCTTGCAGAGTTGCGATGTTATTTTCTATATGTGTGTCCATGTATACTCATTTCTTTTTATGTGGGTAAGGTGTCTCTTCAAATTAATAAATTTCATATTAAGCCATTTTCTGGAATTATAGTGAGTCGGATTCATGTTATCTATGGATAAGTCACTGCTTCAATCTAAGTGTCAGAACACAATTTTCTACACAAGTGATACAACCATAACCTCGTACCTGATCATTAAGGAGTTGAAAGTTCTTGCAAAAGGCGTAAGAAAATGAAATTTCAGCATATTCAGGTATGCCATATTTCCACCACTAGCGGAACAACAAACTTGTGTATATAGAGTGACCAAATCAACCCGTATTTTACAGGACATTCCAGTCATTTTTGGCCGTCGCAACTTTAAAAAATAAAATGTGTTTTTTTCCATATTTTCAACAATATTTAATTGAGAATTTTTGAAATCAAGAACTGAGATATTACTTTCATGACTTAGTCATAATTATCATAATATAATTTATATCAATCAATTATAGTCATATAAATATATTCGTCTCATATTTTATTTCATGTTTTTGGTGAATCACATTTTGATCCGTTGGCAATTTGTTTTAGCAATTTTAGCGACATTTTCCCCCTATAATTGGTAACTATACTAGTCTTTGATAACTTTTTGGCTGTATTTGGCAACTTCAATTGCATCTGATAATTTTTTTAGGACATAATTAGTCATTTTACTAGCCTTGGACAATTTTTTCGCTGAAATTAACAAATTCTTTTTTTGTTATAATTGTCAGTATTACTTGCTTTTTTTGACAATTTTTTGTTGCCTATAATTAGCAATTTTACTTGTATTTGACAATTTTATAATTGCAACTCGAGAACTAATGATAGTCTTTGACAATTTTCAAGCTACAATTGACATTCATTCAACAATTTTTTTTATGATAATTTACATGTGTACGTGGATTCTGTTTTTTCGTATTTTGTTATGAAGGAAATATGGTCGGCCTAGGTATTTACCGTGCTGAATGTGTTAACAATTTTCTACCGGAACCCCCTGGCACGCCACATTTGGCCCAGGTTGTGCACCCCTACTAGACAATATAAATTGGTTTCAAAGAAAGAACAACACTACAAATAGTGATCTGTTATACCATACACCCACACACTAAAAAATTAACATTCCATCAAATAGGAGAGACGAGCACAAATAAATCGTAGGAAAAGTAGCCCATTCTTTATTATTAATTTTTTCTTCTTAATAATACACAACGTTTGTTTTACATATCCGTTCAAATTTGTGAAACAAACCAAATTATCATCACGTAAAACAAAATAAAAAGGAAAAAAAAAAAAAACTCGTTTGATCACAGTAAACAATGGTATAATGCAATAATAATAGTCGATTCCAAAAACATGTTTTTTCTTCAAATGACTATAAGTTTCTTTTCGTCCAAAGAAAATTTAAAAAATGGAAAAAAAGGTAAAAATAGTATTTTCTTATAAAGCAACGGAAAAACCATTTCCCCCCCACCCCCCAGCACAAATATCGAAACTTTGTTTATTTCACTGGGAAAAAATTCCTATACATATAAAAACATTAGGCTAGAACTCTTGCATTGTCAGCACACACACAGGTAACAAAATATGCAAATTTATACTGCCCAGTCGTCGAAGATTTTTTAAATTTTATTTATTATATTTTTTTCGCTTCATTTCCCATATATACCTATATATCTGAGCATCTCACCGGTTATTTTCTTGGAGATATAATATTATTCAAAAAAGCTCCATAGCTAGAAAAAACAGCGAAAAAACCACATCTATTATTCTTACCAATGGACTCTCATATCTCTGCAGCGTTTTCCGACTCAGCTAAGATGGACTGTTGTGGTCAAATATATATATGTATATATATATAATATATTTATTTATATGTGTATATACAAAAATGTAACGGTTCCATGCAACTGCGAACAATTTTTTCAGTCGCGGTTATGAAGTCCCCTTTTTTATTTCACGGCAGCGGCGGTATATTTCACATATCAATGTAATATAACTTTTTTTTTTGATTTCTTGGACAGTTTTGTATTTATTTTTTATTTTTTATTATTTTCAACGGGCATTTGTTTCTCGTTAAATTACTGTATACATATATATATATCATTTATAATATATAAGTTAACAACAATAGGAAAAAACGATTCAACGTGAAAGATATATTATCTCTATTCAATAATAATAATAACAGGAAAAATAAAAAGAGGAAGGCGAAACTAGCTATTAATTATAGCGTTGTTGATGATGATTGACCATCGCATATCTGAAATGCTGGAAGAAAAAAAAAAAGAAGAAAAAGATTGGAAAAAAAACGACAACAAAGCCAATAACATGTGGCAGCTCAGATGGATTCGGATAGGAAAAATAACCCTAGGTAAAATGATGCATTGAAACATGCTGCGAAAATCACTTGGAAAACTCCTCCATTTCCTTAAAAAAAAAATCCAGCGCGTAAAATCCAAACACATCGAAACATGCATAACAGGGAAAAAATAATAAAAGCGGCGCAACCCCTTTAAAAAATAAACGTGCACGAGCAAAATATGTTACGCAACATCTTTTTAATTTAGCCCAACCACAATAAAGTCTCTCACCGGGTAGAACACAACGACAACAACATAGTGCCTAGAATCACCAGCATTTAACAGTCCCATAGTATTATTTTGTTTGTTTTTTTCATCTCTTTCTTATTTTTAACAATGCACAACAGAGCTTATTTATTTACTTTTTTTTAAGAACCATTTTTTTTGTTTGTTTTTAAACCCAGATTTTTTTTTGCTCTTGTACTACGGATTGGCTTTTTGTACGACAACGAAGATGATGAATCGTGACTCTTTTCTCGACGTCATCAGCTGCTGCTGCTACTTCCCTTCCGACGTGGACTTGTCTGAAAGTTCTTTCATTTTGTCTACGTAATCTGCAAATACGTCACGGAAGCGAGACCATGACTTCTCTGGAATGGTGATTGCTGTACGGAAGTTACTTTTCACCTAAAGAAAAAAAAATGGAATCTTTTTTTTTTTAACTAACTAATATAAAATACACCTACAAACTGGAAAAAACATGCACAGGGCTCACACTCAAAAAATGAGGAAAACGCAGGACTAAAAAGTAGGACGGGGGAAGGCAATCCCCTTAGACAACATAATCATAGCATAATCAAAAAAAAGGAACGACCTGGGTTTGAACCCTACCGGCACCACAGCGGTGGTCGACTAAAGTTAGTTTTCTGCGGTTCCTAACTTTAAGGCACGAATGTGAACCCACCTCCCCGTTAAAAAGTCTTGCCACAGAGAGCAACAGCCCTACAACGCTGCAAATGTTCAATCATTGCACTTCATTCACAATTCGAAATATAGATGGCAGCACTAATTGATACACATCATCATATATGCACTCTGACTGTTAGGTACACACACTCACAGCTGAATCGGTAGTAAATTGCCCACAGCAATAGATCGGAGTTGTACTAAGTTTGAAAGGAAAAAAAGCTGAACAATGTTAAAATGGGCATTGAATTATCAAAAACAGAGAAATTATCAAAAAGTCTGACGACTTGTAGAATTTTTACAAACTAAATTTGCTCATAGAAAAATCATGATTTCCCCTCCCCCTCCAACTTCAAATTATTCAAAGCATTCGCAAAAAGTTATAAACAAGAAATCTTAATTATGTATTATTATTAATCTTAAATTAGATAGAAAACTAGAGGGGGAATTCGTAAAAGATCAAGTTATCAAAAATTCAAATTAACCAAGTTCTACTGTATTAAAAAGAAAAAAAAAAAAAGCTTGGCCATAGAAAAATAAACATTTTATCAAGCCCTGGTAACGAGTACCAATATTCACAATGAACGTCCTTCACCAACAACCACTTCTGAACAAGTGCAAAAGGGTTCATTAAGCCATATATGTTATAGACCATATTTTACTGCATAAAATTTGCAGCAGCGTATAATTCAAAGATATAAATTTTGTTACTTTGACAAAATATGCCATTGTGTGGTCTCTGCAGCGATGTATAATCCACGTGTGAAAATTTTATTCTTAAATAATGAAATCATAAGAAATGAAAAGGGTTGTTTCTCATTTTTTTCCTACTCATACATCATACATAAATTAATTTTTTCCCACAAATTAATTTTTGATATATTCATTCCTATACTGTCAGAAAAAAAATTCTGCAGATAAGGTAATGCACATGAAGAAATCTCAACTTTTTTTTTAAACATGTAATCTGTTGATTATAACAAATGAAAATATAGATAACACTCATTCTAGCAGATTACTCTCATACACCTTTCAATAACTCCCACAAATAATGATCAATTTCATTTTTGAAGTGTCAGGTGACCTTAGGGAGGAGTTGCGGCACAAACCTTTGCTGACTGGTGCTTAGCTGTAAACTGTTTAACAGCTATGTGAAATGATTAAAATATTTCATGAACATAAGTGAAATAAATGTATCAGAAATGTGACTAGTCACTGTATCTCATTGAAAGAAACAAACTTAAATATTACTGCTCTATTAGATTTAAGTGAATCCCCCAGCAAAGTAAGCTACATGTCTACATCGACAAAGTTAGGGGTTGGGACACTGATACATGTCACAGAAACCATTTTACAATAATTTGTAAAAAACCAAGTGGTTGGATTATGAGATACAACGTTTCACTATGTCTAGAGGAGTGAGAAGGGTTGGTTTTTCATGCACAACCACATATAATAAAATACAGTCTTACTTCAGATATGCGCATGTAAACACCTCTACTGTTCTGGCCAATATCGAAATAGAAATTTTTGTTTTCTACACGCATGTGTCGTCCTTCTGGCAGTTCACCTTTGAAGCCTGAAAGCATAGAGAAGATAAGAGATTAATACCCAGACAAAAATGAAATATCTACAGAAAATATAAACATTTCAGAGATCGATTAATGCCAAACGGAAATAACATAGCCAAATGACAACTTAGTCTGTTATTTTTGAAATGAAACAATATATTACTGTGCTTGGCAGTTTTTTGCCATAGACAAAGGTAGATGCCCTAGATCTAGGCAGACCTACATTATACTAACATAACATAATTTTTTTGAATGCACTATGAAGAGCATGCCTTATGCATGATCATAAAACTCTCATAACAGTCAGGGATTCTTCTGGGGGAAGTGTATTAGATGGAACCTCAAGCCAAGACGGGCGCGGTAGCCCAGGTCGATAAGATACTCGCCTCAAGTACCAAAAGGATGTTTAGACGTGTCGTGAGTTCGATACCCAGTTCGTCCTTGTCAGAAAACTTTCCTGACACGGGTACAACAGAAACAGCAACATGGCCGCAGAAAAAACTGCTACCGCAGGGAGTCCCCATCAAGGAGTTATCGCACCAACCGCTTGATGAGTATAAAACAAGCCTGCCATTCGGAATTGGCAATAAATTGTAGGTCTCGGTCTAATTAGCCCTCGTGTGCAGAAAATGACAGTGGTGCGACAAAAATGATCAAGCCAAGACAGGTGGCAATAGCAGTATAACAAAACAAGTGCAACTCTCACAACATAAATATGCTAGGGACCACACAGAAGCATTAAAAGGTGGAGCCTGCACAAAAAGCATGATAAAAATGCATATATATATAATGAAACCCTAGCTAGGTAGTTAAATAAAATTTCCAGGTGGTGCTCAATGGGATGGCCCAGGGGAAGAGTAATGCTCAATTTAAACATTAATCAAGAGATTTAAACTTATTCTTTCTTCATCACAAATCCAATTCCAGATAAATATGTTTTGATGTGTGCTAGTGAACGGATAATTCTCAGAGAAGGCACACAATTGTAAAGATTTAGATGAAGTATGATATTTAAAAAATATGTTTGGTTAGTTTGATCTTACATGTTACACACAGACTTATTTTACAATATTCTCTTATACATAAATGCAATGAATACATGAAATACCTCCATCATCTGTTCCAAACTCTTCCAGCAACTCTGTCAATGCATCCCGGAATTCTATCATTCCCTGAGCAGGTATGGCAATATGAGAACGTGGTCCACCTCTTGCTATTGTCTGTGAAACCTGAGTGAAAAAAAAGCAAACAGAGTTATTGTTTCATGACAACTTAATGAGTGGATCAATGAAAAATAAAATAGTAGGACCAACTTTACGAAAGTTTTGAAAGTTATTACAACAACAAAGCTTTTATGACAAAGTGGTGTATAATGTGTTTTATTGTACATTAAAAAACTGGAAGGAGAGGATGACACTTACTCTTAAAAAACGTCCACGGGCATTTTCCTTTAGGTCTAGGTAATACCGCCTATTTTCTTTAACAATTATTTCACTCTTTAGCTTTCCATCTTCTGGTACATTGTCTGGGTTGGGTGGACCTGAATAATGATACAAATAAAAACATCATGCACTTTTCTTTGCTGTTAACTTGCAAATTAGTCCATTTAATTACATCCATAGTTTGAATTTTACAGACAAAACATTTTTTTCAGTGTTTAAGCGATGGGACAGCATGGATTGAATAGATGCTCAAGGAATCGATTCACGCACCGGTACACTTTGAAGGGAGTTTTATTACTGGGATGGAAAGTGTGCCAAAAGCCAGTCATGTCGATATTGACTATCTGGAATGGGTTAATCCGAGATGGTATCAAGCTAAAATTGACTAGCTTCGCATATGGACCAGGGAGTCTACAAAAGGATATGTGCACACACGCCATTGTCTGGTGCTCTTGTACAGGGTTTAAAGCTGGATAAAAGTTCCTTTCGCAAAAAAAAGCGAAAATGGGGGAAAAGCTTTAGCAAAATGCTACAATGCTAATGTAATGATTGATGGTTGGATGTCTACTCGTTTCGTACCTCCTGTATGCATTTTTGCAAAAGTGGCTACTACTTCTTTTGCATTATACAATTTTCTTTTGCATTTTGTGAAAAATACGACCATAGCTTAAACCCTGCTCCTGTATGTCCATGAGATTACATGGAACCAGATTTGTAATACATCTACTTTTATTACTTGAGTTACCTTCTTGGAACAGCATATTGCTTTTTTTTGAGAAAGTGTTAGTCTGTTTCAACATGGAATGCCTCCAACATGCAATATTAAAATTTAGAGATGATTGCTTCCCTGTTTTGACATAAAAAATCATCTGGAGTGGAACTCTCTTGTTCAACGGCACAATACAAACCTGACCATTCCATATAACATATTTTTGCTCTTTGGAATTAATAGGGTCTGCATAGCTTATATATAGTCTGTTGTAATTTTGAGGTATTATTGTGAGTTGGCATCCACTTCGAAAAAGTTGTTGTCACTGTGAGCACAGAACACTAGATATGCGATTGCAAATACAAAGGCAAAAGAAAAAAAAGAGCCCAACAAGGCAACAAGCCAAAAAGACCCAATGAGGTGGCGGAAAGAAGTAGGGTAAAATTCCTATAACAAACTTTACGAGAAATATGTGTGTACCAAAAAGTAGAGTGATGAGAACAGTTAATTACTATCATCACTAGAAATAATAAATGTAAATAGTCTGTTAATAAGGTCTGCTGTGGAAAATGATGACTTTAATAATAATAAGAAATCAATCACAGTAATTTTATCTAGTGGGCCGCTTCCCTTGCAATATACAGATCACTACATCTAGAATCTAATCTTGTTTTGTGTACATTCAAATTAAAAAATTAGCAGTAATTTTATTTCACACGATATGTTAACCCTTCAAGCAGCACAGCAGAAATCACTGAATCCCTATAAAATGTCATACCTTTTTTTAACTAAGTAGATTTTCTTCTGATTTTTAGCAGATGTCAAATAAGGGGTATAGGGAAAGAGTGTCCTACCGAGAAATCAACTTTGCAAATATTTGGGATTGTCAATGTGAAAATAAGACCTTTAAAAGACTAGATATCTCGTCAATGTAGCTCAAAGGTTATGATACAAGCAAGTGCTTGCTTCCAGTGGAAAAAAACTCCAGAAACACCCAAACAGGCACTCAATCGACTAGAGAACTCAACCAGCATCTGAGGGACCAGTGTTTGAGTCCTGGTAGGGGCAGAGATGAATTTTTTTTCAAAAATTGGTATCTACAAAATTAACCAGTTTTTCTGTAAATCTTGTATTAACAAGTGGAGAATACATCTTTCTCTAAATAATGTCCACCATTAATTTTTTTCCATATTTCAGAGCACACATACAAGGGGACCACATATTAATATACCATTTATCTACTCTAGTTTTGACATATACCACCCCCTTCAAGTATCAAAATATTGCCCTCTCCCCTTTGCAAAACGACTAGGTCACTAATAGCTTTGTGTACAAATAGTTGAAGAAAAAACAACAAAAATCAAGATCTAGTACAGTGTTTCCAAACCTTTCTGATATCACAGACCCCTTGTAGTAAAAGTGAATGCATCGCAGACCTCCTGCGGTGCCTGTCAATGCTCTGCTGACACCCTGTGCCCCCAGAAGATCAATTTCAATGCTCCCACTCCCATAAATCCAAAATGTATTGTTTTTCTTTTATAAATTTGCATACAATAAATAATTCAATAAATTACAATTTTGCAGCAGAAAAAAATTCATTCATGCAATAGTAGTCAATGAAAATAATTCTGCAGACTTCTTAAAGTGCTCATGGACCGACTGGGGTCTGTGGACCACAGGTTGAAAAACACTGATCTAGAATAAGAGAAATACTGAATACCTTGTTGCAAATAATTTGATAATTCAATATGAATTCATGTGGAAAAAGCACTATACTGTGCAGAAATTCACTAAAAAAACAATCTGACAAACACAATCATTTGAGAATATCAATCACAAGTAGGATTGATACAGGAAAAAATTCACCTTTTTAAAAAACCGGTATCCCTAAATCGAAACGCAAAGTCCATGAAAAAAATTCTTTTCGAGCCTTTACGAGTGATTTTGCAGTTATATGCAGGTAACTTCCACGATGACTTTTTAAAAATATAAATTAAGCTTGGGTGTGTCTTTCCTATAAAAATATGAAGTCATAGATTATCACTCCACATCCAGAAATCCATATCTCAACGAGGCATAGCTGGATAAAAAAAATGAAGTCAGTTCAACTGCCAGTTAATGTCCATGACATAAAATCGTCAGTGACACACTACACTCACCGAGAGATGCATATAATTCACTAAATGATGTTAGATGGTCTCTGAATTCTGCTGCAGTGGACATGGCTAGTAACAGACGACTTTTACGGCCAGCTGTACCAACCTAAAAAAAGGTAAAATTACAAGATAAATTTCTGAATATACTTGTACTCACCCACAAGCCTCATTTGCAAGTAATCTAACTTGCAAGCAATACAAATACAAGGCCACAACAGGCAAAATGCCAAACAAGGTTGCTGAAAAAAAGATGCCCATAACAAATATGGATGTCATATACTTCTAAAATACAGGAATCCAATTAAAAATGCAATTACAAAAACTATAAACAATATATATACATGATAAAATATTATATAATGCCCATAAAATGCATTTATGGTTGTCTTATTCTAGGTATGGATAGCTTCTTGATTTACCCAAATAAGTTTATCATATTTCTTTTCAAACATGTCATTTGTGAGGGTAAGCTATTCCATTTAATTTTATTCAATCTATATATAAAAGCTTATTCAACATATATAAGGCTTTTTAATGAGTTGAAGCTAACAGCAATTATTGTTAGACGATACAAATGTAGACAGTGAGACAAAATCACTTTCATTCTGTACAGAAATAGACTGCGCTTCTTGATTGCATGTAGTTACTAGATGTTTGGGTGGATTTAAACCATGTTGAATTTTTCAAGTCAAATCTATTGATATTTTTAAAAAACAAAAATTTCTAAGTCATTGATTTAATATTTTCCTTTCTTTGAAAAGAAAGTCATTGTGTGAACCTGCAAGATGGCCAACGTCCACCTCTGAAAACTCTATTTAATAGAAGTTATGGCCATTTAATTTGAGTCTGAGATTTTTGAGAGCATTCCACATAGAGAAATGTTAATTGAAGCATTCAGCCAAGCAACAGTCTATGTCGTTTTTTTCCAAAATTTAGATGAAGACACAATAAAAGTCATAGCTGAATTAGGAAAACACCTTTTTTTTTTTTTTTTTGCATGGATTGCAGCTGCGTAAAGGTGTATAGTAAATATATCTGTTGGTTTCTGCAGAACGTACTTCAGGAACATGTATTGGAAGCTATATGGAAATATAGAATTCAGTAAAAAAAAACTGATTTTGCAAAAATGTAACAGACCATTATTTGGCAGAACACTTTAATTGTTGCTCATCAATATAGTATTATTTTGCAGTCCCAAAAGGCTTTGAACAACATGTTCCCATCTGATTCAACCACCTTCAGTTTTTTTTCTTCCCCCCATACTCTGTTTAATCCTCTGTGACTACTATCCATAAAACAGCTCATGCATCTCAATTTCACGCAACTTCAAAAAATATAGAGCAGCTTTCAAGAGATTAACTATTCTTCTATCCCAAAAAATATATTTTGTTGGTTGATGATTTACAACTAATGAGCCAACAGAGAAACTGATTCTTGAGTCAGGAATACGGCCATAAAATCATATGATGCTGGAATTAAAAAAAAAAAGCTGTTGCCAAGATGTCAAAAACGTCTAGAAAAATAAGTAGATTATATTCTAAATCAGTTGAGTAAATGTACATATGTATTATGTATACAATGGACTCTATAATCAAGCCCATCTAGTAATCCAGTATTTTCAGACTGGCTCTCTTCGTGTGTGAAAGAGGGAACATGATACTGCATGTACAAGGTCTTAACTTTAATATGAGGGGCTCTGGGGGCCCCTAAGTAGAATGTTTTACATTGTTCTGCAACGAGCCCTCAGTTCACTGGAAATGTGTTCTGCGGTAAATTTTTTTTTTATAATATTGCTTTTATTAAAATCCTTTCAGGTTGTTTTGCAACAGCACTTATTGTTCAGCAACATACGTCATAGTTTTTGGCACATTCTGTTTTGGGGGCTCTGGGTATAGCAGAAATTACGGGTCTCTGCAACTAAGGTCAAAGATGTTTTGTTAGTCAATGAATATATGTTAAAATTTTGGGACCCCAAAATCATATAACTCTGGGCAAGTGGGACATTTGCCCATGTGGAAATCAGGCCAAGTTTACATAATTTTTTTTTCAGCACTTTTCCAATAATCTGCCAATTTCAGTAATCCAGCATAACCCTGGTCTAATACATGCCATTTTAGTGAGAATCTCTAGCATAGTTTGAACTTTGAAATCTGTTTTGTATGTTTATGTAGGATAGGGAAAGTTACTTTTTAGATGACTTCTTATTTAAAATTTTATCATGGCAAAAAAGACATAAGAGGTTCTTTCATCTTGTGCATTACAAACTACATTACAAATTTTATTATTATTGTAAAAGAAATGTGCTTGCCTCAGCAACTTTGATGAAACGTCCCCTCATGTTCTGCTTGACATCAAGGTAAAACCTCTTGGCCAGGATCTGCAGCATCTTTGTTGCTAGTTCTTGTTCCCCTTGAGGCATAAGTTGCCCTCCTGCAAAAGATAGATAATTTTTTCTTCATTTATTCATTTTTCTTTAAGGAACCATCCAACAGGAAACAAAAATGAAATAAAATTAATGCAAATTTTCATTGATCAAAATTTTTGCAGTTTCAAGAATACACTAATATAAATTTTGAATAAAGTGGTAATAAAATGACTGTTGATATGTGAGCTCCTAGTAACCATAAAAATCAATGATTGCAAATGAAATTTGAGATAGGTTTTTTAGATTAAAGAGAAAAACCTAGCTCTTGTTGTTACACTTATAGCAACAAAATTTCAAAAAATTCAAATGGCAACACTCATTTTTATGCATCACAAAGTGAAAAACCATAAATGTGGTTGGAATGGTAGCTGTATCATTGTAAAGCGTAGCCAATCAATTTTTCATGGGCCAATTTGTTATGGTACAAATTTGTCGCAGCTTCAATTTGTCATAGTATAAGTTTGTTGCAGTGTCAGTTTGTCATGTAATAAATTCGCTGTAGCATCAATTTATCAGAGAGTCAACTCGTTATTTCTTCACTGCACATGTTCCACATGATCTTATATGTAAGTTTGTCTTACTTTTAGTAAAAGTAATTCTTTTACGTCATTTTGAAAAGATCATTCAAGATTAAAATTAATATAATTAATATTAAAATTTTAATTGACATTAAATACTTTGTTATTTAATAACTAAATTAGCATATTAATTTATATTTTAAAATTTAATTACATATTTTCACACTTTAAAAATATAAAAAAATTTAATCCAAAATTTTCCAGTAAATTTTTGGAATTTGACTTTTGCAATGATGAAATTTCAATATTGAGTGAAATATTTTGGTATTTATGCATTTTTGTGTTTTACATGTATTCTATATTTTTTTTAATATTTAAAAAATATTGTTTCTTTTTAGAAGAATCCCAAGAGATAAAAATAAAGGTTCATAATATCTCATCTTTAATATGATTTTTTTGAGTAATTTAATTCCATTTTATGATTTTTTTCTTTACATATGCAGGGGACTCCAACTCAAAAAATTAGAAAGATGTGGAAGGGGGGGAGGGTACAACATAATCATAGCATATAAAAAAAAATACTTTTTTTTTCCATAGCATTATTTCAATATCCTGTAACATTGACTCAAGCCAAAGCAAAATGACAGAAATGACTTGGTAACACAAACAATTTTTGGCCAAAATAAGGTATAGCAACCACAGATAATTCTTTTCTGTCTCTCCTCACAATATATATTATTCTTTTTGTTGGAGTCTTCCACAGTCCAGTCTGTGAACTCTCTTTGACAATGCACACAGCAAATTATGAAGACATGTAAGTTTTTTTAAGAATAACGCTCTTTTGAGACCACTTCCAAAAAGCATGGTGCAAAATATGTAAACTACAAGGTCCGATATAAATAAGTCAAGGTGGACCAAGATGATTTTACTGCATTGTCCTTCCTTTTTTAGAAGGATTTTTTTAAATTTTATTGCTCAACGGCAGTGTAATCGTTTTTGACAAATGAAGCACTTTCATTTCTAGCTCTTGGCTGAGTATTGTAAATATTGTTTATGCCTCTGCATGCCCTAAAAATACAGAAGGCAACTAAATGCTATTGGGTAGCATCAGAATCACCAAATCTAGAATAGGCCTATGTATGCAACTGCTTTGTAATGCAAACTGCTGTTTCACACCATAATTTTGAATGATGAATTTTACTGTCCAGGACCATGAACTAATAAATAAAAAATATTTTTTCAAACAAACAGAAGTTTTTAATGACTACTCTATTTGTATCTATTTGTTGAACCCTCAAAGAAAGCAAATGAAAAATTAATAAACCACCAAATAGTCCACATAAACCCCTCCCAAATAACTTAAAAAAGAAAGTAGGACATTTTACCAAAAAGTAGGATGAGTGGGAGCCCTGCATATGAGTATTCATCATATTCAGATAGTTTTTAATCGGAATCCAGAAGTTAAATAAAAGAATTTAATTTTTGAGAAATTTGACATTATTATTCTAATTTAAAACTAAATTTCAGTTGTGCGATTTTTTCGCATTTGTATGACATTTCGACACAGCCTCATGCTCAAAAGCAGAATGTTTTGCATTGCTCTGCAACAAGCCCTCAGCTGACTGGAAATGTTCTGCAGTAAAAATTCCCACAATAGTGTTGAATATATGTGCAAATCTAAACATAAACTAATTTTAAATAATTATATTAATTGGAATTTTTCTCATAAAAATTAACAATATATATACTGATTATATTTTATTGTGTGGTGCATACCTATCCCTTTCTGTGAAAGAGGTTACATTAGGGTGAATTTCTAGTATAAGTAAAACATGAAACTGAAAATAGAATCCTACTGCAATAAGGTGAAAGTGAGCATGAATTATACAAATTCACAAACTGAAAAATGTACCTAAAAGACAAGACTTTTAGAAAAGAAATGCATTAAGCTATTAAAAGGGACAAAGAACATATAGAATGGAAAAATTAAGTAGTAAATTTTATGATGCATTAATACTTGAGAGTAAATGATGGTTGACGTTTTCTTAATTAGATGTAAAATGGTAACAAGTGTTAAAAAGAAATTGATTCAGTAAGTACAATGATACCTCGGCTAACAAACGTCTCCGCTTACAAATTTTGCAGATAACAGATTTTTTTAAAATGATTTTTCTGCTTTGGTCAATGAATACAGATTCAGCTAACAAACATTTTTGATGATATGAATGATATATACTGGGCTCCCACTCAAAAATTAGAAAAAGTAGGAAAACGCAAGACTAAAAAGTAGGACGGGAAATGGTAACCCCCCCCCCCCTCCCCCTAGACCACATAACCACAGCATAATGAAAAAAAATCCCTAAAAGAATTTTCAATTTTGAATTAACTTTTTTTTTTCTTTCACAGAACTATTTCAGTATCCTATAAGATTGACTCAAGCCAAAGCAAAATGACAAATGACTTGGTTACAAAACCAATTTTTGGCCAAAACAGTGTACTAGCACCACTACAGATAATTCTTTTCTGTCTCTCCTGATATATATTAATTTTTTTTTGGAGTCTTCCAAAGTGTAGAGTTTATCAACTTTCTTTGACAACGCACAGCAAATTTTGAAGATGCATATTTTTTAAGAATGATGCTCCTTCGAGACCACTTTCAAAAGCACAGTGCAAAATGTGTAAATTACAAGATCCGATATAAATAAGGCAAGGTGAACAGATAGATTTATTGCGTTGTCCATCCTTTTTTTAAAGAGATTTGTTTACATTTTAATGTCTGTTCAATGTTTTTGAAAAATGAAGCACTTCCATTTCTAGCTCTTTGCTGAGCATTGTAAATATTGTTAATGCTTCTTCTTGTCTTAGAAATACAAAAAGAAACTGAATGCTATTAGGTAGTATCAGAATCACCAAACCTAGAATAGGCTTATGTATGCAACTGCTTTGTAATGCAAACTGTTTTTTCACTAATTTGCACCATAATTTTGAATGATGAATGTTAGTTACTGTCAAAGACATGAAGTAATAAATACAAAATTATTTTTTCCATCCAGACAGAAGTTTTAATGACTACTATACTTGTTGAAGCCTCAAACTAAGCAAATGAAAAATTAATAAACCAAATGGTCCACATACACCCCCCCCCCCCAAATAATCTTAAAGATGATATAAGTTCTGCTTTAGCAGAATGATGAATTGCAATCTAATAAATTTATATTATCTGGCAATATACCAATGATTTCCTACTCAATTAAAATCAATTATACAAATTTTGTTGATAGGAAAAGTAGGACGAGTGGGAGCCCTGTATATGCTAACATAAAATAGTCATGTCATGAGCTGAATTTTTGCACCAATCATCATCAGAATTACTGTTACTAAAGCACGATTTACTAATGTCCACCTTGAATCTTTTTTTATGTATCTCTTTCTGAAATTCTTTGAACCATTTCATATAAAATGAAAGATTCAGCCGAAATAGAAAATGTATCGGAAAAACAAAGTTGGCCTATGTTTTCAGTGCATGCATTCTTTCAGTGCAAGACTCAATTAAAGTATTAAGCTGAACAGTCTGGGAAATTGATTATCTTCTCTGTCAGCATGTATCAGACACACAAATGGGCTGACCAAATCACAAATGAATCGGGACACTTATGAACACGTAAATGTTGCATAAACAGATTTCCACTGTAATGGATTCGAACAAATTGGGCATAGACAAGTCTGACAAACTAAAAGCTTCTTTTTTATCATGCTGTCTAATAGATTGCACTAGGAAGAAAATAACCTCTATTTTATGAATTTTCAACTCAATTTAACGAAAGAAATGTTTAACTCAATTTATATTGGTAACAATAAAATGCACCGAAATGAATTGCAACGAAAACCAATTGTCGTATAAATAAGAAACCTATAAGGAGGGTTCCACCATAGCTGTGGAGTTATTATATAGGCGTGGAGAAATATTAGGATCATAGGCCTCATCATTGAAGCTGGGGAAGGGGCATGTCTCCTGTATCCCCGCCCATGATTACGAGGGCTCAAAAATATTGGGGTGGGGGAGGCAAAAATAATAAATTTCATATTGGCACAAAATTTAAATAACCAAAGGCAAAAAAAATTTCATCACATTTATTGCAAATGAAAACTGTCAATTTTAAATTTGTGAAATCGCAATCTAGTACTTCACTAAGTGATCTTGGAAAAGAACAGACAGACGTGCATTAATTTTAATATATATAGATGATGAACATGTAAAGAGATAAAAATTTGTTTTGTGACAAAATCGACATCCTGACAAACTGATGATAAGTTTGCACTACGGCAAAACGACACAGCGGCAAGTTTGTACTGCGACCAAATGATGCAACAACAAGTTTGTAGCATAACAAATTGATGCTGCGACAAGTTGATCATGACAAATTGACCTAAACCCATTGCAAAGTGATCAGTGCAGAAAAAAACCATAAATGCTGTTGGAACGATACCTGTAGCATGATAAACAGTACTAAGTTTCCATGACAACTAAAAAATTAGTATTGGTGCCTAAAATTTTCTTTATGAAGTTACTAAATCGCAGGCTGAAAGCAGCACAAAATGTTTGGAATTTATAGCAGCATATCTGCCAACACGAAAGAGGGTCACTATGCCCTGAAAAGTCAGAAGAAGCATTATTTTGGACCTTTTACTTCGGGGGAAAAAAATTTTTGGCGCCAAGAAAATTGTTCTGGCATCAAGATTTTGCGATTTATCTAGCCCTGTTGTATACAAAATATGTATTATCATTATAAAAAAGCACCAAAACACAAAAAAATCCCTAAAAGAATTTTCAATTTTGAATTAACTTTTTTTTTCTTTCACAGAACTATTTCAGTATCCTATAAGATTGACTCAAGCCAAAGCAAAATGACAAATGCCTAAAATTCATAAAATAGAGGTTATTTTCTTCCTAGTGCAATCTATTAGACAGCATGATAAAAAAGAAGCTTTTAGTTTGTCAGACTTGTCTATGCCCAATTTGTTCGAATCCATTACAGTGGAAATCTGTTTATGCAACATTTACGTGTTCATAAGTGTCCCGATTCATTTGTGATTTGGTCAGCCCAAAGCACATCAATAGAAACATTAATATTTATTTAAACTTATGTTTTGGAACAAAATGCAAGCAATATTTGGAAGGATGTCTCAAACTGCTGGCACAACGGGCCCATCTTTAACATCACTGGTCAACCTCATACAAAAAACCTGAAGAAAATTTTCTATTATTACTCAAGATGCCAGTTCATTTTTGAGAAATTTTTACATATCGTAGAAAACTTGTGGAAATTGAAGTAAATTTTACCATTTGATTCATTCCACATCCCACAGTACTAATATTCTCTTACAAAGGCTTTTACAAAAAGGGTTGAAAATGTTCGGTTAGTCAGCAAATATGTGTTAAGTTGAAGGTCCTATTATTTTGGGAGTGGGGGAGGGCGATAGGAAAATTTTCATGCGAAAATCCGATCTAGGCCAGGGCTAGAAAGTTTTTTTCCCAGTCTGAGAAAACCAACTGAAAGAAACTTTTACTTTGTACAAAAAAAACAACCTATTTCTGATATCTTATTCATGTGGTGTAATATGTTTATTTTTATAGCTTGAATATATATATATATATATATATATATACAGGGTGATTATAAAAAAAACCATCCCACATATGGGCCCCTAACTATCATACCATTCACAGAAACTGAATGAAATTTTGGCATAAGGTATTTTTATGTATGCGCTCAAGAATGATATGGAAAACAACAGTGCCACTCTAACAGTTACGGTTACAGTGAGAAAATTTCGAAAATATCAAATGGCAACACCAAGTTTTTTGTATTGGAATGTGATCTCCATTGTGAAAAACCCTAAATAGCGTTCGAACGGCAACAATAGCATGAAAATCACCAGCTGTAGATAGGCTAAAAGTGAGGACAACCAATAAGGACAGAGAAGCAGCATAAAATAAAGCATTTTATTGTGTTTCACAAATTTTCCACATGACCTTGTGGAGGACTAATCAGGCTAGGATCTCAGCCGAAGAAACGGTGTGATGAATGAAACGAACATTAATGCTCTGGTGCACACGGCAAAGTCCTTTTTACTTTTTCCTTGCCTAGCTCCGGGGATTTTCGTGCTACAGGTGCCATTCCAACGCTATTTAGTGTTTTTCAGTATGGAGATCACATTCCAATACAAAAAACTTGGTGTCGCCATTTGATATTTTCGAAATTTTCTCACTGTAACCGTAACTGTTAGAGTGACACTGTTGTTTTCCATATCATTCTTGAGCGCATACCTCAGAATACCTTATGCCAAAATTTCATTCAGTTTCTGTGAATGGTATGATAGTTAGGGGCCCATATGTCGGGATAGTTTTTTTATAATCACCCTGTGTATATATATATATAAAAAAGCATTTCAAAATCATTATATACTTCTTTTGGAATTTCAGAAGTGTTATATACACACACTTTTCTACAGTGCAAAAGCAGGAATTGCATCATTATTTAAAGATCTTAGAAATTCACAATGATTTTTAAAAATGAAACAGTGGCTGGTTTTTTTATTCTATATTGCTATGCGGTAAGTGTTTTAATACGATTTTAAACAACTATGCAGTGCCTTGTTGTTGACGATTAGACATTCAAGTTTTTACTGAGTAAAGTAAATAAATATATGATGTGGTGGAATAGTTTTATCAAACTTCTGTTTCACAACTTTTTAGAAAGTTTTAAATTCAACTCTTTTTGTAAAATTCTTTTGAGGAACATAAACTAAAGACCACAGGCTTGCACTCAATTGAATGGGTGAGAAGAAGAATAGTTATCAGTCCAAAATTCTCAATTCAAGATGATCAGGTTTTAAGGTTCACAATCGTGCAGGCAACAACCAACTGACTATGAAAGTCAGCTAAGTTTACCAATGAAGGGAAGTTGGTATACTTCTGCTCTTGCACTCAATATTTAAATCAACATTTATGGAACCGATTCATTAAAAAAACAGAATTCGAACTCGTAACTGTCCTTCTCACAGACTCAATTAATATCAGACATGCGCTAACATTAATTTTAGTGTGAACATTCTAGAAACACAGCCAGCATTTTCAAATGAGAATTTTGGCAAATGTAAATTGATGAAAAATTTAATTTATCCCAAATAAACTAATTCAGAATGAAAGCACAATTTTACAGTACAGTAGATCAATATAAATCAAGCCTTCATCAACTGAGGCCTCTATTAACCAAGGTCAACCGGCCACATACACTTTTCACAGCTGCAGCTTGGTCCATGAAATATTCATTCCGGCGATTCAAAATTTTTTATATACTCAAACATGCTAACATTGAAATGAAGTCCCTCAGTAGTGATAAATGCTGAGATTTGCCATGAGGGGGGCGGGGGTACCCCAGTATGAAAACATAATCATACTCCAATTAAAAAAAAAATCGAACATTTGATTTTTCTAAAATTTTAATTGAAATTTCATTTAAATATACGTCATAGGCACTGATTTCAGTGCTCAGGGTTTCAGGCTCTCGGACTACACGAGCCTCTTTTCTTCCCCAAACAACTTTGAATTATTCAATGTAATCCCACCTTGCATACGCCCATGTGAGTTGTATATACGGAGGAATGGCAACCCTAGACTCCCCCCCCCCCACGTTTTCTTCGTATCAGAGCTCCTACGGTGCTTACGAGGAAATGTTTTTTCCCCCCAAATAAGTCCCGCAGGCTAGACCGAGCACTATCAGTACAAATGAAGCCCAGTCCAGACTAGCCGCGCTGAACCACTCAAAAACCTTATTTTAGCCCATGGCGCGGGGCAAGAGCATTTCGGCATCGAGTGGAGACGCGGGTCTGGACCCGGCTTTACAGATTACCTTCCGCGCACAGACAAAACAGATAGGCGCAGGTAACACACAGCGAAACCGTTCATAGTAGACACCAACCGTTAACAGATACTTTTTCTAATTCCATCAACGGGCTATAATATGTTATACATCCTAATAACGAGCACTCCCTGTTGGCGGAAAAAATTTTCCGTCCCAAAGATGTCCATTATCGAGTTCCTACTAAAGAAAAAAAAAAATGAGTGTGGCCAAAACTATCGCAAAGTTGCCACATTCCGCATTATTTTTCCATCATCTTCCTTCAATGGCGTAGCTTTTCGTGCTTTGGTGACATGACATAAGGGAAAAAAGCACGGTAAAAACGTGGAACTTAATTTGTTCTCACTCATCTAAATTCTCTGTCGATTGGCCCTGACACCAGTAATGGTGGATTTCGTGGATCCAGAACCACCTTTACAAGACATGAGGACCAGTGCTAAAATAATCATGCGTCCCCTCTGGAGGACGGAATTCACATATGCCTTATACTTTTTAGATTTCCTGAGTTAGAAGTTCCGATATTAGATGCTTGTTATTTGCTCACTGTCATGCTTTAGCGTCGGCTTCGATTATGTGTGTGTGAGCTAGACATCACATACCGTATATACTCGTGTATAAGCCGACCCCCCACCACTTCAGGACCACCAAAATCACAATAAATTGAAAACCCGTATATAAGCCGACCCCAAAAAATCCATGTATTTCAGAGAAAACAAATTCTTATATTTTCATGCAAAATTAATAGTTTACGGAAATTTACAATAGAAAACAATTCAGACTTTTTAATCCGTTTCTTCTGAGTCTCCAAGATCATCGTAATCCATCAGATCATCATAGGGGGGTGCGGCATCTTTGTTTTCATCTTCATCTGGGCTGTCATCGCGATTGTCACTTTCATAGAGGATACCATCTTCAGTTCCGCCCATCGCATTGCTGATGCAACACTTTTTGAAGGATCAGATGATAATTTCGGTGGAAACAGAATTCCACGCCTCATGTACCCATTGCCACAGTAGACCAATGTCAGGTTTCTTCAAGGCACCACTTTTTGTAGTTTCTTTATCATCGGAACTTTTCTATTGGATCCACAAAGTCCTCAAATACTCTTTGAAAGGCTTGTTGATGCTCACATAAGGCTTTACAATCGACATTAGCCCACCTGGTATCAAAGCCAATGATGTTTTCGATTTCTTTGCCTCGTCTTTGACATTATCGGGGTTTTGAACATATCCCATACCAATAATGCCGGTTTCTTGAACTGCTACAAAAATGACTGATTGTGGGGGTCGAAATTTTCTCACAAAAAACTGACCCGAGTATAAGCCGACCCCCCCACTTGAGGAACGAATTTTTCCACAAAAAAAACTCGGCTTATACACGAGTATATACGGTAGTTTTTCCTTCAAATATGTGTATACTATTTCCCCGTAATATTTAGAGTAGCTTCCGTAGCTGAACTGCGGCCGTCCGTAGAAACTACGGACAATCCGTAGCAGTTGGCAATTCTGTATCAAGACTTGATATTTAAATAAATTTTCCAGCGATCTACAAATTTTTGTGGATCGGCTCTAATAATAATTGAGGCTCTCATCATATAAAGTTGCGTATCCCTCAAAAGTGGTGGAGTTGTGGGGAAGGGAGACGATGGATGCTGTAGGTATAATATTAAATCATATTTGTTACCCAAGTTGTGGAGCAATGGGGAAAAAAAATTTCAAAAAAAAGGGCAATAGGATAAATCTATAGGAATCTAACAAATTAATTTTAAATACTGATACTGTGGGGGAGGAACACTAAAACCCAATATTTCTATGTATTATGGAGATGACAAATATTGTGGGGAGAGGGGGAGAATCACGGATTTTGATTTTGCTTTTTTTTGGCTCAAGGATCGATTAGGTCAAACTGCGCCAACTTGAACCCGCATACTGGATACAGGTTACGAGTGTGGTCATAGAGACACCTATGTCTGTTTGGTCCAGGGACTCCTTCTCAAGTCTAACCAAGGGCGTAGCGAGGGGGGGGGGACTTGGGGGTCTGGTCGCCCCCGAAATGTGAGAAAATGACCGAAAAAAAGAGAAAAATATTACCAAATCTATCACTTTGGTCCCCCCCCCTCCCGAACGAAATTTCTGGCTACATCCCTGAGTCTAACCCTGATCCAGCGTGTAAAAAAACGGCAAACCTTTGATTGCTCCTTCATCAACCTTGAGAAGTACAAGAAAAAAAAGTAGATAGAGAGCCGCAAGAAAGAAAGAAAACAAAAGGCGATAGAAAACTACAAGGAGCTTTTGGGGTTATGTCTTTCTATTCACATGTGTTGAAACATTGGCAAGAATTTTCGAATTTCCGTTTTCAACAGTGCCTATTCCAGAACTCCCAGAACGATGACGCCATAGGCCAGTCTCGTGACAAGCCGTTGAATCACACACACTTGGCATGGAGAAAACAAACAAACAAAAAAAAAAAAACCCCTTTCTCTCCCACGAGACTTCCAAAAATATGGATACACCGGATGGTTTGAAAAAGGCACACACAGGAAAAAGTCGAAAAACAAACAAGGCCAACATTTTTTTCTTCCCAAGGTCCACGTTTAGCCTCTTTTTCCTTCTATCTTTAACTACGGTAACCTAGCTTCAGCGCATTTATAAAATGAGCAGGAATTGAAAAAAAAAAAAAAACAGCAGTCCTTTACTATCACCCAATACACTCAAGAGCAATTGAATTAGAGACAGCTGGCGGTATGCAACTGAGGCAGCCTGTGACCGACACAGATACGACATAAGCAGAGCTCCGGCAATAAAAAGTGATGCTCACAGGAACGCATTATGGGCAAGACGAAGGATCTAATTGCATTTTGTCGTAATCAAATTGTCGAGCCCCGACGTATGGGGGTCCACTCTATCTCCGGACTTAATCATTGGGATTTTAAATTGCCATGATGTCAATGGTCTACCATGAGTACATCAATTCCCGTAAAATAATCCTTGCCGGGGCCAACTGCCGCTGATAACCGCGTGTGGAGGAACGAGATCAACCAGCTCGCATTGTAGCAGGGGGATAGAGGGGCCACAGTGCAACAAATCACTCTGCTATTTAACGCTGGCGCACTAAAAGGTGTAAGCAGCCACAGCATGGTCCTGAGAACCATTTCAGCTCTTCTATTGGGGTACAAAAGCCATCGTCTCACGAGAGTACCTCTGACCGCAAGCCACAAAGCACAACGATTACTCTGAGCAGGAGACATCGACGTTTGGACTGGACCCTAGAAAAGATATACAAAGGTTCCCTGTTGAGTCAAAATTTATGCTGGTACATGCTGAAGGCAGGGTAAGAGTACGGCGCGAACCTCATGAAGCGATGGATCACTTATACTAGCAAGGTACCCTTCAAGTCGGTGGCATTCTCGTCTGGGGGAATCGTTCACCCGAGAACCCCCATTTCGGGACCTCTGATGCGTGTTACATTGCGAAGATCCTTGACGATCACGTGCTCCCGTTTATGTGGCTGCCGCATCCCATCGGCGACCCCATTCTTTAACAGAACAATGCACCCTGTCATCATCTTTGAATCGTACCGAATGGTACGGAACATTCCACGGACGTTAACTTTATTTCCTGGACAGCAGTCACCAAATATCAACATCAGCTTCAGTGCAGGACTTGACAAATCCAGAAAAAAAATCTAGACGCCAACCCAATAACTTAAAGGAAAGCGTATTTCTTTTGCCCGAGCTAGTAATCACACAACAGAAAATTTTAGACGCCAATTTCGTATTTTTAGATGCCATGGCAACCTCAAGCCTGAGTTTTTCCAAGAGCTGCTTTAGAAAACTACTAAAGCTGGTGTTGCTAGACCTAGATCCAATCGACCACATTTGGGATAGCATCGACAGAAATGTTCAGCCCCCCCCCCCCCACAGCATCTTTGTGAACTGCGGGAGCCTTTGCGAGAACCATGGATTCGTACGGTCCGAACGCTTCCGGTGCCTCGTCGAGTTTATGTCCAGAAGAATCGTCGCCGTCAAAGGTTTCGTTAAACGATACTAGACAGGTGTCTCTAATATCCAGCGATTCTCCAACTTTTGTCACCCGCGGCTTCCTTATACAATTCATTGTTTGTCCGCGGCTATCTAGAATAGTTTGGTAGATATTTTCCCCTTATAAAAGAAAAACTTCGAAGCGAATAGACACACGAACATCTCCAGCTCGTCGCGATTCCCTTGACAAAGGATGGCGACACCGCTAGGAGCCGCGACGCACACTTTGAGAAACACTGTTCTATTCCGATTCTGAGTATCATCACCCACTGAGGGCGTAAATAAAGAACACTCGCTTGGATCACGTTGCAAATTTCGTCGTATTTCTTGCATTCCTTCACAGTTTGAATTGAATTCTCCATAACAAGTGTAATTGAAAAAGACGAATTTGTTTAAGAGAGATCAAACAAAAATCGTCGACGTATATTCCCAAATACAATACTTTCATCTCGTTATTACACAACGGCGATGGTGACTGGAAGCCCAACTCCGACGCAGACAACCTCGATTTCATAAACGACCTTGTAAGAGAAAGAGAAGAATAAAAAATAGCGACCAACACATTCAGGAAGGATGGCCTGTCCTGGTTTAAAAGAAAAGTCTGTCTCTCTCAGACGGGACAGACGCGGCACGCATTACAAGTGGCATTTTATACATCATCACAGAGCTTTTTCTTTTCTTTCTCACTACGTAATAGTGTGGCGTCTCCTTCCGCGCCCCGAAGAGGCGGCCATTTCCGCCACGTTCTCAGCCCAACCACCAAACCAACCAACACTCTCAAGAAAAAAAAGGACATGACCTCCACTCTCCCCCCCCCCCACCAACCTGCTAAAACAGGCATGTTGAAAAACCATTCGTGCAAGAACTTGAAAAAAAATGAAAGCCAGACGAACTTAATTATTGCTATTATTATTTTTTTATTCATTTATTTTTACTACAGTAGTAGTAGGACGAGCCATTTTATATACCTAACAGGAAGAGTCCTTTACGGTTCAGGTATTCAAAGGGGGTCAGGGGGAAAAGATGACTAACAGACACACACAAACTTGTGCAGCCCCGCTGTAAAAAAAACCAAAAAAAAACAGGTTTTTTTGTTGGAACAGACGGACACAATTCATGCATGATGAGAGGGAGGGAAAGAATCTCTGGACCGCCACTGTCACCGCCACTCTCAACTACGCCGACGACACTGTTCAACACGTGATTCTTTCTTTCTCTTTGAAACGTATATAAGAGGTAGAGATTATTAACAGCGGCGTACAAACAAAAAGCAACGCCACTGGTCGGCCGGCGCACGCGCTGGTGTATGTGGGGGAGAAGGAGGGATGTGGAGAGATGTTGCGCAACTGCGTTCCGTTTGGGAAGCGGTAGTTGATGCGAATTTTTTGGGAAAAGAAGAGAGAAAAAGCCAGTTGGAAGTGCCTTGCCGTAGAGACCGCCATCATCATTCTGTAGCGTGGAAAAGGGATTGACTGGAGGGAGCTGGCAGTGGCGCAACGGTTTTAGAGGCCAGCAGACAGTCAACGACCTTAAAGCACAAACTCCTTCCTTTCGGCTGCTCCATCCCATACAATCCTTTTCTTTAATCTCTTTCTCTTGCTCCTTTACATCCCGACCCGATTTCCTTCAAATGAGCCCATTTTCGCACAACGTCCTTCCCCCTCTCCTCTACCACGCATCTTCCGAAACGAACACTTGGGAACTGATTCTGGTGTGATTTGTTTCAAATTTTTTTGCATGGATCGCAACCATTATGTACGTGCTTTTGCCACAACTACAGGCCGATACGGGGGTGGTGGTGGGGGGGACCACCGCAGTTCACACACACATATACTGTATGCCATGGGTTCTTAACCTGTGGGTCGCAAACCAAACTTTGGTCGCAGGGGCTCCAGAGATGGACCGTGCAAACCCCCTTTACAATCCAATTCTAAATCCATTCGTTACATCGCTGGTTTAAGAGGAATCTCAATAATTTTGGTGTCCTGGACTGGGACCCAGGCATTTTTGAGACCACCTTGAGAAAAGCGGCCCGCTTGAGTGACCTGCGACGCTGTTCCAGATCTCCTAATTGGCCCGTGGCATGTTTTCAAACGAATGAAGTGCCCCACATTCTCCTAAAGGTTGAGTACCCCCTAGTTGTATACAGTATTTTTGGTGAGAAATCGGCATCCGAAATGGCATGGTATTCTATTATTACAGAATGAATGAAAATTTAGAATACAGGAAAAAAAATCAGTAAAAGTGAACCCCCCCCCCCCTTTTCAATAATTCGAGACCTTTCTTGATTTGAGAGTCTAGGCTCAGGCCCTGTTGGTCTACCTGCTAAGACGCTACTGACTGATTTCACTTATTTCGAAAAACCAAACATTTTATATATTCATCTCTCAGAAATATTTAATTAGAACTTTCAAATTCAAAATTCACCGATGGGTCGTGAAGTTGATCCTCTTGTTAATTTTGAATTGCGGCTGAAAAATGGTAAGAATCCCTGCTGCACATATACATGGTGTCCGGGCTAAAGGTACCCAAAAGTAACGGCTTATCGTGAGAGAACCAAACAGGATTAGCTATAAATTTAAATTTCACTGAGGAAGACAAATCAAGTTTATTTGCAGGTTAATAAGGTTCAACGTGAATACCCTTAGTGGCTCTGCAGCTGTCCGAACGGCATTTGATCTCTTGTCAAGTGTTTAATAGCATTTGAGACGTTATTTAATCAATTGCTGCAGATATACGCTGTTTCAAATCATGTGGGAGAATCCACATTTCATTCAGTTCGTACACGGAGTTACCGATTTAAATTCTGCTAGCCTAAGCACGCACTGACCTCATGTTATGGCATGGCGTCTACGTGTTATTGCTGAATCGCACATGCACCTCATAAGCATTCCTCCGAGAAACTTCCACAAACAATGGAAAAAACACCCCTTCACATTGCATGGCGAAATGTGACGCGTACGTGTTGTATAAAAATCGCCAAATTTGTTTCTGAGGAGTGCCTGTCGTGTTCTTGGAAGTCACTAGTCTTCCGAATTCGGAAAAAACACAGTAGTTTATTTAGCCTACATTACGTACTATGCGTTAATTTTGAATACAGTAGACCCCTTATTGCTCTCTGTAGATTTTTTTTTTTCAAATGGAAGATCCTCTCGCACCTTGAAGTTTACCACACACAAAAAAAAAAAAACTTTCTGCTGAACCACGACGTGCCCTAAGCAGGGTCAGCTCAACTGTTGCGACAAGCGTCTCAAAGCCGCTCTCGACAGTGCGCTTGAGCAACCTTGGTAATAAATAGAGCCCGGAAGTTTAGACTCTAAAAATGGTGAAAATGGGCAGGCAAAAAGGCACTAAAAATGGTCAAAATAGGTACTAAAAATAGGCGTTTATAATTAATGAAACAAGCAAAAGCAACTAAAAGCTACCATATTAAGGGGTCCAAAAATTGGCTAAAATCTAGACTGCAGCCACAAAGCAGAATGTTTAGCACTGTTCTGCTACGAGCCCTCATCAGCTGACTGGAAATGTACTGCGGTAAACCCCCCCCCCCCATACATGTAAGTGTTTTTTGCACTTTTTCTTAAATTTCTTCCAAATTGTTCTGCAGTAGCGCTAATTGTTCTGCGACATACGTCGCAGATTTTGGCACATTCTGCTTTGGGGGACTGCATTCGCTGAACCTTCCGTTTCAATAATATTATATAATAATTTCATTATGAGTCAAATTAATTTGATATGTTATCATGTCAAAGAAAGTGTTTGTGGTCCCTCAAAATTAGGTCGGACTGCGATTCAATCGAATACTTAAAACGTAATTAGCTAACATGAAAAAATATAGTGATAGCTGAAATTAAAAATACCAAAATCATAACGTTTTCATATGAAGTTATTTAAAAAATATTTTTATGATAACGATATATTTTCTCAAAATTTTCAAATACTGATTTATGTATTTGATTGGTTCACATCGATTTAAAAAAAATGCTCAAATTCAGGAGATGATTTTTCCACATCTAAAATAACACCACGATTATTTGCAGAACATTTATTTTGTTTTAAAAAAATGAAAAACGAGATTCAGAGCTAGAGACATATCAGCTTCCCAATGGTGTAGCCATGAAGTCAACCAATGGGCTATTGGGACAGTCACTGGTCAGCTATTCAACTACAATGCTATGCAATGCATGAGAAAAACATGTGGAAGCAAGTGGAAAAACAAACTTCTAATTTATTTTTGGCTTTTCTTATACATGGGTTGCTTTCGTGTCAAAAACTCTTACAATCTTGATGCGAATTCGACGGTATGTTGTTTTTTTAACAGAAAGCCGGGGAGGCTTAAGCGAGGGTGCAAGGGGTACGGCACACCCGGGCGGCAGCGTAGACTTCAGTACAAGACCCCAAAATTTAACACAGTAAAAATTCACATGACATCACGCTTTTGAGTCATACTTCGACAACGGAAACGTTGAGAAAATAGACAGAGGGCCTTTCACCGTAATACCAAAAACACAAATGTAAGATATCGGGTCGGCTCGAGACAAAATCTGTACCCGTGCAGAATTTATTTTTTGCGTCTCCTGCCTATTCTCCACACTTTTAGCACGGCCACCCTGTATATCATTCCCTATTAAACAATGGCTGATAACTGTATAATGATCGACCCCGTAGTTGTCAATGAAAAAGAGCCGAAAAACATTTCAAATGCATGAGCAATTGAATTCAATTCTTATGCGCTCAAAACATAAGAATTTCTTTAAAAAATTTGGTGAAAGAAACGCTCAAAAATGTATCGTCGTTATGAGATTGCATTTCACTGACGTTAAAAGCGGCATTATTCTCGATGTAAATCGTCCCACGCCTTCATCAAGATCGCTCTTTTTTGACGTTATAGCAGAGTTGTCATTGTAACAGTCGTTATAACTGAGTTTGACTACATTTCCTGAACGTTTCGTTCACAGTAGAGGCGGACATCTTTGTTGGAGACGTGAAATCTGTGCAATCGGCTGCACTGAACGTAACGGGAACATCCCCAGGCTCTACCGACAAAGTAATTCAAGCCATTGTTTTTAAGAACAGAATTGTTCCGGAAAATCCCAACCAATCCAAAAGCGAGGTCTCATCAACTTCCGGAGTAGATCCATTAATAAGTACCACCACCACCACACAACTACCTCCGTCCAATTAGGACGGTTCCAAGTGCATTCAAGAAGCCCAAACCACCACTATCGGGAGACGACTGATTTAGAAGTCATCGTTGTCATTGACAGCTTATTTCTGGGAAATATTTCCCACTAGCAGCTAACAGAATGGCCAGAACCTCTTGAAGAAAAGAAGATCGAGGAAAACCAAATATGCATAATAAATTTAAAAACAGTTACATATACGTATATTTCGTTAAGAGTGATCATTCAAATCCTCACGATCCTCAAGCGAGTACCGACTTGTCAAAGACTAACGACATAACTAGTTCCTGGCCTAATTCAGAGGTTTTCAAACTTTTTTTGAGTCGCTATCAACGTTTATGGCCAGCACTAGAAAAAAGAGCACCTATATGGCAACACCTCGAGCTTAAGCCGGGTTTTCCTAGTGATTCGCCCAGCGCGACACGCCACTCACAAATAAGAAACGCAGCATGACTGTTTTCCTACAGAGCGCAATACGGCTCACGACAGCGCTTTACGTCGGGTGTGATTTGTCGACTGCTTTTGGAGGAGTCAAATGCGTCGTGCGCCGCGGTTTTGCCGATATTCTCTTCACTCTTGTGTGTTTTCTTTCCCTTCCCTTCAAACCGGAGCATGCAGACGACAGAGTAGCTGATGCCAAGGCCATAATATACTATAATATAGCCGCCCTGATCTGATGCGCCACGCTAGGAAAACACAAACACGTAGCGTAATTATGTAACACGTGTCTGCCGGCGCGAAATGGTCTAACGCGGTTCACGCTACGCAACAAACCTGTTCCCAGGAAAACCCGGCTTTAGGGACCTTTCACACGGAGCGGATGAGAACGCGGGTCCGGAAGAAGTTTTAACAATTGGTATATACGGAGCCTTTCAGACGATGCGGAATGCGCCCGCAACTAAGTGTTCATACGGGTCCGGATGGCGTCCACATGTGTCAAAACCTAAGTGCGGGCATACAGGAGGAGTTTTGCACATTAGGTTATATGGAACTATTCACACGATGCGGGTTCGGGTGGAATTCGTCCGCATCTTCGGCTACTTTTAAAGATGATTTTGCAAGGAATTTATTTAATTACTTGCCATAAACACCCTTAAAAACATCATATGAAGGTCGCTGTTCATCAATAAGATGTACACACATACGTCTATCCCTCCGTTTCCTTTTGAGATAAAGGAGATATAGCAACTTTAACTGCCTTTTGGCCATACTTTACAATTTTATGCAATAAAACCTGCCGACAACGGCCACTGATGGGAACATGAAATGTAGCCGCTATTGGGAAGTGGCCGTTATTGGGAATGTAATTTCATTTCAGAAAGAAAAAAAAAAAACTATAGAATTTGCGATCCATGTAACACGTGAAATTATAAGCCGTTCTGTAATTCATTACGAATATAATTGACTAAATTGTTTAATAACTCTTAAATTTAATTACAATTTTTTTTAAATTTTTATAAAATTATTTAAAAAATATAACTTTAAAATTATTTTAAATATTTTTTTATTTTTGAAATTTTTAATCTTTTAATTTTCTTAAACTTTTAAAACTAAATACTTTTATTAAACAACGTTATTCCCGTACGGCGTTCACTCTGTGCCGGATGAAGACGTTTGAAGGCCCTAAGCACTTGAATATATAGTTTTGGTGTCCCCCCCCCCTCCCCACATATATATTTTACACGATATCGAGTCTATAAACTAAAAAAAAGTGAAATTTTATATTTCAGAAGTAACTAATCTAAGGATGGGATTTCACTCTAAAAAGTTTATGAAAGTTATTTTATAAAGCTTGAAAAAAGCAAGCAATGCCGATAAATTTATCTGTTACATTTGAGCAAATGCAACCAATCAGCTTATTGGCAGCATTTGTAAAAGAATAATTATGAAATTTTTATAGTGTAATCCGGGCTTAAGACAGAATTGTGATGTGAATATTTCTAAGCACAGACATTTTGAAGTCTCCACCCCTCCCAGTTTTTTCCACTTGCAAAGCCTCTCTTTGATATCTCCTGAAATTTTTTTTGAAACATCATTGGATGCTTTTCGAATTTTTCTTTCATATTTTCAAAAAAAGACTTTTTTCCAAAATCTTTTGAAAATATTTTCTCCCATCGACTACTTGTGAGGATCGAACTGAAGGTATCTTTATACCCATAATCTATGGTGCTCTAGATTAAACCACCAAAGAATGGCTCTAGGCTGCCTATGAGCACTATGAATCAGGTGTGAAGGAGAAAAATAATTACAAAAATTGAAGGGAAAAAAAAAGTTTTATGCACAAATTTCAAACTAAGAGCGCAATGGACTGAGTGACTCGCAGAGAAAACCGTGAATAAAAAAACTTCAAAAAAAATTAAATACTTTTATTAAACAACGCGCTATCCACGTATGGCGTTCACTGGGTTAAAACAAAATCAGGGCGTAAGGCCCGCAAATATGTGCTCGTGTGAAAGGGCATGTGGATCCGGACACGCGTTCGCTCCGTGTGAAAGGGCCTTAGACCTCCACAGACCATAATGTGATTATTGAATGGAATGTTTCAATTAAGGTGCGATCATGTAAAACTCACGAGCACTAAGTCGGGCACAAGCATTGCGCACTATTGGATATTTCAATTCCCGAACAACAGATTGAAGATGTTCGTCTTTAGAGGTAAGACTCGTAAATTTGATTGTGCGTTGCGACCAGCGTAAGTTTGACACCCACACTCCCTTCTTCGAATATGTGTAATGGAATCCAGAACGAAAGCCTTTCCTATATCCAGAAACGGACAGACAACAAATTACGCCATCACGAGACCAGACATCGTACAGAGATGATGGAAACGAAGAGAAGTAATAATAATGATTGCTGGAAAAATTATTTTATTATTCTTGCACAATAAAGGAAAAGCATGAAGTCTCAATCTTCACCCTCATTTCAGCATTAACTCGGAAACAACGTCGATTACCTCGTTTCTGCCACTTCCTATTATTCCAAAAAAGCAAGTGATACCAGTGGTGGTACCATGTTGCCGCCTTCTCGCGACGTCTGTCCCTGGCAGAATGTGTAATTGCAAATGTCCCCACCTGTTGTAAAACAGCAAGCTCTCTCTCTCTCGTACGATGCAGATTTATGATGTCGCAAATTCAGATGTAACAGCATAGATCCTATTTCTGGATTGAACAAGGGAGGCATCGTAACTTTCATGTAACAAACAAGATTACGACGTCTCGTTTGTTTTCTTTATTACTTCCAGACAGAGAAGGTACGTTTATTTTTCAATGTGAAATGGAAATTGAATTTGAACGAAGAACTGGTAGTCTACAGTTTGAGGCACCGAACAATCATGGAAAAAATTTGAAAATCTGGGCAATACGCCTTTTTTTAAATTCAGGGCCGGTTCACGATGGTTTTCTAAACCGAAGTGGCCAGAAACTTCAGAATTTCTCCTTTACTCATGACCTTTAAAGTGAATATTGAGAGGCATTGACATTCAAGGCGCGAAAAAAAGGGGGAGAGTTAATAGTGTTATTTTGCAGGAAAAAACATTAAATTCACCCCCCCCCCACCCAGAAAAACGTACGCCTATTCTAAAAGAGCTCAGGCCTTGGTGTAACATACATATCGTACTTTAATTTTTTTTAACACTAAATTTACTTGAAAAATTATTATAAGGGGCTCGCCGGAAATTCTGACCAGCGGGCTCAGCTTAAACACGTGATGCAATCATCACAGATGTATTTTGGATATGAACCACCCGTGTGGCAAATATTCCATTTGAGAAAATTAAAGCCGTTTTATAAGGTGAAAGATGGGTTGGGTAAAGGGAAACAAAATATTTCACTGCAAGGGGGCATAAGCAACCCAAATTACTGACTAGCCTTACCATATGCCTTTTTTTCCTCCAATCGACTTAAATTACTTTCCCCGACTATACTGTAACAGCTTACGACTGATAGGAGACTCGGTATCCAGAGGATCGAACACGTATATTTCTATAGAGCTTCTCACATGAAGGTATTGGCGACGAAATATCCTACGCAACGGAGTCACTGGCGACATTGCATGCTAGTCGAACGCAACTCTTGAAATATGTATTTCTTAATATTTTTGTCGGTCCAGATTGAACGAGGCGTGCCCGACGCTGAATTCTGCAATAAGATAAAGTTATATATATTACACGTAACTTTATATTTTTCTACAGAAATGTTCTCGGATGCAACCCTAACCCCAAATCCCTCTTGTGGAATGTGTGTAAGGGAGCCAAGCATTACGTCAGCAGCATTTTAGCCGTTTTTGACCCGCCCCTTGTCGGCAAAATTTCGTCAGCACTGTCCCCTACCTCTTAGGGGTCATTCAAGTATTACGTCACCATCGGGGAGGGGGGTGGGGGTTTGAAGGTTGCTTACGTCATCAACTACCCTTTTTGAAGATATGAATATTCTAAGCTGCTGATAAAATTTTGCTGACAAGGGGAAGAGGGTCCAAAATAGCTAAAAATCTGCTGACGTATTTGAATGGGCCACTTAACGCACATTGGGATCAGCAACGTACGCGAGGGGAGGAAAGGGGACACGAGCCTCCACCCATACTTCTTCAGACGATCAAAAATTTTCGATGCAAAAAATATTTTAAAAATAATAATTAAAATATTGGAAGAAAATACCTTGATATGTTCATCATAATAAATTTCTATTATTTCACTGATATTTTAAGAATTCACAATTTCTCTAAGAAATTCATTGCGACCCAATTTTAAGCCATATATGCTCAACCCATGGCCCGGGAGCCAAATGTCGCCCTCAGGATTATCTGATGTGGCCAGCCACCTCAAACTCAAATTTGTTAAAATGAACAAAGTGGCACATTTATAGATCAATCTATTTAGATTATTTAATTTAAAGATCAATTAACCCGTAGCATAACTCCAGAGCATTTAAGCGGCCCGCAGTGCAGTTCTACATAACTTAAGTTACCCACGGCACATTCCCAGATTACTTAAGTGACCCACGGCATACTCACAATCATTTGAGTGACACGCGGCACAGTTCCAGATCACTTAAGCATCCCGTGACACATTTCTAGTGCACTTAAAAGATCCGCGGAACATTTAGAGATCATTGAAGTGGCCCTATAGAGGGCTTATCAGTAGGGGAATATTAGTTCAGGTGCCCACAAAGTAGGGAAGGTTTTTGTCGTTGTGGCACAGTCTGTACAGATGTCATTAAGATGATTTCATATTTTTTTTAAATCAAGGGTAGTTGATGACGTAAGCATCATTCGCCCCCCCCCCGTCATAAAAAGTCAGATACCCGAACCCCCCGCCCCCATCGATGCTGACGTAATACTTTTATGACCCCGTAATGCAAATATAGGTCACGTGTGGGCGTACCCCTCTCCAGGATAAACAGTTATGTTTTTTTTTCTCGGTATAGCAGCAACATAATCAGCTCTTTAAAGGAAACAAAACTTTTTCATTCTATAGAACACTCCAAATAATGGATATTTACAACATGAATTGGACTTGCCTTAGGATTATTAACAGTCACTCATCAGGGCCCACAGGTAATCAGCTGATTTATTAATTCCAGTTAATTCTCTTTTCTAATTCCGTATAATGCAAGAAATTTGATTCCCGTTGGCCGTAACGATGAATGTTATTTTCAATGTATGAACGTGTACCCAAAATATTTTTCTACCTATTCATCCTTTTTTCGTGAAAATAATGGTGTAAGATGATAATTATTTATAATTTGGGGGTGGTCCGATTAAACGATCAATCGTTAATTGCAGTTAAAAATTTTAGTTGAGTTAATCGACTCGATCAAAACTTTTTTAAACAAAAGTTTTTGGATTGACTTTTAAAAAAAAAACCGATTAGATGTCATATAAATCATGTTTTATACAGAATATTTTGGATAAGTGACCATATTTTAAAATATTTGAATTAATATTTTGATAAAATTAGACAACGAAAACTGATGATTTCAGTTTTAAATTGAGTTTGATGGGAGTTTTAGAAGGCAACCAAAATTTATTTTTAGTTTTTCGTGTTCTTTGAAGCATTAGCTCATTTCCTCACAAGTACCATTCGGGAGGTGTTTCTGGGAAAACAAGCAACAGTATAATCGAAAGTTGTTTCGAAATCGGTGAATAATAACCAAAAATAACATTTTTTAAAAAGAACGACAAGGTCCAAGTGAAGAAATTACAGGTTTTGGCAAATATGTTCAGTATATTAAACTGCTTGAAGCGGGCAGTCTTAATTTCTTAACCTATTCCTATATTTGTTTACATCTAACCGAATAGGTGAGTGAAATGCATGAAATATATTTTTATAGCATCTACTAATACTATATGGTGACAAAAAATATTCGCTTAAAATTCGATTAATCGATTTCCAGCCCTATATTTATAATCATAAATAATAAAATATCAACTTTATCGCTGCTAGAATCGATATAAATTTGATTTTTTTTTTCTATCCCGGTTCATAATGCACAGGGAGATAAGGAGGTGAACTAAACACTGGGTCGTTTTTACTCATTTTTCCTGGCTTTTAGATTTTTTTTAGTAGCGCCGTGTGAGGGAGAACGGGCAATTCGACTCGTTCAAGTCAAATCAACTCAAGTTCGATTTGAGTATCCCCGTGTGAGGCCTTTAAATTGTTAATTAAAATTACCGTATTTTAATGTGTATAAGGAACTCCTTTGTTTTATGCACAAATTTCAAACTAAAGATCTTTAGTGCTCGTGTGAAAGGGCATGCGGATCCGGACCCGCGTTCGCTCCGTGTGAAAGGGGCCTTAGATAACCTTTTCAGTTCAGAGGGTCGTCTAGAACGTCTAGAACAAATATATTATTTCAAAGAAACGGTAACGGGGTTGATGGAATATTAATATGCAAAATAAAGTGTCACTTTCCCAGCTTGTTGTCCACGGTGAAGATCTTACATAAAGGAACAATTGCAGAAAGATCCCCGTAAATCACTATAAAGTTTTAGACCAACTCTGAACAAACGTCTGTGGATACACCGCAGGGAGAGCAAAGTTTTTATAATCACAAAGAAAAAGCTACACAAACTTGTGGGTATGGTTAAGTAATACCCACGAGTTTTATATACGTACGACTTCTATATTTATCGGAGCACCACTTCCTTGGGAAAGTGGAGACGATATCGATCCGCACACACACAAGGGCGCTCGCTCCCTCTTTCTCTCTCTGGGTTCGAAATAAGAAAAACACAGTGATCGTAGGAGGGCGAAAGGGCGGCGAGAAAAGGACGACGTGGAGGGCGCGCCCTTCGGCGGTGCAAAACTGGGAAGGGAGCACCATACTTGATGTTGCTTGGGGCGGCGAGGGCGCAAGTGAAAGAGTACGGCGAGTGTGTCGGATAGATCGATCAAGCAGCATACATACATACACACACACTATGAGCGGCCAACGACCCTATGCAGAACGCGCACGGCAGACAATTCTGCCATCGCGCTGCTGTCCCGGCTGAAGGGCGCGAAGCTGATACAATGTTGCCGGCTGCGACATGACGTAGAGAGAGTGTGTGCGTGTGTGCGTGTAGCTCGCGTACTGTTCTTTTTTTATTCCATGACTCAGAAGCGAAATCAAAACATCAATGTGTGTGTGTAATATACACTAAATGTGGTGTATGTGTAGCAATATGAAGGTATAAATTACACTGAAAGGAGGCGACAAGATCCTTTACCCATCATTAGTTTTCTTGTAATTATAACCATTAATCCACCATGTCACTGGATGAAATCGATTAAATCATTTCACCAAATCAAATAATTCTGCACAACATTCGAAAGATATACGCATGTTTAATAGGGACTCGAACTCCGTGTTCGCTGAACGTGCTTTCCGTAACCTGTCCAAAAGGCACGTTTGATACTGATCGGATCGGTGAAAATTGTTTTGTTCCAGCAGCACTAGAATGCATATACTGTTTCGGTTCCAATAATGAAAGTTGGTTCATTGCCAAAAAAGATGAAAAATATCCAAGTATGCCGGACATCATAAGTCACGTGACAGACAAAATCCTGAAGAAACACCGAGGGAAAAAAGGGGGAGGGCATCACACACACACACACATACTTCAGAATGTGCAGCTGATTCATGATCAGAGTGAATAAATCATGATTCAAGGTTAGAATGGTGAAAATCAAGACTCTCAAATCGGTTACAAGAACAACGACTTTTACCAATGTGTAAATATAAAAATTGATGTCCCATTGCGATTCACTGTAAAAATCAAGTTCCGAATGTAAAATTTAGTATTTTCGCTCTCAAAATATCACCCCACCCATACGAAGGCTGATCTTGCGTACGACCACAGAGTAATAATATCTTAAGTCTATGCGTACGACCCTGCAAGGAATTTTTTTTTTCCCGTGAGCAATTCTGCCATTTCTCGTTTTCTTTCATGAAAACAAGAGGCTTTTTCCTATGCAGGAGCTAGGCTTTGACAGCCCCCCCACGCATAACCAGTAAACCAAACACAATTGCCAAGTGACAGCATCATGTTTAAAAACATGGATATCATAGCGTTAGGAAAGTTGATATGCACCAGCACTGTGGGACAAAAATGGACAACTGTGGTACCACAAATTTTGGTCTCTTTGAGCGCTATTGGCCGAGATGATAACGATTAAAATGTCACAGTTTCAGCCGTGTCACGGCTGAAACTGTTATGTGGCGCTAAGTTCTAAAGTCATATGAGAGGCCATGTGCCATAACAATGAAACCAGATTTTCTTAAGCTGATAAGATAAATTACGAGGCCAAATAGGGTATAAGTGATACTGTATCACCGATTGGATGGTGAAAAACAGAAATATTCATGGTATGTAAAACCTCTTGGACATTCTTTGCCCGCCTATCTTCAACCAACTAGGTACCTGCTATCCAGGAGCCGCAAATAGCTCTTCGGCAGGAATGACCGCCACTGTCCTCCGCTCAGCATAAGCGGATACAAACTCCTCGTAAGGGCGGGGGGGGGGAGGGTTGCGAATGACCACCTACGTCCTTCCATCTATGCCAATAATAAAATTTATACTTTGAGATTGTCCAACCTATGCATCATATTGAAGGCGATACTTCAATAACAATATGAATTTAAACAAAAAATATTCTGACACTGAACAATGTTGAAATGAAACATATTTTATACTTTTTACGAGATGTTCACTATATTTGCAGTTCCTGCATGAAGATAACTGAACTTGAATTCGGGAAGGCACCGTTATATTTTTGTGTTCTGGCTTATCGGCATCTGACTGGAAGGGCTGCATGAGATAATCTGCTGTGCCCCCTATTTTTTGAACAATATTTAAACATTTTCTCTCTGTGTATTAAACTGTTTTGTCATTATTATGAATGTTATTGTTGATGTATTACATTGTAATAAACCATGTTCCATGATAAACAATTAAATAATTTGTTTAAAAATTAAAATTGAATTGAAAAATAATACAATTTTTTACTGAAGGGAGGGACGGCCGACGGAGGCGATCGCCCTTCCTCTGCATCCATCTATGCTGCTCAGCCGATTCATGTAATTGAATGTACTAAACTTCGATATGCAGCTCGTCAAGGGCGTAGCCAGGGGGGGACGGGACTTGGGGGGTCTGGTTCCCCCCCCCGAAATGTGAGAAAATGACCGAAAAAAGGGAAAAAGATGGCCAAATCCATTGTTCTGTCACTTTGGTTCCCCCCCCCCCCGAACGAAATTTCTGGCTACGCCCCTGCAGCTCGTATTAACTACTTTACGATCAAAGGACGTAATATTACGCACAAACGCCAGTGGAATGAATTCAAACAAGAGAGAGGGGGGAGAGTTCACTGTTTTCTTTCCTCTCTCCTGATCATCCCGAAGCTTTGTTGCTACCTTACAATTTTTTTTTTTTGGTTTTTGTATAGCCCGATAGTGATTTTTTCCTCACATATGTATCTTATAAGAGTGGAAGAGAACAGGTAGAATGAGGGTAAAAAGAAATCTAACCTTGTACCGTCATTCTTATCACCTTATCTATTACTCTTACAAAACACAACTCTTTCACTCGTTTTTTTTTTCTTAATTTTTTCTAACGTGCGGTTAGGTTAGGCAAGGTTACTATATTTATTGCTGATTCGTCCCATAGAGAGCATCTGAATTTTTTGCCAATTCACTGGTAAGCGAAGGGGTTAAAATCCAGAAAGGTCACACTTACGTTGAAGTTTGCTTGACTTTTTTTGAGGCCAAATGATCCCTTTCTATGTAGAAAAAACTATCTACTATGAAATCAGAAAATGTTAAGTCTTCCTTAGACTCCAACTTACCAATGACATATAGAAAATTTGAGGTTCCAATACTAATTTTCTAGTCACTTGGCTCCTCGAATATGTGAAGCCGCGGTTTTTAGAATAGCCATATTCAACAAAGGTTACAATTACAACGGGGCAATTTCCCGGGTCCTCGGGGAAAGCGAATAGGTAAGCTAATTGGATGTAGAGAGCATTAAGAGTTAGCGATTACTCGCGAGCAATCAATCGAATCAAAATATTTTGAGCTATGCCGAATTTACTGTTGCGTGTTGTGAGCTCAATTTTCAGACAGCAGTGAAAATATGCGGATATGCAGCTCTCAACCAGCAATATCCGGCGCTGAACATTCTTTTTTTTTTTATTTTAAAAGTGAGGTTTGGGGGGGGGGGGTCACCCTGAACTATGATTCTTTTTTCTTCCTGGAGAGAAGTACGCGTTTTCATTTCTGTGTTCAAAGCAAGAGGTAAAATGTTGTTGCTTTTCCACGACGTCTGCCTCTGGTAGAATGCATAATTTGCAAATGTCCCCAGCTGTTGTATAAAACAGAAAGTTCTCTCTCTCTCTCGTGCGATGCAGATTTTATGATGTCGCAAATTTTTGATGTAACAGCAGATATCTCATGTCTGGATTGAACAAGAAAAACCACAAATTATACCTGAACGTGAGCCAGATGCACCCAAGTTTAGATGGATGACAAATTTGAAGAATGGCTAGTCGAGAAAATTAGGCCAGAACAGGGGTTCTTGACCTTCTATTTCCACGGACCCTTTGTGACAATAAACAACAAGCATGAAAGCTAGGGTACCCCTTCCGTGCATTATCCCCAGAGGCCACCGACCGATATTTTTTACAGGATAATTAATATGAGTGAAAAAACAATAAGTTAATCTATATCTCGTACAACCTCAAGGAATCCCTATGTCGTGAACGTTATAACTATGACATAGCCCCCACGTAGTGAAATCATAGATTAATCCCCTTATGCACACAAGTAAAGGGCAACAAAATCTAAAAAAAATTCGAAAAACTTGCCAATGAAGTGAACATCTGTGGTTCACCACCCTTATGTGCTTAGGGGAAGCGCACGTCTAATCCCTTTCCCCAAAGCGAGAGGTTTTTAAAAGTGGTAAGTATTTTAAAACAAAACAAAAATCGGAATGAGAACCTATTCATAGCAGATGACTGACAGATCGTAGGGGTTTTTGGTTCACTTGGCGTTCAACAGAATTCCTCGGATAAATAAATTCCCAAGGCCGAAGACATAGCGAGATGACCACAAGGTACGGGAGTGCATAATGGAGACTAGCGACGAAAACAATTGTCATGTTTTGTTCTAAACCGCACATACTCGATAGGAAGAGAAACTCACGAGGTGCGGGATTCTAACAACGGTGTTTTCACCTCGAATTGGGGATTTTCGGTATCTGCTGGTTGGTCCGTTTCTCCTCTTTTTCTCTCTTCTGGCATCATCATCACACCCTACATTTCAGAACCCCTCTCCGGCAATTTTCTTTATCCTCTTCTACTATGCGTGGACGCGTCTCTTCCTCCACCCCTATGCATTTTTTTCTTCCTAGTCGTAATTCTCGTTCAGCTTATCTCTTCGCTCCACTATAATTGCACCCTAATTCAGAGGCGCAGGAAGTGTTTTTGACCTGTGGGTGCTCGACTTCGTATGGGTGATTCAAAACTCAACGTACAAACTTTTAGGAGAGGTAGAAAAAAAGACAATCACACATAGTATGACCGGAAACCCCAACCTAATCAGCTGGAGGATAAACGAAGAAGCAGAAATGACAAGCCAATAATGGATGGAAAAACTCTTTATTTAGCGTTACTTTACATGAGGACAGTACGTGTACACGTTAATTTTTACAACAAGTGCTCTAAGTTCTAACCATCTACAGTTATTCACGCTTTACAACGGCGTCGCATTGATTGTCGACCCCTTTCAAAAATACACGGCATTTCGTGGACGTTTGTAGCTACAGCGGAGATTCTTGCGATGAGGTCGGTGTCAGAGTCAACAGGTCCCCTACAAGAAAAATCCAGGCTAGATAATTTTTCCACCCTTATTGGCTTGTCATTTCTGCATCTTCGGTTATCCTCCAGCTGATCAGGTTGGGGTTTCCGATTATACATTCCTATGTCATTCTCAGGGCCGCAGCTAGATACTTTGTCATCCGGGGCAAGCCGGCATTTTGGCGCCCCTTGTAATATAGAAGCAGGTAAAGGGTGAATACGGCGCCCCTTTTGGCTCAGCACCCGTGGCACCAGACCCGCCTGCTCCCCCCTAGTTGCGGGCCTGGTGATTCTGGTTTTGTTTTCTACCCCCATAAAAGTTTGTACGTTGAGTTTTGAATCACCCTGCATCGGAAATGTTGATTTTTTAATTAAATTCTGAAGGTGCTCAGACCGATGCTGGTAGCATACTCTGGGTGTCCGGGGGTACACTACCTTTGGCTCAATTGAAAAACACCAAGTAAGGAAAAAATATTACTTAAATTTATTATTTCATAACTATAGCATAAGAATTAGACATTCATAGCCGCCAATGAAAACGCGAGGTACCAGGTTGGAAATCACTGGGATACATGATCATCTCTAGACCTCTTGCGGAGCAGTGTCTCATTATCAACGAGGCGGCCTTAAATCACACCATGTCAAGCAAACGAGGCGCTAATGGCACCGATTTCGAATGGCACGAATTAGCCATGAAACGGAATAGACTCGAGATCAAGGGGGTATCTATCTCAAGTTCGACTAAGAAACGAATTATTATACAAAGCGAATATGTGAATATTTCCAATGATACTTTTCTTTTTCACATCACGTGTTATGATTAATGCATGTACAGAAAGGTTGGACAAATCCCAGGCGCCAGGTCACCATGGCGACTAGAAAATCGGTATTGGAACCTAAAATTTTCTAAATATGGTTGCTGAATAGGAGTAAATTTCTAAATTGCAGTTTAAGTGACACAAAATTTTTTGATTTCATTATGCTACATCAGTTTCCCAAATTTCTTGTTCCATCACCCCCTTCTTAATTAAGAAAGTTTATTCTCTAATCGCCCCCAACTCAAGCGTATCCATAGGATCCTATGTTATACCCGTAGCTTCTATAGCGCCCCCCCCACCCCGGACAAATCCATCGCCTACCAGAGGGCGATATTGCCCACTTTGGGAAACACTGCGAAACATTTTTTAACATGAGGGAAAGTAAACGAAACCATTCTTTAGTACCGTTATTCTTGAGCAAAATACCAAGCTTGGCTCGTAAGAAATTAGGCTGCCGCCTAAATAGTTCTTCGATTTGTCAAGCTCTGATATATAGTTAAAAAAAGGAAGGGGGGGGGGGCATAAAGAGCCGGGCTTAGGGATTTAACAACTCCCTACAACATAGGTTTATAACTGGGGTTTCCGTGAAAGCTCAAAAGCAGAATGTGTTGCACTGTTCTACAACGAGCCCTCGGATGACTGAATGTTCTGCGTTGAAAATTTACATAACAGTATTTCTACACAGAATTTTTCCCGACGTTGTTTTGCGACGTACGACGCAGTTTTTGGTATATTCTGTTTGAGGCGTGAGAGCTTTTTTGGGGAACCGGAGAGCCTTTAAAGAAAAAGGAGATTCTTGTTACTGATACTCGTAAAGCTGTTATTTTCAATTTTGAAGAAATAGTGTCGTTTGAAAATATTCAGAACATTTGAATGACTAAAAAACTGAACCTAAAGAATTAGATGCACCCAGGTTTCAATCACTTATGCGATTTTGAACGAACTTAACTACTGAAAAACTAATCCCAGTAGTTTTCTCTTGGAGCCGATCAAAGACTGCAGACAATTGAGCCGTGGAAAAAATTAAAAAAAAGTATTGCACTGAAATTTCCCCCCCCCCTTCGAATTATTTTTTTTTAATGTTAAAAGCAAAGCACATGGGAAATTTCCCACGAGTATGTAATCATCACTGCATGTGAGTGAGTGCACCGAAAATTTCGAGACTTCACACCCCAGATAACACACGGCTGTTTTCACTGTCCAATCAGCACTTGTCATGTAATATCACATGGCAAGCACAAAGCATTTGGCAGCCTAGAGAATCATGAGCTCTATATTCTGAAAATCGCCATCTTTTTCCTCTGTCCCAGTTCACGTTTTATTTGTTTAATTTTTTGGAGTTTTTTACATTGAATTTCTACACCAAAAGCTAGTTCTGCGTTTAGGAAAAGACGTTACAAATGTTTTTTTCCGTTTTATCTGAGATTTTTAAGTCACAAAAAAAAGTGTATATATATATATATATTATATATATTATATATATATATATATATATATATATATATATATATATATATATATATATATATATATATATATATATATATATATATATGTTTCTATCCGTTAAGAGTTAGGTAAGTTCCGGGGTTCAGTAATCTTACGTTTTACAGGACAAACCTCGCGTAGGAGAAATATTCAAAATTTCGTGTAATGGTTTTGATATCATCAAGGGTTCCCCGAGAGCTTTTGCGTTGGAAACCTCTCCTCTACAATGTATGCATAGGATCTCGCAAGGAAAAAGCCGATAGGGTCTACCTTAGAGACTAGGAAATCGACTTTGTATATTTTGAAGTTTTCGATTCACAGATTCATTAGGAAATCAATGCTTTGGACCCTTTCCATCGAAGTACTGGCTGGGAGGATTTAAAAAAAAAAAGCCTGGGGCGGGGGGGGGGGAACCTTATGTGTACAAAAAAGACCCCAATTGACCAAGGTTCGAGTAATCCAAGGTATTTCTCATAAATTGATTATGAAAGAAACACAGATGAGGTAAAACTACGTACAAAACTAGCTCAGTCAGTTTAAAAGAAATAAGTAGTCAGTATACTTTAATGCCGTTCCACGGCTCCTAATAATTTACGGCCCAGCTTTAAATTGTCATGTCCAAAAATACAAAAAATCGAATAATTGAATGCAAGGAATTCGTGAACATCACGGGCTCTCGTCACACACACACACACTATCGATTCGAATCAAATTACAGTATAATATAACCAGAGAAGAAAAGAAATAACGGATTCAAAACGAGATTCGAAAAATTGACGCTATAACCATCCCAAATAACCCCAGTGACAGTGATCCCAGGACTCTATCGATTTCAGAGAACAATGCGAATCGAAGACGACGAAAAAACAAACAAAATCGTCAATTCAAATTAAAAACCATCAAATATCCATCCGAAGTTGGGAATCGATCACCTTACGCCACTTTGTCCCTCTTTTTTTTATATATTTCTTTTGTCGGCAATGTGTGTGTGTGTTCTTCTCTTTCAATTTGAAAACTATCTACAGTGAAAGGTCAAAAATTGAGGAAACAGTGTTACCATAATATTCAATCGACATGCCGGCGATTTCCCATCATGGTGTGACCCAACCGCGACTCCAGTTCTTCATTATAATTCCGATTCTATATTCAAGGACGAAAAAACATATCCACTCGAGCCGAAAACACGCAACATAAGAAAAAATTAAATAAATAAAATTCCAACATTATCTGGATGGAGATGCTGTACGGCAAGGTAATTAGATGCACCTGTCGCGGAAGTCAATTTCATGTTTTATCCGCTACAGCACTAACTTCCAGCATGAAAAATTGTACATTTTATAATCGGGTCGCTTCCAAAAAAAAAAACAACTACAGAAGTCTCGTAGGCAAGCGACATGTTGGCCGTCGACGGATATTCATGTTCAAGAATAATTTCATTATTCAAGAGTAATATTAAATAAATAGTTCGAAAAAAAAAAATTTAACGAAATTCACTTACCGCTATCCTCAAGGCCAGCCATAAAACGTCCGCCTACTATCCAATCTGCCCTCCCGGCCTACCTGCCCCCGTTTACGACACTGTCCTTTCTGGCCACACGCACTCACACACCTGCTGGGGGTAAGCTGGCCCTCGCGGCCCTTTCCTTGTTCTCTTTCGCGGCCCGCGCTCTCTCTCTGTGGCCCCCCTTTTCTTTTATTATGCCAACGACACACTGGCTCTCTCGGCTTTCTCCTGTGATGCCGGGGCTTTTCGGGGCAAGGGTATACGTGCCGAAACGACGGCCAGACGGTGTGAGCGGGGGTGGGGGGAGGAGGTAAACTCGTATGTTTGTGTGTGTAATATACGTAAGTAACGTAGACGATGGTGAGACGGGTCGGTGGGAAAACCCCTTTGATTCCGCGGCTCGGTATCGCCATCCAGTGGCGTAGAAACGAAACTCAAAACCGAAAAAAAACACTTTTACTTACATCATTGATGAAACTGACCTGTGCCGTCTTCGTGGCCCCTACAAGGGTAAGGCTGACAGGGCTTCAGCCTAGAGACCCGGGACAATTTCTTTTTTTTTTTCTTTCATGCTATAAATTGACTACACAGGGACCCGTAAAAAATCTGGCCCGGGTCCCCAAAGATCTCAGACTAAGGAAGAGCAAGACAAAGATCTGATCTACAGGATGTGGAAGCCATGGCCATCTCAACCAGGAGGCCATAGAACCCCCCCCCCCTCCGTCACATGAATTCAAAACTCAAAACTTTTCAATGTACAAATTTGACTCAAGGACACCCACACTAAAACAATGATAAGAAAAAAATTTTAAGTTTATTCAAATGTCTCCTTCCGTAAGCAAATTTAAAGCAGGAAAAAAGCTGTATAAGCAGGAAAGTGGTTACTAATATTTCAGCAAAAAAATAAATATTTGTGTCATACGAAATGCCGAAACTAAATGCATATAAAATTATTAGAAATGTAGATCTGTCCATTTAATTATTTTCATAAATCCAAATTAAATAATATGCATACATCGTTGGCCAAATCGCACACGAATATGGTTGATAATCACAGGTCTGCTATGAAAAAGCTGTCTCAAAAATAATTAGTGGTTTCTTAAAGTTTTCTGAATGCTAATACTGGAAAAATAATTAAAAAATTCCATCACGACTAGTTTTTGAGACAAAGTGAAAATTAAGCTTCAATAGTAATGCATAGGCAGAATACAAACCACACTAAAAAGGTGCGCTATAAACAAATATAGTAAATCATTGTCAAAGATGATTCAGTGATTTTAGGGCGATATTGGAGAGCTGATTCTGAATCTGGCATTTGTTTTGTCAGGTGGGCTTTACTTTTTGAGATAAAGTGAAAATTTCAATGGTAATACATAAGCAGCACACAAATCCCATTAAAACTGTGCATTATGAATAAATATAGTAAATCATCGCCACAGACATTTTATTGATTTTAGGGCCTATCATTATAATGATAGAGCTATGATATAAATGTGAAGTATGTATTTACAAAATGATAAAATAAAAACAAAAATTCCAAAATATTTGGATTTGCCCCTAAAATATGAAACCGTTTTGTGAAAAAACCTTATGTGATAGAAAAAAATGAATTTCATTTTTGGAATCAGCACTTTGAATACTATAAAAGTCAGTCATAAAAACTAAAAAAAGCTTTGAAAAATTATGTTTTTGTAGACCTGTGGCCTCAATTATGGGGCAATTATACATGTGACGAAATATCACTGAAATATTTTCAACAGATTGGTCTTAACGCAACCCTATGAAACCTCCCAGTTTATTATGCTAAACTAGTACAATGCATTACACGGAACCAACTATCAAAAAAAAAAATTGACTGAAACAAGCATTCTCCCAAAAGTTGAATTACAGCCATATTTTTCTGTAATGGACATGATAGACATAACCGAACGTCAATGTCAAATATTGGAATAGATTAACAGATCCAAAGAATGAAAGTTTGGGCCAAACGGCCATTGAAATTAATATCTCATTTCAGAAACTTCTAATATTGAACTGAAATTTTCAGTCAGTATGTCTAATCTTGCACTTCGTAAATTTTGTCAATATTATCTTGTGATTCCCACACCCAATTTATTCTTATTTATTATTATTAGTTTATTCATTATTATTATTAAATATAATTCTATATTTTCTCAACATAATCTACTCCAGGAAAATTGTTAGAGTCATTACATATCCATGTCCGAACTAGAATTCAAAACCCAGACTCCCCCCTGCACAGTTGAAGACTAGCACGCTAAACACTTAACTCTAATTTTTATAATTCAGTATTCTGTTTTTTCCTCCAATGTAAGACAAGGGTTGATAAATCATTAAAAGGCACCAGCCAAATTTCATGGGAAAAAGTATTCTCCCCCCCCCCCCCCCACGAAAATGGTTTAAAATAGTCTAATGTTTGTGACTTGTCTAGAACTTAGATTTCCTTTCCATGCCAGTAAACATGCCCTGACATCATTTCCAAAAACTTTATGTTGTCCTCAGACTCTTAATCCAGTTAACAAATCCATGCCTTGGATTTGTTAAGTCTATCTACGTAAAGTTGTAAGTTGATTTGTTAAGTTATCTGATGTAAGACACTTCATTTTTCACATGCTAGAGTGCACTTGCAGGATACCCAGCAAAATCTGTTTGATCATTTTCCTGACTCTCATTGACCATAATTTAAAAATTTCTCTGGCTTTACCCTGACTAAAACTTTAGAACATAGTTTCCCAACCTTTTCTCTGTCCCATCGCCCCCTTCTTCAGAAATGTTTTTCCTCTCACTGCCCCCAATGCAATCTAACCCATAGTATCCTGTTATATCCGTAGTTTCTACTGCCCCTGGAACATTCTATCGCCCCCAAGGAGGTGTTAACACCCACGTTGGGAATCACTGCTCTAGAAGAAATATAATTAAAAACCTTAACCTCCAAAACTTCAAATTTCTGTTTTTTAGTATGTTTTTCACAGAAATTTTCCGCTGACTTTTATCAGATATTTGTATATTTTGCTTGCTTTTGCCAAATATTTCACATTTTCCCTGTTCAATTTTCATTTTACTGACTTTCCAGGTCGCTGAGAACCCTGCACTTGATTCTTTATACATAGTTTTCATGAAAAAACTGTTCCAAACACTGAATAAAGGTTACGGCAGTCTCTCAAGAGGAGAGACCTTGAACATGATTTAAAATGCAGGTGTTTGGAAAATTATGTATAGGAAAAAGTGCATTTTTGACTAATGATAAATATGTTACAGGCAAAGTGTGGAATTCAACATTCGACATAATGCCTGATGGTTTCAGCAAAAGTAAGAAATACAAACATTTGTAATTGGGCCCCCAAAGCAGAATGTGCCAAAAATTGAGATGTATGTCACAGAACAATCTCACAGAGAAGTTTAAGAAAAGTGTAGAAAACACTGTTACGGAAACTTTTACCACAGAACATTTGCAGTCAGCTGATTGCTCATTACAGAGAACAATGCAAAAAATTCTGCTTTAGGGACAATTGGAAAAACAAAACATGTGACATGCATATTATGAACTACACATATATCATGTTAAAGTTCAAGAACTGATCCAGGAAAGAGAGGACTTCAACCTTCTTTCAGGGTGTTAAGAGTGGAATTTAAGCGTTGATTCTGGGAACAAAGAGAAGATAGTGTATGGTTGGTTATGAGGTAATAAGAGTGTGAACATGCTCGTTTTGTATACAGAATAAATAAAATGTTTTTTAATGTTTAAAAAAATGACGAAATGTGTGTGTGTGGTATTCATTTTCATTACAGTAATGCTTACACACACATCACCATATATGCAAAATAGCATTTGTATATTAAATTTTATGTTACAAATTTAGTTATATCAATAACAACATTAGGAATCAGTATTTACCTGAATCTCAGTCTCACCTACAACCATAGATTTTTGCAAATAATTTATAGTAGAAGCATGATTATCTGACATTCTTGGGATGAGCACATACCCCTTAAATGAAGATTTCTAGATAGTCAAGTATTTATCAGTATAAAAGTCTAGTATCCTCAAGCGTGGATCCTGATGGGAGAGATGGGGCAATTGCCTCTACAGAGAGCTGAATCATAAAATATGGGATGATCCAATGCATCTATACAATAAGTTGCTTCTCTGACATATTGTCCTGGTTACACTTGCATCTGCTCTATTTGAGACTGAAGATATCTATCGGCTCCCTCTCAATTTGCAGCTGAATATGTCTGCCTCAGCTTCTTCCACAGCTGGAAACATCTGCCTATGCTCCATTCACAGTTGAAGATGTCTGCCTTCACTCAGTCATGGATCCAAAGAGAGGTGGGGGAAGGTAGGAATGATTATCCTTCTAACAATAATAATACTAGAAAATTTGTCTGCCCCATAAAATACAGGACGATCCAAGGAACTTGCACACACACACTGCCCCTCCTGACACATTGTGCCTGAGTATCATCTGTACTACATAGTTGTAATCACCTAAACATTTGACAGATACAACGACATTTTGGCTATCCTTTATTTCGCAGCATTAACAAATGGGCCCACAGGACCTGCAGGAAGGGCCCGCAAATCAAATAAAGACCCTCCAACTGTTAAGGAAGTTGTAAACTGTTGTCAAGGAATCTTTTTTTCCAAACGTACCTTTACTTTGCTTTCCAAAGTTTTTTGAAACTTGCATAAAACAAAAGATCCAGATAATAGAAAATGCACTGAAGAAAAAAAAAAGAGCATAGGCCTATGTTTTCAGAGCATGCTTTCAGCAGTGCAAGTCTCTAAGCATCAAACTAGATATTCCAGGAGCTCATCTTTTCTATCTGCATGTATTAGACACAGAAATGAGGTGACAAAATCACAAATGGATAGGGACACCTGCAAACTCGACTGGGTTGTGTCAACACTAGCTTCAGTAGATTAAAGCTGGTGTACATTAGTGCAGGGCCAGACAAATCGCAAAAAAAAAATATAGGTGACAATAATTTTTAGGTACCAAAAATATTTTACCGGAATAAAAAGGTACAAAATAATTCTTCTTTCAACTTTTTCAGGGAATAGTAGCCCTCTTTCATATTGGTAGATATGTTGCTATAAATTCCAAACATTTTGTTGCTGCTTCCAACCTGTAATTCAGTAACTACACAAACAAAATTTTAGGCGCCTATACCAATTTTTAGTTGAAATGATGAATAGGATTTGTCCAGCCCTGCATTAGTGTACAATAAAAAGGTCTTCAGTATCTGTCATCTTCCTGTAGATTCTCATTTATCTAATACTAAAGCTGTTCATTTTGGCCTTCAATCAGTTTTTGTCTTTTTTATAGCATTCTTTTGGTGTTTTAAAAAACTTATTCTTAAATTTTGAGCAAAATCTAGAACTCAAATGATTTTCCACAGAAACCTATGGAGAAAAAATCATGTTTCTTCTCAAGATTTCGGCTAACGAACATGATTCTGGAATGAATCATCTTCATTAGCCAAGGTACCTAGGAAGCTTAGGAAAATAAGAAAAATTACCTTTCAATAAAATATGAACAGGCTAGTGTGAAGATCATCATTTATGAAAAATCACGACCTTCTGAAAGATCTTCCTATGAATATTAATGAGTGAACAGAACACACCTGAACAATTTCCACTATCAAATGTGTGGTTAGATAGGAAGCATTTAGACCTAAAGACATTAATAACAAAATGTGGTTAAGTTTGTCATGATGCCCTTCAAAGTTTCCTTTCTTCCTTTCATTGAACAATCTGCTCTTTTGATGTTTTTGGCCAGTATATCAATATTTGAATGGTAAGGCAGAATCTAACAATATTTCAAACAACCACCTTCATGAAAAAGCAATCATATAATACAATCCAATCACTTTTTAATATTTGGCGAAAGACGTGACTTTTATTCTCCTGGTTAAAGATACTTTTGAAAGAAGCTATGTTTGCCATTGCAACAAAAGAATCGGTATTGGTGACTAAAATCTGCTATGTGTGGTTATCAAAATTGTGTCTAAGGACAACACAAAATTTTCAGATTTTTTTTTTTCCAGCATGTGCACCAACCACCTAAAAAAAAGTCAATAAGTCCCAGAAAAAAGAAGTAGCTAATAATTTTGGATCATTTTTTTCAGAGACAAAAAATGTTTGGCTGATAATTTTGTTTTTCCCAATTTGTGGAGCTCTGTTATAAGTGAATATTGAATAAAACAAGATGGATTGGGGAGAGAAGAGAACCAGGTAAAAAATTGTACTATTGGTAAAAGTGGGAGGTAGACATTTATTCCCCCCTTCCCCGCATTCAAATGTGGAACCTGTACCCGCTTATGAACAAAAGAATCTGTCCTGTTTCTTTATATTAATACAGTAGAACCCCAGTTAATCCGAACTAATTGGAACCAGAACCTGTTCGGATTACCAGAGTTTGTCTTTTAAAACTGTAATAACAGTGAATATCAGTATGGTTGGGATAAGAAAGAGTTATAGACAAGATAATTCTGCTCAACAATGGCCAAAACAATTGCGGGGAAATGAAAGTGATTTTTTTACCCTCCAATGTTACATCTTTGCATCAAACAGGTGTACAAAAAATATTGCTTCAACATTTCATTGAAGATGAGCTCTAAAAAAATTTAAAAAAAAAAAAAATTCACTGAAAAATGTCATTTACTGGCCTGCAGAAGCATGGAAAGATGTGATGGAAACCTTACAAAAGAAAGACTCCGAAAAATGATGACCAAGACTTGCTATCGATGATAATCAAAAAACAACAAAGGAATCCGACGAAATCCACTAGCTTTTAAAATAACTCCCTGGTTGCAAGGACGCAGAGGAAATGAAGTGTGTGGGTGAAATGTTATCATTAGACTCCAACAACAATCAAATTTTCACAGATGCAGAAACTGTTTCAGAAGTTTCAACTGGCAATGACTCATCATCAAGAGATGGGTTAGATAAAAAGCGTGTCTCCTAGATGTCGCAGTGAGCTGCAAACATTGATGATTGCCTATTCAGTGCTTTGAAGTGGTTCCTTTTTACACTATTTCTGGGGGAGTCATGGATATACATTGTCATAGCAAGGGATCCACGGATGGCAAAAGCTTGCGAGCCACTGGGTTAGATCACGATGCTCCACCACCAAAAACTCATTCAGAAGCAAAGGTAGGTATTTGATACTGCCCTTCCATAGAGTAGCATGATAATGCAACCCACTGCAGACATCACGTTTCTGAGATGTGATGACTACAAACTGCATCATCCACTAGGTATATGTCACTCCTTCAAATGGGAACGTAAAAATTTTCAAGGCAACTATATAAAATGCAATGTGTTACAATGCAGAATTTATGAGAATTTTTTCTTCTTCTTCTGTTAATTTTTTTATTTTCTCGAGCACATCTTTTTTCTTTCTTTTTTTAAGGGCCGTTTGGATTAGCTGGGCTCTACTTTATAAGAAAAATGGGAAATATTTCCGCAGATCCCAGTTGAGAAGAATGTCTATTTTGTTAAAAATGCATTACTCACAAAATACGATGCCCATAGACACAGTAACAATTTTTATGGTAATCTCAGCACTTTTGTATCTGCTGATGGGGGGAGGCACCAGCATGGAATATTTTGCTTACTTGTCAATCGGTTATAGTTTGATTGCGATCATGTCTTCATATTTTATTAGAGTAATTCCAGATGTTTCAGTCATGCACAAGCGGATGCAGGCTATTTGAATGGGAAAGAGAGGCACAATGGTCCGCCCCCCTCCTTGTATCCATATATGCTACAAGGGCTTGACAAATCAAGAAAGTTATGTGGCACCAGCCAAATTTCCTAGAAGACAATCATGGTTTTTGTTAGAGAAAAACTGTCTTAAATGACTTTTTTCCCTGACTTTTCCAAAACTTAACCTTTTAACAGCCAATGTTTCCAATTAGGAACATCAGTTTTATTTATTAGAAAAATATTTTTCTATCATGATAGCACTTGATTTTTTTTTTCTTGAATGCATAAGATTCCAAACTTAATTTACAAAACAAAAATTTCATTCATTTTAGCACTTATGCCATAAATTTAATTTTTTTAAATCACCTATTTTATGGAAGTATAAAATTTAAATTTTTTTGTTTTGATTTTAATGTTGTTTCTATGGACATGGGCAAGTCCAGAAAACATACAAGAAAATTTTTTTTCATCAATTTTATGGTTGATATTTCTAAACTAAAGGATCAGAAGAGGAAATAATATAGAAAAATTTTGAAAATCAATTCAAATCTTAATTCAGCCAGTAAAAGGTTAAACACTTCTTCCTATGTCAAAAGATGTACTGCAATGGAAAGAAAAAAAAAATGGCTATCATCAGACTCTAATTTAGCAATCACAAAAAGGAAATTATGGGTGCCAATACCAGTTTTTATTTGCAGAGGCGATCTGGTGCCTGGGATTCGTCATGCTCTGTATAGTACAATAAATTTTTTCCTAGTGAAGGAGGCAATCGCTTTCCCCTTATCCACCTATGCAGTCATCATATTAATTTTTGCTGTGCAGGTCCGGGTTTGAGTCCTACCCTGGATCAGGGAATGACATTTGCTTTCCCTCAAAATAGGATCTAAACTTTATCAAAGAACTTTAGATTGTTGTGGTGTGCAAAAAAACAAGTACATGGCAAATGCATAGTAGTACAGTGCTTAACTCTTTTACAGCCAGTTTTTCCTCAAAGTAGACTCATCCAAGTTTTGACTACTCTTTTTTGTCTATTTTTCTCCTCACCTTTCTAGACTTGTTTTTCAGGTTTCCGCCTCTGCTGAGATCTTTCATTATCACTTCACCCTTCACAAATCCAAAACATACCCATACTCCCTATATGGGCCCTCTTTGGGCTTTAAAGAGTTAATGTGATCACATCAGGACTCTTCTGATAATAGTAACCCTGCTCAAATACCCCTTAGATGGCAGAGTAGAGACCATGTTCTGGTATAACAATAAAATGAAACAAAAACAATAAAAAGAAAGGGAACAAAAACAATAACAAAACATTCTAAGATTAAATAAGGGATCAAGATTAAAAATATAACATCCTCGGCTAGATACAGGATTAAAAGTAATAAAAACCCAGGACTCTTTTAAATTATACAATGGTCAGGGCACCTTATCGCCAACAACAAAAAAGGAAATGGTAACCCAGACACCAAAGAAATAATAACTGGCATTAAAAAAAAAAGACAACAGAAGAAACTGACCAGGACGAAAGCAAATCGCCAAAAAGATTCATCAGAGATCTCAGCCTACTGTCCTGACTGTAGTATTTGGAATGGGGCCAGATAAAAGTTTACACTTATGATAAGTTTATGTCTGTGCCTGCAACCCAAGCAAATACTGTCACATTGAGTCGGGAGATGAAGCAATAGTCGCCAAACAGTGGTTATTGAGAATTTACCCATAAGATTGTTGCATGCACCAAAACAAAGCATTACTTGTAGATTGAATATGAGTATCATGAAAGTTTGATGACAGCTATGAACATTGAGAAGACACCAACGAATAAGGCAAATACACAAAAAATAATGAAAGTCCTAATGCATTTCAACACCAATGGGTGCCGTCTTCAGAGGAAAAATTTAACCACTTCTATTTCAACACTTCATCGGGTTGAAATCAAATACCACATTTCAACTGTGAATAAACTATTCAAGTGTATATAGAGTGCCTTCACTCTTGGAAAAAGTATTTCTACTACACTACATTCAAACTCACGCTGATGAAATACAAACCTTCACTTACTGATGTTAACATAAAATCTACGATCCTAAATATCCCTTCTCTTGTAGTATCTTCACTAGAGAACAATACTCTTTATTTTACAACACAGTATAGAAACTAAGCCTAAGAAATGATCATTCCTATTGATTATACCATGAAAAATGCGTTTTTATATGGAGAATTCAGTGTTTAAAGGGCTGCGCTCACAAACATTCATAGAGTGGTATCGAACCCGCGACCCTTGGAATCCAATATTATAACATACTCACTTTGCCTGAGATGACTTTGGTCATCACCACTGCCTCGATCGGACATGCTGCTTCTTCCTCGCAAGTACACGATCAATGGGTAGAAACTTGACTAAAATTTCTCCTCTCGAGGGTGTAATGATTCCAACAGGGATTCGAACCAACGATCAAGAGAGAACTTCACTCATAAAAAATAAAGTTTTTTTCTTTACCTTCGATGATCTACAATAACATGGGGAGAAGATCTCAAGTAGGTGTTACACAATCCTATATAGTACCCAGCATTAAAAACGCTACCAACATCCAACTGAAAATACGCGGAACAATTCCCGTATTACCCCACCATGGTGGTAACTAGTATAATAATAATAACAACAACAACAACAACAATCGCCTTCCCGAAAGATTGTTCTTTTCGACTTTACAGTTTACATTTGCTCGAATCTACGCCCCACGTTCGCGAATGTCGTCTGCGATTGGTTGCACGGCTGTTCACGTGACCGAGTACTTTTCATTCAAGAGTTAGGAACGCGAGTACGATACTCTTGACACATGAACCAATCACCTTAGAATTTATATTTCAATTTCATGCAAACTTAAATAACAGATGTGATGCGATTGATTGATACTTTCATGTGGGATTTAATGAAGTTTATCGAAAAGTTTCTATTCTGAAAAAGAAAGGGGAAAAAAACCATGGACAAGTTTGGAAAAATGAAATAAAGGTTTTTAATTTTAACAGTGTTGGCTAAGGTTGTAAGTTTCCAAAATATGGACATTAAATTTTGGAGAGCTGTGAAAACGGAAGCAGATGGCAGCACTAACTGATACATATGCACTGAGCTTAAAGTTTTACTTATAGCTCAGTGTACATATGAAGCCGTGTCATCGGAAAATTCTTGCCTCTGCCTTCAACAGATGACGCCGCTTCCCCGACTGAATTTTCTCACTCTTTCTAGACAGGGAAAGTCTTCCCTTCATGAATTCACTTTCTGAAATATGTTTGTGCGGAACTTCACAAACTCTCTGCTTGCTCATCACGAAATTAAAAACTAACAACATTAGAAACTTCAGGCTGACCATAATTTCTCGACAAAAAATATGAAAAATAGCCAATTGCCACCAAAATAATGCCAAAGGCAGGAAAAACTGTCATTTGTAAAATAAACCACCGAGAAATTGATAAATGGTGCAAAACGAAGCACTACTTTGAATAAAAGAATCAAAAGTTACTTAGGCTTCGGCGAATGTTTGGGAAAGAATTAGAAATGTTTACTAAAACGTTAAGATGGCAAAATATTTCGTGAAAATACGGAAAAGTCCCATTAAGTACGGGTCATATGACCTTCCCATGTTTCAAATTTATGGCCAGTTATTAGTAATCATATTTTGTGAGCTACGCATTTGATAATTTTAAATTTAGCTAATTTTATTATGAAAATAAAAATTTAAATAGCTTCACATTGAGAATTTGAAAAAAAAAATTGTTTTATATATCTTTTTTTTGGGGAAAAAGGCGCTTGTCCATCCAGTTGTTCCTCTCACCAGATGTTCTCAACTTGGCGGGCAGCAGACAACAGCGAGCGAGCGTTGTAAATGTCTACTTGAAAATATTTCGCAGTATGTAATACCCAATTTCTTGGCTGCTCTATATATTTTTGTCTTTGTTTGTCCTGTTTTAATTGTGAATTTCTTTGAGAGTATTGAAATTTCTCAGCTCTGTGTGTGTGTGTTTTTCCTTGAGCGAGAAAATCTAGCTGTTGCATTGTTTTCAATTAATTTTGGTCGCTCTGTGAATTATGGCGGGAATTTCTTCGAGCCTCGGAGGACTCGACGCATACGTCGAGAACGCTAACAACGTAATCGCTTTCAAGCTCGTTAGAAGGAGGGAAGACCTCGAAGACGAATCCCTGGATTTCTATCCGGAGTACAGCCACCAGATATTTGGCAACAGCGAGTTGATATTCGGCTACACCGGCTTGAAAGTTGGCATCTACTATACGGCTTCCCGCCTACTGCCCTACTTCACCATGTCCTACAAGAACATGTTCAACAAGCACAAGAAGGATGACATCGGGCCGGATGACGTGCACAAGATCATCACAGAGAAGCTGGAGCTGCCCCTCCCCACGAATATCGATGAGTTCGCTGCGTCCCTGGACAAGGAAGGGACGTTCAGGCCCTTCGGTAAGATGATTAAGTCCTTCCGGATCGAGGATGATGACCACAGTTATGAGGTGTACCGCAGCGACATCAGTGTACCAGGGTTCAGGGAGTACCACAATCGGATGCAGACCTTCGTCCTGTGGTTCATAGATGCTGCTTCTTTCATCGATGACGATGATGATAAGTGGGAGTATTTCCAGATCTACCAGCGGGCCGTTGAGAATGGTGATCCACGTTATTATTTTGTTGGATATGCGACCGTTTACCGGTATTATGCCTTTCCGGCGAAGGTTAGGCCGAGAATCAGCCAAATGCTGGTCCTGCCTCCTTTTCAGAAACGAGGTCTAGGCGCGGAGTTTCTGCAGAGCATGTATGATTGGTATATATGTGATTCTGATGTTCTTGATATAACAGTTGAGGATCCGTCCGAAGAGTTCATTCGTCTCAGAGATTACGTTGACTGTAAGAACTGCATGGAACTTAAGAGTTTTGGCAGGGATTTGTTGTTGAAAGGTTTCAGTGCTGAGATGTACAAAGAAGCGCAAGAAAGATTCAAGTTGTGTAAAAGGCAGTCCAGAAGAGTTTATGAAATTTTGAGGTTGAGGATAACAAATACGGCTAATAAGAAAGAATATCGAGATTATCGGTTGCTGGTAAAGCAGAGGTTGAATGCCCCATTTCAGAGGCAGAAGCTGGACATGGAAAAGATAAAAAATTCTCTCACTGCAGAGGAGCTCGCAGCAACAAAGTTGCCAGCGGAACAAAGGATTGAACAGTTAGAACACTCTTACAAAGAACTGGAAGAAGATTATAAGAAAGTTATAGAAAGGCTTGCATTGATATAAGAACATTCAATGGTGCGGCCCCTAAAAGAAAACATTTCGCATAGCAATATTGAAGTTTTCTGTTATGTTGAAGGAAAAAAAATATCAGTATGGATGTTGGTGGAATGCATTTCTAAGAAAAATTGTTCTTATAAAATTTTAAAACTCTCCCCAGTGTACACAATCAAAATTGCATTGAAAAAAATTTCTTAAAAATGTATAAGTAATCCCATGTTTTAAATGCTGATACGGTTGTACCATTTATTCAGTAATGCCCTCAAAATATCGGTACTACTCACAATTTGTATGCTTAACTAACACTGTTCTTGCGTTTAATCACCTGGAATGCCTACTCATATATGTTCATTGTAAATTTCTGTGTGGTTACTGTATAGTTAATCAGCGCTATTCTGATTAACCCAACAACCACTTACATAAAACCAGCAACTGTTTTTTAACCCTAAAATACTAACTCTACATATTAGAAACGTTGACACATAGGCAGTTAACATGCAGTTTTTATTCTAGTTAGTATTTGAGGGTTAATAAAAGATATAAAAACAGTGTTCTTAGTCATGTTTGTTACATTTTGAGTTGCTTTAAAGCTGAAAACAGTGAGAAGAAATTACAATTATGCCCACCACATATTTATTGTCAAATCAGCTGTTGGCAATGTATCGCAAAATTATGGGTTTCCAAAGAATTAAAATTTTTAATTATTTGAATCAATTAGGTTGTTTTTATGCTAGTTGAGTTGAAGCTACTTATAATCCAATCATGTTTCTTTGGCAATGAAACACTAAATCCTCAGTTTTTTGCTCAAAATGATATAGATGAGGCTATGATCCCCAAAGCAGAATATGCCGAAATCTGCAACGTACGTCGCAGAACAATCAATTCTACTGCAAAACAATCTGGAAGAATTTTAAGAAAACACTATTATGGGAACTTATACTGCAGAACATTTCCAGTCAGTTGAGGGCTTGTTGCAGAACAATGCAAAACATTCTGCTTTGCATTGTTATCCCCATACATGTAATAGTGTTTTTTGCACTTTTTCTTAAAATTCTTCCTAATTGTTCTGCGACGTATGTCACAGATTTTGGCACATTCTGCTTTGGGGGTCTCCTGTTATTCTAGTGCATCTGTGGATTCCTGGAATAGGCACACATTAATAAGAACAGCTCTTAGTGGTGCTCCTGACAATGGCTGGTGGTGCCCCAAGTAGCTGCAGGAAGCTCACTGTGAGAACCACTGTTCTGAAACCAAATGAATTCTATTAAATATAATGCATATAGACCAGTGTTTCCCAAAGTGGGCGATATTGTGCTCTGGAGGGTAATGGAAGCTCTGAATGTAGTAGTACAAGATCCTGTGAAATAGGAGTGATGAAAAGGAAAAATTTTTGAAGGGGGGCGATGGAACAAAAAGTTTGGGAAATATCATAGTTTTCACTACCATTAGTTTATATAGACTAATGAGGTAATGTAACATGTATAGCATGTAATCACAGAGGACTCACGTTTGATGTTGGCCATTAACTCAAAATATAAGCCTATGTATTGAACTTATTATTTTTTTAATGCAGAATTATTTTCATGTCAAATTATGATGTAGCTTAGTGGTTCTGAAACTTTTGTCATCTGCTGTTCCCCCCATATAGTTTAGCAAAGAACCCTCAAAAACATAGAACAGGTATACATCAATATCGCCAGTCCACTATAACGCCCACCACGAGAACCACTGACAGCTGAATGAATGAATATAAAAAAATAAATTGTGTTGAAATTAAAGGCTCAGTTAAATTGGGCAAGTTTACTAGGCATCTTCCGGTAAGTAAAGTAGCTGGCAAGTGAACCGGTTTCAACTAGTGCAGAAGATTTCAATTACACAGGACTATATAGTAAAATCGCCCACTAGATGAGTGAGCAACTCGTTTTATTCCCCGTTCCTTTTGCGTATTGTCATCTTTTTTCTTTTGTTGTGAGCCAAAGTTAGGGGGAAAAAAATAGCCACACCCATATGGCATCTGGGATAAAAATATAAAACAAAAACACCAACGAGTAGCGAGAAAAGTAGCCCATCTTTCAACTTTACTCACACTAGCTGAGCAAGCAGTGAGTTTATGTGGTAATGTTATTACACAGAGCAACTTTAGTAGCAGCAAGTAAAACAACAAGTGAATGGCTAGTAAATTCTTCCTTTGTAATTAAGCTTTAAATGAAACTGAAAACATGAAAAACTAACTATGTCTCCAAAACAGAATATTCCGAAATCTGTGACATGTTGCAGAACAATCTATCAAAGAAAAGTTTAGAAAACAATATCGTGATTTTTATTGCAGAACGTTTCCAGTCAGCTGAGGACTCACTATAGAGCAATGCAAAACATTCTGCTTTGGGGTTTTATAAACAACTATACAGACAAGGGAAAATGGTGTCGCCTTCAGATGATGACCATAATGACTATTCAAACCACCCGTATTAAATAAAAAGGCTTGTAATAGCAGGGTCATCTAGTGGCTATAATGTGGTTCAAAGTAATCGCCGCCTATAGGAAGAAAATAGCAAACCTAATGGCAGGGAAAAAGTCTCCAATGAAAAAAAGGATTATTCTAATTCGGTAATTAAATACATGGCCTTTTCTTTTTCTTCATCACAGCCTTTCACCATACTGAATCTTAGTAGTAACGAAAGGTATCTTTTTTTTTTCTACCAATGACGTTCAGATCTTCGGATATGTGCGCCGTAAATTTGAATTTTTCATGTTGGTATACAGAAAATGAGCCAAATTAAAAATTTGAGCATGATCTAAAATGTAATAGAAGTAGAAAAATCTTAATCAAATTTACGCAAAACATATATAGTGAAACCTGGCTACAACGATACTTGATATAGCGATAAATCCCTTTACAACTATGTTTTTTCAAGTCTGTTTGGAAATGTGTTTTATAATGTTAACCTGCTGCTTCTCTGTGCAACGATATAATCCCTCTACAAAAATATTTTTTCTATGGTCTGCAGAGTATCGTTATATCAAGGTGTCACTGTATATGAATAGATCTAGCATGGGAAGTGCAGTGGTTCCTTGCAGTTCGACGCTTGAATTTTCTGAGACTATGTATTGGAAAAACATCAGTGTCAAATTGCAAGATGGCATTGCATTTATAAAGTATTTGTAGATTCTTTAACCCTAGAATACTAAAATAATTGCATGCTACCTATATTACCGACTACGTGTCTGAGACATAGAGTTAGTATTCTAGGGTTTGTGAAAAATAATGTTAGGTTTTGTCTCTGGCATTTTTAAAATTTTATGAAGCGAGTATGTTAGGGCGTTGCACATTAGTAAGTTGTACATTGCGACAGATTCCAGTGTTTTCGTTAATGTTATTTCAACAATTCTCTAAAGCAGCGCTTCTCAACCTTTTTTGACTCTCAGAACACTTTTTAGTATTAAATTTCTGTTGACCTATGGACCTCTTTTTTTAAAAATTGATCATATTTTCTAAATTTTTTTCCCCCTTTAAGTGGCAGCAGAACTCCTGGGAAGTGCCCACTGAGCACCAGTTGAGAAATGCTGCTCTAAGGGGAGTTAAATCCAGCGGGAGGAAATAAATATATATGAGAAAGCTTCCGTAAAACAAGATAGGGACACATTTGAAATGAATGTTTTCGCCGTTATTCACGTTGGGATCTCATAATCCCTGTTTCCTAACTCACTAAAATCAAACAGCTGGCGAGTTTATAAATGTTGCTTAATTATCTCTCTGAATTATCGATTATGAAAATATATTGTGATCTTGTGAGATATTGAACAGGGTTTGTTATCAGCATTAATATTTCTTATATTAATTCTGAGTATTTACTGATATTTTTGGATTTGGGAGCTTTTTTTTCCTTTTCGTTAAACAGCAAATATCTTATGAATAGAATTAATTATTTGATAAATTCTGGTGTTTTTAAAACAGGTTGTGTGTGAAGTACTTTACACTACTGCTGATCACAGTTTCACTCTTTGAAAAAGTGTTGTTTTTTTTTGTAACTTTTATATGAATTTATTGTTTTGCGAAACTTTTGTATTCTCTATATTTGCATGCGATGTATTCTCTTGTAATGCTATTTTTCTTGATTAAAGTTGTTTTTAGCATTATTTGGTGGATATTTATTCGATCATTAATTCACATATTTTGATCACAAGCACATGCAAAATTGTAATATTTAGTGGACTTCCTAGATGTTATGAGCGGCTTTGCTTACATGGATTTGGTAATCTGAAAATTACTCGCAGATGATTCACCCATATAGTATTTGAAGCTATCATCATCCCCTTGGGGGTTGAGTTTTCAGAAATTGTCTTAATGGGGTGTGTCTACATTACGAAAATAATACTGAACAAATTTCATATTTATAGCTTCAGAGCGGTTTCAGCTCAATACCATGATTGCTCCATATGATCTTTGAACTGCTTCATGACTCTCTCCCCCCCAACACCTAGGGGGTTGAAATTTGAAAATTCCCTACTTGATGAGCTCACACCATAAAATAAAAAAACGGAATACATTTCATATTCATAGTTTCAGGTATTTTGGCTCGGCGTTGATTGCTCAATATAACCTTTGAACTTTTTTGTTAGGGTTTGAATTTCGAATAACCCCTTTTCATTCATAGTCCTTACATTACAAAATAAAAATACTGACCAGTTTCATACTTTTCAATTCGGCGGTTTCGGTTTGGCATGATGCCTCTATCTAACCTTTAAACCCACCTTGTGATCCTTTTAAGGGTGGAATTTTGAAAAACCCTTCTTTATAGTGAGTCTTTGCATCATGAAATGGAACTACTGATCAAACTTCATATTTGTAGCTTCAACCGTTTTGCCCTTGTGCGATTTCTCAATGTAACTTTTGAACCTCCTTATGACTCCCTCGGGGGTCGAATTTCAAAAACCCCTTTTTAATGAGTTTATGTTATGAAATAAAACTATTGACCAAATTTCATGTTTATAACCTCAGCGGCTTTGGCTTGGCGATGATGAATCAGTCAGGACATGCTATTTTACATGTATCTATAACATAAAAAAAAAAAAGGTAATGTATTCAGAATTTAATGTTATATATATATGCACACACACAGCGATGAATAAATCAGTTGCGACTGTGTTGTCACAGCTTTTGGAGTCTCGTATGCATACATGAAATGTACCCTGGATAACAGCCGATTACTCTGTCCACATTGTCCTGTATGGAACTCAGTAAGACACTCAATGACAGCATCTGGCACGTGTACAGGTATCCCTTGCTTAATGAGGTCTCACTTTACTCGTTTTTGTTATTTCACGCTTCTGAAAAGCTGCTTAGAAACATTGTAAACCTGTGGAGTTGACACAGCCCGAAGTTTGATTCTAATGATGTAAAATCTAAAAATGGGCTTGCGAATTAAAGAGGTGACAATTATAATGGTAGAATCTGTTGGATTTGGGGATGTAAGATTAGATACGTGTATATTTATAAAATGCTCCAATCCCACTCACTAGGGCAAACTAATAACATACTGTATTGACTCACTTATCAATATTATTTATAGCTCACTAATAAACGTGGATATGTAAAACAAAATGAATGTTGGAAGCATTTTGTTGTTGAGCGCATTACCAATTTTTTTTGAACCCACTAAGTTTTTAAGGGAAAAAATGGCTGATTATATGGTTTAATATATTGACTATGCCATCAGAATTGTAATGAAGGAAATCATTCCAATGAGAATGAAATTTTAGCATTTGCGAGAGGTATTTAGAAATCATTAATAAGACAAAGAATGCTGCTGCCCAAGACGAATCTCAACGGCTTTATTTAAAAGAAATGTATGAGCCCCTATCATTCCAAGAAGTAGGGGAGAGCAGACCCACACTGTGACTCGGACTAGTTCATTCACACATCATCCGATGGAAGACTGAAACATATAGCATTCATAAAGTAAAAGACAGAGTTGGATCTAAAAAGAGAAATAGATAAGAAAGAATGAAGAAAATATACGTAAATTTACTTTCCAATCCTTCCTCAACATTGAACTACTGATGTAAGTCATTGTATCACTGGAAAGTATATTTTGAACAGTTTTCCTCTGAAAAAAAGTGCTGTACTCCTAAAAAATGTAGACCTCTAACTAGGTACCTAAATTTTGTTTTTCGATTTGTCAAGTTCTGTTTTATTTGCTAAGAGAAATAACTTACATCTTTGTTACACCGACTTTAAAGGAAAGAAACAATCTTGAAAATTTAAAACCATCATCAAATTCATTGAAGGATATCCTACAATTGCATCGGGGAAGGGTCATTGTCTTTCAGCATCAATGTAGGGGAGTTGACTAAGCAAATACAGTAAAAGTCTTATTATAATGGCAGTTCACAATCAGAGAGAAAATTGCAACAGCCTTCTCGTTATGAATGAGTTTTAGTTTTTTGCACTGTAGAAACATAAATGTGGGGGGGGGGGGGAGAAACTACAGTGGATTCCTTTTATTATAATTTCCCTGCTTAGTATGACTTATTTTCGTGGTCCTAACTTTTACTAATGCTCATTAAGACTTCTCGTTTAAAGCGTTTTTCTGCTTACAACGTTTTTCACGATAGCTTTTTCACAGTGTGGTCAGTTTCATAACTTTGTCTGGAAGAAGGCAAGAGGTTTGTTTTCTTTCTCTACCCTTGGAAGGTTATTTTTTATTTCGGGAGTGCTACTTTTTTTGCCAGAAGCAATTTCACCATGAGAATCAGCATTGAGTGCTTTTTGGGGGGCAACTTGGGTTCTTTGGCACTGATTGCTCAAAGTGTAAAAATGGGCGGGGGGGGGGGGGGGAACAAGGTATATGTTTCAGAGTGAAAAATTCCTCAAGAAATGAAAAATAATTCTGGAAACTTCAAAAGGAGGAAAAAAAGACAAATTTTCTAAAATGTAGGAGGACACTTTAAATGACATCAAAAAGGAGGATGTCTGGTAACCGTAATCCAGGGTCAACTACTTATGCGTTCATTACATTGATCATATAACAAAATTTTTCACTTTGGGGAATGCAGCAGTTTTTGTAATTGGAGTATTCATTGCACTATAAAAGTGTCCAATAACATTTAAGACAGGAAAATGATTAAGACCTGTTTTGCCCTCTGTCCAGTTTTGGAAGAATTTTCCAAAAGGTCAAGAAAGAATTCTCAAGAAAGGTCAAAAAGAATTTTCAATAATGATGTCAGAACCACAGGTTCGTGCACCACCTGCCTAACCAACGCACCTACAGATATATAAAGTGACTTTTTTTTCAACCTCCTATATAGGTAACAAGATGATAAGATAAAGCATATTATCGTCTTACCTATGGGGAAGTAATGATGGCTCGTTTATAAACACCAATGAATAATGTAAAGAGATTTCAAAAATTCCACTTTTTTTTTCAAGTTCATTTTATGTATAAATCTTAAAGGCAGAGAAAAAACATGCTTTTCGAGAATTTCCGTTGTCGTTATAGTGAACGTGTTCTGATTTTCATTCATAAATAACTCGCTTATATAAGTGGATATTTATTTTTAATATTAACTCTTTTTAACAATCACTCATAATAGGGAGATTCTTGTTATAAGCCATACTCATTATAACAGACTTTTACTGAACATTTAGATCCGTAAACATATGTACTGACATCATTATCGCTAGCCCTCCCATTGAAGCCAATCATCCTGTGTACACTCTGAGATACAAAATTTTATTAGTAATCCATTTGGTTTTCTTGTTATTTTTGTGTTATATCAATTATCTTTAGAGGTGATGTGCATGGGTGACTGAAAACAATGTGCTTTGCTGATGGAGTCATCTTGATATTTAGATTGGAATGCTGCCCAACAGTCAAGTTGAACCAATTCCACACCTGCAGCACTACACCACTCTGCTTCGCAAAAACTGGTTTTAGAGGGCGAAATCATTTAATCACCTCCGCCACACATTGAAAACCAGTTTTTGAGTGATGTAGTAGGTACTGTGGGTGTGGACCCTGCTTAACTCTTTTACAACTATTTCCCCCCCCCCCCCACTCAAAATAGACTCGTCCAAGTTTTGACTAATCTCTTTTTCTTTTCACCTTTCTGTGAGACCTAGACTTGTTTTTAGGTTTCTGCCTCTGACAAGCAGTGCCGTCTTAACGCATGGGCCCACCCGGGCACCTCAAGAGAAGAGAGGCCTTACAAAAATGAGATCTGGTTGAAATTTTCTAGGATTTACCAGGTTGGGCCTCCGAAAAACCACTTGGCCTGGGGGCTCATGATAGTCTTAAGACAACCCTGCTGACGAGATCATTTCCTTTCTCACCCTTCACAAATCCAAAACATGCCTATACTCCCTATCAGGGCTGTCTTCGGCTATTTTGAACTTTATAGAGTTGAAGTAAAAGTTGTACATGAAAAGAAATATATGTCTGCCTCACTCACACGAAAACTTTTGTGTTACCCCTTTCAGACCTATTACAAGTGGGTGGGTGGGAGGTTGTTTTGTTCTCACTGTAGATATATATTTTTTAACTTCAGAGAGTTTAGCCCGGACTTCAACAATAACACACACATAATATATTAAGTTAGGGCTATGCTCCCTGAGGTTAAAAAATAATAGGCCTATTTAAAGCGATACATTTGAAATGGTCTGAAGGGGGGTTATATTGTAAACTAAAAGTACAGTAGACTCTTGCTAATCTGGATATATAAAGACCAGTGTACCATATGCTGGATTATTAAAATCGCAGAATCACTGGAAGTTAGTTTAAAAAATCCATTTAAATGATATGAACTTCTGCGCAAAGACCTGCACTGACATGCTTTCTTTTTCTATGCTCGAATAAAAAACACCAGAACACTAGGCGGGCCAGACTAGCGCAAGGCCGGATTATCGAGAGTCTACTGCAATTATCTTTTGAGCTAGGGCGAGCAGGTTCATGTTGACATTTATGTCAAATCTTTTTCCTTGATACTGTTGATTGTATTCCTGATGTTACCGTTTAGTTCTTCAATAGTTCAGCGAACTTCCCTAGTTTTTATCCATTTGCTCTCACCCAACACATGGTGTTATGTAAATTAATGCAACCAGATTAAATTGGGCTTTGCCACTCATAAAAATCATAAATGAGTAAATAAAGTGAAACTATGTTTATCCATGAAAAAAATCTATTGAATATCTGTGTTAGAAGAGTTTGTGATCAGCTGAAGGTGGTTTTCTGTTCGTTTCTCAACTTCGAGGCATGAGCTGATCTTCCCGTTGAGAAATCTCACCACAGAAAGCAATAGGCCTACAACGGTACAAATTCTTCATCGATCATTACACTTATTCATAGTTAGAAAATTTCATATCGGCACTATAGCAAGCATTACACAGAAACAAACTTTGCATTACATTCACAACACATACACACACACATTTTCAAACATGGCTCAGGTCTTCTTCAACCACCTGCTTATCTCTCTTCATTGAGACAGTGGACACTGATCTGGTTAAAAGGAGGAGACCTGTTGGTTATATGACCCTGTATAAAAACCATAGATATAAGCAGGGCCTGTTTCTCTCATGGCCAAACCAGGCCCACAAATTTTCAAGGACTTGAAATTGATTGTATTTCAGACACAGTCCACTTGTCCTTTTCCCTGTGTACACCTCTGCCTCAAAGAAGACTATACATAAGGAGGCCCAAAAATTCATGCTTGCCCAGTGCCTCAAACTTATGAGAAAAGTTCCTGGGTCTAGGTTAAAATTTCACTCTGGGAGCTAATATACTTTTCCATAACCATCTGGAATAGACTTAAATAGCTTTTGGTTTCATTATCGTCTGATGTTATACTACTGCTTAACTGCACGTGCACCTTGTACACATCCCTCTGCAGAATTTCTAACAAATTGGTCACACGCCTGTTTTCCATATTTTAAAATGAAGATGTCAAATGCTCTTGAATTTTTATGTCATGTTAGTATTGTGTGTTGAAGGTCTGCCTGCTCTCTGTGGAGAGATTTTTTCAAATGAAGGACCATCTCGCATTTGCACCTCAAAGTAGTAAAGCCGCAGAAAACATATACACACACACACACAAACGTCAACTAACTACCACTGTGCCGCCAACAAGGTTCAAACCTTGGATACCCATGGTGAGAGTCCAGCATGATGCCAACATGACCACACAGCAGCTGTTCTCATGGTATGCAAATGATGCTGATGTAACAAAATAGCTCGTATCATTATGGATATGTGCTTGGAGAATATTTTTTTAATTTAAGAAATAAATTTGGAATTCCCAGCAAGGCTCGGGAGCCTAGCTGCATAGTAGGCCAAGATGATGAGACGAAAATGTATAAATGGAAGGGTTTAATTTCCGGCAGCTACCAGATTCTAAATTAGAGTGGTTGGGGATCCAGAGCATCTCTTTGCCTTGGGCCAATGATGATGTTGTGAGGGTCCCTGGGATTTAAGACATGTAAGGGTAACATCTGGTAAATTTAATATATTTTTCAGTTTCCAATATGTTCTCTAATGAGATCCCCCCCATTTGATTGCTTCAAAATATCAAATATGGAACGGGAGAGATGCTTCAGTGACTTGTGAAACCTTTTGATATAGAACATAATCTCGTATGAAGATATGGGAAACAGGTAATGCCTTAAATGTGATGATGTTCAATCATTCGTTCTATTTCTCTTTGAAAAATAAGCAGCTATCATATTAACTCTCGAGGGCACAGGTTGGGTCTGTGAGACCTATGCACATGTATTTCTCTCATTTATCGACCAGGTGTTAAGAACAATTTTCTCGATGTTCTCACTAATTTCCAGTTTGAACTTGCTTATCCACTGCACTAACATTGGGCACAGTGATTACTTTTTTTTTTGGGAACTGTTGAAAGATTTTATCTGGGTCTATGAGACCCAACCCATGCAGTCAATCAACATTTTATTTCCAATGTTAATTGAAATGGTTGTTTTAAATTGACTGTAAAAATAAGTCCTGAATGTTTATATTTTCATATTGTAAGGTTTATTTCATGTACATTAAAAAAAAAATGATTATATTGTTTTTATCATTGGGTTTCTGCTTTTGTACGTGGGTTATTTGATAAGTAAGGTAAAAAATGGTGTTCACTTTTTTTTTTTGTTGGAAAAATTCTATTTTATTTTTTGATATTGTCTTTTTTCCTGAAGCATACAAAGTGTCTATAAAATGATTCCCCAACCTCAAATATGAAAATATAAAGGACAACTCTGTTGACAAGATTTAGCATTAAAAAAAAATAAACATTTCACTTCATCCTCACATTGCTCCATTTTTATGGTGAAAGAGTTATTTTTTATTTACACTATATTAAGTTCGCGCATGCTATGGATAACATGTATTATTATGTCACCTTAAATTTGCACAGTTGGAGAAAAACTAGGGCACTATTAAAATTTCATGCTACAAATTAATTTATAAAGAGTTCACAATTAAAAAAATTTTCATCTTTGTCTCTTTTCATCAGTATTTGATTCAGACCTGTCACTTTATTTTTCGGGCAGATATAGCAGAAAAATCATGATATTTATTGTCAGAGTTTGCATCATAAATCTCAGATTTATTGTCTGAATCATCATATAGTACTGATAAAGTATCATTGTTGTTCTTATGCATCTATCTTCTAAGAGCCATTTTTAGACACTGTGAATGAACCTCTGTTTCCTAGGAAGCTTTCAAAGCAGATGGTGGCACATGAAAAGTTATGAAACTTCAAACTAAAATAAAAACCGAGCTTTCCAGGTGAATGACAGGGTTTAAGCTAGGTAAAAAATTCCTTTTACAAAAAAGCGAAAATGAGGGAAAAAGCTTTAGCAAAATGCTATAATTCTGATGATTGACGGTTGGATGTCTTCTCATTTCGTACCTCCTGTACGCATTTTTGCGAAAAAGGCTACTACTTTTTTCGCATTCTAAGATTTTCGTTCACATTTTTCGAAAAATACGACCGTAGCTTAAACCCTGGTGAACGATCAGGAAAAAGTTTCCTGAACTTTGATAACAGAAACTATAGATAAGTAATAAATAGTATTTTGATTGTGGATACATAAATTTTTCTGTGCCCCTGCGAATAGATTTCTTAGATTGGCTGGTAACATGATGAAACAAATAATGTAATTTCATTTATTTTGTCATATTGGTATGTTACTTGTGGGTATATGTTGCGTGTGTCATCAGCAAAATGATAGGGAATAAACCGTAAAGCAAAAGTATACATTTACAGCCTGGGCAAGGAAGGATAAAGCATGTACAATTTACACATGGCAGTCAAAATGGCCAACATCTTGGCCATTCTAGGTATAAACATTGAAAACCTTGAAGATTTTGTTTTGGAGTTATCAAATTTTTGTACACAGAGACAAATACTAAAATAATGAAAAGTCACAAAAAATTGAGTGTATGCGTTAAGTACTCCCACAATTATAGTGTTTTCGAAATCAAAAACAGTCACAATGACTGCTCTGGCCATTCTAGTATTAAAAGTAGTCATTTACAACTGAAATGGCCTCTTCATTTGACTTCATTTTTTTCCCACCAAGCCAAACTTTCAAGTTTGGAACAGGAAAAATTCATGTGGGGCCAAATCGGTTGAATTCGGTGGATGAGAGATTGGTACAAAACTTAATTCATGCAATTTGGCCATTGCAATGGTGGATCTATGAGGTGGGACATTCGTTTGGTGTGATAGAGCTTTTTCATGTGTCAATCTTGGCCATTTCATCTGCAGCTGTTCTTTCAAATTTTACCAGAAATATGGCATAATGTTCTCTAATTCCCTTGGCTTGATTTCTGACCCTTCTGGAGTCAGTCTATATAGACAATCCCTGGAGAATCCTAAAAAGGTGTGGCCATCACTTTTTTAGTAAACAAAACAACCTTTGCCTTTTGGTGCCGTTTCACCATAATCCATCCACTGCTTTGACTTGTGTACAGCATCGAATCTGTATGGTTCACCCATGGCCAAACTTGACGGTGGAAGTCTCTAGGGTTATGAGTTAATACTGATGCATTTTCTTTTGCGTTCACTTTTGATAAATGGTGACCAGTCTCGGCACTCATCTTGAAAACAAAGCTTTTTCATTTCTAATTTCTTATGGAGAATATTGTGAACCCGTTCTGTTGAGATGTCCAGAACATCAGCTCTCTCATGCATCTTTCCTCTTTGATCTTCACTGATGGTACCATCAATTTTTTCAGTGGTTTCCAGAATGGTGGCCTAAACCGGGCACCCAGGATGCTCTTCTTCGATGGATGATACGGCCCGTTTAAATTTGTTCATCCAGAAATAAATGGCCTTTAATGATGGTGCAGAGTCCCAGCGAACTTATTGCAATTCAGCTGCAAGGCACTTATAATCATCCATTTTCAAAGTAACTGCAACTGTCTCAACTTAAAATAGCACCAAAAAATAAACCGTAAAGCTCTTTGTAATCAAACTTGTTGTATCAGGTTTTGAAGAGTGATACTTACAGTTGCAACAGTTTTAAAGCAATTGTGTTGCTATCTTATAGAGATTTACCTTACTTATCAAATGACCCCCCTTGCATGATGTTATGAGTAATCCAGAATTGTCAATTTGAAATTTACTATAAAATAGTACAGCAATGATTAATTGCAGTTGGCCCTCTGTATTCGCTGGGGCTACGTTCCAAGGGTTCCTGTGAATATTGAAATCTGTGAATAACCAAAACCATAAAATTTTGCTTCGTAGGCATATAATATGAAAAGAGTAGAGTGCCTCTGAAGGTAGAAAGAAATATTGGGGAGTGATTCTCTGCGATGATTTCTGAAAGTACATAATGTCTCCGACTGCTGTTTTACTAAGTTTTCTACATGTGGAGAATTTGTGCTACCATGTGTTATTTCTACGTCATGGTAATAATCCATTGATGATTTAAAGATTCACTATGTTGCTCATAGTAAACAATTGCCTCCCAATTATTCATCTTGATCTTCTTCATGGGGATACAACTTTAGTTTCAGAAGCAGTCTTCTCAATCAACCTAACTTGACAATGTCTTTCATAATCTTTTCAATTGATTTTATATATATGGAAGAGTTCTCGGGCACAAATTGAAGTTAACATTTTTTCCAACATGAATTGACGGTTTCCATATTTATAGCTCCCATGGCTACAGCAGTGACACTAGTAACATTAGCGATGGTTTAATTCATTTATTGAATTGCACTGAACTTGAGACGTTTAATATTCTTTGGTGGGATGTAAAATCATCAAAATTGAGTAATGTATAAAATGAGTCTTAAAAAAATGTGTCATATCCTGATCGAGTGGCTGGATGATACGTTGTGTTATAAGACATGTAGGGAACAACCAACTGTTATATACTATATATTTGTAATTGAGTGGTAGATTCATTGACGCCTTAATGATGTACAACAGCAGTAATCAACACTTTATTTTTCTATGCAGTCAATTTTCCTCGTAAAGTTTTCACTTTCCTTTTGTCTTTCAGAGAAATTCCAGAAATGCTAGAGAAGCTTAGAGGGCTTGTTCCAATACCAGAAAAAAAAAATGCAGGAACAGTGTTTTCCCGCAAAACTGGAAAAAAACCGTGATTATGAAATATGCAAATACAGAGGGCAGACTACATTTACTTTAAGTTCATATTATAACTAAAATAATAACATAATAAATGCATCAAAATACTAAAAAAAGAAAGTATAAATGTAAGATTTTTAGTTATAATTCATTTTATTATCAGTAGATGGAGTCGCGGCACACAGTGGAATAAATAAAATAGTATTATAAAGATGAGATTAGTTTTGATAACAGTGAGTTTGCGAGAAGTTGGCGGGAAAGGCCACATTTTTTATGTCTGTAATCATCTTGTATTTTTTGCGCACGTAATAAACGTTTAGAAAATAGGTGCTGTGTGTTTTCCTCTGTGAAGAGCCAACATAAATATTTTATCAGTATGGTCAGTGAGACCCAACCAGCGTGTACCCATGAGGAAAATTTTCTCACCTGTGCACTAGAGAGTTAATTAATGAATTCAAATATTTGGGTAAAGTATTTACTGAAAATATAATTATATGCATTTGCTTATGCCTATAGTCTAACATGCTGAGTTTCCTGGAAGACCGTCAGCTTGGGAACCTGACACCGCTATCTTTCTCTTTCACTGAAACGAGTAGACGCATATTGAACCAGCAAATGTGCAAGCATGATGTTCAGAGTGTGCACACTGCAGGAGTGAATACTATCGACATTGATAAGGTAGAACAAAGATAGTAAGTATCTGTCAAAAATATTTTTTTTTGTCTGTAGAGGTGCCATGGAAGCAATTTTTTTTATCTGTTTATAGGCCTAGACATTAAAGGTGTATTTAGTACAATGTTATTTCCAAGGGCATTGGAAGCGTTTCGAACGTATGGTTGCTCTTCTTGAGTTTCATGTAGGAAACTCTGATTTCTGAATCAATTCTGGGGGTTCTTCGATGAACTCTGCATATTTCCATGGGTACTGGAACACCCACAGCACCTCCGACTCCACAGGTTACCTCACGTCTCTCTTGTGTCTTTTCTTAATGAAAAATACTTGCTCTGACTTTTATAAAAATATTTGACTAAGGCTGGGATTACAATATAAAGTTTGATAGAAGTTCTTTTATAAAACTTGAAAACAACCAATAGAGCCTATTAGTTACATTCGATCGAATGTACAGTCGGCCCCTTGTATTCGCGGGGGTTACGTTCCGGGGGTGACCGTGAATACGGAAATCCTTGAATAACCAAAACCATAGTTTTTTTCCGTGTATATCTCGTTTATTGAACACCATGAGAAAGAGCAGGGTGACGCAGAGGTAGAAAGGAATGTAAAAGAGGGTGCAGTGATTGTTGGTGATGTTTTCTGAAAGAACGTTGTGATTTTTCTGTTTGCCGTTTCTTTTCTTCATATCATCAAGTATGTTGGAGTATGTTGACAAGGCTTCCTCTACTAATTTTTCTACATGTGAAGAATGTGAAATAGAGGGATCTGTGTTATGAAAATGATCTATTGCTGATTTGAGCTTGCGAAGCCCTTCTGCTATGTTATTTGTGGTGAACTTGTCTTCTACTTCTTTATCTTGATCTTCTTCATCTGGTGCCGCTTTAGTTTCAGCTGCATTAATTCCTCCTCGGTCAATCCAGCATCAAAAGAACTTTGAATAGCATGTATTCATTCTCAAGGTATCTTCTGACTTCCGGAACGAAATACTGTTTAAACCAATATAGGAAAAGTGTTTTCATAGTCCAAGCCTTTTTATTGTTTGTCCAAAATACTGGGAGCTTTGACTTATCCTTTCAATGCTCACGGATTCGTAGATTTGAAAGTGACTGTGAGCTTTATCATGTATCCATACACATTTGTGGAAAACAACATAGTGAGTCTATCTCTACTTGCCTAAAAACCAGGAGCTCGCTTTTCTTTTCTTGCTTAACTTCTTTGTGGCATTTTCTTCCAAAATAGTGTAGTTTCGTCAGCGTTAATCACCTACTGAGGTGCATAACCCTTCTCTTCAATAATTTTCTACAAAGTCTTTGGAAATTTTCTAGTTGCCTCCTGGTTGGCAGAGGCTTGATCGCCAGTGATTTTTACATTGCGTGATCCGAATCGTTTCTTAAACCTATGAGACCAACCTTTACTTGCATAAAATTCAGATAAAATAGACGTTTCACCACCCCATTCTTTATAGAAGATAAATTTTTTTGCTTTTTCTGTTATAATATTATAATCAATTGGAATACCTTTTTGTAGCAGTATTGTACCCACAAGAAACAGCATTTTCTGTACGAGAAACACATGGATCCCATAAGCGCTGCAAAGTTTCGACTGCCACGGATGCAGCTACAGCTACACAAATTTCAGATTTCTTTTCTTCATATATATCTCATTCACCGTAGATGCGTTGATTCCGTAATGGCAGACGACAGCAGGTATTGACTTACTTTTGCCAAGTAAAGTCAATATATCTAATTTTTCTTGTCAAGTTTTCACTTTTATTTACCTTTTCGAAGCATTATCAGTAGCACTAGAAGAACTATCCATCCTAAACAAGCACAATTCAAATTTTGTAAACGAAACACGTGAATGACGATTGCTGAGTGTTGTCAAGAAAAAATTTTCAATAAAGGAAAAAAACTGCGAATAAAGGAGGCCGATTGTATATTAGATTACTCGCTCACATCTTCGATGTTGCCCCATCCTGCATCTTCACCCATGAAGTTAGGAAAAAAAGAATAGAAATTCAGAAGCCTCTCAGAAACACTGGAGACTCGACAGCTATGTAATTATGCCGATGGGAACTTCTAAAAACTGGCATTATAGCCAGGCATAAGCAAATACAGGTTCTTTAAATATGGGGAAGATAACAGAGGGTATTTTTAATGAAAAGGAGAGGGGGGGGGGATAGTTAGACTTCATCCTCAAGCCGCCAATAAATGTTTTTAGCGAAAAAAGAACAGCATTCAGGACAGTCTTTTTACTGTCCCCCTTTTTTTTTGTCTGTCCTATTTAGGCAGGGCAACATTGAGGAGAGGCACACAAATTATTGAGCCACATGCAGAATTTTTGAGTAGACCAGACCTGATCGCGGTGATGTCAACACTCCCCCTCCCCCCACACACACACATAGTGAGGGGATTCACATATTGGAACACAGTTCATTCGTGAGCTTTGGACGGTGACCCCAGTGTGGACAAGCATTTTTGGAAGTAAGTGATTTATGTGGCCTGGAACCTTTTCCTTTTGGAGGCTCCCTCTTCAAGCCTAGATATTATATATCGATGAGGAAAGTCCACAATAAAATGAAGACATAACATTAATTGAAATAGAAAGTACGGGAATGCTGAAAATATTAAAAACGTGAAACAAAAAAATAACGAAAATTAGAATTGATGATGATTTGAAATTAATGAATAAAGTTGAATCCCATTATAAAAAAACTCCAAGAGACCAGAAAAATCACTTTGTTATAATGAAATTTCGCTATAAAGGAACTCCAGATTTTTATTATTTACTTATCTGGGGAGATTATAGAAAAGTTTTTGTTGAAACGAGATTTTTGCTATAACGGTATTTGTTAAAATGGAAATCAACTGTAATTCCAAAACTACTGAAAATTCAGATTTTCTCATCAATTTTTCCTTGATTGATGAAATATCAGGAGTAAAAAAAAATATATTTTGTAATTAACAAAAAAAAGGTGGATTTACATAAATTAATAAAAACTTAGGATGGATTTTTTTCATAAATTAATGCAATTTCATTATTTATGGAAATTAATGAAATTTAGAATTTGTGAAAACTCAAAATTTAGAATGAATCACAGGATTAATAAAAATTATAATCAATGAAAATTACGAAATTTATGGAAAATAATCCTCCTCCTAACCAGCACATAACCCGCCACTCTCTCCTTCAAAAAGATATAAGCAAGTGGTCAGATGGAAAGTAATCCCATAATGAATGAAAATTTAGAACTAATGAAATAACAATTCCAATACGGTATTTAATAAAAATTCAGAAAAAATAAAATTCCAAAAATAATTGACAATACCATATTTATGTTGATAATGTTGATATTGAACAATATTTCATACCAGAATGTGAATCCCATCTCATGACCATTTATTTTTGAAAAGAAGCACCTACCAAATATGAAGAATCATATACGTAGGACATGATTTCAGTTGACTGCAAAACAGAGTGCTGCCCTGCTGTGAATGCTGCACGCAACTCAATCTGCACCTTCCCTAAAATTGATAGACATTATACCAAGGTCTGACTTTAATCCTCTTCATAATTATGAAAATTATATTTACATCTTTAAAATGTTGTCGCCTTCTTGCGAATAATGATGATAACTTTGTTCTTTTATCTTCAAATGCATTTTTGATTTTTAGGCATTTATCATGTGAATATTTTTCCTTGATTTTATAGCATGTTGTCGGGAAGCAGTAAAGGTGGATTAGCGATTCATGATTTGTATAATTCTGCTGATCCTGGGAACTACACAATTAAAGCTGTTTGTAAAATAGACAGGTAACCTTTTTCTCAAATTCGAAATTTAAAGATGAAAAATATACAGCGTAGAATAGCTTTTTTTTTGACATTTTTATTAGGAAAATATTGTATCTCAAAGAAAAATCAAGTTCAACTCTTACATTAATTTCAGGCACAGCAGGCACGCTCATTCCTTCAGCGTTGAGAAAGTCCAGTGGTACCCATACGACACGGGAATGTTTACGTCCAGTGGAATGGATGGGAACTTGAAGGTATGGGATTCAGTCACAATGAAACCTGCAGACACCATCAAAATGGAAACAAAAATCAACTGTCATCATATGTCACCGAAAATGTGCAATCAAATTGCTGGTGAGTGAAAAGTCTTTTTTGATATTAACTCTATTTTTATTTTTGGCTGTTAAGTGGAATCTTAAACTCAGCCTATCACAGAAGTATATGAGCACAAAAGAATCACATCAAGTTGCAGGAATGATAAAACTTTTTAAGTCTTCAGCACCCATTTTGAATTTCTCGCCCAACCTCAAAGCACTTTGGATAGTCTTTATATGGGTGTTCTTCAACCAGTGCTGGTCCATGGGAAAATTTCCTACCGGTCCACAAAACACTTTGCCCGATTCATATAGCCATTACATAATTTTAGATTTAATTGTAAATCATATACTGTATCTATGTATGTTTTTATTTCTGTCTTAGTTGTCAGCAATCTGCAACAATTATTTTTCCCATTTATTTTTCACTAGTTTGCAAAATACGTCTGATTCAGTTTTTCTCCTGTTTGTTTTTTGCCAGTTTGCAAATTATTTCATTTTTTTTTTGTCTGCAAATCACTTCTCCTATTTAGTTATTCTTTGTGGGTCCTCAGATTACTTATTATTTTTCTCCTATTTATTTACTTTTTGCTGGTATGTAAATTATGTCCTACTGTTCATTTTTACTCCTATTTATTAATTTATAATTTGCTGGTTTTTTTTTCCCAAACTGAGTACAACTAAGGTCTATTGCCATGTGGCAATTTACTACCTAGTGAGTTGTGCCGGAAGTGTAAGTACCCAACAGTCTGAGTGCGTATCTAGTGTTGTGTCTGATTTTTCAGTGCCACTTATATTTCAGAAGTGAAGTATAATGACTGAATATTTATACTGTTTGTAGGCCTGTTTGCTCTCTGTGACGAGAAATTTTTTAATTGGAGATTGGCTCGCATTTGTGCCTTGGAGTTGGGAACCACAGAAAACCAACTTCCGCCGACCACCACTGTGGCGACGGTGGGGCTTGAACACGGGTCCCTGCGATGCGAGTCCGTCACTATGACCACCACAGTGGCTATTTGCTGGTCTGCAAAACATTTCTACCATTTAATTTTTCTGCTGTTTATATTTTTGCCTGTCCACAAATAATTTCTCTTAATTTTTTTTGGGTCTGCAAATCATCTCTCTTATTTACTTTTTTTTTGCAGATCCACAAATTACTTCTACCGTTTAATTTTTCTCCTGCGTATTTTTTGCCATTCTGCAAATTATTTCTTTCAGTTTTATTTTTGTCTCTAAATTACTTCTGATTTCTACCATTGCACAAAAATGTTCAACCACTTTCATTGGTCTGCAGTGTGCAAAAACATTGAACGCTATATCACAGAACACTATATCTCAGCACTAAAATAATGTAAATATTTTTTCTTTCATTTCAGTTGCCATGGACCATCCCCATGTGGTATTAGTTGACCTCACCTCTGGCTCTAGGTGTCACCAGCTTCATGGCCACCAAGGGAAGGTTAAATATCTTCAGTGGTCACCTAATGCTCCAAATCTACTGGCCACGTGTGGATCAGATAGTAAGATTCTGTTCTGGGATGTGAGATCGGCCAAGTCGTTTTTGCATGCTATGGACCAACATAATGGCGAAGCTGCTAGTGGTAAAAGAGATCTCATCACCGCTCACAATGGTTTGATCAATAGCATTTGTTTTACTCCAGATGGTCTGTTCCTCTTGTCTTTCGGCATCGACAATTGCTTGAGGCTATGGGACGTCGCGAGTGGGAAAAACACTCTTGTCAACTTTGGTAGTCTCCATAATGATTTCCAGTCAAGCATGCAGATGGACATATGTTACGACGCTGACATCCCAGTCGCGTTTGTACCATCCAAAGGTAAAGCAACAGTATTTGAACTATTCACGGGCAACAGAGTCAATGCTCTTCTTGGTCATTTCGGAATTGTTCGATGCGTTGCGTATCGCAGCTTCTTGCAAGAACTGTACTCAGGTGGGAGCGATCATAAAATTCTGCTTTGGTCTGCGGACAGGGAGCGAGAGAACTTGATGGGAGGATACGAGAGAACAGATTCTTTAGCTGATGAGAATTGGTCAGATTGAAATTATTATTCACCTCGTCATTTTGCTTGTATCATTGATTGATATTGTTACATGGTGGTATTGCTTGTATAAATACGAGTATAAAATTAACAGGGTCTGGAAAATTGGCATCCAACATTTCGTCCCCAGGACGTTTTGCTTCTGAATGCTTGCCCCTGACATTTCACCCCGATCAATTGAGTGAATGACTGTTTGTGAGTGATGTTATGAAGTGACCCAAGTGAGTGACTGTATGAGCAGGTGAGTTACCAATTGAATGAGTAGTCGCATGAGTGACTTGTTGATCAACACACTCATTTCCTCTCCAGTTACTCACAAATTACCCGACTCACTTGATCAATCACTCACTCACTTTGAATTGTCATGTAAATGAATTGTGTGGTGGTGAATTTTTCCTTTGTCGAATTGCATATCCGTGAAATGTTAGCAGTGGATGTTCCATATAATACACTCACATATGGTTACTCATTTCGATTGATTTATTCACTCACTCACCCACTTACTTGGGCCCGTCTGAGGACAAAGTGTGAGAAAAGTAGTAGATTCGGGGGGGACTGACTTAGCATCTTTGATTGATTATGGTTAGGGCTCAGATTTTTATGACAGTCATATTTTTTAATGACAAGTCATATTTTGGGTATTTTCGAGCTATTGGTCATATGCTTAGGTAATTTTTTATCACCAAAAATTTTAATCTGTAGGCCTTTCTTCAGAGATGTAACATACACTTACAATGAATTCTTGTCTCATTTTTTCGGGGGTTGGGGGAAAACTTTTGCATTCTCAGTGGCCACTGTTTGTTCTTGGAGGAGCCTTTTGCTCTGTTTTGGAATATCACGCCAAGCACTTGCAAAAGATGTTATTCCTTTGGACACTGGAAATCTTCAATGCATTTTTGTCATGGCTAAACACAGGGATTTCTGTCAGAAGGGGCAGACTTGGTTTTGCCACAGATCCCTGTGACTATAAAACTTGAAAGCTCTATAATATGGTTTTTGCATTATGTTTTCCAATAGAATTTCTTTTTTCTAATTAATCCCCCCCCCAAAAAAAAAATTGTCACTCCTTTAAGTTTGGTGGTAACCCCTCTCCCTGTCTTCGATTCCGGCACTGCCTGAAGTTGACGTTCAGAGTAAGTTAGAAAATTTTCCAGGACTTTGGGAAGAATATTTTTAACGCCGGTTGTAGCCACAGTGCAGTCATGTCAACATCTTGAGGGATTCACATCATAAGGACCTGGGTTAGAATCGTAGTGGTGGCTAGCTGAAATTGGTTTTCGGTCGTTTTCCGGCTTCAGGCGCATATGCGAATCAATCTCCCCATTGAAAAGTCTCAACAGGTTCTACAACCATGGCTGCAACCACAAACAAAAATTGCTACTGTCACCTGGGCAAGTAGATACCCATTTTGTCGCCCTTCCCTCGTAATTTTGAATGAAAAAAAAAACAAATTTTGCACCCTTCCTGGTCCAGGGTTACCACTCTTCCCCAATTTCCCATAGTTGCGGCCCTGCCTACAACTGTACAAATATTCAACACTACATGTACGCACAGACAGTTAGGACTATCAGGTATCAGTTGGGGAAAGAACATACACATTTTCGGCATTCTCACATATTGCTCCATATTTTATCAAATTTTCAAAAAAAAAAACCTTTGCAAAGTAGTTTCCTAATATTTCTTAGATGAAACTAAACAATTGGGATTTTTTTAAACATATGAAACTGCGTCTCATACAATTCTGTGCGATTTCAGAACTTACCCAAAAACAGTTATTGTGCATAAGGTAGGTGCGGTTTTCATTTGAATCTGGTGAGAGAATTTCAATTAAAAAGGTAAATTGATGTATTTCATATTTTTATTTTTTCAACTTAATAACGCAAGAAGCAATAATTGAAAAAGAAGGGATGAAATAGGGGGAAAATTTTTTAAGGTCATATTTTTCAAATTGTGTAAGGCCATATATTCACGTTTTTTTAGGTCATAAAAATCTGAGCCCCTAGTTATTGTCATATTACAAGAGGGAAAATTCCAGAATTCTGAAACTTTAATTTATAATCAGTAAAAACTGATTTTTGATGAACATTGTATCAGTGCTAATAAAGAAAAAGGTATTATTGACCGATTACTGCCAATTTTTTTTTTTTTTGAAAATCTGTCTCAATTCTCACTATAAAAATAAGGCTTCAAATGAATGATGATAGAATTCAGAGGAGCCAAAATGAAGAAAACATTGAAGGGGTTGAAAGTTATCTGGTTGCAGGACTTTAATCCTTGTGTAGGAGAGGAAGGCATAGGCGTACACATGATTTTCTCAAGGGGGGGGGGGGTTCACTTTTTTTTTCTTCTGGGGGAAAGAAGAAAAAATATTTTTCCTGCAAAGTAGCACTATAACATAGCTACCAACTTTGGAGAATGAGAATTTTGGTGGTTTTTGCATGGATCCAAATTCCATATGAAAATAAATGTAAAAGGGATCTTTTAAAACACTTTAGGGATTTTTCATTAGTAAAAGGGAAATTTTAGGGATATTTTCCTGTTGCAAGAACCGTGACATCATGCATCGTGAATTATGGCCAACCTGCGTCTTTGAGTTAAATTTTCCTCTCAAAAATTAAATTCTGGCAAACCAAAAAATCTGGGGGGGGGGGGGCGAAACGGGACCTATGGATAAAGCAGATACATGAGATCGTGTCAGTTTTGGATTTCGAAAGGCCAGATTGACGCGTGCTGATTGCCAAATTTTGTGTTTTCTCCCCAAAAAATGAAATATTTTTTGTGATTTTACAAAATGGCGACAATTTACACAATGCTTATGAAGCAGCAGTTTTTTTTTTGGGGTAAATTCTTGGGAAATAATTTTTTTCCTAAAGTAGGGATTTTTTTTTACAATCATGGGTAAAATTCGGAAGTCTAGGGGATAGAGGAGATCCAAAATTCGGGATCCTCCCGGAAAATCCAAGAGACTTGGCAGCTATGCTATAATTTCGGCTTTGGGGGGGGGGGGGGTTAGAACCCCAAACCTCCCTTTGCGTACGCCATTGGAGGGAAGGGTGTGTTGCGTTGTATATTCATTAATTATTGGGAGGGCTTGGGGTTCCTAAAGTTTATTGGGTGGGGGCTCAAACAGCCTCCAGTGCCTATGATAGGAACTCATATTAGTTTCGTGTCGACTGAATAAGTTGATTCATTGAGAGCAGACAAAAAAGTATTACTGACAGTGTGGCAGCACTTAAAAAAGTATCGTGTTTCTTTTTTCTCTTCGAAAGAATGAAAGTCACATGGCGGCAGATCACAGGCTGTTGTATTGGTGGAGCAGAAGTTCGTACCATTTTAGTACTAAAACCTGCCAATTCTCCTCTTAGTTCTTCATGTTTGTCCTACAACATCCAAGTTAGTTTAGCACACAACAAAATGGAATCTGAAACAGTATTTCCACCACAGATCATTTATTAACAACAAAAATATTTTTACAGTAGGACCTCCCCTCCAAAGACACTGTTCTGATTCCCGGCCCTGTGGAATAGGGCTTTAATGTATTTCACTCCCCCTCACACATATTAAAATATGTGTAGTGCACGTATCATGTATGAGCAGGGCTGTCTCAAGACCATCATAGGCCCCCGGGCTAAGTGATTTTTGCGAGGCCCTACCTGGTAAATTCTCGAAAATTTCAATGTATTTTGTGAAGCCCCTTCTTTGGTTGAGGCCCCATGTGTGAAGACGATGTGTGCAAAAATGAAGGAAGAGACTGTTTTTATAATGTAATGTCGTGCAAAACTGTTCCAAATCAACACAAACAATACTGTAAAATCCCCAAAATGTAAAGAACATGCGAAAAGAGTAAACAAAACTTTAGAAAAAAAATCCGAATGAAAAATTAGCTTTTTGAGCACAATTGAACAGAAGACCGAAACGTCCATGTGACAAGTGACTGTCAATGAAAATCCAGCCTTTCATAGGGGGATATGATCACCCCTGACTGCTATGCAGGATGTAAATCGTCTGCCCATGCTGAGTACGAGGTCGTCAATGAGCTGTTGAGGCATTGTTACCCAACGGTTGTAGTGCAACCGTGGTGACGTGCTGCCAAGCATCATCCTAGAGTGTATGATTGGATTTAAATTTGAGGACCTTGCCGGCAATTTATGCATTGAATATCTTCACACTCCAACAGCTCTACACCCTAGAGTGTACGATTGGATTTAAATTTGAGGAAATTGCAGGCAATCGATGCGTTGAATATCTTCACACTCCAACAGCTCTACGACAGCCACTGTATAAATGAGGTGTAGCGTTGTCGTCCATGAAGAACTGAGGACCTATAGTATCTCTAAAAAGATGCATGTGAGGAAGGAGAACCTCTGTATAACAGCAGGCACCATTGACTAAACCATCGTGGAAGATGTATGGGTACCAAGAATGATACCTCTCTAAATGAGAACTCAGCCACCTCCAAACTGATTCCTTTCGATGATGTTGAAGGGGCTATTTTGTTTCCCACTCTCTCCAGATGTGTATTATGCGCTCCGATTCGCTAGTCAGACTAAATCTGCTTTCATCTCTAAAGAGTATTTGACCTCAATTTTTCACCTTCGTCCTTAATTTTTACACAACAGTAATGAAGAAAGGTTATAAATTTTCCCATATTTATCAGACTTTCCAACTTCTTTTGGGAGAATCATGCATAGTCGCGATGAAAGTGATTTATATAGTGGAATTTAATTTAACTTTCTTTATCAAGACAAATGGTGATTGTGTATCACCACCGGAGAAACATGTTTATTTCTAAACATTAAAATGTATAGGAACCAATTGCGACTGAAGCTAAATGTGTAATAAATGTGAAAGTCGTATAAACAAGGTTCCTCTATGTATCGTACCTCTTTGTTAACAGACAAAATTTGTTGGTTCCTTGGGTGTATCAAGAGGCTCTACTGTATAACATTTCCTCAACAATTTTTCAGTCATATATCATGGGCCCATTTAATATTGCTGAGGCGAAGATAGCTGATTTTCTCCAGCTGGGGCTAATGAGGAAAGTGAGATGGATTTCTATTTTTTTTTTGTTAGAACCTCCCTCCAATAATATAAGCTGGATGTTCCAAATACAGGACATCACAAATTATTTCCAAAAATGATGCCAAACGGAAGAAAAATTGCAAACTGTTGCTGGAAATACTGGTAAATTTGCATTTGTTGGAAATGAAGCACTACTGCAAATTGCAGTGGATTAAAGTGAATTCTATGAAATAAACGTTCAACATGACAAATGTGTGAGATGAATATTCCTAGTAATAATCATGGTCATAATATCATGTATGAGTTTGGAATTTTTTTCCTTCGATTTAAATAAAGAATAAAAATTGAAGTTGAGTTAACTAAATAGATCTGCACAAACTAAAAACTGCAAAAACTAAAATATTATGACCATACATCATGTTCGGCCAAACGGGATGTATGGTAAACAGTGTTGGCGAAATAGGACAACTCTTTCCACATAATTGATTGCAAAATGTTCAATCTCTTAAAAATGTACTTAAAAATTCTACAACAGGATGCCTTTTTTTTTTTAGTTATATACCATTGTGATAGGTATTACGAATCACAATGCAATTTATAATGTACAGCACTTTGAAAAAAGAAATGTGAATCTGGTTAACTGAACGGAAAAGACTTTTTTGTCCAACGTGTACCTTCACTATAGGAAGGCTGTCCCAAAAGCAGCTCCCATTTACAAGCACTGTAGAAAAAAACTATGGACCCATTACGACATTAAGTACGGAAATGTCTGTCAATGGGGAAAATCAGGGTGTGAAAGAGACCTTCTGGCATTCTTACATAGCTTACAGCCTGATCATGGTAACTTACAGCGGAAAAAAATAATTTTGGTTAAATCTTAGCTTCAGAATAGGCTGGCAACTATAAACAATTTTTTTCCCACGCTATAATATCAGTTTGTTTCATTCTTTGCAAAAGTGATAACAATACCAGAATAATAACATTGTGATTTTAATGAGCGGCGTTGACTGTACCAATTCACAGCAATAATCAAAAAATATTAATTATAACATGCAGTTTTAAAATTTTTTGATTTGAACTCATTTATTTGCACACAAAAATTACTTGGGCCGTGATTACACTATAAAAGTTTTTTTTATAAAATTTGAAAAATTCCACCAATAAGAGTGTTGGTTACATTCACTCGAATGTAACCAATTGGTTGTTTTTTTCAAGTTTTGTAAAAGATTGTTTATCAGCTTTTCAGTGTAATCCCAGCCTTAGCTTAGGTTGGTGCACTAACCCCTCACGTGGGACTCGCTGCAGTAGAAATCGTTTTCTGTCGTCATGTTGTATCTCCATGTCAGGAAATTTTCTGACAGGGACGAACACACGACACCTTCAAACATCCTTTGGTACTTTAAGCAAGTATCTTATTGAGCCGATCACCCATTAAAATGTCTGGCCAGAGTGAGCAACAGTCCTACAATGATACAATCATTGGTGTACGCACAGGGGGGTTTTGGAGTTCTAACCCCCGTTGAGCCAAGATTATAGTGTTATTTTACAGGAAAAAACGTAAACCCCTCTGAGAAGGAAAAAAATCTGGAAACCTCCCCTGGACAAAATTCTGCGTATGCCTATGGATATAATTATTTGATCATTACACTGCACTCATAGTTAGAAAAATTGATGGCAGAAGCATAAGCTGCTGTTGCGGTCGAGTGGTCTTTGATGGACTTGCAACCTGAAAACTACACAGCTGCACCAACTGAACAGAAGATTTTTTTTTTTAAATTATCAAAATAATTATCACTTGAATTTCAAAAAATGTCCAGAACCGCCTTGATCACGAGGACCCAGATCAAACCTCACTCCCGCCACAGTGGTGGTGAGCTGAAGTTAGTTTCCTGTGGTTCCTAACTTTGAAGCATCAATGTGAGCTGATCTCTCCATTAAAAAGACAGTCCTAGAATGAAACAAATATTCAAACATCGCACTTCACTCAGAATTTGTAATATAGATGGAACCACTCTAAAAACTCATACGCAACACTTCAGGCTCACCTCAATTTGGTAGTAATAATTAGGTAGCAAATTGCACATGGCGATAGATCGGAGTTGTGCTCGGCTGGAAAGGAAAGCACTGTACATAACAAGCATTACACAGAAACAAACTTCACGTTAGATCCATTACGCATACACGGGTGTTCCACCACGTATTAGTTCGTTAGAAGTTCCACAAACGAATATGGACAAGGAGCACATGTAGTTTAGTAATAGCACTAGATTGACTGGAGCTAAAGCAAAATGACAGAAATGACTTGGTAACAAAAACAATTTTAGACCAAACTAGGGTATTAGCAACCACATATAATTATTTTCTCCTCACAATATGAATTGGGTGCACTAGCCCAGGTCAATAAGATACTCGCCTAAAATACCAAAGGATGTTTAGAGGTGTCACGAGTTTGATACCCGGTTCGTCCTTGTCAGAAAACTTTCCTGACACAAGGATACAACAGATATGGTGACATGAGTGCAGAAAAAACTGCTACCGCAGGGTGTCCCCCATCGAGGGGTTAGGGCACCAACCTCTCAATGAGTATAAAAAAACAAGCATGCCGTTCGGAATCAGCAATAAATTGTAGGTCCCAGTCTAATTAGCCCTCGCGTGCAGAAAATGACCGTGGTGTGACAAAAATGATCAAATGATGACAATATGAATGAGATTCTTTTTTGGAGTCTTCCACAGTTCAGCATATCAACTCTCTTCAACAATGCATACTGTAAATTATGAATGACGCTCCTTTGAGAACACTTTCAAAAGCAAGTGCAAAATGTGTAAATTACAAGGTCTGATGTAAATAAGTCAAGCGAACTGGATGGCTTTACTGCATTGTCCATCCCCCCTTTTTTAAAGGGATTTGTTTACATTGTACTGTTCAATACCAGTGTAATTGTTTTTTGACAAATGAAACGCTTTCATTTCTAGCTCTTTGCTGAGTGTTGTAAATGTTTATATGTCTCTGCATGCGCTAAAAATACAGAAGACAATTGAATGCTATTGGGTATCATCAAAGTGATGAAACCTAGAATAGGCCTGTGTACTGTTTCATCTGTATGCAAAATGTGCACCGTAATTTTGAATGACGAATGTTAGTTACTGTCCAAGACCATGAAGTGGTAAATACAAAATTACTTCTTTCCATCCAGAAAGAAGTTTTTAATGACTACTCGTTGAACCCTCGCACTAAGCAAAAGTTAATAAACCACCAAATGATCCACATACACCCCTCAAAATAACTTTAAAAGCGATACTATTTCTGCTTTGGCAGAATCGTTAATTGGAATCTATTACATTTGTAGCATTTTTGGCCACATATCGATGATCCCCTATTCAATTACACAAATTTTTTTGATAGAATTCGGTAAAGAAGGACAAGTGAGAGCCCTGCAAATTTTACATTCTAACGAAGAGAAACACTTTCTGAATATTCCAGGGGTAAATAAATATGACACGTGTGATATTGATTATATGGTTCTATTAGTTTTTATTCTAGTCGAATGAATTTAATGCATATATTGTGTAATAAATAAAAACACTGGTCATGGATCAATGCTCTACACTAGAATTTCGACATTTTTTTGCTCAGATGCGCCATGCGTAATAAATTTTCAACAAAAGGGAAATAAGTTTTCAATTTGTCAAATAAAAGGATTCCTATAACTCGAAACATCTGCAGAATAGCGTTGTTACAGTGGGCGTCACAATTCAATATTTCCTTCGGGACTGCACATTCATAAAATTGCCAGGTATAAAAAAATATTGTCCCACGTAATTTAATGCAAATTGCACCACACCACTGTATTACTAGTGCTAATGAACACATTCACTAACAGCTGCTATTTGGTACGATATATCAATATGAATGTTACTGCTGAAGCTTGCCACTTCACGAACTGGTAGTCCAGTTGATCCAGCCACTGTCCAAAAAAAAATTCGGGCTTTTGTTGGCCCCTATATGTCAATCCTAAACACTATATATATATATATATATATATATATATATATATATATATAGATCCCTTTGTTAATTATGGTTAGCTACAGGGTGGGCAAAAAGTCTATAGAAACAAAAAGGCGGTGCTGACGTACACAAGTCGAAGAAAATATATGCAAATAACGAACAGAATGCCTCAAAATCTTTTATTACAGCAGTATGTGTTCACATGACCACCACGGGATAACACATTGCAGGGGTTAGGAGCGCAAGTTCTTATAACCATCTCATTTGCATATTTCCCCCGAAATCGCTCGTATCAGTGCCATCTATCAGCTGTTTTTTTTTTTCCTGTCTTAAAATGCTAACTCTTCATTTTTTTATTTGCCTTACTTTTCCAGTTTTTATTCATTTTTACGGATCTTTTTCCCACCCTGTATATTAGTTATAGCTAATTATAAATGACCATAATTGTCACAAAAAATATGCCGATGTGATGATGACCCTGAATCATACGGATCAACATATAGAGCCGTCCAAAGCCTGCATTTCTGACATTGGCTGGGTCAATTGGGCTGGCCAGTTCCCAAAGTGGCCAACTTTGGGCTACATAAATAAAGGATATGAAAGCTATTCACTTGGGCACATATACAACACAAATATTTTTTTCAATGTACTGCAATCAAATCAGAGCGTAAAATACAGTATAGATCATACATGCTGAACTCGTGGCCCAGGACCTTTTACCTTAAGTTTATGAAAATGAACTAAGTAGCACATAGTGCATCTCCATACTGTCTACAGTGAACATGGCCACAGGGCACTGAAGTGTTCGAAATCAACTGAAGAAGTCCGTAGCACATTCTTACTTTAGTTATATGGTCTGCGGCACATTTCCAAATCCATTAAGTGGCTCAGACTCTCCAATAGGTTGAGCACTCTTGGTATAAATCAAGGGTGCTCTCAACATTTAGAGGAGTGTTGGCCACTTCATTGATTTGAAAACATGTTGCAGGTCACTTAAGTGATGTGGAACAGCGCTACAGGTTACTTGAGTGATGTGCCTTGGGTCATTTGCGTGATCTGTCGAAAGGTCACACGAGTGCTTTGGAACTGTGCTATAGATCATCCAAGTGATCTGAAAATATGCAGCAGGTAGGGTTGTAACTAGGATTTTGCCACTCTTGCACTTTAACAATCGCATAATTTTCAAGCAAACAGTAATAAAAGTGCCTATTTTTTTTATTCAAGTAAATTGTATGAATTGTATGTATTCATATTTAATTTTTGGAATTTTTTTAGCTTGAAATCAAGAGAATTTAAATTTTCAGGAAAAACCAACAATCAGGGTTATTGTGACTGAATGTTGGTTTTCCAGTAAGTACGAAAAAATAAAAAATATGCGTTTTAAACATTAAAAGAAAATTTTTTGAAACTTACACATAATACAAATAAGTAGATGAACTTATATTGAAACGGTTATATTGAATGGTCATCAGACCATTCAAAAAAGAGGCCGGCCAAGCTTGGAGTATAACCCTAACCGTTTGATTGAAAGGCATATTCTTAGACAAATACCTCCATCTGTTAAGAAAAGGCAACCATCACGGCATAAATATCAATAATTTTTTCTTGTATAAATTTCAAAGCATGAGATGCAAAGTCCAATGCCACAATCCGGACAGTAGTACAGAGTTTCCTTCCTACATCTCATTGTTTGCATCTTCTCTTGAACAGCAAACTTTGCATTCTCTTGATGGTTGGCTTTTCTTAACAGATGGAGGTATTTGTCTAAGAATATGCCTTTCAATCAAACGGTTAGGGTTATACTTCAAGCTTGGCCGGCCTCTTTTTTGAATGGTCTTTATTGAATGGTCATCAGACCATTCAATATAACCGTTTCAATATAAGTTCATCTACTAAAGACAAACGAAACATCAAATGGGATTTTTCCCCCACCTTGTTTTTTCGTAAATAAGAAAGGAATTCAAAATAGTTTGATCTAACAGATGAAAAAATATTTTCTTATATTCGAGCAATAAAGTAATCTCCAAGATACTGGTCTACAATAACTACTGCTCCCATCTCCCATATTTTTGTTGTAGGTTTTTCACAACTTTGCTATGGCACTGTACATCTACCATGTCATTTGTATGGACAGTAGATAACATTATAGTCTGGTACTGCCATATGTTATGTAAAATAAAAATTTTCAGGGTATAATGGATTGTTTTTGATCTTTTCAGTGCGTTACTCTTTTGAACACTCCAGCCCGGAAATATCACGGGCACGAAACGAGAAATAGATGGCAAAACCTCACCTTGTCATTTTGATGGGCGTGAGAGAGAAAGGGTTAAAATGGTGTTCTCGCCTAAAATTGCTGCCCCCTAAATTTTGCCGCAGGTCACCCAAGTGATCTAGAATTGTGCCACTTAAGTGATGTGTAAATGTGATGCAGGACACTTTAGTGATGTGGAACTGCACCATGGTTCACTTAAATGGCTTGCATCACACTTACAGATCAATAAAATGGTGTGAAGCTACAGCACAACTCATTCAAGTAATTGGAACTGCAACGCAGGTTACTTAAAAGATCTGTAATGTACCACTTGGTTAATTCTTTGAAAATTTGATTTGAGGCCCACAGGTTGAGCATGTAGGGTATACATAATAAATACGGCATACATATTGAAACATCGCTCCATCACAGCTGTTGCCATGGCTGCTATTCTGTGAGTGTTCCGATTACTTGCAAGCAGCATTTCTTGATACAATTAACAAAAAGATAACATTTTCAAAATGCACAGTTCATTTTATGACTAATATAATGAAACAGTAATAAATAACTTCTTTGCAAAGACGAGGTAAAATGCCACATAATATGAATTAATGGTGGATAATACAATCAGCACCAAGAAATTGATAAGAATTATTTTCATGAAAAAATAGATGGCCTTTTTTAAATAATGGAAACGGTCAGCGCCTTCATGAAAATACATAAGTGGGCCATTCCCAAAAAGTGTACGTTCCACTTTTTTGAAATGAAAAATTTGAAGTTAAATTGATCTCAAATTATAGCCAATGACTAAGTTTAATAAATATTTTTCACTTCTATTTTTTGTGTTTTAAGACAAAGTCATGGATTTTGTCTACTCTATTACAAAGCAAATATCGCTGTAAAAAAGTAAATATTTCTTCTATGTTTTAAAATAACGAAATAAGCTTATTTCTTACACATACGATAAAAAAAATTTGCCTTTTTTCTATCATTTTGATGATTTTTTTGAAATAGCACATAGAAAAGTTTATTTTTTTTTACACATATTTAGCTACTCTAAATCAACTTATTTCTGACAGACGAGCTGTAATTTATAATTTAACATCTTAGTTTCGAGCGTTTGTTAGTTTTTCTACTTGGAAGACTTAGCAGAATGGGCAAATTAACATAAATTTCGTTCACTATAAATTTAAATGAAAACTTTTATTACATTTTTTGAAGCATATCTCCATTTACTATCACTTGGTGCTGATATAGATGAAAAAAAAAAATATTTATGATAATGACATTTGACAAAGAAAAATCTGGTACTAAAGGCAAAACGTGAATATTAAGCCGTTTTGCAAAAGTCAAATCAAAAATTTTTGATCAAGCATTAAAAAGTAAACCTTTCAATATGAGCTCAAGTGTTATCAGATTCAATCTGGTATAAGAATATATTTCCCAAATGACCGTAACAGAGTGGACATTTTAAAATGGGGAATTTTTTGAACAAAAAAAAAGTTTTTCATAAGAATTTTTTTTTTCAAAATTTTATTGTCAGTTTTGCTTATCTATGGCACACGCGATTCCAAGTTTTTTGAAAAAAAAAAAATCCTAATTTGCACAAAATCTCTTTGTTAAACACTTTTTTGAAGCTGGGACAGCGAGATTTTGCTACAAAGAATAATTTTTTTTTAAAATTAGATACTATCTGAAACAAATTAAGAAATGCCATATGATAGAGAATTAACTGAAGAGTACTAAAAAAAAAATTATAATTACTACTAGAGTACTCTGAAATTTTGTACACTTTTTTTTTGGGAGTGACCCATATACAGTAGAACTTTGATTAACCACAGGAAATTGGAGCCACCTATATTAATAGAGACAATGGCTTATATATGTGAAATCGATGGTTCTCGATATAAGCATCGTGGCTCCTGAGGTGTAGCACTGTTTTAAAGCATGGGCCTAGTCCCAACCACATACGGCCCAGGGACCTCAAGGTAATGCGATCTGATTGTAATTTTAGAGTAAATAATAAATATGCAAACTAGTAGACAAGCAGCCAAATAGAGAGCCTCGTGAAAACCAAGAGGCCTAGGGTGTTCTTGAGATGACCTAGAGGCGATATTGATTCTGGCCTGATCAGTCTTTGCAGGGGGATTTTTTGTTGGACTATTCTCGGGAGGTGCGGATGAATGTGGACCTAGGCAACACGATCTATAGCAGAAAGCCTCTGCGTGAAGCTCGTGATATCACTGAAGGCCATCTTACCTACAGCCGTTGGATATAGCAGGCTGATGCACGCTCCAACACACACTTAACCCTTTTTTTGTAATACATTCAATGGCTATAGGTGAGATGACCTTCAGTGACGTCACAGGCTTCAGCCTTCTGCTATAAATGGTGTTGACCTAGGTGTGGGGGGAAAAAAAAAGAAACATACTAAATGAATGTCGTTCCATTCAGTAGAAGTACAAAATGACCCTGAACTCTATATCAAAGAGGTAGTCAACCCTTTTCAATGTCGCGGCACAATCAACATTATTTTTGATGCACTTGCCACTCTTCAAATACCACAAGTCTATATGCAGATTACATGTCCCGTAAGAAAGGACATGAACATTTACCCTGCTGTAGAGAGGTTTGATAGCCTACAAATTATCATTCTTAATAAAAGGATTGTTTGGAAGAGTCACGTACAATGCGAGTCGCTCAGCACAACACACCCTCCACTCACCAGTAGGAAAAGTAGCATGTCTCATTCTCGAGATTTAAGTCGGGCGCTTTTCCTTTCTTACCAGAAAAAACTTGTATTTCCACGAAATTTTTTTTCTGTCCTGTCAGTTTGACTGTATTCGCCAAATCACTATCCCTCCTATCCTTAGTTTAATGCCCTTGTTAGCAGTTCCGCAGCCTGAAATCAAGACTTTTGCACCAACCTTAGTGTGGCTTAATGTCTCAGTTAATCAAGGTTCTACAGGCACGAACACACACAGATAATTTCATTAAATAATGATATTCTATAAATTAAACAAATAATTCAAAAATACTAATGGCTATGAACACAAGCTATTAAAGCTATGAAATAACAAAACTCCCACCCTATGATTAAAACCCATAAATAAATCTGTTTCGAAACAATAATAACAGCCTTTAAATAAATAAGCTCCATCTATGAGAAAAAGCCTACGATTCCAATAAGTCCATGATGACTACATTATAAAATATATAGTGCCTAAAATTAATTTATGTCATTCCTTAAAGTGGAGTTTTGTGAACGTCTCTTCGGTCAAGTTCTTGATATTGATTCCGTTCTTAGTCGTAGTCACCACGGACGTCAGGTCGTCCACCATCGTCATGCTCTTCTTGGCGTTACTGGTGATCTCCACGACCCCCTTGACAGTCTTGCTGGTGAGTTCCTGCACCTCACCGTTGACCTTCTCGATGACCCACTCCATCGCCTCTCTTCCTTTGCCGGCGTTGTTGGATATGGACCTCGCCAGGTAGTCCTCGATGAAGCTACCAAGTGGCACGCCACGTATAGTGATGACCGCCTCCTGCTTTAGAAGGGTGTGGTTGTGCTTGATCGGATGTGGACTGTAGGTGACCTTCTCGAGGACCGACACTTCCTTGCCGAAAGTCAGGTTCCTGGTCATTAGAGTCATGACCTTGGAGTTCGGGTTCACCTCGGAGTGCTCACTGGCGTAGCAGGTCTTGTCCGAGCCGAGCAAGGTGCTCGCCCAGGACGGCAGGCCCCACGTGGAACTTATTAACCTGTGGGTTTTCAACGTACCGTTGGTCACTTCCCTGTCCACAACGTCTATGGCGATGACAGCTGGGTTCAAGGGGTTCGGGTATTTCCTCCAAGCTGCCTTGACCACCGTCTCCCAGGGGTGCTCGAACACGTGTTCAGACGTCCAGATCTTCATGTTACCAAATTATTTCTTATCTGACAGCTAAACAATATTTTAATCGGTCAAGATTAAGGCACAAACTTGGTGATAGTTTCCTTCAACCACCACCTGAACACCCGGAAAGTGCTTACATACCGTATTCAAAAGGTATTTTACTTCAGCGACTGTGATTGGTTGATTTTTCTCTGTGGGTGAAAATTTATAAAATAAATGAATTTCAAGAAAAAAAAAAAGGGAGATATTTTGTTTTCTTTACAACTTTTATATTATATTCGGGCATGTTTTATTGAGAAAATCAATTTTTTGTTTATTTAAATTCTTTTAATATCATACGACATGAAATTCCTTGTTAAAGACGGTAGATAGATGGATGATGACGTCATGATATCATCATTCAATTGACCGTATTTCCTAGAGGAACAATACGGGCAATTGAAATCCTGCCAATTTGCTCAAAGAAAAATGCCAAACATAAGGAAAGTCAAGAATTATCGCTTAAAGATTGCTGATTGCCAAAAAATAACCATAACTACGAATTAATACTTCATACCTAGGGTGACCATACATCCCGTATTTCCCGGGCCAGTCCCGGTATTTTCTGTTTTTTTGGCCGTCCCGACTTTTTGGCAAAAGTGTCCCGGTTTTTCCCGTATTTTACACGAAGCCAACTTGAATTTTTATTCTTTATTGAAGTCAAAGATTGACATCATTTTTCAACTCATAAATTATTTTACGATAATTACAACTATATATGAGAATATTAATCTCCCACATTTGATTGAACGTTTGCCTTTCGTGGAATACATTGTAATCCACTGCAATTTGCATCATTTCCCGCCATTGGTATTTTTCCGTAATTTCAACAATATTTGGCAACTTTGTTTGGTTTTGGCGTTGTTTTTGGCGATGTCCCGTATTTTCCCGTATTTGGAAACGCAATGTCCCGTATTTCTCTCGAGGAAATATGGTTAGCCTATTCATACCAAAATTTCATTGAAAAGTGGCAGCAAATATTAAAATTTCTGCTGCCATCTGGTGAGCATAATTTAAAGCAAAATTATTGCAACTATAATAGCATGAAGGTTTTAACAACTGGATGTTGCGAAGATATATTTTGGAAAGAGAGAAAATTCAACTGCCCATGCGGGGAATTGAACCCACGTCCTTTCACTTTCCGGGTGAATGCCCTAAACCACTAGACTACAGAGGCACCGAATCTCTCAATCTTTCCTTGGAGCTCGTGTACACTGAAAAGGACCGTACATGGACGGCCGGACCATATTCAGGCCAAGCTCACAACTGCTGACGCTGCCACCAGATGGCGACATAGACAAGGATGACGTCTCCGGCCGTCCATGTACGGTCCCTTTCAGTGTACACGAGCTCCAAGGAAAGATTGCGAGATTCGGTGCCTCAGTAGTCTAGTGCGTTCACCCGGAAAGTGAAAGGACGTGGGTTCGATTCCCCGCAGGGGCAGGTGAATTTTCTCTCTTTCCAAAATATATCTTCGCAACATCCAGTTGTTAAAACATTCGTATGATTGCGGAGAGTGACGTCATCCTTAACTATAATAGTGTCGGTACTCTAGGGCAGTGGTTCTCAACCGGGGCCCCTAGGATATTCCAGGGGGTCACGGATAAAAATCTGGCAAAAGGGGAGCCACGAAGTTTGTGGAATTAAATTTTTTTAGTCACTCTGACTAAAAAAAATTTAATTTCAAACAAAATGCATGGAATATCTTTTTCGTAATTTTTCCCCTATTCGAGTAACATTAACATGAGGAAGGAAATAAAAAAAAGCGTTGCATGTAATATCGGTGAGTTTACGACTTGGGGGTGACAGTAGGCCCTGACACAAACTATAGAAGAGATTTAAAGTAAAATGGAGTAACTGTAAAGACAGAAAGTGTTGCATGTTTTCGAAGACTTTTCATTCAAAGAGGGTTGCCATAAAGAAAACAGACAAAGATTTGTTGACCATTCATTGGCATTCTTTTGAGTGCTGGTAGTAAATGTAATCCAAGAAGTAGATGGGTGAAAAATGAAAGCTTGTAAAAAAAACATATCGTTTTCATGTAATTACAGACGGATAGCCATCTAGTTTAGCACAAAGCTATCTTCAACCGGCACTGAGTGGTCTGATGGGGAATATATTTATAAAAATCGAATAAAGAACGATTTCTCTGGGGTTATTTTTTATGAATTTTTGGGGAGAGTTGTGCCAACCCATTGCCTCTACTAAAAACAAATAAAGTCGAATTCAGTTATAAGAAACTGTAATTGCATAAATTTACTGTTGTTTCAATCGCAAGTTCATGTGCCATTCCTTTCTATTCAACAGGAAAAACGTAATTTTAAAAATATTTAAGACGGTCTTAACGTCATTTGGTTTGCTGATTGGTTTCTATATGCAATCCAAGCAGATAATGTACTGGGACTTCCTCTAAGATTGACACCACATCTTTAAAGTTTTTTTTAATCTATACTGTAATGCTTCCTATTAACTGCCCTACTACGTAAACCTGCTGCTAGCCTACTATTGGCCTGCAACATCCCAAATAATTTCAATGCAATTTTCCTATCCTGTAAGAACAATGTTGTGGACATTAAAGAAATTCGTTTATTTGAGACTCACTGCATCTACTGATTTCTCAGAAAAGTGCAATAAATTCTCACGTAAGTCTTCACTTTGAAATGTCCTTAGCCCGCTCAATGCGTCTCTTTGTATCTGTCAACCTAAAATTTATGGTTTAGTGTTGATAATACGCATGCAAAACCAATTCAGCGACGCGTTTTCACAATCTGCAAAAACTGCGTGGATTTGATAGTTGGAAATGATGTCTAAATGCCAAAGATTTGGAGTTCGAGTCAAAATGAAAGTGTCAAATGAAATTGTGCTTCGTATAAATGAAATATTTGAATATTAAAAGCTATATATATGTATAGAGATTAATCGTAACCATAGTCAGACGTCTCATAAATGTGAAATTTTGTCATAAAACTAAGAGTGAGATGCGAATCCCCTTGCTCACAAGTGGAATTTCAAGGCATTTACGCACAACCAAACCCCTCTCTTGGCCATTTTTCCCTTTTTCTCCCCACCCTTTCTTCCTTTTGTTTCCTTCCAAAATTTATAAAAGTAAAATGACATAATCATTATAAAAAGGACTGTTTTCAGATCAAATTGCAAAAGTTCAATTACTTTAGTGAAAAAATATCAGATTTTTTTGGTGGGAATACAGTTAAACCCCATTATAATGAACTCCAAGAGACCGGAGTAATAAAGAAATTTCAGATTTTTATATTGTTCCTATGTAAACTTATTCGGGGGATTAGAAAAGTTTTCGTTGAAACGATATTTTTTTCCGTTATAACGGTATTCGTTAAAAAGGGAAACGACTGTATTTCATCTCAAACTATTTTTTTACGTGTATATGCAGACTGCATGGTTAACAGGGAGTATGACACTTTACTGGCGAGCCGTTAGTCTTAGAGACATACCCAACTAGAAAAAGTATCCAAATCATGTGTCCAACTCAGATATGTCATTCATGTTGTAAGGGGTTGTATAGTTATAAAATAAAAAAACCAACTTTTTATACCATCCCCGTGTGCCAAAGAACCCAATTAAGAAGTTGTTGCTTTGTCTTTCCCGATGACAACTAAAATAATTTCACGTTTCTGAGTGCAATATTTACAGAGATATGCGAATCCGAAAAATTGAGGAAATTTGGGGAAAAAAACAGCATTAAATGTGGGTAAAATGGTTTCCTCGCATTTAATGATTCCTCGCATTTTAACTTTCTCCGAATATCTCAGTGAATATTGCACTTAGAAACGATGAATTTTTTTGTTGGAGACCGGGAAACAACTTTCCAATTGGGTTGGTTTTAGGACACAGGGTGTCCACATAAAAAGTTAACATTTTTATTTTAATAACTATGTAACCCCTGGCAACATGAATCAAATATCTGAGTACTACACGTTATTCGGGTACTTTTTCCAACTGGAAGTATGCCTCTAGGACCAATGGTTCGCCAGTGAAATGCCATATGCCCCGTTACCTATGCGCCCTGTATATTAAATATAGTACAGACTATTATGTGAAATATTGTGTTGTGTTTAAGCCAACTCGCACGTTGCTTCGTTCGCCTGCGAGAGAGCGGTCATATTACGAACCAAAAAACCACTTGAAGGTAGCTTGTCACCCAACGAAATATCAGATTTTCACTGCATCGAAAAATTGAAGTCAACGAACTGATAATTTTCTTATTTGAAAATCTGATTATTTGTATTATCCGATGGGCTTGAAATCCTGATAATGAATCATTATTATGCACAGTTTTATCATGAACAGTTTTGTCACTGCGTTACGCAATGATAAAACCCGTATATACCGGGTCACTCGAAATGTTACGCCGTTTTCCGCACTCCACTTTATAGTAATGTGCTGCCATCTAATATCAAATTTAAAAGTGACTCATGTGGTAATGATGAAGTTCAAAGTGAAAAAACTATATTCCTTATTCCGCTTAGTTCCTTATAAACAAATCTCATAAACTGAACTGGAAATTCAAACTGAAAGTTCGGTTATTTTATTTGAGCATAAGGAGACGTCCAAAACGAAGAACCTCTTAATGAGCAGACGACAGACGGTTTGTTCGGTTCCGTACAAGCTAAGCTCACAAACAGAACTGGAAGTTTGAAATACCAGTTCAGTAATTTTTTCAGGGCACAAGGAGACGTCCAAAACAAGTAACCTGGAGAGAAGCAGACGACAGAGATTACATATTACAGGAGGGAGCATTCAGCCACCGCGACTGCAGCGACATCAAATGGAGGGAAATTACGTGACTTGGTCAAAACAAACTTCCCGCCTGGCAATTTGTCCATAGAAATGTACAGTTCGGTCTCTAAATATTGGGCTTTAAAGATTTAAAAAAAGGATAGAGAGAAGAACTCACCTAAAGGTGAAAAAATATTTAGGTATTTATTTCATTACTACTGGAATCATTCCTTTCATTAATGTGGAATAATTTCTTTCATCTTCTCTTGAATTTTCCTTCATCAATTCTGGATTTTCCTTCATTAATTCTGGAATTTTCCTCCATTATTTCTTGAATATTCTTCCATCATTTCTTGAATATTCTTTCATTATTTCTTGAATATTCTTTCATTAATTCTGAAATTTTCCCTCATTATTTCTTGAATATTCTTTCATTATTTCTTGAATATTCTTTCATTAATTCTGGAATTTTTCTTCATTAATTCTGGAATTTTCCTTCATTATTTATTGAATATTCTTTCATTATTTCTTGAATATTCTTTCATCAATTCTGGATTTGTTTCTTTCATTAATGCTGAAACTATTTCTTTCATTAATGCTGGAATTATTTCTATCATTAATTCTGAAATTATATTTCATTACTTCTGGAAGTGTCTCTTTCATTAATTTTACAAACAAATACAAATACAACGCCACAACAGGCAAATTGCCCAACGAGGTGGCTGACTTAAGAACATCATGGATCCCCGAGCCATTTTTTGGAGGCCCCACCTACTACTGCTACACCACACATGCACCCCCACCCCCTGCGGAACCCCCCAACGAACCGGTACGTGCGGTTATGTGCGTGTACGTGTAGTGTAACCTGACGTAAAGTTTTGTTTCTGTGTAGTGCTTGTTATGTGTAGTGCTGTCATCTGCCCCCAGTTTTTCTAACTATGAGTGAAGTGTTATGGTTGAATGATTTACCGTTGTAGGACTGCTGCTCTCTGTGGCGAGACTTTTTAACGGGGAGATCGGCTCGCATTTGCGCCTTGAAGTTGGGAACCACAGAAAACCAACTTCAGCCGACCACCACTGTGGGGTTCGAACCCGGATCCTCGCATCACGAGTCCGGCACTATAACCACTCGACCACCACAGCGGCGTATATTATGCATTTCAGCATTTCATTAATGCTGAAATTATTTCTTTTATTAATGCTGGAATTATTTCTATCATTAATTCTGAAATTATATTTCATTATTTCTGGAAGTGTCTCTTTCATTAATTTTATTATTATCTCTTTCATTCATTATTTCATTAATGTTATTATTATCTCTTTCATTCATTATTTCATTAATTTTATTATTATCTCTTTCATTCATTATTTCATTAATGTTATTATTATCTCTTTCATTCATTATTTCATTAATGTTATTATTATCTCTTTCATTCATTATTTCATTAATGTTATTATTATCTCTTTCATTCATTATTTCATTAATGTTATTATTATCTCTTTCATTCATTATTTCATTAATGTTATTATTATCTCTTTCATTCATTATTTCATTAATTTTATTATTATCTCTTTCATTAATTTTGGAATTATCTCGTCCATGCTGAAGTTATTTTTTTCATTTATTGTTTTAAACTACTATTTATGCCATAAGAAAATAACGGGGGATCGTGTTTGTTTTCACCGAGTCACGTGATGTTCCGACGAAAGGTGTTGGGGGGAAACACAGTTCTCAGCACTGCCAAGGCGGAGACCGCTGACGTCATACTCTCTCCAGAGGCTTGATTTATATACTGTTGGCGCTGCCATTTAATCTCGAAATTTCAGGCAACTCATGCGATGATGAAAGAGAGACGGAGAGTTCTCTTTGTCATTTTTTGGCATGAAATTTTTTTATGAGAAGAAAATTTCGTAAACAAAATTGGTACATTTGCGATAATCGAATTTATTTCTTTCCACAAAAACATTCGGACAATATGGATGATCGAACAAATAAGTGAAAACACGGATTATGTGATTTTCAGATAGGGTGATTATGTGATTTTCTGATATAGGTGTTTTGCGCCGCGTGAACCGAACTGTATAATTTCGCGTCGGCAGCAACGTGTTACATAATCACGCTACGCGTTTGTGTTTTCTTAGTGGGGCGCATCAGATCAGGGCGGCTATATAGTATATGGCCCTAGCATCAGCTACTCTGTCGTCTGCATGCTCCGGTTTGAAGAGAAGGGAAAGAAAACACAACAGAAATGCAGAGAAAATCAGTGAGACGCGCGACGCACGACGCATTTGACTCCTCCAGAAGCATTTCGGTCAATCACGCTTGACGTAAAACGCTGTCGTGAGGCGTGTTGTGCTCTGTAGGAAAACAGTCATACTAATTCTCTTATTGGTGAGTGGACGGCGTGTCGGACTGGGCGATTCACGTTGCACGCGGCACAGAAAACCTGATCCAAGGAAAACCCGGCTTAACACATGTCAAATAAACATTTATGAAACTTTCGCAATTTTTGGCACATCAGTTTCTTTTTAAACTCTTGAATGAGTTGGAAAAACTAGTCTGAGAAAATCGGGTTCGAAATATTTCTCTTGTGTTCAATTTACATTACTTTCATTTTGGAAAGAACAAACTGAACGATTGACACGAAATTTTTTGCATTTTGATTTGCAATTGGATGCAAAATTTTTTGAAAATCGATTTCAGGGGTCATGACACCTCTTATGTTTTAAGAGGTGTCATGACCTAGTAGAAAGTTTTAAGCAATAAATAGATTTACCAATTTTAAGATTAAAAAGATTAACCGCAAACCTTAGCCTATGTGATATTTAATAAAAGTTAATTATTTTTGTTATAACTTCAATAATGGTTTTTTTTAAATATCAAATATGGTCAATAGTTTTCAATATTTTCATTATTGGAGTTTAATTAAGAATGTAGATGGCCCTATGCACAACAGCGTTGATTTTCCGCTCCAGTATATTAGTACAGTATAGTATAGTACAGTATCTCTGATGGTTTATGGAAAGTTCACCAGCAACAGTTCGACTCGTGTAAGTGAGTGAGCAATGACCGAGTGAGTGAGTGAGTAAATAGTACAGTAGTTAGTCAGTGAGTGACAGTGGTTGGTGAGTGAGCAAATTAGTGAGTGAGTGACCTAGAGATAGAGTGACCTAGTGAGTCAGTGGGTGACTTAATGAGCAAGTATAATGATGAGCGACCCAGTGGTAGATTGAAGAATCTAGAGAGTGAGCGATGTGATAGAATATGAGTGACTAAGTGAGTAAGTGCGTGACATAGTCATTGAGTGCGTGACAGAATGAGTACATAGTAAGTGGTACAGTCATTCTAGGCTATGAGTACATAGTCAGTAAGTGGTACACAGTCATTCTAGGCTATGAGTACATAGTCAGTAAGTGGTACACAGTCATTCTAGGCTATGAGTACATAGTCATTCGCCGGGTCGGGGTAAGTAACTCATAGTCAGTAAGTGTACCACCTGGTGATTGAGTGCGTGTGGCAGAGTGAGCGACCTAGTCAGGCAGTAACAGAGTGAGTGACATAGTTAATGAGTAAGCGAATGACAGTGAGCGGCTTGGTGAGTTGGTGGCAGAATGAGTGACTTAGTGAGGGAGCAATAAAGTGAGCGATCTTGTTAGTGAGTGAGCGATTGACAGAGTGACCGAATTAGTTAGTGAGCGAGTGAGTGCCAGAGTGAACGACCAGGTGATTGAGTGTATAACAGAGTAAGCATCATAGTGAGCAAATAACAAAGTGAGCGATCTAGTGACGAAGTGGGTGACCGGCTTACTGAGTGAGTGATCGAGTGACATAGTGAGTGAGTGAGTTATCTGGTGAGAGTAAGTGATGAGTGACCTATGAAGTGAGTGGCCTGATGAGTGACCTATGAAGTGAGTGTCCTGATGAGCAAGTGAGTGACCTATAAAATGAGTGATATAAAAGCAATCTAGTGAGTGAGTGAGTGATGAGCAATCTAGTGAGGGAGTGACATAGGAGCGAATGAGTGAGGGAGCGACATAAGAACGATTGAGTGAGTGAGTGATAGAAGTAACTACTTAGTGATTGACTGATTGAGCTTGTGAGAGAGTGAGTAAGCGAGAGCGAGTTAGCTCTAGCGACAGGCCGATTTCGCTCATTCATTCACTTACTCGTGCACTTGCTCACGCGATCATTTATTCAGTGTTGTTCATTCATTCAATCAATCACTCATTCACTCGCTTATTCACTCACTCACTCACTTGATCATTCAGTCACTCGAACTGATAGTTCAGTCACTCATATCGAACTGATGTCGGTGAATTTTCAATTCGATGAATTTTTTTTCGGTGAATTCTCCTGGTGGTAAATTTTCCGGACACGATTTCTGATCATCTGATCGATTTTTCTAATGCCAACTAGCAGCGCACGCAAAATTGCTTCAGAAAGGGGGGGAGGGGGTTTACTACTACTACTACTACCACTTCACCGTACAACAATACACACACTCTCTAGGTCATTCCTACGGTCGCTCACCAACCTAGTCACTCGATTTCTAGGCAGAGAGAGGGATTCGTGATTTTTCCGCTCTTCTCTTATTTTAATCTAAATTTTGTTTCGACCACTTAAATTTTGCCGCCCCTCCGAACTTTTCCTCCGCTCGGCTATACGGCTCACTCTCTTAGCCCTCCCCCTGTAAATATAACACTATGGATGGATATATGTTGTTATTTTGGGAGCCCTGGGCAAAAACCCCACTCATGAAGAAATCAGGCTGTTCTACCATTCGTTCCCCCCCCCCGATACCCAACTCCACGGTAACTTAAGCAAACATATTTTTAATGCTTCAATCTTCCGAAGAGAAAACAAAGGGAAAATTTTGACAGAACTTTTAACTTTGAAGAGCTCTCGAGAGAAAAGAGGATCTAAAAATACACACACACACACACACACGTATTTCTTTTTCGTTACCGAAAGAATCGAATTAAACTCCACGTCTCCGAAGTAAAATTCATGATGACTTTTAAAATCATGTCTCGTAGACATTGTCAAAGTCAACACTAAATCCACTTTGACAGGTAGAAACTCGGAAGGGGAAAAAAAAAAGTGACAGAGATGCTCTAAAAAAATGCTTTCAATGTTCTTTTCTGGAATGTTTTGGAAAAGAAAGAAAGAAAATGAGGATAAAAGTTTTTTTTCCCGAGGAATGTTACGCGAAACATGTACATAAATTGATTTCCAACGAAGGACGGAGGACCCCGAGGAAAAACACCGTTTCATACCCTCTGATATATTTTATGGTCAGTAGATAAGATGGAGGACGAAAATACTTCGAGATTTTTATCGAAAAGTGCTGACGAGATTAAATTATATGTAACTTTTTTTTTTTTTTAAATTCAATTTTCAAATATTTTTCGTAGAGATAAGTTTGGATAGAAGTTTATATTTGATTTCTTAACCCTTACGGCGGCAATCCCGAGATATCTCGTCAAACTTGATTAACCCTTCCCGAAATATCTCGGTTTCTCAACACGACTTTATTTTCCAATGTAGCTGTTATAATGCGGATCAGGAAAATTTTAAGAACCGCTCTAATGGTTAAACCAAGTGAACAGTAAAAGGGGGGGGGGGTTGTATTAAGGTATCCGACTACCTTTCTTGTCACTTTTCTTTAAAAATGGTTCTGGAGTTCACTTTAAATACATTTTTTGATAGAAAGTGTCTCGAAATGGTCAAAACAGTGTCAAATTTTGGTCTATGTATTACATTTTCTATGAAAAAGTCGTTTTATGTCAAATTTTAGGCAAAATTCATGTGTTATTCGAAACACGATTGCAAAAAATTTTATCAATGAAATGCTTTGTGATTTTCACAGTGCATTTAGCTAGATATGTTGCAGGTTATGGACCAAAATTTAAAGGATGGCATGATATGTTCATAAGTCACACCAAAATATATTTAAGTACGTGTGAATTTTTTTTGACATTTCATCCTACATTTTGTCTATAAAACACTGTAATTCAAAAAAATATATGCGATAGACCTTAGATTTTGGTTAATAATCTCAACAACATATAGCAAAATATCACATTAAAATTTCGTAAGGATGCAATACATCAATTTTTACAAATCATGTCACAAAGTGAAGTAAAATGTCAAAAATAGCATTCTTCGTAAAACACGTTTAAAATCTTTATTCGCGTATTACTTGTACGTAAAAAACGCAACACTAAAGTGAACGTTACTTAGATTCTAAGCATTATATAAACAAAACAAGGCCCGTTTTGGAATCACAACAAATAGGGCTTTTATAAAAAATAAAAAAAATGAAAATCCATATTTTTTCTTCCAAAATGACGTTTTCAACGTAGTCGGATACCTTAAATCCTTTTATCCCAGGATTGAGGAAATCCCAGGAATAATATTATAATTCCCGGGAATTATATCGTAATATTGTAATTTAAAAAAACAAAAGTGTAACGAATCTATTTTCCCAGTATGGATATTTTTACTAACTCCGTGGCCTTACAGCACCTAATGCGTTTTGTTTGTTTATGCGTTGCTAAAAGAAGGTGAGAAGAGAAAATCTATCTTCCAAGAGAAGAGAACGTGAGTTGGAATGTGGTTTCCGTTCTGTAAGGTTGTCTGTTTTGAGTGTGCTTCGAAATAAAGGCTTCTTCTTTAAGTTCCGCAGTTTCGTGCTTTAATTGGACACCCCTCCAATATCAAGGGTTTAGAAATATTCCGCCATCTCCCGGAAAAGAGACGCACCTCCTACACGACGTCCCCTTACAAAACTGGCGCCCAACGTCATGGCTCGAACTCAAGGCAGTACGAAACGGACATTCGATCTCAACTGTGAGGTTCCTGATAGCTCCTAAAATCGAAATGGCGTACTTGGCCAAAGGTAAGAAACGTGATTTGATCCTACTCGCTCTAGAATTAGGAGAGGAAGTTCCGAATGATTCGCGTGTAGTAGATCTCAAGCATATAATAACAAAGTCCTCCGGTTATGAGGAAGAATTCGTGAAAGCCCTGCTGGCTACTATTATCGGAGAAAGAGAGGGAGAAGAAGAACGAGCTAGAATAGTTGAGGAAAGAGAAGAAAAACGAGCTAGAATAGTTGAGGAAAGAGAAAAAGAACAATCTAGGATCGCCGAAAAAAAGGAACGAGAACGTTCGTTTGAACTTGAAAAGATGCGGTTGCAGCTTGAGTTTCAACGACTCTCGTAACCGGCAGAAGAGCCATCCGTCGCTCTCATCGATCAGCCCAAGTTCGACGTGAAGAGGTTGATCCCGAATTTCAATCCGAGTGAAGATGATATGTCGCTATTTCTAAAGTTGTTTGAAAGACAGCTAAAATTCTTGAAAGTGGAGAAGGTGAACTGGGTTGCGTATCTGCTGGGAGTTTTGCCGAATGAAGTTACTAAGCTTATTGCTCGAGAACCTGAAGATAAGGCCCATGATTACGACCACATCCGGGAGGTTCTCTTACGCCGTTTCAAGCTGAGTGCGGAAAGGTTCCGGTAGCTCTTCTCTACTCACAGAAAAGCACCTGGAAGTACCTGGAAGGACTATCACTTTGAGATCCAAAGTTACTTTGAAGGCTGGCTGTCCGAACTGAACATTGGAAACTTTGACGAGCTGAAAGATCTGATGATTTCGGATCAGATGAAGAAGAGGATCCCACCTGAAGTTAAAGAACATTTTCTGGATGTTTGGAGTGAGTGGACTACCCCTGATGAAATCGTGGAGAAGCTTGATGCTTATGATAACCTTCGAAACAAAAAGAGCGAGATCCAATGTGAGAGGAAGAAGTTGCAGTCAAAGCAACATGAACCCCTTAGGTCCCCAGTGCGACAAAGAGACTTTCATTCTAATCAACGTGCGAATCCGGAATCGGAAGATGCAGGACGTCATCCTGTCTTAAGATGTTATGGTTGTGGGGAACCTGGTGTTACCAAGTCCCGATGCCGAACGTGTAATCCTCCAACGGATAGACCAGGACCCAGTGTCAACGCTTTGGACTTATACAGTTTATCACCCCATCCTAATACGGAATCGAAAGATGACAGTAGCAGTCATATCCTAAGATGTTACGGGTGCGGAGAACCTGGTGTCGTCAAGTCCCGATGTCGAACGTGCAATCCTGCCACGAACACCCCAGAAGTTAGTGTCGACGAGTTGGACTTTTACAGTTTCTCAACTGAGAGACGTAAAAAAAATGCTATCGAAGTCATGATCTGTCATAAGCGTGGAGCCGTGTGTGCTGACACCGGTGCCACACATTCGGTGGCAGGGAAGAAGCTATATCATCTCCTACAAAAACATGGTTTGTTCTTTTCCCGCAAGACTATCGTTATGAGACTAGCCGATGGATATGCTCGTAGAGCCGAAGTCCTAACTACGACTGTGGACATTAACGTCCAAGGTAAAGTGATTCCCACCGAGATGATGATGCTACCACAGGCCAGAGAAAACCGAACCCTTCTCGGTACCGACTTTCTCAGTGATGCTGGAATCGTCCTGGATGTTCAGCAAGGAAAGTGGTACTTCTCTGAAGCTCCTGAGAAGCGACATCCGTTCGTCGAAGGCCCATCTGAAAGCAGTGCCCTCCTGGAACTACCTGCTGAGTCACAATCATGTCGACTTCGTGAAGATAAAGGTACCCATCTTACTTCTCAGCAACGAGAACTTGATTCATCCCCGGCGGAGTTCAAGCGATGCTTCAAGCCAGGGGGAGGCCCGATACCTTTCATCGAGCAGCGAGAACTTTATTCCTTCTCAGAAGAATCCCATAGATGCTCCAAGTTAGGGGGGGAGGAAGACCTTTCCTGAAGCACCAGATCAACAAGAGTGGTAATGACAGGGTATACAGCTGTAAAGGTGGCCCTAGAGAAGGCTACGAAAGGTGTCGTGTTTCAAATTCTCGCTCGACCTTGCGAGGAAGGCATGCTTGCTATAACTGCGGTCGACGTGGACACGTTGCCCGAAGATGTTGGGATCAGATAGTGTGTTACCAGTGTGAAAATCGTGGTCATATTCCCCGCAACTGTCCAGGCAGCCACGCTGATAAACTATCCAGCGCAATTGGTAAGGGAGCCGAGCAGTGTGAGCTGTTGAACTTCATTGTAGTGGAGAAGAGTTCACGGACTCTCCACGACTCCCAACATGGGAATGATGTTTTGGATAAGATCAGTGAAAACGTTGAATCTACTCCGGAAGCTGAAGATTTCCTGAACGGGAGGAAACAAGAACTCGTCTTGAATCCCGTAAAGCAGTACCGATTACAAAGAGAGTTGACTCCATTACAAGATGCTGAGACCACAACCGTGGTTACCCGGACCCCACGAGAGTGGCGTTCTTCAAAAGTGCATCCGAACCCTAATGAGCGTCCTGAGAACTGGTGCGATTCAAGGACCGAACTTCGACCTGACACAAGAGTGTCGGCAGTTGCCCGGAGCTTCCCGTTCTGTTCGTCAGGAATTACACCTAAAGGAAAGATGGCTGTTACTGGCTCCTCGCCGAGACGTCGTCGGAGCCAGAGGGGGAGATTGTAACGAATCTATTTTCCCAGTATGGATATTTTTACTAACTCCGTGGCCTTACAGCACATAATATGCTTTGTTTGTTTATGCGTTGCTAAAAGAAGGTGAGAAGAGAAAATCTATCTTCCAAGAGAAGAGAACGTGAGTTGGAATGTGGTTTCCGTTCTGTAAGGTTGTCTGTTTTGAGTGTGCTTCGAAATAAAGGCTTCTTCTTTAAGTTCCGCAGTTTCGTGCTTTAATTGGACACCCCTCCAATATCAAGGGTTTAGAAATATTCCGCCATCTCCCGGAAAAGAGACGCACCTCCTACACGACGTCCCCTTATAAAAGTAAATATAAATGTTTTCTCAGCTTTCCAAATCTAAAAAAACATTTATATACGTCGCCAAACACTCGCCAAAGTGCCAGATTTGGAGCTACGTTGATGTCGCAGGAAGGAAGGTAGTCAAATCTCCGGGGAGAGAGAAAGAAAGAGAAAGGGAGGTAGAAATATATAATTCCACAGTAGACCTCTTGGCCCAAGTAAATAGAGGGCACAGACCCCTTGATTCCAGAAAATGGAGGCCACAGATCCCTTGATTTAAGTAAATGGAGTCCACAGATCCCTTGATTTAAGAAAATGGAGGCCACAGACCTCTTCTGCCAATTAAGGTTGACCAATCGTTCGAATAAAATGAAGGCCGCAGACACTTTTTTTAATATAATGGAGGCAATGAACCACTTGTTTGAATAAAATGAAGGCCACGAGCTCATTGTGCAATAAAATGAACCTTATGGAACCCTTGTTCGAATAAATGATGGCCACTGAACCCTTATGCAGGGCCGTCTGAAGAGCATCTCGGGGGTGGGGGGGGGGAGGGGGCAAGTGACCTCTCTTGGGCCCTCGGGCCAAGTGATATTTCTGAGGCCCTACCTGGCCAATTCTCGAAAAATTCACCTACTTCTCGTTTTTCCGAGGCCCCTTTTCTCTTGAGGCCCCCGGACCGTGCCCGGGTGGGCTCATGCATTAAGGCGGCACTGCCCTTTTGTCAAAAAACTGAATGCCAAGGAACACTTGCGCCAGTAAAATATATGCCATATACATGGGTGCCCTTGCGAGGGAGCCCTTGCTACAGCCCTCGCAACCGAGACGATTCTTATTAATTTTTTTTCACACTATAAATTCACTACAGTGTGTGCGACCCATGAAAAATGTGATTGAGGCCCGCCAAAAATCCCAGCCTAGAAGCTCTGCTCTATTATGTGGGTGGGGAGGGGTGCAATAGCTACGAACCATTTGTTCTCTTAAAATGAAGGTTACAAACCCATTGTTTTAATAGAATGAAGGTTGCAGATCCCTTGTCAATAAAGTGAAGGCCGGAGACTCCTTGCTACAATAAAATGGTGACAGTCCCCCATCGTTACAATAAAATACATGGCGCGGAGCCCCCCCCTCCCCCTCCTAGAATAATATTGAGAGAGTAATATGATGAGCTAATTGTGTTTCCTCATACAGTCTTACTGGACCCTGAAATATTTCCAAGAGCTATGAAGGGAGGGGGAGGGGGGTGTCCGTGTGGATCAATGAAATCTTTTTTAAGGACCCTCAAGAGGTCCACGAAACCTGCTCCAAAAAAATCAGCCCAAATCGCAAATTGTTGACGTAATAGTGAAAGTGTCGTTAAAACCGAGATCGTTATAACCGAGTTTAATGTTTAAAAAAAAAAGAACGAAATTCTGGGATTGGATTGAATCCAAAAATCCCGGCAAAATTAAATCCCTGTGTAATTAAAAAAAAAAGAAGAAAAATATCAATTTTTTTTCCTTGGCTTTTTCTAAAAGCATCGCCAAACACTCGCCAACGTGTCTGATTTGGCACAATCTTGATGTAGGAAGGAAAAGAGAGAGAGGGGGGGGGGGTGGTAGAGCAAAAACACCGCATAGAACAATACCGTTTCCCGTTTTTTCGTTGTTTTTCGTCGTTTGTTGTTGTTTTTTAACGTTGTTGGCCCGCGGTACAGTTAGTTCTACATCACTCAAGTTACCTCCGGTACATTCCCAGATTATTCAAGTTCACATTCCCAAATTACTGAAGTGATCCATGATGGAATAATTACGGATCACTTGAGTGACTTGCGGCCCAAATCCAGAGAACAGTTCCGCGACATTTCTAGAGCACTTGAGTGGCCCGGACACATTTCCAGGTCTCTTGAAGAATCTGTGGAACATTTGGGGATCACGAAAGTGGCTATATAGAGGACTTATCAATAGGGAGAATATTAGTTCAGGTGCCTACAAACTAGGGAAAGGTTTTCCTTGTTTTTGGCACACTGAGTAAGATGTCATTAAGAATATTTCATATGTTTATAAAGGGTGGTTGATGACGGCGTAAGCATCATTTTAAACCCCCGCCCCCTCCCCATGTCATCAAAAGTCAGCAAACCCGAAACCCAATCCCCCCCCCATCGATGCTGACGTAGTACTTGAATGACCCCCCACAAGCTTACGGCCCCCCTTAAAGTTTTTAAAATGAAGGCCGCGGACCTGTTGCGTCTATAAAATGAAGACCACGGAGCCCTTTTTCAGTGTAATATTCAGAAAGTAATATATATATATATATATGATTAATGAACTAATTATTTTGTTATAAAAGCTTACTGGGTTCCCCCTCCCCCCCCGAAATCAAAGCCTCCCAAGGGGTCCGGTAACCCCTGGTTAAGAACCTCTGTTCTCAGCCCGAGCCACAAATTATTGACGTCGTAGCCAAGGTGTTGTTAACCGAGGTCGTTATAACTGACATCAACTGTTGAAAAAAGAAACCGAATCCTGGTAATGGATCGAATTTCCCGTAATCCCAGGATTGAGAAAAACACTGACTGAAAAAAAAAGAAGTAACAGATATTCTCTGGTTTTTTTTTTCTCGAACTTCGCCAAGCACTCGCCAAAGCGTCTGATTTGGCGCAATGTTGACGTCGTAGGAAGGAAAGAAGGCAAATCTCTCCGAGGAGAGAGGAAGGGAGAGAGAGAGAGGTATAGAGAGAAACACACACACACACAATTCCAATAAGAACTGCAGCGGTGGTGCAAACACCGCATAGAATAATACCGTTTTCCGTTGTTGTTGTTGTTTTTACCCGTTTTCATTATTTATTTTTTTAGGTCCCCCCCATCTCTTATCATAGCATAAATATGTTTTTTTTTCCATCTATTATTATCGCCATCACCAAATGAGAATTGATTTCCGTTATGGAACTGCCCGAAACCCCAGTTACATTATCTCCTCAAGTGTTGCTGCGAGAGAATCCATTTCAATTCCGGCTCCCGTTGAACGGAAAAGCTTTGCTTTTTAGTTTCCCGAACAACCTTCATCATACAGAGTAGATAGAGTATTTGGTAGAAATTTATCAGAGTTGTGTATGTGATGTAGAACAAAGAATAAGGGACTAGACGGAAACCCACTAGAAGCCGGGACCCACAACAACAACAACAGTAGCAAAAAGATGACGACGGCTTTTGCTGGTGTTGGAATCGTTTTTACCCTTGGGAGGATTGTTTGTTGTGCAGCAGCAGCGTCTTCTTCTTCTTCTTTGTGGTTCAATGTGTGATGATTCTACATTCAGGTAAAAAGAGATATTTATTTACTTATTTATTTGAAATATGAACGATCCACAGGTTTGATTGTAACAAAAAATAAAATGAAGAAAACACCCTTTTTCTTTGTTCAACGGTAGGAGTTGTGATTTCTGTGTTTGCTTAGCCCCGAATAATCATGGAAAATGATGATTGATTCCTAGCCCAGTCAATATGTTCCAAAAAACAGGGTTTCCTTGCGTGCAGAATGCCGAATACTTCTGAATTTTTGTTATGTTGTAGGGACCAAAGCCAAAAGTAAAAAAGTTTGCAGAAACTAAAGGCCTGTGCAAGCTGAGTTATATTTAAAAAAAAAGTCGAAATTTTCGGACTTTTTCCAGTTCTTGCTCAATATCTCTGTTTCTGTGTATCGGAGAACAAATGTAATAATTGCAATATTGTAGAAGACAAAATTTTCTACAACTTTTACAATCATGATTCTACGGGTTATAGTTATCGGTGCTATAGAGCAGTGAAAGTGCGATGATTTCAACAAAATCTGAAAAAAAAAGTTCCCGTAACATTTGGTTTCTCTAAAACCTCTGTAAATAAAGTGATTACATTTAATGGGCAGTGCATTCTATCATTGTTTGGTACAGACGAACGATGTAGCAATTGTTATTAAGACACGAAAACTGTGTAGGTTTATTGTTTGCTTATATTGGAAGAGTACGAAGCTGATATTGTAAAACAACAACAACAATAATTGGATCTGGAATTTGTTCGGAAGTGAGGAATGTCTGATGAGATCAGTGCCGTCTTAACGCATGGGCTCAAGACAGAAGGGGCCTAAGAAAAAAAAAAACGAGAAGTAGTTGATTCTTCGAGAATTTTCCAGGTAGGGCCTAAAAAAAATCACTTGGCCCGGGGGCCCATGATGCTCTTAAGACGGCCCTGGATGAGATGAGTGCTTGTTTGTGGGTAAAAAGCTGGAGCAGGAAAGGAGAGGGGGGAAGATAATGATGCTGTAGGTCACTTTCTTTGTGCAAAGAGTGCACATATCTACTAGCAGGATATGTTAAGTCTCGATGACAGAATGGGCCCAACTAAGTTCTACAACTGCAAATATATATCCCCTCAAACTGTGTTTTTGTGGTGAAAGGATCGATGTTTGTGAATTTGTCATTTACCATTGGGTGACTGAAATATTGAAAACGACAGAAAAAAAAAGAACTTTTCGCACTAATAATTATTTTAAAAACTGTTGATAACTTTTTGAATGTATGTCATGTATCTAGATTTTTAACAGAAGATAGAGTAGAAATAAAATTTTAAATTTAAAAAATAATGGATCATTTTCATTTCCATATAAACTTCATATTCCCCCCCTTTTTTGATCCCAAAAATATTTGAAAGTTATTTCTGATGTGTTGTTCTCTCTTATATAGAGGCTTTAAGTCGAGAACTCGTTGGGGAAGGTGCTCTTTTGGGTAAGAGAACCCATGCTTTCTTTGAAATTTTCGAGATGAGCGTGGAGGATGCAATGTGTCATACGTATATATGCTCCTAGAAGCTTGCTTGTGATACGTCTATTCGCATGCTTAACGGGTTCATAGGTAAACCGATGGATCAAATACAATCTTATTTAGCTTGTGGAGAAATATAAAAATCAGTACAAAACTAGAGTATCCCATGTTTCGCCCAAATCGCACCCTCCACGCTCATCTCGAAAAATTCAAAGAAATCATAGGTGCTTACCCAAAAGTGCACCTTCACCAAAGAACTCCCGACTAGGATCATCTATATGAGAAAGAACATAAGTTTAATTATTTTTGAAAGCGAAAAAAAAAAGGGAATATGAAGTGTATATGGAAATAAAAATATTGAAAAAGTCCCATTGTTTTTTAAATTTATTTATTTTGTGATTTCTTTGAATTTTTCGAGATGAGCGTGGAGAATGTAAGGCGCCATTCGGCAAAACATTTGATATTCAATTTTTGTACAGATTTTCATGTTTTTTCACACGCTCACGATGGTTTTTGATCCAGAAGTTACCTATGAACCCGCTAAGCGTGTGAACAGATATATCTCAAGCTTCTGGAGACATATGTGTACACATATGACGCATCGTATCCACAACGCTTATTTCGAAAAACTCAAAAAAAGAACGAGTGATCATCCAAAAAAGCACCTTCACCTTCTTCGACTAGAGAAGCATCTATCTATACTTGTATAAGAGCTGTGCCATTATGATCATAGGCCCTAAAATCAATGAAATATCTTTGGCAATGATTTACTATATTTATTCATACTGCACAATTTCAATGGCATTAGTATGCTGCTTATGTGTTACCATTGAGAGAGAAATTTGATTTTCCCTTTATCTCAAAAACTAGAACCAATATGGCGAAACCAATCCCACATTCGAAATCAACGCCCTGAAATCACTGAAATTTCATCGGCAATGGTTTACTATATTTGTGTATAATGGACAGTTTCAACGTGATTTGTATGCTGCCTAGGCATTACTATTAAAATTTGATTTTCACTTTATCTCAAAACTGTACGCGATGGAATTTTTCAATTATTTTCTAAGTAATTATCATCCGAAAACTTTGAAATGCTAGTTATTTTTAAAAAAGCTTTCTCATCACAGACCTGTGTTACTATTGATTTTAAATAGTAAAATTTCTGTTTCTAAATTCTATGAACTGTCTTTTTTTGGGCTTCACTGCCCACTTTGTCAGCGTGCTGTGAAGCTCGTTTTATGGGATTGATATACGGTGTCCGACGAGTAATTTAGGTTCCGAGCAAAAGGTATTTATTATGTCTCGAATTCAAAGCAAATCGTGGAATTATGAGCTTGGAAACGTAAGAGAGAAAAAAATTGAATAATTGTATAATAGTAAAGACTGAATTTGATTAAATGTATAATTTTAGAAGTTATCCTTTAAAAAATTTTAATTTAATTACGTACTATTTTGAATATTTTCTTTTTACTCTTTACATAAAAATTTGTTATTTTAAAAATTTTCATTTTACCCATTTTTATATTATTTTATTGATTTTTAAAAATTCTCAATTTATTGTTTCTCAATTCTTATTTTATCAACTTTTAAATTTTTGTATTAATTTTTTTATTTTCTCATTTCATTCTGTTTAAAATTTTCATTTTGTTCTGTTTAAAATTTTCATTTTGTTCTGTTTAAAATTTTCATTTTGTTCTGTTTAAAATTTTCATTTTGTTCTGTTTAAAATTTTCATTTTGTTCTGTTTAAAATTTTCATTTTGTTCTGTTTAAAATTTTCATTTTGTTCTGTTTAAAATTTTCATTTTGTTCTGTTTGAAATTCTCTTTCTGTTCATTTATTTCAGTCTCATTTTATTCATTTTGGAACTGTTTTTTTTTAATCATTTTTATAAATTCTTATTTCATTTTGTTTAAAATTCTTACTTTGTTCTGTTAAAATTCAAATTTTGCTGCGTTTATAATCCCAATTTTTATAAAGTCTCATTTTATTAATTCTCTTCACACTCATTTTATTCATTTTGGAATTATTGTTTTAATAAATTCTCATTTCATTCTGTTTAAGTCTTACTTTATTCATTTTAATATCCCCATGAAACATAGTTGTTCGCATTTCTGTATTTTCACACTATAATAAATAAAATGATCAAATTAATAATATTTTAATAAATTCGATTTAATTTATAAATTATAATCAGCTAATTTCAACATTTTGAAAACTTTTAAGTATTTTTTATAATTTTTCCAATGATGCTCATCGAATCAAATAAAGAATAAAAAAACGAACTTATAGATCTATTCTAGGTTTCACAAAAGAAAAACATAATTTTTGAATTAGTTCCCGGTATATTGAAGTCAATAATGAGATGAGAAATTAAACCAATAAGTTAGATTTTGAGCTTTCCTGAATCAAATAAATTTGATTATTTTTCATTTAGACCATTTTTATTTCATTTAGGAATGACGTGTAAATTAAAAGTATTCGTACATGATGAGGATGGAGTAAAAAATTATAGTTTTTGAAATCTATTATATTTATCATTCAATTATCATTGAAATTCTTATTTGAATTTTTTAAAATTATTGTGTTTGTGTGTAATGTTAATTTTTTTTATCGTTTTTAAAATATTCAATTCAGTCTTTTCTGTTCTGTAAATATTCATTTTATTTTGCAGTATTTATTTCGATTTTTAAAAAAATCATTCTATACATTTCTATTTTTTTGAAAACATTCATTTTATTCTTTTTTGAAAACATTCATTTTATTCTTTTTTGAAAACATTCATTTTATTCTTTTTTGAAAACATTCATTTTATTCTTTTTTGAAAACATTCATTTTATTCTTTTTTGAAAACATTCATTTTATTCTTTTTTGAAAACATTCATTTTATTCTTTTTTGAAAACATTCATTTTATTCTTTTTTGAAAACATTCATTTTTGAAAACATTCATTTTATTCATTTTTGAAAACATTCATTTTATTCATTTTTGAAAACATTCATTTTATTCTTTTTTGAAAACATTCATTTTATTCTTTTTTGAAAACATTCATTTTATTCTTTTTTGAAAACATTCATTTTATTCTTTTTGAAAACACTCATTTTATTCATTTTTGAAAACATTCATTTTATTCATTTTTGAAAACATTCATTTTATTCATTTTTGAAAACATTCATTTTATTCTTTTTTTAAAATATTCATTTTATTCTTTTTTTAAAATATTCATTTTATTCTTTTCTTAAAACATTCATTTTATTCCTTTTTTAAAACATTCATTTTATTCTTTTTGAAAACATTCATTTTATTAATTATTGAAAACATTCATTTTATTCATTTTTGAAAACATTCATTTTATTCTTTTTTTAAAATATTCATTTTATTCTTTTTTTAAAACATTCATTTTATTCTTTTCTTAAAACATTCATTTTATTCTTTTCTTAAAACATTCATTTTATTCTTTTTGAAAACACTCATTTTATTCATTTTTGAAAACATTCATTTTATTCATTTTTGAAAACATTCATTTTATTCTTTTTTTAAAATATTCATTTTATTCTTTTTTTAAAACATTCATTTTATTCTTTTCTTAAAACATTCATTTTATTCCTTTTTTAAAACATTCATTTTATTCTTTTTGAAAACATTCATTTTATTCATTTTTGAAAACATTCATTTTATTCTTTTTTTTAAATATTCATTTTATTCTTTTTTTAAAATATTCATTTTATTCTTTTTTGAAAACATTCATTTTATTCTTTTTTGAAAACATTCATTTTATTCTTTTTTGAAAACATTCATTTTATTCTTTTCTTAAAACATTCATTTTATTCCTTTTTTAAAACATTCATTTTATTCTTTTTGAAAACACTCATTTTATTCATTTTTGAAAACATTCATTTTATTCATTTTTGAAAACATTCATTTTATTCATTTTTGAAAACATTCATTTTATTCTTTTTTTAAAATATTCATTTTATTCTTTTTTGAAAACATTCATTTTATTCTTTTTTGAAAACATTCATTTTATTCTTTTTTGAAAACATTCATTTTATTCTTTTTTTAAAACATTCATTTTATTCTTTTTTTAAAACATTCATTTTATTCTTTTTTTAGAAACATTCATTTTATTCTTTTTTGAAAACATTCATTTTATTCTTTTTTTAGAAACATTCATTTTATTCTTTTTTGAAAACATTCATTTTATTCCTTTTTTAAAACATTCATTTTATTCCTTTTTTAAAACATTCATTTTATTCTTTTTTGAAAACATTCATTTTATTCTTTTTTATAAGCATTAGTAACACATAAATAAAAATTGAAACTTTACAAATTTCGAAAAAATCGGAATTTCGTCATCATTTTTATATACTGACACTTGCTCAAAACGTCATGAGTCTTCGAACTCATTAGAAGTTCATTTTTGTCTTTTGGCGGAAACTTTTGAAGTCGTTTCGTCATGACACCCTAAAAATTCACGAAGGGGCTCAAATCTGGTGAATTTGAAAGCCAGGGGGGGGAGAGAGAGAGAGAGAGAGAGAGAGAGAGAGAAGTGAAATTTAATTTTTTTTTGTTCGAGCTAAGCAGGAGTCGATGTCGAAATGGGAGAAGATGCACAGTCTTGTTGGTGGATGAAAGCGTCCAGTGAATCTTCAATCTTGGTATCAAGTAGTGTTCTAGAATTTCTCGATATATATCGGAATTTACTGTTCCGGTCAAAATACAAAGCCTTCTTGGGCCCTTGGCACTCATACAACCCCTCTATCATAAGGGACGTAGCAAATTTCACTGACAGCTTCATGCACTGCTTAGTGATTGCTTCATGGTTGAGACGACAAACACGGAGACCTTGATCACCATGAATCACACAAAATACCGATTTATCACTGAAAACCGTATTACAGTCCTGGTCTTCCAACAACAGTTTTTGTTTGCACCATCGTATTCCAGAATTCATATGTTTGCGAGTAAATAACGGATTTCTTTTGGGCACACGGGGGTCATATCCATAATGAGATGGATATCCACCACCGACTGTATGCGGCGACCAAGAGGTACGGGAGTGTATAATAGAGACTAGCGTCGAAAACAATTGTATTGGTTTCTTCTACACCGCACATACTCGAGAAGCGAGGTGAGGGAGAGAAAGAGACCACTCTCTCGCGACTTGAACAAACCTGTTTGTTTTCATTTTGATCAGCTGATTGGTCTGTTGCTTCCCTTTTCTTTCCTGTCACTCTTCTGCGGATGAATCATCATCATCATAATGCTCTTACATTCCAGAACCCTTCCATGACCCGAGGGGTTTTGAAACTGTACTCCATGAAAATTTACTGTATCCTCCTCTTCGTTTACATTATGCATGTTTTTCTTCCTAGTCGCAATTCTTGTATAACTTGCACTTCTTCGCTGATAGTGGTCGTCTCAGTGTGGTGGAGTGAGTCTTGGTGTCAATGCGCCATTGACACCAAGTTCTTTCCGCTTTCTACCTGACGCTACAAAAGTGGTTTTGTCTCAATGTTTTTCAAATTTTTTAAGAGTGTCCGGTATTGCAGTAGTAATTGGCTTACGACCACTGCTGCGTGTTTTCTCTGAAAATTTAGATGATTTCTTGAAGTTGCTCTCAAATTTGCTTGAGAGCAACTTCGCTTTCTGGGCGATCATTTGTTGATTAAGTTCTTCTCTTCGGAGATTTAATTCTTCACCGCCAGAGATTTTAGTCAGTCTGTTGGATCTATCTTTCGACCCATTTTCAATACATAACTGAATAAAACTGTTTGCAAGCCTGCCTTTATACGTCTAATGTATAAAGGCAATTATAAATCTAATGCCTTTATACTTCTTCGTGATAGCGGGATTTAAGCAAATTTTATCACTGACGATTATCCAATCAGAATTATTCTAATATTTTGAACCATCTCTTCTAATTATTCAAATTCTTTTGAATATCGTAAATATTTTTTAAAAAAATATGCTATTGCAATTCTGAACCCGTAATAAGTGTCACAGGTAACTCCAAACGACTCCCGTGTCTTTCGTTCGCTTCCGTTGTTCATTTTTGCCGGTGATCCTCTGCTGAAGAAGAAAAAAAAAAAACGACGGCTTTTTTGCGTTATTCTAATTTTTTGAATCGGAGTTGTAGTTTATGGATAGGAGGAAGAATGTGGAACTTCGATGAGAAATCAAAGCTGTTTCGTATGCACTCGACACATCTAAAGCAGCTCATATTTCACTGCACCTGCAAGAGGAAAGACCAAGATATTCCATCGATGCCTTCAATATTTTGCGCCAAAACCAACCAACAGGTCGAAAGCAAATCTAATCGAGCTAAAATAAAGGCCTACACTCATACAAAAAAAATATAATTTCTAGATCATCTTTCGCAATTTCGCAGCGCCAGTGGCTTCGAATGCACACCAAGAGTGCTAAACTGCCAACCGATCGATTTCTCCATCGCATATACACCCCGTGAGATAGAGACACACACACACACCAACAACACAAAGAATCATCATCATGGGGTGAAAATATGTCTTCTTCGATTTCCAGCTTTTACGCAAGGCGGCAAAGATGGCAACGCCTCTTTACGTAAACGAACCTCCAAAAACAGTGGAGGAAAAAAAAAAAAAAAAACAGCTGAGATTGGCACATTTTGTTGTTGTGGTGCCGCGGATAATTCCGTTCCTTGCGTTGTTATCATGATTGAGAAGGAATTATCCGGCATGGAAAGTGCGATATGCCACGCGAGAATGAAGTCGTCGGCGACTACAGATAATTCGATCCTCGATTATTTGGTTTTTCTTCAGGTGGAAATATTGACCCTAATCGAGTCCCTTTTCGATGCACCTGCCATTGGGAAGCTTTGACGTACGCATGCAATTTTTCCTGACACGTAGAGCATGTTATCGATCATCAAGTCACGTGATTTGATCGATTCTCGAGTGATCGAACATGAAAAGTTTTTTATGTGATATATGGTAAAACCTCTGTTTAAGGGATACTTCGAATAGGAACATTTTTATTTAAGGACACTCCGAATAAAGCCCTATTCAAGATACACTTCGAAGAGGGGCATTTCCATTTAAGAAATACTCCGAATAGTGACTTTCTATTTAAGGGACACTTCGAATAGGGCAAATTCTGTTTAGCGGGCACTTCGAATAGAAACATTTCTGTTTAAGGGACAATCCGAATAGAGAATATTTATATTTAAGGAACACACTACAAATAGGGGACACCGCTATTTAAGGACACTCCGAAGAAGATTCTATTTTTAGGGTTACTCTGAATAGGGGAAACGTCTATTTAGGGACGCTTTAGATGAGGATTTATTAGATGAGGACACTAAGAAACGGATAACTCTATTTGAAGGATAGAGGAAGCCTTTATTTAAAGGACACTCTAAATAAGGACACTTTCATATAAAGAACATTTTGAATAAAGAATAACTTTATTTAAAGGACACTCGGAATTGGGGACGCCTCTATTTAAAGGACACTCTGAATAGGGGACATCTCCATGTCCTCTATGCTTTATGGGACAATCCGAATGAAAAACACCTCTATTAAAGAGAAACTTCGAATGAGCGATACCTGTACAAAATCGAAGAGGATATACCTTCATTTAAGAGACACTCGAATTAGACATTTCTTCTTAAAGGACACTCTGACACTTCAAGGGATGGATGTTTTGATCATGGCCCCTACATCCCGAAACAGGGTCCTAAGACTGGGATGTTTTTCGGGTCCCCAGGCAAGACTTTTAATGGCCCCACGAATTTATAACGTGAAAAAAAATGAAAATCAGTGCCTCATGGCTGAAGCCTTGTGAGCCTGATCCGTGGCGCGGGGGGGGGGCATTGTCCTGATCCGTCTCTCTTTGAATAAAAACTTCTCTGCCTCTAAGGGATACTCCGAATAGGAAATACTGTATCTCTATTTGAGGGTAACTCCGAATAGGTGGCACTTCTATTCAAGGCACATTCCGAACAGAGATATCTCTATTTTTAAGGGACTCTACTATTTAAGGGGCACCCTTACTTAAGGGACATTCCGAATCGAGGACACCTCCTTTAAGGGACACTTCTATTTAGGAGACACAGCGAATAGGGGAACAACTCCAACTAGCGATATTCAGACTAGGAACACTATTTAAAGGGCACTCCGAATAAGTGGTGCCTTCATTTTAGGGGTACCTTTATTTAAGGGGATACGCCAAATAGGGGACACCTCTAATAAGGGACAATCAGAATAGAAACACACCATACCAAACACGCAATAAGGGACACATTTGCTTAAGGGGAAACTCTTAAGGGGGGGGGGGACACACACATATTTAAAGGACACTCTGAATAAGGATGCCTCTATGTAAGGGACACTTCATATAAAGGAGACACCACTATTTAAGGGGAAGCCTCTGCTTGAAGGGTATGTTTTAGGAATATTTCGTTACGCATATTATTTAACTTAAAAATCACCAAGTTGGCAACATTTAATTTCATCACGCAGACAGTATTCGGCAATTCAAATTATCTCATTAAATCGCCAAGTTGGCAACCTTTCACTTTCCTCTCCTCGCAAACAAATCATAGTATACCTTAAGAAGGTAGAAATGAAGAAAAACGGAGTATTTTTCGCCTCGAAGGCTGAAGAAGTAGATGATGCTGATAGTTGTGATGAGCAATTTCACGGTCGGCTCTGGAATGTTTCTACGCCCTCCTAACTTCATTGAAATTTCTCCCCGTTTAGTGATAATATTAAATAAAAAAAATAATAATAAAATGTAAAAGTCCTTGAGCAAGCGGAAAAAGTTATGATTACTCGAAGTGAAATTGGAAAAACTCCTCCGACATTGGTGTGGACTCGTTACGATTTCATTTTGCATCAAAAACCACTTAAAACAGCAACTTTAGGCAAACAATTTCTCCCTCCTCTTGCTTATCAACATTTTTTTGCAGGAATTGGTAAAGCTCGTCGCACAAAACAAGGTCCTCGTAGGATTATATCCAGAATCGCTGATTCCGCCATTTTTGTCTTCTTATCCTCCATCACGTCCGTTTCTGCATGATTAAATAAATAAATAAAGGACACTGTGTGAGTAGTGGATATCTATATTCAGAGGACACTCTGGAGTGTGGCATTCAGAGGACACTCTGGAGTGTGGCATTCAGAGGACAGTTTTTGAATAGGATGCCTCTATTTAATGGACATTCTGAATCGGGGATGCCTCCATGTGAAAGACACTATGAATAGGGACGCCTCTTTTTAAAGGACACTCTGAATCGCGGACGCCTCTATTTAAAGGACACTCTGAATCGCGGACGCCTCTATTTAAAGGACACTGTAACATCGTATAGTGACGTTCTTATTCAATGATCATTCTGAACAAAGAATAACTCTTTTGAAAATGGCACTCTCTGAATAGGAACGCCTCTATTTAAAGGTCACTCTGAATCGGGGATGCTTCTATTTGAAAAACACTATGAATAGGGACGCCTCTATTTAATGGACATTCTGAATAAAGAATAACTCTGTTGAAAAGGGCACTCTGAATCGGGGACGCCTCTATTTAAAGGACACTCTGAATCGGGAACGCCTCTATTTAGGGGACACTCTGAATCGGGGACGCCTGTATTTAAAGGACACTGTGACATCGTATAGTGACGTCCTTACTTAATGATCATTCCGAAAAAGAATAACTCTTTTGAAAAGGGCACTTTTTGAATAGGGACGCCTCTATTAGATGAACATTCTGAACAAAGAATAACTGTTGAAAATCGTACTTTGAATTGGGGACGCCTCTATTTGAAAGACACTCTGAATAGGGACGTCTTCATTTAATGAACATTCTGAATAAAGAATAACTCTGTTGAAAAGGGCACTCTGAATTGGGGACGCTTCTATTTAAAGGACACACATTTAAAAAATCGGGGATGCCTGTATTTAAAGTACACTGTGAATAGGGAGGTCTTGAAAAGTTGGTTTTTTTGAGTTGAAATCGCCACCTTCAAATATGGGTTTATTCCCATTGCCTCGAAGTAACGCCTTTATTAAGGGGATATCGAGGCGGTTTCGTGGTGGCTTGTAGAAGGAACAGATTACCATCGGTTGTTGATTTGGGTGGTGTACCCTTATGGCCTTACATGTTGTTGATGATGTTCAACTGTTTCAGTATGTAAATTCCTCTTGATAGGTATAGGAACGCTCCCCACCTGGTAAGTTGGGGCGATCAGGTCTGTGGCATTCATATGCAGAAACTTTGAGACTACGAGCCGGCGAGAGCCGAGATTCTTGAATGAGAACCGCATCGGGGCCATATTCATCGATGGTCGCACGCAATTCATAGAAGTTATTAGAAATCCCATCAGCATTCCAGCTGAAAATTCTGAAAGGCTTAGGAGCCGTTGTGAAAGTGGTGTTACTAATTGTTGTTGTATTAGTGTTTGAATTCACAAAGAGCAGAAAGTGATGAGTGAGTTAGATTTTATTGGCTAATATAGGATAACTTCTATAAATCTCTGCCAGATAACTATAACTGTGAGCTTATCTTTCTCTTCAGTGGTGTCCTTAAGCTTTTGGAAGGTGGTATTAGTGATGGTTGTTAGAGCAGTAGCAACTTCATTTGCGTCATGCTCAGTATAGTGTCCTCGTTCCTCTCAACAGCCTTTTGCAACAGCTCTTGTGATTATAAATTGATCAGTGATGGGATCAGTGGGCCCTGGGTGACCGTTGCTGAGGTAATTTTTGGAGCATGTTCCTCATTCAAAGTGTGAGTGGGTGAACGTTTCTTCAGTGGTACCACAAACTTGTGGATTTTGTTTATCACATTTTTAGGCTGAGCCACATCGGCAAATCTTACATTGGGCTGAGTGTTTGCGTCCTTCGTTTTATCTTATATTAACCGCTTTTCTACTTGATGGGCGTTTTCACCCGATGGTCTTGGGTTTAGGCCGGGCCCATGGAGCCCACAAGGGGTGGGCTGACAAGGCTCCAGCCCTGGGGCCCGGGATGATTTTCACCTTTTTTTTGTTTTTTCACGCTGTAAATTCATCATAACGGGGGGGGGGAAACCCGTGAAAATCTGGTTGGGGGCCCGCATAAGATTCTGGCCTGGGGGCCCTGCTCCAGAATGGAGAGGCCATGGTCAGGCCACCTAGGATATTCCTGAAATGAATTTCGGTGTTCTAGACCACATCGAAAATGTTTGTTTTTATGCGCTTTGTTCGTGTGTTGGGGGCAATCTTGAACCCTGTGTTTCTGAACGCAAATACAACAGAATTAAAACAGGTCTGGCTGAATTGCCAAACCTCTGATACTTTCTGCACATTAACTTTCCAGGGCCATCCCTATAGTTTCCTCAATTGTGACTGGAAGCCCCGTCAACTCCTTCAATTTATATATTCCACTGTTTCTTTTTCCCATGAATCTCTTGGTTCTGAAGTGTCTCATCGGGCTTACTTTCCCGACATCATGACCCTCACTAACACAAGTGGGCCGTTTGTATGCTAGTAACTTCCATGTTGACTAGAAGCCCTCTGATATAACAACTCTTAGTGGAACTTTGAACTCTTTATACAGTTACGAAACCATCGGCGTGAAAGAATTTAACAGACACCTTATCAACACCCGACTTAACCTTAGAGAAATAGAACTGGTTAAATTTTTTGTTGATAGAGTCGCTGCACGAAAGAAAGCTCTAAAAACTAGTCATAAACTTTCACATTACAGTAGAACCTCGACTATCCGGCCTCCGCGCTATGACGTCGCCAAATCCTCGGAGTTGTCTGTTTTTTCCCCTTTTTCGTTACTAATTTTTCGATATTTACAGAGGAATGCGTTAATTTTCATTCATATATAAGATAATGACAATTTACAGGCGAAAAATGGCGTAATGAATAACAAATAAGAACGATTTACACAGTTTTCGTAACAATATCTACATTCTGGGACTTCTTATTTCCACAATACATTTTTGAAACGTACAGGCAGTAAAAATTTGTATTCGTTTTTTACAAACCTTCACCATTTTATACAGTATAAAATACATATTTATGTGTAAATTGTACATGTACCAAGAGATAACTAAATGTGGAGAGGAGGGATTTTTGGTATTAAAATGGGGCTTTTTTTTTAATGGTATGGTTGGGGTCGAGCATTTATAGGTTATCCGGCCAGCCCTTCAGCCGGATAGTCCGGATTCTGTCGTAGTCACAAAAAAAAATGACGTTTGGAAATTAATCACAAATGTCGTCGACAGATGACGCTACACACCAAAGTTGGGTACGCAGTCCGAGAAATAGGCTACTAAACTGTCTTTTGCAATGTCTGCACGCAGTCATTGCAATCACATCGGCCAGAGTAACCGAATACCAGCACTTAATCGGATATTGTGTGCTGGTACCGTTGATATCCGTTTAAGCGTGTTACCAACTGATCCTGAAATTTAATATTTCTTCCATGTACAGGGCGTCCATAATTAAAAGGCCCTATTTTAAAGTAACCTACAAGTGAAACCAGTCATCAGAAAATTGTGAAATTTTGTGGAGAACTTCATGAAGTGATGGGAATTTGTTTAAGGTGGATTAGTTGCATATATCGCCACCAGAGGGCATTTATTAAGAAATGACACTTTAGCCAAACGTTTACAATTTTAACAATTGTTAAACACTTACAAACTTGAAGGCAGCAAGCATTTCACGTGACGTGCTGAACATTTCCCCGCACACACTTCGGTCAGTTGTGGAACATCGTGCCATCATGCGATTTCACATGGTATCTTCCAATGATGGCCATCATGTGGAACATGTTTTGTTGCAGTAACAATTGTAAAAGTGTTTAAAATTGTAAACTGTTGGCTAAATGTGTCATTTCTTAATAAAATGCCCTCTGGTGGCGATATATGCAACTAACCCCCCCCCCCCCTAAACAAATTCCCATCACTTCATGAAGACCACAAAATTTCACTCTTTTCTGATGACTGGTTTCGCCTGTAGGCTACTTCAAAATAGGTCTTTTAATTATGGACTCCCTGTACATTAGTCCGGTTTTTTTAACGATACTTAATTTGAATTTGTAATACAGTGAACGCTCGATGTAACTACCCCACTTTTCGTACCGTTGAAAACGGACGCTATACTGGGGATGTGGTTATATCGAAAGGAAAACATATATGATAGTCGTTATACCTTTATGAAAACGTTCGCAGGGCCGTTATTTCAACTTTTTCCAGGGGAGGGGGGCAAAGAGCATGTACTCAATGTACGCATATATATATATATACACCATTTTTAGTGTATTTTCAAAAGCAACGGGTCCCCTAACCCCCCCCCCCCCCAAATGACGGGCCTGAACGTTCGTGACTTATCCTACCGGTCATTGTAATAGAAATGGTCGTTATAACGTGGGGTCGTTGTAACGAGCGTCTACTGTATTTACCAACGATGTGAATATGTCACTGCCAAAGCCGAGAAGAAGAGAGAGAACTGGCCGGCTTAGTAGATCCGGCCAATGTCCGAATTTCGGGCTTTCACTGATCTTTGGCAGGCCTCTAAATTTCGATCCCTGTATATATTCCTACATATGGATTACGAAGATATCGATATTCAGATTTTTTAATCGTTAGAGTTCCCATACTATCGAGAGATATATATTACATATATACATATATATTAGAGTTCCATAGCTATGGCCCGTAAATAGGCCACTGGGTATGAAGGTAAAATTTTTATTTGAACCCATAAGAATATAACTCATGATAATAAAACAAAATTTTCAGTTAGTTATAACTAAAATGATCAAATCTGCCTGCGGACCACCTCTGGTTCGAGGACCACAGGTTGAGAAACTCCGTCTTACATGAAATAAGAGATAACGATCGGGCATATATTGAACTTCTGCTACAGAGAAAGGAGAAAAAAAAATACAGTCCATCACGATATGTAGCCATCCTTTCAGAAATAGCCCACGAATAACTCGCCAACGGTCAATAAATCATTGGCCAGTTGCGGACTTATTCCGGTCACTTCGATGTGAGAAGTGTACATATAGGTTTTTATGGTAAATGTACGATATATACGGGAACGTGCAGCTCTCCATTCCTTTTTTTCCAACGAGCACGCCTTCACTTTACGTGACAGGAATGGGATTGATGTGAATGCGAGAAAGAGCATCAATGGTGTTATACCTTGTTGCTTTTGTGTGGTCTCGCATGGCAACGTCCTTCACGCGATACAAATGACATTTTTTGAATACATTCTATTGCGTCGAGTATATGCGGTACTGAACGTGGGAAGAATACACCGTTGGCCGAAAGAATACGCAAATGTTTTCTTTTGTGTTATGGTTATAGGTGTTGTTTTTTTTTTTTTTAAACACCGTAGAGCAAGGGTGCTCAAACTTTAGGAGACTGCGGGCCACTTCATTGATTTGGAACAGTACCACAAAAACATCAACTACGTGATCTGGAAATGTGCCGCAACCGGCGACGGCTCTGGGGCCGTGTGATTCGTGGCCGCACGAGGCACAATTCTAAAAGGAGGCGTCAAATACGAGTTGAAATGGAAAAAAGGCTTTATCGCGGTCTGGGTGCCGGTAATAGGTCCTGCACGGGTAGAGATTTTTTTCTCTAGGGTTGCCAAAAATGGATCCCGCAAGGGTAGAGGTATTTTCTCTAGGGCTGTCAGAAATATTTTCCGCACGGGTAGAATTTTTTTCGCTAGGGCTGCCAAAAATAGGTCCCGCATAGGTAGAAATGTTTTCTCGAGTTTGGCCAAAAATAGGTCCCGCACGGGTAGAGATTTCTTCTCGATGCAGTCAAAAATATGCCCCGCACAGGAAGAGATTGTTTTCCCTCGGGCAGCCAAGAATAAGTCCCGCATGGGTAGAGATTCTTTTCTCTAGGGCTGCCAAAAATGGATCCCGCAAGGGTCGAGATTTTTTTCGTAAGGGCCGCCAAAAATAGGTCCCGCATGGGTAAAAATGTTTTCTCGAGTTATAAAAATAAGTCCCGCACGGGAAGAGATTGTTTTCCCTAGGGCAGCCAAAAATGGGTCCCGCATGGGTAAAAATGTTTTCTCGAGTTATAAAAATAAGTCCCGCACGGGAAGAGATTGTTTTCCCTAGGGCAGCCAAAAATGGGTCCCGCATGAGTAGAGATTCTCTAGGGCTGCCAAAAATGGATCCCGCAAAGGTCGAGATTTTTTCTATAGGCCGCCAAATGTACCGGGCTTATCCAATACCCTCTAAAGCAGAGAGGTGCTCTAGTAGGTCTTGCTCTAGAAGGTGTTGGCTTATCGGGGTTGGAAAAAACAACAAAAAACAAACCAGTTTTCTGTTCAAAGCGACGTTTAATCGTTAAACATAAAACGGAGTGGGGGGAGAGCTGTTGGCTGTATCGATAATATTGACGTCACACTGTTCATTAATGGTGGATGATGAGTTCTCCTGGATTTATCTAGTGGCTATACTTATAATGTTGAGGCTGGGAATATATCATCGACAGAGCACTATCCACCGACACACAGTGCCAGAAATTGAGTGAGATAAGTCTGTCAAAAGAAACTGCGAGTCTTTTTCGAAGGAAGAAATGGGCTGTTATGAGCTCTCCGTTGCGCTTTTTGAAGCAGGAAAACCGCAGAAGACAGTCACCGTACACTGGGGTTATCAAAACTCGACGAAAGTAATGCAAACGGATGAAAGTGATACAAAGCCGTCACGATACCTATACGGCCACACAGTGGACGAACGCATACGTTGTGAGCGTATTTTCCGAACTTCAACATGTATAACAAGATTATAAATAATCCTATAAAAATCAATTAGATCAAGCGACTTCAACCACGGCCCACCCCTGCCGCACAACGCGATTCTGAGCAGCGGAAACCGGTTTCGGAGAGTGCGGCAACGCAAAATTGACCATTAAAATAGCCTGCGCTGTGTTAGCTGCAACTTAAAACCCATTTTTTTCCACAGGTTGAAGCTGCGGGTGTAGATCCTGCTTTAGACACAGCGAATCACGTTTAACACTTTAATGAAGTCGACGGACCACTAAACTTATCAAACAGCGTAATGGGTCATGCGTTGGAGACCTGTGGATTGAATGATCAGAAATGAATAGAATGGAAGAGCAATGATGTCATTATTTACCGCCATCTATATTCGCAACAAAAAACCTAGAATAAAAATTATCAAATATATTAGACTGAAAATGCGATTATCATAAAACAATTCACGAGGAGAAAAATAATTTCAATCCTTGATAAGAATAAAAATTCAAGGGAGCTTCGTTGAAAATACGTGAAATAACAGGCATTTTTGGGAAAAGTTGCGATGGTCAAAATCCTGTGAAAATACGGAAATGTCTGATATCTAGTCACTCGACCTGTTAAGAAACATCATTCAAGGGGTCATCACGAGCACCGTCAGTCACGAAAAATGCTTCATTAAAAAAAAAATTAATTAACATCAATTGTTCAAAATTAATTGAAGCAAAAATAGCAACGACGTTATTACGGACAAATAATAAGCACCGATGTTATCGGATCAGAACGACATCTTTTGTTACGCTCATATTAAAAAAAACTCTTAAAGATACGAGTTTTTTTACCTCCACTTTTTGAACTTGCGATCAAGGATATGAGAAAAATTAAAATGAAGGTTTTATTTGTCTTATCTCGAGATAAGTCTTTTTACGGTGAAAGTCGTTCGAAGAAAGCGCCAATTAAGAAGCAAAATTCATTGTCGAAGTTCTGTTTCGTCGTAAAATCCACGAGGTAAGAGGACGTTAATTAAAATTTAAGCGCCATTTTTATGGAATCTTGCCGTCGCCAAAATTAGAGTTTTATGAGGAGCGGAAATACATCATAATTTGCATATCGACGGGGTCTAATTATGACTTTTATTGTCGATAACTGCATTTTTCCGAATTTTACTTCCACACAACATCAATTGATATCTGATCATTATTAGGTAACTATGATCAGCTTTGATGCCCTTCCCTGGAGTAATTGTTAGTATGGCGACATTGGCTGACGAATACTCGTTGCTGGATATTTTTGAATAGACACTTTTGCGACTAATGACAGCCGGATGATGAAAACTTGTTGATTGACAAAATGATGTAACTTTTCCCGATGTAAACTTTGTGATTGACAACATTGGCAAATAGACGACCACAGTTTGGCGATATTATCTGATAGACATTCGTTGTTCAGCGGCATTGGCTACTTATTTTTTTTTTCCGAGCACAACTCAGGTCTATCGCCATAGGCAATTTTCTACCTAGTGAGTTGTGCCGGAAGTGTAATTGTATGTACCTAACAGTCTGAGTGCGTATCTAGTGTTGTGTATGATTTTTTAGTGCTGCCATCTATATCTCAGAAGTGAAGTGAGTGATGTGTCGTGACTGAATATTTGTACTGTTTGTAGGTCTGTTGCTCTCTGTGGCGAGACTTTTTAACGGGGAGATCGGCTCGCATTTGCGCCTCGAAGTTGGGAACCGACATTGGCTACTACTACTACTACTACTTAACCGTACATGCACCTCGTACACATTCCTCTAGGGAATTTCTAACGAATCAGCACATGCGGAATCGAGATTGGCTGATGATATGCGCACACCGTTTGGTGACGTTAGCGAATAGGCACACTGTTTGCGACATTCACTGATGAGATCGCCAAACACTTGTTGTGTGAGGATTAGACATTCTCAGTTAGCGATATTGGCGAAGGGATACTCACATTTAGTGACTTTGGTTGACGAACATTCGTAGTAAGGCAGCATTAGCTGATAAACATTCGTAGTAAGGCAGCATTAGCTGATAAACATTCGTAGTAAGGCAGCATTAGCTGATAAACATTCGTAGTAAGGCAGCATTAGCTGATAAACATTCGTAGTAAGGCAGCATTAGCTGATAAACATTCGGTATTTGGAGACATTAGCTGATAAACATTCGGTATTTGGAGACATTAGCTGATAAACATTCGTAGTAAGGCAGCATTAGCTGATAAACATTCGGTATTTGGAGACATTAGCTAATGTATACCTGTTGTTTGGCGACATTAGCTAATGTATACCTGTTGTTTGGCGATATTAGCTAATTGATAGAGACTAGCTGATTCATAACATTATTTAAAAAAAAAGACAATTGCGCAGTTTGGTGATATTGGTTAATGGACTCTCTGTCTGGTAACAGTTGCTGATTTGGCGACATTGAATACACCTACTTAACCCCACATGCACCCCGTACACATTCCTCTCGGGATTTCTAACGAATCAGTGCATGCCGGAATGTGTTGCTAATGTGAATGTGAATTGCTAATGTGTTGTGTTGAATGTGAGCGTATGTGCAGCCCTTACGCATTCATGTTGTCAGAGTCATACTTGTTTTGTGTTCTTGCTGGTACTGCCACCTGCCTTCCATATTTTGAGGCGAAGATGCTTGAATTTTCAGGCGACGGTGGGTGATAGGCAATCGTTGTCTGGTGACCTCTCGCGGCAGCAACAGCAGACCCATAACGTAAAAAAAATTACACTCATAAAAATATCCACTCTAACTTCAACAGTTTCTCACTCCCAGTGTGGGAAATAGATGGCAGTACCTCTTAAACATATTACACACGCCAAATATTACTGTTAGGTATACTAAAATCACGGTTTGACACAATTCACTTCTTCAGGGAAAGTGGGGGGGGGGGGGGGGTAAACATTCCAAATGGTGATGACCACGCTAAACAGGTAGGGGGGGGGAATACATAAATTTGAAACTGCATAGCGTGGTCATATTCCAAATGGTGATGACCACGCTAAGCAGTTCCGAATTTATGTATTTCCACCCCTGTTTGAAGGGTGCCATCATAACGGGACGCGCAGAGCCGAATTGCATTCTGGGAAGAAGAAGGAAAATATATTGGGCTTATAGAAGAAGGATATCGACTGAACTCAGCACGAAACACATTCATAAAAAGAACCCCCCCCCCCCCAACCCCCAATCCTGACACACACTTTCCTCTTCGGATGAATATACCTTTTTGCCGCTGAGAGAGTTATTACGCTTGATTTGTTGCAGGGGGAAAAGATCGGCCTAGCTATATAGTGTGCAACATATCGATCATCTCTCTCTTTTGTACTGGTAGTAGTAGTTGTAGTGATCGATTATACGTCCGCTGTCCTATGTACTGTACAAAAATACGAGTAACTTTTGGAATATGGAGGAAGTGTTATCACAGTGATAAATTATTTTGTTTGCTCTGGTATTTGTATGCTACTATGCTCGTATACATCACACCGTGAACAGAGATGCATGAAAGAAATATCGCGAATACAGGAGCTGTGTGGCCCACAGGACACCTCTCTGGGTCAGGCTCTTTGACGGGTTCCCACGATGGGATCTTCCGATCTGGCCCTCTTTCATAGTCAAATTTATGGTGTTTCGTGGGCCTTCATTTCATTAAAACAAAGGGTCCGTAGTCTTCATTATATTGGAACGAGGGGGGGGGGACTGTGTTTTACTCTATTGGAACAAGGGGTCCGTGGTCTTCACTTTACAGGCACAAGAGCTCAGTGCCCTTCATTTTATAAGCATGAGTGGTCCGTGGTCTTAAATTTATTGGCTTAATGGGTCTGTGTGGCTTTTACTTTATAGGTATGGGGGGGGGGGTCTGTGGCTTTTATTTTTATTGGAACATGGGGTCTGTGGCACACATTACATTTGCTCCAATGGTCCGTGAAACACAAACGATTAAGAACACCTGCATTAACAAGATAAATACCTGTATCATGTTTTAAATCAGTAATGAGCAAACTTTTTCAGTAGCGGACCAAAAAACTAAAAGAAAAATGTTGGCGGGCCGAACATATTCGCGGAAGGTGTTGAATACTTTGAACACTGCCGCCGTTTTATTGCAAACGATCCATCCGCTTATTCGAGGGATACGCGCACTACCCCACTTAAGAAATCGCCAAAATACGGCGACCATGCTCACGTCAGGAGAAGTCAGAGGGAAATTTCATTCATTCATAAGCAATTATTGGGGGGGGGGGTTCTGTTTTTCTCTCTCCAAAACGGAATTATGTGTGTGTGTGTGGGGAAACACAATTTTTCTCTCAGTCCCAGGGTTAAATTAGGAACTCCCCCTCCCCTTTTTTTGACGCCAATGGCTTAAATTGCTTGTTAGAATGCGAAAAAGCATTTTCCACCTCCAAGTTCCACTACTGAAGTTGCTTGTCTTTGGAGTGCGATGGTCGAGGAATAAGGGCTATTGGATGATAGTGATAGGAACCGAGAGACACCCAAGCGCTTTCACACTAGGTGTCCTAGGGGACTCGGGTGCCTCCGAGGAACCTAATTATTTATTAAGCTTCAACAAGATATAAATACTTGGGCAGGTGCCATTACGCACATCGCGAGTAAACAAGTATGAAAATTGATGATCGAAAAAAGATGATAGAGGTAAATAAACCACAGGTTATATGCAGGGTGATTATAAAAAAACTATCCCGACATATGGGCCCCTAACTATCATACCATTCACAGAAACTGAATGAAATTTTGGCATAAGGTATTTTGATGTATGCGCTCAAGAATGATATGGAAAACAACAGTGTCACTCTAACAGTTACGGTTACAGTGAGAAAATTTCGAAAATATCAAATGGCAACACCAAATTTTTTGTATTGGAATGTGATCTCCATTGTGAAAAACCCTAAATACCGTTCGAACGGCAACTGTAGCATGAAAATCACCGGCGGTAGATAGGCTAAAAGTGAGGACAACCAATAAGGACTGAGAAGCAGCATAAAATAAAGCATTTTATTGTGTTTTCCACATGACCTTGTGGAGGACTAATCAGGCCTTGTGGGATCTCAGCCGAAGAAACGGTGTGACGAATGAAACGAACATTAATGCTCTGGTGCACGGCAAAGTCCTTTTTACTTTCTCCTTGCCTAGCTCCGGGGATTTTCGTGCTACACCTGTAGCACGAAAATCCCCGGAGCTAGGCAAGGAGAAAGCTTTCCAACGAAGCTTTCCAGAAAGAATTCCAACGCTATTTAGTGTTTTTCAGTATGGAGATCACATTCCAATACAAAAAACTTGGTGTTGCCATTTGATATTTTCGAAATTTTCTCACTGTAACCGTAACTGTTAGAGTGACACTGTTGTTTTCCATATCATTCTTGAGCGCATACCTCAAAATACCTCATGCCAAAATTTCATTCAGTTTCTGTGAATGGTATGATAGTTAGGGGCCCACATGTCGGGATAGTTTTTTTATAATCACCCCGTATATATTAGTCACATAATCTTCATAATCGAGAATAGTTCTTGATAATCGATGAAATTTGATCAGCTTCTTTTCATGAAGTTATTTGGTGGATCGAGTAATGCTAGAGTATTAATAGTAACTATATATTTTTTTTGTATTTTCAGGTCGATGGTAGAAACGAATGCCCGGTAAACATCATTGAAGGCATTACCTCTCGCGTGGTTCCGCTGATTTTTTTTTTCTCTCGAAAGATGGCGATGATTGCACCACCAGAATCATCACTAACGAGCGAACAAAACCAGCAGCCAAGATCAATCCGATGTTGGTCACGTGACAAGGTGGAGGAGCCATGAACCTGGATGCCGAGAACCGCGTGGTTCTCAACGTCGGAGGCATTCGCCATGAAACGTACAAAGCGACCCTCAAGAAGATACCGGCCACCAGATTGTCCAGGTAAAATCTCCCCCCCCCCCATCATAACGATTTAATACAATGGTAATGAGATTGATTTTCTGTCTCTTCCCCCTACTGACAAAACGCATTTCCCAACAGGTTGACGGAGGCCCTGGCGAATTACGACCCGGTACTGAACGAATATTTTTTCGACCGTCACCCTGGCGTTTTCGCCCAGATCCTCAATTACTACAGATCTGGAAAACTTCATTACCCCACCGATGTTTGCGGACCATTATTCGAGGAAGAGCTTGAGTTCTGGGGCTTGGACTCGAACCAGGTAATGGGTTTCGGATCAAACTTATACACAAGGTAGTTCAAACAACTTCGTATAGAAACTTTGAGGGGGGGGGGGGAATCAAAATGAATCAAATTCGCAAGGAAAATATGAATGGAAAAGTTAGACCAAGATCACGGGTGGCACTGTCCCCCTCCAGGTGGCATCTTTTTTTTTTTTCTGTGAGGGACTGACGAAGCCATGTGGTAAGTGAAACTACCCTATATACTCTTAAATCTACCCCTATACTCTTAAATGGGCTTAGTAAATGAAAATCACGATCACCACTCATTAGGTTAAAGGTCACCAAGAAAAAACACCTCTGAAAGAATTCTTCAAGACTTTCTCAACCCAAGAAAAGACATGCATCACTCATTCATCCATTTGAATCCCTTCATAGATCACATGAAAGGTCTTGAAGCTTTTTCTAATCGCGAGCACTGCCAAAGCCTCCTAGATACTACTACTAGGTACTTCTAGGAGGCTTTGGCACTGCCTGTACCCATCATCTAAAAAAAGAGTTCCCCCCCCCTCCTTACGGCAAGTTTGAGATACGAATGTGTGAAATCAGGACGATTTCAATCCTTGAATGCAATTTGTACAAGGTGTTTATTAGGAAAGCTGATGAGCACGAAATCGGACACGAGTAGTGAGCACTCTGCTGCTTCAGAGAGCACTGTGGTGCTCGCGCTCAACAGGTTGAAGATGCCTGCTTTAGTGCATTTAGCCGCGTCACTCATGCATCGCTGAAGTTTTACGCATACCCAGCGTCACTCATGCTTCGTCGGAATCTTTAACACATACAGGTAGCCATCTTCACTCATGGATCACCAGTTTAGTTCATGGCCAGCGTTACTCATGCATCACTGGAGTTTTAACGCATATACTGCGTCGCTCATTCATCACTAGCGTCACCCATGTTTCGCCGGCGTCTTTAACTCATAGCCACCATCACTCATGGATCAACACTGGAGCCCTTAAAGCGTGGCCAGTGCTACTCATGGGTCTCCGGTCACCTTAAACGCACAGCCAGCGTCATTCATGTATAGCAAGAAGTCTTTTATGGATAGTCAGTGTCACTCATTCGTCTCTAGTGTCACTCAGGCACCACCGAAGTATACTAACGCATAGTCGGCATCACTCATATATCGCCACAGTCTTTAACGCTAAGCCAGTGTCATTCCTGCACCACAGTCTCTAACGCTACGCCAGCGTCATTCATGCACCACCGTCTTTAACGCATAGCCAGCGTCACTCATACAACACATCGGATTCTTTAATGCATGTTAAGCGTCACTAATGCGTCGCTGGAATTTTTGACGCATAACCAGCGTCACTCATGCATCCGCTAACGTCACTCATACGTCACCGGAGTCTAACTCATAGCATCACTCATAAATCACAGAAGCCTTTAACTAAGAATGGCCAGCGCCATGGATCACCGGCCACCTCAGACACATAGCAAGCGTCAATTACGGATAGCTGGAGTTTTTAACGAATAGCCAGTGTCAATCAAGCATCGCCGGAGTTCTTAACACATAGCTAGGGTCATTCATGCATAGCCAGGGTCTTTTATGGATAACCAGTGTTATCCCATTTTTTACAAGCGTCTCTCATGCACCACAGGAGTCTTTAACGCATAGCCAGCGTTACTCGTTCATCGCTAGCGTTCCCTCATGCCTCGCCGGAGTATACTTACGCATTCGCAGCATCACTCATGCATGGTCAGCATCAATCAGGCATCGCCAGTCTTTTACGCAAAGCCAGCGTCATTCATGCATCGCTAGCGTTACTCACGCATGATAGGATTCTTTTACGCAGTCAGCGTCACTCATTCGGAGTCTTAAAGGCATAGCCAGCGTCACTCATACATCGTCATTGTCACGTATAAATCACTAATAATACTTAAGCCTACCTTAATTCATGCGTGTGGCAATCACATACAGTGATCGTGATCTCTACTTTTATGCACCCTCTCATTGAAACGTTTCCCTCAGTTATGAGACAATTTTATGTACTCCCAGTGAAAAATGTAGGTAAATAACACTATTCACTTATACGCCTCTTTCTCTTATGCGTCTTTTTTCCCCTTGCACTGATGCACAAGTGAGAGATCACTGCATGCATCACCGATGTTACTCAATGGTAGACATTATCTGACGTGTATCACAGCGTTGCTAGTGTTGTTTACGCAAGCGTTACTAGTGGCAGCGGTGATGGAAGTTGCTGCTAAGAGGTCAATTTAAACAGTTAATTCGCACATCATGACTTTATTTGCTGATGATAACTTTGATGACTTCAATGGCAATACACAGCAGGGGGTGCTGGAAACAGCGGCTTATATTGCCGTCAGAGGTGACGTTTACATCATTTCTCATGGGAATTCGGTCATTTTAATGTTCTTTCGCGGAATTTCAGACTCCCGTGTGAAAATCTATGGCTTAACTCTTTAAAATGTTTCTTGACTTTTAAGCCACCTTGCATTTCAAATCGTTTTTCTGTAAACTAAAATTACAGTTTAAAAGGAATTTCAGTCTTTTTTCAAGGTATCCGTATGTACAGTGAAACCCCTCTTTTGCGGACAACGGACATAAAAAAATTCGACCGTAAAAGGGAGTGACCGTTAATCAAAGGGTTTGAAATGTATACTTTTATTATGCAAGGGGGGAAATTATTATTTAGCCGTAAAAGACGGATTTTACTGTAATAAAAATAACGATTCATATTAAGCACCGAAATAAGGGAATAAATCGTCAAATGGGGTCATTCAAGTATTACGTCAGCATCGCGGAGATGGGGGGGGGGGGGAGGTGGTGGTTTGAAGGTTGCTTACGTCATAAACCATCCCTTTTTGAAGATATGAAATATTCTAAGCTGCTGACGGGGGGGGGGGTCAAAAATGGCTGAAAATATGCTTACGTAATACTTGAATGTCCCCAATGTTGGAGGCTGGACCTTCCAGCCCGTCTGGCCACACATTTGTCGAAGAACGCCATGAGCTACAACTCGCGTTGACGTATTATTATCACCTAGAGAGTGTTCTTGAAGCAAAATATTCGCCGAGGAACAATGGGCCAGTGTGTAGCCAGCCAATGCTGCTAGTGCTTCATTGCAGCGGAAGGGGGACAAACATTGGAAGCAAATATTTGCGAATGACTATCGGACTAGGCTGGACATGAGTGTGGTCCAAACTTTACGTAAGAGCCTATTGAAACTGCTAATCCAGTCAGAAATTTCCATGAGAATGGAATCTTTACTTAGACTTTGGAGACTGCGTTTGGTGAAGCTGCTTTTCTTTGGAGCCGAGGCAGTGAAACTTTCAAAGGACGTTTCACGATCCCAGCGTCGTCACGCGGTTTTAGGGAACGGTAATAAAATGTCTCCGACACCAACTGCAAAACGCTTTAGGCATAAAAAGTTTCGGCAACCGCAAGACAATCCCTGAATTTTTTTTCTCCCCACCAAGCACGTTTTTTTGAAAATTTTGGTATGGAACAATTTGGTATGGAATGGTTTGGTTATGGACGCTGGAATCGTGAAACGTACTTTTTTGGGTCCTCTCTGGAAGAAGGCAGATAGGGGCCGTTCAAGTATTACGTCATCATCGATGGGGGGGGGGGGGTTCCGATTTGTTGACTTTTGATGACAGGGGGGGGGGTTTGGATAATGCTTACGTGATCAACCACCCTTTATGAAAATATGAGTTAGGATTCAGAGGGGCAGAGCTGATGACGAAATTTTTATCTGACAGGGGGGGGGGGGTTAAAAAAATGGCTAAAAATTTGCTTACGTAATGTAATACTTGAACGGCCCCATAGCAGCACTACACATAACAAGCATTGCACAGAAAGTAACTTCACATTAGGTTCACAAAACATACATGCACGGCTTCGAGCATGACCTTGGTCTTCGACCACCTGCTAAAATTTCTACAGTGAGACAAAGAGCGACGGGCCGCGGTCTGGTTAGGAGGAGGAGGAGTCATCGTTTACGAGTCCTTTTGTTATCTTTCGAGCGCTGGGATTGGTGGGAAGAATCCCATTAGGACGGAAAAGAAGCTCCTATATCAAAGCCATCATATATATATATTCGGAGGAGAAACGTTTTAATATGTGCGATTGGATAGTAAATCAAGTGATTTTGGGGTCTTCCACACTTCACGCAAGGAGTGGAAGATGTTATCCCGGCGGTTATAAAACACACAATGTGTGTGTGTGGTACCTATAAGCTGAATAATACCGCATTCTCACAAATGACATACATCGTTCCGCGAGTTCCCTTGCAGTCATTTCATTGAACACTGCCGCTACACTATCACGTATCCATTATGCCCATTCAGGCCTTCGCGATGGCGTCATCGGAGAACATAAATGATATGATGATGATGACCCGTGGGTGGATCAATACACTGTCAAGAGCCGTTTTGTCTCTTTTGGAATCTAAATGTCTTACGAAAGGGAAGCGAAGATGGCGATTTGGAGACGAGATGGAATGAATTACACTATTTCAACGCTAACGAGGTTTATGCGAATCGCTGTTAGTCGACGTTTGTCAGCCGATTTGTGGTCGTGGGGGGGGGGGGATCGTGCCGGACTCTCATCGTGAGGATCAAGGTTCAAGGCTGATGTCGGTTTCCTACCGGCGAGGCGCGAATGCCAGCCGGTCTCACATTTGAGAAGATAATTTTTCCTATTGAAATCCCATTTGTGAGTGTGTGAGAGAGAAGAATCCTTTTTCCGAAGAGGCAGACCTTCCACTTGAAAATTCAAGCACTTACCTTCACTTACTTCAAAGTATGGAAGTAGGATGGCAGCACCAGCTGCCATCCTACAGAGAAAATAAAAGAATCACAACTCTGACGACATAGATACGTTAAGGGCCACTCATTCGCACTTGAAAGTTTTATAGCTTCCTCTACGACCTCATACCAACATAGGCGGATATAGAGGATTGCCCCCCTCCCCCTTCCACTTTCAGTGAAAATGCCATATTATTGGCACAGGCGACATTCTCCCACCCCCTCGGTCGATTCTGTATAAGCTTATGAATATCAAGCTCACCTGAACTCCAGAATGAATGCTTCTTATGACATAGGTGTTTGATGATAATATGGCCGATTTTTTCGAATGTAATTCGAAATTTGATGTTCTTATGCTATGCAGCTATTTGTTTGAACCCATGACCTATTTCCTTTTTTGTTTGGGTGATGCCTAATTTCACGCCACTTCGCCATATTGTGCCGTAAGTGTCATTCGGAAAATCACATTCGCGTTTAAAAGTTTTATAGTTTTTTCCTCTACGACCAGATTCTTGCATTTCATTTGCATTTATTCTCAGGTTTCATTATTTCAAAACTTTAATTCGTTAATCATGACACCATAGGCGGAGATAGACGTGAAAATCTGGGAGGCGGGAGGCACGATGATGATGATGTCAATTCATGTATGCGCATATACATTAGATCAGTGGTTTCTTAACCTTTTTCAGCTCATGGCCCCCTATGGATCAGAATTTTTTCTCGTGGGCCCCCCCGTCCTATCCAGGGCCCCCCCTCTCATCAAAGAGTCAGATGCTTTCTATTTTTTTATTAGGGGCCGTTCAAGTATTACGTAAGCAAAGTTTTAGCCATTTTTGACCCCCTCCTCCCCCCCCCTTGTCAGCAGAATTTCGTCATCAGCTCTGCCCCTCTGAATCCTAACTCATATTGGTGAGATAAGAGACGTACACGAGGGGGGCGGCATAGGGGGCTCGTGCCCCCCATCACGATCAAAAATTTATTTTTTTAATGCAAAAAGAGTAATTTTTTTAAAATTGAAATTTCGGAAGAAAATACCTTTAAATGTTATTGTAATCAATTTCTGTTAATTTCAATGTTATTTGAAGGCAATGAACTCAAAATTTATCTTTAATAAATTCATTGCGACCAACTCTTTATATAAGCCATATAATGATAAATCACATAAAGGTCCCTTTGCCCGCGGACCAAATTTGACCCTGGGGTTATCTGATGCGACCTGCCCTCTTCAAACCTAATTTTGTAAAAATGAACTAAGCTACACATTTACGGATCGCTTAAGTGTCCCGTGGAACAATTTCAGAACATTTAAGCGGCCCGTGGCACATTTTCAGATCACTTAAATGATCCGGGACACGGTTCCAGAACACTTAAGCGATCCGTGACACATTTAGAGATCCCTTGAGTGACATGTGACGTAATTTTAGAGCGCTTAAGTGGCTCCCCCCAGTGCGGTTCGACATCACTCAAATTACCCGCGGCACATTCTCAGATTATTTAAGTGATGAGTGGTGCAGTTCCAGAGCACTTAAGCGGCCCGGACACATTTCCGGATCACTTGAATCCGCGAAAAATTTCGAGATCACTAAAGTGGCTCTATGTAGGGCACTTATCAATAGGGGGGGATGGTACTTCAAGTGCCCACAAACTATTTTCTCGTTTTTGGCGCGCCGAGTAAGATGCCATTAAAAATATTTCATATTTTCATAAAGGGTGGTTGATGACGTAAGCATTATCCAAACTCCCCCTCCCCCCTTGTCATCAAAAAGTCAGCAAATCGGAACCCCCCCCCCCATCGATGAGGACGTAATACTTGAACGGCCCCTTATGAATAAAATTTTAATAAATCAGATCAATCTCTGGAATATCCTGGCTAGGCACGGATTCTCAAATGGCGGATTATCATCTCTCCCAGGAGTCAAATTATATTGTAAAAAACGGTCTGCGTAAAAAAATACGAGACGATCCAACGACCATGCGCGATAAATCGACCCTTCCCAACACACCAACCGTTGCTCTGGCGGCCCTCCATACTTAGCTGGAAGTAACAGCTTACATATGGAAATCATATAATACCAGATCCCATATAGTGCAGTCCCCCTCCCTCCATTATAGACATGAAGACCCGGGTCATGCCAACATAGAGCCAATGGTTATGATGCCCCCCTGGTTCTATGGACGGATCTGATGAATTCTGAAAGTAGTAATATTTTTCAAACATGTTTCACTTTTAAAAAGCTTTTTTTCTCTTCACAGCTCTCTATGACTCCCTTGACCACCTGTCGTGGACCACCTTCCTTCTGATTTTCTCCCGTGCCCCCCCCCCCCCACTCTAGAATATCCCAGATCACCTAGAATATCCAGAATCATACATTTACTGTTTTTGATGCTGCTTTTCAATGCATTCATTGAAATTTCAATCTGTATAAAATTCTGTCATGCAGGTTTCCTTAGGATATTTGGCAGGTTAGTTTTATGACCAGGTATACTATATTCACTGCCGAATGTGCGAATATGTATTTTTTTGGCAGAAATTTCATTTATGACAAGGGGGTAGGATCAAAAATGGCTAAAAACTTGTTGACGTAATACTTGAACGGCCCCTAACAACGCTTCAAAGTAATTTTTTAACTGGTTGGGTGACCATACGTCCCGTATTTCCCGGGACAGTCCCGGTATTTTCTGTTTTTTTTGGCCGTCCCGACTTTTTGGCAAAAGTGTCCCGGTTTTTCCCGTATTTTACACGAAGCCAACTTGAATTTTTATTCTTTATTGAAGTCAAAGATTGACATTATTTTTCAACTCATAAATTATTTTACGATAATTGCAACTATATATGAGAATATTAATCTCCCACAACTTTGTCTTGAACGTTTGTTTTTCGTGGAATACATTTTAATCTACGGCAATTTGCAGCGATGCATCATTTCCCGCCATTGTGATTTTTCCGTAATTTCAACAATATTTGGCAACTTTGTTTGGTTTTGGCGTTGTTTTTGGCGATAATTGGCGGTGTCCCGTATTTTCCCGTATTTTGAATCCCAATGTCCCGTATTTCTCTCGAAGAAATATGCTCAGCCTATGTTAAAAAATTACTTTGAAGCGTTGTTAGGGGCCGTTCAAGTATTACGTCAACAAGTTTTTAGCCATTTTTGAAATGTTAAAATTTAACATTATATCTGTTTTTCAGAGAATTTTCCATAAAATCCTCAGCAAAAGCCCCACTGAATCGCCACGCACCTTCACGCACCTTAGCATAGACATGTATCCACCTTGACTTTCTGAATATATTCACAATCCTACAATTATTTCGAAGAGACACGTAATTAATTATCAGGTCGTGAATGAATTCCCCCCCCCCCCCCGATTATTGTCGTTACTTTTTTTGGCATTCTAACGCGGTTTTTTTTGTCATTTGACCACACGTGTAGGTCGAGCCTTGCTGCTGGATGACGTACACGCAGCACCGCGACACGAAGGAGACTCTGGCAGTTCTGGACCAACTGGACTTGGACACCGAGAAGCCGAGCGACGAAGAGATCGCCATGAAATTCGGCATGGAGGAGGAATTCCGGGCTGGAACGTTGTCGTGTTGGCAGAAAATAAAGCCCAAAATGTGGGCCTTGTTTGACGAACCATATTCTTCCACTCCTGCAAAGGTTAGCACTCTACTGAGTTTTCTCTCCATTATTGCATTCGTTCTATAATCACATCGGCCCCGCTTAAACGGTTATATCAATGGTTCCAGTACACAATATCCGATTAAGCGGAGCATTCGATTATGAGGAAAAAAGTTTAACTGCCGTTTCATATGGTATAGATCGTAAGATGTCATATACAAGGGTTGGACAAAATAATTTGAACACCTGTGCGAAAAACAACACTCGAGGGAACCTGTCGTATACGCCCGCCCTCTAGTAGTGAAGAGTTCCACTAAGTGGGCGCTGCACACATGTCTAGTCGTAGCAGTGATAGCGTTCGGGTGCGATGTACACTGGGGCGTTAAAACTTCGTTATGGCTTACCTCACAGATTTCGAAAGAGACATGATTGTTGGAGCCCGTCTTGCCGGGGGCCACAGTAATGAAAACGGCCACCCTTGTTGGTGTCGGGAGAAGTACCGTGACGATGGTAATGACAATTAACGCTGTGTATGTATAAGCAGTTGAACCAAAACGCATATTTCAGTAAAAGTAATTTCAAAATAAAAGGAAAAAGGCAAATTTATCGACAGTCGATCTCGCTTATAGCATTTTTCAAAAAAGCGGGAAAACGCTCTAAACGGGGAAATCCCAATGTGTATTAGTAAAAGTTAGAACCCCGCGAAAATAAACTAAAATTCATTTATAAGAAAGCATTCCGAGAATTCCATTATAACGACAATTTTCCCTCAGATGGTGAACTGCCGTTATAACGGACTTTCACTATATAATATTCGCGGTTATCGTGTATATCATAACATTCTATTATAAACAAAAGAAAAGTTGTTGATATGATTCTATTAAGCAGGGGGAACTTTACTATTATCCCTGTGGAATATAAATTCTTGTGACAGAGGTCTTTTATCAGTTTGAGCGTGGGTATCCGTTTATCCGTTACCCGGTTAAGCGGAGCCAACTGTAATAGCCTTCAATATTGCATTTTTGGCCAGTCCCTGGCACAGAACCAACAAAACTAAACCCAAACTCACAGAAGCAATAATTTCGTCCACGCGGACAACCATTGCTTAATTTTTCCCCCCCTCGTCGTCCGTCCGGAGAGGAATAATGACGTCATTGGATGAGATTCGGTCACGCGATGATGTATAACCCTCGATACCTGCAACACGTTTCGAAGTGGGGGAGGGGGAGTGACCAGCCCTACCTTTATATACAGAAATCAGACCTTCTCTGGAGAGCCTGATATTCCCTAAAGACTCGCACGCAATCCACTCATTTTTCATAGCCAAGAGATAAAAAGAATTCCGTTTATATATCTTGTATTATATACAGTATTTCTATATGTATACTCATTATTGTTAATACCTGAGTGGAAGTATGAGTGTGACCATATACGAGTGAGTGATCATTTGAGTGACTGAATGAATGACCGTGCATGTGACTAATGAGTGGGTAAGGGACCGTATATGAGCGAGTGAATAATCGTGTGAGTTACTAAGTGAGTGTGTGTGTGTGAGCTGGTCATTACGTCTTTCAGTCGGGAATCCACTCCATCGGTAACTCATCTACTCACTTGGTCACTCAATCGATCGTTCATACTATCAGTCACCGGCTCCGTCCGGGTCGAAATGTCAGTGGCGAGGTATAGCCGCTGTGGTGGTCGTCGAGTGGTCATAATGACGGTCCGAACTCCACCATCGCCACAGTGGTGGTCGGCTGAAGTTGGTTTTCTGTGGTTCCCAATTTCAAGGCGCGAATGCGAGCCGATATATATCTCCCCCTTTAAAAAAATTCTCGCCACAGATAGCAACAGACCTACAAACAGTACAAATGTAATTCAATCATGACACATCACTCACTTTACTTCTGAAATATAGATGGCAGTACTGAAAAATCAAACACAACACCTACATGCACACTCAGAATGTTAGGTACACACACAGTTACACTTCCGGCACAACTCACTAGGTAGTAAATCACCCATAGATGGACCTTTGTTGTGCTCGGTTTGAAAGAAAGAAAAGTGGCGAGGTATCATGACAGTGGCGTACGGTCCGGGGTGAAGGATGGAGCAAAATGTCCGAGTCGAAATGTTGGGGTCTAAGTTTCCGTAAACCTTACATAGTGGAACCTCTTGATGTCGGACACCCATGACATCGGAAATTCTGTTCGCTAACGAGTAGTATCCGTTAATGGATATAAAACACAGGGCGTCCATAATGAAAAGCAGGGCTGTCATTTCAACTTATTCCAGGGGTGGGGGGCAAAGCACATGTAATCAATGTACGGGGTGATTATAAAAAAACTATCCCGACATATGGGCCCCTAACTATCATACCACTCACAGAAACTGAATGAAATTTTGGCATAAGGTATTTTGAGGCATGCGCTCAAGAATGATATGAAAAACAACAGTGTCATTCTAACAGTTACGGTTACAGTGAGAAAATTTCGAAAATATCAAATGGCAACACAAGTTTTTTGTATTGGAATGCGATCTCCATACTGAAAAACACTAAATAGCGTTGGAATGGCACCTGTAGCACGAAAATCTAGGCAAGGAAAAAGTAAAAAGGCCGTGCACCAGAGCATTAATGTTTGTTTCATTCGTCACACCATTTCTTCGGCTCAGATCCCAGCCTGATTAGTCCTCCACAAGGTCATGGGGAAAATTTGTGAAACACAATAAAATGCTTTATTTTATGCTGCTTCTCTGTCCTTATTGGTTGTCCTCACTTTTAGCCTATCTACCGCCGGTGATTTTCATGCTACAGTTGCCGTTCGAACGCTATTTATTGTTTTTCAGTATGAAGATCGCATTCCAATAAAAAAAACTTGGTGTTGCCATTTGATATTTTCGAAATTTTCTCACTGTAACCGTAACTGTTAGAGTGACACTGTTGTTTTCCATATCATTCTTGAGCGCATACCTCAAAATAACTTATGCCAAAATTTCATTCAGTTTCTGTGAATGGTATGATAGTTAGGGGCCCATATGTCGGGATAGTTTTTTTATAATCACCCTGTATGTATATATATTTGTATATATATATATAGATAGCATTTCTATAGTGTATTTTCAAAAGCCAGGGGGCCTCCCCCCCTGCCCCCCTAAATGACGGGCCTGATGAAAAGACTCTATTTTAAAGTAGCCTATAGGAGAAACCAGTCATCACAGAAAAGCGTGAAATTTTGTGGAGGACGTGATGGGAATTTGTTTTAAGGGGAAAAAAATTAGTTGCACATGTCGCCACCAGAGGGCGTTTCACTTTGTATACCTGTAGTAAACATGTTAATTTATGTGATGTCACGCAGTAGCTGTTATAAAACCTAGAAACGTTCGCGGAGATCTTGTTTCCTCAATGTGTTTGCTGCTCACAATGAAGATAAGTTTACGAGATCGCGCTTTCGTAGCGTCAAATCGTTTTACCAAAACAGTAACTGCTCTACGGAAACATTGGGCTTGGAAGAGGATTTGAAAAGGTCCAATGAATGTTAAAACCTTCGGAGCGGAGTATGATAATGAAATTTGAAACCGCAGGATCGTTGGCTGTTCGTTGTTGAAGAGGAAGAAAACCCGTTTCTATACACGCAATACAGGAGGTTTCGCTTCAGGTGTAAGAGTTTCAAATTCTCGTGGTGGCACTAGTGTCAGGTACAGGCGTTGGATAGGTCACATTCAATTGTGCATAAGATCATGCGGAATATCCTCCGATATTATCCGTACAAACGTTCGCTTGTGCGGCGGTTGCTTCCACGCGATTATGACGCTCGACTCCGGTTCTCACTGCAGTTTGTAGCTCGAGTTGAGATCGATTCAGAACAGCCTTGGAATATCCTCTGGATAGACCCACATTTCCGACTAACGCATTGGCCACGTTGACTGTCTGTTGACGTTTTTTGAATAGCTCACGAATTGTTTTCCCATCTGGGTCTTCGTGACTTGAAATCGCGTTTGGAAACTTCTACCTTGTGGCAGTGTGATTTAATCGGTGGTACAATAAACACACGTTCTTGTACATGGAATACATCACTTCCGGAATTTCTTTCACTATACGCAAATAGCGGTCACGTTTCAACGGCGAAATCTTCGGTGTCTGAGCTGTCTTTATAGGAATCTGTAATGGCACCTGTGTGGCGCCATCTATCGACGCAATTTGTAACTAAAATTATGAGGTTTCTGTATTAGATTTTCGTACGGTTTTTTTTAATATGCATAACACTGGTTTCGTGCTTCTACCTATATCACCGTTTCCGAGTTATTTATTTTCAAAGTCAGGGGTGCTTCGTGAAATACCCTGTACATACGGCTGGGGTGTCCTCCCAGAACCTTTCCAATCCGCGGGCCAGACCAGCAATATTTCTGCTGTCACTAACTGTGAGTTGAAAAAAAAAAAAAAAAAAAACCCTCTTAGTTTAAAAAATTGATTGCAGATGGCAGCACTGCACATAACAAGCATTAGAAAGAAACAGACTTCATGGAATGTTCACTATACAGACACACACACATTCCAACATGTACTAATTCGTTAGAAGTTCCGCAGAGGAATATGGACAAGGTGCATGTCTGGTTTAGTAGTAGTAGTACTGTTTTTGCTGTTCGCTGGACGGAAACTGTTATGTATAGTGGGACAATATGGCCCGTATTTTACGGGACATATCCATAATTTTGGCCGCACGGATTTTTTTCTTAAGTAAAATTTTCCGTATTTTCAAACGAGGTTTTTGAGTTTTCATTCCCTCTTTACAAAAATCAGAGATTGAAATTTTAGTTCCACAACTCACAAATTATATGATGGTAATTATGACTGTAATTATCTCAATTAACAAAAGTCATATGCGGGTAACTTCTTACCAGTGTTCTGTATCATGCCTTTGAATTTTGCATCTCTGGTTTTTAACAGACATTTTTTTCATAAGATTTAGTTCCCCCTGAATTCAGTTCTTGGAGTCACGCTGTAATTGCCTGTTGAAATTATTGGACGGAATGATGCTGGAAAGTTGTCCCAGCGCATGCTCTATCCCACTGCTTAACGTCCCCTTATTCTTAGACCGCGGACCGTGTTCGGGTCTAGTGGTAGGGACAGTTTTTCTGATTATAATTGCCACCTACACTTTCTTTTGTCATACCTTTGACAAATTTTTGGTTATAATTGGCACGGTCATTTACTTACGTTGTAATGAGTGCGTATTGTGTTTCTTTGTCTCGATTCTAGGTCATTGGGGTAGTGTCCGTGTTCTTCATCTGCGTATCCATCCTATCCTTCTGCTTAAAGACACATCCAAACATGAGAGTGCCAGTCATACGCAACATCACTGTCCACACTTCCCCGCCTGGCAACAACGGCGCAAACTTCACCAACGTGACCAGTGCGTGGACCTTGGACAAGACTCACACGTACCCTCACGACGTCTTCTTCTACATAGAGTGTGTGTGCAACGCCTGGTTCACTTTCGAGATAACCGTTCGCTTCATCACCAGCCCCAGGAAGAGGGACTTCATCTGCGGGGCCGTAAACCTCATCGATTTCACGGCGACCCTGTCTTTCTACATAGACCTAGCTCTGCAGAGGTTCGCGTCCCACCTGGAGAACGCGGACATCCTGGAGTTCTTCAGTATAATCAGGATCATGAGGTTGTTCAAACTGACCAGGCATTCGGCGGGACTCAAGATCCTGATTCAGACATTCAAGGCCAGCGCTGGTGAACTGATCCTACTGGTGTTCTTCCTGGTACTGGGTATCGTGATCTTTGCCTCGCTGGTCTATTACGCCGAGCGGATCCAGTACAACCCTACGAACGACTTCAACAGCATTCCCCTCGGACTGTGGTGGGCACTGGTCACGATGACCACCGTGGGGTACGGGGACATGGTACCGAAGACCTACGCCGGCATGTTCGTTGGCGCCCTGTGCGCGCTCGCGGGCGTGCTGACGATCTCCTTGCCAGTGCCGGTGATCGTGTCGAACTTCGCCATGTTCTATTCGCACACGCAGGCCCGGGCCAAGCTGCCTAAGAAGCGTCGCCGGGTCTTGCCCGTCGAGCAGATCAGGAGCCACGTGCCCATGAGGCAAGATGGTCAACCGCCTGCCGCTGCCAGGAGGATCAACGCACTCAAGCAAAACATCCCGAAGGACTTTCTTGGAGGACCAAGAGCAGGTAATCAATACACGTACACTTTCTTTTACATTGTTTAGCTAGAAATCCTTATATTTCGCTCTTTCAGGTCTTAAATTTTGAATTCAGGTGGTCATAGGACAAACAACATGACCTCACCTCAGGTTAGTGTTGAGGGTCCTAGATGGATCAGAATCCAAACCCCTGACAATGGATCGATGTATCCCAAGTTGTCGCCTAAAAAAAAATCGCCCAATCAAAACCTTTTTTTTCTTTTTAAGCCATAACAAGTCTGAAAATTGCCGTGATAAAAATAGTCCTCACGTCCATCTTGAAAACGTAAAAAAACTGTCATGTGCAATTACTTCGACTTTGGGAGGTGGGATCGAATATCAGGTGGTGATGGAATCCTCACTCAGTGAACCAAACCCCAACATCATGACGCCGTGCCATACGTAGACGCTCCACAACAGAAGTTCAGTGATACCTTGACTAGCGAAGATGATTCGTTTCGGAATCACCTTCGTTAGCCGAAACGTGATTTTCTATAGGTTTCCATAAAAGCCGCTGTGGTGGTCGTCGAGTGGTCCTAATGACGGACTCGGGTCCGAACCCCACCATCGCCACAGTGGTGGTCGGCTGAAGTTGGTTTTCTGTGGTTCTCAATTTCAAGGCGCGAATGCGAGCCGATATCTCCCCCTTTAAAAAAATTCTCGCCACAGAGAGCAACAGACCTACAAACAGCACAAATGTAATTCAATCAGAACACATCACTCACTTTACTTCTGAAATATAGATGGCGTCACTGAAAAACAAACACAACACCTAAATACGCACTCAGACTGTTAGGTACACACACACAGTTACACTTCCGGCACAACGCACTAAGGTAGTAAATCGCCCATAGATGGTGATAGACCTGAGTTGTACTCGGTTTGAAAGAAAGGTTTCCATAAAAGAATCGTTAAATTCGCTCCAGAAACGGCCCAAAATTTGAAGATAAGTTTTTTTGTTTTTTTAAAAACATCAAGTAATACTATAAAAAAGACACAAATTGACTGAAGACTGAAATAAACAGCTTCAAAATTGGAGAAATAAGAATCTACAGGAAGAATATGAAAGTGTTTGTCGCTACAGAAGTATTTATGTTTGCATACTCTGGACGGATAAAGCGATCCCTTGAGTAGAATATTGTATGTATGTGTATATATATTGTATTTTTCTCTTCTCTTTTTTTTTTTTCCAATAAATTATTATTATTATTATTAAGATAAGAGATACTGAAGATCTTTCCATTTTCCAGTATGTCCGTAGGTGCCCCATAGGCGGAGATAGACTTGGAAGTCTGGAGGGGGTCACGGTCGTTATTGCTGGCGGGGGGGGGGGGCACGATGATGCTGATGTCAATTCATCTATACATATATGCATTAGATCACTCGATTTCACCTTCGATGGAGGAGGTCAATTGCCCCCCCCCCGTAATACCGCCCATGAGGTGCCTTCATCTATTCGTGATTTGGTCAGCTCATTTCTGTGTCTGAAACATGCAGCTCGAAAAGTCAAGTTCCTAGAATGTGTCCAGACTGTTCAGCTCGATAATAAGAGTCTTGCACTGAAAGAACGCGTAATCTTAAAACATGGGCTAATTTTTTTTTTCAATGCATTTTCCATGTGTTTAATCTTTCATTTTACATGAAATGTTCAAAGAATTTCAGAAAGAGAAGTATAGGTGCATCTGGAAATAAAAAATCCGAGGTGGACATAAGTTAATAGGGCTCGAGTGACAGTAACTCTGATGATGGTTGGTGCTAAAATTCAGCTCACGAATGTGATTATTTTGTATCAGCGCGCACACACACACATCAACGAAAATGTTCGTTTGCCAAGGCAGAAAAATCACGCAGAAAATCTTCGTTAGCCGAAAAATTCGTAAACCGAGGTATCACCGAACTAGTTTTGTGTTATTATAACTTCAGTTCACAAGTGATGCCATAATATATAAACCAATTTGTATTATTGGTAAATAATGCCGACTAATAATTTCTGACTGACATCATTCAGAGAAGAAAAAAAAAAGACAATTTTCACGTCAGATTTGAGGTCAAGCGACTACTAACGACGGGGGCCTAGTGGAAGTCCAAGTCTGAAGACTCACTAGAACACCTAGTAGTTTCACCGATTTCACTGCTTGGTGAGAACCTGATTTTCATTGATGAGGTTCAATATTCTCCATGAGAATCGTGAGATTTCTGTTTATTGACGCTATAACCAGGGCCACAACTAGGGGGAGCGGGCGGGTTTCGTGCCTCGGGCACAAATTGCATTATGAAACCTCTCCTTTAACATTACAAGGGGCGCCAAAATGCGCGCTTGCCCCGGGTGACCAAGCATGTAGTTGCGGCCCTGGCAATAGCCGAGGTTGAATGCACTATAAATATTAAAAATGGAGGGCTATCGCGACTTCTTCAAGATGAAAATCAAGTAAATTATACCCCTCTCATAAAATGATTAATTAAATTTTCAGAAATTCCTAATGATTAATAAATAATATGAATATAAAAGTTATGATGAAGAATCAGTGACTTCAAAAAAGGTGACTTCGGAAATATTTTCCGCCTTTTTATTCAGTCAATTATAATTTATTCGCTCCTATTTTCATTTTCAAAAGAAAAAGCCGCGTGTGTGTGTGTTTGTATAAACCGAGCTTCTCTAAAGATCAATGCTATTCGGAATTTTTCATCCACGTATTTTTTTTTTTTGTCCTTCCTTCCCCGCCACAATATAACGAAATCTTCTCCACTTCCGGTGGCAACAGCGGCTTTGTCAGACGACACATAATATATTACGGAAAGGTTGGGAGCGAGAGAGATGCGGGGGACAATGTGTTGGGCCGTTACCTAGCAACGGCGCTTCTCATTGTTGCCACTCAAAAGAAAAAAAAGCTCTCTTAAAAGCGATTTACTTAGCAGACATTGGCGGGGCGAACTCCGCGAATATAATAAAAAGACGGAAGGGGAGGGAGGAAAGAACGGTAAAAAAAAGTAAATGGTGAGCGGAAAATCGGTGGGAAAAAAGGTCTTTACGCGGAAATTGGCATTCTTTTTTATATTTTTATTTAACTTCTTTTTTATTTGTGGGTCTTATCTGTCAAGTTTCTTCCCCAGTTTTATACATATGTGTTTATATATTTATATACACAGACACATAGCTTTTAGAAGTTCTCCTTTGATGTCGAATTAGAGCGGCAACGGCGCTTGAATGAGCGTTGTGATAAAAGACAATGCTTTCACAAATTCACGGAGTGTTCGAGAAATATTGGATGAAATTAGTGAAATTGAGTGGTTTCTCTCTGATCGGTGCACGAATATTAATACCCTTGAAGTTTTGTTTTCAAATGTACAAGATGGACACGGAATAAGTTAGCTTATTCAAAGCAACATGCTGCAACTGAAAGTCGGAGAGATAAGGTAGAGCGGGGAAAGTTCATGAATGTAGTAATGGAAAAGGAGTTTAATCATAAAATGTTGATACCAAAATACCCCCCTTTTCTGACATTCCTGCTCTTTTTGCGCCTTCCTGCTTTTTTCTGAATTCCTTCACACAGAGGCGGATTTAACGGCGGGCGCACCGGGCCCCGTAAAACCCAAACTTCACATTATTTTCTAATTTAAGGGCCCAATATTCTTTTTTGCGCTTGCCTTTTTTCTGAATTCCTTCACACTTGCCTTTTTTCTGAATTCCTTCACACTTGCCTTTTTTCTGAATTCCTTCACACTTTCCTTTTCCTGACTTCCTGCACTCTTGCCTTTTTTCTGAATTCTTGCACATTTTTTTTTGTATAAATTTCTGCATACATGCTCTTTTTCCCCATTTTCAACCCCACCCGTCACTTGTAAAAATATCTGATCTTCTCTGAATTTCAGAAATGTTTACTCTCTTCTAAATTTTTGTCCCCGTTACTTTTTTCCCTGAACTTCTGTTTCCTTCCTCCACTTTTCTGAAATTTTTTCTGCCTCCTCGTCCTCTTTCCTGAATTTTTCTCTGCATCCTTGTCTTTTTTTCTGAATTTTTCTCTGTCTCCTCTTCCTTTTTCCTGAATTTTGTTCTGCCCCCCCCCCCGTCTTCTTTTCTGAATTTTTCTCTGCCTCTTCGTCCTCTTTCCTGATTTTTTATCTCTCTTTCTCTCTTAGTCCTGAAAATTCCTGAATTTCTGCCTCTTCCTCTTCTTTTCTGAAAGTCAAACTCATTTACAAAAAAATTGCATATTTTTAAATGCAACATTAACGGAGATATTTCCCTTTTCAGCGTATATCGCCAATGATTGAGGTTGTGGTTCACAAACTGCGAAACGTAAATCAAATTCAAACTTTCGAAAATTCTGTTATTGCCAAAATAACTGTGAAGAAATGAAATAGCTATTTATTGTGAATAAAAAAACAAAAGAGTTTAGTTTATTATATTTGTATAGTGCCTCAAAATGGCAACATTTCAGCCAATATAAATTCTCCAACACAGTGATAAATTGCCAAAACATAGCGATTTTATATTTAGTATCTCGATAAATATTCCATTTTAAAAAATATATATTTTTCGCAAATGAGTTTTCAGAATGGGATCTACATTTCAATACTTGAAATTTCCAGCGCACGGGGACTGTTTAGAAAGCTAATTTCGGAATTTTTATGTATACGATCCCCCACAAAAACTTTGTGTTTTTAAGTAATTGCACGTCATTTGAAAATTTATTGTAATTGAAAGTGCGTTTCTAAAAACAACGGTTGCGCCGATATTTGCTGTGCAAATAATTTGGGACAGCCTGCGTATTTACACAAAATTATATAATCAGAAATTTTTTCATCACCTGGGAAAGCTATTTTTAGAGAGTAATTTCTCTGTAATTACAAAGAAATTCGCCAATTGCTATCTCATCATTCATTTATATCACTTATAAATCGGCTATTTCCGTACAAGGAACCTAATTTAAGAAGAACCTGTCATTTCGCGATCACGTCCATCCATTAATCAAAACATGATTGACGATGGTCCGTCACGTGATCATTACATGGTAATTGCTGTTCTTTTCTCGTCTCATCGAAATCTTGTCCATCTTTAAGATCCAAATCTTCTTAAAACGAACTATACATCTTCTTGAGGGGAAAAAGAATCTCTCTCCTATTCGATGTAATTATTGCGATTAATCGCAAAAAAGTGATAGATTTTTATTTATTCTATCGTGTCTGAAAAGTGATGCCACCCGCTATGAGGTAAAGTTCCTACTTATTATTACATTTTTCCATTCATATATGGAGAACTTCAGTTTATTTATTATTATTTTATTCTTTTGCCCGCGAAGAAGAGTGGGTCGCATGTGTGAACAGGTCCGCAATTAGATACTTTTTCAGCTGGAGCAAGCAATCATTTTGGTGATGATGTATAATGTAGGAAGAGCAGTTAAAGGGTGAATTTGATGCGCCCCCCCCTCCCCATTAGTCCAGCACCCGAGGCAACAGACACCAACTGCTCCCCTCGCCCCAGTTGCTGCGCTTGACTTGACGTGCGACAGTTGAAAGCGCACTGTCGCAGAAAAAATGCATCAGTGTGGATGCATAGCTGAAAAAAACAATTGAGGAAAAATCAGTCTGCTATAGCGCAGACTAAGATGCCTATATATACCGAGCAGACATCGTCTTCCATCTTAGAGCGGCAAAACCACTCTTCTATTCAAAGTGACGTCTGATTATTCAAAGAGAAAAAAAAAAAAAACCGGCATGAGGAACAGGGTATTATAGGGTCTGGTAACCCCGTCTGACTTGTCCGCTATCTTTGTGCAAAGTGTGACGTCAGTATTACCGATTCAGCCAATCGCTGTTCCCTTGTCAATTTTTTTCAACGATTAGACGTCAAGTTGAGCAAGAAACTGGTTTTGCTGCGCTAAGATGGAGGACGATGAATCTGTCCGATATTCCAGTTGCCTCAGCCATTGGCTATAACGATAGTTCGGACGTCACACTTTGCGCAAATATGGCGGATGGGCCAGCCCGGGGTTTCCAGGATCTCTATTGCACACAGATTTCTAACGCAAAGCAAAAATAGATTAAATAGGCCTGTAAAAACATTTTCCTCTGGTGTTTTTTCAATACTCATTTACAGCTATTTAACGTATCTCTAACTCGCTCAAAAGTGTTCCTTTATACAACTTAGCCTTTTGAGTGGCTTTTAAAATTTTTCCCTGATCCGCATTAGGGGCCATTCAAGTATTACGTAAGCGGATTTTCAGCCATTTTCGACCCCCTCCCCCAGTTCCTTCTATTGCTAAAACTGTACACATATTCTTGTAATATCCTAAAGCGAGGGAAAGCAAACACTGTCTCTCCTTCTGTTATCAAACTTTGAATAAAAACTGACTCCGCCCCGTATTCGTAACGAAATAGTTTTACGTTGTATCTCGAGGAGTTCGCAATGCAAACGAAAGACAATGGTATTGTCTGTTGGCAACGTCTGTTGGCTATTTTCCAAAGACAAATCCGAAGATACTTATTTCATTGTCAGTACCTACCACGTGATTTAAGTCACAAAGAACGTATTCACGTCAAAACTTGCAACCGTATCTATGGCACCAGCTTACCCGAATTTTTTTCTTTAAGACCCGCAATACCTGAATGGTTGCAGACCGTAGAATTAAATACTATCTAGAGAAATTTCAAAGAATTAGAATTAGCTACTGACTGAGGTGAATATATTTTCTCAGGGCACCGAGTCTTTAAGACTCCCCTGTTCGATGCTGCTCCGTACGGGCTGCATATTTTATTTGCATATTTTATCGAATTTCATGAAAAGAACTGAACTGAATGTAAAACCACTGCTTTTAGACAAAAATGCAAATCTTGTACGTCAAATACGTAAGCGTACACGTGTGTGTAGGCGGAGCCAGTAGAAAAACAGGCTTTATAAGCGCGCGTAAGTTCACACGCATTTCGTTCGCTAGCACACCTCGGCGAATTTCTTGGTGTTATTTTGCAGCAATCGGTTAATTTCAAATTGTAACAGTAAAAATGAGTAACCACCAACGTTTAGATGATGGAATGAGGTGGCGAATTGTGGGGAGGCTAGAAGCAGGCCAATCTCAAGTCCAGATTTGTAGAGAGTTCAATGTAACGCCCAGCGTTGTGTGTGACTTATGGAAACAGTTCCAGGATACCGGATCCATCGAGAGAAAGTCTAGGCAAGGTCGTCCAAGAGCCACGACGGCCAGAGAAGATCGCCATTTGTCGATTATAGCGAGGCGTAACAGGAGTGCTACAGCTTCTCAGCTCTCTCGTGACTTGTATGCAGCCACAGGAACCCGTGTATCAAGGGTGACTGTTTCCAAAAGACTTCATGAGAGAGGGTTGTTTGCAAGAAGACCTGCTGTTTGCGTCCCGCTCACTTCCACAGACAGGCGTTTATCATGGTGCAGAGAGCATAGAGATTGGAGTATGGATCAATGGGCGACCGTTATCTTCACTGATGAGTCCCGGTTCAGCCTAAGCACCGATTCTCACCGTACGTTCATATGGAGAGAACCAGGGACCCGCTACCTACCCTCCAATGTCCACGAAATCGACTATTATAGCGGAATAAGTTTAATGGTCTGGGCAGGCATCATGTTGGATGGCAGCACACCTCTCCATGTCTTTGAAAGAGGCACTGTGACTGGTGTGAGGTATAGGGATGAGGTCTTGGAGCCCCATGTTCGCCTTTTCAGGGGTGCAGTTGGCCCTGAGTTCATTTTAATGGACGATAACGGTTGCAGAATAAACAAAAAATGTTTATTCTGCAACCGCTGTTTCATACCTTCCGACTCCAACGAGTGTTACACACGATCATGCGTGTGTATTACAATTATTGAATGGTTATTTGTTTTGTATTGTATCAATGTATGTACATATCAAATTTCATTAAAATCGGTACAGTAGTTCTAGAGATAATCGACCAAGTCTGCAAATTCTCTTAATTTCTTACACCAGTGTAAAATATTCTCACTACTATAATACAATATCAATATACTGATTTACATTGTCAACAGTTTTTTCAGGGGTTAGAGGGCATGGCCCCCACATCCGGGAGTAGGGCCCTTAGGCTGGGATTTTTCGCGGGCCCCCTGGTCAGACTTCTCACGAGTCCTTTCTATAGTTCATGTATCGCGTGAAAACGCAAAAAATTATGAGAATTTTCCCGGGCTCAGGACTAGAGCCCTGTCAGCCTCGGCCTTGTTTGGGGCCGTTCAAGTATTACGTAAACAAATTTTTAGCCATTTTTGACCCCCCCCCCTTCAGCAAAACGCTGACCCCTCCCCAAATTGCCAGCAAAATTCCGTCATCAGTTCTGCGCCTCTGAATCCTAACGCATATTGGGGGATCAGAAACGTACACGAGGGGGAGGGGGCTCTCGTGCCCCCCTCCGACGATCAAAAATTTATTTTTTTAATGCAAAAAAATTTTTTTTTTTTAATTGAAATTTCGGATGAAAATACCTTTATATGTTACTGTAATCAATTTCTGTTAATTTCAATGCCATCTGAAGGCTATGAACTCAGAATTTATTGCGAGCCACTCTGTAAGCCATATAATGATAAATCGCATAAAGGCCCTTGGACCAAATATGGCCCTGAGGGTTATCTGATGCGGCCTGCCTCCTTCAACCCTAATTTTGTAAAAATGAACTAAGCGGCACATTCACAGATCGCTTAAGTGTCCCGTGGCACAATTCCAGGACATTTAAGCAGCCCGTGGCATATTTTCAAATCACTTAAATGACCCAGGACACGGTTCCAGAACACATTTAGAGATCCCTTGAGTGACGTAGTTTTAGAGCACTTAAGTGGCCCCTCCAGTGCGGTTGCACATCACTCGAATTACCCGCGGCACATTCTCAGATTATTTAAGTGATGCGTGGCACAGTTCCAGACACTTAAGCGGCCCGTACACATTTCCAGAGTACTTGGATCCGCGAAACATTTAGAGGATCACCAAAGTGGCTGTGTAGGGCACTTATCAATAGATGGGGGGGGGGGGGATGTTATTTTAAGTGCCCATAAACTATCGAAAGGTTTTCTCGTTTTTGGTGCATCGGATAAGATGCCATTAAAAATATTTCATATTTTCATAAAGGGTGGTTGATGACGTAAACATTATCAAAACCCCTCTCCCTCTTGTCATCAAATCGGAAACCAACCCTCCACCCCCATCGATGATGACGTAATACTTTAACATTCTTCTACTCCATCAGATTACACTTACTTTCGAAAATAAATCTCGTAGATTGCACTACGACATTAAACAATGTAGACATTATACCGGCGTGGTTACAAATTATGTTTTTCAACTATATTAAGATATAAAATACCTCACAAAAAAATAAATTGATTAGTGGCACAATCATATACTCTATAAAAAGCAATATTTTAGCTTTGAAATGTTATATTGGCTACTTTAGTTGAAGAAATGCATTCAAAATTGATTTTTATTCTGATTTTGTTTCATTTTTGTTTATTCCCAAATCTTGTAACTGAGATGGCGCTGCGTCTAACATCATTAGATTTGTTTGATTTAACGAAATCGTAACAGAACGATTCGCATTCGTAATATTTATTTTATTATTTTATTGCACACGAGACCATCGGGGGGAAGGGGGCTCAGTGGCGTACGCGGCGTGTCAACACCATCTCCGCGCGAAGCTCGTGACGTCAATGAAGGCCATCTCACCTATAGCAATTGGATTTACTATAAAAAAAGGGGCAAAGATCGCGCATGCGTCGCCCTGCTATATTCAATGGCTGGAAGTGAGATGACCTTCTTCAGTGACGTCACGAGCTTGACGCAAAGGCCTTCTGTTATAGATGGTTATGGGCATGTTCGCAGGACCTACCTTTGGGAGCGGTGAGTCACAGTTGTGGTTAGAGATTTCTAGAGGAGGGGGGGGGTCGACACGGGCAATGTCTCCTAGAAAAATTTTGAGTGACTAACCTTCAAACGCATTCTAATCATTCAAGTGGCATTGACGAGATATCTCGCCTTCTTTAAAAGCCTCTTATTTTAGCATTAACAAGCCTAGATATTTTGTTTTTAATTGGAAGCTAGAGGACAAGGCGAGCGTATAAAAATTTATATATATTTTTTATTTTGTTACACACTGTATTTTCATTCTTAGAAGTGGTGCAGGGCAATTTTTGAACGCTTTTTGAGCATTTTTTAAAATTAAAACTGTACCTCTAAGACGGACGGTTGATGAGATAAAGACCGCATTAGCACTTACAGGACACCCTGTATAGTAGGGATGCGCGCAACCTTTTCAGTGTACGGGCCAGATATGCGGTATTTCTGCTACTCGCGCGGGTCAAAAACTCGTATACAAAGAATGCCCGTATGACCCGGATTTTACGGAATGTTTCCGTTATTTTGATCGTCCTTTTTTTCATGAAATTTACCGTTGTTTTAAGCCGTAAATGGCAACTTTGACAATGCTTTAGGCTGTAACTGGCAGTTGCCTTTGACACTTTTCGGCTATGATGTCTACTTTACAACTGTTAAAATTACAATCACTTACACATACAATAACTTGTAAATGGCTCGCTTACAATTTTGTTTTGGCAGAGAAAAAAAAATGAGAAAAAAAAAATATGGTCAGCCTAGATATTTATCATGTTGTGTATATCGATACTTTTCTACCGGAATAACTTTCGCGGGCCGAATGAAGCCCCTTGGAGGGCTGCATGTGGTCCGCGTGCTGGAGATTGTGCACCCATGAGTAAAGTGACGTATGTTCTTTGTTTGTTTATCGTTGAAGGAAACAACCGTGAGGAGACCATTCCGATGCTGATGCTCAATCACTCGGACAACAGAGAAGACTCGCTTCCTCGGCAGAACGGAGGAGGGAGCGTTCCGGCTGATATACAGCATATCAACCCTGGTGTCGAAACCGAGCCGCCAGTTCAGCCCTTGACCTCGGTTAGCCCGACAGCAGGAGTTTCGTCGACCTCACCACATGGCAACCAACAGTCAACAACGGGTGGCAGACCGTCGACGACGAGCAATGGTAAGGGGGTGTATCTCTCTCTCTCTCTCTCACACACACACTGACAGTTTTTCGGAAACGTAACCCAAAGCTACACAAGTACTTGTCCCACAGTGGGACCAGTGTTCGTAGAAGTCCTTTTGCCGAAGTCGGAATTAGTTTTCGTGGGTGTTCCAACACTGTCCATCGCCAACCTCGCCAACGTGTTCTGTGTAAGTTGCAGTCATGTATGCGGCCGCTAGTTGGTATGCAGCAGAACCTCTCCAGAGGAAAGCAGGCCAAGCCGTTTGGCTTTGATTGCTGCACGCAAATGGCACAGGTATGACAAGGCGCGACCACATGCGGTTGCTCTTAGGCTACGCTCATAGTGCAGAGGTGCAGAGAAGAGGTACGATTTACAAGAATTACGACTGGGAGGAAAAAAAAGTATAGGGGTGGAGGAGGATAGAGAAAATGACTGGGGGAGGGTTGTGAAATGTAAGGGTGTGATGATGATGATCTCTCTTCAAAAGAGAGGAAGGAAATGAAAAGTGGAAAACCAATCAGCGGATAGCGTAATTCAACAGATCGAGGTGAAAACAAACAGGTTTGTTCAAGTCACACACCTCGTTGTGTGAGTGGCCTCTTCCTGTTCTTCGCCTCTCTTCTCATATGTGCGCTGTGTGCATAGCAAAACAATACAATTGTTTTCGTCGCTAGTCCCTATTATACACTCCCTTAACTCTTGGTCGCCCCACTATCTGCGCGGCCTTACACGGAACACATTGACGAAGTTTTGGTGGAAAGTGTTTGAACACCCACCGTATAGCCCGCATATATCGCCACGTGACTTTCTTTTTTTTTTGTCCGCTGAAAAAGCCATTGAAGGGTTGCCGTTTTTTCTCGGCAGCGGAGTCATGGAAAATGTTCGAAACTGGTTCTGATCTCAGTCAAAGGACTGCTACGGGCACTTGTCCCACTGTGGGACAAGTACTTGGGTAGCTTTGGGGCCATTCAAGTATTACGTAAGCAGATTTTCAGCCATTTTTGACCCCCTCCCCCCTTGTCAGCAAAAGTCAACAAAACACTGATCCCGCCGCCCCTGTCAGCAAAATTTCGTCAACAGCTTAGAATATTTCGTATCTTCGAAAAGTGGTGGTTGATGACGTAAGCAATCTTCAAACCCCCCCCCCTACCCCCTTGTCACCAAAAGTCAGCAAATCCGAAACCCCCTTCCCCCCTCGATGTTGACGTAATACCTGAATGACTCCTGTGGAAATTACGTATGTCATTTCATTCTGTGGTTTCGTTTTCATCTGATATGTGTATCTACAGGTCCCCCCCCCCCCCGAAACTCCACCGACGAACTTCTAGTTCTAGGGGTGATCATATACGTCAAGACGAATAACTTTTGCAATGGAACCTTGGGTCGGAATACATTTATTCAATCGGAAAACAACTTGGTAAGAATAGAAACAGTTACTGGTCGCGGATATCAGAGGAAAATGAAACATATCGATGTCAACACAGGTTATGCGAACACTCACACTAGCTGTTCAAAGCGGCGTCCGAGGACACTGTCGCAAAACTGACATCGGTGAATGATGGAATGGCGCACCCGCTCGCAGAAGCCTAGTGTGGAGTGAATCTTATCAGAAGCAACAAGATCTTCGCTGAGTCCACTGGTGACGTGTTGTAGACTAATGATTTCAGGTCGTCCAGTCCTATGAGAAGTGGTCCAGCGGATTCAGGTCCGGGGAGCACGCTTACCATGCCGCAGGTGCCCTACGGTGATCTATTGCATGAAGAAATTGTTGCCTTGTTGGGAGTGGAGGGGGGGGGGGTTCCCCCCGTTGCCATGGTCGTTTCCGACTAAATAATTGTGTTTCGACCCGAGGTCGCATCGCAAAAGTGATTTGCCTTCACGTGTATGATCACCTCTAGAAGTTTGTCGGTGGATTTCCTGACCACTCTGTATACACTTCGATATTTTGATGATAACCATCGCTTCCGTCTATTGTTTCATGTTGCGTTGAAGGGGGTACCTATGTCTAATTTCAGGTATACCCAGCCCAGCGGGAAGCCAGAGACCAGCATACAGCCAGCAAGTATCGCTGAACCTAATGCAGTTCACTGAATCTTCTTCAGCGGCTTCTGGAAACTCGCCGTCGCCAACTTCGCCGGCCGCGATGGCAACTGCTGACGCATGAATCCAAAAAGAACAAACTGGCAATTTCTGGAAAAAATTTTTTTATACAAAATCGACAAAACCAAGATGGAGACGTTCGATGATAAATGCACAATTAATTATGAAAAACAGAAATTATATCCAACATTATCCTGATAATTATCTACGTCGCAAATATTTTAGGTTACCCCTTTTAGTTAATCCTAATAAGAACGAACTAAAGTGTTTCAGGGTCGAATTCCTGCTTCCGTACGATTCTCCAGAGGAAATAATGCAGCCGAGATTCTTCCTAAAGTGGTCGGGTAACTATGGAGACTATTAGATACGGGGGGGGGGGGGAGACTCGAACAATAAATCGATGGGTTTAGGCTAGGACAGAGTGACCAGACGTCACGAATGGAAGGACCTGTCCCGGGAGAACATCATATTATGTTATTTGGTCCCCACATTACTGATCATAGTGATCAAAAATAGAAAAAATTTGACAATATATTTGGCGAGAATCGACCGGATATTTCGTCTTGTTTTAAATCTGGTCATCATAAATCGAACCTCCATTGAACACCAATACGAGAACAAGCAACTGCTAAACCGCCTGGCAACATAGTACAGCATTAGCTCCACCCGTTAAATGCTACTAGAGCCTCGCGAAACGGTGACTACGCAGGGTGGTAGTACTGATCAAATGAAGAGCCGATAGGTAGTGAAGACGGGGGGGGGGGGGGTGAAGGAGGGGTACTTAATGCAAGACGGTCACCAGCTCTGCTTCTCCATTTACTTCATGTTACCAGAGTAATGGCACGATAGCGCAAAGAGTAACACAGAAGGCCTTTTGTGGTGCATGGTATCGATACCGTAATTCTTCTGAGCGGAGCTGGTTCTAATGCAATCACTTAGTAGTGTTTAACCAATAATATATAGAAATCGAACGTAGGACATGGTATTCTTTTTTCCATCCTCCCCCCAACATGATTAAAAGATGAACAAACTAAGCGATCAAAAATAATCACGAACTAGCTTACGAATGAACAAAAGTCCGAACAAAGTCTCCATCCAGTCCATCAAGTTTATATTTTCGGGCGACTGATTCGAGGTTTCTCCAACTCTAGCGGTTGTCATCATCATCATCATCATCACTTAACATCCCACCAGTACCTGCTGCCAAATCTGCCTTCTGATTCTAAGTAGCGAACATAGTCCTAGTATTATCATGAAAAAATTTACTGCAGCGATGATTTGCTCACCACAACACCTCTAATATAGGGATCCACACAATGTGAGCCTCTACCACGACAGTTCTTCTGCAATGTAAGCATCTAACCAGGTATCGCATCCATGCCATCAGCAGGGAAGTAATAGTGTGGATTTTCAGCTGCTTATTTCTTCGGTGTTGTGAGTGATTGATAATTTAACATGCCATCTTGAGAACCACATAACATCCTGAAAGCATTTTTCTAAACCAAGTTCTGGTATGTATGCGTATACTCACATGACATATTGGTAAAAATATATATATTAGTTTACTTGCCACTGCCAAGTTATACCGAATGATCAAGGTATAACACTTAGAGACCTAAACACAAACATTCTTCCCACTGGAAATACTGCTAGTCTTTTTTTTCCCGTCTGATTTTTTTTTTGTGCCAAACCAGTTAAGTGCAAAGATAGCATTTTTGGCGACTTTTCCCGCGTTTTCTACGTTATATTACGCACATAAGCTGCTGGTGAAAATGCATCTCAGCTTCCTTCGCCCGCCAAGCTCTGCCAAATCGCGATAATGAATGTAATTATCTAAACAGAAAACAAAATTCCCCCCCATCCCCATCATATTTCAGCGGGTTTCTTTTTATCCACCAACCTTTCGTCACGCAAACAATTAAGTTCAATGATTACATTTTTGGTGACTTTTCCGCAATTGGCTAAAATTCATTGGAGAGGGAGGGAAAAGAAAAACCACATGAAAATATTTAGGCATTTCCCTGATTACGACAATCGATAGAGTTGTAGAAACGTCGAGCAGAAACTGAACCCCCCCCCCCCCCACATTTCTATACAAGAAAATACAAAATAAAAGGGATCGGACAAAAATGTGGAGTGGGACAATAAATGTTACATACGTTATAAAAAGTATTTACACGAATTTATGAATGTATTTTCACGATTTTTGGGCTAAATTATGGATTTTTTTCTATGGGCGAATCTTGGGGTCACCCAGCAGATATCAATGCGATAATTCATTTCCCCTACCGTTCATACCGGAGAATATCCTCATCAGTGCTTACCACAGCTGCTGTGATTCTGTGTTTTCAGGAATTGGGTACGAAATAAATGCACCACCGCAAATTTACAACGCACTAAAAACAGTGGAAATTTTATTTTCACCCAAGTGTACCCATTACCAAAAGCGTACACAATTTCACGGAACCCTAGATGAGAATCTATCTTCCCAGGGGCTAGGCCAACCAGCAGTAATTGTGCCACTGAGTCGCACATCGTGGTGCTGAAGAGTTTTACGGTGAACAATAGCCTATTCATTAGTATATTTCTTAACTTTTTTCTCGACCATGGATCACTCTCTTTAGACCAAATTGTTCTCCTGTGGTTCCCTCAAACAAGCCCCCATATCCAGAAATGATACTTTTTTCCAAGTTGATTTCTGAGTACATTGATGGTGAAAAAAAAAAGTTTATAAATAAAATGTATCTATGAACCCCAGGGTTAAATAACCGTCAGACTCCATGTTAGGGAGAGGGTATGAAAGTACTCACACAAGCCGCCATATTTCCTTTAAATATCAATGTTTTCTTTCGTTTCTGAGGCCACCTTAATCACATGCCATAGCTCCCGTTTTACTTGATTTTCATCCGTGCCTCCAAATCTCACCCTTTCCCAGCCACTACAACATGCGACGAGCGATTGATTCCTCAAGAATATGGTAAACGACCCCAATCATCACTAGTCGTGCGATTCAGTGGCGGTTGTGATCGCTTGTGGTGTTAGACTCCAGTGGACGACCGACATGAATCATTGTCCATTGCAAAACAATCTTAGGTGATCGACTTTTGGTGATTACGGGTGACGAGCGACCGCTCCGCAGGAACGACTGTTGCAATCGCTCGTGTTGTTTGTTGCATGTAGCCACTTTCAGTAGATGGCAATCACCACCACCAGACCAATCGTGACCCCTGCTCTGCCCCCCGCCCCTCAGGGGCCAGGGGATATAAGCTGGTCCGTCTCAAGAGACGTGGGCCACGGTGGAGAAATCCAATGACATCCAAGACCATCAAACCACCCACACCAGGCCACACAGCCACAAGCCAACCAGCAGCACGACCCCTCCCACAACTTCACCCCCGACACACACTTCCCCACTTGTTGTACATGAAATGATATATCAATACAAATATATGGGGGAAAATGGGCAGGTGCACAGACGCACATCGCCTGCAGACCACGAGTGGGGCCCACGAAAACTATAGTGACATGATCTCCTTCTGAGAACCTTCGGTCCACACAACAAATTCAAATAATGTCAGCAGTAAGGTTTTTATCCTTGGTTTTTTTGGCCCGGATTAGGTTGGCAACCATTGATCCACCCCAACGTTGGATAAGCCGCTAAACAGACTGAAAAGTTGACCACCAAGAAACCCGGACTTTTCACAACGTGACTATTTCCATCGGTGCTGTATCAAAAAAGAAGAGGGTTCGTGTCCTATCGAAACCTTCTGTAGCAGAAAGCCTCCGCGCGAAGCTTTGGCGTCACTGAAGTCGTCCATTTTACCTGTAGCCATTGGATGTAGCAGGATGACGTATGCGAAATCTACCCTTTTTTTTTTTTTTGCTGTACATCCATTGACTATAGGTGAAATATGGTTAATTGGTTAGGCTTTGCACGGAGGCTTTCTGCTATAGAAGGTGTTGATCCTACACACTTGCTGCAAACACATCCAAAACTAAACACAGCCACAGCAACTGCGAGAAACTTTGATAAGTATACGCTCCAAGGAGCTTAACAAGAATAAAATTAACTCATTGATATCTGCCGAATGACTCACAGCCTGCGCATAGAACTTATGCCAAATCACACGTAAGAAATTTGCATAAATCTGTAAATGCTTATTTTCGTACGAAATTTTCAAAATGGCTCTTTCGTGCCCACCCTGAAAATGACATTTCTGTCCATATTACGGAAAAGCACATTACTTAAGCGAATGTTGAAAGCAATAAAGAAACCGAGGAGGTACTTCCGACCGAATACACATGCGGTGATTGGACGTTGTAATCGTTACAAGCCATTGAAATAAAAGTACAAATAAAATATTTATGTGTAAATAATATTCATATCAACATTTTCCTCCCGTAATAATGATCCATATCAACGAACAAATGATCAATGCTACAGCGGTGATCATCGCAGACCAATGTCCTGTGTGCGCGTGCGTACTTTCATCTTAACATGATCATTTTATATGCACACGAGAGCTAATTGGACCTAAAGCTAGACACCCCTGTCGGACCAAAGAAGGTTTGTATATCAATTGTATACCAATGATGAAATGAATTCTCTACAGTCCGAGAAATTATGGGAGAACAAGTCCACAATCGATAGCAATTAAAAGCTTCAACATGATTTGCTCATGAATGAAGCGCAAACTCTAGATACGTTATGCTTATCAAGTGTCAATGGCGGACAGAGTTTATGCAAATAAATGATCAAAAGCCGTTGTAAATATGGAATATTATAGAGCAATCGCCTTTACTATGCTTTTCTTGAAAATTAAATCTGTGCCTGAACGACTTATTTAAGACCTTATTTCAATAATTAGCTTTAAAAATGATCTCTGACGACGAACGATACTCGTTATACGAGCAGCCCTGATAGTCATTATATCACGATTATTGTTTTTCGGACTCATTCATCGACGCGCTTACGACGAAATATTTATAGACTCACGGACAAAAATTAGTGCCCTGGAGCGTAAAATGACGTCATCACGTTTCCCACGTGTGATGGAAGCCACTGTTGGTGATGTTATTTACCGAGGGGAGGGGAGGATTCGTACATTGTTCAGAAGTCGCAAAATGCTATTGTTTGTTACGTTCCTAGAGATAATGGAGTTCTTGAGGTTATTGTAGCTTGAGGGGATATATGCAGTACGTCGTACAATATATTGTCTGTCTGATTCCATGTGACCAACGTGGAAATCGCTCCAAATTATATCGCCAGGAATTCCTTCCTGGCGATATAATTTCCCAAAGAACAGACAGACATGACCCCTGACCGCCCAGATGGTTTGCGCTCTTTCCCCCAAAGGGATGGATGGTCTCGGAGAGCTTCCCAAAGAACAGGATTTTTACAAGCCAGGGAGTTTTCAGTCACGTTTCCTGCATGTGACGGAGCTCTTGGCAGTATTATTGTCCGAGGGACGGAATTCAGATAGTTTTGAGAAGTTGTACGCGAATGAACATCGGAACTCTGTGACCGTTGCGAAGATTTCTTCTATCCCAGCTTCATCGCAGAGTCAGGAACACTTTACAAGTCGTACAATAGATTGTCTGTACGATTTTAGTGTATGATGGAGCGTCTGGCGATATTATTATCGATGGAGGCAGGATATATACAGTTCCCAGAAATCGCAAGATTTATTTTCTGTCACGTTTTCTGCGTCTCCCATTATGGCGGTGATACTCACGTCCACTAAGGCTGCAATTGCAGATAATTGACTCGATGATGAAAATTTGGGATCAATCAAACGTCTCGACTCAACCCCAAAAAAATCCCTAGACGCAAACCGGGGGAAACGATATCGGCAACAAAAAAACATATAACAATCCGGCCGACCTCATGCATTTGTTGATGCAACTGTGGTCGAATACTACATCCAGAACTACGTCTACCTCAGAGTTCGCCCCCCCCCCAAAATTTTTGTTCCACACACTGCCCTCCTCTTTCTTCATGAATATCCTCTTCTCACGCCCGAAATTAGTCAACCCATAGGACCATATGCCATATCTACAGCTCCTACAGCCCCTTTTTTGGACCACTTTGGGGACCAAGCAAGGCCAACGGTGGAGTACCAACCATCACCTGCATCACCATGGTAGACGTGTCGTGCGGTAGCATTTTGTCATGTACAAGAGGAGTCCTCTTTTGCGCGGAGTTCACCATACGCTTCATTCTAACCATCATAGCAGACCCCCCCCCCTCCCCCCAATGCGGTTGTCAATATTTCACTATATTAACCGCTACTTGATTGTACAGGATCATTCGATATTTGGTTTTGAGGCTCCTATTGCTGTCCCTTCTGGCAGTTCGCATTCGTTGTAGGATCCTCATTGCCTTTGCTTTCAGCTCTTTCATGCATGCTAAAAAAATAAAAATATATTTTGGAACCACTGGTCCACTTCCTGCCACATAGAGCCATAGATAGATTGTATGGGAACTCACAAAGACGATACATTTATTATGCTAGCATCCTAGGAGACTGATTTTTGTCCGGTAGTATATAAACACTACTTACCAATAACAATCCGGCCACCTACGAAAATCAGCGCTAGGTATTTTTCGTCATGTGTGTTTTTTGCTGGTAAGGTCTCAGACCGTAAGATCATTATCTTGGCACACCAGTTATCTTCGCAATCACGTCATTCTCGCACTGCGTAACAACTCTGGAACTGACAGACTATTTTCCAAGATAACTATGCAATGGGTGTCACTTCAGTCCAGCATGTCCCATCATTCTCTGATCGGAGTCAGATAAACACGTTCTACTACTCTACACATTCCTCAGACCCGCAAAACTGTCGCAGGGAAAGAATGACGTCATTGCCTGGAATGCCAATGTAATCATCTCCCGTCATAAACTAACAACCAGTAGCCGTCAGCAGAAAACACTCAGAACCCAAACTACCAGGATATACATAGGTGTACCGACAACTACTGGTAGGTAGTAGTAGTGTGCATATGATTTTTCTATAGACCTTTCTGACTCCACTCCACCATGTCATGTTTACGTAAAGCTAAATCAATGCCAACTTCATACCACATGACCGGTGTTTCGCATCCGTAAGGCATAAAAGTGCAATCAGAGAGGGTTGTTCACGAAATTAAAACCTTAGAATGGTGTGACATATGAAAATATTATCATGTATACATTGTATATGTATATTATTTTGATATCTGCTGTTTTATTTCTCTTTTTTTTTTTTTGTGTGAAAATACAATTTGAGCATTTGTGCTTCGTTGAAAAATAATGTTCATATCTCTAATGCACGAAGCAGTGCACTTATGTACATTAAAAAAAAAATCAAAATCACCGGTCGGTGATGAGCTGTATTTCTCTTCATTACTATTATTATTATTATACATGTATAATGTAAAAACAAATTCATATACATTATAATAAAGAACATACTGTTTGTAAATTTGGGATATACTGCAAAATCTTTCACCGAGTGGTATTGTACGATAAAAATTCCCACAGCGAGTCGAACCCAATTGAAAATAATAAATAAAAGATTAAAAACAACGACGGTTCTCGCGTTCCTCGAGACTTGTCGAGATCTCGTCGCTCAAATGTGATTGTACACTTACTTAAAAATCTCAAAATTGACTTTGAGGGGGGTGTAAAACATAAGAAAATGAAGGAATTAACTTTTTGCACGGTCCCCATGTGCTGAGAAATCCTATAAGTGAAATGTAAGTCCTTCTCCTTAAAAGGTCATTAGCAAAAAAAAACGAGGAATGTCCGTTAATGGGCAGTATGATACATTGAGCCCCGTCGATATAACTCGAAATTGTGTCCGTTAGGGGCCGTTCAAGTATTACGTCATCATCGATAATGGGGGGGGAGGGGGTTTCCGATTTGCTGACTTTTGATGACAAGGGGTGAGGGGGGGTTTGGATGTTGCTTACGTCATCAACCACCCTTTATGAAAATATGAAATATTCTTAATGGCATATTACTCGGTGAGCCAAAAACGAGAAAAACCTTTCGATATTTTGTGGACACTTGAAGTAACATTGCCCCCCCCCTACTATTGATAAGTGCCCTACAGAGCCACTTTAATAATCTCTATTTTTTTCGCGGATCCAAGTGATCTGGAAATGTGTCCAGGCCGCTTAAGTCCTCTGGAACTGTGCCACGCATCACTTAAATAATCTGAGAGTGTGCCGCGGGTAACTTGAGTGATATAAAACCTCACTGGGGGCCACTAAGTGCTCTAAAACTACGTCTAATGTCACTCAAGGGATCTCTAAATATGTCACGGATCGCTCAAGTGTTCTGGAACTGTGTCCCGGGTCATTTAAGTGATCTGAAAATTCGCCACGGGCTGTTTAAATGTTCTGGAATTGTACCACGGTACACAAGCGATCTGTAAATGTGCCGCTTAGTTCATTTTCACAAAATTAGGTTTGAGGAGGGCAGGCTGCATCAGATAATATGACCCCAGGGCCATATTTGTTTCGCGGGCCAAGGGCCTTTGTGTGATTTATCATTATATCGCTTAGAGGGTGTGTCGCAATGAATTTATTAAAGATAAATTTTGACTTCATAGCCAGCCTTCAAATAACATTGAAATTAACAGAAATTGAACATATGAAGGTATTTTCTCTTCCGAAATGTCAATTAAAAAAATACATTTTTGATCGTGGGAAGGGGGCTCGAGAGCCCCCCCCCCCCCCGTGTACATCTCTGATCCCACCAATATGCGTTAGGATTCGGAGGGGCAGAACTAATGACGAAATTTTGCTGACAAGGAGGGGGGTCAAAAATGGCTAAAAATTTGCTTACGTACTACTTAAACGGCCCCCTTATGGGAGGCTCCACTGTAAAGTGGTTGAGTGTTTTTTTTATGGGCTAGTAAAAACCTTCTGGAATCAGCTGGTGACGTAGAAATTTCCAGTTTTTCAGACTCGGATCAGCTCAAATTTTAATTTAAAAAGCAATTATTTCTACTAATTTTTCTTTGAAAACGGAACTTATCCAAAATTCAAATGTGCATAAGGGACCGTTGAAGTATTACGCCGCCAGCAAATTTTTAGCCACCGTTCACACTCCCCCTTCCCCCCACCGTTGTCAGCAAAATTTCGTCATCTCTGCCCCTACCTCCTAACACGTATTGGTGGGATCAGAGACTGTGGGGGAGGGGGCCGGATGATGAAAAATTTATTTTTTAAATGCAAAAGAAAAAATTTTTTAATTTAAATTTCGGGAGAAAATACCTTTATATGTTATTTTATAACCAATTTCTGTTAGTTTCAATGCTATTTGAAGGCTAAGAACTCAAAATTTTACTTTTAAGGAATTCGTTGCAATCCACCCTCTAAGACAGCGATTCCCAACGTGGGCATAAACGCCCCCTGGGGTGGGCGATGGAATGTTCTAGGGGGGTGGTAGAAGCTACAGTTATAGCATAGTATTCTATGGGTTATACTGCGTTGCGGGGGGGGGGGGGGGGGCTCGCAGGGAAAAAAAATTTGTGAAGAAGGGGGCGAGATGGGGCAAAAAAGGTTGAGAAACTATGCTGTAAGCCATATATGGTCCAATGCCAGTGGACCAGAAGTGGCTCTCGGGGTGATCTAATGTGGCCCGTCACTGCAAACCTAATTTTGTAAAAATGAACTAAGCGGCACATTCACATATCGCTCGTGGTACAATCACAGAGCATTTAAACGGCCCGGGGCACATTTTCAAATCACTCAACTAAGCCCGTGGCACATTCACAGATCACGTAAGTGACCCTCGACACAGTTCCAGAACACTTAAGCAATCCGTGGCACATTTAGATATCCCTTGAGTGACATGTCGCACAGTTTCAAAACACTTGAGCGGCCTCCAGTGCAGCTCTACATCACTCAAGTTACCCGCGGCACATTCCGAGATTATTTAAGTGATCCGCGGCATAATTACAGATCGCTTGAATGATGCGTGGCACAGTTCCGAAGCACTTAAGCGGCCCGGACACATTTCACAGAGCACGTCCACAAACTACCAAAAGGGGGTGGCTCATGCGTTAAGACGGCACTGCTCCCCCCCCCCTTGTCATCAAAAGTCAGCAAATCGGAAACTCTTTCCCCCCAGATGCTGACGTAATACTTGAATGACCCCTAACTCGAGCCCCTCAAATACGGCCATCCTATGCGATAGGGATTGCAACAGTCCGTTTGTAGTAGGGTGACCATACATCCCATATTTCCCAGGACGGTACCGGGGTTTTGTTTTTTTCCCGGGATGTTTTGTCCCGGTTTTTTCACGAAATCTACTTGAATTTTTATTCTGTATAGAAGTCAAAGATTGAAATGATTTTTCTACTTATATTATAAATTGTATTACGATAATTACAACCATAAATAGGAATATTGATCTCACATATTTGTCTTGGTAAACGTTTTATTTCGTGGGAACCATTTTAATCCACTCCAACTTCCAGTAATGATTCATTTCCCGCCATTGTGAGTTTACTTTCAGCATTATTTTTGGTGGTAATTGGCGAGGTGTCCCATATTTGGAAACCCAATTTCCCGTATTTCTTTCCGCGAAATATGATCAGCCTAGTTTGTAAGATGGAAACCATTTTCGCGTATCATGAAGTCATTCTACAATTGTAATGTGCCGCCATCTAGTATATATACGGTTTAAAACAACGAATTTTCAAAATGGATGCATATTATGACTTTTTTTTTCCAGAAGTAATCCATGAATAAACTAAAACATGATACACAAATATTGAAAAATATTATGAATAATTTGAATATTTTTATAAAAATATTGATAAATTAATGTGACATTAATGAGTTTATCCAATCAAATAGTACGTCACATTTTACTTACAGTAATTATTTTTATATAAATTGATATTGTTGATGTCGTTGGGCTTGAAGAAGCTGGACGTAACGTAACTTCAGGTGAACTTATGTTTACTTGAAAGAGATCTAGATTTCCGTTGCTGACTGTTGGTCATGTCTGAATAACCCTTTGTGAAAAATTGGTAAGGGGCCGTTCAAGTATTGCATAAACGTATTTTTGACCCCCTCTTGGCAGCAAAATTTCGTCATCATTGCCTCCTAACGCACATTGGTTGGATCAGAAACGTGGTGGTGGGGGCATGCACTCCTACCTCAAAAATATTTTTGAAAGAAAATACCTTTATGTGTTATTATAATCGATTTCTCTGTTAATTTCAATGCTATTTTAAGGGTAAGAACTCAAAATTCCCCTAAGAAATTCATTGCGACCCACCCTTTAAGCCATATATGGTAAACCCGCAGACCAAATGTGGCCCTGAAGGTTATCTGATGTCAAGACCCCTCAAACCTAATTTTTTAAAAATGAACTAAGTGGCACATTTACAAATCGCTTAAATGACCCGTGGCACAATTCCAGAGCATTTAAGTGGCCTTTGGCACATTTTCAGATCACTGAAGTAGGTCTCAACGATCACTTTCACATTCAAAGATCACCTAAGTAAGGCCCCTTTCACACGGAGCGGACGCGGGTCCGCCATACCCTATCACACGAGCACTAAAGATGTCACCCGCATCTTTAGTTTGAAATTCGTAACATTTTTGTAATTATTTTTCTCCTTCATCCCTGATTCAGTGCCCATAGGCAGCCTAGAGGCATTCTTTGGTGGTTTAATCTAGAGCCACATAGAATATGGGTATAAAGATGCCTTCATTTCGATCCTCACAAGTAGTCGATGGGAGAGAATGTCTTAAAATATTTTCAAAAAATTTTGAAAAAAAATCTGTCTTTTTCGGAAAAATATGGAAGAAAAATTCCAAAAGCACATCCAATGTTCGAAAAATCCAATCCAAAAACATCCAAAACATTCGATGTTCCAAAAAAAAAAAAAAAAATTCAGGAGATATCAAAGAATTTGCAATTAGAAAAAAAGGAGAGGGGTGGAGACACTCAAAATGTGTGTGTTTAGAAATATTCACATAACAATTCTCTATTATGCCGGGATTACACTATAAAAATTTGACAAAAGTTCGTTTATAAAACTTGAAAAATGCAACCAATAGGCGGATCAGTGAAGTTCTCTCGAATGTAACAGATGCGTTTATTGGTTACATTTTTCAAGTTTTATGAAAGAATTTTTAATCAAAGTTTTATAGGGTAATGCCAGCCTTAGGCCGGGATTACACTATAAAAGTTTTGTAAAAGCTCTTTGATAAAACGTGAAAAATTCAACCCATAAAATCACCGGTTGCATCCGCTTAAATGCAACCGATGCGCCGCCTATTGGTTGAGTTTTTAAACTTTTATAAATTTATTTTAAAAGATTTTTAAAGATAATTTATTTTAAAGATCTTAAATTTTTCAATTTTTAAGATATTTTATAAAACTTTATAGTGTGATCCCGGCCGTAAGCCCAGATTGCACTATAAAAATTTTATAACAATTCTTTTAAAAATGCAACCAATAAGCTAATCGGTTGCATTTACTCGAATGCAATCGATAAATTTATTGGTTGCTTTTATCAAATTTTATAAAATAACTTTTATAAACCTTTTATAGTGAAATCCCATCCTTAGATTATTCTCAATTCTGAAATATAAAATTTAATTTTTTTTTTTTCATTTTATAGACTGAATATCGATTAAAATACACTTGTAGGTATCGGGGGAACCACCAAAAATATTCAAGTGCTAGGGTCTTCAAACGTCTTAATCCGGCCCTGAGTGAACACCGTACGTGGATAACGTTGTTTAATAAAAGTATTTTTTTTAAAGTTTAAAAAAATTAAAAATTTAAAAAATAATAAATATTCAAAACAATACTTCAAATATTTATATTTTTTAAATAATTTTAAAAATTTAAAAAGAAAAAAATTAAAATTTTTAAATTAAATTTAAAAGTTATTAAAGTATTTAGTCAATTAAATATTCGTAATGAACAGAACGACTTATAATTTTGGTCCCGTCAGTGGCCCTTGTTGGCAGGTTTTATTGTATAAAATTGCGAAATATGGACAAAAGGCAGTTGAAGTTGCTATATCTCCATCTCAGAAGGAAACAAAGGGATAGACGTATGTAGGTACATTACATTAATGAGCAGGGACCATCATATGGTGTTTTTAAGGGTATTTATGGCAAATAATTAAAAAAATTCCGTGTAAAATCACCTTCAAAAAGTGGCCAAAGATGCGGACGAATTCGCTCCGCATCCGCATCGTGTGAATAGCTCCGAATAAACCTATTGTCAAAACTTCTATGTGCGGATGCGGAGCCCGCACTTAGGTTTTGACACATGCGGACGACGTCCGGACCCGCATGAACATTTCCTAGGTGCGGAGATATTTCGGCTCGTCTGAAAGGCTCAGTAAATTCCAATTGTTAAAACTTCTTCCGGACCCGCGTCCGCTCCGTGTGAAAGGCCTCTAACCCGCGACACAGCTACAGAACACTTAAACGATTCGTGGCACATTTAGAGATCCCTTGAGTGACATGTGACACAATTTTAGAGCACTTAGAGCTGCCCCCAGTGTGTTTCTACATCGCTAAAATTACCCGCGAAACATTGCCAGATTACTTAAGTGATCCGTGGTATAATTACGGATCACTTGAATGATGCGTGGCACAGTTCCAGAGCATTTAAGTGGTCCGGAAACATTTCCAGAGCACTCGAAGGATCCGTGAAACATTTAGAGATCATCAAAGTGGCTCTGTAGGGGACTTATCAAGTAGAGCCTTGCACTTGGTCAATGGAGATTGCATCATTGCCGGGCTCCTTATTGTGAGGAAAAGGAAGTGAAATAAAATCAGCGTCAATGAAATGACACTGATCTGAAATGCGAAAAAGAACAAATATTCTCTGAGGATTCAAAGAGAACAAATATCTTCGGAGTACCGCTAGGGAGGCGGCATAGAAACCTCCCAGTGAAGAAACTAACATACTCAAAGGCAGGCAGAGGAACCGTTCCCCATGGGGGAAAATGGACAAACGTGCTAACGCTCAATATCTGTGGACACAGTGAATAACAAACACACATGAACTGTGCTGGCTGCGTTGAAAAACTGTGTCAACGCAAGAATAAAATGTGCCTGGACCGAGACCACCTCACGAAACTCTCCCCCCAAATCAGTCCAACAAATGGCGCTGACACCTAGCTTCTCTGAGCCAAAGCATGACCATTATTAGTGCATAATTATAGTGACTCATGATAATTCTCTTTCAGTTGTGGATATGGCATTTTGCCTGCAATAATCTGTTAAACGAGCTTAGAGTCCCGATTTTGACTTAAATTTTTACACATACAGCTACACACACTATTCATCACACACACTTTTACACAACAAAATAGGCCAAGTACTTCTTGTACCCACTGCTAAGACCGGTAGAACGGCCATCAAAAATTGTGCCGCGGGACCGACGAATTAAGTTCCATTCAGCTCAGTTCAGCATCTAAGAATGTGCTATAGTTGGTCAAAACTGGTAAATAAATACAACACCACAGCAGGCAAAATGCCATCTAAGGTTTGTAAATAATTATCTATTCATTTATCATCTTCGGTGGAGGTATATACAGGGTGATTATAATTAAGGTTCGTTTTTCAAAAGGCTGTAAAAAAAGAATCATCGATCAGAAACAACTGAATATACATGAAGCAATGGGATTTTGTCTCGCAAAAAAGTTGACCGATAATTGTACACAACATTTTTTAGATGACCCCACAGCCAAAAGTCACAAGGGTTCGGGCCAGATGATCGTGGCGGCCAAACTGTTGGAAAAGTTCGACTGATAACTCTGTCATCGCCAAAATGGAGATTCAACAATTGCTTCACTGGTGTTGCAATATGCGGAGGAGCGCCATCGTGCATGAAAATTGTGCTATCCACACAACCGCGTTGTCGCAGTGCTGGACTAAGCTGGTTGTGCAAAAGAGATTCGTACCGTATTCCATGGACGGTACAGGTTACAGGACCCGAAGGACCTATCTCCTAGAAAAAGGGACCAGCGCTGCCGTAAACCCGCACCCACACAGTGACATCTGCGGAATGAAGAGGCAATGGTTGCATTTGGAACGGAATCTCTCTTTCCCATATCCTGCAATTTTGTGTTGATAGAACCTAGGAGATGGAAATGGGCTGTCCGCAAAATGTTCCATGACCATGCATGGTCCACTTCCATCCGAGAAAGAAATTGCAGGGCGAAATGTTCTCGTATTGGCAGGTCCGTCGGAAATAACTCTTGAACATGCGTAATTTTGTATGGATACTATTGCAGGATGTTTCGTAAAATTTTACGAATCGTGCTGACAGGCATGTCGGAAGTTCGGACAATTCCCGAGCACTGCCTTACGCTTCCTGCAATGTTCTAGCCATTTGCTCCACTGACATGGAAGCAATTGCTTTCCTCCCTCTGCCGCATTGCACGTCAAACGAACCCGTCTCTTCGAATTTAGCAATCATCTTCTTTAGACCGTTTTCAATACATTTTAATGACCGGGATGCAGATCCACACAGTCACCGTTCTTGTAAAAAAAGTTTGAAAAGCATTACCCGATCCTTCAATAACAAAGTCATGACGACTTTCACGGACGCAGAGAATAACAGGAACTGTATGTTCTCTCCCCACCTTTTATTACAATTGCAATGTGCGGTGCGCATGTCATGTCTTTTAATTGGCATCTTATGACGATTACAGCGCCATCTATCGATCAATTTCAATATTATTTTTTTTTGTCAGTCCAAATCAGGTAATTCTGACCAGTGGTTCTTTTTTTTACAGCTTTTTAAAACAAACTTTAATTATAATCACCCTGTATATAAAATTTTTCATATTGTTTTCATCATAAATTGATAAAGGGAATCTCATCGTTATCGCGCGCGCGCGCGATAAGGGGCTCTGCATTCACCCACTCCTCCATATCATCTTATTGCATCACACGTACTGTGATCAGGCTGTCCTTCCAGGGGTACATTCTTCGGTCACACCTCACGAGGTGAAGCTGGATACGTCGTCCCCTTCAAGAAAATGGGCCGTCTCCTTTCTTATCCACTTTTTCCACGTATAAACCCGTCACTAGATGGCGCTCAGCAATATTAATATATTGCAAAAAAAAATAATGTTACGAACTATCGACGATAGATGGCCGATTCATCCGATGGCTCTCAGAAATATCGAAATCGGTTGATACCGGTTTCGGTTTGACGGAGATGACTATGATTGGTGGAGAACTAGCAGGGCGTGTAGAGAAAAATCTAGAAAGTCCCGCCCCCTCCAAACAGTGATTCAACGCCCCTCCAGGCAGTCCGTATGGTGGCGCTGCCGACTAGGAAACTAAAATAGAATCTTGTGGAATGTTCTTTTTCTCGAAGTTTCTCCGGGGTTATAAATACCGTGGCGCGCACAAGATTTGCGAGAAAGTTGTTAGCTCTTTGCTGCCTGTAAATTGCTGTTCTGTAAATAAATCTGTGTTTGTCCGTCGAACTGCTTCTTGTTTTGCAACCTCGAAGTCTTGTGGAAAATTTTCCGGAACAATAAATTTTTTCACACCCACCACGGCAATTTCTGCACAACTGCAAAAACAATCGGCGGAGTAATGATGAAGAGGTTATAATGTGCCACAAGGATACCTCGGTCAGACGAGTTATGGCTTTGGAACGTAGACCTCACCTCGTCTCGCCAATTCTTCGTTAGTATCTTCCGATTCGTTGACTTATGAAAAGATATCAGGTACGCTTTCGATGTCTGCAGCAGTGACGACAATCCGCGCTATGAGATCGTACGGTGTGTCCACACGCGTCGCATAAACGAGTGATTTAAGGTGACCCCATAGGAAAAGTCACGGATCGAGAGACCACCACCACTTTTCGTCTCCTCTGGATTCAAGGCCTGCATGCGTTTCTTCGCGATTTTCACCCTCTCAACGTGGTTTGCGACACCATGCTCCATTGCAATTTTTGTTCCTCTTGATGCCTACTAACAACCCTCTGAGTTTGTCGGTCCATTAACAGAACATCCTGTATACACTGTAGAATAAACAATTATTCTAACAGCCGAGAGGATAAGGCCATCAATATGGCATTGCTTACACGATTCTACAATATTAAAGATAAACATGATCATGAAATAAATTTGTAATATTGCAGACCGTGTTGCTCTGCCCAAAGAGACTTTTTTAACCCTTTCAGCGGCAATCCTAAGATATCTTGTCAAATCTGATCTGATTTATTTCTGTCAACCCGAGATATTTCGTCTTCTTAAAATGCAGTGAAACTGTTTTTACGATGAAACACGTTTTCCCATCCCCCTCCAACCAACCAATCAACTGTAACTGGACAGAGTTAACTCTTGTTATAAGAAGTGAGAAAACTAGATAAATAAATACAGTAAAACCCCTCTTTTGTGGGTGTGTGTGTGCGAACAATCGCGGAATAATAAAATTGTCCGTAAAAGAGGGGTGACCGTATCAGAGCGGGGGGGGGGGGTTCCTGTATCAATTGTATTACGTAGTATTAATAGTAACTGAAATGTGGTTCTCTTTATTTGAATATGAACGAAATTCTGACAACATGAGATGCGTTTAAAGTCATGAAAATACATCATTTGATACATAATTTGATTTAATATATATATATATATATGGCATTACGAGAACGCGCATGCGCATTGCAATTTCCCCCCCCCCCCGAACAGTTTCCGTAGTCTTCCACACGAAGTAACGACCGGTTCGGGAGTAACTCACTCCCGCTACTCTGTGATTGGTCGAGTTCATTAGGGAATGTCGGACTAATAGCCGCTAGTGTTTTTTCTAAGATATGGAAGTAGGCTACAGAAGGGTTTCTTAAACTGTGCGGCCGCGGCACTCTGGTTGCGCCTTCAACCTTTGTCAGAGGCACCGCCTGGGGAGCCGGTGGAGTTTGCGGATAAGCATCAAATAGGGGAAAGGGGCACCTCGGGTGGAAAAGTTTAAAAACCCCTGGTCTGCAGTATTTCGGACATTTTGTGTGCTATAGGATTACACAAGATGCATAGCAAACCAGGGGTACGCATTTTGCTGGCGAATGATAAAGGTATACGTTGATTACAGAGGTATACTCCCACTTAGAAAAAGTTCCCAAATAACGTGCAATACTCAGATATGCCCCTCATATTTTTATACATTTCCCGGATGCCCCAAAACGCAATCAAAAAGTTGTTGCTCTGCCTCTTCTGATGCCAGGGAGAAAAAAAAAATCATGTTTCTAAGTGCAATATTCACTGAGATATTCGAATTCAAAAACGGAGGAAGGTTTGGAAAAAACAGCTCAAAATGTGGAAAGGCCCACATTTAACACTGTTTTTTTTTCCTCAAATTTTCTCCGTTTTTCGAATTTGAATATCTCAGTGAATATTGCGCTTTGAAGCATGCAAACGTTGGCATCGGGAGATCCGGGGCAACAACTTTCTGATTAGGTGTTGAGACACACGGGACTGTATAAAAAGTTAATTTTTTTTATTTACATGAATGACACATCTGAGTATTACACGTTATTTGGAAACTTTTTCTAATCGGGAGCATACCTCTAATCAGGGCGGCTCGTAATTAAAGCGCGAAGGTCCTCCCACAGGAGAATTTGTAGGAATCAGTTTGATGGTTAAGCTATGCCTTCAGGAGCGAGCTTAAGTATTTTGCGGTCCTCTAAAGCGAAGTTTCGCAACTCCTCAATAACCATGAACCCCCTGGTGCACGCATGGTTCCAAATTTATTTGCACCCGATTATGAATATCAAACTACAATTTCATGGTCATAAGAAAACATTTGAGAAAGCCATTCGACAATAAATTTGAACAAAAGTGCCCGCTGCCCAGCGAAAAATTTTAAAGTGTGCTCCCAGGCATTTAAAGGTTGTGTAGAGGGGTGGTTGTCAGGCTAGAGAACTGATTATCTACCCAGGGCCACAACTGGATATGCATGGCAATCAATGGCTCCCTCTTGTAATTTTGAATAATTTTAAGAGAAAAATTTACCACCCGTGGGGATATAAGCTGGTTCGTCTCAGGAGACGTGGGCCACGGTGGAAAATCCAACGACATTCAAGACTGGAAAACCGCCCGCACCAGGCCTCGAAAGGGGCTCACGAATCTGTATTTGGTCCAGCACTACTAGATGTATCTGCATCCTTCTTTTGGCGGGGGGAAGGGATTCTGTGGAAACTATGGGCCAGAGGGCTCGATGTCTGAATTTTAGAGTTATTGAACAGAATTTTAAGCTACTCGCTTTGTGTTAAAAACGTTTAAGTCAAAATGTAATCAAAGCGTTGTTGTCCCGTATTGCGGCCCCTGAAATTTAGCGGCCTGGTGCGCCCGCACCCTTCATACCTAATTAAGTCCGGCCCTGTATGCCATGAAAAACTATTCTGAAGCGAAATATGGTTTCTATTTGCAGGAGAATTATTTAGAACCTGTAAAAATAGAGATTCAAATAAACGACAAGTTCAGTTCATATTTCCAGAGTATATATATATTTTTTAATTATACATGCAGTTTAATAATTTACCAAGTGTATTTCGCTACATATTTTTTCACTGATAGATGGCAGCACATTTTTCCTAATGGATGCATGAAAACTACATACAAGGGAAATTTTTAGAGAAATTTTCCTCGATTAATATCCATAATGCGATGAAAAAGCAACAAAAAAGTTAAAAATTCAGTAATTCGGAAAATATGAACGATTTAGTTTGCACAAAAAGAGAGAATGTTATTAAATAACAAATTTTTGTGTTGCCAGGATAGTTACGTTTTCGGCGAATAGATGTTGCTAAAGTGCTAAAGTTAAACATGTTCTTATGACGCCATCTGTCAATAACAATTATAACTATTTTGTCATTACTTGCTTGCTTTTTTTTTTCTTTTTTTTGTGAGGAAAACATTACGATACGCTCATACAATGAATTTATATATTTTTTTTATTATAATATCCAAATTATTTTCTTCGGTTTACCTAATTTGTTTCCTTCATTGATTAAGTTAGTGATGCCCGCGGAAGAGATGCGGCCGCTTAGAGGTTCTATCGTGCGTGCCACAGATTTCTAAATAATAGCGTAGGTTTTTTCAAAATTTCAGTGTTTTCAAAAACATTCGCGGAAGGGATTGTTCTGTTTTTTTGCATACAGAAAACATAGTCATGTGAGAATTTAAATACAAATCGATTTAAAAACCTTGTTGTGGCGTTGTATTTGTATTAATAAAATTCCGGATGCACCCATCTTTAGGGAATGCTTCGATATCTCCTCGAGACGGGAAGCAGAGTGTGTCCGGTCCTTTAATGTTCAATGCTCTTCCCTAGTAGTGACCCTGGCAACACAAGTCACAAATCGGCATTGATTGCGGATAACAGTCCCGATGTCATAGCCGATACAAATGCCCGGTTATTCAGTAGGTCGATCCCAAAAAAGGCAAAGGACGTTGATTCGAAGGAGGATTCGGAGGGCTCTTGTCGTCGTTTTTGCCTGTTCTTTTAGCGATAAGCGTCGGATATTTCGTAAGTTTTTTTGTTGTTTTCTCTGGTAACTATATAATCCGTTAAATTCTTCTGTGAATATTTGACTGTAAGTACGAAGCATTTACCATGAAAACCAGCTACAAATTGATGCTTCTTACTTGCAGGTGCCGATCATGCAAGTCGAATATACCGTCCAGAACAAGTCCGGTAATCCACTGTGGGCCATACTGTGGTTCGTGATTCTGATCCCGGTAGGCTTCTTGGTGGCCTTCATAAGCTTCTTCTGTTACATCCTGCTCAGCGTTTTATCGCCGTGCTTCACGGGTCTGGAGCCGGCCACGGATTTCTTCATGAGAGGCATCGCTTTCCCGAACACCTGCGTGAAGGGTATCGTTAACATGACACCGATTTGCTGATAACATGATAATCGTTCGTTATTATCATGTTGTTGGCTCCGCAGTGTCAAGATCGTTTCCGACCTTTGTATATTAATGTCATATTAAAAGTTTATTTCGAACTTAAATATTAGTCATCGCAATTCGTATTTGATCTATGTTTGCATGTAGAACCGTATTTGAAATTTTTACCGCATGAACTAGCAACATGTGTGCCGAAAACGTCGTTCGTAGGCGACAAGCATTCCCCCTTTGTTACGTATAGATATTTGTGGGGCATTTTCGTAAATATGCAGCCGTTTATTAATACGATAACGTATTAATAAATGCTTCCAGTGTTTAAGCGCACATCTCTGTGACCTTATGACCCGCATTTTACAGGGTATTCCCATGCTTTTCCATATTTTTGGCCATCTTAGTTTGTAAGGCTTAGTTGAATTGTATAATAATTATGATTATGAATATAGATTTCCATCTCACACTTATTCATCATATTTAACGTTTCCTCCCCTCCTCTCCTCTCCTCCATCCCGTCAAATACAGTCGAATCCCGTTATAGCGAAAATCTCGTTTTAACGAACACTTTTCTAATCCCCCAAATAAGTTTATATAGGAACAATGCTAGGTAACCTGGAATTCCATTAAACGAAATTTCGTTTTAACGAAGTGATTCCTCCGGTCTCTTGGCGTTCGTTATAACGGGATTCGACTGCACATCCCAACTCACTGCGCCCTTCGTTTTATACAATTGGCGATGTTTCGGCTGATACTGGCGATTTTCCTTATTTTCTCGACTGTTATTATGTTCATCCTACGCATATCGGTCTCTCACTGGTCAGGTAACCCGTATTTTCCCGTAATTTCGGCCATCCCAGCTTTTTCTTCTTATGAGAATGTCTCGTTGTTTTTCCCGTATTTTCAACAAATCTTACACATTTTTCTCTTTACTGAAATCAAGGACAAAAATTAATATTTTCCCAACTTATAAATTATTTGTTATTATGATAATTAGGGTTTTTATATTTTTCATTTCAAATATTTGTAATATCCATACTAATACAAGATTCATCGAAAGACTGGTTATTTGTGGAGATGAAGATTACAAGGAAGAAAATTCATCACTGCCCCCACGGGGACACGAACCCCGGTCTCTCGCTTGCCGGACGAGTGCTCTACCATGTAAGCTATGGAAGCAGATAGAATATTTCAACCATGGAGCGTATATATATATGTTGAAAGGCACCGTACATGGACGGCGTCAACAATCAACTAATAGCTCGTGAATGACAAAGGCCAACCAGATGGCCACATGCATATAGAAACGTCCTCTCCACTTGTCAATACATTGACAAGTGGAGAGGACGTTTTTATATGCATTTGTGATATCGTTTTTATTTTGTATTTTTTTTTTGGGCAGAACCCATTTTAAATTCATTGCGATTTGGACAAGCTTCATTTCACCCCGTTAGGGGTTTTTCAGGAATTATAAAGGTGCGTAATTGGCAACTTCTATTTATGGCATCTTTTTTGGCCATCATTAGCAATATCCCGCGTTTACACTGCACCTCCTAAAGATAGAAGGCCTCTGCACTGTTTGCCATAAACGTCATTCAGACTACCTAGCAAGTTTGCCGCATATATTGAAACACAGCATCCTATTTCGTTTCTTCTTGTTTTGGCGTAGAATCTTCCTGATTGGCTCACAAATACTGCATAGTGATTGGACGTGGGGCATAGAAATCGCCAATTCTGAGCACGATCATTTCTTTCCCTCACAACGATGATACTACTTTACCGCACACCAACTCCGGTCATATATCGCCATGCGGCAATTTCCAACCAGAGGAGTTGGGTGGGAAATGAAGGTTCCATCCATCGGTGGTCGCCCTAGGCTCGATAGGTAAAGAACTTGCTTCTAACATTCTATGCCCGGATTCGAACCCATGTGCCTTGATGGTAACCTTCATAGTGGAAGACGAGCATCTTACCACGGCGCCACTCGGGCCCCAATACAACGATGGTACTGGCACGAGCAGGGAATTTCTTATCCCTGAATATTCTGAGGGAGAAATGGACTACTTTCTGACGTCACAAGCATACTGCGGAGGCCTTCTATCTCTGGGAGGTTCTGATTTACAGGGTCGGAGTAACCCATATGAAGGGCCTGAGCACTCAAGTGATTTTGGTTCCTCCCCCCGTTCCCTTCACTTTTAACCATAACTCATGACCCAGAACCTCATGACAACAATTACATCTGTTCAGATTTTAGAAATTTTCGACAATAAGTATGTAAATTGGTAAGCAACAGATTTTTTTGAGGGGGGGGGGGGTCGGAAAAATTCGTTTTACCTGGAGGGGGGTCTATGATGCTGTTGAGATGACTATGGGTTTACTTCGTTCAAATACAGCGAAATCTCAACCCAAAAAACTTAGCATCAACGCGAGTTCTTGTTCGCAATTAACAGTTTCTCTGTGTCACCTTCAGGGCCGCAACAAAGACGGAAATTTGCTCTGTTACTTCATGACCTGTATCCATTTTGGCGTACCCCTCCCCCATAAATTTTCGACGGAAGAAGAGTAAACTCAGCACCTTTCCTTGTTCAATGCCCGGGGCATCAAACCCCCCCACCCTCCCTTGATTGCAGTCCTGTGGTCAACCTTTCGATAAAGATCTTCAACTGTAGAATCACGTGTTCTTTTAGGATTTCTACCGGATGGTTTTGAAGACAGTTTTTTTTTTAATGCAGAGTCGATTTTCCCATTTTAACTAATACCGTTAAAGCGAAAATCTCGTTTTAACGAAAACTTTTTAATTCCCCCCATATAAGTTTACATAGGAACACTGTAAACATCTGGAATTCCTTTTCGTTATAACGAAGTGATTTCCCCAATATCTTGGAGTTCGTTATAACGGAATCCGACTGTACTATTGGATAATTTTTTGTGGTGCCCCCTTTTCTCCTAATGCTCTAAGCACGCGCTTTAATGGTTAATCCGGCCCTGCGCATTTACGATATCAATTTCCTATGCATTGCTCGAGGGAAATGAGTTTACGGAAAATTTACCGCCATGCAATTCACCGACAACAATTCACCGCCATGCTGGAAAAATTAACAGACCAACAATTCATCGACGGAAAATTCAGGACGAACCGGGTAATCACACTCGCGACAACTCTAAACATCCTTCGGTACTTTAGGCGAGTATGTTACCGACCTAGGCTATAGCATTGCATTGCACCAGATTGTGCTTTTCATGATTTAAATGTCTCGGAGAACGTCAACCTCGGTTGCAACGGCACCTTTTTTTTTCTGGATTTGCGATATCGTTATTACCGAGTTTGAGTGAATGCAAACACCACGCGTCTTAGGCTGGGATTACACATTAAAAGTTTTATAATAGAATTTTTATAAAACAACAAACGCAACCGATAAGTTTATTGGTTATATTTGAGTGATCAGCTTACTGGTTGCATTTGTCAAGTTTTATAAAAAAATTTTTTTATAAAACTTTTACAGTGTAGTTCCGGCCTTACAACGTTTTAAAACCAATATGAGATGATGAAACCAGATAAGATACCTTCCATAAACTCTTATTGGTGAGTGCAAGAGATCCATCACTTCATCTACCGTCAACTCCAAGACATTTTCCACCACTAGTTCTTGAATCGACCGCAGGACCGTCTAGTCTTAGCCTAATATTAGGACAATCACGGGGATCCCTGGACAAAGCGATTTTTCTGAGACCCTGCGTAGCAAATTCTGGAAAAAATTCAAATGTATTTCTAATTTTTCTGATTCCACTCTGTCCTTGTGACAGCAAAGTTTGATTGTGCTGCCATCTAGGTTAGAAATTAAAGACGACTCAAGCGGTGATAACAAAATTAGGGTCGAGAAGCAGAAATTTTCATTCAGTACCGTTCCTCCGAGTGAAACCCAGAAACCGAACTGAATGGCAAGTTCAGTTCGTTTTTCGGGGCATAAGGAAACGTCCAAAACAAAGAACCTAGAATAAAGCAGACGACAACATTCAATACAGTTCCTAACGAGTGAGGCCCACAAACTGAACTGAACGGCCAGTTCAGTTCTTCCTTCCGGGCATGAGGAAACGTCCAAAACAAAAGTCCTAGGATAAAGCAGACGACAGCATAAATTTTCATTCAGCATTCATTCCCTACGAGCACAGCCCACAAACTGAACTGTATAGCAAGTTCAGTTATTTCTTCAGGGCACAAGGAAACGTCCAAAACAAAGAACCTATCGTCATTTTGATATTTAGAAATTCAACTCCAAGTTCACGAATTCATCGCTAGATGGCTGCTTATACACCAATACGTCTCATCAGGGCCGTAGCGTACCTTCTAGTGCCCCAGGGCAGACATTTTGTTGTGGGTCCCTTAAAATAGAAAAACATTATGTAAAATAAGTGTACATTTTTTGTTAGGCCCCATTCGGATCCGTGTCCGGAAAATTCACCGACAACAATTCACCGCTATGCAATTCCATGCTAGGAAAATTCACCGACTGAAGCTATCGAGTCCGTGAGCGAGTGTGCGAGCGAGTGAGCGAAATAGTGAGGGAGTGAGTGGGCGAGCGAGTGAGCGAAATAGTGAGGGAGTGAGTGGACGAGTGAGTGAGCGAAATAGTGAGGGAGTGAGTGGGCGAGAGAATGAGTGAGCGAGTGAGTGAGGGACATAGAAACCGGAACCTGGGGGATGAGGCCATTAGCGCCCCCCCCCCCAATATTTTTTCAAAAAACAATCCAATGCACCATCCTCCTCCTGCGCACGCGCTTCAGTTTCGTATATACGGGACGATCAGCAATTTTCAGCCCTTCCAATGTTTTCTTCACGTCGACGCCTCCGGTGAGGGAGCGAGTGAGTGGGCAAGTGACCGACTGGGTAGGCGAGTGACTGAGTGAATGGGTGAGTGAGGGGTGAGCGAAGGAGCGCATGAGTGGGCGAACGAGCTACTGAGTCCGGGAGCAGGTGAGTGAATCTGCGAGTGGAAGAGTGAGTGAGCTACTGAGTCCGTGAGCAAGTGAAAATAGTGAGTGGGTGAGTGATTGAGTGAGTCGGCGAGCGCACTATCGAGTGAGTGAGCGCGTGAGTAGGTGAGTGGACGAGTGGGCGTGTGAGGGAGTGACCGAGCTAGCTACTGAGTCCGTGAGCAAATGAATAGTGAGTGGGTGAGCAAGTGAAATAGTGAGTGGGTGAGCAGGCGAGTGAGCGAATGAGTGGGAGAACGAGCTACCGAGTCCGTGAGTGGGTGAGTGGGCGAGTGCTGGGTGAGTGGGCGAGTGCTGGGTGAGTGACGGAACGAGTGAGTGGGCGAGTGGTTGGATGAGTGGGTGGGTGAGCGAGCTACTGAGTCCTTGAGTAGGAGAGGGAGGGAGCGAGTGAATGAGCGCGTGATCAAGTAAGCTAATGAGTCCGTGAGAGGATGAACGAGCAGGTGAGTGAGGGAGCAAGCGAATGGGTGAGTGGGTGAGTAAGTGAGTGTTCGTGAGAGTGGGCGAGTGAGTGAACCGGCGAGTGGGTGGGCAAATGAGTGGGCGAGCGAGTTACCAAGTCCGTGAGGGAGTGAGTGGGAGAGTGGGCGAGTAAGTGAGTGTTCGTGTGATTGAGCCGGTGAGTGGGTGGGCTAGCGAGCTACCGAGCCCAAAGCGAGCGAGAAACAACTTCAATTATAAATATGTAAGTAGTGAAAATTAGGTCGAAAATTATTAATTAAGTACTGTATGTTTTAAATGAAAGTTACCAAATAAACACGTAATGAACAGTTTGCCGAAAATTATATCCCCTCTAAAATTTCCCAAGAAGAAGTGCTATTCCTTTATTTCGTTTTTTTAAGCTCTAGTTACTTGAGCCAGCTTTCGAAAATCATTTTTGTCACTCACGACGTTTTATGTGTAAGAATTGGATGTTTAAAACGGGATAACTTCACACAGCTTTTGAACTCAAGCATAGATTTTTACAATAAGAAGCTGAGGCTCCCTTTTTTTTTTTTAAACCGAGCACAACTCAAGTCTATCGCCATAGGCAATTTACTACCTAGCGAGTTGTGCCGGAAGTGTAAGTGTGTGTACCTAACAGTCTTAGTGCGTATCTGGTGTTGTGTATGATTTTTCAGTGCTGCCATCTATATCTCAGAAGTGAAGTGAGTGATGTGTAGTAACTGAATATTTGTACTGTTTGTAGGCCTGTTGCTCTCTGTGGCGAGACTTTTTAACGGGGAGATCGGCTCGCATTTGCGCCACCAAGTTGGGAACCGCGATGCGAGTCCGTCACTATGACCACTCGACCACCACAGCGGCAGGCTCCCTTTTACCAGTTTTGCGAAATAAAAAAAAAATAGCACTTCTTTTCTATTTATTTATTTATAATGAATGGCAGGATGGCGCTCACATCACTAAGAGGGGGGAAAACAAACAAACAAATAAACATACAAAGGAATAAAATAAACAAGCAAATAAAATAATAGGAAAAATACACGGTGAAACAAATCCAATGCTCATTATCCACTCGCTCATTTATCCACTCACCCATTCACTAGCCCACTCACTCGCTCATTTATCCACTCACCCATTCACTAGCCCACTCACTCGTTCATTTATCCACTCACCCATTCACTAGCCCACTCACTCGCTCATTTATCCACTCACCCATTCACTAGCCCACTCACTCGCTCATTTATCCACTCACCCATTCACTAGCCCACTCACTCGCTCATTTATCCACTCACCCATTCACTAGCCCACTCACTCGCTCATTTATCCACTCACCCATTCACTAGCCCACTCACAGACTCAGTAACTCGCTCTCCCACTCATTCACCCACAAACTCGTCCGTTCAATCGTCACTCATTCAGTCACTCACGGAGTCATTCGTCCACTCACTTACTAAGTCACTCGCTCACTCGTTCGCCCCCTCAATCACGGACTCAGTAGCTCGCTCATTCGCTGCCTCACTCAATATTTCGCTCGCTCATTCGTTCACGGACTCGGTAGCTTCGTGACGGACTGTTGTCAGTGAATTGTTGTCGGTGAATTTTCCGTAAACCATTCGGTTCGGGGCAGTGACCCGGTTGCCGCAGACTAGTTACGGCCCATTGTGAGTTCCAGGGTCTCATAAATGTCTGATATTAAATCAAACTTTTTCCACAGCCATTGAACCCGCGTTTAAATTTTCGTCAATAGATAGCAGCAGCAGCGGCATTTTGATTTTATTTAATTACTGAGGGGCTCTCCTGCCTGTGGTGGCCACCCTCCCCATTTTCTCTTCACAACATATCTCGTTTATTTCATCCCACCTTATCGGAGGGCTATGAAAAGCAACATCTCAAAGCATCAGTTTACTGACGAATTTTAAAATAATAAACGGAAAAAAAAAAGCAAATGTGATCCATCAAGTATTCCCCCAGAAAACTTCTCCATGAGGGTTCCCTGGACTGAAGCCCTGTTGGACCAAGCAGAGTTGCCAGGTCCTTAAAAAATTTCCAGCCAAAATCCTCTTCAAAAGTAGCCCAAAATATTTGAACTTGTGCTGCCATCTATGAAGCAATAAACGAGCTACAGTTTGACGATATTTATCCTGCAAAAGTGGCTTATAATTCTCTTCCTGTTATAGTCACTAACTTTCCCCCCCCCCCTTTTCACTTTTTCGTGAAAAAATATGTTTTTTTTAGAATTTTGCGAAAGTCTGGGCTACACATTCTCTCTCCTGGAAAAACGACCCAGATATGGCCTGAAGTCTAGGCCGTCTTAAAAGCATCATATGGGCCCCCGGACAAATTGAATCTGCTCAGCCCTCTATCCAGACTGCAAATGCCGACTTATTACCAATTCACATGCTTAATCTCGCAAATCTTAACCATATATCATTTTTAACACCCCCCCCCCCCCCCCCGCTATTCATTCAAGGCCTCCGTGACGTGCCCGGGTTGGCCCATGCGTCAAGACGACACTGCCTCAAATTGTGCATAGGTGCCAACGAAATTTGGTACAATGATTTTAAAAATTAGGTATGGGTCCCAGACCAGATTTTTCACGGTCTAGTAAACAAAAAATTTAAGAACTCTTCTGGGTTCCTGGCAGGGCCGTTTTAAGAGCATCATGGGCCCGAGAGCCAAGTGATTTTTCTTATTCCCTACATGGAAAATCCCCGAAAAATACAACTACCTCTTGTTTTTCTGAGACCCCTCTTCTCTTGAGGCCCCCGGGCCATGCTCGGGTGGGCCTATGCATTAAGACAGAACTGGTTCCCGGGCTTGAGCTCTGCAAGCCATAGGCGGAGATAGACTTGGAAGTCTGGGGGGAGGCACGGTCATTATTGCTGGGGGGAGGGCAAGATGATGATGATGACAATTCATATATGCATATATACAGGGTGATTATAAAAAAACTATCCCGACATATGGGCCCCTAACTATCATACCATTCACAGAAACTGGATGAAATTTTGGCATAAGGTATTTTGAGGTATGCGCTCAAGATTGATATGGAAAACAACAGTGTCACTCTAACAGTTACGGTTACAGTGAGAAAATTTCGAAAATATCAAATGGCAACACCAAGTTTTTTGTATTGGAATGCGATCTCCATACTGAAAAACACTAAATAGCGTTGGAATGGCACCTGTAGCACGAAAATCCCCAGAGCTAGGCAAGAAAAAAGTAAAAAGGACTTTGCCGTGCACCAGAGCATTAATGTTCGTTGTCACACCGTTTCTTCGGCTGAGATCCCAGCCTGATTAGTCCTCCACAAGGTCATGTGGAAAATTTGTGAAACACAACAAAATGCTTTATTTTATGCTGCTTCTCTGTCCTTATTGGTTGTCCTCACTTTTAGCCTATCTACCGCCGGTGATTTTCATGCTACAGTTGCCGTTCGAACGCTATTTAGGGTTTTTCACAATGGAGATCACATTCCAATACAAAAATCTTGGTGTTGCCATTTGATATTTTCGAAATTTTCTCACTGTAACCGTAACTGTTAGAGTGACATTGTTGTTTTCCATATCATTCTTGAGCGCATACATCAAAATACCTTATGCCAAAATTTCATTCAGTTTCTGTGAATGGTATGATAGTTAGGGGCCCATATGTCGGGATAGTTTTTTTATAATCACCCCGTACATTAGCTCAGTCGACTCCACCTTTGACGCTGGGGGGGGCAATGCCCCCCCCCGTATCTCCGCCCATGCTGCCAACTCCACGCTTGTGGAGGCTACGGTTTCTTTCACAGGCTTCTGTGGTCTAGATACTGTGTTTCCCATCCGTCGGGACGGAGCAACACCTTCTATAGCAGAAGGCCTCCGCGCGAAGCTCGTGACGTCACTGAAGTCTCCCTTATAGTTTTGGATATATTATAACCGATTGGCCGCGGTATCATGAAGGTTGAAAACCACTCATCTAGAGCCTAGGACAGTTCCCGAGTTTTTGTTTTACGGTCCCTTCAATCATTGGGTGGCAAAGGCATTATGGTTGAAAGTTCTGGCTTTCCATAGTTGGATGAGATGCCCCCACCCCACCCCTTCTACCTTGTCAGGAAGAAAACACAACATGAGGTGGGGACTAAAGTGAAAAAAAAGAAAAACTTCTTTGCTCGCAAGCAAAGAAAAATAGGGAGAAATCCGAGATGAACACAATTTTGGAAAAACCGCCACCCGCCAAAGCCAAAAATTTCCCGCCGAACCGTTTTCAAACCAGCCCAATTTGGCAACTCTGGGACCAAGAAAAATTTTCACTTGTATTCTTGTTTACTTATAGCTCAGTGCTTCTAGCATCAATTTTGGCGGTAATTGGTGATATTCCATATTTCTGAGCTGAATTTACCGTATTTTTCTCGAGAAAATATGGTCAGTCTACTAATGATGACATTTCAACACATAAGGACTCAATAGATGTCCTCGCAAATAGTTTGTTGTCTGTAACAAATATAAGTAAACAAACCGACATTCTATCAGCCTGAAATGTAATAAAACTTACATACACTTTTCTCAGCCTATGATAATTTCTTACCATATAAAGACTCGTTAGATGTCACTGTAAACACTTAGTTGTCTGTAACAAATATAAGTAAACAAATCTGATCTTCTACCAAAGCCTAAAGCCGGGTTTTCCTAGGAATAGGTGTTTTGCACCGCGTGAACCGAATAGTATAATTTCGCGTCGGCAGCAAGGTGTTACATAATCACGCTACGCGTTTGTGTTTTCCTAGCGTGGCGCATCTGATCAGGGCGGCTATATTATAGTGTATGGCCTTGGCATCAGCTACTCTGTTGTCTGCATGCTCCGGTTTGAAGGGAAGGGAAAGAAAACGCACGAGAGAGAGAGAGGGAGAAAGAAAGAGTGAAAGAGAACATCGGCAAAACGCGCGGCGCACGACGCATTTGACTCCTTCAGAAGCAGTCGGCCAATCACGCCCGACGTAAAGCGCTGTCGTGAGGCGTATTGCGCTCTGTTCTGTAGGAAAACAGTCACGCTGCTTTTCTTATTGGTGAGTGGACGGCGTGTCGCGCTGGGCGAAACACGTTGCGCGCGGCACAGGAAACCTGCTGATTTTTTTCACGTATTTCGAACGGAGCCAACTTGACTTTTTATTCTTCAAATCAACGATTGAAATTACCTTGTCAACTCAGACATTACATTAGGATAATTACTACAAACGAGAATAATATTAAATATTACTCGTAATCGCAGGAAAGTCGTCAAATGCCTGGAAAAAAAAAAACATTTGCAAATATGTCATATTTGTCAAGTTTTTTTGTTTTTTTTAATTCACTGCAATTTGAAGTGGGGCTTCATTTTCCGCATTTGACGACTTTTCTGCGATTATGAGTTGGCGACTTTGCTTACTATCAGCATCATTTTTGGCGATAATTGGCAATGGCCCGTATCTGGACTTATGCAAATGTCTTTTACACAAATATTTTGTGTCCATCTATGATAATTTGATTGAGGCGCTGCTCGTCCCCTCCCTGCACGTATCAATTAAGACAAGACACTGCTAACAGAGCCCGACTTTGACCTGGAGGGGGGAACCCTGAGCAAAGCAGAAATTGGGGACCCTGCGAATGATGTCAGAGGTGTTTGTTGGTTAGCCAGTAAAAATATGTTATCTGTCTTATTATTTGTCTTATTTGGTTAATTAATTTTCTTGATCACTCCTCCCTTAAATTAACCACCTTGATTTACACAGACTGTAGGTATCTCGTTAGGTCACTCACTCCCTGACACATAATCCCTATATGTCTTCCCCCCACTCGAAAATACGCCTCTGTTTCTAAAGTCACTCTTTTCATCACTCGCCGTGGTTGCACACTTCCTTGGTCACATTCTTTTGGTCAATATTTTGGTCGTTCACTGACCTGGTCCCACGCTCTCTAGGTCAGGGTTTTCCAGCTGGTGTTCCGTGAGAGCATTTTTGGGATTCCGCGGAATCAAAAGTGACGGAACCCCAAAAATCCTGGAACCCTGATAGCTTCAAAAATTTTCTTCTTACTATATTTCACTCGACTCAATTTTTTATATTAATTTTTGTCTAGAATGTGTACTCCAAAAACATTTGGGGTAATTTGACGTGTAGGAGGCAAACAATATTCGTATATTGGCTCCTTTTGTTTCCTATTCTCACACACAAGTGCCTCGGACAACAACAGAGTCAAGAAGCCTTCATGGGAATTGGTATTCCCGGAACTCAAGACCTACATGCGGATTTTATGAGGGTCTTATAAGGGCAGAAATCGTACAACTGAAACTTCTCTGAAAATGCCTTTAGCCCCATAGACCCCAAAAAAAATATCACAAAAATGCAATGGTTTTAATTGCATTTTGTTTGTTTTATATGGTAATCATTCCCGGGAAAAATTAAATTTTTATAAAAATCATATTATAAATTATACTTAAATAACCGTAATTCGCATCACATCACCGTTGCTTAAATCTCGAGTTTTCTTTTATTGTTCTTCTAAAGCAGTGATTCCCAACGTGGGCGTTAACGCCCCCTGGGGGGCGGTAGAAGCTACGGGTATAGCATAGGATTCTACGGGATGAAATAGCGTTGGGGGGCGCTGGGAGAAAAAAAATTCTGAGGAAGGGGGCGGTGGGACAAAAAAGGTTGGGAAACTATGCTTTAGAACATAGTTTCCCAACCTTTTTTGTCCCATCGCTCCCGTCTTCAGAAATTATTTTCTCCCATCGCCCCCCCCCCGACGCAATCTAACCCATAGGATCCCATGGGTTAGGGATAGGATCCCGTATAGGACCCCCACCCATAGGATCCCGCAGCTTCTATCGCCCCCAGGGGGCGCCCACGTTGGGAATCACTGTTCTAAAGATTTGAAAGAAAAAACCCGTATCTTTTAACTTTTTTTTTAAAGCAGATAATGCATCGGGTCCAGCTCTTTAAATAATAATGTTTGTTTGTTTTTTTCCAAAAATTGTTTTGCGCCATCTCTTGCAGGAAGCCATAAAACTAATTATAAAGTCGTAACAATTAAAAAAAAAATTTGTCACCCGAATAGCTTGTGGAAAAAGGAAGAAATTTCGACCCCACCAGTGCCGTCTTAACGCATGGGCCCACCCGGGCACGGCCCGGGGGGCCACACAAAAATGAGATCCGGTTGAAGTTTTCTAGGATTTACCAGGTAAGGCCTCAGAAAAACCATTTGGCCCGGGGGCCCATGGTACTCTTAAGACGGCCCTGCTTCCTCCCTACCCCCCCCCCCCTTCAACACGGTGTACGAAAAATTTTCCCATCGGTCTTTATCGCGTGAGCCAGGTTAACATATTTTGGTGACTTCTGATTAGGGGTAAATGCTCGCATCCCTGGAATAAGTGAGTTACTACATTGGCTGCCATTGCAAGAATTGTTTGTCTTGGCGGATATCATCACCCGCCGCCCTCTCATTTTGGGAAATAGAATTCTATGTACGGGATTTTTCGTAATGTTATTGTTAATGTTTTTCGTAAATGTTCTTGCTTTTGTGTATCATTGTGTACGTGTCTTATCTGTACATATTTATGCTGTTTGTAAATTTTGGGAATGAGTAAAATTTTTCCGACGCAGGCCACGACAACCGGGACGATGCGTTTAAATTACGCAAGCGTCAGAACCCGGCCGTGTTCGGTACGTAAGTATTCTTATTTGTACGAATACAATTATCCGAACTCTGGTTTGGTCTTATTAGTGACTATCCTTTTGTCTGTCTGCCCCTCCCCCCACTCTCATGTTGACACAGAATAACAAGATGAATATTTCAGGTGCTATTTGGACCGAGGAATGAAGGTGAAACCTGCTTTTGGCTAAATATACTACACGCCTAGCGCGGAACTCGAATTTGGACCAGTTCCAATGGATAACATAAATACTTAAAAAACTTTGCATCTCTCCTCCCCTCTCTCTCTCTCTTGCTCTCTTAATTTTATTTTTATTTTTTGCAGGTCTCGGTCTACATCACGCTTTTCGAGAAACAAGGAAAAACGATAAAGAGAGAGCCTTTTTTTTTTACATTTTCTTTTTTCAAATGTGAAAGCTGCTTGACACTGAAGACTTCGAGCTCTTCCTTCATTCGCTACTTCAGGATTCGATGTTGGGATCCTTCGGGAGCTTTAAACAACGGCAGGCCTTCATGAGATCGACATGTTACCTTCAGCGAATTCTCCACTTACCTTGTTCTATCCTTACCTTAACTGCTCTTGAATAACCCATCCCTCCTCCCATCCCCCCCAAAACAAGCTCTTATTGTTGGTGTGATCCCACTAACCTTGATGAAATGATGAAGTTACTATCTTGGAAGTCTCCTACAATTGCCAATGGGGGGTGGTGAGTGACTCAAGCAGTTAGGGGCCCCACGGAATATTATTTTGCCCGAGGGTCCCATGTGCTCCTAAAATGACCATCTTACTGATTAATAGTGGGAGTAATGTGTTTGACATATTCGTAATGTACAAATGTGATTAACCAGTTTCGAAAGCGCTGAAATAAAAAAAATATTAAGAGGGAGATGAAGGGTGCCAGTTGTCCCGTATATACGGGACTCAAGGAGTGATGCATTGCGTAATCAATAGTTATTGCGGGGGGGGGGGAGTGCTCAGCCTCCTTCCTAAAATTTATTGGATGAGCTCAAACAGTCTCGGCCCTTAGGTTCCGGTGCCTATGGCAAGTTTCATCTCCAATCAAAAGTTCAATCGTGATATGCGTTTAATCAATAGCTGTTATAGAATTTTAAGTTAAAATCGCATGTGTTCGACAGTGACATGTTTAATCAATGTGCATCCAATCGTGACGAGTTAAATCAACACGCGTTCAGTACTGACGTTTTCAACTAACAGCTGCTATAGAAACTTTGGTTAGAATCACACGCGTTCAATAGTAACGGTTTTTTTGATCAAGTGCTGCTGCGGAAGCTTTGGTTGAAGTCGCACGCATTCAATCGTGACGTGTTTAATGAACGCGAACGAGTTCAACCAAAGCTTGCACAGCAGCACTCGATAAAAAAAAAAGCGTCACGATCGAACGCGAGAGATTCTAACCAAAGAAGCTGTTCATTAAACACGTGGAAGCTGCTGTGGAAGCTTTGGTTAAAACCACGCGCGTTCAATCTTAACGTTATTTATCAACATTTGCTATGATAGCTTTGGTTAAATTTTATCAGGGCAATCGAAGCGTCGCAACAAACATTTTCCATCGCATGGTGGCACAATTGGGCAATGCATCTTCAAAGACTGTCTTCTTGGATCTTGATCGTAGATTAAACAGTGTCGTCTTAATGGGAAGGGCGGAGGAGGGGGGGGGTGCAACGGTGCCTCGAATAGAATTACAAAATTATTGAAGACTTTTTTGGTATAAAATGTATCATAAAATACTTGGACAATGAGCAACACCCCCTCCTTCCCCCACGAAATTATGTAGACAGCCCTGTCGGAGAAAAATACTACAATTGGGAGATCTTTGCTGATTTCGTGAGTTGACGCGTGCATCATAAACGACGTCACCTAAGGAACTAAACAACAGCTTCATAGGACCGATTTGAAACTGAAGATCTTTTTTTTCATTCTCCTCTTCTCTGAAGAGAGAGAGAGAGAAGGTAGCAAATGTATTTTTTTCTTTCTTCTCGGCAGCTCTTCAACAAGAACGAGCTGAACCGAGGAGATGGCAGCGCGTGAGTTTGTTTCATTCGACGAACGACGTCGACAGGAACACTTCTTACAACGCCTGTGTCTATGTCTCCATTTCGTATAACGCGGTCTAACGTGTGCGCGCGTGGTTCTTTCTTTTAGTGGTACAGTTTTTAGGTAGGTAGGTGATCGTCGTGTGTGAGAAGAGAGGTTGGCTCCTTGGTGTTGGTGTCTAAAAGTGGTAGCGTCGGTAACCGATAAAGAATTCATCCTTTGCTTTCCTTTTTTTCCCCCCGCAGCCAGTGTATGATTCGGTTTCAGTTGCTGTTTGGAGTCGGCCTGCCTCGCGAGTCTCTCTATTTCTGCTGTGTTGTCCCACATTGTACACGTATTTTACTGCAACGTACATCCGTCCCATCCCGCCTGTGATCTCTCTAATACAACTCAAGGTAAGAAGTACAAATCAATTGTCTTCCATTTTAATTGGCCGGATTCTTCCTCATTGAAATTCTTTTACTGTTCCTTAGGGAATCATATTCATCAACGTGATCAAAAATCCTAAAAACTATGCTCCAGTTGAAATAGCATTGAAATATTATTTAGTCACTGATTTAATACAATTTTGAGACACTTATTTGCCATTATACATGCTATGCTTGCTATGCCCCATGAGTATTAACACATATCTTTATTATCTCATTTTTTTGAAAATTTTCAAAGATTTAAAAAGAAATATGGTGTTAGTTATCAAACACTAACATCACACGAATGATAATAACTATAAAATCATATACTCATATTAACCGCAATAAATGATTATAAATTTCTGTTTGCGCTACATATTTTTTTTTTCAATTATCCTTTTTAAGTTATCAATTTATATTTTCCTTGATAAATTATTGTTTTCAATTTATCTTATATATAAATTTGAAAGTATGTATGTATGTTTGTTCTTTATACATATTTACAGTTTTAGACCGTTCGTCGCCAGATTTTGCATGTATACCAAACAGGACCGGGATTGAACCGTAGGCTACTTTAAAAGTTTCGCAAAGCAGGGCGAAAAGCCGTCGGGCAACAACAATGGCTCCTAGGCCACAACAGTCACTTCCGAAATGTTTATTTCGGTTGACGTGGTTCCCTAACAATGCGTTTAAGATATGCATGTGCCTTTACAATGGTTTGCCTTTTCTTTAACGCTGCCAGTATTATGTATAGCAGTTTATTCCTTTATAATGGTTTGTCACTTTTTGCAATCCTCTCAGAAATTGAAGAAAACTCGAGAAGCGCCGGCTATGTTTGCTAGTCTTTTATAAGTGGATCAATTTCTATTTTATTTAATAAATCATTATTATTTTCTTCCATAAATGATTACCATTTGATCATTTTTGTCGCAGCACGGTCATTTTCTGCACGAGAGAGCTAATTAGACCGGGTCCAATAGTTTATTGCCGATTCCGAACGGCAGCATTCGAAATTTTGCCTTTATTTTATATTCGCCGAGAGATTGGTGCACTAACCTCTCGATGCCGGACTCCTTGTGGTAATAACGTTTCTTTTTGTGGTCACGTCGCCGTTTCCCTGCGTCAGGAAAGTTTGTGACAATGACCTATACCCGGTATCGAAAACAAACTTCTTTATTTGTGACTGTCACTATTTTCGTTCTTAAGTGATAATCAATTTACATTACCTTCAACACATTAGCCATAATTAATTTTTGTTTTTCTTCACAAGTGATAATCGACTTCTATCAGCCTCTCTCCATAAATACCGTATATACTCGTGTATAAGCCGAGTTTTTTTGTGGTAAAATTCGTTCCTAAAGGCGGGGGGGGGGGCGGCTTATACTCGGGTCAGTTTTTGACAAAGCTGCATTAAGAGTGTTCTTAATCTTTGTGTGCATTAATCTTTCAAGCGGCTTTGGTTTTTGACGAGAAAATATCGACCCCCGCAATCAATAGTAATTTTTGCAACTATAGATGGCGCTAATAATTAGTAGTGATAGATGGCATTGCAAATCATCAGAGTGATTTTTGTAGCTATAGATAGATGGCGATTGTGTTAGTAGTGTTAGTACTTTTCGGGTTAAATCCACGTGGTAATTTTTTTCCCAGGCAGTACAAGTGTGTGTCGTGATTACCCACAGAAAAATCATTGATCTAGTGTTGTATCAGTAAGTATCAACGATCAAAAATGGAGAAAGCTAAAAGATTTGCGTATGATGCGTCTTTCAAACTGAAAGTTATCAAATTCGCCGAAGAAAATAATAACTGTGCTGCAGTTCGGACATATAACGTCAATGAGAAACAAGTGAGAGAATGGGGCGGAAAATGAAAGAGAAAATTTCAGCCATGCGGAAGACAAAAAAGGCTCTTCGATGTGTCGGTGTTCCCTGAACTTGAGAAGGAATTGAATGAATGGGTGCTACACCTCAGACTGAAAGGTATAATCGTGACAAGGACAGCCATTCGGCTGAAAGCACCGTTTCGACCTGTGCTTACGCCAGCGAACAAAGATCGCACAAAAACTCCCAGAAGAATTGGAAAGCAGAATTGAATCTTTCCAGAAGTTCATAATTGAACTGCGAAAAAGACATGGATTTGAACTGTCACAAATCGGTAATATGGACGAAACCCCGGTTACTTTCGATTTTCCAAGCAATAGGACTGTTGATGAACTCGGGAAAAAAACCCATCTTTGTTAGAACAACTGGGTACGAAAAAACACGATTTACGGTCGTGCTACCGGGCATGGCCGATGGAAAGAAATTGCCTCCAGTTGTGATTTTCAAAAGGAAGAAAATTCCTCCGAACATGAAGTTCCCACCATGAATGATCGTGAAAGCCCAGGAAAAGCGCTGGATGGATGAAAAAGGCATTCTACAATGGATCCAGGAAATATGGAACAAAAGGCCCGGAGCAGTGTTCGAGAAACCGGCATTATTGGTATGGGATATGTTCAAACCCCACAGAACCGATAATGTCAAAGCCGAGGCAAAGAAATCGAAAACATCATTGGCTTTAATACCAGGTGGGCTAACGTCGATTTTACAGCCTTTAGATGTGAGCATTAACAAGCCTTTCAAAGATTATTTGAGGCATTTGCTGATCGAATGGATGAGTTCCGATGATAGATAGATAGATAGAACCGCTCACAGCCCCGGACTGATGCAAAGCACCTTACTTCCGTTGCCTCAAAAGAGGCAGAGTTGTGTCGGAAAAGTAAGCAAAGATTTATAGTGGTGGCTCCCCTTGCATCGTGCTCGCAAGTTTCGAATTACTCGCGTCGTTCTCCCCATGAAGACAACCATCAACTCGATGCAACGTACAAGCCATTTGACAAAAATAGGTGACTGAATCCAATGAGTTCCGATGATAAAGAAACCACAAAAAGTGGTGCCTTGAAGAAACCTGACATTGGCCTAGTGTGCCAGTGGGTACATGAGGCGTGGAATTCTGTTTCCACCGAAATTATTATCCGATCCTTCAAAAAATGTTGCATCAGCAATGCGATGGACGGAACTGAAGATGATATCCTGTTTGAAAGTGAAAATGGCGATGACAGCCCAGATGAAGATAAAAACGAAGATGCCGCACCCTATGATGATGGATTACGATGAGCTTGGAGACTCAGAAGAAACGGCTTAAAAAGTCTGAATCATTTTCTATTGTAAATTTGCGTAAGCTATTCATTTTGCTTGAAAATATAAGAAATTTTTTTCTCTGAAATGCACGGATTTTTTAGGGTCGGCTTTTTATTGCGGTTTTGGTGGTCCTGAAGTGGGGGGGGCGGGGGTCGGCTTATACACGAGTATATACGGTAGTTACAAATTCATATTCACCACAATAAATGATTATAAATTCCTATTATCATTCATAATAATTATTATAAACTAGCTATAATACCCTGCGCTGCCCGGGTTTTCTTCAATTACTGGGAGGATTGAAAAATTGAAAAAATCATATAATAAAGGAATAAACTAATATACATAATACTGGCAGCATCAAAGAAGTGGCATGTGTATGCTTTTACAATGATTTGCCATTGTAAAGGCATATAATGTTACATATCTTGCTATGTAATGTGCTTGTAATGTTACGCATTGCTAGGGAGTAACCAAAGTAAACATTCCGAAAGTGACTGTTGGGGCCCAGGAACCATTGTTGCCCGATGGTGTTTTTTTGCCCGTTTCGGGCATTTTCACAGCTCTGACGAACTTTTAAAGTAGCCTACGGTTCAATCCTGGTCCTGTTTGGTATATATGCAAAATTTGGCGACGATCGGTCTAAAAACTGCAACATGTTAGATTTGTATAAAGAATAGACAAACATACATACTTTCACATTTATATATAAAGAGATTAAGGATTCGTAATGATTATTCTTTGTCCTAATCCTTCATAAATGATTATTCTTTGTCCTAATCCTTCATAAATGATTATTATTTGTCCTAATCCTTCATAAATGATTATTCTTTGTCCTAATCCTTCATAAATGATTATTCTTTGTCCTAATCCTTCATAAATGATCATTCTTTTGTATTATCCTTCGAAAATCATTATTATTTTCTACTATACCTCAAAAATTATTATTTTTTCATCTTTTCTTCTAAGTGATCATTTTCTATTATAAATACTTTCTATTATACTTTTGATTAATATTTTCTATCGTCCTCCATAAATGATTATTATTCTCTATTTTTATTGTTCTTCATAAATAGTTTTTCTTTTCTTTCATCCTTCATAAGTGATCAATTTATATTATGTTTCATAAGTGATCATTATTTTATTTTACACGTAGTATTATTATTGTCTTTAGTATCATTTTCCTTCATAAGTGATTATTATTATTATAATCTTTCATGAGTAGTTTTCTAGTATCCTTTACAAATGTGATTACTGTTTTCTATAATCCTTCATAAATATTATTATTGTTTTCTGTTATCCATTGTCGGTGATCTATCTCTTATTAAACTACATCGGTAATCGGTTCCCTTCATCGGTTATGAATTTATATTATCATTCATAAGCGATTATTCTATTTTATTATCATACACAATTTGATGATGCATTATATTTATAGTACTGTATATTACTAATTTCTCTTGATTTTCTCTATGGTTTTTATTATGGATTACATCTTAGTAAATGATTAGAGACTTATGTTTTGTCGATTTCTAAAAGTCTACCATGACTTTTTTTTCCATTATCTAAATAAAATATCGAAGGTTTACGCAAAATTCACCGACCAACAATTCATCGACGGAACATTCAAATCTGGGAAAAATTCACTGACAAGAGTTCGATACGAATCAGTGAACCAATAAGTAAGCGAAGAATGACCGAGTGAGTGAGTCGGTAAATCACGCATTAGTGAGTGAGTGACCTAGCGATAGAGTGAGTGACCTAGTGAGTGAGTGCGTTACCCAGTGAATGACCCAGCGGTATACTGAGCGATCTCATGAATGAGCGAGTGAACAGAATGATTGACCTAGTGAGTGAGTGTATGACGTGGGGATTGAGTGTGTGACCGAGTGATCGACCTAGTCGGTAAGTGAACAACCTGGTGTAGCAGAATGTGTGTAACAGAGTGAGCGAGCGACCTAGAGATCAAGTGAGTGAACTACCTACTGGAAGAGTGATCGGATGACATATTGAGCGACATTGTGAGTGACCTGGTGATTGAGTGTGTGACAGTCAGCAAGTGAACAGCCTGGTGTAACAGAGTGAGCGCCCTAGTGAGTGAGTGACCTAGGTAGAAAACGAGCGACCGAGGGAGAGGGAGCAAACGAGCGATCTAGAGATCAAGTGAGTGACCTACCTACTGAGAGAGTGATCGGGTGACATATTGAGCGACATTTTGAGTGATTTGGTGACTAAATGAGTGAAGTCACATTTGAAGTACGTGAATGACTTGGTGAGCTAGTTAGTGACCTAGAGAGTAAGTGACCTAGTGAGAGAGCGATATAATGAGAGACTCTCCATCTCATTTGCTCACTTACTGACTTATCAGCTCACTCATTGGCTCATTACTTCGCTCACTGATTCATCAGCTCACATTCACCCACTCATTTTCCAACTCTCTCATTCATTCACTCGTCCATTCAGTCACTCACTCGCTCATTCTTTCATTCACTCGTCCATTCAGTCACTCACTCGCTCATTCTTTCATTCATTCATTCATGTTAAACTGTTGTCGGTGAATTTTCCCAGGGATGAATTTTCCATTCGTTAAATTTGTTGGTCGGTGAATTGCGTGGCGGTGGATTTTCCGGACACGAATATCGAAGGGTTTTAGGGAAAATTTTCTCGTTTCTTAAAAATGTTTTTTTCTTTTACTCAAAACAAGAAAAAAGTTTTGTGAGAATGAATTTTTTTATTAACGAAATAGAAATCAATATCTTTGAGAAATTAAATTGCGTTGGAAAATATCAATTCATATTTTCCGTGTTTCTTTTTCTAGCCATAAAATCCTGGTCAAAAGAATCGCAAGATGTCCATCGAATCGAGTTCTTTGAAACTGAGTAAAGGTGAGTGTGAATCCCATTATATATACCGTGCGTTGGAAACTCACGTGGTTTCCATTAATACAGAGATTGGCGTGATTAGCTGACTCTTCTCGCTGCAGTGTTTCTCTTTTGGCAGAAGGAGTGTTGGCACCACACTCGCGTTCTCTTACTCGTTTGACAGAAGCGGTTTCCAGTTTTAGTTATTTTTGCTGGTGTGGGACATTCACTGACTACAGTCGAACTTGGTTAATTCGAAGCGGAAGGGGGGTCAACAAAAAAGTTCGAATTACTCGAAATTCGAATTATCCAATTAATTTAATCTGGATGCGTAAAATGACTGCAAATTGCAACTTTATCATCAATCTATGTATATAAAATTGATTTTCTGTGTGTGTGTGTGTTCTCTATACAAATCTACAGTTTTAGATCTATCGTCGATAAATTTTGTATATATATATACCAAATGGGACCCAAATTGAACGATAGGCTACTTTAAAAGTTTGTCAGAACAGGGCAAACGCCCGAAATGGGCAAAAAAAAACTGTCGGGCAACAATGGTTTCTGGTCCTCAACAATCATTTTCGGATTTCGGAACGTTTATTTTGGTTACCATGGATCCCTAGCAATGCGTTTTAGACGTGTATATGCCTTTACAATGGTTTGCCACTTTTTCAATCCTCCCAGTAACGAGAGCTTTTTGAACAGACGTCATCAGCATCACTTTGAGGATCAGGTAAAGGATGGTCCCCATAGAAATCAATGTTAAAATTGCCGATTTTACTGTAGAAATGCGGAAATTTGGTGGGGTTTTCCGCCACACATCAATAATTTCAAAAATTGTATAGAATTCTCGATTTCTGAAATATTGAGTTTGCTCAGAGATATACGAAGCCCAGGAGATTAAATATGAAGTAATTATACGGACCTACTTTTGATTTTGATATTCATGCAATAATACATTGATTTCAACTTTTTATTTATATCTTCTCAAGCATGAAAATTAATGTCTCCGTATTGTCTTTAATATTCATGTAGTTTAGGATGTTTTAAAATTAATTATGGGCCCGTAAAGTACATTGAAGAAATTCCACAGCTTTAACTAAGCATTTTTGGAAGCAGAAACAGGCAAATGGGTAACTTGAAGTTCAAGGGTAGGGGGATTTAATCGAAATGCCTAGCGCCCCTTAAAAAAAGGTAAAAAAAATATTTTTCTACGTTTCTTTAAATCTCGATTTTTTTTATTTCATGAGTCGCGCAGGAAGTCGCCATATTGGTTGACTGAGACACGATCTGCATGTCCCTCAAAAAAAGAGGGAGATATCACGTGATCCAACCCTGCCCACCTTTCCGCGACATTAGGCCGGATAGTTGAGAGTCTACTGTGTACCACATATCTGACCCGCGGACTGAAAAGGTTGTGCACCCCTGATCGAAAGGATTGATAGTCTTTTCATTGTCTACTTTGACAACTTTTTTTTTCCCCCCTTCAAGATCATGCCATGTGCCCAAGGTATGCAGAAGCCCAGATGATGTCTAGAAAAGCAATGTTAATATCTTTCAATTCTCTTGCACCATCGGCCATGATACGATCATCATTTCCATTCGCAACGACACCGACTGTATCCGTCCTCTATTTTTACAGTCGCTGTCAGATTCCGTGTCTAGTCACTCACTACCGGGAACGCGTCACCATAACCTACATCTTCGAAATAAATAGTTTCACTCTTTAATATATATTTTTAGAACAAACTTTTTCTTTCCCCCTCCCCCTTCTCGGTGCTCCTTAAAAACAAAGTCGGAGGAAGAGGAATAGTTGGGCCTTTTCTGCTTGGGATTGAATAGCAGTTTTCTTTCAGAGCTGCAACATGGACTCGTTATAGGCAACGTCATGAGTTTATTGATGAAAATAATTGCGAGCAGGGTTATCAGATTTCCAGCTCTCGTGCTGCTGACACTCTTGACTGACCATATTTATTTGGAATGAAAGCGGGACATCCAGCCAATCATCACTAATTGGCACCAACCCGTTTTTGACCGTTTCATCCACTTCTTGCCGAACTGCGCAATTCATTTACACCAGTGGGTCTCAAACTTTTGTCTCCCCCGCGGCTTTCGTGCCCAATTCATAGTTCATCTGTAGCTCCCCCAGAATAGTTTGGTAATATTTTCTCGTATAAAAGAACACTTCAAAGCATAAATAGGCACACAAATCACAATATCTCGAGCTCACCGCGCCGCACGCTTCGAAAAATTCCGACTGCTTTACGTACGTTGGAAGAACGCAGGTGTCGCGTTGGGATATGATCGAAGTGTTCAAAATTTTCACCGGGATGGATAGGATGAACCATGAGTTATTACTACACCGTCAATCAGCTGCTTCGACAAGAGAACACCAGTATCGTTTAGTGAGGGACAATGGTTGTGGTGTCGCAGAGACTTTTCCCTAATAGGGTTGTCAAGGGGCCGTTCAAGTATTACGTAAGAAAAGTTTTAGCCATTTTTGACCCCCCCCCCTTGTCAGCAAAATTTCGTCATCAGCTCTGCCCCTCTGAATCCAACTCATATTTTCATAAAGGGTGGTTGATGACGTAATCATTATCCAAATCCCCCCTCCCCCCTTGTCATCAAAAGTCAGCAAATCGGAAACCCCCTCCCCCCCATCGATGATGACGTAATACTTGAACGGCACCCCAATACATGGCATAGCTTACCTCCGGGGATTGTGAATTCTAACACAATCGATACGTTTAAAAAGAAGTACGATAGACATATTGGGATAAATCGAGAAGCTATCTATACGTAGGTAAGACAACCATAATTCTTTTTATGGGCAGTGTATCATTATTATTTTTTGCGAAATATGCTTTTATATTGGATTGCTGTGTTCTATTTGACATCCACTATTTCTTATAGACAGATTTTTTTCAACCACCTCGTTGGGGAATTTGCTTGTTGTGGCCTTTGTGTTTGTATTTGCATTTAAAAAACATTGTTAAAGAGGTTTGGGATTTTATAGTGATGAGAAGCGGTGGCAAATATAGATCTGCCCCCCCATCCTGACAAAAATCCCTGCGTTTAGGCATGATGAAAATAAATTAAACGCGAAGATTTTTTTGAGAAATGAAATTTCCGAATGAATAAGATCTTTCGCACGTGCTTGGCGTACCCCAATCAGAGTTTCTCTTCAGAAACATATCAAGAGGGTTATACCCGGTGATGAAGAAGTGCCTGCTGGGAATATATATCTATCTATATCTATATATATAAAATTGATTTTCTGTGTGTCTGTGTGTGTGTGTATGTTCTCTATACAAATCTACAATTTTAGATCGATCGTCGCCAAATTTTGCATATATACCAAATGGGACCCGGCTTGAATGATAGGCTACTTTAAAATTTCGTCAGAGCAGGGCAAGTGCCCCAAATGGGCAAAAAACTGTCGGGCAACAATGGTTTTTAGGCCTCAACAATCACTTTCGGAACATTTACTTTGGTTACCGTAGCAATGCGTTTCAGATGTGCATATGCCTTTACAATGGTTTGTCACTTTTTTAATGTTGCAAATGTATGTATAATATTTTGTGCCTTTATAATGGTTTGTCACTTTTTTAATGTTGCAAATGTATGTATAATATTTTGTGCCTTTATAATGGTTTGTCACTTTTTTAATGTTGCAAATGTATGTATAATATTTTGTGCCTTTACAATGGTTTGTCACTTTTTTAATGTTGCAAATGTATGTATAATATTTTGTGCCTTTATAATGGTTTGTCACTTTTTTAATGTTGCAAATGTATGTATAATATTTTGTGCCTTTATAATGGTTTGCCACTTTTTTCAATCCTCCCAGTAATGAGAGCTTTTTGAATAGATGCCATTATCAGCATCACTTTGAGGGTAAGGCAAAGGATGAGATCCCCATAGCAATCAGTGTTAAAATTGCCGATTTTACTGTAGAAATGCGGAAATTTTGTGGTTTCCGCCACATCAATAATTTTAAAAATTGTATTGAATTCTCGATTTTTGAAGTTTTTTTAAAGATTTTTTCTAAACTGCTGACGAAATTTTGCTGACGGGGGGGGGGAAGAAGGGGGTCAGTGTTTTGCTGACTTTTGCTGTCAAGGGGGGGAAGGGGGTCAAAAATGGTTGAAAATCTGTTTACGTAATAACTTGAATGGTCCCTAAGATGCTCGCCTCAAGTACCAAAGGATGTTTAGAGGTGTCGCGAGTTCGATATCCGGTTCGTCCATGTCAGAAAAATTTCCTGACACAGGGGTACAACAGAAACGGCGACATGACCGCAGGGAGTCCCCCCATAGAGGGGTTAGTGCACCAACCCCCCGATGGGTATAAAAAACAAGCCTGCCATTCGGTATCGGCAATAAATTGTAGGCCCCGGTCTAATTAGCCCTAGTGTGCAGAAAATGACCGTGTTGAGACAAAAATGATCAAATGGAAACAAATTTAAAATAATACCATGGCACGCAGTTGTTAGACATTTTAATTTCCAAAAAAATGTTCGTTTCACACAACAACTTGCATGAAAATGTCTAATATAACTACTTTATTACACATTGGTTCTCAACCAGAGGCCACGTGGACCCGTTGTAGCCCTCCTGGGACACTCTAAGTGGGCCACGGATGGATAATCAAGTGGAAGATTAGCCACGGCAGGTGATTTAGGAGGTGGGGGAGCGCCACAAACTGTTGCAGCTTTAGTACTGTGCAACCGCAAATGGTGCTGTCGCTAGAAGGAGCGCCGAATCAAGGGGGAAAAAATTGCAGAAAAATTTGGAAGAATGCAAAAAAATGCAAACTATGAATGCACATTGGATGCAATAACTGAAACTGGAACGGTGTCCGCAAAGCTATGTATTCAAATCGCCGAGCCCTCACCATCCTCCCATTTAGACAAACTGTTCGTATTCCTCCAATGAACGATGGCGGAAAGTTCATCCGAGGACCTATTAGAAAAATAGAGTGCAGTGACCCCCACCCCTCCTTCATGATTCATGCAGAGAGACACAATCTCTGTTCACTTGTATAGTTGTCAAAATCCCATGGCATTATCAAGAAATTATGGAATTTCTCCAAAATAGAATTTTTGTGCGGAATCTGGAAAAGAAATCATAAAAAAGATAATTTCGAATATATTTTCCTACAACGTCGCTGCTTACAACTTTGAATGATGGTGCTGTTGATGGATGAGTTTGTTGGTGTTGAGGTGACGTCTCTTCCGACTTTTATCTCGAACACTACATCTCTCCCGCCACAAGTGTTTTTACATCTACTGGGGGGGAGGACCGACGTCTACCGCCGTAAACACGCCACACGCCACCCTAAATATAACGCCTCGACTCCCACACCGAAGTATATAGAAGAAATCTTAAATTTCAGGATACAGTATACGGGGTAAAACGCTTAAACGGATATCAACGGTACCAGCACATGATATCCGATTAAGAATGGTATTCGGTTACGCGGGGAGCAAATCAGTTACTGTTTCACACCGTTTAGTATAGTTAGCAAAATTCTCATGTATTTTGCAATGTCCTAAGCATCGAATTGTTCCTTTGCTGCCATTCTGTGTACGTAACCAATACTTTTGAAGCAGAAAAATTTTCAGTTTTCAAATTCCTTGGCGATTTTCCTCTGCTTTTTGCCTCAAGCCGGGTTTTCCTAGGAGCAGGTTTCCTGTGTCGCGCGCAACGTGATTCGCCCAGCGCGACACTCCGGCATCTTTTATAAGTCTTATATAACTGGTACATATCTATTCTATAATATAAAATCACAAACTCGAAAGGGCCCGTTTCTATGCAACGGAAATCGGTAACGATTTTGGGTGAAGTTTTCACTAAACTCTTGAATATATCGGGAACCGTTTGACCCATCGGTACCAAATTATGTGTATGTACAAAGAGGCGTACCCCTCCTCCCATGTCCTGCAACAGGGATAGTTGGTGGGGCCCCCGAAACCAGTTTTTCCATGGGGCCCCCTCTGTGGTTAATTCCGGCCTAGCAATCGTTTCGGCCACTGGCAGCCCTGCCCTTGTGAAGGGGCCATACCGAGAGATATGTATATGTATAATATACATATATCACCAGTGCTCGCAACACACAGGGTCGGGGGTACCCGCGTGGCATTGCACGTATACTTTCATGTGTAAGGTTAAAAGGTTTCATTTCCATGGGCTTTTGACGGATCTCATTGTTTTATTGCTGCTTTAACAATCAAAAATTTTCAAAAGCGGAAGGCCAAGATGTATCCATTCTGTGTGGGGGGGGGGGGAAATGGACTCCGGCTCCTTGATTGGGTGGCCCTGGATTTTATTCGTTGTTAAAATGAATACAAATAAAAAATTTTCGTGGCCCTCACGGGTGGGATGTCCGATTAGCTTCGGGGGGAGGGGGTCGCGTGGAAGTTGACGCGTTTCATTTTAGGGGACCTTGGATGAATTGTTTCTAAAATTCTGCGAATTGGGTCCCTTGCCCTGGAATTTATTTGTTGGTAAAATGAATACTAGTGAAAACTTTTTGTGGTCCAACAGGGCTCCAGTCTGGGGACCCTCATGGAGAAATTTTCTGGGGGTACTTGATGTGAATCACATTTGTTCGTTTTTTTCTTTATTATTGTAAAATTCATCAGTAAGCTGGTGCCCTGACGTCACTTTTCATAGCACTCTGATGAAGTGGGACGAAATAAACAAGATATGTTGTGAAAAGAAAAGGGTTGGGGGGGGGGGGTGGCCGCCACAGGTGGGCAGAGCCCCTAGTTTGTCATAATTTTCAAATAGTTTATGTAATAAAAATAATATCTACATAGTGGTTGAAATATAGTTACAGTTGTATTAAGCGGGAAACTTCAACTTTGTCCGTGTAGGAGAAATTTTGTTTTCAGAGGATTTTATCCGTTTAAACGGGGTATTCGTTTGTCCGTTACCCGAATAATAGAGGCCGCCACACTATACCTATTTTTTCTCGTTAAATATATTTCAATCCACTGCGATTTTCAGTTTGTTACGTGACCCTTCATTTTTCGCCATTGAAGATTTTCCATTGGCTTCAGTGATAATTGGCACAACTTTTATTATCTTCGCCAACATTTTTAGCGACGATTTGCCACGTATCCTATTTTCCTGTATTTGGGGGGGTCCCGGTTTACAGCATTTTTCTGTATGAAGCCCAAAGTATGTTTCTGTAAGGAATATGATCAGCTTAAGACAGGGGTCGGCCAAACTTTTTAAAGCCGTGCCGCAATGAAAGCCATTTTAGACACGCTTGTCGGAGAATACAGGGCTTCATTTTGCTAAATATAATTTGTTAAAACATTTAATAACAGTTTTAGACAAAAATTGCAGGCCTCATAATTCCGTTCAAGGAAACTGACACGTTCGGTTGCAGCGATTGGACCAGCCCGGCTGCAGATTGAATCAGTTACTAACAATCTATGAAAAGTGTCAATGAAAATCCCCGAAGAGAAGCTGATAAAGTTTGATTATGACGATTATGTGATTTACAATTGTGATTCATTTACCTCAATCACCGTTTTCCGATCATAAATCTTATACTTGTTTAATGGCGATGTGCGTAATGGCACCTGCCCATGTATATGTTACTGCCAATGCCCGATATTGGGCAATTCGCGACGGGGACCGGCTACTTCGTGAACGGGGCAATTTCGTTAAATATTGACCAGGCCAAAGTCTGAAATTCGGGCATTGGTCGGCTAGTTCCCAACTGGCCGGTGATCCCTGGCCGAAGTCCGATGGAAAAGACATGATTCGGGATCATCGTCATGTTGGCGTATTTTTTCGTCATAATTATGTCCTCGTTAGTTATTGCAACCTATCAAACCTGTCACGTTGCGGTTATTATTTTTTCCTCTAAAATTTGGCAGAAAAGAAACTATTTTTTTATAATTTTTATAGTCTTTTCTCTCAATTTTGTCATTTTTCTCTCTCTCGTCACATGGAGTTAATCCGATTCAGCTGCTATATACAGACATGCATCACACGTTGGCGATTAAAAAAAATGGATTTGGCTCCTACCGGGCCCTCTTACATCAGCACATCGAGCTTTGTCCAGGGAACTCCCGAAAATATTCCTTCAAATTTTAGGTAATTTTTTTTTTTGACAGGTATTTATCACAGAGGAAAAAAAAATACATCTTAAAATTTTGGAGAGGAGTTAAAAATAACTTTTCAAAATTATATTTTCGGATAACACTGGGCCCGTGGGTGGTCAAAATGGCCCTGGTTCTAAGGACAGTTCTTTTAGATTCTGAAAGTATATAGTAACATTTTCTCGCACCGTATTTCACTTGAAAGCTATTCCCCCCCCCTCCCCCAGCACATCTGATTTTCACCCGTTGCCCCCTTAGAAAATATTCCAGGACCGCAAGGCGGCCATACGGCTCCAGGTTGAGAACCACTGTCCTATAAGATTGACTCGAGCCAAATCAAAATGACAGAAATGACTCGGTAAGAAAAACAATTTTTTGCCAAAACAGTGTACTTGGCAACCACACAGATACAATTCCCCGTCTCTTTCTCTTTTATGTCTTTCCTCACAATATACAGTATATTACACACATTTTTTTTGAAGTCTTCCACAGTCCAATGTCTTCGACAATGCACGGCAAATTATAAAGACGTGCAAGTTTTTTTTAAGAATGACGCTCTTTCGGGACCACTTTCAAAAGCACAGTGCAAAATGCGTAAATTACAAGGTCCAATATAAATACGTCAAGGGGCGAACTGTATGGGTTTTAGTGCTTTTAGTCCACCCTTTCCTTTTACATTTTACTGTTCGAGAAGTCAGTGTAATCATTTTTGAGAAGTGAAACGCTTTTCGCTGAGCTCTTAGCTGAGCATTGTAAATACTGCTCATGCCTCTGCATGCCCTAAAAATACAGAAGACGATGGAATCTATGTACAAAATATGCATCATAATTTTGAATGATGCGTGTTAATTACTGTACAATGAATAGTCCAAGACCATGAAGTAGTAAATACAGAATTCCTTTTTCCCATCAAGTTAGAAGTTCTTAATGATAATTGAAAACATTGACACAAAATGGGTTTTTGAGCCCTCGAACTAAGCAAAAGAAAAATCAATAAACCACATGGCTCCCCATACACACCCTTTCTCCAAATAACCTGCAAAAAAGATACAATTTCTGCTTTGGCAGAATCATTAATTGCAATCTACGACATTTGTATTATTAGGCAATAAAGCAGTTAGGCTTATGTGAATTTTATCGACAGGTTTGGTGAAGAAAAGGTAGGAAAAAAGTAGGACAAAAACCTAGAAAGTGGGACAAAAGTAGGACATTTTACCAAAAAATAGGGCAAGTGGGAACCCTGCAGTCATAGCAATATATACAGTAGCGCAGAAACTACTGGAATATATGCTGTAATTTTCCCAGAGTACAATGTCTGGCGTAAGTGCGGAAAAATAAGCGCATTTTGAGGGGGTAGTTTCATCGAGATCGAGACCCGGGAACCGAAAAATGTTTGAGGAGGGGAGGGGGGATCCCAATTTAAATTCAGTAAAAAATGTTTTGTACTAATTCACAACAACAATACAATTAAATGAAATATTTTTGGATTTTTTTTTTCATTTGGCAACACTGATTTTCTACTACACTCATGTCCATAAATTAAGGATAATTCAGAATCACACGGAAATCGAAATCTAAGGAAAAAATTTCACCTGTAGAATTATCACACACATCTGCAAGAATGATATGCAGATAGCACGTCACAATGACGAGAGTGTAAGGGGGGGGGCGGTATATAAGGAATGGTGGCAAAGAAGTGAAATTGTTCACAAGAGTTCTGTAGGGCGCTCAGTGCCATAAGCGAATAGTTATGACACACAGAGGACGCATGTGGATGATTTTTTACGTGGTAGAATTATTGGCCACCTGGAATGTGGGCGTACTCAGATGGAAGTATCCGAGGAACTTGGAATTGCCCAAAGTGTCATCTCTAGGCTTTGGCAACGATTCTAAGATAACGGAAATGTCAATAGACGTTACAGTACAGGTCGCCCCGAGTTACAATGCCGAATGAAGACCAGTATTTGGCAGTAACTGCCAAAAAAAGCAGACAAAGCACAGCATCCGACCTGTCTCGTCAGCTATCTGCAGCCACGGGTACCACAGTTTCAAGGCAAATCGTGTACAGACGTTTGGGAGATATTGGTCTATATGCTTGCAGGCCTGTCAGATGTGTTCCGCTCACGGCAACTCACTGTCGGAAGCGATTAACCTGGAGTAGAGAACATGCAATGTGGACATCGTCACAGTGGGCTTGTGTGATGTTTTCCGACGAGTCCAGGTTTAGCTTGCAGTCCGATTCACGTCGGACTTTCATATGGAGAACGCCCGGTACCCGTTACCACCAAGACAACATCATTGAACGACACCGTTACGGTAGTGCAGCATTGCTCGTTTGGGGTGGAATTATACTGGGTTCCAGAACAGATCTGCATGTTCAAACCGGAACCACGAAAGCCCAAATTTATCGGGACATCATTCTGGAACAACATGTACGTTTGTTTAGGGGTGCCATGGGCGCAGAATTTGTGTTTATGGATGACAACGCCCGTCCTCACCGAGCAAACATCGTAAACGAATGCCTTGAATCTGAAGATATAACCCGTATGGAATGGCCAGCATTCTCGCCTGACTTGAATCCGATAGAGCATGTATGGGACATGCTTGGCCGACGAGCTGCAGCCCGTCAACCACCTCCTACATGTGTGCCGGAACTTCGGAGAGCATTGCTTGCTGAGTGGAGTGATCTTCCCCAAGATCAGATCGATAATTTGATACTCAGCATGCCTAGGCGTTGTACGGACTGTATTTCATCGCATGGGAGACATACAATGTATTAACCATCATACCAACCATGTAATAGTAAGTTTTTGTAAAGGAGATATTTTTTACAATTGCTCCAGGGAGCAAAAATCGTAGTTTTTATGAATGGTATCATACATACACCATCGTTTTTGTTCTTTATCTTTTGTTTAATAAATGGGTTTTATGAATAAGTAACGTTTGTTTTGTTTCTGAACCTTTATTTGCTGGCATTATCCTTAATTTATGGGCATGAGTGTAAATGTGAAATGAATTTTTTTTTTTTTCCGAAGAAGGGTTCATTATTTTCAGGGCCCGTGAATAAAGAGGCATGTCCATTGCCCTTTTCCTTGTGAGGGCCCCACGGAGATGAGCTTACTAAACGCGATGTCGCTTCAATCCTCCTCTAAACCGCATAACGTGCTTAGAGTAGATTATTGATATTTTTACCGCCGTTTTATGACGCGCGTTAACTACTGCGTTAACGAAGTCTCGGAAGTCTGTGTAATGTGTGTGTCTAAAAATAACTATCATGTCTCGAAGCGGAAAATGAGACACCTTTGAGAGAAGTCAAGTGCGACCGGGAGATTCGTTACTCATTCTTGCGGCTAAAAATAAGCCTGTGTGTGTGTGATCCGTCATTCTTTTTTTTTTCTATCATCTCCTGTATTGTATTGTGGCGGGTTTACGGAAATTTCGCCCCTGACATTTCACCTGCATTGACCATATGAGTGACCGAGTCGGTGACTCACCGTATGAGTAACCAAGTGATAAGTGAGTGACCGTATGAATGACCAATTGAAGATGTGTGAGTGACCATATGAGTGGATAAATGAGTGGAGTGGGTGCGTGACCGTATGTTTTGCCAGATGAAGGAGTGAGTGACCATATGAGTGAACAAGTGAGTGGGTGAGTGACTGTATGAGTGAGTGACAAGTAGGTGGCCGTATGAGAGACCAAGTGAGTGTGGTCACTTGTCTCTCATAAATAATAAAAATAATAATACAGTCGAATCCCGTTATAACGAACTCCAAGATACCGAAGAAATCACTTCGTTACAACAAAATTTCGTTATGAAGGAATTCCAGGTTTTTGCATTGTTCCTATGAAAACTTATCTGAGGAATTAGAAAAGTGTTCGTTAAAACGAGATTTTCGCTATAGCGGGATTCGACTGTATTTTTCTTCACTGGTTTGAAAACATGTCACGGACCACTTAACTGATCTGAAAATGCGCCGCAAATCACTCATGTGATCTGTAAATGTCCCGCGGATCATTTTAGTGACCTATAAATGTTCCACAGATCCTTAAGTGATCTGTAAGTGTGCGGCTGGTTGAGTAATCAGGAATTGTACCGCAGGTTACTTAAATGCTTTGTGAATGTGCCCTTTAGGGATTTATAGGTGTGCCGAGGGGGGGGGGTCACTTGAGTTATCCGTAATTATGCCACGGCTTCTCCTTAAGTGCAGGGCCGCAACTACGGGGGGGGGGCAGACTTTTCTGGTGGCCGAACCAGAGAGGGTACCAATTTCACCCTTTTTAACCTTTCCTTTAACATTACAAGAGGGAACAAAAATGGTAGCTTAGCCCGGCTAACCAACTATCTACTTGCGGCCCTGCTTAAACTGATCAGGGAATGGGCCACTTAGTTCACTTTTAGAATTTTATGTTTTAGATCCCTCCCCCCTCCCCCCCCCTCCCGCATCAAGATGACTCCGAGGGCCGCATATGGCTCGCGGGGTCATGGGTCGATCACGCATGCTCTGCTGTGCGAATCAGCCGGTAACAATTCGTGAGACTATAAAGCCGGGTTTTCCTAGAAATAGGCTTCTTGGGCAGCGTGAATCGAACTGGATCATTTCGCGTCGGCAGAAACGTGTTACAAGATCGGGGTGAAATGCGCGGCGCACGACGCATTTGACTCCTCCAGAAGCAGTCAGCCAATAACGCCCGACGTAAAGCGCTGTCGTGAGCCGCGTTGCACTCTTTAAGCCGGTACGTCAAGCGAGTGTTTGACCGCAGAATTGTCTCGTTTTTGTCTTTTCAGAGATGTCAATCGAAGAATCCTACAGCAAGACGAGCGTGTCGTCGTCTTCGAAGATGCTCAGCTCAAGGATGGAGTCCGTCGAAAGCACGACTTCGTCTTCGGCGCTGATGCTGGACTCGTCGGACATCGGCTCCATCATGAAGAGGACGACGAGCAGAGACGACGACGACGCACTCGTTTCCAAGCTGGAGTCCGGACTGAGTCTTGCCGAGAGCACGATTAGCGGTAACTATATACTCATCTCATTCGAACTCTCTATCCGTAGAATCTCTACGAGAATCATGAGAGCAGTGTCTATTTAACCGCTTCACGTAGATGGTTTTGGCAAAAAAAAAATTTGGATTATCTCTATCTGACGAATCGGTGAACGAATCCGTTTGAGAATTTCCGTTTCTTTGATTTCGGATTAGGTTCGAAGATGTCGTCGGTGGAGAAGAGCTCTTCGGTGATGGAGAGCGAGAGCAGTGTCTCGTACCAGAAGTCGGAGATGTCGGTGCAGGAGAGCAGCCAGTCCATCTCGATGAAGAAAGAGCAGAGCATCAAACAGTCTTCCGAGGAGGTGTCCAAATCCGCCGTGTCCAGCTCAACTTATTCTGTCTCGTCGGATGCGAGCGAGGAAAAAGTGAGTAGAAATTCACGCAGAGCATGCTTAACATTCTTACACGTGGTGCGGCTTATACACAGGGACTGTATCGGGCACAAAAAACCGTTTTTCAAATGCGTGCGTAAAGGTGTCTACAGACTTGACTGGAATGTTTGACAAGCATCGTAATTGTGCAAGCGGCTTGAAGCTCTCACCGGATTCTCCACTCAGTTACTCACTAGGTCGCTCACACACTCATTTATTTTCTCATTTTCGCACTGATTTGCTCATTCCCTCACCATTGTGCTCGCTTGGTCACTCACTCCCTCTATCTTGCTCATTTGCGCATTCACTCGCTCATTTACGCTCCTTCACTTCACTTGCTCATTTTCTCATCACTCACTTATTTGCTCACTTTATCATTCACTTGCTCACTGACTTGCTCACTTTATCATTCACTTTCTCACTGACTTGCTCACTTTATCATTCACTTGCTCACTGACTTGCTTCCTTTATCATTCACTTGCTCACTGACTTGCTTCCTTTATCATTCACTTGCTCACTGACTTGCTTCCTTTATCATTCACTTGCTCACTGACTTGCTTCCTTTATCATTCACTTGCTCACTGACTTGCTCATTCACTTTCTTATTCATTTGCTCACTGACTTGCTCATTCACTTTCTTATTCATTTGCTCACTGACTTGCTCATTCACTTTCTTATTCATTTGCTCACTGACTTGCTCATTCACTTTCTTATTCACTTACTTGTTTATTCACTTTCTTATTCACTTACTTGTTTATTCACTCACTTTCTTATTCACTCACTTTCTTATTCACTCACTTTCTTATTCACTCACTTTCTTATTCACTCACTTTCTTATTCACTCACTTGTTTATTCACTTTCTTATTCACTCACTTGTTTATTCACTTTCTTATTCACTCACTTGTTTATTCACTTTCTTATTCACTCACTTGTTTATTCACTTTCTTGTTCACTCACTTGTTTATTCACTTTCTTATTCACTTACGGCCGTATTCACCAACACAGTTTAAACTGCAATCGCGGGTTAAACGATTAGCGATCGACACGGATTGGTTAAAATCCTCAACTTAACCAATCCGTTTCGATCTTCAATCCTTTCACTTGCGATTGCAGTTTAAACTGCGTTGGTGAATACGGCCGTTACTTGTTTATTCACTTTCTTATTCACTTACTTGTTTATTCACTTTCTTATTCACTCACTTGTTTATTCACTTATTCACTCACTTACTTGCTTCCCCACTCTCACTCATGTGCATTTCATCACTTACTCTTTAACATCCTCTTTTGCTGAGTTTTGGTCACTGATTTGTTCATTCACTCACTCATTTTCTCCCCTCGTGGTCAATCACTCACTTGTGCCGAATTGTTCGTCTGTGAATTTTCCGTAAAAATTGCTTCTGTTTAAAAGCTGGTGCTTGTACCGTGTGGAGGCGGAAGGGAAGTTGTGCATGCTTGCGCAAAAAGATTCAACATGCACGCTTGTCTAGCTTGCAGTTACGCGTGTAGGCATCTTAACAGGAGAAAAGCAAACAGCTACGAGAAAGTCGAACCAAGTCCTCTTATTTATGCTTTAATTAAGTTGAAGAACGTATTCTCGAAAATGCCTCCCTAGCCATTTTTGCCAGGCTTGCCGGTGGGAAAAAAAAAGGCAACCAAATTTTCTTGGCCCAATCAGAAAAGTACAAAAATATCACTGATGTGGCATGACCTTCTTCAGTTGTTCGTTTTGATTTGTGCGGCACTAAGCAGGTCTTTCAAACAACTTCATTTGTATCTCAGACTCATGAGCCTTCAAAATTCAAAATTTAATTTGAATGACCAGTGACCATTTATCCCGATTTTGTCAAAAATCTTTTCACTTCACATACATGCACGCACTAAATCACATACACTTACGCCCTTGTCTTTCCCCTTCACACGTAGCCCCCCGAGGCTACAATTTGTAAGCCCGCAGATGGCCCTTAGGGCCAGACCCGAGAAAATAAATTTCATTCTGGTCTGGTCCGGGAGCTTTTGACTAAAGTGCCTGAAGTCACCCGTTTACGTGGGAAATAAGAAAGGCCTATTTAAAACCGGGTTCCAGAATTTTCGCTAAAATCCATTTACATACACCGGCTTGTACGGTCATTTGGCGCACTTTGACCTCATTGGTCCTTGCTCCAATAAAACCAAAATCCAATCCATAGACCGACATTTCAATCCTAATTCCCAATTACTGAAGCCGTCAGAGGTTTGCGCATGCAAAGGATTATGGGACGGGGGAGTTACAACCCTCAAAGATTCGCAAGAAAGAGGGGGGCGAAGAACGCTCCCCATTTGTTTCGCCGACGAAGGAAAATAAAAGCCGTCAAGCGGTTGCTAGAATTTTCAATGCTACCGCAAAATTGTACATGTAAACGCGGCTTAAAAGGTGTTACACATACCATAAAGCCGAGTTTTCCTAGGAACAACGTGAATCGCTCAGCGCGACAGCCGTCCACTCACCAATGGGAAAAGCGGTACGACTGTTTTCCTATAGAGCGCAACACGCCCCAGGACAGTTCTTTACGTCGAGCGTGATTGGCTCACTGCTTACGAAGGAACCAAATGCGTCATGCGCCGCGCATTTCGCGGATTTTCACTTTTGTCGTGTTTCCCCCCCCCCCTTTTATTGTGCAACTATTCGTGGATTTTCAGACGACAGAACAGATGGTGCGCCACGCTTGGAAAACACAAACGCGTAGCGTGATGAAAAGTTACATGTTTCCGCTACGCGAAATGGTCCTATTCGTTCAGGAACAGGATCTCTAAATGTGCCACGGACCGCTTAAGTGTTCTGGAACTGTGGTGGGTCTCTTAAGTGATCTGTAAATGTGCCGCTTAGTTGATTTTTACAAAATTTGGTTCGAGGTGGCTGGCCGCATCAGATAACCCCGAAGATCACATTTGGGCCGCGGGCCATGGGTTGAGCATATATGGCTTAGCCTTCAAAGGAAATTGAAATCAACAGAAATAGATTAACATCACATATAGGAGCATTTTTCTACCGATTATTTTAACTTTTTTAAATATTTTTTTTGCACCAAAAATTAAATTTGATCGTCCTGATGGAAGGCGACATAGGGGACGGCAAGACCCTCCTCTACGTGCGTTTCTGATACCAATATGCGTTAGGAGGTAAGGGGCAGAGCTGGCGAAATTTTTCTGATATAAGGGAGAGGTAGGGTCAGTGTTCTGTGACTTTTGCTGACAAGGATGGGGGTTAAAAATGCCAAAAATAAAAAATCTGCAGACGTAATATTTAAATAGCCCCTTTTTGTGCCAAAGACGATTGCTAGGTTTGTCAGTAACATGAACCCATTTACAGAATAATATTGATATGGCGATGTAAAACCTCAAAAACAAACAAAAAAGAAAAGATTCAGGTAGTTGATGCAGCGCCATCTTGGTATAAAGCGATGCTCTCAGTTCTGTATGCCATAGAATTACAACTGAAACATTTGTGTTTGATGAATTTCAGAATATTATACCTAAGTATTGTATTATTTAAAATATTTCGAATAACATTTCAAATTATATGATAAAAAGTAATAACAGTCAATAGAATTTTAAAGAAATGTATTGAATGAGTTTATTTTTAAAAGGTTATTTATTTTTTTTCCCCTTATTCTTACTTACGGTAATTGCCTGCAAGACTACCATGTCCATACTTAGCGATAATTTAGTTATAACTCGTTAAACTTATAAATTTTATTCAAACGAAAAAACATTGAATAAAAGTTGTGAGATAAGCGGGGTAGAATGATATAGGGTCCCTGTACAGGCGGTCCCAAATTGTTGGCACAGGAGAAAGTATTACAAGCCCAAAAACTAGCTGAAAAATTGGTTGCATCTAGTTCCTCTACTGCTTTAATTATGGTTTATAATAACCGCGTTTCCAAGTTAAACTGATTTCAAGCCCGCAGTAAAATGTCAGTAGACCCTCAGGATTACGTTAATTACAGGGCCACCATTACCAGACGCAGAACCCGTAGGGGAAATCATCTGTGGGGCTCCTTCGAGTTGCGAATATTTCTCGTTTATTTGTTGCATTATTTGGAATAATCATTATCATTTCTATAGTTAAAACATAGCCTACCTTGTTCTATATTTTTGCAAAAAAAATTTAACTTTTTTTATATTGCCTCTCATGTGAGACCCCTTCAAGCACGGGACTCCGTGTGGCCGCATCTGTCGCACACCCTTTGGTCAATTTAATCGAATATTAAATATGTATGTAAAATAACCCGTGGTGGTTTGCAGTGCATGTATGGTGTAAAAAACGAAATCAGAACGACATGGGTCCCCGAACCCTGTCTGCTCCTACCCCGCTTGTATGAGACATGACGTCAACTGATGGACTCTTGGGACAGTCATCGGCCAGCTATACATATGCACAGCTATAATATACAGTTCCTTAACGAGGCATGTCGGGGAGAAGCAAACATTTCTAATTTTCCTCTGTTTTTCTAACATGGGCTGCGTTCACCTGAAGCAAAATCATTCACGTCTAACACCATGTGGTCAAAGCAAAGTCAATGCATGACAACATTCTCCTTTAAATGAGGCTGGAGGGGGGGGGGCGGTGCTTTCTGATTACAATCAGTACCGAGAGAGTTGGAAAATTTTAAAAAGGGCAATTTTTTTGTTTTCAATGCTCAAAATATCCAAGTTTTACAGATTATGGCCTCTGAAATTCACTAATAAACTTAAAAATATGTTGAAATAGGCATTTATGGCGGGAAAATTTCAAAAAAGGCATTTTTACCACAAAAGTTTGACCATAGGCAAAAAAAATCAATTTATGGCATTTTGCCCCTGAACTTCTGGGCTCCAATAACAACTTATAAAAGTATTTTCTTCCGATACTTAATTTATTTTTTAAACATATTTCATATAAAAAAAATAAATTTTTCATCATCTGGTGGTTCATAGAGGGGCTCGTGCCCCCCCCCCCACAATTCCCCTGCGAACGTCTCTGGTGTGGTGGGGTGGTCACAAAAATGGCTAAAAATCAGTTGACGTAATACTTAAATGGGACCCCCCCCCACCTAACGGTATTCATTAAAACGGGATTCGACTGAATATCAAAAAGGCATCGCTTGATGGGTGCCTGGTAGTAGACATAACATAGCCTAGCGTTTCAAAATTTACGAAAAGAAGTCTTGAAGTCTTGGTCGGTTTCTTGCTGTTTCCTAAAAACTAGCTTCCTTTTTTTGCATGCAACGATTCAGCTGTCATTGAATTCAAATCTTTATTTTAGTGATATATGTTGATTTTTCTTGAAATAAATATTTGTTTGTGTGCGTTTCTCACCATCCCTCTCTCCCTCTTTGTCTGTCTATCTCTATCTACCTCTTCTTCAACCTTTCTTACAAGATCTCTTTGCACGGAAAGAAACCCATTCCTACTCCAGATTCCAAAAAAAAAAAAAAAAAAAAAAAAATACCTTACTTCCCTTCATATACAGTAAATACCAATGAGGTCAGTTGAGAACTCATTAAAAAAGAAATATGAAAATAAACAAAGTCATCAATTTCCTACTTTCTGTTAATTTTTTTTTTTTTGTTTGTTTTCTCTCCCATGATCCTCCTCGTCTTCTAATCCCCACCTCATATTTGAAAATTTTTGTACATTTGGCATAAATTGCTCATACGCAAATATACGAAAAACCAAAACCAAAACACAAAAAATTGCCATTTTGTCTAGACTCTGGCGTTGACCGAAGGATGAGAATGAGTATTATGTCGCCCACAATAAAAGAGAAGAACGTAGAAGACGAGGAGAGATCAGAAAACAGCAGAATTAACAGAAGATTAAATATGGAAATTGTAAAAAAATCCTCGATTTTTATTTTGGAAGAAATATTTATTATATACTCTCTTGCACAAAATAAGTTATGTAATCTCATTTTATTTTGGAAATAAATTTTAAATATCTATAAGCATTCTATATCTTTTGTCTTGCGTTTCTTTCGTCCCGCTCACTTATAGCCCCATTTTTAGACCATGTGGACAAACCGACGGGCAAAATACATTCACCCGTAAAATACTGATGACCATTAATCAGAGGGTTCGAAATGAAATTTTTATGGAAGGGAAATTGCAATTTTTAACAACTTGCCTGATAGGTTTTTAATTTTTTTTTTTTGCATAAAAATGTCAGGTGTTTTTTTTTTTCTCATTATATTCATATGCAGGGTGGGCAAAAAGTCCGTAGAAACTTTAAAAATTTATAAAAACCGGAAAAATAACCGAAATAAAAACCGGTTTGCAGGGTTAGCATCGCTAGGTCACGGGAATTTTTTTAAGGCAGGAAAAAAAACAGCCGATAGAAGGCGCTGACGTACACAAGTTAAAGAAAAGATACGCAAATAACTAACAGAATGCCTCCGAATCGTTTATTACAGAAGTATGTGTTCCACATGACCACCACCACACACACACACGGGGATAACAAGATAACACATTACAATTTGGCGAGTCAGAAATTCAGCAACGCATCTTTCAGTTCCGACAGATTGGATGGACCGGATCGATACAGCCGGGATTTCAAATACTTCCATAACCAGAATTCTGCCGGTGTCAAATCTGGAGGCCATGGGAACCTCAGCCGGCAACGCCTGCTAATGATTTTGTCTTCCCCGAACGTCTGTATCAGGAATGTCTTGACCGGAGTAGCAGCAGTGTGACTAGTTTCTCCATCTTGCATAAACGTGACGGTCGAAAGCGCATCTCTTTCACGCAAACAAAACGTTGTTGGATTTGTGACTCACCTGCAATGTTTTATTCCCTGTGGTGGTTTGGTCATGTGGAACACATACTGCTGTAATAAACGATTTGGAAGCATTCTGTTCGTTATTTGCGTATCTTTTCTTTGACTTATGTACGTCAGCGTCACCTATTGGCTGTTTTTTGAGGTTTTTTTCGTGTCTTGACGATGCTAGCCCGGCCCCGCAAACTGGTTTTTATGAATTTTTAAAGTTTCTACGGGACTTTTTGCCCACCCTGTACCTATGACTAGGAACAACATACAAGTACAGAAAATCGTACTCAATTTTTTGATTAAAAGGTCTTAAAATTTTGATTGACTTTTTTTTTTTTTTTTCAAATTAAATTTGCTTTCAAGAGCTCTTATTTGAATTTTTTTTTACATGGAATATAAATAATCTTATTCTAGATAGATTATGTAACTGAGGTAGATTATGTGTCTATAGAAATCAGATTACTTAGATATGGGTCTATGTGTATCTATTGTAAAGGTACAATTATATTACAAGATTATGTATCTAAAATACCACATTATGTTGTTGTTGCGTGAAGCCATAGCGTTTGTGCAGATTTAGTTAAATGTTTATTTTTCGTTAGCGCCTTCTGGGGGGTGGGGGTGGGGCGACCGGTGTCTCCGCTTCTTCCCGAAATTGATTTGCCCGTGTCTAGCCAACACCTTCATTAGAAGAAAGCCTCCGCGCGAAGCTCGTGGCGTCACTGAAGTCGTCGTCCATTTCACCTATAGTCATTGGATATACTGCAAAAAAAGGTAAAGATTTCGCATACGTCAGCCTGCGATATCCAATGGCTGCAGGTGAAATGGGCGACTTCGGTGACGCCAAAGCTTCGCGTGGAGGCTTCCTGCTGGAGAAGGTATTAGGCTAGAGGGCGCTAACTTTTAACGGAAAGTAAAAATTTAACTTAATCTGCACAAACGCTATAGCTTCATGCGACATTCACCTGCAGATGGTGGCACTAACTAGATGAAGGGGGGTATGGACTGCTATCATAGCAATATTTGGGATCCCGAAGATGGCGAGGGGCTTTGTCCGTTAGGTGTTTCTGTTCTTTCATAACTTTTCTCCAATTTTTCGAATTAAATACCTTAGCGGATATTGCACTTAGAAACATGGACATTTTTCTGTTGGCATCAGAAAATGGAGGGCAACAACTTCCTAATTCGAAGTAAGAGGACAGGGTGGTACCGTATAAAAATTTAGGCACATTGTATTTTCCCTCTCAAAACTGGTACAGGATAATTTTTGAACGCCTTTTTGAGCATTTTTTAAATTGGAATCAAACGTCTACGACGTACGGTTGATGAGATAAAGGCCACATTATTTCTTACAGGACACCCCGTATTTTTCGTTAGAATATTTTATATTATAACGAGGGTGGAATTATATTTCTTTTGATTTATTCCAATCTAATATAGACGTTTTTCACTAGCAATTTTTAAATCGATTCGTTCTATTCTCAGGGAAAAGTGCTCTGTCTTGGCGAGGGATTACGGGCACTCAGGAGAATTTCGAAATAAAATTACAACCATTTGTGCTTCGCGGTTTTTTTAATGTGGTTATATAGCAGTGTTTCCCAATCTTTTTTAGACCATGCCTCACCAAAGCATATCAGAAATCCAGATGTTTTTGTTTGTTATTGTTTTTATGCAGAACCATTAGTTTTTGCTTTCCTCCTTATATTTCAAAACGAGGGGTCTTGGCCAGCTCCCCATTTCTGTCCACTTTTACTAAGTCGAAAGCAGTGGTTCTCTCTCTCTCTCTCTCTCTCGCTCTCTCTTAATCAGGGTTCCTCGCACAGGGGTCCGTGGACCTTATCTTACTGGCACAAATTTTTTTTTTGTGCCAGTTAAAAAAAAAAAAGGTCATCAAGAAATTGTTTAAAAATTTGAACTGATGTAAAAAATGAAGGGAGTTCGGAAGTTTCCAAGTATTCACAGAGAAACTAAAATTGCCCGTCCCCTTGTGGGGCGTGGACACCACATTGGGAAACAGGGGGTTCTAGTAAAATATATTTTTTTTTTTTTTTGAATTAATGGATTCATGAATCAGGATTTTTCATCGTCTTTGACCGTAATTCCCTCTGGGAATCACAATAAACTGGATTCTAGCTTCGTAAGGTTTAGATATTTTTCACGTACAAAGTGGTATAAATGAATAAATTTAATTTATTAACTCACCATATTTCAATGAATTATTTCCTTATAGTTACAGATTAAATATCTTTCGGTATAAAAAACACAAATTCTTACTATTGGCCTCTGGTTGATTGGGGACCATATAAAAATTTATTGCAGGGAAAAAATTGACTACAGTAAAACCCCTCTTGACGGACACCCCTCGGATGCTGTCTCCCCCCCCCCCCCTCTTTTACGGTAAACTAATAATCTCCCTCTTGCATAATAAAAGTTTGCTCTTCAAATCCCTGATTAACGGTCAGGGGTTTTTTATAGTCAAACTCTTTTACGGACGAAATTTTTTCCCCGCCGGTGTCCGCAAAAGAGAGGTTTTACAGTATTTTTAGAATCCCCATAGGGGCCATTCAAGTATTACGTATAAGCAGATTTTCAGCCATTTTTCACCCCCTCCCCCCTGTCAGCAAAACACTGAGCCTCCCCCGTCAGCAGCTTAGAATATTTCATATCTTCAAAAAGGGGTGGTTGATGGCGTAAGCAACCTTCAAACCCCCTCCTCCCTTGTCAGCAAATCCGAAGCCTCCCCCCCGATGCTGACGTAATACTTGAATGACCCCACAGAACCCAAACCACGTTACTGCGTGTTCCCGGGGCACCGTGTCCATAGTGGGAGGGAGGTTACACGATGAGAGATTTGGTATTATAATTTTTCAGGGTAAGTATGCCAATATATTTCAAACAAAACATAGAGCCCCACATATCATTTCTTGGCCTGGTGCAGGCCTCGACGTATACATGAGCAACCGAGCGAATCAGGGATTAAAGGCTCCCTGTGACTGTGGCTAAAGATTTCTCGTTAACTAGTGAAAAAAAGATTGTATAAATTTAGAGGGGGCCCAGGGAAAGGCCTCAAATGCTCATGCTGAAATAAGGCCTTGCCAGGGGGCTTCGATGTTTTTGAGACTAACCCGCAAGTGTGGAAGATCGACCTTATTCATAAAAATTTCATTAAATTTTCTTCCTTCTAATTTTTTATTGCCCTGGACGAGAACGGGGGACTCCCTGTATCCCTAGAAAAAGAGGGGGGGGGGGATATGGGACAGAAATTCAGAAAAAGGAAACGGGGATAGAAATTCAGAAAACAAGCAAAGAGAGGGGGACTGAAGTTCAGAAACTGGCAAAGGTGACAAAAATTCAGAAAAAATGTCAAATGTAACTGAAATTCAGGAAAAAAAAGTGACCGAAATTCGGAAAAACAGTGGAAGGCGACGGAAATTCAGGAAACGGTGGTGGCGGGACAGATATTCAGAAAAACATTAGAAGGGGACAGAAGTTCATGAAGAAGTGGGGCAGGTATTTAAAAAAAGACAATGGAGGATAGAAACTAAAGAAAGGGAATCCATCGAAAAATAGTCTAAACATATTACACAGTAAAACCCTTCTTAACGGACATCCCCCTCAGATTCGTTCACCCCTCTTTTACGGCCAAATAATAATAACAATAATTTCTCCCTTGTAAAATAAAAGTATGCATTTCAAACCACTGATTAACGGTCAACCCTCTTTTTTTTTTTGTCGCAAAAGAGAGGTTTTATTGTACCTTGTACCAGTGGCGGTGACCTTTCAATTAGAAATTCCTTGGAATATGCATTGGGTCACCGTTCGTTTAGGATGTACCTTACCATATGCAGGAAAACACAACGGAGGTTTAATCCATTAATGCGAACTTATTAATACATTAGAAACTAATCACAATGCAGTTAAAACGAACAGGCACGCGAACACACATGAGCATCACCGCGGAAGACATAATGAAAAACAATCACATAGAGCGCCCACAAAAGGGTTGCACAGGATATACATAGACATACAAAAATTCCAGTGGCGCCACCTAAGGTTTATAAACACAAATATGCAACAAAAATGTTTGAAGTTATTACTATTTTGAATTCTAATATCAAAAGATATTATTACTTGCCACAGTAAAATAAGCAACTAAAAAATCCTCCTCAATACAGTACGTTTTGCAAGCTGATGTCGTTTGCGAAAAAGAAATTAGCATTTCCGAGACCACAAGGCAGCAAGAGCTACATGAAAGAGATATAACAGCCCTTACTATATATATATATATATATATATATAGCCCTGTGGAAAAATAGTATTCGATACAGCGCTATCTTTGTGTGAAGTACATCACTCGTAGTTCTGGGAATTTAAATCGCAAATAGGAGAACTGCGCTTAATAAAATATGTTTTCGGAATATCTAGCCTTAATTGATCAAACGTATTAGTTCAAGATCTTGTAATAAAAATTTTTTAAAGCTCAAATAAGTTTAAAGTTCATATTTATATTCGATATTTTGATTAATTGATTAATTAATTTGATTAATTATATGGTTCGTAAAAATATCGCTGTAGAGGGATTATCGTTATATCGAGAGGCAGCCGTTTAACATTCGAGTATAGACATTTATGAGCAAGACTTGAAAAAATATCGTTGTAGAGGGATTTGTCGTTATATCGGGTAACGTTGTAGCGACGTTTCACTATATTTCTATTATTCTATATTTTCACCAATTCTGAAAAAAAATTTTCTCCTTGCATTTTTTTATCGAATTTTCATGATTTCCATTTTCTAAATTTTTGATTCCTCTCTCTCACAGAAGAAAACAAAATTGGGGCTAAGGGGGATCAGCTATTGTTTTCGCGGTGGGCCCCATGTATGGTAAAGGCGGCCCTGTATGGGATGCATCCACATTCTTCTCTCGAACAGTTTGCTGCGACGATTAATGCAGTCACTTCTTCCTCTTCCTCATCAAGGTCATCCAAAACACGTCTCGCATCCATGGGTGTTGGAAAAAAAACGTTTGTCCATGTGTAAATCCATGATGTGATTTCACGTCATGACAGAGATGTAAATTCTGGTTCGTACGGATTCTGTGGCGTGGGAATTCCACGTCATATAATTCGTACGTCACAGAGTTTCCACGAATAAGATTTCACAAATTCGTCATCGTAGTTTGTTTCAGCCTTAACGCATCTCTTAAAACATCAGACCAGTGTGGCCTGGCGTGGTTACACGTCAAGTCATAGTGGTGTGCACCGAGCTTAAGTCATGTATTGCAAGGTCTGCAATTTAGACTCATAGGAAGGTTGACTACTGAGGGGTGTGCATAGATAATGCAACCATGAAAAATGTATAATTATTATACTGTGTAATGAACGGAACGATATTTTTTAAAAATTACTCATACTCTGTAAACATAAAGTTCTGATTAGCATCTCTTAATTATGTCACATTATCCGTGGGGATTTTTGGGTAACACAACATCAGCTACTCTCCCCCCCCCCTTCCCAATGACAAATGTTCCTTCAGAATGTAATAAATACTTCTCGTGATGAGTGCTCTGAATTCAAAGATCTGTAAATTACCCACTTTTGTTGACATTAAAATTTATTTCTCTAAACATGAACTACACCACTGACACACAAGCACAAACTTGTCTTTTCCTCCATATGCCGATCCCAGACAATTCGTAGGTCGGAAGACAGCCTGCAAAGGATAGGAACCGATGAAAACGTTCAATTCTGGTCTGGTCTGGTTGATATTGTTCGAACTCTAATCTTGTACGAAGCAGCATCGAACGGGGAAAAGCTTGTGGGAGTCAACCAGCACCTCCTAGAGACGATAGAAGGCCTCCGCACAGGTTGCCATAAACGTCATTCAGACTACCTAGCAAGTTTGCCACATTTTGAAACACAGCATCCTATTTCGTTTCTTCTTATTTTGGCGTAGAATTTTCCTGATTGGCTCACAAATACAGCATAGTGATTGGATGTGGGGCATAGAAATCGCCAATTCTGAGCCAAATTATTTCTTTTCCTCACAACGATGATACTGGCAAGAGCACATGGAATTTTTTCCCTGAATATTCTGAGGGAAAATGGACTACTTACTGGCCGTCACAAGCAGCGTGCGGAGGCCTTCTATCTCTAGGAGGTGCTGAGTCAACAGGCATGATACGCCCTGAGAAAATGCATCTGCCTCAGTCAGTCATTAACTAATGCGTTCCGATCTCTAATCCTTTAACCTGCGATTGAAGTCCGTCTAGCAGAATGCCCAGCGTCCCCTGATTGCGGATTATGATTGATTTCGCGCCAGATTTTGTGAGTACTCAGAACTAATAGATAAATTGAGATCTGAAGTCCATTCCCCGACTGTCAAAAGTTTCGAAACCTCTTCCATCTTAAGATGTCACAGGCACACGTGGCTTATCAGAAATCAAAGAAACGAAGCTGTGCTAGGAAAATCTTTCCAACCACTGGGTCATTGTCACATCACCGTACATTTCGTTCTAACAAGTATTTAAGGAATCCCCAACCCTCTTTATTCCTAAATGTACTCGAACCACGTGTCCTTTATGCTCAGAGAAAGAGAAGGGTTAGAGTGAGAGAGAGCTCTTCTCGGCATCACAGCAATTAGTTCTAGGTCTAGCAGAGAAAAACACTTTCAATCCTTTTGTTTTTTTACTGATCGTCATAGTAGAGTGATGTAGCTGAGCTTTGCAAGAACACATGCCAGAAACTTGGCTGCTATTGGGGAGTTTTGTAAGGTCAGCTAAACCAGTAGGAATTGAAGCAAGTCTTGTTCTGTGTTTTTACTCGAAGGTCTTCGACTCGGGGTAACCGTATACAGCCTCTTCTTATACGGAAGTCACCAGACAGAGGGCTTTGGAGACGCTCTGTTGAAAAAAAACCCGTGAACATAAACATTTCATGGAAATATCGCGTTTTCATGTGTGAATTGGATGCCATTGGCCAGAATCGTTTACGCATTATTCAGTGTCGGAAGTGATTTTATAGCTGATGTAGAATGTATAGGTGTCATGTGTCGTGATATTCGTGGGATAGTTCCTTTGACTCAAATGCGCTAATTCGAATCTTACGGTAGTTGTGAGTACGAAGTTCTGACCGTGATTCTGGGTGATCCTTGAACTTCAGTGACTATCAACTTATCCTACAATCTACCAATATTGCTATATATATATATAAGTTGACTTATCCTTGCAGGATCATTTGCCAGAGTACGTAGTCATCATGGATTACAAACCAAGAGAAAACGATTTCGAAGGACTTCGGGCAAGAGAGGGACAAGAAGTTGAAGTGATCGATTCCAGTAAAGCTCATAAGTAAGTGATATGTATATATTTTAAATCAAGGGTCTTCAAAACCTTTTAAACATTGCGGGCCAAATCAAAACCTTTTAAACATTGCGGGCCAAATCAAAACCTTTTAAACATTGCGGGCCAAATCAAAACTTCCCACGAAGCTCGCGGGCCGCCAACTCATACTGTAGCGTTTAGAATTGTAAGATGATACCAATACAAGTTCCCAAGGTAATGTACGGCAAGATCCATGTCTCTTAACGGATGAGCCAACGGGTTCTGAGCAAAACAGGGAGGGAAGGCAAATTATTGAATGCTTTCATTTACACTGAAGTGCCAAAAGCCATGGGATACCTCTTAATATCGAGTGGGACACACCTCCTTTAACCCGATGAAAATTGCAGCAATATTAAGAGGTATCCAATGACTTTTGGCACTTTAGTGTATACTGAAATTATTCCTTTCAGTAGTTATAAATTTAAGATCAATTCTAAAATCATTTACTTTATTATTACTAAATTATTTCCAAAAAGTAAATGTGAAATTATTTCCAAAAAATATTTATTGTTTATTTCTTTTATTATTTCTTTCAAAATATTGTGAAAATAATTCTAAAACTATTTCTTTCATTGAGAGGTTTTTTTGCAGTTATGTAGGTATCCTACACATTTTTGGTGCCAGATTTTCACTCCCCAGCATAAACTGACGGACAAGCTCATTATGCTGTTCTTTCCAAACGTTCCTCCGTTTTTCGAATTCGAATATCTCATTTTCGAAACGTGGAACTTTTTTTTTTGTTGGCCTGGGGCGAGACAGGGCAACAACTTTTCAATTTGGTTGTTGAGGACAGGGTACCTGTATAAAAAGTTAATTTTTTTTTATTCCGATAACTATACAACCCCTTGCAATATCAATGATGTATCTGAGGTTTATGCGTTGTTTGGATACGTTTACTAATTGGAAGTGTGCCTCTGGGGGACATTGAACATTGAAGGACCGGACACACCCCACTTCCCATCTCAAGGAGATATCGAAGCGTTCCTGAAAAATGGGTGCATCCGGAATTTTGATGAATATGTATATGTATATATACCGATATAAATTTGTATAACAGAATAGCAAGTCCGATGACAGGAGTATAAATCAACGGAATAATTATGATAAATCATGATCTAAGAATCGAAATATAAATTGATATTATAGCGTCCTTGGCACGTCTGGACTCGATAATCAAAGTTCCGTTAGTGTCGGTCCGTCCGCGTTCATTGGATGTCACAAGTTATAGTCGCGTATGCCGTACAACGACGAATCGATGTCACGTTTGCGTCACATGGAGTCCTGGTCCAAGTCAGCCAATGTTCGGACACCCTGGTGTTTTAGCTCATTCTAGGAACACATTCCTGTTCCATAAGTATCCTACATCTTAATTCTCCTAATCAATTAGGAGATTTTCATCATTCCCGAAGCTACATCGGCTGGCTAGCTGGATTATGGGTAGCATTGATTTACCACGTTTACAGATAAGTGTTTATAGTTTCTCCAATAAAGTTCGCCGTTGAACAAGGTATCAGGTTCGTGAATTTCCAGTACGCCTACGTGGCCGCAAGTTGTAGACTCTTCCCTGGTATCAGCTTTACTGGTCTGGAAGGCTGAAATTCATCCTGCTTCTTCCGTAGTCCACCCTTCTTAACGTGCAGCAAATATAGGTTACGGTCTAAAAATTAAATCAAATTTTGAATGCGCGAGAAGTTCATTGGACTTTTCAGTATTCTGCCTCTGGGACAGCGGTTCCCAACCTTTTTCAGTCCGCGTAACCCAACCCTCCAGACTCCCCTTCCCCCTCCAATCTGTTTCACCCATTACAGTTTTGGAAAAACTTAAAAAAAAAATGCATGTTAAATTAAAGGAAATTAATTCATTATTTCGTTTTTGTTTTATTTTTAAAGTAAGAAACAAATTATTAACACAAAGATTGGGAAAAAAATTAATGTGATGTTTGGGATTGTAAATTGAATTACAAAGTTTTGAAAAATTTAGCTCAAAAGAGGATAAATACAAACTCAGATCCGGAGATGCGTTCAATTTGCTTTAGTATACGAAGACACCGCCTGTTCAACAACCTCAGTGCTAACAGACGGCAACAAAAACATATTATGGCTGTTCTAGAAAGTTCAACGTATTCGTCACCGCGGCAAGCCCAAAAACTGACTAGATTCACCATTCCGTCATTGAAGAGGATCTTCAGAGGGGTATCTGATGCGAGCTCTAGCGATTTCTCCTTTTCTGGAATCGACAATCAAAACGGTTCAAAATACTCTTCTTTGAAAGGATTAGATGTCCACCGATCAACCATTTCCGGTGTAAATATATTTTTCAAACGAGGATTTTTTTATCCTTCCAAGGACTGTTAAATTTAGCTTGACTTGTGATACGAAATCGTGAATTGTTTTAACACTTCCCCAAAAAAAGGGCTACCTCTTGCCGAAGTTCAAACAGCAACGTCAGGACTTAACCCCGGCACAACCACCTAACTTCGGTGTGCAAAAGCAAAGCGTTGTGAAGGATGTCCATGTCTTCACACAACAATTGAAACAACCTGTAGTTTGTAGGATTCACCTTGACAAAGTTAACAACCTTGACCGCTTCATCAAGAACGTTTCGCAAATTTGGAGGCAACGGTTTCGATGCAAGGCTCTGTCTGTCTGTTAATATAGTAGCGAGTCCATTTCATTTTGTGAGCGACTTCTGCCACGACGGCCTGAGTGACAACCTTCCGGGGATTTTTCTCCATCTGTTGTGAGCCCAATGCATTTTAACCATTAAATTCTTTTTTCAAGGAAATAATGATTAATTGCTGCAAATAATTTTTTAACAACCCCTTCAATGGGTGACAAATAAAAAGATTTACTTCGAATTCTCTTTCAAGTGCTTAGCAATTACAAGTAGCACAGAATAGTGCGCAACGTCGGTACTTTCGTCGACTTGGATAGAAAAAAAATTCACAACCTTTGACGAGGCTTATGACTGCGCTCTCAACATCGTCTGGCATGTCCTGTATTCTTCGAGACACTTTATTACTTGACAGAGGTATTAAACTCATTATAAGAGCACTTTCCTCAGCAAACATGCGTCTGACAGCATATTTCCACCAATGGCGTGATTTTTTCCTCGTCTCGCAATGCGATAGCTAATATAGTAGGAGGTCTCGGTAGCTTTGGTAGAATCACTTTTGGAAGATTCAAAATATGTTTTCATGTTTACAGGTGCACGGTATTTCATTTTGGTGTTTCAGTCCGCTTCCGCACAGATCTAGTGCTTAGCCACTGATCCATAGCGTAGATCACGTGAGTAGTAGGTGCTTGGTAGAAAAGTTGACGTAGAAAATTGTGGGAATAACACGCACACTCCTCAACACAAACGCCCACAACAAAACACAACCAACACGAATTAATTCTTCGGTTATATGCGCAGCCCCGGCATGTGTCAACAATCACATCTAAAACGCCGAAGAAAAGTGAGCCGAGTTCACGAATACCGATCATAGGTTGGGCGCGGGGAAAAGGAGGGAAGGCCGATCCCCTTTCAGCGGACGCAACCCCTGTTTTAATCTTTTTTAATTCTTTTTTTTCTTTTTTTTAGATGGATGGCCGCCATTACCATTTTCTTTTCGCATATCCCCTAACAGCCTCTCGCGTACCCCCGGTTGGGAACCGCTGCTTTAGGATAGGGCCGGATCTGGGGAGGGAGGGGGAGGGCGCAGCTGCACGCCCGGAAAAACTTAAAGGGTGGCAGCTTTAGGTGGGAACAAAGAACACCGCTATAAAACTATCAAACTTTAAAGTGGTGGGGCGGCGGCAAAATACCTAGTTACGGTCCTGCTCTAGGATCAACAATTCGCGAGTTATTCCAGGATAAAGGGGCTTTCCTATGCACCCTGTATATACAATACAGTATATCTGTATGCCGGAAGTAGAGGGCACCATGTCACAATATGCGTGTGTGTGGGGTATGGGGTTTGAGTATCTTTCTATAACAGCTTGTTTACCTCTGTGTAAAGCAACGAAAGTTTAACCAAATAATAGCGTTATTCCAATATTAAAGAAATGAACAATAATGGCATTTGATAAATCTGTGATTATTTATAATGATCGGTTATTATTTAAAATCACCTATAGCCTCGGTAAGTTTGATAAATGCAACATTTTTATTGGTGATTATGCATAATACGAAGGTGTCCGTTGGTATATGAACATGATAAATCGTACTAAAGTCATCACATTCACCGGTTGTTATGCGTAACCGACATTTCGTATCTATGGTAAATATAATAAATCGGACCCATTGCCGTGTTAAGTTTTTAAAATTTAGAGCAGTGTTTCTTAACCGGTTTTAGCCCATGGCTCCCCCTTTGGGTCACATTTCCTTCGTATGTACCCCCCCCCCCATCCAAAAGTGAAACCCTTTTGGTTAATTTTTCATCTCCCGCATTTCTATTTTCATCGTCTCTCCCATACAACATGAACTTTCGATTTTGCGGAAATAATTATCAAGTCCCCAAGTCCCTACAGGTTCGTTAAAAACGAGAGTCGACTGTATTTGGTACCGCAATGAGTGAGCACCTCATTCTTTGCGGTTATAGTGGAGCGAAGAGATATGAGTTCCAAGAAGAATAACGACTAGGAAGAAAAAAATGTATAGGAACATGGAGGAAGAGATGTCCGCACGTAGTAAAAGAGAAGGGGGATAGAGAAAATAGCCGGAGGAGGGTTCTGAAATGCCAGAATGTGATGATGATGATTCCTCTGCAGATGAGGGAAGAAGGAAAAGGGTGAAACGGGCCAGAAAATCAGCAGAGAACGAAAATCGGCAGATCGAGGTGAAAACAAACCAGTTTGTTCGAGTCGCGCACTTCGGTGGTTAGTCAACACCTTCTACAGCATAAAGTATCCGCGCGTAGCTCGTGACGACACTGAAGTCGTCCATTTTCTCCTATAGTGATTGGAAGAAACGAAAAAAAAAGGAAAAGATTTTTCGCATACGTCGGACTGCTATATCCAATGCTCTATACGTGAAATGGACGAATTCAGTGACGTCACGAACTTCGCGCGGTGGCTTTCTGCTGGTGTTGGTTGAGTGGCCTCTTTCTTTTCTTTGTCTCGCTCCTCGAGTATATGCGGTGTAGAACAAAACAATACAATTGTTTTCGTCGCTAGTCTCCATTAGGTGTGTGTGGCTTACTATGTGTTCGGCCTTAGATTACTATACAGTCGAATCCCGTTATAAAGAACTCCAAGAGACCGAAGAAATCACTTCGTTATAACGAAAATGTGTAGCAGAATTTGGTTTTAAGAAAGGAAAAAATAGTTATTTACATTTATAGCAATTGCGTACGGTATTTTCCTTTCATCACTTTAATTATGCATCGGCCAAACGGTTGCAATTCAATGTGGGCCGTGCAATTGGCGATAAAAAGCAAGATCTCTTGCTATTATTTTCGCTTCATTTTTCCATAAAACTGTACTAGCCCCTCATTTAAAATTCTTGTAATCATCTAAACCCTTCGACTTGATTTGTAATTACAAGGCAGTGATTTCACGTTCTTCAGGCACCATAGATTCACAAATTTTCCAATCACCATAACTTTTCTTCTTTTTTTATCGGTTCCGTTCATGTTGTAGCAAAACAAAGCAGTTAATGGCACTTGGAGTTTTTGCCACCAAATGTTCTTGTTTTTTTAAATGTCAAAGTTTCGTTGGGTAACAGTTGGAAAAAGATTCCGGCTTTGTCTGCGTTGAATATATCGGAAGGATCATATGACTTTATCACTTTCGCTGTTTCAGCAGCTTTCCATTTATTCACATTTTCCATACCAACTGAATTTGCTTCTCCGCAAATCTGTTTTTTGCTACCACGCCATACCGTTTTGTGAAACGGTTCAATCAGCCGGCCACTTGCTTGAAAGTTTTCGCATCCAAAAGCACTTTTCGGGAACGAATGTCCTGAAAGCAGGTAAAGACAGCTGCACCCACATCTTGTAAATTCGAAAGTTAGATCTTTTTCCTAGGAGATCCAATAACTACTGTTTGAATTTACAATCTCAATTTCATCAAAAACGCTGAAAGAGTAGATAGAGATCGACTCTTTTGTTTCTCGGAAACTTGTTTTCGAGTTCGTTATGACGGATTTTTCATTTCGTTATACCGGAATTTCGCAATACATTGTTGCTATGTAAATTGATTTGAAGGATTGGAAAAGTTTTCGTTACAACGAGATTTTCGCTATAACGGTATTCGTTATAACGGGATCCGACTGTATTCGGAATTCTTTTCTTTTTCTCCCCCTTCTTTAGGAAATTATCTCCATTCCAATAACCGAAATACATTATGCGCATCTCTGTCAGTTCCAAATAGCGATGCCAATTCCACCGAATCATTCTCTGGTCTGAGAGAAAGGCTGGAACGAATCCAAAGTGGAGCCGCCTGTTGAACAAAACACGTTTCAGAGCTCTGGGACAAACTTCTATGAATCCTGGAGCCAAAAAAGAAATACCGGTATTTCTATGAAGTTCTAACGCTCTAATATACATATATATATGAACTAATTAATCCAATCAAGATGGGGGTGAAGAGAAACGGGGTTTCACTTGGCGCGTTAGAGTGGTGCCGCGATGAATAATGGATTGATGTTCTTGAAAATACAGCCATTGAATCCGGGATGTCATTTAGTGAGAACCTATTCTACGTTTGAAAAGAGGCAATATTTTTAGTTAATTATATGTAGAGGTTTGCTTGAATCTGTTGGCTTTCTTTTATCTTTGGCTCACGACAAGGTATGTGGGAGATCGTTTGCGAACCAATCCAGAGAGAGCAAATGATGACGTCAAGAGATAGGTCCCCGTCGATTTTAGCTCTGATTAAAGACTGCGCTAGATTGTTGTTTTGTTTTTCCTTCTGCTGAATGAAGCTGTTTTAGAAATATGCGGGAGGTTTTTTGAAAAGTTTTGGTGAATGAAAAACTTCTGTGGAACATTTCACTTTGCAAAAAAAACCCCATCAATCATGAGAGATTTCTTAAGTATGATAGATTGGTTTAAAGCTTCCAAGGCCGTGGAAGAAAGGAGTAATGTTGAAAACTCCTCTCCTCCCGAAATGCGGAATGTGAGAAATTTTTAAGAGGAAGAAGCTGATGTATGGGAGAGGCACGTGTCGAGAAGCTTATCATCCTACTACCCCAGTGCTTCTCAAGGTGTGCGCCACGGCTCCCAGGGGCGTCGTCAAACATTGTCGAGGAAATAATAAATTAATAGTTTGGACAATAATTTCAATCATTGATTTCAGTTGCGTGGGTTTCATTGAATATATGCGAGGAAAAAAATGAGACATTTTTATAAATAAGTCGGGATGGGGTAAAAATTGCGGGAAAATGCGGTGATCTTCAGGGAAATCTTCATGGCTAATACAGTCACTCAGTCACTCTTCACCGATAAATTAAATGTTCTATCCGAGGATGATGTCACTCTCCTCTAGCTGGTGGCAGTGACTGGTGACTGCAATTGCGAGCTTCGGCCCGAGTTAGGTCCGACCGTCCATGTACAGTCCCGTTCAGTGCACACAAGTCCCTAAGAAAGATTCAGATGTTCGTTGTCTTTGTAGTCTTGTGGCCAAGGGCGGAAAGTAAGAGGATACGGGTTCGATTCCCCGCAAGGGCAGATGAATTTTCTCTCTTTCCTACATATATCTTCGCATCAACCAGCTGTTGAAAACCTTCGAAATGTTCTATTTTTTCAACAACAAAAAGAATATGGTCACGATAATTAGGGTGACCAGATTCGAAAACTGAGAAAGGAGGATGCTTGCACAAGCACATTTGGTAACGCCACTTTTTACAATTTTTACAACAGATGGCGCCGCTATAGTGAGAAAAACAGTAATCCTTCTGAATTTTAGACTACGCGAGAAAATATAGAAGGAAGATGTCATTGAAATAGCTGCACATTGTACAGCTATTTCAAGGTACAGTTTCAATGTACAATTTCAGTACAGTGAATCATTACACTTCATTCATAGATAGAAAAATTGACGGAAGATGGCGGCACTACACATAACAAGCATTTAACAAACTTCACGTTAGGTTCACAACACGTACACGCTCATCCCAGCATGCACCAATTCATTATAAATTCCGTGGACGAGGTGCATGAGTGGTTTAGTAGTAGTAGTAGAAGTACTAAAGTTCACAATAGTTTTTGAGTGAATTTGGCACCCCTCTCCCTCTTGCCCAGGACACACCAGATCTGCCTGCTCCCTAACTTAGTTACGGACCTGCCCCCTTCTCACTTCAATACTCATCATTATTAGCTGTTGGTGAGCTTCGTCTCATTTCAGAATAGTATTTTCTTGAACTGAATGTTGCGGTTTCCTTCTTTCAGCGCTGTTTCTTGGATTGTTCATATTATCCTGGGGGCAAGCTGGGCGGGCCATCGTCAGAATAGCATCTGCCCTGTTTAGAGGCAACTTTGGTTCTGGTAGGGTTACTAGACGTTCTTCTTTTTGATGTAATTTCAAGCGTCCTTCTACGTTATGGAAAATTCGCCCTTTTTGTCCACCCCTTTCAGGTTTCTAGAATTATATTTCTTTTTTATTCAGGGGAAAACAAATTTTTTCACTCGGAAACATATACAGTCGAATCCCGTTATAACGAACGCCAAGTGACCGAAGGAATCACTTCGTTAAAACGAAATTTCGTTATAAAGGAATTCCAGGTTACCTAGCATTGTACCTATGTAAACTTATTTGGGGGATTAGAAAAATGTTTGTTGAAACGAGATTTTCGCTATAACGGTATTCGTTAGAACGGGATTCAACTGTTTCTCTTTATTGAAATGAGTGTGTTTTATGACGTGTGTGTGTGCGCGTGCGCATTTGAAATCCATGTGGATGATGCATACAGCCCTGAATAATATTACAGTCAAGTCAAGTCAAGCCTCCACGTGTATCGCACCAGTCTTCCATTCGACAAAATTTAGATAGAAAATTTTTGCTCAAAGATGAATATCTGAATCTAATGAGTTGGTGTCGACTCAACTTGGTCCAGTTGAATAATACAGACCCCCTTCCCCATCGTACCCTGGTAAGACATTCATGAAGGGCATGCCCCTCTACAAGGGTTGGATTGACAGCAGGGCCGTGTTATAAGTGTCATAGGAACCCCGAGCCAACTTTTGTTTTTCTGAAGCCCTACCTGGCAAATTTACTTGCTTATTCCCCAAAATTTCAACCAGATCTCATTTTTATGAGCCCCACCTCGGGTCAACCCCAGCGATAGTGCCGAGTACCTTCCACCCTTCCCCCCCCCCCCGTATTAAGATGACACGCGTTCTTATGGGGTTTTTTTTCACACAATAAATTAAATACCGAAATTAATTGGTGGGGAAACCTAGGGTTACCAGAAGTATAGAGGCCCCCCACCAAAGATCCCAGTCTTAGGGCCGGGCTGCAGGATGCGGCCATGGCAATTGTTTGCAAAAAAATTGTATGATACCGAATGAAATGAGGGTATGTCGGCTACGTGTATGTATTAGATTTTTTTTATTTAGTTACGATGTGGTATGCATGATGTGTGTCAGTCAATTCCGCTTATAATGTTCAAACTTACAACGTTTTCCCGCTTAGTACGATTTATTTTCTTGGTCTCAACTCTAATTCTCATCAAGATTTCCTGTTTAAAGCGTTTGCCCGCTTACAACGTTTTTCCATGATGATCTTTAGAAAACGTTAAAAGCAGGATCCACTGTACCACCCCCCCCCCACAAGATTGGAGCTGATAGGGGGGCCCCGGGACAGTCACGATCATTTGTTTGTTTTTTAATCATAAATTCACTATAAAAGGACTTTCTTTCTTACTTCAGGACCTGTCATTTCAGAAGTGAAGTGTAATGACTGAATATTTGTACTGTTTGTAGGCTTGCTGCTCTCGGTGGCTAGACTTTCTAACGGGGAGATTGGCTAACATTTGCGCCTCGAAGTTGGGAACCACAAAAAACCAATTTCAGCCAACCACCACTGTGGCGACGATGGGGTCGAAACCGGGTTCTTGCGCTGCGAGTCCGTCACTATGACCACTCGATCACCACAGCGGCTATAGAAGGGCCTGTGAAAAGTCTGGCTTGGGGCCTGCCAAAGATCTCAAGTCAGCCTAGGAGCCCTGCTCCACGATGTCGGGGACATGGAATCAGGTGTTGCTTATTTAATGGGAATAGAAGAGTGTGGGGCGTAGGAGCTTCCCCCACATCACCAAAGGTCTAAATTAATTTTCAAATATTTTTTTAAAGGAATTAAAATTCTGAAAGAAGGCATCTTTTAATTACCTTTTGTTCGTTCAATTTGCTTTTTCAAAGGATATACAGAAAATTCACTGCCCGAAAATTTACCGACAACACAGTTCGTCACCAATGAGTGAGCAACTGAGCTAGTGAGTGAATGTATGAGCAACCGAATGAGTTGTGAATGAGCTAGCAAAAATTCCAATGAGTGAGTGACTTAAAAAGTGACTGAGTGAGTAGTAACCGCATGAGTGACGGGTGAGTAACTTTATGAGCGAGTGAGGGAGTGAGTAACCGTATGAGAGGTCAAGTGAGTGAGCAATTGAGTGAGTGATCAAGTGATTGGGTGAGTGACCGAGTAACCATAATACTGATCGAGTGAGTGTGTGAGTTACTAACTGTGTGGGCGATTGAATAAGAGACTATGAGTGACCAAGTGAGTGGGTTAGTGAACGACTAAGTGAACCAGTAACCGTATAAGTGAACCTGTGACAGAGTGAGTGAGCAATTGAGTGAGTCAGTGACCATATGAGTGACCAACTGTATAAGTGACAGAGGGATTTGGTGAGTTACAGTACGAATGACCAAGAGTGGGGGAGATGTCACAGAGTGAATGAGCTACCATATGAGTAAATCACTGACTTGCTCATTCACTCACCTGCTCATTCACTTGCTGAATTGCTAACCTGCTCTCTCATTTACTCACCCACTCGATTATTTGCTCTCATCTGCTCACTCCCTCATTTGCTTCCTAACTCACTTAGTTAATCACTTACTTGCTCACTGCTCACTCACCTGCTCTTCCACCTATTCACTATTTCGCTTTTGCCAATGTGAAATAGTGTTGTCTGTGAATTTTCCTAGTCGTGAATTGTTATTTTAGTGAAATTGCATGGCAGGGAATTTTCCTTTCTGTGAAGTGCGTGGTGATGAATTTTCTGCACACGTTTTGGAGGTGAGTAACTCGGAACTTCTCTGAAAGGGATTCCTTGTGCCGCCCACCCAAAATGTCTGTCCTGTGTGCGCCCCTGCTCCGAATCTTCGTGAATGCATCATGTGTTTGCATTATGCTCATTAGCGCAATTTATGCATGAAATAGTAAACCATAAGGTTTATGATTTTTCTTTCATTTACTTATTCCTCATTTAATTTCACTTACCATTCATTCATTCATTCATTTTCTTAGGTGGAGGGTCAGACTGAAGAAAAGCAACCTGGAAGGCACGATACCATCGTGTTACTTGGAGAAAAAGACAGATTCCACGACAACAACAACGGTAGAGTCGACTTTAGATCCAAAAGTACAAGCGACGATGACAAGGAGAGAGTAAGCACGTGTCGTAAAATAATTAATATAATAAAATTATTGGCATTTTATTACATTAATTTTGCAACTCCAGACCACACATTTACACCGATTGGTCTAAAAATGATCAGGGGTCTGTCCAGACTTTTTTGTGGGATCCTGTTGTTTGTGAAAAGGGTCGTTAATTTTGGGGAAAGCGGAACAATCTAGTTGATTTATTGCAAAAGAAATGGCAAGTTTATAGTTTCGTTTATTTTTGTATTTTGTGAAGGGTAAGTTTTTCGGATCTAGAACTTTGCGTTCAGAAAATGGACCCAAATTTGGGCAGACCCCTGGTAATGTCTCTCATTTATTCATATCCACCCATGATACTTGAGGAAGGGTTTTAGCGTCGTGGCATCACAGATAAACCTTCTTGCAGAAATAGCGGCACTGACATCAAGGCTTAACCCAATGGTTCCCAACCTTTTTTGGGTCATGTCCCACCAAAGCATCTCTGAAATCCTGATGTACCCCCATACTTTTCTCAGCAACCATTTTTTTTTTTTTTTGCTTTGCCTCCTTAAATTTTAAAACCAGGGATCTTTGCCCTTTCTCATTTTCTATCTATTTTTACTCCTCAAAAAGCAGTGGTTCTTAATCAGGGGTCCTCAGAGAGATTTCAAGGGAGGAAGCTAAGTTTGGATGAGAAAGCAATTAACTCGTTGTTTTTACACACAGAATATCATCTTTTAAAGGAGTTTGTGGCCTTCATTTCTCTTCATTTCATTAGCAAATGAGATCCATGAACTTTATCTTACACAAGTTTTCTGTGGATAAAATAATAATAAATAAGGGAATTCGGAAGGTTTTCCAAGCCTTTATAGAAAAGATCATTTTGCCCCTACCCCCTCTAAAAATCGAATTTCCCCCCCTTGTGGGACGTGGGTCTCATGTTGAGGAAACACCGACTTAACGCGATCAACTCGTATGAGTCGGCATTCACGTCCTTTCGTGTTAGTTATCTTGGAAGTTACACGAAGATATACAACTTTATATATGGCGCGTGACATTCGCATCAACAGAATCAATGGTGCTATTGTGAAATGACGTGAACTTCACGTCATACAAGTTGATTGGGTAAAATCTAAATGCATTATTTTACACACAGGGTATTTACATCAAGGTTGATTGAGTTAAAGGAGGTTGCAAGCAAATAATATGAAATTTTTTGCGTTTAACTGTGTTCAAGTTTTTGTTCTACCCTGTAATAGAAATATTTTAAAATATTTATTGTATGGCATATACATTATTTATATATATATATATATATATATATATATATATATATATATATATATATATATATAAAAATAATATATATATATTATGTTGATGAGAGGTTATATATATATATATATAATGCATATGCTAATGTTTTTTACTAAAATCCCCTTTCAACAAATCTAAGTTTTTTGTTTGATAAGGAACATTTTTTCGAACACCACTCATTCAACTGTCTTGACACTTAGTGTGTCTGTCAACACTATGGTGTTACATGCTTTAATGCGAGGATTCTTTATTAAAATTATTGAAAAATTTTTATGGCACAAAATATGGGTGATTTTTGAAAAAGTTGCATGTTGTTAAAGTTAAAGTTCGATTTTTAAAAAAAAATCAAAAATTAAAATCCTAAAAGCTCGTGTTAAAGTATATAGCACCATAGTGTTGAGAGACATGCAAAGTTTTAAGACATTTGAATGAGTGGTGTTCGAAAAAATGTTCCTTATCTAACGAAAAAAGTATTTTAGTGAAAAACATTAGCATGTGTATATATAATGCCTGCAAACAGCAGTTTATATTAAAATACTTCGAAAATATTTCTTTAGTACAGGTAGAACAAAAACTTGAACACATTTACACGCAGAAAATTTCATAGAATTCAAAAATTGAAAAATTTGAAAAAATGTGTTTTTTGGAAAATTTGCGTGCACCAACCCCCCCTGAACAGGGGACTCACCCCATGGTACCTAAAATTTACTAAGTATGTAAAATTGTTGAACTGCCTTACTGCTGATGACTACACACAAAGAAATTTTAAAATTCATATCAGCAAGTGTACCAACATCAAAAGATGCCGTTAAGTCTCACAAAAATTGAGAAGAAAAAAAAGTATTTGGGGCTTTTTCCTTCTTGGGAAAAATATACTTCATTTCAAAAAAATTACTAGCAACTAGGGATGGGACAAATAGTGATTTGACCAAACACCGAACATTTGGCTAATTTTTTGGCCGAATATCAATTGTTTTTTTTTTCAAATTCATCACAACTATAAATAAAATTGGTGTTTTTAATTGAAAATAAAATTATTGGCAATTTTAAATGATTGCTAATGAATTTCAATTATGCGATTTTTATCATTTAAATATTAAAAATCTAAGTAATTGAAAATTCTTTATTCGCCATGACACTGACAATCAAATATAACGATGACATATTGTATATTACTTGCAGAATCAATTTGTTTTTTTTTTCTAGCACTTGTCACAATTTGACATCTAATCAAGAGAATGCCTCAACCATTATTTAAGCCCAAGTAGTAATGTGTGAATCATAAAAAATTTACGACTTATTTTCTTATTTTTTCCTCTTTATATGTCCTTTGCCCCTTTCATTAGCTCAATGCATATCTTGTCTAGGCACGACCTTCAGTTGGTTAGTGAGCTTGTGTAATGTATTCGTGCTCACTTCCACCTTTTATTGCAGTAGCATTCCGTTGTCAGTTTCATGTTTTATTTATACTAGAAATTCATCCTGACATAATCTCTTTCACAGAAAGGGATGTGCACCACAAAATAAAATATAATCAATGGATTTTTAATTTATGCGAAAAATTCCGATTAATGTAACATTTTAAAATTAATTTCATGTACACACAGATATTCGGCCAAACCGAATAGTAGCCGAATTTTCGTCCTATCTCTAGCTAGCAACTAATTTTTTTTTTCAATTTGTCAATCGCTGTTACGCATGGTTGTACATATGACACAAAAGTGTGTAATTGAATCCCTGTGTTCAGACATTTGAGGATCAAAATGTTAGCGCATGACAACAACAAAGAAATCGTCATTGGCGTTCAAAATTAGATTTCTGCGAGTCTAAGGACCGCACAAAATTTTTGAAAATTATTTCAGTGTGTCTATCAACACAAAAAGAGCCATCCCCCAAGTCCTACGAAAGTTTTAAAAAAATATTCAGTATTTTAGACCATTTTTCTCAACAAAAATATAAATAACTTTATGTAATACCCGACGCTGTCCGGGTTTTCTTTAATTTCTGGGAGGGTTGAAAAAGTGGCAAACATTATAAAGGCATATAAACTATTACACATATATACTGAGAGGATTAAAGAAATGGCAAAACCAAAGCAAACATTAGGAAAGTGATTGTTAAGGCTGAGAAATCATTGTTGCCCGACATTTTTTTGTCCATTTCGGGCTTTTGCCCAGCGCTGACAAACTTTTAAAGTAGCCTATCTTTTAAGTCGGGTCCCGTTTGATATATATGCAGGGCCGAAACTAGGGGGGAGCAGGCGGGTCTCGTGCCCCGGGTACTGGACCAGAGGGGGGGCGCAAATTTTATTCTCAAACCTCTCATTCAACATTACAAGGGGGAGCCAAAGTGCACACTTGTCCCGGGTGACGAAGTATCTAGTTGCGGCCCTGCATATATGCAAAATTTGAATACGATAGATCTAAAATTGTAGATTTGTATAGAGAACATACACACAAACAGAAAATCAATTTTATATATATAGATAAGGAATTTGGTGGAGACTAAATTTCTTGACGGTAATTAATTGCTATTTCTTAAGGTAAGTTTTTCATAATTTGATTTGTCAAGCCTTGATGACAGTAAAGTGAATGATAAAACGTGTTCGTAAAGACTACAGATGATTTTTATTAGCAGGGCACCTGCAGACTTACATTTATCAGTCAATGAAATGTGTTAACAGTAGTAGAGATCGCATAGAAAGACTTTGCTTTGAGCTAAAAGTGTGCTATTTCAGCTGTGATATGGGATTTATATCTATCGCTTGTACTTTTCATGTCAATAAATAGTTGACATCACTTTCTGACAAACCCTCATAAGGGCAAACACTGGATAGCAGTTTAAATACATATAAACACAGCACTATATATAAATATTTCCAAGTGAGTACTCAATAAAGAACGAGCTTTCAAGTAATGCTGTCAGTATAGATCATATCCATATTAGTGTATTATAAGAATTAAAATATCGATTATTTTTGAGTGTCATGCCCATTGTTAATGTTATTTATTGTACACTCAAGCACGCTCATGAGAAAATGTCAATTTCAGAAAAGTATTGAAGGAGTTGAATGAATCAGAAGAAGCATTCGCCAGGGACATGCAGTTTGTGGTCAATAATTATCTCAAAGAAATGGATTCCAAACAGATGCCCAAGGACTTAAGGGACTACAAGGACTCCCTGTTCACTAACTTCAAAGAGATATGCGAGTTTCATAACAAGTGAGAATTTGCTCTTTAAAATAAATATATTATACAACCATTATATATTTTTACTGGGTGGACTGTTCAGTTAGGGTCTCATTGTGCATGCATTTTGTACAATACCATGTTCTGTGCAATCACTGTGATGCTTCTTCCTATCAGAAATCAGCAAATAACTATGGGGTGAAAACTGCATAACTATAGTAAATAATAGTAATTGTGATTATACCATAGTACACAGGGCTTGACGAACCCCAGTCGCCAGGTTGCAACTAAAAAAAATGTAATGGCACCTAAGAGTTTCTACATATGACTGCCAAATTAAAGTCTAAGATTGGCACATAACTTTCTGACTTTGTGTGACAATGCGTCTTTTAACATCGGAAGGGGATATTAGTCCCAGAAAAGTTCAGAAAACATTATTTTGAACCTTTTATTATTTAGCTGACACTATGGTTGGCTACTTTACCGCACGCCAACCCTGGTCATATATCGCAATATGGAAATTACCAACCAGTGGAGTCGGGTAGGAAATGAAGGCGCCATCTAGCGGTGGTTGTCTCAGGCTTGGGAGGTAAAGAACTTGTTTCTGATGCTCTTTGCGTGATTTTTTAGATTTGTCAAGACCGGCCATTGTGTAATATAGGTAACCTGCCACAGTGTAACGTGTATACTGTAAAAACAATCAGTATATTTGTCGAAGTGTGTGTGTTTACCATATTATATTAGGCACTCACAGTAAGTTAGCACTTCTACTGCCCTTAAAATTATTTCTGTACGAAAATGGCTTGTAATCTAAAAAGTTAATTAAGTGATTCGCTGCAGAAATGTATTGTTATATGTATTAAATGTATGTGTGAAATGTATTGTATATGTATGTCCTACTTGTAAGTTTCCGACAATATCTCTCACATAAAACTGTTTGCGAATGCACAAATTTTCTTATCTTTGGTTTCGGCTTGTAATGGCAGTCTGTATTATGTAGTTATTTGCATTACTAATTGCTTCGACAATGTGTTTTTGACATTGGCAAATAAACATTTAGTAAAGAAGTCTTTATTGGTCAATGTCAAAATTAGGGCTGGGAATCGATTAAAATTTTTAACTCGGTAATCAATTTTTTTGTTAATCGATTGGGTAATCAAATTTTTTTAATCGATTAATTAATTTTTTAAATCGATTGATTAATCAATTTTTTTTTAATCGATTGATTAATTGAATTTTAATCAAATATTTTTTGTGGCCATATAATGTTAATATAGATGCTATAAAAATATAATTTATTCATTTCGCTCACCTATCCAGTAGATGTAAACAAATATAGGAATAGGTTTAATAAACTAAGGCTGCCGCTTCAAGCAATTTAATTGCTGAACATAATATAATTTCCTAAACTTTCAATTTCTTCACTTGAATCTTGTTTTTTTTTAAATAGTTATTTTTGTTTAATTATTCACAGATTTCGAAACTACTTTCGATTATACTGTTGATTGTTTTCCTAGAAACTCCCCTCGAATAGTACTTGTGAGGAGATGAGCTGATGCTTCCAAGAATACAAAACACTACTGTTCATAGTGGAGACAATAAATTTTGATCCTGTCTTCTAAAACTCCAATCAAATTCAATTTGAAATTGAAATCACCAGTTTGCGTTGAATTGAATTTGATCAAACTATTGATTCAAATATATTTTAGTATAGTCACTCCAAAATGTTCAGTATAGAACATCATTTATAAGACATCTAATTTGTCTTTTCAAAAAAAAATTAAGTCAACTCACAAACTTGCAATAAAAATTTTAATCAAATTTTAATCGAATAGATCGAATCGATTAACTCAACTAAAACTTTTAACTGCGATTAACAATTCATCGATTAACCGGCCCGATTAATCGATTAATCTGACCAGCCCTAGTCAAAATGTCAATAACAGACTCCCGGAGCAATTGTCAATGTTGAACCTGATAAAAAGAAATATAAAAAAATTATTCTGTAATTATATACTTTTGCTTACACTGCTTTTTTCTTCCTTCCATGTTTGGACCATATCTTTGATTATAGTGTGCTCATCAAGGGAATACAGTATTACATAAACGAACCAGCAAGGCTAGGAAAAACTTTCCTCAGGCTTGTATGTGGCTTCTTTCTTTTCAATTTTTGTTACATGTTACTGGTTTACACTGCAATCAATTCTATATACAGTTTGCAGTTGTTTCCCAAGCTCTATATACCCAGGGTTACGTGAATTTACTTTTGCGGGGAGGGTGGCAGTGAAAAAAAATGTTAAAATTTATTATTTCAAAAATGAATTAAAAGCAATATAATTACAAATAAAAGTTTCAAGGGAGAGCAAACACTAATTCTCCTATTTCTATACACTTGTATATTATCTTGTGTTCTATTGAGCGTATTAAATGTGTAATATATACAAGTTGCATAGGTAAGAGGGCACATGAGTGAACATTGCACTTGAAAATGGGGAATTGGTTTTTGTTTTTGGCCTCAGAGGAGACAAGGCAACAATTTCTTATTGGGTTTTTGAGCACAGGGTGTCCATATAAAAAGTTATTTTTCTTATTTTAACAACTATACAATCCCTTGCAATGCGAATGACACTATCTGAGGTCTATCGTTATTTGGATACTTTTCTAATTGTATGTCCCTAAAATCAACGGTTTGCCAGTCAAATGCGGGAAGGAGAGAATCAAGTAATCACCCTGTATAAGTTTGTCATAAATCAACTGAAATTTAACGCCTGTGAACATCAAAAATCCTATCCCAGAGTTCTACTCACGGTTCTCAGGGCTATGATAAATGTTTTGCATTGAAATAACATCCTATGCATTTTCTATTGTTTTTCCTAAGTTTTCATTTATCCCCCCAAGATGGTCTCTGTCCCCATTCACCTTGGATTGCAGCGACTCTACTGAGTTTGGCACATTTCTGAACCGTAGCCAAGTTCAGGAAATCAATTACTTTAGCTTTTTTATTTATGTGTATTTAGGAGCGGGACTTTGACATGCACGTGCAGTACTGCAAAAATGAACCAGAAGCACAGCAACTCTTGATAACTGGTGAATTGAAAGATTACTTTGATGTGAGTGGACATGTTACGTACGATTTACCTATCCATGCTGTGACATGCTTGATTTATATAATCTTTAAAAATTAAATTCGTTACTTCTCGAAATGGTTTATAGTCATTAAATTTGTTTTCCTTTTACAATTAATTTCTTTTTTTCATTTTATTTTAATTTGCAGGATTTCAGCAAGAAAATACAAGATGAAAAATCTCTCTCTGACCATTTGAAGCTCCCCATTCAAAGACTTAATGACTACCAGCTTTTGTTAAAGGTATAAACTTGTTCTTTTAGGTCCATTTGGTTTCTAAAACAAAAATGACAATCATAAATGGTATTAATGATAAACATTATTTTACATGTCAGGAACTCATCAAATATACGGCTCGTTTGAAAGAAGACACCACAGACTTGGAAAAGGCTCATGATTTCATGCAAGCAATTCCGCAAAGGATTGCCGATCTCCAGTATATCAATTCGATACAGGGCTACAAAGGAAATCTTCATAAACTGGGCAGAATCCTCAAACACGTGAGCAGTTTCTAACCCATGTTACGTTATATAGGGTACAATGCAAAAATGGAAAAGAGTTGTCGTTTACAGTAATTTTGTGTTTTTGTGTTTTTCTATATTTGAATGATTTGTCTCCTTTCTTTCACCAAGGACTGGTTTGAAGTTATTGAACCGAGCGGTATGAAACGAGAGAGATTCCTTTTCCTTTTTAAAGGCCGCATATTCATCACTGACCACAAACGAGTTGGAACGAACAAATCGATATTTCTAGTAAAGCATGCAATCAAGGTAAACTGAGATAACTTTCTTTGTTTTCATCAAATAAGCCGTGTATTTTATTGCTTGAAAATTTATAATTCCTTCAATAAATGTAATGTAGTGACTTCACATAAATTTTGTCGCTGCTTCTTCTTCTAAACAATGATAATACCGTGGTACCTCTCGTTAATCTGGCGAATATCAGACCAGGATTACTTATTTATGCCAGATTACTGAAATCACTGGATTACTGGAAGGTTGTTTAAAAAAAGTCCATTTAAATAACAAACTTATGCGCACAGATATGCAGTGACATATTCTCCTGTTCTATGCTTGAAGAAAACCCATCTAAAACACATGATTACTGAATGGGTCGGTTAAAAAGAATTATGATAAACATGTTGGGGTTAATCGAGAAGCTATCCATACTTAGAATAAGACAACCATAAGTATTCTTTATGGGCATTGTATAATATTTTATCATGTGTATATATTGTTTATAATTTTTGTAATTGCATTTTTAATTGGGTTGCTTTATTTTTGAAATATATGACATCCATATTTGTTATGGGTATCTTTTTCTCAGCCACCTCGCTGGGCATTTTGACTGTTGTGGTGTTTTATTTGTATTTGAATAGCTCACAGCCGAGAGGGTCTACTGTACATCAAGCGCTCTCCATGTACTCTCAAACTTTTTCCATCCGCAATTCCCTAATTAATGCTTATCCGTGACTCCCCAGAGAAGTTTAACAAAGAATCTCTTCGAAAAAACCTTTTCTGGGGCAGCGCCCCTGACAAAGGTTGGCGGCGCATAGTTTGAGAACTCCTGATGTAGGGCTTGGATACTGTTGAAATAAAGTATAAACCACTTGATATGTACTGAGAAATTGAATTTTCTGGATTTTATGCCGAAACTGATATTTGGAAAGAAAAGTGATTTGTCTCCTCCCGGAATCGAACCCGGGTCCCCTTGCATACCGGGCAAGTGCGTTAACCAATACACAAAAAACGAAAAGAAAAAAAACTTCGTCAGAGTGGCGCCATTGACAAAGGTTGGCGACGAAGTTCATAGACCAGAAACCCCGAATCAAATTGAATGCTTGCTCAAAATGTTTCTTAATATTATGAGAAACAGCAGTGATCTGACATTTAAGCCCTGCTTATACATTGAAAATGGATAAGCCTGGTTCTTTCATTCCGCAAAAGGAAAATATTACGGAAGATGGGGGAAGGGGCATGAAACTGCAAAAATCCACCAAAGAAGAAGGTGTAAAATTTTCCTCTTCATTCTTTCCCCATGAAGGAAAAAAATTTTCCAAGCAGGTTCTTTCCACCAAACCATCCCCCATTGGAACTCCACTTTTGCACATGTAAACAGGGGGTTTATTGATTGTTCATCTGAAGAAGGAGCAGTTACTGGAAATTTACTCCGCACTTTTAGGTTTGAGCACTCGGTTGAGCATCATTTGATTAAACTCTGGGAGTGTCAAGTCATTCCCATTAGATGTTTCCTGAACTTTGCTTTAGCTACAGGTCTTTCTAAGAACTTTCTTTTTCCGGAATAGTACTTTAGATCTCAAATCACAGTACGTGAATCCATGGAACCAACCATGATTTGTCTAGTATGAAATATTCTAATGTAATGATTTGATACATGGTAAACAAATTTAGCAAAGCTATTTCACTGTACTTTTCATAAGAGTATATTGTGCTTCTGGTTCCAATCATAACTTTTCAAGATGTTGAGCCATTATCATGTGGTTTTTTTTTTTTGGGGGGGGGTAGAAGCAGCAGGGCTGTATAGCTCTATGTTTTCCTGGGATGGCGGGACTGTGGATTTCTCGATGCATTTACCCTGCAAGGAAGATTCAAAATCACGCAAGTGATGGAAACATGGGTGCATATGTTTCTTCAGGGTCAGGTCCCAATCATAATCATTCAGAATAGTTCAACTGTAGTTAAAAGTACGCTTGAACCAATTCTTCTCAGTAAATACTTCAAATGATGGATGACTTAAAGATAGTGTTAAACTGTGAAAATAAAATGGTAAGTGAGAGGTATCACATTTATCAAGTTAAGACGAAAGGTAATGACAAGATTCTTCTAAATCGCTTCACCCATTCTTCTTTTTTTTTCGAGTGTTGTGAAATATGTCTACAATTCGTTTTTGTTTTGAGGATAAAAGTTAACAGTTTCACATGATACATATGTAAAATGAATCATTTCTCTGTCCAGAAAAGTTTTCTTTTTCTCCTCTCCTTGGATGTAACACTCAACTGGGTTCTACCTTCGGCTATAAATATCCCCAATCCACTAACAGGTGATATTTTAAACCTCATTAAGGTCATGAGAGCAGTTTGGGAGTTTTCTTTCTTCCCTCCCTCTATCTCTGCACCTAATTTTTCTATAATTTTCTTTCAATGTCTGTAGAAAAAAACTGTTTGTTAGACGATGTTGGCTTAATTACATCTCACACACAGTGATATTTTACGAACGTACATGGTGTCTTTTACAATGTTAAACAAATGAAGCTAAGAAAAAAACATTTATACCATATAAAACAGTTTATAATTCATTTAATAAATTAATAAATGGTATTTAATTCGAATCTGATTCAAAATCACTCTTCAAATAACTCATTCTGAAAAGAGAAAAAAAATCTCTCTTTTCAGCTTCCAGAAGTTGAAATTGTTGATAATGCTGATGATGATGAATTGAAAATGAGATTCCAGGCTTTGAAGAAAGGACAGTCTGGGTATCCATTGATGGTGAGGGCTAAAACATTCGACCAAAAGGAAGAGTGGTTGAAAGAGATACAGGTTACTGCTCTACCTCAAGGTCAGTCGAGCTGAAATTATCATCTGGTTTGAGAGAGCTGGATTTTTGTCAATCTGTAAAATACACTATGCTACATTACATGTTATACCCTTACATGTTATACTCCAATCTAACATTTTTTTTTTGAATTATTTGTTGATTGTGTTAATCTCAACCCTGATATAACGAACACAAATGGCTACATATAAGTATAAAAGCACAAGTTAACTCATGACCGGTGAACAACACCGTACTAACAGGATTCGACTGTATTACTTTTGAAAAACCAAATATAATATGAAGTTAAGTAAAATTGCGTGTGTGAAAGTAGTTGAAGATTCCTGTGTATTTTTAACTAACACTGATCACATTTAAACAGTTTTACAAACATAAAAATATGAAATTTTTATTACAGTAAAACCTCCTGTAATGGCCACCTCCGAGGAATGGCCATATTTTGTTGGAACAGAATGCATTTCATAGAATTAACATTACAGGTAGCCTCTGAAAATAACTGCCACTTTGGACATGGAGTCGGAAAAAAATATATATATTGCTATGAGAAAAATAATTTCAAGCTTATTTTCAAGGGAGGGTTTCCCACCCCCAAACTATGGTGGTAGGGGGAATTATGCTTTCTTTCCATGGATACAAATGCTAGATAGGTATATTGAAGGCAGTGGAGAGGGGAAAAGAGGCACTTATAAGTGATCTATAGTTGTGCCATGGGCCACGTGATCTTTAAATGCACAATAGGTCACTGAAATGATCTGAGAATGTGCCACTTTAGTTCATTCTTACAAAATTAAGTTTGAGATTGCGGGCCACATCAGATGACTCTGAGGGCCACATTTAACCCGCGCGTCATGGGTTGAGCACGTGTGGTCTAGTTCAGTGGTTCTCGACCTTTTTTAGCTTATGGGCCACTTTGAACCACATTTTCTTCTCGTGGCCCCCCCCCTACTCTCATGAAGGAGCGAAACACTTTCTACTTACTGAATTTAGTTTAATCCAAACTAAATTTATAATGAACAAAAATTTTATAGATAAGATCAGTCAAAGTGGGGGGGAAGGGGAGATTGCCACCTTTCTTACGGGACAAATTATATGGGAATAATAGTTATATGTGCGAAACGCTGTACCATCCAACGAACCTACACAATAAATCGCCCCTACCGACACATCATTATAGATCTGCACCTTACCGTTGGGCTGGAGCTCAGTGAACTTCCTTCTTTTGGAGATTCTATACATGGCCATCTCAATATCATGGTTCCCCGGGCAAAATTCTGGGGTGCTCCTTTACGTAATGTAAACAGCGTATACATATTTACACTCATAAGTTATAGTACCATAAGTGACCATGAAGGGCACCCCAAGCTATGCCCACATAGGTTTAGATGGCTTCTGCTTCATAAACATCTCTGCTGGATTCTGAAAGTTTAGTCACACTTTTTCCCCAACATATTTCACTTGAAAACTTGATTTCTTCATATCTCTCTGCGGGGCCCCTTTCACCATTTGTCATGACTCCCCTTTCATCTGATTTTCACTCGTAAGCCCCCGTTAGAATATCGCAGGACCGCAAGGAAGCCATATGGCTCCAGGTTGAGAAACACTGGTCTAGTTGAGCGTGAGTGGGAATAAAGAACTATTTGGGGGTTGCTGTTGCACCGTCTTGGTCCTCAAATTTTCTCGCCAAGTCATTTCTGTTGTGTTCTACCTCAGCACTACAAGCCTAAACTTTAGGATGCAGAAATAGCGCTGTAGATCGATTAACACGGCTGTATGCAACTTGATTCTTGATCAGCCGGGACAAGCACGCATTTTGGCAACCCCATTTGTAATGTTGAAGGAGAAATCTGATCCCCCCCCCCTCTAGTTGCGACCCCCGTCAATTAATCAATTATAATATCACAGTATCAATATAATTATATATTCTGATATAATCAGTTATATAATATAGAACTATCGTAATCAATGCCAATCGGATTGTAATTTTACACGTTATACAGATCACAAATTTTAGTTGTTTTTTTTTCAGAAATAAAACTGACATTCCCAATAGCGATCACATTTTCACGGTCCCGTTAATGGCCGTTGTCGGGAGGTTTTACTGTACGTGTACTCGAACTCTCTAATTGTCTTACTTATTTATATAAATTTCTGATGATATGATTTTTAGCTGTTGAAGACATGGGTGATGATGAAATTGAACCTTTGCCTGAAGATAAGTCAAAAAAATCAGAACCGGTTGAAATTGCTGAGAGGAACGGCGCTAAAGTCGAGATCATTGAAGATTTTGAAGCATACGAAGAAATGCATACAGTTATAACGGAAAGTGTGAGGTCAGGTTCCCTGACATCCCTCGAAGGTGAATTTTTATTATTCTGTCTGTCCATATTGAGTATATGTAACGCCATAAAAATATTTAGATTCGTATCGAGAAACTCAAAATCACTTAATTTTCGGAAAATACCTGTAATTCACGAAGGTAATGAGTAAGCAAATCCGTTTATCATTGTTAATAATATTGCAGTCAATACGCTTGATTAATTACAACCCAGCCATCTCTTTGTTGATTAAAATGATAGCTAATTACCTCAATACGACGAGGGCTGTGTACGATTATCAATATGATTATTACTGCGATAGATGCAAAATTTTATATGTTTTATGAATAAGGTATTTTGTGTGTCATTCAATAAAGGTAAAAAATTTAATTTGAAAAGTATCAGATAACTTTTTGGGAAATATTCGAGTATTGAACTGATGGAACCCCGCTTTTTTGTTAGTAGATTAAGATATACTTATTTAAATCAGTGAGTTCCTCTGAAGATTTAACATTTTAACTGCTCTTTGGAGTTTTTTTTTTACACTTAAACTAACTAATTAAACTTACTAATGCATTAACATCTAAGATTATTTTGCTGCTCTTTGCCAGAGGGTTTCAATTAATTAATGGTTTTGAGAGAGCTATTTTCTTAATGCTTTCTTCAATTTCACATGAGTTTGTTCTTCGACACTTGCCGTAGCTTCAAATATTGAAGAAAAAAGTTTTTGAAGTTATAGAAAAAAAAAAAGAAAAAAAGAAGTAAAAAAAATGCTTGCATACAAAAATGTTATTTTTTATTAAAAATTCCATACGGTTTTTCATAAACTTATACAAAGCCAATCTAAATTGTAGATTTTCACTCTGCTTTGGAAGATGAGCCTTCGCTGTGTTTAACAGCATCAGAGGCAGACACAGGGGGTCCAGGTAAACCCCGATTTCTTAAGCCATTGAGAGCAGTGTGCTGTGCAGGTAAGTTGTAGATGGAATGGTTAGGGAAAAGAAATATCCAATCATTCTCTGGATAACTTGCCTGTTGGTCTCGTGTCTTGCCTTGCCCTATTCCGTATTTCGTTCTTAAAATAGCTTGATCTTTATGTATGAACCTTTTACCAATCTGTAAAGTATACCCATGTACCATATGTACTGGAGCACAAAAAACTCTTTTACTAAAAAACTCTCCACAAAAAACTTTTTTTTTTCTGATCTTGAGCCAAGTTCATCGAGTTCACAGAAAATAATTTTCCCCACAATTCAACCATGGCGTCGCTAAAGTAAACTTCCTTTTAACTGCGTATGTTTACTTAAAAAAGCATTGAATAATATTCTAATACACCCAACACAAGGAAAAGCTCCAGCCTTTCACAGAAAAGCAGTGCAAGTCCAACCACAACTGCATATACGCAGTCTTTATCCTCGATTTAACGCCGCTTGATCTTTGTCTCCAAAAGATGCTCCTCACTCGTTGGAGTGAAACAGAGCTTTACAGTTCATTCATAACAGTCAAAGCACAAAATCCTCACATCATAATACATTTTGGAACAATTATCATTGGAGGTTATCTCTAAGAGACTGATCCGATGGCTTAGGAATTGGCTATTAGATAACGACAATAAGAATAAACACCCTATATATGCATAACATATACTCACACATAAATGCTTTATATGCCATAACCATTAAGTTTCTGCCTGTTGCAAATATAAGTAGATAAATTGAATGACTTTATAGGCATGTTCATTACATATACTTGATATCTCTTATCTTCAGTTCATTATATGTTTTTGAATTCTTTTCTGATGTGAGAAAAGTTTGTCCTCTGTATAGTCAATAAAACTTTTTTGACAGAATTTCTCTTTTTAAACGCTGTTTTTTGAGATGCATGTTCAACCCATGCATGAAAACGCCTAATTTTGTATATATATGTACAAAAGTCCTTTAATAAAATTGAATTCTCAAGTTGTGAACACTATCTATCCTTCACTATTATATTTTACCAGGCATGTCGATTATAAAAATGCTTATTTTTTTCTCTTTTTTTTGTCATTTTTATTCCTATGAATTCATTTCATGCTAGTTATGTTGTACGACGTGTGCATAAAATTTATAAATACATTGCATGGAAAGTCTTGAATATACAGTGAAACCTCACTACAACGATACCAGAGACAAAAGTTAAATTCCTCTACAACGATAGCTTTTTTTTATTTTGTGGTTCCCAGAGTATCGTTACACTGAGATTTCACGGTATGTATTTGTATTTGATATTTAGCTTATACAAAATTATACTTTGCATTGTAAAGCATTATACTTTGATTTATGCACACATGCTTCTCACCCCCTTTCTCGTTACGTGTGTCATTTATCATGATCATAATGCTTTGTCCATTAGAATGTTTTGATGCTAGCTCTTCCGTAAGCTTTCAGTCTAAAAACGACTGCCTTCCGGAAACATAATCTTCCATTGAAAATCACCATAGGTAAATTTAAATTACAGTTACTGAATATTCCAGAACGGCTCCATCGCTTTCGAATAGAATGAATCTTTTTTCTTTTAATTCATGAACTTTTTCAGCTCATTTTAATGTACATTTTATCCCATAAGAGACATCGGCCAATTTTTTCCCCCTTAACATAATTCAAGCTTTAATTAATTGAGAATTTTTCATATTATTATTCTTCATAGTTATAGTATGAACTATTATTATTATATTTTTTTTGTCAGCATTCTTCTAGAGTTTTATTTCTCTCTATTATATGGATAATAGGGAAAAAAAATCAGGTTTCAACATAATATAATTTAAGCGAAATTCACATCTAAAAAAGTGTATACTGGTTTGTTATTATACCTGTGTTTGCATTAATTTGCAGAGGGAGCAGAAGCCATACTGGAATGTGAAATCTGCTCGACACCAAATGCTACTGTCGCGTGGCTCAAAGACAATTCGCCTTTCCTTGCTACAAATAAGGCTATCGTAGAATCAGATGGCGGCAAGCATAGGCTCATAGTAAAGCAAGCAGAGGCATCGGATTCTGGATTGTACACCATAATTGCCTCGAACGTTAATGGGACGGTTTCATGCTGCGCACCTCTTGCTGTACATTCTGGTAGGGATGATTCTGTGACATAAAGGTTTTGCTTTGTTTTTTGTTTTTTTTGTTAGTTATTCATATAAAACTTTTGTTGATAAGTTCTTCTAGAAAACCTGAATATACAGTCAGTTTGCGATAACTTGAACTCTGATAACTCGAATACCTGTTTAAGTCAAAGATTTCACTCAGCCCCAGGACTTTTTCCATATTTTAGTGTTAAAAATTTTCCTTAACTCGATGTTTTCTTCCTTTAAATCAAAGTTTCGTTTCTGAAAACTTTGGTCCATTTAAAAATAAGATAAGTAAACTGTTCTCTGAAAACTATTGAGTTTTTTAGAGCCAATAAGGATTTATAAAGTAGCGATTCCCAGTTTTTTTGACTCGTGGAACTCTTTTCAATATCATTTTTTAATGGTAGACTCCCTTAGATCTCTTTTTTTTTTCCATTTACTTTTCAAATTTACAAATTTCCCTATGTGCCCGCAGAGCCCTCAGAAGTGAGCACAGAGTACCCATTGCAACCACTGCTACATAAAATATGGATTTGTACATGCTGAAAAAAAAGATCCATCGCAGCATTGTTGCACAAACTTTGGCCTGTGAGTGATTTGGCAAGAAATTTATCCAGCTGGCATAAATGAGTCAAAAATATTTTTAAGTTAAACGTGACATGTATGCAGAATAGAACTACACGAACTATGATGAATATTGATTGGAGTTCATCAAGTCTTTTTCACCTTATTAATCTTATCAGTGCTTTTCTTTCATATTCGACCATGAAATTTAATTGAACCTATAAACAACCCGCAAAGGTAATATCGAGTGAAATGAGTTCCACGAGTCAAAAATTTCATTTGCCAATGGTTCACAAAATTTAGTGAGTAGCGGAATTTTTTAGGACTGGATTAGCGAATCATTCGGTTAAGAAAATATGCATAAAAGAGGTTCCACCGTATTTCTATTGAATGTCACGAACTTGGAACCATAAAAAACACATTTCTGTATATTGCCAGAATATTTGTTCATGTCTGTGCTGATATTTGGGCATGCTTTCCTCAGCTCCAGATATGGTACCTCCTCGTTCACCAGGTGGAACGCTCATGCCGTATGGGCCAATATTTTTAGAGAAACTGCGAGACATGGAGCTTCAAGAAGGTACAGAGTTTCGTGTGTGCGTTGTTGTGCACGGGGAGCCAGAACCAGATGTTAAATTGTAAGTAAATACTGATGAATATTTTTCTATGTATGAATGGCAATCGCATTTGTTGCAAGTCATATTCACATCCAATTTAAAAATTAGTGTTTTATACAAATATCCTTTGCTTTTCGTTATAATGTGGTTTTAACCTCCCTCAAGACCAGAGGAGATTTAAATGAATCCCATCTCGTAGGTCGGAGGAGATTTAAACGGAATCGTCGGTTTTTTGCATATGTTTGTTTATTTATTACAGTAGAATCCCGTTTTAACGAATACCATTATAGCAAAAATATCGTTTTAAAAACACTTTTTGTAATCCCCCCAAATAAGTATATACAGAAACAATGCGAAGACCTGGAAGTCCTTTATAACGAAATTTCTCTATAACGAAGTGATTTCTCCGGTTTCTTGGAGTTCGTTATTACGGGATTCAACTGTATATAGTGTCATTTGTATTTCCTAAAAATTTATATGATATTTTCTTTTGTAAAAATATATTTTCCTCTTCACGCTACCAAAAATCGGAAACCTTAAGGAACAAAATTTATTTCAAAAAATTACCGTTTTGACTAAATTTTTCCTACACAGTCCGTAAAATGTTCTTTTATCTGCCGTTGAAAATACGTAGTCAAGTATTTTACGCTACAAAAGTATTGCATTACATTTTTTTTTCTTTTTATTGAGGTCTGGCCTCAATATACTGAGTACGTCGCTTAACGTTGAGGGGTTAAAAAAAGTTGACTTTAAGAATAGCAATCTATAAAATTTGGCCTTGAAAGATTTTGAACTGAAAAGTGATCTAGAAATTTAAAGTCATGACATAGTTTAAAATTACAAAATCTGCTGAGGATATTTGAGATGATACAAACGAGGATGAAACGCTTGAATCAAATTCACCAGAGATCACTAGTAAACATCCCATGTTAACGTGGATAATGCCATCAAAATTGTGATTGGAGAAAATGGTCTTAATGAATACAGTATAGAATACAGTATTTTTTGGCTTGCTACAGCAATTTTTACAGAGGAAATGAAGAATGCTTTGACCTTTGAAAACCAAACACACCCCGCTTCCCATCTCATTGAGATATCGAAGCGTTCCTGGAGGATGGGTGTGTGGAAATTTTATTAAATATCTTCAGAATAATAAATAAAAATATTACATATAGTTTGCACATATAAATTCACATATAATCAATGTTCGTCAATGGACGCATCATAATATACGGAGGGAGAAATTAAAAATCATCAGTAAAATCTACATCATAATCTTCTGAAAGTTCTTGATTCCATCCGAAGATGAACATTCTGGCGTCCATGCGCTCTAAACAGCGTCCCTTGACACTGTGGTCATAGCTTTGTTGAGGTACATTCTCGAAGAGTCCGTCGGTTCGTAAAATCTCACCGATGATTGTCTCTGGAATAAAATCTCAATTTACAAGTTGATTAGATATTCGTCAGTACGAAATGTCGATAGGTGCAACGTCGCTTAGCTCTCAGTAGATGGGTTTCATCGACGAGGACGCAGATCGTATATTCTAGTAGGGTCCGGACGAAAGTACCAAATTGGTACATAGTCGTCATCAGCACCTCGTTTACGCTTCGTGCCAACCCATTTGGTATGGATATGATGAAGATTTTTGTCCAGGAATTGGATCAGCTGGCGAAGTCGACCGAAGTTCATTGGGCTCTGAAGTACGCGTCGCTTCCAGCGAAGCTTTCCATTATCCGGAACGTAGCCGAAATGGAACTGTTTAGTGTGCGGGCAGGAATTCAGATAATGCTGTAATGTCCCGACTTGACCACAAAGACACTTGTCATTGTTGGACTTTTTAAAACGTTCTAAATATACTGGTAACGGACCATGCTCTGTAACCATAATAATCTTTTCGCGCGACCAAATGAAAGGATGCCAGCGAACATGCCGTTGAATTCTATATGCGTCCTTCTTAACGTTACGATCCCACTGTGCTTGCCACTTTCTCAACAGCTCACTCTTTAATGGGTATTTGACGTGGCTGCGTGGCAGTAAGTGTTGTTCCTCTGTGGTCGAAATAGTGGCATCCTTGGCCAGACGATCACCCATCTCATTACCTGTAATTCCTGTGTGAGCTTTAACTCATATTATACGAATCGAATGATGGGAGTAAAGTAGCTGTCGAATCCTACGAATATCATGATGTGTTGAGAGGGGATCGCAGATAGGCAAGAAGCGCTATTTGAATGTATAACCACCGGGGAGCTTTGTTGCGAGGCCCAGATGACCGCATTCAAGATTGCATATGCCTCCGCCTGGAATACACTTGCACCCTGCGTCAGAATGCTGCCTGTCAGCTGAATCTTAACTGTTATATTTAAAAACTCACCAGCTTATCAGCATCCCAGGCTTTTCAGGAGACCAAAAGATCCACTCACCAGAACCAATCCATACCAACTGAGGATAGTTGGAAGTAATTGTATTAAAACTAAGTTCATTCTGCCAGAGTAAATTTGCAGATTAATTTATATAATTTTGAGCAATTAAATTAATTTACTCATAAAAAAAACTATTTAGTTTCTGTGAGGTAAGTTTTTTTTTGTCTTCCTGAAGAAACTTCCCCTCTCTCTATACATCTCACCATTATTAAATTCAACTCACTTTGCTTGATTTCGTCTTACGTGATCATTTTTCTTAACTAATCAGTTATGTAAAGCGAGGGCCACCTATACTTATGGTTCTGACCAATGTTCCCTCTAAGCTGTGTGCTCACACAGCTGTGTGTATTCAAAATCCCAAAATTTACCGTTGGTGAAAAAGGCACATTGTCTTGCCGTGCACAGAAGAAACAGGTCAGTGCACATAAAATAAAAATTAGACGAAACGTTGGTTCTGAGGCAAAACTGTTCGTTTCATTCTTTTTAAACTCTGATGTATAATTCACAGAATAATCTCTTAAAATCTGAAAATGTAATGTTATTTTGATTTTTGTAGTTATAAAGATGACAAGGAAATAAAATCTGAGGGCAGACTTCGTTCACTCAAAGAATCTAAAGAATGTTACGAGCTCGTAATTGATAAGGTCAAAGAAGAAGATGCTGGGAAGTATTCATGTACTGCTGTGAGCAGCAGTGGAGAGATTGTCAGTTCTTGTAATGTCACAGTCGCAAGTAAGCAACCTTTACAATTTTAATCATTCTACATTTGCAAATGAAAAATATTATTTTTCTCACTTTAGATAGACATTTTCCTTTATTTAAAATTTTTCAAACACAGTTACAAAACATTTAGGGGCTAAGCAAGCTTGTAAGTCCACATAACAATAACCGATACATATCTGCCGGCATAAATGATAACAAAAGAAAAAAGAAAGAAACAAAAAAAAAAGGAAAAACCACATATATATATATATAACATCAAGAAATAAGTGGATTGGGGATTGGGTTTTGATTTTTTTTGGCGCAAGGACCAATTTGGTCAAACTGCACCATAACAAATCCACTCTATAATATAAAATCACAAACTCGAAAAGGGCCTGTTTCTAAGCAACCGAAATTAGTGACGATTTTATGTTACGGAAATGGGTGACGGAAATCTGTTACGTTTTTGTGTTACGGAAGTCGGTTACGATTTTGGGTCAAATATTCATTTAACTGTAGCACATATCGGGACCCATTTGACCCACCGGGCCATGTTAAGTGCATGTACAGAGATGCTCCTACATCCGACAGCAGAGCCCTTAGGCTGGAATTTAGATGTGTTGATACAGAAATTAGATGGCGAGCCCCCAAACCAGATTTTCAGGGGCCCCTCTGTGGTTAATTTATAGTGTGAAAAATCGTTGTGGCCCCTGTCAGCCCTGCCCTTGTAAGGGAGGGGGGGTCATGCCGAGAGGTATGTATATGTATAATATACATACCCTGCGTGCTTCCAACACACAGGGTCGGGGTACCCGAGGGGGGGGGATTGCACGTATAAGTTAAAAGTTTTCATTTCCAGGGGCCCTTGATGGATCTCATGGTTTTCTTGCTGCTTTAACGTTGAAAAATTTGCGATAGCGGAAGCAAAAGATATATACAGTCTGGGGGGCCCCATAAAATTTGTGAATTCGGTCACGGGTAGTTGCGTGGGTGGGCCTGGATTTTATTCATTGGTAAAACGAATACAAATGAAAATTTTTCATGGCACTCGCACCGGGGGAAGATCGACAAGCTTCCAAGTCGGGGGCCCCATGTTTATAGGTTTCATTTTGGAGGCCCTGGATGAATCTCATTCTTTTCTGTTGTAGAATTTGCAACAGCGGAAGCCCGAGATAAAGCCAGTCTGGGACCCACTAAAAATCTGCGTATTGTGTCCCCGCTACTGGATGTGGGGCCCTGGATTTTATTCGTTGTAAAATTGATAAAAATGAAAAATTTTCGTGGCCCCTCACAGGAGGGTGTCTGACAAACTTCCAAGTCAGGGCTCCATGGAAATGTTGGCAGGTTCTAATTCGGTGCCCCTGGATGTATCGCATTGATTTTTGTTGTTTAACATTGTAAAATTTGCAACACATCGGTAGCCCGAAATATATCCAGTGTGGGGCCCCACTAAAATTCAGCGAATTGAATCTGGGGACCCCCATGGGGAAGTTTTCTGGGGATACTTGATGAATCTCATTTGTTTTTTGTTGTTTTATTATTATTTTTTTATTAAAATTCGCTTCTTCAGTAAGCTGGTGCTTTCACACGTCCCTTTCCATAGCACGCTGATGAAGTGGGACGAAATAAACAAGATATGTTGTGAAGAGAAGTGGTGGCGGGGGGGGGGGGTAGCCGCCAAAGTGATTATATAAAAATAAGAAAAACTCCTTTTGTGTGTGTCATGTCAAAAAAATTAAACTACGCATGATAAAAAGCAACGTGAAACGTAAAACAATGACATGAATTGTAAAATGTGAGCTGCATCGCAGTGGTCAGATAAAATGTCACGAAGTGAAAGATGACTGACCAAAAGCGGTCGTAAAATGATGACGATGATGTGAACAAGTAAAAGCATGAGCAATGGTCAAATGGACTTTGACAATGAGGGCACTGTGGTTGACTCTCCCGTAATAACAAATACGATTGCGTAAGGCGACTGTGTCCTATGCGTAACCGGGCAAGCAGAACTTCCTCCTTTCGGTTAGTTCTGCAGCTCGAACGCCAATGGCCAAGTGTGGGCTTGATGGCATGTCGTTTATTATTTATTTGATTGTTCCAATCAAACCCTGCCAGCGGCGATGCATCACTTCTCGGAGGATTGAGAGGTGGTCACTGGCAGGAGAAATAATTGGAAACGGGAATGGAGTTGATAGACAAAAAAAATTGGCATTTAGCAGAGTGAGATAAGAGAAGATTACATTGCAATATCAAATAGATAATTTAAGTTTTTTTGAGTTAACAACCAAGATTTTAAATTGATAGAAAAGGATGTACATGAATATTATTCACTTATTAAATGAGGAAGTAAATTAAATATTTTTTGGGAGCTAAATAAAGGAAAAATTTTTGGAAACGAGTTTTATTTGGCCGTGGTACCTGTATAGTATGACGCCTAAATTGTATTCCAGATTTATGTAATTTCAGATTGAGGTGGCCCACTTCTTTTATAAAACATTTTAAACTTTTATAAATGTTGTAGAGGGAGTAACTTTAATTGATTGAAAAGTGGAAATGTATGCGTGAGTCTATTTTTACTCAGAATGATACGGATGAAGGACTTCTGTGTGACAAAAAAGTGAAGAAAGATTGCTGAAGTATGTCCCACCCCAACATGTAATGCCGTAACTCAATCTAGATTCTACTAACGCAAAATAAAGCAGTTTTAAAATGGATTAGGAACATTTATTCCTGATAAAATAAAATTTCCTAATGTTGCGATTTAATTCTACACTCAAATACGTAATTAATATGTGTTTTCCAGGATATTTGAATCTAAAAAAAATCCCTAAATATTTAAAGGTGTCTACTCTATTTACAACTGTGCACATACAATCCGAGATACAGCCATCTGTCACACTATGATATTTTAGGACACCAAAATCATCGAAAGTACCAGAACCAAATAACATATATTTAGTTAGATTTCCCTTTTATGCTTATATTGTCATAATCGGTGCAGATACGAATCGGATTCCTGATAAGCATTGGTAGATAGTACAGCCCCTGTTTCGCAACTTCCTTGGCCTACTTGAGAAGTATTTTATTCTGCTGCGTGAGGTACTCGTTGATGAACACTCGCTGTTTTTCCGAGAAGGTGCCATGGATGTGTCTTTCGCCATCAAATGCATTTTTCGTGTAAAGGACATTTTGCGGTAATGTAGGCATCCCGAATGTCCCGTGAACGGAATTATGCAATGATTTTATCAGGTTGTTGGTCACCATAGTTTCTGATCCGGTGCGTGACACCAATTTCCATCTCCGATACATCAATTCCAGCTTTCTGTCCGATCGTGGATACGATAGTCTTTACATTTTCATCTTTCGGAAATGCATGGAATTCTAGAAATCTAAACATTCCGATTCCGGCAATACTGTGACAGGTCATTTAGTTGGCGCATTAAGTCACTTACTTGAACCTCCAACAATGCCTGATTCCGAGAAAGGGATTCTTGTTTTGAGCATATTTCATCGATTGACACTTGCAATTCGTGTATTTGACTACGGTAGATCTCGATTGACTCGACTTCATTTCGTCCAGCTTTTACGAGTTGTCTTTGATCTCCTTCAAAATCTCCGTCTTGAAAGCCGCAAACATTGATTCCAATCTTGAAAGTATCGCAGTTTCGAAAGACCTGCAGAAATCACACATCCATGTATTTTCCCGCGAAGTCGTTTGCTTTGAAGTACCGGTAATGCCAGTGCATACGAAATGGAAACTGGCCACAGTTTCCTGTGCATTTTGTCAAATCTTTCATATTTGCTGTTAGACTTGCACAAACTACAGTTTCCCATTCCTTACAGTTAACTCGTTTAATAATAAAATAAAATATCCTAAATTTAATAAATAAATCAATTTAAGTCAATCAAATAGGAAGAAAACGAGAGACGTGAAATAAACGTGGTCCTACTTCATGCACCACCTAGCGGATCTCTTCTAGTTCCGCATAAAAATCTGCATTAGAGTCCAAGTAATTAATAACTAATTAGTAATTTTTAGTAATACTATTAAAAAGTAATTACATAGTTATATATTGATTTAAGATATGAGAAACACGGTAGCTCAGGTCGATACAATGCTCGCCTGAAATACCAAAGGATGCTTAGAGGTGTCACGAGTTCCGTACCTGATTTATCCTTATCAAAGTTTTCTGACGCGGACGTACTACGGCAACATGACCACAGAAGAAGATTGCTACTATGCAGCAAAAGTGCAAAACACTGCTGTTCGGAATTGCCAATGAATTGAAGGTCCCGGTCTAATTAGCCCTCGTGTGCAGAAAATGACGGAGGTGTAACAAGCATTATCAATTTGGGGGAATATTTAAATTTTCTTAATAATTTCGATTTTTTGTGGAAAGAGCATAGGACATATTGTTTAATGAGGGCATATTTAATTTGCTATTTTAATTTCATTGCTGCTCTGACCGTTTGTAAATGTTCATTCATCCAGAACCAAAGGACGTCTTCATTGAAACTGGAAGTGCAACACCTGAGGTGACAGATGTTGACCAAATGTGGTAAGAGTTTGCTTCATTTCCTTCATTTTCATTTCATCCTGAAATAAAAGAGTATGTCATGATTCATGAGTTCATATTTTGTAATCGCAGTGAATTTTTTTCTATCTTAACTTAGAATATGTTTTAGACCAGGGACTTATATCCCAAATTTTTGTGGTAGGAGCTTTCGAAACGGGTCGTACAAATTTGATTACAATCCTGCACAACATCTAGTTGTTGTTTTTTTCAAATTCAATTGTTTTATCAGCTTTTGAATGAAAAAAAACATGCGGCTTATGCGACTTGTATGCATTTTTTAACCCGCAGGTGTCCGCAAAAGAAGGGTTTTACTGTATTTCGTTTTCTGAAGTGGGCGGTATTAAGTCTCGAACATTGAAATATATTTTGTAGGATATAATAAATTATACTATATAACATAATAGCATGCATCAGGGATATGAAAGATCAGTAAAATATATTGTTCTTTGCAATTGCAGTATTTTTTGTAAAGCAATCGATGTTGTACACTGAGTGGCCACTTTATTTTGACCACCTGACATTTTTAAGCAAATGAGCTATGGCGTCACACTGTTCTGTAAATTCGGGCATGTGAACATAATACTTGAACTCACACCTTCCAGTGCAGATTCGGTCGCGAATGTTTTTAGGGGACCAACAAAAACTTTTAAAAGGAACGAATATTTTTGATCAAACCTGTATCATAAAAAGCTACAAATGATTTGTATCTTTCACAGAATATTGTACTTGCATTGTGCAATACTTGTATGCATTTTTGTGAAAATAGCACATATATTCACATAGATATAAATATTTCTTATAAGAATTCTAATTTTCGTTCCATGTTTTTTACTCATAACATGTGGAGGTTTCAGCTAGTTTTTACAAAAACTTATAAAAACTTTACTAATATTAAAATGTAACAATTTAATATTCGATGAGATAAGAGCATCTCAAGTGAATTATTTTTAATTACGCATGTGCAAGAAATATCAATTTTATTTTTACATAGTTTCTTTGCCAGATACTGTATATGATGCAGCTTATATTAAAAATTCCAGTTGAAAGGTGGAATTTTTAATCTAGTTTTTGGCAGTATGTTAAAAAAATACGTCAAATTATTCAGATTGAGTTTGATATAACAGTTGCAACTTTTATTTTAGTTATTGACTAATTTAGCTATTTTCTGCATTATTCATTTTATGAATGTAAGTTTTAAAAATTTCAGGCAAAAAGATGGTGTCATTGGTGGGAAAGATGTCGAAGCAAGCGAAAGGTTTAAGGTTGAGATAGATGAAATGGAGGATACTGTCTCCCTTGTTTTCCAACATGTAACTCCAGATGATGCTGGTATGTATACCTGCGTTGCTAGTACGAGTGGGGGAAAGATTTCATGTAGCGCTGAACTTACTGTCCAAGGTGAGAGCTCATTTGACTAATAACCTTGCTATTGACTTTTTTTTTTTCCTCCAGCTTCTTTTGAAAACATTTTCCGATATATTATGTGGATTCACTTACCGTCGTACATAAGTGAAATAACCATATAATAAATTAAATTTTCTTGCTTATGTAATTTCTCTAATTTACATGCATTGGCTGGTACTATGAATTGGTACTGCATTATGCTTGTGAAATTCCTGCATTTTCATTCATTTCCTTGCAATTTGGCCTGTTTACTTTTCTTTTTTTCAAAGTCATTAAGTTGTGACAAGTTCCCATTAATACTATGCTTACTATTTCCCCCGTTTTGTTCACGATCACAGATATTTTTTGTGTGTTTTTATTACTGCCAATATGGACACTAATTGAGGACTGGAAATATAAAATGCAGCAAGAACCAAAAAAAAAAAATGTTTCAGTGTCAAAACGTAGTGAATGCCAAGGTTTTCAACCCGGAAAACAATGTAAGCGTCCAACTCACTCTAAGTAGTTCAAAAAACATGTTGATAGGTGTTTGCCTGAAACACTTATTTTTCACTCTCTAGTAAAATTTGCAGTTTGGAAACTTATTGTGTTTTCTGTTTTCAGTCTTCAATTATAAGAATCAATTTTGGGGACTCTAACAGGGAATTTTCGCAGGATTTTCATCTGCCAAAAGGAAAACTGAATCTAACAGCATCAGAAGACGGAAAATAGTGTCGGCGGGGCATACAAAAGTTACATAGTTATGCTGGAAATACAAACTCATGTGAACGAACCTCTTGACTCTTAATTTGGATCAAAATTTGTTAGCAAATAATTTTGTATCTGAAATCTCACTTATGTTTATTCTCTGAAAAATGATACTGTGTGTATCATGATACAATTGACACTCGTTATAACAATCCCCATCGGTCCACGGAAAAATGGACATAATATCAAAAGTTAGCTTCTGAAAATTATTTTATATTTTGGCGGAATTATTTCGTTGGAAAAATTCTAGTACTCATTTCATTATTACGTAAGCAATTGCGATGAAAATATATCTGGTCAGAAAATAATGATTATAATAATTAATAATTAATTACATTCACACACTTTATGTACCGAATTCTTCAATAACAAAATCACGGTCTTAACACACTTAAGAACAGATTTTTTTTGATTACTTTGTAGAAAAGAGTCAGGGCAGAGCTGAGTTTGGCCATTGTATTGGACTGAATTAGGGGTTACCAATCATCTTCCTATTAGATGTCATTTCATGCGTCCTCCTACGTTTCTGAAAATTTGCCTTTTTGTCCTCCTTTTCAAGTTTGCGGAATTATTTTTCACTTTTTCTGGGGAAACTTTTTTTTCTCTCTCTCCACTTTGAAACATATATTTCTTCATTGAAATGAGTGTTTTGTGTTTTTCCTTCATCCATGCATTCACCGATAGCCTTCGAAATTCTCAGAATTTTTTCTGTTTCTCCTTTTTTTTAGCAGTTCTGTTTTAAAGTTGGGGAAAGTTGTCGATGTCGCCGGTTTTATTGGTCGGAATAGTAGCGTCATCTATTGGGGGTATTTGGATAAGCGACGTCACTAAGGATTCGTGCGCGGACATCCTCTTTTCTCAGTTTTTGGATGTAGTAACCCTAGACTGAATAGTTTTACATTAATGTTCTTGTGTAATGATTGTGATAGTGCTGCCATCGATTTTTCAAACTATAAGTAAAGTGTAATGATTGAATATTTTATGGCTGTAGGCCTGTTGCTCTCTCTCTCTCTCTCTCTCGTGAGACTTTTTAACGAGGAGATTGGCTCAAAGTTGGAAACCACAGAAAACCAACTTCAGCCGACCACCACTGTTACAGACCGCTGGAGTTGACTTCCTGAAACCACTGCTACTCCTAATACTCAACCGAACATGCATCTCGTACGCATTCCTCTACCGAATTTCTAACGAATTGGCACACGCCGGAATGTGCATGTACGTGTTGTGAACCTAATGTAAAGTTTGTTTCTGTGTAATGCGTTTTATTCATAGTCAGCTATCTTCTGAAACCACTGCGAAACGTTAGGATGAAGCGAAGAAAACTCAGTGATATTTTTTTTTTAAATCGTCAAATAATCGGGAGTGACCTGCTCATTTTTTATTTCCTATCGTCTCCCTCATTTACCAGGTCCGTAACTAGGCTGGGACAACTGAGGCACCACCCCAGGTCCCCGGGCCAAATAGAGGCTTCACGAAAATGTACATTTATTTTGCATAATAATAACCCTTTCACAAAGCGACCCCAAGAAAAATTCTGCCCCGTGGTGCCAAGAAGGCACGTTACAGACATTTACACACTTTCAATGTCATAAGCTTCATCAAGTCCGTACGGGTTCATAAAAATGAGCGTCTACTGTATCTGGTTGAGCTGGAATATACACACTTTACTTTTCAGTAACAACTAAGAATTCAGTGTCTATTGTCTGTTATTTTGAAACAATCTATTTAGCAGAATCATTTTTCGAGTATTATCTGTTTTCTCCCCTAACCCTTCGAGGACCAAGGAACACACGTGCTCCAGTGTAAAATATTGATTGAACACACATGAATGAAGGTGGTTTTTTTTGAACTACACTCATTGCCATAAACATTTGCGCACCAAGAAATAATTGTGGGATCGAAACGAAAGTTGGCCTGAAGGTACACGTCGGGCAGATATGCAAATGATTAGAAATGCAGCGTGATTGCGCATTGCGTAATGCCACTAGAGGGCGTTGAACTTCGTTCTCCTTGGAGTATAAAACAGGTAAGCAGAGCTTGCTGGAGTGTATTTAATCGTTTGCAAAGGAAATGCTGAGGTAGACATGCCGTTACGCCGCCGTCGAAGACCATATGAGCAGTTGTCAGAGTTCGATAGGGTAAGAATCATCGGGATGATGGAAGCTGGGTGGTCAGCTCGGCGAGTAGCTCGTCAACTAGGCCGTTCTGATTTTACTGTGAGGAGGTGTTGGGACCAGTGGACAGAAGAGACGTCATTTACACGGCGACCAGGTTCAGGACGCCCTCGACAGACCAGTCGTCGAGAAGACCGTCACATCATCCGAAACGCACGCGTAGAGCCAACTGCCTCATTGGCCGCTATCCAGACACAGGCAGCAGCTTTACTACGGGCCCCTGTGTCTTCCCGAACCATCGCAAGGCGCCTGGCTGAAGGACATCTGGTATGTATCGCGGCGCCCATTACGTGTGCTGCCAATGACACCCACCCACCAACGGCTCCGTTTGGAGTGGTGTCGAGCACGACGGGATTGGACTGCAACGGAATGGAACCAGGTCGTCTTCAGCGACGAATCGAGATTCAGCGTGAGCAGTGATGACAATCGTGTTCGTGTGTGGAGGCCCCGTGGTGAACGCCTCAATCCTGCCTTCGCTTTACAGCGACACACCGCTCCCACAGCTGGTGTCACGGTATGGGGTGCCATTGCTTACGAAACACGGTCACCCCTAATATTGATCCATGGCACAATGACAGCCCAGCGGTACGTCCATAACATCCTTCAGCCACATGTGTTGCCACTCATGGCAGGGCTCCCAGGAGCCATTTTTCAACAAGACAATGCTAGGCCACACACAGCAAAGATGTCACAAGACTGCCTCTGCCACATTACCACCCTTCCCTGGCCTGCTCTATCCCCAGATTTGTCACCAATCGAGCATATCTGGGATCATTTGGGACGGCAAGTTGGACACCCTACGAGGTTGGTCGAACAAGAGGCGCATTTACAGCAACTGTGGAACGAGATGTCTCAGGACATTATACGAAACTCAATGCCCGCTCGTATCGCATCGTGCATTCGCGCTAGAGGGGGTCCAACAGAGTACTAAAACTTCTGTTCATCTGTACTTTTTTCTGCAATAAATGATCCTTTTTCTAGGATTATCTAATCACTTACTTATATCAACGTAGTACTTACATGTGTAAAATTTCGTTTCATTTTGACAACTTCTTCTGGGTGCGCAAATTTTTATGGCAATGAGTGTATTTTCGATCGAATACAGTAAATCTCTCTTTTTCGGACACCGGCGAGACAAAAAAATCCATCCTTAAAAGAGGGATGACCATTAATTAGGGGTTTGAAATGAATACTTTTATTATACACGGGGAATTATTATTTGGCCGTGAAAGAGGGGTGACCGCATCTGAAGCGTGTCCGTGAAGAGGGGTTCTACTGTATATAACCTGATGTATATTTTTGATCATCCGATCAATTTTGATTTACTGAAAATCGTATATTAGCATCAACTATCAAAAAACAGTTGCGAAAAAAATATTTTACAATTATTATTTATTTATATATATTTTTTGCAATTTATGATGTTTTGTGTTAAAGAGACACCTAATGAATTCATTTCAACACCTAAAAACTTTGTGCGACTCCATAAATTCTTGGGGTCCCGAAAGGGTTAAAAAAAGGCGTTTTTCAAACTTCCATTTCTTTAGTTACCATTGTGTGAATGTTTCACTTTAGGTGGCCTTCCAAGAGAGCCAGAGGCGCCAAAAGCATCTGCGTCTTCGAACAAAGTGGTCGCCAAAGCAGGCGGATCTGCTCTTCTGGAGTTGAATGCTACTGGATTTCCAAAACCAAAGATTGTTTGGTAAGTTGCCATGTAAAAATATGAGCTGCAATCAGGGCTAGAACTTGAGAGAAACAACTGCCCCAGGGGTGGTAGACTTAGAAGTGGGCAGCAAATCTAAGGGGGAAAATCTAAAAAAATGTTTTAAAATGATCAAATTTTACTGTGGAGGCAGGGGTAAAACCACATTTACACCCCCCCCCCCCAAAAAAATCCTAGTTATGGCGCTGAGCTGAATCACTCTCATGCTATCTGATATAAAAAAAATATATACAGGGTGCATAGCTAACAGCTTGTACCGCAATTTACTGGCGAACCGTTGATCTTAGAGAATATTTCCAATTAGAAAAAATATTCAAATAACGAGTGGATCTCAGATATGCATCATTCATGTTGCAAGGGGTTGTATAGTTATTAAAATAAAAATATCAATTTATTATACAAACACCCTGTGCTCATAAACCCAATTAGAAAGTTGTTGCTCAGTCTCTCCTGAGACTAAAGAAAGAAGATTCCTGGTTTCTAAAAGCAATATTCACTGAGATATTTCAATTCAAAGAATGGAGAGAGGTTGGCAAAATATAATACGATTTTTTAATTCTAATATTTCAGCTAATATTGCACTTGAAAACTATGAATTGTTTTTTCCTTGGCCTCAGTAGAGACAAGGCAAATATTTTTGAACTTGGTTTTTTAGCACAGGGTGTCCGTATAATAAGTCAATTTATTTATTTTGATAAATACACAACCCCTTGCATTGATGTATCTGAGGTCCACGTGTTATTTGAATGTTTTTTCTAATTGGAAGTATACTATTCGCCAGTAAATTGAAGTGCTAGCTGCTAGCTATGCGGCTTATAATATCATATACAGGGTGATTCAGAAAAGATAGGAAAAACCTTAAGAGTAATAGTACACACCAATACAAACAACTGTCATCAAAGAATGCATGGTCTAACAGTGTTTCTCAACCGAGCCCTGGCCTCATTCATACCGGGACGCGAGTGATTAGCGTTTCATTTTCCCCTATTCATTTTCCGTTGGTGATGTATTTAACCGGTTCTTCGACTGACAAAAATGAATGAAACCGGGCCGCGGGCTCGAAACGGTTGAGAACCGCTGGTCTGACATGAAACGCACACGCACTAGCGCGGTTCAAAATGGCCGCTCCACAAACGTTAAAACGGCATTCCTGTTGAAATTTATCAGGAGAAAGGGAACACCGTGCGTGCAAATGTAACCTGGGGAACTACGCTGAGTATTTTCATACTGAAATGCATGTCTGCTTTTTCAGTATTATTAAAGTGCGCCATTATCCCGTACGTCACAACTGTTAGAACGGTTGCAAGCTGGAATAACTTCACAGGGCTGTCATCTGCGCCTTTTATTCACTTGTGACGAAGATTTGCATACGGTTTCTTCCTCTTCCCCAGGCTACATTTGCATGCATTGCTCCCGATAAATTTTAACTGGAATGCTGTTTCAACGTTTGCGAATCGGCCGTTTCGAAACACGCTAGCGCATTTATGCCTCATGTTAGATCATGCATTCTTTGATGACAATTGTTTGTAGTGGTGTGTACTATCACCTCTTAAAGTTTTTAGTTTTTTCCATCTTTTCTGAATCACCCTGTAGATCTTTACACTATAGGCCTATGTGTGTTCCATGATTATCAAAACTTTTGTGAAACTTTATTCCTCATTGATATAATCAGGTCAAAAGACGGAGAAGAACTCGCTGCTGGTGTAAAATATGCGATGTTACAAGAGGATGAAGAAGCATTCACAATGGCTATCAAGAATCTCGTTCCAGAAGACAGCGGGAAATACTCTGTTTTGGCAAAGAATGAACTTGGAGAATCTGAAGTCGATTACGATCTCACAGTCACTAGTATGTAGTATTTTTCCATTGTTCCTTGCAATTTAAAACTAAATTCGTTCGTGGTTTTTCCCACCCTCTTTCTATGCTTTAATAATATATATATTAAGAATAAGAAACGAAATGTATATATACTTTTCCCCGTTTTTAAGGTCCACCTGCATTCACTAAACCAATGAAAGATATGAAAGTAAAAATTAATGAAGACGCCAAATTCGAAGTAGAAGTATCTGGCAATCCAGAACCAAATGTATCATGGTAAATATCATACGAATTTTCTTTTAATAGTAGTTTTTTATTCAACGCATAATATATATTCAAGTTTTTTATTGTTACTGTAATGAATCACATGATTCATTAGCAATGTTATTTGATGATGCATTGAATCAACAGATTTTTTGTAAACTACGTAGCAAACTTAGTGTGAACTAAGCATTAGTATGTAAAACTTATAAGCCCATAAAAAATATGGATGTCGAATACATATCTAAACTATACCAAAAATACGGCAACCCAATAGGAGTAATAAAGTACCAATAATTATGATAAAATATAGATATACTGCCCATAAAAAACAGTGCGTGTTATGTAAAATTTATAATTTATAACATATTGTAAAGTTTACATAACTTTTCAAGTTTATAAATATTTTATAGCTTTATAAGCTATTATAATTTATTCCAAGAGCTTGCTTTACATGAAATCAATCGATCTCAGTTTGGGCATGAAATATCATTTTTTGTATAGTTTGTGATGATCATCATAGTGTAAATGATCGCTATATCTATGATCAAAAACAACATTACCAAGAAAACTGAGTATTGGGGGAAAAACAGTTGTTTGAATTTGACACAATATTTAAAAAAATAGTTTTTAGTTTCATGAATACCAAAGGGATGAGATACTAGTTATGATGAAAGTTCAATAATATTTGATACTTTGGCCTAACATAGTTGTTGTTTCTTTTTTTCATAGGTCCAAAGATGGAGAGGTACTGACAGGGAATAATCATTTCAAAGTAGAAGAAGACGGAAGCACCAAGAGGCTGATAATCAACAAGGTAAAGGCTGATGATGCAGGCAATTACTCGTGTACTGCCAAAAGTTCAGAAGGCACACAGGCAGGATTTGGATCACTTCAAGTTATTTGTAAGTTGGATATTTTTCTCTGTGTAAACCCTAATGTATTTGAAGCACACACGTGTCTTAAAAAACTTTACCATGCATATATTTTACAGTATGCATATATTAAAAACAATTTTTTCATTTCATTCAATTTCATTTTTGTCAATTCTTAGCGCCACCAAAGTTTGTGCAAGGCTTAAAAGATACTACTGCGATAGCTGGAGAAGATGCTGTTCTGAAAGTTAAAGTTGCGGGTACTCCCAAACCAGATATAGATTGGTAAGAGCAGATTATTCTTTAAAATTTGCTATCAAACTCAATCTATAACATTGTCTTGGAATTTCTCAATCCTCAAACTTCATCATCAACCTCTGCAATGGTTATTACATTCATTTAAGAAGAGAAATTCCATTTTAATGTAAACAAAATTCCATTCACTTTTTGTGTTGTTTTTTTGGAGGAAGGGGCAAAACTTTACTTTTCTACTTACAGTCTAGTAATAAAATAGATAATCATTATCAAGGTATTACCTAACTTATTAATTTGCCGTTTGTCTATTAAGTAAGGCTGAGAATCGATTAAAATTTTTAACTGGTTAATCAAAAATATTCAATCGATCAACCAACTGATTGATCAAATTTTATTCAAATATTTTCCAATATTGATCATTTATATATCATAGTTTTAGTAACTATATAATGTCAATTGATTTTGCTGTAAGAATATATTTTATTTGTTTCCCGCAACCTATCCACTGAATGGAATTTTAAACAAATTTTTGAATAGATTAATAAATAAAGGCCGCCTGCTTGAACATACTATTTAATATGTTGAACATACTTGTCGTATCCTGGAGTTTCTTAACTTGGATCTTGTCTTCTTTTTTTTTTTAATCAGTTATTTTAGATTAGTCACTTATTTCTAAACTAATTTTTGATTTTCGTAATGTTACTTTTTTCCTTCGAAACCATTCTCAAACGGTACTGGTAGAGGAAAGGAGCTGATATTTCCCGAATAAGAAAAGTGCTATTCACAGAGGAATCAATAAATTTTTGTCTGGTCTTCTGGAACTCCCATCAAACTTAATTTGGAGAGAACAGAAATCTTCACCACTTTTTATTGAATCAACTTGTATTTTCCCATATCAAAACGTTTTTTAAATATGGTCACTTATCTGAAATGTCATGTATAGAAACATAATTAAAGACATCAATTTCAACGAATAAATGAAGTTGAGCTATTAACTTATAATAAAAAAAAATTTAATTAATCGAATTGATCGAGTTGGTTAACTCAACTAAAATTTTTAGCAGCAATTAGCCGATTCGATTAACCGGATCAGCCCTATTATTAAGTATTGATTTTATCAGTCTCAAGTTATGTAGCTGAATGTCTCAAGAGCTATTCTTATCTCTCATAAGAATTTCACAACTCAAGAAATAAATTGGTATTGTGTGTTAAGATATGTATTTTCAAAAGTTATCAAAAGTATATCAATTATTATGCAGCTATTTTGCTCATTGATTCATTCATTTGGGAATCAGATTTTGCACAAAGTATATTTTCCTATGCATTGTGTGTTCTTAAAAGAATTCAAACTATTGCAAACACACTTTTTTAAATCACGTACTATGAACAGCTCACACTTGTTACATATTCACGTATTACATGTTAACGGCCTGTGTGTAGAACACTTTGAACATGGAAATCCTTTAGTTTTCTTCAATACAAAGGATACTGTATTACAATTACACGAGTAACCGATTGACCGAACCGCGACAACCACCAACACTGAAAGTTAAAATCAAACTCCTTGAGAGAGAGTTTTCTCTTCCTAATTATCTGAATCATGTTTACATGCCTCAGAGAAAGAGTGCTACCACCTTGTGAACAGCTTACTCATTACAGTATAAAATTAAAAACTTGAAACTTTTTTTTTTTAATTCAGGATGAAAGATGGTTCAAAAGTAAAACTGGATGGAAGCCATTGTTCAGTGAAAGAAGAAGCTTCTGGTTACCAAAGCTTGATTATCAAGAAGACTACGTCTCAAGACACTGGAGAATACACTTGCAAAATAAGCAATGAACATGGATCAGATGAAACAAAAGCAAAGGTTTCTGTTAGTGGTATGTGAATTGTCAGGTATTCACTTTTTTTGCAAAGCATGTAGTGGTAGCTCAGTCTGAACTCTGAAACATTCTCGATTTGTATAGTTTTGCACATTCATCTTTGAAACTCTCAAATCACGCATGGAATCAAACAATGCACAATGCATAAACATAACATCCGCCATAATATATATATACTTTCTAGTGATTGATTTCCCGATAATAAATTGTTTCAATAACACGACACACATGGCACAGACTATGCTCTCATGCAAATATTGCAAACAAAACTTTTGAGCGGCTGCAGTAAAATTTGTTTATTTACATTCAAGTCTAAATCTGCCTATACAAAGTTAAAAAGTAGATGAAAAATATTACAACAGAAATACACACTGCCTAAAAATTAACTTGATTAACTTCTTTTACAGAAAAGCCAAACTTTTCTAAAGCTCTTGAAGATCGCATTGTCACTCTTGGGGAGAAAGACGTGGATCTGACTGTTCAAGTCACTCCAGATCCCTCATTGAAGATAAGATGGTGAGTTTTATTTGATTAGGAGAAAAATAATGGATGATATTACTTTGGCTTGGTGTGTTAATAAATGAAATTCATTTATGAAAAATGTAACCATTAGAATAAATGAGCAGGTGAATATTGAGACTTTCTTTATCGCTTTATGCAGGGGTTCTTAAAGTTTCTCCACCTGAGGCGCGCGCCCCTTTTCCCTATTTAATGCTTATCCACGAACTCCTCTGGCTCCCCCGAAGCTGTTTAACAAAGAATATTTTCGAAAACCTTTATCAGGGTCACCGCTCTGCGGCACACAGTTTGAGAACCCCTGGCTTAATGAATAATAAATCATTGTAAAGTACAAGACTTAACATAATATTTTGTTATTTTTTCCCCTCGGATTCGCTAATGAATAGAAAAATGTGTGAATAATGAATAAATATTGTGAATTCACTGGTAGAGCAATGCAAACGGGACATGGATAAACAAGGTTGTTATAATGATGTGAAATCTTTCAGCGACTAAATTAGGTGCATGTGAGCATGTACGCATGAAAAAATTATTAACAGTTCTGATTTACTTAGAGCTCTTTGACGTACCTGACCAACTCATCTGCCATCTTTGAGCAAACGCCTGATGTCAGTATTACGGCTACAGCCGAATGTATACATGCCAACCTTGGAACCAAGCCTCTCTGTAGCGGCAATGTTCATTGCTGGGAGGGGGAGGAAGGGGGGAAAATCAGAAATACTGAGAAAAAAAATTCCCAAAAAATTTTTTTGCGAAGCAGTTCCCCCAAATTTTTTTCTCATGTATTTTTGTTAAATTCAAATCAATTTTATTCAACTTTAGAAACAATTGTGAGTCTGACATTATCAAACTAGCAGTAATACCTATCTGTAATTCCGTATTTTATGGTAGAAATCCGTAGAAGCGTTGGAAATTCTGTATTAGTAAGCAAGTATGGCCCACAGTGGCTCTTAAATTTTTGTCTTCTAAGATTTCCTTTGTACATGTATCTCAGCTCCACAGAATAGTCTAACAAAGAACCGCTTTATGGTATTGAACATGCACACGTATAAATACTGGAGAACAATACCTTTGGCGCACACTTTGAGGACCACTGCTGCAGCCAATCACTGTTCGTTCCCTATCCTGTTCCTTTTTTTTATGATTTCTGATACATCACTTGTAGGGGCAAACCTGTTATACACTTGGAGATGGACGTCCAGTCTGCTGTCCTTTACAGGCACCTTAGATGGGTCCCTATGACTTAAAGTGTAATACTGGTGTGGTTTTTCACTGTTTTTTATATATCTGCAATTAGCAAATTACTACTTAGGCCGGGATTACACTATAAAAGTTTGATTAAAGTTCTTTTATAAAATTTTAAAATGCAACCAATAAGCTTATCGGTTGCATTTTCTCGAATGTGACAAATAGGGTTACTGATTTTTTTTTCGAATTTTGTAAAAGATCCTTTATCGAACTTTTAAAGTGTAATCACAGGCTTAAATTATAGAATCACAAAATTTTTATGATATCAAGAGCCTACCTCATCCGCTTGATCTTTTTCTAATTGAACATCACACATCGAAGTGAAACTGTTAGAAATTTAGGAATTTTCATAAATTTGAACTTTAGGTAACATGAAGAATGCAATTGTTATTTAATGGATTCAATTTTATTTCTTGTAATATGAGTCAAGATGATGAAAACTGATATTTTTTTTTATAGAAATATTTTAATATTTTACATCAATTCATTCGAAATTGCTTGATTTAAACAATGGTCATTAAATTCATTAGGTACATTGGCGATATGGAGATAACAGAATCCAGTAAATATGAATGCATATCCGAAGATGAAGATGGGAAATATTCCTTGAGGATCAAAGAAGTGACTTCAGAAACAGGAGGAAAATATGCTTGCAAAGCGAGTAATGAAGTCGGTGAAACGACCACCAGTTCCGTTGTAACTGTGAAGGAGTCAGAAGTAAAAAAATGTGAGTTGAAATTGTGATCAATGAATCTTTAATGTTTCGTGCTTAGAATTTTGAAATGTTTTCCAATCTAAGAAATGTTATTTTTCTAGCATTTGCTGAAGCATGCACTGATATGGCATGGTTTTGAGTACTAAACATGATTGATACTTTGACTATTTCCGAAAAGAAAGGAAGAAAAATCCTCCAAAAGACCACCTTGTTTTTTCCATGGAATTTTCATAGACATCACAGCTTACCTGTGAGACTGCTTGGACGGATCTAGAGCTCCCTGTTGGGAAGGGTGATTTTAAAAATTACTTGAAATTGGTCAGTAAATAGGATGACCATACGTACGGCAATTTATCCTCCGTTCCAGGACAGTCCCAGTGTTTTTCTGGTTTTTTTTTCTCCGACCGGATTTTTTCAAAAAATATCCCGGTTTTTTCCATTATTTTTTTCTTGAAGTTTTTATTTAATCAAAAGCGTTGATACATGTAGTTTCAACGGACTGATTGAATTCAATATTATCATACAGAAGTTTCGAAGATTTCATGAATTATCGCATTTCGCTGGGGGGGGGGGGGGTTTAATCACTCCCCATAGAACCGCGCCTGGACTGCACTCACTGGAATGAAGCCATGTAGAAGCGAAAATGTCAAATGTTTAAGGTCAATACTGTATGATACCTCGGCTAATGAACACCTCGGCTTACGAATTTTTCGGCTAAGACTTTTTCATGATTTTTTTGCCTTGGCTAGAAAACATTTTCATTGATATGGATGCGCAAACTAACATAAAACAGCCACGTCGTGTGCTGAATTTCAGTGTCAATCATCATCAGAGAATTACTGCCCCTCGAACCCTATTAAGTCAAGTCCACCTCAAGAATCGTTTTATCAGAGGTACCTCCACTTTTCTATCAGAAGGTTATGATACGTGTCATGTAAAATAAAAGATTCAGCTCATAAAAAATGCATTGAAAAAAAAAGGAGTCTATGTTTTCGGAACATGCGTTCTTTCAGTACAAGTCAGCATCAAACTGAACAGTCTGGTCACTCTAAGCGATTATCTCTTCTGCATCGGACACAGAAACGAGCAGACCAAATCACAAACGGATGAGGATACCTACGATCTCGAGTGGGTTGTGCCAACAACAGCTTTACTGGATAAGAGTTGCTGTGGTTGCATACATTGGTGTGAAATAAAAAGATCTTCAGAGTATCTCGTCTTCCTTCAAGTTCCCATTTATCCAATTTCGAAGCTTTTAATTTAGGCTTTGGTTAGTTTTTCGATTTCTTATACCGCTCCTTGGCGTTTTTTTAAAAAAAAGAACTTATCTCTGAATTTTGAGTATTACATAAAGTGAATAAAACGATTTTTCATAGAAACCAATGCATGGTAAATTGCATTTCAGCTAACGAATAGGATTCCGGAACAAATTGTCTTCTTTAGCCAAGGTATCATTGTATACTCGTGTATAAGTCTACCCCCCCCCCAATACACACACACTTTAGGACCACTATAAACAAAAAAACGGGGATGAAGATTTTTCCTTAACAAAACTGGCCCGTACATAAGTTGACCCTTTACCCAATTCTGGAACAAATTTGTGAACGAAACAATGTTGACTTGAGTGTATATGGTATACGTGAAATCCGGTAAATAAGAGATCTGCTAAAATCTTTCTGTACAATGTACACTAATCCAATAAATCTTATTTCATTTGCAAGCCATGATCCGGTTGATGAAATCCTTATAAATAAATCGAGCTATACATTTTTTTAAAATGAGTTTCTCTGAATTAAATATGACTATTTGCATTACCTTTTCATTACCACAGCTGCACCAAAGTTCTCAAAGAAGCTGAGTAATGTTGAGGTGACGGAGGGAGAGGATGCAGTTTTCAATGTAAAGATATCTGGAATCCCAAAACCAGAAGCAAAATGGTAAAAATTATTATTTATGTTATTTCTTTGATTATTTTATAATAGTTAAATGATTGATTACTGTATTCCAAAGGTTAAATCTCTTGCTTTGTTCATAGGACCAAAAATGATGCAGAAATTAAGATTGATACAAAGCATTTTGAGTACAAAATTGAGGATGATGGTGATTCCTTGACTTTGATACTCCACAAAGCCAAAAAAAATGAAGATGACGGCAAATATTGTTGCACAATCACAAACACAGAAGGCTCTGATACCACTGATTGCAAACTCACTGTCAATGGTATATTTAATTCAATTTCATACATTGTTATTTGCTGAATACCTCCTTATATAAACACGCATGAAACTTCATCATGTATTAAAAAGACAAATTATAAAAGAAATGTATATAAAAAGACAAATTGTGATTGAAATATAGATTAGAATCATTATTTTTTCAATTTTTAGAAAAAACAGAAAGTGCAAAATTTACTAAAGGATTGAACAACGTTGAAGTAACCGAAGGGGAGGATGTCGAGTTCACTGTAAAGTTTAATGGCAAACCTAAACCGGATTTTAAATGGTACGATTAATTTTATCCTTTGGATTTTTCTTGTATTATTTTTGTTACTGTTGTTTTTAATTATTTTATTTTATTTTTAAAATTCTGAAATGAATATTTAATATTGCTGGTCCAAGCAATGGGTTAACTCTATAACGTCCAAAACGGCCGAAGACAGCCCTAATAGGGAGTATGGATATGTTTTGGGTTTGTGAAGGGTGAGAAGAAAATGTGAAAGATTTCGTCAGAGAGAGAGAGAGAGAGAGGCAGAAACCCAGAAAACAAGTTTAAGTCTCATAGATGGGTGAGGAGAAAAAGAATAAAAAGAGAGAAAAAAAGATTAGCAAAAACTTGAACAAGTCTATGTTGAGGGGAAAAACCCACTGTAATGTGCAATCAATTAATCGCAGTTAAACGTTCAGTTGAGTAAATCAATTTGATAAATTAGATTATAAAATTCCATCAAGTTTAAGTTTTCTATTAAAATTTGCAAACTTCAATAACTAAACAAATTTTACTTGATTAAACTGTCAAAACCAGTTTATGTTTCTATGTATAAAATTTCAGCTCAGAATCATAGGAAATGTAATGATGAAAATCCTCTGGAAGGCCCATCAACATCCATTCATACTATGTATATGTTGTCCACGGAAGATATGGCTGATGTTTACAGGATGCCACAGTGTAATTTATTGCAAGAAAAGCAACATATAAAAAAACAAATATAGTAAATAAACGAGAAGATTACAGTTATTCGATTGCAATCAGTAGTCAATCAATCATCAAGGTGACTCATACCTCAACAATTTTGTATGACAAAGCAGTTCTGTCGATACGGTCACAAACTGCCCAGATAAAGAAGAAATGGAAAAGCCAAGTGTGTTTATTAACCACACCCCTGAAGAACCCGAGTAACCACTTTGTATACACTCCAACTATTTTCCAAAATGCAGGAAATATCGTATACAAAAGACAAATTTAACATTAATCAAAATGTGTCAGAGAACTGAGTTCTCAGAAGACGACACATGAACAGATACATATGTCTGATGCTTTACCTTCAAACGATCTTCAAACGTTTGTTTCCTAGGGCTCCTTTATCCGATTCTTAATATATCTGCGGCTCCCTGAAGTAGTTTATTAGTTATTTTCTCACACTTATAAAAAAAAATCATTTCAAAGCATATAAATAGACACACAAATTTATATCTCCAGCTCGTCATGACGCCCCTGAGACAAAGGTTAGCAATACCCTTAGGAGAGAGAGTCGTGGCACACACTTTGAGAAACACTACTTTACTCTATTCATCATATTCGTCTGTAAGGGTAGTTGATAGTCATGTTCACGCTTTTCCACGTGACATGTCAATTACAATGCTAGTCTCGTACATATTTAAAAGAAAACTGCTAGCATATTTTTCCCCCTGATTTCAAATTAAATTTAAAGGGAGTTTGAGATGAGATCATATTTTGCAATCTGATTTCCTGGAAAAAACTAGTTAATTAAATTCTTATAGAGAGAGAGGTTTTACATGATATTGTATTTGATAGGACTAAAGATGGATCAGATCTCACTATCGATAACAAACACTTTGAGTACAAAAAAGAAGAAGCCGATGATTCTCTCACTGTGGTATTGCACAAAGCTACAAAAGATGACAGCGGAAAATATTCATGCAAAATTACGAACTCATTGGGTTCCGATACCACTACCAGTGAAGTTAAAGTCACAGGTGATTATAATTTCACTTTCAATTGTAATAATAAGACATTATCATCATTGATCCAGTATTTACCATATTTGCTGGAGTATTAGACACGCCCCTTTTTTCATAAAATTTATGAAACACTTATTACTGATATGTATTATGTAGCCTTTTTATCATAGCAAATTCTAAGAAGAAATGTTATCTTATACATTTAAAAATAGCATTGTTTAAATTGATAATATTTGGTTGCATTTTTTTTTATACATACATAGCGCAGTATGAATTGCTAAAAGTTCACATGCCCAGTCAGGCATGTAACTTGAAATAACAGATGCTTGAAACGATATTTTACATCACCGCAAAAATAAGAAGAAATGTTATCACTGGATTTACTTCAAATATTAAATATATATATATATATATTTGCATAAAAGTGAAAAATAATTGCAACTTTTTTAAAAGAAAATCAAGATTTTGAGAGAATCACAAAAATTTGAAAGCAATGGTTGTGAAAAATAAATAAAACATTGATTTTTTTTAAATACCCATTCCAGGCATATGGTGGGGAAAAAAATACATGCTTGATCAATATTTTTACATACCTCTAGTATGTCGGTTAATACATTTGTTCAGCCCTGAAAATTTGTTCAGCCTTCATTATCAGTTTTAAAATTCTAGTTTGAATGCTACTAAAAATGTATATCAAGATGTTCTGATTATATATATAAGGGTCATATAATACATATTGGGTGATAAGGAAAAATTAAGCGTGTGTGTGTGTGTGTGTGTGTGTGTGCGTGCGTGCGTTCTCTAAAACGTCTTGAAAATTTGTCTAAAATTAAAAAACTCCTCAACCTCAGTTTTCTGAGCCTGGTTTAATATCATAATGAAACGGCAAGAAGCATGGCTATTTAGAATCAGCTTCATACTGTAGATATCGGTCTGATCACCATTTTCAAACACAATATCTTCGTTTTATGATCAAAATGATTTTAATACATTCCATCTTTTAAGATTTTAAATGAATAGAAACTTAGAATCGGTTCAACTTCAACAGATGTGGTTGAGGTATTTTCCTCCAATTTCGTGATAGAAATGTCTTTATTAATTTTACAGGAGTTTTTCTTATTTATTTCCGATATGAATAATATATGTATCTTTAGTATATTTCTCATGTTTCGATTCGTATAACCATGGTATTGTTTTCCTTAGCTACTTAAACTTGTTTGTTTTCAGCATAATCTATTTATTCAGCTGTTAAGAGAAATGAAAATAATCAGTTTTTCATTTCAGAAGAAACAGAGGTTGTGAAAATTATCAAAGGTCTCACAGATGTAACAGTAAAGGAAGAGGAAGATGTTGAATTCACTGTACGTTTTAAGGGAAAACCAAAACCCACAGCAAAATGGTACGCATTGTAAACATATTAATTGTTTAGTTTTAAAAATATTTAATGATTTGTTCTAATTTGATTATTTCGTACAATTCTGGTCACGATACTGGGTTCCATGGAATCATCCACCCTTATGTCCAAGTCTAATTTGTTCATCTTAAGCTGAAATATTAAATGCTTTTTTTGTTCAGTAATCCAGTGTTCCAGATGCAATGCTACAGCTATATGCTTTATCACCGGGTACAAGCACGCATTCTGGCATCCCGTGTAATGTTGAAGGAACAGTTACAGGGTGAATTGGTTCTCCCACATTGCTCGGGGCACCAGACCCATATGCACCCCCCCCCCCCCCCCACAAATGCAGCTCTGTCCAGATATAGGCTTACAGGGTGGTCATAAATCAACTTTGCTGATATACAATCGCCTAGCAGCCGCAAAAATCAGTGAATGCAAATGAAATTTTAAATATAGGCATTTCAAGAGTATATATGCACTCAAGAATGAAAAGAGAAAGGAAAACCTAGCTCTCGCGGTTATGGTTACAGTAACAAAATGTCGAAAAATTCTAATGGCCATATTCACTTATAATTACAAAGCGTTCGACACAGTAAAATATCATAAATGGCGTTAGAACAGTGTCTGTAGCAATACTAACAGCAGCACCAGACACAAAGAAACATGTGGAAACAACCATTACAAATTATGGTGCTGCTGCTTCAAGAAGTCCCCACTAAGAGGGGTTAGCGCACCAACCCTTTTATAAGATCTTTCTTTGTCTGCGTGCGCCGGCATTCACGGTGTGCTACAGATTTCTTTTTTCTTTTATTAAACAAACAGCACAATGGACAAAACAGACAAAAAAAAAAGAAATTTAAATAAACACTTTTCGACCCAAAGGGATATAAATAACCTTCCATGGGTCGTATTGATACATTACATAGAGAATTTCTGGGCAACATACAAAGGCATATTTTACTACAATTGCTGCAGGCAAGTCACACCAAATATATTGCTATTTCCAACATCATTCTTGTTTTCTCACTACGTCAATCGCTTAGCAATGCATAAAAGGGAGTGTTGCTATTTGAATTTTTCAGAATTTTGTTGCTGTGACCATAACCATGAGAACTAATGTTTTGTGTTTTCCTTCATTCTCTCAAACGCATCCTTTAAAATATCTATATCTCAAATTTCATTCGCATTCCTTGATTTTTGAAACTGCTGGTGGCTTATATATATATCAACTAAGTTATTTTATGACCTCCCTGTATGTATATATACAGGGTGATTATAAAAAAACTATCCCGACATATGGGCCCCTAACTATCATACCATTCACAGAAACTGAATGAAATTTTGGCATAAGGTATTTTGAGGTATGCGCTCAAGAATGATATGGAAAACAACAGTGTCACTCTAACAGTTACGGTTACAGTGAGAAAATTTCGAAAATATCAAATGGCAACACCAAGTTTTTTTGTATTGGAATGTGATGTCCATTGTGAAAACCCCTAAATAGCGTTCGAACGGCAACTGTAGCATGAAAATCACCGGCGGTAGATAGGCTAAAAGTGAGGACAACCAATAAGGACAGAGAAGCAGCATAAAATAAAGCATTTTATTGTGTTTCACAAATTTTCCACATGACCTTGTGGAGGACTAATCAGCCTGGGAAACGTTGTGACGAATGAAACGAACATTAATGCTCTGGTGCACGGCAAAGTCCTTTTTACTTTTTCCTTGCCTAGCTCTGGGGATTTTCGTGCTACAGGTGCCATTCCAACGCTATTTAGTGTTTTTCAGTATGGCGATCGCATTCCAATACAAAAAACTTGGTGTTGCCATTTGATATTTTCGAAATTTTCTCACTGTAACCGTAACTGTTAGAGTGACACTGTTGTTTTCCATATCATTCTTGAGCGCATACCTCAAAATACCTTATGCCAAAATTTCATTCAGTTTCTGTGAATGGTATGATAGTTAGGGGCCCATATGTCGGGATAGTTTTTTTATAATCACCCCGTATATCAATGATTTGGCTATAAGATCTTGGTTGGGACTTTGCATCTAGCACAAAGCTGGCAACTGCTATAAAAAAGTTAAAATCTGTGATGTTACATAGCAGCAAAGTACTGACCCGCAATTCAAAATGCCTGGGGTATAAATCCCAGGGAGAAAAACATTTATATCGTCTTGAATGAAAAAAATTAAAATATAAAAAATACTTCAACAGTCTCATTATATTCATTAGCAAAAAATCGGAGAAAATTACTTTTCATAGATTAATCTATTTTCATGCGCGTTGATTCTCTGTAAATTTTATATTACAATCACAGAATGATTATTCAATGATGAAATTGATTTTAAATTAACTACTTGAAGGACTAAAGATGGAGCATATCTGAAAATCGATGGAAAGCATTTTGAGTATAAAACTGAAGAAGCTGAAGATTCTTTGACTCTTATTCTGCATAAGGCAACGAAAGAAGATGGCGGAAAATACAGTTGTGTTCTTTCTAACAGTTTAGGTTCTGATGAATCCAGTTGTGAAGTCAAAGTCACAGGTGCATATGCCATTACTATGATAATAAGGCCGGGATCACACTATGAAAGTTTAAAAAAAAAATCTTTTTCTGAAATTTGGAAAAACCCAATAAGATTACATTCGCTCGAATGTAACAACACCACCTATAACACATGGCCTCCGCACGAAGCTTGTGACGTCAATGAGGAAGGCCATTTCTCCTATTGCCATTGGATATATTGCAAAAAAGGATAAATATATCACTTTAGTCTGCCTGCTATAACCAATGACAATAGGTGAAATGGACGTCTTCAGTGACGTCACGAGCTTCGTGCGGAGGCCTTGTTCTATAGGTGGTGTTCAATGTAACCGATATGCTTATTGGTTGTATTTTTCAAGTTTTATAAAAGAAATTTTCTTAAAATTTTATTGTGCGATCCTGGCCTTACTACAGAAATTTTCCGTATAAATCTAAAATTTTTATTTTTACTCAAACTATTTGTGTAGATTAATTATTAATCTGTGCGTTCACATTCATTCTCTAAAAACCCATATAATTTCCAGAAGAAACAGAAGCCGTTAAAATTGTGAAAGGCCTTAAGGATGTTACGGTAACAGAACAAGAAGATGTTGAGTTCACAGTGAAATTCAAGGGCAAACCAAAACCATCTGCAAAGTGGTAATTATTTGTGATTACTTTTATCAATATTATATTAAGTGTATTTATATAGTAACTATAATAATAACTTTTTGAATCTTATCAAGTCAGACCAACCATCAATTTTTCTGATTTACTGTGCTCGAACCAGTATTGGTTATAAATATGTGAAGCTCGCTTAAAAAATAAAACGGATGCTAATTGATTCTTTTTCAAAATGCATAAAAAAACTTCATAAATTTTTATCACATTTTTCTTCAAGGAATGTGGAAAGTTAATTTAATGTCGTATCTAAGATGATCTTCAAAAACTTGTTTTTTTTTAAGAAACTAGGATAGCCTAGCCTCACTTTCTTACACTCTTTCAAACATACGTCTGTCAATTTTTGAAAATACAATAGGCGCCGCTTATTAGAATCACAAATAATGTCATCGGTCCCGTGTTGTTATCACTTTCACCAAGTATGGATTGAACCAATATCATAACATGGGAAAAAAAAATTTTATTTATTGGAAGTTTGGTTTATGTTATCAATATTTTTTTTTACTAGAAGTTTTTTCTTTTTTTGGCATATTTGAAGCTAAGGTTGAACCAGGCTCATTTTTTTCCTATAAATTATCATTATCAATCTGCAAGACTATTTAGGAGGTCAAAAGGCTCCCTTTTGAAAAAACTTCCTTACACAGGTTTACAATGTCCTAATTGGTCTGTAATAGCCGCAATGATCCATGTACGCATAACGCTGCTTTCGCAATTGTCTATAGTGAAGAAATGTTTAGGTAAAAAATTCAGTTTCTTTTCAGTTCGTGGTCAGTTTCTTTCAATACACCACATTCACAGTTTCTTGGCCAAGGGAATTTAAGTAATGTACCGTACATTGTCAAAAGTATCATAATTTGTAATATACATTGAACAGTTTCATTCTAACCCCCAACAATTTCTGAATTTAAAAAAAAAAAATTAGCTTTACAAGGAACAAAATTCCTGTTTTAGAATAATAAAAAAAAGAATGCTTTAACATTTTGTAACCTGTTATGTGGGAAAGAAAAGTGGTGTTTTATCCTGTTTCCATACATCCCGTTCGATGAAACGGGGCATACAGGCATCATACAAACAAACGGGATTTTTTTTGGATCAATCCCATAGCTTAGGATAGTTATCATTTGGTTATTGGTATCAGAGAAACCCAGAGTCCCAATGTTATCACTTTAAGAAGCATGCGCTGTATTTTAAATTGCGACTATGTTTTCAAAAATACATCCATACTTTGTGTTACAATATGTTAAAAAAGAAAAAAATATTCTTTATTTATTACTCAAATAAAATTTCATACTTCCTTAAGGACTAAAGATGGAGCAGAATTATCCATTGACAAGAAGCATTTTGAATACAAAAAAGAGGAAGCAGATGACTCTTTGACGTTGATCCTCCATAAAGCTACAAAAGAGGACTCTGGAAAATACAGCTGTGTTTTGACAAATTCATCTGGAGCTGATGAATCAAGTTGTGAAGTGAAAGTGACAGGTATGTGTCCATTTGATTTGGAGGAAAATGATGAATCACAAAAATTCTAAGCTGATTTTAAGAACTATTCAAATGTAAAGTCAATCCCTGCTATAGTAAACCTAACTTATAACCGACCTCCGGATTTAACGAATAAAATTTTTGCTGCCATCCCAACTCTTTTTATGCAGTCTGTAAATATTTCATGCTCATTCATACATTCATTCATCATTTTATCGCGTATACTTTTTAAGACTTTGACAGTTAAGTTCTTGTAACTCCTGATCTGAACTGAATTATTAAATTTAGAGTAACTTAAAAATAATTTAAAAATAACTTTTGATTTTACAAATAATTTCGAAAATTCACTTTTGGGAATCCAAACTGAACACATTCATAAGTTGCATTTATTGAATTATTTGTCAGAACAAATAATTCAATTTTTGACTCAGTGTAAGCTATCGTTCCGGATAATTTCTCACAAGTCCTTGAAATGATCAGAGGATGAATCCAGGCCGATCATTTAAGGGGGGGGGCAACGGCCACCTCCCCCGGCTTTTGAAAATACACTAAAAATGGTATAAATATATACAAATATATATATACATACATTGCATACATGTGCTTTGCCCTCCCCCCTGGAAAAATTGAAATGACGGCCCTGGATGAATCAATCTTCAGGACGTCACAAATTTATTTACAGAAAACAGCTATTTACAATTTTTCACAAATAAGAATCTCGCATTGAGGATAAAGCAACAACAAAACTGACTTGTGATCGCCTCTGTATTTATAGGTACGGTCGAATACTTCGAGAAAAATTAATATTCTAGAAAACTCCATTTTACAGTTTCCAAGTTGGTGGCGCTACCAGACGGACAGAAAATTAATCTTCCAGATGTTTGGCGTTGCACCTTCGCATTTCTCTTTTGGCAAAACGACATTTGCCAAGTTTGAGGGGGTTCTTAACAAATTACGAAAAGACCGAATTTTCGTAACACACACTATCTTCAAACACTATTTTTCTATCTGATTGGCTATGAGTGCACAAAATGATAAGACCAACCAAAACAAAGAAAAACACTTCTATGAAATCAGAAAAGAAGCTCTTTGGGCAAAAAACCGTCGTTGGTGTGAGTTGATTTTTTCCCACTGTTTTTGCAACACTAGTGGTAAGCATCATCAGGAGGTGTGGTAACTCTATACTAAATTCAAAGATTTGTTTTTAGCTGCAAATCCAAAATTTTCAACAGCTAACAGACCAATAGCCGCAGCATTTTCTTTTGCTTTACCGGCCTGTCAGGACTGCTGACAGCTGCGAAGATTTTGTCAAGTACTTCTGTTAAAATTCATTGAAATCTCTTCCTGCCTTTGCCATGAAATTTTGTTTGTGTATATTATTGAGATTATGGTCATAGTGCTATATAAATATAAATATATATATTTATTGTTTTGTCACAGAAAAAACAGAAAGCGCAAAATTTGTAAAAGGTTTGAAAGATGTTAGTGTTAAAGAAGACGAAGATTTGGAGCTCACTGTGAAGTTCAAAGGGAAACCCAAACCATCAGCAAAATGGTAATAAAGTCTATGCTAAGTTTATGTCATTTGTATAAATTTTTTTTCTTCAATTCAAAATTTTTACTTTTCATCAGGCAATTTTCAGCTTCTCCTTCGAAAATTTTCAGCCTTTAATATCATTAAAGTAAATGTTATCATTGTATCAAAACATTTTTCAATGAAAAATAAAATATCAATGATCAGTTGGAAAAAATACAAATTCTAGGCAAAGTGTCCAAGAAGGTGGCTGAAAAAAGATGCCCATAACAAGTATGGATGTCACATAAAACAGTAACATAAAATAAAAGCAATTAATAATCATAAAAAAAATGATTTTTCTGTAATATAAAAGAATTCTGTAGAATAATGCTCATAGTTCAGAAATATATGTGTACAGATCAGCGCATTTATCAATATCAGGTGTTGCTCTTTAATCAACTTAATTTGTTTGCTCTAAAACATTCTCCAAATTTAAAAAATAGATAAATATTTTATCTTCAGTTATTTTATTTATTTATTTTAGCAATATTGTTGGGCATTCAAGGCCTATTCACAAGATGACGTGGTAGATTTGTACACATATGCTTTGAAACATTTGATAGGAAATCGGAGATCTTGGTGGAGTTAACAATAATAGAGAGGAGCTTGCTCCATTCAACTATGGTATTGGGAAAGAAACTGAATTTAAAACAATCTGTAAAGGCAAAAATATGTTTTAATTTTTCGGTGTGGTCAAGTCTATTGGAAACATAGAAAGGATTAGTCCGAATACTGAACGTATCGAAATTTAAATGACCACGAATAATCTTGTAAAGCACGGCTAAGCTGGAGTTGGTGAGTAGCGAGTGGGTGGAGATTGAGTTCGAGCTTAAGATCGGAAACTGAACTAAAAGATGACCAGCGGTCGTGAATAAAGCGGGCGGATTTATTTTAAATAGATTCAAGTTTGTCTATGTTACTAGATGGGTGGGGGTCCCCAGACCTCAGCTGCATAAGAAAAAACGGGAGAAATATAAGTTTGGCAGCAGAGAAGTCGGTCGTCGTGAGTAGAATGTTTGAGGTTGCGGCGAAGGAAAAATCTTTGGTCTTACTTTGAAAGGAAAAAAAAAATTACGTGATTTTTTTCTGCTTGCACACTGTATACATAATTTTATAGGACAAAGGATGGCGCTGAACTCACCATTGATGGCAAACACTTTGAGTATAAAAAAGAAGAAGCTGAAGATTCCCTCACGTTGGTTCTACACAAGGCTACCAAAGCTGATGAAGGGAAATATTCCTGCAAGATCAATAATTCAGCAGGTTCTGATGAAACAAGCTGTCAGGTAGAAGTTGCAAGTACGCACCTTGTTAAAGTTTGTAAAAGAATCTTATAAGTAATGGATGGATAACAAATTTTAATAATTAACTAAATTCACTGTGTTTATTCCAAACAATTTTGTATTGTGTAAATTTTTAATGTGGATGTTTCCCGTGAGATCGATGTGGATATGACGAAAGAAAGAGTTGTTGCTTGCAGATGCGCATTTATGGTTTTTCCACCAGTGGGCTACGCAAATTTTGCCCGCTCTTCTCCTATTCTAGTCCAAAATTAATTTTAAATTCTTAATTTTCTTGTTGGCTTTGTAACCAGATTCGCAAACATGTGCTACAGCCCGCTTGTCTATCCCCCGCTCCACTCCTGTAAGTCACTCTTATGCTCACACACTATTTTAAGTAACTTTTTTTATCACACATGTTTGCACACGCTCTAGTCAGTCTTTTTGTCGTTCACTGGCATTTTTCCTTGCTTTATAAGTCACACTTTTGATGATTTACACGTTTACACATGCTCTGAGACATCATTTTTTTGGTCATTCTTAAGCTTGCAGGCACTCTAGAGCACTCTTTTGGTCATTCAGATGCTTTCGCACTTTCTAGGTCACTCTTTTGGTCTTCCACACGCTTTCACACACCCTATGCCACTGACTGACCTGGTCTCTCGCTCTGTAGGTCACTCTTTTGGTCATTCACATGCTTGCTCATGCTCTAAGCCACTCTTTTGCTCACTCACATGCTTGCTCATGCTCTAAGCCACTCTTTTTGCTCACTCACATGCTTGTAAACTCTCCAGGTCACTCACTAACCTTATCCCTTGCTGTCTGGCAAAGGCGCATTTATTAAGGTTTATACAAATCTTCCTGCTCTTCTCTCCCATTCCAATAACTTTCTTGGCCAAATTTGCCGTTTCTGTGAACTTACCGTCCTGGGCTATAACCCGCTAAGCCCCCCCCCCCCCATTAATATGCCACTGGTTGCTATTTAGGTTTGGTGTGGTAACCAAGCGCCTTGCACCTCCACATGGTTTATTGGAATTACATGCACTGTAAAACCTGTCACTTTGGACATCTTTATATCTTGGACGCCTCCCTACATTAGACGGTTTTGAATAGAACCAATCATAATCACATATCATTGGATATCCACAATACTGTACCTATATACCTTGGGCAGGTTATGATGGAACCATAGATGTTCAACCATAGCATGTTTTATTGTTCTTTAAAAACTATATTCCCTTATAATTTTTTTCAAAATGATGAAAAAATCATGAATTCTCTAGGAATTGAATTTGTTTCCTGTTAATGTTTCTCCATGAAAACATCCTGAAAAACAGTTTTGAAAAATCATATAGTATAACATTTTTGTTGCTTAATAAAAACATGACAATGAAATGTTTTTGTTCCTTCAGAGAAAGGAAAAGCTCCCAAATTTTCGCAAGGTCTGAAAGATATGACTGTCAATGAAGACCAGACTGTAAAATTCACTGTTAAGGTTGATGGCTATCCTAAACCTATGGCAAAATGGTGAGTAACATACATGAATGTTTCAACTGCTCAAAATTTTGCACTTATTATGTTTTTAAATGGGCCAATTTTGTTTTTGTATTGTTTACAGGCACATTAGAACTTCGATGTGCAAGTGCAGTTTGAATCTAATTAGTTCAACTGTTATTTAGTGAAGTTACTGACAGAAATAATTTAATTGAACCTGTATGAATATTTGGAAAATTATATCCATAACTACTCCATTATATACCCAATCTTTTACTGTGTTAACTGAATTTAATCCTGTAAGCTATTGAAAATTAGAATTTACAAAAACTGGAGACAAATCAAGAAATAAGACTCTTTTTCAAAAAAAAAGTCTTATCTAGAGATTAATTTTAGTATTTTTAAATACAATTGCTCAAATTTACTTGAAATTTGTTTTATATTGCTGTTTCAAGTCAATTTAAAATTTGATGAATTTTTTCAATGCAAACAACTATTGCCCAGTCAAGCTATAACAGATATTAACCGTAAACCAAATCAGCTAGTGAAGAAGAAAAGTTCCTAAAGCAGAAATCATGATCTCCAAAAAACATCATCATGATTATTGATTTAAAAAAATCGTATAGATCAGATGCTAAGAGAATGTAAAAATATTTATATTATTTTCACTAATAAGTTGTTGTTGTTGTTGTGTTTTTTTTTTTGAATGAATTTATTGATTTCGGCTTTCAGGACTAGAGATGGTGCTGAATTAATCATTGATGAGAATCATATTGAATACAAGGTTGAAGAAGCTGAAAATTCGTTAACAGTTATCCTACATAATGTATCAAAAGAAGATGTTGGACAGTACTCTTGTTATATTTCAAATAGCCATGGTTCTGAAACTACGAGCAGTAAACTGTCTGTGATTGGTAAATGCCTCTATCATATCTACTTTTCAAGTTATTGAACATGTAAAATAATCGATCACTCCAGCTCTAATAACACGTAAACGTGCAACATTTATGCTAAATTAAAGAAATTGGAATAAGATAATATTTTGAAGACATTTTTTATATCTGTATATTCTTGTAATTTTAATATTTTTCCAAATATGTAATCTACAGGGTCTTTATAATTAAAGTTCCACTCTGAAATATCCATAAAAGGAAAACTACTAGACAAAACTTGGTAATAGTTACATGGGATTCAATTTTCCGCAAAAAAAGTTCAAAAACTCACCACCCGTGGAGAATGGCGCTGTATGCTGTTAAACGAAATAATACATGGGTTTAAAGTGTTTTTAACCATTTTTAAAACGTGTTACAAAGCATGTTCAATGTGGCATCTACCATTTTCTGAAAGCAAATTGAATCGCATTACTGCGTTCTCAACAGTAGCTCTTAGCATATCCGGAGGAATGTTACAGACATGTCGGTGCATCACATTTTTCAATATAGCCAAATTTTTTTATGTTGTCACCATAAACAGTGGCTTTGAGGATACCCCATAGCCAGAAGTCACAAGGTTTAAGAAGAAAAAAGGCCACAGAAGAGTTAACAATATTGCATACAGCGTCATTACCCACTGGTGGTGAGTTTTTGAAGGTTTTTTTTTTCGGAAAATTCCATGATCTCCTGTAAACTGTATTACCTAGTTTGATAGCATTTTCTCCTGTAGTTTTCCTTTTATGGTTATTTCAAATTGGAACTTTAATTATAAAAACCCTGTATATTATGCCATATTTTAAATGTACTTTTTTCTTTTACCGCTAAATTTTGTAACTTCAATTAAGCATGGTATTGAGAAGAAAGAGACCATTAAAGATGCATTGCTTATTTTTTTCACCTATTCAAGAGAGTAAAGTGTCTCATAGATGAGAAAATATGATAGTTTTACATGATGAAATGTAGAATGACCTTCTGACACTCAAAACGATATTACATATATCTTCGTATAATTTAGCTATTTGAATATTTTATTTTTATTTTATCCTTTATTGTTGTATTATGTGAGGAGTTTAGTCTCAATATATAGATGGTGGTTTAATTTTTGTTATTATTTTCGTTTATTTGTAGCTTTACTAATCTATAAATACTACCTTTAACTTCATCAAGGTCTTTCAGACAAGGAAATTGCCCCGGAATTCACGGAAGGATTAAAAGATAGAGATGTTAAGAAAGGTGAAACGATAAAACTGACAGTGAAGTTTAGCGGCAAGCCTACACCTAAAGCAGAATGGTAATGTTTTGGAATTATATATTCTCTCTAGTTGTCTAGTACATTGGCATCGTGTTTCGTGTAAAAGCCAGAAAAATATTCAGTGAAATTTGAGTCTCTTCTTCTTCACAATAGCTGTTAAATTGTGTGGTATTGTCTCGTTTCATTTACTGTTGTGATTCATTAGTTATTACCATATTTCTTATATAACTACTATGTATTTTGTTATATTAGTCACGGCATGAGAATTTGATAGTATTTGGTATCGTCGCAATAGGAGTACAACGAAGAAAGAAAATACGGGGGGGGGGGAGATATGAAATTCTTGATGCATTTTTTACACACTATCGTGCCATTTTCAGAGGATAAATATATCAGCTATCAGACTGACCAGGAATCCCACTACTTGGGTTGATTACCAAATCTCAACTCTTGGTTGCTCAGTGGAAAAATATGGTCGTTCAAGGTATTAGCTAATACAGCTAATAGTTGCATTGTATGTACATGTAAATCTAATTCATTCTCACCATGTCGTTTGACTTGGACAGACGTATTTTTCCGTTGAGCAACCAGGAGTTTGAAGTTAAGATTTGATAACCAACCCAAATGGGATCCCGGGTCAGCATCATAGTGGTTATATTTATTCTCTGAAGATGTATCCATAGTATGTCAAAATGCATTAGAAATTTCCTATTTTTCCGTCTTTTTCGTCGCTGTTTTTTTGTGATTATATATCAGACAAAGATTATTTAGTCTTCCATTCGGTACCATCGACTTTCTTTGCACTGTTGGTACAAACTCAGGGGGGTCTGTCCACACATTTTTTATAGGGTCTCGTTTTTGTGAAAATGTTTTTTTTCATTTTTGTGAAGATGATTCATAATTTTGTGAAAACTAATGTAGTAGGAAGTTATAAACAATCTAGTTAATTCTGTACGACAGAAATAAAGTTTTTCAAATTTATGGTATTGTTAGTTTGTATTTCACAAATAGTCTGTTTTTCAGGTTCAGAATTTTGTGGAGGTTCCTTAAAACTGACCCAACTTTTGGCTGGACAGATCCCCCCCTGAAACTGCTGTAAAATATTTCTCGCGTGTATTTGGAGAGAGGATCAATCCCCAAAATCCCTTTCTTTGGTTGTGGCTTCACATAGAAGTGCATTCATAATTTTGTTAAACAATCGGATGTTTATTGGATTTTTTTAGAAATTATTTGCTGAAATGTTTCGCAGAGTTCCCTGATTTAATTCTCTATGAATTTTGCTTAATTCTAGTGTTATAACGAGTTTGTCATTATATCAGATCACTGTTAAACCGGTTGTGGTTCCCTATATATGTAGAAGATTTGTTTACTAAAACTTTCTGGTGCTGAACAGCATTTCAGACAAATTAACGGGTGCTATATCAGGGTTCAATTGTAATTTGTTATTTCCTATAGATTTTTACCCGGTTTTTATATTTTCAGTTATTTATTTTAAAAAAAATTCTCGTGAATGTAATGAAATTAATAAACACAATTCACTGGTTGCTTTCCAGGTCCTATGATGGATCAGAAATCATTGTTGATGGTAAACATATTGAACTTCAATCAACGGATGCTGAAGAAACACTAACTATCCATGAAGTTGTTTCAGAAGATGCAGGGAAATATTCATGCGCAATTACAAATTCTTGCGGCAAAGCTAAAACGGCTGGAAAACTTTCAGTACTAGGTAAAGATTTCACACATGTTATATAACTGTAATTTCATGCTTAAAATTTATTTTTTGGCAGCAAAAAATGTTAGCTTTTTTTTTTTTTTTTTACTTTTATGCATCATTTGGAACTGTTCATGAATAAACTGTTTAATGAATTCTAGTTCCACCAACCATATTGAAAGGCTTAGAAGACACAGAAGGAGTGATAAATGGTACTGTTCGACTGAATGTGAAATTTGAAGGGCATCCGGAACCAGTAATAACTTGGTAAGTTTTTAAACCTAACAGGAGCTTGAAAAAAAGAGTTGTTTTGTTCAATCTGAAAAAATTCAATTATTTAGGCAATAATGTTAAAAAAATGTGCAAAAGTTATTTCGTATTATCAGTGCAAGATTTTTGGTGATTTTCAATCTTGTATAGATGAAAAATTAAAGGACTGCTTATGATCTTCTAAGAGTGATGATAAATATTATGATACTCTTATAATCTTTCACATCTAAAAAAATGGTGAAAGTGTGAAAGATGTTTTGCATCACTGATCATAGTCACTGACAGCATTGCTCTGTGAGAGTGGATTAGAAGATTTTATTACTTGGGTTTTATAGCATAAGTCTTAATAATATAGAAATTTTCTAGATAAATAGTGGAAGACAGTGTTTTTCAACCTGTGGTCCGCGAGGTTAAGGGTTCTGCAGGATTTTATTATTTTCACGCACCCCCAATGCATGAATTACACATTTTTTACTGTGAGAAACTGCAAGTTACTCAATTATTTATGATACACAAACTATAAAAAAATAATTCATATACCCTAGGATGCTCTCAAGACAGCTCTGTCCTTATGCCTTGTCTTTTCGGTTGTAAAAATGAACAATACATTTCAAACAACACCTGTATGTGAGGAGTTTTCTTCCTGCATCATCTGAAACTTTCCTAGCATTTCATGTTCAAATGCAGATCGGCTCAGGGCAATATCCGATTCATAGGTCTTACGTGTTCATTAGGGATGGGGCTGCCATTTCAATGCGGTCACGTGGGACTTCTAAAAATGGTAGAGGAGTTCTGTAAAATAATGAAGAAATCTAGTTCTACAAAATAGAAATGTTTGTATTTATTACGAAAACCTTCACAAAATCGTACGTTGCCGATGAAAAAAACACTAACAACAACAAGATAGATGGGGAAGAGCTTAACATGAAATTAGAATTTTCTGTATACACGGTTAATCCATTGCCCGGTTAATCACCCGGATAATCGAGGTTCTACTGTACATTATTGCTAAGAGAAATCTCTATTGCCAAAAACTAATACCAACACTTGTAATATTATTATTGAAGATGGTATTGCTATATCCCTCTCAGGCCCTGGTGTCACAAATGTGTGGGCTGATTTTTCTCCCTGTAGAATTTTTTCCTTTGACCTCGGGGAATTAAGCTCTGACTTGAAGGATTGTGGGAGTTTTGAGTTAAAAGCATGGTGAATATGAACTTTCAGATACTTGATGGACTTTCAGTGGTTTTTTAAGATGGATTCCAGGAGAAAAGTGCTTCTGGGGAAAGTGCCATTTATTACATAAAACTTAGCAATAAAAACCTTTTCCATAAAAAAATTGAAAATTTAAAAAAAATAAAGATTTGCTGACATTTATGTTTCTAATACATTTTTTGAGTATCAAAAATGCAAAAACATAAATTAAGATTCCAAAAAATGAATGTTCAGATCTGAAAGGAATGTGGGAGAGTATATTAAAAGAATATATATATCTCCCTCCTCCCCTTTATAAAGACAATTTTTGAATGTCTTATTTCATTTACATATTTTCTGGTTGTAATTAGTTTTTGTTAATTTTCAAGGAAGAAAGATGGTGCTGAGATTACAATAGACGGAAAACATTTCAAAAAGGCAATTGAAGGAGATGACTCGTTAACTTTGGTTATAAATGATATCAATGTTCAGGATGCTGCAACTTACACGTGTGAGCTTAAAAACCCTATTGGATGTGTATCAACCGCGGGCAAACTGAAAGTTTCAGGTGAAATATTTTCTGATTAGTCTAGTTTTTGATTTCTACCGAAGGCTATAAAGAATTTCAAACATCTTTTTACGGCATTGGAAAAATTATGACTTCCAATTATTGCTCACTCATATTTATTGCCATTCCAGGCATTGTAATTAAATACTATATCAGTTATTTTGTGTGTAAATCCAGTCTATAACACTCACATTGATCTGTTTCCACAACCAGGAAAGCCTGTTATAAAGATTCCCTTAGAAAATAAAGAGGTATCAACAGGGGAAAAGAATGTAGAGATGGTTGCAGAAGTGAAAGCTACTCCTGCACCAGATGTTACATGGTAACTCACCTGTTTAGAATGTGGTTTTCTTTTTCAAAACAACTGCGTATAAAACACATATTGCATGGATATGCTCAAATAAAACCTGTTAGAGATTTCTAGCAATTGTTATCCTCCCCTCAATCTATCTAGTTTTATACAATCTAGTTAGATCTATTTATTAAACTAGAAGTGAGTTACACCTGGCCTTTGAAGAGGTTTCATTCAGCCTGGGAAAGGAGTCTACGACAGTTAGTGCAGACAATTTGGTACAGCGACAGTTCAGTGCAAGAGAATTTAGCACCAGGGCAGAGCAATTCAGTGCAGTGATTATGTTTTGTAAATAACAATTCCTTTCCCACTTTTTACAGACTTAAGACTGGCACATGTACTTTCAAAATGCTTTGAAATGATTTAGAAAATAAAGAGTGGTTAGAATTTTCTGACACAAATATGTCGCCGGCTGTCATAAAAAAATGTATCGATAATATATCGGATCATTCTTGAAAAATACTATGGAGACAATAAAGAAGGAAGAAGATTTGCATGATGTAAAATTATTTCAAGGGCACCTGGATTGGAAGGCCAACATGAGTAAATCATGGGAGAGATCCAAAATTTGCTATAGAACAATGGAATCAATTCGACGTCGCTATTGACGGCTTTGCAAAAACCAATAATGATATTGAGGGCTGGCACAATTCGTTCAGTAGCGTTATCGAAGTCCATTAAACCAATATTTTTTTGGAAATTCGTAAAGGCTCTGCAGAAAGAGGCGAAGCTAACAGAAATTATATAAATTAGAGCAGTGCATCTTCGGTCAGTCTTAAGTCAGAGAAAAGTGGGAAGGAAATTGTTGTTTACAAAACATAATCACTGCGCTGAATTGTTGTCGCAGCGCTAAATTTTTGCCCCGCTAAACTGTCATGACACCCTGGGAAGGGTGTCTGTAAAAAGGGGGGTGGTTTTATCCATGCAACACTACAACCATACAGTTCATGGACCGCAAACAGCTGTCAGTCTGCAAACCAAAAAGACCGTGCACCCCTTTAATTTATCCATATACAGGGTGATTCAAAACTCAGCATATAAACTTTTAGGGGAGGAAAAAATCACAAAAACAAAACAGAGCCACAACAAAAAACTGTGCATAACAGTGGATGGTAAGAATTTTGAGCTCTTGTTGGGAGACTTAGCGTGTACACGTACTGTCCTCGTGTAAAGTATCACTAAACAAAGAGTTTTCATACCCATTATTGGCTTGTCATTTCTGCATCTTCATTTATTCTCCAGCTGATCAGGTTGGGCTTTCAGCAGTACTCATTTACGAACTTGTATGGACTTGAACAATTTGTTTTTAAGTCTAAAGTTTGTAAAAACGTTTCTTTTTTAAAATTGGAGGTTCTTAAAATCTAGTGTGTTGACTGTATTTAGTCTTAAATAGAATATCTGGATGCTTCAAGACCTCTTGTTTTATCTCAGCTACATCAAATAAAGGAACTGCACAAAATGATTACATAATATCCGAAATTTAATAAACTTTCTAAATTCAACACTGTCAAAAATATTTGGGTTGTTCGTGTAACCATCTCTTTATGGGATATATTTTTTGTTTCAAGTGTAAGAAATTGCCAAAACTCGAATGGTGCTAAATTTAGAAGGAGATATCATGAAACTGATATTCTACTTTGTTTAAGGGTTATTATTCCTATGACAATGGGAAATTTCATGTCATAAACTAAGAATACAATTAACCATGTCAAAAAAAAATGTTTCAATGATCAAGAAAATTATTTGCGCAACACAGTCAATGCTCATTATAACGACCCCCCTTCGTACCATGGAAAACGGACATTATATTTGGAGGTTGTTATATCGAGCGTGTTAAAAAATCTTAAAGTTTAACTTCTTCGGAAAATTGTGTATTGTATTTATGGAGTATTCTTTCATTTTGTTACAATATTGCAATAAAAATGTATTTAAAAAAATCACAATCCAAATACACAGTACAGTATGCACATTCAACTTACGAAAAAGCGCTATATTATGGCTAAAACCTACATTTACTTTTTACTAAATGCAGCAAATATGTTGACATGTTCTCCAATCGAGAAATCAAGTAAAATCATGCAATAAATTATAGAATAAGAAGGAAAAAAATTAATCGCGTTTGAAGTGGGAGTGAGCCATCATATGAGGAAATAGAACATAATAGTAGGCAAGATTTCCTATAATGGCGCGAGTTAACAACCAGATGGCACCATGGTAAGATGCTCTTCTTCCACTATGAAGGTTACCGTCAAAGTTCACGGGCTCAAATCTGGACATGGAACGTGAGAAACAAGTTCTTTACCTACCGAGCCTGGGGCTACCACCGATATAAATGGCGCCTTCATTTTCCACTTTTCAACTCCACTAGTTGGAAATTGCTGTATGGCGATATATGACCGGAGTTGGTGTACTGTAAAGTAAAGTAGTTAACCACCGGGTTTTCCCTTATCTTCAAACTATCTATGTTTCACGCCCTTTCTTCTTAAAGCATCACATTTCAAGGTCAAATCCCTTCAACGACGGATTTTGTCTATTTCTTTGGGGGGAAAAAATGGGGGAGGGGGACCGAGCCGAGTTCGATCGTTGTGATTGATTGATTTACCGGGTGTTATCTTGGATGAAAAATAACATGGCAAAAATAGGGAAATATTTAGGTAATTATAACGAGTGTCAACTGTATTTCTTATATGTAAGCATGATCCAAGATGCTAAAAAAGTTGTAAATTATGATGTGATCTCACTTCTGACAAAAAATGCCAAAATTTCCCGAATCCTACTAATGCTCTTCTGATTTTTTCTGAAGAGTCTGTTTTTTTTGTGTTTTTTTATAATTTTCATGATGAATATTTTTCTTAACAAATATTTTGATTATATTTATGGCATTTTATTTGCTATGTAGGTCACTTAACGGAAAAGATATCAGCAATGATGATAGGTTTAAGATAGAAAGCGATAAAGGTGTTTGCAAATTGATTATCAAAGAGGCTGGGCCTGATGTTGATGGAGAATATCGTCTGGAGGCAAGAAATCCTAGTGGAGCTGTTGACACTAAGGGAAGACTCGAAGTTTTAGGTTAGTTTTACTTTTGTTTATTATCATCATCCATGAGTATTTAGTTTCTACATGTTTAATTTTTTAATAACAGATTTTTCGATGTCTCCAATCCTTAAGTTCAAATAACAGTAAATAATGAAAATAATAATATCAATATATTCATGTGCATATATATATACAGGGTGATTATAAAAAAAACTATCCCGACATATGGGCCCCTAACTATCATACCATTCACAGAAACTGAATGAAATTTTGGCATAAGGTATTTTGATGTATGCGCTCAGGAAGGATATGGAAAACAACAGTGTCACTCTAACAGTTACGGTTACAGTGAGAAAATTTCGAAAATATCAAATGGCAACACCAAGTTTTTTGTATTGGAATGTGATCTCCATTGTAAAAACCCCTAAATAGCGTTCGAACGGCAACTGTAGCATGAAAATCACCGGCGGTAGATAGGCTAAAAGTGAGGACAACCAATAAGGACAGAGAAGCAACATAAAGCTTAATAACAATAGCTTAAAGCACAATAAAGCATTTTATTGTGTTTCACAAATTTTCCACATGACCTTGTGGAGGACTAATCAGGCTGGGATCTCAGCCGAAGAAACCGTGTGACGAATGAAACGAGCATTAATGCTCTGGTACACGGCAAAGTGCTACAGGTGCCATTCCAACGTTATTTAGTGTTTTTCAGTATGGAGATCGCATTCCAATACAAAAAACTTGGTGTTGCCATTTGATATTTTCAAAATTTTCTCACTATAACCGTAACTGTTAGAGTGACACTGTTGTTTTCCATATCATTCTTGAGCGCATACCTCAGAATACCTTATGCCAAAATTTCATTCAGTTTCTGTGAATGGTATGATAGTTAGGGCCCCATATGTCGGGATAGTTTTTTTATAATCACCCCGTATATATATATATATATATATATATATATAGAGAGAGAGAGAGAGAGAGAGAGAGAGAGAGAGAGAGAGTTTTGAGAACTTTTTCATGTTAATGTTGCAGAGAAGCCAAGGTTCACCAAAGATCTCAATGACATTGTAACTCTTGATGGCGAGAATGTTTGTCTTGAAGCTGAAATTAAAGGAAACCCCAAACCAGTTGTTACATGGTATGGATTTTTTTCGCTTTTGATTATTATATTTCAATTTTTTTCTTAAATAATTGAAATTAATTAATAAAAAAATGTATGGGTGCTTATAAAAAAAATGTTTAGGCATATTGAATACTGAAAATTAACTAAGTAAGCAACATTCACATTTTTATGACTTGCTTACATTAAGCGACTGAAGCTGCATGTAAGCATTCCGTGCTTACAATGCACAACTCTTTGAGAAAATACATCAAACTATTGTTTGCAATTGAGAGAGTTTCTTGTGGCGAAAATTCATATTCGGTACAAGTTTGTGTTCTTCTGGATTGTTACCTTAACGCTGGTGGTTAGCACCATCCTAAGGTGTCTACGGTGTATTATTATTGATTAACAAATTACAACTAAAAATTCTTGGTCACAATAGGCAAATCTCTCAGTGAGGTGGGTGATAAGTATACAGGATGATTCAGAACTTATGGGCAAACAAAACTTCGAGGAGTGATAGAACACATCTATAAACAAACATTTTTGTCATACATGGTTATAAGACATGCTACCTTGTGCTGAACCGTTAGACGGCACTGTCATTGCACGCATAAAGCGCTTGTTTTGGCACTTATCGTTGATTGCAAAACATATGGAAAGGTGGACATGCATTTCACGTATGGTTGTGTGGAACGAGAATGCTCTGAAAACCAAAGCAGTATGCTCCAAACTTTGAGGGATTGCTCCATATCTCTGTGAAACATGAATTATGATGTCCTTACAATCTTGGAACATCCTTTATCTTTCACGCTGCTGAAAATAACAAGGAACAAAAGGAATTCGATAAACTGTACATAAATGTACGGTTGTCATTAATTAAGAATGTATAGACTCTCAGTTGATCCGCGCATTGGCTATCATAAATTCGATTTGTATTAACCCTAGAATACTAACTCTACGTCTTAGAAAAGTAGAGGTATCGGCAGTTAGCATGCTGTTTTTATCAGCTTTTGTTTTAGTTAGTATTCTAGGGTTAAGGCATAGAGTCTATCATAAAAAAAGATGTTTCTCTATTCCCTCTGCCCTTGGTAGACTCTCAATTCATGACGGCTGTGAAAACCTCATACGGGCTACATCTCATATTCAGTACTAAAAAATTTCTTATTCATATCTTATTTACTAATAAAGATTAGCATATACAAATACAATACAAATACAAATACAACGCCACAACAGGCAAATTGCCCAACGAGGTGGCTGATCCCTGAGCCCCTACCAACTACAGCTACACCACACATGCAACGCCCCCCCCCCGCGGAACCCCCAACGAATCGGTACGTGCGGGAATGTGCGTGTACGTGTAGTGCAACCTGACGTAAAGTTTGTTTCTGTGTAATGCTTGTTATGTGTAGTGCTGTCATCTGCCCCCAGTTTTACTAACTATGAGTGAAGTGTTATGGTTGAATGATTTACCGTTGTAGGACTGTTGCTCTCTGTGGCGAGACTTTTTAACGGGGAGATCGGCTCGCATTTGCGCCTTGAAGTTGGGAACCACAGAAAACCAACTTCAGCCGACCACCACTGTGGGGTTCGAACCCGGATCCTCGCATCACGAGTCCGGCACTATAACCACTCGACCACCACAGCGGCAAAGTCAGTGAAGTAATTTTATTTCTAATAGTCATTTTATGGGGGGTTTTTTTTTAAGGCTTAAAGACAAGAAAGAAATACCTGATAAAGACAAGCATTTTCAGAGGAAAGAGGAAGGTGAAAACTACAAACTGATCATCAACAATTCACAAGTTGCTCACAGTGGGTCTTATACGTGCAAAGCCAAAAACTCTGTTGGTGAAGCCAGTCAATCAGCAAATGTGACTGTTAAGTGTAAGCAATCATTTTCACTTATTTATTTTTTTTTTCATCCATCAAAATTCTTCACAATGCATGCTTAATGTTAACATCCGTAGAATGATTTTTTTTTCTTAAAATTGAAATCGAAAATGGTAATCCAGATTATACAGTCGACGGTCATTTATAAGGACCTTCTTCGTTGAATGGAAAATGGATGAATTTCTTATTTGAGGGGGGTTTTCTTTCTCAGCATTTCTATAAATTTCGTAACGTGTAAGCTTTTTTCATCATCACGTCACCGCAAAATCACTTTCACGAGCCACATGTTGAAGACATGAACACATGTGTGTTATACCAAAGATGTTTTATTCCGCCATGTTTCAAATCCTCACATTTGTATTCTTCCTTTTGGTTCTTTAGCTAAAAAAGATACCCTGAGCCCCGTGTTCCTTACTCATCTGTATGATCAAGTTATAGTTGTTGGAGATGCTGTGAAATTTGAAGCTAAAATTGATGGAAAACCCCAGCCTAAAGCAACATGGTATGAGAAACATATTATCTGATTATATGTTATATAGGGGAAACTTGTATTTAGTTCATTATAAGTAGATTATTGCCTTTAAATTTGAATTGTGTTTAAATCATTGTATAAGTTTATTATCAGTTTTTCAGTAAATATTAGTTTATTATAATCAATCAATTTTTATACGTGTGTGCACATTAAAAATTTGAGAGAGATGTATGACATCCTGAGGGAGATTTCAAACACCCTGAAATTTTATTTAGTAAAATAGTACTTTTTGAATGTAAATGGATTATTACATGAATACAGCTGTTACGAAAATTATGCAAATAGTGATTATTTATCATTTATTACGTAATCTCTCACCTGTTAATATTCGGTGGTGCATATCTCTGTAAATATTGCCAAGTTGGCAACTGCTATAAGTCGGCAATGTAAGGATGCCAAACAAGAAGTGTAAATATGTTCCGAGAAGATGGTAGAATAATCATAGATGTCCTCCCGTGGGATAAATCTGTGACATCCTGCATTTTGTTTCATCCTTTGCTCATTTCAAGGACTTGCATGACACATTTTCTGGAACACAGTGATACCTCAGCTTACGAATGTTTCAGCAAATGAATTTTTTTTTTACATTTTTCTGCCTTTGCTGATGAATACGGATTCGACTAACGCATGTTTTTGTTGAAATGGACGCACGCACCAACGTAAATTAGCCACGTTGTGAGCTAAATTGCCAATACAAATTAATCCAATTAGTAATTGTCACTTAGTCAGGATTAATTTCTGTCTTCCTCAGAATTGCTTTCCAGAGACACCTCTGTTTCCATTTCTGAAATATTTTGAGCCATTTCATGTAAAATGAAAGCTAAGAAAATATTCATTTGTGTGTTCGTGCGTTCGTGCGTGTTTTCCATTCTATATAGCATCCCAACCATTCCATATAGCATATACCACCATTCCATTCTATATAGCATATACCACCATTCCATTCTATATAGCATCCCAACCATTCCATATAGCATATACCCATATACCACCATTCCATTCTATATAGCATCCCAACCATTCCATATAGCATATACCCATATACCACCATTCCATTCTATATAGCATCCCAACCATTCCATTCTATATAGCATATACCACCATTCCATTCTATATAGCATATACCACCATTCCATTCTATATAGCATATACCACCATTCCATTCTATATAGCATATACCACCATTCCATTCTATATAGCATCCCAACCATTCCATATAGCATATACCCATATACTACCATTCCATTCTATATAGCATATACCACCATTCCATTCTATATAGCATATACCACCATTCCATTCTATATAGCATATACCACCATTCCATTCTATATAGCATATACCACCATTCCATTCTATATAGCATATACCACCATTCCATTCTATATAGCATTCCAACCATTCTATAAAGCATACCAGACACGTTTTTTTCCCCTGCTATGGCTCACAAACCTGACCGCATAGTACGCTCTGGCTCCGGGTCCCCAACTAATTATGGGCGACCCAGGCCGTCGGTGCACCCGACACTGTTTCACCTTCGCTCTGCCCGTGAGCTTGATCAAGTCCCACTGAAAAATTTTCCTAGCAGAGTGTGGGTTACGATCCACAATGACTGCATAGTGTGAAATTTAAAAATATATTCATTTTTTTTTCATTTCCTTTAAATTCTCCATCCAATTGTAAAGCTGTTTATCTAAGCCTTCTGTCAATTTATGTTGTTTTATTTTTTAGAGTGTTTTTTCATGAAAGTTACTTTGAAATTTCGGACAGTTCCTGGAAGGAATTAAACGTTTTTTTCATCGAAACGTATGGGAAATCTGGTTTCGACTAACAAATTTTATTCTGGAATGAATTATCTTCTTATTATATCGAGTTATCACTGTGTTTTTATGCAGATGAGCCGTTCAAACTAGCATTTATGTTTCGATAGCCTCGTAAAATCATAAATCTTGCATTTATTATAGGTTTAAAAACGATGGAGAAATCAAGGAAAGTGAAGAAGCCATCATAAAATGTGAAGATCAAACATATAGTCTCGTCGTGAAGAACCTAAAACTCAGTGACAGTGCAACTTACAAATGCGAAGCTGTGAATGAGTATGGCAAAGCTGCAGAAAAGTCTGTGCTGACTGTCAAAGGTAAATTTCTAAACAAAAAAAAGAAATATGAATTCATTGAGCTACGGTGTTTCTTAATTACAAAATAATCATGTCGTAGCCGTGATTTTCAAGGAGGAAACTTGTTTGATCTTATTCCTAGCATCGCTGAACTGACACTATCAGTTGTTACACAGGGTTTCCTGCAAGTCTAATTCTCCCTTTACCTCATCAACTGTTTGTCGTGGAGGTATGGGTTCTAACTTGAAAAACGCTCGGAATGTGTTCAGGAATCACACTGTACCAGTTTTAAGAGTGAAAATGCGGTGGATCATAAAAAATAAAAGATCCATATTTTCACATGGGCCCCCTTGTCGTCTTACCTTCAAATTAGAAAGTTGTTGCCCCATCTATTCGCTGAGACATTTGAATTCAAAAATTGGAAATAGGTATGGAATGGGCAGCATAAAATAACCGACAATGCTCTTTTTTTCCTTATCTATACTGTTCTTTCAGAACTTTTCTCAGATTTTTGAATTTAAATACCTCAGTGCGCAATTGAGAATTTTTTTTTGGCCTCAAGAAAGACCAGGGCAACAACTGTTTAATTAGAAATTAGAGGACAAGGGAACCGTATAAAAATTTAAACACATGACTCAATGTATTTTCACTCTTGAAACTACTACTTTACCGCACACCAACTCCGCTCATATATCGCCATAGGGAAATTTCCAATCAGTGGAGTTGGGTGAGAAATGAAAGTGCAGTCTATCGGCGGTCACCCCAGGTTCAGTTGATAAACTTTTTTCTGATGTCCTTTTGAATGGATTCGAACCCATGGGCCTTGACGCCAACCTTCGTAGTGGAAGACGAGCATCTTACCACGGCGCCAATCGGGCCACTGTTGAAACTGGTACAGGGTAATTGGTGAACACATTTTGAGCTTTTAAATTAAAAAAAAAAAAAAAAAAAACATCCTCGTTCTCCACAAGGAACATTTGTTGAGATAAAGGATGAATTAGGACTTACAGGACACCCTGCGTAATGTTTTTAATTAATTAATGAACTTTATAATTTTTCAATAAGAATCTTAATGCGAAACTTGCATGTTAAATGGTTTCCATAGCTTGTTATAACCATAGATCATGTTACTTTACTGGTAGTTATTGTTTGGTAAAATCAAATCCTATAACTAGTACGATTCAAGTTTTACACATTTTGTATTTTTTTAAACTTACATTTTTTTAAATGCATGTATATTTAGAACCAGTGGCACCTCAAATCGAAGGAATAGAGGATGCTGAAGTTGCCTATGGTTCTCCAGTTCGCATCAAGGCTAAAGTTTCCGGATTTCCAATTCCTAAAGTTAAATGGTAAATGGGAGGATTTAGTTCGAATCCTTGTTTCCTCATTGTTATTTATTTACTGTTTTTATTTCTTTGTCATTGCATTATTGAAATCATTTACACTCGTGTGCAAAATTAAGAGAATTTGCGCATTGTGTCTATTTTCACAAAAAAGTACTGAACGATAGGTACTAATAATGCCACCGGAGAGGTATGCAAATATTAATAAGATAAAGCCGAAACAGGATTTGGGTGAAGGAAAAACGTCCAAGACCCTGGTAAAGGGAAATAATTTCCGGCCGAAGTTTCCGGATTATGGGTTTCTGGACTTAAAAGGTCTCACTGTATAAGTGTTATGTTATATGAGTGTCATGAGTATGTGTTTTTGGTCAAGATACCATCGTGCATTATTATGTCATGGTCATGATCTCTAAATGGATTAAAGTTATGAGTCCAGGGTTTGTACAGGCCTTAAAAATCCTTAAAAAGGAAAATTTCATTTCCAAGTCTTTAAAAGTCTCTGAAAAATCATCAAAATGAAATGAATCAAAAAATTTGATAAATAAAAAAAAGAGACCTAAAGGGTTCCGCCATGTAAATTACAATGGATCCCATTTATAACGTTTTTCAAAAAAACCGTTATAGAAAACGTCGTAGGCGGGAAAACACTTTAAATAGGAAATCTCAATGAGAATTAATTAAGATTGGGACCACGAAAATAAGTCGTACTAAGCGGGAAAACGTTCTAAATGGGAACATTATAAGCAGGATTGACTATATATATTAAAAAGGGCTCCTCTACTCAAACAAGGCTCCGCCATAGAAATTATACACTGAAAAGGGCTCCGCAAATCATAAAATGTTGAGAAACGCCGGTCTACAAGTTGAAATGAGATTGTTTTGAAAAATTATGTATCTTTAATAAATCATCATTTCAAACTCGAAATTTTAAATGAGTAAATGTTGATCGAATTTTAATTTAAAAATTTCCCGCAAAGTGCTTGAATAGTCCTTGATTTTTGTTTTTACCTTCAAAGAGAACGAACCGTGTTATCACTTATGTAACTTATTCTTAAGGTAACTATGGTATGGGTGAACGAGAAATGTATAAAAAAAATGGTGTATTTATAAGTTAAATAGTCACAGAATTTTTTATTCTTTTCAGGATGAAAGAAGGTGACATCTTAAAGTCATCCGATAACAAATGCCAAATAATAGAAGATGCACAAGCCAACAGGCATGCAGTTGAGTTGAACAGCGTGAAGGATGCCGATGTTGGAGGATACACTTGTGTCGCTACCAATTCAGATGGTTCTGCCGAGGCGTCTTGTAGAATAAAAATAAAAGGTGATATAAATTGTCTTTTCTGGTTTAAAAATGGGAGATCAAAAAACAGAAGTCTTTTCAAGAAAAAGGATCTTACTACAGGATTATGAAAATGTACTTTCTGAACTCCATAAAATAACATGGGGACCAACATGATGGTGTTCCCTGATATATATCAGTTTCCCCCAGTTTATCAGTCAGGGTTCTGCTGTTTTGAATAAATTAAGATGGAATTTTACTTATTTTTTGATTCAAGGGGGATTCAGGGGTTTGTAAAGGTTAATCTTAATTTATTCATTTTTGTTATTTCAAAAGCCCAAGCTCCAATATTCACAAAGGAACTGAAGGACCAGGCTGTAGATATTGATGATGGTTTCACATTCTCGGCTGAAGTACATGGCTATCCAACACCAACTATAACATGGTAAGGTAAAATTTTCTCGTAAATTATCTTTGAAATATGTTCCGTAAATAGTTTGAAAATTTGTATTAAAAAATTGAAGGAATTGGTACATTTAAATGTGATTTGCAGAAGCGTTATTCTTTCAAAGGGGGATTTTTTTTTAATTAATTTTTCTTTTTTTGTTGCAGAGAAAAAAATAGTTCAAATTTTCGTCAATAGATAGCACTGTGTGAAAACAAATCCCCTAATTTCGGACCTGAACCTTTCTTGAATCTCTTCTGTGTCCGAAATGTTTGTAAATCCTCAGTCAGTGATTCGTGGCTGAAGTAAAACAACTTCACCAATAGTGCTTCACCCACCAATGTCAGAATCACAATGAGAAACTTATGTAAGCACAAGTAACAGGGTGGTTCAGAAATGAGCAGTTGATCATACACCCTGCATTTTATATGACTCTGATTTGCACATTTCCAGTGATTTGCTTTAGCGCCCGAGTGGCGTGGTGATGGTAAGATGCTCGTCTACCACCGTGGAGGTTGCTGTCACGGTCCTGGGTTCGATTCCGAGGGAGGATATAGATAAGATATTTTTCCTTACGAACTTGAGGCGACCACCGATAGACAGTGTCTTTTCATTTCCAACCCATCTCATTTATGGCAGTAAATTGCAATACAGCGATGTGGCCAGAGTTTGTGAAGTTGTGATTAGCTTTCGTGCAGCACCCTCTATTGACCAAAATTTGAACTTTTCATCTGTACCAGAAAAAAATACTCCCCCCCTAGTAAGAATGACTTTTTTACAAACCGCATTCAAAAAATATACCAATTCCTTCAACTTTTAAACTACTTTACGAATTTATGAGACACCTTGTTTAACTATTCGTAGTTTCCAAACAAATTATAAAACGAAATCTTTTTTATGAGGTCATATACAAATACAAATACAAATACAACGCCACAACAGGCAAATTGCCCAACGAGGTGGCTGACTTAAGACATCATGGATCCCCGAGCCATTTTTGAAGGCCCCACCTACTACTGCTACACCACACATGCACCCCCCCCCCCGCGAAACCCCCAACGAATCGGTACTTGCGGGAATATGCGTGTACGTGTAGTGCAACCTGACGTAAAGTTTTGTTTCTGTGTAATGCTTGTTATGTGTAGTGCTGTCATCTGCCCCCAGTTTTTCTAACTATGAGTGAAGTGTTATGATTGAATGATTTACCGTTGTAGGACTGTTGCTCTCTGTGGCGAGACTTTTTAACGGGGAGATCGGCTCGCATTTGCGCCTTGAAGTTGGGAACCACAGAAAACCAACTTCAGCCGACCACCACTGTGGGGTTCGAACCCGGATCCTCGCATCACGAGTCCGGCACTATAACCACTCGACCACCACAGCTTAACCAGGGGTTCACAAATTCATGACCAGTGTCGAATGACGTATAACAAAGTATGAAATTTGTGTGTGATTTCATTAGCTTCCAATTCGTCAACTTTTTTGAAGTAATCTTCTTTTTCCAAACAATATGTCATATCCTTGAACTAGTATGACAAAAGTTTTTGTTGCTTAATAGCTTTATTTCATTTTCAATAGAAGTTTAGTTAAATTATTTTAGCTTTTCCAGTTTGAAATTTGTTTTATTGTTAATACATATTGAAAAAGTTTTAATCTTGCTGTTTTTAATTGATTTTTTAAAATACTGGAAATGAATAATGTTAATAAAATCTATGGACATAACATGACTGTTATGATTTGAGTATAATTTAGATTACCGTATTTTCCTGCGTATAATCCGCGGTGGTGCATAGTCCACATGTAAAATTCGAAGAAAGAAAACAATGTATGATCCGCGGTGGTGTATTATCCGCAGGATTAAAAAAAAATGGAAACTTACCTGGTGTTCCATTGATTAATCCATTGGTAGGCTAATTGATGAAATTTATTTACGAAACAGTAGCATTATTTACACACAAAACAAAATTTACAGTTCAATCAAAAACCTGCAAATTCAGACTCATCGGAATCAGAATTAAATAAGCGTAACAGTTCATCCAATTTGAAAAAGTCAGTGTAATCCTCAAGAAGATTTTCAGAGTCAGAATCACTGGAGTCCACAGTTTTAAGGACACATTTTGGGAATGAACTGTTTATAGTTTTTTTATATCTTTTCGGGCATCACTAACCCACTGACATACTTCAGCACAGGAAGCTCGGCGTAAATTTCCACCTTTTGTGCAGGAATGAATTCCTTCAGTAATCCACTTTTTTCTCCTAATAGACTCTAGCTTTGCTTTCAAACGACTTGTTTATTCCTGAATCTAAATTCTGCAACTTTTTAGTCAAACCGCTAGGTATGACTGAGAAAGACAACCACCACACAATTTTTGCAATCTATAAAGTAAATAACATTTTAACTATCTTTTTTTATAGGAAATTAGTATTATTAGTCGTTCTACCATTGATTATTATTGTCATCAATTCATCATCGTATAATCATCAATTATTCTATACAAATACAAGGCCACAACCGGCAAAATTCCCAACGAGGTGGCTGAGAAAAAGATGCCTATAAAAAATGTGCATGTCATATACTTCTAAAATACAGCATCATTTAATAATACAGCAGCAATAATTAAAAATGCAATCCAATTGAAAATGCAATTATAAGAACTATATATGCAAGATAAAATATAATACAATATCCTTAAAAATATTTATGGTTATCTTACCTCTCTAAGTATGGATAGCTTCTCGATTTACCCCAACATGTTTACCGTATTTCTTTTTAAGCGTGTCAATTGTGTTAGAATTATTATTATTAATAATGTATTATTATTTTTTGTATTATCTAAAATTTGGCTGTAAAACTTTCTGCTATGCAGTAAGAGTTAATGTGAAAAGAAGCCAACACAAAGGATTCAATTTCTGCAAGTGGGTTTTGCTTTCGATCAAAATAAACAATTTCCATAGTTGGATGAAAATCACTAATTACTAGAGCCCGGATTAAATTCATTAAAAAAAGTAGCGAAATATTCTCCAATATATGCAAATATACACTTTAAAATGCCAAAATATGCACTTCAAAATGCCAAAATATGCACTTTAAAATACCAAAATGTCCACTTTAAAATACCAAAATGTCCACTTTAAAATACCAAAATGTCCACTTTAAAATACCAAAATGTCCACTTTAAAATACCAAAATGTCCACTTTAAAATACCAAAATATGCGTGAAAACCCCAAAATATACACTAAAAAATCCTGAGAAATTAAAAATTCTGAAATGTGTACCAACAGAGTAACAAATAAAAGAATCTGGCTATTAAAAAATTAACGCTTTTGGCATATCTCTAGAAGTTGTCTCACAATAAAACGGTTGATATTTGGAAAATACAGTTCTACAAACTGTACTTAATTGCATTAATTCAATAAATCCCGCCTTCGGGAATAAAACGGATGTCATGAAAATATTATGAGCAATATTTATTTGAAAAATAATTTAAAAAATTTTATTTTGAGCTTAAATAAACGTTCACACAAAAATATGCACTTCTGAAATTTCGGTGATTTATGCATTTATAAGCGCACTAACTTTGAAATGTGCTAAAATATGTAATGGCATATGCACTTATGCATTTGCATATAATCCGGGCTCTCCTTATCACAATAAGAAAAGAGGGAAATTACGAGTCTGTGGCGGAGGCAATTTAATGCATTTACCTCTGGTTGACCGATGACCCATTAACAAGGTTTGTTCACGGAACTACAAATATGCTCATAACCAGTCAATAAATTGTTGATACCTATCAAAAATTTTATTTTCATGCCTTCTGGGTTATTGTATAAATATTGTAAAAAAATTATCATTACTGTTTTTAGGTGCAAGGACAATATTGATCTTTCTTCAGATGATCACTTTGCAGCTTCTCATAAAGAAAATGTTGTTAGTTTACACGTGAGCAAAGCTCTTATCAAAGACGCTGGAATTTACATGTGCAAAGCCAGTAATAATGCTGGTGAAGCAACAAGCAGAGCTAATGCGAAAATTCAAGGTATAATGTTACAAAATCAATTGAATTCTAATTCACGAACACTCGGAGACCAATGTTTTTTTTTTTTTAATATTCTAATAATTTATTTTCGATAGTCTATTTGGAATTTTCAAGTAAAACAAAATTTAATGTTAAGGAGAAAGACTTTCTCTCAGAGAAGAGAGAATCGTCTACCCCAGTCATCTTGAAAACCGGACATGTGGGCTTTGCAAAAGGACTGTAGTTTGATTCCCAATTGGAGACAAGTTGAACTTTCTCCCCAAGTTCACCTCGGCAATAATATCCAGAAAGTTTCTTTCCTTGATGTATTATAATATGTTGTATCGTGATAGTAATTTACACGGTCGGGATTAAACTGAAAAATTAGTCATTTTAATCAATTAGTTGAATTCAGACGTTTCTGTAACAGAAATGTAAGCCCCGTTTACATGAAAAATATCAGTCTTTTTTTTCACTCTGCAATAGCAGGGATGCAAGCGAAAACTACGCCGAGATGGTTCTTTTGCTACATGATGTTCCAAGGCACCGAATCCCTGCGCATTAGCGCCAATTTCAGTTTGGGGCACGCAGAAATTGCGACTGACGCACATGAAATTCCCGGAATGTACGAAAAAGAACGCATATAAATATTAAAATGTAAAATATAATAAAAATAAATATATTTTGTTCACTCGAGGGATGCATTCTTTCCGAGGCAAAGAGAAAAAGTTGAAAAAAAAAGCCCCAGAGGGACTCTCTCTTCAGCACACTTTTTTATTTTTATCCTCTTCCTGCCATCAATCATAATCGCACTATTTCGTGGCTTTGGAAAGTAGTTTTATGGCTTTAAAGTACAAAGAAAGAATACTGTTGTTAGTAAAACCCGCACGGGCTATCAAAGAATAGGCTGAGGAAATATCTTCCTGGGTCCTTTGAATGAAAGGCTATATACCGAATTCTCCAATTTTTCAGAGAGTTTTATACCAAAAATAACGGTACTTTCGTGGCTATCTACCTGCATTCAATGACAGTGTATCTATGGCGTAAATTCATTTTGTTTCCCTCAAGATCGCACATGTGTCTTTGGGAGAAATCGCATAGGATTAGATCGTGGATCGCTCATTCAAATTATCAAAAATTGTCGGATATCGTTAGACTCCCCCACCCGAATCTGTAAAAACTCCAGCTAAAATACCCGCAGCTTTGCATCTAGCCACTATGCGGTCAAGTGGTTATCATCTGCAATTGCTGGTTGCGACAATTTCACATTGCAAAAAAATGTGGGGATTAGGAGAAAGGAAGTTGCCAAACAGGTTTATATTCACCAAACCAATTCCATTCAACCACAGTTTTGCACATGTGAACAGGGATATAGATTGAGCTCCATTGAAGTCTTGGGGCCCAATGAGATGAAATAAAAGCATGGTTTTTATTTATGTGCTGACTGCATTGTGTTTTTGGTTAGTGTGTTTTAGAACTTTATTTTTTCCATTCTGTAGACTTTGCTCCAAAAGTGATAGATAAATTACCAAACAGCATGAAATTGATTGAAGGTGATAAATTGCACTTGAAGGCCAAGGTTATGGGACAACCTCCGCCACAGATTAAATGGTTCGTTTCTAATCTGTTTCGTTTCTCTATTTTTTTTGAAATAGTATGATCATTCCTTTCATAGACAAATTTAGTATTGATGTTCTTGATTGAAAAATTTTCAATTTCCAATTCAAAATCTTTTTTTAATAGAATATAATTATAAAACAAATAATTCTAATAATTTTCCTTGTTATTCATTTTTCAGGGTTAAAGATGGAAAACCTCTTAAGTTCAGTAACAGAGTGAGAAGCGAGGTCTCACCTGATGGTACTGCCGAGCTGTTCATTGATGATGTCAATCACGATGATGCAGGGAATTATAAACTCCTTGCTACGAATGACAAAGGTCACGTTGGCACAGACTGTGGTGTCGATGTACAATGTGAGTTAATGCACATCTCACTTTTCATTGGTGTTTTGGTGCTTGTATCATATTTTTTGCTATTTGTTTTTAGAAGCTTTTCACCCAGTCAAATTAGGTCTATTATTTATGTTAATTTTGCTTCGATAATCCACCTCATAATCCGCTGAGTTGAAAATTAAATTTTGGAGAGAAATGGAATGCTATATAAATTTATTCTGTTCGAAAATTCCTGGACATCTTTTCATGAAAAATAGTTATATTATCTTCAGAATTCCAATGAATCAAACATTCTTATAATCACATACTTATGATCTATTTCACTTGTGAGGTATTTTGAGTGTGAACTGGTTTTTTAATTGATACACGGAACTGGAAACACTCTCAAAATGATAGCTTTTTTGCTCTCAATAGGTAGACTGCAAAAATGCACATTATTACTTTAAGTATAAGCAAATGTGACTTATGTTGGACATTTTTTTTCTTGTAAAGTCATTATAAATGTTTAATTGGTTCTGTTTGGATATGATTTCTTTAGTAAGATTGTTATAGTGTCCTAAATAATTATGAATTTATCTGTTTGTAATTTGTAGTCAAAGATAAAGCTACCAAGCCCTTCGTACAACAATTGCATCCTCAGGAACTTGTTATTGGTAATCCTCTGAAACTGGAAGCCAAAGTTACTGGTAACCCAAAACCCAAAATTACTTGGTGAGTAGTTTCATGTCATGAGCAAAACCTTAGTTTGTAGTAGGATTTGTTAATCACATTGGATTGTTCTTTATAGTAGGATTTGTTAATCACATTGGGTTGTTCTTTATAGTAGGATTTGTTTATCTATTCCACAGAAGTGGCATTAAGATTAAAGTTTTGTCACAACCAAAAGCATTTAATGTTCTTTTTCATGATTGATAGGATGCATCGTTTTTTTTAATAATTATACTTTTAATAAATTCCTTGAGTATTCAATTAAAAAGGAAAGAGCGTAAATATTTGTTGTAATTTTTTTCCAAGGTGCAAAAATGATGAAGATCTTCTTAGTCATGTGAATACATCTGAAACACCAGAAGGACATGCTGTTCTCAGTATTGACCATGTTGTAGAAAAGGATGCAGGTGAATACAGCGTTAAAGTCAGCAATGAGCTTGGAGAAGACTGCTCCTCTGCAAAAGTTTCAGTCAGTGGTATAGCAAAAATTTTTTCATAAACTTTATAAAGTTTTTCTAATTTTTAGAAATTCTTTCAAACATATGAATATTATTTATATTTCGCAACTCATGTGCAAAATGTTCTCTTTCAATTTGCTCAGAGCATCTCTTCAGGGTTCTCAGTAACCTGCAAAGTCAGGGAAAATGTAAAATATTTGGTAATAGTCACACAGCGGAAATATGCAAATATTTGATGAAAGTCCGAGATAAATTCTGTGAAGGTGAAAAACTGAAACTTGAAAAACATTTGGTAGGTTAAGGCTTTTTAAATTATACGTCTATCTTCAGGAGTTTAGGTCAGAGACAGTTTAGGAAAATGATCAATCAGGTTTTCCTGGGAACCCTACTCTATAACTTATTTACCTCTGTATCAATTATTATGTATGCATATTTTTTCTTTTTCAATAAGGTTAAAAAAACTTTTTCAGTTAAAGTCCTCAATTTCATAATATATTCAGCCAATTTTATTTTTATTTTTTCAAAATTTGGTTTGTTTTGATAATTCTTGTTAATTTTAGCAGAAACCAAAACTTTGAAATTATATCATTTAAAAATTAACCAGCAATTTTTTTTCATATAGAATTTCTATTCGGTTCTATTCATATAATAAACACACAGTGAAACCTCGATATAGCAACACTCTGCGGACAAAGAATGATATCAAGAGGTAGCAGTATCACCACTCGCTGCCCAATTTATGCTGTTATTGGAATCTTTTATGAATTGCCATTGTTAGTACCACCATAAAATCTATTTATGAGTATTCATTCCGAATAAAAAATTCCAATTGATTAGTTGATGAATAATGACGACATTTTGTCATTTCACCCTGTATAAAGTAGTTTATCGCACAATACTTCGTTGTACTGCACAGAGAGTATTACACTGCAACTTCATTAACACTTTTTGGGTAGAAATTGCGAAATACCAATGTCATTACACATCCTCAAAAGGACATAAAAATGTTTAGGAATTCAAAAAATATATTGAAATCAATTTTGAGCAAAATATAAAAAATATTTTTATAGCAGTTTTGAAATCTGCTAAAAATATTGTTATAGAGGAATTTATCGTAGTAAATGTTATTGTTATATCCACGGGAGTTTATTCCAAGCGAGGTTTGAAAAAATATTGTGTGTTAGGTAGAAGGATTTATCATTATATCGAGTATCGTTGTAGTGAGGTTTCACTGTATAGAAAAGAATTTCTTTTAAATAAAAATGGTAATTGTTTTTTGAACAGCACCAGGAAAGAAACCAGCCTTTCAGAAAGAGCTTAAATCTGCAAAATTCATTGAAGGTGAGCCTGGAAAACTGGAAGCTATAGTCACTGGGTATCCACAGCCTTCTATCACATGGTTAGAAATGTTTTCAAATTCTAAGCGTATAATAAGCTTGTATGTATTTTATTATATTTGAGCATAAAACTGAACTAATGTCATATTATATGAATTGTTTCAAAAGCTCTCAGTAAAAAGTACTATTGCCTGTGAAAAATGAACTCTGTTGGTAATTAAAACTAATTATGCTGTGCGTCTATTAATGTCTGATGGTGTCTGTATATGTTACAGTAAATGTGATAAATCAGTGATTATTAATAGCTGCTGGCTATTATTCATAATCGACAATCGTCTCGGTAAGTTTGTTGAATTTCAATATGCTTATAAGTTTTACCAGTGATTGTGCATATTAGCCAAGCGCGTTGTTGGTAAATTTGATAAATATACTTTTACCAGTGATTATACATAATACCCCAAGTAGAAGTTTGAGTTACATCGAGTTAGAATTACAGAATTCATCAAAGAGGAGTTATTTCAGGGATATTTGGAAAAATTTGTTAAATCAGAGTTCATTACATCCTGTTCAGACTTAGTTCACAAGTATAGTCACATCTAAATAATAAATCTTATCAAGGCAATCGAACTGATTTAGCATATTTATTATTTACCAATTTTAAATGGCAATTATGCATAATGTTAACCAGCAAACGTGATAGATTTAGTATGGTTTATCAAATCATACCAACGATGCTTTGATATTATGCATCGGTGCAGCGGTAAAAGTGATAAATGCAGCAAAATTTATCAAACTTACCAAAATGGTCAGCAATGATGCATAATCATGATTCATAACATTTACCATAACATATAGAAAGGTGTTTTGACTGTTCGGTTAATTAATAAATGTAGATATATAGAATATCAACTCTCTTTGTTGTTTTCGCCTTGTTGGATTTAGCTAGTTCTTTCAGTGCAATAGCTAGATAGATGTATTTCCTACATCAAAATAACATTTACTCAATTAGTTGATAAACATTTTTTTAGGATGCATAATGGTAAAAATGTTATGGAAGGAAAACACTGCACGAGTGAACTCGATCCCAATGGCCTAGCCACGTTGAGTTTCCCATGTGCTGCTAAAGAAGATGGCGGACAGTATACAATAGTTGCTGCAAATAAATTGGGAAAGGCTATTACTGAAGCTCCAGTCATTGGTATGTCTATGAATTCATAAACAATGTTAATGCCAATTTGGACTTATTTTTTGCCAAACTTCTGAAATTTTCATATTTTTAATTGAGTTTTTATTTAATTTTATTCATTTTTATTACTATTCATTTTATTTAAATTTTAGTATTTCTTTTGAAATTTGATTTGGTTTCTGAATGATTTATTGTTTTTGATTTTTTTCCTTCGAAATGGTGGAAATTGATGTGATGGAAAGTCACCAAATTAGTATTTACTTGGAATCATAGCCATTATAATGTTATTAAACATAAATAATGAATATACCCAGAAAATTGCAAAAGTTCTTTAAGAAAAGATAAGGTTTTTCTTTTTGACTAAAGTAACAAGTAAACATAAACATACAGGGTGTTCGGTAAGTGCTAATACAGCCTTTATCTCATCAACCCTCTGTCATAGTGGTATAGTTTCAATTTAAAAAACGCTCAAAATGTGTTCAAAAATTACTCTGTACCATTTTTGAGAGTGAAAATACAGCATCACAAATAAAAAAATCTAAATTTTTATACGGTCCCTCCCCCTTGTCCTCTGACTTCCAATTAGAAACTTCTTGTCATGCCTCTCCTGAGGCCAACAGGAAAATTCCATGTTTCTTAGTGCAATATTCGCTGAGACATTTGAATTCAAAAATCAGAGAAAAGTTATGAAAGAACGGTAAAAACTAACAGATAATGTTCCTTTCCCTCATTTATTCTGTTCTTTCTCAACTTTTCTCCAATTTTTGAATTAAAATATCTCAGTGAATATTGCACTTAGAAACTTGGAACTTTTTTCTGGACTCAGAATGTTGCTGCCCTGTATCTCTTCTATCTGGAAGATTGGAAGATAGAAGACAGGGGGGGAGCGTGTAAAAATTTAGATTTGTTATTTTGTAACACACTGTATTTTTACTCTTAAAACTGGTACAGGGTAATTTTTGAACGCATTTTGAGCAGATTTTAAACTGAAACTATACCTTTACGATGGACAGTTGATTAGGTAAAGGCCGCATTAGAACTTACAGGACACCCTGTATAATCAACTTAATATTAGAAATTGTTTTAAGAATATAATCGTTTTGAATACAGAAGTGTTGCATATGGATTTGTGCCCATTAAAGATTTATTCAACATAATTGCAGTTGTTCCCACCGCTAAGAAAGAAGAGGAGAAGAAACCAAAGAAATTCTTGGAATTTTTGCAAGGACTCATGCCCGTTCTTGTTCCAGAAGGCAGGCCTTTGAAACTGGAAGCTGAAGTATCCACAGATCCCAAACTAGTATCTGTAAAATGGTATTTAATCTGATCTTTACAGTTTTTCTATGTGCTTTAAAAATAGAATATATAAAGAGTGTGTAAGTGTGTGTGCGCGCGCGCGCACGTGTGTGTGTATTTTAAGAATAATCGGGTGTTGCCCGATTTGTAATAACTTGTTGGTCTATTTGAAAACTTATTATGATCTACCCTGTGTTTACCTTTCAAAATTTTAATTATTTCCATTACGTCCCGTGATTTCTCCTCTTATCCACGGGCATAGGTGGAGATAGATTCGAATGTGTGGGGGGAAAGCATGATGATGATGATAATGTCAATTCATATATTCGCATATACATTAGATCAGTCAGCTCCATCTTTGATGCTGGAGGGGATGCCCCCCCCCCGCCCCACGTATCTCCGCCCATGTCTACGTGATAAGTGTCTCTAATCTATCCCTACAATTTTACAGAGCATAAAAGCCAATGATCATCAATGATTGCTGATTGTATTGTGCAATACGCATGTCTTTGTACATCTTTGATCAGGTGAATGTCATACTAATGATAGGTCTTCCAAAAGTGTACTGAATATTCTAAGTAAGGCCTTACTAAATCTTGAAAGGGGGGAAACAACAGTTTTTGGTGATATTCAGCAAACTGTTCTCGAATTCTGACCGCACATCCTGTTCAATTTTTCAGCTGAGCAATGTGTGTTCTGATACCATGAACACTTGTCCACTTTCTCCTCTAAGTAGCCAAATTAGTATTTAAAATACTATAATATATACACCATCCTCAAGTTAGAGGCAGGAAAATGAGGTAACAATCATGGGCTGATGCTGCAGCAAATATAAAACTATTAAAATGATCTACTGTGATAGTGACTGCGCTTGATTACATCATTTCATTTGTTTTAAATTGTTTCATGTGATTTCTTTCTTGCTATAATTGCAATATCAGGACTAAAGACGGTAAAGAGTTGACGCCTAGAGAAGGATTGGAAATTACTCAGGATTTAGAAACAGGAAAGCTCAAGTTATTTGTCAAACAGATGACACAAGATGATCGAGGCAAATACTGTGTAGTCATCTCGGATGGACAAGCAGAAGCCAAAAGTGAAGCACTTGTGAATAGTAAGTAACATTTCTAACAGTTTTTTGGCAGTTACATGGTCTTCACATGAGTAATTATCATTTATTCATTATGTGTGTTGAAACGTTTGTCAAGAGTTTAAGCTTTTATGTAGAGACAAGGATGTCCTGTCCACTTGTCAATGCAAAATATGCAAAAACTGGTTGTTATGAAGAGATGATTTTTTGGAAAGAAAATTTACATTTGCCTCTAATGGGATTCTAACCACAACCCTGTCACAGTCTAGGTGAATGCACTACCACTATGCTATAGAAGCAATGTTTTTTTTCCTTTGAACGTATATGTGCTGAAATGCGACAGAAAGCAGCTAATGGCTCGTAAACGACATCAAGGCTACCAGATAACGACATATATGCAGAGGGAAATATGTCCTCTCCATTTGTCAGTACAGCATATGGAGGAAGCTGGTTGTTATGTAGATATAATGATTTTTTTGAAAAGAAAATCCATATCTGCCTCAACTACTTTATCACACACCAAGTCCGGTCACGTATCGCCATATGGCAATTTCCAACTGGTGGAGGTTGCCGGGAAATGAAGGACTCGGTAGACAGGTTTCTGACTTCTATGCCCGGATTCGAACCCATGGACATTGACAGTAACCATCGTGAAGGAAAAGGAGCATCTTATCACTGCGCCACTCGGGCACATCTGCCTCTATTGGAACTCGAATCACAACGAAAATCATCTTTTCCCAAAATCATCATCTCTACGTAACAACCACAGTTTCCTGCATATCTTGCATTGACAAGGGGAGAGGACATCTTCATGTCTGCATATATTATGTCACCATCTGGTGTCGTTTATGTCATTTACAAGCCATTGACTGATTGCTGCCACCGTGGCCATCACAGGGTACCGTTCAGCATATATATATGCTTCACGGAAGGAGTTTCTTATTGATTTCTACACAGTGTAGTGGTAGCACACTTGTCCGAAGTGTGAGAAAGCTGTGGTTCGAGTCCCAGTAGAGGAAAGTATGAAAATTTTCCTTCCAAAAATTACCATCTCTACATAAGAACCAGTTTTCTGCACGTGTTTTAAGCTTTTCTTTGTTATTTCTGTTGGTTATGTATTCCATGATCATTTGCTACAGACTATCCTTTTTTCTTAATATAGTGATTCCAGCACTTCCTGGCATGTCTGGCAACAAGCCCTACTTTATAAAGGGACTGGAGCCTGTCACTTTAACCGAAGGTGGAGCTCTCAGTCTTCAAGCAACTCTGCATTCGGATTCCAAATTTTCTATAAAATGGTATGATCCAGTCTTTTCAGAATTAATTTAGAAAGTAGCATATTGCTATTTGTATTTTGTATGTAAAAATCTTTCATTTCTTTGGGGGGGGGGTATTAGCTCTTATTTCCAATGATTTTATGAAAATTCTTCATTTTTGTAAACTAAATAGAAAGAATTCATGATAAATCGCATTAGTTCATTCAACATATTTAACCGTAATTTGCAGTGAAGAAGCCGCACTCAGGAAAATTACCTGAGAGGAAGAAACTTTAGTGGAAGCTTCCCACCTTTGTATATGCTGCACATGATTTTCATTCAAGTACTAAAAATACAGTAAAATACCTAGCATTTAAATAATATAGCAAATGTTTACCACTTAATTTACTTTCTAAGTTTTCATATAATATGGTTTCATGCTTCATCAGACCCCTGTGTGAGGGAATTTCTCATTCACTATTTAGTGAGTGAGAATAATAGCTTGTTTGCTGTACACTCATTTGCATAATTTTTTACTGATATTTGCTAAAATTTTGATAAACTATAAAAATTATGTACAGTGAAACCTCTACGCATAATGTAACAGCAGTTCTCACCCGGCCCCCACAGTGGTGGTCGGCTGAAGTTGGTTTTCTGTGGTTCCCAACTTCAAGGCACGAATGCGAGCCGATCTCCCCGTTAAAAAGTCTCGCCACAGAGAGCAACAGGCCTACAACGTTACAAATATCCAATCATTACACTTCACTCATAATTTGAAGTATAGATGGCAGCACTGAAATATCATACACAACACTAGCTACACACTCAGACTGTTAGGTGTACACACTCACTTTGTTCCAGACTCTGCCACGAAGCTGGGCTGGAAGAGATCTCGGCAACGGGATAAGGCCGGTGGCAGAGACCCTGGTAATTGTGCACTTTCCATAGTGTTAATATATTCCATCTGAAACAAAAAATCTTTCATAACAATATGTTTCTCCGGTCGCTTGAGTATCATTATATAGGAGTTTCATTTTACACCCGGTTGTATTGGAATGCATATAAAGTGAGTTTTTGATGTTGGTTTTGAGCTTTATATCTTGTTGAGTTTATGTGATTGCTTTACCCCATTTTAACCATAGGATGAAAGATGGTGAGGATATTGTACCAGGAGACAAAATCACCATAGTACAACAAGCTGATGGGAATGTCGGATTAGCCATCCAAGGTGTCACCGCTGAGGATGCCGGTAAATATGTAGTCATAGCTTGCAATGAAGAAGGAAAAACCAGAAGCTCCGCTTTTGTTGCAGTTGTTGGTAAGTTTGAAATTTCAAAAAATACAATACAATACAATACAATACAAATACAACGCCACAACAGGCAAATTGCCCAACGAGGTGGCTGAACATCATGGATCCCCGAGCCATTTTTTGGAGGCCCTACCTACTACTGCTACACCACCCCACTCCCCGCGGAACCCCCAACGAATCGGTACATGCGGGAATGTGCATGTACGTGTAGTGAAACCTGACGTGAAGTTTTTTTTGTTTCTCTGTAATGCTTGTTATGTGTAGTGCTGCCATCTGCCCCCATTTTTTCTAACTATGAGTGAAGTGTTACGATTGAATGATTTATCGTTGTAGGACTGTTGCTCTCTGTGGCGAGACTTTTTAACAGGGAGATCGGCTCGCATTTGCGCCTTGAAGTTGGGAACCGCAGAAAACCAACTTCAGCCGACCACCACTGTGGGGTTCGAACCCGGATCCTCGCATCGCGAGTCCGTCGCTATAACCACTCCACCACCACAGGGGCAACGTATAAGTTTCGTATAAGTTTTAATTTCTTTTACCATGAGCAAGTTTTCACACTGTTTCACCATAATTACTTTATACAATTGAAAGCTAATCAGACCAAGACCTGTGTGTAATTTAAAACCATTTCTGAATGAATGAATGGAAATGCATCCTATATCAATAGCATTAATCACCCTGAGAAGGGTGACAATTACATTTAAAACTCAAATCATATGCAGTTGAATCCTGTTGTAACAAACTCAGTTTTACTTCTTATCATATTTGAGGTAAATAATCTGTAATTACTTTTTTTGTACAAATATTGGGGAACCCGAAGAAACAAAATTTACTCTAAAGTGTGCAAATATATGTGCAATGCTTGAAACAAGTGCATGATAGATTCTGTGAATATGCCTCAGTATTCTTGTCGATTAATTAATCTTCGTGTTTTATAGCAGAATCACATCCTTTTCATCATTTCTATTTTAACAGGGGATGGATTCAGACCCCCTGAAATTAAAGAGGCATTGTCACCGGCTCAGTTCACTGAGGGTCAACCAGCTACACTTAAAGCCAAAATAGATGGTGAACCAAAACCTGATGTGAAATGGTTAGCCAGTCAAAACACTGTTTTAAAAAATCATTATGCCATTAACTTCTACTTTAAAAACAAATGTGTGTTTTATTCTTTTCATACGTTTTTGTGTGTAAAATTTTATTCAAGGCTTCATAATGGTGAACCTCTGGAATCAGATGACAGGCTCAAGACGCGTGTGGAACCTGATGGTACCGTTGTTCTAGATATTGGTAGCGTTAAGCCAGAAGATGAAGGAAAATACACTTTAGTAGTATCTAATGTTGGTGGAGAAACAAGGACTTCAGCTCCTGTTGAAGTGAAAAGTAAATCTCTTCTAATAATTCCTTCAATTTCTTCTTAACAATCGCAGTATCTTTGTTTGAACCAATTATTTGAAACTTCTTTATTGCAAGAGTATTGAGATGAGAATATAGAAATAGTTTCTAGTCTACTAATTTTTCCATTCAGCTCATTTGATGTACAATAACGAATATGGTTAGTATTCAACACTTGCAATAAACTAAGATATATGGGAGTAAAAGTAAACATAAATCTATCTTTACAAAGGTTTTTAACAGCTGGCTGATGTGAAGGTATATTTTGGAAAGGGAGAAAATTCAACTGCCCTGCAGGGAATCGATCCCACGCCCTAGACAACTAAACTGCAGAGGCAGCGAATCTCCCAAACTTTCATTGGAGCTCGTGTGCACTGAACGGGACCATACATGGACGGTCAGACCTAACTCAGGCCAAAGCTCATAATCGCTGACAATGCCGCCAGATGGCGACTTATCCCAGGATGATGTCACTCTCCGCTATCCATACAAAGGTTTTTAACAGCTGGCTGATGAGAAGATATATTTTGGAAAGAGAAAATTTTCAACTGCCCTGCGGGAAAGTGAAAGGACGTGGATTCGATTTCCCGCAGAGCAGTTGAATTTTCTCTCTTTCCAAAATATATCTTCGCATCAGCCACACTGTTAAAAACCTTTGTATGGATAGCGGAGACTGACACCATCTTCGGATAAATCTATCTTATAACCAAGTTCGTAGGCCCCTAAAATGCCGAGAACCGATGAAGTTCAAATCAGTCACATTAATTGATTCTTTGAGTTCTGGTACTTAAAAATTGTACAAAATCTGTTGACTCAAATGTCCTGGCATGCTAGTCTCCCTCGATGTTTCCCAGCTAATGCGGGGAAATAATGTATTATTTTTCATTTATTTTTTTATTCTAAAAAAATATATTAGTGTATTTTATCAACCTTCCACAGTGCAATATTTATTATTTGTAAAAATAAATAAATAAAGCCACTAAATTTGTCCTTTGTATCCTCTTATCTATTTCTCTCAGGACCTCCATTGTTTGTTAAACCGCTTAGTGATACAATTGCCATAGAGGGCTTTCCTAGCAAGTTGGAATGCAAGGTTACTGGTAAACCAACTCCAGAAATTACATGGTATTTATTATGTTTCTCACTACAATGTCTTTGCCTCCTACACTCCATACCATTTACATTTTTAACAATGGCATGTCCTGAGTTTTTTTTACTTCTAGAAATAATTTAGAAGCGTTGTAGAGCTATGAAATATCTGAAAAAAAAATTTAAACAGGGCATGATGAGAGATCTTTGAAATTGATAAAATGCCATGAATTTGCCAGGCTTCAGAGTAAAAACAATGCCTGCGTCACATTTTTTGGAATTCAAGATGCGTCGAAAATAGCACATTGAGCGTGTGTTCTGGCATTAAACCTCAAATTGTTGAATTATCTACGACTGATCAAAGCCGCTGTGGTGGTCGAGTGGTTATAGTGACGGACTCGCGATGCGAGGATTAGGGTTCGAACCCCACAGTGGTGGTCGGCTGAAGTTGGTTTTCTGTGGTTCCCAACTTCAAGGCGCAAATGCGAGCCGATCTCCCCGTTAAAAAGTTCTCGCCACAGAGAGCAACAGTCTTACAACGATAAATCATTCAATCATAACACTTCACTCATAGTTAGAAAAACTGGTGGCAGATGGCAGCACTACACATAACAAGCATTACAGAGAAACAAAAAACTTCACGTCAGGTTTCACTACACGTACACGCACATTCCCGCATGTACCGATTCGTTGATGAGGGGTATATTTTTAATTTAAAAAAGTAATTATTGTAATCATTGTCCTTTTTGTTTTGAATGGCTTCAATGACAACCTACACTATTTTAGGAGAAAAGATGGCTCGGAAATTCCGAAAGATGACGGTTGTAAAAGAACCGTATCCTTACCTGATGGAACCAATACATTAGTCTTTGATAAATGCAGACCAGAAGATGCTGGACGTTACAGTTGTACAGCTAGTAACATCCATGGGAAAAACTCATCAGAAGCTTCAGTAAAAGTTAAAGGTGACGTTATCCCAATTTTGTTTTTCTCCCCGGTTTCTGTCCTTTTCCGAAAATTTCACGTTCATCCCTTCATATATTCAATATTATAATGGATAAAATAGAGTCTTGTTTACATATATATGTGAAATATATATTTTTAGTTTCGACTACGTAAATTTTATTTTCAATGTAATAAATTAATGTGCTTTTTTTTAGCTTTAATCAACAGTAGTATACATTATAGAGCAATTTCCTCAGACAACGAGCTGGTATGCTTGCTTTAAAAATTGATTTTTTTTTCTTGATATCATCATTGTAGGCAAAGATATAGAAGGGGAACCAAAATCAGCACCAGCTTTCCTGACTCCACTGAGTGATCTAACTGTTGCTAGTGGCGAATCATTCAAGCTCGAAGCCACTGTTTCTGGAAACCCACTTCCAAATGTTGCGTGGTTCTTGGATGATCAACCGGCACCGATTTCTGACAAAACTGCTCTACTCTTTGATGGCAAAAAAGTAATCGAAATTTAAACATTTGTAACTTTAAAATACTCAGTAGTTAGATTGCAGAAGAAAATTTTATTTATTTTTTCTACTAAATTTTGGCAAACGCCATAAATGTGGCTCACAGGATGAATTCGAAATTTCAAAGCCTTCGATAAAAACTGTTTTACGGTGTTGAATACGTGCATGTATAAGTGAGTGTGTGAGAACAGTTAGATTAGCTGATTCTCATACCAGAGGGACCAAGTTCAATCCTAGGCATGGCCAAATGTGACCATGTTTTCCCAGGGTACTAAATCGGGACTTAAATTCCTTGCTCAAATAGATGTAAAAGTAATTGAATAAGAGGAATTTTATGATAATGTATGTTTTGATTCATAGGTCAGTTACTCCGTGTATGGTTGCAGTCCACAGTATGGTGGCGTGTATGAATGTAGGCTCACAAACAGCTCTGGAGATGCAAGCTCCAAAGGAAAAGTCACTGTACTTGCAAATAAAGCTCCAAAATTTATTGAAAAACTCTGTGATACAAAAGTAAGCTTGCACCCTCCTTTAGAATAAATTGACTCATGTTTCGAGATATTTGATTATATAAGGTTTGAATATGAAATCTGTTTATTCGCGATATACGGTATATTCCTTTTTTTCAAACATATCCATTCCTCTTCTCTTTGATGTAGTATTCTGCTAGCAAGCCTATGAAACTGTGTTGTAGGATCGAAGGCTTACCGGATCCAGAAATTGAGTGGTTTCATGATGGCATCAAGCTATCAAATGGACTTAAATACAATATCATGCGGGAAGGAGATAAATGCATCCTTGTGTTACCAAAACCGAGGAGCAAAGATTCTGGAGTTTACGAATGCAGAGCCAAAAACATTGCTGGAGTAGATTCGTGCAAAGCAACCATGAGCGTCAGGTAACTATTGATGATAAAGGTCAAAACATATGTTGTCATATTGTATAATTGCTTCAATCAAATTGTATTTTATCATGTCAGCTTCACAAGAGGGTCATAAGCACCCAAAAAAAAAAGAAGTTTGTCATGCTATTGTAGTTTGCAATAAAAATATTATTTTTGGGAAACTTATATTGTTTTTATCATCTCTAGCGCTTTAGATTCAGAAGGTGAACCACCCATGTTCCTGAAGAAGTTGCGTGATACTGAGGCTCTTGTAGGAATGGCAGCTAAACTAACTGCCTGTATTACAGGTGTTCCGAAACCAGAGATCAAATGGTAATTGCAATCATATTCAATTTTACACATTATATTTAATATACTTGGAGGACAACATCCTCCATACTTTATTGAAAATCTGAAATCGGGAATGAACGTTTTTTTTTCATTTAAAAAGGTTCAAGGATGGGGAACAGCTGACAACCGACTCAAGACGAACGTTCGAATCTGACCCGAATGGTGTAATTCGACTGCTGATTCGAAATGCCCAGAGCTCTGATGCTGGATCATACAGAGTGTCTATTTCGAACCAGTTTGGAAGCGATACCTGTACTTGTCGGTTTATAGTAGAAGGTGACTATCCTAATCAAAAATTTCTGTTAGTTTATGTTAGTTTTGCTAAACTTTATTTAACACTAGAAAGACGGGATGAGGGGACTATACCTAGAAAGATGGGCGATCTGTATTTTCTATATTTCTGCTAGGATTTCAGTGTTACATCGGTTGTAGGTTGTGAATATGATCAACGAGAATTTACGTGCTATATTTTTTCTCTGTGGTTGGAAGTACCTGACGATGATCTTTCTGAAGAGTTTCAATCAAGCTTGTCGATATAGATTTGAAAAAATTCACATAATTCCAGTGATGTGTAATCAGTATCTGTAAGCAATGAGTTTCTTGTAAATATCAGAAGATAAAGTATCCAAGATTACCTTGTTTTTCAGAAAATATCAGGTTTTTTTTCATTATCTATGTTTCTTTGTGTATGTCTTTGTCTTATTATGTTTTCTGTTTATGTACTTTTGTGTCTGTGTGCAATAAAACAAAAAGTCATTCTATGCACAAAGTGGATGTGACCTTCTCGAGATGTGACCACTCAATCAGGGTTTTTTTAAGTGACGCCACAGTGGAGTGAATTAGTCTCGTGGAACATCTTTGTCATGAAAATTGAAATGCTTCCATCACTCTGAAATGGTTAAGTCATACATTATAACCGCTTGCAAAAAATCAGTTTATATGATTTATAAGCTCTTCAAATTGTTGTCAATTCATACTCTGGAAATATTTGGACGTTTCCGAACCAAAAGTATTTATAGGTCATATTTCGGCTACAAATCAATTGCCTCATTCTTAGACTATAAAGGAATCAATGTAAATACCTGTAATAATAATGTTATATGGTTTGTAATTAAGTTGTTTTCATATTGAATTCCGAATTTCATTTGCTATTTTTACTTCTATCGTGCATGAACCTCACAGTATTTTTTTAATTTCTTAGGTAAAGATAGGACAGATGCCGATAAAGCACGAATGCCTCAACAGACAGAAAGACCAACGAAAACGGGTATTATTTTATTTTAACAAAAAACTTTAAACACTTATTTCATTCATTCGTTCATTCCCCTGCATATACAAGCAAACCGATTAGTCTACTATCAATGAATCATCATGAACAAATTTAGCTGTAATTGTGCAATCGCTCAGAATAATTTGATAAGGGGCCATTCAAGTATTACGTCAGCAAAGTTTTAGCCATTTTTGACCCCCCCCCCCCCACTTGTCAGCAAAATTTTGTCATCTCTTCATCTCTGCCCCTCCCCCTATCTCCTAACACATACTGATGGGGTCAGAGACGTACGTACGGGGAGGGGAGCATGTATGTCCCCTCAAACCTAATTTTGTAAACATGAACTAAGCAGCACATTTACAGATTGCTTATGTGACCCATGCCACATTTTCAGATCACTCGAGTAGGCCTGTGTCGCATTCACAGATCACACAAGGACGCCCGTGCCGCATTTACAGATCACTTAAGTGACCCGCGACACAGTTCTAGAACACTTAAGTGATTCATGGCACATTTAGAGATCCCTTGATTGAGTGACATGTTACACAGTTTTTGGAGCACTTAAGCGGTCTCCAGTGTAGCTCCACATCACTACATTACTCAAGTTACCCGCGGCACATTTTCAGATTACTTAAGTAATCCGCGGCTTAATTACGGATCACTTGAAGGATGTGTGTCACAGTTCCAAAGGACTTAAGCGGCCCGGACACATTTCAGTTCACTTGATCACCGGATCACAGTCCACAAACTAGAGAAAGGTTTTTCTACCGAGTAAGATGTCATTAAGAATATTTCATGCTTTTATGAATAGTGGTTGATGATGTAAGCATTATCCAACCCCCTCCCCCTTTCCCCCTTGTCATCAAAAGTCAGCAAATTGGACCCCCCCCCCCTCGTCGAGACTGACGTAATACTTGAATGACCCCTAAGCAGCATTAAAGTAACAATAATATGGTAAATGGTTCAATTTTTCGTGACAGAGGCGATTTATAAATCACCATAGGAATGAGCATTGTTTTTTACATCCTTATTTTCTTTTATTTCTGAATGGAAGAAGTAACACCCCCTTGTTCCTTATCTCAGTGTTATGCACGACATTACATGTTGGTGAGCAAAAAATGGTATTCTCCAGATGGCTGTTGCAGCTTTCTTCTTCCAGGGCTGTTCTTCGAATGTCTTTTCCATATTATCCTGGAGCAAGCTGGACCATGGTTAGAATAGCATCTGTCAGGTCCAAAGGCAACAACGCAAGGGTTCTTGTATTCTAGGAATTTCGACAGTGATCGCGGATCAAAACTTGTGTGTGTGTGGGGGGGGGGGGCACTCATGTCAATGAAGTGGTGTGTGTGAATATATTTCAAAATGAAGAAAAAAATCCCAAAAAAAAAAATAATTTCAGGAACCTGAAAAAGGAGGACAAGAGCGCGAATTTTCTAAAACATTGGAGTATTGTATACTGTATTAATGCTTATAGCAGGGGTGCCTAAAAAGTCTCTCCACAGAGAACAGATATATGCAAGGATGACGTCACTCTCCGCTACCATACGAAGGATTTAACAACTGGCTGTTGCGAAGATATATTTTTGGAAAGAGAGAAAATCCAGCTGTCCCTGCGGGGAATCGAACCCACGTCCTTTCACTTTCTGGGTGAACGCCCAAGACCACTAGACTACAGAGGCACCGAATCTCTCAATCTTTCCTTGGAGCTCATGTACACTGAAAGGGACCGTACATGGACGGCCGGACCAGACTCAGGCCAAGCTCACAACTGCTGACGCTGTCACCAGATGGCGACTTATGCAAGGATTCACCCGGAAAGTGAAAGGACGTGGGTTCGATTCCCCGCAGAGGCAGTTGAATTTTCTCTCTTTCCAAAAATATATCTTCGCAACAGCCAGTTGTTAAATCCTTCGTAAGACAGATATAACACGAAATGTGCATAATTCTAATGGCTTAAAATGACATCAAAATAGAAAACGTGTCCGCCCTACTTGAGAGTAGTGCAAGAACTACAAAGTTGTTGTTGTTTTTTTTTCTTTTCTAGAGCAAAAACTTTGAAAGCCCTTGGTCTATAACTCTTTTGATATTTTCAAAACGATGTAATTACTTCATCACAGTTTCTACTGAAACTTTTTGTCTCAAATTTTCTTGCAGTAATTAGTTTTTTATGTTCAATGTGAGCGTTTTGAAAATGCACATTTTTAAAATCATTTATTTTTACGCATTTTTCAAAGGTCCACCTTCACCACTGCCTCATCCACCTTATATATTCAAAATGGACGATACTTCGGTATCTCTTGGATGGCGCCCATATATTCCATTGTATGCCCAAGTACCTTCAACATACAGGCTGGAGATGCGACAGATACCTGATGGAGATTGGTCTACGTATAAATCAGGTACAAATTTCAACTTCTTCTCTAAGTAATTCTCTCGTATAGCCAAGTTGTAAGATATTTAATTTTCTTATCAGTGCTTCGTTTTTTTTTTTTACCTTTGTTTGTAGATGGCGTTAAACATACATTATAGATCACACGTGAAACAACTAACATATCATTGCCCTTACGCCAGAAGCATGAATGTACAAATTTCCAAAACGTGGGAAATGATGTATGAATCTCTACCCATGTTACTCTATGAGTATCATTTCCTTAAAATGCTTTGTAAAAGGAGGTTTCAACAGGGGTTAAACATTCGCTTTCCTGGCAAAACTTAGATAGCAAATTAAAGGATCTAACCAGCTGATAAACCCAAAAAATGGAAACTAGCATATTCATGATTGTGGAATGGGGGGGGGGGTGATATACTGTATTAATGCTTATAGTAGGGGTGTCTAAAAAGTCTCTCCACAGAGAACAGGCAAGACAGATATAACACGAAATGTGCATAATTCTAATATAAACACGTTAGGACGACACATACGCCCAGAACTCACATTCCGGGATGTACCAATTCGTTAGAAATTCCGCAAAGAAATGTGTATGAGATGCATGCACGGTTAAGTAGTACTGATGGTAATGGTGTCAAACCCACGGGTCTTATGTGCAGCCTAGAAAAGATAATAATATGGTTCAACAAGCGATTTCAAAGCAACATGAATAAATATTTTTCTAATATTTTAATACTTTTCTCGGGTGAATTTTGCCACCAAAGAGAAGGGGGGAAAAGATCTTAGCTCTTTCTTTCTACTTGAAATGACATATTTAGCTTCAAGGTGCGCTCATCACCGATCCTTTGCATTTTGAGTATGGCCCAAAAACAGTTTTTCTTCTTAATCACCCAAAAAAAATTTCGTCTTTCAATGTGATACAAAGAATACAAAAGGTTGGACACTTCTGGCTTATAGATAAACACTTGACCGATAATAATGCGTCTTGGACACAGCATTCAATGCATATTTAATTTGTGTATTTCATAATTTTTCAAAAAAAAAAACGACAGGTATCAAAGACTCGTCATGCGATGTCAGGGATCTGATGCCAGGCAAGGATTACGAGTTTAGAGTTCGAGTTGAAAACAAATATGGAATGAGTGATCCATCTCCGTACATCACTGCTCACCGCACCAAACTTCGACCGCCAACCCCAGGCGAATACTTACCTAAAGATTATGAAATTGAACATCCGCCTCTTGAAAAGATAGGTAGGTTTGACAAAGCAACTTGCTTTAAAATAACATTTTAATATGCATCGGAATTTTTAATTTCACTTGAATTCAATAATGCAATTGATCATCCTTTAAAAAAAGGATGAACCATTTCTTTTGCACCTTTCAGGTTTACGGTTATTTATTAAACATGTAATTGCCAGATTTTCCAATAAAATTGTATTGACATTGACATTTCAATTCAGTACTGCAAATGCAGCAACTACAGTGAAATAAAATTAAAAATTTTCAAGAATTGTGCTTTTGAATTTTTACTTTGAGTCAAGGGTGAAGAGACTTGGGTGACCAAAAGATTTTATAATTTCATTTAGAAGAGGTTTTGCTTTGATCAATTTGTATTGTGTACTTCCAGCTGCCGCACCAAGGTTCTTGCGAAAAGAAGAAGATGAAATGTATGCTGTCAAAGGACACCCAGCTAGAGTGGAGTTCTGGGTTTATGGATGTCCACAGCCTAACATAACGTGGATTTTCAATAACATTCCGGTAATAGGCTTAGCTTTAGAAATTTTTAATGACTTATTCATATGCACATAAAAGCTCTTACCATTTAGTACATTGCTCCCAAACTTTTTGTTCCATCGCCCCCCCCCCTTCCCCCACTTCTTCAATTTTTTCTTCTTCGCCCTTCCCAAGAGGGTGGCTTGAGGAAAAAATCTCTACCAGTGGTTGGTGCCCTCAATGACGTTGTTTTACACTTTTTCGCTAGTCAATAAAGTTTTTATTGCCCTTTCAACTTGGATTTGACAGACCGTAGAATGATACACTGAATCTATTGTTTCTATCGCAACCCCTCCCATTTTGGGAAACACTGATTTAGTATAAGACGACATTCTCAATTTTTTTTCCAACCGCGGAGCCCCTATCCGTAACCAATGCTTATCTGCAGCTCCCCAGAGCAGTTTAATAAAAAGTCTCTCCAAAAAAACCTTTGTAAGGTCCGCCGCTCTGTGGCGCCCTGATGAAGGTTGCCGGTTCACAGTTCGAGAACCCTTCTTATAAGGTTTGACAGTTTTCCCAACTTTGAGGTGGAATGCGAGATGGTCTCCCATTTGTGAAAAATTCTCTCCACGGGGTGCACAGGCAGACCTTCAACACGATACTTGCAGAACATAAGAATTCCTGCATTTGCCATTTTTATTTCAATAAATATAGAAGACAGATGTCAGCAGGGTCATAACTAGGATTTTTGTGGGGGGGGGGGGGCAAACATGATTTTGCTGGGCCCCACCGCTGTAAAATTTAATTAATTTATAAAATAATTAAATTAGAAATAAAAAAAAGACTGCCAGGCATGTACCGCCTGGCAGTCCAGTGGTTAGGGAGCTAGCTTCTGACTGTGCAGGTCTGGGTTCGAATCCCGGTTCGGGCATGGATGTCTACTAACACTAACAAATTCCCTGGACAGATCGTAAAGATCTCTTGGGAATATGCGCTGATCACACACACTAAAGTATTTTTGTTGCGTCCTAAAATTTCCTGCTCCTTGGCATCTGGGGCAGTTGCTCCCTTTATCCTCCCCCTGTAGTTCCAGCCCTGGTTGGAAGTACCAGTATAATGCGAAATAAGCATTACACTCTAAGTACATAATTATGTTGAAGCTACACACTCACACACATACACAACACATTCCCGCATGTAAACCAGTTCGATACAAATTCCCCAGAGGAATGTTTATGAGGTGCATATACGATTAAGTAGTAGTATAAGGTCAGCAAACATCCAAATCAAGCATGGCATTTTTTAGTATAATAAATAGCAAACGCATGCCTTATTAAAGAATTTGTACATCCTACATAGAAAATCACTTATTTTATTTATATGGTTTGTAAATTTTCACTTATACTTTGCTTTCTTCTTTTTCTTTTTAAAATTCAATTTAATATTTCAAGGTGGAAAAGGGTAAATATGATTTCCTTGAAGACCGTAATGGACAGGTCATACTTTTTATATCAAGGATGGGTGAAGCCGATGTTGGTACTTACACGTGCAAAGCTGTCAATGAGCATGGAGAAGCCCAGCAGAAGATAAAGGTTCTGATTGCTGGTAATCTAATAATAATAATAATCTAAGATAATTCCCTTTTATGTGAATGCATGAGTGTTACATAGATATGGCTTCATAAAGCTTGTACACCATATTGAAATGTACATTAAATGTAAGGATCAATTAAGGAGATTATTTTCACACACACACACAAAAGAGAAAAATTTCCTTTTTTTTTCATTTTTATTCATTTTTTAATGGTTTCTGAAGCTTTGGGATGAGCTCCATTGGATTGTGCAATAGGGGGTTTATTTCAATAGGAATATTTTTCTAGAACTCTAGTCGTTTCTACCAAAAAGAAAACTTATCGTTCATTCACTTCTGTATTTTTTGATAGAACCTTTCAGAAGACTGTCACCCATGGGACCTAAAATTTTGTCTGCTAACGAAGAATGTCCGTTAATGGATAACAAAGTACATCGAGTCCTGTCGATGTAATTCAACATTGTGTCCATAAATGGAGGTGGCCGCTAATGGGAGTTTTCGTTTTTTTGAGGTTCCGCTGTAAAACGATTATGTTAATGACGAGAGAGCAGTAAGGGTACCTATCTGGCATAGGTGAAACCCTCTGGAATCAACGAGTGATTCAGAACTTTCCAATTTTTCAGACTTGACCAGCTCCAATTTTAATCAAAAGTTAACATTTCCACTGATTTTCTTTAAAAATGGAATATTTTCGAAATTCAAATGCATATAATTCCCTTGAATATTGCTCAAGAAACATAGTATTTAAGTACTCTTCTACCATTCCTATATACTACCTGTTGGGCTATTTTCTACTTTTGTGAAGCAAACCTATTTTCCAGCGAAGTGAGTTTTTTACTTCTACTGAATGAATGAATGTCAGGACTCTGCCTGCCACTGGACTTATCCCGCTGCCAAGAGTCTGGAACAAAGTGTGTGTACCTAACAGTCTGAGTGCGTATCTAATGTTGTGCCTGATTTTTCAGTGTTTTCATCTATATGTCAGAAATGAAGTGTAGTGACTGAATATTTGTACCTGTTGTTATTAGTACGCGTTCGCTCCTTGAAGTTGAGAACCACAAAAATAACACTAACCACCACTGTGGTCCCATATGGCTTCGAACCCGAGTCCTCTCGAAGCGAGTCTATCGCTCTGATAACCCGAGCACCACAGCGGCTTTTTACATCTACTGTAAATTTAGCAAAAGTGGAAATGTTCCTTTTTGAAAATAAGCTCCTCAATCGAGTATTTCTGCATAAGTTAATTCATTCCCTTTTTTATTATTTAGATCAATATTTTCTGGCTGCAGTAAAACTTCGTTAAGTCGTCGTTTTTCTTCAGGCCTGTCCAGCTTTCATAGACAACAATGTTATCAAACCCTCGTTTACTCGTCGCTAATTTTGGTTAACTCGTCACCATGAAAAAGTTTGATAGAGGAGTTTGAGATAGAGGAACAGATGATTTCTATAGCTTCCTTTAAAAAAATAGCTTCTTAAAACAACATTACCATATGCGTAAAAGTCACCATAAAAGCCTTATGTTCCAAAATGGATCAGTTCGAGTAACAAAAGTTACGCTGGGGAAGTACATTTGCCGATTAAAGTTTTCGAAACATTCGAACCTGATTTTTGCATGGGACACAATAATTTAGGGCTTCAAATTTGAACAAATTATATTTTGTGAAAAACCAGACAGTTTTTCCAAAGTTGAGGTCTTCTAATGTGTACTTTTCCATACTTCGGCCCTCCACAAGTCCCTCAAAGTAGACCCTGTGTTCGAGATTACCTTATAGTTAAGCATGTAAAAGATTACCTTGATAAATTTTACCAAGATTACCTTGTAGTTGTTTCATAAACTACTGATAAAAAAAATTAAAACACTAAAATTAAGTTTTTCATGTATATGTAAAATTGATGTGCATTATTCTGTTGTGAAGAAAATCGAACTAATCTAACAGTTGCTCTGATTAGTCTAAATTAAAAATTACTAGTATAAATCAAAGTGTACCAGTATATTTTAATTCAATAAGTTAAGTATTAAGAGCTCTGAAAAGGTAAAAATTTCAATTTTTTCTTTTGCTATCCATAAATTTTATTAATATTGCAATTTTAATTCACATTTTGATAAATGTTATATTATAAGGGGACGTCGTGTCGGAGGTGCGTCTCTTTTCCGTGAGGTGGCGGAATATACCCAGACACTTGATATTGGAGGGGTGTCCAATTTATACACGAAACTACGGAACTTAACGAAGAAGCCTTTATTTCGAAGCACACTCAAAACAGACAACCTTACAGAACAGAAGCCACATTCCAACTCACGTTCTCTTCTCAACTTCTTTAACAACGTATAAAAAAACAAAACGCATTATGTGCCGTAAGGTCACAGAGACTTAGTAAAAATGTCCATACTAGGAAAATAGATTCGTTACAATATGACTTTAAATTTATACGATTTTCACAATATTACGGATTGAAACTGACGGCACTTCGCTTAAGTCACCATAATTTTTCGATAACATGAGACGACGACTTATCGAGGTTTTACTGTATTTAAAATTTGAGCCAATTATACATCTTTTTTTCCCCCCTTCAACAGAGCGGCCAATTTTCACCCAGCGCTTGACTCCAAACACAATCCTTATTCGAAGAGGAATGGAATTCACTTGTAAAGTATATGGTGTTCCAGAACCAAAGATTAAATGGTTTAAGGATTTCCATCCTCTCAGTGAGTCGAGCAGAATCAAGATATATTTCATATCACCCGATACTTGTACTCTCAGGTTGAGCGATTCAATCCTGAAAGACAGCGGCTTATACTCATGCTCGGCGAGCAACGTTGCGGGAAGTGCTACAACTTCGGCCATGCTTACCATCGAAGGTAAAAATTTCAATTGTTCAGTAAAGCTACGGGAAAGAAGAAAAAAATTCCCTAGAAAGTTCTTAATCGAAAGCAAAATTTGTTCGAAACCTTAAAAAAAGTGAATTATAATGAAAATTCCCATGAAATCACACATTTATTTTTTTTCCCCTAGAATGTGAAGACAACTATCACGTGTCAACCTATAAGAAACCAACTTTTGTTAAGCCAAGTAATAAGCCTTTCGAAGATCATTACGATATCGGTGAAGAACTGGGAAGGTTAGTGGTTTTTTTTTAACATGCTTTTTAATCGAACTTTTAAACAAAAAATTTTACAATATTTTTTGTCTCGGAATATGCACTTCCGATCAGCACAATGCCTTATCGAATAAAACTTCCGGCCCTATTCAGCTTGTGTGTGAGATCAGCATTTCTCAACCTTTCTGAACCCAAGGACCAATAAAATGTCTGAAACAATTCATGTACCGCTTGTGTCTCCTATTACGGCACATTCCTGTATTTTTAGTTCTGAATTTTTTTCAACAATGCTTATGGTAATTTGTAATGCTCACTAAAATTGTGAATAAACAGCGTTTTCATAACTTAATATGATAATTATGGCCATAAGTACCACCAATATTGGTCTTACATGTTTGTCAAGTTATAAGTTTTTTTTCCTCAATTTTTCAGTGATTTTAACTACAACTGGGGATTTTAACAACTTATGCCAACGTTTTTTTTTATGACGATTCATGACTTCTCGTATTTCACCATATTTAAGATTTCAGTTCTTTTTTCTTCAGAATTAAATATGGTCATTCATTCATTTGAATGGGTTTTGCTTTTCATGAAATATATTTTTTACTGTGATTTTTAGCAGCTCTTTGTTTGCCGCCCATCACCCATTTTAGCAGTAATTAGCAAACTTGTCGTAAATTTCATTTTTTGGCTACAATTATCTGTGGTATCCGTATTTAGGATCACAAATCCCTGCGTTTTCCTTGGTGAGGTATGGTGAACCTAAGTATGAAGGTACAATTTTTATTTGAAACCATATGGATACTACTAATATCAATTACAACAATTGAATGATTTCTCATTCAAATAAATGTTAGCATTGAATCATCAAGTCTGTCAGTGGATCACAGGTTGAGAAATGCTGCGTTAAATCATCAATTATAATTTTTTTCAGAGGTACACAAGGAATCACTTACCATGCAGTGGATCGGGCCACTGGCAAGAGCTATGCTGCAAAAGTAATGCATGGCACCGGTCCCCTCTTGAACTTCATGGCAGCTGAAATGGATGTGATGTCACAACTTTGCCATCCTCGCCTTATAAGATTATGGAATGCCCATGAAACAAAGTCATCATGTACTTTAGCCACAGATTTGTATCCTTCGAGATAGAAATGCTTTAAATTTTACATCAAGTTCAATTGTATCTGTTTGATTATTTATGCTTCATAGTTTATTTAGTTTTCTGATGCAACTCTGAAGACAACAATTTATGGGGTTTTAAACTTCAATAATATCGGCTTTGGAAGCATTATATCCTCATGAGTGTGTTTGTATTCTCAATGTAAAATGGTTTTCCTTCACAAAGATAATACAGATGTGGCGGCGGTGAACTTATTCCACATATTCTACAGCATGGTGTATTGACTGAAACTTTAGTTGCTCAGTACGTTAAGCAAGTTCTAGAAGGTCTTCAGCACATGCACGAGAAGAACATCGCTCACCTTGGTTTGACTGTAAGTTTCTGGTTTGAATATTCAAATGATATCAAGTTGGAACATGTTTCTCTTCATAATAGTTAAAAGCGTTTAGTTAATTTAATAAAAACCTTGAAAATAAGCTAAGTAACATAACAGTATGTGACCAATGTAAACTGTATTGCCCCTTCGAGATATAATTTTTTTAATATTTTTTTCCCCTGCAGGTTGGAGATCTTCTGGTGACAAGAGTTAACAGTGATAGTATAAAAATTGGTGATTTCGGTTTAGCAACTCGATTATATTCTGGAAGGGACTACATACAAGAATACGGTCATCCAGAGTTTGTGTCTCCAGAAGTTGCTAACAAGCAACCTGTTACACTAGCTGCAGATATGTGGTATGTTTCGAAATTTCATAGTTTGAAGTTCATAAATAAAAATATTAAAAAAGATAACATCATAATTATTCAAAATTTTGTTCTCAATTTTTTTGGTGAACTTTTTCAAAAGAATATGCATCTTGTTCACTCTCTAATAAAAAACAAATCACTTCACTGAAAGCAATTTTCATCACTATCTTGACCCTTTATGGTTCATTCACTCCCTTAAAAAGGTATTGAAACTTTTTTTTTTGCAAAACCGGATCTAAATTGGTGCCGTTAGCATATTTTTAATTAAAACAATACATTAATTCAGAAATTTAATTAATTAGAGTAGTTATTTTTTAATTTATTAAAAAATCAGTTTGCCTTGATTTTAATGTTAGCTATAAACATAAAATCTTGCTTAGAGCAAAATTAGAATAGTTGTTACGTTGAATTTCATTTCCAATTTCCTCAATTTGGTGGGATTTTATAAAATGATTGGGACGGGTAATATTTCTGCAGCTCTCAAAAAAATTATACCAACAAGAAACCAACTCTTTCTAGACAAAAAAGTATTGTACTTATACCGCCATATTTTGTACTGAAATGACACTAAAAGATATACTTCCTAAAATACCAAAAAAAGCTGGAAAAAGAAACTGGTATAATGGTTTTTTTTTTTTAGTTTTTTTTACCATGCATTTGCCACGTTTATTCAAATATGAGGGGGTATCGAAAAGTAACCCAACTCATCTTACGGTAAGCCGAGTATCTATAGTATACGCGGTTTTCCCTCTAGGTAAGCATGAAACCATGCCTCCCGAGTCAATATGCCAAGTTCCGTTGCTTGGGAAGGTTGTGTTTGACATCCATGAATTTTTTTCTTGGAAGCCATTTAGTCACACCAATCCTTGGCAGACTTAAGTTAACAGTGAGGGGCTGTGAAATTTTGCTTCCTCCTCGAAGAAAAGCCGCTGAAGTTGTTAGGATGTTAGAAACAGCTTATAGAGATGCTGCTGTGGATAAAACTCAACTGCATGGATGCCTTTTTTTACAAGATAAGATTGCACAACAGTGTGTAAAGGAGAGACCCGATTTGTGAGAGACAGGGCGACTGATTTTTGCATCGTTAGAATGCTCCGTTTTAAGCATCCTTCACAGTGCTCTAATTGTTAACAAGAAACAGAAATACTCCTGAGCCCCACTCGGACTATTCACTTGATTAGCTTCGTGTGACTTTTCTTTATTCCTACTCATGACGAGGGACCTGAAATGAAAGCGTTTTGCCAACATGGATGAGGTACAAACAAAAACGACGGAGGCAATGTCCGACATCCCAACCGATAAATTTCAAAAATTTTCTCAACAATGGAAGAAAAGACTTGACAAATGTATTAGCTCTAATGGAGAGTGCTTTCAAGGGAATCGAAGAATATTTGTAAAAAAATTTAATAAACAAGTTGCAAAAAAAAACCAATTCTGGTTACTTCCCCCCCCCCCCGTATAGTCTGGATCAGAGAGTGTTAAGAAATCGCACGAATTCGCACAGTGATGATTGATGATGTGGCCTTATACGTATCAGGTTCAGAATAACTTTCTTTTGTATGTAAAAGTTCTTGATTTCTATTCATTTCCCCCCTCCCATCTTAATGTCACAACATGAATGAAGCATGTTTATTAAGAAGGGATTCATGTTTTTAGCTAAGCAAGAACAAGGTTTTCAATGGGTTCCATCAACTGTCAATTTTTTTGTTTTCTTTAATGCTGAAGTATGTGAAACATTTCTTCTTTTGTTTTTCAGGAGCGTCGGAATCATCTCGTACTTACTGTAAGTATGAATTGTATTTGTGAATTCTCTAGGTATATTTTTGTTATATGGTCATAGCTCTACAACTCACCTTTAAATTTTCACTTTCTCGATAAGATATTGTTTAAACATTTACCAACATGAAACAACAAAATTTATCGATATGTTTTCTTGAATATTTACGTACTTTTTGAATCACTGAAGGATACTCTATTTTATTTCTTAATTTTTTCTTTGTTTTTTCCAAAAATTCTTCTGTTTCATGGTATACCAGAACCTTGATTATCCGTGCTTGGATTAACAGGAAAGTGGATTAATCGGCAATTCCATGTTTAGCTCTTCCCCATCCAAACTGTTGTTGGATTTTTATTTTTTTCATTGGTTATGTAAGATTCGGTGAAAGTTTTATGATGAGAACAAACATTTCCATTTTGTACTGGATATCTTCATTCTTTCACAGAGAGAGAACTGCCTATTTTCAGAGCTGAACGCCCATGTTAACGCGTTGAAATGGCAGTTCTCATATGCACACATAAGAACCAGACATTGCCCTGGAGCAGTCGGCACTTGAAGATTAACAGCCAATTACAGGACATGCTTTTAAGTTAGTTGGAATGTATTGCTTTCTTTTTGCAACTGGAAGATAAGGCATAATAATGGTGTAACTTTGGATGCTGTCACGTCACCACATAGCTCATTGGCTGGACCAGCGTTATTCCTTGTTTGTGTCATTCTCGTAGTAAATTTCATAAGTGTGCAGATTGGTTACGGATAATCGAGGTTCTACTGTATTTCTGTCATAATGACCATTATATGTATTAGCAAATAAAGTGGCTATCCTTCAATTAGTGTAATTTTTTATTAGATTTTTTTCACACAGACAACATGAATATATATAGCAGATAGTCATTTTAGAAAAGGTAAAAATGTATGTATTTTTTTTCAGTTTTGTTAAGTTCTGTTCTTTTTTTTATATTCCCCGTGATTTAGCCTTGTTTTTGTTATTATCTGTGTTTACCTTCCCCACCATTAGCTCGGATAATCGAGATTCTATTATTAGTTCATATGGGTTCTATTTTCTAGTTATTATCATAGGCTGTTTTAACAAATGCAAATTATTCAGACTGTAAACATTTCAGTATTAAATGTTTTGATGCACATGATGGTGGTGAATGTGTATGTTGAAAAATGAAGCGTTGCATATATTGCCATTTAATTTTTTAGCTTGACTGGGAGCTCTCCATTTTTGAGAGAGAACGATCGAGAGACTCTGAGAGAAGTTCAAAAGGGAAAAGTTGATTTCTTCCACGATGGATATGTCGTCCTTTCTGATGAGGCAAAAGATTTCCTCACTCAGCTGCTTGCTATAGATCCTAGGTGAATAGAGATTTATATCTATGTTTTCAATTGCCAACATGTTTGCCGAGCAATTGTTTCGTGTAATTCTTTTTTTTTTTTAGTATCCTCTCAGGGCAGTATCTTTAATTGATAATATTTACCTTAATGAAAAGACTTCATCAATGAAACACTTATTAGTTGAGCACTTATTAGTGATCAAAGGACTGGAGGAGAGTATTGTTATAAGAGATTTATCATTACAGGTGGAAGATATCTGCTCAATATGAAATGCAATTGACCCAACACCACGTGAACATGAGTTCTGGAAAGAAAATTCACATTCTTCTGCTAGGGCTCCTAGTAGCTTAATGGTAGGGCACTCGCCTGAACAGTGACAGGTTGGTGGTTTGATTACCGCAGAGGAATGTGAATTGGATTTTCTTTCCAAAATCCATCTTTGCTTGGCATCCAGTCAATTGTATAGTTAGCTGAGAAACTCATTACCTTGTTATTTATTTATTCAATATTGTTTGGCTGAGGCTTATACAAGAGGATGCGGAAGGTTATGTTTGATGATAATGCCGATTGATGATACAGGAAAATTCGGAAATCTTATTACAATCTACAATATTTGGTGGTAGGTTGTTCCAGTCAATAACAATCTGAAGAAGCGAAGATGAGCTGTAATTTTTGGGAATGGTTGAGTCTAACGGAGAAATGTGAGGGTTTAATTAGAATGTTGGAAGTGTCAATATTAAAAAACCCCATGGAGGATTATGAAAAGAAAAGTTAAACGAGAGATAAGTCCAAGAGAGGAAAGTGGTTGGATATTCAGTTGGCGCTTGAGCTCCGAAATGGAGACAGACAAAGACCAACAGTTAAAAATGAAGCGAGGGGACTTATTTTGGATAGATTCTAATTTGTCTATGTTGGTTTCGGTATAGGGGCGGGGGTCCGCAGGCTTCACAGGCATAGGAGAGAGCATGGAGGATATATGTCTGGTAGCATGGTGGCACAGGTGACGGACATGACGGGTGGAGTTTTTCAGGTTACGAGACGAAGAAAAAAGAGTTTTTGGAAACATTTATTTATATATATAATAAACGTGAAGATTCCAGCGGAGATCGGAAGAGATTATAATGCCCAGGTATTTATAATGGGAAACCTCAGAGATCAAATAATTGTTTATCGAGTAAGGGAAATCGTAGGGATTCTCTTTTACAGGTAACTTTCATAAAAACTGTTTTTTAGGAGTTGAGAGGTGATTCCCAGGTTGAGCAACATTCGGAAATAATGTTAAGGTTGTGTTGGAGAGATTCTTGGTCGGAAAAATTGAACACTGTTTTGTAGATGACACAATCATCAGTGAAGAGTCTGATCCGACAGTTTACGGAGTCAGGTAGATCATTTATGTAAATTAGAAATAGTAATATCGAAAGGACCGAACCCTTAGATGTTCCAGACTCGACATAAAAAAATGGGGAGTTCTGGCCCTTGAACGAAACAAACTGGCTGCCGTTAATGAGGAAGGCCTCCACCTATTTAAGTAGTTGAACATTTAGACAAATTGTTGAAAGTTATAGTAGAAGTTTATTATGGGGCACCCTGTCAAAAAAATGCTTTAGAAAAATCTAGGAAAATGATATCGGATTGAAGATTTTGTCAATAGTGTCTGTTAAGTCATGCATGAAAAGTGTTAACTGGGTAGATACAGATAACGATGATCTTTATACAAGGTATTAGAGAAGAAAAAGTTAATCGAGTCGAGGTGGGTACAGATTTCCTTGACAATTATGTGTTCAAAGAGTAGGAGCAACAAGAGGGGGTGATTGCAATAGGTCTAAAATTAAGAGGGTGGGACAGTGAACCTGTTCCATGGATGGGAATTATCTTATTAATATTCCAGTCAGAGGGTAGGTTAGACGTGTTCAGTGAGACGTGAAAATAATGGGCAGAATTTGAGGATATGATTTGGGATCCCATCCGTGCCAGTAGAGTGGGGTTTTAGTTTTTTAGAAGATTCGGGAGACCAGCTGTAGAGAAAAAGATGGGACTGCAGTTGTGATTGAATCAGAAAAGAAGTATTGGAGGGGGGGGGGGAATAAAACGGGATTGAAGAAGAAAACAGTAGAGAAGGCCTGATTAAATTCGGAAACAATACCAGGGGAAGAAGTTAAGTATCCGAGTTGGAAGTTTTGAGTGAGAAGTTGGCGGCCTATTTGGGGCGGAGGAAATTCCGGAATTTGGAGGGGGTTTGCTTTAAGATAAGTAGGTAACGAGTTGGACAGGTAACTGGATTTATGGTGAAAAATGAGGTCTTTGAGGTTACGAATGGAGACCGATATTTTGTTTATGAGAGTAGAGGAGTCGTTAAATTTGAGTTTAGAGACATCGCGCCGAATTCTTCTTTTCAGATGGATAATGTCGCAGTTGATCCAAGTGTTTAAGAGACTTTTAGATGAGGAGCATTTTTGGTAAAAACAGTGGCTTTGCATTTTTCGATAATAGCTTTGAATTTGCTCCAGAGACATTGAATATCGTCAGAAGCATTTAGTTATCAGTTATATCTACTCTATTACTGTACGCAGTACTGTAGTGGTGGGTTGGTAAGATACGGAGTTAGAGATGGGAAGAGTTCAAACCCACCCACCTCCAGATAGTTACACGCCGCTGTGGTGGTCGAGTGGTTATAGTGACGGACTCGCGATGCGAGGATCCGGGTTCGAACCCCACAGTGGTGGTCGGCTGAAGTTGGTTTTCTGTGGTTCCCAACTTCAAGGCGCAAATGCGAGCCGATCTCCCCGTTAAAAAGTCTCGCCACAGAGAGCAACAGTCCTACAACGATAAATCATTCAATCATAACACTTCACTCATAGTTAGAAAAACTTGTGGTAGATGGCAACACTACACATAACAAGCATTACAGAGAAACAAAAAACTTCACGTCAGGTTTCACTACACGTACACGCACATTCCCGCATGTACCGATTCGTTGGGGGTTCCGGGGGGGGGGGTGCATGTGTGGTGGTAGGGCCTCCAAAAAAATGGCTCGGGGATCCATCATGTTCTTAAGTCAGCCACCTCGTTGGGCAATTTGCCTGTTGTGGCGTTGTATTTGTATTTAAAGTGTGCGGGAGGACTGAAGAGTAATATCACCAAAAAGCAATTATAGTTATACAGGGTAAACTTATGCAATATTTTCACTGTATCATTTCGTTATATTGGTATTTCCATTGAAAACACAAAAATGGGAAGATACTTTTCCTTTCTTCTCGATAGATTGTATCAAAATATTTGTTATTATATTCAGAATTCAATAAGCAATCTTTTGATCTTGATACTATATACAAATACAAAAGCAATATTTAGATGATGATAACACATTTTTCCCCTTTGAAGTGTGATATTAGTTTATTTATTTATAACTGTATTAACTGGTACAGCAATTTTTTTTTAGTATATGATTTTTATCTTTTCTTTTTTCTTACAGCAAAAGAATGGATGTGAACACAGCCTTACAGCACAAATGGTTGAATGTAGGTACACTTTCGACTAAATGGAAAATTCTCGATGGTTCTTATGGGTTTTCAAATCTTTTCTAGGGGGGGGATTTCTTTTCAAATACGGGGGGGGGGGAACAAAGTTCTTGCTAGAAATTTATTGTTTGGAAAAAAAAGGGTACAGAAATAATACCCATCGTTATCTACTTCATTCAACCATCTCTGTTTAAATTTTTGGAAATCTCATTCAAAAAACTGACCTCATTTTTGGCCTCTTCAGAAGTATTCAGTTTGCTCTTATTCAAGTGATTCTGTAGAGACAGGAATAGGTGGTAGCTGGGTCGGGAGAGTATGGAGGGTGGTCCAGGGGTGATTGACAAACCCGAATACGCTTATCCATCGTAGAGTCAGTCAATTGATGTGAAACTCACTTATCAAGATGTTTTCGATATCCAAGCGCATTCAGGTGTTTTCACACATCTCTAGGAGTTACTCAGAGTTGATCGAAGAGTACCTTAGTTGAAATCGATAGCTGATCCGTGATTAATCAAACTATTTCCTTGTCATTTACTTCACTTGGTCTTCCAGCGGATTCCCGGGTTTGGTACGATTCATCTCCATCGTTGAACCTTTTGAACCAGTATCCGACTATTTTGGCATTTACAATGGTTTCTCCTAAAATGGATGCATCCCTGGAAGCACTAAGTTTGGATTTTCAGTGGAACCAAATGATGTGACGAATTTAAAATTTTTCAACAGACATTTGATATGTCCCGTATTAGACCTAGAAGTTTCAAACAACAACAAAAAAAAAATTCATTCTACTAGAACACATTTTAACGTTTCCAAAACGATCGTAATTATGCAAATTGGACTGTAAACAGGACTATATTTCTTCCGAACCAAGCACAACTCAAGTCTATCGCCATGGGCAGTTTAATACCTAGTGAGTTATGCCAGGAATGTAAGTGTATGTACCTAACAGAGTGAGTGCGTAGGTGGTGTTTTGTCTGATTTTTCAGTGCTACCATCTACTACATTTCAGAAATGAAGTGAACGAAGTGTAATGATTGAATATTGATACTGTTTGTAGGCCTGTTGCTCACTATGGCGAGACTTTTTTAATGAGGAGATTGAAGAACCACAGAAAACCACCTTCAGTCGACCACCACTGTGCGACGGTGGGGGGTCTACTGCATGACTCTGCAGCTCTTCTGGTACCACCTATCATTTTTAGCAATAACATCGTTCCCCCACCTTAAATTTTCAATTCAACAACACTTCTGCAACTAGCTCTTAATAATTGCACCAATCATTCATACTGAATTCGAGCATGAGATTCTCTTCTGCCCAGTTGCCTTCCTACCCTCATTTATACGTCTTTCAGACTTTAACACCCTGTAGTGACTGCTTTGTTGAATTGATTAAATATTCATTGTATTTTTAGTTGATATTTATTTATTCTTTTATCAAATAAGAATAGTTGATATTGTTTTTATCTGTTGATTTTAAATTTAGAAATTTTTTAGCTGATTGTGGTGAGTTATACTTTCCGCTCTGCATTTTTCATTACAGTTGACACGCATCCCTGACAAATGCGACGAGCTTGAGAACTTGGATCGTCTCCAGGAATATAATAAGAGATGGAAATCATGGGCACGTATAATTTAATTAGAATATTTTTAGGCTTGTGAGACAATTTTTTTTTACTACTTTGGTTTCAAAAGTTCGCTATTTTTCCCCCTTGTTTTTCCTTCTCAATAAACAACAGGCAGGGCCCTCGACTTTGACGGAGCCCTGCGCGAAAGAGGTATTGGGTGGGGGCCTCAACTGTGGTCGAAGAGGTTTGGTACGTCAGCAATGTGTTTGTAAACACATTAAAATATATATATGTGCGCTATTTTAAATGAGGAATGTAACGTAAAATTCTCCACAAAATATCTTACAAGAAATGTTTTTTTTTCGCACTCTCATATGAGCAAAATGATTTGATAATGTCATCAAAATCTGATTTTTGAGTTATCTCAGCTTCAATAAAGCTAAAAAAATGATAGTTTTTCTTGAGAAAGACTTGAGTTGAGTGATGATTTTATCTTTTTTAATAAGGATAATCTTTCTCTGGAGCAGTTTGATATTGGGGGTTTTAATGATGATTCAATGCTGTCTCAATAGTTGGAAACGTCTCTTCTAAATCTCTAGCATTATTTAATATTTGTGGCATCAACCTGAACCGATGATGAAAACTGGAGCAGCTCGTCTGTAAAAGTGTTTGCAAGAGATCGGATGCATAAAGTTTTTCATTATAATAACATATACAGAATCTTCATGAAGGTTTGAGGATTTCATGTTGACCAAATAAACGAACTTTCTTTTCGTAATTTTACAAATCACTTTACGGTCAAAAGATGTGAAATTGAGGAATGGAACAAAAAACTGTGACGCATTGAAACATATTTTAGTTGAGAAGTTAATATTGCAATAGGTGTATTGGGTACATGAATGTGCAACTGAAATTAAATGCGATTTAATTTTTTTCCCTCAAGTATGATTGAAATGATATTTTTTGTAACAGAATTGGAGATGCAATGAAACACATTGCATTCTATAGTATTTTGTATGTCTGTGGAGAAAAGAAGTCATTTTTAAAAAAATAAAGTCACAGTTATTTTCAACTTACGCATTTATACGACGTTTTGACTCTCTCTTGAATGTCGTATAAACAAGGTTCTGCTTTAGTACCCATTTCTTAATACAACTTTGACTGCCCCATTTTATTTTTATTCCTCTGTTTGCACTCTAACTCATTTTAAACTGATCTTTTGTCCTTAATTTAGTATTCCAATGCCTCGTGTAAGAGATACTACAGAAGAAGACCTCTGGAGTCTTGCTTTACTCATCCGAGCCGAATGATCTACCCACCTGATGAATGCTATACCCCACTCAGCACGCCTGAACGTGAACTTGGAAGAAGTCACATCAAGCCTTCTGAATTTGATGATGTAACATTCCAGCAACGTATCGAAAGAGAACCCATTGATGTCAGATCCGAAAGCCAGTGAGTTTGTGTCGAAGTTCTTCTCATTGGGGGGGGGGGGGGGGTTAAAATAGCCTCAGGGTCCAGTGCTAATGCTAGGAACCCTGTAGGAGATTATGGGTGTCATGTCTACAATATGTATACTCTTTCAGCAGTGTCAAGCATAAATTTTGCCCCCCCCCACGTATAGTTTTAAATACAGTGCATCGTTAGAATGAGAATTCAGCTCTCTTTCTTGTCCAGCAACTGGAGCGGAAAACCTGCATGCACTCTTGGCTTGAGCGGGGACTGTTTCTTGCATGGTTAAATGGGGCCATGTGAACACAAATTTCCATGGTGCTGAATTTGACTGCCTTTTGCTTTTTTTGCCAAAACTGTTTCGAAATATTCATTAGGAGAGCTACTAGTTAACGTTTAATCTTTTTTTTCAGGAGTTGGGCAAAATAGCTCTAGATTAAGGTACATGCATCTCATAAACATTCCTCTGGAGAAATCATACTGGCTACTACATTTCCCCTCTCGGTCACAATAGTGTTGCCTCTTGACGTTATTGTACATGTGTGACTACTAATATGAAAAAAATTACATTCTAATGCTATGGAAAGAACAAATTCTCTCGGAAGTGTTGTTCAGAAAATGTTTGAAAAGCTTTTACAAACCTAACAAAACCTGTCTAAGATCGGCACTTAAACTGGTCTTGAATGGATTCAAATAATAGCCCGGTCAATGACTTTTTTACCACACACAAACTCCAGTCATATATCGCCATATGGCAATTTCCAACTAGTGGAGTTGTGCGGGAAATGAAGGCGCCATCTATCGGCGGCAGCCCAGGCTCAATAGGTAAGGAACTTTTTCTGATGTTCTTTTGGCTGAATTCGAGCCCGTGCACCTTGGCAACAACCTTCATAGTGGAAGACGAACATCTTACCACTGCGCCACTCAAGCGCTCCGGTCAATGACTAGCGCTTTGTGTACCTTTATAAAATATTATGATGTTCCGCTTCATCCACGTTTCACTGTACCATGGTCTACATGTGGTTTGGAGGAAAATTCTTTCATGCCCCTGGGGGGGGGGGAGGCTTTTCACAAAAATCTCATCAGTTCTATTTTATTTTTCATTAAGTTTTCATCGCATTTTAGTCAACTAGATAAATAAAGGTTCAGTTATGTTTTTATTCATTTTTTTCCACTCTAAAACTTCTCTTTTATTCAGTAATTTCTACATAAAAATTCATATTAATGTATCTCGAATGAGATACATTCATCTTTTCTTCTTATCTCTTTGTCTAGCTACCAGAATGGTCCTGACACGTTCCTTCTTCCTTTGCGAGATCCTGACTTCCCTGTTCGTATCAGACACTATTTGAAAGTTGGTGCCAGGAGAAGTCCCATATTGGCTCGCCACCTGGGAGACAAACACTGGGGATATGGCGATGTAAGATCAACGTATTAATCGTCTATATTAGCATGTTTTAAGTATTTTTCAAGTTGATAAAATATTTACCATGAAAACTATGAATGAGCAGTGAAAAATAAAATGAATTCCTTTTGTTTCATTTGACTTTAAACTTCATTTCACTGTAACAATAAATTGTTATGAAGTCTTTCGAATTAATAAATTTTCTGAAATACGTCAAATAACACACTTGTGGTGTCCCAAAGGTTGCAGTAAAAGAAAGACGAAAGTTTGTGGATATCATGGATGAGGAAATAGATGATGAAAAGAGAGGTGTTTCACGTTCTGCTCCATTGCGTTTGAGACATGAGGTTGGCACTGTGGGTTCTGGTTTCGATCATCTCGAGTGCAAAGCGCTCAGGAAAAAGAGAGGATTCAGAATGGCACCAGGTAATTCACTCCTAATCATAATTCATACAAGAATGTATTTTTCTGAGTATGAAAAAGAAAAATACATACAGTGCGGCAATAAAATGAGATATAATAATGATTTTTCATTATTCTCACAAATGTGCTTCACAATTCTTATTCAATTGTATTTCTTAAAGTAAATCAGACATATTCTCCATTTTTTCCCATCCTTTTTTGGGGTTCTTCCTAATTACAGGAGGCGTTCCTTACTTTCGAGAGAAGATCAAGGATACAGTTGTACGAGAAAATGAAGATGCCGTTTTCACTTGTCTCGTAACTTCTGAAACGGAAACGCATTTCTCTTGGTTTCGCAATGATGGAATTCTTATTGAAAGTCCTCGGATAGAGGCAAGTTTCATTGTTTCTGGTTTTTTTTTCCTAAAAGATGTTGCATCTGTGTTCTTGTGATTAAGTGCATACAAAAACATTTTCATGGCATTCTTTAACTGTTTGCAGATAAAAAAATGGTCAGATGGCCGTTGCACACTTACTTTGAAACCTGCAAAAGCATATGATGTAGGTGTCTATAAATGTGTGGCGAGAAATGACCATGGAGTTTCTGTGTGTCGAGCTAGGTTGAACATTGGAAGTAAGTATTTGTCAATAGCGTACAATCTTTTTTTTTCCTTAGTAACTTATGATTTCTGTGTTCAACGAGATAGACCAAAATATATTTAATATTTTGGATAGATAGAGATAATTCTACTTAAAAGAAATATATCGCTCTTTAAAGTTTCTCTCATCTTGTACTTCAAATAAAATCATCCTGCGGGAAAAATAAGGATATCCTCACTAATTTATTCTTTTAATTCAATGAAATTTTACCTTTTATTTCGATGACATGTCTTCTTTTGCGGTGAAATTCGTCACGTGACAAACCACAGATTTTGCAAATTGGCACTTATGAGAGGGGATAGAGCTGAGAACAACTCACAAAAAGGGAACTTTAACTTTGATTAAAAATTACTTTGTACTCATGTATTAACTTGAAACGTTGTTCAATTTCTTTGCAGGTGCTCCTGGGAAGCCAGATCCTCCAAAAGCTGAAAAATGCTCCGGTACCGAGATATATATCACGTGGTTGCCCCCTAAATTTGAAGGCTTTTGTCCTACACTGGGATATACTTTGGAATGCAAAGAAGAAAGTAAGTTGTGCGAAATAGTTCAATTCTGTTTCAGTACAGTAGACGCTGCTACATATTATAATCATAGATAATGTTATCATTTGGGTATTGTTATCACTTTTGGAAAAGATCAATATCCTGACACAGGAAAAAATTTGTTTATATTTAACAGGGCTTTAGTTTATGTTATCAATTTTTTTCTCATTGAAAGTTTTTTCTTTCATATTTTGAAGCTAATATTGAACCAGGCTCATTTTCCCCCCTCTATAAGTTATTATTATCAATCTGCGAGACTATGCAAGATGTCAGAATGCTCCCTTATTGACAAAAATTTTTGTACCCAGTGGGGCTGTAATAACTGTTACAATCCATGTTCGTGTAGTGCTACTTTTGCAATGGTTTTCCTATGGTGAAGGAATGTGTAAAGTAAAAAAAAAAAGAGTCATTTTCTTCAGTTCATGTGCAGTTTCGTTCAACTGACTACATTCACAATTCCTTAGGGGAATCTATGGAACGTACTGTAAAAAGTACATACAAACGTACATTAGAGAAAGTATCGTCATAATACAGTACACATTAGACAGTTTCATTCTAACTTCTGGCAATTTCTGAATTTAAAAAATGTATTTCCGCTTAAAGGAAGGAAAAATAGCTTTTTTTAATAATTAAAAGAAACCAATTTAGCATTTTCAAACCTGCTATTGTAGGAAAAAAAATGGAGTTGCCCTATTCAACCAAACGGGACATATGGTCATCATACTTAAAGCCTACACTCTTTTTGGATATGGTTACCAATTGGTTTTTATTGACAGAAGCCCCGAATTCAGTTGTGATCACATTAAGCGGCTTGCACTGTACTTAACAAGACAAGAAATTCCAGTTTTGGCTCTCTCTAAAAAAAGAATAATCCTGTAATCCCAGAATCTATGAGTTGTTCTTTATATGGTGGCTGCCAAAGCCTTATTTCGTTTCATTAAATTCTATATTGCGTAATAAAGTTTGAAATAAACAAAGAAATAACATATCCATGGAATTCGTTATTTGTTTCATTTCAGGTGAAGAAAACTGGACCAAACTGGCATCAAATATATCTCATGAATTTTTCCTGGTGAAAAATCTGAAGGCTACTACTACTTATTACTTCAGAGTCAGTGCATTCAACAGATTTGGATGGGGTGAATTCGGTTCGAGTTCGGAACCCGCATTGACTTTAGATGAATGTATGTATTTTTTCCAGATTCATTATTTTTCCCTACTTTTGACTCAATGGGTTGTATGAATTTTCAAAAAGACAGTTATAAGTAACTGACACTACTCAGACTTGTATAGTGCCCATTCTGGTGAACGTACGGTGTTGAAACTTTGTATCCATAATATATGGACCATGGAGAGGCTCCTTTGTAATGTGGGATGAGGCAACAGCTCGACAGCATCTTCCCTTATCGAAAAGACTCAAGTCATGTTTTCCAAATTGTGTGTGCATGGACTTTACTTTGTTTTTGACGTAGATGCAAGTTTAATAAGTTAATGATAATAATTTTTTTTGTTTTAATTATTATAATGCCTATGACATTTTTTCCCTTCTGAAACATATTTGTTTGATTCTTAATTTTTTTCCTTTTGTTAATTGATAGCTGCGCCAAAGATTGAGTTGAGCAGAGCGCAGAAATATCAGCAGGAAATGACAGAAAGTGGACAATCTCTGTCTCTGGAGGAGGAAGAGCAAATCAGAATGGACTACACCGTGGAAGACAATCCTATTGGCATGGAAGAAGGCGATCCTCTTGAACTTTACAACTTCATCTCAGAAGTTGCCAGGTAATATAAGAAAAATCAGAGCAGGCATAAATCAAGGTTCAAACCTGGGCCCGCTAATACATAATATACACTCGTGTTCAAAATTAAGAGAATTAGCACATTATGTCGAATTTCTGAAAAACTTCTGGGCAGATTTTAATGAAATTTGGTACGAATACACAGTTATAAAAAGAAACAGATGTACCATACAAAAGTCATAGAACACACTCATGATTTTCAGTAAAGCTCATCATTGCAGGATTGTCCGAAATCCACGTTGAGAGATCGAACCGAAAACGAATCTAATATGGGGTATGGTCCAAATGAGTGTACGTCAAGAATGTCCAGGCTGAATCTCGACTCATCTGTGAAGAGCATAGTGCTCCACTGAAGTCTGACCCAAGGCTGGTGTTGTCTGCACCATGCTAAACCAACACCACCTATATAACAAGGCCTCCGCACGAAGCTTGTGACGTCAATGAAGAAGGCCATTTCTCCTATTGCCATTGGTTATACTGCCAAAAAAAATTAAGATATCGCATGCGTCGGCCTGCTATATCCAATGGCAATAGGTGAAATGGCCTTCAGTGATGTGACGAGCTTCGTGCGGAGGCCTTGTTCTATAGGTGGTGTTGGCTAAACGCGCTCTCTTGTGTGCTGCAGTTAGCGGGACGCAAACAGCGGGTCTTCTGGCATAAAGCCCTCTCTCGTGATGCTTTCGAGCAACAGTAAACAGTGAAACTCGAGTTCCAGTGGCAGCGTGCTGCTCACGTGAGAGCTTGTGATGCTGTAGCAGTCCTGTGGCGCCGCGCCGAAAGTGCAAAATAACGATCCTCATTAGTCGTCGTGGGTCTTCGACGACCTTGTCCAGGTCTTCTCTATATGGATCCAGTGTCCTGAAACAGGTTCCACAAATTGCAGACGACACTGGACGTAGCATCGAGCTTTGTAGTCACCTGTACTTGTGATTGCCCTGCCTCCAATCTACCGACGATTCTTCATCTCATTCCGTCATCCATACGTTTGTGGCTACTCATTTTACCTGTGTGTGTGTGTGATATCTTACAAAATTTACCAAACTCTTGCGAGAAACACAGTGAATGTCGCCGAGGAGTATGAGCACACGAATCGTGGAAACGCCCTTATAATCTCCTCTATGGTCACAGCTCCGCCCACACGCACGTGTACGCTTACGTATTCGACACTGAATATTTGCATATTTCTTCGGTGGCATTGTCCCAGAGCTGCTCTCAGCATCTGGGGCTGATACTCGAGATACCAATTAGTACCACTCAATTATTCAACCCTTGTCCCCAGGTCGGAGTAAAAGATTATTTATTTACAGCTATAAAACAAATGATGTACATATGAGGATGTTTTTACAAGTCTTATATATCAGTTACTTATAATCAGGATACTTATAAATCAGTACATATGTTTTATGCTACTACTCCTTGAGCGAGAGAGGAATGGAGAAAGCAATAGGTCAAGACTTACCCCAGGCTTTCGTTATCTTCCGCTCCTTCCACTTCTCCCCAAAAACCGGACAATCACCTCTCATCGAGACCCAGTTTGTTCTGCCTCTTTCAACCACCTTCTCTCGTCCAATTTCTTCCTGTTCCCTCTCATTGGTTCCGTCTCCTAAACGTCACACCCCATCCCCTTTGGTTCCCAGTCTAGCATCCCCTACTGGAATCTCGCGGCTGCCCGATGTCTACATACCAATGATAAAATCCATCTGCCACTCCTCAAGATACCACTGCCCAAAGGGCAAGGTCATTTCTGAGAATCTGCAAAAGGCGTTGGAAGTAACCTGTGTATATAGGTGCCTCACCTATTTCTATACACGATATCTGAATAAAAGTCCGACGCAATTCCCAGACTGTCTGGCATCGTAAATAAAATTATATTCTAAAAGGCTTCATTAAAATTTAATGATTAGGTTGAATTAAATATTAATTAATAATTCTACAAATTAATGCAACAAGTTAGCGAGTAGCTTGTTACATTTGGCATTATTAGTACCTTTGGTTCAGTACTTTTTGTGAAAACAGACACACAAATGTGCAAATTATCTTAATTTTGCACACGATTGTATTTATGGATGGTTTTCCCACAGTACCGAAGGGAATTCTGGTTTGGCTAAGATCGGAGAGATCCCTGGCAATCGTATGGGACGCAGGAGCCTACGGCTCCCCTCTCGCCGCGGGGTCGATTCTCGGGTTCGTCCGCTACCGAGGCATCCTGGTCCCGCGGCGCTCGGCTTGGCTAACCGAACTCCAACCCCGCGAGGGGGACGAGCGCTTTTATTAGACCAAGACCAATCCGTCGTCCTCCGGGGCGACAGCATTTGGTAACGACTCTGGATAACTTAGGGCCGATCGCAGCCGATATGGTGACTATCTTTCAAGTGTCTGCCATATCAACTGTCGATAGTAGGTCACGCACCTACCATGGTCGTGACCGGGAATTAGGGTTCGATTCCGGAGAGGGAGCCTGGGAAACGGCTACCACATCCAAGGAAGGCAGCAGGCGTGCAAATTACCCACTCCCGGCACGGGGAAGTAGTGACGAAAAATAACGATACGAGACTCTCTCGCGACCCCGTAATCGGAATGAGAGGTTCTTAAATCCTCCGGAGAAGATCTATTGGAGGGCAAGTTTGGTGCCAGCAGCCGCGGCAATTTCAGCTCCAATAGCGTATATTAAAATTTTTACGATCAAAAAGCTTGTAGTTTTGGTCGCGGTCCGCCAAACGGCGGCCGACCGGACGTCGCAGGCTGGGTCCCCGCAGTGGCTTTCGCCGGCTGTCGCGGGGGGCCGGCGAGTTTACGTTATCTCTGGATGGCCATGTACATGGATGAACACTTTGGCTTATGTTGTGACTCAGGTATCAGACAATTCATCCTACTGTTTTGACTTATCTTGTATGTATATATAGTTTATAAAACTTAAGTTTATTTTGTTTCTTTTTCTAAAACAGGGGACGATTTTCCCTAGTTCAGAAAGTATGGGTCCGCAATCTGAACGCAGCTCAAATTGCAAAAGTTTCTGTCATGACAGATTTGGTGGAAAGGGAATTTGAAATGTACAGGTCATTGCAGCATGAAAGAATAGCCCGCCTCATTTCTGTGAGCTGCTCCAAGAACTCCATGTTTTTCATTATGGAGAAGCTCTGCGGAATGGATGTATTGACTTATCTCTCTTCTCGTCCGCTATACTCTGAAGAAACCATTTCGAAAATTATTAGACAGGTTGGTTGCTTTGAATCTCGATATCGTGCTTCTGAAGTTTTCAAAATATGTTTCATCATAAGTGTGGATACCATTCAGTCTCATGGGTGATATTATGATGACTTTACATGCTTTGAAGATGATGGTTCACTAGAGTCTTACCGATGCTGGTATGGATGAGTCAATTCTGTGTAGTTATCTTTAAGTTTTTTCCTTTTTACAGGTGATTGATGCTCTGGAGTACCTACATTTTAGAGGCGTCTGTTACTTAGAGCTGCAGCCAGACAACGTTGTCATGGTAGATAGGCATAACCTTCAAATAAAATTGGTTGACTTCGGAAGTGCTCAATATGTTCCTGACGAAGGAGCAAAAATTCAAGTTAAAGGTTGCTGCACCGAATATTTAGGTACGTGGGTCTTTTCTCTCTTGTAACTTGAATAGCAAATAGGCTTATGTCAGAATGAGTGGTAATGAAATAACTTTGCCCATATATGAGCCCCTAGTGACTGCAAACATGGCCCCCACATCTTAGGGTAGGGTCCCTAGGCTGGGATCTTTTGCGGGGGCCCCGACCACACTTCCACGGGCCCCTTTATGATGAATTTATAACGTGAAAAAGCGCAAAAAAATTGTGAAACTTGTCCCGGCCCTAGAGCTTGAGCCTTGTCAGCCCACCCCTTGTGGGGGCCATGGCTGCAAAAATAGACAAATGCAAATGAACTTTGAGATATAGGTGTTTCAGAGTATGTACTCAAGAATGAGGAGAAAAACAAAATCCTCTTACGGCAATGGCCACATCAAAAATATTTTGAAAAATTTATGTAGCAGCTTCTATGTATTGCAAAATGATCGGCACAGTAAAAAGTCATGAATGGCATTGTAATGGTACCTGTAGCATGGTAAAATCTGGCGCTAGATGCAGACAAAGAAACATATGGAAACATTGTATGCAAATCACATTACTGTTGCAAGAAGTCCTTTCCCCCCCCCCCCACCCACCCAGCAGTTAGCGCACTATCCCCTTGGTGAGATATTCTTTCTGTCTCTGCATCCCGCGCAGGGGTTTATCGTGATAAATGTACTATTCTAGCCATTCATGGTTATTCACTGTGCCGATCACTCAGTAATGCGATTCGAATTTTTTGAAATTTTGTTGCTGTTGCCATATCCAAAACAATAGCTGGGGTTTTGCTTTTCTCTTCATTCTCGATCGCATACTTTGAATCAACTATGACTTAAACTTAATTTGCATTCGCTGATTTTTATGGCTGCTAGGGGCCATAAATATATGGGCCTAATTATTTTATGACCACCTTGTATAAAAAGAATCGCCATAATAATTTTCTTAATGATGAAACCTGTGTCGAGAAGTGTCGAATTAGATTGATTCGGGCTGTGCAATGCATTCCAAAAAGATTGAATGGTATTTGTAGGTTTTTTCGGGTAATCAGATATCCATTATTCATCTTTTATGGGTTTTTTTTGTAGCTCCAGAGGTTCTGAAAGGTGAAGAAATCTGCTTTTCCGCTGACATCTGGGGTGTTGGTGTTCTTGTATATATTCTGTAAGTAATTTTAAATTATTATTATTGACCCCAAAAACTTGGTCCGTATCGAGTAATAGTTTCCTGTGGAAAGAGTGAATTAAATTTTTGTGCATCCTTTTCTGAAACTTAGGGTATTTGGTACGTTATGGGAGATCGGTGGGTTCATTTCTGACACATTTAAAAACTTTTAATATTTAAATTTTATATTAATACATTAATTTTAAACTTTTTATAGAAGTTTCACTTCAAAATGTCATTGCACACAACATGATAAGTACATATCAGTTTGTGGCTGCCATCTCTCACCATATGCAGGGATAGACTTGAAAGTCTAGTTGGGGGAGGGAAGCCACGATAATGATTGCACGATGATGTCAGTTCATATATACGCATATACATTAGATCAGTCGGCTTTGCCTTTGATGCTGGACTCCCCAACACCCCGTTTCTCTGTCCATGTCCCATGTCTCTCACATACAACCCAAAAGGTTATTCACTCCTGCTATAAATGGCAATCACTGTCCTCCTTCATCCATAAATGATAACAAAATAAAATGCTACGATTTTCTTGTCTTCTAACATCATCCTTGTGATCGCCTTATGGTCAAATTTTTTTATCATGCATCAGAGCACCCTCCCCCCCCCTCCCCACAAGCTTAATTCAGAAATCAAAGTTTCAAAGTTTCCTGCGTAAAACTCAAGTCATGCACCTACAGATCTAAAACACTTCAGACCCTGCTGTTTACAGATACCATTGATCTTGTGGATAAACCTTCATGATTCTCATCAACTCCTGTATTGTAACATTCACATTTTCCTCTTCTTTTCTTTTGCAGATTGAGTGGCGTGTCACCTTTCGCAGGGGAAAGCGAACTCGAAACGAAGAATAACGTTCTTTACGTGCGTTATCATTTCGATCACCTGTACAAAGAGGTCAGCCAAGAAGCAACCCATTTCCTTATGCAGGTTTTCAAGAGGACACCGCAGTAAGTCAAATATTTTCTACTCTTTCTCTCTACTATTCTCACTACTATAGTGAGACTCCTTAAGGAGTAAGCAAGCCTCCTGTGAGTTTCTAGAAGTATGCTAGTCTCTTATGCATTTCTAAGAATATGCAAGCCTTCTACACATTTCTAAGAGAATGCAAGCATCCTATCCACATTTCTATGATGATAAGCCAGCTTTTTCCTGTGCATTTCTATTCAAATATCCTATGCATTTCTACTGGGATAAGCCATCCTCCTGTGCAGCTTGAATGGTGCAGTGGTAAGATGCTCGTCTTCCACCATGAAGGTTACCATCCCGGGTTAGATCTGGGGGAAAGAACATAGAAAACAAGTTCTTTACCTACCGAGCCTAGGGCGACTAACGTAGATGATGACTTAATTTCTTACCCACCTCCATCAGTAGGAAGTTGCCATGTGACGATATGACCAAGTTGGTGTGTGGTAAAGTAGCCTCCTACACATTTTTATATATAGATGGAGCTGTAGTCTTGATGCAATGGTGGGCGAAGTTGTCCTCCGCACACATGCACAGATTCGAAATACAACCTCTTTTAATGTGAAGACTTTCTATCACGTTTGGGCATTAGAACAGACAAAAAACTGAGCAATCCCTACTTCTGATCAGTGACTGTAGTCCCATCATTGTACCTTGCCATTGTCTCAAAGTTATATCATTTCGAAGCGCTTCTGAAACGCCCTATAGCAGTGTTTCTCAACCACCTAGCCGCGGCCCAATACTCGGCCCTAACACTAGTCACACCGGACCGTCAGTGATTCAATGTTTCATTTTTCCCATTAATTTCTCATTAGTTGTGTGCATGACCAGGTCTTTCATTCACACAAAAAAAAAATTAGCGGGCCCACGAGCTTCCAAAGGTTGAGAACCACTGCTCTATAGGATGCACTTTACATATCTCACCCTCTCAATGAAGCGCTATGTACCAGTGTATGAGGCAAAAAAATTTTCAAATTTACTTCACGCGAAGGAAAAAGTATGTTGTCTTGTACATCTGCAAAAATGCTAATTGCATTTCGAGAGCTTTAGTAATGATTTTTTGTTCTCTCGTTTGTGTCGCAGCAAAAGGCCAACCGCAGCCGAATGCCTCGAGAACAAATGGTTGCTGCCAAATGAATTCATGATCAAGAAACGGGAGCATACTGTCTTCTTACCACATCACATACAAGAATTCTCGGAGCAGTTTCACTCCGCAAAGGGCAAGTCTACACCGGGAGTTCTGTTGAACATGTTCGGGAAAAGCTGAGCACATTTTTCTCTACTTGAACTTTTTCTCGTACGAAGGTCCTAGCCGCCCGCAAAGACTATATATTCATGTGAAAATTTTCACTGTTCATGTTTTTAGATCTGATCATATTAAAAATTTTTACGCACTCTCGATTGGAAGTGAAACATTATCAAGAGAAAATTTATAGTTTCATATACGTATTTGTATTGCGATTATTATATCGATGTCCTAACCTTGAAGATGCTTCTCCTGATGAAACAAAAAACGAAAAAAAACGACTCCACATTCATATTGTACTCATCGTTTTAAATGCAGGCTCGATCCTTGTTTTTGTTTTGGATCGAATTATATTACGCAATATGTCATTTGTTGTATTAAATATTTTGTTCCAAATGGTGTTTCCGTGATTTCAGTTCAAATTCAGAAGCGGATTAAGGTCAGTTGAGGCCCTGGGAAAATATTTGGACCCCCTTTAAATAGAAAAAACTATATTTGAGAAGTGCATTCAATAACTGACGTGTATGTTATAAGAGCAAGGCGCGTTGAAATTAGCTTATGTAGTAATAGCATATATGCATAGTTCGAAGGGGGACATGAATGAAAAAAGGTTAAGAAACACTTTCATGTTCTTCCCCCCCCCCCACTCCATATATATAAACTATGCATGTTATTTCAAGGACAGAAGTGTAAGAAAACTTCGGCTAAAGCTGTGACTAATATGTGATCGTGTTGAACACAGAATCGGAACTAATAAAGGGGAAAGAGGTGCCAGACCCCCGGGCAGCAATTTTTAGGAAGCTGCAAATTGGGGGCAAAAATGGGGGATTTACCTTAAAAACATAATCCAAAAAACAAATTTCAGAAAAATACGGATTTTTACAATTGGGTGGGTGGGGGGGGGTGGAAAAATGAATCCCCCCCTCCCCCTGACAAAAATCTTAGTTACGACCCTGGCTGAACACAAAGCTACAAAGCTTCATTCTCCTTTATCTTGGCGTCCGCAATGTAGAATATCAGCAGCCACAATATGTGGCAGGAAAATAATCCTATATACACTGAAGAGCCAAAAACACTGGTCCACCTGCCTAATATCGTGTAGGGCCCCCGCGAGCACGCAGAAGTGCCGCAACACGACGTGGCATGGACAATGTCTGAAGTAGTGCTCGAGGTAATTGACACCATAAATCCTGCAGGGCTGTCCATAAATCCGTAGGGGGTAGAGGGGGGTAGAGATTGCTTCTGAACAGCACGTTGCAAGGCATCCTAGATATGTTCAATAATGTTAATGTCTGGGGATTTTGGTGGCCAGCGGAAGTGTCTAAAGTCAGAAGAGTGTTCCTGGAGCCACTTTGTAGCAATTCTGGACGTGTGGGGGTGTCGCATTGTCCTGCTGAAATTGTCCAAGTCCGTCGGAATGCACAATGGACATGAATGGGTGCAGGTGATCAGACAGGATGCTTACGTACCTGTCAGAGTTGTATCTAGACGTATCAAGGGTCCCATATCACGCCAACTGCACACGCCCCATACCATCACAGAGCCTCCACCAGCTTGAACAGTCCCCTGTTGACATGTAGGGTCCATGGATTCATGAGGTTGTCTCCATACCCGTCCATCAGCTTGAAGCAATTGGAACCGAGACTCGTCAGACCAGGCAACGTGTTTCCAGTCCTCAACAGTCCAATGTCGGTGTTGTCGGGCCCAGCAGGTGAGGCGTAAAGCTTTGTGTCGTGCAGTCATCAAGGGTACACGAGTGGGCCTTCGACTCCGAAAGCCCATATCGATGATGTTTCGTTGAATGGTTCGCACGCTGACACTTGTTGATGGCCCAGCATTGAAATCAGCAGCAATTTGCGGAAGGGTTGCACGTCTGTCACGTTTAATGATTCTCGTCAGTCGTCGTTGGTCCCGTTCTTGCATGATCATTTTCCGTCCGCAGCGATGTCGTAGATTTAATTTTTTACGGATTCCCAATATTCACGGTACACTCGTGAAATGGTCGTACGTGAAAATCCAAATTCACATCGCTACCTCGGAGATGCTATGTCCCATCTCTCGTGCGCCGACTATAACACCACGTTCAAACTCACTTAAATATCGATAACCTGCCATTGTAGTAGCAGTAACCGATCTAACAACTATGCCAGACACTTGTTGTGTAGGCGTTGCCGATAGCAGCGCCGTACTCTGATTGGTTCCATATCTCTTTATTTGCATACGCATGCCTGTACCAGTTTTTTTTGGGTCTTCAGTTTATAAATGTGAAAGTATGTATGTTCTTTATACAAATCTACAGTTTTAGGCCGATCGTCGCCAGATTTTGCATATATACCAAACAGGACCGTGATTGAACCGTGAGCTACTTTAAAAGTTCGTCAGAGCTGGGCAAATGCCCGAAATAGGAGAAAAACTGTCGGGCAACAATGGTTTTGGGGCCTCAACAATTACTTTCGGAACTTTACTTTGGTTACCGTTTTTCCCTAACAGTGCGTTTCAGACGTGTATATATGCCTTTACAATAGTTTGTCACACCTTTAATTCTGTTATTATAACAGTTCATTCCTATATAGTGGTTTGTAACTTTTCCAATCCTCCCAGTAGTTGAAGAAAACCCGGGAAGAGCGCCGGGTATTTCTGCTAGCCTATATACAGGGTGTCCTGTAAGTGCTAATGCGGCCTTTATCTCATCAACCGCCCATCGTAGAGGTATAGTTTCAATTTAAAAAATGCTTAAAAGGCGTTTGAATAATATTCGCTCCACAAGCTGGACGGGGCTAACGAGAAAGAGAGGGCGATCAATAATTCTCAAAAAAAAAAAAAAAATCAGGAAATAATTTGCCATGGAAGAATGTCACATCCGCCAATTTGGTAGGCACTTCATGATTCGTCCATATGAGATTATCGTGCTCATCGTCTGAAACATTAGCAATCGCTAAATTCCATATGGCGGACACAGATTCTGCAAGAATCACATGCTTAATCTGAGAGAGTTTATTTGTAAAGCGAACATTAATTAAAATTTAATTATTTATTTTATTATGAGCAAAAAATACTTTAAAATATATTGAATGATTGTTCAGTTCATCGTTGTTCTACTCATTATATACAGTTCAGACTATTTTATTTTTTAAAAAAGTATAAAAAAGAGCTGGTCACTGAAAAAAAAAGTTCACGCTCATTTTTGTGGTTATGTTGCTTTATCTAACGCCAGATGGCATTACTCACAGGATTCACTAACGTCTTAATAGAATGCGATCCCCCCCCCTTCCCCGACTGACTAGACATGCCTGCTCAGCAATTCGCATGCAGGGACGAATTCCCGATCGAAAACCCTACTTACATTATTTATCCTGCAAAGAGTAAGCATAATTTTGAAGCAATATAGTTAAGAAATTCACGCGTGTACAGTGATTCAAAGGTGGTTCTGGTGCTCCAGATACAGGAGAAGCCGAATTTCCCCTTTTCATGTATTTGGCAAGTCCCGACATTACTGAGTGATCACCAATGCGATAATTCGTGAAATTTCATTTAGTCCATCGGTGGAAAATTAATTACCTATATCAGGGCCGAAACTTAAAGGGGGTGAGAACAAAGAACAATTATAAAATTATCGAATTTAAAATTTGTGGGGGGGGCAGCAAAAATCTTAGTTACGGCTCTGACCTCTGTATCAACACACGTTTTTGATTAATAAATAACAAATTCAATAAAAATTCAACTAAAACCCGGGATATTTTTTCAAAAAAGTTGGAACGGAGAAAAAGACAAAAAATCAACGTGAGAATCTCGCGCTATAGAAGCGAAATTTCTAGGCTTGACGTGACTAGATTTACCTCAAGGTTTTGAAGAAAAAGGCTTCACTTTTTGGTGATGAATTTCCTTTCCCTCACGAAAATTTAGTCTCCTGGCTAAAGAAGTTTCATGTTAAAAACCGGGACTGCTCCGGAAAATACGGGACGAAATGCCGCACTGGTAGTCACCTCCATAGGCGTACGCAGAATTTTCTCGAGGGGGTGTTCAGATTTTTTTCCCTTCTCGGGGAGGGGGGTTTACGTTTTTTACTGCAAAATAACGCTACAATCATGGCTCAGGGGGAACCCCTACCCCCTCCCTTTGCGTACGTCAATGATCACCTAATTCACAGTGACTAATTTTGTGTAAGGGGCCGTTCAAGTATTACGTAAGCAAATTTTTAGCCATTTTTGACCCCCTCTCCCCACCCCCTTGTCACCAAAATTTCGTCATCAGCTCTGCCCCTCTGAATTCTAACGCATATTGGTAGGATCAGAGACGTACACGGGGTAGGGGGCATTGGGGGCTCGTGACCCCCCCTCCCACGATCAAAAATTTATTTTTTTTAATGCAAAAAATAATAATTTTTTTAATTAAATTGAAGAAAATACCTTTATATGTTACTAAGGGGGCAAAGCCCCCCTGACGCCTAGGGCGTCCAATCCCCCCCCCCCCACAACTCCTCCAATGGAGCTAACCACTCGTCACATTTTCTTTAATTATAAAGCAAAATATTCCTCAGGCACTGCAAATGCCTGCGAAATAGTTATTCATTACCCACTTTCCAGTTCCATTTACCCAGTTTCCCATTCTGATTTCGATAAGCAATGCTGCCATCATAAATACTACAGAATACTCGATGCACCGCAATACATACGTGATACACCAAGATAGGCGATACAGCACAATAAGTAATGCACCACTATATGCAATGCAGCAAATTAAGTAGTGATTCACTATATACGGTGTATCACAACACGCAAAGCACCACTATCGGCAACAAAGCACAACACTCAATCCACCACTGTATGCAGTGCACCACAATACAGCACAAAACGCAATGTACCACCATCGGCAATGCAGCAATAAGCAATGCACCACTATATGCAACGCACCAACATCAACAACACTGCAAAATAAGTATTATACCATGATAAGAGAAATGCACCACAATACGCAATACAGCGCAATGCGCGATGCATCGCAATAGGCAAAGTACTATAATGTGTACCGCAATACACCGTAAGCACTGCATTACAATAAGCAATATAGCACAATATGCAATGCACCACAGTACGCAATGTATCGCATTGAACAAAACACAATAATACGCAATGCACCACAGTACGCAATGTATCGCATTGAACAAAACACAATAATACGCAATGCACCACAGTACGCAATGTATCGCATTGAACAAAACACAATAATACGCAATGCACCACAGTACGCAATGTATCGCATTGAACAAAACACAATAATACGCAATGCACCACAATACGCAATAAGCACTGCGTTGTAATAAGCAATACAGCACACGATGCGCGATGCACTACAATATGGAAAGCACCACTATTTGCAGTACGCCGCAATAAGCAATACACCCCAATATGCAATAAGCACTCATTATAATAAGCAATACAGCACGTGATACACTACAATACGCAATGCATTACAATCAGTAATTCACCACCATTTTCATTGCACCACAATAAGCAATACAGTATAATATTCAATCCACTACAATACGCAAACGCGATGTATCGCATCAAGCAAAGCAGAATAATACGCAATGCACCTCAATACGCAATAAGAACTGCATTACAATAAGCAATACAGCACGTTATGCACACAGTACGTAATGCATAACACTACAAATCAACAACCAGCAAAATCACAATGCACTGCAATCAGCGAAACATCGCAATAAGCAATTTACCACAATACGCAATACAGACTGCATCGGACTGCATTATAATAAGCAATGCAGCATGCGATGCACTAAAATCAGCATTGTGTTGGCAGTGCACCACAATAAGTAATACAGCACAATAGCAATAACCACTGCATTACAATAAGCAATACAGCACAATACGTAATACAGTGCACCACAATAAGCAATACAGCTCAATACGTAATAAAGCACTATACATCGCAATAAGCACCACAATACGCAATACACACCACAATAAGCAATACAGCTCAATGCGCAATAAAGCACTATACATCGCAATAAGCACCACAATACGCCATAACCACTGAAACACAATAAGCAAGCGATACACTATAATCAGCGATGCACAACTATTTGCAGTACACCACAATAAGCAATACAGCCCAATACGCAATGCGCCACAATAAGCAATACAGTCCAATACGCAATAAGCACTGCATTGCCATGAGAAGTACGCGATACACTATAATGCATAACAATTAGCAACGCACCACAATCAGCAATGCAACACAATAAGCAATACAGCACGCGATGCACCACAATACATATAACTATATGCAATACAGTGCAATACGCGATGCATCACGTACGCAAAGCGCCATAATAAGCAATACAGCACGCGATGCATTACAATACGCAATGCACCAAATTGGGGATCGAGGAAGAGACGTCCGCGCATAGTAAAAAGAGAAGGAGGATAGAGAAAATGGCCAGAGGGGTTGTGAAATGTAATGGTGCGATAATGATAATCCCCACGCAGAAGAGGGAAAGAAGAAAAAAAAGGGGTTGAAACGCAACAATCAGCAGGTAGCGGGAAAAAACGAGAGATCGAGGTGAAAACAAACAGGTTTGATCAAGTCACGCACCTCGATAAGTGGCCTCTTTCTCTCTTTCGCCTCGCTTCTCGAATATGTGAGGTGTAGAACAAAGCAATACAATTGTTTTTTCGTCGCTAGTCACTATTATGCCTCGGGGTCGCCTCACTATGTGTTCGGCCTAAGAGTGATTAGAGAGAGTGTGTGTAAACACAGAAGTGATCCAAACAGTGGCCTAGAGAGCAAGCGACCTGTCAGTGGACGACCAAAAGATTTACCAAGAAAGCGTGCAAGCACGGTGAGTGATGAAAAGAGTGACTTTAGAGACAGAGGTGTATTTTCGGAGGGGGGGGGGGCAATGAGCTCTAACCCAGGGCGATTTATTTCTGGGATGAGTGATCACGAAAATTGCACCAGATAAATAATTAGACAAATATCATATTTTCACTGACTGAACAAGCAGACACCTTGAACATTATTCGTAGGAATCCCTAATTTCTGCAAACGGTGAACAGGCCCGTCATTTGCACCCCCCCCCCCCGGCTTCAAAAAATACACTAGAAATAGTATATATGGGGTGGGCAAAAGGTCCTTTTACATGTGACACCTCTCGGTGGATCGCATCTTTCAGTTCCGACAGATTGGGAACCTGCGACGCCTGCTAATGATTTTGACTTCCCCGAACGTATGTATCAGGAATACCTTGACCGGAGTAGCAGTGTGACTAGTTGCTCCATCTTGCATAAACGTGACGGTAGAAAGCACATCTCTCGCAAACATGGCACGACCTTCTCGCGCAGAAGCGTTAAATAACGCTGCGCATTCACCGTAGTCGTTTTCCACCCATTTAGTGGGCACTGCGTTTCAAAGAAGAAGGGTCCTATGATGAACAAACCTGTCAACCCACACCACAATGTCCTTTTGGGGAATGCAATGGTTTCTGCGTGTACTCACGTGGATTAGACGTCACCATGAAGCGAAACATGAGCTTCACCTGTCCACAAGATGTTAAAGACCCAGGTAGGATTCTGTTCGATTTTGGAGAAAGCCCACCTTAAAAATTCTTCCCTCTAAAATGTACGGTATCCACTAAATTCCCTCTAAATGTACGGTAAACGTTCATGGCACGACTGCAATCTGTATGGGTACAGATCAAGGATTCCATGAAGAATATTGCGAGGATGGTGGTAAGCCCAAGCGTCTGGCAGCTTCACGAGCACTGCTGGTTCCTGCAGCAGATTTTGGACGCTAACGCTTCCATTTTGACTGCACCACGCGGCGAATTCCTTAAACGCGATCCTCCAGCGGTGCAGTTTTTTCAAACCGCTGAACAAGCTTTATTAGGCCTATATCGCTGTTAAAGGCCCTTTTCCAGTCCTCACATTCTTCTGAACTTCCACATTCGTACCAGTGTCACCTATCGGCTGGTTTTTGAGTTATTGTTTCCCCGTCTTGAAAAAATTCCCGTGACCTAGCGATGCTAACCCAGCAAAGTTTTTTATTTTGGTTATTTTTCCGGTTTTTATGAATTTTTGAAGTTTTTACGGACTTTTTGACCACCCTGTATACATAGAATGCACCATACATCGAGTACATGTTCTTTATCTCCCCCCTCCCCGACTAGAAAAAGTTCAAGTGACGGGCCTGCTGGTGAATCGGAGCTGGGAATTCCAAAAATTTCTTGACGGCCCCACTGAAATAAGTTGGAAAAAAAAAATCTTGTGTAAAATAATCTTGGGCTCATTTGAATTAGTACGGGCCCTATTATTGGGCACCTTGCTATTATGTTACTGACCCGTAGTTACTCCCCCTAAATTTAAAAAAAACCTTAAAACTATTTAGAAATACGGCGCCCCACCCCCCACATGATTTTTTTTATTTTGACAATGTTTGGAGATTAATTTATGTATACGTGATTTTCAATTAAAATGAAATGTTGCTGCTGCTATCTGTTGATGAAAATTTTAAGCCGGGTTTTCCTAGGAGCAGGTTTCCTGTGCCTCACGCAACGTGATTCACCCAGCGCGAAACGCCGTCCACTCACCAGTAAGAAAAGCAGCATGACTGTTTTCCTGCACATCGCAATACGACAGCGCTTTACGTCGGGCGTGATTGGCCGACTGCTTCTGGAGGAGTCAAATGCGTCGTGCGCCGCGGTTTCGCCGATATTCTCTTCACTACTTGTGTGTTTTCTTTTCCTTCCCTTCAAACCGGAGCATGCAGACGACAGAGTAGCTGATGCCAAAGCCATATACTATAATATAGCCGCCCTGATCTGATGTGCCTCGCTAGGAAAACACAAACGCGTAGCGTGATTATGTAACACGTTTCTGTCGGCGCGAAATAGTCTAATTCGGTTCCCGCTGCGCAACAAACCTATTCGTAGGAAAACCCGGCTTTATAACTCAAGTTCAATAGCTGTGAATACGTTTGATTTAATATTTAATATCGGATATATGAGCCCTGTTGGTGTGTTTACAGCCATCTAACGATAAGTTGGTGAACTTGCATTTGAACGAATTTCTAAATATCATAAAAATGTGACGATAGGATCTTCGTTTCTGATGTCTCCTTACGCCACGAAGACAAAACTGAACTTGCCATTCGGTTCAGTTTATGGGCTTCGCTCGTAGGGTACAGAATGAAAATTTCTGCTGTCGTCTGCTTCATTGTAGGTCCTTTGTTTTGGACGTTTCCTTATGCCCCGAAGAAAGAACTGAACTTGTAATCCAGTTCAGTTTGAGGGCTTTGCCCGTAGGGAACTGTACAGATCGGAAATTACTGTGGTCGTCTGCTTCATTGTAGGTCCTTTCTTTTGGACGTTTCCTTATTCCGCGAAGAAAGAACTGAACTTGTAATCCAGTTCAGTTTGAGGGCTTTGCCCGTAGGGAACTGTACAGATCGAAAATTCCTGCTGTCGTCTGCTTCATTCTAGGTCCTTTGTTTTGGACGTTTCCTTATTCCTCGAAGAAAGAACTGAACTTGTAATCCAGTTCAGTTTGTGGGCTTTGTCCGTAGGGAACTGTACAGAATGAAAATTTCTGCTTCTCAATCCGAATTTTTCATCACCTTTTGAGTCGTTTTTTGTTTCGAAAGTAGATGGCAGCACAAACTGTATGAATCAAACTGTGGAAATTTACGTTTGAAGTTTTATTCATCGTTCGCTTCCTGGTTTTGATTTTGACGTCCCCTTATGTAACACGAAAATAACTTATTTGCTCATTCAAATCAGTTTTTGACCTTGCTCATAGGGAGCTGTACTGAATGAAAAAATTTTTTAAAGAAAATAAAAAGAACACTTTTACTTTTTTGAAGTCTGGCATCGATGCATTTGTTTACAATTTCAGCGCGGTCTGCGCGTATTTATTTCCACTCGGTATTGACGCACGGGCGAGATCGCTGATGGATGCTATCCGCTTCAGTTTGTCGCTGCCCGGTAAAGACGTGCAAACATTCTCTCAGGACGTAAATACTCCGGCCGCAGCAGAAGAGAACGGTGATTATTATTCAACGCTGGCGGGATCGGTCAAGGTTGTACAAACGAAACTCAACGACATTCTGACGAAAGCGATCGAAGGAGAGGCCCGCAATGCTGTCGCTACTACTGCTGGTACGAAAAGACAAGAAGGTGCTTTTTATTATCTTCTTCCATGTCTGTTTTGCCTCTTTTGTTGATTTTGCCTCATTTTATTGTAAGAACAGTTAGCCCGTCAAATATAGTTTTTGTGTGAGGACTCAGGAATATAATTACCCATGGGCCCCACTCGAGGTCCCTTGTGAGAGATTTTTCTACCTAGGGAAGGATCTCTAGCCAGGTAGGGCACTCAGAAAAATCGCTTTGCCCTGGGCCATCTGAGGTTTACGCAGGTAGGACATAGGGAATCCTTTGCCTCCAACACAGATCAAAAATATTTGTGAATATTTCAAAGACTGTTGCACAACTCAGTTTCTCTGATATAGATTCCTTGTGCCCCCTACAAAGGTTGATCCTGTGTGTACCCCACTGAGGGCCATAATGCTCTTTAGATGGCCCTGTCATTGGCTGCAGTGGGACAGATTAAGATCTTAGACCATACATGATCAAAACCCATGGCTCGCAGGCTGAATGTGGCCCACATTGCCAGTTTCCAACCTAATATTTTTAAAAATTAACAAGTGAACACTTTTCCAGAATCACTTAAGTGGCACGTGGTGTGTGTGCGAAGTTCTTCACATACAGCGTCTCGTCACATATTCCCATCATTCAAGCAGACCGTGGCACATTATCAGATCACTTTAGTGACCGGCATTGCAGTTGTGTGCTATATTTCCAGATCACTTATTGTCCAGTGACACATTCCCAGATAACTTGATTGGCCTGCTGCACAGTTCCAGAGCACTTCACAGTCAGTTGCACATTTACAGATCACTTGATTAATTGGCTCATGCTCTCTTAAGGTTGAACACCTTTGCATTCTTCAAAGGTTCATCCTGTGTATGCCTTGGAACTGATGATGTTCTTTAGATGGCCATGTCGTTGGCTACAGGGTATATTCTGCTACCATTATAGCCAAAGCTCATGAGTGGTACGGTTTTCTATGAGGATACTAGGACAGATTGCAATCTGAGGATTTGATCTAGGTAGGGCCTCTGAAAAACCATTCCCGAGGATCCCATGATGATGAAAAGACTATCTTTTTGTGGCTGCCGGGCGTATTAAGATCCTATACTTTGAAACCAAAGCCCTGGGTGGTACGGGTTTTATGTGAAGTTGCCAGTACAGATTAAATTCTGAGGCTTCGATTATCTTTCCGCCATCTAATTAGGCTACATTTTATACAGCCTATGGAACCCCGGGAGGTATGATGGCCAGAACTAAAACTCAAGTGTATTAGCTCTTCTTCCTCTAAGATGTTTGGTAAGTCACCCTTGAATATACACTGTCCCAATTTGTTTTCCTTCAGTTCTTGAATATTAATGAAATGTCAAAACATTGGTACCTCTTGCCATCTGTTGATGGACTAGAAAACATCTTCGAAAAAAATGAATCTGAATAAGGAACAGCTACCATCATCTAATATTCATTAAAAAAAAAGGAACAAAATTCACACACACACAATCTGGTACTATCATTGAAAATAAGATGGCAGTAAACCTTTCATCAATAAAATTTTTTGGGTCAAAGCCATACAACTTTCGAAAACTACATCAAGTCTAGGCTGACCATATTTATAGCAGTAATGCAGGGTTGGTAAAAAAACCGGTTTTTTTGAAAAAAACCAAAAAACCGGGTTTTTTTGGTTTAAACCAGGTTTTTTTGGTTTAAACCAGGTTTTTTGGTTTAAACCGGTTTTTTTGTTTTAAATAGTATTAACATTAAAAACGATGAAATTTCTGAAAAATCATTCAAACTTCCAATAATTAACTAAAATAAAATGTTTATTAATGTAAGTAACACTATTCCCATGCTAATTAATCAATAAATATTTATTACATTTTAACAAAAACCAACTTTTGCAATTTAATTATTTTTTGCTTAACTCAATGGATTACTGTGTGTTTGAAAATTCTTTTAATGTTATTATTAATCATATAATATATAAAGGTTTTTCTCCAGTTACTTTCAGTATACTTAATTAGGAAGCTATTTTGCAAAAAGTAATAAAAATTAGGTGAATATAATGTATTTAATGAAGCATAAATAATGCAGATTAATTAACAATAATTTATGATATACGGAGTGATTATAACTAAGGTTCTGATTTCAAAACACTGTAAAAAAAGAACAATTGTCAGAATGACTTGAAAGTTGACATGAATATTCCTGAAAAAATGCAATTTTATTTGGTAAAGGGGAAAAAATACTTAAAAATGTAAAATTAATGACATCATCCAACATGTGGGAAATTCGCTCGCAGAATGGAAACGATATATCATTCTGCCAGTCATGGCAGAATGATACCTTAATTATAGCATTTCACGATTTCATAATTCATGGAAACATCACAAAAAACGAAGTAATTGAACAAATAACTACAACTTACTTAAGAAATGTTAAATATGTTGTCCACCGCGTGTTCTGGCTATGAGAGGTTGAAAGCACAAAAATTCTTGTTCAACAACAGAATCGGAGTATGCCATGGTCATAATGTGGATGTGCTTGCAATTCAGCTTTATTAAACCAAACGTATGCCCCCCCCCCCCCCCGTTAATATTCCTAAGGAACTTCTAACATATAGGGAATGTGCTGGAGGTTGCAATTCAAAGTTTACAATCTGACCACTGTTTATTACACCCACAGCCAGAAGTTGCAAGGGTTAAGGTGCATCCTGTCAAAATGGGTCTTCAGCAGCTGCTTTGCTGGTATTGCAATGTGCATCTTGATAGACGTTCTATCCACACACTGATGCTGTGGAAGTGTCGAAATGATGTGGTTGCACAAAATAGATTATACTGTTGGCCAAGTACAGCATCATTTACTTGCACATTTTGCACTTTTTTTCTTTTGTGAAAGAAACGTCCATTGCTTCAGGAGTATCCATGCAAATTTTCAAGTCATTCTGATCAGTACTTATTGTATAGTTTTGGAATCAAAACTTAAATTATAATCACCCTGTATATAGCTGATTATTTTTCATAAATCTGTTACTACTATACAGTAGAACCTTGATTAACTGGGCTTAACAGTGTGTGTGTGAAAGTATAAAAAAAACTACTATTGAATATTAAGACTGGGAGATATACAGTAGGAGATGTGCTACTTCTTATGGGAATGAAAATGTATGTGAGGTAATGTAACAACTAGTAAATTAGTCTTTGTCCTTTAAGGACAGCTGGTGTCTTTATTGGATTATAGGACCACCTGCCCCTAGCATGATGGTGTCACTACTGTAACTGCTTCTTTGTGAAGGAAAAAAGAAACCCTGTGAGATAATACACCACTACATTTAGATGTGTGATGAATTTGCTAAAGATAGAGCATCAGAATGTAGCCAAAGGTTAGAAAATGTTGTAAGAATGAGAAATTTTGGCTTTTATATATAACTTTAAATAACTAAGATACTTTAAATGAAAAATATATATATATTCTGGCCTCTTTTATGAGACTTTTTGAAAAAAACCACTTATAAAATCTTATGTCATTTAAAGATATACCATCAGAATGTACCCCAAGGATATAAAATGTGGTATAAATGAAGCATTTTGGCTAATAATGAACCAATATGATATTTTTCAAGGAAAAAAATGATATTTAGGCAACTTTTATTTGATTTTTTGAAAAAAACCACTTGGTTAAAACCAAACAACCCTGCAGTAATGTAAATTAAATATTTATGAATTATTTTGTACTTGTGTCAGCTGTCTGGACAGCCATTGGTGGTGCTTTTTAGGGAGAGGTTGTTTCATCGATTTTAGCCTGTACCAGCAAAATCCCATCAAGGCCTGGATCCCCTTGTATCAACCTAGGACCCCCCCCCCCCCCATATTTGTTGACACAAAGGAATTCGGACAGTTTTGACCAGCAGGAAGAAAAAGTAATCTGATACGAATTTGCTGCCATCTGTGGTTTAGTACTAGTTGAAGTTTTTTTTGTTCGCTTTGTAAATAGATAGCACAAATCCTATTTTTCTGTTAATGATTAATGTTTGAATAGATGGTAGCAAAAGACTTTTTTGCCCGCCCAGCCAAAAATCAGAAGAAACAAAATTGAATTATAGAAAAAAATACCCTTTATATGCTGTATTAACTTTTTTTTTCTTGCTTCCCCACCATGAAAGTTGATACTGTGTATGCCCATGCTTAATGCGGGCGGTTAGTGATTCATGCCAAAGGTGAACAGAACCAATTATGACAGAAATCTCTGAAAAATTACCAAATGGCAGGAAATAAAGCACACATAGGTGGAGCAAGTTGGTCTTATTTGGCCACAATGGTTGTCTCAATTAAACATATGTTTAAATCACCCATACAAATCTTTGATGTTCGCTGCTTCTCCTCCTCAGGGTGGAGTGATTCTATTTATGAACACAACTTCAACACCTACACATTTCTTTCTTAGGCCGCCATTACGCAATATAAAAGTTATGTAAAAGCTCTTTGATGAAACTTTAAAACACAACCAATAAGCGTATCAGTTACATTTGAGCGAATGTGACAAATAGGCTTATTGGTTTTTTTTTTTTCAAGTTAAAAAAACCGTTTACAAAAAACCAACAAGCCGGTTTGTTGCATTCGCTTTTTGGTTGTTTTTTCAAGCTTCTATAGTATAATCATAGCATTAAACATGAAAAAAAAAAAATGCTTGTTTTTTCATCCCCTTCAAAGTTTTAACCTCAGTATAGTTTAGAATAAACTTTTATAACATTTTTATGTATATTTCTTGCATTTTCTTTTTTCAATTAGGGAATCAAAATGGCAAAGTGAAAAAAAGATTGAAGGAAGCTCAAAAGACGTGATTTGCTGATGATAACCTGTAAATGTTTTTATTATAGAAGCCAGTCTTATGAAAATAAAGTTATTTTAGTTGTTTTTGCTCTCGTTTCTTACTGTTCTCAAACTTACAAAATGTTGAATGGGACGCCCACAAATTAGATGCGTAATAAACGAACCAAACCCCCACTTGTGCGAGCCCCCATTTTGATGCTTTAAAAAAAAAAAATTTTGCTTTACAATTTCTATAGTCCAAAATTACAACCTGTCTCAGTTAATGGAGGTTAACGCAACTTAAAAGATTGCTGTTAGCAGCACCTGTAAAATTTTGTTTAACCTTATAGTGATGCAGCCCGATTTCATAACAGAATGAGAATTTTCAATTTAAATGGTCATTTTTTTAGAGTCAGATACACGCACATTACATATTTAACGCTGCAGCAAAGCCCATTCTAATGATACATATGCACGAAAAATCATCTCTCCGCCCAGCAAAAATAGTTATATTTTTCTGAATATTCTATTTCTCCCCACCAAAATCCACTATTAACTGAGTAATTTGAAAATACAGAAACAAGGTAGGACTTTTATTTGCCATAAATCATTCTCAAACAAGCAAGACAGCGTTTATACATCCATCATTCTCTGGATTATTAGTGACTTGTGCATATTTCCCCCATACAACTTTGCCACTTTGAGTCACAAGACCCAACTCGCTGATGTTGACTTCAATTACTGTACCTTTAGTGATGACACCCAAACTCGTGTACAATGCCGAACTTGGATTCTTTTTGACGCCTATGATTGGAAGGTAGAAAGTTGCTTTCAACTCTGGATGAGTAACGTGAGCTTTGTTGAACCTCAATCCCATTGGCCTGATGAACCTCTCGTACTTCGGAGGCTTACGAGTGAAACCTTCACCAACGAAACACACCTTCGTGACCATTCTTTTCCAAGCTTTCTTCTGACGCTTTCCTGTTTTTATGACTTTGAACATCTCTGCTTCGCTCACACCTTTCACTTTCGGCAATGGCACATCCCACTTTCCGGCTTTTTCTTTCCTTTTCTGTTTTATCATGTTGGACAGCACCTTTGCTCGAACCTGTCCCTCACGATCCAGCAGGTAAGCTGGCAGTGCACCCTGTGGGACCTTTTCCGGATCCCTCTTTCTGGTCTGTTTTTCCTCGTGCATCTTCAGCGTCTTCTTCATCTGGATCTTCTCTGTAAACCTCTGCCTGTTATACATCTTTGCCTTCAAGCCCCTCAGCTTTTTTGCTTTGACCGCCATCTCATGCGGACGGCGGCCTTCTTTCTTCCTCTTTCGTTCATGATGGTCAAGACGGTAACCACATCGTTTGCGGTGGAGTTCTATATGCTCGTTTTGAGGCATATTGAACAAGACTCTGTGTCAGAGCTAGGTAAAAAAAGAATTCAACAAATTTATTATATGCACTATTAGCTCCGTAATATAGATTTTTTAAAAACAAGCAATTTTTTTCACACTTAATGACAATTATAATGGAAAAGGGATGCATGCATGCACGGTAATTTTGATCATAAACCCCCGCTATAGATCTGCCCTTTCCTATTGATTGAAAAGGCTTGACAAATCCTGGGTCACCATGGCGAGTGAAAAAAATTGACGTCCGCGCCCCAAGTTTTTTAGGTGTTAGTTAGCCAAATTAGAGTCTGAAAATGATGCAAAATTATCAGAATTTGTGTAACCATTTCCATCAACAAGAGAGAATGTTATCAAGTTCCTCAAAAAAGCCCAAAAATTATTTTTTTTTGTAAAATCTAGCTGGCTAATTTCTTCTTACCGAGAAACAGATGCACTGAAATATGAGTTTGGACAGACTGGTGAAGGGGAGCTCGATTATTAGGATGTCGGTACACAGGGCTAGACGAATCCCAAACATCACCACAACTACGAAATCTGCATTAGCATCTAAACTTTTGTGTGTGTGTGTGCGCTTGATAAATTGAAGAATGGTGCAAGATTTTATAATGTCTCTTCCAACATCGGAAAAGGTCGATAAGTCCCCAGAAAAGGGAAAGAAAAAATAAATTCTTAGGACCATTTTTCTTGGAGGAAAAAAAAACTAGAACTGGCTTTGAAAAATCCCAGGTCGCCATGGCACCTAAAATTTTCTATGTGTGCTTACTAGTTCTTCCTTTCAAACCCAGTACAACTCAGGTCTATCACCATAGGCAATTTACTACCAAGTTGTGCCAGAAACATAAGTATGTGAATTTGAGTGTGTATCTAGTGTTGTCTGATTTCTCAGTGCTGTTATCTATATTTCAGAAGTTAAGTGCAATAATTGAGTATTTGTACCATTTGTAGGCCTGTTGCCCTCTGTGGCGAGACTTTTTAAAGGGGAGATCGGCTCGCAGTTGTGCCTCAAAGTTAGGAACTACAGAAGACCAACACAGCTAATCAAGTGGTGGTAGGGGTTCGAACCTGGGTCCTCGCTGAGTCAACCACAGCGGTTATATATTATACTGTTTTTCGTGTGGCATGCAATTCACTGAACAATTCACCTCCTTCCTTGCCCAGAGCTCTCAGTGCTGCGACCAATCTATTGTACTGCTTTTTGGGTGACAACACTGAGCTCTAGGCGAGAAAAGCTGTGAATTTTCCTATCAATGAATTAATTGCATGGCGGTGTGAATAATTGTCGGTGAAATTTCCGGACACGATGCATAACGTATTTGTTTTCGTATGATCCACCTTTTTACATGCCATTCTGAATTTCTATCAGACGTTTTTCATTGTTCAATAAAGCTTTCCTAGAATTTGTAATCGTACTGAAATCGTTATCTGGAAATACATTTAATTACACTGCAGATTTACCACAAGATCTTATTTCCAACCAATAGGCAATTTTTACACAATTACAACAGTAATTGGAAATTTTCATCCAATCATGGCAGTTTTGCCAACATTTACTAACTATTTTAGTAATGGTTGTCCCATTTGTAGGCCTATTGCTCTCTGTGGTGAGACGTTTTTTATGAGGAGATCAGCTCTCATTCGCAACTCGAAGTTGGAACCACAAAAAACCAATTTCAGCCAACCACCACTATGGTGACGGTAGGGTTTGCACCCGGGACCTCATGATTTGAGTCCTTCACTATGACCACCACAGCAGCGATTACTAATTCTGATTATTTATTGGCGGCAAAAATAACAAGCTTGGCTCCTATTTGGTTGGTGCCTATATTTTTTCTCAATTTGTCAAGCCCTGCACTAAAACGCAGGTGGTTGTGTAGATCCTTATCAAGTGCAATTGTACTGTTGAGGTTTTGCAAATTCAACTTTTATACATCTTTTTTTAAGAACTGTCAGTAACAGTTACTTCACAATTATATGGTCCACCCTCCTCCCGCTTGGTAGGGGTACAAGCAAAACTGTAGGATCCAATCAGGACTCTCCCTGACTTTTTACCAATTGTAGTGATTTGGCTAATCAGATGGAAAAAAATGTAGCCAAATGAAAAAGTTAACCCTAAGCCAAACTGATGCATCCTAAAATGTGAATTTCAAATCAACTACGCCCTATGGCAGATTCGACCATCAAGAAGGCAAATGCACACTTATATGATTTGATCTGTTATTTATTCACCAAATGAAACATTTTGGCACAATGGCGATTCCTGGGTCTTATACCCTCTGAACCATTCCACAGGAGAGTGATATGGCCCATTTCATAAATTACTGGTATAGATCAAATGGTCCTTAATTTGTGGCCTATTAAACTCTTTGATATGTGTGTAGTGTAGCTTAGTGGCCCCACTTGGATAGACCAGCTGCCACAGGCCTATCCAAGGCCATCAAACATGGCCCTTGATGTGTCAACGGTTAAACTTACGGTTCAGATGTAAATAGTGCGGATAAATTGGGCACCATTGATAAACCAATCTCATTTAGGAACATAAATACATTATCAAGGAAACAGTTATTTTCCGGATATTATGCTGAGGTGAACTCGGACAGAAAAGTCATCTCGTCTCCGTCGGGACTCTAACCCAGGCCCTCTAGCATGCTTGCCCTGTATGCAAGAGGGCTTGGGTTCGTGTCCGGCGGAGACAAGATGACTTTTCTTTCCGAGTTCACCTCAGCGTAAAATCCGGAAATTAACTGTTTCTTTGATATCTCGGGCTAAGAAAAAGGCCATCTATCTGACTATAAATACATTAGTTGTTTCGAGTAATATTCGCGTCACTAATAAAGGAAATTCGAGTTCATGGCGAGTTTGTTTACTGTTTTGAAATACAATTATGTACGAGAAAAATACAGTGAAACCTTGATATAACGATACTCTGCGGAACAAGAAGAAATATTCTTATATCAATATATAGGCAGCAGTTCAACATCAGAGTATTTCCGACTTGAAAAAACACCGTTGTAAAGGGATTTGTCGTTATACCGAGTATTGTTGTAGCGAGGCTTCACGGTATATGAAAAGACAAAAAAAATGCTGTGAATATATTACCTTAAACTGCTGTGTTTTAGAATATTTTACGTACCCTCACTTGTGAAGGCAACACGTTGTTTATGGACCCTTACCTCGTTTGTGGCATGAAGGAGCTGTTGGGTCCACACAGCTTAGAATCACTGAAATTTCAGGTGTAGATGTAAAAAAAAACTAAATATTAAAAAAAATTTAAGATTTTATGGAAAAATAAAATGCTAATCATATTACTTTATAATGAAATATTGAAGAGAAAACTAATCAAAATGAAAAAACGGAATAAATTTGCAATGAACCCAAGCTGAATGGTGTCTGTGACAAATGTACCCCACCACAACCTTTTGTAAATTGTTTCAGTATTTTCCAGCTATAAACTACAGAATCAGCCATTTGAAGACAAAAATGCTCTTTGATCGAACAACAGCTCTTAATTAGCACATTAAACGATCATTATATTCTCATTCCTTTAGTAACTGATGTTGGAATCAACCGGTGATAGAAAACGACCAAGTTGCTAAAGCTCCTGTATAATATGAAACGTATGATATCATGCGTTATTTTGTTTTACGAGTTTGGCATCACATCAATCTAACCTTATTGATTGTTTATAATATTTTCAATAAAATTTTTCCTGTTTAGTATGTAAGTAGTGATGGAGCACTATTTTTAGAGGAACGGGGAAAATTTTCGTCTTCTTTTTTTTTCTTCGGTCTTTTCCTACCAGAATTGAGAAAGAACTAGAAAAAAGAAAGGAGAGATCAGAAATGGCTTCGAAACCGAAGGCTTCGAGTAGGATCGAGCAAGACATTTCGAGAAGTAGAGACGAATCCAACTGGAAGAAAGTTCTGGACTTGGCGGAGCAACTCACTCAGAGAGGAACTGGCTTCGGTGAGGAGTGCCTACGTGATACAATTGATGTTTTTCGATTTATATACATAGGCGTAAATGGAGGCGGATTCATTGGTCTTGCCGCCCTCTACCCTTTCTAGCTTAATTTTCTTAACCTCCGATTTCGCAAATTTGTCGCCCTTGGTTTTTATAGCCCGCGTAGCCGCCGCCCCACCTCCGGTAAATCACTCTCTTCCAAGTCACTTTTTTTGTCACTCACATGCTTGCACACACTCTCTAGGTCACTACCATTTACATGCACTCTCTCTAGATCACTCTTTTGGTAAATTACATGCTTGCACTCACTTTTCACTCTTTCGACTACTTTCATGCTCATGGGCTCAGAGATATGGGGGAAGCATTGCCCCCCCCCCCCCCAGCAGCAAAAGTGGAGTAGACTGATCTAATGTATATGTGTACATATGAGTCGACATCAACGTACCTCCCCCCAGCATCAAAGGTGAAGTCGGTATATGTATGAGTTGACATCATCGTGCCCCCCCCCCTCACCCCTCAGACTTTCAAGTCTATCCCCACGTATGTTCATGCTGTTTTGATCACTCACATGCTTACACACACGCAAAGTGATAGCACTGGCCACTTCATTTATTGGAAAATGGGTCACAATCCACTTAATTAAGTGATCTGTAAATGTCCCACAAGTCACTTAAGCGATCTTTAAATGTGCCACTGGATGCTTAAGCAATCTGGAACTGTGCCACGGGTCACTTAATGATCTGTAAATATGCCAGGAGTCATTCAAGTGATTTCGGAATGTGCAGCGGGACACTTAAGTGATCTGAAAATAGGATGATCTGAAATGGTGCTGCTGTGATCTGTTGATATGCTGCAGTCAATTAGTTATGACTCCCAACTTCGAGGCTTGAATGCGAGTCAATCTTCCCTTTAAAAAGTCTCGCCACAGATAGCAACAGACCCCTAATGGCACAATCATTGCACTTCATTCATAGTTAGAAAAATTGATAGGAGCACTACACATAACAAGCATTACACAGTAACAAACTTCACGTTAGGTTCACAGTATGTACACGCACATTCCGACATGTACTAATTCGTTAAAAATACCGTCAAGGAATGTGGACGAGCTGCATATGTGTAGTAGTAGTCAATTAGGTTATCTGGGAATGTGTGATGGGATACTTAAGGGATCTAAAAATTGGTCACTCGAATAATCTGGAACTTTGGCACAATGACCTGTTAGATGCAGCTGTCAATTAAGTTATCTGGAATTGTGCTGTGGATCTCTCAAGTGTTCTGGAACTTGCACCAGGTCTGTGAATATGCCACAGGTCGTTCAAGTGATCTGTGAATGTGCTACGATCTGCTTGAGTGAATTGTAAATGTGCAGCGGACTGCTTACGGGATCCGAAAGGAGCTGTGGGGCCACTTGAATGATATCTGGGAATATGTCACAGGCCACTCAAGTGGAAATGAAAATGTGCCTGTTGGTTCATTTTCTACGAAACTAGGTTCAACCTCACAGATCACATCAGATGTCTCCGCTGGTCATTGATTTTGCATGTATCAGGGTTTAAGCTACAGTCGCATTTTTCGCAAAATGCGAAAGTAAATCGTGAAATGTGAAAGAAGTAGTCGCCATTTTTGCAAAAATGCGTACAGGAGGTAAGAAACGAGTAGACATCCAACCATGAATCATTACCATTGCAGCATTTTACTAAAGCTTTTCCCCCCCATTCCTGCTTTTCTTTGCTAAAGGAATTTTTTTATCTAGCTCAAACCCTGGCGCGTATGCTGTAGATACTGATGAGATGAAAGGAACACCCAAAAAATGTTTGGAAACACGTAAAAAGTAAAAACCTTTTGTTGCTGAAAAATCTTCACTCAATATCATATGCAGAGTGCATAGCAAACAAAAGTAGTGCAGTTTTACTGGCGAACCATTGATCCTAGAGATATACTTCCAGTGAAAAAAGTTTCTAAATAACGTGTAATTCTCAGATATGCCATTCACATTTCAAGGCGTTGTATATTTATGGAAATAAAAAAATTAACTTTTTACGCACTCACACTGTGTGCCCAAAAATTTGAATCACAGATTCTGAAAAATTCCTAAATATCTTTATTGCAAAAATCCATCTAAACTGTTAAATGTATAATGTGATCCATATTAAACTAAAGAGCCAAAAAAACTGGTACAGGCATGCGTATGCAAATAAAGAGATGGAACCAATCAGAGTGTGACGCTGCGGTCGGCAACGCCTATATAACACAACAAGTGTCTGGCATAGTTGCTAGATCGGTTACTGCTGCTACAATGGCAGGTTATCGAGATTTAAGAGAGTTTGAACGTGGTGTTATAGTCGGCGTACGAGAGATGGGACATAGCATCTCTGAGGTAGCGATGAAATTTGGATTTTCACGTACGACCATTTCAAGAGTGTACCATGAATATCGAGAATCCGGTAAAAAAATTAAGTCTACGACATCGCTGCGGCCGGAAAAAGATCATGCAAGAATGAGGCCAACGGCGACTGACGAGAATCATTAAACGTGACAGACGTGCAACCCTTCCGCAAATTGCTGCAGATTTCAATGCTGGGCCATCAACAAGTGTCAGTGTGTGAACCATTCAACGAAACATCATCAATATGGGCTTTCGGAGCCGAAGGCCCACTCGTGTACCCCTGATGACTGCACGACACAAAGCTTTACGCCTCGCCTGAGCCCGACAACACCGACATTGGACTGTTGAGGACTGGAAACACGTTGCCTGGTCTGACGAGTCTCAGTTCCAATTGCTTCGAGCTGACGGACGTGTACGGGTATGGAGACAACCTCATGAATCCATGGACCCTACATGTCAACAGGGGACTGTTCAAGCTGGTGGAGGCTCTGTGATGGTATGGGGCGTGTGCAGTTGGCGTGATATGGGACCCCTGATACGTCTAGATACGACTCTGACAGGTACGTAAGCATCCTGTCTGATCACCTGCACCCATTCATGTCCATTGTGCATTCCGACGGACTTGGACAATTTCAGCAGGACAATGCGACACCCCACATGTCCAGAATTACTACAAAGTGGCTCCAGGAACACTCTTCTGACTTTAGACACTTCCGCCGGCCACCTAAATCCCTAGACATGAACATTATCGAACATATCTGGGATGCCTTGCAACGTGCTGTTCAGAAGAGATCTCTACCCCCTCTTACTCCTACGGATTTATGGACAGCCCTGCAGGATTCATGGTGTCAATTACCTCCAGCACTACTTCAGACATTAGTCAAGTCCATGCCACGTTATGTTGCGGCACTTCTGCGTGCTCGCGGGGGCCCTACGCGATATTAGGCAGGTGGACCAGTTTTTTTGGTTCTTCAGTGTATAAGCCTTGCTTTTTCCTGGTATGTAAAGAACAGATCAGACATCAACATTCAAAAATCTGGTACCCCTCAAGCTTGGTGGCATGCCTGCTAATGTGCGGGGGGGGGGGGGACGGTATATCTCATATTGAGAGTTTTGGCAGAAGTTGACTAGAAATCGATGTTGAAAGGGAAATGGCTAAATCATTAAATGTTCCAAAGAGTACTTTGTTCACCATAATTAAAAACCGTGATTCAATTATGAAAGCAGAAGAGTTAGGGTTTCCTTCTTCGCTGTAGTCGATCATGAGAAAGTAAATTCGAACAGTTGGAAAAAAAAGTGGAGAAGCTAAATTTTATGAGTTTTTTTTTTTAAACATTCGATATAACGACCTGCAAATATAAAGTCTGTTTTCCGTGGAACGAAGGGAGGGTCGTTATAAGGAGCGTTAACTGTATAATGCTACTTCCACTGAGACGTACAGTAAATAGCTGTACCATTATTTGGGGAGAGAGAAAAAAAATGAGTGTCTGAATTTTTTATGTAATATACAGGATAGAGAGATAGACCGAGATATCAAAGAAACATATATTTTTCTGGATATTATGATGAGGTGAACTTGGAAGGAAAAGTTGTCTTGTCTCCGCCGGGACTCAAATTCTCTTGTATATCTACTTTACAGCACACCAACTCCTGTCATATATTGTCAAATGGCACTTTTCAACCAATGGAGATGGGTGCGAAATTAAGGCATTAGCAGTGGTTGCCCCAGGATCGGTAGATAAAGAACTTGATTCTGATGTTCTTTGGTCCAATTCGAACCCATTCACAGTGTAAGAGTAATTCACTGTGTAACCTTCACAGTGGAAAAACGAGAATCTTACCACTGCGCTACTTGGGTGCCCTCTTACATACCAGGCAAGCATATTACCATCTACGCCACTGGAGACACGACCCTGCCTCTCTTAACTTCAAGAGGCCCAACCTCTCTGGGGACCATTTCCTGAAGGTAAGAGAGGCTACTAATGCCTCTATTCCAGTGCCTCGTGCCACAGCACGTGAAATAAGGAAGGCAGGGTCTTGTCTCCAGTGTTGTAGATGGTAGCATGCTTGCATGGTATGCAAGAGGGTGCCCGAGTAGCACAGTGGTAAGATGCTCGTCTTCCACTATGAAGGTTGCCATCAAGGTCCACGGTTTCAAATCGGGTCAAAGAACATTGGAATCAAGTTCTTTATCTACCGATCCTGGGGCGACCAACAATAAATGGTAACTTAATTTCCCACTCATCTCCAAAAAATTGAAAATTTCCATATGGCGATATATGACCAGAGTTGGTGTGCATTAATGTAGGTATGCAAGAGGGCCTGGGTTCGAATCCCAGCAGAGACAAGATGGCTTTTCTTTTTCACCTCAGCATAATGTTCAAAAAATATGTTTCTTTAATATACAGGGTGTCCTGAAAAGAGCACCCCAACTTTTTAAAATTGAATGTCTTAAAACCAGTAAATGATTAAAAAATTAATTATTTTTGTTCGTTTGTCAGACAGCCTGTGCAATGTTAACTACCGGGTAATAACGGAATCATGTAAATAGAGGTTGATGATTTTAATGATGGACAGTGTTACAGACATTTGACTTCAGTTGATTGTCAGGCGCAAATTGATATATATCCACTACAAGCACTCACACATCTTCATGTATGTATCTCAATCTCGTAATTTCAGTTTTCCAAAAAAAAATTGAAAAATGTAGAGTTAGCTATGCACATTTGAATATTGTGCTGGGCAGTGACATCTATTGATGAAATTTACAACTAAACTCAGGGAAGCGAAATTTTACAGGTGGTCTGACAAATAAGCGAAAATTGCTAATATTTTATCATTCACTGTTGTTATAAGATATTTAATTTTAAAGTTGGTAGTCACCCTTTTTTCGGACACCCTGCATACTCATAGAATATTAATCTATGACAGGGTTCTTAACCAGGGGTTCACAGACCCCCCTTGGGAAGGTTTCAGCAGACCCGTTAGCTTGGAAGAGAAAACAATGTAACTCTTACTATTTTTACATTATTATATGCCAAATCTTATTCTGTTATAAGGGGTCTGTTACATTCATTTTATTGTCACGGGTAAGTCTGTGGCTTTTAATCTTGTAGTCGCAAAGAGTCCAGGGAATGAAAAAAAAGTTAAGAACCCTGATTGTGTGTATAACCAAGATAGGACAGACCAAGCTATCACAGTCTGAAGAACTCTATAGCTCCTTCCCCCCCCCCCCCCAAAGACAAAACTGTTTTTATGAGGCTCTCCTTCCCGGCTAAAAATACCTGCTACCAATTTGCATACTTACTCTTGAAAAATGGAGCCAGATCTCATTGTCATGAAACTGCCCTCTGCTCTTGGGGGGGGGGGGTCCCGACCAGATTGGCCCATGTGTTAAGATGACACTGGACCAAGCGTGATGGTTGTTACACACATTACAGTGATTTCTTCTTCTTTTTCTCTTTCTTTTCCATTTTAGCTTGTCGGGGGAGAGAGAGAAAGAAAAAGGGGGGGAAAAGATGTAATCTCATTTAATTGCCAGTGATGTCAGCAGGAATCATTTAATGTTCGGCAAGGTAGTTATTTATAGAGGTTGGATGAAGATGGGAAGTGTGGTGGTAGGGTAGGAGAAGTCAAGATTGGTACTTGGCCATCATTATCATCAACCCTTGGCATGGTGACAGCTTGGCAGCACACACAGACATTTGCCAGCTTGGAATGGAAACTCAAATATTTAATCTGTTCAGAGTGCTTCCAAATAGGTTTTTCGTGTGTGTTGAGTGTGTGCATTACATTTCTTTATGGCAATTATGGCATCATCATCGTCCTCGTCGGACTCATCGGCTCTCACCTTGTTCCCATATTCTAGGAGTTGTTGCGCTACTAAATATGGTGATATTGATTGTGTGACATATAATCTTGTTTGATTATGTTTATCTGTATTGTTTTTTATTTACATTATATATTTTTGTGCTCAATTTATTCATTTATTTATCTTAGTTTTTGAAAAATTTGCAAATTTTATTTATTTAATTGCAATACTTTTTCGGCAAATGAAGCTGTTGTCTTAAAATAACTTTCTATTTGGTTATAATATTTTTTTCTTGATTTTGCAAATACAGTGGATAAAATCAGTGGTTCTTAACCAAGAGTCAACATACTCTTAGGTTGTTCTTGTAGAGGCCTTGGGAGGGGGGGATGTGGGAGGTTTCAGGCAACCCTGATAACAAAACAATTCATTGTCCTTACATTATTATGTGCTGAATATTATTCTGTAAAGGAGTCCCTGGCCCATTAGGATAAACTTGTATCCGGCCCATAGATCCGAGCTTCCCCCCCCCCCCCAACATTTGCCATTTGCTACCATCTCCATAGTAACCTATGAAAATGTGTTAGGTTTGAGCCTCCGTCCAATAATTTTGAACCCTCCCAATATTTCCAATAATTTCACGCCTATATCCCGGCCTTCATCTCAGTGGCAAAGGAGGTATCCCTGACCTTCGTCTTAGGGGTCATACACATTGGCGTACGTAAAGGGGGGGTTTGTGGTTCTAAACCCCTTCCCCCCAGCCAAGATTATAGTGTTATTTTGCAGGAAAAAACTTAACCCCCTTTCGAGAAAATTCTGCGTACTCCTATGGTCAAACAAGTATTACGTCAGCAGATTTTTAGCATTTCTTCCCCCCCCCCCCCCCCGCCTTCAGTAGAAGCCAACAAAACTGACACCCCGTCAGTAAAATTTGTCATCTCTGCCCCCTCCCCACTTCCTAATGCATATTGGAATCTGAGATGTACATGGTGGAGGAACATGAGCACCCTATGCCCCCCCCCCCCAGCAATAAAAAAAAATTTTTTTAATTAAAAAATCGGAAGATTTTGTTAATTTCAATGCTATGTCAAAGCTAAGTACTCAAAATTTCTCTAAAAAATTTATTGCAACTCACCCCCCGAAGGCAGTGTTTCCCGACCGGTGTGCCCCAGCACATCAGGGTGCCGTGATATCGGCTAAGCAGTGCAGTACGATATTATGAAGATAAATAAAAAATAATTACACATTTAAGGTCTTAAAATAAATTAAGTCGAATTAATTGCAGCTCATGATGTCACTGAAGAAGTCCATTCCACCTATAGTCATTTTATATACTGCAAAAAAAAGTTAAGATACCCCATGTGCTGGCCTACTATATCCAATGGCTGCAGGTTAAATGCACTTCTTTATTCATGTCGCATGGAGGCCTTCTGTTATAGATAGTGTTGGTTCAGCGCACACGAGCTCTAAGTAGCTCTAAGGAAAGAGGGTTCATTGACTTTGTACTTTAATGGTCTAGGGCACTCGCCCGGCAAGTAAGAGGACGTAGGTCCGATTCCCCGCAGGACAGTTGAATTTGCTTTCTTGCATTTATCATCACACCAGAAAGCTGTTGAAACATTTGTAGTAATGGCAGAGTGTGACATCACCTTCGAATAAGCTAAAAGACCTCATTTGTCAACACATTGCAAGATGCAATAGATATGTACTTTCCATCTCTTTCCATGGAGAATCTCGACTGGGTTGTCTCACCATTTGATTTCGCTGACAGTGCGGAGGAAATAAATTTCATTGCTCACGAATGAGATGAATTTATTGATCTTTGCACGTGATTCCACACTCAAAACTAAGTTCAGCAAGAGAGAGTCATTGGGGGCTGCTTTTTGGCTTGGGACTGAGAGAGGAGTATCCTAATCTAACGATTAATGTACTTTTTGGGTGCTGGAAAAGTTGAAAAAAAACATTGTTTTTAAGACGGTTTTCCCTGAATAAAAAAAGTGTTCTTTTTTGTGATCCTAAGAAATTTGTCTGGTGCCGTAATTTTTACTTTACCTCACACCATCTCTGGTCATATCGCCATACAGCAACTTCCTACCAATGGAGTTTGGTGGAAAATAAAGGCGCCATCTATCTTGGTTGCTCATGGCTCAGTAGATAAAGAACTTGTTTTCTATGTTCCTTCCCCCAGATTGAACCCTGATGGTAACTTTCATTACGACCTGAGCACACATGGCCAAATTAATGAGTCTACAGTGTACCTATATCAATAAATTTCCATCTGTAATGAGAATACTTTTTTAATTAATGTTTTGAGTAAAATGAAATGTTTCTTATCTGCCTTGTGTGATAGAAATAGGATGAATTCATTGTTATGGTTGTCGATAATAGCCAAGACAATTTTTTAAATTCTTTCCTTCTTTTTTCATCATGCTTAGATGTGTTGGTGAGTTTTCTAACTGGAGAGAGTAAACTAGAGCAGTTCCTGGAAGAATTTCCACCGATCGAATGCAATATAAAGAAGGCCAAAACCGAACTAACTGAAGCAAAATGTTACCTACAGCAGTGTATTACCGAACAAGGAGCGAAGGTAATTATCATCTTCAATACGTAAAATCATCAAACATGTAGTTTAGTAAATTCTGTCTAAAGACAGAAGCGCACTACACTGATGTGACGGGATTCCGTGTCATGTCAGAGACGTTGTGAATTCTGATTCATGAAAATTCTGTGATATGGGAATTCCATGTCACATAATTTTCACATCACATAATTTCCGCAATGCATAGTTCACGACATCTCTGACATGACATGATTATCGTGTTGCGTCAGTGTAGTGTGCGTCAGCCCAAAGACGCGTGCACCATATGATATAAGAAACTTGTCTTGAACAGAATCGAAAGATAGTCTCATAAATCACGTCTTTTATGCTGTTATCGGTCTATTGAAAATTAACGTATTTAATATAGCTTCATAGTAGTTACTATTAGCTATATGAAATATAACTATGAGCTTAGTAAATCATAATGAGTCATCCCATATATATATGCATGAAAGTTATGATCGGATTATCTTTCAGCTGGGAGTGATGCGAGATGCTCACCTTCTGCTCGCAAAACTTCTCTATGCCCAGGGACTATATGAACAAGCATTGACTCATCTGGGTAAAGGTGGTCTCGATAGTCTGACCGAGAAGCAACTGAGCAATCGAATCATGAAAATTCTTGCAGAGTCATTTGCTATCAAAGGTTTGTTTTCTATATTTTTTGTTTATATCTGTTTGTTTGTTTCTGTTTGTTATCCTAACCTGAATGAATCGTAATTTGTTTAAAACTAATAGATTCAAGAATAGCAGAATCAAAACATTAGTAACTTCTTAATTTCTGACTATCAGACCATAATAAGCATGAAAATATTAATGAGTCCTCATCCGAAACAAAAAAAAATCGGATAACATAAAGGTACAATTTCATCTCTTTCCCCAACATGCATCAGTTCAGTCTCCATTGCATCTGGAACATATTAAGGTTCATGGTCTGAACTGCACTTATGAGAGTGAATAGGCTAGTAGAGGGAAAAAGAATATTTTGTTGAACTGAGATAAGACGGCTCTCTTGGAATGGAAATGGGCTGTAACTGATCTGTACGAGATAGACCCTGAGTTCATTAAATCAGGGGGTTCACTCAATTTTAAATTCAATATAACGTAGCTACCATGTCTCCTAGAGGCTTCTGAATTTCTACTACATCTCCTGTACTCCCAAAAAATTCATGTATCTCCATATTCTTCCGAATTCAGGCTGTGATTGCAAAAAATTCCTACTTTTAGGGGGGGGAGAATTTATTCTTGAAAAATTCACTCGCAGGGAAAAGCTTGTTACTCATATTTTCTTTTCCCCAAAAAGACTTCATGTGCATAATGTTTGTCATCACGATTAAGTCAAATCACAAAGAAATGTTTCATATTGGTTGGAAAAGACTAAATTCTCCAAAAAGCTAATGTCGCCCCCTCATCAATCAAATTAATGAGATGACTTGTATCCTTGTATCTGGGATGATTAAACATTCTGGCTTTTGTGCTTTCCTGTGTTTGATGGTGGTTTTATTGTTGACAATTTTTAGCTCCATAGTAGTCGGGTTGTTTAACCTATTATTGGGTGACGATTTGTTGACTTTATCGCAATAAGCATTAGCTAGTATGCTTTTCCTAATGCTGATCGTCCGCTGAATAGTCCTAGCAGTCTTGCGCATACACATGACTTGTTATCGCTCGTTGTAATTTTCACTGGATGACCAGCTGAAAAGGGGAAAAGTCTACATGAGAATCTCGCATGGTAGTGCATAGTACTGCATAGAAGCATTTTTCTACCCCATTACAAAGTTATGTGCATGTATTGTAATGGCCTCACACTGTAAGGGCAAAGGTTTGATACAGGCAGATCAATGATGGTTGGCTGAAGTTGGTTCTCGAATTTCGAGGCACAAATAGCAGTTGGTATCCCCTTTAAAACAATTCCATTAGCACAAAGTGTTATAGCAAATATTGAATTCTGTTAATTTCATATTCTTATTTTTGCTCTTTCTAAAAAATCCATCTAATATTTCAAGGGTTATGTCTTGAGAAAATGCCCCTTTGGTCCACCAGTAAGTACAAAGTAGCGGAGAGAGAGGAACAGATTCTTTCCTTCCTGGTCAAAGCAGGTGATCTGGCTCTGAGATATCTGCAGGAAATGGAACGTGCTCACGGACTCATAGGTGGCACTATACCACAGCTCACATCAGGAACCAACATGCAGACTTCATCTGCCTCGCCACTTCCCCCCAGTACTGAGTATCGGATAGGGCCAATTTTGGAAACTGCATTACAGAGAGCTCCGATATTATACATCAAAAGTGGGTGAGTATCATATTATAACCGATGGAATTTTGATTCGGCTCACAATGTTACTATTTTTAAAACTGTGATTGCTGAGAATCTCCTATTTTATTCTCATCTTTCTATCATTTCAGTCAATTACCTAGTGCAATAGAGCAGTATAGAAAAGTACTTTTCGCCATTGAAACAAGCTCAACACAGTCTTTAAGACAGGTGAGGATATTGATATTCTTTCACCAGTGTTAAATTTTAAAATTATTCTTAAAAAAAATATCAATTAAAATTCACTTTATTTCATCTACAGTAGTCTCGATAATCTGAGGGGAATTGGACCAAAGCCACCTCGAATTATTGAAAAACAATAAAAAATGCTTTAAATGTTGGTTTTACTTAAAAAAAAAAAGACAAGCAAAAGCAATGTTAGCATACTTACTATATTTTTAATTCTTGAAAGGTATAGATGCTATATGATGTGTTTTTTTTTTTGTTAATTTGAAAAGGACATGAAGATGAGTGAGTGATTGAGAGAGAAGAGTTGGTGATTGGATCAATGGTGAATGGCTCTAAAACCCTGACAGCTTTCAACTGCCTTTGTAATGACTTTACGTAAGCAATTGGGGGGGGGGGGCAATGCTATTGTCCACCATTACGAAGAAAACTGTAAAACGTACTCCTCTTTCTCAATTATTACTCTCCCCCCCCCCCCCCCCCCCCGAAAGTTAAAAAAGTTAAAATGATCTATGTCCATTCAACAGAGTCTAATATTTTATTACACCAATTACCCAGTAGAGGGCTGCGGGGCTGCCTAGTCCCTTTCAAACTGAAATTACTATATAATCTGTACATATTGTGTAGTATTCCTGGAAAAGTGGGTTCTTGGAGGAAAAAAAAAGAAAGAGGGTCTCAAGAAGGAAATTTGAAAACTTTCAGTTCCTCAGATTATCCGGAAACTTTTAGGGCTCAGATTTTCGAGACTCTACTGTGTACTACTGTAATATGGCAATTGAGTAAAAATAAACAACTTTCAGAATGTACAACTGTTGTCAAACACTTGAAGAACTACAATTTTAATTGAAAAATGTTGTATGACTGTAACAAAGTTTGAAACTTTGTGTCTTACTGTGATGGTAAAACAAGATACTGCTGTACAGTAAATTCCCAATTTAATCTACTAATTGAAAGAGAGAAGAGACTCTTGTTGTGCATCATGACTTTTTTTTTTTAAATCTCTGCAACATTATATTACTATTGAACCACACATTCATCTTATCCATATTCCTCTATAGAATTTCTAATGAATGAGCTGGCTACATGTTGGAATGTCCATGTATGTGTTGTGAACCTAACGTGAAGTTTGTTTCTTAGGAATGCTTGTTATGTGTTCAAATAGTGTGCGGACACCTTTCTTCCAAATTTGAAAGAAGACAGCTTAGTTGGTTTATTTTTTGCTGGCAGTATTATACTGCAATTTTATCAATCCTAAAGATGATTTTTTTTTAAATTTTAAATCCTTATGTACGTTTTGGCACACAATGGATGCAGTCGTCATAGGTGAAAGAAAGGGAAAAAAAGTGACCATAAAATCTCACTTACCTGGGGTTCCTGTGAGGACTAACCTGATACTTGTCACCTGGAGAGGTGCGCCATGTGGCCACAGGGCCCAAGAACCACCCCTGGCTGTTTGACTGTTGTTGTTGGGATATTACTGTCTGAGAGCTACTATAATAGCTAGCACGCTTGACTTTTTAAGTCATTTTAAATTTTCCAAATATTGTTCTTTGAAATGTATCAGTGCTACAGTGTCAGGACAGTTAGCATAGATTTAATTTCATTTACTAATTTTTTTTCAAAACCATTGCTGTAACTACAGTAAATAATATGTTACAATGAAAAAAAAAGTTGACAATTTGTCTACAAATTCTCTTTTCATTCTTTTCAACCAAAGAAACTCTTTTCCTAAATGAACTCTTTTCATTGAAGAAATTTTCTTCTGCAGATTATACGCAGCAAATTATTGTACACATTATGACTCCTTTTAAATATTCAGTAGTCCTTTTAAATAGTCCTTGAAATTATGCCTTTAAATATGGAATTCAGGGCTCCCATTCGTTCTACTTTTTACCAAATCCTATCGACAAAATTTGTGTAATTGATTTTAATTGAGCAGGAAACTATTTATATATTGCCAAATATTACAAATGTTGGAGAATGCAATTAGTGATTCTGCCAAAGCAGAAATTGTATCATTTTTAAGGTAATTTGGAGGAGGGGGGTGTATGTGGACCATTTGATTGATTAATTTTTCATTTGCTTAGTTTGAGGGTTCAACAAGTATAGTAGTCATTAAAAACTTCTGTCTGGATGGAAAAATGATTTTGTATTTATTACTTTATGGTCTTGGACAGTAACTTTCATCATTCAAAATTATGGTGCAAATAGGTGAAACAACAGTTTGCATTTCAAAGCAATTGGATACATAGGCGTATTCTAGATTTGGTGATTCTGATGCTACCCAATAGCATTCAGTTGTTTTCTGTATTTTTAAGGCATGAAGAGACATAAACAATATTTACAATGCTCAGCAAAGAGCTAGAAATGGAAGTGCTTCATTTGTCAAAAATTATTAAAATGATTAAACTGGCATTGAACAGTAAAATGTGAACAAAACAGTAAAATTTAAAAATGATGAACAACGCAGTAAAACTATCTGGTTCACCTTGCCTTATTTACGTTGGATCTTGTAATTTACACATTTTGCATTGCGCTTTCGAAAGTGGTCTCGAAGTTGCCTCATTCTTAAAAAACTTACGTCTTCGAAATTTGCTGTGCCTTGTCGAAGAGAGTTGACAAGCTCTTCACTTTGGAAAACTCCAAAAAAGAATGTAATATATATGAGGAGAGACAGCAAAGAATTATCTGTGGTTGCTAGTGCACTGTTTTGGCCAAAAATTGGTTTTGTAACCAAGTCATTTGTCATTTTGTTTTGGCTTGACTGAAATAGTGCTGGGGGGGGGGGGGGGGGGGGGGGGAGTTAATTCAAAATTAATTTTTTTTATTATTATTTTAATTATTTTTTTAGGAATTTTTTTCCATTATGCTATGATTATGTTGTCTAAGGGGGTTACCCTCCCCCATCCTACTTTTTAGTCCTGCGATTTTCCACTTTTTCTCATTTTTGAGTGGGGCCCTGGGAATTCCATAGAATTGAGACCTATTAAATTGCAGGTGTACTGTATCTGTACAAGGAATACTAAGAAATATTTAAAAAAAAAATAGTTGTAAAACCACAAAAACAAATTTAGGAGGTGTTAAATGTAACAAGTACAAATAAATCTGACTGATATTGCTGGAGAGAATATGTGCTATATTTACCCTCTGTTTATGTGTTTGTCAAATTCATTTACAAGGAGCAGATACAGCTTCACTGTTGTTTTTGCAAGTACAGTGATATCTTGGCTAACGAAGACAGAATCACATTCATTATTCAAAATCTTTGTTAGGGCTGTTCAAGTATTACATCTTGCATCAGCAGATTTTTACCTCCCCCCCCCCCCCCCGACAGTTCTGCCCCTACCTCCTAATGCATATTGGGATCAGAGAGATGTTCGCACACCCCTCCTCCTCAGAGGATCAAACTTAATTTTTTTAATGTAAAAAATATTTTTAAATTAAAATATCAAAAGAAAATACCTTTATATGTTGTTATAATCAATTTCTGTTCATTTTAACGCTATTTGAAGGTTAATAACTCAAAATTCCTTAATTCTAATCTGGAAAAGATAAGTTCTTAGAATGTCCAGACTTCTGTTTGGTATCAGAAATCTTACCATATCTACTGAAATCATTGAAGTCTGTGGCTTTTTATCTATTTTTTTCTTTTTATCTTATTTTTTTAAGTGCATTTTCCCTCAGCTCAATCATCATTCCACATGAAATGGCTCAAAATCTTTCTGAAAGAGAAAGAGAGGTGTGTCTGGAAAGCTTTTTCAAGGTGGAAATAAATTATTCTTACTCGATTAACAGTTACTTATTGAGTTCATTTTAATTAGCACAAAAGTTTTAGCTCACTACACTGCTGTTTTATGTTAGAACTTGCATCCACATGAACTTAAATATTTGTTAGCTGAGGTATCCCTGTAAAAAAAACTTAAATTGAAAAGAGGAGTTTTATCTGTTTTTATTTCTCATTCGATTTAGACAATGTCAAGGCAACTTGCTGAAGTTCTAATAAGAGGAGTAAGCGAGAAAAACTACAAGAAATATGCTATTAAACAAGAGAATAAGATCATTGATAGCCCGTGGAAACCAAAGCGTTATGTTGGTCAAAGGTAATTCATCACTGATGTACGGGAATTTGTGGCACATGTCTGTGGTGAGATGCATGTATTAACATTATTTCTATCTTAAAAGTCTGTTTCTGTTTTTTATTTTTCTAGTCTGTTCATCCCTAAAGATGAAAATGAAGAAGTCCTGTTGCTCCTGTTCATCAGTGAAGCTATGGTAATCATTATTTTGCCATTTTCATATATATATCTATCATTTATGTATACCTAGTTCGACTGTAGTTTGTTTGTTTTTTTCTTTCATGTGAATTAATAGTGGTTTTTTCCCCCCCACCACCCTCCCAGGCTGTGCGCAATGCTGTTCTAGATCTTTCACCGGAATTCAGAGAAGCCAGGCTGCATTCATATCATAATGTTACAGCTGTTTATGACTTACTGACACTTGCTTTGGCAAGGAGATCTCAATTCAGCATACTCGCTGAGGTTAGTGAGATTTAAGCATGGCTTTTCCCCCCACTCTATTTCATATTTTAACATGAGTAATGATAATCACTAATACATTAAATGAAGAAAAATTAAATTAAAAACCAATAGAGTGCTTTTTTTCAAGCAATGTTTCTCCTTTCGAAGTGAAATTATTGACAATACAGTAGAACCTCGATAACTCAACATTTATTATTCTCATGGTTGGCATAATACTAAATTCAGTGGGGAGAAACCTCTTTAACTCGACACAAGACAGCTAAACCCTACTTAAGTGGACTGTGGTTCGCATTGTATTAATCACAACTAATTTTCCAAAATCTCCCATGAACAGTTAATAAATTTTCACATTTCTCTTGTATATTTCAACAATTCTTCGTTTTTTGGTCGAAAATACTTCTTTGGAGCCTGGAAACTCAAACTGTGGACTATGAAAACCACAGATAAGCGCAGATGATATCTGAAATTTTTTAGCGAGAGATGGAATAAGCTAAAAGGGGTTTTTATATCAAAAAAAATAAACATTTCGAGTTTAAAAAATATGAAAGTTTTCTTAACTTTTGGCAATTGCACTGCTAATTTGCAAATAACAGATATTTTGATACACTTATGATTTTTTCATCATAATTCAAGATTCAAAAATTTTAGAAAATTTCAGATAATTTTTATGGAATGGAATTGTTCCACTATATGTATATAAGTACATGTACATGACATAAATGATGTTTAAAAATTAGGAGAGTGCAATCGAATGAAACCTTGCTAACTTGACATCCACTTAAGTTGACATGTTCAGCGATAGTTTTGGGATGTTGAGTTACAAGGTTCCACTGTATTTTCAATCCAACTCTATTTTACTAAAGTGAATGCAATTATTTTTGTATCTCATCATGTGAATGATTTTGCTCTTTGTTACAGTCTTTTGAACGTGCCATGAAATTTTCATTTGATGAACCACACGTTTGGTGTCAGTTTGCTTTGTCTTTAATTTCTTGTGGACAGGTAAGCGTTTTCTCAGGCTTGTACTTTTATACTGGCTCATGCTGCATATTTTTAAAATATAATACAATAAATGTCTTCTGGTAACCTGGGATAGACTTGAAGGGCTAAGGCCACGATTTCCAATATGGGGTCCACACCCCACAGCAGGAGGGAGGGGGAAGCTATATGATTTTTAAGAGGGGCAATTTGATTTTTAATGAGAGCAATCAGGATTTATGAAATTTTATATTTGATGAAAAAATAATTTCTCAGAATCCAATGGAAAAAATATTTCAAAATTAATGGAAATTATATAATATTGGATAAATATATAATAAATGATAAGGAAATAAATTAAGTATCAATGAAACTTAATATTTAATGAAAAATAATTTCAGAATTTATGAAAAATCATTATTTAGTTTAAAAAAATGATCTCAGAATAAATAAAATTTTCCAATAATGTAAGGCTCCCTTATTTGATTCAAACTCTGGGTCCTTTTGGGTCCAACCATTAAGATGCCACTGTTTGAATCGAAGTACCACAGTATGACTTGTTGGTCATTAGTCTACATGGATATTTTTTTTTTTTTTTTGGCTGTCTCAAAGATTGAAAACTCCTGTTTCAGAACAATAGTAATTTTGGATTTTTTTTTATCAATTATAAAATCATTTTTAATTTCAATCCAAAATTATTTCTTTCAAAAATTCGGAAATTATTTCTTTAGAAAATTCTGAAATTATTCTTTTGAATTATTATTATTCCAAAATTTCTTTTTATTTATTTAAAAAAAAAGTCATTTTCGTTAATACTTAAATTATTGTTTTCATGAAAGTTTTTTTTAAAAATGTCAGTAAATTCTGAAGGTAGATATGCCACTTTAAATGCTGAATTCCCCCAAAAAGTTGTTAGGGCCTCAAGCTCTATCTCTCACTGGTCTGTTGAATTGAATCAAATTCTGTTTTCTTAGTTGTTCTTTCTTCAATGTTTTTACCATTTTCTGAAAGCGGTCAGCGAGCCACTGCAAAAAAGCTCTGCAGGCCAAATGTAGCCTAAAGACTGTACATTGAAGACAGCCTATTTAAAAGAATGTTTCAAAAAAAACATTGCAACATGCTATTTATATGTTAGATTATTTCAATCGTGAGAAACTTGACTTACCCACTCAAGCTTGGCATATTAATATTAGTTTAATGTGTTATCAGATCCATCACACACAATGATTGTCAAATAGAATCTGCAAGAATTTTCCAAATGCCTTCAAAAGTGGAAATTGTTCTTGTTCAGTTCCTATCAAAACATTTTCTGTATGAATTTTGTGTTGTTAGAAGACAAGGCATATTTACCGGGTGGTTCAACACGTTACTACTAAACAACACATATACTTGTAAATATTCCTCTGAGGAATTTCAGTTTGTGTACTCGTTATCTATCAATGTAAAACAAAACTTTTAAAAAGATTTTACACTTAATCCAGAATGCTTTTGAAATTCTTCATATTTCAGAGAATATTTTAAGAAATATATATATATATATTTGTATTTCATTCATATTTTTTATCTTTGGCCTAATCACATTAGCACAACAGAGCTTATTCCGTGCTGAAAGAAGTAGCGAGGCTGCAACCAACGAGCTCTTTGCCCTGTCTGATAGCAGGAAGACTCTGTTATGAAAATCTTGACTTACCTCAAGAAGGTTTGAAGATGTCCGAAATGGCCTTGGAAAGAGAATTGTCTCATCCCCAGAACTCCCTGTCCCGATGTTATGTTTCTGTAGGAGTGGGTCTCGACATGATGTCTGATCTGGCAAGAACTAGACCACCTCAGCAAGAGCTTAAAAAGAAAGCCTTTGAAGCATTTTCTAGGTAAGCGAGTTAATTTAAATGAAAGCTTCTATAACATATCAACTTTCTGCCACAGAAATTACGTTTTTTCAAGAAAAATAGTTAGTGCTTTCCCCATGGTATAATGGTCTAGAACAATTCCCATAAAGACCTGTGAATTCACCTTCCAAAATTCATCTCTACATTGTTTCTAGCTGCTGATAATTTGTATGAAAGGCAAAGAGTGTGACATTATCTCACTTTTCTATTTCAATGTGGTTTATGTCGAAAGCTATGAATCAGAAAGTTGTGATTTCAAATAATTTTCCTTAAGGTGATTTGGTGTGTAAAAAAAAGCCATTCCATGTCTCATGTTTTCACATATTTTTTCATGAATTTATTCATAGAAAAAGGAAAGATATTTCCATATTGCATCAAATGTAGTATCATTATTTACTTTAACAAATATTAACTTGTTTTTAATTTTTTTACAATTGCAGAGCAGCATCTTCGGATCCGAATGATCATTTACCAGAGTTTTATTTAGCCCTTCATTATGCAAATGCTCGCCAGGTAACACATTCTTGTTTCATAATTTTTTAATCACAATTTCGGAAGACTTTCTTAACTGTGGGGTCTTTGAAGAGGTTTTAGGAGGGTTGTCAGTTTGGCTGAGATAAAAATATTATTTTTACTTAATTATGTGCTGAATATTATTTTGTGGAAGAAGAGGGAGGTCTGTGGCCTTCATTTTACTGCCAAAGGGGGGGGGGGGTCCGTGAAACATAAGCTGTTCTTGCTGGTTTAAATGGAAGTACTCTGCATTGAAAGAACTTGAAGTAATAAATATAATTTCATGGTTTTGAAGTACGGGGTCAGTGATAAATAAGTTTTCCACTTCAGAGAGGTCTGGAGTGTGCTCTGTTCCAAATGAGACATTTGGGCAACAGGAATTTTTGGAATTTGTGCAACAGGTTATTCAAATGATGCGCTTGTCATTTATTTTGAAATAAATAGTACAAAAATATGTTGATAGGTGGCGCTGGAGCACACATATGAATATTGAGTATGCTTACACATGTAAATGTTTAATATAAAGCACTAAAACTACTCAATATGTGTTCATTCTGAACAATGTACTCTGATCTCAAAACCATGTTTTCAACAGCTGAATGTAATTAGACATTGGACCTCTTCGTATCTGCTTCATATGTCGGAATTCTTTTGCAACTGCAACAGAGTTTTGTTGGTTCTGGTGGAACAATTTTATCAGTAAAGTTTTTTCTTGCAAGGCAGCATGGTGTGCAGATAAGTAGCATGCTTGTGCGCAATCCACCTTCTTATCCAAAAAATAATGGCAATGGATCCAAAGAATCCTGGGTATACTCTGTAATGCTAATGATGTTTCACTCATTCAACATATGCAAATAAATACCATTCGCCTATCAATGCATTTTTGTACTTCTTTTTATTTAACAAATCACAAGCACATCATTTGAATAATTTGTTGTACGAATTTCGTCTCATTTGAAGCAGTAAAACACACTCCAGACCTCTCTTAAGTGGGAAACTATTTCTCGCTGACCCTGAGTGACCACTGCCCCAGAAATTAGCTTCAAATATTTATTGTTAAATCAAAAGAATTTTTTTTCCTAAATAGCTGTCAGAGGCTGTGCAACATGCCAAAATGGCCCTGCATTTGCGAGCAGAACATATTCACTCATTACATCTGCTAGTACTTTTACTGTCAGCACAAAAGCAATACAGTGAGGCATTGCAGTTAATTGAAGCTGCTTTAGAAGAGTTTCCTGATAACTTCAAGTAAGTGAATGTATGGGTTTTTCCTCTTGTTTTATTTTTAACACCTACTAAATATTTCGCTTTGTTTTGAGGGGATTCTTTGTATTTGTTCAGTATTTGTATATAGCTTTCCTTCCTGAACTTAATATTCTGTCATGTTTGGGATTACAGTTTGATGTGTACAAAAGCACATTTGGAGGAGCATTGTGTTGGAGGAGAAGTGGCCTTGCTGACAAGCAAGCACATGTTGCAGCAGTGGAAGAACAATTATGAAAGTGATATCTCACCGTAAGTAGTCAGCGAATTTCAATTACATTCAATTTTCTGCTTTAAACATAATTTTTGTGTGTTACATGCAGGGTGGTCCAGAACTCATGGGCTAAACTTTAAAGACGGATAGAACACATCTAAACAAGCAGTTTTTATTACATAATGCATAGTCACAATGCAATCTGTGAACCACTAGGCAACGCTGCCAATTGAAATTGAAATTTCAGGTTTTACTATCAGATTATTGTGATATGCAGACAGGATGGGTGGTTTCATGAATTAGGTAAAGGCACACCTTTATTTGACGTATGTTGCTGCAGACAGGAATGCTTCAGAAGCCAATGACTGTACCGAGTACTGGGAGTGTTTTCAGATGTGAGAAATTCCAACTTTGAAGGATTTCACTAGTATCCATTCAAAACGGAATCCTTGGCTCACTCAACAGCATGTATGATGTAGGGCATGCCAGGAGTGTGAAGACACCATAAGAATCCCATTTCACACAAGCACTTTCCTCTTATTGAACTGAACAAGGCTTAGGTTCTATCATTGATCGATAATTTCAGTCGTTGCCCTAAAGAGTGACAAGACCATGTCAAACATTTGCTGTCATTGATTGCACAAAATGCTGGTTTTGCCACTTTTCGTCATTTCTATCATTAATTTCGGGGGTGTCCCACGAATTGGAAAAAGGTAGAAATTCACAGTGTCACACATGCACAGTTACAATCACTCATAGGTTTGTGGTTTTTTTATGTGGTAGGTGTCTTGTCGGAAAACACTTTCGATACTTCTGTGGACAGGCATCCAAAGCGTTCCTGTCCACAGCATCAGATATGACCATACCTTCCCAGGATAGAATTGACAATTAATGCCTGCTAAAACCATTGATTCGTGTAATTGACTGCACAGTCGAGTAGTTCACCGCTTGCTTTAAAACCATGAATTGTATGACAAAATTTGTTGCTTGTTCAGGTGAGTTCTATCACTCTTTAAAGTTTTGCCCATTAGTTCTAATTCGCCCTGTTTATTGTTGTTGGTATCAATAGACATAGATTTGATATTTATTGTTTTCTTTGTCTTTCACAAAAGAAATGGTCATCCTCCTAATCTGCTAAGAGTGACGAGTGACAGCCGAAGTGTGTTCCAGCTATATGCCTCAGAATTTTCTGATGGTGACTCAGGTAATGTATATTTTTTTCATTGTGACAGCTGGAGCTGTATATATTATTTATAATAAACTATAAACCCTCGATTTAACTAAACTTTAACCATCTAGTCCTGGAGGGGACCGGATGACTTCTTTCCAAGTTCACCTCAACATAAAATCAAGAAAATATCCGTTTTTTGATAGTTTAATTATTTTTTTAGTCACGTTTTTAAAGTATTAATGGCTGACAGGTTTCCATACATATATTATGATTCAACAGGTTTGTTTTAAGTGATTTTTTAAAGAGGCAGTATTTGTATTAAGGTTCATCTATACATCCACATGCTGTGTGTTTTGCTTCAGTGGTTTGCTGAAATTTCCCATCAATTTGTACGAATGTCATGAAATATCATGTTTATTGTTAGCCAAGGAATGTGCACTAAGCAAACATCAAACATGAATGGGCCCACCACAGATAGATAGTGCATTGGAGAGACTTGGTCTTGGATTTTGTATAACAAAGGCTGTGTGGTGTTCACTGCTATTGATGCTGGGGGGTGGGGGGGGGTGAAAAAGTCAGTTGTCTAGGGTATTTGGGTATTTATATATTTTTTACCCTACAAAGCAAGTAAGCATACATCTTAGATGCCAAGTCTCCCAGATTTCCCAGAAAGATCCCAAATTTGCAGTTCATCTTCAACACACTTGAAAAATTCTTATATCTCTCAAATTTTGACTGAAATTGAAAAAAATACTTACTTTGGGGGGGGGGGAAATATTTCAAAATATATTCCAGAAAAAGACAATTGCTTTTGCCCCCCTTCCTCCCTGCGCCATACCTTCAAAAGGATGTCGAAAGTGTGTAAACATACAGAAGTTGTCACTATCCCGTCAAAGCACGAAAAGAATGTTTTTCTTGTGGGGAAAAAATGCAAAATTTGAAAAGCAGCCAATTCAGCCTCTTGACAGTTGAATCGACTTGTATCTAGAATGACAATGCATCCTGTTTTTTTTTTTGGGTCCAGCGGCAATATATATATATATTTTTTTTGATGTAATTTGATTTGAGTGTAATGGCAAGTATGTGTGTAGGTTGAGTGTAATGGCACTAGTGATGACTGGCTTGATGCCACATTTTTCCTGAAGGGAAAAATCCCTACTATTTTGCTTTTCTTTTCCAAAAATCCCTTTCGTATTTTTTGATTTGTACAGAATTTAGATCCGTGCATATCTCCCTAATTGTCATTCTCCAGAGTTGGCAGCAATGATATGTTGACGCACCTTTAAAAAACTAAAAATGATTCCGAAAAACTGTAATAAACAATATGGCCACAAAATTTCCTCATATATATAGATAGCATTAAGTTGGTCGTCTTAAATTTCACTGCTTTTACACAACCCATTCATCACTTTTTTTTAAACAAACAAACAACAAATTACAAGATACAAAATAATGCAAAACATAATATAGAAATGCAAACATAAATTGCACACAGACAATTGCAAAAAATACACACATATATTGCATGCACTTTGTAGCCCCAAGGGACTGTAAGGTCCTTCCAGCAGGCCTATATGATTTTCATTTCCTTCAGCAACAGCTCTTTTATTTATTAGATGTATTTTACCATATATAATTAATATGCATTATTGCAATAATTTGTTTCAAATCACTGCATTAATATCTGTGTTTTTGTTCATATTAAATATATTCTAATCTGCATTTCTATGACTATTTGTGTGATTATTTCTATAGGTGAAGTTCATTATTATTGCTTGATTTCATTATCATAATTACTTTCTTTTTGTTTTTTCTTTTCTAAAGGATCGAGAGCTGGAAACTCAAATGTTGCAGTTGCCAGAGTTGAGCAAGCTCTCTCAGAAGTGGCATCATCTGTGAGTGGTTTCCAGACTAAACCGGGGCCCCAGTCTGTTTGGTTACTTCAGCTACATATCTGGCTTCTCATCGCCGATCTTTATCTCCGTCTTGGTCAGCTCAAAGAGGCAGAAGCATCAATTAATGAAGCCAGTGTCTTGTATCCACTATCTCATCAATTGATGGTTATGGTAAGTGAATTAATAACTTGTGTGCCACAATGGCGTATCTGATTTTTAAGATTTCAATTACTGCAGTATAGTATTCAATGTAAAATTGATACAAGTTCAAATATAAACCCCATGAAGATTTTTGTGCGTAAATCTAAGGGATTACGTGGGGGGTACCCAAAAGTAACCACAATTTATTTTTTGCAATTTTTTTATGCACTTTTTTTACAAAAATTCTTTCATTCCCTTGAAAGTTCTCTGTATTAGAGCTAATGCACTTGTCGAGTCTATTCTTCCATTGAAAACATTTTTAAAATTCATCTGTTGTGATGCCGGATAGCACCTCCATCGTTTTTGTTTGCACCTCATCCATGTTGGCAAAATGCTTGCATTTCAGGTCTTTCTTCATCCATAGGAATGAAGAGAAGTTACAGCTAATCAGGTGAATAGTCCGTGTGGGGCACAGGAGTCATATTGTTTCTTGTTGACAATTGGCACACTGTGAAGGATGTGTGAAACAAAGCATTTTGTCATGATGCAAAAACCAGGCTCCCATTTCTAACAAATCAGGTCTTTTCTTCACACACTGTTGTGCAATCTTCTTTGACTATATGGCTTGTATTTTCTGAAACATTCCCCTAATTTTCTCCACCCCATCTTTTATATAATGTCCTGTTTTTTTCCCTCGTTTTCCTGTTTTCAATGAGACTTGTTAAAATTTTAGAAATCAATGATTAAGATTACTTTCATGTCTTACGAATTATATTACGATAATTTTGACTCTATCGTAATTAATTTTTGTCATATAAAAATATTTATTTCTCACATTTGTTGAACATCTGCGTTTTTTTTTTTGTGCCAATGCCCATCATTGGTGATTTTTCAGCAATTTTAGTGATGGGAGGCTTTTTTTTTTGCTTTTTTTTTGACAATTTTTTTTGGCTTTAATTGGCAACTTTACTTGCTTCTGAAAAAAAAAATTGTCTTTGGTTGTAATTAACAATGTCTTGTATGGATCCCAATTTATTTTCATGAAGAAATATGGTCATGCTAGTATTTATCAGTGTGTGTATTGGCATTTTTCTACTGGAACACTTTTCGCAAGCTGGATGGGATCCCTTGCCAGGCCATGATTGTGCTCCCACCCCCCCCCCCCCCCCCCCCCCCGGTCTTAAATAGTTTTATCTGATTTTTTTTGTGCAATATTTTCATGTATTGAAATTTGTTCACGTATTTCTAACATTAATTTTCTTCCATGTTGCTAAAGCGAGGAAGAATACACGAGAGTAAACATGAATATGCAGATGCCAAACTGTGTTTCCAGAATGCGGTAGCTGTGAATCCATTCCACGTAAAAGCTCTACAACATTTGGTAAGGTTTTTCCTTGAATATGGCGGTATCAGTTTTTACTGAAATAAAACAGTTTTTTGAATGTTATACGGTTTTCAGCACATTTCGTGTTAAACATAATATGCATGACAAGATTGCAATTCTCATTTCTTTTACACTAAAACAAGAAATATTTCACCATTCAACTAACTCAATTGACAGCTTCATTTACTACCATTTGTACCATTGTAAGCCTGTTGCTCTCTATTGCATGGCATCTCCCTGGAAAAAAGTCTCTCCACAGCGAGCAACAGGCGACAACAGTACAAATCTTCAATCATAGTTCAAAAAGTAGATGACAGAACTATAATAAGCATTCCACAGAAACAAACTTCATGTTACGTTCACAGCACGCATACTCCAACATGTGCCGATTTGCTAGAAGTTCTGCAGAGGAATATGAACAAGGTGTATGGCCCTCCACATCCTAGAGCAGGGCCTCCTAAGCTGGGATCTTTTACAGGTCCCCAGACCAGACTTTCACTGGCCTCTTTATGATGAATTTATAGCGTGAAAAAATGAAAAAACAAAAAATAATAAGAATCAATCTGGGCCCCATGACTGCAGCCTTGTCAGTTCCACCCTTGTGGGGGCCATGACAAGGTGCATGTGTGGTTTAGTGCTGGTAGCTTCATTTTCTATGCTAAGATATGTAAATTTATTTGCACCCATGAGGAAAGGCATGACCGAAACTATTCAGTATGGTTTAGGACAGTGTTTCTTAACCTTTTTTTGCCCGTGGCCCCCTTTGAAGCATTTTTTTTTCTTGTGGCTCCCCTGTCCTGTCTAGTGTCTTCAACCCTCATCTAGAAGCAAGGTTCTTTATACATATTGAATTGATTTTTTCAGTGAATTCATATTGAATAAAAATTTTCCAAATAAGATTGATCTCCAGACCACTTGTCTAGAATTTATTGAGCTCCCTGATAATCCGAGTTCTATTCAGGGCCGTCCCAACATCATGGGCGCCTTAGGCAAAGTGATGCTATGGTAGTCCCATATTTAGCTGGAAATAAACTGCCTACATATTTCCTACTTATTTTCAAAATCTATAGTACTATACAAAATATCATAAGGTGGGGTCACTTATGGACATGAGACCCCCGGGCGTGACCCCTCACAAGAGGGGGACTGACAGAGCTTAAGCCCGGGGCCTGATGTAGTTTTCATCATTTTTTGTTTTCACACTATAAATTTAATATAGAGGAGGAGTCTGTGAAAAATGTAGCCTTAAACATTTTCAAGCAACTGAAGGCCCGTTGCAGAAAAATGAAAAAACATTCTGCTTTTGGTTTCGGCAGGAAACAACACTATAATCCCTTGTAATAATAATATGTTGCCGTGCTTTAATCAAAGTTCATCCACGTCCGTTCGTCCGTCCCCGTCCCCCTCCCAGAATAGTCTAACAAAGAACTCCCTCCCAAAACACCAAACAGGCACACATCAATCAATATACTCAGCTCACAGTGACGCACACTTTGAGAACTACTGCTGTACAAGGTTATTGTTACATAGATGTGTATCATTTCATTATTTGTCATTTGATTTAGACTTATTCGACTTTTGTACCCCAGTATTGAAAATCTTTTTTTAGGGCCTGATACATAACTGCCTTGGTGATACTCATCTTGCTGAGAAGACATTGCGCGATGCGGTAGCCATTGATCCCATGTCACATCAATCCTGGTAAGCACATCTTCAATCGTATCTAAAACTCAAAAAGTGTATTTTATATTTTTAGCCTAATGGTATCTGCTCGTTTCCTAGGTTTATAATGGGAAGGATTCTCCAAGAAATGGGTAACTACGAGTCAGCGAGTGAATGCTCCGCCACAGCTATCGAGCTTGAAGCCACGAGTCCGATTCTGCCATTCTCTCACGTACCCAGAGTACTCGAATGAGTGATAATCAAAAAATATAGCATAATGGAAATCATGTGTGCACGCACTCAGCTTTACATGCATTTTATCGTTACATATATTTATATTTTTAATGTGATGTGATTCATTCCATGCAATTAGTCATTCCAATTGTTAAGATTTGTCTTACGTTTTCTTGTTTTAAATTCATTTTAATGGACGTTAATGATTTTGATAAAACTTGATTATCGGAAACAAAAATATGCTTTGTGGATTGTTAAAATTAAGTATGAAACAAATATAAAGTATGTGTCGATATTTTGTGGGCATTACATGGGTAGACTTGAAACATTTCTGAATGGTTTAGAAATGATCAATGATCGTGAAAGGGCTAATAACCAAAAAGTTCTTTTTCTGTAGGAAGAAGTATTCTTTTTCATTGTTTATGTAAATCAAACTTTTTCAATGCTACAATGTCACAATTTTCTATCTGTGTTTTGAAATGTACTACTTCACTACACACCAGCTCCAGTTATATGTCACCATACGACAATTTCCAACCACTGGAGTTGGGGGGGGGGGGAAATAAAAGTGCTATCTATTGGTGGTTACTCCAGGCTCAGTAGGTAAAGAACTTGTTTCTGGTATTCTATACCTGGATTCGAACCCGCAGACCTTGACAATAACCTTCATAGTAGAAGACGAGAATCTTACCAGTGCGCCACTCTGCCACTGAAACCTATATCTGCCGCTCAAATTTTTTTTGGGATCCTCTTTTTGAGCGCAATTTATGTAATTTCACATTGATGTCAGAATTTTTCATGTTTTAAGTCTGCTTCATTTGGTTTTATCAGCCGCTTGTGGGAGTTAATTTCCAAGTTTTTCACTGGGTCACATGTTTGTTATAAAGTTTTCAAATCGCGCAAGAATTCAAAAATCGTTCTGTGTAGCGTAATCTATCATGATTGCATGGAGAATCTCCCACGAATTTGTGGCATTCAATTTGAGATTTGCTTTGTCCTATTCAAACCTATGAAACAGCTTTTTTCTTTGTTTCAATCCCTCGTTTGAGGTATATCCAAATAAGCAAATTTTGTTATCCTGCAAAAGATACAAAACTATGAGAGTAAGATTCGGGCTATTTGTACGAGTGAGAAGCATCTTCAGGACTAGACATGTGAGTAATTAACATAAGTCTAATATATGAGGTTTGTTCGAAAAGTATCTGACCTTTATTCATAAAAAATACTCATATTCAAATACAACAATCTTGCACTAAAAATAGTCCCCTTGAACTGCCACACATTCTCCTAACAGTTGTGCCTTTGTCGGAAGTAGTGTAATGCCTCTTTTGTGATGGCATGCAGCTGGTCTGCTGCATTCCAAATAATGTCTTCTCTTGGCTGAAATCTGGCCCCTTTCAGGGGCATTTTCAGCTTGGGGGAGAGCAAGAAGTGACGCGAAGCCAGGTCAAGAGCCAGACAAAGCATAGATGTGTTGTGTTTGGCCAAGAAATGCTGTTTCGAAAGTAAAGAATGGTCAGGTAGGTTATCGTGATGGAATTCCCAATCACCTGCTGCCCACAGGTCTTGCCGTTTCCATCTCATAGCATCATGAAGGCATCGCAGAATCTCTTGATAGTAAGCCTTGGTGATGGCTGTGCTGTGTGGGTGCTACAACCATGCCATTGTAGTCAAAAAAAGACGGTCAGCATGACTTTGGCATCACTGTGGACCTGCCTTACTTTTTTAGCCTGTGGGATGGTGGATGCTTCTATTGTGATGGCTGAAACTTGGTGTCGGGGTCGTACCCACAAACCAAGAACTTGCTTGTGATCACTGTATTGTGGAATTTGGGATCACTGTTCATAGTTTCCAGCATGTCCCGTGAAATCTCCAAACTGAGTTGCTACTGCTCAATCATTAACAGCATCGGTATGAATTTCGCGGAGATTCTCAAGCCTAAATCCTCAGTCAAAATAGAAGAACATATCCAATGCTGATACTCGCCTCATTGGTAAGTTCTCTTATCATGATTCAATGATCCTGCATCATCATCAGGTCCTCGCTTGGTCAATGAGGATCTCATTTCTAGATGTTGAGGGCCTACCAGAACGTACTTCACTCTCTACTGATGTGCAGCCATCTTTGAAATGGTTGTACCACTCCTTTATCTGTGTGGTGCCCATTGCAATGTCCCCCGAAGGCCTTTTGAATCTTGCAAATTGTTCAGGCCTGTCTTTTCATCTTTTTCCGAGGTTGGGGGGGGGGGGGGCAAAGCACATATATTCAATACATGCATATATATTTATATATTTCATCTTGTTTATCCATTTCTATTGTATGTTTCAAAAAGCTCCCCCCCCCCAACCCTCCCAAATATTGGGCCCGAGATTGTTTCCACTTGGTAATCATCAAGCTTTACCCAAAATTTAATACAGTAGCATCCATGTTTATCTGTCACTTTGTCAAAAACGGAAATCCGACTGGGCTCACTTACACTTCATCACTCATCAGTGGTCTGCCAGCAATTGGCAGCTTCTGCAGGCAGAAAAATATTCGAGCATGTGCATCAAGATCACCTACATACATGACTCCCCCCCCAGCTTTATTGGTTTATGCACAAAAAATTATGATAGGGTATTTTTCGGACAAACCTCGTAGATGTTCAACAGAGTCTAAAACTTTATTCCTGTTTATTCTGCATTATCGACCATTTATTCTGTTTTTATTGTGCGAATAATCATTTTTCAGAGATCTTGATGTTCATTGTGATTCATAGTACTTACACGAATATATATACATATGCAGTGTTCGAATCATTCAAAATATGATTTGTATAGATTTAAAAGAGGGATGTGTGTAAAAGTCGCTGTTATACACATATTGCGACATCCTTATATCGTGAACTTGTTATATGTGTAATTATCTGTAAAGAAAAGAGAGGACATATTGTGTCATTAGCCGGTGCTCGTACTTGTTTGTAAGTTTAAGATGTATAAAAAAAAATTACTATTTATATATAGTATATATATATATATGTATTGCGCTGTTGAATGATTAAAATTATATATATTGTGCTGTTCATAATTTATCATGATGTCATTTTGGTTATAAGATAGGGTGGGGGGGGGGGGACCCAAAAGTAACGAGGACTTATTTTTTACAATTTTTTTATCACACAATTTTTTTTTTTAAATTGTCAATTCCCTTGAAAGTACTCTCCCTTACAGCTAATACATTTGTCTTTTATTTCATCGTTTAAAACATTTTTTCAAGTTCTTCTGTTGTGATGATAGAGAGCGCTTTTTGTTTGCGTCCATGTTGGCAGAAGGTTTTCAGTTCTCTCTTCATCTGTAGGAATAATGAAAAGTCTCACAGAGCTAAGTCAAGTGAATAGGCTGGGTGGCACACTGCAATCATACTGTTTCTTGTAAACAATTGGCGCACTGTAAAGGAAGTGTGAAATGCAGCATTTTTTTTTATGATGCAAAAACCTGTTACCCGTCTCTCACAAATCTAGTCTTTTCTGCGTATACTGTTGTGCAATCTTCTTAGCAACATGTTTGGTCACCAATTTACCTTATTTGAAACAGGAAATCATCCGTACACTTGATTCTTATCCATAGCAGCATCACCGTACGTTTCTTTACCATCCCAACAGTTTCTGTGGTTTCTCCCCGAGCAGGAATCAAAACTTCACAGACCTACACTGTTCACATAAGTCATACCATAGCTAAAAACATAGGAAAAACTAAGCAGCTTCGACTAAAAAAAATCACAGATAACAAATAATACCTTCCCAAGCAACGGCACTTGTCACATTGACTCAGGAGGAGTGGCTTTACATTTACCTAATAGAAGAACCGCATACTAATGGTGCTTCAATTACTGTAAGGCAGTTCTGGTTGCTTTTGGATCCCCCCTCCGTGCATGTAGTTTCGATTCAAATAAAACATAATTTGAAAGAAATTGTAACTTCTACGATAGTGTTTTTTAACTGGGAGTCCCCTTAGGGGGTCCTTAAGCTTGGTTGTGAAAGCAATCAACTACTTTTTCATTATTACGTCCTGAATATTATTCTGTAAAGGGATCCATGTTTTATAGTCTAAACCTGGTCCCCCTTCTGTGTTTTTACTTCAGTTGCATATTTGGCTTGGTTAGCTTAGAGAGACATGGTTTTGCATCAGGTAGATGCAAAATCATGTCGTTGTCGTCCTTCCCCCCCTCCCCATGTCACAAAAATCCTAGTTAGGACTCTTTCAAAAAGCAGGCATGGAACTTGTTGATGCTATCGATAGTCGAAAATTTGTTCAGGCAGGGCTAAAGAGGGGTAGACCAAATTTTGCTCTCATAAAACCTGTAGAAATTTCAGGACGCATCTAATTTTACATGAAATCAGAAATTTTAGTGGGTTTTTTTTTTCTTTAGAAATACACTGAACCTCCTAATAATGGCCACATTTTCTTGGTCCCATTAATGGCTGTTGTAGTGAGGTTTCACTGTGTTTTGTGTTTTTTGATTTCCTAATCCATTCATGAATATGGAAAATTTCATTGGCAATTTTTGATGGAATTTAATGTTAAAGAATGAATCTCTGTGCTTAGATGGCGAAATGTTATAATCACTTTCTTAACCGCTTCGCTCACAAGTGATTGACGAGAAATTCGGATGAGCTCTGCTTGACGAATCGAATCGCCGATAAATGCAAGTTTTGATAACCTTGTTCTAACGTAATGACATGTTAGAAAAAAAGAAGCATGAAAAAAGGAAACAGTATATTATTGTACTCATTCTTTTCTGTAAATACTTATAGGTAAGAGATAGTAGGTATGTGAAGTGTATCTCTCTTTTTACCCTCTCTCACCTATCTGTTTTCTTTCCCTCTTTACATGTATATAGTATACCCTACTTAACCTTGTTGTGAAGAGTCACATGCCATTATGTCTGAAAAGAAAAGTTTTTAACCAGTGTGTGCTACCAGCACTGACTTATGGAGCTGAAACATGGACACTCACAAACAAGACGGTACAAAGGCTACAGACAATGCAAAGGAGCATGGAAAGATGCATGCTAGGCATCACAACGAGAGACAGAAAATGAATCCCGTGGATAAGGAACCACACAAAGGTATATGATATCATGGAAAAAATCAAACGTTTGAAATGGAAGTGGGTTGGACATATTGCAAGAAGACAGGACGACAGATAGACCACAAGTATTCTAGACTGGTACCCCGTGGTGTTAAATGTCCGAGAAGGCATCCCCACACAAGATGGATTGACGAAATCAGGAAAGTGGCAGGAGTCAACTGGATGGCTAAAGCATCAGACACAAAGTGGCTCGAGATCTTCAATACAGGCTTTGATCAGACAGACAGAGCAGAATGGAAAAATTTAGAGATCTTCATCCAGCAGTGGATTGAAAATGTGCCTCCCTAGGTTATAGCCCGTTTATCCCCCTGCTCCTTGTGAATACGCCTCTGCCTAAAAAAAGTCACTCTTTTGATCAATGCTTGCTTACTTACTGTCGCTCTCTAGGTCACTATTTTGGTCACTCATTGACGTGTGTGTGTGTGATCCTTCATTCTCTAGGTCAGGGGTGACCAACAGCTGGCCCGTGAAGGGATTTTGTGCGGCCCGCGACAAGGTAAAAGTACCGTGAAAAAATTAAATTTGTGATCATTATTTGAACTATCGGGTTCCAACAGCAGATTTCTTGATTGACAAACTACTTACAAACTTATTTCTAGTGACGAAATTAATTTAATAACTAATTAATTCAACTAATAATGGAGCGGCTTATACACCGAAGTTGCATCACTGATTAGGCCCGCGACGCTATAGCCGACTCTTATGTTGGCCCACGAACAGAAAGAAGTTGGCCACCCCAACATCGGCCATAGTTTCCCAAACGTTTTGCTTCTATCTCTCTCACACACACATCGCCCTCTTCTACAGAAATTTTTTTTTCTTTCATCGCCCCGCAACTCTAGCGAACCCATAGGATCTTATGTTATAACCCTTCTCTATCAAGCCTTCGGATCATTCCATCGCACCCACGGACGCCCGACCCGGTGCGAAAATAATTGTGGGACCAGAAGCGTCCTAATAATTTCGGCGCCCCTCAGCCCGATTTCACATATTCTGTGGGAGAGAGGAGTGGGTATCCCCAAAAATTAATACATCGAAAATAAGGAAAATAGTTGGCAGATAATTACGCACACACGAGAGAGAATTCAGAATTCATGAAATAAATAATTCTAGCACCCCCCCCCCCCATGGAAAACCCATTAGAATTCATGATAGAAATTCCAATACCCATGAATGTTCAGAATAAATGAAAGAAATTTCTTTTTGGATGAAAATTCAGAATTCCAGAATGGATGAAGATTCAGAATTCCAGAATGAAAGAAAATTCAGAATTCCAGAATGGATGAAGATTCAGAATTCCAGAATGGATGAAGATTCAGAATTCCAGAATGGATGAAAATTCAGAATTCTAGAACTGATGAAAATTCAGAATGAAAGAAAATTCAGAATTCTAGAACTGATGAAAATTCAGAATTCCAGAATGAAAGAAAATTCAGAATTCCAAAATGAAAGAAAATTCAGAATTCCAGAATTGATGAAAATTCAGAATTCCAGAATGAATGAAAATTCAGAATTCTAGAATGGATGAAAATTCAGAATTCTAGAATGGATGAAAATTCAGAATTCTAGAATGGATGAAAATTCAGAATTCCAGAATGAATGAAAATTCAGAATGGATGAAAATTCAGAATTCTAGAATGGATGAAAATTCAGAATTCTAGAATGGATGAAAATTCAGAATTCCAGAATTGATGAAAATTCACCCGTAGCCACCCCGCTGAAATATCCCACGTCCGCATGTCAAGAATCACTGCACTATCCTCGATTCCATCCTGCAGTGCAGTTTTCCCGAAAAAGAAACACTCACACAAAATATATATATATGAAAGACACGCACCCAAAAAAGAAATAGAAACTATAGCGTGTGTATAGAGAAAATGCGGGGCGAACGCCCGCATCGGCACTGCGCTGCTGACTCCGCCCCGCAGCGCGTGCGATTTTGTTTGATGGGGCAGGAGAATGGGTTAAAAAAAGGAAAATATTGGCGCAGTGCCGTGTTGTGTGTGAGGCTGCTGCTGCGTTTTTTGGTGGGACGTTCAATTCGCATATTCCCCTTTTTCCTCCCTCGCGCGCGCGTGTTGGTTGTTGTAGCTCGAAGTCTGTCCTGTCTACCTTTGTATATACACACACGCACACAGGACAAAACCATCTTCGATCCGTCTTTCCACTCGATGTTCGGGGAATGGAGGTGTGTGTGCACAGTACCTCCCCCTTCTTTCTCGGCGCAATGCAGTTACGTAACTTTTATCGAATTTCTCGAAGATGGATTCCACATTTTACGGAACGTTATCTGAACTTCGAACGCGGTCGAATCCCGTTATAACGAACTCTAAAGAACGGAAGAAATCACTTCGTTACAAAAAAAGGAATTTTCGGTGTATTACGAATAATTTTGAAATTCGCTAAAAAGATTTCGTTGCAGCGGAATTTGATTCTAAGGAAGAAAAAAAAATCATCTGATTTTAGATCACATGATTCTCTTAACGGGGGAGGTGCGGCCGCACTGGGCTGCAAAATGGAATAAAAATACTTTGCTTACATTTTGGCATAACGTTCTTAACGTCAACAAAGCAAATACCTTAAAATTCTGTTCTATAGACCCACACCCACCCCTTCACAAGGGCGGGACGATTCTGATCACTTTCTGTTTTTTCATGCTATAATTTCACTACGGTGTTGGCCCACCAAAGATCCTAGCTCAGGGGCTCTGCTGGAATCTGTGCACCCTGGCCTCACCGCCTACATTTTGCAGCAGGTTCCCTAGGATGGGGGGGGTTCCACAGGCCCTCTGCTAAATTTTTCACAGACCCCCTCCTCTATATTAAATTTATAGTGGGGAAAAACAAAAAATGATGAAAACCGTATGAGGCCCAAGATGCAGCTCTGTGAGTCCCACTCTTGTGAGGGGTTATGCCCGGGTGTCTCATGTCCATAAGTGACCCCACCTTATGATATTTTGTATAGTACAATAAATTTTGAAAATAAGTAGCAAATATGAAGGCTGTTTATTTCCAGCTAAGTATGGGACTAACCATAGCATTACTTTGCCTAGGGGGCCCATAAGACGGTCCTGAATAGAACTCGGATTAGCGTGGAGCCCAATAAATTCTAGGACAGTGGTCTGGAGGCCAATCTTATTTGCAAAATTTTTATTCAGTATAAATTTACGGAAAAAATCAATTTAATACGTATAAAGGATCTTGCTTCTAGATGAAGACTGTGGATAAGAGAGGGGAGCCACGAGAAAAAAATATACTTCAAAGAGGGCCACAGGCAAAAAAAAGGTTAAGAAACACTGTATTAGACCATTCTCAAATCCCTCCCACTTCAACATGCCAGTTGCCCACAAGTCTTTTCCACACTTCTTTCGAAATCCCTGACTGCGGTCTCCGGCCCTTATGTGCCGCACTGGGCGAAAAAAACGCGTTCAGGTTTCGACGTCACGCTGGAACGACAAAAAGTACAATAATAACTACAAAAAGATTTATTTGATTAATTATTACAAGAGATGTTGGGAAAAGTGGTCGCCGCTGACGTCACTGCACAGTCTACAACGACATAGAAACGATTCTCGGACGCGATTCCAGACCGCCGTGTGCTGAACATCGAATTCAGCTGTAACCGCTCGTCTACTTGTCAACGGGGAATCGGCAAACCGTTGCAGCATGGTTTCTTTCATTTGAGGAGTGCGCACGTTGCGCGGTCTCCATGCATCACGCGTGCTGCGTGGAAGGTATTTGTCTCCCATAGTAGTCGATCGAAGGTAGTATGGTGCGGACATATTGCTGTTGGTACATCCGCTGTGCTAAGTGCCCATTGCCATCTTCTCGAACATAAATCAGATGCATATCAGCGTATTCCTCGTTTATCTGGTCAGTCCTCTCTACTCATTGAAACCAGTGGCGTCGGAGCCGGGGGTGCTGTGTGTGCTTGAGCACCCACGGTAATTTGTGACATGGATCCGAGCACCCCCAGAATTGATCCAAAAATTAAAATTTCCGATATAAAACTAAAGACGAGCACCCACAGTTTCGAAGCACTTCCGACGCCCCTGATTGAAACAGACAACTAACTGCTACACTTGCTTACTACCGCAATTTCGCTAATTTACGTCGTCCGCAGCGCGTGATCCTACCCCAGCGCATGCGTTTCGCGTCACTGCTTGCGTCAGATATGGTGAGCGAACGCATTCAGCGATCAACTGACATCCACCTTTCGTCTCCTGTAGACTCAGAGCCTGCGTGCGGTTTTCATCATTTTCACCCTCTCAACGTGGTTCGCGACACCATGTTCCATTGCAATTTTTGTTCCTCTTGATGCCTACTAACAACCCTCTGAGTATGTCGGTCCATTAACAGAACACCCTGTATTTCATTTTATACGCTAGTGATTTCATGCTATTAGCCAAGGAAATATTTTTAAAACAAAAGAGGAATATACTGTTGCACAGTATATGGAAATTATTTGGCAGTTTGGGGGCGTTATCTTGCATATTTCCTTGACTTTCAACCTCTGCTACGGCATTCATTTTGACGGGTGATATCCTATCGAGTGGCCAATTTCTATGGCCATCGCGGCTTCCAATAATTTCAGAATTAGTCCAGGAAATAGTTACAGAATAATAAGGTTCCAGAATTATAGTCAAAAAGAAATAATTTCAGAATAATTCTGAAACTATTTCTTTGACCATAATTGATAGATTATAATTGATTAACTCTAGTTGATTAATTATTAATCAAAGACATAGTTCAAGAGCAATAAAGTATCAGAATTGGTCCAGGAAATAGTTCTACAATAAAAAGGTCTCAGAATTAGTCGAAGAAGTAATTTCAGAATAAAAGATTTCGGAATTAGTGAAAGAAATAGTTTCAGTACAATGAAATTTCAGAATTAGTCAAAACAATAGTTGCAGAATAATAAGGGGTTTCAGATAGTCCAAGAAATAGGGACCGAAAATAAGGTTTCAGAATCAGTCATATAGAAGTAATTTCAGAATTAATCAAAGTAATAGTTGCAGAATAATAAGGTTTCAGACAGTCCAAGGAATAGAAACCGAATAATAAAGTTTCGAATCGAATAAGGAAGCCTGGGTGACAAATTTTTGAGGAATGAATAGTCAAGAAAATTAAACTGGAATGGGAGAAGGACAGCGAAATTTGTGTAGCCCACGTGCGGAAAGAATATAAATCCACCTCTGGAGCAGAGCTATATAGTAATGGCTGTCTCATCCCTTTAAAGTTGCTCTTGCCGCCTGGGCTCAGTGGGCGTGGTCTCGGATCAGGTGCGTGACGTCACTGCTCTGATACTTTTCAACTGAAGCGCGACCTTGAAACATCGGCGTAGCCAATTACAATCAATCTGTCAGGGCGATGACGTCAGCAGGCACCGACTCCGGCGAGTCGCGAGACAGCCCTTATTACATGGCCCTGCTCTGGGGGCTCCGTTGGCCCATCGACCGTTAAGACAGCACTGGACAAACAACGGCGCACACATTAGCGTCACATCGGGAATATATTGTTTCTGTGTGGGAAGGAAATCGTGGTAACTATGAGTATTTATACGATTATACGTGACTACTATAAATAAAAATGTTACATTATTATAAAATTCCTTCTGAACTTGAATATTTACAACAACAACAAAAATGAATGGCTATTGCATTGGAGTGTGGAAAGAAAGTCCAGAACAGGAAATTTACTCCTACACTAAAAAGAAACCTGCTGCACGACGCCCCCTTTTGTTTATAATGTAATTTATCTTTTGCTGCGCGGTTGTGTTTATTTTATTTTATTCTATTCTGTGGGACAAATAAAAAAAATTAAACAAAAAATAAATAAATAAAAGCTTTTTTTTTTTTTGTGTGTGTAGAAGATTAACGTTGGTTTTGTTCGATGCGCGCGCGACCTTCGCCAACGATAAAGGAGCTTCCGCTTTGTGTTCTGTTTTCGATGATGACGTAAAGGTGCGCGTGCCCTTCACCGATAACGACCGACAGATGGCGGCTGCGTACAATGGAAATAGTTTTTTAACAATGGTTTTGGTTTTATGATGGGGGAATCAATTTCGTGTTGCGTATAACGAAATTGGAGAGAGAGAAACTGTGGACACTTTAATTCAAAAACAACATCCGGAGATTTCTTGAAGACGCTGATGGAATAAACAATCTGTTTCGTTCTTTTCATAATTATATAATTTTGGTGCCTCTCGATAAAAGTGTATTTTTGGGGGAGGAATCGACATTCGAAAGGGCGTGTGCATTTTAAAGAATACACTGGAATGCTGAAAAGTTCCTACGCAAAACAGTGTGCAGAATATTCAGGGAAAATTCCGAAATGGAAGAACTTAGTTTCGGAATCAATGGAAATTAAGGAAAGGATTTTGAAATTAATGAAAGAAATATAATTAATATCAAAATACCTGCAAGAAATAACTTCAGAATTAATTGAGGAAATAATTTCAGAATTAAGAAACAAGTGTTCCCGAATCAATGCAAAGAATCGTTTCAGAATCAGTAAAAAGATTTCACTCAAACCAATCATTTCAGCAGTAATGAAAGAACTTCATTATTAAGGAAATAAATAGTTTCAGAATGAAGAAAATCAATATAGTTTTCGTACCAATGCAGGATATCGTATCAGAATTACTGAAATGAATAATTTCAAAATTAATAAAGCAAATAGTTTCAGAATAATACGAGAATAACGGAAGAGGAGAACACACAAGCATATCTTCAGAATTAAAAGAAATAATTTCAGAATCAATGAAAATATAATTTCTGAATTTACTCGAGGATTACTTCAGAATTAACGAAAGACATAGTTTCAGAATTAATGAAATGAATAATTTCAGAATTAATGAAATTAATAGTTTCAGAATTAATGAAATTAATATTTTCAGAATTAATGAAATTAATATTTTCAGAATTAATGAAATTAATATTTTCAGAATTAATGAAATTAGTAGTTTCAGAATTAATGAAATGAATAGTTTCAGAATTAAAGAATAAAATACTTTCAGAATTAAAGAATAAAATACTTTCAGAATTAATGGAATAAAATACTTTCAGAATTAATGGAATGAATAATTTCAGAATTAATGGAATGAATAATTTTAGAATTAATTGAATGAACAATTTTAGAATTAATGCAAGAAATAGCTTCATCGCACACCGTCAGCCCACCTGTTAATTTGCACTGTTATGATGATACCCAAAGCCGGACTTAGACAAGGATGTGATCGCACCGGGCCGCAAAATGTTATTGGTCGCAAAATAAATTTTGGGTTTTCCCCGTGTCATATTAATTGTAATACTGTATATAACCGCTTTAAGGAGGCAGAACTTCGATCTTCTTTAGATCTATTGATGAAAAATATGTAGATTTATAAACAGACACACATTTGCTATCAACAGGAATCCGTCGCCCCCGACGTCATCCTTAAATGGGGGCCTCAGTTTTTGACAGGACTCCGGACTAAGATTTTTTGCTGAATAATTGTAATTAGTGATTTTCAATAAATTTTTATTTTTAAATATTGAAAGAAATATAAGACCAATACTCGAGGCCCCTGAGCAGTGTCGTCTTAACGCGCTGCAGGGGGGTCTCACGAAAATTCATTATGGTTAAAATTTTCAAGATTAAGAATGCAAATTGGTAGGCAGACATTTTTAATTAAGTTGGGGGCAAAAAAAAAAGACACCATGCAAGGGGGGCCCATAATGCTCTTGAGACGGCCCTGACAGCGTCTCTTAGTCTCTTATGGGGAGGGGGGCATGCTCTTGATAGCACCATGACCCTTGAGAAAAGAGATTCTCTGGGCGTGTCTCCCTATCAGACTTGAGATGCCAGCTACTCCAATTCATAATATATTTTCATGTATAAGACAGTATTTTGTTTTGCTTATTTCTCGTTTACATGTTTACTTGAGGCTCCTTACCCACCTGAACCCTTCACTGTGCCTATACTCATACTTTAAGATGATGAGATTAATTTGGAACCTTCTTGGAAAGGTTCTTTGACGGTCCCGAATTCCGAGTCTTTAAGAGGGCCTATAAATTTATTTGCGGTGAATGTGTAGAGAACAAGAATGAGTTAATCTCATATATCTTTCGTGTGCGGGGGAAAATCAGTATATATGTAAATACCAAAGAGGGCTGCTAAATGATTAAGTCCTTCCCTGATGATAACAAAAATAACCGACTCATTTTTTTCTTCTTCTAAAATGTCGATATCCAGAAAAAAGTTATCCCAAACATGTGGTTATACTGGTGCAGGGCCTCAACTGGACCGGGGCAAGTGTCCATTTTGTCATCACCCTTTCGTAATTTTGAACGAACAAACAGTAGACTCAGCGCTCTTCCTGATCCAGCATCCGGGGCACCAGACCTGCCCTCTCATAGTTGCGACCCTGCATTGGTAGATGCAAAAAATCATGCATCATTATTACAAGCTATGAAATGAAAGGAAACCAGTTTTTAAGCAACTTCTTAAAAAAGTTAAATAAAATATTAAAAAAACCCGTCTTGTAAAGCCATGAAAACAAAAAATGGTGGTGGCACAGTGTTTCGGATTTATATATTTTTGTATAATTTCCATTTAAAAAAACCAACTCATTATTTAAGTAACTGTGCAATATAAGACGAAGAATAAGCATATAAGCAGACGACAATAAACATTCAAAATTTTGTATTCCGTTATTGATTATTGATATACGAGTTTTAAAATGACCAGGGAAAAAACTGGATGACAAAAGCAGACGACAGTGTTATTCCACGTATACAGTAGTATAAATATTTTCGCATTATAGAAATTTTCAGAATATATTTTATTGAAATTCCAACACACTGTTCAATCCGTGATAAAAGCAGACGACAGGTAACGAAAAAGAAAATAAGAAAAAAGGAGAATTTTGTAATCTTCCGAACAGCAACCCCGACGTAGAACTCGTCAAAAACCCACCATCCAGGAAATATCTCAAGATTAGAAGCATGACGACATCAAAAATATACACCGGTGATAACGTCATGTTCTTTGTAATTTTTCTTTTCCTATAAAAAATATTTATTCCTTTTTTTATTTTTTATTTTCTTTTTCGTTCTTGGTTCCACGTAAACTCTTCGGGTGTATATGTTTCTTCTCTCCCATCCCCTCCCCCCCCCCATCCTTCCTTTTCTAGTATGTCGCGATTTAAAAAAAAAATCGTTTTTTTTGTATATATTTTTTTAATTCGTTATCATATTTGTTTTTATATATTTGTCATCTTTTGTTTCAGGCAGACGAAAGTCACGTGTGAGAGAGCATTTGCGTTGCCCGCTGGAAATACGTACGGAAAAGAAAGAAAGAAAAAAAAAAGTACAGAATGTATTTACTGGATTAATACATCTTTTGTGGTGATGCTTATCACTTCAAATTTACGACTGTGACGTCACATCCCGAAACTCGAGAATTTTCCACCAAGGATAACATATTGCGCGAAACCTACACGTGACTCTCTTTCTTATTTATTGACCTATATATTTATTTTCATTAAGAGAATGTCGTAAATTAGCGTGGCACTAAGATGTTGTTTTGAGTTGGCGGCTGGAAATTAGTATATAATTAAAACATTGGATATGTGTGTGTGTGTATACCTTTCTGGTGAATTCTAACGTGAAGGAGAGAGAAAAAAAAGGTGTATTTCTCTCTCTCTCTCTCAAGTTCACAGAAGCTGAAAGTTTTGCAACCGTGAGATTTTAAATGTCTCTTCATGAATGTGTGAGAATGACTTATTTTTTTTGTTAAGGTCAAATGCATCCTTTGGAGATTGAGAGAAATGGTGCATGTGTTGAAATGCTGGAAACAATAGTGATCGGGAAAAAAGAAATCATTTGATCATTTTTGTGGCACCACGGACATTTTCTGCACACGAGGGCTAATTAGACCGGGACCTACAATTTATTTCCGATTCCGAACGGCAGCCTTTTTCATACACATGGAGAGGTTGGTGTGTGCGTTAACCCCCCGATGTGGAACTCCCTGCCGTAGCAATCTTTTTCTGTGGTCACGTTGCCTTTCTTTTATACCCCTGTGTCAGGAAAGTTTTCTACCAAGGACGAATCGGGTATCGAACTCAGCTTGGTCACTCGGGGCAAGCGCGCATTTTGACGTCCCCTTGTAATGTTGAAGGAGAGGTTTAGGATGAAATTTGCGCCCCCTCGGGTCCAGCGCTCGGGGCACGAGACCCGCCTGCTCCCCCCAGTTTCGGCCCTGATCGAACTCGCGACACCTCTAAACATCCTTTGATACTTCAAGTGAGTATCTTATCGACCTGGGATACCTCGCCCGAAAAAATGAATAAAAACAACAGCGATGTTCTTTCGATATTTCTCCAATCAATCGATGGGGCATATGGTAAAGCTGTCACCATCACGGCCATGTTTCATTGTTTCGAGACCGTTTCCCACCCGATAAAAACATACGGAACACAAATAAGTGAATGCGATGCGGAGATGGTGTTAATGAACAGATAAAGTCATGCGTGTCCTAAAATTCGAACCAAGAACTGCAACGTTTCCAAGTAGCAAAATTAAATGTTGGGCCATAACTAGGAGCGAAGGTCATTTTTGTCAGGGAGAAAGTAATTTTATTGCTTATCGGTTTTAATTTTGCTGCTGCTCCTCTGAATTGCGAAGGTTGGATACTGACTCAATGGATACTTTTGGTGACGGCTCTCTGGTGAGATGAAGTTATGACATTAGTGTATGTTTTCTCATTGCCAATGTTCCAAAGTGTTGAACAATATCGTAGCAGGTGATTAAAAGCCTACGGATGATAGAGTCTAAAGCAATGTGATAGCAGACGGAAAAAAACCTTAAACCAAAGGTATCAACCTTTTTTGTTTTTTGGGACGCTTTGGAAGAAGGAAAAGCGTTTTGGGTCGCATTGGGAGGAAAAATAACGTATTTTGGAATGCACGTGAAATGCGAATGATAGCTGATGAGAGCACTTTGAAGCCATATTTATCGTTCTAAGTGTAAAAAAATTAACAGAAATCTTTCCTTTTCTTTTTACGGCGAAATATACTCTAAATCTCCCAGAAACATTAGAGCAATTTTTATTTATGTAATTAACATCTGATCTGGGCCGCATGCAGCCCAGATCGGTTGGGCAACCCTGCCTTAAACAACACGATAGATAATAGGTGATAGAGTGTTAAATGATAGCCGTAGCACACACAACACAAAGAAAATTTAGCTGATGAAACATTGGAAAATTTAATAGCAAAGCCTCCTAGATAGACTGCAGGGAAGCCTCATAGTAGTGTCCAGGAAGCTTTGATAGTAGCAGGCGATCGAAGAATCGGTGACAATGAAGCGTTAGGAAATGTGATAGAAGACGGCAGATCATTGAACAATAGCCGTAGCGGAAAAACTTATAAAATGTTAGACACACACACACAGGGCAGCATCCGGGGAAGGGGGCAAGTGGGTCTGGAGGCCCGCACGCTGGACTAAATGAGGCGCCGAATTCCCCCTTTCTGCACTATCTACATTGCACGGGGGCGCCAAAACGAGTGCTTGCCTCGCTGACAAAGTATCTAGTTGTGGCCCTGTACACATGTTACAGTAACAGAGTAACAGGCAATAGAAAAAACGATGAAGCGTTAAGCCGGGTTTTTCCAGGAGCAGGTTTATAACGCCCAGTGCGATACGTAATCCACTCACCATTAAGAAAAGTAGCATGACTAAAAGTAGCCTACAGAGTGCAATACGCCTCACGACAGCGCTTTACGTCGAGCGTGATTGACCGATTGCTTCTGGAGGAGTCAAATGCGTCGTGCGTGCCCCGCGTTTCACCGATCTCTTCTCTTCATATATATATTTTGTGTTTTCTTTCCCTTCAAACCACAGCATGCAGAACAGCTTATGTGCCACGCTAGGAAAACACAAACGCGTAGCGTGGTAAAGGTACGCGTTTCTGGCGTTCGAAATGGTGCTATTCGGTTCACGTGACGTAGAAAAACCTGCGCCTAAAGAAAACCCGGCATTATAGATGAAAAGTTAAGAAATGTGAAAGCAGAGGACAAAGCGTTAAGAAATGTGAAAGCAGAGGACAAAGCGTTAAGAAATGTGAAAGCAGAGGACAAAGCGTTAAGAAATGTGAAAGCAGAGGACAAAGCGTTAAGAATTGTGAAAGCAGAAGACGAAGCTTTAAGAGAAATATGAAAGTAGAGGACAAAGCGTTGAAAAAAAAATATATATATATGAAAGCACAGACGATAAAGCGTTAAGAAATGTGAAAGCAGAGGACAAAGCATTAGGAAATGTGAAAGCAGAGGGTAAAGCATTAGGAAATGTGAAAGCAGAGGGTAAAGCATTAAAAAAAGTGTGAAAGCAGAGGACAAAGCATTAAGAGAAGTGTGAAAGCAGAGGGTAAAGCATTAAGAGAAATGTGAAAGCAGAGGACAAAGCATTAGGAAATGTGAAAGCAGAGGGTAAAGCATTAAGAGAAGTATGAAAGCAGAGGGTAAAGCATTAAGAAAAGTGTGAAAGCGGGGGTAAAGCATTAAGAGAAGTGTGAAAGCAGAGGGTAAAGCGTTAAGAAATGTGAAAGCAGAGGACAAAGCATTAGGAAATGTGAAAGCAGAGGACAAAGCATTAGGAAATGTGAAAGCAGAGGACAAAGCATTAGGAAATGTGAAAGCAGAGGGTAAAGCATTAAGAAAAGTGTGAAAGCAGAGGACAAAGCATTAAGAGAAATGTGAAAGCAGAGGGTAAAGCATTAAGAGAAGTGTGAAAGCAGAGGGTAAAGCATTAAGAGAAGTGTGAAAGCAGAGGGTAAAGTGTTAAGAAATGTGAAAGCAGAGGACAAAGCATTAGGAAATGTGAAAGCAGAGGACAAAGCATTAGGAAATGTGAAAGCAGAGGACAAAGCATTAGGAAATGTGAAAGCAGAGGGTAAAGCATTAAAAGAAGTGTGAAAGCAGAGGGTAAAGCATTAAGAAAAGTGTGAAAGCAGAGGACAAAGCATTAAGAGAAATGTGAAAGCAGAGGGTAAAGCATTAAGAGAAGTGTGAAAGCAGAGGGTAAAGCATTAAGAGAAGTGTGAAAGCAGAGGGTAAAGTGTTAAGAAATGTGAAAGCAGAGGACAAAGCATTAGGAAATGTGAAAGCAGAGGACAAAGCATTAGGAAATGTGAAAGCAGAGGACAAAGCATTAGGAAATGTGAAAGCAGAGGGTAAAGCATTAAAAGAAGTGTGAAAGCAGACGGTAAAGCATTAAGAAATGTGAAAACAGAGGACAAAGCGTTAAGAAATGTGAAAGCAGAGGGTAAAGCATTAAGAGAAATGTGAAAGTAGAGGACAAAGCATTAAGAAATGTGAAAGCAGAAGACGAAGCATTAAGAGAAATGTGAAAGCAGAGGACAAAGCATTAAGAAATGTGAAAGCAGAGGACAAAGCGTTAAGAAATGTGAAAGCAGAAGACGAAGCTTTAAGAGAAATATGAAAGTGAAGGACAAAGCGTTGAGAAAAAAAAAAAAAAAAAATATATATATATATATATATATATATATATATATAAAGCACAGACGATAAAGCGTTAAGAAATGTGAAAGCAGAGGGTAAAGCGTTAAGAGAAATGTGAAAGCAGAGGACAAAGCATTAAGAAATGTGAAAGCAGAAGACGAAGCATTAAGAGAAATGTGAAAGCAGAGGACAAAGCATTAAGAAATGTGAAAGCAGAGGACAAAGCATTAAGAAATGTGAAAGCAGAAGACGAAGCTTTAAGAGAAATATGAAAGTGAAGGACAAAGCGTTGAGAAAAAAAAAAAATATATATATATATATATATATATATATATATATATAAAGCACAGACGATAAAGCGTTAAGAAATGTGAAAGCAGACGGCAAACCTTCAAAAAATGCCATAGCAGACGATGAAATAATCGAATAGCAGACGATGAAATAGCCGATGATGGAGCTTCGAGCAATGCGACAGCAGACGACATGGCGTATATAAAACAATATTCGTAGCAGACGAAAAAAAGTTCGGCGGATAAAATGTTGAACAACGTAGTCGCGATGTATAAAAGACGCAGAGGGTGAAGCGTGAAGCGATATTAAAGAGGAACGTCGAAGCAATAAGAAAAACTTTGACAACAAATTAAATTTTGAACAACGATCGACTTTTTTTTTAAAGTGCGAAGAAACAAAAAAACTAGAGACAGATCGTATTTTTTACAGATTCGTGAAAAGTTATTTCGCGAATTCTTTATTTTTTGGTGTCCTACACTGAATACATTAGCTGAATATTTATCGAAAAATCAGTATTTGTGAAAGATCAATATGATCATTTTTTTTTCCAAAAAAAATAAAATAACGCAACGTGTAGGTGTCACCATCAAAAAGATGTATCATACTATAATTCAAAGAAAAGGGAGGAAAAACCATAACATGTAATGAAATATGACATGGAGTGAATCTCCTCGAAACCATTTTCACTTTTACGTTTCGTTTAATCGGACTTCATCGAAGCTGACATTTGTGAACAAAATGACAGAAAACGGTTCTTTTTTTTTTCAAATGTGATATTTCGTTCATTAATCTTCTTCCATCACCATCTTCAAGTTTGCAATTCTCTCACGAAACACCTAAAAAACCAAAACCAATTCGATCTTGAGATGATGTGATATCATCAAAAATATAGAAATTACGTCAAATGAAGCGTCGGAACGGTTTTGACTCCAAAAAAAAAAAAAAAAAAAAAGCGAACTTCCCCCCCCCCTTCCTTTAAAGTCACGTGACTACGTGACTGCGGTAAAGTTTTATGGAGGAAGTGGTAAAATGTGTATATATGTAAAAATATTTAAAAAAGAAAGGATGGGAGGCGGAGGGGTGGGGGAATGCCTATCTTTTCCCTACATCCTTGGTCGTTTTTCGTAGAGGCGCGAATTTTCTGGAAGTGAAATTTCGCATTGCAGCAAATTTTTCTTTCCGTATTTTTCTCATGGCAAGTTCACACGTGGACGCTTTCACATGCGCTGGTGGTGCTGCTGCTGCTGCTGCTGTTGATGATGTAGAATACGCTTGTGGGGTTTTGCACTGCGGGATATTAACAGTCAGCAGCAGAACGAGTACATGTAGTCTCACTCTCTCTCTCTCTCTCTGGAGAAAACACGCTCTCACATATACTCTACTCTCTCTTTCCTCTCACCAAACCAAGCCTTATAAAATGCAAAAGGACGGATCAATATTGTAACTATGGCTGAGCGAGCAAAACTGCTCTTTGCAAAAAGAGGTGCGCCCAACACAACTCTCACTCTGTCTTTTTTTTTATTATTATTTTAGGGGGAGGGGGAGGGAAAGGACGGGGGCGGGGGGGGGGGGTCGAAACTGGGCGTTCTCCGGTTATTTCCTAAAAATGCATAATATAGAATATTAGATTGAAAAAAAAGAAAGAAAGGAAAAGAAAGGAAACATGGTGCCTGACAGGAAATTTTTCTTCTGGAGCGAAAATTTCGTGGAACGGTATAAGGCACAATGTAGGCCGACAACGTTACACCTATTGATTATTTTCTATATTCAGAATTTCGTGTTGTTTTTTTTTTCTTCTTAAGGGGGGGGAGGGTGTTCTGCAGTGTTCTATATGCATTAAGACTCCTTGCGTGACTGTGTGCGTCCTCTGGAAACTAACTACACCGATGTGGAAAGAATCGTTTAATCTCTGGTCGCCATCTTTTTTTTATTTTATTGTTACAGTGTACAAGTTTGATTGAAATGCTGTTTTCAAACAGTCATGTGAATGGAAAAGTAAATAAAAAAGTTCTTCCCCCATATACCGTGTTTTACCCTGTACAAGGAACCCTCGTGTATAACGAATCTCCTCCTCCCCCCCCCCCCGCCCCTGATTTTTTTGAGTTTAAAATTTGTTGGGAAAAGCTAGAAAGAGATACAAGGTGTCTCGCGGCATCAAGTTTACAAACTTCTAGAAGGGACAGGGTACACCTACACAACTCGGGATCACATAGCAATGCATGGTTGAAAATGCTTCCCCGATGCGGTAGGGTACACGGAAAACACCAGAAACGAAAGGACGCCTCGTTAAGTAAACACGCGTTTTAATGACAGATGCGCATCGAAAGAAAAAAAAGTAACAGAGGCCAAAGAGTGTACAAAGTGACATCCACGAGCTGTAATGCGGGTCTCCCATCTCAGGCGCGTTGAATTTCGAACATCCTGGAAGATTCCGGGCATGTTTAGGACTTCCTTGCAATGCCGGCAACATATGTTTTCTCAATGTAGATTTTATATATATATTGTATAAGATATATTGTATTTTTCTCCAAAACTCCCTCATAATATTCTCGATGTATTCACATTATTAACTGAAATCTGCTTCTCACTTTTCTTACTTTGTGTAGTTTTGAAACTTCACATGCACATATATATGCTTTGTATACTCCCGTGTAACTATATACCTATGCATCTTGCGACCACAAGTCACACTCTTTTTTCCTCTATAATTACTCACGGACTAGGAAGTGCGTAACGCTTCCGCTAGTCGTTTGCGCTTTACAAATAATTTGTAACTGGTTTTTTTTTTAAATATATTTTCATGTAAAAATTGTGTATTGTATGATACTTGGAATGCAACAGACTACCATGTGTCCTCTTCTCCAGTCACTACATTTGTAGCCATTCCGCATTTTTTTTTTTCGGTATTTCATGTATTTTCACACTATTCAGTAGTGTCAGGTGTAATTTCATGTATATAGCCAATTTTGCAAGCATACATTTCTTTTCTCCTGCCCTTGTTTTAAACTGTACGTGAATTTTTTCCCAGCAGCCCTTGCTTTTAACTGTACGCGTGTATTTTTCGATGCGATACTTTGATTTTTCACACCTTCTTGACACTCTTCCTGCCCCATATCATACTCTTTTTACCCCGGCGGTGACCTATCGGTTAGAAATTTTTTGGAATATGGACTGGGTCGCCGTTTCGGTTAGTAAGTAAGTAAGTAAGTGCTGGCAACAGGAGTGTCATACACCAATGCTTTGGGGATGACACCCCCTCCCCCATACATACACCAAAGTCTAGGGGGGAGGGTGACTCCGGAAGAATTAATCAAATCATCATAGATCCGTTGTTGCAATATTATCATATAGAAGTTCCGAAAATTTCGTGAACTATCGCATTTCGCTTGTGTGTGTGTGTGATCTATGACGGGAAGGGAGGGGGGGGGGGGGTCCCCGGTCATAGATCCGCCCTTGATAGATCCTGCCAACAATTCACCGCCGGAAAATTCACGGACATGACAGAGTTCACCGAAAGGAAAATTCAACGCATAGACGACAATTCACCGCTAAAAAAGTTTCACCGACAAACAATTAATCTACAGACATAGTGAGTGGCCTAATGAGCAAGTGAGTGGTTGATCAAGTGAGTCAGGGAATTAGTGAGTGAGCAAGTGAGAGTAGGAATCAGTGAGTGAGCAAGTGAGAGTAGGAATCAGTGAGTGAGAAAATGAGTGAAGGTAGTTGTGAGTGAGAAAATGAGTGAAGGTAGTTGTGAGTGAGAAAATGAGTGAAGGTAGTTGTGAGTGAGAAAATGAGTGAAGGTAGTTGTGAGTGAGAAAATGAGTGAAGGTAGTTGTGAGTGAGAAAATGAGTGAAGGTAGTTGTGAGTGAGAAAATGAGTGAAGGTAGTTGTGAGTGAGCAAAACGACATAGAGAAATATAGTGAGGGAATTAGTGAATATATGAGCAAGCGAGCGAACAGATGAGAAAGTGAGGGAGGAAATGATCGAGTGAACAGGGGGACGAGTCACCCATACGGTGATTCACTCGCTAACTCACTCACTCACTCGGACACTGGCTCACTCAATCACTCACTCACTCACTCACTCGGACACTGGCTCACTCAATCACTCACTCACTCACTCACTCACTCGGACACTGGCTCACTCAATCACTCACTCACTCGGACACTGGCTCACTCAATCACTCACTCACTCGGACACTGGCTCACTCAATCACTCACTCACTTAATAACTAACCCACTTACTCGGTCATTCAACCAATCGTTCGGTCATTTATATATGCGGTCATTCACACATTCATTCTGTCACTCACGCACACATTTGCACGCTTGCTCAATCACTCACTCACTGGGTGACGAGAACAGTCTTGTCGATGAATTTTCCCTGCGGTGAGTTGTTGTCGGTGGAAATTTTCCGCAAATCCGATCAGCATGACACTGGTTACATTTATCCTCTGAAGATTTCACTCATAGTGTGTCGAAACGCGTTAGGGGAATTTCATGATGTTTCTCTTTATTTGCTTTTTCCGGCCTGTTTCCTTTTGTGAATAGTTGTAAGTGCTTAGGTTTCCAAAATCTTATTCTTCGATGGAGTAGTTTTCACAAAAATGGTCAGCTTTTCGAACCTGCAAATAACTTCTCACTAGTGTCAAGTTTTAAAGATCGGTCTATTCCATACTTAGCAGCTGTTGTGAGTATTTCGATGGCTTCGGTCGCTACAGGTGGTGCATTGGTGCCCTCTGGATGGACTCTCCGACTTCAAGGAGGAAATACGAGAGAGAGAGAGAGACGGTCTTCACATCAAAAAGTCTCTCCCCAGGGAGAAAACGGGTCAATAACATTTAGAAATCATGCGTACGTGCGTCATACCAGCAATCATCGACCGATTTGTCGCCTCCGAACCCGGGAGATAACTGACAACACTATGAGCACGTAACCAGGGCCGTCTTAAGAGCATCGTGGGCCCCCGGGCCAATTGGTTTTTCTGAGGCCCTACCTTGCAAATTCTAGAAAATTTCAATCGGATCTCATTTTTGTGAGGCCCCTCTTCTCCTGAGGCCCCCGGGCCGTGCCCGGGTGGGCCCATGCGTTAAGACGGCACTGCACGTAACAAGCGCATATGAAAGCAGTCCTGTTTACGCGATAGGGATACAATGTACACACAGATTTCCCGGCATGCACTGATTCGTTAGTAACATTCATACTTATTATCATTGTTCCCCCTCGAACAAGTGGCATCGGAGCCAGGGGTACAGTGGAAGCTCGATCAGCCCCCCCCCCTCCCCGTATTGTGTAGTATCGGATGGAGCACCCACAGGTCTAATGTCTCCACTTCCGACGCCTCTGCCTAGCACGGTGTTTCTCAAAGTATGCTTCGCGGCTCCTTGGGGCGTCGCCAACCTTTGTCAGGGGTGTCGCGGGAATCTTTCGATATTGATTTGTGCCCCTTTTGGTCTATAAAGTGGCTCTGTGTTGTACTATTCTCGGGAGTCGCGGAAGGGAAAAAGTTTGAGAGCCACTGGCACCAAGAGTATTGCACGCTTCTATGGAATTGGAAATTGAAGCATTGTTTTCAGCTGTCCATCATCAGTCAGGACATCGTTCAGAAACTCATCAAGTGAAAACAGATGGTCAACTAAAACCTGAGCTTGCTTTCCATGTGCAAAGAGAGTAGGGTATTTATCCACTGATAAACTTCGGCAAAAGACACCGTTTTAAAGCTCATACTTTCGTTTTTCATTTTCCGTTCGTTGCCAACTCACGAATTCGAATGGGCTGAATAGGCAGGCGGTACCATTAGGTTAAAGTCAATTACAAGAATAACTCGCTTTACGCCATACATGCCCAACCCATAGCCCGTTGGCCAAATGTAGCCCTCGGAGTCCTCTGATGTGGCACGTGATCTCGAACCTAATTTCGCAAAAAGTAACAAAGCAGAACATTTTCAGAGCACTGAAACGGCCGCGGCTCATTTGAAATCACATAAGCGGCCTCGGCACGTTTTTAGATCACGTAAACTGCCCGCGGTACATTTTCAACATCACTGAAGTGAGCCGTGGCACATTTAAAGATCACTTAAGTAATCAGCGGTGCAGTTCCACATCGCTTAAGTGGCCCGCATCACATTCCCATATCACTTTTAACTAACCCTTTATATCTATAATTATGGTAATAAGTTATGAGAAGTCGCTGCTTATATTCACATTATAAATTCAAATCTGCTGAAAATCTGCTTACGTAATACTTGAATGGCCCCTAACTAATAGGTGTTTTATCCCTACTCCAACTAACGACAAAAGGGTCCCAATACGACGTCCCCAAAAATATTATGAAAACATTTACGGACATTTCATCTCACCGAAAAACGCAAAAACAAAAAAATTAGCGGTGGAATGCAATTATTAAAGCCGCAGAAAATTATTAAAAATTATAACAGATGGACTACTCTAACGTTTCTTATCGATACAGTCGAATCCCGTTTTAAAGAATACCATTATAGCGAAAATCTCGTTTCAACGAACACTTTTGTAATCCCTCAAATAAGTTTACATAGGAACAATGCAAACAACTTGAAATTCCTTTATAACGAAATTTCGTTATAACGAAGTGATTCTCCGGTCTCTTGTAGTTCGTTATAACGGATATAACTTATATATATTATAATATTATATTCGACTGTATCTCTATATATGAAAAGCTTATATATATTTTCACTTTCTTTTCCTTTCTTTCCTCCAGCTTCTCTGTTTCTAGAAATTATATATATATATATAGATATATATACATATATACAGTCAAACCTCGTTAGTGCGTCACCCGGTTAACACGTCACTCCGCTTACCGGATCACTTTTTGGAAGTCCCAATCATCCTCAATCAAGAATTGGCACAGCTATGGCTTACTCCGTTTAACGAGTCACTCCGCTCATCAAGTCATATTTTTGCTCTCCCAAGAGTGACTCATTAATGAGGTTTGACTGAATATAGTTACTTCTATTTTTTATCTCTATCGTTATCTGTGCTATACTTGATCATGTGTTGATTGAATGACGTCACTAACAATCTAGGGGAGGAGTTACCGGGTTTTTTAAATTCATTCTCGGTCTATACAGGCGTTCAAAATATTAGCATTTATAACTCTTTTTGAGTAACTCATAATAATTCCTCCGGAGCTTTTTATATTTTTTATGCATATTTAACTGTTTGTGAGCGGTTTTTAAAATTTTCCTGATCCGCATTGTAACTGCCACATTGAAAATAAAATCGTGTTAAGAACCCGGGATATTTTCGGTTTGACCGAAATAAAGCAGATCAGGTATGACGAGATATCTCGGGATTGTCACTGTAAGGGTTAAATGAATAAAATCAATAGTAATTTTTTCAAAATTTTTTTAAGACGTCACCTTGGGGGCATTTCCTTGCGAGATCTGAACCACTAATACAGCCAGACGTCAATGCACCAAGTTTACAAGCAGTCATCAGAATTTCATACACAGTAAAACCCTCTCTTTTGAGGTCACCGGCGGGACAAAGAAATTCGTCCGTAAAGGATGGGGGTGACCGTTCATCAGGGGTGGGAAATGCACACTTTTATTATACAAGGAGGGAAATTATTATTTGGTCGTAAAAAAGAGGTGACCGTCTCTTGGGGGGGGGGGTGTCCGTTAAGATGGGTTTTACTGTATTTCACCACGCTGACGACATGAAGAAGACTTAATGAATACGTAATACTTTATATTCATTCTTTCAAGTTTGATCATAAAGAATAAAAAAAAAAAAGATTGGAAATTTTTCAAATCATGTCGGTGACCGACCCATGACCCTCACCAACAATTGGAATCATTCCGCGCATGCGACATTGTAGAGACTAATCATTATATCCCGAAAGGAAATGTATTAATATATATTAAAAAAAAATAAAAAATACCAAATAAATAAAACATAACAGAGATGATATCCTGTAGTAAAACGGCGGCTACTTCCTGATGCCACGTATAAAAAACAAAATGATAACAATAATCCAAAAAAAGTCACAACTGTGTTTTTTTTTGGCTTAGCAAAAGACAAAGGGGCCCCATTCACGTAAAGAACATCATCAGACACACATAAAAAAAGAAATCACTAAATAAGCGAATATTAAACGATATTATGAGATCTGTAAAAATGGCATTTGGCAAAATTCGCCCTGACAGTTACAGCCACTGCGTGCAAAAAAACGAAAAAAAACAGACACAGTTTATGAATTTATTGGATTTTCGCCGTCCATAATCTTATTTTATGGGTCTATTCTGTGTCTGGGGGTCGTATTTTTCTCGCTTTGATTTGATTACTGATACGAATTCTATCGGTTTAATTGGTTTTTTTCCTGAGTCAGACAATACTTTAGGTTATTATTTATTTATTTTATTTTTACTCTTACTGAATGTTGATTCAAAGCGGCACACACAGTTTATATCTTTGAATAACAAATTCCGAGTCATGCTAAAAACAAGCAGCTATTGACTAGTAAATTTTTCGTTTCTCTTCTCGTATTCACCTTCCGCCTATTTAGTTATGTTAACGTGCGTACATTTTTGTTTCCGGGTGTGTGTGTGTGATTATTCACAGAAGAATAGATTTTTTTTTTTTGGTTTTGTTTTGCTACTACGTACAACATTCGTCTTGTTTATTTTCTCGTCAGTGACATAATCCTGCTGGTATTTGATATTTTGCGGCTGGTGTGTGTGTGCGTGTTGTTTTTTTTTTTTTATCCAGCATGTCTTATACGTAAATGCAGTAGTTGTCGGCCTTGAACAGCCCCAAAGATAAGAGAAAGCTTAAGTCACGTGACTGGCGCTAGTACTTGACATCAATTTCAATGAGTCGTTAATGAAGCTAGTGTGAAAGGGGGATTGGAAAATAACGATTCCTATTTTTGTTTTTAAAGTCTAGAAATATGGTTTCTGTTCATCATCATTTTTACTTTTACCGATTTCATAGTGGCTGATGATTGTTGGGAAATTTTGGCGAATCAGTTACAGTATTTGAAGAAAAAAATAATGGAATGAGTGATCTGTGTGTCAGTTTCGGTTTTGCAGTCTGCGTTTTAGCACTCAAGAAACGTAGAACGATATCAACAGCACTATCTTTGTTAAAGTTTCTTTACTCCGTGATGACGTCACTTCTCTAAAGTCTCGTTTACACGGATTCAGTAATTTAAAAACCAAAACTTAATTCTAAGTTGTCAAGCATCTTAGATTAGTCCTTATGTTAGAAACAAGTACAGTAAAACCTCGTTAATGAGTCACTCTTGGGAGAGCAAAAAGATGACTTAGTAAGCGGAGTGACTCGTTAAACGGAGTAAGCAATAGCTGTGTCAATTCCTGCCTGAGGATACTTGGGACTCCCAAAAAGTGACCCGGTAAGCGGAGTGACGTGTTCATCGGGTGACGCACTAACGAGGTTTGACTGTACTTACGCTTAGTATATTCCTAACATTGAAAGATTAAGTCGAGAGAAATAACAAACACCAAGAATATGACGTTGTATGCAAGACCAAGAGCATTAATCATGCGCATAGTGCCTATTTAACCCTTAAACTGCTCCCATCGTCTACAAACGATTTGAATCAGTTTTTTTTTTTAGATAAAATCCTTAAAATGACGTATAGATTGCGGATGAATACAGTAAAACCTCGTTAAGTCGTCACCCTAATAAGTCATCACTCCGGTTAAGTCGTCATTTTTCTTCAGGCCCTTCCACCTCTCATAGACAACAATGTTATTAAACCCTCGTTTACTCGACACTAATTTCGGTTAAGTCGTCACTATGAAAAAGTTTGAGAAAGAGGAACAGACTATTTTTATGGCTCGCATTAAAAAAAAAGATCTTGTTAACAGCATTGCCATATGCTTAAAAGTCACCATAAAATCCTGTATACCCAAACGGAACAGTTTAAGTAACGAAAGTTACGTTGGGGAAGTTCATTTGCTGCCGACTAAGGTTTTTGGAACGTTGGGGATTATTCAAGCTAGATCTCATTTCTGCATGGGCTCTACTGGAGAAACCGCGAGACACTCAGGCTCTGTCGCAAGAAACAACGTAAGCACTTCGCCCCCTCCCCCCCAGGGCATCTCCGGCAAATCCAAAATTTATTGATACGTCGAAGATTACACGTAGTGGAAGGAAATCAAAAATTATGTAAATCAAGAATCAAATTAATCAATTCAAAGAATCAAATTAATCAATTCAAAGAATCAAATTAATCAATTCAAAGAATCAAATTAATCAATTCAAAGAATCAAATTAATCAATTCAAAGAATCAAATTAATCAATTCAAAGAATCAAATTAATCAATTCAAAGAATCAAATTAATCAATTCAAAGAATCAAATTAATCAATTCAAAGAATCAAATTAATCAAGTCAAAGTGCAACGCGCGCGGGCACGGATATTAAATAATCATAGAAAGCATGGGCTCTCCTAATTTAGGGCATGAAATTTGAACAAACTATCTTTGTTGAAAAAAATTTGACATTCTTTCCCAAGTGTTGAGGTCTTCTGTTTACTTTTCCCTGCCCAGGGCCCCTCCACCAAGTCAAAAGTGTTCGAGATTACTTTGTAGTTGCATCATGAACTACTGATGAAGAATTCAAACACTAAAATTTTTAAATTTGATGTATATATGTAAAATTAATGTGCAGTGGAGAGTTCTATTATGTAGAAAAGCTACTTATAGCTTAAATTACTAGTATAAATCAATGTGTACAGTACATTTTACCACAATAATTTAAGTAATAGGAGATAAAAAAGGTAAAAAATTTCTATTATTTATTCTTTCGCGATCTATAAATTTTACTAATATTGTTGTTTTGATCCATACTTTAATAAATTTCATACTACTTTAAATTTATACGATTTTCACGACATTGCACATTGAGACTGACGGCACTCCGCTTGAGCCGTCATAATTTTTCGATAACTTGAGGTGACGGCTTATCGAGGTTTTACTGTATATATATTCCAGTTTATTTTTGTTTTTCCTTTCATTATTTCACTATTCTCTGACAGGTTTGATTGTAATATATCCCCCCCCCCTCTTAGATTTTGTTTGATCTGTGTATTGTCTGAGTGATTGTCATAATTATATTTTTCAAAAATATACATGAAAAAATGTTTTTTTTTGCTTAAGCAGAGACAGAAGCATATCTCCAACTTTTTGCGCAGCCGAAGGGTTAATAAAAAAAAAATAGACCGGGTTCTAGTCTACTTGTTAACTTAACCATTAAAGCGCTCCCATCATCAACAGATGATGAGTATATCATCCTGTGATGATTTGAAATGATTTTTTTCAGATGAAATTTTTTTTTGTGTTCGTATCAACCCTTTCTTTCGATTGCACTGAATTTACAATGTCTCTGACTTAGATTTTTTCCATATCTTTCACAAAATAAAACAACAAAAAAATTCGCTTCCCCAGAGGAAGAAGCTATATTCCGACTATTCCCGCATTCAAAGGGTTAACCACTAACTCTTCAATTTGAAATTTGTTTCTTAACGAATTTTTCAAACGTTTAAACTCACTCAAAATCAAGTTGAAATTTGTTTGACTATTAATTTTTCCAACCCCTTGTAAACGAGCCTTAACTTGATATACAGTCGATTTACTACGGGTTTCTTGTAGTCGACTTATTGCAGCTTCGTTTGCTGTAGAAACTCACTAAAACAGCGTTCTGTATACCCCCATTTGGTGTCCTTGACAAAAACATTCATTCAGTGCAGAAACCAGTTAGTGCAGTTTGAAGTTTTTCCCCCAAACATCTCGAAATTTGAAATTCTGCACTACAGGAGGTTTCTGAAATAAGAGATTCAGTTTCTAGTTTTAATGGCAATTCTGTTATAACGAAACAACTTCGGGGTTATAACTGAGGTCTGCATGTAATTTATAAATCTTCCACGGGATGCTGCTCGCTATAGCATATTTTCGCTTTGTTCCTGTAACTTCTCTGTAATCGAGGAACAAGATGTTTTCGTCTTTCTCATCGCAATTTGATACGACTTAATAAATTCTTAGTGTCCAAGTACCGCATATGAGAAAAAAAAAGTACGCATGATGGTGAGAGAATGGATGGACTCGTGTCTTTCTCTCTCACACACACACTTAGGCTAATCTGCAAATGCACTGCGGCGCAGTATGTTCGACACGCACGCACACACACACACAAAAAAAAGAACAAATATACACAGGCGTAATTAATGTTCTCCCTTACTTCCTCGGCGCCCCCCCCCCCCACATCTCAGCATAAAATAAATACTACTACTACAAACTGCCGACGACGACCAACCGTGTATCTGCAGTGCAGCAACATTAACCCGTAACCAGGGGCAACCGCACGCAGAAAGTGAGCAGGCAACTCGATGTGGACCAGCACTGGAGTAAGGCAACCCTTCGTCCGCTTCCACCTCCTCCTTCTTGGAGAGAGAGAGACTCTCTTGTCTATTTATTTATTGCAAGAGGGCTCCACTGCAAAAAGAAAAAAAAAACAACGTAAAATAAGAGCAGTATATATATATATATATATATATAGTTTTTATTTTATTTTATGCAGTATGTACACTCTTTGGCTGATACTGTGTTACAGATACGTATGCGATTTCGCCTTGGAGTCAGTGGCGTAGGAAGTGGTGACCCCAAGGGTGAAGTGGAGGAAATCCATCTTAATCTCTTATATCGTATTATATCTTATAATCAAGTTTTTTTTTCCGAAGTTACAGAACACACACCCCCAAGAAACAAAAAAAATCCACTAGAATTAAAATATATGAGAAAATTTTCTTATAGAACACCTTACTGAAAAATTAATATAAATATTCAGGTTCTTTCCGGGATTGTTTAAGTTTCAAATTTATTCAACTCACACTTTTCTGTTTATTTTAGATTTCCACTTTCCGCCTGGCGACTGTTTACTGCCAAACGATGGAAGAAACGTTTTCAGTTTAGCGAACTTAAAATGATTACACACACAAATTAACACAAAACTTTTATATTTTAATATTTAATGTATCTTTACATCTTTACGAAGATAATTTCTTAAACATTAGTCTTTGTAATTTTGCTTTGTATGATATTTCATGTAACAATTGCCGAGATGCATGCCCCGGCTTTTCGGAAGGAGGCTCTGTGATAATATGGGGCGTGTGCAGTTGGCGTGATATGGGACCTCTGATAAGTCTAGATACGACTCTGACAGGTGACAGGTACGTGAGCATCCTGTCTGATCACCTGCATCCATTCACGTCCATTGTGCATTCCGACGGACTTGGACAATTTCAGCAGGACAATGCGACAGCCCCACACGTCCAGAATTGCTACAAAGTGGCTCCAGGAACACTCTTCTGACTTTAGACACTTCCGCTGGCCACCTAAATTCCCAGACATGAACATTATTGAACATATCTGGGATGCCTTGCAACGTGCTGTTCAGAAGAGATCTCCATCCCCCTCTTACTTCTACGGATTTATGGACAGCCCTGCAGGATTCACGATGTCAATTACCTCCAGCACTACTTCAGACATTAGTCGAGTCCATGCCACGTCGTGTTGCGGCACTTCTGCTGGCTCGCGGGGGGCCCTACACGATATTAGGCAGGTTTACCAGTTTTTTTGACTCTTCAGTGTAGTTATCACCGCGCATCGAATTTCCACACCAAACAAAGTGGTGAGTCACCTCTCGAGTGCAAAGGGTTAGTTAGCAATATGCATTTATTCATAATTTAAATTTTGTTTATATTTATTTAAATTTCTACTTCAAGCTTCCCGCCAGATGACATAATGCAGACGACCGAAAAAACAAGATTCTTCGGTGAAAACAAGATTACTTTCGGTTTAGCAAAATATTTCCAGAAAGTGGTGGATTCTTCTATTTCTCGATCAGATCAAATGTAAATCCTCGCTTCTATCTTAATTCCAGGATAACTTAGCCGATGTGAAAACTGTAATTTGCAATATGTATTTATTCAAATTATTTCATAAAATTATATCCATTTGTTTTAAATTTCTACGTAGAGCTGTTCACTGCCGCATGAAGTGCAGACAATAGAAGAAACGAAAGATTTCAGTTTCGATTTTTGTAAAATAGTTTCGAAAAGTAGTGGATTTTTTTCACTATTCTCAATCAGATCAATATAAATTATCATTTCCCTATTAATTTCAGGACAATTTAACCAATGTAAAAACTCCCATTTTCAATATGTATTTATTAGGGTTGGTCGGATTAATAGATTAATCGGATCAGTCAATCGACTGTTGATCGCTGTTAAAAATTTTAGTTGAGTTAATCTATTCGATCAATCCGATTAAAATTCGATTAGCATTTTTATTTAAAGTTTGTAGATTGACTTGACTTGTCTGGCAAAACCAATAAGTTGTCCTACAAATTATGGTCCTACACATAACATTTTGGATAAGTGACCATATTTAAAAATATTTGAATCAATTTTACGGCATAGGGGGAATAAAATTCGATCTAACGGAAACTGGCGATTTTTTTTTTTTTTGGTTTCAAAATTAGTTTGATGGGAGTTTTAAGCCGGGTCCACACCGGCTACGCAGTGCTGCTCTATCCACGCAAAAATCTATTCTGAAGTGTGGCTACGCGAAGTCGACTTTAAAATCGCCCGCGCTGTGCAAGCCATCTGGAAATCGTTTTTTGCGCGGGTAGCAGCTGCGTAGCGCTGCAGCTGTGGACCCGGCTTTAGAAGACAAGATCAAAATTTATTGTCTCCACTGTGCATAGCAGTTTTCGTATTCGGGAAGTGTCAATTCCTCTTCCCCCAAGTACCATTTGGGAGGAGTTTCTGGAAAAACAAGCAACAGTATGATCGAAAGTAGTTTGAAATCAGTGACACCTAAACCAACAGATTTTATATATAAAAAAAGAAAAAAAAACACAACAACAAGGCAAGATCTAAGTAGAGGAATTCCAGGGTTTGATTAAAATATGTTCAGAATATTAAACTGCTTCAAGCAAGCAGCTTTAATGTCTTAATCTATCCCTATAGTCACATGAAGTGTAGACGACAGAAGAAAAAAAAAGATAAGCTTTCACTTTCGGTTCAGAAAAGGACCCAAAAATACAGGATGATCCAGAAAGAATCATCCGATTTCAAACTTATATACTTTTAGAATTTAAAACATAAAATGAAAGTAATACAGTATATGAATGTAAAGGGAAAAAAATTAAAGTTTTTGATTGCGAACAATCTCAGTGACGCTAATGCCGTTTATGAAGCTCTTTTGGTGGAGAAGTAAAATAGTCTAGTGTTAATGGAAAACCTTCTGTGCTCTTTAGTTTGCATGTTGTCAGCCGATAATCACTGTTCAAAGTGTTCCTGAACATACTGTTTGGCGTGTGTCGAGGAAACAAATATGTTACAAGTCATGCAAATTGCATAACTTACACGTTCACATGCAAGAGGCTATAGAGGCTGGCATGTTTTGCATCTGACTTCCAATAGAATGTGTTTTGCAAGATTTCTCAATTTTCCGTTGACGTTATACGTGTAACTGAAGGAAGTGATATTAAACATTTTTGTAAAAAAAATCATTCTTAAAATGTTTCCTTTATATTAGTGTATTACTCATTAATTTGTGTCGTTAAGAAATACCGATTTGAAATCGGGTGATTCTTTCTTAATCAGTAAGTGTACTGATTTTTCTACTTTTTTTTTTTTTTCATTTTGAAAGAAATCGACGTAATACGTATGGATACGCATAAAAACGTTCATATTTTTCGATCAAATAAAATTGAAATTGCGTGCTTTCATCTTTATTCTCATTCCACTCAACCAACGCAAATTTTCATCATGTTCAATATTATTTATTCGAATTAATTTTTTATTCCATTTATTTATTCCAAATTTCTACTATTAAGGTTCTTCGCCACGTGACTGCTTAATGCCAAATGAAGCGCAGACGACAGAAGAAACAGGATAAACTTTCTTTTTTTCGGTTAAGCAAAAATTGTTTCAAAAAAAAAAAAAAAAAATGCATACACTTTTTCCTTTTCACACACGTTTTTTTCCTTTCGTTGATTATAAATTGACGTATCACTCTATGTATAATAATGACGTATATATTTCTCGATCGAATTGAACATTTGATTACTCCTCATTTCAATTCTAGAATAACTCAACAGCCACAATTCTTATAGTTTATAATTACTTTAGTTTTATTTTACGTATTTATTTTTAAACTTTCTCGTGAGGCTTTCCGCCAGACGACTGTTTACAGCCAAATGAAGTGCAGACGACAGAAAAAGCAAGATGAACTTTCATTTTCGGTTATGTAATAATATTTCTAAAAATATATTGATTTCTCCACTTGTTTCGATTTTGTTGAGGTAAAAAAATATTAATTTCACACAGCGTTTATACAGCTACACGTATTCCTCGATCAAATCAAATATTTAGGCCTGCCTTTACCTTTATTTGGAGGGGGGGGGGGGATTGCGATCGACATGATCTGGTGTTTGCGTGTGACTGACGAGAATTGAAAACTTCAGACAATTCTACTTCTTGCGAAAACGGAAAGTTCCATCAATCCCTCGAGTTATGTGCTGTTCTGAGTTTTTCTGAACTTAATAACAAAACTTTTATTCCAAAAAAAACAAAACAAAAGTGGGATCAAACGCAAATAACAAATGAAAGTAAGGAAGAAGCATACTCTCTGTTTCGGTATAGAGGGAGAGAGCATCAGATACATGCGCGTGCCAGCTAGTGTATCCTTATCTCGAAACATACATACGCCCGAACACCTTTTTCTCTTATTATTTTGTGTCTTTTATTTCTTCTCTCAACTTCAGGTGGGAGCCACCGTGACTCATTGTGTTCCTCTGAAATCACAACCATAGAAATCCCGGACAACCTCTTCCACCACTAGGAAAGAAACACTTGCTTGAGTCTTGGAGAGAAGAAAATGGAGGGGAGAAACAGCGAAGAAACAGATGAGAAAAGAAATAATAATAATAAAAAACAATGATGCGCCATGTACGGTAAGCCAATTTGGCACAGTGTTTTTGTGCTGTTTTCTCTCTCTCTGTGTATGTACTCTTTCCGCTGGCGAAATACCAGGGTATCTCTCTTTCTCTAGTCATTATTTTCTTTTCTCAAACTCTTGACTGTTCTCTTTTTTTTCTTTCCGTGTTTTATAGGAGCATTGAGTGCATTGAAGGTGTCGAAATAGTTGCAGTGACTTTTATACTCTTCGCCTGCTTATACAAGAAAAGAAAACTCGCTGTGACATTAGATAATTATCGTTTTTTCCCCCCTTTGATTCAAGGGAATATTGTTTCCATACGAATCTATTGGAAAGACCAGAAAATGGCATCGACAAATTTGTATTGGACATCGATTGACCTTCGATCGAACACTTTGCTATAAGCGTATCCATAAAAAAGAAAGCAACACAAAGAAAATGACCAAATGTAAACACAAGGTGATTTTATTGGCTGTCTGGAGTTCAATTGAGAGAAAGAATAATGGTCACTTCATTGAGAATCCAATCCAGTTACAGAATCGAATATACAATATATAGTTTCTCTCTCATATCTGAGTACCTTCGTTGTCGTCTGCTAAAAGAAGTCATTGGCTGGTTGCTAATTAATTAATTATCATTTGGTGAAAAGTAATAACATCCAACTTTAATTTGAATGAACCAAAAACTCATTAGCGCGTATGACAAAATTTAAAAAAATTCCATTAAAGTAAAAATGTGACATCCTGGATAGCCATTGATCATAGCGGTTCTGATACCTGTACTTTCATTGTCGTCTGCTTGTAGAAGAAAAAAAAGTCATTTACTGGTTGCTAATTATCATTTCGTACAACAAAAAAATTATATATATGAGCCTTTTAATTCGAATTAATCAAAAATTCATTTGCACGTGTACAAGCATTTCAAGAAATTCCATTAAAATAAAAATGAGGCATCCCGTATGTCAGTGATTATAATAGCAGTTCTGATGCGAGTATCTTCATTGTCGTCTGGTAGTAGAAGAAGGAAAAAATCATTTATTAGTTGCTAATCATCGTTTAGAAAAAAAGATTAATAAAAATGAACTTTTATACAAAAATTAACCGAAAAATTCATTAGTACGCGCAACAAAACGAAAATAAAAATTCCATTAAAATAAAAATGGGACATCTTGTATGACGGTGATCATAACGGCTCTGATCCAAGAAATTCTTTCGTTATCGTCTGCATTTTGCTACTTTCTCTGCAGATAAAGATATAACTTTTCTCTGGAGAATATCTATTTAATGTGTGATTTTTTTCACCTAATCGTAAATTTTCTTCTTATGCATCAGTAAATACCAAAACATGCGAATGCACTACTTTAATTTCTCACAGGCTCATATTGAGTCAGCTGCTTAGGTGGAATTAAAGTGGATTTAAAATGGCAATAATGCATTAATCATTTACATGCATTCTCCATAATTTGTAAAAATAATTGCATTGAAATTCAATGCTTTTGAATTGAAACTTCATCCACGAAAATTTAATCCCCCGTTTTAAATTTAGTTCGAAATTTTTTTGCGAAATGAATGAGATGATGGAGGAAACGGAGGAAAATATGCGTAATAAATAAGGCAGAGATAGATTACAAAGGCTGAGGAGGGGGAGTACAATGATGATGCTGAGGGGGATGGATGATGTCAATTCATATATATGCATATGCATTAGATCAGTCGGCTTGTTTATGTTGTAATTATTTTCATTTTATTTCATCTCGGTGATTTTAAATGCGCAATGGTTTTTGGAAGACTTAGAAAGACTTAGACTTTTAAAGTTAATTCCAAACTATTACACTTAAAGGGTGATACCCAAATTAGGCTATATCACCGCTTGTGGAGGGGGCTGGAATGGTCCAAGGGTGTGGGAATGGTAGAAGCTGTTTGTCAGTTTAAGATAGGGAGCGCTGAGAAAAAAAAAATTAGGTATGGGGCAGTGGGACCATGCCCTCCACAAGGGTGGGGCTGACAGGGCTCCAGACCTGCACCCCGGGACAGCTACCATAACTTTTTTGTTTTTAGTTTTTTCATGCCTTAAACTCACCATAAGGGCTCGTGAAAAAGGTCTGGATTGGGGCATTATCTCCTAGAGATACTATAGGAGGTAATGCTTGAGGGCCCGCCAAAGATCCCAGCTTAGTGAGGACTGCTCCAGGATGTGCGGAGGGCCTGAGTAGGACCAATGAGTAAGTTTGGGCGACCACTAAAACACAAGTCGATGCTTTCAAATGTGTGACATCCGAAGTTACATGAATGTAATTAGTGGTGGCCCAAATAAAACACATTCGCACGATAATCACCTGTAAGTATAAGGGGATGTCTCGACAATATCGTGGGTTCCCCCCTGACAAAGATATGCTCTGGAGCCTCCCTCATGAGAAATGAAGCATCAGCCCCTCCGAGTTCGAATCTTGTACGTTGTGTCATTCGTTGACATTTATTTTAAATTTCGTTCTCATTGACGCAAAGCCCCCTTCCCCTCCCAGGATGATCCCGGATGGGCCCACCCGTTAAGACGGGCCCCAGTATACGACGTATGCATATAATTTAAGGGAACCGCGAAAAAAAGCAAAAAACAATTTCGTTTATCTTTTAGCATTTGGCTGAAAAAGCATAATAGTGAAAAGTTCCGTTACTTTCTTTGTAAGCCGGATGCGAATTTTTCATGTTGCTTCCGCATTTCCTGTTTGCTGCACTGAGAAAAAAGATATTTAAAACAAAAAGAACTCGAATACGAGAAATCGACAGCAGCAGAATATTAGTGATATGAAATGAACTCGTTTGGAAGAGAATTAGATGAAAACAACTAAAAGCTCTCTTTAGCTAGACATTTTTTTTCCACGTTTTCAACGACATTTCATCCGAACCCGCCACAGCTGTGGCGTATTATTATTATATTTCATTTATCATTTCTCTCTGAACCCCCCCCCCCTCCCCTCTCTGATAGCATCATTTACTTTATTTTTTTGTTTTACCAATAACCAATCAATTCTCGACTCTGACATCACCTGACAGGTGAATGAAATCTCTTCTCTTTTCTTTCGAATTCCATTTCATTATCAGCGAATTTTTCGATTTCGTATCCATCTGCTCTTGTTCTCTGTCGAACAAGGGGAAAAAAAGGGCCAAATAGTTCAATATCAATGATTACTGAATCAAATAATGAAAAAAGAGATGGATTATGATATCAAGCGGATATAATAAGGAAAAAAACCTTGATATCTCTGAAATATAAAATATTGGTTTAAACCAGGGGGGTGAAACTTTTCAGTCCGCGGGCCAGATATGCGGTATTTCTGCTGCTCGCTGGCCAGAAACTTGTATGCATAGTGTGACCCGCATTTTAAGGGATATTTTCGTAATTTTGGACGTCCAAACCCAAACTTTTCACTGAGCCCAACTTGAACTTTTGAAATCAAGATTTTTTTATGACTTAGTCATAATTAATTATAATTTAATTTATATCGTGTGACGATCAAGACCAATCGTATCCGTGAATATAGGTGGCACGCCCGAGATTCGCTCTCGTGGGCAGTAGTGTTCGAGAGTTGTTCTCGGACGAGGAAGTTGTGATGGCGTCCACGCCGTGTTGTTTGTATTGTAGGCGCTGTTAGCTCTCCGATGTAATTTGTGTTTTCCTTAAACAAATTACGTTCCAAACAGCGTGTGGCTACAGTTTGACACCTAACGTGAAAGATGACATTTTTTCAACTCAAGGGAAATCGTCAGCGTTCAGTCTGAACGTACCTACCAATTGGCAAGTGAAACTTCCTTCGCAGATGTTCGTCCTATGTCCGTTCTCAAAGGAAAATTCCTGAAAGGAATTCATCGCATCAGTTGTTTCGAAAACAAAATAGAATCACATAGGAATGTATGACCACTACTAAACCACACATGCACCTCGTCCATATTCCTCTGCAGAACTTCTAACGAATTGGTACATGTTGGAATGTGTGTGTATGTGTTCTGAACCTGACGTGAAGTTTGTTTCTGTGTAATGCTTGACTGAAGTGTAATGACTGAATAATTTTATTGTTGTAGGCCTGTTGCTCTCCGTAGCGAGACTTTTAGGAATGTATGACGGGAAACCCCAACCTGATCGAATACAAGGATAAACGAAGATGCAGAAATGACAAGCCAATAATGGGTGGAAAAACTCATTATTTAGCGATACTTTACACGAGGACAGTAAGTGTAAACGTTAAGTTTCACAACAAGTGCTCAAAGTTCTTACAATCCACGTCGCAGCTGCAAACGTCTGTGAAATGCCGGGGTATTTTTTTGAAAGGGTTCGACAATCAATGCTTCGCCGTTGTGAAGCGTGTATAACTGTAGATGGTAAGAACTTTGAGCACTTGTGAAACTTAACGTGTACACGTACTGTCCTCGAGTAAAGTGTGTAAAGTATCGCTAAATAAAGACTTCCCTCCTCCCCCATTATTGGCTTGTCATTTCTACATCTTCGTTTATCCTCCAGCTGATCAAGTTTGGGTTTCCGGTCATACATTCCTGTGCGATTCTGTTTTGTGTTTTTATATTTTCTACCTCCCCTAAAAATTTCTACGTTGAGTTTTGAATCACCTTGTATATTTTGTGATAAAGGGATCGACATATAGATTCCAGCCAAAGCTCGAAATTCAGACATTGGCCGGGTGCGCTGTGGCCGATTTCGGGCTTTGGCAGTAACATTTGACAACATATATATATATATATATATATTTTGATCATTTTTGTCGCACCACGGTCATTTTCCGCACACGAGGATTGCCGATTTCGAACGACAGCCTTTTTTTTTTATACTCACCGATGGGTTGGTGCGCTAACCAGTGCTGTCTTAAGGCATGGGCCCACCCGGGCACGGCCCGGGACTCCTCAAGAGAAAAGGGGGCCTCACAAAAATGGGATCTGGTTGAGATTTGCGAAAATTTGCCTGGTAGGGCCTCAGAAAAATCATTTGGCCTGGGGGCCCATGATGCTCTTAAGACGGCTGTGCCGCTAACCCCTCGATGTGGGACTCCCTGCGGCAACAATCTTTCTCTTTGGTCATGTCACCGTTTCTGTTGCATCCCTGTGTCAGGAAAGTTTCTGACACGAATCGGGTATCGAACTCGCGACACCTCTAAACATCCTTTGATACTTCAGGCGAGTATCTTATCGACCTGGGGTACCGCAAACGACAACATTCATTCAACACGACAAATGCAGGGCTAACCATATTTCTTTAATAAACATACAGGAAATCGAGACTCATAGGGAATATTGTCAATTATCACTAAAAAAATTTGTAAAATGCAAAGTAGGAGTGAAGTTTCCAATTATAGCTAAAAAACATTGTTAAATGCAACTAAAGCGTTATCAATTATACAAATACAAAGGCCAAATTCAGGCAAAATGCCCAACGCGATGGCTGAAAAATTATAATACAATGGAAATAGCCAAAAAAAATTGTCGAATGCAAGTAAAGTTATTAATTATCCCCTTATCCCCTGAAAGTTGTCAAATGTAAGTAAAGTTTCCAACTATAGCCAAAAAATTGTCAAAGGCAAGTAATTCGCCAAAAAAGCATATATATTTGATAAATATAAAAAACGAGTGAAGTATATTTATATTACTATAATTAATTATGATGGAGTTATAATTATCATGAAAATAATCTAAATTCTGGGTTTAAAAAATTCAAGTAAAGTCTCGTTGGAAAATAAGGAAAACAACTGGACATTTTTTTATGAAAAAGTTAGGACGCAAAATTTAGGGGGGAATATCCCATAAAATACAGCTCATATGGTCACAGGTCATATATATCTGGCCCGTGGACTGAGAAGGTTGTGCATCCCTGCTTTAGACAGCATGGATTGGCTCAAGCCGAGAGACGATGACAAAAAAAAAATTCCGGAGAACAGGGAGCCGTGTAGAACAAGTTTGGGAAACTATAATATGGATGCCCTGCCCCATATATATTTAATAATCTACATAATATAGAGATATATTACGAACACGTGTAAGTCCGTGACACAGGTAATTTGCGTCAATACGTTTTCACCGATATCATCAAAGTTTATCCAAGATTTACAATTCATCGGTGCATGCGCAGTGAGCAAAAGCTTCCCCAAAGTTCATGTTCACCATATTTCTAACTCAAAACTTACACAAAATCCCTTAACTCCCTGGGGTCAAAAGAAAAAAAATTCTGGAGTGAGAAAAATCAACACACACATTTGTGGCACCAGGGTCAGAAGGAGATTGTTGAAATGTTACTAGCTCTTCCATGCATTAATAAATGCCTTCAATGAACATTTATATCATTTTTTTTCAAGAACTTCAAACAAAATTTATTTCATAACAGGTATTTGAAATGAGATGTGTTAATTCCCGACCGTGGTACACAAACTTCGCAGCTATTAGATGAGTATTATTAACATTTTTGAGATGTATAAAAATCACGCGACGGTATATCAGGTATTTCTTCTCTCTAATACAGTAGTTCTTAACCCTTTTCCATCTTGCACTCCTAGTGCAATATTATTTACTTTCTCGCACCACCGTGGATAATGCGTTTTCAATATGTTATAAAATTGAGTTTTGTAATTAATTATATTAATCACCCATTAATTATCTTTTATAAATTCTTTGACAAAAAATTCAATACCCTTTTTGGAATGGTTGATAGTTAATTTTAGTTTCTTCCTGTTTTTGTATTTTTAAAAATTAATTAATTCAAAAACTAAACTGAAAAAATAATATTTTTTAACATTTTTCGAAACTTGAAGACAAAAAAAATTATTGAATTGCTCTAAACTTATATTGATTCCTGCAAGAACAACAATAAATATATGCTTGTTTGACGCTTGATTTAATTTTTTATCAAGCACGAGGCACAGATGTAAGTAAACCGCAAAATACTTCGGTATTTATATTTTCCTCATTTAAAATAGAAAGCAAGTATACTATCGCTCTAACCCAGTGATTCCCAACGTGGGCGTTAACGCCCCCTGGGGGGAGCGATGGAATGTTCCAGGGGCGGTAGAAGCTACGGGTATAACGTAGGATTCTATGGGTTAGATTGCGTTGGGGGGGGGGCCGATGGGAGAAAGAAAAAATTCTGAAGAAGGGAGTAATGGGACAACAAAGGTTGAGAAACTATGCTTTAGGCCGGTATTACACTATAAGGCCCCTTTCACACGGAGCGGATGCGGACGCGGGTCCGCATACCCTTTCAAACGAGCGCTGAAGATGCGGGCGATCTTTAGTTCGAAATTCGTGCATAAAAACTGTTTTTCCGCAATTTTTGTAATTATTTTTCTCCTTCACCCCTGATTCAGTGCACATAGGCAGCCTAGAGGCATTCTTTGGTGGTTTTTATCATTGAGCCTAAAGATGCCTCCATTCCGATCCTCACAAGCAGTCGATGGGAGAAAATATCTTAAAATATTTTCAAAAAATTTTCAAAAAAAATCTGTCTTTTCGGAAAAATATGAAAGAAAATTCCAAAAACACATCCAATGTTCGAAAAATCCAATCCAAAAACATCCAAAACATTCGATGTTCCAAAAAAAAAAAAAAAAATTCAGCAAATATCAAAGAATTTGCAAGTATAAAAAAAAGGGAGGGGTTGGGACTTTCAAAATGTCTGTGCTTAGAAATATTCACATCACAATGCTGTCTTAGGCCGGGATTACACCATAAAAGTTTTGTAAAATCTCTTTGATAAAACGTGAAAAATTCAACCATTAAGATCACCGGTTGCATTTGCTTGAATGCAACCGATGCGCCTATTGGTTGAATTTTTTAACTTTTATAAAAGATCTTTTACAAAACCTTATAGTATAATCCCGGCCTCAAGTATGGATTACACTATAAAAATTTTATAATAATTCTTTTAAAAAAGCAACTAATAAATTTATCGGTTGCACTTGCAATTTATTAGCTGCTTTTTTCAAGTTTTATAAAATAACTTTCATAAACCTTTTAGAGTGAAATCCCATCCTTAGATTAGTCTCACTTCTGAAATATAAAATTTCATTTTTTGAAGTTTATAGACTAAATATCGAGTAAAATATACTTGTAGGTATCGGGGAAACCACCAAAAATATTCAAGTGCTAGGGTCTTCAAACGTCTTAATCCGGCCCTGAGTGAACGTCGTACGTGGATAACGTTGTTTAATAAAAGTATTTTTTTTTTAAGTTTAAAAAAATTAACAGATTAAATATTTAAAAAAATAACAAACATTTAAAATAATATTTCAAATATTTATAATTTTTAAATAATTTTAAAAATTTAAAAAGAAAAAAATTAAAATTTTTAAATTAAATTTAAAAGTTATTAAAGTATGTAGTCAATTAAATATTCGTAATGAACAGAACGGCTTATAGTTTTGGTCCCGTCAGTGGCCGTTGTTGACAGGTTTTATTGTATAAAATTGTGAAATATGGCAGTTAAAGTTTCTATATCTCAATCTCAGAAGGAAACGGAGGGATAGACGTATGTGGGAACATCATATTAATGAGCAGGGACCATCATATGGTGTTTTTAAGGGTATTTATGGCCAATAATTAAAAAAATTCCGTGAAAAATCACCTTCAAAAAGTAGCCAAAGATGCGGACGAATTCGCTCCGCATCCGCATCGTGTGAATAGCTCCGAATAAACCTATTGTCAAAACTTCTATGTGCGGATGCGGAGCCCGCACTTAGGTTTTGACACATGCGGACGACATCCGGACCCGCATGAACATTTCCTAGGTGCGGAGATTTTTCGGCTCGTCTGAAAGGCGCAGTATATTCCAATTGTTAAAACTTCTTCCGGACCCGCATCCGCTCCGTGTGAAAGGGCCCTAAAAGTTTTATAAAAGTGCTTGTATAAAACTTGAAAAATACAACGAATAAACTGATGGGTTACATTCAAGCCAATCCAACCGATCAGTTCATTGGTTGTATTTTTCAAGTTTTATCAAAGCACTTTTACAAAACTTTTACAGTGTAATACCACCCTTAACCGAAACTTTTAAACGCGAATTTTGTACGAAAATTTTCTGAGTCAGAAAATGAGGTTACAAAATGTCGGTATGATCCATATTTTTTCTAAAAAATTCAAAAATTCAATTTTTCTCATCTCAATTTACCTGAATAATCAATGAACACGTTATAATTTTTTTCCATCTCGCAACCCCCCCCCCCCCTCAAAAATGCTTCGCCGCACTCCCAGTTAAGAACCACTGCTCTAATATAATATCCTGCCATACTGTTTAGTACTGTACACCTAATTCATATCCAAATGAGGTCTCTCACAGATGATATTCGGATGAGAAAAGGGATTAAGGTCCTTTTTTTTACAATTTCAACCTTCTAGAAGTGCTTTAACCTGATTTTACTGTCACTTTTTATTTTTGGAGCTCCGCCTCCCGCCATTGACCTAAAAAGTAGTATTTTCAGAAGGACGAAGCCAAGTTTCTGATTCAAAGACCCAGAAAAGAAAGAAAATGAAAAGGCAAATCTAATTTGAATCCGTTTCAATTGATGTTCAAGGCGCAATATGAATACAACTCGTTCTGATTTTGTATTGTGTCTTTTATTGTGAGATTAAGACCATCTTGTGTCTCTTCACGCTTATATTAAATTTAGTAACGGGCAGTTTTCCGAACAGATATAATAAAGATTTTATTTGAATGTGAATCTCTTAACCGGAATTTCTTATTTTCTTTTCCGTACCCTCTGATTGGGTGTTTGCAAGATGAAAAACGAAACGAAAACACACAGAAGAAACAAAAGGTTATCACCCACTTTATTGTGTTAAAAAAGGCCTACCATACTGAATAAAAGTTTGCTCTAGATTCAGTTCTAATTTGTCCATTTGCATCCGTAAGCGGAATAATCCGCGAGTTTGAAATGGCTCTTATCACTTCGCACGGAAATGCAAATGGGTTAAGTTCGATAAAGAATTTAGGACCAATTCTGTTACCAATTTTTATACAAAATAGGTTGATATTTCCGTGAATACCAAATACAGTTTTTATTAATTTTCTACGTAAATGAATGTCGATTTATTTCGCGAGATTTTGGAACGGCACGGCACAGGCGTGATGAAATGTGCGGGGACTATTGATTTTAGCGCAGAGATAACGATATATAGAAAAAGTACCCCACGAACAATACCACATTTTCAAATTAATTTTATCTTTTTTTTTAATATTGCTGAGTTTGAGGCTCATTTTATTAACATTTGTCGAATAAACATTTCCACAAAATTTCAGCATTTTTTTGTTTTTTTGTATCTTACGGATTAGTTGCAAAAACTTCAGAAATGCAAAATTCTGTTTCGGAAAATCTCACAAAAGTACGTTCAATTTCTATTCTTGGATAAATTTTGCACTGTCATTTTTTTTATTTTTGGAAGAACCAGTTAACTGATGATTTGACACTTTTTTGCATTTGATTCGCAATTATGCAGGCCTACGGGAAATATTTTTTTGGTCATTTTTGAAAAATCAATTTTTCTTTTAAACCTGAGATTGTGAGACCCCTTAAATTAGAGTGATTAGATGTTATGATGCAAAATCATATTTATTCCCCCCCCCCCTAATCGCTTGCTTGAAATACAGTGGATCCCGCTTATAACGTTTCTCAAACAACTGTCATGAAAAAACGTTGTAAACGGGAAATCTTAATGGGAACTAGTTAGAGTTGCGACCACGACTTACTTTCGTGGTCGCAGGAGGGAACGTTATAAGTGGGAACGTTATAAGCGTTATTGACCGTAATCTACAACATAGGAGGGGCAAACCTTTCCTTTTTCCTGAACATAACCCCTTCGGGGGGAGGGGACCAGCTCCCACAAAAAATTTCATTTTCTTTTATATTAGAAATTTTCTGGCAGTTTCCTCTTGAAAGTGGGGTGCCCCCTCTTTTTCTGAGCATAACCCTTTCGGGTCCCCCCCCCCCCCAATAAGTAGTATGCTTCGAGAAGACACGCTACTGCCTGACAGGGTCCCTTTATGGTGAATTCAGTCAGCAGGCGCAAGCACACTTTTGGTGCCCCCTTGTAACATTGAGGAAGAGGTTAATGCATAATATGCCTTAACTATAGGTTGAACATGTGGTATATGCTCAATCTATGGCCCTCGGAGGAATATGATGTGGCCCGCTACCTCAAACCCACATCTGTAAAAGTAAACTAAGCGGCGCTTTCTCGGATCCACTGTCACTTCAATCCGCAGAAAATTTAATGACACTCAAGACGTCTGGATACATTTACAGATCACTTTAGTGACCCCATAGCAAATTTACGGATCACTCAAGTGACCTGCGGTGCAGTTCCACATCACTAAATTGGCCTGAGGTATTCTCAAATCACGGCAGATTAACAGATCAATTAAATGGCCTGCAGAACATTACAGAGCACTCAAGTGATCTTGCACTTAAGTGACTTAGAGCGTTGTTCCTGATTAAGTCAGGGTCGGAAATAGAGAGTAACGCGGGGGGGGGGAGACAACTGCCCCGGGCGGAAAAATTTAAGGGGGGGAAGGGGGAGCAGTTTTAGGTGGTAATAAAGAACACACCTGCGCGACACACTACAATCTCTTGAGACCCACGTCCCATTTACAGATGACTTAAGCAACCCACGACACCTTTTCGAACCAATGAAGTGGCCCGCACTATCCAAAAGGGACATTGAAGGACCGGACACACCCCGCTTCCCATCTCAGAGATATCGAAGCTTTCCCGGGGGAAGGGACCGCTGTCCAAAAGGGACAGCACCTTTGGATTAAAATTTACTCCCCCCCCCCCCCCCCAGTTGCGGCCCAGAGTGAATTTTTGTGCAAAAAAAAAAAATCAAGAATTGTTCCGGGCTTTAGCCCTATGAGCCCCACCCTTGTTGGGGGGGGGGGGTGCGTGCGCGGGGCCGTCACCGGCCACGCGAAACACAATTCGAGAAACACCGCAGTAGGAATGAATGTATGTACTCGGTCGCAAAAAGTCTCTCTCAATCCCATCGGAATGTTTTTCCCGCAATAAACATTCTTTTCTTCTCACTTTGGAAAGAGACGTGGCGCGAAAAACTAAAACAGAGTGGCAAATACACAAATAAAAGAATAAAACGAAAAAAAGAATAAACGCGCGCCACACACACACACACAAAAGAAAGAAAGAAAGAAAGAAGCGGAGCGAATGGGCTCCTCAACAGGAACCGGCAAAGACTCAAAGGGAAATACTCCGGCGGCAAAAGTGAAATCCGTTCATACGCATTGCAGTCTCGAATCGACCAATGGCATTGCGCAGAAAATGCGCCCCACGGAAAACGTCATCGTTTGGTAGCCGCCGCGTCCATTGCGCGCACAACTAACGCAACCCAGGAAATGCAAGCCTAGCGAACGCGGCGGCGTACAATATATCTATCGGGAAGGGATAGGGGGGAAAGAGAGAAATACCATTACGCCGAGAGAAAATAGTCCGCATCTACGATACCGGTTATATAAATGAAATTTCGCCCGGCCGTCCGTATTTACGTCGGAATTGCGATCTAGACGACATTCCTTCGGATAATTCCGACCGCTGAATTCAATTCGACCCGCGATTTCCGCCGTGTACAATTTAATTCTTACACGTAATAGAGGTGTGATAAGGCTGTGTGCTCGTGGTGCCGTGTGCGGTTACAGTTGAGATTTCTTTTTTGCTTCGTGTTTTTTGTTTTTTTTTATTTGGTGGTATTTATTTTTTGCCCGCCAGTCGGTGCTGTTGAACATTTCATTTGAAAATCGAAGAGCTCTCCCGCCGGTTGTTTGTTGTTTCCCAATAGGACGTTTGTGTTATTTTTTTAGCTGTTCAGTTTTTTTATTCGCTGAATATGGTAAGTTTTTTGTGTTTTATTAATTTAACAATTGTTGTTTCAAATGCGTTAATAATTGTTGTTGTTGTTGTGGAGTTTAATTATTGTTCCGGAATTGTCGCGAGGTGTTGCATTGCGGTAGAGCGAGAGAGAGAAAGGGAAGTAGGTTAGAGAGACCGGCAGCGATGGCTATTTTTCTTTTCCTTTCTCTTTTCACTTAATTGACGGTCGTTTAATGACTGATACTTAATGCATGAGTAATGCGATGCCGATGTCGAGCTTGTTTAATGCCATGTTGCTCATGTTGAGTTTGTGCGCGCTTGTGTGTGTGTAAAGGAAATTGGGGAGTTGGCAATTGCCCCGTTAGATTGGAATGTAATGTCAATGCTTCTACGCAGTCGGATTGGGGCATGGGGTCCTGTGCGTGTTACATCAATGCAGTCTTTACGTGTGGGCACCTCTAGGGAAGAGGTGATGGGGGGGGGGGAAGCCTCGCACACAAAAATGAGATATAGTTGAAATTTTCGAGGAGTATGCATGCGAATTTGCTTGGTAGGGCCTCAGAAAAATCACTTGGTTCATGGGCTCTTAAAAACCCCTGTGTTGGAGGGACTGACCCCTTAGGATCTCCAGCACTAAGGGGGCCTCCCCAAGATAATGTTTTTTTTTTGGTTTTTCATGCTATGAATTCCCTGTAGGAAAAACCATGAAAGATCCCAGTATGTAGCCTATGGGCCATGATTTGTGTAATAGCGGAGTGAAAAAAAAAGATTAGACCAGCAGCAATGACAATTAAATGGCTCATTTAATGCATGTGTAATGTAATGGTGGGGGCTCAAAAAAAAAGTACTGATTTTGCATAATAACCTTTTCAAGGCCTTAAGAAAAAGTCGGCCCAAAGAAGGCATGTTACTGCCCTTCTATTTGCATGTATGAAATGTTTAGGAGGTTACAGTGGTGGAGAGGAAGTAAAGTAGGTTAGATCGGCAGCAGTGGCTATTTTGAATTTGATTTGTCAGCGATTAGATGGCATTTAATGTATGTGTAATGTAATGCCAATGTTGAGCTTGTTGCAATGTGTGTAAAGAAATGGGGAGTTGGTGATTTCGACCCATTAGTGTGAAATATTTGAATTCTACGCAGTTGGATATGTCCCTGGGTGAGAGGCTGTTAGAGTCCACCTGGGGGAATTTTAATTTTTGTACTATGAAGGAAAGGAGTGTTCTCACAGGGTAGATTCCTACTGAAAGCTACTTGGCTGTCTGCTGAGCATGTTGATAAATGTTTTATATTTGCACGTATAAAATGTTGGTATAGTGGGTGTAGAGGGAAAGAAGTAAGTTAGACCCGTAGCACAATGGCTATTTCTTTTTTTGAGTAATCAGCAATTCAACGAGTCGTGATCAAAATTTAATATAATACTGATATTGAACTTTTTTCATGTAATGTATATCGTGTTGAGTTATGTGTGAAGAAATGGGGAGTTGGCAGTTTCAGTGTAAGTATGGAATGTAATGTTATTAAATGCTTCTATATTGTCAGAGTACGGTATTTTTTTTTTTTTTTTTGCATTGTGGAGGCTCCAGCATTGAATTTCGTGTGAAAGCTATTTGGCTGTCATGAATATGAGGTTCACATGGGTATTTCGTGTTGTGAAAAATGCTATTTATATTTGCATGTGTAAAATGTTAAGGATATTGGTGTAGTGGTAAAAAGAATAGGAAGTTGGTAAGTTATAAAGAATAATGGTAAGTTTTAATTTAACAATTATAAGAATGTTTTAATGTGTTGATAATTGCCCTACAGTTATCGAGAGGTATTGCAGTAAAAAGAAGGAAAGGGAAATAGGTTAGATCAGCAGCGATTGCTATTTTATTTGATTGACCTATAATTAATGACCAGTATTCAATGGTCATACTTGTATAGTTTATACTGCAATGTTTATTTGAATGACAAGCTTGTTTCACATGCGATATTGTTTATGTCGAGTTATGTGTGTGAGGGTGAGGAAATAGGGAGGTGGTAATTTTCTCATTAGAGAATATAACATGAAGCACTAGCACGAAAACATTCAGGGGACTGAAAGTTCCTAGTCTTTCTAAAACTAGATTTAAACCTGTACATAGAAGGGGATATGCATAGTATATTCATTAATTATTAGGGGGGGAGGGTGCTCAGCCCTCGGGTTCCAACACTTATGCATGTTTCTACAGTAGTCAGTTTTTCGACGATCTTTGTTAGGTCGTGGGTATCTGGATATGCTGGAGGGGCTGATAGAGGGGTCCCGGGATGAATTTTAATTTATGCTATGTAGAGTGAGAGTGTCTAGCACGAAGCAAACAGGATCCATGGACTAGATTACTTGTGAAAAATATTTAGCTGTCATGAATATAAAGAACCATCTGCATAAAAATAGCCGTGTGCGTGACTATTTTTATGTTGTAATAGTTGTGCATGGTTTGTATGCATGAAATGTTAAAGATGTTAGTTGGATGAAAATCGCCACTGATGTTTATTTTCTAGATCTAAGATTATCAGGTAGGGGGTCTTTGAAAAATTTTCAAGGGTTTTGTGACTGGTAAAAAAATTTTAACATTATGTACTTAATTGCTTTAAAATGCACCACTGTGTCAAAATAAAATATAGGGGGGGAGGTAAACTTTTTAAAGCCCCCCCCCCCCTCGCATGGCAAATTTTAATAATTAGTGGTCAAGAATAATAAATCTGTTCCTTGGACCACAAAAAGTTAACCCCCTATATTGAAGTGTTTTGATACAGGCGAATCCAGTTATAACGAACTCCAAGAGACTGGAGAAATCACTTGGTTACAACGAAATTTTGTTATGAGGGAATTCCAGATTTTTACATTGTTCCAGTGTAAACTTATCTGGGGGGGGGGGGAGATTAGAACATATTTAGTTAGAATGAGGTTTTTGTTATAATGGTATTCATTAAAACAGGAATCGACTATACTTAAGTTTTGATTCATTTGATTTATATTTATGTTTAATCTTTTACGTTTTGTACTATTCTGGCTTTTGTTTTTATGGCTGTCAAGTGAATCATTGTTTTGGAAGTAGTTAATGCAGTGTTAAACTACCACGAGTCCCCCTGCAAGAATTTTTTGCTGGTCCCTATATTACATTTAGTGTACAAAAAAAATAAGATTTTCATCATCGACATCCAAGATGGATCCCTATCAACATCTACCGTGATGGTTTAAGGTCATGGTTATCTCACGGAATATATCAATATACAGTGAAGTCTCAGAGTAAAAAATTTTTCAAGGGACTAGTAAAATTTGTGATTTCATTCATTGTTATAGATAAGTGGTTCCCAATCTTTTTTTATGCCTTGTCCCACCATAGCATCTCTGCTTAAATCCTGATGCCTCCTTTACTTTTGTTGGGGAACCCCTTCCTACGTGAAACTTTGTAATTCCATAAGTTTTTTTTTCCAGTGTGGGAACCATTATTTTTTTGCTTTTCCTCCTTGAATATTAAAACCAGGGATCTTTGAGGCCCCATTTCTGTTTACTTTTACTTAGTTAAAATCGGGGCTCCTCCGAGAGGATGTCCACGAGCTTGAATGAGAAAACTCATTGTTTTTACATTTCTATACACAGAACATGGGGGTTTTTAAAGCAGTTTGTGGCCTTCACTTTTCATTTTAGTGGTACAGGGGATCTGTGGACTTGATATTACTGGCACAAATTTTCTGTGGAACACAAAACATTAAGAACCCTTAGTTAACCCTTTTAACTGGCGTTGTGAAAATTCTGTATGTAACTGTGTGGTATTAATGTATTTTGACAAAAGAAATTTTTCTAAAAGCAATAGGTTTCAATTTTTTTTTATTTATTTTCCAAAAAATGTCTTTTATTAAGGCATACATTCGGAAAAAAATGGAGGGACTTTAAAAAAAATTTTAATTATATATTTAATTTTTCAATGTAATTTCCATGATTAAAAAATGAACAGATATGCGTAAAATATACTCAGAAAATAAAATTTACAATTTTGTAAATTTTATTTTCTATTTACTATATTTTCACAAGCACCAAAATTAGTCTTATTCTAAGTCGGAGACACGGTACTTGCTAACAATACCATGACATGTTGATGATCTAACAGATCCTGTGTACAATTCACTAACACTATCCTCGGATATCCATGTTTCACCGTTAATTTGAAACTGTTATCGAAAAAATTTACTATCTTCCAATATGGCATTTCTATCCGAACACTCTTGCCGTCAGACACAGACTTGGGCATGGTGGGGTCATTTTGAGTCCACGGAAACTTTGATCAATGACATAGAGGGAAGAAAAAGTAGATAAACATTATAAATTTGTCAAATAACGTGTAAACAACTAAGCTTGAAAGGTACTAAAAATAAGATGGTCCAGATGCGTTTCTCACAGGGTGGCAAGAAATTATTTAAGAATTAAAAATTTGAACTGATTTAAAAAATGGAGTTTGTAAGTTTCCAAGCTTTCATAGAAAAACTCGTCCCTGTGTGAACCCCACGTTGGGAATCAAAACCGTTATAAATGAAATCCCATCAAATGTGCATTGTTGCTGTGGCTAATCTTCTAGGATCAAAGAGTAATATCATTATGTATGAGACTATCATTACATGCAAGTTTCACTGTGATAATACAGAAGAAAATGATGCGAGGGTTGGCTATATATAGTCTGGTGTTAATTTAATTTGGATGTCGCTAAACACAGTAAAGACATTTGCTTTCTTTGTTAGATCTATGGTGAAAGCTCTATATATGATTCACTGTCGTAAATATATAAGATGTTTGTGACGATTCAGTGTTGGGAAATAAGTGGACTTTTTTTTAGCAGTTGTGGAATGTTGGATGTTAGTAAAGCGGCAGTTGGCATTGATGAAATTTCAAATTATAAATAGTAAAAATCCAATGTGGTGATTTTTCAAGAAGGTTCATGGACTCTGTGGGTTTGTAACACGTTGATAAAAGGCCTGCTGGACGTGTTTCAGAAAAGAAAAAAATATAAGTGGTTACATTACGCAGGGGTTAAATTTAACCAGGGGATTTCTGGATAAATGCTAATTGAGAGACGCAGATCTGACCAAAGAATCTCTCATGAAATTTCAGTGCCGAACTGCTGTCATGGTGCTATTTTTAATAACCTGCAAGTATTAATGCATTTAAAATATCAACAAAATTTTTCATAAAGGCAATGGGTTTTTTTTGCATCGCTTCATCTATCGGTAACTTAACTGATAGCTATTCTATTTGGCCAAATCTAACTAGATAGAATAGCCAAATTTTTCAATTTTCTTTATAATTTTCTCAAAATGATCTTCTACCAAGACATGCATGTACATATTAAATTTTTTGAGTGTATTTTTCACTTTAAAAAAATTAACAACTATGTTTAAAGTATGTTCAGAAAATGATATTTATAAATTAAAATAATATTTAGCATATTTTCACAAGCACCAAAATTAGTCTTATTCGAAGTCTGGAACACAGTCCTAGCAAACAACACCATAACATGTCGATCACATATCTTACGTACGATTCTCTAATAGCACTGTCCTCATTCTCAACCACGGATATTTGATATTGCACAATTAATTTTAAAAATCGTTACAGAAATAATGGAACTCCTGAGATGCCATTTTGATCTAAACACTCTAGTCGTTATAAAAAGCCCCATGTAAGTAGTGGGGTCAACAAAGTAGAACATCATAAATTTGTCAAGGGCGTGTAAACAACCAGCATGAATAATACTGATAAGAGGATTAACCAAATACATTTCTTTTCCAAGGGGTGGCAAGATGACTCAAGAAGATGTGATCGAAATGACCCCTTACCATGCCAGTTTATCAGCCTTACAATTGGATCTACTGTTGATTTCTTACAATTTGAGTTTTCAGTGGGCTTATCTCAGTATCTCTAACTTTGACGCACGAATACAGCCAAACTCCCCGTTGAAAATTCTCTCCACAGAGAGCGACAGGCTTAAAACGATACGATTATTCAATTGTTACACTTCACTCAGTTAGAAAAACTGATGGCAAATGAGGGCACCACACATCGGTGCCTTAATTTTCTAATAAAAAATAAATTTTCTAATTTTGTGTATGTGTGTGTGTGCGCGCGCGCGCCACAAGATTTTGGCATCTATATTGGTAGTGTACAGGCAATGTTTCGAAAACTGAAAAGTTCGTTGGCTCGTGTACATTTCTTGCTTGCTGAAGCACTAGATTGGGCGTATCGGCCAAAATCGACCCCGCCCCACTCTCATTGCAGTTCTTCATACTGTTATAATCGCCCACTGCTGTCCTCTGCCACGTTTCCAAATTGGTTTTTGGCATGGCCGCAGGTCTGGATTTCTGCTTTGAGCTAGGTTAAGGCTGTGATTGTCATAGATTATGGTGATCTATGGCAGCTCTACGTAGTCAATATTGTGTGCTGACCCAGCACCTCCTAGAGATAGGCCTCTGCACTGTTTGTCATAAATGTCATTCAGACTACCTAGCAAGTTTGCCCTATCTTGAAACACAACATCCTATTTCATTTCTTCTTATTTTGGCGTAGAATCTTCCTGATTGGCTCACAAATACTGCATAGCGATTGGATGTGAGGCATAGAAATCGCCAATTCTGAGCCTGATCATTTCTTTTCCTCACAATGATGAGACTTTGCACGAGCAGGGAATTTTTTTCCCCTGAATATTTCGGAGGGAAAGTGTACTACTTACTGACGTCACAAGCAGAGTGTGGAGGCCTTATATCTCTAGGAGGTGCTGGCTGACCATGTTATGTAAGCTGCCGCGATATAATTGTGTTGAAAATAAAACACGGTAAGATCAGGTGGGGATCTAGGAAGGGGCTACATATTGTGTAGGTTTGAATCCTGTATTTTACGGAACAGGCAGGTGTTTCCTTGTTATTCACGGCAGTTGGGAGGGGTTATTTCCCTAATCCTCTCTGGATCCGCATCTGTTCCAGACAGCATAAAAATTAGAAATAAAATACTATTGCCTTTTATCGGAAAGTTGATGAATTCAATGGTCTGTTCATATGATTTCATATAAAAAGTTGTTGCTAAAACAAGAGATGCAAATGTCTTGCATTATTATATTCTGCTCAGGTTATGCAGGACCTGCCTTTTTTTTTTTTTTAAGTGTTTTTTTTGATTGGGTCTATGGGCAGGGGATCTGTGGAGAATTTCTGAATTCCGAAAGTGTGTTGGCATGTCTGTATACAAGTTTGGGAATTCATATTTTGGTGGATCTAATATTGAAGCTTCCTTTCCTATAAGTTGAATAGATCTGAAGAGGTTTTTTTTAGTATAATTTTCAATTGCAACGTCCAATACTTCATGGCAGCGTATAGATGAATTGAAGTTGGAAATAAAATCTTATTTTCTCAAGTTAACTTCCTCTGTCCTCTAGGTCATTTTTTTTTTTTTTTTAACATGTTTGTTTTTAACTGTGAAACTGCCCAAAATTAGTTTCTGCTTAGCGATGAGTATGAATATGTGCTACCAAATGTTTACAGCAATTACAATTAATTTTGAGGTCGTGGAGTATTTCATTTAGTTGGGGGACTTTAAAAAAGTATTGTTTTGTGTCTACCACAGGCGATGCAGGGACTGAAGAGGTAAATGAGGGAGATATTCACAATAATTTGCATAGATCAAGAAATGTTTATTGTCTGGATTGATTTTTTTTTTTTTTATTCATTATTAGCGTGAATAACACTGTGAAACGTGCACATCTTCAAGAAAAAACCGGCAAAACATTACTGGTAGCACTCAGAGAAATTAATTGGACAATTGACTGGTTAAGCTGTATTTTGTATTATTCAGTTTAACATTAGGTTTAAGTGCAGTTTGTTATAAGGTGGATCGATCAGCTGTGATTTCATTTGTACAGGATTGAATGCTCACAAGCATGATATAAAGTTTGATTTATTTGTATATGTACAATATTTAAATGTGTTGACGTATTTTCTTTTTCTCATTATATTTTAGGCTGATCAACTTACAGAAGAACAAATAGCCGGTGAGTTTTTATTTTAATAAATTTCCTAAATTCATTTTCAAGACATCTTTGTCTTTTAACATAAGCTTCCTGAAATGAAGTTTTTGGGTATACATGTTTATGCTGAGGCTTGACAAATCAAGAAGTGGGGGGGGGGGGGGAATTAAGGTGCTGGCTAAATTTCTTTTTAGGGAATTGAGACTGTTTATAAAAAAAAAAATAAATAAATAAAAATACTTATTTTAGACTTTGTAAGAATCTTGATTCTTGCTTTTTTTTTTTCCATGTTGATAACGTGGACAATGCTGCAATGGAATCAAAAAATTTTGTCTCGTCCTCTGATAGTAATTTAGCAATAGCAGGAAGAAAATTTTAGCATGAATGTAGATTTTCTAGTTGCTGTTGTAGCGTGGTACTTGAGAAATTCTCATCAAGCTTTGTTTTATATTTACAAGCTCAGAACAATGGTTTTTTACTGCAGCTCCCATAAATCAAGGATTGGCAGTTTTTATTTTTATCCTAATCATGTCTAACTTGATACTTTAGAGGGGTTTGAGTTTTTAAATTTCTAGTTGAAAACAGCAAAATAAATTTGCGCGCAGGTCATCTAGAAAATAAAGAACCTTTTTAAAGTGATGTCTCAGCAAGTCCCCCACTATCTGTGCTGCCACCATGTCAACGACCTTCATGTTATCCCACTTAAGTCTGGTGTTAACGTCAAGCTGGTATGGATGCTAACTGTTTAGTTGTGCAAAATTTCAATTAAATTAACAATTATTTATAATGTCTGATATATACATGCTGCAATCTGCTTTTTAAATGTGAAAACTTTGTACAGTCGAAATTTACAGACAAATCACTGGGGTTTGTGGCAATATGATAAACAAAGCCTTAGTTTGAAAATGGTGCATTATGCTTAATGGCAGAAGAACTAATATTCATGAACGCTCAAGTTGACCTTCATTTGTGACTGAAATCAAGGTTTGGGGGGTTCAAGGGAATAGCCGTTTTACCCTTGATGGTTTGTATTCATTCTTTCCTGAAATTTCAAGATCTGTTTTTCATTAAATCCTTAATAGTGACTTGGGCTGCAAAAAAAAAAAAAAAAAAAGTGCTAGATCGGTTCCTTAAATTTTGACAGATGAAGAAAAACAACATGAATGAGAGCTGTGCTCAGTTGCTACCAACAAGATGGCGAGGAGTTTCTGAACCGCATTGTTACGGATGATGGGACATGGATATTACATAAAACTTCAGCAAAAAAGTGCCGCTCAATGGAATAGCATCATTCCCAAACCAAAAAAATTCTCAACTCTGAGCACTGAAAAGGCTATGGCGGCAGTTTATTTTTCTAACGGTTTTAGAATCGAGTGGCCTTCTCATCAACTATGTGGCTAGAGGAATGACCATAAATGCAACAGCTTACCGTCAAGTTCTTTTCACAAACTATGCTGCTCCATTCAAAACAAACGATATGGGTTACTGTGCAGCTGTTTTGTTTCTTCAAGGATAGCATATGTCCGCATGCTACTGCAATGATGTAGGATTAGCTTCCGCAATTTGAATGAAAAGTTTTTGGACATCACCTTATAGGCCAGACTTGACCCCCCAGCGATTACCACCTTTTCCCCAAAACTTTGAAATTTTGTGGGCAGTATTCACTATAGAAATGAAGTGGAAGATGCCTTTATTGCAGACCGGTTCAACAAATTGGTGGCAATTGAGTACGCAGAAGGCACAAAAACTTCTGCAACACTATGACAGATGTTTAAATTTGAATGACAATTATGTAGAAATTAGGTAAGGTATACCGTCAGTTGTGTAAAATAAGTTTTGTTTCATTTCCCAAATTAAGTCTGGACAAAAAACATTCTATACTTTCTATATGAGCCTCGTAAATACAAAATACAGTGAAACCTCTCTTAGCAGTCCTTTTTTAATTTTTTTTTCCTTTTTAAAATCCTTTCCAAATTTTTTCGTCCATTCAGGAAAAATGTAAAACATTGGTCAAAAGTCAGAGGAACGTGAAAATATTATGTTGGGGGAGAATTTATAAATTCTATGAAGGGCAGTAATTGAAACTCTAAAAATATATTCAGTAATTTCAAATTATAGACAATTTGCAATTAATCAACTTCTTAGCTCCAGAACCTTTTAACATTGTTTCAGAGTGTTAGTTTTTCTTTTACTCTAAGTTTTCTTTCTTTGAGCTGAAATCTTTGGATACGAGATGAATTTGAAAAAGTAGGTTAAAACCTTCCCAGTGAGGGTACGTCATACATAATTCAAAGAAATTCTTCTTTCCCCCCCCCCCTCCCCAGTTTTTTATATAAACATCAATTGCAATCAATTTATTTGCCTGTGCTTGTCAAATGTTTTGTGGTATGCCAGTGGACGTCAAAATAGCCATTTGGCTCAGTTGCAGGAGAATTAGTGTTCAAATGTCTGTAAAAATCTTTTGATTGTGAGATTTATTTTTTATATCTGCAAAAAATAAAAGTTTCGGATTTGAAAGGAAGTGGGAGCAAATTTATCCAGATGAAATATAAATTTATCAAAATCTCAAAATAATTAAATTTGTTTCGAAAAACAAGGACATTCATGGGAAACCTTTTTCAAATAGAATGAAACGAGGGAAAATATAAAATTACTGCATTTTTTTTTTTTATGTAGAAAATAATTCCTCACTTTATTCACATACGCTTCATTTACACAAGTATTGTTGATACATTTGTACTCGTAATACAGTATGTATGCCTGCCTCTGTGGTTGAGTGGTCATAGTTATAGACGCTCATTGCGAGGACCCGGGTTTGAATCCCACTATTACTACAGTGCTGGTTGGCTAAAATTGGTTTTCTGTGGTTATACCAACTTCGAGGCGTAAATATGAGCCACTTTCCCCCATTAAAAACACTCGCCACAGAGAGCAACAGGCTTACAACAATACAATTATTTCAATCATTACACTTCACTCATAGTTAGAGAAATAGGTGGCAGTGTTGTAACAAGCATTATATGTGGAAACAAAAAAACTTCACATCGAATTCACTACACATACGCCCACATTCCAACATGTGCTAATTCGTTAAAAGTTGCGTAGAGGAATATGGACGAGGTGCATGTGTGGTTCAGTATGTAGTATGTATGCCCATGTTTTTTTTAACAATGTTCTTGAATATGTACCATAATTATATATGATTGTAATAGAATAATAATTCTGCCATGCCGGTGTCTTTATCTTCCATTCCAGTGGTTGAACATTTTTTGTTATAGGTGAATAGCTCTGTTAACAAATCCTGTTTGAATTGGAATTTCCAAGTAGTCAATTGTTATATGCATATTTCTTCAGGAGTTTTGGTCATGGAAATGATCAAGGGACCATTCAAGTATTACGTCAGCAGATTTTTAGCCATTTTTGACACCCCCCCCCCCCCACCCCGGTCAGCAAAACACTGATTTCACCCTCGTCATCAAAATTTCGTCAGCAGCTTAGAATATTTCATATCTTCAAAAAGGGTGGTTGATGATGCAAGCAACCTTCAAACCACCACCACCCCCCCCCCCTGTCTCTCTCCTCAATGCTGACATAATACTTGAATGACCCTCAAGCAGATTTTGCTGAGAGTCCTGCCTAGTGTTTTAATGTCTGAAATCTGGTTAGCTTAATTTGCAATTTGAGTGGTGTTGGCAGTAGCCTATCTGCTTCTTGGAAAATTGTTGGGGGAAAGGGGTGAAATATATATGTAATTGTTTAGTCCTGAATATCTCTGCTTATTTGGAAACTAATGCCTATGAACATGTACTTATTTTTGTATTGTGCTTTTTTCTCTTATTGAAGTTTTTTTTTTTTTTTTCTTTTTCTTATTTTGATTGCTTAAAAATTTTTATTTCCTTTTGCAATTTCAGAATTCAAAGAAGCCTTCTCTTTGTTTGACAAAGATGGTGATGGTACAATCACAACCAAGGAATTAGGAACTGTAATGAGGTCGCTGGGGCAAAATCCTACAGAGGCGGAGTTACAGGACATGATCAATGAAGTTGATGCTGATGGTATGTGCGCGTGTGTATGCTAAATCTTTTGTTTATTTAGACGCTTTTTTTTTAATCTTTTCCTAACATATCTAGGAAACATATTTTCTGGATATTATACCAAGGTGAACTCGGAAGGAAATCATCTAGTTTTGAAATGAGAAAGTCTCTTCTCCTTGGAAAGAGTTTCTGGTTTGCTGAAGTTAAGAGAGACTACTAATGCCTATACTTCAACATCTTGTGGCGCTGTGTGTGTGAAATAAGGAAGGCATGGTTATGGCTGCAGTGGTGTAGATGGGGCACAGTAGCCCGGTCGATAAGTTACTCGCCTAAAGTACCAAAGGATGTTTAGAAGTGTCGGGAGTTCGATACCCGATTCATCCTTGTCAGAAAACTGTCTTGACAATGGTGCAACAGAAACAGTGACATGACCACAGAAAAAATTGCTACCGCAGGGAGTCTCCCATTGAGCAGTTAGCGCGCCAACCTCTTGATGAGTATAAAAAATAAGCTGCTGTTTAGAATCAGCAATAAATTGTAGGTGCCGGTCTAATTTGCTCTTGTGTGCAGAAAATGACCGTGGTGCGACGAAAATGATCAAGTGGTATAGATGGGAAAAGTGTCAGAGTGGCGCAATGATAAGATGCTTATCTTCCACTATGAAGATTATCGTCAACGTCCACAGATTCTAGCCTAAGAACATCAGGAACATGTTCTTCACCGAATCTGGTGTTGAAAATTACTATATGATGCTGTATGACTAGAGTTAGTGTGTGGTAAAGTAGTGGTGTTCGCTTGCACGTTTACCTGATTTGCAATTAACGCGTGGGTTTGAGCCCCAGTGTAGACGAAATGACTTTTCTTTTGGAGTTCACCTCGGCATAATATCCAGAAAATGTTTCCTTTTGTTTGTTTTGCATTTAACAAAGCCCATGCCTATATTGCTATCAAATATATGTAGGTAAACTGTATGTCACAGGTTCTCAAACTTTTCACCTGAATGCCACTTTCTTACTGAACACTTGTCTGCGGCCCCCAAAGCAATGTAATAATGAATTGTTTCAAAGACCCTTTGTCAGCGACGCCACTCGTTTGTGCTGCTGACAAAGGTTGGCAGTGCACAGTTTGAGATGACTGCTGTCTGCAATATAACTGTCATTCTTATTTTTTCCCCCACTTTGCTTCCAGTCCTTTTGTTCGCCAAGACAATTTGCCACACTGGTGGTATATTTAGTGTTTTTGCATGGATGTGGAAACATTTTCACTACGCCCACACATACACATCTTAAAGGGGAAATATGTAATAATGATATTCTTGCTTTCATGTTTGATGTTACTAGTAATACTTAATCGTACACATTCCTCTACGGAATTTCTAATATTGGTACGTGTTGTGAACCTAACACAAAGTTTATTTCTGTGTAATGCTTGTTGTGTGTAGTGCTGCCATAAATTTTTCTTAGTATGAGTGAAGTATAACGATTGAATAATTGTGCCGTTGTTGGTCTGTAGCTCTGTGTGACTTTTTAACAGAGATCAGTTCACATTTGCACCTCAAAGTTGGAAACCACAGAAAATCAACTTTAGCCAACCACCACTGTGATGATTGCCACATGTGTGATGTTACTGACTATCGTATGCTCTGCATACCAAACTGTGCAGGGCAGGTCCTGGTTTCAATTCTAGTTAAAGTGTGGGTGCAGTTGTCCAGCCATTCAAAATTTACTTTAAATTGTAGATCATGGTGAAACTAGCCTGTAGTATGAGAAACTATGGTACATAGGGTCATTTTAGGAATGTGCGAATATAGAGTGAAAAAGCTGGTATCTTTCACACTGCAGCAGGGAAAAATCGCAAATGATTGTGGGAAGAGGTATGAAACTGAAAAGGTCACTAAAGAAAAGGGTGTAAATCTTCCTCCTGCCCCCCCCCCCCCACAAGAGGAAAAAGTTGCCAAGCAGGATTCACTAAACCTTCCCCATTCAAACCTTCATCTTGAACATGTAAATGGAGCTTATGCATAGGTGCACTGGGCAGCAAATGTTTGGTGACAGTAGATATATACAGTGAAACCTTGTTACAATGATACTTGATAAATCCCTCTACAACTGTATTTTTTTTTTAAATCTTGTTTGGAATTGCCTAGTCTAATGTTAAACACCGTTCGATACAATGGTATTCCCTCTGCTACTATAAATCCCTGTATAACAATTTTTTTGAAACCACCTGCAATTATATTCTTTCATATTTTTTCAAAATTGTCTTGAATTAAATTTTAACTTGGTAACTTTTTTCATTCTTGCAAGAGCATCCAATAACATTGGTGTTTAGCACCACGTGATCACCGAAAATGTTGATAAAGCTGTTTGTATTGTCACTTTCTCTGTAAGACACAAAAGTGCAATACCCTAAACTTCTTTACAGGGACAATGCGTCTGAATGAGTTCCATTAATCAAACTAATTGGTTTTTTTCGGCGAGTGAATGCTTTTAAAGCTTGCTTTCTGACAGTACTAAAATGCAGATTTAGAAAAGATGCCAACAACAGCATAAATTTGGAGTGATGACAATGTTGTTCAATATAGTGATAAATCTCTCTACAACAGTTTTTTTCTTTGGCGACAGAATATCGTGATATTGAGGTTTCACTGTATATTGTTATCAATACATTTGCATTGGATAATTTTTGCTAACACTTTCCTAGAAAAGAAAACTGTGTATTTTAACGATATAAAAATATTTCGACTCGTGTATAATTGAAACTGACTGTTTTGTCCTTGTCCAGAAAACAAGGACATTCCTGATGTAAATGTGTCAAAGTTGGGTTGGAGGGTGTGCAAGAAATAACTCAACAAATTTTTTTTTTTTTTTTTTTTTTTTTTTTAATGGATTTTCTGTTTTCATAGCCCATAGGTTTTTTTCTTGCTTTCTTTCAGGCTTGGTTTAAACCAAGTGGTTTTTTTCAAAAAATCAAATAAAAGTTGCCTAAATATAGTTTTTTTTTTTCCTTGAAAAATATCATATTGGTTCATTATTAGCCAAAATGTTTCATTTTTATCACATTTTATATCCTTGGGGTACATTCTGATGGTATATTTTTAAATGACATAAGATTTTATAAGCGGTTTTTTTCAAAAAGTCTCATAAAAGTGGCCAGAATATATATATATTTTTTTTCATATGAAGTATCTTAGTTATTTAAAGTTATATACAAAAGCCAAAATTTCTCATTCTTATAACATTTTCTACCCTTTGGCTACGTTCTGATGCTCTATCTTTAGCAAATTCATGAATAAGGATTGCATCACACATCTAAATGTAGTGGTGTATTATCTCACAGGGTTTCTTTTTCCTTTCACAAAGAAGCAGCAACAGTAGTGACACCATCATGCTAGGGGCAGGTGGTCCTATAATCCAATAAAGACATCAGCTGTCCTTAAAGGACAAAGACCAGTGTACTAGTAGTTACATTACCTCACATACATTTTCATTTTTTTTCCCATAAGAAGTAGCACATCTCCTACTGTATATCTCCCAGTCTTAATGTTCAATAGTAGTTTTTTTTATACTTTCACACTGTTAAGCCCAGTTAATCAGGGTTCTACTGAATAATAACAGATTTATGAAAAATAATCAGCTATATACAGGGTGATTATAATTTAAGTTTTGATTCCAAAACTATACAATAAGTACTGATCGGAATGACTTGAAAATTTGCATGGATACTCCTGAAGCAATGGAAGTTTCTTTCGCAAAAGAAAAACATGCAAAATGTGCAGGTAGATGATGCTGTACTTGGCCAGCAGTATAATCTATTTTGTGCAACCACATCATTTTGGCACTTCCACAGCATCAGTGTGTGGATAGAACTTCTATCAAGATGCACATTGCAATACCAGCAAAGCAGCTGCTGAAAACCCATTTTGACAGGATGCACCTTAACCCTTTTAACTTCTGGCTGTGGGGGTACCTCAAAATGTCATAAACAGTGGTCAGATTGCAAAATTTGGTGAATTGCGATCTCCAGCACATCCCCTATATGTTAGAAGTTCCTTAGGAATATTAACATGGGGGCGTGTTTGGTTTAATAAAGCTGAATTGCAAGCACATCATGACCATGGCATACTCCGATTCTGTTGTTGAACAACAATTTTTGTGCTTTCAACCTAACACAACACGTTGGACAACATATTTAACATTTCTTAAGTAAGTTGTAGTTATTTACAAGATATACAGAAGACTGGATGCCGTGAAGATATTTATTATTTGAGATGTTAATTTATTTAAGTTATTTGTTCAATTACTTCGTTTTTTGTGATGTTTCCATGAATTATGAAATCGTGCAATGCTATAATTAAGGTATCATTTTGCCATGACTGGCTATCGTTTCCATTCTGCGAGCAAATTTCCCACATGTTGGATGATGTCATTAATTTTTATTTTTAAGTATTTTTTCCCCTTTACCAAATAAAATTTCATTTTTTTAGGAATATTCATGTCAATTTTCAAGTCATTTTGACAATCTATCTTTTTTTAGTGTTTTGAAATCAGAACCTTAGTTATAATCACCCTGTATATCGTAAATCATTGCTAATTAATCTGCATTATTTATGCTTCATTAAATACATTATATTCACCTAATTTTTATTACTTTTTGCAAAATAGCTTCCTAATTAAGCATACTGAAAGTAACTGGAGAAAAACCTTTATATACTATATGATTAATAATAACATTGAAAGAATTTTCAAACCCGAAGTAATCCATTGAGTTAAGCAAAAAATAATTAAATTGCGAAAGTTGGTTTTTGTTAAAATGTAAAAAATATTTATTAATTAGCATGGGAATAGTGTTAATTACATTAATAACCATTTTATTTTAGTTAATTATTAGAGGTTTGAATTATTTTTCAGAAATTTCATTGTTTTTAATGTTAATACTATTTAAAACAAAAAACCTGGTTTAAACCAAAAAAAACCCCGGTTTTTTTACCAACCCTGCTTTCTTTAGGTCACTAGGGTTCTGTGAACTTTTCCAGGGCTTTCTATAGTGTCTTGAACTGTAAAATTTGTAATTTGTGTTGTAACAGAAACGTCTACTGCATGTTGGAAAAATATTCATGTTTGAGTTCTGCAAGAACTAAAAAATGCCAAACCTCTGTTACAACCAAATGGTCCTTGCTTTTTGAAATGCGAGCTGATTTCAAGCTGAATCGTGGGGCTGACGCTCAAAAATTTTATCTTCTAATACTAATATGCTGATTATGGTCTATTGTATATATCTAGGCTTGAAAAATTAAAAAGGGTTTAGGTGCCAGCCAGATTTAGATGCCAAAAATTTTTTCACTTAAAAAAAATATGGTCCAAAATAATTTCCTCTTAATTTTTGGTGACTTTTTTCCTTGTTAGTATACATTAATGATGTGAATAAATTATTTGTGTTGTCCTCCGTTTTGAATTCAACCACACATACCTAAAATATTTTAGACACCAATTCTATTTTATTTGTCACAATGGCAACCTGGTGCCTTGGCATTGGTACAGTAAGCATTCACATGTTATAATCTGAATTTTTTTATTTTTTGGTCTGTCTTTGTGAGTGTGGGGGGTAGCACCATGCATTTCCCCTCTTCCTTGATTTATTTTAAGTGTCAAATCAACGCCAACCTATATTGCTGTGGCACACTGGTCGGATTGTGAAAATTAGCAAAAATACAATTTTTTTATCCGAAATATATCTTGCAGATTTCCTGGCCTGTCATTTGGGAATGGCTGCTCCATTTTCTTTTATTTAAATCCTATATTTGAGGAACTAAGCTAAATTTGCAAGCAAGATGATGATCTTTGTGGGTTTTGACAGCACTTAATTACAAGTAGTTGTGATTTGGCTTGCATTTCTTCCATTTGTTGGCAATTGTTTTAGTCTGTTATTTCTTTTGATGCAGTTTTTAGATCACCATCAGAATTATTTGATTTCACTTGATCATAGGTAAAAATCCCTTTTTTTAGGGACTTTTGAGTGTCATGCAAATCTTAATTTTTGACTTGATAATTGGATAATTGGATTTCGATAGTTTAGTTCAAGGGTTCTCAACCGGTGCTCCATGTGCACCTCCCAGGGGCTCTGCGGCAACTCGAGAAAAATAATATAAATCAGTAAATTTGATAGATAAATAAATAAGAGGCCTACAGGTTCTGCCATAAAAATTATAAAAGCTCCTCGAGTCAAATAGGGCTCTGCCATGAAAATTATATACTGGATAGGGCTCCGCGAGTCGTAAAGGTTGAGAACCGCTGGTTTAGTCTATCAAATTTATTTGTCTATTTGGTCTTTTTTTATTTAGTCATTCGTTAATTATGCTGGAATTTTGCTCACAAACACCTTGTTCTTGTTTTCCAGGCAACGGTACAATAGACTTTCCAGAGTTCCTTACGATGATGGCGAGGAAGATGAAGGATACGGACAGTGAAGAGGAAATCAGGGAAGCTTTCCGTGTCTTTGACAAGGACGGCAACGGCTTCATTAGTGCAGCTGAGCTGCGTCACGTCATGACAAACCTCGGTGAGAAATTGACAGACGAGGAAGTCGACGAGATGATCAGGGAGGCAGATATTGATGGTGATGGTCAAGTGAATTACGAAGGTTCGTTGTTTATTAAATTTGCTATTATTACTTTTTTGAAATTGTGGCATATATTGAGGAAAAAAATCTAATACAGTCGAACCCTAGTTATAGCACTTCCCAGCTTCCCACCAAACCCGCTTAGCACCAGAAATTTTCAATAAACAAATTTTCTATTTCTAGGCTTTAGACAAGTTAGACCGTGATTTGATATAATGTCAAACTTCTGCGCCACAATTCCATGGAATCGAATGGTGGCATTGAGTTAGGGTTCGCCTGTATATGTACAAGAATAAAAAAATCGAGAGAATTTCTTCGAACCATGTTATACTGTAGCTAAATATTAAAAATATCTGACGTACCTAAGAAAGTGACAATTACTGTGGGCAGTAAGTTTTAAGGAAAATGAAACGCTTATAAAATCGTAGAATTTTATGAAGAAACCAGCAAAGTTACATTTGTACCTACTGGGGAAAAAAAACTATGGCCCTGTTAAAGTTCAGGGTATTTCTTAAGAGATCTTGGTGACAAGATAAGTATGATGGCAGAGTCTGGCATTCATTCATGATTATAGTGACATTATTTAGCCGCTTTCACTTCTGTGAGGTTCCAAATTGCTCCTCATTGTTTTCACCTGTTATGGGGGGCATTGATGTATTTTCTCATTGAAGTATGTACCCTTCCATACTTCTCTTTTTAAAAGCATCCTATTTGCCCTGATTTTCTCAATGAGGTTTACTTTTGCTCTTAATCGTTACTAGAATTGAGGGTTAAATTTAATTCACAGGACTTGTGATTGTGCTGTGATGACTATATGAATATTCGAGTTGTATCTTTGCCATATATTAAAGGTTTTTTTTTTAAATCTTTGTAAGTAAAATGCATTTTAAATCACCGCAGATGTTCTGTATTTCTCACCAGAAGTTATTCACAAGCAATATTTTGGCACTAATAAAATCTATACTTTTCGAGCTATTGTGCTGCATTAGGGAAACGTCTGCTTTTTGTTTCCTCTGCTACTGCGGTGGACATCATCAATGCAGGTGGTTGGCAAGCAAGAAGATGAAACAACTCCTTGGAAGACCATTATCTACTGCTGCTTTGGCTGAAGACTTTGGTTATTTAATGTCCGTATTTTTTATAGGCATAATTGTTTTAGCCACCGAGATGGGGCAATTTGCCTTTTGTGTATTTGTGTTTGTAAGGATCAACCTTGTTGTTCTGTTGTGGAGCAAGGGACGTGTCAGTGTTGGTGTGACGTGGTGGCTTCTAATCGAGAGGGTTAGGATCTGAGTCTTCTCTCGAATTTGAATAGGGAGGTTGGAATTCAAACATTGGTTTTTTAACCATCCTGATCTTGGTTGTTCATACTACCGGGTGCCATGTTTTGCCCAAATGCAGCCTTTCTTCCTATTGAAATTTTCTTTATACAAATACAACACCACAACAGACAAAATGCCCAGCGAGGTGGCTGAGAAAAAGATGCCCATAACAAATATGGATGTCATATATACAATACATTTGTTTCACGACAATCTATATTTCTTCGCTGTTCGGCCAAGAGTAGAAATGCATTTCAGAAAAAAGAATATCAGTGTCTTGGAAGTGGATGTCATGGCCCTTGATAAAGGAATGCTCAGTAGCAGATTTTTTCCATTTACCCCAGGCGACAGAAGCGTTGATGTTTAGTGTTGCAAGTTTTCATTTTGTGCAAAGTGTTGCATTCACATGAACAGGGAATCCTATAAACTCCCGCTGATGGGAAAGGGTCTCAAGGGGTCTTCCGCCAGTATATAGCAGTTTTTCAAGGAAGTTTCGTGTCCTTGCTTGCCTCTTCTACCTGCACTGGTGATGTCCGCCACAGTAGTGGACAAAACGCCTGCTTGTAAGAAACCTCTTAATACAGCATAAAAGCCCAAAAAAGTATGGATTATATTAAAAACGCTAGCCATGAAAGCCTGCCTTTCCAATATTTGGCAATTTTACTCACAAGTGGCAAAATTTTTGGCAAGGATGGGCAACGTCTCATATTTATAATGATCCTGATTTCCCTGATCAAGTATGGTATGATCAGGAAAATCCGTGTTTTCTTAATCAAGTATGGTCATCATAATCATAATGAAATAGAAACTTGAAGCACACAATATTTAATTTTGCATCTGATAACCTTTTTTTTTTTTAAAAAATAAAAGTTGTGGAAAATGTCAACCTCAGTTACTAGGACAAAACTTTGTGGAATCTTTGTCGTTTTAGCCCAGTTTGACTGCAAATGATTGACTTATAACATACAAAGTCTTGGTTTAAATGATTAACAGTTTTGCCCCTGGATTAATCTACATTACGAGATTATTAATGTTTGTGTTTTAATTTATTTAACCTTGTAAAATTTTTCGCTTATTTTTTCCTTCTCTTTCCAATCTTTGCAGAGTTCGTGACGATGATGACGTCAAAGTAATTTACATAACTTATGTAGTGATCAGCAATGGAAAAGAAGAAGCAACTTTCAAAGTCTAAAAAAAATGAAATCATTTCTTTATTTTGTCCAATATATTTATCATGTACAAACGGGAATTTAGCATTGGCACCTGGTGTCATCTGGGTGTTTTGTCTGTAAAAAAAATGAGTCGATAAATTTTTGTACCATATTTCACATAACTTGGAAACAAAAAAAAAAAAACTTTTCTCGAGGTAACGAAATTGTGGATTCTTTATTTTCCATTGCCTTAGGTTTTAATATAAAAAAGGAAATAAAATATATATATAACTTTTGTTTGAAACAAACAGTTAACAAAGTATGTAAGCTTTCGAGGCTTGAGTTCATTGCCGCTATGTTATGATTCTTGTGGGTTTGTATAGCAGTGGTCGTAAGGTCAGGGTGCAGAAACGACTGTTTGTCTGCAATTGCAGTGCATATCATCAGTGGATTTTATTTTGTCGCATTTGATCGATAATCAGTATCATTCACTGATAGTGTGTGCTGTGGTAGCCAACAAAATGTCTCGTGTTGCAGTTTTTTTGTTTTTTTTTCGGACCCAGCTTTTACCCGAATGAATCGTTGTTGTGGCAAAGTAACAAGTTTTTTTTTTTCTTTTTTTCATTTATGTTCTTCAAACTACTGTACATTCCACTTTAAGTTTTATCATTTTTTTTTTCATTTTACTTGTCCTCCCCTTCCCCATATGTTTAATTGAGAAGAAAAAAGTTTAAATGAAATTTTGTCTTGCGTTTTATTATCGTTAAAGTAAAGAAATAATTGCAGTTGTGAAATTTGCTCTGTGTACATCTTGTGTAAGAGTGTTCCTCACAAGCACGTTGATCATTTTCAATAAAATTCTTTAACTCAAAACTGGTGTCGCTTCATTTTTTATTTAAGCTTCAATATTTGGTTTAAAAAATGATGAGAAAAAGGACAGGATGAGCCAGAAATAGTGGGCAATTCGCAGCTTGTACTGACTTAAGATCCGATAAAAGGATGTTTCACTTGCTTGACCTTTAGCTTATGAAAATCAAACATGAATTTATTTGTCTGAAGTTCTTTGGTTCAAGGTAGGGCAATTTTGCAGTTCACTGTCAGCTTATTAATATTTTGGTGTGCCATATTAACATGAAAGAAAATTCAATAGAACCAGCAATTTATTGATATATATATATATCTTGGGTAGTAAATTGTGCAGTACGAGGAATGACTCTTAGTTTGACATTTGTAGCAAGCTTCCTCTGGTTGCCTGGGGAAAATGTTACAAAATTTTCTTTGCTGTAAAGATCGTTTTAATATGACAATCTTGGCGAAGTTCTTGTATTCTAGACCAGTCTTTAATATATAGTTAATATATATCACCTGAAAAAATATACTAGTTGGTTAGATGTGTTGTATTTATAGTTTGACACATACTAAATTGCGGTATCATCCACTTTGGGAAGCTGTAGAAATTGGGTATGTGAAAGGATTTTTTTTGGCCTTTCAAGTGGCACCGCAGAGAGAAATCTAACCCCCTATAAAGTCGTCTTTTTAAAATTAAACAGGCTTTCGATTTTCAGCAAGGTGCATAGTAAGGGGTTTTGAAAAAAGTTTCTTTGAGAAATCAACTTAAAAAAAATTGAATAAGAGACGAGATATATATTGCATCATATTGCCGCTTAACTGCTAACATCGCAAGTAGGAATTGAGATCTCATCTGACTCTGGAAATTAAAATTTTCTTCAGTGGCAAAAACATGCAGTGTCGAATCCTTTGCCACGTATTTAAAATGAAAATAAATGGTGTTTGAAAATGTGTGAGATCTTTTCCTTCTCTCTTCCTTTTTTTATCTGAAAGTGATCTGTTGAAAAAAGCAAAACACACACGAGAGGTGATCATATGGGTATTTTTGAATAATAATCTCTCACTCGACAGAGTTGCAATATTGTCACGAGGATTCCGAAAGTTATTATTTCACGGGCAAGAGTAAATTTTAATTGCAGAGTAATAGAAAGGGGGGAAAGAGTTGAGTGGCATTAGATTTCTCTTTAGTGATCGATCACATCCTCTCCCCATTGGCTGATACAGAGGGAAAGTGAAGGAGGCGATTGCCCCTCCCCGTTAACTTAAAAAATTGTATTGGCGTAGGGTGGTGGACTCCCGCCGCGTTCTAAGAGCCTGTATCTGCTTATGCCTACCCCAATGCGTGTTCCCTTGCTCTCTCATATATAGTTGGGGGACAATAAACAAGTATAGAAAGAATAGGGAGAAAAATCCGTACACGATCGGGTTATAACCGAGACGTGTGCTAGTGTGGTGGGGGCATAGGAGCTCCCGAAGACGACCAAAAATTAGAAAAATTAATAATTTTTAGTGTGAAAAAAATCGAAAACAAATACCTATTTTTAGTGTTTTTAATCAATTTTTATTAATTGTGGTGCGCGTGCGCAAAAAATGGATCAAAACTACTGTTTCTCTGACTAAAGTTTTGTAATCTTCAATCGTTGCAATCTTTATACATATTTATTATTATTTGCACTTATTTAGCTATATTTTGATTGTACTTACGCTAAATACCGTAATTATTATTATTTGCGATTCACTGTCATTAAATTTTTGATTTCAAATAATCTGATAATATGCCTTAATGACACGTTTTACATGATAGTACATTAAATGCACTGAAAAAAATTTGAAAATTAAAATTAAATTTCATTATAAAATATAATAAATTTTATCAGATTTTTTCTGGTTACAACATGGTGCAGAGGGAAGCCATATCACACACTGGCAACTCTATAAAATTCATGCTGCAATCATATCTGTAGTGCGCGTGCGCAAAAAATGGATCAAAACTACTGTTTCTCTGACTAGTTTTGTTCGCAAATGCACCACTATTCCGCGATTTTTTTCGTTATTTTTTCCACACAGTCAATCACGTTGTCCCCAATACTCATCCACCCTATCATGGAACACTCAAACTAAAATCAGACATTTTCAATAACTAATAGAAAAAAAACATTTTCTATATCCAAACCTCTGCTGATTTCTGCCCCTTTATATCTGCCATTTTTTTTTTTCCTGCTGGATCATATCCAGATTAGCTACACGCGACATCTACACGAGCTTTGCTCGACTCGAATATGATATTGATGAATGAAGTAAACAACGTAACGTAGCAGAATTCAATTTTTTTACTTTCTGAAGATGAGCGGGATTTTAGTTGAAATAAACAAAATAGTTTATAATCAACAAATAACATATTGTGAGTAGACGATAATCGGTTGAACTATTTTTAATTACTTTATTCATTAATTTTCTAAAAAAAAACCATATTTGTCTTGATTAGGTTGTAAATAATGGGTATGTGTTTTGTTGATATTTGTGATCATTACCAAATCTATTACCGATAATGATAAATAGGGGGCCCAGCTGTGACATAGTGGAATCCCCCTACACCCCAAATGTTCACTGGGCCTCCTTTCCAGGGAAAAATACATTGTAAGAAGTGTATAAATGTAATGTAGTTTCGGGCTATAGCCCAGTCAGCCCCACTCAGGTGGGAGGGGTCGTGTTGACAAATGACGTTTTTTTACATATAAGAGGACCCTTTATATTTCATACATGGTCGGTAATACGGGGGGGGGGGAACATTAACCCCCCCAGCGTCAAAGGTGGAGTCGACTGATCTAATGTATATATGAATTGACATCATCGTTCCCCCCTCCCAGACTTCCAAGTCTATTATCTCCGCCTATGGTTTCATAATCAAAAATATTATATGAGAAAAATATTTGGAACAGGTGCTGTATAATCCAGAGATTGGCGATTTCTGGCGCCAAACATGTCCGACGACCCGACCAAAAGTCGCCAAGGCCGTTAGACACTGCGGACGCCGAAAAAAAAAATCGCCAGCATGGAAAACAATAATAAAAACCCATTCAAATATGAAAAATATCATGAAACACAAATGAAATATAATAGTATATTTAAATAAACAACGGTCATGCATGGTGTAAAAATAAGCATATTCTATGTAAAAAAAATTAAAACCCGGACTATTTCCGGGTATCCAGATTCTTTTAAATAAAATAACAAATATTAATAAGAAAAATAAATAAAAAGGATACAGCCCTACCGTTCGACGAAAATGTAATCCTAACGCTCGGAACGAAAAACACTAAATGACTATTCAAACATTTGAAAAGACACGCTAAAAACAACTAACGAAAGGTAATCGCATCGGGAATAATCCAAGACAACGACGCTACTGCACAAAGGGAAAAACCGCTGTTATCCGTTTGAATCGCCCGCGCTTTAAGCGCCATCTATAATGGATGGGTAATGGAAGCTACGGAGGAACAATCTAGAACAATGACAACCCGGCAAAGCAAGTGAGAGCCCGATCGGCATAACTGAGAGCGCTGGCGTTGGCGACTTATAGCGCTCTTGGCGATCTGGAGTATATTGGATTTGGCTGTCTGGATTATACAGCACCTGTTCCAAATATTTTTGTAACTTTTCAAAATCAAGTTTCACATTGTGGATCAATAAGCAGGGTATGCCCCCCCCCCCACAAGTACAAGGTTGACAGGTCTCTAGCCCTAAAGCCTGGTTTTCCTAGGAGCAGGTTTCCTGTGCCGCGTGCAACGTGATTCGTCAAGCGCGACATGCCGTCCACTCACCAATAAGTGCAATACGCCTCGTGACAGCGCTTTATGTTGGGCGTTATTGGCTGACTCCTTCTGGAGGAGTCAAATGCGTCGTGCGCCGCGGTTTTGCCGATATTCTCTTCACTCTTGTGTGTTTTATTTCCCTTCCGTTCAAACCGGAGCATGCAGATGACAGAGTAGCTGATGCCAAAGCCATATACTTTATATAGCCGCCCTGATCTGATGCGCCTCGCTAGGAAAACACAGGCGTGTAGCATGATTATGTAACACGTTTCTGCCGGCACGAAATGGTCTAATTCGGTCCACGCGGCGCAAGAAACTTATTCCTAGGAAAACCCGGCTTTAGGCTTGTGACAATTCTCATAATTTTTTGCTTTTTCACTCTATAAATTAACTGTAGAAGCCCCTGTAAAAGTCTGATTGGGGGGGAGGGAGGGCCCAGCCTAGGGGACCTGCTCCAAGATAAAGAGAGCATGAAGCAGGGTTATTTCTTGTAATTACAGTAAGCCCTTGGTTTACAAACTTAATTCATTCACGAACCAAAATAATTTTCCTCCATAGGAATCTATGTAAAATGCATTGTGTCTGGGACCATGGCGCCCACATTCTGAAGCAAGACCCTTGACGGGACCCCCTCCCCCCCACCCCTATAGTAAATTTAAAGCGTTAAAAAACAAATTTATGAGAATCTTTCTGGGCCCCAGGGCTTAAACCAATGTAGTAATTGTTTTAACTTTTTTCTTTCATATTGAATTTTAAATTAAGATCTGTTTTGTCTTTTAACAAGAATCAGGATATGTTAAAAAGAAACCGATTGCATTCACTTTCACTAGGCCCGTCCTCTCAATTTCTGGGGGGGGGGGGACAAAGGAAATATGGACAGCTTTTAAATAAAAGGAACCAAGCGGCATTAAATCACAACTGAGGAAAAAGCCATTTAAAGTTTCTTCGGTTAAGTTATCTCTTCAGGTTGGTAGTTGGTTCAAGTGCACACAGACCACATCACAGTCTATGTGCCATTTAGTTTTACTTAAATAAAAATTCCCACCTCTTTCGATAGTTCAGAAGTCCGTATATCTCAAAAATGTTAAAAATGATGCTTGCTCCTTGTATATGAAAGCCATTCATATAGCTATTTAATATACATATATACAAGATGCATTGGTTATAGGGCATATGGTATTTTAGGGGCAAATCGTTGATTTTAGCAGGCGCGGATCTATGGGGAGGGTGATCTCGAAACAGGAAAAAACTGACTGTACTGGAAAATAAGGGACATATAGTCACCATATTCACCGTGTAAAAAAATCACCCCTCCCAACAGTGAGCTCTAGATCCGCCCCCTGGATCTTATAGTTATACTTCCAAATATAAAAATTATCCAAATAACGTGTAGTGCTCATAATATGTCATGTTGCAGTGGGAGTTGTTATTAAAATAAAAAAAAAAAAACCTTTTATACAGTCCTCGTGTGCTTCAAAACTCACTTAGAAAGTTGTTGCCTTGTCTCTCCTGATGACAAAAAAAAATTTCCACGTGCAATATTCACTTAAATATTCAAATTCAAAAAAAAGGAGCAAAGGTGGGGGAAAAAATAGAAATGCGGGGAGGGCAATGGTTTACCCATCTTATCAATGATATTTTTCCTTTGCTAGCATGTATGTGTGAATTTCTTCACTTCTGTTTCTTGCGCCACATACTTTTCCTACATCCTTCCACATTTCATCAATCCAAAGAACTGGATCAAGTACAATCACGCTCACTGCAAACATGATTTTGTCGTCCTCTCCACTGTAAAAAGTGAATAATTTTATTGCTGAGTTTTTGTTCCTCCCTGCTTGAGGATACGACATGGGGAAACAAACCTCATTTCCCCCTTCCCCATGCTAGTTTCAACTGAGCTACACTTTTCCGCATGTGCCGTCAGTGATTACTGAGAGAAGTTTTTAGGAGTTGAATGTGCTTAGTAGTACTGTTAGACCACTTGAGGCTTTTGTGCCGAAATGGTTATTTTATTTCAATGTTTATGCTTTTTTTTTTTGGTAATTTTGATTTTTATTATAGGTGTGAAAGTAGTTTAGAATGCCATCGAGCATTTTTTGGATGTGAAAATGGAGGACCAAACCTCAAACAAACCGTTGTCATCTGAACTTCTTGATGATATCGATGAAAAGTAAGTGTTGTTTTCTAAGTACAGATCATACATAAATCAAAGCAAAAGTAAGGTGACCAGATTACATGATATGACGAAACCTTGTATCCATAACCAGTTCTTGTCGAATGTCGTCTTTTTTTTAACCACATATTATCTACTTACAACCAAATAATGTTATCCTTGGAAAACCTTAAAAATTTTTCATGATATGTTTGGTCACCATACCTTGAAATGATTTATGGAACATGTTTTAGTTATAGCAATTTCAGAAAAAAGATTTGTTCATGAAAATATCACATTTTAAAAATGTTACGAGGCTGTTTTTAATAGAATCAAAGACTTGATTCCTGTTAAAGAGTTCCCATTGACCTGGAAAGTCATGTAAAATATCCGAAGACGATGTCACTCTCTGCTATTCAAACAAAGATTTCAACAATTGCACTGACTCGAGAGATGAATTCATAAAAGAAAACTCAGCTGCCTCTGCAAAGGAATTAAACCTATGTTCTCTCACTTGCCGGGTGAGCATGCTAGACCACTACATTACAAAGGCATCAAACCTCTTTCCTTAGAGCTTGTGTGCACTGAAAAGGACCGTGCATGGACAGTCACTCTAAGTAAATAGGTTTGGTGCCTTTGTAGTATAGTGGTCTATCCTGCTCACCCTGTTCGTGAGAGGATGAGTTTTCTTTCCTGAGTTCATCTTTCACATCAGCCCAGTTGTTGAAACCTTAATTTAAAATATTAAATATTTGGCAAAAGTCAGAGAAATATGCAAATATTAAGATATGATGTTTTATCGGTCCAAAATACATTGAGAAATTGAATTTCTGGATGTTGTACCAAAATAAATATTTGTAATGAAAAGTGATTTGTCTCCCGGGAATCAAACCCTGGGTCTCTTTGCATACTAACCAATACGCCAGAGATACACTTTCCAATTCCTCATAACGCCCATTATTAGCATGAAGCAGTGAGTGGAGACATTGCAGCCTCCCTTAACTACAGCAATTTTCACCCCAGGTGGCATTTTGCATTAAGAGATTATCTTTTTTCTGCCTGAAATTGTAAATATTGTATAAAAGTGAGGGAAGTTCTCTGAAGAGAAAAACTCTAAAAACAAAAATTTGACATTTGGAAGGTCAAGATTTTGAGTTATGTAAAGGTCTGAAGTATTTCTTTCGGAGCTTTGTTTAGGAAAAGACAGGCAAATGGCCAAGCAGATTTTGCTGGAAACGCTGCTTTAGGATAGCTTATATAAAAGTTAAAAACATTAAAAAAAGTTCAAAAAAATAATAAAATACATTCAGAGAAAAAGGTATTCTTTCATTATAACCATACCACACATTTTCAACACAGACTTGGTGTATTTTGGCTTCTTTCTTTCCGCACACCTTGTTTAAAAAAATGAACAAATTTATGGACATCATGAATATTGTAAAGAAAATATTCAACACTAAGAACAGAAGGCATAAATTAAAAGAAAATTCGCCAAGACAACAACAAAGGCACCAAGTGATGGTTATAACGGAAGAATACTGAAAAAAGTCATAGAATATTTAAGTTTTTAAACTTCATCGGATATTTCATCCAAGATCTTTATGAACAGGACAGATGTCTTCGTATTATACGGCATAAAACAAGTGTATTTTTATTAACAATGGTCATTCAATTTTTTTTTTTTTCATTTAATCATGTTTCTTCTTGTGAATTTCGCAGTTTCCCGCCCGTTGGCTGCTCTAGGTCTACAAGAAAGCGTTCTTCTGTAAGTAATTATGTTTGTATATTTTTTGATAATTTCTGTATATGCATCTCACACGAGTTAATTTTGTCTTCTGATGTTTCAACATTTGTAAAGACAGAATTTTCTAATGATTTAATTGTAGATAGCAGTGGTAGCTATGTAAAGGGAACGTTGGTTTATGACTAAGTTTCATGACGTCAGGACTTGATAAATCTCAGATGACAGGTCACCATGGTGACTAAAAAAATTAGTGTTGGCAGCAAAGATTCTGTATGTGATTATTGAATGGGAGTTTAGCGGGAATAGGGGTTGCTTAGTCCTGGAATAATTGAAAACATTACTTTAGAAAAAATATGCTTTGTTCGTAAAGAAATTTTGGGTGGATGGCTAATTTTTTTTTTTTGATTTGTCAAGCCCGACTTTAGTTACATTATGGATTTCCTAAATTTTCATTGAGAATTACTGCCCGTCTATAGTTTCAAGCTCTAAGATTGATTTCCTTGTTAATCATACTACTGTATGAAAGGTTTTGGTGGGGAGGGAGGGGGTGCATTCGGCACGATTTTTACACTCATGCTTACTACTGTGCATGCACCAGGGCTATTTATGTCCTTCTCCAGGATAGAACCTGTGGACCTGACTGCAACCTTTATGGGGGTAGATGAATATCTTGTACAAATCTTACCCAACATGCCCCCCACAACATCCCTTTCTCTCAAAACCAGCAGTGTTGAGATGGCCCTGCTAGAGGGACGCTCATTGTCAAGAGATTGACCTTATTCATAAAATATTTTTTCATTATAAATTTACTCAAAAATCAATTTAATAAGTAGAAAGGGCTCTTGGGTGGGGGAGGGGTGGATAAGTCACAAGCATATAATATGTTCCGGCGGAGAGCATTAAAAAAAAGGTGATTTCTGCTCATCTCTTAATTACCACTTCTACTTAGATCAGAATTTCAGACCGTTTTATTTTATTGGGGCTCATCAGTCGTTTAAAAGACCTGCCTTCATCAAAAAGCTTGGGTACTTTTGGATATGTAAACTCATCTTGGCTGAAAATTAAAAAAAAAATGTTTTTGCAGAAAATATAAATTTGAGTTACCAAGATTATGAATTTTTATTGTTATTTTTCCTCATCTGTAGCGACCTTTTGTTTATATGTATGTGTGCATTGTACATGAAAAATCAATTTACTAAGGGTAGGTTGAATAATGTGATGTTATCAAATTTCTTTTCTGCAGATTCTCAAGCAGAGGGCTTCATTTCAGCCAGATAATACTTCCATCGAGGTAATATGTAATTCATATTTTTCTGATTCAGACACAAGTGTGGAAAATTGAAAGCACGAAGAACTTTTTTTCCCCGTCATTATATGGGGAATTCTATTTAACACATCACATATTAACTCATTTGCTTCCATATTGTCATGCACTGATAAGGAAATCGATTTTACTTACCTTTAAAGCATATTATTCCAATGCTCAGTGATAAGAGAACCTCCAAAATTCACTGATTATTATTCCGAATTCCAATAGGTTAAAGAACGAAACTTCTTGAATGGGAAATGTTTTGATATGAAAAAATAGTTGACTATTTGGAAATAAGACTGTTTAAATGGAAATAAATGGCCCGAAGAAGGCACTTTGTGAGCAGAATTCACTGCATAAAGAATTTTCTCATTGATATCATTGTTAGTGATTTACAGAACTAAAGCTAGTGGGAGAGGGTGTGGGTTAGTCAAAGGTCTGGTGTACCGGACTGAGGGGGGAAAGCCAGTTTATCTCTTTTAATATCTCATTTAACATTACAGGAGGGGGTGCGTTAAAATGCAAGCTCAAAGCTCATTAGTCATATTAATTTATGTTCTCACAAATAGGACTAACTTATCTGGTGTCTTTTCCTTAAGGCCTCCATACATGGTCTGGAAGCCCTCAGAGGAGAAGTTGATCAGACCATCCTGTTCAGATTTCCAGGTTTTCCTGATTGCCCCCCTTTCTCTCTCTCTTCCCCCCCCCCCCCCCCCGGCCACACATTCTCCATAATGTCTTTCTTAGTGTACTTTCAGTATGCTGGTGGGTGATCACTGTGGACGATAGTTTGGCTGTTGTCGGTTTTAGTTAGACAGAGTGCATTCTTAATGGAAATTGCAAGAAAAATCGTGAGAGAAAAATATGGTCCAATGAGGGGACATTTTCCCACATAAACAAACTTAAGGATTGAAATTCCCGGCTTGTGTTGACTAAATATTGGCTTCAGCCAAACTGAACTGGCACAACACCACACACTCCTGTACAGTTTAGGGCTACAGTTATTCAGAATCAGTTTTTTCATGAGACATTTTCTCACCAGGCTGTCTGGGGACAGCCCAACAAGTCTGCAGAGTTTTCTACCACGCATGCTTCGGAAATACCAAAGACCATGACCACAGTTTTTCATATAGGATTTCTGGACCATTATGTGTTTCTGTTCCCTGTAGCCTTTAACATTTGATAATATCGATGACCATCTTTGAATTTGCATGTGATTTATTATTGACTGGCACAGTTTTCTTATTCTTTAAATTTTCTGCGTAGGAGAATGAGGAGAAGCGGAAGAGTCTCAAATCCTCTAGAAGAGTCAGCTGGGCCAAAACCTACCAAGTTGTGTAAGTAGTTGCATCCAGCAGTTTTAAAATATATTTATTTTTATTACAAATATTTGTATTGTTAAAGTGTCTTTCTACTTATGTGAAGTTTGACACCACGCAGTCATGTGGCTATTATGATGGCCATGCAACCATGTTAGCTGCTGGGGAAAATGCATCGAGAGAGATATGGAGTGGGGGGGGAAGAGAAACCACAGCTATAAATTTCTGCTGACTGGAATTTTTCGGACACAACCCTGCCTCGTTTCAGATAGCAGAAGTAAGTTACTAATTACATCAGTCCAGGGTTGTGAGCAGTTACTGGAGTTTCAATTCCAGGAACTGCACAGTTTTTTTTTTGTTTTTTTTTTTGCTGCGTAAATTTTCTGTGGCTTTTCAATCTTGAAGTGTGAATCAGATTTATTTATAGGGGTTTTTTTTTTGTATCTTGTATCAATTCATTTTTCTAGGTATGTTAAATCTATTGTTAATTTTTTTACAGAGAATTTCAACCATTCGAGCGTGGCGGTGGTGATGATGATGGCGAAAATAATCCAAATAATTTGGGTGAAGTTTTTAGTAGTTTCAGTTCTTTACAGTCAATAGTTGATCAGTTTTTGCTTCTCATTTTCTTGTCTTTTTTGTTGATGGCAATGTTGAATCGAACCATTAGTTATTTTTTTTATGTGTTTCAGATCCATGTCCTGTTGTTAAAGATCCCAGCCTTACAAGTCAAGCATTGTAAGTAGTAAAAAAACATTTCTCATCTTCATTTTTTCCTATGTGCTAAATCCATGCTCAAGTAAATTAAAATGCTGCTTCTAATTTGTTTCAACTAAGTTTTTATGGAATTGTGGTAGACCTTCTCGCATAAGAAATAAAGAGGGCCTCACCTACTTTGAATGACACTTTCCAGACATAAGGCGGGTGTTCAAGTATTATGTTAGCAAATTTTTTGCCATTTGGAACCCGTCAGAAAAATTTTGTCAGCTCTATCCCCCTACTTCCTAATGCATATTGGTGGAATCAGCGACGTGGGGGGATGATCAAAAAGGTTTTTTTTGTAAAAATATTTTTAAAAAATTAAAATTTTGAAAGAAACTACTTTTATATATATGTGTGTTGTTATAATCAATTTCTCTTAATATCAATGGTATTTGAGAGAGAGGGCTCAACTCAAAATTTCTTTATAAGTAATTCATTGCGACCCACCCTCCAAGCCATATATGGTAAACCCTTGGTTCTTGAACCAAATGTGGCCCTGGGAGTTATCTGATGTGCCTGCACCCTCAAATGTAATTTTGTAAAAATGAACTAAGCGGCACATTTATCGATCACTTATAGTCACCATTATGGTCGTATCACTGGCGTAGAAAGTTGTGTACTGGCACTTAAATTGAAGCAATGACTTATCCATTGATAACTCAAATTTTGACTTCACAATAATTACTTAAATTCCAGAGAACGGGTGAATATAAAGTTTATTAATTTGACGAAGCACATGGTACATAACACATATAAAGAGAAACAAGTATACATGGAGACATAGAAAATAACATCTTGAATCTGCAAGAAACGAAAGCATTCTCTCTTGAACAGCTAAAGAGGTAAAGAAAAAGTGGGTTCACGAAAGCGATGTGTTGGCAGCAACATCTGCATACTCTTGCCAACAACGCCGCCAGAGCTTAAGTGACCCGTGGCACATTTTCATATCACTCAAGTAGGCCCGTGGCACATTCACAGATCACTTAAATGATCTGCAACACCGTTCTCGAACACTTAAGCGATCTGCTGCACATTTAGAGATCCCTCGAGTGACAGGTGGCACAGTTTTACAGCACTTTAAGCAGCCCCCAGTGCTGTTCTACATCACTCAAGTTATCCGCTGCACTTTCCTATATTACTTAAGTGATCCGCTGCATAATTATGGATCACTTGAGTGATGCGTTGCACAGTTCTAGAGCTTTTAAGTGGCCTGGACATATTTCCAGATCACTTGATCCGCAAAACATTTAGGGATCACTAAAGCGGCTCTATAAGGGACTTATAAATAGGGGGAATGTTAGTTCAGGTGCCCACAAACTAGGGAAAGGTTTTTCTTGTTTTTGTAAGATGCCATTAAGAATATTTCATATTTTTATTAAGGGGGGTGATGATAAGAATTTGATGACGTAAGCATCATCCAAACCTCCCGTCCCCCTTGTTATTAAAAATAAGCAAATTGGAAGTCCCCACCCCCATTGATGCTAACTTAGTACTTGAATGACGCTTAAGTAAATAATAACTTTGCATGAAGCTGTTGCCTAGCTTACAAACAGGATCAAAAACAAATTTAAAGGGGTATAAAAACAAAATTAAAGTTTGAGATACATTATTCGAATAAGGGTTTTCCCCGGGAAACTATTATTTGGTCATCAAAGAGGGGTGACTGCATCTGTGCGGTTACTGTTACGAGAGGTTTTACTGTAATTCTCCATTCCATGTGAATTGTTTTTGCACCGTAACTTATATAAATTATGTATTTGTGTTGTTCTAGTTTTTTTTTTAATTGTATTGTTTTGAAATCCAATATACTGCAGTTTAGTAATACAGGGTGCTTCAAAGGTTTACTAAAACTTTAAAAAATTAATGGTGGAAAGGAACAAATGATGGCAAAAAATTAAAGTTTGCACAAATGGAATCAGGGGTAAATAAATTTTTCTGTATAAAAAAAAAAATGTTCCCAAGAGTCAACAATGGACAGTGCTGGGATACAATATTTGAGGTAGATTTATGAAAATTCGTCCATATAAATCCGATGACTGTATGTGCATTATTCATTCAGTGCTGGCAGCCCGATTTGCATAATTTGCTTCACATATTGCATCTCAGCAATATATGAAGTAGACTTCTGGGACTTTTTCTTATTTAAAAACAAATCTGATCTTCTGATTCCATTCACGTGACCTGGAATTTTTTCATCATGATTTAATCCTTTTCAATTAATTTTTGAAGTTTTAACAAACTTTTAATGCATACAGGAATGTCCAGGAAAAACCGGTCATATGGTCACCCCAAAAAATGTCAAACTTTTCATTTTATTTGTACAAGGTGTTTTCTTTGGCAGCGAATTGTTTTTTCAAGTCACAAACTACAAATTTTTCGAGTCTGGGAATGTGCACCAAAAGACAGGCAATGACATTTTTTAAAAATTGTTGCTTGTGAATTTTCTGTATCTTGAAAAATAATTCATAAAATTTCAACTCCTGTTCATTTAACGAACGGGGGGGGGGGGGGGGGGGGAAATCGTGAAAGCTCTAGTCTTCTGTACTTTGATTTTTTTCACATATTGTTCTTCTGTTTCTAAATTTTTCAAGTGACGATTGATAAAGTGTATATTTCATTGTACACCATATTAATGTCGTGTTTACTTGTGGTTTTCAGGACATCATCATCATCATCGACTAGTTTGCCTTCAGAAAACTCTCATCTAGAAAGTTCTTTAGATGCCTTACTGAAATCCAGAACAACAACACAGGAAAAAGAAAATATGAAAATGAACGATATCACTAACCTACCAGATGCAACTATATCAACTGCAGATAAAATCGAGAACATTTCCAACACTTCCATTTCTAACAAAACTTCCGATTTTGATTCGAACAGTTCTGATCCTCTATTGAAAAACATTTTCAATAGCTCTAAAGGAAGTTTGGAAACCGTTGATAACAGAAACATCTGCGATAGACTTCCCAGTGTCACCACGAACGTATCGTCAAATATGGACCTGACAACTATCTTGCAAAGTGCTTCAGATTCGACTCGACCTAAAATGGTGAATGAAATTACTAAGCATGCAGACTCTGAAATTGTTTTCAGCTGCGACACTGCTTCTGGTGCTGCTGTTATTGACGCCTCCAGTGTCTTTGAGGAAAGCAGACGCTACTTGATGCCGATGAACATTACTTCAAGCACGGAAGAAAATTCACTCGAAAATAACGAACATTGTAAGATGGACATGACGTGCACTGATGTCTCCAACAAAAGCATGATTCGTTATGCCGATGAAATGATACCCGAATTGAATGAGAGTTGTGAGGCTGATGATGTCAATGAAATGCACCCTTGCCACGATGATTTTGACATCTTATCAGTCCCAGAAAGGCAATGGACTGAAAATGATTTGTGCGTTGATAAAAGATCATTAGTGTTAGAGAATTCAATCATTCAAAACAGATGCTACTTAAGGTCAATGATAACTACTACTTCGAGTGTGAAAGAAAATTCACTTGGGAATAATGAACATCATAAGATAGACATGACAGGTGCCGATGTCTCAAATAAAAGCATGATGATATGTGATCCTGATGGATACATACCCGACCTTGATGAGAGTTGTGAAACTCATGTTGTCAATGAAAGGGATTCGTGTCATGATGATTTTGACATCTTATCTGTCCCTGAAAGGCAGTGGACTGACAACAATCCGTGTGACATTAGTAGATCATCGATGTTGGACAAGTCTGTGCTTCGAAATTGCAGTGGTGAAATGAATGAATCAGTTGGAAAAAACCTCAATCATAGCCAATATCAGTATAAGGATGTTTCAGATGAGGTTTTTGTCCCTGAAAGTTGTGAAGAAAACAAAGAAAATAATTTTAGTTCCAATAGAAATAATATGCTGTTTGCCGCTAAAAGATTGGGAAAACAAGGAATGTTGTCATCTCAATCGGATGTGATATGCAAAGATGCCATCAAGACTAAATCATTAGGTGTCGCTGCAGATTACATCGAAGATTGTAAAAATCCTTCTCTTCAGAATGACAGCTTTTCTCCTGCTTTGTCTCTAGACTCGAGGTCCTCTATAGAGTTAGAACGTCATAGTAATGGTTCTGATTCTGTTGAAATGTGTCCAGAACTGCTGGGTCAGTATTCATCGACTCATTTCAATTCCACTAATTACCATCACCAGCAGATGGACCTTACATCGTTTCCATCTGACAATGCCGTGAAGAATACAGAAAACATCACTATTAGTGGCTGTGATAATAAAACGAATCACTTCTCTCATGTTATGAATTTCACCTGCCAAGAAAACTCTAAACTGGTGATCTATTATAACAAAAATAAGCCAGCAAATGACACAGACATGAATTTCACATGCTGCGGCGATGCTAAATCTCAAGGGACTCTGGAAAAGAAGTCGGAAAGCCCTCTATCTGGCTCAGATAAGCTGGAGACCCTCATATATCCATGTGCAGAAATAATAAGTGGAGATGCTATGAATGCAGAAAATAACAATGATGATGATAGCAAAACAAATCGTATCACTCGCTGCATGAATTTTACATGTGTGGAACCTGCTGATCGAACTGAAATTATGCGTGCTGCGAGGGACAAGGGTATGAACCGTATTTGTCACAATGTCATTGAATCACAAGTGATCCAGGATGAGACACCGGAAAATAAAAGTGTGTCTCATCAAACGAAACCTGAATCATTTACCTCATCATCGAGTACGGAATTGAAGCCCAGTGATTTAGAAAATACAAAAGGCTCTGTTCTTGACGACTTTGGTGATAAAACAAAACGCTTTGCCCAGTTAATGAATTTCACATGCCAGGGAAATTTCAAACCGACATCATTTCGTATCCAAGAGGATAAAAACGACTCAATGGACATCACTAATTTAGATTTAGCTTATCATAATAACGCTGAACCCCAAATTATTCAGTACAAGAGGTCAGAAAATGAGAATTTCTTGTATGCTTCAGACAAAATTGAAGCTTCTGTATTAAATGCAAAGAAGAATTCTGAAGGTGGCAGCAGTAATGGTTTTGGTGGCATGACCATTCGTTCCACTCATCCCATGAATTTCACGTGTGGCGATAACTTTTGTGACAAAAATGAAGATGATGAACCCATGACTTTTGATTTTGAAAAAGAGGAAAGCTCGCTTTCAATGGATATTACAAGTTCCGATTTAGTTCATAGTGATAGTGTGAAATCAAAAGAGATTCTATATGATGTGTTAGAACCTAGAAATATTTCCATCATGTCATATGAAGTAATGCCAATATCATCCTCAGAGTCAGACATGCAAAACAAGCCTGGGAATATTGATAATGTGGTAGCTGCTGGGTCAGATAACTGTTACAATAAAACAAGTGGTTACACCCATTTTATGAGTTTTACATGTGCAGGAAATTTACAGCCTGTGGAATATCATGACAATGACAACAAAAATGATTCACTTCCTACAAATGACATAGGCCTGAATGTTACTTGTCATGATGATGTAACTCAGGGTAAGAGACCTAGCAACAACAATCTCGGTGGTGTGTCTGATCGGATTGAAAAGTCCATGTTAACTACAGTGTCGAACGTGCCAAGAAAATCCAGTGATTTAGATAATTTCACAAGCAGTGATGCTGTTAATGAAAAAACAAACTGTTTAACACATGTTATGAATTTGACATGCATGGAAAAAGTACAACCTGTTAGCTACTGCAGCAATGATGATAGGAATGATTCAGTCTCTATGGAAATGACAGATGTGAACTTCACTTGTCATGATGTCATTGAATTGGAAGTGATTCCAAAGAAGAGGCTGAAAGATGACAGCCCATCAAATGTTCAAGATAGAATCGAAACGTCCGTGTTACCTCCAATATCACATATGCAAACGATACTAGTGAACTCTGATAATTTACCTGAGAAACTTGGTGACAATTACATCAAGAAAGTCAGTGGCAAGAGTTCTGTAATTGATATCGTCAAAGATTCATTGCATGATAGAAGCCTTGCCATTTCGAACCATCCAAAGCTGGTGTGTGATGCACCAATCAGCAAGAACTTTGTGGAGAATAACACTCCAATGGCATCAATGGAAATCAATAACATCAACGTGGATATGAATTTAACATCCAGCTGCAATGTTCGTCCGAAGAAAATTTCTGGGGAAGAGGAAATCGGAGCAGTTGCTCCTTTCCTGAACAATTCAAATGTACATAATGACCGTCCAATCTCTGTTAATCATCCTTCAAGTGAGGCTCTAGTATACCCGAATGCCTTGTGTGTACCTGTCATTGTGAAATCGAGTAACAAAGACTCGTCTGCACCAGTCAATAACAAAAATTCTGGTCACCTGCCAGACAACTCAAGTAATTTTAATGTTAAAGGATTTGGCACAGGTTCGAAATCTTCCAGCATCACCAACATTGTTAATGACCAGTTGAAACTGCATTCTGAAAAAAGTTCGAATATTGTCAATCAGGGCTGCACACAACAATCAAATAAGTGTAAGAAGCCAGTTTTTCATTCAAATATCATTGAAGACGTTGACGTGCAGAAAGTTTCTGCTCGTGTTGCCAAAAGCAAAACTGATATTAAACTTTCTGGCACTAATGCCACACGTCCAACAAAGGCAACATCAGCGAATGGCGCACAGTCTGTACCGGTATTGATCCCACCTCTTCACATTCCTTGCAGTGAAGATTCACAGAAACCATCCAGTAGTAGCAGAAAGTTCAAATTTACAGTCGCCATGGGATCTTCTTCCGTGAAAAGTACAGCTAGCAGTTCTAAGAAACCGAAGTTGATGCCTTATATTGATGTGATTTACAAATTTAAACAAGAGAAGAAAAAATTATGCAACAAGAAGTCGCTAAAGACTCAAGTTGAACCGGACCATTCATCGAACAGTGATGAGGCCATTGCTAATGGTGATGCGGTTCATGAAAGAAATGACATGCTGAGCAAACAGATGCATCAGAATGTTTCAAACAGCAATCTAGGTTCATCGCTTGATATTGGACATAACCTTCAAGACTTTACCGTGTCTGACACCAATGCTGAGATAAAACCTACTGGTGCCGATATCATTGAGAATGGTAAATTAGATTATGGTTTAGAAAAACAGTTGCATTCAGTCTTTCCGATTAGTGATTTAGATTCCCATCCTGGTATTGATGATCGTCATCTGCAAGAATCTCCTGTGTCTTGTAACAAGAGTGAAATGGAACTAGACTGCAATGGTGGTGATGGGATTGCCGCTGATGTCATGGTTCATGATAAACAAGAATTGCAAGACCTGGAAGTACCCAAAAGAAGCATAATTAGAGATCTCAATTCATGTCTTGGTGATAATGAGTATGATCTGCAAAAATGTTCCTCATCTGAGATTGAGTCTCAAGTGAAATCTGATGTTAATACCGATGGAATCAAAGTTTCTGAAACAGATCAAAAACTGCCCGATCAAACTGCTGTAATTGGCAATCTAGATTCTACACATCATGATAATTTGCACAAAATGTGCACAGGTACTCAGGTGGAAATGGAACAGATTGAAGATGGAGATGTCTCTAGTACTTCAGTTATTGAAGGAAATGAAATGGTGGAAAATCATGCACTTGAAAGTCCGAGCAATCAAGATTCAAGCTTGAGTATTAAAAATAACAGGCAACCAGAACCAGATGATGAAAATAAAATCAATCACTCTGATGGTGTGATTCGCGAAAAAGACTATTCGCTAAACCAATTTACTCATCAGACTGAAGCCGCAATTTGTTATCGGGATTTGGATGCGAGTATTGAACAAAATCTGCGAGAATGTTCTGTACCCAGTGGAAAGACTTGCACGGAAACAGACCTGGATAGGGAAGACTCATGTGTTTCTGATGCTGAAGTCCTCCCTGAAGTGAACGATTCACTCAGTAAACAGTCATTTCAGAATGTGGCTTGTATTAGTAGTCTTGATGCACGGACTAATGAAGACCATCATTTGCCAATGTGTTCTGTGCCTGAAAAGACTGTGTTAGAACCAAATCTGGATATCGATGATCCAGTTATTGCTGATGATGGAGATCGCCATAAAGAGGATTATCTGGACGATCAAGTATCTCAGGGAGTTGTATGTATCAATGATGTTTCATGCCCATCTGTAGAGGATCATTCTTCTGAAGTGGCTTGTGCTCCTGGAACTGTAACTCTGGTACCAGATGATGATGCATCTAACGGCAGCCCTACTGCTCTTGAGGGAAATGATTTTGTGAAACAGCACACATCACAAAATAGAACTGGTATGTACGAGTCAGATTCCTCCCCTTGTATTGAACGTGAAGATAATGATCCAGAACATCCCATGTCTGGCATTAAACCTAAGATTGAACTATTAGACTCTCGTGCTGATGAAGTTAGTATGAATGATGATTTGCCGAACAATCGGACATTTCAGAATGTTGTTGCTGTCAGCGATGATGATTCGCATATGGACACAGAATGCATCCATATTCAAAATCTTCCGGTGTCTGAACCAGTCATTGAGGTTTTATCCAGTAGCCATCAGGTGTCAGGAATCCTGCTGGAACATTCAGCTGAGACACATCATCCAGATAACGAACTTGAAATTTTACACTTTGTCTCTCCACCTAATGATGTTCATGTAGGTACAGACGAGACAATGACAAGCAGATCTATGAGAGAGCATGATCAGGCTTTTGCAGACAATGAACAGCCAGCAGCAACTGATCTCAAGGGTGCCATTCATGACATTATTGACATTATCTGTGCTAACAGTTGTTCTGGAACCGAGAATGAAAAGACGATAGACGAATATAAGGTGAGTGATGCAATTGTAAACATATATTTTAACTGGGGGGGGGGGGAAGTGAAAATATTCGTTTACTCGAGGACAATGCCCAATCAGTTGTGTTGTAAAATCCACAAAGAAAACTTAAAAGCTAAATGTACAAAAGAAAAGTTTTATTCAAAATGTTAAAACAATTTCTTAAGTTCTTTAATGAAAATAACACGCAGCTTATATTGTACCTGAAGATCTTGGTGCTCACAGTCTTTTAAGAGTCGACTCTTCTGCAGAAAAACCTTTCTTCAGCATTGTCCCTGTCAAATTTGCAGTGTGTTCTCTTAAGGACTGTGACCTCGAAACCTGTTGGGTTTGGTTTTTGAGGTTACTGTGTAACACTGTGAGCCGCAGACGGTGTTACAGTTTCTGACGCCTCGATGGACTTTGGAAATAATAGAGCTGCCAGCATGAAGGGAACCAGTGAGTTCCAAGAAGCAATTCTTCTGAGGAACCGCTAATATACCATTGGGCCCATATAAGTTGGGGTGGTGTGATAAACAGGGTTTTTCCCCCTGTAGTCGAGATGCGAGAAGGAGGTTCGAGGTTGAGGTTGGAGAGAGAACGAGGAAAGATCTGGTGATGAAGTGAAAAGATCAGGGCCAAGATGTATCCGAAAGATGGATAATTGGTGGTGAGTGCCATATCAATTTAGTTGGAATTATTCCAGGTTCGAACTCCGTTGAGGGCACAGTGGTGGTCGGCTGAAGTTGGTTTTCTGCGGTTTTCCAGCTTCAAGGCATGAATGTGAGCCGATCTCCCATTTGAAAAAGTCTCTCCGCAGAGAGCAGGCAGGCCTACAACATGATACTCACAAAACATGAAAATTCAAGCATTTCCATCCGTACTTCAGAAAATGGAAGCCAGATGGCAGCATGAACACGAAACAAGTGCAACTCGACAACATAAATTCGTTAGGGCCAAGCATACACTCAGAACACACATTCCGGCATGTGCCAATTCGTTAGAAATTCTGAAAAGGAATGTGTACAAGGTACATATTTGTTTAAGTTAGTTGGAATTATCTCAATTCAAGAATTTCTAATCATTTATTGCTTATCGAGATGCTTAATCATTTAATATTCTGCAATGTCAAGATGATATATTCTCAGTAGTAATATAACATGTTGGATGTAAATCTCCTCTTTGGATAATCCTTATTTTTATTTGATAATTCAATAAATTAATTTGTTATTATTAACCCCTCTGTGTGAATTATATTAGTTTTTGTTGTCGCTTTCTTTGTTGACAGGTGCTAATACACAACGCATAAAGATTCCATAATCGTAAATTTAATTGTTTTCCTTTTTATGCCTATTCACCAATCGACTCTGTCACATTACAGTTCATTGAGAGGCGATTCTGCTGCTAAAAACCTTCAGTATCGCCATGGTCAAATTTGCCATGTGGCAGATCACACTTTGTTGCTGTATCCAGCAATCACATTCATGCTTCATGCATTCATGCATTCATGCATTCATGCATTCATGCTTCTTCAAATAATGTTATAAACTGTCTGAATAGGTACTTATAGATGTCATTGAAGTATTGGATTATGTCAGAGGATTGAACATTTTTTACCCCCCATCCCATCAAGCGAAACTAATTTTATTACCATTTTTTGCCCAAATTTTACCATAATTTATTACTCAATGATTACCAATTTTTTCCTATTGCGAGGTTGGCCCACACCATTCATGGCCAAGTTTCTCAGGAGAATAGTAAATAAATACACCAGACTTTTGCTACCTCTTTTTTTTTTTATATCCCACTTCCTACAAATTAGCTGCAACCCAAGCCTTCCACCATACAACAAAATTATTTTCACGAGAAATAGATTCCTTTCTTGTCTCATAAATCACCACAGCCAGTTCTCTCATCCACATCATACAGGAGCATAGGCAGTACAGAGGAATGGAGGGGTGGCGATCACCTCATTCACAGAAAAATTGTATTCTTGGCATGAGTAGAAGGGTGAAGGTAAATAATTCCTCTCATCAGTGAACTGTTCCCCCTCCCATCCTTGTTTGCCTCAAAGCAGAATATGCCGAAATCTGTGACATACATCACAGAACAATCTGGAAGAATTGTTATGTGAATTGAAAAATCTCAGTTTCCTTAGTTTTTTTGAGATACACCTTTTAGGCAAATGATGGCAGTTTAGTCGATAACCCCCCCCCCCCCGCCCCCATAAATAAGACAGGATGTGGGGATGATCTATAGATGACTTATAGGAATGTTACTTTAGGTACCCACAAACTAGGAAAGGTTTTTCTCATTGACTCATTTTGGCATATTTAGCAAAGACGGGAATTAAAGATGTCATTAAGAATATTTCATACTTTCATAAACGGATGGTTGATGACGTAATTAATCATTCTCCCCCCCTCCCCCCACATCTCTCAATATTGAAGCAATATTTTAATTTCCCCTTTACATCTAAAAAGTCATCATGTCAAAAAATAGGATCACAGTAGACTCCCGATTAGTTTCAGACAAAAATTTCAGGTTTGATTGAAAAAATAATCTTCACATTTTTTGTTGAGTACTTCAGATGTGACAAATTTTGTCAATTGCCCTTCAATTTTGCTCACCAGTGGGGGGGGGGGGGGGGAGGTCGGATAATCGAGAGTCTGCTGTATGCTGTATTATTATTCGTTGCCTTATCATGGCACACCAGGGTTCCATTTCTGTAGGATGGAGAGGCAGCTTGACAAAGAGATGTGGGTTTTCAGAGCTTCTTGTTTGGTGATTTTGGCTTTCGACATATCCACTGAGATGAAACCATGTTTTATCTGTAGAAAATGTATTCTGATTAAAAAATCAAGTTTTCCATTATGAACAAAAAAAAAATATTAAGGTATACATCAATGTGCAGAGTGCTGTATAATTATAAATTGAATGCCTTGTAGTTAGTTATGCATGTGTATATTTTGGTGATAAAACATAGAAATTTCATCAAAGTAAATAATTTTATTTTTATCATTCAGGTCATAGGTGATATTGACGATTTGAACCGTAATAAGTCATCAATGGCAACGCCTGAAAAAAACAAGATGTAAGTATTAAATTCCTGTTCACACAGTTTATCCCCTTTGATTTCTAGTTTCATGCAGTGCACAATTGGATGCCAATTTTTTTTTTCCAGTATAACTAATTTGTGAATTTTATAAATAAAGTGTTACGATACCGAATCCTCCTTTACCATTTTTGGTAAAAGAGATATATACCTAGCATTGTTTGGAAACTGAAAAGGAGATACGGGTAATACACCCAGTATTCTTAATATGCTGTTTCTCTTCTAACACAGTTGATACTGGCATTGAATGAAGGATCCCCAGTGCACGCATCTAGTTTACCAATGGCCTGATATGCATTAATCTGCTTCAAATGAACATCAGTGTTATTTGTCCAACAAATTGCTGAACTTGTTTCTTATTAAAAATAAATCTTATCACCCTCTTATCCCATTCATGCAAACTGCAATTTTCTATCATTTGTTTTATTTTTAATGAATTTTTATAAGTTAACTAACTTTTGACTCATGTTGGCTGAAACCAAGCTTAATCGATCAAAAATAACACATTCTTTGCAAAAAGTAGGGTTTGGAATTGAAGATATAACTGAAGAAAGTTCAGAAGAGAATGCCCCGTTTAAGAACGCTGACAAAATAATTGAAAATGATATAAGTAAATATTGGATGTAAAAATTCCTTTTTACTTTGCTTAATCTGAAAAAATGAATAGAGCATGGCATTCAGCATTGACAAGTGCATGGTCATTTTGGTTCAAACAACCCATGTTTCACTTATGAATTGAATGGTGTTATTATTTCGCATTCGGTTTAGGAGTTTTGAACACTGTTCAGCAGTGGTCAAAAAATCGAACAGAATACTTGGTTTCATTCTTAAGGAGGTGACTTTGTGTTCTCCTAAAGAGATTCTTCCACTTATCTGGGGAATTAGTTCGTCCTGGATTGGAATATGCTGTAAGGTTTTGGAGACCATACCGACAGGGAGATGTAGATTTGGTTGAAGGGATGCAGAGAAGATCTACGCATTTCCTTGTTGGCACATAGGGCTTGTGTTATGAAGGGAGTCTTCATTTTTTATTATGTTTACATTGGAAGAACGCAGGTGTCTGGGGGGATATGATAGAAGTGTTCAAAATTTTCAACAGGATAGGTAAGATGGACCATGATTTATTAATATGCTGTCAATCGACTGCTTTGAGAAGGGGACAACTCCAGGTTGTGGTGTCACTGGGAATTTTTCTCTAATAGGGTTGTGAATAAATGGAATAGTTTACCCCCAGGGGTAGTGAATTCTAACATAATTGGCACGTTTAAAATAAAGTAAAATAAACACATTTGAGTAAATTGAATAAGCTATCCATACATAGATAAGACAACCATAAATATTTTTTATGGGCAGTGTATTATATTTTATCAAGTGCATATATTGTTTATAGTTTACGTAATTGCATTGGGTTGCTGTTTTCCACAATATGACATCCATATTTGTTATGGGAATATTTTTCTCAGCCACCTCGTTGGACATTTTGCCTGTTGTGGTCTTGTATTTGTATCAGTGATAATTTATGTAATTATTTGTCTTTGAAGTATTCTGGAAACACCCCCAGAAGAAATTGAAGCTGATGGTCATAGAAGTGTCATAGAAGAAATTTCGCCATTTGCTGCTACCTTGGGAGAAGTCACAGAACTTTCAAAGAAGTAGGTTATGCATGCATTGTGCATTTGCGAATTGCTTAAAAAAATGCTGTGTTTGGCTGTAGTTGGTCAGACCAGTGATTACCCATCCCTCCAGGTATTATGTTAGAGTTACATGGTCAACCTTTGTAATGTCTATCGCGTTAGAGCCAAAACTGGAGAAACATATTGAAATAATGTGTGAAGCATTGCCTAAACTTTTCTTTAAGAGTATGTGTTTTGTTTTTCCTCAGAGAAAATGTTACATGGGAATTAGACAAGGCAAGCGAGCGTGAAATATTAGTTTCTTTCCTGTGGAAAACACTCCTCATCACCATTTATTTCGATGATGTTGTGAAGAAACTAAAAAATGATATCAGACCCATCAGTCTGGTGACTATAGTGTCTAAATTAAACAGTAAGCTTTTCGCACATTTATACTTTTTTAGCATTTCATTTGGCTTGTTTTTGAACACTCAATGAACAGTGTCACTCGATGTGTACTTTGGTATTGCTTGAAGGAAATTTGTTTCACTTTATCAAGTGATAAATATATATACTGTAATTTATTCAAAGGAAAGCATCCTGGCAGATTGGCTCATGAATTGTTTTTTGAGTTTCTCGGATCTCGGGATCTTCAACTTGACTTCCCGGACAGTTCTTATTTATTAAAGGTATATATTTTAATCATTTTTAAATTCAAATGATAGAAATTAGGGATTGGGGCCATTCAAGTATCCCATCAGCAGATTTTTAGCTAATTTTGACTCCCCCACCATTTCTTGTTAGCAAAATTTCGTCATCTCTGCCACCTACCTCCTAATGCATATTGGTATCAGAGACATGGGGGACCCTTTGCCCCTCCCCAGACAATCAAAAATGTAAATTTGGTGCAAAAAAAAAAAAAAAATTAAAACGGTGTACACTGTTTTTATTTGTATGTTGTTGTAATCAATTTCTGTTAAATTCAATGCTGTCTGAAGGCTAAGAACTCTAAAATTTCTCACTAAGAAATTCATTGTGACCCTCCCCCAAATGTTGATCCTGCATACGACTCTGATTGGACTGCTCTTCGAGAATACACAAAGGGGGGTCTGCTGACCCTCCTATGTGTATTCCAGGGGGGTATTCCGAGGGTCATTGGAGGGGGACCTTCTGACTGCTGTATTGAACTTTGCTATGTAATGCACAGGAATTATTTTTCTTATGATTATATAGACTGAACACACTATATTTTTAGCTTGTGCTTTAAGTTTATTAATTTCTGGTTTAAGGTAAACATTAATTAAAAGAGTGGAATAGATTGTTGTTGCTAGTTGGGGCAAAGTACCGAGCATTGAGCTCTCGATGTCTTCATCATGGTTTCCCTAAATTCCAGAGGTGTTTATCAGTTGATGGTAAGATGGTTACTTTAAAACAGCCATTTGAGTAACTTGAAGTAGTTCCTTTCTATTTAGCGACTAATACGATTAACGGAATCATTTCGGATGCGTCATAAGCCAGATAAGCCATGCTTAGAAATGTTTTTTCAAGTGCAAGGCAGGCCCGCAACACGTGTGAACAAGTATTTCAGGGGGGAGTGGTAAATAAATACACCAAACATTTGCTTCTTTTTTAAATACCCACCTACGCACAAACCAGTTGCGGTCACAGCTTCCATCATCCAAAAAAAATGTTCTCACTAGTAGTAGTTTCTTTGCTTTTCCCATGAATCATCTCAGCTTGTTTTCTCATCCACATCATACAGGAGCATAAACGGTACAGAAGGGAGTGACTGCGATCCACCATTCACAAAAGGTCTGCTAAATAATAAGGTCTAATCAATAGGGGGGAGGGGAGGTTAGTTAAGGTGTCCACAAACTAGGGAAAGGTTTTTCTTGTTTTTTGGCATTCCCAGTAAAGATGCAATTAAGAATATTTCGTATTCGTATTTTTTGAAGGGGTGGTTGATGGCGTGAGCATCATTCAAACCCCTCTCTTCCCGCTTATCTGTCATCAAAAGACAGCAAATCCTGAACCTGCTTCCCCCATCAATGCTGATGTAGTATTTGAATGGCCCCATTGTTCTTTTGAAACACTCCCCCCCCCCCCCCGTCATTTCTGATGGAATTGGCTGTATTTTTAATTATAGACTAGCTATAATACCTGGCCCTGCCTGGGTTTTCTTCAATTACTGGGACCATTAAAGAAGTGACAAACCGTTGTAAAGGCATATTCATGACTGAAACCCATTGCTATGGAACCACTGTAACCGAAATAAACATTCTGAAAGTGATTGTTGGGGCTCAGAAATCATTGTTGCCCAACAGTTTTTTGCCCATTTCGGACATTTGCCCAGCTCTGACAAACTTTTCGAGTAGCCTTTCGTTCAAGTCGGGTCCTGCTTGATGTACAATATTTTGTGACGATCTGTCTAAAATTATGGATTTGTATAGAGAACATACACACAGAAAATCAATTTTTTATATACAGATATCTTATAAGAGTTCCGTTTCAAAATAGAAGCTAATTGTATCCCCTGATGATTTTCGTCATTGCTTATGCTTTGATGAATGGATTTTTTTAAAATCCTTTTGATTAATGTGTTTCGTTCATTGCTTTCTTTAGTTGCTCGAAAAGCTGTCGGCTGCTGCAGAAATTGCAGAAAGATTTATGATAGATGTTGAATGCCTTTCGATAATTCATGATGTATCTGTCGGTCCAGATAAAAGGTGAGGAACTGAAACTTTATAAGTTATAAAAATTTCACATACAGGGTGCAATGTCACATCCTTACACAAGGACACCTTTATCTTCTAAACTGTTAGTGATAGAACCATAATTACAATTCGAAAAGTATCCAAATAACTTGTGCATTTTAGATATAAATTTAATATTTTATACTTTCCCACCTCTAATTTTTAATCAGAAAGTTGTTATCCTGTCTCTCCTGAACCCAACAAAAAGTTCCCATGTTCCAAAGTGCAATATTTTTGCCGAAATATATATTTGAGTTCAAAAGTCACTAAAAATGAGGACAATGTAACAGCATATATTGAGAGATGAATTCGAGAAAAACATTATTTTGCAGTTTATTAAAACTTTTCTAAGTTCCGATATGTCTCCTTTAACTTTCAATCGGCTAATATTTCACTTAGAAACATGGTTTGTTTGGTTTTTTTTTGGGAGTGGATCGAGAGAGACAGAGCAAAAATTTTCCGATTGGAGAAATGAAGGACAAGCAAGGACTGTACAAAAAATTAAATTTTGTATTTCAGTACATATACTGCCCTTATTAAAATGGGAATGATCTGTCTAAAATGGGTACATTATTTAGATAATTTTTCTAATTGCAATTACGTTCCTATCATCAATGGAATTAAAAGATGAAGAATGGGTGAATGTATCAGGGTGACTTTACACCATGCATATTGCAAATACTTCTGTTTGTTTTAGTAATTGATGTCGAGATTGTTGTATTGTTTTTGAATTACATGCTGGAACAGTTCCATATACACTACTACTACTCAACCTCCGTACATGCACCTTGTACACATTCCTTTACGGAATTTCTAACGAATTCGTACACGCTGGAATGTGCGTGTACGTGTTGTGAACCTAACATGAAGATTATTTCTGTGTAATGCTTGTTGTGTGGGTGCTGCCATCTGCCATCAGTTTTTCTAACTGCGAGTGGAGTGTAATGATTTAATAGTTGTGCCGTTGTAGGCCGGTTGCTTTCTGCGGTGAGACTTTTTGACGACTCTAACAGGGAGGGCTTGCAATAACCATAACATGCATATTTCATAGTTCGTCCATGCATGTTTTTATAAACACTGCACATCCTCCCAATGCATGGAGATTGGTTATGTCTTGTATACCCTCCCTCCAAAGCAACTCAGATGTGTTCAAAAGATTGAGATCAGTGGAATATCAGTCTACTTATCCAACCCTAGTTCAAAAGTAATGGGTTGGTGCATTGTTTTGCTGTAGGTACCGGTCTCCTTAGTGCACCATGCTAATCACTGTGCCTCATGATGCAGGAGCAGCAGAGAAACCCGAGTTTAGCTGTGCTTCCTATAGCTAGTGGTGAGAAGATGGTTTTGAATGATGTAATGATGTGGCAGTTCAGGTACATCATAGTTTTGTCCCAAGCATTACATTGGCAAGTGATCCTCTGCATTGTAACTTGTTCATCCACCGTTATGATTTAAGGCAGGCGACAGCATTCTCTATCATTTACATGTGCACCACAATAGTTTTCCCTAGTAACAGTGATTTTACCCAACTCTTTGTGCTCACTGTACACTCCCAACATGTAACTCATTATTAAAAACCTTGTTGTGTGCATGAATTTGGAGATGAAGTACCCCATACATCTGGATTTGATTATCTGATGACAATTTGATTCACAAAGCATCTCTTCTCCACTATTCACTTGACTATTACTCAGTGATTGGTACAAAGTCTGTGCCACTTGGAAGTTAGGTAGGTATTGCATCTACCTTTGGTTTAACACGTCTGAATTTGAACCCCAGTGAGAGGCACAGAGACATTGCCATTCAGAGTTAGCATTGAAATACAGGTTTAAGTCAGAGTAGACCTCATTGAAATGATTGCGGTAAAAATAAAATTTAAATCACTGAAGTGTTATAATTCGTGATACAAATAAACATCCTTATAAAGCTGCTTTGATGTACAAAAAAAATAAATTTTCCTGAGATGTCTCAAAGGGCATTGAATGTTGTAAAATTGCTTGGTTTGTACTAAATCGTCGACATTGACAAGCGTAAATTGTACTTAGTGAGAGCTATTTAACTTAATGAGAATCATACTTAGCTTAAATCATATACTTGAATACTAATATATTTTATCCATTATAAGAGTCGGTATGTATCAATATTTTCAAAGTGAAGCATTGTCTTTTGCAAGGTTATATTTGAATGTGTTATGATCATTTGAATAATTTTTTACACTATTATTGCTGTTATTAATGTAGATTGGTGGTACCCGTCATCGTGAAAAGCTTGAAGTCAAAGGCTTACCTTAGCTTTCCAATTGATATGCTGTGCTATACGAAGGAGATGAAGTTACCATTAATTGAAGTTGTACTTGGTAATCCACTAACGTATGTGTCTACGAAATTTTTCTAATGTGTTGTTTTGTAGTGTTATAAATTATTACAGTTTATAGTATACTTGTATGACGTTTTATGAGTTTTAAAACGACCCACAGTTCTTTTGCAGGGTCTTTCCAGGGTGATTTTTTCCCTCACTAGAGGCTCAAAGCTATTGTCTTTGAAAAATTATTGAGATAATGGAGCAGAAATGCATATGGATATACACTGCTTCACTTGCAAATCTGGAAAGCGTTTTGCTATATTTCAATTACCCCAGTATTACTAAGTGGTTTTTATTTGTGAGCATAATTTTTTCAATGGATGTGTGAAACACACATATTCCAAATCAAACTTCCCTATAAGAAATAATGGAAACTCAAATGATTTATTCAAAACAGCCACAATTCTTTTCAAAAGAAAAATGCCAATTGATTTATCGTAAATCATTGTATTTTTACTAATTTTATATAGAAGGCTCAAGTATTTCTGGAATAATACAGAACAGCAGGGAGTTGTCAATTTTAAATCCCTGCTTGCATTAACACAACAAGAGGCTGAGAGTCTTTCATGGGTTTGTGCTTTGGATGCCGCTCCTGTAGTCAGTGACATCTGAACAAATGGGTGGATATCAAACAAAGCGCCTTTAAACTGTTGAAAGGTCTCATTAATATAAATACCCATAAAATATTTAGCTCATCTTCCAAGACATCACTCATTAACCGAATCAAAATCTCTTTAATGTTCTCTTTAATAGTTACTCATAATCCCAAGTTTTACTGTACAGGTATCCCTCACTTTACGCCATTAATTGGTTCTACAAAATAGTCGCGTAGGACATCATATAAAGTGAGTTGAATTTAACATAGGAACGATAAGGATAGGGAGTTGGTTTTCTTCATGGGAATTAAAAAATTTAACCCAACAGCAAAGGAACTTTTCTTTAATGAATTAATTATTCAAACTTATATGTGATTAAATCTGTGAATTTAGGCAACGTGAATGAATGAAATTAATACTTTTTCTGTCTTCACTAATTTTGATTGATTCTAGTGAGTGTGGATGTTTTCTTTCCTGAGGCCCCCTGGTGTGATAGGCTGATAACTCTTTTTACTGAAACAGTCGATATTTGGCTGACAAGCAGCATTTTTTTGTCTCATAAAAACTTCTGTAGCAAAGCCAAAGAATTCCACATATTTCTCGCAAATATAAAAATTCTAGTTTCACTGGAACTACTTTTTTCGATTAAATTTCTCACGCCATTATCAATGTGTTGCCAAACGTTCATCAGTGAGGTCTGATGAATTGTAACTGAGAATTTCTCTCACATTTGTCTCAGCTACATCATCAAATCCAATGCATTTCGTCATCAAAAGATGTAACTAACAAGATAGGGGGGGGGGGGGTTCGAAGGTACCATCCTCAAAAAGTTGCGAAAAAATTACCACTAATTCTACTCATTGAAATATGTATGAAAATATATAAGTATCCGGCAGTATTATTATGGGTCACTAAAAAAAATTTCAATATTTTTTTTTATTTTAATTTTTTTATTTTGAATGTCAATAGAGGCCAAGAATGACAATCCCACAACCCTAGAGTGTTAGTGACAGTGACGTCATTCAAACAACATGTGATCGTGTACAGCATACACAAAGAAAAAGGGGGGGAGAGAGAAATAACTGGTTTCTAGAAGAGAGAAGTTGGAAAGGGAAGAAGGAAAAGTGCACATGAAAGTGCTAAATTTTAGAAAAGGACTTTTTTGCTTATGAATTATGCTATTTTGTCTCCCATTGCTTTCTTTTGTTGTTATTTTCTCTCCCCCCCCCCTTCCGTTTTTTCTTCTCACTTAGTATTCAACGGGAAATAAAAAAAGGGAAGCTAGAGTGAAAAGAAAATTTTTTATAGATATCGCCAAGAAGCACCTGAGGTGATAAGTAGCCAACTGTTCTAATTTTTAATAATTTTTTGTCACTTTAATAATTGAACTCTGCCGCTAATTTTTTTGTTTTTATGTGCTTCTGGGTGAGATGAATGTACTTTAATTTTTTCATAACTTTTTGAGGATGATGCCTTATGGTAAAAGCCAGAAGACTGGCAAAAACTAGGTTTTACCAAGACGAGTTGGTAAAAGCCCAAAATATGCTTCTAAACATTTTCATTTCTGACATTTAACTAGTCAAAGTATGTTTTTAATAAACCAATCATCATCATGAACTTATTAGTTCCCTATTAATTAATAATTATAACTAAATAATAAACAAAATTAATTAACTGTCATAAACGTATTTGTTTGTTAACTAATTAACAATTGAACGATTTGAACTAATTAAACAATTGTTAAAATTTACTTCTGATGCTGATTAAGCACAATTATTAGTTATTATTAATTAATTAATCTTCTCTAACCATCAATAATCAATTGATTCATTGAAAATGGGTTTTAACTGATCAAATTAATAAATTTTCTCTAAACAGTATGAAGTTTGAATTAAATAAATTATATAATTAATGGTAATTGGTCATTATTTCATTGGCATCAGGAAGTATTGAGTTCTACATGGTTGATTAATTCAATAATTAAAAATTAAGTTATAATTATTAATTAATTGTTACAATCATTTATTGAGAGATAGGAACTAATAAGTTCATAATGGTTAATTTATCCATTAAAAACGTACTTTGACTTGGTAAAAGTTAGAAGTGAAAACGTTTTTATAACGTTTTTATTTTCTGGATTTTGCCACCTCACCTTGGTAAAACGTAGGTTTTACTAGTCTTCTGGCTTTTACCATAACATATATATCTTCGATTTGCGAGCCCATTTCCAGGATTAAAGTTAAACTCCAAGGCAAATTTTTCAGGTTTCAATTCCTAAACTCACTTTTAAGAATCATATTATAGCGAAATCATGCATAAAGCAAGTGAGGGGGTATTCCATCTTTTATGTTAAGTGGCTATTTTTTAAAAGTGGTTGGCAAGCCACTGCAAAGAGTACTAGGTGCCACACTAGGACTTGTATTGAAGACTGGTGTAAGTGAAAGTGGAGCCTAGTATCACAAACCAAACTAAGTTTTCATATAAACAGCGATAAATTAATCAATTTGACCCTGTATTTTGGAGATCCAATGCCACAATTGAGTGAGTCTTGAAAACTCGTGTAATTTTACTTTTTGTTCTTAAAATCCAATTTGAAACTGAAAAATAGCTAAGAGAATATTATAAACTCGTTTTTTAGGGAAAAACTGGTTCAGAAAGTGATGGACAAAACGCAGCCAGGAAGACGATACCTGTCAAGAATTGTGACTGGCATTGAAAGAGCAAAAACCTAAAGAACTCTACTGTATTTCATGTATCAAATCATAATATGAATGAACTACGGGATCACTGTCATGAATTTACTTATACTGTATAATATATATATGCACTGGGTGTCCCATATGTCCATGGAAATTAAAGGAAAATCAGAGTACTGTAGAATCTCTATTATCTGAAACACTTTTCATGTATTGATTTTGAAAATATCGGTTCAGTAAAACGATGTAGAAAATGGTTCGACTATAACCTAAGCGTGGCGCAAAGAAGCTTTATGTGTTATGCTCAAAGGTTCTATTCTCAAATTACATAAAATAATATTCAGAATGTTGTAAAATTGCAAATGCAAAATAATACTTTATTGAATATAATTTTATATTAATGTAATTGTATGTGTTTGGTATATTCACTGCATTCTATAGCAATTTACAATATTCTTTGTGCAAACGTCTAATTTCCATCGATAATGTCTTTGGAGATGGACGTGTTTTTTCTCAGCCCCCAACACATCGACAAATCTCTCTGTATATTCATGCCAAGACAAATTTCGGAAGGGAAAATAGGTAGTTTCCACTGGGAATCGAAAACTGATCCCCAATACCCTAATTTCTGAACCTACGGGACACCCTGTATGTGCTTAAATTTTGTTACATTTTATATTTTGTTCTGTACATATATATAAGTATATTTTTGTATATAAATATGTAATTATATCTGAAATGTATATTTGTAAATATTTTTTGTAAATGGAGGCACAGACTCTTCACGTTTCAAAGTAGAGTTTCAAAACGCATGTAATTAAACAAAGACAGCAGCTTAATATACTTTCTGACGTTTATATTTGTATATTGTTAACATTCTGTAAGCAAGGTTGCCACCAAATTGGCGATTTGAGATTGCGACAAGGTTTTGCCCTCTTGTCGACCCAGAATTTTTTTGTTTGCTAAACATCTTCAACATTATAAAAATTAAAGATGGCGACAAAAAATGCTACTACAACCAAACACTCTCTAAATAAACACAATAGCCCAAAATACAAAAAAGTGATACCAAAAATCAATCGACACCAACCAAATTCTTTGTGTCCAATGCTTCTTTTTGAAACCATTTTAGCAACTCATTTTGAGCAAGAAACAAGGCTTTCTTTTGCTGGTATGAAATCAACCTATGTAGAAACAGTGATGTGTTTTCTTATCAGATTGAGAATATCAGGGCTCTCACTTGTCCTACTTTTTGGTAAAATGTCCTACTTCCTAGATTTTGGTCTATTTTCTAGGTTTTGTCCTACTTTTTCTACTTTTTACCAGATCTTGTCAACAAAACTCCTGTAACTTTTTCAATGAAAAGGGAATCATCGAAATATTGTAAAAAAAAAGTAGAGCATCAATTATCCAAAACAATTGGGAACTGAGGTTGTTCGGATAACCAATCATTCATGGAAAAAAATTGTACCATTGTCATAGGAGCAATATGAAACAAAGAGACAGTGATATTAAACACGAAACTATACATTTTGTGTCACACAGCTTACGAATGACACAGAGAATGACTAGCCTAGTTTGATAAGTTAAAAATGGCTATTAGAAGTAGGCCTACAGTTTAGGAAAAGAAGTCCAAAATTTTCTTTTGCTTCACTTAAAGCACTAGCTGCACTTCTACATGACTCGCAAATTGGAATCTGCAGACTGGAACACTATCGGTTAACCGATGTTTCAGTTGATCGTATTCGGATAATCGATGCTTCACTGTAATACAAATGTAGATTGCGATTAATGATTCTTCCAAAGCAGAAGTTGTATTGTTTTTTAGGTTATTTGGAGGGGGTGTATGTGGGCCATAGGGCTTTTATTAATATTTCTTTTGCTTTGTTGGGGAGGGTTCAACAAGTAGAGTAGTCATTAAAAACTTCTGCCTGGTTAAAAAAAAATATTTCTGCATTTACTACTTCATGGTCCTGGATAGTAACTACTTCACCAAACACCAACTCTGGCCAAATCATATATTGCAATTTACTGCCGTTAATGTGATCGGTTGGAAATGAAGGCGCTGTCTATTGGTGGTTGCCTCAAGCTCATTAGGGGAAATATCTATTCCTCCCTTGGGTTTGAACCTGGGACCGTGGCAGCAACCTTCATGGTAGTAGATGAGCATCTTGCTACCACGCTACTCGAGTGCCAGCATTACAGTGGACAGTAACTAGCATTCATCATTCAAAACTATGGTGCATATTTTATTGTATAGGTGAAATAACACTTTGCATAACAAAGCAGTTGGATACATTAGCCTATTCTAGGTTTCGTGATTCTGATACAAATACCAGGCCACAACAGGCAAAATGTCGAACGAGGTGGCTGAGGAAAAGATGCCCATAATGCCATCCAATAGCATTCAATTGTCTTTTGTATTTTTAAGGCATGCAGAGGCATAAGCAACATGTACAATGCTCAGCAAAGAGCTGCTACTACCAAACCAGACATGCATCTTGTCCATATTCCTCTGCGGAACTTCTAGCGAATTGGTGCATGTTGGAATGTCTGTGCATATAGTGAACCTTCGATGAAGTTTGTTTCTGTGTAATGCTTATGTGTAGTGCTGCCATCTGCAATGAATTTAACTATGAGTTTTTTCTCAACTCGTAGTGAGTGAAGTGTAATGAATGAATAATTGTACTTTTGTAGGGCTGTTGCTCTCTGTGGTGAGACTTTTTAACAGGGAGATTGGCTCTTGCATCCGCGCCTCAGCAAAGAGCTAGAAATGAAAGTGATTCATTTGTCAAAAATGATTACACTGACATTGAACACTAAAATCTAAACAACTTTTAAAAAAGGTATGGACAACACGGTGAAACCATCTGGCCCACCTTAACTGATTTACATCGGATCTTGTGATTTAAACGCATGAGAGCATGAGATAACACAAGATAACCAAGACACTGTAGACAATAAGAAGTAAAAATGGTGCCAACAGATAAGGATAGCATGTTGGCTTGATAAATCATCCCAGTTACCAATGGTAAATTTTGGAAGAGCCAATGCGCCAAGGTAAACTATCGGTGGCAGCAGAAGAAAAACCTGCCAGTTTCGCTGGCCTTGCTCATGGAATCATATTCATTGTTTATCAATATCCACAAACAGGCAGTTTACAACCATTTTAATCGTCAGAGAGAAAAAAATTTGTATCTGAAAATATATCATTTAGAAAAAACGCACTAGTTTGTATGTTGTGGTTTTTTTTTAGCATGTGCTGCCATCTTATTTTTAACTTGTCAATGAGAAAAAAGTGAATAAATTGTTTTAAAATTTGTTATATCCTGTACATGGCAATACTGTATAAGCAACTCTACTTGGAAAAGAAAAATGTTTTAGTACACACACACACATTGAAACCTCCCAACAACTGCCACTAACGGGACTGAAAATGTGACCGCTATTGAGAATGGTCGTTTCATTTCTGTAAAATGATAATCCATTCTGTAATTGGATTATGTTAGAATATATGATTATAGGAATTGATTAACTGATCTAAGTGCTATTTTGGCATCCTAAAATTTTTAGGCTTGCAGTACTAAGGTCGAATGCAACAAAAACAACTTGGCGAGAGAAACTGATATGGACCAAGACAGTGCACCAGAAACCCTAAATAAATTCTTTGTTCCCACCCACGAGATGAACTAAACCAAGGGTTCTCAAACTGTGCTTTGTCAGGGTGAATAGTCTCTTCAAAAAAAGCTTTGTCAGAGTCCCCTGACAAAGATTTTTTCGAAGAGACTCTTTTAGACGCGGATAATAGTGTTGATTAGGGAAAGGAGCGCAGGGGAGGGGGATAGTTCAAATTTTTTCGATTGAGGGTGCTGCACGAAAAAGTGCCAAACTAACATTCAAAAAGCTAGCATCCCCGAGTTTTACGTCATTCCGGCTAATGCCTGGAATACGGTTTTATATCGCAGCCACAGTTTTTGCATACAGAACTTAATAAAATTTCTGTTATTTAATTGAAAAAAAAAAATTCTCATTTAAAATCGATCGTGGCGTTCTAAAAGAAAGACATGTCTCATATATTTCTGAACTCTTCAACACACAGGCCGTTGGCCAAATGTAGTAGTCGGAGTGTTCTGGTGGCCCACCGATCATTTCGAGAAAATATCTATTTACACAAACAAAGGCCACAACACAAACAAAATGCCCATATATCACAAATACAGCAACCCAATACGAGCAATAAAAAACCAATAATTATGATATATAAATATATACTGGCCATAAAGAATACTTATGGTTGTCTTATTCTAAGTATGGATAGCCTTTCGATTTACCCCAACATGTTATTGTACTTCTTTTTTAAGCGTGTCAATTGTGTTACAATTTACTCTACCCGGGGGTAAGCTATTCCATGTATTAACAACCCTATTAGAGAAAAACCCTGCAACACCAAAATCTAGAGAATTTCCCTTACCAATCGATACATATCTTGTGTCCCCCTTGTCGAAGCAGTTGATTGACGACGTATCAATAACTCATGGTCCATTTTATAAATCGCATTGAAAATTTTATACACTTCGATCATGCCCCCCCCCCCCCGACACCTGCGCTCTTCCAATGTAAACATTTTCAAAAAAATCACGTCTCTCTCCATAAGTCAAGCCCCCCGTGTGCCATCAAGAGCACATGTGGCTTTTTTCTGCACTCGACCAATGTCCCTCTGTAATTATGGTCTCCAGAACCTGACAGCATACTCTTGTCAAGCACGAACTAAGCTCTGGGAAAGTGGAAGGATCGCTTTAGAAGAACGCGAAGAGACCTTTTTTGAGAATGGAACCGAGCACATTCTGTACTCTTTTCTAACCCACTGCTGAAAAATGTTCAGAATACCTAAGCCGCTCGTCAATGAGAGTTCCCAAATCGGCGATCCTAGTTGCATCCGGAATGATACCACCATTCAACTCGTAAGTGAAACGTGGGTTGTTCGAACCAAAATGAGTGACCATGCACTTGTCAACGCTAAAGGTCATGCAGCACGATTCGCGCTCCAATCGTCAGCTCATGCCGCAATCATATTCAATTTCGCCTGGAATCTCTTCCCTTTCGCTTTGATTCCCGACTACCCTCCGTAAGCTTCACGTCAACTGCGAATTCGCTCACAATCCTATCGATACCCTGATCGAGCATATCGAAAAAAAAGTGAAAAAAGAATGGGACCAAGGGCACTTCCTTAGGGACTCCAATTTTAACACCTGTCCAATCAGAAAAGTCTCCGTTCCGCTGCGACCTTTGCCGCAACCACGATTCTATCCAATTCAACAGGTTGCCCAAATCTTATGTAAACGATTTAAGAGTTTACCTTGATGGACCTGAACAAAACTTTATGGAAATCTAGGGAGGCACGGCAATGCCCCCGCCAAGAATGGGCGGAGGTACGGTGGGACGTGGGGGGCATTGCCCCCCCCCCAGCGTCAAAGGTGGAGTCGACTGATCTAATGTATATATATATATGAATTGACATCATCATCGTGCCCCCCCCCCCCCAGACTTCCAGGTCTATGCCGCCAAGTCGAGCAAAACAAGTACGGCCGTAACATCCTTTTCTGGAAGCAACTTCAACACTTTTGAGACCTTCATATCTTCTCATTGAAGTTGCTCAGAGACTTGAAACTTGGCATATCTAGAGCATTTTACAAATTCAATTAAATCTTTTAATTTCATTTTTCTATCATTTATAGTTCTTGAGAAATTTGAACTCAAAGTTCCGTTATTTTGACACTGACTCACCGATCATCAAAACTCCCAGGCACTTCTAGCAGCCCTAGAAACATGAAATTTGGTATGAAGATACGGGACAGTAATGACTAGCAAAAAACATGCCTCCTCTGACACATCACTCTGGATTCGCAACCTGGAAGGGGGGGGGGCACTGACTACTGGTTTTTGCACCAGGTCTAAGACCGGCCCTGCAAGGGGGGGGGGGATTTGAAGGTTGCTTACGTCATCAACCACCCCTTTTTGAAGATATGAAATATTTTAAGCTGTTGACGAAATTTTGCTGACAGGGGGGGAGGGGGGTCAAAAATGGCTGAAAATCTGCTTACGTAATACTTGAATGGCCCCTAATATAATAATAAGTTATGCATATTATCTTAGTCCACGCGACTTTAGTAAATATTACCAATTCAACTGAGCTACGATGCAAAACGTCAGTGGCGTATTTACAGGCGGGCTATAGCCTAGGGCCGCAAATTTGAGGAATGAGTGTCCAAGAAAATTAGTAGAATAGGAGAAGGCAGGACCGTCATTTCAACTTTTTCCAGGGTGGGGGTGAGGGCAAAGCACATGTACTCAATGTATGTATGTATATATATATATATATTTTAGTGTATTTTCAAAAGCCGGGGGGAAACGCCCCCTTCCCAAATGACGGTCCTGGGAGAAGTTCGGCAAAATTTGTATAACTCTCAATAAATCCGCATCTGCCCAGATTTCTAAGGACTAGATCAGTGAGCGACCAAAAAAAGTGACCTAGAAAGTTTGCAAGCACGTGAGTGAGCAAGAGTGACTTGGAGCTTGAGCAAGCATATGAATGACCAAAAAAATGACCAAGTCAGTGAATGATCTAGAGCAGTGATTCCCAACGTGGGCGTTAACGCCCCCTTGGGGGCGATGGAATGCGCCATGAAAAAATTCTCCAGGAAAAAAAAATAATTCCGGAAATCTGAAAAGGAGGACAAATTTTCTAAAACGTAGGAGGAGGACGCTTGAAGTGACGTCAAAAAAGAGGAAATGTTCTTCTAAAGAGCGATTCCCAACGTGGGTGATGGAAAGTGCCGGATGGAAAGGGGGGCGGTAGAAGCTACGGGTATAACCACAGAGTAATAATACTATAGAGTGCGCGCGAGGGGTTACAATGTGAAGCAAAGATCCGGAGTCGCGTGACTCCAGTCGAAAGGCTGGTCAGGGAATCTCGCTGGCAATGCTTTCCTTATGGCTACTCGTATGACGATCTACACGCGCTGTCTTATTTTTGATTAGAATGGCCAACACTTGCGCAGCTTTCGGATGTTCTGAGCGGTTTAGGAAAGGGGGACCAGTATCCTTTCACAAGGGAATACTTTTTTGCTTATTCCCCTTCTTATAAATTAAAAATTGGAATATTAAATTGACGATGCAATGGATTTCTGACGTAATCTCAGTTTTTAACGACTCCATTTTGGATTTAATTCAATTAAAGTTCCAAGTTTTGGTAAAATTCAAATGTCATGAATCATTATTAAATGTTTTAATAGAATTTTTGGCAATAAATGATTGAAATTGTGAGTTTTATGAAGTTTTAACTGAAATATACGTCTCCGCAAGATTTGGCGAGCTAGTGAGTTCATTCGACTTTTGCTCAACTTGGAAGAAAATATGCTTTTCAGGAGGAGAAATTTATGAAAAATATTCTATTTAAATAGAATGTGAGGAAAACTCCCCCCCCCCCCTCTAGACAATTGCAGTTTTGCATAAAAGTGCATAACAACCTCTAAAAATATTAGTATTTTTACCCCTCTTCACACCTGAGATAAAACTATTACAGAAAAGAAATTTTTTTATTCATTAATTTATGTTTGTTGTATGTGAAATTGCCGCTTCAAACAAGAAAATTAATTATTCAATTGATTTTTTGAGTCAATATCTGTACTAAGACCTGAAGTCATATATTGTGTACCTCAGATGTTATCTTGAAAAAGAATCATTCTAAAAACGATTTAATACCTTAAATTAAGATTAACATATGCATACTTTTGAAGCGAAGAGATTACATATGTCACATATATATATATATGCGTGACATGTGTAAATATTATATTATATATATGAAATATTATATCCTAAAATATTATATATATATATATATATACACACTTTAAATTATTACATATATACTCTACATGGAATTTTAATTCTTATAATTTAGAGAAATTGATGATGAGATTCTGTAATTTTCTTGAGTAAAATCTATTTTAATCCTGAAATATTATGTAAGTGTTTACAGTTTTGTGTGATGAGGTTATAAAAGGTTTTTCAGGAATGTTAGAAATGAAACTTTTTCTTATTGTTTGAATATTATTTCATGACTGAATATGGTATGAGTGTGAATGTGTTACATTACATAACATAATATGATGCATTATAATTAATTATACATTAATTATGAGTATATAGAGTAATTGTAATGTTCTGGAAAGATATATTTTTGTTTTAATAACCCCTCGTATAAATAAATTTTCGAAATTAAAAGCGACAAAGTGAATGAAGAGAATATTTAAAAATATAAATGAATTAGGCTTTACAACATATACGTTGTTCCGTTTTCCAATATTTGTTTATTTTATAGAATTTATTTTTTCAAATCTGATACTCCCTAAATATTTCACATAAAAATGAGTGAAATTCATTGAAAAAATGAAGGAAAGTTTTCATCAACTTGATCGAATTGAGTCAAATTTCGTTACAGCAACATCCTAGCTTCTGCGAAAACGCGCCAAATGTAATAGCGCAGAACCTGTTCTTTCCCCGACAATACTGCTCATCTTTTCTTCACGTTCGACAAGTTTTATGAATAGCGTGCGCGGTCTACTTATATCTTAAGTCTATGGGTATAACATAGGATCCTAGATTGCGATGGGAAAAAAAATTTCTGAAGAGGGGGGGGGGGGTGATGGGACAAAAAAGGTTTGGGAAACTATGATCTAGAGCAGCGGTTCTCAACCGGTGCTCCGCGTGCACTTCTTAGGGGCTCCGCGGTGACTTAAGGAAAATAAATAAGTAAATTTGATAGATATATATAAAATGAAGAAAAGAGGCCTACAGGGTTCCACCATAAAAATTATATACAAAAAGGGCTCCTCAAGTCAAACAGGGCTCCGATATAATAGTTATGTACTGAAAAGGGCTCCGCGAGTCAAAAAAGGTTGAGAACCGCTGATCTATACTATCTAAGTTGTTCCTGAAACGCGGATGTGTATCCCTTTTGAAGCACACGGTACAAAACATCTCAGGAAAATAGCTTCCATAGAGTAACATGGCTAGAGAATCCATTCAAATGTCATTTCCCACGTTCTTTTTGTTTTTTTTTTTGCGAGGACGTTGCACATTCGTGATTCTGGCATGACGTAGCCGATATATTGGTTATTGTACAAGCAGAATTTGACAAAATTACGTTACAAAACAAATTACAGTATGATACATGGTAATTAGCTCAGCTGAATAAAGGCATTCTTTAGTTTTGACATATTTTTTAATAAAAATTTCTTATTTGTAAGTTTTTATTTTGGAGAATCTCTCATGACCCCCAACCTCACACCTCAGTTCATTGACACGGTTTGCGCACCACTGTGATTCGCTCTTACCATAGTTGAATAACAATGTGTTTCAACAAATGAATTACTTTCTCGCTCATTATTGAGCAACGGAATCTCCTAAAAATACATTTTGGAGGTGTTGAAACGTCTGTTGAAAATCATTCGTGTTGGAGATTCCATTCCGGTAAGACGTGTTTGCGTCTAACCTCGAAGGAAGGCCTCTGTATGAGGCTTAATGTAGATTCAGGTAAGAATCACAGTTTTTAGGGCTTCGGTCGTGGGCATTGACACGGTTAGGTAGCTGTGGGAAGGGTTCCCAATGTCTTCGCTTGATGTTTTTGTGGTTCGTTGTTCTTTCTCCCCTGTTAGTTTGGCTTAGCTCTGTGGACCAGAGAGTTACCGAGCATCGTGACCCCCGGCAGTTTGAGTGAGCGAACCCTTTGCGTTCGTCCTCTCTGCATTTGGAGGTCAGTTGCTCAGCCACTTACACTCGACATCGTCGTGGCAAGGTATCACTGGCTCGTTGTTTCGAGTCACTGTGCCAATGGTGCCGGGTTTTGAGGTGGTGGGCTAAGGGTTCGCAGAGCTGAGCAGAAACCGTTTCATACAAGACTACTGCAGTCAAACGTAGGTATGTACACTAAACCACTGTGGTGTGGTGGTCGAATGCGAGAACCCGGGTTCGAACTCTACCGTCACCACAGTGGTGGTGAAGTTGGTTTTCTGTGGTTCCCGTAAAATTTTCATCGGGATGGATACGATTGACCACATGAGTTATCAATACACCGTCAATTGACTGCTTCGACAAGAGGACACTAGTGCCGTTTGAATTGTCTGAGCGGAATGGGGTGCTCCACCCCTTTGTCATGTGACTTACGTTGATTTTTGTGTCAGTCTGGGTGTCTCGCGGTTTCTCCAGTTATAACCGAAGTGACTCCACGCTGATGCAAGGAAAGCCGCCCATTAAGTAAAGACACCCATTTGCTTAGCTTAAGAGATTTAGAAAGTATTAATTTGTTTACTAGTGTAATTAATGAGATGATTAAGTACAGTGAAACCTCTCTTTTGCGGTCACTGGTGGGACGAAAATAAAATTCGTCCGTAAAAAATGGGTGACCGTTTATCAAGGATTTCAATGGTATACTTCTATTACACCAAGGGAAAATATTATTTGGCCGTAAAAGAGGGGTGACTCCATCAGTGGAGTGTCCCCGTTAAGAGGGGTTTTACCGTACTACTTAATCGCACATGCATCTCGTAAACATTTCTCTGGGAAATTTCTAAGGAGTTTGTGCATGCAGAACGTGTTGTGTGCATATGGGAGTCACTCCCAACGTACAGTCAAACTCGGTTATAACGACTTCGGTTGTTTGTAACGACACCTCGGCTGTAATTATTGACTGTTCGTACTCATTCCCATAAAGAATAATGTTAATGAACATTGCTTATAGCGTCGATAAAATGCAACCACCTCGGATACAACGACGAATTAAATTAAATTTGTGATCCTCACGTATTCCCAAGGGATCAGCATGATCCGTCCAGGGACTTTGTTAGTAAACATTCATGTCCGAACCGGAATTCGAACCCAGACCCGCACAGTGAGACGCTAGCTTCCTAACGGCTCGACTGAAAGGCGGCAAGCGTCACTTTCGTTTCCATGCTGATGACGTTTTCTCAAGAAATTGTCGAGATTAGAGCTGATTACATCCAGGGGGAATGTTCGTCAGTTTTTTATACCTAACGTTGGGGAAAAAGATTCATTGCATGTAAATCGTAACAATCGTAAAATTTGTCAAACAGGCGTTTGTTATATCGAGGTCAGGTTTCAGAATTCGTCCAATATGAGCTAATTAATTATAGGTGTTATTTCGAAGATGTTCGGAAAAATTCGCTAAATCAGAGTTCATTATATCTGATTCCGATAGTCATCTGGATAATAAAATGTTATCACACGGAAATGGGACCGATTTATCCCACTTACCAATACGAAATGTCGATTATGCATAATAACCGGCAAATGTGATGAATTTAGTACGATTCATAATGTCATGGACGACGCTTGGGTATTATGGGTATTATGATAATCGACGGTAAAAGTGATAAATTTAGGGAAGTTTATCAAACTTACAAAAATGGTAGGTGATTAATTTATCACATTTACCGTCACCCTAATTATTATAAAGAACACTGATTAGCAGGGAAAAAAAACGAGTCGCTATAACCGCGGAGTCGTTGCATTTTCATTGACAATAATGTGGGATGAATATAATTTCTGTGATTATAATTAATTATAGTCATACTGAGTCATAATTATCATGATATAATTTATAAGTCATGTAAATAATCTTAATTATTGATTTCAAAACTTCAACTAAGTTGAAAATAGAGAAAAATAAAAGGGGCAAGGTTCATTAACATTATTCTCTATGAGAATTAGTTACAAGCGCCACTTATTGACGTTATAACCGAGTTGTCGTAACAACCGTGGTCGTTCTAAGAAGGTCGTTGAGCGAAAATATTGAAGTAATATTGAAAAATTGTGCAAATCAGTCATTATTGAAGAATATCTTGTATCCTCGATTCATGGGAAAATTCGCCGACAGCAATTCGTCTCGCTACGCAATTCACCAATATGAAAATTTAACGGACAAAGAGTTCGTCACGAGTGATTGAGCGAGCGTGTGAATGTGTGATTGAGCGATTGAGCAAGTAAGTGAATGTGTGATTGAGCGATTGAGCAAGTAAGTGAATATGTGAGCCAGTGAATGAATGTGTGAGCGAGTGATCGAGCAAGTAAGTGAATGTGCGAGCGAGTGATTGAGCAAGTGAGTGAATATGTGAGCGAGTGAGGGACCGAATGAGTTGGTGAATCAGCCAGTGAACACTAAAGTGTTCATGTACTCAGCAGCTCACTCACTTGCTCATCTGCCCACTCACTTGGTCAGCTGCTCTTTCACACGTTCATCTATTTATTTAATTGCTCACCCACCCACTAACTCTCACTCACTCACCTACTTATTTTTCCACTCACTTGCTCAACACTCCTTCACTTATTCTTATTTCTCATTAACTGTCACTCGCCCAACCGTCAGTTTCTGTTATCCGTCATCGTTTTAAAAAAAATGCGTGAGTATCAACACAAACAAACAGACATCTTTAAAATTGTCCACGGATTACTTTTACACCCTACTGCAGCGGTTCTCAACCGGTGCTCCGCGGAGCCGCTGGGGCTCCTTGTGCGCTCCTCAAGGGCTTCGCGGCCACTCCAGGAAAATATAAAAAAAACAGATATTTGAAAAAAAAAATTATAATTACTTTAGAATAATAAAAATAAATCAGTAATTTTGCTAAATAAGTAAAAAATAGGTCCACGGGGCTCCGCCATAGAAATTATATGCCAAAAAGGGCTCCGCGAGTCAGAAAAAGGTTGAGAACCGCTGATCTAGAGTGTAAGCAAGCATGTGAATGACCAAAAGCGTGACCCAGAGCAGTGGTTTTCAACCTTTGGAAGTCCGCGGCCCGGTAAATCTCTTTTGTGTAAATGAAAGGTTCGGTCATACACACAACTAACGAGAAATTAATGATAAAAATGAAACTGTGAATCACTTACGGCTCAATATGACTAGTGTTAAGGGCCCGGTACTGGTCCGCGACCCAGCGATTGAGAAACACTGACCGAGTGATTGTGAAAGCATGTGAATGCCCAAAAAAAATGATATAGAGCATGTGTAAATGATCAAAAGAGTGACCCATAATGCAAAGAACCATGTTAGTGAGCAACCAAAAGAGTGACCTAGAGCATGTGTAAGTATCTGAGTGACCAAAACAGTGTGTAAGCATGTGAGTAATCAAAACAGTGCAAAAGCATATGAGTGGCCAAAACAATTTTTCGGGCATTTGCCCAGCTCTGACGAACTTTTAAAGTAGCCTGCGGTTCAATCCCGGTCCTGTTTGGTATATATGCAAAATCTGGCGACGATTGGTCTAAAACTGTAGATTTGTATAAAGAACATACAGACATACTTTCACATTTATATATAAGATATGTATAAGAGGGGTTGTGGTTAAATACAAGCATAGGATTGTTTTCAAATTTTGAGGTCCGGATTATCAGTTTTCAAGACATACTTTTATTTAAAAAAAAATTGAATGTGGGTTGAAAAAATGAAACCCAGAAAAATTAATTAGCTTGGGTGGTGCCCATGATGCTCTTAAGACGACCCTGTCTCTTGATCATTCTTTTGGTCACACATTCTGTAGGTCATTCTTTTTGCAATTTGCATGCTCTAACACGCTCCGCTTAACTCTCTCGGCCATTCACTTTCTAGGTCACTCTTTTGATCATTCCCATGCTCTAGATCAGCGGTTCTCAACCGGTGCTCCGGGGAGCCCCAAGGGCTCCGTGTGATCCTCCCAGAGGCTCCGCGGCAACTCAAGGAAAATAAAATGAATCAGTAAATTTTACAGATAAGTAAATAAGAGAGACCTACAAAGGTTCTGACATAAATTATGTACAAAAAAGGGTTCCTCGAGTAAAACAGGGCTCCGTCATAGAAATTATATACTAAATATACCGTTCAGGTACGACAGCGAAAATTGCTGCTGTGGTCGTTCAAACTAGAACGGAAGTGGTTGCCCGGATACAAGAGTGAAATTGGCCGGCCCGTCAAACTGTTGAAGCAAAATTTTGATAGCCGTGGTGGTTTCGCGTTTTTTTTTTAATTAATTACAATTTTTAAAATTACTTTTTTCAATTCTTCAGTACAATTTTTTGTTTTAAGCAATCGATAATACACATCTCCACATTGTTCGCTTGACTATGCTGGCAGGTCAGATGAAATTTCGTAAAGTGAGAAGGGTACCTGTAAGACAGAAACCAGATTTGGGAACAAAATGGCACGCAAGTGGAAAGCCGGAATCCATATTAAAATGAAGCTCGATCTGAAGGCGACTTCGCAGCAACTAAGGAGAGGGGATGGTGGAGGAGAGACAGAGAATCGAAATGGATGATGATTTCGATTCTCTGTCGGAACTTTGGAACTAGTTACGGGTAAGACGCCTTTATACGCCTTCATGTATAAAGGGGTTCTAGTTACGGGTACACGATGTTAACAAAGGTAAGAGCGCATGAAGTTGCGCTTAACGATTTCAAATTGTCGATGTTACGGCAGCAAACCAATAGCCGCTGTTAGACTTGTGCTCACAATGTGGCCATTGAAGTGAAAACTTAACGTACGAGAACGAAAGGCCTCGTCTAGGTTCAACAAACCAGTATGAAAGTGGCTGTCCAGACCCCTTCAAACTGTGGCACCAACATTTTGGTTACCGTGGTGTTTTGTTTCTTGGAAAATTTCACTAAAATGTTTTTAATTGAATTTCAAATTCTTCAATACAATTTCGTTTCGAGAAGCCCCACGAAAGTCAAAAATGTTTTAGCAGCAATCGATAATGCACACCTCCACGTTGTAAGCTTGACTATACCGACAGGTCAGATGAAATCGCGTAAATCAAAGGCTAACGCAAACGGGACATGGGAACAAAATGTTACGCTGGTGAACGACCGGAATCCATATTAAAATGAAGCTTTAGCTGAAGTTGACTTCTCGTCAACTATAAAAGGAGAGGGAAATGGTGGAGGAGAGAACGAGGATTGGAATGGATGATGAAACGAACTTCGAAACTAGTTACGGGGGCACAATTAAGTAAAGTTACACCAGTTAAGTGAAGCGAAAGTGCGCAAAACGATCTCAAACTGCCAATGTTACGGCAGCAAACATTGCCGCTGTTAGACTTGCGCTAACAATGTGGGCATTGAAATGCAAGCTCAACACTTTGAACTATGTGGACCAAATGGTCTCGGGGGCAAACGGGTGGGCCCTCGAAGTCCGAATCGGAGAGGGATTCAGTCCCGGGTGCCTGAGGACGCGCTGGCCTTCCCGGCACCGGGGACGCAATACTCTCACCAGCAGGACGCCGCAGCCTCTCGGAGGATAGTAAATCGCTCATAGATGGTGATAGACCTGAGTTACGCTCGGTTTGAAAGAAAGTAAGATAAGTCCCACTTGCTTTCATTATAACGACTGTCCTACATGTTTTCCTCTCTCGATACAACTATCACCCGATACAACGTCCGTTATCAAAAGAACGATAAGAGTCGTTACAACGAGCGTTGACTGTATAAATTTTAACCGAGTTCTTGACGTCGAAGACATCACAAAAAGGGCCGTAGGAGACATTGTTAAAAAGAAATACTGTAAATACTGTACATAATCGCGTTTAGGTGGAATCACGTGCCCAGCTACTCCAATACAGTCGAATCCCATTTTAACGAATACCGTTATAGCGAAAATCTCGTTATAACGAACACTTTTCTAATCCTCCAGATATGTTTACATAGGAAAAATGCAAAGACCTGGAATTCCTTTATAACGAAATTTCGTTATAACGAAGTGATTTATCCGGTCTCTTGAAGTTCGTTATAACGGGATTCGACTGTACTGCGAAGAAGGAAAAATGTCAGAGCCATGGCCCCCACATCCTGAAGCAGGGCCTCCAGGCTGGGATCTTTTACGGGGCCCCCCCGACCAGACTTTCGCGGAGCCCCCTTTATGATGAATTTATAGCGTGAAAAAACTGATTAAAATCCTCACGGGCTCCAGGGCTGGAGTCTTGTCAGCCTACCCCTTGTGGGGGCCACGGTCAGAGCCACGATAGTGAGACATATCAAAACACCCTTCATAGATGCCCTTCACACGAATAAAAATTTCATTGCATTCTTCAGCAAATTTCGGTCTACTATTATATATTTCCCCACGCTTCCATGCATTCAACGCGTCGTAAAATGAGTTCACGCACACAAAACAAGACAGAGTGTGTAAAGGTGCTTCACGTACACCCCGTTATCTCTCTACTCATGTACGACGTAAACTGATTTTTACATAGGAAAAAAAAAATTAAAATTTGTTTTAATATGGAATTCATTTAAACGGCATTGAAATGTAATCTGTTTTCGTTACTTCTTTATGAACAACGTTTATCTTTTTACGCCGCCATCTTTCCAAAAATATTAATATATTTTTAAAATATTTAACGATGTATTCTTTCATTTTGAAATTGTTTTCTCTCGTTGGTCGTTAAAATTAATGGCGTTTCGTTGAAAGACTTTTTTTCTTTCTTCTGCCCTGAAATGGGTTTTGAAATTTTTTTTCTTCTTCTTTTCCTACTTAATAACTGTTAGCGGAAACAAAATATCCGCTGAATAAGTGCCTAGTTTATTTCTTCACACAAGACACCCTTTCTCCTCTTTCATTAGATGAAAAAATGATGTTTGGAGATAGGGTCCGAAACCGTATTTCTATGAGAGAGAGAGAGAGAGAGAGAAAAACAAATCTAATGGCCGACGGTGATTCTCTCTTTTTGAGCTTTGACGACTTTTTCTATTCACTCCCGTCTATACAGAATGTTTTCGGAAATGGAAAAATAAATCGTAATGTGTTTCCATTTCAAATATACAGAAGTTCGTCGTAGTTGCGTTTTCGTTTCTTTCTTTCCATTTCAAATATAAATAGTTCTTTTCTTTGTCGGTGGAGAAGGAGTTTTGACTTCAATTCCCATCAAAACGGAAAGAAGAAATACTGAGAATGTCTTTCAAAAAAAGAGTTAACGGATAAATGATTATATGACTTCGACGCTTTGGAAATATATAACACAATGTACAGAAAAGACGAATATTATGTGTTGTCGATACGTAACGTATGTTTTCGTAGATGAATTTTTTCCAGAGAAAGTGTTTCCAGACATATCTTCTTTTTTCCCCCCCTGCAATTATATTGTTTCGAAATGTTTGTTACTGTAATTATCTCTGGAATTAATGCTTTATTGGAAATACGTAGTCTCTTCTCGGAATGAGCACCGCGGTGCGAAATGAAACGTTCGGGCTCCGCACTGCGAATGAATGAATGAATGAACGCCAGGGTCTCTGCCACCGGACTTATCCCGTTGCCGAGATTTCTTCCCGGCCCAGCTTCGTGGCAGAGTCTGGAACAAAGTGAGTGCACTTAACAGTCTGAGTGTGTAGCTAGTGTTGTGTATGATATTTCAGTGCTGCCATCTATACTTCAAATTGTGAGTGAAGTGTAATGATTGAATATTTGTAACGTTGTAGGCCTGTTGCTCTCTGTGGCGAGACTTTTTAACGGGGAGATCGGCTCGCATTCGCGCCTTGAAGTTGGGAACCACAGAAAACCAACTTCAGCCGACCACCACTGTGGCGCCGGTGGGGTTCGAACCCGGATCCTCGCGATGCGAGTCCGTCACTATGACCACTCGACCACCACAGCAGTGCTCCGCACTGCGAAAAATTTGGGTAAAGCCGGGTTTTCCTAGGAGCAGGTTATCTGCTCCGTGTGCAGCGTGTAAACACTGATTGGTTAAAAAACCTGAATTTCAAGTTTTTTCAATCAGCGATTTCACGCTGCACGCACCGTAGAAAACCTTTTCCTAGGAAAACCCGGCTTAAGGGATCGTTCGAGTATTACGTCAGCAAATTTTTTGCCATTTTTTTTACCCCCCCCCTCCTTGTCCGCAAAATTACATCAGCTCTGCCCCCCCCCCCCTTAACGCATATTGGTGGGCAGGGCCGCAACTAGATGCTTGGTCAGCAGGGGCCAGCACGCATTTTAGCGCAAGCCATAATTTTCAAGGAGAGGTTAAAGAGTGAAATTTGCTCCCCCTCCAGTCCGGCGTCCGGGGGTACCAGAACCACCTGCATCCCCCTAGTTGCGGCCCTGTTGGTGGGATCAAAGACGTACGCGGTGGGGGGGGAGCATGGGGGTTCGTGTTCGTGCCCCCCCCCCCCAGACGATCAAAAGTTTATTTCTTTAATGCAAAATATATATTTTTAAAAAAATTAACATTTCGAAAGAAAATACCTTTATATGTTATTTATAATCAATTTCTGTTAATTTCTCTGCTATTCCAAGGCTAAGAACTCAAAAAATTTCTTTTTAAGAAATACATTTCGACCCACCCTCTCTCTGCAAATTACTCAAGGACAACGCTCGTGGCTGTGCTCTAAACAATCAAGGGGGCGGGCTATAATATATAAATATTGCTTAAAAGAATTATCACGAAGTATATACAAACCTTAACAGACGCGGGGCCCGGTGTGAAAATGATGACGGGGAAAGAGGAATTTTAATAATTTCTGGGCCCCCCCCCACTTAGCCCCGATTTCGCGTGTTCTGTGAAAGAGGGAAATCGGCATCTAAAAATTCGTACATTATTGTAAAAATACACAGAGAAAGCTGGAAACATATATCCATACCAAAAAAATACAGAAACTATTAAATGTTAATTAACAATATTTAATGGAAATTTTAAATTGATGAAAGAAATAATTCTAATTAAAATTAGGACCAAATGAAAGAAATTCTCTGAGAACTGATGAAACTTCAGAATCGACAAATCGAAATAAAAAAATAATAATTCCGAATAAAATTGAAGAAATATCAGCTATAGCAATAATTTCAGAATTGATGAAAATCAGAATTCCAAAAAAACAATAAAAGTCCGGAATTCCAGAATTGGTAGAAATTCAGAATTTCTGAAAGAAAAAATTCCAGAATTGGTAGAAATTCAGAATTTCTGAAAGAAACAATTCCAGAATCGGTAGAAATTCAGGGTTTATATTAAAGAAACAATTCCAGAACTGGTAGAAATTCAGAATTTCTGAAAGAAACAATTCCAGAATCGGTAGAAATTCAGGGTTTATATTAAAGAAACAATTCCAGAATCGGTAGAAATTCAGGGTTTATATTAAAGAAACAATTAAAGAACTGGTAGAAATTCAGAATTTCTGAAAGAAACAATTCCAGAATCGGTAGAAATTCAGGGTTTATATTAAAGAAACAATTCCAGAATTGGTAGAAATTCAGGGTTTATATTAAAGAAACAATTCCAGAATTGGTAGAAATTCAGGGTTTATATTAAAGAAACAATTCCAGAATTGGTAGAAATTCAAGGTTTATATTAAAGAAACAATTCCAGAATTGGGAGAAATTCAGAATTTCTGAAAAAAAAACAATTTCAGAACTGGTAGAAATTCAGAATTTCTGAAAGAAACAATTCCAGAACTGGTAGAGATTCAGAATTTCTGAAAGAAACAATTCCAGAGCTGGTAGAAATTCAGAATTTCTGAAAGAAACAATTCCAGAACTGGTAGAAATTCAGAATTTCTGAAAGAAACAATTCCAGAATTGGTAGAAATTCAGGGTTTATATTAAAGAAACAATTCCAGAATTGGTAGAAATTCAGAATTTCTAAAAGAAACAATTCCAGAATTGGTAGAAATTCAGAATTTTTGAAAGAAAGAATTCCAGAATTGGTAGAAATTCAGAATTTCTGAAAGAAAGAATTCCAGAATTGGTAGAAATTCAGAATTTCTGAAAGAAACAATTCCGGAATTGGTAGAAATTCAGAATTTCTGAAAGAAACAATTCCAGAATTGGTAGAAATTCAGAATTTCTGAAAGAAACAATTTCAGAATTGGTAGAAATTCAGAATTTCTGAAAGAAACAATTCCAGAATTTGTAGAAATTCAGGGTTTATATTAAAGAAACAATTCCAGAATTGGTAGAAATTCAGGGTTTATATTAAAGAAACAATTCCAGAATTTGTAGAAATTCAAGGTTTATATTAAAGAAACAATTCCAGAATTGGGAGAAATTCAGAATTTCTGAAAAAAAACAATTTCAGAACTGGTAGAAATTCAGAATTTCTGAAAGAAACAATTCCAGAACTGGTAGAGATTCAGAATTTCTGAAAGAAACAATTCCAGAGCTGGTAGAAATTCGGAATTTCTGAAAGAAACAATTTCAGAACTGGTAGAGATTCAGAATTTCTGAAAGAAACAATTCCAGAACTGGTAGAGATTCAGAATTTCTGAAAGAAACAATTCCAGAACTGGTAGAGATTCAGAATTTCTGAAAGAAACAATTCCAGAACTGGTAGAAATTCAGAATTTCTGAAAGAAACAATTCCAGAACTGGTAGAAATTCAGAATTTCTGAAAGAAACAATTCCAGAACTGGTAGAAATTCAGAATTTCTGAAAGAAACAATTCCAGAATTGGTAGAAATTCAAGGTTTATATTAAAGAAACAATTCCAGAATTGGTAGAAATTCAAGGTTTATATTAAAGAAACAATTCCAGAATTGGGAGAAATTTGGAGAAATTCAGAATTTCTGAAAAAAACAATTTCAGAACTGGTAGAAATTCAGAATTTCTGAAAGAAGCAATTTCAGAACTGGTAGAAATTCGGAATTTCTGAAAGAAACAATTCCAGAACTGGTAGAAATTCGGAATTTCTGAAAGAAACAATTCCAGAACTGGTAGAAATTCAGAATTTCTGAAAGAAACAATTTCAGAACTGGTAGAGATTCAGAATTTCTGAAAGAAACAATTCCAGAACTGGTAGAGATTCAGAATTTCGGAAAGAAACAATTCCAGAACTGGTAGAAATTCAGAATTTCTGAAAGAAACAATTTCAGAACTGGTAGAAATTCAGAATTTCTGAAAGAAACAATTCCAGAACTGGTAGAAATTCAGAATTTCTGAAAGAAACAATTCCAGAATTGGTAGAAATTCAAGGTTTATATTAAAGAAACAATTCCAGAATTATTAGAAATTCAAGGTTTATATTAAAGAAACAATTCCAGAATTGGGAGAAATTTGGAGAAATTCAGAATTTCTGAAAAAAACAATTTCAGAACTGGTAGAAATTCAGAATTTCTGAAAGAAACAATTCCAGAACTGGTAGAAATTCAGAATTTCTGAAAGAAACAATTCCAGAACTGGTAGAAATTCGGAATTTCTGAAAGAAACAATTCCAGAACTGGTAGAAATTCGGAATTTCTGAAAGAAACAATTTCAGAACTGGTAGAGATTCAGAATTTCTGAAAGAAACAATTCCAGAACTGGTAGAGATTCAGAATTTCTGAAAGAAACAATTCCAGAACTGGTAGAGATTCAGAATTTCTGAAAGAAACAATTCCAGAACTGGTAGAAATTCAGAATTTCTGAAAGAAACAATTTCAGAACTGGTAGAAATTCAGAATTTCTGAAAGAAACAATTCCAGAACTGGTAGAAATTCAGAATTTCTGAAAGAAACAATTCCAGAATTGGTAGAAATTCAGAATTTCTGAAAGAAACAATTCCAGAATTGGTAGAAATTCAGAATTTCTGAAAGAAACAATTCCAGAATTGGTAGAAATTCAGAATTTCTGAAAGGAATAATCCCAGAATTATTTCTTTCTAGATGTAAAATGAGGTATTCAAGAATGATTTGTTTCTAGACGAAAATGCTAAATTCCAAAATTGATATTAAAAAAAAAATCAGAATTTATCAAAATTATTATTACTGCTTCCCCACCTCCTTCCCCTCAAATAGGGGGGTCTATAGTAGTACACTATAGGGGGTCATTCAAGTATTACATCAGCATCGAAGGGTGGAGGGGGTTTCGGATTTGCTGACTTTTGATGACAAGGTAGGGAGGGGGGTTTGATGGTTGCTTACGTCATCAACCACCCCTTTTTGAAGATATGAAATATTCTAAGCTTCTGACGAAATTTTGCTGACAGCGGAGGGGGGGGGGGGGGGTCAGTGTATTGCTGACTTTTGCTGACAAGGGGGGGGGAGGGGGGGGGGTAAAAAATGACTGAAAATCTGCTTACGTAATACTTGAATGGCCCTAGCTGGTGTAGCTCTGATGGGAACCAAAATGAAGGTCATTATAATTTTGTCATCATATTTTCTGTTTGCTTCAAGGGATTAATCCATCTCTGTTTGTCTATTTACTTTATGTCATCAACGTTCTTTTTTCATTTATATAGTGTCATCTCAAAGGCTATAAGCTCACGTGCAGCTGCCAGCAGCAGCAACACGTGCTGGCGAAATGAAAACAAAAACGAAAATAATAAAATGAGGAAAAATGAACCTCCCACGTCGACCAATCACGTTACTAGAATTTTCTCTGAGGTGGGTGGATTGGTCACTGAGCAAGAGAAAGAGGGGGGGGGGCTGTCGATATTGATGTGGTAGCTACTGCTGTCGTCTACACAAGAGAAATAAAACTCGCTCTATCTCTCTGTTATTAATATACGCACATACATATGCATCCGAATATTGATTCTACTGAGTGAAGTCCAGGTGCAGACGACAATCTGTTTTCGTTTATAGATTGAAAAATTTCGGTTCCATCGCAAAAGGTACGTGAACGAATATATAGTTTAAATTAATATTTCAATTACTTTTTTAAATGATTGGAATTTCCTATTCCGCTCTGAAATTATTATTTGGGTCTATTCACCACAAATGCATTTTTTTGTGATAATGCAAAATTTATTAAATATTTGTGTATGTATCAGTTTTACAACTTGAGAAACTAAGGTTATATGTAGCGGCAAGTTCGGAAGGATGGCGAATTCGGTGGTCAAGAAAATTAGCCTGGAATGGGAGGCGGGCGGAAAAAACCACAAATCTCCACTTCTAGCCCCGAGTGTAACGGGGCCTTCAAAATTATTGAAGATTTTCATTGATTTTGAATTTTCATCGGCACCGAATGATTACTTCATTAATTCTGAAATAATTTTATTGAATAATTCTGAAATAATTTTATTGAATAATTCTGAAATAATTTTATTGAATAATTCTGAAATAATTTTATTGAATAATTCTGAAATAATTTTATTGAATAATTCTGAAATAATTTTATTGAATAATTCTGAAATAATTTTATTGAATAATTCTGAAATAATTTTATTGAATAATTCTGAAATAATTTTATTGAATAATTCTGAAATAATTTTATTGAATAATTCTGAAATAATTTTATTGAATAATTCTGAAATAATTTTATTGAATAATTCTGAAATAATTTTATTGAATAATTCTGAAATAATTTTATTGAATAATTCTGAAATAATTTTATTGAATAATTCTGAAATGATTCTACTCAAAAATTTTAAAATTATTCTGTTCACTGATTCTGATTTTCATTCATTAATTCTGAAATTCTTTCGTTAAAATTCCAAAATTTATTTCTTTCAGTAATTCTGAAAGAAAAGTTTGTTCTGAAATTATTTCTTTCATTAGTTCTGAAATTATTTCTTTCATTAGTTCTGAAATTATTTCTTTCGTACGTTCTGAAATTATTTCTTTCGTTAGTTCTGAAATTGTTTCTTTCAGTAATTTTGAAATTATTTCTTTCGTTAGTTCTGAAATTATTTCTTTCGTTAGTTTAGAAATTATTTCTTTCGTTAGTTCTGAAATTATTTCTTTCGTTAGTTCTGAACTTATTTCTTTCGTTAGTTCTGAAATTATTTCTTTCGTTAGTTTAGAGATTATTTCTTTCGTTAGTTCTGAAATTATTTCTTTCGTTAGTTCTGAAATTATTTCTTTCGTTAGTTTAGAAATTATTTCTTTCGTTAGTTTAGAAATTATTTCTTTCGTTAGTTTAGAAATTATTTCTTTCGTTAGTTCAGAAATTATTTCTTCCGTTAGTTCTGAAATTATTTCTTTCAGTAATTCTGAAATTATTTCTTTCGTTAGTTCTGAAATTGTTTCTTTCAGTAATTCTGAAATTATTTCTTTCGTTAGTTCTGAAATTACTTCTTTCGTTAGTTTAGAGATTATTTCTTTCGTTAGTTTAGAGATTATTTCTTTCGTTAGTTCTGAAATTATTTCTTTCGTTAGTTCTGAAATTATTTCTTTCGTTAGTTCTGAAATTATTTCTTTCGTTAGTTCTGAAATTATTTCTTTCGTTAGTTCTGAAATTATTCCTTTCAGTAATTCTGAAATAATTTCTTTCTGTAATTCTGAAATTATTTCTTTCGTTCGTTCTGAAATTATTTCTTTCGTTAGTTTAGAGATTATTTCTTTCGTTAGTTTAGAGATTATTTCTTTCGTTAGTTCTGAAATTATTTCTTTCGTTAGTTCTGAAATTATTTCTTTCGTTAGTTCTGAAATTATTTGTTTCGTTCATTCTGAAATTATTTCTTTCGTTAGTTCTGAAATTATTTCTTTCAGTAATTTTGAAATTATTTCTTTCGTTATTTCTGAAATTATTTCTTTCGTTAATTCTGAAATTATTTCTTTCGTTAGTTCTGAAATTATTTCTTCCGTTAGTTCTGAAATTATTTCTTTCGTTATTTCTGAAATTGTTTCTTTCAGTAATTTTGAAATTATTTCTTTCGTTAGTTCTGAAATAATTTCTTTCGTTAGTTCTGAAATTATTTCTTTCGTTAGTTCTGAAATTATTTCTTTCGTTAGTTCTGAAATTATTTCTTTCGTTAGTTCAGAAATTATTTCTTCCGTTAGTTCTGAAATTATTTCTTTCAGTAATTCTGAAATTATTTCTTTCGTTAGTTCTGAAATTGTTTCTTTCAGTAATTCTGAAATTATTTCTTTCGTTAGTTTAGAGATTATTTCTTTCGTTAGTTTAGAGATTATTTCTTTCGTTAGTTCTGAAATTATTTCTTTCGTTAGTTCTGAAATTATTTCTTTCGTTAGTTCTGAAATTATTTCTTTCGTTAGTTCTGAAATTATTTCTTTCGTTAGTTCTGAAATTATTTCTTTCGTTAGTTCTGAAATTATTTCTTTCGTTAGTTCTGAAATTGTTTCTTTCAGTAATTCTGAAATTACTTCTTTCGTTAGTTTAGAGATTATTTCTTTCGTTAGTTTAGAGATTATTTCTTTCGTTAGTTCTGAAATTATTTCTTTCGTTAGTTCTGAAATTATTTCTTTCGTTAGTTCTGAAATTATTTCTTTCGTTAGTTCTGAAATTATTTCTTTCGTTAGTTCTGAAATTATTTCTTTCGTTAGTTCTGAAATTATTTCTTTCGTTAGTTCTGAAATTATTTCTTTCGTTAGTTCTGAAATTATTCCTTTCAGTAATTCTGAAATAATTTCTTTCTGTAATTCTGAAATTATTTCTTTCGTTCGTTCTGAAATTATTTCTTTCGTTAGTTTAGAGATTATTTCTTTCGTTAGTTCTGAAATTATTTCTTTCGTTAGTTCTGAAATTATTTCTTTCGTTAGTTCTGAAATTATTTCTTCCGTTAGTTCTGAAATTATTTCTTTCGTTATTTCTGAAATTGTTTCTTTCAGTAATTTTGAAATTATTTCTTTCGTTAGTTCTGAAATAATTTCTTTCGTTAGTTCTGAAATTATTTCTTTCGTTAGTTCTGAAATTATTTCTTTCGTTAGTTCTGAAATTATTTCTTTCGTTAGTTCAGAAATTATTTCTTCCGTTAGTTCTGAAATTATTTCTTTCAGTAATTCTGAAATTATTTCTTTCGTTAGTTCTGAAATTGTTTCTTTCAGTAATTCTGAAATTATTTCTTTCGTTAGTTTAGAGATTATTTCTTTCGTTAGTTTAGAGATTATTTCTTTCGTTAGTTCTGAAATTATTTCTTTCGTTAGTTCTGAAATTATTTCTTTCGTTAGTTCTGAAATTATTTCTTTCGTTAGTTCTGAAATTATTTCTTTCGTTAGTTCTGAAATTATTTCTTTCGTTAGTTCTGAAATTGTTTCTTTCAGTAATTCTGAAATTACTTCTTTCGTTAGTTTAGAGATTATTTCTTTCGTTAGTTTAGAGATTATTTCTTTCGTTAGTTCTGAAATTATTTCTTTCGTTAGTTCTGAAATTATTTCTTTCGTTAGTTCTGAAATTATTTCTTTCGTTAGTTCTGAAATTATTTCTTTCGTTAGTTCTGAAATTATTTCTTTCGTTAGTTCTGAAATTATTTCTTTCGTTAGTTCTGAAATTATTTCTTTCGTTAGTTCTGAAATTATTCCTTTCAGTAATTCTGAAATAATTTCTTTCTGTAATTCTGAAATTATTTCTTTCGTTCGTTCTGAAATTATTTCTTTCGTTAGTTTAGAGATTATTTCTTTCGTTAGTTCTGAAATTATTTCTTTCGTTAGTTCTGAAATTATTTCTTTCAGTAATTTTGAAATTATTTCTTTCGTTAGTTCTGAAATAATTTCTTTCGTTAGTTCTGAAATTATTTCTTTCGTTAGTTCTGAAATTATTTCTTTCGTTAGTTCTGAAATTATTTCTTTCGTTAGTTTAGAAATTATTTCTTTCGTTAGTTCTGAAATTATTTCTTTCGTTAGTTCAGAAATTATTTCTTTCGTTAGTTCTGAAATTATTTCTTTCGTTCGTTCTGAAATTATTTCGCTATCTGAGAGCTGTGTGCAGCAGAGATGAAAAAGTCTTTGTAATTCGTGGAAAAATATGGCCAAAATTTATGTGTAAAATTAGAAAATAATATTTAATGTATTTAGAGATACGGATGACTGCAAAAAAACTAAACTAATTTGTTTTGACACGCACTTAAACATTGTGCATTAATTCAGAAATTAATGTTTCAAGTCAACAGCAGTGGACGCTAGTAAAAGAAATTTCTTCTCTGACACACGCATCGACACATTTTTGTGATCGCTCTTCCAATTTTTTAACCAAATTGCACATAATTGTTACATGCGATCAATGATTACTTGAATAACATTCGAGAAGCTTTGAAATCCCCTTCCCCCCTTTTCCACCGCCTACAATGACGAAGATCGAACCGAAGGCAATCGACCTGTCAGCGAAAATTCAAACCCCCCTTCCATTTTGATGGTAATCGGACCGAGTTGCTTACTAAAGGTTGAAGATTTTAAACCTAAAAACCATTTTGAAGTTCTAAATGCAAAAAATATCCAAGTTCTACAGAATATAGGGCCTTTTAAGTTTTACTAATAAACATAAAACAATATCGGAAATTGGCATTTATGGCAGGTAAAATTCAAAAAAGAGTCGATTTTTTAAGAAAAAAATTTTGAAAATTGGCAAAAAGAGGCATTTATGGCATTTTTTTAAAAAAAAAGGTCTCTTCGCGTTCTCCTAAAGTCATTCTTCCGCTTTTCCGAGGCTTAGTTCGTCCTGGACTGTAGTATCCTATGAGGTTTTGGAGACCATACCTACAGAGGGGCATAGACTTGGTTGAAAGAGTGCAGAGAAGAGCTACGCGTGTCCTTATTGGCACGCGCGGAAGAGAGACTTCATTTTTTGAATATGTTTACATTGGATGAACGCAAGTGTCGGGGAGATATGATCGAAGTGTTGAAAATTTTCAACAGGATGGATAGGGTGGACCATGAATTATTAGTACACTGTCAATCGACTGCTTTTACAAGGGGACACCAGTATCGATTGGTAAGTGGCAATGCGAGGTTATGGTGTCGCAGGGAATCTTTCTCTAATAGGGTTGTTAATAAATGGAATAGCTTACCTCCGGGGGTAGTAAATTCTAACACAATTGGCACGTTTAAAAAGAAATAACATGAACATGTTGGGGTAAATCGAGAAGCTATCCATACTTAGAATAAGACAACCATAAGCATTCTTATGGGCATTGTATATACAACTGGCAATGTAATATTTTATCATGTATATATTGTTTTTAATTGCATTTTTATTTGGGTTTCTGTATTTTTGAAATATATGACGTCCATATCTATTATGGGCATCTTTTTCTCAGCCACCTCGTTGGACATTTTGAATGTTATGGCGTTGCATTTGTATTTCTATTTATTTTTCCTGAACTTCCAGGCTCTATTGACGAATATACAGTTGCGCACTTCCCATATATACGGGAAGCGAGGTTACCGATTCTTCACAGAATATGTTTTCTTCTCATCAGTTCCTCCAAATCATCATCAACTCATAATCTCTTTGATTCATGCCATATCACATTCCTCCTCCTTCTCCTCCGATTTTGAACAAACTCACAGCGAGGAACGTGTCTCTCGGATAAAAAGAGGAAAGACTCATTCATTCACAGTGGAGCCGACTCATTGCTCGGCTCAAAGACTGTGGTGACAAAAAAGTCAAGTCACACATTATTCTTAGAAAACTCCATCCGTCCAATAGAAAAAAAAAGGACCTCCCCAAAAAACCTCAACAATACGTCTCGTTCTCAACGTTGTTTGCGTATCATGTGAGTCATGAATTTCAAAATGAGCGGGGAGAGGAGGGGGAGTTATATACATTATATGTTTGCATATTTCATGAAGAGGCGCCGAGGACATAATCCAGCTGCTTGTGTGTGTTTGGCTCTGTTTGTTCTTCTTTTTAATGGTTTCGGCCTTGCGCAGCAATTACGCTGATGACTTTCGTGTGAGTGCTCGCGAGCGACAGTGAATGTGAATGAAGTAATTTTCTGGAAGAGCCTCGAGTGTATGTGTATTCTTTTTAGTGGATGGCGGGGGGGGGGGGGAGAGAACAAAAACAACAACAATGCCGTTTGTCTCGGATTAGTATTGAAGTTACCTTATGGTTGGCCTCCTTCGTCCCGTATTTAACGATGGTTCTCCAAATTACAGGTAATTACGGATGGGATTGGTTGAGCGATCGTTTCTCCGGAGAAAGAGACGCACACACATAATCTCTCCTCCGGGTTATACGATGATTGTATAAAAAGGAGAAAGAATGGTCACGTGACCTGGATCTCGATGAATCGGGGATTTTTCCCGCTTTTACGGGGACTCGATTAGTGTAGAGATGAGTCCCTGGAGAAGTCTTCCACATGAGTACGGAAGTGGGACGCGTGACCTCAAGGCAAGTGCCTTCAACCGTTTACACAGCACGGGCAGCGCCGTCTTAACTGCATCATGGGGGCCCAAGAAAAAAAGTTTTTTTTAGCCCCCCTCCCCATCCACTTGAGAAGAAATACTTCTACTTACAGATTTACTCGCTTAATCTTGAAAATCTTAAATAGATCTCACAGAAAAAAAGTGACGAGAATCGTCCAAGGCCCCTGGGCTAAATCCTTGGGCTCCTCCAAGTGTGGGGCTGACAGGGCTCCAGCATTGGGGCCCCGAGACGATTCTCATCATTTTTTGTTTTTTTTTTCACACTATAAATTTAATATACGGGGGGGGGGCAAACAAAGATCCCAGCCGAAAAGGCCTTATATAGGACCCTCGTTGCAGGATGGGGGGGGGGGTGTTTGAATTTATTCTGGGGCTACTCAGTCCCACGATAAAAAGAGATAATGTGGGCCTGTTTCTCGCATGAGCATGGCCTACAAATTTTCGGGGTCCCATTTGAGTGTCAAAATTGCATCTTCTACGATATTTTATTCAAAAATTTTTTTTGACAAAAATATACACAAATAATTTTAATTTTTGTTTGTCTTGGGGGGGGGGGGAGGCAACGGTCCCTCCATGCCCTCTACCACTGCGTACATCTCTGCCTTAACGAATGCTCCTAGCACTCTTGGCTCTAACCAGGTGCTGCTTCAACGCCGTAGTCGGAAGGGCAGGACGGCAGCTAGATACTTCGTCAGCAAGCACGCATTTTGATGCCCCCCCGTAGAAAGAGCAGTAAAAGAGTGAATTCGGTGACCCCTCTGGCATGGGCTTAGATACTGGGGGAGGGGGGATTGGGGGGGCATTGCCCTCTCCCAGCGTCAAAGGTGAAGTCGACTGATCTAATGTATATATGTACACATATATGTATAATGTATATATGTTTATATATGAATTGACATCGTGCCCCCCCAGCAATATTGACCGTGCCCCCCAGACTTCCAAGTGTATCTCCGCCTATGCCTTCTGGTCATCCGGGATGCCTGACCCACCTGCTTCCAACTCCCATCAGTTGCGCCCCTGGTTAAGGGCAGGAGGCCCGGGGGGGGGAAGTTATAAGGCCTACCTCCCTAAACCCCCCTTCCCAAACTAAGTAAAGCAAGCCCAAGGCCAGGACTTTTCATGGGGCCGCCTCAAAAGTAAATTCATTATGTAAAAAACAACAAGATAATTTATCCCGGGGCTGGATAAATTATCAGTCCGGCCCCGTTTGGTAAGGGCGGCGCGGAGTCCAAGAAATCCATTTGTTACGAGAAATGAATCGATCCGTATGGTCTCATGAAAATTTTAACATTATTGGACGGGAGCAGTGAAATATTATCGTCATGTCAGGTCATCGGATAATTAATGGTCGTGCCATAAGTAATGTAAAAAATATCCGGTTCACGATTTGTATGATTTGTTTTTTCTTCCATGTTCACATAAATGAGAGTGAGTGCTTGTGTGTATGTCTCAAGTTCAAGGCTCTGTGCATTGGATGACCTTCAAGGTGATGACCGACCTCTGAAATGGAAAACCACCTGCCGGTCGTGGTGTTTTATTCTCGACTGGACCCATTTGGAGATGACACGACGAGTTCAATGATCTCGTGTTTTCGGGGAACGTTTACATGGCGTCTCATCATACATAATAAAACAACATTAATGATGTCTCCTTTCTGCTATGGAAGGTACACAGCATACGTGATATTGATGGTTTCGATGTCTGGAAGTTCGTTTGAAAACAGCTTTCTAGTCCAGATAACAATGACCCTAAAACCACTATACTCGGACAACAATGAGTTTGTGCAGTAACTCTATCCGACAATAATGGTTCTGGAAGTTGGCCATAAGACAGCTTCCTGGACGGAAATGGTTCCGAAACGGCGTCTCGGATATATAACAATGGATTTAAAATATCTGTCCCGACGAGAATGGCTCTTGAATGAAATTGGCCAGACAGCGTTTTGGACAGAAATGTTTCTAAAAACGGCTCTTCGTACACACACAACGATAGTTTTAAAGTAGCTTTCCCAACAACAATGGATATGTCCAGGCTAATACACAACAATGGGGTTTTAGAATAGTTTTCCCGTCAACAATGGTTTTAAACGGCTTTCCAACAACAATGGCTTTGAATGGGCAGATAGACAACAATGGCTTTGAATGGGCAGATAGACAACAATGTTTTTAAACTGGCTTTCCAACAACAATGGGTTTGGCAAACGTAAATATACAAAAATGGGTTTAAAATGGCTCTTTCAACAACAATGATTTTGAACAGGCTGACAGACAACAAAGGTTTTAGGTCTGCTAACGACAATGGCTTTGAACAATTGGATTGACAATGATGGTTTTGAAATATCTTTCCCGAAAAAAATGATTTTAAAATATCTTTCCCAACAACAACAATGGTTTTGCAAAAGGTGGACCGGACAACAATGGTTTTGAATGAGATGAACAGACAACAAAGGTTTTGAAGCTGCTCTCCTGACAACAATGATTTGTGAAAAGTTTTCCGGGTAACAACAATTATTAAACGGCTGCTCGGAAAACAATGGGTCTCTTTCGTGAACAATCGTTTTTCAACAGCTGACCAGAACACAATGCATAATGCAATAGCCGTTTAAAACGGCTTCCTAGATAATAATGATTTCCGAAACAACTACTTGGGTAACAATTGATAATAATTTCTCTACCAATAACGATGACTTCAAATAGTTATTTGTACTGCTCTTGAACAGTTCAATGAACACAATGATGGTTTCAAAATGGGTCTTTGGACAACAATGGTTTTTGAACAACTATAGGAACAACAATGCTTTGAAGTAGTTTTCCCAACCAATAATGGACTTCAGATACACTGACTTCTGAAAGGCTTGAAATACTTACAACTGCTTCTGAAACCAGATAACAATGGACAATAACAATGGTTTTTGAACAGCCGGCCACACAACAAGCTTTTAAATAGCGTTCGTGTGAACGATGGTTTTAAAACAGCTCATTTTTAACAATAAATATTTTAAAATACACATTACTCGCTCTCCGAGCAACAATGGTTTGTAGTCAGTAGGACAACAATGCTTTCGAGCAGCTTTCTCATCAGCAATGGTTCTAAAATGGCTACTCAGGCAAAAAGGGATTTAAAATATCTATCCAGCAAGTGATTTTAGAACAGGCAGCAAACAACAATGCTTTTGAAAAACTTTCTGGCAAACAATGGGTTTCAAAACAGCTCCTGTGACGATTTTAATTTTTCAACAGCTCACTTCACAGCAATAGTTCTTGAAGAATCTGTCGGACAACAATGCTTTAAACAGCTTTCCTTCTAACAATGGTTTTGAAACGGCTAATCATCCAACTCAGGCACTTAAAATACCTCTCTCGGCAACAATAGTTTTTAAACAGTCATTCATACAACGATGCTGTAAAGCAGCTGTCCAGCCAACAATGATTCTGAAACACCCAGTCGGACTACAATGGGCTTGAAATAGTCTCCCTAAAACAATGATTTTGAACAACTGGCTAGACAACGATATTTCTTTTCGGCATGGGCGGAGATACGGGGGGGGGGTGTGGGGGGGGGGCATTGTCCCCCTAGCATCAAAGGTGAAGTCGACAGATCTAATGCATAATATGTATAGATGAATCGACATCATCATCATCTTGCCCCCCCCCCCCAGCAATAATGACAGTGCCCCCCCCCCCCCCCCCCAGACTTTGAAAATAATGTTTTTTAACAGCTCAACAACAATAGTTTTTGAACAGTGTATCGGGCAACAAAACATTAAAACAGCTCTCCGAACCAGCAATGACATTGTTGTTTTCCCCCATTGTTGTTATCTCACTAATAGGGAATTCTCAATAACAAGACATGCGGTTTATCCATCGCTGTTGTAATCTTGAACGTTTGAGCTCGTGTTTCGCATATAAATAATATTTATATATACTTATCCCTTTTTTCTTATCTTATCTTTTTCCCTCTACCTCCTTCTCCGCAGTCATCATTATCATCTCATCATCATCATTGTATTCTATCTTCCGCATCTTCTCGAAGTTTACCGTTTGCGCTACTGTTATCAGGCAAGATTTTTCAATTGAGAACTGTCTCTCTCGAGAAACCATTGTTGCCTGGCTGACTCTTCAAAACCTATTGCTGTTCGGAGAACTATTTTGAAACAAATTGTTGTCTGAGTAAGTAGCCGTTTCAGAACAATTGCTGGCCGGAAAGATGTTTAAAAGCATTTTTGTCTGTAGATTTATTTTAAAATTATTGTTGTCTGGAGAGCTGTTTAAATCCATTGTTGCGCAGAAAGCTGTTTAAATGGATTGTTTGGCCAATCGTCGGAAAACTATTGTTTTCTCGGAGATTGCTATTTTTAAAACCATATTGTTGTCTGGAAAGCTTTGTTAGTGCATTGTTGCGAGCATTTCAGAAATTTGTCCGGATAGCTACTTCAAAACCTACCTGTTATCTGAGGAGCTATGTTAAAACCATTGTTATCGGAGGAGCCGTTTCCAAACTATTATTGTCCAGAAACCGTGCAAATGGATTGTCTAGACAAGGACTTCTCAAACTTTTCCCACCCGCGGCGTCCCTTACCCTAATCAGCGCTTATCCGCGGAGCAGATTAACAAAGAGTTTCTTTAAAATACCTTTGTCGGGCCGCCGCGGCACATAGTTTGAGAACCCCTGATCTAGGCAATTGATCTAGATCCATTGTTGTTGGACGAGGAGTTCAGAAATCTCGGGACAGCGATTAATGGTTTTTAAACAACTTGACATGGAAAAAATGTTTTTTAACAGTCGCTCACAGACAACAATGCGTTTAAACAATCTTTCTGGAGTTGTTGAGCAATGTTTCTAAAACAGTGCTCCGGACAACAATTGTTCTGAAACAGTGCTCCAGACAACAATAGTTCAAAAATAGCTCCTTGGACAACAATGAAATTAAGATGTCTGTCTAAACAACAATGTCTTCAAGATAACAACGATGTCTAAACAACAATGTCTTCAAGATAACAACGATGTCTAAACAACAATGTCTTCAAGATAACAACGATGTCTAAACAACAATGTCTTCAAGATAACAACGATGTCTAAACAACAATGTCTTCAAGATAACAACGATGTCTAAACAACAATGTCTTCAAGATAACAACGATGTCTAAACAACAATGTCTTCAAGATAACAACGATGTCTAAACAACAATGTCTGCAAGATAACAACGATGTCTAAACAACGTCTTCAAGATAACAACGATGTCTAAACAACAATGTCTTCAAGATAACAACGATGTCTAAACAACAATGATTTCAAAATAGCTGTCTAGACAACAATAATTTTTTAAAAGTCGGCCAGACAACAATGCATTTAAACAATTTTTTGGAGAACAAAATGGTTTTACAACAGTGCTCCAGACAACAATGTTTCTAAAACGATGCTCCAAACAACAATGTTTCTAAAACGATGCTCCAGTCAACAATGGGTCTGAAACAGTGCTCCATGGTTCTTTGAAACAGACGACAGTTTTTCACATTTTTCTAAACAAAAATAATTTTGAAACCGCTTTTTGGGACACTGGCTGGGAATCCTCAATAGCAAGACACGCGGTTTATCCATCTCTATTGTAACCTTGAACTTATGAGCTCCTTTATATACCAACAGCATAAAAATAATATAATCATATATAGTTATCTCTTTCTTATCTTCATTTTTTATCTCTTTTCTTTTTCCCCTCCTCCTCCGCAGTCATCACTATCATCATCATCATTGTATCTCCTCCGCATCTTCTCGAAGTTTACCGTTTGCGCTACTGTCGTCTGACGAGATTTTCCGAGAGGGAAAGAGAGAGAGAGAGAGAGAGAGAAATGCGAGACTTCAAGATGGCGGAACTGACCGCCGAGGCTCCGCTCGCGATGAGCGAGGAATGGTCCGACTTCAACGACTTCCAGGGTTCCGAGGACGCCAAGAACTCCAACCTGGACAACAACAACCAGAAGAAGCTCAACGACAACAACTCGACGACGAACAATTTCTCGGAGACGTTCTCCGAGTCGCTCGAGGACCTCGTCAACACCTTCGACGAGAAGATAACCAACTGCTTCTGCAACTACGAGGAGAACGTCGAGAAGTTCGCCCCCGTTCAGGTCCGCACCCAGGAGGAGATCATGAACCAGTGCCAGTGAGTGGTCATTTCCATTAATTAATTAGCTAATTAATAATTATATCCTCATCGGGGAAAATCAACAGTGTTGCGACATAGATGTCTCTCATGGCTTGTTTGGAGGCTATGGATTATTAATGTTATCATGGCCAAATTTTTCTTTTACTTGGTATACATGCCAGCAATCAGGTTATTAATTATCACGTGCTGATAGCCTATAAACAAAATTATCCACCTCATACTTACTGTTTTAAAACAGTCTTGATGAGCATAGTGTTTGCTTGCCACCAATTAGGTCACTTCTTGTCAGCATCTTATAACCCGCTTTTAACCCCCCACTCATGTAAATACACCTGTCTTTGAGTCACTCTTTTGGTCACTCACATGCTACCATACACTTTTGGTCACTCTCATATTCACACACTCCTTTGGTCATTCACATGCTTGCACACACTCTAGGTCACTCACTGACCTGGTCCCTTTCTTTCTAAGTCACTCTTTTGGTCATTCACATGCTTGCACATTGTTTTGCATACTTAGTTGCTTGCACACGATCTAGGTCAATCTTTCAGTCGCTCCCATACCCATAGGCACCGGAACCTAGCAGCTGAAGCCATTTGAGGACCCCTTCCAATAAATTTTTGTAAGGGGGCTGAGTCCTCCTTCCCAATAATTTCTGAAGAAACAATGCAACACACCTTTGTTCTCCTGCATACACACTTGATTCCCTTATATATGTGACGATCAGCAACTTTCAGTCCCCCATCTGTTTTTCATGTCTGCTCCGCTGCTTATACACTGGTTTAGTCATTCACATGCTTTCACATTGTTTTAGACACTTGTATGCTTATACACTGGTTTAGTCATTCACATGCTTTCACATTGTTTTAGACACTTGTATGCTTATACACTGGTTTAGTCATTCACATGCTTTCACATTGTTTTAGACACTTGTATGCTTTCACATTGTTTTAGACACTTGTATGCTTTCACATTGTTTTAGACACTTGTATGCTTTCACATTGTTTTAGACACTTGTATGCTTTCACATTGTTTTAGACACTTGTATGCTTTCACATTGTTGTTTTAGACACTTGTATGCTTTCACATTGTTGTTTTAGACACTTGTATGCACATTGTTTTAGGCACTTACATGCTTGCACATTATTTTAAACACTTGAGAGTGCTTGCACATTATTTCAAACACTGTGCAAGTTGCTCATTTAGTTACTCAATGACCTGGTTCCTTGTTATCCATGTTACTCTTTTTGTCATTCACATGATTCTGCACTGTTTTGGTCACTCACATGCTTGCATATACATTATAGGCAGGGGTTGAAAAATGCCAGGCCATGGCCACTAGAAAACTTGGTGCCTAAAATCTTCTGTATGTGATTGTTAAATTGTAGTCTACGAATGACACAAAATTTTCTGATTCCGTGACAGTGTGTCTTTTAACATAGGAAAAGGATATGAAAAGCCATTTAAAAGTAAAAACCATTATTCAACACTGTTTTTCTTGAGGCTGTGGCCTAAAATAAATTTTTTTTTTGATTTGCTAAGCCCTTCTCTAGGTCACTCACATGCATGCAAACTTTCCAGGTTACTCGTTTGGCTTCTCACTAACCTAGTCGCTCACTCTCTAGGCAGAGGCAGATTTTTTGGTTTTGCCACCTTTCCCCATTCTGTTAGTTTTCTTGACACTCATTCCTCAAATTTGTCACCCTCGGTTAATTTGCCCCACTAAGCCACCCTGTAAATGCATGTTATAGCTTAAGATTCATTGGTCTCGCCCATTAATTGTTAGTGTCATGAAGGCCTGAATAACCATTTTTTACTTATTTCAAACGCCATTAGTTATTTCTTGTCACACATAGCTTAATGTTTATATGTCAACTTTCCTCTGTGGCAGAGTTTCCCAAACTGGTTGGTTCTACCACACCATTCTATCATCCCCTCCTAACTTCAACCAGCCCATAATATTCTATATTATACCCATAGCCTCTACTGCCCCTGGTTTTTTGTAGTTCCCAACTTTGAGCCAATCTCCCCGTTAAAAAGTCTTGTCACAGAGAGCAACAGGATTGTAACAATACAATTATTCAATCATTACACTTCACTTATAGCTAGAAAAACTGATGGCAGATGGAAGCACTACACACAACAACCAGTACACAGAAACAAACTTTGCATCAGGTTCGCTACACACACACACATTCCAACATGTACCAATTTGTTAGAAGTTCTGCAGAGGAATATGAACAAAGTGCATGTGGGGTTCAGTAGTAATAACCTCTCCTGTCAGTAGAGGCTACTACTTACTAAACAAATTTAATTATTGTTTCAGCAAATCATCACCCAAGCTTGCACAGATTGAATTAAGTATTTTAATTGACCACAGTACAGTCAAACCTCATTTATACAAAACAGCATAATGCAAAATGTGGGGGTTCCCGCTTTTAAGGCATTTTTTTTTTTTTTTGTTTAAGAAGTCTTATTTTCAGAATACTGGGTTTTTCCTCCCATTTAGAAAGGTTTCTGGCTTAATACCTCTGTGTTGTATGGTCCTTACGAGGATGCCTTTAGTGAGATCTACTGTATCACTTCAAATGAACGATGTGTTTGGCACAGTCAAATTAAAGATACCCTGAACTTTATTGCTCTTGTCCCTTTGGCTTCACATTGACAAGTTTTGACTGTATATGAAATTAGTAAATAAATCAGTTCTGTAGACTTTTCTTTTATTTTATAATAAGTGAATGTTTCTGCAGTGAGTCAAATTTTCCATTATAAAATAAGAAATTATTCGAATGGTACTGTGACGGTTGATATCCAAGATAATAACTAGTCACTGGTCAGGTCTAGTAATACAACTGCGAGGATAAAAAGTTTTATTGCTTAAATGGTACAGTATGTTAGATTGAATCACATGTAGACATAAATATTCAGCAGACCCTTGAAGTATCAGCTTTTATTTGCGTGGCTGTATTCAGACTTATGCAGCAAAATTTTGATCACACACACACGTATATGTATAACAGTAAGCTCTACAGCACAGTGATTCTCAACCTTTAGAAGCCTGCGCAATCTCTGGCAAATCTCTTTTGCGTTGGCCCTGTCATAAACACAACTAACGAGAAATTAATGGGAAAATAAAATTTCGAATCACTCATGGCCCAGTGTGACTAGTGTTAGTCCTAGGCTTTGGCCCGGCGGTAGAGAAATACTGCTCTACAGATCCATTTCACTGCGCAAGCTGTCCAGCAGGTGTAGTTAACCACTCTGCGAAGATTTCGGGATAGCTGCTGGAATTTATATACTAATATCATGTTCTGAAATCAACCTTCATCCTCAATGTTTCTTTCTACCACCCAACCGTTGGAGAAATTCTGGGTGGGGGGGGGGGGGAAACACTGTGAAACTTGAACTTCCTTGAAGATTGATTGGGTATGGCAGTGGTTAAAACTTTTGTCACTCATGGTTCTCTTGTCCTAATCATTGTGTATGGGTGGGCTTCCCAGAATAGTTTATTATATATTATGCATTCCTTTAAGAACCAATTTCAAAGCACAAACATCAATATCTCCAGCTCTTGGCAACTTGCACCCCTGACAAAGGTTAGTGATGGCCCTAGGAGCGTGCATCCTGCGTCCATACACACTTTGAGGAAACACTGGGGTATGGGATAGGGGTGCAAAATATTTGTCTTGATAGTGGCCTGATTGTAAACATTCGAAAGATTTGATAGAACCTGTGTGTACATGTCTTGTTGCAGTACAGAAGTGACAGCTGGACCCAAATTTGTCTTGAGTTGGGGAGCTCTTGGCAAAGTGAGCATGAGATCAAAAATGCTTGGTTAGTCAGCCTGTGTTTGATATTGAAGACGTCCAAACAGGACCGTCACTTCAACTTTTTCCGGGGTGGGGGCAAAGAACGTATAGCCTACTCAATGTATGCATATATATATTTATATATACCATTTATAGTATTTTTTGAAAACCAGGCTGACCCCCCCCCCCTCCTCCCCAAAATGACGGGCCTACGTCCGAATTGTGGTGGCTTTGACTCAAGCTCACCTCAATTGAGGCCCTGCGTACAGAAAATATTGGGCCCTCTTATATGAGAAAAAAGTGTAAAATTGTGTTTTCGAGCCCCTTCAGACGTCGAGGCCCATAGCGCGCGCCTGGTGCACCCACCGTTAAATCCTTTGACCTTGACAAACGCCTCACTTGTCCGTGTGAAAATCAGGCCCAAACTAAGTGGGACCTCTTGATAATGGGCACCCATAAGGCAGTGACAAATTCTCTTCTGAAACTCATTAAAGCTCTATTCCACGGAATTTAGAATAGTGCCTGTTATTGGAGTTTTCATTCGGGGGCATACGCAGTGCCGTCTTGAGGCATGGGCCCACCCCGAGCCTCAAGAGAGAAGGTGCCTCACAAAAATGATATCTGGTTGAGATATTCGAGAATTTGCATGGTAGGGCCTCAGAAAAATCTTTTGGCCCGGTGGCCCATGATGTTCTTAAGACGGTCCTGGGCATACGCAAAATCGACCTTTGAAAGGGGCCACAAGGAATCTTTCAGAGAAATCTTGAGTTAATAAAATCCCAAAGTTCATTTTAAATTAACAGAAACTGATGAAGTTAGAAAATATAAAGGTATTTTCTTTCGATATTTTGAATTTTCTATTGTCTTCGAGGGGGAGGAGACTCGGATCTTTCGAGGTTTTAATTTTTTTAATAAAAATATTTTAAATATTTGATCCTCTTTGGAGGGCATTGCCCCCACCCCTCTGGCGTAAAACTCTGGCGTCACTGTAACATAAGCTATTGCATACATCCCAATGTTTCGCATTATTATTTCTGTTCGAGTTATCTTTCCTCGTCAATAGAGAAATGATCTTTGAGGTCACGGCATATCATTACCGCCGGCCTATCACATGTCTTTGTTTTCCCAGTGAGTGGGCATTTGGGCCACCGGTGGTCGTTAAATAGGCCGTCGTGTTCGCGGTTAGTTATTTCATGCTCCAGAGGAGCTGTATGTAATCCGTCATCACTTCGCTGCCTCTTGGCTATTTACTGTCCCTATTTGACGTTGGTAGCGATTTGAAGTATGTACTTGATATAACTTTCCTTTCTTGTGTCTCCGGAATCCGGCGGAGGTGGATTTATGGCTTTGCTGCCTGCGGGCTGTTCAAAATCTTGCCGCCTTTCTTCCCGTAATAATTCTAATCCCGTAATAGTTCTTGATCACTAATTGCTGAAGTTTGTCACCGTGGGTCATAGCCCGCTTAGCACCTCCCCGCCCCGTAAATACGACTCCGGCCCTTCTCCCATTCTGGCATGATTTTCCTGACCTGTCAGTCATTCCCCAAATTTGCCGCACTGGGCAGAACTCCCTCGCAAAGCCCGTTTAATCCCGCCCCTGTGAATACGCCTAATGTCTCTGAGTTACTCTTTTGGTCACTCACATGCTTAAACACTTTCTTGGTCACTCTTTTGGACACATGGGGCGCGGTAACCCAGGTCGATAAGATACTCGCCTAAAGTACCAAAGGATGTTTAGAGTTTTCGCGAGTACGATGCCCGGTTCGTCCTTGTCAGAAAACTTTCCTGACAAAATTGGTGCAACAGAAACGGCGAACATGACCGCAGATAAATTTGCTACCGCAGGGAGTCCCCCATCGAGGGGTTAATGCATCAACCTCTCGATGAGTATAAAAAAAACAAGCCTGCCGTTCGGAATCGGCAATAAATTGTAGGTCGCGGTCTAATTAGCTCTCGTGTGCAGAAAATGACCGTGGTGCGACAAAAATGATCGAATGACACACACACACTGTAGGTCAATGGTTCTCGCAACCCTGTAACGCACGACTAACGGGAAGTAAATAGTGAAAATGAAACGGAAAATCATTCACGGCCCGGTTTGACTCGTGTCCGGGCCCGGTGGTTGGGAAACACTGCTCAAGGTCACTCTTTTGGTAATTCACTGACCTGGTCCCTTGCTCTCTAGGTGGATCTATAATTTTGCCACCCTTTTCCCATTCCACTAGTTTTCTTGTCTCAAATTCGCCACCCTGGGCTATAGCCCGTGCTAAGCCCCCCCCCCCCTGTAAATTCGCCTTCGAAATCGGAGCAAAACATTTAAACTGGCGCGTGATAATTTACTTGCGGTTTAAGAAATTTCGAGATGCTTCCGTTTCATTGGCGTTAAACGACTTCGAGATGAGACTCATCGCTACCCCCGCAGCGTTATTAGGCCTAGGCCTATTCATTTCGGGTAATATTAGTCCCGAGTGTAATAACTAGCTAACCCGGCGGGGGAGTCACCACATTATGAGTCTACGGGTGGGCGCTCTTCAACGTGTAGGTGGTCCTTTATAGTTGAGCCATTAAAAAAACACAGCTGTGCCTATGCGCTGGCGGAATTGGCTCTTTTCTTTTACCTCACTGACTGTGTCTACTTATGAATCAATCTGAATCTGTCAGAAAGACCAGGACATCCGGGGTGATGTCCGAGAAGCTTGAAAATTCCGTTTCTTGAGACCAGACCTGGCGTTTTCGGTCGATGAAGGACTGTTTATTGGGACAGCTGAGGTTTGAGCGTGATTGAACCAGCCAAGTTTGGATCCCAGACTTTATAGGATACAGTCATTCGAAAAAAAATATCGTTATAGAGGGATTTATCGAGTATCGTTGTAGTGAGGTTTCACTGTATATACAGGATGCATAGGTAATTATTCGCACACGGTACACGCACGGTATTTTACTGGTTTATTTTACCGTTCATCCTAGAGGCATACTTCCAACTAGAAAAAGTATCCAAATAATGTGTATAACTCAGATGCATCGTTCATGTTGCAAGAAGGGGTTGTATAGTGGTTGAAATTAAAAAAAAAAAAAGAACTTTTTATACGAACACTGTTCTGAAAAACCCAGTTGGAAAGTTGTTGCCCAGTCTCTCCTGAGGCCAACAAAAAAATTCCGCGTTTCTAAGTGAAATATCCGCAGAAATATTTGAAATAATTGGTGAAGAAGAGGAAAGAACAGCTTAAAAATGAGGGAAGAAGCATTGTCCGTTAGTTTACGCTGTTCTTTCCCAAAACTTTTCTCCTATTTTTGAATTCGAATATCTCAGCGAATTAGAAAAGCTGATATTTTTTTTTTGCCCCAGGAGAGACGGGGGAACAGCTTCCTGACTGGGTTTTTTAAGATAGTGTGTTTGTATATAAAAAGTTAATTTCTTTTATTTTAATAAGTATACAACCCCTTACTCCATGAATGATGCATCTCAGTTCTACGTTATTTGAATACATTTTCTAATTGGAAGTATAGCTCTAGGATCAACGGTTCGCCAGTAAAATGCGGTGCGTGCTGGTAGCTATGTACCCTGTACATACCCTGCCTTGATATCCAACAGGATATACGGCAGGGCATGTCTGGTCTGTTCTGTCGGGACACTGTCATTAGAGTTTCGGACAGAAAACGTTTTGTTTCTGAATGGCTGTTGTTTAGTTATTAGTTTAGACCAGGGATTCACAACCTGCGGCCCGCCACCCATGGGATCTGATTTTCCCTACGAAAGGTCGAGATCGGACACCTCCTCCCTGACAATTTAAAAACTGTAGTCTGAAGCAGGGATTCACGGGGACTTTTTAATTTCGCAGTTCTTTCTATCCCTTGGGAGTGCTGGGATTTTGAATATTTTGAATCTCGAGGTATCGAAGCATCCAGGAATACCGTGCCACATTGGTTAGCATTGGTGGAATCACAGTCAGTGCCGTCTTAAGAGCATCGTGGTCACCCCCCTCCCTCCCCCGGGGGGGGGCAAGTAATTTTTCTGATGATCTACCTGGCTAAATATGCTTGCCTACGAACTTACATGCTTACTCTGGAAAATTTCAACCGGATCTCATTTTTGTGAGGGCCCCCCCCCTCTTCTCTTGAGACCCCCAGGCCGTGCCGGGTTGGGCCCAACTTTTTACGCCCGCACAACAGAAATCAGTACACCCCCTCTAAAATGTCATTTCTTTTCTTTTTTTCAGTGAAATAGACTACCTTCCGATTTTCAGCAGGTGCAAACTAAGGGTTATAGGGAAGAATGTTCCATTGAGAGAAATCAACTTTACAAGATATCTAGGCATGTCAATGCTAAAATAACTGGCTTTTGAGGTGGCGAGATATCTCGTCAATGCCGCTTAAAGGGTTAAGATAGTACTGATCACTGCTCTTTTTAAATTCCATTTTGCTCCGAACTGACGAACTTTCACATTTGGCACACCGTTTGGGACAAGCCGAACCTTATTCAATTTGATACTGGATCCGGGAGGCCCTCCAATGATGTGAACGTGTTTTTGATGCACTTCAATTTTCTCTCTTTCTCGTCCATACGAACACTATTTCTCATGTTGCTCGCATGTGCGAATAACGAATTCATGAACCGAGTTCTTACTCGAACAGGATAAGAAAAGAAAATTCTGTAGGTACTCTTTTTTTTTTTTTCCTTGCCTTCGTGGGGGATCGGAAACGATTCTTTTCCAGTTGATTCGCCGCATGAAACGCGATCCTTACCCCTCTCGCTCTTTCATGCTTACACACACACACACAGTACTTACTTCCGATCCCTTTTGAAAGGTTCCTGTCACGTTTCGGTTCTTTTCTCTTCTTTCTCATATAGTGATTTTCTCCCCGCGTGTATTTGTAAGACACGGCAGATATCTTCGAATTATTCCCAGAAAGATAGTAGAGAAAGAAGTCGTAAAAAACATCCGTTTTTTTTTCCTAAAAATTTTCTTATCAATGGGAGAGACGGAGAAATGTCGGGTGAGATGGAGAGAGAGAAAATGCTTTTAACCGGAATATGAGACCATTTTTATTGGTCCAATTCACTTATATAATCGCGGAATAAAATTTCGCCTGTGCCCGTATGTACGTACGAAGTTCTTTCGGATATTTCTGGAAGAACGCGGTTTCGCTTCCGCGAGAGAGAAATTACAATTTCTTTCTGAGATTCTCGGATAGGAGGGGATGTTTATGAATAATAAAGATAATATTTTCTTTTATTTATTTTTTTAAAAAATTATTTGATGTCTTGGTGAAATGTAAGTGTTGAGTCCATTTTAGGAAATATGACCTAGAACACAGGGTTCTTCAACTTTTCAGACGTTTTGCGGGGTGAAATAAATTTCCCATAAAGCCCAAGGGACATCAAGTCATACTGCGGTATTTAGATTTGAGCCATCTTTACGGGCGGTATCGACGGGGCCCCAGAGCTCTGAGTCATACAGTGGATGTGGGGGGGGGGTCCTATATTTGTGAATTTTATTTATTGTGGGATTTTTTTCATGAAATACAAATTTTCATTAATTATGAAATCGTTCATTGACTGGATTTTCATTAATTATGAAATTAATTTTTCACCTGAATATGAATTTTCATCAATTTTGCAATTATTTTTCTTTAATTTTGAGATTATTTTTCATTAATTCAGAAATTATTTTCTCGTTAATTATGAAATTATTTTTTATTTAATATGAATTTTCATTAATCCTGAAACATTTTTTGCGAATATGAATCTTCAATAATTCTAGAAACATTTTTCAGTAATTCTGGAAACGTTTTTCATTAATTTTAAAATTTCCTTCTCTTATTAATACCAAAACTATTTCTTATTAATTTTTAGATTATTTCTCTCATTTGTTTTGAAAATTTTTTAAAAGTAATTTTGAAATTATACCTTCTTTTCACCGATTCTGTGATGTGCGACACATTTTTTTTGGGTCTTTTCCGATTAATCGGGTTAGTTAATCGATCAATTGTTAATTAACAGTTGAAAATTTTAGTTAATGCATTCGATCAATCCGATTGAAATTCATTAAAAAAGTTTGTAATTTCACTTGATTTGTTAAACGAAACTGATTAGATTTCTTAAATTAAGTATCTATATACTATAGGCGGAGATAGATGTGAAAGTCTGGGTGGGGGGGAAGGCATGATGACGATGATAATGTCAATTCATATATATGCATATAAGTTACATTAGATCAGTAGGGTCCACCATTGATGCTGGGGGGGGGGGCAATGCCTTTCCATTCCTGTATCTCCGCCCATGCTATATACAGTAATACCTCAGCTAACGAAGATAATTCGTTCCGGAAAATCGTTTGATTCGTTTCAGGTGTTACCCAAAATTTGAACACAATTTTTGTTTAATTAACAAGGAGCGCTCAAAAAAAAAAGACCATCTGACCGAAGCTAAAAGTGAACAGTGCCAAAATTGGATAAATGAGAATTTACAGGAAGATGAGCTACTGAAGATCTCAATTTGCACAATCGATACCAGCTGTAGTTGTAGCTGGGTAGAACAACCCAGTGGAGTTCGTAGGGGTCCCACCATTCAGCTCATTTATATGTCTGATACATGCAGATAGAAAAGATAAGCTTCCCTAGAATGTCCAGACTGTTCAGTCTGATGCTAAGAGTCTTGTACTAGAAGAACGCGTGATCTGAAAACATTGGCTCTTTTTTTCCCCCCAGTGCATTTTTTTTTACTAGCTGAACCATTCATTTTGCATGAAATGGTTCAAAAATTTTTCAGAAAGAGGTGTAGGTACATCTGGAAAAATAATCTGAGGTGGACATGGATTAATTGCACGACGCTTTTTTTATGATAATTTTCGCTAAAATTCAGCTAACAGCGTGGTTGCTAAATGTTAGCGCATGCAGGATCGGCTTGAGCTGTACTGCCACCCGGGTGCAAAGCCTCATGTGCCGCCCGTAAAAAGGGACTCTTGCGGGAGACTGGCAGTGCTTTACCATGGGGATCCTGATAAAGCTGCTGAGAAAAAAAAACCCCACAATAGTTTACTTTTACTAAATAGAGTGTACGTGATCATACGTCCCGCATTTTAAAAATTGTTCTGTTTTTGGGTTATCTTACCGTTCTTAATTATGCCAGGTAACTCAATTCACATTTCAGCTCTTGTTGATGAGTCATCGCTACTGACACTTACCCTGTAAAAAAAATATGACGAGGTAACTTTTATTTAAATTTTTTTCTATAAAATCGTTTCAGTTACGCCAGAAATCGGACAAGTAAGGAGCCGAATTCTTAATTTGCCTTTATTTGACCTTTCCAGAAAAATTACGAGATGGGGGCATTAAAACGCACACTTGCCCCTTGTGATAGAGTACATTCTTGTTTCTGGTATTACTGTCCCAACGCTCCGTCTCCTTCAAGTACAGGGTGATTATAAAAAAACTATCCCGACATATGGGCCCCTAACTATCATACCATTCACAGAAACTGAATGAAATTTTGGCATAAGGTATTTTGATCTATGCGCTCAAGAATGATATGGAAAACAACAGTGTCACTCTAACAGTTACGGTTACAGTGAGAAAATTTCGAAAATATCAAATGGCAACACCAAGTTTTTTGTATTGGAATGTGATCTCCATTGTGAAAAACCCTAAATAGCGTTCGAACGGCAACTGTAGCATGAAAATCACCGGCGGTAGATAGGCTAAAAGTGAGGACAACCAATAAGGACAGAGAAGCAGCATAAAATAAAGCATTTTATTGTGTTTCACATGACCTTGTGGAGGACTAATCAGGCTGGGATCTCAAACGGTGTGACGAACATTAATGCTCTGGTGCACGGCAAAGTCCTTTTTACTTTTTCCTTGCCTAGCTCCGGGCATTTTCGTGCTACAGGTGCCATTCCAACACTATTTAGTGTTTTTCAGTATGGACATCACATTCCAATACAAAAAACTTGGTGTTGCCATTTGATATTTTCGAAATTTTCTCACTGTAACCGTAACTGTTAGAGTGACACTGTTGTTTTCCATATCATTCTTGAGCGCATAGATCAAAATACCTTATGCCAAAATTTCATTCAGTTTCTGTGAATGGTATGATAGTTAGGGGCCCGTATGTCGGGATAGTTTTTTTATAATCACCCCGTATTTTCAACATCTTTGTCGGCAAGGTATGGCTCAAAAGCATAATGTCATGTGCAGAGCCGTATTTACAGAGGGGTTTAGGGGGCTATTAGCCCAATGCGATAAATTCAAGAAATGAGTAGTCAAGACAATTAGTGTAATGGGGGGGGGGGCGGTGAAATTTACAAAACTATAAATCTGCCTCTGCCTAGAGAGAGGACTGAGTTTGTGTGACCAAACGAGTGACATGAAGTTTGCTAGCATGTGAATGACGAAAAGTGTGACAGCGTTTGCAAGGCCGTGAGTGACAAAAACAGTGTGGCAGCATGTGGAAAAGTGACTTAGAAAACAAGAGACCAATTCAAGAGGGAAAAGAGTGACGAAAAAAGTAATAAAAAAAAACAGAGGCACACAAATTTAAGAAATAAATAGTCATGAAAATTAGACAAGGGTGAGAGAAGGGCGGCAAAATTTTTCTAGCCCACAGTCAGCTAAACCCTAAATTCGCCTTTGGTCATGCGAATTTTTAGTATTGGAAGATTTTTAAAAATTTTTGTTTCTGACTTAAGCTGCCACCCCTTACAATTTGCCGCCCGGGTGCACCCTCGCTTAAGCCGCCGCTCAGAGCATGCATCCATATCGAAATAATTTGTAAGGCGAGGCGTTCATCGGCCGAGGTATCACTGTACAGGGTGTCCTATAAGTGCTAGCACAGCCTTTATCTCATCAACCGTTCGTCGTAGAGGTTCCAATTTAAAAAATTCTCAAAATGTGTTCAGAAATTACTCTATCAGTTTCGAGAGTGAAAATGCAACAGTGTTTCAAAAAAAAAAATAATCTAAATTTTTATACGGTTTTTCTGTTCTCTAACTTCCAATCGGAAAGTTGTTGTCCTGTCTTTTCTGAGACCAACAGAAAAAAAAAATCCATATTTTTAAGTGCAGTATTCGCAGAAATATTTGAATTCAAAAACATAGGAGAATAGTTGGGAAAGAACAGCATAAATGAGGAAAGAGAGCGTTGTCCGTTAGTTTATGCTGTTCTTTCCCAACTTTTCTCACATTTTTGAATTCAAATATCTCAGCGAATATTGTTATTAAAAACATGATATTTTTTCTCCTTGGCTTCTGGAAAGACAGGGCAACAGCTTTATTATTGGAAGTTAGAGAACGGGGGACCGTATACAAATTTGCATTTTTTAATTTTCTGGCACTTTATGTTCACTCTCAAAACTGGTACAGAGTGTATTCTGAACACATTTTGAACATTTTTTGAACTAGAACCATACCACTACGGCAAACGGTTGATGAGATAAAGGCCGCATTATTAGGACTTACAGGGCACCCTCCCTGTATAACATTTTGAATATAATGTGACCATATTTTAAAATGTTTGGATCAATATTTTGATCGAATTTTTCGGCATGGAAAAATACAAGTGGATTCAACGAAAACTGATGAATTCAGTTTCAAATCGAGTTTCACAAGATAAGGACCGAAATTTATTGTCTCTGCTATGAACAGTAGTTTTTCGTATTCGCCGGAAGTATCAGCTCCTCTACACACGCGTGCCAGTTTGGGAGGAGTTTCTAGGAAAACAAATCAATACTTCGGTCGGAAGTAGTTTCGAAATCAAGGACTAACCTAAAATAACCGATATGTTAAAAAAAAAAAGTGACAAGAGAGCCAAGTGAAGAAATTCCACAGGTTTTGACTAGGTATGTTCAGCATATTAAACTGCTTCAAGGGCGCGGTAGCCCAGGTCGATAAGATACTCGCCTAAAGTACCAAAGGATGTATAGAGGTTTCGCGAGTGCGATACCCGGTTCGTCCTTGTCAGAAAACTTTCCTGACAAAATGGGTACAACAGAAACGGCGAACATGACCGCAGAAAAATTTGCTACCGCAGGGAGTCCCCCATCGAGGGGTTAACGCACCAACCTCTCGATGAGTATAAAAAAAAAAAAAAGCCTGCCGTTCGGAATCGGCAATAAATTGTAGGTCCCGGTCTAATTAGCCCTCGTGTGCAGAAAATGACCGTGGTGCGACAAAAATTATCAAACTGCTTCAAGCGGGTAGCCGTAATTTCGTAATCGTATTTCCTGTATTTGTTCACATCTGGCGAATAGGTGCTGGAAGTCAATAAAATATATTTCGTAGCTGACAAGGTTGCCGCTGTGGTGGTCGAGTGGTCATAGTGACGGACTCGCATCACGAGGATCCGGGTTCGAACCCCACAGTCACTACAGTGGTGGTCGGCTGAAGTTGGTTTCCTGTGGTTCCCAACTCCGAGGCGCAAATGCGAGCCGATCTCCCCATTAAAAAGTCTCTCCACAGTTACAACGGTAAAACATTCAATCATTACACTTCACTCATAGTTAGAAAAATTGGTGGCAGATGGCAGCATTACACATAACAAGCATTACACAGAAACAAACTTCACACCAAGTTTCATTACACGTACACACACATTCCAACATGAACCAATTCGTTAGAGGTTCCGCAGAGGAATATGGACGAGGTGCATGTTTGGTTTAGTAGTAGCATACAAGGTTGAACGTGACCTCTTCTGTCGAACGAAAGTGATAGAGACGAGCCCAAGTGGGGGAACATGAAACACCCTACCAACTCTTTCTAAATATGTGTTTAGTTTGCGTGTAGGTCTTGCAGAAACTTCACAAATTCGGGTTTTTCAGACTTGACGCATTTTTTTTTTCCGTAATCGATTATTGTTCACCATAACTCGAAAACGGTTCGAGGTTGGTTGGGTGTTTCATATTCCACTTGGCTCATCTTATCCCGCCCCCCCCCCACTTTGTTTGGCATAACAGGTCACGTTAAACCTATAGTTTCGAAAAATATTCGATTAAAATACGATTAATCGATTTAAAAAAATTTTGATTCACCAGTTAAAAATTTTTAATCGATTCCCAGCCGCCGTAATTTTTTTTTTTTTCATTGAGGTAATTTTCAAGCGTTTATATAAATAATGTAACTATAAGCTTTTTCGTGGGGCATGCGTTCAAGACCTGGGCACGTGCCCAAGACCCACAAGTTTCCGGGGCTGCCTTTTAGTATTTTAGTCACCTTCCATCTTCCTTCCCCTGCATGTCTCTGCTTCAGAGGAAACCACATATGAGGGGGCGGGGCATGAAATTCATAGTTGTCCAGGGCCCGAGCTTACGAGGAACAGCCAGGGCTGTAACTAGGAGGGGAGCAGGCGGACGGACCAGAGAGGGCGCAAATCTCACCCTTTAACCTCTCCTTCAACATTACAAGCATAGTTGCCCAGGGCCCGAGCTTATGAGGAACAGCCAGGGCTGTAACTAGGAGGGGAGCAGGCGGACGGACCAGAGAGGGCGCAAATCTCGCCCTTTAACCTCTCCTTCAACATTACAAGTGGGGGGGGGCGCGCCAAAATGCGTTTTCGCCCCGACCAAGCATATAATTGCGGCCCTGGGAACAGACCCTGCCATGAATTAGAATTTACGTACGTTTCTCGTCAGATAAACGTGAAATAAAGAAAAATAGACTTTATGATAAAAGCTATATTAAGGTTATCTTGGTGTGCATTACTGTTTATCTTTCGGGGGATGTTCGGTTTTATTTAGCGATATGCTCTGCCCTCATTAAATGTTAGGCTTCTGTTTATATTCCGTCCTTTGAAAGATGGTTCCAGTGCATCAACCAATGGTTGTATGTTATGGTTCCCGAGGGTGCAGTTGGCAGATGTACAAAGAAAGCAACGCCAAGCCGCCCATCATCACAAGCAAACAAGGGCGTTAAACTTGTGTGTGTTTTTCTTGAAGGATGATTTAGAGATGGAAAAGATGTAGTTTTTTGGAAGGAAAATAAATATTCTGTTTTGAGAGTTTCTTGTTATGTTTTTTGGTTGGTGTGTGGGGGGGGGGGGTGCGGTCCTTGTGTTATTATTGTGGCATGATTCATGGCTACCTGCTTGATAAGGATGGGTGTTGATGTTTGTACCTGTGGTGATTGAAATGGTACTATATTGGGGCCTGGAGTACTTTTTTTATGAGAAATAAAATTCTGCTGGCTGTTTAACTTGTCAATGGCATAGCTTCCATGTCTCCTGGATTTTTTTGGGGGGGGGGGGGCGCTAGGCTCCATCCCCTTTACTCCTGAAAGAAAAATTCTTACAACCATGATTTTAAAAATATTGATAATATCTGTGCAGAAAATCAACAATTCACCTATCAGGGAGTTTGTGAGTGAGCAGATGAGGGAGTCAGTCAATCAATCGCTTACTCACTTGGTAACTCATCCACTTACTCATATGGTTGCTCACTCATCCATTCATCAGTTCACTCATCACCCATTCACTTGGTTGCTCAATTGCACACTCACCCACTCACTTGATCATTCACTTTGGTTACTGAATCAGTCACTCACTTGATCATTCACTTTAGTTACTCACTGACTCAGTCACTCACTTTGGTTACTCACTGACTCGGTCACTCAATCATTCACATAGTCTCTCACCTAGTCATTCATATGGTCACTCACTCACTTGCCCTGTTTCCCAACTTGTGATTCACACTACCCCAGGGGTTCTCGGATTACTACCATTCATTTTTTACTCCCATTTCATTTATTACAGTTTCCATTCACTACCAATGAATGGCACATTTCATGTCTGCAGAGCATTGACCTTCACTACAGGTTGGGGGGGGGGGGGGGGGTCGCAACATCAAAACGTTGGGAAACATTGCACTAACCAAGTGGTTCACAAACTGGGCCATATCACCTCCCTAGAGGGCGACGGAATGGTCCAAGGAGGGGTGGTAGAAACTGTACGTTTAATATAGGATCCTACGAGCTGACTTGAGTTGAGGGCAATGGAACAAAAAGTTTTGGAGACTATGCACTAACCCATTCACCAACTCATTCGGTCACACATTCTCTCACTCAATCTTCACAAACTGTTGTCTGTGAATTTTTCCAGCAGTGATTTTTTTGTCTTTGAATTGTTGGCGGTGAATTTCCTGTAAATACAAAATATCCCTACTTTTAGAGTTTTAGAGAGAAAAAAAAGAATCTGCTACATATGTTCTTCCCCCCCCCCCATCACATGTGCAGCATAAATTGTCACCATTGCATGTCACCGTATCAGTTTGGCGAGAAAAAGAAGAGAAATTTGCCAAACTGCGACAGACGTCAGCTCCGTCTCTCTATAGTCGAATTGGCGAGATGACTTGTATCTTGGACAAGGTTGTAGCAGGAGTATCCAATTCCCCCCCCCCCAAAATGTAAAAAAATGACTAATTCGAATAACATATTTTGAATGGTTAAGTCTATTAGTTTGTTCCCCCCCTCCATGAAATATCGGTTGCCCCCGACGGTGATCATTTTTTTGTTGGCATGATTTTTATTTGAGTGGGGTGATGGCAGATGGTTAAATTAGGTTTTTTCTTTTTTCCAGTTTGATTAAATTGATTGCTGACAGAGAGGTTGCCAAACCAGCTCTCTCAGCAGTCCTTAACGCTCATTTACATCTTCATGTGAAAGATAATTTACTTATAGTTATGTATTTACATATATATGTGCCTCAATAGTTTCATTATTATTCAATTTGACTAGTGCAAAGAAAAATTGAGCTGTGAAATATGAATATAGACCAATTGTGCATTTTTTTTCTTAGAATGTGGTGGACGTTAACCGGCAATTTTGGCAATATTCTGCCAATAGACTGGTCGAAATCCTATGCGAGGAAACTACAGCTCAACTGCCTTAATTTAAATGACAGAAAGGTACGTTTCATTTTTAAAAATATTTATCTTTTATGAGCATTTTTCATATTGGATAGTATGACTCAAGAACTTTCATTTGTGACTATGAGAGCTATCTGCTACACATATCGCTTATAGATGATGGGAGCAGGTTGAGGGTTAAAGTAATTATTTTGCAAATTTAAAAATAATCTTGAAGCCAGCAGCCAACATATATTAATTAAGGTGTATAAATATAACATGAATTAATGAAATATATAATTAAGATGTCTACCATCATGGAAAAGTCACCAAGTCCCTTAAAGTTATGAAATGAGAAAAAAGTCACAAATGTCATGAAATAAGAGAGGTGGTCACAGACGTTTTATGAATCGATTTTCGAATTTTCCTATGCTCGATTTTATCCCTGAAAATCCTTGACTGAAAAATCTGGCTGCACATCGTGAAAGCCAGATAGATTCCAGTGATTGCGCAGTGTGGTGGTCTGCTAAAATTAATTTCCAATTTCGCAAAAAAACAAGTGAAATTGTCAATTTTGTCAAATAATGAGTTTAAGTTTAAAACTACTTGTATTGCAAAAAAAAATCCCGAATAGAAACCGTTTCCAAATTACACATTTTTAATTGAAATGTTGCCAAATAATGAGTGTTAAATTGCCAATTTTATCAAATAAGTGTTAAATCGCAGAACATCTCGACAATTTTTACAACTTTTTCTCACATTTGGTAATGGTTTCTTTCTAAGTAGTCAAATTGCAAAAAACAAACAAGAATCCAGCAAGATCCCACACTCATAAAATTGAGAGAATAAAAAATTAATCGTAAACATTCACCCTCACCTCTGATCTGCAACATAAATGGCAGCACCTCCTGAGCTCATAACACTGATGTACTGTATCAAATAACATTTAGTTTTTACGATTTCAAAATCAACTCGTTCCTTGTCAAAATTTTTATGGGTCTAGAAATGCATGTGAAAGTTTTTGGGAGGAATGGGTGTGGCTGCGAATGCCAAATTTTATTTCTAGATATTTTTACTTCATTAACTGTAAAATAGGTGTTATCATCGATACATAGTGACTTATTTGTCGTTTGCAATGGTGCGGTGAGCACCTTTTTGGATGTCACTGCTGTAACGGAAGCAAATCTCACGGAATATTCATGAAAAAGTCACTGAATTTTCTTTTGGGTGTGTTGCCGACATTCTGTTAATCACATGTTTAAAAGCTTAGGTGCCTATTCCCCTTTAATAGATAGACACAAATGCAGTCAAACTTTAAACCTCAAAACTTGAAGGGGCCGAATTTTTTTTTTTCGAGATAAAGAGTTTTTGCATAAGAAATTGAAGGGAAAAACACTCAAAATATCAAAAATTTTGATTGAGAATAACTAAAATACCATATTTTTTACTACATGGGTGATATTTATTCACAAAATTGACCTAAATTGTGTACTCAACGGTTTATGTTCAATATATTTGGGACGCTGACTTTTTTTTTCATCACTTTCTATTAATTCTATCATTTTGCTTTGGCTCAAGTCAATCTTGCAGGATACTAAAATAGTGTGCTATGGAGAAATGAATTTTTTAGGATTTTTTTTTTTATTATGCCATGATTATGTTGTCTAAGGTAGGTACCCTCCCCCCGTCCTACTCTTTCTAATTTTTTGAGTGGGAGCCCCTGAATAATATATATTTTTAGGAGCAGTGTTTTTCATAATTTTAAATATTGTTTATCGATAGTTTAGACAATTAAAATTTTTCTCCAGCTTTTTTTCCCATTTGTGATATTTGGAAAAAATTGGTTCAAGTTCTACAACACCAGTTGCCAGCTATCGAATTTCATGTTGAGAAGGTTAAGAAGAAGAATGTTGCCATCACTTGGATCTCCTTTTAAATCAATTAGAGTTGTAAATTAATTCACAAATTTGATTTATTAAAGAAAAAGAGTTGAGTGTCTTTATTAAATGTCCTCCCCCTCCTCCTCGATACTTTTTTATTGCGAGAAATGTATAATTGAAAATTATTTTCACTTTACCTCATCTTTCAGTTTAGAGACTTCTGTTATTTCTTAAAAGCTCATGTTTTCAATATGTTCAGTTTTTTTATCAGTTTGACCCTTAACTCTGAGGTTATGAAAATTCTGTGCGTAACTGGTGTCATGGTGCCATTTTGACCCCAGCAAGAGTATTAATGCATTTAAAAAAATCAACAAAAAAAAACGTTTTAATCTTCCAACTTCAAGGTGCAATACGAGCCGGTCTCCCATTTGCTGAAGTCTTTCCACAGAGTAGGCAGATCTTGAACATGATATTTATGTAGCATGAAAATTCAGGCATTCATGATTCTTCACTTCAAAATACAGAAAGTGGATGGCAGCACCAGCAAGAACAGGGAACATAACAAGCTTAATTCTGACAACATAAATATGATAGGATTACACATCTACACTTACACGCACAGCATACTCCTGCATGTACCGATTCGTTAGAGATTCCAGAGGAATGTGTACAAGGTACATGTACCATTGAGCAGTGGTAGTACATTCTCATAACCTTAAAATTTAATTATTTTTGTTTTAAGGATGAAGCTTCCGGTGATGAGCTCGAGTCTCTGGATGAAGATGTAGCAAAAGACCTGGACATGCACTCGCTTATAATTTCTAGCTTACAGCAAGAGCCAATGTTTACAGCAGAGCAGGTTTTGGAAGAGATAGATGAGATAATGCAGGTTAGTTAAAAAAATCCTAATGTTTGATATGGGGCCGTTCAAGTATTACGTCATCATCGATGGGGGGGGGTGTTCCGATTTGCTGACTTTTGATGACAAGGGTGGGTTTGGACGGTGCTTATGTCAGCAACCACCCTTTATGAAAATATGAGTTAGGATTCAGAAAGGCGGAGCTGATGACAAAATTTTGCTGAAAAGGGGGGGGGGGGTCATCGTTTTGCCAACTTTTGCTGACACGGGGGGGAGGGGGTCAAAAATTGCTAAAAATTTGCTTACGTAATACTTGAACAGCCCCTATGTTATGGAAGCTGATCCATTGGATCATGCAAAAATGATGATTAACAACAGGCATCTTAACCCTTTGTGGTCCAGATGTTTTTTCGGCACTTCGTTGGTACAGTTCATGCTTCATAGCACCTCCTCTGCAATGAGGAAGGCCTCTGGATGCTAGCGATCACATTTTTTTGTATAGTTTATGAGTTATGCTAAGGCAGAGGGGTCTTCAACATTCTCGAGTCATGAGCACTGCCCATATGCCCAATCCCCCAAAGCAGAATGTTTTGCATTGTTCTGCGATGAGTCTTCTGCTGACTGGAAATGTTCTGCAAGAAAAATTTTCTTAAAATTCTTCCAGATTTTCTTTGCGATGTACGTTGCAGATTTAGGCTTGTTCTGCTTTGGGGTGCCCATCATCAAATTAAGAGCACTGCTACATCAACTTTAACATACTTATGCCTGAAATTTGCATAGTTGCAAATTTTGATCCTTAAATTTAATTTTTACAGGATGTTTAATTGAAGCATTGATCAAGTGCTCACTAGCACGAAATTGGACACAAACATTGAGCTGCTTGAAGCACCATGCTGCCTGCGAGCAACAGCTTGGAGATGCATGTGCTAAGGAGCCAAATTTACAGGAGCCTTCCTGTGATCATAAGGGGGTTATAACAATGAAGTACCAATGTTTCCCAATGGTGGGTGATTCTACCTCATCATAGGACTGCAAAAGATTAAATATTTTTTAAGTGGCAAGTATATGCCCAGCATCAAATAGAGAACTCTCGATAATCGGGCAGCATCAATTTTTCAGTTTTGTACTGTGATCCATTTTTCCAGAATTTCTCGAGAATAATTTCATTAATTTTTACTGAATTATTTTAATCAGGCTTTAAATTGTGGATTTTCTTTACTTCATTTAAATTTTGACACTTATCATTATTCAATTGGTTTAAGGAAGCAGACGAGATTCAGTCGTCGGATCCATCTTCTGCGGGAAAACCTGCTGTTGAAAGCGAGGAGAAAACAAGACGGCGCATGTCATCGGTACTTTATGAAGAGAGTGAGTTTTTTTTTCCTTTGTACTTTGTAAAACTTATTCAAAAGAAACGAATAATTTCGATGATTCCGCATTATGCAACCTAAATGAAAAAAAAAAAGGAAGAAAAGTATTTATATTCTGTCATACTTAACAAGACTCTGTATCATCATCCATGAAATTCCGATATTCCTATTTGCCTTTTCTGAGCTTTCTTGATGTTGATATGCCTCCTTATGCCCTATTTATATCAAAATAGTGCTTGGATTGCAAGCATTTTAAAAAATTTTGATGTTCTCATGCCTTCCGTAGAAAACCTTTGGCATTTGTCCAGGAAGGTATTACTCAAGACACATGACTTACAGCAAGGATGCTCAACCTTTTGAAGAATGCAGGCCACTTCATTGGTTTGAAAACATTTCAGGCCACACAAGTCATCTGTAAATGTGCTGCTGGTCGCTAAAGCGATCTGTAAATATGCTGCAGGTCACTTGAGTGATTTGGAGCTGTATTGCAGGTCACTTAGGCGATCTATAAGTGTTCTGTAGGTTGCTCAAGTGATCAGGGGGTCTATTACGCTCACGTCGTTATACAATGAGGTTGTTAGTGATGTCACGCCCTTAACGCAAATCTCAGCGACCATCATCAAAAACTTGATTTTTCTCAGCAATCCGCGGTATGTCATTATGTATTTTACGAAAAACTCCCTGGTCCGAGAGTTGCGTTAGCTCCGAAAGGGATGGACCAATCGGATAATTTTCTCCGCTGCTGATAATCATCATCACTATCAACAAGTGCTGCAGCACATGCGTTATTATTTTATTTATTTGTGTGTGTTGGTTGTCCTTAATTTTCTAAGCTACATTTTTTTTTAATTCATCTGGATTTTATTTTTATTTTCATCAAATATTTGAGAAAAAGGTAGGCTATGCACGCACATGATACTGGCGCGGGGAAATTTTCTAAATTATTAGTTTAAGAAATGATTTTCTATTGAAGTTCAATGATATGAATTTCCAAAATGACTAGCAAAAATATCATCATATATTACCATGTTTTTAACATTTACCTACAGTCTTTATATTAAGTCAAAATCAAGAACAAGTAACCTTTTATTTACATCATTAATTAGACAATTGGTTTCCTTGTTTCACACATGAAAATGAAGGGCCACCAAATTTACACTGTTGTTGAGATCTTTTTTATACTGCGATCAGAAAATGTACTCAAGGATTAGAAAAAATTTATTTGTTGATTAATAAAATTTACTTTGATTTTTTATAGTGTACTTGGGGTGTGCGCAGAGTATAGTGTGTGTGTGTGTGTGTGTGTGTGTGTGTGTAATGGTGTTTACTGCATTACACTTCTGTGTACTGCACAGAAAGTAGCAATACTTAATTGATATTACAAAATATCAATGTTATTAAACGAATTAAGAAGGGGAAAATCTGGAGACGTTTAAATATATATTGACGTCGATTTTGAACGAGATGTAAAAAAAATATTGAGCAAATTTCAAAATGTCTTGAAAACATCGCAATAGAGAGATTTACCAGTTAAATATCCTTATATTGAGATGAGTTTAAGATTAGAATAAAGGCATTTCTATGCAAGATTTGAAAAAAAAAACGTAGAGTGATTTATCTTTGTACCGAGTATAATAATTTATAGCGATTTACCACTATGAATAATTTTTTCCAATCAGCATGTGTACAGCATTTTAAACGATAATGCTGTCTCTAAATCACGTTACTAAATTAAGGAACGTAATTCAGAGAATTATTATTCATTATAATGAACAACTTGATAAATTAGTAATGAATGAATAATTTCCAATTCTAACTAATTTGTCTCCGTTGCTCTCACCTTCATCGAAAAATTTACGCGCGAGTGGCCATGTTTATTTCCATGACGCTAACATAACGAGTGGTCCCCGGTTTTCACGTAGCGATGATGATAACGAAAATCGCTAGTAATGATGTGAGAAAAATCAACTTTTAGCGATGGTGACGTAAATCTATCCCACAATGCACCGCAAACCCCAAACACGTTTCAAACACGGGCATAATGACATGAGCGTAATAGATCCTCTGGGATTGTGCTGCAAGTCACTCCAGTGATGTGTAAATATTATGTGGAGTCACTGAAGTGATGTGTAATTATTTTGCAAATCACTTAAGTGACTTGTAAATGTGCCATGCAACACTTCAGTGATCTGAAATTGCACAGGCTGCTTAAGTGCTCTGGAACTGTGCCGCATGCTACTCAAGTGATGTGTGCATGTGCTGCATGCTATTCAAGTGATATGTAAATGTGCCACAGACCACCTAAGTGATGTGGAACTGCACTGCGGGTCACTCAAGTGATCAATTTATGTGCAGGTTAGTTCATTTTTTACAAAATTAGGTTCAAACTTACTGGCCAAATGTGACCCGCAGGCCATCGATTGAGCATGTATGCTTTGCAATCTGGCCACTGTGCGGTAGTGTGATCATAGAGTGGCAGACTCGAATTGTGAGGACTCATGTTCGTACACAGTAATGATCGGATAAAGCTGGTTTCCTGTGGTTCTCAACTTCGACATGCGAATTCAAGCAGATTTCCTCATTAGAAATCCTCTCCCCAAAGAGCAATGCCTACAAAGGTACAAACATTCAATCGTCACACTTCACATATAGTTTGAAAAATGAATGTCCGTACTAAAAAATTCATGTACAACACACTCAGACTGTTAGGCTCACATGCACATTTCAGGCACAACTCATTCTATAGTAAATTGCCCATGGGGATGGACCCAAGTTGTGCTCAGTTTGTAAGAAAGAAAGTCTGGCAACCTGCTATGTTCAATAACTTTTCTATTTGCTTGTATATCATGATTAGAATTACGTGAATAACGATTCATGAAAAACTGCCTTTTCCTACTCAAATCAGATCTAAAGACCTTAACGAGTTTCCAACTGAACGAACTTTACCTGGAGTTGGAAAGGATGATTCAAGAGAATTCCGAGATCTTGATACAGGAGCTGGCTCTCCGAGACGAGCTTGAGTTTGAGAAAGAGCTCAAGAATACTTTCATTTCTTTACTTCTGAGCATACAGAACAAGAGGAGGCAGATAAGTACCGAAAGGAGGAAGCACAGGAAATCCTTGAACGGAGCAACAGATTCTAAAGTGAGTGACTTATCTCATACAGGATTTGAAAATTGTTTGAAATTTTTTATTTTGTCTGATTCGATCTATTTTTCTTTTTAGTTCCTGACGACAGTCATTCCCTACAGTATCGAAATGGGTTCACCTAACAACCAAACTCTTCAGATACTCATAAAAAGTAAGTTTTGATTTATATGCATGCATTTATATTACATATAAAAGGCAGTGGTTCTCAAAGTGTGGGTCAGGGCTCTTAGGGGCATTAACAACCTTTATCGGGGATGTCACCGCGAGCTAGAAACATCGATGCTTGCCTGTTCAGTGCTTTGAAGTGGTTCTCTGTCAAACTATTCTGGGGAGCTGCAAGTGACTAAAGTTTGAGAACCATTGATATATAAGGCTGTCTCATTCAGGACCATATTAATGGATGGGCCCACCCCTGGGTGGAGGGTTTCAAGTACATAAGGGGCCTTATGATAATAACATTTTGTACTATAATTTTCTATAGTACCTGCCTACCAATTTACATATTCACTACCAGCTGAGTAGATACCCAGAACATAGCTTTTCCTGTGAAAAATGCTTATATCCCCCAAATTTTGCCATGATTTTAAAAATTCCCAATTTTTTGGGGGGGGGGCATTATTTTTAAAGAATTTACACGGAAAAAAGACTGTTGCTTGATCCTTTGTTGAATCCCTGAAATAACATCACAAGCATAATGTGAATTGCCCCCATTGTGTCAAATAAAAAAAAGTGCAGTGAAACCTTGCCACAACAACACTCGCTATAATGATAAATCTGTCTACAACAATATGTTTTTCAAATCTTGTAATGTTTTCAAATAATACTTTCAAATCTTTGGAATTGCCTATAGTCTAATGCTTGATACAATGATATCCTTTACTATAATAAATCTCTCTGCTACAATACTTTGAAAGAGGAAACTGCTGCAACAATATTTTTCTTGTATTTTGCTCAAAATCATCTTGAATTTAATTTTAACTTTGTCACTTGTTTTCATTCTTCCAAGAGCGTCTAATAACATCTGTGTTTTGCATCACATGATCACTGAAAATGTTAATGAAGTTGTTGATATTGCTACTTTCTGTGTAACACACGAAAGTGCAATAAGATAAACCTCTTTACAGGCGGGGCAATGTTTTTAACTGATGTTTGTAACTGAATTTTTATGAATCTACTAATGAATTAGAATTTTTTGCGGCAAATAAAAAAAAAGGCATTTGCTCTGCTGGTAGTAACAACGACAATTTTGAAAAGATGTGAACAGCAGCATAAACTTGGTGGTGCATGATGATAATGTAGCCTCTAGATTACACAGAGACAAACTTCACGGAAGGTTTGCTATACATACGCACACATTGCAACATCTACCAATTCGTTATAAGTTCCGCAGAGGAATATGGACGAGGTGCATGTTTGGTTTAGTAGTAGTAGCCTCTAGATATAACGATAATCCCTCTACAATAATATTTTCTTCGTTGGTAGAGTATCATTACAGCGAAATTTCACTGTATTTTATTTTCAAGGGGGAAAGACAAAATTTGATGAACAGCCAGCATCAATTTGGCCTTCTGACATCCAAAATCAACTAGATGACTTGGACGTGTTTTGACCATATGTCCTGTTTTTTAGTCTGCAGTGATTTTTTTTTTTTTTGCAGTGATTTGACAAATATCTTTTAACGAGTAAATAATTTTTCTATTTATTTGCCTTTTGCAGTCTTGAAAGCAATCAATGAGGATAACCCAGCGGTACCCGCTCTTCTTACAGATTACATATTGAAAGGTAAGAAAGGTTTGAAAATGGTTTGTAAGAAATTTTTTTTTTCATGTCTGAAATTGATCTGACAATTTTTTTTTTTTTTTTTTTGAGAAATTGGATTCAGAATGTTTTTAAACAATTACAGGGGTGGGAACTCTGCGCCAATTGCGCCGCACTGCGCCAAAACTAATATCTTGCACCATCCTGCTCCAATAGCGTATTTTCGCATTTTTCTGCGCCAAATAGCGAATTTCGTTTCAGTATGCCCGGAATATCGGAAAGGACGCCAAAAAATTTTTGTTCCTGCTAGCCACGAAACGTTTCTTTACCAGAAGAGCGTGTTTTATTCCACTATACTTAAACTATCGGCCCCTGATCGGGCTTTCCATCGCGAAACCCCGATTTTGTCCGTGATCGTGGAACTGAAGATGGTTTGAAATGCCTTTCAGCTTTAAAGTGCAAATTTGAGTGTTTCCGTTTAAAAAAAAAAGTCGTCACTGGAAGCAGCAGAAATTACCGTAGTCGATTATCATTGTGTTAAATCCCGATGTTTCTGAAAAAAAATTTCATTCCGGAAGTAAAAAGCGCATTATTAACCGCCGAATTACGAATGTTAGTTTAGAAACTTTGTCGAATATCGCCAATCTCGCCAAATAACGAGTGTCAGATCGCCAATCTCGCCAGATAATGAGTGCTGAATCGGCAAACATCGAGTTGATTCTTCCGAAATTCTCTCCCATTTTGCAACAATTTTTTTCCGAGTATAAAAAAATTAAAAACTTATAAAAATTTTTTAGCTCATTTGAAGTGCTACTGTTCAAGGCAGCAAATAGTGCCCTCAGTAAGCAAAAATCATCTTAAATAGACGGGTGCAAAAAATTTTATGACAGCCTCTTTCAAACAAGGTGTCAAAAGCCTAAAACACCAAAAACAAAAATCAAGCTGATGAAAAGATGTTTGATAACAAAAGACAGTGCAGTTTTATTTTAAAAAGGGTTGAGGGTAAACGAAAATATTCTTGTTAATTTCACTGCTCCAATTTATAAATATCTGTTCCGAATCCCATATTTTGCTGCTCCAAATCATCTGCTCCGAATCCTGAATTTTGCTGCTCCAAGGCTGCTCCGAAATGGACTTAGTCACTTCCCACCCCTGCAATTACTGGTGTTGCCCAGATGTGCCCTCATAAATTCGCTAAGAAAAAAAATGGTCAAGATAAGAAAGAGTATACCGCTTTTGAATGGAATTGCTCATTACTTATAGGCAATTTACATTGCTTACTATGTTCCAACTTCAAGGTGTTTGAGGGCTAGGCCTAGCAGTTGTCTGACTGAGGGTCGCCAACCATTTATCTGATGGAGTTAAAATTTTGCACTGATAGTTTTTTTTTGTTGATTAAAACAGGGGGGGGGGGGGGTGTCTAGCTAAACTTTCAAAAAGGTGAAAAATAAGGGCATCCCTGGTATTATTATATGAATTTTTGCGCTGTCTTATCTCAATAACAAATTTTTCTACGCAATAGCTTTTTTTTCCCTGGTGAGAAAATCACCCTGTATAAGTTCATTCACATCATGCTGATTGATGTTTTTTTATGAGTAATGTTTATGATTAATAGTCAAGGAGGCACTTATGGTGTTGCCGCCCATGGGTTACACAAATTCTGCTGCCCTAGTCTGATTTCCTTGCCTACTCTTTCCTTGAATTCATCGCCCTTTGCTATAATACGCTTAGCCTCACCCCCAAACACTCTTGCAAATACACCTGCGTTAAATCTTTTAGTCATTTACATGTTTGCACACTGTTATGGTCACTCACATGCTTTGCACACTGTTTTGGTCACTCACATGCTTGTACACTGTTTTGGTCACTCACATGCTTGTACACTGTTTTGGTCACTCACATGCTTGTACACTGTTTTAAACACTCACACTTTCACACTCTCTAAGTCACTCACTAACCTGATCTCTCACACTGTAGGTCACTTTTATGGTCATTCACATGCTTGCTCAAAATGCTCTAATCATTCTATTTCTCACTTATGCGCTTGCAAACTGACTATCGTACATGCTCTCTCCATGGCCCGCGACCTCAAACCTAATTTTGTAAAAATTAACTAAGTGGCACATTACCTGATCACTTAAGTGGCCCGTGACACAGTTCCAGACTTCAGCAGCACGCGAAACACTTATACATCACTTAAGTGACCTGGGTCACATTTACGTATCACTTATGTCACCTGAGGTAATGTAAAAGATCACTTAAATGATCCGCAGCACAATTTAAAATTCCTTAAGCATCCCGCTCGACACATTTTCAGGTCACTCAAGTGACCCGCAATATATTTAAAGAGTTCTTGAGCAACCCGTGGCATGTTTTAAAATCACATAAGTGACCCGCTGCACATTTGCACAGCACTTAAGTGGCCTGGGGCTTTTACAGATCACTCAAGTGCCCCGCACTCTCAAAAACATCGAGTAACCTTGCTCTAGGTCACTCTTTTGGTCATTCACTGACCTAGTCCCTTGCTGTCTGGGAAGAGGTGGATTTATTTAGGGTTATATACAAATTTTGTTGCCCTTCTCCCAATGTAATAGTTTCTTTGGTGACTCATTCCTCAAATTTTCCACCCTGCACTATAGCCCATTAAGTACCCTGCAAATACGCCACTGTTAATAATTATTAGTGAATTAAATTTTCACATGTGAATTATACATGCTACAGACTATACAATGATACTTTTTCTCAAAGATTAGTGATTTTTTATTTATGTTCGCACTCATTGGTCTACAAGTGAAACATCTAGTAAATTGATTCTCTCTTTTACAGTTCTCTGCCCAACATGAAGATAGAAATGGTGCTGTCGGTCAAAAGATATGTACACACACACACACAATTCTCAACTATCAGGGCTTGCAATTATCAAACCCAGCTGAGCTTCTAATCGTAGGTGTTCGATTCATTTTTTCCCCCCGTTTGCATAATTTTCCTTGTGCTGTTATGTACATATTATACACAGAAATACATACGATCTTATGTATATTTTTCATTTTCCCAGTGTTAATAATTAGAACAACTTTTATATTTAAGAAACGATTCTTTAAATCGATGTTTTGTCCCCACTAACGCCCCGAATATATCAGTTAATATATTAGACGTTTAGTGTATATAGCAATAAAGTCAGAAATTGTATAAAGAAAGATATATATATATATATATTAATATGTATATACACAAATAGGGAAAAAGAAATGTAGGGCTCATCATTTCGGCAGCTCGAGAGTATGACTTTCGATAAAAGTCATGAAGGAAGGTAGTCCTGGTAGCTATTTACAGCTTAATCGTAACCTCTTGTAGACTTCATTCTCAAACAGAGTGTTGGTCTTTAGCCAAGCATGCATATGTTATGTATTATAGTTCGTGCATTTGTTTGAGTTTGTGTACTGCTTATTCTCTATCACGGATATGGAAACTGGAGATGTGAACTATTTGCTTAATTTTGTGAATGTGGCTACAAATTGAAATTAAATTTTGAAACGAGTGACTGAACAAATGATGACTTTTATCCGAATCTTTTTGTTTGTTCTTGAAATTATCGTCTCTTTTGTATTCCAATGTTCATGGAAGAAAAACCAGATAACGCTGATATAGCGTGCTTATTAACTTGTTTAGCACTCAAAGCATACTGTAATTTGTTGTTGATTTTCATTATTGTCATAGTCAAGAGAGTGTCTTGATATGAGGGAATTTGTGTGCGAAGACGCCCCGTTTCATTTTTCATCCTCACCAAAAACGAGTAAAGATGATGTTGAAAATTTTAAATGAAATGTAAAATTTGTGACGATTAATCATTTTTATACTTTTTTTTTCATTTACCGCAATCATTTTATGTGCCCGAGACCAAGACGGTTTGAATTACAGGTTCTGCAATGTTATTGACATGTTCAAATATTATTGAGTTTGTATAAATATCGTCTTTCTCTCTCCTGTAATTAGAATTGTTTTTTGTGGCTGATATTATGTCTTACCTTATTTATGTTCTATGACACATGTATGAGTATGAACATCATATACCAGTATGTAATTGTGTACGCAGCTTTGCATGCCAGAACCTATTTGAACATGCACAGTATGAACCAGCTCAATAGGAGTGAGCCCCCCTCCCCCATTATTTTATGAATATGCAGGGTGATCGGAAAGTCGTGCAACTGGAGTGAAAATATTCAAATACAAAAATGCTAAAATGAATAAAACTCTAAATCAAAAGGAGGAATATTCAGGGATACAAAAACGACAAAATTTTGAACATTGTCACCTGTTAAAAAATGTGACCCTTTTTTTTGGACGCAATGCATTCTCCCAAATTTTAAGACATTGTTTCCTTAATGTATGAACATATTTTTTAACCTCATTCTCAATGTTTACTTTGAGTCCATTAATAGCATGTGGATTGTTCACATAAACATGTGCTTTTATGTCAACCCCGCAGAAAGAAATCCGCTGGTGATGAATCAGGGGAACATGGAGGCCAGGGTCCTTTTGAAATGAGTCTGCCAGCAAAAAACTTGGTGAGAAATTACATTGTCTCATTTGACGTGTGAAGGGTATTTTCATCGTGCTGAAACCAGCAAAAATGTTCGTCCTCTTTCAGTAACGTAATAAACTGCTTGATTATGTCAGTATGCAGAGTTCCATTCACCGTCTGTTCGAAAAATATTGAGCTCCTCTATCTTTCAATATGACATAGTGCACCAAACACCAATTTTTGATCAATGCAGCGGACTCTTGTGAAAGACATGAGGATTTTCTGTGCTCACATGTTCCCGTGTTTTGGCTGTTGACATTTTCAGAACGATAAAACTGAGCTTCATCTGTAAAAAACACATAATCAAGTTTTCTTACTCCATTTAGTGTCAATAAATGACCTGAGCCACAGGCAGTAGTGTAACCGTTTAAGCTGATCAGGCGCTTTCAATTCCTGAATAACATGAACACAGTATGGCTGAAAGCACAACTTTTTTAGTTCCTTTTATGCACTTCCATAAAATAAAACATGATTTCGATGCGAGCTTTCTCTCACAGCCTTTGCTGGTGTGGCTGCAACATCTTATTCTCAACTTCATCCATTTTCACAGGACATAGAACAGAAGGGCTACTAAACCACACATTCACCTCGTCCATATTCATCTGCAGAATTTCTAATGAATTGGTACATGTTGGAATGTGTGCACACATGTTGTGAACCTAATGTGAAGTTTGTTACTGTGCATTGCTTGTTATCTGTAGTGCTGCCATCAGTTTTTCTGGCTATGAGTGAAATGTAATGATTGAATAATTGTACCTTTGTAGGCCTGTTCGTCTCTGTGGCGAGATGGAGAACAGGCCTAGCTGCTACTTTGTTTCTTATCATGAATGCTTCTAGTTTCTCGAAATTGGTTTACCAAGTGAAATGTCAGTCTTGTTAGGTTCACAAACATTTGAGGAGTTTAAATGCTTCTCAACAAATTTTCTGCAAGAATGTATTGCAAAGTAATGCTCTGTCATAAAAAAATGTGTTCTGCGTGGGAAACAATGTGGATCTACCACCAAACAAACGGATGTTAAACACCAACTAACAGACTTAACTTAAACGGAAATTTCTGGCGAGATACAGAACTTCTGACAGTATAGTGCTGCCGTCTAGTTATACAAAATGCAAATAATTTTCATGTTGAAATGTTCACAATTTTTTGAAGTTGGGGTTGTATGACTTTTCAATCACCCTGTACAATGTAACCCAATCCCCAATTTCTGTGTACAGTTTTGAGTCCCATATATGCGGGATGACTGTCAGACCAGACAAGGCCCCAGGCTCTGCCCCTTCCAGGATATTAGCGGGATCACACTGGCAACTTTCTTCAATCTCTATGTTTTCTTCGTATCATTTATCACCTCAGATTGGAGGCCGCTCTTGCTGCGACTTTTGCCTTTCATGAATTCAGACTTCCTAAGGTCAAGCAGGAGCCCCTGTAAATTATGAAAAAAAATTTTGATAATTGGAACTTGTCGTATTCCCTAGTTACATCGTGTTATCTGGTTCTATTGTATATACTAATTGTGATTTAGGCAAAGAAAATCTCAAATCCTTTGAAAAATCAGAATATTTTGTGTTGTGTAATATGATTGTTTTATTGAAGTGTAATTTGACGTAAAGCGCGAGAAATCTGTGATAAATGTTGTTTTTTTTTGCACTGGTGGAATTGTTTTATGGTCATGACGTCAAACATTTTGTTTTTGAATGATGAGACAATATTTATGTCACCTTACGTCACGAAGGACTTTAACATGTATGAACCATAAAAAAGAAAATTCCCATTTTTTTAATGTTTAATATGTCAAGTGCACATTATAGATCCTAAATGTACGCTTTCAGTTTTCCTCGGGTAACAAAAGGGGAACAATTGATATGTAAAATATAGGTAGACTATTCGTTGGCAGTTCGATAGAGCGTTTTTTCTCGTAAATTCCTATTATATAGATAATTTATCTACTATTTGGCAATTATATTACTACTATTGCACTCAGTGCCAGAAAAATAGGGAACGCCTTCGACCATGAGGAAACGAATGTCCTTTTCCCTCTCAATTGGGAAGTGAGAAATCGTTAAATATTTTCTTCAATGATTATATTCTGATTGCTAATAGTGGCTATGATGCTTGAGCTCTAAGATCTGCTAACGGCGGAATAGACAAAAAAAAAAGCTACCGTAACTTTGAGACTCGTCTACATTTGAGGATTTTGTGCCATCTGGAGGCAGGTCATATATATTTATGTTGGTTTTTGCATGTTTATGATTTGTCGTGTCCATATTCGCTGGTTGATTTCTTTTGTTTATTTATTATGCACATTTTGAATCTATTATGTAGTGTGCGTTGTTTTTTTCCAAGTATAGTTAATGCTTAGACTGTGTGATTCATCCTCTAAACATTTCACTTAGCGGGACATAACAATCTTATATTCAAGCTTTATGTTAATTACTCTTGACATATATTTAATAATAATGAAATGTGTGTATTCACAAAATGAAATTTTCGAAACTCAAACTTCGTTTTTTTTTCATTCAAAATTCATCATCTCTAGACAATTTTGTCTCTGTTATGCATCAATAGCAGTGTTTCTCAAAGCGTGATTCACGGTTCCCTGGAGCAATGCCGAACTATGTCTAGGTCAGGGGTTCTTGATCAGCAGCCTTCATTTAACTGGTATGGAGGGTCTGTGTCCTTCATTTTACTGGCATAAAGGGTCTAAAGCTTTTATTCTAATAGCCAAAAGCACCTGTGGTTTTAATACTATTGGGCGTAAAGGATCTGTAGCATGGCCTTAATTTTACTGGCAAAAAGATTCATTTTCACCCTATTGGCATAACAATGGTCTGCAGCTTTCATTTTATTGGTAAAAATGGTCCATGGTTATTGACATAAAGAGTCAGCGCCCGTCATTTTACTGGCAAAAATGGTGTACACAGCCTTCATATTATTCACATAAAAGGGACAGTGGCCTTCTAAGAAAGATTTCACTGTATATATATGAAGGGTCTGTTTCTTTCATTTTACTGGCATAAAGCCTTTATTCTATTGACCAAAGGCACCTGTGGTTTCAATGTTATTAGGTGTAAAAATTCCATGGCCTTTGCAAAAAAAAATTCAGTCATCTTCACCCCCATATATTGGCATAACAGGTCTGTGGCCCTCATTGTACTGTCAAAAGCGGCTTTCATGTTATTGACTTAAAAGGTCTATGTGGCCTTTCATTTTACCAACATAAAGGGTCCCTTGCTTTCATCTTATTTACATAGAATCCACAGCTTTCATCTTACTGGCATAAAGGTATCGTTTTACTGGTAAAAATTATCCACAACCACATTATAAGTATTAAATGGTCTGTGGCTTTCATCTAGCTGGCCATGGCCTCCATATTATCGACTTAAAAGGTCCACAGCCCTCATACTGTTGATATAAAGAGTCTCCACAGCCTTTCTTTTACTCCCATGAATGGGTTTTGCGGCCATCATCTTACTGGAAAATGGATTTGCGACATTCCCTCCACTGGCAAAAAAAATTCATTGTCTTCATCTGATTGGCATAAAGGGTCTGCTGCTTTCATTTTACTGCCAAAAGCAGCCTGTGACCTTCATTTTACTGACAAAAGAGGTCCTTGGCTTTCATCTTATTGACATTAATGGGCCAAAAATAAAATATACTAAAGGTTGGTAGCTAAGTCTGTAGCATGCCTTCTTGGGGCAGACATTTTCTTGGGGGGACCCTTAACAGAGAAAAATTATGCAAAAATAAATATACATTATTTGTGAGGCCCCCCATTCTTCTCAGGGCCCGGTTGCCTCAGCCTAGTTACGGCCCTGTTTATAGCAGGGTTTAAGCTAGATAAAAAATTCCTTTAGCAAAAAAGTGAAAATGGGGGGGGGGGGGGAGAAGCTTTAACAAAATGCTACAATGCTAATGATTTATGGTTGGATGTCGCCTTGTTTTGTACCTCCTGTACGCATTTTTGTGAAAGTGGCTACTACAGTCAAACCTCGTTAGTGCGTCACCGGTTAACACGTCACTCCGCTTACCGGGTCACTTTTTTGGAAGTCCCAATTGTCCTCAAACAAGAATTAGCACAGCTATGGCTTACTCCGTTTAACGAGTCACTCCACTTACGAAGTCATATTTTTGTTCTTCCAAGAGTGACTCATTAATGAGGTTTGACTGTACTTCTTTCGCATTTTGCAAAAAATGTGACCGTAGCTTAAACCCTGGTTGATAGCCCATCTAAGGTGTCTCGTCTAGCATACTGGTGTGTACCAAGGTCGTGGTTTCAGGAATTAGACTTTACCTGACTACTTGTAGAGCTCTTAACCTCCAGGGGAAACTAATATATTATAGGGTAAGGGAGCCGTTGAAGTCTAAAGTTTGAGAACTACTGGTTTTCTCCATGATGGGAAGATATCGTGTATGTCAGTTATTTCATGTAAAACAATAATTTCATGGCTACACAGAACGATTCAGGCAATTCACGGTACAACATAAGAGAAAGGTATACAAAATTTAAATCTGCACAAATTGTTTTCCTATATAGATATTATACTTTTATTCAATTCAGTACAAATTGTAGAAAGGATGTCGTCCATTAGCGAAGTTCAGCCAACTTGTGATTATTTCTATCCTTATGATGTATAAATATGTGCCAAAAAATATATATAACTATGCAAGAAGGGTTGAACAAAGTTATGGATAGATTAATAATTATTATCCTATTTTTATTGATGTGATAATTTAAAAGAAAATAATAAATTATGTTCGCTATTTACCATGACCTAACTCGTGTTCAAAACTGAGATCAATTGTTAGTGTGTAGTGTAATCAGTTTTTGAAGTCGTTTCGAACGGGGAAGATAATTACACGATTAACCAAAAAACATTTACTGTGTATCACTCATTTTTTGTATATATACGTACTATATTCTTGTGATTTCTAATTCCAGAGAAACTCGAGTAGTTGTCAATCTCAAAAAATAAATCTGATTTACTTTTGGATGTAATAAAGATAATTATGATTACATATTCTTTGATCAGTCTGTTTTTCGCTTTCAGTCAGTTGGATTATGAAGTGCAATGTCATAGTTGCCAACTTTGGAGAATTAGAATTCGGGAGGTTTTCGCATGGATCCAAGTTCTGTACAAAAATAAATGTGAAAGCGGATATTTTTTTTTGAAAACATTTTAGAGATTTTTCATTAGTGAAAGTGAAATTATTGTGGCATTTTCCCGCAAAAAAACGTGACATCGTGCAAGCCATCGCCAACCAGTAGGTTAAATTACTTTTTTTTCCTTTAAAACCGACCACAGCTCGGGTCTATCGCCATCTATGTGCAATTTACTACCCAGTGAATTGTGCCGGAAGTGCAAGTGTGTGTATTTAACAGTCTGAGTGCATATCTAGTGTTGTCTGATTTTTCAGTGCTGCCATCTATGTTTCAGAAATGAAGTGGTTGAATATGTGTACTGTTTGTAGGTCTGCGGCGAGACTTTTTAAATGTGGGGGGGGGGGGAGAAGATTCAAATTACCTGTCATTATACTCTCAAAAATCAAATCTTACAAAAACCAAAAAAATCTCCATCGGACCGGACATGTGAATATAGCAGATACACGCGATCGTGCCACTTTTGGATATTGAAGGGCTGGCTGATTGGAGAATTTTGCGTTTTCTCCCCAAAAATGAATTTTTTGTTTTGTGATTTGATGGAATGGCAACAATTTACACAACGCTTAACGAAGCAAGTTTTTTTTTCGGGTAAAATTTTTCCCCTAAACGTAGGGATTTTTCACAATCACGGGCGAAATTCGGGAGCCGCCCTGTGTTCGCATTTCATCTCTTACATGACTGGTCAGTTCTGATTACCGCAGCAGGCAGTATCGCAAAAATTTCTTTTAGAAGTTTTTGAGCTTATATTTGTGTTGAGATATCGGAGCCTTTTGACATAATGAGATGGTCGTGTGGTCAGTGACGGACTCGCATCACAAGGACCCAGGTTCAAATCCGAATGTCGCCACAATGGTGATCGGCTGAAGTTGGTTTTCCTGTGGTTCCCAACTTCGAGTGGTGCGAATGCAAGCCGATCTTCCCATTGAAAAGTCAGGGCAAAAAGGTTTCAAATGGTACTCACTACAATGGTACAAATATTCAATCATTCCACTTCACTTCTAAAATATAGATGGCAGCACTGAAAAATAAGGCAGGCGCACTCTCACATTCGGTGCAACTCACTCGGTAGTAAATTTCCCATGGTGATAGATCGGAGTCGAGCTCGGTTTGAAGGAAAGAAAAGAAATCCTTGACAATTTTTCTCGATTTAAACAAAAATGCTGAATTCGCTTGATTTGTTGTTTGTAATACCAGAGGCTTTACTTCAACCATTTCACTAATATAAAGAAATTGGCACCAGAGCAACACCACCTATAGAAAAAGGCCTCCGCACGAAGCTAGTGATGTCAATGAAGACCATCTCACGCGACTGGGATATAGCAGGCCGACGCATGCGCCATGTTTACTGTTTTTTCTGAAGTATATCTAATGGGTATAGGTGAGATGGCCGCCTTCAGTTTGGTCACAAGCTTCGTGCGGAGGCCGCCTTCTATAGGTGGTGTTGATCCAGGGCCGTCTTAAGAGCATCATGGGCTCCCCGGCCAAGTGATCGAAAAAATTCTACTTCTCATTTTTCTGAGGCCCTCGGTCGGGCCCATGCATTAAGACGGCACTGACCCCCAGCTCATAGGCTGAGATAGACTTGGAAGTCTGGGGGGGGGGCGCACAATGTCAATTCATATATGCATATATACATTGGATCAGTCAACTTCACCTTTGGTTCCCCCCCCCCCCCCGTGTATCCGCCCATGCCCCAGCGTGAACTCGTAAAATGAATATTGCCACTGTTTGATTTAAATTGTTGGTTCTGCCATCTATGTCTAAAAATTGACTAGAGCCTTGAAGTTCAGTCATTAAAAATGGTCGAAATAGGCCAAATTAGCTGAAAAATCGGTTGCACTTAATCCGTCTATGGTTTTAATTATAGTCTTTAATAACTGCATTATATAATCCAAATATTAAACTGATTTCAAGTCCAAAATAGAATGTTACTACTCACTAGACTCTCAGGAACAGGTCAATTCCAGGGCCGCCATTACCAAACGTGGAGTCAGTAGAGAAAATTATCTGTGGGGACTCTCTCGATTTGCGAATAATTCTATAGTTTTATTATTTGGAATAATCATCATTTCTATAGTTGAAACATAGTTACGTTGCTATTTTTCGTTTCATTTCTACGTTAAAGAAAACTCAGCGAAAACAAATCCGTGCAGGCCCCTGACATTTAGTGAATTCAAACAGCATATATTCAATGGGGGGGGGGGGGGGGGGCCCAATGAAGTACCTCGGAAGTATTTCTTCCATCAAACCAGGGAAGAGATCGCTCGCCCCTATAGGTTCAGGGGAAAAATCCACGAAACATCAGAACTGAAATTTTCGATTTTATATCTTCTGGGGTAACTAGGGAGTTTTGATCATTACCTAGAAAAATTCTTTTTTCATACTTTTGAGAAAAAATGACAGCTACAGAAGCCTGAAAATTTCCTCGTCAAATCAATAAAGTAATGGGAAAACAATAATAACATTTAGAAGGAATAAAATGTAGTTTTATTTTAACCACAATCGCTAACAGGTTCACATACACTGTAGGTACTGGCGAACAAAATATATAAATTGACGATCCTTATCATTTAACACATGAATGTGAGAAAACATCTGAATGTAAAATTTAATGAGGCGAGAAGACTGGATCAGATAAGTAATAACTGGATATGATTATATGAAATTAACAAAAAAAAGAAAAGAAAAAAGATGACAATGTGTTGCACATGAAATGACAAAATATTTATAATAAACAGAAAAAGAGGGGAGGAAATCAACATTATCTACACCAAGTCACTTCCTGGTTTCTTATTGCTTCAATCATCCTTATCATCGATAGAAGCATCGTCAGCTTTTCCATCAGACCTAACGGGAGAACTAGACCTGCCCCGGTCGAGCGACCTCGACCTAGACTTGGAACGGCTGTGCTTGCTGCGCTCCTTGCTGACGCTACGGCTCTTCGACTTAGACTTGACCTCTCGGCGAGGAGATGGCGACTTGGAACGAGATTGTGATTTGGACTTAGAGCGGGATCTAGATCTTGACCGAGACTTCGATTCAGACCTGGATTTGCTGTGAGAGCTCCTTCGGCTCTTGCTCCTGCTACGAGATCTGGAACTCTTTGATCTTGACCTAGATCTAGATCGCAAAAGAAGACCAATCGATGTAGGTGCATATTACACTTAACTTTTCTTCAGAAAACCTAACAATGAATACAAATGAAACGAACCTCTGCTAATACAAATTACAATTGACTAAAGATATCTTTGGAAAGAAAAGTCACATTCCTATGGAGGCCGATGTTATGAGCAGTTACAGAGAAGACTCGACTACGCAGTGCCATTCAGTTCAAAGAACACATCATTCTAAGGTTAGAAAATGTCTCTCCTCTGTAGCTCGGGGCACTCGCCCAGACAGTGAGAGGTTGGTGGTTAGATTCCTCTTTTCTTTCCAAAGTTATTGTCGCTTGGTTTCGAACAATCAGTGTTCATGATTTGCAGGACAGGTAGTCTTAATATATACCAACAGTACAATAACACTCGGCTGATTTCTCTGATCTTTCTATCTATGGGAAAGGGGGGGGGGTCTTACATAAGAGTGGCAATCGTTCCCCGATAGATAAAAGCCTGAAGCATTTATAAAAGAGAATCCACATTATATATGACCCAGCCTATTTTTTGCTAGAGCACAGGTACAGCTACCATTTTTTTCCTTCCTACTAGCACCTATGCAGGAGAGAAGACTATGTCTTTTGGTATACAAGACATCAGATGGGTTCTTACAAACTGACAGCACATAAGTTAAAATCCAACCAAAATTAAACACAAAGTCAGCAAAACCACATGAAGATGTTATGTGGATGAAGATACATATATATGAAGATGCACAGTGTAAAGACAATGTAGCCCCAGGTCGAAATGATACTTCTCACTGTACAAAAGCATAGGGGTGCCAACTTTGAAGAAAAAAAGAATTAGGGAGGTTTTCTAAATCCATACAAAAGTAAATATAAAGGATTTTTGAAAATATAAGGGAGGGAGAGAGAGAGAGATTTATAGGTCCCCCCCCCTTTTACAACAAAAGTCTGCAGTGTTGTTATATCAGGATTTCATTGTATACTCCCCCAGCCTAACACAATATGGGTTTTGTACAATGTGGAAACTTGTAGCTAACACCCAATAAATAAATAACAAACACAGATAAGTAACAATTCCGTACCTGCGGCTTGAACGGCGAGCCGTTTTATCCTCAGCCAGATGAATGCGACGACCATTCAAATCAGTATCGTCCAACTTCTCCAGAGCATTCCTCATATCATTCAGAGAGGCAAATTCTACCACACTAAGAGGAAGAAAAACAAAAAACATTCAACCATAGCCAAGAAAATTTGTATATTCGCTGTAACTATAGCCATGAACAAACGAAGAGTTGAAGCAAAAATATTGCAAATAGTCAATTTATGTTGGTCATATACTCACCCTTCATTTCGTCTGTTTTTGTGTGCATCTGCATATGTCACCTCACCCGCTTGTCTCATGTAATCTTTCAAATCCTGATTGTTTGAGGAGAAAGAAAAGAAAAGAAGAAAAAAAATACTGAGCAAAATTCAACGAAATACAAAATACAAAGCTTCAAATTTAGTGCCAAAAAACAAATGTACATCTGAAAACATGCATCTTTCGAACTCTGTGTTTCTAATGCAGTACTGAGGCCAATGTCCCAGAGACCTCGAAATGTTCATAAGTATTTTTGTTCAGCAGCAATAAGGATTTTCTTAAAAACAGATCTAATGAACGCGAAGTTTTTCTTTTTCTTTCCAGAGGCTAAGCAGCCTGCTTGCTTGAGATTATGAGTCTTTTCCAAGGTAAAAAAGCCATTCAACCCGCCAGAAAAATTCTGAGCCCAAATTTTGACTGGCAATTGAACTTGACAGAAGTTAGCGGGCGAAAAGCAAACGATGCCTACAAATGAAACCATAGGGTGGGAAATAAAATACACAAATATACTCATTCAAAAATGACGATGCGCAAAGCAATTTCTAGAACAGGCATCTGCAACCTCCTACCCATTGTTGGCCCTCCCCATCAATGGTTTTGATGAAGCACCACGTGCTGTGGCATTTATGATTTTACAAATGGTATCCAGATTCTCAAGGACTTGAGATCAAGACAATCAAAAATGTAGTATTGAGAAGCATTTCTTGGGAATCAGAATACACGATATTAACAAATGACAAAATTAACCATTTTAAATGACTATGAAACCAGAGCGGTAGTTGCTCCCTAAATTTTAAAAATGCATCACACGCACAGCTTTTGTGAATCAGGACATAATCTAAATACTACAGCATAGCTAGTTCACCGCCCTATAGGCTTCATTAATTTTTTGATGTGCCTTTCAAGGTAAAAATCATCAACAGGCCATGATAAAGAGCTTTCAAGGGCAATGCGCTGAAGACCCCTGTTCTAGAGTGGAGAAACTGAAACACATTAGCATTGGGAAATGAGCTGCTACTATATAGCTTAATTCTACCGACTATTCCTGTGATTCACTCTAAGCACAGTCATTTTGGTTTTGCATTGCAACCACTGCAAGACAACTGTCAGTTGTTAAAACTGGCAATTCATTTCCCAAGACAGTATAAAATACATATACATTGTTGATATTTTTAAGCGAGACAGTGTAATTAGAATTAAAATTAAGAGAAGGAAATTCAAGAAAAGCACCGATCTGTGTCGGATGATTATAATATATAATATATATATATATATATATATATATATATATATATATATATATATATATACACACACACACACACACACACACACAGGGTACATAGCCAACACCTTGCATTGCAAATTAATGGCAAACCGAAATAAAAAGCACATGAAAGTCCACACTTAAGGTCTTACATTTTTTAAAAAAAATGCAAATTACTCTCCTCTCATGCATTACAGACTCGTAGAATAAGTAATCATCTGGTGGCAGTGTCAGTAATGTGAGCTTTGGCCTGAGTTAGGTCTGGCTGTCCATGTACGACAGGGTTTAAGCTAGATAAAAATTCCTATAGCAAAAATATGGAGAAAAGCTTCAGCAAAATGCTACAATGCGAATGATTTATCTTTGAATGTCTTCTCATTCTGTACCTCCTGAACGCATTTTTACGAAAGTGGCTATACTACTACTTTTGCATTCTAAGATTTACTTTTGTATATTGCGAAAAATACTACTGTAGCTTAAACCCTAATGTACGATCTAGTTCAGCCAACACCATCTATAGCAGAAAGCCCCCCCCCCCGATTCCCTGCAAGAACAGTTGAATTTTCTTTCTTGGATTTATCTCTGCATCAGCCAGCTGCTGAAACCTTCATAGTAACAGCAGAGAGCGACATCACTTTAAGCTGAAAGACCTCATTTGCCAACGCTAATCAAGATTGCAAGATGCAATAGATATGTACTTTTCATCTCTTTCCACTGAGAATCTAGATTGGGTTATCTCACCATTTGATTTCGCAGACAGTACGGAGGAAATAAATTCCACTGCTTGCGAACGAGATGAATTTATTGATTTTTGTGCCGATTCCACACTCAAAGGTAAGTTCACAAAGAGTGAGGCGTCGGTTGCTGATTTATGGCTTGGACCGAGAGGATTACCCTAATCTAAGAAAACAATTACAAACTTTTGTCCTTTCCAACATTATATCTGTGAATAAGAATTCTCTGCTATGGTGACAATAAAATACAACGCAAGAAATAGACTACTACTACTCCTCAACCATACATGAAACTAGTACACATTCCTCTACGGAATTTCTAACGAATTCATACATGCCGGAATGCGAGTGTATATGTGAATATAACGAAGTTTGTTTGTGTGATGCTTGTCATATCTAGTGATGACATCGGTCAAGAAATAGACTGCAAGACCTGATTTCAAGTATCTGTGCTCTAAGCATCAATCACAAGTTTCATATTAATGATTAATTAAACAAAATTTTGATGTATGATTTTTTTTGTAGTAAACAGCATTTTGTATTCAAGGAAGGGTGCCAAGTCTTTAATGTTATTTCTGAGGGTGCCATAAACTTCAAAAAGGTTGGGAAATGCTGCTATAAAGGCATACTTCCAATTAGAAAAAGGTTATCTAAATAAGTGTGTTAACCTCAGATAAGTCATTTATATTGTAAGGGGTTGTATACTTATTAAAAGAAAGACAATATATGGACACTCCGTGCTCAAAAACCCAATTAGAAAGTTATTGCCTCATCTTTCTAAAGGCCTACAAAAAAATTCCATGTTTCCAAGTGCAATATTTGCAGACATAATTAAATTAAAAAATCTGAGAAAAATATAAATACTGCAAAAAAGCCAGTAATTTGCAGTGTGAGAAGTTAGCTCCATATATATGTGCACCAGAGTTTAAGCTGGATAAAAAATTCCTTTCGCAAAAAAGTGAAAATGGGGCGAAAGCTTTAGGAAAATGCTAAAATGCTAAGGGGTCATTCAAGTATTACGTCAGCAGATTTTTAGCCATTTTTGACCCCTCCCCTCTTGTCAGCAAAACACTGACCCCCTCCACCCCTTGTCAGCAGCTTAGAATATTTCATATCTTCAAAAAAGATGGTTGACGTAAGCAACCTTCAACCCCCCCCCTCCCTGGCATCATAAGTCAGCAAATCCGACCCCCCCCCGATGCTAACGTAATACTTTAATGACCCCTAATCTACTCATTGCATATCTCCTGTACGTGAAAAATGCGGCTACTACTTTTTTGCATTCTACGATTTTCTTTCGCATTTCGCAAAAAATCCAACTGTAGCTTAAACCCTGATGTGCACCCTGTATATTTTTTAAATTAGAATTCTAAGATAACAGAATCATACAGTTTTCAGCAAGCCTTCAGCCTTCTAAAACCCATTTTTAACTGAAGTTGCATTTGTGTGGAACTTCACTGGAAAAACATCCCCCACCAAGAAATTTTCATACCTTTTTCTACATATAAGGTCAGGATTACACTATAAAAGTCCATTTATAAAATTTGCTGGAATGTAACCAATAACCATATATCGGTTGAATTTTTCAAGTTTTATAAAAGGGATTTTATCAAGCGGTTATAATGTAATCCTAGCCTTACAAACATTTTTAGAAATGAAAAAGGTCAAACAAGTGTCATAGTATTTATGAAAATTTGTTTGCGATAAATTCAATTTATGATTTTATTCATGACCACAAACAGAAATAAATTAGAAATTAAAAATTTTTTTTTTGTTGCTTTGCCACATAGCACACGAAATCAAGTACTATTTTAATTTATATTGGAAACGGAATTAAATGTAAAGTTACATTTATTACAAAGAGGCATATGAGGTTCTCTACATAAGTGGTTTGTGCTCCAACTTAAACCGACCAAATATGACACATGCAAAACAGCCCAGTTAAAGTGAGAGTTAAAAATATATCAAATCATGATACAATGTCTTGAGTTAAGAAAGATGAAATTAAATTTTTTAAATCAAAACATTTTGGAAATCGCAAACTCCCAAGTTCATTAATCTCCCCATGAGGTGGTGTCACACCTATGGCATGGGAATCACTGCATTAGAGAAAAAGCTTTAAACCAGTTGAAACAATGCTACATTTCTTCATATACCATATTTTGCCTGGTATGGGATAACCAGGCCCCCCCCCCCAAAAAATGTTCTGCAACGAGCCCTCGGTTGAATGGAAATGTTCTGCAGTAAAAATCTCCACATATATTTTTTCTACACCTTTCTTAAAATTCTTAAAGATTTTTTTTGCAGTAAATGTTCTGTGATGTCACAGATTTTGGCATATTCTGCTTTGGGGCCTTTATTTTTTGGGATATCAATATACAGCGACACCTCGGCTAACAAAGATAATTTGTTCCAAAAAATAACATTCGTTAGCTGAAATGGGACTTTTCCACATAAGTGCCTATAAAAATTCGTTCCAGAAACTACCCAAAATTTAAAGTTCAATAAAACACTCACAATCACTAAAAATACTAACCGAAGGCTGAGATAAACGACTTCACAATTGGACGAAGAATTTAAAGGTAGATAAAAAAAACCCTTAACACTATCTATGCTAAACAAGTCTCGTTTATGAGCCACAATAGTGGGAAAAATAAAACCTGCGAGGTTGTGTGCTATGCGATATATAGTCAGCTATTTTTCTCTATCTTTTCCAGCTGCATATATATAAGTTACTCGAATGTCCAGACCATAGTCTCCCAAACTTTTTGTTCCATCGCCTCCTTCATCAGAAATTTTTTCCTCATCGCCCCCCAACTCAAGTAAACCCATAGGATCGTATGTTAAATCAGTATGTTCTATCGCCCACCAGGAGAGAGGGAGATATTGCCCACTTTGGGAAATTAGATAATTTTTTAATCAATTAAGAAAAAGTTCCACACCCCCGGCAGGTTCTGCATTGCCCCTGAGCAGAATATAATTCAATGTCTCTTTCCATGTAGAACATAGAAATCACATCTACACTGTTTATAAAACATGAGTTTCCTTTTGTGAATGCTATCAGTGATTGATAATCTCGGGTAGGCCTATATGAACTCGTATTTTCTTTCTGATGACATTTAATCAGAGGAAACAATTAAAAACGTCAAAATACAAAGCTGCTGACGAAAAAAACTTGTGTTTATCACGTGGCTGCTAATGGAATACAATAAGGATCATACAGGAATTTCTGCAACCAAGGTCATCCCCCCCTGATAATTGATTGCGAATGAACTCGCAAACAAAGTCACGTCTTTGCCAGTTGCTTAAATGTGGTCACCAATACTTTTTTTTATAGCTGCTCGACAGAAATGCCCACTGCTGCCCTCTGGGTGTTTTACCTAACAATGATGGTAGTCATTGCACCAGGATGTGAAAGCTCATGAATATCCAATTGTCTGCCAAAATCGGAGTCTCCCTCTTAAATTCAGAGAGTTGGCAGCTCTGTTAGTATGTGCATTCCCCCTTCAGAAAATGTTGATTAGTCAAATACATATTTGTTAGCTGAGACAGAAAAACTTTGCGAGCCAAGGTATCACTGTGCTGGGAGCACGAAATGAACCAGAGGGAAATGTGATTCCAAATAAGAGTTTAGAGAAATTAATATTTGGGGCCACATTCCAAGTCAGAATCAATAAGTCATTGAAAAAATTTCATAAGTCTGGTATCATTACAATAACAGAGCTATTGTTTCTGATATAATGCAAGGCTTGACAAAAAAAAAAAGAACATTTTTTCTGAAGGAGAAACATGATATTTTTACTTTTCTCCTGGACTCAGTCACCTTTCTGTGTTGTTGAACATGACAACACACATTGATTCTGAAAATTTTATATTATTCCCCTTCCAGATTACTCATGTGCAGAGAATTTCAATCCAATGTTTTTAATTGTCGTGACGACCAGGACTTTGTCAAGCCCTGGAATAACATTTTATAGAAGAAATGGCTCTTAATATCTGAAAGAGAACACACAGATTATAGATGAACACTTAAATTGATAAAACTATAATAACATAATGAAGTGAAATTAACTTTGCGCAACGTTATGCAAACATACACAAAAACAATGCTATGGCCCTACCTGAGTAAAAGTACCAACATACACCAATAGTCAATGGAAATGAGGGTACGACCATGTGCCACCCTTGCTCTTGCCAAGAGTGCTGCCAAGCGCACCAATGTTATGGACTTGTGTGGAACCAGTTGGTGTTTTCTTAGAGAATCTGCCACCACCACCGGGTGGCAGCACCCATTCTATAACCCTGCGAGGTTGAGAGTGCCTCCGATCAAAAGGGATACGAGAGTTGTGCCAAGGATATAACCGTACTTGCGAGAGAAGTGCCTCATCTTGTGATATTCTGAAGCCGATTGGATTATATGACAAAAACCCATAAATCGGAACTCCATCCTCGCAACCAGTACGCAGTTGGTAGGGTTGTACGTGCAGGTGCTTAAGCCATTTTAACCAGTTGTCACCTGAGCTCTGGCTAGCCAACCAAACCGTGTGTGGACGTGCCCATTCTCTACAACGACCATCCAAACCCTTTTTGGTTGGCACACTTTTGAAAGAAATGTAACAAATTGAGAAAAAATATATTAAGTCAGTTGATACGTGACATTTGCAAACAAATATCCAGTCTTCAATGAATAGAATTATTGTGCAATGAAATAAGTTTTGGGTTAATACAGATATAAAAATAAAATAAAAACTGATACAATACTTTGATCTATTCATTGAAGGCGGAACATAAGCATATACAAAACATACAAAGAACTAAACATATAATAAAGCTATGACCAACCCCATAGTATTGCTTTTTTTGTGGAATTCTTTAAAATCATTACCACTTATACAGCCTTTGTCTGTGGGGAAAAACCTTTGACAGACTATATCTTATTTGAGTATATTTGGACAGAATTCACATTCATAATCCAGCAGTACAGCCTTTTAGATCACTTCTGGGAAAAGTTCATTTTCTCCCCCTTCCCTAAAAATTGTGGGACTATTTTTAAATACATCGTAGTTAGAGATCGAATCAATCTGACTGATTATTCAAAGACCCATTCTCACTGATACCTTCCTGTGACATAAGCATATCAAAAACAAATTACCAATATAGAAGTAAAGAAATTTATGAAAATATATCAATCTTCAACCATCTGGTGAACTAGCAGTTTAATCTGCGATCATGGATTTAAGTCAGAACATGGTGGCCATATCACCAAACGAAAAATGAACAAGGACATCTGGTGGATCTGGATATCCGTCAATCAGAAACGCAAGCTGGCAAATCCATGCTGGAAGCAGCGAGACTTTCTAAATGGCGATTCAAGCACTCAAGATTACAGTATTGGCTGGCGACTTCTAGTTTGCTTGAGGTACCAGGAAACTGTCTGGCTCGAACAGGCCAAATGCATGTCGCCTTTAGGAACCACAGATTTTGGAACTGGAACTTGCTGCTTATTATGTACAGGCAGGGTTGCAGTACCAAGAGTAACCACCACCATTATCAAGCTAGATTGAATGGTATGATCAAAAGAATCATCTTATTGCTTGCTATCTTAAACCATATTGATTTGAAATCTAGGGGGGAACCCTTGAGCGAATCAATATGCAAAGAAATTTGTTTTCATTATTGTCATAAAACCTGAAATTCTAAAAAATATCTCTCAGATTTAGACAAAGCAGGAAGATGCCTTACCTGCCAGTTTACACGACTGCTCAAGTTCTTGACAATCAGTCGATATTCAGTTCTGGACGTCGGTCCATATCTTGAAGTGTAATTCCTATTACAAAAAAATTAAGATTTTTCATGACTACATTAACATTCTATTTATTTTTAATCACAGATTCACAGTTATTCAATCACAACTCAGCAGATGCTGTGATAGAGCAGTCTCATCCGAAACTCATGAATTTATATTATTTCACTATATCCTAAAATATTAGTGAATATCTGCAAGGAATCAATTTATCATTCAACATACCTAATCCTTAGAAATAAAACAGATTCAAATTGTACTGACCTGTCACGGCCACCGCCTCCTCCACCACCTTGACGGCGGCGATTCTGCATGGGACGGTAATTACGATTACTCCGGCTATACACATCACTTCCGCGAGGAGAACCACGTGCATGCTCAATGGTCACCCTTAAAATAACCACGAATGAATAAAAAGATTTAAAATAAAAGATGAACACAAAATATAAACATAGCTGCCAAGTTTGTAGAATAAGGATTAGGGAGATTTTCACGTAGATCCAAATTCCACACAAAAATGAATATAAAAGGATTTTTTTTTAAAGAAAAAAAGTGTAGGAATTTTTAATTAATAAAGTAAAATTTTAGAATTTCTTCCCATTAAAAAACGGACCGTGCAAGCCATTACCAATTAGCACCAAAACGCCAACCAGTAAGGTAAATTACCTGCCTTTACTACTGTCAAATCAAATCTCAACAAAATTGATTGGTAAGGGACAATTCTAGATTATGGTATCAGTTTTTATCTGGTAAGGTTGAGAATAAATAAAACAGCTTATCTAAGGGGGTTGTGAATTCTAACAATTGACACATAGAAATATAACATATTGGGATCAAGAAACTATCCATACTTAGAATAAGACAACCATGATCTAAATATGCTTAATATAAGAAAAAGTTCACTTGTTGGAGTGATGTAATTGCTTGCCAAAATTCTAATAACCTTTTTCGTAAAGAAATAATGGGAGCAATATTGGTGGCGTAATCACTTCCCCAGAGTGGCAGACCATAAAGTAAGTGTGAATGAAACATTGAATAATAGGTTAACAAGAAAGGATCGGTTCACATATTGTTTCAGGTTGAAGAATTTGTATAAAATGAAACAAGGTTTTGATTTTAAATGATTAAAATACTATTTTAGATTTTGATCAATATAAATACCTAGGTATATTATGGACTATTTGTTCTATACATTGATAATCACATGAATTATTACTAATACAAATTGGTTCATGAAAAATTATGTCAGTCAATATGTGAAATATTGTATAAGGAAAAAATGATAAACTTAGTTTTGGAAATATCGATATGCAGATTAGCAATAAACCAATTACGAGCTGTTAAAAGATCAATATTCATATGAGTTCTATTAGTGAGATTTTCTTATGTCAAGAAAGATGCCTATTATTTTTCTAGATTGGTCAATATTCTTGTAGACATACTCGGAAAAATTTAAAAGAGCAGATTCAATAATTCTATTAGGTAGAAAACCATACTGGTTATTGGAGAAAAAATTATTCTAAAAAACCTAGTTTTAACAAGTGTTATGTTTTTCCTTTCGATATCACAACCTTCTAATATAACGTCCAGTTTCCATAGGACAATGGGGATCGTTATAATGAGTGTCGAGTGTATAAGAATTTTTCCGGAGTCTGGGAGATGGAGTAGAAATCCCAGAGACTTCGCAGCAGTGACATAAGCATTTAAAATTAACAAGATTAAATCCTAATATTTATTGTATACTGCACCAAAACATGCATAATTAAGACTTGAAAATATAAGAAAAAATTCAAGGTTCATTAAATTGAGCAATTCGATTCAAATTAACATCTTACCTTTCTCCAAGCAACTCTTTGCCATTCAATTCATAGACAGCGTCATCTGCATCGCGATAATCATCAAATTCCTACAAAAATTTAAAAACAGGGCTGAGGAAAAAAAAAACCAACTCTGTGAAAACAGTATCTGGCAGTCTACTGAGCTAAATAAGAAAACCTACCACAAATCCAAATCCATTTTTCAGCAATATTTCCCGGATCCTACCATAACCCTTGAAGAACTTTTCCAAATCCCTTTCTCTTACATCATAGTTGAGACGACCAATGTATATCCTTGTACTCATTTTCTTTTATTCTGAAAGCACATCAATGAATATACATTAATAAAAACTTGAAATTTAATCTAAACTGATCTAATGTATATGCATAATTAACTGGCATCACCATCATGCCCCCTCCCCACACATGCCTTCAATGCCTATCTCCGCAGATTGATGCAAGACAGTGATGTGACAAACAAATCTGCCACACATCGAATAAACATCAGAGATGCAATTGATGCGTTATAACAAGTCAAATACCTGGAATTTGGAAAAAGGACGCATTCTTTCCTAGTTCTAAGAAAAAAATAGAAAAATCTCCAACTCTATTTTTTTTACCGTGTATCATGATCGTGCGACCTTGAAAAACTGGTTTACTACTTGCACACTACTGTATTGATATACACGTGGGTTGTTGAAGAATAAAATGAGGGGCCGCGTACAGAAGTTTCAAATTTCAGATTTTTATTAACCCCTGCTGATTTTCTCCCTTCCGGTTACATACAGGAAATTACGGTACTTTCGTGGCTATCGGCCGGCATTCAAAGACAGCATTTATATGGCATAAATTCGTCTTGTTCAATATTGCGAATGCACGTTTTTAAAAAAATCGTAAAGGATTGGAATGCCCGTTCAAATTGTGAAACCTTCCCGATATCGTGGGGGAAAAAAACCGAATCTGTAAAAACTTGACCTTGAATATCCAGTTTTGTCATCTAGCTATGCGGTAGTCACCGTTTCGCACTGCGAAAATCACGGGTGTGTAAACAGAATCAGCTTTTTTGGAGGGGCACAAGGATATAAGTCTTCACAGATAATATAAAAGAAATTATTTTATTCCAATATTATAATTCCCTACAAAAATATTTTTAATTTTCTATCTCGGGGTGGGGAAAGACACCCCTTATAACCTCCCCCCAATTTTGCTTTCGGTGAAAATCAGTGTTTAGAACTTGCGATTGCGCAATGGTAATCAGCTAAATTTTTCTAAAGATTTCAAATTTTGAGTTGGCTATTCTTTTGGAAAAAACTTCTGGTTGCCATGGCAATCACAGACCAACACAAATATGCATACATTAAACTTCAAATGCACGCATTACCAGTTTGAAGGATAGATGCAGAGCTGCAATTGGGAAAGGCAGGCAGACCTAGTGTCCTGGGCTCTGGACATGTGTTAAAATATGTGGCAGTTAAATGGCGGAACAGCTTCGGTATAGGGGACAGGTTGGCGATTTTCTGCGACTTTTTTTTTCGGCGCCAAATATGTCTGACGACTCCATGAGAAGTCGCCAAGGCCGTTAGACACATTACGAGCGCCGAAAAAAAAATCGCCAGCATAGAAAACAATATGAAAAATATCATGAAACACAAGAGAAATGGAAACGTAAATAACAGCTGAATTGAGCGAGCATAAAAATGCTAAAACCAACAAGCATAATTATAATAAAAAAATAATTATAAATGAAAACCCGGACTCTCTTTCCGGGAATCCGGGTTCTTATAAATAAACAACGGTCCTGCATGATGTATAAATAAATATATTCTATGTATTATAAATTAAAACCCGGACTCTCTTTTCGGGAATCCAGGTTCTTATAAATAAACAACGGTAAAATAAATAAATAAAATAATAATGATGCAGGGGCATCCTGCATGTGGAAAAGAATAAATATAGGAAAATATTAAAGGTACAACCTGAGGGAAAATATATCCAAAATAATTCGGAATTCCAATAATTCCAATTAATCCGACACACACACTACATCATATATACGGAAGGAAGAGAAAATATGAAGAACTATCCCAACGGTTTTTCAAAACGGCGCGGCTATTAAGTGACGTCATTTGGAAGAAAAAAAAAAAAGAGAGAATAGAATGGGAAAAAAGAGAAAACCAGTTTGAAAATGGCAGTAAAACCCGTTTGAAAGACGCGCTAGGAACACTGAAAAACAACCACCAGCGCCACTGCCTCGCAGAATTCTTCGAATATTCTGGAACAACGACAACCCAGCAGAACAACAACAAACCAGAGCGTGCCAAAAACGTTATAAATAGGAAAACACTAAACAGGAAATCTCTGAGAATTACTTATTTTTAGGACCACGAAAATAAATTGTACTAAGTGGAAAAACATTCTAAATGGGAGAAGCGCTATAAGCGGGATCAGCTGTATATTTGTTTTAGATTTATTACATGTGTGGAATTCCATACATTAAATTCTCAGTGCTAATGAGCTTCTTTACAAGTTTTTCCTACTAGTAGACAATGAAAGTGAATGAACCTTTGAATAGAACATGTTTTTAGAAATTAATATACTTGATTTCACAGATACCTTCTTCTACCCAGAACAAGACCCACCACTCAATCTCAACGAACAAATATAAGCAGGTGATCAAAGACCTGGGGCACACTGGAAGAAAATTCATAGAGATACCAGTGAATTCTGGGGGGGAGGGCATAATTTTTGTTTCCAGATTAATTTTTTTTTTTGAGAGGGACCCACTTTTATTCAAAAAGGACCCAGATTTTTCAAATAACCTGGGTCCCGTGACCCACATAATCCCCGTCTACACACATAGCAGGTCTTTCAAGAAAACTGCTATAAAAGAAATCTAGGCTTCTTGCGATTTTGGGGAATTATGTGTCCTTGAACTTGGCACAACAGGAACAAGTGCTGTATAATCCAGATATTTTTTTCAGAGCCAAACATGTCTGACGACCCGACCAAAAGTTACCAAGGTCACTACGGATACCAAAAAAAAATTGTCAGCACAGAAAACAAAAACCCATTCAAATATGAAACATAAGAGGCTGTGGGACGCTATTGACGCCCAAGCAAACATAATGCTAAAAACAAACTATAATAAGAATATCACTAAGATAAGGTATCCGCTCTTTTGAATAAACAACGGTCCTGCATGTTGTATAAATAAGTATATTCTATGTATAAAAAATTAAAACCGACTTTCTGGGTATCCAGATTCTTATAAAAATTATACAACCTTACCGTTCAACAAAAAATTTAATCCTAACACTAAAACTAAAAAATAAACTAAATTCCTAAAAAAAAAACCAAATGGCTGTTCAAACATTTGAAAAGACGTGCTAAAAACAACTAGAGCCAGGTAATAGGAAATAATCTGAGATGACGCGTTGGAAATTGGAAACAATGACGCTATTTACTGAATACAGGGTGGGGGGGGGGTGAAAAACACTTATTCGTTTGAATCGCCATCTATAATGGAAGCTTCTAGAAAGTCAGAAGAAATGGCAACCCACCACCATTACGCATGCTACTATCATGTATTCTATACATTATTTATTCATATATTTACTGTTGTATATTCTATTCCACTGTGGTGGCCATAGCGATAGACTGCTACCAGAACACGGAAATATACAACATAAGTGGGAAATATACAAATCCCACAGCTGCCACAGTGGTGATTGGCTGAAGTTGGTTTACCATGGTTCCCAATTCCGAGACTCAAACTTAAGTCAATCTTCCCATTCAAAAGTCTTGCAACAGGCTCACAACAGCACAAATATCCAATCATTCACAACACTATGTATGCAGTCAGACTGTTAGGGACACAAACACTCACTTTCTGTCGAAAACCAATTAGCACAACTCAATTGCAAGTAATTAATCGCTAGCCCACAACAGGTAGACAAAAGTTGTGCTCGATTTGAAAGAAAAAAAAGTATCCATGTTATTTGATACATGCACATATTACAATAAAAAAGTATTTTCCTATCTAATTTACCCGGCATTTTGTTGAATGAGGTCAAGGATATCTAAGAACAATCTAAACTGCATACAATAACTCTAGAAGAATTAATCACTGGCGAATTTAAAATGCTGTTTTAACACAGCTAAAATACCTACAAATATACAGCAATGTAGCTTGTGTGTGAGATCTATTCAACTCTAAATTTGCAACTAAGCCTTATCTGTATGGAACACTAGCAGATAGGGGGGAAGAGCATCTTCAAATTCCTACTCTCAATACACATGCTTATCTATAGCCCTAAAAAATGGCAAATGCATATTTAGGGCAATTTCACAACAGAAATTACACAAACAACATCTACATCAGGGCAATGAATGGGGCGAAGTGAGGGAAAAGTAATACATATACTTACTAGTATGTTCTTGTTCCTCGAAAATTCAAAATATAGACCTTGGACAGGAAATACAACTTTACCAATACAACAAATTCAACGGCAACTTACAAAAGACGTAGCGGCTACGGGGACGAAAAAGTGATCCCAGAGAGCGTGCCCTGATAGATTAGTCTACCGAGATCGTGATGCGACTAATCTATGCCACTTGCTATTCGTCCACGTCTGTGATTTGGTGACGCGACGTCATAATTACATGGTTTTTATTTTTATTTTAAACAAAATTAGATTATTTATCGGATCCAGAAATTTAGTACAAGTAATATTTTGGGGGTGGTCTGCACAAATAGTTTCTTTATGCTCAGTTCTTGAATATTAATCTGACTTATAAACACCAGGAGCGTCGTGCCATCTATCGGCAGAAATGAAAACGTCTTCAGAAAAGTAAAACTGATCATGCAACACTGAGCTACAGTGCATGCAACAGATGCTGCCATCTAAAGCCGGGTTTTCCTAGGAATAGGTTTGTTGCACAGCGTGAACCGAATTAGACTATTTCGTGCCGACAGAAATGTGTTACATAATCACGCTAAGCGTTTGTGTTTCCCTAGCCAGGCACATCAGATCAGGGCGGCTATATAAAGTACATGGCCTTGGCATCAGCTACTCTGTCGTCTGCATGCTCCGGTTTGAAGGGAAGGGAAATAAAACACACAAGAGTGAAGAGAATATCGGCAAAACCGTGGCTCCCGACGCATTTGACTCCTCCAGAAGCAGTCGGCCAATCACGCCCGACGTAAAGCGCTGTCGTCAGGCGTATTGCGCTCTGTAGGAAAACAGTCATGCTGCTTTTCATACTGGTGAGTGGACGGCGTGTCGCGCTGGGCGAATCACGTTGCGCGCGGCACAGGAAACCTGCTCCTAGGAAAACCCGGCTTTAAAGAAAAGCGGTACGGCTGTTTTCCTACAGAGAGCGCAACAAGCCACACGCTAGCTCTTTACGTCGGGCGTGATTGGCTGACTGTTTCGGGGAGGAGTCAAATGCGCCACGCTGTCCACCGATCTTCTCTTCATTTCGGTTATGTTCTTTCCTTTCCCTATAAACCAGAGCATGCAGACGACAGAATAGTTGATGCCAAGACCATATATAGCCTCTCTGAGCTGATGCATCTAGCTAGGAAAACACAAACACGTAGCGTGATCACGTTTCTGCCGACGCGAAATAGTCCAATTCGGTTCACCTGTGCAAAAAACCTAATCCTAGGAAAACCCAGCTTCAGCCAATCACACCAGTGCCGTCTTAACGCATGGGCCCACCCGGGCACAGCCCGGAGGCCTCAAGAGAAGAGGGGCGCCTCACAAAAATGAGATCCGGTTGAAATTTTCTAGGATTTACCAGATAAGGCCTCCGATAAACCACTTTTCCCGGGGGCCCTAGATACTCCTAAGACGGCCCTAAATCATGCCCGACGTAAAGCGCTTTCGTGAGCTGTATTGCGCTCTGTAAAAAAACAGTCATACTTTGGTACTACATCTTCTCATTGGTGCGTGTCGCGCTGGGCGATTCACGTTGTACGCAGCACAGAAAACCTGCTCCTAGGAAAACCCGGCTTTGCGTCGTGTTGAGGACTATACGAATGTGCGGAGCCATCAAGCTTATATTACAGTCGAATCCCGTTTTAGCGAATACCGATATATCGAAAATCTCGTTTTAACGAACACTTTTCTAATCCGCCAGGTAAGTTTAAACCGGGTTTTCCTAGGAGCAGGTTTCTATAGTACGCGTAGCGTAAAAACACTGATTGGTAAAAAAAACCTGAATTTCAGGTTTTCAACCAATTCACGCTGCACACGGCGAAAAAGTTCTATTCCTAGGAAAACCCGGCTTTACATAACAACAATGCAAAAACCTGGAATTCCTTTATAACGAAATTTTGTTTTAAAGCCGGGTTTTCCTAGGAGCAGGTTTCCTGTGCCGCGCGCAACGTGATTCGCCCCGCGCGACACGCCATCCACTCACCTGTAAGAAAAGCAGCATGACTATTTTCCTACAGAGCACAATACGCCTCACGACAGCGCTTTACGTCGGGCGTGATTGGCCGACTGCTTCTGGAGGAGTCAAATGCGTCGTGAGCCGCGGTTTTGCCGATATTCTCTTCACTCTTGTGTGTTTTATTTCCCTTCCCTTCAAACCGGAGCATGCAGACGACAGAGTAGCTGATGCCAAAGCCATATATTATAATATAGCCATATATTATAATATAGCAGATCTGATGCGCCTCGCTATGAAAACACAAACTCGTAGCGGGATTATGTAACACGTTTCTGTCGGCGCGAAATAGTCTAATTCGGTTCACGCTACGCAACAAACCTATTCCTAGGAAAACCCGGCTTAACGAAGTGATTTCTCTGGTCTCTTGGAGTTCGTTATAAGGGTATGTATATTATTTAAGTAATATAAGCTCCATGTGTGGGCCTTCATGTTTGTTTACATTAAATTCTGGACGGCTTTGACTAGTTTGAAAATTTTTTTAATATCTGGAATTTCCTGTCATCTGATTGAAAAAAAAGCACTAGTTGATAGTTTTGTCTCGTGATCTTTTGAACAATAAAAGATAGCAGTATGAGTCCTACTTTTTCTTGTTTGTGATTCATTAAAGACGTTCTGGAGTTTTTGGATAGATGGCAGCAAAAACTGTGGTTCCTATTTGAAATAACCTATGTACAGAACAGAGCATATCAAGTTCAAATATTTTTTACGAATCTGGCAACTCCACCGTATATCCCGTCTGTTTACATCCTGTGGAGGATCCGAATCTGATGCAACGTGTTGAGAAAGATCACTTGCAGCTGTGAGCATATTCTAATAATAAAAAAACTAAAAAGATGCCAACCATTGGAGTGAGCGAGGAATTGTTGTTCAAGTCTCTAGGCAGAAAGTTTACGATCGAGGAATTCGGCGATCTCTGTTTCGATTTCGGTCTGGAGCTGGATGATGTCGTAAAGGAGAGGAAGAGACCGGATGATCCCGAGGAAGTCGTCTACAAGATCGAGATCCCCGCCAATCGCTACGACCTGCTGTGTCTCGAGGGACTCTCTAGAGCGCTGCTGGTGTTTCTAGGAGAGGCGTCCGTCCCGAGATTCGATCGCGAGACGCCACCTCGTGAGAGCATCCTCACCATGAAAGTCGATCAAGCGACTTCTGAAGTGAGACCGTTCATTGTATGCGCAGTTTTGAGGAACATCACCTTCAACCAGCAGCGATACGACAGTTTCATCGACCTCCAAGACAAGCTGCACCAGAACATTTGCCGGAAGAGGGCGCTATGTGCTATTGGGACCCATGACCTAGACACCATTGAGGGGCCCTTCCTGTATACTGCCCTACCCCCTTCGGACATAAGCTTTGTCCCACTCAACGACACCAAAGCCTACACTGCCGCAGAGCTGATGGAGCTGTATTCGGGTGACAGCCACCTCAAGCCCTACTTGCCCATTATTCGTGATAAACCGGTGTATCCGGTTATATATGACAAGAATGGTGTGGTCCTCTCTCTGCCCCCTATCATTAATGGCGATCATTCCAAAATCACCCTCAACACAAGGAACGTCTTCATAGAATGCACTGCCACTGACCTACACAAAGCCAGGGTTGTTCTCGATACCCTTATCTGTATGTTCAGCCAGTACTGCGAAAATCCTAATGTTTGCGAGGCTGTCGAAGTTATTTATCCCTCGGGTGAAGAACATATGTGGCCGGAACTGAAGTATCGGAAAGAAGTCGTTCAATGTAATTTGATAAATGGAATCGTTGGTATACAGGAACCCCCCGAGAATATTGCAAAGCTATTGACCAAGATGAGTCTGATATCAAATGTCCAAATAATCGATGGCACGGGTAGGGAGATCAGCGTCGAAATCCCGCCTACAAGACATGACATCATACACGGACAGGACATCATAGAGGATGTAGCGATCGCATATGGATATAATAACATTCTCAAAGTAATTCCGAAGACAGTCGCCATTGCGAATCAGTTACCAGTCAATAAACTATCCGATCAGCTATGTTTGGAATTGGCACAGGCTGGTTTCACGGAAGCGCTGACATTTTCACTGTGCTCCAGAGATGATGTCTCGGTGAAATTGCAGAAACCGAATGCGCTTTCCAGAGCGGTTCATATCGCAAATCCAAAGACTTTAGAGTTCCAGATAGTGAGAACGACGCTCCTGCCCGGCATACTGAAAACAATTCACGCTAACAAGAAGATGCCTCTCCCTCTGAAGTTGTTCGAGGTATCAGACGTTGTATTCAAGGACAGCGAATATGACGTCGGGGCATGTAACGAGAGACATCTATGTGCCGTGTATTACAGTAAGACCCCAGGGTTCGAGATTATCCACGGCATCCTTGATAGGATTTTCCAACTGCTGGAGATAAACCCGGTTGAGTCGGGCGACGGAGGCTATTATATTAAACCAGTCAATGATCCTACATTTTTCGATGGCCGTTGTGCTGAAATTTTCGCTCATGGGAAAGCTGTTGGTAAATTTGGCGTCTTGCATCCGAGTGTTTTGATGGGCTACGATTTGAACATGCCGTGTTCCACTCTGGAAATGAATATAGAACCATTTTTATAATTTATTGTCGAACAGTTAAACGTTACTCTTGTGAATTATATCAAATATAACTTATCGGCTTTCATCCTTTGTTATTTATGTGGTTAATAATTATAAAACACAAGTTGTAACATTCAAGGTTATTTGCCTTGATTCATATTTGCAGGTTGTTGGATAATTCTTGCAGCTTTAGGCAAAACTTCATGAATATGGATTCCTAATTGCTTATGAACAAATAAAGCAATGCATTAAATTATGAAATATTTTACTGGATTTGTTTTATTTTGCTTGAAATAAATTGATCTCTGTTTTAGTGCCAAGGAACCAAGCTCGATTCCACAAAGGGACAATCGTCCTTCTCAAGAGCCGAATAATGTGTGGTAAATTTGTCTACACCAAAAAGTATGGGATGATCCAATGCACCTACGCAATAAGTCGCTTCCACAACTCATCGCTCTGGATCCACCTGTCTTCGCACCATTTACAGCTGTAAAGATACCTGCTTCGGCTTCATTTGCAGCTGAAGATGCGTCTTTGCTTCATTTGAATCTGAAGATGCCTGCCTTCGTTTCATTTGAAGCTAAAGATGCCTGCCTCAGGTCCATTTGCAGCTGAAGATATGTCTAGACTTCATTTGGAGCTGAGATGTCTGCATCAGCTTTATTTGCAACCTGACGTACCTGCTTTCACTCTATTCAGAGCTGAAGATGTGTGCCTTCCTTCTGGCATGGATCAAGTGTGTGTGGGGGTGGATAGAAACGAGCGTCACTCTCAAGAGCCGAATAACATGGGAAAATTTGTCTGTCCCATATAAAATACAGAATGATTCAAAGAACTTACGAAATTCGTCCCTCCCAACATATCCTGGATCCCTTCCTGTCAGGGAACAGTTATAGTAGCCCTTTTTGGCAATGTTGTTCATGAGATTTTTTTTTCTTTTGCAAGAAAAGGCAACCTCGAGGGGTGATTTCACCTTCAGACTATAACCAGAAGTTAAAAAAAAGAAGGAAATATGGCAATCCAGAAGCCGAAGGAAATAATAGCTGGCAGAAAAAGTATAAAACTCTTAACAGAAGAAAATGGCTGTCACCAAAGAAAAAAAGTGTTCATACTATAGCCGTTCCAATGCTAGAAATTTTCACGTTACCATCTTTGTCTTTCACAGCAAGTTCACCCATCATTCATAAAGGCAGCGCTTTGCATCGGGCACCTAAATCCGAGATGAAAGGGCAAAAAATTAGAAAATGATTTCTGTCCGCTTTAGAGAGGGGTGCCAAATCCAAGAAAATGGGGCAAAAAAATTCTAATTTTTTTTAAGGAATTGTTGAGACGGATAAATCATGAGGAGGGTGTGCCAGGATTGTCAAAAATACGTTCCCCATAGGTAGAGATTTTGTCTCAAGCTGCCCCTGATGATTCTGTAGTGAGCCCTCCTTGTGCTTCTTATGCATATAGTTGTGTTTGTAGTGTGTTTTAATCCTTGTCGATGGCGCACCCTCCTCATGCTTCTTGTATGTATAGTTTTTTTATTGTGTTTTAATCCTTGTAGATAGTGCACCTTCCTCAAGTCTTCTTCATATTTTGTTTACAAGTTTAGTTTTACTTGTTCTGCTGACATGTAAGCACGTCATTGTACTTCTAGCTAATTACACACTAATAAATTGATATGTATGTTTTATATTCTGACTACGTTTGGCATCAAGGTAAATGGTGACCCAGATGTGATCATTTATCCTGATGCTGAATGTAGTCAGAATATAAAACATATCAATTTATTACTGTATAATTAGCTAGAAATACAATGACGTGCTTACATGTCAGCAGAACAAGTAAAACTAAACTTGTAAACAAAGTACGCTTGAGGAGGGTGCACCATCCACACAAAGATTAAGACGTACTACAAAAACAGTTACTCTATTGATAGGGGGAGGGGGTTCGGACAATGCTTACGTCATCAAAAATATGAAATATTTTTAATATACAAGGGCACTTATCAATAGGGCGGAATATTACTTCAAGTGCACACAAACTATCGAAAGTTTGTGTGCACTTGAAGTAATATTCCCCCCTTTTTTAATGGCATCTTACTCGGTGCACCAAAAACGAGAAAAACCTTTCGATAGTTTGTGTGCACTTGAAGTAATATTCCCCCCTATTGATAAGTGCCCTACAGAATCCCTTTAGTGATCTCTGAATGTTTTGCGGATCCAAGTGATCTGGAAATGTGTCCGGACCACTTCAGTGCTCTGGAACTGTGCCAAGATCTGTACTTATATGTCGCTTAGTTCATTTTTACAAAATTAGGTTTGAGGAGGGCAGGCCGCATCAGATAACCCCCAGGGCCATATTTGGTCCGCTGGGCAAGGGCTTTTATGTGATTTATATGGCTTAGAGGGTGGGTTGCAATGAAGTTATTGAAGATAAATTTTGAGTTTGTGGCCTTCAAATGCCATTGAAATTAACTATAATAACATAAAGGTATTTTCTTCCGAAATTTCAATTAAAAAATATTTTTTCCATTTAAAAAAATAAATTTCTGATCGTCTCCGCCCCCGTATGTCTCTGATCCCACCAGCATGCATTAGGATTCAGAGGGGCAGAGCTGATGATGAAATTTTGCTGACAAGGGGAGGGAGGGGGTCAAAAATGGCTAAAAATTTGCTGACATAATACTTGAACGGCCCCTATGCATTAGCGTATGTTAGGGGAATTCTAATCCCCCAAGAGCCAAGATTATAGTGTTATTTTGAAGAAAAAAACAAACACCGCCATCCCTCGAAAAAAAAAAGAAAATTTTGTGTATGCCTACGGTTATATAAGGTACTCTTTTCTGACAGCCTGCCACTATTAGTGAAATGTGCATGGTCTCAACTTCCTGCAGCAGGGCCCCCCCTATGGTCTTTGGCTGGTCTCCACAAGTCAGTTTTCAAACGCCCATTCTCAATAGTGGATTTTGTTATTTATTTATTCAATATTGATTGGCCGAGGCCTACAAGAGGATGCAGAATTTATATATGATGAAAGTGACGATTGATGGAACAAGAGAATTCGGAAATCGTAGTACAATGAATCTACAATATTTGATGGTAGGTTGTTCCAATCGATAATAGTTCTTGGGGGAGAGAGAAAGAAGCTAAATTTTTGACAATTTGGAAAGGCAAAGATGGGCTGTAATTTTTGGGAATGATTGAGTCTAACAGAGGAATGTGAAGGTTTGATTAGAATATTGGAAGTGTCAATATCAGAAAACCCATGGAGGATTTTCTAAAGAAAAGTTAAACGAGAAATAAGTCGGGTTGGATATTGAGTTGACGCTTGAGTTGCGTTATGGAGATTAGATGAAGACCAACAGTTAAAAATGAAACGAGTGGACTTATTTTGGATAGGTTCTAATTTGTCTATGTTGGTTTGGGTATGGGGGGATCCCAGGCTTCACAGGTATAGGAGAGAAATGTGAGGGTTTATGTCTGGTGATGAGGGTTATGTCAGATGACCGGTTATGATGAAGGAAAAAGAGTTTTTGGAGACATTTATTAAAGATATAATAAACGTGAAGGTTCCAGCGGAGAACGGAAAAGATTATAATGCCCTGGTATTTATAATGGGAAACCTCAGAGATCAAAGAGTTGTTTATTGAATAAGGGAAATCATGGGGAATTCATTTACGGGTAACTTTCATTAAAACAGTTGTTGAGAAATTGAGGGGTAATTCCCAGGTTGAGCACCATTCGGAAATAATGTTAAGGTTGTGTTGGAGAGATTCTTGGGGTCGGAAAGATTGGACACTGCTGATGACAGTCATCAGCGAAGAGTCTGATACAGCAGTTTATGGAGTTGTGTAGATCATTTATGTAAATTAGAAATAATAATGGTGAGAGGACCGAGCCCTGGGGTGTGCCAGACTTGACATGAAAGAATGGGGAATTCTGGCCCTTGTACGAGACGAACTGGCTACGGTTAATAAGGAAGGTCTCCACCCATTTCAGCAGTTGAACATTTAGACCAAGGTATGAAAGTTTTAGAAGTTTATTATGGGGCATTCTGTCAAATGCTTTAGAAAAATCTAGGAAAATGATATCGGATTGAAGGTTTTTGTCAATGGAGTCTGTTAAGTCATGTATGAAAAGTGTTAATTGGGTAGACACAGATAACGATGATCTAAATCCATGTTGGTTAGGAAAGAAAAAGTAATTATTTGTGTGAAAAATAAAAAAAATTTAGAATCGTTCTAGGCCCTTCAGCTGGAGCCTTGTCAGCACTACTTGTGGAGTTCATGGGAATGCATCCTTAGTAGGGTTACCAGATTCAAAAACTGAGAAAGGAGGGCACCTGCACCATTTTTAGTTTCCACAACAGATGGCACCACTAGAAATCAACATTGAGTGCTGTTTGCGACCTGTTTCTGAATTATGATTACCTTTTTCATATTATTCTCAGGGCCAGACTTGGGCAGGTCGTCCTGACTACGTCTCTCTATCTGACTTGAGGTGCCAACCACTCCAAAATATTTTTTTTCATATATTAGACATTATTTTGTTTGTATATGTCACATTAACACGCTGTCTCCTAATCCACCTGAACTACCCAGTGGGCCTATGCTCATGCATTAAGATGGCCCTGCACTCTGGAATCTCCTCAGAAAGGTTCTTTGAGGAACCCAAATTCAGTCTCTTAAAGCAGTGATTCTCAACCTTTGGGAGCTCGCAGCCTAGTTTCATTTATTTTTGCTAGTGGAAGGCCCAGTCAAGTGTACGACTAACAAAAATGAGTGGAGGGGGGGGGGAAAGAAACTTAATCACTTGTTGCCTGGTATTAATGTCAGGGCCCATCGGTAGGGAAACAGTCATAGAGGGACCCATAAATTGATTTTCGTTGAATACATAGAGCAAAAATGAGTTAATCTCTGTTCCTTATCCCAATCATATCTCTTGTGTGGAGGGAAGTGGCATGCATATAAATATTAATGAAGACCACAAACTATTGTTGTTCCTAGCCATCAAATGACTAAATCTGGTCCTGATTATCCTAGACTAGACCAAGCTGGGCCGGGTTACAATAGTATCTACTGCCCTGCTAGCAACTCGGGTTCTTGTGCTCAGGGAATTTCAACTGTGATTGGTGGTCAAAGAGCATGTAAAAATTTTTTTGTCTGGAAAAAACCACACACAAAAACACTCGTGCCAATGAAGAAATCCGTTTCAGAATGGTGGGGGGGGAAAAAAAAATTACAGAAACCTGAAAAAGACAAAAACATGAATTTTCTAAAACATAGGGGACGTCTGGTAACCCTATATCCTTAGGGTCTATTGGTACCACAACTTCTTTAAAAAAAAACTTTTTTTGAAAAGTCCGAGGTTTGGTTCTAAAAATATCTGACTATAATTCTTCGTGCATAAAGTTATGAAGTCATGGTTTGGTGCACGTATGCAGGTGATCCTAATGCATATGCTTGAATTGTTCCTGGCTTGGTACGGATACGATCACATTTTACTGTTCAATGCCAGCGTAATCGTTTTTGACAAATAAAACACTTTCATTTCTAGCTCTTTGCTGAGCATTGTGAATACGTCTCCTCATGCCTCAAAAATACAGAAAACAACTGAATGATACTGGGTAGCATCATGAATGAATGAACGCCAGAACTTTGCCACTGGACTTATCCCGTTGCCGAGATCTCTTCCAGCCCAGCTTCGTGGCAGAGTCTGGAACACTTTATTTGGTGTCAAAAAAAAACAAAAAAACATACAAACTAGCATTGGGTAGCATCAGAATAACCAAACCTAGAATAGGCCTATGTATCCAACTGCTCTGTAATGCAAACTGTCGTTTGGCCTATAGGCAAATTGTGGACCATAATTTTGAATGATGAATGTCAGTTGTTGTCCAAGACCATGAAGTAGTAAATACAAAATTACTTTTTTCCATCCAGAAAGAAGTTTTTAACCACTACTCTACTTGTTGAACCCTCAGACTAAGCAAATGAAAAATTAATAACCCAAGTGGTTCACATACACCACTGCAGATAACTCCTGAGAAACGATAGTTTCTGCCTTGGCAGAACCATTAATTGCAGTGTACTACATTTATATAAAAAATTTGGCAATATATCTAATGATTCCCTTCTCAATCAAAATCAATTTTACAGATTTTGTTAAGATTCGGTAAAAAAAAGTAGGACAAATAAGAAGCCCTGCAAATGTGTTGTCCTCCCTCATGGAGGGTGCATGGCCCCCACATGAGGGGGGGGGGCTGACAGGGCTCTAGCCCTGGGATGGTTATCGTTTTTTTACTTTTTTACGCTATAAATTAACTACAGAAAGGGCCCGTTAAAAGTCTAACCGAGGGGCCCGCAAATGATCCCAGCCTAGGGGCCCCACGGGAGGGTGGCATTATTTAAAAACTATAAGAATCACACACAAAGCAATTTGAAGACGAAATCACACATCGCATGGAAAAAAAATGAAAATTTATTTCACCTTACACGAAAAAAAAAGAAAAACGATCGAATTTGTACAAAGATGATGTATACAAAATAAAATGAGCATACCAAAAAAAATTTACATGATGAGGACACACAGACAACAGTTTCAGGAGAGTCAGACTGGTGATTCCAGATGCATTACACACGAAACGGAAAAAAAGAGGGGGGGGGGGGAGAAAGCGCCCACAACAATCACTGCATTAATACTTTTTTTTTAAAAAAAGGGAAAATTTCATGGCAGCGTGATTGTCATGAATGGCAGTGAGAAGTAATTGTTAATCATTGCTTTTTTTTTTCCAAGAAAATTTTTTCCCCATTCATACTTTTCGTACACACACACACATGCATGTCAAATTATATATTTCGAGGAGGGGAGGAGTAAGAGGATATACCGATTTTACAAGTTTATTATATATAATACACATGTATAAGTTTTAGTCACAAAATATAAATGCTACTATACACGCTAATTCAAATCACTACTCTTTCGATAAATGCATGTTCGGTATGAAATACATTAATTTCTTTTGCCCGCTCTCAAAATTTTATTGTACTTTCGATACTCATACACACAAATTACAAATCCTAGGTATATATAAACATTACTAGCTCCATACAAAAAAAAATTCATTTGCCAAGAACAGTGATAACTGTGTTCACACTTTTGCATAGATGAGGTAAAATGATAATATAAGCACTTGTACAGGCTTTATAATAAATTATCGACAAACACGTGACAAAAAAAAAAAAAAAAAACTGGGTAAATTAAAATTCCGTTGTTACTGTAGTTACTACAGTTTTTGGGAAGACACCGAAGATGCTGTCGCAAGAAGGAAAAGGACATTATTTCGCGGATACTGAAAAGCGTTTCTCAAACTCAGACATCGGGTAATACAAACGAATCCTAGAAAAATTCAATATGCTATATCAAGGTGTCCAGTGAAGATAAAAAGATTCAGAAACGCTAGTCAGACCGTTTCCCTCCATAAAAACTCGCCAACAAGAAAAAATCATGGAAACTAATAATACATATATTGCGCCAAATTTTATACAAAAAAACGTAAATACGATACAGAACTAAATTCATAAACATCTAAACGTTGCAAGAATTAAGCTAAAGACTGCATTGACTTGAGTATTTCGAAAAAAAATTACTTTTTTTGTCGCTCCGATATATAGCGTTACGTTTAAATAGTCGGGGGGAACTATCATTTCTCACATCTGTACTCAATTATATATGTGTGTTTCCTTATATCTCTCCCGATTTTCCTAAACATCAGACAACATCCTAAGCTAATTTCTCTTCCTCGTCTCTACATCTTACTTACACGAAACTGATGCAACCTTCAAATACATTTTTACAGTTTAAGGATGACAAATACATACATACACACACATATCGACTCAATTCTACCTATGTATATCTTTTGAGTCAAAAAATGAATGTTTTATGCCAATACACCATGACGCCTTTTTTTATCCCCCGTCTAAAATGCAGATTGTAACACAAAACCCTCCTACAATGAATGGAGAAACTGAAAATTAAAAATAAGATAAATAGATCAATGCCTTTTCTATTTCACTAATATTTGCACTAAACATATTCAGAACCAGATGTGATGACCCCTCAGGGACCCCTAGTCCAGGGGTGCACAACCTCTGGCCCGCAAAAAGTGTCCCGGTAGAAAAGTATCCATTCCAACGTATCAATACATAACAGAATAAATACCTAGGATGGCTGTATTTCCTTCATAAAAAATATGGGAAATCAAGATTCATACGAGACATTGCAAATTGTTGCCAAAAAATTATCCACGGCAAGTGAAAATACTACTTATAGCCAAATAAAATTATTAAAAGCAAGTAAGGTTGCCAATGGTAGCCAAAAAGAATTGTCAGAGACAAGTAAAAGTTGCTAATAAAAATTATCAAAAATTTTTAAAGTTACTAGCTATTGCTGAAAAATATCGCCAATGATGATTGCTAGCTATAATGGGTAAAAATGTAATTCACAAAAAAAAGTTTAGGCCCACTGTATAGAATGTTCAGTTTCATCATTAAAAATGTTTCTTCACATTCTCCTCAAGTCATTTTTCCGTGGCTTAGTTCATTCTGGACTGGACCATGCTGTAAGGGTTTGGAGACCATACCTACAGAGGGGCATAGACGTGGTCGAAAAGGTGCAAACAAGAGCTATGCATGCCCTTGTTGGCACACTGGGCTTGAGATATGAAGAGAGACTTCATTTTTTGAAGATGTTTACATTGGATGAACGCAGGTGTCGAGGAGATATGATCGAAGTGTTCGAAATTTCCAACAGGATGTATAGGATGGACCATGAATATGCGTCAATAGCTCTCACAAGGGGACACTAGTATCGATTGGTAAAGGACAATTCTATGTTGTGGTGTTGCAGGGAATTTTTCGCTAATAGGGTTGTTATTAAATGGAATAACTTACCGCCGGGGTAGTAAATTCTAACATAATTGGCATGTTTAAAATGAAATACGATAAACACATTGGGTAAATCGAGAAGCTACCCATACGTAGGTAAGACAACCATATATATTTTTTATGGGCATTGTATAGTATTTTATCATGTGTATATATTGTTTGTAATTGCATTTTTAATTGGGTTGCTGTATTTTTGAAATATATGACATCCATATTTATTATGGGCATCTTTTTCTCAGCCACCTCGTTGGGCATTTTGCCTGTTGTGGCGTTGTATTCGTATGTTTGACAAATATGTGAGATGAATACATTTATATATGAGTATATAATTAATTGTGTCATAATTATCATAACATGATTTACAAGTCATGAAAATTAACTTTATTCTTGGTTTCAAAACTTCCAGCAAAGCCTCATTACAAATAAGGGAAAAATTAGAGCGGGACATTTTATAAAGTCAAGATGTCTAAAATTATGGAAATGCCCCATAAAATACGGGCCATATATATATATATACAAGTTAATTACCCACAGGGGACAGAAATACTGCATATCCGGCCCGGTGACTGAAAAGGTTGTGCACCCCCTGCCCTAGTCAGTTATCGGAGTGCAAGGCCTCCCCCTCCTTTCTGGTAATTGCCCCCCCCCTTCCTTCCACACAGAAGTGTGATCTTGAAGGTACTCCAAAATTTTGCAGCCAAATAAACATTCCAATCAGAAGCAATAGCAACAAATAAAAAATGGGTTGTACTTTACAATTTCCATGTTAACTTTTTTACCTGTCATGTTTTTTTTATAGACAACAACTCATACACATTATCATGCTCTGTGCGCTCAAGCTATCACAAGTGGATGTTTTTTCCAACTACCCTGCCGCAAAAAATTCTGGGGAGGAGGGAGGAATGCAGCACATTGATACTATTGTATATTAAAAAATTTACACATCCAAGTCGGATCCATAGAGAGATCCCAATGCTCGTGTCACAATCATTGTTCTGCCAATGATCGCAAAAAACCGACGAACTCTTAATGCGTATTTAAAACTTACCAGCCTAAAACAACGTACGGGACATAAGACCATGGACTTATACTACTGGAGGGAGATTGATGCCAGTGGTCTCTGCCTTAGCAGTGTGCTGAGAATGGTATCCTAAACATCATTTGTTTATAGGGAAAGTGAAGAACGAAGGGACTTTCCCAAGATTTGCAATTGTTATTCCAGAATTAATAACAGAAATAATTCCAGAATTAATGAAAGATAATTCCAGAATTAATGAAAAATTAAAGATAATTCTAGAATTAATGAAAGAAAATCCCAGAATAAAGAAAAGAGGTAATTCCAGAATCGATGAAAGAAATGATTGAAGAATTAATAAAAGAGGTAATTTAATCTTTTTTTTACTTTCAGCAGTTCTGTGTTTTTTAATCTTTAGAAGACAATTAATTAATTGAAATCGAGATTAAACGGTACATTTGGATGGGCGAACTGTATTAAACATGACACGTGATCTCCCAGTAATCGATGTTACTTCCACTGTGGCGGCTACTTCCTCCCTCCAGTAATATAAGCCCAATGCATGAAACGATTCTTACAGAATTTCATCAAGAAATCACTCCAACCCATAAATATGTATGTTTACAAACATACACCACCTGGCTGAAAAAAGAAACGGCGCACACTCTGGTTCATGGGTTCTTATCTTTTTTGTGTTCCACGGGTCCATTGTGCAGACCACACTAACCTCCCCCACTCTTGTGCCAAAAAAATAAAGGCTGCAGACTTTCTTTCAAACCAAGCACAACCAACAACAATCTATAGCAGAATGCCTCTGTTCGAAGCTCATGTGACATCACTTCATTTTTCTTCTCAAACCGAGCACACCTCAGGTCTATCCCCATGGGCAATTTACTACCTAGTGAGTTGTGCAGGAAGTGTAAGTGTGTGTACCTAACAGTCTGAGTGCGTATCTAGTGTTGTATCTGATTTTTCAGCACTGCCATCTATATTTCAGAAGTGAAGTGAGTGTAATGACTGAATACTTGTACTGTTTGTAGGCCTGTTGCACTCTGTGGCAAGACTTTTTAACAGGGAGATCATGATATCACTGAAGGTCATCTCAACTACAGCCATTAGATATACTACAAAAAAAGGGGTAAAGATGGTGCATGCGTTGGCCTGTTATATCCAATGGCTATAGGTGAGATGGCCTTCAGTGACGTCAAGAGCTTCGCTCAGAGGCCTTCTGCTATAGATGGTGTTATAGTGCACAACTCCGGCAACGGCTACAGACAGCTTTATGAAATAATATTGAGTATATAGCAATGCAAAAACACAGAGTCCATTGTTTTCTCGTCCCCGCTCATGAACTTCCTGAAATTCCTCAAACACCCCTAAGTGATCCGTGGACCAATTGATTAACAAATTAAAAAATACCCTGGTCTAGTTATACAAAAAATGTAATGCACATTCGTCACAATATAAATTTTACAAGGTCATTTTTTTAGCCCAAATTCGCATCAATGTTTCACCAAGATTATTGGTGAATCCAGGACGAGTAAAATGACTCAACAGACATCTCATCTTTATGAAAAGTTCCATAGGTTATTTATAGGGATGGTGATTGGCGCATGATAAGTGTCCGAATGATGTGACTCCCTGGTCTTTCAACCACTTTATCACAGTTTGAGACAAATATGTTTTTCCATCGTTGTTCTGAAACATTCCATCATCTTCGAAAGAATAAAAATGTCTATTGAGGGATAACTACGACAATCATTAATTGTGCCGAAATACTCAGCACACTTCATTTTATGGCTGACATCAGTCCAGAACACAAAAAACTCTAGATCACAACACTTCATCCTGAGGCTGAAAGTGGGGGGGGGGGAGCAGGCCAGGCCAGGTGCCGAATTCACCCTTTAACACAGAGGTTTTTGACCAGATATCTGCAGACCCTTTGGGGCCCTTGAAGAGATTTAAAGAGGGTTGGTTGAGAAAACATTTAAGTTATTGCTTTTACATGGCCATATACCGAGTATTACTTTGTGCGGGAGGGGGGAATCGTGACATTAATTTTATCGGTAGAGGTCTGTAGCCTTTATTTTATTGGCAGAGGGTCTGTGGCTTTTCCATTTTATCAGCACGGGGAAGGCAGCGGCTTTCATTTTATTGGCACAGTGGCCTTCTGTGTGGCACATTGGGACTCTCATTTTATCGGCACACAGAGTCTGTAGCTCCCCCCCCCCTTTATCGGCACCTGGGGAGTCCATGGCCTTCATTTTCTTAGGACAGAAGGACTGTGACCCTTGTTTTATAAGTACAGGGGTTCTGTGACGTTTATTCTATCAGCACATAGGGTATGTATTTTATTGGCACAGGAGGGTTTGTAGCCTTCATTTTACCAGCACAGGAGGTTTGTGTGGCCTTCATTTTATCTGGGGGGGGGGGGGTACGTGAACTTTATCAGACTGGCACAAGAAGTCAAGAATCCCTGTTGTAGCTGTTTCTTCAACATTATATAGAGGATGACAAAATGTGTGCATTAGTTGTGACCTTGCTTCATCCTACTTAGGCATGCATGATAGTGAAAAATTTCATGAATTCTTTTTCGCCAGGCAGTGTAGATACATACACTCACATGTAATTCATGGCACTATAAAACTAATTTTCTTTTTTAAAAAAAGTTCATAACAATGCTAATTAGACACATATATAACAAAATCACTCAAGCGTAATAAATAGAAGTCTGATGAGGATCTGAATCATGCTTTCCATAACAAACTCAAAATACTAAAAGAGAAGAATCTTTTTAAAAAACAATGAAGATTTGTCGATTTTTATAATTTTAAAAAAAAGGAAGAAACCCCAGATAGCTCGTAAAAATCAATTCGCAGGAGCTAAACCGAACACTAAATCAACAAACTTAAATATAACACGAAAAACATTTTCAAGAACGGAAAAAAAAAAAACATTCGCACAAACCAAACTCTACAACTAACCTTCATAAAAAAAATGTCAGCTATATGTACATTTCATTATAAAAGTTTACGCTCGTTTGATGCATTGGCATATGGCTTCGTGTCATCATTTGTATACATATATATGTGTTTTCACTTATTTATAAATATAATACACACATGCACAATTTAAAAAAAAAAAGCTTTTTAAAGAACTTCAACAGAAAAGAAAATTATAATGATAAAACACCTAACGGGGGAGAGAAAAAATAAACCAATAAAAAAAGTGTGTGTCATGTGACAACATCTACACTGCTATCGGATGAATGATCGGCGGCACCATAATCATCCGTAACATTGGTTAAGGAGTTCGTTTTGGGAACTATGAGATTTTTTTTATTGCGCGTGAATCTCAGTTTGATTGACTTGCTGGGTACGATACAGACCGACCAGTCTCCGGACACCCTCCTCCTTCTCCTCTTCTTCTTGTGACAGCGATTTTGTACTTCTAGGTACTTGTCCTGAGATTCCCCATGCTCCTGCGGTGGGGGAAAAAAAAAAAGAAATAAATTAGTCGAGATATGATCACAAGTGTTTACCACATAGACAATGATGAACAAGAGCTGTAACTAGAAATATCGTGATTACTGATTTTTCTATGATTTACTCTTCTGTTGTGAAACGCCAAGGATGGCATGAAAACCATATTTTTCTCAAGCTATTCTGCTGGCGAGTAAACACATATTTTACTAGAGCTTACCTCATTTCATGTAAACCAGTAATGTTCAACTACTGTTTTGCAGCACTTGGGCGAGGAAACGTGCGGCATAAAAACTACATAAAACAAATATTTGGAACGATAAAATGCACATTACAGTATTTGGCATGTGATAACAAAATTTTACAATCGCACAGAAAAGATAAAATAGTTTTTTTCCTGGCATACTACCGGGGTGGAATAGTGATAACTAATGGAAGCCACCCCCAACAGGTGGTCATTTTGCCCAACACACGACTCTATCTCTATTTAATTTTTTAAACTTTGCGATTCCTAAAACTTTGCTTTTTCTAGTGTTTAATACATGGAAATTGTGATAAAAATGGTGCAAAGCAGTAAATTTCTATCTGTGGCACAAGCCAATTTTCCCACATGTCCAGTCTGTCCTGTAATAGTCAATTTCTTTCTTTTCCCTTTCAAACCATACATGGCCCAGCATTCTCTATCGGACAAATTTTAGCCATTGTCCCCACCCCTTGGGACCTTATGGGAACTTTATATATAAAAAATAAGGGACTTTACTAAGTCTGCCGTTAGCGTGAAATTAAATTGATTGTTTTCAAATATTTAATTGTTTTATTTTGAAACTGAAATATCCACATTTTTTTTAGTAGTTTCTAATCCAGATTTAGATTGGCTGTGCCATGAATATGGCTGCAAGTTCGGACGGAATGTGTACCTTGCACATTATTATGGGACAGTATGCCCTGTAAAGTTTGACACTATAATGCCCTCTGAAAAAGTTTTTCAAAATGTCCTGGTACCTCAGTCACATGGCCTGGCCACCCTAGTTGAGGCGGCATTTATAACAGTCTCAACCTTTTTCCATCAGTTTGACACCATCTTACCAGCTGCGACCAAACACAGTGCTTTTGCAGATAGAAGTGAAAATAAAATTTTGTGACCTAACTCATTTGGTCTTAGATCAAACTCTGTCACCTTATTGTTAATTAGAGGTGTAAAATTGTCTAGAACAATCTTTAGGAGAATATTCGAGAATGTTCTCTTGAAGGGCTACTATTATAAATAACTTCAGAATATTCTTATTATTCTTGATGAGAATAGTCTCCTGTTATTTATAATATAAATATATATAGTATCCGTGAAAATATTCTCTGGAAGGACTATTTTTACAAATTACTGGGGAATATTCTTATCAAAAATAATGATAATTACTCTCAAGTTATTCATAATAGTTTCCTTCCAGAGAATATTCTTCAGTTATTTATAATAGTAGTCCTACCAGAGAGTATTCTCAAGAATATATGTAATAGCATGCATTATATAATAATAACTTGAGAGAATAATAACTCTATAAATAACTTGAGAGTAATTCTTATTATTTTATGATAAGAATATTCTCTGGTAATTTATAATAGTCCTTTGACGGAATATTCAAGAATATTCTCTGTTCCCATCAAGAAAGGGAATATTGAAGTTTGGAGCCTACAATATTAAAGTTTGAAAGTAAGAAAATGAAACCAACATGGCTGAATTACACAACTTTCAAAGAAATGTGAGTGATACAGAAGTATGTATACAGTGTATGTAGCCTACATTGAAGAAAACAACAATTCTGTATCTTAGAATGGAGGTGATTGTATCAGGCCCGTCAATTGTGTGTGTGGGGGGGGGGGGCAGAGGGGACCGTCGCCCCCCGGCCACTAAAAATGGTATGTATATACATTGAGTACATGTGCTTTGCCCCCCCCCCCGAAAAAGTTGAAATGACAGCCCTCTATTGCATAAGAATAGCTTTCTTTGTCAATCAACTTTGAGCTTTACTCCTTGCTTTGAACTGATTTCTAAAAATTTATCTAATTTTAAATAATTTTTTTAAGTTTTTAATCTTAAGGTTTCTAAAATCTCCATAACCAACTTTTAAACCCTCTCATCATGACCAGGAGAATATTCTCAAACTAAAAGTTGTCATTTTGAGGTTATTACGGCAAAAGTTTTGTTTTAAATGTTTCAGGCAAAAAAAACCGATTTAAACTTCATAATGTAAACAAAATTAATAAAAAAATTTAGATTTAAAAGAAAAATGGATATTCTCGATTCTTTTCTAATTTTTACATCCAAGAGAACACCTCACATCTCTATCGCTAATCATTACTGATATTTGTGTGTGTGTGTTAATCAGAATGGCCAAAGATTCGATCCAAGACCGTATCGTTAGTTGCAGGCACATTTGTAAGCTATTTTTTGTGTGTGTGCGCGTACACGTGTGTGTGATTTCAAGGACCTTCTACCTTCTACTACAAGCGGTTATAGGATATTAAACTTGCAACTTTTCTGTGGCTTCATGTCTTTCCAGGCAGACTCTGAAATAGTCTTCAGATGGCTCATACAGGTGTCTTCTTCATTTATGTACAATGTTACCAAATCCAATAATCAATTGTCCATCCATAAGTAATTGAACCAGCTGCTGTGGGTTCTCCAAGTAATTTTTTCTGTAACATGTTGTTAAAATATCAACTTTTTACCAATAGCCATTCTCTTGACCATTTCCTTTCCCCCAAAAGCAGAATATTTTGCATAGTTTTGCAACAAGCCCTCAGCTGACTGAAAATGTTCTGCAGTAAAAATCCTGCCCCTGTGGTGGTCAAGTGATCATAGTTGATGGACTAGCGTGAAGACCCAGGTTCAAACCCCACTGGCACCATAGCAGTGGCCGGCCAAAGTTGGTTTTCTGCGGTTCCCAACTTTGAGGCGTGAATGCAAGCTGATCATCCTGTTAAAAAGTCTCACACACAGAGAGCAACAGGCCTACAATGGTAAAAATATTTAATCATTACATTTCACTCACAGTTAGAAAAATTGTGGCAGCACTACACATAACAAGCATTACATAGAAACAAACTTCATGTTAGGTTCACAACACGTAGACGTTCCAACATGCAAAGCATGATCTTGATCTCTCTCTATATTTTGCATATCTGCAGCCAACACTGCAGGCCACATCTTCTTTCGACATGCCTCTTCTTCTGAAGCTAATATAGTTAGGAGGCAAAGGTAAATAACAATACAGAAGAGCCAAATAAATCCTTTTCAAAGGATGGATATACGAGGGCAAATCATACAAAAAAACTACAACTTTTTTATAATTTTTCAAGTAAAAAAAATACAAAAATCAGGGTTCGATCAATCAGTAAAACATTTGGGGAATCACAGGGTTGGCAGGTTTTTGATGCATAGCAATTTTTGACGGTTTAAACTGCTACGTCAAAAACCTCAAATTTTGCCACTCCATGCTTGTCTGTTTTCACTCGGTTGTGTGTAATGGTGAATGCAAATTTCATCACAATTAAGAATTAACACAGAAAATCTCCTTGTTTGTTCTGGTAGCAAGTCAGGTAGAGCTTTTGCAGATTTCCAGACAAACGTGTAAATGGCAGCACTGGTATAACTAAAAAAAAGCAGAATTATGACAATATAAATATGTTAGAGCCCAACCATCTCAAAACATGTGTTCCGGCATTTACCGATTTGTTAGAAATTCTCCAGAGGAATGTTTATGAGTCGCACGTGCAGTTAAGTGGTAATAGGCAAACAATGTTTTCGTTGCTCCGTAAGGGGATGAGGAACCCAATTAGAAGACACTTTTCGGTATTCTAGTTCATTCTCAATGATGAATTGAGCATGCCCTTAACTAATACCACCAGTTGTTATTTCTAAGATTTTTATGTTGCTATCTATTTCAATAATTGCATGAACATCATGAATACTTTCAGCAGTGATGCTCGCTTGATGCCGTCTTTGGTGCGGCTATAATTTTTAACAGCATTCACAACCTGCTAAAAAAAAAAATTTATACCAATTTTATACTAGAGTTTTGGAGAGTATTTCTTCCATGAGCTGTTGTGCATAGAGCCTTCTAAAAAACAGACAGTTTTGCACCATCTTCCCCATTTCTCTTTTAGTATTTTTTATAAATTATCAAGTAATATTTTCAATGGTTTTACTTCTGCATTCATGCGAGATTGTTTATTTGTCTCAGGCCAAGACTACACTCTAAAAGTTTTATGAAAGTTCTTTAATAAAATTTGAAAAATACAACCAATAAGCATATCAGTTACATTCGAGTGAATGTAACCAATAGGATTATTGGTGGTTTTTTTTTCAAGTTTTGAAAAAGATCATTTATCAAACATTAAAAAAAACAACCAATAAGCCTATTTGTTACATTCGCTCGAATGCAACTGATACACTTATTGGTGGCATTGTTTAAGTTTTATATCGAAGAGCTTTTACAAAACTTTTATAGCATAATCCTAGCCTAATGCATATCTGGAACACTTATACATCCAGAGGCACATTCATAGTTTCGCCACCTGTAAGCTACATGAATTTTGCAACCCCCTCCTCTGATTTTAGTTAAGTTTTTTTTTGACCGCTCAATCCTCGAATTCGCTGCCCTGTGAATATGCCAGTGTCACCACAGAGAGTAACAGACCTGCAACGATACAATTATTCAATAATTACACTTCACTCATAGATAGAAAAATTGATGGCAGATGGAAGCTCTACACACAGAAACAAACTTATGCCAGCTTTGCTACACATACATACATATTCCACCATGTACCAATTCGTTAGAAGTTCCGCAGAGGAATATGGATGAAATGCACGTGTGGTTCAGTAATAGTAGTAGCAAATCATTACTTTCTTACCAAAAAAAAATGTTGCTAAAAAAGGTTTATACTATAGCTACTAAACCCCACATGTACTTTGTCCATATTCCTCTTTGAAACTTCTAACAAATTTGTACATGTTAGAATGTGCGTTCTGATTTCATGACAGTTTGTCTTTTAACATAGGAAAAATAAAAAAAACCCCATTATTTTAAGACAGTTTTTCTTGAGATTAAAATCATTTGTAGCTTCTATAAAATTTGGCAGGTGCCTAAATTTTTTTTTTTTCTGATTTGTCAAGCTCTCTTATCAATATCTTAATCTCGAATGTAATTACCATTCAAATATGGTAGATAATTAGATTTGGTGCTTGTTGAGAACAGTTTTATGTTTTCTGAGAATGAAGATGTTCAACTCAAATGTTTAGTGTAGTTACTTTCATTCGCAGAAAAAAAAAACAAAAACAATAAAATATTGCTTTCTGTGGTGCTAAAAACGGTTATTATTGTAGCCTCTACAGAATATTTATCTTGATGGCAATATATTCTGCAAAAGATAATTACCGAGAATTTTTTCACCTCTGGTGTAGGGCTATATTACCATAATTTCCTGTGTAGTGGTCCGCAGGAAAGGAAAACCTACATTAAAATAAAAATTTGGTATACAGCCCTGCATTTGAGTACAGTTGACTGGACACCAAGCGAAGATAATTAGAAAGAAAAGACACATTCCTCTGTTTGGGGAATTGAACTACCAACCTTGTACTTTCCGGGCGTGTGCTCTACCACTAAGCTACAGAGGAACGGCATTATTTTTTTCCCGTGAACAACTTCTAGGAAAGAACTAAGTTATTTTTTTGTTTGAATTTCTTCAGCACATGGCGACTGTGGATGGATGAGAAGAGAATGGAATATTTTTTGTAAAATAGATTTTTTTTTAAATTTTTGAGATAGGCCTTTTTATTTGAAAGTGCAAGCTTCTTCTCTCTGAGAATTACCACCAATTAAAATTCACAGCAGAACATTTTAAGTCAGCTGAGGGTTCATCGCAGAACTAGAGATAAGACGTGAGAATATTCTCGGAGAACGAGGATATTCTGAGAATATTCTCCTGGAATTGGAGGATGGATAGTTGGAAAATAAATTGGAGAATAACTGATAATATTCTTCTTTTTTCTTTTAAATAATGAAAAATGTTTACTAATTTTGTTTATATTATGAAATATGATTCAGTTTTCATTGCCTGAAACATTTAGAACATTTTTTTTAACATAAGCACCTCAAAATGACAAGTTTTAGTTCAAGAATATTCTCTGTCATGGTGAGAGGTTTCAAAAGCTTTTGTTATGAAGAATTTGGAAACCTTCTAAAGATGAAAAAAATAAGATAATTCTGAACATTTATCTAATTTTTAAACATAAGTTCAAAGCAAAAAATAAAACCAAAGCCGATTGACAAAGACGGCCATTCTTATGATCACCTTCGTTCTAAAGAAGATAGGGAACCATGTAATTTTCTTCAATGAACTCAATGAGCATGCATTCACATTTTTTATCACTTGTGGTTCTTTGTAAGTTGTCCAATTCATCTATGTTGTTTTCATTTCCTTGCTTTTAAAGTCTGTGGGCTCTACAAACTTTAATTTTAGATAATAACCTCTTCTTTCTATTGACAATTGCTTTATGCTGCGTGCATATGAGGTCCTGAAAGCTCTTGAAGCGATTTCAGAACGCAACTTCTGAAAACTCATTCCAATGCACATTCGTTTCCACCATATAACAGCACCAATGTTTTCTGCAGAGTTCCTAGAACATTTGTCTTTCCAGAAAGTCTTATTTTTATTGGTATTTGGGTAGCTTTAAAAAGAATTCTTTTTTATGGTATACCTTCTGCAGTTTCCAAATGGCGAATAAATTCTGACCCAGGCTTATCTTTGCTTAATCCTCTATCTATTTATGGTACTGAAAGTATCAGGTTAGCTAATTTGTTATGTACAAACATGCCAGAGATCCAAGGTTTTTCTCATCATTTGATTTTATTATTGTCTTTTCTTTACCCTATTCAATTTCAGGCTATTGGTAATAATTAGTCTGAATAGGCCTACCCATTTTGAATAGTTCTGTATCCTCTGAGAATGGAGATATTTTTAGTTATAGTAACTTTTGTTTGCAGGAAAATAACGAAATACAGCTTCCCTCTTTCACAAATGTAAATATAATTAATTTTTATCATTATTTACTATTATATATGTAGGTACCTATATATTTTAATTTTTAAGACTACCACGTAAAAATAAGGTGATATTATTTATTGTAACTTCAAGAATATTCTCAAGAATATTTCAAAAAATTTCTCAAGTTATTTTAAGTAATAGTTGCCTTCCCGAGAATATTCTCCGGTATTATCCTCGACGAGAATATCTTCAAGTTATTTTTATGGAAAATATTTACTATAATATGCATTACTATAAATATTCTTGAGACACTTCTCTAGAAGAACTATTAGGCTGTATAAATATAACTGGAGAATATTCTCAAGTTATCCATAATAGTAGCCCTTCCAGAGAATATTTCTCCTAAAGAATATTTTCAAGAATTTTACATCTCTTGCAGAACAATGCAAAACATTCCACTTTGGTGGAACCAGCGATTGGAAGGCCAGGATTGGGTTCAGTGTTTTGGTTTGGGTGTCGTGAAAAAATTTGTGCGATACGTAAAAAAAATATTTCACACATTGGATATAAAAAGCACCTTCTCACCCATCAAAGACTGCGCTTACTGCCATCTTTATACTGTCAAATGTGACAGCATCTATTTGGCCAAGGACTATTGTCTCTATTATAACCAAGATTCTTTATACCTGAGATAATTCCAGACCCAGTCATTTTGGTAAATTGAGGTTGTACTGTACTTGAAACATAGTTGAAACACTCAGTTTACACACAAAAAATATTTAGGCCATTTCCCAGAGCACTGATATTAACATTATGTTTTCAATTATCTGATTCTGCCAAAACAGCTATAAGTGGCCAACATTCAGTGCCAAAAAAGTTTGTTTAAAAATAGTTTAGATCAAAAAATTGAAAAAAAAAGACGCCAAACTGCAGTAACCAGTGTTTTGGGAATTGACCAATACCAATAATGAAAAAAAGAAAACCCTTACAAGATTTCCTCCTGACGGGACAGATGAAACCTTGGCATTGGGTGGCACTTTCACTGGACTTCCGTTGATAAAAGTCAGAACATCGCCAATGAGATTCCCGTAATGAACCCCATCGTCGGACTCTCCGCTGGAGAACATTTTTTCCTTTGTGGATTCACAACGGTTATGCCTAGACGATGTCTTGTTGCGATTACCGCTGGGGAAAGAAATAACAGGAACTTTTTGGTTTTCTGCCGCCGCAACACACTCCCCAATCCTATCATTCGGCTTTATCGCATTGCTTGATATGCTACCAGGGCTTATGTGTGATTTCGAGGAAGATTTGTTTGGCGTAGATGGAGTGTGAACCCTTTCGGAATGACCGTCGCTTTGTATCTGATAGGCACTGCTTGTCTTGATGCTGCATGACTTCCGATGCACATTAACTTCATCGAGGCTTTCCAATTTCGAATTCTCCCCGGTCGATCGAGTACCTTTGAAGACATTGGATTGCATACTCAAATTTTGTGAATACATTTTTTTCTTTACATGCTCATATATGCTGAATGTACCATTGATGCACTCTTTATCTTGAGATATACGCTGACTACCATCAACGAGTAAAGGACCCATGTTCTTGCTGTTATCCTGGCATGAATTTCTTTCCATGTTTTGACTATTCGCTCTCCCTGTTTCAAGCTCAAAAACTAGCGATGGATTATTAAACTCATCCTTGACTAGTTCTCTGCAATTACTCATGTACATCTTGGCTGGACCCGCAAAATCTTCTGAATTTCGGACTATTTCACCTCCTACAATTATTTCGGGATACTTCTCATTGCTACCATAGTTAGAGTCAAGATCCATTTCACATTCCGAGTAGTTGGTGCTGGCATTTCTGATGACCATAACTTCAGGTAAACACTCATCTATTGCATCTAATTTTGTACTGGTACTGCCACATTTGGTCACTGTTGGTGGATTCGTTTCACATTTGCCAGCAGCAGCAGTAAGTTCAGTTCTACTGTTGCGAATAGAAGTATCACTCAAAACACAAACATCCACGCTGCTCGACCTTGCCACATTTTCCTTGCAGCATGATACTGGTGGAACATTACTGAATACTGTTGATGCAGCATTGACTTGACTACAGCCTCCTTCCCTTCCCGCCAAACTTTGATCTGGGACATTAACATGTTGAACTGGGTTGGGATGCTTTAAATTTGGTTCGCTCCTGGCGCAATCTAAATTTGACTGGATTGCCGCAGAGCTGTTCTGCTGAGGCACAGGATCTACATTTCCGTCATCCTGCCAGATGTTGACTGTTTCTGAAAGAAGTTTCTGACAATGTTCGGCAAATTCTTTGAAAGTCTCTTCCACGTTGTCTTTCTTTATTTCCGCGGAGAGCCCATCGAGCCAATCTTCCTCGAAATCAAAATTTATGAGCTCATCGCATGGCACAGTGTTGTTTGGCAGGACATTATTAGACACTTTTTCTTCTTTAATCACGACTTCATCCCGAGGCGGAAGTTCTTGTTTAATATCCAAGTTCAAGGCTGTACAAAGATCTTTACCATCGGATGGGAATGTAATTGCATTAGGAATCGCAGTTCGGCACATTGAATCGACAGTCCTAGGGAAAAAACCATCGATTTCACATTTCAAAGAATCCGGAGTCGGCATTTTAGAGAAGCCATTGTTGAAATCCCCCTGGAGCGCAAATCCTGGCTCAGTATTCACAAAAGAGTGGCTCACAACAGTCTCTATGGATATGAAATCATAAGAGCTGTTATGATTCAAAAGAAATTGCTCGATCGTCGGCAAAGTCTTAACTATATCCTTAACGCAATCATAATTATTTTGATCACTCGCATAAGTCTGGTGCTCGTCGCCAAGGATGTGCTGGTAGACGTCGCTAAAGTATGAATTGCAACACTCGCAGAACAGATTCTGCTTCTTCTTACTCTTCGGGGTGACTTTGTGACTCTCCGCGGGACTCTTCTTATTTTTTGAGTTGGGTTCTTGACTAAGGAATTTGTTCTTCTTCAAGTTGGTTTTCGGGAAGTTATTGAAAACCAACGGCTTACTGAACGGCAGGACACCCTTCGAGAGGAAATTCTTAAACTCCCAGGGAAGATTCTTCGCCGGGTCATCAGCGAAGACTTTATAAAAAGTCCTATAGGCACTAGCAATGTCCTCTACTTTGATATAACAGCCAGAGAGTCTTATAGCTTGCATGCAGGGCTTGGACTTCCTCGGGTGATCGAAACTCGGGGCCATCTTCTTCTCCACGAACGCCATGAACTGACGGACGCCGATCACGGATATGCCCCATTGTCTCGCGCGCTGCATCAGGCGCAGCACGGTGTCGTTCACGTAGACATCGGCTGGTCGCGTCCTGGTCGGATCGACGAACGGGTAGCCACCCGAAGTGCACGGGAGCACCGATAACTGCGGCGGCTCGTGGTGGAAAGTCGACTTGTATCGACCGAACTTGGTCGAGGCGTTGTTGTTGTTGCTGCTGCTGCTACTGTTGACTTTCCTGGGTATGATCGGTGCCAGAGCACCAGCCTTCCAATACTCGACCGCCTGGAACTCACTGACGCAACAGTCGTCGACGATCAGGGACGTCACATCTTTGCTAAAGAACAGATCGACGCGTCCACCGAGTAAAAGGATCGTGCTCCTCACCTGATCTGTTTTGAATGCCGTCGAAGAGATGAAGAATACTTGGCCCAAGAGGCACGTATTCAGCGACACCCTGCTCCCCTGTGCCCTGCATGCTGTCATTGTAGGAGGAGGACACCAACATTGATTCGGAGAATACTTCGATAACCGAGAGAAAGACTTTTTTTATTGTACAAGGCACAAACTGTCAAAAGCACCGCCTTTGATTATCAACACACAACAAGAGACACGCTCAGGCTACTCTCCTTCGCCAGTGATGCCATCTTCAATAAGCCATCATCAGATCGTGTGTCTTTTTATTTATTTTTTTCGGGAAATACACAAAAGAAAACAACAAACATAAAGGAAACAATGGAGCTCGCGTCAACGCGTCGTCGATCGACTGTCATCCTGACGTATCGTATGAGGACTTTGCAAATGAAACACTCTCAATGATTCGTCAATTTCTGCCTGTCGGGGGTCTCTCATCCATACGAACAGCCAATGAGCATCGAAGAATTTTATTGCTTTTGTCAAAACAACTGAAATCGTTCAGTAGGTAAACATCAGAAAATATATTTTTCATTTGGAAAACAAGGAGACAACGTGTCAAGAATTTTTATCGAAACATACTTCGAAAGATTTTTGTGACAGTGACCAGGGGCAGGTGGCCACGAATGCTGCCCCTCCCCCATACTGCAGCACTACCCCTAGGCTATGATCTTCTAGGCATGGCCGGCCACTATTAGGTGACTATTCCTGCCATTCAAGATTTTCTTTTTGACCAGTGATTCCCAACGTGGGCGTTAACGCCCCCTTCGGTTGAAGCTACGGGTATAACATAGGATCCTATGGGTTAGATTGCGTTGGGGGGCGATGGGACAAAAACGTTGGGAAACTATGTTTTAGACCAGCGGTTCTCAACCGGGGGCCATATGGCCTCGGGGGGGGGGGGGGCACGGATGAAAATCTGGCAGAAGGGGAGCCACGGCTACTGATACGGGGGCCACGAAGAGAGAAGTTTGTGGAATAAAATTTTTTTTAGTCACTCTGACTAAAAAAATTCAATTTCAAACAAAATGTACAGAATATATTTTTCGCAATTTTTCCGCTATTCAAGTAACATCAACATGAGGAAGGAAATAAAAAAAAGTGGTTCATGTAATCTCGGTGGTTTACGACTTGGGGGTGACGTAGGCCCTGACACAAACTATAGAGAGGTTTAAAGCAAAATGGAGTAACTGTAAAGACAGAAAGTGTTGTATGTTTTCGAAGACTTTTCATTCAAAGAGGGTTGCCATAAAGAAAACAGACAAAGATTTGTTGACCATTCATTGACATTCTTTTGAGTGCTGGTAGTAAATGCAATCCAAGAAGTAGATGGGTGAAAAAATGAAAGCTTGTAAAAAAAACCATATCGTTTTCATGCAATTACAGACGGATAGTCATCTAGTTTAGCACAAAGCTATCTTAAACCGGCACTGAGTGGTCTGATCATTGATCATTTTTGCCGCACCACGGTAATTTTCTGCACACGAGGGCTAATTAGACCGAGATCTACAATTTATTGCCGATTCCGAACGGCAGGCTTGTTTCTTATACTCATCGAGCTTTTTTTTTTGCTGCGGTCAAGTCGTCATTTTGCGCCATTTTAACTTTATATGCGGCACAGGGTGCCCGCATGTAACATATATATATATATATATGTTTTATATACATTCATGTTGCAAGAGATTGCATATTTATTAAAATGCAAATATTGACTCCTCATACAGTCCCCGTGTGCCCTAAAAACCAGTAAGAAAGTTGTTTCCCCCCCCCCCGTCTCTCCTGATGCCAACAATAAAAATTGTACTTTTCCAAGTGGAAAAAAACAGCGTTAAATGCGGGTAAAACTGTTTTTCCACATTTAGAGATGTTTTTTTCCCCAGATTTTCATATCTCTGAATATTGCACTTGGAAACGTGGAATTTTTTTTGTTGTCATCAGGAGAGACAGGGAAACAACTTTTCAACAGGGTTTTCGGGCACGCGGGGACTATATAAAAATTAATTTTCTATTTTAATAGCTATGCAGCCCCTTCGAACATGAATGCAATATCTGAGTACGACACGTTATTCAGGTACTTTACAAGCATTAAATGCGGGTAGAATGGTTTCCTCTCATTTAATGATTTTTTTTTCCAACCTTCTTCGAATATCTCAGTGAATATTGCACTAAGCAGGGGCGTAGCCAGAAATTTCGTTCGGGGGGGGGGGACCACTTTCATTTCGGAGGGGACCAAAGTGACAGAACAATGGATTTGGACATCTTTTTCCCTTTTTTCTGTCATTTTCTCACATTTCGTGGGGGGGGGCAGACTCCCAAGTCCCCCCCACCCCCGATACGCCCTTGGCACTAAGAAACGATGCATTTTTTTGTTGGAGACCGGGAAACAACTTTCCAATTGGGTTGGTTTTAGGGCACAGGGTGTCCGCATAAAAAGTTAACATTTTTATTTTAATAACTATGTAACCCCTGGCAACATGAATCAAATATCTGAGTACTACACGTTATTCGGGTACTTTTTCCAACTGGAAGTATGCCTCTAGGACCAATGGTTCGCCAGTAAAATGCCATATGCCCCGTTACCTATGCGCCTTGTATATTAAATATAGTACAGACTATTATACAAAATATTGTGTTGTGTTTAAGCCAACTCGCACGTTGCTTCGTTCGCCTGCGAGAGAGCGGCAACATTATGAACCAAAAGGCCACTTGAAGGCAGCTTGTCATCCAACGAAGTATCAGATTTTCATTGCATCGAAATTGAAGTCAACAAACTCATAAGAGGGGTTTCGGATTTGCTGACTTTTGATGACAATGGTGGGGGGGGGGGGGGGGGTTTGAAGGTTGCTTATGTCATCAACCACCCCTTTTTGAAGATGTGAAATATTGTAAGCTGCTGACGAAATTTTGCTGACGGCGGGGGGATCAGCGTTTTGCTGACTTTTGCTGACAAGGGGGGGGGGCAGGGGGTCAAAAATGGCTGAAAATATGCTTACGTAATATATTATATATATATACTTGAATGGCCCCTTATTTATATTTTCCGATGGGCTTGAAATCCTGATAATAAATCATTATTATGTTCACATGAACAGTTTTGTCACTTTGTTACGCAATGACAAAACCTGTATATACCGGGTGACTCGAAATGTTACGCCGTCCGCCAAAGCAGTTTTTTTTTTTTGCCTTGTAGCATTTGCAGCGAATTCACAATGGCACTAACAATTTTAAGGGAATTAAAATTAATTGAATACTCTAGAATACTTTAAGAAATTCATTTTAAAAAAAAATATTGTTGGTGCTGCTACCTACTTTCAAAATTAGAAGTGCCTTATGTGGTGATGACGAAGCTCATGTATAAAAACTAAATTCTTTATTCAGCTTTTTCCTCTTTATAAACAAAGCTTATAAATTGATCTGAAAGATCAAACTTCCAGTTCAGTAATTTTTTCAAGTCCCAAGGAGACATCCAAAACAAAGGACCTCCACACAAGCACACGACAGGTAAGATTGTAAAAAGTGAATTTTCCGCACTCCACTTTATAGTAATGTGCTCCCATCTAATGTCAAATTTGAAAGCGGCTCATGTGGTGATGATGAAGTTTAAATTAAAAAACTATATTCGTTATTCTGCTCAGTTCCTTATAAACAAAGCTCATAAACTGAACTGGAAATTTAAACTGAAAGTTCGGTTATTTTTATTGAGCATAAGGAGACGTCCAAAACAAAGAACCTCTTAATGAGCAGACGACAGACGGTTTGTTCGGTTCCCTACAAGCTAAGCTCACAAACAGAACTGGAAGTTCAAACTGCCAGTTCAGTAATTTTTTCAGGACGCAAGGAGACGCCCAAAACGAGTAACATGGAGAGAAGCAGACGACAGAGATTATATATTGCAGGAGCACTGAGCTATAAGGAAAGTAAGTAAAAGAATATATTTACTTATTTCTCAGTGTGCTGGAGGGAGCATCCAGCTACCGCGACTGCAGCGACATCAAATGCAAGGAAATCACGGGACTCGATGAAAACAAACTTCCCGCCTGGCAATTTTTCCATAGAAATGTGCAGTTCGGTCTCTAAATATTGGGTTTTAAAGATTTAAAAAAAGGATAGAGAGAAGAACTCATCTAAAGGTGAAAAAAGATTAAATTATTTTTATTTAATACCAGAATAATTTCTTTCATAATTTCTTGAATTTCCCTTCATCAATTCTGAAATTTCCCTTCATCAATTCTGAAATTTCCCTTCATCAATTCTGAAATTTCCCTTCATCAATTCTGAAATTTCCCTTCATCAATTCTGAAATTTTCCTTCATTATTTTTTGAATATTCTTTCATTAATTCTGGAATTATTTCCTTAATTAATTATTATTTCTTTCATTACTTCTGAAATAATTGCTTTCATCAATTCTGGATTTGTTTCCTTCATTAATGTTGAAATTATTTCTTTAATTAATGCTGGAATTTTTTCTGTCTGAAATTATATCATTGATTCTGGAATTTATTTTGGAATTATCTCTTTTTCATTAATTTTGGAATTATCTCTTTTTACTTAATTTTGGAAGTATCTCTTTTTACTTAATTTTGGAAGTATCTCTTTTTCATTAATTTTGGAAGTAGCCTATCCCTTTCTGTCATTTTGGAATTATCTTTCATTAATTTTATTATCTCTTTCATTAATTCTTTCACTAATTTTGGAATTATCACTTTTATCACTGCTGTAATTATCTCTTACATTACTTCTAGACTATTTTCTTCCATTAATTCTAGAATATTTTCTTCCATTAATTCTAGAATATTTTCTTCCATTAATTCTAGAATATTTTCTTCCATTAATTCTAGAATATTTTCTTCCATTAATGCGGAAATTATCTTCCATTAATGCGGAAATTATCTTCCATTAATGCTGAAATTATAACTTTCATTGATTTTGGAATTATCTCGTCCATGCTGAAATTATTTTTTCATTTATTGTTTTAAACTCCTATTTATGCCACAAGAAAATAACGGGGGATCGTGTTTGTTTTCACCGAGTCACGTGATGTTCCGACGAAAGATGTTGGGGGGGGGGACACAGTTCTCAGCACTGCCAAGTAGGAGACCGCTGACGTCATACTCTTTCCAGAGGCTTGATTTATATACTGTTGGTGCTACCATTTAATCTCGAAATTTCAGGCAACTCATGCGATGATGAAAGAGGGATAGAGGGAGTTCTTTGACATTTTTTGGCATGAAATTTTTTTATGAGACGAAAATTTCGGTAACAAAATTCGTACATTTGCAATAATCGATTTTATGTAGAAAAAAATACTTATTTCTTTCCACAAAAACATTCGGACAATATGGATAATCGAACAAAGAAGTGAAAATAAGGATTATGTGGTCTTCAGATAGGGTTACCAGATTCAAAACTGAAAAGGGAGGACGCCTGGTGCGAACCTTAAGCAGTGCCGTCTAAACACATGCCTCCCGCCCCCCGGGCCGTGGCCGGAGGACCTCAAGAGAAGAGGTGCCTCAGAAAAACGAGACGTAGTTGAATTTTTCGAGAATTTCTCATGTAGGGCCTCCAAAAAATCCCTTGGCTCGGGGTCTATGATGCTATTACGACGATCCTGCCTGTCAGCCCTACTCTTGTGGGGGTCATGGAATTCCACTTCCTTACTTCTATTAATTTACATTAATTAAACAAAAACAGCAATAAGAAATTCCAAAAATGATCAAAGTTATCGAATTACAACGTATATTTGATACAGAGATGATGAAGCGCTTTAAAAGTGTAACAAAAATGTCTGTCTGTTCAATATGATTCGAGCCCCGATGAAGTGTCAGCAGGTGGACCACGTGCTAATTATTATTAATTATTTATGAATTTTGTAAAATTAATTTAAATGTCGTTCCCTCTCAATGGATATCGTGTTTGATTACGATCCAGACTATCAACGCGTATCTGAAATAATGAAAAAAATGAGCGTAATAGAATGCGTTATTTGTGAAAAAAAAATTTCCCCTTCAAGATTAACCGTAACTCGTCCAAGATTCGTCCGTAACTCGAAAAGTTTGTAAGTCGGGGAGCAACTACATAAAAAAATTTTTAGAGGGAGCAGCAAAATTTTTTTTTTGCATTGGGCCGCAAAATTCTCCTAAGCCCGGACCTGTCTTCCATTTTTGAATTTAAATATCTCAGGGAATAATGCAGTTAAAAACATGTAATTCGTTTGTTGGGCTCAGAAGAGAAAGAGCAACAACTGTCTTATTGGAAGTTAGAGGACGGGAGAGGGGGAGGTGTGGATATCGTATAAAAATCTTCATTTTTTTTATTTTGTATACACTGTATTTTCATACTCAAAACTCGTAGAGGGTTATTTCTGGTCACATTTTGAGAATTTTTTAAAATTAGAACCATACCACTACGACGAACGGTTGATGAATAAAAGCTGTACCAACACTCCAAGGAGAAAATATTGAATCTTGGAATGGCCATAATATTACCAATAGGCAGGGCCGCAAGTAGTGGAGGGGCGGGGGGGAGAGCATGCGAGTCTGGTGAACCGGGCGCATTACAAAAGGGGACGTAAATTTAACCATTCAACCTATTCTTCAGCATTACGGGGGGTGTCTAAATGAGTGGTTACCCCGGCTAACCAAGTATCCACTTGCGGCCCTGCCAGTAGGTATCTTATTTCTGACAAAAATCACCGTTATATATATATTGGGTATTTTTTCTTTTTAGATACATTGTCAAGTTTGTAATTTACACCTGGTAGCATTTCTTTTACTTCTATAGATCAAACTACACAGTTGATCTACTAATGACCCACAAAAATCATGTCCTTATTCTATAGAACTTGGTTTACTTCATGGGCCCATCTGGGCACTTCTGGCACCGGGGTGTCAAGCAGTGTGCCCGATTGGCATGGTGGTAAGATGCTCGTCTACCATCGTGAAGGTTGTTGTCAGGGTCCCGGGTTCGAACCCAAGGGAGGATATAGATAAGATATTTTCCCTAACGAACTCGAGGCGACCAGCGATAGACAGCGCCATCACTTCCAACCCATCTAATGGCAGTAAATTGCGATATGGCCAGAGTTGGTGTTTGGTGAAGTAGCAGTAAATTCTGCCCGGATAGCTCAGTCGTGGTGTCAAGTGACAATTAGATCTGGTTCCGATTTTCAAGAGTAAATATGCAAATAGGTAGGTAGGAATTTTTAGTTATGTAGTGGTGCCTCTCTCAGAAAAATCGCTTTGTATGGGGGCGTGTTATAATGTTAAGACAGCCCTGGGCGTACTTTATGAAAATTGTGAAAAGCTAATCAAAAAAAACTCAGCAAAATAATGTGGTCTAGTTTGCAATGTTATTAGTTTCTCATCTTTCGTGCCATTCTTGTGATAATGATCTTCAACTGTACAATCAAGTGTTCTTCAAATTTTAGGATCTTCTATCGGATGATGGATGTTGAAAAAAAATCCGTTCATTAGAAAGAAAATACCATATGATATCTTTTTGGTGGTGCCCCTTTAGTACTGATGCCCAAAGCACGTGCTTATTTTGCTTAATGGTTAATCCGGCCCTGTTACTGCGTACATGATTTCTCTGGAATGGATGTTTCAAACAAGTATTTAAATATTTTTCACACGCATTTTAGTTCATCTTTTTAAGTTTATAGTAGGGCCACAACATGAACCTATATCCTTGATACATGTATTATTGTTGAAAACGATGTGAAAGGTTGAACTTTTCAATTGTGATTAATTTGTGCTCCCTCATTACTACTTTTATCCGCATGAAGAGAATAAAATTAATAAAACTGCTTGCTACCACATTTGGCGATTTTTATCAATCGCCTTTTATATTTTTATTACAATTTTTATTACAATATTTTTATTACAAGAATGCGTATTTTGGAAGCTACAACTGACATTTTCTCAACGAAACCATAATCATTTACACAAAAATAAACTATAATTTGAAATAATACAAATTTCATCCAGTACAGTAACTTGATGACACTGTGTCGTCTTCAAGCGCAGAATTTACATTGATTGAAAATAATTTACCGTATATAATTACTCGTGTATAAGAAGACTCGTATATAAGCCGACCCCAAAAAAAGTCCATGCATTTTAGAGAAAAAATTCCTATATTTTCATGCAAAATGAATAGTTTGCGGAGATTTACAATAGAAAATGATTCAAACTTTTTAATCCATTTCTTTTGAGTCCCCAAGCTCATCGTAATCCATCAGATCATCATAGGGGTGCGGCATCTTCGTTTTTATCCTCATCTGGACTGTCATCGCCATTGTCACTTTCAAAGAGGAGATATCGTCTTCAGTTCCGTCCATCGCATTGGTGACGCAACACTTTTTGAAGGATCGGCAGAAACAGAATTCCACGCCTCGTGTACCCATTGGCACACTAGGCCAATGTCAGGTTTCTTCAAGGCACCCCTTTTTGTATCATTTTTTGTTATGTGAAGTTATTTGGTTATATGTTTGTTATTTGGAAGTGACATTGTCAGCATTGTTGTGAAACGTCCCATCGTTGCGATCACCATGACCATTGTGGGAATTCTCGTCTAATGAGGTGGACAATGACCCTGCCTACCGAATTATGGTCAACAATGCGGGCTGGTATAACACTGAAATAATCAGCAATAACGAAAAAAAACAAGAAAAGTAAGAAAGAAAATTTATAGAAACGTTTCAGTATTTCGAATGGTATGCAGGCCTCATATGCACTCCAAAGGATGCACGACAGACCCTAGGTCTCATGTTTTTTCATGTCTGCCGATCACTTGGTAATCCATAAAAGTGAATGTTGTCTTTTTTTTTTTGTTGAAATTTCGTTGCTATGACTAACCGTGAGATCTAAAGTTTTGTTTTCCTTTTCATTCTTGAGCGCATACTTTGAAATATCTATACCTCTAATTTCATTCGTATTCGTGGATTTTTGCGGCTGCTAGGGGTTTGTATATTGGCAGTTATTTTATAACCACCCCGTATAAAGTCATCGTAATGTAATCAACAAAAAATGCGTGAGAATCTGGAGCGATAGAAGTGAAACTTCTTTAGATTGTTAAATCTAACAACTAACTACAAGACTAGTTTGTATTAGCTGAAATGAGATATAAAACCTTTTGATTACTATAGACTAAACGTTTGACATATACAAAATATATAGTTTAAAAGATTGATGCAATCAAAAAAAGGACTGTTGCCATTATCCTGGCATTAAAAAAAAGCATTTGAGTGTCGACCGTCGGTTCACCAGCCAGCACATTTCTTCTGCCTTGACACAATGACGATAGTGTCACACGCCACGATAAACACGATCATATTAATTAATTGCAAAATGACACAAATACAAATAATATACAAAATAAGATGATAGGGAACAATAGAAAACATACACTCCTGGCAGCTCTTACGGCCGTATTCAACGTCGCATTTCAGAACGCGATCCAGGTGGTGCGTTTCACCTCAAAAATGGTTGTCGCATCCCCGAATCGAGATCTAGGGTAGTATTTGAGCCTGAAACTGAACCTCCCATCTATGCGATCTAGCAGAGTGAATCGAATTTCAGCGCATGCGCAGTGAGCGTTATCGTCGCTGCAAACATCAACATCGATGTAGTAATAGCGGTCGTGCTGGATTCTTTCTGAGACGAGCCCAAATGAAATAAGAAATTTAGTATAATTTATGAATTACAAGGTGATGAATATGACCGTGTTTAAGCATTACATATATATAGCAGGGCGCCGTCATTTAAACTTTTTCCGGGGGGGGGGGCAAACAACATGTACTCAATGAAGTACTTCATGAAGTCAACATGTACATGACAACGTATTTATAATTATATATATATATACAGTCAAACCTCGTTAATGAGTCACTCTTGGGAGAGCAAAAATATAAAAAAATATGACTTGATAAGCGGAGTGACTCGTTAAACGGAGTAAGTCATAGCTGTGCCAATTCCTGCCTGAGGATAACTGAGACTTCCAAACAGTGATCCGGTAAGCGGAGTGACGTGTTAACCGGGCGACGCACTAACGAGGTTTGACTGTATATACAGGCGTAGGCAGAATTTTCTCAGGGGGGGGGTTACGTTTTTTCCTGTAAAATAGCACTATAATCTCGGCTTGGGGGGGGGTTCGAACCCCAAACACCCCCCCCCCTGCGTACGCCAATGTTATATATATATATATATATACAGGGTGATTATAAAAAAACTATCCCTACATATGGGCCCCTAACTATCATACCATTCACAGAAACTGAATGAAATTTTGGCATAAGGTATTTTGATGTATGCGCTCAAGAATGATATGGAAAACAACAGTGTCACTCTAACAGTTACGGTTACAGTGAGAAAATTTCGAAAATATCAAATGGCAACACCAAGTTTTTTGTATTGGAATGTGATCTCCATTGTGAAAAACCCTAAATAGCGTTCGAACGCCAATAAGGACAGAGAAGCAGCATAAAATAAAGCATTTTATTGTGTTTCACAAATTTTCCACATGACCTTGTGGAGGACTAATCAGGCTGGGATCTCAGCCGAAGAAACGGTGTGACGAATGAAACGACCATTAATGCTCTGGTGCACGGCAAAGTCCTTTTTACTTTTTCCTTGCCTAGCTCCGGGGATTTTCGGTCAATAATCCTTCTTTATCGGTCTTCCTCACTTTTTTGGTCAATAATCTTTTGGTCGTTCACCGTTCACTGACCTGACACTGAGTCACTGGTCACTCCTATGCTTACAAACTCTCAAGATTAATCATTTTTTCATTCACTGCTCTGGTCCCCTTCTCTAAAAATTCCCTATATAGCGTGTTATTTTGTCGCTCAGCACGGACAGCGAAATTTTGTGCGCAGAGAAACAAACAACAATGCGCAGGTGTAAAAAATTAGAATGTGTCCCCCCCCCCTTTCGATCTGGGGAGAAAAAGTAGTCAGAAGGCACATTTCAATAAAATTTTTCCTTTCTCTGCGAGAGCGTCTTGATGCTCACCAATGCCCTCCCCCCCTCCACATCCTGGAGCCAGGTCACCCTAGATTGAGTACTTTGGTGGGCAAATTTATAATTTAAAAAAAGAATAATAATATTTGTCCCGGACCCATGCTACCATTGCGTGTGATGTCATGGAGCTCACTTAAACCATTAAGCCGGGTTTTCCTAGGAGCAGGTTATCTTCACCGTGTGCAGCGTGAAAACGCTGATTGGTTGAAAACCTGAAATTCAGGTTTTCAACCAATCAGCGTTTTCACGCTGCACACGACGTAGAAATTATACTCCTAGGAAAACCCGGCTTTAAGAGTGGATACTTGATTTCGTATTCAGGAGACATTCACCGACAACTCAGTTGAACCTCCTATATGAACATTGGCAAAGATAGACTAGAACTTGAAACTCTGGAGGGGGGGGGGGGGCGGGCACGATGATGATGTCAATTCATCGCATTCCTATGTGACAATTCCTGTGCGTATATTTCTATGTACATTACATACATTAAATCAGTCGGCTACGTATGCAAAATTTTCTCGAGGGGAGGGTTTTTCATTTTTTTTTTCTTCTAAAGAGGATGGGAGTTAGAACCAGGGCCATCTTAAGAGCATCACGGGCCCCCGGGACAAGTAATTTTTCTGGTACCCTACCTGGCAAATTTTCGAAAAATTCAAATACTAATTTTTTTAGGCCCCCCCCCCTATTCTCGAGGCCCCAGGCCACGCCCGGGTGGACCCATGCTTTAAGACGGCACTGGTTGACAGTCATTAATTCTATTGTTCTATCGCTTTTACCCCACTTATGAAATACTAGTTGCCCCCCCCCCCCCCCCCCAACAATTTTTTTTTGGCTACTGCCCGGATTCTGAGAAATGCTTTATTTCTATCAGTATGGCACTTGGAAAAAAAAAAAAAATTATTAGAAAGCAATTTTAAGAATTTGGTAGATACGCCGGGTCTATTTCTCCAGGGAACTTTCACAAAGTGAGAAATAAGAGGGTCAGCCAAGCGTAAGTCAAGGTTCTTGAATATTGAACTTAGAATCATGGAATTTTTTTTGTTGGCATCGGGAGAGACGGCAACTTTCTAATTTGGTTTTGAAGCTCTCGGGTACTCTGTAAAAAGCAATTTTTTCTCATTTTTATAACTATACAACCGATAAGGCCAATAACTATAAGTATACAAACAATAAGACCGTACAAAAACACCGACACTACAAAGCAACAATCCAAGTGAGCCACTACTCAAATTCTGCTATTGTTGTAAGCGTCCATGTATTGAAGTAGTGCATGCCAAGCCAATTTTTCTTGGAATATTAGCCCTGTATATAAAACCCTCTTATTTATCTCCTTATATATCTATTATCCACTTTGTGAAAGTGAGTTCTTCAGCCAAGCGGATCAGAGGCTGAAAATGTGAGGGACAAGAAGCTTATCAACATCTATTCTCGTGTTCTTATCACTAATTTTATACCCAGTAAATCCAATCCACGAAAATAACCTTTTTTTTTTTTTTTTTTTTTTTTCTTCTCAGTTTTACTGATTTTTATTTTACTTTTTTTTTGGGAGAAACTTTTCATTTTCTTGGTGTGCGTATGTTTTGCTAAAAAACACAAACATACACAGACAGCGAAAACAAATTACATAATGCTCAAACTTCAGTAGTCGAAGAAATCATTTGAAATTGTACGAAAGTTAATAAACAACGAACAGTAATAATGCTCAAAATTAACAACATTTGTTGTTTTTTTTTATTCGACATTGATTCCTTTGGTTTCTAATGGGACTGATATATAATAGCTGCACCTAAATTTACACATATATTGAGTAGAGAAAAATTACCTTTTGGGTGAGACAATATATATACACTCTTATTATATTGGGTCAAATTAAGGGAAAACCACTCTTATTATTTTGGGTCAAATTAAGTTGATTTTCCCTTGGTATATCATATAACGAGTGTTTCAGAAAAATTGTCAGACAAAATTAAAATTATGAGGTGCATTCTAAGGAGCTACTAACTGAAATATGATTTCTTCACTCATTACAAAGAACGTGTTGCCAAGTGCAACGATAGCATGCCAAGTTACCATACCATGGTCTTGTTATTCAACTCGTCACGGGGGGGGGGGGGGGGGCGTGCGTGCGTCAAAGAAAGAGTGGGATTGGACAATAGGACGCGCAGTCCAGTTAGTCTTATATCTATGCCGTAGAGAGCTGTGAAGAAATAACATTTTCAAGTGAAATATGTTTGGGAAAAATGTGACTACATTTCCATAATCCAGCAGAGCTGTCCATGGAACCAGGCCATCTTAACCCATGTCTCCATGTTGGCATGGCCTGGAGCCTCATGATCTTCGATAGTAAGTATGTAAGCCGAGTTTTTCAAACAACAATATTCTTTCTTGGTTCACAGAGTATCGTTATATCGAGGTTTCACTGTAATTTAATACATATATAGGTGCAAACTATATATATAATATATATAAAGGCCCGCAAGCCAATCTGATCCGCTAAATAATTTTATTCGGCTCGCTGTGCGATTTTGAAAAAAATTTAGATTTGAAAAAATATTCTTTAAGTCGTTTGGTTAAACCAAGGGTGCACAACTTCCGGCTCCCGGGCCATAAGCACTTTAACTGAGGTTGAGGGTGTTTGAGTCCCCCCCCCCCAATAATTAATGAATATGCAATGTAACGCACCATACCCCCCTCCTGTATAAGGGCTATAGTCCGGTCTATACGGGACAACCAGAAACGTAACTTTCAACCCCCAAAAGTGGGCCGACAAGAGATTACATCCGGCTCGCGAAAAAGTGTTAAGAAAGTACCCAGTTCTTACAACACGATAATTGTATCAGTTTGTGACTCGAAAGAGCTGTTTCCATCTTTCATATCCAGCCCGCAGACTGTAAAAGTGAACGCATGGACAAAAAGTATACGAAATCGGATTGTATAATAATGCACTATTGACTGTGCTAACTATACAGAAATTATTCCAGCATCTCAACACTGAACATTTTCAAATTAATTGTATCCCTGTTTTCATTGTCATCTCATACGGCCCGCAAACCGAAATGTTTGAACATTTATGTTGGGGCCCGAATCAGACATCGGGAGCGTATCCATGACTTGGATCAAAGACGTTTAGTGAATCAGTGCATGTTGTTTAAATGTTGGGGGGGGGGGGCTGCTACTAGGAGAGAACAGGTGGACCCGGACCGGGAGGAGGCACAACTTTTATGCTCTAACCTCTGCTTTGGTATTACAAGGGAGCGCCAGAATGCGTGATTGCTCCAGCTGCCCAAGCATATATTTGCGGCTCTGGACAAACGCTTCACTTCCCCATGCGGAAATCGGGCCCCTTTTCTATGTTCAACAAATAATGTGGGCAGGGCCGCAAATAGATGCTCTGTTAGCCGGTTGGAGGAGAGGTACTACTACACCAAACACCAACTCTGGCCATATCACAATTTACTGCCATTAGTGAGATGGGTTGGAAGTGAAGGCGCTGTCTATCGGTGGTCGCCTCGAGTTCGTTAGGGAAAATATCTTATCGATATCCTCCCTTGGGTTCGAACCCGGGACCCAGACAACAACCTTCACGATGGTAGACGAGCATCTTACCACCATGCCCCTCGGGCACTGAAGGAGAGGTAAACGAGAGAGAGAGAGAGAGGGGGGGATGAAATTTCCATCCCCCTTCCCCCTACGATCCGGAGCACCGCCTGCTCTCCCCTCACTTGTGGCCCCGATTGTAAGGCCGAGTTATAAGAAAAAGTTGAAATCATAACTTATTCCAATTAATACATTGCCACTGAACGTTTAAGATCGAAAGGTTATCTTTAATGGGGGAAAATTTTTTTTTCGCCACGAAAGAAACATTTCTGATAATTTCCTTTTAGTGATTTCACAAACGTAGACACTTCCCATTGATTCAACATTGCATACACATGGGTCAAAAAAAAAAATCTGTCAAAAATGAAACATCTTCCAAAAAAATAAAAAATATTTTGATAATTAGCGGTATTCGTAGCATCCGCTGAGGAAAAATGATAGGGTTTTGTGAATTAGAACAATGCAAAAAAATTCATCAAATAACAGTAATTTTACTTTGTGTTTCAACGGGAGACGGTCACGTGATGAATCGGGTGAGGTCACTTGATTTTTCGAAAAGAGTAGCTTGAAAACCAGTTATACAGATTCTCCGAGATTTCGATGATTACTTTCGATTTGCGTGCCAATATTTTTCTGATTATCAGCGTTATTTGGCACAGTTTCAGAAACAACTGACGCCAATCGGTTATGTCCCGTATTCGGTCTCGAAGAAATATGGTCACGAGTGACGAAACGATATCAGGCTCGATTACGATATCGATATTTCATCGATTAGTTTACTACGTCACACTCGAGTGGTGCTAACATTACGTAAACAGTGAGGGCGGTCTATTGCCGTAGTCTCCCGATACAACGTGTGTCTTGATCTGGCCCAGATAAAGCGCAAGGGGGGAAAACTTATTTACGATGACCTGTGGTCTGGTGCTGTCTTCTGCTCTGTACGATCGGCCGAATCAATAACATCATCACCATAACACATCATGGATTTCGATGACTACGAGAGCCTGCCCAACAACGCTTCAGCTGGTGTCCACATGGTCGCTGGAGCCTTCGCTGGTATTATGGAGCATTGCGTGATGTACCCTTTGGATTCCGTCAAGGTGATTTACGTTTCCTCAATTTCTTTGATCATCTCCTTTATAAGATATGATCTAATTTTATTTGTGTGTTGTATTTAAAGTTTAAAAATGGGCTTAATTGTGTATTAACCCTCATATTATAGCTGCATTTTAAAATGTAACACTAGATATCTATCTCTTCCTTAGATCTCTAGGATTTAGTGATTCCTTAGATCTCTCTAACACTAGAGCTCGTCGACTTTGTATTTACTTTATTACCCCCCTTAGAATACTAAACTATAGCCTACGTCTCAGAAACGTAGATGTTTTGGTAATTAACATGCAGTTTTTATGTTAGTTTGTATTCTAGGGTTATATTCTTTACTAATATTCAATAATGATGTGTCCTTTCTATGCCGAGCACTTTTTATTTTTGGGTTAGTTTCATTGCGATAATTCAAAATTTTTAGAACACATAATTAAGAACATGTTGCTTTACAAAACAAGATCATACCTGTATCTCAACCCATGCGGACACAGTTACATTTCCCACTGCTTGCTAAGCACTTTTTTAACATGGTGTAATAGTAGAAACTTCATAATACATAATTGCAGTGCCACTTACAATCTGGCGATAATTTGGTAATTTTCTATACTATCCTCATTCTTGCTAATCGTGATTTGGCTATGTACTCGACAAAAACTATTGTCGGAACGATGAAAATCTAATTGCCCAGGAAAATTAAGATGTAGGATACTTATGGATCAGGAATGTGTGTCTAGAATGAGTTAAAACACCTGGGTGTCCGAACATTAGCTGACTTGGACCAGGACTCCATGTGACGCAAACATGACATCGATTCGTCGTTGTACAGCCTACACGACTATAACTTGTGACATCCAACAAATGCGGACGGACCGCCACCAACGGAACTTTGATTATCAAGTCCAGACGTGCCAAAGACGCTATGATGTCGCTTTAGGTTTCGATTCTTAGATCATGATTTATCATAATTATTCCATTGATTTATGCTCCTGTAATTGGACTTGTTATTTTGTTATACAAAATTTATGTAGACATATACATATTTAATAAAATTCTGGATCCACCCATCTTTCTGGAACGCTTTGATATCTCCTTGAGATGGGAAGCGAGGTGTGTCCGGTCCTTCAATGTATACAGGGCCACAACTAGGAGGGAGCAGGTCTGGTGCCCTGGCTGCTGGATCAAAAGGGAGTGCAGATTTCACCTTTTAACCTCTCCACTATTGCAAGGAGGCACAAAAATTTGTGCATGCTCCGAGGTGACCAAGAATCTAGTTGCAGCTCTGACCATATATACTCATGTATAAGGCCGTGCACATAGTGAGGCGACCATGAGGTACGGAAGTGCATAATAGAGACTATCGATGAAAACAATTGCATTGTTCTATTCTGCACTGCACATACTCAAGGCGCGAGACAAAGAAGAGAAAGCGGCCACTCAACAAGTTGCGGTGTCGAACACTAGTCTTGTTTTCACCTCGATCTGCTGATTGGTTTTTTTCTCCTTTTATTTTCTTTCCCTCTTCTATGGGGAGATCATCACACCCTTACATTTCAGAACCCCTCCGGCCATTTTCTCTATCCTCCTCCTCTTTTACTGTGTGCAGACATCTCTTCATCCACCCCTATGCATTTTTCTTCCTAATTACAATTCTTTGGACTCGTACCCGCGGCCGCAACTAGTGGGGAGCAAGCGGGTCTCATGCCCCGAGCACTAGACCTGAGGGCACCAATTTCATTCTGAAACCTTTCCTTCAACATGAATGAATGAACGGCAGTACTTTGCTACTGGACTTATCCCGTTGCAGAGATCTCTTCCAGCCCAGCTTCGTGGCAGAGTGGTACTTTCCTTCAACATTACAAGGAGGCATAAAAATGTGAGCTTGCCCCGGGTGACCAAGCATCTAGTTGCGGCCATGCTTGTACCTCTTTGCTCTACTATGAACGCAACCTAAGTTAACCCCTCCCCCACTTGAGGACCATCATAACCACAATGCTGAAATCATGGTTTTTCTTCTCAAAAACCGACCCACATGTGAGACTACCCCCCTTTCTCCCCACACAGAGCAATATAACGATACAATTCAAGGCTTATAACGATACAATTATTCAATCATTACACTTCACTCTTAGTTAGAAAAATTGATAGTAGCACTACACATAACAAGCATTATACAGAAACAAACTGCATATTAGGTTCGCAACACATACACACACATTCTGGCATGTACCAGTTCATTAAAAATTCTCTACCAGAATGTGTACGATGTGCATGTACAGTTGAGTAGTAGTTGTATGATGCTTTGTTCCAATCACATACATTGAAGAAAAAAAGTTATCCAATATCATTGAAACACAACACTGGTTATAATCGAAATTTTAACCCTTAATGGTCCAAAAGTATGCCTGGAAAAAAATGATGATTGTCAACCTCCATTTAATTAATCCATCATTAATTTAATTGATCAGTGTGGAATTAATTAATTTCGAACTCAATTAAATCGAACCTTAACTTGTTCTGTGCAAAAATATTCTGTGCCTAAGGTGGAACCAGGTACCGCATTTTGATCCTTTTTGCTTTATGTTGAATTTTGATACTGTATGCAAATTATTTGTTTGCCATGCTTCAAGCCAAGCAATAAATTGGTCGCTCCATTTCGTGTCAATACATCAAAGATACTCGTGCCATGCCTTCTTAGTTGTTCACATGGTCACAACCAGTTGGGGCAGAGGAAGGGTGGGAGGAAAAGTTACTCGAACACCCATAGAGTGTGTTAAAATTGATTGAAAGATATTCATTATCCTGATTTCCTATGTTAAATTAAGAGTTGTGAATTCATAGTTTTGTGCAGCAGTTGACAAATCCCAGGTGCCGGTTTACCGTGGAGACTGAAAAATAGATATTTGTACCTAATATTTTCTCTGCGTAATTAATAGCATAAAAACAAAATGCTTGGTCTTAAAATATTTGATTGCCGCCTAGATTTTTTCTCGATTTGTCAAGTCCTGGTTTCGGGGTTATTCAATGAAGTTGGTCTCGTGAATAAATAAGAATGATATCAGATTTAAAAAAGTTATTTACAAATTTTGTGTATGTGTTTCATAATCAACTTGAAAACCAACTCGGTAACTTTCGATCCTGTCAAGATTTTTGCTTTTTTACAACTGGAATAATGCTTGTCATTCGTAACGGAATTAATAATTTAAAATAGTTGTTTGCAGAGAAATCATCAAGAGAATGAGTCCAAGTATGTCAGAGTAGCCAAGAAAAATCACCTACCGTAAGGTGACTGAAGTAACCCAATAAGTGGCCTGAGAACTCTGTCTCGCATGGACGTCTACATTTAACTGTGAAGTCACTGATGCTCTATAGAACAGCTGAACAAATTCTGAGTGCCAGGTCGCCATGGCGACTAAAAAATTGTAATTGGTGCCTAATATGTATGATAGCTTAATTGAAGTCCAAGAGGCACAAAATTATTGGAAATTATGCCAGTGTGTCTGCCAGCATGTAAAGAGGTTCCCAAGTCCTGGACAAGTCAAAAAATACACATTTTGGGCCAAATTTGTCGGCGGGAATAGCGTGGCACGTATGAAATTTTGCTGGTGCCTAAACTTTTCTTTGATTTGCCAAGTCCTGCTCTATAGTGAATCAAATTCCTCTAAATTTCGGAAATGTGTGAGAATTTAATTCATGCCTTCCACGAGACACTTATAATCTGTAGAGATCCATATTTTCTCAACAATCTGAGTTCACAGGACCCAGTTGCAACAAAGTTTACTATGGTTTATGTTATGGGATAATGAATGGTACTACATTCTGTGAAGGGGGGAAAAAACAAACTCGAAGAATATTTTGAAGGTTCAGCATCCTTCTGGCACCTTTATTTTTGATATGCTTCTCTAACGAAATAAATGTTGATTAAATAAAAAGTGAAGAGTTTCCACCAATCACAATAGAAGAAGTTTTTGTCTTCTTTTTTTTTCTCGATCTTGTCCTTGATGACTTGGAGTCAGTTGCAGGAAATGGCAGACCTATTTTGGTGATTTCGTTCTTCCTTCATAATAGAATGATGTCTTTGAAAATTATGTTGGCTGATCAGTTATCTAAATACAGTATATTTGTTTTTCATTTATTTGATGCACAGGGTTTTGTAGCGTACGTTATGATTGACCCGGGACAACCAGGAAACATCGGGGGTGCGGGAATAGCTGTTTTCATTCCGATGTTTAGTTTCGTGTCATAAATAAATCATTAATGAAATGATCGTGTTTTAGCAAAAAAATGGAGGATTATTTGTGCTTTCCTCGTTCATGTTTAATCTGCTGGCACACTTTTTCAAGGGCGCGTGTATGACGGGTGTGTGTAAGTATGTAGCTGCGCTTTTCTCTCTTATCCGATCATTCACTAACTGATTTTTGAATAAGTCTAGTTTTATTTGTTTTTATTGTTTAGGATTGATAGGCGCACGAAGGTGTGTTCCTGGCGTATCAGTTGGTTAGAGAAGGGTTGCCTGGATATTATCACACGCTATTGTATGAGAAATGTTCGCGTGAGGTAGCATGATGCGCGATAAATATGCAATGAATGTAAACTGGGATTCTTATATTACGTAGGTTTTCTTCAGAAATGTGTCGTGGAAAATTGCAATTTTCCGTTGAATGCAATACAAAAAAAGGGTTGAAGTTTCCACACGTTTTTCTGATTTTCGTTTGATTCGATCGTCTTGGAAATTCGGTGGTGAAATCATTTGAGCGTCGATCAAATGAAATCAGTCCAAGCCGATTGCTTTATGAAGACGGACGAAACGATATATCCTATGGTGTCACCAGGGCCATCTTCTGAGGCTCCCTACCTAGCTAGACATGCCTACTTTCCTGCTGAATGCTTACCTACCCATTTGCATACTTACCCTCAAAATTTTTAATCAGACCATTTTCATGAGGGGCCACCCTCTGCACTTGAGACCCCCGGGTCGTGACGGTATGGGCCATGCGTTAAGACAGCATTGCGTGTTACGGAATTAACCACTTTTCCCCTTACGTCTTACGTATCTACTATTTTTCCTTCCTCTTTCTAACATGCCATAACGTTTGCAGTTCCCAACCGGGGGTGCGAGATGGGGGAGAAATTACAGCATGTTGACTGATTATATTCAGGAAAATTAATATGAAAAAAATTGAATTTTTCAATTCCTAAAAAAATATAAACCATACCACTATTTTGACGCCTCATCTTCTGACTTCTGCTGTCAGAAATGTGTCACACGAATTTTGCGTTGTAAAAGTTTCTTTTACGATTAGCGATCCTACTTGTTTTCTATTACGGTTGAGAAAACACTATTATTTACCTAAACCAGTGATTCCCAACGTGGGCGTTATCGCCCCCTGGGGGCGTTGGAATGTTCTAAGTGGGGGGGGGTAGCAGATGATTCTATGGGTTGTATTGCGTTGGTGGGGGGGGGAGGCGATGGAAGAAAAAAATTTCTGAAGAAGGAGCGATGGGACAAAAAAAATGGGAAACTATGACCTAAACTGTTTCGGGTTTGTTTACATTGGTACCTCGTGTTATTAGCATGTTGTGTGTGCTTAGATTTGATACGGTCGTGAATACACGACTTAGGAAAAACGTCAAAGAATTCAGTCTAATGTGTAAGAAACATTAATTTATAGTTGTTGCGGCTGAAATCAATAAATGAATCTTTCAATGAATATCTTTTTTTCCAAATCTCAAAAAAATTAATTTTCAAAAAAAAAAATGAAGTCAAAATTAAATATTAGCCATAGACGAAGGGACATTAAACAGTAAGTAAAAGAATTCATAGAAATTAATTATCGGATAATTAATGTAATGAGTTACAGAAAAATAAACCTGAATTTTCAGCGTATAAAAAAACGTGTTATCCAAGGGGTTGTGGGAAGGAAAAACGGTTGGGAGCCATTGCGTTAGAATAAGGTTATCGTATTTATCGCCGATTTGTCAAAGAGAGACCATCGGAATTTCTTGCGAATCGTGTAAGCGAAGCGGTTAATCTGGAATCTGTAAAAAAAAGCCGGAACACACACTTGCGTTCGTTTGAAATCGCCTTAGACATTCAAATAGGCGAACTCGAGGAGATTGCAGATACCGTCCCGTCCGTCAATGACGACTGATGAAATGACACATTGAGCCGTTTGCATGAAGCCGAAGGAGATCTACCACCCAGATATGTCGCGACATAACTTTCATTCGTTCAGACTCTTCGAAAAAAAAATTGTAAGAAAACATAGATCTGATCAGTTTTTTTACGTACGTCGGTTTCCTTGGGAATTTCACCCCAGTTTGACCGCTTAAACGCCGAACTATCGACGGAATTACTTTTTGTTCTGAAATTTGGGGTTCTGGGTTTACATGCCTATTCATAGATCAAATTTCGAGAAAAAATAAATTTGTTTTCTATGATGTTTCATAAATGGAACATTGGGTGGAGGTGAAAGCGGAAACCTGTGCTACCTGTAAGCTATACTTTTATGACGATATTTCTGGACTGTTTTTATAATGAGCAATTTTCTACTTTATGTCACCAACTCACAACACGTTCCTTTTTTATTTATCCTGAAAAGAAATATTTATCGATAATTTGTGATATTTATTTCTAATGTTCGTGATCATGTAGAAACACTCTTGATAAACTCATTTTTCACTTAGCTAACATATTCAATGTTTGTTTTTTTTTTTTTTTTTTTTTGTTGCACAGCACACGGTCCTTACATTGTAGACACAATATAATGTCTATCAGGTGATCTGATTTCTATTTCAGTTACAGCAAGGTTTTGAATGAATATTCAAATTCGCCTTTATTTGTAGAAGACATTACTTCTATCTGAAATTCCAAATTGTGTGTATGGGATGGAATTTTTTCACGTACGGCCTACGTGAAAAAATTCCATACTTTCACGTAGGCCGTAGTATAATAGTTTGATGCAGCACAACTGCCACCTCAGCCCAGAAAAATTTATTTTACACACAGAGTCATCGAATTTGTAATCTCCTTTAAATCATCTTGAAGAACAAGCTTCAAAAGGATCTAACACTTTATCCTCATCATCACACAAAATTTATCCAACATTCCGCTAGAGCCGTTGTCGCCAAATCATTTTTGAAAATGTTTTTTTCATCCCTGACCCAGGTTCAACTGCAGATAACTAGCATATATATATGTCAGTTTGACTAACTAGTCTACCATTTGAAATGGTAATTTATTTCCAATAAATGAACAGCGGTTCAAACAAGAACATGGAAGCAGCCCAGCACACATCAGATACTGGCCGCTAATACTCTCTTGAAGCGCCAATGTTCCATTAATGGGACATGCATTTTTGAACGCACCTACCATGTTCATGTGTACCAGTGCAAAGAAGCTAATTGATTTACTTCAATTGATATATCCAATAGTAAAGAGACACAAAATAATTTTCAATTTACTTCAAAATTTGAATTTTGACGAATTTCAATCGAAATGCGGAAAAAATACCCAAAAAATGTCAATTTCAAATTCGGCCAAAAAAGGCAATACTAACTTGAAGTTTTCGAACTTTCAAAAATATTTTGGATTGTGCTCCACGGTAAAACACCGGAAATGATTGAATTAATTTTTAATCTATATTTTCACAAATGAAAACTATGTTCTATTTACAGAACATTGGCCATTAAACGGTTAAAGATCGGGCAGAGATGTAGCGGGATATTTGAAATTTCTAATGAAATCAGTCTCTGAGAGCAGGGGGGGCTCCTTAACAGCCATTTCACGTTATTTGGGGAACACAGCCCTAATTACTACGCATTATACATATAATTTTACCCAAAAATATCTCGTGAAACCCCATAATGATCTCGCGACACAACTTTTGGGTAGCTCTCTAAAGCAGTGGTGTACGCAAGATCGACCTTTGTAGGGGGGGGGGGCAAGAAATCTCTTCACAGATATTTGAGTTACCAACCTTCAAAAAGTATTTTAAATTAAGACAACAAAAAAAGGTATTTTCTTTCGACTTTTAATTTTTTTACAAAAATATTTTTAATTACTGATCGACTCGGGGGGGGGGGGTCGCATGGACACCCTTTGCTTCTCCCTCTGAGCAGGGTGGTATACACAACCTCCAGCCGTGGGCCAAAATGCGCACACAACACGGTAAGTGCAATAGTTTCTGGTAATATCTGGTTTACCAGATATCACCACCTATAATAGTGGTGGTAATATCTCGTTTCCGGCCCTCGGACTGAAAAGCTTGTACGCTCTTGCTGTGAAGCGACTCAAATGAGGGCCTACAACAGGAATGACCATGACGCCTTCTCGCGGCCCTGCTATCATACATGTCGTTTCGTCCATCGCGATGAATCTATTTGAAAGATTTTCGAATTGATCTACCTTTCTACTTCCAATGAAAATTGAGAAATGTGTGCAGTTCCACTATTAACAGTTTGGAAAGCGAAAGTAATTGCTCTCAGATATCAGATCAACGTGTTCGCAACAACCATCTTCCGCAATAATCAATGAACTGGTTAATGCCACAATGTAAAGAAAGCTTTCGGTAAATTTTGCGTTGATCGATCAACCATTGAGGTCGGGGGACATAGGCGGGATAATAATACGCAAATCTAGTCCATATGTAGGTCAAATCGCACAGGTAATTCGAATTCCGAGTAAACTCCAAACGCAAACTACGTATTGCGTTGTGTTTGTGAGACATTTTCCGATAATGTTTCGATTTCGGTAAAGTCGTAAAATAAGTGAAATAGCAGGTTTATTATTTTTCGTTATTACCCCTTTTTTTAAATGGAAATTGAGTCATCTATAGGAAAAGGGTTTCTTTTATTTTATTGGTTAAATAGTTAAAACGAAAATCAGTCACTGAAGGACGCTTTTCTTGTGCGTTTTTTAGTGCGAGGCGGTAGTAGTTGTTTCATTGCTTTGTGCTTTTTATTATTTTCAAGGTCGTGTAGCGTCATACAGGAAATCGCTATGTCTGTATTTGTTCTAAAGAGAAATTGTTTCAAGTTTCTCTTTTTATCTTCTCTATAGCGTGTGTGACGGTGATGATGCTGACGATAAATCATGGAGTATAATGAATATCTTGCAAAATAGTCGCGCAACAGCCCTTTTTTTTTCCCCGATAGTGGGTTCTAAAGGGATGTAAATTTTTATCGCTGTCTTCATATAAAAAACTATTCATTTTTAAAAGAAGGATCTTACTTTGCGTGTTTCGTGTTGGCAGTTTTTTCTTTTATTTTTCAGACTTACGCTGAGTCTGAGAATAAAGTGTCTACAAAAAAATAGTGTTTTTTTTTTCTCTCGTATTTTCCGCGAATTATGCGTTAAAATAATCTGTAGATGTCAGTCCGGGTTATATCGCTGTGTAAAACGGTTTTTATTTTTCTTCTGAGTTTGGAATAAAAATAAATATATATTTTTTCAGTAATGTGCGATTCTCTTAATAAATATTTTGTTAAAGGTGGTGGGTTCCCAACCTATGGTATGCTCGCAACAATGGATATCATCCAGGCTGTTTGTTCCCCCCCCCCCATGGGCTGAATAGGGGACATTGCCCCCCCCCCTCCCCATCGTCAAAGGTGATGTTGACTGATCTAATATATATTGTACATATGAATTAACACATCATCGTGCTCCCCAGCAATAATGACCGTGCCCCCCCCCCCAATATTTCCAAGTCTATCTTCGCCCATGTTTCCCCCTCCCCCAGAAGCACAAAAATATATGGTTTGTTTTGGTTACCAGGAGCTTTTTTAGTTGTGGACCAAAGGGATTTGAATCAAACAGAGAGGGGGAAGGTCTCAAATTATTGAAGGCTTTCTCCAATTCTTAAATTATTTAATCATTCATTTTCATAGGAAATAGAACTAGTTCTTTCAATTGTTTCTAATTCATCAAACCTTTTTCTTCCATTGGTTTAAAATTATCTTCAGTTCCAAATTTTCATCAATTTTTGGTGTTCAGATTTTTTTCTATTTTTTTTTTTTGTCGCATTCCTATGTATTCTTTGTAGTAATTTATGAACTTTTTGGATGCTATGGTCGTCCACCCAAATAAAATCGGGACTAAAGGGAGGGGGAGTCATAAACATATTTATGAGGCTGTTATTTTTGCATAGGGCTCCGCATTTGGTAAGAGTGGCCCTGTTTGTGATCGTCAGTCTGTTGCAAAGGTTACTGGTGATTTAGTTCAATCGGAACCAAGGGCTTCCTTAGGACCTACATGGGGGCTCACTTGTGGGTTGTACTTAGAGGAAGAAATATTTTTAGTTACTATCCTTGAAGGAAGCGGTAGCCTGATAAGATACTCGCCTAAAGTACCAAAGGATGTTTAGAGGTGTCGCGAGTTCGATACCCGTTTCGTCCTTGTCAGAAAACTTTCCTGACACAGGGGTACAACAGAAACGGCGACATATGATGGCAGAAAAAATTGCTACTGCAGGGAGTCCCCCATCGAGGGGTTAGGGCATCAACCTCTCGATGAGTATGAAAACAAGCCTGCCGTTCGGAATCGGCAATAAATTGTAGGTCCCGGTCTAATTAGCACTTGTGTGCAGAAAATGGCAGTGGTGCGACAAAAATGATCAAATGAGCTATCCTTGAAATAGTTAAATTGAAAGGAATCAGAATTTTAAGATTTTTCCTCAATCATGTTTAAGGTTTTGCTCATCTCGGTTGGAGAGGTGGGGTCGAAAAAATCAGTATTGGCACCTAAAGTTTTTTATACGTTATTAAATTTTATTTAATGAAATGTTGGTATTTGGTTCGTTATAGCATATCAGTGACATCGTTGATCTACTTATCATCAGGGACATATTCATTATAATGATATTTGTGTTCCGATGAAGTTTTTAGAGTGTACGTTGAACAGAATAGTTTTGAATAGCTTTTTTTCATGTCAAAAGATCACGAATTATTAATTGAAATGCTATATTTTTCCTGATTTTTCATGGTTAATTTTTAATGTATATCATTGTTTTCAGACTCGTATGCAGAGCCTGAGACCAGATCCAAACGCAACATACAGGAGTGTGCCGGACGCTTTATGTAAGATAGTTCGTACAGAGGGTGTCCTGCGCCCCATGCGAGGCATGAGCGCTGTGGTGATAGGTGCTGGTCCAGCTCATGCATTATATTTCTCCTGCTACGAAAAGCTGAAGCGTGTTTTGAGTGGCACTGAGCATGGAATCGGGAGTCCTATTGCCCAAGGTTTGTTTGTATTCCATCATTAAGTTGCTTGAATATGAAAAATTTTAATTTTGCTTACTTTTTTTTATTATTTTGGAGATATAGACCTGATATAACTGATATCACAATATTAAAGCTTTTAAATTTAATTTCTAAGAAAATGAGTTATTGTTATAATAGTGATAATCCCGAATATTGATCAGTATCAGAAGTTGATAGCTTCATGATAAAGATGTGTATGAACGCTAAAAAAATCAGTATTTTCGTCATAGTACATCTTTAGATTAGTTTAGCTGAGTAGTAGCTTTGTTTCATGGTAAAGAAACTAATTTTATCGGCTTGTCAAAATAATTTTGTTTTCTTCATTAGTTTTTCTCCTTAGATTTGTCAGCATTTTTGCCGAGGCACCATTTCAAGAGGTAATCTTTTTACATTGAGGGGTTTTAAGTCGCCTAAAGTGATGGTAATCACCGGAATCAAAAGCTATGCAACAGATCATCCTGTCATAAAGTACTTCAGGAAACCCAAAAAAAAAATTCCACAGTAATAAGGGAACATCATATGGAATGGGACTAAAAATTTTGTTTGCTATTCACAGGATTGGCTATATGTTGGTTAGACCATATTCCACGACGTACAACTCCCTCGGTATTGAAATAGTGAATTGTCTGATTATTCATCCCTTAAATTATTGCTCTTTTTTTCCTAGTGTTTCTTTGAAACTATTCGACTTCAGTGGTCACCACCACCACTGGTTTTCCAGCAAGAAGTCCTGGATTTGATTTCTGGTGGAGAAAACTGAACTTTTTTTCCCAAGTTCACCTCGGCATAGTATCCAGATAGTCCATTGATTTCATTTATCTTGGCCAACCAAAAAAAAAATCATTTAGCTCTTGGATTCATTCATATTGGTTATATTTGTATCCGATGGCCCATTCGAAACTATATTTATTATTTTTTTCACATAACAGGGCTGGCTGGATGTTTCGCTACTCTATTACATGATGCTATCATGAATCCTGCTGATGGTAAGGTCATTAATTTAGAGGATTCTTTATGTGCGATGATTTCATGCATTTTCATAACTCTAATAATATGTTTGGATTTGATGAATCATAAAAAAAATAATTTGCCAGCCAAATTTATGAAGAGCCAAACATTTTTCACGATTAACTTTTTTTAGTTTAATGATCCCAAATGATACTTTTTAGGTTGAAAAGTGGTGTGACAGTGAAGGATTTTCTGTTAACCCCCAAAAGACCACCGTGGTTGCTTTTACCAGAAAAAAAGACTTTTCTTTGAAGAACATCAAGTTCTTTGGTCAAACTCTTGACTATGCCAGTGAGGTTGAATTTCTAGGCGTATACCTAGATCAAAACTGATTTGGAAGAAGCACCTTGAGTTTTGGACAAAGCTAAGAGAGCTTTTTGGTCCTGCAGAAATGCTATTAGAAGGACATGGAAATTAAATCCTAGAGCCATCCACTGGATGAACTTATTATTTATGGTTCTGTTGTCTGGTGCTCCAGAACAAGGTACAATACGGTTTAGTTAGACTTACCTGAACCTGGGTGTATGAAAACCACTCCTATTGAAGCACTCAAACTTTTACTCAAGATGTATCCTCTACACATGCATATGGAGGCTGCAGCAATCATCTATATGAAAAGATTCAAGAATTTGGGTCGTTGGTAAAAGTACTCTCAGTACTTATCATGGTGTAGTCTTGATGTAAATGTTACACAGCACCCATATCTCAATATGTCAAGTGATGGCATGCTTTCCAAATTCGCATTCAATAAGTCTTATATGATTCTATTCCCTTCTAGGGAAGACAGGCATCACTCCTACTCACAGTGATAGAAATCTTATTTGATATACTGGTGGCTCTAAGCTTAGAAACAGTAATGGAGCTGGAGTATGCTATCCTGGAGATGGTACACAGTTGTCATTCTTTTGGAGGCTTCACCACTATTTCTCAGGCTCAAATCTTTGCAATTTTCATGTGTTGTAGAATTTGCATAGATAGAGGTTTTAGTATAAGATGCATTTTTATATGTTCTGAGATAGTCAGGCTGTTCTGATGGCTCTTCATAAATCTGAAATGACTTCTCATGTAATCTGAGAGTGTTAGAGTGCACTCTGCAATCTATCCAACAACAACAGAGTTCAGCTCTGCTAAGTACCTAGTCATTCGGGTATCTTGGGTGATGAATTGGCTGACAAGCTGGCTAGGTGTTCTGGGACTCTGTTCATTGGACCCAAGCCAGCTTTGGGAATTTCACGGGAATTGATTAGAAATACTGTTTTCAACTCTTTCAGGAGAAAACAGTACCATGATTGGCTGAACATTGATGAAGCTCAGCAAAAATTGTATTCGTAAAGCTGTTGGTCTACATACTGGCCACTGTAGGTACTCTTAAAAGGCATTTTAATGTCATAGGAGTTAGTAGTGAATCAACCCGTAGAGGTTTTGTATATAAGGAAGAAACAACTACTCATTTCCCCTTTGTGAATGGGAAATGTACCCTGCTCGTAGGTTTAAGCACTTAGGTCATCATTCGTTTGAACCATGGGAGCTTCAAGGCATTCCTATTAGATCTCTGCTGAACTTTGCTTCAGCTACAAGTCTCTACTAAAGACTTTTATTTTTTTTGGGGATAGTGGGGTAGATCTCTGGTCACAGTATTAGGTTCTGTGGAACCACCCACCTATAAGTCTACGTCACTTTTCCCACAAAATTGAGTTCAAATTCCAGAGTCGTGTTCATTAAAATTTTGGAAGGTGGCAAAATTTTGTCTTTCTCTCTCAGTTTATGAAGAAAAAACGGAGGCAAATTGTAATAAGTCAAAAAGCCCACAGTATCGAATGTTGGCAAAATATTATTTACAAATTTTTGTCGTCATGAAATTTTGAAAAAGTTAACTTATAGCATTTTGCTATCTGAGTGCAGAAACAATGTGAAACGATTGAAAAGAACAGCTAAACTGTACAAAGCCCAGGCTTTCTAGTGTCAATATGCAATTTTGCCCTTTACCTTGCAATTCAGCACTATAATGCCTTCTAAAAAAATTTTTTTCAAGATGTCCCAGTTCTTATCAGTGATTTGTCCTGGTTTCTCAGTCACATTATTATTTTTTTCGTGGGTATGTTCTCTCATAAAGTTTTCTTTTTTTTCTCTAGTTGTGAAGCAACGAATGCAGATGTACAATAGCGCTTATAAGAACTGCCTCAGCTGTCTCACACAGGTGTGGAAGGTGGAAGGTGCACGAGCTTTCTATCGCAGCTACACCACACAGTTGACGATGAACATTCCTTTCCAAAGCATTCATTTCATGACCTACGAGTACTTACAGGACGTGACAAATCACGAAAGGACTTACAATCCAAAAGCTCACATGTTATCTGGAGCAATCGCAGGTGCTTTTGCGGCTGCTGCCACAACCCCACTGGATGTTTGTAAAACTTTGCTGAACACTCAGGAACAAAACACCTTGCATTACATGAAACAAAATCATATTAACGGGCTAATATCGGCAGCTGTTACTGTGTATAGATATAACGGGGTAAGGGGATACTTTCAAGGACTTCAAGCTAGAGTTATTTATCAGGTGCCTTCAACTGCCATCGCGTGGTCTGTGTATGAGTTTTTCAAATACTTTCTTCAGAGGAAGCATAGTTTCAAGATGCAAGATAGCGTTAGCTTCATCAAGCAAGAAAATAAGACACTTTTAGGTCATCCTAGTTCCATAGATAAAAGCTCGAGTCATATACCTGTGTCCCAGTTGCCTATTGCTTATAATAAGTGACTCAAATAAATGTTCATGCATCAACCACAATAAAAATTATGAATATTGTTCTGTTTAATTGATTTCTTGTATTTTTTCTATGTGATAATGTCAATGTTCAGTGATAAACGGGTTGAAAAAGTAATTCTGTCAGTGATTGATGTCGCTGGACTTTGTCAGTTATTAATTTCCAATTAACTAAGCCTGAAGGGGTTTCATACTTTTTGATATACTGGCTTCCAGGTGGAGATCCAGAGTGTTGTGTCAGAGAAGGTGACTTAATATGTAGAAATGGGACACCCATTTTCCCTTACAGTATTATCTGGCTCTGTGTGCGGGGGGTGGGGATGCTCCTAATGTATCTCTTGGTCTGCACCTGGTGGCTTTAATTTGAACTTTTAAAAGCACTCCTTTATCATGTTATAAGTGGATACTGGCTCTTTAAACATGTTTGATTTACACCAGGCATCTTTAACAGTTGACATGGCTTGGGCCACATTTGGCATTCTACAGAGTCCCACAGGCCACTTGCCTATGACTAGGATTACTAGATGTCCTCAGGTAGGGGGAGGAAGGCTAGAGAACCTATTATGTACCCAGGGCCGCAACTAGATGCTCTTTCAGCCGGGCAAGCGTATTACGTCAGCATCGATGGGGGGGGGGTTGGATGATGCTTACATGATCAACCACCCTTTATGCAAATATGAAATATTCTTAATGGCATCTCTTACTCGGTGAGCCAAAAACGGGAAAAATCTTTCGCTAGTTTGTGGGCACCTGAACTAACATTCTCCGTAATGATAAATTCCTTACAGAGCCTCTTCAGCAATCTCTAAATGCTTCACGGATCCTTCAAGTGCTCAGGAAATGTTTCCGGGCCGGCTTAAGTGCAATGAAACTGTGTAACGCATCACCCAAGTGATCCGTAATTATGCCACGGATCACTTAAGTGATCTGGGAATGTTCCGCGGGTAACTTGAGTGATGTAGAACCGCACTGGGGGGGGGGGGTGTAAGAGTGCTCTAAAATTGTGCCACGAGTCATTTAAGCGATCTGTGAAAATGTACCGCTTAGTTCATTTTTACAAAATTGGGTTTGAGAGGCAAGCCACATTAGATCCGCGGTCAAGGGTTTACCGTATATGGCTTAAAGGGTAGGTCGCAATGAATTTCTTAAAGAGAAATTCTGAGTTCTTACCCTTTAAATAGCATTGAAATTAACAGCAATCGATTATAATAACACATATACAGGTATTTTCTTTTGAAATTTTTTAAAGGTTTTTAGATTAAAAAAAACTTTTTTTCGTCGGGGGGGGGGGGTTACGAGCCCCCTCCCTCGTACGTTTCTGATCCCTGGCTAATTAATGTTGCGTTGGGAGGTAGGGGGCAGGGTTGACGAAATTTTGCTGAGAAGGGGTCAAAAATGGCTAAAAAGTAGCTGACGTAATACTTGAACGGCCCCTCACGCCTTATGTTAATTCAAACAATCTTTTTTAAAGAAGAATTTAGTGCCTCCACTGGTCCAACACACAGGGCACTAGATCCACCTACATCCTTATCTTTGCTTGGTGGGGTCCCCCCAATCCAAGAATCTGTAAAAACCCTAGGCCAGAGAACTTGATGTCTGGATTTTAGAGGTCTTGGGCAGAATTTTAAGGCATTTGCTTTGTTAACTTAAGATCGTTAAAGTCAAAATGTAATCAAAGTACTGTATTTTTATTACGTGTTGCGGCCGTACTCTTCGCACCTACTTAAGTCAAGCACTGGTGCAGAACGAGAGTTACCCAGGACAATCTCAACGGCATCATGGTCTCCTGGCAAATTAATGTTCGGGATTCCTTTTACCTGGTTGGAATGCCAACCAGCCAATCTACATACAGGGTGTCCATAATTATAAAAGATCCTATCTTAAAATAACCTACAGGCGAAACCAGTCATAAGAAAAGTGTGAAATTTTGTGGGGACTTCATGAAGTTATGGGAATTTGTTTCGGGGGGAAAATATTAGTTGCACATGCTGCCACCAGAGGGCGTTTCACCGTGAATACCTGTAGTAAACATGCAAATTTATGTGATGTCACGCAGCAGTTGCTATAAAACCTAGAAACATTCGCGGAAATCTTGTTTCTCAATGTGTTTGCTACTTCAAACGACAATAAGTTTACGAGACCGCGCTTTCTTGGTCAAATTGTTTTACCAAAACAGTAATTCCGCAGTAACTGCTCTACGGAAATATCGGACTTGGAAGAGGATTCGAAAAGGTTCAATGAATGTTATAACCTTCCGAGTATGATAATGAAATTTGAAACCACAGGATCGTTGGCTCTGTTCGTCTTGGAAGAAACCTCGTTTCTATACACTCAGTACAGGAGGTTTCGCTTCATGTGTTAGATGACAGAGCTTCAAATTCTCGTGGTAGGTCGGGCGTGTAGCACAGGCGTTGGATAGGCCACGTTCCATAAGATCACATGTGGAATATCCTCCGATATTATCCGTACAAACTTTCACTTGCGCAGCGCATAGGCGGAGATTGACTTGGAAGTCTGGGGGGGTCAAGGCCATTATTGCTGGGGGGGGGACGATGATGATGATGTCAGCTCATATATACATTAGATCAGTTGACTCCGTCTGTGATGCTGGGGGGGGGGGGGGACAATGCTCCGCCCATGGCGCAGCGGTTGCTTCCACATGATTATGACGCTCGACTCCGGTTCTCACTGCAGTTTCTAGCTCGGGTTGAGGTCGATTCAGAATGGCCTTGGAATATCCTCTGGACAGATGAAGCGCATTTTAACTTGGATGGCACAGTCAATACTCACAACTGCCGAATTCGGGAACCAGAAAATCTGCACGCTATCTTAGAGGTTCCGTTGCATTGACCAAAAGTGACGGCATAGTGTGGATTTACTGCATTATTTATTCTCGGTCCCTACTTCTACGAGGAGTTACGTTCTACAGGTCCAGTAACATGTTGGATCCCCGGGAAGCGATATATGCATTACTGTTACAGAACGAAATTGTTCCTGTTATGCAAGCACGTCACTGCCTTGCAGACACAATCTTTATACTAGACGGAGCTCCTCCACACAATGCAGTGTGTGTTAAGAATATTCTTAAAACAAATTTTACAGAAGAACGTGCCATCAGCCCACACTTCCCTAATCTATGGCCTCTCAGATCCTCGGACCTTAATCCATGCAATTTTCGGCTTTGGGGGCATTTGAAACGTCTGGCAAGTCGTGACAATCCAATAACTTTACCTGACCTTAAAGGCAGTATTTAACGAAACGTGCTGAACATTTCCCCGCACACATATCGGTCAGTTTTGGAACATGCCAATAAAACGTACTCTGGTGGCGATATGTGCAACTAATTCCCCCCCCCCCCCGAAACAAATTCTCATCACTTCATGAAGTCCTCCACAAAATTTCACAATTTTCCAATGACTGGTTTCGCCTGTAGGCTTTTTTAAAATAGGGTCTTTTAATTATGGACGCCCTGTACTTTTCAAAATCATAGCACCAAAGCTCATTATTATGAAGCCCTCCTATGCATCCGATTGCCCTCAAGCAGTCTCATATGCGTTGAGACGGCCCCTGGGGTTACTTCTATTCAGAAATAAACACAATGGATGTAACACCATTCTCAAAGCACAACTTCTTGAAAAATCCTATATCAGCGGTTCTCAACCTTTATTAACTTGCGGAGTCCTCTTTAGCATATAATTTCTATGACGGAGTATATTTTATTATTACTACTGTATACACTCGTGCATAAGCCGAGTTTTTTGTTGAAAAATTTGTATCATTCAAGTAATTTATTCTAATCCTATGAATGAGTTCCTAAGATAAACAACAAAAAGCGATGCCTTAAAGAAACCCAACATTGGCCTAGTGTGCCAGAGAGAGGCGTGGAATTCTGTTTCCCATTGAAATAATCAAATTCTTTAAAAAGTGTTGCATCTGTAACGCAGTGGACGGAACTGAAAACGACATGCTCTTTGAAAGGGACGAACACGATGACAGCACAGTTGAAGATGAAAACGAAGATTTCACACCATAATAGCTTTCGATGTAGAGCTCAGAAAAATGGATTAAAAAGTTTGAATCGTACCTAATTGTAACTTTTACTGCGTGGAAATATATGATTTTTGACGTGAATACGTCTTTTTAAATCATCTGACGATACTGGGAGCATTCGCAGAGTTGCGTGACGAAATTCATTGAACGCTCATATCCAGGGCCGGCCCTAGAAATTCTGCCGCTTGAGACGAACAATATTTTGCCGCTCTTTAGATACGACTGTCTGGAAAGAGTTTTCTTCCTTCACCTCTATTACATTGATACAGTGGTTCCCAAAGTGTTGGTCACAACCCCTTGTGGAGGGACGTGTGTAACTTTGAGGATTTAAGATGTCACGAGATAATTTCCTAAATAAAAACGTCCTGATGGAGTAAATATAACAAATCAATATCTTCTTTGAAGAGGGGAAGGTGAGCTATTTAGCGCATACATATCGTATAACGCATTAAAATTCTGCGTAAAGTTTACTAAAAATAATATGAAGGAAAAATGTATTCCATCAAGTGTGTTTTTGTGTATTTTATAAAGAGAAAACATGGAAAATAGAAAAATTAATATATTTATTCTTAATTGGGCGTAGCGGGGGAGGGGGGGGGAAATTGGGGGGTCTGCCCCCCCTCGAAATGTGAGAAAATGACCGAAAAAGGGGAAAAAAAGATGGCCAAATCTATTGTTCTATCACTTTGCCCCCCCCCCCAGAACGAAATTTCTGGCTACGCCCCTGCATCCAAAGATAAAATATATTAATTGAAAATCCAAGAATCGCTCTCAGCATTTCCTACTTTAAAATGGTGATTCTCCGTGCTATGTTTGCTTATATGTTGTTTAGGTTGCGTAGCATATAAAGATAAGTTTCTCATATACTTTTATTTATACGTTGCAGCGAAATATTCTACGGAGGTAACAGCCCAAAGTTCATACGTTTGTCAGCAGAACCGTAGTGCGCAGCAGAGGACATGGGGGGGGGGGGGGCCCGTGCCCTCCACAAGACGATCAAAAATTAAAAATATTTTTCCAAATATTTCAGTAAAAAATTGAAACATCGAAAGAAGATACCTTTATAACGTATGTTATCTTTATCAATTTCTGTTAATTTAAGATGCTTTTTGAAGGTTAGTAGCTCAAAATTTCTCTGGGAGAGATCACTTATGCTTCCCGAACCCAATGTGCCTCCCCCTCTGAAGGTCGATCTTGCGTACACCAATGCTCGCGACCAGGGCGCAGAGTATTGTAATGTGGCTAGTCTTCCCATGGTAACGCAAGTTCTACCACAAGCCATTATACCGCTTAATCATTGTTTGGTGCAGCATAACCTTGATGGTCCTTGCATCTATAAAAAACAAACTCCAATCCAATCCGAATGTGCATATGCGCCCTCAAATGAATGATAGCACAAATCGTAGCAAATCGTTCTCCAAAAACACCTTCTAGCGCCTTTGCTTTTGTGATTCAGCGGCACATTCTACGATCAAAAATGTTTGTTTAGATGTCTTATATCACATCTTAAAGTTTGTCCCATGAGTTTAGAATCACCCTGTATATTTGTACAGTGAGAAAGACATCAATGAACTAGAACCATTTATGCCACCTATCAAATAAAACTGTTACAATTCTTCGATTGAAATTAGTAACCTGATTTTCATTAATGTGCTATGTAAAAAAAAGCAATATATGATGTTACTTAATATTTTATAAGCAATAATATCAGTTAAATTATCAAGTTTGCCTCGAAATTTTAACAGTTGTTATTTGTGCGTGGTAAAACTACGGCCTACGGTATACCGTAGGTTCTCTGTGATTACAATCAAAAACAATATGAAAGCCAAGGGCGACTTCAGTTTGCGAGTTTTATTAATGTTGGTTTAACGCTGACAAATAACTGTTAAAATTTCGAAGCACAAACATGATAATTTAACTAATATTATTACTTATGAAATAGTAACTAACATATCATGTCATATAATTTTTTCACGCAGCACATTAATCAAAATCTGGTTACCAATTTCAATCAAAGAATTGTAACAGTTTTATTTGATAGGTGGCGGAAGAGGTTCTAGTTCATTGATGCGTTTCTCACATGTAAATACTATAAAACTGTACTGTATAATTGTTTTCAATATTTTCTACAAGGCATATTTTTGCTGATGAAATCAATCTCGTTAACCCCAACCATGAGCTCAACCGGGCACGGTACGGGGACCCATGACCCCACATCCCGCTTATAGCCGGGGCCGCAACTACATGCTTGGTCAGTTGAGGCAAGAAAGAATTTTGGCACAACCCCTGGTAATGAGGGGGTAAGAAGAGGTTAAGGAAATTCGCACGTCAGATTCGCCTGCTTCCCCCCCCCCCAGTTTTCGCCCTGGCTACGGCTTCGGATGTATAGGAATGAGGGTGATGGCCCCCACAAGGGCAGGGCTGAACGACTCCAGTCCAAGGGCCCGGAACGATTATTATTTTTTCGCACTATAAATTTACTACAGAGAGGTTCATGAAAAGTTTGGACAAGGGTCAACACCAAAGACCCTAGCCTAGAGCCCCCTGCTGCAGATAGTGGGAGCCAGGGTGAGGGCCATTTTAAAGCATGGGACTACTCGGGCATAGCTCAAGGTCTCAAGTGCAAAGAAGGCCTCATATAATAATGAGACTTGGTTGTATTTTTCGAATGCAAAATATGATAAATTTGAATGAAAGTAGTTCCAGTCAGGTGGGTCTCCAGAAAAATCACTTTGCATGGAGTAGCCCCCAAAAATGCTGTTAATAGCTGTTAATAAGACGGCCCTTATATAGCAGCTCCCACTCTTCCCGCTAATAATATCTATTACTGTGATTTTCAGACGTATGCAAATTGGTGTGGGCACCCCCCCCCCATGATTTTTTCGGCCCCAAAATGTGAACAGCATTTTTTTCATTGACTAACGAAACATATTAGACTGATCGCAAGGGTCCCAAAAGTTTTCTGTTTTCCCGGGAAGCCCCATATCTAAGTCCTGCCCTCAGAACATCACTTTGTGGGGGCCGCATAATGCTTCGTATACGGTCTTATTTGTAGTTGAGTGTAATGCGATTCCAAAGCATGAAATACTCATACAAATAAAGAAGAAACCACAATATTACCCATTCTTATACAGACATATAGTGCTTGGGGAAATCGTTTTTTCTTCCGCTAAATTGCATTAGATACTAAAAATTTTCAAATGAGATCTTGGTAATATAGTCTAACTATCTGCAACATTATTTGGCCTGGAAAATTCAACCATGAATCATTTGATCTTTGCCGCGTTGCCATCCCCACTAGATAATACCTCCATGGCACTGAGCTGTAAGGAAAGGAAAAAAAAATATCCTTATAGCTCAGTGGGTTCACATCTTTTTCCTGTTCACAAGGAGACGTCCAAAACGAAGAAGCAGACGATGTATAAAAATTGAGTTCAAGCGTGAATACAAAAACAGCTTTTCATAGACTAGTCCTCTTCTTTTCGGTTTTTTGAAAAACTCATATTACGAGACATCAATAATATCATAATATTGTCAGTTCATCACATCCAAAGTTATTCTATTCCATCCATTTGTTTTGCTCGCACGTGCTGACCATATTTCCTGGAAAAAAAGTACGGGAAATCACCAGTTTTCGCCAAAAATGATGAATGCCAACTATTCCTGAAATAATCGAAAAATTCCCAATGTGGGGGAATAAAGCAACACCACACTAAAGATAGGCATTTCTAGTGTGATATTGAGAATAAAGCAGGAATGTAATGGTTGCGTCTGTCGAGCCGTTCAGAATCGGTTTCGAAATGTCTGGGTGTGAAATATGGCAGTTGTGTGACAGTCAACGTCAATAGGGCGGCGCATTCGGGGCTAACGTGAAAGAGTCTTTCTTTCTCGTTAGCCCCGGGAGGATTAGTGTGACGTCACGATCGACAGCGCTGATTCCAAACAAACATGAGCTGGGTGAAATTATAAAGGAAAACGCCATAGGACGTACGTGTGTCTCTGTTTAAGTTTTTTTTTTTTTTTAAATATGATCAAATAAGACTTGTGAGCTCTTGAAATGGGAACTTCAAACTCATGAATATGCAATGTTAAAAATATATATGAATAATTTTTCTCTAATTAGCTATGAAAGCTTTTTATTTCTCATGCTATCTGTTCACTCGCATTTATCCTAGTAGCCATGCATTTATCCTAGTAGCCATGCATTTATCCTAGTAGCCATGCATTTATCCTAGTAGCCATGCATTTATCCTAGTAGCCATGCATTTATCCTAGTAGCCATGCATTTATCCTAGTAGCCATGCATTTATCCTAGTAGCCATGCATTTGACTCCTGCATTAAATCCATGAATCTACCTTCAGTCATTGAATCATTACTCAATGATTGAATCGAACAAATTGTTTTCGGGTTATTTTTTCCCCTCTATGTAAAATGGTGATGTGTTTTGTGCCTGATTGTAAACACTTTCACAATGCCCGAGATATTTTCATCATCTCTATTATAGTGAATGAATCGGACGTGATCAGATTTCCAACTGCATTTTCCCCCCTCTTTCTATCAGTTTAGGTTCTTTGATGGAATCAAGTAAATTATGAAACTTTATCACATTTTTCCGAGCCATATTTGAGAAAAAACCTGATGACAAAAAATTATAATATAGTCGAATCCCGTTATAACGAACTCCAAGAGACCGGAGAAATCACTTCGCTACAACGAAATTTCGTTATAATAAAGAAATTCCAGGTTTATACATTGTTCTTATCCTATGTTAACAATTATCTAGCGGGGATTAGAAAAGTGTTCGTTAAAACGAGATTTTCGTTATAACGGTATTCGCTAAAATGGGATTCGACTGTAGATACTAAAGTGAAAACTAATCGCAACTTCGTTTGGGCCAGGACCCTCGGTCACACTTTTTTACGGGCCCTTCTATGGTTAATTTATAGCGTGAAAAATCCAAAAAATGATGAGATATGTCCCGGGCCCCAAGGCTAGAGCCCTGTCAGCCCCAACCTTGGGGGGTCATGGCCAGGGGTCTTCAACCCATGTCCTCACAAGTGTTATTTGATTATATATTTTTGGAAAAATAATTTAAACAGAGACTCACCTACGTGCTATGGAGTTTTCCTTCATAATCTCGCCCATCTCATGTATGTTTGGAATCAGCGCTGCCGGCCGTGACGTCACCATTAATGCCCCCAATTGTTTTCTTTTATGTAACGACACTGAGCTTTAAGCTCAGCCAGCGCGACACGTCGTCCACTCACCAGTAAGAAAAGCAGCATGACTGTTTTCCTACACATCGCAATACGACAGCGCTTTACGTCGGGCGTGATTGGTCGACTGCTTCTGGAGGAGTCAAATGCGTCGTGCGCCGCGGTTTTGTCGATATTCTCTTCACTCGTGTGTTTTCTTTTCCTTCCGTTCAAACCGGAGCATGCAGACGACAGAGTAGCTGATGTCAAAGCCATATACTTTATATAGCCGACCTGATCTGATGCGCCTCGCTACGAAAACGCAAACGCGTAGCGTGATTATGCAACGCGTTTCTGTCGGCGCGAAATAGTCTAATTCGGTTCACGCTGCGCAACAAACCTATTCCTAGGCAAACCCGGCTTTACTTATAGCTTAGTGGTAACGATAAATACATCTTAACATTTCACTTCTTCAAATGTGGCAACAGATATTTTTCTGATTGAAGTTATAAAGAAAAACCTATCTACCTTTTGTTTCTGCTCAACTTACGTTGCGTTTGTAAATACTGGAGTTTTGGGTATGAAAGTTTTGAATAGTGAGTACATTTTAACATTTTTCTCCCCCTAAAATTTCAATTTTGAATTTATTTTTAAGAATTTAAATGTTTTTTTCAGGCCCGTCATTTGGGGCGGGGGGGCCGCCGCCCTGGCTTTTGAAAATACACTAAATGGTATATATATATTTACAAACATATATATGCACATGCATACATTGAGTCAGTGCCGTCTTAATGCATGGGCCCACCCGGGCACCTCAGGAGAACAGGGGCCTCACAAAAATGAAAATTTGGAGAATCCGCTTGGTGAAAAATCACTTGGCCCGGGGGCCCATGATGCTCTTAAGACGGCCCTGCATTGAGTACATGTTCTTTGCCCCCCCCCCCCGCCCTGGAAAAAGTTGAAATTACGGCCTTGGTTTTTTCTCTTTTTTTTTTTTTTTAAACTGGAACGAAATAAAATTCAAGGTCTATTTTTTTCTTCCTCATTAGATGTTGTTGTTAATCATCCCGTGATTGAAATAGCGACGAGATCAACATTCTCTTGAACTGTGGTGAGATGGCTGTTGAACCTGAGGCCAAGAACTGCCACGTGGTAGCCAAGAACCTCGATGGTGAAGATTGCAAGGACCTAATAATTAAGTGCGACATCAAATTAGAGGTCCCCGATGAAGATGAAACTATAACTAGTCGGTGTGAGTTCGAAGCCGTGAGTATCAAGGAAGAACTAGAAGATGAGGATCCCGAGATGATTCTCGAGGAAATTTCCCGGCCTAGGAAGAGGAAAGTCAAGAACAAGAACCTGGATGATGAATATCTACCTTCCAGTTTGCACAAGAAAAGCAATCGCAAGTATTGTACCCGCAAACACTTGAAGGAGAAGCTGTACCTGTGTAAAACGTGTGGCCGGTCTTTCTTCCACCCGGCCAACCGCAACGTGCACTCGAGGGTACACCAGGCCCCAACAGAGAACTATCGCTGTGATGTGTGCGGGAGGAACCTGGGTTCGGCACAGAGTCTCAAGGAACACAAGAGGAACCATTCGATGCCCCGGACGAAATGCCATTACTGTAAATTGCGTTTTGATTCCACGGAGGAGCTGAGTAGGCACCAGGCACTGAACAAATGCTTCAAGCATCACAGCTGCGATGGTTGCGGCCAGTTGTTCATGAGGGAGTACAGCCTGCAGCAACATCAGAGAGCGTGCCCTGAGAAAGTAAGACTCTCCACGTTTTCATGCACTGTGTATAACAAGGATGGTTCTGAGAAGCCAGTCGCGGATGGCAGTGCGTGTCGCAAGAGTGTGTGTAAAACTTATTCAAGGAAGAAGAATGTAACTGCTCAGCCGAGTGTTAAGATTGAAGAGGCAGCTTGTGTATCGAATGACTTGTATATACTTTCAACTTGAATGTGTGTGTAAAGTAGTGAGGGTGTTTTTGTGAATATTGTAAATTACAAAGTTTTTTTTCGTTCAACGTTAATTCAGTTATATATGAGTATGGCTACTGTGCTGTTGCACGGATATCTGTGTTGAACAATTTTCAGTTGAACCTTTGGTTAATTTTCAATACGCATGGTTATCGTCAACATGGCTACTTCTTTTTTCTTGCCAAATTTGGCAACCCTGACTGCTAAATCAGCTTTGCTCCTTGTGGCAACCATTTATCTTTTCCTATCATCCTGTTATATCCCCTTATCTCTTTCTATCATTCTTATCTGTCTCCATCGCCTTCGTGGTTATGCGCTTATGAGTGAAGGAGACAGATAAAAATGATAGAAAAAGATAAGGGGCTGCTATAGGAAAAGATAGCAGATTGCAAAAAGCCCCAAAACAGAATAGGCGGAAATATGTGATGTACGTCACAAACAATCTGGAAGAATTTTAACAAAAGTAGAAAACATGAGAATTTTTATCGCAGAACATTTCCAGTCAGCCAGGGGCTCATTGCAAAACATTTTACTTTGAGGTCCAAAAGAAGCAAAGTAGATTAGTGGTCAGGGTTGTCAAATTCTTTGAGAAAAAAAGTAGCCATATTGGTGATGCTTATGGAAAATTAACTGAATCTTTTGTTGGTTTGTTATGAAACTTGACAAGATTTATTTATTATGAACACATGTATTGATTGATAATACTAGACATTAGGTTCTGTCTTTATGAGAGCAAATTATTGCTTATTATTAAAAAACATTTCTATAAACAAGCGAGGATTGAATTTTTTTATACACTGTAGACACATGTATGGTGGAATGAAAAGTGGCATCATTTCTGGGCATCCATTTGGAACAGCTCTAGTTCCTTATATAGTACAAGTCCCTTATCATAGTATAATTCCTTTTGGCAATTTTTTCTTTGGTGAGAAAAACATCTGAACAAGAAGGTGCCAAGAGTGAAACAGAGAGTCATGCTTTTGCACATCTTTCGTGCCAAAAAAAGGAAATAACTGTGGCTGTTATATAAACAATTTTTTTTCATTGAAGACAGGTGTTCGCTTAACGTAGGTTCCGTTAAAGACAGGTTTTAGTGTATCTTTTTCAGGATAATTTGTTCATAACAAGGCTTAAAAAAAAAAAAAATATCTTGGGTACCACACATTTATTTTTTCCAACGAAATCAGTTGCACAAAATTTTATGCTATCCTCAGAATTCAAACCAGTGATTATACATTAAAAATATTAGGAGCCAATGTCAATTTTTCAGTCGCCATGACGATCTGGTATTTGTCAAGCCTTGGTTTGCAAGAAATGCATATTATGTGTTTTAAAATGAGAGCCACTGAAACCCGAGAAGTTGTGAATCATGTGCAAATACTGAATGAAAAGCAGTGTCTTGTCATTCATGAGATAAGTTTAGATGTCTTGGTAAAGGTTAAAGTCTGGATTACAAATTGGTAAGAATTGCTCATTACTATAGTTGTTGAGTATACCTTTTTGAATACTGTATTATCGTGCAATAAAAAGTTAAAACATTGTTTTATCTGTGTAATGTTTCATATTTGTGTAAACAGAAGCGAGAATAAAAATTTGTTAATATGATTTTTAAGCTTTCATATCTTCTACGTCCCCCCCCCCCACCAATAGGTGCAATTTATGTTATGATGAATTGTTATTCATCGAAGAAAAATGTAATTATTGAATAATATATATTTTGTGCACTGTATAACCTACATTACAAGGATTCATAGAATAACTTGTTAAATAGGTTTGACAGACATTTCCCTTTAATTTAAGAATTGATATACTGGCCCGTAAAAGTTATTTCAGCTTTTTTCTCCATCTTATATGAAAGATGTGTTTTTGTGACATAGTCGTACTTGCCCGATGAGAATAAAAAGTCTTGTGTTCTTAGAACTCTCGTCATCCCATTTACTATATATATATATATATATTCCTTATGTTTGCCCCCAGCAGGTCAGCCGGAATGAGTCATGTGACCAAACACATCGAGCCTGCCATGCTCAAGGTTCAGGCAGAAGTCATGTGACCTCTAGCTTCGTTAGCCTTGAATTGAGCCGCTGTGACTCATCGCATGTTCCAGAACAATTTATTCATAAGCACAAGATATGTGTAGTTCATTAGTCAAAAGGTTTTATATATGCACAATAAGCATAAAATTTCACATAGCAGATATTAAAATATTTGTACACCAGTTGATACTCTGTGTGATGTCAAAATGTTGCAGTAACAGATCAGATGAAATTCTGCAGAGGAATGCATATGAAGTGCATGTATGGTTAAGTAGTGGTAGTAACAATAGATCTGGACAGTGTGTTGGGTTACTCTGGACTTGCAACATTTTAACAAGTCCATGTAGATGTCAAAATGTTGCATGCAGAGCAAGCCCGTGACTGATTTTTATGAGATGGGGGAACATGATTTTGCGACCCCCTTCATGTAGAATTCGATAAAAGTTGATCATATGTTCCTTTACTTAAAATTTTCAACCTGGAGCTGTTGTCTTCCCCCCCCCCCCACTTCTAGTTCTGGCCCTGATGTCAAAATACGCATGCAGTACATCAGGTTCCTGCACATGTTAAAATGTTGCACGCAGAATAAGTCCATGCAGATGAAAAAAATTTTTTAGAGGGCATATATTGTAGTGTTTTATACAGGAAACTATAATAAAAGACAACAGTTCAAATGGGGTAATGAGATATTTAATAACCCTTTAATGCCTGACGGCCCAGATAAGAATAATGGGTATGTTCGAAGGCTTTTGTGGAACAGCAGGGAAGAAGGCACGAAAGCTTTCGTCAGAGGTGGAATCAGAAAGATGGCCCCGACAAAAAATTGGGAAGAAAACTTGGACAAGTCCCTTCATGAAGGAAAAAAAATTAGGATTTTTCACGAACCTCCCAGTTCTAGTGTCTGAGCGTTGAGGTACATTTTTTAATCTATCACTGCTCTAAGAGCTCAAATACGTTACGGCCATTACTACACACATTCCTCTACAGAATTTCTAATGAATCAGTGCATGCCGGAATGTGTTGCCCCAAATGTATTTATGTTGAAAGAATTGTGTTTCAGGTTCTTGCTAGTGCTGCTATCTGCCTTTCAAGATTTTTAAGTAAAGGTGGTTAAACGCTGGAATTTTCATATTTTGTCAGTATCGTATTGTAGGTCTGCGGAGAGAGACTTTAATTTAAAGAAGTAGATTTTAAAAAAAGCTCACATTCAGGTTGAGGTCGCCTATGAATAACAGATGTGTACAAAGATTTCTAAAAAATAATTTATTCGGAATATCTTGCGTAACAATAATACTCTTAGGAAGAAAAAAAAATACATATATTTATTTATTTACAAATCGGTGATTATATATAAATGTGCGAAATGGTTTCATACACATATACAAACATGGTATGCTTTTCCCGAATAATTGTGTGGCAATAACTACTAAGTAAAGTCTTTGGCAATTTTTTTTAGAAAAAAAGTCTCTTATTTAAATACAACAACGTAACTTTTATATATGATTCTCTTTGTCTTTGATCTCTGGAGCTGCTTCGTGGTTCAGCGTCAGTTTTCTGGATCTCCGTTTCTTGAATGCCAAATAGATGAGACGACTGCTCATGACGATTCCCTGTATTTGAGTAAAACGAATAGTTTTATATTATTAGGATTTTGTTGTGCAACGATACAAATGTCACTACATAAAGGGTGTACCACAAAAAGGACCCCCCGATTTTAAAATGAAATAACTCTGAAACAGTGATTGATAAAAGAATAAAACAAGTGGTTCTGTTCGATGTTGTACCATTCAAGAGAGGGTTTTCACTGTAATTACTAGGGCTAGGATTTTTATGACCTAAAAACCAACAGAATGTGCCCCATAAAAAATGCATTTATGCCCTAAAAATATGCTTTCATAAATAAGCTGACGATATTTCTTCGAGGAAATCGCAGATCATTGTCAAAAATGGGGCCAAAGGCATACAAATAAAATCGTCAATAGTTGCTAATATCGTGGGAAAAATCTCCAATCATTGCTGAAACCGATGTCAAGTGTAAGTAAAATTGCCAATTATTGCTAAAATCGCCTATTACGGCAAATGAAGCTAGGGAAGAGAGAGCTTTGGGGGGGGGGGATCCCTCTTCATTGTTATGATAAAATATTAAAATATGCCACAAACTTTGAATATCATGACAAGTACCCTAAAATTACTAAAAATCATGAAAAAATGCTCTATCGTGTAAAAATAGCGAAATATGCAAAATGCTTAAAAAATATGCAGAGCCATAAATGTCTTAGCCCTAGTAATTACATGTTTTGAGTTCAAAGAAATTATTATTTTTTATTAACTTACGATCGCTATTTTCACGAAAAATATGACCATAGTTGAAGCTTCGTATCCAACGGTGTCGACGAGATACCCCCCAAGAGCTGGACCAGCAAAACCCCTGTTAAGAAAAAAACAATTAATTGTATAAATACTCTGATTCTGTTGATATCCAATCTTTCTTTTTTTTCGGACCGAGCACAGCTCCAGTCTATCACCATGGGCAGTTATATGAGGCACAAGTCACTCATATGAGTGAGTTGTGTCGGAATTTCGATTGTGTGTGCGCCCAACAGTCTGAGTGTGCATATAATGTTGTGTACGATTTTTCAGTGCTGCCATCTGTATTTCATAAGTGAAAGGTAATGATTGAATATTTGTATCATTGTAGGCTTGTTGGTCTCTGTAGCGAGACTTCTCAATGGGGAGATCGGCCCACATTCGCGCCTCAAAATTAGGAACCACAGAAAACCAACTTCAGGTGACTACCATTGTGGCGACAGTGGGACGAACCCGGGTCCTTGCAATGTGAGTCCGTCACTATGACTACTCAACCACCACAGCGGCAGATAGCTAATCATTATTCTATTTATTACAATTACAGTAAAACCTTCTAACAACGGCACCATGGAAATGTGGCGTTATTAGAAATGGTCGTTTCATTTCTGAAAAAAAACAGATCTCATCAAAAAGTCTTGCCTCACACAGAAGCAGACCTATGCCGGTACACATATTCAATCATTACACTTCACTCACAATATTAAATGTAGATGATAGCAGCATCGAAAAATCAGATGCAACACACTAGATACCCACTAACTCTTAGGTACACACACTTACATAGGGTTACCAGATGCCTTCCTTTTCGATGTCATTTCAAGCGTCCTCCTACGTTTCAGAAAATTCTCCCTTTTGTCCCCCTTTTTCAGGTTTCCGTCATCATTATTATTTTTTCACACTGAAATGTAAGTCACTCTTCATTAACACCTGTGTGTATGTTTTTCACACGTTTGCAAGTTTTGACCAATTGCCATTGAAATTCCTAGAATACAAGAACTCCTAAAGTTGCAAGCGGGACAGTAGATGCTATTCTAACCACGGCCCTCTGGTTCAGAGCCCGGGGCACCAGATCCACCTGCTTTTCCCTAGTTGCGGCTGTGCTTCAAGAAAATATGAAAGATATAGTTGAAAACAGCTCTGGAAGAAGAAACTGCAACATACATTTTAAGAATACCATTGTTTGCTCACCAACATCTAATACTGTGTCCTGAAGGCAGGAAAAACACACCCTCCCCTATTCAAAAATAAAGAAATCATGATGCAAACAACACTCACCGCTGATTCCTAGTGGCACCATCTGTTATGAAAATAATGTCAAAAAAACATGTGCAAAAGAGTCCTTCTTTCTCAGTTTTCAAATCTGTGGTAACACTTACACTTAGCTCAACTCACTCGGCAGCAAATTACCTGTGGTGATAGACCCGAGTTGTGCCCATTTTGAAAGAAAGGATAAAAAAACCAAATTTTTTTTATATATGTAATATTGAACTAAAACATACCCTAGGCAGGCTGAGGAGAAAAGAAGGCCCGAAACCATTCCATAGGTTCCAGCATTTTCTGGAAAACCTCTGCTCCTGTAATTGAAATGCAAAAATATAAGATCATGATCTTAAAAACGACACAATTCATTTTAGAACAACAAGAAAAATTAATAAACACTAAAATTTAGATTTGAATCGTAGGCAAGGGCGTAGCGAGGGGAGGGGACTTGGGGGTCTGGTCCCGCCCCCCCCCCCGAAATGTGAGAAAATGACCGAAAAAAGGGAAAAAGATGGCCAAATCCATTGTTCTGTCACTTTGGTCCCTCCCCCCCCGAACGAAATTTCTGGCTACGCCCCTGATCGTAGGAAGTTTTTCCGAGCAAAACCATCTTCAAAAGCCAGAAAAGTCTACGAAGCTTCGCTAATCATTTCAGGATTGTCGCATCATGGTGACATGGTGATTTCTATGTATATTATACCTATATTTTAAGTAGTAAAACCTCTCTTTTGTGGATACTACCGGAACAAAAAAAAAATCCATCTATAAAAGAGGGGTGACTGTAAATAAGAGGGGGGGGGGGGTTTGAAAAGCATATTTTTATTATACAAGGGAAAATTATTATTTGGCCGTAAAAGAGGGAAGACAGCATCTGAGAGCTGTCCGTCAAGAGGAGTTTCACTATAATAGCTGTCTAATCTCAAATTCATGGGCAGACTAAGGCAAAATAAAAGAGCAGGACCTCTCAGTGAACCGCTAAACGCTGGTACTCAATTTGTGGCTTTGTGCTAATCTTGCCCTACCAGTAAGTACTGGCAATTGTAATGTCTGGTTTTTATTCATTTATTCACATACCCTTAGCGAGTGGGTCTAGGAGTGCAGCTATACTGTTGTTTCCAACTTTGAGACACAAATGTGAGAAGATTTCCCCGTTAAACAATCTAGACACAGAGCACAACACGCCTACAACGGTACAATCACTACACTTCATTCATGGTTAGGGGCCATTCAAGTATTACATAAGAAGATTTTCAGCCATTTTTGACCCCCTCCCTCCCCTTGTCAGCAAAATTTCGTCAGCAGCTTAGAATATTTCATATCTTCAAAAAGGGGTGGTTGATGACGTAAGCAACCTTCAACCCCCCCACCGTCATCAAAAGTCAGCAAATCCAAACTTGAATGACCCCTTAGAAAAATTGATGGCAGATAGCATACTACACCTAACATGCATTGAAACAAACTTTACGTTAGGTTCACAATATGGACATGCATATTCAAACATGTACCAATTTGTAAGAAGTTCTGCAGAGGAATATGAACGATATGTCTGGTTTAGTAGTAGCAATCAGCTATACAGATAAAAAGAATTGCAATTTAAAATGACCAATCTATAAAGGCACCCCTATAGGTGCATTCCCACTACTTAAGCATCGGTTTATACTCACACAACTTGCTGAATTCATAAGTAATATGGACATAATGGCAGATCACATGACAAGTAACATATGCAAGATAAGTTGGTGACTTTCGGTTATCCACCTGTTGTCAGTTCATAAAAGATTTGCATCGTGACATTTATGATTTGCATTGTAGGCAGCACAGAGCTTAACCAGCTTTGATTTTATTATTCTTTCTTCCAGACAGAACATGGTCTAATTATCTGCTCGCATGCCATTCTAGACTACTAAATCCTCTCGAGCTATGTTGGGCAGATGAAATAGTGTGGACATAGACCAAATGAGCAGGAGCCTGACGATCATGAAATATGGAGAGACATTCAGATGATAGTTGATTAATCCAATATAATACCAAACACATTATACTGGAAAATGTTATGGCAAACACAGCTGCCATCAATGACGTACAAGAAAAAAATATCAAACTAACAGCGATGATGACTCTTTACGTTTCAAACAATATGCTACCTTTGACAAGTCAATGAATGTTTCAACAACAAGAATAAATGCATAATACATACACAGCATTTTTCATTCCATGAGTGAAGCTGCAGACGATTTCGCCAGCCATCCCAAGGCCGAGGAGAACTTGAGAAATGATTATGACCCATAACATTCTGCGAAAAGGAAAAACAAGAATTTTTAGTTTCAGTTATCATCGCAATATAAAGTGAAAAGATTTTCTTTCACCTGAGAAACCTACTATCAAATCGATTACAGGTTAACTCATTCACTCTCACTAGCACGTATACGTCCCATACAAGTTTCGAACTGCCTAGAATAATGGTAGCCAGAGGCGGTTTACAGTTTTTGCCGCCCTTCTTCCAGCCTAGTAAAATTTTCCTTTTCAATAATTTTTCGAATTTGCCATCTTTAGTTTCTGTATGTTACAAGGTGTAGATTTGAACCCAGGACCTGCAGTGTAACAGACCATTAAGCTACCGACATTGGCGGACAGAATGTAGAGTCGCAGCAAAGTATATAAAATTTAAACATCCGCTAGTTGCCAGTTGGTACCAATTGACAGTAGGTAGCAACCCATTTTTGATAAACATGTGCATGTACATTCCGACATGTTCAACGCTTCAGCAAGCCCCTTCTTATTTCTCGGACTTCGTAATGTGACTTCAGTGTGTGGCACCACCTGCAAGCGACATTTGTAACTAATTCTGAAACTTCTGTATCGGATATGTTTCATTCTCAGAGTTTTTATGCACATTCAAAAATACATGTTTTCTTATATTAAATTCAGGAAATGACATCTGAGTGTTATTAAGTCAGAACAGAATATCTGATCGATATGAAAATACTAAAAACCATGATAGAAATAAATTAATCGTACACACTTACGTGGGAAAAGTCAAGAAAGGGACGGGACCAATGATCAAGAAACATATGGTGAACATGAATATTGCAATAATCGTGAAATGCTGAGCATTCGCCTGCAAGAGAAAAAAATTGATTAAATGAAATGAAAAACATTAACATTTTGATCCGCTTCTTGAACGGTTGAAGTAATTGCAAAGTCAAATTATCTGAACAAGTTTAGAACATATAATTACACAACTTTAGACGTTTTACAGCAGTATCATAGAAGAACATTTCACAGCATAAATATGTTGATTTCATAAATAAACGATTTAGAGCTCCATTTATACCGTTTTCTCAGCGAAGTATCCCCACACGAATGCAGTCAATGCATCGACCAGACCCTCGATAAGAAATATTCCACCAACAGCACTTGGTGATAAACCAAACTGTAACGATAAAAAAAATTGCATTGAAAAAAATTGAATAACTGATAGCGATTTCAAATACTTTAGTCTCATGAACAAGCATAGTAATGTAACTCTGAGCAATCCTCCAGCAGCAAAAATCGATCATTAAAAAAAAATTTAATACCTGTCTAATGTGCGGTTCTAAAGTAGCTTCATTGAAGCCAAGTGACATAAAGCAGGTGATGATTACGAAGGAATCCAAACAAAAATCAACATCGGATAAGATCTTGCGTGCATTACCAGCCTTCTGCTCTCCCGCAGTATCTAATTTAAGGGAGGGGGAACACATACATATATAAAAGCATTCTTATAATTTAAATTCACACAATGACACTGAAAAAAATATCCATCTACAGTAGAATCCGGACTATCGGATAGAATAGAGTAGAATCCGGACCGAAAAAGTCGGATAGGCAGGAGTTCTGTAAATGCTCACTCGTTACCCCCCCCCCCCCAAATACCATCAAAAACACCATTTTAATAATAAAAACCGCTCCTATTTTTCCGCACTGGAGAAATAGTTTGCATTAATGCATCAGCTTGTTAAATTGAGCAGCTACTGCATTAACTATTATAATAATCTAACTTTAAAGTTTTAACTATAAACAGATAATGCTCCAACACACTTTACCTAAATTGGCAAACAGGATAAAATTAACGACAGTTCCTGCCAGAAGCAAGGCTCCAACGACAAAGAAAGGTGTCCCGAAGCCTCCTAACTATAAAAGGAAAAATAATCATGGAAAATATGAAAAACTAATTTTATCATAACAAATACAGTGAAAAATAAAAATCTACATAACGATACCATCTTTAAAGATAATTGCCTACATAACGATAGTACTCTTTGGTTCCAATGCACTTTTCACAGAAGTAGTAATATAATTCCATCTATAACAATTACTCTTTTATATAAATAACATTACATAACTTCTGTCTCTGGAGTATTGTTACACAGGCACGTTTCACTGTACTCCCACAATCAACATAATATAAAAACAGTTACTAAAACACATAATCATGGTTTTACTCGATACAATCAATGCTTGATAATAAAAAATATAGTCTTTTAATTTCATAATCACTAAGAGATTTTAACCAAAAAAATTTTATTTTTAGAATTTATACATTGCTTTAGAACAGAAATGTGAGATAATTTGCGTATCGGCAAAAAATAAATAAAGAAGAGAAAAAATTTGTACACAAGCAAAAAAAAGGAAGAAAAATAATTTGCGGACCGACAAACAATAAATAAATGGGAGAAATGATTTGCAGACTGGCAGAAAAATGGGCGAAATAATGTGCAGATTGACAAATAGGAGAATTAATAAATAAATGATTGAACTGACAAAAAAAAATTGTCAATTGACAAAATCTATATATATAAAATTGATTTTCTGTGTGTGTGTATGTTCTCTATACAAATCTACAAATTTAGATCGATCGTCGCCAAATTTTTCATATATACCAAATGGGACCTGACTTGAATGATAGGCTACTTTAAAATTTCGTCAGAGCAGGGCAAATGCCTCAAATGAGCAAAAAACTGTTCAATCCTCAAAGTAATGAGAGCTTTTTGAATAGATGCCATCATCAGCATCACTTTGAGGGTAAGGCAAGGGATGATCCCCATAGAAATCAGTGTTAAAATTGCCGCTTTTACTGTAGAAATGCAGAAATTTAGTGGGGTTTTCCGCCACATCCATAATTTAAAAAATTGTATTGAATTCTTGAAATATTAAGATCGCTTAGAGATACGAAGCCCAGAAGATTAAATATGAAGTAATTAGCCAAACCTACTTTTGAGTTGGACATTCATGCAATAACATTGATTTAAACTTTTTATTTATATCTTCTCAAGCATGAAAATTAATGTCTCCATACTGTCTTTTAATATGCAACTGCATAAATTCATGTGGGTTAGTATATTTTAAAATTAATTATGGGCCCGTAAAAAGTACATCGAAAAAATTCCACAGCTTTAATTAAGCATCTTTGAAAGCTGAAACAGGCAGATGGAACTTGAAGCTCAAGGGGAGAGAGAATCGAAATACTTAGCGCCCCTTAAAAAAAGAAAAAATATACATTAATTTCTACGTTTCTTTAAATCTAGATTTGTTTATTTCATGAGTCGTCATATTGGTTAACTCAGAAACAGGTTACATGTCCCTCAAAGAACGTGGGAGATATCATGTGATCCAAAAAACCTCATTAAAGAAAACCCAGGCACACACACACACAGCGCCGGGTATTATAGCTAGTAATAAATAAATGGGAGAAATAATTTATGGACCGACAAAAAAAAAATTAAAATAATTTGCAGAATGAGAAATAATAAATAAATGGGAGAAATAAATCGAGCGCCAGCAAACAAATAATAAATAGGAGAAATAATATGTGAACCAACAAAAAAAAGGAAAAATAATTTGCAGACAGACAAATAATAAATAAATGGGAGAAATAATTTACGGACCGACAGAAAATGGTGAAAATAATTTGCAGACTGACAAATAAGAGAAATAATAAATAAATGAGTGAAATAATTTGAACGCCAGTAAATAAATAATAAATAGGAGAAATAATTTTCTACACCAGTAAAAATAAATACAATCTACAGACCTGCTGATGGCTGGCAGATGTAAAAAACCAATATCCAGATAGTAGAGCATTTAACAAATTAAAAATTTATGTACTGCTTAATAATGAGTTGGTCTGAATGTTTTGCGGACCGGTAGGAAATTCTCACAGACTGGGAACTGGTCTGCGGTCCAGCGGTTGAAGAATACAGACAGACACTAAGCTGAGCAGTATGCACAACAAGCGATAAATTAGACTTACACCATAAAGAAACCCACCGATGACAGGTCCTATGGCCAATCCGCATGAAAAAGCTGTCTCAGCTATCGACTGAAAATAAGGAGAAAGAAATATTCATTAGGTCCAAAATTTCGAAGAAAATAACATTTTCAGATATAATTATTGCTTTTTAAAATTTAATAATTAAATCTGAATAATAAGTTTTAGAAGTCATACATATATATATAATGGAACCTTGATTACCTGACATTATTGGGACAAGCCTACGTCAGAAAATCAAGGTTTTTGGACTCTGCCAAATATGCATTGATTTAAAGGTTTAAGCCTAGTATCATCAATTTATACTAATTATAATAAAATGCTATATGCGTAGGGAAATAGTACATATAGAATATTTGTATATGTTTAATTGACTGTCCTCAATATATTTTGAAGCCTAGTACCGCAATACCCTTTGCACATGTTTTTGACACATCCCCTTCCTCAAATTGGGACAATTCATAGCCCTTTTATGGTATGGAAGAGCCTTTGTCTGATACAATCACAAAACAAAAACAATAAAAAAAAGAGAAATACACATAAAAAATACAAAATTCCTAGTGCATTTCGACCCACTATGGGTGCCTCCTTCAGAGGATAAATATAACATGACAGCTATCCACGCTGACCGGTTTGGAAAAACCACTGTTAAAAGACTTTTCTATTTGATTGCTACAGATAATGCTTTAGACTAATTATTTGAATTTGTGACAAATGCTTCAAACTTACCATAGCTCTCCCAATAATGTCAGAAAACTCGCAGCCAAGCACCGTATAAGAGGCTGTAAGAAATGCAGAAGCACCAATAGCATCAATTATTCTGATGGTGAACGCTAGAGCAATAAATGGAGTTCCTGATGGTACGTAGATGAGAGTTCTGTGGAGAGATAATGCAAAAAAAAAAAAAAACCAGAAAAATTAAATATAAATAATTTGGAAACCATCGGCCAATTTTTACAAATACTGTGAAATTCTTGTACAATGCTACTAAAGGGCAGTGCTGCAACTGGGGGGGGGGGGGGGGTAGCAGGCGAGTCTGGGGGGGAGGGGGTAGCAGGCGAGTCTGGGGCGCAGAACAAGAGAAAAAATTTTGCCTTCAACATTACAGGTTATAGGTCAATGCCAAAATGGGTGTTTGCTCCAGCTAACCAAGCAGCTAGCTGTGGGCCTGCTCAAAGGACCACAGAAAAGTACAGTTATACAGAAATTAGTGACAGGGGACATTACTGAATCTAAGAGTGGGAGGGGGATGGCAATATAAAGTTTCCATAAATTATGTTAATGTGTTTATCGATATGGAAAGAGATTAGGAAGTCATGGAAAAGTTGAAAGAAACAATCATGAATATATTTTTTCCCCCAAGAAAAATGGTCCTAACACTCCTGGGGAAAATTTATCTGGCACCTAATTTTTCCAATCAATTTGTCAAGCCTTGAGTAATACCATTATACAAGGTTGAACAAAAAAAAAACTAGGAGTCAGAAAAGCTTTCCAGGTGCCAGAAAAATTTTACCTGAAGGAAAAAAGGTCCAAAATAAAGCTTCTTTTGACTTTTTAAAAACATAGAGACTCTCCTTTATGTTAGCAGATATGGTGCTAAAAATTTCAAAACATTTTGTGCAGTCCTCAACCTATAATTTAATAACTACACAAAAAAATTTCAAGCGCCACTACCCATTTCTTAGTTGCCATAGCAACCTGGGATTTTTCCAGCCCCTGCAATTATATAGTAAAACATCTGGATATAAAAATTTGAATAATGATATACCCAGTCACATACGATCTTAATTACCTTGGCTGACGATTCAAGCACCATAGATCAACATAAATGCTATGGACAGATATGTTTTAATGAGAATTGTATATATATATATGTTATTTTTACCCAAAAAGTATTGAACATATTCCTGAAGTTAGCATACCAGCTTTTAAGAGAAAACCCGGCTTTACGACAGGAACCTGAAAGTGAAAAAAAAATGAAAATATCACTCATTCAGTTGAAATATTGTATTCTTGAACGCAATAGTTTTGAAACAATTCAATAGAAAGTATAGAATTAACCTTTAAATTTTTCCCTTTGTCGTGAGCTTAGTAGGCTGGTGAATCACTTATTGATGATTTGAGATGTAGGGGAAATTTTTCCTGACTTGACGAACCGGGAGGAAGAAAATTAAGCACCAGTGAAGTTTTTAGGAGCCTAAAGTGGCCTCACATGGCCTTCTTTACCACAAACACCAAATCCAGTCATATCGCCATATGGGAATTTCCTACCGATGGAGTTGTGTGGGAAATGAAGGCACCATCTATCGATACGATTTTTCAATTGACTTCCAGTAATCCACGATTTCAGTAATCTGACATAGCCTGGTCTGATATGTGCCAGATTAACAAGAGTTGGCTGTATTTTTCTGCATGAAGCCAGATGCTATGAATGATTTGGCAATATAATTTTTATATATAGCCAACAGCTGTGATTTAGCGACATAAAATTTGACAGCGATGATTGACTCTCCGTCTCACATCTGTTACTGAAAATAACTTGAAATCAACTACATAACTGAGAACATCATGTTGATATAATGTGTTTGCATTGTTTATAATAAAAATTATTTTTGGAAAATTTACTTTTAGAATTATTATTTGATGAAGGGAATGTTGGCATTAGTTGAGTATATTGTCTAAATTGGCATCAATCATGAGAGTGATGCTTGTTGTTTGTTGCTAAAGCAGTACTGCTACCACGAGTATTTCCCCAGCCATAGGCATATGCAGAATTTTCTCAAGGGTGGGGTTTCAATTTCAATTTTCTTCTGGGGGGGGGGGGGGGTTAAGTTTTTCCTGCAAAATAACACTATAATCTCAGCTTAAGGGGAGTTAGAACCCCCCCCCCCCCCGCTTTGTGTACGCCAATGTCTTCAGCCATCTTCCACCATTTACTCTCGCCCATCAAAGTACTCACTGAGACTATCTCACATAAATTTCACTCAGAGTTTGTCATTGGTCGGGAGCCAACTCCTCCAGTTAGGTCGAGAGCGGACAATGGTGTGAGAAAAACAGAATTTTCTTCACTGGTCCATTCACTGGTTTCAGATTAACCCTGGGCAGCAATAGGTGAATGGCCCTTTCTCCTGGTCTGCGGATCATCCCAGAACCTCTGCCGCTTTGTCCATTGTCATTCCACAAAAAATTGCGGAAACCCTCAGTAATGAACTTGGAAAAATTATCGATCACATTCTACTTGTTGGTAGAATGACTACAATCAAATAAAAACTGCCGCAAGGAAAAGAAGTCGTCATTTCAGAAGACAGACAATTTGACTAAATGAAAAAATACTATTAATCAAATTACTTTTGTTTTCCAAAAATGACACATTTCAGTTGAAATCAATAAATGTTAGCTGCACACAGGTCGAGTGTGACTTCTGGAGTCCCCCTGTGAAGTTCAGTGGTCTGCGACAAACTTTTCATCCAAAAGTGCTCAATGACTTGAAAAAGGTTTGAGAATCACTGCTCTGAGGTTATGTTTTTGCTCAATTTTATTCTAATAAGGCATTCACAGGCATATGCAACAAGGATTCCCCTCTCCCCTGGAAAGAAAAAAATGACTCGGTAGGACCCTAGGCCAGGACTTTGAACAGTGGCTCCTTTATAGTCAAATTATAGTGTAAGTAAATGGGGAAAAAATATAACATTTCTTTTAGATTCTCTGGCAGCAGCTGATGCCCTCAATGTAGAGGCCCGAGCGTGTCCCCTCCCCTCCTGCAGCAGGGGCCCCCTAGACTGGGATTGTTGGCAGCAGCACCCCAAACCTGCTTTTCACAGCCCCTATATAGTGTGAAAAATCAAAAAAGTGAAAAGAATAGTTCCGGACCTCAGGGCTAGAGACCTATCAACCCTTCTCTTATGGGGAGCCCATGGGCTTGTGAAAATTAGATCTTGTTACAATTTCCGATATTCAAATTGGTAGGCAAGCATTTCTAGCCAGGAAGGGGGGATCTCAGAAAAGAAATATTGCCAGGGTGCCCTTGATGTTCTTAAAACGGCCCTAGCAGTCCCACCCATGTCGGACCATGAATTCCTCAACAGGCAGCTGCAGCTCCCACCTTTACATAGTAAATTTATAGTGGTAAAACAAAAATGGTAAAAATTTTGGGTAAGAAGATCCCCAGTCCGGGGAGGGGGGCACAATGGTAGCCCCACATCCTGGAGCAGGTTCCCTAGGCTGGGATCTTCACGGGCTCATGGCCCCCCCATCCAGGAGTAGGGCCCTAGGCTCGGATCTATCGCGGGCCCCCTGGTCAAACTTCTCACGGGCTCTTCTATAGTTCATGTATAGCGTGAAAAAGCTAAAAAATTATGAGAATTGTCCCGGGCCCCAGGGCTAGAACCCTGTCAGCCCCGGCCTTGTGGGGACCAAGCACGGGCCCTTTGAATTTATAGCATGAAAAACAAAAGCTGGTGGGAATTGTTTCAGGCCCTGTCAGCCCCTCCAGAATTTTGGGATCATAATTAATGAACTGTGCAATAAAATACACACGCAAATTATGTAAACATACCTCGTCTCAATCGCCATATATGGGGTGCTCTTCTTTAAAAAAGATGGACATCGTAGACGGTGCTCGTGACTTGAAAAAACTTCGAGACTCCTTGATATAAATAAATTTTGGAATCGAGTCCGAACTCTTTATCACATAAACATCGAAACCAGGGCTCGAATCCATTCCAATCGACGAGGAAACCCTTTTCCTCACAGTGGCCATTGTTATCCCCCTCCCCCAAAACAATAACATTCAATTCAACAACATTCAAAATCAAGCGGAATGTCTTTTAGCGCCATCTATAGCATTTATACTGACTGCAGTATACCATGTTTATTTCAACTCTCATTTTATATCTATAGATGGCGCTGCACAAAGACAAACATTTAAACGTCAGGATAAGCTGGTTAAATTCCTCACGCCAGATAGCGCTAAAAATACCCACTTGCAAAAAAAAAAAAAAAAAAAAAAATCGCGCCAAATTCAAAAGTTTATTTATGCCGGTCTGGCCTCCACATCCTGTCAGACAGACAAGATGAGCCCTGGTCTTTCCGGAATGTTCTCTGTTCTTCCCCCTTTACCCGTGTGGGGCCCTAACATCCCGGAGTGGGCCCCTAAGCTAGGGTTACTGGTATAATTGGTAGCGTCCTCCCACGTTTCGGAAAATTCACCCTTTTGTCCTCCTTTTCAGGTTTCCGGAATTATTTTTCTTAATTATCTTTCTTATTATTTATATAAATCTTCCCCAGAAAAATAATTCTTTTTCTTGGGGGGGGGGGCGGTGGAATCTCCGCCCATGTTGTGACCGGTTTTATTTAGGTTGAATGACGTACGTACGCCATTAAGGGTGCGCATGCAGACGTCCTCCTTTCTCAGTGTTTCGAATCCGGTAACCCTAGCCTAGCGGGCTCTTCTGTATTTATAGTATGATAAGACAGAAAATCATTGTAATTGTCCCGGACCCAGGGCTGTAGCCCTGTCAGCCCCACCCCAATGCTTTGTAGAGGGAGGGAGGGAGGGAGGGAGGCGGGGGCATGATGCCCGTTATGATTATTTAGTTACTGTACGGTTTTCTGTTGTGGTACTGCAGGGCCGGTTTTGGACATTTTTCAAGTGTAAGCAAATAATATATTTTTGTGATAAAAAATCATTTCCCCGCTTCAGCTGGTGCACTAAAAAATTGCCCCCCCCCCCCTTCAGTTGGCGCGTTCTGCGACCGCGTAGTTCACAGGATTCAATATCCAGCCTTATGTGGTCCTGCTATACAACAGAATTTGAACCTAAAACATAAGCAATAAGTGAGAGGACAGTGCTCTTCCTAGCACTGGAGCCTGGGACTATTTTCTCTCCATTTTTTTTTTTCAAAATAGTATATTTCTCATAGAAGAGTTGATCCACTTTGCCCAAGAATATTTAGAAGACACCAACGAATAAGGCAAATACACTGTATTTGCCTTATTCGTTGGTGTCTTCTAAGTATATTTCTCGCTAACAATTCACTAATGATTGGTCCGCTCCCAGCCAAGGGGCCCTGCTCCAGGACGGGGGAGGGGGGTAGCCATGATCACAGAAGTATTGTTGGAGGTCGGACATGACTCCACAGTTTCAGGGCCTAGAAATTGGCTGCCTTTTTATTATAGGCGCGGGTACCTTTCCCGGAACTAGATGAGGGTGGGGGGGGGCAACTGTCCCTGGTGGCAAAATTTATGGGTGGCAGTTTTAGGTAGGAACAAAAAACACCGTTATATAAAATTATTGAATTTCAAGGGGGGGGGGCAATATACCTAGTTACGTCCCTGCCCTCTCCCCTACACCTCTGTCTCAAAGAACACTTTACATAAGGGGCAAAGTCGTAACTAAGATTTTTGCCTCCCAGGGCAAACATTATTTTGTGGCCCCCTACACCTTTAAAATTATATAATTTTGTAACGGTGTTCTTTGTTCCCACCTAAAACTACTGCCCCCCTAAATTTTGACGCCCGGAGCAGTTGCCCCCCCCCTCTAGTTACGACCCTGATATATAAGGAGCCCTGAAAATTCATACTACCTAGGGTCCAAACTTATCAAATACCGGCACTGATCTGGTGCCATGAATTCGAAAAGTATGTAAATTGGTAGGTTGTTATTTTCAGATAGGCTCAGGGCCGCAGCGTTAGGAGTAGGGGATTGGGGGTCTGTTCTCTCCCCCCCCCCCAAAATGTGAGAAAATGGCTGAAAAAAGGGGGGGAAAAGATGGCCAAATCTATTTTTCTAGCACTTTGGTCTCCCCCTCCGAACGAAATTGCTGGCCTATGGGCCTGGAGAGGCTCCAAAGTATCTCTTTTCCCGGGAGCCAGGGATGCTGTTGACAAAGAGTAACCTTGCCCCAGTGCACGGCATTCCTGAGCGAATTTTCAGACAACTCTTTCAAGTTGTTATTAAATGATTCAAAATGTTTTCTCTCTCCACCCCGAAAATACGAAAATATTAAAATTCGGGACAAACGAGCATTAAAAAAAAGGGGTGGGGGGTTCAGGAATGTAGGACATTCCTGTGAAATACTTCTGGACGTCTGGCAATCAAACTAAAAACACATACCAAATCATAATATAATTGCATACATAAAATATTGCATTGTATAAACAAAAACACGTATTATTCATGAAATATTCACTCACGATTTTCCCATGGATAGGTGACGCTAAGAACATGACGAGTTGATATATGCCGAATATGAACCCATACTGCGTCGCAGTTGCGCCTTTGCGTTCAGCCTGAAAAGAAAAATTGATAAGAATATAGACTGCGGTCGCCTCGATGATTCGAAGGTTCCGCATAATCCGAGGTGCTCAGATTATTCGAAATTCCTTTCTCAAAGCCTCTTTGTTCTCCGCCAATAATGAGTTTTCTTTCATTTTTCTTACGAGATACGATTTCAGCCAAGGCAGGGTCATTTTAACAGCATCATGGGCCCCCCGAGCAAAATGATTTTTCTGAGGCCCTTCCCTACTCTACTCAAAATGCTTGCGCACTGAGAAGCATTTATTGTTTTACCGCCTGTGGGCTACACGAATTTTGCCGCCCTTCTCCCATCCAAGTCTGATTTTCTTGACTACCCTTTCCCCGAATTTGCCACCCTGAGCTATAGCCCGCTTTCCCCCCACCCCGCCTTCTGCAAGTACACCTGTGTCTGTAAGTCACTCTCTAGGTCACTCCCATGATCATACACTCTCTAAGTCGTCACGCTTTTAAACATTAACATGCTTGCACACTGTTTTGGTCACTTACGTACTTACACACTGTTTTGGTCACTTACGTACTTACACACTGTTTTGGTCACTTACGTACTTACACACTGTTTTGGTCACTTACGTACTTACACACTGTTTCAGTCACTCACATGCCATGCTTGCACACTGTTTCGGTCACTCACATGCCATGCTTGCACACTGTTTCGGTCACTCACATGCCATGCTTGCACACTGTTTCGGTCACTCACATGCCATGCTTGCACATGCTCTATGCCACTCTTTTGGTCACTCACATGCCATGCTTGCACATGCTCTATGCCACTCTTTTGGTCTCTCACTCACATGCAATGCTTGCACATGCTCTATGCCACTCTTTTGGTCTCTCATTCACATGCCATGCTTGCACATGCTCTATGCCACTCTTTTGGTCTCTCACTCACATGCCATGCTTGCACATGCTCTATGCCACTCTTTTGGTCTCTCACTCACATGCCATGCTTGTACATGCTCTATGCCACTCTTTTGGTCTCTCACTGACATGGTTCCTTTGCTTTATAAGTCACTCTTTTGATCATCTACACGTTTACATAATGTTGTATTTCAATTTCTTTTTAGGCATTCACATGCTTGCACATGCTCTAGTGCAGTGGTTCTCAACCTTTTTTTGTCAATGGCCCCCTTTCAACCATTTCTCATTCCTATGGCTCCCTCTTGCGAACATGAATAATTTTCTAACCCCCCGTTCGTCCGTTTTTCCATTAGAAGATAGGTATTCAAAAATTGTCTGAAGTATATTTATATACCTCAGACAATAACAACAAATATGTTTGACTTTAATTTGATTAATTTTTAATTTATGAAAATAACGAAAGAGCAAAATAAACGTAATGGAATACAGTAAAAAAAAAATAGAATAAATTATTTTCAATCAATGCAAATTCTGCGCTTGAAGACGACACAGTGTAGTCTTCAAGCTATAGTAATAGTTTATTTTTGTGTAAATGATTATGGTTTCGTTGAGAAAATGTCAGTTGTAGCTTCCAAAATACGCATTCTTATAATGATAAAAATCGCAAAAAGTGGTAGCAAGCAGTTTTATTAATTTTATTCTCTTCATGCGGATAAAAGTGGTATATAATGAGGGAGTAGCCACACAGAAATGAATCACAATTGAAAAGTTCAACCTTTCACATCGTTTTCAGTAATGTATCAAGAATACAGGTTCATGTTGTAGCCATACTATGAACTTAAAAAATTGAACTAAAGTACGTGTGAAAAATTTTTAAATATTTGTTTGAAACATTCATTCCAGAGAAATCATGTGCGCAGCCACAGGGCCGGATTAACCATTAAGCAAAATAAGCACGTGCTTAGGGCATCAGTACAAAAGGGGCACCACAAAAAGATATCATATGGTATTTCTTTTTAATGCACGGATTTTTTTTCAACATCCGATAGAAGATCCTAAAATTTTAAGAACACTTGATTGTATAGTTGAAGATCATTATCACAAGAATGGCACGAAAGATGAGAATCTAATAATATTGCAAACTATAGTCCGTTTCAGGTTAACTTTGCAGTGAAGGGGAAGCTACGAGGGGCTATGGGAACGAAAGCTTCTTAACCTATATATCGATGCGCGGCCTCGGTAAGGTATGGCCGATTCTTGCCAATCTCACTGAGAAAAATATTTTTTACGTGTAACGTAATTGCACAGTTAAATTAGTAATAATTACAGAATTAAAAGAAAACCATTGCCGATACTTTCAGAAATTAAAGTGAAGTTTTTGAAATCATTTGTTTTTTTTGATTAGAAAGTGTTTTAAAATTTAGAAAAAATAATTATCTTCTATCAGCGTGTCACTTACTCTTCATTGCTGTGCCGTAAGTAACACTAAAAATTTCAAAAAACAGTCATATTTTTCCGCAATATTTCCCTTCCCTCAGCTGAAATTTATTTACAAAAAAAAAATCCAAACAATATTATGAAAGCAACGTATAATTTTAAAATACTGTATATTAACCATGGCTCTCAAAAACTTGGGGATTTTTAGTTTTTTCTTCAATTTAAATGGAAAAAAATTAGTGTTAAATAAAATTGAGAAGAAGCAGATTAACTCTGTTTTCACGTGTAAATGCAGGAATGTCACCAAATAATAATAATGATACGGAAAAGTTTAGAATTTTTCTACTCACTTTTCTTGCCGAAATTTCCGTCGCTCCCTCCTTCCCCGAACGGTATACGTCGATGCCACTTGTTTGTTTTCACGACAGTTTTAGTCTTTTGTTACGGTTGATGTGCTGCTCATGGTTGTTGTTACGGATGATTCTTATTGAGTTTTGTTTACAGCGAGTATTCAAAAACCAAAAATATAATATTCAGGAATGGAAGAGCAGAGAACTTTAGCGTGGCTATCTCTGGTGAAAATTAAGACACAACTGTCACATAAAAGATGAAAGCCCAAACCACTGTGGACCCCTCTCTCTCTCTCACTTATTTTATCTGAAGAGACACTAAAGGCACGGGGCATCGAGAGAAACAGGTGGGTGGAAGATGGCGTCCGTTCGTGTGAGCGGAAGTCGCGAGTCTGTCAACGCTCTCCGTGATCGGAAACTAAAACTATCCCATAAACATGGCAAAAAATGATTAAAAAAAAGGAGGACCTAAAACTTCTGCACCCATAGAGGGCCTCTCATAACAATATCGGTGCTCTCGTGGAAGAGAAACACTTCTTGTAATCTATGAGTGAATATCTGAACTCACTGAAGCCTATTTTTGGGAGAAAACAAAACTGATTGAATATTCGTTTTTATGTAAGCATGTAACTGCATGTAAAACAATGAAAAATTGTATCGTTATGGAAAATTCAACCAAATAACGAAAAAAAAAAATATATATATATATAGTATACAATTGTGTAACGGAAAAAACACGACAGTGATATTGGCGGGGAAAATTTCTAGGATATCGCGCCAGAGTGTCGTTGCCGTTACTATGGATTTTTGATAATGGTAACCAATATTTTTAATAATTTAAAAATTTCTAAGATTCAATATTTTCTCCTTGGATGGTTTGTACAGCCTTTATTCATCAACCGTTCGTCGTAGTGGTATGGTTCTAATTTTAAAAATTCTCAAAATGTGACCTGAAATCGCCCTGTACGAGTTTTGAGGATGAAAATACAGTGTACGCAAAATAAAACATGTAAATTTTTGTACGACCCCCCCCCCCCTAATTTCCAATCAGACAGTTATTGCTCTTTCTCTTCTGAGCCCAACAAACAAATCACATGTTTTTAACTGCATTATTCCCTGAGATATTTAAATTCAAAAATCGGAGACAGGTTTGGGCTCAGGAGAATTTCGCGACCCAATGCAGAAAAATTTTTTTGCGGCTCCCTCTAAAAACATTTTATGTAGTTGCTCCCTGACTTACAAACTTTTCGAGTTACGGACATAAATCTTGAAGGGCAAATTTTTTTTCACAAAGAACGCATTTTATTACGCTCATTTTCTTTCATTATTTCAGGAACGCGTCGATAGTCTGGATCGTAATCAAACACGATATCCATTGAGAGGGAATGGAATTTAAATTAATTTTACTAAATTCATAAATTAATAATAATAATTAGCACGTGGTCCACCTGCTGACACTTCATCGTGGTTCGAATCATATTGAACAGACAGACATTTTTGTCACACTTTTAAAGCGCTTCATCATCTCTATCAAATGTACGTTGCAATTCGATAACTTTGATCATTTTTGGAATTTCTTATTGCTGTTTTTGTTTAATTAATGTAAATTAATAAAAGTGAAGGAATCGAGTAATGGAATTCCATGACTCCCCACAAGGGTGGGTCTGACAGGCAGGATCGTCGTAATAGCATCATAGACCCCGAGCCAAGGGATTTTTTGGAGGCCCTACATGAGAAATTCTCGAAATATTCAACTACGTCTCGTTGTTGAGAAACAAATCCAGAATTGATGGAAGCAATTATTTCAGAAGTAATGAAAAAAATAATAATTAATACAGGAAATAAAATTCCAGAATTAATGAAAGAATATTCAAAAAATAATGAAGGAAATTTTCAGAAATAATGGAGGAAAATCCAGAATTGATGAAGGAAAATTCAAGAAATTATGAAAGAAATTATTCCGGTATTAAATAAAAATAATTTAATCTTTTTTCACCTGTAGATGAGTTCTTCTCTCTATCCTTTTTTTAAATCTTTAAAACCCAATATTTAGAGACCGAACTGTACATTTCTATGGACAAATTGCCAGGCGGGAAGTTTTGACCGAGTCACGTGATTTCCCTGCATTTGATGTCGCTGCAGTCGCGGTAGCTGGATGTTCCCTCCAGTAATATATAATCTCTGTCGTCTGCTTCTCTCCGTGTTACTTGTTTTGGGCGTCTCCTTGAGTCCTGAGAAAATTACTGAACTGGCAGTTCGAACTTCCAGTTCTGTTTGTGAGCTTAGCTTGTAGGGAACCCTCTGTCGTCTGCTCATTAAGATGTTCTTTGCTTTGGACGTCTCCTTATGCTCAAATAAAATAACCGAACTTATAGTTTAAATTTCCAGTTCAGTTCACGAGCTTTGTTTATAAGGAACTGAGCGGAATAAAGAATATAGTTTTTTTACTTAGAACTTCATCATCACCAGGTGAGTCACTTTTAAATTTGACATCAGATGGCAGCACATTACTGTAAAGTGCAGTGTGGAAAAATTCACTTTTTACGATCTTACCTGTCGTCGGACGTGGAGGTCCTATGTTTTGGATGTCTCCTTGGGTCTTGAAAAAATTACTGAACTGGAATTTTGATCTTTCAGGTCAGTTTATAAGCTTTGTTTATAAGGAGCAAAGAATTTAGTTTTTTATACCTGAGCTTCTCGTCATCACCACACCACGTAAGGCACTTTTGATTTTGAAAGTAGGTAGCAGCACCAACAATATTTTTAAAAATGAATGTCCTAAAGTATTCTAGAGTATTAAATTAATTTTAATTCCCTTTTAAAATTGTTAGTGCCATTGTGAATTTGCGGCAAATGCTACAAGGCAAAAAAAAAAACCAAAATAACTGCTATTGGCGGATGGCGTAACAGTTCGAGTTACCCAGTATATACGGATTTTGTCATTGCGTAACGCAGTGACAAAACTATTCATGTGAACATAATAATGATTCATTATCAGGATTTCAAGCCCATCGGAAAATATAAATAAGGGGCCATTCAGGTATATATATATAATATATTACGTAAGCAGATTTTCAGTCATTTTTGATCCCCCCCCCCCCCGTCAGCAAAATTTCGTCAGCATGACGAACCAAATGACGTTAAGACCGTCTTAAATATGTTTAAAATCACGTTTTTCCCGTTAAATTGAAAGGAATGGCATATGAACACTTGCGATTGAGACACAACAGCAAATTTATGCAATTACAGTTTCTTAAGTTATACAGCAATGTAGTTTTAAAAAATTTAATTTCGCGGGTATTTTTCCTCATGTATGATTTGGTCTCTTGGATGGAGTTCGTTATAACTGAATTCGACTTTATTTCTTTTCAGTGGGGGCAATGGGTGTTGGCACACCCCTCCCCAAAAATTCATTAAAAAAATACCCCAGAGCAATCATTCTTTATTCGATTTTTATAAATATATTCCCCCATCAGACCACTCAGGTTTAGAGGTGCCGCGAGTTCGATACCCGGTTCGTCCTTGTCAGAAAACTTTCCTGACACAGGGGTACAACAAAAAATGGCGACTTGACCGCAGCAAAAAATTGCTACCGCACGGAGTCCCCCATCGAGGGATTAGCGCACCAACCTCTCGATGAGTATAAGAAACAAGCCTGCCGTTCGGAATCGGCAATAAATTGTAGGTCCCGGGGTCTAATTAGATAACCACTTTTTTTATTTCATACCTCATGTTAATGTTACTTGAATAGCGGAAAAATTGCGAAAAATATATTCTATGCATTTTGTTTAACTTAAATTTTTTTTAGTCAGAGTGACTAAAAAAATTTAATTCCACAAACTTCTTCGTGGCCTCCGTATCAGTAGCCGTGGCTCCCCTTTCGCCAGATTTTCATCCGTGGCCCCCTTCCCCCGGAATATCCTAGGGCTCCCCTGAGGTCATATGGCCCCCGGTTGAGAACCACTGCTCTAGATCACTCTTTTGGTCATTCACTGAACCAGTCGCTTGCTTTCTCGACAGAGCTGGATTAATTTATGATTACACATATTTTGCCGCCCTTCTCCCATTCTACTAAATTTTTTGGCCACTCATTAATCAAATTTGCCGCTCCTCTGAACTTGGATTATAGCCCGGTGAGCCTCCTGTAAATACGCCACTGCTTGCGCACCAATTTACATGCCGACTTTCGAAAATCTCAACCAGATCTCATTATGAGGCCCACCTCTGAACTTGAGGCCCCCCGGACAATGTCCAGGTGCTCCCATGCGTTAAGACAGCATTGTCTATAAGGGGGTCAAAGGGGCCTTGATTCTTAGGCTGGGTTCTTCGGTAGCCTTTCAAGTCAGAATTTTTTCACACAGGCTCCTCTAATAAACGTACAGTTAACAAAAGGAAAAAAAAATCGCATTCATATTGGTTAACAATATGAATGCGTTAATCCCTTGAACCCCTGTCAGTCTCACTGACAAAGAGACCATGCCCCCCCCCCGAAGGTAGGGCTGACAGGGCTCCAGCCTAGAGGCCCCCGAACAATTCTTATTTTTTTTTTTTTCGCATTTTAAACTCACTATAAAGGGGGCTCGTAAAAATCCCAGAATACGAGCCCTGCAGCAGGATATGGGCAGCGCCATCTTAACGCATGCGCCCACCTGGCCACGGCCAAGGGGCCTCAAGAGAAAGGGGATCACAATAATGAGAACTAGTTGAAATTTTCAAGAATTTGCTAGGTGAGGCCTGAGAAAAGTCCCTTGGCCCGGTGATTCACGATGTGATTCACGTTTTGCTGGGGGGGGGGGGCTCTGCTCCCCTGCCGCCTTTGGCGGCCAACATTCCCCCCCCCCCCAATTCAATTCGCTGAATTTTAGTGGGGCCCACACTGGATATATCTCGGGCTACCGATGTGTTGCAAATTTTACAATGTTGAACAACAAGAATCAATGAGATACATCCAGGGGCCCCGAATTAGAACCTATCAACATTCCCATGGAGCACTGACATGAAGCTTGTCGGACACATCCCTGTAAGGGGCCACGAAAATTTTTCATTTTTTTCAATTTTGCAACGAATAAAATCCAGGGTCCCACATCCAGTAGCGAGAACACAATACGCAGATCTTTAGTGGGGAATCCCGACTGGATTTATCTCGGTCTTCCGCTGTTGCAAATTGTATAATGTTAAAAAACAAAATGAATCAGATTCATCCATAGCCCCAAAATGAAATATGTAAACATGGGGCCCCCGACTTGGAAGCTTGTCAGTTATCCCCCACTGCGAGTGCCATGAAAAATATTAATTTGTATTCGTTTTACCAATAAATAAAAGCTAGGGCCTCCAATCAGTTGCCCGTTGTATTCGCATACTTTTAATGGGGCCCCAGACTGTCTTTATCTCGAGCATCCGCTGTTGCAAATTCTGCAACAGAAAAGAATGAGATTCATCCAGGGCCCCCAAAATGAAACCTGTAAACATGGGGCCCGCGACTTGGAAGCTTGTCGGTCATCCCCCGCTGCGATTGCCGTGAAACATTTTCACTTGTATTCGTTTTACCAACGAATAAAATCCAGGGCCCCCAACCAATTACCCGGGACACCAATTCGCATACTGTTAGTGGGGCCCCAGACTGTCTTTATCTCGGGCATCCGCTGTTGCAAATTCTACAACAGGAAATAATGAGATTCATCCAGGGCCCCCAAAATGAAACCTGTAAACATGGGGCCCCCCCGACTTGGAAGCTTGTCGGTCATCCCCCGCTGCGATTGCCGTGAAACATTTTCATTTGTATTCGTTTTACCAACGAATAAAATCCAGGGCCCCCAACCTATTACCGGGGACACCAATTCGCATACTTTTAGTGGGGCCCCAGACTGGATATATCTTGTGCTTCCGCTATCGCAAATTTTTCAACGTTAAAGCAGCAAGAAAACAATGAGATCGATCAAGGGCCCCTGGAAATGAAAACTTTTAACTTTCCCATGAAGGTATACGTACAATCCCCCCCGGGTACTCCGACCCTGTGTGTTGAGAGCACTGTTGTTATATGTAGCCTATATTATACATATACATACCTCTCGGCATGACCCCCCCCCCACCCAGGGGTAGGGCTGACAGGACTAGAACGATTCTTATCACTTTTTGATTTTTCACACTATAAATTAACCACAGAGGGGCCCTGAAAAGCTGGTTTGGGGGCTCGCCATCTAAAGTCCAGCCTAAGGACCCTGCTGTAGGATATGGGAGCCTCTCGGTACATGCACATAACATGGTCCCGATGGGTCAAATGGGTCGCAATATGTGCTAGAGTTAAATGAATACTTGACCCAAAATCGTAACAGATTCCAGTCACTCAAAAACTTCACCCTCTTCCGTCACTCGGTTGCTTAGCAACAGTCCCTTTTCGAGTTTGTGATTTTATATTATAGGGTAGATATTATTTTTCGTATAATCCGAGTTTACATTAATCCTAAATAGACTCGGTTCCGTTCACCTCGAATTATCGAGACTCTACTGCAGGCATCTTCAACCCGTTGCCCGCGAGCACCACGGTGTTTCCCCGAAGTACCCAGAGTGACCGATGCTTGTGTCCGATTTCGTGCTCGCGAGCACTTGATCAACGTTCCAATTAAAACACCATGTAAAAATTGCATTCAAGTATTTTAAATCATCCTGATTTCATTCTCATTCGTATAGCAAACTTTCCGTAAGGGTGCTCTTCTTTTGATGTCGGGTACAGTCAGTCAGGGCCGGCGCCAGGCATGAGGCGACGTGGCGGCCTCCTAGGGCGTCATGATTACGGGGGCGGCACTTTTTATGACAGATTAATTATGACGATGTTTTCACTCTCGGAAATTTTTTGACACACCGAAATAATTTTGAAGGGAAAGCGCGATTGGATAAATAAGAACAGGTCAATATAATACTTTTCAGGGGGGGGGGGGGACGGTAGAAGCTACGGGTATAACATAGGATTCTATGGGTTAGATTGCATTGGGGGGCGATGGGAGAAAAAATTTTCTGAAGAAGTGGGCGAGATGGGACAATAAAGGTTGGGAAACTATGAGTTCGTCTATTTCCCCAGCACAAATTTGGATTCCTTGTTCATCTCCCGACAAATGAATCTTTCGCCAACACCATAATAGAAGAATCTCTAGTGTGGTGCTGTTTGGCTCCGGAATGTTCTGACTGCCCATTTCTGTATGCCTACATATGTTCTCTATGCCAGGGTAAAGTTTCTACAGCGCAGAAATTCTACTCCTAGGAAAAACCCGACTTTAAGTAGGTTACCTGCACCGACCGTGTGCAGCGTGAAAAAGCTGATTCGTTAAAAAAAAAAACGTGAATTTCAGGTTTTTAACCAATCAGCGATTTCACGGTGAGCGCACCTAGTAAAATCCGGCTTAAGGCCCAACAAAGATCCCAGCTTAGCGACCCCTGTGGCATAACACCAAACATGGCCACCCGCTCTGTCCCTTGCGGGATATAAGCGGATTACCTTGCGGCTGGGCCATGCTGGAAGAACTCTCCTGACATCCGGGCCCGGCGAACATCCCCCGACTCACAAGCCACCGGGTCCGTCCCGCCGGGACCCCACTCCATCCCAAGCAGCCACACTCCGGAAAGCTCCCGGAAACCTCCGATGGTCAAGAAGGAACACAGGTGGCCAGATCTCCGACCCAGCAAAAACATTCCGACGGCCCTCGGCTTCCCTAGTCCACGAGAGAACACCCCCGTCCGCCACTCATCGCTCAAAGGAGCAACAGAACGGAACCAAACGTCCGTCCCCCTCCGGCCGCCAGCGCCAGTCCATGCCAACACCACACTCCGTCCCCACCAATCCATCCGCAGATGGACCCGTGGGATCTCGGTTGCCAATCACTCGCTTCAGCTCCTTTCAGCCACCTGAAAGAAAACATAACCCCTGTGGCAGGACGTGGGAGCGATAAATGCATCCAGTTATCCCGACTAGGCCAGTATGATATTTTATCTAGAAAGTAATGAGTCCCGTATATACCGGGTGACTCGAAACGTTACGCCGTCCGCCAATAGCAGTTTTTTTTCCCCTTGTAGCATTTGCCGCAAATTCACAATGGCTCTAACAATTTTAAGGGAATAAAAATTAATTTAATACTCTAGAATACTTTAAGACATTCATTTTTAAAAATATTGTTGGTGCTGCTATCTACTTTCAAAATTAGAAGTGCCTTATGTGGTGATGACGAGAAGCTCAGGTATAAAAAACTAAATTCGTCATTCAGCTTTGCTCCTTATAAAAGCTTGTAAACTGACCTGAAAGATCAAACTTCCAGTTCAGTAATTTTTTCAAGACCCAAGGAGACATCCAAAACAATGGAACTCCAAACAAGCAGACGACAGGTAAGGGGTCATTCAAGTATTACGTCAGTATCGAGGGGGGGGGGGTTTCGGATTTGCTGACTTTTGATGACAAGGGGGGAAGGGGGGGGGGGTTGAAGGTTGCTTGCGTCATCAACCACCATTTTTGAAGATATGAGATATTCTAAGCTGCTGACGGAATTTTTCTGACAACGGGGGGGGGGGGGGGATCAAAAATGGCTAAAAATGTGCTTACGTAATACTTGAATGGTGCCTAAGATCGTAAGAAGTGAATTTCCACACTCCACTTTATAGTGCTGCCATCTAATCTCAAATTTAAAAGTGACTCATGTGGTGATGAGGAAGTTTAAATAAAAAAAAACTATATTCTTTATTCCGCTCAGTTCCTTATAAACAAAGCTCATAAACTGAACTGGAAATTCAAACTGAAAGTTCGGTTATTTTTATTGAGCATAAGGAGACGTCCAAAACAAAGAACCTCTTAATGAGCAGACGACAGGCAAGAAGTCGGTTTGTTTGGTTCCCTACAAGCTCAGCTCACAAACAGAACTGGAAGTTCGAACTGCCAGTTCAGTAATTTTCTCAGGACACAAGGAGACGTTCAAAACGAGTTACCTGGAGAGAAGCAGAAGACAGATTCTGAAGCTTGATTTATATATTGTTTGTGTTGCCATCAAATCTCGAAATTTCAGGCAACTCATGCGATGATGGGAGAAAGAGAGAGAAGAGAGTTCTTAATCATTTTTTTAGCATAAAATTTTTTTATGAGACAAAAATTTCGGTAACAAAATTCTTACATTTGCAAGAATCGATTTTTATGTAGAAAAAATAATTATTTCTTTCCACAAAAACATTCGGACAATATGTTTGATCGAACAAATAAGTGAAAACACGGATTATGTGGCCTTCAGATAGTGTTACCAGATTCAAAACTGAAAAAGGAGGACGCCTGGTGTGAAGTTTAGGCTGTGCCGCCTTAACGCATGCTTCCCCCACCCCGAGCCGTGCCCGAAGAGCCTCAAGAGAAGAGGTGCCTCAGAAAAACGAGACGTAGTTGAATTTTTCGAGAATTTCTCATGTAGGGCCTCCAAGAAATCCCTTGGCTCGGGGTCTATGATGCTATTACGACGATCCTGCCTGTCAGCCCCACCCTTGTGGGGGTCATGGAATTCCATTACTCGATTACTTTACTTCTATCAATTTACATTAATTAAACAAAAACAGCAATAAGAAATTCAAAAAATGATCAAAGTTATCGAATTGCAACGTACATTTGATAGAGATGATGAAGCGCTTTAAAAGTATGACAAACATTTATGTCTGTTCAATATGATTCGAGCCACGATGAAGTGCCATCAGCAGGAGCATTATTAATTTATGAATTTAGTAAAATTAATTTAAATTCCATTCCCTCTCAATGGATATCGTGTTTGATTACGATCCAGACTATCGACGCGTTCCTGAAATAATGAAAGAAAATGAGCGTAATAAAATGCGTTCTTTGTGAAAAAAAATTTGCCCTTCAAGATTTATGTCCGTAACTCGAAAAGTTTGTAAGTCAGGGAGCAACTACATAAAATGTTTTTAGAGGGAGCCGCAAAAAAAAAACTCTCCTAAGCCCGGACTTGTCTCCGGGCTTAATTTTATTAAATTTTTGAATTTAAATATCTCAGGGAATAACGCAGTTAAAAACATGTAATTTGTTTGTTTGGCTCAGAAGAGAAAGAGCAACAACCGTCTAATTGGAAGTTAGAGGACGGGGGCGGGGGGAAGGGATCATAAAAAAATCTACATTTTTTTATTTTGTGTACACTGTATTTTCATCCTCAAAACTCGTACAGGGTGATTTCTGGTCACATTTTGAGAATTTTTAAAATTAGAACCATACCACTACGACGAACGGCTGATGACTGTAACAACACTCCAAGGACAAACCATTGAATCTTAGAATGGCCATAATATTACGAATAGGCAGGGCCGCAACTAGTGGGGGTAACAGGCGAGTCTGGTGCCCCGGACGCATCACAAAAGGGGGCGCAAATTTAACCATTTAGCCTATCTTTCAGCATTACGGGGGCACAGAGAGCAACAGGCCTACAACGATACAAATATTCAATCATTACACTTTACTCATAGTTAGAAAAAACTGGTGGCAGATGGCAGCACACTACACATAACAAGCATTACACAGAAACGCACTTCACGTCAGGTTTCACTACTCGTACACGCACATTCCAACATGTACTAATTCGTTAGCGGTTCCGCAGAGGAATATGGACGAGGTACGTGTATGGTTTAGTAGTAGTAGCATTACGGGGGCGGGGATGCCTAAATGAGTAGTTGCCCCGGCTAACCAAGTATCCAGTTGCGGCCCTGCCAATAGGTATCTTATCTCTGATGAATCACCGCTGTATTGGGTATTTTTTTCAGATACATTCTCAAGTTTGTAATTTACACTTGTTAGCATTTCTTTTACTTCTATAGATCAAACTACGCAGTTGATCCACTAATGACCCACAAAAATCATGCCCTTATTCTGTAGAACTTGGTTTACTGCATGGGGCCCATCTGGGCACTTCTCCGGGGTGTCAAGTGACAATTAGATCTGGTTCCGATTTTTAAGAGTAAATATGCAAATAGGTAGGTAGGAATTTTTAGTTATGTAGTGCCTCTCTCAGAAATATCGCTTTGTATGTGGGCGTGTGATGATGTTAAGAGACAGCCCTGGGCGTACTTTATGAAAATTGTAAAAAGCTAATAAAAAAAAACTCAGCAAAATAATGTGGTCTAGTTTGCAATATTCTTAGTTTCTCATCTTTTGTGCCATCCTTTGTGATAATGATCTTCAACTATACAACCAAGTGTTCTTAAAATTTTAGGATCTTCTATAGGATGATGGATGTTGAAAAAAAATTGTACATTTAAAAAAAATACCATTTCATCTTTTTGTGGTGCCCCTTTTGTGCTGATGCCTTAAGCACGTGCTTATTTTGCTTAATGGTTAATCCGGCCCTGGCCCGGTTGAACTCGTGGTTCGGACTCACGAGGTTGGAGCCCTGTCAACCTTTCGGGAGGCATATTCACAGATCGAAAGCTTTGATTATAACCATCACCAGAAGAAAGGCGCCTGCACAAGAATTCTGGCATATGACTTCAACTGAAACAATCATGATGCTAATCATTGAATCATATGGTGTTCATCTGAGTTGTCGATGAATATCTCTTGAGTATGAAATCAAACATCTATCCTCAGTGGTTTAAGTGAGCACAATGGCACCTACAAGGATAGGGCTGGCAGGGCTCTAGCACGAGGGCCCGGGATAAACCTCTCTCTCTCATTGATTTTCTTTTTCTTTTTTTTCACACTATACTAAATTCACTATAGAGGAGGCCCCACCAAAGATCTGTCTTGGGGGGGGGGGGGGACTCAGCTCCAGGATGGTGAGGGGAATGATGAATACCCAGATGCTTGCAATAAAAAGTAAAAGTGCTGCTACATAAAATGCGCCCTTTAATTTCTTTCCCCATTTAGGGGGCACATTGCCTTTTATTACACCTGCACAGACCCGTTTCTTTTCTTACAGAAATTCGATATCTATGTGGAATGATATAATAACATGCTGCCTTAGGGGACGTTCAAGTATTACGTAAGCTAATTTTTGGCCACTTTTGACACCCCCCCCCTTGTCAGCAAACTTTCGTCATCAGTTCTGCCCCTCTGAATCCAACTCATATTTTCATAAAGGGTGGTTGATGACGTAAGCATTATCCAACCCCCCTCCCTCCCCCCCCTTGTCATCAAAAGTCAGAAAATCAGAAAATCGGAAACCCCCCCCCCCCAAAAAAACTTTGTGTACATGGTTCTCAGACTCTAAACGGCCGTACTTTGTAAACTTATTCACCTTAAAAAAATGGCGCATATCTGAGACACTTTTGTCCATAACCAATAAACGGGCAAAAAAAAATTTCATCAGCATAAATATGCCTTCTAGAAAATATTGAAAACAATTATACAGTACAGCACAAGGGGTTATCATACATTTTCCACCCGAGGCGCCCCTTTCCCCTATTCAATGCTTATCCGCGAGCTCCGCCGGCTCCCCAGAGCTGTTTAACAAAGAATATTTCGAAAAATATACGGAGGAATACCAGGGCACCACGGCGCACAGTTTGAGAACCCCTGCAGTACAGTATTATACTTACATGTGTGAAACTCATTAATGAACTAGAACCCCTTCCGCCACCTATCAGATAAAACTGTTACAATTCTTGATTGAAATTACTACCCGGATTTTGATTAATGTGCCTCGTGAAAAAAACCAATATGACATGATATTAGTTAATATTTTATAAGTAATAATATTAGTTGAATTATCAAGTTTGCTTCGAAATTTTAACAGTTGTTATTTGTCAACGTTAAAATAACATTAATAAAACTCACTCACTTGGTTTTCATGTTGTTTTTTAATTATATATAATCACAGAAAGGCTACGATAGCTATATTTTGAGAGTATTTTTATACGGTAAATGAATCAAAATCAGGTTACTAATTTCAATCGAAAAATTTTGATAATTTTATCTGATAGGTGGTGTAAGTGGTTATAGTTCATTGCCTTTCTCTCTCTCTGTCTCTCTCTCTCTCTCTCTCTCACCGTACAAATATACAGGGTGATTCTAAATTCGTGGAACAAACTTTAAGAGGTGATATAAGACGCGGAAACAAGCATTTTTGATCTCAGAATGTGCTGTTGAATCGCAATAGCAAAGGCGATAGAGGGTGTTTTTTGAGAACGATTTGTTGCGATTTGTGTTATCACTCATTCGAGGGTGCATATGCACATTCGGATTGGATTGGAGTTTGTTTTTTATTGGTGCAAAGGACCATCAAGGTTATGCTGCACCAAACAATGATTAAGCGATATAATGGCTTGTGGTAGAACTTGCGTTACCATGGGAAGACTAGCCACATTACAATGCCCTGCGCCCTGGTCGCGAGCATTGGTGTACGCAAGATCGACCTTCAGAGTGGGAGGCACATTGGGTTCGGGAAGCATAAGTAATCTCTCCCAGAGAAATTTTGAGCTACTAACCTTCAAAAAGCATCTTAAATTAACAGAAATTGATAAAGATAACATACGGTATAAAGGTATCTTCTCTTTCGATATTTCAATTTTTTACTAAAATATTTGGAAAAATATTTTTAATTTTTGATCGCCTTGTGGAGGGCACGGGCCCCCTATGTTCTCTTCTGCGTACTACAGCTCTGGTCACAAACGTATGAACTTTGGGCTGTTACCTCCCTAGAATATTTCTCTGCAACGTATAAATAAAAAGATATGAAAAACTTATCTTTATGACACGCAACCTAAACAACATGTAAGCAAACATAGCACGGAGAATCACGATTTTAAAGTAGGAAATGTGCGGAGAGCGATTCCTTGATTTTCAATAAATAAATTTTATCTTTGGATTTAAGGGCGTAGCCAGAAATTCCGTTCGGGGGGGGGGGACCAAAGTGATGAAACAATAGATTTGACCATCTTTTTCATTTTTTTCGGTCATTTTCTCACATTTCGCGGGGTGCAGACCCCCCAATTTCGCCCCCCTTTGTGATACTTGGTTGAACAAATGTTTCCTTCATATTATTTTTAGTAAATTTTACGTAGAATTTTAATGCGTTATATGATATACAGTCGAATACCGTCATAGCGAAAATCTCGTTTTAACGAATACTTTTCTAATTCCCTGTATAAGTTTTGATGGGAATGCAAAAACCTGAAATTCTTATACAACGAAATTTCGTTGTAGCGAAGTGATTTTAACGTTAAATAGCTCCATTAATCCTTGGAAGGGCAGACATTTTTCAAAACCACAAGAAACAATTTAAACAAGTGCGCCCACTATGGGACCACCCCCCCCCCCCTTCAAAGAAGAATTATTATATTGATTTGACAGATTCCCTCCATCTCTCTCAGAACGTTTTTATTTAGGAAATTCTCTCCTGACATCTTAAATCATCAACGTTACATACGTCTTCCCCTCCCCCCTCCCACACACAAGGGGGATCATGACCAACGCTTTGGGAACCACTGTATCAAGGTAATAGAGGTGAAAAAAGGAATTGCTCTTAAGAGCTTTGTGGTGCTATTGTAGTGCAAACGTGATATAATATCCCACCAATGACATAGAGAGGAGGATTCGTAGAATCCGGAAGGCCTATCCAACGATCCACGGTCACGGTCAGAAAGAAAACTCTTTTCAGACAGCCGTATCTTAAAGGCGGCAAAATATTATTCGCCTCAGGCGGCAGAATTTCTAGGACCGGCCCTGCAGGCAGTGCTCGCGACTGGAAAAAGGTTGAAGACCCCCTGTAAAATTGAAATAGGCGATTTGAATACATGTGGGATGTTCAGTTATAGCTTTGTCTTTGCTTCAGTAAATGGGGCTGCGGCACGCATGGAGATAAATAAGATTAAGATATGGAAGGATGGCAACGGGCTCTCGTCGGGGAAAGATGGCGGGAAAAGCAGCGTTTTTTCGTCTGTCTGTCAGCGTATCGTCTTATATTTTACTAGCTATAATACCCGGCGTTGCCCGGGTTTTCTTCGGGCAAATCTAGATTTAAAGAAACGTAAAAATGAATATATATATTTTTCTTTTTTTAAAAGGTGTTAGGTATTTCGATTCCCCTCCCTTTGAACTTCAGCTTCAAAAAATGCTTAATTAAAGCAGTGGAATTTTTTCGATGATTTACGATGATTTGATATTAAAAGACAATACGGAGACATTAATGTTCATGCTTGAGAAGATATAAGTAAAAAGTTGAAATCAATGTTATTACATGGATATCTAACTCGAAAGTAGGTCCGGCTAATTATTTCATACATAATTTTCCGGGCTTCGTATATCTCTAAACGAACTCAATATTTCAAAAATTGAGTATTTAATACAATTTTTAAAATTATTGATGTGACAAAAAACCCCACCAAATTTCCACATTTCTACAGTAAAATCGGCAATTTTAACACCGATTTCTATAAGGATCACCCCTTTTCCTGACCCTCAAAGTGATGATTATGACGTCATTCAAAAAAACTCATTACTGGGAGTATTGAAAATGTGGTACGCCATTATAAAGGCATAAATATTATACATATACTGACAGCGTTGAAGAAATGACAAACCATTGTAAAGGCACATGCACGTCTTAAACACATTGCTAGGGAACCACGGTAACCAAAGTAAACGATCGGAAAGTGATTGTTGAGGCCCAAAAACCATTGTTGCCCTACGGTTTTTTTGACATTTTGGGGCATTTGCCCTGCTCTGATGAAATTTTAAAGTAGCCTATCGTTCAAGTCGGGTCCCATTTGGTATATATGCAAAATTTGTCGACGATCGATCTAAAATTGTAGATTTGTATAGAGAACACACACACACACAGAAAATCAATTTTATATATATAGATAAGTTTGTGCGCGTAATAAGTGTTTAGAAAACTGATGTTGTGTTTTCTTCCGTGAAGAGCCCACATACATAAGCACGTAGTTTTACTTGGAAGGGGGCCCATATAAAAATTCTTGGCCCGAGGCCCAAATATTTTATTATCATTTATTTTTGCATTATTTACCACTGCATTGCCCGCTGAAAGTTTTTTTTTTCTCTTTCTTGGCTAGCCCCCCGTTACACACGGGAAATTACGGTACTTATTTTTCTACATATGGTGTACATCCATCACATTACTGTATACATTCTCCCAATCATAAGTGCTTTTGTGAAAAAGAAATTATGAGAATAAGAAACCATTCAAAGAAAATGATCCATTTGAAGATATAAGAGACCTCTTTTCACATTTCCCCAATAAAGTTGAAATGCGATTAGTAGAGGCTTCAAAAATAGGGTGACCATACGTCCCGTATTTCCCGGGACAGTCCCGGTATTTTCTGTTTTTCTAGCCGTCCTGACTTTTTGGCAAAAGTGTCCCGGTTTTTTCCGTATTTCACACGAAGCCTACTTGAATTTTTATTCTTTATTGAAATCAAAGATTGACATTATTTTTAAACTCATAAATTATGTTATGATAATTACAACTATATATGAGATTATTAATCTCCCACATTTGCCTTGGTAAACTTTTTTTTTCGTTGAATACATTTTAATCCACTGCAATTTGCAGTTTTGCATCATTTCCCGCCATTGTGATTTTTCCGTAATTTCAACAATATTTGGCAACTTTGTTTGGTTTTGGCATCGTTTCTGGCGATAATTGGCGATGTCCCGTATTTTCCCGTATTTGGAATTTCGATGTCCCATATTTCTCTCGAGGAAATATGGTCAGCCTATTCAAAAATGTCCAGTCGAATACCGTTACAGCGAAAATCTCGTTGTAACAAAAACTTTAATAATCCTTAAATAAATGTTCTTTTGTTTTTTTTTTCAAACCAAGCACAGCTCAGGTCTATAGCCATGTTAACAGTCTCTTTGCGTATCTAGTGTCGTGTATGATTTTTCAGTGCCGCCATCTCTGTTTCAGAAGTGAGTGAAGTGTTATGTCTGAATACTTGTACTATTTGTAGGACTGTTGCTCTCTGTGGCGAGACTTTTGAGAGGGAAGATCGGCTCGCATTTGCTCCTCGAAGTTGGGAACCACAGAAAACCAACTTCAGCCGATTACCACTGTGGCGACCGAACCCGGGTCCTCGCGATGTGAGTCCGTCACTATGACCACCTTAAATAAGTTTACATACGAACAATATATTGAGAATTACAATATTACTGCGTGAGGCCATCGGCACCCAGGTTCGAATTAGGTGGCCGTGAGAAATAAAAAAATTCGTTACAACGACTTCGAAAACAAGTTTCTGAAAATCAACAGATCGTACAGAAAGTTTCAAAAACCATCCCGGGGAAATCAGTCTCAGGGAATTAACTTGCTGAAAACTGTTGCGGCATTTCCAGATCACTTGAGTGATCCGCGGAAAGCTTATATGGCCCGCGACTCGTGTTTGAATACATGAAGTAGCCCGCACAAGGTTGAGCACCCTTGATGGATGAACATGTACGGCATGAAACGAAGGAAGATGAGATAAGCACCCTTATAGCAATTTCCAAAATCGGTATCAGCAAGATTTTCTTTGACATCCATATTTTTTATGGGCATTTCTTTTTTCAAGCAACTCGCTGAGCAATTTACCTGTTGTGACCTTTGTGTTAGTATTTCTTGAATGAAGTGTCTAATTGGGGGGATGAGTCGGACAATATCTCACACGAGTAGAAAATCGGGAAGAAGAATTGGAACGAAACCAAAGTTAATCAGAAGATCAATTAGAAATTATTGTGGAAAGAAAAAAAGAGAAACGTCCATATATATTTCCATTACTGAGGATCACATTCGTAAGATTATTTGCACAGTCTGTGTTAAAAGGAATAATATACAGCAGACTCGACGATCTGGCGGGGTTGTTTTTTTTTTTGTCTTTTTCGACGGGTTTTCTGCGAGTATAGAAGGGACTTGTCACTGCATGTCTTTGCGCATAAATTCATACTATTTAAATAGGCTTTTTCAATTGACTTCTATTATAGTTATCTGGCACACCTTAGTCTGACTTGGTCTGATATGTGCCGGATTAGCGAGAGTCTATTGCAGGGTTCTCAACCGGTGCTCCGTGTGCACCTCCCAGGTGACTCGAGGAAAATATACAAAATCAGTAAATTTGATAGATAAATAAATAAAACAGGCCTACAGGTTCTCTCTGCCATGAAAATTATGTACAAAAAAGGGCTCCTGGAGGAAAGGAGTTCACAGCTCCGCCATAAAAATTATATACTGGATAGGGCTCCGCGAGTCAAAAGAAGGTTGAGAACCGCTGGTCTATTGTATTCAGGGCCAGACTTAGGAAGGTGTGCCACTAAATTTTAAGGGCCGCAGAATGGGATAAAAATACTTTCATTGCATTTTGACTTCAACGTTTGACGTTACGCTTTGACTCAACGTTAGCAAAGCAGATAGCGTAAAATTTTGTCCCGGACCTTTAAAATCCAGACGCAGAACACTCTGGCCTAGAGCTTTTGCAGAACCCCTACACCTAGCCAAGGGAAGGATGTAGTTGGATCTAGAACCCCGGGCGTGGAAACAATGGCGGCGCTAAACTCGTCTTTTAAAATTGTTCAAAATTACACGAGGCATAATGCATGCTTGCAGGGCCGTCTTGAGAGCACCATAGGCCTCCGGGCCAAGTGGCTTTTCTGAAGCCCTACCTAGTAAATTCTAGAAAATTTCAACTGAATCTCATTTTTGTGAGGTCCCTCTTCTCCTGAGGCCCCCGGGCGGTGTCCTGGTAGGCCCATGCGTTATGACGGCACTGCATGCTTGCTCGGCTGAATGAGTATCTAGTTGAGGCTCTGGTCAGATAATCGGATCTCTAGCCCCGATAGCCGTCAACTTCCAAGTGCCTGCGGGCACACTTGCATTTTTTTTTTTTCGCTGTGCAGCGGACTGTCATCCAAATTCCTTGTCAAATGTGGTTTTTTTTGCCATTACCATAAAATAGTAGTTCGATATTCATTCTCCGTTGCATCGAGGTGTTGTCCATGGACACTGGGGAATGAGAAACGCCGTTTTATAGGGGGGGGGGGCCAAAGCTGTTTTTGCGCAAGGCCGAAAAATACTTAAGCCCGTCCCTGACTGTATTGGATAATTGGGGTTTCATGGACAATTTCTTTTACTTGGAAAAAGAAGACTAAGGTGTTTTCTTGTTTCTTTCACAGAAACGGTAAAAGCAAAATCACGTTTGATCAAGCTCCCGCTCCTCATTTAATATACGATTAGTATTTGATCTATTCTTCATCACCATTTTGCTGTCGCACGAATGAATTATGACTTCTAACTAGCGTCAATTTTGACGAATCATAAAGAAACGAAACAGTCTAGTCATATAGCCTCACGAAGTAACATGATGAGCAACACGTCATGACTTCTGTCATTAAAAATAACTTTTTTTTTTTTGGTAGAGAAACCCGATATTCTTTAATTAATGCATCCAGCGCCGAACTAGATGCGAATGAACCTCAAGATGAACGCCAGAGCCACTCAGTTTTCTGGAACATTGCTGGAGGGACTAGACAATAAAGGTCATTTTATGCATCAATTATGACGAGCTGAACACAGGCAGAGAGGTTCCGAGGAATGTGAGGGAGCTACAGTGGCTCGTAGTAACGAGGGCTGCAATTTCTCAAAACGATTTGAATAATGTGACGAAGACGATAGAATAAACTTAATGAGACAAAAATAAATTTGGTCTTTTTTTCATGAGGAGGATTTTTTCATGTCCTTGTTAGAGAAAATTAAATCGAGTAACTGAATCGGTCAGTGTTCACACTTTTTACAAGGTTGAGGACTATTGAAAGTACCTGAATAATTTCACGAACTGGTGAAAATGGGAGAATTATTGTAATTTGTGTGGACCGACGAAAATGGGGGAAATCAATGTAATTTGCGGACCGACGAAAATGGCGAAATTACTGCAATTTGCGGACCGGCAAGCAAAAAAAGTTAATGAGAGAAATTCTTTGCGAATCCCAACACCAAATAAATGGGAAAAATAATTTGTGGGTCGGAAAAAAATAATTAAATAGGAGAAATAATTTGCATACCGGTAAAAATAAATAGGAGAAATAATTTTCTGACCAGCAAAAAAATAAATAAAATAGTTTGCGGATCGGCAAAGAAAAATATGGTGAACGATCTATCCTTCAAATTATACCATATATCCGTAAATTATTTTTCCCAATTATTTTCCTTGCCGGTCCGTATAAATTGTTTCCCCCAATTACTTTTTTTTGCCGATATTTAAATAGTTTCTCTTATTTATTTTCAGCCGGTCCTCAAATTATTTATTATTTCTCCCATTTATTTTTTTTCTTCCCGCAAATTATTTTTTTTCCCCCGTTCGCAGATAATTTCTGCCATTTACTGTATTTTTTCTCGGTCCGCCAGTGTATTTCTCTTATCTAGTTTTTTGCCGGTTTTCGAAAACGCAGTAAATAGCAGAAATTATCTGTGCACCATCAAAAAATAAAAATAAATGGGAGAAATAATTTGCGGCCCGGTGAAAATAAATACAGTAAATAGGAGAAATAATCTGCGGACCAGGGAAAAACACATTAAATGCGAAAAACAATTTGAGGACCAGCCTCAAATTAAATGGGAGGTATACCTGCAAAAATTAAATAGGAGAAATTTTTTGCGGAACGGCAAAAGAATATAAATAAATGGGAGAAATATAGTTGCCGGACCAGCAAAAATGAAGTGAAAATAATTTGCCGACCAGTAAAAAATAAATAAATAGTTTATTATTTTTTACCCCCCGTTTAGTCCCCAGTAAATGGGGGAAATAAAATAAACAACCGGCAAAAATAAGCAAATAAACGGGACAAACGATTTGCGAACCAGCAGAAAACAAATAAATGGGAGAAAAATCATTTGCGCGGCCCGGTGAAAATAAATACAATAAAATACGAGAACTAATTTGCGTACCGGCAAAAAAATTAATGAATGGGAGCAATAATTTGAGGATCAGCAAAAAACGAATGGGGGAAATGATTTGTAAGCCGGCGAAACAAAAAGTAAATGGTTGAAATACATTTGTAGACCGACCGACAAAAAAAAGGTAAATAAACCGGATAAATAATTTACTAACCGGGAAAAATAAATGGCAGAAATAGTTTGCGAACCGGCAAAAAAAGTAGATAAATGCTTGAAATTATTCACAGACCTGCTGACGGCTAAGGCAGAAATAAAAACCAAATATAAAGAGAGAGATGGTATAATATTTAAATAAAATCTATATATATATATATATATATATTTAGCGGTTTTGTGAATTAGGCGAAATGTTTTCGCAGAGAAAGACAAATAACCACCAGACAATAACGTTCCATCAAAGAAATCGATTACACATATTAAAATGATTCACAGAATCTTATGATCCGCATAAGACCAAACATTCCCCGTACCATGGATTAATAATAATAATTGAAAAGACTAAACAAAAGATAAACAATACAACAATCAGGTTTTTCACGCATTGCTTACCACGCGTGTAATAATGTTTAACAAATCACGTTTGATAAGATATTTTTGATAACCGTCTATATACACATTCACATATAGAGAGAGAGAGAAAGAGAGAACAACTAAGAGAGTTTTTAGTTCCGCATCAAAGAAACGATTTGAAGAACTTTTTCATTGAAAATATTTTTCAAGAAACGTTCGATCCACGGAAACCAAGATTCTGATAATAATTACTAATAATAAATAATAATCGCCCTTGAAACCGAAGAAAAAAAAAACCATTCGGATATAATTTAGTGTTTTGATAATAATATGGTAGGAAGTAATAATATTAGAAGAAAGATTTAATTTTTTTGGAATGTAATTGCGAGAATTTGAATTGCAGCTTGCATTCTTAAAATTACCTCTGCAAATATTGAAATTTGAAGTAGAATTAGGGTTACCAAACGTCCTCCTTTTTTGATGTCATTTCAAGCGTCCGTCTATATACGTTTAGGAAAATTCGCAACTTTTTGTCCTCTTTTCAGGTTTCTGGAATTTTATTTTTCTTAGGGAAATTTTTTTCCCTAGTTTGAAACATGCTTGTGTGTTGTGGGTTTTTCCCACTGACCAATAGCAGTCGAGATTCCCAGAATTTTTTTTTGAAAATTAGGAAAGCGAAGTTACTAATGGTGCACGCAGGCATCCTCTTTTTTCAGTTTTTGAATCTGGTAACTCTAAGTAGAATTTGGATTGCGAAAAGATCTTATTTTATCAAAACGAGAAAGTGAGATCCTAAATATGGGACAATTATCGCCTAAAAACGTTGCCAAACGCAGGAAAAGTTTCCAATTATGGCTGAAATATTGAGGATGGTAATAATAAAGGGTTACTGCAAACTGAATTTCACGGGGGAAAAATGCATGTACCGAAAGATCATATTTCATTAACAAATATGCAGGAAATCGAGACCCTAAATATGGGAAAGTCTCGCCTAAAAACGTTGCCAAACGTTGGAAAAGTTGCCAATTATGGCTTAAATATTGAGGCTGGCGATGAATAAAGGGCTACTGCAAACTGCAGTGAATCAAATTGTATTTCACGAAGATAAAAAAATGACGAAATGTGGAAAGAGAGATGATAATATTTCATTTAAAAATATGAAGGAAATTGAGACCCTAAATATAGAAAAATCTCGCCTAAAAACGTGGCCAACGTAGGTAAAGTTGTCAGTTATGGCTTAAATATTCATGATGGCGAGGAATTAAAGAGTTGTTACAGCAAACCGTGTTTTACAGAAGAAAAAAAATGATGAATTTGCAGATGAAAGCATTTAAGTCATAATTATCATGATGTAATTTATGAGTAATGAAAATCATCCTCATCTACGTTTAAAGAATTAATTAAAATTCGAAATTGATGAAAACCTAAAATTATTGAAAATCAAGAATTAGAATTGATGAAATAAATAATTCCAGGATAGATGAAGATCTGGAATCAATGAAAATTTCGAATTTATGAAAGCAATAATTCCAGAATTGAAGAAATAAACAATTCCAGAATTGAAGAAATAAACAATTCCAGAATTGAAGAAATAAACAATTCCAGAATTGAAGAAATAAACAATTCCAGAATTGAAGAAATAAACAATTCCAGAATTGAAGAAATAAACAATTCCAGAATTGAAGAAATAAACAATTCCAGAATTGAAGAAATAAACAATTCCAGAATTGAAGAAATAAGCAATTCCAGAATTGAAGAAACAAAAAGTCAGAATTAATGAAACAATTCCAGAATCGATAAGATTTAGAACTGATGAAGTAAACAATTCCAGAATCGATAAGATTCAGAATGGATGAAGTAAACAATTCCAGAATCGATAAGATTCAGAATTGATGAAGTAAATTTTGATGAAACAAACTTTTCCAGAATTGAAGAAAATTCAGAATTAATGAAACGAACAATTCCAGAATTGAAGAAAATTCAGAATTAATGAAACGAACAATTCCAGAATTGAAGAAAATTCGGAATTAGTGAAACAAACAATTCCAGAGTTGAAGAAAATTCAGAATTAATGAAACGAACAATTCCAGAATTGAAGAAAATTCAGAATTAATGAAACGAACAATTCCAGAATTGAAGAAAATTCAGAATTAATGAAACAAACAATTCCACAATTGAAGAAAATTCAGAATTAGTGAAACAAACAATTTCAGAATTAGTGAAACAAACAATTTCAGAATTAGTGAAACAAACAATTTCAGAATTAGTGAAACAAACAATTTCAGAATTAGTGAAACAAACAATTTCAGAATTAGTGAAACAAACAATTTCAGAATTAGTGAAACAAACAATTTCAGAATTAGTGAAACAAACAATTTCAGAATTAGTGAAACAAACAATTTCAGAATTAATGAAACAAACAATTTCAGAATTAATGAAACAAACAATTTCAGAATTAATGAAACAAACAATTTCAGAATTAATGAAACAAACAATTCGGAAAATTCGGAATTACAGAATTGATGAAAATTCGGAATTACAGAATTGATGAAAATTCGGAATTACAGAATTGATGAAAATTCGGAATTACAGAATTGATGAAAATAAACAATCCAGAGCTAGCCTTCAATAATTTGATTCGATTCGGGGCCCTGCACTCGCGCCCTGCTATTGTTTGTGGCCCGCTATTGTTTTCACAGCCACCTTGTCATGCAGAGGCCCAGCCCTCTCATTCCTCGCAATATGAATTCTAGCGTCCACATACATATGAAAAGGAACATGGAGAGAAGAAATCCATCGTTGCAGCCGGCATTTATCCATAAATAAAAAGATAATTCCACGCAATGAAATGACATTCTATTATATCCGCGTTTCATTTTATTTTATTTTCCACCCAGAATTACAAAACGCATAGTATAATCCATCAAAAAGTAAGGTGATAAGTTTCTCAAGGTTTATAATATGCCATATACGTCAACAGCATTCCTCCCTAGGTATTACACACAACTACGTATAATATTTTATACGAGTACAATACGAACGATTACATTTTCTTATCATTATTATTAGGTAATAGAGGTAGTTATACTACTCGCATAGTATCTAAAGGTCATCATTATAGGTATAGTTTGTATTTTCCATTCAGTATCTATGTATAATGTGAAGAAAGTGAAATGAGATAATACATGATAAAAAAAAAAATTAATCTCGGGTGCGCGCCGGAACTCACAAATCAGTGGCGTAGCTAAAAAAATAACAACCATGTTTTGTTTTTTTTTCCTCAAGACTTACGATTCGACACGAGAAAACCATATGCACGGAACCATAATGCACGGAAATTATCAAATATTCGGATTCCACTGATTCAATATTGATTCCTGCCAGTAATTTCACCTGCCCAGAACGAGGGTGAAGAATTCGTCTCGGCCACGTCACGTGACGTCTTTCAATATAGAATCCAATGCTGTTGTTTACAGCCATCGGAATTGGGGATATTTTCTTTTCATGTTTTTGCACTTGGCGACTTCGGCCACGAAATCGAAGCAAACCACTGTTTCAAGGTCTAGAACAGGAGTGCATAACCTCAGGCCCGAGTACCAAATGCGCCCCGCTAAGAGGTGCCATCCGGCCCGCGAAACGTTTCCGGTAGAAAAGTATCACTACACATATAAAACACGATAAAAGCCCCAGGCTGATCATATTTACAAAACCCGTCAAATATATGAAGATTGCCAATTACAGCCAAAAAAAACTGTCCAAGGCCAGTAAAGTTACCAATTACAGTAAAAAATATTATCAAATGTAAGCAAAGTTACAGCCAAAAAAATTGCCAACGGCAAGTGCAGTTACAGCTAAAAAAGGAAAATAAAGTTATATGTAAAAAAAGTGAAGTTCCAACCAAAAAATTATCTAACGCAAGTAAAGTTATAGCCAAAAAATTATCTAACGCAAGTAAAGTTATAGCCAAAAAATTGTCAAAGGCAAGTAAAGTTATAGCCAAAAAATTATCTAACGCAAGTAAAGTTATAGCCAAAAAATTGTCAAAGGCAAGTAAAATTACAGCGAAGAAATTGTCAAAGGCAAGTAAAGTTACAGCAAATAAATCTGTCAAAGGTAAGTAAAGTTACAGCCAAAAAAACTGTCAAAGGCTAGGAAATTTCCAGCCAAAAAAACTATCAAACGCAAGTAAAGTTATAGCCAAAAAAATTGTCTACGGCAAGTAAAGTTACAGCCAAAAAACGCAAATAAAGTTACGTAAAAACAGAAACGTTCCAGCCCCAAAAAATTATCTCAAACGCAAGTAAAGTTATAGCCGAAAAACTGTCAAAGACAAGTAAAGTTACAGCAAAAAAAACTCAAAGGCAAGTAAAATTATAGCGAAAAAGTTGTCAAAGACAAGTAAAGTTACAGCCGAAACAAATGTCAACGGCTACGAAATTTACAGCCAAAAGAAATTGTCAAAAACAAGTGCAGTTGCCAATCACAGCCAAATATATTGCCAAAGGCATTAATTTATGTCATCAGAATAATCCCAATTCTTGATTTCAAAAAATTGAAGTAAGCTTCGGGGAAAATGAGGTGGGAAAAAACATTTTATAAAAAGTCGCAACATCAAAAATTACGAGAATGTCCCGTAAAATACTGGTCATATGGTCAACCAGTACATGCAAGTTTCTGGCCGGCGAGTGGCAGAATTACCGCATATCTGGACCGCAGACTGAAAAGGTTGTGCACCCCTAGTCTAAACATAGGAAAGAAAAACTTTTTGAGATCACTTCTTTTTTTTTCTTTCGAATTGAACAGCGTTTCTCAACTTTTTCTTACCCAAGGACTTGTAAAATGTCTGAAACATTTCGACGGACCACTATTAGTTGCTTGACCATATAACCCGTACTTCAGGGAAGCCTCTTTTTTTTTTTAGTTGCGAACCGACTTTTTCCTCATGATGATACTTGTATAAAAACTTCATGCGCATAATATATTTGCATCTAATTTAAATTTTTGAAAATGACAACCATGAAACATTTGAAAAAATTTCGCGAAATCAATCTCTTCGATGTCGTTATAAATCGAGTTTGATTGTATTCTGGAATTTGTATCGGGGAGGGTGGGGGGTAGTTTTGAGTTTTCAGTGCATATTTGGATATTTTAGAATATATTTGACCACTTTTTTTTTTCATATGTATAAAGCCGGGTCAACTTATGATTCGCTAACAAAGAACGATGCAAATGATTTATAGTGAAAACATCTTAAAAGAAAATTTCTATATATTGCTGTTTACTGTGTATAATTCGCAGATTATACTTTAAAATACAGCCGAATCCCGTTTTAACGAATACCGTTATAGCGAAAATCTCCCGTTTTAACGAACACTTTTCTAACTCCCCGAATAAGTTTACATAGGAACAATGCTAGGTAACCTGGAAATCCTTCATAACGAAATTTCGTTTTAACGAAGTGATTCCTCCGGTCTCGTGGCGTTTGTTATAACGGGATTAAACTGTATATCAGATTCTTTTTTCGGATTATCGGCAGTTTTTGTTTTTTTTCCTCCGGGAGGTTGGAATGAAAATACACACACGTAGATCGTAAAAAAATATTAATTAAGATAATGGCATATAAATGCGGCAAGAAGAGCGGACATTTTTCTAAACGAAAAACGTGGCCGAAAGCTCACTAAATTATTCAACATTTCGCGTTAATGCTGAACTAAATTTGCATATGCGAATTACACGCTGCTCTGGATTATACGGCCACATGTTTTTCGCTCAAAGTAGCAGAATTCGCCTCTTATGCGATGACATTGGATTATTAATCTTGGAAAAAATTCGCATCTACAAATTATCGATGACATTTCTTCCTTAAAGTAACCAAATGAGCACTTGCAACTTATGACATTTTCCTTAAAGTAGCCAAAGTTACATCTGCAAATTGCATGACATTTCTTCCTCAAAGTAGCCAAATAAGCATCTGTGAACTACATACTACACGAGCACATACGATGACATTTTTTCCCCTCAAAGCAGCCAAATTCACATCTGCTAATCATACAGCATTATGCTATGACATTTCTTCCTCTAAGGCAGTGTTTCTCAAAGTGTGTGTCGCGGCTCGTAAGAGCGTCGTCAATCTTTGTCAGGGGCGTCGTGGTACGCTGGAGATACTGATTTGTGTGGCTATTAATACTTTGAAGTGGGTTCTTTTATAAGTGAAAATATCTACTATATATAAACTATTCTTGGAGCCGCATATGAACCATGAATTGGGCAAGGGAGCAATGGGTGACGAAAGTTTGAGAACCACTGCTCTGAGGAGGTACGGAATGCGAATATAACATTATGATACACACGCAACCAAGGATGATTCGAGAGATTCTTTCCTCTAAGTAGCCTAATTCGCATCTGTGAATTATGCGATGACATTTCTTCCTCGAAATAGCCAAATTCATATCTGTGACCAGGGTCGCAACTAGAAACGAAAATTTACTCTGTCACCCACGGCCAAGGCCGTCTTAAGAGCATCATGCGCCCCCGGGCCAAGTGATTTTTCTGAGGCCCCACCTGGTTAATTCTAGAGAATTTCAACCAGATTTAATTTTTGTGGGGCTCCTCTTCTCTTTAGGCCTCCGGGCCGTGCCCGGGTGGGCCCATGCGTTAAGACGGCACTGCCCACGGCCAGTGTCCATTTTGGTGCTCCCTTCGCCCGTAATTTTGCACGGGAAAAACGGTAAACTCAGCACCTTTCCGTATCCAGCGCACGGGGTACCAGACCACCCTACCCGCCCCCCAGTTGCTGCCCTGTCTGAGTTATACGCCAGAGTGGATTGTACGATGACTTGTTTTTCGCTTAGCCGAATTTTCATCTGTGAATGTACCAGTATACGATGACATTTCACAGGGTGGGGGGGAGGGGACCCTTAGATAATGAATATTTTTTCATTATTTTAAAAGGTATATGCAAATTTGTTGGCTTAGAGAGCTAATATAAATTCAGAACTAATAGGAAATTAGAAGAATTCGGATGTGATAAAGAAATAAAGTAATTGAAAATTAATAAAAGAAATCATCCCAGAATTGATGAAAATTAAAAACTAATGAAGTGAATGATTCCAAAATTAATGACATGAATAATTACAAAATTAATGGAATGAACAATTCCAACATTAATGGAAAGACTGATCCCTAAATTAACGGAACGGATAATTAAAAATTAATGAAAGGATCAATTTCGATATTAATGGAAGGAAAAATTCCGAAATTGCTGAAAGAAATAATTGTAAAATTAATGGATCGATGGAAATCCAAAATTAATGGAATCGATGGAAATCAAAAAATTGATGGAATCGATTAAAATCCAAAACTTAATAGAATCGATAAAAATCCAAAACTTAATAGAATCGATAATAATCCAAAAATTAATGGAATTGATGAAAATTCAGAATTAAATGGAACTGCTAAAAATCCTAAATTAATTAATAATGAAAGAAATAATTCCAAAATTGATGAAAGAATTAATTTAGTCACGGCCTTTGAAAATTTGATTTGATTCGAAGCGCCCTATATACATACTCACTCCTGCATATTTAGACGCCACTGAACACGAAGTTCCCACCAATAACTTCCGCCACCAAGTCCTGATTCTGGCAAAAAGGACCTTGTCCTTTGAGTATGAAGTCTAGAGAACTGTTACGTTATTTAAGTGATGGATGGGTTCTGTCCCGTAAAATACGGGACGTATATGCACCTTACATCTCCTTTACTCCCAGTAATTCGGTAAACTCGACACATAGCCATTAACCCCACACCTACGTAGAATGATACTTTCAGCTGAGTACGGGGTGCCCGGTGGCCCCATGAGACTACTGAGACGGCCCTGCCAAACAAACCCCTCTCTATCCAACGCCGGCCACGGGAAAAGAAAAAAAAAACCATGATGGACCACTTTCATATCGCTCTCGTATAAAACGATCGATGCCGTAGAGTAGTCGAAACGCGCGCCCCCGTAGACACTGTAGATGTAGATCAGGCTCATCCGTAAAACGGTAAAGAAATAGATTTCCGCGATATAGATATATTTTCGTACTCACCTCGGCCGGGAAAAAAGGTGCCAGTAGGGAATAGCAGGTGCCGAGGAACAAATTGCCGTACACCAGCGATGCCAGTATCCTCATTTTCCTCGGAGATAAATTGCTCTCCTTTTTCTCCACCTCATCCTGTTTTTCCTGGGCTTTTTTCCCGTTAACTTGCTCAACGTTCCCATTATCAGCTGTCGGTGACGACGACGGCTCCGACGTTGTGATCGCAGTGGTATTTATCGCCGGGCAGTCACTGTCGGTAGTCATCGCGTGCGGAGATCAACGTGTGTGAACACAACACCGAGATGTGTGTGTCTATATTTAATACCGGGATAAGAGAGAATTGTACCGAGAGAGAGAGAGAGAGAGACATACACACGCCGCTAGGCGAGGATACACGATAGATGGCGCTGCTAAATTCTAAGAAATGGATTTTCTTCCCCTTTTTCATGTCTTACAGCTGATTCATAACAACAACAATAAGAATGACCTTTCATTTATTATCGAGAAAATGGATTAATAATTCTAGTTAGGGATCCGAAACGGGGGAGTTAACACAGGGAAAATAAAGAAGAAAACAACTACTTATGCTGTTGTGATTTTAAATTAATTCATTTTGCATTTAATAATCGAATAAACAAAATTGGTATATCAATTGAAGAATTATTTTATGAGCCGGAAAATTAATTGTTGCAATAACATGGATCGTGACTCACAGTTTGGGAACTACTGCTTTATGGGATTATGTAAAAGAAAAATCGATAATATATAGGTTAACTCAGGGGTCTTCAACCTTTCAGACATGGCGGGCCAAATTGAAACTTCCCGCGGGCCACCGACTCATGTAATTTAGTGGCATCTTAATAGAAGGGGCCAATGGGCTACCCCCCCCCCATCCCCGAGTTAAACAGGGACAAAAATAATTGAGGACTTATTTACTCTGAAATTATTTCTTTTATTAATTATCTATTTTGATTAGTTTTCTGAAATAATTTTTTTTCACTGAATTCAGAAAAAGTTTTTGATTAATTAATAAATTCTCAGATAAATTTCAATCTAAAATCACTTTAAATGATTCTGTAGTTATTGATTGCGGTAATTCCGAAATTTCATTTTCGTTCTCAATATATTTTGAAATCATTTCTTTCAATAATTATGCAGTTATTTTTGTATTGATGGCGAAGTAATTTCTCTCATTGATTTACAAGGTTTTTTTTTTCACTAATTCTGAAACAATTCGTTTCAAAAATTCCAAAATTGTTCCTTTTATTAATTCCGAGTTTTCATCAATTTGTTCAGAATTTTTTTTTTTTTCATTTATTTTGAATTATTTCTTTCAATAATTTTGAGTTTTCATCAATTTTTTCAGAAATTGTTACTTGCATTTATTCTCGAATTATTTTTCCATTTATTCTGGAATTATTTTTCCATTTATTCTAGAATCATTTCTTTCATTTATTCTAGAATCATTTCTTTCATTTATTCTAGAATTATGTTTTTTCATTTATTCTAGAATTATTTCTTTCATTTATTCTAGAATTATTTCTTTCATTTATTCTAGAATTATTTCTTTCATTTATTCTAGAATTATTTCTTTCATTTATTCTATCATTTACTCTAGAATTATTTCTTTCATTTATTCTATCATTTACTCTAGAATTATTTCTTTCATTTATTCTATCATTTACTCTAGAATTATTTCTTCCATTTATTCTATCATTTACTCTAGAATTATTTCTTTCATTTATTCTAGAATTATTTCTTTCATTTATTCTATCATTTACTCTAGAATTATTTCTTTCATTTATTCTATCATTTACTCTAGAATTATTTCTTTCATTTATTCTATCATTTACTTTAGAATTATTTCTTCCATTTATTCTATCATTTATTCTACAATTACTTTTTTCATTTGTTCCGAAATCATTTCTTTCATTAATTCCGAGTTTCATAAATTTTTTCATAAATTATTTCTTACATTTATTCAGAATTATTTTTTTCATCAATTAAGAAATTATTTCTTACATTTATTCAGAATTATTTTTTTCATCAATTGAGAAATTATTTCTTTCATTACAATTAGAATCGATCGTTTATTAATGTTTTCAACCATTTTCTGAAAATGATCGGCAGGCCACGACAAAAAGCTTCGAGAGCCAAAAAAGCTTCGAGTTCCAAACGTGGCCCCGCGAGCCATGCCTTGAAGACCAATGCAATAATGGGTCCTGACCTACAGTTCAGTGATTAACGAAATTAAGTAAAAAAAAAACTTGGTAATACGTTAACTCTTGATAAAATCAAGAAATAACTGTTTTGACTTCTGGGAAAATCTCGAGGAAGCACCTCGACATTACCGCATTGGAATGCATTTGTTTTAATGGAATATATCTTTTAACTTCCTTGAATAGGACAAAAGATGTCCGTTTTATGAAGGACGCTCATTAGAGGTTCGCTTTTTTTTACATTTCCTTATATTTCTTGAAGGAACACAATGGTGTCTAAATTATTTGAACTTCACTGAAGATAACAAAAAGAAACTTTGTTCTTAGATTTTGAAATGGAAATTATTAATTGTTGTTGGAATTTAGAAACAAAATATTTAAAAAAAAAGAAATTATAAAGGGAAAAATCATCATTGTAATGGTTTTTTTAAATAAACGTATATAAACACTTAACATCAGTTTTACACAATCATTTTTACCATGCGGTCTTCCAAGATAGATTTTCATGGCCTGTATAATCGATGAAATAAATATAACCTCCGGGCTATGGTTTGGGGAATTGACTTCCTGGAAACATGGGGACGTGAATTGATGGACAATGGCCAAATAGCCCGAGAGTTGAATATACAATATTCCAAAAAAAAAAAAATGGGGGAAAAACTTTTTTCCATTTTTTTTCTTAATATATTAAATGTTATTTTTTATCTTTATATAAAATTCATTTAGCATCACAAGGTAATGCATATTCTAGTTCTTTTTCCCTCACCAGTTCTGGATTAATATATATATATACTTGTCGGTCATCCTCCGGTGCAAGTGCTATGAAAAATTTTCATTTGTATTCGTTTTACTCTATAATATAAAATCACAAACTCGAAAAAGGCCTGTTTCTAAGCAACCGAAATTAGTGACGATTTTATGTTACGGAAATGGTTGACGGAAATCTGTTACTTTTTTGTGTTACGGAAGTCGGTTACGATTTTGGGTCAAGTATTCATTTAACTCTAGCATATATCGGGACCCATTATCGGGGGCCCTGGATTTTATTCGTTGGTAAAACGAATACAAATGAAAATTTTTCATAGCACTTGCACCGGAGGATGACCGACAAGCTTCCAAGTCGGGGCCCCATGTTTACAGGTTTCGTTTACAGGTTACCAACCCCCCCCCCCCCCGTATATGTATATTTATTTAAACTGCCTTTTTTTCTTCCCTTTTCCTTCTTTTTTACAATTTTTACTTTCCATTGTTATTTTTTCTTGTTTTCAGTTATTTTTTCTTGTTTTTACTTTTCACAGTTATTTTTTCTTCTTTTTACATATTGTTACTTGTTCATGTTTTCATAGTTTTCTTTTTTCATGGTTATTTTTTCTTCTTTTTGCAATTTCTTCTTTTCATAGTTATTTATTCTTCTTTTAATTTACATAATTTATATTTTGTTTTTTTAGTTTCCGTTATCTTTTTCCCCCTTTAAATTTGTAGTACTATTTTCAATTGATATATCTATTCTATATTCCCTTCTTATAAGATTTTTTTTTTAATCTTTATCTCACTAAGATCACTCCTATGCTAACACACGGTGATGTCCCAATTCGTCCTTTCATTTCAGCAAAATAGTGTTGTTTCATTCTCAGATGATAAACCTTAACGGGGGGTGGGGTGGAATATGATGTCTACTTCGGATAACATAATATGCTAAGTGCCCATTGTTCATTGTACCTACACTGGTGTAAGAAATTAAGAGAATTTGCAGACTTGGTCGATTATCTCTAGAACTACTTAACCGATTTTAATGAAATTTGATATGTACATACATTGATACAATACAAAACAAATAACCATTCAATAATTGTAATGTACGCACGCATGATCGTGCGTAACACTCGTTGGAGTCGGAAGGTATGAAACAGCGGTTGCAGAATAAACAAAAAAAATTCGTTAATAGATGGGTTAATAGGGGGTATGGTCCCCTCTTACAGATATACAGGTCTTGTAGGGTGATTTCATACTTGAAATAAGGCAGTTTATCATTTCCTGTGGCAATTGGTCCCACTCGTTCAGTAACGCTGTTTTCATTCCCTGGATGGTTCCCGGAGGGGGGTTGCGAGTTACAATTGCTCTCCCAGACATGCTCTACAGGGTTAAGGTCTGGAGATCTGGCAGGCCAATCCATCCGGCGAATATCCTCACTCTCTAGAAAATCGTCGAGCAGAAGAGTTATGTGGTATTATTAATGTGACCTCGCGTTATCGTCCATTAAAGTGAACTCAGGCCAACTGCACTCCTGAAAAGGCGAACATAGGGCTCCAAGACCTCACACCAGTCACAGTGCCTCTTTCAAAGACATGGAGAGGTGTGCGGCCATACATCATGATGCCTGCCTGGGACCATTAAACCTCTTCCGCCATAATGGTCGATTTCGCGGACATTGGAGGGTAGGTAGCGGGTCCCTGGTTCTATCTATATGAACGTACGGCGAGAATAGGTTCGTAGGCTGAACCGGGATTCATCAGTGAAGAGAACGGTCGCCCATTGACCCATACTCCAATCTCTATGCTCTCTGCACCATGATAAACGGATTCTCCTGTCCGTAGAAGTGAGCGGGACGCAAACAGCAGGTCTTCTTGCAAACAACCCTCTCTCATGAAGTCTTTTGGAAACAGTCACCCTTGATACACGGGTTCCTGTGGCTGCATACAAGTCACGAGAGAGCTGAGAAGCTGTAGCACTCCTGTTACGCCTAGCTATAATCGACAAATGGCGATCTTCTCTGGCCGTCGTGGCTCTTGGACGACCTTGCCCAGGCTTTCTCTCGATGGATCCGGTATCCTAGAACTGTTTCCATAAGTTACACACGACGCTGGGCGTTAAATTGAACTCTCTACAAATCTGGACTTGAGATTGGCCCGCTTCTAGCCTCCCCACAATTCGCCACCTCATTCCATCATCTAAACGTTGGTGGTTACTCATTTTTACTGCTACAATTTGAAATTAACCGATTGCTGCAAAATAACACCAAGAAATTCGCCGAGGTGTGCTAGCGAACGAAATGCATCTTAACTTGCGCGCGCTTATAAAGCCTGTTTCTTTACTGGCTCTCCCTACACACACGTGTACGCTTACGTATTTGACATACAAGATTTGCATTTTTGTCTAGAAGCAGTGGTTTTACATTCAGTTCAGTTCTTTTCATGAAATTCGATAAAATATGTAAATTCTCTTAATTTATTTCACCAGTGTATTATACTTGGTGCTCATTGGCTACCTAACCAAAGTAAAAAAATTACTTAATTGACTTAAAAATGAGAAGCGCAAATCTTGAACGGAGATTTTTTTCTTTAAAAAATATGAATGACGCAGAGTTCAACATAAAAAGAATACTACCCCAGTTCCCCGAGTCGAATGGGGCCCTACAAAAATGTACACTCATTTTGCGTAATAATAACCCTTTCAAGAGGGGCACCCAAGAAAAAGTCTGCCCCGGAGCTCCCGAGATGGAACACTACAGTTGCTGATGACTCCTATATTTACACACACTTCAGGTCACTCTTTAGATAGCCAACTGAAATGATTCCTCAATCTCTAGGTCCCTCCAATATTGACACACTTTCTAGATCCAGTCTTGTTCTCACACACTCGCTATGTCGCTCTCTTGGTCACACACACCTGGCTTCTCACTTTCTCGCTACAGTCGATATTTTGTCACTCAAACGCTCCTTTGGGTACTCACTCAGACCTGTCCCTCGCTCTCTAGGCAGATGCTGATTTATGGTTTCGTCGCCCTTCCCATTCTACTCTAATTTTTTTTGAAAATTCATTAATCGAATTTGTCGCCCTAGGTTATAGTTCCTTAGTCTTCCCCCTTCCTTCGTAAATACGCCTACCGTGTAAGTTACCTCTACGTTTTCAAAGACCCTGGTTTTAAAATAAATCCAGTAATGCCCGATTTACTTCACCCCATATTTACGTCGGCTCGTCATAAAAATGATTTTTTTTAGAAATAGACGCACTTAGAGCAAATCTTGAAGGTTTTGACGTCGAAAAAGATGAACGTTGCATCTGTTTTGTTTTTTTCCCGACCTATATGCCCCCTTTTAGAATATTCAAGAGCAGGGGTCTTCTACGTGTGGCCAGCGGGCCACATTTGGCCCTCTGAGCTTTTTTCGTAGAAAACCGATCATTTTCAAAAAATGGTTGAAAACACTGAAAGGCGATTAATTCTTAAATTAAATGAAACAAATAATTCTAGAGCCAATGAAACAAATAAGTTCGGAATTAATGAAACAAATAAATTCGGAATTAATGAAACAAATAAGTTCGGAATTAATGAAACAAATAAGTTCGGAATTAATGAAACAAATAAGTTCGGAATTAATGAAACAAATAAGTTCGGAATTAATGAAACAAATAAGTTCGGAATTAATGAAACAAATAAGTTCGGAATTAATGAAACAAATAAGTTCGGAATTAATGAAAGAAATTATTTCGGAATTAATGAAAGAAATAATTTTAGAATTAATAAGAAAGAAGTGCAGAAATACCAAAATAAATAATTACAGAATCACAAAAATGAATGTTTACCGAATCATTCAAAGTGATTTTTCGGATCAAAATTACACCTGAATCAATTAAACTAATCAGAAACTTTTTCAGAATTGGTGAAAAATTGGTGCTTGTAATTGGGAATTAATCAAAATTGATAAAAACCGAAATAAATAATTGAAGAATAACGAAAAATCTTCAATTAATTTCGCCGTTGTTCGATTCGGGACCCCATTGGCCTCTTCCTATTAAGATGGCACTAAATTAAAGGAGAAGACCTTGTAAATCTGGAGGGCGTGGTAGACCAGGTCAATAAAGGAAGGGTCTTATCGCCTAAGTAATAAAAGATATCGCGAGTTCGATACCCGGTTCGTCCTTGTCAGAAAACTTTCCTAACACAGGAGTACAACAGAAACGGCGACATGACCGCAGAAAAAATTGATACCGCAGGGAATCCCCCATCGAGGGGTTAGCGCACCAACCTCTCGATGAGTATAAAAAAAAAAAAACAAGCCTGCCGTTTGGAATCGGCAATAAATTGTAGGTCAATGTCTAAAATTAGCCCTCGTGTGCAGAAACTGTTCGTGGTGCGACAAAAATGATCAAAAGTAAAAATCTGGATGCTATTTTACAATTATACTACATTACCGAAAGTCTGTATTCCTTAGTTTAGACATTTTCTTGAATTTCTAGAAAAATAAAGGGCAAGGTCACGTGAACTCTATATTTGTACTCATAATTTCCAGTGAAAATTTATTCACGTGTGCATCTAAGAGACCGACAAAAAATTAAATAAGAAAAACAATTATTTTGATAAACCCTGTACAATCTGTACAACTTCAAATGCTTTGTAACTTTAACAAATGAGGCGTTCAGAGCAAAAGTGGATCAAGTCCAGTAAATTCTGATTTAAAATTGAATTGGCACCTTAATTATTGTTTTTGAATTTTCATATTATGATCCATATTTAAGTTAGTCTTCATACTACAACAATAAAAAGAAAATTATCCTCTAAATCACTTTAGGATTCAACTAGTGTTAATAAACTTCAACCTTGATCATCTCAAAACTATAATTAATATGGACTTGATCCATTTTAGCTCTGAACGCCTCGAATATTGTACTAACTTTGTGCAATACTTTATGCGCATTTTCGTGAGAATAGCACGTTATATCGATGAATAAATGTTTTCTATAAAAATTACAATTTCCATCGCATGTTTTATTTATTTATTTTTTTGCTTATAACATGCGGATTTTCCAACCGATTTTTATGAAATTAACAGAAAAATTGTTGCTATAAATGAGATGAATTTGTAGAAATTTAGAATTCGATAATTCTTTATTCAATGAGGTATGACTATGTTTAGTATATAATTTTTAGTTGCCCATGCGCAGAAAATATCTATTTAATTTTTTAGTAATTTGGTTGTCAGATATATATATAGGTGCAACTTATATATAAAAATTCAAGATGAATGTCGTGAAAATTCAAAAAGATATATGCGATATCGTGAGCTGTAATTTAAGTGGGTGGCCGAGAGTACCTGGATGATAAGGGAATCTCCACAAATTGGTATTTCGTTCAGTTTCTGCCATTTGATTATTCCGTTCAGTTTCTGTCATTTGATTACTTCGTTCAGTTTCTGTCATTTGATTATTCCATTCAGTTTCTGTCATTTGATTACTTCGTTCAGTTTCTGTCATTTGATTATTTCGTTCAGTTTCTGTCATTTGATTACTTCGTTCAGTTTCTGTCATTTGATTATTTCGTTCAGTTTCTGTCATTTGATTACTTCGTTCAGTTTCTGTCATTTGATTACTTCGTTCAGTTTCTGTCATTTGATTACTTCGTTCAGTTTCTGTCATTTGATTACTTCGTTCAGTTTCTGTCATTTGATTACTTCGTTCAGTTTCTGTCATTTGATTATTCCATTCAGTTTCTGTCATTTGATTACTTCGTTCAGTTTCTGTCATTTGATTATTTCGTTCAGTTTCTGTCATTTGATTACTTCGTTCAGTTTCTGTCATTTGATTATTCCGTTCAGTTTCTGTCATTTGATTACTTCGTTCAGTTTCTGTCATTTGATTACTTCGTTCAGTTTCTGTCATTTGATTACTTCGTTCAGTTTCTGTCATTTGATTACTTCGTTCAGTTTCTATCATTTGATTATTCCGTTCAGTTTCTGTCATTTGATTACTTCGTTCAGTTTCTGTCATTTGATTATTTCGTTCAGTTTCTTCATTTTGACATGTATGATTTTCAAACATTTCTGTTATATAGCATCAGACATATGTCTTCGCTCGTTCGCATAAAGCTGTGCGCTTATTTTTGAAATAATCAAATGACAAATAATCGAAATGCCAATTTCTTGAATATCCCTTATCATCCAGATACTCTCTCAGCCAGAAACTTAAATTACAGCAGGGTCGTAACTAGCATTTTTGCCGTCCCCACAACTTTTGAATTCGATAATTTTATAACGGTGTTCTTTGTACCCCCTAAAAACTTCCGCCATGCGCAGTTGCTCCCCCCGCCCCCTCTAGTTCCGGTAGCCCCAGATAACCAAATTACGAAAAAATAAAATAGACATTTCCTACGCATGCGCAACTAAAAATTATTTTTTTACTAATCATCACTGAGCTATAGGGTTTCCTTATAGCTTAGTACTAAAAACATACTCATATCTCCATTGAATAAGGAATTGTCAAATTCTAAATTTCTATAAATGACATCTCATTTATAGCGTTAATTTGTCTGTGAATTTCATAAAAATTGGTTGAAAAATCCGCATTGTATGAGCAAAAAAAAAACATGCGAAGGAAATTGGAATTTTTATAGAAAGCATTCCCATAAATGTATATTCGTCGATGTACGTGCTATTCTCATGCACAACGTATTGCACAACGTTAGTACAATATTTTGTGGAAGTTACGTTTTGCCGTCACATTTGCCGTTTCTTATCGTGTGCAAAAAGGGTTGATCAATCTTTTTTTCTTATTTAATTTTTCGTCGGTTCCCCCTAAATGCACTCGTGAATAAATTTTCACTGGAAATTATGAATACAAACATAGAGTTCACGTGACCGAATTTTCAGAGCGGTTTGCCCTGTATTTTTTTAGAAATTCGAGAAAATGTCTAAACTCTCAAAAGGACACAGACTTTGCGGGCACTATAAATATACAAATACCCTCAATATATAAGTTGATTGCCCGCGATGTCTGTGACAGGTTAAAGACACCCCCCCCCCACACCCAGTGTCGTCTTATCGCATGGGCCAACCCAGGCACGGCCCGGGGGCCTCACAAAAATGCAATCTAGTTGAACTTGAGAATTTGCCAGGTAGGGCCTCAGAAAAACCTCTTGGCCCGGGGGCCCATGATGCGCTTGAGACGGCCCTGCCCCCCCCCCTAGATTTAGCCCCCTTTTTTCGGTCATTTTCTCACATTTCGGGGGGGGGGCAGACCCTCAAGTCCTTGTCGTCCCCTGCCAAGTCCCCCTCCGATATGCAAAAAATATACGCATATCTTCGACTTACCTCTTCCGGGAAGAACGGTGCCATCAACGAATAGCAGAATCCGAGGGACAAGTTACCTAAGGCCAGGCATGCCATGATTCGAATCTTTTCCGGCGTGAAATGAAATTTCGGTTGACATTCACCATTGTCACCACTGGTGCTGGGTATAGCGCCATAGTTTTTCGGTTTGTTAGAAGCGGTTTCGGTGGATGTTTCAGCAGGACTGAGAAGAGTCATTTTCGGAAATTAAATAACACGAGACTTTTCCGATGTGATGCGTATATAGAGATATAGTCCTAGTAGGTACTGCATAAAAAAAGTCAACACAGGTAATCAATTAGTATGCAGGTTCGAGTCGCATTGAATGCCGATATGTCAGAGGCAGTCAATCGACAAACGCATCGATTGGAAGAAAAACACGCGAACTGGTTTGTTGAAAACAACACAAATAAAAAAGAAAAACGTGCTAGTGACCTGACCAGAATTACTAATTATCAGCTTTCACTTTATTTAATCTCGTTGATTCATCTTATTTATCGGCGTAGTTAGGATGTTTATCTCCTTGAACACATCTCGCTTATCATCCCTAGGTACATACGTCCTTTGACATGAATTTTTATTATTACGTTGCTTTTAACTACGGCAATAATCCCCACTTCCGAAAATAACTACGACTGTAATGTAAAAAAGTAATAGGTAAAAAAAAACGCAAGCAATTCTTTCTGTTACTTTTATTAAAAGCAATAGGTGGTGGGGAGTTGCACAATAATAAGAAAAGAAAGAATGGGCAGCGTGAAATAACACTGCCGCAGTTATTTTCGTTAAAAAGTCAATCTTCAAAGGCGGGGGGGGGGGGAGACATATGGCCCCGGTTGAGAACCACTGCTGTGTATAGTATACATTCAAACTCAAGTAAATTTTTCACATTATCTGTAACGACTTAGCTTATATTTATATGTTATTGCCAAAACCCGAAGTGCGGCCAATTGGCCAATGTTCGAATGGCAGAAATTATTCGACATTGGCAGGTCATTTCGCGAAGTGGCCGGAGATCCCTGGCCAAAACTCGATGTGTTGATGTAAGACGACCCGGTAGGAGACACATATATATTTTTTTAACCGCCAACGTGTGATACATTTCTATGTATAGTATAGCAGCTATGCTGGATTAGCCCCCTAGTGACGAGAGAGAAAAAAGTGAAATTTGATAGAAAAACACTATATATAAAAATAATTATATAAACATGGTTTTTTCTGCCGAATTTTGGAGGAAACAACGTGATTACCGCATCGTGACTGCGGCTTGATGGGTTGCCATACTAACATGGACATAATTAGCATGAAAAAATACGGCAACTTGACGATAATCCCGAATCATGTATTTTATTTATCGGACTTTGGCCAGGGATCGCCGGCCAGCCAATGTCCGAAATTCAGTCATTTTCCAGGTCAATATTCAGTTGGCGAAGTGGCCGTCCCCGTCGCGAATCTAATCGGTCAATTTCGGGCTTTGGCAGTATCTGCTAGAGGCGATTCCAAAGGAATCAGCATTTAGAGTGGTTTGCATCCTAGTTTTTGTTTCTGAATAGGAGTGAGGGTAACTCTCCTCCCCCACGACCTCCCACAACCTAATGCAGGATTTCTGTGTGGTGGATTTATTGATTAAAAAAATCAAAAAATGTCGAGAATCGTCCCAGACTGGAGCCGTGTCAGCTCAATCATTTGGAAGGGGCATGCTCTTCCTTTAGCGCACAGCATTAGATGTTAGCGAGCAAACAATGGTATTCTCAAAGTAGATGCTGCGATTTTCTTCCAGAGCTAATTTTTCAGACGAGAGTGCATAGTTTCTCAAACTTTTTTTTTCCATCGCCCCCTTCTTCAGAAATGTTTTTCTTTCATCGCCCCCCCCCCAACTTAAGTAAACCCATAGGATCCTATGTTAAATCCGTAGCTTCTATCGCCGCCGGACCATTACATCGCCCACCAGGGGGCAATATTGCCCACTTTGGGAAACACTGGACTAATGTATAGCAGTGTTTTCTTAACCTTCTTTAACTCGTGGCCCACTTTGAATCATATTTTTTTCTCGTGCTCCCCTTGTCTTATCCAGGGCCCCCCCTCCCCCAGGAGGGATATCCTTCTTACTTACTAAACTGAATTTAGTTAAAACTAAATTTATGACGAACAAAAATCTTATAAATAAGACGATCTCTAACTCTTCTCAAGAGAGCCGAACTCTTTGGAAAAAGTAGGTCTGTGGGACAATTCAACGAACCCACAATGGATCGCCCCTCCGGACACTCGTGAGATGGGACCGCTCTTACCCTGGGCTAGAGTGAGCTTATTTTGCCGGGGTTCTATGCATGGTCGTCTCACCATGATTCCTTGGGAAAAGTGGTGTTCTGGGCCCCATACAGGGTCGTCTTAAGAGCATCATGAGCTCATTTTTGTGAGGCCCCCGGGTGGGCCCATGCCTTAAGACGGCACTGGCCCCATACTTAGCTTACATATTTGTACACTTATATTTTCGAAAATCATAGTGCCAGATCTCATCATGTATAAATCATTGCACAACAGCTCACACCCAGAGCTATTGTGTACAACTTTCCCTCCAACTCCTAGGTCGTATCAGAAAGCATATGAATACTGGCCCCGAATGACAGAGTAAGTTTTCATTTCTCGTTGAGGCCTGGGGGCATAGATTAAAATTGTCCTGGTTCCATATGGACAACTCATCAGCTGGATTCTGAACGTAGGCGCACATTTTTTCTCTACATATTTCACTTGAAAGCTTTCTCTTCACAACTCTGTGTGAAGAGCCCCCTCATCATTTGTCATAGACCCCCAGTACCAAAAGGGCACCCGGTTGAGAACTACTGGTATATAGCGTCTGCCTTGCCTGGAGGCAACTTTCAGGTTCTTATATTCTGGGAATTTCAACAGCGATTGGTCAAAGCATGTAAACCCGTGGAAAAAAAACAAAAAAATCTCATATCAATGGAGAGAGATGTTCCAGGGTGGAAAATTTCCCCCAGGAAAAAAAAACCAGGAATTCCAGAAACCTGAGGAGGACAATAGGGTGAATTTTCCAAAAATGCAGGACGACACTTGAAATGACATTAAAAAAGAGGATGTCTGGTAGCCCTACTAGATAAAAACCAAAAACAGAAGCTAAAAAATCAAATCAAAAGCAGATCCACAAAGATAAGCTATCTGGTCTCCACCGGGACTCGAATGGAATACAAGAGGGCTTGGGTTCGAGTCCCGATGGAGACTAGATGACTTTTTATTCTGAGTTCGCCTCAGCATAAAATCCAGAAAACATCTGCTTCCTTGATATATTTATTGGACTGAGAAAAAGTTGTCTATTTCTACCATCGCACCTGGGAACAATTTGCTATTTTAAGTTGAGAGAGGCTACTAATGCCTCTACTGCATCGCCTTGTGCCACAGTGCGTGAAATAAGGAAGGCAGGGTCGTCTCCAGTGGTGTATAGCAACATGCTTGCTCGGAATGTACGAGGGCCTGGGTTTGAGAGTCCGGGCAGAGACCAGATGACTTTTCTTTCAGGGTTCACCTCAGCATAAAATCTAGAAAATATTTCCTAAAAATAAGAGAATATTCCAAGAAAACACAAATAAAATGTTTAAATCGGGAATGTTTCATTTTTGCAGCTATGAATGTCCAAATCCGTTGAGCATATTTCGTCGAGAAAAATACGGCCAGGAATTTGTAATCCTGAATATAGGAAATCGCCCATCGTCACCGCCTAGCACTGTGGAAAAACGTAGAGACATTTCAATTCCAAAGGCTATTTGACTATCGTTGTCCTACTCTTCTTTCCGCCTATGCCATCTGTTGTAGAATTGGGAAGTGACAACATCAAGGGTGTGCGAGTAGGCATTCCTTTTTTGTTTTTGAATCTGGTAACCCTACCGTGCATGAACAAGCATCTCAGCTGATAGCTCAAGACGAAATTGGCCACCAGATGGCAATTTATAGTGACATTCTCTCAACGGTTTTCTTAACTAAAACAGAACAGCTTTTTTGGACATTGACAATTGGACTAGCATAATTACTTAATTTTTCATGTCTGGCAAGTATGAGAACAAACCAGTATTGTATGGACCTAATCAATCTTAGGTTTAAGTGTGGATGTAGGTATTAAGAGTCATCAAAACAAGAATGAAACATTCAAATCCTCAGAGAATTAGAATATTTCGTGCTATCTCCAGTTAAAGCGGTACGCTTTAGTTATATATAGTTGGGCAAACAATAGTATTCCCAAGGAGAGTGCTATGGAGTTTTCTTTCAGACTGCAGTTTTCATACTAGCCTAAAGCAGGTGAGGCTACGGCAATGACAGCATCTGTCCTGCTCGTAGGCAATTTCTCTCTTTTGTTGTGTGTGGATTTTGGTCAAATCATTTAAGAAAAATCAAAGCATACCCAAATGTAGACCTGCTTTGTGCAACTTTTTCACGGAAAGAATAAAAATTTCCAAAAAAATATGAAAATGAAGATGTCTCGTGATCTTACTCAAAATTGTCTTTTGGTACACCACACACATACACAGCACTTTTTACAAGACATAATTCACAGGCACCTCATGATAATGAGATTGGGTACTATGATTTTTGGGCGGATGTAAATTAGTGTTCACAAGCATCTGAAATTATTCGGACCAGTGGGTGATAGGCATGATTTATACATAGGAGATTTTGATTTCTGAATTAATTTTGAAGATTTTCTCATTAGCATACTTATGGGGGGCTTAGCAGCAGGGTTTAAGCTGTGGTCGTATTTTGCGAAAAATGTGAAACAAAATCTTAGAATGCAAAAGTAGTAGCCGCCACTTTTACAAAAATGCATACAGGAGGTACGAAACGAGAAGACATCCAACCATAAATCATTAGCATTGTAGCATTTTACTTAAGTTCCCCCCCCCCCCATTTTCACTAAAATAATTTTTTATCTAGCTTAAATCCTGCTTAGCAGACTATATCCCAGAGTGGTAGCAAATTTTAAGAATGAATGGTTGCAAAATTTGTATACTCCCCCTCCCTGTAAAATCAATAGATCCACCTCTGCCTAGATAGCGAGGAACTAGGTTGAGTTTGTAATCACACATGTGAGTAAACCTAAAACGTTACCTAGAGTATGTGCAAGCATTGCAAGTGACCAAAAAGTGAACCAGAAAGTGTGGGAGTATTGGAGTGACCTAGAGAGAATGAGAGCATTTGAATAACTCAAATTGTGACCACGAGTGTGAGCATGGAGTGATCAAAAGAGTGAACAAGTATGAGAGTACTCACAACAGAGTACAAATATGTGAATGACCAAACGAGTGACTTAAAGAGAGCATGGGAGTCACCAAAAGAATACACAAGCATGTGAGTAACCGAAAGAGTATGCAAGCATGTGACAAAAAGAGCGACTGGGAGACAGAGGCATATTTACAGGGTGTGGGATATGGCAAATCTAAAGAATGAGTTGTCAAGAAAATTAGACCAGTATGGGAGAAGAGTGGCAAAATCATAAATGCACCTTTGCTCTCGCTCATGATACTACAAAATAACATTAGTACTCTAACACCCAGTAACTAATACTACTCTTGCATCAAATGAAGAAAATTATTCGTTCCACAGTGAGAGTAACAGATTCAGAAGATTAATCGCTGACAAATCCAAAAGTTACAATGATACAGACACCAAAAAGAGAAAAAAAGAAGCGCATATTTATTTTCAGCCAGCAGTGTTTCATAAATATCAGACAAAAAATAAACAATAAAAAACAACATTCCGTGCTTCAATGAGGAGTCCAATGTTTATTCTGTCATTTTTGCAACAGTTTCCTCAGCAAGCGAGCAATGTTCCTTCACAGAATGAAAAATGAATCTTTTCAAAATATACAACAAATCAAATTTCACATTATGATGATTCCTACATAATTACAAATGTAAAGTTTCCAAAATGTTGAATGGCAACGATGACACCAGAACAATAGACATGACCTTAGCCCTAGTCGAGTCTGCTACAATCATGACTTGCTCTGAGATGTCTCCTGCAAACAAGAGAGATGATAGTGTAAGTTCACTTATGCAATAAAAGTCAAAGGTTTTTTTGTGCAACTGAAGAATAGAACATTAGAAAAACATCTGCTATAACATTAATTACATTACACAGCAATGTGGTTGGGACAAAATATTCATTCTTGATAAAGAAAGTTTGCAAGTACTTGTCAGTCAGTCAATCTTTTAAAATGAAATGCAGCGGAACTTGGTTAATTTAAATTATGGATAATTCAAACTTTTACAAAACTCCCCTTGAGCTTTCTATTTAATTTTTTGTTTAATTAAATTTTTTTTTTTAATATTTTGGATAATTTGTAGTTGGAGGGGAAAAAATTCTATAGGCAGTCAGACATCGCAGTATCTCATGACAAAGTTGTTATACAACAAATCTTGAAAGGCCAATAATCCATAATTCTGACTTAATTTCAGCACACTATGGATGCCATTTCTTTTTTTCCCCCATCTTGAGTTTGGGTTTGAACTGCCATGCTTGCATTCTGTCTGCTTAAAAACATGTAAAGAAATGTGGAGCCAGTCCTGAAGATAAAGAAAGGCTTTATGATAGACTTTCGATAAAAAATGAGTACTTCTTTCTTTGAAAACAGTACCCTTTGTATACTAAAATGTACATGAGAAATCAAACTGCTTCTTATTTTCATAATTTGCTTTTCGCGTTGGATTTATTTTTTTCAGCAACTCAGTTCGACAAAAAAATTAGCATTGTTGATCAGAAACCCGTATCTCTCTACGATTCAACAAAAGTGCTTGATTGACGAGTGATCTATTTCAAATAAAATGAATTGTTTGTATAGGAAAATACTAAAATGCTAATTTCTAAAAATTTTAAGTGTTCTTTTCATTGATAATATTTGATGTTCATTTTAACATTGTTCAGCTGAAGTGCATCACAAATTTTTATCACTTAATACAAATTACGTTATTCACCCTGTGGATATTTACAATTCAAAATCTGAAATGTTTATTGTCATTTTAAAGTACAAAAATTAGTTATATAAATTACTAAAATTTGGCAAACAGTTTCGTAACTGATCATCAAATTTAAATAATTAAGATATTTATTATCTTACATGAATATTGATGCTTAAGTTGCAACTTGTAGTCATTTTACACAAATCCAGGATAGATAAATTCAATAATTTGAACTTTTTCCAGTGACTTTGGACTTAGAACCAACCAAGTTTGGTTGTATTGATGTTTATAAACATCAGGGCCCCTACACGAGGTTTGCTCAAAAAAGTATCCAACCATAATTTTTTGTGCTTAAACCATTAAAGCTGGGAGGCATGGTTTGGTGCATGTATGTAGGTGATCCTAGAATGCACGCTTGAATTTTTTCCTGCCTGCAGAAGTTGCCAGTCACCTGCAGATTGCTGATGAGTGAGGAAGTATAAGTGAGCAACGTCACATTTCCGGTTTTTGACAAAATGGCAGAAAAATTTGAAAAATGCTACTACATTGTGTTGGAGCTGACAATTGTGACGCAGAACCTCTTGGCAATGGTTGTGCATACTTTAGCATGTCCTGTGAGATATCAAAAAAATGGAGATCTTGCTTCTGCTTGATAGCTAGAAGCTTTGAAACAAACTTTGCCGAGATTCTCTTGAAAAGCCCAAATTGTAAGACAAAATAGAATGATCGGATCCAATCTGATGCTTTTCTCACCTGCGATTTCTCTCTTTTCAATCAGAATTTTTGCTATTTAGTGTTTTATTTTTCACTTTCTTATGTAAAAACTCCCTATCTCTAAACTTTTTTCAGTCATGTTAGTTTCGAGATAGAAAGTTTTGATAGCATAAATTATAGGCTGAAGAGAAAGACCGTTCCGAGACACTAATTTAAAATGCAAATATTTTCCAATACAACTACTACTCAACCGCACATGCACTTTGTCCACATTTAAAATGTGAAATACTGAAAAAACGGCACTTACTTGTACACCTGTTTGTGACTTGCACACAAGACCCAACTTTTTTGCTTCTATTTCATAGATCAGTAACCGCCACATCTTTACAATGAATACTTCAGCCTCTTCGTCCAGAACCTGTAAATGATTTAGCAACATGAGACAAAAAGTAAAGGAAGTTCTACAACTGCAAAAATATGACATAATAATAAAATTGCATCCAGAAATTTAAAAAAAAAAAGTTATATAAAATGAAAGAAATAAATCGTACAAAACAAATCTAAAAGAAATTAACCCATAGACTGGGTTAATTTTGAACCCACAGATTTCCGAGGCTTAGTTCATCCTGGACTGGAGTATGCTGTAAGGTTTTGGAGACCATACCTGCAGAGGGACATAAGACTTGGTTGAAGTGGTGCAGAGAAGAACTACGCATGTCCTTATTGGCACATGGGGCTTGAGTTATGAAGAGACTTTATTTTTTGAATATTTTTACATTGGGTGAATATGCCGGATTTCCTTCTCACCAAGTTTTTAACTGGACACGGAAATTTTAAAACTTATCTCAAAAGATTCAACTTAGGAGAGAGTAACATATACAGTTACGGAAAGGGAAAGAAGGACCCTTCTGATTTTTCAGTGTTCAAAGGTGACAAATTCAGAGAACTGTATTTGAACGTGATCTACGTATGCTATCAATTCGATGGCCACCAATACCATCGAAATTGGTGTACTCAAAAGAAAGACTGTGTGCCCCTCGAAGATTTGTACATAGCATTAAGAACTGAGGCTTCTGTTTTCTTTCTTTCATGTTTGTAATTATACGTGAACACTTTATTTTCATTTTCTTCTTTTACATATTTTTATATTATATTTTTCAGTATTTTCATGATTACGTCTTTTTCTTTCTTTTACTTCTCTTTTTTTTCTCCTTTTATTACCTCTTCAATTTATATATATATATATATATATATATATATATATATACACACACACACATATACGGGGTGATTATAAAAGAACTATCCCGACACACGGGCCCCTAACTATCATACCATTCACAGAAACTGAACGAAATTTTGGCATAAGGTATTTCGAGGTATGCGCTCAAGAATGATATGGAAAACAACAGTGTCGCTCTAACAGTTACGGTTACAGTGAGAAAATTTCGAAAATATCAAATGGCAACACCAAGTTTTTTGTATTGGAATGTGATGTCCATACTGAAAAACACTAAATAGTGTTGGAATGGCACCTGTAGCACGAAAATGCCCGGAGCTAGGCAAGGAAAAAGTAAAAAGGACTTTGCCGTGCACCAGAGCATTAATGTTCGTCACACCGTTTGAGATCCCAGCCTGATTAGTCCTCCACAAGGTCATGTGAAACACAATAAAATGCTTTATTTTATGCTGCTTCTCTGTCCTTATTGGTTGTCCTCACTTTTAGCCTATCTACCGCCGGTGATTTTCATGCTACAGTTGCCGTTCGAACGCTATTTATGGTTTTTCACAATGGAGATTGCATTCCAATACAAAAAACTTGGTGTTGCCATTTGATATTTTCGAAATTTTCTCACTGTAACCGTAACTGTTAGAGTGACACTGTTGTTTTCCATATCATTCTTGAGCGCATACATCAAAATACCTTATGCCAAAATTTCATTCAGTTTCTGTGAATGGTATGATAGTTAGGGGCCCATATGTCAGGATAGTTTTTTTATAATCACCCTGTATATATATATATATATATAATTTTTTTTTAAATTTTTTTTAAATATATATTTCAATTATTTTAATTATTATTTTTTATCTTTTTTTCTGTTTACTTTCATTCTCTTTATTTATTTTTTATCATCACTATTATTAGTGTTTTATTTTCTTTGAAAACCATTTTTCTCTTTTGTATAGAGTATTATAATTTTTTTTTTGTTTTCCACGGTAAATATGCTGATTGCAGCATTATACATGGTCCTATGTTATACCATGTGGTGCATAGAGAGATGTCTTTGACACAAAATTTAAAAAAAGGGGGGGGGGGAAAGAGAGGTTTCAAACGTAACAAAAAATCAAGCAGAGCAAAAACAGCTGGAATTCATGAAATTCAGAAGGTTGTATTGAACGACGTAGAAACTAAGGGTTTTTTCCTTCAAAATTTTATCCCTAAGGGAGAAATACCGAATAGCAGTCGAATATTCGTCTCATCTTTAATAAGGGGAGGATTCAAAGATTATTTATTTATACAATATTGTTTGGCCAAGGCCGCCACAAGAGGGTGCAGTGATGGGATTTGACATGGGTGATTGATGCCACATACAAAATCAGAGATTGAAGTACAGTCTACAGAATTTAATGGAAGGTTGTTCCAATTGTACGGGGGGAACTAAATATGAAGCAATCTGTGGATGCAAGAAAGGGTTTCAATTTTTGGGAGTGATTGAATCTAATGGAAAAATGTGAAGATTTGATTAGAATGTGGGTAGTGTCAGTTTTAAAACAGCCGTGGATAATTTTGAAAAGCAATGATAGGTGAGCAATATATCTAGGGGAGTTTAAGTGAGAGGATATCAAGTTGGTGTTTGAGCTGTGTTGTGGAAACAGAGGAAGACCAGCAGTTTAAAATAAAGCAGGTAATTTATTTTGTGGATAGATTCCAGCTTATCTATATTGTTTTGTGTATAGGGATCCCAAATTTCGCAGGCATAGGAGAGAGGACAGGAAGGACATAAGTTTGGAAGATTTTTAGATTATATGGGGCAAGCATCGCTGAGCACAAACTGCTAAAGCTATAAATATGATATTTGGTTAGTATTATATTTTATAATATAGATACTCATTAAGATGAGATTTCTAAAAAAATCAACCACCAAGGGTGTCATGTGAGGGGTTCAAATGTTATATGGGGAAAATCATCGCAGAGCAATTTTCAGATTACCACATCCATGGGAGTGAAGCCTCGGGTAACAGCTAGTTACAATATGGATCTTTTTTCATTTACACAAGGTGAAAAATAATGACATCTCCATTAAGCAAACTTGTGAAATTGCACTTGCATTTATTCATGCATTATCTTTCGCATGCAAAACTTGACTAATTAAAATAAAATGTCATAAATTATTACCATGGAAACATCATCTAATATGCTTTGTGCTGCACTCCCAGCCATAACCTTAGAGCAGATGAACTCCACCAAAGTTGGCTCCTCTTCCCCGATATATTCGATAATCTTCTTGTTGATCCATGGCCTTATTCTTTTTTCCATGAGTGTCTACAAATGACGACGACAAAAAAAAAGAAAAGAAAAGCGTATTTGAAATAAAAGAGAAAATACAGTGAAACCTGATTTGTCTGCCTATTTTGACCATTTTCAGTGTCTAAACTTCTGGGCTATAAGTGATAACAATCACTTATGGGGGAAAACAAATCTGGTTCAACCTTAGCCTCAAAATAAGCAAACAGGAAAAACCTTCGACGGAAAAAAAATGATAACACAAACAAAAGTCCTGATAACCATAAACAAATTTCTTTTTCCCCATGTTTGGTGACTGGTACTATTATAGAAGTCTGACTATAGAATATATCACATTACCAAAATTATTTTTAAAAAAACAAGTAACCTCTATACACTATCTACCAATAAGTATTTGGACACCTGTGATAGAAAAGAAAAATTAACTTTATTCAAAATCAATAGTTGGTACAGCCTCCACGAGAGGCTATTACAGCGTGAACCCTCCGGGGCATACTTTCCACAAGTCGTGTGACGGCTAGTGGTATTTTCTTCCACTCTGCTTGGAGAAGACATGTCAGTTCCTTCACCGATTTTGGACAGGTAGGGCACCCCTTAATTTGGCGATCAAACTCGTCCCAGAGGTTCTCGATAGGGTTCAGATCTGGGCTCTGGGCAGGCCAGTCCATTCGATGAACCCCATTGGCACCATACCAAGCCTTGGTTAACCTCGCAGTATGACAGCTGGCATTGTCGTCCTGGAAGTAACAGGGGTCCACCCCGTAAAACTGCAACAACGTAGGAAGCACATTGTCATCCAAAATAGTGCAGTAGGCATCGGCGTTGAGCTTACCATTAATGGGGACCAAGGGTCCCAGTCCATACCAGGAGAAACACCCCCAGACCATAATTCCACCTCCGCCGAACTTGACTGTTGGCACAATGCATTCTGGCAGGAGACGTTCTCCAGGCAGACGCCAGACCCAAACCCTGCCATCCGAATGGTAGAGGGTGAACCTTGATTCGTCGCTCCAAAGAACCCGTTTTCACTGATCTACGGTCCAATTTCGATGTGCTATGCACCACATTAATCGAGCAACGCGGTTTGACTTTGTGATCAAAGGCTTATGGGCAGCAGCACGACCATGAAAACCAATCAGATGTGCTTCCTTACGGATGGTATTCATTGAAACAATACTCCCGGATGCCTGTTGAAACTCCTCGCGGATGAGGGCCATCGGTTGGGTGCGGTTCTTCTGAATTTCTCTGGACAGCACCCGTCGGTCTCTATCTCCCAGTCTCACCTTCCACTTCTTAATCACATAGGCCACTGTCAATTTTGGGTACTTCAGCTCGCTAGATATGTCCCTGAAGGATCGGTCATTTTTGTGATACCCGATAATTATACCTTTCTCGAAATCAGAGAGCTCCGAACTGCGCGGCATCTTGCATGCGACTAATGCCGATGTTGTTTCCTACACGATATATACCGGCGGAGGGTGTGACGTATCTCAGGACCGCAGATATCGTCATTTGCATAGGTGTCCAAATACTTATTGGTAGATAGTGTAGAAGAGTTACGAGGAATGGTGCAGGTAGTGAATTTTAGATAAAATTCTAAAAACTGCTTCTGAAGCATTAAAAAAATGTGGACTCGTGTGGACTAAATGAACTTGAACGAAACATTTAATCTGGATTGTCACAGCTCTACTGTGATTCAGAAAACTAAATGGTACTTCACGTTAGAATAGATTAAAACATTAATTTGTTAAGTCCATATTTACAAAACATTGAAAAAGAAAATTGAATTCTTAGAGCTGATCTATTACCTCCAAAGCAGAATGTTTTGCCCCATTCTGCAGCAATCCCTCAGCAGACTGAAAATTTTATGCAGTAAAAATTCCAATATTAGTGTTTTTGAGAAAAAGTGAAGAGTTTTTCCTTCTTTTAAAATTATCCCAGAGATTAATAAATTGTTCTGTGACATCAGTCATGGTTTATGGTACATTCTGCTCTATGTAGGGATCTCTCTCTATAACTAATTTATTTCAAGTGTATTAATATAAAAGATTGTTGCAGTTCTGCTTACCTTATCAACCACAGACCAATCTAGACTGTATGCAAACAGTTCACTTTTTTCTGTTGGAATTTTTTCTATCAGGTCCTTGATGTGTTGCCTTTTCTCGTCGAGTGACATTTGGGATGCAGCACTGGAAGACTTCTGCTTCTCTTCTTGAGCATCATCTAGTGGTATGAGCTTTCTTTTCTTCTTTTGTTCTTGCTCATCATCGTTAGCATTGAATACTTCCTCGACTGTTAATTTGCGCTTCGAGTTAGGCCCATTACTAGAATTCTGAGAAATAGCTGGACTTTGAACAGCTGGATGAGAAGGACTGCCACCTAGTAAAATAAGTTATACAAATAAGACAAAACAATTGAATTATGATACAAGTAGACTTTTAGAAGAATATTATATTATTTGCATGATTTCTGATAAATGCGGTTTCAGAATAACTCATCCGATTTTGGATATTTATTAAGGAGGTAACACTTTCAAACTTGGCTAACTTCTCGCAATAATTGAAAAAAGTGCACAACTTACATTTCTTCCCTTAAAACAAATGAAATAGAGTGAAATTAATTGCAAATAAATTAAAAATATATCACATGCACTACTACTACTACATCAAACACATGCACCTCGTTCACATTCCTCTAGCGGAATTTCTAACAAATCATGCATGCAAGAATGTGTTGGGTGTAGAGATGTAAAATTCTTGAGATTAATCTTTAGAAGTATATTCTCTGGAGGAATTTCTATTACAATTAACTTGAGAACATTTTTATAAGTTCTTGATTCTTGATGAGAATATTCTCTTATTTAAAATATAGTTATATATAATATTCTTGAGAATATTTTCTGGAAGGACTATGTTTATAAATTACTGGGGAATATTATCGAAACTTAAATATTATTAATAACTTAAGAATTATTCTCAAGTAATTAATAATAGTTAGGGATACGTAAATTTCGTAAAAAAATCTGAAATTTTGCAAAAAAAATATTTAAATCATAAATTTCGCGTTTGCATTTATTCACAAAAAAAAATTCTTCTGCACTTGAGGTTTTTGGGTCATGCCCGGTCGGACCCATGCATCAAGACGGCACTGGTTGGATGTCATGTGTAAAGTCAATTTACTTTAACTTTTTTTCTGCTGCTATGTCTTCAGCAGAATACCGTGCTGTTCATCAATTCCAACATACAGTAAGTAGAGTCTCGTTTATCCAACCTTCTGTTCCGATGTCTCCACCGCAAAAAAAAAAGAAAAAAAAGATCAAATGCCAATTGTTGATCTTTCAGAATTTCACATAACAACGGAGTTAATCCTCTAGAAACTGCAATTAAATACCTTGAGCAACAAGAAGCTACAGGAATCGAAATAATGATGCTGCAAAGATGGCGATATTTGGCAGCGAAGAAACTGCACTTGTCAGGAAAGCAGACTACGATCAAAATTTTTTTTTAAATCATCGCAGGACTGAACTTTTATATACAAATACAACACCACAACAGGCAAAATGCCCAGTGAGGTGGCTGAGAAAAAGATGCCCATAACAAATATAGATGTCATATATTTCAAAAATAAAGCAACCCAATTAAAAATGTAATTAGAAGCATTATAAACAATATATACACATGATAAAATATTATACAACACCCATAAAGAATACTTATGGTTGTCTTATTCTAAGAATGGATAGCTTCTAGATTTACCCCAACATGCTTATCGTATTTCTTTTTAAACGTGTCAATTGTGTTACAATTTACTACCTCCGGGGGTAAGCTATTCCATTTATTAACAACCCTATTAGAGAAAAATTCCCTGCGACACCACAACCTTGCATTGTCCCTCACCAATCGATATTGGTGTCCCCTTGTAAAAGCAGTCGATTGGCGGTGTACTAAAAATTCATGGTCCATTCTATCCATCCCATTGAAAATTTTGAACACTTCGATCATATCTCCTCTTTTTTATTTTTTTACCAAAATGAATGAATTTTTATTACCAAATTGAATGAATTGAAATTGAATTTAGTTTTAACTTTGCATTTCAATAGAACTCATTGAAATTGCTTTTTTTACATAATAGCGTGAAATAATTAAATCAAACTCAAACGCATTCTGCTAACCAGAAAAGTTTTGAATAACTTTCAAATTTATCAACAACTATGTGTGAGAGAATAACTACATTACATCCTTTTTAAGTAACAGCAGCAATGCCTTCCCCCATGTTGCTTTCCACAACCCATCTTAAAATCAATTTAAGCAGGAAAAACTTCAAAGCGGGAAAAATTTTTCCCTTTCAAAGAAGGGAAAAAAATGAAATAACACAAAATTTGATGAGAGAATTTGTCCCATCTACATTCCAGTGGATTTTTCATTCTGCTATGAATGACAGTATACAAAATGTACTCAAACGTTTTTTAACTAGTACAAATTTGATTTACATACCTAGGTTTGTATAATATGTTCCAACAAATTTTAAGAAATTTACTTAATGATTAAAAACCATAAAATTAAATTTTTAACATTTTAAATTATTAAATTAAAAAATTACTTAAATTACTGAATTATAAATTATTTAAATTATTAAATTGAATAAAATATTTAAATTATTAAATTGAGTAAAGTATTCAAATTATTAAATTAACTAAATTATTTTAATTATTATATGTTGAGGGAGGGGCAATCCACCCTCCCCCCAGCGTCAATGGCAGAGCCTACTGATGTATACATAGAAGCAACGTAAGATCTTCGGGTCCCCCCCCCCTGAAAGGGGGAGGTCCAGGGCATCTCCTGCAAAACCAATATTTATTGATATGTCAAAGATATATATGATGTATATCAATTGCCATCGTGCCACACCCCTAAGACCTTAAAGTATCTCCACCTATGGCTGGACTGAGAAAAGTGGGCGAGTACTATTTTACAGGCGGGGCACCAAAATAATACTGTCCTTGGGTGAGGGAGAAAATAAACCAGTTTTGAAATTGTTTGCTTTTCGAGAGAAAAATTTTTAAAAATATATATTTTCCCTTTTTTTACACACAACATACACCCGTGCAAAAAAAAAAAAACACATTTACTCCTTTACCCAGAAACACAGGGGTGGGAAGTGACTAAGTCCATTTCGGAGCAGCTTTGAAGCAGCAAAATTCAGGATTTGGAACAGCAAAATATAGGATTCGGATCAGTTTTGGAGCAGCAAAATATAGGATTTGGAGCAGATATTTATTGGAGCAGGGAAATTAACAAGAATATTTTCGTTAACCCTCATCCCTTTTCAAAATAAAACTGCACTGTCTTTTGTTATCAAAAATCTTTTCATCAGCTTGTTTTTGGTGTTTCAGGCTTTTGACACCTTGTTTGAAAGAGAGGCTGTCATAAAATTTTTCACACCAGTCTATTTAAGATGATTTTTGTTTACTGAGGGCACTATTTGCTGTCTTGAACAGCAGCACTTCAAATGAGCAAAAAATTTTCTATAAGTTTTTTATACTCAGAAAGAAATTGTTGCAAAATGGGGGAGAATTTCGGAAGAATCAACACGACGTTTGGCGATTAAGTACGCATTATTTGGCGAGATTAGCGATCTGACACTCGTTATTAGGCAAAGTTTCTAAATTAACATTCGTAATTCGGCGAAAACACACTTTTTACTTCCGGAATGGAAATTTTTTTCATGAAACATCTAGATTTGACGCAATGACGATCGACTACAGTAATTTCTGCTGCTTCCAGTGGCGACTTTTTTTTAAACGGCAGCTGACTCGCATTTGCACTTTAAAGCTGAAAGACCATTGCAAACTATCTTCAGTTGCACAATCACGTTGCACAATCGGGGTTTTACGATGGAAAGGCTGACAGTTTAAATAAGGCGTACAGTGGAATATATATATATATAAAACACGCTCTTAGAAAGAATCGTTTCACGGTAAGCAGGAGCAAAAAATTTTTGGCATCCTTTAAGAAATTCTGGACATACGAAGCAAAATTAGCTATTTGGCGCAGAAAAATACGAAAACACTATTGGAGCAGGATGGCTCAAGATGTTAATTTTGGCGCAGTGTTCCTACCCCTGGAAACAGTATAATTTTGGCCTCCCCCCGTAATTTTTAACAGAAAAAGAGACTCAGCGGCCTTCCCCGGTAAATTTCCCATGAACCTTGTAAGCACCAAAGTGGCGACTTTTTTTCGCGCCAAGGAATCGCAGTTTTGCGGTAGTCAATTCAAGATGGCTGACAAAGGGCACATAAAAAATTACAAAAAAATATATAATTTATAATATGAATTAACCTAATATGCGGCAATATGCGAAAATCGATAGAAATATATCGGGAAATATGGAAAATTAGGATGAAATGAACAGAAAAATCGAATCAACAACATACGGGGTTTATAAATGCGGTTGATACAGAGTTTATGGATGCTGCTGTCAGGGCTACCTATTTTAGCGCGAAAACAAGTCACCACGTTAGCGCTGACTCCTCCCGTAACTTTCAACGAACAAAAATAGTGAATTCGTCCCCATCCAGGACACCCGATTTACCATGGCCGTAATACAATTGTTTTTTCTGGAGGGGAAACGTAATTTTACTGCCCCTTGACTGTGAAATTCGATAATTTTGCAAAGGAATTTTTATTGCCTTTTCTTAAATATACCATTCCATCAAAAACGCCGTCCAAGGCATTGCCCCCCCCCCCCCCCCGCTTTTGGATCTGATCACGGTATGTAGCAATCCGGGTCGCAAGTACGAACGAAAATTTACTATCGCTCGGGGCCGGTATCCACTCTTTTTAACAGAAAATGAGTAAACTCGGCACCTTTCCTCGTTCAACACCCGTGGAACCAGACCACCGCCCTCTCCAATTGCGAATTGCGGTCAGAACAGACTCGAGACAAAAGTTTTAATAACTTCCGAGGTCTAAAAATAAGATTTTTTTACACATCAAGAATGGCGCGCAAGATGTCGATATTTCTTGGGGGGCAGAGCGTACCAACTGAGCTGAAGAAAAACAATGATCAGAAGTTCATTTTGAACTCTTTTTCCATAAAAGTTGCAAAAACAAAAAACAAGATCATTTTCGTTCATCAAAAATACGGCCGGCAATCAAAAGAGAGAAACAAATCGAATCCCGACATACATCCATGCGGAAAAAACAGACATCTCACCTATAGAGAAAAAACCAGTCTATATATCCGTGCTCCCGTGAGGGTACGCCGCCGCCGATTTGCATACAGCGCCGGAACAACCGGTTCCCGCACGTGCATGGAGAGAAAAAAAAAGGAAAACAATCCAACAATATTAAGTCAACAATCAGTATCGTGAAGATGCTCTAAATTAAGTTACGGCCCGGGCATAAAAAAAAATTAATATTAGGCCCCTTAAATTAGGAAAAAAATGTGAAGTAGGGGCCAAAGGCGCGCTCGGTGTGCCCATCGTTAAATCCGCCTTCAGTTACGGCTCGCATGCACGTTAACTGAGTTTTTATCAGCCTGATGACAAATTTTCATCTGATTTGGAAACCCTTGTGTTAAACTAAATGTTGAATTGCAGGATTCTGTGATCTTTTCATAAATAGTTCTCCTTTCGATCAAATTTGGGGGTACGGTTTCGTGCTGAGATTTAAATCCAGTTAGAAAAATAGTACGAATTTTATTTGTCGATAGATCGCGATTTTCAATCGGATGATTTTTTTTTTATTGTAAGTAAATTCAAAATACATGCGAGCTTCTTTAACCTTGGCCAGCTACAAGAGTATTCTCCAAAGCGTATTAATAATACGTGTCTTTAATACGCGCTTTGGTATTCTCCCGCTGCGCATAAGTTAGTTTCTGCACGGGCTCTCTAATCGTCATTTCAAATAACATTTAAAAAAATTAACAAAAGTAACGATAGAACAAACAACAAATGTAACTTGCTCGATGCTCAGAGAAAGGAATTTGGCCCTTAGGACTAAAACTTTTCAAAACAAATAAAATAAAGGATCAATTTTAAAATAAGATGAAAATGAAAGAACGAGTGAGCACGTGGGGAAATAAGAAAGAATGGTAGTATAGGGGGGAAAAAATTCTTTGTTGTAAGCACGCCTTTTATGCTAGTTTTTTTTCAGACAGGCTTTTCCATAAAATGACGATTCTTTAACCAAGGAGCTTACTTTTTCCAAGCGCCTTGAAATCAAGTTATGCTGACGTCACACGGTATGCTCCTGGGAAGATGAGATGCCTTCGATCGTGGTTCAATGAAGGGAGGGAGAAAATTAGCGATATTGAACAGGTAAAGTTCCTCCTTGAAGAAAAGAAAAACACTGACAGCAGAAAAGCGCGCGAGACCGAGGTTTTTTTGCTAAAAAAGTGGAAAAAGTGACCTGGGCCTGAAAATACGTAATAAAAGTGACCAGTTTCTAAAAAAGTGACTTTTAGTGAAAAAAGTGACCCGTGCCGAGCCCTGCAATTAACATAATTTTCGAACTCTGAAACAAAAATCAACTGAACCCGTATTTTAGGAACTAGAATTTCATTGTCAAGACTTATTTTTAAGAAACTCATGGAGTAATCATCATATTTATTAAGAAAATCAGCAATATGATATTCGCTCAGATGAATGACACCTTTGAACCACGACTTATACTGTGATACCTCTTTCTTTTCAGTAGCTTAAATACGCACTGCTCTATTTTTCTCGAGTGCAAAAAAAGTTTTCATCTTGCCCACAACAGTTAATCCTGTCTTTGAATTCTTTAATGCATCACCCACAAGATCCATTCACTTTACGGGCCCAGCATTGGTAGTGCAAAATGTTGTCACCAAAATGTGTTTTAATAATTTGAAGCACGCAGCCATATAACACAGAATGTGATACTAGATCCTTTATTTTCGTATTTAGTTTCGTATTCTTTTAAGGTGTCAATTATATCTTGGAAACACTCGGAAGAATTAATGATAAAGTTTAAATTATCGAAATTTCATAAAAAAAATTTGTAAAAATTTAATTTTTTTCATTTATTTGTTACAATTGGCAAATTTCGCATGAATTTCATGATCGAAAAAGAAATGATCGGGCTCAGAATTGGCATTATCCAATCACCATGCAGTATTTGTGAGCCAACCAGGAAGATTCTACACCAAAATAAGAAGGAACGAAATAGGATGCTGAGGTTCAAAATGTGGAAAACTAATTAGGTAATCTTAATGCCGTTACAGATGAACTTGGCAACCCATGCGGAGGCCTATCTCTAGGAGGTGCTGGTACAAGACTGCTACAGAAAAGGTATTCCAACTGATTGTAATATTATAAAGGAAAAGGCGAAAAAAAATTTATTTCTATAAAGGAAAGGGCTGGTGAAACATCTTTCAGAATTTTACGCAAGTAAAATGGTTGGTTTCATAGATAGAAAGAACCGCCCACAACCCCAGACTGATGCACAGCAACTTAATTCCATTACCACAAAAGGGAAGAGGCAGGGTTGTGTCGGAAAAAGTTACCAAAGATTTATGGCAGTGTCCCCCATCCCCATGTTTGCTAGTATCGAATCAGTCGCATCGTTATCCCCATGAAGACAGCTATCAACTCGATGCAACGTACAAGCCATTTGACTAAAATGGATAGCTGAACCCAATGACTAGGGAGAAAAATTACATGTGCACACAGCAGCACATAAGGGATGGAGACTGCAGCCTGGGATTTTAAAAAGAAGTGTGGAAAAGACTTGTGCAACAAGTCTGCATGTTGAAGTGGGAGAGATTTGAGAATGGTCTAAATACTTGATATGAAGAAGAAACAGCAAACTGAAATCATGATGTTCTTTCAAAAAACATCGCCAACAATCACTGCACCTCTTATACATTCTCTTCTACCTGTGTCACCCTGCTTTTCTCATGATATTCAATAAACGAGATAAAAAAAACCCCCATGGTTTCGGTTATTCGTGGATTTCTGCATTCACGATCACCCACCGGAATGTAACCCCCGTGAATAAGGGGCCCGACTGTAATTGTTCTTTTCTATTCAATAATTATTTTCATCTGTTTCTTTTTTGTTTTAAATGTAATTTGTGAGTTTCAACACAATAACTTAGATTAATAGAAGTTTTTGATCTTGAAAATATGAGAGTTAAAAGATACCAAATTTTTGACCTGACAAAAGTTTAGAAGAAAAATCTAATAATGAAGATTTTTATAAATGATACTTGAACATTTTCATAGTTTACTGACCTTCAAGAACTTTTTTTTTGTCAATTTTATTTTGCGCTATTAAGATTATTATTAAGAAAATAATCAGATCAGAAGAAAACTAACCAATCCTAAGACTCGTGAATCCCAGTGGCTTAGCCTCCTCGCTGGTAACCAGATCAGAGAACCCAGACATGCTGTTCTGTGTATTCTCATCCTCGAGTGTCATTTTCTGGGACTTCACTGGTATTTCTTGAGGCTCTGGTGCTGGTGATAGAGATGGTGCCGGTGCTAATACAGGCTTCATCTTTACAACAGGTTTTTCTATAATTATCTCAGGATCAGAGTCAGGTGTCTCTTCTTTCCTCAGGGGCTCTGTCAACCTGCTTTCTGCCTGTAAGAACTACAAAAACCCAAATTCAATGTTCGTTAAATATTGGTACAATGGGGGGAAAAATACAGCTATAATTATAAAATGGCTTGCAAAAAAAAAACTTACAATAAGTTGTTTATTACATTTTAGGTCCTGTGATAAGCTAACTAGACTACGACCTGCAATTTATAGCCAACTGATACTTATGCATATAAAAAAAGATTTGTGCTTCTGAAAGGTCCAGTTAAATATATCAAACCAAAGAAAGACTCCAATTGTTTGTATGGGAGGAATGTCCAGACACATTTAAGGTCCAATACTCTACAAATCAATATTAAGTAGTTTTGTCAGTGAAGTAAAACCCCTCTCAATGGACACCCCTCAGATGCCATTATTCTTCTTTTGCAGCCAAATAATAATTTCCCCCATAATAGAAGTAGACATTTCAAACCCCTGATTAATGGTCATCCTTCTTTTACGGACAAATTTTTTTGTCTGACCAGTGTCTGCAAAAGAGTTTTTATTGTATTAATAATGGAAACTATTACGTAGCTTTATAACAGTACTTTAAATCTACAAGTACTTTTATCAGATATGCCACAGTTGAATGACATGACTCCAAAATATCACAGCTGAAGTTAATGGTAAAAAAAATTGCTGGACTAAAATACTCATGCCCCAGCTGTGTGATCATAACTCGTTTCTTTCAAATCCAGTGAATCTTTCAGTGAATGCTATTAAAAACATTAAACTCTTATAAAACAATAGATAAGCATGCAAGAAATTTTTTAGCTCACTCTTTCAACTTCAGCTTCTGGGTCGGGATGGCCCTCTTCAGCCAGCTTTTTCCTTAACTCATCTAGTTCTTCTTTTTCCCGTTGACGATCTAGCAAATCCTCATCTATTTCCTTTTCTCTTTCTTTCATTCTCCTTAACAATCCACTTCCCCTGAGAAAATAAAATTACATCATAAAAACTTTTCTTTAAGCAACTGAATAAACAGATACTCTGTAAAAGAATAAAAATAGAACAAAATTTTGAGTCAATATTTCATAACAATAAATCCCTTTACAGCAATACTTTTTCAAGTCTTGTTTGAAAATGTCATAACTCTAATATTCAACTGCTGCCTCTCCATAAAATAACCCATCTAGAATAATTTTTCTTAGTGTCCGCAGAGTATCATCATATCAAGGCTTCACTGTAATTAATTTTGATCAACTTCCCTCTATTCTACTGTGACGTCACGGCCAGATCACTGATTAACAAAAAAAAAAGTCATTAAATTCATTACACAGTTCGCACAGCTTAATGTGATCATGCCAGAACTTGGGGTTTCGAATAAAAATAACTGACCAATAAATATATAAGGGAAAAACCTGTAGAGGGATTTATCAAAATTTTGGCAACAAAATTATAAGGTCTTAGACAGAAGCAGACATGTCAACTTTTGGAATCTAGAAATCTGGAGATTCTTATAAAAGCCCCCCCCCCCCAAGATTAAAAAAAAAGAAATCTACAAAGGTAAAAATTGATTTAATATATATATATATTTATAATATTGAAGAAAATTCCCCCCTCCAGGTAAGTCCTCTGTATGCTCATGAGCAGAATGTAATAAGGAATTTGCCCCTCGCCTTGAAGAAGCAACAACAACTTTTGACATGAATCGCATGAACATAAGAATTCACAAATTTTCTGATAAAGGGCAAACTGTATATATATTTTATGAAAATATTTAAAATTGTAAAATATTATAAAAAAATAATAAAAATTGTTTATTTTGAGGAGAGAATGGTGAGAAAAAAAAGGGGAAAATTTATCCCTTTTCTCAACTTTTTAAAAAAATTAAAATATCTCAGCAAATATAGAATTTTTTTTTCTGCCTCAGGAGAGACAGATCAACAACTTTCTAATTGGGCTTCTGTGTAAAGTTATTTTTTTTATTTTAATAACTATACAACCACTTGCAATATGAATGACCTATTTGAGGTATACACATTATTTGGATACATTTTCTAATTGGCAGTATGCCTCTAGAATCAAGGGTTCACCAGTAATTTGCAGTGTGTCTTGTTAGCTATGCAGCCTCTATGTTACATGTTATAAACTAACAATCTATGACACTAACCTTGTATTTTTGTATTATTTTTCCTAAAGCCTTAGGTCAGTACACAGGACGTAAAACAAGTCCACTAAAAATACATTTAAACTTGACATACTAATTTATAACTTCATTTCTTTTTAGATTAACTTCTTTGACAAATAATATTATTGCTTAATTGTATCTCTCTTAGTACCCGTTAGATCGAAAACAGTAGTTAAGAAACCTGTCAATAAAGATAAGATTCATGCCAGCAAAGAGTAAGAATTTAACAGTATTCCTACTCTACAACCCCACTCCCTCCCCAGCACAACTAAACATAGTTCAATCATCAAAATTTGGGGGGGGGCAGACTAGTTGTACAGGGTTTCAAGAAAAATCTATTTGATCATTCTCCTGACCGAAACTCATAAGTTACGCCTAATTTTCTTACTCACTTTAACTGGGATGGGAGGGAAGGGGGGGGGGGGCTGTAATAAACAAATACACCAGACTTCAGCTTTTTTTTTTCTGTCCATGCAACGGTTTTGATTACAATGACAAAACAGATCTCTGCCATACTTATTCCTCTAGAGGCACAATGCAAGTCTAATAGATATGCCTGCCAGCAGTGATCTGATCCTACCAAGTTGGACATTCACCTAGTGTGCATTACTTGGCTTACAATATTTTGTGACATGACATTTTGCTAATCTACAGTTATGTTTTCACTCTTGTCATGTAAATTATTGCTTTATGGCGATACGAGCAGAATTGGCTGTATGGTAAAGAAACAGAAGTCGAATTTCTTCAAAAATTGAATGAGAATGTATCGCCTGTAGCTAGAATAGAACACTGCTGAAATTTCTTACTTGAAATATTTAGGATCATCCCTCTCATCATCATAATCTTCTAAGAATTCTTTCAGCCTTCTGGCTTCTTTCAACTATACAAAAGAAAAATTAACACCATGATTAAAATTTGAGTCAACACTTGAAATAACTTACAATGCGCATAAAATTAACCTTCTCATAATGCATAGCTGCCAACTTTTGAAAATGAAAATTGGGGAGATTTCTGTGCGGACCCATATTTTATGCTTAAAAAAAAAATAATACTCCCTAATAAATACAAAAGGAATTTTTTCAAATAAAATAAGGATTTTCCACACATAAAAGTTAAAGCACAGGGAATAAAATCCCTACTCAAAAAACAAGTGAAATTGGGGGCCAAAACTTCAAAAAATGGTGATCTAAATAAATAAATATTGTGTTCAATCAGAAACGCTGTGAACAAACATTCTGCGCGAATGACCCCAAAATCATCGGAAGATGAAGAAAAAAAAAGCATCAATTTTTGAAGAACAATGACTTTTTGTGACACTTGATGTTTTTTTCACTTCACATGCGTGATGATATCAGTCTTTCCATGACCGATGTTTATGTCCTCCGTAACACGACTTGTACAAATAGGAAAAGTCTGTCCTTTTCTGGAACATTTGATGAAAAAAAAATTCATCTGGGAATAAGTATCTTTAAAATTGATTAAATATGTTTTTCATTATCAGCATTCATGTTTTGTTATATCGCACGTACGTAACTTGAACAAAAGAAATTTTGACCACATGCGTGTCACTATAATCTTCAATTATTATCCAGGACTATTGGCTGCTAAGCTATTTCCCTGCACAATAAGACAAACAACTTTCTTGTTACCATCAGAGGGTTTTGTAAAACTTCCTTAAAAAAGGAATTTCCCTATTTATGACGTGTGACGTTATTTCGAAAGGGGGAAAAAAACAGAGGCAAAAGACTTCATGCTCCACAAGAAATTCCTTAGATTGTTTTCAGAAGCAAGGATTTTTTTAATGAAGTAGGGAATTTTTAGAGACAATTATGGATTTTTTGTGATTTTCGTAAAAATTTGGGAGATTTAAGAACTTTTTGGGAGGTCGAGGGATGAAACTAAAATTCTGGAGATTCCAGAAAAATTTGGGAGACTTGGCAGTTATGATAATGACACTGAAAAAATAATGAAGGTAAAACAGCTTTATGTAATGTGTGTACATTTATCCCAAATCCACACACCGTTTTCACTTAACCCTATATAAAATCCATATATCAATAATACAATCCATTAAGAGAATTTACAGACAAAATATCAATAACTGATGATACAAATACTAATTTATGGTTTTTACTGTCAATAACATACTTCATCCCTTTTTTGTTCTTCATTTTTTATGCGTTCCTTTTCGTATTCTTTAGCTTTCCTCCTCTCTCTTGCTTCCCAATTTCGAAGTCTCTGTAAGGGAAAAAGTGCATAAAATCAATCCTTTTTGAAAGTTTTAAAGAATAATCTATAATATAGGATGTATTTTTTCTACGATTTCTATCTATAATTTCAAAGAATGCATCGAATTTACTTAGTTTTTACTTCAAATGCAAAATGATCTTACATCTTGGTAGACAGCTTCTTTTTCCCGCAGCCTTCTCTCAAGTTTTTTCCTTTCATATGCTTCTTCTTCCTCCTCCTTGTCCCATTCTTTTTCTTTTGACCTACGGCTAATGAGTTATTCAAATTATAAATCAAACAAATTTACTAAAAAAAAACTAGCATGAGCTAAACACATTTCAACTTCGTAAGAGTTGATGCTTTCAAAAAATGTTAACTGATTTCAGTTAGAGGGAAAAAACTTCAAATGAATTTATGTTTTTAAAAAGTCATCTAGCTCAATACAAAGTAAAGAAGTTTATGCAGCCATGAGGAGAGGGTATTTCCTCTGACAGAAGCATAATACTGGAAAATTACAATTCACCTCTCAGGACCATGTCCTTTCTCTCTGGACCAATCCTTTTCTGGAGAATCAGCTCTGGATCTTTCAATAACTCTTTCCCTCGATCGTTCCTTTGGCTCTTTGGTTACAGGTGATGACCGCGGTGTCCGTTCACGACTGCGTCGTCTTTTGTGGCTTTCCCTTCCACTAGAGAGGCTACTTTCTCGACCCTGGGGAGAACGCTCTCTATGAGAGCGCTTCTCACGTTCTCTCTCTCTTTCACGTTCCCTTTCCCTGTCACGATCACTTCTTCTGGAGTCAGGGGATTCATATTCTCTTCTACGGGAAGAACGGCGATCTCTGTCTTTTTCTCTTTCCTCTTCGGCTCTCTGTACAATATGAAAAAATTTCACTAATTTTAGACTAATTTTTTTTTTAAATAAACTATACATAAGATGAGAAAATTTGACAATTTTTATGTGTAACAATCAATTTATTGCAAAGATAAGAATTAGCCTGGACAAAGTATTAAAACACAAAACAGATAAAGACATGTCAAAAGCTTTACAGATAACACACACAAATTTACAAACACAGAACAAATATATTCTATATTTACATCAGTCGTAACTCACCGACTTGCGAACAAGTTGCTCACTTTTGCAAACAACATTGCAATACTTATTCTTTCAGGAATCTCTTTGAAACACAGAAATTACGTCTGACGTTGCTGTAAGGACATTTAAATGTAATACACACAGGAATGCATTATTTATTCCATCCCATTCGAAAAATTTAGTCACATTGGGTATGAAAGGAAGATATGGGTGAAAAAAACGTTAAAAAAAAACCAAAAAAAACAGCAGTGCAATAGTGATGTGTAAAAATAAAAATTCAAGAAAAATATAAATCAGATGGGACTTGTTTTTATCACATCAAAAAAATTTTCAGCTTCAAAATATATGCCTTAAAAAATTTGGACGAGATTAAATCTGGAAAGATCCACTATTTGTATTATAGTGTTGTTTCTGTCATTCACTTTCATATATACAGTGAAACCTCACTACAATGATACCTGATACAACAATAATTTTCCACATCTACTTTGAAATTGCCTTTACCCCAATGTTAAACTCCACTTGATACAACGATATCTTCTACTATGATAACTTCCTCTTTAATGATATTTTTCAGAGATCTATAAACAATACTTTTTTTAGCTTTGCTGTTTCCTTTTTGATCTTTTTCAAACTCTTTTCTTCAACAAGTATCTGTGAAAACAGTTTTGTTCTGTTTTCCCAAATACTTGTTGTGGTATGTTATACGATTTTTTCACCATCAGGTGCCCCCTTCCCATATCCCCCAGCTACTCCCACACGTTAGCATGTTTGCTCTTTGAACCTTCTTTTTTTTTTTATTACAGGCAAATACTTTTGGAGTATTGTCTGTCTCGCATGCAGAAGACTTCATTATTTGAGAATAGCAGCACAATCTAATTGTTTGCTACTGTAGTTGTATTTTTCTGAACACCGCCTTGTCCTTTTTCTGAGGACTTGTCAACTGCTAGACCCCAGACCTCTTGATCTTTTTTTTCTTCACACACAGGTACCCTAATCAAAAAATTCAACACCTTCTGCTGTTACAATAATGAAGTCTAGTGCTTTTATGCTTTTTTGACATAAAACAGATGAGTAATAATTTTTCCCACTTATGTCGTATAAAAGTATTTTATTTGAAAATATCTATAGATATGGAGATACAATACATATTTTCTCTGATTTTAGTCACTCGAACTTCCGTTGCCATATTATGTTTTCCCCGTTCAAAGTAATTTTAATTATTATCACTACTGGCTATGCAATGGAACGAGGGGAGCAGACAAAAAAAATGTAGTATTAAAAAGAAGACCCTTTCCCTATCAAACCTCATGGCAAACAAAATTTTATTACCTACATAATTAATTTTTAATCAATATAGGGCAAAATAAGAGCTCAAGCGCATTTCTGATGATACTGACTATGAAAAACTGAAATGCCTGCAGCACCATAATTGTGGCATGGTCAGATGATGTCTTTTGATATAATGATAATCCTTCCACAATGATATTTTTTGGGTCTGCAAAATATTGTTGTATTGAGGTTTCACTGTATGTAAATTCTCTGTTGGTGTTTGAATTACAAATTACTTCTTGGTTCTTTCTGAAACTATTTACACTTGCCACCAGGCAAGCAAGTGGTTAGCCTGCTAGTCTTTAGCTGTGTGTTTTCAATCATGGGTTTGAATCCTGGTTTGGGCATGGTTGTGTTAATAACCAATTCCACACACACACCAAACTTTCTAGGACAAATCTCTTGGGAAAAGGTTTCATGAAAAAAATTATCCCATGAGACTATATTTTAGGATAATATACTTCATATATTCCAACTCTGCGTGGACTTCAAATCAAGTTCACAGATATACCATTGATTTATCCACAAGGCTTGTGGTGCTTAGTTATTCAACTACAGCAATTTTTTTCTTCTGATTTAGAGTGCAAGTGCTTCTTTTGAGTGCAAGTGCCCTCCCTTCAATTTAAAGAATAAACCCTGAAGAGAACAGAGAAATACTACTATATAAATGAATATTTCTTTACTACTTCGAATCAGATGAAAGGAAGAAAAAAATATACATTTAAAACACTCCTTTATGTCATCAAAATTTAAACTAAAGATGACTGCAGACAGCACTTCATACTGCTAGTTGAACTGACAAGATGGGGAAAGAGGAATTGGAAAAAAGTGATTGAGAAGTGTTCTTTACAAAATCTCTGGGCTTGTCATTGCCAAAATGAGAGCCTTTTGAAAGGGACAAATTATCGTGACATAGCCAAAATACAAAGCAATAAGGCAAGATATCTTGTAAATGCCAATGAGAGGGTTAAGGATAGATGAAAAAATTTAGAAGTATAATACCAATTTTAATATATATGTCATGGCCAATGTCTGAAGTCTAGTCAGTTTCAAAAATGGACTGTTGCTTTGGATACTAGACAAAGAATGAAGTACAAGAAAACCTATTCCAGACTTTGGAAATTAGCTCTGCAATATGGCTATTTTCCTCTCAACTATAAGAAAATGTTTTCAAAATATATAGGGTGTCCCAAAAGGTCATGTATAATTTTAACCTTTAAACTACTCAAACGTCTGAGTGATAATTGCATTACTGTAAGACAGCAGTTCTCAACCAGTGCTCCGCATAGCCCCAAGGGCTCCATGTGTACCTCCCAGGGGATCCGCGGCGACTCGAGGAAAATAAAATGAATCAGTAAATTTGATAGATAAGTAAATAACAGAGGACTACAAGGTTCCCCCATAAAAATTTATACACAAAAAAAGGCTCCTCTACTCAAACAGGGCTCCGCCATAAAAATTTATATATGAAAAAGAACTCAAGTCAATAAAGGTTGAGAACCGCTGGTGTAAGAATTAAATTTTCAATAACACGAACATGACTTTTTCATATATTATATAGAGCAACTTGTAAAGGATGATTCCTCAAATACATTTCAAACTTTTAAAGTATTTTTTCTTTAATTGAGAGAGAGAAACATGAGTTTATAAGATAAAAATAGAACTTTTTTTTACAGTTCAGGGGGCTGGGTGTTTAACTATCAGACCATGACAAATGATTTCACAAAGGAACTTGCCTGGAAACCACATAAAGTTTATACACTTCCTCTTGGGAAAACCAGTATGTCAAGTCAAACGCCCCCTTAAGATTTTTTTCTTTCAGTTATAAACCACATAAGTGTGAATATAACAAATTACTCAACTGACCCTTTCAATTATGGATTTGTTTTCAGCTTTACTTGAAAGGAGCCAACTACATTGCCTCATTGAAAGAAATAATAATTCAGATGCATGCTTTTCAGTAAAAATGCAGCATAAGGATGATGTAGAAACTGATTAGGGTCTGGTATTTTTTATGCAAACTTTACTACAATGTTTCATTAATTTAAAAATTTTGTATATTGGATGTTTCAAATGTCCATGCTATCAAAAATTAATCAATCTTCAATTAATCCTATTCACAGGGGGAAGGGGAATTGGGCTACTGATATGCACAGCACTGTAATAGCTTTATCCAATAAAAATGTATTTTTCTTTGAATTTTGCATGATCATAATTCCACAATCGTTTTTTTTTTAGCAAAAAAAAAAAAAAAAAATTATGGCTAATACATGCAGGGCAAACAGATAACATTCAAAAGCAACTGTGCGCACAAGGCTTGCTACTTACAAAACAAACTCGAAATAGAAAGAGCAGTAAAAAAAATTATTGCAGAATGAGGTAATGGAGAAAGTAAATTTGCATTTAAAATATGAATATAACAAATATAACTTGCAATACAGTTTGTGTTTCAATTTTCAATTCAGAATGCCGCTCCGTGGGATTCATAGTGATGATTCCTCTTCTCGCATGTTGGAAACTGTAAACTTAATACATTTGGACCAATCTGAGATGGTTCATATTATTTAACATACAATAGATTACACAAGTGCACAAACATATATTTATTTATGAAACTTATGCAAATAGTTCATAATAGATTATGAATCTTCATTGCAAAAATAATGGTTAATTTAAGAATTGTATTATGAAATTCCAATCCCGAATAAATTATTGATTATTCAACAGTTAGGAATATTTTACCAAAGGAAATGTACCTTTAAAAATTAGGATTCTATGCCAGTATAAAGCTACTGAGCTGTCCGCCCCTTTTTTACTAACCCCCCTTTTCCGGTAACAGAACATGAAAGAGAATGATACATTATACGCAACAAATTTAAAATTGCCAGAACTGATACATGACTTTTTCCCCTCCAAAAGATTACCTTAATTTGCTTTCCTTGTCTTGCTCTTAAAAAATTTTATTTCCGAAACAAACATTGCATCTCTATATGCAAAACATACGTAGAAAAAAAGAATAAATTTAACAAACTTAGAGATGAAAAACCAATGTGTTAGTAAAATTAATACAAATGGAAGTCTCTTCACTGCGGATGCAGGAAACACAAATCCAAATTTTAATAATTTTATAAAAACCATTATGAAATTTATTTTAATTCTTAAAGAGCAGGATACAAGCTTATATTTACAACTGAAATACAACTATATATTTTTAACCAAAACGGAAAAGAAAATGTATCTCAACAGGAGAGCTAAAAAAAAGCTGAAAAGTTTGTGTAAAAAAAATTGTTACTTGAAACAATATGTTCACCATCGTAACAATTTATTTCTTATTAGCATTGTCATAGCCATTTATATTTGCTTTATGCAATGAATGATACCAATAATAAAAATGAAAAGTAGTTATTTGCATCAATCCAGTCACATTGAAAAAGATGGAAAAAAAAATTGAAATATGAAAGGTGAAATTTTGGATGCCAATGAGATGTAAAAAAAAGACAAGCACTTTGCCAAATTATCACATATGAATGTTAGTATTGTTTGATATTAATGACTAAAAAAAAATTGAAATCTAAACTAACCATGTTTACAATACAAACAATGAGGCACAAAAAGACAATGAACTTTCATTCAGTCATCCATGAAGATTGTTTGCAATATATGAGAGAGAAAATTACAACTTCAACTGATTTTTTGTCTAAAACTTGCAAATCAATCAATGAAGATAATAACACACATACAGTCAAACTCGTTTGATACAAGAACAGTTAATATAAGATCATTGGCTGTTATGAGCATTTCTACTATCATGTTTTGTTAGCTATTTAATTGTGATGTAAATTTCATGTTGCTCATGAGCAGGCAAATAAAAAAATTGTTTCTTGCGTTAAAGGTTTTTGAATGTACGCGAGTGAATTTTTTTTGTTAACATGTGAAAAATTTAAAACTAGAATTTTTTTTCATTTTTTGTTACTTTATAATAATAATACTACTACAAGAATTGTAACAGGTTTTTTGAAAAGCTGGAAAATTGATAAAGAAGCCCCAGAACTTAATTTGAAACATTCCTTGTTTATCCAGGAAAAAAAATTTCGAAGATAAACCAATTTTGTAGAGCGAGGGATGCATTGATCAATAAGGGACTGCCATACTTTGTGAAAAAATAAATGGATAAAAACTTCTAGCAATATAGTATCAAATAGTGCAGAGAGTTCTTAATTCATTGTATAACCAAGAGTCCTTCAGCATATGCTAATTGAATTTCCAATTTGAGTGACATTATTTATCATTCTTTCTCATTTTTATCTTGTCATGGATAGAATGAGTAACGGTTAATGTGAGCTAACGCTAGCTTTTTTTTTTCACTGCCCATATCAACAGAGTTAGACTGTATATGATAAATATTTCAATCTGTGAACAGGCACAAAGGTTGACAGCAGAGTAAATTTCTGAACAAATATCAACTTTGTCAGTAATGGAAATTCAAATTCAGAAAAAGCAAAGCTGAAATCAAATTAAGAAAATAAAAATGTTTCAAAGCTAGTTTTAGTGCATGCCAATATGGAATACATTAAAAAATTCAAAGACAATAGAAAACTTAAAATTATAGGCAGTAAAAGGAACAAGCAGAAAAACTTCTTACTAGGATTACATTTGACTGCTAAGGTAAAAAAATTTCAATAACAAGACAGATCTATCAATTTTTTAATCAATTTCATTTTATAAATCTCGTGGTATAGTTTTATTAGTTTAAAAATGGTTTTTTTAAGAATTCAGAAAGAGCCAAAAACTTCCATTCTGTGAAGAAAAAAATTGAGTTTCAACCCACATGTATCTGATAACATGAGATATCAAATTGATACAAGATTCTCAGTTTATGAAGTACACTCTAACAACAAAACAATAACCAAAATCCTAAAGAGAGCTTTTCTGGTTGCCCACTTCCCTACCCACCGACAGCCTAAAAGATGAAAGTCAAAATCTTGAGTAATACTTACCCCTTGCAGTAGAATATTCCACTGATACGTATCGAGGGGTAAGTCAGAAGGCGGCGCACACCATTCAGTGGGACATCAAATACGTATCCACAAAGAAATATATATCATATTTTCACTCTTTTTTCTTTTTTGTTTAACAACAGATATCAAATGTCTATTTACTCACCAACTCCTAGACATTATAAAACAGGAAAGCCTGACACATGGCGGCGCTTGTATAGCCCTCAAAGGAACAAGGAGATATTTTCCTAGTGTTTGGGGGGGAATCATATATCTTAGCTGAGAACACTAGCTTTTCATTTCATATTTAACACAAATACAAGCAACATTAAAAAATATGTGTCTCAAGAACTTTTGTTTCTAATACCTCCCAAAGATGCTTCATTCATCATGATCGGGAAAACGATGAGGGTACTCATTATTAAGGGACATGCCTTTTCCACATCTACAATAAACTAGAAGGCTGTATATTATTTATATTCATTTCGATAACCATAAATGACCAGTTGAGGAAAAAATGAAATGAGGTTTTATAAGGAAAAAAACTGAAAATGAAAAATTATCCAATTTGTACTGAAGTTTGAAAGAATGTCTTTCCTAAAGGAAAAAAACCAATAACAGCACACTAGTGCTGAAAAAAAGGCCAGTATCACACATGATCGAGCTTGTAAAACTATTATACTTTTTTTAATAATAATGTTTCTATTATTTTATAAGAAATGGAAAAGAATGAAGAAACCATCAAACTCTTAGTAAACACAAACAAGTTATGCATATTTTACGTAAATATCACTCACTTTATAAGTGTCACGAAATTTATCAATTTCTCTGTGAATCAGTGATTTTTTGTCTTCTTCGAGATCCATTTCATCCAACTCCTAAGTGGAAAACAATATCAAAATACACATATTAAAAACCTATATATATAGCCTATATATACATATTAGCCACCAATGACAAAGATTATTTTAATACATTGATACTTTTAAAATAATAGAATTATGCTTTAATAAAATCTTGTTAGCAACGTTTAGTGAAAATTTAATACTTTCACCAGATAAAGTCCATTATTGTCAAATAATGTTCAGATCATCTAGTGGTGATGTCAACTGAAAGTATCCTTCAATCTTTTTTGAACACTTTTTACTTTTAACTTTTTGTTATAACTATCTTCCCTTTTTCAACATATTCCAGACATGCTCATAATGGTGTATTAGACAATTGATAGGATTTTTCAATATATAATCATATCTATACATAGGTCATCAATAAATATATAAAATTTTATAAGAATATTTCTATTCCAATCTCTGAGAGAAAAGAAAAAAACTCAGCAGATATATAAGCACAATGGGGCATATAATATGCAACATGCATTAAGAAATTTAGATTTTTTCAAACATGCAATTAGCAGATTATATAGAAATGGGTCTTCTCCATACACACAAGAGAAAAATTTTCCTGTTCTCTTCCAAAATGTTTTTTAAATCACAAATTATCTATTAGTGATTCAGCAGTCTACTAAGCTCATCATCTGAAGGGAGCAGCTCAAGGGTTAAAGATTCATTCTTATATTGAGAGAATAAAACATTCAAATAAAAGTGAATGTGTATGTAGTATTGCAGATAAATACATCAGTATGTAGTTATATGCAGGCTAAAAATTACAATCACCGCCAAGTCATTCATGTAATAATGGAAAAAGAGCCTATCATGATTGTACCAGTTGAAATCGAATTGATTTTTATGTGAAAATACACAAGCAAAAATTGAATGAAGAATAACAAGCAGCAATAATACAAATTTGATAAATGCATATTAGAAGGGGAAAGTATTAAAAACAAAACAAGCCAAAGAATAAAATAATTCTGTAACGTGGACTAAGGATTTGTTACGAACCCAAACATATTCTAAAAAATTCTATTGAAAAAGTTAATCATTTAATGGTGAATAGAAAGTTTCATAGCATCATACAAAAATGATACATATGATTATAAATGATAGTATATCTTACAGTTTTCTTAAGCTTCTCAAAGTCAATTTTTGGTTTTGGACTATGTTCTTGATTTCTATTGGTTTTGTGAGTTGATTTGTCTTGATTATTAGTTGTAATAATCATAGGTGGTGAAAACTCTGAAATTGATAAGAAAAAAAGTTTTTTAAACAAATCAATCAATTTAAATGATCAATGCTAATATATTATTAATAATAATCATATTATTCAGTACAGTTCCCTTGATAATATTATTCAGTACAATGGGCACTATGCACATCTACAAAACTCAAATTGTAACAGATAGTTTATAATTTGCAGCATTATCTGGTGATAATACTGTTGTTACCTGTTACTCATAAAATAACATTTTTGCTTTTTCGGTTATAGAGAGAAGAGAAAGAATTGGAATATGGTTTGAGAATGTTGTAGATTTGTTAATTGAATAAAATGAAATTTTTTTTAAAGGGAGAAAAAAAAACAAAATTTCATCGGTGGATCACATAAAATATCATTTGACTGTAAGGCTTGTTTGTTATTTCTTCTGTGGGATAATGATCATGAAATCATATTTAAAAAATTTCCTGAATAATTTTGAAAATGGACATTGTAAGCTTCACCACATTCTTTAACAAAGACTGTCAATCACATAACTTATTACCTTGCTCTAATGGCCTTGAGAGATCAGCTTCATGAGCTCTCAGCAAACCCTCAATAGCAGCTCTTATTATTTCATCTTTCTGTCTAGAAGCCTCGTCTAGTGGTTCATCAGTTGTTTCCCCCTCCTCTTTCTCTTCATTTCCATCTTTATCCTTTTCTTTCTCCTTATCCTTGTCTTCTTCCTTATTTTCCGAATCATCCTGCTTAGCTAGTATCTTTGCTTTGTACTCGTCCAGTTTTTCTTTAGTTTTTGCATCAACTTTAACCTAATACCAGAAATACCATTTAAACCCTTTATTGTGGAAATGTGACCTTGAATCATTACTAATATGAACTTTTTTTAACCCAAATTTGGGATACTTATTTCATGCACTATAAGGTTAGTCATTGCTGAACTAATATATATAATTTGAAGTTTGAATATACATACAAACTCTATGCCGCAGTGAAAGTTAAAAACTAGACTCAGCAGAATTCTGATTGGTGAGGCTACAGTCAAAAATTAAAGCTATTGCCATACTTTGTTTCAATGTAACATGATGCTTTAAAGTGATTTACAATTCAAAACCTGCATTTGTTATGCAAATATGATTGAGAGAATACATAAAAATATACACTTTTGGTGAGCATCACAAGCGCTCAAATTATATGCAAATGCATACATACATATGCAATTTTTGGCCTTTTTAATCATTAATGCATAAACTGAATTTTCAGGAAAAGTGCACATTTTTTTAAGTTTTGCAAAAGCTCAATCAAATTTTTGATCTTTCAAATGAAATATTGCTTAAAATAAATATATAACATCGGTTTTTTTCTTCCATGAACAATGATTGGTAGGAAAGTGTTTATATCTTTCTACATAAAAATAAACAACTTAGACAAGTGGCATTTAGCAAATTTAAGATATTCCTAGTCTTATCGGGTATTTGTTACTCATGCCAGGAATCTTTTTTTTTTATAGAAGTTTAAAAATAGTAGGAAGATTAAATAAAATAATTTTGAAGGGTTATTTTTTTTTTTTTTTAATATTTAACACCACAGCTCATAATTTCATTTGCAAATGCATTAGTTATTTTCAGTAAAATAAACAAATATGTATATATAAATTGATAAACTTCCCTGATTTTATGATTGAAGAATAATTTTACTCACAACAAGTTTTTTTCCACCAATTTCCCAGTCATGCAACAGACGAATTGCTCTCAAAGCCGATTCTGGGTCACCATATTCACAGAAACCAAATGCTAAATAAAAACAACATTAATGTAAAAAACATAATTTTCTATTTCCTCCTATCTATATCTTTAGTAACACAACTACATTCTCTAGTCACAAGGAAAAGAGGTTTAGATGTAGAAAATAAACTCAGTTGGAGTATATATATCCAATATTGATTTTAGACTTGCCTTGAACTTTTCCATTAGCACCTTGCACACGTTTCCAATTCAAAACGATCCCACACCTCTGCATAGAATACGGAAAAGAATGTGTGTCATAAAAATAAAACTATGTAAAGTCTCAAAACAATTTAAAAAATTTTTCAAAGAAAGATTTGCTTCACCTGCAATATTTGACGGACTAAAGTATCTTGAGCACGTTCCGTAATATTACCAACAAACACAGTTACAGGTGGTCCTCTAAGAACTTCTGGTTGTTCAATGTTATGCTGAAAAATATTGGAAAAAAAAATTCCGAAGATTACTAATTAGGAAAAAGAAATTTTATCAGATAATTATAAGATTTAACAGTAATTTCCATTTACAACCACCATATACAGACAAAAGCAAATCAAAAGTTATCCGTAAGTCAACATTTTTACACGTCCCCAAAACTTTCAATGTTATAGTATAGTTTAATGTGCGAGTTTGACTAGTAGTAATTCCAACTAACAATAAGTTTTCCATCAGCTACTGCGCACTGAACTAATCAAGATCTGACTAGGTGCATTTTATTTTTTGTATCACTATCACATGCAAAACAATTGTCTCAAATTAAATGTTTCAATAAAACATTCGCCAGCATATGAACCATTTAGTACTACAGTATACTGCAATATTTGACGGACTAAAGTATCTCGGGTATTGAAGTATTTTAAATTGATATAAAAATTGTTCACAATAGGACAAAATTTTCCCCACTGAGATCATAGAAATTTCAAAAAATCTCTAACTTCATCAGAAGTATCAGTTCAAAAAATTCATATTGAAAATTTATATCAGTGATCTAATAAACAATACCTCTTTTTTGATATAAGTGTGCTGATTATTTGTATTCACTCTTTTATAGGTCATCTTTTGATGTGGGGGAATAAGAGGAGCTGTAGGCATAGTCATTGCTACAGGAGTCATCATCTGCGAAGAAATAAATTTTGAAAAGTGAGACACGAGAACAATTACTTGAGATTTCAAATGTCATCCAACAAACTTGAAAAATAACATGTATTGAAAAAATGTGCTTTATAAATTTTGTTATATTTTATTTTGTAATTAGCAATGACATCAAATTAATACACCAACCACCAAGATGAGCAAAAGTTCAAATATATCTGAATTTTTTTTTTTTCATTCAATAGGTAGGTGTAGGTATCGCATTAAATTTAGAATCTTGGAATGCCTAAATTGAGGTTGAATTCAAACATTGCTTTTCCAGAAACTTTTTCATGAAAATTAGTTATTTCTCCTCCCTTCAAAACTTCATGACTAAATGCAGAAACTTCACCAAATATTTCTGTGCATTAACTGTTGGATTGTACTGACAAAGCAACTTCAAATATACAGCCTCTATTTTGAGGTGTTTGGAATTGCGCCTAATAATATTTTTTTTTCTTTGTTTACTCCAAGAAAAATTGATCTATTCAGGAAATAAAATTCCACAAAATACAGTGCAGTTGTATATAATTTGAAATACAGTAGGAGCTTGATTATCCGAGCCTCAATAAACTAAGTTTTGGGTTATCCAGGTGCCTTTCATAAATTCATTTTGAAAATTATGAGCAGAAACGTGAAAATGCTTCACATTGCAGCAAACTGGTTCATAGAATGCTATAGTGTTCAATGAGAGCGCTGCTAGTTCTGAAAGCAGGGATAAACCAGTGTTTCACAAAATAGATAATATCTACCCTTGAGGGAGATTTAAGGAACTAGGAAGGGGGCAGGACTTGACTAAAACTAGATGAGCACCATGGTGCTCCTTGAATGAACCCCAGAACTCTGCCACCAAATTTATTCTGCTGCAGAGATCAGTGATGATACTTCCTAAAACATTTAAGAGTGCTCAGTGACAGAAAAATTGAAATACTATATTTTCCACAGCACTGTATGTAAAGTGATCTTTGAAATGTTGTGAACTGTAAATACAATACACGGTACATATGTAACTTTATACTATACCCATTTTTGATCTCTTTATTGCATTCACAGTAATTGAAAAAAAAAAACCTTTGTGTAAACTTGATTTCCATCATTTATGGCTTTATTTATTTTTCATTTCACCTCAAAATTCTGTAAGGTCTGTATTATCCAAGGTTTCAGTTATCCGAGGAAGATCCGGTCCACATTAGCTCAGATAATCTGGGTCCTACTGTATTGGAATTTTGATTATCTAGCATAGATAATAAAATTTTACTTACAGGAAACTGAAAGAAATGAAAAACAAAAGAAGCGTGCTATAATAGTTATACTGAATGTTAAATCAACATAAACAAAACTGAATTTATTTGCTTCTTGAGCAAAGAAAATTTCATTTGCATGCAGTTTGAAATTACAAAATAAAAAGATAAAAAATATATACTCACTGGAGCTGGTATCATTCCAACAGTCATTGGTATCATTCCACCTATTAAAAAAACCAAACTCAGTTTTGGGATGGAAATATAACCTTGCTAGAATTTGTGGTAAAATAATTTAAAACAAAAATGCACAATATAAGACAACAGACTAGAAAGAAACAAACTATTAGAGGAGTTATGCTGAAGAATTCGTCACTTTTCAAGTATGAGGACTGTCCTGAAAGTAATAGCCATTTCATAATTAAAAAACTAATGATTTGCGGGGGGAAACCCCTTTTCTTTACAGCTTACCTTACCGACGGCTTTTCTACAGACACCACTGATGTGCCATAATGTGAGATCAATGCCCAAAATTTCAGAAAAAAATACATAAGAATTCCCACATCCCATGGGACACTTTTACATGATAAGGACCCAGGTTTTTTTAACCCTTAGTTCCAGGGATGCAGGCAAGTTAGTATAGAGTGACTTAAGAGTCACTATGCAATTTCACACACTAGTTACATAATGTTTTAGATGCAAACTTTGAATTCCTCTACATTTCCTTGTTCATTAATTTGAACCTCCTATATGTTAGAAATTCCCAAAGAATATGGAGGTGTGTCCGGTTTTCATGTTCATTAATTTAAGTTCATCAACTGAACACAGAAAATCATCCATAATGACAAGTGTGGGCAATACTGTACACTTATCGCCATGGATGTTCTTTCTTTCGAAGTTAAAATTTTGGCAATATCATTAGAAAAAAAAAAGATCCATCCATAACATTGTAAAACTTTTGGATTCGTTGAATATCCCATGATCACAAGTCTGTGTTTAGAAAATGAACTACAGACCTCACTCAAGAAGTGGAATAGATTCAAGCATTCACAAGAAAAGCATTAACAATACAATGAAACCTCGTATACAAGCAGACTGAAGTTAGTTGACTGCACAGGGCACAATTCTCTGGACAACTCTTGTAATTTTTCTTTCCTCTGAATTACTTATTAATGAATTAGCAAACAATAACATTTTCTCGGACAAAATTATCAATCACTACTGAAAAACTTACCAAGAGGAGGAACAGCGTACGGTGGCGGAAGCATTGGCGGCACAGGTGGCATGCCTGGCAAAGGCATGGGAGGTCCAGGCGGGAATGACATCTTAGACACCACTTTTACGATCTTTAGCGGAAGATACTACAGGAAATAAAAAAAAAACCTACTTTACAAAAAGACTGATGCAATAGCTGCTACTAGTAAAATTTTTTAAATATGTTGCACACAACTAAAATTAAACCATCTAAAGTTCATCCATTTTTTATGCAACCAACTAAGGTTAATCCATGTATTTTAGAATCATGATTCCAAATATACATACATGGATCAACCTGTAATTTAATTAATGCAAAGAATCTAAAAGTAAAAAAAACTTCTAAATCAACAGAACACTTTTCAATAAAAATAACTGAAAATAAAATTGAGATGAATCTGTAAAGCATGAGCATATTGTTTTTCCTTAACTTAATTGATTTTTTTTGGTATAAAAAACACTAAGTTATTATATTGATTGGTTCAGTTTGAGATATATGAATAAAATACATGAAAACAAAGATACTCATAATCATTTATTCAACAACATTGCTTCAAAATCTTGCGCAGATGTTTACAACCAAAAGCCCCAATCAATGTATTAAATTACACATTACAGGGCTTCCCAGCAAAATCTGCTTGATCATTTCCCTGACCGAAACCCCAAAAGAAAGAAATATATCATATTTTAACGTGTATAAGGACCCCTATTTTTTTGGGCTTCTATAAATTTGCAAAAAAAAAGAGTTCGATATATCTATAATATTATCCATGTATAAGAACCCCCCCCCCCCCACTTCATTTTTGGCAAAAAGGGGTTCCTTAGGCACGTTAAAATATGGTGATTCAAAATCTTTTAACCTTCCAAATTTTAAATTTTGGTTTTTCGAGTTAAAGTTTTTTTTAAATATTTGCATACTTCCCTGATATTTTTCATTTCCATTGACTTTCCAAGTCACAGGGAACCCTGTGGAAATTCTATTTTTAGTGGTTTTTCCCCCTTCACAGAACTTTTCCCTGATTTTTATCAATTATTTGAATATTTTCCTGACTTTTGACAAACTATTTGCATTTTCCATGACTTTTCCCTAACAGTTTTTAATTTCCCTTTTCTAGGTCACTGCGAGCCCTGCAGTAACATAGACAAATCTGAGCTCTGAATTCATTTACAATTGAACTTCGTCAACACAAGAAGTGAAAAAACTTGCATTCACTTGACTAATAAAAATTAGTAAAAAATAAAAAGTAGGCGACAGAAAGTGACTGTTATAATTTAGAGTCTTCAGACACCCTGTACATGGATTGTTTGATATGTCAAAGAAATCCTTCAGCATCCCTACCAAAAAATAAAATTATGATTAACAGGGGTCTGTCCAACCAAAAGTTGAGTCTGCTTTCCGAATCCTTCATAAAATTCCAGATCTGAAAAACGGACGCTTCACAAAATACAAATTAATAAAACCATATACATTTGTCATTTCATTTCTGAGATGAATTAACTAGATTATTTTGCTCCCCACAAAATTACGTATTTTTCAGAAAATTAATGACCCTTCTCACAAAAATAAGGAAAATTTTTCCAAAAGACCAGACCCCTGATTAACCCCCCCCCCCCCCTCATTCCCTGTGTCGTCTGTGGAAGACACTAAACAGCACTTTAAAAAGTCCACCTAGCTAAATGAAATACTCAGAGACCTCAAAATCAGTTATAGATGTTGCAAATATTTGGTAGTAACTTCTTCATACTGATATGTCAGCAGCAGAAACTAATTTTAGGCAGTTCATAGTTTAAAATAAATGTGAAATTCAACATGACCTTAAGAACAGAGATTAAATTTTTTAACAGAGTTTTTTTTTCCCTCTTGGAAAATTATTTTATGAACTTACGAAAGAGAATTTGAATTTTTTAAGGTTTCACACACAGTCAGCGAACCAAATTGAAATCTGAAAAGTTTTCATTTGCAACATAAAATGCTTATTAATAGAATAATATAGCAGCATATGGAAAACTATGAGTATAGTAAACCTTTACATATCACTAATGGCAGTCCAACAAAAAGTTAGCCACCCGTTTAGTTTTGAAATCAGTTTGTGGCAGGGTTGTAATTTTAGCAGTTCAAAATTGATTTTGACCAGGCCACTGGCCAAAAGTGGTTGTCACTGGTTAAAAATGGTAAAAATTGGTTGAAACCATTGAAATGGTCCTAAACTGACGCAGTCATAGTTTTTCTTCATATTAAATTTAAAATGAAGATTGGTTTTTACTTTGAACAAGCATCAGAATGTTTTTTTAAAATACAAGGTTGCATTCACTTTGGGGCAATCCCATGTGAAACTGGACATCATGTGTGGAAAAAAAATTCTTTATTTCAATATTTTATATTTCTAGCAAGGGTGAAACATACTTTCAGCGTAAATCAATTAAAATGTTTTTTGTAAAAGTTTTGTTCCTGTTTTTGGCAACACTTTCAGCATCACTCCCTATTAGTGATTGAAGCACTTTTTGAAAGCTCACACCGTTACCACTTCTTTTAAAAGAAGCAAATCAGGTATGTAATTGTTAATTTTTATTAATTAACTAATTTGTAACATAACTATATCAAACATAAATCTTTTCAAACAAAAGTTTTGAAAATCAAGAGCTTTAAAACTAGCCTTCACTGTTGTGTAACATTAGTCACAAAATATTCTAATTGTTTCTATTATTCTTAAACAAAGCAACAAAAAAATTTGACAAGTTATATTCTCCTTATTTATGTATCTTTAATATTAGTCTAATTTTTTGAAAATATACATTACCATTTACCCAAATTTCATTTGAAATGTGTAACATCAGCCATTCTTCTTTTTTTTATATTTTTTTCAAGGTTTTATATTTTATATTTAAGAAAGAATATTGAAATAGCCATGACTACAGCAGAAAGACAGAAAAAAAGGGAGAAATTAAAGGAAAAAGGAATGTACAAAGAATATAAAGAAAAAACAAAATATAAGCAGCCCAAAGTAAAAAAAAATGAAAATTTGTCAAAATTCCAAAACCAGTACAAGCAAAAATAAAACATGAGACAAGACAAAATGTTAAAAGAAGCGTGGAAAAATGCAGAGCATTAAAACGAAAATCGCCAGATAAATCTGTAAACCTCAATTCACCCTACCTCACCTCCAGTGCTTTGGGAAAGGCCACATCTCAAGCCAAACAATTTTTACCATCCTCCCCTAGGAGAAAGAAAGCAATAAGGCGATTGTGCCAGACAGAAATAAGATTCGAAACTACAGTTGACACCTCTGCAATTCATAATCAACCAATTTCACTAACTTCAGAAAGAAGAGAAATGGTCAAGCAGTTCTATGAACAAGATAAAATAAGCAGACAGGCTCTAGGTCTTAAAGACATAGTGACTGTTCGTGAATATAATGGAATGAAACGGAAGATACAGATTAGACATCTGCAGTTTTCCATAAAAGTAGTATTTGGCATGTTTAAAAAAGAATATCCACACTTAACGATCGAAAAAAGTAAATTTTCTGCTGTACACCCTAAGCATATACTGCTTAATCGCAAACTTCTACACAATGCTTGTTTATGTAAATACCATGAAAATTTCACTGCTGATTTCACGTTTGATTTTCTCTCTACTTTACTATGTGCAAAAAAATTCACCCGATTGCTTGCTAAATGACTATGAAAATTGCAAAGACGGCAAGTTAATCATGGAATTAGTTCAAGATCACATGGAAACTTTTAATTCAATGGAAATTACTCGCTATGCATGGAAGAACATTCAAAATGACCATCTACGTAAGACTAAATGATGGGACCTCATGAATGTACTGTATTAAATCGCTTAAACTCATCCAAAAATGTCTTGAACACTGCTTTACAGAAAGACACTAATCAAAAATTTATAGACAACAACATGGTATAGTAACTAGCATATCCCCTTCCCAAAATACAGTATTACTTCAAGTTAACTGCTGAAAATTGCAAATGTGCTTCACAAGATGAAATTCAGAGTGCACACTGGGTGCAATCTCAAATAAGTCTTTTCACAGCCACATTGTATCATTCTGGAATTATTCACCCTATCTATAGTAATAGTTTCAGATGAATTGAGTTATTCTAAGGATACAGTACTGCCTTGTGTTGACAAAATTTTAGAAGAAATTCCAAGAGAAGTAGAAACTTTGAACATCTGGTATGATAATCCAGCATCATAATTTAAAAATAAATTTATTGCTTCTGCTTTGCCTGCACTACAAGAAAAACATTGTTTGCACATAACATAGAATTTCTTTGCAACGTCACATGGAAAAGAGCCTGTTAATGGTATTGGTGGATCTGTAAAAAGGCAGATGTGACAAGCTGTTAAGTAGCTGCTATTTCAACATCAAATGTTAATGTCCTTGAAATTACTCCAACAAATTTAAAAGAAAGGATGGAAGAATTAAAGCTTACGGGAATTCTTGAAAGTGCAGACCACATTAAAGGACAAAAAAGTTATTTTCTGGAAGTAAAAAATGGTAAAAGCGTTGGAAGCAGATTCACAGAACTTTCCCAAATAACCAATCAAAGATGCAGAATAGTCAGTCCCACAGCATCTATTGGAGATTGGTATGAAGTTGAAGATGAACAGGACTATTTTATATCCCCAATCTATTGAAAATAATGAATATTCAGTGAATGTAATAACACGAGCTGGGAAATAATGGAAATGGCCTCAGCAAGTGGATGAAATTTTCTATCCTCAAGAGCAATTAATAAAAAAATTAAACCCACCAGAAGTTGTAAATGCTCAAGGAAATTTTAAATTTCAAGAATTGTTTTAGATTTTATTAATACATTACCGTATAAGTATTTTGAAGGACTTTTAGATACTAAAGATTTACACACAAAAAACATTTTTCATATGTAACATCAGCCACACCAAGTATTTATTTTTTAATTAAATAATTTCACTATATTGATTGTGATTTATTGATCGTGTACCTTTTATTTATTATATACTAAAAAAAATGTAAATGTAATATCTAAATACAGATGGAGAATCTCGAAATGTTTTAAAGGTATTTTGACTGTCTTTTTTGACGTAACATCAGTCACACCATTTTGAATGGTCGGAAAGCCATAATATTTTTTCCTGATCTTTTCAATTTTATGTTCCTAACATTGTCTAACCTTGAAGATGTATCAAAATTCAAATAAATCAAGAAACTTACCACGTTATTGCAATTATTAATTTATAATTAAGTTCAAAATGTAATGTCAGTCATTGTGGAATTTCCCCTTTGGCCAAGTGTGGTTCCAACCCCTCAAAGCAGAATGTTTTGCATTGTTCTGTAATGAACCCTCAGCTGACTGGAAATGTTCTGTAGTAAAAATCCTCATAATAGTGTTTTCTACATTTTTCTTAAAATTCTTTCAGATTGTTCTGTAACACACGCCACAGATTTCAGCATACTGTGCTTTGGGGTTCTAACCATGCAGAAAACATGTTTCAACCATCCTGGTTGATATTAGTTTTGACTATTTTGAGTGGTTTACAATGTAGATGGCTTCAAAATACCTGGAGCAAAATAAAGACGCCCTCTGTGACAGAGCAAATTTTTGTTGAGTTGCAGCTCTGACAGCAGACTCTACAACTACTAGCCTATTTAAATTCACTTAATTATCTTAATATAATTTATAAATTATTTTAATAAAAATAAGAGAAACATTTAAAATTATTACTAAATCAGTTTCAAGACCATATTTGACCACATATAGATGGCTAAAAGTCAGCTAAAATAATTTTTAGCCAGGGTCTTGATCAAAATGTCACCCCCCCCCCCCACCCATAAATAATAATCTTGAATTTTATTCTGAAAAGGAACAGTTAACTAGAAACTCTCAACTGTTCAAAACCTCAAAGTGGAAACCAATTAGATTTTTTCCTTTCTAATAGTATATTGGTATAACATATCGAGAGTCACAACAGGTCAAGTGTTAAACCTGAAATGTCTATATGAAAGTGACATTTGATTTTTGTGCTTTATGTTTTTATCTGCTTATAAATAGTATTTTCACTAAAGTTTTTTAGCTAAGGCTTTGGACAGTTTAGGATATAAGGGTTTGGATAATATGGTAAAAAAATGTGTACATACTCTGGTTTTTACTATGATAATCAAAACCTTATCAACCCTGATTTGTAATGATAATTCCGAGATTTTTGCTGCTTTTTTCATGGCTTGAGTCCAATTTTATTCAAGTTGACAGTAAATCTTAACTCAAATGCAATTTACTAATATTAATTTAAATACTCATGCTTCATTTCTTGTCATTAAGTTGAGTCATTAAGGCAGAGTATCATGTAAATTCTTAAAAAATTAACTTTGTAACAAATCTATTTTACCAGTATGGACATTTTTACTAACACTCTGTGGCCTTACAGCACATAATGCATTTTGTTTGTTTATAAGTTGTTAAAAGAAGTTGAGAAGAGAAAATCTATCTTCCAAGAGAAGAGAGCACGAGTTGGAATGTGGCTTCTGTCCTGGAAGGTTGTCTATTTTGAGTGTGCTTTGAAATAAAGGTTTCTTCGTTAAGTTCCGTAGTTTCGTGTATAAATTGAACACCCCTCTATGTGTCTAGGGATATTCTGCCACCTCCCGGAAAAAGAGACGCACCTCAGACACGACACGTCCCCTTATAACTTTAAATTTTAAAATAACTTAAATTAACTATTAATTAAAAAATTTCCCCATTAATTCCTTATTAAGTTTGAGTTTTGACCACTTAAAGTGGTTGAAAAAAAAACACTGGATGAAACTAATATCCATCAGGACAGTTTAAACCGCCTCTGGTTAAAACCAATACAACCATGCTTTGCGGTTACAGAAATAACAGCAATGGTACACTAAGGCCCTCCTCACACGGGGAAACTAAAATCGAGCTCGAGTTGCTTCAACTTAAGAGTTGAGTTGACTAGAACGAGTCGAGTTGCCCGTTCTCCCTCACACGGCGCTACTAAAAAAATATTCAAAGCCCGGGAAACTGAGTAAAAACAGCACAGTCTATTAGTTTTCCTTCTTATCTTCCGGTACTATCTTGTTAACCGGGTTAGGAAAAATCGAAACAAATAAATAAGAAAAATAATTTCTATTATATGTGAAATTTCTACAGAATTTCAGCTCACAGGTAAATACAAAATTTCATTATTTAAATTGATATAATTTTGAAATGACAATAAAATGGTAAAAATTAGATAATTTTTTAGTATAATTTCATGTTTCATTCGGAAAAAAAATTCGCAATAAAATGTCTGTTTTTCCTCTATAAATGTGCCTTTCAGTACCTATATATGTTGGATTTAATATATTTTTATTGTTTATTAGTTAAAATATTGTCACGCAGAATTTTAAGTTTCATGAGATGAAACGACGAAAGCTGGTTCCCAGAGGCAAAAAATAAACTATAAGCAAAACTAGAGACAAACAACACATGAATTGCTGTTTATGTTTCAGGAAATGATTTTCCGCAAATACTCCCACACACAGATGTGCGTGTACGTGACCTAGATTACAGACATTCCAAGCAAGGGGGAAAATCAGGGACCATCCCTATGGAATACGTGCTTGTTTAAGTACATGTAAAAGTAGACAGTATTTTCTGCAGGTTCTTATCCAGGGCCGTCTTAAGAGCAACATGGGGGCTCCCAGCCATGTATTTTTTTTTTCTGAGATCCTACTTGGCAAATTCATTTGGTTATTCCTGAAATTTTTTACCAGATATAATTTTTGTAATGCTCCATCTTCTTTTGAAATCGCCCCCGCCGGAGAGTGCCCGGGTTACCACGGACCCGTCATCTAGGGGATCAGGGGGCTATTCCCCCCCCCCGGCTTTCAAAAATACACTATAAATAGTATATATACGTACATACAGTGAGTATATGTTCTTTGCCCCCCCCCCCGAAAAAAGTTGAAATGACAGTCCTGGTTTACCATTTCATTCAGTGGCGTCAGAGCCAGGGGTGCAAACTCAAGCACCCACGGTAATTTGTGGCATGGATCCGAGCACCCCAGAATTGATTAAGAAATTAAACTTTCCGATATAAAACTAAAGACGAGCACCCACAGTTTCGAAAAAAATTCCGACGCCCCTGATTTCATTATAATTTCAAAATAATATCAGTTTAAATAAAGAAATCGTGTATTTACCTGTGAACTGAAATTCTGAAGAAATTTCATTATATCCTTTCAACTGATAATTTATTATATATATACTCTGGATTGTTTTTCAATATGAGTCCAAACTCGCATGACGAAAATATGAAGGAATGCCAAAGGCAGTTTCTCTAGTTTCTTCAACAAAAGTTGGCGGCGACTAGCATGTCAGTCGCCAAGTGACCGAGTTGTGTTCGATATTTCGTTGCCAAGACGCTAATTTCCTCATGTGAGGGCATCTAGAGCGATATACGTACTGGTCTTCGGGAGATGGTTTCTCTTATCAGTTGCCGAATTTTAGTTTCCCCGTGTAAGGAGGGCCTAAGTCTACAGACCAATTTTTGTAAATTAACAGCAACTATAACTACACTTATTTATATACAATGGATAAAAGTTCAACTTTTCCTTTTTCATGAGCATGATATCTATACTTGCCAACGACTACGGAAGTTCCATAGTTTTTACAGATTTCTACCTTAAAATATGGAACTACGGAGAATCATGAAAAACTTCAGTAATTTTTTTTTTAGAAACTTTTGTTCAGATTTCTTTGAATTCTGATATCCTATCGAATATAAAATGACATCACGCAAAGACGGCATTTTCAAAAAATAAATATAAGCCAAGAGAATATCAAATTAATATAATTAATAACACCAACCAACTGATGTAAAAAGGTGTGTTTTGCACTAAAGATAACTAATTACTGCCTAGTTGTTGTTTTTTTGATAAAAAGAAATTTTCAAATTTCATTCACAGATGGCATTGTAAAAAGTATATATATAGAAACGACATCTATACAGGTATATAAAGTTTATTTTTTTATGTGCCTATGTGTCTATACAAATCTACAATTTAATACGACCAATCTGTCTAATTTTCTATGTGTACCAAACAGGTCCCAACTTAATTAATAGGGTACTTCGCCAGAGTTAGACAAATGCCTGATAAGGTCAAAAAATTGTCCAGCAACAATGACTGGAATATCTGACTACTTTTGTTACCTTGGTTCCCAAGCAATGGTTGTCACTTTTTTTAATGCTCCCAAGTATATGAAGAAAACCCGGGCAGTGCCAGATATCACTGCTAGTTCGATACAGAAAATTTCAGATTCACAATTTATTCTAAAGTTGAAGAAAATTGATTTGAATTTATAAAACAAGCCACCAGAAAAAAAAAAATTTGAGGAAGAGGACTTTTTTCAGGAATCTCCTCCCCTCCTTCCTCAGCGATGAACATTGCAACTATGGAGAGGCTTGGTTCCAAGGTTGGCATGTATAGAAATTTAAAGCTTTATAAGAAAAAAAAGAAAATACAGAGATATTTGGGTTTTTTCTCCTTGTAAGTTTGGTTTTTGAAACTTGTACATATCACTGAAAAAAATATCTTCCTGTTAGTAAAATATTGTGAAATTAAAAAAAAAAGATAAATTAATAGCAATCCACAAAGATGGTTTTGGAAATTCTTGTATTAGCAAAGTTCAACTGTATATGAATCAATTTTTCAGCTAATTTTTCTGATTCTTTCACATTCATGACATATACCCAGTAACAGACTTTTTATGGCCGCAAACAGATAAGCATACAATTAAATGACAAAACATACATTTAAATGATGAAAACCCCAAAGCAGAATATGCTGAAATCTGCAACGTATGTAGCAGAACAATCAGTGCTACTGCACAACAATCTACGAGAACTTTAAGAAAAATGTAGAAAACACTATTATGGGAATTTTTACTACAGAACATTTCCAGTCAGCCGAGTTCTCGTTGCAAAAAAATGCAAAACATTCTGCTTTGAGGGACAAAACATACAAATATGTTTAGGCTATATAAATTTAAATGAAAAGCATAAGAGGCTCCCACAGACATTTCAAAAATTGGCATGCAAATGTACTTCAACTGTGGGTAAAAGAAAAAGAATTTGGTAAAAAATATCTATATAAATGCTATCTGTCACACAAATAAAACATGATATGAAACAATTACTCTTGATGATACTGCCAAAGTTAAAGAAAAATTATTTACTTCTGCTGAATTCCACTCTCGAAATAGAAATTTCCAAAAGAAAAATAGAGAAAGTTATATGAAATGAATGCACACTGTAAAAGACCACAAATAGCATGCATTTTAATATTAACTCATGCAGAAAAAAAAGCCATCAGCCTACAAAACTGGAATTCAACTCAAATGAGCATGAGCAAAATACATTCACAAGATATAATTGAAAAGAAGAAAGCAACAAAAAATCATTAGAAATCAAATATTTCTAATACCATTTTTTCTTTAATAATAATGAAACATATTAGTAACACACAGAAGCAATAGCAGGTTTAAAATAGGTTTTGTACAACGAAGCAGGTAAGAAATTCAAAGAAAGAAAAAAAAGAGTTCATTTATTAAGCAAAAGGTATTGATGTAGATATACGTAGGAACCACATATCATAGTATATCAAATGCACTTACTATATGTACAAATCACGTCCTAAATTATATTCTTGAAATCCAACTTGAATACGTCTAATCAGATAAAAGGCTTAAAGAACAAGCCATGCATACGATTTACAATCAGGATCACTAAAGAGAATTTCCACTGTAATGTTATATGATAAAGGGCTACTCTTCAAACATAAACAAGGTGTTATTTTACATTAAATATTTTTTGATTGTAATAGATTTGTAATTATTCAAATGATAAATTTTATTGTAACAAGCTCATCTGACATGAGTTTGATTTTCTTCCTCTCAACCTATATTGATCAACTTAAATGTACATAAAGATAATTGTGACAGCATTGAATATTTTTGGTAAAATATATACCCCCCCCCCCCACCAATACATTTGTTTTTTCCTCTAAATAAATATACAGTAAAACCTTGATCATATGCAACATGACTGGAACAAAAATACGGCAGAAAAACAATTTCTGGATTGGTATGAACTATCATCTACACTAATTATAATGGAGATATATTTCAGTATTGCAAATATTCCACAAATGCAATACAATTAGGTCACTAGTTGCTTTGCAGTTGTATCATGAAGTTGTTTTAGCAACATTATTTCTTATGAATCACAATGTTTGTGCTGCTTCAACAAATTAATTCTCAATTGAAGAAACATTCAAAAGAATTTGTGGATAATTTTAATTTGTGAAGGTCTCTTCACCTTTAATTATACCTCTACTTTCATCAATAGGAAAATTTTATACCTTTGCTGTAATTTTATCAGCACTAAGGAAACCGATGTATGATGATCAAGGTAAAAAATAATCAGGTATATAAGACAACTTCTGTAATTAATCTGTAACTTTAGAAATATCAATCAGAAATACGACCACTCCAAGAGAGACACTTCTTTTTATCTGTTTTGAACACGGTTAAACTGTAAATTGACAAAATACCAATTTTGCATAAAAGAAAGTAATAAGAAATAATAACTCTCGAAAGGGGTAGCTAAAAATTGGGGACAAGACCCCACAATTTTTTCAGTGTGCAGCAAGCATGACATGCACTTGTAGCACCCCCCCCCCCCCCACAAAAAAACCTTTTTGCATACAATGGACATGAATATTCATTTTATTAAAAAATGGATTCTTTTGATCATAGTTGTTGTAGACTGAAGTGTACTAGAGATGTAACAGACGATTGCATGCATACACAAAAGTCACAATTTTACAAAAAGGAGCATCATGATTACATGACTGCTTTTGGAGACCACTTCTTTCTCACCACTTATGTGAAAGAGGCATGTAACTCAGAGCATATGAAATTATAATAAAAAAACTCAGAAATTTTCTATATGCAAGCATTCCATGCCTTTATAAATTAAGAATGTATCATGAATAAACAGAAAAAAGTTCAGTATCTCTCAGCACTAATTAGCAATTACTACAACACACAAAACTTACGTCTAGAAACAAAACTAACTGCACAAATATAAAACATGGCACATACTGAAGAATACTAATTTAAATAAAGCCAACTAAATTGGTTAATACATTAGTATATTTTACAGCAGCATGTTAGTTGTAATTGAAAATACATGCAAAACAAAAAATTAGTAAAAGCCCTCACCTTACATCACCATTAAGAGTAATTTTGTTACGTTGGAAAAACAATGTTATTGACAAAAACCACAGGAAAAAAGATTATTGGATTTTAAGAAGTTTAAAAAAGATAGGATTTTATTGCATGCGAAATACGGTCAATGTGGGAAAAAATCTGCACACAATACTTCAACATCTTGTTGGCAATATATAACTTCATTGTTTTATTTTATTTTTTTTTTGAGAGGAAATTTATAAAACTAAGCAAATGAAAGCATCAATTTTTCTTTACAAACATTAGATTGCCTTCTTGTTCAGAAAATAGGAGTTTAACTTCTCAAAGAAAACTTTTGGACTAAAAGATTTGTTTAACAAATGTTCCCTTCAAGGAAACATATTTTTTGGATTTTATGCAGAGTTCACTTTGGCAAAAAATCTAGAAAGTATCTGTTTCCTTGATAAATCGAGAAAAAAAGTCATCCTATCTCTAAAGCTTCCCTTATTTTCGAAGTTTATTTTATTCTTGTGCTTTTTTTAAGTAGCCTACTACGTACATATAAATTATGCAGAATATTAACTTATCAATACATTTGATAATTTTGATACATTTAAAAAAAAACACTTTTTCAACTAAAAATCCTCAAAGCAGAATGTACTGAAAATTGTGATGCAAGTTGCAGAACAATTTCGGGTTCAGGAAGAATTTAAGAAAAGAAACCTTTCCATGTACGAAAACACTACTATGGGAATTCTTATCACAGAACATTTTCCCTCAGTTGAGGGCTTGCTGCAGAACAATGCAAAACATTCTGCTTTGGGGCTACAAATGAGCTGCCCTAATTTTGAAATATTTTCCTATAATACTTGAGTAATTCCTCATCCGTTTTTCTATCTAAAACTTCCTTCTATAATTTTTGTGAATTTGGGAAGAAAAATGAAATCACAAACTTGAGTGCCTACATGCAAAAATTATCATGCCTTTCTACAATGAAAGAGCCAGTTCAGAAATTCAAACATACTTTCATTACATAAAACTACTGTTTTCTTTCTAAAAAACATTACATGCTTGCAAAACTATGGTATACTAACCACACTACTTCTCAAATACACACACATATTTTGTAAAAGGTTTATGGGCTGTTTGGTTGTCATGATTAAGGACATACACTCTGCAACTCACTCTCTGAAGTGGTGGACATCTTCAGAGGAATGAGAGGTTAGCTTTTCCTGGCACCTTGAAGACACATTGTCACTCAAGCGAACATTGAGACCCACAACATTGGGTATTTTGAATTGTGTATTCAGAATGAAAATGTTTCAGCATTCTGCTAATGAGAGCCACAAAAGCCCATTCATATACTTAAACACATTTATTTCCCCTTAATTTTTCATTTGCTGTGACAAAAAGAAAAGGTGTGACACAATCACATGAATAACAGCACAGCTATAATTATATATGAATCTATAGGTTGAACTGCTCAGGTAATCATTCGGAATAATTTTGGAATAAGTACCACGACTTTAAATGGAATAATTAATACTTAACATATAGACTACTCTTTCACAAGCTTTTAGAGAATGTGATACATGTTGTATTTATTAATTAAAAATACTTGAAAAAACTTTTACAGATAAAAAAATTTTAATGTGCTACAAAGGTGATGTATAGGCCTATCAAGTGAAAATGTGTAGAAAAGCTGAGGTCATATCCAATTGATAAATTAAATTCTGTCCAATGCATTTTCGTAAGAAAATACTCCCCCACCCTGAAATTCAATAGTCAAAATTTTTCAAATTAAAGCAACAGTTTATGAAAAGAATGCAAGATATGTAAATTATAATTCCATTCAAATAATGATCAAAATACCATGCCAATGCTGTATGTTGTGCCTATTTGCAAAAAAAAACTAGACGAGGGTTCGAAATCAAGATAAAAATAATAAATACAATGTTTTAGAAGCCTTGTGTTACACTGTGTGCAAGTTTATGATTGAAGAAGTGATAAAGGGTTAGGGTTAGCACAGGAAAAAGACAAACATGCATCACCAAAACCAGCCACAAAGAAAAAAAAATCCAGAAAAAAGTTTGCCTCTATTTCCGAGTTCTAGTTGACAAGAAAGACGTAACTCCCTTACCCTTACCCCAAAACTTCGTTAAAAGATGACGTGTTGCTTGAAGTGTGACAGGAACTTTTTCTTTTATCCTATTAAAGTTTCAGTCTGATTAAGGAATAAAAGAAAATTTGCATTTGGTACATATCAGAATGGCGGAAAACTGTACACATCATTTACAGAAAAATAAAAAAGCTAGCTTGTTCAAAAATGGGGACTGATATGGGGTCAAACAAAATTTTTAGAAAAAAAAAAAATCTTGAAACAATGAATTAATAAATAAAAAATTGAATTTCAATTTGAAATTTCATTTTGACTTCTGAAAAAAAAAATCACAACACAGAACATTCTTTAATAAAGTTTGAAATAAAAAAAAATTATTAATGATTAAATTATTCATGGAATCGATTCAAGCTTAATCCTGACTAAAATCCTAGAAATATATTGACTATATGAACTGATGTTTGCCTCACATTTCATTATTCAGATATAATATAAAATTGAAAGGTCACAGTCACACAAGATTTACAGGTAATTACATTCACATGTAGAGAAATGTCACAAATATCATCACTACTGATGCATAATATTTATTGCCAAATAACGAGTATTGAAAAAATAAGCACTGGTATCTCAGATTTTCAAAAATGACATGATCACAAACCTTGGGGCAAGGGTGTTCAACTTTTTAGGTAATGTGGGAACAAAAGTGATTTGATTGGGCTTGACAAATCCCATCAAGTCACCATAGCAACTAAAAAAATTGATATTTCAGCCTATATAAAAATTTCTTAGCATAGTTACTAAATTGAAGTGCACACAAGAACAACCCAAAATGTTTTATATCAGCATAGCTTCCAATATGAAAGAGGCCACCTATATCCTGGACAAGTCAAAAGAAACATTTCAAACCTGTTTTTCTCAGGTAAAAACAATTTAGCTCCTGAAAATTGTTCTGGCGCCTAGATTTTTTTAACGGTATGTCAAGCCCATCAACCACTGTTTTTTTTTTGTTTTTTTTTTTCAATATTATAATTACAACTCAGATTGTTATTTAACAAGTTTTTGGTAAAAGCGAATTTTTTTTTTCTCGGCAAAAATATATCTTAATAAAGCCATGCAATGACCCATTGGTTAAAAGGCTTTTGCTGCCGTAGAAATGAGCGATGTAATTCCCTCTCACTACTACTGAACCATACATGCACCTTGTACACATTCCTCTGTGGAATTTATGAATGAATTGTGATGTGTGTCTGAAAGGATTGTTTGTGTGGTCATGGATATATGTATCCCCAACTCATGAAAGCAAGTTCCCTTCACTGCAAACATCTATAGTGTATGTATTAATCCCACTAACTGATCTTAAATTCTAAAAACGTCAGATTTAAGCATTGGAAAAAATATTAAAAATACATTCAAGATAATTTCACTTTATCTAATGAAGGATAGAATAGCCAGAATGAATTTTTACAAAATGACATGTACAGTTTTCGTGACAGCTGCTATTGGATAAGTCCAGTAATCATATCAAGGATAATAACGATTAAAAGAAAAATATAAAATTCAAGTTTATTCATTTCGAAAAAAGTATATTTGAATCATGCTAAAAACATGAAAAAACTAGTTCATCACACATTTATTGAAAAGATTATTTAATAAATTTTATTAATTCTATATAAATTTTTAAAGGTCAACAACCAAAAGGTTTTATTTAATGAAAAGTAAGCCAAGTTTATAAATATGAAAATGTTTACACTAACCATGAAAAGTGATTGTTCCGGATTCTAACGCTCAAAACCAGCCTATTGGCATCTTTTGGCTGCATTGCAGAAAAATAGATGGAAAAAAGAAAGGTTATATAGTGAATTGATAAATTAATGATAAACATCTCGCATTTCACAAGGAATCAGTGTTTTGAAAATGAACTTTCTAAATTAACCCTTGAATACCATCATCATGAGCTTAATAGCCATCTCTATCCTCCTCTGATAATTATTGGATTATCCTCTGATAATATTGGCTTTCTTAGATGAAACTCAAAATGACGTATAGATGGCGATCTGCTTTCCCGATGCTAGAGGCATGAATGCACAAATTTTCACTTTTTTTAATAATCTAATATATATATTTTTTATAATCATCTATCACCTTATTTTTCTAATTTTTGCCTAAAATGTAAATTTATATCCCTATTAAAACACGTTACAGAACATAAAAAAAAAATAACTTCCACAGAGTAACATGGGTGGAGTAAACATTCCATAATTTCCCATGTTCTGTTTTTTCAAAGGACATTGCACATTCGTCCTTCTAGCATGAGGTGGGAATGTTTATTATTATTATAATCATTTCCCTCACCTGACAGGTTTGCCTGTACTGTATGGGATGAATGTACATAGCATGGTGTAGCTGTAGAGTGTCTACCTGAAATCATTAGTGTTTCATGACAATGAGTACAAACCCAGAGATTAAAAATCGCTTTCCAGTCACCTTGTAGGGCAGTTTGTTTGTTCATAAGGCTTCAAATTCTGTGTTTGTATGTGCTTTTTTTTTTATTGTATCAAATTTGCTATGCCCGAGTCTGATCGTCATCTTTCATAAAAGAGAACTGAAAAAGAAAATTCCCTTCGCTTACAGAGAAAGAAGCACATCTCCGATTATTTGAGCAGTCAAAAGGTTCAGTTACTAGTAAATCTACATTGTGAAGGAAAACCTATTAAACATAAAATACATCTAAATGTAGAGACGTGAGAATATTCTCCTGGATATAAAAATTGACAAATAATGGAAAATATTAATTTTCTTTTAAATAATGAATATTTGTTTATCAATTTTGTTTATATTATGAAATATAGGCTAAATCAGTTTTCATTGCCTAAAACATTTTTTTTAAAACTAGAGATGTGAGGTGAGAATATTCTCCTGGATGTAAAAATTGGAGAATAATCAAGAATATTCATTTTTCTTTTTAATAATTTAAATTTTTTCACTAATTTTGTTTATATTGTGAAATATAAATCAGTTTTCATTGCCTGAAACATTTACAACAAAACAATTTTTGGTATAATCACCCCCCACTGACAACTGGTCATGATTGAGAGGTTTTAAAAGTTTGGTTATAAAAATTTTAGAAACCATTAGATTAAAACCTTAAAAAATTATTTTAAAATTAGATAAATTTTCAGAAATAAGTTCAAAACAAAAGAAATTAAATCAAAGTTGATTGATAAAGGAAGCTATTCTTATATAATCACCTTCATTCTAAGATACAGAACTGTTGTTTTTTTTCAATGCACATACATTTAAATTCTATATATATCCCTCATATTTCTTTAAAAGTTGTGAAATTCAGTCACGTTGATTAAATTTTCTCTTGCTTTCAAGCTTCAATATTGTGGCTACAAACTTCAATATTCCCGTCGAGGAGAAAGATGGGAACAAAGAATATTCTCTCAAACAACTACTATTATAAATTACTAGAGAATATTCTTATCAAAAATATTATTCTCAAGTTATTTATAGCGTTTATTTATTATAATACATGTTATTACAAATATTCTTGAGAATAATCAAGAATATGGAAGGACTTATAAATAACTGAAGAATATTCACAGAGGAAAATATTCTCTGGAAGGACTATTATAACTTGAGAATAATTCTTATTATTTTTGATAAGAGAATATTCCCAGTAGTTTGTAAAAATAGTCCTTCCAGAGAATATTCTCAGCAATATTATATATAACTATATTATAAATAAGAGTAGAATATTCTCATCAAGAATTTATAAGAATATTCTCAAGTTATTTATAATAATAGTCCTTCCAGAGAATATTCTCAAATATTCTTTTTTCAATGAGAATATTCTCAAATATTCTTTTTTCAATGAGAATATTCTCCTAAAGATTATTTTCGAGAATTTTACATCTATCTAAATGCTTATAGAATTTAATTTCAAGTTCTTTGCCTTAATGGTTTTTTACAGGGGTGCTTAAAACTAGCCACTAACATAATTTAATAACCCACTGCAGCCTATCCAAATGGTTTAATGGGTTGTTAACAAAATAAAGTTTTTTTTTCACTTTAAATGACAATGATTTTAACCCAAAAACCAAAATCATGACTTTCTATGTAGCTAACCAACTTTGTTGGTTTTTGATACAGCATTCACGAGAGGCACCTGTACAACAGCACCTATCACACCTTATAGAAATAAAAACATGATTGTGGAGTGAAAACATCAACAGCTAGTATGTAAAAAATTAATGAAAGTATGGTGCGTATAGCCTGAGAGAAGATTATTCCAACAAGAAAAATGAAGGTAACATATATGATAAAAATGAGACAAAGAAAATAAGCAGTGCTTACATATTATGCCACAGACCATTCTTGAGTTGGTGCAGATTCTCTAAATTTGTGGAAGTATGGTTTTTAATGTATAAGGGGTAGGGGGGGGATAAGGTCCCAACTAGAATAAACACATACACCCTGTTAAATTGTTATAAAAAAACCTGAACACCACTAGTATCAACACTGCAGCCATTCACTTTTCATAAGACTATGTCATACTTGTTATCAACTCAGATTATTATCAGTTCTGAGAGCTGATAAGTTGATAAAACTCTGCTGATTAGTTGCTTCCAGATTTGGAAGACAAATGGCAGTAATTCTCACACACATAAAACGCATACATTAAAAATAATAATCATTACAGGTCAGTGCAACTGCCTATTTTCAATAAAAAAACCAGTCAAGCTTTTTAGGAGTGATTTGGCAGTTTAACAAAAAGCCACTGCTCAAAATTACAATAAAAAAAATACCACGCTACCGTCAAAAGCACACTAAATTGGGTGGTTAAACATCCAAAAAATTGACCTGTTATCATCTTTACATTGGATACACAACACTTTCTAGCATGCACCAATTCATTAGAAATTGCTCAAAAAAATATGACATTAGGGTACACAGTTTAGCAGTAGGTCTGAAAATCATGTTCGGCCCACAGGACATCTATGACATGCTAACGCTATTGTAGGCCATCTAGAATTTGAATCACTTCAACTCAAATGTTTTTCACTATTCAGCAACAAGCCCTCAACTGACTCCAATGTTCTGCAGTAAAAATTCCCAAAATTGTTTTTAGAATTTTCTTAAAATGTTATTCCAGATTGTTCTGCAACAGTACTGATTATTCTGCAACATATATCACAGTTTTTGACATATTCTGCTTTGAGGTACTAAAATAACAGGAAAAGCTATAGTATAATATTTTCTTTGTTGATTTTCTTTCTGAACTGTTGTTTTTTCCCAGTTGGATACTTTTTTTCTGTCCGCTATTTTCTTTGGCTTGTAGGTTTACTATTTCCTTTCTTATTTACACTGTTGGTATGTTTTGTCATCCTTAAAGTGAAGCCATTCACAGGTGGAACTAACTTCAAGTTTTTTGGAGCAGTGTTTGAATCATCTAAGACAGGAGTTCTCAAACTTTTTTTACTCGCTGCGCCTCTTTCTCTATTCAATACTTATGCGCAAGCTCCAATGGCTCCCCAGAGCTGTTTAACAGAGAATATTTTCAAAAAACGTTTTTCAGGGTCACCACTCCATGGCACCCTTGACAAAGGTTAGAGGCGCACAGTTTCAGAACCCCTGATCTAATCTTTTTTGGTACTTGTATACCACTCCATGGCGCCCTTGACAAAGGTTAGAGGTGCACAGTTTCAGAACACCTGATCTAAGCTTTTTTGGTACTTGTACATTACGCCATCAATCATATTATGTTGCCAAACGGTGTGATTTAACACAAATAATGAATGGATAATGCAATTTTTTTATGGCGGCTTGCAGAGGGGCGTGCTGATCTGCCACAATATGCAGCAAAAATATGATCCCACAGCCCTCCAAGGATATCAAGATGCTAACTAACGCCTTTGAGTATAAGTAAACCTAAAATTGGCCATCTCCCAGCATTGGGTGTACCTTATCCCCCCCCCCTTATATATTAAAAACCATACTTCCACAAATTTAGAGAATCTGCGCCAACTCAAGAATGGTCTGTGGCATAATACGTAAGCACTGCTTATTTTCTTTGTCTCATTTTTATCATATATGTTACCTTTTTCTTGTTGGAATAATCTTCTCTCAGGCTATACACACCATACTTTCATTAATTTTTTTACATACTAGCTGTTGATGTTTTCACTCCACAATCATGTTTTTATTTCTAACCCAGAGAATTCTAGACCCATTTTATATCAAGTGGGACTGTTACATTAGTTATATAGTTTTCATTCCCCATAGAAACAGCTTACTCAGATTATGAGGTGCCTAGGAGTACGCAAAAGGGTAGGATATGTAATAATGCATCAAGTCATGATTTATTACTGGGGGTCTCAGCTCTTCGACCTGAACGCCCTTTCCTTGGTCAAGCCACCAATACTTAAAAAAATATTTATGGGAGAAAAAATTACAAAAGATCAAATTTTACAAAAATATCAAATTTGATGCTATTTCAAGACATCAATGTGTCGTATTCTTCACACCTGTGTTTGCTAATATGTGTGTGGATGTGTGATTCATGCATGAAAATTCAATTTCACTCCCCATCCTAAATTTCGTTCAGGAACAAAAATACTCTTGAATTAAATCCTCCTAAATTTTAGATACTTTTTTAATAGTTATTTCTCTGATAACAAAGTACCATTCAATTTATAAAAATACCCCTTACAATTTTGAAGGGGAGTGAAATTACTTTTAAAATTTTTATCGGATAACACTGCTTTGCACATAGGCTAAGCTAACGTTCAAGAATTCAGAGATATGTTTTGTTATGACAGGACAGATTATTTTAAACATGCCACCAGAGGCTTTACAGCATAGCTTGTGATCTTTGCAAATGTTGCCGCCCTTCTTCCATTTTAATTCTTTTCTTCATCACCAATTCCTCAAATTTACTGCCTCTGGACCCCATTTCCGAACTCTATAGGTCCTCTTTTTTATCATTCACATTGCGTGCACACTCTCTCTAGGTTGATCATTTAGTCATTCACATGCTTACTCTTTATTTTATTCTTTTGATTGCTTGCTGACCTGGTCCTTTGCTCTCTAGATCACTCTTTTGGTCTCGGACATGCTTATATAACCTACTCCAGTGTTTCTCAACCTTTCTGACCCCAGGACCAGTAGAATGCCTGAAACACTTTTTAGGCACCACTTGTTCCATATTAAAGGAATTCTTTTGATTTTGGTTCCAATTTAAAAAAAAATATTGGATTTGTAAAATCGAATACACAGTGTTTTCATAATATTTAAATTATACTACGATAATTATGACAATAAATTCATCTCACATATTTTTCATTTTCAGCAATTTCAATAACAATTAGTGCTTGTGTCTATTTCTGGTAACATTTTTGATGACAACTGGCAATGCCACATATTCTACCCTATTTAAGATCACAGTTTAACATTTTTCTCAATGAAATATGGTCATCAGATCATTTGAATATTTTCCCCTCGTCGAATACATTTTTGTTTGCTACAATTTGTAGCAGTTGTTCCTCCTCCATGCAAATATAAAATTGAATTTTTTGACCAAAGAGCGGCGTGCAGTTTAAATAGCCTTCAGAAAGTCACCAAATGAGGAACCTTGGAAACATTTGCACTTTCTTTGATTTAATCAAAAGAGGTTTGGGTGCAACAAGGTGACAATAATGACGACTCGCACAGATGGGCCTGGCTATCATCTATTGATTCACAAATATTACAATATATTTGCATTGCGGTAAGCCACCGTATTTCTTATTCAATTTTTCATTATTTATATTCAGGGGTGAGAGGTCATGACAAAGTAAAAGCAAAATCACTTCTATGGTTATAGCTGCAGCAATTTTACTATTTTTCCTCTTATGTCTTATTTGCATATTGACATGCACGTATGTGTTAGCGATTAAGCAAAACGTTTTCTGCACTATTGCATTGTTGAACATGGTTCATTTCACTTTCATCACATGTTGCTGCATATTCTGCTCACAATCATGTTTCAACACTGATTTGTTTTTCATTATTGACTGTTAAATTGCTTCTGTTGGGTTGAGGTTTAGCAACTTCAAAGTGCAAATTTTTTTTTTTTTTTGGTGAATTTTAATTTCACATTTTTTTAATTTGACATTCCTTGAATTTTGTGTGGATTATTGGTTATTACACGTGTGTGCCTGTGTCGTGGGAGAAAGAAGATGAAAAAAAAACAAGTGAGCGGTAAAGAAAAGTTTTTATTCCCCTTTGTTATGCCTTGGGTTACAATAGTATTGCAATTCGAGGTCTTGGCAACAAGTGGGTGCCGATAAGGGTAGTTAGACTTTATTTTCACCAATTAAATTTAGTAATACCCCAGATTTAGTCCCATAAAATTGTAATACTTGACATTTTCCACGATGATGTATGCTGAACCCAAATATGAAGGTATAATTTTTATTGGAACCATCAAGCTTATATTACTGGAGGGGGCATCCAGCCGCCACAATGGCAGCGATATCGAATGCAAGCAAATCACGTGACTCTGTGAAAACAGTTCATGCTGTAAAAAAAATTATCACTTTCATTAATTCTAGAATTATTTTTCATTTATTCTTGAATGACCTATTAATTCTGGAATTATCACTTCCAATTATTTTGGAATTATCACTTCATTAATGCTGAAATTACCTTTCATTGATTTTGGAATTATCTCTTTCATTAGTTGTAGACTAATGTCTTTCAATGCTGAAATTTATCTTATCCTTTAATTTTAGAATTATCACTTTCACCAACACCGCAATTCTCTTTTATTAATTCTGGAATCATCTCTCATTAATTCTGGAATTATATCTTTTATTAATTTTGGAATTCTCATCAATGCTGAATCGATTGTTGTTAAGTCATTGTTTTTTTTATAAATTGTTTGGGGCATAACATGCCATATATTGCAAACAGAATGCGCAGTATTTATATACTGCGAAAGATCGCAGAGAACGTTCGAAGAACTTGGTTATTGCAGTGGATGTGTTGCAAGAAAGCCATGCTACGGGTGCGCTTGAGGAACAGGGAAGAAAGTTAGGACCCAGTTGGTCACGTGATCATCGTTTCTGCTCTGAGTGCCATAGCCCTGTCTTTCTCGTTAGCCCCGCTCTCCAATAATATAAGCTAGATGGAGGCTTGATTTATGTACTGCTGGAGCTGCCATCTAATCTTGAAATTTCAGGCAACTCATGTGATGATGAAAAAATAGAGAGAGAGAATTTTTTATGAGACAAAAATTTTTGTAACAAAATTCGTACATTTGCAATAATCGATTTTTACAATTACTCAAATTATCACTTTCACCAACACCGCAATTCTCTTATTAATTCTGGAATCTCTCATTAATTCTGGAATTATATCTTTTATTAATTTTGGAATTCTCATCAATGCTGAAATTATTTCTTTCATTTATTGTTTTAAATTCCTGTGGATGCCATAAGAAAATAGCGGGGGATTGTGTGTGTTTTCACTAAGTCATGTGATCTTCCAAAGAATGATGTTGGAGGAGACCATTCTCAACACTGCCAAGGCGGAGACCGCTGAAGTCATATTCTCTCCAGTAATATAAGCTCAATGATTGAAACCCAATTACAATGTACAACGGTTAAATCATTTTTCATTCAATTACAATTAAGTTTTGCACAAAGGATACATATACGAATTCAACATTTATTTGGTTTACAGCAAAAAACTAGCAGTGACGTCACACACTTGCCAGATCCCATAGAGATACATGACAATGGACGTTTATTCCTTGTATATTAGAAACTAGCAATTTTCATATTACAAATTCAATGCTAGGGCTAACAGTGGATGCTAAAGACGTCCTAATTTAATATATCAATTTTTCAACATCGCTAATGCACATGAATTCTGTCTCAGAATCCCCAAAAGCAGAATGTTTTGCATTGTTCTGCAACAAGCCCTTGGCTGACTGGAAATGTTCTGCGATAAAAAATTCCCATAATAGCATTTTCAACACTAATTGTTCTGCGACATACATCACAGTTTTTGACACATCCTGCTTTAGGGGCTCAGAAGAGACTCCACTTCTTGTTCAGCCATACACAGAATAAACGTCCAGCTCTGTATCCTACTTTACTGCACACCAACTCCGGTCATATATTGCCATACGGCAATGTCCAACCAGTGGAGTCGGTTGAGAAATGAAGGCTCCATCCATCGGTGGTCACCCTAGGCTCGGTGGGTAAAGAACTTGCTTCTGATGTTCTATGCCTGGATTCGAACCCATGGATCTTGATGGTAACCTTCATAGTGGAAGACGAGCATCTTTACCCCTGTGCCACTCAAGCACAGCTCTGTATCCACAGCATTTTATTAGAATTCATTTTGTCAAGTCTACCTGCGGCCCATTCAAACCATTGTCACAGACCATAGGTTGAGAAACACTGGCCTACTCTTTTGGTCACTCACATAGTTGTGTTTTAGCCACTCACATGCTTGCATACTGCATGGATCACTCTTTTGGTCGCTCACATGCTTACATACCATCTGGGTCTTCCCATCCTGCCCACCGACCAGCCTATCATTCTTTAGAAACAATACACAATACAATACAATAACAATTATACAGGGCTCTCGGAAATTCTTTAGAAATATAACATGTATTGAGAGAAGTGGGTCTATTTCACCGCCTTTCTCCAAGTCTTCCTTGTGTGACCACTCATTCCCACCCTGGGCGGATTTCTATTCCCCTAAACCCCCCCCCCCCTTACCCCCACGTAAATAAGATCCCGCACGCCGACCACCTATTCAGTCGATCCAATTATCACATGCATGTGCAATATGGGTATGCCGTACGCAACTAAACAATCTACATCTCCACACACAGTTAAAATAATACAAATACAAAGCAATTAACTATAATCTAAATACCAGCCTCACCATATTTTTTTTTTATTCAATTAAGAATAGCCTCAAACACGCCACTATCACCACATAACCATGAATTAACGGATGGATCTCAATAATGATAATTATTTGAGAGGAACTTCAATGAAATTAAATAGTTTTAAGAGTTTTTATTGCCTGAGCGCGCAACATTGATCGATTAGAGAGGGGGGGGGGAAGCATTATTTCAGCCATCTTGGAAGAAAAAAACCACTTACTTGCTAAACAAATGGCGATGTCCAATTCAATTAACAAAACAAAAAAGAAACCACGAGAGGTTTTCTTTAATCAATTAAAATGTTTCGATATTTGCTATCAAATATTGATTATTATCCCTTAAATATTAACTTTAAATATCGGGATAATAATTTCCATACACACGCACACTAGGTAACCTCACGAACACGTATAATAGCTTCAGCTAGGATTGGTTGATGTTGATGGTTGTCCAGTCTTTAGTAGTGGTAGTCGAAGACGGCAGAAGACGTTGATATGGAGACCATATTTAGTCTGGATTAATATCGGAATTCCAAAAAATGCGGGACATCGTGAGGAACCAGAAATTTTAGCCTTTCCGAAAAGCTAAAGCTTCAAAAAAAAAAAAAAGGCTAAGAAGGTTTGCCAAAATGATCCCATAACTACGAAAACAGACACTGAGCTTCACGAAAATTGCCCCTCACGTTCAGACTTTTGACACTCGATCTGTATTTGAAGTATCGGTGATAAATCTTAAAAACTGATTTTCTGGTTCACATTTCATAAACAGAGAAAGACAAATGTGCATTTTTTATAGTTTTTTTTTCCTTCAATTCTTAAGGAAAAAAATCCGGCACGTAAGAGGAATAAATATTCACACAGTGCACATGATGCAGCACATTTGTACAAAGAAAGACGAAAAAAGGGAAGAATGCCGCCGAAATAAACGGTGGAAATTTGAGTTCATAAGGTTTCAATGAAGCTTCGTGATGATGAAAAAAAAAAGAGGTACAGAAAACAGAGGGAGCGCTGGAATGAATTTAATCCATTTGCGTTGAGACGAGGTTACTCGTCCCTGATCGTTAAGGGGTTAAATTTGAACCAACAAAGGGCAGTGCAGAGAATGCAATAAATTTCGTTCACAAATAAAAGCTTGTTCACTCAAAGACATGGCTGCAGCTCAATAGTTCGTTAGCCACAGAAAGCTCAAATTTTTGGTGCCCTCAGGTAATGTTGAAGGAGACGTTAAAGGAGGAATTCAGCACTTTCTCTGGTCCAGTGCCCATCTACTCCCCGTTACTTGTGGCCCTGCTTACCAACATGAAAATAATGTGTGTACAATTTATATTAATAATTGTTTTTGTAATTTTTTGATATACCTACACTCTGTGTATCTTGCTCACCTTTGCTTAATGTTATGTTGTTTCTTGTCAACATCTGGACTGTGCGAAGCACCCCGGCTTAGTCGGTTACCATAATTTCACACAACTATGGTCCAAACATCCGTGCTCACTAAAGTATAGATAATCGAAATACTAACATCATCTAGTGGACAAATTGCTACAACAAGCTCTTCTGTGCTATTGATGTTCTGTATTACAAATAATTTAGTACTTACATGTGTTTAATAAATTTTTTACTGTTGCGTGCATATAAAAATAATTATAAAAAAACATAGTAGAAAATTATACTTTGTTCTCAACTATGGTCCAACCATTCTTATGGACCACAAGCTGATATCCCACACTTTCACTCGAATGGATTTAGTGATCTGAAAATTACTCATTGATGATTTCCCCCATGTAACATTTGAACCCTTCATGACCCCCTTGAGAGATGAATTTTCAGAAATTCCGTTTTAGTAGGTATCTACATTAAAAAATATAATATTGACTAAATTTTATATTTAGAGCTTTAGCAATTTTGGACTGTTCCATATAACCTTTGAACCCCCCCCAGGGGGTTGAATTTTGAAAAATCCCTTCTCAGTGAATCTCTGCATTACAATACAGAAATACTAACCAAATTTCATATTTATAGCTTCAGCGGTTTCGGCTCACGCTTCATGGTTAGTCTTTACGTCATGAAACGAAACTTCTGACCAAATTTTAGGATAACTTCAGTGGTTTTGACTCGCTGTGATTTCTTTATGAACCCCCCCCCCCCCATCATTCTTTAGAAGGAATAAAAAGTGTTTAATATTAATGCTTTTGATCTTCCTACTGGAAATATCAGCAAAATAAAAGATTGAATAGTTTGAATGCAGAAGTTATGATTAATCTAGAAAATGGTGTTATTTCGGATCATAGTTCTGTGAAATTACGGTATTGCTTGGTTTGGCAATGGCTCTACACAGTCAGCATGAACCCCCAGTGCCAACAATATCATCATTTTAGGGGGCTCCCTTCCTTTTTGAAATTCTTAGGGCTGCCACAGAAAGCGTGGTCAGCTTAGAACTAGCTCAAAAGCTTATCAATGAAGCACGAAAAAATGTAGTGATCAATTACTATTTCCAATTATGCATATTTCATAAATTAGCAGCAAAAATAGTTAGTGTTCTCAGTCATTTCACTTAACAAACTGCAAGATTACTAACTAGTTAACTGCACATGCACCTCGTGCATATTCCTCTGCCAAATTTCCAACGAATCAGTAAATGCTGGAACGTGTTGTGTGTGGAAAAAGTGTGACCCTTACATATTTATGTTGTAAGAGTAGTGCTTGTTTTATATTCTTGCTGGTGCTTTCATCTGTATTTACCATATTTTAAAGTAAAGTCAGTGAAAAACTGTTAGACTAGAATCTCCTTGTAATCTTATTTCAAAACTCATGGCTTTCTGAAGCTTTTATAACTGAATGCTGTGCACACAAGCTTTCACCTGGGTGTAAAAAAAAATCAAAGGAGAACCGGCCGATTGAGGCAAGCCAGTAGTAAAGTATGTATTTTAACATATTCAGGTTTGAACATAAATTTTACATATTTGTTTGAGGCAACATGATATTTAGTTAATGGTCCTTTGAAAGAAATTGATACTGTTTGCCAAAAAATATTTCAGGTGCAAAATATTTCAAAACACCAATTAGCTTTGAAAGGGGAAAGAACACAATATATTTTATATGCTTAAAAATTATAATAAAAAAAATACTTTATTAAAGCTTTGACTCAAGAAAACACTTTTTTTTTTTCACTCTTCACATCACAATTTCAAAGACTCTTCACAGTAACTCACACAGTCATTAAGTATCTTCTTTTCAATCAAACGCAGCATGATAGCCATCTTACACCGCTGGTTGTCAGCACTCTGGAACATGTTTTCATCTTCCTATGAATGATATACAGAAAAATATTGAAAATTAATCACCACAATTAAATTGAAACTTTCTCTCACCTAAAACTGAACTTGTCTATGTTATTCAAAGTTTATTACATTGCATTATGTTGTTAGATTTTTAATCTCATTTCATTCTGTCACCCAAGCAAAACTGTGGTCAGAAATTTTGTTTCAAAGGAAAGGGGCCAACCAAACTGATAGTACTGTATACTTGACCCCCAATGCGATTCCATATAAAAATCAGTCATTTCCTCACATCTTGGGGTTAGGAGAGGGAGGCTGGCTGCAGCCTTGCACCACAAGGAAACCTAAAATGGAAACCTGTTTTGAATGGAATCAAAAGGTAGTTCATACGGTGATTAGTGTTCTGATGCATACTTTTATACAACAGAAGTCAGTCTAAAGGTCACACATCCATCCTCTTCACACACATCCATCATGGCTCGTCACTGTCTCGTGTCAGTTCAAAAAAAAATTCTTCTTCCCTTCACTGCTAATAACTGTAGTAGCCAGAAATAGTAGAAGAAGAGTATTTTTTCGAACTGAACACAAGTCAGAGATAAGGAGTGGCGAACGTGTGTGAAAAGACCTTAAAACTTGAATATTATTTGTCTCTTGACGTTCTGTTTTGTACAGATTTAACGTCCAGAACTTGGTAATTAAAGCAGATTTCAAACAGAATTTTGCCAGAGTAGGAATCCTCACCAAATGACATGCATAACAGCCAACTCAATACTCACACACCTTTTATAAAAATGGCCCTGCTGAAAGAAAACAGTGAATGATTTTAAAGTGACTTAACAGGACCTTTTTGCAAAGTCAAACTTGTGAACAGTCTTTATCAAAAAAGACATGCAACCAAGGAAGGCCTTGCTTTTTATAACTAAATTGTCATCAGAACAAGACTTCACCGCTTCTAAATTCAAACAGCAGTCCAAGGAATGCAGGCAAACTTTATTACAGCCAAGGTGAAACCAAAGACAAGTTTCTACTGAAAAATCATGTGATCATATCCCATTGATTTGTCTTTTTTTTACAATCTTCCACTATTTTTTACACCATTAAAATATAGTATGTACATGGTTTAGCGCAGACAAAAATCGGCAGCATTTTCTCCAGTAATGTCTCCAGCAATGAGCATTCAATGTATGGTGCTTTGTTTGCATTGTTTTTGAAATATGTATATTGCTTTCAGATTATACAGTCGAATCCCAGTATAATGAACTCCAAGAGACCGGAGAAATCACTTCATTAAAACAAAATTTTGTTACAAAAGAATTCCAGATATTTGCATAGTTCCTATGTAAACTTATTTGGGGGATTAGAAAAGTGTTCGTTAAAATGAGATTTTTGCTATAACAGTATTCGTTAAAACAGGATTCGACCATATTGAATTTACTACCACGTTCTCTCTTGTTTGGAATTCTAAAAAATAAGATGTAAATTTGATGTTTGTACATTTTTTTAACTTGTTTTTCATTACAAAATTAAATCTTACGAAAGAAGAAATAAAAATCTTACGAAAGAAGAAATAAAAATCTTACGAAAGAAGAAATAAAAATCTTACGAAAGAAGAAATAAAAATCTTAAAAAAGAAGAAATAAAAATCTTACGAAAGAAGAAATAAAAATTTCACGAATAAATGAACAATAGAGAATAAAATTCTTCCCACATACCCCTACACTGGTTCCATATGATTTAATTAAAAGGTTGGCTCGATCCTTAAGGAACAAAAGTGCTCTTGATTTTATGTCCTTGCCTTTCTCTGATGTCTCATCGAAGTAAGAATCATCTTCCGAAGCTTCTTTTACTTCACCTAAAATTTAAACATATCCAACGAAAATTTGTTATTTTCTGTTTAATTCATAAAATATCATATTGAAATAAACATATGAACATTGCATCATGAAACAATTTTTTTGCATAATTAATGCTATCTTGCATTAATTATGCAAGATAGCATAATTATTAATTATGCTTAAATAATTTTCTTTAAATTAATGCTATCTTGACATGGCACCATAAGAGCAAATGCATTCCCCAATTGCACTGCCTATATGATTTAATTATAATTTATGCTTCTGTAAGTTTATCACATTTAATATACAATAAAAATAATAAGTATAAGAGAAAACGTTCCAAAAATTGTTTTTGGAAATTTTGTTTCCAAAAAAAAAAAAAAAGTTTTTGTTTTTCCAATCATTGTTTTTTAGAGACAAGCTGCATCACAAGCAGAGATACAGAATGTCAAAACATAATGCAATATTTTCACTATTTTTTGACTTAGACCATCAGCACAGATGCATTTGTTATACTGTGCAATCAGCTTGCAGAAACTCTACAATATGAACACAAAGTTTCATATACCTTCTTTCATCACATATATCTTCAAAAACATCTGCAATTCATCATCTATGATGCCACCTTTTGGAAGTTTGAACACACTGCTGCTGCGATGAAAACAGGAAGAGAAACTTTATACGGCATAAATTGCATTAAAGAATAAACAATTTTTTTGAATTTTCTGATGATATGTTGAAAAAAAAATGAAGCCATATGGATGAAAGGATGTTCGTATTAAAATAAATGCTTTCAAAATCAAAATAAATGAGTGAAATAAACTTGATAGTATAAGAATGATAAGAAAAATTTGGAAAGCAGTTCGTAACAGATGATCATGAATTATTTCTGTAAATCAGATTTTGAGTAGTGTCAAGAAATGTTTGAGTAATGCTGATTCCAGAACAGTGGGATCATGTAGCAGCTAAGATAAATTATAATAACTATTGTTAGAGCCTGAATGTAAGCATCCATGTATATGTGAGTCGACATAGGCAGGTGCTTTGGGAGAGAGTGGGGGGGGGGGGGATCGACCTCTCCGGTGTGAGGGTCTGCCTTTTGTTCTCTCTCTTACAGCAAGCTCCTCAATACATTAAGTTTGAATCCTCTCCTTGAGAGATACACACACATTTTACAGGCCTTCATTCGTCCACCTTAATGGCTGTTTCTAAGCTGTTTTAAGGAATTCAATAGTTCTTGTTACTCCGTAGTAGTGCAAACTTATATGACTAAATTCTCTGTCTCTGGTGAGAACTAGCTAAGTTATTGGAAATCAAACATACAGTCTATAAAAAACATTGGTCTGTCGAGGCGGAGATAGAGGAAAGATGCCATTCAAACCACTATGGAGTGCATCACAGTCCTAAATATGAAAAGAGGAACTATCAAGGCAAAACTCTCACATCTTGAAGGACAGCTAGCTGATGATGATGCTAAACTGGTGGACATAGTTCAAATTTGCAAGAAATTGAGCAGTGTCGTTGAAATCGCGACTGACAACGTATGAAACAGATTCTTCGAAGTGCTAAAGGATGAGGAGGTCAAAAAAGCGGAAGAACTCCTTTGTCTTGAGGGCAGGAATCAAGGTTCAACTGGAGAGACTTCTCTTAGACCGGTATTACACTATAAAAGTTTGATAAAATCCCTTTTATAAAACTTGAAAAATCTAACCAATAAGTTTATTGGCTACATTCTAGAAATGCAACCTGTGACCTTATTAGCTGCATTTTTCAAGTTTTATGAAATGACTTTTATCAAACTTTTATAGTGTAATACCGGCCTAAGATAAAGTGAGCATGGGCTCAGAAACAGAATCATCTGGGAAGGATCAAGGCAGAGGAGGACTTTCTTTCTTTTAAACTGAGCACAACTCAGGTCTATCACCATCTATGGGCGATTTACTACATAGTGAGTTGTGCCGGAAGTGTAACTGTGTGTGTACCTAACAGTCGGTGTGCGTATATAGTGTTGTATTTGATCTTTCAGTGATGCCATTTATATTTCAGAAGTGAAGTGAGTGATGTGTTACTTTGTACTGTTTGTAGGTCTGTTGCTCTCTGTGACAAGACTTCTTAAAGGGGGAGATTGGCTCCCATTCCCGCCTTGAAGTTGAGAACCACAGAAAACCAACTTCAGCCAACCACCACTGTGATGATGGTGGGGTTCAAACCCAGGACTTCATGATGCAAGTCTGTCAATATGACCACTTGATCACCACAGTGGCAGCAGACGAGGGCTACAAATAAAGCTTTCTGAGCTGCAGTTAGTAAAATTTTCTGGTTCATTTGAGAAGTGGAACACATTCAAGTGCCACTTTACTGCAGTCATCAACAACAATGGCAGACTTTTGGATGGACGGAAACTGCTTTACCTACGATCATCGCTAGAAGGAGAGGCAAAACACGTGGAAACGCCAGATGATACCTACTCATCACTGATGAAGGCCTTGGAAATGAGATGCAAAAACAAGCAAATTTCAATAGCTGATAATTTAAAATTTCAATAATTGATAATTATTATCCTAGGTGAATGTGGATGATTAAATTTCAATTTGTAGTCATTTTACAAATCCAGGACGGATTAATTGGATAATTAGAACTTTTTTCCAGAGACTTTGGACTTCGAATTAACCAAGTTTGACTGTAGTACAGCAATGGTTAACTACATTGATTTTATGCTCATAATGTAGACAAAATGATATAATCATTAACCAATCAAAATATTATGAATAAAAGCTGTATAAATATTCTATATAAAATATATTCAAAGATGGATCTGTGAGACCCAACCCATACACGTATAGAACATTTTCTCACCCGTGCACTCACAGGTTAAATAGGATTTTTAACAACTTTCCAGTAATCTGGAAATTTCTGTAATCCTTGGTTCAGTATGTGCCGGATTAGTGAGAGTTGACTATACTTGAACTTAATTGGGTGGAGAAGGATGCTTGCTACAAATAAAAAAAAGAAAAACTACTTACGATGTAACATTTTTCTTTTGGCAGAGATCAATTTTTTGAGAAGCAAGAGGATCACTTTTGCTAACAGCTGGAAAAAATAAAATGTAGGCTTTTATGACCCGTATGGGCAATTTTTATTTTTCTTCTTTTTGTAATATCAAGCTATGACAGACAATTCAATAATACACATAAATACAAATTTGAATAAATGAGAATTTATTTTTTCTGCTTCTACTGGTTCAGATTCATTTAAACTACTTTACAGTGACTTGGCACAGTGAAGGATACCATGTATTGTTCAGTCTTAATATGAAATTATATTCAGATGTTTAGAAATATCCATGACATCACTATTCATGAGAGTAAAGCAATGCGATAAAAATGTATAGAGTTTTCCAATGCCCACGAAATGGATGCTGTGATTACCATCTCCAAGAATGCATCTGTATGCAATTGATCATCATGAACCAGTCAATGACTTCTTTTATGTCCTGATAATTTTTTCTTTTTACATTGGATCTTTGAAAATAAAATAAACAAGTCTGCTTGAACCTTGAATAAGTAGACAGGTTCTCAGAGGTTTTTGATTAATTATGGGAAATTATTAATTTATTGTGTAATCATATGAACGGCTTTACAGCAAATAACATCAAAACAATCTGAGAACATAAGCATAACAGCTGAAATAAAATTCTGTGTCTATGACACAGCCTACAGAATGTACCATGCCAAAAAATATGTGTCAAATTTATTGCACTTACATAGCTTGAGCTCAACAAAGTCATTTACATTGGACGGATACACAAAAGCATTGTGAATGAAAAAATCAGCATTTGACCTTGGTCCATAATATATGAAAACCTACAGAATAAGATATATTTTTTTTACATATATTCAAACAAGAATCTGTATCCGAAACATTTAATTAATATATTTAAAAACCATGTAGTGGTATACTTGCCAGTGATTCTGAACATGAAATTATCTTAAACTAATAGGATATATTGTAATTTTTGGTAAATGAGCTGCACCCATATAAAAAGAAAAATAAAGTTTTTTTTTAGAAAGGAAAAAGCTTTTTTGTATGCCAAAGCTCCATATAAAGATGAATGAAATTCTCATTAAAGAATTAAAAAATGTATCCAAAAATTAAAATAAAACTCAATTTTGCTCTTTGCAACTGAACTTCCATTTTCGAGATTTTTATATTGCTATATATTGCAAAATATTCAGAAAAATTCATTAGAATTCCTCCGAGTTGGAATGCCAGAACAAAAAGTTGTTAGATAGACTGCAGCTTTTAATTGACTGAAAAGCTAAAAATTAACTTAGAAATCTATACATTATTGTAGGAAATTATTATGGTTCTCAACAAAATGACTTTTCCACGGGGCATCTATACTAAAAAAACAATCTCGAATTTGAAAACTTATTCTCTGGAAAATTAATGATTTTATTTGAATTATGATTCAATTACTTTAACCACATGATTTCAGTGCAGAATGACTATATACCTCTTCGCCATTGCTAAAATCTTTCATTGCATATGATTCCAGCCAATCCCTTGTCACATTGAAATCTGTTGCAAACTAAGAGAGAGAGAAAGGTGATAAATAAATTACCTTAACTATTAAATAAATATGCACAGTTTATTGCATATATAATGGAATGAGTTAGAGATGTGAGGTGAGAATATTCTCGGAGAACGAGAATAATTGAGAACATTCATTTTTCTTTTAAATAATGAAATTTTTTTTACTAATTTTGTTTATATTATGAAATATAAATCAGTTTTCATTGCCTGATATTAAAACAAAGCAATTTTTGGCATAATCACTCCCCAATGACGACTTTTAGTTTATCAAAATATGAGACTTTAATATTCTCAGAATATTCTCTTGGTCATGCGATGAGAGGTTTTAAAAGTTTGGTTACGAATATTTTAGAAACTTCAAGATTAAAACCTTAAAAAATTATTTAAAAATTAGATAAATTTTTAGAAATAAGTTCAAAACAAAAAATTTAACCAAAGTTGATTGACAAAGGAAGCTATTCTTATACAATCACCTTCATTCGAAGATGATACAGAACTGTTGTTTTCTTCAATGTACATACACTAATATTCTGTATCACTCACATTTTTTTGTAAGCTGTACAATTCAGCTATGTTGGTTTCATATTCTTGTTTTCAAACTTTAATATCGTGGGCTACAAACTTTAATATTTCTGTCTTCTTGATGGGAAAAGAGACAAGGACATTGAATATTCTCTCAAAAGACTACTATTGTAAATTACTAGAGAATATTCTTATCGAAAATAATGACACTTATTCTCAAGTTATTTATAGAGGATTTATTATAATACATGTTATTACATATATTCTTGAGAATACTCTATGGAAGGACTTGTATAACTGGAGAATATTCTCTGGAAAGACTACTATTAATAACTTGAGAATCATTCTTAAGTTATTAATAATATTTAAGTTTTGATAATATTCCCCAGTAATTTATAAAAAAGTAGTCCTTTCACAGAATATTCTCAAGGATATTTTATATAACTTATATTACAAATAAAAGGAGAACATTCTCATCAAGAACTTATAAGAATATTCTCAAGTTAATTATAATAGAAATTCCTCCAGAGAATATTCTCCTAAGATTATTCTTGAGAATTTTACATCTCTGGAATGAGTGAAACTGAATAATCAGATAAATTGATAATGAAATTAAAATTGAATAGCAAGTGCCTGCCAGCAGAAAATTTTCAAACAATCAAAACATTCACTGCATGGATCTGCGTACAAGCTGTTCTGCTTACAGGCCATATTTTGGTCTAGACTACTCAAGTTATATAAAAGCTAAATTACTTCTTTCGAGGCCAAATATGAATGTTTTAAATTATTTCCATCAGGGTTTTTGTAACTCTTTTTTGGATATCTTTATTAATCGCAATCAACATTTGTATAGTTTGCCTTAATGATGGGCAAACTATGGCCCACTTAGAGGTTCTAGCTGAGTATCCAGCCAGTCACATATTTTAAAATAATAATATAGAAATGTTTTATAATTTTTTTGGCTCATCAAAAAAAAAATTATATTGGCTCGCAAAACTTTTTTTTTTGACTCGTCCTAAAAAAGTGTGTCCATAATTGGTTTACCTAATTCTATTCATATATAAATTAAATTTAACTTGACACCCTATTTCATTCTTTATGACAATTGAATCATCAGTTTTAAGAAGGGAATAAGTCCAAAAATCGTTTTTGAAATTAAAAAAAAAACTGAGTGGTACATTAAGTCCTTAACCCTTTCTGATACGCTACCCTTTAAAGTTGGAATTTCAGAAAGAAAATTTGTACACACCATTCAGGCCTAAGGGAGTATGCAGCTATAATTTTGTAAAGCACAAAATTAAAGCACTTACTGTTTTAATTTCGTGGATGCGCCAAAACTTGAATTTGGGTCTCAATTTTAGGCAAGTTTTGAATGTAAAATGTGGAAACTTATACAGAATAAAGAGATTTGTAAACAGCCAACAAAATAACACAGAATTTTTTTTCTAAAAATCCCTTTTTATATCAAAAAAAAAAAAAATATTTGAAATTTGAACCCATTTCTCTGAAAAATAAGGGTTTTCAAAAAATAAACACAGGCAGAAGTAGGGATCAGCTTTTGCTGTGTTGTTATCTAGTGTTGATGAAGAAGAAGATTCAAAATAATCCATAAACTAATTTTCATTTTATTTACAATTTATTTTAAGTGTTTGAAAAGGGAATTTTTAGACATGCCTGGACTGGGCACACAAAGTTGGAAAGGGTTAAACCTCACGCTTTTCAAGGTCCTCTATCTGCTTTGAGGGACTCGTTTTTTTTTTCTCACCACTCACATGTAGAGCAAAGCTTGAAGGTACCTTAGGGTACAAAAATTATTTTTGCCAATATTTGGTCCTTATTCCATTCTTAAAACTTACGATTCAATTAAATATCTAAAAAAATATTTTGCAGACTGGACAAAAAATGCTTTTTTTCATTTCGATATTCAATTCTTGCGCACACTCTTATACGAGCAGAAATTCCTTACTTTCCCATTCATATGATTGCACATGTCCCAAAGAGGAATAAGAACAGTAGTGTCTGAGTGACCATCTTCTGTGGGAACTGCATTTTGTCTTGTCATGATGGTGGACACCGCCCACCTATAAAAAACAAGATAATAAGCATCCGTAAAAGAGTTTGCAGAAAAGCATTCAAGAACATTATGATGAATCATATTTTGGAACTAGCAATTTGATCCGGCTTGATACATCATTATTGGGACCAAAAAGTATGGGGGGATTCAAGCAATAAGACATCTAAAATGGGTAAATATCTTAATTGGGAGATTTTATTAAGATGGATGCTTTCTACAAAGGTGGGAAAAAAGTAACCAAAGCACCAAGAACATTGATTGACTATCCAGATGCATACCTGCAGTGTCAAAAGGTTGGAAAAGGTTCTTCTTTTACTAATTCTGTATATTAATCCTTGGTGTTTTGAGAATCTTAGATTCATAACAGATTTTACAAAACTTTCTTTTCTCCATAGTAGTTAGGAAGATCAATTGTGTCTAAAGGCGATTTTATTCCAGCAAACCACTGTTTTGTTTTGCTTAATTTTGTTTCTTGTATCTCCTAACATATTTTTCCAAGAATTTTCATGTGACAAAGATGCATAATATCCAGAATGTTCAACACATTACCTACATCATAGTTATAGCCTTTTCTTTGGAAATTTTTTATTTTTTCTCTCATTGCCCCCCCACCCCCGCAAATGAGCCCATAGGACCTTATGTTAAATCCATAGGTTTTATTGTCCCCCATAGACCATTCCATTGCCAGCCAGAGGGTGATATTGCCCAATTTGGGAAACACTGACCTACATAACACGATTAAATAATCGACGTTTGGGTGTACCCAAAATTCCAAAACGAACACGGCTATACGCATTCGGAATTTTGGGTACACCACAACGTCGATTATTTAATCGTATTATCAAACCCAAAAGGTAATCCATTTTTCTACTGACCTACATAGTTCTCATTTCTCGATCTGATCTCTTTTTAAAAAAATTACGATATGTAAAGTAATTTATTTATTTATTTCTGCAACATTGTTAGTCCAAAGCCTTATACAAGAGACGATATTTTACAAAAATTGTTTTCACTGTGAATAGAAAAAAAAGTAGCAGCATATCAAGTCTGCAAATGAGGTGATATAAAGTCGAGTTCTGCTATAGCAAACCAGCTTGTAATGAACTCCTAGATATGAGGAATGAAATTTTTGGACTTGTTCTCTGCGCTATTATCTTATTGATTCAGATATAGTAAATATCAGGACATTATCTTATAATTTGGCTCTATAGTGAAGCTCTAAATTAGATGTTACAAACCAAATTTCCAATACGAAATGTGTTATGATGCATGATTGTGTACTGAAGTTATATTTATTGGGACTTCAAAAAATGGCTGATAACAGAAAGTTTCTGTGATGAGAGTGATTCCACTGAATTTATTATATTCAGCAATGTTTATCATGAAAAATAACAACCTGAACATTTGCAAATGAAATAGTTTAGCAGCATGGAAAATGTACAAGAAATAAGGTTTTTTAAGCTATATAATCATGATTCTGATCACTTTGAACGTTTTATTTGCTTACTGAAATAGATCAGTATGTGTATCAGTCATACAGATACAAATTTTGTACATTTAAAAACTACAAAACCATGATTTTAATTAAATTCGGTCACAACACACTTACTTATACAAGTCGTATGTAAAAAATGGACCAATATCAAGAGACTTTGCATACTCATTCCTCTACAAAAAAAAATAAGAAATTTATTTCAATTGACCCTCTTTCTGTATCCATTTGAATATCAATAACAAAGTAATAATAAATTATGATCATAGCCATATCCCCAAAGTTACCTGAATGAATCAATGATGAAATTTTAAGTCAGGGCCCAATTTCATTATCAAATAATTACTTGATAATCATTTCTCTATTTATTTAATTTGTATTACTGTTATTATCAATACAATTTCTTCTTAAATTTTTTAAAACACATACATTTTATGCTCCAGTAAAACACAAAATTTTACACACAGAATATGTATGGTAAGTATGTCAGAAGAAGAAAAATAATTTTTTATTTTTTCAAAAAGTTCTCACCTGAAACATCAACGAGAAGTAAGCATATTGCCTGGCTACACTTTGGCACGTGTTTACGACTTTCTCTATTTAGATCAGAAATGAATAAAACTTCATAAGTATTATAAAATCTCCATTAAATATTTAAAAATAAAACAATAAATAATGGTAGGTAATAAGTAAATACAGATACAATGAAAATCAATTTAATATGCAAATTAAAACCACAAAACTGAAAAAAAAACAAATTACAGTTTTTCTTGGAATAAGAGCTGATTAAAACAAAAATCAAACATTACATTAAAACAATTATGAGCTTAGCATAAATGCAGCATTGTCTTATCTCCCACTTTTTTGAAGAAATTTAACTTCTTAGAAAGGAAGAATATTATCTTTCAGGAAATTTGAATTGCTTGGAACTAATTCTGAATGTATGAAATGCAATTTAATTAACTGATATTTGATAATGAAATATAGCTCAACTCCCTATTATATATCTGATTCTACAACAATTTACTAACTAGATATCTAACATCATGTAACCCTCTTCCTGTATTTATTTGAATATTAATAACAAATGAATAGTAAATTATGATTTTAGTTACCTGAAAGAACCAACGATAACATTGTAAGTCAGGGCATAATTTCATTATCAAATAAATATTAGTTAATTGGGATTAAAACTAGAGAAAAACACTTGTCATTTGGTGAGATTTACGATAAAAATGGTAGTTATTCCCACACAATATAAGTACCATATTATAAAGAGGTTCATCTTGAGACTGAGGACTATAAAAAATCTATGTTGCCTTATGACTGCAATCTGGTTTTTAATACACAAATACAAGGACTACAACAAGCAAATTGCCCAACAAGGTTGTTAGTCAAGTCAAGATATAGCATACCCCCTAACTTACATCAATAATTCATTCCAAAAGTTGATTACGATGCAAGTCAAGTCCAGTTAAATGTTTCTACTGATAATGCCCCCCCCCCCCCCAGACATGTCAAAAGCCTTTTGACATATGTGGGGGACATATCAATTTTGACATATCTTTAGCACATTGTAACTTAAATATAACCAACCATTCAGGTGCAATGTAAAAATATGTGGTTTTATTTCCTTAACTGAGATATTTGAAGAGAACACAAAAAGTATCCCACCAATTGTCGGAGATCTTTGTAAAAGTTCCAGTTCTTCAAGACTGTAGTACAACACAGTGTCATACCTGGATGGAAGAATAGCTAAATGACCAATTAAGGAGGAGAACGCACAAGCAAAAAACCAGTTATCATCAGCACGTCTTTGCTTTGTAATTTTTTCTTTGAACATGACAAAGCTTGTCATTTTCCTAGAGTAAAAGTTTTTGTTTGATTTATATAAAATTTATTCACTTAAAATGAAGTGAGTATGTGACACTTAGTTGGTCACATACTTTAAGAGGTTATTACAATGTTACACGATATTTAGATGAAATGAATTGATAAAAAAGTAAAAATTAAAAAATTCTAAACAGACTCAGGAACTAATATTTATATGGTTAAGTTATTCTATAAGTAACTTAATTAGGCAAGTTAACTCACAAGTCATGCAGATATAATAAGTTTTTCATCAACACATTTATTAGGGAAAAACTCTTCTCATTAATGACCTGTGCCTTAACATGAAAATTTTCATTTTACACAAATCTATGAATTATGAATAAAAAAAAAGATACAGATATAAGGTGCCCAATATGAGTTTTTATCCAACATTTCCATGATCAGGAACAGCGACAATGCAACATTGGGCATACTCTGAAGTATTTTGTCTTCTTTGATAAGAGGACCTGTAAAAATATGAAAATAATTAAATGACACACATGTTAATATCATACATTCCTTAAACTGGCATTACACTTTAAAAGTTTGATAAAAAGTTTTATAAAACTTGAAAAATGCAACCAATAAGTGTATTGGTTACACTATAGCAAATGTAACCAATAGGTTTATTTGTTGTTTTTTCAACTTTTTTAAAAGATCTTTTATCAAACTTTTATAGTGTATGATCCAGCCTTATAATGAAACCTCTCACAGCTGGAACCACCATTTAAAATTCCATACAAAAATGTTTACAAGGTGCTTGTATGGTTAAGTAGTAGTAACCAACAAAATATTTTTACATGAGCAGCACAGAGAACCCTATAGGCTGAGAATTGGGTGGGGGTACAAAAGATCATGATCTGGTCTGAGACTGATGCATTTGGTGTTCTTCTTAAATATTCTACAACTTGTGAGATAATTTCTGGACAAAGTGTGCTGCATGTTCCTGCTCAATTGACAACAAGAGTTAAGGTGTGAGAAGTCCTTTGATTGACATTTACCTTCTGTCAAATGCATTATCTGCTTCTTGTGAGAATAAGAGAGAAAAAATGTAAACATTTAGCTGAAAAATTTTTAAGCTCACCTTTTTGGTTTCCTTGTTAAATGTAAAAAGAAAAATACTTACATGCTAAAAAATACAGAATTTAAATATTGTATCAAGCAAAATATATTAATTTCCTTGTTATGCCCAGAATACTACGAAATGTGGAATAGTTATGAGTGATTCTTACTGTATTCATCATATTCATAATCACTGCAGTTTTCAAAAGTGCTGAGCTAGAATTCTCTATGGAACTTTGGAAATGCAGTAAAATCTCTTATTAAAAATATAGCAAACAAAGTATTTTGGATATGAATGAATATCTCTCTGAAGAGCTGCGAGAGGGATAAAATGATGTCTTCAGATTCGCTAAAGGGATAGACAATTTATTTGACCATTTATCTAGTGTTGTATAAATCAAACAAAATTATTTCACACGTTGTAAAATATTTAAGAAAGATCAGATGCATTGGTAACAGAGACTGCTTAAGAAAGGTCTGTGAGCCATATAATAAGAACTTAACAAATTCTTATCGACATGGCTAAGTTTTGGAAGACACTTTTACTGTCACAACGTCAGTTATTTTCTATCAGTCGTGTATTTAGTTACTAAATCATTTTCTTTTTACACATTACATGTTTAATATTTCATAGAAAATCTTAAATAATTGCACACCATATCATTCAACAATCATAGTATCTATGTCTTGATTAAAAAAACAAAAACTGTAATTGATGTTTGAGTATTCAGTCAGCATACACACCCAATTTTGATGACATTGCATTCTCAACAGACATCATCATCTTTCTTGGAACTGTCAGGAACTTCTCAGATTCCTATGAAATAAGTTATATGTGAAAAGAGTGTTGCGATGTTTTATTCAAAAGTGGTTACTGTATTTCATAAATTATGAAATTATCCCCCCCCCCTTCCTTTAAAAATAGGTTTGAAAAACTGAGTGCATTATATATTATATTCATACATGTTGACAATATACAAATACAATGTTAACGATGGTATCACAGAAAATAGTCATAATTACTTACTTTTAAATCTGACTTAGTTACCATTCCATAATTCCCATTGGACACTTCTTTTATAGAGACCAAATTGAATTCTGCACCTTGATCTTTGCACCATGAAAAGAATTCTTCCCAATGTTCTTCTCTATTAAGAACTGGAGGCACATAATCTGCATACAAAAAAGTGGCTGTTTTTAAAACATATAAATAGCAATAAAACAATACATAAGATTACCACTGGTTATGCTTCTTCTGAGTTGTTATTCTACTACTAAACCACACATGCACTTCATTCCCATTCCTCTATGGAACTTCTAACGAATTGGAACATGTTGGAATGTGCGTGTACCTGTAGTGAACTTGGCATGAAGTTTGTTTCTGTGCAGTGCTTGTTATGTATACTGCTGACTAGGGCCACAACTGGGGGGGGGGGGGAGCAGATGGGTCTGGTGCTCTGCCCCTTTACTAAAAAAGGGCGCAAAATTTTTACTTATAACTGCTACTTCTACATTATAGTGGGGGGAGGCAAAATATGTGATTGCCCCAGCTTACAAAGTATCTAGTTGCAGCCCTGGTGCCATCATCTGCCATCAGTTTTTCTCAGTAGTTCAGAGGTTAAACAAGTAGATATAATAACAAATAAATATGCAAATCAAAGAGCTTGTTACAAGAACCAGATAACTTCATTTCATAAAAAAGTTTCCAGAGATGAGTATTTTTCACAGAGAATGATTTAATTCCATAAATGTTGGTGCTCAGCAAACAGTTACTTTCAACTCACAATATATTATTTGCTGCATCAAACGAAAGATGATATTTTTTGTATAAAAAGCCACAGAAACCTTAAAATGATAAAGAAAATGGAACTATCTGGTTCTTATACCGCACTGTTTTTGAAAAACTCTAATCAGGAACAAGTGCAATAAAATTTTCATTCATTCACATTAATCCTCGGCATGCTCCTATCATTCAGGTATGATCACAGTAGCGTGTTTCATCATCCTGAGATGATCTGGATTTTTTCTTTTCAACATGAAGTTCTTAAAATTACACACAGATGTGACAATAGCATATCATTATTAATTTTTTTCGTTTCAACTTTTTTCCAACACATTTGTTTGAATTTTTGCTTTTTGTATTTCTATTCCAGCGGTTCTCAACCAGTGCTCCGTGTGAACTCCCTGGGGCCCCACGGCCGCTCGAGGAAAATAAAATAAAAAAAACCCAGCAAATTAAAAAAAAATTATAAATATTTTTGAGTAATAAAAATAAGTCAGTAACTTTGATGAATAAATAGAAGATAGGCCTACGAGGCTCCGCCATAGAAATTACATACCGGAAAGGGCTCTGTGCGTCAAAAAAGGTTGAGAACCGCTGTCCTATTCTATTATAGGAAATGTTGGTTGAATGTGAAAATGGTGCTTTATGTACACCACGCAATGGAAAGAGACCATTTTCTGCACACAAATCAAATAGAGGGAGAACGCTATGGAACACTGTTCAGTAACACTATATATTCTATAATATAATATGTAAATTTTCAAATGCTCTTACAAATTTTATAACATTAAGATTTTTGGGGCCTCAAAATTCTTTTCGCACTAGGCCCCCAGCACTGGTAAGGGTGTTGTCCTGATGCGCCTTCATATCGCACGTACCTTCTGAATTGATTTGTTCATAATTTGTTACTAAATTACCGTGTATATACTGGTGTATAAGCTGACTTCCCCCCCCCCCTTCAGGACCACCAAAACCGCAATAAATTTAAAACCTGTGTATAAGCAGACAGCAAAAAATCTGTGCACATTTCAGAGAAAAAAATTCTTATATTTTCATGCAAAGTGAATAGCCTGCGGAAATTTACAACAGAAAATGATTCAAACTTTTTAATCCGTTTCTTCTAAGTCTCCAAGCTCACAGTAATCTATCAGATCATCATAGGTGGTGTGGCATCTTTGCTTTTATCTTCATCTGGGCTGTCTCATCGCCATTGTCACTTTCAAAGAGGATATCATCTTCAGTTCCGTCCATCGCATTGCTGATGAAACACTTTTTGAAGGATCGGATGATAATTTTGGCAGAAACAGAATTCCACGCCTCGTGTACCCATTGGCACACTAGGCCAATGTCAGGTTTCTTCAAGGTACCACTTTTTTGTAGTTTCTTTATCATCGAAACTCATCCATTCGATCCACAAATTCCTCAAATAGCCTTTGAGAGGCTTGTTGATGCTCACATCTAAAAGCTGTACAATCAACGTTAGCCACCACTAACCAATGATGTTTTCGATTTCTTTGACATTATTGGGGGTTTGAACATATCCCATACCAATAATGCTGGTTTCTCCCAACACTGCTACATGTCAGCTGATTGTTTTTTCGATTTTCAATGTGATACAATAAAAGTTTAAAAAAATTTAAAAGTGTGTTACCTTTCTCCATCTTTTGTATTTCTTGCAACAGCTCATACAGATCTTTGTATCCCAATATACTTTTCTTTGTGTTTGCGGTAACATCAATGCATCCTATAGAATAAAATATACTTAGGGTAATACTTGCATTTCATCCTTCATCGCAAACATAAAACATAACATTAGTATGTGTGTACTATACATTCACTAGTCCATCAAGCCCCTCAGAAATACAAAACAGTACTTAATGAATAGTAAATTTTCATATGGTGATTATGTAAAAACAATATTAATCCACCGAATAACAAAATAGCTGCTAACATCTACAAACAGAACAATCTTGATGATTCAAAATGAATGGGACAGAGACTCCTCCAGATTACTGAAAACCTTGATTACACTGAAAACCATGTATTTAACTTTTAAAAAAAAGCAGTGGACTGTTTCATTGATACAGCTAGTGGTGTCCAATGGTATGTTTAAATGTGAACATGTCTTTCGTGCCTCATTAAAAAAGCAGCCTGGTACCAAACTTGAAGACGTCTTTAAATTGATGGGTTAGGGTTTTCCTAAACAGAATTTTTATATGTTTACACCACTTCTAATTGCACCCAGTGACTTTTTACTTTTTCACAATACAGACTGATACTCAAATTTGAAAATGCATCCACATTAATAAGGTATTACTGTTAGATTTATCTGAACAAGACCTATCCATAGACCATAAGAGGGTATAGGCTCTTTGAATAGAAGGGGGGAAACACCCTAATAGTCCCCCCGCAATGCCTTTAACTTTTGTTGTTCCACCATTGACTTTTGTTGTCGAGCCCCATCCCTGCGGCTTTTACAAAAATTTTAAAATATACAATAGAACTGGACAAACAAGGCGATATATATATATTATATTTCTTCAACATATTTTTTTCATTGTCATTTTTTTGTTCAATATGTTTTTTTAAAAGGCAGGCATCAGGGAACAAGGGTTGGCATTTTTAATGCAATCAGACATAGCCACTCTTCAGAAACACCTACTTTTCGAACCATGCATGGAGTTCCCCCAATAACAACCCTCTGCATAGGTTCTATTTCACTCTCATAAAATTCCATCTTGTATTCATATTTTCTTCAAATAATTCATTTTAAGTATATATATATATACATATATTGAGTATATGTTCTTTGCCCCCCCCCCCCCAAAAAAAGTTGAAATGATGAGCCTGGCTCAACTATATGATATATGAGTTTTCTGTTGGCAACGGTATTTAATTTCAAAGACACATTCACATCAAAAAGACCACATTACTTGCATTTTATGAACAAAAAAAATAAACAAGTTGCTTTCTTAGAAAAATAGAAACTGGGTCTGTATAAAGGTTCTAGGGAAAAAAAAAATTTCATCACCTCCCACCAGTGAGTGCTCTTTGTAGGAACTTTAAATTTCTGAATTAATTCTAGGGGAGCTAACTTTTGAGACTCTACTATAGGTGGAACTGATTAAAGAAACAGTAAAATTAATGGTTAAAATAATTTTCTTTCATGCCAAATTGCCTAAGCTATTTCTAACTAACATGTGACAATTTTTCCCCTACTTTCTTCTAAAAACATTTAAATACATAGGGCCTAATTATTTTGTTGCTATTACAAGATACACAGTTCGAAGAAAACTTTGAATAGTTGCTCTTGATTACAAACAAGGGTGAAAGAGTAGATCAGACTTATTTTTGACAACTCAATAGTGAGTTACTAAGACCCATTTAAAATCCAAATTATATAACTAGAATTACAGCTACCAAAGTGTATAACGAATGTATACATCAAACGCCTGAACATAAAGTTCTCACTGTTTAATAGTTTTGATATCAATGGGTGTAATTTGTTCTTCATTTGATTTGGAATCCTTCTCCATCTTGTCTCTGTTTTTGTTGCCGTTTTCTCTGATGACTTTTTTCCATTTTTACCCATCTTTCAGGATCTGAAAAAAACATCAAAAACATGACTGTTTAATCAAAAACTAATTGATATAGAGAAACATTTAATCAAATTTAAATCAATACAATTGAAACAACAGTTGAACATGTCTGTAACAAACACTGATGTATAACTAAATATTTCTATATCAAAGTTATCCCTGTCTCATGCAGAGAGCAGGCATACCTTCAAAACAATACTCTCATAACATGAAAATTCAGGCATTTGCCATTTTAAGGGGGAGGGACAACTTTTTTGTCTGGGTAAGGGAGCCTAGGGTGACAAAAGATTGAGAACCACTGCATTAAAGAACAGCATGTGGTTAAAAAAAATTGTTTTCAATGCTAAATGTCCACAATCATATCTCCAAAGAAAAAAAAATGTATTTCTTTTAGGCATTTTATTACATATGACTTTAATTAAAACTCTGATTACTTTTTATATAGATTGGCCTTACTCCCTATTTTAAGAATGGTCAGATTGTGAAAAATTTGTATCTTTCATTTAAATTGTATTCCATTTTGCTCAAATGCATACTTTTTTTTAAGCTGGTACAGATATAATGAAGTTTGTGTACAACAAACAGTTTGGCTGTTTTTTACTTCGTTAGAAGTGGCTCCAACTGCACTTTCAATGTACTTTACATTTATGATTACAACCAGAGGTGGATTTATAGTTTTGCCTCCTGTGGGCTACATGAATTTTGCTGCCTTTCTCCCGTTCTTGTCTAATTTTCATGAAACACACTCCTAGGCTATATTCCGCTCACCTAACCCTTTTCTGTAAATATGCCTCTGCCTCTAATTCACTCACATGCTTACATAATTTCTTGGTCGCTAGCATGCCAACAAATTTTTAAAGCTGGGTTTTCCTAGCAGGTTTTTCTGCACCCTGTGGACCGAATAGAATCATTTACCATTGGCAGAAACATGTAACTTACGCCAGGCTTTCCTAGGATTATGATTTCTGCGCTGTGTGGAGCATGAAGGAGGGGACTGGTTAAAAACCTGAAATTCAGGTTTTTTTTAATGTAGAAGCGGTTTCACGCTGTACAGATAACCTGCTCCTAGGAAAACCTGGCTTTAATCACTCTATACGCTTATGTTTTCCTAGCATGGTGCATCAGCTCAGGGCAGCTATCCAGTATATGGCCCTATCATCAGCTATTCTTACATCTGCATGCTCTGGTTTGAAGGGAAAGAAAACAACGAAAATGAAGAGAAGATTGAAGAAACACGCAGCACACGACACATTTGACCACTCCAGAGGCAGTCGGCCAATCACACCCGATGTAAAGCACTAGAATAAGGCAGGTTATGCTCCGAAAGAAAACAGTCATACTGCTTTTCCTGTTGGTGAATGGATGGTATGTAGTGCTGGGTAATTCGCGTTGCACCCGCTGTTAAAAATCTGTTCCTAGGACAACCCAGGTTTAGGTCAGGTTATTCTTTTGGTTATTCTTTCACTGACCGGCCCTCTTCCCGGTCATTCACATTATGCTCTTGCTTCTCTTCAATCTACGAGCTAGTCTTTCACCTTTTACTAAAGATTCACGATTGCACTGTTTTGGTCAATCACTTGTTTGCACATTTTCTAAATCACTCCCACGTTTGCAAACCCTTAGGTTACTCACATGTTTACAAACTTTTTTGCAGTCACATTTTTGCTCACTGACTTGGTTTCCAGCTTGCTTTCCAGGTAGCATTTTTGCTCTCTAGGTCACTTTTTAGGTCACTCACTGACCTAGTCCCTCACTGTTCAAGTAGAGGCGGATTTGTGGTTTTACCGCCTATGGGAACACACAGGTTTCGGCACTCTTCTCCCATTCTACTAATTTTCTTGACAAGTCAAACTTGCTGCCCTGGGTTATAGCCTACCAAGTCCCCCTTTTAAACACGCCTCTGATAACAACACTGCCAGCATTGAACATTTGACAAATTACTCTTTGACATGACAGGTTCTCAACGTCTTTAAACGGAATTAATAGAACAATATTTCGAGGGATTATACAATTTCTTTTCCAGTATGCAATACAATTTGTAACATGATACTTCATAACCCAATTTCTCCAAAGCGAGAACAAGCTACAAGGAAAATCATCATGAGAACCAATGAAACACATTAAACCGTATATCGTATTACTTCTATTGAAATTTAATTCATACACAAATACAGAGCAATGTCATTACTTTACTTGACAAGTCCTAGAGCTACCCACATGGGGTTTTTAAACATTTCGGCACTCTCTGATCATGGACCTCTCTTTTTTTTTACTTTTTTTAAATTTACAAAATCTACGGACTTCGTTAGAGAAATATGCTCTTTTATTTGATTCGTCCGTGAGCTGTGACTTCAATAACAACTACGACGAATGCGATATGTTTATTTACAAACAAAATATCGCTGCAATGTAGCTGTTGATGTTTTGGATAATGGAGGGAAGAGAGTATCAAAAAGAGATCGAAATAGTTAACTAATATTGATCTTCCACCTTAATGGTAAGTTATTTGAATTCAATTAAAAGATAAGATTTTTAGAAAAAAACATTATTTATAATCGTTGATATGATAAAATATATCGGAATTTAAAGGTTTAAATATTGAGGAAAGTTGTTTTCATTTCCTTTTTAACTATGACTTGAATTAAAAAAAATTAACTTATAAATTGCAAATAAACTCCTTTAAAATGTATAAAATAATTCCATTTACTCGTTGCTGAATTAGAATATTTTTTTTTAGGCTAGAGGTGTCATCCCAGTGATTAACCTGTGATGAAGTTCGAGTAGGACACAACTCAAACACGGGAACCAGAGCTGCTGCTTGTAAATATTATATTGATATTATTTTCGTACATAGGATATAGACTATATCGGAGATAGACTTGAAAGTTTGAGGGGGGACACGATGATGTCAATTCATATGTACATTAGATCAGTCGACTCCATCTTTGACGCTAGGTGTCAAACGCCGCTCCCCCCCCCCCCGTATTTCTCCGCCCATGTTTTCATATTAGTGTGAAACTGTGTGTTAGTGATCTTTATTAGTCATACCAAATGAGAATTGTTAAAGATTAACTTAATTTTCATGTATGCCAAACCCTTATACAGTGGTACTTCAAGTTATAGGTTTTTACTTTCGAGCAACCCAAATTACATGCAAAAAAGTAACAGCTGATAATGCTATAGCTTACAAGGAAATGCAGTGATCGGTGCAAGGCAACGAGAAATAAAAATGTATGAATGAATGGTATTATTTACACATATCTTTGAAATCATTTTAGCAGAAAATCATCTTGTAAGTGAGAGATCACTGTAACTAACCTATAACCTTGAAATAAGCGAAGAAATGTTTATTTAATGCACGTAAGCTTGGGCGATTTCAACAAGTCAAAGACAATGGTGGTTTTTAGATTATTCTGTAACGGCCCCAGCCTGGGGAGTGGGGAGAGAGGGCGCTTTGAAACAATTTTTATGATTTTCTGTTTTTCCACACTATAAATTCACAAGTGACCTGGAGCTTATTAAAGATCTCGGCACTGATTTTTTCTGGCATGATTTTTTTTTAGGATTTCTCAGAAATGGGAAATTGCATTGTGTCATTGGACAGATTAATTTCTCGCACACTGCTACGGCTTCACTTGATACTTGATTGGTTATTTTCTACCAAAATTTGCACAGATTCTCACATTTTACACATCTTTCTTCCTTCTCTTTCTCAGATGAGATCTCGTCTATAAGCTTTTGCTGTTGCACACAATGGAGATCAATCAGTTCACTGGTGGTCAGCTCTGGGCCATATTCGTCCACTAGTTCTTGTATGTCATTTGCATTCACCTTCAAACCCATGGTCTTTCCTTAGGACACAATCTCTTTGACAACTGGTGGCTTCTGTTCATGAACTAGCCCCTCGAATAATTATTTTAACACATTCACTACTACCATTAAACCATACATGCACCTCATCCCTATTCCTCTGCAGAACTTCTAACGAATTGGTACATGTTAGAATGTGCATGTCCATATTGTGAACCCAATGTGAAGTTTGTTATTGTGTAATGCTTGTTATTGTGTAATGCTTGTTATTTGTAGTGCTGCCATCTGCCATCAATTTTTCTAACTATGAGTGAAGTGCAATGATTGAATAATTGTACTGTTATAGGGCTTTCCCGGAGATCAATACTAATTGCTAATATCTGATCTCTCATTTTGTGCTATTTTTGCATCATTTTCAATATTGACAGCTTATGTAATATTTGTACTGTCACAAATTTTGGCTTTTATAATTCATCACCAGTCAAATACCTTTTCTTTGATAGGTTGTTGAACTAGATTTTTGCTACAATTCTTAGTATCAAAGTGGTTTAAGTCTGACTGAGACCACTTTAACCTCAACGATTTCTAAGTTTCATTAAAAGAACAAATTAAGATGTAGTACCCATTTAAACAGAACTACAATTTTAACCACATTTGCACCTAACAGGAAATGTGAGCACATGTCTGTGCATGGTGTTAAGTCATTTTGTGAAAAGGTGACTTTGATGATCAACCCCTCACATAATAGTGTATCTCGGAGAAATCAAAAAGTTACAATGATACAACAAAAAGGAAAAAAAGAAGTACATATTTATTTTCATCCAATAAAAAATAATTCTGTACTCAATAAGGACACCAATGTTTAATTTATCCTTACACAGTTTTCTTATTACAAAGTTTCCGAAATGGTGAATGATAATTTTACAGCACCAGAACAGTGGCCATGTCTTTACTCGTTCCTACAGCTTCATCTGCTTCAAGAGGAAATAAGATGATCATTCAAATTCACTCCTGCGATAAATCAAGGGGTATTTTTACACCATCAAATTGTAACATACATAAAAAAATAAGTGCTATAACATTTATTTACATTATACAGCAGTGGTCGGGACAAAATATACATTCACAATATGAAGAACTTTGTCTTCTTGTCAGCAGCCAAATCAAATTTTTACTATAAAATATCGTCAAACCCCCAATTTAATGCCACCATTTGTTTCACAGAATTCTGGCTTTATAAAAAGTTTGGCATTATATCGAATCATGGTTTAACACTTGTAAAGCTTTTTGCTCAGGGTAAGTTTCTTGGTGGGAGGCACTATAATGGGGCTCGCCTACTTGATAATCATTAGATAATTGCTACCATCTCAGCAATGATTCAAAGATTATGCTTATTAAGATGACTATTTCTCCATGGAAAATCATGTAACTTCAAAAAAAAAATCGTCGGATGTGACGTGCAGTAGCCAAATTTGATTTCGTAGTTGGAAAACTACAGTATATTAAAATTTAAAAAATAAAGAAAGAATATAATCTGATTTGAAGTAAGAAAGTGCTTTCCGGATGTCAAATATACAGTATAGTTTGTACATACACTATACAGGGTGTCATGTAAGTCCTATAATTCGGCCTTTATCTCATCAACAGTTTGTCATAGAGGTATGGTTCCAATGTAAAAAATGTTCAAACCATGTTCAGGAAGCACTCTGCACTAGTTTTAAGAGTGAAAATATAGTGTGTCATAAAATAAAAATCTAAATTTTTATATGGTAAGCCTGTTCTCTAACTTCCAGTTAAAAAGTTGTTGCCCTGTCACTCCTGAAGTACACTTAAAAACTTTCACTTTTCTGAGGGCAATATTCGCAGAGATATTTGAATTGAAAATCAGAGAAAAGTTGGGGGAAAAACAGTGTAAACTAGTGGAAAATGCTTCTTTCCTTCACTTATGCTGTTCTTTCTGAACTTTTCTCAGATTTTCAAGTTCAAATATCTTAGCAAATATTGCACTTATGCACACACATATTACAATGCATGGATGTTTTTTTTGGCCTCAGGATAGACAGGGCAACAACTTTCCGATTCAGTTATTTAGGACAGGATGTCCTCATAAAAAAATTTTGATTTTTCATTTTGTGACACACTGTGTTTTCACTTTCAAAATTGGTATAGAACGAGGCGTTGAATACATTTTGAGCATTTTTCAAATTGGAACCATACCTCTACAATGAACGATTGATAAGATTAAGGATTCATTAGGTCTCACAGGAAGCATCCTGTATAGTCATAAGTCAGTGGACCCTTTGGAGTTCAGAGCAGTGCCATCTTAATGCATGGTCCGGGGGGCCTCAGGAGAAGAGGGGCCTCACAAAAATGAGATTTGTTTGAAATTTTATAGAATTTAGGAGGTAGGACCTCAGGAAAACCAATTGGCCTGGGGCCCATGATGCTATTGAGACGGCCCTGGTTCAGAGAGATTTTTTTTGAATTTATAGAAAAATACTTCACAAATTGCTCTGAAATTTCGGTCACGTAAATCTTATGTGATGCCTGTATCCATAATTTTCAGTGAAAATTTAGTTATGACTGCATTTAGGGGACCAACAAAAAACTAAATAAGGGGGAAAAAAAGTTTTTGATCAACCCTGTCTCAGAAAAAGCTGCAAATGATTTATAACTTTCACAAAATATTTTACCTGTTATTTTCGAAGTTTGTATGCACTTTCATGAAATTGCACATACTTTCACAATGATATGAATGTTTCCCCCCTAAAAATTCTAATTTTCATCACAAATTTTTTCCTTATAAAAAGAGGAGTTTTCAACCAAAGTTTACGCAAGTTATAAAGAACTTCAGACAACGTAAAAGTTATACATTATACTGAAATTTGAAGTGAAACCATTTGATAGTTCAAGAGATATTGAGCATTTAACCCTTTAATGGACAAGTATTGACATATCCAAAGAGAAAAATTCTCAGGAATTAAATATTAAGCAAAACTAAGGTACCCTGAATGCTATATATTACTTGACAAAAAAAATTCAAATATTAAAAAACATATATGGGATGTTGCACTTCAGGAATCCACACTACTGCTACTACTTAACCAAACATGTACCTCTTACACATTCCTTTACGGAATTTCTCTAACAAATTGGTACATCCCCCTGAATGTGTGTTATGAGTAGTGTATGTATGGTGTTAAAATTTCACCTGTTTTGCTGGTGCTGTCACCTGTCTTTCAAAATTTGAAGTAAGTATGACAAATGTCTGAATTTTCATGTTATGAAAGCATCCTGTTCTAGGTCTGCCTGCTTTATTTTAAACCATTTGAAGGTAGGTTGTCCCACCTTTTTCACAAATTATAACTTCACAAAAAAAAGGAATTTTTTGCTTCAAATCACACGTGTCAAAATGCGGTTTATAGTTACAAAATTATCAGGAGAGAGCTTGAGTTGTCCATAATTTTTTTTTTCTTGGCAGTAATGGTAATTTTTATCATTACATGCTTTTGATGACAGCCAAAGAAAAAGTGATTTGCCAACTTTTACCAAATTTTGCATCATCAATTGGATAAAATTTTAATAAATGTATAACATTGTAAAAAAATTTAGTTTTTGGATGTATTTTTTTTTTAGGTTCCAAAAGATTTTCAGAACGAATTATTAGCAGAAGAAAAAAGGTGGGACATATGCAATCCTACCCACAACCTCTTTATATAAAAAATACATAGGAGGATAATTAACTGCGGACGCCAGCCCTGTGAAGTTATTGCAGCGTACAACCGTTCTAACAGTTGAAATGTACGGGATAATGGCACACTTAAGTAATACAGAGTTCATGCTTTTTATTCACTGTGACGCAGATTTGCCTACGGTTTCTTCTTCCCCAGGTTACATTTGCATGCATGATGTTCTTTATCTCCCGATAAATTTCAACAGGAATGCCGTTTCAATGTTTGCGGAGGGGCTGTTTCGAAACGCGTGTTTGCGTTTCATATTAGACCATGCATTCTTTGATGACAATTGTTTGTATTGGTGCTTACTATCACCTCTTGAAAGTTTTTCCCATCTTTTCTGAATCACCGTGTATATGAATTGACATGATCATCATCGTGCCCCACCCCCCAGACTTATCTGTAAGACTAAGTCTATCTTACAGATATTACAGTATACTACCACAGACTTGAGACTATCTGCGCCTATGGACGGCACGGAAACTCCACATCCTGCTGTAAGGCCCTAGGCTGATATCTTTGGTGTGCTCTCAGTTCAGACTGAAAATTTCTGAGAGTGTAATTTTTCATCGTAAGAATAAATCTGCCATAAAAAATGCAGCCCCTGTAATCATGCCGCATCGTCACCTCATGCCTTGCGTCAGCCCTGCATAGGAGCTTATTATATACTGGCCATATTCCGAGATCCTAAGATATGAGAAATCCTGAACCAATCTAGGGCTACAACGTGAAACATGGCAAACAAACATACGATATGTTAACGTGTAGGCCTATAAGGAACTCCCCCCCCCCCCGATTTTTTAGACTTAAAATTTGGAAAATAGTTTCATCAAAGATATTTTTATTCACATCATAGAAACAATTAAGTTCTTTATCACTCTCATCTGATACATTACAATCAGCTACATCAGCTAATTAATAATCATCATGAGAGTCATTCTCATTGTAAAGTTCAAGGAATTGAAATTCACCTTCACTTGTAAATTAGAATTAAGCTTAAAAGTTTTCGAGTTTTTTGGCCGACGTGAAGTACAGTTTTTGTCTTTCGACGTTTCGTTCGCCACTCGTGTGATTCACGTCGGCCAAAAAACTCGAAAATTTTTAAGCTTAATTCTAATTTACACGATTCACCTTCACTTTGTTTTCCAAAACTAGGAGAATCTCCTTTTCTGTCTCTTCTCGTCCTCATTTTCGTTTCTGTGACCCGTATCTTTTGACTAGAACAAGAAAAAGATCTGCGTGAGAATCTCGTGCGATAGAAGTGAAACTTTTAGGTTTAACATGAGTAAATTTACTTGAATTGAATTTAATTTGAATTATTTAAAATTGAATTCAGAAATTTTAAATTTAATTACCATAATAATCCCATTGTAAATTCCATGTGTGGCAGATTTGTTCACTAAAATTTCTGGTGACAATCGTGGTTGGCTTTAAATCGGAAGTGGGGGGCTTTTTATCGGGACTGAAGTCTAGCACAGGAGTGAAGAGTAAGAAATAAGAAGAAAAAGAAAAAAGTGAAGTAGTGGAACCTCGATTTCATGATTTTCGGAGCTTGGTCGATCTTCGGGTTTGAAATCGCTCATCAGCGATGCCTGTAAAAAGTCTCCAAAAACTTTACACTTTTAGATATTTCCATTTTTTTTTTTCGTCTGTTAGCCAAATACGAAAAACTTTTGATTCTTCAGAGTATCTAACGAATATAACCCGTTTTGCACGAGCTTCAAATTTACACCTGTGTTTCCTGTTATTCTAAGCTTTGCAACCAAATACTTTGAAATAGCTCACATTAGGTATTCCGCTATTCAAAGTTTAAAATGGCGTCTTATAATCAAGAATACTTGATGGGCTGGTACTTGATTTCTGGTATAATTTTTACAGTTAATATCGCTTCAGCCCAAAAAAAAGGAGGCAACTTCAATTGAATCAAAGAACGTAGAGCCATGTCTAGCGTGTGATTTTCCCTCTAAAACTGCTCAGGAGTAGCTTACTTAACATTTCCTACTTTTTTCAAATAATTATTGAATTTCTCATTTAAATATTCATACATTGAATATATGAAGATTGTTTTAATTTTACTTACTGTATCATTCATTCACTATGAGACTGTTGGATCTTATTTTCTTTGCAGTATTTTCATCTGATGTTGAATTATCCTTATCTTCACATAAGATTTTATGTTTACCGGAGTTGGTAACTAGAGAAACAAATAGAGGTGGTACATGTATCGATCATGCATTTTACAGAACAAAGAAAAGTTTAATGCAACATTTTACTGTACTTAAAACTCATTTTGCAGATTATTCGCTGCAGATCATCCTCCACCCCGAGTGATAATTTCAAATGATTCATATTGAATTTTAATTATGCAGTTTATCATTTAAATAAAAATGATAAAACTAATAACTAAAAGATTTTTATTGCCATGATACTGGCAATCAAATTTAAAGATGGTTTATTGTATTTTAATATTACAGTTATGCCTCTGCTATCGAAAATGATTCATTCTGGAATCACGTTGGTTTGCTGAAACACGATTTCCCATAGGTTTTTATATAAAATCGTTTGATTCGTTCCAGCTTCTACCCAAAATTTAAAGATAAGTTTTTAAGTTTTTTAAAACACCAAGGAATGCTATAAAAAAGACAAACTGATTGAAGGATAAAATGAGCGGCTTCAAAATTAAATAAATAAGAATCTACAGGAGGATGAGATATCGAAGATGTTTTTTATTTCACATTATGTATGTTACTGCCAAAGCCCGAAATTGGTCAATTTCAGCAAATATTGACCTTGCCAATGTCCAAATTTCGGACACTCCGCGAAGTGGCCAGTGATTCCTGGCCAAAGTCCGATAACAAAAGACATGATTCGGGATCATCGTGAAGTTGGTGTATTTTTTCGTGAGAATTAAGTCCACGTTAGTTATGGCAACCCATCAAAATGCAGTCACGATGCGGTAACCATTTTTTTCCTTCAAAATTCGCACAAAAAACCAAAACAAAAAAGCCGGCCAAAGTCCGAATCATTTCTGCAATTTGGATTTTACCCCAAACTCTTGGCCAATTCGCGGAGTGACCGGCCCCGTCGTGAAAAGGACGCTTTTTGGGCTTCGGCAATAACATGTACACAACCAACACCAGCTTTAGTCTACTAAAGCTGGTGTCGACGCAGCCCAATCGAGTTAGTGTTCCCATCCGTTTGTGATTTTATCAGCTCATTTCTGTGTCTGATACATGCAGATGGAGGAGGAGATCTCCCAGAATGCCCAGATTGTTCAGCTTGATGCTAAGTCTTACACTGAAAAAACGAATGCTCTGAAAACATAGGCTAGCGTTTTTTCAATGAATTTTCTATTTTGGCTAAATCTTTCATTTTGTATGAAATGGTCCAAAGAATTTCAGAAAGAGAAGTGTAGGTACATGTGAAGGACCTCTACCGAAATGCTGCAAGAGCTAATTTTCATTTGCTTTGAAATGTATAACACAATAAATGAAGAAACACTTCAAAGTAGATAACATTTTACCCTCTAGCGAGAAATTTATCAACCTTTGTTTTTTTTACGTTCTTTAGATTTATTTACTAAGCTTTTGAATTTTGTTGAGAGTTATTTCACCTTTATGCAGAGCAATTCAACTGTTAGGGAAATTTTTTTTCAATCTCATTTATAACTCATTTTGAAACACATTCAGTTGATTCGCTTCTCATTCTTGATGTTTCAAAATTTATTGAAGATATATAAATTTAATATTTCCTAAAATTATTTTTCAGTTGAATAGAGGTAGCAAGCATATCAGAGCTGGAAACCAGGATGTGTGAAAAGTATACAGAAATGATGGAATTTTATACTCGATGGAAATACCATGTTGAAAACTGGAAGATTCCACAGTTTTTTCATAAACACCCTGTTGAAGATGATTGTTTGCAGCAGAAAGTGGTAGAGGAGTCAAGAGCATTCTTTCTACAAAGAAAAAGCAAGCAACTGCTAGATAACCAGGATTTAAAGAATTTGTGGCTGGTGTTGAGACAGTATCAATCGATACCTATCAGTGATGAAGATCATATGATAAATTTTAGTGAATTTATGCAAGTTCGCAGATCATGTTATGGTAAATGCAGGAAATATTTTACAGCTTCTATTTTTGGAAAACTTGTTCAGTTAGATTCCCATGGTCGCATTAGTATTAGAAACTTTTTCAACTATGTGATGAGAAAAGTTTGGTTGCATCAGACTCGAATCGGTCTGTCTCTTTACGATGTTGCTGGAAAGGGTTACTTGAGAGAAGGCGATTTAGAGAATTATATTCTTGAATGATACCAACATTACCCCAGTTGGATGGACTTGAAAATTCATTTCATTCTTTTTACGTTTGTACTGCTGTCAGAAAATTTTTCTTCTACCTTGATCCCATGCATACTGGCCACATCAAAATTAAAAGATATTTTAGCTTGCAGTTTTCTTGATGATTTATTAGAGCTACGAGATGAAGCTTTGCCCAAAGATGCCAAAGAAAAGAATTGGTTCTCTGCTTCATCTGCTTGAGGGTTTATGGACAATATTTGAACTTGGACAAAGATCACAATGGGATGCTGAGTAAAAAAGAACTCTCAAGATATGGTACTGGCACATTAACCTCTGTTTTTATAGACAGATTATTTCAAGAATGTTTGACATATGATGGTGAAATGGATTACAAAACATATCTTGATTTTATTTAGCCATGGAAAACAGAAAAGATCCTCAATCTGTGCAATACTTTTCCAGATACTGGATGTTGAGCAAAAGAAATACTTGAGCACATTTGATTTGAACTATTTCTTCAGAGCTATACAGGAGCAATTGAAGATAAATGGACATCATCCAGTATCATTTCAAGATGTAAGCAATGAAATATTTGATATGGTGCGACCAGCTAAATCCTTTTAGGATACATTGAAAGATCTAATATCAAGTGGACAAGGCGATACAGTTGTTAGCATTCTCATCGATTTGAATGGCTTTTGGACGTATGAGAATAGAGAAGTTCTAGCTGGAGAAAACAATGAAGCACAAGTCTAACCATCAATCTATTTGAAAGAAAGATGTTGTATTAACATATTTATTCGAACAGTATTTATTACTGTGCTTATACAGCAATTATTTTATATGTAAAATATGTCAAAATAAGACTTATGTGTTAATAAAGGCTGTAATAAAATCATAGACCTAAAACTTGTAAAATAAAAGTATTTTTGTACTAATTATTAAGCAAGGCTTGACAAATGGGGAAATAAAATTGGCCGCCAGCGAAATTGTTTAAAAATTAAACACAATTTTTTCTGAATTTGCTGACTTTGAACCCTTTTCTATGTTGGTAAACAAGCTGACATGAATCTGTAAAATTTTGTGTTGTTGTCAGACTCCAATTTAGTAATTCCCCGTAGGAAAATTTAGGCATCAATAACAATTTTTCAATTACCATGCGGACCTGGTGCAGGTTAAGTCCTGCTTTATTGCATTTTTCATCAATATTCACTTATCAAGATTACATTTAAAGATTAATATGAGCTTATGGTAGCTAATAAACTCAAGTGAATAGAAAGAAGTGGTGACAAATTATAAATTTCGCAACACAGTTTCGTTTCTTAAAGGTAATGAGAGAAAGTTTTGTTTCACCACTTAAGAATTTTTGGGGTTAACAAGCAATCCTCAAACTTTGCATTTATGATCAAAATTAGAAGAAAACTATGTGGCCTCGAAAACTTGGATTTTTCACACCTTATTTTTGTGGTACTCTAGTAATATTTACTCAGATCCATATATTGGTGCAGTTCAATATTTTGAAATCTCTTCCTTTTCCCCCTTTTGCCTCAACTCTCATACCTCCTATTATAGATCCTCCCAGGTCTGATCCTTTTTTTGAAGCCGATATCACATTGATGGAACTTTGTCGTGCTGTCAGATCTGGCAAATCAACGGCCCTGGCTCAGATGGAAGCCCTCTAAATTTTGAAATCTCTCCCTCTTCAAGGTGGTAAACTTCTTTATTCATTCCACTTCATATGGAGAACCTCCTTAATCCCCTCATCATTCAAAAATGGAAAAACTATTTTCATCCCTGAATCTGTAAACCAACCAATTTACCAGAGTCCCTTTCGTCCCTTAAGCCGGGTTTTCCTAGGAGCAGGTTTCTGTGACGCGTGCAACGTGAATCACCCAGCATGACACGCCTGCATTCACCAATAGAAAATCAGTATGACCGTTTTCCTACAGAGCGCAACGCGGCTCACGACAGCGCTTTACGTCGGGTGTGATTGGCGGACTGCTTCTGGAGGAGTCACAATGCGTCGTGCGCAGCGCGTTTTGCTCGCTATTGTGCTTTCTTTCCCTTCCCTTCAAACCGGAGCATGCAGACGCAGTGGCGGATCATGATTTTGGGAGGCCCCAGGCGGCAACCTGATCTGGAGGCCCCCCTATCAGGGACGGATTAAAGGTAGGGGCTGTCCCCCCCCCCCCCCCCCCCCCCCCGAGATCAGGAAAATTAAATGGAAAGAAAAATGTTTTCTACGTTTTTGACTGAATAACAAACCAAGAAAATAAATTGCTTAAAAAAAGGGGAAAATTCAGAATTTTTTCCAAAAGAAATCAGAACCGTCCTGAAAATTGAACACATGGTCACAACCACCGCCCCCACCCACAAATTTGCGTTTATCCACCACTGCACCCTTTTGGCCCTAATAAGAACGAGATGGTTCACTAAAATGAACAATATTATGAAAAATCATAACTTTTTTTTTATTTTTGCATCACCAAAACCATAAACACAAAATAAGATAAGGAAATATAATGATATTCTCTGGTCAGTGGCGGATTACCGCACAGGCGCATGAGGCGCGCGCCTGGGGCCTCGGCAGAGCGGGGGGCCTCCAAATAGTTGTGTGCTTCATCCTACATATGAATTTACATGCGCATCAACAAATCTCTTGAACTAAGTACAGTATCTGCTCTCCCTTTTTTTTTCAACCGCAATTTTTTTTTATTTTTTATTTTTGTTATTTTTTGTATACTGTACGTATGAGTTATGGAAGAAAAACGGGAACTGAAAGAAAAGAACAATTTACAAGACGCAGCTCTCAAGGGCCAGTTCTTCCCCGACAAAGAAAGAAGAGACATTGTAAAGCGATCATTCAGGGAGGGTCATTTTCAAACAGTATTTCCCTAAGGGCACAAGCAGGAGGAGGGATGAGAACAGCAGGTCCTAATGTCTGTCCGAAATGAAAATTGTAGTGAAGGCATAAACAGATGTCTCATTCCACAGTATTAAATGCTTTCATGGGCGCCGATAATACGACAGCTTTGGTGTAAGCTTTTGTATACAGTATAATGATGGCAAGATGGCTATCGGCAAGCGGCGACATCGACAGGAAGAGACAGTCGTACTAATTAAAATGAATGTAGTAGAGCTCTTATTGTGATTTTGTCTCCCACTTGTTTGAATGAAATACTATAAGCTGTTCAAACAACATATACATTTGCAATCTATGACTGGAACCATACGACCATATGACAAAAGAAAAGTGGGGTTTGAAATGAATGCTGAATGACATGCATTCTGAATCACGTGATTTTTCTGTTTCTCTTTTAACACTCCCTCCCCGGCTGAAAAAAATCAAGGGGGTTTCTTTTCCTTCTTTCTAAAAAAAAAAAACTACATTTTTGAATTGGTCAAGGAGGCTTGGGTAGACAACATCTTTGTGTCAGACCGAAAAGTGTTTATTGTAATGTAATTGTAATGTGTGTTATTGTAATGAAAAAAATTTTCATGCCGATCCTCAAGATTTCCTTTAGGATTTAGATTGCAGAATCTCCAAAAATAACGGTAAGCAAAACTAAAAATATATAAATTATCTGATAAATTTTTATTTGAGCATTTCAATTCAACTACAGTAGTCTCTCGAGAATTCGGTCGTGCTCTAATCCAGCACGTCCAGTAGTCCAGGATATTTAGGTGGTGTGTGTCACTTTTCTCCTGATGCCCTAACCCCCTTAACACGTTCTAATATTTCTTAATTGCTGATCAAGTCCTGACTATGTCTTTGCACGAAATTTCATATATTATTTCAATGGTTTCTTCAAAGTTAATCCAGCAATTTTGGTAAAATCTGGCACACCGTGGTGTAATACGTACCGGATTAGCGAGAGTCTACTGCAGGGGTCTTCAACCTTTGAGGCATAGCAGGCCATATTGAAACATTTTATAAAGTACGCGGGCACAATGTTATACAGTGGCATTTTTCGTTATTAAACGAAACGGGGGGGGGGCATAATATAGAAGATTTTTATTCACTCTGAATACAAATAATGCAAAGGCAAAGGCCACAACAGGCAGAGTGCCCAACGAGGTGGCTGAAAGAGAAAATAATAATAATCAATATAATAATAGTAAAAATAAAATAGAATAAACAAATAAAAATAAAAATTTCTAAAAAATTTTTTTTAAATAATTTCTTTCATTGACAATAATTTTAATTCATTCTGAAATAATTTCTTCCATTAAAAATATAATTCTTATATTTACTCCGATATAATTTCTTCCCTCTATTCCCTCTATTGAAGAAATGTTTTTCTATTAAATATTATCAGTATCTTTATATCAAATCAAATATATTATATTTGAGATATTATCAAATCTTTATTAATCAGTAATATTAAATATTAAAACTATGACGGATCTCCATTTTTGCCGTGTGGCTGAAGGAAGGCACCAGGACGGACATCTTAGATTACTAAAAATATGATGCAGAATTTTACTGTGATTTTTTTTTTTTTTAATGGGAGTGTGATTATTTTTCATCTAGTACCAGAGAATATCATTATATTTCCTTATCTTATTTTTGTGTTTATGGTTTTGGTGATGCAAAAATAAAAAAAAAGTTATGATTTTTCATAATATTGTTCATTTTAGTGAACCATCTCGTTCTTATTAGGGCCAAAAGGGTGCAGTGGTGGATAAACGCAAATTTGTGGGTGGGGGCGGTGGTTGTGACCATGTGTTCAATTTTTCAGGACGGTTCTGATTTCTTTTGGAAAAAATTCTGAATTTTCCCTTTTTTTAAGCAAATTTATTTTCTTGGTTTGTTATTCAGTCAAAAACGTAGAAACATTTTTCTTTCCATTTAATTTTCCTGATCTCGGGGGGGGGGGGGGGGGGGGGGGGACAGCCCCTACCTTTAATCCGTCCCTGATAGGGGGGCCTCCAGATCAGGTTGCGCCTGGGGCCTCCCAAAATCATGATCCGCCACTGTCTCTGGTACTAGATGAAAAATAATCACACTCCCATTAAAAAAAAAAAAATCACAGTAAAATTCTGCATCATATTTTTAGTAATCTAAGATGTCCGTCCTGGTGCCTTCCTTCAGCCACACGGCAAAAATGGAGATCCGTCATAGTTTTAATAATTTAATATTACTGATTAATAAAGATTTGATAATATCTCAAATATAATATATTTGATTTGATATAAAGATACTGATAATATTTAATAGAAAAACATTTCTTCAATAGAGGGAATAGAGGGAAGAAATTATATCGGAGTAAATATAAGAATTATATTTTTAATGGAAGAAATTATTTCAGAATGAATTAAAATTATTGTCAATGAAAGAAATTATTTAAAAAAATTTTTTTTAGAAATTATTATTTTTATTTGTTTATTCTATTTTATTTTTACTATTATTATATTGATTATTATTATTTTCTCTTTCAGCCACCTCGTTGGGCACTCTGCCTGTTGTGGCCTTTGCCTTTGCATTATTTGTATTCAGAGTGAATAAAAATCTTCTATATTATGCCCCCCCCCCCGTTTCGTTTAATAACGAAAAATGCCACTGTATAACATTGTGGCCCGCGTACTTTATAAAATGTTTCAATATGGCCTGCTATGCCTCAAAGGTTGAAGACCCCTGCAGTAGACTCTCGCTAATCCGGTACGTATTACACCACGGTGTGCCAGATTTTACCAAAATTGCTGGATTAACTTTGAAGAAACCCATTGAAATAATATATGAAATTTCGTGCAAAGACATAGTCAGGACTTGATCAGCAATTAAGAAATATTAGAACGTGTTAAGGGGGTTAGGGCATCAGGAGAAAAGTGACACCACACCACCTAAATATCCTGGACTACTGGACGTGCTGGATTAGAGCACGACCGAATTCTCGAGAGACTACTGTAGTTGAATTGAAATGCTCAAATAAAAATTTATCATATAATTTATATATTTTTAGTTTTGCTTACCGTTATTTTTGGAGATTCTGCAATCTAAATCCTAAAGGAAATCTTGAGGATCGGCATGAAAATTTTTTTCATTACAATAACACACATTACAATTACATTAACAATAAACACTTTTCGGTCTGACACAAAGATGTTGTCTACCCAAGCCTCCTTGACCAATCCCAAAATGTAGCTCTTTTTTTTTAGAAAGAAGGAAAAGAAACCCCCTTGATTTTTTTCAGCCGGGGAGGGAGTGTTAAAAGAGCAACAGAAAAATCACGTGATTCAGAATGCATGTCATTCAGCATTCATTTCAAACCCCACTTTTCTTTTGTCATATGGTCGTATGGTTCCAGTCATAGATTGCAAATGTATATGTTGTTTGAACCAGCTTATAGTATTTCATTCAAACAAGTGGGAGACAAAATCACAATAAGAGCTCTACTACATTCATTTTAATTAGTACGACTGTCTCTTCCTGTCGATGTCGCCGCTTGCCGATAGCCATCTTGCCATCCATTATACTGTATACAAAAGCTTACACCAAAGCTGTCGTATTATCGGCGCCCATGAAAGCATTTAATACTGTGGAATGAGACATCTGTTTATGCCTTCACTACAATTTTCATTTCGGACAGACATTAGGACCTGCTGTTCTCATCCCTCCTCCTGCTTGTGCCCTTAGGGAAATACTGTTTGAAAATGACCCTCCCTGAATGATCGCTTTACAATGTCTCTTCTTTCTTTGTCGGGGAAGAACTGGCCCTTGAGAGCTGCGTCTTGTAAATTGTTCTTTTCTTTCAGTTCCCGTTTTTCTTCCATAACTCATACGTACAGTATACAAAAAATAACAAAAATAAAAAATAAAAAAAAATTGCGGTTGAAAAAAAAAGGGAGAGCAGATACTGTACTTAGTTCAAGAGATTTGTTGATGCGCATGTAAATTCATATGTAGGATGAAGCACACAACTATTTGGAGGCCCCCCGCTCTGCCGAGGCCCCAGGCGCGCGCCTCATGCGCCTGTGCGGTAATCCGCCACTGTGCAGACGACAGAGTAGCTGATGCCAAGGCCATATACTATAATATAACCGTCCTGATCTGATGCGTCACGCTAGGAAAACACAAACGCGTAGCGTGATTATATAACAAGTTTCTGCCGGCGCGAAATGGTCTAATTCGGTTCACGCGGCGCAAAAAACCTATTCCTAGGAAAACCCGACTTTAACTACGATTAATTCCGTGAGTAAGATTTTCGAAAGAATTCTTTTGTTCAGACTGACCTTCAATTTGCTTTCAATACAATTTATTTCCTCCAAATTTTTAAGGTTTCAAACCTAAAACTGGCTCGGAGGCTTGCCTTCGGGATATTATCTCCTTTACTACTGAAGCTTTTCGAAAATCTAAATCTATTCATCTGGTCGTTCTTGACATTACAGCTGCATACGGCTCCATTTGGTTTAATATTCTCTTCCAGAAACTCAATAATGGGTATACAGGGTAGATTCATCAGTTTTGGCTTATCCAATACGGCATGGGCGGAGATACGGCGTCAAAGGTGGAGTCGACTGATCTAATGTATATATGAATTGACATCATCATCATCTTGCCCCCCCCCCCCAGACTTCCAAGTCTATTTCCGCCTATGCAATACGGCCACTATATTCATTGGAGAGGCTCTTCATCCCAAAAATCCCCCCCCCCCCCTCACGTGGCTTAATTCATGGTTCAACCCTTTCTCCTACCCTTTTCACACTTCGCATGCTAGACTACATCGCTTATATTCCACCGTCCGTTCATGGCCGGATTAAGCAAAATAAGCACGTGCTTAGACAACACCCCCTATAGATAAGATCTTATCTGTAGGGGGTGTTGGCTTAGGGCATCAGTACAAATTGGCTTAGGGCATCAGTACAAAAGGGGCACCAGAAAAAGATTATTTGATGGTATTTTTTTTAATGCACAATTTTTTTTCAACATCGATCATCCTATAGAAGATCCTAAAATTTTAAGAACACTTGTTTGTATAGTTGAATGATCTTCAACTTTAATGATGATCAACTCTAATGATCTCAACTTTAAGGATGGCACAAAAGATGAGAAACTAATAATATTGCAAACTAAGACTTCACATTATTGCTGAGTTTTTCGATTAGCTTTTCACAATTTTCGTAAAGTACGCCCACATACAAAGCGATTTTTCTGAGAGAGGCACTACTACCTAACTAAAAATTCCTACCTACCTACCTATTTGCATATTTACTCTTAAAAATCGGAACCAGATCTAATTGTCACTTGACACCCCGGAGAAGTGCCCAGATGGGCCCATGCAGTAAACCAAGTTCTACAGAATAAGGGCATGATTTTTGTGGGTCATTAGTGGATCAACTGTGTAGTTTGATCTGTAGAAGTAAAAGAAATGCCACCAGGTGTAAATTACAAACTTGAGAATGTATCTCAAAAAAATACCCAATATAGCGATGATTCATCAGAAATAAGATACATATTGGCAGAGTCGCAACTGGATACTTGGTTAGCCGGGGTAACTACTCATTTAGGCATCCCCGCCCCGTAATGCTACTACTAAACCATACATGTACCTCGTCCATATTCCTCTGCGGAACCTCTAACGAATTGGTACATGTTGGAATGTGCGTGTACGAGTAGTGAAACCTGACGTGAAGTGTGTTTCTGTGTAATGCTTGTTATGTGTAGTGCTGCCATCTGCCACCATTTTTTTCTAACTATGAGTGAAGTGTAATGATTGAGTAATTGTATCGTTGTAGGACTGTTTATCTCTGTGCCCCCGTAATGCTGAAAGATAGGCTAAATGGTTAAATTTATGATGCGTCCGGGGCACCAGACTCGCCTGCTCCCCCCACTAGTTGTGGCCCTGCCTATTGGTAATATTATGGCCATTCTAAGATTCAATGGTTTGTCCTTGGAGTGTTGTTACAACAGCCGTTATCTCATCGATCGTTCGTCGTAGTGGTATGGTTCTAATTTTAAAAATTCTCAAAATGTGACCAGAAATCACCCTGTACGAGTTTTGAGGATAAAAATACAGTACACAAAATGAAAAAAATTTAAATTTTTTACGATCCCTCGTCTGCTCTTTCTCTTCTGAGCAAAACAAACAAATTGCATATTTTAACCGGATTATTCCCTGAGATATTTAAATTCAAAAATGAGAGACATGTCCGTGCTTAGTAGTATTTCGCGGCACCTCTAATAGAAATTTTATGTAGTTGCTCCCCGACTTACAAACTTTTCGTGGACAGCTACGGACATAAATCTTGAAGGGGAATTTTTTTTTACCCTTCAAGAATGGTCCATCTGCTGACACTTCATCATGGCTCGAATCATATTGAACAGACAGACATTTTTGTCACACTTTTAAAGCGCTTCATCATCTCTTTAAAATATCGACTATATTGCAAATGTAAGAATTTTGTTAACCCGAATGTTTCGTCATAAAAAAATTTTATGCTAAAAAATAACAATATATATCTCTCTCTCTCTATTTTATTTCATCATTGCATGAGTTGCCTGAAATTTCGAGATTAGATGGCAGCACAAACAGTATGTAATTTCAGTAGATAATTTCAGCATTAAGGAAAGAAAATATTCTAGAATTAATGTAAGAGATAGTTTCAGCATCAATGAAACAGATAATTTCAGCATTAATGAAACAGATAATTTCAGCATTAATGAAACAGATAATTTCAGCATTAATGAAACAGATAATTTCAGCATTAATGAAAGAAATAATAATAAAATTAATGAAAGATAATTCCAGAATGAAGGAAAGAGATAATTCCAAAATTAATGAAAGAGGCAATTCCAGAATTAATGAGATATAATTTCAGAATTAATGAGATATAATTTCAGAATTAATGAGATATAATTTCAGAATCAATGAAAGAAATAATTCCAGCATTAATGAGAGAAACAAATCCAGAATAGATGAAAGCAATTATTCCAGAATTAATGAAGGAAAGAGAGAGAGGTAATTTAATCTTTTTCACCTTTAGAAGAGTTCGCTATCCTTTTTTCAATCTTTAAAAAACAATATTTAGAGACCGAACAGTACATTTCTATGGGCAAATTGCCAGGCGGGAACTTTGTTTTCATTCAGTTACGTAATTTCCTTGCATTTGATTTCGCTGCCGTCGCGGCGGCTAGAAGCTCCCTCCAGTAATATAAGCAGTGGCGGATCATGATTTTGGGAGGCCCCAGGCACAACCTAATCTGGAGGCCCCCCTATCAGGGGCGGATTAAAGGTACGGGCTGTCACCCCCCCCCCCCCCCGAGAGCAGAAAAATTAAATGGAAAAAAAATATATTTTCTACGTTTTCGACTGAATAACAAACCAAGAAAATAAATTTGCTTAAAAAAGGGGGAAAATTCAGAATTTTTTCCAAAAAAAATCAGAACCGTCCTGAAAAATTGAACACATGGTCACAACCACCGCCCCCACCCACAAATTTGCGTTTATCCACCACTGCACCCTTTTGGCCCTAATAAGAACGAGGTGGTTCACTAAAATGAACAATATTATGAAAATCATAACTTTTTTTTATTTTTGCATCACCAAAACCATAAACACAAAAATAAGATAAGGAAATATAATGATATTCTCTGGTACTAGATGAAAAATAATCACACTCCCATTAAAAAAAAAAAAATCGCAGTAAAATTCTGCATCATATTTTTAGTAATCTAAAATGTCCGTCCTGGTGCCTTCAGCCACACGGCAAAAATGGAGATCCGTCATAGTTTTAGTAATTTAATATTACTGATTAATAAAGATTTGATAATATCTCAAATATAATATATTTGATTTGATATAAAGATACTGATAATATTTAATAGAAAAACATTTCTTCAATAGAGGGAAGAAATTATATCAGAGTAAATATAAGAATTATATTTTTAATGGAAGAAATTAGGTCAGAATGAATAAAATTTAATAAAAGAAATTAGGTCAGAATGAATAAAATTTAATGAAAGAAATTAGGTCAGAATGAATAAAATTTAATGAAAGAAATTATTTCAGAATGAATAAAATTTAATGAAAGAAATTATTTCAGAATGAATAAAATTTAATGAAAGAAATTATTTCAGAATGAATAAAATTTAATGAAAGAAATTATTTCAGAATGAATAAAATTTAATGAAAGAAATTATTTCATAATGAATTAAAATTATTGTCAATGAAAGAAATTATTTAAAAAATTTTTTTTAAAAATTATTATTTTTTATTTGTTTATTCTATTTTATTTTTACTATTATTATATGAATTATTATTATTATTTCTTTCAGCCACCTCGTTGGGCACTCTGCCTGTTGTGGCCTTTGCCTTTGTATTATTTGTATTCAGAGTGAATAAAAATCTTCTATATTATGCCCCCCCCCCGTTTCGTTTAATAACGAAAAATGCCACAGTATAACATTGTGGCCCGCGTACTTTATAAAATGTTTCAATATGGCCTGCTATGCCTCAAAGGTTGAAGACCACTGCAGTAGACTCTCGCTAATCCGGTACGTATTAGACCACGGTGTGCCAGATTTTACCGAAATTGCTGGATATACTTTGAAGAAACCCATTGAAATAATATATGAAATTTCGTGCAAAGACATAGTCAGGACTTGATCAGCAATTAAGAAATATTAGAACGTGTTAAGGGGTTAGGGCATCAGGAGAAAAGTGACACCACACCACCTAAATATCCTGGACTACTGGACGTGCTGGATTAGAGCACGCCCGAATTCTCGAGAGACTACTGTAGTTGAATTGAAATGCTCAAATAAAAATTTATCAGATAATTTATATATTTTTAGTTTTGCTTACCGTTATTTTTGGAGATTCTGCAATCTAAATCCTAAAGGAAATCTTGAGGATCGGCATGAAATTTTTTTTCATTACAATAACACACATTACAATTACATTAACAATAAACACTTTTCGGTCTGACACAAAGATGTTGTCTACCCAAGCCTCCTTGACCAATTCAAAAATGTAGTTTTTTTTTTTAGAAAGAAGGAAAAGAAACCCCCTTGATTTTTTTCAGCCGGGGAGGGAGTGTTAAAAGAGAAACAGAAAAATCACGTGATTCAGAATGCATGTCATTCAGCATTCATTTCAAACCCCACTTTTTTTTGTCATATGGTCTTATGGTTCCAGTCATAGATTGCAAATGTATATGTGGTTTGAACCAGCTTATAGTATTTCATTCAAACAAGTGGGAGACAAAATCACAATAAGAGCTCTACTACATTCATTTTAATTAGTACGAGTGTCTCTTCCTGTCGATGTCGCCGCTTGCCGATAGCCATCTTGCCATCCATTATACTGTATACAAAAGCTTACACCAAAGCTGTCATATTATCGGCGCCCATAAAAGCATTTAATACTGTGGAATGAGACATCTGTTTATGCCTTCACTCCAATTTGCATTTCGGACAGACATTAGGACCTGCTGTTCTCACCCCTCCTCCTGCTTGTGCCCTTAGGGAAATACTGTTTGAAAATGACCCTCCCTGAATGATCGCTTTACAATGTCTCTTCTTTCTTTGTCGGGGAAGAACTGGCCCTTGAGAGCTGCGTCTTGTAAATTGTTCTTTTCTTTCAGTTCCCGTTTTTCTTCCATAACTCTTATACGTACAGTATACATAAAAAAAAAAAATTGCGGTTAAAAAAAAAATAGGGAGAGCAGATACTGTACTTAGTTCAAGAGATTTGTTGATGCGCATGTAAATTCATATGTAGGAAGAAGCACACAACTATTTTGAGGCCCCCCCGCTCTGCCGAGGCCCCAGGCGCGCGCCTCATGCGCCTGTGCGGTAATCCGCCACTGAATATAAGCTCGATGCAAGCCTCAGAATCTCTGTCGTCGGCTTCTCTCCAGGTTCCTTGTTTTGGACGTCTCCTTGTTTCTTGAAAAAATTACTGAACTGAAAGTTCAAACTGCCAGTTCTGTTTGTGAGCTAAGCTTGTAGGGAACCGAACAAACCGACTTCTTGTCTGTCGTCTGCTCATTAAGAGGTTCTTTGTTTTGGACGTCTCCTTATGCTCAATAAAAATAACCGAACTTTCAGTTTAAATTTCCAGTTCAGTTTATGAGCTTTGTTTATAAGGAACTGAGCGGAATAAAGAATATATTTTTTTATTTAAACTTCATCATCACCACATGAGTCACTTTTAAATTTGAGATTAGATGGCAGCACATAAAGTGTAGTGTGGAAAAATCACTGAGCTATAAGTAAACCTCATTGATAAAAATTCACTTTTTACCATTTTATCTGTCGTCTGCTTATGAGGAGGTCTTTTGTTTTGGATGTCTCCTTGGGTCTTGAAAAAATAACTGAACTGGAAGTTTGATCTTTCAGGTCAGTTTAGAAGATTTGTTTATAATGAGCAAAGCTGAATGAAACATTTAGTTTTTTACATCCACTGAGCTATAAGTAAAGCTATAAGTTTACTTATAGCTCAGTGTTTATACCTGAGCTTCGTGATCACCACATAAGGCATTTCTAATTTTGAAAGTAGATAACAGCACCAACAATATTTTTAAAAACGAATGTCTTAAAGCAGCGGTTCTCAACCGGTGCTCCGCTGGACCTCCCAGGGGCTCCGCGGTGACTCGAGGAAAATAAAATGAATCGGTAAATTTAATAGATAAGTAAATAAGAGAGGTCTACAAGGTTCTGCCATAAAAATTATGTACAAAAAAGTGCTCTTCGAATCAACCAGGGTTCCATCACAGAAATTATATACTGAAAAGGGCTCCGCGAGTCAAAAAAGGTTGAGAACCGCTGTCTTAAAGTATTCTAGTGCAGCAGTTCTTTCTCTCTCTCTCAACCTTTGACTAGTGGAGCCCTTTTCAGTATGTAATTTCTATGGCGGAGGCCTGTTTGATTCGAAGAGCCCTTTTTTATACATAATTTTTATGGCAGAACCCTGTAGACCTCTCTTATTTACTTATCTATCAAAATTTACTGATTTATTTTACTTTCTTCGAGTCACCGCGGAGCCCCTGGGATGTGCACATGGAGCCCTTGGGGTTCCGCGGAGCACCGGTTGAGAACCGGCTGTTCGAGAGAGATTATTAAATTAATTTTAATTCCCTTAAAATTGTTAGTGCCATTGTGAATTCGCGGCAAATGCTACAAGGCAAAAAAAAAAACTGCTATTGGCGGACGGCGTAACGTTTCAAGTCACCCGGTATATACGGGACTCATTACTTCCTAGATAAAATATCTATAGGATGTACTGTAACTGTAAGACCAGACGTGATCCAGGCTCTGTCCCAAGTGGGATATAAGCCTTTTACCCCGAGGGGTTGGACCACGCTGGAGATAGCCAACTGCGCCGGGTTGTCTTGCAGCAGGGGCCACTAGGCTGGGATCTTTGTTGGGACCTTAGAGGTCATATTTTTCACTGGTCCCTCGATAAAGAATTTATAGTATGAAAAAACAAAATTATAAGAAACTAGGCTGAAGCCTTTCAGCCGCCCACAGAGGCCGTGCGACCTGTGCAGCCACATGGGGCACCTCTCCGGGAAAGGATGCCAAATCCGAGTTGGAAGGTAAAAAAAATTGTTGAGCTGAGAAATGTCATCGGGGCACCAAAAATAGATCCCGCACGGGCAGAGATGCCTTTCTTTTTTCTGCCCCTACCCATTGGTACATCAAGGCCACTTTAAGACCGTTGTAGACCCAGGGCCACAACTACAGGTTTGGGTCAGCTATGTCAAACAAGCATTTTGGCACTCTCTTGTAATTCCTCCCTCTGTCCAGCACTCGATTCACCAAACCAGCCGGCCTCGTTGCGGCCCTGCATAAGCCCTGTCGCGAAGTGATTTTTCTGATTCCCCCCCATCCCCCATCTGGTTATAAAAAATACCTGCCTACCAATTTTTGCGTGTTAATTCTCAAATTTTTCTATCGGATTGTATATTCATGAGGCCCATTTCTACAGTCGAGCCCCGTCTCCTCCCGGCCGTGCTCGGGTGGGCCCCCCGAATTAAGACGGCACTTCCGAGATGGGGGGAAGGGGGCACATAATCAGCCGATAAGGTACCTGTCAATAGGGAGTTTCCCAAGCCAGGCAAGTCAATAGGGAGTTTCCCAAGCCAGGCAAGTCAATAGGGAGTCTCCGGCTCCTTACCAAGCGGTAAGGAGCCGGATTGCAGAATTTCATATGTTACAAGTCGGAACGAGTGGCCCAAAGGGGCGTCCCCTGCTGCTTTGCCAGCCTGATGGAACGGGACGGGATAGGGGCCCTCAATATGGTTTTAATATGGATAGGGGAGGATAGTGGGTTGGATGTGACGGAGCGGGGAGCCATCGAATGTATCTCGAGGGCGCCCCGGTCGGGCACATTCAGCACTCTCCAGCACGGACCAACTCATCATTTGCCAAAGTGTGATCTTGCCCGGCTGACCAAGCATCGACCTTGTTGCGATCCTGCTTGTGGGAAGGAGCCTATGGGGGTCCACCCAGGGACGTAGCGTGCCTTCTCGGGGCCCCGGGGCAGACTTTCTTGGGGCCTCTTTAAAAAATTTATTATCATGCAAAATAAGTGCATATTTTTTGTTAGCCCCCCCCCCCCCCCATTTGCTCGAGGCAGTACTCTGGTTGCCCCAGCCCTTTTACGGGCCAGCGTCCACCTGGGGGGGGGGAATCTCAGGATAATAGGATTATGTGAACGTTTTTTCAGAGCATTTTTCATGCAAATTATTAGATGAGCGTTTTCCAGCCAGAAGGGGGTGGGGGACTAAGATATATCACTTTCTTCGGGTGCAGGGTCGTCTTAAGAACACCATGGTCTCCCGAGCCAAGTGATTTTTCTGAGGCTCAATCTGGCAAATTTACATGTATGCTCCTCGAAAATTTCACTTTATCTCATTCCCCTTTTCTCTTGAGGCCCCACGAGCCGTTCCCGGGTAGATCCAAGGGCGTAGCGAGGGGGGGGGGACTTGGGGGGTCTGGTTCCCCCCCCCCCCGAAATGTGAGAAAATGACCGAAAAAAGGGAAAAAGGTGGCCAAATCCATTGTTCTGTCACTTTGGTTCCGCCCCCCCCCCCGAACAAAATTTCTGGCAACGCCCCTGGGTAGGTCCATGCGTTAATACTGCACTGCTGACAGGGCTTCAGCCCTGGGATCCGGAACAAAAACCATCATTTTTTTTCATGCGATAAATTCATTACAGAAGGCCGCGTGAAAAGTCTGGCTTGGGGCCCACTAAAGATGTCAGCCTAGGGGCCCTGCTCCAGGATGTGGGGAGGTGGGGATGTGGAATTCACAAAACTAAAGAAAAACATTCTGAAACACGTTAGAACTACATCTGAAAATTTAGATTAATTTAAAATTACTACAGCATATTCCAAACTTAACACACATTCCCACTTAAAAAGTTTTCTCGCTTAGTACGACTTATTTTCGTGATCCTAACTTTTACTAACACTTATTGAAATTTCCCGTTTAAAACGTTTTCCTGCCAACAACGTTTTTCATGAGTTTTTGGAAAACGCTATAAGTGGGGTTCACTGTATATGAGCCTTTCAATGTTATTACTTGTTTAAAACCGTTTCTTGCCACAAACAAAATCCAATAAGATTGCAATCTGAATATTTGAATATTCAAATTCGAAATTCAAGAATGCGCTCAGGTTGTGTCGAATATTAACAACACTAGCTGCAATAAGCCTAAACCTCATATAATTTATTTAATAGTAGGCAGTGAACTACCGGGGCTGTAAGCAACGTAGCCTACATCTTAAATGTTCGAAAATTTGGTGCTCTTCAATGTTTTTATACATGAACTCTCTATTCATGAACAGGATCGGTTCTGGAAATTTTTCAAGTGTAAGCGAAGGATGCTTTGGAAATTAATAAAAATCACCACTTTCAGTCGGCGCCTTTTGCAGCCGCGTAGTTCGCAGGATTCAAAAAAGATCCAATTCTGTTCACTAAGCAAAATGTCTCTAATGTTGGTACTGTATGTACTAGGTGAATAATTAGGTTGAGGAAGAAAATCAGAGAAACGTCTTACCTTTTTTTTGGAAGTTCAGTAGTAAAAATGATCAAAATTTGAATTTATATATTGTATATCCTTCTTTATTCAAAATAAAATGATAAACGAGAAAGTAATGATACTTCTGAACTTTCCATTGTCATCGCTATGTAGCCAATTTTCTGTAATACCGAGATCCGTGGTTTTAAATTCAAATTTTATTAATTTAAGCCATAATCAAGGTGGCAAAAAAAATTGCCAGTAAAGATCCCTGTAGAGTACTAATTCAATAGAGTACTAATTAACTATAGTCTGTAAATAAATAAGCAGGTTTGTTGTTTTTTTTATTTAAAAAAAATTATGGTCAGCTTAGAATCATCCTGTTTTCTGTCACTCAAAGTGATGACGTCAATGTGAGATGTCTCATATGACGTAAATAACAACTACGACGAATGTAATATATTTGTTTACAAACAAAAAATACCACTGCAATGCAGCTGTTGACATTTGGTTGATGGATAGAAGAGAGTTAACAAATATTAATCCATAAAAATGGCAATTTTTTTAAAAATTCAATTGAAAGATAAGACTTGGAAATGAAAACATTATTTATGAACATTGATGAGACATTTCGGGAAATTCATGTTGAGAAATAGAAAGTTGTTTTAATAGTCAACTTATATTCCCCCCCCCCCCCCTTCAACTAGGACTTGAAATATAAAAAAATTAACTTTTAATTGCAAATAAACTACCCTTTAAAATGTATCAAATAATTCAATTTACTCGTTACTGAATTGGAATATTTTTTTTCAGGCTAGAGGTGTCGTCGCAGTTGATTAATCTGTGATTAAATTCGAGTAGGGCACAACTCAGACATGGGGACCAGAGCTGCTGCTTGTAAATATTATATTGCTGTTATTTTCATATTAATGTTAAATCGCGTGTGAGAGAGATCTTTATTATCCGGAGGTGATGTCACTTTACACTATTACTATGATGGTTTCAGCAGCTGGTTGATGCTAAGATAAGTCTGGTGGTAGTAGTCTAGTACGCTCACCCGGCAAGTGAGAGGACGTGGGTTTGATGCCCCGCAAAACCAGTAGAATTTTCTTTCCTGGACTTATTTTCGCATCAACCAGCTGTTGAAACCTATGTATAATGACATCATCTTCGTATAAGTCGTTATCTGGTGGCAGTATCAGAAATTGTGAGCTTTAACCTGAGTTAAGTCTGACTGTCTTTGTACAGCCCCATTCAGCGCACATGAGCTCCTGGAAAGAGGATTTGTTATCTTTATAGTCCAGTGGTCTAAAGTGCTCACTGAGCAAGCAAGAGGATGTGGGTTTGATTCCCCACTGGGCCAGTTGAGTTTTCTTTTCTGAATTTATCTTTGCATCAACTAGCTATTGAAACCTTTGTAGATCCTTATTAGTCATACCCAATGTTACATTGTTACAGATTAGCTTAATTTTCAAAATTTTTTATCTATGCCAAACCCTTATACAGTGGTATCTCGAGTTACAGGTTTTTCTACTTTCGAGCAACCCAAACTACAATACAAAAAGTATTTATTAAAAAAAACTATAGTTCACGAGAAAATAGTGATCTCTCACTTATACATTGGGCCAATGGAACAGGAAAAAAAAACGTATAAGGGAATAGAATTATTTACATAAATCTTTGAGCTTGTCGTAGTAGAAAATCACCTTATAAGTAAGAGAAACATTTAAGTGAGAGAGTTTATAACTGAGACACCACTGTAATCAATCCATAACCTTGAAATGAACCAGAAAAAGCTCATTTGATGTACTAAAGCTGGGGTGATTTCAACAACTTAAAGCCAGTGATTGTCAGACTGTTCTGTATAGGTCATGGTCCCCACAAAAGGGGAGCTGACAGGACTTCAGCCCGGGGGCACTCGAGTCAATTTTGCCTTTTTCTTTTGTCTTAACACTAGCTGTAAATTCACTATAAAGGGGCCTTTGGCAAGTAACCTGAGGCCCAATAAAGATCTCGGCCTAAGGACTCTGTCACAGGATGTGTAGGTACTCTTGATAACCATGTCATGAAAGCAAAACTACTTTTATTTTGCACAAATACGACTGTATTACAGTGCTTGACAAATCCAAAAAAAAGGTGGCAGTTAAATTTGTTTGGAGTCAAGCTTTTTTTTTTCAAGAGAAATAGTCTAAAATAATGTTTGTTTTTTCTAGAACTGCACCATAGGCGTTGGTTCAAGACTTCAAAGATTGGGGGGCATGGTGGGGATTTTGTGGAGGGAGCAGGATGATGATTATATCATTTCATATATACATATATATTAGATCAGTCAGCTAATCATTGACGCTGGGGGGGGGGGGGGTAATGTCTGCTCCCCCACTTCTGCATCTCAGCCTATAGACTTAGCAACCCCTTCTATGTTGGTAGGCATAATGACATAATTTCTGAAAAATTATCATGTCCTCAGACTTCAATTTATTAATTGCATTTACAAAACTGTACGTGCCAATAGACAATGATTTGGCTGCCATGGTGGCTTGCAATATGCCAAACTGTACTGTACCATTTTAAATGAATTTTATATGGCAAGAAAAGAAAATGTGTAAAAAAATTCTCTATTTAAATTCAACAAGGAAGTTGGCTTTGAGACATAAGTTTTTGATATAGGGCTGTAATTATAAACAAAAATTAATTTTGCTTATATTTTTTGCTCCATTGCTCATAATTTTTAACGGAAAAAGAGTGAACTCACTGTGCCCTTCCTGGTCCATTGTCCCAAGGCACCAGAATCCCCCCCCCCCCACCTTAGTTGCAGCCTTGCGAGTAACTATCTTTATTATTTGTATTACGGATAGATTTATGATATATGATTGTTGCCAGAGAGCTATTCAATTTTTTTTTTGCCATTCTCCCGTACTAATTAAACGTTTTCACCACTAATTGCTAAAATTTGCTGCCTCCCCCCTTCAAACTCGCTGCCCTGAGCTACATCCTGCTAGTGCTGTCTTAATGTATAGGCCTCACAAAAATGGGAACTTGTTGAAATTTTCAAGAATTTGCTGGGTAGGGCTTCAGAAAAATCACTTGACCCGAAGGTCCATGATGCCCTAAAGACGGCCCTACATATTGCTTAGGCCCCTTGTGAATATGCCTCTGAGTTATGGCATCAGCAAAGTATTTTTGTTCTTAAATTAATTTTTGTGTTATTATGGATGATTAAAACTTATTCATAAGTCCAAAATTTTGATTATTTATTCATTCTCAATCAGCCATCCATGCTCATTCCTCATATGGATGACAGTGTTAAACTCAAGTTACAGTATAATATGTTCTGAAAATTTGTCTTATTCATTGTGGCAGAGCTTTCAAGTGTTCAATGAGTTTTTCCCCCATATATTCCAAGGTCTTATGCTCAATATTTGCTCTCAAGTTCAGTCATTCTGAATAAATAATTTTTGTGCATAACTTTTTTCTGATTAGTTACAAGACACTATAGCTACTTACTATCATACAGGTTGTCTGGAACTCTGTGTACAAACTTGGAGGGGAGGTAGAGAATATCGTCAGGAATCATAATCACATAGGAAAGTAAGTCGGAAATGCCACCTTCACATGATAAAGACACAGTAAGGACACAATAGAGAAAGCAGTGTAAAACGCTTTATTAACAAAAAAGAGTACAGTAATAGTTACAAGCATTACAGGAGGTGTTCAAAATTCCGCCCTTTGGCATTGATGTATGCATGACGTCTACGGCATAAGGATTGACGAAAATTTTCAAAGATACCAGCCATTTCATGGATTTTTTAGCAGCAGCACTGGCAATTCGTTCCACCAAGTCCATGTCTGAATCTACTGCCGTTTTATAAAAAATGACTTTCAAGGTACTCCAGAAAAGAAATCAAGAGGAGATAAATCTGGGAATCTTGGGGAGGGATGCAACAGACAACCACGCTCAATCCAACTACTTTCGAATGTCTGTACAGCGTCACCTATCCATTTTCGACCATGCTTTCCTGTGGGATTATATGATTCCTAACGATGTTCTTTACCTTTCCTCCAAGTTCGTACATGTTGTTCCGGGACACCCCGTATTTTTCTTTTGTTTCCATTAATACATTGTACTAATTCTATTTTATTGTCAGTCACTGCAAAAATCCATAATCTTCAGCACTACAACGCAAGGATCCAGACTGGCATATTACCCTTGCCATCTGGTGATGACGTTGCCAATACTTTGAAGTATTTCTCACAGACATTACTGAGGTGAGCAATTTGTTAGACTGTCTGACAGTTCTATTAACAACCTGGCTGTGTGAGATTTCTTCTTTATATGTGCATAATACCATGCTCTGCATACAAGCTCCTACCCAGATATTTCTTACTACAGTGGAATCGAATAACAGACACCTGTTAATGAACACTTTTTTAAAATTCTGTCTATGGGCCCCCCCCCCCATGTATTCTACTACCTGTTAACAAGCACTCCCTGTAAGGCCAGTCCACACCAGTAGTGCTATGCCGCGTCGATGTGAGGAAAAAAACCAATAGTGATGCAGAAGAGTGCAGAACAACTTAACAGAGCAAGGTGTGAGTGGTCGAGAAACTTGTTCCATATAAAGGGAGTGTTAATACTGATCCTCACACGAAACAGTGACAAGCGTTGAAAGAAGAAAACCTTGTCTAAATAGAATGTACATGAATGAGCCAATTTCTTTGCTGTACCGACTCTCAGCTCTGAGGAAAACAAGGGTACGCAATGTTGCGCTGTTAACCATCCCCATTGATATCTGGGTGCAGCTTCATCTCAAAAACCTGTTTTCCTCTGTGCAGTCGTGGGACCTAGCTTTAGCAGACAAAACTTATGGTCCCAAGAATGCCCTTTATTGGGAGGTTCTACTGTACCACCAGGTTGCGCAGAACAAACACCGAACAGAAACAAGGATGCATTATTGGAGAAATACATGCTATAAGGATGGCGATAGAGTTTAGGATTCACAGATTCCAGATGAATTTATCAAAATTAAAAAAAAAAGATTGCCAATTGAATGGATTTAGTCAGGGGTTTTAATCATAACCCAAAATTAACAACACGATCAACTTCGTGACCAAGGGTCTGTTTGTTTTTTTAAATTAGTGAAGCCAGTGTCACAATAAGCACATTTATAACAGGAACGTAAGTGTATTTGTACTGCCTATCACAAAATCCCCAGTGACCCAAGTTTAGGTCGTGACCCATGGGTTCAGAACCCCCTGGACTAAACATTTTTTTATGATGTGGATTTCTTGTTTGGGAGAGGCAAGAAGTAACAAATTTTAATAATTTAAGAACCTTTTTTGGTAGGTAGAGCAGTTGCTCTCTACTTGAGTTCACAACTTTAAAAATTTTAAATTTGTTATAAAAAAATTTCTAAATTTCATTGGTGTTATTATTATCATAGTGTCTTGAAAGATGTCCCGAGTATTTCACTTGAGATGTTACGATCTGTGGACAGGGATTTTGCACGAACATCATTGTTTCCAAGTTTGGACTATAAAGGCTTGTTTCTTGCTATAGTTGAGCTGGTAGATGCTGTCCCACTTGTACAACATGGCCCACATGGTAATTCTTTCTCTGTTGTTTTTGCTTAGATGAATATCAACTAAGAAATGATTTTTGTTTGCCTGTTAGGATTTTTTAATGTATTTTAATAATCAATCTAGTAAATTTTATGGATGAATATTTTTCCTCTTATAGTTCTGGGACAAACAATACTGCACACTCTTGCTTGTTTGGTGCCGTTTCTTGAGCATGAGTACATGGATACATTACCGTACTTGCTTGCATCATCCTTGACTCTTTTTCCTATTTCTTTGCACAAAGATATTATTGACATGCTCTGTAGACGTCTGCTGCCATTCACATACAGTGAGTACTTGTGCATCATTTAACTTTGTTCATTCAGTTGTGTGTAAAACATGGTTTGTGGTTCATAAAAAAAAAATTTCAAGTCAGTGGCATATTTATAGGAGGGACTGATAGGTTAGATCTGTCAACTAACAGTGAAATGCACATGTACAAAAGAAGCTGTATCCATTCAACTTGCACTGTGTCTTTTTTGCTGACCTCATTCGTTTGTCAAGGTGACAGATGTGGTTGAAGATTGGTTTAAACAGCACAACCACAGTTTTTCTTTGTAAACAAAAATCATTGCTATGTAATGGTCCAAGTTTGAAGTCTAGTATCTTCATGAAGTTATCAGCCACTTCACACATTTGCCCAGACTTCAGACACTAGCCACTTCATAAAGTGGTCAACCGATTGCCAGAAATTTCACAAAGACACTAGATTTGGACATGGATTGTAACAGCTATAGTAGACTCTTGATAATTCGGCCTTGTGCTAGTCCGACTCGTTCAGTAATCTGGTGTTTTTGGGTCTTTAGGTGTTCGAGTGTTTTTTCTTTGAGCGTAGAAGAAGAGAACATGTCCCTGCATATCTTTACGCTGAAGTTTAAATTATTTAAATGGCCTTTTTGAATTAACTTCAAGTAATCCGGCACACCCTGGTCCGATATGTGCTGGATTAACAAGAGAGTCTACTATATACAGGGTGTCCTGTAAGTGCTAATACAGGCTTTATCTCATCACTCTTCCATTGTAGAGACGTATAGTTTCAATTTACAAAATGCTCAAAAAGCATTCAGAAATTACCCTGTACCATTTTTGAGAGTGCAAATACAGTATATAACAAAATAAAAACAAAATTCTAAGAAATAAAAAAATCTGTCCTACTTCCAATTAGAAAGGTGTTGCCCTGTCTCTCCTGATGACAACAAAAAAAATTTTTTTTAAGTTTCCAAGTGCAATATTCGTTTAAACATTTGCATTAAAAAATTGGAGAGAAGCTGGGAAAGAACAGCATAAATGATGGAAAGGAGCACTGCCCATTAGTTTTTTGCGGTTCTTTCATAACTTTTCTCCAATTTATGAATATAAATATCTTAGCAAATATTGCACTTAGAAATATGGAGTTTTTCTGTTGGTCTCAAAAAATATGGGGCGATAACCTTCTAATTGAAAGTGATGGGATAAGAGGGGACTGTTAAAAATTTAGATTTTTTTATTTTTTGAAACACTTTTCACTCTCAAAACTGGTACAAGGTAGTTTTTGAGCGCCTTTTGAGCATTTTTTAAAATTGAAATCATACTTCTATGATGGATGCTTGATGAGATAAAAGCTGCATTAGCACTTACAGGACACCCTGTATAAAAACATTCAAATGTTTGCCCAATATTGTTTAAAAGAAACATGTGCCACAATGTGGATTGAATGATTTATCCAAAAAACTGGTTTTTTTTAGCTCAATTATAATTGAGCTCTGATATTAACAACATAAAGTTTTTTATGTTCAAGCATCGAAATGTTCAATTATCTGAAAAAAAAATGGAGAGAATTGAAAAATATTTTTTGGCATCAGACATTTTTCAACATTTAATTCAGAACTTTTCCAATTTTCAAGGGCTTGATACTGAAACTGAGATGCAAAGCTATTCAAACATGTCCACACCAGCAATACTTATGATGATCTTTCAATACACTGACTGTTCAGGTATTTAAATTTCATTACTTAAATAATTGTCGCTTGTATGTCTTGTGCATTACACTGATTTATAATGTGTGTCGATAATAATATGCTGTAATTTGAATTAATAAATTAATTTAGTAAATTATTGTGATATTTTAATTTTTTCTTGTGAAATATAGTTAAAAAAAGTATTTTAAGGCCACAGGCCTACTGCATGATAAATATTGATATATATATATCATGAATATTTTCTGTTTTTATAAATAAGTGATGCAATGAAGTAGTTATAGTTTTTTCTATGGTGTTCTTCTTTATACTAAGATTATATGAGTAAATTTTGTATACTGATATATAGAGGGTATACGTAAGTCTGTTAAAAAAGAATTGGTGGGGTGATAGTACCATCAAAACAAACAATATTCATAATGAAAGCTATGGTCATAATCCACTGAGTTCAGAAAATCTAAACTTACTCAGAAGCACGTCCAACAAGCACAAGTCTTTGCTTCAGACGTCATTTCCACTCTGCCAGAGAAGCAGAACTTTCCTAGAACATAATCGTTAACCATTTGCCGTATGCAAATTTCTAGTGAGGCATGTCCTGAATGCCAGATACCCTGAACTGTTGGATGTGATGGACCAGTGATGTGGTCTCCATGCTCATTGGACCTAAATCTATTTGACTTCTTTTTGTAGGGACACATGAAAGCATTGGTGTATGAGTGGCCTGTAGACTGCAGAATATCTCATAGTAAGAATTCTTGTTTGATGCAGTAGAAAAGATCAGTATGACACCAGGAGTCTACAAGGTGCATTCATTGTGTATAGTAGTAGTTGTCTTTCAATTGGTGTAGACTGTGCCACATGACCCACCATCAGACATCACTTTGAGCATCTCCTCTGTGTCTTTTGCTGATCTGCTTGGGTTGTGCAACTTTTGATTTTCTTGTGTCTTTTTTTTCACTTCAACATGGACAATTTACTTTACGCTTTTCTGACACTGAGTGAATTGCGACCATAGGGTTCATTGTAAATATTACTTGTCTTGACGGGTACTATCACCCCCTCTAATTTTTTCAAACAGTTTATGAACACCCTTTATACGATTGCTATAATAAAATTGAATAAAAATAACTGACTTTTCCTTCTTACAGCATTCCATTGTCAAGTACTAGAGTGTTACATGAGTTTGAAGAAAGATGTTGTAAAGGTTTGACTTTAAACTTTCAAGACATTTTTTTTCATATAATAAATGTTTTATTTAAAAATCAATTAAAAAAATTAACATACCAAAAAAAAAATTTTTCAAAGATTCCATCTTGAAGCTTATTTTTTTCTTCATTATTTACACGTGCATTTTCCATTTTTCCATAGTTTTTATTCCATGTATTAAAAGAAAATCTACAGTATTCCCACTCGTCCTACTTTTTCTACTTTTTTGGTAAAATGTCCTACTTTCTCAGTTTTTGTCCTACTCTTCCACCAAATCCTATCTACAAAATTGGTGCAATTGGTTTTAATTGAGCAGGGAATCATTGATGTATTGCCAAATAGTATAAATGTTGTAGATTGCAATTTTATGATTCTGCCAAAGCAGAAATTTTATCGTTTTCAAGGGTATTTGGGGGGCATATGTGGACCATTTGGTTTATTAATTTTTCATTTGCTTAGTTTGAGATTTCAACAAGTCGAGTAGTAATTTAAAAAAATGTGGGGGGGGGGGCTGGAAAACATTATTTTGTATTTACTACTTCGTGGTCTTGGACAATGACATTCATCATTCAAAATTATGACACACATTTTGTGTATAGGTGAAACAACAGTTTGCATAACAAAGCAGTTGTATACATAGGCCTATTCTAGGTTTGGTGATTCTGATGCTACCCAATAGCATTCCATTGTCTTCTGTATTTTTAGGGTATGCAGAGGCATAAACAATGTACAGAATGCTTCGCAAAGAGCTAGAAATGAAAGTGCTTCATTTTTCAAAAATGATTACACTGTCATTGAACAGTAAAATATAAACAAATCCCTTTAAAAAAGGGATGTCAACGCAGTAAAACCATCTGGTTCACCTTGACTTATTTATATCGGAGCTTGTAATTTACACATTTTGCACTGTGTTTTCGAAAGTGGTCTTGAAGGAGCATCATTCTTGAAAATTTTACATGGCTTCATAATTTGCTATGTGCATTGTCAAAGAGAGTTGACAGATTGGACTGTGGAAAACTCAAAAAAAAAAATTAATTTATATTGTGAGGAGAACACACAAAAAAAAAAAAAATTATCTGCAGTTACTAGTTTTGGCCAAAAATTGTTTTTGTAACCCAGTCATTTCTGTCATTTTGCTTTGACTTGAGTCAATCTTATAGGATACTGAAATAGTGCTATGGAAAAAAATATATAATTTTTTTTTTTAAATAAAATTTTTTTAGGATAATTTTTGTTGTGTTATGATTATGTTGTCTAAGGGGACCCTCCCCATCCTACTTTTTAGTCCTGCTTTTTCCTACTTCCTGTAATTTTTCGAGTGGGAGAATCTACTTACTGTACTGTCACTATTGTCATCAATAATTACAAAAAAACTGTTTTCTTTATTGGGAAATCATGTACAGATCTTGCAAAAAGATTAAAACTATTGAGAGAATCATATGATTTCTTCCTGAAATGGTTTTTGGAGGAATAGAATTTTCATGAAATTGATTAAATATCAAAGTATGTTTTCCATTGATTTCACATGAAATATTTTTATCTATTTAAACCAGGCTCTTGAAAAGTATTAAAATGCATTATGTCACTAGTTATTTGTCAATGTTATAAGACTTTCTAGTGTGTTGTTCTCTAAAACATTTTGTGATCTCTATCTGAATTCTCTCAGATAGAGTGGAATCGCTGTGCTCCTGCTGTATACTACCAGGCTATCTTTCCACCTTAGATTAGTGGCACTATTTTATATTTTTCACACAATATAGTTTTGTCTGATGTCAATATAAGGTGCAAACAACACTGTAGGTATATAGTGTGGTTCAGAAGTCTTGACCTCTTTAAAAAAAAAAAAAAATTAAAAAAGGCTATCTCAAAGATAAAGACAAAAGACTTGGAGCATTAGAAAAAAATGTTTCAAAGTTTTTTATTTATTACGAACTAAATTTCTATATGCACTCTTTTAGTGACAATGTCAAGTCTAAATCTACATAGTATTTCTTGCCATGTAATTTGCAACATGGGTGTTACAAAGAATAGAAGTGAGGATGAAAGTGAAAAAAAAACCAGTTTTTTTAAATACAAATATATTAATTTAATTCCTGTTAGGCAGTTGTCGTTTTAACTTTTCAACTGAATTTATGGATTTTTTTATTTCTTTATATATGTACTTGCATTAAATTCTAGATGATCCAGAAGTCTGGAGCTTGTTTTGAAAAAAATACATTTAAAAAAACTGTTGAAGATAGAGACAAAGCATTCTTATCTTAAAGCATTTGAAAGGAAACGTTTCAGAGTTTTTTTAACTTTCATTTACTTTACTTCCATCCTTTGTAATGCCCATGTTGCAAATGACATGGCAAAAAATGCTATGTAGGCCTGACATCTTTCGCATCACTAAAGGTGCACATGTAAAAATTTTGTAGTAAGTAAAAAAGAAAGAGACAGAGAGAGAGAGAGGTTAAACCTTTTCTTCCAAATGCTTCAAGCTGTTTGCGTCTGTCTTTGATGGCTTTTTTTTCAAATATTTTTTTTCAAAAGAAGTCAAGACTTCCAAAAATCACCCAATATATCATGATGCAAACAAGGTTGTCATATTTTAGTGACTTCTGAAGTGGGTTAATGCGCATATTCCTTGAATGAGTGGGTTTCAGCCCTGGGTTCCTTTGGAAAAATTGCTTTTCTTGACTTGTACTATCACATGTCTCATTTTGACTGTAGAGTTTTGGGCCACCCTGTATATGATGTTGAATATCAAACTAATTTTTCAAAGTGTATCTGATTGTTATAAATTTTCTCTAAAATTTTGTTTTATACATTTCATTTTAGGACTTACTTTGTGTCGTTGCCCATGGAACAGCAAAAGTTAGGGGTCATGCAGTAGAATTACTTTTCCAGTATCTGCCTTCCCTAAACCCAGCTTTGTTGGATAGAAAAGGAATTGGTAATAAGCTTAATGGTGTGTTCTGTTTTAGATTTTCATGCTTTTCCAACTGTGATGTCCTGTGACGTGACGTGCCCCGTGAAGTGAAGTGACATGCAGGATTTGTTTATGGGCCATTTGTTGTGAGCAACTCTGCTTTTTAGCTTTTTGATATTTCCCATTTTTATTTTTTTTAAATTTTGAATATTTTCTTTTTTCTCATTCTCTTATTTGTAATTTTTTACTTACCTATAGTTAGTTTATTTCCCTTATCTGAATCTTAGTGCTGATGTATTAGCATGTAGCTGCAACCTTTCCATTGTGGCTTCTTTAGTATGAGGTGTTTTTATAATGGTTATTTAATCTTTTGATGTTTGACTTAAAATATTATTACTGGTCACATTGTTCTTTAATATTCTACCGATTCTCATGATTATGAGGCAGTTAAAAAGAGATAGAGCTGTCAATATTTTCAAGTACAGGTATATATGTTTTTGAAACCACTTTAACCCTTTAACACCCAAAAGATGGCCCAGATAAGGAGTATGGATATGTTTTGGATGCTTTTGTGAATGGCAGGGAAGAAGATAAAAAAATTTTCTGAGGCTGGAACTGAAAAGCAGGTATAAGTCTTATAGAAGGGTGAGGAGAAAGATAATAGTGTCAAAACTTGAATGAGTCCATTTCGAGAAGAAATGTCTGAGTGAATAATTATAATTCTGAGAGTTAAACTGTTTGTTTATGGCAGTTATTCTTAGTGGGTGTTCCATTAGTGGCCAGAGATGTTACGATATACTTTGGGGATAAAATTATATTGAACATAGTGATAGGACAATGATTTCCAATCAATTTTGGCACTTTAGGGTGGCACTGACGTGTATCAAAATTAGTCAGGGGTGTATCAAAGCATTTGGAATATTCAAGCGAGCCACAAATGCAAAATGTTTGCAATTTTCTGATCTATGGTCTGAGAAAGGATGGTGACAAAAAGAGGGAATAATTTTTAGGGTTCGGTGCATATCAGAAATTCAATTGAGAGTGAGACTTTCAATGCATATTCTTCACATTCTGTATGCTACGAATGTTACTATTTTATGTAAGCATGATTAAAGAATGTAAGTAAGAAAAAGAACAACATCTGAATGAACATGATTTAGCCTACACTAAAAGTAATGAGGTTGTTATACATCAAAATAGCAAAGCATATATTTATGTTAAACTCTGACTCATTTACAATCTTACGCATGAGAGACATTTTTTTTCATACTTCTATCACACATTCAGTTATCTTTCGTAAAAGTGTTATAAGCAATTTTATACTTTGGCCTGAAACAATGCGCTATAATAATTTGGCCTATAAATAGTATGTGAAAATAGCCCAGCTGCAGTTATAGTTGGTGATCTCTAAACATATATCTATCCCTGAAAGCATGTGTCACCTATAAAAATGAAAAGGAGATAAATGCCATAACAATGAAAAAGAAAGGGGGAAAAAACATGTTTCTCACCATGTTTTTGAACTATGCATAGTTCTGGGTGAGTAATTCTTCCTTTTGCCCTTCTTTAAGGAGGGAAAAATTATTTAATTTTGTCACAAATACCCGGTCAACACAACTTCGTTGCATTTAGATCAGTTTATATTTAAATTTTGTTTTATCAATCAGCAATCCTCATTTTCAGATTGCATCATATTGAGATCGTATCTAGAATTTTTTTTCTTATAAGTAAATCCAAACTTGTGAGATTATGATTAATAATATTCACAAAAGGGAGAAAAATATATTTTTTGTAATATGATATATATCTTAGATATTATCATGTATTTAAGATGTTTAAGAGACAAAATGTCATAAAAACACTTTCAAATTATTTTAACCTTTTCAAGCTCAATTTAATCTAGGTTTGACTCAAAAAAATATCAAATTTTTTAAACATAATAGCAAAATGAACAGGTATGGCTTATGTGCAGCACTGCAATCTATTAAAAATTTTCTAATCCTAAGCTCTAAGCAAGTTACATTTGAGAAGTGCCAGGATGGCAGGTCAGCTGTGCCTGAGTGGCGCAGTAGTAAGATGCTCATCTTCCACTATGAAGGTCCATGGGGTTTGAATACGGGCAAGGAACATCAGAAACAAGTTCTTTACTTACTGTGTCTAGGGTGACCATCAGTAGATGGTGCCTTCATTTCCCACCCAACTTCACTGGTTGGAAATTGCCATATAGCTTTATATGACCAGAGTTAGTGTGTGGTAAAATAGTCAGAAATAGATTGGCAGATCAGTTGTGCTCAATTTCAACTTAGGTTGAACTGGAAAGGAGGTTGAGAAAAACATTATTATTTTTTTTTTTTTCAAACTGTAAACTGATTGGGCATCTCAACTTTGCCATCACTCTATAAAATAATTGCTCTCATATTTAGCTACTACCACATCCAAATCATGATAGTTTTGTTTCTTGATTTATATTTAGTGACAGCTTTAGCAAATTTAAAAAATGGAAAATTGTGACTCTAGTCACTGCAAAGAAAGATTCTTGGAAAATTTTGTGGTGGAATAATATCAAAATATATACAGCAATTTATTAAACTATATGTTTATAGAATTTAGGTTCTGGGAGTACCGCTGTGGTGGTCGAGTGGTCATAGTGATAGAATTGGGTTTGAACACCACCATTGCCATAGTGGTGGTTGACTGAAGTTGGTTTTCTGTGGTTTCCAGCTTTGAGGCGCGAATGTGAGTTGACTTTCCCGTTGAAAAGTCTCGCCACAGAGAGCAACAGGCCTCTACAACAATACCAGTATTCAATCATTACATTTCACTCATAGTTATAAAAATTGACAGCAGATGGCAGCACTACATATAACAAGCATTAAATAGAAACATCCTTCACATAAGGTTCAAAACACATACATGCACAACTTCCAGCAAGGCCCTGGTCTTGTTCAACCACCTGCTAAAATCTCGTCATTCAGACAGAGTGGTGGGCCATGATATGGTTAGAAGGAAGAGGTTCTGGGAATTATTGGTTCCAAGAATTCTAAGGAGGTTAAACTTGTAATGTTTGAAGAAAGAAAGCACTGGATTTACCATATTGTTTATGTACCTGTAAGATACGTATATTGTATATGTGGAAGAGCGGGAGTAGCCAAGAGAAAAATAAATCCTCTGAAAATAGTGATTAGATGTGGGATTTTCTTTTTGTGTTAAGGGTTTGGTCGCTGAAGGAGTCCCACCCTCAGTATGATGAACTCAGCCTATTCGTCTTATAACATTAGCAGAAAACATTCTTTTTTTCTGCAGAGTGTGAGATAAATGGCCTGTGAAAGCAATGATTTATCTTTAGCATGATGAGTAGGAGAACATAGCTGCAATATAAAATGTGGGAGAAATTGGAAGAGTGAAACGTTGATGAGGGAGTATCTTGCACATAGTGAGGTGTTTGGAACTACTTCACCAAACACCAACTCTGGCCATATCGCAATTTACTGCCATTAGAGAAAATGGGTTGGAAGTGAAGGCGCTGTCTATCGGTGGTCACCTCGAGTTCGTTAGGGAAAATATCTTATCGATATCCTTCCTTGGGTTCGAACCCGTGACCCTGACAACAACCTTCACGATGGTAGACGAGCATCTTACCACCATGCTACTCGGGCACGGTGTTTGGAACTGGGGCAGTCTAAATTTTGAAGTGTTTCTGGTATTTCTTTTAGAAAAGATTGCTGAGAAATAAAATGCGAATCAAATGGAATAGTCTACAGATGTTATAGAGAAAAATTTTGGAAATATCCTATGTGGAAAAATACTTTTTCACGATAGCTTTTTTTAAAGTAAAATATATATATATATATATTTATTTATTTATTTATATATATATAAGTGCTTCATCTCATAAGTAACAGATCCCGAAGATTTCTCCCACGTTCACAAGAATGCTGATCTTGATCCCATAGAGTGTTTTAAATAAAAATATTGTGTATTAGTAATGTCCATGTTCATCTTACTTAAATGTAACTGCAAAAAGAAGAATCATGTTGAAGATGTCATTTTTTTTGTATATAGCAATGATATTGTCTCGTGAATGTCATTGACCATATATTCAATACAGACCAGTGTCTTTGAAATCATTGTTCTCTCTGATTTCTTTGTTTGTTTGCTCGCTGTCTAACTGTGTTCAGCCAAACAAAAACATTGTTTATGAACAAAGGGAAACCAATGTCAAACATTCAGATATTCATTGTTGAAGCAGAAAAAATATTTTTTTTTTGTTAAACAGTTTTTGACAATTTTGGACATTCGTCAAGTTTTTAAAGTATCCCCTCATTTAAATCAAGTTTTGTATGCTAAATTTGGCGCTGATTGGTCAAGCAGTTCCTGAGACATTTCAGGGTTGCATAGAAATATTGCATAAAGCCATGACAGTTTTGAGCGAATATTTTGTAGATATGCAATAGGCAATTGAAACGCTAAAAAAGTGACATAGACTAATGCACATTTTGAGAAGGAAAAATTATACTGAGACGTATGTGATAGAACTTCTAGCTATACAATGCATCTGTGTCCCTAATTATTACTCTAGCTAAAATAATATATTATGCCACATTAATTTAAAAAAAATTATTTCTATATCAAAGCTAAAAGAAAAGAAAATATAATGTAATGAGATACTTGCAGCTTATGTGAAAAGCAATTGTAAATGTTCAGCTTTGTTTCAGAGCTGATAAAAAATCTGCTTTATCGCTTTGCTTAATTTTGCATTTCAGTCTTTGTTGCGAAAATGAAGGTTGCTGAGTGCTACTGATGTCATTTCTATTTTCCACCTTGATGTTTTCCCTCTCTCGTATCAAATGCTTCATAATATTCATGTTTCATCTTTTTTTCACTTTCTTTCAATTTTGCTGTCTGTTTTCTGTTTTTTTTCTCTCTTTTTTCTGTTTCTGTTCATCAATTTTTTTGTTTTCATGCTTCCTCATTTGCCTGGTAGGGTGGCTCCTAGACTCTTTGTGTACTCTGACCTGCCTTGTTCTCTTTCCCACCTTCTCTCCGAGTTCTGTGTCACCTTCTATACTGCCTACGGGATCTTCTCATACTGGTAAGAACTGTTCTTAAAATCTCTGTCTTCCACATCTCTTTTTCCAGTCCTTCATTCTTCTGCTTCACCCCTTCCTTTTCGTTCTAGCTGCCACCCCTTGAGTAACATGAATCTTAATCATTGCAATTGCAAGGATGGATGCTGTGTTGCATGCTTAGGCATGAGTGCTTGTATTTGTCTATGGAACTCATACATACTGATACAAGTAAATTGTTACCCTGTATGTAGCATGAATTTCTTGCCTTTTCATCAAAATTTGCAAATAATATCTGTATGATTGTTTTATGCACTAACACATCAACAAAAAAAACAAAAAAAACTACAACATTAAAAGGTCTTGTATATATTTCCAAAAGTATTCTATGTAATCATTTATGACACCGTGAAAATAGTTAGAATTTGTTTTACATCTATTTCATATTCATAAATCACCTTCACTTCTAATATTCTTCTTTTTTCTGAGCATATTAAAGTATCAAACTTACATTTGAATTTAATGTTTGGTAATACTTATGACAATTTTTTTTTGTGTAAATTTTCTTGAAAGCAAAAGAAATGGAACTTTGAATTAAAAAAAATAGTTTTGTAAATAATAAAAATGTTCCATTAAATATCACGTTTTTTACAGAGTCAGAGAAGGAAAAGTGATTTCTAATCAAAAATAATAAAAATGATTTCAAAACATAGGATTTTTGTCCCATCCTTAAAGTATGGTACATAAAAAAAAAAGGGGGAAAAAATACTGGGGGGGGGGGGAAACTAACCAATTCATTTTCCAAAAAAAAGTTGTGTAAAATAAAATAACTTAATTTTTTATTTGATTCAATAATATACTGTAAAAGCAGTTGAATTATAAATCTTTCTACAGGATGGTTTTACATGAAACAACAGCCATAGTTCTCTTCTACAGAATGTTCACAGTACTGTACCTCTATATCTTGGACATCTAACTTGGACAAGTTTTATAGAACTGTAGATGTCCAACTTAGGTTTTACTGTAGTTATTTCAATCAAATAAAACACTATGTTAGCATTAAATTGGCAAAATCTTAAATGATTGCATGAAACGTATGTAAGTTTTCTACATTTTAAATTAAAGCTGTAACTTATGCTAAATAATTTGTTCCTTTATACTTCTTAAAGCTAAAATTTTAAAGATTGATTTTCTTTTTTAATTTCAGTGTCATTCATTGTTGAACTTCTTATTTTAAGAATTATAATTTACTTAGTTGGCCTATATTGAAAAAAAAGAACTACCAAAATTTAAAAAAAAAGTTCATTTGCCTCTTATAAAACTTATTTTTTAATTTTTTTAACATAAAATTTTTTTGTTTTAATATTGAGGGGAAGAAAATCTAACACTTGGCATGGCAAATTATTTAAATTTTTAGTAAATTTAGTTAAATGACTAAAGTAACAGTATTTATTAAAAGGAACTGAAAGATTTTTTTTAAGACCAGTAGTTTATAAAGTGGAACATTTGAAAAAAATAAGTTAAATTAATTACTGTATATCGTCTCTTATTATTTATAATTTCATTGTGAGAGGGATTGCTAGCATAAAATAATTTCACAGTTGGTTGCGTTATGTTTTGTGATGTGCTGTGGATTCCCCTGAATTTGTGGTTACAATGAATTAGTAATTACTCAGATCAATAAAGATACAGATTGAGTAGAACTTTCAATGTTAGTATTATTGTGAGCATAAATTATTTGATTCTGAATATCCAACATCAAAAATCAGAAACTTGAGAGAAACAGGGCAAAAACTTCAGTTCAATGTTCCTGACCTTGAGTTTCCTATGATTCTCTTGGTCTTACAAAATTTTGTTCAGAGAACTTGATATCGCTGACTTGATCCATATATGTGACTCGTGGGAAACCTCATTATTTATATCATTCACTGAATCTACTTACTTCAGTAGTTGCACTAGATTGCATGGCTCAGACCAGTAGAATTAGCAACTGTAGATTTTTTAGATACATTTTCTTTTCAAGTTTATTACCAAAATTATTCAACCTCCACTCTTTACTCTCAAACCTTGCACCGCATAATTTATTTTCAATATAAAAGAATCTATATTAGAATACCTAGTCTAGTGCAATTAGCTGTAGTTTATCTGCACAATTTTTTTTCTTCTACTGCATCCCTTCCTTTCATGTTTGAAGAAAGATTTGTGGGGGTTATTTGTGAGATATTTTTTGCACTAGAAATAATAAAATACTATTTCTTATTATGCATATTGTATAATTAACTGTTGTCACTTGTGTTTTGGGATTTTTAATAAAGGTTTTGTAAGAATAATTATCTGAAGGTTTATTCAAGTCAAATTAATTATTTTTTTAATGTAATAATTTGTCAGCAATAATGACATTTTGAAATAGTCAAAATTATATTAATTTTTTTTATGACTGTCATTTGTTCACTCATTTTAATTTCGATTACTATTGGATTTTCTGCATTCAGTAGTTTCTACAAAATAAATTTCCTTACAAGTGTGTTGTAATCAATTTGATTGCTCCATATTCTAACACACAGTTCCATTTATATACGTATCATAAAATTTACCAAAATGTATAAATGCTATGATGAATGCATAAATTTCCATATATCCTCATGTATATTAAATACATATATGAACATGGATTCAAGATTTTTGCAACAACTGAATTTTTTTTCATGTGAATAATCTTCTTTGTGTTTTAGGATGGAAACCTATGTCATGTCAACGGGAGTGTTGCCAAAGTCTTGTAGGAAATGAGGCTGTTAAGGTATTCCTATAAAATACATAACAATTCAATAATAAATTAGTTAATAAAATTTTTTTTCTAGAAAACATTTTTTTTTTCATCTAGGGGTAGAATGAATAGTAATTTGGCTGAATAACCAAATACCAAATATTTGACTAATGTTTTGACCGAATATCAATTTTCTTAAAATTCATCATAATTATAAATAAAATGGTGTTTTTAATTGAAAATAAAATTATAGGTAATTTTGAATGATGTTGAATTTTAATTATGCAATTTATTATTTAATGAGAAAGAGATATTGTAGTTTAATATTACTTACAGAACCAATTTTTTTTCAATGCTTGTTGCCAAGTTTACATCTAATTCAGAAAATGCCAACCATTATATACTTCCAACTAGTAATGTATTATAAAATTTATGACTTATTTTTTTTCTTTAGATGCTCTTTGCCCCTTTTGCCTCTTTCAGTAGCTCAATACGTATCTTGTCTAGGTACAGGGCATCCATAATTAAAAGACCCTATTTTAAAGTAGCCTACAGGCAAAACCAGTCATCAGAAAAGTGTGAAATTTTGTGGAAGACTTCATGAAGTGATGGGAATTTGTTTCAGGAAAAAAAATTAGTTGCACGTGTCGCCACCAGAGGGCGTTTTGCTTTGAATACCTGTAGTAAACATGTAAATTTATATGATTCGATGGGCCTTGGAATATCCTCTGGTCAGACGAAGCGCATTTTCACTTGGATGGTGCAGTCAGTACTCACAACTGCCGAATTTGGGGAACCAGGAAATCTACATGCCATCTTAAAGGTTCTGTTGCATTCACCAAAAGTGACGGTATGGTGTGGATTTACTGCATCATTTTTTCTTGGTCCCTACTTCTATGAGGAGTTACGTTCTACATGTCCAGTGCGATCACTGGGAAGCGATATGCATTGCTGTTATAGAACATAATTGTTCCAGCTCTGGAAGCATTGCACTTCTCAGTTCTGCTCTTTAATATTTAAAATTCTTTATGGGAAAAAAGATCTTGTATGATGCCCTAACCTAGTGATAGACAAACTATGATCACTTTGAGCCCGCTGCAGATTTCAACATGCAATAGTAATGCATACTGTGTTTTGAATCCATATTAAATTATATTTGTCTGCCAAATGTTTTAAATGGTTTTTTTGGCCCTCTCCTAAAAATGTCCATCACTGGCCTAACCCATCAAAAGTCCATGAGAAATTGTCTTTTTTCCGTTCATCATTTTTATAGTAGTGTGAAAGGTTGATCAACTATCAAACAGTCCCCTCTTATGGACTATGTGGGCATCTCATTTTCGAAACTTGTGTTTCTAATCATCACATCTCATTAATTCTTGTTTACTATTATTGTTTTTTGTTTTTAAAAATGTTACCAAACCATAATAACAATAATTTCAGGTTTTTTTTTTTCTTTTTTCAGCCAGTAGATGATATTGTGAAATGGTTTAGGCCAGTGGCCAGAAATTTCGTTCGGGGAGGGGCACTTTCATTTTTTTGGGGGGAACCAAACCGATAGAACAATAGATTTGGCCATCTTTTTCCCTTTTTCTGACATTTTGAGGGGGGCCAGGCCCCAAGTCCCCCTCCTCGCAACGGCCTTGAAATGGCTAGTAAGAAAAACAAACCATAGTTCTTTTATTCTTACTGGGCACTGACATTCAAAAAACACAATTTAGTTGATATTCCCCTTAACTACTGGTAAATTTTTTTTTTGTGATTGTGGTTTCATTATTATTTTCATCATGAAACTGAAATAAATCTATATACTCAAAATAGATGTGTTTCAATCACTCAATTGCCATTGGGTCAGCAGAACAACCACCTCCTTTGTATTTATGTGAGCCTTGTTCTGAAGAGATCACCAAAGAATATGGTCCCCAACATATGATTGATATACTCCTACCTATGGACAAAGTGTCTGTGACTTGTGAAAATGCTGTAAGTATAGTTGTTCCTCTGTTGCTAATGCTAAAATTAAAATAAACAAAGTTTCAATCTAACAAATCTTTATAATCATTTTGATATTACACTGTTATTGCATGCTATCTGTAAGTGCATGTCAAGCAGTAATTTAAATTTGAAGATTAATACTCTACTACTCTACTTTGTAGAAATTTTAATAGTATATATTTAATAAAATTTGCAATTCAAAAAGTAAAAGTACACACTAGGCTAATTATGAGCCAAAGGGGAAGCAAATCCAAATACAGTGTATGCTTGTTTCTACATACTTAAATGGACTTGTAAAATTAGTTAGTAAAATCAAAAGTTCCCAGGCTTATATGGAAAAGACAGACAAAGAAATAGCATCTTGTTTCTGACAAGTGAAAACGTGTCAGTTTATAAATTGGAGGTTTATAAAATCAAGCCCCGACTGTAGGTGGAAAAAATCTTGAGAGGATCTATCATTTGTTGAAAGTAAATTCAATTTGAGCTTTCAGGTGATAACATTCTCATTTGTAGACACAACTTCTTTAGTGAAATTAAACACATTCACATATGCATCAAAGTTTGTGCTTCGTTGAAATTTTCAGCTAGTCTTGATTATCTGAGCTTCATCTAAATAGGAAATTAAAACAATACATCAACACTGCAATTTCATTAATTGGAGTGAATTTTTTTAATTAGCTGAAATGGTTAATTTAGGGCAAAATATGCTGTTTGCCTTTATTTTATTATTACCTATAAACAGATAAAATCTTGCTTAGCAAAGTTGAATAGTTGTTACTTTAAACTTTATTAACGATTCCCGCAATTTGGTGGGATTTTATGTCTCTGAACAGGTAAAATTTCAGTAGCACAAAAAAAAAAGGCACACACAGGTAATCAACTCTTTCTAGAAAAATAGTTTTGTATTGCTGTATTTTGTACTAAAAAAAGATGGACTTCTAAAATACTAAAATTGAGAAAAGAAATCAGTATTATGGGTTTTTCGACCATATGTATATTCAAATATCATATGGGATCATAGAGGATTAAGAATATCACCCCAATGTTCCTTTTTTGAAATTTGTGATGCATTATGTTGTGTGCATCCTTAATCATTTTTTATGATTTATCAAAGGACTGTAAAGCAACAGACAAATCTGCAGTTGCAACATGTTTCTCTGCTGAATGTGCCAACCTCAACAGTCACAGGCCTATAAGATATTGCGCCCAGTGTGTTGTGCAATTTCACAATGATGAATTAGGAGTAGATCATCTCATACATACAACCATTCCATCCCCATGGAGTATGGATAAAGAAACGCAATCGTACATGGTGGAAGCTGTTGTCAGGTAAACAATAATAAAACTTTTACATGTGAGAATTTACAAATATTTTCTTGAGTTTGCCATATAATTTACTTTAATATCAGATTCGAATTTTCTAATGTGTTGATGGTGATAGTTTTTTTTTTGTTGGAAATTTTTTGTGCAAGTGTTCAGTGATTTTTAAGATGTACATTTTGATTTGATTTTTCTCATTGTTTGACAATTTGCTTGACTAGAGTTTTTTTTTTAACAAAACATTAGTGATTCTTGTGTGATAGTTAATTTTTTCACAAATACAAACTATAATTATTTATGGTAAAATTTGTTATAATATTCAGTATCTTTTCCATGGAAATCGGGTGAGTGTAGATTTAGTCAATCTTCAATGTTTCCAATATGAATGGACCATAAGATGTAGATGACAAAATAAGTTAGAAAGTTATCCTATTTTGCAGTGGCCATGTGGGGGGAAAATATCCTTGAGCGTGGTAAAAGTTAAAATAAGTAATTAAAAAAAGAGGAAAGTTAATCGTTCTGATAATAGTAATAATAAAAAAACTCATTCTTTCAAAAGTTTTCCAAAAATTTACTTTGGAAAAGAATTATTTGATTTCTGAAATTATTTTTTTTTTGAATACCGATTAGCCTTCTTCGAGAAGCTGAACCACTGAATGACAAAAACATTAAAGAGCAGAACATCAATCAAGATGATGCAGAAGAGAGTACTGAAGTCAATGTTGTTGAGGAGCGGCAACTATTAAGCCGGTACGGAATTTGGCTTCTTGTTGGCTTGTGCATGCCAACTGATGACACTCCTGATGTAAGCATTTTTTCTCCCCCACTTATTGTTCAATTAATGTAGTGAAATGCCCATATAACAATACTCAAGGGACCGGAAAAACATTTTATAAAGGAGTTATCACTATAGATGGAGTATATTAACACTATACTCCATTTATAGCAATAATGCCTTTAACATGGAGTATATGAAAAGTGCATCTGGACCAAAGAGTAATATTGTTATATAGGTGATTATTGTTATAGAGGATATCTTTATATAGGTGATTATTGTTATAGAGGATATCTTTATATAGGTGATTATTGTTATAGAGGATATCTTTATATAGGTGATTATTGTTATAGAGGATATCTTTATATAGGTGATTATTGTTATAGAGGATATCTTTATATAGGTGATTATTGTTATAGAGGATATCTTTATATAGGTGATTATTGTTATAGAGGATATCTTTATATAGGTGATTATTGTTATAGAGGATATCTTTATATAGGTGATTATTGTTATAGAGGATATCTTTATATAGGATTTTCACTGTATATTCAATTAACTCTTCATCTGAGATGTGTTATGTGACATTATTTGCTTTATAAGAACATCATTTTTTGGCAGGATTCATTGGGGCGTCTTCTAAGCATACTTTTCCAATGGTTTCACTATACTGCTTGCCTACCTGATGGTATGCATACAAGTATTTGGATCAGCTGCTTTGAATTAAATTTTATTTTGAGTACAGTAATACCCCAGCTTACGCTATTCCGAGTTGCACAATTTCAGAGTTAACAATCTTTTGTTAGAAATGCATATTTCTGAAATTCAAGCATAATCACTGAACTATTGCTGAGATAGCAGAGATTAATAAGTGATATCACGTCAGAACCGCTTCATTCGATCAGAACATCATGTGTAATGAAACTAAATTAATTTTTTGAGTCTTCACATTAAATAAAGATGTAAAATTTGCAATGATGTTAGAAATGGAATTCCAAAGCTTGCAAGGCATCTGCCATTTTTGCAGAGAAAGTCATTCCCAAAGTCTAATGTTAACGCCAGTCTTGAATAAAGTTTGTTCAATGTGAGGATCTTTGATGCATTTTGCAATGCACCTCGTGTGCAACTCTTAATTTATTTCAACCCACAGATAAAAATTGTTTTCTTGTCTCCAAGCACAAGCAGCTCATTTCTTTTGATGGACCATGGTCTTATCAAAATATTTAAAGTGACAACACATGACTTTTATTTGCACAGATTTTAGAGAAAGTTAATTTTTATGAAATCTTAGGAAAATACTTCAATGGTACAGCCATAATAAGGAATAAAAAGTCAGGTATTTTTCTGAAATTTTGGTCCCAATTAACTGATATTTATAGTTATTTGTATGCAAAATTGCACCCCCCCCCCCAATTTATACATACTCATATGGCATCCCACCTATTACGTAACTTTGGGGTATTACTGTATCCTTAAAAAATTACTCAATTGAAAAATAAATAATTGTATTTTATACTTTTTTGTATTTATTATGATAATTATAATTATTTTTTTAAAGTCTTGGGGTTAGAAAGTTTGAAGGGACTTCACTGAAAATTCAAGTCACATTTAAACTTTTTCAGTGAAGTTATTCCAAAACTATCACACTTCTTCCTGTATGGAGGCGAATCAATTTGTTCTGAGCAATTTTAAAAAAATGCATATAAACTTCCCCGTTGCAACTGCAGAGTGAAAGTTAATTTTTTTCTGTGTCATTTATCTCAGCATTATCTCTCCCATTTTTTTAAAATTGAAAATCATGATAAAAAGCTGTTTGATGAGTTCATAATGGGTAAATGAGATAAAGGAAGGGTGGTGAATGCTTTAGAAGAGTTCGAATTGATAAAGACACAGCAGTAAAATTTAGTCTGAAAAATTCCATTTTTGCTAATTCCTATGTGTAAATATAGTTTCCAGTTTTGAAAGATTTATCACTGGGACTTAAATTGTGCATCGTCTATGGATTTTTAAGAGAAGGGGGCTCAGCTGTGATCCAGAATTCAGTGAAATTCCATAAAATATAGATACATTTTGAGATACATATCCAAAATGATATGTGCAAGAATGAAATTTTGTTAAAAATAAATGTTATTTCGGTTTTTCCTGTATTGGTGAATTTCATACAATTTGCATAAACAAGAAAAAAATGTTTATGTAAATTGGTGATCATTTTGAAATTAACCTTTTTTCAAGGGACCTCTATGCTTTTATTTTTTGATTGGGGTTACAATGTCATAGATAGTTTTCACACTGTTTGTTCAATAGACTTTATTTATCCAATATGTCGGATCCTGATCTCTAGTGAAAATTTAATTTATGATTTTTTAGGTTTTTAAATTAGTATGTTGATATTTATTATATATAAATGTTTACAGATCAAGCTGGAAATGCTCTTGAAAGACTAAAAGCAGAGGTATGTGTTTATAGCATTTAAATGTAAAAAGTTGCTTCCCTCACCTTTCTTTTTTTCCCTATTGATTCCTGTGGTCAAAATTATGTTTTTTTGTTTCACCTTTTCTTCCATGTAATTTCACTTTCAATAACTGTTTCTTCTCACTTTCATCTTTTAACTGTTATATTAAATACATACATACAGGTTTTATTGACTTCTCTTGTTTTTTACGATTGCTCCTTGAAAATTTTTAAAATAATCTTTTTTTTAAAATTAAATTTGTATATTTTTATAAAAATTTACTGATAAATTGCAACAGATACTCAATTGAAATCAGTGAAGCTGAAATCAAGTTGAATAACTCACTGTAAGCACTCATATTAGCTTTCATGATTTTTTTTAAGTACATACATGGTTGGCTGATGGAGATAGTGAAAAGCCACTTCAATGTTTTTGTGTCTTGTTTACTTCCTCATCCAGCTGAATATGCCAAAATTGGAGGCCACTGGTAATTTTCTGGATTATAATTCTAGATTCAGTAACTTTCTAAATTAAATTATAATTAATCATGGAGTTTTATTTGCATAATTTTTTTCATGAAAAAATGGTATTTTTAAGGGAAACTTGGCCATCTTACTCTAATCAAATAAAAGAAGGTTTCAAGCGACTTCTTTGCCTTGTACCATATGACATCATAACTTTGGAGGTGAGTGTTAACCACAACTGCTTTTTCCCTACTGCTGATAAGAGATATTGTTTTTGTATATGTTTATTTGTGTGTTCAACGTATTTTACTTTTCATATTCCATTAAAAGTTGTTGTATATCGTGTTAAAGGTGTGGGAACATATCATGCCATATTGGATGGAATCATTCCGTCATGAGCAAATGGAAGCCGATTATGCTGAGCTAAAAATATTACTTAGGTATTATTATCTTAATATTGTTTAAAAAAAACTTAACAGTTATTCTTCTGTTATTTTTCTCAGAATTTTATTAACTATTATATTGCTAATTCATTATTTTGGTGTGAAACTGAAGGTTTGCATTTTCTTTTTCTTTACATAGCAAAGTGTTTGATCCAGACTTGAGTCCACTTGGGTTTGAAACAAAGCAGATGTATAGATTTTTAACTCTTCGCTTCGAAAACAACTCTTTGACAATCCGTGAACAAGCCCTGTCATGGCTTCAGGTAAAAATTAATTTGAAAGTTTGAATCAAATTTATCTCTCTTATGTATTAAACCTTTTTTTAATGTCACTACGGGGAACTTAAGGTTGAAAGGCTAGTTCATGAATAACTTTTCCTTAGGTTCTAACTTTGCTTGAAGTTCCAGTGCCATTAGAGCTACTTTATGACATGTTCACGAAAGGAATTGAAGCTGCAAAAGCAGGTGATAAAGAATCAGGAACAACAACCTGTCAGATTATTCCACCTGCAGCTGAAATGCAGCGTTACTTCACTAGCGAAGCTTCCACCAAATCTCAGATAACTGCTGCGCTCGAGAAAGAGGCGGCTTCAGAAGAAACTTTGAAGGAATCAACAATATCCTGTTTCATTTTAATGTTGGACATCTTGATTAAACAAGTAATGTCATATCTTTTTTTTAATTACTTTCTTTCTTATTTTTTCCTTCCTTTACTAACAAGAATAATTATTATTTGCAGATGGGAATGAATTACATTTTTTAATTTATCAATTGAAAATCTTATATCAACAGATTAATCCCATTTTTATTTTGTTATTTCTATACCATTTATAATGAACGCAGTATTGATAGCTGTATACAGTAAAAAAAATCCCTCTTTTGCAGACACCAGTGAGGCAAAAAGAATTTGTCTTGTGACCATAAAAAAAATGGGTTTTTATTAAAGATTTTGTTTTTTTATGTAATTTTTTTGGCTGTAAAAGAGGGGGTTCACTTTAATATGAATTTCTTTAAAAAAATTATTTTATTTATTTATAATGAATTTGATACAACCAGGTTGTATTTGATAATTTTGTTTCGTTTTTTGCTCAGCTGGAATTACAAGAAGTAGCTTCTCATAAAGGCTTGTTGCAAAACGATGCACAAAATGTGATGAAGCTTGCTAGAGGAATGCTGAAGGTCAATTGCTTTGGTTCACATACATGCACTGCATCTTCAGAAGAAGGAAGCCAGTGTTCATATTGTGAAATTTGTGCTATATGGTTCCAGCTGTGTCTTATGATTATCAGTTACTTTTGTCCAGTTATGGAAGTTACAATGGCAGATGTGAGTGATTTTTTTTTTCATTTTGGGATGGCTGGGAAGGTAAATTCCTAGTCTAGCAATAATATTGCAATGATTTTTATCATTTCTAATTCATAGGTTAATACTGTAGCCACTCCAACACACATGGTTATTGATGAACCCGAACCCTCAGCTGAGGAACTGAATCAGGAATCCAGAATGGAGTATGATATGGCAGAGACAATGAAAGTGGACATACCACTACAGGAGATGTCTTCTGTTGAACAGATTCCCGAATCAGTCTCTGATAGAAAGCTCTCTGGGCCACTTATGGCAGCTATTGTTCAAGATGTCTGCCCAGAACAAGACACTGTTGCTTTGATGCCAACTGAGAGTGTTGTTGCTGTTATTGCTAATGAGGTCACCATAACAGAAGATGAAACTGGTATGATTTCAGAGATTTATTAAACATACATGATCATAAAATGCATTAGCAATATCTATATTACATGGTCACTTGTTGCCATTTCATCCAAATTTAACTTTTTTATGAATTTTTGCTAATATCATACTTGAAATTTTTTTTGGTCTAGTATGAATATATTAACCTTTGTTTTTGTAGCTCGAGCAACATGTAATGTGACTGAAGCCCAGATCTTGGATGAGAACAATCAGCCAGTACCTCCTTCACCGGCTGATGATACTGAATTTTGGTGCACTAGTGAAGGGAAATACAAGTTCTCTCTAGAGGAATTGCCTCCACAGATGCAACTCCTGTTTGTTCTGTTGAAAGTAAGTGCTCATTTTGAATGAAATATCAAATATTTTTCGCAAATTAATTTGATCCTATAAAGATTATTCATTTCCAAATAATTATGTTTTCAATGCATGCATGTTTATAAATTGCAACTGTTATTATTGCAGAGTGAAATTCCTATATAAAGATACCATCTATAACTATAATTACCAATTCTGTGTCATTTAAAGGTACATTTTGGAAAAGCTCATTATCACACGTTATTCAATTCATTATCGTTTCTATGGATCTTTATATTTTTACTACATTGCATTTGCTAGTAAAATGTTGCAAAAGGAAAGTAATCTTCATTTTTTTTCATGATTCTACCTATGGTCAGAGCTCGAGCCCCAGAAGCTAAGACGATTCTTATAATTTTTTTCTTTTTTCACAAAATAAATTCACTATAGAGGAGCCTCTGGGAGAGGGGCACTAAATATAACAGCCTAGTGGACCTAGCCGTTGTGGTGGTCGAGTGGACTCGCATCGTGGGTCCACTCGACATCCATATTGACGGACTCGCATCGCGGGACCCGGGTTCGAGCCCCACCGTCACCACAGTGGTAGTCGGCTGAAGTTCTTTTTCTGTGGTTCCCAACTTCAAGACGCAAATGCGAGCCGATCTCCCCGTTAAAAAGTCTCGCCACAGAGAGCAACAGTCCTACAAACAGTACAAATATTCAGTCATTACACTTCACTCACTTCACTTCTGAGATATAGATGGCAGCACTAAAAATCATACACAACACACACTAGATACGCACTCAGACTGTTAGGTATACCTACTCACACTTCCGGCACAACTCACTAGGTAGTAAATTGCCCATGGCGATAGACTGAGTTGTGCTCGGCTTGAAAAAAAAAAGCCAGTGGACCTGCTGAATGATGTGATAAACTATTAATTTACCACATATTATGCTTTTGACTGAGCAAAAAAAAGAATTCTACAGTTGGTAAGCAAGGGAAATCTGGGTCTTGAGTACCATGCACATGAAAAACTAAAATTGTGGACAAAAGAAATTTATGTGAAATTATGAAATTTCATTACTCTACTACTGAATGTTGTAGATGTTTTTGACAGAATAAATCCATTCAGTGCAAAATACTATTAGCATTGAAAAGCTGTCTGTCTCATGTATTTTACGTTGCTCAGAATTTGGCAGCTACTCACGGTTTTTCATTCTGCACATGCAGAATGAAATGAATTTAAAATTTCTCAAGTGAATCATACATCAAACTTTGTCAGTGGACTGCCAAATGAAAATGAAGCCACGATTTACAAGAGCTCAAAAAATCATAGTCAGACCTTTTTTAAAAGTAACAAAACACAGGATTAGTCTTTGTCATAACAAGCCCTTTTGTCCAAAATTCCAAAAAATTTGTGCATAAACAAGGGTTTCAAGTACAATAAACAAATTCCAAGTACAATAATCCAAAATAAAAAATATTAAAACATGAAAAAAAATAAACTAAAACTAAACTGCACTGCCCATAAAAACAATTCGTTTTCATCCATTGAGAATGGATACTTTCTCGATTTGTCCCAACATGAATGCCATATTTCATTTAATTAGTCGATACATTTGCATAATCATTTAAATGGCTCTCCACAAAACCATTTATTAGTTGAAACAAAAGAGGAAAAAAAAACTGAAAAATGGCTATCACATTCCTAATTATTTTTCTTGCTGTGATTTTTTTTTTCAAGTCACTTGCTGTACATGAGGATGCAGAGGTACTATATCACATCCTGTCTTGTATCAAAATGATGTGCTTACATTCTGAAATACTGAACAAAGCAGCCCAAACAAATCGAGGGTTTGTTGTTTGGTGTCAAGAAAATCTACTTCTACCAAAGTAAGTAAGAGTTTTAGATTAGTTTAAATGATTTACTATTTGCACAGACTTTTTAAATTTAGCACTTGTGGAACAAGACATGATGCACGTTGTGTGGAAAAAAAAGAAATTTATCTAGTTTTTGAAAAGTTCCTGTCAACTTTTTTCACATTCATTGAAGAAAAAACATATACTGTCATGTTAAAAAAAAAGATCCTAACAACTCCCTCAAGTTATGTCATTGAATGAAATCTGAAGAAAATTATATTGGTATTAGATGTAAATTTTTATATGGTCCCTTGAAGCTCTGCTGGAATAATGCATTTCCTGGCCAGAAATTTGCCTAAAATTTTTTAAAATTCTAATGTTTCTCTCATAACTTGTCACATAATTTTTCTTCTTAAGAAGAAGTTTGTTAATGAATTTTTGAAGTCAGTTTTTGTTATTTGCATACAGTTTTCTGTTTAGATTGTACCAGATTTATTAATTATGCTAACATTCATTGATTATCAACTTCTCATTAATTATGCTGTCTTAAAATGGGTCTTGTGCAACGGGATCTTAGATGTTGCTGTTGTACAACAGAATATTTTTCAGTCATTTTCAAAAGAATTTAATTTAGTAACTACTTTTATTACTTTCCCAGCTTCTGGAAGCTCTTACAAGGAGAGTATTCGCACATAGCACAATTAAGCACAGCGCTTCTTCTTCATTCTGTGACACTACCTGGAGGATCTGACATGTTTTGGAAGAGATTGGAAAATGAGTTTTATCATGATTCTTGGAGATTAAGATATGCTGCTGGTACTGAAAGTGTTACATTTCAAAATTATTAGCAGAAATTTGCTTGAAAATTGTATTTTTATATATGATAAAAAATTTTAATAGGTATACCAGTGATTTTGATTATTTGAAATTCACAATCAATCACTATACAAGCATTAAGCTTAATTATTTATTTACATTTCTTAAAAATTGTGTGCTTTGTAGGTAATTAGACATAGTACATTTTAACCATCTATATATCAGTTACTGCCAAAGCCTGAAATAGGCCAGTTTACGAATGGGCAGGCCATTTCACATATTAGTCAATTTCGCTGTAAATTTACCAGCCGATGTGTGGATTTATTCTTGATTTTGGGCTTTAGCCAGCCAGTTTGTGAAATAGCATAGAGTGATCAGTCCGAGTGGAAAGAAAAAAAAGGCATAATATTAAATTTATTTATTTATTCTTTGTCTATTAATGGCTCAGGGATCCATGATGTTCTTAAGTCAGCCACCTCGTTGGGCAATTTGCCTGTTGTGGCGTTGTATTTGTATTTGTATTTGTATTACCATCACTTGCTGCAACAAGGTGAACTTCTATCACATTTCAAATTGCTCAACAAACCAGAGATGATAAATGGGCCACTTACCAGACTGTCTCACATCAGCACATCAAATTTTGGCCAGGGATCTCCATCCACTTTAGGAAATGACTGGCCAAAGCAGAAAAAACACTAGTGATTTCTAATAATCACACCTCTTGGCCAATACACAAAATGGTCGGTCAATTCGCATATACTGGCCAGACTTTGGGCTTTGGCTGTAACATATCCAAAAAATAAGAAAAAAAAATTAGAATTTCACTCAAAATCTGTAGTCATTTTAATGGTATTACTAGCAATACATTTCATGCTAGCCCATTCAGATAATTTAAATGCTATATCTTTATTAAGCCTGTAATCTCCTTGTTCTTGGACCTCTTGTTATTTACTTTTCTCTTAAAATAACATGAAAATGATTAATAATTGATTAAAATAGCGTTTCCTCAACCTTTCTGAATACAAGGACCAGTAAAATGCCTGAAACATTTTGACGGTATTATGGAACATTCCTGTAATTTTCATTGTTTCAATTTTTTAATGCATTTGTCCCATTTTTTCCAGTGGTAATTATTAAAATTTTTAATATTTATCAACATCTTGAACACACACACCGCAATTTAAAAAAAATTTTTAATTATGATTGGTGATTGCACCCACTTCTGACAATGAATAACAATGGCGATTTCCGGCATTTTACGGTTTATTATTTAGGATCTTAGTTTGCCGTATTTTTCCTCAATGAAATATGGTCATCAGATCATCTGAATATTTTTTCCATGAAATACATTTTTTTACTGTGATTTGTAGCAGCTCTTTCACATCCTTCAGCAATTTTAGCATTAATTAGCAAAGTGCCTTTAAAGCAGCAAATTCTGCTTTTAAGTAACAAACAAAGTTGCTTTTAAAGCAATAAATAGTAATTTTTGGCAAAATTTAGTAATATCTCGTATTTAAGATTGCAATTTCCTACATTCTCCTTGATGATGTTTGGTGAATCTAAGTTTGAAGGAATAGTTTTATTGGAACCCATATGGATATTACCAGTTATCAGTTGCAATAGATGAAGAATTTTATTGAGTCTGCCTTCGGGGACCACCTATACCATCATAGGACCATAGGTTGAGAAACGCTGGATGAAAGGTTTAATGCACCATGCATGCTGAAGTTTTTAATCACAATTGGCATGCGTAGTTACATTTTAGATTGATTTTTTATGCACACCATAAAGCTCACTCGTTCATTAGGATTCAAATTTTCTTTACTTTATTTTTTTAACCAGTGGAAAAAGTCACAATGATCGCCCATTTTATGGATGCAACTGCTATTAAAGCGAGTCCTCTTCTTCAGTCAGCTCTTGCTAATGCTGTGTGTTACCTTGTGCGTTGCCTGGATGATTCTCAGCCAGTTGTATCTCAGAGGGCCCTTCTTAATCTCGATTCAATCAAAACATCTTCTCTGAAGGTAAATTCTGTATTTTTTTTTAATTTTTTATATTATGAGAACAGAGAAAGATTGAGAACTGGTTTTTCACGATGCAGCTTCTGTGAAAGGAATGTTTGATTAAAAGTTCTCACAAGTATGGCATATGCTTTTAGGTATTCTTGTGGTGTTTAGAAGTTCAATTTGACTGCAATATCTTGGATAGGCCAATGATTTTACAGACTGTATCGCAGATGTATAATCACTTGAGTCACAGGCGGTTTGTTACATGGGATTTCTTCTTGACAAGATTTGATACACTTTTTATGGAAGCGCAAGTTTTGCTTGAAAAATATGGAGAAGTTTCCTACATTAGAGGTTTGTTTATTAAATTTTTTTTACTATTTATGAATGTTTAGTTATTTTTTGAGGGAAAAATATACATCTTTCATGCCAGCGATTACCCATCAAGTGTAAATTTGGCTTTCCTTAGTTATAGTTACTGAATAATTTCATTACTCAAGCTAAGTAATGATATAATTTCATCTGCTAATACTTAACCTAACAAAAACTACTTAACACATATGTTATTAAGAGAATATAAAGCAATCAGTAATTACTAATTATGTTTTAAGAAATGAGTAAAAATTATTTCTAGATCATAAAAACTTACCTTTTATTTATAATTTTCTTGATCTAAGTTGCTATTTTTTTACTTGTATGTCTAAAATGAATATCGTACCACAAACTAAACCTCTACTCAATCATTATTAATTATGAATGTTCCAGATTTGAAAAACACAAACACCAACAGTGAAATGTTCCAGAGAAAATTAAAAAGAGCTAATGAAGCTGTAGCATTGAGAGGGAGCTGTCGCTCGCTAATGGCTAGTCTTGGAGTCAAATGGAGTTGTCAGAGAGCTATGTCTGCACCTGTTAGTATGCTGTCCAGGCAAGAAAAAATTGGTTGGTATTTGTGTTATATATATGGTATTACTAACATTAATACATAACGGCAAAAGTACTGCTGAAATTATGAATGTTTTTCCTAAGAAGAACCATCAATTCTAATCTTATTTTTTCCATTTCCTCGAAGTAAAAAAAGATTCCAGTTTTGGAGAATTTTTTCTGCTTACTTTAAGCAAATAGTAACCCTTAATTAAATATTATGAACCCCAATTATTAAAACCTTAACTATAGCAAGCAAACGTTAACCCCTTTTTTGATAGAGTTCTGGCAAGAAATTTGGAAAATAAGCATATTTTTCAAATTTCTTGCCAGAACTCAAGACTCTTCACTTGCCAAAAGGGTTAATATTTGGTTTCTACATTTTTCATACAAATTTCCGTTTTGTTTGCATTTTTTGATTTGAGCTTATTAGCTCAATGCTTTATAAAACATTATTTTTTGAATTATATAATTATTGTAAGAAAATTTAGCCATTTCTTATAGAAAGAAAAAAGAAAATGCTTAATGAGTTTTCAAAAAGGAAAAGTTTAATCATTTCTGTAAAGTTTCAATTGTATTGTCAGGGAAAAATAGTATATTACACAGGGCTATGACAAATTTTGGGCGCCAGGTTGACTGAAAAATCGGCATTGGTGACTGAAGTGTGCGGTGACAATTGGCTAAATTAGGGACTGAGGACAATGCAAATTTTTCTAAATTTTTCTTTCTATCAACAGGGAATAAGATCACCAAGTCCCGGAAAAACCTATAAAAATTATTTTGATTCTCTTCAGAAAATAAATTTTTTGGCTCCTGGAAAACTTGGCTGATGCCTATTTTTTTTTTTTTCAATTTGTTACACTCTGATGTTTCAAGAAGTTTCATAATACCAAAAATTAAGTAATGTTTGTACTTTTTTTCTGTTCAAATTGTCTTATAATTTAATAACTAGTTTGTTGAATCAGAATTCTATTTCTTAATTGTTTATGGCAGATAAAGATAAGCTATATGAGAGACAATCATCTGCTCCAGTTCTGAAAAGAAAGAGTTCAAAACTAATTGGTAGCACGATATCATCATTGGCTCCTGTCCAGCATTTTCCAAACAGTTTCTTTACAGGTGAGAAATTCGAAACGATCATCATTTTAAATTTTCAAATAAAGAAATCGGAGCATGTAATCTTGTTCCTTGATTGTAATCTTGTTCCTTGATTGAAATCTTGTTTTTTGTAACTTAAAATACTTGAAGGATATTTATTTATTTTTTGGAATTCAGGTTTTATAAACACTGAAAACTATTGTAAACTAACAGATTGATGATTGTGCCTAGGTGAATACCCACAGACGTTAAATTGACTGATATTGAAGTGATGTTTTTTATTCTGTTTTTTTTTTTTCTGCTATTCCATTTTTAGACAGTCACCTGAAAGAGACAGTGCAAGAGGAGAACCATTTCTTGAATGTTCTGCATCGTTCTATGGATCTTGAAGAACATGATAGAGAAACCCTTCATCTGTTAATTTTCTTATTCATGCAGGTTTGCGAAATAAATAGTCAAGTATTTTCTTTATGTCTTTCTATCAGTTGCTTATTTTTCCCAAGGTAAATGAGATTATTTCTTTGCTAATAAGATTTGATTCAGAAATGTAATAGCTGATTGCTAAATTTCTATCTTTTGAAAAACAATTTTTCTTTGATGATGAAGCTGATTGATATTATCTAATGTGCATCCAAACCAACAAAAAATTTTGTTAGCCGACTCTGCATTTGTTAGCCAAGGCAGAAAAATCACTAAGGAAAATCTTTATTATCCAAAAAGTTCGTAAGCCGAGGTGTTTCTTAACTGATGTATCACTTTATAGACAAAGGTGCAGTAAACTTTTTTAGCACTTGAATAAATCTCTTTCTCAAAAATATAATCACATTATTGAGATTTCATTCAGTAGAGTTCTACTTATGAAACCAAATTTTTACTTGTTTGTTCTATTTATTTAATCGTTCTTGTTCTCAAATTGAGCATTTCAAGTTATTGAATTGTATTCAAGTATTAAGATGAATTATTTTCTTGTATTATGGTCAAGACTGCTTTCTTGTTTTTTTTCTTTCTCTTTGTTTGGTTTGTTTTTGTTTTGTTCTTATCAGTTTTTATCTAGCCCAGATCCTTCCTTCCATACTGAGGATAAAGTCTCAAGAAGCCAGGTATTAATTTTTTTAATTCCTTACAGTTTGTTTCTTTAGATTTAATGTTTATGCTAGAATTAGAAGAGCTGTGCAGATTATTATTATTGGAAATTCTAATCTGAATAAAGCAAGTTGAGAATATTTTTGATAATATGTTTTATTACTAATCTATATAAAAGACATATCATATGCAAATAGGTAATGTAAACAACAAGCTTTAATAAAGTTTAATATACTCTTATTTTGAGTGCTATTCATTTACAAGGCATTTAGCTTATCTCAAAAGTTCAACTTACATTAGTATGTTATTGCCAGACTTGTTTTCATACAGACTGTCCAAAATTATTGACTTTAGAAGCATACTTTCTGTTACAAAAATTTTTCAAATGATGTACAATTACTCTAAATGTTTTAAATTTCCCAAGGAGTTGTATACATAATAAAATAGAAAAAGTAACTTTTTATGTAGACCCTTGTGTGCTAGAACTTCCAATTAATGAAATATAAATGTGGCTGCAAAAAGCCATTTGCGAAAAATGGTATATTTTTAAATGCAATATTTACAAAGATATTTGACTTTTAAGTTTTCAGAATTTGTCACCAATGATTGAGGATGTAGTTCGCAAATTGTGAAATTTCAATTCAATCAAAAATTGTAAAAATTTGGTAATTGTCAAAAAATTTAATTGCTATTTATTCTATTTGTGAACAGTCCCTACAAAAGGCAACTTTTGAGCCAATCAAAATTTTCCAAAACACAGTGATAAGTTGCCAAAGCTTAGTGATTTCAAATATTTAATACAATCAGACTCGCTTATAACAAAAACGGATATTACAAATTTTCACATATAATGAAGTTTTCCCATGTCTCGTGAATTTTGTATTGCTTATCGGTGTCATTTTGATTGGTTATAATGAACACCTATTTCAGCAAAGTGCGCCTATAACAAATTTTCAACCGGTTTTCGAACAGGAATTGTCAAGCATTCCTGTGTAATCTTATCTAAATCTATTACTAAATCTGAAAATTTACCTTCAACAATTCTGAGCTACAGCTAATGATCTTTACCACTTTGTGCTTTACCTAGATTTAGACATTGCTCTTGGTGGTGCCATCATGTGCGAGGGAATTTTGAGAATATTCAAGCACTAAACACTTTCTATTGCTTTCAAAATTGAAGCTATACAGTTGGTTTAAAGCCAAAGAAGGGCAAAAATGAGGTATCAAAGAAATTTGGGATTATACTCAAACTTGGTAATTCATGATTTTGAAGAGCAAAGAGGAATTGAAAAAAAAAAGTTTCCAATTGAGAAAAAAGAAAAATTAGATGTGGTGATCATCTGTAAGAAAAGATTCAGAAAAGGAGCTCATACTGATGTGAAAGCTGTTCTTTTTAAACGGTTCTCTGAAAAATGAGAAGATAATACGTATGTTCCAATGACCTTGCTATAAAAAAACACCCTGTTTCACATGCATATTAGGTATAAGTAATCCTAACACAAATTATTTAATGTCCATAACCATATCAAGGAAAAGGAAACAAGTAACGGTCAACACATTTTCATTCACGTGTTCAATTACGTAAGATTTCAAACATTTCAATAGATAATCTTAATTTAATATAATAATCCATTTATTTTTAAAATGCTTATGCAGTATTGTATATATGTGCTTGTAAATTATGTTTCATTTTACTTAAATGCATCATTTTCCAAGTCGGTACAAATATAAAGAAGTTTGCTTATAACAAACAAATTTGCAGTTTTTTTCCGACTTCCTTGTAAGCAGGTCTAATTGTATCTCCATAAATATTGCATTAAAAAATAAAAACTTTTTGCTAACAACTTTTTAGAGCAGAATCTACATTTCAATAATTGGAACTTTTAGCACATAAGGACTGTATAAAAAGTTAATTTCGTTATTTTTTTATGCACGCGATTCCCTCAAACAAATTTTGAGATTTTAAGTAACTGCACATTAAAACTTCCGATAATTGATTTGAATGGGAACTGCGGTCTTAATGATACTAGAGTGGAGATTAAAAAAAACTAATATATGAGTTTGCGGTTGTATTATGAATTCATCTATTTCTCAGTGTGGAATAGAGTAGAGTAATCATCAATGGCCACTGACAGACGATCTAAAGACCGTAGAAAACTTTTTGTAATTTCAAGTATGCTTCTCTAAAGTCAATGGTTGCAGATATCTGATGTGCAAACAATTTAGGACAGCCTGCATAAAAATTTGTTTGCGACATTAAAAACTTGAAATAACATCAATATGCATAAGATGGTATTCAGTCCTCAAACTTTACCATTGAAAACATCGAAATATAGATGCCTTTTAATATAATCTAGTTGAAAAGTAAGTTTTTGTAATCACAAACTTTCGCACCCTCTTTCCAGCATATCGTGTTGAGACATTTGAACTTTTTGCTTGGCTACAGTCAAACACAGAGTGAAGGGAAATTCCTTATTCCTCCTCATAAAATTAGGTACGTCTATCAAATTTTATATGTGTACATAAGTTTTTCTTATACTGTGAAACCTCACTATAATGATACTCCATATAACGAACAATACTACAATATTTTACATTACCCTCTACAACAATATTTTTTTCATGTTTTGTTTTGAAATGCCTGTACTGCAGGGCTGGACAAACTGCAAAAAAATCTAGGCACCAGAAAAAATTTTTAGGTGCCAAAAAAGTTTTACCCGAAGAAAAAAGGTCCAAAATAATGCTTCTTTTTACTTTTTTCAGGGCATAGTGACCCTCTTTCATGTTGGCAGGTATGCTTCTATAAACTCAAAACATTTTGTGCTGCTCTCAGCCTGCAATTTAGTAACTGCACAAAGAAAATTTTAAGTGCCAATACCAATTTTCTAATCACCATGGCGGCCTGGCGCTTGTCCAGCCCTGCTGTACTATAATGTTAAACTGCTGCTTCTCTCTCTTGATATAGCGATAATCCCTCTAAGACATTATTTTTTCTTGGTCCACAGAGTATTGTTATATCAAGATTTTACTGTGCTGTATGAAACATAAGTTTCATTTGAATCATTTCTATTTAACAGAGATCATTTCTATTCATGATTAGTTATAAGTTGGGTGTGTGATCTGCATTTTCCAGTCCATTCTAGTGTTTTTATCGAAATGACTAATTTTCTTGTTTTTAACAAGGCAAACTTTCATAACCCTGACTGAAATCATAGATGAAGATTATTTTCATAACTTATAAATTATATTAAGATAATGAAATGAAAAGCTTTTGCAGCCATCAAAACATGGCTTCCAGTTTATCAGGCTGACATGGTTGAAAGTTTTCCAATTGTTCCAATATTGTTTTCCATATACCGTTCGCATGATTGACAACAAAGATTATTATACGTTAATTTTCCTGCATTTTTGGTTTATGTTAATAGACATTGTTCTTCTTTTCATCAATTAGAGGCTCTGTGGTATTTGATGCTTTCATGATGGCTCTACCAAAAGTAAGTATTACTTCTCTTAACTGATCTGTAAATGTGCTGCAGACCACTTATGTGATCTGAAAATGTGCTGTGAGCAAGCCCGTCATTTCAACATTTTGGGGGGGGGGGGTGCAAAGAACATATACTCAATATATAAATATATATTTCACCGTGTTTGTCCATTTCTATTGTATTTTTTAAAGCCGGGGGGGGGGGAACAATTGCCTTCTGAATCCCCCCCCCCCATCCCAAATGACAGGCTTGGCTGTGGGCCACTTAAGTGATCTGGGAATATATCACAGGCCACTGAAGTGGTGTGGAACTTCATTGCATTCACTTAAGTGGTCTGGTAATGTGCCACGTAGTTTATTTTTACAAATGCATGTTTGAGGTTACAGGCAAGGGCGTCGGAAGTGTTTTGAACCTGTGGGTGCCGGTCTTGAGATTCATGCAGGAAATTTCGATTTTTGAATCAATTCTGTGGGTGCTCGGACCCGTTCTACAAACTTCCGTGGGTGCTCGAGCACCCACAGCACCCCCGGCTCCGACGCCACTGGTTACAGGTCATATCAGAGGACTCTGGGGGCCAGTGGCATTGAAGCTGGGACTGTCGTGGGTGCTCGAGCACACACTGTATTATGTTGCAAGGGTCTGAACACCCACAGAATTTATTCAAAAATTTAAATTTCCTATGTAAAGCCCAAGACCAGCACCCACAGGTTTGAAACGCTTCTGACGCCCATGCTGAGGGCCACATTTGGTCCGCGGGCCAGGGGTTGAGCATATGCAATCTTATACTGTATGAAAGAAATGTATATTTTACCCTGTTGAGAAATATTGGGGGTGACAAGTAAATAATTTTTATGGAAGTTGTAAACAAAAATCATTTTTACACATGTGTGTGAAAAAAAAACCTAATTTTAATTCTTGACTTAATTAAGTTCTCCCTGGATTTCCATATTATTTTACCTTAGCCTTTGGAATTACCAGAATGACTAACTTTGTTTTTGCATCCAGATGGTCGCACACATTTTCTGTTATCATTATAAAGGGTCCACAATATATGATGCACTGATGAAAATAATAATCTACCCTTCAATTCTTTTTCAAGGTTCTGGATTACAACTTTTCGATGGGAAATTTCTTGCTCAGCACTTGTATGTCTCTTTTGGTATGTTGTCCATCACCACAGAGGTATCCCAGTGAACATTATCCTCCAACATATACATTGTGGCTTTTGGAGCCATACTGTCGACATTCTTGGCTCTTGTCTGTACTAGTGATCATGTATAAGGTAAATTCATTCCTAAATATGATTGCAAATAAATTCCATACAGCATTGTTTGCTTAATAATAACAAGTTATAAGGAAGTATCACTTTATATCAATATATTATAGTTTTTTTTTTTTTTTTGGTTCTGAAAGATTACTTCTGGTATCAACTTATCATTCTTATTATTTACTCTTTTACTGAATGCATCAGCATTCAATTACAATTTATCTACTTCAAAATAGGCTGTATGTAATTGAATTTTAGTGTTCTGTTTGACTTCTCTTCGGTTCTCAAACATACAGGGTGTAAGTAGGATCACCTTTTGGAGGGGGCACACTGTTTGGGGGAAGTAGGCACAAAGAATTTCTTCCAGAGAATTTTGAATTACCAACCTGTAAAAAACATTTTAAATCAATAGAAATTTATTAAGATAGCATATAAAGCTATTTTCTGTTGCTGTTTTAATTTTTTTACAGATATATTAAAAAAATTCACATTTTGATTGTCTGGTGGGAAGGCCATATGCCCCTCCTTGTGTATGCCTTTGCAAGCATATAAACTTTTTCTAAATGAGGAACAGTGAAAATATCTAAGAAACAGCAACATGTGGACATCTCTCAAAGAGAAGTTCCTCCAGTGGCTATTTTTTATAGGTTATTCTGAAGCCATTTTACTCTCTCAGATAGATAGATACAACTGGTTTATTCTTTTTTTCTTTTCTTTTTTAAATCTTCACTCTAGTATCATTATGACAGCAGTCCCTATTCAAGATATATCCACTGGTTGATAACGATAGTGCTCAACACCCTCAAAGTTCAATGGCACAAATGCAAGCTCAGTCATGAGCCTCTTTTGAGTCCACTCCCATCAAGATCAAGAGGTGAAATTCTTTTTTCAAGAACATAAACATTTTTGTAAAAATACTTTTATAGTTCCTATCGATGTTATGTTTTATCCAGGAAAAATTCATATAAATATTATAAATGTGAATTTTGCATACATTAAAAATATATGAATGTGTATATATGCCTTTCTCCTGCTTAGTTTTTTTTCTAAATAGTGATGCAAAATTTATCAGACAATTTTTTTATTCCTCTTAATTGATACCAAGTTGAAATTAGGATTTATTTTTGTTCTGCTCAACCGTCGATGGTCCATCCGCTGTCCAAGCAAAATTGCGAACTCGATGACATACAATTGTACAACTATGGTACTCGGATGGATATTCAGCTCCCGAAGCTCATCTGTTGAAGCGAGATTCCTGTACACCCTTGAATCCCATTTATATAAGACTTCTAGAAATCCCTCCCTCCCCCCGAATGTAAGTAAAACTTTTGCCTAGGGACTATCGGCAAGCAAATGCCACAAATCTCTTGCCAAGAAAGAAATCTTCAAGTCACTATTGAGCCTCCTAGACTTCGAACAGTTTCAATCTGGAATACATAGTCCACGATCGTACTGCCGATAATAACGACAGACAGCGGCGCAATTACATACATTGGCCCTACATTCCATTCCACAACGTGGAGCCGGAAGTAGAGGGGTGGCAAACTTTAAGGGTAACAGTAAACTTTTCCCCGACTTCTTATCGGTCGTAGGTCCTCGGCTGTACCTCTACTACGATTTCAGGACGAAATAACTGGGTTCTAGACTGCCAAAAAAAAAAAAACGCTTTATTTCATTTATTATCAAACACCTCCAATGAGAAACCATCCCGTCTCTTCAGTACAAACCTTCACACTCCTCTCTCTTTTTCGAATATCTTAAATCGTTCTCTTTTCTTTCTCTCGCGACTCCCGTTTTCTCCCAGGCCTTCTTTCCACTCTTTTTTCCTGAACCTTGCAGTAACAAAGAAAAATTTCACAGTGCAGAGAGGGAAAAATCACATTTGCGCCCCCCCCCCCTTCCAAAAAAAAAAAAACTGTCTCAATTCCGGTGTCGCAATAAATAGTTTTGATATTAGACTAAAATTTGTGTTCTCATCAAGCGATTGGTATAAGCAAGAAATCAGCAAATTTCAAAATCGCATTGGATTAGTACCTGGTATTCTCTCTGGTATTCGTTTTCATTGGTCAAGGGATTCTTCAAAGACTTGTACTTGAGTTGTTGTGATAAGGGGTTCACTGGAAACTAGGTGGAACCGCAAATGTTGGCTTCTTCCAATGTATTGTAAATGAACCTGTAGTGTTCCTGTTTCGATTGAACAAGATGCTGAAGTTATTCTTTATATCAGGAGGTATCTAAACCTTTTTGTGGGTTACATTGGGAGAAAAGAAAACACTTTGGCCCACACTTGAGCACATTGAAGGTACATTTACTGCTTGAAGTAGGAAAAATCTACTTGGCCAAAGTCCTTGAAAAAAGTAACATACTTAGTGGCAAAAGAAGCTTAAATTCGATGGAGAAACGTTATTGAAGTACAGCAGTACTCCAGTCTATGTTCTCGACTTGCATCACCCCATATTTACGTCTCATCCTAAAAATGATTTCGTTCAATTAGACACAATTTGATCAAAACTTAAAGACCTTTGACATTACGTTCTTAGAAAGAAATGTTTTCCTGAAAGAGTCTAAAAAAAACCAAAAAAAAAATAAAAATCGGGTAAGGAAGAATAAAATTTGCATATTTTCCTGATACACCTGCATATTACTCGCTAATGCAGAGGAGGAAAGGGCAATATCATTGGAAAAGTTTACCTTGACTTATGTTATTAGTCTTGGAATGAATAACCAACTTAAATCAGAGTATCACTGTATTTATTCATGTTAGTTTGAAATTGCTTGTTGTGTGTGGGCCGCATTTGTATTTGTTCTGGACTTCATATCCTTGCTTTACATACAATCATTAACTGATCAAGGCACCTTAAAGCCAAACTAAGTAATTTAAAAAAAATCACCCAAGCACATTCTTTTTTTTTTTTTTTTGAAACTTTATTTAACATGATGAAATAGCACATAATAATGAAACTAATTCATCAAGAGATCCTGTGGATCTGTACTGATGAACACGAAGTATCAATGAGTAATTACAATGCAATTTCAAGGACAGAACAAACAAACAAAAACAAAAGAGGGGGGGGGGAAAGATTGATAAATATATCGAAATAATTCAGCATCTGTGAGCAAGTATTATATTACAATAGCAAGTATTTAGAATACAATACAGCATTTCAGATATACAGTATGCTTTCATATACATTATAAATGAAGATTATGGAATGCTAGAGTAATGCGAGAATTGTTTAGCGACTTCTGCGTGTGGAGGCAAACAGCAAGAAGTGTATTTAGACATTTATAAAATTCAATTTAGCACTGACTGATAAAGCTCTGTTATTGTTGTTTTTTCTTATTGTTTTTCAAAAATGATCATTGATGTTAGCTATTGAGAAAAGATAATTTTTTTAACGTTTTTTCAGTAACGGTATTGAAGGGGTATTCTCATATTCTTTGAGGATAAAAGAATTATTCAAAACATTATCAAGCTTACGGATGAATTATTTTTTTGTTAAGTTAATATTGTGTCTAGGAGACTGCAATCATGGCTGTTCTGGGCCACATGTGGCCCACTGTTAGATACTTCTGCTTTGTGTAGTACTGTCAGGATTTTACTTTTTTTTATTATTGTTCTGTTCAGGCTGACAGTAAATGTAGAAGTATAAAAAAATTAAAAGTTTAATTGTCAGGCTTAGAAATTGCTTTACTTGCTCATGATTGTGTTCATCTAGACTGAAATTAGAATTTTCAGGTAATGAATGCATTTAAGTTAATATATAAATGTATTAAATTACACCAATAACAAGTAAATCTGATCAATTTTCTTTTAATTTTCTTCATTTCAGATTTCAGTACTCCATCTGCAGATTTAGAAAATGTTCAGGAAAAAGAAAGAGAATCAAGCATCGATGTGGGATCCATTCATGATGAGATTATTAAGCCATATGTAGGAAGTGGGATAAAGCTAAAAAGTTCGAAATTCGGATCAACTGAGAAAAGTGATGATGTAATTCTTGAGCAAGTGCAAAAGTCGAAAGATAAAAGTGAAAGGCAACAGTGGAAACCTTGGAAAACTTCAGAAAGAAGTTGCTCAAGTGAAGGGGAAGATGCTGAACCGGAACTGGAAGCCATTCCTGAAAGTCCTAAATCAGAAGGATCTGTACAAGAGCATTTTCAATCAGAATTCGCTGTTGATGTAGTTGGGCAAGCATGTGTGCAATTGGTGAGTAGTGGTTTCGATGCAGAAGAACAAATTATTATCACCGATCCAGGAATTCAGGTTTCAGAAGATGCTCATTTAGTCTCAAATGTGCCATATGATTATCAGGATAGAATGAATACAGGATCATCAGAATGTAAATCCCTTCATTACATAGAGAAGGCTAGTATAGAAATAATGGAAAAAGATGAAAATGTAAAAGAACAAAAGCAAAGCAAAATTCCACATGCTTTCACAACACAGTTATCCATGGAATCCAGCAACCATGCACCTGGAGATCAGAAAAACAACCATGTAGCTTCTGAAAATCATCAGATACATTCAGAACGTGGTGCAAGTAACACTTCTCCTAAAGCTATCAGAGATTTTGGTTCATTAAAGTCAAACAATACCCATCTCTCAGAAGTTGCAATCAGTCACAAAGAGCCAGATGTACCATTTACTGTTAAGAAGAAAACTCTCACGCACAGCTTAAGTCTTCCCAAAAGTGAAGGGTCAGGCAGATTGTACTCCAAGTATCCACGGCCAAAACTGTTTCAGGGTAGAAAAAAAGACATTCACAAAATCTCTAGCCAGAAACAAGATGCTCAGGACACTGATATTCCACCTATGACACTTTTCAGGCCACCACTGGAAAGACTGTTGCCAATTGGGATGGATAAAAATAGAAAATTTGACGCTTTTGAAAGTCGTCAGTCGATGCATCATGCATTAGAGACGCCACTTCCAGTTCTTGAGGACAAAGGTGTTCAGGCCGGTGGAGGGGGGTTGCCATTTGATTTACCCGCTCCAGAAAGGCTTTTACCTATCGGGCCTCCTCCAGGCAAAAAAGATTGGCTCACAGCACCAGTTTTCAAAGGAAATGTGGGTTCTCTGGATGACCAAAGATCTTACATGAATCCACAGATGTTTCAACACATTTCAGAAACATCAAAACCACCCATAGACAGCTCCTCACCTCCTGAAACTGCCAAAAATACTGATATGGATCAAGACAAACTATCAACACCAGCAAAAGAGGGAGAAGAAAAAAGAACAAGCAAATCGCCTAACAGATTACTCAGGCAAGCGTCTATTCGTGAAAGCAAGACTGAGGATGAAATACGACAGACGCTGGGATTGAATCTGGAATCTGTGGAAGGAATTCAGAATGATACTTTCAAAGCTAGCAAAACATTCTGTAGTTTGCCTTCGACGACAGGAGATACTGAAGCTGAGACAAATGAAGAAGATGCCAAACCTGATGTAATTTCTTCTAGTTTCGATCTTTTCTCGTCTTGCAATAATGTTTTTGAATCTAAAGATGGAGAGAGTCAAGCAAAAAATAGTAATGTCGGAATTGGAGAAAGATTTAGTAGCACAAGCTTTCATAATGTGAGCAGCATAGCCGAGATGTTACAGAACGAGAAAGCAGAGGTTGTTGGATTCACTTCTGAGTTTGATCTCTCTTTAAAGCATTCAGAAAAAGGTAAGTATTCTTATGTTCATATAGGCCTACTTTCCCAATTCTTTATTTTTATAGCTATCAATTTGAAAACTGGATTATATAAAATATTTGATCTGTCAATATTTATAAAAATTTCCTCTCTCACTTTCTCAGATGAAGAAATAAAATGCAAACTACCATTTCGACAACGCAAACAACGCAAACCTGGATTGTGCTCTTTGGAACCACAAAGAAGTTTCGACTATCAAAATGCTGGCTTACGGTATGTTTTTATAATCTTTATTCAATACTTCAGCATCAATTGGCATAGTTTTTGATAACATGTATTACAAAACTTTGTTTTTTTTAAAATCATGATTTATCTTTGTATACTTCATGTACGGGTATTAATATTGGATTTTTCGTATTTCCAGTCGCATGAGAAAAGCGGATAATACTAACCTCATTGGTACACCAGCCTCTAAGAGATCTAGCACAAGTGGAGCTAGAGCTGAGGACGTAGTGGTAGAAAGGTGCACTGAGTGTGGAACTATTCTGGAAGAATACAGTGATGAGGAGCTAGGATTGTGCGTTGTTATCTTGGCTACATTTGTGCACAGAGAACCTTCTATGGCAGCTCCATTCCTTCCGAAAATGCTAAAAGTTGTTTCTCGGTATATGATCTATTTTATTATTTGTTGATTGATTATGATTAACAAATTTTCTGTATAAATATGAAATTTAAGTTGAAAAAGATTTCCAATAACAAACATAATTAGAATGTGATTTTAAATTTTTCAAAAGAAAATAAATGTTTTTATTAAGGAAATCAACAAATTTTTTGTTTGTTTGTAGAATCGCATCTACCACAAGCTATCCTTGGCAGAGTGAAAGGTATTTTTTTATAATTTATTTCTTGACAGATTTAAACAAAACTAATGTTTACACAGCTATAATATTTCAATATATTATATTATAATATGCGACATAATGCATATACACAATAAAACCCCTCTTAACATACATCCCTCAGATGCAGTCACCTCTCTTTTACAGCCACATTATATTTTTCCCTTGTGTGATAAAAGTATGCATTTAAAACCCTGACTAACGGTCACTCCCCTCTTTTATGGATGAATTCTTTTGTCCCGCCATTGACTGCAAAAGAGAGGTCTTACTGTAATTACACTGAACAATAAATTTTCACAAAGTTTCAGCATTGGAAACAAAAATAGTACTTATGTAATTCAGTACACCGAACACAAAGTTTGCCATAAAAAAGCTAGTTTGACTATGGTTTTCTTTGAAATTGCATATTTAATACACTTATAATAACACAATACAACACTTTTAAACACAACATCAGTATATAGAAAGCAAAATAAATAAATAGAAAAACACAACATATATTAGTGTATAGAAGTACAGCATTAATATACATAAAAACACAACACAAATACATACAAAAAACAAATACATTATAACACAATTAATTTATCTGAATCTGACACATTACTTTGTTCTCCATTATGTTTGTACTAAGCATAAGGAGTATCTCTTACAATTATTATTAGCCAACAGTAGTCAGCCAGCATCAAGGTCAACCATATAAATCCCTGATAACTGTGTTATTTGGTACTTTTTCTCTCTACCACTTTTTCACACTATACTAACTCTTGTACCACACTTTTTTAATTGTTAATATGGTAATATCTAAAAAACAAGAGAAAATAAAAATATTTTATGGTCATATTCGTATTCAGTAGGTCAAAATTTTTGGAATTGTATATTTTGATGTGCGATGCAATTTCATGGTTGTCCAGCATTATTCATCTCAATCCAGTCATTTGAAATTTTGAAATTAAAAAAAATTTTCTATGTTATTGATGATAAAAATTTTTAAATGATGATTCAGAAAAATTTAATTTCTGCTGAAATGAAACTTTTTAATAGTTATTTTTTCCATGTTTAACTGAAACATAATTTCAAATATTTCTTTTTCCTGCAAAGACAGCGCTCCTAGCGAATTTGAAAATCAGGAAAAAATTCTGTAAAGGAAAAAAAAAACTCGAAAAACAAACACTTGGAAACAGTTATTTTCCGGATATTATGCTGAGGTGAGCTCGGAAAGAAAAGTCATCACGTCTCCGCCGGGACTCGAACCCAGGCCCTCTTGCATACCGGGCAAGCATGCTACCATCTACACCACTGGAGACACATGAATCTGCCTTCCTAATTTCACGCACTGTGTCGTGAGGCGCTGAAGTAGAGGCATTAGTAGCCTCTCTTAACTTCAGGAAATGGCCCCCGGGTGGGACGGTTTAGAGAGATTTAGATGGCTTTTTTCTCAGCCAGAGATATCAAGGAAACAGTTATTTTCCGGATATTATGCTGAGGTGAGCTCGGAAAGAAAGTGAGCTCGGTGAGCGGCGGAGACGTGATGACTTTTCTTTCCGAGCTCACCTCAGCATAATATCCGGAAAATAACTGTTTCCTTGATATCTCTGGCTGAGAAAAAAGCCATCTAAATCTCTCTAAACCGTCCCACCCGGGGGCCATTTCCTGAAGTTAAGAGAGGCTACTAATGCCTCTACTTCAGCGCCTCACGACACAGTGCGTGAAATTAGGAAGGCAGATTCATGTGTCTCCAGTGGTGTAGATGGTAGCATGCTTGCCCGGTATGCAAGAGGGCCTGGGTTCGAGTCCCGGCGGAGACGTGATGACTTTTCTTTCCGAGCTCACCTCAGCATAATATCCGGAAAATAACTGTTTCCTTGATATCTCTGGCTGAGAAAAAAGCCATCTAAATCTCTCTAAACCGTCCCACCCGGGGGCCATTTCCTGAAGTTAAGAGAGGCTACTAATGCCTCTACTTCAGCGCCTCACGACACAGTGCGTGAAATTAGGAAGGCAGATTCATGTGTCTCCAGTGGTGTAGATGGTAGCATGCTTGCCCAGTATGCAAGAGGGCCTGGGTTCGAGTCCCGGCAGAGACGTGATGACTTTTCTTTCCGAGCTCACCTCAGCGTAATATCCGGAAAATAACTGTTTCCTTGATATCTCTGGCTGAGAAAAAAGCCATCTAAATCTCTCTAAACACTTGGAAATTTGGAAGTTTAAGATTTTGAATTCTTTTTTCCAGAGTTTCATTCAGGGAAATTTTTGAATTTTTGTCAGAAAAAATGATCAAGCAGATTTTGCTGGCAAACCTAAAAGAGCTAAAATTATCATATTACTCATAACTTTTCAGTTATGTAAATTCTTGTTCTTGGTCAGCAATGTCAACAGCAAATTATTGTCTGAGGCCTTCATGCAACTCAGCAAATTAGAATATTAAGGATTATTATTATTATTTTGAGAAACTAGTTGAAAGCCTCGTTATATTTTTTTCATGAAAAAAAATATTTTCACCTGAATTCAGGTGAAAATGTGCATTCAAATGCATTCAAATTCTTTCAGTTTATCATAACCTTGGTCTTTCAAAAGTTGTGAATTTTTTGTGTATATTGGAATTGTGAATGGAGAGGTTTTTCTATTCACAATAACTTAAAATCAAAATGCTTTCTACACATTTCTGTAGGAAATCTGTTTTAGTTTTCTGAAATAACAATCCTTTCACAAGTGTTCCCTCCGAATGTAAAAAGAAAGAAAAGAATATATTTGTGATATTCTTTTTTTCTTTATTTGTGATATATTTTTGATTACGTATATTGCTCTATTGAAAACAATCATGATGTCCTATGATTGAATCGATGTGTAATTATAATCTATGCCCACAAATGATTAACCAAATTTCCTAATAATTTAATTTCAGTAACGTTCATCTTCCTGGTGGCTCAGTGAGTGTTGCACGGCAGTTCCTCAGATGTATGCTTCATCAGTTGGCACCGAATGATATCTTCATTCAGATATTCCAGTCACATACACTTGGTAATACCTTGTAACTTCTTTTGATGACCATTTTAAAATTACGCTGCTGAGTACGAAATGTGAGAAATGAATATAGTATGATTGACTTTAACAAGAGGATAATTTTTTTTAAATCTTATATATATATATATATATGTTTTTTTGGTAATTTCTCATAATAACATAATCAATTTCAGATCCAGATTTCTACAAAACAATGGCTGCTGCTTTGGCTGACTTCACAGAAGTTAATCAGGTTACACCACTGTTGAGTGTCTTTGAGGTATTTTTTATTTTTTTGCTATCTATCTATCTATATACATATACACTGAAGAGCCAAAAAAACTGGTTCACCTGCCTAATATCGTGTAGGGCCCCCGCGAGCCCACAAAAGTGCCGCAACACGACGTGGCATGGACTCGATTAATGTCTGAAGTAGTGCTGGAGGTAATTGACACCATGAATCCTGCAGAGCTGTCCATAAATCCATAGGAGTACGAAGGGGTGGAGATCTCTTCTGAACAGCACGTTGCAAGGCATCCCAGATATGTTCAATAATGTTCATGTCTGGGGATTTTGGTGGCCAGTGGAAGTGTCTAAAGTCAGAAGAGTGTTCCTGGAGCCACTTTGTAGCAATTCTGGACATGTGTGGTGTCGCATTGTCCTGCTGAAATTGTCCAAGTCCGTCGGAATGCACAATGGACATGAATGGGTGCAGGGGATCAGACAGGATGCTTACGTACCTGTCACCTGTCAGAGTCGTATCTAGACGTATCAGGGGCAGTGCCGTCTTAACGCATGGGCCTACCCGGGCACGGCCCCCAAGAGAAGAGGGGCCTCAGAAAAATGAGAAGTAGTTGAATTTTTCGAGAATTTGCGAGGTAGGACCTCTGAAAAATCACTTGGCCCGGGGGCCCATGTTGCTCTTAAGACGGCCCTGATCAGGGGTCCCATATCACGCAAACTGCACACGCTCCATACCATCACAGAGCCTCCACCAGTTTGAACAGTCCCCTGTTGACATGTAGGGTCCGTGGAGTCATGAGGTTGTCTCCATACCCGTACACGTCCATCAGCTCGAAGCAATTAGAACTGAGACTCGTCAGACCAGGCAACGTGTTTCCAGTCCTCAACAGACCAATGTCGGTGTTGTCGGGCCCAGGCGAGGTGTAAAGCTTTGTGTCGTGCAGTCATCAAGGGTACACGAGTGGGCCTTCGGCTCCGAAAGCCCATATCGATGATGTTTTGCTGAATGGTTCGCACGCTGACACTTGTTGATGGCCCAGCATTGAAATCTGCAGCAATTTGCGGAAGGGTTGCATGTCTGTGGTGTTTAATGATTCTCATCAGTCGTCGTTGGTCCCGTTCTTGCATGATCTTTTTCCGGCCGCAGCGATGTCGTAGATTTAATTTTTTACCGGATTCCCGATATTCACGGTACACTCGTGAAATGGTCATACGTGAAAATCTAAATTTCATCGCTACCTCGGAGATGCTATGTCCCATCTCTCGTGCGCCGACTATAACACCATGTTCAAACTCACTTAAATCTCGATAACCTGCCATTGTAGCAGCAGTAACCGATCTAACAACCATGCCAGACACTTTTTGTGTTATATAGGTGTTGCCGGCTCTGATTGGTTCCATATCTCTTTATTTGCATACGCATGCCTGTACCAGTTTTTTTTTGCTCTTCAGTTTATATAATAACATGTCCTGAGTAATTGACTGACTGATTAATCATCGCTGAGCCAATACGGCTGAAGCTATATGTATGAAATTTGGTCGGTAGTTTTATTTCATGACTCACTAAGAATTGGTTTTCCAAAATTTGATCCCTAAGAGGGTCATAAAGGGGTTCAAAGGTTATACAGAGAAATCATGCCGTGCCGAAATTGCTGGAGCTATCTATATCTATGAATTATGGTGCAATTATATGGGGTGGTGATTATAAAACTAATTTATTGCCTTTATTTTCAATACAAAAGAGAGTTTTCAAAATTTTGAATCGGGGTCAGCCTCATTCTTCTACAATTTTTAGAAATCTTAATCTACTTCCTTTACGCCATAACGCTCTTTTTTGTATTATTCTGTTCTTAAACCGTAATAAAGGCTTATGCAGTTTAAAAGATAATGTTTCCGAGTGAAGACCTCATATGATTTACCGTATTCCTACTTTTAGGAAAGAAATTTTTCGTAAACATTTTTATTATTTAGCTCCAAAATTATATAATTCACTACCACTAGAAATACAAAATATACCCACACACGCGGCATTTAAAAAATCATTATTCAAATTATTAATTTCAATAGACGATGTAGACTCTTATTTTGACCTTTAGTAGGAGCAATAAATTTATTCAATTTAGCTTTGCCACTTTAATTATGTGTATTTTTTCAATTAAAAAAAAATTGTTCTTGTTTGTGTGTGTTTATGTATGTGCGAATTTCATTTTTTTTACTCATATAATTTTTATCTATAATGTTTTGTTTTATTTTACATTTCTCGCCACGCATTAAGAACTTTGTCTTTTTTGTGTTATGTTTTTTCGTTCTTGATTTTTTTATCTTTACGTATTTTTTTATTTGACAGTGATAATTTTGTCTCTTTTATGTTGTATATCTGTCTCTTTTTTTTGTTTTATGTTTCTGTTCATGTCGTATGTTTTATATATTTTATTCATTAATTATCATATAAATTTTCAATCATCCGTACAGGCATCACAGCCTCTGGATGATAAATATGTTTTGTTTTGTTTAAACTAATCTAAATCTCTGTATGTTGTAAATGAATAAATTGATTTGATTTGAAATTTTGTCAGTTTTATTTCCTGACGTAGACTCACTAAGAGGGTTTTTTTTCGAAATTCGGCCTATAAAGTGGTCATGAGAGGGAGGGGCTGAAAGGTTATATGGGGCAATCATCGCTGAGCCAAAATCATCCAAACTATAAATATGAAATTTGGTCAGTAGTTTTATTTTGTAATGTGAAACTCATTAACGATGAATTAAAGGGGATGGGGGTTCAAAGTTATATGGGGCAATTATTGCTGAGCCCAAACTGCTGGAAGCTATAAATATGAAATTAAGTCAGTATCTTATATATAAATGTGAAAGTATGCATGTATCTATGTATGTATGTTTATTCTTTATACAAATCTATCATTTTAGACCAATTGTGGCCAAATTTTGCACATGTATCACACAGGACCAGGATTGAACCATAGGCTACTTTAAAAGTTCATCAGAGCAGGGCAAATGCCCAAAATGGGTAAAAAATCGTCTGGCAACAATGGTTTCTTTGCCTTAACAATCACTATCGAAATGTTTATACAAATACAACGCCACAACAGGCAAATTGCCCAACGAGGCTGCCGACCCAAGAACATCATGGATCCCCGAGCCATTTTTTGGAGGCCCTACCTACTACTACTACACCCAGACAACTTGTGGCAACATGTGCATTACCTTACTAGGACTAAAAGCTAAACTAAACTTAAATAGTTTTTTTTTGTCTGAATATCTTTTTTACACAATAAGAAACGTAATTATTGACACACAAAAATGTAGCATAACAAACATTCGGTGCGCTTCCAGTATTGAAATATTGATGGTACACAGAAAATTAATAAACAGGCTGCTAAATTTCACACAGAAACAAACATACATGAGGTTTTTTTTTTATTCAGACTATTCTTTTTACATTTTCCCACACACGATGCATGTTAAATTAGCGTAAAACCCAAAATTTATTTATTTATTTACAATAACCCCAGAAGGCATGAAATGCACTTATACTAAAAGAAAAATAATAACAATAATAGTCAGTACGGGAAGCACTTCGCATACGGAGTCAGGTCGAAATCCTCAATAGTGGAAGCGAATCTTGCGTAGGAGGCACATACAAGTTCTGATGGAAGACTGTTCCATATTCTTGCCACATGGCATCTATATCCGTGGAAAAAGCAATCCCTTCTAGCCGTTGGTATTCTTATTTGGAAGCGATGCCTACGTAGGTTAACACGCCTGTCTATGATCTCAAAGAAAGGCTCTCTCGATGGTAGATAAACAATTTGGTGGACTAGTTTGTAGCACATCTTCAGAACTGCAGTGATTCTACGCCATTCCAGTGAGTGTAAACCCAGAAATTGAAGTCTCTGGCAATAAGATAGACCGCTCATGCCAGGTATTCGTTTAGTAAACGACCTCTGTGGCTTTTCGAGGAGCTGTATGTCCTTGATTTTGTAAGGGCTCCATACTTGCGAACAGAACTCCAGAGTCGGGCGAACGTACACACAGAAAGCATATGACAATGTATGCGCATCACACTTACGGTATGCCGTACGTAACATATATGAAATTCTATTAGCTTTGCAGACTATGTCATGATAACTATATGAAAGATGATACTATAATATAAATCATTTTTGGTTTGGTTAAGCATGTGAACATAAAAATTTATGAAAATTATTCATTATTTGCTGTTTCCATTTGATCATCCGCACCATTTTGAAGTATGTTGAGAACTAAACATATACGATTCTGGTGATATTTTTGGTCTCACTACGGTTTTTTTTACAGGGAAAACAAACCCTCTGACTGTCATCTTGAAACCACACCCAAGCGAACAGAGTTAGATGTGTCTCTAACATCTAATTCCATATTCTTCCATACATAGTTGTATTGTATTTATTCGTCTAACGTATTTATGTTGTTAAAACTATGCTTGTTTCGTGTTATACTGGAGCTGCCTCAACTAGTTAGCTACAAGATAACATAGAGCAGGGATTTCTAAATTTTTTATCCTCATAGTACCCATGTCTGATCATTGATTGCAACACTTTGAATTGATTAATCATAGGTCCCATTACTTAAGGATGTCCACTGCTGTTTTGGATAAAATGTTCATCTTTCAATGTTTAGAGAAACTTTTTTTTGGCACATTTTTTAAGACAGACCTCTTTACTAACATTTTTATACGTTCCTTCATTACCATCCTATTTTACTCTTTTAGAATCTGAACGACAAGAAGCATCTCCATCATGAAACAGTCTTCCATATTCTAGATAATGTATCAGCATATTTAGGATGCCTACCATTAGAGAGCAGCATCCCACCATGGGGGTTGTTTCTCCAACAGCTGGAGACTTTCCTCAGGAAGCTTATTTTTGCTCTACCTCAGGCACCATGCCAACTGAACAATGTTTTGCAGATCATGCTGGCTGCATTGAAAACTCCTGTTATCAATAGCTCCAAGGTATGAAAAAACTAAGGTCCATTTATTCATTTTATTAAGTGAGGTTATTTATATTATACAATAAGTTTAATTTATTTAATGCTTCAAAGTGAATGCTTTGTTTATCTGTCAGAAACCCAGAGCCACTCTTAAGGGTATGTGACAGGTGCCACACTTACAGAATAGAAATGAAAAACAATTTTTTTGTAAGGTGACTGCTCTTCAACTATAAAAATGATTAAAACATCATTAAATGGCTATTTGCACAATGAGATGATTACATAAATCAATGGAATACAAATTTTGTCTGCAAGGGGAGATTGCCAGTGAATAACATTATGACCTTAAGATTTAGGGAGGTTCTGAAAAACACCTATTTTAGAGGCCATTAGATGGGCGATTGACAAAGATAACAATTATTTTCCTGTTGCTTATGACATCTCCAACATCTATGAGGCCCAAAGTGGTGCATAGTTCAGTTTTATGTGAGACTGCTGCTGTCCAGGATTCAGAAAAATGACCATTAATGGGAAATGCTCATTCTGGGAGTTCGATGTATAATGAATTTAAAATCATTCTTATTATGAAGATAGTTTTATGATTATTTCCACAATGGGCCTCAAGTCTGGTAAGAGTGGTCCTGCAGAAAAAATAGTCTTCCTTTTGCCAAACAGTCTATGAACATAATTTTTATTATGAAGGTTTCTTATAGGAGCTTTGAAGCCTTTCAAATTCCATACTAATTAGTTGATATATGTGTTTTCAGGATAGTCACATTTCTAGAAGGTGCAAGGGTCATCATCTTTTACTAATCAAGAGTCGAACCTAGTTGCTCAGTTGAAAAAGTGAAACATTCACTTAACTTGGAAAAAAAACCCAATTTCTTGTGTTTCACTTTGTAGGCTGAAATTTTAAAAATTTAACCTGTAAAGCAAAACACGAGAAATCAATTTTTTCCCCCTTTTCATTTACAAGAATTTTTGTTTACAAGTGATTATAATGAATGCAGCAAATTGAAATTTATATTATTTGTAACTTTTTTTTTAGTCTTTGTTGGATCCATTTTCAAAGATACTAAGCCATGCAATTCAACATTCTCAGCTTGATTATCAGCAACTTGTTGACCTTTGCAGATATTGCTTCCGGAACATTGTGAAAGTGAGTTTTTTAACATCTGTTGTTTTTATATTATTTTTTATTACATGGATATTGGTGGGAGCTGATCGCCTTGTTAAAAAGTCTCTCCACAGAGAGCACCAGACCTACAACAAATATTTAATCATTACACTTCTGCCCACAGTTTGAATTGGTAGCACTGAAAAATTCACACACAATGCTAGATATGTACTCAGACTTAAGTACACACACTTATGCCACAACTCAGTTGGCTGTAAATTGTCCATGAGGATAGACAGGTGTTGTGCTTGGGTCAAAAGAAAGAAAGATAGATATGCGGGAATGTCCAATTGTCATATGCTTCTGTGTTGATTAATTTTTGGCATTAATTGAAAAAAACTGTTCAAAATTTTACATTGCTTCCTTTATATGGGAGAAAATTCACAATAAAGGTGAATATAATGAGGAAAATAGACACAAATTTCTTTTTATTTATCTTAATTGTAGGTTGTTTTTTTTTGTTGTGATTTATATCAGAACATTACTGATCATTGGCGTACGCAAAAGGGAGGAGGAGGTTTGGGGTACTAACCCTCCCCCTCTCCCGAGCCAAGATTATAGTGTTATTTTTCAGGAAAAAAAAGTAAACCCCCCTCAGAAGGAAAAAAAATCTGGAACCCCCTCGAGAAAATTCTGCATACGCCTATGTTACTGATTATTACTTTTTTTATTGCTTTTGTTTCTGTATTCACAATTTCAAAATTTTCATCTCTCCCAATTTCAAATAGGAACGAGACAAGCTTGTACTCACTCGAACATCAGTTTTTGAACTCGTTCAAGCCCTCAAATTCAAATCCTCGGTTCCTGATGCCAATCTGTTGATTTTAGTTCAGGTAGGAAAGTAATCTTTTTATATATAAAGCAGTTACATGTTTACATGATTTTAGAATGGCATCAGAATGATTCATGATTTTTTTTCCTTTATTGCAACTATTAACCGGATTACTGTAAAAATGTTTTCAACCAAAATTTTTTTATTTCAGAGCAATACCAGCGGTGCACAAAAGTTTCTCTGTTTTCAAATATTTTTTCACCAGTATAAAAATTTTTGTGACATCATTTTGTATGCCATTCTCAACAATATGATGTGCCACTTTCTGCAGGTTTGCTTACCCCGTGGTATTGACAATTCCAGTCAGAGTATCATCAACACCAGAGTGTTTAAATTGAACTGGAAAAATGAGCAGTCATGCCAAATTTTTGTGTGCTGCTAAGTTTTCACTGTTACTATTCTAAGTGACTATTCTATTTCTTTCAAGTTTGTTCTTGAAGACGCTGGTGGATGCTTGGGGCCCAATATAATAGTTGAAGATTTCACTTCAATAGGAGAGAGTAATATGGTAAATTGATTTCATTTTTTTAATCTTTTTTTGTGTGCAATAGTTTGTACTAGAGCTCTTTGAAATACCAGGCTGCATTTCATTCCCAGTGGTGGCACTACTTATTATCGCTACTTAAATTCCCTTAAAAAACTCTATTTTATCATCATTAGAGTTATTTTTTATTACAAATGTTGAGGCAAATTTTAAGAAGAAAAAAAGGTTTCCAATATTATAAATTATTACCAATGAAAATTAGTACTAGAAGCAGTTTCAAGATTAGCAGATGTGGGCACTCTTCTTTATAGGAGAAACTTAGTTTGAAACATGCTTTGTTTTGTGGTTTTGGATTATTGCTTCATAAATTGATTGATTAGGTCTAAAAACATATTATAGGAAATGAAAGACTTTTATATGATGCAAATATTTTGTTTAAATACTGATTCTGAATGGGATTATCAAGTGCTGATAATTGACCCCCATCTTATATTGGATATACAGGGTGTTCCTAAACTGCTTGGAAAAAATTGGAAGGGGGTGATAGTGTCCTGTGAAGACGAACAATATTTATGATGGAATTTATGGTTGCAATCCACTTAGAGTGTTAGGAAAGCATAAAGCAAATTTTTCAGTTGGAGTTTCAACAGTTAAAAAAAAAGACATTGAAATCACAAGTTTCGCAATTCCCATGCAGATCAGTGAAAGACTCAGATGCTCAAATTGACATCCAAGGGTGTCATTGTACAGTTCCCATCGGCAAATGAAAGACTGGTGTACTCCTAGTTCTGGCAGATATAGATTCTTAGTGTCCTATATCTTGTCTGCTGCAACCAGGATTCTTCTGATGAGATCTTCTGCTTATGCAGATTTCTCATACACCAAATGCTTGCATGTGCCCCTACAAGAAATCCAGCAAATTTAGGTCCGGTGAGCATAAATAATCAAGTTTGCTTCAGCTGGCTTCAATGTTGGTCAGCCAATCAGATGCTTCTTCTCACTAGAAATGTGCGCATACAATGAATGATTGACTGTTATGCTTTGGAGAAGTGCTGCTTCTCTGGCAGAGCAGAAATGACTCTGCAGAAGTAAGGACCTGTGCTTGTTAGATGTTTTTGTTTAACTTTTCTGACACTAAGTGTATCGCAACTATAGGTTCCATTATAAACATTGTTTATCTTGATGGGTGCTATCACCCCTCCAATTTTTTCTAAAACGTTTACAAACACCCTGTATATTTAAACCTTGAATATTAATATTTTCCAATCTGATGGTATGAAAATGCTCAGGGTGCTTAGATTTAATTCTTTACAAATCTGTAATTGAAACTGTGTGTATGTCGAAACATGAAAAATGTTCAACTGGTGAGATTGTATTTCACAACTTAAATTCAGTTATTCTCTCCATTAGTACAATACATCTTCAAGTGAATGCATGAGACAATATTTGAATGATGTCCTTGAGTTTGTTGCTGATGTTCATACTTTGAATAAAGTTAAAGTAAGCTTGGGTTCGCATTATTTTTAAAGAAAGCTTTGATATATCAAATAATTAAAAAACAAATTTTAATTGGATCACTTCTGATGTTTGCTTATGACTTTTCAGAATTTGCTGTGTGGTAGTTCAACTCATCTCAACGAAGAAACGCTTGGTGGGCAACTGAAAGCGGGTATGGCCCAGTATTTAGCGATTGAAATATCCAAAGGCAATGGGAGAGACAATAGGGCTATTGGGCGTTATCTACCATGGCTCTATCATCCACCTACAGCACTTCAACAGGGGTATGTTTAATATGAGTTTTAATAAATTGAGATTAATTTATGCTTTTTATTAATTATAGAATTCAGAGGATTGCATGTGTCATGACCAATGGCAGAAGTCTGGTCAGTTCTCAAATTAACTTGTTAAGGTCCAGATTTTCCCCCATACTTCAGACTGTAGCCAAATGACTTGGTCAATACATAGAATGGCTGGCCATTAAGAATTAGCCAGACTTTGAACATTTGCTATAACATACACGGTAAAGTCTTGATTAACCGAGGCCTCTATTATCAAGGCACAGGGCTAGATCAAAGTCAAATGGCTGTGCATACCTTTTACTGGTGCAAAGCAGTGCACGATGGGTAGGGAAACCATTTGAATCAATAATTTGAAAATATTTCCAACATAAATCTTGCAATACCATTATGTAACAAAGTTCGGTTTTTATTTGTTTGTAATAAATTTCACCTGGGATTGACAGACTGTTTTTTTTTTCACATTTGCAGGTATTACCTGTATTAACTGAAGTGATCCAGAACCAATTATTACCATTTAATCGAGGCTTTACTGTATGAAAAATACAGTTGATCATGTTTTTCATATTATCGCCAAAAGTAATGTTCTCTATCACAGTTACTATTTTCAATTTAATAGTAAAACATTTATACTATACATTTTCAGGCCAAAAGAGTTCATAGACTGTGTGAGTCATATAAGGCTTTTGTCATGGTTGCTGCTCGGAGCACTAACTCACAGCTCACTTCTTCAGCATTCAGCATCTTTTGTTTGCCAACCGATACCTTTGGAAGCTAACAGCCATGTTGCTGAGCATATTCAAGTTATTCTTGCTGGCTTTGCAGAGCAGTCAAAAGTAAACCTTACACTTACATTTCTTCCTAAGCATTATTAATTTTGAAGTTATTTACTGTTATATCATTTTATCGAAATTCAGCTTTACATAACCAATGGTGGTAATAAGGATTTTCAACAGAGCTCTAATATGTTGCAGGTATCAGTTCTTCATATGTCGTCATTGTTTCATGCATTTATTCTGTGCCAAGTGAGTATTGATTTCTTTTATTGTTAATTGTATTGATATATCTTTTGGTGCCCTCAGAGAGATTTATTGTAATTTCGTCTTTATATTATAATGTCGGACCATATCAACTCTGTTTAATGAATTGCTGTATTCTTGTATGAAAATTCAAATCAAAAATTTTCCTAAAACTCCCACCGTTCATCTCAGTAGTAGGAACTTGCAGAATACAGTATTTTTGTTATTTGCAAGGTTATTTGGAAGAGCACTTATTGTCACTTTTTTTGTACATAACCTTAAATACAAATATAATGGCACAGGCAAAATTCCCAACGAGGTGGCTGAGGAAAAAGATGCCCATAACAAATATGGATGTTAACCATCCATGCTGACTGTTGTCTCCCACCTCAAACTGTGAGGATTACAGCTTTGTAGTAAAGTGAGCTTCCATGAATGACAGAACTTATCCATAAAAGGTTTGTGATAAAAAAAAAAGAAAACACTGGTCAGAAACCGGTTTAGTCTTTCGTCAAAGAAGTTTTTGATAAACAAATTTATCTCTCCGAAAACTTTTTGTTCCATCGCCCCCTTCTTCAGGAATTTCTTTTTCTCATTCCCCCCAAACTCAATTAAGCTAGCCTATAGGATCCTATGTTGCACCCATAGTTCCTACCACTCACCCCTAGACCATGATTGCCCACTTTGAGAACCAGATATAGAGTTATGCACTTGAAAAATAGTAAAGTATTAGTGCTTCACAGTTTAGTCAGTCTACATCAGTGTTTCCCAAAGTGGGCAATATTGCCCCCTGGTGGGCGATAGAACCTACTGATTTAACATAGAATCCTATGGTTTTACTTCAGTTGGGGGGCGATGAGAGAAAAAAATTTCTGATGAAGGGGGCGATGGAACAAAAAGTTTGGGAGATTATGGTCTACATCAGTGGTTCTCAACCGGGGGCCATATGGCCCCCTAGTGGTACTGGGATACTTCAGGGGTGGCCACAGAAGAAAATGTAGAAAGGGGGCCATGACAGGTGGTTTGGAGGGATGCAGAGAGCTGAGAAGAAAAATTAAGGTGACTATTCACTTACAGAATCTAACAAAACCACCCATAAAACCCAGGGCCGTCTTAGGGTATGGACCCACCCATGCCTCACGCCTACATTTTGCAGCAGGATCCTAGCAAGATCCCTAGGATGGGGTTTTTTTGCAGGCCCTCGGCTACATTTTGCACAGACCCCTCTTCTATATTAAATTATAGTGTGAAAAACAAAAAATTATGAAAACCATATCAGGCCCTGGGCTGCAGTTCTGTCAGTTCCACTCTTGTGAGGGGTCATGCCCGGAGGTCTCATGTCCATAAGTGGATCCCACCTTAGTACAATAAATTTTGAAAATAAGTAGGAAATATGTAGGCTGCTTATTTCCAGCTAACTATGAGACTACCATAGCATCACTTTGCCTGGGGGGGGGGGGGCCATGATGTTGAGATGGCCCTGAATAGAACTCGGACTAACGGGGAGCTCAATAAATTATAGGCCAGTGGTCTGGAGGCCAATCTTATTTGCAAAATTTTCGTTCAGTATAAATTCAGTGAAAAAATCAATTCAATACGTATAAAGGATCTTGCTTCTAGATGAGGGTCATAAACTCTGGGTAAGACAGGGGGGCCACGAGAAAAAAATATGGTTCAAAGGGGGCCACGGGCAAAAAAAGGTTAAGAAACACCGGTCTACATTGACAATGAATGATGTCTACGGATAACAATATGCTATGAATATTTTAACTAATTTAAAATTTAGAAAATTAAAATTTTATATCTAATAAGTAATTACTAAGGGTTTTTTCCTTCTTTTATTTACTTAAAAAAAATTATAATTTTGGCTTAAGCCTCCTCTTCAGCCCTTGCATACTCCAGTGGTAACTATACAGGAGCAACAGAAAAAAATCTATGGATGTAAGAGTTAGCCGCTTATAGGAATCAAATCGCTGAACCAAAGATAATTCTTAGGAATGATGGCTACTATAGTAGGGGTACCAGGAGCTGTAGTTGTCCTGGGGGACGATTCCCCCCCCCCCCAAAAAAAATTATCTTGAGGAATTTCAATTTCTCTCCTGAACTTTAGGGAATTTTGCTTTTTTACTTTCATGGGACATTGCATTAATATTTTCAGTGAAACGGGACTGCATCTGGGATTACATACTTTTGAAAAAAATATATAGTTAACTGGTGAGCGAATAAAAAGCAAAAAATTTTTCTCTTTTCCTCTTATCAGCTGTGGACTATGTATTGTGAACATATGGTGTCACTTAACCCTCCAGGAAGTGAGCAAAGCCAAAATTTCGGACTGACTCTCACTGATTTCTGGTCAAAAGTGACTCCGGGTATTTTGCAGCTGGTGTGTCACTCAAAAGTGGTGAGTGTGATCTTTGTGTATTTCCTTTTCTATCAAATTGTTCCTTATGGATTTTTGAGTTCTAATGACTATTTTTTCACTGAAAAATGTCTTTTTATATTTAATGACTATTAACGTCACAACCAGTTTAGCAAGACCTCCACATTAAAAGAATACTTCCCTGTTAAAATTTTTACTGCATCATCATGAACATTTTAGGCTATATTTAGACTAGCAATCAACACTATTCCACCTTTTTGATGCTTTGGAATGATATCAGCTTCATAAGTCATTTCTGGTATGACATACCACATACACTACATCAACCAAGTTTTTTAACTAATGCAGCTTATTTAGGGAAATGTCAAAGGGTAATTTTTAGCTAGATAATACATGTAGGTACTATAGCGTAGGGGGTGGTAAGTGTTCAATCTGCAGGGCCAGAAACTTGTGTATATGTAGCGGTTATAGGGTGATCATTGGGAATTTTACTTGCATTTGCAATTGTTTTGGCGATATCCTATATGGATTCCTATTCCCTATATTTTTATGAAGGTTATATGGTCAGCTCAAGTGTTTATCATATTGTATGAATTGTGATATTTTTCTACCAAAACGCTTTTCCCAAGCCAGTTGGAAACCCTCGGGCTGGAAGTTGTGCACCCCCTGCTGTCTAGCTACACTTGCTAGATTCACTATGTACAGAACCCATTCAGGATCGTACGTGGAAAATAGAAAAATAAGCTCCTAAAATGCCTGTGTAGTCAAACTAGATGTTAAGAGTTACCATGCACATGTTCAAGTGTAGGCTCTTTCTTTAAATATGTTTTCTTTTAACTTAACCTTTCATTTTGTATGGAATGGCGCAAAAGCTTTCTGAAAAAAGAAATAGAGATATACATGAAAAGTGATCCCAAGCCGAACACATTCAAACAAATTTAGCTCGAGTGACAGATTATTTATTCATTTATTTACATCCACAAAAGGCTGGTTGCACTTACATTGCGGGAAAGATAGAAAAAAAAGCATGATAAAAATACCTAATTATGACATACTGTGCATGCATGGGGAGGGCATTAAATTAAAATGGGTATCTGATCAAGAAACTCGAAATGTCGAAGCTTGATAGTCGTTTGCAAAATAAGGTGTACGTCAGTGTACAAACGAGATCAGATGCAAGTCTATTCCAAGCTGTGCCTGCCTGACATAAAAATGAATACTGTAATCAGTTTCTTCTCACAAATGGAATATGTATGCACAGCTGGTGACTTCCGGTACAGAGTTCATTGAACTTTATGTTCAATGAAAGTCTATGTACAGGCTAGACCACAGACAATTTTATACAGCAGTCTCAAGTCATTGATCAATCTATGCCATTCTAGAGAATGTTGCTCCAAGAGTTGCATTTGTTCAGAATAAGAGATGTCCTGGAGACCACGCAGGCACTTTGTAAAATGCTCTTTCTTTTGGGCTTTTTCAATGAATTTGATGTCGCCAATCAAATAAGGGTAAACAATTATGATGATGATTGCATGAAAATTCAGCTCAAAACCGAGCTATGTTATGTTAGCACATGCATCCATATCACCGAAAATGTTAGTTAGCCGAGGCTGAAAAACCACAAAAAAATCTTAGTGAGCTAAAAAATTTGGGAGTAGAGATACTCTTTCACCAAGGTATCTCACAGCTTGTTTTTATGTCAAATTTTATAGAAAAATGAGTATCTTTTAACAGAGTGGCATTTTCTCTGTAAAATAGCTAGCAATTATTATATATTTTTTGCAGAAAATGTTTTAGCCAAGTTTACCTTGCTAATACAGACTTGTTTTTTTTTTCTTCTGAAAGCTTGTGTAGGACCTTGCATCGATACTAACACTTATATTTCTTCTTACCTATCTTCCTTTCCACCCCTTTCTGATGCTATTCTCCTCGCTAGGAAGAACAAATTCAGGTTTGATATGTCTATTATGACCTCTGCTTTCTTTCCCTTTCTCTTCATTCATAACAAAAAAAGAACACATTTGACAGCAAAAAGCAGATCCCAAATAGAATAACTTAGAATCCTGTCATCACCTGCAATATAGAAATAGAAATGAGGGTTGAGGTTTTAATAGTGGTAGCAATGCTTTATAGATGTCACGCAACAGAGCAACACAATGCCACCGCATATACCATGTGTTAGTTGATAATGCCTACTCTGCATCCGAGAAAATTTACTTTTCCTTTTCTTACCATATATGTGTTAGGGCCGCCCTTACCAGATGCTGGGTGTGATGCAAAAATAATAGCAGGGAGGTCCCTAGCCCGATTTTTTTTTCTGTGATGGAGGGAAATCAAAAATATTCAGAAAATAAAAATAATGAGAATTCAGAATAAAAGAAAGAAATAGTTTCAGAACTGATGAAAATTCATAATTTGTGAAAGAAATTATTATAACTGTAAATTCAGGGTCTGGTGTAACTTTGCCTGTAGCACGCCTCCTAAAGACAGCTCTGACATATGTGCAATACGTCGAAAAGAATGGAGACTATTAGGAGTGAGTTGGCTGATGTAGTACAATAATGATATTTCCGAAACAACAGCTCGGCCTACCACAAGAAGTGATTTACTGCCCTTTACCCAAAAGGGTGAGGTGACGGAACAACAGCAGCAGAACTTTATAGAAATTAAATGTGCTAATGGTGTTACTACTGCTACTTAACCACACATATGCCTCATACATGCCGGAATGTATGTTCTGAGTGTATGCATGGCTCTAACGTCTTTATGTTGTCAGAATTGTGCTCGTTTTGTATTCTCACTGGTGCTGCCATCTGCCTTCTATATTTTGAAGTAAAGATGGTTGATACTTGATACTGTGGCAAATTTTAATGGGGAATGAAATAATCATTAAAAAATGATGGAGTTTTACAATGAGGGTCATCAAGATCACGCTTGTCCTCCCCCTCCACAAAATTCTTGGTTATGGCCTGGCCTGCCTTGCTTGCAGGCTGAGAATTTTGTCCCGAGCCGTCACTGGATGAAAGAACCGCATCCTGGAAATCGCTTCAGAAAAATAGCAGACATTGTTGAGCCTGTAGCCTGCTCTTTATTCTGATCATCAACAACAGATTAAATTAGTGGTTCTCAAAGTGTGCATCGCGATGAGTTGGCGATATTGATATGCACCTGTTTGGGGGTTTTGAAGTGGTTCTTTGATAGACTATTCTGGGCATTGCGAATAAATGTTGAACAGGGCAAGGAAGCTGCACAGGTAACCAATTATATCAATGTAACTCAACCTTATCAAGAATACGGGGCCACTTATGTGATTTGATAATATTAGGTCAGCATGTATGGATTTGCCAGCGGCAACAGATTGCTTCCACATCAATTTAAAAAACATTTTACCGTATACCGGTTATTACATAAAAATCTTGTAGAACTAAGAAGCATGCATTTCTTATGTTCTAGTGAATAAATAATTGCTATCACTATCAGAAAACCAACCCTTTCAGTTAGTTATAGAGCTTGCTTTCTAGTTGTGTTTTTTATGTTGGAAAATTGCTTAATTTCTGAACTGTACAAAGTGCTTTATTACAGCTTGCGGAAATGGTTAGTCTTCATTTCTTAAGTTTAATGGAAGCTCTGATGGAATGCAACTCTACAGTTCTTGCACGAGTAAGTAAAACTCTGATACACTATATTGTCAAAGTCGTCTTTTTTGAAGTACAGACATTTTCTCAAATTTCTAGAAAAGTATTTGGCCAATTGTTCTGAAATTTCAGTCACCTGAACCTTATGCTTGTGCCCATAATTCCCAGTGAAAATTTAGTCAGGAGTGCATATAAGAGCCTGATAAAAAATTAACTAGAAAAAAGGCTTTTCATCAACCCTGTATCAAAAAAAGCTGGAAATGATTTGTAACTTTCACAAAACATTGTACTAACTTGTTCGCATGCGAATAGGAAATATTTATTTTGTTTTTGGTCGCTAGATATATAGTGCAACTCATATAAAAATTCCAGTTGAATGTCGCAAAAATTCAGAAAGATCTACATGATATCGTGAGCTGTAATTTAAGTTACTAGCTGAGAGTTCTCCGGATGATAAGTAATTTTCCACAAATGCACTCATGACTAAATTTTCACTGGAAACTGTGAGTACAAGCATAGGGTTCACGTGACAAAAATTTCAGAGCGATTTGCCCGGTATTTTTCCAGAAGTTTGAGAAAATGCCTAAACTCCAAAAAGGACACAGACTTTTGGAAATATAGTGTACTTCCTATTTGGGATAATGATATCAAATTTTAAGCATGACATTTTTGAATAAGTGTTCTTGAATGAGATCAGGTTTTGGGTATATTTTTCATCAATGGGTTATGGTACTTCTCGTGTTACGGGAAGATATTTTATTGAAGATATATATCTAAGAGAATATATCTAAGAATATATCTAAGAGTATATTTTGTGGCAAAATATATTTTTGTAGCTGAAATATTTCATCACATTTCTTCCGCACCCCCCCCCCCTTTTCAGCTACTTCCGATGTGGACTCCTGTGCTGTACAGCTTTCAGGGACAGGTAAAAAAACCTTCATTTAAAAAATTATTCTCTCTTATTACAAATATGATTTTATTTGAGGATTTTTTTTTCACGAACACACAAGGATTGAGCAAGAAAGAATGTTGGGGCAGCTATAGATTCCATACTTGTCAGGAATAAGTTACATGATTGTTGTCACACCAGGTAAATAGATGTTGCTAGTTGTTCAAGACATTCATATGGAACTGCTGTGTCTGGTGCTCATAAAAGCAAAACAAATGGTGCTGCAGATAGAAGAGTGGGTATCGCAAGTGAGCGAGTCACCTAATCACTTTGTCGTTCAGTTACATACTCACTCTGTCAATAACTGTGTGACTCACCCTCACTTATACGGTTACTCACTCACTCTGTCATTCTCATGGTCACTCATATGGTCAGTGACTTGCTCAATCACTCATTCATCAATTCACTGGTTTTCTTATACTGTCGCTCACTAGCATATTCAGTAGCTCATTCACCAACTCATTTGGTTACTGACTCACTCACACATACTCACCTGCTCAATCACTCATTCACTGGTAACAAACTATCGTTTGTTAATTATCCCAGCCGTGATTTTTCTGTTAGGGAATTTCCTCGCTGTGAGTTGCTTAGCTGTGAATTTTCAGTAAATCTTTTTATTCAGCCATTTTTCTGACCCTAATAATCTGGCTTATCCAAATATTGCAGATGCCAGTCAATATTTGCCGTGCATTTCTGCCCATTAGCTATATTTTTGTTTTTAAGTCTGGAAGTGCCTTTATTTGTATTTTTGTGTGTATATGGAGGCTATACTTGTATTTTCTTGTCAGCTGCCGAAGAATTTACAGTTCCGACTGCGTGCGTGCATAAACAGTCCACCTACAGCGCATACTCGCGAGGATGCAACATCGGTGAGCACAGCGTTTCTCAGGTGGCTGCAGAGGCTGCAATTCAAGATGGGCCAAATAGAAGTGCAATCGTCAACTGCTACTCAGTTCTATTCCCTATAAGCGCTAAGAAAAGAAAGAACGAAAAACGCTTTGAACCTTGAGCATATACATACATACACAGGGTGTTTCAAAATTCTACATAGTGATTTGAGGAAGAGAAAGAAGGAGGACACTGTAATAAATTATATCCATAATCAAAAGCATGACCGTAAACATTCCTGGAAGGTTATAGAAGATGTTGCAGTCATATCAGGCCTCGGGGATATAGGGATATGAGACTTCCTTTCAGCCTCTCTTATAAATAGGCCATCAGTCTTGACAGATCTAATCTTAAAAAATGAGCCAGTGATTCTCAATATGTGCTTTGCGGTTCCCGGGGCCAACCTCTGTTAGGTGCATCGCGAGAAGTTGGTGTAGTGCAGGGGTCTTCAACTGCTGACTCACAATGAGGCAACATTTTCAGTTCCAGCCAGGCCCACAGGTTATTTAGCTATATTACACATATGCTATCAAAGAGCTTCGCAAGCCTCAAAAATCCTGTGGGTGGCCATGCATTGAAGACAGCTGATGTAGTGATTTGTGCCTGTTCAGTGCTTTGAAGTGATTTTTTTCTGGACTATTCTGGGGAATCTGTGGGAGGAAAACGTTTAAGAACCACTGAACTAAGAATATTACATTAACACTTAAATGAGCACTCACAAGATTTCTCTTGTTTCAGTGCTGAGACATAAAAGACCGGCAACAAGATTTCTCGATTTTTAATTTCCTATATGTATTTGTTTTTAATTTCCAAATAAGAAAATCACCGGTCTTAGTAAGCCTACAGGAAATAATATGCTGTCGTTTAAGTGTTAAGAACAAAATGGAGGAGACTAAAGAGCAAGTATATATGAATACATAAATCTAAGGCCCCACCCATACATAAGTCTAAGGCCTCCCCACCTCCTAAAAACCTATTTCTATTGGGGTTCTTTTTTTGCATGATTCAGGTTTTTAGTAATCTGAGGTGTCCTTTGTCCCATTCACCTTTTATTACAGAGACTACTGTATTCCCCAGTGCTCCTGGTGTGTTTTTTTTATAGAGAAGAACCTTGGTGTATGAAATACAAATACCTACTCACTCTGAAGTGAACCTCATGGCAATATCGCCATCACCACTGCTGATATGCGTAACTTCAGGTGCTATGTGGCAATCAATACATTGCTAGTGTCAGGCATACATCAATCAGGGCAGTTCTTGGACCGTGTGACCCATGCGGCCGCACAAGGCATTAGAAAGGCTTTAAGAGGGGGTGCCAAATCTGAGTTGAAAGGGTGGAAAATAAGCTTTGTTGACCAAAATTGTAGGAAGGAAGGGGCGTGAAAGATAGGTCCAGCACGGGGGGGGGGGGAGATTTTTTTCCCCGAGCCCCCCCCCCGGCATTGATGTCATGCACTAATACTAATTACGGAAATTCTTGTTACAAGGTTTATTTCAGAGCAAAAGACATTGCACAGGCTTTTCTTCTACCGAAAAAAAAAGTTCCAATTGTCCACCTAAAGCACTGGTGAGAAGTTCCTGCTATAACCTTTGGATGGTGTTTCTGTTGATCACTTTTGTTGCACCACATCATTTTCTGCACACGAGAGGTAAATAGATAGAACCCTCAATGTATTGCCGATTCTGAAAGGCAGTGTTTGACATTTTGCTTTTCTTTTTTTAATGCTCACCAAGGGGTTGGTGTGTTAACCTCTTGGTGTGGGACTCCCTACAGTAACAATCGTTTTCTGTGGTCATGTTGTTGTTGTTTCGGTCGTACCCCTGCCTGCAAGAAAGTTTCTGATAAGGACAAATCAGGTATCGAACTCGTGACATCTATTCCTGCTATGTTAATTTAAAAATATTCTATTGAATATCAACATGAACGTTTCGGTCATGTGCTTTTGATCATTTTGGTTGTTTTTTATCTCTTCCTTACACAGATTTTTGAGCCACCCTGTATACAGTTAACGTTTGCCAACATTGTAAATATAAAGATATATATATTTTTTGTGTTGTATTAACCTCTGAAAATAATGTTCGACATAGAATAAGAAATATATTACCAATTGAGAATTTTAAAGTGAAATAAATGACACTTATTGCATTGATAGTATTCTAAAATTGTTACGTCCTACCATACCATAAAGTGGAGTTCACAGTGGATGGATACTATAGAATGATATGATATGCAACATCGACACAGATTGTATCACTTATTGTTTGGTCCAGTATTAACCCGGCCCAAGATGGAACTATTTTTGAAATTATCAAAAGTATATTTAGTTATTGCTGAGGTGAATCAAATACCACTCTGGCAAAAGATATCAGACTTTTTTCATGGCCATTGTTGGTACAGTGGAAATATTTAACAGTATCTTTATAACAGTGTTTTCCATAGTGGCGATGGAATAGAAGGTGGTGAAAGCTATGGGGGTATTAAATGTAGTTCTTCGTGTGGGCTTGAGTTAGGTGCGATGAGACAAAAAAGCTGGAGGGATGCCAGAAAAAAATGTTTGGGAAACTCTGCTAAACTTTTTTGCATAGGTGGAGATAAAAGGCGGTGAAATGTGCAGTGAAGATTTCCCCCAGCATCGAAGATGTGCACCGGTGACCTCTTCATATATGTATTGCAGGGGCGGATTTTTTTTCAACATCGATCATCCGGTGGAAGATCCTAAAATTTTAAGAACACTTGATTGTATAGTTGAAGATCATTATCATAAGGATGGCACAAAAGATGAGAAACTAATAATATTGCAAACTGTATTACTTAGACTTCACATTATTGCTGAGTTTTTCGATTAGCTTTTCACAATTTTTATGAAGTACAGGGCTGTCTTAACATTATCATACGCCCACACACAAAGCGATTTTTCTGAGAGAGGCACTACTACCTAGCTAAAAATTCCTAACTACATATTTGCATATTTACTCTTGAAATCGGAACCAGATCTAATTGTCATTTGACACCCCGGTGCCAGAAGTGCCCAGATGGGGGCCCATGCAGTAAACCAAGTTCTACAGAATAAGGGCATGATTTTTGTGGGTCATTAGTGGATCAACTGTGTAGTTTGATCTATAGAAGTAAAAGAAATGCTACCAAGAGTAAATCACAAACCTAAGAATGTATCTAAAAGAAAAAATACCCAATATAATGGTGATTCATCAGAAATAAGATGATATGAAAATACAGTGTACACAAAATAAAAAAATTGAAATTGTTTTATGATCCCCCTCCCCCCTCCTCTAGCTTCAGATTAGACAGTTGTTGCATTTTCTCTTCTGAGCCCAACAAACAAATTACATGTTTTTAACTGCATCATTCCCTGAGATATTTAAATTCAAAAACCGGTGACAGGTCCGGGCTTAGGAGAATTTCACGGTTCAATGCAAAAAAAATTTGGTGTAGTTGCTCCCCAACTTACAAACTTTTCGAGTTACCAACATAAATCTTGAAGGGGAAATTTATTTTTCAGAAAGAACACTTTCTATGAACACTACAGAAAGAACACATTACTTTCATTTTTTCAAGAACGACTTGATAGTCTGGATCGTAATCAAACACGATCCATTGAGAGGGAATGGCATTTAAATTAATTTTACGAAATTCATAAGTTATTAGTAGAGCCCGGATTATATGCACTAAAAAAGTGGCAAAATATGCTCTCAAAATATGCAAATATGCACTTAAAAATGCAAAAATATGCACTTATAAATGCAAAAATAAGCACTTAAAATTTAAAATGTGCACTGAAAATTCCAAAATATGCATTAAACACCCCAGAATATGCATTAGAAATCTTGAAAAAGTCAAAAATTCCGAAATATGTATAAAAAAATGGAAAATATGCATTAAAAAAGAGAAAATATGCATTAAAAAAGAGAAAATATGCATTAAAAAATACACCATGCAAAAAAAAGTGAATGTGTTTTTAAAATACATGTTTTCTATTAGTGCATATGTATTTCATTTTTACCAAAAAATATCCCCTCATATATATGTATACAGCATATGCAAATAACTACATATTTTTTATTCAGGCATTTTTTTTAGTTTTCAGTTTGTTGTAGCTGCTCAATAACGAAAATAGCAGTAATAAAAGAATTTCGACACTATTTCTAAAAACAAAATTAACATTTTGACACATCTCTAGAAATAGCCTTACAATAAAACAGTTAGTAGTTGTAAAATACTTTATATCGGCGTCCCAACGCCCCTCGCCGAGAGAAATTCAAATCCCGACAGAAATCGCGAAATGCGGCTTATACATGGAAATTGAATTGACCGTGTCGGGATTTTGACCATGTCGGGATTTCGACTTGTCGGGATTCTGACCGTGTCGGGATTTTGACTTGTCGGGATTTCGTCCGTCGGGATTGTGACTTGAGCGCGACACGCCGCCCACTCACCAATAAGAAAAGCAGCATGATTGTTTTCCTACAGAGCGCAATACGCCTTACGACAGCGCTTTACGTCGGGCGTGATTGGCCGACTGCTTCTGGAGGAGTCAAATGCGTCGGGCGCCACGGTTTTGCCGATATTCTCTTCACTCTTGTGTGTTTTTTTTCCCTTCCCTTCAAACCGGAGCACGCAGACGACAGAGTAGCTGATGCCAAGGCTTTATATAGCCGCCCTGATCTGATGCGCCTGGCTAGGGAAACACAAACGCTTAGCGTGATTATATAACACGTTTCTGTCGGCGTGAAATAGTATAATTCGGTTCACGCTGCGCAACAAACCTATTCCTAGGAAAACCCGGCTTAAGGTTCGCACCAGGCGTCGTCCTTTTTACAGTTTCGAATCTGGTAACCCTATCTGAAGACCACATAATCCGTACTTTCACTTATTTGTTCAATTATCCAGTCCGAATTTTTTTGTGGAAACAAATAATTATTTTTTCTACATAAAATCGATTATTGCAAATGTATGAATTTTGTTACCGAAATTTTTGTCTCAAAAAATTTTATGCTAAAAATTAATTAAGAACTCTTTTTCCCCATCATCACATGAGTTACCTGAAATTTCGAGATTTGATGGCAGCACAAACAATGTATAAATCGAGCTACAGAATCTGTCGTCTGCTTCTCTCCAGGTTACTTGTTTTGAACGTCTCCTTGTGTCCTGAAAAAATTACTGAACTGGCAGTTCGAACTTCCAGTTCTGCTTGTGAGCTTGGCTTGTAGGGAACCGAACAAACCGACTTCTTGTCAGTCGTCTGCTCATTAAGAGGTTCTTCGTTTTGGACGTCTCCTTATGCCCAAATAAAATAACCAAACTTTCAGTTTGAATTTCCAGTTCAGTTTATGAGCTTTGTTTATAAGGAACTGAGCGGAATAAAGAATATATTTTTTTATTTAAACTTCATCATCACCACATGAGTCACTTTTAAATTTGAGATTAGATGGCAGCACCTGCTATGAAGTGGAGTGTGGAAAAATTCACTTTTTACGATCTTAGGGGTCATTCAAGTATTACGTAGGGAAGGGGTTTCGGATTTGCTGACTTTCGATGACGAGGAGGGGGGGGGGGTTTGAAGGTTGCTTATGTTCCCTTTTTTAAGATATTAAATATTCTAGGCTGCTGACGAAATTTTGCTGGGAGGGGGTCAAAAATGGCTGAAAATCTGCTTACGTAATACTTGAATGGCCCCTTACCTGTCGTCTGCTTGTGTGGAGGTCCTTTGTTTCGGATGTCTCCTTGGGTCTTTAAAAAATTACTGAACTGGAAGTTTGATCTTTTTCAGGTCAATTTATAAGCTTTGTTTATAAGAAGCAAAGCTGAACGAAGAATTTAGTTTTTTTATACCTGAGCTTCGTCATCACCACATAAGGCAATTCTGATTTTGAAAGTAGATAGCATCACCAACAATATTTTTAAAAATAAATGTCTTAAAGCAGCGGTTCTCAATTGGGGCTCCATGTGAACTTCGAGGGGCTCCGCGACCTCTCGAGAAAAATAAAAAACCCAGTCAATTTGAAAAAAAAAAATATATTTTTGGAAATAAAATAAATAAAAAAATGAAATTAAAAAAATAATTATTAAAAGATTTTTGAATAAAAAATAGGCGTCCGGGGCTCCGCCATAGAAATTGCATAGCGGAAAGGGCTCCGTGGGACAAAAAAGGCTGAGAACCCATGGAGGAATGAATAATAATGGTTATTCATTCCTCCATGTTGAGAACCGCTCTCTTAAGTATTCTAGAGTATTAAATTAATTTTAACTCCTTTAAAATTGTTAGTGCCATTGTGAATTCGCGGCAAATGCTACAAGGGGAAAAAAAACTGCTATTGGCGGACGGCGTAACGTTTCGAGTCACCCGGTATATACGGGACTCATTACTTCCTAGATAAAATATCTATAGGACGTAATGGCCTAGTCGGGAAGACTGGATGCATTTATCACACCCACGTCCTGTCGCAGGGGTCACTAGACTGGGATCTTTGTTGGGGCCTTAGAGGTCATATTTTTCACTGGTCCCTCGATAAAGAACTTATAGTATGAAAAAAAAGAATTATAAGAAACTAGGCTGAAGCCTTTCAGCCCCCCACAGAGGCCGTGCGACTTGTGCAGACACGTGAGACACCTCTCTAGGAAAGGGTGCCAGATCCGAGTTGGAAAGTGAAAAAAATTTGTAATTTGTTAAGCTGAGGAACGTCATCAGGAGCACCCAAAATAGATCCCTCACGGGCAGAAATTCCTTTCTTTTTTCTGCCCCTACCCATTGGCTCATCAAGGCCACCTTAAGACCATCGTAGACCCGGGGCCACGACTAGACAGGTTTGGGTTAGCTGTGTCAAGCAAGCATTTCGGCACCCTCTTGTAATGTTGAAGCAGAGATTAAACGGTGAAATTTGTTCCCCCCTCTGTCCAGCGTCCGATTCACCAAACCAGCCGGCCTTGCATAAGCTCTGTGGCGAAGTGATTTTTCTGAGCCCCTCCCCCATCTGGCTAGAAAATAATACCTGCCTACCAATTTTCGTGTTTATTCTCAAGTTTTTCTATCGGATTGTATATTTATGAGGCCCCCTTTTCTACAGTTGAGCTGTCTCTTCCCGGCCGTGCTCGGGTGGGCCCTCCGCATCAAGACGACATTTGCGAGAAGGGTGAGGGGGCACAATCAGCAGATAAAGTATTACGTACTTTCAGGGCCGCAACTAGATACTTTGTCAGCCGGGGCAAACCGGCATTTTGGCTGCCATGTGGAAGAAGTGGTTAAAGGGCGAATTCGGCGCCCCTACTGGTCCGACGCCCGAAGCACCAGACCTGTCTGCTCCCCCCTAGTTGCGGCCCTGCGTACTTTATCGGTATTGACAATTGTCAATAGGGAGTCGCCCATTAAATTATTTTCGTAAGTCCGGTATTACATTATAAAAGATTGACAAAAGTTCTTTTATAGAACTTGAAAAATTCAACCAAAAAGCGTATCGGTTTCATTCTTGGTTCTTACAATTTCATCAAGATCTCATTTCACGACCCCTTTACTGTGCCCGGGTGGGCCCATGCGTTAAGACGGCACTGACCTTGGGCTCCGGCAGGACGGTAGCGGACTTGGGGATCTGGCCCTCCCCTAAATGTGGGAAAATGACCGAAAAGGGGAAAAGATGGCCAAATCTATTGTTCTATCACTTTGGTTTCCATGTATGCCGTGGTCATGATGTGGATGCACTTACAATTCAACTTTATTAAACCAAATACGCCCAACATTAATATTCCTGAGGAACTTCTAACGTATAGGGGACACGCTGGAGCTTGAAATTCACCAAAGTTAGCAATCTGACCACTGTTCATAACATTTTGAGGTACCCCCCACAGCCAGAAGTTGCAAGGGTTAAGGTTAGGTGAACTGGCTGCCGGCCAGTTGTCATATCATCCTGTTATTGTCAAAATAGTTCTTCAGCAGCTGCTTTGCTGATATTACAATGTGATCTTGATAAAAGTTGTTCTATCCACACACTAATGCTGTTGACGTGCCGAAATAATGATGTTGCACAAAATAGATTATACTGCTGGCCAAGTACAGCATCATCTATACTTGCACATTCTGCACTACTAGCACTTTTTTCTTTTGCCAAAGAAATTTCCATTGTTTCAGAAGTATCCATGCAAATTTTCAAATCTTTCTGACCAGTACTTATTGTATAGTTTTGGAATCAAAACCTTAAGTATAATCACCCTGTATATAGCTGATTATTTTTCATAAATCTGTTACTACTATACAGTAGAACTTTGATTAACTGGACTTAACCATGAAAGTATAAAAAAAACTATTGAATATTTAGACTGGGTGATATACAGTGTGAGATGTTCTACTTCCTATGAGAAAGAAAATGAAAATGTCTGAGGTAATGTAACTACTAGTAGACTGGTCTTGTGTCCCTGAGGGGCAGCTGGTGTCTTTATTGGATTATAAGACCATCTGTGGCCCCCTAGCATGATGGTGTCTCTACTGTTGCTTCTTTGTGAGGAAAAAAGCAAAGCAAAAAAAACCCTGTGAGAATACACCACTACATTTAGATGTGATGCAATCCTTATTAATGAATTTGCAAAAGATAAAGCATCAGAATTTAGCCAAAGGTTAGAACATGTGGTAAGAATGAGACACGCGTGTGTGTGTGATTTTGGCTCCTTTACATAACTTTAACTTTAAAATACTTCATATGAATATACTGTATATATATATATAATATATGTATATATATATTCAGGCCACTTTTTTTATACTTTTTGGAGAAAAACCACTTATATCATCTAAAGATATACCATCTGAATGTACCAAGGATATATAAAATGTGGTAAGAATGAAAAATTTTGGCTAATAATGAATTATAATATTTTTCAAGGAAAGAAATTATATTTAAACAATTTTTATTTGATTTTTTTTAAAAAAACGAAACTATTTTTTAAAAACCACTTTTGGTTAAAACCAAGGTTTAAACCAAACAACCTTGCTGTGTTACATCAAACTTGGCCAAGGATCTCCAGCTTCTTTGGAAATCGGCCAGCCTAACCATTTCTGAAAATCAGAATTTGGCTGAAAGTCTCTGCCAATTCATGAAGCGGTCGAGTGACTTCGGTAGTATTGACATTGTTTCCCCCCATCCCCAGACTTTCAAGTCTATCTCTGCCTATAGCCAGGTTTTCCTAGAAACAGGTTTCTGCAGCGCTTGCAGTGAAAACTCTGATTGGTCAAAAAACCTGAATTTCAAGATTTTAACCAATCAGCGTTTACACGCTGCACATGGCACAGAAATTCTACTCCTAAGAAAACCTGGCTTATGCCTTAAGACAATAATCGCCAGACTCACTTTTTTATAGTGTTAATATATTTAATCTATAATGGGGCAACTCCTTTACAACAATACATTTCTCTGGTCCCTTAATCATTGTCACTGGATTATGATAAAAGTATATTGGTTGCTCAGCAGGTGTGTGTGAGAGAGAAAACGAATGAATAAACGCAACATTCTGCTGGCACAGGAGTGACAGGTTTCTGCTGGAATTGATCATAATCATCATTGTTTGATTACTGACTTCTGGACATGGCCATCACTTGTGTGGGTGAAATGCCAAGTTAAGTACTCGTTCACAGTAGCCAAACAGTTCGAAAACATTCCACTACAATTAGGACTTTGATGTTAATCTATCTTTTCTCTACATTTACAACTTCTGGTGACAGAACATAGCACTGGTGTACCAAAGAAGTTTATGTGATGATTAATAACTTTTAATGCTACAGATGAATAGTCAGTTTACCAGTGAGGAAAATTCACAGACAAGCAAATTCATTGACAAAGTGAAGTAGTGAGTGGATGAGCAAGTGAATGAAGCGGTAAGCGAGCAGGTAAGCAAAAGAATGAGTAGGTGAATGAACAGGTGAGCAAAAATGAGTGAGTAGGTGAATGAACAGGCGAGTAACTAAGGAGTAGGTGAACAAGTGAGTGGCAGTCACTTATTCGCTACCTCATTCACCAACTCATGCGGTCACTCAATCCCAGGTGAGGAACTGCTGCTTATGAATTGTCATGATTTTTCCTGTTGGTGGATTACGTGGCAGTGAATTGTTGTCTGTGAATTTTTCATAAATTGTTAGTCACACAGACGAATCCTGAACTCCAGAAAGACACCCACACAACCTCCACATTGAAGAGAAATGCAGCGAAATCCCTGATGAAGCGACATAGGTTTTCTATGTATAAAAAAATCTTCATACAAAAGATTACAACAGGCTCAACTTTTATACGACTTTACTCCAAACTTGTTTAAAGCGCCAAAATTCATGAACAGATGTTAGCGACACAACAGGGGTTTGATTGAACCATAACAAAAAGATTAACATCTCACAAATAAATAACTCTGATTCATTTTTTTTAATGAAAAAAAAAAATCTCATTTATTCCTTCATTGTCAAATATGAAATTCCATTTACACATAAGATTGAAAACAAAATTGATTAGCATTCGAACAACAATGTGTTGATTGACCAATCGAAACAAAGTATATGAGAAACCATTAAAAAAATAATAAAATTTCATGTCAATCAAAATATAATTGAAATTCTACAAAAAAAATCTTTCGACCACCTCGCACATACAGACTAGTCACTAGTGTTTCAAATAGGCGTAAATGACAGAATCATTTAGCACCGCTCGCGAGAGAATCGTGCATTAAAAACCCACATGTTTTGGGTGTTTTTTCTTCTATTATATAGCACCATTCTCACAAGGTTCACAGCATTGCATTATTGTAAAGCGAGAGAACTTTCTTCACACCTCCCTTGCATAGACGTACATGTGATTCATTCCATCAAACAAAAAGCTATTGCAAATAAAGTACCTTTTTTCGGTGATTTATTGGTTCTACAGACAGTTACAGATAAAACGGTAAATTTGCATTAATGAACAAATGCATAACCACAATCTAAGAACAATGAGGCGGATCCGAAAAGAAACCAAACTTTCGGAATATGATTCGATTTTTTTTGACAGATCTTGCATGTTTCAAATTCGATGAAAAAAGGGTGGATCAAATGGGAAAACGAAGCTTATTATAATTCGGTTTATTTTTGTATGAATGTGGCGAAAGTCTGTGTAGAGGTAGAGCGGGAGGTAAGGAAGGCAACCCCCTCTACTATGGAATGGTCTTACCTGTGGTCCGCTATCTCAAACCTAATTTTGTAAAAATTAAGTAAACTTCACATTTGCAGGTCAAAGCGACCTACTGCACACAGCCATGGCACATTTACAGAGCATTTAAGCTGCTTGTAACAGTTCCAAATCACTTAAGTGACCCACAACATATTTACAGATCACATAAGAAGCCTGTGCTACAGTTTCATATCCCCAAGTGGCCAGCAGCACATTGACAGATCACTCAAGTCACTCGACTCCTTTGGCACAGTTCCAGATAACTTAAGCTGCCCGCAATGTGTTTTCAAACCAATCAAGTGTGGCCCACACTCTCTCCTAAAGATTAAGCACTCTTGACCAAGGGCAAGTGTGCTCCGCGCACAGTAGGGGGTAACCTTCCTTATACACAGCTCTACTTCTATCTGCACAAAGTTTTTGACACGCTCGTACAAAAAATTAACAGAATCATAACAACTGTTCTGTTTCCATTTGATCCATCCTCATATCTAGATATTTACACATAATAATACAGATTGGCACACTTTGAAATCATAAATATCGACAAATTCATCCAAAACGGCAAAAACGAGAAGATTCTGCCTTACGAACACTTACAAATTTTTTATGAACCGTCGATTAATAAAAAACCGTAACATTAATTCAGCAATAATCGAACAACAAAAAACAGCGCCTTCATTCTGCTTGAATTTTCAATCCATATCTCAACGTCACAAATGATAACAGTCAATAATAAACCATATTTTGTTGATTATGCACTTATATATCAATTCAAAAATAACACAGTAGAACCTCTCGATAACGGACACTCTTGGGACAGAGAGGATTTTGTCCAGATAGTAAAATTGAGAAACGTCAACATAATTTTCAAAAAGTGCCTGTAAATGGGAGGAGTCTCTACTAACGGAGTGTCCATTATGGGAGGTTCCAGTGTATTCATATTCTCAACTCAACAAATACGGTCCAACCTTGGACGTGCTTTCTGGATATAATTTCGAGTTACAGTACTTTGATCGATCGAAGATGTACAGGGTGCACCAAAAATGTCATCCATGACACATTAAAATAATAATAATCAATATAAAACAAACCAACTGGCATAGGAGCGCATGGCTCACAGTAAAGTACACGCCACGATGATCAAGAATTTCGTTTGAAAACAAATGTTGGTTAAAAATTCGAATTGAATAGACGGCACTGTATCATACATGCTCAACCCACGGCCTGTGGCTCATGACCTCAAACCTAAGTTTGTAAAAAACGAACTGATCGGTACAGTTCTACATCACTGAAGTGACACGCAACACATTCATAGATCACTTAAGTTATCCGAGGCACAGTTCGAGTGGCCTCCCAAGTGGTCCACAGCACATTTTCGTACGACTTAAGAGGCCCATCACATATTTACAGATAACTTAACTTACCTGCAGATTATTCACAGCTCACTTGAATGACCACTTAAGAGATTCATGGTACATTTACAGATCGCTTAAATGACCCGCAACACATTTTCAAGCATATGAAGTGGCCTGCCCTCTTCTAAAGGTTAAGCACCCCTACTCTAAGCCAAGCGTGATCAACCTTTAAGCGAATGCAATCCACTTCATTGGTTTGAAAACGTGTCACAGGTTACTTGAGTGATCTGGAACAGCATAGCAGGTCTCTTAGGTGATCTGTGAATGTGTTAAGGCCATTTAAGTGCTCTGTGAATTTGCAGTGAACTTAAGTGATCTGAAAATGTGTTGCAGGATGCTGAAGTGAAAATCTTCAAATGTGCCACAGGGCCACTAAAGTGACGTGGAACAACACTGCAGAGGTATGTGGCGTTCAATTTTACAAAATTAGGTTCGAGGTTGCATGCAACATCAAATGACTCTGAGGGCCACATTTGACCCATGGGCTGAGCATATATGGCCTAGAGAGTTTACTTCTAACAATGCCGCAAAGTCATAAAGCACAATTACTTTTCGATTAATCAGAAATCTAATGTCCCGCATGTTCGGATAATAAAAGGTAGAATAGGAATATTGTCCAGCAAAAAAGACGACAATATGCATGAACAAGGTAACACTGAAAGCACCTTTCGAGATAAGGAATCCGTTTTGGACATTACTTCATCACATACTCAATACATTGAATATATTATATGAAAGCTTGATTTCTTAAGCTGAATCAAAACAACAGACCAGCTGCTTGAATCGTCAATAAAAGATAGAAAACAATCGAAGTAAAATTACATAAGATCGTAAAAAAAGTTGCTCAAAACCAGCACAATTTCAATAATACAATGATCAACAGTAAAATTTGGTGACATGAAAAGAAAAAAATTATTTGCCAAATTTATAGAACCTTATAACCAGCTATTACGGCAACATCAAAAAACTTCAAAAGGCGATTAATATGAAAAATTAAGTTTCACTAACACAACTGTTCCGAATTAACCCTTTTTATGTGCATCGTTTGATTCCTTATCGGATGGTGGCTACTGATAACCCTACTGGTCAGAACTATCGTCTTTACACACACTACTCCGTTTTACAGGACCAGTTGTGTGGTATATTAACAGATTTTGATTTTTCATATATATATATATTTGCCGATTCACAAAATGGCTGGCCACGTTTAACTCTAGCAGAGTGATGTGGTCGAAGTATTTAACGTATATACTTGTGTATAAGAACGCCCCCCCCCCCCGTATTTCCAGGACCACCAAAACCGCAATTTTAAATTAAAACTACGTATAAGTCAAATCCCCTCCTGCCAACAAAAAAATCAGCACATTTTAAAGTCTTCAGTTTTGTTCATCGCATTCCTGAAACAATGCTTTTTAAAGGATTTGATCATTTCGGTGGGAAACAGCTGGATCCTACGCCTCGGGAATCCACTGGCACACTAGGTCAACGACAAGTTTTGTTAAGACAGCGATTCTTTTTGTCTTTTTATCTTTTTGACTGATCCATTCAGTCCATGAATTTCTTAAATAATCTTCAAAAGGCTTGCTGATGCTCACATCTAAAGCTGTAAAATCGATGTTAGTTACCGGGTATCAAAACCAACAAGGTTTTCGATTTTTTTCACTTTGGCTTTAACATCATCGGTTCTGTGGGGTTTGAACATAGCTACAAAAACTACTGTACCGATTAGTGACGCTATCTCTAAAGTAGTCCAATGATGTCGTAGATCTTCAAGATAGCTGTGTGGAGGTAATATAGCGAAACGATTTAGTAAAGGGAGGGGGGGGGGGTCAATATTTTCTCCTCAAAAACTGACCCATGTATCAGCCGACACCCAAATTATGGAAAAAAAATTTCAAAAAAAAAAAAAAGGCTTATACACAAGGACGTACAGCACTAACATGTTTTTTGGACTTGAAAGACTGAGTGGCTGGACTAAAAAATACAGTGAAACTTTGGTTAATTAGTGTTTCTCTATACAAGCAAATATTTTGAGCAAATTTCAACTCAATAAACGACAATGATTCGCATTACAAGAAAACCCTTGCACTTTTATTACGCGATCACAACCAAACTGATGGGTCTTGACCTTTGCCCACTCTACCAAACGCCAATCTTATTATCAACTACAAATTCCGGACAGTGTATTTTCTATAATTTTTTTATTTATAAATTTAATTAAGGCTATTTAACGTTTAAATCTGAAATATCTTCAAATGAGTCACCTCCAACGACCAAAAATAAAAATTTCAACCAGCATGGTCAGACTTGGGTATAACATCACTGAATAAAACAACTTTATAAGCAGATCGACTTAGTAACGAATCCAATTTGCTAATTATGGTAACATAACAACATAACCACAGAATGATGTTAAAAGTGATAGATGTCATACCAAAGTCTGATTGTATTACACTTAAATGCTTTTTAAGACAATAAAAAACCTCGAAATTAAGATTTTTTTCCATACAGCTATTAAGTGATAATATTTATCTACTTTAAGAGCTCAATGCATTTCAATTTGATCTCGGCATGTTTCCTAACCCCTTTCCAGACAGATTTTTTGGCAGATGTAGTTAAAGTTCCAAATGTAAATTCTTAAAATCTGGTATCTAGGAAATAGAGGGGAAAACGATGAGATTTCCTCAATTTAACCAACAAAGGGAAAGCTAGATTGATCGTGGTCCTTCTAACTAGATTAGGACTAGTTATTTTGCCCAATGTCAGGAAAGTGGTCAGTAGAATTTGTTCAATAACAGGAAAAAGTGAACAACAAACTTTTAATACATCACAATACTACTACACCGCTTCATTAGAAGGAAAATTTCTAATTGACCTCGACTAAAAATTTGCAAATAAGTCAATCCCATTGTCATTCAAAGACTATACAGTCATTAGATGATTTTCGAAATTTTTTTTCTCTTTGCAAAAAAGTACTCAGACAATATATTGTCCACCTTGCGCCAGAAGCATGAATGTGTAAATTTTCACTTCTTGGGATCATCAGCTAGTTTGATCCCTTATTTTGTTATCCAAGTTTTTCCAGAAATGAATGTTTAACCCCCCATTGACACGCCACGCATGTTACAGAGCATTTTAAGAAAATGACACTCATAGAACAACATTGGTAGAGTAAACATTAGAACGCCATTTCCTAGGTTTCAGAAATTTTCAAATTCATGCTTCTCGCACGAGGGAGATAACATGACATTAAAATTAGCAGCTTACAAACAAACGAAATCTTTCAAAACCTCATCACTGTGACAATCACACTTCACAGCAGTCCACACAAAATATTTCAGGAATCAATAAGTTTGAAACAGCATTTCACAATTTTACTAGTTCTCAAGAAACATATTTTTGGAGTTTAGTTTATGCCAAATGAACTCTGAAAGAAAAGTAATCTGGTCCCCACTTGAACCCAGAATCTTTTGTATTCCCCCCCCCCCCACACACACACAGGCACGCTTGCCTGAAATGCAAGAGGGCCTGGATTCAAGTCCCGGTGGAGACCAGGTGACTTTTCTTTCAGAATTCACCTCAGTATAAAACGATATACGGAAATAGGGTCCTGTAGCTCAGATAAGAGAAAACAATATATTTTTTACATCATTAAACCTTGTACTAATACAAAGTCATGACAGAGCTCCAGACTTTTTTTTTAAAATGAAAAAAAATTCTCACGTTTCTTCCAGTATTTTCAATGAAGCTAACCTGAATACTATTCACTGGAATTAGGCTGATTATTATGACTATGAGTGTTCATTTCACATATTTGTGATCATAAATGTTCTTTTTTCGTGGAATTCATTTTAATCCACTGTGATATATGCATACTTTATTTCCCCCCGATTGGAGATTTTTCAATAATTGAAAACTTTGCTCGGTTTTGGAATCATATTTCGCTTTAATTGAGCAATTTCTCATATTTTTCTCGAGAAAACAAGGTCCTTTTGAGATCGCAAGGACTGAAAGATTTTCTTTATATTTAATTTCTCCGAAGCACAATTTGAGGATTTTTAGGGATTTTTTTTACAAAGAAATCGGAAGATTTTGGTAAGGCTAAAAAAAAATCAGACGCAGGCAAGAGAGAATTCATAAATCTTTTGAGAATTTAACTATTGTCACAGATTTCCATTTCATAAATTTGAAACCTTTCAACACAATACAGTATATCTACAGCAAACCACTGAGTCTTCAGTTATAGCCAAAAAAAATTCGTGCTCAAAGAATAATACAATGGTACATCAGAAATTCCTCTACCATAAAATATTCTTTGTCAATCCCCCCCCCCCCATAATTTTGAAAATTTTCTCTCGCAAACTTTCGAATAGTGCTCTTTGTACCGAGAGGTACTACTGTGGCACACACACACACATAACAAGTCGGCCACCCCGACCTAAACTGCAGCGATATTCCATTTACTAACTGCTTGACACTTATTGCTGGTTTTATTGATTTCTTTTCTACTGATGAACTAGAATTTTTCAAAAAAAATTTAGATTTGCATTGAACGTAGATTTCAAACATATTCGATTTCTACTCACTAACACACATCCATCGAAGTTAACTTTAAATACTAATCACATTCATTTAAGAAGCAAAAATCCAGCATATTGAAAGCTGCTCCGAAAAAAAAAAAATGCATACATGCGGCACACACACTCATAACTTCAGGGTATATATATATATTATATATATGTTATAATTACTTAACTCCAGGAAGCTCATAAAATAACAATTATAAACAACCGAAATAATTATATACAAAACATCCCTGTGCTGATCATCAAAGTAATAATAATATATAAAATTTCATTAATATTAGCTATATTTAAACATTCTGCCATTATTTTTAAATCTTCCATAATCGTCTAGGATACTGGCATAAAGCGCTATACCAATGACTCATAAAAATAAATTTGATGTAATATGTACAACATTTATACAGGACAAAATGCACACAGATTATTAGCCTATCATAGACGATATTAGCTTAATAAACACAAAGTAAATCGGGGGAAATCATCTCGAAAATTTTCTTCACCGTAAAAACTAAGGTGGTCGGAAATCGTGAAATTCTTCAATCATAATTATCACAAAGACGATTTAAAAAAAATTTGCATAGTTTTTGGATATTGCAGATATATCACCCGCTGAGTGGATGGAGGTCAACTCTGACCTTCTCTTCGCTGCTGAGCATGCCCACGGTGGGGTAGAAACCTCCCTTTGGTATGCAAACATCTTTTTGGCCGATGGTCCTTCCGTTACGCGTGAAAAAGACCTGAAAGAAGATGAAGGCCATTCAAATAAAACTGACCAATCATCCAAAAACCGATTTAAAAACAGAGAGAGGGAGGAAAAAAAGAGCTTGGCTTCTGAGAAATTTGGGCTGGCGAAAAAGCACTTTTTTTGGCTTTATCGAGCCCTGATATATACTACTCCATAATATGTTACAGGACTGGACAAATCCCAGGTCAAAATGGTGTCTAAACATTATTTTTGTGTAGTTACTAAATTGAAGGCTGAGGGTAGCACAAAATGTTTGGAATTTATAGCAGCATACCCATCAACATAAAAGGGGTCACAATGTTCTGAAAAAGCCGAAAGCAACATTATTTTGGATCGTTTTCTTTGGGTAAAAACTTTTTTTGGTGGATAAAATTTTCTTCTGGTGCCTAGATATTTTTGCGATTTGTCCAGCCCTGCTGTAATATACTTTACATCAAGGCTTCACAAATCCCAGGTGTCAGATCGCCATGGCAACTAGAAAATCGATATTGGTGCATAAAATTTTATAGAGATTGCGAAATTAGATTTACAAAATTTGATAACAGAAAATTTTCGGATATAATGACAGTGCATCTTGTAACATGGAAAAGGGTCATTTAAGTCTCTGTTAAAGTTGGCTATTTTTCATAAGAAAAAAGCCACCATAGGCTCCTAAGGAATTTAGCTGGTGCCTAAATTACTTTTTGATTCTCTTTCCAAGTCTTGCTTCACATCCAAAACTTATGAAAAGCTAAGAAACATATATCGAGCCAGAATTTATATTTGAAACTCACCTGAATGTTAGCACCAACTTCGATATTTTCTTTGCCCTTGTCCCACCACTCTTCATCCTCAGAATCACTGAGCACACCCGAGTTATCGTCCTCCAAATCCCCATTAAAAGATGAAGAAAAGTCCTGAGAACTATCACTGTCATATGAACATACGAAGTCTCTTGGGAAGATTATTCCACAACCCATGACATCACCTACAAATACAGGAACGACGGAACATATTACGAGTCTTTTTTCTATCGCTATATTTTTTTGCGACAAAGAAAATTCACTGCTAGGCTATTCATGTTCACTAAATTCATGATAAACAGACACATATTCATTTGAAAGCATATTTATTTCAGCATTGAGTTCTGTTTTTCGGTAAAGGGGCTGTTCAAATATTACGTCATCATCGATGGGGGGGGGGGGTTCTGATTTGGATAATGCTTACGTCATCAACCACCCTTCATGAAAATATGAGTAAGGATTCGAACGCGCAGAGCTGATGACGAAATTTTGCTGACGGGGGGTGGGGGGGGGATGGGTCAAAAATGGCTAAAAATTTGCTTACGTAATACTTGAACGGCCCTAAAGACACCGAATTAATTGAATTAGTAAATTAGATTTCACCAAGAATCTTCAGTTTTGAATCTCAAAAATTATAACATAGAATGTCAGAAAAACTATAGACTGCACTTTCATCAGCGAAACATTTTTATAAGCTCAGTGGAACTTGGGAGAGTTGAAATGCCAAAATTAGAGTCAAATCTTGATTAGTTACTTATGCAACAGCTGAGGAAAAACTTTGATTCAGACAAATACTTCAATCACACTTCCGGCACAATTCACTTGGTAGTAAATTGCTCATGGCAATAGACTAGAGTTGTGCTCAGTTTGAAAGAAAGAAAGTGTTTGATTTAATTTTTTCCCAGTTTAAGGAAAAAAACACAAGTTTTGTACGAGCAGACCTGGGTAGTTCGGACAAAAAAAAATCCTTCAAGATGGCAGACTTGGCCTTAAGTATGCTGTTAAACAATAAAACCAATAGAAAATAACACAAAAACGTGTCAGTAACCTGACATATATTTTCAGAACACAATATGTGGGCGTGTTTTCTTTCTATAACTTTAACATTTGGCTTGAGCACACGTGCTGCCATACTTGAGCAACTTGTGGAGAAGTGTCAGGCTAGCTCTGACTGAGACCAGGTCATATGATCAATTCCTAATCAAGTGTGAATGCTCATTCTTTTAAAAACAGCACCAATTGTTTACCGAAACGTATCTCAGAATTTCCTTCGCTCTTCCCATTTGATTTATCATTTTGTAAATCCAGAAAACTGGAGAAACCAAGAGATGTTCTAATTTAAAAACTTATTTGTACAATATAAATGCAAAAAAATACATACCTTTATGGCAACGAGGTCCAAATGGTTCACCAACACCACAGCCAACAAATATTTTCCCATCATCTGATAATCAAATATTGAAATAAGACTTTTAATGAAAACAGAGCAAAAATGTGAACAAATTTCAATTTATATACAGTCGGCCACACTCTTAGTGAGAGTTGTTTTAATGAGCAAATTAATGCATTTTGTTTGGTACAATGCATCGACCTCATCGCAAGAATCTCTGTCACAGCTGGAAACATCAGTGAAATGCTGGGTATTTTTGAAAGGATTCGTCAATCAATTCGTCGCCATTGTGAAGCGTGCATAACTGTGGATGGTAAGAACTTTGAGCACTTGTTGTGAAACTCGGCATCTACACATACTATCCTCGTGTAAACTATAGCTAAATAAAGAGTTTTTCCCACCCATTATTGGTGTGTCATTTCTGCATCTTTTTTTTTTTATTATCCTCCAGCTTATCAGCTTGGGGTTTCCGATCATACATTTCTAGGTGATTCTGTTTGGTGTTTTCTACTCCCCCTAACAGTTTGCACGTTGAGTTTTGAATAACTCTGTATACAGTGAAACTTTTCTACAACAATATTCAATATAACAATAAATCTGTCTACAATGATATTTTATCATATACTGTTTGGCAATGTCTGTCTCTAACATTAAACAGTTACCTCGATATAATGATAATCCCTCTATAACGATCTTGTTTCTTATTCCGTAGAGCATTGTTATATTGAGGTTTCACTGTTCTTGTTATAAGCTCTTAATTTTTTCACTAGATATGGATTTAGCGAGTGAGAGACTGGATTTCACAAGAATTTTCACTGTAAACAAGCTCCTTTTTATAAATGGGTCAGACTATATGTCTAGATCATTGATTCCCAACGTGGGCGTTAACACCCCAAGGGGGCGGTAGAAGCAAAGGGTATAGCATAGTATTCTATGGGTTGGAATGCGTTGGGAGAAAAAATTTTCTGAAGAAGGGGGCGATGGGACAGAGAAAAGGTTGGGAAACTATGGTCTAGACTATAACCAATTTCTATACTGATATAAAAAATTACATATGAGTAAGAATCTGTATTGCAATATCTCCACTTTTTATTTTCTTAACTCCTCAGTGCTCATAAATACACTTGAGAACCGGTAGTAAGAAAGAAATTAAAAAAAAAACCAAAAGAAATCTCTCATGTCTGAGTGTGACAAGCTGGCTTGAAAAGTTGGTGCTACTGATCAGGTCGAATTAAAAAACAAAAATGACCAGGAACTTGCAAAACTTGAGCAAAAAGTTGTCCAGATTTATCATAAACCGAGACTTTCTAGGGCATTACTATAGAATCTCATTTAGCTTCTTAGAATAAGAATGAAAGGAAATATTTATTTTAGGGAGTTTTTTCTTGGAAGAAAGCAAGTATTAACCTTTCAACTCAGAGGCACCCAATTTCTTTGCTCTATAGGCCAGATATGAGAGACGGCTACTGCTCATGAGCCACAAACTTGTGAACTTGATTTATATATAAGTACACTTCTCACGAGACGGGTGGAACCCTTTTGTGAGCCACAGGTTTTGCGAACACAAAAATTTTGTTTTTCTGTCTCATTATATAGATTTAATTTTTTATGAAAAATATTCCAAATATATTTATTGAAGAAAAATTACTTTCAGATGAACTGTCATATAAATTTTCAAGAAGTCACAATGTTTGTATTCTTTTGAAAATCTAATTTTCATTGAGACTTAAAATGCCATATCAATCGCTCACAGACAGTTATGAAGTTTAAGGATTTAAGGAATAACAAAAATTTTTTTTTCTTCTTTATATAAAAAAGATTAAACAATGGAAAAACTATATATTAGTAATGGATACGTGCCAGCATGATATGCGATCGATCCTTTGTTCCATCCTGGATGCCTATACTTTGGATAATCCTGGAGAAAAGAAACATAGCTCAAACCTTTACTCAAATTTAAACATATTCACAAATAAATCAATTAATATAAGTATATATAAAGTTTACAAAAATTGCTGACATAAAGAAAAATTAGTGATAAAGTAATTTCTATTTTTTAACATGAAACAATCATCACACACACACACACACATCAAACTACTGTATATATAATCACCCTTCATTATATCATGTCAGACACTGTTTCATCCAAGCTGCATGAAGGGAAAATGCTTCTGCACATGCAAAATCATAAAATATGACAGGTAGATATGGAATATTGCCATTCTATGCACAGAAGAAATAGGTCTGTGAACATAAAACAAAAACTATAGGGAACTGAAGAAAAATTGTGCGATACACATGATGTAACACATAACATTATCTAAGGTCAATTAATTAATCAACATTATCTAATATCAGTTGAATTTTTAACAGCAGTTCCATTAAGAAGGACTCAGACATGTTTTGCTTTTGTAAGGTGATGAATTTTTCACAAAAGAGTGTCAGTTGAGTGGCGATGAATGCCCATGCTCCCATGCCACTCATATTCAATCTAGAGCTATTGAACTATGAATTAGCAGTAACCTCTGCTTTCCACAGTAACTTTCTGGCATGTACTAGAGTAATAATTATGAGATGTACGCGAGGTTTAGTAATAGCTACTGCTGCCGGGCCACTTGAAGTTATAAAACACATGCTTTTAAATGTGGCTTTTATATGGCCGCTGTGGTGGTCGAGTGGTTATAGTGCCGGACTCGTGATGCGAGGATCCGGGTTCGAACCCCACAGTGGTGGTCGGCTGAAGTTGGTTTTCTGTGGTTCCCAACTTCAAGGCGCAAATGCGAGCCGATCTCCCTGTTAAAAAGTCTCGCCACAGAGAGCAACAGTCCTACAACGATAAATTATTCAATCATAACACTTCACTCATAATTAGAAAATCTGGGGGCAGATGACAGCACTACACATAACAAGCATTACACAGAAACAAACTTTACGTCAGGTTGCACTACACGTACACGCACATTCCCGCATATACCGATTCGTTGGGGGGTTCCGCGGAGGAGGGGGGTGCATGTGTGGTGTAGCAGTAGTAGGTAGGGGCTCGGGGATCCATGATGTTCTTAAGTCAGCCACCTCGTTGGGCGGTTTGCCTGTTGTGGCGTTGTATTTGTATTTGTAAATGCATCTATACAGAAAAAGTTTTTTATAACGAGAGCTGACAATTGTAAAAACTTCCTACTATGCCTGCATTATTTTTTAGAACATTTTGCTTTAATGTTAGAATGGATAGGACTAATTTCTGGAAATAGATTTTTGGTCCCCCAGTAGTGGTTGACATTTTTGCATAAAATTCATATTATTAAAGTGATTTGGCAGACTGGCTAAACAATTGCAACTCTCTATTATATTACTACTATTCTATGGCTATATGTGGACTTGTATACATTTTTCTAATCAAAGACTTTTTAGCATGATTTGTTTGGCCTTCCAGAAAAGACTTTGAACTGTAAGTTCTGATTCAACAAGCTCTGGTAGTTATTATGGTCTGTGGGAGATACAAAGTCAAATAAACATCCCATATCCCATGTGTATAAAAGAAAAGCCTATAATATGAACAGATGGTAAAAAATTAAACTTTTCCAAATCCATCCATTGTTTACGAGGAGCATGTGTGATGTCATGGTAATCCACCTTTTAAGTTCAACTCTTCAAGATAAATAAAGAAAAACTGACCTTTATGGAGAATTTTGTTGACATTATAATGAAAGCTTCATTATTTTTCAACTAGCTACAACTGAATATTTTTGCATCTTTAACATTAGCTATTTGAAAATTGCTCATTATAGCAGACTTTACAGCATTTTTTGAATATGCAATGCAAGTAGCTGTTGATAATCCTCTTAATCATCCAGTAATCTGCCATTTTTAGGTGGGTTTTCTTCAAAAACATGTCACTGCATGTTTGTGTGCAGAATTTTATATTACTTAGAAGAGCTTTTTCAACTGCCTTCCAGTAGTCCAGCAAATTTGGCAATCCTGCACAAACCTGTGTAGCTGGTCGGATATCTGCCTGATTAGTGAGAGTCTACTGTTCATAAAATTTACGTAGCAATATTGTGCCATACTTGTTCAATAAAAATTTTTGTTGAGTATTTGATTGTCATAAAATAACAGTTGTACACATTTTCAAGCATTTTATCACTGGTAAGCTTTAAATGGGTATATATAAACAAAACAATAGAGAGATAAAAACACACCGCTACAGTAACGCAGTAATCAAACAATGCGATAAACATTTCCATCATAAAACAAAAATCTACGTTTCAATTTTGTGATACTCACTCTTCTCGCAAGACCTATGGCAATGTAGCAATTTTCACCTGGACTCATGATCTCTATTTCAAAGTAATAACAGGTAGTTGTTAGTGGGAAACGTGCTTGAGCTAGACCAACATCTATGATGCTTTTACCCCTACCCGCATACTCTAGAATCTGTAAATAAATAATGACACGAATGTCTAAATGACAAATTATAACCCCAGCAAAAAAGATATATATTGTGAATCATACTTAATACAACTCCCGGCCCATACAACATAAATTTATTGAGCTGGAAGAACATCCTAATTGAGAAATGTTTAAGTATTAGAAAAAATTTGGAACTCTTTTTATATCACTTCTTAATCCCTTCATATACAGGATTTTGGCAACAAATTCGGACGATCTGTACTTGTATCAGCGAGGAATCTAAAAATCGGGTTTCCTTGTTTGCATGCTAGAAATAGGGGAGTGCAGATTTTCCTTTTATAATTTCTAAGGAAAAAAATCAGTGAAGTGGGAAAAATATTTACACAGCTCCAGAAAGAGACGATAAAAGAAGGAAAAATACTGAAGTGAACGGGGAGGGGGAAAACAACTTCCATTCATAGATTTACACCAAAGCTTTGCGATGATGAGAAAACAGAGAGAGATGGAGTTAATTTTTCCCATTTGCACTCGGATGAGCATAGGTGCCGATTCGTGGACTTGAAAAATCTGTAGGTTATCACATGATGACACATTCCGCATCAAAGAAAGCATGTCAAACAAATAAAAGGATAAACGTGAACACTTTTTGTTGAAATTTCAATGGATGATCATATATGACCCGTTCCTCCGGGATGCATTTTTTGCTGTCCCGATTTTTTTTCGCTATAATTAGCCACTTCGCTTGCTTTTGGTATTATATTTGGCGACAAATACCGATTTTTCATACTTTAAATCATGATTCCCCATATTTTTCTTGAGAAAACGGGGTTAGCTTGAAATTGCAAGGACTGGAAGAGTATTTTCTTCAGGGATTTTCCATTCAAACAAAGCTTAATTTGAAGACTTTTAGGGGATTTTTCTACGAAAATACAAAAAATTGGAAGAATTAGATTTTTGAAAGGAAGATTTTAATAAGGCTGAAAAATCGGAAGCATTGGCACCTATGGATAAGATATCCTGTCAAGGGGTTAAATGGGAAAAAGTCATATAAGTGGGAGAGTTATTTACTAGAATTTCCACTGTATTTATTTAATTAATGTACCATAATTTCCTGCTTAAAATCTGTAAGCACGAATTCCACAAATTTGAGGGATAAAATTCCTCTAGTTTTTTCCAGCAGAGGCATTTGATCTGTAAACAAAATATCGCACAGTGAATGCTCCTGTGGACCTTATACTTGAACCTATAAGTCATTCGAAATATCTAATATGGATCAATGGACTGCTCAGAAAAAAGTTATGGATGATAGGTAAACGCCTATAATACACACTGAGAGAAATTATTTTTTTTTATTTAATATATATTCTGCAGATTATAGGCAGGAGATTACGGTAATTATTTGCTACAACATCTATAAATTCAGTATTATATTATGAATTCATACTCACAACACCATTAAGCTTGATGTCATGGAGTCTGGACCAATCATCTTCGTTGCTGTCTATACACATGAGAATATCTTCCTCTGGCAGCCACCGGACGTCGACAGAAATACGGACCTCCTCCCCCATAGACTGCAGACTAACAGCAGGGAAGAATCCACTGGCCGGAGATGGATACAGTGTTGAGCCAATCTATGGAATGGTGGCAAAGAGATACAATCGAAACTGACATATTGATGAGAACATAATAAAGCTTTTAATCTATCGTTAAAATCCTCTCAATATATAATGTCTTTTATTGTTTTAATCATTTCTACAACGATATTCTTTTAAGAGATTTCAAAACCACTACAACAAAATTTTTTTAATATCTCACTCAAAATTACCTACAATATTTTTAAATTCCCCGCTGGTTGTTGTTTGTCCTAGGGCAGTGGTCGGCAAACTCATTAGCCAACAGAGCCAAATATCAACAGTACAACGATTAAAATTTCTTTCAAGAGTCACATTTTTTTAAAGTTAAACTATATAGGTAGATACATTGTTATTAACTTAATTAGGGTACTCCTAAGCTGGCCTTTGTTAAAAACGTCCTCGATCTGATTGAGGTACGTTCGCTGAGGAACACCCCTTCAAACTCTCCCATCCACACTTGTCTTGTATATGACCGATGTTGGATGCGGAGGGAGAGAGGTGGCCACGGGAGAGACGTCATGAGAGGTGGTGGCCCAGGTGCGTTGTTTTCTATGACCTGGTTGGGTAGAGGTTGACGTTCCTTAATATGGAAAACATTGCATGTCCCCCCTCTCATGTTCTGAGAGGAGACTCGTCTTTTGCGCTTATCTGCTCCCAAGTACATTAAGAAAAAAGCCTCATTTTCGACAACTTTTTCCCCGAACTTCCTAGTTTCAACCCACCTGATTAGTCGCGGAAGTGTCACATGACAGCAGCGAAAGGCTTTCGACAAAAGCCCACGAAAAAGATGACACTAAGGAGCACAAAAATGGCCAAAATGAGTGTCTAAACATGATTTTTCAAAAATCTGGAGTTTTTGTGTGCCTGAAAGTGGTATTTTGTGGAAGAGCCACACTCTAGGGGCTCACAAGCCACGGTTTGCAGACCACTGTCTTAGGGCATCTAGAAAAATCACTACTTTGCCATACTTGCCTGCTGCCCCTCCCAAATGTTAATAAATTCATGACAGTTGTCACTTTCTGTGTAAGACCCAAAAATGGGAGACTTACACAGAAAGCTACAAGTACTAGCTACACAGTTAATGCTACAATTTTGCGGTCACTGAATATCATTATAATAAAGTTTGATCAGATATAAGTTATGGTCCACTTTGCAAAGTGGCCAGTGTATGAAGTCTAGGTAATGTACAAAGTGGCCGACCACTTCCTGAAGATACCAGATTTCTGACTTAGAAAGTACCACATAGTAGATAGATGATATCAACACCCACCTCTTTCCGATTTTTTGTGAAGAATACCTCAACACAAGGTCTTTGGTTGTCCTGTGATGACGAAATATCAAATTTGACCCCACAACCTATTCTATCACCAGTTTCACATTTGGGACCGAATACTAGACCTTTAGGTGTACCTTTATACAGCCTGCAAAATATATATATATATAAATGGTAGGAAAGAAAAACAAAAATATAATAAATCAAAAATTTCCTCAAGTTTCCGGCTTTACCTTCCTTCGCTAGTGTGGTAACCAATGGAATCTGGAACCCAACCAGGATGCTGGTTCAGAGGATGTGTGGCAGAGACCAATCCGATCGCCATGGATCCGGTAACCCCCATGTCGAGGATTTCCATTTCAAAATAGTTACTGTCTGGAGTCAGAGGATTTGGTGCGATGTACATACCAACGCGTTCTGTTTCATCTGGTGAATAACTGAAAATATAAATTTGAGGCGATCAACCAAGAACTTCAATTCTCTGCCCACCCCCCTCATTTTAACAAATCTGCAGACCTGACAGTATCCTTAAATGGTAATTGGTGGTAGACAAGCATCTCACCAATGCACCACTTGTGTACCCCAGAAACTTAATACTTTCTTTCAAACTGAACACAACTCATGTATATTGCCATCTATGGGCAATTTACTACCTATTAGTTGTTCTAGAAGTGTTTGTGTACTTAACAGTTTGACTGCGTATCTAGTGTTGCAAACTTAATACCAATTTTCTTTCCTATTTATTATTCGACTAAAATCAAACCAAAAACACATACAATAAATATTTCTCTGCATTACCTTTGTGGAGATGCTAGTGCTGGTGGATGTGTCTGGTTGTTATTTCCGAAACATGCAGTCATGACTCCTTTCTTTTTTTTAGTTATTTAATAGAAGAGAGAGAGATTTTTACGACATGTTCGGTCGACAGTTGGAGCCAGACTGAACTCCAATACAAGAACACACTAGATAATGCCTAGCTAGGGAATGGCATAAAAAATATAATAAAAATATAAAAATTGTACAAGACAAGCAGTGCCACACCTTAATATTTCACCATCCACAGACACCCTGGCATGGCGCACTTTTCTTTTTGATTCAGCCAATTTGTCAACAGAATCTTTCCTGTATAAACGAGAGAAATGTCTTTGGAAAACACCATCCATCATGCACTTGAAACGGGAATCCTAGAACGAGATTGGGAAAAATATAATGAGTGATGATATTCTATAAGTTCAGCTAAACTAACGGAAATACATTGTATCAAATAAATGTCTGTCACATGTCTTCAAAAGATCCGGCTAGGTGCATGATGTCACTGCAAGTCTTCTGCTGTACAATGGTGCATAAACATTCAGCTCTGTATCCTCTGTCTTTATTTTTGCGGCCCAGAGATAAGAAATTCTCGAGAATAATCTTTAGGAGGATATTCTGTGGAACGACTAATATAAATAACTTGAGAATATTCTACAATTATTTATAATACTAGTCATTCCAGAGGATATTGTCCAGTTATTTATAATTAGAGTCCGGAAGTTCAGGCAAATTGCCATAAATGCTGTTTTTTGCCTATTTTCAAACGTTTTTGGTAAAAATGCCCTTTTTGAAATTTTTGTGCCATAAATGCCTATTTTAGTATACTTTTAAGTTTATTAGTGACTTTTAGAGGCTATAATCTGTACAACTCGGGCATTTCGAGCATTGAGAACTTCAAAAAGTATTGCTCTTTTAAAAATTTTCCAACTCATCAATAACTAACTCAATCAGTTATCATCAGAAAGCCTCATTTAAACTCAAATAAGTGATCTGAGATATTGGTGTTGCCATGCATTAACTTTGCTTTGACAGGATGGGGTTAGACGTGAATGATTTTGTTTCAGATCAACAAAGCCCATGTTAGAAAAGAAGAGGAAAATTAAATTTTTTTTGTTTCTCCACACACTTGACATGTCTAGCTCAGGCATTGGACTGCGTTGTATATATATAGCTGACTGATGACTGTCCCTAGAGGTCATGAATTGACGTCATGGCTCACACAATGCGGGATAGGAGCAGACAGGGCTCTGGGGTCCATGTTGCTCTGATTTTGTTTTTTATACATATATGCACTGCAAACCACCATGGCTATTTATTAAACTACATATTTAGTATTCGATTAAATTGATCAGAGTCACCATCAGGGGTGTATGATAGATGTGACCACACAGGACTCGCATATCCTGAACTTGCAGTCCCGCATATGTGGTAATATAAAAAATTACTTTTTTGTTTCACAAAAATAGAACAAGATAGCTATGCTTTAACTATAGAAATGACAAAGATTATTCATAACAATACAACAAATGAACGAGGATTATTCATAACTCAAAGGAGCCCCCCACACAGATAATTTCTCTACTGGCTCGGTGTCTGGTAATGGAATTGCCTAATGCTAAGGGTCGACTAATGCCCGTCGGTTTTTCACCCACACACACATTTCGGGCACTTGCCCAGCTCTGATGAACTGTGGCCTTTTATGTGGGGAAAATACCTACCGCAAAATATTCTGGAGAGCTACAGATAAACCATGAATTGAGGAAGGGAGCCACGGGTGGAAAAGTTTGAGAACCAATGCATTAGAAGGAATTCTTTTAGAACTACCAAAACATCCAGAAAAAGAAACTCTCTGCGGATTTTTTCTTCATATCAACAGTCACAGTAGTAATAAGGCAGAGATTCAGATGCTTTATATTAAAAATTTTCTCTGTTCATTAAGATTATGCAAATAACTATCATGTGAAGCTATTTTGTGCAATAAGATTAAGCACAAAATATTGCTCTATTCAAATCTCTTCCATTACTCTAGAAATCATCAATGACATATTTCTGCAATAATTACACTTATGAAGGTTTTCAACAGCTGGTTGATGCAAAGGTGAATTTGAGAAAGAGAGAAAATTCAACTGCCATTGCGGGAAATCGAACCCACATTCTCTCACTTGCTGGATGAGCGCCTTAGACCACTAGACTACAAAGGCAACAAATTTTAATCCTTCCTTATAGCTTGTGTGCACTGAGGGACTGTTCATGAGTGGATGGTCTGACCAACTTTGTACTCGCCTGGCAAGTGGTACCTAAGGAAGTGGATTCGGTTTCTCACAAGGGTAGTTGAATTTTCTCTTTCTTAAATTCGTCTTCACATAAGCCAGGTACTGAAAACCTTCATATGGATAGCGAACAGTGACATCATCCTCGGAGAAGTAGCCATCTGGTGGCAAATGCCAGCAATTGGGAGCTCTGGTCTGAATTAGGTCCAACTGTCCAAGCATGGTCCCGTTCAGTACACACAAACTCTAAGGAAAGATTGAAGTTTGTTGCCTTTGCAGTCTAGTAGTCTGAAACACTTACCCGGCAAGTGAGAAGATGTGGATTTGATTCCCCGCAAGGCCAGTAGAATTCTATTTCCTGGATTTATCATCACATCAACCAACTGTCAAAACCTTTGTAGTAATAGCGAAGAGTGACATCATCCACGGACAAGTCACCATCTGGTGGCAGTGTCAGAAATGTGAGCCTGAGTAAGGTCTGGCTGTCTTTGTATGGTCCCGTTCAATGCACATGAGCTCTAAGGAAAGAGGATTCATTGGCTTTGTAGTATAGTGCACTCAACCGGCAAATGAGAGGAAGCGGGTTCAATTCCCAGCAAGGGCAGTTGAATTCTCTCTCTTTTCTAAATCCGTTTTCGCACCAGCCAGCTGTAGAAAACCTTTATATTGATAATGGAAGTGACATCATCCTCGGTTAATTACGCTTTCTCAATGAAATGTCATGAACCATATCACTATATTCAACACTACATTTTAGACAATCACTTGATAAAATAAACTAATAAATTTTTACATCCTGACATCGCGAAAAATACTTTTTTAAACGAGAGGATAGCCGATGTGGTGGTACAATCTCTCAGAACCCGAGGCAAAAAAACCCTCGACAGAGGACGAAACACGATAACAAAATCCTCAACAAGAGATAGTCATTACAACCAAAGTAAAACCATACACAAACAAACAAATTTTGGTTATTTTTCGTTACTTTCAAAACATGGAACAACAACTTGTAAACAAATGACGTAAACAAAATCATAAATAATCAACTATTTTTTTTTTTTTGCACTCACCCAAACACTGCGGGAATGCGGTGCTATGTCATGTTGATTCATAAGTTTCTAAATAGACACTTTCAAAATTAAGAAACAACGTACTGACGACAAAAATTTACATGATAAATATACCGACATAAAAAAAAAACAATTTTTTTATATCACTACTATTGACTACTTCATTGCTGGTTGAGGAATATAATCACACGAGTGCTCTTTCATCCCTCTCGCAAAACTGGTGACTTCGTCACCATAATATAATCTTGGGCAAAAAACGTGTTATTATAGATGAAATAATAAATTATGGTTTAAAGTAGAATTTAATTTATGATCGAATGAATAATTTAACTGAAATTGTAGAAAATGACTAATTAAAACTTGTACGGGAAGTCCGTAGAGTCATCCTGGACAGCGCGACAGGGATGTCGAATTGGCAAATTTCTCGCCAAATTAGACGGTTTGAAAAAAGTTCGGCGGGAAATTTATGACTTTTTTTTGGCATGAGACGGTTTTTTTGTGTGGTTTTTGCAAAACAGCGGTGGTCATGGCTATTTTCTCTCTAATTTTTTTCTTTGCTTTTCAGAGCAAACGAATTTTTATTGTTCCTTTGACTTCCCACCTGGTGTGGTGTTTTCTTCCTGAGAGGGAGCAGTCCCAACCCACCATGACCGCAACTAGGGTAAAGAACCTGGTGGGTCTCATAGAGGAAAGAATAACAGGAGGTGACATCAGGCACGAAAATTGAAGCCGTTGTGGCAACCCTATGGGCTGACAAGTAAACACAAACAAACCGCTCTTTTCCCTATACTTAACATGTATTTTGCCGGATCGAATTCTCTTAAAATATTAATAACTAAATAAATTTAAGCACCATGACTGTTTAATTCATCTTCAGGTAATCTACATGATCTAATAAAGGGGAAAAATAAAATCTTATCCTTATATAAGTGGTTTTTATATTTTTAATTTATTTTTGAAAGGGGAAGATCATTTTTCACTCTCAACTCGTCATAAGTTTTTAGTTCAGTGCCTTCAATTTATTTTAAAAATTCGATGTATCACATTAATTTCTATGGAAATATGGTTAATTAAAATAATATGAAGCTGCAATAAAATGCAATTTTCATAATTTTCTCTTTTAACTGTTTATTTTGCCTTTTTGTGTCGTTCGTCATTATCATAGATCCGGGACATTTCGAAAGTGTTTGAAGCCCGTGGGCGCTCGTATTAAGCTTTACATGAGGAATTTTGATTTCTGAATTATTCCTGAGGTGCTCGAGCACCTTCTGACAGGGCCGTAGCTAAGATTTTTGCTACCCGGGGCAAACAGCATTTTGCCGCCCCCGTGCCTCAAAGTACTGGAAGTGCTCGAGCGTCCTCCGCCACTGTGTATTTATGGTTTTGCTGCCTGTAGGCTGTACAAATTTCGCCAATCTTCTTCCGTTCCACTCTCATATTCTTGAATACGTATTACTGGAAATATATGCCGCTCATCCGAACCTTCCGCTATGTAGATGTAGTATTGAGAAAAAAAAATATTAAAAATAAAAAACTTTTTTTACGAGCCACGATAAGTCATCTCTTTGGCCTATAGTATTTAGGAAAATAATCACTTGGGCTGTTTTTTTCCCCCTCTTCATTTTGTACCTATTATTTTGCTTATAAAGTGATATGTGTACGAAAATTTGACAAAAAACAGTTTCGAATTGAATTTGAAATCTAAAATTGTCTGTGCTCGAGTTTTTGTTGTTCTACCTGGACTGGAAGTATTTCTACAATATTTTAATATAAACAGCTGAGAGGCATTATATATGCTAATGTTTTGCATATATAACGTTTTTCGCAAAAAAAAAAAGTTTTTCAAACACCGATTTTTTCAAATACCGCTTGTTCAAGTGTCTTTAAACATTGTCTCTCTCTCAGCACTGAGGTATTACATGTTTGGCATAATTTTTTTAAAATTAAAATGCCGAGAAGGAATTTTGGGGTACAAGATATGGGTAAATATTGGTTATTTTTGCAAAAGGTTCCATGTTGAAGTTAATACTCGAAAACAAACAACAACTAAAATTGTAAAGCTCTCGTTCAATTGTATAAATATATCCACAGAATTTGAGGGAAAAAAATCGAGTTCCTAAAGTGAATAGTAAATTTTTAAATGATTTTTAAAAACGGGGATGTTTCTCATAGGAAAGCATGGGAAGCCACGGTTTGTTTGGGCTTACTTGGTCCCTTTAATAGAGCAATCACTGGCTTCATTTGGCAACCCAGATTCCCCATGCTTTCTCAACGGACGCGCTGATCGCGTCACCTCCTGTTAGGCAAAGCGCAAATTGAGCCGCGTGCAGCGTTCGCGACACGAAGCAGGGCAGCACTCTGTTTTGCAGCCAACGGAAATCAGAGTGACAGCGCAAATTGAGACACGAGGTGACACTACACTAAGCGCGTGTACGCGCGCACTCTTTGGCGCTGCTGTTGAGCCGCAGATTTTCGTGTCCCGCGCGCACGATTCTTCGTATTCGGTAGGGGTTTTTTAAAAATTAAACCGTAATTTTGATAGAGTTCGTATTCTCTTATGAAAAATGTTTAATATCAACGTTATTTACATATATTATCAATTATTTCCATAATTATTTCCTGAATTATTTTCTTTCTTTCTGAGTTTTTATTAAATATTGTTCTTCCCAAGGTTTTGACTTTTCATTAGCTCTAAATTTTAATTCATTATGGAGTTATTTTTCGGAATTCATTAATTTTGGAATTCATTAATTTTGGAATTCATTAATTTTGGAATTCATTAATTTTGGAATTCATTAATTTTGGAATTCATTTTGGGATTCATTAATTTCGGAATTCATTATGGGATTCATTAATTTCGGAATTTAAAAATTTGTCATTAATTCTGAATTTTTAGAGAAAAAAAATCCACTTTTGTTTTTTTAATAGCCTACGAAATATTTTCCATTAAATTTCCGAATTCGGCTTTAATTCCGAATATTCATTAATTATATTTAATCGATCGATAGAGGAATAATTTTTCATTAAATCTGAAATTTAATTATTAATTTCACTAATTCTGGTGTTTCATTGATCTATTTTTCCATTAAATATGAATTTCCAGCAGTTTTGGAATTATTTATTAATATTAAATTGTGATCAATCGTTTCATTTGTTTTAACTTTTCACAAGTTCCAAATTTCATTCATCATGGGATTAATATCGGGAATTAATTTCGGAATATTAATTCATTCCAATTTCTGTTAATTCTATAATATAATAATCTTCAATTAAGTTTATTGTGTGATTCATTCTAAATTTTGAATTTCCTTAAATTTTATATTTTCATTAATTTTCGTAAGCCCTGAATTTTCATTAAAATTTTTATCCCTCCTAAATTTATCTCAATTTTTATCCATTTTCAATTTAGATTAATTAACGTAAAGTTATCATTAATTTATGTACCTTTAGTTTTTTTAAGGAATAATTCATCAGAAACATCTGAATTTTCAATAGTTTAATTATTCGCTAATTTTGAATTGTCATCAATCCTAATTTTTTATTTCTTTGTGTTCACGTTTTTATATACGGTATTTTAATGCATATATTTTCAACGCATACTCGTATTTTCTTTTTAATTAATGTTATGTCTTCATTAATGTCAACTTTAATGACCAATAATCAGGATCCGGGAGCCTCCCAAATGACAAGGTTCCAGTCCCCGAAATCGTTTCCTTTCGAAAACGCTCCTGCACTGGGACGCGTTCCAATATGCGCATCCTCTCGCTACGCGTAGGGCGTGTTGACGTCATCGCACTCGGGTCCCGCCCACTCGCGAACGCTGCACGCGACTCAATTTGCGCTTAGCCTAATTTCCTCCATGGGTGGGTTTGGGAGTCTATTACCCCAGGGTCGGCACCCTCTAGAGATAGTCATCGAAGAGTTATACCATCGGCACGTTTTTTCCCCAACTGGCTTTTTTTTTAGGAGAGTTTGTTATCTTGTTGCCGCTATCTGTAATATCGTCCGGAACACTCCATTTGAGGTTGGGTGCAAATTCAAAAGAGGGCCTCCATGGTTGTTGATGAAAGAATTCGGACGGCTTTGACTAGCTGTGAAAAAAAATCTTTATGCAGAGTTTGCTGTCATCTATGCTTTGGAAATAGTACTAGTCCATAGTTTTTCGTTCGCTTTTTGAACAGTAGATAACAGAACATCCTGTTCGTGATCTATCAATTAAGTTCTCAGGTTACTGGATAGATAGCAGCAAAAAACATTATGGACTTCAAATTGCATTAGTGCATGGCTGACCATATGCAGTTCAAATATTTTGGACTCCTTCTTGGCTACTTTTGAGGATGATTTTGGCTGGAAATTTTTTAACGGTCTGGCAGCTCTGCTGTGCTTGATGACGTATTTCTTGTTTACGTCGGTGTTAGCGAATGAACGTGCCACTCGTGTTTATTTATTTTTTATTCTATAATGGTGACGGTGAAAATAGGAAACATGTTTTAGGCGTGATTGTGAGAAGTTTATTTTTAGGCAAATCACAAGATGGATGTCATTTGTTTTTGGCTGATCTCATTGGCTGTATTTGGCAGTTTGGATGCTTGGGGTGAGTTTTGTTTAATTTAAATAATTAAGTTATGAAGTAATTTAATACAGCGATATTCACAAGTAGGTATGTTGAGTGTGTAGAAATGTCTTGATTAGTTTGCTTTGTAATTAATGCTTTGAGTAGTTTGCTTTGTAATTAATGCTTTGAGTAGTTTGCTTTGTAATTAATGCTTTGAGTAGTTTGCTTTGTAATTAATGCTTTGAGTAGTTTGCTTTGTAATTAATGCTTTGAGTAGTTTGCTTTGTAATTAATGCTTTGAGTAGTTTGCTTTGTAATTAATGCTTTGAGTAGTTCTTCTGTGAAGGTGCAGTATCTACTAAACTACTGTTGTTAGTATAGATACAAACGAGTGTTGTCGTCCATGAACAGGAACCGAGGGCCAACTGCGCTAACTGCAAAGTCAAACATAGGCGTCTAAGATCTCTCTATACACTGTGGCAGTCAGGGACCCTCTATCAAACACATGGTGGGCTGTGCGTCCAACATGATGCCTGCCTAGACCATGACACCACCATAGTGGTCCATTTCCCTGATGTGGGAAGAATCGTATCCGGTCTGAGGCTCTCTCCAGATGAGGGTAATAATAAGATGACGGTGTAAATAGAAACAGCATGCAAATTCTCTTAATCTTGCACACGTGTGTATTATATTTTTGTCCAATCGTGTTTTCCCTTAGACCTCAGTTTTAGTTATCACAAGAAGTAAGGAATTTTTGAGACGCCAATACCAGTGTTTTATGACATGAATGTCGCTCTTCACTTGTTAATACAAGATATACGGAAGACTGGATGTTGGGAAGATATTTATTATTTGAGATGTTAATTTTTTTAAGGAAGGAAAAAACTCATCTCTGCCTCTACCAGGAGTCGAACCCGGGTCCCTCGATTGCCGGACGAGTGCTCTGACCACTAAGCTACAGAGGAGATAGAGATTTTCCTTTGCTAGAGCGTAATATATGTGCCGAACGGGACCGTGCAATGGACGGTGAACCGATCAGCCAATAGCTCATGTCATATATATAGCCATCTGGTGGCTCGTCGTCCATGAGCTATTGGCTGATCGGTTCACCATCCATTGCACGGTTCCGTTTGGCACATATACATGCTCTAGCGAAGGAAAATCTCTATCTCCTCTGTAGCTTAGTCAGAGCACTCGTCCAGCAATCGAGGGACCTGGGTTCGACTCCCGGTAGAGGCAGAGATGAGTTTTTTCCTTCCTTAAAAAACATCTCAAATGATAAATATCTTCACAACATCCAGTCTTCCGTATATCTTGTACCAGTGTTTTAGTCGCTGTGGCTGAGATTTGCCAAGCACTCCAGCGAAGATTTGCTGGAAATTAATAATTGCTAAATTAGAGTACTTTTCAATTACTGTCAATATAAATCAATAGATGAATCTTATGCGTGTTTCATTCATGAATCTTTACAAAGTAATTATGCAATGCAGTTTTTATGTGTTTGTAATTGTTTTTTTCCCCCCACTCATAATTTTACTTTACAGGAAGTAGTACTAAAGTTAAGCTCACAGATGTCAAAGCCTTAACGCTGTATCATGGCCAGATGACGACAGGCCGAAGGTCCAAACCAGTGCCTCAACTACAATGCGTTGGAGGTACGGCTGGATGCAAGAAATTCATTCCTCAGGTCGTACAGTGTTATAACAGGGGGCATGATGGATACGATGTGCAGGTACGACATTGAGTTTTCTGGAGTTGTATTATTGCGTTTTCAGTGACTTTAGAGCAGCGGTTCTCAACCGGTGCTCCTTGTGCACTTCCCAGGGGCTCTGCGACAATTCAAGGAAAATAAAATAAATCAGTAAATTTGATAGATAAATAAAAAAAGAGGTCTGCACAGGGGATCCGCCATAAATATTATATACACAAAAAAAAAAAAAAAAAAGGGCTACTCGAGTCAAACAGGGCTCCGCCATAGAACTTATATACTGGAAAGGGCTTCACGAGTCAAAAAAGGTTGAGAACCGCTGCTTTAGAGAATTTGAGATATCCTAGTGACCAGCGGCAGCACTAGAGTCATGTGACATACCCCGCAGCCGCACAGGGCGCCAGTCCAGGAGGAGTGCTAAATCCGAGTTGAAAGGGGGGAACGGACCTTATTGACCGAAAATGGTCAGGGCGCCAAAAATATGTTTCGTACGGGTAGAGATTTTTTTTTTCAAGCCGCCCCTGCTGTTATCTAATGTTTAATCTTCTATTTTACTGTGTTGCATTGGATATTTTATTGCAGTATATATTTTTATTTTTCATGAATCTAAACACTGTTTTTCTTTCTTCATGCAGTGGGAATGTAAAACAGACATGGACAATGCCTATAGGTTCGGAAAGATAGATGTCATTTGTGAAGGCTATGACTATGCAGATGATCCCTATATTTTAAAAGGATCATGCGGCGTGAGTACAAAATTATCATTTTTTCCTGCAGTTTTGATGCCATGAATTTTTATTGGTTTTTCCAGTTCTCATCTGATAATTTATTTTCCTCTACCAGCTGGAGTATAACATTGATCTCACCGAAGAGGGACTGAAACGGCAAGGGCAAAGTCATAATTACTATGGAGATAGTCACAGCTACAAGTAAGACGAATTCATCTTTTTACCCCCATTTCTGAGTGTTTTAATGTGACTAATAGAAAATGTCAGGGTAGTTGGAGTTTTTTTTGCAATGGAGCTACAAAAATTTGGTATTTGCGGATCTACCAGCTCTCCAGATTTAGGCTGGAGACTCCAGAATTTTTACCCTTCCTCCAGCTCTCCTGATTTTGGCAGAGAATTAGATTTGGAAGAAAATTACATTTTTCATGCTCTGGTTAGGAGGAGGAATCTGAGGATCGTTGCCCCTTGAGAAAATTCTTTATCTGAGGCAAAAAAGGAAAAAATAACATGGGTGTGATCAAGGGAGTAAGCTAGTTGTGGAAGTATCAGAATGTGATGTTTTTTACAGGTAATCTGACACCAGGAGGGACTTGTGAGTCTTAAAATGTCTACATGATTTGGTGAGATGCAGGCAACCAGATCTGTGGGAGGCCAAGTTGCGAGTACTTCATCAGGATAATGCACCCGCTCACAGCAGGATTGCTTGTCAATACTGCGTAGAAGTATCACATTTGATACTTCTACAACCAGCTTATTCCCCTGATCTTGCCCCATGCGACTTTTTCCTTTTACCTCGGATAAAGAATTTTCTCAAATGGTAATGATCTTTAAGTTCTGAAGAAGTGCAGCGAGTAGCAATGAAGTCACTGGAGGATGTGGCGAAAAATGGCTTGCAATCTGCATTTACATCTTTGTATGAACAATGGCAAAAATGCATAATGACATAGGATAGTTACTTTCAAGAAAACACCAAATAAATTGGTTATATCTGTAATTCTTCCGTAATAAAATAAGTTACAGAACTTTTCGAATGTAGTAGTATATGGATTAATATGGTCTATTGTTGTATCACTTTGTCTCCCCCCAGAAAGAAATTTCTTGGTATGGCCCAGCCTAGGTCACCATGATAACTAAAAAGTTTGGAATCTAACATTTTCCGTGTATGATGATATAGATGGCAGCATTAAAAATTCACACACAACACTAGATATGCACTCAGACTGACAGGTACACGCCCACACACACTTTCAGTGCACCTCGTTCGATAGTAAATTGCTCATGGCGATAGACTTGAGGTGTGTCAGTATAAATGAATGTGTACGATGAAAACTGTTTGGAGCCCAAAGGCGAGGCAGAATTTTTGGAATTTGTGTACAAGTTTTTATCAACATGTGAGAAAGTCGCCAAGTTCTAGAAATGCCTAAAACACTTATTTAATTAGTTTTTATTTTTAAGGGGAAAAAATGAACGGCTACTTGGAAATTTAGCTGGCACCTAATTTTTTAAATATTATTTCAACCACTTAAAACATACATGCTCAGCCCATGGCCAATCAGGCCAAATGTGGCTCTTGAAGTCATCTGATAGGATGACAAATTACCATTGTCATCATATATGATGACAAAATACCCATTTAAATGGCTTGCAGCACATTTCCAGATCATTTAAGCTACCCATTGCACATTTCCTGATCACTTTAGTTAGCACCATTCATAGATCAATTTGGTGGCTCTTGGCACATTTCCAGATCATTTAAATTCATGGGCCTCACAAGCACAGGGCTGATAGGGCTCTAGCCCTGGGATCCGGGATGATTCTTATAATTTGTTGTGTTCTTTCTCATACTATAAATTCACTTTAGAGGGGGTCCATCAAAGATCCCAGCTACAGGATGTGGGGGGGGGGGGGTGAGACATGCTTAAATTGCCAGTGGCGCATTTCCAGATCACTTAAATTGCTCACGTCATATTTCCAGATCAGTTAAATTACCCGCAACACATTTTCAGATCACATAAATTGTTTGCGACACATTTGAAAATTACTCAAATTTTCCAGCACATTTCCAGATCACTCAATCAGCCTGTGTCATACATTCAGATTAACTGAGTGATTCCCAGCACGCTTGCTGGTAACTCAAGGAGGGCCCATTACACATTTTCAAACCATTGAAGTGGCCCCCACTCTCCAAAAAATTGAGCACCCTTGATTTAAACCATAATCCCCCCAAAGCAGAATATGCTGAAATCTGTGATGTACTTCGCAGAACAATCAATGCTTCTATGGAAGAATCTGAAGAAAAGTGTAGAAAATATTATTACTTGTATTTTCACTGCAGAGCGTTTCCAGTCAGCCGTGGGCTTGTTGTAGAACAATGCAAAACATTCTGCTTTGGGGATCATAATATGAATATGGTATATTTTGGAATTATTATTTAACCTTTGAATATAAAATTTCTTTACTACCTGTCAATAAACTTTTTCAATGTTTCTTCGTAAAACTGCTATCAAAGTATACAAAATCCATGGTTTGTTTTTTGCATGTATGTATGTGCAATAAATTGATTTTTAAATCCACTATTTCCCAAATTGCAGAACAAGCTATCATACGGGAGTTCCAAATAGTACCAAGTCTTCATGGTTTGGTGATACCATCCTCATCATTATCCTTGTTTTGCTCATTATCGTCATCTTCAAAAAGTGTGTAGGGCACCGTCAGTACAGTCCAACTGATGGCGATTTCAGTGACCCATCCCCGGGACATGGTGCAGGCGGCTTCTTTGGTCGCCAACCTCCTCCTCCTCCGGGATTCAGAACCGACTACGATCAAGGAGGTTATGGTAAATAAGTTTATACTTGCGCTTTTTTTTGAAAAATTGAATTTTAATAATTGTTATATTAACATGTAGAGCATGTTATCACTGTGCTTTCTCTAGGTTTTTAATTTTTATAATTTTGAGTTTGAATGAAATATTTTGAACCATATGTGATGGACTGTCACACAACCGGGATCTCAACTGAGTATCGCGAGACAACACGAGTTGATAATTTGCGAACTCAAAACATTAATTTTTGTCTACGACCATGAAAGTTGTCGTCAGGTCTCGGGTTTGAACCAGGGAAAGAATATAAGACTATATATAGGGGAAGATAACAAGATATTTTCTCTAATGAGCTTGAGGCGGCTGCCGATAGATGGCACCTTCATTTTTAACCAAACTCATTATCTGCAGTAAATTGCAATATAGCAATATGACCAAAGTTGGAGTGTGGTGAAGTAGTCCTGGAGATCAGTACACCCTCGACCCAGTATATCATCAACCAATCCTTAGTGCCCTGTAGCCTTACGATCAGGAAAGGCTGAGGAGTCGTTTCATGGTTGGAGACTCCCAACTCCTTAGATGGAGTCTACCGACTGATCAAGACTGCGGAAAACTTGGAATGCAATCTGATGATCTCAGCATCACCTTATTTATGATCTGCTGTTGGCAAAACGAATAACTGGTGACAGCATCTCATTAGCATATCCTCTGGATCTCTTTCATTGGAATGGCATGTTGTTTAACGTAAACAACAACGATGAGGCGAGTGTCTCCCAATGATGATATGGCTTCCATGCGATAGTGTCCATCAGGTGATACATCTTGGGATTACATATGAATTTATTAATCCATGAAAAATATCAAATTTATTAATACAAAAGCATTTATTTGCAATGGTACAGGTCTGATACGGTTACACATAATTAAAAAAAAATTGCTGTAGAGTGTAATAAAATGGATATAGTACTCATACAGTAAAACCCCTCTTTTGCGGACATCAGCGGGACAAAAAAAAAGTTGTCCTTAAATTAAGAATGGCTGTTAATCAGGGTGTTTCAAATGCACTATATTATACAAGGGAAATTTTTATTTGGCCATAAAAGAGGGGATGACCATTAAGTTGGATTTTACTGTATAAAACATGGCTGGGGACAAACAGCAAAAAAAACTAGGTGCCAAAACATTGTTCACCTGAAGAAAACAGTCCAAAATAATGCTTCTTTTGACTTTTTCAGGGCTTAGTGACCCTCTTTCATGTTGGCAGATATGCTGCTATAAGTTCCAAACATTTTCTGTTGCCTTTAGGCTGCAATTTAGTAACTACACAGAGAAAATTTTAGGCACAAATACCAATTTTCTGGCCGCCATGGCAGTCTGGCACCTGGGTTTTGTCCAGCCCTGGTATAAAGTTACATGAAGAATGATAGTGCATTCACAGTTAACAACTTTCTGAAGATTACTCTGCATGCAGTACTCTTTGCAGACCACTAAAAAAGGGCTTTCAATGTTTTCGGTTGCTAAGCACTCGTAAATGATTTGGGTGCGGTAGCCCAGGTCGATAAGATACTCGCCTAAAGTACAGAAGGATGTTTAGAGGTGTCGAGAGTTCGATACCCAGTTCGTCCTTGTCAGAAAACTTTCCTGACACGTGTACAACAGAAACGGCAGCATGACCGCAAAAAATTGCTATACCAGGGAGTCCCCCATTGAGGAGTTAGCGCACCAACCTCTCGATGAGTATAAAAACAAGCCTGCCGTTCGGAATCAGCAATAAATTGTAGGACCCGGTCTTATTAGCCCTTGGGGTGCAGAAAATGACCATGATGCGACAAAAATGATCAAATGATCATAAATGATTTTGGAAACACCACGGTGCCACTACCTGGCTAACTTCGTTGTTGTATCTAGGTTTCATTGCCTTTTTGATCTATCAATTTGCTTTCCTCTCATAATTACTGATCTTCATTTTCTGAAATATTTCTGAAAATTCTGATAAATATTCAATATTCTATGTGATGTGTATATCGGAGCTCGTTATATTTAGGGGGGGGGGAGATGGCTGACTGTATTTGCATAAAGAATGTGTTTCTAGTTTAATTTCTATGATGTAATTTGAATACAAATAGTTTCTACTTGATCAGGTGGTTGTGGTGCTTCTACGATGGGCCCATCAGGTAGTTCTGGTAATGGTGGTGGCTTCTGGACTGGTGCCATGACGGGAGGCGTACTCGGATACATGTTTGGGAACAGCAACAGGTGAGGGTTTTGCATAGCATCTTTTTTATTAATTAATGCATTCGATATTTTCTCTGTGTATAGCGTAACATAATTCAGTATATACAGTGGAATAACTTTGGTTTATGAACGTAATTTATTCTGTAAACCGGTTAGTAATCCGAAACACGTGTATCTTGAATCTAACTTCTCCATAAGAAATAATGCAAATTCAGATGATTCGTACTAGGACAGTCTCCCTTACGCTAGCCATGAGCCTATTCAAAGATACAGTGCAAGGTGTTTTATTTTGAATTGTATTTGAATTTATTTTATATTGATAAGGCTTGAGTATTTCTGGAACAATACAGAAGAGCAGGGTCTTCACTTTTAAATCCCTGCATGCATTAACACACAATAGGTGTGAGACAGCTACAGTGGTACAAATCTTCAATCATTACTCTTCACTCACAATTTGGAAAATAGATGGGCAGCAGTATAACAAGCATATAGAAACAAACTTCATGTTAGGTTCACAACACGAATACGCACATTCCAACACGTACCAATTCGTTAGAAGTTTCGCACAGGAATATGGATGAGGCGCATGTGTGGGTTAGGGCTTGGGCCATGACAACCAATCTCAGTCAGTGAATACTTATGGGCATAAATCAAACAAGGGCCTAAATCTAAACTATTGAAGGATTTCACTTATATGTGCATACAATATATTTTTGGATTTGGTCTCTCTCTAAATTATGAAAAGGAGTCCCAAAAATGCTTGGATTTGCCCCCCCCCCCCAAGAATTCATAATTCTTGTAACACATACCTCTTTGCCCCACTACGAGTGCAGCCTAAGACAGCCTTGCCATAGTGATAGGAGACAAATCCGCTTTTTTTAGTTGCGATCACATATAGCTTGGGGGTCATTCAAGTATTACGTCAGTATCAGGGGGGGGGGGTTGGATTTGCTGACTTTTGATGACAAGAGGAGAGGGGATTTGGAGGTTGCTTACGTCATAAACTACCCATTTTGAAGATATGAAATATTTTAAGCTGCTGACGAAATTTTGCTGACGGGGGGGGGGGGGGGTCAAAAATAACAAAAAATTTGCTTACGTAATATTTGAATGCTCCCATGATAGACAGGGTGAATATGCAAAGCCTCATATAGACTAGTGCTTATCTAGTCTTTGCCATTTGTACTAATCGTATATATGAGGAGTATGTCATTTATCAAATCAAATTCTGTTAATAAAAATTTCTAATTTTTGCTCATCTTGCGAGACATTGCTTGTATATCATATCAAAATTTGTTTAAAATTTTTGCTCGTCTCTCAAACTGACTTACTCTTTATTCAATGTTCTACCATATTGCTTTTGATGGACTTATTATATTAAGTGACTGTATAATAAAGTGAATGTTCCCAATCAGATTCGACAAATGGTGCTTCTCTTATAACCTATTTGTTTCTATCTCCTTGATTTTCCACTTTTCATTGTCTAACTAACAAAATCCACCACTAAGAGCCCTGGCATTTGTTACATCTGATTGGGTGCATTGACATTACTGTACCCATCATCTTATCTGCTTGGCTCTGTAGCTCTTTTTTCCTTTCTTTGGGGTTATTGAAGGGAATTTTCCTGTGCATGCATCCTGTATGTTTGTGTAGTGAGCTACATTTGGGTGCAAATGTCAAACATTATGAGGTGTCTCATCATTTTTTATTCTGTGAAAAGAAAAACCTCTACAAAGTGAATCAAATTTTTATTATGTCCTGAATTTCTTATGTTTACCTAGACTGTTAACATTGTTTGGTTCTTTTTAATTTTTAGAGGCCGGTATGGATATGAGCAGCCATATGCTCAACCTCGTTACAACACAGGAAGTTGGGGCGGCTCTAGTTTTGGAGGTAGCGGCAGTGGTGGTGATAGCACAGGCACAAGAACTGCATCTGGTAAGACTGAAATAGATCTTTTAACCACACAATACTTATAAGTTATATTTTTTTCATTGGATTTCTAACATCTTAACTGTAAATATCTCTTTTATTACAGTAAAACCCTCTTTTAGGGCCAAATTATAATTTTCCCCTTTACATGTAATAAAAGTATGAATTTCAAACCCCCTGATTAATGGTCAATTTTTTTTTTGTCCCACCGGTGTCTGCAAATGAGAAATTTTAACGTATATGGATGTGTTTTCTCGAGTAGCCAGATTCCAAATCTATGTGATTAGTGGACTAAAAGATACTGATTTCCAGCCCGGCAAACATAATTTGCCATACATGCCATACATGGTTACCCAGAAGGAGCACTTATTTTCTCCGAAAATAAAGTAAACTTTACATCCTACTCCAAGCATAGCCATTAGCATCTGGCAAGCAGCAATTTAGTGCCTCCTGGAGTTTATAATAATTATCTTACATTCTGTCATTGAATTGAAACATTTATATGCATAAGTGATACATATATACAAATGTTTATGCCAGCCATTCCACCTTTCATGAGCAGGTATTTGGAGAGGCTGACAACTTCACTAAGAAAGAGAATTTCTTTGAATGCCCCCTACTCCAAAGCAGAATATGCCAAAATGTGCGACTTATGTCGCAGAACAACCAGTGCTGTTGCAGAACAATCTGGAAGAATTTTAAGAAAAGTGTAGAAAAACGCTATTATGTATATGCGAATTTTTACCGCAGAACATTTTAAGTCAGCTGAGGGCTCGTTGCAGAACACCACAAAATATTCTGCTGTGGGGCCCCCCTATTCACATATCACACTATAGATATACATTTTCAAAATTTGACATTTTCTGCCGCATTGTTACTATGACTTATTTTTTATTATTTGTATTTCGATGCATGAATAACATATGATGTGTTATCCGACTTCATATTCTATCCCATCAGTCTGACAATCATTTACTCTTTTTATAAAAAAAATTCTATAAATATCAGGTCTGAAATATACAGAAGCAAGTCAGTCTGTTAATTACCTAATATTCCACGAGATTGAAAAAAAATTGTTATATACTTCTTAAAATTCAGTCGAACCCCCATTGTAGCCCACCAATTGTAGTGCCAAACCATATTCTGCAGTGGAATGTGTATGAGGTGCATGTATGGTTGAGTTGTAGTAGTGTTTGTCAGAGTGGGCGGTATCAATCATTTTGGGGGGTATGGAACTGATCAAAGGGCAATAGAAACTAGATAAAACGTAAATCCTTTTGTGGTTGTGAATCATTCATGTTGATTATAGTACAAAGTACTTTTTTATTTCATTTTTCAGGTTTTGGAGGCACGAGGCGGCGATAAGAGAAGATATTAAAATGGCTTCTCAGTGTTTTAATAGAAAGACTTTTTTGTAAATTAAAATTATTTGCTTGCTGCAAGGATAACCTGGTGTGTGCGGCTGTTCGATGAATTATGTATATATGTATTATACAGTTGAATTATTAAATTATTCCAGTCATATTATATTTGAAACATGTTTATGCACTGGGTGTTCATAATTAAAAGTTCCCATGTTCTGAAGTGTTTACAGTCGTAATTATTCATCAGAAAATTTTGAAACTTCGGGGAAGTATTAGTGAAGCGATAGATTGAAAATCTTGTGCATTCGCTAAAGTGTGTATTCGTGAAAGATTTCTACTACCACATACAAATCATGTTCTTGTAAATTCAACACGTCTCATGTTTGCAAAAATACTTGCGTGTGAACTACTGTTTGTGTGGAAAGAAAGCCCTCTAATTTTAAAATGTTGGAACTGATTTCTCTCCACTCAGTTTCTTTCCTATCCCTTTATTAAGACATTTCCAAAATTTAATATCTGTCTAATGAATAGTTATGGGTGTAGGCAGCTCAGAGCAACGGAACTACTAATTATAAGAACCATATACAGTGAAACCTTGTCTGACAACAACAATCTATGAGATAAAAACCAGTCTTTAACAGAATCAAAGATAATCCTGTCGATAATCTATGCTTTGATGGGCACCTGTATAAAAAGTAAATCTGTCTGAAGTAGTTAATTATTTCAGTCCCTTGACACAGGGCCGTAACTAGAATTTTTGTGAAGTGATGGAAAACCTAATTTTTCCCCTCCCCCACTGTAAAACTCAATGATTTTAGTTTTTTTCCCAACTAAAATTTACTGCCGCTGTGGTGGTCGATTGGTCATAGTGATGGACTTGCATCGCGAGGATCCGGGTTCGAGCCCCACCGTCACCATAGTGGTGGTTGTCTGAAGTTGGTTTCCTGTGGTTCCCAATTTCAAGGCGCAAATGCAAGCCGATCTCTCCATTAACAAGTCTCGCCACAGAGAGCAACAGGCCTACAACAATAAATCATTCAATCATTACACTTCACTCATAGTTAGAAAAACTGGTGGCAGTTGGCAGCACTACACATAACAAGCATTACACAGAAACAAACTTCACGCCAGGTTACACTACATGTACACTCCAACATGTACCAATTCGTTAGAGGTTCCGCAGAGGAATATGGACGAGTTGCATGTCTGGTTTAGTGTAGTAGTAGTAGCTAAAATTTACTGCCCCCTAAAGTTTGGGACCTGGGTCAGTTGTTCCCTCCCGATAGTTTCAGCCCTGACATAATATGTCAATTAATAATTTCATATAGGTTTCACTGTATATTAGACATTGATTCTATGCTGTGCATGGCCCTACTGAGTAAAAATGCTTCTACGCACAGAAAAACACCAATGGTATACATGGCATATTGCCTCTGATCTATCGTTTCTTTGATTGTAATTGAAATACTGCAACTTGTAATGCAACATTAATTGTAACATAGATAATTTAGTTTTCGGCTGTTGTTTCTGAACTATATTTAATATTATAAAGACTCCAATATAACGTCAACCACTTTTAACGTCACACTGTTTATAACATCAGTTCTTGAACATCACTGCTAGCATTGAGTCACCCTGCTTGTGAATTCATTTTTATTCTATCTTTAGGGGTGACGGTGACTTTATAATGATGTCTGATTACAGCTGTTTATATATATATATATAATTTTCTACCATTTCTTGAAGTCTAACGTTCTGCGATTGACACGTTGGTGTCTCTTTTACCAAAGAAATGTCTTTCTCGAATTGTGTGCGTGTGTTCACTTTAAAAAAAATTTGTCACAAAAATTGTATTGAGTTTTTTGATAATTACAGTGAAACCTCTTATAATAGACGCTCCCCATTAGCGGACACTTTTTCAAATTCTGTCAACAGGCTTCAATTTATTTTACTTCTCGATTTTGTGTGTGTGTGTGTCTTCGAAGAGGATTTTTAATAGTATAAGGATCTATACCAGTTTTACTTTAGACACATATGTACATGTTTTGCTGACCATATTTCATGAATATAATTATGTCAAATTGACATCATGAATGTGGGACATTACGATTCTCACCAAACATGGGAAAAAATTAGATATGGACGGGAAATAAAAGGCTACTGCCAATCACAGTGAATTTTTTTCACGAAAGAGAGTATTGAAAATAACAAATATGCGAGATTGAAAATTTATGTTGTTATAATTGTAATAATATAATTTATAAGTTATGAATAACAAAACTTTAGTAAATTATCTTCATCTTTGATTCTAGAAGGGATAAAAATTTAAGTAAGGGTTTTTGTTAAAAAGAATGAAACATCTCTGTGAAAAAAATCGGTAGGATCAAAAACAAATATTTTTGGTTAAATGGGTCGCTCTACTTATACATGTTTGATTTTTTTTTTATATAGGTGATTTGACCGATTGACTTTCAAATGAATTCCATGTTTTGCATGTTTAGCCATAGTACACAAATTACTTTTTGTCTGCGTTATTCAAATTTGCTATTTTTGTACGTTCTGTACTGATCGAGTGAAATTTTACTCGTTTGTATTGCATTAATTTCGGTATCAGATTTGATAAAATACTGAACTTTATTTATTCTTTATTAATTTGTTTTTAATGCTTACAAGTGGCCATGATAATTATTGTTCCGTTTGACTAATTACGATCCTATTGAAAGATCACGGCTCAGCAGTAATGGTGTAGAATTGGGGAGAGATTACGCCTTATTAAAAAATTTTTCTGTTATATATATGGAGTTATGTAGCTGAAATCAAGTCAATGTTTAGAGGATTTATTGATTCGATCGCAAGTGTAACATAATGATAAATTTGAAGCAAATGTTTTCTTTTATTGGAGGTCTGGAAACTGGAGTTCTTCCATAATGACATTAATGTGACAAAATAATCAATGGTACTCAAGGGGGCAGTGGTTATGATGTCATAAAAAAGTAAGACATTGAGTAATTTTTGTTACTGTCTTTGGTGATAATACAGTCAAAAACCCAGTTATAACCAGGACCGCAACTAGATACTTTGTCAGCCGCGGCAAGTACGCATTTTGGTACTCCCGTGTAATGTAAAAGGAGCATTAAAGGGGTGAATTTAGCTCCCCCTCTAGCCCAGCGCCCGAGCACCAGACTTGCCTTCTTCCCCCTCACCCCTCAGTTGCGGCCGTGGCTATAGCTAACTCGATCCAGAAAGGTATCTTAAACAGAAGTGCGCAGCATCCAGCCCACTAAGGGTTTCGGTAGAAAAAGTATCAATACTCATAACCAGGGCTTGATAAGCCTCAGGCACCAGGTCGCCATGGCAACTAGAAAATAGATATTTATTTTGCCTAAGATTTTCTTTTTGTGATTGATAATTGGAGTCAAATGAGTGACATAAAATTTTCTGATTTCATGACAGCATGCCATTTAACACAGGGACGGGTCATTAAAAGTCCCAGAAATGTCGGGAACATCATTAAGGACAGTTTTTTTTTTTCGAGCAAGAAAATATGCTTGGCTCCTTAGAAATTTGGCTGACTCCTAAATTTTTTTCCGATTTATCAAACCCTGTTCATGAGTCGATATATACTTCGGCTGATCAAATTTCCTCGATAAACACAATTGAACTCTTAACGGACACCCCTCACATGCGGTCACCCCTCTTTGACGGCCAAATAATTTCCAGTTGTGTAATAAAAGTGTATTTCAGACCCCTGATTAACGGTCACCCCTCTTTTACGGACGAATTTTTCAGTCCCGTCGGTGTCCGCGAAAGATAGGTTTTACTGTATACGGTTTATCAGGATATCTTCGGAAAAATACAGGGCATCACCAAATGTGGTTGACAACAAATTTTGAAAAATTTTCTGCGTCGTGAATAAAAATAGCCGACTTCTATGTGATTACGGTAATTACAGTAGCCCACCGCTTATAAGAATCACGTTTTGTTTAGCCATTTTGATTCTTATAAGTGATTCTTATCTCCGGAAATTTTTTTAATGTTACCACGCAAGGGGTGGATGGGCCTTTGGGCGAGATTATAATGCTTTTAATGTAAAAACCGAAAAAAAAAAAAAAATCCTCAATTTCTTATTGAATATTTTTAATTTTTAAAATTTCCAATTAGTTTAAGCATCTATAGCATAGTCTCCCAAACTTTTTGTTCCATCGCCCCCTTCATCAGAAATTTTTTCCTCTCATCGCCCCCGCAACTCAAGTAAACCCATAGGATCCAATGTTAAATCAGTAGGTTCTATCGCCCCCTTGGATCATTCCATCGCCCACCAGGGGGCGACATTGTCCACTTTGGGAAACACTGATCTATAGCATATCGTTGTCCTTAGTCATCGTTCATTGTCAGTGTAGACTGACTAAAATGTTACGCAGTAACTCTATCACTACTGCACAATTGTCATCTCTCCACACACACAACCACTGTCAAGGGTGGGGCTTACAGACAGGGATTGGGACTGGGGATGAATCTCATCATTTATTTTTTTTTTTCATATTATGAATTCACTATAGACGGGCCCTTGAAAAGCTGGCCCGAGGACTCAAAGATTCCAGTCTAGGGGGGCTCTGCTCCAGGATGGGGGGGGGGACATGATCATTGTCCGAGAGCATAACTCTAGATCGAAGGTTCCCAAACTTTTTGTTCTATCACCCACTTCTTCAGAATAGTGTTTTAATCATCGCCTCCCTCCACAACACAAGCCAACCCATAGGATCTTATGTTATACCCGTAGAGCTTCTACCACCCTCTGTACCTTTCTATCGCTCCCAGGGGGCGATATTGCCCACTTTGGAAAACACTGCTCTATTCTTTATCAGTACTACTCTACTTCTTTCACTGGAAGACTACAATTTTTGTTTTTTTAACCAATAATCTCTTGCGGATAAGTTCTGTCATTCGTGGAAGGAAGCTCACTTTATTACAAAGCTGTAATTTTTACTGTTTGGGGGGGGGGGGGGAAGAAAGATGTCTCAATATGGGTTGGTTTTACTACAAAGGTAAAAGTGACAATAAGTACTCCTCCAAATAATCTTGTGAATAACCCAAAAATTAATAACCAGCACCTAAATTCTACAAGTTTCTACTACTGTGATAAACAGTGGCGCAGTTTTTGAGAAAATTTTTTTTGGTTTGATTCTTAAGCGACGATTTTCCTATGTTAAAACAGCGTTTGGATTTTGTGCAGCTGATTTGATTCTTATAAGCGGTGGCTACTGTACTATGAAACATCAAGCATTTGAGCGTCACCAATTACGACCAAGAAGTGGTAAGCGGAGTTGCCATTTACCACTGAAAAATCGCCAATGGCGAAAAATGAAGCCCTACTGCAAATCGCAGTGGATTAAAATGTAATTCGCGAAAAAAAAAAAAAAAAGCTTATAGTTTGACAAATATGTGCGATACTGCAATGATATAATAACTACCATAATTTCAAGGTTTGAAAATCTTAAACCTTGATTTCAGTAAATACAGTAATAGAAATTCATGAAACCTGCTTTGGAAATGTGGGAAAAGCGAAACATAAAAAAAGTCGGGACGCCTAAATTACGGGAATGTAAAAGACGGGTAATATGGTCACCGCTAGAACCAGTTTTTGGCCCGCCGGATGAAAAGTTTGTGCACACCATTAAGAAGAAATACAATATCTCCTCTAGGATGTTTTGTATCTCTGTCTATTTCTCCTCTAAGATGCACATCTGAGCTTATGGAAAAATTTTGTTCGCAATATCCGGAAGTTCGTTATAGCGTGGATCGACTGCATATTACAAGATGTCAAAATAGCAGGGCATTGCACAGCACCGTATAATAGAAGTAATGTCCTGTCTCTGGTCTGGCGTCGTCTCGCAGCATACGCTGCTAGAGTCGATCGTTGGTAAACGGAAAAGTCATCAATGAAGCTCGCCGGTTAAGTTTAGTTGCCGACCTTAGAGGTTATATTTCTTAACTTCTACTCATATTTCTCCTCAATATGTTGCCGATCCAACACAGAATTTAGTCAGCCGTGCCCTATCTTCTCATCACCCCCAGAACTCAAGCCAACCCATGGAACCGCATACTAAACCCAACAAAGCTTCCACCGCCTCCTGGCAAAGCTGCCTAGATAGACGATATCTAGGAGGCTTTGCCCCTTGTCACCATATCCACAGTCAAGCTAAAGATTTTTCGTGTCTCCGCCCCCTCCTTAAAATTTGCCACTCTCAAAAGGTTAGCAACGCCCCGTCGTATCCTTTCTAACCATACACAACTACGGTCCGTCGTCATGGGGTATTTACTACCGATTCAATTGTGCCAGAAGTGTGTGTGTGGGTATCCCTAACAGTGTATCTAGTGTTGTGTGTGAATTTTTAGTGCTGCCATCTATGTTTCAAATTGTGAGGGAAGTGTAATGATGGAATATTTTACCGTTGTAGGCCTGTTACTCTCTGCGGAGAGAACTCCCCCACTAGTTCCAGTCCTGGAATGATCTAATATAGGAATGCAAACCTTTTTTTTCCAAGTCCGCGGGCCAGATATGCGGTATTTATGCCACTCGCGGGCCAAAAACTTACAAATAAAGTGTAAACCCCATACGATCCCTACTTTACGGGATATTTCCCGTAATTTTTGCTGTTCTAACTTTTTTTTATAAAATGACCCGCTTTTTTTCACTTATTTTCAACAAGGTTTGCTCGAATTTTTGAAATCAAAAAGTAAGATTATTTTCATTACTTATAAATCGTATTACGATAATTATGACTCAATCGTAATTAGTTGTATAGTCAAATAAAAATATTTATCAAACATATTTGTCAAACATATACTTTTTTTTTTTTGGTGAATTAAATTTTCACTCATTGCCGACTTTCAGTAAAACTCTTTTATTTCCCGTCATTGGCGATTTTTCAGCAATTATTATAGCGATATTTGGTAATTTTTTTTTTGGCTTAATTGTCAACTTTACTTGCCTTTGACAATTATTTTGGGTTGTCATTTGTAACTTTACTTGCCCTTGACAGTAGGTCATTGAGTGGTATACCACATATTGTGGTGTTTAGATATGAGATGCCCCATTTTCGGATTTGCAGCTCATTACAGGCCGGGGAGTCGGAAGTGTTCAAAACTTGTGGGTGCTCGTCATCAGTTTAAAAAAAAAAAAGGAGAAAACTTTGATTTTTTGAATCAGTTTGAGGGTGCTCAGACTCAGGTCACAAATTACCTTTACGAGCACCCCCCCCCCTTCCATGACGCGGCTGATTACAGACGATGACGGAATTTGAATCATTTAAGGTAGACGCAAATAAGCGATTGCGTCGGCACGTTTTATCGGAAATGATCGTCGCAATCGGGAAAATTCCCTAACAAAGAAAAAATAAGAAAAATAAATGCTATTTTTTTGTTCTTGATGCACCCTGAGAGCGGAAACTGAAAACCGCAACCGAGAACATTTTTAGTTTTGGTTCCGACGAAACTAAAACTAACCCCTCCCCCTCCTCCTTTCTCGTATAACATTCACTGAACCTCACACATACAGGCATGTCATGAAGTTATCCTATAAAGCGTCTAATAAGACAGACATTGTCAATACAAACGGATGATTTTACTCGATACGAATTCGGTGAGTTTTTATCCTTTTCTCTCGCTGATCCAATCGGCTATTATTATAAGCACATAGGCAGGACTTTAACTAAAAGGGAGGCAGAAGGGGCAACTGCCGCGGGCGGAAAAATTTAGGGGATGGCAGTTTTTTTAAGTGGGAACAAAGAACATCGTTATAAAATTATCGAATTTTTAAGTTGCGGGGGCGGCACAGTAATGTTTGCCCCGGGCGGCATAAATCCTAGTTACGGCCCCGTACATAGGTTCCCAACTGTTTAAGGTTTCGCTGTAAAATGAACCGTGCATGATTACAGTCAGTGGTGGCGCGTAACAAAATCCTTATCCGTGCGGGACTTTATTTTTGGTTCCCTCTGCTCACTGCCTCCCAATCCTTTTTTCGTCTCTGATTTTTCATCCCTCTTTCAGGTGACAGAAATCATTTTCCCAAATTCTTTATGGTCTCCAAAAGTTTCTACACACTTTGATGTTGGATTTGGCACCTCCCTCTTTAGAGTGGACAGAAATAATTTTCACTGATTTTTTTTTGGTCAACGTTTCTTCACGGATTCGGTGCTCTTCTTAACCCTTAACTGGCGTTGTGAAAATTCTGTGCGTAACTGGTGTCGTGGGGTGATTTGACCCCAGCAAGTATTAATGCATTCTAAAAAATAACAAAAAGAGTCTTTACAAATAAAAGCAATGGGTTTTTTTTACATGACTCCGTTCATCAAACAATCAAATCACTATATAATTTTTCAATTTTTTTTAATTATTTTCTCAAAATTAGTCTTTTATTAAGACACACATTCGAAAAAACTTGAGGGATACATGACTTTTTTGAAATTTTTTTAAAAATATTTATTAAATTTTTTGAACGCAACTTCCATGATGAAAAAATGAACCGATATGATTGAAATATACTCAGAAAATAAAATTTACAAATTAAAATAATATTTACTTTATTTTCACGAGCACCAAAATTAGTCAGTCTTATTTCTAAAAGTCGGTAACGAAGTACAGTGGAACCTCGGTTAACTAGCTTAATTCGTTCCGAGAACGTGCTCGTTATACGAATCGCTCGTTATTCGAATCAATCTATAGGAAATAATGGAAACACGGATAATTCGCGTTCCACAATTATTCATTCACATAAAAATGACTGATAATAACGGCATATAATCAATAATACAATGCAATAATAATAATAATAATAATATATAATGCAATAAAATACATATATTGGACGAGCCAATGAATTTTCAGAGATATTGACCTTGGCCCGTGCTTATTATGGGTTAGAAATCAGTGAACTTTCCTCTTGCGGGGAGGGCGTCTCAACATCATGGGTCCCCAGGAAACGTGCAGGGGGTGAACTATCTCTGTGGTCATTAGCCGAAAAAAAGTAGTTAAGCGCCGATTTGTCCTTAGCTGGCCAGTAGTTCGACTTTTCGGTACTATCTCTACGCTAAGGACTTTTTTTTAGTAGTTACTTAGGACCGCTGCTAAGGACTGCCTAGCACCAGTCCTAAAGCAGCAAGAAAAGTAGTTCACGGCGGCCATCTTGGAAAAGAGGAAATTTCGTCTCTGGCCGCGAGTTCTCGCTGTGATATTTAGCGATGAAATATGCTGTTCTTTTTTCGAATTAAAAAATTTTTTACGATAATAATGACAGATAAAACTTGGATTATATCTTCGGTGTCATCAAAGTTGAAGTGATTCATCGTTATATCCTCCAAAACCTGCTGTAGTATACATACGTGTATGTTGACATCGGCGATCGAAGCCACGACGAAGTGCTAGCATGTTCATTACTGAGGTAAGAATTATTTTATTGCTATCGAACTATATAAGAAGAGTGTTAGAGATATTATTAATATTTTTTTGCTCGGTAAATGCGTTATTTAAAAATATAAATGGGCATAATGTCACGCAATCAATAGGGCAGTGGATCCCACTTGGTAATGCTGGAAAAATATCAAATAGCCCATGTATATTTTGGGTTGTATTGAAAATATTTACATGGCGAATGAAAGATGAATCTTCTATTACGATAATATCAGATTGAAATTTTACATTCTATGTTTTTTGCTACATTAATTTTTTTTAATGAAAAATTATGTCTAAATAAATTGAGCATGTGTGTAAATAAATAATTTGAATATTGTTGGCACAATAAAACTTGTGCTTGGAGATGACTATGCTATAAATAATCGCTTATAAATAAATAAATTGAAAATTTGTGTTTTAGATCAACCTCCCGTCAATGCACAAAGTAACCAATAAGCTACAATTCATTGATAATAAATTATAGCACCTAAATGACAAAAATTTTAATTAATATTTTTTTGTGATGAGTAAAGGTGAAATTGAAATAAAGCATGGTAAAAATTGGCAGTAATGTTAAATATTAAATTTTGTAAAACTCATTCACTAAATTTAGTGTAAAGGATTAAACTTTAGATTTGATATTTTGAACTGTTCAAATGAACAATATTCTAATACTTAGTGAAAGTTAAATTTTCAGAAAAAAATCATATGCTACTACTTTAAAAATTGCACTCTGTAACTCGCTCCGAGATGAAGAATATTTAATAAGGAATCATTATATTGCTTTGTTGATATAAAAAATGAAATTCGTACAATGGGACTAAAAAACAAAGTTTTAATTTCAGGCACAGTTTTAAGTGTTGAGGTATATACATTATAATGAAAGGAAGCAGATTAGTGTTTGAAACATATTAATACTTCAGTATTTGGGGCCTTGCTGTGTGTGTTCAAATTTAATTTTTTGCCAAAAATTATTTTTGATTGTGTGTATGGGTAAAGACAAAAAAAAAAATTTCCATGTCGAATACTTAAGAACTTTAAAATATAACATTTTGAGATGTTATGGAACTGAATCTTTTAACATTTAAACTTTTAACTTTTAACAATCATTTATTTTTTAACGATGTTGTTAGTAAACAGCTTATATATATATATTGTATATACATTTGTGAGACTTTTCTAACTCTAGAAAAATTTTGTTTCCCAGGAACTTGGCTGTAGGTAGCTACGAAGTTATGTGAAGGTTTTCAAAGTTACCAAACAATTTTACCAGAGCAAACAAAGGTAATTTTAATTCTTTGTATTTGACTTTGAGCAACAGTTTCCATTATTATTTTCATGTAAAATAAAATATTTCCATGCATGATTTAATGACATAAATTTTAACATTATGTCGCATCATTTTCACTGATTTCATTTGTATCAACAACCCTAGTGGAACAAAAAAAGTCAAACCCCAATTTAACGCCACCATCCCACCCAAAGAATTTTGGCGTTATATCAGATCGCAGACATAATGGCGTTTCGGAGAGACTGTATTACATAAATTCACATGTTTATTAAGAAATGTATTTCAGTGTCTCATTTATGTTGCATGATGAATACAAAATTCATAAAAATTGTAAACTGTAAAATCACTTGAATATTTCTCAATATAAAACTTAACAGAAACATACTACCCTCTGAAATTATTGTAATTTCAGCAACACGTTTTATATGTGCAAAAACAAAATAAGCAGGTAGGGGGAAAGGTGGCATTGTTTTTAGTCCATACCATATTGGTTTTTCTCGAGAAATATCTTGCTATGAGTAATTTTCTTTATAATCATAATTTTTTCAGATACTATTGAAAGAACAACTCTTTTTGACATAATTGAATTGAGCAAATTAAGATAGATGATTTCTTAATGGCTACTTGTACCGCTCAAAATTTGACCAGTGCAAATAAAAACATGTACTATTGAAAAACTTGTCTTGGCTATACGTATAAATGAAAGGGGAGGACATTAAAAAAAACCTTTAGAAGCTTTGCTAACTGAAAAGCAATATTAATTCTTTGAAAATGTTATTATCATATTTACTGATTAGCAAATTTTGTGAATGGAAATATTAAAGCAATTAATATAGTTGACGACAAATAATATTATACTTTTTAACTAGCGAGACCATACAACACTGCAAAATTTGTATGTTAATTTAAATAGGGGTTCTCCGATCTACAAGAGGTTGCTAAGGATGTGTTCTAGAGCAAAGCTGAAAGTAGAGTGAAAATATTAAGTAAGCTGCGTGCCAATAGGTTTTTTCACTTTATCTGTCTGACCAAAATTTTAGGGTAGAAACATGGCTCGAAAAATTGAAAAACATTTTAGGCGCTGGCCAAATTTCTTGGCAGCCAAGCATATTTTTAGGAGAAATAATCCAAAGTAAAAAAAAAATTATATTCAACTTTTTCAGCACTTAGTGATGATCTTCACATATTGGAAGATGCAGACATAAACTCCAAATATTTTGTGATCTACATAGAAAATTTTAGGTGTCAGTATGATTTTCTTTTTTGCAATGTTGGCTCCTAAGATTTGTGAAGCCCTAGGTAAATACATCTAGACATGAACAAGTGCATCTGTGTGCAATGCCAGGCCTCCCTTGTAAAACACAGTTGATGTATTTTGGATCCTACTGTGATAAAATGGTGGCGAGTCGACAAAGTGCTATTGTGCACGAATCTACTACTCTACTTATCTCTATCTATCTATCTCTATCTATCTATCTCTACTTATGCAACTAAAGACTGTTATAATTTGAAATCAAATATACAGTACATTTAAAGATTGATAAGCATAATAAGTGTTTTTTTCTTCCTCTTTCTAATTTCAGGTAAATCAACATTTGAAGATGCAGATGAAAATTAATGAATCTCAAAAAATTATATTCTTGAAGGGTGCGATTTCTAAGAAAAGTGCAACAAATAAATTGTGATTATGATGACTCTATGAACATATGTTTGAAATAAAATATTTTTGTATGACAAATCATGTGTGCAAGCTGTTATTTAATTCATGTTTCTATTAATCAACTTCAATCAGTCATTTATCTTCTAATCAACTGAAATGAAATATACGATCAAATGAAAGTTATCAGGTGAAGTTATTTGTTGGAAGCTAAATATGAAACAGATAAATTGATGAAAGATCTTTAATATAGAAGTATATATCTTTTAAATATTGAAGTATTCACTTGCATTAACAGGTAAGTGCTCATTCATAGAGAATCATGTTCTGATAATATTTTTTAATACTGAGGAGAAACCCATAGTTTAAAATACAGAACTACAATACGCAGCAAGGCAGTTAATTCTTTTAATTAAAAATAATTATCTTGTAAAATTATCAATAGTTTATTATTTTAGTTGCTCCAGAAAGAATTTGCAATTCGTTGTTTCAATGAATTTAAAAGGAATAAAAATGGATAAAAAATCATTTAACAAATTGGTCTTTAAAAAAAAGTGACACTCAATATTAAAAATAGTATTCAGCTGGGGCCTCAAGTAGGGCTCCCGAGGTGAATAGGATGCCCAAAAATCTATAATTCTTTTGCATAATAACCCTTTCAAGAAGGGAGTCCCGCCCCCCAAAAAAAAAGGGAAAGTCTGCCCCGAAAAGGCACATTACGGCCATAGGCTCAACTAGTGCCGGTAACCTTAATTTAAAATCTTACATTTGGTTGTAAGAATTTTTTTTTTTTCAAATTTTGATTTCATCAGTATGCGACCCACTTATATGCAGCTGGGGTCCCATATACTCGCTTCTTCAATCATCTAAAAGTGGGGTCCATGAGCTCGGACAAGAAAAATACTTTGACTATACTATACTGAATCTTATTCTAAAAAGAAGTCGCAAGATGAAAAATGCAACGTCCTCATACGTTTACAAAATAAACTAGCCAGCGATATTAGAGCAAAAAAAATTGCAAAACACGGGTGACAAAAAAATGTATGGAGAGTCCCTGGGAAAAAAAAGTTTGTTTACAACATGTTTGTTTGTAAACATGAAATCGCTGCCACAACCCACTGCGAAAAAACGATTGTTAAATAATTAGTAGTAGTTGTAAGCTTCAAACAGCATCCCGATTGGTTAGAGATCTGTTACTCTCGAAACCAAAAATTTTCTCCCCCTCTAACTACTGTTTCACGTCACGTGACCTTAAGGACTGGTAGTACATAGTACCTCTTAACTACTAGTAGTTGAAGCGGTCCTTAGCTTCAGTCCTCCGACCGGTAGTTCATTAGGACTAGTAGTTACTAAGGACTGCAGAGATAGTTCACCCCCTGGGTCGTCTTTAGAGCCCCATCGGCTCCCCCCCCCCTGCCTCCTTGGATACAGTAATTTTTGTGAGGCCCCGTACTTGGATAGAAATGCTGGTCTAGTATGCTATTCACGTATTGAAGCTCTCGGAAATTTTGACCAAATGTCGTTATCATGAGCACCCGGGCCGTTCCAGGGTGAGAAGGCTATACGGCGAACCACTGCAATCTAACATGTGTGAATAACATAACTTATAAATCTGGAATATCTGCTGCCACCTAACGAATAAAATTAATATTATTTTTTGATTGACAGTGGTAAATGTTTTCCCGACTGATGAAATATATTGAAAAAATATTATAATATGGTATAATAAAATATTTTTATAAACAATAATATATATTTAATTATTAAATTTGCGTTAAAATTTTAACAGATGATTTTTTATAAAGTAAAAAGCATTAGTAAATTTTCAAAGTGAGATCGTCCATGGGTTTTTTTAGGTCGTCCTGGTTTACGTCCTCTTTAACCTCAATCACTCATTTCCGTAAAAGACGACCACGTTTGAAAAAAATTACTAATACAAATACAATGCCACAACAGGCAAAATGCCCAACGAGGTGGCTGATAAAAAGATGCCCATAAAAATATGGTTGTCATATGTTTCAAAAATACAGCAACCCAATTAAAAATGCAATTAACACAAATTACAAACAATATATACACATGATAAAATATTATACAATGCCCATAAAGAATACTTATGGTTGTCTTATTCTAAGAATGGATAGCTTCTCGATTTACCCCAACATGTTTATCGTATTTCTTTTTAAACGTGTCAATTGTGTTGCAATTTACTACCTCCGGGGGTAAGCTATTCCATTTATTAACAACCCTATTGGAGAAAAATTCCCTGCGACACCATAACCTTGCATTGTCCCTCACCAATCGATACTGGTGTCCCCTTGTAAAAGCAGTCGATTGGCGGTGTACTAAAAGTTCATGGTCCATCCTATCCATCCCATTGAAAATTTTGAACACTTCGATCATATCTCCTCGAAACCTGCGTTCATCCAATGTAAACATATTCAAAAAATGAAGTCTTTCTTCATAACTCAAGCCCTGTGTGCCAATAAGGACACGCGTAGCTCTCCTCTGCACCCCTTCAACCAAGTCTATGTCCCTCTGTAGGTATGGTCTCCAAAACCTTACAGCATACTCCAGTCCAGGACGAACTAAGCCTCGAAAAAGCGGAAGAATGACTTTAGGAGAACGCGAAGAGACCTTTTTGAAAATGAGACCAAGCATTCTATTCGATTTTTTGACAACCGCTGAACAATGTTCAGAAAACTTAAGTCGCTCGTCAATGAGAATTCCCAAATCGGTGACTCTAGTTGCATCCGGGATAGTGACACCATTCAACTCGTAAGAGAACCGTGGGTTGTTCGAACCAAAATGAGCGACCATGCACTTATCTACGCTAAACGTCATGCTCCATTCATTTGCCCATGCTGCAATCTTGTTTAAGTTGGTCTGGAGCAACTCCCTATCGCTTTCATTTCCGATTACCCCCATTAGCTTCACATCATCTGCGAATTTGCTAGTAATTCCATCGATACCCTGATCGAGTTTGTCGATAAAAAGTGAAAAAAGTATGGGGCCAAGGACACTTCCCTGAGGAACTCCACTTGTGACGTCTGTCCAACCAGAGAATTCCCCGTTCACCATAACTCGTTGCGACCTATCTCTTAACCACGATTCTATCCAATTCAGCAAGTTGCCCCCTATTCCAATCTCGTGTAAACGCTTCAAGAGTTTGCCATGTTGGACCCGATCGAATGCCTTCTGGAAATCAAGGTAAACAACGTCTACATTTTTGCTCTTACCCAAAGCCTTAGTCACGTAATCATAGAAGCAAAGGAGGTTAGTTACACATGACTTCCCCTTCCTGAACCCATGCTGATTATCCGACAATACATTATTCTCGTCTATCCACTTCACAAACTGCCTTTTGATGATAATTTCCAAAATTTTCGAGAGGGAGCTCGTCAAACTCACTGGACGATAATTAGACACCACTTCTCTACTACCCTTCTTAAATATCGGAACAACGTTAGCCAGTTTCCAATCTCTCGGGACGATACCCTCAGCAACACTACTCCTGTATATCTGTGCGACTGGCCCCAACAATTCATTAGCACCTTCCCTGAGAACCCTGGGATAGATATCATCTGGTCCTGGTGCTTTGCTTGCACATACATTTCTTAGAAGATTTAGGACCTCCACGTCTTCCACTTGAATATCGTTGAGCGTTTTATTACCCCATTGACGTATCGAAAAAATGATTTTGGGTCAGAGCCAATGTTATCTGCCAACCTAGATTCAACTTGCTTTTTACTATCCCTTATCGCTTTCTTCAACAGTCTTCTTTTATCAGTAAACAATGATAGGTCACCTCGTCCACTTTTATACTCTTATACTAATATCATATTACTGTACACAAACATCAACTGATAAATTTTTTTCAGTAAATTTGTTAATTTTATATATGTTATTACTTTTTAAAACATTATCAATATGATAAAATATTTTTTTTATTATTTTTTTACGTTATTCAGAAGCCGGTCAGTAACTTCAATCGGAAATTTATGACAGTTTTATTCGATAGGTGACAGCAAAAGTTCTTGTGAAATGATTTTTCTTTGCATGTTATATACTACAGTAGCTCGCAACCAGATGCCATGTGACCCGCTTGTGGGCCTGGGATACTCTAAAAGGGGGAAGCCACGACAAGTGCTGAAGGAGGCCACACACACAGAAAGAGAGGTGAAGAATTAGAGCTTTCAAGTGAAATATGTAATAACGCCATAAACAAACATGCGATACGATATATATATAATGCAAACAAATGAACTTACTCTAAACAACGAGAAAGAAGAGGACTATCTAGTGTTGGACGATTTACGGACTGTTGTTGCATTTCACTGTTGTTTGCATTCTTATTCTTTTTGTGTGATTTTAAAGAATGTATCCATTAACAGGAAGCTTTTTGCCTCCTTTTTAGGATTTCTCGGAGATGGGAAATTGCATTGTTCGTTAGAAAGATTTATTGCTTGCTTTACTGTGCTCCTATTTCATTGGTACTTTTCTGCAGAATTTTGCACGGATTCCAACATTTTACCCTTCACTCTAATCACATTTGAAAAGTGAGTGACTTCTTTCTTCCTCAGAAAAAGATACCCTCAGTATAAAATCTTGCTGTAGCGTGCAATGGAGCTCCATCAGTTGGTCTATAGTCAACTCCTGGCCAAGCAGAATGTACATAAAAAACAAGCGCACATACGCGCGATTACAATGCGACATCTAGTTTCGTATAATAGACACACTCAATTTTACCAGTGAGGCGCGCTGAACGGACACTGTAGGGGAGAATATTACCTACAATTCCACAGTACGCATGTGCACGAATGCGAAAAATCATCAGCTTAGTTGTCAAAACGTGACAATAAATAACTAAAGCACAAAATTTTTGCTCGTAATGCGAATCAACGAATCATCGCTCGTTAATCGAATCAATTTTTGCTCGTTATGCGAATTGCTCGCTAACCGAACCTCTCGTTAACGGAAGTTCCACTGTACTTGCAAACAACATCGTGACATGTTATCACACAGATCTTACGTATCACTTGCAACACTATCCTCATGCCCACCTCGGATATCCGATGTTTCACAACCAATTTGAAACTGTTATCGAGAAAACTGGCGCTCTTCCGATACGCTTTTTAATCTGAACACTCCTGCCGTCAGGTAAAAAAATACTTACGCAAGCACTTTGAGCCCACGGAAACTTTCATGAATGATATAGAGAGAAGAAAAAGTAGAATAACATCATAAGTTTGTTAAACAACTGCTTGAAAGGGTATTGAAAACAAGATGATCCAGATGCATTTTTTTCTCAAGGGGTGGCAATATGAAGAATGCGTGGGGTCTGACCCCACGCCAGTTAAGGGTTGAAACTAGCAAAAATAGCTTTCTCAATTTTTTTCCCTCCCCTTTCACCACTTTACGAGCAAGGACGTAATATTGCGTCCAAACGCCAGTGGAACAAATTCAAACAAGTTCTTTTCGTTCTCTTTCCTCTCTTTCTATCATCGCGAAGCTTTGTTGCACCCTATGAAAAAAACAGCGTACCTCTGCGATATACCCTTCTACTATATAAATGTAAGAGAGAAAAAAAGAACAGGTAGGTGAGGGTGAAAAGACAGAAATCTACTTCGTATCTACTCTGCAAGTATGATAGATAAGAAAGAGAGTATAGTATAATAGATAATTATATTTCTTATGATTATCTATTATACTTCTTCCCCTTCAATTTGTTTTCTTCCTTACTTTTCTACTTTTCCCCCCTTAATTTTCTTTCCTTTTTTAACGTGCGGTTAAATTAGGATAAGGTTACCATATTTATCGCCGATTCATCAAACGAAGATCATCCGAATTTTTCGCCAATAGCTTGTAAGCGAAGGGGATGATCTCGAATATAGCGTCCATCAAGTTCTAGTGGGCAGTATGTTTTATAACTGCAACACAGTGGTTCTTAAAGTGTGCATCCCGGCTCCGAAGGTTGTCGTAACTATTCTCAGGGGCAAGCTGGCGAAATTAACGCGTGCCTATTCAGTCTTTGAATTGGTACTTTGTTAGACTATTCTGGGGAAACCGCCGATAAATGTTGACTATGGTAAGGGAGCTACGGAATCAGACATAAGCTTAGAACCGCTGCTGTAACAAATAAAAATGTCTATGTTCGAGAAATATTTGTTCAGGTTCCCTGTGAAACAGCGTTGTCTAACGGTTGAAGACAGAATTCTCATTCATGCGAGCAAGGTCGGAATGAAAGGGGGGGGGGGGGTAGTGAAGGGGGTTACTGCCCCGAATGGCAGATTTTAGTAGGAGGAGGGAACAAAAACACAAAAAATTGCCGAGGGGGTGACAAAATTACGTTTGCTGCCCTACAAAAAAATTATGGTACTGAAACGGGAAATATAGGTTTCGAGATACGGAAAATTGTCAAATGTTACCAAAAATGATGCCAAAGGTCTGCAAAGTTGCCAATTATTGCAATAAAAGTACCAATTGTGTGTGAAACGAGCACTACCAAAGCCTCCATAGATACAATATTCCAGATCACGGGGTGGCAAACCTTTTTCCAAGTCACGCCACAATCAAGATTATTTTCGATACGCGTGCCACTCTGTAGATTTAAACATCCAGACCATACGTCCCGTTTAACGGGACACGAACGTTCTCTCCGTTTCTGAAGAATATTGTTCAGCTGTTCGCTTTTTTCGCAAAAATGTTCAGTTTTTGCCGCTCTTTCAAGTTCTAAATTATTTTTATGTTTGAGTCATAAATTCGACTATCGCGATGCAGATTATTTATGTACCTATTATATCGCTAGAATCATTATCGCTATCATTCCTACACCACGTTGGGCATCGTGTTGACACCGGAACCTGTGGGCTCGAGGTGCTCGCGCCAAAAGTCGCGCGGAACAGATAAAACATACAGGAAACATCCCGTAAAATACAAAACACACAGTCACGCCGTTCTCGTAAGTTAGTGGTACGTCGAATTGTTTCAGACATTTCACTGGTCTTTGGGTTCAGAAAGGTTGAGAAACGCTGGTAGTCTTTGTTGACCTAACGTTATTTGCACATTGCCCTAACGTTTTTTAATGTTGTCATAGTGTAGGAGAAAAATGATAATCGTGTAATAATAGTGTAGGAAGAAATGGTAATTATTTATAATTATAACAAAATGGAATCGCTAAATTTGTTTTTTTCCTGCTCCGGTTTATAATGTATAGGAAGATAAGGAGGTTAACTAAGCGGCCAGCACGATGCCCACGCTACCGCGCGGTGGCACTACCGCTAGTCACAGAATTTTCTGTATTTAAATGAATTCTGCGAAAAAAATAAACGTTTAAAATGATAAATATGTGAGATGAAAATTTTTATTTACATCCATAACTGTCATGATGCAATTTACACAAGTTATACAAATATATACAAATACAAATACAACGCCACAACAGGCAGATTGCCCAACGAGATGGCTGACTTAAGCGTCATCAAGAACATCATGAACATCATGGATCCCCGAGCCCTACCTACTACTGCTACACCACACATGCACCCAGCCGACACCCCCCCCCCCCGCGGAACCCCCAACGAATCGGTCAGTAATGAAAATACTTTATTTGAATGAAGAATAGAATTTTTCTATAGTGGGGTTTCATTGAAAATACGGGAAAATATAAAACGGACATTTGTATTAACAAAAAAAAAAGTTACAAAATTACGTGAAAATAGGACAATGGCCCGGGAATTACGGGTCATATGGGCCATATATATACCTCCCCCATAAGGATTCGGTATTTGCGTTCTTCTCCTTCAAATCCAGTAGTTCTCAAAGTGTGCGTCACGGCTCCTAGGGACGTCGTGGGGAACTGGTGTCTTGATGTGTGTTTATTTGATGCAGTAAAAAATTTGGTGATTCTTTTCCCAGGCTATTCTGGGAAGCCGTGGATTCAGGTATTAAAGCGCGGATCATGCAATGAAAGCATTTGCAATTGGTTGTTCAGTAATTAGTACGGTACTGTGAACGATTCTTGAGCTGTTTCAACTGGACCCACTTGGAATCGGTTTTTTTCAACGGGCACAAAGGAAGTTTGTGTACCCCCACGAACTGATTAGAACCGCTGCAGGGGGGGCCCCGTACGTTGCGCGCTAATGTATACATGGGTTTAACCGCATCATCGCCTCATGAGCCCCTACAAGGGCAAGGATGACAGGGCCCCGGGACAAGTCTCACAATTTTTTGCCTTTTCATGCTATAAATTAACCATAGAAGGGTCCGCGGAAGTCTGACCGGGGGGGGGGGAGACGCAAAAGATCCCAGCCTGGGAGCCCTACTCCTGGATGTGGGGGCCACGCATCCCTCCCCAGGCCTAGTGATGTTCTGATGAGCCCCCCCTCAACCTGAACGCAAGTACTAGATGGATACATACCTATTGCTTACGTAATTATCATTCAAATCCCTCCCCTCCCGCCTAGTCATCGGAAGTCAACGAATGCGACCGCCCCCCCCCCTTCTCCCATGGATGCTTACGCGTTTTACAGATTATGGCCCTTAGCAAGATGAGGGTTGAACGTGGGTAAAGAAGGCAACATGTCGTAGGTGGCAACTTGAGGAGGCGGAAATTTTAGAGGTGGGGTTGTTTTCCAACACAATTTGCAAGGCCGCACCGGTGGACTGAAGGTTTGGGGGAGGGCAGGGTAAATCTTTCGAAGTTTTAAGTTTTCAAAAGCATTTTTACCAACAGAACAATTTTTTTTTTAAAAAATATTTTAATTTTTAATGTTTTAAGGAACAATGGTCCCCTATACTCCAGCGATGTTCCTCTGTGACTATTCTTCTGTGGTATAACCCCGAGGGCCACATTTGGTCCGGTCCGCGGTCCATGGGTTCAGGTCACATGGCAAGAGCAATGAATTTCTCAAAAAGAAATTTTGAGTTCTTAGCATTGTAATTAACACAGTAATTTTTAAATTTCTTCCGAAATTTTATATAATTTTTAAAATGCCCCCTTCGCATCCCGCCGCGTTCGTCTCTGATAGTTAAATGCATCGTGCGCCGCGCCGTTTCACCGATGTTCATTTTATCGGAGCATGCAGCCGACAGAATAGCCGCCCTGAGCTGATGCGCCAAGCTAGGAAAAACACAAACGCGTAGCGTGATTATGTAACACGTTTCTGCCAAAGCAAAATGGTCCAATTCGGTTCGCGCGGCGCAAAAAAAAAAAAAAACCAACCTAATTCTAGGAAAACCCGGCTTTAGGAGGTGGGGGGAGGGGGAGAGCTGACAAAATTTTGTTGACGGGGAGGAAGGGGGGGGGGGTTGGAGTTTTGCTGACGGCGACGGGGGGGGGGGATCAAAAATGGCTAAAAATCTAACGTCTGAAAGTGAAATTCGAATGTGTTCAAATCTAAATCTGACGTAATACTTGAACGGTCCCTAACCGAGAGGTAACTCGTAAGATGAATCTTATAAAGGAAAAAGCCATATAAATGAAAATCAAATAAGTAGCAATATTTTTTTTCCTATCCCTTTGGCCGAGAGTGCGGAAAATCATCTCATAACCGAGAGAAATGTATAAATGAGAGAGTGTACAAGTGAAAGGTCACTCTATATGAATTGAATTGCATCAGCATCGTCATGCACCCCTCCAGCCTTTCAAGTGTATCTCCGCCTGCGTTAAAGACCAGTATTAGTGTAGGGCTTTGGCTCATCTTACTTAATCTTGCTGAAGGAAGAGGAGGGGGGAGGGGGTGAAGATGGCTGAAATTCTGCTCACACAAAATTGTACACCCACGCTAAGTTGGCCTCTGACTACGTCATGAAATGTCACGCGATGGGTGATTCCATTTATCTTCTTTCGCTAAAAAGGTCGCAGGGAAAAGGAGCAGGTTGACATTTTCCAGTGGCGTCTCTTGCGCTATTACAGCGATTCCCCCCCCCGTCCCGTCCCCCTTGGAAAATGAGCCCTCTCTTCTCGCGTCAAGGTCAGAGGCCAACTCAATATGGGTATATATTACTTTAACGTCATCTCTAAACGATGACAATGCGGAGGGAGCCGTGGGAAGAAGTTTGGGAACTACTGTACTAATTAAATGCCGAATGATATCGTATATTTTTCTGTAAAAAAAGGCTGTATACGAATAATAGCGATCTTATATGTTGTTTATTTATGTTTTATAGGCATTTTCAACCAGCTGAGGAATTAACAGTCGTCGGAAAACTTTTATCGTCAGCTCATCCGTGTAAGACTTACATTGGCGCCAGATTATAACTAATATTATGACTATGACTGTGCGTGGCACAAATTAAAGCGGAGAAAGTTCAGAAAACTGAACAGTTATAACCTAGTCAAATTGGACACCTCATTGGAGAGGTAAACACAACCACTTGTATCGAACTGATAATCATTGAAGTATGTTCGAGAATTTGGACGATTGCGACACGAGTCGCGTGAATTCCTTACAGAACATAGCCGTAATAAATGTGGTCGCCAATATTTGGACAATCGTTCTGACGAGCTCCACCAGAAAGTAGTCGAGAAACTGTCCCTCTTGTCGTTACCAACGCCCCTGCACGTTGAAGTCGGAAATGCTTTGATATGTATAGGGCGAGACGTTTTGGAATTGGTGGCATGCACGAGTTATTCTTACCTACACTCGTTCCTTGAGAAGTACTTCACACTCGAACAGCGCGTGGGGCTTGTAGGCTCCGTACATTTCGATGGGTGGGGACTGGTAGACGTATCGAAAATGCTCGAGCTGCTTCTGGTGCAAGAGTATTCAGAGAAGACGGATCAGTTCATACAAGATGCTTACGAGCTAGCGTGTGTGTACAGTCAAGAATCTCTGGCAGCCTCACTGTGGGAAAATCTTCGATATAAACTGATGTGTGAAATATGCGTAACACTGGGTGACGATTTCGTTAGGTATTGGACACGTTCGTTGATCCACTCGCGTACATTTACAGGCGAGGAATGCAAGGATTTCGGAGAAACTTCATACTCTGATATGATGCTAGCGTCTATTGGTGAAGGTCTCTTCAGCTCGGTGATGTATTTTTGGTCGAAATTGGGAAACGAAGAAATAAGTCAAGGATTAAATTCCTTTATACATGAAGCGGAATGTCGTGTGATTTACGAATGTAGGAGCCGAAACGGAGTGAGCACCGAAACAACGGTCTTGTTTCATTTTTTGTTTTCTCAATTGAGCAAAGATCAGAAAAGGCAGACGATAATCAATTTGCTCAACAGATTATTTATTCCATTTAGCAGATGGGCATCTTTGTTTCTCCGGTGGCATTCGCGATCTTTTTCCGCACCGATCTTGCAAGTCGTACAAAGCATGATGGACGAATGTGAATACCATAACTTCCTGTTAACGATCGGCCGTGAAATAAATTACAGAAATGCTTTCGCTAGTTCCGTACTAGCGGATGTTTGGCGTGCGAGCTCAGCTGAATTGAAAGAATCTTTCATCGTGGGAAAAGAATGGGTGACGGCTTTATTGTTGACTGACGAAGACATTGAATTGTATATTGAAGGACCGGACACAACCCGCTTCACCCCGCATCAGAAAAATGACATCTCAGTTCCGTGTCTAATATTAGGCGATGCTAGTGACGATTTCAAAGTAGAAGCCATGCAAAGAACCTTATCAAAGGCGTATTGTATTTGCAGAATACTCGATCACGGCAAGTTGCAGGTTCTGGACGAACTTATGGTGAAAACATTGGGATCAGCAACTGATATCACGGACCTTAAAAAACTAGCAGCCGCAGCGTTCACCGTCTTCGTCGATATAAACTGCACCGGAAGGAATCGTCTTCCTGCTCAAATATCGTGGGAGAAAACGCTGGAACTACTCAGCTGGAGTCTCGGGAACCAAGACCAAATAGGGACATTCAAACAAGAAATGGAAATGTCATATATTATCAATAAAGTAGTTTTATATTTTAAATACTGGAATGGGTACCGTGGTTCCAAAATCGCTATAAAACATCATCAACTTCTTCGGCCTAGTAATTCCGAAGATGCCGCGAAACATCTGAGAAATAAATGTCATATCGACAGTATCGATCACGATTCCGATGCGGAGAGAAATTCTGAATACTTGGGTAAATTTCTGGACTGGTACTTCGACGAGTTCGGAGAAGAGAAGTGGAAGATGATGCAAAACCACGTCATAAGCGATCCCAGTCCATCCATGAAAAGTTTCAAGGACTGGAAATCGTTCGAATCTTTCGTAAGTTGCTGCTTCGGGTCTTCCGTTCATGGGATGGAACTTTTCAAATCGGCCGTTCGTACCGTGGAAGTGATTCGCGATATCTTATCGAACAGCGGCAACTTGAAAGAAATTTTGGACTTTGCGGATGAAGTTTTAACTTGGTGCTTCGACTCTAACAGTAGTGAAATCGAGAAGTTTAAAAACGACCTTTTATTTTCCAGTTACGGGCCGACATTGATAAGGCGATCCATATATTTTAGAAAACCAATCCTTCAAAAAACTCACACTCAACAATTGAAGAAATGGTTCGAACCATTTTTGGAAACGGGAGCTGAGAAATTTATGCAGATCGTCAAAAGTCACCAACGGTATGTCGACGAGATACCGGATTTTTGGGAAAATTGGAGTGATGATAAGGGTAAGCCCGCATTGCTAATGCTGGTAGCAACAGAGTAAGGGGTCATTCAAGTATTACGTCAACATCGGGGGGGGGGGGTTGGTTTGAAGGTTGCTTACGTCATCAATCACCCTTTTTGAAGATATGAAATATTCTAAGCTGCTGACAAGGGGGAGAGGGGGGTCAGTGTTTTGCTGACTTTTGCTGACAAGGGGGGGGGGAGGCGGTTAAAAATGGCTAAAAATCAGCTTACGTAATACTTGAATGGCCCCTAAGTAGACGTGAAAATAAACAAGTTAACACACGTTGTGCTTTGAACCGTCTCAAGAAACTGCCATTATCGATAACACCCTGAACACTTAATTATGTAATTTTTCTGTTGGTAGAAGATCGATGAAAGATTTCAAGGATTGAGTAATCATTAGGGATACGTAAATTTCGTATTCACGAAATAACCGCGATAAATGCGAATTTTGACGAATAAATGGGAAAATTTGAATTTTTACTACTTTTCCGAGAAATCTCGATAATTTAAACTTTACACTTAGACATCACTAATTCTTCCGAGTGCTCCCAAGCCTGAGACACCTTAAAATAATACTCTGAAGTAAAGGGCCTAGTATCAGATTCCGTGTGTTATATATATAACTGCATGATTTAACTTATTAAAAATATTTATTGGTGACAACATTTTGTACTACCAATGCCGAGCGCATAAAGTGAATCTCGTGGGTGACGTATTCATTGAAGGAAGTGTTCAAAGAATTGAATTCTGTTGTGGCCAAGACAAAGACACTCATTTTTTTGCACTCAACAAAAATGAAAAGTACGAGGCCTATTTTTAAACTGCCAAAAAGAAGAAAATATCACAACTTTCGCTGTCAGCAAAACTCTTCCCGACGCTCTCTAGTAATCAGGTGGGATTCGTGAGATTCAAAGATGTAATTTATCTGACCGAATATATGAAAAACACCGTTGCTTTTCCTCAATGAATATGAAAGCGATAACTCGAACATTTCGTTTGACTTTCGTTTCCAAGTTCCGTAGAAAGATTATGGAACTAATCGACGATTCGGAAGGATCAAGCTATTCATTTGCGCCACAGACTAAAGATATAATTCTAACTATAATATAGATTATTATATAGATTAGATAATATTATTCTAACTCTGTGATTTGCGCACATTTTGTGGAGTAATTCAGTAGACTCGAAACTTCTTTTGAGCGCCAATTTCAAAGGCGTTTTTGCGAAAAAAAAAAACAAAACATTTTGAAAGTGGTGAAAAAAAATGAGAATGGTGGAATTGGTGAAGAAAGCATATTAGAATGATTAAGACACAGCAGCAGCGAAGAGTTTAAATAAATTGTGTGTGTGTGAAAGTTTACACAAATTAATGTTTACATTTTATAATTAAACATAAATAAATAAAGATTATGATCTTTGTACCGAAATTTATTATCAGAAAGCTTCTCCAAAATACTTTTTTTTTAAATTTGAAAATCGTTTGTGTGTGAACAAATGCAAATTTTTTGATTTGAAATGTTTTGTTCATTTTTTTTGAACAAATGCGAAATTTTTATTAGAATTTTTTTTGTATTTTCGAATTTTTGTGAACAAATACAAAGTTTTTGATCTGATTATTTCTTTGCGAGTAAATGCGAAATTTCTGATTTTTGAACTTTTTTTTTGTGAAATTTCAAATTTTTTTTTTTTTTTTTAATTTACGTATCTCTAGTAATCATGAAGGAAATTCTCTGTCAAACAATATGATGACATTAAAATCGCATTCTATCCTAGGATGCTGCTGTCCGAGCAATTATTTAGGAAAACAATACGCGGATGGTTAAGAGTACGCACACAGCTAAGATGTGAGATTCCTCTCTCTTCGTTTAGACCTTGTAATTAGCAAACATTAAAATATCCAAAAGGAAAAAAAATTGAGGAATTAAATCAAGCAAATAAGATGCTTGAACATGACATGCTCAAATGCTGTTACATGACAAAAAAAAAAAAAAAAAAAAAGTAAAATATTGCCAATAATTACTGTTACAATTTGAAATTAACCGATTGCTGCAAAATAACACCAAGAAATTCGCCGAGGTGTGCTAGCGAACGAAATGCGTCTTAACTTACGCGCGCTTATAAAGCGTGTTTCTCTACTGGCTCCCCCTACACACACGTAACGCTTAAGTATTTGACATACAAGATTTGCAGTTTTGTCTAGAAGCAGTGGTTTTACATTCAGTTCAGTTATTTTCATGAAATTCGATAAAATATGCAAATTCTCTTAATTTATTTCATCAGTGTATGTGAAAATACCCATGCACAAAATAATAGATTTTAGTTTAAGCATCAAACTCATAATCGGGGCGGGCTTAAGTATTTTGCGAAAACAGCTTTGCGGCCCTCTGAAACGAAGTTTCACGACTCTCCAGTAACCATGAACCCCCTGGTGGAACGCCAGGCTCACATTTGGACCCAATAATGAATATCAAACTACTATTTCATGGTCATAAAAAAAATCAGTCGAGAAAGCCATTCGACAATAAATTTTAACAATAGTGCCCGCTGCCCAGCGAAAAAATTTCAAGTGTGCCCCGAGGAACTTGAAGGCTGTTGGGGGGGGGCGGGACTGTCAGGCTAGAGAACCGATTGTCTACCCAGGGCCACAACTAGATAGTCTTTCAGCCTGGCAATCATGAATAATGCCTCCCTGGTGTAATTTTGAATAATTTTAAAAGAAGAATTTAGCTTCTTTATATGGTCCAGTGCACGCGGTACTAGATCTATCTGCATCCTTCTCTTGGCTTGGCGAGGAGTGGGGGGGGGGGGTTTCTGTGGAAACCTTAGTCCAGAGGGCTCGATGTCAGAATTTTAGAGTTCTTGGACATTATTTTAAGCTATTTGCTTTGTTAAAAATGTTTAAGCCAAAATGTAATTAAAGTATTTTTCTTTCGTTTTGTGGCCCGATGCGCCCGCACCCTTCGCACCTGCTCAAGTCCGGCCCTGCTCATAATTTATCTTAGTTTACTAATAGTTATATTAGTGTAGTCTTTCCATTTCAAGTTGGACGAGATAACTAATCCAAGATATTTATAATTTATTGTTATTTCTGTATAAGTGCAATTACATACAATATTAGGGTGAAAATCACCACGTTCATGAAATTTAATCTACGTTGTACTTAAATTAAGCTGTTGTAGAAGGCTTTCAATTATTTTATTGCAAATGTTTTTTTTCTAATTATTTTTATCAACTCTTCAGTTGTGTCAGCAGCACAAATTAAGACGGTATCATCAGCAAATGACACTAAATGACCAGAAATATTAACAGTATGAATTTCATTTATATAAGTCAAGAAAACTATTGGTCCCAAAACCGATCTCTGTCAGGTACATTTTTTAAAATTATTTTAACCACTTTACGATCAAGGACGTAATATTGCGCCCAAACGCCAGTGGAATAAATTCAAAAAAATTCTCTCTGTTTTTTCTTCTCTTCACATCACAGCTTAGGGGGTCATTCTAATATTACGTCAGCATCAATGGGGGGGGGGGGGAAGGGAGGGGGTTTCCGATTTGCTGACTTTTGATGACAGGGGGGGGGGGTTTGGATGATGCTTACGTCATATTTCAGCGATCTCTAAATGTTTCACGGATATATTTAGTTATTATGGATCCATGAGTTATTTCATTTTAAAATCACAGCGTCTTTTGTGGGACACCTTGTACATGTTTGAAGCAATGCTGTTGCTTCAAAAACGGAAAAGCCCCCTTGAGTCTGAAATCTATATGCGTTATCGAAACTGAAAGTGTGACACAAAATAATGCATGAAACAATTGAGGGAGGGGGAGTAAAGGAAAGTAATCGGGAAATTCCCTTAACCACAAAATACAACCGCAGGGGGATCTCTCAAAACAGATGTCATTTTTCTTGATGACACGCACAAACGAATGATTTATATTCAATACAGATTCGGTAAGTCTTTGTCCTTTTCCTCTCAAGATCCTATCTATATGCTAAGGGGGTCATTGAAGTATTACGTCAGCATCGGGGGGGGGGAGGGGGTTTCAGATTTGCTGACTTTTGATGACAAGGGGGGAGGGGGGGGGGCGTTGAAGGTTGCTTACGTCATCAACCACCCCTTTTTGAAATATATATGAAATATTCTAAGCCGCTGACGAAATTTTTCTGATGGGGGGGGGGGGGGGGTCAGTGTTTTGCTGACTTTTGCTGACAAGAGGGAGGGAAGGGGTCAAAAATGGCTAAAAATCTGCTTACGTAACACTTGAATGGCCCCTAATATACAAGGTGATTCTAAATTAGTGAAGAGAAGTCCCCCTCACTTTTCAGATGAGAGTACAGAAATGTATAGAATGTGTGAATCTGTGTGCAAAATTTTGTTGAATAGAACCAAAGCTGTATCAAAGCGAGTAATGAATCTGTCCAACGACAATGTAATTTTCCTATTTCCGAGAAATCCTAAAAAGGAGGCATATCCAAGGGTCATTGGATAGGTTCTTTCTCAAAAAGTCACACACAAAAAAATAAGTTTTCAAACAACAGAGAGTTCTTATAAATCGTCCTATAAATAATAGTCCTTCTCTCTCTCCCGTCTTTTAGAGTAAGTTAATTGTCAACATCTCATTGTATTCTATGTTTATTTATGGCGTTATTATATTATATATATTTTATTGTATTATTTATTATATTACTATTGGGTTGTATTATTGATTGAATGCCGTTTTTATCAGTCATTTTTTTTAATGTAAATGAATAATTGTGGAGCGAATTATCCGAGTTTCCATTATTTCGTACGCGAAATTATTCGATATACGAGCGATTCGAATAACGAGTACGTTGGCGGAACGAATTAAAGTTCGTTAACCGAAGTTCCATTGCATCATGTTTTTCTATCAACCATTCGAGGGTGCATATGCACCTTCGGATTAGATGGGAGTTTGTTTTTTTATTGGTGCACAAGTGCCATCAAGATTATGCTGCGTCAAACAGTGATGAAGTGGTATAATGACGTATAGTATAATTTACGTTACCCAAGTGGCGCCATGTGAAGACCTATCACATTGCAATACCCTGATACACTCTCAAACAGTTGATTTCACTTATCGCAGAAAATCCGTATGAAAAATGTGACATATTTGCTTTTGGCGAAGCGCTGTTGTGCACCCTCTAACACCCTCTACCACCTTTGTTATTGTGATTCGACTGCACATTCTATGACTAAAAATGCTTGTTATGAGTCATATCACCTTCTAAAGTTTGTCTCGTGAATTTAGAATCACCCTGCAGATCGATAGTATCGGTGCATAGGTTTCCAACTGGTGCACAGCGGAACCTCGAACCCCGCTGTAAAATAAACCGCGGACGTGTACGATTATTAGGTATTTATGAAATACGTATTAACCATCGAGCTTATAATTACTGGGGGAGTATCCAGCCGCCGCGCGACGACAGAGACATCCAATGCAAGGAAATCACGTGACTCGGTGAAAACAAAGTTTGTTTGCCTATAGAAATGAACAGTTCGGTCTCTAAATATTGGGTTTTGAAGATTAAAAATAAAGGATTGGGAACTCATCTAAAGATGAGAAGAGATTGAATTATTTATTTCATTAATGCTGAAAAATTTCTTTCATCAATTCTTGAATTTTCTTGCATTAATTCTGGATTTCGCTTCATTAATTTTCCTTAATTAATTCTGTAATTATTTCCTTTATTAATTATTTCTTTCATTACCTCTGGAATAATTTCTTTCATTACCTCTGGAATAATTTCTTTCATTACCTCTGGAATAATTTCTTTCATTACCTCTGGAATAATTTCTTTCATCAATTCTGGATTTGTTTCTTTCATTAATGCTGAAATTATTTCTTTCATTATTGCTGAAATTATTTCTTTCATTATTGCTGAAATTACCTCTTTCATTGATTTTGGAATTATCTCTTCCATTAATTCTATAATTTTTTCTTTCATTAATCTGGAATTATTTCTTTAATTAATTCTACAATTTTTTTTCCATTAATTTTGGAATTATCACTGAATGATGAAGTGAATTATCACTTTCATCATTCAAGAATTATCTTTCATTAATGCTGAAATTATCTTTCATTAATGCTGAAATTATCGCTTTCATTAATGCTGAAATTATCGCTTTCATTAATTTTGGAATTATCTCTTTCCTTCATTCTGGAATTATCTTTCATTAATTTTATTATTGTCTCTTTCATTAATTTTATTATTGTCTCTTTCATTAATTCTGGAATTATCTCTTTCATTAATTCTGGAATTATCTCTTTCATTAATTCTGGAATTATCTCTTTCATTAATTCTGGAATTATCTCTTTCATTAATTCTGGAATTTAATTCTGGAATTATCTCTTTCATTAATTCTGGAATTTAATTCTGGAATTATCTCTTTCATTAATTCTGGAATTTAATTCTGGAATTATCTCTTTCATTAATTCTGGAATTATCTCTTACATTAATTCTAGAATATTTTCTTTCATTAATTCAGGAATTATCTCTTTCATTAATTTTGGAATTCATCGATGCTGAAACTATTTCTTTCATTAATTTTGGAATTATCTCATCGATGCTGAAATTATTTCTTTCATTTATTTTTTTAAAATCCTGTGGATGTCATAAGAAAATAACGGGGGATTGTGGTTGTTTTCACCGAGTCACGTGATCTTCCGACGAAAGATGTTGGGGAGACCGCTGACGTCATACTCTCTCCAGTAATATAAGCTCGATGGTATTAACCCTTTCACGCACAGGCTTTTGGACAAAAATTTGGACAATCTGTATTTGAAGTATCGGTGATATATCTCAAAAAACTGGTTTCCTTGTTCGCATGTTAGAAATGGAAGTGGGGGGGGGATATTGCTGTAGATTTCTCTTTCGTGATCAACCGCACATTCTTCCCCTCTCTTTTATGTTCTCTTCCTTTCTCATGTATATATGTAGACCTACACTATATAGTCGAGTCCCGATTTAATGAATCAGATAAAACCAAAATTTTTTTATTCTTTGAATCTAAGGAAATCGTTATATCGAGGTTCCGATTAGCACAAATATACACACAAAAACTTCAAAAAAAAAAAAAAAAGTTTAATCGACGAATTCGCTAAATCAGAGTTCGTTATATCGGGCTCTGGCCAGGAAAGGCTTGAGCTCTCGCCTGCCTCTCGGATGCAAAGCCTCATGTGCCTCCCCAAGGACGAGGAAGGCTGGAAGGCTGGTCGAGGAACGACTGTGGAAGGCTGGAAGGACTTTTCATCCTGGGGAACCCTCTTGGGATAAACCTTAGGCCCCTTTCACACGGAGCGGATGCGGACCCGGGTCCGGAAGAAGTTTTAACAATTGGAATATACTGAGCTTATCAGACGAACCGAAATTTCCTCGTCAGATCATTTGGGATTTTAAGTGATCCGTGGCATATTTGTTGATCACTTGATTAGGTGTACAGTGACACGTTTTTAGATCAATGACGTGTCCCGAATTAAACTGATAGAATTGAGCGCAGGGCCCGGCGTTGCCGGGTTTTCTTCTATGAGGCTTTTTGGATCACGTGATATCTCCCTCTTTCTTTGAGGGATGTACAAACCGTGTCCAAGTTAACCAATATGGCGACTTTCTGCACGACTCATGAAATAAACAAATCTAGATTTAAAGAAACGTAGAAATTACTATATATTTTTTCTTTTTCAAGGGGTGCTAGGTATTTCGATTCCCCCCCCCCCCCCCACTTGAACTTAACGTTATCCATCTGCCTATTTCAGCTTAAAAAAATGCTCACTTAAAGCTGTGGAATTTCTTCGATGTAATTTAAAGGTCCATAATTAATTTTAAAACAACCTAAACTGTATGAATTTATGCAGTTGGGTATTAAAAGACAATACACATTTTCACTTTTTGGAGCTTGAGAAGAATTCAATACAATTTCTAAGACTATTGATGCGGCGGAATACCCGACTAAAGTTCCACATTTCTACAGTAAAATTGGCAATTTTAACACTGATTTCTATGGGGGAATCATCCTTTGTCTGTCCCCCAAAGCGATGCTGATGATGATTATGACGTCTATTCGAAAAACCTCATTACTGAGAGTTAAGACTTCATATGCTGTATTAAAGAGTTCTACTGAGAGTATTGAAAATGTGGCAAACTATTAGAAAGGCATAAATTATTATACATATACTGGTAGCGTTAAAGAAGTGACAAACCATTGTAAAGGCATATGCACGTTTGAAACGCATTGCTAGGGAACCACGATATCTAAAATAAACATTCCGAAAGTGATCGTTGAGGCCCAAAAATCAGTGTTGCACGACAGTTTTTTTGCCCATTTGGGGCATTTGCCCTGCTCTGACGAAATTTTAAAGTAGCCTATCGTTCAAGTCGGGTCCCATTTGGTATATATGCAGAATTTGCTGACGACCGATCTAAAATTGTAGATTTTTATAGAGAACACGCACGCACGCGCAATCAATTTTACATATATATAGATTTTATATAACAAGCGAAGGTAACTTCTTCTTCTTCGGCATTCCAATGATTGGAAATAGAAAAAACGCCGCAGTTCAGTTGCACTTACGTCATTGATGTAGACATGAAATTGCATGTAAAAGATGTAACGTAGAAATCTGTTCTGGGCTTTTTCTGGAATCAGTGAGTCTAGACTGTTGTGAGGACTCCATATAATAGTGCAGTACTTCAGTTTCGGGAGCACATAAGTCCTGAAAAGGACTTTCATCAAATCTCATCACTAGAGCCCGGATTATATGCAAATGCATATGTGCATATGCATTTGCATATTTTGGCCTTTTTTAGTATTAATGCATATAAATGCATAAAATCAAAGAATTTCCAGTATAAGTGCATATTTTTGAAGGTTTACTTAAACTCACTTTTTTTTTTATAATTTTCCAAATAAATATTGTTCGTAATATTTTCATAACATCGATTTTTTTTCCCGGTATGTGAAATTTAGTGAATTAATACATATTTATAAAGTATTTTATGACTACTAACAGTTTTATTGTAAGGCTATTTCTAGAGATGTGTCAAAATGTTAATTTTGTTTTTAGAAATAGTGTCGAAATTCTTTTATTACTGCTATTTTCGTTATTGAGCAGCTACAACAAACTGAAAACTAAAAAAATGCCTGAATAAAAAATATGTAGAAGTTATTTGCATATGCTGTATACATATATATGAGGGGATATTTTTTGGTAAAAATGAAACACATATGCACCAATAGAAAACATGTATTTTAAAAACACATTCACTTTTTTTTGCATGGTGTACTTTTTAATGCATATTTTCTCTTTTTTAATGCATATTTTCCCTTTTTTTATACATATTTCGGAATTTTTGACTTTTTCAAGATTTCTAATGCATATTCTGGGTTGTTTAATGCATATTTTGGAATTTTCAGTGCACATTTTGTATTTTAAGTGCACATTTTGTATTTTAAGTGCACATTTTGTATTTTAAGTGCTTATTTTTGCATTTATAAGTGCATATTTTTGCATTTTTAAGTGCATATTTTCGCATTTTTAAGTGCATATTTGCATATTTTTAGAGCATATTTTGCCACTTTTTTAGTGCATATAATCCGTGCTCTACTCATCACATTATCAAACTTACATTGCGTAAAAAGAAGAAAATCCATCCAAGGGATCGTTGTCGATCCATACTGGTGGACACGATCATTATTGAGTTAATTTTCAAACACGAAAAGAGCAGATAACAATAATAAACTAATCGTAATTTAAAAAACAATGAAAAAACCCAAGACAGAGAAATCATCTATGAATATGAACATACACACACACACACACATATACGCAGGCACAAAATATTACATTGATTCAAATTAAGATGAGTGATTTGTTTTATTCCTATAAATAAAATAAATTATAAATGAAGCAAATAATTAGTATTAAAATAAATAATGTGGCAACACCGGAATTCACCGACTCAGTTTAAACTACAATAGCATGTTAGAGGATGAGAGATCGACACGGATTGGTTAAAATCCTGAATTTAAACCAATCCGTTTCGATCTCATCTCCTTTCACTTGGGGGCCGTTCAAGTATTACGTAAGCAAATTTTTAGCCATTTGACCCCCCCCCCTCTTGTCAGCAAAATTTCATCATCAGTTCTGCCCCTCTGAATCCTAACTCATATTTTCATAAAGGGTGGTCGATGACGTAAGCATTATCAAACCCCCCCTCCCCCCCTTGTCATCAAAAGTCAGCAAATCAGAAACCCCCTCTCTCCCCCCCACCCCCATCGATGATGACGTAATACTTGAATGATCCCTTACGATGAATACGGCTGTTAAAGATGGAAGGTTTTTGCTGAATCGGTTAAAAAAAAAACCTGCATTTCAGGTTTTAGCTCTATGGCGTGCAGTTTTGAGACGGGGATACAATTCGTTAAAAAGAATTCGTGTTCGTAAATTCGAGGTTCGTAAAATCGAAAGTCGACCGCAATAGAAATATTATGCGGGGAGAAAATCAGTAAACAGGAGTATAGAAGGATATGAAAAAAAAAACAACAACAACAAACTTTTCCGTTCAAATTGGGTTACAAATTAAGCATCGCGATGATGAGAAAAGAGTTAAAGAAAACAGGGATATAGTTGTGGAATATATTTCTTCCATTTGCATTGGGAGATTTCTCGTCCCTGATCGTTATAGTAGGAGAGTTAAGGTATCTGTGAGATTTTTTCATTACTGTAACAAATAAGAATATTAATGTTAGAGAAATATTTCGTTTAGGCTCCGTGGAACAGCCCCCCCCCCCGTGCAGGGTCAGCTGTAGGCGAAATTCTTCTCCATGGAACAATGGAATAGGAGACACAACTGCCTCAGGCGGAAAACTTCAAAGGAGAACAAAAACATTGTTATGAAATCATCGAATTTTACGGTGGTGAGGGAGGCGAAATTACGTTTCTCCTCCCCCCCCCCCTCCAAAACAAAATCTAGTACGAGCCCTGCGTGCGAAACATTTTTTCATGTGGAGTCCATTGAAAATACGAGAAACAACGGGATATTTAAAAAAGAAAAAAAATGATGTGATGGTCAAAACTACGTGAAAATACGGGTCATATGGGGATACCCCAATCAGGCGCTTTCACGAAATCTCACTGATAGAATTACCGTATCGAATTCAGTGTTCGCGCGCGTGTGTGTGTGTGTGTGCGCGCGCGCGTCCCCTGCTCTTACTAATCCCGTGGTTCTCAAAGTCCGTGTCGTGACTCCCAGGGGTTTCATGAGGAATTGGTGGCTTGATTTATGCTCATTCATCGCAGTTAATGTAAAAGGATTCTTTTCTAGACTATTCTGGGCAGCCACGGTTAAACGATGGCAAGGCCGAGGGAGCCGCGGGTAAAAAAAGTGTTTGAGAACCACCGTACTCATCAAATACGTCAATTACTGTCATTAATTCTTTTTAAAAAAACAGACTGTCTACGATGCTGCTACGGTTTTCGAGTGGTCATAGTGACGGACTCGCATCGCGAGGTCTGGGGTTCGAACCTCGCCATAGTGATGGTCGGCTGAAGTTGGTTTTCTGTGGTTCCCAACTTCGAGGCGCGAATGCGAGCCGAGTTCCCCTTTAAAATGTCTCGCCACAGAGAGCAACAGGCCTACACACACAAAAATACAATTATTCAATCATTACACTTCACTCATAGTTCGAAAAGATGATGGCAGATGGAAGCACTAAACACAACATACATTACGCAGAAACAAACTTCACGACAGGTTCACTACACACACACATTCCAACATGCACTAAAAGAAATTCCACAGAGGAATATGAACAAGGTGCATGTATGGTTCAGTGGTAGTAGTAGTAGACTGTCTACGATTAATAGTAATCTTATGCATTGTTTATTTACGTTTTCTAGGCATCTTCAATCTGCTGAGTAGTAGCAGCAGCTGAGAAAATACTGTATTGCTGTATCTTTGGACGTCTGAAAATGTTCATCATCATCAGCTCATATCTGTAGGATCTTATACCTACATTGGTGGTGGAGAAAGATAAAAGAAAACCCGACAGAGTTAAAACCTAGTCAAATTGAACACGTCATTGGAGAAATAAACACAAACACGCGTATCGAATTGATAATTTATTTTTTTTTTTATTTATTATATACAAACCTGTGCAAGGCCAGTAGGCTCTAACTCCACAGGTGCACTATTCAAACAATCAATAAAATTGGAAAGAGACGGCAGGGAACATCAGTACACATTCATACACACGAATATATACAAAGAGAAAAATGCATAAAAGATGACGCCAATAAAAAAAAAAAAATCCCCGAACACAAAACAACAATAAAATAAACATGTTTACACAATAAAATTCAATACATAAATCAGAATAAAATACATGTATATATATATATATTTAAAAAAACACAAAAAAAAATAAACAAACAAATAAAAAATCATCACATGCAATTCCAAATTGAAATAATCAATAGAACTGATGGAAAAAAAAAAGTTATATAAATAAAACAAGCATATATGCACCAATAAAACCCGACATGAACTAAAATGCATAGCACATTAAAAATGTTGAAAGATCAGAAGCGTTGAGAGAGTGACAGAATCTGTGATATGTAGATGAACACACGAGATCTGGTGGTAATTTGTTCCATACTCTTCCAACTCGGCATCGGAAGTTATAAAATTTAGCATTGTTCCTGGCAGTTGGAATTTTTATTTGTAATGAATGTCTTCTCAGTGATGGTCTGGGATTGATTTCAAAAAATGGAGTTGACTGACCCGTATATACTAAGTTGTGTACAAGTTTGAAGCACAGCTTTAAGTCGGCTTCAAGGCGACGCCATTCTAAAGAGTGGACGCCGAGACATCTCAGCCTTTCCTCGTATGGGCGATGACGCAGACTGCAAAACTGTTTGGTAAATGACTTCTGGACCTTTTCGATGAATTTTATATCTTTCACTTTGTACGGAGACCATATTTGCGAACAATACTCCAGGATTGGGCGTATAAAAATGGTAAATGCGTGCATGAGTGTAGCGGTATCACATTTTCCATACGCTTTCCGTAGGACATAAGAAGCGCGTCTCGCTTTACACACTATATTCGAATAATGTAAGTCGAAATTTCTGGTATTGCAAATGGTGATCCCCAAGTCAGTGTAGGAAGTGAACCTCTGGAGCTCTTCGCCACCCATCGAGTAGCTTGGACTCATTCTGTATCCCCCTATGTGCATGACACCACTTTTGTTAACGGAAATTGGAAGACGATTGACCACAGTCCAGTTGTGGAGACGTTGGCAGGCAGAATTAAGCTCTGTGTGTTCAGACGTGGGAAAAAACAGTTTAACATCATCAGCAAATTGTACTAGTGGAATTGGATGAGTGTAAAAAGCAATGTCATACGTGACTACACCGCTAGATACGCATTTTTTCCCAGAGAGGCAATCTTCAACACGAACCTGAAAAGTTCTAGAGCCCAGATATGACTGCAGTATTCGGCACATCTTTTCTGGCACACCCAAGTTCAATAGCTTTGTGATTAGAAGAGAGCGGTCTATTTTATCGAATGCTTTGTGAAAATCAATAAACAATATATCAATTTCGGTTTTTTTCTTCAACGGCATTTGTCCAATAGTCGTGGCAAATTAGCTGTTGGATTAATAGTGATCGACCAGGAACAAAACCAAATTGATTAGATGGTATAAACCCTGAATTGATAGCAAATGTAAGAAGTTTTTGGACCAGACATCTTTCGAATATTTTAGAAGAAATATCAGTCAATGATACCGGTCGATAGTTTTGAGGATCAGAACATTTGCCTTTATTTTTGAAAATAGGACGAACTATGGCATTCCTCCAGGAATTGGGTATCATACCAAAGTCATAAAAATACTGGAACACTGCACTCAGGAAATAAGATGCCTCGTCTCGTAAGGCCCTGTAGAAGCTACCGGGGATACCATCAGGCCCAGTAGAAGAGCGAGAAGGCAGTGCATCTATTAAAGAAGCGATACCTCTAGCATCAAACATATCGATGAATTGGGAATGGTCTTGCATAAGGCCGCCATCAAAATGAACTTCTGTCGCGAACGGTAACAAGTAAGCGTCTGAAAATATGTCCGCAAATATATCAGCCTTAGATTGACTGTCAGTAATTATAGCTCCATCTACAACAAGGGATGATATAGATGCAGCCGAACGTAGTTTCCGTCGAGCGTCTTTGTAGAAGGCCAAGGAATTATTATTGCCACAAATCGAACGGAGGTGTGCACTCTCGCTTGATGCAACGTACGCATTGTATTCCTGAGCCATGGCACAATATATTCGTTTGTTTAGAACACTCGGATACCTCCTCAAATTGCGCCAAGCAATCAGTTTCCTCTTACCGATTAGTCGCAGTCTTTTATTTGCCACGTTGCTAAGTTTTAATGACATACGAGGAATATACCTCCAACAATTCAAAAAGAAAGTTTGAAATGCATCGAGGGGAGACATGCGCTTTTCCCGGATAGAACCAAAGAGATCATGTAGTAATAGAGAAAGAGCGTCATAATCCGCACTCCTAAAGTCATGTTTAGCCAAGCCTGAATAATTATTGGCTATTAAATTAGGCAGTCGAAAGAGAAATGGTATATGCGGTGGGTTGTCACTATTGCAGAAGGGTGGCAATGATCGTATGTCGATTATAAATTCGGGAACAGTGCACAAAAGAAGATCCAAGAAATTCTCTCCCTTAGTGGGAAAGTCAACAAGTTGACTGAATCCCAAGTCTGCAATAGAGGCAAGAAAGAATCTGTCAGTTGCATAATCAATATAGTATGTTCGAAGATTTGGACGATTGCGGCATGAATCGCGGTAATTCCTTACAGAACGTAGCCGTAATAAATGTGGTCGCCAATATTTGGAAAGCGCCTGATCTGAGAGACGTGATAGAGCGTCACGTGAAAAAGAAGGAAGACGGATTTTATCGTTCTGACGAGCTCCACCAGAAAGTAGTCGAGAAACTGTCCCTCTTGTCGTTACCACCGCCTCTGCACATTGAAGTCGGAAATGCTCTGATATGTATAGGTCGAGACGTTTTGAAATTGATGGCATGCACGAGTTATTCTCGCCTACACTTGTTCCTTAAGAGGTACTTCACACTCAAACAACGCGTGGGGCTTGTAGGCTCCGTACATTTCGATGGGTGGGGACTGGTAGACGTATCGAAAATGATCGAGCTGCTTCTGGTGCAAGAGTATTCAGAGAAGACGGATCAGTTCATACAAGATGCTTACGAGCTAGCGTGTGCGTACAGTCAAGAATCTCTGGCAGCTTCACTGTGGGAAAATCCTCGATGTAAACTGATGTGTGAAATACGCGCAACACAGGGTGACGATCTCGTTAGGTATTGGACACGTTCGTTGATCCACTCGCGCACATTTAAAGTTCAAAATACTAATTTCGGTGATACTTCATACTTTGATATGATCATAGCGTCGATTGGTGAAGGTCTCTTCAGCTCGGTGATGTATTTCTGGTCGAAATTGGGAAACGAAGAAATAAGTCAAGGATTAAACTCCTTTATACGTAAAGCGGAATTGCGCCTTTTAACCGAAATCGAGATTCTTGACGGAATAACTAGCGAGACAATAAACGATCAGCAAAAGACCACCGTGACCCTCTATCAACACCGGGGATCTACCGAATACCGTGCACCTGTGGTCAGGTATATATTGGAACCACAAAAAGATCTGTGGCCACGAGAATAAAAGAGCACGAACGATGTTGCAGAATGGGCCAAACAGAAAAGTCGGCGGTGGCAGAGCATGCGCTTTACGACAACCACAGTGTACAGTTCAGCAAAACACAGGTAATAGCTAATGTTGACCACTTCTTCCCACGAATCTACAGAGAGGCTATTGAAATATACAAGCACAAAAACAGCTATAATAGAAGAGAAGAAACTTTGAAATTGAGCAGATCCTGGACACCAGCTCTCAGAAGAACAAGAACCTTCCCCTTCAAGGTCCAGCAACAGAATGATGACAACAGCCAATCAGATAACTCCACATCTCTCGGCCAATCAGGTTCTATCAGCATAACAACTGTTTACAATACGCTGCCAGCCATAAAATCAACTGACCAATCACAAAACAATAGTGTAGTTCAAGCCACTTATGTGCATAAATACAACCTGAGACTTTTTTATGATCAGGGGTACATCACCTGTATGACAAGAAAAATGACAAGGAAAAAACAGGAATCAAGACAATTAACGAGCTCAAAATTGAACTGGAACAGAAGTTCCAAGAAATGGAAGAGGAAAAACGAGAAAACGAGAAATCGAGCGGAGACTCCAAAACGGGTGCACAGATATCTCAGACGAGGAATCAAATTATGACACTTCCACAGAAGATAATGCACTAGACACCCAATGTAAACAAACCACGCCCACGACAATTAAAGGGCCACCAACACAAAAACCAGACGAAGAGGAATCACAGCAAAAGGCCGTAATAAATAAAATTTTAAATCAAATTCCACCGGATCTAATCCCGGAACTAATTCAAGCACTAATAGCCCACACCACACGAACCAAAAATTAATACACAAAACAACCAAAGTCAAAAGCCCTTATGCATAATGGCGTGGAATGCATGCGGGCTAGGGCACAAAAACTTCCACGAAATTCAAGAAGAATTACACGCAAACGAGGTAGACATATTCGCAGTATCAGAAACTTGGCTAAACTATACGAATAATACCCCAAAAATTTATGGATACAGCTGTTTGAGATCTGACCGAAACGTCGGACGCGGGGGGGGCGTAGCCCTGTTTATTAAAGAGACTATCGCTCATACGCCCCTCCCACGAATCTTCTCCGACCAATTGGAAACAGTGGGAGCAACAATATATATTAATCGATTATCGCTATCGATATACTCGATCTATCGATCACCAGGGACCCGTTTCGATGAATCTGCACTGAATTATATATTCAACACACATCTACCAGTTATTGCAGTCGGTGACTGGAATTGTAAAAACCCTATTTTCTATAGTAAAACATCAAACAGAATGGGAATAAAACTGCGGAAATATGTACTAAAAAACCTCCTAACAATTCATTCATCACCGACAGAAACATTCATACCACGACAACAAGCCTTCAGACCAGATGTACTGGATTTTGGACTCTCCAAGAATCTAAGACGGTACGTACACACACACACGCAGAACATATTAACTTCAGATCATTGCCCAATCTTTATACATGTTGATATACAGCTCCCAGCAGCGCAACAAATAATAAAAAGAATAAACTGGGAACAAGTACAGGATGAACTCAATAGTGTTTTAATACCGCCACTGAACAACCCAGAAGCGGCGGACATCGACAACACAATTGTCACACTTACAAATGCAATAAACGACATCTGCCATAGAGCCACAACAGAAAAACGCTGCACGGAACGTAAATTTGGACTACCAAAAGACCTTCTCCAAAAGATAAAATACAAAAACCGAGTACGAAAACAATGGCAGCACTATAGACGTAGGCAGGATAAACGTACAATGGAACGTCTCATAAGGGAAATAAAACTAGAAACAGCGGAGTATGTCAATAACAGATTCATCAATTTTGTGCAAAATGCTACACACTACAACGGCGATGTATGGAGGCTATGGAAAATTTGTAAACCTAAGACAAAACCTATAACTAAAATAATACATAATAACACAGTGGCGTATACAGAGCGGGATATAAGCGAAATATTCGCGTCGGCATATGAAAGCCAATTCTCGCCCAATAATATTCAACCTCCGGAGCTGGCCAATGACATACGTAGCAGAGTGGCTAGATACATACACGAGCACAGGGAATGCACTGACCATATGCCCCCCACAAACATACAGGAAATTAAAGACATAATTAAAAAACTAAAAACAAATAAAACACCAGGAGCCGACATGATCACGAACAAAGTTATTAAGAAATTCCCGCACAAAATTCTGATTACCCTTGAGGATATTTTTAACAACTCCATCAAATTAAACTATTTCCCAGCCCCATGGAAACACTCAATCGTTAGGGCCTTACCTAAAGTCGGGACTGACCATAGACAGGCAACAAACCATCGCCCGATCAGCTTACTTTCAAATCTATCTAAAATATACGAACGCATAATTGCTACCCGTTTAAAAGAATACATGGAAACACATCAGGCCATACGTCCCGAGCAACACGGGTTCCGCGGAGAACACTCCTGCGTAACGCAGTTGCTCAGAGTAACTGAGTACATAACGAAAAACTTTAACCTCAGAGACATTGTAGCAGGACTCTTCTGCGATATAAGTAAGGCGTTCGACAAGTGTAGCCACGCAACCCTCCTTGATAAATTAATAACAAAAAATTTCCCACCAAACATTATAGTTTTCCTCTATATCTACTTAACTGGAAGGACATTCCAAGTGAAAACAGGGGGTACGCTCTCATCCAAAAGAGCAATAAGAGCTTCCGTACCTCAGGGCAGCGTACTTGGGCCCTTACTCTTTCTACTATATATCGACGATTTCCCCGCGCCACAGAATGGGCTCCTTGCCCTCTTTGCAGATGACGCTGCTGCCCTCTGTGGCACAAAAAACACACTAAAAGCACTACAAAACCTGCAAGAGACAGCAGACCAAATAGAGGAATGGTGTAAATTATCAGATATCAAGATGAATTACGAAAAATGTAAATTCATATGGTTCACCAGGAAGATTAAACTTGATGAAGAGCTTTTCCTAACATTCGGGGATACCATACTACGCCCAGAGAAATGTGTCAAATACCTGGGATGCCACATTGACAAAAAACTTATGTTTAGAGAACAAACAGCATACGCCGCGAATAAGGCATTTAAAATTATGGGCATGCTAAACAGAATACTTTTTCCAAAAGCCAAACTCACCACCAAAAACAAAGTTACATACTACAAAACGATACTCCGACCCACGATGCTCTATGCTTCTCCCGTATGGACCCACACACGACTCCGAAATACCATCGCGCTCCAAAAAACCCAGAATAAAATCCTGCGGAGATTAATGAGAGCACCATGGTTCCTACGGAACATATGCATAAGACGGGACCTCGGAATACCAAAAATTTTCACATATATTAAGTACTTAAATCAAAAACAATTCGACAGAATCAGTGAATCGAGATTTGATCACATAAGAGATATCGTGGACTATCAGATAAATGAAGAAAACACATACAGAAGACCGAAGCAAATAATGCTTCTGGATTGGGAAAACAAATACTAACTGTTCCTCCCGATAGATGGCACCAACAGACCTCAGAGCCTGCCTTGATATCAAGCCTTAAATAATTCCCTACCTGGGAACTGTCCACTCAATAATCCCCCACAGATGGCGCTTGCCACCCCGACTGGTTTCTGTGATAAAAATCGTCAGTGACAAGATAGCAACCAAGAGCGAAAAGAACAGCAAACGAACACCAGAAACAAGGAAAGATATCGATTCAAGGAAATATACATCGATGGAAAGAGACCAAGGAATGTAGCACTTTGCCTGATGGAGATCACGGCACTGAGCTGCAAAAATTTCCATGGTACCAAGAAACCCTAGTACCGCATTTGAAAAAGGCCTAGCATCGAGCAACGGAGGTTGCCTCGTTACCGGGCTATACAATGTGAGGAAAAGGTAAAAATAAAAATAACTCCCCCGATCAAGTCATGCATCGAACGATGGAGATCGTCTCGTTGCCGGACAATAGACGGGGTGTAATGATGCAATGATGAGATTATTTTAAAAACCAAATAAGGAGGCGGCATAGATACCTCCCTATAGACTTCTTAAAAAAAAAAAAAAAAAAAAAAAAAGGAAATATTCAACTCCGAGAGGCGGCATAGAAACCTCTGGAGGAAGATACAGACCAAAAAAAAAAAAAAAAAAAAAAAAAGGAGATCAATGCTGTCCGCATGAGAAAGAGACGAGTCGGGTAAAATCTGTGGAATTGAATTGTAATTACATGGCACGTTCTTTAATAAGAGCAGAATACTTCTGTTTTTGCAAATGCCCAATAGATGGCACTCCCAAAATGTAACATAACCAAGGCAGGATCTTGAGATCCTAATACATGACATCTTTCACCGAACCCTTGCCACCTCTAAATTCACAATTCAACAATTAAATTTCATATGTGATCAAGGATTGATGCAATCACTGAAACCTGGAACCAAATGCGATAAAAACTCACCACAATGTAACATGGAATACGTACTGGCATAAAATTGCAGGCATAACTGCTACTGGAAACATTCTTAATTTCGAAAAATTGTATAATATGTATTTTTCACCTTTCATTCCCCCCTCTCTATCCTTTCTCACTCTCTCTCTCCCCCCCCCTAACAAATTACTAATTTTCGCTGTCTCTTCCCCCCCCCCACTCTACTCCTCCAAAAGCGTCCAATCAAATAACAGGTATGATTCGACCAATGGCGCTCCAGAGAAGTGACTTCGGTTACATCTCTAGGGGCCCCCTTTTCACTTTCCTCCGAACTTCTTCTACTAAAATGACTAAAAATGCTCGTCCAGACATGTTTAAATAAGGCTAGGCCCATGATGCCAGGACTTCTAAGAAATTTTTTCGATAAACATACATACACAGCACAAAAATACAGACATCTGCTCTCTTGCCTTACTCTTCGCAACAGCCCCCCGTGGGCTGACATGAGGGCAGCTAGTGTCATCCATGACAGGTACTGCCAAAAATCCCCATTCGTATTCGTATAGACTTTTTTATGAAATTGCAAAGAATTACATGACCAACATTATGAAAGCCACCTCACGAAAAAACAAACGAGAACTTCTGCAAGAGTTCAAAAAAGAGGCTGGACTGATTCTTGCGCACTGAAAATTCTATGAACAACTTGCAGAGATAGCAAGCAATTATCGAGAGACTTTTTGCGCAGTAGCTCCCAGAAACCTAATTTCTGAAAATTTTTGTTTTTCCTCTATCTTTTTCTTCATTTCCTTTCCCCAACTGTTTCAAAAATATTTTCTAAAAAATCCCATAAAAAACAAAAAATTGTTTCTAATTGAAAAATTGGAAATGTAAAAATTCTCAAAAATATCTTCTTCATCTGTCCACTACCATCTTTTTAATAATACTAATTCTATTCCCCATTTTTTCTTCACCTCCTAATTAATTTTGAATTAATAATTGTACTTTTTTCTTTTTGTATGTATGCTCTCTTTTCAGCCAATACCAGACTGGCAACTCATCCGGCCAATGAGGATGAGACACGGCGAATCCAAGATGGCGCCGAAAAGCAGTTTACTTTTCCTGCCTAAAATATTAATAATTAATATGACTAACCAAGCTCGTCTAGACATGTTTAATTTATAAAATTCCTAGTTAATTAATGATATTCTTTAATTAACTGTGGGTTCCCCACTAGACAGTTCTCCCAAATTCTGACCGACATACACGCACTCTACACTTACACGAACACTTGCGCCCTCGCCTTTCTCTTCATAATGGTCCCCCGCGGGCCGGTTCTGAAGGCGGCAGATGTCTGTAAACAGATAGGCCCCGCCAGAAATCTTTAACTTGTAACTTGTAGACTCCGGTCTCCTGCAGTGATCAGAACACATCATCACGTCGCCAGACACCCATGGTGACGGTCACGCAAATCTTTTGCTCCCCATGCTAGCACAACCCTAGCTCTACGGGCCGTACCCAGTCGGACCCATGTAAAATTTTCTACCCTCAACTTTAGCAGTTCTTAACTTTTTCGCGTTATGGCCCACTCAAACGATATGGATATTATCCCAGTTTGTTTCTTTCACGATATAGTGGCAAAACCAGACAACTTTGGTTGGCACAAACTGGTGGAGGAATTCAAATCGCAGAAGACCATAGCAGAACATGTCCAGTCAATGAAAAATTTCTTCGAAAGCATCGGAGACGACTATAGCTCTCTACTAAAAGCTAACAACACGTCATCCAAAGCGTGTAACAAGGGTCTAACCTTTCAGAACGCCTTCATTGACTTCGGGAAAATCAAGGAAACAGCGGAGCCAAAAGAGATCAAACGACTGCAGTATCTCACGGAAGGAGGTATAAAATATCTCATCAACTTCCCAAGCCCATGTTTCTACGATGAGTACCCTGGACTGGCTAAGATGAAAAGAAACGAAATCAGGAAAAACCTGGAAAACCTTGGGACAAAAAAGCTGTCATTCACCTCGTACAGCGAAAGCCAAAACACCACTGGCCCAAATAACCCAGCTGGATTCGTAACACTTGACGAAACTTATTCATCCAGAACTGAATCGGGAATCTCAACCCCCAAGATTTCTCCAGGAAAAGTGGATTCCGGAATTGCTCAAGAATTAATCCCAACGGTCGTATTCACAAATTCAACTTCAGGAAAAGACCCAGAATCCACCGCGACAGGCAGCGTTCCTTCAAACGAAACGGCGAAAAAGGACCAATCAAAAAGCGTCCCAGAGCAAGCCACCACGCCTCCCATGGTGAGTGACAGCCAGCCGGTGCCGACGGAGGAAACGCTCTGCCTAGCCGTATGCGCTTCGGGCAACGACCGATGGTTTCAGATCGCGGATCCCCTTCGCGAAATTTGTGCGGAAAATTTTTCAGTGAAACTTGAAGGCGAATCCTACAAGATTAAGTTTCACAGCAAAACGGATTACGACCTAGCCGTAAATTTTCTTCGCAAACAACAAGTCGAAATTGTGCATTTCTCCAACCGCAATAACGAGAACTTTAGTGTCGTGCTAAAAGGCCTTAGCACCCATACGCCGACAAAAGACATACAAACCGAACTCGGATACAACGTCGTTGGCATCTCCCAACTCAAATCAAGGCGAAAATCGGCGCGAGGAAAGAAAATTCCGCTCTGGAAAATTACTCTCCCCCGTGACCATTCGTCCCGCCAAATCACCGATCTCAAAGTGCTGAAATACATCTCAGTAAGTTTCGCACCCTTTAGACGAAACCCAAATCGGCCGAACCCCAAAAGGTGTACCCGATGCCAGCGCTGGACTCACCGAGCGGACACCTGCACGAGCGGACACCTTCGAAGAAAGGTGCATCAAATGTACGGGACAACATAATGGTCAGCCGTGCCCGAAAGTTCGCGGAAAAGATCAGCCATTCTGCGTAAATTGCAATTCAGAAGGACACCCAGCGAATTTTAAAAAATGCAGTGCATTTTTAGCCGAACTCCGGAAATTAAAATCGGGAAACACAAGCCCGGAAAAATTGCACACCACCCGTTCAATAAACCGTTCGTCACCACAGAACGCAAAGCCGACGGCAAAAAGCACCGACTTCATCCCCAGGAGTGTCCTGAATAAAGACAGCAGTACTGGTGTAAAATCAACCCCGCGGAAAAGAATATCAGCTCCATCGATAAATCAACTGAACTTTGAAAAATCGAGCCAAACAACACCGGCGAAAATCGACAAGTCCAACGTGAAAAGTGGGCCCAGCAGAAACACAAGTCCAATCTCTACGGACTTCCGCTCACCTACTCGATCTACGGACTTACGAAAAAACTTAGAAAATTTCCCGAAGCCTATAGCCGAAAGCAGCCCAGTCACCGAGCAGCAGTCAAGAGATGCCGCACCCTCGCCGGCACCATCAGCGATCAGCCGCGCTGAACTTTCTGGACCTTCGACGGATGACTCGGCAGAATGCTCAAATTCGACATATTACGTCTTCGAATTCGCAAAAATATGCTTCGAGGACATTTTAAAACTGAAAACAAAAAAAGAGAGGCAAGCCGTCTTTGAGAGATTTCTCGCGGAAGCAGGAAATATTCTAGAAAAAAAAGATTAGGCCTCCCTCTGAATTTCTCGTAAATTCACTATTTAATCGGATTTTTCTTGATCTTTTTTCTTTTTCCTTTCCCCATCTTTTTTGTTCTGTCCAAAAAACCAAAAAATCGTTCTTCAAAAAAACTTTAAAAATTTTTTTCGTGACTTCAAAAAAAAAAAAAAAAAAAAAATCGTGTTCGTAAATTTTTCTTCTCTTAATCGTTGTTTCTATATTTTTCCCAGCTTTCATGCATAACCGTACTAATACTTTCTCTTTTTTTTTCATCATTGTCTTCTAACACTTATTTTTGTGTATGAAATATGTATTTTTACAGGTTCCAGCCAATAGGGAACTGAGTTAGCGTCTCAACCAATGAGAAACGCCAAGGACGACATCAAAGCGTCGCCCGACCGGGCTTCTTCACAAGCGAAGCTAATAATAATAATACTAATAACGTAAGGCAGTGGCGGCATTTCACCGATTTTAACTTTAAAATTTAAAACCGACAGACCATTTTGTGACCATAGATCTTTTTAAAAGAGGATTTATTCCCAAACCTTCCCTTCTCATACATGCACTTTCACAACTACACATACATAACTCTCTTGTCTGTCCCTTCATCGGGGGTCCCCAAGGGGCCCCAGCCCTTATGTTGGCTAATGGCCCGTTTTAAGGGCCAGTCACCATCGCAAAATTTTAAGTCTGGTCTGGTCTGGTCTCCTGCAGATTTCTGGTGCCAACCACTAGTGTTGGGGAAACGTTGAGAACAAACTCAAACGGACGACGGTCTTCGAACCCGAAAAAACAATTTTTATCAAATGATGGCCGCGAAAACCTTATCAACTATTTAGCGAGACAATGTTCATGTTTAGTTTTCTGTTTTCGCAATTGAGCACAGATCAGAAAATAACGACGATAAACGCTTTGTTCAGATTCGAATGTGGCAGATGGGAATCTTTGTTTCTCAGCTGGCATTCGCGATCGTTCTTTGCACCGATCTTTCAAGTCGTACAAGGCATGATGAGCAAATATAAGTACAGTGATTTCCTATTACTGATATGCCATGAAATAAATTACAAAAATGCTTTCGTTAGTCCAATACTAGTGGAGATTTGGCGTGAGAGCTCAGCTGATTTAAAAGAATCTTTCATCGACGGAGAAGAGTGGATAACAGATTTCTTGTTGAATGACAACATCACCGTTCCGTGTCTAATATTAGGCGATCTTAGCGACGATTTTAAAGTAAAAGCCATGCGAAGAACCTTATTAGATGCGTATTCCATTTGCAGAATACTTGATCACGACAAGCTTCAGCTTATTGAGGAGCTTATGGTGAAAACATTGGGATCAGTGACTGATATCACAGAGCTTAAAAAATTAGCAGCGGCAAGGTTTACCGACTTCGTCGAACGAAACTGCTCCGGATGGAATCGTTTCCCTGCGCAAACATCGTGGGAGAAAACGCTGGAACTACTCAGCTGGAGTCTCGGGAATCAAGACCAAATAGGGACATTCAAACAAGAAATGGGAATGGAATATATGATCAATAACGTCGTTTTATATGCTAAATACGTGACTAGGTACCGTGACTCCGAAGACGCTGCAGAATATCTGATAATCAACAACATCGACAAATATATCATTTCCGAGAGAAATTTTGAATACTTGGGTAAATTTCTGGACTGGTACTTCGACGAGTTCAAAGAAGAGAAGTGGAAGATGATGCAAAACCACGCCATGAGCAATCCCAGTTCATCGATGAAAATTTTCATGGACTGGAAATCGTTCGAATCTTTCGTATGTTGTTGCTTCGGGTCTTCCGTTGACGGGATGGAACTTTTCAAATCGGCCGTTGGTACCGTGGAAGTGATTCGCGATATCTTATCGAACAGCGGCAACTTGAAAGAAATTTTGGACTTTGCGGATGAAGTTTTAACTTGGTGCTTCGACTCTAACAGTAGTGAAATCGAGAAGTTTAAAAACGACCTTTTATTTTCCAGTTACGGGCCAACATTGATAAGGCGATCCATATATTCTAGAAAACCAAACCTTCAAAAAACTCACGCTCAACAATTCAAGAAATGGTTCGAACCATTTTCGGAACCGGGAGCTGAGAAATTTATGCAGATCGTCAAAAGTCACCAACGGTATGTCGGCCAGATACCGGATTCTGCATAAATGAGATGCGTAAGCCCGCATTGTTTTCACTAACGACAACGAGGTAAGTAAACGTGACCATGAACAAGTTTTCACACGTTTTGTTTTGAACTGTCTCAAGGAACTGCCATTATCGATAACACCCTTGATGTGCTCAATTTATTAGGCAAAATGTGATTTCGTCACGATAACTACATAATTATGCAATTTATCTGTAGGTAGAAAAGATCGATGAAAGCTTTTAAAGATTGAGCTATTACAAAGGAAATTTTCTGCCGAACAATATGGTGACATTAGAATTCAACTCTATCCGAGGGTGTTGCTGTCTGTGAGCAATTGTGTAGAAAAACAATACGCCGGTGGCTAAAAGTAGGCACACAGCTAAGATGTGTGAAGTTCTCTCTCTGTCTCTGTTGACCCTTTAATTAGTAAGCATTGAAATATCCAAAGGAATTCATATCAAGCAAATGAGGTACCTCAAATGCTATTTTACATGATAAAGAAATAAATAAATACAATGTTGTCAATAATTAAAAAATATAAATATTGGATTTTGTTCTACAGGCAAAACACGTATTTATATTACGAGGGGGTACCCATAAGTAACCGGAATCACCTTACGGTTAAGCGAAGCATCCGTAGAACGCGGTTCTACAAGGTAAGCGTAAAACGAATCCTCCTGAGTCAACGTGCCGAGTGGCGTGGCTTGGAGAAAGGGTGCACTGTTCCAATCCGTGAATTGTTTTTGTGGAAGATGTTTAACTATTTCTCGTTTTTGGTCATGGCAGACTCACGGGAACAGTGTGGAATTTTGCTTTCTGCTAAGAAAAAATGCAGCAGAAACTGTTGGGATGTTAGAAACAGCTTACAGGATGCTGCTATGGGTAAAATTCAAGTGTGCGAATGCTTTTTTTTACAAGCTAGCTTCTAAAAAGACAGTGTGCGAAGAAAAGAGCTGATCTGTGAGAGACGGGCGACTAGTTTTTGCATCATGACAATGCTCCGCTTCACACATCCTTCGCAGTGCACCAATTGCTAACAAGAAACAGTATGACTCTCATGTCCCACTCGGACTATTCACCTGATTATCTCCGTGTGGCTATTCTTTATTCCTACGGATGAAAAGGAACCTGAAATAAAAGCATTTTGCCAACATGGATGAGGTGCAAACAAAAACGATGGAGGCGCTCTGTCCGGCATCACGACAGATGAATTCCAAAAATGTTTTCAACAATGGGAGGAAAGACTTGACAAGTGTATTGGCTCTAATGGAGAGTACTTTCAAGGGAATTCAAGAATTAGAAAAAAAAAAATGAATAAAAAAGTTTTAAAAAGTAAATTCTCGTTATTTTGGGTCCCCTCTCGTATTTATATATGTTACAATAATATAGAAATGTCATTTGCTGTTTGCCAACTTCTAAAGAAGTGTATTACCCTACAAATGCACGATTTATTCAAAGTTGTGTATTTTTTTCACAGAGCCACAATTTAATAAAAATTTAGAGTTGTCCAGTATTATCCCTAAACAGGGGGATAATGGCAGTCAGTCATTTCACCCATTTAAAATCACATGAAATTTAGGAAAATAACACGAAACACCAGTTTTTGTAATATAGCGATAGCTGCGTCAGCGGTTCTCTACACGGCCGTGAGACTGCAGCACTCATCAGGCACTAATCCCTACACAGCATTGCATGTTGGAGAAATACGGTCTTCCCCGTGACAGGCATTACCCCGGTCTTCCCTATCTTGACGACCGTTCTTGTTTGGCTTGGCAACACATAGAAGACATTTGCACTTTTGAGCCATCCTGCTGGTGATTATAACTCTATGAATAGCTCACAGGAAAAAATCTAATGTTTATGAGTTGCTTAGAACAGTGTTTCTCAACCGCCGTGTCGTGAGTGATTCGTCATTTCATTTTCTACCATTTTACTGGGTCTAGTTTGTGACCGGGCCTTCCAGTCAAAAAAATATTAAGATTGAGAAGCGCTGTCTTAGAAGCATCAATGCCGAAACGAGCTCAAAATATAAAGTATGAATTTCTTAAAACCATGATTAGTGATACTTGGGTTCCAACGACTAGTGATAACTCGTCAAATCCCCTTCATTATTACCCTGTCGATTCTACGAGCAGTAGTGCAAAATGCCATGACTAAAATTTAGTCCTGACATTTTGCACTACTGCAAGGTATCACCAACCTAATGCACTTATTTAATAAGTTACACCTTAAATTCACCTGCCACCACTATGCTTACTTACTTATTCACCAGACACAGCCAGGCTCTGTCATTTGAGCAAGTCCAAATTTTTTCATAATATTCAATATATCGCCACTATGGCTACGAAAGGATGGTGTGAAATCTTTAGCCCATACCAAAATAAAATAGACAGTAAAACATCTAGAATGGACGGGCAACTTAGTCCCTAGGGGTCACAGAGGGAATGTTCCTAATTTTATGTTTATTTCTATGGTGTATGTATTTTTGTTCTGTGTCACCGTTTTTGTCTTCTTGACTAATAAACTCCTGTACTAATTTGTCATGTTGTCGACAAAATTAAAATAATAATAATAAATAAATGAACGAAAGATTTGCGCTACTGTAATCCAATATCAAGGGATTAGAATGATTAAATATGAGTAGATAGCTATATATACATTTGGAATACCTAACCCCCATCATTCTCAAAAACGGGAAAAAAGCATAAGATGGCAGAAGGAAATATATTTTTTGAAAAAAAAACTGACTTCATCAGGACAAATAGGTGAGTGCAATTCCAATAAGGGGCCATTCAAGTATTACGTAAGCAGATTATCAGCCATTTTTGACCCCTTCCCTTGTCAGCGAAAGTCAGCAAAACACTGACCCCCCTCCCCCCGTCAGCAAAATTTCGTCAGCAGCTTAGAATATTTCATATCTTCTAAAAGGGGTGGTTGATGACGTGAGCAACCTTCAAACCCCCCCCCCTTGCCATCAAAAGCCAGCAATTCCGAACCCCCCCTCCCCCCCGATGCTGACGTAATACTTGAATGACCCCCTAAATTGCAATTCCTAATTTTCGTCGAAAATATACTTCGACAAACACTTATTTCAGTAATGTAATTGTGTGAACAAAAGGCCAAATTTCTGCTCAGCCAGAACATCGATACAGTTTACTGTAAGCTCTTTCGAAAGCTGGTGTAATGGGCAAGTTTTCGGTAAATACAATTTGACCGATTGTATCTGGAAGGGTGTTTGAAGAATCGGCGATGAAAAATTTTGGTGACAATTCAATTTTGAATTTGTCAATCTTTCAGTGCTTGTAGCTCGCCATTAAATCTGCATATTCTAATGAAATGGTGACACCTCTTAAAGGACTTTTTCTGCTCTTTCCAAATATGTGCTTAGTTTGCGTGTAGGTCTCTCAGAAACTTCACAAATTAATTTGGGGTTTTTTTCAGACTTGACGAATTTTTTTTCCCCATACTCAATTATCCACCATAACCTGAAAACGATTTGAGTTAGGACAGGGTTGGTAGGGTGTTTCATATTCTACTTTTGAGCTACTTTACCGCACACTAACTTCGGTAGTATGTCACCTTACGGCAATTTCTAACCTGCAGTTGAATGGCAGTGCAGTTGAATGGCATATGAAGGTGTCATCTATCGGTGATCGCTTCATGCTCGGTAAGTAAAGAACTTGTTTCTGATGTTCTTGCCGGAATTCAAATTCCACTTGGGCTCGTCTATCACCTCCTTTCGTTTGGTAGAACATGTCACGTTCACTCTGTTTAAAAGACAATAAATTGCAATATTTAGAGATTAAGCTGTGCGTTTCAATGGGGAAATTGCCTGGCACGAACTGTGCAGTAAACTCTGTATTCGATGCTACTACCATCGCGGCGGCTTTTCCCTCTCTCCAGTAATATAAGCTCGATGGGCCCCCCAAGGACTAAAGAAGTTATGCACCCTTGCCCTGCAGTAATTACGTTTTACAGGCCCAGCCCAATTATTGTTGAAAGGCTATTTAGTTTAGTTCCCAAAGAAAGAAAAAAAAGCAATAAAGCTCCAGTTTACTTTTTAACATTAAATCGACAATACACTTGTACACGAGGGAAAAATTGCGGCTTCAGATAATACGTCATTTTAGAAATACGTAGCCACTTCGTTGCATATCAGGTCTAGAAGCACATCTTCCATGAGCTCACCGTTCACATTCATGCAGCGCACCAAGCAGCTGTTGAACAACTGCTCGAGGAGCACGAGGATGTCGCTGTCGCCCGTCAGTCTCGCGATCCGACACTGCATGTAGTGTATGTCCACCTGCATCTGCTGCAGACCGTGCTTGCTGAAGGTCTTCAGCCTGGCGCACTCCAAGTACGCCTTGAGGCCGAGCTTGGCGACTCTGGTCACGACTGACTCCCCGGAGAAGTCTAGCTCACCCGTGAAGTCGACCGGTCCGTTGAAGAGATTGCGCATGCATTCGTCGAAAACGCCACGGTCGTCGTCGTTGTCGAGGAATGTGAACGTGTCGAACGACGATGCTCTCGCCGACGTCATCCTTGAGACGGCGTCTCTCTGAGAGTCGCATCGGTCCGGATACAGTCTGTCCGTCGCGTCTCGGATCTCCCTCAGCTCCTCCTCCAGCCTCTTCGCGACTGATCTGGGCATTCTGGGTTCGGTGCCGCAGTGCGTCCAGTCCTTGCTGTCCATTCCCACGTGTACCATCCGGATGATGTAGTCGGTCTTCTTCTGGGCATACGACTCCAGAAGCTCCATCGACGCCCTCTCGCACACGCCTGTCACCTCCATGTCCAGCCTGAGGATGTCCTCCTCGCTCAGGGGAGAGGACCAGTCTCTCAGCTCGAGTATCTCGGACACGGGGACGTTCTGCAAAAGGTGGAAGAAACCGGACAGCAGCAGCTCGGTTTCCGCCATCGATTTCAGTTTGGCGGAGGCGGCTTGGATCATGCTGGCATGGTCCAAGAAGGGTTTCAACACGGAGTCGACGGCACAGTCGTCGAAGATCCTCTTCCCGTAATGTTCCACTCGGACAAACTCGAGGTCCTTGCGCACGAATGGCTCGAGCTCTTTCATGGCTTCTGTAAGGGCTTCGGTGAAATTCTCCAGTAGGACTCTCTTGAAGTCCAGGTTCGGTTCCGACAAAAGTCGCTTCTTGCTGGTGAAGGTCCCGAGTACTTCGGCGAAGCTCTTCAGGAACCGGGTCCTCATCGTGTTCAGTACCATCGCGCTCTTCGTCTCGCATATGTCGACGACCCTCTCGGCGAACTTGGGGAGGATACCATTCCCCCTCACCACGCAGGCCCTGTGGTAGATCTCGTCGATTAGGTCCACGAGCTCAGTCGTGTGTTCGAGGAGGTCTTGGCAGCAGAATCGACGCCTCATGCGGTCGGTGAACAGCTCCACCATCTTGTTGACGAACGAGTTCAGGATGTCCAGAGCGACATCCCGCTGCTCCCCGGTCGTTCCCTCGCGGTTCAGGAAGTTCTCCCCGTAGATGTCCGCGAAGTACGAGATCATCCGCAGGACCCTACAGCAGCAGCTCTTGAAATCCGCCAGGTCCGCGGCCTCAGTGACGTCCATGTCTGCCAGGCACTCGATGACGCTGTTGTCGACGCCCCTCAGGTATCCCTCGCACACGGAGCTCACGGATTCCTCGAGCTTCAGGGACAGGTCTATCGACTTCTGCAGTTCGTAACTCGAGGCTTCCTTCTCGTAGAAAACGTTCTGGATCTCATTCCTGAGAATCCCACCGAGTTTCTCCGCCTCGAGGCGGATACTCTTAAAAGACGGAATGTGCTCGTATTTTTTGAGGAACTTCGTCCCTGCCAGATAAGTTTCTACGGCGCTGTCGTATTGTCCCCGACGTATCTGTCGGTCCAACCTCGCCGTGAACTTCACGACGGGTTCCAGCATCTTCAGGGTCTTGCTCTTGCTCTCCAGGCTCGAAATGGCGTGCTGCATTCGGGACGTCGTCCTGGTGATCTTGACGCTGCTCGACCTCATGGTCTCCAGCTTCTCGGACAGATCCTTCTCGTAGCGTTCCACACCCGAGAGGTCACCCCGCCATTTCCCGATGGTGTCCGACGCCGCCAGGAACTTGTTGTAGTTGTCGTACAGCAGGGCCCTCACCTCTCCCTGCAGGCACCTGATCTCGACGTCGAGGTTCCGCTCTTTCTCCATCAGCCTGGTGACGGTGCAGTCCCGGACGAGATTCTGAAGGTACTTCCTGGATTCGAAGTCTTTGGTGTCCAGGTCCCGTACCAGAGACATGACTTATGACAAAAATGGATGAACAGTGACAGAGACAAAATGTCTTCTTAGGATGTGAAAAAGCTCTTCACTGATCGGAATGATTTCCTTTTGATAAAAGATGCCTTTGTATCAGCTTGTACATTGTTCTAAGGACGAAGAAGAGGGGCAGGAGGAAGGGTGAATTTGTTTCGGCGCCTGGGGCACAAGACCGACCTGCTCTCCTAGTTGCGACCCTACGTGTAAGTGACCTACAGAGCAAGGGACTAGGTCAGTGAAAGATTAAAAGAGTGACCTAGAGAGTGCGCAAACATGCAAGCAGTCGAAAGAGTGACCTAAAACACGTGCAAGCATGTGAGTACTTTTATGGTGGGGGGGGGGGATTATTATTATAGTCCGGAGAGGAAAATTTGAGGAATGATTGGTCAATTAATAGAATGGGAGAAGAGCGGCAAATTTTTTGTGTAGCTCCCGAGGCGGTAAAACCATGAATTCGGCTCTGCATAGAGATCGAGGAACCTGCCTGAGCTGTGCCCGGATGAGTCCATGCGTATAGGTGGCCTTGTTTGTTCCGTTCGCAGCATGGCAATAACCTTTATTGAGGCTCATATGGCTCCCTTGTGCTCATGGGACACTATGAAGCGGGCAACGGGTGAAAATATAATGAATGGGGAGTCATGATAAGGGCCACAGAGAGCTATGAGAATATTCAGATGTGTAGAAATAGTTTTTAAGTGAAATATACGATGGGAAAATTGTAACTAATTTCAGAATCCAGCAGAATTATCCGACCCATAAAATCAGGCCACCTTAACGAATTGGCCCATCTAGGCATGGCCCGGAGGAATCTAGTATCCATGGGGGGCTATATAGGGCCGAAACTAGAGCCCCCGGGCGCAAATTTTATGTGGGAACGAAGAACAACGTTATGAAATTATGGAATTTCAAAGGGGGGGATAATGTTTGCCCGGGTAGCAAAAATTCTAATTACGGCCCTAGGGCTATATGATGTAATAATGCGTAAGTATGTTATTTGTAAGCTGTACTTCTCTGGTTTTTTATGGGGGTCCCATAATGTTGAAACGGCTCTACATGGAACCAATACCCGAAAAAATTTCACTGAACTCTAAGGAGTCTAGAGATCGACATTTACTTAAAATTTTTTGTTCACTATAAATTGAATCAAAAAAGAGGAAGGCTCGTCTTAAGAGCCTTATAGGCCCCAGGGCAAAATGATTTGTAATTTGAAAATTTACAAAAAATTTTAAGTGGAAAATTTTAACCATATTGAATTTTTGTGAGGCGCCGGACCGTACACTGGTGGACCCATGTGATAAGAGGTACTGGCAAGTGCCTCGTAAAAAAGTGATTGAAGCAAAAAATAATTTTATTTTGCAATAGTTTTGTCCACTTCCGATAGTTTTTTTTTGGAATGGAGATGGGCCAGTTGCACTGGAAGGTAGGCTTGGCTATCGAATTGCACTGCTTCACTCTTGTTATCTATGTCCGAATTGCACTGGATGCCTCCTCTCCACTTCCCCTGCTAATACCGATTGTTGATAGATAACTTTTTTCCCCCTCTCTACGCACATTATTTTTCCTTCACACTTCATCTATGCTTAGGACAGACAGTGGCATGCAGTCATTGACGTGAAAATTTATATTAATTACTAAATATAATATAATTAATAACTAAATTAATTATCCAATAATTGATTGTTATAAAAATTTCAAACTTAAAATATTTACCCTCTAAATTGCAAAATTAATTTATTGAAAAAAAAATGCACATGGGTATATCAATGCAGCAGAATTAAAACTACTGTACATGTTGACATTTTTGTGATTAACTTATTGTTTCTTTTTCATAAAAAATGAAATTTTGTTTGAAATTCTTTCTTTGAAAATGCTACCTGCATATCATCATGTACATTCAAGCGATTCGTGGTTACAATTTTCACAATCAAAAGTGATGAAAACCCCATTTCATAAATGAGTAGCGACTGGTAACAACTAGTAAAAGTGTTTTCAAAGCTGTCTCCCCAAGCGTTGGAAATGGTTCCAACTGAGCACACGCAAATACAGTAGTTCTAAGTAAGAGTTTTGAAACTCCAGCTCGTATTTCAATAAAATAATTTTCTATTAACTTAACCATCAGTTATTATAAGTTTAAAAAAGAAATGTATCTGATTTCACTAACAGATAAAGAAACTTTAAAAAATGATGTAAAATAATTGCCTGTAAATGAAAGGCAATACCTACCATAAAGCCGCGTTCACATCTACAATAAAACATCCCAGTAACGGGGATTTTCGCTACAGACCGTTAACATGTCGTTAAGTTTATGCCGGTAATCCCCCCTCTTCTTTCCGGGAAGTCGTCACTGGTTACGTAGGTTGAACGGAAGTGATTGATTCAAGATGGTTGACGAAGGAGCTTATAGCAGTTTTCGCGGCGCAAAGGATTATGGGAGAGAAGGTCGGTGTCGACCTCCAATCCACCCCAAGAAAGATGGACTTTTTTTGATGAGCTTCTCTCACACCTTTTTCTTCCCTACGAGGGGAAAAAAGTTGTCATGCCGGTAATTACCACCAAAGCGACCCCCAATCTTGCACATGTGAACGGGGCTTAAGAGAGTCGTAACAGCAACTCGCCGGGTTCGCGCTGTGGACCCCGACTTCTGAAGAGCAAAACGTAAAACCTTATCACAAAAACATCATTCGCTTACACTTGAAAAATGTCCAGAACCGACCCTGTTCATGAATAGAGAGTTCACGCATAAAAACATTTAAGAGCACAAATTTCCGAACATTTAGGATGTAGGGTACGTTGCTTACAGCCCTGGTAGTTCATTGCCTACTATTAAATAAATTATACCTGAGGTTTATGCTGATCGCAGCTAGTGTTGTTAATATTCGACACAAACCTATTCCAGAGCGTATTTTTGAATTTCTAATTTGAATATTTAAATATTGAGATTGCAATCTTATTGGATTTTGTTTGTGGCAAGAAACTCTTGGTTTTTTAAACAAGCAATAACATTGAAGAGCTCATATACAGTGAATCCCACTTATAGCGTTTTCCAAAAACTCATGAAAACGTTTTAAACGGGAAATTTCAATGAGTGTTAGTAAAAGTTAGGAGATCACGAAAATAAGTCGTACTAAGCGAGAAAACTTTTTAAATGGGACCGTTAAGCGGAATATGCTGTAGTAATTTTAAATTGATCTACATTTTCAAATGTAGTTCTAACGTGTTTCAGAATGTTTTTCTTTATTTTTGTGAATTCCACATCCCCCTTCCTAGATCCTAAAGCACGGCCCTAGGCTGAGATCTTTAGCGGGCCCCAAGCCAGACTTTTCACAGGACCTTCTTTAATGAATTTAGTGCGTGAAAAAAAAAAGATGGTTATTGTCCTGGAGTTGCTGACATCCTGTCAGCAGTGCCGTTTTAACGCGTGAACCCACCCGGGCACGGCCCGTGGGGCCTCAAGAGAAAAGGGGGGTCTCACAAAAATGATGTGGTTGAAATTTTCGAGGAGCATACATGTAAATTTGCCTGGTATGACCTCAGAAAAATCACTTGGCCGGGGGGGGGGGCACATGGGGCTCTTAAGACGGCCCTGGCACCCGAACAAAGTGATATATCTGAGCCCCCACCCCTTCTGGCTGGAAATGCGCACCTAATAATTTGCATGAAAAATGCTCCGAAAAAAAGTTCACCAAATACTATTATTCTGAGTCCACTCGGGTGGACACTGGCCCGTGAAAGGGCTGGGGCAACCAGAGTCCTGCTTCGAGCAAATAGGCGGGTCGTATGTATATTTTTTGTAAGCCGGGGGGGGGGGGGCTTACAAAAAATATACACCTATTTTGCATGATAATAAATCTTTTCAAGCGGCCTCAAGAAAGTCTACCGCGGGGGCCCGAGAAGGCACGCTGCGTCCCTGGGTGGACCCCATAGGCTCCTTCCCACAAGCAGGGTCGCAACAGGGTCAATGCTTGGACAGCCGGGCAAGATCACATTTTGGCACCCTTTGTAATGTTTGGTGCCCTCTCTGGTCCTGTGCCAGGGGCACTCGGCCTCTGTGGGGGCTGAAAGGGTTCAGCCTAGTTTCTTATAATTTTTGTTTTTTCATACTACAAATTCTTCATCGAGGGACCAGTGAAAAATCTGGCCTCTAAGGCCCCAACAAAGATTCCAGCCTAGTGACCCCTGCTGCAGGACGTGGGTGCGATTAATGCATCCAGTCTTCCCGCTAGGCCAGTACGTCCTATAGATATTGTGTCTAGGAAGTAATGTGTTTCATGTATACCGGGTGACTCGAAACATTACGCCGTTCGCCAGTAGCAGTTTTTTTTTTTGCCTCGTAGCATTTGCCGCAAATTCACAATGGCACTAACAATTTCAGGGGGGGGGGGGTTAAAAAATTAATTTAATACGCTTAAATACTTTAGGACATAATTGCCTTATGTGGTGATGACGAAACTCGGGTATAAAAAAACTAAATTCTTCATTCAGCTTTTGCTCCTTATAAAAGCTTATAAACTGACCTGAAAGATCAAACTTCCAGTTCAGTCATTTTTTCAAGTCCCAAAGGGACATTCAAAACAAAAACCTCCACTCAAGCTGACGACAGGTGAGATCATAAAAAGTGAATTTTTCCATATTCCACTTTATAGTAATGTGCTGCCATCTAACGTCAAATTTAAAAGTGACTCATGTGGTGATTATGAAGTTTCAATTAAAAAAACTACATTCGTTATTCTTCCCTGTTCCTTATAAACAAAGCTCATAAACTGAGCTGGAAATTCAAACTGAAAGTTCGGTTATTTTTATTGGGCATAAGGATGCGTCCAAAACAAAGAACCTCTTAATGAGCAGACGACAGACGGTTTGTTCGGTTCGCTACAAGCTCAGCTCACAAACAGAACTGGAAGTTCGAACTGCCAGCTCAGTAATTTTCTCAGGACACAAGGAGACGTCCAAAACAAGTAACCTGGAAAGAAGCAGACGACAGAGATTCTGATGCTTTCATTGAGCTTATATTACTGGAGGGAGCATCCAGCCGCTGCGACTGCAGCGACATCGAATGCAAGGAAATCACGTGCCTGGATGAAAACAAAGTTCCCGCCTGGCAATTTGCGCATAGAAATGTGCAGTTCGGTCTCTAATTATTGGATTTTAGAGATTAAAAAAAGGATGGAGAACTCATATAAAGGTGAAAAAAGATTAAATTATTTATTTCATTAATACTGGAATCATTTCTTTCATTAATTTTTGGATTTTCCTTCATTATTTTTTGAATTTTTCTTCATTATTTTTTGAATTTTTCTTCATTATTTATTGGACTTATCTTCATTAATTCTGGAATTATTTCCTTCATTAATTATTATCTCTTTCATTAGTTCTGGAATTATTTCCTTCATTAATTATTATCTCTTTCATTAGTTCTGGAATAATTGCTTTCACCAATTCTGGATTTGTTTCTTTCATTAATGCTGAAATTATTTCTTTTATTAATGCTGAAATTATTTCTTTTATTAATGCTGAAATTATTTCTTTTATTAATGCTGGAATTATTCCTTTCATTGATTCTGAAATTATATCTCATTAAATCTGAAATTGTCTCTTTCATTAATTGGAATTATCTCTCTTTCATTAATTGGAATCATCTCTTTTTCATTAATTTTGGAATTATCTCTTTCCTTTATTCTGGAATTATCTTTCATTGATGCTAAAATTATCGCTTTCATTGATGCTAAAATTATCGCTTTCCTTCATTCTGGAATTATCTTTCATTAATTTTATTATTGTCTCTATCATTAATTACGGAATTATCACTTTTTTATCAATGCTGAAATTGTCTCTTACATTAATTCTGGAATTATCTCTTACATTAATTCTGGAATTATCTCTTTCATTAATTTTGGAATTATCTCATCGATGCTGAAATTATTTCTTTCATTTATTGTTTTAAATTCCTGTGGATGCCATAAGAAAATAACGGGGATTGTGTGTGTTTTCACCGAGTCACGTGATCTTTGAACGAAAGATGTTGGGGGACACCGTTCTCAGCCAGCACCTCCTAGAGATCTATCTCTAGAGGTGATGTCTCAGCACTGCCAAGACGGAGACCGCTGACGTCATACTCTCTCCAGTCGGGGCTAACGAGAAAGAGAAAGTTGTTAAGTCATTGTTTTTTTTATAAATTGTTTGGGGCATAACATGCCCAAACAGAATGCGTATTTATATACTGCGAAAGATCGCAGAGAACGTTCGAAGAACTTGGTTATTGCAGTGGATGTGTTGCAAGAAAGCCATGTTACGGGTGCGCTTGAGGAACAGGGAAGAAAGTTAGGACCCAGTTGGTCACGTGATCATCGTTTCTGCTCCGAGTGCCATAGCCCTGTCTTTCTCGTTAGCCCCGCTCTCTAGTAATATAAGCTCGATGGAGGCTTGATTTATGTACTGCTGGAGCTGCCATCTAATCTCGAAATTTCAGGAATTTAACTCAAATTTAACTCATGTGATGATGAAAAAATAGAGAGAGAGGGGGGGGGGGGGGTTTGTGTTATTTTAAAAATTTATTATGAGACGAAAATTTTTGTAACAAAATTCGTACATTTGCAATAATCGATTTTTTATATGTAGAAAAAAAAATTATTTCTTTCCACCAAAAAAATTCTGACAATATGGATGATCGAACAAATAAGTGAAAATACGGATTATGTGTGGTCTTCACAGATAGTGTTATCAGATTCAAAACTGAAAAAGGAGGACGTCTGGTGCGAACCTTAGACAGTGCCGTCTTAACGCATTCCTCCCCCACCCCGGGCCGTGCCCGAAGAGCCTCAACAGAAGAGGTGCCTCATCAGAAAAACGAGGCGTACTTGAAGTTTTCGAGAATTTTGCAGGTAGGGCCTCCAAAAAATCCCTTGGCTCGGGAGCCCATGATGCTCTTAAGACGATCCTGCCAGTCAGCCCTACCCTTTGTGGGGGGGTCATGGAATTCTAGGATTTACTTCTATTAATTTAACAAGAACATCAATAAAAAATTCGAAAATGATCAGTTATCGAATTGCAACGTATATTTGATAAAGAGATAATGAAGCGCTTTAAAAGTGTGACAAAAATTTATGTCTGTTCAATAAGATTCGAGCCACGATAAAGTGTCCCCAGGTGAAGCACGTGCTAATTATTATTAATAATTTATGAATTTTTTAAAAATAATTTAAATGCCATTCCCTCTCAATGGATCGTGTTTGATTACGATCCAGACTGTCAACGCGTTCATGAAATAATGAAAAAAATGAGTGTAATAAAATGCGTTCTTTCTGAAAAAAAAATTCCCCCTTCAAGATTTACGAGTTCGTAACTCGAAACGTTTGTAAGTCGGGTAGCCAAGTACATAAAAAAATTTTATAGGGGGCCTGCAAAACTTTTTTTTTTGCATTGGACCGCGAAATTCTCTTTAGCCCGGACCTGTCTCCATTTTTGAATTTAAATATCTCAGGGAATAATGCAGTTAAAAACATGTAATTTGTTTGTTGGGCTCAGAAGAGAAAGAGCAACAACTGTCTAATTGGAAGTTAGAGGACGGGGGGGGGGGGAATCGTATAAAAGTTTAAATAAAAAAACATTTTTTATTTTGTGTACACTGTATTTTTATCCTCAAAACTCGCATGATTTCTGGTCACATTCTGAGAATTTTTATTACGACGAACGGTTGATGAGATAAAGGCTGCTGTAACAATACTCCAAGGAGAAACCATTGAATGTTAGAATGGCTATAATATTAACAATAGGCAGGGCCGCAAGTTGGGGGGAGGGGAGAGGGGAGAGCAGGGGGGTCTGGTCACGACCACCTAGATAACCTACATAGGTTATATAGGAGGTCGTGGTCTGGTGCCCCGGGCGCATCACAAAAGGGGGCGTATATTTAACCATTTAACCTATCCTTCAGCATTACGCGAGTTGGTTTGGGAGGTTGCCTAAATGAGTGGTTGTCCCGGCTAACCAAGTATAGTCCTCAGATTACGAGAAGAGTTACGCGAACCCCCCTCTCTGGAGAAGGTCCATTTCGGCGCGGGGAAAGGATAAAAATTATCCCGGGTTGCCAGTAAAGGCTGTCTTTGCGCAATTCTCTGTTATGAGGGTATTCTTCACGCTTCAGTCAACTCCGTCAGTCGAAGACACGCTTGAGTGAGCTGCGCTTTTTGTGTTGGCGTTTGTTAAAAGATGTTCCTCGAAAATCGTTGTTATAAATTTTGGAAGTAAATTAAATTTTTTAATTTAAAAAGTTTGAATTTTTATTAAATTTAATATTTTGAGCTAAAATATTTGGTACAGAAAAAAATTCGAAGGGAGTAGCGATCATTTATTAATAAAAGGGAGAAAAATTACTTTAAATTAATAATTAAATTCCTAAAATAACAAAATAAATTAATTGTTAAATTACTTTAAATTAATAATTTAATACAAAAGGAGTATTATTAATACAATAATAATAATTTATTACTACCGTAAATTATATGACATTTTCTTCGGTTTAATTTCTATACCGCAACAAGAGAATGCCACCTGCTAGCAATTAGTCTTCTGTTTATCTTCTCTTATAGCCATATCATCGTCTTTTTTCCTTTTTTAATTTCTCCTCAGAAGCTACTCATATGGGCTTTTTAAATAGGTGGCAAATGCAAGAGTGACAAATAAAAAGATTGAACATGCCGGCTTGTCAAGTTTGCAGTTACGTCTATAGCCACATTAAGGGCATGTCCCCCAAGGGCAGGGCTGACAGGGATCCAGCCCTGGATGATTCTAATCATTTTTTACAACTATAAATTCATTTTAGAGTGACCCGTCGAAGATTCCAATCTGAGAGCCCGGCTGCAAGATGTGGGGGCCATGCTTAAGTGCATCCGAAGAATGGTCCTCTCATGCTGCAGCCGGGATCTCTCACCGGCCGTCCATTCTGAATTTACAGTGTGGAAAAAAAAAGAAAATTATAAGAATTCTCCTATAGGCTGGATTTTGTCAGTCCATCCTTCGTCTTCAGCTCGTCTGCCACTACGAAGGTTACCATCAAGGTCCATGGGTTCGAATCCCGGCATAGAACATTGGAAGTAAGTTCTTTACCTACCGAGCCTAGGGCGACCACCGATGGATGGAGCCTTCATTTCCCACCCAACTCCACTGGTTGGAAATTACCGTATGGCGATATATGACCGGAGTTGGTGTGCGGTGTAGTAGGCCATGGTTTCTGAAGGCCATGGTTGAAAATGTTTTATACGAGCAGTGTTCGGCTTCAGCTTGATGCATGGAACTGATTATTTAAAAAAGGCTGGAGTTTTCGATCCCTTCTGCGGAATAAAAAAATATATATTTTTGTATTAAAATAATGTGCCGTAAGTGCTCGAGCAGCCGCGGGCCGTCTTAAGAGCATCACGGGCTTTCCCGGGTGATTTTTCTGAGGCCCTACCACGTAAATTATGGAAAATTTCAACCAGATCTTATTTTTGTGAATCTAATGCGACAATGCCTTAAGACGACACTGTCGAACAGCTGGTGTTTAAGCAACAAAAACACTGCGATGACGACGTTATCGAGAGCACTGCCGTGGCGCTTTTAGTGAAATTTCTAGGAGGCCAAAATAGTGCTAAAGACGCCAAACGGGAAAACGCCGTTGCTCTTGCTCGTTGGGCAGTTGCTTTACCTAAAAGTAAATAATAGAATCGCCCGACGTCACGTAACGTGACGTAGCCAGTGTTCTTCTCGTGATCAGTGGACTATATCCAGTATAACCATACCCTGCCAGTATCTATTTCTGACGAATCACCGTTATATTGGGTATTTTTTCTTTTAGATACAGTCTCAAGTTTGTAATTTACACCTCGTAGCATTTCTTTTATTTCTATAGATCAAAGTGCACAATTGATCTACTAATGACCATAGGCGGGTTTTGACTTGGAAGTCTGGGGGAGGGCAAGGTCATTATTGCTGGGGGGGGGGCACGATGATGATGATGTCAGCTCATATATACATATATACATTAGATCAGTCGACTCCACCAGTGACGCTGTCACAGGTGGAGTCTCCCCCCCCCGTATCTCCGCCCATGCTAATGACCCACAAAAATCATGTCTTATTCTGTAGAACTTGGTTTACTGCGTGGGGCCCATCTGGGCACTTCTCCGGGGTGTCAAGTGACAATTAGATCTGGTTCCGATTTTCAAGAGTAAATATGCAAATAGGTAGGTAGGAATTTTTAGCTAGGTAAGTAGTGCCTCTCTCAGAAAAATTGCTTTGTATGAGGGCGTATGATAATGTTAAGACATGAAAATTGTGAAAAGCTAATCGAAAAACTCATCAATAACGTGAAGTCTAAGTAGTATAGTTTGCAATATTATTAGTTTCTTGTCTTTTGTGCCATCCTTGTGATCTTCAACTGTACAATCAAGTGTTCTTAAAATTTTAGGATCTTCTATCGGATGATCGATGTTGAAAAAAAAAAGAAATTACATTAAAAAAACCATTTGATGTTCTTGCGATTTCTACAGACGCAAGGTGTAGCAGAGTAGATAACGGAGTTTGCAAAGTAATACGAAGTGGTTCATAGCTAATTATTATTTTAATTAATAGTAAAGTGAAACAAAAAATATTACATGACGCTTAGCACATACACAATACACAACCCAATCTCCGCGAGTACAAATCTCGACTAATGACGAATGAACTGACTTGGCGGTACTACATATTTCGGTCGCTAAGTCACCGCTACGGTTGGCGAGATATCGTAATTCAACAGATATCTTTTTTGTGGTGCCCCTTTAGTACTGATACCTTAAGCGCGTGCTTATTTTGCTTAATGGGTACTCTGGCTCTGGGGCTAGCGCACCAGCCTCTATTTGACTATAAAAAAAAAGGCTGTCGTTCGGAATCAGCAAGAAATTGTAGGTCCCGGTCAAATTAGCAGAAAATGACCGTGGTGAGACAAAAATGATCAAACAAAAATAATAACATCAGAAGTAGACGAGAGATAAAGAGGGATTTTTACTGTGTTACTCACACCAGGGGTTCTTAAACTTTTTCCACCCGCAGCGCCCCTTTCCCTAATCAACGACTATCCGCGGCTCCCCTAAGCAGCTTAACGGAGAATCTGTATGGAAAACTTTGTCAAAGCCAGCCGTAGCTCCGCAATGCACCTGACCAGCAGGGCTGTCTTAAGAGCATCAAGGACCCTCGGGCCAAGGGATTTTTCTGATGCCCTACAAAACAAGTTCTCGAAAATTTCTACCAGATCTCATTTTTTTGAGATTCTCACTTTTTCTCTTGAGGGCCCCCGGGCCGTCCTCGGGTGGGCTCTTGCTTTAAGCCGGGTTTTCCTAAGAATAGGTATTTTGCGTCGCGTGAACCGAACAGTATAATTTCGCGTCGGCAGCAACGTGTTACATAATCATGCTACGTGTTTGTGTTTTCCTAGTGTGGCGCATCAGATCAGGGCGGCTATATTAAAGTATGTGGCGTTGGCATCAGCTACTCTGTGTCGTCTGCACGCTCCGGTTTGAAAGGAAGGTAAAGAAAGCACTACAAAAATGAAGAGAAGATCGGTGAAACGCGTGGCGCACGACGCATTTGACTCCTCCAGAAGCAGTCGGCTAATCACGCTCGACGTAAAGCGCTGTTGTGAGGCGTATTGCGCTCTGTAGGAAAACAGTCATGCTGCTTTTCTTATTGGTGAGTGGACGGCGTGTCGCGTTGGGCGAATCACGTTGCGCGCGGCACAGGAAACCTGCTGCTAGGAAAACCCGTCTTAAGACGGCACTGCTGACTAGGGTGCCACAGCGAACAGTTTGGGAACCCTTGACTAACACTGTTTGTGCTGCCATCTAACATGCGTATTGACACTGACTTATTGGGTGATGATAGAGTTCGGGTTAAAGCCGGGTTTTCCTAGGAGCAGGTTTCCTGTGCCGCGCGCAACGGGATTCGCTCAGCGCGACACGCCGCCCACTCACCAATAAGAAAAGCAGCATGCCTGTTTTGGGGCCGTTAAAGTATTACATAAGCAAATTTTTAGCCATTTTTGACCCCCTTCCCCCACTTGTCAGCAAAATTTCGTCATCAGCTCTGCCCCTCTGAATCTTAAATCATAAGCATTATCCACACCTCCTCCACTTACCCCTTGTCATCACAAGTCAGCAAATCGGAACCCCCCCCCCCCATCGAGGATGACGTAATACTTGAACGGCCCCTTTCCTACAGAGCGCAATACGGCTGACAACAGCGCTTTACGTTGGGCGTTATTGGCTGACTCCTTCTGGAGGAGTCAAATGCGCCGTGCGCCGCGGTTTTCTCGTTATTCTCTTCACTCTTGTGTGTCTTATTTCCCTTCCCTTAAAATCGGAGCATGCAGACGACAGAATAGCTGATGCCAAAGCCATATACTTTATATAGCCACCCTGATCTGATGCGCCTCGCTAGGAAAACACAAACGCGTAGCGTGATTTTGTAATTCGTTTCTGTCGGCGCGAAATAGTCTGATTCGGTTCACGCTGCGCAACATACCTATTCCTAGGAAAACCCGGCTTTAAAGAGCAGAATTTTTCATTCAGTTCCGTTCCTCAAAAGTGAAGCGCATAAACTGAACTCTATAAACAGTTCAGTTATTTTTTCGCAGTGTAAGGACACATAGAAAATGAATAACCCCGAAAAAAGCAGACGACACGTAAAGAAAGAATATCTGCTGTTTGATTGACACTGTTGGTACTGCCATCTAATCCTGAAACAGAGAATTTCCCATATTGTGATGATGATAAGTTTTTTTGAGATATTTGAGTGATGACTAAAATGTCTTCCGGCGGATAACGAGAAGCACACAAGGCATTTTGTGGACATCTTTTGAACTACGGTGAAGCCTGTGAAATGTGGGTCTTATGGTCATAACGATTCTCTGCATCGCACACGTAGCCCTCTAAATTCTCAGTAGATGACGCTCCAGCTGAACAGATTTTTGTTTTTTTTTACCCCCATCACATTATGAAGTTCTGAGTTCTGACCGTTCCGATGTTTCTTTTTCGGAAGTTTGCGTCAGCTGTAAACAAAACGTGGTTTGTTTCTTAAAAATTGTAATCTCAGTAAACAATTTCTGTCCATTAGCCGATTGAGTTATGGAGGAACTCGTCGAAAAGATACTGTGTTTCCTTCACGAGAATGGCGATGCCAGTGCTGTAGATTCCCTGCATTTATCACGAAGTTTCGATGTGGACCATCAAAAAATCGTTGGGGCCATTAAAAGTCTACAGTCTTTGGGAAACGTGAGATAAATAATTCATTTATTTATTTATTTTCATATAACAGCTGCTGCATGGGTCCGGCCACTTGGCGACTTTTCGTGCCTTTTTTTTTTCTCGGCGCCAAACATGTCTGATGGCCTGACGAAAAGTCGCCGATACCGTCAGACACTTCTGAGGGTGGGGGGCACACGATGACGATGATGTCAATTCATATTAGAGTTGCCAGATTGGCGATTTCCCCGCCAAATTGGGCTGGTTTGAAAATGGTTCGGATGGAAATTTTTGGCTTTTGTGGGTGGCGGTTTTTCCAAAATTGTGTTCATGGCGAATTTCTCCCCATTTTTCTTTATTTTTCTTTGCTTGGGAGCAAAGAAGTTTTTCTTTTTTTCACCTTAGTCCCCACCTCATGTTGTATTTTCTTCCTGACAAGGCAGAAGGAGTGGGGGACGGGGGCATCTCACCCAACTATGGAAAGCCTGAACTTTCAACCATAATGCCTTTGCCACCCAATGATTGAAGGGACCGTAAAACAAAAACTTGGGAACTGTCCTAGGTTCTAGATCAGTGGTTTTCAACCTTCATGATACCGCGGCCAATCGGTTATAATATATCCAACACTATAAGGGAGACTTCAGTGATGTCACGAGCTTCGCGCGGAGGCCTTCTGCTATAGAAGGTGTTGCTCCGTCCCGACAGATGGGAAACACAGTATCTAGACCACAGAAGCCTGTGAAAGAAACTGTAGCCTCCACAAGCGTGGAGCTGGCAGGGCTCAAGCCTAGGAACCAGTTCTGTCTTAACGCATAGGCCCACCCGAGCATGGGCCCGGGGGCCTCAGAAAAACGAGAGGTAGTTGTATTTTTCAGGGATTTTCCATGTAGGGAATAAGAAAAATCACTTGGCTCTCGGGCCCATGATGCTTTTAAAATGGCCCTGCCAGGAACCCAGAAGAGTTCTTAAACTTTTTGTTTACTAGACCGTGAAAAATCTGGTCTGGGACCCATACCTAATTTTTAAAATCATTGTACCAAATTTCGTAGGCACCTATGCACAATTTGAGGCAGTGTCGTCTTGACGCATGGGCCAACCAAAATTTGCGAGATTAAGCATGTGAATTGGTAAGTTGGCATTTGCAGTCTCGATAGAGGGCTGAGCAGAATCAATTTGTCCGGGGGCCCATGATGCTTTTAAGACGCCTAGACTCAGGCCATATCTGGGCCGTTTTTCCAGGAGAAAGAATGTGTAGCCCTGACTTTCGCAAAATTCTAAAAAAACATTTTTTAACGAAAAAGTGAAAAGGGGGGGGGGGGAGTTAGTGACTATAACAGGAAAAGAGTTATAAGCCACTTTTGGAGGATAGAATATCGTCAAACTGTAGCTCTCTTGTTGCTTCATAGATGGCAGCACAAGTTCAAATATTTTGGGCTACTTTTTGGTTATTTTTGAAGAGGATTTTGGCTGGAAATTTTTTAAGGACCTGGCAACTCTGATTCATATATGCATATATACATTAGATCAGGTTGGTACGGGGGTGTGGGGTGCCCCCTTATCTTCGACCATGACTATGGGCGCCAAAAAAAAAAACATCATTAGCATACAAAACAAAATAATAAAAACCACCAAGCATATTAATAGCAAAAATATCGCTTTCTAGACTAAACATCAGTATGAAAAAAAAGAAACCCGGAATCATTTTTTTCAATAATAAAGGGATCGAGCATAAGGAATACCAGGCATGAAAGTTTCTCTGGGTTCCTTGTAAATAATAATAAATAATTTAATAAGACAAAAGGCATGACAATGGATAAATAAGTAATAAATATAACGAATTAATAAAATGGAACTATACAACTTGACCAGTACAACTTGATAATAATCCAAGCGACAAGAGAAGGGAGTGATATAATAATCTAAGAAATGGAACAATGGTTGCTTCGAATTTTTGAAAAAATGCTGTGAACAAAAGAGGAAACCATTTTGGCAATGCTAGCACCATCTGGTATTCTCCAGTGAAAACTGGGAAGATGCAAAAAAAAAAAAAATTTTTTTTTAAATAGCAACCCAGAGCCCCATTATGATGGTCTTGGCGACTTACCATAAGGAAAAAGTCACTGAAGTCTTGGCAGACCATACCAACTGCTCCATTTTCATAATCAACCAGTGCAGGTAAACTAATATAGGGCCATCTTAACAGCACCATAGGCCCTCAGCCAAAATGGATGTTTTTGGGCTCTAGTTACGAGTGCTTATTTACATGCTGACTCTCGAAAATCATTGTACTAAATCTCATTAGGCCCCTGTGCGCTTGTGCCCTATCCAGGACAAGGTGACGGGAGGGGCGAATTGTGTAAGTTCACAATTTGATTGCCCCATATTTTATGGCTCATTTTAGACAAAATTTTGTATTTTGGTTGCCTCTTGGAAGGGGGTCACTATTTCCATGGCCCCTATTGTTATATCTGTGCCTGAGTGAAAGCAGGCATCTTCAGCACCGAATGAAGCGGAAACAGGCATCTTCCAATTCAAATTTGGATGAAAGGCAGACATCTTCAGCTGTGAATGAAGCAGAAGTAGACATTTTCAGCTGTGAATGAAGCAGAAGTAGACATTTTCAGCTGCAAATAGATATTGCTTCAGTGTGTACTGTGCCTTTTTGTGTGGGTGCATCAGATCATCCTAGATTTTATGGGACAGGCGAATTTCCCTATATTATGCGGTTCTTGGGAGGGACGATCACCCTCCCCCTGGATCTGCACTTGGCCCTCCCCCATAGCCATGCACAGATAAGCCCCATTCTTTGTTCCTCATTAGTTTGGGCAAACAGGAATTCATTCCCATTTTCTACAGTGAAACCTCGCTACAACGACAAATCACCCTATAACAATATTTCTCAAGTCTTAGTTGGAAATGCCTATACTCTAATGTTAAACTGCTGCCTCTCTCTATATAATGATGATCCCTCTTCAACAATACTTCTTCTTGGTCTGTAGAGTATCGTTATTTTGAGATTTCACTGTGCAGCATTCTTTGAAGCATAGTTACTTGATTATGTGTAACTACTATCGCAAGAGATGAAAGAAGTACAGGTTGCTTTTAGCTTATTTTGCACCTTCATAATGGTTTCATGAAATTCATCCAAATGAGAAAGTGGCAATACTCCAGAAAAAAAGAAGGGGGGGGGGGGGAAGGAAGACTGAAATATAAAAAAACAGCCAATTTTGCGGCCCTAAAAATTTGTGCCCTGGGCGCATGACCTCTTTGCCTATGCTTGAAAAAAGCTCTGGTTGGTCCATGCATTATGATGCACTGAGACAATCTCTCTCTGTGTATGACTAGCTAGTGAATAAATTATATTGGATTATTTTGCATATTTTTGAGTTCCCTAATGCAATTAGTAAAGAAAATTGTATATTCTTCAGAAAATAACAGCTGAGCAGAAATCTATCATGACGTGGACGTTGACTGAAGAAGGTGAAGAAATCGCTCAAAACGGCAGTCACGAGGCTCTGGTATACAATTCTATCCCCGCTGATGGGATACCTCAACAAGAATTGATGGTAAGTGAGGTTGATGATTAAAAAAATAAGATTTTTCCGAAACTAACAATTTTTTTTAAAATGTTGATAAAGACTATGATTCCGTACTGACATGCTGAGTTGGATCCCAACTTTGAGGTGCGAATGCGAGTTGGGTAAATTAACAATATACGGTATACTCTGTTTGTTGATAATTTTTTTTTTTGTTGCTTGATTTCACATTATTTGCAGCTTGTTTTTTGAGGAATAGGGTGGGGGAAATTATTATAACAAACGTTGACTGTAGGCCTATTATAGACTGTATCTATGAAAATGAAAGATTAAACACTTTGATGTTAGTATATGTTGAATTGCTCTCAATGTTTCAAAACAGTATTACATGAAATCAGACCTTCGCACCTTAACTGTCTGCAAGGGTGGATCAAATGGAAACAGAACAGCGGTTATAATTTGGTTTATTTTTGTATGAGTTTTAAAAATGTTTGTGTAGAGATAGAGCGAAGTAAGAAAGAGGTATGACATTGCCCTAGTTAGTTGCTCGGAAGCTCATGATATGTGCTGGCGGTTGGCCAACCGCCAGTTGGCAATTGCTGTTTTTTAATCTGTGTTTGAGGGTAAAGGAGAGCAACATAGTTTTTGTTTTTTAGTGGGAGAAGGAGTCAGAGTTCGCGAAGTGCATCGGCGAACAAAGGTAGTGTATAAAAACTGTTTACCGTCAATGACTCGTATGCAGGACTGCCACAAGCGTTTCTGAAATGGACGAGAATCTGTGAGTGATGATACGTGACCTGGTCAAGGTCACTTCCCCATCCCAAATGCTTTGATGAAAGAAGTCGGCCAGATAATCAACCTAAACAGACAGTGCATAATAAGGGACTTCAGCTAGAAGTTTCGAGTGAGTTTTGGTTACATTCATGCCATAATTACAGAGAAACTCCATTACAGGAAAGTGAGCACACAGTGGAAACGCTTGTGCCAGTCCTGCATTTGAGTCAGTGACAGTAAATGTTCTCCATACACTGTCTCCGTTTGCCATGTTACTTTGCAAACTCCAACTACCTCTGCCACTAAAAAAAAGAATAACACCACATTGCTTTTCTTTACTTGCAAACATTATGCAGACGCAGATGAAAAGCAACTGATTACCTGTTGAATGATACTGTTGGCCGATCGCCAGCACATATGTGATTCTGTATGACTACCTTGGGCAAGTCCATTCCGAAGTAGAAGTTGCCTTCCTTACTTCCCGCTCTCTACACAAAGTTGTGCTACATTCTTACCAGAATGAACTAAATAATAACTGCTGCTATGTTTTCATTTGAGCTTGTACCAATAGTTGCATTATTAAGGACATTGCATAGTGAGGACTTATTGTAAACGTTGGATGACGTATTGAGCATTGATTTTTTGTTCTACAGAAGACTGTTCCCAATGCGAAAGTCGGATTCAGCAAAGCGATGTCGGCTGGTTGGATAAAGATAGATAAGACTGGTGGCTCTGGACCGAAAGTTTTCAGAAAAGTTAGTGAAAGCTTTTGTTTTTCTCCTCTGCTTTCAAAATCCTCTCCTATCTTAATTAAATACTTTTTCCCCCACAATGGTGTTAATCACTAGCACTCGTCGATTTCATGTCTTGTGTTAAAAATTCCAGGTTAACCAAATCAGCGACAAAGTTCAGGAAGCTGCTCTGAAAATTAAGAACTCTAATGCAGATGCTGTGCCCAATAAATTGAAGCAAGATCTGAAGAAAAGAAAAATTCTGCAGGAAGTGTAAGAAGAAAAAGTTTTCATTTTTATCAAGGTTCTGGAATATACAGCAGACTCATGATTATTCACCAAGTTAGCAACGAACAACAAAATTGGGAACTTGTGCCTTAGAATATATTAGCTTTGTACATATTCTACATATTAAGGTCGTTCAAAATGAAAATAAAATCTTAGAGATAAACCACCCACAGATAATCAGAAGTCTATCATATTTTTGATGCGCCTACTTTTTCTATAAAATGCCATAGCTGCCAAACTCTCCCGAATTTCCAATTTATCTCCCAAAATTCAGAAACATTTGTATACCTCCCGAATCTTTACTGCATTTGCAAAAAAAAAGACATCCCTACGTTTAGAGAGGGAAAAAATGTGCTCCCGAAGAATATACCTGGAAAGAGTCTGTTAACTGTACGAAAAGATGGTATACACGTATGGTAAGTTGTCACCAATACACCAAATCATAATCGAATGTTTCATTTTGGCAAGCAAACGGGACCAATTCTCCCCTCTGGAATCCAATGGATGGATGACCATGCATTCAGTTTTAAATACATTTAAGCCTATACATTTTTTTTCACTCGATGGCAATACTTTACTGAGGAATTTAGATTTAAGTGTAGTAATGATTAGATAATTTTACTTTGTGTTGGGTGATGGCTGGTGTGACATCTCAATTTTTTTATGATCGACCAACCTATGAATTATAATCTCAGAGTTTCTTTTCGCTAGTGGTTTTTGGTCTATTTTGTCTATTTTCCCCCCACCTAATTGGCGCTAATTTTTTGTAAATATTTTTAAAATACTTTTTTGATACACTATCAGGTCGCCATTAGAATTTTCAGTTATTACTCCTCTCAGTAGCATATGCAGGATTTTCTTGGGGGTGGGGGTCATATTTTTTTTCCTTATCACTGGGGAGGGTTTTTATGTTAGGTACATCATAATTTCGGTTCAGGAAGAGTGGGTGGGGAGTCGCTCAACTCTAGAAACCCCTTTCCATATACCAATGATTTCACTCAAGATAATGAAGAAAAAAATACTTATGATTTTACTTTGATTTAAAAAGAAGTCCCTACTTAGTTTCCGAAAATCCCTTTAGTATTTATCTATCTGAGGTTTTGTGCTGTATTTATGTCAGCGGAAAAATTTCCCTGATTTTTGTTTTCTAGGGCAGCTGTAGAATTATTTTCATAAAAAATTGCATGTAAGAATATGTTTTTTAAATTTTGTTTCGAATTTCAGTGTTGTGAAAAGCTATAGCATCGAGAAAGGACCAGACTTCAGTACCAAAATAGTGAAACAAGAAACAGACTTGACACCAGAAATGCTATCAAGGTATACTCTTACTTTTGCATCAATGTTGTATCTTTTGCATGTGCCATGTGCTACCACACATGCACAGCTTTTAGAATCGCTGACAATATCAAGAATGAATGAACATTTTCACACAGCTGAGAAACAAGGTGCTTTCATTGCATTCAAGTGGTTATAGTAGTTTTAATGATGCTCTGTCTTCATACGTCTCTCTCTGCAGTGGTTCCTGGAAGGATAAGTCATTCAAACCTTACAACTTCAAGGCTCTTGGGATACCGCCGGATTGTGGCCACCGACATCCTCTCATGAAAGTTCGAGCTGAGTTCCGGCAAATTTTTCTCGAAATGGGGTAAGTTAGTTTTTCGATAATTATCTTAAGCCTCCCAAGTGGTTCCCAACTTTGAGGCGCGAATGCGAGCTGATCTCCCCATTGAGAAGTCTTGCCAGAGACAGCAACAGGCCTACAATGGTACAAATATTCAATCATTGCACTTCACTCCTGAAATATAGATGGCAGCACTGAAAAATCAAACCAACACTATATACACACTCAGACTGTTAGGTACACACACTCACACTTTCAGCACAACCCAGTAGGCAGTAAATTGCCCATGGTTGTTAACCAGAGCTTGGCTTGAAAGAAAGAAAAGATCTTAGGCATCGGCTCCTACATAGCTGCATTTGTAGTAATTTTGTTCATTAATATGTCATAACTGCCAAATGTCAGGATTTTCTGGGGGCGCTCCCAAATTTATAAGCCATCGCCTGGACTTTTGAAAAATTCTGGTATATCACACATTTTGACCCAGATTGTTGAAAATTCCTAATTTTGGGAGAGAAAAATAATTTCCAAAGAATTTATTCAGAAAAAGACTGCTGCTTTTGTTTTTACCCCACACCCCCTTCAAAAGGATGCCACAATTGGGTCAAATCACAGAGAAATGATTCATTTTGGCAAGGAAAGACAAAATTTGCCAAACAGCCAGCATCAGTTTTCCTTCTCAACAGCTGGATCAGTGAGATGTCTCGTACCTTTACTGAACTTGCATCCCGTTAGGTCTCTATCATATGCACCGGAACTTAGGGGCTGAAGTCATTTGACTCGTCCAATATGTTTTGTAACGGGGCTGAGATCCCCCAGTAATTTCCAAAAAAAAAAAACAAAAACAAAGAACAATGCAATGCACTTTCCCTCTCCTGTGTACTTGAGTCCCGTATATACGGTATGACCCCTCCAGCAACTTTTAGCTACCCCCAATGTTTTCTTCATGTCAGCGCCTCTGGTCTCTGTCCCATTCATGAGCCAGCTGGAATTTTTTTGTTGCTGCGATTTGATTTGAGTGTCTAAAATGACAGGTAATTTAATTTTTTGTTTGGCAATTTCATGCAAAATTGTTGATGGCTGGCATGATGTCGCATTTTTCCAAAGGAGAAAAAAATCCCTATGATTTCTTTTAACATTTAAGAAAAATCGATTTCATTTTTTCAAAATTCCCTTGTATATTGTATTTACTGGTATATAGGAGATCTAGACCTGCCAACTCTACAGATTTAGGCAGGAGACTCCAGATTTGTTAAAATTTCTCTAGATTTTTGCAAAAAATTAGATTTTACCCGAGCTTTCACGTACTTGTGACGTCAATGACTGCTGTCGTCGTTAGGGAAAACACCCATAGAGGACAGCCGTGGTCTTTCCCATCGAGTAGCCGTAAAAAAGGGTCTTGGTGACCGCATTTAAGCAACTGGCAAAGACGTGACTTTGTTTACATAGCGTTTATCAGCAATCATTTATCAGGGGTGGCAACCATTATCGGCAACCAAGGTCATGGTTGCCGAAATTCCTGTATAATTGTTATTGTATTCCATTAACAGCCGTGTGGTAAACACAAGTTTTTTCGTCAGCAGCTTTATATTTGGAAGTTTTATTGAAGTTATGATTTTTCATCAGTACTGAATTTTCAATGAATCCCGAATTATCATTTTCAATCAGCTGAAATTATCATCACTTCTGGAATTATTATTTCTTAAATTAATTCCCATTTTTAATTTTTTTGTCTTTCAATGGAATTTTTTTATTTAGATATTTTCTTACGCATGCAAGACGACCTGGGTTTCTGAAGCAGTGAAAATTGAATGAAAAAACCTCGTCCTATATGCGAATACACACAGTATTTGTTTTTGTATGGAATTCGGATCTGCATGAAAATTTCGCTAATTCTTATTCTCTGAAGTGATATGATATGTGTCTCCACAGAAAGGTAGCTTCAACATGATACTACTTCACCAAACACGAACTCTGGCCATATCGCTATATTGCAATTTACTGCCATTAGTGAGATTGGTGGAAGTGAAGGCGCTGTCTATCGGTGGTCGCCTCGAGTTCGTTAGGGAAAATATCTATATCCTCCCTTGGGTTCGAACCCGGGACCCTGACAACAACCTTCACGATGGTAGATGAACATCGTACCACCATGCCACTCGGGCACCATTCAACATGATACTGACATAACATGAAAATTCTGGGACTGGAGCACTGGAAATTTTCACTTAAAATTGTGGAATACAGATGGTAGCAGCAATATAGCATGAAACAAGCATAACTCTGACAACATAAATATGTTAGGACCACACACAACATGTTTTGGCACATTACCAATTCATTAGAAATTCCTCAGAGGAATGCTTACGAGGTGCATGTGTGATTAAGTATTTGTAATAACTATGATATATAGTTTTACCTCACAGTTTGCTTATCTGATGAAAATGCCATTTTCCTTGATGCTGCAGCCGACTTGTTGTATCAAATGTTTTAAAAAAATAAAATTTAGATAATTCATTTTTTTTCCCCGTTGGAATTTCCCTTCTTTATGATTGACCACATAAAGAACAGATTTTGTCTGTTTCTTCGTATAAAAAACAGGAAGAAAAAACAAGGAGTGGGGGCTTAGCCGAGTTTGGTCATTGCAATGGATTGAATGATGTTCACGTGTTGTTATATTGGGTAAAAAATAACATGGCAGAAATAAGAAAAAAATAGAAACCATGTCATGTCATAACAGTTGTTGCAATGGAACGGTCATTATAATGGTAGGTATAACAAGCATTCACTGTATAATGATAATCCATATTATTATGTCTTTAAATAAAACTATACAGAGCATTTGGTCTTTTTTCTGTTTCACAGCTTCACAGAAATGCCTACAAATAATTACATTGAAAGCTCTTTCTGGAATTTTGACGCCTTGTTTGTACCGCAGAAGCATCCAGCTAGAGATGAACATGATACTTTCTTTATTTCAGGTAGTTATAATGCTTTTGATCAATCTTTCGAATATTATATGTTCAGTAAAACTCTGATATAGTGGTATGATCAATGGTGGATAACTGAAATAAATTCGCGAGTTGTTAATTTATGAAACACACCAATAAAAAAACTGTGTTTCTCAAAACTTTCATTGGCTTAATCTTTTTAACCATTGTTCATTCGTAATCATTCGATCTTGACAAGCTCACATGATGAAGGCTCGGCTTAAATTATGGTACCATAAAACATCTGTAGTTATAATTTGTAACTAAGGGATGCACAACCTCCAGTCCAAATTCAGCCTATGAAAGGGTTTCATCCGGCCTGCAAAAGTTGGTTTGGAAGAAAAATGTCAATACACACACGGCAATAGATATCTAGGCTGACCATATCACCAAACACCAACTCTGGCCATATCACTATATTGCAATTTACTGCCATTAGTGAGATGGGTTGGAAGTGAAGGCGCTGTCTATCGGTGGTCGCTTTGAGTTCGTTAGGGAAAATATCTTATCTATATCCTCCCTTGGGTTCGAACCCGGGACCCAGACAACAACCTTCACGATGGTAGACGAGTATCTTACCACCATGCCACTCGGGCACTTTGCTTACCAACTGTCACAAAAATTTCTGAAAAACACTAATGACAGGAAACGAAGAGCTACTGCTAGTTGAAATCAGTGAGAATGTAATTCGCCAACAAACATGTGGGATGAATATATGACTATAATTAATTACGATAGAGTCATAATTACATAATATAGTTTATAAGTGATGACAATAGTCTTAGTTCTTGATCTCAAAAATTCAAGTAGACTTCGTTGAAAATGGGGAAGAAAATTGGGCATTTTCTAAACAAGTTGGGACAGCAAAAATTAAGGAAATGTTCTGTAAAATACAAATCGTATGGTTACCATTTCATAAAAGTTTCTGGCATGCAAGCAGCAGAAATACTGTATATCTGGCCGGCAGACTGATGAGGCATCTCTTCTTTAGCCCCCCCCCCCACCCCAACAATCAGGGACAAAATATCTCAGCTCAACATAAATGGAAGAAATTTATTCCAGCTTTCACTGTTTTTTTAACCTGTTTTCTTATCATGGCGAACTCCCCCTCACCATTCCCCCCAGTGTTCCCCTCCCCATCTTTTTTTTTGTGGAGCTATGTAAATATTTATTTATTCTTGCATGACTGATTTTTTTCTCTCAGAAATTATAAAATAGAAATGCACTGCATTCATATTTTACCCCCTTCTGTTTCTAACTTGTGAACATACAAACCAGTTTTTGAGATTTATCGCTGATACAATAAAACCCTCTTAACAGACACCCATCAGATGCGGTCACCCCTCTTTTACAGTTAAAGAATAATTTCCCCGGGTATAACAAATGTATGCATTTCAAACCCCTGATTAACGGTCATCCCTCTTTCACAGACAATTTTTTTTGTCCTGCTGCTGTAGAAAAAGAGAGGTTTTACTGTACTTCAAGTACATATTTTCCAAATTCGTTAACAAAAGCCTGTACATGGGGGGATTAAGTAAGCAGGTGGGAAAAAATATATAATTCTTTTTATTTTTGCAGATCCCCCAAAAGCTGAAAAATTCCCAATGGAGTATCTTGAGCGAGTTAAAGAGGTTCATTCGAAAGGTGGCTATGGTTCACAGGGGTCAGTCTTTTTCCTTCGATCAGTTGAATTCATGATAAATTCTATCTTGCATTTAAATCCTGTATTTACTGGTTTCTAAGTATGGTGTTTGTTTAATGCTTCTCAGTTACAACTGTGAGTGGAAGTTTGAAGAAGCGCAAAAGAATGTGTTAAGAACTCACACAACTGCAGTCAGTGCCAGGATGTTGTACAAGCTTGCACAACAGGTATAAACTCTACACATTTTTTTAATTCTATTAACTATGGCCTGGGTAAGCAGGACATCTCACAATAAAGTAATAACTAGTGTTTGGGTTTTTGTGGCAGGTCATATTTTAGACCTTTTCGAACTATTGGTCATATTTGAGCATTTCTGAATAAATCAGTCACAGTTATATTTTAGGAATTTTCAAGCAATTAGTCATGTGTTTTGGTCATTTGTCACTGATAATTTTAACCTATAGGCATTTTCTCCCAAGTTTCAGTATGTACATACTTTCTTTACTCGTCTTTTTTTTGTTTGAAAAGAAAGAAAAAACCTTTGCTTTACTGGTAGTTACTACTTAGTTCCGGGGTCAACCACTACCTCTTTCATATATTCTACATTCTTACCTATATTTATTGTATATAGGAGGTAGTTGGCAACCCCCTTTGCTATGTTTCAGAAAGAAAACCATGAATGGCTGGCCAAGGGCTCATGAAAGATCTTTGGACACACAAGATCTTTAAATTGAACTTGTTTTTGTCATACCTGAAGTCAGGACCATAACTAGAATTTCCGTCAGGAGGGGCTTGGTTTTTCCCTGCCATGTCATTGTTAATGCTCTATAACTGTGTTTTGCATAATATATAAAACAGTCATTGGGGGGTTGTTACCTTGAAAGGAAACATATAGGGTAGTAATTTGAAACATTGGGTAAAATTGAGCATTTCAATCCCAGTTCATTGTAATAGAATGGTCACCATAACATGTCATTATAACAAGCCTTGATTGTATTTTGAAGTAAAAATCATTTCATTTTCTTAGCCTTGAAATTTGTCACCCTCTCAAGATATTTGCCTCCTCCCTTCTAGTTCTGGCCGGGTCTGAATTTGTGTGTTCAGAGTGCAAAAAGTTAAGGAATTTCTTGCAAGAGTTTGGTGACAATATTTTCAGCACAGATGGTACTATTTCATTTTGTAAAATATGTTAAAAGTTATATGCGGAAGTGACTTAATGTGGAAGAGTAGATGACTTTGCCTAATAGTACTCAAAAACTACCCAGAATCACTCTGAAGACGACACCCATAGTATATCGAAATGCATTAAGAAATTTTTAGTATTTCCTGGTATTTGCCTTATTCGTTGACAAATTTTTGTGACTTAATGTATAGCAACATTGCTAGTTAGCTAAAGGAAGAATCAGTGAGATTGCAAAAAACCAACAAAGTCTGCTTTATGACAAGAATTATTAAGATATTCTGTGGTGATGTTTCAAAATACCTTTGTAAAATGATTCCTTCAAAAATTCCTTAAAAGGAAAAATGGTTATTTCTCCCCCTTTATTTGAACATTTAAAAATACATCTCGTAATTCAGTAAGTGAGATTCTAGAATGTAGGTAGGTGTGACTTTTATTTGAATTTGGTGAAATTGATTAAATTAAGTTACATTTAAAAATTTTTAAACATACAAAAATTATATTGTCATATTTTAACATCATATTTCCATGTTTTTCAGGTCATAAATGCTTGCATATTTCTAAGATTTTTAGGTCACAGAAATCTGATCTCTAGTAATAACCATCAAATAATGTTCTGTATTCAGATTTTTGCTGCCCGGGCAACAGCCCCCCTTCCAGTTCCAGCTCTATAATGAGCCCATGCACCAAGACGGCTCTGCATCATCGAATCACGATGAACTTGTGCGATTTCAATCTGGCATGTTGAATTACAGTTTCAGCCATGCAACTGCCTAGTATAGTTGGAAATGGGACAAATCATTCCATGGTATTTGCTCCTAATTGCCGATAACCCTGGGTGGGGAGGCTCAAAAACGTTATTAGGCATTGATAGCTTTAAATAAATTAGACACAATTTTTCAAAACTTAAGGAACAATTTAATCAAACATAATTAATTATAAAAAAATGGTCATATTCAAGGAAGAAAGAGAGCGATAAAGAACATGCTTTCAGGATGGCGTGGCCCAGCCAAGTGTGTCTCGCAACAGTAAGTCATTCGTCACAATGTGCACCCGTAAAGTTGAAGAGACAACCTCTTCAAATGAAATAATGACTTATCACTGAATGCTTGGTTAGTGGGAGTTTGTTTTTTCAGTTTGTAGCCAAGAATTCATGAGAGATTAACGATTTCACTTTTATTTTATCACTAGCTATAATAACTGGTGCTGCCCAGGTTTTCTTCAATTACTGGGAGGATTGAAAAAGTGACAAACCATTGTAAAGGAATAAACTATTATACATAATACTGGTAGCATTAAAGAAATGATAAACCATTGTAAAGGCATATGCATGTCTGAAATGCATTGCTAGGGAGCCACAGTAATCAGTAAATATTCTGAAAGTGATTTTTGAGGCTCAGAAACCATTGTTGCCCGACAGTTTTTTGCCCATTTGGGGCATTTGCCCTGCTCTGACAAAATTTTAAAGTAGCCTATCGTTCAATCCTGGTCCTTCAAAATTTGACGATGATTGTTCTGAAATTGTAGATTAGTATAGAGAAGTGTTTTTCAACTGTCAGGCCCTAGCATCAGTCAAACCTGGCCGTGAGTTTTTCACAGTTTCATTTTTATCCATTTATTTCACATTAGTTGTACGTATCACTGGGCCTTCCACTCACAAAAACAAAATCAACCAGGCCCTGGGCTTCCAAAGGTTGAGAACCGCTGGTATGGAGAAAATATGTACACATAAACACTGGAAATCAATTTTATATACAGTCGATCCTGCTTATGTTTTTCGTAAAACCATCATGAAAAAATGTAAATGGGAAATCTTAATGAGAATTACTTAAGAGTTGAAGTTGAGACCACGAAAATATGTCGTACTAAGCTGGAAAACATAAGTGGGAATGTTATAAGTGGGATCGACTATATATAAAAGATAAATCATAACGTGTCCTGAGAATAACAATTTTTACTCATATTTTTTAAAATAATCACTGACATCTCTCGAATCATTTTTTTTCAGAAGGAATTCAAGCCAGCAAAATATTTCAGTATTGATAGAGTATTCAGGAATGAGACACTCGATGCCACTCATTTGGCAGAATTCCATCAAATTGAAGGAGTAGTGGCTGACTACGGGATATCGCTGGGAAACCATATTGGAATTTTGTACCAATTCTTCAATAAGCTTGGTAACTGTCATTTAAATTATAAAATTTTTTGATTGTCATCACAAAAATTATTTTATCAGAATTCCTTGATAGAAAGTACTGTAAAACACACAGACAAATAATAAAAAAATATAATCCATGATAATTTCATTGTTCTTGTTTCTAGGTATAGAGAAGCTCCGTTTCAAACCTGCATACAATCCATACACAGAGCCGAGTATGGAAATATTCAGTTATCACGAGGGTCTGAAGAAGTGGGTGGAAGTTGGAAACTCTGGTATGTTCCGACCTGAATTGCTTCTCCCGATGGGTTTTCCTGCAGATGTCGTCGTTCTCGGCTGGGGGCTATCATTAGAAAGGTATCAATATATTGACATATTTTAAACAAAATTAACCCCTTAACTCCCCAGAAAGGGAGTCTGTGCGTCAATTGCCATGGGTGTATGTATACATCTTTATTCTTTGTGATCGAAAGAGGATGGCACTGTGGAGCGGATCGTGTAAGATTTCATCGGTAGTTAAGGGGGGTTAGGATGATATTGCTCACACAAACACTCCCAGAAACACAATAGCGGTTGGGAAATAGTGGCTAAGATTCAATAAGCAGGATTGCGCAGAATTTGGAGATTATTAATTTTGCCAAGGTTTTTGCCCCTTGGCGACACAGAATTTATTTGCTCACCAAACATCTTCAACATCATGAAAATCAAGATGGCCACTTAAAAAAAGAAATACTGTAGCATTCAAATGAACAAAGGAACACAAATTCAAAAATTGATCAAGAGAATATATGTGGCTAGAATATTCCAGCTATAGAACGTTGCGAGGAAGAATTCTCTGGAACTATGAAAGAGAAAGTATTGGTCTCTGGATTCACCAATCCATTACACTGTATTTGGATTTGATATTCCTATATTAGCAAACTCGATGCCAACCAAATTCGTAGTGTCAACACTATTCAAAACCATGCTAGCAGCATATTTCGGCCAAGAAACTAGTTTCTTTTGCAGGTATCAGGCCAACTTTTGTCAAAAAGCGAAATATTTTCCCTCTGAATAAAGAATGCTCATGCCAGTGCCGTCTTAATGCATGGGTCCACCTGGGCATGGCCCAGGGACGTCAAGAAAAGAAGGGGCCTCACAAAAATTAAATGTGGTTGAAATTTTCGAGAATTTGACTGGAAGGGACTTGGAAAAATCACTTGGTCCGGGGGCCCATGATGCTCTTAAGACGGCCCTGGCTCATCCATTAAAAAAATTTAAAATCCATGAGAGCGAAGGATGTATGATGACAAACACGATAACAAGACTTAAGACAGTGGTGCTAAAATAGATAAAAAAGGCACGTTGCCTTGAAAAACATTGTCGCAATTGAAAAGGGCTGAAACACCAAGGTAATCGATTGGTGACAGAGGGGGAAAAAAGCCAAATTTGGCACAAGCAGGAGTCAAAGGTCAGGTTAGTCAAAGATAATGATGCAGGTTGATTTTCATGGTGTTTAATTTCCGAATACTAATATAAATATGTTTTACAAAATAATTTTAAATATCCTCTAACCTCGAATCTAAAGAAACTGGCAGTTTCATTTGTTAATTTAAATTTCAAAAAAAATTCCAGCATTTGTTTGATCAGGGTCAAGATGACCATAAATATACTCTCACAAGGACTTTACCCTTTACTTATGTCCCCTAGACATATGCTGTCTCATACTGAAATTGATTTTTTTTTCCATTGAATCAGATGAACTTTCAGCAAAGTTTGAAGCTTTTGACATCACATTGTTAGGAGGTCAATGTTTGTTAGTGTGCAAAGAAATTCACAGAGAACAATTCACTGAAAGGAAAATTAACTGACAAACAATTCATCAACAAAGTTGATTGCAGTCGAGCGGTTAGGAAGCTAGCCTCACTGTGCAGGTCTGGGTTTGAATCCCGGTTCGGGCATGGATGTCTACTAACATTAACAAATTCCCTCAACGGATCATGCTGATTCCTTGGGAATGTGTGTGGATCACATTATTTTTTAAAGTAACATGGTGAGTTAGTGACTGAGCAAGTGAGTGGATGAATGAGCAGATGAGTTACTCATATGGATGCTCAATTTCTCACTGTTGTCAGGGAATTTTCCCAGCTGTAATTTTCCCATCTGTGAATTTTCCTATTGATGAATTATGTAGTGGTGAATTTTCCATAAATCATGTTTGTTTCTCTGCAGAAGTTACATTAAAGAGACAAATAGATAAGAAGTAACAGGGACCTGACCATAAAAAACCAGACCCTTATTTTGAAGGACATTCCCATTTCCTATAACTTATGTCGTCCTGCTTCTTTCCCCCCCCCCTCCGCAAAATATCTTATTTGTTTTTGAACGAAAAATCTTGACTGAACTCATACACTGAGATACTTTTTATTGCTTATAAACTACATAATGATAATTATGACCATAAATACAATCAAATCCTGTTATAACAAACTCCAAGAGACAGGAGGAATCACTTCGTTATAACAAAATTTCGTTATAAAGGAATTCTAAGTTTTTGCACTGTTTCTATGTAAATTTCTCTGGGGGGATTTGGAAAGTGTTTGCGTTAAAACAAGATTTTTGCTATAGCAGTATTCGACTGAAGTAATACAGATATTCATGTCACATATTTGCCATGTCCTTTTTTTGTGAAATACTTTTTAGTTCAATGCATATTTATTATAGCCTTTTATTTCCCACCTGAAGGCAATTGCTTTTTTATCAATATCAGCCGTAATTGGTAATTTTTTCCATGTTTGGTAACTTTTGTTTTTGGCAAGAATCAGCAATGCCCTCGATGAAATACGATCAGCCAAAGAAAGAAAAAGAAGTGAATGGTTCAGTTTCAATAGAAATAAATTCTATTGAATTATGGTAGTTTATATAAATACAAGAGGTTGATTTTTCGATGAATGCCTCAGTATTTTAAAAATGTATCGGTAGAAAAATTTACCCAGACTCTTGTTGGTCTTGGAATGAATCACTGATGTTATAGACATATCACTGTACTTAGGTTCTTCACAGTCATCTTTGCGAATGTTCATTGTTATTCATCTCAGAGAAGCCGTTTGAGCATGACACTTGTATTGTTTTTCATGTTTAGCTGTCCACAGTCATTAACACCATGCTTTTTAATTTTTAGGGCATAAAATTAAATGCACAGAAATGATCGAAAGTGTATACTTTGAATGTTGAGCTAACATTTTGAAAGTTTATTTATTCTTTGTTTTTTGTATGAAACTTTTTGATTTCTCCTTCTCAGGCCTACCATGATAAAATATAACATTGACAACATTCGAGAACTTTTCGGACATAAGCTCAACCTCCACATGGTGAATAGCAATCCGATTTGCCGGTTAGATAAATAAAGGTGAACAGAACTATGTTAATATAGAATTTATTTATTCAAACGAACGACTCTTTCTCTGTATATTCTGGCGATATGTTTTGAATAAAACCAGAGACAAATGCTTCAGTACCTCTGTATGCAGCTGTGAGCATGTTTTTTTATTTTATTTTATATAACCTAGGACTATATTTCAAATATATACATACCTCTACTCACATCCCAGGATTGTTTTATTTGTGTCTGTTATATCTTGATGAAAAATAGTTATTCTAATATTGTTTAACATGTCATGCATAGCATAAACAGTGTATGTTAATTGGGAAAAGTTCTCAATGCTAAAGACCATTGGTATAAAGTAATTTTACTTAATGTTTTTCCAACACCAGCTGTTGACATCATCAGGTGGTGTCGTAACTTGATACTAAATTTGAAGATTTGTTTTCTAGCTGGAAATCCAAGACTTTTTGACACAGTTAACCAACCAGCCAATGAGCACAGCGTGTGCTTATGCTTTTCAAGCCTATCAGATGCCGCTTTTTTGATCGGTCACATTCAGTATCAAATTTTTGATATCCCATGAGTGGCATCTTTCATCTTTACATCCGTGGACAAGAAGCAGTGAGCGATCTGATTGGTTATCTCGGTAACTTTGATGATGGTCTTAGAATGAAGAGGGTCTGATGTACTTCAGAGCTGGTGGTATCCACATCTTGCTGAGTTTCATCGCTTCCTGTCTCTAGTGGTGGGGATTTTGATGTTTAAATATTTCAGTGGCCTCTCTGTACATCTGAGGAAAAACAACTATTTGCTAACACCTGGTTCTGGCTTTCTTTGCATGAGGCAGATTTTCATAGGCGCACACCGGTTAGACAACTAGGCAAGACAACTTTAGACAAACTCAGTTATTTCTACTGACATTGATTTCCACGATGTAGTGTTTCAATTTGTCTGACTAACCAGTGTGTGTTGCACCATACAAATTACTGTAACCAATAATGACTAAGCTTGTTTTGCTTGTCTATCTGGTGTGCGCCCAGCCTTAAAGGCCAGCATACAAGTCAGACTGGGGTTCAATAATTATAATTTTTATCACCCTTTATATAGGAAAGATTTCCAATTTTCTGATAAATTCTTATACCTTTCTGGCATGGGTGCAGGCAATTGTCCTCCCAAAATCAAAGGTGTTTGTGCGGGTGATTGCATGAAAATCATAGTGCCCCCCCCCCCCAAATACCTTCAAGTTTATCTCCGCCTATTAGTATGAAAATTAGATTCAGTGAGTTGTTATATTCAAGTATATACTGCAAGCAAGATGCGTGTACAGTAGAACCTCGATTATCTGAAGAATGGTGCGACTTCAGATGTGTGGCCACATGACTCATCGGCTGGGCAAATGTTTTTCTCTATTTGTATCATTCTCATTGTACATTTTAGAACTGTGCAGAATGGCTGACAGGAAAAGGATAACTGTGTTTTTTGGTTATCACCATCAGTCCAGATAATCGAGGTTCTACTGTATTTATAAAATGAGAACCCATAAAAACTTTTTAAGTAGCAAAATTTAATGCCTTTCTACAAAACTGGAGAACCAATCACAGCAAAATTCTTTTTTTGAGCATAGAAAACATCAAAGGGTATCGTTATGATAATAGGGAAGAAAACGAGACAAAATATTTCACATGCACACAAATATAGCAGAAAGCCTTTTTTTTCTGAAATGCTCGGCATATTTGACTAGAATCTCAAAATACAGTGAAATATAAATTTGATATACATTAAAATCATGAGTTTTTTTTTAAAATAAGACTTACAAAATATACATTTTTATATGAACCTCACCTTCTCGATAAAATCAGTAGTACAGAATCATCATGAGTTATCTGTTGTAATCCAAAGAGATAAAAAACATTTTTGCTATCGGGAATCGAATTGTAGTTTTATTGTCAAGCTGAAACAAATTTCACCACTTTACATCAGGGAAATTACATCATGTCCAATCTTCAGCCAACTATGAATGCAGTGCAACCAAAAAGTGTGAAGTACTATACAATGGGCTTAAGTAATTAATACTGTTTTATTTCAATATGTAGTAAAGTCTGACCCTGAAGCAGTGTCAACTGTGCTTAGTGCCAGAAATTTTCAGAAAAGCCCTGTTTTTTTGCGACGTGTACAATGTGAATCACCTAGCACAATACGTTCTTCACTTAACGAATAGCAAAAGCAGTATGAGACTGCTTTCCTACCGAGTGCAACATGCTCAGCTCCAGTGCTTTATGTTGGGCGTGATTGGCCTACTGGTTCTGGAAGAGTCAAAGGCATTGTAACACAGCTTTAACACAGTGATTTGATATTAACACAGTGATCGATACAATGCCAAACTTGATATAGTGCCAGAATTATGCAAAGTAAATGGTGGCATAAAATCAGGGTTTGGCCTACTGGTTCTGGAAGAGTCAAAGGCATTGTAACACAGCTTTAACACAGCGATTTGATATTAACACAGTGATCGATACAATGCCAAACTTGATATAGTGCCAGAATTATGCAAAGTAAATGGTGGCATAAAATCAGGGTTTGGCTGTATTTTTTTCATCACTAAAGGTGGAAAATGTGCTCGGCTTGCTTTATTTGGCTTGTGCTTAAAATGCTATCATCAGTTATTGTTTGTATTTTACATGTGGAAGCAAAATTCAACATAAATCTAAATGCCTGTTTACATGAGTTTCAGCGATTGAGTAGCCAACTAACCCAGTCTAGTCACAGTGATCTGTAAATATGCCTTGGTTCACTTAAATGATCTGAATGAGCTAATCTTCAGCCGAGTACACCAACATTACTGTCCAATTTGTAGCAAAATTTTATGTTTGTTAATTTGATCCAATGTACTGTGAACACTGCCTTTCATTCTGAATTGACCGCAGCAGGTTTTACCCCCTTATGGTCACATTTATTCACCCCAAGGGATGCTCGTGTGTTACGGGGACACCTGTCCCTTGGACAGATTTTAAAATAATTGGAAACCTAAAATTGGGCCACATAATTAACTGATCTAAAACAGTACAGCGGGCCACTAAAGTGTGCTATAAATCAGGGCTGGACAAATCAGGTTGCCATGGTGACTAAAAAATTAGTATTGCTAAATTGCTGGCTGGGAGCGGCAGTTGTGAATTCATAGCAGCGAATCTGACCGTTGCCACAGTGGTGGTCGACTGAAGTTAATTTTCTGTGGTTCCCAACTTTGAGGCAGAGAACCGATGAGAACGATCTCCCCATTAAAGTCTCACCGCAGAGCGCAACAGGCCTACAATGGTATACTATTCAATCATTACACTTCATGCATAGATAGAAAAAATTCATTGCAGATATGGCAGCGTTACACACATAACAAACATTAAACATTACACAGAAACAAACTTCACGGAAGGTTCACTACATGCACACACATATTTCAACTTGTACCAATTCGTTAGAAGTTCCGCAGAGGAATATGGATGAGGTTCATGTCTGATTTAGTACAGGTGAATCCTGTTATAACGAACGGCAAGAGATCGGAGGAAACACTTTGTTAAAAAAAATTTCATTATAAAGGGATTCTAGGTTACCTAGCATTGTTCCTATTTAGAATTATTTGGGGATTAGAAAAGTGTTAATTAAAATGAGATTTTGGCTATAATGGTAGTCATTAAAACAGGATTCGACTGTAATAGTATATCTGCTAACATGAAAAAGGATCACTATGCCCTGAAAAAGTCAAAAGAAACATTATATTTTGGACTTTATTTTTGGGTTAGAATTTTTTTGGCGCCTAGATTTCTTTGTGATTTATTCAGCCCTGCTGTAAATGTGTTGCAGGTCACTTGAGTGTTCTAGAACTGTGCCGCGGGTCATTTAAGTGTTCTGAAACTGAGTCAGTGATCTGTAAATATGCCTCTAGTTCAGCGGTTCTCAACTGGTGCTCCGTGTGCACCTCCCAGGGGCTCCGCGGCGGCTCGAGGAAATGAATCAGTAAATTTGATAGATCTATATATATAAAATTGATTTTCTTTCTGTCTGTCTGCGTGTGTGTGTATGTATGTTCTCTATACAAATCTACAATTTTAGATGGATCGTCGCCAAATTTTGCATATATATCAAATGGGACCCCGACTTAAACGATAGGCTACTTTAAATTTTTGTCAGAGCAGGGTAAGTGCCCCAAATGGGCAAAAAACTGTAGGGCAACAATGGTTTTCGGGCCTCAACAATCACTTTCCGAACGTTTACTTTGGTTACCGTGGTTCCCCAGCAATGCGTTTCAGACGTGTATATGCCTTTACAATGGTTTGTCACTTCTTTAATCCTGTTAGTATATGTATATGTATAATAGTTTATGCCTTTATAATGGTTTGCCAATACTTTTAATACTACACAATACTACTATTCAATACAATTACATTTCAATACTCTCAGTAGTGAGGCTTTTTGAATAGACGTCATAATCATCATCAGCATCGCTTTGAGGGTCAGGAAAAGGGTGAGACTCATAGAAATCACTGTTAAAATTGCCGATTTTACTGTAGAAATGCTGAAATTTGGGGGGGTTTTCCGCCACATCAATAATTTTAAAAATTGTATAGAATTCCCGATTTCTGAAATATTGTGTTTGCTTAGAGGTATACTAAGCCCAGGAGATTGAATACGAAGTAATTAGCCGGACCTACTTTTGAGTTGGGTATTCATGTAATAACATTGATTTCAACTTTTTATTTATATCTTCTCAAGAATGAAAATTAATGTCTCCGTATTATCTTCTGATATTCAACTGCATAAATTCATATAGTTTAGGATGTTTTAAAATTAATTATGGGCCCGTAAAAAGTACATTGAAAAAATTCCACAGCTTTAATTAAGCATTTTTGAAAGCTGAAACAGGCAGATACTTAACTTGAAGTTCGGGGGGGGGGGGCGAATAGAAATACATAGCGCTCCTTAAAAAAGGAAAGAAAAATATATATTCATTTCTATGTTTCTTTAAATCTAGATTTGTTTATTTCATGAGTCGCATAGGAAGTCGCCATATTGGTTAACTTAGACACGGTTTGCATGTCCCTCAAAGAAAGAGGGAGATATCACGTGTTTCTAACAGCCTCATTGAAGAAAACCCGGGCAGCGCCGGGTATTATAGCTAGTAAGTAATAAGAGATTCCTACAAGGTTCTGCCATAAAAATTAAGTACAAATAAGTTCTCCTCGAGTCAAACAGGGCTCCGCCATAGAAGTTATATACTGAAAAGGGCTCCGCGAGTGAAAAAAAGGTTGAGAACCGCTGCTCTAGTTACTTAAATGATCTGTAAATGTGCTGTGGGTTGCTAAAGGGCTCTAGAACTTTGCCACAGGGTCACTCAAGTGATCTTTAAAAATGTGCAGCAGCCTCTCAAGTGCTCTGAAACTGTGCTAAAGGCCACTTGACCACTCTGTAAATATGCTGTGAGTCACTCAAGTAATCTGGGAGTATGTCACGAGTCAATCAAGTGATGTGGAACTACACCACGTATCACTTTAGTGACCTGGAAATGTGGCGCTTAGTTCATTTTACAAAATCAGGTTTGTGGTTGCATGCCATGAGTGGAGCATATACATCAATCCTATTTTGCTGGCCCGCCCCTAGAAGCATACAGCGGAGTGGAACATATAATGACCTATGCCATCCATTCGCTGTGTGAAGGAGGAGATTTGTATGTATTTGTTGTGCATGTTGTATAAGCGGTTCGGGGGATATGCATTCTTGCTCAACAAATCGATTTGCACATTGTGGTTTTAATGTCTTAGCTCGACTCTACACATATTCAACAAAATAAAATTATGACGAAGATTAGCTTATTTGCTGAGCAAATTGAGTTTGCATTGTATATTGCATTCATTACAGACCTTTATGATTAGAGGTCCTCTTCAGACACTAGTCATCTAGAATCATCTCCGAACAACTCTTCCTGGTCTAATTAGCCGATCTGATCATGCAAAAGGACCATAATGCAATCAAACACAAACATGACTAAAAACACATAAGTACACATGCACAAGAAATATTTTGATTTTGCCACATTTTTTTTAGAACAAGATGCCGATGTTCGTGCTTTTGCATTTTTTCGCTCGATCGTCAGAACTCTGTTCTGTTTGGATTTTTTTCTTCATGTCCCCGGCAGATTGCAGCCCGACGAGTTTATTGTTATGAACTTTCCGACGGAACATTGGCATTGAAGATTTAGAAAATTTCCCGAACGAATATAGCGCATACTCGAACGACGAGTTTGAAGAGAGTTTGTCCAAGTTTTTGAGGAACGTATCAAGTGCTGGCACGTAGATTTGAGGCGTACGTGATGTTCTTTGTTTCATCTTCTTGGAAATTTCTTCTATGAGAGCATGGACGGTTTGTTCCGGGGTTTGAGCGATTCGATCAGCCTCAGGTTGCACGGGTGGCGGTGGAGGGGGCGGAGGTTGTGAGTGGATGATCTGCTGCTGCTGCATTTGGTGGTGAGAGTCCTGTAACGTCTGGCAGCTCGTCCCGGGATGCTGATTAAGTTGCGGCAGGACAGTCTGGGGAATCGAACATTGTATTTCCGTGTGGGACAGAGAAACTGTGTGATGCTCCATACTTTGTGAAGGATGCTGGTTCAGTACGTCATTTTCAGTCAGCGCCTGCTGATTTAACAAGGCGTGATGATGGTGATCCAAAACGTGATTATGCTGGGGAATCGTTTGATGGTCGTGATGGTTCATAGGAACATGGTGAGAATTCAAAATTGCTTCATGATCGATGAGTGAACTTTGATTTACGGCATCACACGTGGGTGAACCATTGGAGAGAAAATAGCTACTATCAGGTCCTGCTAAGTCTTGAATGTTCAGATCCGATGAACAAGAGTCATTCAAGATTATGTTCTGGAAATTGCTCGATACATCTGGCAACATGGAGTTCTCAACTTTCTGGCCAGTAGCCAATTGAAGGACTAGAGCTTTTTCCTCTTGCGTGTTCAGGGGAACGCATTCGTAAGATGGTATGCTGAAGTTACGAAACACAAGCAGCTGGTGTTTGCACGGCGCACCGTACCTGCCTACCCTGCACTCGCACATGCCGAGAGTGATGTCCAGATGGTAAGCAGTGTCCTTGACATCATTATGCACCTCATATTCGTTTTCAGATTTCTGGGTGATAGTGTAAGCCTCCTGCGGCATGTCAATGAATAGGAACCTGGAGTGTTTCACATTATCGAGTCTATTGTTCGCGAGATCTATGAGTCGTCTTTCATAGTACGTGTCCAACCGGGAAAGAAAATCCATTATCTGTAACGGGTTATATATCCTCGTGCAGCTAAGGATTGGATCCTTCAGCAGTATTATCGACGCTTCCCAGTAAATGGATTCGGACAGATCATCAATTCCAGGAAGTAAGTGGCGCCTGTATGCCAAACACCACTCGTGCCGTCGGTTGTAGATACTGTTATAATGATCGATGAATACAGAATAGGTTTTCACAAGGCTGTCTTGCATGCAGTAAGCATAGTTTATCTCTAGCTCGTCGATACTCTGCGAGAAAAGTAGAATTTTAACCTTCGAAAATAGAGAAGATCTGTGTTCTTTCTTGACAGCGCTTTTACGGTCCCACAGAAAGCACCAGGATGACTGTAACAAATGAGAGATACACACAAAAAGATGCGAAGATGGGAATACTGCTTTGAGACTCTGCTTTTCGCTTTCATTATCACTCGTCAGGAAGATTTGGGGTCCTTCTTTTTTTCCACAGAAACAACCGTCAGGAAGAATCTGTTTCCATAGGTCAAAAGCAGCTTTCATGCATTCCAATGAAATGGAAGTCGTAACGAAGCAACCCAATGGCAAAACACCACCGCTGGTGTAGGTCAAGAACATGAACACCTTGCAAGAATTTGGTTCTTCCAGTTCCCCGTAGGTATCGATGAATACCAGTTCAGAACTCTGGCTGATCAGAGTGTGGACTCTGTGCATCAGCGGCGTACACAGAGCCATCACAGTGTCCTTCTCAACGAGCTGCATCCCGGCAAAACCGCCGCTTTCGCAGAACTTCAGAAGAACCTTCTCGAGCTGGTTTGTGATTTTGTCCTTGCCGATCATCATGCTTTCGAGTTTCCTCTTTTTCTTCACTTTCTTATAAGGCATGTCGTTGTTAATGAATTCGTTGGCAGCTCTGTCATCCATGGAGCTACAGTCCGGTAGATTCTCTATGCCATTCTCAGTCTTCGATTTGAGCTTCAAATCCAAATCTACATCGCTTAGAGCGGAGTCTTGGGAGTCCCCATTGGTGATTGCTGCTCTGCGCCTTAATATCTTATAGTATAACCTGCAACAAATTACAGAGGATTTTAATTACCTTTTGTTGCATATTATCATTGTTTGACATTGATGTAATAATTGTAAAAACTCATTTGCATTAAAAAAAAGGTAAATCGAACAAAATTAGATTATCTATACTCAGTCTCCTTCGATATTTTTAAATCCAGGAATTGGATCACTTGTTTCCATGGCAACAAAAGCCCCAACCAGGGGGAGAACAACCTTTTCAGTCAACGGGCCAGATATGCAGTAATTCTGCTTCTCACAGGCCAGAAATTTGTACACAGTAAAACCACTCTTAATGGACACCCTCTCAGATGCAGTCACCCCCTCTTTTACAGCCAAATTATAATTTCCCAGTGTATAATAAAAGTATGCATTTCAAACCCCCTGATTAATCATCATCCCCCCCCCCTCCTTTATGAAAATTTTTTTCTGTCTCACCAGTGTCCATAAAAAAGAGAGGTTTGACTGTATATGGGGTGGCCATCTGACCCACAATTTTACGGGACATTCCAGTGAGTTTCGTCCCAAATTTTTGAAAACTAGATTTATTTTCGTGACTAAAGCTGGGTTTTCCTAGGAGCAGGTTTCCTGTGCCGCGCGCAACGTGATTCGCCCAGCGCGACACGGCGTCCACTCACCAGTAAAAAAAGCAGCATGACTGTTTTTGTACAGAGCGTAATACTCCTTCTGGAGGAGTCAAATGCGTCGTGCGCCGCGGTTTTGCCGATATTCTCTTCACTCTTGTGTGTTTTATTTCCCTTCCCTTCAAACCGGAGCATGCAGATGACAGAGTAGCTGATGCCAAAGCCATATACTTTATATAGCTGCCCTTATCTGATGCGCCTCGCTAGGAAAACACAAACGCGTAGCGTGATTATGTAACTCGTTTCTGTCGGCGCAAAATGGTCTAATTCGGTTCACGCTGTGCAACAAACCTATTCCTAGGAAAACCCGGCTTTATAAACTAATGCCTTTGACAATTTTTTTCGCTCTACTTAGTGATTTCCCATATTTTAAAGAAGGAAATATGATCAGCTTAATTAATGTGTTGTGTTTATTGATACTTTTCTACCTGAACACTTTTTGCCGGTCCGATGGAACCACTTGGCGGGCCATAGGTTATGCATACCTGCTCTAAACCAATGTCTCAATATTTAATGAAATATGCCCAATTCTCGCCAAGGTTGGCGCTCACTGAGGTTGGGGGAGGGGGAGAAATGTGTACCAAAAATATTGCAAAATAGGGACAATCAGGGATTGACACATTAAAAAAATTCTTTTAGCATGAGCCAAATTTCATAACACCAGAACAACTGGAATTTCACACTACCTAGAATGATGGATGCCGGCCATATATAAAAGGCACCTGGGTATAATGGCGATAGAGAAAAATAAAATAACTGTCCATTCCCTCCTCTTGCTCTTTCATTTGTTGTGTTTTTTAGATGATATCTCATGACCATTGCGTTTCCAACCCTGCATTGCTATGTCATTCCAATTCGTCTTTCAGTCACCTACTCCTCCCAGAATTTTGTACACTGTGATGGTGAATTCCTGTATATATGTTAATCCAATCAACTTGTATGACATGACATTCATGTTCTTTTTTAACTGGGCCTTTAATTCTGTTGATGTAAACATCATGTAATAAGAGTTGAGTGAATTAACATATACACAGGAATTCACTATCACAATGTACAAACGTCTGGGAGAGTAGGTGACAAAGTGTGGCCAGTTTGTGAAAAGTGGTCGAGAGTTTTGGCCAGAGTTTAATTTTAAGAAATATGATTTTTTGGGCTTAGGCTGGCCAATTCCCAAAGTGGCTGGAGATTCCCAGCTAAAATTCAATGTGCTGATGTAAGACAGTCTGGTAGGTGCCAAATACATTTTTTTTCATCACCAACGTGTGATACATAGATATATACAAGCTTAACCCCGAATCATGCCTTTCTTTTCAGACCTTGGCCAGTGATCTCCAGCCACTTTGTGAACTGGCTGGCTAAAGCCCGAAATTTAGACATTGCCCAGGCCAACTTATAACAAAGTTGGCCAATTAGCAAAATGGCCAATTTCAGGCTTTGGTGGCAACCAGGGTTCATGCTGCCTTTGCGCCAAATCATGACAAAATATTTAATTTGGCACATAAGTGAAAGATCAAATTTGCCAAATTGTGAGTATCCATTCGGCCTCTTGATGGTTGAATCTGATATTTGACATACCATATATACTCGTGTATAAGCCGATTCGTATATAAGCCGACCCCCCACTTCAGGACCACCAAAACTGCAATAAATTGAAAACCCGTGTATAAGCCGACCCCCAAAAAATCAGTGCGTTTTAGAGAATTTTTTTTTTAATATTTTCATGCAAAATGAATATCTTACGGAAATTTACAATAGAAAATGATTCAAACTTTTTAATCCATTTCTTTTGAGTCCCCAAGCTCACCCTAATCCATCAGATCATCATGGGGATGCGGCATCTTTGTTTTTATCCTCATCTGGGCTGTCATTGCCATTCTCACTTTCAAAGAGGATATCATCTTCAGTTCCGTCCATCGCATTGCTGATGCAACACTTTCTGAAGGATCGGATGATAATTTCGGCAGAAACAGAATTCTACGCCTCATGTACCCATTGTCACACTAGGCCAATGTAAGGTTTCTTCAAGGCACCACTTTTTATATCATCGGAACTCATCCATTTGATCCACAAATTTCTCAAATAGTCTTTGAGAGGCTTGTTCATGCTCACATCTAAAAGGTGTACAATCTACGTTAGCCCACCTGGTATTAAAGCCAATGATATTTTCGATTTCTTTGCCCTGGCTTTGACATTATTGGTTCTGTGGGGTTTGAACATATCTCGTACCAATAATGGCGCTTACAAGAATGACTACTGATTGCAGGGGGTCGATATTTTATCATCAAAAACTGACCCGAGTATAAGCCGACCCCCTGACTTGAGGAACAAATTTTTCCACAAAAAAACTAGGCTTATACACGAGTATATACGGTAGTTGCTTTGGAATTTGCATTTTATGATGCATCAATTTGGCTAAGGTTTTCTCTCATTTGGCTACAAATTTTTCCATCTAATTAGCCAAATTGCTACAGTTGATAAGAAGTGAGGGAGAACCCTGATTGCAACATACACATAACCACGCTAACATGCCATTTCTAGCAGCACCATGCAAAACCGAATAAAACCAGTGCAGTAGAGCAGCTCGGCACAATGCTCACAAACATTGATATACAGATAATTACTGGATCATGTTTATCTGAGTGTAATGCACAATGTTAAGTAGTTTACAATCAGAATTGCCTCTATTATGTTGAGCCTCTCATCCAAACTATTTTTTTTTTGGTTCGGTAGTGCATGATGCGACTCAGCTTTTGAATTACATCAACACATAACTATATTTTCAAGCTAAAAAAAAGTGATTGCAAATAATTCACCTGTAACAGAATTGTGGGTCAGGGAGCAAGGCACGATCTTGACACACTTTGCTGTAGTTTTCTCCGTGTTCGAGCTGCAGGTCGTACTTGTGCATATCTAGGGCAGTGGAAGGATTGTGACCCAGCCGGAAGAGGCTCAGGATCTTTCCCTTGACCTCAGGAAGAACGCTCCGATGCCTCAAGATCTCTGGAGTGGATATCGGGTGGTTATGAGAGAAATCCATTTGCAGAACTGTGGGGTAGTTGGGCAGATGTGGGTCTTTCGATCTGAAAAAAAGAAGACAATGAATGACTTTAAATATGTTCCACATGCAATATGATGAAGAAAATAATGGCTTAGATGGAAACAGGCTTGCTTATATATGAAGGTAGATTGATACCTGCTTTTTCTCTCTGTCACCACACGTTTCACGGTGATGCCCATCTTTGCTGGACAGTCAGTATTTTTACACCTGTCTTTTTCTCTAACCTTGTCGCTCCTAGGTCTTGTGTTATGCTGGCATCGCAGATCTATCTGTGTGAAATTAACTATATAAGGTTTTTTTAATCAGGTACAATAACATGCATATATCAGACTGTCCGTTCAGCACATTCTCAGAGATGAGTGAAATGTACATTAAAGCGGTGGGTTCCCGACAAGATGTCCTAGATATGGTTAATGAAGAAGCCGTATTGACAAAACTTTATCCCACCCTACAATCTCTATATGGGAGATTTTTTCACTGAAAATTTGTGGTGGTAAGTGGGGTTGGCGTTATAATGGGGTTTGACTGTATCAGGTTTATGCCGGATTTGGCAATTTGTTTGGTGATAAGTTGGCTTTTTTAATAACCCGGATCAATTGTATTATGGGATATTTTTCCCTCTGCACTAGATTGTGATATATTTCACTCTCGGTCATGAATGTTTGATGTGTGAATGTTTTAAAAAAGTCCACAAAATCTCCAACATGCACGTGATACTTCACATTAACCAAAAAGGAAAGTGCAAAGTTACAAACAGAATCCAAAAATAAATATTATTACATAAGAACAAAAAAAAAACTTGTGTTCAACAACAAGGGTGTTATTCAAGTGATCTGGCACAGCCAGGGCTGCAACTGGGGAGGGGGGGGGAAGGACACAGTCGGTTCTGACACTGTCGGCACTGGACTTTCATCCTTTAATTGCTTCTTTTACAAGATGGGCGCAAAAATGTATGCTTGCGCAGCTAATGAAGTATTCGGTTGCGGCTCTGGAAACAGTGCTGCAAGTTACTTAAGTGTAAGTGATCTGTGAATGTGACGCAGGTTCCTTCAGGGATCTGCAACTGTGCTGCCGGTCACTCAAGCGATCTGTGAATATGTAAATGTTCTGTAAATATACGGCAGGTTAATTAAGTGTTCTGTAAATGTAATGTGCCTGGGGTCACTTAAGTGATCCAGTAATGTACTGCAGGTCACGTAAGTGATCTATAAATGTGCTGTGAGTTGCTCAAGTCCTCTGGAACATGCCGTGGTAATTTGTAAATATGTAGCAGGCTATTTAACTGATCTCTGGGAATGTGCCACTCAAGATGTGGAACTGCACTGTCGGCCACGTAAGTGATAGTAGTAAAAAATTAGGTTTGAGGTTGCAGACCACATTAGATGACTCAGAGGGGCCACATACGGGCTGCAGGCCATGGGTTGAGCACGTGCGTGTGTGATATAGATCATTATTCTTTTGCCAGATCATTGGAAACATGAAAAAATAAATAAAATAACTACCTTGAAAACATTTTTCGTTCCACTGTGAGGATACGTCCGCTCGACTCTCATCGTGCATTTTGAATGCATCTGGAAATCCTCCAGCCATTTCTGCGCTTGCTGTTGTTCCTTACCCGCAGTCCGAAGCCTGGTTTTGAAGTTTGAACCGTTCATGGTGAAACTGCATACCATGTATTCATACTCTTCAGGCAAATAAGACTAAAATGAATGAATGATACCATCATACAGTCAATGAAAATCTTAACATATTAAATTAAAGAATGTGATCATCACAGAAGGGGGGAAAAAACCAACAGGAGGGCTAAGTGGGCCATAGCTCGGGGAAGCATAAAATTTAGGCGATGAGTGGGGAAAAAAATTTGACGAGAATGGGAGGACTTCAGAATTTGGTTTTTATGATTTTGCCGCCTGCAGGCTGCATAAATTTTGTGGCTCTTTCATTCAAGTTCCATTTTATTAACTCAAATTTGCAACCCTGCACTAAACAGGGCCACCTTAACGCATGGGCCCACCCGGGCACTCAAGAGGAGAGGGGCCTCTGAAAAAAGGGAAGTAGTTGGATTTTTCGAGAATTTTCTAGGTAGGGCCTCAGAAAAATCATTTGGCCCGGGGGCCCATGATGCTCTTAAGACGGCCCTGGCACTAAAACCTGCTTGGTCTCCATCCTGATAAATACATCTGTCTCCAAGTCACTTACACACTCACACACACTCTAGGTCACTCTTTCGGTGCTCACTGACCCAGTCCTTCACTCTCTAGGTCCCTCCCATGCTCAGAAACTCCCCAGGTCATTATTTTTGTCACTCATTGATCTAATCCCTTGCTCTTTAGATTACGTTTTTGGTCATTCACATGCTTACACACTGTTTTGATTATTTTTTTTGTCAGGCATTGACCTGGTCCTTTGATCACTAGGTCACTATTTTGGTTGCTGGTCCTTTGATCTCTAGATCACTCTTTTGGTCTAGCACTGACCTCGTCCTTTGCCCTCTAGGTCACTCACTGACTGACTAGTTCTTTGCTCTTTTGATCACTCTTCTGATCCCTCATGTACTTGCGAGTACTCCAAACAAGTGACCTCCTGAAAGAGTGACACTTAGAGCGTGTGCGAGCCATATGCAGAGATGAACATGAAAGTTTGGGGGCGGGGCATAATGATGTCAATTCACATACATTAAGTGAGTCGGTTTCACCTTTGATGCTGAGGGGGTGCAATGCCCCCGTATCTCCGCCCATGGTGCGAGCATATGAGTGATCGAGAAACAGTGTGCAAGCATGTGAATGACCAAAACAGTGTACAAACATGTGAGTATGAAGGTTTCGACAGTTAGCTGATGTGAAGATGAATCCAGGAAAAAAGAAAATTCAACTGGCCTTGTGGGAAGGTTGACTTGCACGTTATCTTTGGATAACCATCTGAATGATAAAAAAAGAGTGACTGTAGAGACACAGGTGTACTTGCAGGAGTGGGTTGGGGGAAGGCCAAGGGAGTTATAGCACAGGGTAGCAAATTCAAAGAAAGAGTTAATAAAGAAAATCGGACTAGAATGGGAGAAGGGCGTTAGCCTGAAATTCCAATAGCCCACGGGCGGAAAAACCCATAAATGAGCCTCCGCCCATTTGATTCTCCCTCCCTAGTTGCTGCCTAGGGTATGGTTCCCTACAGCCTGGTACCTAGGCTGGGAACCCCCTCAATAGTAAATTTATAGCGTGAAAAAAAAAAAAAAAAATCGGCCTCAGGGCTAGAGTTCTGTCAGCCCTGACCTTGTGGGGAAGGAAGGAGGGGGGGAGTCCCTTAAGGGCCCATACTTTAAGGTGCCCTGAATGTGACTCTATCGAAAAAACAGAACTTACCTTTAGCAAAGAGAAACTGTCCATTGCGGATGGTTCACAAAATTTACATTTCATGATGTTGTTGTTATTGCATGACATGATTGAACTCGACTATAACATTTAATGGCCTCGAAACTTACTGTTGATTTAGAGAAAATAAATAAATTGTTTCTTTTTTTAAGGTTCTACACATCACAGAAATTTAAAATTAAATTATTCTTATTTTATAACAATAATTTTATTTTTGTTGTTTTAATATTGACAAATGTCATTTAAACTTCCTATAGCCGTGAAACATATCAACAACAATAACAAAGTACGCCATCTAGCGTTAAAATTTGTGGACAGTAGGGACGTCCGTGAATCCATTAATTAACGTGATTGGGCTTTTGACTATGGTGACCATACGTCCCGTATTTTCCGGGACAGTCCTAGTATTTTTGGTTATTTTGGTTGTCCCGACTTACTGGTGAAAGTGTCCCAGTTTTTCCCGTATTTTACACGAAGCCTAATTGAGAGTTTTTATTCTTCATTGAAATCAAAATTGTCATTATTTTCAACTCATAAATTATTTTTTGATAATTACAACTATAAATGAGAATATTAATCTCCCACATTTGTTTCGGTGAACGTTTTTTTTTTTCGTGGAATTCATTTTAATCCACTGCAATTTTCAGTAACGGTTCATTTCCCGCCATTGTTATTTTAAGGTACTTTCAACAATATTTGGCAACTTTGTTTGGTTTTGGCGTCATTTATGGCGATAATTGGCGATGTCACGTATTTTCCCGTATTTGGAATCCCAATTTCCCGTATTTCTGTCGAGGAAATATCGTCCGCCTACTTTTGACGTGACGTTCATGGAAAAAATCCAAGAAATTTTTTCGTTCAGAGTTTCGCCGCCAGAAGATATTTTTCTTTGGTGTAGTCGAATTTTGTTTGTGTTATAGACGAAAATTTGCTTGTTCACATTACATTCAAAATGCTCAACACCAGAACACTTTTTGAAATTCTTTGTCATTACAAAAACAAACTCAATAACCACCATATGAGTCGTCTTTGATCGTGAAACTAGATGCAGCACCAATACTATAGATAAAAGCGAAACCCTGTCGTCTTATCTGTCATCTGCCGCTTCTGAGATTCTTCGTTTTGAACGTCTCCTTACGTACATGGATAAGAACTGAACTGGTGATGAAAACTTTGTGGATACTTTTATACAATTTAACGAGGACTTTTAGGGTTCTAGTTGTTGGTTATTTTTTTTTCTTTCGAATTTTAACTCATATAGCATGCAACCTGCTCAAAAATCACCAATATTTACCCATATTTTGTATCAATTCTTTTTTTGAATCATTTTAATAACAAACCCTCTCGTTAAATAACAGCTCGGTGCTGAGAGTTGGTTTCAAGACATTTGAACAAGTGGTGTTTGAAAAAAATGTTCCTTACCTGAAAAAAAAAAACCAGTTGAAAAGAGCATTTCATTGGGAAACATTAGCATATACAATGTCCGCCATCAGCTAATATTGAAATATTAAAAAAAATTTAGTGCAGGTAGAACAAAAACTTGAACCTGGATAGACGCATAAATTTTATAGTGCTAATTAAAAGTTGAAATATGTGTAAATTTTTGGAAAATTTGCGTGCACCAACCCCTTTAATACGCAGTTCGTGCCAGGCAGTTTCTCAATTGAGATGTATGCAGTTCAGTCTCTAAAGCAGAGGTCTTCAAATTTTTTCTAGTCGTGAGCACCGTCTGTATCCACCATAAAAAAAGGGGAGCATCCGTTTAGTTATGCATTGAACTGTACATTTTAAAAATTTATAATAGAACAAAAATATCAATTACATTTTAGGATTTGGGATAAATTCTTTTATGTCTATCTTGATTGCAGGAAACATAAAATCCTATATATACTACACAGCGCTTTCATACTGTATAGTATAAGATTTTATTTTTTGTAGCAATAAAGATAGACATAAAAGAATTTATCCTAAAATCCAAAATGTGTCCAATGTTTTTCTTCTATTATAAATTTTTATAAAACGTACAGTTCAGTATATACATTAATGAAATACTCGTCTGTGCGTAGAGGTCAGAAAATACGAATAGGAGTGGGCTTTGGTATGAAAAGAGTGTTTTTCTTTGATGTGGGTGGAGGTAGAAAGTGACCATTTTTAGAAATCCGGCATACCCGGTCTACCACATTTGGCAGGATAGTCCAGAGTCCAATAAAAACAGTGGTGCATAGGAAAGTCCGTTTATCCTGGAATATTGATGCTCACGAATACTGATGCTGCCATCTTATCTGAAAAATAATAACTACCGTATACACTCGTGTATAAGCAGAGTTTTTTTTCTGGAAAAAATTCGTTCTTATACTTGGGTCAGTTTTTGATGAGAAAATATCGACCCTCCGCAATTAGTAGTCATTTTCGTAGCAGTGCTCGAAAAACCTATGGCATTATTGGTATGGGATATGTTTAAACCCCCACAGAACCGATAATGTCAAAGCCGAGGCAATAAAAACGAAAACAACATTGGCTTTGATACCAGGTGGGCTAACGTCGATTGTGCAGCCTTTAGATGTGAGCATCAACAAACCTCTCAAAGAGTATTTGAGGAATCTGTGGATCGAATAGATGAGTTCCAATGATAAAGAAACTACAAAAAAATGGTTCCTTGAAGAAACCTGACATTGGCCTAGTGTGCCAATTGGTACATGAGGCGTGGGATTCTGTTTCCACCAAAATTATCATCCGATCCTTCAAAAAGTGTTGCATTAGCAATGCGATGGACGGAACTGAAGATGATATCCTCCTTGAAAGTGACAATGGCGACGAGACAGCCCAGGTGAGGAAAAAAAACGAAGATGCCGCGCCCCTATGATGATTTGATGGATTACGACGAGCTTGGAGACTCAAAAGAAATGGATTAAAAAGTCTGAATCATTTTCTATCGTAAATTTCCTCAAGCTATTCATATTTTGCATGAAAATATAATAATTTTTTTTTCTCTAAAATGCACGGATTTTTTGGGGTCGGCTTATACACAAGTATATACGGTATTTGTGTGGTGATGATGATTATTTAAAAAAATAAAAGCAGAATATTCCATTCACAGTGTGGTTCGTTCTGAGTGAAGCTGAAGAACTGAACTGGATCTTCGAATTCACGGTTCCCCTATTTTTTCGGTACATAAGCAGTTTCCCAAAACAAATAGCCCTTGTAGAAGCAAACGACAGGCGAAAAGCACTGAGCTATAAATAAACTTTACTTATAGCTCAGTGGCGAAAAGTTCCCCTTTTTTTTATTTTACTACTGCTGCCATCTTATCTTGAAAATAGTAACTATTTATTAGGTGAAGCCCAATTTTTAAGAAAATCAGAATACTTCATTCATTCAAGTTCCTTGTGGTAGAAGCCCAAGAGCTGAACTGGATATTCTAATATACGGTTCAGTTATTTTTCTGGTACATAAGGAGGCGTCCAAAACAAATAGCTTTGGTGGAAGCAGACGACATGTGAAAAGTAAGAGTTTTCCTCTTTTCTATTCTACTACTGCTGCTGCCATCTTACACAACAAATAATAACAATTTATAAGGTGAAGCTCATTTAAGAAAAAAGCTGACGACCTCATTCAGTCTGGTTCCTTATGGATTAAGCCAAACAACTGAACTGAATGTTGCAATTCACAGTTCAGTTATTTTTTAGGTACATCAGGAGATGCAAACAAACGACCTTTGTAGAAGCAGACGACCATCGAGATTATATTACAATTAAAATGACCATATTTTCTCAAAAGAAATACGGGAAAATACGGGACATCCCCAATCATTGCCAAAAATGATGCCAAAACCGAACAAAGTTGCCAAATATTGGTGAAATCATTAAAAAACGTAAAATTCGAGTTTGAAAACGAATGTCGAGTAGACACAGATAGGTTCCATTTTGAAGCGAAAGGAACATTGCAAAGAAGAATGGCCGAAAAACATAAATCAAACTTGGAAAAATGTTTCCTAAGATAAAAAATAAAACGCGATATTGTACAATTTTGGCACGTATCAGCAAGATTTTCTGTTTTCGACCCGATTCTACATGAAAAGAGTTCGAGGAGCTGCAAAAGAACTCTCGGACTCACATCGATTTCGAAGCTTCATGTGGTTAGTTGGACCGTTTTCATGTGCGCCACGAATTTTTATTTAATTTTGAAATTATGCGGTGAATCTGCTGTTGTCAATGATGAAGTGTGCGAAGAATTAATAATGTGCATAATAATTATGTACTTTCATGCCACATCTTATAAGTCCGAAATTTCGTTCATTTCCAAACAAATAACCATTTCCGCTGTTATTAATCCTGTGTTTTACAGCTTCAACAGGAACCTCCTTTCTCTGATGCAGTCACCTCTCTTTTACGGACGATTTCTTTTTGTCCCGTGAGTGTCCGCAAAAGAGGGGTTTTACTGTATCTATACAACCTCTGACGTCTATACGTTATATGAATACTTTCCCTAATTGGAAGTATGCCTCTAGAATCAACGGTTAGCCAATAATTTGCCACCAAGAGACTTGAGGCATCACCCTGTATATGTTTTATTATATTTTTTGGCATTCCTGTGGATTTTGTGATAAAGTCATGCTATTTCGCTTGTCAAATTCTTCCCAAAAATACTGAATCATGGCTCAAAAGGGCCCAAAAATGTCTGGGTGGTAGGATATAAAATTTGTTACGCCAGCGGCGTAGCGATTAGATATATAACAAAATTGAGAAATTGGATATGAACGACCCATCTCTAGGAGTCTGTGGCTATACCATTACCGTTCACAATGATCTTGAAATTATTGTCCACTACCGGAAAATGCAGGTTGATGCATCGAGATCCCGTTCGACTATATTCTTTAAGCTATATATTACAGGGTGTGATCCAAAAATCACGCAACCCGTTCTAAAATATTTTATTTTTAAAATGCTATCAAGAAATAAAAAAAAAAAAAAACGGTATAGTTCGAATAGACAGCATTTGTGGATACAAAAACAAAGTTTGTTTCAAAATGTTATAACGTGTATTCAAATTGTGAGCCTTTTGTATGAATGCAAGCGCGCATTCTTTTTGTCAGGTTTTCGACCACATTTCTCTGGGCACTCACCTTTTCAATCTTCTCTCTCTCACGATTGAATGCTTTTTTTTTAGTTAATTAATAAAATGGGGATTATTCTTGTGCATTTGTCTTCAGGCGTTCCCCCAAGAAAAGTCACAATTCTTTTGGAATAAAGTGATCATCGAGAAGTGTGTGTGTTCTCATGAGACGTATGGCAGGTTGCTCCATTCTGTTGCAAAAAGCAAAACGTTCATTTTCATCCAACAGTGCAATGAATTACCAGAAAATATCCTTTTCCAGTTTCCCGTTCACTGTTTCTTACAAAAAAAAAAAAAAAAAAAATGGACCCATTTTTTCCGACGGCGTGAAACTGAGCACCACACACCGATTTTGATCGAATGCAGAGGCTTTTCATGATAGACGTGCGGATTTTCGGTGCACTAAATTTTGACGTTTGATTCGATCCGGAGCTTTTAACTCCGGAACAACCGGAACACGACAGGCGCTAAACTCCAATTTCTTCAGGGCTCTATGAACATTACAGAATTTCAACATTTTGTCCTTTAGTTCACGCATTCCACGCTAGCTCAGTAAAGACGGACGCCCACTTCACCTGCGGTCTTCAGCATTTCCAGTTTCTCGAAAATGGGATACCAATCGGAAGACTGTTGTCTTATTGGGCACAGAAACATTTGGGTACTCATTTTTGAATGCCTCAATAACGGCTTCAAATGAATGAGTTGAAAAAAACCCTCTGAGAGTATTAGTGTGAGAATGAAAAATACAACCTCTGACAATAAAGGTTGGTGAATAGTCCTGTAACATTAACGTAGATGAAATGTTAACGAAAGTTACCTTACTGTCCTTCGAAATAGTCCCCTCCCATTACTATGCATCGCTGAGATCTCCTATCCATGTCCTGGAAACTTTGCAAGAAGTCTTCTTTTGGGATGGAGTTCAAAAGCCTCGTCACGTTTCGTTGGATGTCAGGAATATCGTCAAATCTCTTTCCTTTCAAAGCGCGTTTGAGTCGTGGGAATAGGAAGAAGTCTGGAGGATTGAGATCTGGTGAGTATGGTGGATGTTCAATTTGCACCACCCCCTTTTTTGCCAGGAACTGTTTGACGATATTGGCTGTGTGAGGGCGAGCATTGTCGTGAACAAGAAACCATGAACCTTGTTGTGCGTACTGAGGTGGTACCCTGCGTAGACGTTTCATGAAACGGGTCAAAATTTTCTCAATGTTTTCGTCACTGACGGAGGTCGCCGGTCTTCCGCTACGGGGGTTGTCAGAAACAGTTTCCCGGTCTTCTCTAAAACGGACGAACCACTCGTACACACACTTCATGGACAGTGCTTGATCTTCATAAACACGTACCAGCATCGCGTGAGTTTCTTTCGGTGTCTTGCCAAGCTTAAAACAAAACTTTAAATTGATCTTTTGTTCGTTCATTTTCCTGTTCTTAGTTAAGAACCAACGCACTAAACAAGCACTTTGTAAAACAAGTCTTTCACGGAACACAAACGACGCTCAACTGAACAACGGTGGCGGCAGATGGTCAACACCTGCTGCTACGCATGCGCAGCGTTTTGCTTCTCGCCAGTGTTGCCAGATCGGCCGTTCTGACTTCATTTACCGAACTTTATTGTCAGAGGTTTCATATAAAAAAACGTCTTTCTTCATCTTGAACAGTATAGTACTGCTGTATATGAAAAAGCTTTTCATTTACAATCCGTAGAACTTCACAAATTAATTTTGTGATACATACCCTGTATACGTCTACCCTACGGCAGCCACTATTACTAACCTAAAGGAAGCAATTATCAATTTAATATAATTATTTGGTACTTAATTATGTAATATTCCGTAGAGATATTCACTGTGAAAACTTTTTCTGAAACTTCTAAAAATATCATATTTTAAAAGGTGTTTATGATACATCCGCTTGAGAAAAAAATTCTGAACTCCAATACTTAATCAAACAAAAATTTCATTTTCTTATATGACGGGTAGATGACGCACGCAGCACACTATCTACGATTTATTAAATTTTATAAAACTGATGTTCAGCGTGTCTTTACATTTTTCTATCTGTATAATGCGTGTAATCGTGAGGAAAATAAATGTTTTGTTCAAAACGTCGATACAAAATACAGGGGAGAGGGAGGGAGGTTGTGGGCTCGACTTACATAAGGGCCAGATTTTTCGGAGAAAAATTGTGATCCGGGTTGTGTTTTTGTTGGTCCTCAAGGTGAAGGGAGGAGGTATGGTAAATTTTTGAATTCAAATATCTCAGCGAATATTGCACTTACAAACATGGATTTTGTTATTAGACTTAGGAGGGACACGGCAACAACTTTCTTATTGGATTTTTCAGCACAGGGTGTCCATATAAAAAGTTTTTTCTATTCTAATGACTATACAATCACAAGAAATTTAAATAACGTATGTGAGATATACACGTTATTTTGGCACTTTTTATAATTGGAAGTATGCCTCTAGGACAATTGAACAACGTTGGCTGTTCAATTGTCTTATCTAACCCAAAAGGTAATTCATTTTCTATGCCTCTAGGATCAACAGGTCACCAGTAATTTGCGTCCAAGGGACTTGAGGTATCATCTTGTCTATTTTTTTTTGACATTGCTGTGCATTCTGTAATAAGGCCATTCTGTTTTGTGATTTCAAATTATTCCCAAAAATACTGAAAATGGCTTAAAAAGGCCCAAAAGATGTCTAGGTGGTAAGCCACAAAAATCGTTAAGATGTTCCGCAAGTCAGTCTTGCACTGATTTGAATGATGCATCTTTTCTTTCAAACCGAGCACAACTCAGGACTATCACCATTTATGGGCGATTTACTACCTAGTGAGTTGTGCCGGAGGTGTAACTGTGTGTGTATACCTAACAGTCCGAGTGCATATATAGCGTTGTTTGATTTTTTAGTGCTGCCATCTATATTTCAAAAGGGAAGTGAGTGATGTGTTTTGATTGAATTACATTTGTGCTGTTTGTAGGTCTGTTGCGAGACTTTTTAACGGGAAGATCGGTTCGCATTTGCGCCTTGAAGTCGACCACCACTATGGCGATGAGGAACGTCTGTGAAATAAGTTTAGGGGCCGTCACTAGCGACACCGGACTCAAACTTGAGATAATTGTCCGGTCCCGTTTCATAAGTTATCACTACTTGCAATGATAATCTACTAATATCACTCTAAAATTTAGTCCAACATCATCTCTAGGTAGGTATTACATGATAAAAAATTCCTTGAACATATATTAACTGGTGTTTTTAAGTTTTCAAAATTGCTAAAAAAATCTATAACTTTATACGTTATGTTTGTTTTGATGCATCAAAAAAGAAAGAAAAAGAAATTACAGAATGTCAATATCAAATTCAATACCAATTTTATTTCCATATATTGCAGATAGATAACGCAATACAATATTCATGACTCATTTACCTTTGTTATGAAATTGATACAGTGTGTCTATGCAAATCTTTGTTTTCTGCGTATAGTCGGGAAGAAGTCGAACTCTTTTTTTGTTCAAAAAACAGGCCGTTCCAACATTTGCAAGGGGGAGGGGGGTGGTTCGACTTACACAAGGACCTCCTCCTCCTAGCCAGATCATGGCCCGCCGCTGTACCAGGTGGTCGAAGAAGACCTGGGCCATGTCGGGAACTGGGTGTTGCGAACTTACCGTGAAGTTTGTTTGTGTGTAATGCTTTCGAATTATGAATGAAGTGTAATGATTGAATATTTGTACCGTCGTACACGTTTTGCTCTCTGTGGCGAGACATTTTAACGGGGAGATCGCGGCTCGCATTCGCCCGAAAACCAATTTCTACCGTCCACCACTGTGGGGTTCGATGGCGATTAAGGGCCCTGATCCGAGTTGTGGTTTTTGAGGTCCCCAAGGGGGGGGGGCGTGTGGAGTTATACACATGTGTATATAGGGTTCAGAGAAAGCCCCTTTATCCTAGAATGAACTGGCAAAGAAAAACATCATGCTTTGAATGCTATGTTCATTGAGATGCTTGGATTCGAATAGCGCTGAAAATGAAGGATAAATGAAGCATATTCAAAAATTTTAAACTCGCCATTTAGTTTATACTGTTTATTCACCTCATTTTCGGCAATTTTTGATTTCAAATACGTCAGCGAATATTGCAGTTTAAAAAAAATGTTTTTTTCTGTCGGGCTCAGGAGTGATAGGGCAACCACTTTCCTAATGAGTTTTTAAAACTGGATATCCATATAAAAAGTTTTTATTTTTCATTTTAATAACTGTGCAACACGAATAACGTATCTGAGGATAAGGAAAACTGATCCTAACTGGAAGTGTTTCCCTAGAAGCCATGGTGTACCAGTAATTTGGGGCCAAGGGTCTTGAGGCATTACCGTGCATGCATTTTTTGGCATTCCTGTTCATTCTGTAATAAGGTCACGCTATTTATTTTGTCAAATTCTTCCTTATAATACTGAATCATGGCTCCAAAGAGCACAAAAAAATCTTGCTTGGTAGGCCATCAAAATCGTCAAGATGCGCTTCAAATCAGTGGTGGAATAGATTGGATTGTGTAACTAGATTGTTAGTGGATTTGAAAAACACCCATATCAGGAGCCTCTGTACACCTTGTCGATAACGGACACTCTATGGTAGGAAAATTTTATCTTTAAACAGAAAGTATTCGCGATTTTTATGCTAATGCATAGAGGCCCTGTGACAGACTACTTTGCCGCACACTCATTCCGATCTTATAATGCCGTATGGCAATATCCAGCCAGTGGAGTTGGGTGGGAAATAAAGGTGCCATCTATCGGTGGTCGTCCCAGGATACCTCAGTACGTAAAGAACTTGTTTCTGATGTTCTTTGCCCGGATATGAACCTTGACGGACTCCTATGACAGACTGTTACCATGAACATTTGCAGCGGTTAAACTACATCAACCACTGTTATAAATCCACGTGTAAAATTTGGAAAACAAAATTGCGAATTTTCAGCGGCTTTTGAATTTAAATATCTCAGCGAATATTGCACTTAAAAATATGGTGTTTTTTTGTTGGACTAGGGAGGGACAGAGCACAGCACCACTTAGTGATAGAAGGCCTCCGCAGTCTGCTTGTGACGTCAGTAAGTAGTCCATTTTCCAACAGAAATATTCCGGAAAAAAAACATTCCCTGCTTGTACCAGTATCACCATTGTGAGGAAAAGAAATGATCGGGGGCTCAGAATTGGCGATTTCTATGCCCCACATTCAATTACTATGCGGTATTTGTGAGCCAATCAGGAAGATTCTACGCCAAAATAAAAAGAAACGAAACAGGCTGCTGTCTCTAGGAGGTGCTGGACAGAGCAACAACTTTCTTATTGGGCCTTTTTTTAGTACAGGGTGTCTTTAAAAAAATGGTTTTCACTTTATGTCAATAACTATACAACCCCAAGAAATATAAATGACGGATCTGAGGTTTACACGTTATTTGGCCATTTTCCGTATTTCGAAGTATTTCCCTAGAATCCATGGTTCACCAGTAATTTACGGGCAAGGGATTTGAGACATCATCTGCACGTATATATATATATATATATTTTTTTTTATTTTGCCTTTTCCCGTGTATTCTGTATTTACGTTCTGTAGTTTTATTTTGTGGTCTCGCCACAGACCTACGAACAATACAAATGTAATTCAATCATAACACATCGCTAACTTCACTTCTGAGATATAGATGGCAGCAATTAAAAATCAAACACAACACTACGCACGCTCACTAGGTAGTAAATCGCCCATAGATAGCGATAGACCTGAGTTGTGCTCGGTTTCAAAGAAAGGAAGTTTTATTTTTGGGACGTCCCCATTCCATCCACTCAAATGAAATTGGAATAAAGCTATATGCCTAGGTTCGATAAAGCGAGTAGATAATATATTATAGGAATATAAAATACTCGCCAGAAATCCACTAACTAATAAAAACAGCAGGAAAAACTACAAAAAATCGTAGATACAGACGGCTCTTTCTCCTCAGTCCAATAGGCTTATATCGATGAATATTTTCTGGATTTCATGCCGAGGTGAACTCGGGGGAAAAAAAAGTCATCTTATCCCCGCCGGGACTCGTATACGATGGCTCTCTTTCATTCGTGAAATAAGAAAGGCAATGTCGTGTCTCCAGTGATGTAGATGGTAGCATGCTTGCCCTGAATGCAAGTGGGCCTGGATTCGAGTCTCCGTGGAGACATGTTGACTTTTCTTTCCGAGTTATCCTCGTCATAAAAACCCAGAAAATATTTGTTCTCTGCAACAAATTCACACCTTGAAACGTGTATATATGATACGCGTTTTCGAAAAAATTTCCGATTTCCAATATTAAATCAAATAATAATGTAATTTTTATGTATCGCAAACAGATGGCGCAACACACATTCATTTCTTTTTTAAAATGAAATTTTACAGTGTGTGTTGCATTTCTGTCTGTATATATACTGTGTATACTATAGTCGTGAATGAATACAGTGGAACTTCGGTTAACTATAAAATTCGAATTAAGCTATAAATTATAGCTTAATTCGTTCCGCCAACGTGATCGTTATCCGAATCAAACTTCCCCGTAGGAAATAATATAAATTCGTATAATTCGTTCCACAATTATTCATTCACATAAAATTGATTAATAGAAACGGCATTCAATAGATAATAAAATAAAATAATAATTATACATAATGCAATAAAAAATATTATACGTAATATAAATAATGCCATAAATACACATACAAATACGATAATGTTTACAAATTAACTTACTCTAAACCACGAGAGAGAGAAGAGGACTGTTGTTTATATATAGGATGATTTACAGAGTCACTGTTATTTGCAAACTTACTCTTTTTGCGTGAATTTCAAAAAGAACCTTATCCAATGGCACTTGCTTTTTCCTCCTTTTTAGGATTTCTGGGAAATAGGAAATTGCAGTGTTCGTTGGACAGATTCATTACTCGCACATTCATTACTGCAGCTTTATTTGGGTGATTCTTTTCTACAGAGTTTTGCACAGATTCTCACATACTACACCTCTCTAATCTCATTTTATGTGTGAGGGACTCCTTACTACTCTCTTCCTCAGACGAGATACCGTCCATAAGCTCTTGCTGGTGCGTGCAAAACAGATCCATAACTTCATATAAAGTCAACTTCTAGACAATTTTCACCACTAGTTCTTGAATGCCATTCACATGAATCTCCAGTCCATGGTTTTCCCCTAGGACAAAATCTCTTCGACAAGTAGTCTCTCTTGTTATTGAGTTAGCATCCTCAAAGTCACGTTCAATAATGCAATCAGCCCACAGTTTTTCCCCCAAGCAGAAATTGAAGAAAAGAACTGTGCATATACGCATCGCTGCTATGCTACATCTAGTTTCGTATCGTAAATATTCATACTCGCACGTGTGTTAATTTTTCAACTGAGGCACGCTTACAGGAGACAGCAGGGGAGAATAATACCCAAAATTTTATAATACGTGTGTGGGCGAGAGCAAAAATCCATCAGCTCAGTTGTGAAAAAGTGAAAACGTATAAAAAAGAGCAAACTTTTTGCTCGTAATGCGAACCGTCGCTCGTTAACCGAGTCAAAATTTTGTTCAAAATTTTTGCTCGTGATGCGAATTGCTCGTTAACCGAAGTTCCACTGTAGAGTTTTTTTGTTATTGCAAAATTTAGAGAAGGGCTCGCTTTCTTCGCGGAGAAAAACCCTGATCCGGGTCGTGGTTTGCTGTTCATCAAGGGAGGGGTGCATAAGAATCAGTGTTGATCATAAAAACATACTAAAAATTAGAGAAAAGTGACACATATCTGAGGAGTGATACACATGTGAGGTGTACACGTTATTTGGATACTTTTTTTTAATTGGACGTGCCTGTAGAATCGAGTTTGTCACAAATTTACCGCCAGGGGATTTTAAGCAACACCTAGCATATTTTTTTGACATTCCCGTGCAAAAAAATATGCTAATAGCATGACCTTATATGAGAATAAAGTCATGCTATTTTGTATATATGTCAAATTCTTTATAAAAATATTGGTCGTGGCATGTCGGCGAATGTCTGGGTGGTGGGCCATAAAAATCGTTAAGACGCGCCCCTAAAACCAGAGACGCAATCGATTGGATTTATTACTAGATTGTAAGTGGATTTGTGACCCTCTTGATACTGGACACAGCGAACTTTAAATTTTTGTCGCTACCGACCGGATAGTTTCCCCTTCAAATGCTATGACTACTTGCAGCAGCCACTTTGATTGCACCGACAACTAAATTTACACGGATTACAAGGTAATTCGATGTTGGTAATATATAATAAAACATTCCATAATCGTTCACCAACTGTTAAAGAGTTTTTGAAACTGCTAAAAAAAAAAAATCTCGAATTTATGTATAATAATAGTCATGAAAATTCGTTCCAAAGTGTGGGGGGGGGGGAAGAGTTCAACTGAAAGTGGATTTGAACGACCCATCACACACAGGAGCCTCTGTGACACAAGTTTGGTTTGCGACCCTCTCGATAACGAAATGTTATGTTACATATTACCTCATGTTACGAAATTTTTGTCTTCGAACGGAAAACGTTTGTTGATTTTTTTGTGCGAATGCATCAAGGCCCTGCTCAACAGACTTCAAATATGAGGTACATGATATAACCACTTTCGCAAAGTAGATTATGTCATTCTACAAATCAATGCCGTTGCTAGTTGATGCGAAGTACTGAGCACTGAGCTCTCGTCTTAATCGTTTCTCTACTTAGGTAGAGATATTGATCAGTCAATGGCGAAATGGTTGCTTAAAAACAACCACTGGTAATTTTGAATTCTTAATTATATATAACCCTTTATATATAAAATATTCTCACTAATACAAAACAATATCAATATACTGTTAACACAGTTTTCGGGGATTAAAACATCTTCTACCCCATCAGATTTGACCCACTTTGCCACAAATTGCAAAAATTACCAATGCTTTACAACATAAGTTTATAGCATATTTTGCAATATATTTCCATTTAGACAAAAAATGATATGTGTATACACATGGAAACTCCAACAATGTCACCAAAACCATTCAATGTGATTTCAAAACATTTGACAAACATATTTGAAAAATAAATAATTATAAAATAGAAAAATAGAGTAGAAGGTTATACAAATGGTCATTAGAATTTACAGAACATTAATACACTCCTCATAGTCCCATCAGAATCATATGACGTAACTTTTGAACATCTGACTATTATATTAGATTAAAAAATCTATGCTGATTAGGTCACATAACAAATGGTTATATAATTCCCAAAGCGTTCATATCATATACCTTTCAATTAATAATCAATTTTATGAATAACTGTATTTACATAAACCATTCTCACTCCACCAATGTTAAAAATGGAATTGATTGGTAGTGATTAACATTTCCAGCATTTTAAAAAAAAAATTTGATGAAATTTATTTATATTAATATTTATCTATACTATGCTGTGGTACATTATTAATAAAAAATACAAGGTCTTTTCAATCATAACGAATTTTCCTGATTGGCTCACAAATACCGCATAGTGATTGGATGTGGGGCATAGAAATCGCCAATTCTGAGTCCGATCATTTCTTTTCCTCGCAACGATGAATGCGAGCAGGGAAATTTTTTTTCGCTGAATATTCTGAGGGGAAATGGAATACTTACTGACGTCACAAGGAAGTGCTGGAAGTACAGGCTAATGCAACGACGTCTCGTTCAATCAGCCGCTATTAAAACTGTCACCGAGTTTAAATACGTGCAACCATTATTATGGTAAGTAATATATAATAAAATATTCCGTAAACATTTTTCACCTGTGAAAAAAGTTTTTGAAACCGCTAAAAAAACCCTGAAAACTCCCATTTTAGAAGAAGTATATTTTTATGAAATTTGCTCAAAAAAATTACGAACTCTTTGCTATTGAATCGAATAAAAATTTTATTTTCATATATCGCGAATAGATGACGCAGCACACACACTTCATCATTTATTAAATTTCATAAATATAGTGTGTGTTTGTATTTCTATTTGTATACTGTATGTCGTGAGGAAGTTGAATTTTTTGTTCACACTGTCGTTCCCAAATTCAGGGGGTTGGGTTCCATTAGATTTTTGGGGAGAAAAATCCTGATTCGAGTTGTGGTATCGCTGGTCCTCGGGGGGAGGGTGGGGGGGAGGGCTATTGACTCACAGACGGGTATACAGCCGCTGTGGTGGTCGAGTGGTTATAGTGCCGGACTCGTGATGCGAGGATCCGGGTTCGAACCCCACAGTGGTGGTCGGCTGAAGTTGGTTTTCTGTGGTTCCCAACTTCAAGGCGCAAATGCGAGCCGATCTCCTCGTTAAAAAGTCTCGCCACAGAGAGCAACAGTCCTACAACGATAAATCATTCAATCATAACACTTCACTCATAGTTAGTAAAACTGGGGGCAGATGAGAGCACTACACATAACAAGCATTACACAGAAACAAACTTTACGTCAGGTTGCACTACACGTACACGCACATTCCCGCATGTACCGATTCGTTGGGGGGTTCCGCGGGGGGGGGGGGGTGCATGTGTGGTGTAGCAGTAGTAGGTAGGGGCTCGGGGATCCATGATGTTCTTAAGTCAGCCGCCTCGTTGGGCAATTTGCCTGTTGTGGCGTTGTATTTGTATAAGAAAGTCCCTTTATCCTGGAAAAACTCACGAACAGTTGATCATAAACGTATATATTTCTAATTATGAAAAAAACTATCTAAATAACGTGGACCTCAAATACGTCATTCATATCGCAAGAGGTTGTATAGCTATTGAAATTTAAAAATTAACAATTTATTTTCACTCTATATACTCAACAACCGAGTTAGAAATTTGTTACCCTGTCTGTCCTTGAGCCCAAAAAAAAAGACTCCAGGTTTTCAAATGCAGTATTCGCTGACCGCTGGAAATGAGGGAAAAGAACAACGCGTGAAGCGTAGAATGAGCTTGCCTGTTACGCTCTTCTTTCCCCCTCATTTTCAGGGATTTCTGAATTCAAAAATATTTCAGCGAATATTACACTTAAAAACATGGAGTTTTTATTGCTGCTGTTGGGCTCAGGAGAGACAGAGCAACAGCTTTTTTTTTGGGGTTTTCAGGACAGGGCGTCCATTCTTTTTTCCTAATAAATATACAGAAGCAACTATGCACAAGAAATTTAAAGGACGTATGCGAGGTCTACACGTTATTTGGGTACTTTTTCCTGATTGGAAGTATGCCTCTAGGATCAACAGGTCACCAGTAACTTGCGGTCAAGGGGCTTGAGGCAAATCGTCCTGTGTAATTTTTTTTACTTTGGGACCGTTCGTGTCTTACGTCAGCAAATTTTTACCCATTTTTGACTCCCCCCCCGTCGGCAAAACTCTAACCCCCCTTGTCAGCAAAATTTCGTCAGCACTGCCCCCACCTCCTAACGCATATTGGTGGGATCAGAAACGTACGCGGGAGGAGAAGGCGGTATAGGGGGCTCGTGCGCCGCTCCCGACGAAAAAAAAAATCTTTTTAATGCAAAATTTAAAAAGAAAATACCTTTATATGTTATTATAATCGATTTCTGTTAATTTCAATGCTATCTGAAGGGTGAGAGCTCAAAATTTCTCTTTAAGAAATTCATTGCGACCCACCCTTTGAGCCATGTATGGTAAACCCTTGATCCGCGGACTAAATGTGGTCCTGAAGGTTATCTGATGTGGCTTGCCCACCCCCCTCCAAACCCAATTTCGTAAAAATTAACTAAGCGGCACATTTTTACAGATCGCTTAAATGACCCGTAGCACAATTCCAGAGCATCTAAGTGGCCCGTGGCACATTTTCAGATCACCGAAGCAGGCCCGTGGCACATTCAAATATCACTTAAGTAACCCGCGACACAGTTCCAGAACACTTAAACGATCCGTGGCACATTTAGAGATCCCTCGAGTGACATGTGGCACAATTTTAGAACACTTAAGCGCCCCCCCCCCCCGAGTGCGGTTCTACATCACTCAAGTTACCCGCGGAACATTCCCAGATTACTTAAGTGATCCGTGGCATAATTACGGGTCACTTGAGTGATGCGTTGCACAGTTCAAGTTCACTTATATATATATAAGCGGCCGCGAAACATTTCCATAGCATTTAAGCAGCCCGGACAAATTTAGAGATCGCTGAAGTGGCCCTGTAAGGGATTTATCATTAGGGAGAATGTTAGTTTAGGCGCCCACAAACACTAGCGAAAGATTTTTCTATTTTTTTGGCGCACCGAGTAAGATACCATTTAGAATATTTCATATTTCCATAAAGGGTGGTTGATGACGTAACATCATCCCCCCCGTCGATGCTGACGTAATACTTGAATGACGTCTTTACCGCACACCCATTCCGGTCTTGTAATGCCGTATGGCAATTTCCAACCAGTGGAGTTGGGTGGGAAACGAAGTTGCCATCTATCAGTGGTCATCCCAGGATCAGTACGTAAAGAACTTGTTTCTGATGTTCTCTGCCCGGATTTGAACCTCGACGGTGACCTTCAGAGTGGAAGACGAGCATCTTACCACTCCAACTCCTGTAAACATGAAGCATACGTTACTCTACAATAGCCACTATTATGAAACAATCAATATAAATGAACTACCCACCCAAGAAAAGGTACATATATATTATATGATAAAATATTCGATAAAAATTGACTAACTGTTAAAAAATTTTTGAAATCGCTAGAAAAAATAAGAAATGTATACTACAAAATCATTTTTGATATCTATTTGGAAAACAAAATTGCGAATTTCCAGCGGCTTTTGACTTCAAATATCTCAGCGAATGTTGCACTTAAAAACGTTTTTTTTGTTGGGCTTGGGAGAGTCAGAGCAACAACTTTCGTATTAAATTTTTTAGTACAGGGTGTCTTAAAAAATGTTTTTCATTTTATGTCAATAACTATACAACCCCAAGAATTCCCCTAGAATCCATGGTTTACCAGTAATTTACGGGCAAGGGGTGTGAGGCATCGCCAACTGGGATAATAACCGAAATAAAAAACGGTTTGCAGGGTTAGTATCGTTGAAAAGGTCGCGGGAATTTTTTTTAAGACAGGAAAAAACTAAAAAAAACAGCTAATAGGTGGCGTTGACGTGCACAAGTCAAAGAAATGCGTATCTACCCAGTCCATACTCTGTCGGAACTGAAAGATGCGATCCGCCGAGAGGTGTCATGTATACATCCGGACCTGCTGCACTCTGCCATCGCTGAATTTGTGACTCGCCTGCAATGTGTTATCCCCTGTGGTGGCGGTCATGTGGATCACATACTGCTGTAATAAACGATTTGGAGGCATTCTGCTCGTTATTTGCGTATCTTCTCTTTGACTTGGGTACGGCAGCGCCACCTATCGTCTGGTTTTTGAATTATTTTTTTCTGTCAAAAAAATTCCCGGGCCTTAGTGATGCTCATCCCGCAAACCTTTTTTTTATGCATTTTTAAAGTTTCTACGTACTATTTGCCCACCCTGTACATTCGGTAAAAACGTCAGCTATTTTTATCTCGCACATGAAATAACTCGGTACAACGTATTAGAGTAATAGTAAGGAACTACTATTACGGAGTTATTTTCGATACAGCTCAGATATTACGCGGTACATAATATATGAAAAAATATTCAATAAAGATTGATTAATTGTTAAAAAATTTATAAAATTGCTGAAGAATTTTACAAACATATATTCAAAGTTATCTATATAATACACGATTGAAGAAACAAAATCATGAATTTAAGTGATAAATCAAACAAAAATTTTATTTTCTATTAATTGCCGATAGATGACGCGATAAAAAATATTCATCATCGACTTTTTATGAAATTGATAAAATGCCTTTGCATTTTTATACGTATACCGTTTGTGTAGTCGTGTATTTGATCGAAAATTCATTCCAAAATTGTGTGAGCGACTTATACACGGGTCAGTTTTTAGCGTTGTGGCTTTGGTGGTCCTCAAGTGGTGGTGGGGGTTAGGTTGACTTTTGTAAGTTAAGACAAAAAACCTTAACTAATAAAATAGTTAAAAAAATTGTCCATTAATCTCATATATACTGAAGCTTTACTTGCATAGTCGCCGCGCCAGCCGTGAACAGCCGCAATTCGGCGCTCTCATTTGACCATGTGAAGCCCTGGTTTTTCCAATTGTTTCTACCGTGGATTCCAAAATAGAAGGTATTTCATACATGGTGTTGAGGACGAGAGAGCTCTGGAAGCTCGGGAAATGTGATTGCACTGCGAGTGTTCTCCAACAATACTAGTGCCAGCCAAATCGAAAAATCTCTGAACGATTCTACCGGTGTCAGTTCGAAACCGGGCTTCTTGTGGTGTCCTCACATCCTGGCAGGCCCCGTATTCCGTATGCCACTGACGAAGTAGCCCGTTTTGGACAGATAACGGTGTAATTCCTCAGGGGTTTTTCGGTACTGGTACGTGTCTTGCCGGTGCAGTCTTTGAGCTTCCATTCGTCCACAACACTATACATAAAATTCATGCGCCCCCCCCCTTCCATCCCTTCTGCAATACACGATAGAAACTACGATAAGTGGCGTGGGCAGTGAAACTCCGTTACAATGGCATTCAGCGGTTGGTTTCAATGGTTTTGATACTTATAAATGCGGAATAACGATCAATCACGCGCCTTCAATGACCCATTTGGCACGATTTGACCCATTGAAAAAACAGCTTTCATTTTCCCCATTGATTCAAAGTTTTGATACTTTGTTCTTCAGTAATATAAACTATTCAAGATCCCATGATGCACACGTCAATAAATAAATAAACAAATAACCAGAACTTGCATCATACGACTAATAACATTAAGGAACGTGCCACATTGTGACTTCGGACACGATTGCGTGAATGGCCCTGAAAAGTAACCTAAAAACACACGAAACATTATCAAACAGAATTATACGTAAAAGAGGTGGATTAAAAACTGTATTGTGGTAGCATTTCGAGTGGAACCACAAAAGTAAAGACGATTGTTAACTAGATTTTGAACGCGTTTATGCATTATAAGCACAACGTTTTTTTATTTTCTTCAAAACCAATTGTCTTGCTTTTTTATTGACCTATCGTCTTGGCTCACGATGCGGAACGGATGGCAAGAATTCTTATGAGGAGAGTCAGAAGAGGTTGACTTTCTTGAGGTTTGTCGTGGAAGGAAGAAACTCCCTTGAAAATAAATGAAGCTGCTTCCAGAAAAATGAAATGCGCCTTTGTTACGAAGCAGAGCGTGACTAGTAGTCACTTTCACTTCCATTCCGTTCTAACGGGAAGTCTGACATAATCATCATCATCGTCGATCTACTTTGTAAGGCAAATTAGTTGCATCTCGGAGGTAGATTAACCTTCAAATGGCCCAATAAGACACGTATAATGTTACATTCGGTGAATGCTAATCTAATGTATAACTTCCAATAAAGGTACGGAGGAAATTGGTAACGATTGACGTCATTCTCTTATGGTGACGTGACTTGATATTAACAGTGTTTTTGATGTCGTTCACTCACTCGCATGCGAACAGAACATGCCGATTTGCCGACATACGCCGAATAACACGATTTAGTGATTTTGAGTAATTCAAGTCGATGCTTCTATGGTGAATGGGACATCTTCAGGGATTGATCGTGCATTGAGAAGGATGCATTGATCGTGCATTGAGAAGGATGCATTGATCGTGCATTGAGAAGGATGCATTGATCGTGCATTGAGAAGGATGCATTGATCGTGCATTGAGAAGGATGCATTGAACGATCGTGCATTGAGAAGGATGCATTGAACGTGCATTGAGAAGGATGCATTGAACTTGCATTGAGAAGGATGCATTGAGCGTGTATTGAGAGGGATGTGTAGGCAAATTGTACTGATTGTGCCCGGTGATGTAACTCTGTACAGCATAGGTCTTCAATCTTCATCACCTCGCAAGCACTGCATATCTACATCATCACGAGAATTGGTGGAACGCATCAATTCCAACGCAATGTTTTTGAATAAGCACTCACCAGAGGACCTCTTGGTTGATCGCTGTGGGTATTGAGGACCTCCTGCACCATGAAATGGCCGTCCGTGAGACGGGAATGTCCGAAATTCGGACACTGGCCGGGTCAATATTTAAAGAAATTGACTACTTCGCGAAGTATCCGGCCCTGTTGCGAATTTGCCAGCCCCGTCGTGAATTGGCCAATTTCGGGCTTTGGCAGTAACATATATTCAAGTTAAGGGGGTTGGTGCACTCAAACCATCCCAAAAACACATTTTCGAATTTTTAAATTTTCCAACACCATGAAATTTTTTGCGTATGTGTTGAAGTTTTTGTTCTACGCCCTGTACTAGGAATGATTTTAAAATACACTCATGTCCATAAATTGAGGATAATGCCAGCTCCGGCAAATAAAGGTTCAGAAACAAAACAAACGTTACTTATTCATAAAGCCCATTTATTAAACAAAAGATAAAGAACAAAAACAATGGTGTATGTATGATACCATTCATAAAAACTGCGATTTTTGCTCCCTGGAGCAATTGTAAAAAATATCTCCTTTACAAAAACTTACTATTACATGGTTGGTATGATGGTTAATACATTGCATGTCTCCCATGCGATGAAATACAGTCCGTACAACGCCTAGGCATGCTGAGAATCAAATTATCGATCTGATCTTGGGGAAGATCACTCCACTCAGCAAGCAATGTTCTCCGATGTTCCGGTACACATGTAGGAGGTGGTTGACGGGCTGCAACTCGTCGGCCAAGCATGTCCCACACATGCTCTATCGGATTCAAGTCAGGTGAGAATGCTGGCCATTCCATACGGGTTATATCCTCAGATTCAAGGCATTCGTTTACGATGTTTGCTCGTTGAGGACGGGCGTTGCCATCCATAAACACAAATTCTGCGCCCATGGCACCCCTAAACAAACGTACATGTTGTTCCAGAATGATGTCCCGATAAACTTGGGCTTTCATAGTTCCGGTTTGAACATGCAGATCTGTTCTGGAACCCAGTATAATTCCACCCCAAACGAGCAATGCTGCACCACCGTAACGGTGTCGTTCAATGATGTTGTCTTGGTGGTAACGGGTACCTGGCGTTCTCCATATGAAAGTCCGACGTGAATCAGACTGCAAGCTAAACCTGGACTCGTCGGAAAACATCACACAAGCCCACTGTGGCGATGTCCACATTGCATGCTCTCTACTCCAGGCTAATCGCTGCCGACAGTGAGTTTCCGTGAGCGGAACACATCTGACAGGCCTGCAAGCATATAGACCAACATCTCCCAAACGTCTGTACGCGGTTTGTCTTGAAACTGTGGTACCCGTGGCTGCAGATAGCTGACTAGACAGGTCGGATGCTGTGCTCCGTCTGGTTGTTTTGGCAGTTACTGCCAAATACCGGTCTTCATTCAGCGTTGTTACTCGGGGGCGACCTGTACTGCAACGTCTACTGACATTTCCGTTATCTTGGAATTTGCCAAAGCCTAGAGATGACACTTTGGGCAATGCCAAGTTCCTCGGATACTTCCATCTGAGTACGCCCACATTCCAGTATAATTCTACCACGTAAAAAATCATCCACATGCGTCCTCTGTGTCATAACTATTCGCTTATGGCACTGATCGCCTTACAGAAATCTTGTGAACAATTTCACTTCTTTGCCACCATTCCTTATATACCTCCCCCCTCTTACACTCTCGTCATTGTGACGTACTATCGGCATCATCTGGTGGCTTCCTGAAATTTGCATACCATTCATGCAGATGTGTGTGATAATTCTACAGGTGAAATTTTTACTTTAGATTTCGATTTCCGTGTGATTCTGAATTATCCTTAATTTATGGACATGAGTGTATTTTAATATAAACTGCTGGGGGGGGGGGGGCATTGTGCATATGCTAATGTTTTCCACTAAAATGCTCTTTCTCAGAACTTAAGTTTTTTGCTAGATAAGGAAAATTTTTTCAAACACCACTCATTCAAATGTCTTGAAACTTTGTGTGTCTCTCAACACTATGGTGTTACATACTTTAAGGATTTATGTATTGATATACTTAGAGGATTTTTTATTAAAATTATCCAAAAAAAATTTATGTCACACACACAAAATATGAATAAATTTTGGTGATTTTTAAAAAAGTTGCATGTTGAAGTTAAAATTCGACAAAAAAAATAACCAACAATTAAAATCTTGAACACTCGTGTTAAATTTTATAAAAATATTCATCGTATTTGAGAATTCAGGTTGGTGTATCCGTGTATCGAGTTTCTAAAGTGAATAGAAAATTTTTAAATGTTCCTTAAAGGAAGGGGATTTTTTCCATAAGAAAGCATGGGAAGCAAAGATCGTACAACCCCCTTAAAATGATCCACATTCTTCTGAAATTGTATCGATAACTGCATCATATGCGGCGACATTGAAGTCAAAATTAAGACCTACATCTCATTGACATCACTGGAAAATGACTTCGATGCGTGCGCAGTGCCTTGTACCGATTAGTACCGATTATTGCATTCACTGAATTGCTTGCCAAACTATCAACGGGTCACTGTGCGTCTTAATAGCCACCAACAATAGACATTATCAAAATGTCGTTTATCTAATTGTCATCTCAATAGTCCTTAAATCATTTTCTTTTTTTCTTAAATTTTGCCCTGATTTAGATGAAAACGAATGTACTTTGATTGTAAAGTTGTTGAAATGAACCATAACGAAAATAATGTCGCACTTGGCTGAGCTAACATTAGCTACTATCAACCTCGGGTCAAAGTTTTATGATAATCAAGCAATTGAACTGAATCAAGCTGGGGCCCATTTTTTTTCGAAGTCCATATATTTAATGGCGATATTAATCGAATAAAAATTGATGAATGCTTTAATTATGGTCTATTTTTTCACTTAAGAAATACAGGGTGTTTCAGAAATACATAAACAGGGATGGTTATAAAATGAATCCTCTACTTAAAGGTTATTTGAACGATTTTTCTGAATTTCCGTGTTTATGTAAACTATTCCGAGCGTTTTGGAAAAGGTTTTAGAGGGGAAATTTTTTTGAATTTTCAACATTAATGGAAGAATTAGACTTTTCCGGAACTTATGGAAGAATAACATTTTTAGAAAAATTTGCTTTTTTAAGAATTAATGGAAAAATTTGTTTTTCAAGAGCTAATGGAATTTTTTTTCAAGAATTAATGGATAAATTTGCTTGTCAAGAATTAATAGGGAAATTAGCTAGAATTAGAATTAACGGGGAAATTAGCTTTTCAAGAACTAATGGAAGAATTAGCTTTTAAGAATTAATGGAAGAGATAGCTTTTCAAGGATTAGTTTTCCTCAGAATTGAAGAATTTGTTTTTTTTTTTCAGTGTTAATAAAAGAGTTAGGATTTTTCAGAATTAACGAAAGAATTAGGGATTTTAAGAATTAATTGAAAAAAATAGTTTTTCCCTAGAATAAATTAAAGAATTGTTTTTTTTTAGAATGAAAATGGAAGAATTAGTTTTTTTTTCAGAATTAATGTAGGATTTAATTGCGTTTTCCAAAATAGAAACTAAAGAAAACCTAAGGTTTTTTTTCAGAATTAATAAATGAATTAGTTTTTTTTCTTTAAAATTATAAAAAAAGCATTATTTTTTTTAAAGAAATAATGAATTGAATACTTTTCGGGAAAACTAATAGAAGAGAGTTTTTCCTGAAGAATGAAAGAAATAATTTTTTCAGAGTTAATGAAAGAATTGGGGATTTTCACACTTAATGGAAAAAAAAAGGAAAAAAAAATTTTTTTTTCCTCAAAATTAGTTCATTTTCGTAATTACTATGAGTAAATAATTCTGTTTCTTTCAAAATTAAAGAAAGAATTAATAGTATTTTTCCGAACCTATGGAAGAATTCGTTTCTTCCAGAGTGAATGAAAGAATCATTTTCTCGCATAAAACCGGCAAAATTCGCTTCACAGATTCTGGAAAATTCTTGAATACCTTTAATCTAAAAATACATTGAATAGGTTGAGGGCACGCTGCGATACCGCCGTATTTACTCGCGTATAGCGTGAGGTTTTCATTCAATTTTCACTGCTTCAAAAACTTAGGTTGTCCTATTTAAGTCAGAATCAGGGAGTAAAATAGTCGAAAATTCATGAATAGAAAACAATGGAAACTGAGAGAAATTGTTTTTAAATTCAGAATTTTTGAAAGTTTTCAATATTCTTGGGGCCCTCCGTTTGATTCAGGGCTTTAAACCAGGGCAAAACAGGGCTTTAACCGACAGTGGCGTCAGATCCGGGGGGGGGGGTGCAGTGGGTGCTCAAGCACGCACAGTATTTTGCGACATTTTATTTATTTATTTATTGTTACTTTGTTTAAAATTTTATTAAAGAGCAACAGGCCTACACAATGATACAATTATTCAATCATTGCACTTCCCTCCTAGTTAGAAAAATTGATGGCAGATGGCAAGATAGCAAGCATTGCACAGTAACAAACTTCCCACGTTTAGGTTCACAACACGTACACACACATTTCAGCATGTACTCGTATTAATTCGTTAGAAAGTGGGCGAGTTGCATGTGTGGTTTAGTAGTAGTATTTTGTAACACCATTTCTGAGCACCCCTAGAAGAATCTGCCTATACGATACGTCACTCTGCACCATAGAAATCTTATACTATTATATGTGAATAGACGAAATAAGAAGTTGAATTAATATAAATCTATTTTACTTTATTTTGTTTTCTGAAATCATACCTCATCTTATATACGAGATCGTCCTATGTGCGAGTAAATACGGTACTTTTTATGCAGACATAAATGTCTGGCAACCCTTCGCACAAAATAGGAACGAGCAAGAATCAGTCTCGAATGGAATTCCAAAGACTTGATGATTCAATCCAGGGGCGGCTTGATTTCACCTACAGCCCGGGTGCAAAGCCTTATATGCCGCCCCTAAATGCGATCCCAGTGGAAAGCTGAAAGGGCATCAGCCTGGGAACTTTGGGATCAACCTGATTTTTTTTATACGTCCATAGCCGCACATCATTGTTACCGAAAAATACCATACGTCCCGCTTTTTTGGTTCAGGGTTATTCCACTGTTCGCAGTTATGCCAGATAACTTTTTCCACATAACCGTTCTTATTGATCAGCCATTATACTTTCCTTCCTTTTTGGGTGATTTTTTTAATTAATCCCGAATTTCCAACATAGAGGTGAACCTTGCTCACACCAAAATACCTATTCAAAGGTTCCCAGGGCAGAAACTAAGGGAGTGGGAGGGGTTCTGGTGCGCCACGGGCCCTGGACGAATGAGAACCTAAATGTTTCTTTGTCCTTATGTGACTGCTTCTGAAAAATTACTGGATGGGAGCGCCAAAATGCACATTTGCCCCGTGTGAGTCTATTCCTTTTTTCTATCACTGCCCGAGGCCTTGTCTGTTTCCTCAGGCTTGGCTCAAAAGAGTAACAGCATGTGGTTGGTGTCTCCTTAATTTCTATTAATCCAAAATTTAAAAATTTTACGTGAAAAAAAAAGTCTAACAAAAGTATAGAATGCCACCCCTTATATACAACCTACCGCCCAGGTGTAAGCTCACTTGAGCCGCCCCTGATTCAATCCAAGAACATCGCTCTTAATGATGAGAAAGAATGTCGACATTCGTGAATGCTTTCTCTCATCATCAAGTGTCTTCACAATATATAAACACAGTTTCTCTCCCATTTTCTCACGTGATAACCTGATTCGTAGGAAACCAAAAACCAACAACATTGCGGGAAATCCCAGAATAAAATGACCCGCTAAATCGAATCTCGGTTACGAGTTTCATTGAAACAAAAATACTGTACGTAGAAAAGAGAGAGAGAGAATGTGATTATAATGATTCTTTCAGTTAAGGACTTCAGAATCTAAACGTAATTACTACTGCATTTTCCCAAAAAAATGTGTAAAACCAGTAATGAATATGTTCATCAATAACAGGTTACAGTGGAACTTCGGTTAAGGAGTGGTTCGGTTAACGAGCAAAAATTCGAAACAAATTTGACTCGTTAACGAGCGATGATTCGCATTACGAGCAAAAAACATTTGCGCTTTGTTTATTTACGGGGTGATTATAAAAAAACTATCCCGACATATGGGCCCCTAACTATCATACCATTCACAGGAACTGAATGAAATTTTGGCATAAGGTATTTTGAGGTATGCGCTCAAGAATGAAACCAACAGTGTCACTCTAACAGTTACGGTTACAGTGAGAAAATTTCGAAAATATCAAACGGCAACACCAAGTTTTTTGTATTGGAATGCGATCTCCATACTGAAAAACACTAAATAGCGTTGGAATGGCACCTGTAGCACGGAAATCCCCGGAGCTAGGCAAGTAAAAAGGACTTTGCCGTGCACCAGAGCATTAATGTTCGTTTCATTCGTCACACCGTTTCCCAGCCTGATTAGTCCTCCACAAGGTCATGTGGAAAACACAATAAAATGCTTTATTTTATGCTGCTTCTCTGTCCTTATTGGTTGTCCTCACTTTTAGCCTATCTACCGCCGGTGATTTTCATGCTACAGTTGCCGTTCGAACGCTATTTAGGGTTTTTCACAATGGACATCACATTCCAATACAAAAAAAACGTGGTGTTGCCATTTGATATTTTCGAAATTTTCTCACTGTAACCGTAACTATTAGAGTGACACTGTTGTTTTCCATATCATTCTTGAGCGCATACATCAAAATACCTTATGCCAAAATTTCATTCAGTTTCTGTGAATGGTATGACAGTTAGGGGCCCATATGTCGGGATAGTTTTTCAACTGAATTGATGGTTTTTTTGCTTTCGCTCACACACGTGTTATGGAATTTCGGGTAATATTCTCCCCTACTGTCTTCGGTAAGCATGCCTCACTCAGGAAATTAACACACGTTGCAAGTATGAATTTTTACGATGCGAAACTAGATGTAGCCGCATATTGCAGCCATACGTATGTGCGCTTGAAGTTTTCATTAAATTCTTTGTAAATTCTGGAGAAAACGGTGGGCTGATGTTGACGTGACTTTGAGGAGCTAGCTCATGAACAGGAGCCACTACTTGTAGGAGAGATTGTGTACTTGGGGAAGGACTGGAGGTGCATGAGGATGGCATTCAAGAAAGTGTGGTGAAAAATGTCTAGAAGTCGGCGGTAGGTGGAGTTATGGATCTCTTTTGCACGCACTAGCAAGAGTTTATGGACGGTGTTCCGTCTGAGGAAGAGAAGTCCTGCTCTCATAAAATGAGATTGGAGAGACGTGTAGAATGTAGGAATATATGTGCATAACTCTGTATATTATATAATATTATGTATAATTATTAATGTGTGTTTAATTATTGATTGAATACCGTTTTATTAATCATTTTTATGTGAATACAGGATTGTAGAACGAATTACTGGAGTTGACGTTATTTCCTATGGGGAAGTTTGATTCGAATAACGAGCTATTCGGATAACGAGCACGATGGTGGAACGAATTAAGCTCGTTAACCGAAGTTCCACTGTATTTCAAGGCACGAGTAATTCCGGAAAAATACGGAGAAAAATAAGGGATATCGCCAATTGTCAGCACAGACGTTGTCATAAATCGGCAAAAAACACCAATTATTGCCATAACCATAAATTGGTGAAAAATAACCAGTTGGGGTAGGGGGAAATAAATGAAAGGCTACTGGAAATCGCAGTGAACTGAAGTGTAGTTTATGAAAAAAAAAAAGCATCGAAACATGACAAATATGTGAGATGAATATTTACATTTATAACCATAAATTATCATATGTAATTTATGAATTATAGAAAATTATCTTCATTTAGTATTTTAGTTTAGATTACAAATTCAAATAATCTCAGTTGAAAAAGGAAAACGGTACAACTGTATGGAGAAAAGCAAAGAACTAGAAATACAGGAATGTCCCCCCCCTAAAATGCGGGACATATGGTCACTTATGTTGTTCCGACGAATTACAGTCAAACTCAGTTATGATGACCTCGGTTGCCACAACACCTCGACTATTACGACATCAACTAGCAGCTGCGACTGATAGTCATAGAGAATAATGCTAATGAACCTTGCTTATAACGTCAACGAAACGCCCTCGGATATAACGACACATGGTATTTTCCCCGAGGAATTACTAGTAATAAAGTTGGAGAGGAAATGTTTGCGCGTTGATACGTAGGGATGTGAAGCCACCTACCATTTATTATATCGCATATTTAAAGCTGCTCATTGTTTGGTTTCCATCCATTCTAAATAGGAATATTGGTAGTCCTCCTAGAAGCTATTGGGGTCGTTCAAGTATTACGTCATCATCGATGGGAGGGGGGGGGGGGTTCCGATTTGCTGACTTTTGATGACAGGGGGGGGGTTGGATAATGCTTACGTCATCAACCACCCTTTATGAAAATATGAAATATTCTAAATGGCATCTTACTCGGTGATCCGAAAACAAGAAAAACCTTTCGATAGTTTGTGGGCAACATCCCCCCCCCCACCTATTGACAAGTGCAACTTTAGTGATCTCTAAATGTTTCACGGATCCAAGTTATATGGAAATGTGTCTGGGCCGCATAAGTGCTCTGGAACTGTGCGACTAATCACTCAAGTGATCCGTAATTATATTCCGCGGATCACTTAAATAATCTGAGAATATGCCGCGGGTAACTTGAGTGATGTGTAGAACCACACTGGGGGCCACTTAAGTGCTTTAAAACTACGTCACATGTTTAGTCATTTACGTCACATGCAAGGTGTCTCTAAATGTGCCACGGGCCGCTTAAATGCTCTGGAATTGTACCACGGGACACTTAAGCGATCTGTAAATGTGCCGCTTAGTTAATTTTTTCAAAATTAGGTTTGAGGAGGGCAGGCCACATCAGATAACCCCCATATTTGGTCCGCGGGCGAAGGGCCTTTATGCGATTTATCATTATATGGCTTACAGGGTGGGTCGCGATGAATTTATTAAAGATACGTTTTGAGATCATAGCCTTCAAATAACATTGAAATTAACAGAAATTGAACATATGAAGGTATTTTCTTCCGAAATTTCAATTAAAAAATATTTTTTTGCATTAAAAAAATAAATTTTTGATCGTGGAAAGGGGGCACGAGAGAACCCCCCCCCCCCGTGTATGTCTCTGATCCCACCAATATGCGTTAGGTTTCAGAGGGGAGAGCTGATGACGAAATTTTGCTGACAAGGGTGGGGGGGGGGGAAGGGTGTCAAAAATGGCTAAAAATTTGCTTACGTAATACTTGAACGGTCCCTAATGCGTGTTAAAAGGAATTGAAAAGTGTGTCTCTGGTGTATTGGTTAGCGCACTCTTGCCCGGTATGCAAGGGGGGGACCCAGTTTCGATTCCCGATTTATCAGTATATTTCAGGCCGAAAAAAATACTATCTCTGCATAATTCCGTAGCTTTCCTGTGGGTGAGTTTGAACCCGTGTTGTGCCTGATAATTCCTCATCGCTGACTTCACGGATTGCCTACCCGCCACGATGCCACCGGCTTCAGCGTGCTATTTACAAAATTATTGTAGAAGTGTAATGGTTTTTAACACTTATTTCAAATCGGATCAAATTTATTCATATTCATGCGTACACAAAAATTACAAAAGAAAAAATGTGCGCCATATCTATCATCTAGAAGCAGATGATTGAAAAAATTATATTATAATTGAGGAAATTATATGATACAAAAAACAACAACAACAACATAAATACAAATTAAATGTATTAAAATTGATGTATTGTGTAATAAATGAATTATTTATTTAAAATTATTAATTTATACTAATATAGAACATACACAACACAAAAAAGAGTGAATTTTCCTAAATTAAAAATTACGTACAATTATAAAGTGGCAATTAAAGCTATGGTGGATATATAAGTTCTTGCTCCTTCTACAATACCAACATCTACGATTATAAAACATACACGGCAAGGATTCAATTATAATTGATGATTTTGATATGTCAACATATTATGTATCTGATATATATCTTTGTCAGGTTCACGATACAGGTCTATGTCTGTTCAGGATATAGATCTACACTGCTCAAAACAATTAGGGGAGCACATGGTTTTAACAAAATTACGCAAAGATGTATACCGATAAGTAACATAAAATGAATCATCCATAATTTAAAGCCTAGCAGGAAACGGAAGAAGAAAACTTCACATGCAAATCAAAGTTCAAGACGTCAAAAACCAGAAAAAGGAGATAAGGGCAGAAATCGGGATGTTGCAGAAACGCCTGCTTTACTGCCGTAACTGTGAAATTCGATTGCGCAGTATTGTTTTTTGAGACAAGGTGACTTGAGGATGTCTCAACAACGTGATTTATCGGAATACATGGCATGGCGTGTTATAGGCAGACTGGAATCCGGGCAAACACAACGTTGTGTCGCGGACGCTGTTGGAGTCGCCAGAAGTGTTGTTGCGAGGCTGTGGAATCGATTCCAAGAAACAGGAAATGTTAGACGTCGACCAGGGCAAGGTCGGCCACGCGCCACTACAGCAACTGATGACCGGTATATACGGTTAACAGAGAATGCTACGCAGCTGCAAAGACGGTTGCTCTTGGCAACAGGACGAAGGGTGTCCAGCCAAACAGTACGTAATCGGCTTCATGAGGGAGGGCTCTATGCACGTAGGCCAATGGTCTGCATTCCGTTGACCCCACGCCACCGTGCGGCCCGAAGAAGATGGGCTGCTGAACATCGAGATTGGGAGCAACATGATTGGAGCCAAGTGCTGTTTACAGACGAGTCCCGATTCAGTCTGGAGTGTGACACCCGACTTGTTCTGGTATGGAGGGACAGGGGCACTCGAAATAACCCCGCATTCGTTCGTGAAAGGTCACAATACAGACGAGCTGGTCGGATGGTATGGGGTGGAATCAGCATAGGCGGACGTACGGACCTGCATATCATTCGGAATGGCACTTTGACGGCCCGAAGGTATGCAGACGAGATACTGCGACCTCATGTCATCTCTTACGCTGGAGCCATTGGAGATTCCTTTGTTTTCCAGGATGATAATGCCCGACCGCATAGAGCTCGTCTGGTGGAGAACATGCTTGAAGCTGAAACAATACAGCGTATGGAATGGCCAGCGTGCTCTCCTGACCTGAATCCAATCGAGCATGATCCAAGGACGCCTGTTACTGTCCGAGACTTGCAGATTGCACTTCTTGAGGAGTGGAACAGTATTCCCCAAAGTCTGATCGATAACCTCATCGCATCCATGGCAAACAGGTGTGCAGCAGTCTTAGCTGTTCGAGGAGACCACACGCCCTATTAAAACTCATGCATCATGTCTAAACAGTACTTTTTTTTTATCGTTTACATGTAACCAAATTGTTGCCCTAAATCATCTTTTCATGTTTTTTCCATATTTTCAAAGAATTAAAGCTTAATTCCAAATTTTTTTACGTTTTTTTTCTGTATTGCGCATTGATACGCGTGTACTATCCATTGTATGCCAATACGTGGCTGTCTCGCACGGTTTTCTTCACTTTTTCGCTTGCTCCCCTATTTGTTTTGAGCAGTGTATATATCAGGTCTATATCGTGAACCTGACAAAGATATGTATATCATAATCACGTGAGATCCAGATATAGATCTACGTCTCCTAAGATAGATCTATATCAGGTGTATATCATGAATCTGATATAGATCTTTGTCAGGTTCACGATATAGATGTATGTCATGCTCAGGATATAGAGCTATGTCGTCTTTGATAGATCTATATCAGGTCTATATCGAGAATCTGATATAGATCTTTGTCAGGTGCACGATATAGATCTATGTATTTCAAAGTATATTAAAATAATTTATTGTCCCAAGTTGTCCTTCAAAGCAAAGATTATTCACATGGAATCAAATACATATTCGACTGAAAAATTAAAGACTTGATCAATTAATATCATAAATAAGCACCATATAGGACGAGATCGTTCTATATCGTAGTTATGACATCTGATATTCCTCTGACATTTCGATATATAACGATATGGTCCAGATATTGTACTATGTCTTTGTGTGATACTGGGGTATTAAAAGTTCTAGATGAGAGCAACCCATGCCCTGTATATGAAAAGCTGAGAATAAATTAGAATAGTTTGTTTCTCCACATGTGTGCTTCACATCACATGTTTTGCCCACGCACTGTACAGCATTGTAGATGAATAGCTGATCGCTCACTGTCTAAATAGCCCATGGCTCACAGGGTGGGGTAGGAGCTGACAGAACCCTGGGGTTCATGTTTTGTTTTATTTCAAACAATCATGAGAAGTTATTTTTATTTTAGACATGCAAAAATCATCATCAGAATTTGAGAGATCTTCGATTTGATCGATATAAACCATGCATAGACCGTGACCGTTATACAGAGCCCTATTCCTCCTTCATCCTGGAGCAACACAATATTACATTGGTATAAAATATGGCTTAAAATGATAATGTGTAAAAGAGGAAAGATAATAACATTTCCCAGCTTGTTAATCATTTGAAAAGTAAACTGAGCGAAAATTATTGAATTATTTGAAAAAAATAATCTTATTACATAAAATGCTTTTTGAACAATTTAACGTAAAAATGTTACACGTAGTTTTGATACAATTATTTTTCAATTTTAACTAGCACTGTTGTTGCCAGATTCAAAAACTGAGAAAAGAGGGCGCTTGCGCGCGTACCTTTAATACCGTCACTTTTTCCAATTTCTACAACAGATGACGCCACTATTCTTGTCAATAAAACCGGCCATAAAAATTATTTTCCCCATTTGACCGCTTATAAAAAAGCAAGAACAGAAAAAATTGTGGGAGTTCCGACGGCTATTGGCCAAAGTGTTTTTTTTTGGGGGGGGGGAACCCACAAAAACCCACAAAAAACCCACATGTCAATGAAGAGAACTTTCTAATTGGGAGTTAGAGCACAGGGACTAAACGAGGACGCCTGGTAACCCTAGCTAGAACTATTTTGTACGTCAGGAAATTACATATCAAGTGTGCGATTAAATCAAACCCCGATCTAAACTTTTTGATCGTAATGATATCAACTTATAGCTATTAAAATGCAGTAATTAGGGGTTATTCAAGTATTACGCGCGTCAGCATCGATGGGGGAGGGGGGTGTGTTCCGATTTGCTGACTGTTGATGACAAGGAGGTGTTCGGATGATGCTTACGTCATCAACCACCCTTTATGAAAACATGAAATAGTCTTAATGGCATCTTACGCGGTGCTCCAAAAACGGTAAAACCCTTTCGACAGTTTGTGGGTACATGGACTAACATTCTACCTATTGGTAAGTTTCCAATAGAGCCACTTTGATGATCTCTAAATGTTTCGCGGATCCAAGTGATCTGGAAATGTGTCCGGGCCGCTTAAATGCTCTGGAGCTGCGTTGCGAATCACTTAAGTCATCCGTAATTATGCCACTGATCATTTAAGTTATCTGGTAACGTGCCGCGAGTAACTTGAGTGATGTAGAACAGCACTGGGTGCCGCTTAAGTGCTCTAAAACCGTGTCACATGCCACTCAAGAGATCTCTAAATGTGCCGCGGATCACTTAAGTGTTCTGGAACTGTGTCACGGGTCACTTAAATCATCTGCGAATGTGGCGCGGGGCTACTTGAGTGATTTGAAAATGTGCTACGGCCCACTTAAGTGCTCTGGAATTGTACCGCGGGTCACTTGAGCGATCTGTAAATTTGCCGCTAAATGTTCATTTTTACAAAATTAGGTATGTGAGAAGCATGCCAAATTAAATAACCCCAAGGGCCACATTTGGGCCGCGAGCCAAGGGTATACCATATAGAGGGTGGGTCGCAATGAAGTTCTTGAAAAGAAATTTTAAGTTCTTCAAATAGCATTGAAATGATCAGAAAACGATTGTAATAACATACATAAAGGTATTTCCTTCGGAAATTTTAATCTTTTTAAAAAAATATTTTTTGCATTAAAGAAATAAATTTTTGATCGTCGGAGGAGGGGTTCAAAAATTGCAAAAAAATTTACTGGCGTAATACTTGAACGGCCCCCTTATAATATATTATTGAAAAATACATTCAATGAGTGCAGCCATTAATTTGTATGGACCCTTATTTGTATGCGGACTCCTTAATATATTGTATCTTTTTAGTTACTTTTCCTTTTTTCCCCCCAAAAATTATAAATGCCTGTTTTTTAGAGCCTTTTTTAGGCAATCTTAGTGCCTTTTTTTACTTTTTAGTGTCTAAACTTCCGGGCTCTAATAATCAATAATGTCTAGCATATTGCAGGAGGCTTTATGCACTCCATATTATATTGTATGTGCGATTGTATTTTTTATACTTGAGAAAGTCTTAAAAACGACAACCTCAGTTATAACGACACCACGTTTATAAATAGGCTTCGACAAAATTCCGCGAAACCTTCGATATCGTTATATCCGACTTTGACCGAATGAATGAACGTCAGAACTTTGCCACTGGACTTATCCCGTTGCGGAGATCTCTTCCAGCCCAGCTTCGTGGTAGAGTCCGGAACACTTCATTTTGAGTCAGAAAAAGAAAAAAAAAAAAAAAAAAAAATAGTTTTTGCAACGTATTTTCCCCGGACAATTGGGTTCTATCGCGATTAACAAATTTTGTGATGATAACAGACGAGATGGGGTTGGGGCCATTCAAGTATTACGTAAGCAGATTTTCAGCCATTTTTGACCCCCCCCCCCTTGTCAGCAAAACACTGACCCCCCTCCTGTCCTGTCAGCAAAATTTCGCTGGTTGATGACGTGAGAAACCTTCAAACCCCTCCCCCCCCATCATCAAAAGTCAGCAAATCCGAACCCCCCCCCCGATGCTGACGTAATACTTGAATGACCCCTTTTGAAATACACCTCCATCCTAATATGTGTACATTTTCATCCGCCTTAACGAAACCTCCGAAACTTTTCTCCAACTTCCAACCCCATCACGTCCGTTGATGTACAGCAGGCATCTTCAACCCGGAGCACCCGCAGTGCTCGATACTCGTGTCCAACTTCGTGCTGGCGAGCACTCGATCAACGTTCCTATTTAAAAAAAAACACCTTGTAAAAATTACATTCAAGGATTGAAATCGTTCTGAGTTCCTGCCAGGGCCGGACTTAGGCAGGTGCGAAGGGTGCGGCCGCACCGGGCCGCTAAATTTTTGGGGCCGCAAAAGGGAATAAAAATGATTACATTTTTTGACTTCAACTTCTTAGCAAAGCAATAGCTTAAAATTCAATCCAAGATAGAGAAGGTTGAGGGCCTTGGTAGATAATCGGTTTTCTAGCCCTGAGAGCCCCAAATCTTCGAGTGCCTGGGGACGCACTTGCAATTTTTTTACTGGAAAGCGGGCACTTTTGTCTATATTTATTGCCAAATGGAATTTTTTTATGACTACGAAGGAGTTTTACAGTCGTTCTCGGGCACCAGAGTACCCATGGACACCCTGGGGTATTGGAAAACCCCTGTTCACAAGGGCCGCAATTTTCATTTTCGCACCGGGCAGCAAAATACTTAAGCCCGTCCCTGGTTCCTGCAATTCGTATCCCAAACTTGCCTTAAGGGGGTGCTCTTCTTTTGATGACGGGTGCAGGCAGTGCTCGCGACAGGAAAAAGTTGGAAGACCTCTGATGTACAGTGTACAGTCCACCGAGTTCGACTGCATTTCAGGCATATTTCTGGTCTTCGTATTCAGAAGGGAGCGCCTACTGAAAGAAATAACAATCCGGACAGATGAAATGCCATTCGCGTGTTATTCCCTTATTAATACAACATTTGAGGGTGCCGGTAGCTAAAGGGTTAATGAGATAATTCCAAACACATTTAACCCACGTGCGTGCGTGTGTGCTGTTATACGTTTCTTTTTCAATTACCGAATCAGTGTGCACAAAGCCATGAAATTTCGCATTAAGTCGTCGTATATTCATCCACGGAGCGTGACGTATTACAACGGCCGGAAGTTTTCCGATTCTTACCACTTTGTGCGGTCAGTTCTTTTCTTACGATGGTGGCTTTTTGTTTTTCCCTTTGCCGCAACGTCAATTTACTCTAATGACCTACTGATTTACAGGAGAAATGGACCTACACGTGTTTCACGTTCGATTTTCCCACAGAGTAGGCCTTTTCTTTTTTTTGTTTTACTTCTATACACTAGGTCTCAAATCACTTTCTTTTCTTCGCGGACCTAAGTGAGAGTAGATATATTAAGATCTCGGGTTCCTGCAGTCTGTAACGAGGCTTCGACGGAATCGTGCGAGCGACAGATGCTGTAGCTAGGCCGGGCGCGTGTGTGTGTGTGTGTGTCTCTGATCAATGGCATGTGTCTTTTGGAAGAGAATGGATGTTGAAAATTGATATATTGTGCTCATCCAACTGAAAGGTCAGTATAAAAATTTTTTTATGTAAAGAAATTGAGTAAAATTCGATTTTGGTACCGGTGAGTTTTTGCCAACGGGCCATGACTAACTTACGTGTGGTGGCTTGGCTATCTTACGCAGGGATCTTCAACCTTTCGGGTATCGCGGGCCAAATTGAAACTTCCCACTTAGCCTACGGGCTATCGACTCACACTGAGGTATTTATAATTGGTAATTTGATCGTTCTTGCTGCACCGCGGTCATTTTCTGTACACGAGGGCTGTTAGATCGGGACCTGCAATTTACTGCCGATTCCGAACCAGTCTTTTTTTGTGGACATATTTTGTGGACGCCGTTTCTTTTGTACCCCTGCATCGGGAAATTTTCTGACGAGGACGAATCGAACTCGTGACACTTCTGTACGCCGCCACATTCCGCTGTGGTGGTCGAGTGGTTATAGTGACGGACTCGCGATGCGAGGATCCGGGTTCGGACCCCACAGTGGTGGTCGGCTGAAGTTGGTTTTCTGTGGTTGCCAACTTCAAGGCGCACATGCGAGCCGATCTCCCCGTTAAAAAGTCTCGCCACAGAGAGCAACAGTCCTACAACGATAAATCATTCAATCATAACACTTCGCTCATAGTTTGAAAAACTGGTGGCAGATGGCAGCACTACACATAACAAGTATTACAGAGAAACAAAAAAACTTCACGTCAGATTTCACTACACGTACACGCATGTACCGATTCGTTGGGGGTTCCGCGGGGAGGAGCGGGGGGTGCATGTGTGGTGCAGCAGTAGTAGGTAGGGCCTCCAAAAAAAATGGACTCGGGGATCCATGATGTTCTTAAGTCAGCCACCTCGTTGGGCAATTTGCCTGTTGTGGCGTTGTATTCGTAAACATCCATTGATGGTTTAGGCGAGTATCTAATCGACCTGGGCGATACCCTGCTCATTCATAATAAAAAGAAGAATCCAGATTTGAAGGGCTTCTCATCTAATTCACAGTGATGTCTCGATAGATGGCCAACGAAGCCCTGAGTTAAACCAGAACAAAAATAATTGAAGAATTTTATTTAGTCTGAAACTATTTCTTTCAATAATTATTATAATCAATTTTTATCAGTTCTGAAATCATTTTTTTTTCACTAGTCCTGAAGGAGTTTGTGATTAATTACTTCTTTTGATGTGGAATCACTTTGAATGATTCTGTAATTATCTCTTTCAATAAATCTTGAAATTATCTCTTTCAATAAATCTTGAAATTATCTCTTCCAATAATGCTTCAGTATAACTCTCAGTGGCCTGATGGCTTAATAGAATTATTATTATTTTAATTTGATCTTCTTTTAATGTATTTTAGCCATGGATTTGTCCGTAAAATACAGATCACATGTTCATTAGTTTAGAACAGGGGTGGCCAACCCACAGCACGCGCGCCACAATTGGCACGCCATGGAGTGGCACGCGAGGGTTTTTCTGTCGAACTTTTAAACAGTTCTTTTCTTATGAATGATGGTCTTGTAGGCTGCCAAACCTATATTTAATATGGTAGGCACTCTTAAACTAATAATTATGTGATGACTTTCTATTCAATGTGCGATTCTGTTCGGTTTATCTCTAATCTTTAAGTTGATCATCATAGTTTAGTTGCTTATGTTCTCTTCCTTATGCTCATGATAGTCAGGATCTTCTACATGGGTACATGTATTGTATAAATACAACTACATTATACATCCATAAATTCTTGGTGGGGGGGGGGGGTTGGGCAAACCCTCTTATACAAAGTTTATTGGGATCGGGGGAGGGCCTCAGCACCCTGAGTGCTCAGGTTCCAGTGTCTGTCCAGCACAGTGTCGGTAAGATGAAATTCTATCGATATGCGTACACACACAATCTGCATTACGATAATCGAATTTATGACTCAAAAATAATAATTTAGAAGTAAAGAGAGCGACAAACTGAGCATTTTTGTGAAAAAAAAGAGCACAGCAGAACAATATTTTGCTTGAACGGCGAGAATGATCGTGTCAAGTAAAAACGGACGTGTTAAAATACGTAGAGAGTGGCACGAGCATCGGTTCGAAAAAAAGGTTGACCACCACTGGCTTAGAACAATATCGTTCATTGATTCCCCATGATTTACTTCAGAACATGAATGAGTGACATTGTGGGGGAAAAAAATGCGCACAGTTGTGTTCTCTACACCTTTGCCTGGAGCAATTCCGACGTTGAATTAATTATTGTGAACAATGATACGCCATTGAAAACGATTTAATTGCGTATGTCATGTCAGCATTAATATGGATTATGTATTTTCAATTTATGTGCTCGATGGAAATTCAATTGAACGGAACGGAGTTAAGCTTTTCGTGTAGGAATTTGATTGTTTAATTTTTACAAGTTACGCAACTGGAAAATAAATGCTGGCAGACAAAAATTCCCGTAATGCGTTTGCTCTCGATCACTTGTTGAGGGGCGTGAGCTGGAAAATATTCCATGATACGCAAAGCTATAGATTACATGAAAATTGGTTGCTCGAAGTTTGCACGTCTAAATACCACCATAATTCAAAGGGGTGTGAGAATTCAGATTGAAGTTCAATTGGGACGTCACTTAATGAAAAGATTAAGAAACGTTTTACTACAGGTTTAAACACGTAATGCATGTTAAGGGCATGTACGAGTCCAGTCACGAGTCACAACAGCTCATGTTGTACATTCTTAAATACGATCATGATTCAAAGGGATGAGGGAAGTTCAATTGGAGGACGTCGTTTGATGGAATACAACGTCACAACAGGCAAAATACCCAACGAGGTGGCTGAGAAAAAGACTACAATATGCAATGCACCGCAATCAGTAATGCACCATTATTTTTGCAGTGCCGCAATAAGCAATGCAGCACAATACGCAATGAGAAGCAAGTATTCATCCTCGACTCAAAATGAAACCTATCAATTTCCCCATAAAAAGATCTGTCCAATGCCCCACCCTGGGTACCCGGACCCTGTGTGTTGGGAGCACTGGTCATGTATATATACCTCTGGGTACATGCACAAACTTGATCCCTACAAGTCAAGCGGTTCCCGATGTCTCAGGAGTTAAATGACCATAGTACCATAGTATTCCAGATTCATATGAACCGCATGTTTAGGTGCATGTGCGAGTCCCGTTACGAGTTCTAAATGATCTACATTCCGAAATACGGCTATGATTCAAAGAGGGTGCAAGAATTAAAATAAAGGTTCAGCTGGGACATCACTCGGTGAGAAAGTTAAGAACCATTTATTACCGGTTCATATGGACCGCACGTTAATAAGTTCAGTCACGAGCCACAACTGCACATGCGTAAATACGACCATGGTTCAAAGAGATGCAAGTATTCAAATTAAAGTTTGGCGTCGTTTAAGTTTTCACAATTTAATTCGGCGTTGCTTCACGAGAAAGTAAAGAATCTTCGCATTTCAGGTCCACGCGTACCGCGTGTTGAAGGCATGTACAAGTTCAGTCGGGAGTCACAATTGCATATGTTGTGCATGCTTAAATACCGCCACCATGATTCAAAGAAGTGAGACACCCACAGCACTCCCAGCTCTAACACCACTGGTCATGTGCGTCGGAGTCAGGGGTTATTTAGTACCGTTGTCATGTATACACAGTCATGCGCATGTTTTATATGCCTAAATACGGTGCGAGAATTCAGTTTGAACTTCAGTTGGGTCGTTACTTGGTGAAAAAGTTAAGAACCAATGAACACCGCATGTTAAGGAACAAGTCTACTCATGAGTCCGAATCCATGTTGAGCATACATGGATTCATGTTAGGTGGACCATAGGTGTTCATGGACCATATTAGGTGTTTAGGTATACCTAAACACCTAAATATGGTCATGATTCAAGGGGGGGGGGGTTGCGAGAACTTATATTGTCAACTGGTCAAATTGTCAACAAAAAGGTTAAGAACTATTGTATATTACAGGTTAATATGGACCGCATGTTGAGGGTAATGTACCGAGTCCAGTCATGAAGGATTTTAACATTTCCAATGCTGAACGATGGTCATCGGGATCAATAGAAAGGTTTCACGGATTAACATGATCCAGCATTTGTGGGTGAAATCGACACGGGTTGCTTCTCAAATACCGTAGTTTGTGAGATGGAGGAAGTCCCGAGGCCAAAACGATCCACTGGTTGGTTCTACATTTCTCTTTTGCAACCGTGTCATGGAAACAAACAACCATAATGATGGTCATGATGATAGCTGGAAAAAAAATACCAGAAAGAAAGTATTCCGTGCATAAATACCGTGACGGCGAATAATTCCTCTCACTATATCAACGATTACATTATTTGTTACGTCATCCCAAAAACAGTAATTGTTTGCAAATTGCATTCTTTTCGGTCCAGTGGATTTAGTCGGATATTGCACTAGTAGATTAAGAGGGGGATTTTCCATCTCAATGGCAATTGCGAAAGAAGAGCACTTTTCCATGAGCTTCTTTGATATGATTGTGTGTGTGCGCGCTATGAGAAATACGTGCGGCTGTGTGCGGTTCAAATTGGTCTCGTGTGGTTGTGTGTTTGAGGAGAGAGTGTTGCGGTTTACCAACCAAAGTGTTTTTCCTGGTCAATTCTGGATTGGTGCAAATCGCGGGAGAAGTAAGTACAGTATTTTTTCGTTGCAATTTTTATTGAGGTGCGTCAAAAGTTTAACAATATTTCCGTCAATTACAGTTAACCCTTCACATTCACAGTCTTACGACGAAATGGAATCGATATCAGAAAACAAAAAGTACTTCGTTATAGCGGCCCCTTTACAATTACAGGAATTTCCCCTCTTCCCCCTAGATGTTAGATTTTGTATGTTTTGGATATCTCATGAGTAGAGATACGTGAAAATTTCACAAATGAAAAAAATGAGTCCAAATCGGAAATTTCATTTTTTTTAATAAATAAAAATTTTCAAATCAAAAATTTTGCATTCATCCGACAAAACATTTTTCAAATCAAAAATTTTGCATTCATCCGATAAACATTTTTCAAATCAAAAATTTTGCATTCATCCGACAAAACATTTTTCGGATCAAAAATTTTGCATTCATCCGACAAAACATTTTTCAAATCAAAAATTTTGCATTCATCCGATAAACATTTTTCAAATCAAAAATTTTGCATTCATCCGACAAAACATTTTTCGGATCAAAAATTTTACATTCATCCGACAAAACATTTTTCGGATCAAAAATTTTGCATTCATCCGACAAAACATTTTTCAAATCAAAAATTTTGCATTCATCCGACAAAACATTTTTCAAATCAAAAATTTTGCATTCATCCGACAAAACATTTTTCAAATCAAAAATTTTGCATTCATCCGACAAAACATTTTTCGACAAAACATTTTTCAAATCAAAAATTTTGCATTCATCCGACAAAACATTTTTTCAAATCAAAAATTTTGCATTCATCCGATAAACATTTTTCAAATCAAAAATTTTGCATTCATCCGACAAAACATTTTTCGGATCAAAAATTTTACATTCATCCGATAAAACATTTTTCGGATCAAAAATTTTGCATTCATCCGACAAAACATTTTTCGGATCAAAAATTTTGCATTCATCCGACAAAACATTTTTCAAATCAAAAATTTTGCATTCATCCGATAAACATTTTTCAAATCAAAAATTTTACATTCATCCGATAAAACATTTTTCGGATCAAAAATTTTGCATTCATCCGACAAAACATTTTTCGGATCAAAAATTTTGCATTCATCCGACAAAACATTTTTCAAATCAAAAATTTTGCATTCATCCGACAAAACATTTTTCAAATCAAAAATTTTGCATTCATCCGATAAACATTTTTCAAATCAAAAATTTTACATTCATCCGATAAAACATTTTTCGGATCAAAAATTTTGCATTCATCCGATAAACATTTTTCAAATCAAAAATTTTGCATTCATCCGATAAACATTTTTCAAATCAAAAATTTTACATTCATCCGATAAACATTTTTCAAATCAAAAATTTTGCATTCGTCCGACAAAACATTTTTCAAATCAAAAATTTTGCATTCATCCGACAAAACATTTTTCAAATCAAAAATTTTGCATTCATCCGATAAACATTTTTCAAATCAAAAATTTTACATTCATCCGATAAAACATTTTTCGGATCAAAAATTTTACATTCATCCGACAAAACATTTTTCAAATCAAAAATTTTGCATTCATCCGACAAAACATTTTTCGAATCAAAAATTTTGCATTGTAAAAACAAACTAAACTAACGACACAATTATTTTAACAGTTTAATTACGTACCAAGTACTTTACTTGGTTGAAAGTTCTAGAATTTAAATGCTCAGAAAAATTACTGCCTATTTTCGCTTCAAAAAAAAGTAAATTATCAGGACTTTGCGGAAAACGATAAAAACCAAATTTTTGCATTATTCACCAAAAAAAAGGCAAATTTTGCATTTATGTATATATATCGCAGCTATTTCGTAAGTACAAAAATTACATTATCTCCACTCATGAGCCTAGCTGAGAAGCCGACTTTATGGGGGCTCTCATGTATATATATTATGGGACATTACTGCCAACTTTACGGAGTAATTATTTTTTGAATTACGTGATTATATATAACCACGCTGTCTAAATCGCTGACTTTGCAAATAATTAATCGCAAAGACAGCATGACCGGAAGGATATCTTAAAAATATAGTTTATTTGAAAACTTGTTCTTATGAAAACGTGTTTATAATGAAAACCAATTCAAAGAATTTGAGCTCACAGGCCCTGATGGACAATGAAAAAGCATTCAGCGACTCGTCCCTAGGAGAATCCGCCATATTCTGAGAGTCTGACGTCGAGGTAGCGATCCGGCCTAGCGGGACAGACTAGGTGAAATCGCAATTTTAAGACAAAAAAATATGCGGGACCGGCCGAAACGTGTTGAGGTCGAAGTGGCCGGTCCGACACAGAAGAATCGCGAAGTTAGGGATTACCCCAAGCGTGCGACCCAACCAACCCGTTTAGGCCAGTGGTCGGCAAACCGCGACTCGCGAGCCACATGGGGCTCTTTGGCCCCTTGAGTGTGGCTCTTCCACAAAATACCTTTTGCGGGCGCACGAAAATTCCAGATTTTTGCAAAATCATGTTTAGATACTCATTTTGGCCATTTTATTCTCGCTCCCTTCCCCTCCCCTCCCAAGTGAGTCATCTTTTTTTACGGGTTTTTGCCGAAAAAAAGAGTGAAAGCTTCACGCTGCTGTCACGTGGCACTTCCGCGACCAATCATGTGGGTCGAAACTGGGAAGTTGTCGAGAAAATGTTGACAAAAAAGAGGCTTTTTTCCTAAGATACTATGGGTAGATAGACACAAATGACGAGTCTCCTCTCAGAACATGGGGGGGGGGGGGAAGGGAAGAACACGCAATGTTTCCCATACTAAGGAACGTCAACCTCTACCCTGCCAGATCATGGAAGACGATGCTCCTGGGCTACCACCTCTCGTGACGACTCTTCAGAAGCCTTCTCTCTCCATCCAACATCGACCAACACTGCTAGAAGCGATCCACTAGGGGCCACACATCTGAAGACGACGCTCCTGGGCCACCACCTCTCATGACAACTCTCCCGTGGCCACCTCTCTCCATCAAACATCGGTCATCGCTGCTGAAGCAATCCACCAGGGGCGACCATCCGAAGACGATGCTCCTGGGGCCTCTGCCCCACAAGACGGTCCGCCTTGGGCTTTCATCGACGACGTCCTCCGGCTAACATCTCGTCGGACAAGCTTACAGTGAACCCGTCTTCCGCACATTTCCCAGTGAAGGGAGCCAGATATCCGTAAGACAACAAGTAAAATAATAACTTAATAAAATTTATGTAAAGTTTATTAAGAGTTAATTTTAGGGAGCGTTGTGGAGTGAAAGAAGATGTAGTGTCGAGGATTGAAAAAGGTATGTTGATTTGATTTGAAAATATATATAGAGAGGAATGAACGAAAGGAGATAGACGAAACAAGTATACAAGACGAGTGTGGATGGGATCGACCTCAGCGAACGTACCTCAATCAGATCGAGGACGTTTTTAGCAAAGGCCAGCTTAGGAGTACCTTAATTAAGTTAATAACAATGTGCCTACCTATATAGTTTAAGTTTGAAAATTTCGGCTCTCAAAAGAAATTTCAATCGTTGTACTGTTAATATTTGGCTCTGTTGACTAATGAGTTTGCCGACCATTGGTTTAGTCCAAAGAAAATTAGATCCCTCCTTCGAGACTAGTCGTCTCACCTACCAAAGTACACGTGTACCTCGTCCATATCCCTCTGCGAAACGTTTAACGAATTGGTACATGTCGGAATGCCCTTGTACGTGTTGTAAACCTAACGTAATGCTTGTTATTTGCTGCCATCTGCCACCAATTTTTCTAACTATGAGTCAAGTGTAATGATTGAATAATTGTACCGTTGTAGGCACGTTGCTCTCTGTGTCGCGACTTTTTTAACGGGGAGATCGGTTTGCATTTGCGCATGGAAGTTGGGAACCTAGGAAAACAAACTCCAGTCTGGTTCGAACCCGAGTCCGTCACTATGACCACTCGGAAACCACAGCAGCAAGTCGCCTCAACTACTACTTTGCTTTACCAAACCAAAAAGCTAACTATGGGCCCTGCTCTGTCTCAATGGGAGATATAAGCTGTACTACTTAACCGTACATGCACCTCGCCCATATTCTTCTGTGGAACTTATAACGAATACGTACGGGCTGGAATGTGCGTGCACATGTTGTGAATCAAATGTGAAGTTTGTGTGTGTGTTTCTGTTTTAATGCTTGTTATGTGCTGCCATCTACCATCCGTTTTCTAACTATGAGAAATCATTTCAATTGCACCGCGCTTTACTAGTACATTTTTACCGAGGTGTTACAACAGAGCTGGAACTGGGGGAGAGGGAAAGGGGGTGCACCTGCCCCGGGCTGTAAAGTTTAGGGGGTGACAAATTTCAGGCGGAAACAAAAACATCCTTTATCGAATTTTAAATTGGTGGTGGCTGCAAAATCATGTTTGCCCCGGGTGGCAAGAGTCCTAGTTGCGGCCCTGGTTGCAAAGGCTCCAAACGAGTAAAGTCAAGTTACGCAGCGGTTGTACCGTAATGCACGTAAACAATGTGTATCAGTGGGTTGATAAATGAATGCCGAGCCTTTGGACGCTCTCAAAGAAAATAGATAACTGCTGGGCTGCTATACGTGTGCACAAACCTTTAAGTGTTGAGATATTGTTGTTGCAGCATTTTGAGAAACTATGTGTTCTCTCCGGTCACGCTGACTTAGCTAATAATTACGTAGAACAAAAGCACTACCTCGCAAAGTTGGTAGTAATGTTTCAAAATACACATGTGTGTGAAAGCCCTTGTGAAGTCTTCTTAGCAAAGACCCATTACGTATCCACAAAATTATTTATTATTAATTAATTATTATTTACATAGTCGGAATCATTATTTTCCATTGTATTTCTGCTGGCTCTAGGGAAGGGCGATCGCTCCCTCTCCTAGGCTGCAGTCAAGGATATGAGGACAGTTACAATTATATGGTATTTATACATTTTGAGAACCTATCGTTTACATTGTGCGAGATTATCGTGGCTCATAAAGGAATCATGATATAAGGCTTTCTTGTTGAAAAACCGCAATAATGGAACGAGCTCGGCAGTTATCAACGCGGCGGCTGCAACAAGGAAGTGACCGCGGATCAAAGTTGGCACCAAATTCACTCTTTAATCGATCGTTCAAACTAACACAGGAGTGTCGAAATGCGCTCTTGCCCCGGCTGGCCGAGAACTTAACCTTTTGCGTTCCTAATGCCCATGTGGACTCGACGATGGTTCACGTCAGGAAACAGCGGTACTTCACTGTTCAACGGCCCCTCACGATAATAGGAAACCCCCCCCCCCCGTCAATCTGGCTTCATAGCAGAACTAATAAGATATACAAAAACTGCAAAGGGAGTAACATCCAAGAGGCTTCCTCATTGCAGGGGAGTACGAATTGTACCGCCGAAGTGCCAAAAAAAAAAAAAAAACACAACACAACACCATCTGGACCACAAAGTGTTAATTACGCCCTTGTCTATCAAGGACGGTGAAGGGCCTTCGTCGCGCTCTTACACGTTGGCACACCCCTTGCGTGTACGAAGCTTAAGTGACGCCTTTTTGTGCCATTGACTGTGTTTATCGAGTGAAAAAAATCATTCGAGCATTTTCGATTCACACTTTCTGCAGCGTAGTAGGAATCACTAAATTCTCTGTAGAATGTCATATATCTTCTTTAATACTTCCGATTTTCATCAGGTGCAAAGTAAGGGGGTGTAGGGGAAAGTGTTCATTAAGAAATAAATTTTACAAAATATCTAGGCTCGTCCCAACTATAACACGTGATGGAAATGACATACACCATCCGACTCCCATTCACAGCCCAATTCAGCTATTGTAAATTGGACATTCGTTAAAGATTTTGACTCCACGTCCCTTTTCACTTCATGTAAATTAAGATTTATGACACTCGAATACTCGAATCGGACATTAACCAATATGTACTAACCACTGTACATTAATTTTTTTAATATATTATTTTTCATCCTTGGTTTGAATTTTACGTGATTTTTGAAAATAAAAATTACTTCATTTTTTTTCATCCATAAATTGTATATATTTTTACGCATTTGATCGGTAGATGACGCTTCAACGTTGGCTTATCCGGACACAAAACAAAGCCATATTGCACAATGGCTACGCTGATTGAGGAATACGTACTTGGAAATATAATTTTCCCACATTAGCGTACATATTAATAGTAAAAAATGAATTTTTAAACTCATTGTGAAACCGACCTTCTTTTATCACTGGCCACCTAAAAGTTAATTAAAAAATAAGGTGAATCACCGTATCTCTCAGGGATAGAAACCCGTCTGCTCTCATTTACACTTGTTGCTATTGTCCTGATAGAAGGGGAGATGTGACCCAGCACCTGGACTGGCCACAGTGACACGAAGGGCTCACCAAGCCGAGAAGAGTAGACCTGGCCTGGCCACGGTAAACAAAAGAGAAGATCCTCACTAGAGCTACAAAGCCTTGGACTCGAAACCTTATTTGCTGTTTGTAACTTTTTCTTCTATTGCTGTTGTATATTTTTTGCTATTTGTAGTGGTTTTTTTTTTTCAAATGTGCTTTATTGTCGTGCATGTGTATAATTTATACATGCATAATAAAGCACCCGACACCACCCAGCCCCTCATCCTTCAGCCCTCCCACCTATGCCAATAAGACAAATTTTTAACTAAACGGAGAGGGGTGGTGATCGCTCTTCTCTGTATCCGCCTATAGGTCGTTCCCCTTAGGTTATAAGATTGTCATATGGATTTATTGATAAACGTTTCGTTTTTCTCTCAGCAGGTTGACAAGCCTAAATGGCGTACAGGAGATATTTGCTTCTCCTCCTCCTTGGGTTTCTGACTCTAGTCACCGATACAAGATGCCGACGGCAAATGACTCCCAGTGTCTTGAGCACCAGCGCCAGTACCGAAGAAACAGCAACGTTGGGAGAGATGGATGTCACTACTACATTGACTGATGACCCGGTCCGCCCTAATCTCAAACACATGGAAAGATTTCTCAGGAATTTCACGACTATGACAGTGAAGCGACTTCTGCCGTCAACGTATAGGCTCCTTGAAAGGGTTAACATATCATCCAGTTGCATGACCAGCCTATTGAAGTATGCCATGGCTTTGAAGAAGATTAGAGTATGGGCTATGAGAAGTAAGTTTGCATTTAATACACAGGGTGGGGTGTCCGAGAATTCCACTGTCTAAATGAGAGGGGGGGGGGTGATAGTAAACAACAAGACAAACAGGTTTTCTGATGGAACCCCAGGGTAGCAACCCACTTATTTGGAAGACACGAGCGTTATTCCACTTCAGATGTCACCAAATTATGGCAACCTTCCTCACATCATGATTAGTGACAGAGAATTCCCTCCCATCAACAGGCCTGGTTCGGGGTGGCAAGTTCACTTATTTTTCCCATAAAAATGGGTAGGATAATTTGTATTTCTTATATTCAGTAATGGTTACCACAATATGCAGCGTGTCACTTGAAGGTTTGTCGCCAAGGTGTTCTTATGTTTCTAAAAAACAGAACTTGGTAAGAAAAATAAAATAACGAATCATCAACGGAGAAGAAGCCGAATGTAAATTTTGACGCCAACCATCAGTCTCTTCGCTAATTTTGAAGCAATCCTAGCTTTGTAAAACTTATTATCTAACCTTCACCCCAATCAGTCAACACACAAGTACGGAGGAAAAAAAAAAGTATCTTTTTTGCTTCTGACGTTATTATGTGTGCCATATGTGTGGGGAAAATATTTTCCCCTCTCATTCCCTTTTTGGGCACCACTGGCTCAAATTCCATGCGCTGAGAATAAAAATCATTTGCGACCCTAGGTTTCATTGCAAAACTTGTTTGTTTTGGCGTGTGCTGTCACACTCTTGTCTTTTGGCGGTGGAGTTCTGGGGGGGGGGTCATACTGCATTTACTCCCTGTAAATGAAATTTATATTCAGATAATAAAACTGTGTGTTTTTTTCTCTCTCCGTGTAGTGTTCGACGCCACTGCCAAATTACCCGCTGGAATATTCGGAGGAACCGTAACCGAAATCGGAGCATTTGATCAATGCGTCAAAATTGTAGTCAGGAATAAACGTGGGGATGACGACTTCCGTGGCCAGTACTGCTCCGTTGAAACCGTACCCACCCTGGGTCCGAAACCTAATAACTTGTCCTTAGCTTTGAAACGATCTTCCAAGTTTGATGATTCTGTAAGCCATGTTTTTTTTCCATATTTTATACTATATTGCATTGAATGTTCTTATATTTTATTGGTTCTACTACTACGTTCAAAAAGCTCCGAGACTCGTTTTATTATGGAGTAATGACTACTGACAGAACCTGTTTATTTGGTTTTCCTTTGAAGTAACTACCCCATGCAATTATGAATTTTTTTTGTTCGTACAAAGATGTAAATGCGGATTACAAACCTTTCTTTTTTGTCACATCTTCCAGTGCCTTCGTCGCTGCGAACTGCACTTCTTCGGAACCTGAGAATCATTGCCACTTAAGCAAATTCTTTTTCCAAGGAAAAGGGAAAAAGTTACATGGGGTAAGATCAGGGGGAATAAGCTGGTTGTGTAAGTGCCAGGATGTGATGCTTTGACAGAGATAATCTGACATTGAAGGGAACCTGTGAGCGTTATCACGGAGCATTCACGATTGGGTTTCGAAGGATCTGGTCAGTTGCGCCTCACAGAACCATGCAGACATTTAAGGACTCACGAGTCTCTTCCGATGATAGATTTACCAGTCAAAACATCATATTCCGATACTTTCACAACCAACTGATTTCCCTGATTTTGCTCCATGTAACTTTTCCCCGTTTCCTCGGATAAAGAATTTGCTTAAACGATTCTCAGGTTCCGAAGAAGTGCAGCGACGAAGGCAACGGAGGATATGATAAAAAAATATCTTGCAACCCACATTTCCATCTCTGTATGAACAAGAACAAAAGTGTATAATTGTGTGCACAGGATAGTTTCTTCGAAGGAAACATCAAATAAACAGGTTCTATCTGTTTCCATTCTTTCGTAACGAAGTCTCGAACTTTTTGAACGTAGTATCATCGTATGGTGGATCGAAAGTTCCGGGCTGATATAGTCGTGGTGAAAGGAAAACTGCGGCAAGCAGTTAGCTGACATCAGTGGTTTCTTAACCTGAGGTAAACGTACCCTTAAAAGGTGTGTGATGGGAATTTCAGGGTGAGCGAAAAACAATCAGTTATGGCGGAGAAAAAAATGCGTAAAATAATAAGTTTTTATGGTAAAGTAGTGTAAACAAGAGGGCCTAAAGCTTTCTACGCATTTATAGGAATACGCAGGTATCGTACGTATTTCTAGGGGGGAAAGGAAGTCGCATATTCATGTGTAGTGGGCCAGCAAGTATCCGCCACATTTCTTGGGGTATGAAAGCCTCCTATGCATTTCAAAAGGCACGCACTCCTTTCGCACATTTCTAAGATTACGACCTTCCCTATGAATTTCTAGGAATACAGAAGTCTACTACGTATCATTCCGTGGTATATGCGTACTTCTAAAAGTTTTTCAAGAGGTATTTATGCATCGAATACATGTTTGGGGGAGGGGGGGGGGGTAAGCAATGCCCTGAATTTCTAGGGATAGGCAAATATCCTATGTATCTCTAAAGATACACACGTATCGTATGTACCCTTACGTATGTCTGCGGGTGCGCAAGCCTCGTCGGCTTCTCTAGGGGCGGCAGTCGGCAAGATTGCTTCTCATTTTTAGGGGATTGGTCAGCTTCTGATGTATTTCTTGTGATACAAAATTTCTTACACATTTCAATCGTTACGCATGATGACATGTTACATATAAATGACCAATCATTTCTAGGGGCAAGTAAACCTCCGACGCAAAAAAAAAAGAAAAAAAAAAAGAGGGGAGGGGCTCAGCACTACGTCGAACACATATCTAGGCTCTCTGAAACTTCGTACGCATGTTTAAAGGGGGTTCCTAGCATACGAATACTTCTTGGGATAAGTGAGCTTCTTATACATTTCAATAGTTACGTATACCTGTGCATTTCCAGGGACAAGCAAGAGACATTCCAGTGCGGGGCGTTTTGCATGACTGGAACGCATTTCAAGGAGAATATTTTATTTGAATCCATATGGATATTACTAATATCAATTACAACGGATGAATAAATAGATTAAGTCTGCCTGCGGACCACCTATGCCATCGTCGCGGACTATAGGTTGAGAAACGCTGAACTAAATCTACGATAGACATCTTCAGATGATGTGAAGACGGCTTCGTTACGAAGTGTTGGGAAGCGTGTCCGTTTGGACCACGGCTCTAATTCCCCTAAGCCTCGACTGATGATACTTACAAGTGAAAGTGTGCATTCTTTTATTCATTGACTGGCTGTAACTCACGGCTTCCGTCACATGGATTTGGTAATCTGGAAACTTCTCATAGTGATTTCTTCCAACCCTCTCTCCCGGTATAACATTTAAACCTCTGATAACAGCATCCTTGGGAGTTGAAGTTTTTGAAATTCCGTCTTAGTAAGCCTCTATATTGCAAAATATAATACTGACCAAATTTCATATTTATAGCTTCAGTGGTTTTGGTTCAGCTATGACTGCCACATATAATCTCTGAACACCCCCTTCCTCCATGACCCCCTTAAAGGTTGAATTTTGAAAACCCCCTTCTTAGTGAGTCCTTAAATCATAAAATGAAACTATTAGCCAAGTGTCGTATTTATAGCTCCAGCGGTTTCAGCTCGGTGATGGTGAGTCAGTCAGTCAAGACATTTTATTTCATATTGTTCCGGATAATTTTCCACAAGACTTCGAGATTGCAAAACAAGAAGCGGTTCGACGGACAAACACACATTTATTTACAGAACAGCAATTTACACGTATTTAGAAGCTGATCAGAGAGCTAACAACTTTCTCTCAACGTTCAATCGCGACTGACTTTCCATCGAGTCTGTCTCTATTCGAGCCTCCTTGAGCCTGCCATCTTGTGAGCGCCAGACTATTTATAACCCCGGTGGAAACTTCGAGAAAAAGAATGTTCTACAAAATTCTATTTTATAGTTTCCAAGTTGGCGACGCTACCGTACGGGGGTGTTGGACCACTGTCTGGAGGGGCGGGACTTTCTAGAATGTTTCCGCCAGTTCTCCGCCAATAGAAGTATTTCCGCCAAACCGAACCGGTATCAACACCCGTTGCCAACAGAAGACCGCGATAAAGAATTGCGCCATTCATCGTCTATAGTTCGTAACAATATTTATACATTATGCAGTCTGGGTTGTTACATCTGCGTCATTGATCATTTTAGAGCATTAAGTATCACTATTAAAAAATTCGTTTGATGATTCCATAACAATTTAAAATGTTTCCTCTTCAATTTTCAGATCATGTCCGAAATCCGTTCTTCGATTTTCGCTTTCTATCAGCTGACCATGAGATTTGGCGTCTGCGTACCGTCTACGTGTCATGCGCAAGATCTGCAAGCCATTGGAGCTGAAGGTAGATAGGCATCCCTCTATCATTTCACAGTACAATAATTTCTTGCTAATTCGTAGTTTGATCGGCTATTTACAGCGAATTCATGCAGCCATCAACATGACATAAATTCAACATGTATTGTAACACACATTAAAAAAATTCGCCAGTGACTTACTGAAATATTTCCATCAACCTAATGCAATGAATTCAAATTTTAGGCCAGCATTATTCAACTGCTGGTTCTCGGACTGGTGTGATAGTTGTAAAAAAAATTTGAACACGATTTTAGGCTCTGTTCTTGGGGGAGGGGTAAATACCGCTCATATATTGGAACATGTTGATTCAAAGCACGAATCCAGGGAGGGGGTGAGGGGGCGGGGACTTTTGCGCCACCCGAGAGCCAAATAATATAGGGCAAAATTTATCTGCCCCGTAAAATACAGGATGATCCGATGCACTCACACAATAAGTCTCCTCTCTGACACATCGCCCTGGATCTCCGCTCTATTCATAGCTGAGGATGCCTGCCTCGGCTCACTTGCAGCTGAAGATATGTGCCACGGCTTCATTCGCAGCTGAAGATGTCTGCCTTCGCTCCACTCGAAGCTGAAGTTGTCTGTCTCTGCTCTATTCGAAGCTGAAGTTGTCTGTCTCTGCTCTATTCGAAGCTGAAGATATCTGTCTCATCTTCACTCGCAGCTGAAGATGTCTGGCTCTGCTTCGTTCGCAGCTGAAGACATGTGCCTCGGGTAGTTCGCAGCTGAAGATTCATGCCTTCACAGATGAAGATATCTACTTTCGCTTTATTCGTAGCTGAAGATATCTACTTTCGCTCCATTCGTAGCTGAAGATATCTACTTTCGTTCCATTCGTAGCTGAAGATGCCTGCCTCCACTCCATTTGCAGCTGAAGATGCCTGGGTGTGGATCTAGAGAAGGACGATGGGAAAGACAGACCCTCCCAAACGCCTAATAATACTGGAAAATTTGTCTGTCCCGTAAAATACAGAACAATTAAAGTAACTCACACAATTCGCCCCTTCCGTCCTGGACTCGCGCCTGATTGATATCGAGAACTCTAGAGATTCGTCCATATATTCAGCAACACGACTCGATAGTGATTTGAACAAACTGCATCGTTTCATTTTCATTTTGATTCAGTAGATAGATTTAGGTCAGGGTGCACAATCTTTTCAGTCCTCAGGCCAGATATGAGGTATTTATTTCTGCCTCTCGCGGGCCACAAGCTTGTGCATATCGTGTGATCTTATCACCGTATTTTACGGGACATCCCCCATAATTTTATAGCTAATTTTGGCCATCCTAATTTTGTTTTCAAATGCCCCGTTTTTTAACTAGACTAAATTTAATTTTTTGGAATGAAGATTATTTTCAGGACTATACATTATGTTATGATAATTATGACTCTATGATATTGAATTAGTCTTATAAATATATGAATCTCACATATTTGTCAAACATGTACTTTTTTGGTACATTTCACTTTTACCCATTGCGACTTATCATAGCTCTCTACTTCTCGACATTGGCGAATTTTGCAGCAATTTTAGCATTAGATAGCAACTTCACTTGCCTTTGACAAATTTCTTGGCTGTAACTTTACTTGCCTTTGACAACTTTTTTGGTTCCAACTTTACTTGCCTTTGACAACTTTTTTGGTTCCAACTTTACTTGCCTTTGACAACTTTTTTGGTTCCAACTTTACTTGCCTTTGACAACTTTTTTGGTTCCAACTTTACTTGCCTTTGACAACTTTTTTGGTTCCAACTTTACTTGCCACTGACAACTTTTTTGGTTCCAACTTTACTTGCTTTTGACAAAGCCATTAAACTTTTTGGCAGCAATTGGTACCTTCACTTGTATTTGACAGTGTCTTTTTTTTTTTGCGATAATTGGCAGTATCCCGTATGGATTCCGATTTGTCGCATTTTTATGAAAGAAGTATGGTCAGTCTAGTTATTCGTTATGGAAATTCATTGACATATCGGAGATTGAAAATTTCGGTCTTTTTTTCACTCTTTTAATGAGGTGAAACGTAACTCGAAAAATTTTAAGATTTCCAAAATAGCAAAAATTATTTGTTACAGCCATCGATATCTCAAAATAATTTTCATCAGATTGTTGTGAAATATGCGGCGGAAAGTGAAAATTTTACTAATTGAGTTTTCTTTTGATTTAAAACCCGATTAAAGATTTTTATGATTCTCAAGAAACAATTTTTGGGGTTCAACAATCACAGCAAAAATTTTCCTCCTCTTCTTACTGATAATTTTTTCATATCTTACTTTCGAATCGTAGAATTTCATTCCTTTTGGATACTACCCGTACAAACCGTCGTATGTAAACATTCAGAAATTACAATTGAATTCATAGGATTTCCAAAAGGGAGGTAATCGAAGTTCAATCCTCGATTGGATTGGATTGGATTTTCAATTTATTGGCGCAAGGACCAATTTGGCCAAACTGCGCCAAAACATGACATAAAAATAAGAAAAATGTCCTTTTGTCATGTCAAAAAACTAAAACATATAAAAAGGAACAGGAACATGAAACGTAAAACAATGACATAAATTGTAAAAAATATAATTTGTCATATAAACCTATGGCCTTGAGGAATTTAAAAATGCGAGATGCATCGCTATTGCCATTTAAAATGTCATAATGTGAAAGATGACTCTGACCAAAAACGGACGTAAAATGATGACGATGATGTGAACAAGTAAAAGCATGAGCAATGGTCAATGGACTTTGACAATGGTTGACTCTCTCGTAATAACAAATATGATTGTGTGAGGCGACTGTGTCCTATGCGTAACCGGGCAAGCAGAACTTCCTCCTTTCGGTTAGTTCTGCAGCTCGAACGCCAAAGGCCAAGTGTAGGCTTGATGGCATGAAGTTTATTATTTATTTGATTGTTCCAGTGCTCCTGCCAGCGGCGATGTATCACTTCCCGGAGGATTGAGAAGTGGTCACTGGCAGGTATCAAAAGGCTATTATCAATGTTAGTTGTTGTTCGAGCTGCGTTGTCTGCTTTTTCGTTGCCCGGTATTCCTACATGACCTGGTACCCAGTAAAATTTTACTGTGGTACCATGATGAGTGAGGTAATGTAGTTCATGAAAAATGGCATGAATGAATGGATGAGTGTGAAACGTACAGGAACTCAGTGCTTCTAATGCACTGAGAGAGTCGCTATAGATGATGCATCGTCGGTGGCGTTTGCGTCGTATATGCCTGAAGGATTGCGTACAGTTCTGCTGAATATATAGTGAATGTGTCGGGAAGTTTGAAAGATGTCTCCTCACAGCAGATGTAGGCACAACCGACATGGCCAGGGCTCTTGGAGCCGTCGGTATATATGGGGAAGTACTTGTTGTACCTACCCCTGTGCCTATAGAATATCTGTCGATATATGACATCTGCTGTGGTGGCTCTAGAGTATGATGATAATGATAGAGAGACATTTGGTAGAGCCTGCTCCCATGGTGCCAGTTGCGAAGCAACTGGGGCCACACGACTGATGTCTAATTGTAGTTCTTCCACAAGTGCCCTCATACGAAGACCGTAAGACGGAACACATGAAGGGCGAGCAGTAAAAAGTCTATGAAATGACGGATTGAAAATGACATTATGAAGTGGATGACCTGGTAAAAACTTCATTTTAATATAATATTTCAAAGAAAGCTGTTGGTGTCTTGTTGTAATAGATGGCTCGTTGCATTCAACATACAGACTCTCCATAGGGGTCGTCCGGAAAGCTCCAGAACAAATGCGGAGAGCAAGATGATGAACTGGGTCGAGCACACTCAGATAGCTCCGAGGTGCTGACCCGTATACAATGGAACCGTAGTCGAGCTTTGATCTTATTAGAGCTTTATACAAGTTAATGAGTGACTTGCGGTCTGCTCCCCACGATGTAGACGAGATGACCTTCAAGAGGTTCATCGTCTTCATGCAACGAGCTCTCAATTGTGCAATATGAGGTTTGAAAGTAAGTTTTTTATCGAATGTGATGCCGAGGAATTTTGTATTTTCTACTATTGGTATTTGACTATTGTTTAGAAACAATTGTGGGTCATCACGTAGGTCTCGACGCCGACAAAAGTGCATAGCGACAGTTTTGTCAGCGGAGAATGAGAAGCCGTTATTATGTGCCCACTTGCTCATCTTGTTGAGTGCGGTTTGTAATTGTCTCTCGGCTGTCCTCATATTCACTGATTGATATGATATCAACAGATCATCCACGTAAAGTGCGCCACTGACAGACAACGGGAGTTGGTTCAACACACCGTTGAGTCTTAAAATAAACAGTGTAACACTTAAAATACTACCTTGAGGTACACCTTGTTCTTGGATTTGGGGAGCTGATAATGTACTTCCGATCCGTACCTGGAAGATGCGTCGAGCGAGAAAGTTCTTAATAAAAATGGGCATGTTGCCCCGCAAGCCGCAATTATAGAGGTCGGAAAGAATTCCGTGCCTCCAAGTACGGTCGTAGGCCTTTTCTATGTCAAAAAATATGGCTAGCATATGCTCCCTCTTCACAAATGCTTGTCTTATTGATGTCTCAAGGAGTAACAGATTGCATGTTGTAGACCTGAACCGTCTAAAGCCGCTTTGATGTTTAGATAAAATATTGTTAACCTCAAGGTAATGCATAAGGCGATAGTTGACCATGCGTTCCATGAGCTTACATAAACAACTGGTCAAAGCAATAGGTCTGTAACTGTTCGGTTGTTGAGGATTTTTGCCAGGCTTCGGGAATGCAAGAACTATGGATGCTCGCCAGGTGTCAGGAAATGAATGACTGACCCAGATCCGATTAAATAATATGAGTAAATGTGAGAGTGATTCAGATGAGAGATGCCGAATCATGGAATAATGAATGGCATCGGGCCCTACAGCTGAGTCAGGACTTCGCTGCAAGGCCGTCGTCAGTTCATGAAGGGTGAACAATGAATTGTACCTCTCCGGTGTAAAAGGCCGGAAGGTGTACGATGTACGTTCGGCTGATGATTTAATGGGATGAAACGATGGGGGATAGTTCGCATCGCTGGAAACAGCGGCGAAATGGGCGGCGATGGTGTCCGCAATATCCCTCACATCGCTGATGATAGTGCCATTGGTATTTAAAATGGTGATGGGATGAGACTGATAATGACCATTGATTTTTCGGATCCGGTCCCAAATGATTTTGGATGAAGTTGATGAGTTGATTCCCGTCGTAAACTTTTGCCAGGACTCGCGTTGAGCCACGACCACCTAGATAACTAGGTGGTCGTGGTTGAGCCTGGCGCCTGGTTCTTCTCGCTATCGCCTTTGCTTTTAAAAATGCCAACTTGTTTTTATGGGTAGGATACCGCCGAAACCTACTCCATGCTTTCTTTTGAGCTTTAATTGTAAGATTGCATTCGTGATTCCACCAAGGTTTAGGAAATTTAGAAAGTTTCGAGGAGACTTTGGGTATTGTTTCATTGGCTGCTGAGATCATACAACTGGTCACAAGGTCGACACAATGGTCGACTTCGGGTTGCGAAACCATATCCTCCGTGATTTCTGCCTTGACCGTGAAGTCAGCCCATCGGGCGGCCACAAGCTTCCACCGAGGAGGTCCCTCAGGTATGCTATGGCGTCGGTCAAGGCACTTAGAAGACGACGAGAGATCAGTGCTCTCGCAACGACTTTTGGTGGGATCATTTTGCTGTGGTTTTATCATAATAGTGGCTGCTGTAGACAAGGCGTGGATCCAGGACGATGTCTCGTTTGGGGTGCTTTGTGTAATTTCGTTGGATAGTCCCGTATTTTACGGGGCAGACAAATTTTTCCCATATTATTCGGCTCTTGGGAAAAGCGCGCGTTCTTAACGCTCCCACCTCTCTCTCAGTGCCTGAGCGAAACGGCAGACATCTTCGGCTGTGGATAGAGTGGAGGCAGATATCTTCAGCTTCGAATAGAGCGGAAGTAGACATCTTCAGCTGTGAATACAGCGAAGGCAGGCGGATCCAGGGTGATGTGTCGGAAATGCGATTTATTGTGTAGCTGCATTGGATCATCCCGTATTTCACGGGACAGACAATTTTCCACTCATATTGTTCGGTTCTCGGGAGAAGCGATCGCCCCCATCGCCTACCTCTGGACCCGCGCTTGCTGTAGAGCAGCCGCTGCGAGTAATCTCAGCTTATTATAGAATATATTGCAAGACGCGTTTCAATCATTCGCCATTATATCAACGGAAACTTTTTAAAAAGCGAACAAAACTACAGTAGGATACCATAGACTCCGACATTACTATAGACTCGCGATCCCCAAACTTATACCAGGGAGGCTCCTCAGATGGGTCGTTCAAATCCACATTTCATTTGACCTCGCCCCCCCCCCCCACAACAACAGATTTTGGAACGAATTTTTGTGACTAAAAACTCGAAGTTTTCATGAAGATTATTATACGCAGATATCATAAATGATTTTTGAAACATAAATTTGAGATTTTCTCAGCAGTTTCAGATATTTTTTAACAGTTAGTGAATGGTTATGGTATATTTTGATATATATATTACCTATACTAAATGCTTTCGTGGCTCGCAGAAATTCGCTCCTGCTTTTGGCAAAAGCCTTTTACAGTGGCTTTTGTGTTAAATAGCCGCTGTCAATAATTCAACAATCAATTGTGTTCGATATCGAGAGAGACGCGACCCCCGAACTTAGGTCACAGAGGTGGGTCGCGCGCGTTCAAATCCACTTTCGATGTAGTTATAAATGCAATCGCTGGTTTGAAGGGCATCTTGAGGATTTTGATGACCTATTATTTAGGCATTTTTGGGGCCCTTTTTAAGCCATGATTCAGTGTTTTTGAGGAGAATTGGCATACAAGATGATATTACAGAATGCACAAACGATATACACAGGGTGTTACCCTTGCAATATGAATGACGTATCTGAAGTCTACATGTTATTTGGATATTTTTTTCTAATTGGAAGTATGCTTCTAGGTTCAATGGTTCGTGAATAAGTCCAGGATAAAGGGACTTTTTTCGATGCTCTCTGTAATACGCCTGTGTCAGGGCCGTCTCTTAAGAGCTAGGGCCAAGTGATTTTTCTGAGGCCCTATTAGGCAAAATTTCAACCAGATCTCACCTGGGTGGGCCCATGCCTTAAGACGGCACTGGTCTGTGTGAGTCGAAAGTCTTCCTCACTTGAGGACCACCTACTTCCTAATCTGATTGTGGACGCAGATTATGTTTTTTATGCACGAAATTCGTATATAAATCGATGCCTCCCTCTCCAAATTTTGGAACAAATTTTTGAACAAGAAACTCGACTTTACACGACTCAACACGGTTTTTAAATAAGAAATGCAAGACACTCACACTGTATGAATTTCATAAAAAAAAATAAATAAATGAGGAATATTGTGTATTGCGCTATCTCGGCACACAAGAAATTTGAGTTAGTTAGCAATTAGGAATGTTTTCTCTCAAACTGATATCACAAACGTTTTCTAAAATCTAAATTTATAATTATATTCAGCAATTTCGAAATTTTTTTTATCAGTTACTAAGTGTTTATTGAATGTTTTATCATATATAATACCTGCTACAAAAAAGCATACTTCCTCGGGAACAGACTCCACGATGTTCTCTCAAAGTTGTTAGCAAAATGCAACTATAGTAGTTCTACCGAAACAAAGAAAACTAAAAGATTGCTGATAAAAATGCAATTATGTAGCAGTTGGGGCACAATGTTGCTTCATCATTGTAATATTACCCACTGTTTAGCATACTCTGAAATGGTGCCTACAGGCAACGCATAAAATAATGAAAATACTCTCGCCACACAGAGAGTGTGGCACAACAGGTCTACAATTATTCAATCATTACTCTTCACACATAGTTATAAAAACATACACGGTTATAGCAGCTACACCGAAATCAAGGAAAACTAAAAGAGTACTGCAGTTCATACACACAGACCCATTGCCCTTCTTCCACATCTAAATTATTGGAAAGGGCATTAAGATTGATTAAATTTGTAGAAGGCTACAACCTAGCCAGAGCTGAACGATTTGGTTACGATCATTACTACAATTCAACTCGCGAGGGTTGTGGGATGCCTTCGAGAGGCTAAAAATTACAAAGACTTCACTGTAGGATCTTTTTTTTTTGGATTACAACAAGGCATTCGTCAGCATTTGGCACGAGAAGCTCCTACTGAAGATGATCAACACAGAGATTATCCCTCGATAATCAATCATTAAATTTTTGAGATCATACTTATTTTCCAGAACATTTCAGATCAAAATAAGAGAGACATTTTCACCCAAAACATGCATTAAAGCGGGAATTAACCAAGGACCTATATTACACAATATTTTTACGGATGACTATCCACAGGTGTCTATATATAAGGGGAATTCTCTCTTTATATAGTCCCTTTTTGCTGACGATATCCTAATGATACGTACAGATAGGAAAGCGCTTCTAAAGGCGGATACACGTGACGGATATACGTGACGTGTAACCACGTGACGTTAGATGGCGCGGGATCATATCAGACATTATACGGTGTGCACACTGGTGTGATGCATCAAGACCGAAACACAATACGATGTTGAATCTGTGAAATCGTATTTGTGGAAGTTCTTTGACGTACAAATTATGTGACGTGGAATTCCAACATCACAGAATTTCCACGAATCAGAATTCACAGCGTCTCTGACATGACGTGAAATCACGCCACGTTAGTTTAGTGTGCCTTAAGGCAACCTCCAGGAGCGGAATTCAGTGAATAGGACCGAAAAAATAAAATGTCCAAAAGCGCGTTTTCATGTGGCTGACACACAAAAAGAGTCCACCAAGTTTCACCGATATGTATATATATCAATGATGATGCATAATAACCGGTGATTATGGATAATCATTGATTTATCGAATTTTACGTAACATATAGCCTATACAAAAATACGAATTAATACACTTGACAAAAATTAATGAAGATTTAAAATGAATGAGAATTTGAAGTTAATGAAGGAAGTGGGCACATGTGATTGCAGAATAATGTACCAATTCAGTAATTAACGGAAAAGTGATTCCACAATTAATTAAAAATAATCGAAATTAATGAAAGGAATAATCGGTAATAAATAACATAATAACTGTAAAAATGTTTGTTTGACAATTTTGTGGTTGCGACATCAAGCTATTACTTCTTATTGAATGTAAGTTTATTTTCTTCCAGTCGTTAAACCACTTCGCTATAGGCTGAAAGTATCCAACTGTCAGGTGGCCGAGGACATCCATATTGAACCAGTCCATGTTGCTGTCATGTAAGTTATCCAATTAAGACGTTTCTATTTAATGCAGTGATCGACGTGGCAGACAACTACTAATACTTAACCATACAAGCGCCTCGTGCACATTCCCTTATGGAATTTCTAACGAGTCGGCACATGCCGGAATGTGTGTTCTGAGTGTATGTGTGTCCCTAATGTATTTATGTTGCCGAGTTGCGCTTGTTTGGTGTTCATGCTACCATCTGTCTTCCATTCTCTGAAGTACAGATGGAAAAACGTTTGAATTTTCATGTTGTGGCAGACAATGCCTACTACTACCACTGAACCACACATGCATCTCGTACATATTCCTCTGAAGAATTTCTAACGAACTGGTACGTGTTCGAACGTGTGTGCATGTGTAAACCTGACGTGAAGTTTGTTTCTGTGTAATGTTTGTTCTGTGTAGTGCTTCCATCTGCCATCAATTTGTCTAACTATGAGGGAAGTGTAATGATTGAATAATTGTATTGTTGTGTAGGAATGTGTCACTCTCTGTGGCGAGCCTTTTTAACGGTGAGATCGGCTCGCATTCGCGTCCTGGAGTTTGGAACCAAACAGACGATGGCAGACGCAACAAAGGCAGACAATGCCTGCAATATAATGGAATTACCTTTTAAACGCAGTGTAGAAAGCAAAAAAATCCAGCGGTGTTAGCTAAAAATATACCAAATTGAGCGTCAGACAGCTGTTTCGGGGCTACTATAGCCCTGGCGCTCAATTTGGCATATTTTTAGCTAACATCAATGGATTTTTTGCTTTATACGAGTACAATGTCTGCGATTTTGATTCGACGTGGCACACAGGCACAATGACTTCTTCTATTACTTTACCTTCACTGCGATTTCGATCCGATTAATCCCACTGCATTGAGTATATCGAATATACACTGCACGGCCAAAACAAAAGTCGTGATATTGCATCTAATGTGCTAGCCTTTCTGGAATGGGAACCACCCCAGCGCGACTGAAACCGCAAGGGTAAAAGGCTTATATCCCTGGAGGGACAGAGCCTGGGTCGTGACTGGTCTGTCGGAGCCTTTCTGGAAATGTTTTTGTATTTTTGTAGTAGGGGATCGGTGATAAAATCAGTTCTCAAACTTTTTCAAGTTAAGGACTTGAAGTCGACTTTATTACGGAGCACTAATTTTTCATACGTTAGTGCCGTGTATATGTTACGGTAAATGTGATAAATCTGGTGATTAAGCATAATCACCGATTTAATCACATTCACCGTAACGTATTCACGAAAAGCGTCCAGAAGTGATTCTGTGGTCCGTTTCAGAGTTGAAGTTCTATATGGTGGAAAAAGCTTCGAAATATCTTATATATAAATGTGAAAGTCGTACAAACGATGTTCCACTGTGTAATTGTACCTCCCCATTTGCGGACACTTCCCGTTAACGGGTAAAATTGTTTGGTCCCATGGGTGTTCGTTATCAAGCGGTGCTACCGTCTTCTGTTTTACCAACTGTTCATGAAAATTGAAATGTTTCATATCGGGAGATTACGGTCACTCACAATATAGTCACGGCTCGTCTCCGTTCAACATCACCCATAGAACGTATGTTTGATTCTGAATGGCAAGGGATTTGAGGACGCAAAAACAGTGGCTTTACGGACTGAATGACACTCGGAACATTGTATCAGTTAATGTTTGAAAAAAAAGTTGCAAAATACACTAATGCGCTATCCCCAGTAGCACACCGATATAGAACGGCGTAGAGATTTCAATATCGTTCGATGTAGAAATGACATACATTTGTCGACGTAGTCCGACATAGAGAGAAATTTTGATTATTTCAAAAGAACCTAATTAATTAATAGAGTACAAGATATTCTCCTTCGAAACGAAATGCTGCAAAAATGAGAGTAAAACTATTTTTTTAAGATAAAAGAAGACATTTTGGCGTTTATTGAGTGAATACATTTTTACTATATTATTCGATATCGGACACGTAAAGATTTCCGACTTCTTTCCAACGTTCGATATTCATTCGACGTTCCGACGTCGGACTGGTATCGGTACGACATCCTAACGATACTGTTGTGCTACTGGGGTTGGGAATTCTTTAAAAAAATGCAAAATGGCAAAATACATGTGCAATGTATGTACACTATGTGCAATATGTATGGTGTGCATGTTGTAATTTTCTTTTATTCTCCTGGTTGATTGCAGATGCGTATTATCCGTGATACTAGTCTTGATGTTCGTCGGAACAATTGCGGACGTGACACGAACTCGTTCACTTCCAAATGAAGGAAAGGTACCGGAACCGGGTGAGTTGGTCATTGATACAATCGGTTTTTCTTCACATTTATATTTTGTGGTTCGATGTCGAGGTGTAATTTGAGATCGGGAAAAAAAAACGGTGCTTCATTGTTACAACAATCTATTGCAATTACAGAAAGGTTCCCGTGAATTCGGCTTCTTGGCAAAACTCATAAGCTTTATATAAAAAAAACATAATAGCTAGCTAGCTTCCTTATTGTATGAGAGGCGCTATATAAACTACGCACTGCACCAGCGAAGTACAGAAAAAACCCATGGACCACAAAGGGCTAATTAACATGCTGCGGCAAAATGCCGTCAAACTCCGAGAAGTTTGGAAAAATATAAAGTGCTGCACTCCCCGACTTACGAACAGGTTCCTTTGTGACCATCGTCCGCAAATCGGACCGTGAAAATACATTGTGTCGCAAAGTCTACATTTTTATACGGTTCTTCCCACATGCTCTAACTTCCAATTAGAAAGTTAGTGCCCTGATTCTCCTGATGCCACCACAAAAAACAAATTCCATTCCATGTTTCTAAGTGCAACACTCACAGAGATATTGGAATTCGAAAAATGGAGGAAGTTTGGGAAAGAACAAGGTTAAATATGTGTAGAACAGTTTTTCTCTCCCGCATTTAACGCTGTTCTTCAAGAATTTTCCTCCGATTTTCGAATTCGAATATCTCAGCGAATATCGCCCTCAGAAGCATGGCATTTTTTTTTTTGGGTTGGCCCGAGGAGAGACAGGGTAAAAACTTTCTGAATGAAAGTTGACAGGTGGGGAGACCGTATAAAAATTCAGATTTTTTTCATTTGAGCAGGGTAATTTTTGAACGCCCGTTGAGCATTTTTTAAATTGGAATCATACATGTACGACAGACGGTTGATAAGGGCCATATTAGCACTTACAGGACACCCTGTATAACTGATCATTTGTCCATTATTTCGAATGGCATCAAACAAGCGATCTTCCATTAAAAGAACTAAACTTTGTAGGCGTTGTGGGTTCAAACTGTACCATTCAGATTCTATGATGTGTTTCACCGAGCAGAACTGTCACCCATCGGAGTAGAATTTATGAGTTATTGTACTGAACACACTTTATATCTGGCTGAGATCAGGAGTCACCGGTGACCGGTCCATTAGAGTCATATTTTTCGTTTTGAAATAGGTCTTCGCACCGTTGGACGCGTATGCATGGCATGGGAGCATTAACATGCTGAAAAACACTAGTTCTGTCCACCTAAAACTTAGCCGAAAAGAGTTAAATGATTTTCTAGTATCTCTATGTATTCCTGTCGTCCTGTCCTCTATCAAGTGCAGTCGAATCCCGTTATAGCGAACTCCAAGATACCGGAGAAATCATTTCGTTAAAATGAAATTTCGTTATAAAGGAATTCCACGTTTTTCCCATTGTTCTTATGTAAACTTACCTGAAGGATTGGAAAAATGTTCGTTAAAGCGAGAATTTCGTTATAACGGTATTCGTTAAAACGATATTCGGCTGTATTACTAAAGATGCGCGCTCCTTGAATGTAGAGGCCGTCCATACTTCCACCATTATGCCTGCTGAAGTATGAGAGCGTAGCTTTTCCTTGAAATGGTGACGATACCTTGTACATGCATCGAGACCATCTGAGCTAATTTATTTACTCCACTGCAAATAGCACTGATCCATTTGTCTCTGTAAGCGCTATATACTTGCGAGCCCACTCTAAACTCTGCAAATGTGTAGAGTGTGTTTGAATGTAATGCTTTTTAGCGGGTCGAAGCTGCATAGCGCTGCGAGTGTGGACCGGGCTTATCGTTCGTAAGTCGGGGGAAAAAATTAAAATTTTTGGGTGAAATCGAGCGATAGGATTTGAAAATCGAAAAATAATAATCAATTTTTTTTTCCAGGATCTTTTGGGAAAATCTTCGAGTGTTTTTCGGTCCCGGAAAACTTTAAGAAACTGATATCGGATAAAACAGCCTACGGAGAAATGCGTAGCCTTCACGGGATCCGGGCCCTGAGCATGGCCTGGGTGATACTCGGCCATACCTACATTTGGATCAACTTACAAGCCGTTGGTGAGATAGACTTCTATTTCATTCACTAATTATTCGAAACTTCACCTGATTCTGAAGGCGGAGGGACCCTCCTTTTCCTTGCGTACACCAGTGGAAAGACCTCACTTTAATGCAATTGTTTCTCCATTTTCCAGGCCAGACCAGTAATGCGATGGAGCTCTTCACCGATCTGTCTTTCGAAGTGATACTCAATGGATGGCTGTCGGTGACTTCTTTCATATTCCTCAGGTGCTTTATTACAAATATAATTATAAGATTAAGTGACTACCAAATTTATGTGAATAGTGAAACGCGTTGAATATAAGTGATGTGTAGGTTTTCGTATACAGGGTGAACTGCGACTAAACTGCCAAATGAAAGGGGGTGACAGACGAATCCAAGTGGAATAGAAAACGCCGCAGCAACGCCGTTCTATCTCTAACCGTAACCGTTTTCGAGTTTTGGTGGATTATGAAAGGGAAATGTGCCTCCTCTAAAAAACCAAAATTTGGGAAGTTTCTCAAAGACCTACATTCAAATTAAGCATATATTTGGAGATAGCAGGGGGGGGGGGAACAAACAAACTATAAGTTGACACCGTCTCTATTATAATATCCGGATTTAGGATTTAATGATCAGTTACAAGCGTTGAGAGACTGGCGAGAAATTGAATTTTCGCCAAAATCTACTAAATTCTACTTCGACAAATGCCAATTTCAGTGATGTATTGCAAACAAAAGGGTAAAGTTATCGTGTTGTAGGCTCTTTTGAAAACTGATAGAATGGACAAGTTTTTTGGTCAATTTTACCGATTGTATCTGTGAAAGAATTTTCCCTGCGCTCCGTTTCTCTTGATATTGCTACTGGTCCGCTTTGATATTGGTCCGCTCCGTTCCTTACATAACATTTGAGATTATTCGTGATTCACATAAGAGGCGTTGACTGTATGTCCCCCTGTTGCAGTTCCGAGGCATACGCGATAGGGGGGGGGGGGAATCATAGGGAACTTGTGCCCCCCCCCCCACGCAGCAATTCGATCAAAAATTAGAAGAAGAAAATATATTTCGGTAAAAAATTAAAATATCAAAAGAAAATACTATTTATTTGCCATTTTAATAAACTTCTGTTAATTTAAATGCTTTCTGAAGGTTGGTTGTACTGAAAATTTCTCAAAAAGAAAATTTGTGTGCCCTTCCTAAAGCTTTTGTGCCCCCTGCAAAGATCGATCATGTATACGCCACTGCCACAGTTCAGACCGAATTTTCAGAAGGTCATGTAATAACATGTTGCCAGATATTTTATCGGGTTCGATCCAAGTTATTTTTTTAATTTGAAACAATGTAAAATCAAGTTTTGTAAAGTTGTTTCTAAAATATGTGTGAACACACACTGTATCTTGTACAATATGCCAGTGTAGAACGAGCATTTTATATGGAAGTGATATGCAAGTATTTTAATTATGTGTCTCGATTCGCTTAGTGGCCTTTTGACTACTCACACGACGTTCTCATACATGGAAGCTACCGGAGGCAAATTGAATGCCGTACTGTATATATTTCGTAGGCTATTAAGGTACCAGTAGCCACTATTTCCATTGTAATAATATTTTATACAGTATTATACCCACGTGTTGCTGGAGACTATAAACCATTATGCTCTACTGAGACCTGCTTAAAAATTTTATGTCCTAACGTAGGATCTATCCCTCGATGTTTCTCATATTGGGCGCCATGATGTTTTTGCCGTGGATAGCTACAGGTCCTTTCTGGTCCGAACTTCCAGGGGCGGAGGTCGAAAACTGCCGGCAGCGTTGGTGGACGAACATTCTGTTCATAAACAACTTCAGACCTATAAAACAAATGGTAAAAATGCATTTCTTCTTGTAAAGTTTTCTCCGTATATTTGTGTAAAGTTTTGCACATTGAACTTTTTCTTTTCAGTGTATGCAACATTCCTGGTACCTATCAGCTGACATGCAGCTACACCTGCTAGCGCTTCTAGTCATAATTCCTCTGTATAGGTGAGCTTGTGACCTCTTCTCTCTCTATATATAATTTAAATTGATATTCTTATCTTTATCTCATATTTAATCTCATTTTTTCTTGGTTCCGCAGTGTAAAAAAACTGTCGCATTGGGAAATCAAACTTCACAAAACACCCGGGCTTGTCAAGGATTAATTAAGCTAAATAAGCTTCTAAGGAGGCGAGATATCCCATTATTGCCCCTTAGATCCGCCTGGCAGTCCAGTGGTTGGGTGGCTGGCTAGCTTCTGATTGTGCAGGTCTGGGTTCGAATCCCGGTTCGGGCATGGATGTCTACTAACACACTAACAAATTCCCTGGACAGATCGTAAAGATCTCTTGGGATTACGTGATAATCACATTAGAGCGAATCGCACTGAGCGAAAACCATCAGATGGAGAGAAAAATATACAAAGGCCACCTCGTTAGGCAGTTTGTCTGTTGTGGCATTTGTATTTGCATATTTTCTCTCCATCTGATGGTTTTCGCTCAGTACCGTACAGTTGGCTTATATTGGCTAATTATTCCTCTAAGTGGCAATAATGGGATATCTCGCCTTCTTAGAAGCTTCTTATTTAGCTTAATCATTGACAAGCCTAGGTGTTTTGTGAAGTTTGATTTCTCAATGGGACACTTATCCCTATACCATTACTTCGCTGAAAATCGGAACAACGCATACTCAATTAAAAAAGAGATCTGTCAAATCATGGCATTTTTAAACAGGGTTTAGTGATCGCTACCTTGGCTGACGAAAAAGTTTCACACCGGATCATCTAACGCATGGCCCACAGAGCTTTACGTCGCAGGCGATTTTTAAATCCGAACTTATGCGAACGATGTACCACAGATTCGAATACTAATTAATATTCGATATTATATACCAATTTCAACTGTTGATCATTAATTATTTCTTTTTATGCATGAAACTATCACATATTTTTAGTCCATATCCTCGATTTCTTCATCACAACGTTTTCTTTGATGCTTTTTTTTTACACATTTGCTTGTCTATCAAAAAATGTACGTTAGATGCTGGTAGTTTATCTCGTGAAATCGTTTATTTAGTATACAGTGTGTGTGTGTGTGTGTGTGTGTGTGTGTGTGTGTGTGTGTGTGTGTGTGTGCATTCAGAAAAGATGGGGAAAAACTTTAAGATAGATTGGATAGAACACACCAACACAAACAATTGCCATCAAAGAATGATGCATGGTCTAACACGAAACGAAAACGCGCAAGCGCGTTTCGAAACGGCCACTCCGCAAACGTTAAAACGGCATTCCTGTGATGGAAATTTATCGGGAGAAAAAGAACACAATGCATGTAAATAATGGGTGAATGATATACTTCCGTTTGCAGCTCCGTAAATGAAATGCATGTCGGCTTAAGTGCTTAAGTGCGCCATTATCCCGTACGTTACAACTGTTAGAACGGTTGCACATTGGAATAATTTCACAGGGCTGGCACATCCACGCCTTTTATTCACCGTGACGCAGATTTGCATACGGTTTCTTTTTCTTCCCCGGGTTACATTTGCATGCAGGTGTTCTTTTTTTCTTCCGATACATTTCAACAGGAATGTCGTTTTAACGTTTGCGCAGCGGCAGTTTCGAAATGCGCTAGCGCGTTTGCGTTTCATGTTACATCATGCATTCTCTGATGACAATTGTTTATATTGGTGCGTACTATATCACCTCTTAAAGTTTTTCCCATCAAACACATCCGTATACATATAGTTGCTATTTTTTCAACAAACAAGTCAATGTTTCTAAATTATGTATGTACCCTACACATGAGCATAGCAAAATAGCTTGTGAGTGGTTTGGTCCAATTCGTATCCATGTCCAGATCTATCCTCTCAACACAACTCAGCTTCTGTAATTCAGAACTCATGAATGGAACATGGAGTGATAGAATACAAGCAGTTGTCGTCGTTCAATACAACGCATGGTCGCATCATTTAAGTGGTGGAAAATCGTTCGATCCCTTTCCAACTTCTCCCCAAAATCTAAATGTAAGTTTTTCTAAAACACCGGGAATGCTATAAAAAAGACAAGAACTGGTTGGAGGCTAAAATAGACAGCTACGAAATTGGATAAAAATGAGAATCTACGGGAAGGACGATGAGAGATGCGGAAGATCTTTTTATTTTGCTGTCCCTATTTTATACAGGTCTTTTGTTTTTAGTCCACTAAAGCTCGTGTTGACACAACCCAACCGAGTTCGTTAAGTTTCGCCAGCCGAGGTATCACTGTATCTTTGAGCGGTGGTGCAGAAAATCGTCTTATAAATGAGAGAAACGCGTAAGTGAGAGATCACTTGTGTGTACTTGAACGGCTCATACAGTTTCATTTCATATAGATTCCGTGAGCTACGAAATGGGACTCATCCCGAGTGGAAACAATTCATACACATTCCTTTTGTAATACTAAAAATTTTTTGATGCCATTTATTTTGCTTAAAAAATTGTACATACGAATTGAATGTTTGTTGTAGGAGTAGGGTGTTCGGTTTTGTGATGGCGTCTTTGCTCACGGTGGCTGGCACTTTGGCGGTGTCTGTGATAACCTACGTCAACAACTACGATCCCACGATTCTTTTCTCCACCGGGAACGTCATGTAAGTTTTCCACTTACTGTTTTACAGCGACTGAATGTGATCATTTCATTCGATATGGTTTTTTTTTTGTGTTTTAAAATGCTATTGTGTGTGTGTGCCGTTATAACCCGACAGGCAGCTGTACGACATCATCGAGGACGTGCACATCAAGTTCTACAGCTACATCGGGGCTTACTGCGTCGGGGTCACAACTGGATATCTGCTGCTAAGGTTCAGGAAGATTGAAATCAGTACTGTAAGTTCATCCATCTAATCTCATAATCTTATTCATATTGTTTAGTTAGGCTGCGTTCACACATAATGGAGCGAAGAGGTACGAGTTCCAATAAATTCGACTAGGAAGGAAAAAATGCATAGAGGTGGAGGAAGAGAAGTCCGCAAGTAGTAAAAGCGTAGGAGGATAGAGAGAAAATGGCCCGAAAAAGGTTATGAAATGTAAGAGTGTGATAATGATGATGAGATCCCTCCACAGAAGAGGGGAAAAAGAATAAGGAAGAAGCGGTCCAATCAGCAGATAGCGAAAATCAGCAGATCGGGGTAAAAACAAACACGTATTTTTCGGACCGTGCACCTTTTTTGATTGGCCTCTTTCTCTCTTTCGCCTCGCTTCTCGAGTATGTGTGGTGCAGAAGAAAACAATGCAATATTGTTTTCGTCGCTGGTCTTTATTATGCATTCCCGTACCTCATGGTCGCCTCACTATGTGCAGGGCCTTGGGAGTTGACCAAACGAGAAAAGGGATACAATTTCTTGATCAGAAATTTTTCTTGAAGAAGTATTAAATACATACCATTTTATATACAGGGTGATTATAAAAAAACTATCCCGGCATATGGGCCCCTAACTATCATACCATTCACAGAAACTGAATGAAATTTTGGCATAAGGTATTTTGATGTATGCGCTCAAGAATGATATGGAAAACAACAGCGTCACTCTAACAGTTACGGTTACAGTGAGAAAATTTCGAAAATATCAAATGGCAACACCAAGTTTTTTGTATTGGAATGTGATCTCCATTGTGAAAAACTCTAAATAGCGTTCGAACGGCAACTGTAGTATGAAAATCACCGGCGGTAGATAGGCTAAAAGTTAGGACAACCAATAAGGAGCATAAAATAAAGCATTTTATTGTGTTTTCCACATGACCTTGTGGAGGACTAATCAGGCTGGGATCTCAGCCGAAGAAACGGTGTGACGAATGAAACGAACATTAATGCTCTGGTGCACGGCCTTTTTACTTTTTCCTTGCCTTGCTCCGGGGATTTTCGTGCTACAGGTGCCATTCCAACGCTATTTGGTGTTTTTCAGTATGGAGATCGCATTCCAATACAAAAAACTTGGTGTTGCCATTTGATATTTTCGAAATTTTCTCACTGTAACCGTAACTGTTAGAGTGACACTGTTGTTTTCCATATCATTCTTGAGCGCATACCTCAAAATACCTTATGCCAAAATTTCATTCAGTTTCTGTGAATGGTATGATAGTTAAGGGCCCATGCCTTGAAAGAAGTAAGATCCATTGTTCCACAAGCCGGTATATTCCCTTCTCTAAGAAACCGTAGAGCTGTGACAGTACCCAAGTCTTCTCAACATACTTCAAATCAACGTCCTAGGATAAAATTCCGTAGTTTTCAATGCTTTTTGAAGTTGGGGGGGGGGGGGTGAAACCCGTGAGAGTCGCCCAGTCTTGGTGCGGACTGTAGGGTGGGTATTTTAGTCCGTCGCAGTCAACATTCCAGAACATTCATTCTTACGTTATGTTATTCCTTCAACGTTATGGCACGATGCAAAAGTTGCAGAGTATCGTATAATTTCAATGCCATTCACTGTTGGTGGTGGTCTCGTGTTCTCTTGGAGCTCGATTAACAGCAGTCATGCTCCCTGGTCTTCTATGTTTTTCCACCTTCGAGCAGCGAATCGGAGAGAGGCTGGTGTGTCTCATTTATAAAAATCTCTCTATAGAGAGAGAAGAGGCAAGGCTTTTCAACGCGATGCTTACATAGGGGCCATTCAAGTATTACGTAAGCAGATTTTTAGCCATTTTTAACCCCCCCCCCTTGTCAGCAGCTTAGAATATTTCATATCTTCAAAAAGGGTGGTTGATGACGTAAGCAACCTTCAAAACCCCCTTCCCCCTTGTCATCAAAAGTCAGCAAATCCGGAATCCCCCTCCCCCGATGCTGACGTAATACTTGAATGGCTCCATAAACATTCAGGCCACCTACCGTTATGATTGGTAACTTGTGGCCTGAAACGTTATTACGAAGATTATTAGTCGTGGAAAATGAAATGCGTGTCTCCTGCCAACATATATTGCTTCTCATCCCTCTATAAACAGGGTAAAAGTATACTGAAATTTATGCGAGTCTCGTGCATTACGTGTTCAGATGCTGCCATCTACTTTCCCGCACATCAACTAAGGTCATATATCGCTATACGGCAATTTCCAACCAGAGGAGTTGGGTGGGAAATGAAGGCTCCATCCATCGGTGGTCACCCCCAGGCTCGGTAGGTAAAGAACTTGCTTCTAGCGTTCTATGCCCGGATTCGAATCCATAGACCATCTACTTTCTAAAAATGAACCCGACTGGCGGTGAGGGGGGAATATTCTCATCTGAGTGCGTTATGAAATATTGCAAGGTTACTGCTCGCTGATCCGTCTTCACTGTGTAACCAGTTTTTATAGTAGCCGAAATATATTGGGTGATACAAATAGTGTGCGTGGATGTCTCTCCGAGATTCGCCAAATGTTTCTACCGAGTGAATGTCTTTCATGGGAAAATTCACCAACTGGTTTTTTGCTTTCAGACCCAGCTGGTGGTCGGTTGGTGCGTGGCAGCTGTTCTCTCTCTGTCGTCTTTGTACGGTCTCCATTTCTGGAACGTGGGTTGGTTCCCGAGTCGGATGCTGACCAGCCTCTACGCCGGACTCCACAGGACGGCTTTCGTCATGGGCTTGTCTTGGCTCACGTTCGTCTGCGCTACGGGGAATTCCAGTAAGTATTCACCAACTACTAGAACTGCTAGGAATTTCTAACGAAACGGTCCACGTCGGAACGAGTGAGTGTTTGTGTATGCATGACACTAACGCATTTTTACTGTTAGAATTATGCTTTGCTTCGTGTTATTGATGGTGCTGCCGTCTGCCTTCCACATTTTGAAGTAGAGATGGCACACTCTTGTGCTTCCATGTTATGTAAGTATCATGTTGTAGGTCGGCCGGAGATCTGCGGAGAGACTTTTCCATATGGAAGACTGGCTGACGTTCACACCTTGAAGTTCAACCGGCCACCAGTGTATGTGTCAATGGGATTCGAACCTGCCACTGTGGTAGTCGAGTGGACTCGCATCCATCGCGAGGTCCCGGGTTCAAACCCTACCGTCGCCATAGTGGTGGTCGTCTGAAGTTAGTTTTCTGTATCTGTAGTTCCCAACTTCGAGGCGTGAATGTGAGCCGATCTCCCCTTTTAAAGTCTCGCCACAGAGAGCAACAAATCTACAACCAGGTACTAATGTAATTCAATCATTACACTTCTCTCACGTAACTTCTGAAATATAGATGGCAGCACTAAAAAATCAGGCACAACAGTAGATACGCACTCAGACTGTTAGGAACACACACTTTCATTTCCGGCACAACTCACTCGGTAGTAAATTGCTCATGGATGGCGATAGACCCGAGTTGCGCTCGGTTTGAAAGAAAGAAAGAAAACGATTCGAACCTGGATCCTCATGGGAAACCTCATTGGACGCCACCATCGCTTTCTTAACGTATGGGCTCATCTGGGCATGGCCCGAGGGCGTCAAGGGATGAGGGGGCATCAGGATAACTAGTTGTGGTTAAGATTTTAGAGATTAAGCATGCGAATTGGTAGGCAGGCATTTACAGTCAGAAAGGGGGCCTGAGAAATATCAGTTTGCCTGGGGGGGGGGGCATGATGCTCTTCAGAAGGCCTGGCTGTCAGTAGCCAGCCCTAGTATTACATCATACATACACAAGTTATTAAATATTTTATCTTCTCAAATTTTCCTTTCAGCCGTGGTGTCCGCCATACTGTCATGCCGGCCTCTAGTATTTGTAAGCAGGTTGACGTTCCTGGCATACCTTGCACAAGGACCGGTCATATGGATAAGGTACGGTGCAATGAGAGAAAGGATACACTTCAGTCACTTCAACATGGTGAGCACCTACCGCCCCGATACAGCGGTAATATAAAAATGCTTTTTCAAGTTACGATATCAGTTACTTCTGGTGTGGTGAACCATTATGTTTTGAGGAACAATATCATTTACAGTATAATGGAAACACCTTTTGTGCACATTGTACGGAGATTAAGTCCAACGATATTCGCTCGAAATAAAAAATTAAACTCCAGACAGATGTTATGGAGGGGGGGGGGGCTAATATAGCCTTTTCGTCAATGGAAATAGCCTGTTATACCGCAAGACACTCGCTGAAATAGAAGCACGTGGTCAGATCGAAAGCCGATGCGTGATGATGGCACAAGAAGAGATAGTGATGATGATGATGATGATTTAACGACTACGATTAGTAGACGGAGTGTATCAATGATGAAGTAGCGCGAGGAATAAAGTATTGAGCTCAAATATTAGGGAATAAATTCTTATTGTAATAAATTCTAAGAAATTCTTCGGTCAACAATTTCTCCAGCACTCTATATTTCTTTGATATTATTTCTCCAGTACCCCATATTTCCCTAATACTATTTCTGCAGTACTCCATATTTCTCTAATATTATTTCTGCAGTACTCCCATATTTCTCTAATATTATTTCTCCAGTGCTCCCATATATTTCTCTAATATTATTTCTCCAGTACTCCATATTTCTCTAATACTATTTCTCCAGTACTCCCATATAATTCTCTATAATATTATTTCTCCAGTCCTCCCATATAATTCTCTATAATATTATTTCTCCAGTACTCCATATTTTTCTAATACTATTTCTCCAGTACTCCATATTTCTCTAATATTATTTCTCAAGTACTCCATATTTCTCTAATACTATTTCTGCAGTTCTCCCATATTTCTCTAACATTATTTCTCGAGTACTCCATATTTCTCCAATATTATTTCTCCAGTACTCCATATTTCCCTAATACTATTTTTGCAGTACTCCCATTATTTCTCTAATATTATTTCTCCAATACTCCATATTTCCCTAATATTATTTCTGCAGTACTCCTATATTTCTCTAATATTATTTCTCCAGTACTCCATATTTCTCTAATACTATTTCTCCAGTACTCCCATATAATTCTCTATAATATTATTTCTCCAGTCCTCCCATATAATTCTCTATAATATTATTTCTCCAGTACTCCATATTTTTCTAATACTATTTCTCCAGTACTCCATATTTCTCTAATATTATTTCTCAAGTACTCCATATTTCTCTAATACTATTTCTGCAGTTCTCCCATATTTCTCTAACATTATTTCTCGAGTACTCCATATTTCTCCAATATTATTTCTCCAGTACTCCATATTTCCCTAATACTATTTTTGCAGTACTCCCATTATTTCTCTAATATTATTTCTCCAATACTCCATATTTCCCTAATATTATTTCTGCAGTACTCCTATATTTCTCTAATATTATTTCTCCAATACTATTTCTGCAGTACTACAATATTTCTCTAATATTATTTCTCGAGTACTCCATACTTCTCTAATACTATTTCTTCAGTACTCCATATTTCTCTAATATTATTTCTCCAGTACTCCATATTTCTCTAATATTATTTCACCAATACTATTTCTGCAGTACTCCTATATTTCTCTAATATTATTTCTCGAGTACTCCATACTTCTCTAATACTATTTCTTCAGTACTCCATATTTCTCTAATATTATTTCTCCAGTACTCCATATTTCTCTAATATTATTTCACCAATACTATTTCTGCAGTACTCCTATATTTCTCTAATATTATTTCTCGAGTACTCCATACTTCTCTAATACTATTTCTTCAGTACTCCATATTTCTCCAATATTATTTCTCCAGTACTCCATATTTCTCCAATATTATTTCTCCAGTACTCCATATTTCTCTAATATTATTTCTCCAGCACTCCATATTTCTGTAAAAAATATTTGGGCTCAATAATACACAAACTTGCCTCTCTCTTCTCCTCCATCATTGATACACTCTGTCGAATGATCGTAATCGTTTCATCATCATCATCACTATCACGCGTCGGCTTTCGATCCGACCACGCGCTTCTATTTCAGCGAGCGGCCTTAACCAAAGCCGCTTGAAACTCTTAATGCAGCTTTGGCTATAGCAGGCTATTTTCACTGACGAAGGGGACTATAGCAGCCTTGATACAGCTGTCTGGAGTTCGTAATTTGAGCGAATATTGTTGGACGTGTCATCTTTCTACATCTTTTACAGTATTTGTTTTGTACATTACAGCTGTACGAATACATTGGGAACATGACCCTATCGTTGGCGATCGCATTCGTCGGGTACTTGGCAGTGGAGGCACCGTTCGCAAGACTGGAGCGTCTCGTATTTTTCAGGGTGGCCGACGTGAAGAAAGGATTCAACCACAGCGGCACGACGCCGCAGGCCACTCTGACGTTGGTGACGTCGCTCACCTGCAGCGATGCCAAAGTCCAAACACAACAACACCATGGGATCTACCGCAGGACGGTGGACGAAGAAAACAGTACTGGCAGCGAATCCTGAGTTGGGAAACGAGCTGGTCAGAATATACAGTCAAAACTCGGTTGTAACGACACCTTGGTTATAATGTCAGTAACCATCATAACCGAATCCATAATGAACCTTGCTTACAACATCGATGAAAATTCTGCGAATTCGGATATAACGACACATTTTTCGTCATTTTATGGTGTCAATGATATCTAACGATGGAAAAAAGGGTTTGTAAGAAGTTTGGGGCCCCTGAGATGCACTCCTAATTAAATGACCCGTAAACGGGACGTTACTGCATTTAGCTGCCCTTTCCAACTTTTTCCCCATTACAAAAATATCCCATCATCCTCATTTTGTTGGGCGGAATTCGCATTAATTATTAATTGGAATCAGAGATGAAGGTATTTTGCACAATTGATAAATTGTGAAAAATCAATATGACAACTTACTTATTTACGATGTTAATTTTTCTCCACGTAATTTTAAATCACTGCATATTTTTTAGTACTGTATTTCTCACCACGGGTCATTCGTCAGCCATATTTGGCGACTTCTCTAACAGTTGTTAATATACTTGGCGAGAACTGGTGGTATCTTGTATTGACGATCCTCCAATTTCCCGTTTTCTATTGAGCAGATATGGTCACCCCCCCTAATCCTTATGAAACAATAGTTTCTCGCACAGCCTTTGATTGCATCTGATTACATTTTTCGCCAAAAAAGATCTCGAAACGGTAACGACGCCTCGATTATAACGACAAAAATTTTAGAGAACCTTCGATATCGTTATAACTGAGTTTGACTGTACCTAGTATATCCAAAGATTACCCACGGACGTGGAAGTGTAGTCCCGTACAATGACGTCTCGTTATTCATTTATGTAAATATGTAATATATTTTTCTAGTGTGGAATCTAATTTTGTATTCATTACCGTTGTATTTAGTCTATAAAACGAGTATTCTTGTAGAAAATGAGCACGACTCTGAATGGTTTATTTGGATTTGCCCATGAAGTCTCGTCAGGGACGTAATCAGCTTCTGACTAAGCTGAACTATCTCGAAAGCGCTGCATATGCTACAGCAAACATGATCATCCCATGACCCGCGGATCAAATGTGCCCCTCAGACTCATCTGGAGTGGCCCGCGACCTTAAACCCAATTTTGTAAAAATGAACTGGGCGTTACAGATCACTTAATTGACATGTGGTGCTGCTGGACGCGTTTTCACGTTACGTTTGCAAACCAATGAAGTGGCCGTGAGTAATGTGTGTGTGTGTGATACAAATTGGATGTGTGAGACTATTCAAGTTCGTCCAGGTTCTTAACCAGGGGTGCTTAAAGAGGTTAAGGGGGAGGAGGTCCATGAACTTGGATGAGTTAGCTCATTGATTTCACATTATTATGTGTGAATTTTTTTTTTTCTGTGAAGGGTTGCGTTCTTCATCTTACTTGCAAAGGGGGTGGCCTTATGTGCTTAGCCCTCGGAAAAGGGGCCGATCAAGTATTACGTCATCATCGATGGGGGGGGGGAAGGGGGTTTCCGATTTGCTTACGTCATCAACCACCCTTTATTGAAAATATGAAATATATTTTTAATGGCATCTTACTCGGTGCGCCAAAAACGAGAAAACCTTTCGATAGTTTGTGGGCACTTGAAGTAACATCCCCCCCCCCCCCACTATTAATAAGTGCCCTACAGAGACACTTTAGTGATCTCTAAATGTTTCACGGATCCAAGTGATCTGGGAATGTGTCCGGGCCGTTTAAGTGCTCTGGAAATGTACCACGCATCACTTAAATAATCTGAGAATGTGCCCCGGGTAACTTGAGTGATGTAGAACCGCACTGTGGGCCACTTAAGTGCTCTAAACCTACGCCACATGTCACTCAAGGGATCTCTAAATGTGCCACGGATCTCTTAAGTGTTATGGAACTGTGTCCCGGGTCATTTAAGTGATCTGAAAATGTGCCACCGGCCGCTTAAAGGTTCTGGAATTGTACCACGGGACACTTAAGCGATGTGTAAATGTGCCGCTTAGTTCATTTTTACAAAATTAGGTTTTAAGAGGGCAGGCCTCATCAGATAACTCCCAGGACCATATTTGGTCCGCGGGCCAAGGGCCTTTGTACGATTTATCATTATATAGCTTAGAGAGTGGGTCGCAATGAATTTATTAAAGATAAATGTTTTTTGAGTTCACAGCATTCAAATAACATTGAAATTACTAGAAATTGATTATAATAACATATAAAGGCATTTTCCTCCGAAATTTCAATTAAAAAAAATATTTTTTTGCATTAAAAAAGTAATTTTTTTTTGATCGTGGGGGGGGGGGCGAGCCCTCCCCCCTCCTGTGTATGTCTCTGATCACACCAATATGCGTTAGGTTTCAGAGTGGCAGAGCTGATGACGAAATTTTGAGAAGGGGTGGTTAGAACTCCTTAATACGTATATGAAGGCGTCTTAGGGGTGGTCAGAGTTTTGCTGACAGGGGGGTCAAAAATGGCTAAAAATTTGCTTACGTAATACTTGAACGGCCCCTTATTGGCGCAACGAGTCTATTTAAACACCAAAATAGCGATCATTTCTTGATCCAGAAAAAATAGGTTTCCAAATGTCAAAGATCTGCTATGCTGTGCCATCTCCGCATCATTTATGTCCCATTTTTTATGCCTTTCATCAAGTTTTCGCCAGATTCGGCGCCATCTATGTGTGAAATTTTGGACTATTTTCTTAATTTATATTAAAAAGAAACATTTTGTACCACGGAATAAGTAGAATTCAGATTTTAAAGACCTAATGATTAATATCGATGTTTATTGAACTTTTACTTTTCGCCAGTCACATCCTTGCAACTACCAGCTTTTGAAAAAAAAAAACCCACGCGTCATTGGTCAATTTGTCTGTTGCGGCCTTTGTAGTTTGAATAAAACTCGCGAAAAAAAAAAAGTTATAGCTCGATATTGTGTTTCCTAGATGGCGCTAAATCTAGTTGTCGGCTCAATAATTCCATTCAAATTTAATTACAGTCGAATCTCGTTACAACGAACTCCAAGAGACCGAAGAAATCACTTCGTTGTAACGAAATTTCGTTATAAAGGAATTTCCAGTTTTTAATACGCGCAAAAAAAAAAAAATCGTTGTAGCAGAATTTGATTCTAGGGGGGAAAAATACTTATTTACGTTATAGATATACGTATAATAAAAAAGATGAAGTTGAGTTTTAAAAATAATACTAAGCAACTCAAACCAATTAAGCATTGGAGTTTTTTTGCATAAGTTTTACTTAATTAACATTTTACAGGCAAATCGTCCGTAATTATTATCATTTTTTTGCACAAGTATTGTGGAAAAGTCAAGGAAACAACAAATTCCTCTAAAGTATGCGCATGCTCAAACAAATGGTCTGGAAGGTTCTTTTGATCTGCTAAATATCGTGTTTCAGAGTTTCAAACTAGCTTTGATGCAAGATTCATCGAAAGACTGGTTATTTGTAGAGATGAAGATTACGAGGAAGAAAATTCATCACGGGGACACGAACCCCGGTCTCTTGCTTGCCGGACGAGTGCTCTACCATCTAAGCTATGGAAGCAGATAGAATATTTCAACCTTGGAGCGTATATATATGTTGAAAGGCACCGTACATGGACGGCGTCAACAATCAACTAATAGCTCATGAATGACAAAGGCCAACCAGATGGCCATATGCATGTAGAAATAACCAGTCTTTCGATGAATCTTGTATTGACAAGTGGAGAGGACGTTTCTACATAGCTTTGATGGTTTTTTGGCCAAACTTGTACGTCTTTAGTCCATACAGCTGATGCAATTGAAACTTCGGGCAACAATGGTTCCTGGGCCTTAACAATCACTTTCAGAATGGTTACTTTGGTTATCGTTGTTCTCTAGCAATGGGTTTCGGACGTGCATATGCCTGTATAACGGTTTGCCACTTTTTTTTAATCCTTCCTTTAATTGAAGAAAACCGCGGGTAGTGGTTTATAAAAAAAGGGGGAGGGAACCGCTTAAGTGAACTGCAAGTATGCTGCGAGCCACTCAAAATATTTCGAAGCATGGCGCTGGCTTTCTCGAGTGAACTGGAAATGCCTGCCAGCCACCTAAGTGATCCGTAATCCACATAGTACCACGTGCCAATTGAGTGAATTAGAGGAGCATGCCGTGGGTTACTCAAATGATTTTAAACGGGTCGCTTAGGCCATTGGTTCTCAACCTTATTTTGCCCATGCCGCCCCCCCCCCACCACCACCTTTCAACAATTTCTCAATCCAATGCATCTACAGCGAAAGAAATAATTCCAGATTCAATGGAAATTCATTATTCATGAAAGAAATAATTCCAGATTCAATGGAAATTCATTATTCATGAAAGAAATAATTCCAGATCCAATGGAAATTAGGAATTAATGAAAAAATATTTCCAGAATTCATGAAAATTATGAAAATTCAGTTTTAGTGAAAGGAAAAATTTCAGAGATAATAAAAATATTCAGAATTAATGAAATAAATAACTCCAGAGTTAATACAAATTCTGTATTAATGAAAGAAATAATTTTAACGTTAATGGAAATTCATTATTAATGAAAGAAATTATTCCACAGTTGATGAAAATTCAGGTTAATCAAAAATTAATGAAAGAAATGATTCCAGAATTAATTAAAATAATAATTTCAGAGTTAATGAAAATTATGTATTAATGAAAGAAATAATTTCAGCGTTAACGAAAATTCTGTATTAATGAAAGAAATAACTTCAGCGTTAATGAAAATTAAGTTTTAATGAAAGAAATAATTTCAGCGTTAATGAAAAGTCATTATTAATGAAAGAAATAATTTCAGAGATAATAAAAATTCTGTATTAATGAAAGAAGTAATTTAAAAGTAAATAGAAATTGAGGATAAATGACAGATACAATTTTACAGCAAATGAGAGAACAAAACAAAACACTCTGAGCACCTGTTCGGAAGAGCGCGTGAATGGGCTTTCGCCCTCTACTTATATTTCTTCTCAATGGTTCGATCATCCATATTGTCCGGATTTTTTTGTGGAAAGAAATAATTATTTTTTCTACATAAAATCGATGTAGGATCATGAAAGATAATTCCAAATTGATGGAAAAAAGGGGTAATTCCAAAATTAATGAAAAGCAATAATTTCAGAATAAAGGATAGAGATAATTCCAAAATTAATGAATGAAAATTCTAGAAATAACGAAAGAGATAATTTCAGCATCGATGAAAGTGATAATTCCAAAATAAATGAAAGCGATAATTTGGGTGTTAATGAAAGATAATTGTAGAATTAAGAAATGAGATAATTCAAAAATTAATGTGAAAGAAAAATTTTAGAAATAATGAAAGAAATAATTCAAAAATTAATGTGAAAGAAAAATTTTAGAAATAATGAAAGAAATAATTCCAAAATTAATGAAGGAAAAAGTTCTATAAGTAATGAAAGAGATCATTTCAGCATTAGTGAAAGATAATTCCAGAATTAATTGAAGAGATAATTTCAGAATTGATGAAAAAAGTGATAATTCCAAAATTAATGAAAGAGATAATTTCAGAATTGATGAAAAAAGTGATAATTCCAAAATTAATGAAAGATAATTCCAAAATTAATGAAAGATAATTCCAGTACTGAAAGATAATTCCAGATTGATGAAAGTGATAGTTCCAAAATTAGTGAAAGCGATAATTCCAGAATTAAGAAAAGGGATAATTTCAAAATTAATGAAAGAAAAATTCTTGAACTAATGAAAGAAAAATTCATGAACGAATGAAAGAGATAATTTCAGCGTCGATGAAAGTGACAATTCCAAAATTAATGAAAGATAATTCCAGAATCAATGAAAGAAATAATTTCAGCATTAATAAAAGAAATCCAGAGCTGATGAAAAGAATTATTCTAGAAGTAATGAAATAAATAATGATTAATAAAAGAAATAATTCCAGACTTAATGAAAGAAAATTCAAGAATTAATGAAGGAAAATTTCAGAATTGAAAGAAATTTTTCAGCATTAATGAAAGAAATTATTCCAGGATTAATGAAAAAAAATTATTCCAGTATTAATAAAAGAAATTATTTTAGTATTAATGAAATAAATAATTGAATCTTTAGAAGAGTTCTCTATACTTTTTTTTAATCTTTAAAATACTGTACATTTCCATGGAGAAATTGCAAGGAAGAAACTGTTTTGACCGAGTCATGTGATTTCCTTGTATTCGATGTTGATCCCGTCACAGCGGCTCGATGCTCCCTCCAGTTATAGCCACTGTAAACAGTTTTGCTCCTTATGCCTTGAGAAAAGTGTATTGGGCTTTTACTACATTTTAAGCTTTAGTGAAGGGTGGAATTTGTTTAGTTATATTTGTTACAGACAACTAACTGTTTGCAGTGACATCTAGTGAGTTTTTACATGCACCAAAACATCATCATGAGTACTGACAGAAGTGTATTGGGCTTTTACTACCCTTTAGGCAGTGGTAGAAAATTGAATCCGTTTACTTATATTTGTTACAGACAACAAACTGCTTGCAGTGACATCTACTGAGTTTTTATATGCTTAGACATCATGAGTACTTAGTAAAGTGTATTGGGCTTTTACTACATTCTAGGCAATGGTAAAAAGTTGAACTTGTTTACTTATATTTGTTACAGACAACAAACTGCTTGCAGTGACATCTAGTGAGTCTTTACATGGTCCGGAACATCATCATGAGTACTGACAGGAGTGTATTGGGCTTTTGCTACATTTTAGGCAGTGGTAGGAAATTGAATCTGTTTACTTATATTTGTTACAGACAAACTGCTTGCAGTGACTAATGAGTCTGTACATGCTAAGACAAAGTACTTAGTAAAGTGTATTGGACTTTTACTACAATTTAGGCAGTGGTAGAAAAATTAATTTGTTATTTATATTTGTTATAGACCAGAAACTGCTTGCAGTGACATCTAGTGAGTCTTTATATGCTGAGATATCATCAGTACTTAGGGAAATGTATTGCGGGCTTTTACTACTTTTTAGGCAGTGGTAGAAAGTCGAATTTGTTTATTTACAAATTGGAGGAAAGAATAACCTCCTTGGTTGATGACATCCAAGCACGTGAAAATGAATGCTAGAGCATGTATTTTCATCGATCCCGGGTGAGTTGATTCGTTTGTTAAAATTATTCGTTATTAAGTGCCGAACCTCGATTTAACGAATTGAGTAAAACCGGCATTTCCATTCTTTAAACTGGGAATCGGGGTAACATCAATGCAGATATATGCACAGAAACTTTGTAAAATTCCTTAAATCGAGGAAATCGTTATACGACTTTCATTTAAATTGCTGGGCAGGGGAGCGTTCTAAGAGCATCACGGGCCCCAGAGGCGTACGCAATACCGGGGGTGGGGGGGAGTGCCCTCCCCAGGCCGCCGACAAAATATTAGGAAACAATTAACGTATCAAACGCCCCTAACGGCGGGGACTCCCACCTGGCTGGAAATTGCTTCCCACCAATCGCCATGCTTACTGTCTAATTTAAGCCGGATCTCAGTCGTGCTGCTCTGGAGGCCCCCCAGGGCTGTGGAGGTCACCCCCATACGCTGGGGTGTTCCCACGCTAATATGACACTGTTACTGGCATCAAAATTGTAGTATTTCCTGCATTAGTTGGTATGCCGTAAAAATCGGAGAGACTCCAGCTTATTGAAAGTTGGAGTCTGGTCCATTTCCGGTATGTGGGAAAACCAAGGTTGAATGAGGATAACATGATACATTCAAAAGATTGACATCAATTTATATTGAACAAATAGGCTAGGGCACGGTAGCGCAGGTCAATAAGATACTCGCCTAAAGTACCAAAGGATGTTTAGAGGTGTCGTGAGTTCGATACCCAGTTCGTCTTTGTCAGAAAACTTTCCTGAAACAGGGGTACAACAAAAAAATGGCGACGTGACCGCAGAAAAAATTGCTACCGCAGGGAGTCAGCCACCGAGAAGTTAGTGCACCAACCTCTCGATAAGTATAAAGAAGGAAAAAAACAAGCCTGTTGTTCAGAATCGGCAATAAGTTGTAGGTTCCAGTCTAATTAGCCCTCGTGTGTGTGCAGAAAATGATCGTGGTGCGACAAAAGTGATCAAATGACAAATAGTCTAATCAGAATAAAGTAGTGGTTTTTCCACTATAGGAAACGTTGAAGAATTGGGTAGAGATAATAAAAATTGAGCATTTACTTATTGATCTAATTCAATTATGAACCTCTAATACGGAATGCGGATACTGTATTTTGCACATTTTTTGGCAAATTCTGAGACGGAAAAAATTTCACTTTTGCATTATACCAGCAATTTTTGCAATTCCTTCGAAAACATGTTATATCAGATGGTCGTTATAATAAAAAGAAAACGCACAGCAGTAGTCATTATATTAAAACATCCGTAATGCTGCAATGGAATGGTCCCTATAACGGGGGGTCATTATAACGTTTGTTGACTGTATTTCCGTTAAATCATTTAATCTATGTAAACAATAGTATTCGACATATTTCTTAAATATTATATGTTTGTTGGGTGTGGAAAGCAAACACAAAGTTAAACATTTTTTTTTTGTTCACCCGACCATGAAACCGTGTCATTTAAAACTCATTTAAAGTGACTGAAAAGTGAAGTTATGCCAGTACCTTAACCCTTTAACCACACACAGTCAAGTGGTTACGACAGCATTTTCCGTCGCTGCCATACGTAATGATGATGCTTACGACGAAATTTGCAGACGCGCAGAGTTTTTCTGTCTTTTTCACATAGATATGACGAAATAATTTGTCATACATGTGCTGCCATCCTTCTATTTTATTATCTCATCACTAGATGAGGTTAAACAATTATATTTCAAGGTCTGAGATTATTATTACGATTATCTTTGTCATTTTTTGCAAAGCTGTTGACTTTCCATCACTTTTTTTTTGATTTCCGATTCCCTTGCGAAGATGCATCTGTGTGTGTGGTTTTATTACTCATATGTCTTTTAGCAAAGGTTCAACTACTATGGTTCCACATAAATCCATTCAACAACATTTCTTTTAGTCACAGGACATTATGACCCCGCACCCTCACTTTTGGGGTGTCATATTACATCTCGACATATTCGAGCTATAAAAAAAAATTTCAATATTTCAAACTTCTGAGAAAAGGGAAAAAGCGTGCACATCTTCAAAAATAAGTGGGCACTGCGGGTAATGCTCGGAGAAATTAATTGTACATTTGACTGGTTAAGCAGTTTTGGAATTTTCCTGATATGCATCGTAACTGTCACTTACGCTTATAAAGACGTGTAATAACCTGAGATGTTTCGGGATGACCAATATGAAGCAGATCAAGTTCGACAAGATATCTCAGGGTTGTCTCTGCAAGGGTTTACTGCGATTTTTGTGGGGCCAATCATGATTTAGCTGCGCCGACCACTGTAGAATTTGATTAATGATTTTACAATTGTGTTTTTTTTTTCCTTCCAAGTAAAATTTGTACCCTTCCTAAATTTTGTTGCCTCCCCTCCTCCCCAGTTCTGGCCCCGAGTTGTGTTTTTAAAATACATGAATTTTTTGTTGTTGTTGTAGATTTTGATCTTTGGAAAGGCAGTTGAAGTATTTCTATCAAAAGCACCATCAAAATGATACAAAAGAAGGAATGTGCAAGACCTTTGTCTATCATAGGTCGGGAAATTTCACCAGCAGATGCACTGGCCATAGATGTTGTAAAAGTCTGGGTAGCGGAAAGATGAACGTCTAGTGTCCTGCTGAAGTATTACTTGAAAGTTCAGGAATCGAAGTACAGCACTGGCAAAGTCACTTTGGGCAAACCAATAATTCTCTTATCAAAGCAGACAGGTAAGAAATTGCAAGTGAGTTAATTCCCCCCCCCCCCCTCCCTAATGCATCTTTTCTAGTTATTGAGCTTATGCCTCTATTTAATATGACATGTTTATGGTAGCAATGAATGCTAACCTAAATTTTGCTATATTCAATTGTGCCTTCTTTTTTTTTCAAAAATGTTATAAACGTGAAAATTACAGAAACAAACAATCTAAAAATCAATGTTATAGTAGAACAATGTTGTCACGAAAGCAAGCATATTTAATATTGGATTAAAATTGGATTTGTCTTAGCAAGATCTATCCACGTACATTAAAAACACTGATATATTCTGAATATTTCCTCAGATATGAGTTTTTAAATTATTTCGTTCAGTAACTTTTTTGTGAATGCACCCAGTATCGTCAGATGATTTAGAAGACATATTCCCATATTTTAAAAAAACAATCTCCCTCCCTTTGAGTAGCTCTATGCGCATGGGATAATTTGCCCTGACCTTGTGTAAAAGTTATCTAATGAGCATTTACTAAATAACTTATGGACACTTTTTTTTGAGAACTTGCCAACTTGAAATTTAGTTAATTACTAAATCATTTAACGTGTGCGAACGGGTCTTTAGTTTCAATATTACCAGTTTGTCTTAAATATTGTTTGAGATTTTTTTTTGAAAATCAAAAAATGTGGAAAACTGTATGAGATCATTCAGAGGGCTATTATAGGCCTAAAATTTAGGAATGAGAACGCTGAAATGTGTTTTTCGAGAATAGTTTTATGAACTTGAGTATATAAAATCGTGACAAATTTAGAGGTAAAGAAAGCTGCTCTGGGGTGGTCGAGTGGTCATAGTGACGAGGTCTCTGGTTCAAACCCCACAACTGTGGTAGACTGAAGTTGGTTTTCTACGGTTCCCAACTTTGAGGTGAGAATGGGAGCTGACCTCTCCGTTAAAAAGTCTCGCCATCTTGCCACAGAGAGCAACAGGCCTACAAACAGTACAAATGTTCAATCATTACACTCACTTCACTTCTGAAGTAGAGATGACAGCACTAAAAAATGACAAAACACTAGATACGCACACATTTTTTTCTTTTACACTTCCGGCGCAACTCACTGGGTAGTAAATTGCCCGTGCCCATAGACCTGACTGAATTGTGCTCGGTTTGAAAAAAAGAAAGCTAAAGAAAACTGATTTGTCTAGATATATGAAAAAGTATAAATGTCTTAATGGAAAGATATTTAGATCAAGAAAAAGTTAATTTGTTGGAGATGTGTAGTTGTTGGCCAAAATTCTAATAACTTTCTTTTGTAAGTAAATGGTGCGCGCAATATTGGTTACGTAATCACTTCCCCAGAGTGGCAGACTATAAAGCGAGTGCGAATGGAACATTGAAATATAATGGGTTAATAAAAAAGATTGGTTCACATACGGTTTCAGGTTGTAGAATTTATATAAAAATGAAATGAAGTTTTGATTTTAAATGATTACAGTATGGGAACCATTTTAAATTTTGGTCTGCTTGTTCAACCTGTAGTCATCCAAATTTGTGGCCAAAAACTTGGTTAATGTGATCACATAGGAACGCATGTGGTTTCTGATAACAATAACCAATTGATAACTACTATAGCCAGAAAAACCCCAGAAGCCAATATGATGATCTTGAATCTCGTTTGGTCAAACAGAATACATGAAAGCGGGAAAACTTCATTTTTCTTTTCCACATAGCTCGGGGCTTGACAAATCTCAGTGGAGGTGGTGATTATAAAATGGAGATGGTCGCCTGAAATTCATGTGATTGTTAAAATGGAGTTTAAGGGCGACACAAAATTTTCTGATTTCGTTGCAGTGTGTCTTTCAACATGAGGAGGAGTCATTAAGTCTCTCAAAAGTGGAACAAAATTATTTAGGACTGTTTCGAGGAAAAATCATGCTTTGTTTTTTTTTCCCCTTTAAGCTAAAATCTTTTTTTTTAATTCAGTCATCACGTGTTTAATTCAGCGATTCTCAACATTTTCTGACTCGTGGAGCCCTTTTCAGGGCATAACTTCTATGGCGGAGCCCTGCTTAACTCGAAGAGCCCTTTTTAGTATATTATTTTTTATGGCCGTACCCTTTATAGGCCTCTCTTTTGTTTTTTTTTTGTTTGTTTATCAAATTTACTGATTTATTTTAGTACCCCCTGGGAAGTGCACATGTAGCCCCAAGGGATCCATGGAGCACCGGTTGAGAACTACTGGTTTAATTCATGTATTGTGTATGTGTTCCATAGATCCCTCGAGACAGTCTTTCAAGCAAAAACTGAATTTGGATAATCGACTGTGAACTGAAGTTTATTTTTTTTTTATCTTACATTTTGTGTGCCTCCATTGTTGAAAGTTCATTGCAAAAGAGCAGCTCCATACATACATGGATTATAGCAGCTAATAATATCCAGATAGCCTGTCGGTTTCATGTGGAAGCAAAAATCATCACCCAAAATACAGAAATGTTTGTCATTTGGGTGGGGGGGTTGCACTTTCTAATCTCCTACATAGTTTTGCAGGCTGGTAATGATAACTTAGGGAGGGAAAAAAAAGTGTGGTTAAACCTCGGCTTCTAAATGTAAAAGAAATAACAAAAGCCATAAGCCCTGATAACTATGAATGAACTTTTCCAATATGTTACAATATTGGTCCGTTCCGTATTTTGTATAAGTGATTGATAGCAAAATCCCCAAATGATAACATCATGCATGATTTCAGTAAACCGCATCTACTGTATTGTGTAAGAAGAATTTTGGCCTTTTCCGATACCCACCCCCCCCCCCGCCCTACCCTGTCAACAAAATTTGAAAAATATAATAATAATTTGACATCTCTTCAGAAAAAAATATATTACGAAAGAAAGAAAATATATTACGAATTTTTCTGTAAGAAATTCCTTGTCCCCCCCCCCCCTCGGAAGTCGATCCTGCTTTCAAGTGTATTGTAGCACCTTTTTTGTTCCCTGCATTGCTAAGGTGAAAATGAGATTGTTTCACCTGTTCTGCCATCTTTTCAAACTATCCCATCTCTTTTGAAACACCCTGTCTGTTTGCTCACCTTCCTTGCTTGAGTTAAAAACCTATTCCCAGCATCAGTTCTCACTTGGGCAATTTTCCTGTTGTGGCCTTTGAGTTTGCATTTGTGTTATTAATTGTTAGTGAATGTTTTTTTTTCATCATAACTGCTCGTCTGGTATTTTACAATTGTTTTCATTCTCTTTCCAGGTAAAATGAAAGCTGGGGTCTTTCTCCACAAAACACTAGATGATATCAGAGATTCATTCGTTTCAGTTCTGGAAAGGAAACATTTAATCACCAAAAAGACACAACATCCAACAGGAGTTTGATACTTTTATTCTAAGGAAGTAGAAATGATCGAAAGTTTAGATAGTCCTTTGCATGTGCATAATGGTTTATATCATAAGTATTGTAAATGGATTTTTTCATCAATAAATACTTTTTTTTTCAGTTTCAAGTTATTTTGTGATTCATTTACAAAAATTACGTGAAATTTTCATTGAACTCTCAAGACTTGCTAGGATTTGGGGTGTAGGTGCTTCCACAAGAGTGTTAGATCTCCTTTCAAATTTTCCTAAACATAAGTCCTATCCTTCATTGCCGTATTTATTTATTTATATTCATTAGATCTTGGCTCATGAATTTTGATGACATTCAAGAAGTTGAAAGATATTTCAAATAACATTGAATTTTAAAAATATAAAGGTATTTGGGTATCACTTTTCTGACAGGAATGGTAGCCTATACAAAAAAAAATGCTATTATCCTTTCAGACCAGACTTCAACGATAACACACCTACAATCTCTTATTGTTAAAACACTACTGATAAGAATCATGACGAAACTTTTTCCACTTCCAAGCTTATACGGACGAACTGGAATCTTTCCATGGACCCTCTCGCTTCAATTATCCTAATGCAGGGATACTCCCTCGTTGATTTGAAAATGTGTCGCGGACCACTTGGTTGATGTGGAAATGTGTCACGGGTAACTTGAGCAAACTGCAACGAGGCCGCTTACGTGCTCTAGATCTGTGCCGCACGTAAATTAAGTGATCTGTGACAGTGCCGTCTCAACGCATGGGCTCACCCGGGCACGACCTAGGGGCCTCAAGAGAAGTAGTGGAATTTTTCGAGAATTTGCCAGACAGGGCTCAGAAAAATCACTTGGCCCGGGGACCTGTGATGCCCTTGAGAGGGCCCTGATCTATAAATATGTCGCGGGCCACTTGAGTGATGTGAACTGTTCCAAAGGCCACTTGAGTGATGTGAACTGTTCCAAAGGCCACTTGAGTGATGTGAACTGTTCCAAAGGCCACTTGAGTGATCTAAAATGTGCCGCGGATCACTTCAATGATCTGGAAATACGTCGGATCCGCTCAAATGTTCTAGAGTATCAGTATTAGTTCATACCTTAGCTTCCTTGTTTATAAGGAACTGAGTGGAATAAAGAATACAGTTTTTTTAATTAAACTTCATCACCACATGAGTCACTTTTAAATTTGAAGTTAGATGGCAGCACATTACAAAACCTAGAGAGTGAAAAAATTCACTTTTTACAATCTCAGGGGTCATTAAAGTACTATTACGTCATCATCGATAAGGGGGGGGGGGGGTTCTGATTTGCTGACTTTTGATGACAAGGGGGGGAGGGGGAGTTTGGATAATGCTTACGTCATCGACCACCCTTTATGAAAATATTAGTTAGGATTCAGAAGGGCAGAGCTGATGACGAAATTTTGCTGACAAGAGGTGGGAGAGGGTCAGCGTTTTGCTGACTTGGAGTCATAAATGGCTATAAATTTGCTTACGTAATACTTGAACGGCCCCTTACCTGTCGTCTGCTTGTGTGAAGGTCCTTTGTTTTCGATGTCTCCTTGGGTCTTGAAAAAATTACTGAACTGGAAGTTTGATCTTTCAGGTCAGATTATAAGCTTTGTTTATGAGGAGCAAAGCTGAATGAAGAATTTAGTTTCTTAGTTCATACCTTAGCTTCGTCATCACCACATAAGGCACGTGTGAATTTGAAAGTGAATAGCAGCACCAACAAAATTTTTAAAAATGAATGCCTAAAAAAATTCACTAGAGTTAAATTAATTTTAATTCCCTCAAAATTTTTAGCGCCATTGTGAATTCGTGGCAAATGCTACAAGGGGGGAAAAAACTGCTATTGGCGGACGGCGTAACGTTTCGAGTCACCCGGTATATACGGGACTCATTACTTCCAAGATAAAATATCTATAGGACGTACTGGCCTAGTCGGGAAGACTGGATGCATTTATCGCACCCACGTACTGCAGTAGGGGTCGCTAGGCTGGGATCTTTGTTGGAGCCTTAGAGGCCAGATTTTTCACTGGTCCCTCGATAAAGAATTTATAATATGAAAAAAAATTATAAGAAACTAGGCTGAAGCCTTTCAGCCCCCCACAGAGGCTGTGTGACCTGTATGGGGCACCTCTCTAGGAAAGGGTGCCAAATCCGAATTGGAAGGTAAAAAAAAAATTTGTTGAGCCTAGAAACGTCAACGGGGGCACCAAAAATAGACCCCGCACGGGAAGAGATTCCTTTCTATTTTTTGCCCCTACCCATTGGTACATCAAGGCCACCTTAAGACCATCGTAGACCCGGGGCCACAACTAAAGGTTTTGTCAGCTGTGTCAAGCAACATTTTAGCACCCTGTTGTAATGTTGAAGCAGAAATTAAACGGTGAAATTTATTCCCCCCTCTGGTGCAGCCCCCCGATTCAACAAAGCAATCAGCACCGCCTTAGTTGCGGCCCTGCATAAGCTCTGTGGCGAAGTGATTTTTAACCCCCCCCCCCCATCTGGATAGAAAAAAATACCTGCTTACCAATTTGCGTGTTTATTCTCAAATTTTTCTATTAGATCATATATTTCTGAGGCCCCTTTCTACCGTCTCCTCCCAGTCGTGCTCGGATGGGGCCCCCGCATTAAGACGTCACTAGCGAGAAGAGGGGGGGGGGCACTTTTACTAACACTTATTGAAATTTACCGGTTAAAACGTTTTCCCCGCCAACACCGTTTTTCACGAGTTTTTGGAAAACGCTATAACTGGGATTCGCTGTATATGAGCTCTTCAATGTTACTACTTGTTAAAACCAAGAGTTTCTTGCCACAAACAAAATCCAAGATTGCAATCTCAATATGTAACGGCGGGCGCGCCCAGTGCCCCGACTTCTAAAGGGCCCTAAAAAACCCAAACTTCAAATTTTTTTCTAATTTAAGGGGCATAATATATTCTTTTGCGCCCGGGGCTTCGACTGACTTTAATCCGCCACTGCTGGTGTAGAATATGATGCAAAGCGATGGATGTCGTCAGCTACGCTGTTGTGGTGAAGAAATTTGATGGCCATACAAGTCCATACAAGTCGTCATTTATGATGTTGATACCGAACGGGGGATGGGTCATAATTTTGTTGACTTTTGCTGATGAGGGAGGGGTGAAAAATGTCTACAACTAATGTACCTAAAACATGATGTGCATTCATATTTAGAGCTTAGGGGTTCAAACTTTAGATTAATAATAACAATTCTGATACAGCCCACGTCACTTAATGTGATCACATCGGGACTCAGGGTTTCTGATATCAATAACCGAATGGTAACTATATTGGGAAAAACCTGCAAGCACTGTCATCATACATCCCGTTTGATAAAATGGGATGAATGGTAAGCGGATAGTGGTGAAACGTGACACTCACACACAACACAGTTTCTCTTCCTGAAGCCAGTTTACCTAGGAAAAGGTTTCTACACTGCGTGCAGAGTGAAAATGCTGATTGGTTAAAAACTTGAAATTCAGGTTTCTTTTTGACCAATCGGAGTTTTCAGGCTGCACACACACACACCTATGAATACGCTTCTTGTGCCGCGTGAACCGAACTGGATCATCTCGCGTCGGCCGAAACTTGTTACATAATTACCCTGTGCGTTTGTGTTTTCCTAGCGTGGCGCATCAGATCAGGGCGGCTATGTTATAGTATATGACATTGACATCAGCTACTCTGTCGCCTGTTTGCTCCGGTTTGAAGGGAAGAGGAAGAAAACACACAAGTGTGAAGAGAATATCGGCAAAACCGCGGCGCACGACGCATTTGACTCCTCCAGAAGCAGTCGGCCAATCACGCCCGACGTAAAGTGCTGTCGTCAGGCGTATTGCGCTCTGTAGGAAAACAGTCATGCGGTTTTTCTTATTGGTGAGTGGACGGCGTGTCCCGCGGGGCGATTTACGTTGCGCGGGGCACAGAAAACCTGCTTCTAGAAAAACCCAGCTTTAAGCCGGGTTTTCCTAGGAGCAGGTTTCTTCAGCACGCGCAGCGTAAAACTTGGTACTCCCGTAACTCAAACTTGGTACTCTCGTACATTTGAAAATATTGAGAAAATCGATCCAACAAATTCATTATTACTTATAAATATTATTAATTAATTAATCAAGCAATGTGTTTATATTAACTGTATTATTTTCGTTTATTTAACTGAAACACTTCCCGCGGCGAGTTTATTGAGCCCAGAGTTGATGGGAAAAATAACAAATTCGCGATTTTTCTATCTCCCTCTCTCCCTCTCTCATGCTTTATGGATCTGGCGCTCTGTATCACTTGTTCACGGTCACGGTCATGCTTTATGGCAGGGCTGGGGGAAGAGATGTCCCGTGGGCCCCGACAAGATAGAATTAATTATCAAATTCAAATTAGTAATTTGCAAGGTGTTAAATCAGGTTAGGAACACTGGCGCTATCCCCCTCCCCCCCCTCCCCCAAGGATGGGACTGACATCGCTCCGACTTGGGGGCTCGAGACGAAATTTATCATTTCTTGTCTTTTCACAAGAAATACAGTATTGAGGAGTCCCGCGGAGCATCTGATCGGAGGGCCTTGTTTGTAGATGAGGGAGGGGGGCATGACTGGTGTACTGGGAATAGGGTTTTCTCCAGTAAGAAACGAAAAATGAAACCCCCCAAGAAAATGCTGTGTATTTCATAGTTTCAATGTGTGTACTGTATATTTCATAGCATGCTAATGGTTAAGAAGCCAAAATCCAAAAAAAACCTCTTTTATTTTATTTTCATGTAATTCAAGCATATTGTTAGATGGTGCTCAATGCGATCAGTATTCATAAAATTTTCTCAATCTTTTTCTATTGTCAGAAAATTTGGAAAGTGAAAATATATCGTGAAAATTCCAAAAAAAATTGCTCTAACATTGAAAAACAGCATGAAAATTCAAATGACATCAACATCCGGGTCTTGGTTATTTTACCATACCCCCCCCCCCTTCCGGAGACACAAATTGCTCCTAAAACTTCACACATGTGGGCAATTTGTTTTCCTACTCTTTCTTCCACCTCATTTGGCAAATTGCATGTTTCAGCAAAATAATAATCGCAATAATAATAATAATAATAATCATTTGTGTGAGAGGAATTCAAACTATGAAAATAGATTTGATGAAATAATTTTTCCAGGTAAAACTAAGTTTTTATGTACTGCATGTGGCTGGGAACGGAACCGAAATGAACAACGAGTATTGTTTTGAAAATGAAAACGAATACAACGCCGACAGTGTATACAAGCGAAATCGAAACTACTTTTTTTTTTCTTTACGTCAGCATTTTCCCTTCCTGCCGGTTTGACGAGTAACCAGTCAAGTGGTTACGGGTCATTCAAGTATTACGTCAGCATCGAGGGAGGGGTTTCGGATTTGCTGACTTTTGATGATAAGGGGGGGAGGGGGGGGGGAGTTTGAAGGTTGCTTTCGTCATCAACCACCCTTTTTGAAGATATGAAATATTCTAAGCTGCTGACGAAATTTTTCTGACAAGGGGGGGGGGGGCAGAGGAAATCAAAAATGGCTAAAAATCTGCTTACGTAATACTTGAATGGCCCCTTACGACGGCATTTGCCGTCGCTGCCATACGTAATGACGGAACGTGCAGACATCCTGGGTAACTGCAAAACTGCAGTATTTTAATTTAAAAAAAAAAACCAAAATGTTATAACCCAAAGCCCTTTAATCGACCACGCCAATAGTGGTCACAATGATGAAGGAGATGCAGACAATTTATTAAAAAATGGGTCTGGCGCTCTATTTAACTGTTTCACGGTCACGGTCGCGTGCAGACTTCTCGGTCTTTCTCACATAGATATGACGAAATAATTTGTCATACATGTGCCGACATCCGTACAGCCATTTCTCTACTTTATTATCTCATCACTAGATAGAGATGAACAATTATATTTCAAGATCTGAGATTATTATTACTATTATCTCTGTCATGCTTTGCAAAGCTTATACTGACCATATTTCCGTGGGAGAAATACGGGACATTGGGATTCCAAATAACGGGAAAATACGGGACACCGCCAATTATCGCCAAAAACGACGCCAAAACCAAACAAAGTTGCCAAATATTGTTGAAATTACGGAAAAATCACAATGGCGGGAAATGATGCATAATGAAAATTGCAGTGGATTAAAATGTACTCCACGGAAAAAAAAAACGTTCAGCAAGGCAAATGTGGGAGATTAATATTCTCACATACAGTTGTAATTATCATAAAATAATTTATGAGTTGAAAAATAATGTCAATCTTTGACTTCAATAAAGAATAAAAATTCAAGTAGGCTTTGTGTAAAATACTGGAAAAACCAGGACACTTTTGCCAAAAAGTCGGGACGGTCAAAAAAAACAAAGGTTCAACTACTATGGTTCCACATAAATCCATCAACAGCATTTCTTTTAGTCACAGGACATTATGACCCCCCACCCTCACTTTTGGGGTGCCATATTACGTCTCGACACATTCGAGCTATAAGAAACATATTTTAATATTTCAAACATCCAAGAAAAGGGGGAAAAAAGGAAAAAGCGCGCGCATCTTCAAAAAAAAGTGGGTACTGCGGGTAACGCTCGGAGAAATTAATTGGACAGTTGACTGCGAGTAAAAAAAAATATACAGCATAGAAAGTACAGCAGCGGAAAAATTACTCGCACTATATATATGAGCACTCTCCCGGCACGAGTAAACCACTCCCACTACCTGATTTGGAAACCAGGAAGCACCATATTCGTACCCTTACATACTTGGTTGCAAAATTGTTTAATCATTCTGTAGGAAGGCCGTTGAAAAAGTAGCTCCACACTCACGTGGATCATAGGGGACGTACAGCTTACAGAAATGTTGGAATGCTTTTCAACAAGGGAGAGAGGAGAGAACACCTTGTATATATGTTCCTACATACTCTTGTAGCCTGATAACGATAACTTACAGGGAAGAAAATAAGTTTGGACAAACCTTTAGCTTTAGAATGCGCGGGAAAAAAAATCGATAACTTTATCTTGAGTCCAGATAATAGTAATCGAATTTTTTTCCATGTTATGATATTGGTCCGTTCCGTTCTTTAGGAAAGTGATAACAATACACGAATGACAGCGTTATTTGATTTTAATAAGCGGCATTAAATGTATTTTAATTAATAATTATTATTAAAATACTAATGTCCATATTGCAATTCACTTCTTGATGCCAAGAAATGCGTTATCGTAATCTTGTAACTTGCCGAAAGAAACAGTCCATCTTGACAGTGTATGTGTTAAAATAGTTTGTTTAAGAATATCTGCTTTGCTTGATATCTCTGTTGAAAATTTCTCTGTTTGTCCCCCCCTTTTTTTGTTGTTGTGAATCCATAGTCCATCCTATAAAAGACATTAGTTTCGTAGGACAATTGCCAATCTACGCGGGAAGGTCACTCGAGAACTTCCCTCCAAAGAATCTATTCCGGCGATTTCTGAACTGATTGTAGCACATGTTGACACACAAAGATGTCTACCTCTTGCAATTGATTCGTTTCTTCGGCGTTTCCATTGCAAACCTGGTCCCGGTTTTCTGATCGATTGGAACGCCGAGTGCCGCAACACTTTGTTCGAGTCGAACAAAGAACAAATAGATATAGAGCGCCGTGGCTCTATATCTATAGCCAAGGGCGTAGCCAGGGGGGGGGGGACTTGGGGGTCTGGTCTCCCCCCGAAATGTGAGAAAATGACCGAAAAAAGGGAAAAAGATGGCCAAATCTATTGTTCTGTCACTTTGGTCCCCCCCCCGAAATGAAAGTGGTCCCCCCCGAACGAAATTTCTGGCTACGCCCCTGTCTATGGCTGGCATCTGGGGGACTAAGATATAGGTTTGCTGACACTGTGGTGATTATACAGCAGCGGTGCCTTTTTCTGAAGAATTTCATACGAGGAAAGTCCACTCGTTCCAAATGCCAGGTTGAAAAGTCGAGTTGGCTTTCCTCCGTCTTTTTCAAAGATTTAGAATTTCGGCATGTGTTTGAGCACGATTCGGTGATCAATCGGTGCTTTCTACGAATTATTTCGCGGAAGGATATTTCCAGTGGCCTTGGATCGGGGCAAACCACGACCACCTAGATAACCTAGATAGGTTATATTGGAGGTCGTGGGCAAACATGATTCAACACCCTGAGGATATAATGGGTCTTTAGTTTCATAGCGTCCGAAAGTAACATGCTTCTATGGTCCTCGATTAGGTTCGATCACGCCTAGATTCGAGAGCGAGTAGCTGTGTGAAAAGCTACTTAAGGCGGTCATATGTCAATGAGGCAAACCCACTGGCAAGGTTGGCAGCTTGGAACCGTTTATCTGATGATGGGGTCTCTCTGAATGGGCTCGTATCGGGCAAATCAAAGTTTATCGGCGATCTGTCCTCCCACAGCTGAATTTAGGGATTAGCATGTCTCCAGAGAGAGAGAGAGAGAAAATGAACCAATTCTTTGAACGATACATATTTTTATACTAGATGATTGTTGTTGAAAAATTTATGGTTTTCATCTCGCATTGAAATTTCCGGAAAATGCTATTGGTTATGATTTATCATTGTAACTAATGATGAACGGCATCGTTTCATCGATTATAAACTCTGCATACTTTTTTTCGTTTCAATTCATGAAGAAACGTATTGATAAAGATGTTTTATTCCCCATTATCGTGGTTTTTGATGTACATACCAGATAAGTATTTACCACAAGCACAGGCGTACGCAGAGTTTTCTCAATGGAGGGGTTTTCAGATTTTTTTCTTTCTGGGGGGGGGGGTTACCTTTTTCCTGCAAAATAACACTATAATCTTATCTCAAGGGGAGGGGGATTAGAGCCCTAAAACCCCCCTTTGCGTACGCCAATGACCAAAAGTCATAAACTATCTAAAACAGTAGAGAGAGAGAGATAGCAGGGAATAAGGAAGACATGGTTGTGTCGCCAGTCGTGTAGATGGTAGTATACTTGTCCAGTTCGCAAGAGGCCTGGGTTCGAGTACCGGTGGGGAACAGAATACTTTTGTTTCCATGTTCACCTCGGCGCAATATTACGGAAATATTTTTCTTTTATCTACGACAATAATGATCAATTTTTATACGCGTGTACTTTTACTGTGCAGAGTGGGAGGAACTGTTCAAATTTATTGCCTACTTCAGTGGTTTCCAAAATGAAAAATAACTCCGGAAACCCGAAAAGGAGAGGAAGGGTGAATTTTTCTGAAACGTTTGAGGGCATCTTTTCCTGATGGAGGACGATTGGTAAAACTATTTTAGCGTAACATCTATGGCAACTTTTTCCAAGTTCCGAGCATCGCCATCAAAAGAAGAGTTTGACATACTCTTAAATTACTTATAGTTGAATGCATGAAGCCAGGATAATGTCAATCCATGAATGCAATTTCTACAAGGTATTTAAGTGGAACGTTGATCAAGTACACGCGAGCACGAAATTAGGCACGAGCATCGAGCACTCTAGGTGTTTCAGGGAGCACCGTGGTGCTTAGCGAGCCTGATCTAGGGAAAGACAAAACAAAACACAAGCATTCTTTTTTCAACTTTTGACTAAATGACCTTTTGAAATTTAATTCTCAAACTTTACCTTCAACATTACAAGGTGGTGCCAAAATGCGCACTTGCCCCGGGTGACCAAGCATCTAGCTGCGGTCCTGCTTCAGGGAGCACCGTGGTGCTAGCGAGCCTGATCAAAACACAAGCATTCTTTTTTCCACTTTTGACTAAATGACCTTCTTACGTAGAGTTGTCAGACGTCCTCCGTTTTGATGCCATTTCAAGCGTCTTCTTACATTTCAGAAAACGAACTTTTTTGTCCTCCTTTTCAAGTTTCCGGAACTATTTCTCTTTTCTTCTTTTCTTAGAATTTTTTTTTTCTCACTTTGAAACATATATGTCTTCATTGGAATGAGTGTTTTTGTAGTTTTCCCCCCATTGACGAAAAGCCGTCGAAATTTCCAGAATTGTTTTCTGGTTGTTTTTTTTTTGTAGTTCTGTTTTAGTTAAGAAAAATTGTGGTGTTGTGACTGGTTTTTTTCATCAGGATAGTAGCGCCATCTGTTGCAGAAATTGGAAAAAGTGACATAACCAGGTGAGGCCGTTCAGGCGTCCTTTTTTTTCAGTTTTCGGTTCTACTAACCTTATTCTCACGTGCAGACAACGGTACGAGATTCTATGCTGCCGCCATCTACCAAGTAAAATGTAAAAAAAAAACCGTGATGGAAAGGGAACGACGACTTTTAGCGCGCCATCTAGCAACTCAAAAACAAAACAAACATTTCACTTTATTTTCGCTTTCCACTGAATGACCTTCTAATAGTACAGAGACAATTTCAACGATAAGCGGCGGATTGTTTTTACATCAGTTAAAACAAGTGGTACGTCCTCGACCTTGTGTGTTATATATTTTTTTATTTCAATTTAGTACACGGTACAATGAGCCAACTAATGCTCCCCAATTTCGTTTCCTTTCTCCGTTGATACTTTATTTATCCGAATAGAAAAACCATTAGAGTGATTTTTTATTTTTATGTTGATATATAGCACTACACGCACACAAACATTCGCCGTCATTGCAAGGTTGTTTTCCCGAGTTTTCCTATCACGTGTCGTGGAAACAAAAAAAAGTTTTTTTCAAGAGCCTATTGTAACCTTGAATCCCCATTTCTGCCATATTGCAGAGAACGTGAATTGTCTATTTTTTTTTTGTTTTGGCTATTTTTTAGAGTGTAGTCGTGCTGGTTTTTTAGGTAGGTCATTTGCATACTGATCGATGTTTATTGAGTCTTTTAATCGAAATTCAATGTCACTAGGTGTCAGTCACGGCAGGTTTCGTTTCTCTTCATTCATAGCATATGTAAATACGGGATCGGAGAAATCTGGGATTTTGGTTGAGAGATTTTGGGTGTGAAAAGCTAATTATATAATTTTATGATGACAAAAATTGGTTTGGACTTTTTTGAATGAACATTCGACAGTTTGTGATCAACCAATTTTGTCAAAAACCACGACGTTCCGACTACGTTGAAAACATCATTTTGGAGGAAAATATAGATTTCCATTTTTTTGGTTTTTATAAAAGCTCTGTATGTTGTGATTCCAAAACGGGTCTTGTTTTGTTTGTATGATGCTTAGAATCAAAGTTACGTTCACTTTAGTGTTGCGTTTTTACATACAAGTAATACGCGAATAAAGAATTTAAACGTGTTTTACGAAGAATGCTATTTTTGCGACATTTTACTTGAGTTTGTGACATGATTTGTAAAAATTGGTGCATTGCATCCTTACGAAATTTTAATGTGATATTTTGCTATATATTGTTGAGGTTATGAACCGAAATCTAAGGTCTATCGCATATATTTTTGGAATTACAGTGTTTTATAGACAAAATGTAGGATGAAATTTTAAAAAATTCACACGTACTTAAACATATTTTGGTCTAACTTATGAACATATCGTGCAATCCTTTAAATTTTGGTTCATAACCTGCAACATTACTAGCTAAATGCACTGTGAAAATTACAAAGCATTTCATTAACAAAATATTTTGCAATCGTGTTTCGAATATCACATGAATCTTGCCTAAAATTTGACATAAAAACGACTTTTTCATCGAAAATATAATAGATACGCCAAAATTTGTCACTGTTTTCACCATTTCGAGACACTTTCTATCAAAAAATGTATTTAAAGTTCACTCCAGAACCATTTCAAATAAAAGTGACAAGAAAGGTAGTCGGATACCTTAATCAAGAATTTTCATCAATTCCTGAAATTACAGAATTTTAATCATTCATTCTAAATTTTCATCCATTTCTAAATCATTTATTTCATCCATTTCTAAATCATTTATTTCATCCATTTCTAAATCATTTATTTCATCCATTTCTAAATCATTTATTTCATCCATTTCTAAATCATTTATTTCATCCATTTCTAAATCATTTATTTCATCCATTTCTAAATCATTTATTTCATCCATTTCTAAATCATTTATTTCATCCATTTCTAAATCATTTATTTCATCCATTCGGAATTTTCAACCATTCTGAAACTATTTTTCTCCCATTCGGAATTTTCAATCGCGCTGAAATTACTTCCTTCATTCATTCTTTTTCATCCATTATTAATTTTTTTTTCTTTCATTCATTCTGGAATCCATTCGTACACTTGGTAAGAGTTTTGATCAATTCCTGAATTATTTCGCCCATTCAGAATCAATGAAAGAAATAATTCCATTGATTCTGAATTTTCATTTCCATTACACTAAATTTTTTCTTTCATTCTTCTCAGTTTTCATCCATTACCCAATTATTTGTATTATTGATTCTAAATTTTCATCCCCTCTGGTCTCATTTCTTTTGCATCAATTCTAGAAATTCCATTGATTTTTGTATAGTGTGAGCTATACAAAATTAATTTTTCAGATTATCTGAACATTTTGGAATTATATAATAAGTTGATTTATAGCGACATGTGTTGTCGATCATCAAAATTCATTTTAAATTGTTGTTTTTTTATGACCAATGAGAATATTTTTCACAAATAATGATAAGAACTATTCAAATAACAATACAAAAAAAAATATTTGCTATTTTTAGATCAGAACTTTCAACTGTGATATTTGGTAAAAATAATAGTGCACATGAATTTTTGTTTGAAAAAATTACTATGTACTGTTACTATGGAGAAAATTAGAGAACTTACTAACAAGCTTTCGATCAAGAAAGCCTCTGGACTGGATGAAATCTCCAATCTTGCTCTCAAAAATCTGCCCTTATGACTCTCACCAACATTTTTAATAGCGTGTTAAAAACTTGTCACTTCCCGAAAATATGGAAACTTTCAGTAATCAAACCTATCCACAAATCTGGCTCTAACCCTCTCATAGCCAAAAATTTCCGACCGATCAGCCTTCTGAGCAATATATCTAAGCAATTTGAACGTATTCTTCTTATACGATTCAATAACTATCTCGAATCTTCTAATTTTCTTCTTCCTGAGCAGCATGGATTCAGAAGAAACCACTCCTGTGTCACACAGCTGCATCGAGTCGTAGAATTCGCAATGCAAGCCTTCAACCACAAGGAATTCACTTACGCAATGTGCTTGGACATTAGCAAGGCGTTTGACAAAACGAATCACGTAACTCTGTTGGCCAAGCTTGTTGAATACGGGTTTCCAGACCACTACGTGTTGTTTTTCAACAGCTATCTTAAAGACAGGCACTTTCTAGTAAAAAATGGAAATGCTTGTTCTTTTGTTCGTCCAATAAGAGCCTCGGTTCCCCAAGGATCAGTTCTTGGGCCTCAGCTCTTCTCCATCTACATCAATGACTTCCCTGCACCCCAAATGGGCATACTGGGACTCTTTGCGGATGATGCAATTATTATCACCAACAACAGAAAATCTGATAAATGCAGAGAAAATCTTCAGGAGACTCTGGAGGAGGTTGAAGACTGGTGTGAGGATAATGCTGTCGAGCTTAATCATGCCAAGTGTCAGTTCATCTGGCTAACAAGAAGAACCAAATTCACTAGAGCACCAATCTACCTGGGCAGAGAAGCCATAAGACCTGTGAAGGAAGTGAAATATTTGGGATGTATTCTAAACCAATCATTATCCTTCGTTCCTCAAATAAATCACGTAAGAACTAAGGCTACCCAAACCATGGGAATGATGTCACGCATTACATTTCCAAGTGCAAGACTAACATGGGATACATGATCTCATGTCCCAAGTTCACGTTCAAGTTCAAGCAAGACTAACTCTTAAAAACAAAGTCATATTGTTTAAATCAATCATTAGACCTATCATGACCTACGCCGCCCCAGTATGGGCTCATGTTTCAAAAACCAACATGCAGCGTCTGCAAAGTCAACAGAATAAAATACTGAGAACTCTTGTGCGTGCCCCAAAGTACATCAGAGGGGCTGACATTAGAAAAGACCTGAAGATTCCAACCATCCTCAGCTACATCCAACAAATCTCAGAGGATCACTTTGAAAGGATGAGGAACTCAGAATACGAGCTGGTCGATTACAACCCACGTCAAAGACTAAAATTTCTCAGGCCTCAAAACGTGCTGCACGTGCCATGGTCGGTGCGTTAGGGTCTGAACTACTGAGCTGTATAATCTTTGTCTATCTCTATCGAAATAATCGATCAACTCCATTGCATAGAGTGGCATTGCGGTTTGATGTACATGACTGATCTTGCACTGCACCAATTTGTATAATTTCGGCTAACACACTTGTTTTTCTATGACTTCTTTTGTATGTTAGATTTATTTTTTATTATTATTTTCTCATTAGTGCATTATGTAGCATTTTGGTGAATTGTACATGGGTGATTTCATTTTTGTGTTCATTATAATATACATTTATCGCATAATATGTATATGTGTATGTATATATATATATATATATATTTTACTCTATTGATTTTACCGATCAACTCTATTGCATAGAGTAACATTTAGATGAAGTTTGGCTGATCTTTGTGCATTTTACTATTCTGATGGTAGCATTTATCGGACTGTATGTTTTTTTTTTTGTTTTTTTTTCTATTAACTTACAAGCACTTCACATCTACACAAACGCGCACAAACTTGTCTATAACTCCCTTCATAGCTAGCATGAGCAGTCTGTAAGTCTCCAGGCAGCCCCTTTGGGCTGGGCAGCGACGAGAAAAATTGAATTCTGTCTGTAGTTACTATGTATTGTAAAAATTACTTAGATGTTACTTAGGTTGTTCTTTTAAATGTGTGTGTAAGGAGCAATGGATGTGATTATGTTAGTGATCCCAGTGTAACGGTCAACTTTCACACGCATTGGGGGGTACAAATTTGAAATACAGCTCATGAGAAGCATGCTCAATACCTTCTCTAAATAAAAACATGGCAGCAGGGATGTTTCAAAACCTTTTTTCTTGTATACAAAATCGCGCAGAGTGTTCTGAATTGTTCTAGAGCAGCGTGTTTCTCAATCTATGATCCGCGACGATGGAACAGGTGGTCGTTAAGCAGACTTTACTGAATTTTCATTCTCGAACTGAATGAAAAATTATTCAGTAGTTGTAGTCGATTTTAGGGTTATCTTGATGGGTTGAAATATAAAATTAGTCCTTCATTGTTAGAGTAACCATATTTCATCTATAAAAATACAGAGAATCGAAATCTTAAATGCATCAAAGTACAGGAAATCACCCATTGTCACCAAAAGCATTACCATAAGTCAGCAAAATCACCAAGTTTTTGCTGTAATAACGTAAAAAGGTAGGAAATAGAAGAAAAGAAACAAAAAATAGAAGAAAATACAAGAAAACTGCTTTGAATTGAAATTTAGTTCATGGATATAAACGTTACATATGTCAAATAATGTGAGATAAATACAGTGAAACCTCGATGTAACTATATTCAATGGACCGAGAAAAAATATAGCTGTATAGAGGGATTTATCGTTTATATCGACCAACCTCCAGGAGCTGATGGAAGAAGTGGAATACTGGAATTTAGTAAATAGGGACAAATTAAATGTTTCAAAGTGTGTTTTTATGTGGCTGACAAATAAAGAGATTCCACAAAATTCTTACTTGTTTATTGAACATCAAGCGATTGACCAAGCATAGTGACTAAGTACTTAGGAGTATACATAGACACTCGCCTGAATTTCAAATATCATGTCGAGCATGTGATAAAAAAAAATCCCAAATTGCGATGGAAAGTCTCCTCCGTTTTTGCTACCCAAAGTCACATGTATCACTAAAGAACAGGAAAATTATGTATGAACAAATTATCAGACCTGTTCTTACATATGGTGCACCGGCTTGGGCTTTCGCTCAGAAAAGTAATATTTACAACCTCCAGAAACATCAAAATTATATTCACAGGTGCTCCAAAATACTTCAGACTAACCGACCTGCACGCTGATCTTCAAATTCCATCCATCTACAAATATATAAAGAAACTGGCCAAAAAGTACTTTGAGAAGCAAGATGCTTCAGAAGTGGATGTTATCAGCTCAGCATCCACCTACCCAGCTGAACAGAAATTAGCACAGCTGAGACCAAAGAATATCTTGGTTACAATTTTTAGAAAGGAATTTTAATTGTCGTAGAACAAGCAATAATGGTTAATCATACTGAAGTTATGATTGAAAAGACCTTGTATTTTTATTAATAATGTACCACAGCATAGTATAGATAAATATTACTATAAATAAATTTCATCAAATTTTTGTAAAATGCTGGAAATGTTAATCCCTACCAATCAATTCTATTTTTCTATTTTATAATTATTTATTTTTCAAATATGTTTGTCAAATGTTTTGAAATCCCATTGAATGGTTTTGGTGACATTGTTGGTGTTTCCATGTGTATACACATACCATTTTTTGTCTAAATGGAAATATGTTGCAAAATATTCTGTAAACTTATGTTGTAAAACATTGGTAATTTTTGAAATTTGTGGTAAAGTGGGTCACTTGTGAAACTGATTTGTTTATCGTTGTAGATATTGAGAATATTTGCAATCGACGAGATTTGTTTTTGAAAGTAAGTGTAATCTGATGGGGTAGAAGATGTTTTAACCCCTGAAAACTGTTAACAGTATATTGATATTGTTGTGTATTAGTGAGAATATTATATATAAAGGGTTATATATAATTTTAAAAAAAATTACCAGTAGTTGTTTTTATGCAACCATTTTGCCATTGACCGATCAATATCTCTACCTAAGTAGAGAAACGAAGAAGACGAGAGCTCGGTACTTCGCATCAACTGACAACGGCAACGGTTTCTTAAAGGTACCAAATAGTTCTGTTTGGTGAAAAGTTACCCATCATAAACACTGATTTATTTTGAATATTGCGAATGCACCCAAACGTACAGTGTGAGGAAATCTCAGCGCGATCGCTCATCATCTTCAGATTCCATAATGGACCGTATACACCGACATATGGTTTAAACTGTAGTCACAATTTTTGGATAAGAGATCGACATAAATTGGTTAAAAACCTGAATTTAAACAATCCGTGTCGATTTCTTATCAAAAAAAAAAAAAAAATTGTGGCTATAGTTTAAACCATGTTGGTGAATACCGCCCTAAACAGCTTGAACCATAGTTCCCAAACTTTCTGTTCCCTCATTACTCTTCGAACTCAAGCAAACCCATAGGATCTTATGTTACACCCATTCCGTCGAAAACCGGGGGGGGGGGGGTGTGATATTGCCCACTTTGGGAAACACTGGCTCAAACCTTTATCTACTGACGGTACTTTAAAGTACCACCAACTCAAAATGCCAACCCCCGTAACACCTGGTGATATCCTAGTGATACCTAGAGGCATCTCTAGTGTGGTGTTGACCCAGGGTGATGTGACAAGAGGGGTGACTTATTGGGTAGTCTTATTGAATCGTCCTGTATTTTACACCTCCCTACCCTCTTGTTGGATGAGAGCAGCTCCCTGGGTAAGACAGGGGTGGGGGGGGGGCTATGGGATGAAAAGGTTGAGTCAGGCTGGGATCCAGAAAATGAGTGATCATCCCTCCCAAGAGCCGAATTTCATGAGAGAAATAGGTCTGTTTATAATAAATATATGACGATCTAACGGATCAACTGTACAACCCTCCCCACGCATCAACATGGATCCGCGCCTACCCTGGGCTAGAGTTCAAAGAGCTTCCTTCTTGTGGGAGTTTTATGTATGGCCGTCTCAACATCATGGCTTCCTGGGCAAAGTGATGTTGTGGAGTCCCATACATAGCTGGAAGTAACAGCTTACATAAGTACATTCAAATTCATGGTACCAGATCTCATCATGCCCCCCCTCCCCAGATATTAACAAATGGGTCCGTGGGTTAAGATGACCCTGGTTCTATGGACAATTCTGCTTTAGTCTGAAAGTAGTAACATTTTCTCCCGCCATATTCTACTTGAAAGCTCTGATTTTTCACAACTCTTTGTGAGCTCCCTTGGCCACTTGTTGTGGCTCCCCTTTTTCATCTGATTTTCACCCATGCCCCCCCCCCCAGAACATCCCAGGGTCACAAGGGAACAATAAGGCCCTAGGTTGAGAACCACTGCTCTAAAGTGCCGTCAGTAGGTAGAGGTTTAAGATGTTTGTGGCATCTGGAGATTATGAGCGATTGCGCTGAGATTTTCCCAAACTGTGTTTTCTGCCAAACAGAACCATTTGGTGGGGGGTTAAATTGAAAAATGCACTACCGTAACTAGCCAATTCTGTGCCTGGATTTGCATTAGGGCCTCTTCTGCCCCCCCCCCTTCTCCAAGTGGGCAGTGTGCGGGTTCACCTGCCAAGTTACGGCGCTGCCTTAATGTACAGGTTGCGTAGTTAACAGCTGGCAACGCAATTTACCAGCGAACCGTTGATCCTAGACGCATTCTTCCAGTTAAGGGAAAATATCCAAATAACGTACAAGTCACAGATACGTCATTCATGTTGTATAGAGGTTGTATAGTTATAAAAATTTAAAAACTATAACTTTTAATATGGACACTCTGCGCTCAAAAACCTCGATTAGAGAGTTGTTGCCCTGTCTCTCCTCAGGCCATCAAAAGAAATTCCTCGTTTCTATAAGTGCAATATTCGCTGAGATATTTACATATATAAATAAAATTACGCTCTTAGAAAGCTTTTTAAAGCGTTATCTGTCGTTCAAAACCTGAACGACAATTTTTTTTTTTTAAATTTCCCGACGCTTGAAAAATTTCTGGAACGGTATCTCAATCTTAAAAAATTATTAAGGCTATTGGCAACTGAAGAGGGTACTGAACGCAGCTCGTTCGTGAGCTCTGGATGCAGGCCCCAGAGTGGACGAGCGGGGGCACGGAACCTTGGCATTTTGTAGGCTCCCGGAGCCTAGATGTTACGTATTTGTCAGGAAAAAGTCGGCATTGAAATGAAGACATTACATTAATTAAAGCATAAAGTACGGGAATGCTGAAAAATATCTATCAAAATACCGTGTGTACGTGAAACCACGAAATAATAATAAATCAGGATTGTAACAATTAGAAATTAATGAATAATTAAAAACTATTGAAAATTCCGATTCTTTCTGATAAGTTACTGCTTGATTGATTGATGAAATAGCATAATTAATGAAAATTAAGAAGTAAAAAAAATTATTCCGTAATTTAAGTAATACTTGAACGGCCCCCTTATTCAATTAGTTATCCTAAATTTTCTATCCTTTTTTGAAATTTTATTTTGCCCCTTCCACACACACAGTCATTACACGTAGAACCGGTTCATCCTTTTATCTCTTTCGAAATCTCTGACTTCTCATAATTGTCACATGGATTTCCTCTTTTTTGGAAAGAGATATTTTATTTTTCATCTCTTCAAAACTCTTTTTCCTCTCTCTGTATCTGTTTTTGTTTTTTTCCACCATCACTTGTGATATTTCCTATGAAAATGCAATTTTGCATTTCTTAACATCTTGCATTTCACTCACCCCCCTACATATTGATCATTATTTCTAATTATTTTACTATCTTCCACTTATGAATAAATACGGTTAAAAATATTCCGCTCTTTTTCTCTCTACATTCAATTCTTAATAGAATGTGCGTAATTGCAATCTTTTGCATTCTCAGAAAATAAAAAACTGCTTCAAATTATGAATATGAACGATAAATAATTCCATACTTATGGTTTAAATAGGTTCCAATACTCTACTGTTTTCTTTAGGGTCTATAATTATATCATATTATATCATATAGTGTATTACGCCATTCTGGTCATTAGCGACCTTTTTTATCCTTCAAAAGTGATGGAAATTTGCTTCAGGGGAAAAATTAGTTGCAAATGTCGCTACCAGAGGTCATTTTATTAATACGGCCCTTAAATGATTCACCGACATTGTTTAAACTGTAGTCACAATTTTTGGATAAGAGATCCACATGGATTGATTAAAAACCTGAATTTTAACCAACCCGTGCCGATCTCTTATCCAAAAATTGTGACTACAGTTTAAATCATGTCGGTGAATACGACCCTCAGGCAAACGTTCACAATTTCAACAATTGTTAAAAACTTTTATAATTGTTACTGCAACAAAGCATCTTCCACATGAAGGCCATCATTTTCATATACCATGTGAAATCGCAAGATGGCATGTTCCACAACTGACTGATGTGTATGCGGGGAGGTGTTCAGCACGTGGCACCTTTAAGGTCAGGTAAAATTCTTGGATTGTCACGACTTACCAGACGTTTCAAATGCCCCCAAAGCCGAAAATCGCATGGATTAAGTTCCGTGGATCTTGGAGGCTTCCATAGATTAGGGAAGTGCCGGCTGATGACACGTTCTTCTTTAAAGTGTATTTTAAGAACATTTTTAGCACACACACTGCAATGTGAGGAGGCGCTCCGTCTTGCATAAAGATTGCGTCTGCAAGGCAGTGACGTGATTGCAGAGCCGGAACAATGTAACAGCAATGCATATCGCTTCCCTGTGATCGAACATATCACTGGACCTGTAGAACGTAACTCCTCGTAGAAGTAGGGTTTGAGAATAAATGATGCAGTAAATCCACACCATACCGTCACTTATACTTATACTATCACTTATACTTAAAGGGGCCGTTCAAGTATTACTTAAGTACAAAATTCAACAAAACTTTGACCCCCCCTCTCTCTTGTCAGCAAAATTCCGTCATCAGCCCTGCCCCTCTGAATCCTCGCATATTTGGTGGGATCAGAGACTTACACGGGGGGCGTAGGGGGGAATCGTTCCACTCACCCCCCCCCCCCCCGACGATCAAAAATTTATTTTAACCTTTATATGTTATTATAATCGATTTCTGTTAATTTCAATGTTATTCGAAGGCTATGAATTCAAAATTTATCTTTAATAAATTCATTGCGACCCACCTTCTAAGCCATACAATGATAGATCGCATGGAGGTCCTTGGCCCACACACCCTAGGGGGTTATCTGATGCGGCCTGCCCTCCTCAAACCTAATTTCGTAAAAATGAACTAAGTGGCACATTCACAGATCGCTTCATTGTCCCGTGGTACAATTACAGAGCATTTAAGTGGCCCGTGGCACATTTTCAGATCACTTAAATGACCCGGGACACAGTTCCAGGAGTTCTGGTACTTCTTAAGCGATCCGTGACACATTTAGAGATCCCTCGAATGATATGTGGCACAGTTTTAAAGCACTTGAACGGCCCCCCAGTGCGGTTCTACATCACTCAACTTAATCACGGCACATTCTCAGATTATTTTAGTGATCCGCGGCATATAATTACGGATCACTTGAGCGATGCGTGACATATTTCCAGACCACTTGGATCAGCGAAACATTTAGAGATCACCAAAGTGGCTCTGTACAGCACTTATCAATGGGAGGGGGATGACGTGAGCATTATCCAAACCCCCCCTTCCCCCCCTTGTTATCAAAAGTCAGCAAATCGGAAACACCCCCATCGATGCTGACGTAATACTTGAATGGCCCCTAATTCATTTTTTCTGGTGGAGTCTGCTAATGGCAGAAAATTCAGTAAAAAAACACATTCTCTTCTCCCTCTCTAATTTACAGGACATAAACTGAGGGACATCCCTTAAAAGTTTTAATAGTGATCACGCCAATAGCGGTGTCCATGATGAAAGAGATGTAGACCCTTAATGAAATTATATTGGGTCTGGCGCTCGGCACAACTGTTCACGGTCACAGAAAGCAGCAGAGGCCTACAAGCGGTACGAATATTCAAACATCATACTTCACTCAAAATTTGTGATATAGATGGCAGCACTAAAAACTCCAAGCATGACACTATATATACACACACACTCCTGGAAGAACGCAATCGGTAGTAAATTACACATGGCGATAGACCTGAGTTGTGCTAAAACCTTCTATAGCAGAAAACCCCCGCGCGAAGCTTTGATGTCATCCATTTCACTTGTAACCATTGGACAAAGCAGGCCGACGTAATGGTCCAGTGCAGTGATACTCAATTGGTGCGCCGTACCCCTAGGGGGGTCTTTGGCGCAATATTATACAATCATTTCAACGCTGATATTTTGCAGTAGTGATACTGTTTATGATTTAACTGTACTTCCGATGCAAGTTTCCAACTGGAGTATGAAACGTTGTCTTAGTTCTTTTGCAGTCCAGTGGATGGCATTGCTATCGCACACATTTACTAGTGCTGGATAGAGCCATAGAGTGTCTGTCTTCTTTTGCTCGAGAACATTCTTGTTGATAGATGTCTGTAGTTTCTGCTGCCATGAACTGGGTCCATGGCAGACACCAAGATTCCCGAGAGCTCCATGTCAAAAATGTATTTGAGAACAGCTGGTCTAGTGGAGCTGTATATTTCGGGAAGTGATAGTCAAAGGTGCTGCCCAGCAGTCACGTCGAAGCCGGGGGCTCTGTGTGCGCTCACGAGACCACGTGGCTTTGTGGCACGGGTCCGAGCACTCCGGACTGGTACAGAAATCAAAATTCCCTCGGCTTAATATGAACACCTACATTATCCAAACACTTCCGACACCTACTTAGGCCAGCATATTAGACGGATCGTTACGGTGATGGCTCATCGGTGTGTGTCCCGCATTATTTGTTTTACAGCGCACAATACCGGCTTCATTTCTCTAAATTTGCTAAATACTAGAAGACAGGATATTTGTAATCCGCATCCATTGCTTTCTGATGAATTGACGAGTGCTTCTTTTTGTGCCGTCCATCCTGTTTCTGTCCTAAGGAGTTGTGGGGAGGAGGCCTTTTTACGAACGATTCCTTATTGAATGTCATGTTTGCGTTTCGCACACATCAACTGCGTGCTAAATACTGAGGACTCTCTTCAAAGGTACATATAGTGAAGCGAAGAGAGAAAGAATATGCTAACTTGACAAAATATAATGACAGCATATAAATAGTTTTCCTGCGGGATACAAAGCTCCCTGGTCTCTCCCCTCCCTTGCATAAAACGTTTTCTTTTTTAACAACGGAGAAGATGAATCATCGGCATTGGATGCTCTCGAGAAGACGCCGCAGACACTTCAAGAAACAAAGGCCATTGTTAGAGAGAGAAAGAGAAGCTCTTCTTTTGCTGCCGCTTGGTACGAGTGCATCTTGTTGTTGGCATCTCGCTCGAGCGAAAACCTACAATGAAAATGTCGGTCTTTGAGAAAGAAGGAGCCTCTCATTCATGCTGGCGAGAGAGCCTTGGGAACAAACGTTGGCAAAGATGGCCAATCACAAATTCAAATCACAAACGGATACAATGGCAAACGAATGCGGATCGTCGAAATGGTATAATTTTATCGGTCATTCTCTGTCCATTAAAAAGAAGCCCTGCACCCCTTGACCATCATCATCACAGCCGAGTGCACCAGGGATAGAGCCCCTCTATATACGTATATGAAGGCTTGTTACAAAGAGGACAAGAACTTATGAACAGAGAGAACGAGATTCCAAAGACACGACACAGGTTTCTTTTTCAGAATTGTGTCATGTATGTCCCTAACCACACCATCAACATGAAATCGACGACTCGTCAAATCGTTAAGACTAAACCAACATGCTCAGGGCCGTAGCTAGCCACTCCTGTGCCCTGTGCAAGAATTTGAATTTGGGCCCATTCTGGGCTCCCCTGCAAGTGGGCCCTGTGCGAGTGCACCTAATATATAAAGGCGAAACTTGGAGGAAAAACAGAGAAGACATCAATTTTATAAAAATGGAAGTATCACCATTCAGGCACCAACAAAAAAACAAAAAGACTGGATTTCTCAAAATAACGGAAAAAAGTGAAAGAACTGCAGTCGAATCCCGTTTTAACGAATACCGTTATAGAGAAAAATCTCGTTTTAACGAACACTTTTCTAATCCTCCAGATAATTTTACGGAGGAACAATGGTAAAACTTGGAATTCCTTTATAACGAAATTTCGCTATAACGAAGTGATTTCTCCGGTCTCTTGGAGCTCGTTATAATGGGATTCGACTGAATATACATAATTCATAACTGCATGCATAGTAACAATATGCTGTAACAATATGCTGGCAATATGCCACTGTAATAATATGCCGACAATATGCCACTGTAATAATATGCCGACACTATGCCACTGTAATAATATGCTGACAAAATTCGAATGTAATAATATGCCGACACTATGCCACTGTAATAATATGCTGACAAAATTCGAATGTAATAATATGCCGACACTATGCCACTGTAATAATATGCTGACAAAAATCGAATGTAATAATATGCTGACAAAATTCGAATGTAATAATACGCTAACAAAATTCGAATGTAATAATATGTTGACAATATGCCACTGTAATAATATGCTGACAAAATTCGAATGTAATAATATGCTGACAAAATTCGAATGTAATAATATGCTGACAATATGCCACTGTAATAATATGCTGGCAATATGCCACTGTAATAATATGCTGACAATATGCCACTGTAATAATATGCTGGCAATATGCCACTGTAATAATATACTGACAATATGCCACTGTAATAATATGCCGACACTATGCCACTGTAATAATATGCTGACAAAAATCGAATGTAATAATATGCCGACACTATGCCACTGTAATAATATGCTGACAAAATTCGAATGTAATAATATGCTGACAAAATTCGAATGTAATAATATGCTGACAATATGCCACTGTAATAATATACTGACAATATGCCACTGTAATAATATGCCGACACTATGCCACTGTAATAATATGCTGACAAAAATCGAATGTAATAATATGCTGACAAAATTCGAATGTAATAATATGCTGACAAAATTCGAATGTAATAATATGCTGACAAAATTCGAATGTAATAATATGCTGGCAATATGCCACTGTAATAATATGCTGACAATATGCCACTGTAATAATATGCTGGCAATATGCCACTGTAATAATATACTGACAATATGCCACTGTAATAATATGCCGACACTATGCCACTGTAATAATATGCTGACAAAAATCGAATGTAATAATATGCCGACACTATGCCACTGTAATAATATGCTGGCAATATGCCACTGTAATAATATGCTGACAATATGCCACTGTAATAATATGCTGGCAATATGCCACTGTAATAATATACTGACAATATGCCACTGTAATAATATGCCGACACTATGCCACTGTAATAATATGCTGACAAAAATCGAATGTAATAATATGCCGACACTATGCCACTGTAATAATATGCTGACAAAATTCGAATGTAATAATATGCTGACAAAATTCGAATGTAATAATATGCTGACAATATGCCACTGTAATAATATACTGACAATATGCCACTGTAATAATATGCCGACACTATGCCACTGTAATAATATGCTGACAAAAATCGAATGTAATAATATGCTGACAAAATTCGAATGTAATAATATGCTGACAAAATTCGAATGTAATAATATGCTGACAAAATTCGAATGTAATAATATGCTGGCAATATGCCACTGTAATAATATGCTGACAATATGCCACTGTAATAATATGCTGGCAATATGCCACTGTAATAATATACTGACAATATGCCACTGTAATAATATGCCGACACTATGCCACTGTAATAATATGCTGACAAAAATCGAATGTAATAATATGCTGACAAAATTCGAATGTAATAATATGCTGACAAAATTCGAATGTAATAATATGCTGACAAAATTCGAATGTAATAATATGCTGACAAAATTCGAATGTAATAATATGCTGACAATATGCCACTGTAATAATATGCTGACAATATGCCACTGTAATAATATGCTGGCAATATGCCACTGTAATAATATACTGACAATATGCCACTGTAATAATATGCCGACACTATGCCACTGTAATAATATGCTGACAAAAATCGAATGTAATAATATGCCGACACTATGCCACTGTAATAATATGCTGACAAAATTCGAATGTAATAATATGCCGACACTATGCCACTGTAATAATATGCTGACAAAATTCGAATGTAATAATATGCTGACAAAATTCGAATGTAATAATATGCTGGCAATATGCCACTGTAATAATATACTGACAATATGCCACTGTAATAATATGCCGACACTATGCCACTGTAATAATATGCTGACAAAAATCGAATGTAATAATATGCTGACAAAATTCGAATGTAATAATATGCTGACAAAATTCGAATGTAATAATATGCTGACAAAATTCGAATGTAATAATATGCTGACAAAATTCGAATGTAATAATATGCTGACAAAATTCGAATGTAATAATATGCTGACAAAATTCGAATGTAATAATATGCTGACAATATGCCACTGTAATAATATGCTGGCAATATGCCACTGTAATAATATACTGACAATATGCCACTGTAATAATATGCCGACACTATGCCACTGTAATAATATGCTGACAAAAATCGAATGTAATAATATGCTGACAAAATTCGAATTTAATAATATGCTGACAGAATTCGAATATAATAATATGCTGACAAAATTCGAATGCAATAATATGCCGAAAATATGCCACTGTAATAATGTGCCGAAAATATGCCACTGTAATAATGTGCCGAAAATATGCCACTGTAATAATGTGCCGACAAAGTGCTAATGTAATAATATGCTGACAACATGCCAATGTAATGATATGCTTATCTCTTTTCTTTTATGTAAAATACTTATTGCAAGCCCCGGGGGCACCAAGTTGCTGCTCGCGAGATGTTTACGCTGCTCTCTGAGGTAAGATGTATATGTATGTATTTTTTTTTATTGAGAAAATAAATACTCCCTTCGGGGAATCCTCGTATGGCGGATCATATTCGCCAAGCCGGGGTAAGTTACTCATACCAATGAAGTGGCACGCACTGTCCAAAAGGTTGAGCACCCCCCTCTCGGACTAAACCATAGAAATGTTTTCAAGGAGGTAATCCGACTCATCCCCTAAGGGAACAGCAAACATGAAGAAGGGGGTTTTTTTGGAAATCCCTGCCAGAACCACACCAAATACGAATATTTTACAGGAAAATTGAATTCAAACCACATGAAAATTGATAGCAAATTTGAGAAAAAAGAAAAAAAAAAGGTTCCTTTAAAGGAAGTTTCAGGTTTCGAACCTGGATTCAAATTTTCGTTTTTTTTTTCTCATTCAAATAAGAACACGTTCCACGATTCAAATAGGAATTTACATTCTTAGGTGAAAAGAAACTCTCTTCCGGAAGTATTTGGTAACCCAAAAATCGTATTTTTAGTGCATTTTCGTCTCTTTCCGACAATTTTCTTCTTTTTCGAGTGTCTTGCGGTTGAGTGAGGAAACATCTCTCGCCGAAACGAAGGAATGTCATGACGACGACCCTCCACAAGCATTCATGAAATTCCTCAACAGTGAAGACGTGATACACTAGAACGAATGTGGCGCCCCCCACGTCTAAGGCCATGCGTTAATTCAAAACACAAGGGACTAATTGCGTCGGGATATTTTGACAATTTGACAAGTCACAGAGCTAAAAAAAATATGCTGTTGTTTGGAGACACGATAATCATTTTCCTCAAGCGCAGATCGCGGCTCCCTTTTCAAAAGGGGGGGGGGCGCTTTCACATTAACCTCCCCCCCCCCGGAAACACCAACCTATAAATTTGCATATTTTTCGACATCATGGCACCATATCTAATGGTTTATTTACTTATTTTTTCAGAGAGAGAGCCCAGGTTAGTAAATTTAAGGAATGGGTGCTCAAAAAAATTATTAAAATTTGAATAGCCCTCAGGCGGTAAAACAATAAATCCGGTTCTGCCCAAGGGCCGTTCAAGTATTACGTCAGCAGTCTTTCAGCCATTTTTGACCCCCCATCTCTTCCCCCCCCCTCGTCGGAAAAATTTCATCAGCTCTACCTCCTGCTCTACCTACCGCATTGGGATCAGAGACGCACACTGGGGAGGGGGGGGGGTACATAGGAGAGCTCGTGCCCAAACCCTCCCCCCCCCAGACGATCAAAAATTTATTATTTTTGATGCAAAGAATATTTTTCAAAAATTTAAATTTCGGAAAGAAATAAAATTACATGTTATATTAATAATCAATTTCTGTTAATTCCAATGCTATTTGAAGACTGAAAACTCAAAATTTCTCTCTAAGAAATTCATTGCGACACACCCTCTAAGCCATATGTGCTAACCCATGGGTCGCGGACAAAATGTGGCCCGTCATCTCAAACCTAATTTTTTAAAAACGAACTAAGCGGCGCATTTACAGACAGCTTAAGTGACCCGTGGCAATTCCAGAGCATTTAAGCGCACTCAAGTAGGCCCGTGGCACATTCATAGATCACTCAGATGACCCGCGACACAGTTACAGGTTAATGAATGGTTAAAAAAATTAGATTAGAATGGACAGGGCAGCAAAACCATTGATCCACCTTCGACTGGATCTCAATGTTATGGAATCGGCCGTGCATCATTCGAGGCCCTCGGGCCCTTTCCAGGTGGGCCCATAAGCTTAGACGGCCCCTGGGGGGGTTGCCACTGGAAAGTGCGCAACGCTTCCCCTAGCTGCTTGCGTATTACATATAGTTTGTAACTGGATTGTTTGTTCATCTATTTTCACGTGAAAATAGTGTATTGTTAGATAATATGAAATGCAACGGACTCGCATGTAAAAATACCTCACCTCTTCTCCTATCCACGAATTTTGTAGGCCTTCCGCAGGTACACAATTGCATCTTTCCCTCAATGCAGTTTTTGTATTCAGTAAGTCACGCACTTTTTCTCCCTCCCCAGTTGTGCCTAGTGTAATTTCATGCAAACCCAATTTTATAAGCAATGTACTTTTTATTCTGCAGCCCTTTCTTTACGGCCGCTGTACGGTCGTGTGGGCATCGTGCTGGACCGGTGCACCCGCCGCTAAATCCGCCTCTGGCCATCGGTTAAAAATTCTTCGGAATATGGACTGGGTCACTGTTTTTCGGTTAGTAAGTAAATGCTCTCCGTTGAAAAGACAACTCTTGTTCTTTATTGGTTTCAGTGGCGCCATCTGTTGTAAAAGTACGTAAATGATATTGCCGAAATCAATGCGTCCTCATTTGTTTCGAGATTTCCATGACGTAAGAAAAAATTGTGGTTTCTTTATTCACGTGCCAACTCTTGTGTCCAAAATGTCGCCATTGATGTCCCCCTTCTTCTGTCCAAGAGGATGTTCTAATGCTATTTTAATACGCTTTTAATGAGTTTCAAGGAGGGAGAGAGTTATTAGACAGCGCGTGCTAATCACAATAGGTGTGGTCGAAAATCGGAAGAACACCGAGCCGCAGATCCACTTTCAAAAAAAAGTGCTTAATGAAGTTAATTAATATATCCAAGATGGTGATCGTTGCAGAATAAGAGGGCACAATGAAATTCCTGAGAAACGATCGAGTCTTGACTGAAGTGCTTCAAACTGATTTTGTGGTTTGATACGCGAGGTTTGAAGTGGTTTTGAGGTGGTTAAAAGACTGGTCTCATTAGAGGGGGGGTTACATTACTCAAAAAATAATGAAATGTGGTTCAATTTGAAAGACCACTTCTGCAGATATGGATTCAGGGTGATGTGGCAAACGTCCTGTATTTCACGGTACAGACAAATTTTCGATTATTATTCTACTCTTGGGAGAGGTAACATCTCCACTCATCCGGGTACACGCCTGAGCGAAGGCAGACATCTTCAGCCACGAATGAAGCTGAGGAGCTGCAAATGAAGAAAAGGCAAGATCTTCAGGCGAGATCTTCAGCTGTGAATTCAACCGAGGCAGGAATCTTCAGCTGCGAATACAACAGAGATAGACATGTTCAGCCTCGAATGAAGCCTAGGCATCCAGACATCTTCAGCTACGAATGGATTGGAATAGATATCTTCATGTTCTACTGAAGTTGAGGCAGGCATCTTCAGCTCCGAAAATAACGAAGGCAGACATGTATCCACAGTGACGTGTCAGTCGAGGCGAAAACAGTGAAGGTTCGTTGGATCGCCCCATACTTTACGGGGCACATATTATTCGGCTTTTGGGAAGAGCGATCATCTCCATCACCCCCCCCCCCTTCCCCCACCAGGATCTCCACCTGTTACTTTCCCGTTTTAACCATACCACGCATTTTCAACACGAAATACGTGCATTTTGGCTCGTTTCTTTCCGCACGCCTTTGGTGCGATACTAGTCTTGCATATAAACTACTTCTTGCAATATGGCCGCTGACTCCATCAGCTGATGCATGATTCCGAAAAATTCGCCAAGACAAAAATGACGCCAAGTGGTATGGTTGTAAGTAGGGTGAGCATACGTCCCGTATTTCCAGACATATTCCCATATTTTCACGTAATTTTGGGCGGCATTTTCGCATAAAATTTCCTATTGTTTTCACGAATCTTCAACAATGCCACACAACTTGACTTTTCATTCTTCACTGAAATAACTGCTTCACGTACAAGGTTTTTGCAAGAAATTTGGGTTATCTCTCTATTTAGCGAATCGGCGATAAATATGGTAACCTTGTCCTAACCTAACTACGCGTTAGAAAAAAGAAGAAGGGGGCGAAAGAAATACCAAAAAAAAGGAGTCCTCTTTTCACCCTGCATACGTGATCTTTTTCGCTTTTACATGTATAGTAGAAAGATATATTATATAGAAAGGAGGAAAGCAAAAAACAACTTCCGTAGATAATAGGGTTGCTATAAAACTTCACGATGGTGAAGAAAGAGAGAGAGAAAAAAAAACACAGAGAACTTGTTTCGATTTATTCCAATGTAGTGTGGACGTAATACTATGCCGTGATCGTAAAGAGGTTAAAATTATTTTCCCAACAAATGTTAGTAATTTTCGTGAAAAACTCAAATTCTCGCCAAAAATCGCCAAATACTGGCGCACTACCACGAATTGCGGTGGTTGGTTTGAATGAATTATTCGAAAAAAAAGCATGAAAAAGAAAAATACTAAACATGACAGCTACGTAAGATGAGTATTCATATTAATAGTTATAATCATAATAGCTCATTGGTTGGGAAAATTGTTTTAACCTCCTTTTCGTTTTTCACGAAAATTACTAGTGTTTATTGATGCCACTGCGGGGTGATTGAGTGGTGATCGTGATGGACCCGCATAACGAGGATTCATGCTCGAACCCCACCATCACCACAGTGGCGGTCGGCTGAAGTTGGCTTTCTGTGGTTCCCAACTTCGAGACGCAAATGCGAACCGATCTCGCCGTTAAAGATTCTCGCCACACAGAGCAACAGGTCTACAACGGTACAATTATCCAATAATCACACTTCACTCATAGTTAGAAAAGTTGATGGTAGATGGCAGCACACAACAAGCATTACACAGAAACAAACTCCGCAGAGGAATCTGGGCGAGGTGCATGAGTGGTTTAGTAGTAATAGTAGTATTTGGCGATGATTGGTAATATTTTTCCGCGATAGAGTATTGACAATATTAGTCTACCGTTAATAGAAATTTAATGTTTGGTGTAAATTAGTAGCAGCTGTGGCGAAGTTCGCATTTTATTGTATTTAACTAATTTCTTATGTATTTGGCGATGGAAATGGTCATCGCACCAAAACAAAAACGGTGTGTCATTGAATTTTTAGGTGAATAATTTTAATGCGGCATCTATTGCTAAAATCTTTAAAATATTTTTAAAATCTGCAATACATTTTGTTGCGCACGATTATGCGAGACCAGACCGGACCAGAATTGAACGTTTCCGTCGCTGCCCAGCCTTTGCAGGCTGTCTGGCGACTTACAGATCACCAGGGGTGGTATGAGAAGGAAAAAGACAAGTTTGTGCATGTGTGTAAGGTATGTAGTGTATGTGTGTGTGTAGAGAATGAATGAGCCAGGAGAGTATTGTTTACAAATCTTCGCGAAATGAATGCTCATCGAGATAAAACACAACACAATCGAAGAACAAGGGGGAAATGTCTTAAGGGAAGTAGCTGATGATATGCCACCCAAAAACCCCAACATTATAAATATTTACATAATCGAGAGACACTAACCAGAGATGTTTGAGGTACTGTTGAACCGTCATCAGTCATATAACCATAATCAAGAACGTCAAAGAAAAAGTTATAATGAAGACATGACACATACCATCTCTGTATTGTAATAACATCAGTTTCAACACGACACGAACCCAATGCACCATTTTATGAAAGCGCAAAATTATGAATAAATGAGAAAAATTATTATTTGCGAAAAAAAAAACAACATATAAATGCCTCTGAATTGCGATCACAGCATCCGCAATATCAAACAAAACTGACATTAGATTGATAAATTGTTTGGGAAAAAAAAAAAATCAAAATCATGAAAATGTTCTGAAAATTAATTACATCAATTCGTCACCCAATCCACGCTCAGCAAGTCCATTGGCCTAGAGTGTACTGTGGGTATTCTAGGGTTATAACAGACAATTTCTCTAAGATGCGGGTGTTCAGAAGATCGTAGCCTGTCAAAATGAGCATTTGCAAGCTCCTTGATATAGTCCAAGATTAGTGGTAAGTCAAGATCTTTACGGATGTTTTTTCCTCTCACATACCAGGGGGCTCTGGTAAACTGACGAAGAATGATGTTCTGCTGTGTCTGTAAACGTTTCATATTTGCAAGACTGGCATGAGCCCACACTGGGGCAGCATATGTCAGAATAGGACGAATAATAGTTTTAAAAAGAATTACTTTATTCCTCAACGTTAGCCTGGCCTGTGGGAATGTGATTCTGGATAGCATCCCAACTGTTTGTGAGGCCTTATTTCTTACGTACATCCCCTGAGGAGAAAATGAGAGCGACTTATCTAGTATACAACCTAGATACTTGACTTGGAGTTTTCTTGTCAACACCGTATCGCCGATGTATATGGGAGTTCTTGGAAACTTGTACCGTCTTGTGAAGAGAATATATTGACATTTTTGATGATTCAACTTTATATCGTTGTCTTGGCACCAGTCCTCAACTTCTTCAGTTGATTCTTGTAAATTTTCGATACATTTTTTCCCATTTTTGTGATTGGTCAACAGGATGGCATCGTCAGCAAATAGACCAAGCATTCCGCGCTGAAGAGCTGGGAAGTCATTGATGTATAGCGCAAAGAGCAGTGGTCCCAAACAAGAACCCTGCGGGACAGACGCTCTTATTGGTCTAACAGTTGAGAGACAGTTGCCATTTTTAACTTGGAATCTTCGATTGGAAAGGTAACTGTTTAAAAAGATGATGAAATAGTCAGGCAAACCCAGGTCAATTAGTTTGAATAATAAGGTCGTGTGATTCGTTTTGTCGAAGGCCTTACATATATCCAGACAGAGAGCACAGACATGTTCCTTGTAGTTGAACGCAGTCATCACGAACTCGGTAACTCTGTGCAGCTGAGTAACGCAAGAATGCCCCCGCCTAAATCCGTGCTGCTCACGTCGAAGAATGCTGTTGAAGGACAGGAAAGCGTCAAGACGTGAAATATAGATACGTTCAAAGACTTTAGAAATGTTACTGAGTAAGCTGATAGGTCTGAAGTTTTGAGAGAAAAGTGGGTCAGTTCCAGATTTATGAAGAGGTTTGACAATAGAAAGTTTCCAGACATTAGGAAAATAGCTTGTCTGAAGCATGCTATTAAATATATTAGTGAATGATTTGAGGATAGAAAGAGGAAGATTTTTAAGAGCGAGATTTGAAATTTCATCATGACCAGAAGCTTTTTTAGTTTTGAGTTTGTTAATCATGCCCCTGATTTCGTCAACATTGGTCAAACCGGCAGCACCCATTCCGCGCAAGGCATCCGAGCGAACTCTATCCAGGAATTCTTGAACTTTTCCATGATGAGCTGAAGCAATACTTCGAGATTGCAGACTGTTTGGCATGAATTGCTTTTCATAGTTATCAGCAAACGTTCTAGTCTGTTTAGAGTGGTTTTGTCAGACCGTCTTCTAAATCTTTGCCAGAGTTTTCGGACCCGGTTTTTTAGTCTGATTTTGTCCCGTAATTCTTCCGAAATGCCAAATCTGTTTTCTTTTGCCTTAATCTTCCTGGTAGAGGCTTGAATAGCTGTTTTAATTTGTTCAGTCACATCAACTACTGCATTTTCAATACAGTTCGTCGTCAATTCCGCTGAGTTCAACACTGGTAATGTTTCCAGTGTAGAGCGGAAGATTTCCCAGTTGGTAACCAGTTGATATGGAATATCCTTTGGTCTAGTTATATCGATGGTGAAAATAATAGGGTTGTGAGTTGAATTAAGTTTGGCAGTTGTTTCGAAAAAGATGTTGTGCCTAAAGTTTTTGGAGATTCCATAGTCCAGAACATCGGGTCGATAAAATCGACTAGTAGGATAATTGGTTGGAATGTTCGATGAATGAATGCACAAGCAATTATCCCTACAAAATCTTCCTAGAGCTCTACCTTGTCTATTTGTGGAATGGCTGAAGAATGTAGGGCTTTTACTGTTCCAGTCGCCAGCAATTAGTACCGGATTGTTGATATTAACGAGATAGTTTAGGAGATTGATATCAACATGGTTATTAGATGGTTTGTAAATTGCACAAATGGTTATTGGTGATCTGTTGATGAAGATGTTTACTGCCAAAGCTTCCATTTCAGTTGAAGAAGGAATCGAAAGTTTTTTGTGAGGAATGTCCTTTTTAACGAACACCGCAATTCCACCACCCCTTCCATGTAGACGGTCTTCACGTAAACGGATAAAATTAGAGATATTGGAAGTATGAGAAGGTTTTAAAAAACTTTCACAAACCAGTGCTACATCAATTTGTAGGTCATAGAGTAACTGTTTGAATTCTTGTAGTTCCTGTTTAAGCCCATTGGCATTCCATGCCAGAATTTTCAGCGGTTTGCTGATAGTTGACACTGGTGTATTAATTTTTGAGCGCTGAAATAAAACCAATCAGAATTTGAATAAGGTTATGAGCCTTATCTTCAGAAATGCCCATATTGACCAAAAGTTCTCGCACAACATTGGAAAAGTTCTCGATGTTGTTCTTCTGTGAATTCTCCACTGTTTCATTAGTAGTTGAAGACATACAAACTGAATGTACAGACACATCAGTGACATCAGTTTCATCAATGACAAGGTAAGGTTCTGGCCTTATATCTGGCCTATTTGCCTGTTTACAGAATTATTATAAGATTTGGAAAGTTCAGACGGCTTGACTATGTGATCGCCGAAAGAATCATCACGATTATTAAGATGTTTGTTGAATTCATGAATTACATCTGTGAAATTAATTCCAAATTGATTATTTTTGTAATCTAATATTTTCCCTTCCTCGGCTTCGTTATACTTTCTGTTCAGCTCCTCGACCAGTTCGGCTTCCGTGAGATGCACTTTGCCTATTCCAAGAATATGTGGTCCCTTTAAGACTTCGTCTACAGAACGTTGTAATACCAACGGGATTGTACTAGCCTTGACCCAAGGATTTGACTCCGTTTTAGTAGACAACTTATTTTCAGAAAAGTTGTTTTCCCCATTTCTGTCTCTTCCTCGTCCTAAAACTACGTTATTTCCTACGCTGTCTAGAAGGTGGAAGCTTGGAGATGAAGGTTCTTCCAGATTCACCTGTGGAAGCAGGTCTGGCAGGGCACTTAGAATACGTTCCTGACGATTATGTGAGAATAATCAATAAAAATACAAATTAAAAACGTCATAAAAAAATATTGGTTATAATCATCTACCATGAACGTTACCAGTTACCAAAATTTGAAGGTATTTATAATTAAATAGAAATATCGCTAATTATTTAGTCAATTCTTGTTCAGACTTTGTGATGTAAAAATTGAAGTTCAGGATCACTACGTAGGTCTGGACTTAGCAACTCGGAACGATACTTTTCTAAAATGTAATATATGTACATAGATCCCTTGAGAAAGTCTTTTTCAGAAAAACCAATTTTAATGTAGTCAACTGAAAGAAACTGATCAAGAACTGAAAGAAAGGGGTTTTTTTTTGCCTTCACTATATGAAGGCCATTGAAAAAGCAGCTCTACGCGTATGTGGAACACAGTGAATACTGTGGCAAAATTACGACGTTAAGGTACAGAAATGTTTATCAACAACGGAGATGGGACGGGAACACCTTCTAGCCTCTTATATAGTCTTGCAGCCTGATAACGATAACTTTCGGGGGGGGGGGGGAAGGAATAATTTGGGGTTGAACCTTAGCTTCAAAAATGCGCAAAAAAAAAACTTTCGACGGTCAGGAATTTGGATGAAAAACATTATTCAAATTCCTGAAATCTACAACTGCATTTTTCTCCTGATATGATATTGGTACGGTCCGTTCTTGACAAAACTGATAATATTATCCAGATGACAACATTATCCGCTTATTATTTTAATAAGCGGCGTCGACTGTTATTATATGGATTAATTTGCAGGAAAAAAACAGTCATTTTTGATAGTGGAACATAGAATAGAACATAGAACCAGATAAACAACAATGAATATGTATCAGTTTATGAAAAAGTGGAGCCCAGGGGATAAAATTTTCATGACTGAGAATATTGCCCATTTTTCTCCATATTACTTATGGTGGAGACAAAAATCCGCCAGTTTCCTGGTTCATTTTACTGGTGCGGCTTACACACCAGACTGTTGGTGCACCCTGACGTGGCCCTTGAATTTGCAGCTGACATTATGTTGGCCCTCGAACAGTGAGTTGGCCCTGCACCTCCTAGAGATAGAAGGCCTGCGCACGCTGCTTGTGACGTCAGTAAGTAGTCCATTTTCTCTCAGAATATTCAGGAAAAAAAAAATCCCTGTTCGTGCCAGTATCATCATTGTGAGGAACAGAAATGATCGTTCTCAGAATTGACGATTTCTATGCCCCACATCCACTCATTATGCGGTATTTGTGAGCCAATCAGGCAGATTCTACGCCAAAATAAGGAACGGAATAGGATGCTGTGTTTCAAAAATTGGCGATTTCTATGCCCACTTCCAATCACTATGCGGTATTTGTGAGCCAATCAGGCAGATTCTACGCCAAAGTAAGGAGAAACGGAATAGTATTGTGCATTTCAAAATGCGGCAAACTTACTAGTTAGACTGAATGACGTTTATGGCGTAGGCCTCCTACCTCTAGGAGGTGCCGGTTGGCCACCCGAGCTCTGTGTGATGAGATACGTCTTTTAGCGAAACTATTGTAAACAAACGACGCGGAAAACTCGAAAAATCGTAGCATGCTTACGATCCAATCGTAAACGCACCAAAAATGTCTTACCTTAGATTTTTCTTTTGCTTCTTCTTCCCTCCCAAGTGGTTAGAAAGAAAAATATTAAAAATAAATGTGTGTTAGTAACTTTTCATTTTCTTATTTGTTTCCTTGAAAGTAAAACCGTCCTTGACACGAGTTAAGTGTTGCATAACGAGTCGTCATCAACCAAGGCCGTGAGCCAAATCCCAACACACTTCCCTCTCTCTCTCTCTCTCTCTCTCTATCTTATGGAGAAAACCCTAAGACCTTTTTCAAACACATTCCCCCTCGAATGAAAACAAAAATTGTATAACACCTTGAAGAAACGTAGGGAAATATATACAGGGTGTTTATAATTAAAGTTCCCATACACCCGGAGTAGTTTCTCTCGAAAACTAACTTATCCAGGCAAATTTTCAGGATATCTTAACCCCCTCAGCGCTGTCCTACGTACCCAGTACGCGCGATTGAATCACCGTATGCCGCCGTCATACGTATCGAGTACGCTGCCCTAAACTTCAGAACCTGATAATTTTTCCTCTCGGTGGGCACAATTGCATTTTAAATTCAATCAATTTATTATACATAGGCGAGATAGACTTCAAAGTCTGTGGGGGGGGGGTGTATGATGATGTTGATGATGTCAATTCATATTCATTATATCAGTCGGCACCGCCGTTGACGCTGGGGGGGAGGGCCAACTCCCGTATCTCCGCCCATGTTACAATAATTTGGAAAGTATGTTTTTTCTCCACAATATAAAATCCAAGTTTTAAGTGTGTGTGTGGTCTTTAGGTTATTATATTTATAATAATATAACGTGATATTCACGTATTACTCAAGGGATCAGCATGATCCATCCAGGGAATTTGTTAGTAAACACCCATGCTCAAACCCAGATCTGCACAGTGAAAGGTTAGCTTCCTAACCACTCGACTGCCAGGCGGTTTGTATAATCGACTCAGTAGTTATCTGTTGCAGGCCACGAGGCTGAATCCCATTTTCGGCAGCGGTACAAGAGGAAAAACAATTTTACCCCAAAGGAAAAAAAAAAATCAAATTTTTTGGTAATGCAAGTGATAGTACAGAGTATTATAGACAAGACGTTACTTCATAAACATAAAAATATTCAAATTAATTCAATGACTAAAAGTTATTTAGCATTTAGCCATAGTGCTTTGATTGCAGTAACAGTTTAAAAGTTATAATATTTTACATATTAATTAAACATCCGCGAAAACCGGCGATTCCACTTAAATCTTCTCCGACCGGCGAGATGGGATCCATTTAAATCGCCTTCGACCTCCGACCTAGTTGATGAGATCCATTTAAATCTCCTACTTCAGACATGGGAACCATTTAAATCTCCTCCGACCTTGGAGATGGGATCCATACAAATCTCCTCCGACCTTCGATATTGGGATTCTCCACATCTCCTTCGACCTACGAGGTAGGATCCATTTTATATCGCCTCCGATCTAGGAGACATTTTTGCCCTGACATTTCACCTGCCCTGATCATGTGAGTGAAGAGGGTGGAAAGTGGGTGAGTGACCGTATGAGAGACCAAGTGAGTGTGGTCACACATGCGGTCAGGCACTTGGTCACTTATACAGTCACTCACTTGTTCATTCGTTGGTCAGTCACTCACTTGTTCATTCGTAGGTCAGTCACTCACCCATACAGTCACATACACTCACTTACTCATGCGATCACTCACTTGGTCACTCGCCCAATCACTTCGCCATTCACACCGTCAGTCACTTACTTGGTCACTCATACATTCAGAGCAGATGAAATGAACAGGCGAAATTTCTGGGGACGCGCGAAACACGGACCGGGGCGAAACGTACAGATTAAAATTTGCGGGGGCGAAATGCCGGGGGAGAAATTTCCGGGGTGAAATTTCGGAGGTGAAATATCCGGATCCCCCAAAGAAAACTCGACGATGAGAATTTTCTCACGATTAACCAACATCAATCTCAAAGTAGGGGGACGAACGAAACTGTTATGTAATATAAACCGCAAATATTTACATGCAACAACGGAAACTAATGTTTTCCAATATCGACATGTAAACATTGATCATGATGATGCGTGTGTACATATATTCCGAGAGTTTACCTTTTTCTCTCTCTTCCGATAATCCCATCGTCTTTCCAAGAATCTATAATAAACGGGACGAGTCCCGTTTTTATTTTTTTTAGTCGTAATAGTGTCAAAGTAACAAGGTAATTTCGTGTGTCGAGGACGGCACTAAAAAAATAATGCGTCGATGGTCATTTTCATGTCCCGCTAACGTCGTAAAATATATAGTCTCATGATTGATCGATACATCGCCTAATAATCTCCAGTTTTTATTGAGGAAGGACGATATATTATCGCGTGTCACTCTGTTTAATTTACAATGTGCGTATGTATGTGTATACAGTGTATTTGTTCGCGTGAAAACCATGGTAATTTATGACCGTGCATTACATGGTAGAAGGGGGGGGGGAGAATCAATACATGACAAACATTGACTTTGATCGGCGTTTCCGATGTGGATCTTCACGGTAGTTATTCCTCATTTTTGATGTAAAAACGTTATTGTACGCCTACTGACTCTGTTATAACGGCCTTGGTTGCAACGGCGACTCGATTATATGCTAACGTTAATTTAATTAGCGGTCCCGGTTGGTTGTCATAGAGAAGAATGTTAATGAACTTTGCTTATAACGTCGATGAAAACGCAACAAAGCCGAATATAACGATACCCAGAGCAGATCGGGGGGGGAGGGGGGTCAAGGGGTGCGATCGCCCCTTCCGAGAACTGAATAATATGGGGGGGGGGAAATCTGTCTGTCCCGTAAAATACGGGATGATCCGATGCGCCGCGTGTCGCTTCTCCGACACCTCACCCTGGAGCCCTGGCTTCACCTGCTTCCTCTCCATTCGCAGCTGGAGATATCTAACTAGGCTTTATTCGTAGCTGAAGATGCCTGCCTTCGCTCTATTCGCAGCTGAAAATATCTGTCTCTTCTTCATTCGCAGCTGAATGTCTGCTTCGGTTCATTCACATCTTAAGCTGTCCATCTTCGCTCCATCGTGATGTGAATATGTTCCCACTCCCCCCCCCCCCCCCCCCATTCACAGCTAAAGTTGCCTGCCTCCATTCTATTCGAAGCTGAAGATGTCTCCATTTGCAGCATGTTTTCTCCGAATTTAAAAAAATATCTCCGCGAGAATATTGCACTTAGAAAAGTGGAATGCCTGCCTTCGCTCAGGCTTGGATACGAGGTAAAGGCGATAGAAACAAACTCCCTTCCAAGAGCAAAATAATATGGGAAAATTGGCCTTTCCCGTAAAATACGGGACGATCAAACGAACTTACACCATTCACCTCCAATCTCATCCCATCGGAAGAAGCCGCACCTGAACGACACTTTTCTGTCACTTTACTCCCGTTTCCTTTTATAATCCCTACGATTGTGCCGTATAACGTACACTGTATGTACGTATACAGTGTATTTGTTCACATGAAAACTATGGTAATTCATGGCGATGTATTACGGTAGAAGGGGGGGAGGGGGAGAGGAGAAATCAATACCCACATGGCACACATCGACTTAGATCGGTGTTTCCAATGTTGGATCTTTACGGTAGTTATTTGCCATCCGATGTAAAAACGTTATTGCACGCGCACTGACTCGGTTATAACGCGACCTTGGTTGTAACGACACCTCGGTAATACTAACGTCAATAATTGGCGGTCTCCCGGTTGATTTCCATAGAGAATGATATTAATGAACTTAGCCTATAGCGTCGGAGAAACGCAACGACCTTGGATATAGCGACACTTATGAGTCTTTATTTCGTTTTCCCAAGAAATTCCTAGAATTATATTCAGGGTGTCCTGCAAGTTCTATTTCGGCGTTTATCTCATCAACCGTTCGTCGTAGAGGAATGGTTCCAGTACAAAAAATGCTCAAAATGTGTTCAAAAATCATCTTGTGCCGGTTTTGAGAGCGAAAATATAGTGCTTGACAGGTTGAAGTATAGATTAGAGTACAGATCGATCAAGTATGACGTCAACAAATTTTTAGCCATTTTGACCCTCCCCCCCCCCTTGTCAGCAAGTCAGCAAAACTCAGACCCCCCTCCCCATTATCAGCAAATTTCGCCAGCACTGCCCCCTACCTCCTAACGCATATTAGTGGGATCAGAAACGTACGCAGGAAGAGGGCCTCATGTGCCTTCCCCCCCCCCCAGACGAAATGAAAAATTTCAATGCAGAAAATATTTTTTTTTAAAAATTGAAATTTCGAAATAAAATACCTTTATACATTATTATAATCATTTTCTATTAATTTCAATGCTATTTGAAATGTAAGAACTCAAAATTTCATTTCAAGAAATTCATTGCGACCCACCTTTAATCCGTACATGGTAAACCCTTGATCCGCAGACCAAATGTGGCCCTGAAGGTTATCTGATGTGGTTTGCCTCCTCGAACCCAATTTTGTAAAAATGAACTAAGCGGCACATTTACTAATCGCATAAATGAACCGCGGCACAATTCCAGAGCATTTGAGTGGCCCGTTGCACACTTTCAGGTCACTGAAGCAGGCCTCAAAGATCACACTCTCGCATTCAAAGATCACTTAAGTAATCCGCGACACACTTCCAGAACACTTAAACGATCCGTGGCACATTTAGAGATCCCTTAAGTGACATGTGGTACAGTTTTAGATCACTTAAGCAGCCTCTAGTGTGGTTCTACATTTTATTTATTTATTCAATATTGATTGGCCGAGGCATATACAAGAGGATGCGGAATTTATATATGACGAAAGTAACGATTGATGGAACAAGAGAATTCGGAAGTCGTAGTACAATGAATCTACAATATTTGGTGGTAGGTTGTTCCAGTCGATAATAGTTCTTGGAAAAGAAGCTAAATTTGTGACAAGATTCAAAGACGGGCTGTAATTTTTGGGAATGATTGAGTCTAACAGAGAAATGTGAGGGTTTAATTGTGGCGGAGTTTCGCCAACGCTTGGCGTAAAAAGTGACTACGCAGATTACGCGCGCCAAGCGACCGGAAGAAGAAAAAATATACAGTTGTTGCGTGTCAGTGTAAATAACATGTTGATGTTTTTTCGTGTGAATTTCTCGTTATAATCACTTGTCAACAATCACCACATTAATTTATTTACAAAGTAAATAAATTAATGTGGTGATTGTTGACAAGTCGTCTTATAATCATATCAGAGTGGAGTCAGATGTGCGTTATTAAATCAACACGGTCAGAATCCTAAATAATTAGAATTATTGGAAGTGTCAATATTACAGAACCCATGAAAGGTTTTGTAGAGAAAAGTTAAACGAGAAATAAGTCGAAAAAAGGGAGGAGAGCGGTTGGATATTGAGTTGGCGCTTGAGTTTCGTTATGGAGATAAAATCCACAGTATTTTTAAGTCTTTAGGTTATTATATTGACTATATTAGCTGCTTAACATGTTGGAATCCGAGATATTAGTGTAAAGAGCATGTTTTAACCCTTGAAATGCCCTGCATAATTTTATGGTGTTTGATCAGAACATGATAACTCCAAAATCAAATTTTTGAGATATAAGCATTTTCATTGTCATTTAAAAATCAAAAATAAAGCATACACACAAATACAAATGAAAATGTCGCACATCAGCATGTTGTTTAGCCGTAACAACATGTGATAGCCCGTTGGGCTAAAACGCTCTGTATAATTGAGTTACTAGTTCTTTGTTGCAGGCCACGAGGCTGAATCCCATTTTTGGCAGCGGTAGAAGAAAAAAACAATTTCACCAAAAAAATATATATATATATTATCATATAAATTTTTTTGGTAATGCAAGTGATAGTACAAAGTATTATAGACAAGACGTTATTTCATAAACATAAAAAATTTCGAATTAATTCAATGACCAAAAGTTATTTAGTAGTTAGCCATAGTGACTTATACCAACTTGAGTGGACTTATTTTGGATAGATTCTAATTTGTCTATGTTGGTTTTGGTGTGGGGGATCCCAGGCTTAACAGGCATAGGAGAGGGCAAGGAGAACATATGTCTGGTAGCACAAGTGACGGACATGACGGGTGGAGTATTTCAGGTTACGGCGAAGGAAAAAGAGTTTTTGGAGACGTTTATTTAAGATACAATCAACGTGGAGGGTCCAGCGGAGATCGGAAGAGGTTATAATGCCCAGGTATTTATAATGGGAAACCTCAGAGATCAAAGAGCTGTTTATGGAATAAGGGAAATCGTGGGGAATTCGTTTACGGGTAACTTTCATAAAAACTGTCTTTGAGAAATTGAGGGGGGGGGGGGTGGTGGTAATTCCCAGGTTGAGCACCATTCGGAAATAATGTCAAGGTTGTGTTGGAGAGATTCTCGGTCGGAAAGATTGGACACTTTTATAGATGACACAGTCATCAGCGAATAGTCTGAGACGACAGTTTATGGAATTGGGTAGATCATTTATGTAAATTAGAAATAGAGTAATGGTGAGAGGACCGAGGCCCTGGGGTGTGCCAGACTTGACATGAAGGAATGGGGCCCTTGAACGAGACAAACTGGCTACGGTTAATAAGGAAGGTCCCACCCATTTCAGCAGTTGAACATTTAGACCAAGGTTTGAAAGTTTTAGAAGTTTATTACGGGGCATTCTGTCGAATGCTTTAGAAAAATCTAGAAAAATATCGGATTGAAGGTTTTTGTCAATGGAGTCTGTTAAGTCATGTATGAAAAGTGTTAATTGGGTAGACACAGATAACGATGATCTAAATCCATGTTGGTTAGGAAAGAAAAAGTTAAGTCACATCAGTCAAGTTACCCGCGGAACATCCCCAGATTACTTAACTGATCCGTGGCATAACTACGGATCACTTCAGTGATGCGTGGCACAGTTCCAGAGCACTTAAGCGGCCTTGACACATTTCCAGAGCACATTTAGAGATCACTAAAGTGGCTTTGTAGGAGGTTAGTTAAACTTTAACCAGCTTTGGGATTAGTTCAGGCGCCCAATATCTATCGAAAGGTTTTTTTTTCCCGTTTTTGGCGCCCCAAATAAGATGCCATTAAGAATATTTCATATTTTCATAAAGGGTGGTTGATGAAGTAAGCATCATCCAAACCCCCTAACCCCTTGTCATTAAAAGTCTGGAAATCGGAAACCCCCCCTCGATACTGACGGAATACTTGAATGACCCCTTAGGTGATTAGCCCATGACATTTAGGCAATGTTTGTCTGTTGTTCTATTGATGCCTAATGTTGAAAAAAGATTTATCACACGTGTTCGACACTTCCCCTTGCTTATTGACCTGACCCTAATACGGGACATTCCCGTATTTTCCCGTAGTTTTGCCTTTTCCGGCCATTTTAAATGAAAATGTCCGGTTTTTTCGACGAAGTTGTTTTAGTTCAAAATCTTTACAGTGGAATCAGGGATGAAGAAATCTTTGCACAATTTGGGAATATCAGTACAAACAATGGTCTCACATATTCGCCATACTCAGGTTTTTCCTTCCATGAAATACATTTTGAACCACTGCAGTTCTCGCAATTAAGCTATATTTGGTGATTCGCTAGCAATTGGCAATATTTTTTTGGGTTCACAACACGTGCACGCATATTCCGGCATGTGTACCGATTCGTTAATAACTCCGTAGATGAATGTGTACGAGAGTATGTCCCGAACACACTGCTCGTCCAAAAGTGAACTCGTCTACTTGTGCTTGTTTGGTCAGCGTCCACAGTACTTCAGTTGCCTGTCAGACGGAAAAAATGATCTCCGAATCATATATAAAAATAAACTCCAACTGATTAGGCTAAATAAGTGCCTCCAGAGCCGTGAGTGCATTACACCGTACTCACTTAACTCGAGAGGGTTGACGTAAATGTCTTTAGTGTACCGGATGAATTTTTTTACGATCAGTCCAACGACTACTTCACCAAACCTGGCCATATCGCTGTATTGCAATTTACTGCTATTAATGAGATGGGTTGAAGATGAGGGCGCTGTCTATCGGTGGTCGCCTCAAGCTCGTTAGGGGAAATATCTTATCCTCCCTCGAATTCGAACCCGGGACCGTGACAGCAACCTTGACGGTGGTAGACGCCACTCGGGCGCAGTCCAACGATTGGTCCGGCAAGTTCCTTGTCTTCCTACCCACATTGTTTGACGGCTAATCGAATTACCATATTGCAAACTCGAAAATCTTACACACACACTCCCCCTTTAAAAAAAATCTCACCTTGGCGAGTGATAAACCATACAAAATTTAAATTTCACTCATAATTCATTCGTTGCATGTTTTATTTTTTTAGAAGATATAGATGGCAGCACTTAAACGATTTCGATACTTTTCAATAAACTGACGTAAATGAATAGTTATTTTCCCACAATAATAAATAATCCCCGACACAGCCACCTCTTCGGAAGTGAAATTCCCGTGATAAACCAAAGCTAGATAGAAAGTATGAGTCCATCTTAATAACGATATCGTTCAAACAAAATCCAATAGGCTTTATTGTTAGCGCGCCATCTACCAACTATTATATTAACGAGTGAAACATCGATTTTGTTTTAGATTTGCTCAACGTATGTCAAATATGAACTCGGTTAGAATAAATTTATATATGAAATTAATGTTAATAAAACTTTACTAAATAAAGTATTAACCGAAAATATATATTTCTAATTATATATGTATATGTTAACAAAGCAATAAATATTTTTTTATTATAAATCAAAACTTTAATTTAGCGGAAAGTCCAGTAAATTATAAAAGAAACTACCAGTGGTTGTTTATAAGCAAACATTTTGCCATTGACTGATCAATATCTCTATCTAAGTAGAGAAACAAAGAAGACGAGAGCTTAGTGCTCGGTACTTCGCAACAACTAGGAACGGTAATTTAGTGTTAATTAAAACTTATTTGTTGATTCAAGGTACGCTTTCATCGCTGGAGGTAGGAGTATTGGTAACACTGCGCTTATATATATGTATATATAGAGAAACAAGGTTATTGGGGCTGCTGAATTGGCTCTAGTTTTTGAGATAATTCATATTCTCAATAATGTGATTTCCTTTGAAACAATTTTCACTTTTTCTCCTATCTGACAAAACCAATGCCAGATTCGGAATCACAGTACCCTAAAATCACTGAAATATCTCTGCTTATATGAATGTAGTATCTGCTTATATCAATGTAGTATCTGCTTATATGAATGTAGTATCTGCTTATATCAATGTAGTATCTGCTTATATCAATCTAGAATACTTTCTTTCCATGATAAGAATTGAACGTTTAAAATGGAAATGGGCTGGACATATATATTGCAAGAAGACGGGACAACAGATAGGACCACAAGTGTTCTATATTGGTACCCCCGTGGTGTTATAAACGTCCGAGAAGGCCTCCCCACGCACGATGGAGTGACGAGATCAGGAAAGTGGCAGGAATCAACTGGATGGCTAAAGCATCAGACAGAACCGAATAGAAAAATTTAGAGACCTTCATTCACAGCAGTGGATTGAAAATGGTTGTTGATGATGATGGATGATATCAATGTTTTACTGTATTTATTTATAGCGCACAGTTTCAGTGTGATTTGTACGCTGATTATAGTGTTACCATTTAAATTCAATTTTCACTTCATCTCAAAAACTAGAGCCAATCTGACAAAAAATATATCAGATTCGAAATTAGTGCCCCAAACTTATCCTAAAATCCCTGGATTATCGCTGAGAACAAACCAACCGAACAAACCAGCGGCCAACCTTTTTCCAAGACAAGATTATTTTCGATACTTGTGCTACTCAACGAATTTTATCATTCAGACCATACGTCTCGTTTTATGGGGCACGAGCATTTTCTCCGTTACTGTAAAATATTGTTCGGTTGCTCTGTTTTATCTTCGCTGAAATGTTAATTTTATCACTCAACAGATTTTGTATGCACGTTTCTCGTCAGAAAAGTTAATCTTACTTATACCAAGGTGGGCATAGACACGGGAACCTACGGGCTCGCGGTTATACCCTCCCCCCCACCATATACAATGCAATTCTGTTTTATACATCCATGTCCCCGTGCGGGTGTTCCTGAATTTCACGTAGGAGACGTCCAGGAACTCTGATTGAAAAATAGAACAGAAACGAATTGAATAAAAAGTCATCACATAATTATTATTAAGAAGAGTGCCTCTACCATTCTAAATATAGGTTTGGTAACCTAAGAAATGAGTATGCAGATCAAAAAGCTAAGGAGGCAACAGAGAAGAATGAAATGGAGGCAATAGACAGATAGATAGAACCGCTCACAACCCCGGACTGATACAAAGCACCTTACTTCCGTTACCTCAAAAGAGGCAGAGTTGTGTTGGAAAAGTAAGCAAAAATTTATATAGTGATGGCCCCCTTTCTCGGGGGCCCTAATGAGATTTTAACTATTGAATCTATTCTGTTTAGTTTTGAGCCCTTTCTAGGGGGCAAGCACTCCTTGCCCCCTAGAAAGGGCAGTTAAGGTAAGTTAACTAAACAGAATAGATTCAATAGTTAAAATCTCATCGATACAATTTAAAAACACGGGCAAAGAAACCCATAATGGAAAACCGGCAGCAACATTGGGACTCTTCACCAAATGGGAGATTCACCTACGGAATATTTCCAAAAGTGCCACTGAACATGGTTCAGGGTGATGTCCACTTTAATCAAGTTCTGAAGCAACATTAGCGCCTTTGGGGGTATACCGAGAAAGATTTCATAAAAGATCTTCTAAATCCATCCATCTTTTGTGAGAAAGCGATCTGATGTTGAGCACCTAATATATAAATGCGAAGCTTAGAAGAAAAACATAGAAGACATCAATTTTAAGAATGAAAGTATCACCATTCAGGCACCGATAAAAAACAGAAAGACTGGATCTCTCATAAAGCAATTAATGTAAAAAAGTGTAGAACACTATATACATAATTCATAACTGGGTACATAGTTCATTTGTAGTAATATGCTGACAATATGCCAATATAATAATATGTTTTCTTTAAAGTAAAATGTATCTTTTTCTTTAATGCAAAATACTTATTGTAAGCCACAGGGATACCAGATTGCTGTTCGCGAGATGTTGATGATGATCTCTGTAGGATGTACCTGTAGATCTGGTAGGATGTATGTGTGTATGAATGATTTTCTTTTACATTGAGAAAATAAATTCTCCCTCCGGGGAACTCCGTGTAGGGAATCATATTCGCCGAGCCGGGGTAAGTTACTCATAGGTTTGGTAGCCTACAAGAATATAATTCATAAGAAAAGGATTGCTCAAAAGTTTGAAAAATTGCTTCGATTAAAAAATGAAATTAAGTTTATAAATTTTTGGAAAACCTTCACGTGCCACTCCTGATACCATGGCGTGCCACGGGTTGGCCACCTCTGCGCTAGGCAGTCTTGCTCATACCACAGGCTAGTAACACACAGGACCTTTAAGAAAGAACTTTAAACTTGGAAATGCCATAACTCGGGAACAGTGATAAATAGAAAGATTAAACAAGCAGTTCCATTTTATCGGTAGGCCTGGAATTTCAAATACGTACACCGGTCTTTTGGAAGAGCCGCTGTGGTGGTCGAGTGATCATAATGACGGACTCGCATCGCGAGGATCCGGGTTCGAACCCCACCGTCGATATAGTGGTGGTCAGCTGAAGTTGGTTTCCTGTGGTTCCCACAACTTCGAGGCGCAAGCCCATCCCCCCATTAAAAAGTCTCGCCACAGACAGCAACAGACCTACAACGATTAATTATTCAATCATTACACTCAACTCATAGTTAGAAAAACTGGTGGCAGATGGCAGCACTACACATAACAAGCATTACACTGAAACAAACTTCATGTCAGGTTTCACTACACGTACACGCACATTCCCGCATGTACCAATTCGTTAGAGGTTCCGCAGAGGAATATGGACGAGGTACACGTGTGGTTTAGCAGTGGTCTTTTGGAAGATGGCACCATAGTTCAATAAACAGAGGTTGGTACTGTTCTTCATGAGCATGGGTGCATTCACATTACGATTGACTCGAAATGGTCACCGTTCCTGACAATGAAATGACAAAAGTGAAGAGTAGAGTTGAAGCCTCTTGCCTGCAATATCTCTACTACATAATGGACTAGTATGCCTCACATGTTGATACAGCGTTTGAGGACTTCTGCTGGAAACTATGACCTTGAAACGGCTAAATAGAAAGACGCCGTGAAATAAAACGACTGTGGTACCATCTGTTAGTTGAAGTACTGTAGTTACTTTTTTTTTAAATTGGTGTGTTTAAAATTTAAGGCCAGTCCATCGAATGTACAACTAGTTTCATCTTTCTTTCCGTCACTGTTTCCAAGTTATGTCATTTTAAAGTTATGGAGTCCTTTCTGAAAGACCTTCTCTACGTTAGGCCCCCTTCACACAAAGCGGACGCATACCCTTTCACATGACGCGGACGCATACCCTTTCACACGAAGCGGACGCATACCCTTTCACACGAGCACTAAAGATGCGGGCGTTTAGTTTGAAATTTCGTGAATAAAAACTATTTTTCCGCAATTTTTGTAATTATTTTTCTCCTTCACCCCTAATTCAGTGCCCATAGGCACCCTAGAGCCACTCTTTGGCGGTTTAATCTAGAGCCCATAGAATATGGGTATAAAGATGCCTCCATTCCGATCCTCACAAGTAGTAGTCGATGGGAGAAAATGTCTTAAAATATTTTCAAAAGATTTTGAAAAAAAAAATCTGTCTTTTCGGAAAAATATGGAAGAAAAATTTCAAAAACATCCAATGATGTTCCAAAACAAAAATAAAATTCAGGAGATATCAAAGAATTTGCAAGTATAAAAAAACGGGAGGGGTAGACTTTTAAAAAACGGGCTCCGATCCGCACATACGAGTTTTGACAATTGGGTTATTCGGAACTATTCACACGATGCGGAGCGAATTCGTCCGCATCTTCGGCTACTTTTTAAAGATGATTTTGCACATAAATACCCTTAAAAACACCATATGAGGGTCCCTGTTCATCAAAAATATGATGTTCCCACATACGTCTATCCCTCCGTTTCCTTCTGAGATGGAGGAGATATAGCAACTTTAACTGCCTTTTGCCCGTAATTTACAATTTTATACAATAAAACTTGTCAACAACGGCCACTGACGGGACCAAAATTATAAGCCCCGTTCTGTTCATTACGAATACAGTCAAACCTCGTTAGTGCGTCACTCGGTTAACACGTCACTCCGCTTACCGGATCACTTTTTGGAAGTCCCACTTATCCTCAGGCAGGAATTGGCACAGCTATGGCTTACTCCGCTTAACGAGTCACTCCGCTTAGCAAGTCATATTTTTGCTCTCCCAAGAGTGACTCATTAACGAGGTTTGGCTGTATTTGATTGACTACATACTTCAATAACTTTTAAATTTAATTAAAAAATTTTTAATTTTTTTCTTTTTAAATATTTAAAATTATTTACAAAATATAAATATTTAAAATTATTTACAAAATATAAATATTTAAAATTATTTACAAAATATAAATATTTAAAATTATTTACAAAATATAAATATTTAAAATTATTTTTAAATACACAGTCAAACCTCATTAATGAGTCATTCTTGGAAGAGCAAAAATATGACTTAGTAAGCGGAGTGACTCGTTAAACGGGGTAAGCCATAGCTGTGCCAATTCCTGCCCGAGGACAATCGGGACTTCCAAAAAGTGACCCTGTAAGCGGAGTGACGTGTTAAACGAGTGACGCACTAACGAGGTTTGACTGTATATATATATTTTTTTTAATATTTTATTTTTAATCTTTTATGACAGAATTGTGATGTGAATATTTCTAAGCACAGGCATTTTGAAAGTCTCCACCCTTCCCCTTTTTTTCTAATTGCAAATTCTTTGATATCTCATGAATTTTTTTTTTTTTTTTGGAACATCGAATGTTTTGGATGTTTTTGGAATTTTTCTTTCATATTTTTCCGAAAAGACTTAAATTCCGAAATATTTAAAGACATTTTCTTTAGTGCTCGTGTGAAAGGGTATGCGGATCCGCGTCCGCATCCGCTCCGTGTGAAAGGGGCCTTAGAGGAAATATAAAGATGACGATAAGAACGTATTGTGCGCGATTCGCCAAACGTAGTATGACCACGACGTTTTCCAAAACAAGCAGCGAAGCCGGATGAGAGCGGATTGAGTTACAGGTCATCATGAAAGTATGATCACCAAATGACTCAAAGAAGTTTGTGGACCATTCGAGCATATCCTCACAAAACAGTGGCAAGATGGGGTCAAGTGGGGGAAATGCTCGAGTGCATCCACCATGAGCTGTTGCTGATTTGTTCAATCGTTTTGAGGTTGGTAAGTATTTCTCCCCCCATACTCTTCCGCATTTGCGCGTTCCTGTGACTTCAATCCCAAAAGGCTCGTCTACATCAGCGTGCTATGCATCGTACTTGAGTGGTTGGCTGAAGTTTCACACCAATGCCTACGGATGTCACGGAATATTTCATTGAGAGCCAAGGAGTGCACATTAGACGAATTTCTAACTTGGGTGGATTGAACTCACGGTCGGAACATCGAAACCACTCGCTTTGCACCTCTAGAAATTAGGATGGTGGAAGGCTGGAGCAAAAGTGAAAAAAAAAAGTCAGGCGTATTTGTTTATTACCCTGGGGGGGGGGGAAGGTCAAAATGAGTAATAATACACGTACAATTGAATGCATCTCTGATTTAGTGGAAAAAACATTGTTTTTCTTTGTTGGTACAGGGGCTCCATCTGTTGTGAAAACATGCAAGTGACGTTGCTGAGTGCGCGCACTCGTCATCATTTGTAAGTTTCGAAATCCGGTGAATCTAGCTAAGTCTATCAGTGAAGCGGCGCCATATGTTGGGAACAATGAGTCGTTACTAAGGCAGCACATCCATGCGTCGTAATTTGAATCTGGTAACCCCTACATAAATGCACCGTTAGGAGTTAGTTTCGAGAACGAGGGACAGGTCAGTGAGGGACCTAGAGAGCGTAGGCATGTGAGCAGTCACAAGAGTCACCTAGAGAGCGTTGGCATGTGAACAGTCACAAGAGTCACCTAGAGAGTTATGCAAGCATTGTGAGTGACTTTAAGGCTGAGCTCATAGTGGAGCGAAGATTTCCGAGTTACAAGAATTTTGATTAGGAAGAAAAAAATGCATAGCGGTCCAAAAAATGTGACTAGAATTGGAGAAGGGTGGTAAAAGCAGTGTACCCCAAAAGCGGCAGAACCATAAATACGCCTCAGCCCCCCCCCCCCCCCTCCCCCCGTTGCGGAACAGTGCCTAAGCATGTGAGTGACTAAAGCCCCGTTCACGCAGGAAATAGAAAAAGCGGGTTTAAAACCGGCTTCAATAATTTTCACCAATGACCGCTCTCCATTTCTTTCCTTACGAAGGAAAAAAGTCATCAAGCGGTTGATAGTCCCAGTGCTACCGCAATATTTGCACATGTGAACGGGCCTTTGAAGAGCAACTCAGAGAGAAGGACATATTTACGAGTTGCACTGTAAGCGGGCCATATGGCCCAGTGCGGCCAACTTGAGGAATTAGTTTGGTCAAGAAAATCAGACTAGAACGGGTAACAACAGGCGGCAAAAAAAAAAACACCATAAATCCGCCTCTGATTCCACTTTACTCTCGTTGCTCGGACCGGAAACCGTTCGTTAGTCGAGGGATTGATTGTATTAAAATGATTCGAAATATTTTTCGAGTGACCATAGTCCTTAGCTTTTTATTAGAATCGGCAATTCAATGACTTTTCCAAAAAAAAATGGCAATAAAATGTCCGCTGTTTTGATTGCCGAACTATTTCCCCGCGTCCATCACGGAAGCATTTTTCTCGTAATTCTATCCGGGACGTGAGTAATTGCAAAGTTTCTCTCTACTCGGAATAAAAAAAATAAATAATAATACTTATAATAACCATTCCACATGAGATAAACACGCAACGGGGGGGGGGGGGGACCTAATAATCCATCTGATGATGATGATGGTGATGTTATAGTAGTTTATAGTTGTTTTATTCAAAAGAAAAACCTCAACCGAGAAATTATCTCACGTAGTAGTTTCGCTATAACCATAAATTCCCAACCTTTTGTGTGTGTCCCGTAAAAACTCCCTCATTTTTTATTTTTTAAGGGTCGTGACCACTTCCCAGCGATGCTACGCAAACGATCGATAAATAAGCTGAATGCGAACTGCAATAGATAAAAATTCAGCGATTATTCAGCGATAAATGATAACGGTACGATTCGCGGAAAAAGAAGCAATAAACAAAATCGTTTACTGCGGATGGAAATTCTGCATTAAATATTGAAATTGTGTGTGTGTGTGTGTTTTTTTTCTCTTTTGGCATCGAGACGAGAACGTTGCATTTTGGCAGTGAGGTGTTGCATCTTGGCATCAGAGCCGTGGTTCTCAATCCGTGGTCCGCGGAACACTGGTGCTCCGTGAAGCCACTTCAAGTTTTTCCCGTTAGAAAATGGAATTGACGATTAAAAAATTGTTGCAGAAGAAAAACCAACACAATGTAAAATAATTTTTGTGTGTGTGTGTGTGGGGGGGGGGGGTCTATACACAGTCGAATCCCATTTTAACGAATACCGTTATAGCGAAAATCTCGTTTCAACGAACACTTTCCTAATCCCCCGAATAAGTTTACATAGGAACAATGCTAGGTAACCTGGAATTCCTTTATAACGAAATTTCGTTTTAACGAAGTGATTCCTCCGGTCTCTTGGCGTTCGTCATAACGGGATTCGACTGTATAATCATTCTTTCTTTCTTTTTCTAACCGAGCACAACTCGGGTCTATCGCTATGGGCAATTTACTACTGATTGAGTTGTGCCGGAAGTATATGTGTGGTACCCATAGACTTAAGATATAAATAGACCGCGCACGCTATTCATAAAACTTGTCGAACGTGAAGAAAAGATGAGCAGTATTGTCGGGGAAAGAACAGGTTCTGCGCTATTACATTTGGCGCGTTTTCGCAGAAGCTAGGATGTTGCTGTAACGAAATTTGACTCAATTCGATGAAGTTGATGAAAACTTTCCTTCATTTTTTCAATGAATTTCACTCATTTTTATGTGAAATATTTAGGGAGTATCAGATTTGAAAAAATAAATTCTATAAAATAAACAAATATTGGAAAACGGAATTTATTTATTTTCCATTAAGTGATAATTCTTAATAATTTCTTAACACATGGGTTTTTAAATTTTAATTGAATATATAATATTTGAAGGAAGTGAATATAAACAGTATAAATTTCATGAAATAAATTTTTTTGGCACAGTTTTTAATAGCTTTCTAAATATCTATACACACACAGGAAACAAAATATTGTATACAACAAATATATAATGTTTATGTTACTGTAAATTTGATAAATCCGTAGTGCGCGTTATCTTCAGAAATTATGCATAATAGTTGGTAAATATATGCATAATTACCAATATTTTTAGTAAGTTTGATGAATTTCGTAGCATTTATCACTTTTTACGAATGAATCGAATAATTCTCAAAATGAAGTTAGTAAGTTTAATGAATATGGAAAAAATCCATGCTGAAATATCACTTTATTTCAACAACTTAGTTCTGTCCGTATGAGATGCGTGCACTACACATATTTCGCCATAAAAATTAAATTAATAATAAATGCGAAGATAGAGAGAGATTTTTTTTCATCGGCTTAGTTCATGTTGGCTTTTGCTGTATTTATCAGCATATGCAAACATAACCGTTACGAAGAGGGGTAAAAATACTATTATTTTTAGAGGTTGTTATGCATTTTTATGCAAAACTGCAATTGTCTAGAGGGGGGGGGGGGAAGTTTTCCTCACATTCTATTTAAATAGAATATTTTTCATAAATTTCTCCATCTGAAAAGCATATTTTCTTCCAAGTTGAGCAAAACTCGAATGAACTCACTAGCTCGCCAAATCTTGCGGAGACGTATATTTCAGTTAAAACTTCATAAAACTCACAATTTCAATCATTTATTGCCAAAAATTCTATTAAAACATTTAATAATGATTCATGCCATTTGAATTTTACCAAAACTTGGAACTTTAATTGAATTAAATCCAAAATGGAGTCGTTAGAAACTGAGATTACGTCAGAAATCCATTGCATCGTCAATTTAATATTCCAATTTTTAATTTATAAGAAGGGGAATAAGCAAAAAAGTATTCCTTTGTGAAAGGATAATGTTCCTCCTTTCCTAAACCGTTCAGAACATCCGAAAGCTGCACACGTGGTGACCATTCTAATGAAAAATAAGACAGCACTTGGAGATCGTCATACGAACAGCCATAAGGAAAGCATTGCCAGCGAGATTCCCTGACCAGCCTTTCGACCGGAATCACGTGACTCCGGATCTTTGCTTCACATTGTAACCCCTCGCGCGCACTCTATAGTATTATTACTCTGTGGTGGTACCTAATACCTAGCATTACACAGTAACAAACAGCAAGGTTAGGTTCGCAGTACGTACACGCATGCTCCAATATGTACCGAATCCCTAGAAATTCCGCGGAGGAATGTGGACGAGGTGTATGTGTAGTAGTAGTAGTAGTGCTTCCGACTGGCGTCAATTTTTCTAACTATGACCCGAATGATTGATCGACCGATGTGATGATTGAATAATTGCATCGTTGCTCTGTGTGGAGAGACTTTTTTAACAGGGGAGATCGGCCCGCATTTGCGGCTCGAAGTTGGGAACCACAGAAAATCAAAGACCAGATAGGTCCAACTGTAGGTCGGGTGTTCCAGCAGTTGTCCGGCGTTAAAGTTGGTTTACTGCACGGTCTTTTTTTCTTTCTTTCAAACCGAGCACAACTAGGGTCTATCGCCCCGTGGGCAATTTACTACCAAGTGAGTTGTGCCGTAAGTGCAAGTGTGGGGCCGAATGTGGCCATCAAAGTTGCCTTATGTGCCCCGCGACTTCAAACCTAATTTTGTTGAAATGACATTCTCAGATCACTAAATTTACTTGCGGTTCCGATCACTTAGGTCGACTGTGGCACACTCATATATTATCTGAGTGGGTCCATGACTCATTTCTAGATCACTTAAGTATAGTGTGAGTCTATATTATATACTTCCTGACCACTTAAGTAGCTTGAATCCATTTCCAGATCACTGAATTTACCCGCGGTGCCGTTTCCGATCGCTTGCGTGATCCACGGCTTCTTATTTCTAGATATGTTCGGATGTCTTATGGGATTCCATTGCCTAGAGATTTTGTGTCTTACCCTACTCTCTTATACTAGAGATCATTTGCCCTACGCGAAGCCCTAAAAATTCCAATGCCTGACGTCACGAGCAGCGTGCGGAGGTCTTCTCTATCTCTGTAAGAGAGGGGCCCATGCCTTAAGACGGCACTGAGTGCAACCTTCCCGTTAACGGACACTTTTCCGTGATCCCCTGTTCCGTCTATTTAATGCATTTCACTCCCCCGTTAGCGGACAGTAAAATCGGGAAAACTCTAATTTATTAATTTGTGGTTACAAACCGAGTATTTATCATAATCAATCAAGATTATGTTTAATCCGAAGCTCGTATTGGTAAATATGATAAATTGACTATTAATTAATTGATTAACTGGACATTACTTTGGTCCAGGATGGTGAATTCGAATGGTAATGTTGGACTTGTTTGTTGGCACGTGTGAAGAAAGCCAACATTACAAGACTGATAACATGTTGTCATGAATGTTTTTGTCTTCTCTTCATAATTATTTTTAAATTTAGTTTTTATTGCCAAATATGTGTAGTGCACGTATCATGTGTGTAGGGGGTGAAAACAATTAATTGGTTTAATGAAGAAAAAGGTTATAAATTTCTCCCATATTTATCAGACTTTCCAGCTTTATTTGGGAATTATGCATAATCGCCGATAAAAGTAATATATAAATGCAGTTAAATTTAATCAAACTTTCTTTATCGAGACGATTGGTTATTATGCACAAGGGGCCATTCAAGTATTACGTAAGCAGATTTTAAGCCATTTTTGACCCCCCCTCCCCCCTGTCAGCAAAAGTCAGCAAAACACTGACCCCCTTCCCCCCCGTCAGCAGCTTAGAATATTTCATATCTTCAAAAAGGGGAGGTTGATGACTTAAGCAACCTTCAAACTCCCCTCCCGTCTTGTCATCAAAAGTCAGCAAATCCGAACCCCCCCCCCCCCCGATGCTGACGTAATACTTGAATGACCCCCCAACCACCGGTGTGTCACTTTCCTAGACGCACACACAGCAACATATTACATTTTAACATTAAAATGTATAAAAACCAATTTCGATCGAAGCCAAGCATCGTATAAATGTGAAAGTCGTATGAACGAGGTTCCACCGTATCGCAATTTCCCATTAGCGGACACTCCCTTGTCCATTAGCGGACGAAATTTTTCTCATCACGGGTGTCCGTTATCAAGAGGTTCTACTGCATTTACGATGATAAACCAGAAACTTGAACGATCCACATATAGATGGCGCCAGCTTTAACACATCGCATCCTCAGCTCTACATCCGTCTTCCAAAGTCCCATTAGCGCACATACCCTTCTTAGCGGACGAAATTTTTCTCATCACGGGTGTCCGTTATCAAGAGGTTCTACTGCATTTACGATGATAAACAAGAAACTTGAACGATCCACATATAGATGGCGCCAGCTTTCACACATCGCATCCTCAGCTCTACATCCGTCTTCCAAAGTCCTCTCCCTTGCTCCTCGATATCTAACACAAAAGGAACAGGGAGGAGGGAATAACAAAAAAAAAAGAGGCATTGTTGTGTCCTCGGATTTTATTTCTGCAGTTACAGAAAAACGAGGAAGCGCCGAGGATATTGAAACGATAAGGATAAAACGTGACCGTTGCTGTACGCATGCGCGTGAATTTAGACGCCATTGTGGCAATTCAATACCGTACCGGAAGGTGAGCAGCGGTGTCACGGTCGCGGAAGTTCCCAACAACACACACACACACACAACCTCGATTCCGCGTGTGTGTGTGCATTGTGGGTATTATTTTTCCTTTTTTACGCTACCTTGACAATAAGCGCTGCCGCCGCCGCCGTGGCGTATCTTTCATATACCTTTGCTTACCGCAACGAACGGAATTTTCTCATTCTCTAGGTTATTATTATTATTATTACTACTATTAGGACTTCTTTTATTCCATTTGGCAACGTACCAAGGATCACGTGAGCGGAAACTTGATGTGATGGGGGGGGGGGGTTGGAACAAGTGAAAAAAAAAATAAAATAAAATAATACCGAAACCGTTTCTGGTGCCAAAAACGTGGAAACTTGTAATGATTGATAAAGTGACGTTTCGTCGAGTTCGGTTCTCTCTGGGATGCACGCATATTGTTGAAAAGGATTCTGTGGAATGGATCCTCACTGTTTGTGTTGAGCTAATCATTTCGCCCATTGATTTGCCCAATCTGAAATGACTTATTTCATTGGTTCTGAATTTTCATTCATTATATTAGAATACTTCTTCCATAAGTTCTGGTTTTTTCTTTATTCTGAAATTGCTTCTTTCGGGGATTCTGAAAATATGAAAATTCAGAATCAATTCAGAAGAAATAAGAATTCAGAATCAATTCAGAAGAAATAAGAATTCAGAATCAATTCAGAAGAAATAAGAATTCAGAATCAATTCAGAAGAAATAAGAATTCAGAATCAATTCAGAAGAAATAAGAATTCAGAATCAATTCAGAAGAAATAAGAATTCAGAATCAATTCAGAAGAAATAAGAATTCAGAATCAATTCAGAAGAAATAAGAATTCAGAATCAATTCAGAAGAAATAAGAATTCAGAATCAATTCAGAAGAAATAAGAATTCAGAATCAATTCAGAAGAAATAAGAATTCAGAATCAATTCAGAAGAAATAAGAATTCAGAATCAATTCAGAAGAAATAAGAATTCAGAATCAATTCAGAAGAAATAAGAATTCAGAATCAATTCAGAAGAAATAAGAATTCAGAATCAATTCAGAAGAAATAAGAATTCAGAATCAATTCAGAAGAAATAAGAATTCAGAATCAATTCAGAAGAAATAAGAATTCAGAATCAATTCAGAAGAAATAAGAATTCAGAATCAATTCAGAAGAAATAAGAATTCAGAATCAATTCAGAAGAAATAAGAATTCAGAATCAATTCAGAAGAAATAAGAATTCAGAATCAATTCAGAGGAAATAAGAATTCAGAAGAAATAAGAATTCAGAATAAGTTCAGAAAATATGAAAATTCAGAATAAATAAAAATATGAAAATTCAGAATAAATAAAAATATGAAAATTCAGAATAAATAAAAATATGAAAATTCAGAATAAATAAAAATATGAAAATTCAGAATAAATTCAGAAAATATGAAAATTCAGAATAAGTTCGGACGCGGAAACCCGAGTCGATAAGATACTCGCTTAAAGTACCAAAGGATGTTAAGAGGTGTCGCGAGTTCGATAATTCGTCCTTGTCAGAAAACTTTCCTGACACGGGGGGTACAACAAAAAACGGTGACTTGACCGCAGCAAAAACTTGACCGCAGCAAAGTCCATCATCGAGGGGTTAGCACGCCAACCTCTCGATAAGTACAAAAAACAAACCTGCCGTTCGGAATCAGCAATAAATTGTACCTCCTGGTCTAATTAGCCCTCGTGGGCGAAAAAATGACCGTGGTGTGACAAAAATGATCAATAATCAAATGATCAGAATAAATTCAGAAACTATGACAATTAAGAAAATATGAAAATTGAGAAAAAATTCAGAAAATATGAAAATTAAGTATAAATTCAGGAAATATGAAAATTGAGAATAAATTGAGAAAATATGGAAATTGCGAAAATATCAAAATTGAGAAAATATGAAAATTGAGAACAAATTCAGAAAATAAGAAAATTGAGAATAAATTGAGAAAATATGGAAATTGCGAAAATATGAAAATTGCGAAAATATGAAAATTGAGAAAATATGAAAATTGAGAACAAATTCAGAAAATAAGAAAATTGAGAATAAATTGAGAAAATATGGAAATTGCGAAAATATGAAAATTGAGAAAATATGAAAATTGAGAAAATATGAAAATTGAGAACAAATTTAGAAAATTGAGAACAAATTTAAAAAATTGAGAACAAATTTAGTAAATTGAGAACAAATTTAGAAAATTGAGAACAAATTTAGAAAATATGAAAATTGAGAATAAATTCAGAAAATAAGAAAATCGAGAATAAATTGAGAAAATATGGAAATTGAAAACGTATGGAAATTGCGAAAATATGAAAATTGAGAACAAATTCAGAAAATAAGAAAATCGAGAATAAATTGAGAAAATATGGAAATTGAAAACGTATGGAAATTGCGAAAATATGGAAATTGAAAACGTATGGAAATTGCGAAAATATGAAAATTGAGAAAATATGAAAATTGAGAAAAAATTTAGAAAATATGAAAATTGAGAAAAAATTTAGAAAATATGAAAATTGAGAAAAATTCAGAATAAATTCAGGAAATTAAAAAATTCAAATTATAAAAAAAAATCTCATAATTTACGGCTGCTTTTGACTCATGCCCAGAACTTATTTTCCACATTAAGCGGCCACTCTTCACATCATTCCAAATATTCGAGGAAAAAGAAAATCACAGTATACCGATTCTCCGATAAAACGAAAAAAAAAAATCAAACACAGACATCGATTCTTCAATCGAAGCTTTAAATCAACACACAAAAAAATCAAAAAAAAAAAAAAATCGCAAGACATATTCACGGAAAAATCATGTTTCCCCCCCCCCCCCGTCCCATTTCCAATGTTGTTTTTCCGGCACAAACACATCACCGCGACGTCATATTGATCGGAAATCGAAACTTTTCGCGCTTGTTTTCCACGATATATAGTATCTCATTTTATTCATTTATTTTTCAAATATTATCGATGATGAATCGAAGAAGAGAATCCGACTCGTCATTATTGAGTTTATGGGGGAAATAGAATATAAAAGCAAAAAATATAAATTTTCTTGCGGAATTGATGTAATGGTTCCTTCCGTGTCGTTACATAAACATTAAGAGTGTTGTTATCGATCCGTCGGATCATCAGCGAGAAATTTATTTTTCTCTTCTCCGTCCATGATATTTTTCTGTTAACGTAAGTCCGAAATGAATAGAAAAAAAATCGAAAATGTGTGGAATCTTTTTATTCGAGAAAAGAGTATCGTTTTTTTGCATGTTTTTTTCAGAAATATCAAGGTACAGTTTCTTACCACGTCGCCATATCTACCGAGACGAAATTCGTCGTTTAGACATGTACCGGTATACGTGTTTTGTTCGGGTTTTATTTCAGACTAGCCATAATACCCGGGGTTTTCTTCAATTACTGGAAGGATTGCAGAAAGTGACAAACCATTATGAAGGCATAAACTGTTATACGGTCGATCCTGCTTAAAACGTTTTTTAAAAAACTGTGAATAATAACGCTATGAGAGGGAACACGTTTCAAGCGGGAAATGTCTATGTATAGTTTTATACCTTTTATACGTTTTTTTTCATTGATTAACAAACATTACGGAACATAGAGATTTAATAAGAAGTAATTATTTGTTATAGCAGTCAAACTGTAACAGAGTCAAGTTTCCGTGAAATATGGGTAACATTACGTGGCAAATTTGCTTACCTTTAGGCAAAATGCAAAAAATATTGCAAAATTTTCCAGTCCTTTAATTGCCGCTGCGGTGGTTGAGTGGTCATAATGACGGACTCGCGTCGCGAGGATCCGGGTTCGAACCCCACCGCAGTGGTGGTCGGCTGAAGTTGGTTTCCTGTGGTTCCCAACTTCGAGTCGCAAATGCGAGCCGATCTCCCCATTAAAAAGTCTCGCCACAGAGAGTAACAGGCCTACAACGATTAATTACTCAATCATTACACTTCACTCATAGTTAGAAAAAACTGGTGGAAGATGGCAGCACTACACATAACAAGCATTACACAGAAACAAACTTCACATCAGGTTTCACTACACGTACACGCATATTCCCGCATGTACCAATTCGTTAGAGGTTCCGCAAAGGAATATGGACGAGGTGCATGTCTGGGTTTAGTAGTAGTAGTAGTAGTCCTTTAATTGCTTCTGCAAACGTTGCAACTGGCGGTGACTGTGGTTATCATCTACAAAAATTTAAGAATTTTTATTCTTTTTTCGTCTAAACTTAGAGTTTTTTTTATTAACTTGGCTCTGAGATATTTTGACTCGAACGGTGTTCGGCAAAATTCAACGCTTTCACTGCTTCGTTTTCCCCAAAATTTTCAAGGTCATGAAAGCATCGTGTTGGCTCTTTTGTGAAGAATTTAAATTCCAAGAAGTGCAGTTGGGAAATCCGGTTTTTCGTATCTGAAAAAACCGCTTTTAATGCTGCTACTTGACGCTGGCATCTGAAAATCTGTCAAGTTGTTTATGTTTTGTGTCCATGCCACTCTTTTACGGCTTGATTTATACAAATACAAATACAAATACCACGCCACAACAGGCACAACGAGGTGGCTGACTTAAGAACATCATGGATCCCCGAGCCATTTTTTGGAGGCCCTACCTACTACTGCTACACACACATGCACCCGCATGTGTGGTGTACATACCCCCCCTACCCGCGGAACCCCCAACGAATCGGTACATGCGGGAATGTGCGTGTACGTGTAGTGAAACCTGACGTGAAGTTTTTTGTTTCTCTGTAATGGTTGTTATGTGTAGCGCTGCCATCTGCCACCAGTTTTTCTAACTATGAGTGAAGTGTTATGATTGAATGATTTATCGTTGTAGGACTGTTGCTCTCTGTGGCGAGACTTTTTAACGGGGAGATCGGCTCGCATTGTATCGATAGTCGAAATCAATTCTTAACTGTTGGTCATCCTCTGCCTCCGTCACTGAACTCAAGCGACAACTCAATCAAATCCTTCATTTTCGTTTTCATATCGATACTTCGAATTTTTTTAAGTCCACTTTCATACTTTTCAAAAAGAACTGAAACCATTCTTTGCATCCACAGATTGTTTCAAATTTAGTTTCTTTCCCCCAAACAATAAACCGATTTGAACAACCTCCCGTCAAACATTATTGATTGTACAGCAGTTTCCTGATTTCCTTCGTAACATCAATCGTCTCTGTCAAAACTTCACTACCGCATTCTTTTGTATAGGCCTCGACCAAGCAATATTGAATAAATAAATAAATAGATTCAGAAGTGGATAAGGAAGAGACCGCCGTTCCTTAGTCATATGCAGTTGTCTATAACACCACTATGAGATGATTAATTTTCTGGAATCGATCTAAAAGGAGGCAAATTTGAATAAGACCGCAAAGGGAAAAAAGTGACCTCTTCTGAGAACTTTTCCTACTTCTTATCTGTTAGTCTCCCTATTCAGAGGTGTAACTTCGACCAACCCTGTGTATTTGAACAGTGGTAAGGGCAATTATGCTCTGCACACTATTGTTGGCAAACAGTCCCATGGGTCGTGAAGCTGATCTTGTTGGTTTTGGATCGCGGCTGGAAAAGGTTGAGAACCCTCGCTTTATATTGTATAATTCGATTATAGGTTCGAGTATATATAATAAATTATTACAATTTATTATCATTTTCTAGCCTGACGCATTTTGACTGCCATTACTTACATTATAACAGGAGAAATAATTTTATTTCTTATTCCGCCCAAATACGAATTATTTTAAGAAGATGATTTTTTTTTAGTGTTCGATACAACGACCTTCCAATATAACGTCCCTTTTCCGTGGAACGAGGAGGGTCGTTATAACGAACGTTGACTGTAGTACGCTTATAAATGTTTTGCACTTTTACCAAGCCAGAGCCCGTTTTTAATGAATCAACTGTTCCTGCCACTCATTAATTAATTAATAATTAAAATTATTTAACATTCAACAAATTAATTAATTGACCAGCATTCTTCACTTCAGTAACTAAGCAGCTGATAATTAAAATTTATTTATTTATTTATTTACTCCGAACGTTTAAAAGCCTTTTTTTTAATAAATTAATTTACCACATAATAATTATTAGTTCTCAACACTTATTAACTTATAAATTATTATTTTTAATAATCACACACAAAGTTAATCGGAAATTGGAATTATCCCATGTAGCAAGCTCATCATGACCCCTTACCTACTTAATCAGCATTATTGAAATAGTAAGTTCATATTGGTTAATTAATTCACTAGTTAATTATTAGTTAATTATAGTCATTAAACAATTATAATTATGTAGTTATTTATTCATAATAATTTTAGGTTAATTATAGTTATTAATTTCTTTTTATCGTCATTAACTGACAAATTCGCGATGGTCATTCTGATTCAATAATGTTCGGAGCAATTAATTAATTTCCTCCAAGAATGGACTTTAAATCAGTTATTACTGATTTAAAGCGTATTAAGTAACATGATTCGCGTCATGTTAATGTTCATGGTGGTTGTTTCATTTCTTAGTTAATTATTAGTTATATTGTGATTATCAGGTAATTATAATTATTAATCACTTAATAAGTGGCAGGAAATGATGGTCAGTTTATTCATTAAAAACGGGCTTTGACTTGGTCAAAGTCCAAAATGAAAAACATTCAAAAGCGTATTTCGGGCGTACCGTGACATATACAAGGATATATATAATACTTATATAAAGGATGGCCATATGACCTGAATGCCCTAGAATTGTGCCACAGGTTATTTAAGCGATCTGCAAATATGCCGCTTAGTTCATTTTTACAAAATTAGGTTTGAGGAGGGCAGGCCACATCAGATAACCACCAGGGCCATATTTGGTCCGCTGGCCAAAGACCTCTATGTGATTTATCATTATATGGCTTAGAGTGGTGGGTCGCAATGAATTTATTAAAGATAAATTTTGGGTTCATAGACTTCAAATAACATTGAAATTAAAAGAAATTCATTATAATAACATATAAAGGTATTTTCTTCCAAAATTTCAATTTAAAATAATATATTCTTTCGCATTGAAAAAATGAATTTTTTATCGTCGGGGTGGGGGCGCTCGAGGCCCCCCCCCCCTCTCCCCCCGTGTACGTCTCTGATCCCGCCAATATGCGTTATTATTCAGAGGGGCAGAACTGCTGATGACGAAACTTTGCTGACAGGGGGGTGGGTCGAAAATGGCTGAAACTTTGCTGACGTAATACTTGAACGGCCCCTTATGACTCCATCATACGAAAATTATAGGGAAATAAATATACACAGGGTGCTCTGTTAATGGACCGACAAACTCAGAGGGTTGTTAGTAGGCATCAAGGGGGAACAAAAATTGCATTGGAACATGATGTCGCAAACCACGCTGAGAGGGTGAAAATCACGAAATCATCTGGCCCTGAGTTTTAGGGAGGCTCTGCACTTACAATTGGAAGCAATCGTCTCAACATTATGGGCACCTTAGGCAAAGCGATCCTATGGTAGCCCATACTTAGCTGGAAATAAACAGCCTACATATTTCCTATTTATTTCCGATATTTATTGTACTATACAAAATATAAGGTGGGGTCACTTATGGACATGACACCCCCCTGGCATGATCCCTCACAAGAGTGGGACTGACCGTGACCTACGTGAGTGGGTCGTGATTTCGAAGGTCACGGACTGACAGAACTGCAGCCCGGAGGCTGATATGGTTTTCAACATTTTTGTTTTTCACACTATAAATTTAATATAGAGGAGGGGGTCTGTGAAAAAATCTAGCTGATGTCACGATTGCATCTTACACACACTCTCTCCCCCTCTCGCCTTCTCATAGAGAAACCACAAACCACACATCATTCATACATACATGGGATGCAACACGTGTGCTTTCCTTTCCCTCACCAGGTATTTCTAAGACGCACTTGAGCACCGAATAAGTATGTATTACATAACACCATCACAACTCCACAGACAGACATTGTGCCTCTGGACCAATGAAAACCCCTTACAGAAATCAGGCGATTGCCTTTGACCAATAGCAGAGGTTCTTCACCAACTTGGTTTGGGAATACACGAGGCTTTTTGCCAGAGAGAGCATTGCTGGAGGTTGGACGACCAACATGTCGCGCCTGAAGAGTCATTAATTTACTCTCTCTCCCCTCCTAACCCCGGGTCGAGATCTCTCAATGTAGGGGACGCAAGAAACCTTGCCCAGAGATGACGGTGAGTGATTCAAACTATATATATAATTATTGTGTGTTTAATTTGGTGAAGTGAGAGTGTCCAATGTTTCATGTAAATTGTATCGAGTTTAGTGTAATTCATATATTACTAGACAATTTGAACAGGACATTGCGAAAATGATAATAATAACCTTTGCTATTAAAGAATTACAATTTAACTTTATTCATTCATTGAAAATACTTCGACGCCGTGAATTACACTAAACTCGATACAATTTACATGAAACATTGGACACTCTCACTCCACCAAATTAAACACACAATAATTATATATATAGTTTGAATCACTCACCGTCATCTCTGGGCAAGGTTTCTTGCGTCCCCTACATTGAGAGATCTCGACCCGGGGTTAGGAGGGGAGAGAGAGTAAATTAATGACTCTTCAGGCACGACATGTTGGTCGTCCAACCTCCAGCAATGCTCTCTCTGGCAAAAAGCCTCGTGTATTCCCAAACCAAGTTGGTGAAGAACCTCTGCTATTGGTCAAAGGCAATCGCCTGATTTCTGTAAGGGGTTTTCATTGGTCCAGAGGCACAATGTCTGTCTGTGGAGTTGTGATGGTGTTATGTAATACATACTTATTCGGTGCTCAAGTGCGTCTTAGAAATACCTGGTGAGGGAAAGGAAAGCACACGTGTTGCATCCCATGTATGTATGAATGATGTGTGGTTTGTGGTTTCTCTATGAGAAGGCGAGAGGGGGAGAGAGTGTGTGTAAGATGCAATCGTGACACTGAGGGCCTGCGAAAAACCCCATCCTGAAAAATGTAGGCGGTAAGGCCCGGGTGGGTCCATGCCCAAAGACAACCCTGGTTTTATGGGTGGCTTTGTTGGATTCTGTAAGTGTATAGTCACTAATATAAAAGTTATTTCTTCACACCTTAATTTTTCTTCTCAGCTCTCTACAGCCCTCCAAACCACCTGTCATGGCCCCTTTCTCCATTTTCTTCCGTGGCCCCCCTTGAAGTATCCCAGTACCATGGCCCCCCGGTTGAGAACCACTACTTTAGATGGAAAACACACAACATGCGAGACATGTTTGTGAAGTATTGCATAGCTCCTCGAAAAAACCCTGTAAATGATTTAATGGATTCATTGCCTCAAAACAATTACCGCAAACATAAATTTAACTGCAAAATTTTATTAATTTTATAATATGTATTTCAAAATTTCAATTTCCCCAACCAAATTTCTAGAATTTAACTTCTTCTTTTTTCTACTATAAGTGAAAAAAATTCAAATAAGTGTGATGCTGGTTACTGTCGACAGGTGACGCAATAAAACATAATATTTGCTAACACAACAATAAACTGTGCTCTTTTTTTCTGCAGGGGTGCTCAACCTGTTTAGTCCTCGGGGCCAGATATGCGGCATTTCTGCCAGTCGCTGGTCAGAAACTTGTACAGTCAAACCTCGTTAATGAGTCACTCTTGGGAGAGCAAAAATATGACTTAGTAAGCGGAGTGACTCGTTATGCGGAGTAAGCCATAGCTGTGCCAACTCCTGTCTGAGGGCAATTGGGACTTCCAAAAAGTGACCCGTTAAGCGGAGTGACGTGTTAACCGGGTGACGCACTAACGAGGTTTGACTGTATATAAAATGACCAAATGACCCTGTTTTACGGGATGCTCCTGCAATTTCTGCTATCGCAACTTTTTTTTTTTTGGTTGAATTTTTCAAAATCACGAATATTAAGATTATTTCCATGACTTATAAAACATTATGGTAATTATGACTCTATGATAATTAGTTAGACCATATACAAATACTTATCTCATATAATTATAAATCATCTATGTTTTTTTCTCGTGAATTACATTTTTAGTCTACAGTGACTTGCAGTAACGTTGCATTTCCCGTTATCGGCGAATTTTAGCGATTAAGTGGCAAATTATTTTTCCAATTTATTCCGAATTTTCACCAATGCTGGAATTATTTCTTCCGTTTGTTCTGAATTTTCGATTCCGCTCTCCCACAGAATATATAAAATTGGCACCAAGGGAGCACCAGGATTATCAATTAAGAAGCTTCTGCCCCATGATTATTTTCTCACCACTGACTGACTGATTGAGGTAGATACATTTTCTCATGGCGTACCGAGTCTTTAAGACTCCCATAAGCTTCCCTGTTTGATGCTGCTCCGTACGAGCTGGATGAAGAAGTTAAGAAGCTGTTTGTATGTGATAGTTGAGTGTGTGAGTGTATAAGAGGCGTGTCGATAAAAGATAATAAAATTTACAGCCCATGCTGTACTCAGAGAGTCAGTATACGTCAAATTAATTCAGATCATATTAGAAAAAATGAATTTGGTAAGTCGTGGCTTACTTATCACAGAAATTTGAAATTTTTAGAGCTATGTCCGAAGGAGGTGAAGTATCAAAATTCAAGAACGCATTTCATATGCAATTACAAAATCAGTCAATTATCTCAGCAAATAATTGACAAAAATGTGGAATACTGCACCTAATGGTTACAAAAGAGTATATATATATATGTTCATTCTAATAAATGGCGTGAATACAATATATATGATTACACGTGGATACAAGATTAAATGAGATAAATATTGGTAGGCGTTCAGTATATATATGCAACACTATGCTTCCAATCAATGAATAGAGAATTAGAACTATTTACACTTTTTACAAAACTAAACCAATTCATTGGGCCATATCAGGCCAGTACGTTCTTAGGTCGAAGAAACCTCAACACCTCTACCGCAGGATAAGGCGAGATGTCTCTTATGTGCTGATATTCTGATGTTTCAGCTCTATCGAAATATCCTCTACATAGTTTGACTAAGTAGTCATGTATGGTTTCAATGTTCAAATCCTTCGTTATGTCAAGATTTCTGATATACCATTGTGCCCCGGTATATCGCCGAAGTATTTTATTTTGCTGCACTTGTAATTGTTTGATGACAGAGGGTTTCGCTGTGGAAAAGCATGGTGCTGCATAGCACATAATTGGTCTAATGGCTGACTTGTACATAATGGTTTTGTTTTTGAGGCTAAGTGCAGAGCGTGTGTAACAGACTCTGTTTAGAAGTCCTGCAGCCTTAGCGGCTCGAACTTTTGCCTCATAAATGTGAGCTTTGAAACTGAGCTTTTTATCCAAAATAACACCAAGATATTTTGTCTGAGACTTGGGTTGTAATATGGTCTGCCCCACTGTGATAGTGGTGTTCGGAGGGAGTTGTCTCCTTGCAAACCATATAAAGTTGCATTTACCCTCGTTTAAGACCACTGCATGTAGCTGACACCAGATCTCGACCCTTCGGACCGTTTCTTGCAAGTTCCTCAGAGCTTGCTGAGGGTCCCTAGATGCCATAAGGATTTTCGAGTCGTCAGCATAAGCTAAGATTCCTCTTTGTGGAGCAGGAAAATCGTTAATAAAAATATTGAAGAGTATTGGGCCAATTACCGACCCTTGACAAATAGATGCCTTTAGTGGACGTCTGGTGGAGAGGGCGTTTTTAATACGGACCTGAAATGTCCTATCCCTGAGGTAGCTGTTTTCGCACCAGGTCTTAGCGTCTATTTAAAAAGCAGACCTGCCTTTAAAAAAAATACAGGGTGTCCCATAAATTTGGAAATAATTTAACATTTATGAATATTGGAGAAATTGACATATTTGAGGGCAGTTTGCAAAAAACTCATGGAAGGTATTTTTTCTTTCTCGGTACAGAAAAAAAAAAGTATTTTTGCCGATAGAGGACGCTGCGTGAAAGCAAATCACTAGAAATTTGCAGATAATATGAGTCCTATAAAATGTGTACGATTACCAGCTCATATTTCCGAATTTTTCCGTCAATGGAACTTACATAAGACTTTCGTTGTGATGTCCACGTTAAGTGATAAGGCAATATTGAAGTTTCTTTTACATCAACAATGATTCGTTGGCTGAAGCTTAACGAACGTTTCAGACACAGAAGAAATTGAAGAAACTATCAGGACCGACACCTCTTTGCGTACTGTCGTGCAGCAGCGCCTTCTATCAACAAAAATATAAACTGTTTGCTGTGTACCGATGGAAAGATTCCCCCCCTTCGTGAGAACAGCTTTTTCGCAAATGGCATTCGAATACAGTCAAACTCGGTTATAACTACACCGAAGATTCCATGACATTTTGTCGTTATTACCGAGGCTGACGATTTCAAGCTTTTTTCGACGAAAAAAATAATCAGACACATTCTAACACTTTACACCATAGTTTCCCAAACTTTTCATTCCATCGCGCCCTTCTTCAGAAATTTTTTCTCTATCTCATCGCCCCCCAACCCATGTGAACGCATAGGATCCTATGTTAAATCCGTAGCTTCTATCGCCCCCCCCCCGGAACCATTCCACCACCCACCACGGGGTGATATTGCCCACGTTGGGAAACATTGCTTTACACGTTTTTATTTTTTTATAACTAGGGGGGAGACTAATTTGATCTAGAAAAATGCGGGAATTTGGGATAATTAATACGGGACAAAAGCAAATCGGAATGTCAAACGTACAGCAAAGATTTGCTATAGCATTAGGTGTATGTAAAGAACAATCTGGAACATTCCGGAATGTGATCAGTGTTAATCTTAAGAATTACTCGGGAAAACATCATTTTTTAACGGAAACAAAAGTGACGAAAAATCTGTCGTCATATCGGAGTTAAATGCTTTTCATCGACGTTATACGCAAAGTTCATTAGCATTATTCTTCATGAGAGAACGTATATCAAGTCTGGACTGTCGATTATTGTTATATAACTGAGGTGTCGTTATAACCGAGTTTCACTTGGTAAGTAATCGGTTATTCTTAGTTCCGATAATTTTGAGTGGGCAAAAAAAGGTACAGACAAATTCGGTTTTAACAACATCGAATGATTCCACGAAGTTTTGTCGTTATAATCAAGTTTGACGTTTTCAAGACATTTTTTTGACGAAAAAAATAGATCAGTCAGAAAGAATTAAATATTTTCATGAAGTTTTTCTTTCATTATCATTATGAGTGGCCATATTTGGTCGATCAAAAATACGGGACATCCCCAAAAATGTTTCATGAATTAATGCAGTGGTTCCCAAACTTTTCGAACCGTGACCCCCCCTTTTGCCAAGGAATTTGTCGGTATCCCCCGACGTCTTCCGCATGAGGTGACCATATGTACCAGTTTTCCGGGACATTTCCGAATTTTTGTTAATAAATGTGCTGTCTCGAAAGCATGTTTCAGAACGCATTTTTTTTTTTCACACGGTTCCAATTCGCGTGACTAGTAATGAATGAAATCAAATTATTTTCCAATATTTCGTTCGCAGCGCCGTTTTATTACGAAATTGGAAGTGTAGGGAGGAGCATGTTGCTTGGTTTTGATATACAGTTTGGTTTAGCGAGAATCATCTAATTTCAAAATGATTCGTCGCTTGAAATTAACTATTGTCCATAATATGTAGACACATACATGTTTCCCCCATTGCATATTACTTCTCACGCATCAAGTGCTTTTAATTTTGAAAAATGTCTGTATAATTTTAAAATCAGATGTGATTCTTCTTATCAATAATACTTGCGCCATAGATTTTTCGCCATTTTTGACCCCTCCCCATCCTAATCAGAGAAACTCTGAACTCCCCCCCCCTCCTAACGCATATTAGGATGAGAGACGGGGACAAGACCCCCCCCCCCCCCGAGATGATCAAAAATTTATTTTTGATGACAAAAAATATTTTAAAAAAAAATTGAAATATCCGAAGGAAATATCTGTGTGTTATAAAATACTTTATATGCTAATACAACCAATTTCTGTGCTCATTTCAATGCTATGTAAAGTCTAAGAACTCAAAATTTCTCTTTAAGGAATTCATTGCGACCTACCCTCTAAGCCGTTTGTGCCCTCTCTTAAAGGTCGATCTCGCGTACGCCTCTGATTGGATTGATGACGGCATCAGTCAAATCCCCTTCCCCCCCCCCCTTGTCATCAAAAGTCAGCAAATTCCGAAATGCCCTTTCCCCTACTGATGCTGACGTAATACTTGAATGGTCCCCATACGATATATGGCAAGTAGATCAGTGTTGAATATAAAGGTTTTTTTCTTTTGTTGTTTTAACATATTTTTGTTTACGTTGCGAAAAATGAAATTATATTTCTTATTTGGAAGTTTTTACTTTAGATAATCTTTTACGACACCCCCCCCCCTTCCACAGTTTACTCTCGATGCCCCCCCCCCCCCGGAGTGCCGCGACCCATAATTCGGGAATAACCAAATCAGAAATTCTCTCAAGGAAATAAACATACAATCGTATCTTATAAACATAAGCTACAGGTACTAACAGTATAGCAACTAACTTTTTTGCATTATTTTTACCTAATTATGGCAATCGACAATCTGAATCTGATATATCACGGTTTGTCAGTGGCACCGAATTACCACGCTTAGGAAGTGCTAATATAGTAAAAATTGTGGGTAGAGAAGTGAGTGTGTTAAGAAGAAAAAAAGGGAGAAAGAATATCATCAAGTCCGGGAAAAAGGGACAGTTATATTTTCAGTAAGCTCTTTGCACTGAGTCAACATGGCCATTACAACATAAAACACATGAGCCCAATAACAATCACTCAGTTTGATGAGGGAAAATAAAAACCTCTATACTGTACTTCTTTACAGTGATTTGCGATTTTTCGAATAAAAACCTAATTTCGTAGTCTAGGTATCGTAATCCTAAGCCGACGTTGAGCTTTTACAACCCATTAATTACAATTACAATTTTGCATAATCAATATGTTTCTAGACGCAATTCAGAATAATATGAAAGCAAATACCGTATAATCAATTTAAATCAAATGGTATTTACAGATTCCATTTCACGGCAAAAGTTTGCGTCGAATTTGACTACCATATAGATATATGCCGTGCACCCCAAGGTGGACATATTGAGCACCTTCAATTTGGTTTGTAAAAAAACTGTATGATTAGCCATGTAATATAAAATTAATCTTAAAGTGCGTATGTGTTCATTATTTTTCGTAATATACGCATTTCGAATCGGGTGGTTCTTTTTGAAACACCCTGTATTTCATTTAGTCAAACACGGCACATCATTTAGCCGCCAATTTCCTTATAAAAATAGGTTAGATGTAAAGATTCTTTAAACAATAGGTTTAGTGGTTATTAGTGGTTTTATTCTAATTCGCTCGATGTCCCGTTTTTTTTTTTTAAACAAAAATTTTACAGAACTTGTTTCTTTTGAATATTAGGTACTTTTCCCTGGGGAAAACTCGTTATTAAACACTTTTTAACATAACTTAACACTTTTGTTTTGCGTCGTTGTTTTAAAACAAACAGAATTTATATCCGTCCAATTTCAACATGCTATTCTGGCAAGTCTAAAACTTTTGTTCTATTAATTTTCATTGCATATGAACCATGCACAAGTTCTTAAATAAACCAGTGGTTTGGCTCACAACCAGCAGCTCGCGAAAGGTTTCCCATTAAAATGATATAATAATGTACACTGCTGGCCACCGTAAATGCAACACCCTGAAGGAAGCATGCAAATAATATGAAATTTACAACATGCATTAGCGGAGGTGAGATATGCAAATGATTAGAATTTCAGCGCAGACGCACATCACGCGTGCCTGTGGCGCCACTTCAAAGCGCTATTTAAGGCTTGGAGATTTCGACGATTTGAAGTACGGCAATTATTTTATTTATTTATTATATACAAACCTGTGCAAGGCCAGTAGGCTCTAACTCCACAGGTGCACTATTCAAACAATCAATAAAATTGGAAAGAGACGGCAGGGAACATCAGTACACATTCATACACACGAATATATACAAAGAGAAAAATGCATAAAAGATGACGCCAATAAAAAAATAAATAAAATAAAAAATCCCCGAACACAAAACAACAATAAAATAAACATGTTTACACAATAAAATTCAATATATAAATCAGAATAAAATACATGTATATATATATATATATTTAAAAAAAACAAAGAAAAGTAAATAAAAAATCATCACATGTAATTCCAAATTGAAATAATCAATAGAACTGATGGAAAAAAAAAAGTTATATAAATAAAACAAGCATATATGCACCAATAAAACCCGACATGAACTAAAATGCATAGCACATTAAAAATGTTGAAAGATCAGAAGCGTTGAGAGAGTGACAGAATCTGTGATATGTAGATGAACACACGAGATCTGGTGGTAATGTGTTCCATACTCTTCCAACTCGGCATCGGAAGTTATAAAATTTAGCATTGTTCCTGGCAGTTGGAATTTTTATTTGTAATGAATGTCTTCTCAGTGATGGTCTGGGATTGATTTCAAAAAATGGAGTTGACTGACCCGTATATACTAAGTTGTGTACAAGTTTGAAGCACAGCTTTAAGTCGGCTTCAAGGCGACGCCATTCTAAAGAGTGGACGCCGAGACATCTCAGCCTTTCCTCGTATGGGCACCGGGTATTATGGTATGGGGCGGTATTGGATATCTTTCTTGCACTCCTCTCCGAGGTATTGGAGCCAGTTGTCCTTCCTTACATTCAGGGCTTGCCCACAGCCATATTTCAACAGGATAATGCGCGACCACACGTGGCACGCATTGTCCAAAGGTTCTTCGTCAATCGCCAGATTGAATTGCTTCCCTGGCCAGCTCGCTCTCCGAATCTTTCGCCAATAGAAAACATGTGGTCCATGGTTGCTTAACAATTGACCCAGATTACATCCCCAGCTGCCACACCAGATCAACTTTGGCAACGCGTGGAAGCTGCTTGGTCTGCTATACCCCAAGAACACATCCAAAGTCTCTTTGAATCAATGCCGAGGCGTGTGGCAGCGGTGATCTCCAACAATGGCGGCTACTCTGGCTACTGATTTTGGCAGGAACCACACTTCACAGAAGTCTATAAATTTAATCATTTGATGCTTGGTCAACATGTTATCTATAAAACAAATATTGTTGCGATATCTCTTGTCTTTCTTGGTGTGGCAGTTTGGGTGGCCAGCAGTGTAGATAACACGATATATACCTTGGCTGACCCTTATTCCTCGAGTAAAATAGAAATCAATATTACTACAGGAATATAGTATATACGGGATATTATTACCATAAAGACGTTTTCAGAGCTAAGAAAAGTTGCTATTTAGTACTCAAATATTACCAATAGCGGGGAATTAAGCTACCGCAAATTGCAGGGAGGATTAAAATGTAATTCAAGAAGAAAAAAAATGTTTCGTTTCTTAATTGAGGAGGAGACGAATGTAATTAATTACGAATAATTATCAATAGAATTATAATTAATCAATAAAACTATAATAATCTCAATCCTTCATTGAGAAGACGGAAAAAACAACAAGACACGCAAAAAAATGTCGAGACGGCAAAAATTACGGATATGTCCCGTAAAATGTAGGTCATATGGTCATCCCATATATTAGTTTCTGGTCCGCGAGCGTTAGTCAATATTAAATATCTGTCCCACTGATTGGTCCCCCAATTACTAAATACTTTTTTCCAGGGGACGTATGGATTGCAATTTGGCTACTCAGACAAAATAAAAATGTTGCCAGATTGATAAAAACCGTTAGTAGCAGGCATATATCTCTCTCTCTCTCTCTCAAGAAAATTTTTAGATCACATATAAAACTTGTAGGCTGACCATATTTCTTTCAGATAAAAACGGGACAACGAGCTTAGCTTATATTTGGTACGATGGTTTCAAATATGAAAACCGTTCTTCTACATCTACTCTACTTTTTGAGATTCAGTGTAGCTAAATTATTCAATATTTGACTATACAACTTATTGAGTAGTGGTTGAGTTTTTTATGTGGATTGGTTCCTGCTTTTTTCTTCCTTCTTCTCTGTACTGCTAACAGCTGATTGCATGAAGCCCTATTTCCCTATTTGATGGCATATAACCTAGTGTTTGCATCCAACACAACTCATAAAGTTCATTGCTTTCTTTAAAATCGTGCACAACTCCTATGGGCAATTTCGATGCCGAATGAGTTGTGGCGGAGGTGGTTCTTTGTTTCGAAGGTCGATGAAAAGAAAGAATGACGTCCAGTCAATAAAAATAGAACAGAAAAGCCATTCATGATTTTGTTTTAAAAGAGCTAACCTTGAGTACTTTGGTGTTAGGCTTGGTAACCAAGACCAAGTTTGGACTACACACATAAAACTCAGAGAGGATATGTCGCCCAGCACCCGGGCAGGCCACAGTGACACTAAGGAGGGCTCACCCGAGCCACCAAGCCGAGAAAAAACAGACGTGTTTCAGGACCCTGGCTTGGCCATGGTAAACAAAAAAGGGCTCGCTTGAGCTACAAAGCTACAGACTTGTGAACTTTGAATATTGTTGAATTTTCGCTACTTTTTTTTTAACTTTTGCTAACTTTTTTTTTAACTTGATTTATTGCACATTGTAATTTATCTATGCATAATAGAGCACCCAACACCGCCCTGCCCCTATCCAGTGCAATGGCTAAAATTGGCAATTGTCGATAGAGCCTGGGCGATGCATGACATGATATGAAATGAAATGTGTGTAAAACTTGTACAGAACACATAAACTGAAACAGTATAATATACTAATGCCAAGAGAAGGAATTTAAAACTTGGTGTTCCAATGGTTAGGAGGGAACCCATAACCCGCTTTGAGGACTGTTATTTTTGTATTGTGAATTATTTTTTGCATGTGGGCATACGCCTATTTAGCCTCCGCAATACCCATTGCTCACTCACATTCAACCAAAACGAAAGAAGAATATGATAGTATACCTTTTTACGGTCAGGGAGAAGATTCGGTTTCACGAACATCAATGGGTAATTTATGTGCACTTAAAAAAAGGTCCTCCTTGGTCAGCAAGGAGGTCTCTCTCTCTCTGTCAGCCGGGGTGCCATTTTGGCACCACCTTATAATGTTGTAGAAGTGGTTAAGGGGTAAAATTTTCGTCCCGTCTTGTCCGGCGCCTGGGGCACCAGATCCGCTTGCCCCCCCCCCCCCAGTTTCGGCCCCGGGCTAACTATGATACAGTTGATTATGTGGGTGAACTGTTCTATGATACAGTTCATGAAAACTCTTAATCAGGATGGCCCTTGCTTGCACAGGGTAAAAAAAAAAAAAAAAAATGCGTGGAATAAGTACAAGAAAAAGCTAAAATTTTTGATGATCGTAAAATCAAAACGCTCATAAACGATCCTAATTCCGTGGATTCAGAGTTAAAGGCGAGGATCTCATTCGTTCGTTACTTGCCCAGACTGAAAATCTTCGCGGTACAGAGAAAGACAAGGTGAACGATTTCACCAGGGCATAAAGACAATGGAGGGGACCGATACCAGGGCAGATGGGATACTTATATGATGGCAGAGCATTACTGTTGGAATCTGCAAAGAGACCGTAAACAAAGTTCACTCAAGAATTCCAAACAAATGAAGCCTTCGGAGTAAGAATAGAACAAAATTTATACCATGGGCTTTATTTGATTCTTTCCACTTGTAATTTTAAATTAAGCTTATTGTAGATTTGCAGGAGTGTTGCTGTGCTTTGTTTCAATTAATTGAAGTGTTTTGCAAAATTTCCCGAACGAATTTTCTTTTCAAATTTAGCAATTATATCGTAAGCTGAATTTTATATGTTAACATGAATAACGAGAGAGAAGATACTGTCCTATCTCCCAAACAAGAACTGATGGGCAAAAATTTAACGCCATATTTGTTTTCGCCACATGAAATTCACATATAAAATCAGTTTAAAAAACAAAAAACTCCTCCGTGTTTAATGCAACCAAATACCGTCATCGGGCCAGATGTGGCCCTCGGAGTCATCTGATGCGATCTCAAACCTAATTTCGTAAAAATGAACTAAATGGAACGTTTCAAGATCATTTGGGTGACCCGCGGTGCAGTTCCACATCACTTGATTGACCCATGACATATTCCTAGATCGCTTAAGTGGCCCCACAACACGTATACAAGATCAGTCAAGCGTCCTATGGCACATTTCTAAATCGCTCAAGTGACTCGAGTCACATTTGCCTATCACCGTGGCACCGTTCCAGAGCATTTAAGAGACCCACTGCACATATTTACATATCATTTAAGAGACCCACTGCACATATTTACATATCATTTAAGAGACCCACTGCACATTTACAGATCATTTTAGTGACCCATGTCACTTTTACAGATTATTTTAGTGTCTCGCGTGTGTCACTTTTGCAGATCGTTTTAGTGACCCCCATCACTTTTACAAATTCTTCAAGAAACCCGCGTCATATTTACAAATCACTTGAATGGCCCGTGGGTCAGTTCCAGAGCACTCAAGCAATTCGTGGCACATTTACGGATCACTCAAGACTGCTCCAGAGCACTTGAGCAACCTGCGGCATAATTACTGATCTCCGCGCAGCACAGTTCTAGAGCACTCGAACGATGCGCGTCACGTTTACAAATCATTTCAATAGCCCGCGGCACATTCCCACATTCCCAGACCACTTGAGTGACCACTTAAGCACTTAATTTGTCCCCGTGGAGTGGTTTCAGATCATTTAAGCGGCCAGCGAAACATTTACAGATCACTTCAGTAACCTGCGATGTTGTTTCAAAACAATTGGGTGGCCCCGCGACACATTTTCAAATCAATGAAGTAGCCCGTACTCTCCCTAAAGGTTGAACACCCCCCCGGGTTCTACGTACAGTACACATTGTCAATGCCTAATATAAATGCTTTATACAGGGTGGGCAAAAAGTCCGTGGAAACTTCAAAAATTCATAAAAACCTGAAAAATAACCAAAATAAAAAACGGTTTGCAGGGTTAGCATCGCTAGGTCACGGAAAATGTTTCAAGACAGGAAAAAACAGCCGATAGGTGTCGCTGACATACACAGGTTAAAAAAAAAGATACGAAAAAAAGAACAAAATGCCTCCAAATCGTTTATTACAGCAGTATGTATGTTCCACCACCACAGTAAACAACAGGGATAAAATAACAACAAAGCTTTATCCTTCGAACTCAGCATCCTTGTTCAGTACACGGTTTACAACGGTGAACTGGTTGTGGATTAGGAGCGCATATTCTTATAACCGTCTCATTAGCATATTTCCACCGAAGTCGCTCGTACCAGCGCTACCTATCGGTTGTTTTTTGAGTTATTTTTTCCCCTGTCTTTAAAAAATTTCCGTGACCTAGCGATGCTAACCCTGCAAACCGTTTTTTATTTCGGTTATTTTTCCGGTTTTCATGAATTTTTAAAGTTTCTACAGACTTTTTGCTCCACCCTGTGCATTATAATGCCGCAATTGAATGCGTAATTCTAACTTTGTGCAGTTCCACCTGTTGGTGAATGCTTATTTTTTCAATACACACTTGCATAGAACTGAATACTGTATTTTGCAATCATAATTACATTTATTTTTAGTTGAAAAGTAATTTTTTCTGTCATTTGTCTTCAATATCAATATGATTTTAATAATAAAATTTTTATTGAGATAATGTATAATATTAATATAAAAATAATGAATTATTTAAGGAATATTGTACATATCAATTGCATATAAAGCTAACTGCTCAAATTGCAGTTCCAGCTTCTTTCAATGCCTATTGTCCTTGTACTGTGCAATTATATTATTGCAACTACCTTGAGGGAACATTTGCATAAAAATGGCTAATAACTTCTGATTCATCATCGATAGCATGTGAGAGAGATTCATATCGACATGTTACGGTAAATGTGCGTAAAATTATGCATAAATCATCGTGGTAAGTGTGATATCTAAGTTGAATGAGTACGCTATATCAGGGTATAGTCGTAAACTTTTTTTCATACAAGTTTGTTATATCGAGCTCTGATTGTGGAGAGAGAGGGACGTAGACTTGGTCCAGGGGCTGCAGAGAAGAGCTACTGGTCCACCCTATCTGGGCCAGTGATTCCCAAAGGGGGCGATGTAATGTTCCAGGGGGGTGGTAGAAGCTACGGATATAACATAGGGCCCTATGGGTTAGATTGCGTTGTGGGGGGGGGCGATGGGAGAAAAAAAAGGTTGGGAAACTATGGGGTGGACACCATGAGTTGTTAATACACCATCAATCAACTGCTTCGACGAGGGGGACACCAGTGTCGTTTAGTAAGGGATTATTCCAGGTTGTGGTGTGTGTGTCGCGAGGATTTTTTTTTTCTAATAGGGTTGCCAATAAATGGAATAGCTCACCTGCGCGGGGTTGTGAATTCTAACACAACTGATACGTTCGAAATGAAGTACTATAGACAGTGGGATAAATCGAGAAGATATCCATATTTAGATAAGACAACCATAATATTTTTTTATGGGCTGTGTATTATTATTTTTTCTAGTAATATATGCTTTTATATTGGGTTGCTGTATTTCGGTTATACAGTTGAATCTTGTTATAACGAACTCCCAAGAGACCAGAGAAATTATTTCGTTGTAAAGAAATTCCAGGTCTCTGCATTGTTCCCATGTAAACTTATCTGGGAGATTAGAAGAGTGTTCATTAAAACGATATTTTCGCCATAATGGTATTCGTTAAAACAAGATTTTCGCTATAATGGTATTCGTTAAAACGGGATTCGACTGTATTTGACATCCACATTTCCGTGGTGTTTGGGTCAGAACATGATATCTCCAAAAATCACTTTTTGATCTGAAAGAAAATCTTGCTAATTATAACTAATTAGAAGTGAGATAAATGCCCAAATACGTGCGTACGGCTAAACAACATGCTGATGTATGATATTTTCATTTGTATTTGTGTGTCAATGCTTTATTTTTGATTTTTAAATGACAATGAGAAAATGCTTATATCCCAAAAATGCAATTTTTTGAAGTTATCATGTTCTGACCAAATACCACAGATTTTTTATGGCCATAATTTTTTCAGCTACCTCGCTGGGCAATTTGCCCGTTGTGACCTTCCTAGTTGAATTTGTATATTCACCGGTATAAAAGTGATAAATTTATCAAACTCACCAAGACGACTGGTAAGTATGCATAATAACCGGTTATTATGCATAAAACCCGTATTTATCTCATTTACCGTAACATATATATTCTGATTTAATTTGTTTTTTTAATGGTAATATGATGAATTTATCAAACTCACTAAGACGACTGGCAAGTATGCATAATAATCGCATTTATTTATCCCAAATAATATAATTACCGTAATAATATATATATATATATATATATATATATATATATATATATATATATATATATATATAGTCGAATACCGTTTTAACGAATACCGTTATAGCGAAAATCTTGTTTTAATGAACACTTTTCTAATCCCCCAGATAACTTTACATGGGAGCAATGCAGAAACCTGGAATTCCTTTATAACGAAATTTCGTTATAACAAAGTAATTTCTCTGGTCTCTTGGAGTTCGTTATAACGGGATTCGACTGTATATATACGAAATGAGATACATTATGAAGAGTACCGAACGTTACAAATAAAAGACGTTTTATATTTTATTGGTTCAGAAATTGGTTCTTCTTTAGGACGGATCTTGGAGAAAAGGGTACGGGCCATTTTCTCTTATATAAGATTCGTTCAGGTCACGTAAAACAAACAATTGCCCGAGAAACTCGTTATCAACCTCTCTCTCTCTGGTTACTCTTCTTCTGTTTTGTTTTTTCATTACTCAATGTTATACATGGCGCATGTACGTGTTATTACAGCCCGAAATTTTCTTCTCATCGACCGGATCATTATACGTCATTTTTCCTCGAAAAATTTCTTCTATATACATAACATTGGGTTCATATTTCTCTGTTTATGTAACTCTGGAATGTTCAACATGTATAGGGTGACCATATGTCCCGTATTTCCCGGGACAGTCCCAGTATTTTTGTTTTTCTGGCCGTCCCGACTTTTTGGCTAAAGTGTCCCGGTTTTTCTCGTTTTTTTTTACAAGAAGCCTACTTAAATTTTTATTCTTCATTGAAGTCAAAGATTGAAATTATTTTTCAACTCAACAATTATATTATGATAGTTACAAACATAAATAAGAACTTTTTTTTTTTCGTGGAATTCATTTTAATCCACTGCAATTTGCCCCGTAATGCTTCATTTCCCGCCATGGTGATTTTTCCGTAATTTCAGCTATATTTGCCAACTTTGTTTAGTTTTGGCGTCATTTTTGGCGGTAATTGGCGATGGCCCGTATTTGGAATACTAATTTCCCGTATTTCTCTCGAGGAAATATGGCCAGCCTAAACATGTATGTCTTCTACTAGGAACTAATGTACCCTTCCTGTAGGTCTATAACAGTGTTTCCTCAACCTTTCTGAAAAACAAGGACCAGTAAAATGTCTGAAACAATTCGACGGACCACTTGTGTCCCGGTTTACGGAATTACATATTGATAATTATCGTTGTTTCGATTTTTTTTTTATACATTTGCGCATACTTTTGACAGTGCTTTCGATCACAATTGTCGATATCACATATTTTACTGATTATTATTAAAGGCCTCAGTTTGTACCGTAGTTTTCTGGATGAAAAATAGTCATCAGATCTTCTGAATATTTTTTTTTCGTGAAATAGGTACATTTTTGTTTACTGCGATTTCTAGCAGCCCTTTATTTCCACACCCTTCTGCAATTTCAGTAGTAATTAGCAAGTCGCATTTAAAGCAATGGAGCATATTTACAGTGGAGCCTCCCCTAATGGACACTCCCCATTAACGGACACCTTTATGATCTCCGGGCCCCCATGGAATAGAGCTTTAATGTATTTCACTCCCCGTTAGTGGCCAGTAAAATCCGTCAAACTCTAATTTATTCATTTTTGTTCATGAATCTCGGATTCATCATTATTCAACGGGGGGATTACGTATAATCCCAAGCTCGTGTTGGTAAATACGAGATAAACCTTTAATTAATTACTTGATTAACGAAACATAACTATGCTCCAGGTTGGTGATTCCGAATGGTAATGTGCTGGTTTTGTTGCCATGTGCTACATGTTGATTACGTGTGAAGAAAGCCAACATTACACGACTGTGTTAATGGGATTTTATGTTTTTATCTTCTTCACGCTTATTTTAATTTAATTCAATTTTTATCACAAAATACGTGTAGTGCACGTTTCATGTCAGGGGAAAAATAATTAATTATAATTAATTGGTTTATTAAAGAGAAGAAAGGTTCCAAATTTTTCCCATGTCTATCACTTTCCATTTTTGTTCGAGGATTATGCATAATCGAAGGTAAAAGTGGTAAATGTAGTGAAATTTCATCAAACTTCCTTTATCGAGATGATTGGTGATTATGCATAATCATAGGTGTTGTCACAGTAACATATACATTTTAATGTATAGGAACCAACTGCGACAGAAGATAAGCATCGTATAAATGTGAAATTCGTATAAACGAGGTTCCACTGTGAATCGTACCTCTCCCGTTAGCGATCAAAATTTTTGGTTCCTTGGGTGTCCGCTATCGAGAGTTTCTACTGTACTATTTTAGGGGCACGAAACTCTTTCTTAATAATGTTTTATTGAACTTTTGGCACTTGACAAATGTCCCTACATCTAGTTGATGCTCTGTTATGTTTCATTGTTAGCCATGCATGATCTAGTGCATAGTCTCCCAAACTTTTTGTTCCATCGCCCCCTTCATCAGAAATTTTTTCCTCTCATCGCCCCCCCAACTCACGCAAACCCATAGGATCCCATGTTAAATCAGTAGGTTATATCGCCCCCTTGGACCATTCCATCGCCCACCAAGGGGGCGATATTGCCCACTTTGGGAAACACTGATCTAGTGTTACAAACTTTATAATTCTATAAACATAGATTTGTCTCATGTTTAGTGTGTGACATTTCGTTCTACGGTTTTTAGAGTTAGTACACTCGATTCCCGTTTAAACGAATACCGTTTAACGAAAACTATTTTAATCCCCCCCAAAATAAGTTTACATAGAAACGAAACAATATAGTACGGAATTCCTTTATAACGAAAATTCGTTATTACGAAGTGATTTCCCCGGTCTCTTGGAGTTCGTTATAACGGGATTCTACTGTATATTTGTTATTAGTTATCTTATATTTTATTGTAAGTGTTATTTAATCCTGTATGTGTCTGTATCATATATCCTATCCCAGGCACAAAAATTCCATGTCGTTATTGAATAACGTAATAGAGATATCCTTCAGGAAGTTATTATATCAATCGTGTTTTTTCTTCTTTGTTTTCCTCATTTATTTCCACATACAGTATCTGGATCAGTGAGTTGAGTTTTTCGCCAAAAAGTTACATGACGATATTGTGATTCTTATCTTCCGAAGTCCGCAGTGATTTGTTGCTTTGAATTCTGAAAAATTAATCGAAAAGTAAAACAAAAAATACTTTGAAACTGTGATAAAAATTGAAAATCCCTTGGAATCTTTTTGAAATAAATCCCACGTGATAATCGATTTTAAAATAAGATATCGAATAAAAATGGGATTTTTTAGCAATTTCTAACTGGAATGTTTTTGAAAGATATATCTTCAGCTTATACAATGTTTTCTTTTAAACAATTTCTAATAAAAATGGTTTTAAAATGTACAGCAAAACCGGTTTGAAAATTTGAGTAGGAATGGTTTCAAAATACTCAGTAGTAATAGTTTCTAAATATTTTGTGTAAATCACTTTGAAATATTCAGTAAAAATGTTCAAAAAAATAATTAAAAATTATGAATTGTTTTTATTGACGAGGGCTTTTTTTTAAACATGTTTTATTAACAGGGATTTTTTAGTGTTCGAAACAATTCTTATAATATATAATTCTTATTTAGTGTTCGAAACAATTCTTATATAATTTAGTGTTCGAAACAATTCTTATATAATTTAGTGTTCGAAACAATTCTTATATAATTTAGTGTTCGAAACAATTCTTATATAGTTTAGTGTTCGAAACAATTCTTATAATATATAATTCTTATTTAGTGTTCGAAACAATTCTTATATAAATAAGTGATCGAAACAATTCTTATATAATTTAGTGTTCGAAACAATTCTTATATAATTTAGTGTTCGAAACAATTCTTATAATATATAATTCTTATTTAGTGTTCGAAACAATTCTTATATAATTTAGTGTTCGAAACAATTCTCATATAGTTTAGTGTTCGAAACAATTCTTATAATATATAATTCTTATTTAGTGTTCGAAACAATTCTTATAATATATAATTCTTATTTAGTGTTCGAAACAATTCTTATAATATATAATTCTTATTTAGTGTTCGAAACAATTCTTATAATATATAATTCTTATTTAGTGTTCGAAACAATTCTTATAATATATAATTCTTATTTAGTGTTCGAAACAATTCTTATAATATATAATTCTTATTTAGTGTTCGAAACAATTCTTATATAATTTAGTGTTCGAAACAATTCTCATATAGTTTAGTGTTCGAAACAATTCTTATATAGTTTAGTGTTCGAAACAATTCTTATAATATATAATTCTTATTTAGTGTTCGAAACAATTCTTATAATATATAATTCTTATTTAGTGTTCGAAACAATTCTTATAATATATAATTCTTATTTAGTGTTCGAAACAATTCTTATATAAATAAGTGATCGAAACAATTCTTATATAATTTAGTGTTCGAAACAATTCTTATAATATATAATTCTTATTTAGTGTTCGAAACAATTCTTATATAAATAAGTGATCGAAACAATTCTTATATAATTTAGTGTTCGAAACAATTCTTATATAGTTTAGTGTTCGAAACAATTCTTATATAGTTAGTTCGAACACTTTTTTACTGATGATTCCCTTTTTTTCGAACATTTTTCACGAACGATGATTTTCGAACACTTGTTAATTATTTTAATTAATACTTTTAATTAATGATTTTTGTGTGTTTTTGGATACTTTTAATTAATGATTGTTTTTGAATAGATTGTTTTTTGATACTTTAATTAATAATTGTTTTTGAATATTGTGTGGGTTTTTTAATACTTTAATTAATAATTGTTTCCAAATACTTTCAATTAATTCTTGTTTTTTAATAGATTGTTTTTTGACACTTTGAGCACTTCACGCACAAGCTTTTGGCAATAAATTTGGATTATCTATATTTGACGAATCGGCGATAAATCTGGTAACCTTGCGCTAACCCAGAGGTCTTCAATCTTTTTCTAGTCTCGAGCACTTTCTGAACCCATCATCAAAACAAGAGCACCCTTGCGGCAAGTTTGACATACCAATGCATGAAATCACACAGGATGATTTCAATCCATCAATACAATATGTACAATATGTGCTCGGGATGTTGATCAAGTGCTCGCGAGCACAAAATCGAACACTAACATCGAGCACTCTGGGTACTTCCGGGAACATCATAGTGCTCGTGAGCAACGGGTTGACCTATGCTAACCTATCCACACGTTAGAAAAAGAAAAAAGAATATATATATATTCTTTTTTTCCTTTTTCTAACGTGTGGTTTGTTTAGAGAGTTTTTTATAGTCCTCTTTTCACCCTCACCCTACGTATTTTCTTTCGCTCTTGCATATGTAACAGAAAGACAACATTGTGTGTGCGGAAAAAAAACCATTAGAAGGAGTATATGGGAAGAAAGGGGGAAAGAAAGAGCAACTCCCCCCCCCCCCGTAGCGATAGGATTTTTCCTATAAAGCTTCGCGATGGTGAAGACAGAGGAAAGAAAACTTAGAGAGCTTGTTTGAATTTATTCCCCCGTCGTTTTATTTAGTGTTCGAAACAATTCTTATAATATATAATTCTTATTTAGTGTTCGAAACAATTCTTATAATATATAATTCTTATTTAGTGTTCGAAACAATTCTTATAATATATAATTCTTATTTAGTGTTCGAAACAATTCTTATATAATTTAGTGTTCGAAACAATTCTCATATAGTTTAGTGTTCGAAACAATTCTTATATAGTTTAGTGTTCGAAACAATTCTTATAATATATAATTCTTATTTAGTGTTCGAAACAATTCTTATAATATATAATTCTTATTTAGTGTTCGAAACAATTCTTATAATATATAATTCTTATTTAGTGTTCGAAACAATTCTTATAATATATAATTCTTATTTAGTGTTCGAAACAATTCTTATATAAATAAGTGATCGAAACAATTCTTATATAATTTAGTGTTCGAAACAATTCTTATAATATATAATTCTTATGCAATATACGTCCGTGATCATTAAGAGGTTACTTAATAATTGTGTTCACAATAGTTTCAATTAATCATTGTTTTTGAATCGATTATTTTTTACACTTTTAATTTTTCATTATTTTCAACTACTTTCAATTAATAATTATTTTCACAATACTTTTAAGTAATTACCGTTTTTAAGCACTTTGAGTTGCAACGGTTGTTTTTTTTACATTTTTTATTATAATGATTGTTTTTGGACATTTTTGATCAAACAGTTGTTTTCGCGAACACTTTTTAATTAAAAAAAATTTCGAACACTTCTTGATTAACGATGATTTCAGAGTAATTCACGAGATTTGAGGAAATATTTCATTATATCAGGAACACTTTTTTTTTATTGACATACGGAATGTTTCGAACACTTTATGTTATGTAAGGGTTGTTTCGAACACTTAATTACATAATAATTGTTTCGAACTCTAAATTACATAAGAATTGTTTCGAACACTAAATTATATAAGAATTGTTTCGAACACTTAATTATATAAGAATTGTTTCGAACACTAAATTACATAAGAATTGTTTCGAACACTAAATTATATAGGAATTGTTTCGATCACTTATTTATATAAGAATTGTTTCGAACACTAAATAAGAATTATATATTATAAGAATTGTTTCGAACACTAAATTAGAATTATATATTATAAGAATTGCTTCGGACACTTAATTATATAAGAATTCTATATAACACAAATTTTTTCAAGTATTATTCCCAGCAGCACTTTTTCATTATATTGTTATAAGGATTTTTCGAGCACTAAATCATATAAGGATTTATTTCTAACACTTTTTTATATAAGTACTATTTTAAACACTTAATAAGAACACTTTATAGTGACGGACTCGCGATGCGAGGATCCGGGTTCGAACCACACAGTGGTGGTCGGCTTAAGTTGGTTTTCTGTGGTTCCCAACTTCAAGGCGCAAATGCGAGCCGATCTCCCCGTTAAAAAGTCTCGCCACAGAGAGCAACAGTCCTACAACGATAAATCATTCAATCATAACACTTCACTCATAGTTAGAAAAACTGGTGGCAGATGGCAGCACTACACATAACAAGCATTACAGAGAAACAAAAAACTTCACGTCAGGTTTCACTACACGTACACGCACATTCCCGCATGTACCGATTCGGTGTGGGCGGGGTGCATGTGTGGTGTAGCAGTAGTAGGTAGGGGCTCGGGGATCCATGATGTTCTTAAGTCAGCCACCTCGTTGGGCAATTTGCCTGTTGTGGCGTTGTATTTGTATTTGTAATATTTTTGAAAAACACTTTTTATTAGCAATGATATTTAACCGCTCTATGTTGCAATTGCTTTGAAACAGTTGGCAATTATAGTTTCCAAATATTTAAGAAAACTGACTAGCAATGTTTAGAAAAAATATTTACAGAAATATTCAGTAAGAACGTGGTTTCGAAATTATCAGCAGCAATAATTTTCGAATAATTTTTTATCAAAAATAACTTTTTAACATTTTCAACAATTTTTTTTGTTCATTTATCCTCCACAAAACAATTACAGTAAACCCTGTCTTCAACGCAATCTTAATGGACCGGGTTTTTTTGTCCGTTCAACACAGGTTTCCGCTAAGGTTCAATTGATGTACATAATGCGCAAAATTATGTAACGATCTCGCGCGTGATTGAAATAAAAATAAATTAGTTGAAGATAAAGTAAATAATTCAAAAAAATTTATATATATAAATAAATAAATAAATAAGTCGTTAGTAGAGCCCGGATTATATGCATTTGCATATTTTGGCCTTTTTTGGCATTGATGCATATAAATGCATAAAATCAAAGAATTTTCAGTATAAGTGCATATTTTTGAATGTTTATTTAAGCTCACTCATTTCCTTTTTATAATTTTCCAATAAAATATTGTTCATAATATTTTCATAATATCGATTTTTCTCGCTGGTGAAATTTAGTGAATTAGTACACATTTATAAAGTATTTTACGAATATCAACCGTTTTATTGTAAGGCTATTTCTAGAGATATGTCAGTGTTGAATCTTATTTTCGTTATTGAGCAGCTACAACAAACTGAAAATAAAAAATTCCTGAATAAAAAATATGTAGAAGTTATTTTTTGCATATGCGGCGTATATATATATATGAGAGGGTATTTTTTGTAAATGAATACATATGCACTAAGAAATAGAAAAGATGCATTTTGAAAACACATCTGCTTTTTTTTTGCATGGTGATTTTTCAATGCATATTTTCTCATTTTTTATACATATTTCGGAATTTTTGACTTTTTTTCAAGATTTCTAATGCATATTTTGGGGTGTTTAATGTATATTTTGGAATTTCCAGTGCATATTTTGGCATTTTAAGTGCATATTTTGGAATTTCCAGTGCATATTTTGGCATTTTAAGTGCATATTTTGGGGTGTTTAATGCATATTTTGGAATTTCCAGTGCATATTTTGGCATTTTAAGTGCACATGTTATATTTTAAATGCATATTTTTGCATTTTAAGTGCATATTTTTGCATTTTAAGTGCATATTTTAGCATTTTTAAGTGCATATTTTAGAATTTTTAAGTGCATATTTTTCCATTTTTAAGTGCATATTTTTCCATTTTTAAGTGCATATTTTTCCATTTTTAAGTGCATATTTTTCCATTTTTAAGTGCATATTTGCATATTTTTAGAGCATATTTTGCCACTGTTTTAGTGCATATAATCCGGGCTCTAGTCATCAGCCTATAATGACTAAATACTGTATTTAGGTTTCGACACAATCTGTGTAAAATTCCGACCTACACTCTTTCTCTTCTAAAATAACGGCTTGCGTTCTTTTTAACCTCCCGAAAAATTTTCAATTAGGGTGTCAATATCTGTCGTGTCAGGTTCTGTTCGTACATTATCGTCTATGTTTATGTAATCCTCAGCATCAGGGCCGTAACCAGGAATTTTGTGAGGGAAAGAGCAACATGATTTTGCCGCCCCTAACACTGTAAGATTCAATGATTTTATAACGGAGTTTTTGTTCCCACCTAAAATTTGCTATCCCTTAAATTTTGCCGCCAGGGCAGTTGACCTCCTTTACCTATTTCTAAATAATTCCGGCCGTGCTCAGCCTTGCGATCACGGAAATGCACACAACTTGCATACATTTGTAAGTCTTACATTTTATCATTTGGAAATTCAAACCCTTACACTGATTTCTCCCATGGAAAATCCTACTTTTCCGAAAAATTTTGGTACAATTTCAGAATGCAACTGCTTTACTACATATGGCTTTATAGCGCTTTACTACATATCAAAACCGCACCATCAAGTACAGAAACGGTTTTTGCTAATCTAACGGTGGATGATGAACTCACATTTGTAAGTATAGATTGGGTAAAAAGTTTCGGTGGAGCACTTTAACATTTTGTACGATCCTTTGGTCTAGTAGTCGCCAAACGCTCGCAGTATTTATGTGAAATTTTCCGGTAAAGGGTACAATTTTCCTTTCCGTATCCGCATTAGGGGCCGTTCAAGTATTACGTAAGCAAAAGTCAGCAAATATCTGACCCCCCCCCCCCTTGTCAGCAAAATTTCGTCATCAGCTCTGCTCCTCTGAATTCTAACATATTGGTGGGATCAGAGACGTACACGGGGGGGAGGGGATGGGGGGACTTATGCCCCCCCCCTCCCACGCTCAAAAATTTATTTTTCAATGCAGAAAATATTTTTTTTAATTGAAATTTCGGAAGAAAATACCTTTATGGGTTATTATAATAAATTCCTGTTAATTTCAATGTTATTTTAATTCTATGAACGCAAAAAATTTATCTTTAATAAATTCATCGCGAATAATGATTTTCGCGATGAAGCGAAATCATCGCGATTTCGCGATAATTTCGCCATATATTGATAAATCCCCATAAACGCCCTTGGCCCGCGGACCAAATATGGCCCTGGGGGGGGGGTTGTCTGATGCCTGCCCTAAAACCTAATTTTGTAAAAATGAACTAAGCGGCACATTTTTACAGATCGCTGAAGTGACCCGTGGTACTATTCCAGAGCATTTAAACGGACCGTGGAACATTTTCAGATCACTTAAATGGCCCGGGACACAGTTCCAGAACACTTAAGCGATCCGTGACACATTAGATCCCTTGAATGATATGTGGCACAGTATTAGAGCACTTGAACGGCCCCCAGTGCGGTTCTACATCGCTCAAGTTACCCGCGGCACATTCTCAAATTCTTTGAGTGATTCGTGGCATATAATTACGGATCACTTGTTCCAGAGCGCTTAAGTGGCCCGGACACGTTTCCAGATCACTTGGATCCGCGAAACATTTAGAGATCACTAAAATGGCCCTGTAGGGCACTTATCAATAGGGGGGGGGGGGAATGTTACTTCAAGTGCCCACAAACTAGCGAAAGGTTTTTCTCGTTTCTGGCGCACCGAGTAAGATTCCATTAAGAATATTCCATATTTTCACAAAGGGTGGTTGATGACGTAAGCATTCTCCAACCCCCCTCCCCTCCCCCCTTGTCATCAAAAGTCAGCAAATCGGAAACCCCCTCCCCCCCCCCCACCCATCGATACTGCGTAATACTTTGAAATGGCCCCTTAGACAGGCAGGTTCCGTTTAATCCGGGTTTTTTTTAATGTGTATTTTGGCATTGAAATCACGGGACCACGATTTTTTTTCCGTTGAAGACACGTTATACCGCATTTAGAAACATTTGTTTTACGCAGTTCCTCTTTTTCTCTTAACACAACAATGATTTTAAATGCATTTATTCACGATATAAAAATTCAAATTTTAATAATATACGTACGTTTTATTGCAAAACATATTTTCAAATGACAACGAAATAAAGAAAAAAGAACATTTCATTTTTTTCTTTCTTTCGTTATTTCTTGCCGAATTCATGGGAAATATAAGTTTACTTTCACGTAAAGAAAAGAATACTTTTTCCCTTTCCTTTTCTGCATGTCATGGACTCATTCGAAGATGCCTTTTTATCGCTGGTGACAACAATAAACAATGCATTCAAAGAAAACCACCGACAGTACAATGACTTTCACGTAATTTGAATACAACAGGAGGAAAAAATATATATATCAGTAACATTTTTGACTGAAAATAAAAACTCTGCAAATGTGGAAGAAATGTATAAAATTTTTCTACAAGAGCCAAACAAAATGATATTTCAGCTTTCTACAAGGTGATTATAATTAAACTGGCAATACTTAGACCAGGGGTTCTTAACCTTTTTCAACCGCGACTAAAAATCAGTAACATTATCATCTTTAGGACCCATCGGTCTATCTTTAATTTTAATAAATAAAACTATTTTATTTATAAAAATTTTAGTTTTCTCTCAGTTTGAGACTTTTTTAATCGGAAATAGTATTTCTGGTTGGGAAAATGTTTATTTTGAGAAATTAGTGAAACCAGTTCATGGTATCTTAGCGTGAACAACAGAGCCACAGCCCAGGGCCGTCGAATCAAATAGAGGGAGGGGGGCCGAAGTTATTGAAATTTCTAGCATCAATTTCTCAATTTCTGTTAATTCTGAAATTATCTCTCGCATATTATCTGCCGCTGTGGTGGTCGAGTGGTTACAGTGACGGACTCGCGATGCGAGGATCCGCGTTCGAACCCCACAGTGGTGGTCGGCTGAAGTTGGTTTTCTGTGGCTCCCAACTTCAAGGCGCAAATGCGAGCCGATCTCCCCGTTAAAAAGTCTCGCCACAGAGAGCAACAGTCCTACAACGATAAATCATTCAATCATAACACTTCACTCATAGTTAGAAAAACTGGTGGTAGATGGCAGCACTACACATAACAAGCATTACAGAGGAACAAAAAAAACTTCACGTCAGGTCTCACTACACGTACACGCACATTCCCGCATGTACCGATTCGTTAGGGGTTCCGCGGGAGGGGGTGTGGTGTAGCAGTAGTAGGTAGGGCCTCCAAAAAATGGCTCGGGGATCCATGATGTTCTTAAGTCAGCCACCTCGTTGGGCAATTTGCCTGTTGTGGCGTTGTATTTGTATTTGTATAAATTCTCAATCGTTTTCAATTCTACAATTATTTCTCTCGTTAGTTTTAGAATAATTTTTCATCAATTTTAGAATGATTGTTCTCCTCAATTCTCGAATCTTCCATCATTTTGAAATTCACACGAGGTTTCACCTAAAAATGTCTGGGTCCTAATGCCCAGCCCCTAAAACGTGAAGCGTTAAGGCGCAACCGAAACCTGTAGCTCAACAAATGAATTTATAGCCGAATTGTAAGTGGATTCTTACGACCCATCTCAGAAGCCCCAGCGACCCATAGGTTAAGAACCCTTGAATTAGACCTAATGTAGCGCTTGTTTTGGTGGACATACCATGGGGAAAAAGAAAATTGCGATAATATAAAGATATAGTTAAATTTTCGACTACCAGGTGAAAAAAAAACCATTTTTTTTTTGTATAGTCCCCACCCTCATGGTCCATATAAACGCAAGACTATACAGCCTCCGGCCTGTGGGCCAAATGTGGCCCGCCGAGGTACTTATCTGGCCCATGAAAAGTGTTGCGGTAGAGAAGTACTATTACACACAACATGATAAATACCTAGGCTGACCATATTTCCCTCATAAAGATACGGGATATCGATATCCATACTCAAATCATATCGCCAATCACACGCAAAAAAATTGTCTATCAAAAGCAAGTAAAGTTGCCAATTACAACCAAAAAGTGATGTTGATAACTGTCGCTGAAATTGCTGAAAAATCGCCAATGGCAAGAAATGAAGAGATACTGCTAATCGCAGTTGATAAAAATGTAATTCGTGACAAAGAAACGTACATGTTTGACAAATATATGAGACGAATATACAGCGGATCCCGCTTATAACGTTTTTCAAAATACCGTCATGAAAAACGTTGTAAGCGGGAAAACGCTTTAAACAGGAAATTTCATTGAGAATTAGTTAGAGCTGGAACCACGAAAATAGGTCGTACAAAGTGGGAAACGTCATAAGTGGGAGCGCTATAAGCGGGATCGATTGTATTTGTGACTACAGTTTATTATGATAGAATCATACTTATCCTAATATAATTTATAAATCATGAAAATAATCTTAATCCGTGATTTCCCAAAAATTCAACGGAACTTTGTTAAATAAGAGAAAAAACAAACCGTTTTGTAAAAATGTGGGGCGGCTAAAATGGAATGTCCCGTAAAATACAGCTCATATGGTCACCCTTTAAAGTATACAAGTTTTTTTCCCCGCGAGCGGCGGAAATTCCGCTTATTTGGCCAATACCACACTAAATATATTTCTAGTATGGTGTTGATTTGGCCCCCGTACCGAAAAGGTTGTGCACCCCAAATATAACGTATCTACCACGTTTCAACGAAATACGTCCACCAAACTGGGACGCTACATAGGTCTGAGTAGTGTCAGTTTAATTATGACCACCCTGTATGTAATTTATTCAATTTTCTGAGTAAAATCAAAAGTGAATGATTATGTAATCAGGAAAAATTTCGAAATGCATCCATTTTTGCTAGTTGTGAGAAAATTTTATAACGATCATTTTTTCGGACATGTTTTACTAACGGTGATTTTTGAACGCAAGGATTGCTTTCGGACACTTGCTACTAACGATGATTTTCGCACACTTTCTACTAGTGATTGTTTTCGGACACTTTCATCTTTCGATGATTTTTTGGACATTTTTTACCAACGATGATTTTCGAACAATTTTTACTAACGATTATTTTCGGACACTTTTTACTAGCGAATGATTTTCATACACAATTTACTAACAGTGATTTTCAAACAATTTTTACCAATGATGATTTTCGGACACTCTCTACTAGCGATGGTTTTTGGACATTTTCTATTAACGATGATGTCCGAACACTTTTTACCAACGGTGATTTTCGAGCAGCACTCATTATTAGATATTGTTTTCGGGCACTTTTTACTAATTATTTTTTCAGACACTTTCTTCTTTCGATGATTTTTAAATACTTTCTACTAGAGATGATTTTTGAACACTTTTTACTAGCGATTGTTTTTGGACATTTCTTATTAACGATGGTTTTTGGACACTTTTTACTAGCGATTGTTTTTGGACATTTCTTATTAACGATGGTTTTTGGACACTTTTTACTAGCGATTGTTTTTGGACATTTCTTATTAACGATGGTTTTTGGACACTTTTTACTAGCGATTGTTTTTGGACATTTCTTATTAACGATGGTTTTTGGACACTTTTTACTAGCGATTGTTTTTGGACATTTCTTATTAACGATGGTTTTTGGACATTTCTTATTAACGATGGTTTTTGGACACTTTTTACTAGCGATTGTTTTTGGACATTTCTTATTAACGATGGTTTTTAGGCACTTTTTACCAACGATGATTTTCGAGTACTCTCTAAGTATTGTTTTTGGGCACTTTCTACTAACGATGGTTTTCGAACTCTTTGTACTTAATCGCACATGCATCTCGTATACATTCCTCTAAGGAATTTCTAATGAATTGGTACACTTCGGAATGTGCGCGTACGCGTTGTGAACCTAACGTGCAGTTTGTTTCTGTGTAATGCTTGTTATGTGCAGCGCTTTCATCTGCCATCAATTTCGCTAACTGTGTGTGAAGTGTAATGATTGAAGATTTTACCGTTGCGGGCCTGTTGCTTTCTGGAACTCTTTCTACTGACGATGATTTTTGAACACTTATAAATTACTGTTTTTTAGTACTTATTAATTATTGTTTTAAATATTTATTAATTGTGGTTTTTAAATATTTATTAATTGTGGTTTTTAAATATTTATTAATTATTGTGTTTCAATACTTATCAATTTTTGTTTTTGAATACTTATAATGATTGCTTTCGAATACTTTTGTAATTGAAAATTGTTTTCAGTCACAGTTTACAATGACTTCCTTTTTTTCTGAACGGTTTTAGAGCACCTTTCGTTAATGGTTATAGAACCCTTTTTACTGAAGATTACGCCGAACATATTTAACATAAGAGGTTGTTTCGAACACTCTTTTATTGTTAGAAATTTTATTCAGTTTTGACACTCGTAAATTATTTCAATTTTCTCATCAAAAACCGAAAGTGAATAATTATGTAATCGGGTAAAAATTACGAAATTTCGTCCACCTTCGCTAGTTGCGAGAATTGTCTCCTTAGCGTCGTAATTTCCACAAGAAAAATAAAAAAACACCATGACATTCTGTGTGAAGTATGTATGTACATATTTGACTAAATCTTTGTTTAGGTTTGTAGTAATCTCCAACCCATGGCTCACGTTTGAATATAAGTAGCCAAATATTTACGCGATGAGACGTTAACTGGGAAATGCGCACATCGAGTAGAAAACGCGTGTGAGAACATTCTCTCCAACTTTATTCTTCCGTCCTAATGCGTTTGTGCCCGTTTGTGTTTTTTTTTGCTAAATTACTTACACGTGGGTCGCTCCCGCCAAGGACAAAATTGATGCTTACTATTGCTGAAAAGAAATTCATTAGTATAAAGTATCACACACCCTAAAAATAATGTAAAGACAGGAAAAAAAGCTACCGCTATCTATAGTTTTATTCCCAGTTGGGAGAAAGTCAGTTGCCCATAAATGTGATGATGGTTTGGTCCAACAATGACCGATGAAAATGACCTTTTGTTGATGGAAACGGCTCGTCAGTTCATTTGATCTTTTTTTTTTGTCGCACCACGGTCATTTTCTGCACACGAGTACTAATTAGACCGGGACCTACAATTTTTTCCCGATTCCGGGCGGCAGCGTTAAACATTTAGCTGCTGGTGCTCTAATCCCTCGGTGTGGGACTCCCTGCGGAAGCAATCTTTTTCCGTAGTCATATTGTCGCTGTTTCTGTTGCTCAGGAAAGTTTCTGACATGGACGAATCGGGGTATCGAACTCGCGACAACTCTAAACATCCTTTGGTACTTGAAGCGAGTGTCCTATCGAACTGGGCTGCGTCACCCAGGGCAACGCCATCTATAGCTAGATCTATAACGCCATCTATGTAGTTATAGGAGGTGTTGCCCAGGGCCGCAACCGGGGGGGTTCAACAGGTGGGTCTGGCGCCAGACCAGAGGGAGTGTGTGAGTTTCATTTTTTTTACCTCTTCTTCAACATTACAATGGGTTGGGAAAGAAAGTGGTGGTGTGGTGTAGTAGTAGTAGGTGGGGCCTCCAAAAAATGGCTCGGGGATCCATGATGTTCTTAAGTCAGCCACCTCGTTGGGCAATTTGCCTGTCGTGGCGTTGTATTTGTATTTGTATAAATGCAAATTAACAGAAAAAAATTAACGAAGATTTCGAGCTGGAAAAGATTTTGAACTTATGAACGAAATAATTCCACAGCAAAATAAAATTAGGACCTAATGAAAGAAATTTTCTGAGAACTAATGAAAATTCAGGATCTATGAATTGAAAACAAGAAAAATAATTTAGAGATAATTTCAGTACGTGAGTGAAAATTCAGAGCAAATAAAAGAAATAATTCCAGAATGGATGAGAAAATTCAAAATAAATGAAAGAAATAATTTCGAAATTGATGAAAATTCAAAATTTATGAAAAAAAATATCCAGAATTTCGATGAAAATTATTACTACCGTAAGTGTGGATCCCCCCTCCCCCACAAAAAAATGCGTGGCCCTTTGCGACCGCACCTGTCACACACCCCTAAGTGTGGTTCTGCACTTAGCCCGTTCACATGGCAAATAGAAAAAGTGGGTACAAAACCCGCTTTCTCAAAAATTTTCACCAATGCCTGTTCTCAATTGATTTCCTTACGAAGGAAAAAAGTCGTGAAGCAGGTGCTAGAACTCCTAATGATACCGCAATATTTTCACATGTGAACGCTATAAAACACCGAATCAAATTGTCAATTCAAAAGAGTAAAGTAACAATACTGGAATAGGAAATAGGAAGAACAATTTAACAGTGAATACATTTTTTTCAAGATTTCAGGGGGTGCCCTGGTTGACTAACCCAGGGCCCTGCTGTGTGATCCAACATTAAAATGATTTACTATTAAATAGTCCGAGTTCCGATTTCAAAATTGCACTCTTCACATCAGAAGTCTTCAACCTTTTTCCTAGTCACGAGCACTGCCTGTACCCATCATCAAAAGAAGAGCACCCGTATGGCAAGCTTAACATACGAATGCATGAAATGATGATGATTTTAATCCTTCTAAGGTGTTTAATCGGAACATTGAGCAAGAGTGCTCGCGAGCACGAAATCAGACACGAGCATCGAGCACTTTAGGTACTTCAGGGAGCACCATGTTGCTCGCAAGCAACGGGTTGAAGATCCCTGCTTTTACATCTTAGGGTACAAACAAGTGCACGCGGTTTTCCGATTCAGTAAGTCGGCGCCGTTGCTGATTGGTTTAAAATTCGGGTTTTTCAACCAATACGTTTTTTAAACAACCAATACAGGTACAACCAGTTAGTGGTACAACCAATACAGGTTTTTCGTAACGGCGCCGACTCGTGGAATCGGAAACCAGCATGCACTACGTCCGTTACATTATGTGTAGATTTCAATTCATTTAGGTATTGGTGAGCATCAAATGGGCGAAGTAGGACAAAATTTATGAACGCGGAAGGGGAAAGTCTATTAGAGTCGTTTCATGAGCAGTAATGTAGTAAGATTTTATGCAGTTTGCCTTCATTCCATTTATTCAAAAAGTGTGCATTTTTTTATGATACCGATATCAGTTTCCCTTGCGATAAGCCGAATTCTAGAAAGCCAATAATGTAAAGCCACTTTGCCATACCTGTTATCAGTCACCTCGAACTGGACACCGCCTATTTTGATTGCCAAAGCACTGTTATCTTATCTTGAAAAATATGAACAGTGTTCTCTCTCACGAGTTCCTCCCGTACATTCATCCGCACCTTATGTTATGAACACTTGTCTGATAAAAACTCATCCAGTGAAAAGAGCGATTTTACAATCACAATCACGGCTGTACGCAACTCGGGTAAATTCAGCAAGAATGCGCCAACCCCATTTATCTCATGTGTAATGATTATCCCATTCTAATGATTGCAATTTATTACTCATGACTTCTAATAAGAAATCACTCAGAGTAGATCCGAACATGCAGTAGAGCAGAGGTGCACAACCTATTCAGTCCGCACATAAGATATGCAGTAATTCTGCCACTCGCAGGCCAAAAACTTATTAGAGGTGACCATATCACCCGTATTTTATGGGGCATTCCCTTATTTCAATCGTCTCAACCTTTCATTAAAAAAAAAATTCCCGTTTTTTCCAACGAGGTTTACCCTATTTTTTAAAATCAAGAATGGAGGCTATCTTCCTGACGTTAACGCCTTTTTGACAATTTTTGTTGGTTGCAATTGGCAACTGTACTTGCCTAAGACAAATGTTTCGGCTGCAATTGGCAAATTTACTTGCTTTTGAGAACTTTTTTTTTTTGGCTGCAATCGGCAAATTTACTTGATTTTTGAAAATTCTTTTATAACTGTGATTGGCAACCTTACTTGCTTTAGTTGATTTTTTTTTGGCTACAACTAGCAACTTTACTTGCATTTGCAATTTTTTGTGATAATGGGCAATATCCCGTAAGGATTTTCCACCATTGAAGGAAATTCGATCAGCATTGGGGCCTCCGTCGTGTTCTGTGTATTGATAATTTTCTATCAGAATACCTTTCGCGGGCCTGATGGAACTTTTTTGACGGGCCGCATTTGCCCCCCGCAGGTTGTACCCCTGCATTTGAGTGAAGCCTGATGAACCACACCAAACCGCTCAAAAACCGGATTTTAGAGTGTGGCTCTGAGATGATTTTGCAGTCAAAAAACCTTTTTTTCAGCGGAAAATGTTTCAGGTCGTGGCGTGGGTGTAAAATCTTATGGTCACTACTATATATTAATTGTTTATCAATATTATAATCATAATTATGATTTATTAACAACTAGCTATAATAGCCGGCGTCACCCAGGTTTTCTCAACATACTGCGAGTATTGAAGAACTGACAAACCATTGTGTAAAGGAATAAACATGTCTGAGACGCAATCCGCGGTGAATAAAGTAAACATTCCGAGAAAGTCATTGTTCCGGCCCAAGAACCATTGTGGCCCGAAAATTTCGGGCATTTGACCTGTTTTGACGAACTTTTACAGTAGCCTATCGTTCAAGTCGGGTCCGGTTTCGTTTACGAGTATATGTAAAATTTGGTAAAGATCGACCTAAAATTGTAGATTTGTAGTGAGAACATATACCAGACAGACACACAGAAAATCAATTTTATATGTATATGTAGATATTGCTGAAATAGTCAAAACTAATTTTAGATTATTGAAGACGTTTTGTGGTAATCTTAAATTTTTTTCTTCGTTGTTTCCTTATGATAAATATGAATGGATCATAAAAAAATTATTAATTAATGCATCACATCTTGAGAATTTTTGCAAGAATTTTTACGAATTTATTTAAGATTTGTGATGTATTTGCTGTTTTTCTAATGAATCAGTTATTTTCCTTCTTTTTATTCTCTTATTTTAGTCCCATTAAATTCTGATATGCGTTCGCCACCGATTACTTCTGTGTACAGTACTTCGCAGAAAATGAGAACGTTTGTTAAGGCCACTCGAGTCTTGCAATTCATTCATTTTGCGTTTTCTCTCTGCACCTTTCAAATTTTACTTAATTTAAGCATTTAAAATTTCATTCCGTGTTCATTTCTTTGAGCGATTTTCTAAAAATCGGTGCATTGCCGCTTAAAATTTCAGCTGTGATCATTTATAAGTACAGTCAAACCCCGTTAATGAGTCACTCTTGCGAGAGCAAAAATATGACTTAGTAAGCGGAGTGACTCGTTAAACGGAGTAAGTCATAGCTTGCGAATTCCTGCCTGGGGACAATTGGGACTTCCAAAAAAGTGATCCGGTAAGCGGAGTGACGTGTTAACCGGGTGACGCACTAACGAGGTTTGACTGTATTTCGTTAAAAATCTAATTTATTTTTTTTTCAGAGTGAAGCACATTGAGTTTGAAATTAAAAAAGACCAAAAAAAAAAATCTGAGGCATGTTTTTCATTTTTCAGTGTTTAAAGCTCAAATAATCTGCGGTGGTTATCAGAGCAATAATCTGCCATTTTTAAAGAAATTTTCTCAAATTCAAATCTATTCCGCGTTTGTATAGGCAAGCCTCAGCTACGGCATGTTGAAGAAAAGTCGCTGGGGTCAGCGGAGTGTAGCAGATATTAGCAGCTAATTTCACCTTTTTCTTCAACTAAACATGTTAAAGTATGTTGAGAAACATTTAGACCAATTGAGAAAGATACACCTGAAAGAAAAGAAATAACTGCCTAAAATTCCCTAGAGGGCTACGAAATTTCTGAACGAGAGCAGCTTTGTAAGAGGTTTAGATTGAGGTGCGGTATACTGCTACCTGAATCACCACATTGGAGCTCCTTCTGAGCGAAAACTAAGAGGTGATGAACAAAAAAAAAACATACGTCAGAAGCAGGGGTTTATTCACTCTTCATCTGTGAAAATATCAGGGTCGAACGGCAAAACTTTTTTTGGGGGGGGTTTTGGCCACTATTTTCGCAAAATGGACCTCTGTGGCGCCGTAGATCAGGTTCAAATCATTGTTCGAATTTCGAAGCCTATCTAGTCCCATACTGAAATCAGGCTCGTTTGGGAAATAATGAAAGCTCGGAACCAGTAATCATAGTTCACGGACCAAATGGAAATCATGTTAATAATTACGCACGTGATATCTAACCAACAACTGACAATCATGCTATTCACCATAATACAAAATGAGAAAAATCGATATTCAGTGTAGCGCCACCTATTAACTCTAGCTTTTAAACATCAATTTGATCTCTGCTTGGGAAAATTTTTCCAATTTCCTGACATTTGCTTGAAAATTATTTTTTAAAGTTATAGTAGTTAGACGGTTTTTTTCTTATCAATTGATTATAAAGTTAATTTAATACACAATATATTGAGAAAATCCACTCTCTTGTGTATCTAATGTTAACTTTTTTTAGCAAATATATATAATAATATATATATGCTTATCGTGAGTGCGCATGTGTAGTCTGAAATAAATGCATTTAATTCGTGCAAACGTGTCCGGAAACTGACTATACAACTTCAAAGGTAATTATCGAGTTTGAAGATCTCCGTTGCGCCCCAATTTCAAAAATAAAATTATGGGGGGGGGGCGGGTCAGTCAGGAAATATTACAGACAGGCATACATGCTTGAAAAATAGCAAAAATGAATAAACACTCCGGTTTATGTGAACAAAAATGGAAAATAATTCCGAATAAATTAAAGACATAGTTTCAGGATTGATGAACACTCAGTATTGATCAAGGAAATAATTGCAAAGATGGTGAAAGATATGATTTCAGAGCTGATGGAAGAAATGATTTCAGAATCAATGATAGATATTATTTCGAATGGAATGAAAATTCAGAATTTATGGATGAAATTATTTCAGGGGACTATATAATGGACGAAATGGTTTCACGACCAATGAAAATTCAGAATCAACGAAGGAAATGATTTCATAATTAATGAAAATTCAGAATCCGAAATTTGTTCTGAATTAATAATAATTTCAGGACTGAATTAACGAAGGAAATAAAATAATTTCAGAAACTAACGAAAGAAGTAATTTCAGAATTAACTAAGGAAATAATTTCAGAATTAATAAAAATTCAGAATCAACGACGAAAATAATTTCAGAACCAGTAAAATCTCAGCACCAACGAAAGAAATAATTTCAGAATTAATAAAAGAAATAACTTCAGAACTAATTGAAAATTCGGAATGATAATTTTCGTGAATCCGAAATTCATTCTCAATTATTAAAAATTCGAACAAAAAAAAATATATAGAATAATGTTTGAATTAACGAAGGAAATAGTGTCAGAATAAAAGAAAATTAAAACTAATAAAAATTCAGAGTTAATGAAAGAAAAATCGTAATTAATGAAATCTCTGACTATATCATAAAAGTCTATAATAATTAAAGGGCTAGCTATACATAGACCCTTCTTGGTCCTCCCTTTACGACGCCACTGACCACAACTTCGATGACACAATATGTTTCATTATCACGTGGAAATAATTCCCAAGTAATTCAGAACATATTAAAAGCAGTCGCGATAAGACGTTCTTCAATTTCCGAGAGGATAAGAGAGAACAGATAACAAAAAAAATCAATTGAGAAATAACATGACGCGTTTTTTCTCTACAAGAGCGTTGCTTGTAAAATACGTATCATTGTTGAGAAAAAGAAAGCGAACGCGTGGAGTGACTCACTTTCCCGTATGACGTGATCGCGTTGTTAAACCGTTGTAAGCGTTGGCGCATGCGCAACCACTCGAAGTACGTCACGCACCTGTTTAATAAGCCGTGACAATCGTTTTGGACGGACTATCGTACCCTATATTTTCTTTTCTGTCACATGCTGGTGGTGATGTCATACTTTTTCGGCTTTCGATTTCTGAGTATGTGCGTACTGTATATGTGTCACCACGTCTCTTAATAATGACCAGTGGCGCGATAATCGGAACTTTGTGGGTTTTTCTTTTTTCACAAGTGGGTATGATGTTGTGAAAAATGATGAATAAAAGAAAGAGCATTGATCTGTGACTGTGAATGTTTTCTGAGCTTGGTTTTCTGATCTGGTTCGAGTCCCAATAAGAAGAAAGATTATCCTAGCTACGAGGCCGTAGCTGAAAGTGGGGGGGGGGGGGGCCTCGGGGGTCTGGTCTCCCCCCCCCCCGAAATCTGAGGAAATTACCGAAGAAAAGGGAAAAAGATGGCCACATCTTTTGTTCTATCACTTTGGTCCCCCCCTCCGAACGAAATTTCTGGCTACGGGCCTGCCTAGCTTACATATTTACGTACTTACAGTCCAAATCAGGGGTGCACAACCTCCGGCCCGACCACAAGTGGGTCATATGGACTAGGTTGAGAATCATTGGTGTGAAGACCTTGCACCGTTTTAGATTTTCAAAATAGCCTCCGGGTTTGTTTTTTTTTTATCACTGTTGCCCCCCCCCCAACCTCGTATTTTTTGCCACCTGCCCACTTTATTTATAATCTCTGCCCCCCCCCCCACTTTTTTAGTTTATGCTCCCCCACACCACCCTCCTTTTATAGTTTCAGTCCCAATCCTCCATTTCATCATTTCTGTCCTCCTGCCCCATTATTGATAATTCCTGTTCCTGCCCGTTTCTTATATTTTCTATCCCCACCCTCCATTTTTATAATTCATACCATCCTGCCCTTTTTCCATAGTTTCTGTCACCTCCTTTTTATAATTTCCATAGTTTCTGTGCCCCCTTCCCCTTTTATAATTTCTCTGCCTCCCTGCCCCACTTTTCATATTTTCTACTAACCCTCCATTTTTATAATTCCTACCTACCTTTTTTAGTTTCTGTCGCCACCCTAATTCTTTTTTAGTGCGTGCCCCCCCCCCTTCCTGCCCCATTCTTAATAATTTCTGTCCCTTACTTACTAACCGAAACGCCAACCCAGTCCAAATTAATTTCTACCCCTGCCTTTTTTTTATATTTTCTACCCCACTCCCCATTTTTATAATTTATGCCATCCTATCCCCCTTTTTAAAGTTTCGGCCGCCCCTTTCTATAGTTCCTTTCACTTCTCCCCCCCCCCCCCCATTTTATAATTTCTGCTTTGACATTTCCCCCAGGTACGTTTCGTCCCCGGAAATTTCGCAACTGACATTTCACCTGCCCTGACCGCATGAGTGACTGACTGACTGTATGAGTGACCACGTGATTAGGTGAGTGACCGTATGAGTGTGCGAGTGACTGCATGAATGACCAAGTGAGTGACCATATGATTGACTGCATGAGTGAGTGACCATAGGATTGACTGCATGAGTGAGTGACTGTATGAATGACCAAGTGAGTGACCATATGATTGGCCGTATGAGTAACCAAGTGCTTGACCGTATGACTAACGAACATATGGTCATGCTCTTGATCATTCACAAGGTCACTTACTTCGTCACTCATACAGTCACTTGGTTGTTCCTTTTGTCACTCGATCACTCATATTGTGATGCGCTTGGTCACCCACACAATCCCTTACTTGGTCACCCACACAATCCCTTACTTGGTCACTCACACAATCCCTTACTTGGTCACTCACACAATCCCTTACTTGGTCACTCACACAATCCCTTACTTGGTCACTCACACAATCCCTTACTTGGTCACTCACACAGTCACTTGGTCATTCACATGGTAACTTATTTGGTTACTCACACGGTCACTCACTTGGTCATTCACACGGTCAGGGCAGGTGAAATGCCTGCGGCGAAATGTACCGGGGACGAAACGTGCTGGGTCGAAATGTCGGGTGCAAAGTTTCCGTATAAACCCCTTACTTTTCACCTTTATGGTACATGAGGTCTGCAGAAAAAAAGCGAGAGGATAAGAAGAACGAAAAGGTGAAAAAACTCCAAAACATATTAAATATGCGAGAGAGATTTTCTGTCTTTGTGATTCAGAAACACTCGAAGTGCCCATGAAACGAGGCAACAGAGCAAATAATCCCCCCACCGTAACACAAATTCATGTCCGCTTTAAAGAATAAATAAGTCCGAGGTGTGACCTCAGTCGGACACACACACACTAAACATATTATCTATCTCCATATTATTTTGAACTTTGTTTTGTTTTTTCTCCCATAGAAATAAACTTCCGGTTCTTATTCATAGTCACAATCTCGAAGGAAATGCGGCGAGAATTCGAAAATAGTTCCCTTTTTATGAATGAAAATGACAAACCGAGGACTTATTCTTCATTTTTACCGGACCCTTTTTTTTTGTGCAAAAATGTCCCGTTTTTTTTCAGTGAAGCTCAATTAGTTCAATTCTCGATCTTTACTGGCAAAAGTGTCCCGGTTTTTCCCGTATTTTACACGAAACCTACTTGGTTTTTTTGTTCTTCATTGAAGTCAAAGATTGAAATTATTTTTCAACTCATCAATTATATTAAAATAATTACAACTATAAATAAGAACACTTTTTTCCCACATTTGTCATGTTAAACGTTTTATTTCGTGGAATTTTCATTTTAATCTACTGCAATTTGCAGTAACGCTTTGTTTCCCGCCATTGTGATTTTTCCGTAATTTCATCAATATTTGGCAACTTTGTACATTTTTGACGTTGTTCTTGGCGATAATTGGCGTTATCCCGTATATATATATTTGGAATCTCAATTCCAGTTCACTTAAGTAACCTGCGGAGCTGTTCCAGACCACTTAAATAACCTGAGGTGCTGTTCCAGATCACTTTAGTGTCCCGCCACATATTTACAGGTCACTGGAGTGTGTGATCTGCTGCGCAATTCCAGTTCACTTAAGTAACCTGCGGAGCTGTTCCAGGCCACTTAAATCACCTGCGGTGCTGTTCCAGATCACTTTAGTGTCCCTCCACATATTTACAGGTCACTGGAGTGTGATCTGCTGCACAATTCCAGTTCACTTAAATAACCTGCAGAGCTGTTCCAGACCACTTAAATAACCTGAGGTGCTGTTCCAGACCACTTAAATAACCTGAGGTGCTGTTCCAGATCACTTTAGTGTCCCGCCACATATTTACAGGTCACTGGAGTGTGATCTGCTGCACAATTCCAGTTCACTTAAGTAACCTGCAGAGGTATTCCAGACCATTTAAATAACCTGAGGTGCTGTTCCATATCACTTTAGTGTCCCGCCACATATTTACAGGTCACTGGAATGTGATCTGCTGCACAATTCCAGTTCACTTAAGTAACCTGCGGAGCTGTTCCAGGCCACTTAAATCACCTGAAGTGCTGTTCCAGATCACTTTAGTGTCCCACCACATATTTACAGGTCACTGGAGTGTGATCTGCTGCACAATTCCAGTTCACTGGAGTGTGTGTGATCAGCTGCACAATTCCAGTTCACTTAAGTAACCCGCGGAGCTGTTCCAGACCACTTAAATAACCTGATGTGCTGTTCCAGATCACTTTAGTGTCCACTTAAGCTCCCCTGCAGCGCTGTTCCAGATCATTTAATTAAGTGGCCCACCACAGATTTTCAAATGAATAAAATGTGGCCCGCCCTTTTGATATATAATATAATTTATAAATTTTATACTGTTAACTGAACATGACTAAGTGACCATATGGCCCGTATTTTCTGAGACATTCGCGTATTTTTCGTGTAATTTTGACCCCCATCCCGACTTTTTTCATGAAGATGTTCCGTATTTTTTTTTCATTGTTCACTGAAATAAAGGATTAAAATTATTCTCCCAAATTGTAAATTATATTATGATAATCGCTGACTATAAATATGAATGATCATCTCGCATGTTTGTAATGTTCAACGTTTTTCGGTGAATTCAGTTCAGCCTCTCTGTGATTTGCAGCAGTGATTCATTAATCGCCATTGGCGATTTTTGTGTCTAGTAATTTCTGCCATCTCCTCCCCCCCCCCCCCCGTACAAAAGTTGGGCTGATACGACTCCAGCCCGGGACCTTTTTATTTTCGTGAAATACATTTTATTTCACTGCAGCCTTGCTTGTTTCATTTCATTTTCTGTCAATGGTTATTGATTTGTAATAATTGGCGATTTCTCATACAATTGCTAACATTTTTGGCGAGAATTGGCAATGCCCCGAATTCATTATCCCGACCTAGAACATGGTCACTCCTCCAGAAATACGGGTCGCCCATAATCAAAAGACCCTATTTTAAAACAGGCGAAACGTCAGAAAAGTGTGAAATTTTGTGGAGGACTTCATGAATGAAGTGATGGGAATTAGTTTCAGATGGAAAAAATTAATTACGAGATAGCGCTTTCGTGGTCGAATTGTTCTACCAAAATAGCAATTTCGCAGTAACTGCTCTACGGAAATATCGGACTTGAAAGAGAATTCGAAAAGGTCCAATAAATGTATAAAAAAAGTATGATAATGGAATTTGAAACCACAAGGATCGTTGGCTGTTCGCCCTGGGAGAGGAAGAAACCCCGTTTCTATAGACGCAGTCTGTGCAGGAGGTTTCGCTTCAGGTGTTGAAGAGGACAGATCTTCAAATTCTCGTGGTAGTGTTAGGCGTGTAGCACAGGCGCGTTGGATAGGCCACGTTCCATAATGATCACGTGGAATATCCTCCGATATTATCATCCGTACAAACTTTCACTTGTGGAACGGTTGCTTCCACATGATTATGACGCTCAACTCCGGTTCTCACTGCAGTTTCTAGCTCGCGTTGAAGTCGATTCAGAATGGCCTTGGAATATTCTCTGGACAGACGAAGCGCGTTTTCACTCGGATGGCGCAGTCAATACTCACAACTACCGAATTTGATAACCGCACGCTCATGGGCGAAAATACGGGGGGACGGGACGTGGGGGGCATTGCCCCCTCCCCCAGCGTCAAAAGTGGAGTGAGCAGATCTAATGTATGTGTGTATATATTCCCAAATGATATATATGAATTGACATCTCATATATATGAATTGACATCTCATATATATGAAATGACATCTCATATATATTAATTGACATAATCATCGTGCCCCCCCCCCCAGACTTCCAAGTTTATCTCCGCCTATGCGCACGCCATCTTAGAGGTTCCGTTGCATTCGCCAAAAGTGGCGGTATGGTGTGAATTTACTGCATCATTTATTCTCGGTCCCTACTTCTCCGAAGAGTTACGTTCTACAGGTCCAGTGACATTTTCGATCAACGGGAAGCGATGTGCATAGCTGTGACAGAACGAAATTGTTCCGGCTCTGCAAGCACGTCACTGCCTTGCAGACACGATCTTTATGCAAGACGGAGCTCCTCCACACATTGCAGTGTGAATGTTCTTAAAATACATTTTGTATAAGAATGCGTCATCAGCCGGCACTTCCCTTGTCTATGGCCTCCCCGGACCTTAATCCATGCGATTTGTGGCTTTGGGGCATTTGAAACGTCTGGTAAGTCGTGACAATAGAAGAACTTTACCTGATCTTAAAGCCAGCTTTTTCTAGGAGCAGATTTCTACAGCGCGCGCAGCGACTTCACGCTGATTGGTAAAAAAAACTCTGTATTTCTGGTTTTTAACCAATCAGCGTTTTCACGCTGCATACGGCGCAAAAGTTCTACTCCTAGGAAAACCCGGCTTAAAGGCAACATTTCACACCACGTGCTGAGCATTTCCCCGCACACACTTCGGTCAGTTGTGGAACACGTTTTGTTGCAGTAGCAATTGTTAAAATTGTAGACATTTGCCTAATTGTGTCATTTATTAACAAAACGCCCTCTGGTGGCGACATATACAACTAATTTGTTTCCCCCCGAAACAAATTCACATTACTTCATGAAGTCCTCCACAAAATTTCACAATTTTCTGATGACTGGTTTCGCCTGTAGGCTTCTTTAAAATAGGATCTTTTAATTATGGACGCCTTATAGCAACTGTTTGTTTGATTGCATCTGATTATAGGCCTACTACATATTTTTTTTTTTGCAATGGACTTGAGAACCTCAATTTCATCGGGGCTGCTCGAAAATAAATCTTTTATCGTACGTGACCTATTTCGGGCACCCCTCAAGTAAAAAATCTCTCATCGTGAGAGGAATATTTTTGGCGCCCCGGACCATGTTGTTTTTGGTAGACAAAGCGTTTTTTTTTTCCTTTCTGGGGTCTCATGGCCCATGAACCACCCTTTGAAACATCAATGTCGGTTATAACGACAGAATTTCGTGGAATCTTCGATGTCGTTATAACCTAGTTTCGACAGCAATAAAAAAATGTAGGCTAGACACAGCCGCAAGTTCTTCGTGTGTCGTCTACCTTTGCGTGGTATGGACTGATATATGTAATGAAATTGGTAGCATCGGATTTGTCTTTGTAATTGCCAACACAGTCAAAAAAAATTTCCAACTAGATCCTTCATTAAAAACAACTATAAACCTAGCATAAAACAACCAGATTTAATTTTAGTCATTAGTAACATGACCATACGTCCCGTATTTCCTGGAACGTTCCCGTACTTTCACGTAATTTAATAACACATTACTAGTACACAGGCATTTTTTTTTGCAAAGGACTACAAGAATAACTAACAAAACAACTAGATGGGTACTTTTTCATCTAAATGACCGTAAAAAAGACCAAATCTAATTAGAAAATAACCAAGTTGGCAACACTGATACCATTGTTGTCTATTTGTGTTGCGAACCTCCTGAGATATAGCTAAAGCAATTTTCTACGAATGCAGGCCGCGGGCCTAATGCCCAGACCAAAAGAGGTATTAACACCGGAGTGGTGTCATTGGATTTGCATTAAAAATGCCTATCAACCGATACCATTAGCTTCCATTTGCGTTACGAACCTTTCGAGATATGAGGTAAAACAAAGTAGTTACGAAAGCGGGCTGCGAGCCTGGTGCCCAGACTGGAAGAGGCATTAAAACTGAATTGAGACATTATTGAATTTGTCTCAAATATCTCTATCAGCCGACATCATTGGTCTCTATTCGCTTTGCAAATCTATCTAGATATAGCCAGGGTCGTCTTAAGAGAATCATGGGGCCCTCCGGGCCAAGTGGTTTTTCTGCGGCTGTACCAGGTAAATTCTAGAAAATTTCAACCAAATCTCATTTTTGTGGGGCCCTCTTCTCTTGAGGCGCCCGGGTGGGCCCATGCGTCAAGACGGCACTGGATATAGCATAAAACAGTTACGTTACGAATGCAGGCAGTGAGCTTGGTGCCCAAACCGGAAGAGGTATTAAAACGAAACTCATGCCACTGGATTTGTTTCAGTGAGATCGACCCGTGGGCATCAAACACACTGATAGAGAATTCTGAACACTGAATCTACATCCTGAGATATGAGAGTTTAAATTGTTTCGTTACGCAGCCTCCCGCGAATGCAACCAGTATCGTCAGATGATTTAAAAGACGTGTGTTCACGTCAAAAAATCGAAAATGAGGTTATCCTACATCATATCTCCCGTCACATTTTCCGAGTTCGATTTTAGCATCATCAGCAGCCAGAGAGGAGTTGTTTCCTTCCTTGTGACACCGAGGATGTGCACTATTTCAATACTTGGAATTCCCGGTCACAAGACCAGCCACAAGCTGCTTCTTCCTCAACTGTGCGCGTGTGTGGGTCGGAATTTCTAAAAACGTCTTGCTTGCAAAGTCAGAGACTCTCTCTCTCTCTCTCACTGTTCAAGATTATTCTTAAATATAGATCAGTGTGTTTCTCACTTTCTCTCTCTCTCTCTCTCTCTCTCTCTCTCTTCCTTCTTACAAACATACTTCGGTAAAATAATCATCTGTGATGGAGGGTTTCGTTGTTGTTGCTGTTGCGCCGCCTTGTACGAGCCCGGGGGGAGGGGGGGAAAGAAATTCCAATTTCTATATCCGTTCACACAAAATGGCCGATCACAAGTTGTTATCGTTGAAAGGAAAAATTGAACCAAACTTCTCCCCCAAAACCTAACCTTTTTAATTCTTTTCTTTTCATTTTTGTTATTAGTCCCCCCCCCCTTGTAATTATTATTCTTATAATACCCTAATATTAGAGAAGAAGGTCCAAATACACGCTTTATGTTTCATTTTGAGGTGTGGCCAGATCCTTTCAAACATTTTTATTCTTTAATACAACCTAAAATATGGAAGGATTAAGATAGGAGGGGAAAACACGCTTGAAAATATTCCTTGTATTTTAAAGCAAATTTGATTGCAAAAGTAGTGAGAATCTTAGTTTTTCAAATGATTTCCCATAATATATTTGTGGAAAAATCAAAGCATCGGAAACACAACCAACTTACACAGTATTCATTAACTTCTCCCCAATAGCACTGCCAGCTAGGTGCTGTGGTGGTCGAGTGGTCATAGTAACAGACTAGCATCGTGAGGAGGCGGGTTCGAACGCCACCACAATGGTGGTCGGCTGAAGTTGGTTTTCTGCGGTTCCGACAGTCCTACAAACTGCACAAATCTGTCATTAGATAGCAAAATGTTATATGTCACTTTTTTCGAAATTTCACGATACCAAATTTGTGAACAATATTTTGTCATACTGTGGTTTTTTTTTTTTTTTTTTGGCATTACTATTTTTGCCTCCATTGTTTCCTCATAAACTGAAAAAGAAAGACGAAATTTTGTCCTCTTCCAAAATTTCGACGAACGAGACTCCGGAATGCGGACAATATCTTAGTCTTCCCTTGGAGCTCGTGTGCACTGAACGGGGACCGTACATGGACGGACGGACCTAACTCAGGGCAAAGCTCACTGCCACCAGGTGGCGACTCATCCGAGCCGATAACCACACGAGCTCCAAGGAAAGATTGCGAAATTCATTGCCTTTGTAGTCTAGTGCAGTGTTTCTTAACCTTTTTTTGGCCGTGGCCCCCTTTTGAACCTTTTTTTTTTCACGTGGCTCCCCTGTCTTACCCAGAGTTTTCGACCCCCATCTAGAAGCAAGATCCTTTATACGTATTAAACTGATTTTTTCAGTGAATTTATAATGAACGAAAATTTTGCAAATAACATTGGCCTCCAGACCACTGGCCTAGAATTTATTGAGCTCCCAGATAGTCAGAGTTCTATTCAGGGCCGCCTCAACATCATGCGCCCCCCCCCCCACCTAGGCAAAGTGAAGCTATGGTAGTCCCATACTTAGCTGGAAATAAACAGCCTATATATTTCCTACTTATTTTCAAAATTTATTGTACTATATAAAATATCATAGTGGGGTCACTTATGGAGATGAGACCCCCGGGCATGACCTCTCACAAGAGTAGGACTGACAGAGCTGCAGTCCGGGGCCTGATATGGTTTTGATCATTTTTTGTTTTTCACACTATGAAATTAATATAGAGGAGAGGTCTGGAAAAATGTAGCCGGGGGGCCTGCGAAAAACCCCCATCCTAGGGAACCTGCTGCAAAATGTAGGTGGTGAGGCCCGGATGGTCCATGCCATAAGATGGCCCTGGTTTTATGGGTGGTTTTGTTGGATTCTGTATAAGTGTATAGTAACAATATAAAAGCTTTATTTCTTCTTCACACCTTAATTTTTCTTCTCAACTCTCTGCAGCCTTCCAAACCACCTGTCACGGTCCCTTTCCCCATTTTCTTCCGTGGCCTCCTTGAAGTATCCCAGTACCACTAGGGGGCCATATGGCCCCCCCGGTAGAGAACCACTGGTCTAGTGCGCTCACCCGAAAAGTGAAAGGACGGGTTCGATTCCCCCGCAAGGGCACACACACACACACACACAGTCGAATTTTCTCTCTTTCCTAAATATATCTCCCCATCTCATCCAGCTGTTAAAAGCCTTTGTAACGCTCCTGATCCCGTCATTTATGCTGTCCTTTCCCAACTTTTCTTAGATTTTTGAATTCGAATATCGCAGCGAATATTACACTTAAGAATTTTTTTTTTTTTTTTTTGGCCTCAGAAAAGACTTCTAAAAAGTTTCTAATTGGAAGTTAGAGGACAGGGGGACCGTATTCAAAAATTTATATTTCTTTGTTTTGTTACACGCTGTATTTTGCTCTCAGAACTGGTACAGGGTAATTTTTGAACGCCTTTTGAGCATTTTTCAAATTGAAACTATACCTCTACGACGGACGGTTTGACGAAATAAAGGACGCATTAGCACTTATTACAGGACACCCTGTATAATCTAGCACACTATAAATCTAGTGTTAAAAAGTAACTATAGATATAAGATAATCAGGGGTGGCTCTCTGCGTTACGTCCCAAATTACGCCAGTACTGGTTTCTTGCTTCAATTCAGATCTTCCTGGTATTTATGTTTCAATTGGTCGTCTTGAAATAACTTCTCAAAACTAGTTATAATTATAAACTAATTCCCCCGATAGAAATATATATATACAGGGTGTTCCATAAATTCGTAAATAGTTTAAAAATTCATAAAAGTTGAAGGAACTGGTAGATTTTTAATTTGCGAAAACTTATTCTCTCGAAAGGGGAATATATTTTTTGGTAAGTTTATTAAAAATCTAGTTCAAATAGAGGGCGCTGCATGAAAGAAAACCCACTGGAAATACGTAAATCAGAGTCCTATAAAATGCAGGGTGTGCGATTAACAGCTCATTTCTAAATTTTTCTGTTCCTGTCACTTAGGGGCCATTCAAGTATTACGTAAACAGATTTGCAGCCATTTTTTACCCCCCTTGTCAGCAAAACACTGAGCCCCCTCCCCCCGGTCAGCAAAATTTCGTCAAATCCTCAAAAAGGGGTGGTTGATGGCGTAAGAAACCGTCAAACCCCCCTCCCCCCCTTGTCATCAAAAGTCAGCAAATCCGAACCCCCCCCCCTTGATGCTGACGTAATACTTGAATGACCCCTTACATAAGGTTTTGATTGTGATGTTGACATAAGGCGCGGATAAGGCGCTATTGGTGAATTTTTTTTTAAATCTCAGCCACGAATCGCCGGATGAAGTTTCACGAGCGTTTCGGAAACAGAAATCACTCCTTCCAGAATTTGGTGCAGCGCACTCTATCGAGAAAAATTTGAACTTCTTTTCCTATACCAAAGAAAAAAAACCTTCAATTGGTGTCTCAAATCAACAGCAGATTCAACGCTGGTAAAAATTAAATGATTATGTGTATTTAATATACATTATAATATTTTGTAATGTTTCACATGCAGGCTCTCACATAGAATCGCATCTAGAAGTAATTTAGATTTACAATTCTATACAGGGTTATTCAGAAAAAATGGAGAAAACTCTAAGAGGTGATAGAACACACCAATACAAACAATTGTCATCAAAGAATGCGTGGTCTAACACGAAACGCCAACGCGCTTGCGTGTTTCGAAACGGTCGTTCCGCAAACTTCAAAACGACATTCCTATTGAAATAAATTTATCGGGAGGGAAAGAAAACCATGCATGCAAATATAACCTGGGGAAGAGGAAGAAACCGCGTATGCAAATCTGCGTCACAGTGAATAAAAGGTGCGAACTGTGAAGTTATTCCATCGTGCAGACGTTCTGACGTCGGCCGGACAGTGTAGACTGTAGTTGGCGTATTTTAGTTGAGTGTTTCTTTATCCTTTTTCAGCCCATGCCCCCCGCGCCCCACCTTTTGGACAATATTTTCTTTTCGTTCCTCTCTTTGTCTTATCAACCTCATTCAAGAGCGAGACTTTTTTCAATTAAAAAAAATTGAGTTTTTAGTCAATACTAAATTCATAATAAATAAAAAATTTATAAATAAGGTTGATATATCTGGACCCTGGGGCCAGGAGTGGATCCAGAAGGGGGGGGGGGGGGTCCTCCCTCCCGTGTAAATCAATTTATATGGAAAAAACTGGTCTGTCCCATAAAATACGGAAACAACGAACCTAAACAATGAATCGCCCCTCCTAACATGCCACCCAGGATCCGCGCCTGCCATGGGCTAGAGTTAAGTGAGCTTCCCCCTTGCGTCGAGAGATTGCAGGCATTCGTACTATGCAGAGCCGTCGTAACATCATGAGTTATGAAGCAAAGTGATGTTGTGGGGGTGGGGGGGGAGCCCATACTCAAGCAAGTAACAGTTTACATATTTGCATCCTTTCTCGCGAAAATACCTGGTCTCCTTATGGAGATCTATGGATATGAGGTCCTCAGTCAGTATGATACTCAGATGTGCCCAGTGCTAAGATGACCCAAACATGGGGGCCCCAGATGACCCAAACAATGATATCTGAGCGCATGGGCAATGTCTCCTCCCGGTTGCCTCTAATGCAGAGGGAGGCCTCGTGATGATGAAATATGGTTAAGATTTTCCAGATTAAGTTTGTAAATTGGTAAGCAGAGACATTTCTGGTCGGTAAAGTCCCTCAGAAAAATAATTTCATCCATGGGGGCCTCCATGACACTGTTGAGACCTACCTGGGTCCAGGCTTTGTTGAAGTATATAGTCATACTTTTTTCCGACCATATTTCACTGAAAACTTCACAGCCGAATTTTTTTTTTTTTCACAGTTTTCTGTGACCCCGCTTAACTGCCTGTCGCGGCTACCCCTTTCACTTGGTTTTTTCCCTCGTGGGCTCCTCAGACCATCCCAGGACCGGAAGGGGTGCGGCCCCATGGCCCTAGATTGTGAACCACTTGTGAACCTTGTCCTCGGGTTGAATCGCGTCAACTCTCTAATTACAACGTACCGAAGCAAACGGGGGTCGATAGTTCATGTTATCTAGTTAACGTCAGATTCATAGGTTTGGGTGCCTTTAACCTGTTCACGATCACTGACGTAATATTACGTCTAGGCACCAGCGGAATAAATTTAACAAATTCTCAGTTTTCTTTCCTCTCTTTTCATCATCACGAAGCTTTATATTGACCCTATCTCAAAGGAAGTTGCGCTACCTCTTTCCCAACTCTTATTGATGTTTTTCCACACATATGAAGTATCTTTCTGCTGTACATATAAGAGTGAAAGAGCACACGTAGGGTGAGGGTCAAAGAGGACTCTAAAAACTCTCTTATCTACCTCATCTCTTATACTTTTTACCTTTTATGTATGTTTCCCCCCCCCCCCCTTCTTCTTTTCCTAACGTGCGATTAGGTTAGGACAAGGTAACCATATTCATCACCGATTCGTCAAACAGAGATAATCCAAATTTTCTAAATTTCTAGCCAAAACTTTGTACGTGAAGTGGTTAAATGCCAAAAATACTCGCCAAGGCACGAGAATCGGAAAAAAAGCACCATTTTCCACACCACCCAAGAGGTATGGTGCCAGGCGCGTTACCCCTTTTGTGTACGGCGGGTTCCCACGTAGGCATATTTCCGTCTTCATCCTGCGCAACCCATCGAAGATCTTCTCTCGACGGGCCCCAGAGCAGCAACCGTAAGTGGTCGGTTGGGTGCCGTGGTAGAGGCCTCGCCCGTACACCACGTTTCGGCCGAGCCCCGGACCCGGTTAAGGTCGTATGGCTCGGCCCAACGATGGAAAGAAGCCTTTCGACACGGGCCGCTTCCTCTGCCCCGGCTTCCTTGACAGTCGACCATCATGCGCGCGAGTGAAATGGCGACCGACCAGCTGCACGCGGGGGCAAACTGGGGGTTGGTCATCCAAACTCGTCGTCTCCGAAGATGGGACGGGCAAAAGCCGTGGAGCTCTCCTCAGAGGCGGATGGATAAGAATGAAGCAGTCTGAGAGCATCATGTTTCCAATCAAAACAATGGAACTTTTACATTGTTTGAGAAATTCGTTCCAAAAGCTTCAACAATGAAACATTGTTAGATTTCTAAACACAGGAAAAACTGAGATGATCTGCAACGTACCTACGCCAGGGTTTCTCAACCTGTGGGTCGTCACAGTGCTTTCATATGGGTCGTAGAGGTTCTCTAACAGAAAAAGATTCCCGATTCAAACTTGACTCGCAGGGTCTTCCGACATGTGTCGTTCAAATCAACTAACAGCCCGGGTTTCTTGAGCTATGTATCGTAAGCAGGGCCGCAACCAGGGGGGAGAGAAGGTGGGTCTGGTGCCCAAGGCACCGAACCGGGGGGGGGGGGGGGCTCAAATTTCACCCTTTAACCTCACCTTCAACATAAGAAGGAGGCATCAGAATGCGTGCTTTCCCCCCGGCTGACCAAGCATCTAGTTTCGGCCCTGTCTACGGATAGCTTTTTAAAGACAAATTTAGTATGGCAGTAAAGTATTAAAAGTGTCCAGTGTGGAGTACAAAACTTCATAATTCTGTGCATTAGTGTTCACATTACCGAAATTAAATGTCTACAAACTAATAATAAATAGCAAAGAAAATATCTTCTGCAATTTGAAGACATTTGCGTTAAGCTAAATCATAGTTTCCCCAATCTTTTTGTCCCATCGCCCCTTTCTTCAGAAATGTTTTTCTCTCATCGCCCCCCAACGCAATCTAACCCATAGAATTGTATGTTATACCCGTAGCTTCTACCGTCCCCTGGAACATTCCATCACCCCCAGGGAGCGTTAACGCTCATGTTGGGAAATCACTGAGCTAAATCAAGGGTTTCAATTCAACCTTAAGAAGAGTGCTGACTACTCCATTGATTTGAAAACGTGTCGCGGGTCAGACTTGAGCGATATGTAGATGTGCCGCAGATCACTGAAATGATCTGAAATTGTGTGGCGTGGGTCACTGAAGTGATCTGTAAATGTGCCAAGGGACGTTTACGTGCTCTGAAACTATGCGGCAGATCACTCAGATGATCTGTAAATGTGAAATAAATGCTTATTTCATTTTTACAAAATTTGGTTTGAGGGGGACCACATAAGATGACCTCGAGGGCCACAAATTTCCAATCACCATGTATGTATCGTGAAATGTTATTTTATCAAGTTAATGCTTGTACGTGGTGACTGTTAAAGAATCATCCGATTTCAAAATTGTATATTTCTTAAAAATTATAAGAACTCTGAATGATATATAATATATTTATGAATGTAAGGGTTATAGATGATATCGCGTTTTTATGAACAATTTCTTATAGCCGATTTCAAGCGTAGAATCATTTTGAAATGGAATGATTCTTTCTTAACGACCCTGTATACGAAAATCTAGGACCCATACACCTCGCTACATTTCCACTTTGCATAATTAACACAAAATGCATCAAAAAACAAAATAAATGTTTATTATAATATTTTTAAAAAAATTTAAAAACGTTAAAAGTCAATATATCGTTTGATTAGAGCCGAAACAGGCATTTTGAAAAATGCTTTCGGGGCAACACATTTACAGGCAAGAAAATCAAAATATGCAGGTTTTCCGGGACATATGGTCAGCATGTGCAGGGGAATCGCCGATAAATATTTTCGTCGAAAGTGAGGGGTCACGCTTCAGAAAGTTTGGGAACCGCTGGTATATAGACTATTTCCTTTCGATATGATTGATCTCATGCCCGGTGGTTGAGAAACACTATTCTAAGGCATCGCATTGAGCTAGTGGTTGAAATACCTGTACAATCTGTACTATCATATTCTGTCTATAGGGAGATTTTTTTTCATGGATTGTGTGAAATCGGAAAAAAATTCGGCTTCGAAACACATGTCTGAGAAGACTATGAAATTTATATTCCCTTTGGGACACAGTGTGCGACCCAGGGTCATAACTAGGATTTTCGCCGCCCGGGCCAAACATTATTTTGCCACCCCCACAACTTTAAAATTCGATAATTTTGTAATGGTGTTGTTTGTTCCCACCTAAAACTGCGGCCCCTTAAATTTTTCCTCCCGATGCAGTTGCCCCCTCTAATTACGGCCCTGCTTAAGATTCACATCTTATCAATCGCATCCAACTTGACGATAATCCCGAACCATGTCTTTCGTTAACGGACTTTGGCCAGGTATCTCTGGTGACTTCAAAAACTGGCCAATGCCCGAAATTTGAGCATTAGCCGGGGCAATTTACAACGAAATTGGCCAATTTTTGATCTGGTCGGCTTCGTCGCGCAGCACTTATCCATTTCCCTGGATTCCTGCCTGTTTCAGAAAGGGACTAAAACAGGACCACCATTATCAGATGTGGGGCCTGGTGCGAAAATGATAGCGAAACGAGAAAAATTCTTGACAATTTTTAGTCCCCGGACCTCTTTTGCCCCGATTTTATATACGTATTTTGTTGGGGGGATTGGAACCATCATCCAAAAATTCATTTGCGTGCCATTACAGAATATACATGAATACTGAAAATATCCACACACAAAAAATTTAAACACACAATGTCGGATTCATAAAAATTCACCACTGGAGATAATTTCAAATTAATGAAAGAAACAATTGCAAAAAAAACCAATGAAAATTTAAAAGTGATGAATTAAAAATTGGAAAAATAATTGATAGAAATAATTCTACCACCTTAGAAAATTCAGGATTAATGGAACCAATAATTCCAGAATACCACCGAAAATTCGGAATTAATGGGACAAATAATTTTAGAATTGGTGAAATCCGTTCAATAATTTGGGATCCCCGGTTTGGTTCGGGGTTTGGGTTTCTTTTTCCCCCACCTGGAAACAAAAATTATTTTGGTCACCAGAGGCAAATATCTGTTTTTATGCGCCCCCCCCCCCCCATGATTTTAGATGAAAAGAAAGTTCAGAAGAAACCCCAGCCCCCGCAGATAAGCTGCGGAGACTGGGATTTCTTCCGAACTTTCTTTTCATCTAAAATCAATAGTAAGATCTTATCTATACGGGGTGTTGATTCAGCACCCTTAGCATCAAATACACCTGTCTTTCCCTAGTTATGGCTCCGCGGCGAAGTCCCCATTCGTGAAACGAATAAGTTTCCCCTAATATTAGTTTCTGTATTTTCATAGTTGAAGATCAGACGCCTTGTTTAATTGATATACTATATAATTGTGTGTTTCAGTTCTATACCGTAATTGTGGAGGCCCGGCATAGCCATAACAAAGGCGGTGCTGACAGAGATCCAGTCCGGGAGGGCCCCCGAGACGATTTCTCATTGTTTTCTTTTTCACACCTTAAATTCAATAAACAGGTGCTCGTGAGAAACCTGGCCTGCTGCAAAATTCTCGGGGGTATGAGGCCTCGTGCAACCGCACCAGTCGCGCAAACCCCAGGAACTTAGGTTTGACCAGGAGGGCATATTATAAACAAGTACAACACGGGACCCTATGGCAGTGGCTCTCGAACTTTCACCCGGATCCCTTTGCTCAATTCATGGTTCATCCGCGGCTTTTTCCAGAATACTTTAGTAGAAAAAAAATTTCCCTTATAAAAAAACCACTCCAAAGCATGAATGGGCATAGGCGTAAACAGAATTTTCTCGGGGGGGGGGGGAAGGGGAGGGGAATCCAAAACCTTTCTTCTTTGTGGGGGGGGGCTGTTTACGTTTTCCCCTACAAAGTAACTTTATAATCTCGGCTTTGGGGGAAGGGGGGTTAGAACCCCCTAACCCCTTCACGTTTGTGTACGCCAATATAAATAGGCATACACATCAACATTTCCAGCTCATCAAGACGCCTCTGATGAAAGTTGGCGACGCCCCTAGGAGCTGCGACGTACACTTTGAGAAACACTTCTCTATGAGATAACTTAACAAGGAAGTTCGATGAGGAAAATACTTTATGAGTTGGGGTGGTCAACAGTTCCGTCTTGACACATGAACTTTTTTCGAGAGTGGGTATGTGAATTGGGAGGCAGGGGGGTAGGTGGGGATTCCTGAGAAGTGGGTATGTGAATTGGAAGGCAGGGGGTATATATAAGTGGGGGTCCCTGAGAAATATTACTTTGCCCATGCAGGGTCGCAACTAGGTTGGAAACAGGCGGGTCCGTTGTCCTAGGCTCCGGATCAGAGAGGGCGCAAATTTCACTCTTCAACCTCTTCAATGATAGAAGGTGTTGATTTGCCTCGGCTGACTAAGCATCAAGTTCAGGGACGTAGCGGGGAAGGCATTTTCTTGGGGGACCCTTAAACACAGGAAAATTATGCAAAATAAGTGTACACTTTCTGTGGGCCCCATTTGGCTCGGGGACCCCGGGGCAATGCCCGGTTGCCCCAGCCTAGTTACGGCCCTGATCTGGTTGCGGACCTGTGCCCATGGGCCTTATGACGTTCTTAAGACCGCCGTGGGGATCGGGCGAGACTAATATCGGCAAACAACTGGTTTAGTTCTACCAATGTGACAATGTTTTTTAAAAGAAACCAAACAAAATGGTTCATGTTCAGAGTACAGGTAAAATAACCGTTTTTGCTCCCAAACAGAAGAACAAACGGAGAGGTAAAAGAATCAAATTACTGTACATAATATATCTATTTATCTCTTATCTCTCTCTTTTTGTTATCACTCCAGAACTATCTCATAAAATAACTCGCACAATTTGTTACTGCCTCTTCTCAAACAAAAAACCCTACTAAAATTCTTTCAATCTCGGCTCGCAATCAAAACACAATAAATCATTAAAAATTCACCTGTTCAACGATAGGAACCGGTTATTAATTAATAACCATAATAAACTAAAAAAAAAATCGTAACTTTCCCTTTTTTTTTGCATTTCGGTGGAATTCTCGTAAATATTACGATATTCATTACAAATCTCTCTGACGAATATCGTGTACGTGAGACTCGAAACGTAAAACCGTGAAAAACATCGTAAATTTGGGAGTCTTATAGTCAGTTTTATGATGATTATCGTATAACGATCCGAAGATAATCGTTTCTTGGTTTATTTTCTGTGAAAGTTGGGTTAGTCGACTCTCCTCACTCACTCGACGCGGCGGCGTTTTTCTTTCAGTTTGTGGCGGAGGCCGCAGCGTCTCCTCTCTCTCTGGCAAAAAGTCTCCTCACTCACTCTCTCCTCGTTTTTACTCCTCCCCACCGCTTTGTACAGATTAATATGGTTTTACTTTTCTATACGCTATTTGGATTTGCAATATTTTTCTTCGGTGGATGGTGTTTTGTGTGGTTTCTACACATAATAGCGATCTTCAACGGGTAAGTACCGAGATCTTTACGATAATAATTGTTATTTTACGTTGTTACAATGTCGCGGAATAACCCACCTTTCGCCGGCGTTACGACGACGACGGGAGTAAAAAAAGGACCTTCCCTAACGCCGCGCCGGTTGCCTGTCAGATCGAGGTTAGGAGGTCTGTGTATTTCTACTCAAGTAACTTTTTGCCTTTAGGCTTAAGGTGTGAAATGTGGGCGAGGCTGGATGGTGATGATGTCGCACCGCATCGAAAACGTTATATTTAGATAGATATATGTATTGGCACCACCATCATCGTGCCGGCGTTTACACATTCACCAATCAATGACCCGATATGGATGAGATCTGAAAATGGCTCGGGTGTTGTCAGTGTCTATAGGTTGTTGCCGGAATTCTCGTTTATCTAACCGATGGTGCCAATAAAGAATGGATTTTTGATTGAATATTGTGTTATAAGAGTGACGGGGGGGGGGAGGGGTTGAGGTTAATGATCCCCGGTTACCCGGGGTAATGTTGGAGGGGGGGGGAGGTGTGATCACACGGATTACCAATTACCGGGGATAAAAAAAAAGGTAGAAACACATGGTGTTTTTGACTTTTTGATGCCTAAGGACCTTTTTTTGCCAATAAATGGCCATGAACCCCTTCACAAAATGATTTATGATAGGTTGATTGTTATTTAGCTCATAGACCCCCCCCCCCCATAACATTAATCATAACATCTAATTGGTACCCATGAGTTTCAGGGACTCAAAATTTTAACTACATACATTCACTGACTAATCAAACACAGGACTTTGCAAATCGAAAAAACATTTGGGCACCAGTCCAATTTATTATGAGCTAAGCATGGTATTTTCCTCCAGGAAAACTGCCCTAAATAACGTTTTCTTTTACTTTTCCCATGTTAAAATATATTGCACAATGAAATCAGAAAATTTAAAGTGCCACTACCGATTTTCTAGTCACCTGGGATTTGTCTAGACCAGTGGTTCGCAACCTTTTGGACTCGTTGAGCCCTTTCAGGTCTATAATTTCTACTGCGGAGCCTCGTAGGTCTATTTTTTTATTTATTCATCAAAATTACTGATTTATTTTTATTTAAAAGTATAATGGGGAGTGCACACAGAGTGCTGGTTGAGAACCGTTGGTCTAGACCAAACATCTGACCTTAATCCAAGAGATCCACTAACTTCTGGTTTGCCCAGAACCCCTCTTTAGTTAAATTGGGGGCTGGTAAACTGACTCTCTTGGTTTGAATCAAACATTGATAAATTTACAGATACAATGGAAAAGAAAAAAATTCTGGCTGCTGTGTGGTCATAGTGAGGGATTCTCATCATGAGGACCTCCTTCAAATCTCACTGGCAACATAATTGATTGGTCTGTAACGGTGCATATATTCAATCATGTTGCACGTCACTTATAGTTTAAAAGATGGTCAGACAGCATTAAAAGCATTCATGCACAACCTTAGATATGCACTCATACTGTTAGGTACAGAAACACATCTGGCATACCTATTCAAGAGTGAAATGTTCCATGGAAATATAGACTAGAAGAAAGAAATAATAAAAAAACATTTTTGAAAACTTCAGATTTTCTATGCATGTACTCTTATTTTATGAGGTTACAGTGAACCTCAAAAGAGTATGGAAATCAGATGGTGCAGTAGCGCTCAAGTCTTTTGACAAAAGGAATCTATCCTATAGATAAAGCACTCATTTGCATGCACTGCTCTGACCACTTTGACATGTAATGCAAAAGGGGGATATTTATTGACACCTGTAGCTGAAATTTGTTTAAGATTAGTGAGCTTTTATTGTCTAATTTTTGTTTTGAGTGGATCGAAAGTGTTTTGATCAATATAGTTTAATCAAATATAGAAGTAATTGAATTAATACAGTTCACAAGTTCGTGGAACTGTGTTCAATAACTTGGAAAGAGTAATTTCCTTCCAATATATGGCTGAAGAAGACCACATATAGGATAGATGTAGCAAAGAGAGAATCTCAAAATGTCCACTAGGTGAAAAACTTAATGAATTCAATTCAAAACACGGACTGAATGCAGGAGTATCATTCGCAAATTGTTGGCTGGACATTATGAGCTTATTTGGTCGTCTACTCAAGTGGAAAGAAAAAATTGTTTAATTACAGAAGAACAAGAGAGAGGGAGAATTATGCCTATCTTCCTCATTAACAAGAGAAACCATTCAAGGTGCATATAGTTGATATGTATAATATTCATATGAGGGGTATTACAGGTTCCTGTGGGTATTTATAAGGTAATTACTAAGTTGTTTTTGGTTATTACTGTTAAACACAAAAGTGGAAGTAGGAATGTTTTTCTGCTAAAGATATATCCCATAACCACGTCATCTATAACGATGTGACTCGTGTTGCTATTACTGATATTTCAGCAAGGCAATAATGATAAATATAACTCAAAAGTTATTAGGCATTACCTGAAAGGCAACAAAATGAGAGTTTTATGGGTGGTTATGTCAGAGCCTATAACTTGAATATCATCAAGCATTTGTGGATTGAGTTCAAATACAAATAAGGCCACAAGAGGCAAAATGGCCAATGATGTGGCTGAGGAAAAGATGCCCATAACAAATATGGGTGTAGTATATTTTTAAAATACAGCAGCTCCCAATTAAAAATGCAATTATAAAAACTATATGTTCTATAGACGAGTCAAAGCCAGAAATTATATAAATTCATTGGTTTTTAAATTGTGTGAAAAAAGAATGAAAAATGTCAACTGCCCATGGACAAACTTATTGGGTCCATATCAAAACATGGCAAGTAGTTATACAATCCAGAGGTTTTTCAATGAAGAGTTGACTCATTCTACCATTATAATGCCTATGACGTAATGATAGGATGGGCAAAAAGGATTATGGATTACCAAAAACAACGGTTAACCCCTTGAACTGGACTTTATTTTCAGGCAGAATTTCTCAGACAATTTCATGGTGAACTGGACTCATCATTCAAATCAAGGGGGTCAAATTGCTGGGAATGAATAGGCAGTACAGTTAGTCACAAAAGTTTGCATATATCTTTCAGAATACTAATATTCTAACATTATTGATGCTAGAACTATAATACTGTTTTGGCAAACTTGCACTTCAAGAGAACAAAACTATAATGTACCAGTTTTATGAAAAAATGTTATGGATTCATGATTGTATGCAAATGTTTAAAAAGACACATCCAAAAGTCTGCATACAGCAGTTGCATTCTTGTTATTTCACATGTGCCTGTGAATATGATAAGCAAGGAGGTCAAAATAAAACTTTTATACTAGTCCTTTTAGTACAAGGTACTGTTTATTAGTGTTTTGTATTGAAATAGATTCAAGAAAATCCATTCTACTGATATTTCAATCAAAATCAGAAATTTGCAGTGAAAATAAACCTTGGAGTGAGATTTCCAAAACTGTTATGGAAAATTGCTTCATTGTTACAACCATTAGTGGTTGTCCTAGAGCTCTCTAAATGACTAATGCACAAGTGATTCTTAGAAAAAAAATTTAGTACAAAATTATTTTCTTCTAAATTGTCACAGTACATTACAGTAATCACCGGGTAAACTGTACATCTTGAATAAGACTTCTTCAATCTTGCCTTTGATATCCTACTGCAAATCGGAGAATAAAAAAGACTTTGAGAAGCAGTTCATTCGAAAGGCTTCAGAGTTCTTCAGAAGCTATGGTAGCGAAAAGAAAAATGGCAGCAAAAGATTATAAAAACCTGACCACCACAGTGAAGCATGATGTGCATAACCTACAGTAATGAATTGGGATCTGTGTCTATGGCTAGTGTAGAAAAATTAGTCTTCATTAAAGGTGTGGACAGCCTATAATACCTGAAGATATTGCAAGAAAATTTACAAGCATAAGTTGATGTATTTGGACTTGAAAACACACAGATCTTCGGCAGGACAGTGATCCGAAGTATTCTGCACGGATTGTAAAGGAATGGTAAAAAGTAACCTAAACAGCTTTTCATTCACCTCCCCAGTCATCAGACTTGAAAGAAGAGTTTGAGATAACAGTATTCCCAAACAACAAATGCTTCATACAGGCATTGATGAAAGCATGGATTAAAATAATGCCAGATGTCACCGAAAATTTGGTTTGATCAATGCCCAAGAGATTGCAGGTATTAGAGTAATCAACCTATCTCCAATACAGCAATTATCTCTATTGAAGGGCACACAAAATATTAAATTATTTAATAGGGCCTAATGCATAAATTGTGCATATTTGTTAGATTTTTTTATAGTGTATGTAGACTTGTAATGTGCATATTTGAAATAAAAGTATCTCCCATTTGTGTATGAAATCAATGCTTATGTCTTCGTATCAGGAAAGTAACTGTATATGTTGAGTATTTGATTTAAAAAAATTAAATCGGACACTCGATATAAAGTCCCAAGGCGTTTTAGGGTTTTAAAAATACACTTTTGTGCCTGGCTGCTGTAACAGGTTTTTTTAACTGAGATCCATGAAAATTTTTTTACCAATAAAATGGCCATGGATCTGTTGCTTATGTGATATGAGCTCATTGTCCCAGAGGTGGATCCCATTACAGTTAAATGTACTAACAATAGGTTTCTATTTATCACTTTCTCAGCTCATGGACCTCCCCTCCCCTAAGCTCTCTAAGGACTTCCCTTGTTTTAGCAATCACAAAATCTGAATTACCATATTTTAATGTGTATGAGGACCCTGACCTTCCCCCCCCCCTCAGATTTTTTTGGGCTTAAAATTTAGTGAGGAAAACTTATCTATACTATTATACTATCTATGTATAACAAACTCTCAAATTTTGGGGAAAAAAATTAGTTCCTTCTGCATGTTGAAATATGATAAATGGGTAATTGTGGGGCTCCATGATTTTGCGATCAAAAATTTGTGCAAAATATATTCACTAACCAAACATCTGACCCTTGTCCCAGGGGTCCCCTAATTCCTGCTTTGTTCTGGGATAAGATAATGCTAATTTCATTGAAATATCTGGTTTTAATAGCGAGCTATATACAAGCGCTGAAAGATTGGCGAAGTGTAAAATTGAATTGTTGCCAAAATTTTAATTCACCAATTTGCAAAGGCCCTTCTAGCTAATCTGTCAAATTTGGAAGAAAAAATTTCCCATTCCACCAGCTTTCGAAAGAGCCTCACATAAGCTGAAATAGGCAAAGAGCTTTAAGGCACAATAATGATGACACTATATTTGTTGCATATTTGGTCACACTTTCAACAAATATATATTACACATTTTCACATATGATTACAAAGTTATCCCATGTCCTGTGAATTATATATTATTTGTGTTATTTCGATCACTAATAACCAAGATTGGGTTTTTGACGTGACACACGTCACACAAAAACTGGTTTAAACTGTCGAAAACCATCTAAAACCTAAATATGCCTTTTGATAATGTTTTGAACACAATAGGTATATAACATGATGAAAAACTTACTTTTTTTGATATTACAATGTTTTATTTTCAAACATTAATTTATTACTTTATTATTACATTATTACTAACTTATTTACAAAATTAAAACAAAATTATAATTTGTGATTTTGAATTTTTCAACATAAGAGTGTAGAACATATAAAATATAATTTTATGGTTTATTTATCTAAGCTTATCTTAACTTGTGTTCAATTTGCTAAGCGGGATAGAGATGTTTATTAAAAATATGTATGATAGGGCATCAGGGTTAGGTTTTTGACCCCAGAAAATAACTTGGTATTAAAACTGTCAATGATGTCAAATAGTTTTTTTTTAACCTGATAGATATGGTAAATAACAACACTTACTTTTATGTAGGTTAAAGGGTTTTACATTCAGAATTATAATTACTGAGAATCTTGATATTTTAAATTTTCTGATCTGCCCAAAATTTTATTCCTTGTAAAAATTCTCACACAGAATTTGTTAATATATTAATTAAACTCATTTACTTTCATTAAAATTTTCTGAGAGCTCAGGGTGTATAAATTCACAGTTTTAAAGAGTATTTCCAACCAAAGTAGAGCTGATAGGACTTGATACCCCCATGGTTTGCACATTTAAAATTAAATACAGCTTCAATTGGGTAACCCATTGCATTATAAATGCTAGTGAATATACCATATCATAGTGCAGAAGTAAGAATAACTAAGTTTGACTAAGCATAAGTTACAGGAGTTTCTTAAGCTTCATGTACAAGCTGCTAGCATTGCCAAATTAAATGATATTTTAGTTCTACAATTTATTATTTTGATCGCTAGATATATTTCAAAGTTATGCACAATAAGAGTATCTCAGTGATTATCTAGATAATTTAATAATGACAGAAATCAACATTAAATATATGATGTAATAAACTTTTTTATACACTTATCTGTTGTAAAAAAGAGTACAGCAGATGGTTTATATCAATGCACAGATATGAGCAGTTGAAGATATTTTGGAAGGTCAAGAATCATCTTGAATCAGAGAATGTCAAATCATTCCATAGTTTTCCTTCCAGTGTTTATGCTATGCTTTATTCAAATGTATATTTTATAAGAAAAAAAACACCATATATATTTTGTCCAAAATCTGTAGAGAGTAGAAAATTATTTTAGAATCATATTAAATATTTATTCTTTGTATAACATGGTCACTTTAAACATTGCATGCAATTAACGTGTGCATTTCCATTGGGAATTTTTATTCTGTATTCTGAAAAGCAATATTTGTGAGGTTTTTGACGTGACAGTTTAAACTGTCAAAAACCTGCCAACCCTGCTTATAACCAGGGTTGGTAAAAAAACCAAAACAGTGTTTTTTTGGTTTAAAATAGCATTAACATTAAAAACAAAATTTCTGAAAAATCATTCAAACTTCTATTAATTAAAATAAAATGTTTATTAATATAATTAACACCATTTCTATATTAATCTACATATATTTCTTGCATTTTGACAAAAATCTTTTTGCAATTTAGTTATTTTTTTGCTTAACTCAATGAATTACTTTGTGTTTGAAAATTCTTAATATTATTAACCATATAATATAAAGGTTTTTTATCCAGTTACCTTCAGTATGCTTAATTAGTAAGCTATTTTGCAAAAACTATGATAAAAATTAGGCAAATATAATGTATTTAATGAAGCATAAATAATGCAGATTAATTAGCAATGATTTACGATATAAACAGGGTGATTATAATTAAAGTTCTGATTTCAAAACACTTTAAAAAAAGAACCATTGTCAGAATGACTTCAAACATTTACATGAATATTCCTGAAGCAATGGAATTTTGAATGGCAAAGGGGGAAAAATATTCAAAAATGTAAAGTTAATGGCAGTGTACTCATTCAACACGTGGGAAATTTGCTCGCAAAATGGAAATGACAGCCAGTCAGGACAAAATGATAACTTAATTAGTATAGCGCAGTTTCATAATTCATGGAAACATTATAAAAATGAAGTAATTGAACAAATAAAACTACAACTTACATAAGAAATGTTAAATATGTTGTCCAAGATGCTCTGGCTATAAGGTGAAAGCACAGAAATGCTTGTTCAACAACAGATCAGCTTATGCCATGGTCATGATGTGGATGTTCTTGCAATTCACCAGAGTTCGCAATTTGACCACTGTTCATAACATTTTGAGGTACCCCCCCCCCCCCGACAGCCAGAAGTTGTAAGGTCAGGTGTCATGCCATCCTGTTATTGTCAAAATGGTTCTTCAGCAGCTGCTTTGCTGTTATTGCAATGTGCATCTTGATGAAAGTTGTACTATCCACATACTGATGTTGTTGAAATCCAAAATGATGTGGTTACACAAAATGGTATTATCCTGCTGGCCAAGTACAGCATCATCTACTTGCACATTTTACACTTTTTTTTTCTTTTCTTTTGCCAAAGAAATTTTCATTGCTTCAGGAGTATCCATGTAAATTTTCAAGTCATTGTGATCAGTGGTTCTTATTGTAGTGTTTTGGAATCAAAACTTTAAATTATAATCACCCTGTATATAGCTGATTATTTTTTGTAAATCTGTTGCTACTATACAGTAGAACCTTGATTAACTGGGCTTAATGGTGAAAGTATTAAAAAAATATTTTAAGACTGGGTGATTGATGCAGAGAGTGTGAGATGTGTTACTTCTTATAGGAAAGAAAATGAAAATGTCTGGAATAATGCAACTACTAGTACATGGGGGGGGGGGGTCTTTGTCTTTTAGGGACAGCTGGTGTCATTATTGGATTATAAGACCACCTGATGGTGTCACTATTGTTGCTGCTTCTTTTTGAAGGAAAATAAAAACAAAAAAATACCCTGTGAGGTAATCATTATTACATTTAGATGTGTAATGCAACCCTTAGCCTATTCATGAATTTGCTAAAGATATATAGAGCATCAGAATATAGCCAAAAGTTAGAAAATGTGGTAAGAATAAGAAATTTTGGCTTCTGTATATCAACTTTAAATAACATACTTTATATGAAAAAAATATATACATTTATGTCACTTTTATGGGACTTTTTGGAAAAAACCACTTATACCATTTAAAGATATCAGAATGTCCCCAAGAATATAAAATGTGGTAAGAATGAAAAAAAATTTTTGGCTAATAATGAACCAATATGATATTTTTCAAGGGAAAAATTATATTTAGGCCACTTGGATTTGATTTTTTAATTACATTCTTACCACTTGGTTAAAACCAAACAACCCTGCTTATAACAAGCACCAATTTCAGCAAAGTACCCCTATAAAGAATTTTCAAACAGGAATTGTCACAAATTTTTTTGTAATCTAAATCCTTTACTTCCTTCAATGTTCTTTTTTTTCCCTGGAAGACATTCTTTATGGTATTTTTGGTATTAACCATTGTAAAACCCTCTTTATTTAATTTTTTTTTTACTGTTCTCTATTGAGTCCCATTTTGTTGGAAGAAAACCTTATTTTTTGAGCAGAAACTAGGCTCGACTCCTAAGAAATTTGACTTATGCCTAAGTATTTTTTTCAATTTGTCAAGCTCTGATTCATTGAATGTTTAGACTGCATAGTTACTGAACAAGGCAGGCCTGATTTCCACCCTGACAAGAATGGGGCATTTGCCTAGGCTCTCATAATTTCATCATATGTCCCCTATTTATTCATCATTTTTAATTATCTATATAAACTTATGTAGTATTTTGTTATATCAAGTATTAACTTATGAATCTCAAATGTCTTTAACTCCTTCATGGGCATTCTGAATGCTCACATTGAAGTTGAAGGTCCTGACTGCAGAAATGAAATAGATAGACATTAATTTTAGACAATTCCAGTCGCTAGAACAGGTTTCTGAGTTAGGCTACATGTTTTATAGGCGATTTCACATTCATATTAATGCCATCAGTTCCATAGATTGATAATATTTATTTCAATCTTTAGACTGGTGGTATAAGTTACCTTTGCTTTATGTAGGCCTACATAAATTGGAAAAATAAATGCTAGTTATTTTTTTGTGGTTCTTTTTGCCTATTATTGTTTATGCAAAGCAAGTTTGAATAACTCAAATAATTGAGCTTCAGTAGTAGTCCAGGAACAATAAGAAAAAAGACCAGCTTTAACCGCGGAAAAATTGCAACTGAAGCTTTGTAAATTGTTTCTTAATCAGATACCATTACTGAATGTGTCCAAAATCTGACCCCAGGAACATTTCTAAAAACCAGATTTTAAAATCCTGTTCACGTGTGCAAGATTAGGGATACCAAAACAGCTTTTTGCTCCTTTCTCATAATCTTTTGCGATCTTCTATTGCTAAGAAAAATAAATTTTCCCCTGTTGTGAAATAAAAAACAGATTTTTTTTTTTTTCGAGTTAGGTTGTGTTTTTCAATACTCCAGAGTTTTTTTCTTTGAGATTTTTTGCACATTTTATAACAACTAATTTCCTGCATAAAATGGACAGCACTGATATTTGTGATAATGAAGCAGTTTCACAAAATGAAAGAGTGATGCTGTTGCAACTGCTGAAATATATATAAGTGATCATGTTTTGTTGTCAGACATGTACTGATAAAAAGAGCATTGATATTACAAAACAAAAGACTACCTGAGAAAAAATACCAATGGAAAGTGTTTGCTTACTGTAATCATTATTGGACAAGGTTTTTTCTCAATTTCCACTATTTTAAAAACCTAGGTCTATATGCGTGAACAAATATGTTCTATTTCTGTTGAATCACTTCTATGATCACTTTTATCCATGTAAAAAATTTTGTCAAAATATTGATTAAATATTTTTTAATATAATCACTTTTCTAAAATGTTACATCTAGGAATATAATTTGAAGACATCCAATTGGTTTCATCAAATCCTTCAAAATAAATTATGAACTTTTCATAAGAATTTTAATCTGATTTATCAAGTCAATCAACTGAACTAAAATTTTTAACTGCAATTAACAATTGTGGCGATTAACCAGTCCTATTAATCGAACCAGCCCTAATATTTATATAAACACTAGACTTTAGCTAGTATGGAAGACAGATTGCTCCATACATAGCCCTTGAAGTCTATCTCTGCTCATGTGTAGGATATATGATTCTGAAAAATTTAGAATTTTTATTGAACCTAAATTTTGTTTTTCGTATTGAACAAGATTGCTTTGTCAATTTTTTGTTAGTTTCCAGTAACATGTTCTTTACTTTGATCATTATAATTTTTAAGTTGCATATTTTAACCCAAAGACACATTCCTATGCTAGCTTCTGTTAGCTGAATAGTATCTGTATAGTAGGAATCTCCATCGCATGGGCTGCATTGTACTTGTGGCAGGGTTTAAGCTAGATAAAAAATTCCTTTAGCAAAAAAGCGAAAATGGGGGGGGGGGGGGGACTTTAGCAAAATACTACAATGCTAATGATTGATGGTTGGATGTCTACTCATTCCATACCTCCTGTATGCATTTTTGCGAAAGTGGCTACTACTACTTTCACATTCTAAGATTTTCTTTTGCATTTTGCAAAAAATATGACAGTACCTTAAATAAAGCTCGTTGGTGATGTATGTAGAATGGCATAGTGGCCTGCAGGCCTCAATTAAATATCAAATGTGGTGTGTGCTATGCTAATGGGTTGAAGGTGCCTGCTGAAGGGAATGTGCTGTCGTTCTTTTCCTTTTTTGCCCCTTAACTGACAGGTCTCCATTCAGATAACGAACTTGAAGTAGTCATTCACATTTGCTTTTGTTAGTCTTGATTCATATATTACTTGAAATGGTTAATATTCCGGAAGTGTTGGTTGTGTTTCAAACAAGTTATGTATCGAAAAAATAAATTTCTGGGGGGGGGGGGTGTTTAAATGATTTTTTATTTTCCACTTGCTGACCAATTTGTAACTCATATTCATAAAATATTAAATCATGTGATGTTAAAATTATACTTTCATCATTTATTTCTACTGTTTCTTTGGATTATGTTATAATTACATGAAACATCTTTTTTTACTTCTCAGTAAGTTGAAGTTGCACAAGAAAGTTCAACCACCATTGCCAGAAGTTCCATTGCCTGGTGTATCTATATTAAAGCCTTTGAACGGAGTAGATCAAAACCTCTCCAGCAATCTTGACACATTCTTTACGATGAGGTATCCTAAGGTAAGAATTATCTTCACTGAACTGACCAAATCATATTACCAGGTGTCCCTTGCTTTCACGATTAATTGGTTCCACAAAATGATTGCTTAAAGTGAGTAGAATTTAATATGGGTAAACAATGAATTAACATGGTAAGGGTTTTCTTCAGAAGGACAAGAAAAGATAAAACCAACTTCCAGCAGCAAAATTAAGTTTTTTTTTAAATGAATTTAAATTTGCAAAGCTTGCCAATTTATGGAATATGAATAGATTTAATACTTTTCACTTCTGTCTTCTCTACTTCTGACTGATTCTAATGAATGTGGATGTTTTCATTCTTGAAGAGCCTTTTTATGATTGGCTGATATTTTTAACGAAAAGCAGTCGAGACTTAACTGACAAGCAGCATTTTTCATCTCTTTATAAAAACTAAGAGCAAAGTAAAAGAGTAAAATATTTTGTCTGAGGCTTCCATGGCTGATGTTCAATGAGTTACAAGCAGTTTCCGTGTTATTAGGCCATGGTCTAAGGCATTTTCTTCCTGGCATGTTGCCCATATCTGTGGTAGGCATCCTCTGAGGTCAAGCCGGTGATTCTCCCACCATGGGGCCCATGGGCATACCCAGAGGGGGGCAACCCCCCCCCCCCCCAGAAGAGAAATTAAAGTGTAATTTACACAGCACAGGCGTATCAATTTAGTCCTGTGAGTTGCCCCCACTCCTAGTTCAGATCCTGGGTACACCCTTGGTGGGGCCCACAGTGGCAATTTTAAAACGAGTATTTCTATTAAGGCTTGGAACTTTTCAAAACTCCCATCGTTTATATCAGTTCAAAGTTTTTTTTAAAGAATTTCTTGTTTTCTTTCATTTCTCTCTTTGAGTGTGTTCTTTGGAAGAGGGTTTGGCCAGGGATTTATATTGTTTTTCATTGTCAATTTGTACCAGTAAGATGAAGTCCACGGTTTTTTTTTGATTCTCGTAGCAGTGCTTTTTGTTGTTCTAATGTATACCTTTCCACACGAGCATTGAACCTGGTAAACATCTGCTATGTAAAACGGGTCTCTAGAATCTTTTGCAGAGCATAGCAATTGAGCTACATTTCTGGTGGGTTAGAAGATGAGCTTGAACTTTTCTAAAACCCTGAGCCAAGCCAAAGTCAATTTACCATGCATCCGGAAGGTCACCGATCAAATTGGGAGAGTTTTAGAAAAGTTCAACATCAAGCCTATCTTCAAACCTACCAGAAACTTAACACAACCCTATATTCCACAAATAATTCAAGAGACCTGCTTTGTATGACAGGTGTTTACCAGGTTCCATGCTCATGTGGAAAGGTATACATTGGAATGACAAAAAGAAGCATTGCTATGAGAATAACAGAACACCAGAGAAGCTGCTGCCTGGGGAGAAGGAAAAGTTCAGCCATTGCAGGACATGTGGGAAACCGGTCATAAAATTAAATTTGAAAATACTGAGTTAATATCATCTAAGGTACACTGCTATGCTTACCTTCATAGAAGAACTACTGAAATATTCAAGCACCACAATGTAAATCGAAAGATGATGAATGTGCAGCCCACTTGGGTCCCATTACTTCAGCTCTGCAGAGAAATGAGACGTGCCCCCAATGAGAGTCAGAGAGGAAATGACCCTGACAGCTAGTGTGGCTTTTCTGCGGCCGATCAAGCCTCAGAAGTCTATATAGAGTACACTCCTCCCCCCCCCCCCCATGGCACTAGATGTATGAAGTCTTTCTTGCTTATCGCAGAAATCTATATCTGTTTAACCTCAGAAGATGCCTGCCACAGATGTGGGAAAACGTCAAGAAGAAAATGCTTTATACAATGGCCTAATAGCCTGGACACTGCTTGTAATTCAATTTTAGAGAATTCTGAATGTATTCCTTTAAATTATACATTGAATGGGATCATTTTCTTCAATTTAAAGTCTGATAGCATTGGCGATGTGTTACCAAAAGATGCTCATTATTGAGACCTGATGAGATGGCATATCTGTCAAGTCTCCCGGATTTCTACTCTACGTCCCAGACTCTCAAAAAATTCTTTTATCTCCCAAATTTTGCCCGTGATAGTAAAAAAATCCCTACATTTAGGAAAACAAATTATTCCCCAAGAATTTACCCAAAAAAAAGAAACTTCTCCTTCATAAGTGTTTTTTTTAAACTGTTGCCATTTTGTCAAATAAAAAAAAATTCATTTTTGGGGAGAAAACATAATTCGCCAATCCGCAAGCGTCAATCCAGGCTTTCGAAATCAAAAATTTGCACTAGCACATGTATCGGCTTTATCCATATATGTTTCGTTTCATGTCCAACAGAGATTTCTCGGTTTGTGAGGTTTGATTTTTGAGAGGTAATTTAACCGAAGGACTTTAATGTACTGGTCCGCCATGATTGGCGATAGCTTGCTCTGTGTCACGGTTTTTGCAATGGAAAAATTTCCCTTTTACAAATACAAATACAACGCCACAACAGGCAAAATGCCCAACGAGGTGGCTGATAAAAAGATGCCCATAAAAATATGGTTGTCATATGTTTCAAAAATACAGCAACCCAATTAAAAATGCAATTAACACAAATTACAAACAATATATACACATGATAAAATATTATACGATGCCCATAAAGATTACTTATGGTTGTCTTATTCTAAGAATGGATAGCTTCTCGATTTACCCCAACATGTTTATCGTATTTCTTTTTAAACGTGTCAATTGTGTTACAATTTACTACCTCCGGGGGTAAGCTATTCCATTTATTAACAACCCTATTGGAGAAAAATTCCCTGCGACACCATAACCTTGCATTGTCCCTCACCAATCGATACTGGTGTCCCCTTGTAAAAGCAGTCGATTGGCGGTGTACTAAAAGTTCATGGTCCATCCTATCCATCCCATTGAAAATTTTGAACACTTCGATCATATCTCCTCGACACCTGCGTTCATCCAATGTAAACATATTCAAAAAATGAAGTCTTTCTTCATAACTCAAGCCCTGTGTGCCAATAAGGACACGCGTAGCTCTTCTCTGCACCCCTTCAACCAAGTCTATGTCCCTCTGTAGGTATGGTCTCCAAAACCTTACAGCATACTCCAGTCCAGGACGAACTAAGCCTCGAAAAAGAGGAAGAATGACTTTAGGAGAACGCGAAGAGACCTTTTTGAAAATGAGACCAAGCATTCTATTCGATTTTTTGACAACCGCTGAACAATGTTCAGAAAACTTAAGTCGCTCGTCAATGAGAATTCCCAAATCGGTGACTCTAGTTGCATCCGGGATAGTGACACCATTCAACTCGTAAGAGAACCGTGGGTTGTTCGAACCAAAATGAGCGACCATGCACTATGAAAAAATCCCTAAAATGTTTTAAAAGATCCCTTTTACATTTATTTTCATACAGGATTTGGATCCACATGAAAACTTCCCGAATTTTCATTCTCCAAAGTTGGCAGCTATGAGATGGATTTGAGCATTTCTTCCATATATGTCTTAATTACATCAACAAATCTAGCGAATTTTGACATTTTAATTGTCATACCTCTAATTTGGGCACCCATTTTTAGGACTAAAATCAAATGACACTAAATTTTAGGGGTCAAAATTTCTGATATCAACTTTTCAAAATATGTTATAGCAAAATTGCGTAAAGCGAAGGATACCTGTATAAACAAGATTTCACAAATGCAAAAAAAATATTTCTCTTTTCCAGAAAATATTTACCACCTTCAGTATGATAGATATGCTGATATGAATTTCAAAAATTTTGTGTTGTCCTCTGATTTAGCTAATTTAGCACTCATGTATAAAAAAATTTAGGTGCCAATACCAAACCTCAGTCGTCGTGGCTGCCTGGGATTTGTCATGCCCTGTTATTAATAACTTAAAAGATGTAATTAAAAAATATATATAATTATGCAGAAGTGTGAATGAAATTCAATTAGAAACAATCACCCAGTGCAAGCATGCCTTCTGGCACCCTCCCTGTAATTTTGAATGAACTAATCGAGAAAAAATCTAATCACAGATCAAATATTTTTGGAGCTAAATGTATTTCTTTAGCCCGAGCTAGTAATCTCACACACACAAAAAAAAAAATTCAGGTGCCAATATAAATTTTTTTCTTTGCCATGGCGACCTGGTGCCTGAAATCATCGATGCAGAATATTCTGAAACCTGTGGCTTGCATCACAGAACAATCTGGAAGAATTTTAAGAAAACACTATTATGCGAAACATTATGCTTTGGGGCCTAGAATTTGTCAAGCCCTGAGAAAGCCAAAGTAGGAATTCACCACCAAACCTGCTAGCCTTCCCTTATCTAGGGGCCCTGGAAGTGAATTAATGAAAAACTATATGCTGAAATACATAGCAAATGAATGAGATACGGAAACACTGTTTTTCTTTAATTTGATAACTGATGAGGTTTTCATGGCCAACCTCAATTGAAAGAGTTTCCTGATTTGAAGAGTCATCAATGGTATAAGGTGCCACCATCCCAATGCTGATGTTAACCATTACATTGAGAATAAAATTTACTCTTCCTATGATGGCAGCATTTTGTTGCAAGAAGCTCTTTCAATTTAATTTTTCTTGAATCAAATACATACAGCAAATAATCATACACATAATCATACAGCAAACTGTAAATATTTGTTTTTAGTGCTTTTTTTTGTATTTTTCTGATTTTGCAATTTAATATTGACTTTGTTTTTCTATCATTTCATTTGTAGTTCGAATTATTGTTTTGCATCGAAGATGAAAGTGATCCTGTTATAATGTTAGTAAAGAAAAAAATGGAAAAATATCCGGAAGTAGATGCCAGAATGTTTATTGGTGAGATGTAGTTTCCTGTTTTAAATTCCATTTAAGCTTTTTAGACTACACATAACCTGTTCAAAATAAATGTGTACCGTAGAACCTTGATTATTGGAACTCAGATAACCCTGACATTGCAGGTTTTTGATGTTAAATGAAATCTCAAAAATATAGTATAAATCAGGTTAATGCAAATGTAGTTTTGAAAATTGCACTATGCAATAAATGATCAAATGAATATAGTATTAAGTTACACAGACTACTGTAATATATATGCAGTTTACAGCATTTCAAAGATACCTTACAATAATTTGAAAAATAGTCTTCCGTCATTGAGTACTCTTAAATACTCCAGGGAGTGTTAAGACATTTAATATGATTCTCTGGTCAAAAAGGGTAGGGAAAACAATGCTCCCTCCACTTTCGGCTATGCCAATCCGTAAGATTCTATTGTATTTGCAGCTTCTACCATTCGCCTGTTCTATTGTAGATCTCCCAGATGCAATATGGCACATTTTGGCAAACACTGGTGTAAGTCTTCACATTCAGAACCCTTGTAGCTCTCTTCATGTGCTGCAGCATTTTGTGAACCCAGTTTGTTACAACATTAGGTGTTTAGGACGTCGTTTTACTGCCCCCCAATTTTTGAAATTAACTCATGAAACACCTTGGACATACCTGTCACAACTAAGATGAAATGTCTGTAGTTTCTGTAGATTTCTACCATGTTCATTTACAGTATCAAAAAAATTAATTGGTGAACTGCGCTATATTTTTTGTCTGCCTTGTTATCTTACAGTAAAGTTATCTTCATTATCACATTTATCGCAGGTGGTTCTAAAGTTGGAGTGAACCCTAAAATCAATAACATGAATCCAGGATATGAAGCTGCAAAATATGATCTCATTCTAGTCTCAGATAGTGGTATCAGAAGTAAGTTCAGTATTTATATTGCTAGTACCAACATAATTTTCTGCCTGTATAGCATAAAGGATATGTACGAAAGGGTTTTTTTTTTTTTTTTTTTTCACTCTAACTGGCAATGCAGGCTATTTATTTATTTATTTATTCTGAAACAAGTTTCAATCGCAGAAAATTTTATCCAATTTTCACTAATTCTCGGTCACCTGACTCCCAGGAACAGGTTTGAGAGGGAATGTTCAGGGCTCTACATCTTGGGCAGGTATCCCAGGCCAGTGGTTTTGATGGATCTCTCATTGATCACTCTATCTGGTGAATGGTGACAATCTGCCCAAAATTATAGATTTGTGTAGAGAATACAAACACAAAATAAATTTGATATATATATATATATATATATATATATATATATATATATACAGGGTAAGTCAAAATGAATGCCAGGATTTCAAAGCTTCACTATGAAAAATGTAATTAATGTATTTATTCAAAAGATACATGTATAGAGGTAATATCAAGTTTTGAATGTAGTCCTCACAATTGTTCAATATGAGCTCCTTTTGTTACATGGCATACATCAAGTCTGTAATGTAATTCTTGCCAGACCTTGTGTAGCATGTCTGTATCGATGCTGGTGATAGCAGCTGTGATGCAGGCTTTCAAATTAGTCATGGTCTTTGGACCTGGAGGCACATACCAGTGATTTTCAATGAACCTCCACGCTGTTATATGTACAAAAAAAAAATGATTTTAAGAAAAAAGGAAAAAAATTGAATTTTATGAGAGATAAAATCTATGCAGTGGGTTGTCATATATATATATATATATTTTTAATATAAAGTTACAAACTGCCATTCACAACTTGTGTATATTACCTTTTACAAGGTGTATCTTTTGAATAAATACAATAATTGCATTTTGCATAGTAAAGCTTTGAAATCCCTGCATTCATTTTGACTTACCTTTATATAGTCAACAATCAATATAATGACCTCCTTTGTCCCATCGAAAACGGACGTTATATTGGGAGAGTCATTGTATACGATTGTCGTTCTATGAAAACATATGAGACTCTTGCCCACAGTAAAAGGAAAAAAGAACTGTTGTCCTAGTTGTGATCATGCTTGTCAGACAACACAAATGCTCATATACTAGAACTTGTGGAGGAGGCATTGGTGTACTTGATACTTGTATTGTGAGATATCTCTAAGTTTATAAAGCCAAAATGTGTTTTTGCAAGATGATTAAAAAAAGCTTTCCCATCTTGAAAAACACCTGTAATCGGAAATTCTCTGTACTCCATTGTATCGGTTTGCAATGTAAAGTGAGCTGATCACCTGACTGAGTTTAGTCTTCTCTGCTTAAGAAACATAAAAACAACTTTTCCATATCTATCATCAACATTCGGCAGAAGAAAAATGTCTTAACCTGTTGACAATATGTTAAAAGGGGAAAACTCGAAAATAATGATTTTCAGATTCTCTCTGACAGTATCAATATTTGATCATAGTGGTGTATTAAGCTGATTATCTGCAAATATTCTAAGATGTGATAAACTTTAGGCTTAATGTTTTATGAATTTGTATGTATAAAATCATATGAATATTATATTTGTAGTGAAAGAAGATACTCTCTTGGATATGGTTTCCTGTATGACAGAAAATGTCGGTCTAGTCCACCAAATGCCTTTCACAGCAGACAGAAAGGGATTTCCTGCAGTTTTGGAAAAGGTAAAATTTTCTTACTCTGTTTTTATGGCAGTTTGTATACAAACTAACTTTAATTTTTAGCAAACTAGTATATAGCTTTTCTTAGCAGCTAGTGCAAATATATAAATTCCTAATGAACAGATAAATGTAATTGTTAAAATCAAATGTGATTTAGATGCTAAACAAATGTACTGATTTTTAGAAAATGGTTTACTTGGATGTGTGTAGTCATTTTGCATATAAGTGGACAAACACAAATAAGGGGAAATGAATGGGGAGGGGATAGAAAATGGGCCAGTTATTGGAGGCCTGGTATGAATGATGTTGGGACCTGTTGGTTGGAAACACTGCACTAGAACCTCGATTAATTGATTCATTTAATTAGCAAAGAAGATTTTTTTTTACAGGGAATAGGGATTTTTTAAACCTGTTTACACTGTAATTCTCCTTTCGTGTGCCATAGATTATGGGGAAAGGCGATATAAACAGTGCCTCCATATATATTCCCAAGAAAAGAAGGTACCATTTTTTTTTATCCTTGTGAGAAGAAAAGCTCAGGTTCCCTGTCAAGAAATAAACAGGCTGTTCTACCGCCTAATTAATAATCCCTGAACTGATGGTTAGGGATTATGGAAAGAAGATATAAACAGTGCCCCCTCCCCATAATATACCCGTCATCCGAAATTCTGTACTCCATTGAGTCAGCTCATCCTGTTTTATGAAATCACCATCAATGAAAATGTGACATCTGGCAAAAACAATTTTTTCATTTGACAAAAACATTTTAAATGGTTGCTTCATGCATGATTTCAACATTATTTCCAACAGATCTGGGCCGCCATCGGCAAAAGTTTCGGCTTGATTTATATGGCCTAGTTTTTATGTGTCGTAACCCAATAAGAATTTAAATTTTGATTGAGTGAATGTTTTAGATTGAATTACCCAGGGTTGGCACAGTATTTATTACTATTGATGGTTTTTACTGTCTTGGTAAAAAAAAAAATTTATCTTGGTTTTTACCACCTTATTTAAGGGGCAAAAAATACTGTTTCTGCCATTACTTAAAAAATTATCTATTTTTTTCCATTTTTCTTAAAGAAATGCATAATTTTAATACGATGTTGTGAGAGTACAGAATACTTAAATTATTGTATTCTTATACTAACATGCATATTAAAGTATAATATGCTCATTTATAGAATATCGTTGTAGTGAGCTTTCACTGTACAATATAATCTCCTCTACATCGATATTATTGATATGTTTCTCTGGTCATTTTGATTATCATTATTCATTATGCAGGCTTTTTACTATAGTATGTTTAAGTTACAAATTGCAATAGAGGGGGCAAGGAAAAAAAAATTGGATTTTACATCAAACTAATTCAAAGTGCATTGCAAGACTTGCAACGTTGATCGTGTAACAACAGTTTGTTTCAATAATTTTTATTTTTCTATCTTTCAGGTGTATTTTGGAACAGCGCATGCTAGGATATACTTAGCTGCAGATTTCTTCCACATCAATTGCCCTACCGGTATGTCTGCTCTCATGAAAAAGAAACTGTTGGATAAGGTTGGGGGTATGAAAGCCTTTGGACAATATCTAGCAGAAGACTTTTTCTTCGCCAAATCATTTACTGACAGGTAAATTGAAAAAAAAAAAACCATTGAATAATATAAAATTTGTGCATGTAATTTTATTAAAACTCTTGGACAGGGTTTTTCAAAGATTTTTCCGATTGAATATTATTTTCAATGAGAAAAAAAAAATTTAAATGTTTGTACAGCAAAACCTCCTCTAATGGCCACCTCCGAACAACAGTAATCTTTACTGCACTAGCAACTTTTGGACAAAAGAAAAATAATTTTCAAGGGTCTTTTTTTTTATTCCTCTAACTCTATATGGGGCGGGGGAGAGAAAGAAATGCATGCTTTCTTTTCCTGGGTGCAAATGTTAGATGGATTCATTGAAATCAGTGGAGAGGAGAAAATGATACTGAAGTGATCTATAAATGTGCTGCGAGTCACTGAAGTGATCTACGAATAGTTCATTCTTACAAAATTGTCTGAAATTGCAGGCCACATTTTGCCATGTGGAGTGGATTGAGTTTGCACAAAATGATTTACATGATCGCAAATTTTAGTTTTTTCCCCCTTCAGAATAAAACTTGTTATTCCTAATAACAGCCACTTCCCAATGGCAGCCACGTTTTCAGTCCCATTAGTGGCCTTTCGTTGGGAGGCTTTGCTGCATTTTGTAATTAAAATGCAAAATATTTTGAGGTTTTTTGAATGGGCTATGAACCAAATTCGTGTATTCTCCATATTAAACTATGTTATTTATATTACATGCCAACGCTATGCTGTCTGTAATGTTAATCTATTGTGAAGATGCATGGCGGCACTTTCAGAATGTATAATACAAGACTACGAGGTTTATGTGTGATGTGGTAGCTGTGACCTCCCAACCCCGTTGCCATGCATGCACCCTAAAGCTGATGAATCCACCACATGTTGCTTCTCTTGTGGCTAACGGAGATGGGTGAAACCAGGCATATATTAAAATAAAAATGAGAAATTATATCGGAATGGATTTTTTTTTTCATAGGCTTATGGTAAAATTATTTTCTAGTTTAACTCTTGGGCAATTTAGTTTCCAAGTTGTTGGTGATGGTTTTTGGAGTGAGTACATTGGACGATTTGCTTCCTATTATGAATTAAAGAACCACTGTGGTTTTGTATTTTTCAAAAATACTTTGTTAGTGTCTTTTTCCCATATACACAAGCATATGTAGGGAGAGCAAAGGGGGTCCCGTGCCCCCCACAAGACCAAAAATTGGGGGGATTAAAATAGCGAAAGAAAATACCTTTTATATAGGGGCTGTTCAAGTATTACGTAAGCAAATTTTTAGCTATTTTTGACCCCCCCCCCTCGTGAGCAAAAGTAGGCAAAACGTTGACCCCCCCCCCCCCTTGTCAGCAAAATTTCGTCATCAGCTCTGCCCCTCTGAAACCTATCTCATATTGATGGGATCAGAGACGTACACACGGGGGGGGCTCTCCCGTGGCCCCTTCCCACGATCAAAAATTTATTTTTTAATAAAATAATTTTTTTGTAATTGAAATTTCGGAAGAAAATTCCTTTATGTTATTATAGTCAATTTCTGTTAATTTCAATGTTATTTGAAGTCTATAAACTTAAAATTTATCTAATAAATTCATTGCGACCCACCCTCTTAGCCATATAATGATAAATCACATAAAGTTCCTTGGCCCGCGGACCAAATATGGCCCTGTGAGTTACTTGATGTGGCCTGCCCTCTTGAAACCTAATTTTGTAAAAAAGAACTAAGCGGCACATTTACAGATCGCTTAAATGTCCCGTGGTATAATTCCAGAACATTTAAGCGGCCCGTGGCATATTTTCAGATCACTTAAATGACCCGAGACACAGTTCCAGAACACTTAAGCGATCCGTGACATATTTAGAGATCCCTTGAGTGACATGTGGCGTAGTTTTAGAGCACTTAACTGGCCCCCAGTGCTGTTCTACATCACTCAAATTACTCGCGACGCATTCTCAGACTGTTTAAGTGATACGTGGTACATTTCCAGATCACTTGGATCCGTGAAACATTGAGGTCACTAAAGTAGCTCTGTAGGGGACTTATCAATAGGGGGATGTTACTTCAATTGCCTTACTTCTTTCTTGTTTTTGGCGCTCCAAGTAAGATGCCATTAAAAATATTTAATATTTTCATAAAAGGTGGTTGATGATGTAAGCATTATCCAAACCTTCCCCCTTGTCATCAAAAGTCAGCAAATTGGAACCCCCCCCCCATCGATTATGACGTAATACTTGAACGGCCTCATACTATATTAACCAATTTCTATTAATTTAAATGCTTTTTGAATGGTGGTAACTCAAAATTTCTTGGGATGAAAACTTTTGTGGCCCTCTCTCCCCAAGCCTTTGTTACCCCCCCCCCCCGCAAAGGTCAATCCTATGAATGTTCCTGCCTACACAGTTCTTTAGTGGTGGGTCATTAATTTTTGATGGGGAGGGAAAATATATATTCACACCTGAAACTTTCAAGAAGAACTCGCAAAATAACTGTTCAATATGGGTTCTGATTCAAGGAAAACACTAAAACAGCTTAGGGTTGCAGACATCCCATGTACATCAGCTTCCAAAAGTTAAGCACACAACGGCTTATATAATACAATGACACATCATTTTAATCTTGACTCTCTGAATTGGATGATTAAGGGAATGCAAACATGCAGTACTCATGTTAGTCTCTTCATGTTGAATGTTTGGTGCAAAGAACTGGCAGATATTGTCTTTCCAAGTGATGCTGTAACCATAGATGTAACAGCTGTGGAGGTTGCTCATTGATTTCACTGGGCTACTATGGCAATTTACAGCTAATCACGTGTTGGGAACCCTCAATTGACTGTCTCTGGTCAACTGTTTGACTTGTTTGGAATTGTTTCCATAATTGCTATATTGCTGTGGTAGCCAAGCAGATTTGACAAGCGACCTCCACAACTACATCAGAGGGGATCACCACAACTTTACATCCATGATTGCAGCATCACTCGGTAAGACAATATCTGTACCGTACTGTGCACCAAAGGCTCGATATGAAGAGACTACGTTTGAGTACCATATATCTTTGTGTTCCACTAACCATCCAATCCAGAGGGGCAATTTTAAAGTGGCATCGTTATAATATATAAGCCGTTGCAATCTTAGCTTTTAGAAGCCAATATGTACCAGATTCAATTCAAGTACCTTAGCCTTAAGCTCACGTGCTTATGTCTCAATGGTTCCTCTGTCTTGCCATATGCTTCCAAGAAAATATATTAACCCCATGTTATCTACATGTTGCAATACATATTGTTTTAAAAGGCATGACACTTTTAAAAGGTAAGTTGTAAATGTTATCATGCATTACGTTTTCTGAGACATTCAGCACTTCCAAAGCCTGAGCAGTGTTTGATTATTGTTCACATATGATGATGATTCAATTAATGTCTTTATTTATTATTATGTTTTAATGCAAGTACTGGTATTTTGCAGGGGCTACTCATTAAAAATAAGTTCACAGCCAGCGTGGCAAAATTCTGGAATATGTGAATTAGAAAATTTCAATAACAGGATATCCAGGTGAATACAGATTGCTACAGTGTTTTTTTTTTCCTCTGTGAATTTCATGTTCCGATTGTTTTTTTGTTTTTTTTCACATTTCATTTGAATTTTGTATTATGCAGTGCCATTCATCTCTACAATGTATAGATCAGATTAATCAGTAGCAGTAAAGATGTAATTGAGAGCTATGGATGTTATGCAAAGATATATGATGGAATCGCTTTCTGTTATTCATGTGTATAGATGTGAATTTCAGGAGGAAAATTCTACAGGCCTCTGCGGAGAATCAAGCAGCTGTGCTTCTGTAGTGTAGTGTTCTAGCACACTTGTCCGGATCAAAAAGGAGAAGTATTTTGATTTTCCCCACAGAGACCTGTAGAATTTTCCTTCCAAAATTCATCGGTATCACATCTCGCATATGTGCTTATTCTGTTGTCTATATCTCTTCCATCTCAAATTTGTGGTGCAGTCTGCAACACTTCAATTATTGTGTCCAAAAGAAAAGAAAAATTTACAAACACATGTACAAAAATATATTTCCCAGGACAATGTACTGTAGCGATTACTTCAGCTCATGACAGCCAAATTCGTTAGGCATGAATGTCCTACAAAACCCTTCAATCTGATTCATTCACTGAGCTATAGGGAAACTGAATTCAAGACTCCCAGTTGTAATAAGAAAGTGTGCGAGCCGACATGGGGGAATACAAAAGTGGTTGTAAAGGAGCAAAATGGGTAAATTATAGCCTTTCGCATGCCTATTTTAGCTTTTAAACTATTGGGAACTTCAGTATTTTTTAATGCAGTCTATTTTTTTTTTTAAATTGCATTAAACTCATATTTTATTACTATAGCTGTATGTTTGTCGAAAACAAATGGTGATATAGTGGTCTGCCTTTAATTGCACTAACTGATGGGGAAAATTAAAGGATTAGATGGAAATAGACTTCACTTAAGGGTTCTGAGCTATAGAAAAATGCTTAAGAGGTTTCTATAGGGATAATTTTATAAGACATTTAAAAAAAATTAATTAATTTCAAGTTCAACTTTATAAGTCAACTCTCATTATAGCGATCATTCCATTACAATGACTGGTGGGATAAGTCCCAATGTTTTCATAGAATGACTATATAATATGTTATACTTTCGATATAATGACCCTGTTAATATAACGTCCATTTTCTACAGAACAAAGGGGGTAGTTATATTGAAGCATCAACTGTATTCAGTGGCATGGCAGGGGGCAATGAATGCTTCCCTCAATCAGAATTCTGCCAACATTGGTGTCTATCTTCCTGACAATGACTAACGAATTCTTCAAAAATTGTGACAAGTATGAGGGGGGCAATTTGTGTTCAATTCATATTAGAAACAGTTGCCAGAGGTTGGCAGTTTTCCCACCAAATTGGGTTTGTTTCAAAAAGGTTTGGGGAGAAATTTTTTGGCTTTGGCGGATAGCGGTTTTTTCCAATGGTGTTTGTGACGATTTTATCTTATTTTTTAATTTCTCGTGTAAACAGGGCTATTGCATTGCCATTGAGCTCGATGTTCTGCCTTTTTGAGGACGTGCAGAAAATTCAAGGTCATATAGATCTGCATGTATTTTCCAATCACGCGCAGTGATGGTAACTCGTGGGAAGTTTCCCATATTCGTTAGAAAAACTAGCCAAAATTTGTCCATGTGGGAAATTTTGAAAGCTCATCAAACAAAAGAATTTTTTGAAAAATAAAAAAATGCAGTGCAATACTTTTCTATTGTAAAATACTTGATAATGTGTATTTCCCACAGTAGGTGGCAGCACATTTTTGAAACGTGGGAAAAATTAAGTCAAGGTAAATTTAGCTCGATGAGGTTACCATCGAGATTGAAATTTTAGCAAGAAGTTTCTTTGTATACCTAAAATTTATTTTAATTGTACCTAAATGAGGAACAGAATAGGGTGCCTAATTATATTTCACCCCCCACTGACAGATACCTGGGTATGCCACTGACTATTATGAACTATTTGAGATTTAAAAAAAAGGTGAATAGGAAATTGTAATTATAAAATAAGGTAATTTGAAATTTTCAACTGATAAAGCTTTGTGGAACTGTTAACAACTTTTTATTATTTTGAAAATGTAAGTATTTAATAAAAAATGTCATGTATATATATATCAAAATATTATATAAATATCAATAGAAATAGTGGTTTTTTTTTTTTGCGAGAAAATAGTTCCTCTTATACAAGGTATATAAACCCAAAAAAAAAAGTTTTACTTTTTAATAGCGTAAGTATTCATTGTTATAAATTTCTTTAAAGTGAAAGAATGTATGTCTCGTAGTTTGGATTTCTTGCATTATATTTACACATTCAGTGAATGTTTTGCCTATTTGGCATTGAAAGGGTGTGATGCAGTCATGTACAGATGGCTCAGAGTTCTCACCCCAGTTTCCCCCACAAGAAAATGTTCCCCCACTGCGCAGAGATGTGAAATTGTTCAATTTCTTATAGCTTTGTTTTTCGTTTCTTCCAAAAAACCAGGTGGGCAAAGCTTAGGTTTGCTATGGTTCCGTACACCATAATCTTCGAGCCACTGTCCGAATGTGTTGTCCTGGGAGCGTGTGCAGCCTGGGCAGTCAATTATTTGTTCCAGTTTGATGTTTTTGTAGTCTATCTAGTTCACATTCTTGCGTGGATCATTCTGGATTGGATTCTCCTCAGTGTTATACAGGTATGATTGCAAAAATACTATTGATGTAGATTGTATTTAGAGATCTGTGCCTTTATGCCTGTATACAGTCTTATGTATTGCATAAAAATACAGGGCGATTATAATTAAAGTTCCTGTACTTTGAGTAGTTTTTCCTCAGAAACTACTCATCCGAATACAGCCAAATTTTTAAGATATGTTAATGAGGCTATGGAAGAGAGATTTATCAAATAAAAAAAATTAGTTCAACTTTCAACCACCAGGTGAAAAAGTGGTGGGCTTTTTATTACATTTTCCATATAGCGTATATACCAAGTTTCTATGCAATAAATCTACCACAATAGGTGCTATATAGTAGTTTCAGTATACTGACACTACTTTGGCCTATGTAGCAACCATTCTGGAGGATGTATTCCGTTTAAACTTGATATATACGCTATATGGTGCATGTAGGAAAAAAAAGACAATTTAATTTCAAAAAGTGCCACTTTTTTACCTGGTGGTTGAAAATTGGAATATTTTTTTTAATTTCATAAATCTCTCTCCCATGGTTAAGATATCCTAAAAATGTGGCTGTATTCAGATGAGTAGTTTTTAAACTACACACAGGAAATTGTATTAAGTACATGCAGGATAATTATAATCACCCTGTATATACACTGTAAAACCTAAGTCATTATTCACATTGTTGAAAAATGATGACTGCCTAAGCAAAGTGATAACTTGAGCAAAATGGCATCAGTTTCGATTTGCAATATTGTGAAAATTTAAAAGCAATATAAAATTTGTTTAAATGTAAATTAAAATTACAATATTAACAATATTTATAGATTAAAAAAAGTTTAATTTTGTACTTTTTTTTAGCTTTTAGGGTTTAACTTATTGTGTTAACACATACACTGGTACATTGATGATTCATACTAGTGATTTTCAGTGTAGACAAATCAGAGCAACTGTTAGCATGTTTGCTTTTGTTCACAGTAGAACTATTGCACATAAATTTTACATACACATGAAATTTAATATTAGTATTTTGAATTCTTTATCAGTAGTTCATAGTACAACTATAAGATAATCTCAAACACCGGGTCCACCTTTGACTTGGGGGGGGGGGGAGACTGGGCAACGAAATGTAGGCATTGTAAGGCCTAAACTTGAAAAATGTCTGGTTCCTCAACAAAGATAGTTTGTTTAAATTTGAAACCCTAAATTGGTGTGGCCCATATAGAAATCGGGCTCAGCTCAATCAGTCACTGACATTTCAAGAATTTTTGTTTTTCAGTCTGCTACAGGGTTTAAGCTATGGTCGTATTTTTCGCATTTTGCAAAAAATATGAAGATAAATGCAAACAAAAGACTGAATTTTTCCTTAACCAGAAAACTGATATGGTTTATTGTAGGCTCTTTCGAAAGCTGGTGAAATGGGCAATTTCTTTTTTTTTCCAAATTTGACCAATTAGCTAAAAGGGTGTTTGCAGAATTGGTGTTAAAAAAATTTGGTGACTATTTGATTTTACACACCTTGCCAATCTTTCAGTGCTAGTAGCTTGCCATTAAAACCAGATATTTCAATGAAATTAGTGTCGCTTTATAGCATTTTTTCTGCTCTTTTCAAATATGTGCTTAGTTTATGGGTAGGTCTCTCAGAAACATCACAAATCTGGGTTATTCTGACTTTGACAAATTTTTGTCCCACAATCGATTATCCACTGTAACCCAAACGGTTCGAGATAAACCAGGATTGGTGGGATGTTTCATGATCCACTTCAGCTCATCTATCATCCCCCCCCCCCTTTTTCATTTGGCAGAATAGGTTGAATTCTCCCAGTATATAGTGTGATATTGTGCCTCACTGTATGTGCAAGAGAAAAAAAAAAAAGTAATTTTTCTCCATTCTCTCAAAACCTCAAACCATAAATGAAGGATTCAGCACCCTAATAAGTGTCATCCAATTGAGATGGAAGCATTCAAGTGTTGAGAATATCTTATGATCTTATTTTGACCTGTTTACTCATGTTTTTCATTTATTTTCAGAATTATTCACTGCCATTCGCAAAGACAGATTTTGTGATTGCCTGGACATTCCGTGAGATGAGTGCATTTTACCATTACTGTAGATCTCTTTTCGACCCCAGCGTACGGTGGAGAACTCGTGTTTTTTACTTACACTGGGGGGGAATAGCTGAAGAATTCAAGCCAAAAGTGTAAGAAAACCGACGTGAAACATTTTGTTTTCATTTTAATAACAAAGGAGTATCATGTTTTTTTCCCCCTGATGAAAACCGGAGAAGGAAAAAAAAAAGTTCATCTAGTTCATCTCTGCCCTTGTTTGACAGACACGTCCCGCTAATTGATTGAGCAAATTCAACATTGAATTATGCGAGGAGAAAGAGTGGAATACATGGTATACATATATATGCAGGATGAAGGTTCTCTGTTGACGGCATTCCATCCCCTGCACCGCGTGCGGACTTTACTCCTCTAGCTGCTGGTCAGTGAAGATTCAAATTCTTAGGTGTAAATATTTTTTTCATTATTGTAATTTTTGTTTTCTTTTTTTTTTTTTTGTATAAAGTTCCTGGGAGACTGCGGCCCTCTGTGATTGATCATAATTATATCATTATCTCCTTGATTCTCCCAAAATAAAACTGCCAATGCTCAAGGTCGAGAAAAAAAAAACATAATTATACTGATTTTTTTTTTTCTTTTTTCATCTGTTTCGATGGAATCCATAATTGTTCAGTTTCGTGACATTGCCTATCGCAAACTTTGTGATATTTGTCCTTTTTCTAAATTTTTGATTATGTGTTATTATTTTTTTAATATTGTATTTCCAACATTTTTTTGTTAACATTTATAACTACGGAATCAGTCTGAATATTTCACACCGATTCTATCCGGAACTTTCTAATTTACTACGAAGATTAACATTGCCACCTTTTGGCAGATGAATTGTTTTCTATTTTTGTTTCACCCGACAAATGTCATTTTCCTTGCATTGGTTTGTGGATGTGCTGAGCGACTAACGAGGAAACATCGAACAAATCTTTTGACTAACTTTGCATGGACAATTGCCTAACATACGCATATATACATACATATATTGTACAAAAAACAAACTTATCTCTACGTATAGACCACCAGAAATATTCTATGATATTTGTATTCGATGCTACTTCCAGTATTTTTTTTTAAAGTATATGAAATGTTTTGATTGGATGTTGCCTGTGTGTAATATTTTGTAAGGTTTTTTTTTTCGTAAAGAAATGTTTACACCCGTATTTATCCCTGTTATACGGGGAGGAAAACTGAAATTTTTAACTGTGTTATTTCATATTTATTACTGTTTTGTGATTGGTACCGAAGATACAAATTAGGTTCCAAATGTTGAGAGTCGGGATGTACCTATACAACTGTTTTGTGCAGACTTCTTTGTATATTGGCTGTTTCTAGTCAGTGTGATGCATACCCAGCAGGTATGAAATCCCTCAACTGCTTCACCATTTTAGGGTATTGTCGATATCTGAAATTTGAATACAGTAATCGATTCACTCACTCAATCGGCAGGCAGATATTTTTAATCGTTTCACTTGCTTTGGAAATTGCTGAAATCTTGTCTTATGATCTTCCTAAAAACAATGTAATTTCAAGGTTCTTCCAGATGTTTAAATTGGTTATCATGCTCTTTAAATTCAATCAAATATATGAGCATTATCATTCATCTTGTGTAATATGAATTTGCGTGTAGCGAAAATTTCCTGCCTTAAAAAAAAACCAGCATTTTGAAAGAGTCTGCTCTACAGGATATAGAAACATCTCTGACCTAAAACAAATCATATGAAAAACAAACTGAATCTTTTTTTTCTTTACTCATTCAATGTATTTCTTGAAAATCTGCTTTGCGACCACCATCCAATAACCTAACTTTTACTCTGTAACTGAAAGTGGAATTAACAAGACCAAAAATTTGTGTTGGGATGCAATTGATGCCACAACAATAATTTTCATACTATATCTTCAGACACATTTTCTCTCTTCTAAACAATCTTCCTTCTTTGTCATTCTTTCCAGTTTACTTGCCTTTTTCTGTCACATCCCTCTCTCAGACTTTGTATTCTATCAGTGGTTTTCTGCACATTTCTGACTTCTTCCTAGAACTTGAATAGATGATTTTTCCCAGAAGCCGTGAAACACTGTCCTTCTGATCTTGTATGTGGCAATCTTCTGTGTCCTAAACTATCACTTCATAACTTGTTTTCCCTCTTATTCGAATTTTGATAACTTTTGTATTCTTGAGTTGTCAGCTCTGGACTATTCTTCCAGATGTGTCTCTAGCGAAACTGAAACATCCCTCCTAAAACTCCTAGACCATTGTTGGCTTTCTTCTTGGAAGCACGCTCTTTCTTGATTGATCAGTGAGTTCGAGTTGCACCGTCTGTTTCAATCATGTGAGGCCTTTTCTTTGTCAGCTGCAAGCTTGCACAACACTCCACCTGTCATTCTCTGTATGTTCTATATTTTGCTGTAAAGAAGCTGAACACACCTGGAATGAAAGTTCAGAGCAGACATCTCAGGGATACAAAGATTGTCAAAATTAGAATAGATGAAAAAAATTAAAAAAGGTACTTTAGGACAGAAGACCGCCACACATAAGAAAAGATTGGAGGTACAGGCAGCTTCTGGAAAAAGAAATCTATTCAAGTTCTAGAAAGGAGTCAGAAATGTACAGAAATTTGCTGATAGAATACAAAGACAAAAAAAGAACAGTCAATTTAAGCTGATGGGAATGTGGCTGAGAAAGAAGCAAGTAAATTGGAAAGGTTTGACACAGAAGGAAAGCCGTTAGACAAGAGAAAATGTGTTGGAAGAAAGCTATGGAATGAAAGGGAAAATTATCATTGTGGCATCAATTGGAGATTGCATCCCAAGAGTAGGTTGTGATAGTTTTTTCTCCTATTTTAAAAAACAAAATTTGATAAAGTAAAATAATTCCAAAAGCACCATATGGGGGCATGTATGTATATAACCTTGTAGTCTTTTCTCCCCTATGCTCTACTCATTTCTAGATAAAATGTGTAAGTTCTCAGCTATATGATTCTCCAACTTGTACAAAGGTAAGTGGATATTCAAACTTGTGTCCAAATAGCGTTATTGTATTCCTTCATGTGATTAGATGGTGCATTGTACAGGATTCAATCTCTTTGCCTTTCAATTTTTTCATTAATGATCTTGATTATGTGGCGCAAAACTGAAAATACTATATTACTTGTGAACTATGCTAATGAAGGGAGTAGTTTTTTTTTTTTTTTTGTATTTCTCTTGAGTCTGGTAATTTTGCTGAAAAATATTCTGTCAAGTACTTATCATATTTCAATAAGGCAACGCGTTATCCAGTCAATCCATTCAGAGCCTGTTACAACCATGATTTGTCAATTAGAAGACAAAGTCAACTGAGAATAAAAGAGCAACTCCATGTTTTCAACATCGCTATGCTTTGTGTAATTTCATGTCACAGTGGTGATTATGATTTCGATAGTTTTATTTTTTAATTTAAAATTACTTTTTATAATTAAGTTTCCAGTATTAAGTTTCTCCGTATGGTTTATTTGTATTGGTTTTATTTTTTTATAGTTATAGAGTGTGATATAATATTTCTCCATAAATCGTGCATCGATCGTGTGGTTTTATACTGGAATTTTCTGGTGTTCATTTTAGAAAAAAAAATGCTTTGATACATTTCCAAGAACTTCACATAATTTTTCTCGATGAAGAAATGTTTTTACTACATGTCCAATTGTTTATTGCTTCGAGTCCCATTTCCTGGATTTTATTCCCAGCAGTGTAGTTTTTTTTTTTTTTTTTTGGTGGCATCAAATTTTATAGAAAAGTACTTAACACACATGATAATGAGTTGTATTTTCTGTGAGTAGTAATCAGTGATTATTTGAAATTTGTCATTCCATATCGCATGTATCATCATCCCGTCCTTATCGTAAATTGCTGCAGTTTCCATGTGTTAAATTTTATTTTATGTTGTTCCTTTGTGATTATCGCAATTTAGACCTCCATCCATGTTTTTTGTAATTTATTTACATGAATTTAAAATCCATAATTACTTTGCCATTTAAACAAAATCTTATAATCGCAAAACTTGTTATGATACATAGTGGAACTTCAGTTAATGAGCATAATTCGTTCCTTGGACAAGCTCATCTAAATCAATAGCGGAAAATCGATTGTATAGTGGAAAGCTGAATAATTTGTTCTAAATTATATTTGGCATAAAATGGCTAATAAAAACTGCATTCTATCAATAATACAACACAATAAAATATAATAAACATTACAATTATCCTATAATAAAATAAAAAAAAATGCCATAAATAAACATAATACAATAATTTAAAAAAAAAGGTTTTCAAATTAAAGTCACTATAAATGACAACAGAGGTCCATCGTTCAGGACGATTCACTGACTCATTGTTGCCTGTTATTCTTTTTGTGTGACTTTGAAAAAACCTCATCCAATGACTCTTACCTTGTTCCTTTTTAAGGATTTTGAGATGGAAAATTGCATTGCATCATTGGCTAGATTCATTGCACTGCTACAACTTTACTTGGGTGGTTATTTTCTACAAAATTTTGCATGGCTTCCCACATTTTATACATCTTTCTTATCTCACTTGAAGTGAGGGATTCCTCATTTCTCTTTCTCCTCCTAAGATGAAATCCCGTTCCTAAGCTCTTTCTGTCACGTGCAATGTCCTATGGTACACCTAGTTCTGTATTGTGAACAGTCACAATCCTGTTCATTTTCCAAGTGAGGCACACTGACCAGAGACTGTAGGGAAGAATATTACCCACTGTACATGTGCAGGAGAAACAAACTATTGGCTCAGTTGTGATAAAGAACTAAATAAACAAAGCAAACTTTTTCTCTTAATCTGAATCGTCACTCAAATTGAATCATTTTGTTGAAATTTTTTGCTTGTTAACCAGTTCCATTGCTTATTGAATCACAGATTTTAAGATTCAGATTTTTCGTGAGATAATGATGCAATTGTGCAGTTTCATGAAAGATGTGAAGTTTTTTTGATAAAATCTTTGCTGAGAAGAAAATATGTGGCTGATTGAAAGTGATTTGTAGAACCAATATCCTTTTTCTTGAATGACTCATTCTGATTAACTTTGACCGTATATATGATCCTCATTTCACTCTGTCTCTATAGCTTCCAACAAACTTTCATCAATGTCATACCCAAATTATAATCTGTTATTAGTTATGTCAGTTTCAGTATTTTTGTATGTTTGTATTTATAAATCTGTTTAATATGAAAGTTTTGTGTTAACTTAGTGCTGCTTGGTTTGCTTCACTCAATATGTATGTTGTCTTTTTCTCTCCTTTGTCACGTCCTGATTTACGTGTACAAATTTTATTTTTTTGTTGTTGGTTCACAGGATGCTCTTGAGGGAAGTAATTTTCCTTGTAATGAATATCGATTTGTTGCACACAGTGTATTACGCAATATTTCCTATAAGAACTTACCTAACAGTTGTGAATCCAAGAAAACAGGGTTGAACTGATTGAATATCGTAATGAAATTACTTGTCAAGAGAAGGAAACTGTTTAGTTTCTTCTATTTTTCATCGTCATTTTCTAAAGCTTTTGTTTTCATTACCACCTGCATATTTCTGTGATGGTTTTTTTTATTGAAAAGAATTTTTAGACAGTATTATTATGTATGTGTCATTGACCTGCTCTGGAAAAAAAAAAAATTGACGTCTTTGTAAATTTGAAAAAAAAAAAAAATTGTAAATTGAAACTTCCTGTTGTGGGGTGAAGCAAAAAAAAGATTGATTCCAGATAATACTGATTAAAATGTAATTGCATTTTTATGTCTTGTTTAGCTTTATTTGTTGTACACATCCTCTTTTGAATCTTGAATGACCTGACACACCCCGCTTCACATCTTCAGCCTTTTGCTCAATGGAATGTTTTGTAGTTAGAAGAGAAGCTGCCCTGTCTTAATGCATGGGTCCACTGGGAGACCCTGATGGCAATACAAATCTAAGTACAGTAAAACTTCTTTTACAAAACCAAACAATTGCGTTATTTTACGCCCTTCAATAATAAGTCTCGTTTGCGGTCACCCCCCTCTCTTACGATTTTTTTTTTGTCGTCCCGTCGGTGTCCCCAAAAGCAAAAATTCGCATTTAGGCAAATTCTTGAACCCCCTCCAAGTGGACCGTGTGCGGATACACCTGCTTAGTTACGGCACTGCGCGTCAGCATAATTCAAAAAATTGTCCGTTATTGGGGGGGGGGGCGGCATGATAAAATGACCTTGTGCACAAAGAATATCTTCCAGAGAAATTTTGAGTTGCTAAGCTGCAAAAAGTATGGCATAGAGAAACAGGTGTTTGCTCTGGATATTTTTTCACCAAAATAGTTACCTTGGGGGGGGGGGGGAGCCCGGAAGAGGTTCCCGGCTCATAAGTAATAAGTAGGGCTAGGATATTTATGCTCTTAAAAACTAATGTCCTAAAACTTTTCATTCCTCTCTCTCTCAAATAACATTCGTTTTAGAAAAATATAACACTGCGGTCTAAAAACTATTTTGAACCATTTTTATTGTTTGAACAGGAATTCGTTTTACTTGCTTTATCACGTAAAAATACCGAAATATGCAAGAAAATAAAAAATATGCAGAGACATATATAGAAATCGGAGCCCTACGAATAAGGTTTAATCCAAAAATCCTTTGACCCGTGAGTGGTAAACCAGGCAAAGTTTCGTTTCCTGATTCAGCAACCTTTTTTTTACTTGCTTACTCCAGAATTTATCCGAGGCTCAAAACTAGAAATTCTTACCCGTAACTAGGCATAGTTTCGGTGCCCCTCTGGTGTAGATATATAAGATGCACCAGTATAACGATCCCAAAAGCTTACATGTAGTCAGGGACGGGCTTGACTATTTTGTGGCCAGGTGCGAAAGCAGCTGCTCCGAAATTATTTTTCCCGATCCCCAGGTTCCGATGCCTATGTTATTCTCTGGCATAGGCATCGAACCCATTCTGCTGTTAAATGTGGGTGCCATCTCTACAACAGCTGCACACAACAATGCAAGGGCTAGCCGACGGATTATCTGCCCAGAGTTACAACTAAGTACTTTTTCGGGGGGGGGGGGGGGGAAACCGCTCTCTTTAAAAAAACTGGAAATTTTGGAAGAATTCAAGAATTTTAAATTTATAACGAGAGTTCATCTTGCAAACCAGATGAATATCCTCGTTTCAACTTTTTGAAATAATTATAAAGCAGATAAACACACCCAAAGAACCAGCTCCTGATTGAAAATCATCTACTGCCCTAAAAAAAAAAAATGATAAGAGTCCAAGATGGGGTAATTTTCGCAAGTCGAGAAGATTTTGTCGCCATTTTGTACCCAATATCGTGCCCCAAAGGTAATGTTGCGCTAAATTTTATTTCTTTAAATGATTTGAAATGTGATTTAATTTCCTCTCAAGTATAAAATGATATTTTTTTAGAACAGAATTGGAATGCAGTCACAAACACACATTAAATTTTATAACATTTTATAAGGGAGAAATAATTTTTTAGAAAGGCTCACAGTTATTCGACTTCGACTTACATATTTATAAAACGTTTTAACTCGTCCTCTTGAACGTCGTATAAACGACTGTAACAGAATTGCCAAGTTGAATAGATGGAGTGAACATAAATATTTGAATTATTTCAGTTCAATTTTGCAGGCCGGTGCTTCGGCCAAGGCCAATGAAAATAGTTTTCATTATTGTTACTTTCATTAATTCTTTAATTCACTAAATTAATTTATTCTTTTTGGACGCCTGTCGTGAATCGCCTGGCATAACGGAATCGCTTCGTTTTAATAAAAAAAAAGCATTGCATAAAATAACTTCACGTTAGAGCAGAGGGCGTCTCGAACTTTTTCCACCCAAGGCGCCCTTCTTCCCCCATTCAATACTTATCCGGCTCCTCAGAGCTGTTTAACAAAGAATATTTTCAAAAACCTTTGTCAGGGTCACCTCTGCGGTGACCTTGACAAAGATTGGAGGCGCACAGTTTGAGAACCCGTACGCTAGAGCAGTGGTTCTCAACCTTTTTTTGTCCATGGTCCCCTTTCAACCATTTCTCATTCCTATGGCCCCCCTCTTGCGAACATGAATAATTTTCTACCCCCGCCCGTTTTTCCCATTCGAAAATAGGTATTCAAAAATTGTCTGAAGTATATAAATATGTTTGAATTTAATTTTTAATTTATTAAAACAACGAAAGAGCAAAATAAACGTAATAGAATACAGTAAAAAAGAATAGAATAAATTATTTTCAATCAATGTAAATTCTGCGCTCTTGAAGACGACACAATGTCATCAAGTTACTGTACTGGGTGAAATTTGTATTATTTCAAATTAGTTTATTTTTGTGTAAATGATTATGGTTTCGTTGAGAAAATGTCAGTTGTAGCTTCCAAAATACGCATTCTTATAATGATAAAAATCGCAAAAAGTGGTAGCAAGCAGTTTTATTAATTTTATTCTCTTCATGCGGATAAAAGTAGTATATAATGAGGGAGTAGCCACACACAAATGAATCACAATTGAAAAGTTCAACTTTTCACATCGTTTTCAGTAATGTATCAAGGATATAGGTTCATGTTGTAGCCATACTATGAACTAAAGTACGTGTGAAAAATTTTTAAATATTTGTTTGAAACATTCATTCCAGAGAAATCATGTACGCAGTAACAGGGCCGGATTAACCATTAAGCAAAATAAGCACGTGCTTAGGGCATCAGTACTAAAGGGGCACCACAAAAAGATATCATATGGTATTTCTTTTTAATGCACGATTTTTTTTTCAATATCGATCATCCGATAGAAGATCCTAAAATTGTAAGAACACTTGATTGTATAGTTGAAGATCATTATCACAAGGATGGCACGAAAGATGAGAATCTAATAATATTGCAAACTAGACTTCACATTATTGCCAAGTTTTTCGATTAGCTTTTCACAATTTTCATAAAGTACGCCCAGGGCTGTCTCTTAACATCATCATACGCCCACATACAAAGCGATTTTTCTGAGAGGCACTACTACCTATAGCTAAAAATTCCTACCTACCTATTTGGATATTTACTCTTAAAAATCGGAACTAGATCTAATTGTCACTTGACACCCCGGAGAAGTGCCCAGATGGGCCCATGCAGTAAACCAAGTTCTACAGAATAAGGACATGATTTTTGTGGGTCATTAGTGGATCAACTGTGTAGTTTGATCCATAGAAGTAAAAGAAATGCTACCAGGTGTAAATTGCAAACTTGACAATGTATCTAAAAAAAAAAAAATACCCAATATATATAACTGTGAATCGTCAGAAATAAGATACTTATTGGCAGGGCCGCAACTGGATACGTTGTTATAGCCGGGGCAACCACTCATTTAGGCACCCCCGTAATGCTGAAGGATAGGTTGAGCGGTTGAATTTGCGCCCCCTTTTGTAATGCGCCTGGGGCACCAGACTCGCCTGCTTCCCCCCCCCCCCCACCACTAGTTGCGGCCCTGCCTATTAGTAATATTATGACCATTATAAGATTCAATGGTTCCTCCTTGGAGTGTTAGTACAGTTTTATCTCATCAACCGTTCATCGTAGTGATATGGTTATAAGTTTAAAAATTCTAAAAATATGACCAAAAATCACCCTGTACGAGTTTTGAGGATCAAATACAGTGTACACAAAATAAAAAATATAAATTTTCATACGATTCCCCCCACCCCCCCACCCCGTCCTCTAACTTCCAATCAGACAAATGTGTGCATTATTCCCTGAGATATTTAAATTCAAAATCGGACACAGGTCCGGGCTCAGGAGAATTTCGCGGCCCAACGCAAAAAAAAAATTTTTGCAGCTCCCTCTAAAAACATTTAATGTAGTTGTTCCCGACTTACAAACTTTTCGAGTTGCGAACATAAATCTTAGAGGGGAATTTTTTTTCAGAGAGAACGCATTTTATTACTCTAATTTTTTTCATTATTTCAGGAACGCGTTGATGGCCTGGATCGTAATCAAACACGATCCATTGAGAGGGAACGACATTTAAATTAATTTTACAAAATTTATAGATTATTAATAACAATTAGCGCGTGGTCCACCAGCTGACACTTCATCGTGGCTCGAATCATATTGAACAGACAGACATTTTTGTCATACTTTTAAAGCGCTTCATCATCTCTTAATCAAATATACGTTGCTATTCGATCATTTTTCGAATTTTTTATTGCTATTTTTGCGTAATTAATGTAAATTAATAGAAGTAAAGGCATCAATTACTGGAATTCCATGACTTCCACAAGAGTAGGGCTGACAGGCAGGATCGTCGTAATAGCATCATAGGTCCCCCGAGCTAAGTGATTTTTTGGAGGCCCTACCTGGAAAATTCTCGAAAAATTCAACTACGTCTCGTTTTTCTGAGGCACCTCTTCTCTTGAGGCTCTTCGGGCACAGCCCGGGGTGGGGGAAGCATGCGTTAAGACGGCACTGCCTAAGGTTCGCACCAGGCGTCCTCCTTTTTCAGTTTTGAATCTGGTAACACTATCTGAAGACCACATAATCCGTGTTTTCACTTATTTGTTCGATCAAACATATTGTCCGAATGTTTTTGTGGAAAGAAATGATTATTTTTTCTACATAAAATCGATTCTTGCAAATGTACGAATTTTGTTACCGAAATTTTCGTCTCATAAAAAAATTTCATGCCAAAAAATGACAAAGAACTCCCTCTGTCTCTCTTTCATCATCTCATGAGTTGCCTGAAATTTCGAGATTAAATGGCAGCACCAACAGTATATAAATCAAGCCTCCGGAGAGAGTAGGACGTCAGCTGTCTCCGCCTTGGCAGTGCTGAGAACTGTGTTCCCCCCAACATCTTTCGTCGGAACATCACGTGACTCGGTGGAAACAAACACGACCCCCCCCCCCCCACGTTATTTTCTTATGGCATAAATAGGAGTTTAAAACAATAAATGAAAAAATAATTTCAGCTTGGACGAGATAATTCCAAAATTAATGACAGTTATAATTTCAGCATTAAAGAAAGATAATTTCAGTATTAATGGAAGAAAATATTCTAGAATTAATGTAAGAGATAATTACAGCATTGATAAAAGTGATAATTCCAAAATTAGTGAAAGAAATAATGAAAGCGACAATTATAAAATTAATGAAAGAGACAATTCCAGAATTCATGAGATATAATTTCAGAATCAATGAAAGAAATAATTTCAGAATCAATGAAAGAAATAATTCCTGCATTAATGAAAGAAATAATTTCAGCATTAATGAAAGAAATAATTTCAGCATTAACGAAAGAAATAACTTCAGCATTAATGAAAGAAACAAATCCAGAATTGATGAAAGCAATTATTCCAGAAGTAATGAAAGAAATAATCATTAATAAAGGAAATAAAATTCCAGAAGTAATGAAAGAATATTCAAAAAATAATGAAAGAATATTCAAAAAATAATGAAGGAAAATTCAAGAAATAATGAAAGAAATTATTCCGGTATTAAATAAAAATAATTTAATCTTTTTTCACCTTTAGATGAGTTCTCCATCCTTTTTTTAAATCTTTAAAACCCAATATTTAGAGACCGAACTGTACATTTCTATGCGCAAATTGCCAGGCGGGAACTTTGTTTTCATCGAGTCCCGTGATTTCCTTGCATTTGATGTCGCTGCAGTCGCGGTGGCTGGATGCTCCCTCCTGTAACATATAATCTCTGTCGTCTGCTTCTCTCCAGGTAACTCGTTTTGAACGTCTCCTTGTGTCCTGAAAAAATTACTGAACTGGCAGTTCGAACTTTCAGTTCTGTTTGTGAGCTTAGCGTGTAGGGAACCGAACAAACCGACTTCTTGCCTGTCGTCTGCTCATTAAGAGGCTCTTTGTTTTTGAACGTCTCCTTATGCTCAATAAAAATAACCGAACTTTCAGTTTGAATTTCCAGTTCAGTACGAGCTTTGTTTATAAGGAACTGAGCGGAATAAAGCATATAGTTTTTTTCACTTTGAACTTCATCATCACCACATGAGTCACTTTTGAACTAGATGGCAGCACATTACTATAAAGTGCAGTATGGAAAAATTCACTTTTTACGATCTTACCTGTCGTCTGCTTGTGTGGAGGACCTTTGTGTTGGATGTCTCCTTGGGTCTTGAAAAAATTACTGAACTGGAATTTTGATCTTTCAGGTCAGTTTATAAACTTTGTTTATAAGGAGCGTAACTGAATGAAGAATTTAGTTTTTATACATGAGCTTCGTCATCACCACATAAGGCACTTGTGATTTTGAAAGTAGGTAGCAGCACCAACAATATTCTTAAAAATTAATGTCTTGAAGTATCCTAGAGTATTAAATTAATTTTAATTCCCTTTTAAAATTGTTAGTGCCATTGTGAATTTGCGGCAAATGCTACAAGGCAAAAAAAAAAACTGTTATTGGCGGACGGCGTAACATTTCGAGTCACCCGGTATATGGTATAGGGATTTTGTCAATGCGTAACGCAGTGACAAAACTGTTCATGTGAAAGGGGAGGCCATAAATAAGGGGCCATTTAAGTATTACGTAAGCAGATTTTCAGCTATTTTTGACCCCCTCTCCCCCCCCCTTGTTAGCAAAAGTCAGCAAAACACTGATCCCCCCCCCCTTCCCCCGTCAGCAGCTTAGAATGTTTCATGTCTTCAAAAAGGGGTGGTTGATGACGTAAGCAACCTTCAAACACCACCCCCCCCCTTATCATCAAAAGTCAGCAAATCCGAAACCCCCTCCCTCCCCACGATGCTGACGTAATACTTGAATGACCCCTAATCAGATTTTCAAATAAGAAAATTATCAGTTTGTTGACTTCAATTTCGATACGATGAAAATCTGATATTTCGTTGGATGTGACAAGCTACATTCAAGTGGCTTTTTGGTTCATAATGTGACCGCTCTATCGCAGGCGAACGAAGCAACGTGCGAGTTGGCTTAAACACAACACAATATTTCAGTCCGTACTGTATTTGATATACAGGGCGCATAGGTAACAAGGCATATGGCATTTTACTGGCGAACCATTGGTCCTAGAGGCATACTTCCGGTTGGAAAAAGTACCCGAATAATGTGAATTACTCAGATATTTGATTCATGTTGCCAGGGGTTACATAGTTATTAAAATAAAAATGTTAACTTTTTATGCGGACACCCTGTGCCCCAAAACCCGATTGGAAAGTTGTTTCCCGGTTTCCAACAAAAAAATCCAACGTTTCTAAGTGCCATATTTTCTGAGATATTCTAAGAAAGTTTGAAAAAAAAAACAGCATTAAATGCGGGGAAACCATTTTACCCGCATTTAATGCTGTTTTACCCCAAATTCCCTCAATTGTTCGCATTCGCATATCTCGGTGAATATTGCACTTAGAAACGTGAAATTATTTTAGTGGGCATCGGGAAAGACAGAGCAACAACTTCTTAATTGGGTTCTTTGGCACAGGGGGACGGTATAGAGAGTTTTTTTTATTTTATTTTATAACTATACAACCCCTTACAACATGAATGAAATATCTGAGTTTGACACGTGATTTGGATACTTTTTCTAGCTGGGTATGTCTTTAAGACTAACGGCTCGCAAGTAGTGCCATACGCTCTGTTACCCATGCAGTCTGCATATACACGTAAAAAAATAGTTTGAGACGAAATACAGTCGACTCCCGTTTTAACGAATACCGTTATAACGGAAAAAATATCGTTTTAACGAAAATTTCTAATCCCCCCCGGATAAGTTTACATAGGAACAATATAAAAATCTGAAATTTAACGAAATTTCTTCATTACTCCGGTCTCTTGGAGTTCATTATAATGGGGTTTGACTGTATTCCCACCAAAAAAAATATTTTTGCAATTTGATGTGAAAGCAGTCCTTTTTATAATGATTATGCCCTTTTTACTTTTATAAATTTAAGAAGGAAACAAAAGAAAGAAAGGGTGGGGAGAAAAAAAGAAAAATGGCCAAGAGGGGCTCGGTTGTGCGTAAATGCCTTGAAATTCCGCTTGTGCGCAAGGGGATTCGGGCCTCACTCTCAGTTTTATGACAAAATTTCAGATTTATGAGACGTTTGACTACGATTACGATTAACCTCTATATATAGCTCTTTCAATATTAAAATATTTCATTTTTACGAAGCACAATTTAAATTATTTGACATTTTCATTTTGACTCGAACTCCATATCTTTGGCATTTAGACATCATTTCCAACTATCAAATCCACGAGGTTTTAGCAGATTGTGAAAAATGTGTCGCTGAATTGGTTTTGCATGCGTATTATCAACACTAAAAACCACAAATTTTAGGTTGACCGATACAAAGATACGCATTGAGCCGGTTATAGACATTTCAAAGTAAAGACTTGCGTGAGAATTTATTGCACTTTTCTGAGAAATCAGCAGATGCAGTGTCTCAAATAAACGGATTTAAATTGCTTTAAATGTCGTCAAACGCCATTTTAGAAAAAAAAATTTCTAATGTCCACAACATTGTTCTTACAGGATAGGAAAATTCTATTGAAATTATTTGGGATGTTGCAGGCCAGCAGCAGGCTTACGTAGTAGGGCAGTTAATAGGAAGCATTACAGTATAGATTAAAAAAACTTTAAAGATGTGGTGTCAATCTTAGTCCTACCAAGTCCCAATACATTATCTGCTTGGATTGCATATAGAAACCAATCAGCACAGACCAAATGACGTTAAGACCGTCTTAAATATGTTTAAAATCACGTTTTTCCTGTTAAATTGAAAGGAATGGCATATGAACACTTGCGATTGAGACACAACAGCGAATTTATGCAATTACAGTTTCTTAAGTTATACAGCAATGTAGTTTTAAAAAATTTAATTTCGCGGGTATTTTTCCTCATGTATGGTCTCTTGCAGTCAGCACCGTCTTAATGCATGGGCCCACCCAGGCACGGCCCGGGGGCCTCAAGAGAAGAGGGCCTCAGAAAAACGAGAAGTAGTTGAATTTGTCGAGAATTTTCCAGGAAGGGCTTCAGAAAAGTCACTTGGCCCGGGGGCCCATGATGTCCTTAAGACGGCCCCGCTTGCAGTTCGTTATAACTGAATTCGACTTTATTTCTTTTCAGTGGAGGCAATGGGTGTTGGCACACCCCTCCCCAAAAATTCATTAAAAAATACCCTAGGGCAGGGGTCGGCAACCTTTTGAGTCGGAAGAGTCAAAAACTACAATTTACAAAATTTCAAAGTTTTTAAAGAGCCACATACGAGAAGCTGGGCATAATGAAATATAATTTATCAAAAAACATTTTATCAAAAAATATGTATAATATGTATTTTAAAAATATAATACTTATTATGTTACCTACCTTTACTTCGGGTTTTTTATTATAATATATATATATATATGTACATACATAACTTTGAGAAGATATTTCGCTTCTAACTCTTTTACTTGAAACAACAAACTATACGTCACAGCCAAAGCACTGGTGAAGACGCCAAATTGTCTTGCGTCGAAAGCGAATTAAAACCTACATAGAAACATCCGACGAGAGCTTCCGATGGACTGACGACAGTGACGACGCGTGTCACGGGGGAGGGGTGCGGTGAAAAGCGAGTACAAGGGGCTGAGAGATAGAATCGGTGCCTAATCCTCGTTAATCGATTCAGAACGATTTTTAAATGTTTTTTTTTTTTGATAAAATAAATAATATTTGCGTATGGAACTAAAGAGCCGCAGCTTCACATCCAAAGAGCCGCATGTGGCTCGCGAGCCGCAGGTTGCCGACCCCTGCCCCAGGGCAATCATTCTTTATTCGATTTTTATAAATATATTCCCCATCAGACCACTCAGGTTTAGAGGTGCCGTGAGTTCGATACCCGGTTCGTCTTTGTCAGAAAACTTTCCTGGCATAGGGGGGTACAACAAAAAATGGCGACTTGACCGCAGCAAAAAATTGCTTCCGCACGGAGTCCCCCATCGAGGGGTTAGCGCACCAACCTCTCGGTGAGTATAAGAAACAAGCCTGCCGTTCGGAATCGGCAATAAATTGTAGGTCCCGGGGTCTAATTAGCCCTCGCGTGCAGAAAATGACCGTGGTGTGACAAAAATGATCAATGACCAGACCACTCAGTGCCGGTTGAAGATAGCTTCGAGCTAAACTAGATGACTATCCGTCTGCAGTTGCATGAAAACGATGGGTTTTTTTACAAGTTTTCATTTATCACCCATCTACTTCTTGGATTACATTTACTACCAGCACTCAAAAGAATGTCAATGAATGGTCAACAAATCTTTGCCTGCTTTCTTTATGGCAGCGCTCTTTGAATGAAAAGTCTTCGAACGCACACAACACGTTCTGTCTTTACAGTTACTCCATTTTGCTTTAAACCTCTTCTATAGTTTGTGTCAGGGCCTACTGTAACTCCCAAGTCGTAAACCCACCGAGATTACATGCAACGCTTTTTTTATTTCGTCATGTTAATGTTATTTGAATAGCGGAAAAATTGCGAAAAATATATTCTATGCATTTTTTGTTTGAAATTAAATTTTTTTTAGTCGGAGTGACTAAAAAAATTTAATTCCACAAACTTCTTCGTGGCCCCCGCATCAGTAGCCGTGGCTTCTTTTTTGCCAGACTTTCATCCGTGGCCCCCCCTGGAATATCCTAAGGCCCCCCCCTGAGGTCATATGGCCCCGGTTGAGAACCACTGTGTTAGAGGAATAATCTTTGATATTCTAAATTAAAGGAAAAGTTAAACGTTCGGATAGAAATTTTGTTTTGTGTAAAACGCGTTTCTCAAACTGTTCGTTATGTAGACTCTACAGTAGTTTCATTTTTTGTGTAGTACGAGTGTACTTGCTTGCTTGATGAACAACGAAACTATAGAGATGCGGTGGATATCTTATCTGAGAGAAACTAAGGATTAATTTGATACTGCATCTATATATATAAAATTGATTTTTTCTGTCTGTGTGTCTGTCTGTGTGTATGTGTGTGCGTGTATGTTCTCAATACAAATCTACAATTTTAGATCGATCGTCGTCAAATTTTGCATATATACCAAATGGGACCCGACTTCAACGATAGGCTACTTTAAAATTTCGTCAGAGCAGGGCAAATGCCCCAAACGGGCGAAAAACTGTCGGGCAACAATGGTTTTTGGGCCTCAACAATCACTTTCCGAACGTTTAGTTTCGTTACCGTGGTTCCCTAGCAATGCGTTTCAGACGTGTATATGCCTTTACAATGGTTTGTCACTTCTCTAATCCTGTTAGCATATGTATATGTATAATAGTTTATGCCTTTATAATGGTTGGCCACATTTTCAATATGGTTTGTCATTTCTTCAACGCTGTCAGTTTATATATAATATTTTTGCCTTTATAATGGTTTGTGCCACATTTTCAGTACTCCCAGTAATGAGGTTTTTTGAATGACGTCGTAATCATCATCAGCATCGCTTTGATGGTCAGGAAAAGGGTGATCCTCATAGAAATCAGTGTTAAAATTGCCGATTTTAATGTAGAAATGCGGAAATTTTTTTGGTGGGGTTTTCTTTCACATCAATAATTTTAAAAATTGTATTCAATACTCGATTTTTGAAATATTTAGTTCGCTTAGAGTTACGAAGCGCAGAAAATTAAATATGAAGTAATTAGCCGGACCTACTTATGAGTTGGATGGATATCCATGCGATAACATTGATTTCAACTTTTTATTTATATCTTCTCAAGCATGAAAATTAATGTCTCCGTATTGTTTTTTGATGTTCAACTGCATAAATTCATATAGTTTAAGTTGCTTCAAAACTAATTATGGCCCGTAAAAAAGTACATCGAAGAAATTCCACAGCTTTAATTAAGCATTTTTTGAAGCAGAAACAGACAGATGGATAACTTGAAGTTCAAGAGGGGGAGGGAATACCTAGCACCCCTTAAGGAAAAGGGAAAAAAAATATTTTTTCATTTCTATGTTTCTTTAAATCTAGATTTGTTTATTTCATAGAGTCGCGCAGGAAGTCGCCATATTGTTTAACGTGGACACGGTTTGTATGTTCCTCAAAGAATAGAAAAAACCTCATTGAACAAAACTCGGGCATCGCCTGGTATTATAGCTAGTATATATATATATATATAACTGATTTTCTGTCTGTGTGTTTGTTCTCTATACAAATCCACAATTTTAGATCGATAGTCTCCAAATTTTGGGTATACATCAAATAGGGCCTGTATTGAACGATAGGCTACTTTAAAAGTCAGAGAAGGGCAAGTGCCCGAAATGGACGAAAAATCATCGGGCAACAATGGTTTCTGGGCCTCAACAATCACTTTCGGAATGTTTACTTTGGTCACCTTGGTTCTCTAGTAATACGTTTTAGACGTGTATATGCCTTTACAATGTTTTGTCACTTCTTAATCCTGCCCCAGTACTATATATTTATTCCTTCATAATGGTTTGTCACTTTTTCAATCCTCCCAATAAATGAAGAAAACACGGGTAATGCCGAGTATTATAGCTAGTATTGTGCATAATAAAGCTGCAGTGAAATCTCTATATAACGATATTCTGCGGACGAAGAAAAATACCACAATAGAGGTATTATCGTTAAATCGAGAGATTTCGACATTGATCACCAAAACTCGGACCGTAACTAAATGCTTGATCAGCTGAGGTAAACATATATTTTGACAACCACCCCCCCCCCTCCCCTATAATTTTGAAGAAGAGGTTATAAAAGGAGAATTTTGCGCACCCTGTGGTCCGGGGCAAGCGACCCGCTCGTCCCCTCCCCACACCCCTATTGCGGCCCTGCCGACCATGGATCACGATCACCATTGGCGTACGCAAGGGGGGGGGGTCCAAGTTTATAGGGTTATTTTGCAAGAAAAAAAAACGTAACACCCCCCCCCCCTCCACTTCCCACGAAAATCCTGTGTACGCCTATACGCCTATGGCAATCACAAGTTTCTATGGGAAAACCATACCGTCTAACCAATTTGTTTTCTTAACTGGCCCATAGGGGAGCTCTATTGTATCGAGTAAAATTACATACAAATTACATAATCATATCGAAATGTGTGTAATAATATTGATTACACACACACAATTATATTTTATTATTAAATTTAAATATACAGTGAAACCTCGATATAACAATATTCTACGGACCAAGGAAAAATATTGTGGTAGAGGGATTAAAAAGTTACGTGTGATCAGATTTATGCTATTGTTGTCATTTTTTCTATATCAGCATTGTTAATATCATCGGAAAATACGCTTTTATGTATTTATGCGAGACAAAAAATTGTAATTGATTAGTTTATTTATAAAAGAGATGTGTATTGCCCCTGTAAGGAAGTTTACCGCACAGCGCTTTCGTGTCGTACACAGAATATAGCAATACAAATAGCTTTAGCTTTCGGTGATCATTTAGTGCAAAATATTGATGTTATTAGACGCCTTCAGAAGAACGAGAGCAAGTGACGAAGTTAAAATTAAATTCAAAACGATTTTTTAACAATATATAAAAAATATTGTTGTAGCGATTTCAAAAAAGCTCCTAAAAATATCGTTATAGAAGGGTTTATCATATAGTAGAGGATGTCGTTGTACCGAGAGTTTTACATTAAACAAGGCAAATCCAAACAAGATTTGAAAAAAAATATCATTGTAGATGTATATATTATCGATTATACCGTTGTAGCGATGTTTTGCTGCGTATACTAGTGATGTAGCGTATATAGGATTTTCTCATTGGGGGGGAACCAGGACTTGCCAGGACTTGCTTGCTAGAGAGGATTCCAAGGTGGGTCGAACAAATTCACTTACAGCCAGGGATTCTTGAGCTGTGAGTGACGTACGAAAGTTGCTGTGCAGGGGTTTGCAAGACGTGTCGTACAAATCCACTAACAGCTAGGAGGTCTTGAGATTATGGATGATGACCCAAATGTGATTCGATGGGACTTTCGTGATGAGTCGCACAAATCCACGAACAGTCTTGTTATAAATGCACTTATTGCGTCACTTTTTTTTTCAGTAATTTCGAAAAACAAAATCACGTGGATCACGAAGCTGATCTTGTTGCTGATTTTGGGTCGCGGCTGAAAAAGGTTGGGAACCACTGGTATACGGTATAGGATTGGTGACTGCTGTTCATATATTCTATTTTTTTTTATTGGAGACTGTATGGCAAATAACAAAAAATTACAGTACTGAGTAATTGCTGCTGTTGAAAACATATTCCCACATTTTGTTTGAACCTTTTCTCTGTTCAATGACCAGTAGTTTCAAAGTGATGTTAGAGTAGGCGAGCATATATATATATATATATATTCTTACTGCCCCTTCGTTTAAGATACACCCTGTTTTCACAATTTCATAATCATAGAATTAGTAGTGTGCATTATTTTATGACATGGAGCATTCTCACGTAGAGCAGAAAGGAAAAATTACAAATCATTTCCCAGAGAAATTTCATGTCGGCATTGATCAAGAAGCGGATCGCGCACCTCCTGTAAGTTCATTTTTATATAAACAAAGTTATTTACGGCCGTATTTCACCAACACAATTTCAACTGCAATTGCAAATGAAAGTATTGAACATCGAAACGGATTGGTTAAATTGAGGATTTTAACCAATCCGTGTCAATCGCTAATCCTTTAACCTGCGATTGTAGTTTAAACTGTATTGGTGAATACGGCCGTAAAACTTGCCCTTTTTTATGATTTCGTATTAACGATCTTGTGTCCCTTACAGACTGACAATTTTTTTTTTTTTTGAACTACAATCAGATTTGTAGAATGTGGAACACCAGTGGTACCGAGATTGTACAACATTGTGACCTCGGGCAGATAGGCGTACGCGGGAGCAGGGCCGTCTTAAGAGCATCGTGGGCCCCCGCGCCAAATCATTTTTCTGAGGCCCTACCACGCAAATTTTCGAAAATCTCAACTAGGTCCCATTTTTGTGAGGCCCCCCCCCGGGCCGTGCCCGGGTGGACCCATGCCTTAAGACGGCACTGCGTGGGAGGGGACTTTGCCCCCAAGCCGATAAAAAATATATACGGCATAGTTTCCCAATCTTTTTGTCCCATCGCCCCCTTCTTCAGAAATTTTTTTCTCCCATCGCCCCCAACGCAATCTAATCCATAGGATCCTATGTTATACCCGTAGCTTCTACCGCCCCCCCCCCTGGAACATTCCATCGCCTCCCAGGGGGCGTTAATGCCTACGTTGGGCATCACTGATATACAAGGTGGGCAAAAAGTCCGTAAAAACTTTAAAAATTAATTCATAAAAACCGGAAAAATAACCGAAATAAAAAACGGTTTGCAGAGTCAGTATCGCTAGATCAGGGGAATTTTTTGACAGGAAAAAAAATAACACATACAGCCGATAGGTGGCGCTGAAGTACACAAGTCGAAGAAAAGGTAATAAGTAAATAACAAACAGAGTGCCTCCAAATCGTTTATTACAGCGATATGTGTTCCACATGACCATCACCACAGGGGATAAGACATTGCAGTCGAGTCACAAATCCAGCAACGGTGGAGTGCAGCAGGTCCACATACACGGTTTATAACGGTGAACTTGTTGTGCATTAGGAGCGCGCAAGTTCTTATAAACATCTCATTTGCATATTTCCACTGAAGTTGCTCGCCTATTGAGGTTGCCTATCGACTGTTTTTTGAGTTATTTTTTTCCTGTCTTAAAAAAATTCTCGTGATCTTAGCAACGCTAATCAGGGCCGTCTCTATTCTACCGTAGAATAGAGACAGCCCTGTGCTAACCTTAGAGGAGAAACAATAATAAATAATTATTGCTAACCCTGCAAACCGTTTTTTATTTCGGTTATTTTTACCGGTTTTTATTAATTTTCAAAGTTTCTACTGACTTTTTGCCCACCCTGCATTATATTATCTTACAAAATATTCAAACATCGAAAGAAAATATCTTTTATATGCCAATCAACCAATTTTACGTAATTTAAACGCTTTTTCAGGGTTTGAATTCCTTGCGCCTCTCCCCAATCCTTTTGCGCCCTCTTCAAAAGTCGATCCTGCGTACCCTCCTTGCCCAGCGGTGATATGCCGTCTGTTCATTTAAATCGGGGCTAAAGCCGGGTTTTCCGAGGAATGGATTTGTTGCGCAGCGTGAACCGAACTAGACTATTTCACGCCGACAGAAACGTGTTACATAATCACGCTAAGCGTTTGTATTTTCCGAGCGAGGTGCATCAGATCAGGACGGCTATATAAAGTATATGGCTTTGGCATCAGTTACTCTGTCGTCTGCATGCTCTGGTTTGAAGGGAAGGGAAAGAAAACACACAAGAGTGAAGAGAATATCGGCAAAACCGCGGCGCACGACGCATTTGACTCCTCCAGAAGCAGTCGGCCAATCACGCCCGACGTAAAGCGCTGTCGTCAGGCGTATTGCGCTCTGTAGGAAAACAGTCATGCTGCTTTTCTTATTGGTGAGTGGACGGCGTATTGCGCTGGGCGAATCACGTTGCGTGAGGCACAGGAAACCTGCTCCTAGGAAAAAACAAATATTTTTTGCGCACGAGCCCCTATGCCCCCTCCCCTCCCGAATACGCTTCTGATTACACCAATATGCGTTAGGAGGTAGGGGACAGTGATGACGAAATTTTGCTGACAGGGGGGGGGGGGTTAGAGTTTTGCCGACTTTTGCTGACGGGGGGGGAGGGGGTCAAAAATGGCTAAAAATTTGCTTACGTAATACTTGAACGGCCCCCCCTAGGCTTTGTAGAGGGTCGAATTTGTTTACTTATATTTTTTACAGAAAACTAACTGCATGCAGTGACATCTAGTGATTTTTTATATGCTAAGACATCGTCATGAGTACTGAGAACAGTGTATTGGGCTTTAACTACATTTTAGGCATTGGTAGGAAGTTAAATCTGTTTACTTATATTTGTTAGAGACAACAAACTACTTGTAGTGACATCTAGTGAGTCTTTATCATCATCATGAGTAGTGACAAAAGTGTATTGGGCTTTTACTACATTTTAGGCAGTGGTAGAAACTTGAAATTGTTTACTTATATTTGTTACAGCAACAGACTGCTTGCCGTGACATCTAGTGAGTCCTTATATGCTAAGACATCATCAGTACTTAGGAAGTGTATTGGGCTTTTACTATATTTTAGGCAATGGTAAAAACTTGAATATGTTTACTTATATTTGTTGCAGACAACGAACTGCTTGCAGTGACATCTAGTGAGTCTTTTTTTGTTGAGGCATCATTGGTACTGAGGAAAGTGTATTGGGCTTTCACTACATTTTAGGTCCCTTTCTCGTTAGCCCCGATCAAAGCTGCATTAAGAGTGGCTTTGGCCCCGATTTAAATCCGTGGTAAAAAAAAACCCCATTGCAACACAAGCAAAAACAAAACGTTTTTATACATGGTGTTGATCCCATTTGGGAACCACTGCTGAGAAACATCTAATCTGTGCTACGGACTTCATCACCAACCAATGATACGTTGCCAGTCGGGTCTGGGAACCAATTAGAAGTAGGCAAGAGTCTTTCATCAGCGAAGCCCGTTGCATAACATGGAGAGCAACTCACGTTATTGACAGTTGAGTGTCGTGCCGGCCTCTCTCTCTCTCTCTATCTTCTAGAAAGATCTATTTCCTCGTTGGTTGCGGTCGTTTTAAGGAATTTCAACAGCAGCAATGGAGGTAAAGATTTAATTTCACATTTTTACATTGCCTTGTCAAAAAAAATTCTCATCTTCATTCAATAAATCCATTTTTTGCCATCAACATCTTTTAGACACTGATTGCATTTATCTTTATGTGCCATCTCTATCCATTTGTAATTATTTGATGTCGAAATTGCTTGTATTGAGTTGAGAAACAATCGTTGACAGTTGTCAAGGTTTCATTTAATCTTGATTATGAACAGTTAAATATCAATTATGAAGAACAAAATGCTCATTAAGCTAATTTATATTTAGTATAAAGTGATATGAATGAATTCCCCTCTAATAATTTATTTTTACTTGGATAGTGACTTTCAGGGCCTGTTTCTCCCATGGGCAAACAGGATGTGCCCAGGGGCCTACAATTTTCAAGGTCCCGAAATTGGCTGCTTTGTGTATTCATTTATTTATTTTCTGGTATGCTTCGTGCCTTAAAGAACACTGGGCTTTTCAAAAAATTCATATTTGCCCAGTGCCCGTACATATGAGAAATGCTCTGAACACTGTGTACAATTAGAGAGATATAGATGGCTTTTTTTCTCAGCCAGAGATATCAAGGAAACAGTTATTTTCCGGATATTATGCTGAGGTGAGCTCGGAAAGAAAAGTCATCACGTCTCCGCCGGAACTCGAACCCAGGCCCTCTTGCATACCGGCGCAAGCATGCTGAAGTTAAGAGAGGCTACTAATGCCTCTACTTCAGCGCCTCACGACACAGTGCGTGAAATTAGGAAGGCAGATTCTTGTGTCTCCAGTGGTGTAGATGGAGCATGCTTGCCCGGTATGCAAGAGGGCCTGGGTTCGAGTCCCGGCGGAGACGTGATGACTTTTCTTTCCGAGCTCACCTCAGCATAATATCCGGAAAATAACTGTTTCCTTGACTGTGTACAATCTTCCCGATATTTTGTAAAATCACAATTTTGTGCGAGTGCAAACTTCCTTAAGTGCCGTAAGGTTCATCACCCCCCCCCCCCCACTTCCCAAAAGTAGAACAATACTATGGACAAAGTTCAAAATTGTCCCCTTAAAATGCTGCACGATTTAACAAACTTATGCAATAAATTGCCCTTCACTATATATTATTAGATCTGCGCTGTCCTGATAGGGTAAGATCAGGACAGTTCTGTCTTGAGGCATGGGTCCACCCAGGCACCTCATGAGAAGAGGGGCCTCAAAAAAATAAAAAGTAGTTGAATTTTTCAAGACTTGGCCAGGTAGGGCCTCAGAAAAATCACTTGGCTCGGAGGGCCCATAATGCTGTTAAGACAGCCCTGGATCAGGGCCTTCTTTATATTTTGTAGTATTTCTAATGGTAACGGAAAAGTTTAGCTTTGTGTGTGTGTGGGTCCAGTTAGGCCAGAATCAGGGCTGCAACTATGGGGGAGCAGGTGGGTCTGGTGCCCCGGGTGCCGGACCAAAGTTAGGCACACATTTCACCTATACAAATGATCAACCCATGGCCTGCAGGGTCAAAAGTGGCCCGCTTATTACAGCCCATGACCTCAAACCTAATTTTTTAAAAATGAAATTAACAGTAAATTTCTTTACCATTTAATCCATTGACTTCAATTTTTTTAGAACAAAAAATAATGAGTGGAGCCACTTCTACCATTTATTTTAAAAGAAAAAATTTAAAATGGCAAATTTTCTTACCGGCATTAATGGGTTAAGTGACCTGCGGTGCAATTCCACATCACTTGAGTTACCCGTGACATATTTCCATATCACTTTAGTGGCCTGTCACATTTACAGATCATTCAAATGGCCTGCGATGCATTCCCAGACAGGTGCCGACTGGAAGAAAACATTGAGGGGGGCTGAAGCTTGCTGGTTGTCCCATATATATATATGGGACTCAAGGAGAGGGAAGGTGTACTGCATTGTTTTTTCTGAAATAATTAGGGGGAGTCAGCCCTCTTACAGAAGTTATTGGGGGTGGGGGCTCAAATAGCCTCAGCCCCTAGGTTCTGGTGCCTATGTTCCCAGATCAATTAGTGACCTGTGATGTATCACTGTGATATATAAAGATCACTGATGCACTGCTACAGAGCACTTGGACCGCCCACAGTACAGTTCCTGATCACTTAAGTGACTTTTGGCATGTTTACAGATCATGTGGGACAGTTTTAGATAACTTAATTATGTGGCCCATGATGCATTTTTAAAAATCAATCAAGTGGCCTGCACTCTCCTAAATGTTGAACACCCTTGCTTTAACTTCTTCAATATCACAAGGGAGGGCAACGAAATGCTGTCTTACCCTGCCAGACCAACCATTCAAATGCAGTTGACCGGAAGGAGTGAGAATACAAGCGTACACGCAGATGATGTCATCCTCCTTTTATCGGCCCCGAAAATTAACAGTGTGACAGCTCAAGGGGCAACTGTGATGAAGATAGTCAGTGATTGGTTAAGAGTACGACCTGGAAATTGCTGCTGACAAGTGCCGGTACATATTGTTTAGTGAGAAATCCCATGAAACTGCATGGAAACCCAATTCGACATACATCTACCCTGAAGTTCCTAAACCATCGATGGCAAATTAAATTTTTAGCACACATACAGCCAAGTTGCGGTTAAGATAATAGCATATGGAGCAGGCGCATGGGAGTCCTCTATGACAGTTAGAATGCAGCGCATGCTGAATTCTGCACAAAGAGGATTTCTCCTGTTCATGACTAGATGTTACAGCACGAAGTCTACCATGGCAATGCAGGTGTTGTCTGGTACTCCTCCGTTGGCTCTGCTCATGCAATTCCTTGCAAAATCAGCCAGACTCACCAGGCTGGGAAGAAACATCATGTCCGCAGGAATACATCTTGACTCAACCAATTATGAGAGAAATGTGATTGGGTGGACCCAAAGGCAAAGCAATTTACACAGATGGCTCCCAAACAGCGGACGGCACGGCAGCAGCCCTGATATGGCTGATTAATGGAATCACTACCAATCAATGGGCTGCGAGTGCTGCAAGACGGTTGCCGTGTTTTCCAAGCAAAGCTAAATACGTTTTTTCTTGTACGATATTTTGGGTTTCTATTACATTTTTTTCCTTTTTTTTTGATAGAAGGTTTGTGAACAAAACTTGATGTATGTTAATACAGTGATACCTCAGCTAACGGAGATAATTCGTTTTATAATTGCATTCGTTAGGTGAAACTTTTTTTATATGTTTATATGGGAAATCATTTAATTCATTCCAGATGTGGCTTAATAATGTCTGTTAAAATTCAGCTCAGGATGCTGCTGTTTTATGTCGCAGCACGTGCATTCATCTGAACTGAAATTTTTTTTAGCTGAATCTGTATTCGTTAGTAGAGCAGAAAAATCATTAAAAAAACCTTCGTAAGTCGAGGTGCTTATTAGCCAATGTATCACTGTATAATAATTGTATTCGAATTTCATTGTTAAATCTACAATGCTTTTCGTTCCCTTATAGGTCGAAATACTGAATGTGAAAAGTGGAAAGACTATAGCAGTGCTGTCAGATGTGAGATTTCTTTTATCACTGAAGTTTAATCGTTTCAGTTTCATTCATTTCTCAAACCGTGCTGTAACGAACTTCTGGATTGGTGAACCAAATTATTGGCCCCCATTCCAGAAAGTGGTCTTTTATTAGATTTGATAGAAAGTAACCGAAAGAGTGAATTCAATTTTTGGTTTCTGGAATTCTGTTGCAACAGAGTGTGATTATAATGTACAGAAATGTAACGTGAATTTTTCTATTTCTTCCAAATTATAGTTGTCAAGCACTTCTACCATTCGAGACATGAAAAAACAGATCTACAAGACTCGTAAGTTTTTTTATATTGATTCAATGTAGGGGCATAAAAGTTTATGCCCATCATGGGTATGTATACATATGTCTATGTATGGGTTTTTTTTAAATTGTAGACACACTGTTTTAGAGCAGGGGTCTTCAACATATGGCCTGTGGGCCACATTACGCCCTCTGAGCTTATTGTCGTGACTGGCCAATCATTTCCAGAAAATGGTAGAAAACATTAATTCTACAGTTAATCATTTTTCAAAGAAATAATTGCAAAATGAATGATAAATAATTCTAGAATAATCTAAAAACTTATTCTAGAATTAAAGAAGTAAATTTGGAGTTAATAAAAGAAATAATTCTGGAATAAATGAAGGAAATAATTCTAGAATGAATTGATAAAAAGTCTTTGAAAAGACTAAAGTTTTTAAAGTTAGTAAAAAAATAACATCAATGAGAGGAAATAATTTTGTAATTCGTGATAGACCCTATTTTTGACAATCAGTAAAAGAATAATTGCATGATTATTGAAACAAATGATTTCACGGTACATTGAGAAGGAAAATGATAAATAATTACAGAATAATTCAGTGATTTCAGATTGAAATTAATCTCAAAATTAAATTAAATTAGTAATTAATCAACTTTTTCAGTGAAAAAATTATTTCAGAATTAATCAAAATTAATAAGAAATAAAAAATAATTTCAGAACAAAATTCTTCAATCAGTTTTTGTCCCTGTTTAACTTGGCGCCCCTTGACACCCGCAGGTGTCATGAGACGTTTCAATGTGCCTGCTGTGTCTCAAAGGTTGATACCCTTGTTGTAGAGAGATAGAAACGTTGGGCAAAGCATTTTTTGTCCCAGGTTTAGTAGTTATTATACCCACCATACCCTGCTTCCAGTGCCAATGAGATGTTTCCTCATTCTGTACAGGCGTCGGGTGGCAACCAAAAGAAAAGGCTTTTGTTAACGAGCTGTCAAATGTGGAACCGCAACTATATTTTTTAAACAGAAGCAAATAAAAATTTAATGTGCTAGGCATAAGGGGGTCATTCAAGTATTACGTCAGCGTCGATGGGGGAAGGGGGTTTCGGGTTTGATGACAAGGTGGGGAGGGGGGTTTGAATGATGCTTATATGTCATCAACCACTCTTTATAAAAATATGAGATATTCTTAATGGCATCTTACTGCGTGTGTACCAAAACTTTACCCTAGTTTGTGGGCACCTGAACTAACATTCTTCCTATTGATAAGTTCTCTATAGAACCACTTCAGTGATCTCTAAATATCCCGCTGATCATTCAAGTGATCTGGAAATGTGTACAGGCTGCTCAAATGTTCTAGAAATGTGTTGCGGGCTGCTTAAGTGCTCTGTAACTGTGCTGCACATAACAAATGATCTGTAAGTATGCCACAGATCACTTAAATAATCTGGGAATGTCCCATGGATAACTTGAGTAATGTAGAACTGCACTGCGGGCAGTGTAAGTGCTCCAAAACTATTCTGTATGCCACAGAAGGGATCTCTAAATGTGCCACAGACCGCTTAAATGTTCTGAAACTGTGCCATAGGCTTACTTGAGGGATCTGAAAATATGCCGCGGATAATTCAAATGATCTGGAAATGTGCTGCATAATTCATTTTTCAAAATAGGTTTGAAGTGACGGGTCACATCAGATAACCCAGAGGGTCACATTTGATCCACAGGTCATGGGTTCAGCATATATGGCTTAGAGTGGGTCACAATGAATTTCTTAAAATGAAATTTTGAGTTCTTAGCCTTCAAATAGCCTGAAATTAACAGAAATTGATTATAAATAACATATAAAGATATTTTCTCCTGAAATTTTAATTTATTTTTAAATATTTTTTGCATGAAAAAACATTTTTTTTTAAAAAAAAAGCATGGGGGGGAAGTGCGCATAGCAGAGTTCGTTTCCCCCCCCCCCACATGTCTCTGTTCCCAATATGCGTCAGAAGTAAGGTGAAGTGCTGACAAAATTTTGCTGATGGGGGGGGGGGACGCATGGGCAGAGGTTTTGCTAACGGGAGGAAGTCAAAAATAGCTAAAAATCTGCTGGCGTAATACTAGAATGCTCCTTAATTGGATACCGACTCCACAAATGGGAGGGGAAATCATTGATGGTGTATATAATAAGGAGGAGAGGGCAAATGTCAGTTCTTGCCAATATAATGCATTTTTTTAATATAAAATTATAAATAGTTTTTATATTTAGACAATTTAATAACATAAAAAATTATCAATTTCTGTTATTATTAGTTGATGCATAAAGATTGAAGTGATTTGGATGATTATTTTTCATTTATGTGTCTTTTTCTCTTTGCCTTTTATATTTTCTTTCCTCATGGTATATTTACGATTTGTTCCTTGTTTTCATTTTTGTTGTTTAGGGAAAAATTTGCCTCCTGAGAGACAGGCCTTGAAATTAGAGATCAGTAAGTGCAGTTTTGCTCTCTCATATGTGATGTCATTTGCTATTAGCTTCATTGTTCAAGACGTGTGTTTAGAGGTTAATCACTCTCGAAGTAAATAAGTGCCTAATTTGCCGGTTGATCATTTATTTGGTTTTCCTTATCTCTAGTGCATTGGCTTTTTGTGAAATGTTCTATGAATGATACATTTTATCATGGGTGGAGCTAGGGAGGGGCATTAATAGCTGAGCCGACTGAGCTAATGTATATGAATTGAATCATCCTCCCCCTTCCCTAGCATCATCGTGCCTCTCTCAGCATTTGATGTCTATCTCCACCTATGCGTTTTATATTCACTTGGTGGCAGCACACAGACATCATTAATTTCAAGCACAATAAAAAAATGAAATTGTGGAAGGGGAAAAGCAACAATTATTCTGGAGAATATTGGTGTACACAGACCCCAATTTAACGTACTCTGATTCAAGTAATTCCTTGATTTAACAAAAAATTTTCTGAAACTCTGGTGAAAATAGGGGTTAAACCCCTATTTAATGAATTAAAATCTTTGATATAGAGATTTTTTTTCTAACCTTCCTTAATTTTTTTTCTTATTCCTCGTCACTCAAAACCGCAATTGGAAGATTTGACTTTCCAGGAATTGCAGCGCTTTTGTAGAGACAAACAAAAAAGGGTGAAAGGGAATCTGTTCCTTTTTTTTCCTTTGAGTAAAGGAGACAATAAAACCATTCAGAACCATTGTTGTAACACCAATACCATGAAACGTTTTTGGATTAGAGCCAAAAAGAGAGATTAGAGACAATTTAGGCAGAATTTGATAAAAATGTTGTTTTACATGCCTTCATTCATCTTTCAATTAATTCACTATATAATTTTTTCAAATTTCTTTAATTACTTTCTCAATAGTCGTTTATTAAGACACACATTCGAAAGAAATGGAGGGATACATGTCTTTTGTGAAATTTTTTTAAAAATTATGTATTACACTTTTTGAACGTAACTTTCACGATTAAAAATTAACAGATATGATTAAAATATACTTGGAAAATGAAATTTGCAGATTAAAATAATATTTACTATATCTTTACAAGCACCAACATTTTTTGTATTCGAAGTCGAAAACAATCCTTGTTTAACAACACCACATGTTTATCACACAGATCTAACGCACGATTCACAAACAGCACTGTCCTCATAGTCACCTCGGATATCATGATTAATTTGAAACGGCTATCAAGAAAACTGACGTTCTTCCGAGATGCCATTTCGCTCTGAACACTCTGGCCATCAGATAAAAAGAGCCTTACGGAAGTGGGGTGGTGGGAAACTTTGATCAATGATATAAAGGGAGGAAAAAGTAGAATAACATCATAAATTTGTCAAATATGTGTAAACAACTAGTTTGAGAGTGAAAATAAGATTGTCCACATGCATTTCTTCTAAAGAGGTGACAAGATGATCTCGCCAAACCAGGTAAGGGTGAAAACAATTGTTTCAGTGATTTTGAAGTCAAAGTGCAACCACTTTTAAGAATAAAAGAAGTGTTAAATGAAGAGTAATGTTGCCTCTAAAGTGGGACTGGCTGACCTACAACACATGCCGCTTGGTACAAAGTATGGCTTGTAGTGAGAATCTCACTATTATAAGCAATTTGCAATGCATTGTCAAAGAGCTAACATTAAAGATTCCGAAACTATTCATTTATAACAAGTAGCAATATTAGGAAACATCCATTATACTAGGTGCAATGCTGCCCGCTGGAGGGGTTACATTTGGCCCACTGTCAAATACAAATAAAGTTGCCAATTACAGCCAAACTTTTTTTAAAGGCACATAAAGTCACTATCGTTAAAATTACTGAAACGTCACTAGTGGCTGGAATTAGGATGAATGAAAGTTTATAATGGGCAAAATGTAATTAACCACAAAGAAACCTGATATTATTTATAGATATCGTAGATATATGTATTTATATGACTAAATATTATTATATGATAGTCACGTAATTATCATAATATAATTTATGAAGTCATGAAAATAATCTTAATTCCTGATTTCAAATATTAAAATAATTCTCGTTAAAAATAAGGGAAACAGGATGTTCTTAAAAAAAATTAGGACAACCTAAATTAACAGAAATTTCCTTTAAAATGCAGGTCATGTAGTCACCCTATACATACAAGTTTCTGCCCTGTTGACTGAAAAGGTTGTGCACCCCCTGCATTACAACACTAAACAAATTCTTAAATGCCAGTTTTTCCCCCCGCTCTTTGCAAGGGTACTAATGATGAAGTATTACCACACATAATAACTGTACGTTCTTCAGAAGTAATTCTAACAACTGCTTTCCAACAATAGTCATCTTGCATATTTGGCTGGCAGACTGAACATATTGTACATCCTTGCCTTCTTGCACACACTGTAACTAAGGCACCTATAGAGGTATCTTTAGGCACTATAGCCATTGCTATTAGTATGATGGTGAAACATAGGCCAGTTTATGTTTCCTAAAGTGTGTGCCAAAATGCAAAGAGAAAGAAGTTTTTGGAGGTTTCGATTATTTTTCGTTGTAACTTATATTATAGATTAAATTTTTGTATTCTCAGAAATATGAATTATTTTTTTAATATGTGTCAAATTTTTGGAAGTCTGCTTATATACAGGTTTAAACGGGTTTTTTTCCGTTGTGATAATTTGTTTTGTGGGAAAGTCAATTGTAATATACCTGCCTTAGTATAATTTGGCCACCTGTGACTTGAACCAGTTCTGGAAGTTTATCTTAATCTCATCATCACTTTCAAACTTTTGGCTGAAAAGAAATTTCTTCAAATGAGAAAACAAATGAAAATTGTTTGTGTGCTGTTAAGTCTAGACTATATGAAGAGTGACAGAAAAGTTTCCAACCAAACTATACTGTATACTAGCAGCGACATCGTTATGAGTGCGGTATGTGGTTGTTCATTGGCATGCACAAACACAATACCGGAAGTCAGTAGTTCATGCCTTTTGCTCTGTATTGTGTGCTGTAACTTCTACAGTGTCTCACATTAAGCTGCTGCATTGATTGCTGTATCTCATTCCATACAGTCAACCAATAAAATTCCCTGACAATCCCAAAACATGGTGCACATGATTTTTTTTTTTTAAATGATAGGTGGCTTTGCTTTCTTGTAATTCTTTCACATTCGAAAACTTAATCACTGCTCTTATTTCGCGACTGGCAAGCTGATAGATTGTTTTAGACATGGTGAAAGAAAATGTTCATTAAACATGAATAAAAACAAACAAAATTGGGGCTACTTCGTCCTCGTGTGGTAGGAGGAAGTAATTAGTATTCACATTTTTCCTTCTCTAAGATGCATGGGAGATATGCGCAGACGATGCTTACTTTCTGGATCAGCTTTGTACATTAGTATACATGGCAAATAGTTTCAAATTAAATTATTTCTTTTATTTGTATTGTAAATATGTTTGCGAACATAAGTTAATGTTTTTGTGGTTAAAATGTTTATTATGATCAAGTTTTTCTCTGGTATCAATGAAATTATCACACAGATCAATCGATAGTTATTGATAGTTACATATGAATTTCAATGCATTTTACAGAAGGAAAATTTCTATCGGATGACCTGAAGCTCCAGGGAATTGAATTCAAGGGTCAAAAGCAACTTTTCTTGAAAGATTTGGGTCCTCAAATTGGATGGAAAACAGTAAGTTAATCTGATAAGAAATATATTAAACCACTTGCATCCTGCGTGCCATCTTGGCGCATTAGTTCATCCGGGCACCTCATGAAAATGAGATATGGCTAAAATTTTTGAACGTTAACTTGTCTGAGATAAGGGGGCCTCAGAAAAATCACTAGTCTGTTGGCCCTGGATGCTCTCAAGGTGGCCCTGCTTGCATCCGGAAACTGAATAAGCCATTGTGAATGTTTCTTATTTATCTCCACAAGAGGAATAATTCACTTGCCACTGCAATTGTATGTAAAAACATGTTTCTTTAATGATGATGCATGGTGATCAGTGAGCAAATTCAGAGGAAGAATGCAAGTGGGTTGAGAGACAAATAATAGACATTAAGTCACAAAATGAAATGTGTTATTGTATTGTAATTAAGCATAGTATTATCATTCGTTTGTGAGCATGTTTATAGAATAATGTGTTATGAGTATTTGTGAGTTCATTATTTCTGCATTTGTAGTAATTTTTGTAATTTTTTATTAACTTGTGTGATTTTGTTGTAGGTGTTCCTTCTAGAATATGCTGGACCTTTGGTGCTTTATTTGATAACATACTGCAGGCCATCGCTCATATATGGAGCTGGTGCTGCTGAAGAAAAGATGCATGATGTTGTGCAGTAAGTTGCCTTAAAAAATATATATATTCATTTTGATTTTTTTAAGTGGTTGTGGACTGCAGTACGAAAATTGTTAAATTTTTATAGATGTTTTTTGAAATGATTGATTTGTGTCATCAATATATGATTATGAATGCCTCCTCTATTAGCATAGCTGCTGGTTGCTGGGCTGTTCATTACTCGAAGAGGTTGCTGGAGACTCTCTTTGTTCATCGTTTCTCGCATGCTACAATGCCATTCCGTAATTTGTTTAAGGTCAGATTTCACATGATGTTTCCTTGTTTTTGTGGCGGTAATTTCTATTAGCATGTTTAGAGTTGTTGAAGAAGAAAGCATTTCATTTCCCTTCATTTATTGCTTTTCTTTTTATAATTAACTAGAGAAAAAACACCTCCAATGTTTTTCTATAAAGAACAGACCTAGTAACATGAATTCTTATCAAAATAATATTTTATAGGGGGGTGCACAATTTCTGGTCCATGGGCCAAATGCGGCCCACCAGGAGGTTCCATCCAGGCTGAAAAAAGTTTTCAGATAAAAAAGTATCAATACACACAACACAATATATACTGACTACATATATATATATATATATATATATATATATATATATATATATAATTATATACACAACGCAATATACGCTGACTATATTTCCTGAAAAAATTACAGGACATCATTAATTATTACCAAGGCTTATATTGATAACCTAAAAATAACCGCAATCGACAATATGAGAAATAAAGTGCTCGCAAAATTACAGTAGATTAAAATTTTGTTTACGAAAGAAATGTTTAGTTTTTGTCATATATGTGAGATGAATATTTATACAAATGACTTGAATAAATGATAATTATCATCATAATTGTAAGTCATTATGAGGACAATCTTAGCCCTTGAGTTTGATGAAGAGTAAAAGTTTAAGTAAGCTTTGTTTAAAAAATTTGACATTTTTATACAGGAAAACATCACGGCAGCAAAAATTGAAGGAATGTCCCATAAAATGCTGGTCATGAGCTCATTTCATTTAAACCATATTCTTGCCCATGAAGTGGTAGGCATATTGCATATCTGGGCCGACACCCCTGTTTTATACCTACATGAGCTATTCTGAAAGCTCTTAGAGACCTATATACTGTTTTCAGTGATGTGTTAGCCGTGTTTATAAACTATTTTCTGAAGCCAGTGTGTGACTAATTAAACTTCTAGTAACTTGCATGAAGTTTCATCTACAAGTGAACAAGTTAACTTTTATGAAATTAATCAAAATGATGTTTTTCATTGTTAATACATTCTACTTTTTTTGATTTACAGAATTGCTCCTACTATTGGCTTTTCGGTTTATATATTGGATATTATGTGAACCACCCTCTTTACACTCCTCCATGTGAGTTCTTAAGTATTTTGTTTAACGAATATGGTTACATGTTTTTTCCTTAACTGAATTGCATGCAACAATTTTACATTGAACACGAGAATGAAAGGAAAAACATTGCTTATATGGTCATGGATGATCAGTCTCATTATATATTCAGGCATCTGCCACTTCTAATATGGAAGACAGGTGGCTGCACTCACTTTTTGAACACAAAAACACACACACAACTCTGAATTTTATGTACAAAATACACCTTCTGATGTGCAACAATTCTTCAGAAGTTCTGAACGTGAATGTTTAAAGGGTGCATGTAATAGTGAGTCTCATTACATAACTCCATATTAGAAAAGCTGTTGGGGATGGTACTGAAGTTTTAAATGAATGCATCACAGCATGTTTAAGGTTAACAAATTATTAATGATAGGGTCAGAGTGATAGAGCACATTGTAATATTAATTTAATCGAAAATGTTATTATTATTTTATTGGTGTGAAGCTAGATTATCAAAAACTAAAGTGTATAGTAAATAAAATGTGTAAAGATTAAAAGACTAGTTGATGCTCATAACAACTAGTATGATAAGTCCGAGGAATTTTTATATAATGATCATCTTATATGGTTTCATACAATAGTTATTCTATGTTTTTGTTCGATATAAAGAGTTTTCAATGGGAACAACGGGTCATTATAACGATCATCAACTGTATAAAGTAGATTTTATTGATTTTTTTTTTTTTTTCCCTGTTCTTAGGTATTTTTTGAAGCAAATTCTTAAAAACAAATTTTCAATGCTTCAATTTTCAAAAATGTACCACTATTTGCTTATTTTAGTTTCTCTCTGTAGTGTATGGAAATGCCCAGATTTATGGAGCTCTCGCTGGATTCACGGCAAGTATTGACTTTATTTCATTAGAAAGCCCCTGTATGTAAACCAATCAAATTAGTAGGAATTGGGCAGCAAAGTATTGTGTGTGTTGCCATGCACAAATCCTTGAATTAGTATGTAAAATTATATTGAATCAAAATTTTTACTTAGGGTCATTTAAGTATTGCGTCAGCAGATTTTTAGCCATTTGGGATCAGAGGCTTATGCAGTAGGAGAGGATCATAGGAGGCTAGTGTCACCCCCAAAACTATCAAAAATTTATTTCCAAAAAAAAAAAAAATTGAAATATCACAAGAAAATACCTCTCTATGTTGTTATTGTCAAATTAATTTTTATTTCAATGCTATTTAATGGTTAACAACCCAAAATTTCTTTTTTAGAAATTCATTGTACCTAAGCCTTTTGTGCCCCCTCAAAAGATTGTACTTGCATACTCCCCTGATTGGGATTGTTTCTTTGAGAATATGCAGTACATAGTGAGTCTGACCACCACTGTCTGACACTCTGTAGTGAACTTTGCTATGAATACAAAGGGATAATATTTCACATGATAACGAACTGAACACACTATATTTTAGCTCATGTGTTGAGCATTAATTAATGGAGTGGGTATAGATTGTCGTTGCTAGTTGATGGGCATTTTTACAGGGCATTGTTTGAGCTCTCTTCTTCATAGGGCCCCACACCATGTGTGGTCAAGTTTTTCAGAGGGAATAGTAAATAAATGCATACAAAAATATAAATTAAAGATGCCATTAAGAATATTTCATATTTTAATGAAAGGTAGTTGATAATGTAATTCAAACTTCCCTCCCCCACCTCATTCTCCCACTTGCCAACAAAAGTCATCAAATCTGAAACCCCCTCCTCCCTCTTGATGCTAGCATAATGCTTGAATGACCCCTTAATGTGTAAAATTACATCAAAATTTTTACTCATGTGTAAAATGACAGATAAAAATTTATACTTATGTAAAATGACATTAGATCATATTTTGATGTCATCAGGGCATAGCTGCCAAGTCTCCCGAATTTTCCGGGAATCTCCCGAATTTTAGCTTCATCCCTCGACCTCCCGAAAAGTTTTTAAATCTCCCGAAATTTTACGAAAATCAAAAAAATCCCTCTAATTGTCCCTAAAAATTCTCTACTTCATTAAAAAAAAATCCCCGCTTATGAAAACAATCCTTAAGGAATTTCTTGTGGGGCATGAAGCCTTTTTTTTTTTTTTCTCCTTTCGATATGATTTCAAACGTCATATAAATGGGGAAATTTCCCCATTTTACAAACCCTCTGATGGTAACAAGAAAGTTGTTTGTCTTATCGTGCAGGGAAATAGCTTAGCAGCCAATAGTCCTGGATAATAATTGATTATAGTGACGCGCATATGGTCAAAATTTCTTTTGTTGAAGTTACATACGTGCGATATAACAAAACATGAATACTGATAAGCAAAAACATAGTTAATAAATTTTCAAGATACTTATTCCGATGAATTTCCTTTCATCGTTTAGATGAGGGCCGACTTTTCCTTTTTTGTACAAGTTGTGTTACTGACATAAACATCGGTCATGGTGGAAAGACTGACATCACCACCACCCATGTGAAATGAAAAAAAACATCAAGCAAGTGTCTCAAGAGTCAGTGTTCTTCAAAAATTGACACTTTTTCCCTTCATCTTCCGATGATTTTGGGGTCATTCGCGCAGAATGTTTGTTCACAACGTTTCTGATTGAACACAGTATTTATTTATTTTTTTAGATCACCATTTTGAAGTTTTGGCGTCCAATTTCACTTGTTTTTTGCGTAGAGATTTTATTCCCAAGGGTTTAACTTCCATGTGTGTAAAATCCCTATTTTAATTAGACTTCAGTTTTTTCGAGTAGGGATTTTATTCCCCAACGCTTTAACTTTTGTGTGGAAAATCCCTATTTCATTTCGAAAAATCCCTTTCGTATTTATTAGGGAGTGGTTTTAGCATAAAATACGGGTTCGCGCGAAAATCTCCCGAATTTTCATTTTCAAAAGTTGGCAGCTATGTCAGGGTTTAAGCTACAGTTGCATTTTTCGCAAAATGCCAAAGAAGATCTTAGAATGCGAAAGAAGTGGTAGCCACTTTCGCAAAAATGCGTACAGGAGGTACGGAACGAGTAGACATCAACCATCAATCATTACATTGCCATTGTAGCATTTTGCTAAAGCTTTTCTCCCCATTTTTGCTTTTTTGCGAAAGGAATTTTTTTATCTAGCTTAAACCCTGGATGTCATTTGTAAAATGACATTAAAATTTTTACTTAATAAATGTAAAATGGCAGATCAAAATTTTTACTTATGTAAAATGATATCTGATCAAAATCTTAGTAGGTAAAATGACATTTAGCACAAAATAACACTGTTCAACTCCCCAATTAATACGTGCATTTCCTTATATCCGTGACATACAATTTATGTGACATAATATACACATTTGAACATTTTAATAACTTAGAGTAATTGCTTTATTTTCCTGTTCTCGATCACAAACAGTAAGTGCATCTCATTGAATTGTTTATACAGTAAATACTATGATTATGTCATCCAAATTTTTTTTTTTTTTTTTAATTGATTAGACGTACTTTTATCTAATTTTAAAAACTTTTGACATGTTTGAGAATGGAAATGTTTCCTGTGAGAATTGCATCGGAAAGACAAATTGATAAGAAAGAATAAAGAAAAAATCTACACATTAAAACTGTCCCTCATGAGGATAAAAAAATTTTACTATCAACTTATCATAGCTGCCAAGTCTCCCGGACTTTCCGGGAGGCTTCAGAATTTCTACTCTATTTTCTGGACTCCCGAAAATTTTTTATATGTACTGAATTTCGCCCATGATTGTAAAAAAATCCCTACATTCAGGGGGGAAAATTCCCAGAATTCAAGAATTTACCTGAAAAAAAACTGCTGCTTCATAAGCATTACGTACATTGTCAAATCACAAAAACAAATCATTTTTGGGAAGAAAATATAAAATTCGCCAATAAGCAAGCATCAATCCAGCCCTTTTGAAATTCAAAATTGGCACGATCTTGTGTATCTGCTTTATCCATCTATCCTGTTTCGGGCCAGGCGGAGAATTTTTGGTTTGCGAGATTTGATTTTTGAGAGTAATAATGATAGGTAATCTAACCCAAGGACTTTAACCTATTTGTTGGTGATGGATTTCATCGTGTCAAGGTTTTTGCAATGGGAAAATATCCTTAAAATTTCCCTTTTACTAATGAAAAATTCCTAAAATGTTTTAAAAGATCCCTTTTACATTTATTTTTGTACGGAATTCGGATGCACGTGAAAATCTCCAGAATTCCCATTCTCCAAAGTTGGCAGCTACGACTTATACATTGTTAGTCTTGAAACTAAGTACTGATGTAAGTCGGAGAATTGCTGTATATATCAGGGGTTCTCAACTATCAGGAGCAGTTTAACAAAGAATCTCTTGGAAAAACTTTTGTCGGGCCAGCGCTTTGCAGTGCCTCTGACAAAGGTTGGTGGTGCACAGTTTGAGAACCCCTGGTACATATATCATTGTCTAAAAAATAGGCAGTGGCGTATGTGATTTTGAGAAAAAAAAATTGTTTTGGCTTCGTTTCCCTCCCGACTAGAAATGGTATACATATATGTGCAATGCAATGGGATATATGATGGCCCTGGAGTTTTACTCCGTACTAATCTCAAAATGTGAGGCTTTCAAAACTCTAAATTAGTTGAAGATTGGTTTGAAATTCTGAAGTATGTTTGCTTGTGTATTTATTTAAAATAAATTTTGTGAATGTTGCTTTTTTTCTTTTCTTGAAGCTGTGTGAATTGGGGAATCTCAGCATCCATCTTGCTCTTAGGAATCTACGTCCTGCAGGTATGTGTTTTAAAAAAATCCTTTTGTCCTACATGTATCTTTTTATCATTGATCAGTTTTTAGTGTTATTCAATTCTGTGTACTGTAACTGTAAGACCAGACATGATCCAACCTCTGTCCCAAGAGGGATGTAAGCCTTTTACCCCAAGGGGTTGGACCACACTGGAGAAATTCTATGTACTGACCATTTTATCAGTTAGTTGATTCAGTTATTAAGCCATAAATTGAAGTCGTAATAGCATTAATGTGTGGTTTAAACACTCGTATGATTTTTATCAGTGTGGATTATTGTGCATTTTCTCTCCAAAATGTTTTATTAACACCTTTATTGCTTTTTTAAGGCACAAATGAAAGACGGATACCAGTCGCAACGTACAACCCATTCACCTGGCTATTCAATCTCGTATCTTGTCCCAATTATACGTATGAAGTTTTCTCATGGGTGTCGTTCTCTGTTATGACCCAATGCTTGCCAGGTAAAATTCTGATTCATTTGAAGCACCCTAACTTTTGCATAGATTATAAGAAATAGCTGCCAAGTCTCTCAAATTTCTACTCCATTCCCCACAATCCCAAAAGAATTCTTATATATCCTAAATTACTACAGTAATCGGGAATAAAATTCCTGCTTTGGGGGAAAAATTACTCCCAAAGAATTCACTCAGGTAACGACTGTCGCTCCTCCCCCCCAAAAAAAAACAAAGAAAACGAGCAACGTGTAAATTGTAGCCATTGCATCCAATTGTGAAGAAATGTTTCATTTTGGGATGTGAAGTTCAAATTCTTCAAATAGTCTTACATGGCTTGTCTTAAGAGCAACATAGGCCTTCTGGCAAAGTGATTTTTCTGATTCCCCCACCTGGCTAGAAATGCCTGCTCATCCTATTTGCATACTTACTCTCAAAATGTTTAATCAGATGTTATTTTCATAAGGCTCTCTGAGTCCAGGTGGGGCCCATGCATTAAAAAAGCATTGGTTGGGACTCTTGATTGTCAAATTGGCAAGATGACGCGTACCTTGAATGGCCATATGTTCTGGTCTGTCTATCCTGTATTTAAGTCTGTATGTCCTATTCTTATATCCTGATGGCCATTTTTTGTTGCAGGATTTAATTTGAGTGTAGTAATGACCAGGGTCGCAACTAGAAACGAAAATTTACCCTTCTGCTCCATGGCCATTATCCATTTGGTGCCCCTTCCCCATAATTTTAAACTGGAGAAAGTGAATTCAGTGCCCTTCCTGGTCCTGCATCTGTGTCACTCACAGCCTCCAGTTTTCCCTGGTGATGACTGACAATTTAATCGACTGTTTGGCGATGATTGACACCTTTGCGATGGCTAGCAGGATGCCATGTTTTTCCAAAGGGTTGGGGGAAATCCCTATTTTGTTTTAAAAAAATCCTTTTCGTATTTGTTTTTGTGCAGAATTAGGATCTGCCCAAAAATCTCCTAATTCTCATTCTCCCAAAGTTGGTAGATAGGTAAAATCACTGTCTAGTAGAGTTTCGTGTTCCAATTATTTTTTGCATTTATATTTTGGTATGAAACAAGATTTTTATTGTGTCCAATTCTTTATATATATTTTTTTACATATTCTAGCTGGCTTATTCACCATTGCGGGCATGTATCAGATGACTATGTGGGCCATCGGAAAGCATAGGAACTACAAAAAGGAATTTGAGCAGTACCCAAAATCGAGAAAAGCAATTTTGCCTTTCATCATATAAAAATATCTATTTATGTGTAGATGGTTTTTCTGCTATTTATAGGAGCCATACAACACATCATGGGAATGAAAAATTATTGTATCAAACATTTCATGACGGCCATTTAACTTTTTTTTATACTTTTGTTTTGTTACTTTATGTTGTTAAAATGTTATAAAAATTTATATTTTTCTAGCTATAAATATGTACTTGATGTTATATTGTATGCTGGTGACTGGTTTTTACAGATGAACTGGTGGGAATAAGCATGTAAGAAACTTCTATTACTGAATATATCATTTAGAAATGAAGTGTCTCAGTGTGGTTTGTATATCTGATATTTTTTATTCTATAGTTTTTCCTATTTGTTAAGATGTGGACAACTCTTCATAGAGAGGGCCTTGAGTGTTGTCTTGCTGATTTTTCTATATCATCAGAGGTGGGTTTATGGTTTCGCCATCTGTGGACTACATAAATTTTGCCTCCCTTGCTGCATTCTAGTCCAATTCTCTTAACCACTTCAAATTTGCCACCTTGGGCAAATTTTATCCCCACCCACCATTATAGGCCTCTGCCTCTTAAGTCATTATTTTGGTCACTCGTGCGTCCTTGCACATTTTCTTGGTCTATTGCAGGGGTGGCCAACAAATGGCATGTGGCCCACGACTAGGTAAAAATATGTGCGCGCACACACACACACACCATACTCCTTTTGCAAACACACAAACTGCTTTCAAAGTTTCCCATCTTGTTAGGCAAGTTGTGTGTTTTAGTCCATGTATTTGTGTCTGAATGCGTATTTGAAGTTCTGCTTGCTGTGAGACTCTAGCGAACCTTTATGGAAGTGTAGTCAACTCACAATGACATCTTGAAACTTCAATAGACTAGGCAATGCTGACCCTAACAATTCCAGAGGGCAAAAATGTGTCATATTTGATAGTCAGGTTCGTATTGTGCTGTTGACCAAGGGAGTTCCACAGCTGGACACTATTATTTGTGCAAAAACAGAGAAGCATTTGTTTCTGAATTTCGACATGGCAGGTTGTTGGCATTAGATGTTGCACTTCAAACTGAAATACTGATATTCCGGTTGTGTGAGGAATGGAGTTTATGTGATAAGAATGCATATAGCGCAAATCTGGTTCTGTGTAATCATATGGATGTGCAGGAGTACCAGGTAATCATGCATGTGCATCCTTTTACATCTACAGGTAGTCTGCCCGGTCCATGCAGTGTTGTCCGTCCAATACCATGCTAGAGATATATCTTAGATAGAGATACCTTCATTGTGATGTTGGTCAATCTTATCAAGGTCTATGTGTTTATCCAATCTGATGGTCAATACTATCTCGTGACTGGCTTCGGGCACATTGTCCATCCCAATAATAATACCAGTGTGTGAATAAATTTCATAAGCGTCTATTCTACTCATGCTGTTACAGGGGGTTGGTGCTATAAGAGAGAGGGCTGTAAAATCAAGATGAGTAAGGAAAATAAAAATAAATGCAGAGTGTGTGAGCATATATGCTGGAGTGTTACCACTGGGGTGCAGCCGGCGACACTGCAGCTGACCATTATGTTTCCTTTGAACAGAAAGATTCACATTTTCCCCTTTAGATGCTCTTTGTCCCTTTCAGTAACTACTCGATACATATCTTGTCTGGGAACATCTTTGAGTTAGCAAACTTGTGTAATTCATGCTCACTTCCACTTTATTGGAGTAGGATTATATTTTGTTTCATGTTTTCTTTATCCTGGAAATTCACCCTAACACAAACTCTTTCATAGAAGCGAATATACACCACTCAATAAAATATAATCGGCAAATTTTTAATATTTATGGGAAAAATCCCAATTAATTTAATTTTATATGCAAAATTAGTTTGTTGTGCTTAGATATTACAGATATTTGGCCGAATATTCGGCAAAAGGGCCGATTAACGAATAGTGGCCGAATGTTCGTCCTATCTCTCGAGACAATAAATTTTGGTCTTGCCTTCTGAAACGTCCATCAAACTGAATTTGAAACTGAAATTTTTGTATCCGCCATTTTCATTGAATCAATCAGTTCAATGTATGGGAACATAATTTAAGACATCAAAAATTTGTTTCGTCAAATAAATCAAGTTGAATTACAAACTTTTTCTGTGAACTTCAGTCGAATTTTAATCGGACGGATCGAATCGATTAACATTAAAATTTTCAGCTGCTATTGACAGATGGATTAGCCGACCCGATTAATCAGACCGGCCTTAATAATAACCAATTTATCACATTTACCGTAACAAATATGCATAAATAAATGGGACGACCTGGACTCTGAAATTTTGTCCACAAACAATCTTTATTTCATGTAGTTTTGTTAATTGCAGAATCATAATTGTTATTAGTAGGCCTATGTATGCATGTACTGTAGTGTTAACATGAAATATTATTTCGTTGACTGTTTCATCCAACGATCTGCGACCTTCCTGGCGAAGGTACCACGTGGCAGTTGCAACAGCACGAGTACTCGAACGTGTCGAAGAACGTGCCAGCATTCGGTACAGCCGGGTCCCAGGACAGAAGAGTGTGGTGGCACTGTCGGGATTCGCAGGACGACCTCCTCCTACGGTCCGACGGGTAGTAGCCGTGTGTCCTGCAGAGTGCTGTAGGGATGCTGGTTGGTTGGGGGGGGGGGGAAGCAGAAAAATCACAATTAGAGACTCATCTGTTAATTCATTGAAGACTTCAGTCAAACTCGGTTATAACGTTGATAATTGGTGGTCTGAGCTGTTTCCCATAGTTCAAGGATTCTTAACCCTTTTCAACCGCGCCCCAAAATCAACATAAGCTCCGCGACCCATGGAACTGTTTGTTATTCGAAATTAGTGGAGCCAGTGACGCAGTAAGTGCATTTATAGCAGGACTGTAAGATAATTTGTAGGACTCATCTAGGAAGTCGCTGGGAATAAAGTTTTTGTCGTGACCCATAGCTCGAGAATCCTTGGCTGTAAGTCAGTTTTTACAACCCATCCCAGAAGTCCCTGCGAATCAGGTTTGGGTCGGGACCAATAGCTCAAGAATCTCCAGCTGTAGGTGGATTTGAAAGACCAATCTCGTAAGCCTCTGCGGATCAGGTTTGGGTCGCGCCCACCTCTCATTCCCGTCACGACCCCCACAAGAGCTTCCCGGCATTAAGGCCCCCGAACAAGATTCCCAAGGAACTAACTGGCCTCCGTCGCCCCTCTCTTACATCCCACGTAGTGCAGGCACCTACCCAAGGCTAGAGAGCAAAGCGAAATCATATCGTTCATCCTACCAGACCAGCGCTCATCCACCTGAACTGAGAAATCTTGCACATAAATTGAAAAATGCGTCCCGTATTAATAAAATAAAACAAGAATTGAAAAACGACCTGCAACCACGTAAGAAAATAAAACGACAGAGAAAAAAAACACCACTCAACTTCGCCAAATGTAAATTTCGCCAAGTACAGTATTTCAATATGAGTGACGTAATTGTTCACCACTCATTGTGACTAATCAATGCTTTAAATCCCCTTATAATGTATCTAGGAATGTAAGGTTTGTTTACGCGCCGACCAAAACCGACTGTTATAAACGTTGTTATGGATGTAAATACCCCGTTGCGTACGGGGTTGTAACGTGTGCGATAATTTGGCCCTACAGTCCGTGGAACAGCCTAGTACATCCACTTCGCAAGCAATTGCTCGTGTGGCGTGGCTCACGGGGCACTGCCGCGCCGGCAGGTGCCTATACGGAGCAGCTTTCACCCTCGTATGCAGGGTCCGCAATAAGGCCGGGATTACACTATAAACGTTTGATAAAAGGTCTTTTACAAAACCAATTAGCCTATCGGTTATTGGTAGCATTTTTCAAGTTTTATAAAAGAGTTTTTATCAAACTTTTATAGTATAGTCGTAATGCCAGCCTAAGACACAGGTTTGGTTTAACTATAGCGCAGGATAGTTGTGTTCTTTATCCAGACTGCCTGCCGGTGTTGCGACCGGCCAATTGAGCCTTGTTTCCATCAGTGAGGGACCCCCACAGGTGGGAGCTGTCTGTGGTCTCGTCGGTATTCTGTCTAGTCCTTGTACTTGCCGGCCGATCCATGTGAGGCCCACACACTGCATATTGTCTAGTACTGTATTTCTCGCCAAGGGTTATTCGTTAGCCCTATTTGACGATTTCTCTGACACTTGGTAAATATTTTTTTGGCGAGTATTGATTTCTCGTATTTATGGCTTCAATATCCTGTTATCTCGCTCCCCCCGCCCTTAGAGGAGAAATAAGGCTTATATTTCTTCTCAATCTCCCCCCCCCCCCCCCAAATATGATTTATCATAAGGCTGACCATATTTGATCGTGGAAAATACGGGATATTGGACTTCGAAATACACAACATATCCAATTTTCGCCAAAAAAAATGTTGCCAACTCGTGCTAAAATCACTGAAAAGTCGCCAATCGCGTCTAATGAAGTGCTACTGCAATTTGCAGTGAATTAAAAAAATGAATGAGGCGCAAATATTTGAGATGAGCATTCTCTTATTTGTAGTTGTGATTATCGTAATGTAATTTCCGAGTTGGTTTGAAGAATGAAATGAAACAAAAAGTCGAGTTGGCTTCATTGAAAATACATCAAAAACCGGGACTGTCCCGGGAAATACGGGACGTATAGTCACCCGAATCATTATGGAATAACAGCGTCTTGCAAAACATTTGATGGGATCCGATTACATTTTTCGTCAGAAAAAGGTCACAAAAACTCGTGGAATCTTCGATGTCGTTATAACCGAGCTTGACTGCAAATAAATCTTTTCCCACGTATTTTCATATCGCGTTTTTTTTTTTAATATATAGTTTTCTTACTTGCAAGCTGCTTCCAGGTAGCACTGCTCAAGGTTAGGTGCATCCTGGACGATGTAACGGAGTTCGCCCTTGATGTTGTACATGTGGTAAGGGGTCCGTAGGAGGTACTGGTTGCCCTGGCAGCGATCGTGAATAGGCGTCGATTTCCTATGGATTTCAATCAAGGAAAAACGCATTAGTCTCTTATAACAAGTGGAAAAATTCAACTTTTTATCAATCGATTATCTATTACTCAACCCACAGGCCATCTTCAACCTGTTGCTCGCGAGCACCAAGAGTGCTCAATACTCGTGCCCGATTTTTCGTGCTCGTGAGCACTTGTGTTCAACTCTCCAATTAAATACCCAGTAAAAATTTCATTCAAGAACTTTACGATTAAATGAAGATTTTTCAAGCCTAAGGGTGTGAACACATAGTGCGTCCGCGTATTTCAGATTCTGGAAACCCGCGTCTCGTCTCCGATTGGTTAAAAACCCGAATTTCAAGTTTAAAAGAAGTTGAAATTCGCGTTTTTAACCAATCGGAGACGACGCGAGTTTCCAGAATCTGAAATAAGGGGCCATTCAAGTATTACGTAAGCAGAGATTTTTAGCCATTTTTGACCACCTCCCCAGCGAAATTTCGTCAGCAGCTCAAAATATTTGATATCTCCAAAAAGAATGATTGATGACGTAAGCAACCTTTAACCTCCCCCTTTGCCGGCAAATTCGAAACCCCCACCCCCTCGATGCTGACGTAATACTTGAATGACCCCTAAGGACGCACTATGTTCACACCCTAACATATGTAAAAGCGTACATGCTCAAATCAGCGTCTAAGTGGCCCTCGGACTAATATGGTGTGGCCCACGACCCAATTTTGTGACAATGAACTGAGCGGCACATTTACAGGTCACTTAAGTGACTCGCTGCCTATTTACAGATTACTTATAAGTGACCCGCAGCACATCTATAGATCACTCTCAATCGGCCCACGACATAATTCCAGATCACTTAAGTGACCCGCAGCATATTCACATATCAGCCTCCTAACCAGATCATGGCCTGCCGCGCTCTGTTTCGGTAAGGGGGTCATTCAAGTATTACGTCAGCATCGAGGGGGTTTCGGATTTGCTGACTTTTGATGACGAGGGGGGTTTGAAGGTTGCTCACGTCATCAACCACCCCTTTTTGAAGATATGAAATATTCTAAGCTGCTGACGAAATTTTGCTGAGGGGGGAAGGGGGTTATAAATGGCTGAAAATCTGCTTACGTAATACTTGAATGGCCCCTGAAGAGTTTTCAGCAGGTAGTCGAAGAAGACTTGGCCATTCTGAAAGCTGTGCATGCATGTCTTGTGAACCTAACGGGATGTCTGTTTTTGCGTAACTGCTTGTTATGTGTAATGCTGCCACCTGCCGTCAGTTTTTCTAGCTGTGAGTGAAGTGCAATGATTTAATAATTGTGTCGTTGTAGTCCTGTTGTGCTCTTTGGTAAGACTTTTTTTTAACGGAGAGATCGGCTCGCATTCGCGCCTCAAAGTTGGGAAACCACAGAAAACCAACTTCAACCAACTACCTCTGTAGCGACGGTGGGGTTCGAACAAAAGTTTCCCGCGACACGTTTTCAAACCAGTAAAGTGGCCCATGATCTCTTAAAAGGTTGAGCACCCTTGCCGTAATGGGGGTGCGCTTTGTCTGATAAGCATAGACAGTGCTCGCGACTTGGTAAAGGTTGAGGAACCTCGACCTTATGGCGTCCTTTCTACTTGATTTCCTCCCGTGGCCTGCTTCGATTATCCTAGCACTACGGGGGGGGGGGGGGCGCACATATGGACTCTCATCGTGAGGAACCCGCTGACCAGGGGCGTCGGAAATGTTTCGAACCTGTGGGTGCTCGTCTTGAGCTTTATATTGGAAATTGCAATTACTCAATCAATTCTGGGGGTGCTCAGACCCGAGCCAGAAATTACAGTGGATGCTCGAGCACCTCCGACGCCACTGCGGCTGACACATAGTGGTGCTCTGCTGCAGTTGGTTTTATGCAGTTTTCCAACTTCGGGGTACGAATTCGAGCCGGTCTCCCATTCAATAAAGTCTCTCCGCAGAGAGCAGACAGAATGATAACACGATAGTAGACATAAGTAAGATGGCAGCATCAGCAAGAACACGAATCAAGCACAATTCAGACAATATAAGTACGTTAGGGCCACAAATACACAAGTTCCGGCATGTACCAATTCGTTATGAATTATGTAGAGGAACGTACACGAGGTGCATGTACGGTTAAGTAGTGTTAGGGGGGCACGTAGCCTTCGGCTACCGTTAATAGTGCATAAATGTTCTTACACTTTAGCCAAAAGCTGCAAAGTGCTGCAAGGACTGCTTCCGTATCCGTCTCCTCCTCTAGGCAGTGTCTGCACGTGGTGGCGCAGCTCGTCGCTGAAATAAAAATAAGGCGCGATTATGAGAAAAAAAAAAATGATTATGCATGATAAAACCCAGTGTAAATCTGATGATTATGCGTAACTACCGATTCATCACATTTACCGTACCATACAAATATTGAAAACGATTCTATTTAGGGTTACCAGATTCGAAAACTGAGAAAGGAGGACAAATGCGGCGAGCACCCTTCGTAACGTCACTTTTCCCAATTATCACAACAGATGGCGTGTCTATACTAACCAAAAGAACCAGCCATCATAATAATTTTTCCTAACAGAACCGCTGAATAAAGAACAAACACTGATCCATCTCTCTTCGCTTACAATGAATTGCCGCCCCCGCCATTTAGTCAGTTTTATTGCTTTGCCTGTACTACTGAGTCACCTTGGTAGATATAGTGGCGTCATCTGTTTCAAACAAATGTAAGTAACGGTGCCAATAGTGCGCAAGTATTGCTTATTTCTGAGTATATGAATCTGGTGACTAGTTTAACGCAGTCTCTAGCCTTTTCGAGTAAAAAAAAATTCATAAAATATCGTTACAGTTGAAATCCCTGCTGCCATCTATGAAGTTCAAAATATACTAAACATCGTCATGATTTGCCTGCCTCAAAATATCTATCTCCATAGGTTACCTCCTTTTTTTTTTTAGTTTTACGTCACACTAGAAACAACTGTTGAAATTCCGCGATACATTTGATGATATAAACAGTGCTATTGGCTTAATAGAAACATTTATCAATATCATAACCATATTCTTTTTTAATTCCGGTGGAAAACCGGTCAACACTTTTAATCGAAGATTTCTTACAGTTTTGTTTTTCATTTGATAGGTGGCAGCAGGGGTTTCAGTTCAAAGTTTTTTCCCTTACATGCAATTTTGTTTCTGTGTTTATCGCTGTGTGAACAGTGGCATTCATTGATCCGAGTCTAAGGAGCCTATAGAGCACGGGTGCACGTCCTCAGGCTATATGCGGCCCGCAAAGGGGTTACATCCGGTAGGAAAGTATAAATGCACACAGCACGATTAATATGTGTGCTTCAGCTGACCTATATATACATATATATTTCCTTTATAAATATACGGGAAATCGGGATCCATACGGAATAACGCCGATCATCGCAATAAAAAAAACTGCCAAAAACAAGTAAAGTTGCCAATTACAGCCAAAACAGTTGTCAGAGGCAGGTAAAGTTGCCAATTACAGGCAAAAAGGTGAATGGAATACAAAATACACAAAAAGTGAATCATCAAAGGTAAGTAAGGTTGCTAACTACATCCAATAAAGCGTGAAAGGAACGTAAAGTTGCCAATTATTGCTAAAAAATTGTCATAGGCAAATAAATTTTCCAATTGCAGCCAGAAAAATTGTCATAAAGGCAAGTAAGGTTGCTAATTACAGCCAAAAAAAAAAGATTATTCAGAAGCATTTATTCAGAGGTTGAAAATAATCTTAATTCTTGATTTCAAAGATCCAAGTAAGCGTCATTGAAAATAAGGGGAAACGGGACAGCGCCCCTTTATAGGCGCCCCAGCTTTGATGAGGTGATTTTTTGACGTTTAAAATCTCGTCAAAAAGTGTCACACGTAGGTGACGTAAATTTTGTAGCATATCATGGCTTATAAAAATGTGTCATTTGGAGAAAACGATGTTCCGATTTTTTCATATTGCTTAAATATAAACATTTTCTGACTTACGATTTTCCGAGTTACGTATTGAAATGTTTTGGTGATGGTGAATCTTAGATTATATTCCAGGTGATAAATTAGAATAGGGTTGGCTAACAGAGGAACCACAGGCGGTTGAAACTTGCCGATTTCAACTGAGAATATATAAATTATTTCGACGCTCGTTATAACGATCCCACGTTATAGCGGTCGTTCCATTACAGCGACAAGCAGGATAAGTCCCAAATGCTTTCGTATAAGAAATGTCCTATATTATTTCGATATAACGTCGGTTTTCGTCGGAACGATGGGGGTCGTTATAACGAGAGTCGACTGCATGATCTTCATCATTCGGTATTTTCTGAGCATTTCTTTGTATGTAGTTATATAAAATAAGCCAGAGAGCAGCCAGTGCTCGTAGTTTGGCCGTCAGGGCCCCCACATCCTGGAGCAGGGCCCCTAGGCTGGGATCTTTTGCGGGCCCCCGACCAGACTTTCACGGGGCCCCTTTATGATGAATTTACAGCGTGAAAAAAAGCAAAAAATTGTGAAAATTGTCCCGGACTCCAGGGCTGGAGCCTTGTCAGCCCACCCCTTGTGGGGGCCATGTAATATATGTATAAAAAAAACAATAATAACCAACTCACAATTTGTCGTCGAAGTCGTCATACTTGGAGAAACAACTGGAATAATGGAGCCCGATCCGGACACGGCAGTTATCCGTTTCAGTCTGCCCTCCTCTACCATCACCTCCGGCGTTTCCACGGCCGGGCACTTGTCCAGGGTACACCCCGCCCCTTGGGGGTAGACCGGCTCCTCCGATGGGACGACCTATTGGATATCCGTCCACCAGCCTGTGTTGGTCGTCGCCGTTGAGTTGCGGGGATTTGTGCCAACATCCGTCCGAACCGCCACGGTCGTTGTCGTAACCACCGTAGACCTGCTGCTGGCTGAGGTAAGTCCTCGCTTCGGTGGTGTTGGCGGGACTATCCAGGCTGTCGGAAATCTTCTGGAGGAAGCTCGTGCCCATCAGCAACGATGACAATAACAACACCTGCAGCATTCAAAACGAAGAGCAATTTTTAGCATTTTTGGGAATTCCGATTTAAAAAAGCCATATAATTCTTCACACCCCAACACTGCTCATTTGAACTTTTTCAGCATTACTTTTGGCACTATTTGACTCAGCTTATCTTCAGTTCCTCCGAGAGAGAATGAGGCATGCCCCCCCCCCCCACATCCTGAAGCGGGGCCCCTAGGCTAGGATCTTTTGCGGAGCCCCTGGTCAGACTTTTCACGGGCCCCTTCTGTCGTTAATTTATAGCGTGAAAAATTCAAAAAGTGATGAGAACTGTTCCGAGCCCCAGGGCTAGGGCTCTGTCAGCCCCCCCCCCTTGTGGGGGCCATAGAATGAGGCACCCATCGTTAATACAGAATAGCTCTCACGTAATATGGTCTTGAAGAATAATATGCACAGCTGGTGCGGGAACGTCCCGTCTTCCCTCATCCTCGTACATACCAAATGTCCTGCTGCGCAACAGCATATCCAGTGACGATGTTGTTTTCACTGGAATATGTGAAGCAGGGCCGTGTGTGTGTCGTAAGAGCATCGTGGGGCCGCCGGACCTGGCTAGAAATGACTGCCTACAAATTAAATGCTTACTCTCGAATATTTGAACTGGATTTCATTTTCATCAGACCCCTCAATATTTGAGCGCTCCCCCCTCCTTGGGCCGTGCTCTGGTGGACGTTAACACGACATTGGTGTGGAGGGTCTACCTGAGCAGAAACCTTTGTCGCGTGAGAAATTTCCTTTCTGAAACCACTCGTACACCATCTGAAAACCATGGCCCCCCGCAACCTTGAGCAGGGCCCATAGGCTGGAATCTTTAGTGGGCTCTTACATAGTGAATTTATAGCATGAAAAAAAAAAGATAGTAATTGCCCCGGACCCCTAGGCTGAAGCCCTGTCAGCCCCAACCTTCTGGGGGCCATGCTGAAAACGATAGAACAGGGAATATTTCTTCCAGACCATTATCTGCTCTCAATCCAGGGGGGAGTTACAGCAGGGCCGTAACTAAGATTTTTGCCGCATGATTCAGCTGCCCAGGTCGGGGGGGACGACGACATTATTTTTCCGCCTCCACAACTATAAAATTCGATAATTCTATAACGGTACGATTCGATAATTTACTTCTCGAACGTTCTTTGTTCCCACCTGAAACTGCCACCCGGGGCAGTTGCCCCCCCCCCGTCCGCCTAGTTCCGGCCCTGGTTACAGCACAACAGTTCAGAAGGCATTTCTGCCAAACACAATGGGGCCATCCAAGTATTACTTAAGCAGATTTTCAGCCATTTTTGACACCCCCCCCCCCCGTCAGCAAAATTTCGTCAAAAGTTTATAATATTTCATATCTTCAAAAAAGGGGTGGTTGATGACGTAAGCAACCTTCAACCCCCCCCCCCTTGTCATCGCAAGTCAGCAAATCTGAACCTCCCCCCCCCCCCTCGATGCTGACGTAATACTTGAATGACCCCTTTGAGATGTTGTAGCATAACAAGATAAAGTCCACTTCGCATAAGAATACATTTGTACCAAACAATGATCTTCATTCAAACGACGCAGGAGTTATGGCAGAACTAGTCAGAAGAGACATTTCTGCCAAACCCAAACAATCGTCTGAATTCAACCCATGGAGTAGTTACAGCGGCACATGGCAGAAGACATTTCAGCCAAAACTTAATCTCAATCCAAGCGAGAAACTTCAGAAGACATTTCACGTGAGAAGCTACAGCGCAACAGGACAAGAGACCCTCCTGCCAAGACTCTGCGCTCATTCCACGGAGAAGTTACAGCACAACAGTGCAGAAGACATTTCTGTCAAATAGTGATCTGCATTCGGTCTACACTAGAGTTTATAGCACAACAGGTAAGAAACTTTTCTGCCAAACAACGATCTGTGCTCAATCCACGTGAGAAGTTACAGCGCAAAAACGCAGAAGACATTTCAGCAAAAATAATTTGCTCTGGATCGGATTTTGGTTTTATCGGCGCAAGGACCAATTTGGTCAAGCTGTGCCAAATAATCTGCTCTAAACCCACGGTAGAAGTTATACAGACATAGCAGAAGACATTTCTGCCAAATCTCCTCAACAAAACAAGGCAAAAGAAGACACGTCTGATGAATAACGATATGTATTTAATTCGCAACAGAAGTTACAGCACAACAGGTAAGAAACATTTCTGCCAAATAATGATCTGTGCTCAATCCGCGTGAGAAGTTACAGCGCAACAAGGTAGATGACATTTCTGCAAAAACAATCTGCTCCGAATCTGTGTGAGAAGTCATGGCTACCAAACCTCTTCGGCACAACAAGGTCTGAGAACATTTCTATTAAAGGTCTGCTGTCAATCCACGCAAGAAAAGACTGTTTTGCTAAACGTCTTTGCTCAATCCACGGAAAGTTACAGCGCAAACAGGACGAGAGAACTCTTTTCCAAACAATCTACGCTCAATCCATTTGACAAGTTATAGCCCAAACCACACACACGATACCCCCATTTCCATGTAAAACAATCTAACATTTACAAAAACATTATATACAACACGTGCAAATCTAATCATAAAATCCGCAATATGAGATAATACAGAACTTACCACAGTAGAGTTCATGATTCCGTACTGTCTGACCATCTCGCTGAATGACACCGGTTACGACTGAGAACGTTCCGTCCAAGAAGTGACCACTAATACCCTCTCCTGGACACTGTTCTTTCCCCCGCTTCGATTTCAATAATCACGCACCTGCTCAACGGTGTTCACAACATTGGATCCGACTTCCGTTCGAAATTAACCCACATTCACTAATTACTTGATGCATCACTTTCATCAAGCTCATCGCCATTATCATTACCCGAGCTTTCCGCGGCTCTTTCCGTCCGGTTTCGATCCACTTTCTATACAAACTGTATATGTATATAACAATACCCCCGTTATATATATATAACATACAATACATCTAAACTTCCGGACATTCTCTCGAAAAATTTTAAAGCGGGGAATTCCGGGATGTGTTACAATGTGTTGTGTGTGTTGCCGAAGCGATCTTGTTAACATGCTTTTCGGGCATTTCCGTCAAGGGTGAAAGTAGAGGTCGATAGAGTTGTTTGCTTCGTGGGTCCAGTCTAAAAAAACATGGAGTGTTTCGATTATTTTAAATATTGCTATTTTTCCATGGTATTCATGTCAAAACAATCATCTTTTTTCACGGAGCAGTTAATTCTCCTCCTCCACAGTCCAGTTTTTAACGAGCTGGACAAGGTTCCGCGCGGCGGACATCAAATTACGATGTCACAAGGCCGTGTTTTATTTGCTGTCACCAGGGTTTTTTCTCGATTGCGTGATTAAGGTCAGATGTGTGACACCTTGAATGCTTTTCTTTTGTTCTATCAAGAGCTGTAATTTTAACGAGAAATAAACGCCATCTATTGCAAACTGATTGCACCACCGCCGAGAATCACTGCATTGATTTTTTTGCTGTCGCTCGCATATTTAACTGTATAATTGAAATTAAATTAAATTAAAAAATAAATAAATGACTTAAATAGAACATTAATTAAAGATATTTTAAATTAGAAATTAATTTTAGATTCCATGTTCGTTCAGACGAAACATTTTTCGATGATGTCGGAACGAGCCGAAATTTCCCGTGAATTACGGGGGCTCATGGTCATTCGCAAACGAGTAGAGAAGAAGGCTTGTTTGTTCCTCTAAACGCATAGGAACCACGAGTTTCGTACTCGTTGAAACGCGTCAGACGACTGCTTTGCGCAATCCCTTAAATGCGTAGAAGGCTTGCTTTTTATTTTCATTCTGGAGAATCCGCGAGACACCCAGGCTCTGTCGCAAAAAAGCAACGTAAGCCCTTCGGCTTCGTCCCTCCCCCGGCATAGGCGAAACAGACTTGGAAGTCTGGGGGAGGGCACGATAATGAAGTCAATTCATATATAGATACATACATTAGATCAGTCGACTCCACTTTTGTCGCGGGGGCAATGCCCCCCCCACGACCCCCGTATCTCCGCCCTTGCCCCCCGGGCATCTCCGGCAAACCGATAATACACTGAAGAGCCAAAAAAACTGGTCCACCTGCCTAATATCGTGTAGGGAGCACACAGAAGTGCCGCAACACGACGTGGCATGGACTCGACTAATGTCTGAAGTAGTGCTGGAGGTAATTGACACCATGAAATCCTGCAGGGCTGTCCATAAATCCGTAGGAGTAAGGGGGGGGGGTGGAGATCTCTTCTGAACAGCACGTTGCAAGGCCTCCCAAATATGTTCAATAATGTTCATGTCTGGGGATTTAGGTGGCCAGCGGAAGTGTCTAAAGTCAGAAGAGTGTTCCTGGAGCCACTTTGTAGCAATTCTGGACGCGTAGGGTGTCGCATTGTCCTGCTGAAATTGTCCAAATCCGTCGGAATGCACAATGGACATGAATGGGTGCATGTGATCAGACAGGATGCTTACGTACCTGTGAGAGTCGTATCTAGACGTATCAGGGGTCCCATATCACGCCAACTGCACACGCCCCATACCATCACAGAGCCTCCACCAGCTTGAACGGTCCCCTGTTGACATGTAGGGTCCATGGATTCATGAGGTTGTCTCCATACCCGTCCATCAGCTCGAAGCAGTTGAAACCGAGACTCGTCAGACCAGGCAACGTGTTTCCAGTCCTCAACAGTCCAATGACGGTGTTGTCGGGCCCAGGCGAGGCGTAAAGCTTTGTGTCGTGCAGTCATCAAGGGTACATGAGTGGGCCTTCGGCTCCGAAAGCCCATATCGATGATTTTCGTTGAATGGTTCGCACGCCGACACTTGTTGATGGCCCAGCATTGAAATCTGCAGCAATTTGCGGAAGGGTTGCTTGCACGTCTGTCACGTTTAATGATTCTCGTCAGTCCCGTTCTTGCATGATCTTTTTCCGGCCGCAGCGATGTCGTGGATTTAATTTTTTACCGGATTCCCGATATTCACGGTACACTCGTGAAATGGTCGTACGTGAAAATCCAAATTTTCATCGCTACCTCGGAGATGCTATGTCCCATCTCCCGTGCGCCGACTAGAACACCACGTTCAAACTCACTTAAATCTCGATAACCTGCCATTGTAGCAGCAGTAACCGATCTAACAACTATGCCAGACACTTGTTGTGTTATATAGGCGTTGCCGACCGCAGCGCCGTACTCTGATTGGTTCCATATCTCTTTATTTGCATACGCATGCCTGTACCAGTTTTTTTTAGCTCTTCAGTTTATGTTCAGATGTCAAAGATTACATATAGTGTGCACCGTAATGAAAATTATCTAAAAATCAAGGTGTTAAAATCAAAGTGCAACGACACCAATAACAAGCAATTATAGAAAGTTATATGAAAATCCCATATCGCGAAAGAGGCGCAATCGAAACTTTGATCAAAAGGGACCAACATCCGCACGGACGCAGTTTCGTGCCCCCCACCCCCACATCCTGGAGCAGGGTCCCCTAGGCTAAGCTTTTCGGGAGGCACCAAGCCAGACTTTTCATTCAATGGAAAGAAATTAACAATTTCAGAATTAATGAAAATTAATACAGTTGATGCTCGGTCATAACGACCCGATTCCATTACAACGACCGGTATTATAAGTCTTAAATGCTTTCACAGAACAACTACCATAAAGGATTTACTTTCAATATAACGTCCGTTTTCGTTAGCCGGGGGGGACGTTATATCGAGCGTCTCGACTGTATTATATAAATCAAATAAATGTTAAGGAAATAATTTCAGAATCAATGAAAATTCATATATTCAATGGAAAATGGTCCCAGAGTAAAAATTGGTTGCAACCGTTAAAACACCACTATGTGAATCGGGATATTACAGCACGACTTGTTGGTCATTGGGCTACATGGAATCGGATTTGAACCCCACCGTCGCCACAGTGGTGGTCGGCTGAAATTGGTTTTTTTTTTTTTTTTTGTGGTTCCGAACTTCGAAGTGCGAATGCGGTCCGATCTCCCCGTTAAAAAGACTCGCCAAAGAGGTCTACAATGGTACAAATATTCAACCATTACACTTCACTTCTGATGGCGGCACTGAAAAATCAGACCCAACACTATATACGCAATCACACATCGTTAGGCACTCACGCTCACACTTCCGGCACAACTCACTCGGTAGTAAATTGCACATGGCGATAGACCAGAGTTGTGCTCGGTTTGAAAGAAATAAAGGAAGGGTGTGCAAACTCCTGCTTTCGACCCGTCGTTAGATAGTCCTTTGGGCTTCTTCCCCGTTGATAGGAGTTCCATTCACGAATACGTACTATGCATCGCGGAAGGAGGACAGGGATGTTAGCAGGACCTACTGCTTACGGGGGGGCACCCAGGAAAAGCCCCCTATTCTGGAGCAGGGCACCTAGGCTCGGATCTTCCACGGGCCCTTCTATAGTAAATTAATAGCATGAAAAAACAAAAAACAATGGTAATTATCTCGGGCGCCCGGGCTGGAGTCCTTTCAGCCATGCCCTTTTGGGTGAAGGGGTATACACACAGGCTGGTTCGAGGTAAGCTCCCCCCAAGGAAATCTTGAGTTTGAAAGTGGTCCGACCCGAACGAAATTTCCCTGGCCTCGGGCCTGACTCGTTCTGTTGTTTTAGAAATAGTTTTCATTAAATCTGAAAATACAGTCGAACCCCCGTTATAACGAACTCCAAGAGACCGGAGAAATCAGTTCGTTATAAAGGAATTATAATACAAGTTTCTGCATTTGTTCTATGTAAACGTATCAGGGGGATTAGAAAAGTGTTCGCTATAAAACGAGATTTTCCGCTATAACGGTATTCGTTAAAATGGGATTCGACGGTATATATTTTTTTCATTAATTCTCACAGAAGAATACTTCCTTCTATTATTCTGGAAGTACGTATTTTCTAAGTGGTGCCATCTATATTTCAGAAGTGAAGTGAGTGATCTGTTATGATTGAATTAGATTAGTACTGTTTGCAGGTCTGTCGCTCTCTGTGGCGAGTGAAAAGTAAATGACTGTTTCCGCCGCTGTGGTGGTCGAGTGGCCATAGTGACGGACTAGCGTCGCGAGTTCCCGGGTTCGAACCCCACCGTCGCCACAGCGGTGATCGGCTGAAGTTGGTTTTCCGTGGTTCCCAACTTCAAGGTGCGAATGCGAGCCGATCTCTCACCTTCAAAAAGTCTCGCCATCATAGGCGGAGATACGGGGAGGGGGGGGGGGGCAAAGGTGGAGTCGACTGATCTAATGTATATATAAATTGTCATCATCATCGTGCCACCTCAGCAATAATGACCATGCTTCCCCCCCCCCCAGACTTCCAAGTCTATCTCCGCCTATGCTCGCCACAGAGAGTGACAGACCTACAAACGTATAATTCAATCATAACAGATCACTCACTTCACTTCTGAAATATAGATGCCACCGCTCAAACACAACACTATATACGCACTCAGACTGTTAGGTACACACACAGTTACACTTCCGGCACAAATTACTAGGTAGTAAATCGCCCATAGATGGTGATAGACCTGGGTTATGCTCGGTTTGAAAGAAAGAAAGTATGACTGTTTCTGGCGAGGGTAGGGACTTGGGGATCTGGGTCTCCGAAATGTGAGAAAATGACCGGAAAAAGATGGCCAAATCTATTGTTCTATCACTTTGCCCCCCCCCGAACGAAATTTCTGGCTACGCCGCTGACTGTTCTCCTACAGAGCTCTTTACAGCGCTTTACGTCGTGCGCTCTGCCGATGGTCTTTTCACTCTCCGTGTGCTTTCTTTCCCTTCAAAACGGAGCATGCAGAGAGATATACTGACAGAGTAGAGCTGATGCCAGGACCATATACTATAATCAGGGCCGCCTTAAGAGCATCACGGGCCAAGTGATTTTTCTGAGGCCCTACCTGGCAAATTCTCGAAAAATTCAACTTCTCATTTTTCTGAGCCCGCCCCCCCCCCTCTCCCGGGTGGACCCATGCGTTAAGACAGCACTGACTCTAAGAAAACACAAACGCGTATCGCGATTATGCACGATTAAACACGTTTCTGCCGGCGCGAAATGGTCTAATTCGGTTCACGCGACGCGAAAAACCTATTCCTTGGAAACCCCGGCTTTAAGCTGTTTTCTAAAAAATTCAAAACACTCTCTCTCTTCCCCTGGCGTCACGAGATTCCTGTCCATCAAATGAGTCAGGCTCCACCCCATCACCTGAGACCATAAGGGGCCGTTCAAGTATTACGTAACCAAATTTTTAGCCATTTTTTGACCCCCCTTCTTGTCAGCAAAATTTCGTCATCAGCTCTGCCCCTCTGAATCCCACCTCATATTTTCATAAAGGGTGGTAGATGACGTAAGCATTATCCAAACCTCCCCTGGTCATCAAATCGGAAACCCCTTTCCTCCTCTCCCCCCCACCCTCGATGATGACGTAATACTTGAATGACCCCTAAGCCAAAGACACAAATATCGTGACTATTTACAGAGGCAATTTAATATTTCAAAATTTTTATACAGTCAAATACAAAACTACAACGAGGTAGAAATTTTACAGTTGACGTGTGTGCGCAAATGTGACGCCATTGTTCGATGTCAAAAGAAAAAATCCCGTTTCTTAGGACGAGATTTGCAAGCAGTGTGTCCATTCACGGGCGGCATCATCAGTGGCCCGCCCGAATCGGAAAAGCAGTCATCGTCGTTAGCCGCTGTGCGGGCATCTCGTTGGACTCTCTTCCCGAGGATCCAGGTTCGAACCCCCGTTGACGGCGCATTGGTGGTCGGCTGAAGTTTGGTTAGCTGCGGTTTTCGAGCTTCGAGGTGCGAAGGCGAGCCGGTCTCCCAGTTGAAAAAGTCTCAGGCAGGCACACCGCACACCTGCAACACGATACTGACGTAACATGAAAATTCAAGCATTTTTCCCGTCTTCAGAAAATGGAAGCCAAATGGCAGCACGAACACGAAAGAAGCGTAACTTGACAGCATAAATACGTTAGGGCCGCACGTACACTCAGCACACACATTCCGGCATGTTCCGATCCGTTAGAAATTACCGTAGAGGAATGTGTAAGGGATGCATGTATAAGGTTAAGTAGTACTAGTAATCAGTCATCGTCATCGGTAGACGATTGCGGGTCGCCTCCGCCACCACTCACTATGTTGTCCACGACCTCTTCTAACAGTCCACATTTCTCACAGTAACCGCCACGTGTTATCATGTCTCTCTCCATTCGTCCGTCGATATCTGCCCCAAGGTCCCGGAAAATTCGACTTGCCCGTGACGCACGGCCACACTGACGACCAGATGTACTCCATCGCGTTCAGGTCGCAGTGGTTAGGCGGCAATCTCAGTACGTAGTGACCACGGTCACTGAACATCCTGTCGATGCTATACGTCCCGGATTTCGGAGTGTTCTTCTCTATAAGCTCGGCTTTGCGCATGTCACGCTTCCAATCCGAGTGACCATCCAGAGCTAATCCGATTCACAGGTCATCATCAATGGCCCATCCGAATCGGAAGAGCAGTCACCGTCGTCATCGGTAGACGATTCCGGGTCGCTTCCGCCGCCGACGTCACTCACTATCTTGTCCGTGACCTCTTCCAAGAGTCCGTCTTTCTCCCAGTACCTGTCTTCGACCTGCCTGACGTGCTCCCAGGTCTCTCTCCATTCGTCCGTCGGCACCTGCCCGAACGCTTCTCGGACTATGGACTGAAGGTCCGGGCAATTCGACTTGCCCGTGACGTACGGCCACACTGACGACCAGATGTATTCCATCGCGTTCAGGTCGCAGTGGTTAGGCGGCAGTCTCAGTACGTCGTGACCGCGGTCGCTGAACATCCTGTCGATGCTATACGTCCCGGATTTCGGGGCGTTCTTCTCTATAAGCTCGTATAGCTCGGCTTTGCGCATGTCCGGCTCGAAATGCACCTTTCTTGACGCCAACCAGTCCTTCATGGCGTCTCTCGTCGAACACTCCGGTATGACGCGCGTCTTCCTGGCGTGAGATGGGGTGCAGTCCATGCAGACTACGCATTTCTCCGGTAGATTGGGGATCACCTGCAACCTCAGCCACTGCTCAAAGGCCTCGTGGTTTATCCTGCCCCTAGGTGGCGTCCTGTACACTAGCTCGGATATGAATCCATCGGGGAGTCCTGCATAAGCCACCATCACCCGATCCTTTACGGAATCTTTACAACCGTCGACCCCAGGCTGATCTTTGCCCGATACTACGTTATCGTCGACGTGCTTATGGCTCAAGAAGACGATGGTCCGTCCGTCCTTCCTGTGGTTCATCATCCCGCGCAGGTACCTGCACCTCCACAATACAACGTCCCGGTTCTCGAGGAGTATCTTCTTGTTCTTGGGGCCGCACTTTCTCCAGCGGAAGTTCATCTTGTTCAGAGCGTTCCTCAGGGTATCTATGTGCCATTTGAAATCGATTTTCTCCTTGAATATAGCTAAGAGCTTGCTCAGAGATGGCGCCTCTCCCTTGTCGATGTAGTAGTCCTGTATGAGGCGCCTTATCGTGCACTTGTCGAAATCTTCGATGTTGCAGTTGCGTACGGCCGGTCTCTTGCGGTGTTTTCCTGGCGAGGAGAGATTCTTGCCGCCACTGGCTTCGAGGGCGTCGACTTCGCACCTTATCCTCTTGACGGTGCCGATTGATACCCCCGTCGCCACGGCAGCTCTCTTGCAGACTTGGGTGATCGGCACGATCGGGGAATCGGCGAGGCACTCCCTGCCGAAATAATTCGTCACGTTGTGGATGACTTCACGGGCTTGGGAGTGTAGCGTCTTGCCCTTGCCAAAATTAAATGAGAACATGGCGCCCGAAGAGAAAAACGTCCGAAACACAAACGCTCTCGCGAGGCTTCTGAAATGGCGGAATCACTGATCCAAAGCGCTTTGTACTGATCGAAGAAGAGGGAGGCCGTTCTCCCACAGCAGCCGCCAGTTTCCCCCTTTCTGCACTAGCGTCGCTTGGCGTCGTGGAGCTCTTCTCGTGGCAGTCGAACTTGTTCCCGAGCCCGGTTCTTTTGGCGCCAAGGTCACTCACGCGCGGAGAGGGGGGGGGGGGGGGAATTTCGCCAACATTGATCGAGAGAAAGAGAGAGAAATTCTCTCTCTGTTCGCTTCTCCCTCTTTTGCCCTCGTTCATTGTCCAAGGTCAACTTACGATTTTATCGCAAATTATTTGAAATTATCTTATTTGAATAACGATCGATTATAGTCCCGCTCTCTCTCATCTTATTTCAATGACCCTCTTGGAGAAGAAATAAAGTTATGTATCAGAGGCCGATTTAAAGACACGCGCGCAACTTCTAAAGGGCCCCCGGAAAACCCAAACTTCGCATTATTTTCTAATTTGAGGGGGGCCCAGTATTTCTTTTTTTTTTTTTTTTGCGCCCGGGGCCTCGACCTCTGAAGTCGAATTTTCAAAAAAAAATACTTCATTTAATCCATGGGCGGAGATACGGGGGGGTGGGGACGTGAGGGGGTGGGTATTGCTCCCCCCAGCGCCAAAGGTGGATTCGACTGATCTAATGTATGTATGTATATGTTACCGGCAAAGTATGAAATCCAGGCATTCTATACAATGCCTGGTCGTTTCAGGCAAAGTATGAAATACCGGTTTTATTCTATACTTTGCCTAGGCATTCTATAGAATGACTAGTCATTCTATAGAATGCCTAAACACAATCCAGGCAAAGTATGAAATATCTTCTTCCAACAAATCTCTTTAGGGGCGGTATAAAATATCACATAAAATTAAAATTTCACAGAATTTTCGTCATTTTTTCCCGGAAACGTTTCCCTTTCGCTCTCGTGAAAAAGGATCTGTTGAGGGGCGGTATAAAATATTGCAATTTCATCGCTTTAAAATTTCACAGAATTTTCGTCATTTTTTCCCGGAAACGTTTCCCTTTCGCTCTCGTGAAAAAGGATCTGTTGAGGGGCGGTATAAAATATTGCAATTTCATCGCTTTAAAATTTCACAGAATTTTCGTCATTTTTTCCCGGAAACGTTTCCCTTTCGCTCTCGTGAAAAAGGATCTGTTGAGGGGCGGTATAAAATATTACAATTTTATCGCTTTAAAATTTCACAGAATTTTCGTCATTTTTTCCCGGAAACATTTCCCTTTCGCTCTCGTGAAAAAGGATCTGTTGAGGGGCGGTATAAAATATTACAATTTCATCGCATTAAAATTTCACAGAATTTTCGTCATTTTTTCCCGGAAACGTTTCCCTTTCGCTCTCGTGAAAAAGGATCTGTTGAGGGGCGGTATAAAATATTGCAATTTCATCGCTTTAAAATTTCACAGAATTTTCGTCATTTTTTCCCGGAAACGTATCCCTTTCGCTCTCGTGAAAAAGGATCTGTTGAGGGGCGGTATAAAATATTACAATTTTATCGCATTAAAATTTCACAGAATTTTCGTCTTTTTTTCCCGGAAACATTTCCCTTTCGCTCTCGTGAAAAAGGATCTGTTGAGGGGCGGTACAAAATATTACAATTTTGTCGCATTAAAATTTCACAGAATTTTCGTAATTTTTTTCCGAAAACATGCATTACCCAGCGACGACTTCCATTGTTAGTGGTGTATAATCACACCATTTGATAACCATTTGATTTCTCAAGTTGATGCTGAAGTAAATAAAAACAATGTGTACTCCATATTTAGTTTGGTTATAGTAGGCAACTGTTTCTGGGGTGTTTTTCACGTTTTCGTTGAATGTTACATCAGTATGAAGTGAACTCAGAACTAGAACATTTTTAATTTTTTTTTCCCTAATAAGATGTCAGCGTGATATCAGTTCCAGTTTTGAATACTATCGACAAGTATAGATCCTGTGTTCCTGTTTTTGCAGTTGGAGGTACCTCACGACGGTCTTTTCGAAGGGTCTCAACCAAGCTTGTCGATTTCGATTTCCAAAATGAACATAATCTCAGTGATGCAAAGTAATTATCTGTTATGTTTCGTCGTTCTGCTAGGGATCATTCAAGTATAACGTCAGCAACGGGGTGGGGGATGGGTTTCGGATTTGCTGACTTTTGATTTAAAGGTGGGGGAGAGGGGTTTGAAGGTTGCTTACGTCATCAATCACTCCTTTCTGAAGATATGAAATATTCTAAGCTGCTGACGGGAGGGAGGGGGGGGGGGTCAGTGTTTTGCTGACTTTTGATGACAAGGGCGGGGGGGGGGTCAAAAATGGCTAAAAATTCGCTTACGTAATACTTGAACGGCCCCTAAGAGTATTCATCTCACACACGTATTTGTCATGTTTTTGTTCTTTCTTTTATAACGAGATCCACACGTATTCCCGATACCATATGTGATCTGTCCAGGGAATTGTTGTGTCAGTAAACATACACCTCCATCCCCGAGCCGCGATTCGAACCCACACCTGCACTGTAAGATGTCAGCTCCCTAACCACTCGACTGCTAGGCGCGCGCGCGGAAAACGTTTAACGTTTATTTGAACGTTTGCCGCTTTATACGTTTTATTTCGTTGTTAAACGATTTATGTCGTTGAATAAAATTTAACCTACTGCAATTTGCATTAATGTTTGGCTTTCCAACCATTGGCGTTTCTCTAGGGATTTTTGCAATAGTTGCCAAATTTGCTTACATTTGGCGCCATTTATGGTTGTAATTGTCGATGTCCCGTATTTTCCCGTGTTTGGAATCCTGCTTCCCCGTATTTTTCTCGAAATAGGGTGAGCCTACATGTGCAAGAAAAATTAAGCACCGCGTTTTCACAATCTATACAGAAATTAAGTAAATTCGTTGGATAGAGATGACATTTTCCAAAGATTTGAGATTTGAGTCAGTGTTAGAATATATGTTATGGTCTCATGAATGAAATATTTCAACATAAAAATATACAGGAATGAACTGCGACCGAAGCCAAACATGGTATAAATGTGAGAGTCATATAAATGGGGTTCCACTGCATCCCAACGTAGGGGGAAGTTAATACAAAGGAAGAAAGAGAATCGAATCATAAGGTATGTGTGCGTGATTGCATGGTCGCGGACCCCCCCCCCCCCCACCTCCTTTAGTGAAGGTCCAGGCACCAGGGATTCCCTGTACCGAAAGTTAATTTCCACGACTGCTCCCCCATACGAACCAAAGAATGTTTGTTATAATTCGTAATCAAAAAATTGGGGCAATAAATTACAATTTAACAGCACTAAGTGTGTCATTCATGCAACGACAGCAAATGAAGGTAATCCCATTAACCCCTTGTAAGATACTCACAGACTTCCGGGGGTCCTCTGACCACAGGTTACAAAACACTCAGTTGCACAATGGATCCCGTTTATAACGGTTTTATGTATTTATTTATTATTATTTTAAAAACTAATGGAAAAAAAACCATTTTAAACGCGTGAAAATGGTTTAACCGAGAGATATAGATGAGCATTAGTGAAAGATGGGTTAACAAAAACGCAAGTCTTGTCAAGAGTAACAACGTTCTAAAAGGGAGCGTTATAAACGGAATCACTGTATTTGATAATTTCATTGGGAAAAAATAAGAGCATGAAAGGCGCCTTTCATAGACATAACCAAAGAAAAGATGAGAGCTAGACGGAGACACACTAGTGATTCTTTCTCGGTACCCAGCAAAGTCAAGTTACTACTGCAGAGGTACAGCAGAAAGGGTTGCAAATGGTATGTCAATATAGAGATATGTTGATAATAGAGTATGTTGTTGTGGAACATACCTTTTCTATTCCCCTCTCAATACAGAATCAGCATGGGACAAAACTGCTCAACTAGTAGACACGGAGCGGTCTTTAAGGGGGGGGGGGTGTATTGTGTGTGTGCGTGTGAGAGAGGGGGGGGGGCGAGAAGAAAGAAAGAAGTCGCATACTGTCGTTACTATCATTTTTTTAAAATCTTGTTATGACATATTTTATACTTCAGCTGACCTGAGTGACTTTCACAAACAATATGAAAAAAACATTACAATTTTGGCATATTATTGATGAAAATGTAGAATACAAGGTGTTACAATCAAGGCGCCTATTCAGCAGACGGTGTGATATTAAGGGCACCTAAGCAGACAAAACAAGTGCTCACAGATAAAGGAGCCGATAGCAGGGAGGAAAAAAAGAAAGAAGCTGCTTCCACACAGAAATTCACCTAAATTAGCTTTGGTAAGCTTCGTGTGTCACTACAAGTGCATTTCGTGTGCTGTGCAGTTCACCAGTCTGTCTCATTCGTAAATTCATATTTTTATAGTCTTTTTAATTTATCAGTTTGTTTTAATTGATTATAAACTTCGCCCTTTTGTGCTGATTTGGCCTATACTGTGCTCTTCAGAAATGGCGGACGAAAATGAACGAGTGCAGGAATCATCTATTGAATCGCGGAATCGAACCACGGATTTGGACGTAATGAAACGACGGTTTTACGAGGATTTAGTCGAGTCTCGAGAGAACGCTGCTAAAAACTGTGTTTTTCTCACCGATGCTCACTACGACAGATTAGTGAGTGAAGTTGAAAAGGCGAAGAACGCCATTAAAAAAGAACCTAGAGATTATTGGTTATTGAATCGATATGATATTATGGTCGTAGGGAAAAGGAACAAGCTAATTTTTCCCGTAAAAGAAGGAGACAGTGCAATAAAGTTTTACTTGCCTGACTCAGAATTATTTCATGTATTACATGAAACCCATCTGAGTATTGGTCACGGAGGGCGAGATCGGATGATCCATGAACTCTCGGCGAAATACAAGAACATTACGAGAAATGACATCAAGCTCTTTATAAATCTCTGTGAGCCATGCCAAAAGAAACAAAAAGGGTGCAAGAAAGGAGTTGTTGTAAAACCGATCGTGCATTCCGATTTCAATTCACGTTGTCAAGTGGACCTGATAGATTTTCAGTCGCAACCAGACAGAGAGTTCAAGTTTATCATGGTTTACCAAGACCACCTGACTAAATTTGTTGTGCTGAAAAGTTTGAAATCGAAGACAGCAGAAGAGGTTGCATTGAACCTAATAGACATCTTCACATTACTAGGTGCACCATCAATTCTGCAGTCAGATAACGGCAGAGAGTTTGCTAATAGCATTGTGACAAACTTGAAAAAAACCTGGCCGGCATTGAAAATTGTGCATGGAAAGCCACGCCATTCACAAAGTCAGGGCAGTGTGGAAAGAGCAAATCAAGATGTAGAAAATATGTTGTGTACGTGGATGCAGGACCAAGAAACGAATCGATGGAGTGAAGGATTGCCACTTGTACAACTCATGAAAAATAGGGCATATCATTCAGGGATTAGGCGGTCACCTTATGAAGCACTCTTTGGCTGCAAAGTCAGAGTGGGTCTATCGAACTCTCTAATAACACAAGACATTTTGGAAAGCGTCCACACAGAGGAGCAACTTGAAGAAGTGGCAGCTGATGTTCATGTATTTGATAACCAAAACACAGAATGTGAAAATGAGAATGCGACAGATGAGAGGGGGGAAATTCGAGTTGAAGATGTACCAACGGGAACAATTATGTGCGGCGTCTGTTCAAAGGAAACAAGTGGTGCCCATACGTGCATAAAATGTGAAAGGAATGTTCATGTCATATGCGGTAAAAGCATAGGGACTGGCGAAAATGAGGTAACAGAAGGGTATGGGGCTAAAGTTTTGTGCATTCTCTGCATCAATGCTGAGAACTCAATTAAGCACAGAGTAGACTCTCAAATGAACTTAGAAAAACAAGCGAAAAAGATGAAAATGTGTTCGGATGAAAAGTTCCCACCTGCCTCTGTAGGTGCGACGGTGAGAGTACAAATTCCCAATGTGGACAAGGGACGTGGTGATTCCCGAAACATCTTAGCCGTTGTAATGGAAATAACAGGAGATGGATTCTACCAATTGGGAACATCTCAAGGACTCCTGAAACAATTGTATGCTAGATCCCAATTTACGATTTGCCCAAAAACGTTACTAAAAATTGAAGATGTACCAACAGGTGTAATACCGCTTCGCTCCGTTGCTATACTGCAGTCGACAGGAAATGGCCAAGGATATATACGATGCATGTGTAAAGCAAAGTGCATAAGCCAGAAATGTTTGTGTGTGAAAAAAAAAAATTAAATGCAGCTCGAAATGCCACAGCAGCCTTACTTGTTGCAACAAGTAAAAAGTAAATCAGAATATATTTTTTTTACAAATCAATTTTCTTTTTATCATAACTTCACTTCCCTTTTAGCGGTCGTTGCAAATTTTCTGATATGCTTAAACTGCAATTTGATTTATTTTCACACAATTCTATAAATTAAATTATATTTCTTCTAATAAATTAAGTTATGAAATACTCTATTTTATTTTCTTATTTAAAGTGTGCCCATAAATTTAAAAAAAAAACTTATTGGAGTCGAAATGAGACTGCATTCACTGTTTGAATTTCATACTTATTTTTGATGCATTGACATCAAAGTGTCATGTTTACCCCTTAATAAGACGATATTTCGAAATTAAATTTCCTATTTAATTTGCATACGTCTTGCTATATATAATGGAGGAGAGACCAAATAAATAAAAATGTTTCTCTGCTTCTCACAACTAATCGTGTTCATACAACTATAAGAGTAAACGGCGAAACCCCTCAATACAAAGTAGATTTTAAGATAGTTGTGTTCAGGACCGCAACTAGGTGCTCGGTCACCCGGGGCAAGTGCGCATCTTGGCGCCTCCTTGTGATGTTGAAGGAGAGGTTTGAGAATAAAATTTGCGCCCCCCTGGTCCAGCGCCCGAGGCCTGCTCCCCCGTAGTTGCGGCCCTGGTCGTGTTATCATAAATGTGATAAATCCGGTGATAATGATAACTCACCGAACCATTTGGTAAGTTTGACAAATTTTGCGATTTTATCACATTTTCCGATGATTATGTACAGTTCCCAGCTCGTATTGGTAAATATGGCAAATCATCAATGAATCATTCCCATTTACGCATATTTTGCACTAACGGCAGTCTAGGATTGATGGATGATGTTGATTATAAATAAAAATGTTGATAAATGTGGAGAGCTAACATCACAAGGCTGATAACAATTTATACGTGCGACAAGTATACAAATACATATGACAACTAATACATGTGTAACTCATATTCAACTTAATATTTAGGGCAAATTATGTTTAGTGCACCCATCACGTACGTCCGATACTAATTAATGATAGAATTTAAGAGATATTTCCGCTTGATTTCTTCCATAACCATATTTATTATTTTATTCGAGATTTATGCACAATCACTAAGGCTGGTCTGATTAATCAGGTCGGTTAATCGATCAGTTGCTAATCGCAGTTAGAAAATTAATTTGAGTAATCGACTCGATCATAATTCGATTCAAATTTTTGTTAATACTTTATAATTTAACTTGATAAATTTGACTAAACTGGTTAGCAAACCCCCCCCCCCCTGCTTCTCTTCACAACATATCTTGTTTATTTCGTCCCATTTCATCAGCGTGCTATGGAAAGGGACATGTGAAAGCACCAGCTTACTGAAGAAGCGAATTTTACAACAATAAAGCAACAAAAACAAATTTGATTCATCAAGTACCCACAGAAAACTTCCCCACGGGGGTCCCCACACTCCATTTCGTTGAATTTTAGTGGAGCCCCAGACTGGATTTATCTTGGGCTACCGACGTGTTGCAAATTTTACAATGTTAAACAACAAAAATCAATGAGATTCATCCAGGGACACCCGAAATGAAACCTGTAAACTTTTCCATGGGGCCCCGACCTGAAGGCTTGTCGAACATACCCCCTGTGAGTGGCCACGAAAATTTTTAATTTTTATCAATTTTAAAACAAATAAAATCCAGGGCCCCACATCCAGTAGCGGGGACCCAATACGCAAATTTTTAGTGAGGGACCCAGACTGGATTTATTTCGGGCTTCCGCTGTGTAAATTCTACAATGTTAAACAGAAAAGAATCAGATTCATCCAGGGCCCCCAAAATGAAACCTGTAAACATGTGGTCCTCGACTTGGAAGCTCGTCGGTCATCCCCCGCTGCGAGTGCAATGAAAAATTTTCATTTGTATTCATTTTACCAACGAATAAAATCCAGGCCCCCCTCAATTACCCGTGACCGAATTCGTAAATTTTATGGGGCCCCCAGGCTGGATATATCTTGGGCTTCCACTATCGCAAATTTTTCAGTGTTAAGCAGCAAGAAAACGACGAGATCCATCAAGGGCCTCTGGAAATGAAACCTTTTAACTTCCCCATGAAGGTATACGTGCAATCCTCCCCGGGTACGTCGACCCTGTGTGTTGGGAGCACTGATGTTATATGTATATTATACATATACATACCTCTCAGCATGACCCCCACAAGGGCAGGTTCTGACAGGGGCCGGAACGATTCTTACTTTAATTTTTCACACCATAAATTAACCACAGAGGGGCTTCGAAAAGCTGGTTTAGGGGCTCCCACCTATTCCAGCCTAGGGGCCCTGCTGTAGGATGTGGGATCCTCTCGGTACATGCACATATTTTGGTCCCGATGGGTCAAATGGGTCCCGATATATGCTAGAGTCAAATAAAAACTTGACCTAAAATCGTAACAGATTTCCGTCACTTAATAAACGTCACCCACTTCCATAACATAAAATCATCACTAATTTCGGTTGCATAGAAACAGGTCCTTTTCGAGTTTGTGATTTTATATTATAGAGTAGATTCATTAGTGACCATGTTTACAAATATTTGAATCAATATTATTTGATATAATTTTTCAACATGGGGAAATACAAACCGATTCAACAAGAACTGGGAATGATTTCCGTTTCAAATCGAGTGTCATGGAAGTTTTTAGAAGACAAGGCCAAAATTTATTGTCTCCATTGTTAACAGTGCTTTTGTTTTCCAGCAAACATCAACGATCCGACCCTACCTTACTTCAGCGTATCCTGCGTGAAATGAGGAAGTAGGGTCGTGTCTCCAGTTTTTTGGAGATGGTGCATGCTTGCCCGGTATTCAAGAGAGAATGGGTTCGAGTCCCAGCGGAAACCACATGATTCATCCCAAATTCACCACAGCATAATGCCTAGGAAATATACGTTTCCTTGATATCGTGGCTATGAGCTCGATCTCTATCAGCTACCCTTCTCCACCAACACCATTTGACGGAAATTTCATGGAAAACAACTAACAGTATGAAAATCTAAATTTGTTTCGAAATCAGTGGCCTAAAATAACTGATTGAAAAAGAAACGACAAGATAAAGTTTAAGAAATTCCAGGATATGGCTAGTGTGCAGGACCGTAACTAGGGTTTTGCCGATTGGGGCAAATATGATTCGGCCGCCCGGGCAACCATTATTTTACAGCTCTAATAACTTTAAAATTCGATAATTTTATAACGGTGTTCTTTGTTCCAACCTAAAATTGCCACCCCCCCCCTACATTTTACTGACCCCCTTACCCACCCTCTTCCCCGTTACGGCCCTCGACAAGTTGGTTCATATTAATCGAATAGCTTCAATCGGCTGGTCAAAATTTCTTAATCTGTTTCTGTTGTAGGCCTATTTGTTTATATCCATGAAGAAGATATGTGCATGTGGAATGAATAGAATATATTGATACTACATAGTTAACGATATTACGTTAGTACGTTTGCAATGAATTATTAGCATTTGAAAATATTCAATTAAAATTCGATTAATTGATTAATATTGTTTTATTAACCAGCTAAAAATTTTAACCGATTCCCAGCCTTCGCAATTACCATTGAAAGTATTTAATGTGTAACTAAATTTATCAAACATATCAAGGCAATTGGTGAATATGCACAACAACCGACAACTATGGTTAATTATTGATTTACGAAATGCAAAGTTACAATAAGATTATTCATTTCGTCATTTATAATAGCGAGTTTATCAAGAGCTGCAGTTTATCAAGTGAAAACTACGAGAAATTGTAATTTGAAGGAAATCTAATAATTTATAACTCCCCTTCTCCCGAGAGCCAGAGGTTACCGTTCCCGGGAAAAATCAAAGAAACACTGTGAAAAAATTAATCTGGAGAAATCTAATATTTTATATACCGCCCCTCAACAGATCCGTTCTCCCGAGAGCCAGAGGTTACCGTTCCCGGGAGAAATCGAAGAAACAGTGTGAAATTTGAATCTGAGGAAAATATAATATTTTATATACCGCCCCTCATCAGATCCCTTCTCCCGAGAGCCAGAGGTTAACGTTCCCGGGAAAAGTCGACGAAACACTGAGAAAAAATTAATCTGGAGAAATTTAATATTTTATATACCGCCCCTCAACAGATCCCTTCTCCCGAGAGCCAGAGGTTACCGTTCCCGGGAAAAATCGAAGAAACAGTGTGAAATTTGAATCTGAGGAAAATATAATATTTTATATACCGCCCCTCAACAGATCCCTTTTCAGGACAGCCAAAGGCAAACGTTTCTGGAAAAAAATGACGAAAATTCTGTGAAATTTTAATTTGACGAAATTGTAATATTTTATACCGCCCCTCCACAGATCCTTTTTCACGAGAGCGAAAGGGAAACTTTTCCGGGAAAAAATGACGAAAATTCTGCGAAATATTAATTCGAAGAAATTGTAATATTTTATACCGCCCCTCAACAAATCCTTTTTCACGAGAACGAAAGGGAAACGTTTCCGGAAAAAAAAAAGAAAATTCTGTGAAATTTTAATTTTATGTAATATTTTATACCGCCCCTAAAGAGATTTGTTGGAAGAAGATATTTCATACTTTGCCTGGATTGTGTTTAGGCATTCTATAGAATGACTAGTCATTCTATAGAATGCCTAGGCAAAGTATAGAATAAAACCGGTATTTCATACTTTGCCTGAAACGACCAGGCATTGTATAGAATGCCTAGGCATTCTATAGAATGCCTGGATTTCATACTTTGCCGGTAACATATATATGAATTGACCATCATGATCCTCGTGCCCCCCCCCCAGCAATAATGACGTTGCCCCCCCCCCAGACTTCCAAGTCAATTTCCGCCTATCTATGATTCAATCGCAGATAAAATACTAAAAATTTCGTGTCAATCGGTTAATTTGTTCTCTCATAATCAGTGCCGCCTTAAGGCATGGGTCCACCCGGGGGCCTCAAGAGAAAAAGGGGCCTCGCAAAAATGAAATCTAGTTTAAATTTCCGGGAATTTGCCTGGTGGGGCCTCAGAAAGATCACTTGGCCCGGGGGCCCATGATGCTCTTAAGACGGCCCTGCTCATAATTAAATATAGAAATAATGAATTATAGTGTAAACGTACACAGGAAAAAACATTTTGAACACGATTTTCTCAGAACGCAGTTTCTGAGAAAATTAAGGGGTCATTCAAGTATTACGTCAGCATCGAGGCGGGGATTTCGGATTTTGATTTGCTGACTTTTGATGACAAGTGGGGAGGGAGGGGGGGGGGGTTTGAAGGTTGCTTACGTCATCAACCACCCCTTTTTGAAGATATGAAATATTCTAAGCTGCTGACGAAATTTTGCTGACGGAAGGGGGGGGGGGGTCATCGCTGAGCTGACTTTTGCTGACATGGGGAGAAGGGGGTTCAAAAATGGCTGAAATACTGCTTGCGTAATACTTGACTGGCCCCTAACCGATTGACACGCGACATTTTTAGTATTTATAATTTGCGATTCAATGAAGTATTTTTTGGAGTCATTTTTGGAAATTCGACTTCAGGGGTCGTGACACCCCTCCCTTAATCCGCCGCTGTCTCCTCTAAGGATCAGTGGTTCTCGAAATATGCATCGCGGGTGCTAGGGGGGGGGGTGAGGGAGGGGGAGGGGCGTCGCTCGCGGCGTGCTGGCGATATTGATGTGTTCCTGTTTTCAGTGCTTTGAAGCGATTCTTTTATTATTGGATGCCAATATCTACTGGAGTATTCTGAGGAGCCGCGGATGGACTATGACTAGGGCACTCTGGTACAATCCCCCGAGTCGAACGGGGGCCCCACAAAAGAAAAATTACACTTTTTTTTTTTATGCATTTTTTTCTCGTTTGAAATAATCTGCAAAGTAAGATGGGGGCAAAGCCCCCCCAATGGATCACAAAAATTTGAGTAACGACACCTCGAAGTATGCACAATGCACGTCCTTCTTAAATAATGGGGAGGGGGGGGGGCTTTGGATGCAGGGCACCCCATCCCGCTCGATGAGTCTGAGTCAGGTATAATTGTGCCAATAATCGCTAATAATTGCGCTTGATTTAGAAACTGGAGTCTCCCGAGGGCCCAGTGGCGTCGGAGCCGGAGGTGTAGTGGGTTCTCGAGCAGCCACGGCATTTTGTAGCACCGGTCTGAGCACCCCCAGAATTGATTAAGAAGTCAAAATCCCTTGTATAGAGGACCAAGTTGAGCATCCACGGGTCTGAAACACTTCCGACGCCTCTACGAGGGCCCTAAATTAGAATAATCGAGTTTCTTCAATTGTTAATCGAAAGAGCCCTCTTATGCCTGCTGTGGCCTAAGGCCATATTAACCGCATCATGCCCCCCGGGAAAAGAAAAGAATGCTCAGTTTAAATCAGTGTTTCTTTTAACCTTTTTTCGCCCGTGGCCCCTTTAAACCATATTTACTTCTCGTCGTTTCCCCCCGTCTTATCTGAGACCTCTTCCCTGCACCTAAGTAAGAGAGCAAGATCCTCTCTACTTATGGCATCTCATTTTTGAGTGAATTCTTATGAAAAATTTTATAAATAAATTTGATCTCCGGACCCCCCTGTGCTTAAAACTCGATTCCCACGGAGAGAGTTTTGTGCAGCGCTGTTTCAAAATTATGGAGTCCTGGGCAGGATAATCATAGACCCCCTCCCCCCCCCCCCCCTCTGGTAAAGCGATTTCTCTGGGGGTCGAATACCTGGCTTAATATGCCTGTTCAGGTGCTTAATGGCGGGAATTTTAAACAGCTCTCATTATCATGAGGATCCCCATCCGCTCGAAGCCTGTGTGGGCCCACGCATCAAGACGGCACTGGCTCTGGGCCAACACCCACTAAGATAAGATAGATATATCTACTCTATAATATAAAATCACAAACTCGAAAAGGGCCTGTTTCTAAGCAACCGAAATTAGTGACGATTTTATGTTACGGAAGTCGGTTACGATTTTGGGTCAAATATTCATTTAACTGTAGCACATATCGGGACCCATTTCACCCATTGGGACCATGTTATGTGCATGTAGCGAGAGGCTCCCACATCCTACAGCAGGGCCCATAGGCCGGAATTTGGATGGCGAGCCCCCAAACCAGCTTTTCAGGGGGCCCCTCTGTGGTTAATTTATAGTGTGAAAAATCAAAAAGTGATAAGAATCGTGTTCCGGCCCCTGTCAGCTCTGCCTTTGTGGGGGGTGGGGGGGGGGGTCATGCCGAGAGGTATGTATATGTATAATATACATATAACACCAGTGCTCTCAACACACAGGGTCGGGTACCCGGGGGGGGAATGCACGTATACCTTCATGGGGAAGTTAAACGTTTTCATTTCCAGAGGCCCTTGATAGATCTCATTGTTTTCTTGCTGCTTTAACGTTGAAAAATTTGCGATAGCGGAAGCCCAAGATATATCCAGTCTGGGGGCCCCATAAAATTTTCGAATTTGGTCACGGGTAGTTGCGTGGGTGGGCCTGGACTTTATTCGTTGGTAAAACGAATACAAATGAAAATTTTGCATGACAGTCGCAGCGGGGGATGAACGACAAGCTTCCAAGTCGGGTGCCCCATGTTAACAGGTTTCATTTTGGGGGCCCTGGATGAATCTGATTCTTTTTTGTTGTTTAACATTGTAGAATTTGCAACAGCGGAAGACCGAGATAAATCCAATCTGAATTCCCCACTAAAAATCTGCGTATTGGGTCCCCGCTACTGGATGTGGGGCCCTGGATTTTATTCGTTGTAATATTGATAAAAATGAAACATTTTCGTGGCCCCTCACAGGGGGTGTCCGACAAGCTTCCAGGCCAGGACCCCATGGAAATGTTGACAGGTTCTAATTTGGAGGCCTCTGTATGTATCTCATTGATTTTTTGTTGTTTAACATTGTAAAATTTGCAACATATCGGTAGCCCGAGATATATCCAATCTGGGGCCCCTCTAAAATTCAGTGAATTAAATTTGGGGACCCCCATGGGGAAATTTTCTGGGGGTACTTGATGAATCTCATTTCTTTTTTGTTGCTCATAGGGCGGGCCCTATGTAGAAACATAGGCCCCCCCTAGTATATATATAAATATATGGTCCCAGGTTTGGAAACACTGTTCTAAATGTCCCTACTGAGATTGAAGTGCTTGCCTAATAACTTGATCGTGAATCCGAAAATGTAATGATGGATCTCATTATCCCGAGACCCTTTTTGACCTTTGAAGACCAGACACACCCCGCTTCCCATCTCAGAGAATCCCGAGACCCTGCAATGCACTTGCCCCCGGGTGGGCCCATGCACTAAGAATGATCTGCCTCCCCCTCTTTTTCTGGCCAATATGTTGTTAAAATACTCGAAAATTGCTGTTATAAATTTTGGAAGTAAATTAAATTTTTTAGTTTAAAAAAATTTGAATTTTTATTAAATTTAATATTTCGAACTAAAATATTTGATACGGAAAAAAATTCGAAGGGAGTAGCGATCATTTAGTAATGAAGGGAGAAAAATTACTTTAAATTAATAATTAAATTCCTAAAATAACAAAATAAATTAATTGTTAAATTACTTTAAATTAATAATTTAATACAAAAGGAGTATTATTAATATAATAATAATAATTTATTACTACCGTAAATTGAATGGCATTTTCTTCGGTTTAATTTCTATACCGCAGCAAGAGAATGCCACCTGCTAGCAATTAGTCTTCTGTTTACCTTCTCTTATAGCCATATCATCGTCTTTTTTACTTTGGTTGGAAATTACCGTATGGCGATATATGACCGGAGTTGGTGTGCGGTGTAGTAGGCCATGGCCTTCAGAAGGCCATGGTCGAAAATGTTTTATACGAGCAGTGTTCGGCTTCAGCTTGATGCATGGAACTGATTATTTAAAAAAGGCTGGAGTTTTCGATCCCTTCTGCGGAATAAAAAAATTATTTTTTGTATTAAAATAATGTGCCGTAAGTCCTCGAGCAGCCGCGGGCCGTCTTCACGGGCTTTCCCTGACCAGGTGATTTTTCTGAGTCCCTTACCACGTAAATTCTGGAAAATTTCAACCAGGTCTTATTTTTGTGAATCTAATGCGACAATGCCTTAAGACGACACTGTCGAACACAGCGGTGTTCACGCAACAGAAACACTGCCATGACGACGTTATCGAGAGCACTGCCGTGACGCTTTTAGTGAAATTTCTAGGAGGCCAAAATAGCGCTGAAGACGCCAAACGGGAAACCGCCGTTGCTAATGCGCTGTTCTCGATGGGCAGTTGTTTTACCTTTACATAGTTAAGGCCACAACAAGGGAAGGAGGTAGCGGGTGGGGTTTCATTTTCTGGGCACCGAACCGGGGGTGGGGGGGGGGAGCCCATAATTCAACCTCCTTTAGTAATACATGTTTTTTGCATATAGTATTTAAATTTTGTGAGTATTTTCTCGAAATGAATACACAGTTTGGGAAGAGTATAAATCATTTATTTCTGGATTTATATAATGAATTACAATCTTAAGATCAACATTGTCACTGTAAATAATGAAACAAAACCCCATTATATATCTTTTTATGTTCAACACTGTGATTTGCCATTCCATGAAGTCACTTGTTGTTATGGTTGTCTTCTAGCTGATCATCGTGTTTAGGAGACACACTGCAACGAGGATGACACATACAGGCAGTGCGTGTGTGTGCGTGAATGAGAGACATCAGATTGTGATGTCCCTCCAGTGTTTTCTGTTTTTTTTTTTCATGTTCATGGCTGAAGAGTCTGTGGAACACGTTCAAAATGTCTTCAAGAATATTTCGCATTTCACCATCTTCAATGAATTACATGAAAACTGTTTGTTAACTTGATCAATATGTCCGTACTTTTGTTTTTGTAAAGTGCTAACTTCTGTTGTGCAGTTTGTGCTTAGCACACGGCCAAAAGTACGTATTTGTAGAAGATGGCGTCGATCATCAGACGACGCAATTGCACTAGGTAACAGTTGAGCTGTGTTGCAGCAACATTCAACGCAGTTCAGCCGCACACTTCAATGTCCTTCCATTGATCAGGAACGAGATCGATTGTGTAATCACTTATGAGGATAGTCTCATTCAATGACAGTCCTGGAACGAAATCCAAATGCACCAGAAGATAAATTTTAACTCACCGAAAATTATATTGGGCTTCAGCAATTTGCACGGTGCGAACTCCGCACCATTACTTTCATGACTTCTATAGTTGAGGAATCGCCTGCGTGATACAGAAGGCAGACTCCTACAGACTCTCCCTTTGAAGCTGAGGAATCACCTTCGGGATACAGTCGTAATTTATTTGCAACTGAAGAATCTCCATCTCTTGCAGCTGAACAATCCCCATCTCTTGCAGCTGAACTCTTGCAGCTGAAGAATCTTCCTCTCCTGCAGCTGAAGAATCTCCATCTCTTGCAGCTGAAGAATCTTCCTCTCTTGCAGCTGAAGAATCTTCCTCTCTTGCAGCTGAAGAATCTACATATCCTTTCAGCAGAGGAATCTCCCGCGGAATACAGGAGGCAGACTCCTATAGACTCTATTTTCGAAGCTGAAGAATCTCTCTCGGGATACAGGAGAGAGACCCATGCAGTTCTTCAACATAAGAGCGCGCCTAAGTCTTTTATTATTATTTTTCTAAATATTCAATCCCTTTGCGAACTGTCGAGACAACTTTCGCTTAGCCTTTGTATTCACATCATTTACCATCTCAATAATGAATGGGTAATCACAGCAATGGCGATGTGTTTTGAAAAAGAAAGGAAAAAAATCACAGTGCTGAAAAGAGCATAGACGATGCTCGATGGATCAACAATGGCAAACAATTGATTCATACGCATACAAATAATAAAATTACAATTTAAAAAAAAGCTTTGCTCCATTTCTGAAGCATGATATTACAGGACCGTCTTAACGTATGGGATAGTAAATATATGGAAACTGATAGGAATTAGAACTAGGTGGAATTCTACCACCTAGAATTTTGAACTAGGTGGGAGGGGGCTCCAAAACACCGCTTTGCCCGGGGGTCTGGGATGCTGTTAAGACAGCCCTCTGAGACTCTTCACAATTTTTTTATGACATTTATTCCAGAAAATCATGTAATACACGTACACTTGTGACGTCATCACAACTTCGGATTTTGATTGAATTTGCGTAAATGGGGGGAAAATAATTTGTGAACCGGTGAAAAACAAAATAATAGAGGAGGATATTTTTAGCCTTACAGTTAGTCTTTCATATTTAAACTCTTTTAATTATGCAAGTGAGGAAACAGCGTTGAGCTAGGACCCCTGCTGCCACCTATTAAGTAAAAATGAAAATATCTGTCATAATTCTTGAACTAAAATTGCTTGTTGGTTTTTGATGAGGTTTTCGACTTGGCGCGAAATATTTCAGCAATTTCAGTTTTGGTGAGCCGAATATGAACTTCGTTGACAAACGAAGCGATAGCAAGCGAGCTAACAAACGAGCAATAGGATATTTTTTGGCAGACAACTCACTAAGAGATGCACAATTTTTTAAAAATTGTTTGTAGATGGCAGCTTGAGTTCCAATGTAACAATAACATACTCTATTTTCATACACGCGAAAAACAACATTGCACTGGGGGGGGGGAAGGGTCTCTGCTGCCACCTATTGAATAAAAACAAAACTATTCGTTATAGTTCTTCAAGGAAAATTGAATGCTGGTTCAAAACCGGTGCGCAGCATGAAAATGTACAGAATGAAACCCTACATTATTTATTTTCGTACTGCACAACGGTGTAAATTTTGTGCGCCGTAATACCGGTTACTATTTTTTTTTGTGTTTGCCGCAAAATTTCAGTACTTGAATCGCTTCATGCAAAAAGAACATCAGTCACCAAAATTAGTGTTAGAAAACAGCGAAAACTGTTCAAGGCTTTTCTGCATGAATTTCGAAACTTTAGCTGTGGATATCTTTTACCGAGGCTTCATAAAATGATGTCCTTTCGAAATATTGCACGTAAAAGCACATACTGAGGAGGGGATGTCGAAAAGCAAATTTTGCGAGAAATATGAACTTACGCTCTCTATTGCATAAAGTGGTTTAATTGATTTTTATAGTGGAATTTTTTTTTTGATTTTTATGGAGATGACAGCAGAGGTTCTAGTGTAACAATAAGATACTTTATTTTAATACCTGCGTAAAACAGCATTGCACTGGGACCGCTGCTGCCATCTATCAAATAGCAAAACTACTTGTTATAGTTCTTCAAGTGAAATTGGATGCTGTTTTCCGACCGATCTTCCGCCGTATGATACCGGTATAAACTTAATGCTGGAGATAATACCGGTATGATCTCATACGGGATAATACCGGCATAAATTTCGTGCGAAGTAATACTGATTATGTTATTGTCGCAAGATCTCGGCGATTGTTTTTCGTGTGCCAAATATGACTATTGTTGAAACTGACGGGTAATAGGTTATTTCCTGATGCATTTTTTTTTATTTCTTGTAGATGGCAGCAGTGGTTTCCAATATAACAATAATGTTTCATTATTATAATACATAAACACATACGCAGTCAGACCTCGGTATAACGTTATTCTTGGGAGATCGAATTAAAATGAGTAGGGTGACGACGCGTTAACTTAATTTTGAATATACTCTGCAGGAACTCCTTAAAACTGACGTTATAAGTGGGTTGGCATGAAAAATGATAAAGATTTCGTCAAGGTCTGACTGCTATGTCAGTGGCCAAAGTCGAGAATCCGCGAAGTGGCCAGCAACTGATCTGTTTATTCACGAATTCCCTATCCGAAGTCTGGGCAATGAACGAAGTTCCGGGCCACTTCATGAAGAGTCCAGACTTTGGATTTAGACCGCATGAAATTTATATAAAAAAATAATAATAATGGATAACACACATAATTATATATAATATACAGTATATTGTTTTAAATATTTTCATTCATCAATTTTGGTCTCACTTTTCATGAAAATGACATAAAGAAGGGATTTGGTGTTAATTTTATATTAATTATTTCCTATTATTTGAATGCTTTAACAATAGTAATGAAAAGTGAAACTACATTTGCATGATTGCAATGAAATAATAACAACAATACATGTATTAACGAATTCCGAATAATTACGAAAGAGATGTGAAGAATCTTCGGAGTAATTAACACACACATTGAGAATTATTAAAAAAAATAAAGATTTTCATAGAAATTAACATTTTGAATAATTGAGGAAAGAATTAATGTTTTCGGAATAATTTACATTCCAAATAATTGAAAAATAAAATTTACTAGCATTTTTGGAATGATTAAAAAAGAATAATTAATAATGGAATAATTAACATTCTGAATTCAATTACTAATCTGTTTGAAATGATAGCAATAATAATGTTTGCAATGAATAACATTCTGCGAATAATCAAGATTTTCTAATGATAACATTTATGATGTTAACATTAATAATGTTAACATTTAGAATAATTAAGAGAAGAACAGCTAAGATTTTCGGAATAACTGACATTCCGAATAATCAGGAAAAGAACAATTATACTAATATTTTTGGAGTGATTAAAAAAAAATTATAACTAAGTTTAGAAAATGATCAAAACATTCCGAATAATTAAAAAAAGAATAATCAAGATTTTCAGAGTAATTGTGAATAATTCCGAATGATTAAGACAAGAACAATTATTCATCTGTTTGGAATGATTAAATAATAATAATAATAATAGGGTTTGGAATGATTAACATACCGAATAATTGAACCCCCCCCCCCAATAATCAACATTTTCTAAGTGATAAACATTTCAAATAATTAGGGAAATAATGATTAAGATTTTATAGGAATAATTGACATTCCGAATGATTAAGAAAAAAATAATTAAGATTTTCGAAATATTTAACATTAAGAATAAAAAAATAGAATAATAAAATTTTTTGAGGTAAAACGTAAAAGACCAAAAACAGATGTTTGCTGACATCACCAATCATAGAGAGATAAATGAAAAGAGATGAATGGAAAGGGGAGAGATTAATGAAGAGGTGAGTACAGTATATTTTAAAAATATAATAAACAGAAATCAATACAAATGAACCCAACACATACACACAAAAAGAGTATAATCACATTTTTTTTCAGTAAATTCACATCAACATTCCGAATAATTCAGAAAAGACCAATTACGATTTTCGGAATAATTAAGAAGAAAAAGAAGGATTAAGTTCGGAATGAAACATTCCTAATATTAAGAAAAGAATAATCAAGATTTCCGGAATGATTAAAATTCCGAACAATCAAGGAAAGAAAAACTCTCATAATATTTGTGGAATCATTAAAAATAAATAATAATCAAGTTTGGAATTATTTAAAAAAAAAACCCATTCCGAACAATTGAAAAAAAAATATTTTTTTCGGAGTAATTAAATATTCCGAATAATCAAGAAAAGAATAATTAAGATTTCTGGAACATTTAAGATATCGAATAATCGAAATCTTCGGAATAATTGTCATTCGACCCAAATAACTGACTTGACTCCTCACTGACGATAATGGGTTACGGAAAGCCAGAAATAAAACGGATATTGAGACTCCTGAGAGTGATAAATGAAGAGAGATGAGTCAGAAAAATATATGATCAATAGAGATTAGTGCATCAGATCTGTTTCGGCTAGAATCAGCTCTCCTCACACTGACGATGCCCATCAGAGGAGGGAGAGTCCAATGAGAGACAGATCAGCAGCTCCAAATGATGAACAACAGTGAATATCAGCTGTGAAGATTTTCAAAAATAGCAAAAAATAAGCGATAAACAAGAAATATGAATGGACGCGACTAACCGGGATTAAGAGGTCTAGTGTGACCACGGAAAGATGGCCTCTGACCTTGTATGACCTTCATCACAAAAAGAGAGAGAGAGAGCTCATTCTTCAGTAGGGAGAAAACTAAAAGGGATAAAAGAACTCCAACAACAACTCCGGAGGACGTTTTTCTCCCCCCCCCCATTTCTCTCTACTGAAGCATTAAACCTCCCCCTTAGCGTACTAGTTGTTGGTGATAAATTTAATGATCTGTATAAGACGTATAGGCGATAAATATGGTAGCCTTGTTCGTACGTTAAAAAAAAGGGGGGAAAAAGGAAAGAAAGAATAAAAAAGCAATAAGGGTGGGAAGGAACTGTACAGATGTAAGATAATAGATAAGAGAGTTACATAGAGATATACAGTGTCTTGCTTTTTCGCCCTCCCCTACGTGTTCTATTTCTCAATTCCACGTACAGTATCTAATAGAAGGATTAGTTCTGAGAAAGATACATTATATCTGTGGGAGGGATGCCGCGGGGAACCGTAGGGGAGCGGAGGAAAACCGAGAGGGTAAAAACAAACACATCTTTGTTTCACAGGGTTAAAATAAGCTTCGCGATGAGGAAAAAAAAAAGAGGTTGAAGAAACACTCACCCCTGGGTTGAATTTATTCCACTGACTTTTGAACGCAATATTATGTCCCTGGTCGTAAAGGGGGTTAACCTTCACTTTTCATCATGAAGGCCGTACGAGGTCAGAAGCCATTTTTTCGTGGTCACACTATAATGCCACTTCATAATTGATTAAAATTGAGGTCAATCAATGGAAATAAAATAATGATATACATTGGTTAAAGAATGATGAAAAATAGTAGTTTAGTGGTGTTACTCACACTAGACTGGGGAAATAAAGCTCCACAAGAGTTGTCGCCAATCAAACGCTCGGATCATTTAGGTTCAAAATTGGCCCATTATTAAGATCACAGTAGGAAGATTATGGTCCATCTAATAATATCCAGGAATGTTATTCTCCGCCTCTGGGTTTCCTATTACGATTGTTTCTGAACCAGTTGGAGACCTTCTTGAAGTCCATTCGGGACTGCTTGGAGAGCACTCTTCTTTCCGCGAGGGTTGGATACCGAATGTACGAGAAGAAATATTTCAGGATTGTCCTGCTGGTTTCCGGTAGGTTGTACTTCCGCTTGACGCCGTCCGAAATGGTCCTTGGCCACGGGTATTTCTGGCGGATCCTGAACTTCTGGACAAATCCGGGCTCTATCCCGCCGTTTGCTGCCTGTTTCATCTTGTAGTGTGCCTGGTACCACATGCGCTGCAGATAGACGTGGTGTTTCTCGTCGAATCTCTTGCTGCATATTATTTCCGTGAATCTCGTGAATTCACCGGTGTCGAACGCTTTCTTGGCTTCTAGGTACGATTCCCTATTGTCGCCGGGTATAGGCACCTCGTTGCCTGATACATTTGTTTCGTCGGTAGGAGGAACGCCAACGGCGCCACGTACTTTCTTGTTTCTCTTGATTGGTTTGGAGAACCTTTTGCTACCTGCTCTAAGATTACTTCTAGTCGCACGTGTCCTCCTACGTCTCTTCTTTGGTGCTGTTTCATCTTCTGAGTCTGCTTCCCTGTATCTTTTCCCACTGTTGCACCTGAAACTGTAGCCTTTGGAATGTCTACTCTGGGGATACTTCGATTCTTCAGTTCCGGGATTCTCTTCCCCGGACTCAAGGCTATGACTGAAGTCCTTGGGTTTTTTCAAATCCAGGGCCAAAACTGGGCTGTTTGAATTATTTTCGGAACTGATGGATTCTGATGGGCCCCAAACGTGACTAGAACCTGCACGTTCTACCTCAGTCTCGGATACCAGATTATGACTCACTTGATATCTGTCGGTTTCGCAATCTCCAACAAATGGGAAAAATGAAGAATACATGAAATCTCCTCGTGGGGAAAATCTCATAAGTTCTTGCTCCAGATAATCTAGATTCCATGATTTGTCGGATTCATGCATCTGCAAATTTTCCGCATCCGATGATGTATTCGCCGCTCTAGTGACAAAATTCTGACCTCCAAAAACATCTCGGTGGATATCAATACTTTTACTTGACTCTTTAGAGATTCGCCAGCTCGCGTGGGCTTCAGGAGGAACGCCAGCGGAACATGACTGTGTGGATTGGCGCCATCCAGTGTGGGCTTCAGGAGGAACTCCAACAAAACATGAATCTATAGAAGCATGCTTTCCAGCATTGGCTTCAGGAGGTGCACAAACAAAACACGACTCGGAATAATTACTCCTAAGATCACCACAGCGTTCTCCCACTTCCTCTGGAGAGAATTCCAAATTTTTCATAAACTCAGCCGAAAGCTCAGCAGAACATGACCTTTCCATGTATGGATCCTCGTCATCATTGTTCTCAATATCCGAGGTTCTCAATTCACTGTCGTTCGGATCCGATTCGCTGCTGTGGTAGCTGTTCAAGTCAGAGTAAAATCCTTCGGTCTCAGAAGATGAATAACTTCCGCCATTAGAATTCGTACAGGGAGGATCACTCAGAAACGACACTCCGCAATCGCCGTATCCAGAACTATTCGATGATCGAGCCTCATTCAGTTCTTCATGACCACTCCGTGAGTTGTCGGAGTCAGCCTGATCACACGGATTTTCGGGATCAACGAAATTTTGTTGCAACTGGCTAGAATCCGTATAAAATATAAGGTGTCCATTTTCGTCGACTTCGTACCGACGGCCATCCATATCAACTGCAAGCGCTTCATTATTCCAGTAGTTTTCGTCGACCTCGAACATCAGACTAGAATCGATATCATTCGAATGCTCAGTATTCGCGACTTCTTGAGCGGACACGGTGCAATCGGACACCTTGAATAATGGCACAAAATACGACAAACCAGAATGAATACAATCTGAATGACCATTATTCTCGGTTTCTTCAACAGGCATAGTGGAACCAAGCGCTTCGAATAGCGGGTGCAGAATGTTTCCGTGCTGGTCAACAGTTATTGTTGGGGCTTCATCCTCGACTAAGTAAACGTTTTCTGTTAATGGCAATAGTAACGACCCCTCATAATCTCCATGGGTCTCTTCAGTACCATTCGATTTCTCTCCTTCGAGGGCATCTTGGCGATCGATTTGGTGTGTGTAGTACATATTTTGGGAATAATACTCGTCACTCATTATTTCTAATGCGAAATTTCCATTCATTTTTGGTCCATAAATTACAATCACTGTACTGTTCTCAGAATACCGAAGTGGCCCTCGGCAGTTGAATCCTAAAATTTCATTCACAGACATCAAAAAGGCATCCAACTCACCACTATTATTTCAACATGGATTTGCCTAAAACTTGCTTGAAAAATCACTTTTAGATTCGGTGCGTAGTCGACAACCTTCACTTTGAATTCAAATCATTCAGTCTTGTTCCCACGCACGCACATAATACACAAAAAACGTCTTCGACGTCGAATCCCATCACATTCGAATTTCCATTATTTATCATCCAAACGGCAGATATAACAGCAGCAAAAATTAATTTCTGCAGTTTTTTTTTCTCCTCAGACGAGAATTCACATCAGTTAACTTTCTGATTCAGAACTAATGTGAACAGTCTCACTCAATAACACAGGGAGGGAAGAATTCAAGGTGGCGGCCGTATCTATTCAAAGGCGACGAAAGCGCACTGTCCAATCAAAAAAAAAATAACAGTCCCTACACGAAGATGCAGGCGAAAATGTAGGGGGGGGGGGAGAAGAGGGACAGTAACAGTCCTGTAGAAAGAAGGAAGAGAAATGGGAACGAGGTACAACGCAGCTATATAACGAACTACGCACTACGTCTACACTATTCTGTCACGTGGTGGTGATCTCGCGCCTGCTGGTGCGATGACGTGGCGTTCGTATGAATCGTTTCTGGGTGATTCGACACAGTAAGTTTTTTTGCGCTTTCTATTTGCTTGTGAAATCTTTACCCGTCGATGTTTTGAGAGGATTTATTGGTTTGTTGTTGGAAACTACGGACACAGACATAATGAGACTCGTGGTTCTCTGGTTTTATTTATATAATGACTAGAAAGTTGGTTTTTGAATTTGGAAATGAATAGAAAGATTCCATTGGGAATAAAACACTAGCTTGGGAAAAGAGAGTTGTTTGTAAAATAAATGTTTCGTGGAAGACCTTGATGTGGAAATACTATGTTCCCTAAAAAATAGACTACTTCGTACAAAGGTTTTTCAACAGCCGGCTGATGCGAAGATAAATTTTTGGAAATAGAAGAGGAAATTCAAGTGCTCTTGCGGGGAATCGAACCCACGTCTTCCCAGCCAGCTAGTAAAAACCATTGTATAGATAGCGGAAAGTGACATCATCCTCGAATACGTCGCCATCTGGTGGCAGTGTCAGCAATTGTGAGATTTGGTCTGAATTAGGCCCGACCGACCATGTACGGTCCCGTTCAGTACTCACGAGCTCTAAGGAACGATTGAGATAATCGTTGCCTTTGTAGTCTAGTGCAGTGGTTCTCAACCTTTTTTTGTCCATGGCCCCCTTTCCACCATTTCTCATTCCTGTGCCCCCCCACTCTTGCGAACATGAATAATTTTCTACCACCCCCCCCCCCCTTTTTTCAATTAGAAGATAGTTATTCAAAAATTGTCTGAAGTATGTAAATATGTTATGATTTAATTTGATTAATTTTTAATTTATGAAAATAACGAAAGAGCAAAATAAACGTAATAGAATACAGTAAAAAAAAAAATAGCATAAATTATTTTCAATCAATGTAAATTCTGCGCTTGAAGACGACACAAAGTCATCAAGTTACTGTAAATACAAATACAACGCCACAACAGGCAAAATGTCCAACGAGATGGCTGAGAAAAATATGCCCATAAAAATATGGATGTCATATGTTTCAAAAATACAGCAACCCAATTAAAAATGCAATTAACAAAAATTATAAACAAATATATACACATGACAAAATGTTATACAATGCCCATAAGGAATACTCATGGTTGTCTTATTCTAAGAATGGATAGCTTCTCGATTTACCCCAACATGTTTATCGTATTTTTTTAGACGTGTCAATTGTGTTACAATTTACTACCTCCGGGGGTAAGCAATTCCATTTATTAACAACCCTATTAAAGAAAAATTCCCTGCGACATCATAACCTTGCATTGTCCCTCACCAATCGATACTGGTGTCCCCTTGTAAAAGCAGTCGATTGGCGGTGTACTAAAAGTTCATGGTCCATCCTATCCATCCCATTGAAAATTTTGAATCCTTCGATCATATCACCTCGACACCTGCGTTCATCCAATGTAAACATATTCAAAAAATGAAGTCTCTCTTCATAACTCATGCCCCGTGTGCCAATAACGACACGCGTAGCTCTTCTCTGCACCCCCTTCAACCAATCTATGCAGCTCTGTAGGTATGGTCTCCAAAACCTTACAGCATACTCCAGTCCAGGACGAACTAAGCCTCGAAAGAGCGGAAGAATGACTTTAGGAGAACGCAAAGAGACCTTTTTGAAAATGAAACCGAGCATTGTATTCGATTTTTTGACCACCGCTGAACAGTGTTCAGAAAACCTAAGCCGCTCGTCAATGAGAATTCCCAAATCGGTGACCCTAGTGGCATCCGGGATAGTAACACCATTCAACTCGTAAGAGAACCGTGGGTTGTTCGAACCAAAATGAGCGACCATGCACTTATCAAAGCTAAACGTCATGTTCCGTTCATTTGCCCATTCTGCAATCCTGTTGAAGCTGGTCTGGAGCAACTTCCTATCACATTGATTTCCAATTACCCCCATTACCCATTAGCTTCACAGCATCTGCGAATTTGCTAGTAGTCTTATCGATAAAAAGTGAAAAAAGTATGGGGCCAAGGACACTTCCTTGAGGAACTCCACTTGTGACGTCTGTCCAACCAGAAAATTCCCGGTTCACCATAACTCGTTGCGACCTATCTCTTAACCACGATTCTATCCAATTCAGCAAGTTGCCCCAATTCCAATCTCGTGTAAACGCTTCAAGAGTTTACCATGTTGGACCCGATCGAATGCCTTCTGGAAATCAAGGTAAACAACATCTACATTTTTGCTCTTACCCAAAGCCTTAGTCACGTGATCATAGAAGCAAAGGAGGTTAGTTACACATGACTTCCCCTTCCTGAACCCATGCTGATTATCCGACAATACATTATTCTCGTCTATCCACTTCACAAACTGCCTTTTGACGATAATTTCCAAAATTTTCGAGATGGAACTCGTCAAACTCACTGGACGATAATTGGACACAGCTTCTCTACTATCCTTCTTAAATATCGGAACAACATTAGCAAGTTTCCAATCCCTTGGGACGATACCCTCAGCAACACTACTCCTGTATATCTGTGCGACTGGCCCCAAACAATTCATTAGCACATTCCCTGAGGACCCTGGGATAGATATCTCCTGTTGCTTTGCTTGCACATACATTTCTTAGAAAATTTAGGACCTCCACGTCTTCTACTTGAATATCGTTGAGGGTTTTATTACCCCATGCAACACCCGTATATCGAATATCATTATCTCCATTAAAAACCGACGCGAAAAAGTCATTGAAAGCACTACACATGCCTACATTGCTCTCTAACCTAGAGCCTCCTATCGAGAGGGGGCCAACCTTCCTCTTACATTCATTATTGGTGTATCGAAAAAATGATTTTGGGTCAGAGATAATGTTACCTGCCAACCTCTAGATTCAACTTCCTTTTTACTATCCCTTATCACTCTCTTCAACACTTTTCTTTTATCAGTAAACAATGATAGGTCACCTCGTCCACTTTTATACTCTCTGAATGCTTTTTTCTTTTCAAGATAAAGGTTACGCACGCTATCCGTGAACCATAGAGGGTGCGATGTACAAGTACGCTTTTTTCGAACAAAGGGTATGACGTCGTGCAAAACAGAAGACAGCTTCGAACTAAATTCTTCCCATTGACTTACCACCCCTATTGATTCCAACCGGTCTTTGAAAACTTCCTCTCAAAACATTAAAGTTAGTTCTTCGAAAACAAGGAACCAGTCTTTTGTTATCAACCTTACCCGAGGAAAAGTTAGTGAAATCTGACGATACGATGATCACTGAAAGGAAACTCTTCCCCCACCGAAACATGTTCAACAAGAACCTCAGAACTAGTAAGAACTAAATCCAAAATAGCAGTACCCCTAGTGGCTTCTGATACATGCTGATACAAAAAATTTTCGAGCACCAACTTAAGAAAGTCTCTTTCATACTGATCTCCAGATGAAAGGTTCACCCAATCAATACCTGGGTAATTGAAATTCCCCTAGTATGAGAACCCTCTTACGCTTACACATGTAGGAAAGTTCATCATGGATGAAATTTGTATTATTTCAAATTAGTTTATTTTTTTGTAAATGATTATGGTTTCATTGAGAAAATGTCAGTTGTAGCTTCCAAAATACGCATTCTTGTAGTGATAAAAATCGCAAAAAGTGGTAGCAAGCAGTTTTATTAATTTTATTCTCTTCATGCGGATAAAAGTAGTTAAGAGTAGCCACACAAATTAATCACAATTGAAAAGTTCAACCTTTCACATCGTTTTCAACAATAATACATGTATCAAGGATATAGGTTCATGTTGTGGCCCTACTATAAACTTTAAAAAATGAACTATAATACGTGTGAAAAATATTTAAATATTTGTTTGAAACATTCATTCCAGAGAAATCATGTGCGCAGTCAGGGCCGGATTAACCATTAAGCAAAATAAGCACGTGCTTAGGGCATCAGTACTAAAGGGGCACCACAAAAAGATATCATATGGTATTTTTTTCAATGCACGATTTTTTTTTCAACATCGATCATCCGATAGAAGATCTTTAAATTTTAAGAACACTTGATTGTAATTGTTAAACATCATTATCACAAGGATGGCACAAAAGATGAGAAACTAATAAAACTAGACCACATTATTTTGCTGAGTTTTTTTGATTAGCTTTTCACAATTTCCATAAAGTACGCCCAGGGCTGTCTCTTAACATTATCACACGCCCACATACAAAGCGATTTTTCTGAGAGAGGCACTACTACCTATAGCTAAAAATTCCTACCTACCTACCTATTTGCATATTTACGGAACCAGATCTAATTGTCACTTGGTTGCCAGAAGTTGCTCAGGTGGGCCCCATGCAGTAAACCAAGTTCTACAGAATAAGGACATGATTTTTGTGGGTCATTAGTGGATCAACTGTGTAGTTTGATCTGTAGAACTAAAAGAAATGCTACCAGGTATAAATTACGAACTTGAGAATGTATCTAAAAATAAAAAATACCCAATATATAACGGTCATTCGTCAGAAATAAGATACTCATTGGTAGGGCCGCAATTGGACACGTGGTTATAGCCGGGGCAACCACTCATTTAGGCACATGCTGAAGGATAGGTTGAATGGTGAAATTTGCGCCCCCTTTTGTGATGCGCCCGGGGCACCAGATCCGCCTGTCCCCCCCCCACTACTTGCGGCCCTGCCTATTGGTAATATTATGTGGCCATTGTAAGATTCAATGGTTTTTCCTTGGAGTGTTGTTACAGCCTTTATCTCATCAACCGTTCGTCGTAATGGTATGGTTCTAATTTTGAAAAATTCTCAGAATGCGACCAGAAATCACCCTGTACGAGTTTTGAGGATGAAAATACAGTGTGTACAAATGAAAAATTTAAATTTTTATGCGATCCCCCCTCCCCCGTCCTCTTACTTCCAATTAGACAGTTGTTGCTCTTTCTCTTCTGAGCCCAACAAACAAATTACATGTTTTTAATTGCATTATTCCCTGAGATATTTAAATTCAAAAATCGGAGACAGGTCCGGGCTGAGGAGAATATCGTAGCCCAATGCAAAAAAAAAAAATTTTCTGCGGCCCCTCTAAAATTTTTTTATGTAGTTGCTCCCCGACTTACAAATGTTTCGAGTTACGAACTTAAATCTTTGGAAGGGAAAATTTTTTTTTTTCAGAAAGAACGCATTTTATTACTCATTTTTTTGATTATTTCAGGAACACGTTGATAGTCTGGATCGTAATCAAACACGATCCATTGAGAGGGAACGGCATTTAAATTAATTTTACAAAATTCATAAATTAATAATAACAATTAGCGCGTGGTCCACCAGCTGACACTTCATCGTGGCTCGAACCATATTGAACAGACATAAATGTTTGTCATACTTTTAAAGCGCTTCATCATCATCTTTTTATCAAATATATGTTGAAATTCGATAACTTTGATCATTTTTCGAATTTTTTATTACTGTTTTTGTTTAATTAATGTAAATTTATACTTAGAAGTAAAGGAATCAAGTACATACTGAAATTCCATGACCCCCCCCCCCGCCACGAGGGTGGGGCTGACAGGCAGAAAGGTCTTACGAGCATCATGGGGCCACGAGCTAAGGGATTTTTTGGAGGGTCTACCAGAAAAATTCTCGAAAAATTCACCTACGTCTCGTTTTTCTAAGGCAACTCTTCTCTTGAGGCCCTTCGGGCACGGCCCCGGAGGGGCGGGGTTTAGGCATGCGTTAAGACGGCACTGCCTAAGGTTTCCACCAGGCTTCCTACTTTTTCAGTTTTGAATCTGGTAACCCTCTCTCTGAAGACCACATATTCCATATTCTCACTTATTTGTTCGATCAAACATATTGTCGGAATGTTTTTGTGGAAAGAAATAATATTTTTTTCTACATAAAATTGATTATTGCAAATGTACAAATTTTGTTGCCGAAATTTTCGTCTCATAAAAAAATTTCATGCCAAAAAATGACAAAGAGAACTCTCTGTCTCTCTTTCATCATCGCATGAGTTGCCTGAAAATTTCGAGATTAAATGGCGGCACCAACAGTAGCCTATATAAATCAAGCCTCCGGAGAGAGTATGACGTCAGCGGTCTCCGCCTTGGCAGTGCTGAGAACTGTCCCCCCCCCCACCAAAATCCACTGAGCTATAAATTTACTTATAGCTCAGTGCCAACATCTTTCGTCGGAACATCACGTGACTCGGCGAAAACAAACACGATCCCCCGTTATTTTCTTATGGCATAAATAGGAGTTTAAAACAATAAATTAAAAAATAATTTCAGCATGGACGAGATAATTCCAAAATTAATGAAAGTTATAATTTCAGCATTAAAAAAGATAATTTCAGCATTAATGGAAGAAAATATTCTAGGAATAATGTAAGAGATAATTACAGCATTGATAAAAGTGATAATTCCAAAATTAGTGAAAGAATTATTGAAAGAGATACTAATAAAATTAATGAAAGATAATTTCAGAATGAAGGAAAGAGATAATTCCAAAATTAATGAAAAAGAGATAATTCCAAAATTAATAAAAAAGAGATAATTCGAAAATTAATGAAAAAGAGACAATTCCAAAATTAATGAAAAAGAGATAATTCCAAAATTAATGAAAAAGAGAGATTCCAAAAGTAATGAAAGAGACAATTCCAGAATTAAGGAGATATAATTTCAGAATCAATGACAGAAATAATTCCAGCATTAATAAAAAAAATAATTTCTGCATTAATGAAAGAAATAATTTCAGCATTAATGAAAGAAATAATTTCAGCATTAATGAAAGAAATAATTTCAGCATTAATGAAAGAAATAATTTCAACATTAATGAAAGAAACAAATCCAGAATTGATGAAAGAAATTATTTCAGAAGTAATGAAAGAAATAAAATAATTAATAAAGGAAATAATTCCAGAATTAATGAAAGAATATTCAAGGAAATAATGAAGAAAAATCCATAATTGATGAATGAAAATTCAAGAAATGATGAAAGAAATGATTCCGGTATTAAATAAAAATAATTTAATCTTTTTTCACCTTTAGATGAATTCTTCTCTCTATCCTTTTTTTAAATCTTTAAAACCCAATATTTAGAGACCGAACTGTACATTTCTATGTGCAAATTGCCAGGCGGGAACTTTGTTTTCATCGAGTGCCGTGATTTCCTTGCATTTGATGTCGCTGCAGTCGCGGTGGCTGGATGCTCCCTCCAGTAATATATACTAATCTCTGTCGTCTGCTTCTCTCCAGGTAACTCGTTTTGAACGTCTCCTTGTGTCCTGAAAAAATTACTGAACTGGCAGTTCGAACTTTCAGTTCTGTTTGTTAGCTTATCTTGTAGGGAACCGAACTAACCGTCTGTCGTCTGCTCATTAAGAGGTTCTTCGTTTTGGACGTCTCCTTATGCTCAATAAAAATAACCGAACTTTCAGTTCAAATTTCCAGTTCAGTTTATGAGCTTTGTTTATAAGGAACAAAGAGGAATAAAGAATATAGTTTTTTAATTTAATCTTCCTCATCACCACTTGAGTCACTTTTAAATTTGAGGTAGATGGCAGCACATTACAATAAATGTGTAGAGTGGAAAAATTCACTTTTTACGATCTACCTGACGTCTGCTTGTGTGGAGGTCCTTTGTTTTGGATGTCTCCTTGGGTCTTGAAAAAATAACTGAACTGGAAGTTTGATTTTTCAGTTCAGTTTATAAGTTTTTTTTATAAGGAGCAAAGCTGAATGAAGAATTTAGTTTTTATACCTGAGCTTCGCCATCATCATATAAGGCACTTCTGATTTTGAAAGTAGGTAGCAGCACCAACAATATCTTTAAAAATGAATTTCATTAACGTATTCTAAGTATTAAATATTAGTTTTAATTCCCTTAAAATTGTTAGTGCCATTGTGAATTCGCTGCAAATGCTACAAGGAAAAAAAAAAACTGCTTTGGCGGCGTAACACTTTGAGTCACCCAGTATATATGGGTTTTGTCATTGCGTAACGCAGTGACAAAACTGTTCATGTGAACATAATAATGATTCATTCTCAGGATTTCAAGCCCATCGGAAAATATAAATAAGGGGCCATTCAAGTATTACGTAAGCAGATTTTCAGCCATTTTTGACCCCTCCCCCCTGTCAGCAAAACACTGATCCCCCTTCCCTTCAATGTCAGCAAAATTTCGTCAGCAGCTTAGAATATTTCATATCTTCAAAAAGCGATGGTTGATGCAACCTTCAAACCCCCCCCCCTCCTCCACCTTCCTTGTCATCAAAAGTCAGCAAATCCGAAACCCCCCTCTTAGCAGTTTGTTGACTCCAATTTCGATACGGTGAAAATCTGATATTTCGTTGGATGTGACAAGCTACATTCAAGTGGCTTTTTGGTTCATAATTTGGCCGCTCTCTCGCAGGCGAACGAAGCAACGTGCGAGTTGGCTTAAACACAACACAATATTTCGCATAATAGTCTGTACTATATTTAATATACAAGGCGCATAGGTAACGGGGCATATGGCATTTTACTGGCGAACCATTGGACCTAGAGGCATACTTCCAGTTGGAAAAAGTACCCGAATAATGTGTAGTACTCAGATATTTGATTCATGTTGCCAGGGGTTATGTAGTTATTAAAATAAAAATGTTAACTTTTTATGTGGACACCCTGTGCCCCAAAACCCAATTGGAAAAAGTTTTGTTTCCCAGTCTCCAACAAAAAAATTCATCGTTTCCAAGTGCAATATTCACTGAGATATTCGAAGGAAGATGGAAAAAAAACATCATTAAATGAGAGGAAACCATTCTACCCGCATTTAATGCTGTTTTACCCCAAATTCCCTCAATTTTTCGCATTCGCATATCTCGGTGAATATTGCACTTAGAAACGTGAAATTATTTTAGTGGGCATCGGGAAAGACAGAGCAACAACTTCTTAATTGGGTTCTTTGGCACACGGGGACGGTATAAAAAGTTGTTTCTTAATTTTATAACTAGACAACCCCCTTACAACATGAATGACATATCTGAGTTGGACACGTGATTTGGATACTTTTTCTAGCTGGGTATGTCTTTAAGACTAACGGCTCGCAAGTAGTGCCATACGCCCTGTTACCCATGCAGCCTACATATGCACGTAAAAAAATAGTTTGAGACGAAATACCGTCGACTCTCGTTTTAACGAATACCGTTATAACGGAAAAAAAATATTATACAAAGATACGCATTGAGCCGGTCATGGACATTTCAAAGTGAAGACTTACGTGAGAATTTATTACACGTTTCTGAGAAATCAGCAGATGCAGTGAGTCTCAAATAAACGGATTTAAATTGCTTTAAATGTCGTCAAACGACATTTTAGAATTTTTTTTTTTTCTAATGCCCACAACATTGTTCTTGCAGGATAGGAAAATTGCATTGAATTTATTTGGGATGTTGCAGGCCAGTAAGTAGGCCAGCAGCAGGCTTACATAGTAGGGCAGTTAATAGGAAGCATTACAGTATAGATTAAAAAAACTTTCAAGATGTGGTGTCAATCTTAGTCCTACCAAGTCCCAATACATTATCTGCTTGGATTGCATATAGAAACCAATCAGCACAGACCAAATGACGTTAAGACCGTCTTAAATATGTTTAAAATCACGTTTTTCCCGTTAAATTGAAAGGAATGGCATATGAACACTTCGGATTTTGAAACAACAGCAAATTTATGCAATTACAGTTTCTTAAGTTATATGCAGCAATGTAGTTTAAAAAAATTTAATTTCGCGGGTATTTTTCCTCATGTATGATTTGGTCTCTTGCAGTTCGTTATAACTGAATTCGACTTTATTTCTTTTCAGTGGGGGCAATGGGTGTTGCCACACCCCTCCCCAAAAATTCATAAATACCCCAGGGCAATCATTCTTTATTCGATTTTTATAAATATGTTCCCCATCAGACCACTCAGGTTTAGAGGTGTCGCGAGTTCGATACCCGGTTCGTCCTTGTCAGAAAACTTTCCTGACATAGGGGGGTACAACAAAAAATGGCGACTTGACCGCAGCGAAAAATTGCTACCGCAGGGAGTCTCCCATCGAGGGGGTTAGCGCACCAACCTCTCGATGAGTATAAGAAACAAGCCTGCCGTTCGGAATCGGCAATAAATTGTAGGTCCCGGTCTAATTAGCTCTCGTGTGCAGAAAATGACAGTGGTGCGACAAAAATGATCAATGATCAGACCACTCAGTGCCAGTTGAAGATAGCTTTTCGCTAAACTAAAAGGCTATCCGTCTGTAATTGCATGAAAACGATGGGGTTTTTTTAAAAGCTTTCATTTTTCACTCATCGACTTCTTGGATTGCATTTACTACCAGCACTCAAAAGAATGTCAATGAATGGTCAACAAATCTTTGTCTGTTTTCTTTATGGCAGCCCTCTTTGAATGAAAAGTCTTCGAACACACACAACTTTGACTTTACAGTTACTCCATTTTCCTTTAAACCTCTTCTATAGGTTCGATTCTCCGTAAGGACATAGAATTTTTTTCTCTTTCTTGAATATATCTTTGCATCAGAAAGCCGTTAAAAACCTTCGTATGGATAGCGGGGATTGACATCATCCTCGGATAATTGTACTTTATGCCCGGAAAATTCACCGCCACGCAATTTACCCCGGTGGGAAAATCCACCTATGAACCGTCATCAACAACAGTTACTGACCTTGTGCGTGAGTGTGTGGGCGAATGAGCAAACGAGGAATGAGCAATTCAGTGAGTGCGCAATTGGTGGAAGAGCAAATGAGTGGGTAATTCGACCTGGTCGCCACAGGCTGCCCCGAAGCAACCGTATGATCAAATGAGTTTGTGAATGAACATGTTGAGTGGATGAGCAAGAGAGTTAGCAGTTCATGGACAGAAAATTTACCGCTGCAAAAATTCTGCGACAAACAATTCATCGTCATCAGTTATTGAGCTAGAATGGGTAAATAAGCGAGTGAGTGGATGAATGAGCACGTCACTGAGTGAGCAAGTGAGTGGGTAAATGAGCATGTCACTGAGTGAGCAAGTGAGTGGGTAAATGAGCACGTCACTGAGTGAGCAAGTAGTGGGCGAATGAGCAAATGAGTGTATGGGCAAGTGAGCCGGCAACAGTGAGTGAGTGGGTGAATGAGCACGTCAATGAGTGAGCAAGTGAGTGGGTAAGTGAGCAATTCGCCGACAACAGTGAGTGAGTGGGTGAATGAGCACGTCAGTGAGTGAACAAGTAGTGGGCGAATGAACAAATGAGTGGATGGGCAAGTGAGCAATTCACCGGCAACAGTGAGTGAGTGGGTGAATGAGCACGTCAGTGAGTGAGCAAGTAGTGGGCGAATGAACAAATGAGTGGATGGGCAAGTGAGCAATTCACGGCAAAATTCGTCGGCAACAGTGAGCAGTGGCCTAGTGAGTAAAGGAATGAACAAGTGAGTGAACAATTGAATGCTAGGAAAATTCACCGAGACAAACAGATAATCGACAACAGTGAGCATGAGTGAAGGAGGAATTGAGTTGATAGTGGATAAGTGAGCAAATGAGTTGAGTGAGTGAGTGAAGTGTCTGTTACTCATTCATTCGCTCCTTCCATCACACGCTTTTAATCACTCGCTCACTGGTGCCGAAATGGTATCGGTGAATTCCGTGGTGAGAAATTGTTGTCTCGGTGAATTTTATACAAATCTTTCTATTTACTACAACTACTTAACCGTACATGCACCTTGTACACATCCCTCTTTTCAGTTTCGAACGAATCGGTACGTGCCGGAATACGTGTGTTGACCTTTTCCCTGTTTGTTTCGTGGCGCTATCTGGTGCGAACATCATAGACGTTGCCAAAGGTGCGCGAGCATGCGTCCTAATTTCCGAGTTTCGGAATCTCGTAACCCGAGTTATACGTGTGACCCCTAACGTAGTAGGTATGTTGTCAGAGATATGCTTGTTTCGTGTTCTTGCAGGTGCTCTCATCCGTCTTCCATATTTTGAAGTGAAGGTGGTAAATTCTTGAATTTCCATTCTTCACTGAAATCACCGATTAGAAATATTTTAGTATGTTATAAATTATATTATACCGGACAATTCAGAAAAGATGAGGGGAAAAGCTTTAAGAGGGGATAGTACACACCAATACAAACAATTGTCATCATAGAATGCATGGGTCTAACATGAAACGCAAACGCGCTTTGCGCGTTTCGAAATGGCCGCTCCGCACAAGCGCGTTAAACAACGTATTTTATTTTTAATTCCTGTGCCTCCACACATTTGGGCGTCGCAGAGAAAAAACAAAACTTTGCCAGCAATTGAAAAACGTTGATACCCTTACGAAAAAATTCTATAGAATTCTATAAAAAAATTTATAGAAAAGGGTCTATAGAATTCTTTAGAATTATGGCCCACTTTTCTAAAGAGACTGTTCTATAGATTCTTATAGAAGCTCTATAGAGGTTTCTATAGAAAAAACCTATAGAAAAGGCTCTATAGAGGTTTCTATAGATTCCTTTAGAATTATGGCCCACTTTTCTGAAGAAACTGTTCTAATAGAATTCTATAGCAAAAGCCCTATAGAACTCTTTAGAAATACAACCTGTTTTCTATAGAAATCTATATAAAAGTCAGAATTATGGCCCATTTTTTTAAAGAAACTGTTCTATAGATTCTTATAAATTCTGAATAAAAGTTTAAAGCGTTTTCTGTGGAAACTCCATAGAAAGGTGTTATTTCTTCAGAATTATGGCTTATTTTTTTATAGAAATTATCACTCATGGCAAGGCGGTTGAGCAAACTCACTTTGTATAATATATAAACAAACTTAGATTCATATATAAATTGTGCAGTAAACGCCATTACACACACTATAAGCGTTGACCTCGCTTATGGAATTCAGCAACTAATAATGTATCAAACGTTCCTTGTTTAGCATCTTTACCGCTATTAATTTTGAATTTTTATTTTGAAATTATTTTTCCAATGATTTATTTTTCACTGACGAGTTTGTATCAAGAGTTAAGCAATGACATACTTCAGAATAGATAAAAATACAGAAGTAATGAAACAAATAATTTCAGAATTAATTTAAAAGACTCAGAATTAGTAATAATTAGTAATAATAAAAATTCTGAATTAATGAAAGAATAATTTCAGAATGAATAAAAATTCTGAATTATTGAAAAAATAATAATTTCGGAATTAAAATAAAAATTTCTAACTGATGAACAAAAAAAATAATTTGACAATTGATGGAAATTCAGAATTAATGTAAGAAATATTTCAGAAATTAATGAAAGAAACAATTTGGCAATTTATAAATTTACTGAATTAATGAAAGAATAATTTTAGAATGAATATAAATTCAGTTATTGAACAAAATAATTTCAGAATTAATGAAAGAAGTAATTTCAGTGTTAAGGAAAGGAAAAATTTCAGAATAAATATAAATTTAAAATTGATGAGGAAAAAAACTGACAATTAAAAAAATTCAGAATTAACAAAAGAAATAATTTGGCAATGGAAGAATAATTTCAGAATTAAAGGAAAAAATTTCTGAAACAAATAAAAACTCTGTTAATAACAAATTGGCCGCTGTGGTGGTCGAGTGGTTATAGTGCCGGACTCGTGATGCGAGGATCCGGGTTCGAACCCCACAGTGGTGGTCGGCTGAAGTTGGTTTTCTGTGGTTCCCAACTTCAAGGCGCAAATGCGAGCCGATCTCCCCGTTAAAAAGTCTCGCCACAGAGAGCAACAGGCCTACACACACAAAAATACAATTATTCAATCATTACACTTCACTCATAGTTAGAAAAGAAAAAAAAAACTGGGGGCAGATGACAGCACTACACATAACAAGCATTACACAGAAACAAACTTTACGTCAGGTTGCACTACACGTACACGCACATTCCCGCATGTACCGATTCGTTGGGGGGTTTCGCGGGGGGGGGGGGGGTGCATGTGTGGTGTAGCAGTAGTAGGTAGGGCCTCCAAAAATTGGCTTGGGGATCCGTGATGTTCTTAAGTCAGCCACCTCGTTGGGCAATTTGCCTGTTGTGGCGTTGTATTTGTATTTGTATAATATGTGTAAACAGTGTCCACCATAGGATGGCATTGTCCACGCAATAGGGAAAAGAGTGTGCCTGCGCTGCAGAGGAATTGGACTGGCATTCGCTGTGAAAACCAGACAGTCACACAGTCTGCTCATATCAAAGTAATACGTTCTTGCAGACTCTGTTGCGTTAGTTATATAATAAATGTTTAATTACGTTTGTGAATTGTGAAGGAAGTGTTGCCTCTAACCACATCATTCCTTCCACACAACAAATAATAATTAAAAATTGGCAATAACAATCATTAAAAAATGGCAATAACAATCATTAAAAAATGGCAATAACAATCATTAAAATTGGCAATCATAATAATTAAAAATTTAAACAAAAATTCAGAATTGATGAGAAAAACTGACAATTAAAAAAATTCAGAATTAACAAGAGAAATAATTCGACAATGGAAGAATAATTTCTAAATTAAAGGAAAAAATTTCTGAAATAAATATAAAAAAAGTTAATTTAAAAAATTGGCAATAAAATTACAATTAAAAATTGACTATTAAAAAAAATCCAGAATTAATGAAAAAAATTGACAAATAAAATAAATTCGGAATTAATGAAAGAAATAGTTTTGAAATCATTGCTCGATAAGATACTCGCCTAAAGTACCAAAGGATGTTTAGAGGTGTCGCGAGTTCGATACCCGGTTCGTCCTCATCAGAAAACTTTCCTATGACACAGGGGTACAACAAAAACGGCAACTTGACCACAGCAAAAAAATTGCTACCGCAGGGAGTCCCGCATCGAGGGGTTAGCGCACCAACCTCTCGATGATTATAAAAAAAAACAAGCCTGCCGTTCGGAATCGGCAATAAATTGTAGGTCCCGGTCTAATTAGCCCTCATGTGCAAAAAATAATCAATGAAATCATTGCTTTGCATTTGCATTGCATACAACTCAATGTTTATCAGTCACATTCCAAAAAAAGCATCCACGTACAACAATATGAGAAAAATTTATTTATTTCTTTGTTTTTTTTTAAATTTAAACATAACAAAACTCAAATACAATTCATTGGCATTCATTCTAATATAGCACCGCTTTCTCGTCAATTACTTTTAGATAGGCTCTATAAGATATAATTAACGCACTGGCCAAAAAATTGTTGAAAATAATATACACCATTCAATTCCAATATGAAGATATTGAATCTTAAAAATATATATATTATATATGTAAAACTCTTTAAATTAAACACTTTTCTTCCCATATATAAAGTAAAAGAATATCACAGAACGGAGAAAACAGAAGAAAAATCCATAGAAATTGGAACATGAGGACAGTTATTGTTTATACAACCTTCAATAACCTATCATTTTTGCATTTTCCTGTAGCGAACATACCATAGTTTTTTACGACAAAGAAAAATTGTGCTTTAATTTTATGAGCATTTTAATTTTATCTAATTGATAAACTTTTACGGGGAGGGGAATGTAAAATCCTGATTTTGCTGGAAATCTGCGTAATTAAATATGAAACACCATCAACATTATTGCTCAAATTTATTCTCTTTCCAATGCATTGATTCGACAGGGATGATTAGAATGTCAATGTACTCGACTACAATCAGTGTTCTTCAACTCCGCTGGTTCAACGGTACCAGACTGGTACTGTTCAACGAACAGTGGCAGTCAGTGAGAACTTCTTGTCCGTTCGCAAAGTATTTTCACCAATTCATATAGTCACTATGTAATTTTACATTTATTGAATATGATATTGTCTGTATATTGGCTTTTATTTCTGGCTTTAGCTCGTCAGAGGACTCCAGCTGATTATTTCTCTCATTAAACTTTTTGGCTGGGCCACAAATTATTTTTTCTTATTTATACATTTTTTGCCATCCCTAAAAAATTATTTATCATATTTATTTGCTGCTGTGTGGTCCACAAATTATTTCTTAACTTTTTTTGCTGGTCTGCAAATAATATTTTTTTTTTGGCCCTCAAATTATTTCTCCCATTTATCTATTTCTTTCCAGACCGTAAATTATTTCCGACAATTATTTTTTGCCAGTCCACAAATTATTTCTCCCATTTATCTATTTTTTTCCAGACCACAAATTATTTCTTATATTCATCTATTTTTGCTCAAGCATAAATTATTTCTCATATTTATTTTTTGCCAGTCCGCAAATTATTTCTTATATTCATCTATTTTTGCTCAAGCATAAATTATTTCTCATATTTATCAATTTTTTGTCAGTCTACAAATTGTTTTTCCCATTTCCGCTGGTCCGCAGCTGTAAAAAAGTTGAAGAACACTGTTCTAGGTCTCAATAAATATAATCACATTAATGTAATGTGAAATGTTTGTTATATAAATTTAGTGATATTACAGTTGTTTTATGTACTCTGATGAAAAAATTATGATTTTGCAGTTTAGAGTAGATTCTGAAAATGGTTGGACAAATAACACTTACATCTAGACCAATCAGAGCCCCCAGACTTGAATGGCTGAATAGCAAAACTGCCAGGCTGTGGCCTCTTAACATGTGAGCCAATATGGCTATAGGTCTTGAGGATTAACAAGCAGCCCCAAATTGTTCAAGATTTTTATATAAATGCACATATACAAGTTTTTTAGTATAAACTAGGCTCAAGATGCCTTCATGAAACAGATTCCTGACCTCCAAGCTGAACAACATTGCCTAGCAGCCATAGGCAGATACAGAAAGGGGAAGGCATGGACCCCCCCCCCCCAAAAAAAAATTTGTAGTATTAGCATAGGTGGAAGGATGAAGGTGGAAAATACCCCTCCTATTAGAACAACCTGCAGCCCAGTACTGTCAAATCCTATTATAGTGCCAACTCAGCTTAGTGGCAGAAATTTTCTGTGAATGAATTTGCTGTACACAGGGATTACACAATGCGGTTAGTGGTGATTTGATATAACCAAACTCATTAGACAGTTCTGGTGGGGGACAATATATGGCGGGGGCCTCGACTATAGCATTTTGAGCATTGTGACATCACAGTCATTCCCATTTTTTTTTCCGAATAACACATTATAAGCTACGTGGCAAAACCATGTTGTAGCTATCACACTAATCAACAACTGTGGAGGTCTTGTAAGGGTCCAAATCTTGTAGAGGGACACATTGCTTCAATACAATATGTCCAGGTTGTTGTCAGCAATAAGATAAGGTTAGAGTTTTGATGGATGAACAACCATGGCTAAACAAACCCAATAAGGTTCACGAATCGACAACGTAATGCCAGAAAATGCCTATGTTAAGAACCTTTTACAAAAACTCTGAATTTATGTGTAAGAGAGTTTTTTAACAATGCATAACCACTTGAATCCCGACAGCACAAAGTTTTACAAAACATGGTTTAATTACGAAAATTAAACGGAAAAAAAAAATATTCATAACGAATCGATTATAATATAAAGTAAATAATTTTTTTTTCAACAATTAAAGTTTCAATCCCAACAATAGAAAATAAATGTCAACAAGTAACCAACAATGACAAATCAGAAAGTCCCCTCTGTTCAATAACGATTATCATAATGAGAGTATCTGATCCGGTTAATATATATATAACTTAATACTCGAAATTCAAATAACAATCAATTCATATAAAAAAAAATTGCTTTTCTCCTCCTTTATAAAATACTCATTTTCCATTGTGAATAAACTAACGTAAAAGCAGCGGCGGATGATCTATTACTCGAGTATAAAAAAAACCACTGGAATCATGAACCGAATGCATCATCTTCTGCTGAGATGGGCTTGAATTCATAGCTTCCACGGCCATCCATATACAGCGTGTACTATGTATATTAGAAAAAAAAAGAAAGAAGAGTATATGATTTGTATCAGCTCTAATATCATCCAACACATATAAAGGGTGTAATAATAATCAGGAACCCCCTATGAAATTGTACAAAAATAAATTATAGAGGTGGATTTGGCATGTTATATATTTGTATTTGTGTACATTTATACTTAATTTGTTGAAAATACAGTTGACGCTCATTATAACGACCTCACGTTATACCGACCATTCCATCACACCGACTGGTAGGATAAGTCCCAATGTTTTCATAAAATGAATATTATTCTTTTATGTTCAGTGTATGACGACCCTCCTAATATAACTATGGGACCAAGGGGGGTCGTTATATCAAGCGTAGACTGTATTCTATTCTTACCTATATAGATCATGCATGGTCACAATAATAGTCATCATTTCATTATCCATAGACCGGAATGTATGATTTTGATCACATCACCATTTTGATTGTTTTGCTACCATTTGAATTTTGTGAAATTTCTAGCAATTCAATATCAGTGTTTGAAAATGTAAATTAGTTGTATTGGTTTTCTATTAATTAGATTTTAATGTGTCTTTTTTTAGGCTTGAAGTTGGATCATGCCGCACTTGTTATTTCAGGTATAAGTACATAAGAGTTCTGACAATCAGCACTCACATTTGTTCTCTGCCCATTACTGTTCTACTAATGCCTTGCAGATCAGCTCTTTGTGAGCTGCCTACCCACCCGGCAAATGCATTCTCCATGCTGTTGAAATAGTATCGAGTTCAACCCAGTATGCCAGGCGCATCGCTGGGTAGTCCAGACTCTCGTCTTCTTGTGCTGGTCATCCACGGTTCTAGTTATCCACTGTTCTGCCTCCTGTTGCTGATCACTGTTCCAGCTCTGCTCATCAGGTCTACTGATTTACGGTTTCACCCCCTCCCCCCCACCATGCTAAAGCCAAATCTTGTTGCCAGAGCATGACCTTGTTTCCTCTCTCTCCATCAAGGTTGATGATGTCATAGGCTATGTGACCAGAGTATTGTCACTGTACTGCAACTAGTTCTCCCAGATATATTGATTCTGTGGACTTGCAATTGGTATGAATGTTGAGAAGCTTTTATATTCACGTTAATTCTTTAATCGTAACTGAGTAATCATGTTAAAATTGTTAATAAACAAATTATGTTGAATTCAAAATCTCTATGGATTTTGTCTCTCTCTCATTGCGTACCTTAGCACCAATTCTCCGGATTGGAACCTGGGTAGCATGCAGAGTTGCTACAAGGGTTTGTTCAAAAAGTATCATACCATAAATTTTCATGCGTAAATCAGTGATGCTACGGAGGCGTTGTTTGGTCCACATATATAAGCTATCTTGATGTGGATGCTTGAATTTTTTTCTGCCTGCAGAAGCTGTAAATCACCAGCAAACAGCTGATGAGTGAGGAAGTGTAAGTGAACAACGTCTTATTTTTGTTTCTAAAAATGGCAGAAAAACTTGAATGCCACTACATTGAATTTTGAGCGAAGCTTGGTGATTTCCAAGTGGAAATGATCAGTAAGATTCAACAGGCCTTCAAAGAAAAGTGTACCACACAGATTAAGGAGTGGTGCAACCGCTTCAAAGATGACAGCACATCAGTGGAGAGTGAGGAAAGTTCTGGTAGGCCCTCAACATCCAGAAATGAGATGGTCAGCGACCACGTGAGAACCTTGGTGATGCAGAATCATCAAACTCAATCAGAGAACATGCAGACGATATGAGCATCAGCATAGGAGCCATTCATTCCATTTTGATCAATGATTCGTGCTTCAGGCACATCTTAGCAAAATTCATTATGGACATACATTCGTGCTTCAGGCACATCTTAGCAAAATTCATGTCAAAGCTGCTGATGATCAAGCAGAAGCAACTCTGTTTGAAGATCATACAGGACATGCTTCAGACTGTGAAGAGTGAGACTCAGCTTCCTCAACACTGTGATCATAAAGAATGAGTCCTGAGTTTATGGGAACGATCCAGAAACCAAGTTGGAGTTATTACAATGGAAGCATCTCAGAAGCCATTGTCATGCGGCACAACCATCATCAACAAGTACTACAAAGAGTACTACAAGTGGACAAAAAAGTTTGGTCCCCACGTGTCCATTATTGAGAGGTTTCACTGTATGATTGTGTGTAAATGTATTTAATGGCCAGCAATATTCAGAGGAAATTGAAACATGTAATGCTAATAATAAGTAGGTTTTATGGTGTAGTGACAAACAAAATATGTAATAAACCAGAGATTATGAGTAACTAACAGATTTATTGCATTTACTGAAACATGCATTTATAAAAAAAATTACTGAAAAGTACCTCATGGTATTTCCATAAAGACTTTCTGTGGGATACTGTAAACAGAGTGATTCCAACCTGAAGGCGAGAAAGTTTTATCATTGACATCCCGATCATTATTGTGAAATTTTATCAAAATCGGAAAATACATAGCACACAATAATGGATGTTATAGGATTTTTTTTAGTTCTGTATTTCATTGAAACTATATTCATAATTTAAACATTCTCAGAGTTTTTCAGGCTGTAACGCAGCTGTGGATTACAGTTTTAATTAAGTGCTTTGCTCCCTTTAGTGCAGGGCATCTCTGTGAGTGATAGTGGCCTTACAGTCAGGGCTTGTTTTTGGCATGGACATATGTCCAGGGTCCATATATTTTCAGGGCTCCGAAATCAGCTGATTTTCATATTGTAGGCATGAGCCTCAACCTCAGAACACTATACATAGGGACTCCCCGCCAAAAAATCCATCCCCCATACCCAGGGTCATGAGAAAAAGGCCCTGCTTACAGCCCAATGAATGATGGCCTTAAAAGCATTACAGTTGATGCTCCATTTTACAAACCAACACATATTCCCAAACTAGTCCTCTGTTTAATATTCATCATTACAAAATCCAGTATGGGTGCTGACAAATGAAGAAAGCATTGGGGAGCTTAAGGTTGCCAGATATCCCATACGTATACAGGATTCAAGAGCATACTCAGAAACGGGATGCGGTGTATTGTGATTGTGTATTAATGAATTATTGGATGTGCTTAGATTGTACATAAGCTATCTAGGAGCTACTGGCTCAGCCCAAGGCTGTAACAATTTAATCATTGTTACAGCCAGATTATCCAGTAATTACATCAAGTCCCACAGGAACGCAATCAGCGTACAATTCCAATTTTTATTTATGATGGCCACTGTGATACCCTATTATGTCACTGCGATTCTAGATTTTCCACTGCTGAAAAGTAGCAGATCTACTCATTGTAGATGAGGCACATCATTTACCCCCTCCCCCCGGTTTAACAAAATACAATAGAAATGGGCAAACAAGGTGATATGAGAAAAACTCAATATATATATGAGTATATGTTCTTTGCCTTCCTCTTTCTGGAAAAAATTTGAAATGATGGGCCTGTTGTAGATGTGTCTGCTTTGTGATATGAACAGATGAATGAAGACATTTCATCTAAATGAGAACGAAAACCATGGCAGCTGGATGTTCAGTCTCTGCGACAACCTAAGTTGTGGTGCAAGAACCTTGACTGACTATGCAACCATGCGTGAAATGTCATCATCCTAGGTTATCACTAAACAAAGGTCACTCACAAGCTTCAAGGATGCTCCCAGCAATGAGAGACGATCAACGAGTATTGTTATAGATTATTCATTGTAATTGGCCCAGATTGCCCTCAATCTATATTTATATTTCAAAGTTCATGATATTGTTATATGGATATTTGTTGAAGCCCCTAATTAACTTACTTTTGTTGCCATTGTCGGGAGCAGCCCTATGTGTTACTTATTATTTAATAAAATTTTTGAGCGCATCCATTTTTCGGGAACACTTTGATATCTCTCTGAGAGATATAGGTGGTTGAGATACTGTGCCTGGTCTTTCAATGTAACTACTACTATTACTAAACTACGCATGCACCTCGTCCACACTCCCCTGCAGAACTTCTAGCAAATTGGTAACTGTTGGAATTTGCCTACTTGTTGTGAACTTGATGTGAAGTTTATTTCTGTGTAATGCTTGTTATGTGTAGTGCTGCCATCTGCCATCAATTTTTCTAACTACGACTGAAGTGTGATGATTGAATAATTGTACTGTTGTAGACCTGTTACAAGAGAATGGCAACTTGTTGATGACATGTATATAACATTTTTTCATAAATATGAAAAAAAAAGAAAACTATTCTAGAATATATGAGAGAGATGGACTCACCTCTTTACAATATTGATACATTGATCCTTCAACATCGACGCTAACTGCACTCGTACATTCATCTAATATTGCAAATTGAGGTCTGTGGTAGAACAACCGAGCCATCTAAAAGAATGAAGAAAGTAAATCAATTATAAACTTTCAATTTTTACAGATAAATAATTATCACTAACTATGGTCCTAGAGCAGTGGGCTCGAATCAGCAGTCTGCAAGAGGTTTCTAAGTGGGTCTGCAGGATGTGTGGTGCATAACAAGCAAAGCTGTGGCATAGCACAGGAGGTCATCAGGTAAGTGCTGATTGAACAAACACTGTTTTAGACTATATTTATTCTGTAGAAAAATTTAATGGATTTAAGAACATACCGCAATCCTCTGTTTTTCTCCGCCACTCAATAGATCCATCCAATCCTACAGAGAAAATAATTACAAAAAAAACCCTACTATAATATTTGTCATATGCATCAGATTTTTGTTATTGGTCATTCAAAAAATGCAGGGTGTGTTTGTATACTGATATGAGAAAACAGCGATGACATGAAAAGTAAATTTTATCCTGGAAAAATATGACAGGTAAGCAGATGCAGCAAATTCGTTGGAAATTTTTTCCAACTGAAACGCTTAGACCCATGCAGGGAATAGTCCAAGAAATACAGTAAATGCCCATGCTTAAACTGAGACTAGAAATCCTAACTTTCAAATTTAAAAAAGTTGGAGTCACCAAACCAGAGTCCAAAAGCAGAATGTTTTGCATTATTCTGCAACTAGCCCTCTGCTGACTGGAAATGCTATATGGTAAAAATTCCCATAACAGTATTTTCTACACGTTTCTTAAAATTCTTGCAGAGATTGTTTGGTAGCAGCACTGATTGGTCTGCGGTGTATGTAGCACATTTCGGAACATTCTGCTTTAGGGGAACAAGGGCTGCAACTAAATACTTTGTCAGCTGGGACGAGCACACATTTTGGCACCCCATGTAATGTAAAAGGAGCAGTTACTACGACTTTACAGAACACCAAGTCTGGTCATATATCGCCATATGGCAATTTCCAACCAGTGGAGTTGAGTGGGAAATGAAGGTGCCATCTATCGGTGGTCCCTCCAGGCTCAGTAGGTAAAGAACTTGTTTCTTATGTCCTTCCCAGGATTTGAACACATGGACCTTGATGGTAACCCTTATGGTGGAAGATGAGCATCTTACCACTGCACCACTCAGACGTGAAGGGGCAGTTAGAGGGACTTGCCCTTTGAATCTGGCGTTCCCTTTAGTTTGGCATCTGAGGCACCAGACCTGCCTCAGATGCTGAAGTGTCATTGCTCTAAAAAATTTTACAGCAAGAACAATTCCGTTTTAATTAAATGTAGTTTTATAAAAAAAATACATAGCTCACCTGTATTGAAGTCCAACCTCTTTCTCTTTCCAGTAAATATGACAGCTGTACCTGTAATTCAATAACATATGTCCCATTCAACAATCAATATAATGGTGCATGAATCAATAATAACCGATTTCCAATGAAATAGTAATCATATTTATCTTTTCAACCATGCGAATATCTTACCAATTCCAAATAGTATTCCAAGTCATGATCAGATACACCTTTCCTCAACATGTCCTCGTGACAATCTGGATAAATAACTTGATCTCTAAGAGTACCCAACGTCATATAAGGCCTCTGAGAAAAGAAGATTATTTTGAATTGGTGTGTGAAATATATGCCATTTTGTTCATATTTCATTCAGAATTCTTACTTCATGCAGGAATATAACTAGAATATTCAAGTTTAAGCCTCATAACAATGGATTCGAACAACAGCTAGAATAAAGACGCTTAAATGCATGATCAAATTTCATTCACGAATACATTTTTGATCTGCACAGACTACAATATATTAGCTTTCAAACAAATAATATAAATCTTAACCTGAGGAATATAAAATAATTTGTTCTTCGGGGGTTTGATGAGTACGCCACCAAACAAAGGCCACAGCTGGGGGAAAAAAAAACCAAAGAATTATATAACTAAAAAACACAAATGAAATGCAAACATTATATCATACAAAATGTCAAAAGCACGTTAAAAATACAACATGTAGAGTGCCCAAAATCAGTCACCTACCCTGTATTTCTCTGCAGATAGTATTGCCATCTGTTGGCTAGCTATAATGAAACACTTCAAAACCTTCCAGTTGAGCTTTGGCAGTGAAAAGGTTAGCAAAGCTCTGTATTTTACTATCATTTTTTTTTCTTCAATAACAGTTTTCAAGGAAACTGATTTTAGTTTTCAATCAACTGCAAAACACTATTTTGACATCTCAAGGTAAGTTTTTGGGCATTTTGTGAGACTGCTAATTGTAGGTTAAAGCCATACTTTGTTGTTAATATTAGCAGGGGGTTCTAGTACATCTATATATATAAAATTGATTTTCTGTCTGTGTGTGTGTGTATGTTCTCTATACAAATCTACAATTTTAGATCGATCATCGCCAAATTTTGCATATATAACAAATGGGACCCGACTTGAATGATAGGCTACTTTAAAATTTTGTCAGACAAGGGCAAATGCCCCAAACGGGCAAAAAACAGTCCGGCAACAATGGTTTTTGGGCCTCAACAATCACTTTCCGAACGTTTACTTTGGTTACCGTGGTTCCCTAGCAATGCGTTTCAGACGTGTATATGCCTTTGCAACGGTTTGTCACTTCTTTAATCCTGTTAGTATATGTATGATAGTTTATGCCTTTATAATGGTTTGCCACATTTTCAGTATACTCTCAGTAATGAGGCTTTTTGAATAGACGTCATAATCATCATCAGCATCGCTTTGAGAGTCAGGAAAAGGGTGATCCTCATAGAAATCAGTGCTAAAATTGTCGATTTTACTGTAGAAATGCGGAAATTAGTGGGATTTTCCGCCTCATCAATAATTTTAAAAATTGTATTGAATTCTCGATTTTTGAAATATTCAGTTCGCTTAGAGATATACGAAGCCCAGGAGATTAAATATGAAGTAATTAGCCAAACCTATACTTTTGAGTTGGATATTCGAGCAATATCATTGATTTCATTTATATCTTCTGAAGTATGAAAATTAATGTCTCCATATCGTCTCTTTTTTGATATTTATTAGCATAAATTCATGTGGGTTAGGATATTTTAAAATTAGTTATGAGCCCGTGAAAAGTGCATCGAAAAAATTCCACAGCTTTAACTAAGGATTTTTGGAAGCTGGAACAGACAGATGGATAACTTGAAGTTCAGGGGGGGGGGGATCGAAATACCTAGCGCTCCTTAAAAAAAGTAAAAAATATATTCATTTCTACGTTTCTGTGTAAATCTAGATTTGTTTATTTCATGAATCGCGCAGGTCGCCATATTGGTTAACTTGGACACGGTTTGTATGTCCCTCAAGAAAAAGAGAGGGAGATATCACGTGATCCAAAAAAGCCTCATTGAAGAAAACCCGGGCAGCGCCTGGTATTATAGCTAGTTATTCATAAAATTACCTTCCATGAAATTATTGAAATTAATCTAAATTTGAAATGATTTCATGTGATGCAGTCATAGAGGGCAGTCTTATGAGAGAGCTCTTTTGTAGTTTTTTTTATGTTCAGTTGACAACTTGGAGCCTGCCGTTTGTTTTCTTCTCGGATGATATTTGTTTCTTAAATTATACAAGTATTAAATGCATTAATTCAAGTTATTTAGGCTGCCCTCGACTGTAGCTAACTCATGTAATTTTTAACAGAAATAAGATAATTGCAATACTATTTCACAATAATTTCATCAAAATTATGGAAAATTATTTAAAAATACAAAGTTATTGTAACAGTTGCGATAAAGAATAAATTCAAAGCTTACCTCCCCTAAAGTTCTGAATAGAGAACTCTTGCCACAGCCATTGGGACCACATACAAGGACGTTAACACCTGATTTCACCTGAAGAAGCAATACTTTTTTATTTTTCCCATCAAACAATAAAATTCAGTAAGAAACAAAAATTACCTTCATATTTTTATTGTGAAAGAAAAGAGAATTTCTTAATTTGTCCTGCACTGGAGTATGCTATAAGGTTTCTGAGACCATACCAACAGAGGGACATAGATTTGGTTGAGGGAAGTGCAGAGAAGGGATACACGTGCTCTTGTTGGCACACAAGGCTTGAGCTATGAAGAAAAAGACTTGATTTCTTGAATATGTTTACATTGGAAGAACGCAGGTGTCGGGGGATATGATCAAAGTGTTCAAAGTTTTCAATGGGGTGGACCATGAGTTATTAGTACACTGTCAACCAACTGCTTCGACAATGAGACACAAGTATTGTTTAATAAGGGGCAATTCTATGTTGTGGTGTCACCGGGAGCTTCTCTATTATAGGGTTATTAATAAATATGGAATAGCTTACGTCCTGGGGTCGTGAATTTTAACACAATTTACACGTTTAAAAAGAAGTATGATAGTCAAAGCAAGATAAATCAGAAAGCCTTCCATACTTAGATAAGACAACCATAACCTTCATTTTGGACTGTGCATTATATTAATCTTTTGTGATATATGCTTCTTATACGGGGTTGCTGTATTTTGGTTATATTTGACATCCATATTTTTTATGGGAATACTTTTTTCAGCCACCTTATTGGGCAAATTTGGCTGTTGTGGTATTTGCATTAGTGAAATTAACTTTGCTTATATATTCATTCCTTATCAGCTTAGATACTTCGATACACCTGCAGCATGAGTGCCACTAGCCTTATGTAATGGTTACAAAAAATTCTAAAATTTGCAAAATATCTGAAGATACATAAGTTCAAAAACAAAAGCAGAAATCAAAAATTACAAAATTTTGAATTTAATTCAAATTTTATGAGAAAACTAGCGGATTTCTTCAATATATGGGAGATCTGGCAACCCTGAATGAGCAATGATACGAGACAGAAGCATATTTACGAGGGAGGGGCTACAGGGTGGCAAGTTCAGAGGAGCAACAAATTTGAGGAATGATTGGCGCCAAGAAAATTAGAAGAGTGGGAAAAGGGCGGAAAAATTTGTATAACCCTCAATAAATCCACCTCTGCCCGGCTAGGACAGAAAGTGACTTAGAGAGTAAGCAAAAGAGTGACTTAGAGCTTGAGCAAGCATGTGGATAACCAAAAGGAATGACCTACAGAATGAGTGACCTAGAGTGTGTGTAAGCTTGTGAATAACCACAAGAATGACAATTCTCAAACGGTGCTCCGAGTGCACTCCGTGACTACTCAAGGAAAAATATTTTTAAATAATAAAAATAAATTGATAACTTTGATGAATAAATAGGCTGACCATATTTCCTCGAGATAAATATGGGACATTGGGATTCCAAATATGGGACATCGCCAAAAACAAACAAAGTTGCTAAATATTGTTGAAATTACGGAAAAATCACAATGGCGGGAAATGATGCATCGCTGCAAATTGCAGTGGATTAAAATGTATTCTACGAAAAACAAACGTTCAAGACAAATGTGGGAGTTTAATATTTTCATATATAGTTGTAATTATCGTAAAATAATTTATGAGTTGAAAAATAATGTCAATCTTTGACTTCAATAAAGAATAAAAATTCAAGTAGGCTTCGTGTAAAATACGGGAAAAACCGGGACACTTTTGCCAAAAAGTCGGGACGGCCAAAAAAACAGAAAATACCGTGACTGTCCCGGGAAATACGGGACGTATGGTCACCCTATGAATAAATATAAAATACGAGTCTACCTGTAGACTCACATTTCTCCACAACGGGGCTCCGACATAGAAATTATGTATCAAAAAGGGCTCTGTGCGAGTCAAAAAAAAGTCGAAAACCACTGACTTCTAGAGCATGTAGAAAGGTGTAAATGATCAAAAGAGTGACCTAGAGTATGTGCAAGCATGTAAATGACTTAAAGAATGTATGAGCATGGGAGTGACCAATAGAGCGACTCACAAACACAAATATACTTCTAGGATTGGGAGGAGGGCAAGGCCAAGTGGGTTATAGCACAGGGTGGTGGATTTGAGGAAAGCTTAGTCAAGAAAATTAGACTCAAATAGGAGAAGGGCGGCAAAATTCATGTAGCAATAATATGTGTAAACCATAAATGTGCCCCTGATAAGAGAGGCATGGACAAAAATTTATGTTTGAAAGTGGCACATGTTCTGGTCTTAACAGTGGTACATGTTGGGAAAATGATTCGCCACATCTATGTACTAGATGATGTAAGAATGTGCAAGATATTAACTTCAAATTTCAGCAATTTCTCGTTTATAGTTGTAAGGGGGTCTCAGTTAATTAAAAAACTCTTTTTTGATTATTTAACAATTGATAAAAAATAATACCTCAAAAGACAGGTCTTCTATCAAAACGTCTCCATTAGGCGTCACCAAAGGAACTTTATCAAATCTACATTGATATAAAATAGATATTTAATAATATATGGCTGTATTTGACACAGATTCGATTATTATGAGAGTGAATTATCGTGCAGTATAAATTGTTTAGCAGGTAAAAAAAGAATTATATAGGGTTATTCAAAACTTAACGTACAAACTTTTAGGGGAGGTAGAAAACACAAAAACAAAACAGAATCGGATAGGAATGTATGGCCGGAAATGGCAACCTGATCAGCTGGAGGATAAACAAAGATGCAGAAATGACAAGCCAATAATGGGTGGATAAACTCTTTATTTAGCGATACTTTACACGAGGACAGTACGCATATATGTTAAGCGTGCATGTCTGCCATTTCAGCATTCATAAATTATCGCATGCTCTCCGTACACAATCAGAACTTTAAGTGACTACCGCGGCATTCCAACTGCAGTGCTAGCGAACAGCGCCCTCAAGCGTGAATAACTGTGGATGTGTGGTGAGAACTTTGAGCGCTTTTTGTGAAACTTAAAGTGTACATGTACTGTCCTCATGTGAAGTGTCATCAAATAAAGAGTTTTTCCACCCATTATTGGTTTGTCATTTCTGCATCTTTGTTTATACTCCAGCTGATCAGGTTGGGGTTTCCGTTCATGCATTCTTATGTGATTCTGTTTCATTTTTGTGCTTTCTACCTCCCCTATAAGTTTGTACGTTGAGTTTTGAATCATCCTGTATAAGAAATTATTATACATAGTACAATTCAAAAGTTTGAGGACTTATTCGGTGCTATTGTTTGAGGTTTGGAATTCTTTACTTTGAATAATTTAAGATACTACTACTACTAAACCACACATGCACCTCGTCCACATTCCTCTGTGGAACTTCTAACAAATTAGTACATGTTGGAATGTGGGCGTATGTGTTGTGAACCTAACGTGAAGTTTGTTTCTGTGTAAAGCTTGTTATGTGTAGCGCTGCCATCTGTTTTTCTAACTATGAGTGCAATGATTTAATAATTGTACCGTTGTGTAGGCCTGTTGCTTCCTCTGTCTAGAATTTTTAAAGGGGAGATCGCTCACATTCACACCTCAAAGTTGTGAAAATTTAAGATACTGATAGGCAACCAGATTCAAAACAATCCCTTTCGACAAAGATACACATTTGTTCATACAGTTCCTGGAAGCAATCTTCTGCATGCAATCACACATATCTCCTAATATAATGCCTTTTTCTCGTTTCATGGCACAAAACAACATCCCTGATAATTTTTGTTTAGTCAGTAGTATCAAGTAAACCACAAAGTAAGTATCATTAGAGACAGATGTACCATTGTAGAGGGTACTATTGTCTTGTTCGCACATTTCACGGTGTTTATGATGAATGAACACTCACAAATGACCTAAATTTATTCATGACGGCAGAAAATTGAACAAGGAGCATTATTTAGACACTTTACATCATTTGCAAGAGTACATTTTTCACATAGACCACCTGAGATGTGGCAAAGTGGGCAATAGGTACATTGGTCCCTAATGGGGTTTGCTTTGTGGCTATACTTGTTTCCATTGGTTAAACAAGATCTGCAACGACTGTAAATTTGTGTCGTCAAATGAGGTGATAGCAGAATCATGAGAAGTATCGCAGGTGGTTACAATGGCTTCCAGTCAAATGAATGTTGGGAAAATGTATATCATCACCGACGGGAATTACTTTGAAGATGGTTTCGCATGTGCATTTTTGATATATATCTAAGGTAAGAAAAGTTATGTCAAGTTTCCTCAGAATATTTGGATCTTCTCACGTACATAAATATTCATCATAAAGCTAAAGAAATCTTAAAAGAGGCAAACACATATAAATTTTTACTTGATTAAATTATCCTTGAAAACCATTCGGCCAGCACCAGGTATGAGCTGTGATTTGATTTTCCCGGGTAAGATTCCTGAATGAAATTTAATTTCGATCATTAACGATATCAAGAAATATAATAACTTATTAAAAATACAGTTGAACCGGAAGAAAACAAATCAGAAGAAACCGATAATTTTATTCATTAAATCAAGGAAATTGTTAAATTGGGGGTCAAGGCGATCAGGTGCATAAAGCACTCAAAACGTCAAATATTTAAAGCTACTTATTGTAGGGGTTGGTATTAAAACTTACTTCTGACGACAATTAGAAAAGTAGATGTCTTCGAACTTGAGAACTAAAAACAGAATGCATGAAAAAGTTGCTTGATAGAAGTTTGTTTGACATGTCCAACATATTTATAGAATTCTGTTGAACTTGTCTTGTTTTCGCTAACCATAAAGAGGCTTTCTCTTTATACGACCCGCCACTCTGTTTGTCAAGACAGCCCAAACTTGAGGTAACTTTATTTCTTCAATTTTTTTTATTCGTGAAATAGGAATTTGACATTCATTTTTGTCAGAATTTCAGAAAAAATCGTTAAATCGAGGAATTCGTTGAATCGGAGTTCGTTCTATCAGGGTCCGACTGTGAGAGATTCAGTGAAAAATTTTAATGTAATTTAGTTTCCATGACATATTAGTTTATGAACCATATAACTTTGAGAACGAACATATAAATACCATTAACTTTTGATTCGTTGGAAACCATTGTTCTTTCATAAACTCCTTTTTCCAGTTCGTTTAATACTTTAATAAGTCGAGTGATGCGAGCCGTAAAACCAGCAAGTCGTGTCAGCTCTCTACCAGCCAGAACTAGACGACCGATGGCTTCAGCTAATTTCACAAGCATGCGACCACTGCTGTAGTATGACTAGGAAATTTATGGGAAAATATATATATTTCGATTTGCATTCAAGATAAGGATGGCTATAAAATTTGAGATATCATTAAATACAACGTAAGAATAAAAACATCAATAAAATAAATAAATTACTTCTAAACGTTCACTGTGGGTTAACCCATCTTTACTCGAACCAAGGAAAGGACGGCTGATGAGTAAATAACCGACGACTGTTGCCCAATCTGAAAGTATTATTAATTTCATTGATTAAGTATGAATAAAGAAAATGAAAAAACTACTTATGATCAACCATCTTATGCGCTAGTCTCAATGTCTTAAAATGACAGCAGTCACACTCGAGTGACAATATCGAGATGGAACTGAAATTAGTTGACAATAGAGAAGTCACTAAAAAAGTGTAACATAATCAAACCTTCTTTTCTATGTGTGTTACTTTTGTTTCTCAGCATGGATGATGGGCTTCTTCTTTATCTAATCAGAGCATAACCCTGATATATCATAGTTGCGGATATAGTTTACTAGAGATTTACCTCTGCGAGGTTGAGCTGTGTTAGAAGTGTGTGTGTGCCTAACGGCAGGGGGGCGGATCGAAGTAAAATTCTCACCCCTGTGAGACACTGTTTTAGCGCCCCTCCGTCATATAAGCTGCACCAATAAAACGGCCCTGAAAACTCGCAGATGTGTTCCCCACCAGATGAAATGCATAAAAACTATACTTTTCTTCATGAATCATTCCATCCAATATGTCCATAGTTTGAATTTTACAGACAAAACATCTTGATTTCTTAAAAAATTTTTTTTTAAATTAAATCATTCCCCTCCCCCCTTACCCTCAGATATGGCACCCCTGCTGGGGCACATAGCCCCAGTCTGCATTAACATCGAGTGTTGTGTGTGAAATTAGTGCTGGCATCTATACTTTGTAACGGGGAGATCAGCTTTCATTTGAGCCTAGAAAGAAAACTGCAGATTACATGTGGACGAGGAAGACAGCAGGGCCGGATTTAGGCAGGTGCGAAGGGTTCGGCCACACCAGGCCATAAAATTTTATGGGCCGCAAAACAGGATAAAATAATTCAATTATATTTCAAGCCCCCAACGTTCAAGCATCTGGGGCATGGCTCCCGCAGGGGTAGGGCTGACAGGGTTTCGGTCCTATGGCCCAAAACAATTCTCATAAGTTTTTCTTCATACAATAAATTCACTAAAGAAAGGCCCATGAAAAGTCTGGCCTGTAGGCCCACAAAAGATCTCAGTCTAGTGGCCCTAATGCAGAATGCTGGATCCATGGCTTGGGGCACACTTGAAATTTGTTTGTTGCGGAACGGGCACTATCATCCAAATTTATTGTTGAATGGTTTCCTTCATGACTATGGAAAATATAGTAGTTTGATATTCATTATCGTGTGCCAATGTAAACCTGGCGTGCATTAGGGTGTTCATGCACACCCAATTAAAAATTTACTTTCCTCCCTCATTTTTTGTCCAAAATGGAGAGAAATGCAAAGGTGAGGGGGAGAAATTATATATAGAGAGGGGAAACTTCCCTCTCATAGGTACCTATAGGGTTACACTAGGCAATGTGTTACTGTCCATGTACTCTATAACAGAAATTATTTGTTTGCAGTCTTTATACAGTCGAATCTCATTATAATGAACTCCGGGAGACTGGAGAAATCCCTTCGTTATAACAAAATTTCGTTATAAAAGAATTCCAGGTTTTTGCATTGTTCCTATATAAACCTATCTGGGGGATTAAAAAAGAAGTGTTCGTTAAAACAGGATTCAACTGTATGTTGATAATTTTCATACAAATGATATCAAAATATAACATATATTCATTTAAAAACCAAAACCATTTTTTGAATCGCAAAAATGAAAATACTTACATCGAGCCACCATGTTGTCAATGTATCCCATAGCGAAACTGAATTGCTGTGACGTCCTCAGGTGATATACCTGCGATGAATAATGCAAACATATGCAGAGTGAATTGAAGGAGTCCCGAGAAATACAGAAGTTTCAATAAATCATGCGTAGTTTCAATATCATGATATTACTTTTGCTCTAGTTTTAACGACAATAAATGAAATGAGTACATTTAGTTGCAATTATGCATCTCATTCTTGAATGACCGCCAGAGGTATACTCAATAGTGCTAATCAGGGAATGGTGGTGTTGCAGAGTTGGACTTGCCTTAAGCTGATTTATACACCAATACTTGTTTTGTTTATTTCTGTATTTCTGCAAGGGATTGTTGAAGAAATGTGGTTACCCTGTACTCTTATAAAAAGGGTGCTCAATCTTTAGAAGAGTATGGGCCACTTCATTGGTTTGAAATCATATCACGGGCCACTTGAGCAATCTGGAACAGAGTCACAGGTCACTGAATTGATCTGGAAATGTGCTGCAGGCCGCTTGTGTGATCTTGAACTTAAGTGATGTAGGTATGAGCCATGGATGACTTAAGTACTCTGAAACTATGCCGTGATCTGAAAATATGCCGCGAGTCACTTAAGTGATTTGTAAATGTGTCCTGAGCTGCTTGAGTGTCCTATATTTATGCTGCGGGCAGCTTGCTTGATCCAGAAATGTGTCAAAGTTACTCAAATGAGCTGTAAATATGGTGCAGGCCATTTCAGTAATGTGAAATTGCACACTCCGGTCACCTGAGTGGTCTGTAAATATGCTGCTATGCTGCGGATCCCTGAAGTAATCTGGAAATGTGTCAAAAATGGTTCAGTGCCAAATTATATTTGAGGTCGTGGGCCACATCGGATGACTCCAAAGGCCACATTTGGCCCAAGGGGTATGGAGCTGAGCATGTGTGTCTTAGAGCTATCCTTTGTCTGTGAGCTCTGGCTTTTGGTATCATTGCATATTTTGATGAGGAATGTCAGACAACTCCTATGTTATTTTCTTACTGTCTGCAGGGGTGGGAAGTGACTTAGTCCATTTCGGAGCAGCTTTGGAGCAGCAAAATTCAGGATTTGGAGCAGTTTTGGAGCAGCAAATTCAGGATTTGGTGCAGCAAAATATGGGATTCGGAGCAGATATTTATAAATTGGAACAGTGAAATTAACAAGAATATTTTCGTTAACCCTCAACCCTTTTCAAAATAAAACTGCACTGTCTTTTGTTATCAAACATCTTTTCGTCAGCTTGATTTTTGGTGTTTTAGGCTTTTGACACCTTGTTTGAAAGAGCGGCTATCATAAAATTTTTTGCACCCGTCTATTTAAGATGATTTTTGCTTACTGTGGGCACTATTTGCTGCCTTGAACAGCAGCACTTCAAATGAGCTAAAAAAATTTTATAAGTTTTTAATTTTTTTATACTTGGAAAGAAATTGTTGCAAAATGGGAGAGAATTTCGGAACAATCAACTCGATGTTTGGCGATTCAGCACTCATCTGGCGAGATTGGCGATCTGACACTCGCTATTTGGCGAGATTGACGATTTAACGCTCGTAATTTGGCGATATTGACGATTTAACGCTCGTTATTTGGCGATATTGATGATTTAACGCTCGTTATTCGGCAAAATTAGCGATTTAACGCTCGTTATTCGGCAAAGTTTCTAAACTATCATTCGTAATTCGGCGGGCATGCGCTTTGTACTCCCGGAATGAAAATTTTTTTCACGAAACATCGGGATTTAACACAATGACAATCGACTACAGTAATTTCTGCTGCTTCCAGTGACTTTTTTTTTAAACGGAAACACTCGAATTTGCACTTTAAAGCTGAAAGGCATTGCAAGCCATCTTCAGTTCCACGATCACGGACAATATCGGGGTTTCGCGATGGAAAGCCCGATCAGGGGCCGATAGTTTAAGTATAGTGGAATAAAACACGCTCTTCTCTCGTAAAGAAACGTTTCGTGGCTAGCAGGAACAAAATTTTTTTGGCGTCCTTTCCGAAATTCCGGGCATACTGAAGCAAAATTCGCTATTTGGCGCAGAAAAATGCGAAAATACGCTATTGGAGCAGGATGGCGCAAGATATTAGTTTTGGCGCAGTGCGGCGCAATTGGCGCAGAGTTCCCACCCCTGTGTCTGCGATTATTGGCGAAATACTTCAAAATCATAAATTTTCTATCCCAACCCCATTCCTAAGCTATGGGGCACAGAAATGGGATACAATTGAAGTTATTGGATTCATCTCAACAAAATTCTATCCCACGATATCCTTTTTATCTATTTCAGTTTGGGTTCATTGGTAAAACAAATCACTATTATACATTTTATTTGGAAAAATTCACTTTAATTGTTTGCTATTGCATTTATGCATTTTGTTTTTATGGCTAGAAGATTTTGCAAGGAATTCATTGAACATCTCTTTCAGTCACAGCTACAACACTTCAAAGTTGACAGAGTGCACCAACTGTGTTGGTTTCTCCATGTGTGTAGCATTTGAGAGGGACAGGCTCTCCAGTTGCTATGAAATATTTCTCACAGTTTCTAAGATTCTGGCTTTCAAAATCTTCCCGCTTTTCGTTCCCTAAAAGTTTTCGAACTGACACCTATGTGGTTCCTAAGACGCCTTTGCATTTAAGGTTAATACGATTTCATCATTTAGGGATAAAACGATTATCAAATAAACGGACACTACTCAGACATAGGTAGCTCCTATACAGATGAAAGTATTTTGATGAAACTTGGCGTATAGGATATATGGACCACAGGGATAATAAAATATTCAATATAAAAAAATAGTTCAATTTTTTCAAATGGTCCAAATAACATATATACCAAGTTTCAATGAACTACACTGGTGTAAGAAATTACGAGAATTTGCAGACTTGGTCGATTATCTCTAGAACTACTTAACCAATTTTAATGAAATTTGATATGTACATACATTGACACAATACAAAACAAATAACCATTCAATAATTGTAATACACACGCATGATCGTGCGTAACACTCGTTGGAGTCGGAAGGTACGAAACAGCGGTTGCAGAATAAACAAAAAAATGGGTTAATAGCAATAGGGGGGTATGGTCCCCTCTTACAGATATACAGGTCTCGCAGCGTGATTTTATACTTGAAATAAGGCAGTTTATCATTTCCTGTGGCAATTGGTCCCACTCGTTCAGCAACATTGTTTTCATTCCCTGGATGGTTCCCGGAGAGGGGGGGGGGGGTTGCGAGTTGCAATTGCCCTCCCCAGAGCATCCCAGACATGCTCTATAGGGTTAAGGTCTGGAGATCTGACTGGCCAATCCATATGGCGAATATCCTCACTCTCTAGAAAATCATCGAGCAGAATAGCTCTATGTGGCCTCGCGTTATCGTCCATTAAAATGAACTCAAGGCCAACTGCACCCCTGAAAAAGGCGAACATAGGGCCCCAAGACCTCATCCCTATACCTCACACCAGTCACAGTGCCTCTTTCAAAGACATGGAGAGGTGTGCGGCCATCCAACATGATGCCTGCCCAGACCATTAAACCTCCTCCACCATAATGGTCGATTTCGCAGACATTGGAGGATAGGTAGCGGGTCCCTGGTTCTCTCCATATGAACGTACGGCGAGAATCTGTGCTTAGGCTGAACCGGGACTCATCAGTGAAGAGAACGGTCGCCCATTGATCCATACTCCAATCTCTATGCTCTCTGCACCATGATAAACGGATTCCCCTGTCCGTAGAAGTGAGCGGGACGCAAACAGGTCTTTCTGAAAACAACTCTCTCTTATGAAGTCTTTTGGAAACAGTCACCCTCGATACACGGGTTCCTGTGGCTGCATACAAGTCACGAGAGAGCTGAGAAGCTGTAGCACTCCTGTTACGCCTCGCTATAATCGACAAATGGCGATCTTCTGTGGCCGTCATGGCTCTTGGATGACCTTGCCCAGGCTTTCTCTCGATGGATCCGGTATCCTGGAACTGTTTCCATAAGTTACACATGACGCTGGGCGTTAAATTGAACTCTCTACAAATCTGGACTTGAGATTGGCCCGCTTCTAGCTTCCCCACAATTCGCCACCTCATTCCATCATCTAAACGTTGGTGGTTACTCATTTTTACTGTTACAATTTGAAATTAACCGATTGCTGCAAAATAACACCAAGAAATTCGCCGAGGTGTGCTAGCGAACGAAATGCGTCTTAACTTACGTGCGCTTATAAAGCCTGTTTCTTTACTTGCTCCGCCTACACACACATGTACGCTTACGTATTTCACATACAAGATTTGAACTTTTGTCTAGAAGCAGTGGTTTTACATTCAGTTCAGTTATTTTCATGAAATTCGATAAAATATGTAAATTCTCTTAATTTATTTCACCAGTGTATGTCTACCACAACAGGCTCTGCATGGGTCGGAGCAGTGCCAGTTAACTAACTGTTGTGGTGGACATAGTTCATTGAAACTTGGTATATATGTTATTTGGGCCATGGGAAAAAGATAACTGTGATAAAAAAAGCTTCACTTTTTCACCTGGTGGTCAAAAATTGAATTATTTTTTACATTGAATTTTTATTTTCCCCTATGATCCATATGTCCTATATACCAAGTTTCATCAAAATACCATGGTCAGAATGGGCGCTAGATACGTCTGAGTAATGGCAATTTATATTTACAACCACCCTATATTAACAATATTATATATGCATATAATATTATTATATATTTATTATCAGACAAACCAGTCTCTGAAAAGCATGCATCATAGTCGTCTCTTCCCGTTTATGGCCTTTGTAGAAAGCTATTTCTTCACTAAAAAAAAAGATGAGAAAGATAAATAAATAGAAAGATAGAATATAAAGAAAAAAAATAGAAAGAAATTTAGTAGAAAATATAGAATATTTATTTTAAAAATACTGGATAATTCTTATTTCATTATTAAAATAGAAATTAAATAAAATGAAAAATTATACGACTGGATTTACATCTAATTTTTTGTTTAGAGATGATGTTCTTGCATTTAGTGAATACAGTCAAACCTCGTTAGTGCGTCACCCGGTTAATAAGTCACTCTGCTTACCGGGTCATTTTTTGGAAGTCCCAATTGTCTTCAGGCAGGAATCGGCACATTTATGGCTTACTCCGTTTAACGAGTCACTCCTCTTACTAAGTCATATTTTTGCTCTCCCAAGAGTGACTCATTAACGAGGTTTGACTATATATTCATCATAGATTTTTGAACAATAGCAGCAGAACTTATGTTTTTTTAAAAAACATGATTTGTGAGTCACCACTGGGATTGAAAAATTGACATTAGGTGCATGAAATTTCCAAAACGTTATCACTAAATTGGATTTTGAGAACAACAGAGAGAAATTCGGAAATTGTGTTTACATGCACCAACATGGTAAGGGGCAACCAAATCTGGTAAAACTCTGGGCAGTTTTTCTCTGGAAAAATAAATGCTTGGCTCCTAAGAAATTTGGCTAGAACCTAAATTTTTTTTTTTCCTTTCGATTTGTAAAGCCTTGTAATAAAGTAACTAGAAAATGGTAATACAAAAATCCCCAGTTGACAGAGATGTTATACAATACGTCCCATGAATTTGTAAATAGTTGAAAATAAATAGTTTAAAAATTTATAAAAATTGAAGGCATTGAAGAAAATTGTTATATTTGAATGCAGTTTGCGAAAAGTCATTCCCACTAAAGGGGATTTTTTTTTTGGTACAAAAAAAAAAAAAAAATATCCAAAAATTATTTCAAATTTTTGTTGATAGAGGGTTCTGCACAGAAACAAATCACTGGATATATGCGAATTAGAGTCTCAAGTTCTACAAGTTTGTAAAGCTTTAGCTGGCGATTCATGTCTGAGGTAAAACAATTTCATCAACATAGTGTTGTAGATAAATGAAATAATTGTGTCGTTAATGATGGAAGTATTGGATCACCTATTGCAGTAACGCCAGACATTCAAAATGGCAGCTTCCGAATATTTTTCAAATGCCAATTGACTTCTTTTAAATGTTATTTGATGATGTTAAATGACAGCTATTAAAGCAATGGTGCCTAATTGTTTTGTGCATGTGTAGTTTGCTATTTTTAATATATACCATATTTATTTATATTCTACACATATTTATTTATATGTACACAAAGGGGGGGTTGGGGTTCTAATCCCCCCCATTCAGGCACCAAGATTAGTGTTATTTTGCAGGAAAAAACGTAAACTCCCCCACAGAAGGAAACACCAGAAACATCCCCCCCTTTGAGAAAATTCTGCATACGCCTATGTTTTACTGGCTGTTACCCGTGGCTTCGCTCGTGTGGATTTGGTAATCTGAAAATTACTTTGTGATGATTCCCCCATATAATATTTGAATTTTGGGCACATATGCTACATATATAAAGATTTAATGTTAGATATGAGGCCATCTCAGATTTCGCCTATTGCAGTAATGCCAGACATTCAAAATGGCAGCTTCCGAATATTTTTCAAATGCCAATTGACTTCTTTTAAATGTTATTTGATGATGTTAAATGACAGCTATTAAAGCAATGGCGCCTAATTGTTTTTTGCATGTGTAGTTTGCTATTTTTAATATATACCATATTTATTTATATTCTACTGCATTGGCGTAGACAAAGGGGAGTTGGGGATCCCCCCATTCAGGCATCAAGATTAGTGTTATTTTGCAGGAAAAAACGTAAACTCCCCCTCAGGAGGAAAACAAAACCTGAAACACCCCCCCCCCTTGAGAAAATTCTGCATATGCCTATGTTTTACTGGCTGTTACCCGTGGCTTCGCTCGTGTGGATTTGGTAATCTGAAAATTACTTTGCGATGATTCTCCCATATAATATTTGAATGCCTCATGATCAACTTAAGTGTTGAGTTTTCAGAAATTCCATCTCTTAGTGGGTATCTACATTATAAAATATAATACTGACCAAATTTTATATTTATAGCTTCAGCGTAACAGTTCTTTATCCATCAATGCTAAAATTACAATGAAAACATTATGTAAGCGCCTGTAACAGGAAAATTTGGAAATGAGCTGTTAATAGTTCACCCCCTGTTATATAGGAGACTGATCTGCATGTTTCCAGGGATTTGCTTTCATGCAGCGTCTTCTATCAGAAAAATTTGAACTAAATTTTAATGAAAAACCCAAAAAATATCCCCCTCTGCACGAATATCTTTTTCACAAACCACATTAAAACATTAAAATGACCATATTTCTTCGAGAGAAATACAAGAAATTGGGATTACAAATACAGGACATTGCCAATTATTGCCAAAACTGAACAAAGTTGCCAAATATTGCTGAAATTACGGGGGAAAACAATATGGTGGGAAATGAAGCATTACTGCAAATTGCAGTGGATTAAAATGAATTCCACGAGGTAAAATGCTCACCAAGACAAATATGGGAAATTAATATTCTTATTTATAGTTGTAATTATCATAATATAATTTATGAGTTGAAAAATAATTTCAATCTTTGACTTCAATAAAGAATAAAAATTCAAGTAGGCTTCACGTAAAAAACTGGGACACTTTTGCCAAAAAATCGGGATGGCCAGAAAAATAGAAAATACTGGGACAGTCCTGGGAAATACAGGACGTATGGTCACCCGAGTTATGGGAGTCTATAGAGATAGACTTGGTACTCTTTGAGGAAATGCATCTACCTCAGTTAGTCAGTCAGTCTTTTAGCGATGCACAATTCACAGAGGGAGAATAGGCAGAGTTTAATAACATACTCGTAAAAGCCTTATAAAAGACAATCAATGGACATTAAGTAATTCTATGTAATTAGTCTGTAAAAAACTAATAATTGTCCAGCAATGTTTCCAAAATGCATACCTGTTAGTAATGAGCCTGGAGTTAACATATCGTAGTTCACCTTCAAGTTTCTGTTCCAACATTGTGAGCGATCCAATAGGCCTCCTTAACCTACGGGAATAGGTGGAATAATTTGTAAAATCATAAGAAATTATCTTGCATAACAACTTGGTTACCATTTTTTCCATTAGTAAATTATAACACACACACTATGTGCTTATACTATTATTAAACACATATATGTTTTACTTAAGAAAACAGGCTCATGTTTAATATTGCATTATAACAATACCTCATTATAACAGACAAATAGAACCAAAGGCATGGACGGAGATATGGGGGGGGGGACACACTGACCCCCCCTCCCCAAGGTCAAAGGTGGACCCGATTGATCTAATGTATATGCGCATATATGAACTGACATCATCAGCATCGCGCCCCCCCCCCCCCCATTTTCAAGTCTATCTCCGCCTATGACCAAAGGTTGTCCATTTCAATGAAAAAGTCAGTTCTATAAACAAGTAATTCTCATATGGGTGTAATGCAACTATGTTTACATCAATGAAAGCACAGTAGTTAGCAGTAAAAAAATGTTCATTATATATCAAATAAAAAAACAGCCTTCAACATAGGTTGAATTGAAAATCATGTGTATATATACACCAGGGTTTAAGCTAGATAAAAAATTCCTTTCGCAAAAAAGCGAGAGCGTATGGGGAGAAAAGCTTTAGCAAAATGCTACAATGCTAATGTAATGATTGATGGTTGGATGTCTACTCGTTCCATACCTCCTGTACGCATTTTTGCAAAAGTGGTTACCACTTCTTTCACATTCTAAGATTTTCTTTCGCATTTTGCGAAAAATGTGACAGTAGCTTAAACCCCCTGGTATACACCGCATTAATCTTAATTCTTCTGGCTAGCGAGTGGTATAAATCATGCAGCGCATCTATGTTTACACAAAACAATGCTGATCATTGCTTGGAAACTTTAAACTTGCCAGATAAAAATAAACACCCTTTATTATTATTAATTTTTTTTTTAACAGTCCGTTATAAACAGGACCCATTTTAATGAGGTTCTACTGTACATTTTAACGTGGAGGTGTGTCTGGTTTTTCTGTACATGGATGCAGAGGTGCATTTATGGTTTTGCCACCCTTCTCCCATTCTAGTCTAATTTTTTTCACTACTCTTTCCTCAAACTCGCCGCCCTTTATAACCTGCTTGGCCACCCCCTCTCCCCCTCTTGCAAGTAAACTGTGTCTCTAAAGTCACTCTTTTAGTCATTCACTGGATTCTACACAATCTAAGGTCACTCACTGACCTGGTCCCTCGCGCTGTAGGTCACTCGTCTGGTCATTCACATGCTTTCTCATTCTCTAAAGGGCACTCGTATAGTCATCTACATGCTTGCTCACTCTACGTCACTCTTTTTCTCACTCCATGCTTGCACATTGTTTTAATCACTCACATGCTTGCACACTGCTTTGGCTACTCACATACTTGCACATGCCCTAGGTCACTCACTGTGATTCTTCACTCTGTGAGCCACTCATTTGACCATTTACATGCTTGATGATGCTCTTAGTCACTCTTTTGTTCACTCACGTGTTTGCAAACTTACTAGGTCACTCTTTTGGTCACTCACTGACTTATTTCCTTGCTGTCTGGGCAGAGACTCATTTATTGAGGGTCATACAAATTTTGTTGCCCACTTCCCCCCATCGATGATGATGTAAGACTTGAATTTGAATGACCATGGCATTATGGAAAAGGTAATATAACATATATAACATAATACCACAACATTATGAAAAAGGAAACAACTACCATGTAGCAACAACCACAAAGAAAGTCCATAATTTGTTTTATACAATTGTTAGCGAATGTTTTGTAAAAGCAGTGAAACACTTTTACGGGGGGGGGGGGGGGGAGGTGATACTCACGGAACTGTAGAAAGAAATCGTTATAAGAGGTATTATATCAAAAGTATCACATTATGCATACATAAAAATCAGAGGTTTTAGTACATCATTAATGTATGTACAGTCAAACCTCGTTATTGAGTCACTCTTGGGAGAGCAAAAATATGACTTAGTAAGCGGAGTGACTCATTAAACGGAGTAAGCCATAGCTTGCCAATTCCTGCCTGAGGACAATTGGGACTTCCAAAAAGTGACCAGATAAGCGGAGTGACGTGTTAACCGGGTGACACACTAACGAGGTTTGACTGTATATAGGTGGTATATATGAAAATCTATGTATATGATTGGCGTATGCAAAGGGGGTTTTGGGGTTCTAAATCTCCCTCTGAAGCTGAAATTATAGTGTTATTTTGTAAGTAAAAACGTAAAAACCCCTCCTTGAGAAGAAAAAAAAAATTGAAAACCTACCTCCCCTTGAGAAAATTCTGCATATGCCTATGATGTATATAGTATTTAAAATAAAAATCTGAGCATCCTATATAATTTCATGAATCTTGGTTCAATTAATAAGAAAACATTTCGAACCTCGTGAGAACAGAACCAGCTAATAGGAGATACAACAGCATCAAACTTGGCCCCTACGTGAAACAAGAAAAGAAAATGTAGGAAATAGTTTGATTTTTAAAGAAGTCTTAACTTTTATTTGAATCGAAAATCAAAATGTAAACACTCAATTTATCAAATTGAGAAAAATATGTGAAAAAATGAATCACGGTAACTATAGTTTGTAAGTGGGAAAAAATTAATTTTTCAACTGAAAGAGCTCAAAATCCATTAGCCAATTAAATAATCTCATTACAAAATGAAAAAACAAGAGATCTTTTTATATAATTTTTCTTACAACAAAAAACTGTGACACACAAAGAAGTAAATTTAAAACTTTATCGCACAAAATCAACACAATGCAGCAGCAGTAGCAAAAAATGTGAAATCAATATGTAAGAACTCGTTTTTTTAAAAAAAAAGAAGCAAGAAATGCAGCTGGAGCAGGCACGGATTTATGGAGGGCAAATACCCTACAAAATACAAATATGATATTGCATTCAATAAATTCGTTGAAAATTACAGTAGACTCTCTGTAACTCGACTATCCGGATAACTCGACATCTATTATTCCCTTGGTTGGCCCAATACTAATTTCAATGAAGGGGAAACTCTCTAACTCGACACATGTTTGGTTTAACTCCGCTTAAGTCGACTATGATTTTTATCCCTTTACTATGACTGGTTTTTATAATTTCTCATGTGTTACCATTCTAAGAATTTTTTGATGTAGTCCGTGGGTACTTCGATAATCCTTTTTTCTTTGTTCTATATGATGGGTCTCTTTTATGCGCTATGGGTGGGGAGGGGGGTGCACGTAAAGAATGAATGTTTGAAGCCTCTTGGCTGGCCTATCATTTTAGTGGCATTTCCAGGACAGGTCTTTCATGGCCAAAAGAAGTGGGGTGTGATCCCTATTGTGAGTTTTGATATTGTGGCTAAATGCGAACTTCATACCTTAACTTTAAAATCAAAAATTTTAAAAAACTAGAACCGGGAAAAACTCAGAGTGAACTTGCCGAAGAATACGGAGTTGCACGGAACCCATTTCAACATTTGCTAAAAATAAGGAAATTTTTTTTCAGCATTATGAACCAAGCAAGAAATCAGAATTCAGCGATGTAGAGGAAGCAACTCTTTTGTGGTTCAAATCCCTCAATCTCACTCAATCCTATTATCAGGATCAGTAGTTCAAGAGAAAGCAAAAGATTTCGCAAAAGTCTCAATCAAGGAAATTAGGAGATATCCTAAGTATGAAAACTTTTTACAGAAAATTACAGACAAAAAATTTGTGAATTTGTGGATGTTAGAATGGACGCAAAAATTTATATTTTAGATGCAGTTAAATGATTGATTTTGCATGTGGAACTCAGGCACAAGTGCCACAATTCAGAACTGCTTCCGTCAAGTTGTTTTTTGTTCTGAGTCTTTGGAAAACAATTATTTCTCCGAAAATTCCTCCCAGATTAAATGTGGAGGAAGCATAAATAGCACTATGGGTGATTGTATCGACGATGAATTTGTGAGTATTGACTCTGATCTTGTAACTTCGGGACTTTTAGCAGACGATTATATTCTAGAATCAATCCCCCAAAGCATGTGCTTCATGTTTCGACGAAATAGAATCAGGAAGTTCAGATGAAGAAGTATATGCACCATCTCTCCATGATGCACTAAAAACTCTAGATGTGATACGTCACTTCCTACGCAGTCAGGAAAAAGCCGAACAATCGCAGTATAAACTGAATAGTGTAACCAAATTTTTGTTTTCTCTTCGGAAAGGAAAAGAAGCAAATATACTTGATTATTTTTCATGAGGTAAATATTTTTATACGTTTTGATTCTATTTTGAAATAACTGCAAATTAAAATTAATGAGAAATAGCATTTTATTTAATACAATTGTTAGAATGTATATAATAATTACGTACACAAAAACGATCGGACAAAAATTTAGAGTAAAACCCTGCTAACTCGACATCTGCTCAAGTCGACATGTTTCTTGATACTTTCGGGGTGTCAAGTTACAGAGAGTCTACTGTACTTGTATCAACATTTTTGATCAAATAACAAATTCAGGAAAACTTCCAACTAAAAAACGGGGAGTGGGGGAGCATTTTTTTTCAAAAAAGTTGGGATGGAGAAAAAAAAAACTGAGAAAACTGAGACTATCCCAGAAAATACAGGACATATGGTCACCCTATCCACAGCAATGTGAAAAAATCACTTCTCCCAACAGCGAGCTCCAGATCATCCCCTGAGCTGGAGTAGACAAAATTAAAAATGAGTTAATAAATAAGCTATGTAATTACAGTTGTTCGTCATACCTCAACTCCTATAGATGAGGCCAGTCCTTTGACGTATATTATTATGTCCAACAGAGGCTGTTATGTGGGAAAAAAATGATAAATATCATATACATATTCAAATAAATTTCAAATTTTAATTTTAAAGATTTCTAATAAATATACTTTTTCCTGTTGTTAACCATGAAAAATGAATTCTAATAAATATTGAATATTTCAAATTTCCTCGTTATGTTCTTTGTTTGACAATGCAAGGAAAATGTGAGAATTTTTAAAAGAGGAAAATACAATACAAATACAAGGCCACAACAAGCAAAATGCCCAACGAGAGCATGAGAAAAAGATGACCATAACATTTTATTTACATCATATTAGAATCTATTGACTTGAACCGTATGAAATTATTGCGAAGAAAAAACAAGAAATGACCTCAAGATATTCATGCCTGCATACAGTCGATTGCCGCAAGAATTTGCGGAAGAATGCACTAGAGGCAATTGTGGAGCATTCAGCACGGACAAAGAAACGTCACTGAAACTATCTTATATAATCAGAAGAACGTTATCAGCTAATAGAAAGTATTACCATTACTGATAATGATGCAACGATAAGTGTTGTATTATATAATGGAAGTAGCAAACCACAGATCTGTCTAGTCTGTATAAATCTATATATATACAATTGATGTTCTGTCTGTGTGTGTGTGGTTGTGATTGAGTGTGTGTATACATTCTCTATGGAAATCCACAATTTTAGACCAATCTCCACAAAATTCTGTATACATAACAAACTGGACCGGACTTGAACAATGTCTTAATAGGAGCTTTAAAAGTTCTTCAGAGCTGAGCAAATGCCCAAAATGGGGAAAAAAACTGTTGAATGACAATGGTTCTTGGTCCTCAACACAACTTCCGGAATTTTTAGGTTCCAAAACAATGCGTTTCAGATGTGGTTATTCCTTTTTAAACAGTTTGTCACTTCTTTAATGCTGCCAAGTATATGGTGAAAACTCTGACGGTGCCGCGTATTATAGCTAATTATGGTATAAAAATGCAAAGTAATTTGATATTAAAGCAAAACTTAACTGCAGATCTGTTTTGTAAAAATAATCAAAAGCAAATTAAGACATACATACCTTGCTGACATTGGAATATAGATCTGTAACACTTCCACAGAACTTATCAACGTCCTGAGTCATCAGCTGATCAGGATTTGCAATGCGATTGTCAATATTACTCATCTTATAATAAATTATACCACTGAAAATACAGAGATAGTTCTTGTAAGAGTTAATGATTTCACAAACTGAACTAATAAATAATGTTATAGAAATTTGTATGTCTTATGATTAGAGTAAAATTGGCAAATACTTTTTACATTTGCGAATACAAACCATCATTTATTATGTATTATATGTACAGTCATACCTCCACATATGCCAGTAATTCGTTCCAAGACTAACACAGTAGGTTGAAAAAGACAAGGTAATTCATCTCATATATTGATAATACTATTCCCTCCCTCTTTAAAAGGAGAGAAAAGGAAAGGGAGGTAGATGAGAAGAATTCTTTATCCCTTCTAATAAATTAACCTTTTGGACCGTGGCATCGGAGCCGGATGTGCAGTGGGTACGAGCACCCACGTATTCTGTGCCACTGGTCTGACTACCCCACATTAATTCATTCAGAAATTAAAATTTGCCATATAAAGCTCGATCCAAGCACCCACAGATGCATAACATTTCCAATGCCTCTGCTTTTAGATTTGATTCTCACTAGTTAAACGTTTTCATCCTATGAATGCAATGTCAAAAGCTTTCCAGATTTGTTCAAAGTGCATCTAATTTTTAAAAAAATTCTTATGATAAGACAACATAAATGAGGGTTATGTAAGTTGAGCAGACGTAAGTCGGGGTATTACTGTATCGTGATTACATGGCCACAATATTTGAAGAACACTTTTAGAGTTTTAGGCAATTTTGTTATTTTCAGACAAAACACACTGGTGCAAACAAACATTTTTCATTCAAATATTATGCTTATAGAAATGTTTGCCAGGATATGTCTCATCATCATCTGATTAGAGATACCTTGTGACAAAAGATGAAGACCACAGCTCCCTACGCTTCAATGAATAGTCACAGACTCCCTATGCTGCTGGTTTTCAAAGTGTGTGTCAGGGATCCTAGGGCATTGCAATGAGCTGGAGATATTGATGTTTGCCTATTTTGTGCCTTTGAAGCCATTCTTTATCCAATTATTCTATGGGGAGCCACAGATAAATTTTGATTAGTCCAAGGGGGAGCTGCGATTGATAGTTTGCGAGCCCCTGCCAATAAAATGAGTAATAGCCACAGAGTCCTTGACAGAACAATATCAAATAAAAATAAATGAAAATATTAAATTGCTTTCTCATTCGTGATCATTGAAATTCCCCACAGATTTCTCCAAGGACTCTTGATTAAGAACCCCCTGAATTAGAGAGCTTAAACGTAATAATTTTCCCCAAAATTCATACATATATATACATACAGTAAAACTTCGATTAACAGTCACTTGTTTAACCTTCAGTTTCTGTTATCCGCCATCCTCTAAAAAAATATATAAAAAAAAATATAAAAAAACAGTCCCAGGTTTCAAGGTCTAAAAAGATATGATCACTGCAATGGTTTGTGCAAATGTCACTGGCAATCACAGATTACCCTGTAAATGGTAAGTCCAAAAAACCATGTGCTTTCGAAAATTTAAATATGAACGCATTGCCTGTGAACTATTATGCACAAAAAAGTGCTTGGATGGTCCAAACAGTTTTTTCATTTCGTGCCTCAAGTTAGAGCTCATATGGCTGAAAAGAAGTTGCCGCAGGAAGCACTGCTATTAATATGGCAATGCCCCCGAAACAACCCTCTTGTGAACTCAAAGGTGATGATAGCAAAATCACATGCCTCTTTCTCCCTGCGAATGCAACTCCACTTATCAGGCCTATGGACCAGGGCATAATGAAAATTATGAAGCAACGTTACAGAAAAGCTTTTATCGAAGGCTCGATTTCATCTGATGATGATGATATGACTGAAAAGATACAACATAAAGGACGCTATTTTCAATATCGCCACTGCCTGGGCTGACCTTATATTGAAGTTTATATTGATCGTTTTGTGTAAAATGAAATACAATATGTATGTGTTATTCACTTTTAGAGGATTTTATTTTCATTTCGTCCCAAGCCCGCAGTGAAAGCATGTTACTGCATAGGCATACGCAGTTCTTTCTCAGGGGTGGGGCTCAATTTTTTTTCCTTCTGAAGGGGGGAAGGGGGTTTATATTTGTTTTTTTCTGCAAAATAAAACTATAATCTTGGCTGGGGGTAAGAATCTCAAACACCCCCCCCCCTTGTGTACGGCAATGCATTACTGTACATATGTATTAAGATATTTCTGTTATCCATCTATTCGGTTATCCATCACGGCCCTGGTTTCGGGCGGTGATGGTTAATTGAAGTTTTACTGTACATATATTTTTAAATATTTATTTTCATGCATTAATCATTATAAAATTTTCATGTTTAAAAATTGAATAATACATGTGAAAAAAAAACAACACATACTTCATGTATTTATCATAAAGATACTTCGTCAGTCTTGAGCGAAAATGAAGGCGAAGTTCATTGAGCCCAAACTAAAAAAAAGTATAGCAAATATGTTTTTAAATAAAAAAGTTTCATAACTTTATACATTTACATATTAAATGATAGATGCAATTGATTGATAGACCAAAGTCTGTTTATTTTTTTTTTCGATTTTAACATTGTTTATTCTTTTTAATCAATCAGCAGAAGGGAAAAAAGAAATTAACGAAGGGATAAAAGAAAATTTTGCAGAAAATGCTGTAGTTGTTCAGAAAATTGGGGTATGATTAAAAAAAAAAAAACTTCTACAAAAACTGTCTGACTGAATCAGGCGAAGAAAAATATATGGTTATATCTTCAACAATGTATCCTATATTTTCAAATTCTGGAAAAAATGTGTGATACATAGCCTAATAATAATTAGAGAAAAAAAAAAGAAGATAAAAAAATGTATGATAGAAATATTTTTTGGAAAGTCACAATTATGACAATTAATTTTAGAAAAACGTCAAGGTCTGTAAAAAAGTCCCTTAATTTTATAAAAAAAATATTAAAAATTTTTGATTAAAAAAAAAATTACATAAAAAATTTGATAATTACCTTCATGAAGTTATTTACAAAGGAAAGCTAGAAAAGAAGAAAGAAAAATTAATGCATTTCATAAATAAGGTAAGAAAGAGACAAATTCTCTAAATATTGAAAATATTTTATTGCTTATTATTATAATAATGATGAATTAATAGAGGGACAATAAATAAATTAAAAAATTAATAAGTTAAAATTAAAAATTTTGGTTTGAACATTTTGATGCATATTCCTCACGAAATACTTAGCATCAACCAAGTCTTATGACAATACTATGTCAATAAATGAAATATTTACCACTGGCATTGCTAAGATAAATTCTTCCAGACTTTTTCTGAATAACGATATATCTCTTGTTATAACAGCCCTAGAGAACAGGAAAACCCAAAATTATGCAATTGATTGTAATGGGAAGATTATTATATCTAAATCGAATGAACTAATAATCTGAAGAATAACTTTCTGAAACATTATATATAAAAAGTTGCGTAAAAAATGTACCTTTCAATTACGGTTCCATTTTGAATCATCCACAAATCACAATATGTCCGCCCAATAAGAGTAGCAGATATTAACACAATATACAAGAACTGGAATCATAAGAAAAATTTATTGTGTGTATATATATATATATATTTTAATTCATGTATAATACTGATAAAAATATAATACTGTATACAGGGTGGGCGAAAAGTCTGCAGAAACTTTAAAAATACATAAAAACCGGAAAAAAAACTGAAATAAAAAACAGTTTGCAGGGTTAGCATCGCTAGGTCATGGGAATTTTTTTAAGACAGGGAAAGAAAATAACTCAAAAGCGGATCTGGTAGGGGCGACTTCAGTGGAAATATGCAAATGACATGGTTATAAGAACTTTTGCTCCTGATCCACAACTAGTTCACCGTTGTAAACTGTGCATTTGAACAAGGATGCGAAGGATAAAGCTTTGTTGTTATTTTATCCCTGTTATTCCCTGTGGTGGTGACCATGTGGAACACATACTGCTGTAATAAATGATTTGGAGGCATTCTGTTCATTATTTGCATATCTTTTCTTTGACTTGTGTACGTCAGCGTCACCTATCGGCTGTTTTCTAAGTTATTTTTCCTGTCTTAAAAAAAGTTCAAACTACAATGTTTGAAATGACTTGCCTCGGGTGTGAGAAATCCTGGCATTAATATTTTCAAAACACCTTGAAGTTGCCTGAAAATGGAGAAAGAACATTGAAAATCATGCGCTGAACATAACAACAATTCACAAAAAATATCAAAATTATGAAATCCCAGTGTATGAAATTAGTGCCTTCTTCAATGAGAGGTGAAAATTGTTTTCTCAGAAATTATTTTATTGACGATTATTTAATTTCCAAATTATTAACCACTTTAAGGAAAAATAGTTTTCCTGGACAATATGCCAAGGTGAACTCGGAAAGATATGTTCGCTGTCTCTACTGAGAACCAAACCCTCCCTGGTCATCTTGCAACCCACAAGTGTACTATTTTATACATCACAACAGAAACACACGATTCCGCTATGTTTATTTCACGAGCAGTATTGTGACATAGCCTACCTTAACACTTTAACTTCAGCAAATGGCCTCCCAAGATGGCAACAGTGTACAAAAAGATTTCCTTGATGTATGCATTATGGGTAGAAGATGTAAAGTTTTTTGTATTTACGAAATTTATGTGAAATTTGCCAATTTCGATGAAAAAAATGTGAAATTTTTGTTTTTACTCTTTTTCTTTCGTGAAATATTAACAGTTTACACTTTTGAAGTGAAAATAGATAGTACTTATGTTGAGTACTTGAATTCTAGAGCTTTCAACTAAGTACAGTACTTTAATACTTGCCTTCGTAATTAAACTATAACTAAAATTATGCATTTGTTTTGCTCATTTTTACCAAATGCATGCAAAATTTTTGATTTGGAAAATATTTTTGCGGATGAATACATTTCCGTGGTACGACTGTACATGTATTAATTTGTATTACATTTTTTAATGCTCCTGCATGTATCTCTCGTTATATTCGTGTTGATGCTTACTTGACTCACATCATCATTTGATCATTTTATCACACCACTGTCATTTTCTGCACACGAGGGCTAATTAGGCCGGGAGCTACAATTTATTGCAGATTCCGAATGGCAGCCTGTTTTTTATACTCATCGAGAGGTTGATGCGCTAACCACTTGATGTTGGACTCCCTGCAGTAAACATCTTTTTCTGTGGTCATGTCGCCGTTTTTGTTGTACCCCTGTGTCATAGGAAAGTTTTCTGACAAGGACGAACTGGGCATCGAACTCGCGACACCTCTTAATATCATTTGGTACTTTAGGCGAGTATCTTATCGACCTGGGCTACCGTGCCCTACTTGACTTCTGAAGTAAAGATGGCAGTACTGAAAAATTCTACACAACACTAGAAACACACTCAGACTGTTAGGTATACATACTTACACTTCCGGCACAACTCCCTAGGCGGTAAATTGCAGATGGCGATAGAACTGAGTTGTGCACGGTAAGAAAGAAAGTGTTGATACTTTGTGAATTTTTCATATATGGAAATAAATAAAATAAGTAGAAAAAGAAAATTGAATACAATATTTTTAATTTTAAAAATATTTTTGCAGATGGATGCAAAATTTTTTAGTTGCATTTTTTCTGCAAGTGTTGAAAATTTAAGCACAGTTATCATTTGAAAGCATGAACTACTAATCATTACAATTATGAAATAACTATTTAATGTAAATTGGAGATTAACCTGATGTACATATGAATACGACTCGTTGACCATACTACTGCAACTACAGGAGGGAAAACACGCATGAGCATGTGATATACTTTCTCTCATTGCTACAGCAGCGCCACCACAACTGAGCTACACAGGAGGACATGAGGTGAAGAAAACCTTACAGTAAATATCTCAACAGCAAGTGAATGCAAATTTTTTTATTTGATTTTTTTTTTCCCCGTTACAAATGAATAGAAAATTCTTAACATGAAAATATTTATTTTTTTATTTGTGCAAAAAAATGCAAAATTTTTGGTTTGAGAAATGTTTTTGCAGAAAAATGTAAAATTTTTAGTTTTTTTTTGGGTGAATAAATGCAAAATTCTCAAAATATTTATTTTTTATTTTAATTTTTGCAAATAAAAAATTTCCAGTTCTGAAATTTTTTGTTGTTGCAAAATTTTTTTATTTGTGAGATTTACATGTCTAATTATGGGTCGAGAAAAAATCTCTTTATATTACCCAGTTATTCATTTCCATGTTGCAAGTCAGAAAGGTAGGCCTTTAGCCCAACTAGTGTTCTGCAGTTATGGTTTATCAGCTTACTGATATCCTCAACAAAAATGTTATCTTCAAGAAACCTCACCAGCAGGTGCTTCTGTTTTCCATGTTTGTGGATTAAAACTGGTGGACAGTGCGATGAATAAAGCGATTTCAATCTATTTTTTGAACCGGAATGCAGGGTTTCAGCCCCAGGTCTATTACATAATGAGCTAAAATTTGGCAAATGCACTAAGATAATCACAAATTCTTTACCTTAGAAACCTCAAATCGACCTGAACTCTGTCCTTTTTCTCTTCTTTCTAAAAAATGAGAAATAACACAATAATATTATTTTTCTGGTTTTTCTCTCCTGTGACGAAGAATCATGTGTACTATTATAGATATAGGGTTGCTATACTCAAAAAATTAAAATATGGGATGCATATATGGAGCTGTTAACTCAAAATATAGATGGCAGCACAAAATAAACAGCATAATCATTAAACTATATAGGGACCTTGTTTCCAATAAACATAATTATACAATACATGCTAGTGATGGAGAATTCTGATTAAGCCACATGTCAATGTATATATCTTCAATTTGCTACGGAATCAGATACACAGTATCTATCACCATGTCGTTATCTTCTTGAATTAATAAAAAACATTTTTATGTATTCTGTTATATTGCGGTACAGTATCCCCAACCAAATTTAGTCTTCTATGACTGAGGAAAAAAATATGCTTTTCTCCGTCAACAATGTTTTTAAACATTGTGATCACACAGACCAAAAAGAAAAATCCATATAAAATTACCTGAGCATATGCGCATGCGACTTCATCAACTTCTTCAGCCCTGCGATGTTGATTAAAACGGAAAAAAACAAATGAGTTAGAAGAATTCATACAGGACAACAAATCAAATGAAATTATATAAATACCATAGTAGAACCTATTGATAACAGACACACACACACGAAACATCACTCCGATTCGCCATTAGACTAATTTGCTCCTCCCTCATCTGTAACGGGGGCAGGGATAGGTAGGTGGGATGTACACAGTACACTGGAAAGATTGGGGATGTGGCCATGATTCATACATATACATATTTATAGTCTCTCCCTCCCCCCCCCCCATTGTAGTACCCACCTTGCTTATTGCCACAAATTTTCAGCAAACAAATCTTCCATACAGAGATTATAATGCAAAAAAACCCATTTTAGCACCAACTCGTTATAATACCAACTGTTATTTGGAAGCTGTGAATGTGTCATTTCCCAAGGATTTCCATAAAATTTCCCCTCCTATCATTTTGCTATCCCTCCCCCCAAAACAAAATTAGGATCTTATTTTCCCTTCCACTGTCATTATCGGTCAGTATAATTCCATAGTTTAGAGCAAATGACTTGAATAATGGAGAATGCTGAGGTCATGGGGGTCTTTAAATGGCATATTGAATACCCGAACATATATAGGGACAGAAACAACCAATGTATATATTCAAAGAAACTGATTTATTGACAAGGGAAAGTGTACAATGAGCATATTGCACCAGTTTGGTTGAGGTTGACAAGAAAAGTTTTTCCCAACAGTGCATGGTTTCTACTCGCTAGTCATTGCATTTCGATTGCTATCACCTCCTTCGATTCGCTTCACTCAAATTGTGTCAAAAGGCATTGTTCTTTCAGTATTTGAAAAACTGGAAATTTGTGATTATAAAACCGATTCGAACTAAAAGCAATGACATCATTATTTCCCTTTGCTTATTTTCATTTATTTTCGTTTTTGTGCTCATAAAATACTTAGTTAGATTCATGCAAAATTACAATAATTTGAAAGATAAATGCAGGGCCACTGGGGGGGGGGGGGGGAGAGTGCCAACTGTGTCCCAGGAAAAAAAATTTAGGGGGCGGCAGTTTTAAGTGTTGGAACAAAGAACAGCGTTATGGAATTATCAAATTTTAAAGTTGTAGGGGTGGCAAAATGTTTGCCCTGTGTGGCTGAATCATGTTCACCTCATGGGGGGGGGGGGAAGGGCACTTGGGGGTCTGATCCCCCAAAATGTGAGAAAATGACCGGAAAAAGGGAAAAATATAGTCAAACCTATAGTTCTATCACTTTGGTCCCCCCCACCCCCGAACGAAATTTCTGGCTGTGGGCCTGCCTTCACCTGTAGGAAAACATAAATGACTTTGCTTAAGAACGATGTAATGAATGATTGTTATAACGTGGGGGCCATTATAATGTATTATTTTATATCTCTATTTATTTCTTTGTAAATGTATTTTCCACCAGATTGCTTCCACAATACAGCAGTATAAAGTTGATTGCTGTAATGATTCCAAGTCTCAGTTGTGTATAATACACATTGGCGCAAATGATTTTATTCATAAAACCATTTTTGCCAGTTTTTGCCCTGGTTTTTACTAGTTTTTGTGACTGTTCCATTTGCTGGCAAAATGCCCAGTCCTGGTAATCACACATAAAAATTTTAGACGCCAATTTGGATTTTCTAGTTGCCATGGCAACCTGATGCCTGGGATTTGCCTGCCCTCCCACCCATATCTCCATCCGTGACAATGTAGGACCAGGGGCCATCGGGAGACATTGAATTCCCTCTCCCCCATTAATATTTGACATGGCTGATTTGGCAGCAGTGGAAGTTCTGACACCCACTTGATGATTTTTTTTTGCCCTTTATAAGAGGAAAAATTGGAAAACAGGCATTGTCTCCTGTTTCTTATGAATCTTTAGCCCCCATTCACATGGGATGTAGAAAAAACGGGTTTCAAACCGGCTTCAAGGATTTTCACACCAATGACTGCTCTCCATTTCTTTCCTTGCGAAGGAAAAAAGTCATCAAGCGGGTGTTAGAACTTCCAATGCTACAACAATATTTGCACATGTTAACAGGGCTTTTGAGGGTTGTAACCTCCTTTCCAATGACCCTTTGTGCACGCCGACCTCTGATGACTTCAGTAAAGTGTGGAAGGGAGGGAGGTGAAATGCTGGTACATGAAAACAGGTTTTAACGAAAATCTTTGAACTCTGTTTTAAACAAACTTTTCCCATTTTCTATGTAAACAGGCCTAAAGTTAGTTTCAGTCCATTTTGAAAGATGTGGGTGGAGTTAAGGAAGAGGGGACCTGACAACAAAGTCTCTTGAACAATGTTTTTATGCAACAATGACTATTCAAACAATGGTTCAATGGTTTATGCAACAATGAGCATTTGAACAATGATTATTTGAATAATAGATTATGCAACAATGAGCATTTGAACAATGATCATTTGAATAATAGATTATGCAACAATGAGCATTTGAACAATAATCATTTGAATAATAGATTATGCAACAATGAGCATTTGAACAATGATCATTTGAATAATAGATTATGCAACAATGAGCATTTGAACAATGATCATTTGAATAATAGGTTATGCAACAATGAGCATTTCAACAATCATCATTTGAATAATAGATTATGCAACAATGATCATTTGAATAATAGATTATGCAACAATGATCATTTGAATAATAGATTATGCAACAATGATCATTTGAATAATAGATTATGCAACAATGATCATTTTAACAATAGATTATGCAACAATGACTATTAACAATAGTTTATGTAACAATGAACATTTAAACAATGCTCTTTTCAGAAATGGCTAATGTGAGAACCCCGGGAGAACCTGGCGACAGAGGTCAATTAAACAATGGTTTATGCAACAATGATCATTTAAACGATGCTCTTTTCGGAAATGGTTAATGTGAGAACCACGGGGAGAACCTAGCGACAAAGGTCACTTAAACAATGGTTTATGCAACAATGATCATTTGAACAATGGTTTATGCAATAATGATAATTTGAGCAATGGTTTATACAACAATGATCATTTGAACAATAGACTACCCAACAATGATCATTTGAACAATAGACTACCCAACAATGATCATTTGAACAATAGACTACCCAACAATGATCATTTGAACAATAGACTACCCAACAATGATCATTTGAACAATAGACTACCCAACAATGATCATTTGAACAATAGACTACCCAACAATGATAATTTACAGTTTGTGGAACATACAATGGTCATTCACACAACAGTTTCCGCAACAATAACCACTTAAACAGTGCCCTTTTCGGAAATGGTCAACCTTGGGCCCACGGGAAGAACCTGGCAAAAAAGGTCACTCAAACAATGGTTTACTCGGCAATGACCATTCAAACAATGCTCTTTTCAGAAATTATCAATGACATTTTAAACAACAATAACAGTTGGAATCATTCAACATGCAAGAGTGATGATGATGCACAGATGAAACAGTGTTTTCTTATCAATTTTTTTTCCCCTATTGTTCACATTCATGAATTGCCGGTTTCAAAAAAATTCCGGATTTCATGGCATTATCTACGCTCTCAGAAGATGGACACCTACAAACAGCAATGTTTATGTTCAACAATGGGCGTCTTCCTAACAATGAAAGAGGGGGAGTGAAGAGAGATCATTGTTGCGACACAATCGGGGGGAAGAGAAAGGTTTTATTAATCTCACCTCTTTCGCCTTCTCCTCAACCGAGCACTGGAAGCGACATAAATGCCACCGACGACACCAGCTATTATTGCCGTGTTGCGGGCCGCGACCTTGCTGAAGGCTGGAGCCATAACAATGGGATTTTTGCACTTATTGTTATATTTCGGATTGTTATAATGGAAGAGTTGATATATATAACTCCGTGCCCTGCAAGCAATGACTCAACACAACACGACACTGTGAAAAAAAACCTCGATTAACAGAAAAGAGACGAGGAAAGTTCTGTTTTGGGTTGAAAAATTACGCAAAATAGTTTCGGTTACGGTTTATACATTCTGAGTCTACGGACTTCTTTGATGATGTCTTATTACTTTTCGTTTTATCATACAAATTTGAAAATTGTTATTAACAAGGAACTATGATTTTTATGACCCATTCATAATACCGACGGAATATACTCCACAAGAAATGCATTTATGACTTAAAAAAAGCCTAAAAATTTCGCTTTACAGATATGATATAAGGCTGACCATATTTCCTCAAGAAAATTACGGGGAATAACAAACAAAATGATGTCAAAGGAACACAAATAGAATTGCCAATTGTTGCTAATGATAATCGCTGAAAAATCGCCAGTCATTGCCAAAGGTGAGTGAAATTGTCAATTATTGCTAATATCGTCAAAAAAATGCCAGTTGTGGGTAGGGTCGGATTAACCCACTAAGCAGGCCTGTAGCCGGAAATTTTATTCGTGGGGACCATTTTCATTTCGGGGGGATCAAGGTGATAGAACAATAAATTTGGATATCTTTTCCACTTTTTTGTCAGTCATTTTCTCACATTTCGGGGGAGGGGGACCAAACCCCGTTTTTCAGGGTGACTACCTGGGAACATTGCGTGCTGTTGGCATCACTTTTTTGTGGGAAAATTTATAATGTTATATATTTTACTCAAATTTTTATAAATTTTATTTGGTAAAATTTCGGAAAAACAAAGAATTTTTCCAAAATCACATCATACTACAATATTTCTAAAGTGCCCATTATTAGCAAACCCCTATTACATATCAGTTTTAATATTTTAACAATCAGTACTTATATTTTAACAACCAGTACTTATATTTTAACAATCAGTACTTATATTTTAACAATCAGTACTTGTATTTTAACAATTCAGATTTTATCTATCTATATTATCATCTATTGCAATATAAACACCACGGCAAAAATAGGTTTCAATGTGTCGAGGTCTTTTTGTGCAATGCAAAACTTCATGCATCTGATCCTGCACAAACGTTATAGACGAAATGCAACAATTTTCATCCGTGGTAACATTTGTGACACAATGTCACAAAATTTATTGAATAGGATAAGATCAACTCGCTCATGTCTTTTATAAAAGGGGCCATTCAAGGGACCATTCTTTATAAAGGGGCCAAAATTAGGCTTTAAAATTAGGGGCCATTCAAGTATTACGTAAGCAGATTTTCCGCCATTTTTGACCCCCTTGTCCCCTTGTCAGCAAAAGTCAGCAAAACACTGACCCCCTCCCCCCGTCAGCAAAATTTCGCCAGCAGCTTAGAATATTTCATATCTTCAAAAAGGGGTGGCTGATGACGTTAGCAACCTTCAAACCCCACTCCCTTGTCATCAGAAGTCAACAAATCCAAACCCTCCCGATGCTGACGTAATACTTTAATGACCCCTTCCAAGAAAAACAGTCATTCCCCCCTCTTTATAGTACAATAAAGCTGAGCGAACTGAAAAATTAGATTTTTATCACATTATCAATGATTTTGTTCATATGAGGAATGCGAAAAAAGAATTTATTGCAATATATTTTTCGTGGAGAATTTTACATTAGATTTCTCATTTAAAATAGTGCATATCCTTTTTTTTCGGGTGTGTTTAACATGTAAACAACATGTTTATATGCGCTGTATTTGCTGACGTACCAGACCGCCATCAAATTAAAGTCAGGCTCTGAAAGTAGCCTATGGAAACTGGCAAGCAGGTATTTTTAACTGGGGTAGGGAAGTGGGTTCAGAAGAATTAGAAATTTTTGTCCGAAGCTCCCGCGATGACACGACTCGGGAGCCTTAAGTGCTGGGAAGATCTCTCATAACAATTTGATCTGGTAAAAATTTTCGAGAGAGTGAGTATGAAAATTGGGAGGTAGGTGTTTATAGCTGGGGGCGGGGGGAGCGACTCAGAAACACACTTTATGGAAATTGGGTGAAATCTCAATCCAAAAAGTGCTTCTTGGGGGCCATTCAAGTATTACGTAAGCAGATTTTTACCATTTTTGGGTCCCTCCCCCCTTGTCAGCAAAAGCCAGCAAAATACTGATCCCACTCCCTCCCCTTGTCAGCAAAACACTGACCCTCCCTTCCCCCTGTCAGAAAAATTTTGTCACTAGCTTAGAATATTTCATATCTTCAAAAAGGGTGGTTAATTACATAAGAAACCTTCAAACCCCCCTCCCCCCTTGTCATCAAAAGTCAGCAGATCCGAACCCCCCCCCCCCCCTATGCTGACGTAATACTTGAATGACCTCTTGTTCGAATTAACTTAGTTTCTTTGCTTTTGTATCCCCCCTCAGGGCCTTAAGTAGAAACGAATATTTATCCTGTTGCTTGGGGGGAATCTGTATCCATTTTAGCACCCCCCCCCCTTCCCATAATTTTTAACGAAAAATAAATAAATTTGATGCCGTTCCTGGTCCATAGGTCGGGAAGACCGTGTCCGGAAAATTCACCGCCAGCAATTCACCGACCAACCCTTGTCAACCTATTGATAAAAAACGTTCAATTGTGAAATCAAGCGCTCATAAAATTAAGACAGGCGAAGAGAAAGAGCTTAGAAGACAAATAGAGGAGAGCCAAGGTGAGCTTCAGTTGTTGACGCAGAAAATTCAGTGATTGTGAGTCGAACACGGTGCGGCTCTAATGAAAATATAGTCCTCCTACCACGAGATGAGATTTGGCTACGGCACGTCATGTCACGTCAAACGATTCTATTTTATCCTAGAAGGACATGCCAATCGTGAAAGCTCAGTCACTGATGAACTTTTCTCGATATTCAATTTTTTTTTTTGGTAAAACGATTGCACAAAATCATCCGACGTGACGTGACATGACGCAGCGAAAATTCATCTCGTGGTCTATACCGAACTGCAAGAGCACATACAGCTCTGCTTAGGGGAGACTTGAATAAGCAGAAAGAGAAGCGGGAAGAAATTAGAGCTTTTTTTCTTCAAAACCCGTTTCTATGGGATTTACAGTGGGTTCAATTATGATTCCATATGACGCCAAACTCGTTAGAATTCTTCGGGGTGGATGGTGTCTTGAGGTTTAAGGGGTCAATTAGATCGAGTGAGTCGAGTTTAGCGGGGGGGGGGGGAATTTAAGATGAATAAGGGGTAATAACAAGATCAATCTTATTTAAAATTTCTAAATTGAATGTTAAATGATTAAAATTAAATGTAATTGAGGTGAATCTAGTCATGGTCAAACCATAGAAGTTTCACTTTTAACGCGCGAGATTCTCACGCAGATTTTTTTTTTTTCAGTCACGAATATTAAACAAATTTTGCTTAAAATTTGACATAAAAATGACTTTTTTCACAGAAAATAACTTGGGTAGTCCAAAATTTATTATTGTTTTCACTATTTTGGGGAACTTTCTATCAAAAAAATGTTATTTAATTTCACTCCAGTGCCATTTTAAAGTGGCAAGAAAGGTAGTCGGATACCTTAACACAAGGTGGAAATTGAGAGAACTTTTTAATTTATTTTTTGAACAATAACGTGCATAAATGATTATGATTTGATTTTAGTAATCTGACCCGGGAAAAAAGGTAAAATAACGGGACGTTGCGGAGAAAGTGACACAAAATTCAATCAAATGCCAGTTGTGAACTCAGACTAGAGATAATATAATACGCCGATAGCTGAACAGATGGCTTAAAATAAAGGGCTTCTAGGATTCTCACAAGTTACACAATAAATACAATTTCGTACGTCATCGCACAATGACATAGCGGAACCGACTCGACATCGTGAATGACAATGGCATTTCTCTTCTTCTCGACTTCCTTACAAAACAAATTTGGTCTGTACTGACACAGTCCCGGGGCTTCCTCATAAGATTTGTAGCAAAACACCTCAAATTTGAGATCTCACATGCTTGCACACGCTTTTGGTCACTCCATGTTTGCACACGCTCTAGGTCACTCCGTGCTTGCATACATTCTAAGTCAGTGGTTCTCAAGGCCGGAACGGGTGGGGGGGGGGGGGGAGTGGGCTTGGATGTCTGTCCCCCCCCCCCCCGAGATGTGAGTAAATAACCGTAAAAAGGGGAAAAACATGGGCAAATCTATAGTTCTATCACTTTGCCATTTTGCCCCCCCCCGAAAGAAATTTCTGGCAACGGGCTGCTTGATGGTTCTCAACCTTCGGAAGCCCGCGGACCGGTTAAGCTTTTTTTTTTTCGAGTGGAAGGCACGGTTGTAAACACGACAAATAGGAAATAAATGGGGGGAAAATTAAACGCGCGGAATATCACTCACGGCCCGGTTTGACTGATGCCAGGGCCCAGTATCGGGCCGCTTCCAGCCGGTTCAGAAACATTGCTCTAGGTCACTCCCAAGCTTGCACACTCTCTGGGCTACTCGCTTACTTGCACACGCTTTAGGCCACTCTTTTTATCGCTCACTGGCATGGATCTTTGCTTTAAAGGTCACTCTTTTGATCATTTACACCAGTGTTTCCCAAAGTGGGCAATATCGCCCCCGGTGGGCGATGGAATGGTGTCATTCATTCTACGTCAGCATCGGGGGGGGGGGGGGGTTCGGATTTGCTGACTTTTGATGACAACGGGGGGGGGGGTGTTTGAAGGTTGCTTACGTCATCAACCACACTTTTTGAAGATATGAAATATTCTAAGCTGCTGACGAAATTTTGCTGACAAAGGGGGAGGGGGTCAGTGTTTTGCTGACAGGGGGGGGGGGTCAAAAATGGCTAAAAATCTGATTACGTAATACTTGAATGACCCCTTAGAGGGTGGGCAGCAGGAGAGAAATTTTGTGTTCTTAGCCTTAAAATAACATTGAAATTTACAGAAATTTATTATATTAACATATAAAGTTATTTTTTTCCAGTATTTACATTTTTTTAGATATTTTTTTCATAAAAAGAAATTAATTGTCGGGGGGGGCATAGGGGGGGCTTCCCCCGCGAACGCCTCTGATGTTCGTTTGGAGGTGGGGGCAGAGCTGACGAAATTTTGCTGACAAGGAGGGGTTGAAGTTTCACTAATGGGAGGGGGAGGGGGTCAAAAATGGGCTAAAAATTTGCTGACGTAATACTTGAATGGCCCCTGATATCCCGTATTTAGGGGATCGAAACTTCTCGAGTTTTCCTTAATGAGGTATGGTAAACCCATAAGTATGAAAGTGCAATTTTTATTTGAACCCATATGGATGTTAGTAACACAAATTACAACAATTGAATACTTTTTCATTCAGTTAGAATCAAATTTTTAAGTGTGTCTGCGGACCACTTAGGGGGTCATTCAAGTATTACGTCAGCATCGAGGGGAATAAAGGGGTTTCGGATTTGCTGACTTTTGATGACAAGGAGGGGAAAGGGGGGGGGGGGTTTGAAGGTTGCTTACGTCATCAACCACCCTTTTTGAAGATATGAAATATTCCAAGCTGCAGACGAAATTTTGCTGACAAGGGGGGAGGGGGGGGGGTCAAAAATGGCAAAAAATTTGCTTACGTAATACTTGAATGGCCCCTTATGTAATCGTCGCGGGTCATGGGTTGAGGAAACTCTGCTATAGAGGGGGCCTCCAAATTACCGAATCCCCGCTTCTTCTTTCGGTTTGAAAACCGAGTTCGGGATGACCGCGGGAAACAAACGTCGGAGCCATTTTTGTTACGAGGAAAAGCATCGGTTAAGCAGAGCATTGAAATCGTTGATGTGTTTTTAACGATACGGGCTTAATTGAGGTGGTTTTAGAAATTAGCCTGAGACGTGTTGTCATTTCCCTCATCAATGACGTGCTGTTCGAACTTTCAGAATACACATAAACGTGCGTGCAGAGGTAAGAGAGGTTGTGATTGGTTTTTCCCCTATACAACTACATTTTTCAGCAGTTTTTTTCTTCCTTGTTCTTCTTTATGAGAGAAATATGGTAGCGTGCTTGGGATTCTTTACAACTTCTTTGTTTCTGCTTCGAAATTATTATTTTTTTTTTGTGTTTCACGCACGGGTCATTTTGGTCTGTGCGTGTGACGATAAAAATCAAAACAGTGCATATTAACGACCGAACGCACGTTGGGTATCATTCATTCTACGGGAAATGGCCGCAACAATGGAGGAAGTTGCGAACTCTCGTGTTTTTCTTCTGGGCGAAAGAAAAATGTTCGTAGGTTACGAAATTGTTTATGATTTTTAAGGTCGAACGAATAACACTGTCAGACGGAGGAAGAGAAGCTGTTCAGTGTCATAATTTTATCATTGATGAAGTGATCTGTGACGTCACGGATAGAAGCATAGACTAAAGATATTATTCTAACTCTGTGGATAGAACTCTGACTTCGAACCGTGATTATGAGGCTTTTTGGATCATTCATTGAGACATAATATGGTTTGAGGTAACCAATATGGCTACTTACTGCTCGACTCACGAAAGAAACAAATCTAATGAATCTTTTTTTCTTTTTCTTTTTGATGGGCTCTAGGTATTTCGAAAACTTTCGTTCTGCCTGTTTTTGCTTCAAAAATGCTTGATTAAAGCTGCGCAATTTCTTCAATGTAATTTATGGACCTATAATTAATATCAAAACAACATCCTAAACTATATGGATTGATGCAATTGGATAATATAAGACAATACGGAGACATTAATTTTCATTTTCGCATTTGAAAAGATATAAATAAGAAGTTGAAAATCAATGTTATTGCATGAATATCCAACTCAACCGGCTAATTATTTTATACTTAATTTTCTGGGCTTCGTATATCTCTAAGCGAACTCAATATATTTCAAAAATGCAGAATTCAATTCAATTTTCAAAATCATTGATGTGGCGGAAAACCCTACCAAATTTACGCATTTCTACGTTAAAATCGGCGATTTTAATATTGATTTCTATGGGGATCATCCTGTGCTTGTCCCTCAAAGTGATGATGATGATGATGATGATTATGACGTCTATTCGGAAAACCTCATTGACACACCTTGGATGACCATATTTCATCGAGCGATACACGGGAAATAGATCCTAAGTACACACGGAGAAAAGAGGTTCCTAATACGAGCAAAATGCGGGGGTTATCGATATCCTGAGTAAGGAAAAATGAGGACAGTACAGATCCTGGGTACGGAAAAATGCGGAAATTATAGATCCCAAGTGCACTTGAAATAGAGATCTTGAGTACAAGGAAAATGCAGGGAATAGATATACTGAGCGTGGAAAAATGCGGAGAATAGAGATCCTGAGTACTCTGGGAAAGTGTGAGAAGTATAAGTATGGGGAACTCTGCGTGGTGGACGATGCGTGGAATAGAGATCCTAAGTACATAGGAAATAGAGATCTGCGTACTGGGAAAATGCGGGGGAATAGAAATCTCCTGAGTACGGAAGGATGTGGATAATAGAGATACCAAGTACTGGGAAAATGTGGGGGGGGGGAGTAGAGATCTTAAGTGCTGGGAATGCGGGAATAGAGATCCTAATCGCGGGGAAAATAGGGAAATAGAAATCCTGAGTCTATGGGGCAAGTACGGGGAATAGAAATCATAAGTAGAGGAAAATACGCCGTTCTCTCAATTCACGTCTTTACTCTCTGAAATTATGAGCTTAAGGCCCGTGATAAACATGCTACTAAAAAAAAGTTTGCTTAGTTGCTACTTGGTAGCATGCTCGTTCATGCCCGGCGTGCGAAAGTAGTCAGACTTTTCATCCATCATATTTCATTTAAAAGCTTTATTTCTTCACATCTGAATTTTTTTTTTCAAAGATCTCTGTGGCCCCCCTTAGCAGCCTGTTGTCATGGCTCCTCTTCAACCTGGATTTTCACCCATGTGGCCCTTCTTGGAATATCTTGAGATTGCAGGGGGGGGGGGGGGTGCATATGGCCCCAGGTTGAGAAACACTGAAGAAAGAAGTCCAAAAATAGCTCTGAAAGATGAAAACCATCTGTCTTAAGAATATCATCGTTCGCCTGCCCTTAGTTCGTCCTGGACTGGAGTATGCTGTAAGGTTTTGGAGACCATACCTACAGAGGGACATAGACTTGGTTGAAGGGGTGCAGAGAAGAGCTACGCGTGTCCTTATTGGCACACAGGGCTTGAGTTATGAAGAAAGACTTCATTTTTTGAATATGTTTACATTGGATGAACGCAGGTGTCGAGGAGATATGATCGAAGTGTTCAAAATTTTCAATGGGATGGATAGGATGGACCATGAACTTTTAGTACACCGCCAATCGACTGCTTTTACAAGGGGACACCAGTATCGATTGGTGAGGGACAATGCAAGGTTATGGTGTCGCAGGGAATTTTTCTCCAATAGGGTTGTTAATAAATGGAATAGCTTACCCCCGGAGGTAGTAAATTGTAACACAATTGACACGTTTAAAAAGAAATACGATAAACATGTTGGGGTAAATCGAGAAGCTATCCATTCTTAGAATAAGACAACCATAAGTAATCTTTATGGGCATCGTATAATATTTTATCATGTGTATATATTGTTTGTAATTTGTGTTAATTGCATTTTTAATTGGGTTGCTGTATTTTTGAAACATATGACAACCATATTTTTATGGGCATCTTTTTATCAGCCACCTCGTTGGGCATTTTGCCTGTTGTGGCGTTGTATTTGTATTTGTATTTGTACAGTATACCGTTTTCGAATATCCATGATAATATAGTAAAGCTCGCATTCTGATGCCTCCTTCTTACGTTGAAGGTGAGGTTAAAGGGTGAAATTTTAGCCCCCTGGTTCGGTGCCTGAGGCACCAGACCCACCTCCCCCCCCCCCTAGTTGCGGCCCTGGTTACGATACATAACTGAAGAAACCCGGGCTGTTAGTTGATTTGAACGGCACATATCGGAAGACCCTGAGAGTCAAGTTTGAATCGGGACCCGTGGCTCAAGAATCTTTTTCTGTTAGAGAACCTCTACGACCCATATGAAAGTACTGCGACGACCCACAGGTTGAGAAACCCTGGCGTAGGTACGTTGCAGCCCATCTCAGTTTCTCAGTTTTTCCTGTGTTTAGAAATCTAACAGTGTTTCATTGTTGAAGCTTTTGGAACGAATTTCTCAAACAATGTAAAAGTTCCATTGTTTTGATTGGAAACATGATGCTCTCAGACTGCTTCATTCTTATCCATCCGCCTCTGAGGAGAGCTCCACGGCTTTTGCCCGTCCCATCTTCGGAGACGACGAGTTTGGATGACCAACCCCCAGTTTGCCCCCGCGTGCAGCTGGTCGGTCGCCATTTCACTCGCGCGCGTGATGGTCGACTGTCAAGGAAGCCGGGGCAGAGGAAGCGGCCCGTGTCGAAAGGCTTCTTTCCATCGTTGGGCCGAGCCATACGACCTTAACCGGGTCCGGGGCTCGGCCGAAACGTGGTGTACGGGCGAGGCCTCTACCACGGCACCCAACCGACCACTTACGGTTGCTGCTCTGGGGCCCGTCGAGAGAAGATCTTCGATGGGTTGCGCAGGATGAAGACGGAAATATGCCTACGTGGGAACCCGCCGTACACAAAGGGGTAACGCGCCTGGCACCATACCTCTTGGGTGGTGTGGAAAATGGTGCTTTTTTTTCTCTCTTATTCTAGCGGCTTGGCGAGTATTCTTTGCATTTAAGCTCTTCACGTACAAAGTTTTGGCTAGAAATTTTGAAAATTTGGATCTCTCTATTTGACGAATCGGTGATAAATATGGTTACCTTGTCCTAACCTGATCGCACGTTAGAAAAGGGAAAAAGGGGGGTGGGGTAGGTAGATAAGATAGATAATAGAGTTTCTTTAGAGTCCTCTTTCACCCTTACCCTATGTGTTCTCTTTAAGTATTATACGTACAGTATAGAAAGATACATCATATGTGTAGGGAAAAATCTTTAACAGATGGGAAAAAGATTGCTCAACTTCCGTTGAGAGATAGGGTCAGCTTCGTGACGATGAAAAGAGAGGAAAGAAAACAGAGAATTTGTTTGAGTTTATTCCACTGGTGTTTGGACGTAATATTACGTCAGTGATCGTGAGCAGGTTAAAGGCACCCAAACCTATGAATCCGACGTTAACTAGGTATCATAATATATCGAGCCCTGTTTGCTTCTGTACGTTACATTTAGAGAGTTGACGCGAATCAACCTACAGAAGTCATTCGATTCACCGAGCATAAAGTAGAACAGTAGTTCACAATCTAGGGCCATAGGGCCGCACCCCTTGTGGTCCTGGGATGGTCTGAGGAGCCCACGAGGGAAAAAATCGAGTGAAAGGGTAGCCACGACAGAGGCATTTAAGCGGGGGCACAGGAAACTGTGAAACAAAAATTCGGCTGTGAAGTTTTTAGTGAAATATGGTCGGGAAAGTATGTGACTTCTTTCAGACTCCAGCAAAGCCTGGAGCCAGAGAGGTCTCAACAGTGTCATGGGGGGCCCCCATGGATGAAATGATTTTTCTGAGGGACTTTACCCGACTAGAAACGTCTCTGCCTACCAGTTTACAAGCTTAATCTGGAAAATTTTAATCTTATTTCATTCATTATCACAAGGCCTTCTTCTGCATTAGCGGCAACCGGGAGGACCCGGGTGGGCCCCATGTGCTCAGATAGCATTGTTTGGGCCATCTTAGCACTGGGCACATCTGAGTATCATATCATACTGAGGGCATCATGTCCATAGAAGATCTGCGTAACGAGACCAAGTATTTTCGAGAGAAAGGATGCAAATATGTAAAATGTTATAAAAAATAATATTTATAACATTTATAATATAAATATTATAAATGTTATAAATATTATACCACATTTCATTCATTTTTTAGATAGACCATGGATTTACTATATAGGGTGTGGCCTCTGTTAATTCGCCCTTCATCTCATCAACTATTTATCGTAGAGGTATGGTTCCAATTTCAAAAATGCTAAAAATGTGTCTAGAAACCACTCCGTTTCAGTTTTGAGAATGAAAATACAGTGTGTCACAAAATAAAAAATAATTGATTTTACATGGACAATAAACTCAATTGGAAAGTTGTTGCAAATACAAAAATCTGCGAAAAGTTGAGAAAGAACATCGTAAACTAAGCGACACACAACGTCTCTTTCCCCTCATTTCTGCTTTTCTTTCTCAACTTGTCTGCGATCAGGACCGGACTAAGAAAGAGGGGGAGGGGGTGCGAAAGGTGCGGTCACACCGGGCCGCAAAATTGCATGGGCCGCCATTTTTTCAAAAGAAACCTCTTCCTATCTCGGCAGATGATTTAGAAATTTTTGATTAAAATCTCTTCTGGCTGGAAGTGCTCACCTAACAATTTGTATGAAAAATGCTCCGAAAAAAGTTCACCAGATCCTATCATTCTGGGCCCCCTACCCCCCAGGTGGATCCTGGCCCGTAAAAGAGCTGGGTAACCAGAGTCCTGCCTCGAGCAGATGGGGGGGGGGGCTTACAAAAAAATATACAATTATTTTGCATGATAAATCTTTTCAAGAAGCCTTAAGAAAGTCTGCCCCGGGGCCTCGAGAAGGTACACTACGTCCCTGGGTTGACTCCCATAGGCTCCTTCCCACAAGCAGGGTCGATGCTTGGTCAGCCGGGCAAGATCACATTTTGGAGCCCTTTGTAATGTTTGGTGCATTGCAGAGTAATGAATATCCGGTAAAAAAATTTGACACGGCGGCCCTGCTTCTGGAGGGTGGCCTGATGCACCAATATGCGTTAAGAACAGGGGTGACTCGAGAAGAAATCTGTACTTGTGCGAAGCCTATTTTTGGTGTCCCCTGCCCACGTTTTTTTTGTCAGGTTTTCAACTCGAATTTCGCACTCCTCTTAGAGCAGTGCCCAAATGCGGATCCAGGGGAGGGAGGGGGTTGCCCCCCCCCCTGGATTTTGAAAATACACTAAAAATGGTATATTGAGTACATGTGCTTTGCCCCCCCCCCCGGAAAATGTTGAAATGATGGCCCTGTGATCCAATGCACCTACACAGGATGATTCTCCGACACATCGCCCTGGGTCCGCCTGCCTTCACTCCATTAGAAGCTGAAGATGTCTGCCTCGGCTATATTAGCAGCTGAAAATGCCTGTACCTCCGCTCCATTCGGAGTTGAATATGTCTGCCTCCACCCATTTCGCAGTTTAAGATGTCTGTTTCAGCTTCTTTCCTAGCTGAATATTTCTGCCTTTACTCCATTCGCAGCTGAATATTTCTGCCTTTACTCCATTCGCAGCTGAATATTTCTGCCTTTGCTCCATTCGCAGCTGAATATTTCTGCCTTTGCTCCATTCGCAGCTGAATATTTCTGCCTTTGCTCCATTCGCAGCTGAATATTTCTGCCTTTGCTCCATTCGCAGCTGAATATTTCTGCCTTTGCTCCATTCGCAGCTGAATATTTCTGCCTTTGCTCCATTCGCAGCTGAATATTTCTGCCTTTGCTCCATTCGCAGCTGAAGATATTCACTTCTGTTCCATTCGTAGTAGCTGAAGATGTCTGCCTTTGCTTAGGGACGGATCCAGGGGTGGGGGCGATAGGTAAGAACCGAATAATATTGGAAAATTTTCCTGTCCCGTAAAATACGGGACGATTCAACGAACTTACACAATTCCCCCGACACATAGACCTATATCCGCACTTGGCGGTGCCCATACAGCCACGCAGGTCGCACGGCCAAAGAACGGTCCCTAGTTACGAACACCGATTACGGTTTCTTTTCTGAATTGTTTCCAACTCTGCTTCAACATTACGAGAGGGTGCCAGAATGCTTGCTTGACACAGCTGACCAAACCTCTAGTTGTGTCCCCGGGTCTACGATGGTCTTAAGGTGGCCTTGGTGTACAAATGGGCAGGGACAGAACAGAGAAAGGAATCTCTGCCCGTGCGGGATATATTTTTGGTGCCCCGATGACGTTTCTCAGCTCAAAATTTTTTTTTTAACCTTCCAACTCGGATTTGGCACCCTTTCCTAGAGAAGTGCCCCATGTGGCTGCGCAGATCGTACGGCCTCTGTGGGGGGCTGAAAGGCTTCAGCCTAGTTTCTTATAATTTTTGTTTTTTTCAATACGTGTATATATTGTTTATAAATTTTATTAATCGAATTTTAATTGGGTTGCTATATTTGTGAAATATATGGCATCCATATTTTTATGGGCATCTTTTTCTCAGCCACCCTATAGGCATTTTGCCTGTTGTGGCGTTGTATTTGTATTTATCGAGGGACCAGTGAAAAATCTGGCCTCTAAGGCCCCAACAAAGATCCCAGCCTTGTGGCCCCTGCTGCAGGACATGGGTGCGATAAATGCATCCAGTTTTCCCGCTAGGCCAGTACATGCTATAGATATTGTATCTAGGAAGTAATAAGTCCCGTATATACCGGGTGACTTGAAACGTTTACGCCGTCCGCCAATAGCAGTTTTGTTTTGCCTCGTAGCATTTACCGCGAATTCACAATGGCACTAATACAATTTTAAGGGAATTAAAACTAATTTAATACGTTAGAATACTTTAAGATAGCGGTTCTCAACATTTTTTGACTCGCGGAGCCCTTTTTAGTAAAAAAATTCAATGACGGAGCCCTGTAGGCCCATTTCTAATCATTCATTAAAGTTACTAATTTATTTTTACCATTTAAAAATGTTTATAATTATTTTTTTTTTCATTTTAATGTTTTTTTTATTTTCCTAGAGCGGCCACACAAGCAGACACTGAGCTATAAGTTTACTTATAGCTCAGTGCAAGCAGATGACAGTTATAGCTCAGTGCAAGCAGATGACAGGTAAGATTTTAAAAAGTGAAAATTACAAAAACCAGTTTTTTGTAATGTGCTGCCATCTACTCTCAAATTTAATAGTGACTCACGTGGTGATGATGAAGTTTAAATTAAAAAAACTACATTCGTTATTCCTCTCTGTTCCTTATAAACAAAGCTCATAAACTGAACTGGAAATTTGAACTGAAAGTTCGGTTATTTTTATTGGGCATAAGAAGGCGTCCAAAACAAAGAACCTCTTAATGAGCAGACGACAGACGGTTTGTTCGGCTCCCTACAAGCTCAGCTCAAAAACAGAGCTGGAAGTTCGAACTGCCAGTTCAGTAATTTGTTCCGGACAAAAGGAGACGTTCAAAACAAGTAACTTGGAGAGAAGCAGACGACAGAGATTCTGAGGCTTGAGATTCATCGAGCTTATAATTACTGGAGATAGCATCCAGCCACCGCGACTGCAGCGACATCAAATGCAAGGAAATCACGGTACTCGATGAAAACAAACTTCCCGCCTGGCAATTTGCCCATAGAAATGTACAGTTCGGTCTCTAAATATTGGGTTTTAAAGATTAAAAAAAGGATGGAGAAATCATCTAAAGGTGAAAAAAGATTTAATTATTTATTTCATTAATACTGGAATCATTTCTTTCATTAATTCTTGGATTTTCCTCCATTAATTCTGGAATTTTTCTTCATTATTTCTTGAATTTTCTTTCATTAATTCTAGAATTATTTACTTTATTAATTATTATTTCTTTCATTACTTCTGGAATAATTGCTCTCAGGAATTCCGGATTTTTTTCTTTCATTAATGCTGAAATATTTTCTTTCATTAATGCTGAAATATTTTCTTTCATTAACGCTGAAATTATTTCTTTTATTAATTCTGGAACTGTCTCTTTAATTAATTTTGGAATTGTCTCTTTTTCATTAATTTTGGAATTACCTCTTTCCTTCATTCTGGAATTATCTATCATTAATGCTGAAATTATCTTTTTCATTAATGCTGAAATTATCTTTTTCATTAATTTTGGAATTATCACTTTTTCATTAATTTGGAAATTATCCCTTTCCTTCATTCTGGAATTAGCTTTCATTAACTTTATTATAATATTTTTCATTAATGCTGAAGTTATCTTTTTCATTAATGCTGAAATTATATTTTTCATTAATGCTGAAATTATATTTTTCATTAATTTTGGAATTATATTCTTCATTAATTTTGGAATTATATTCTTCATTAATTTCAGAATTATCAATTCTATCAATGCTGGAATTATCACTTTTATTAATGCTGGAATTATCACTTTTATTAATGCTGGAATTATCACTTTTATTAATGCTGAAATTATCTTTTACATTAATTCTAGAATATTTTCTTTCATTAATGCTGAAATTATCTTTCATTAATTTTGGAATTATCTCATCGATGTTGAAATTATTTTTTCGTTTTTATTGTTTTATACTCCTGTTTATGCCATAAGAAAATAACGGGGGATCTTGTTTGTTTCCACCGAGTGACGTCATGTTCCGACGAAAGATGTTGGGGGACACCATTCTCAGCACTGCCAAGGCGGAGATCGCCGACGTCATACCCTCTCCAGTAATTATGCTGTTGGTGCTGCCATCTGATCTCGAAATTTCAGGCAACTCATGCAATGATGCGAAAAAGAGAGAGAGAAAGAGAGTTCTTTGTTACTTTTTTTAGCGTAAAATTTTTTTATGAGACGAAAATTTCGGTAAAAAAATTCGTAGATTTGCAAGAATCGATTTTATGTAGAAAAAATTATTATTTCTTTCCATAAAAAAATTCCGACAATATGGATGATCGAACAAATAAGTGAAAATATGTATTATGTGGTCTTCAGATAGGGTTACCAGATTCGAAACTGAAAAAGGAGTATGCCTGGTGCGAATGTTAGGCAATGCCATCTTAACGCATTCCTTCCCCACCCCGGGCAGTGCCCGAAGGTCCTGAAGAGAAGAGGGGCCTCAGAAAAACGAGACGGAGTTGAATTTTTCGAGAATTTTTGGTCCTCCAAAAAATCCCTTGGCTCGGGAGCCCATGATGCTCTTAAGACGATCCTGCATGTCAGCCCCACCCTTGTGGGGGGTCATGGAACTCCAGTATTTAATTCCTTTACTTCTATAAATTTACATTAATTAAACAGTAATAAAAAATTCGAAAAATGATCATTTACCGAATTCCAACGTATATTTGATAAAGAGATGATGAAGCATAGGAGGAGATCGACTTGCAAATCTGGGGGGGGGGGCACGGTCGTTATTGCTGGGGGGGGGGGCAAGATGATGATGATGTCAATTCATATATACATATACAGTCAAACCTCGTTAATGAGTCACTCTTGTAAGAGCAAAAATATGACTTAGTAAACGGAGTGACTCGTTAAGCGGAGTAAGCCATAGCTGTGCCAATTCCAATTGGGAGTTCCAAAAAGTGACCCGGTAAGCGGAGTGACGTGTTAACCGGGTGACGCACGAACGAGGTTTGACTGTATACATTAGATCAGTCGACTCCATCTTCATGCCCCCCCCCCGATGCCCCCTCCCGTATCTCCGCCCATGTGATGAAGTGTTATAAAAGTGTGACAAAAATGTCTGTTTGTTCAATATGATTCGAGCCACGATGAAGTGACAGCGGGTGGACCACGATAATTATTATTAATAATTTATGAATTTTGTAAAATTAATTTAAATGTCGTTCCCTCTCAATGGATCGCGTTTGATTACGATCCACACTATCAACGCGTTCCTGAAATAATGAAAGAAAATTTAGTGTAATAAAAATAATAAAATGCGTTCTTTGTGAAAAAAATTTCCCCTTTAAGATTTACATTCGTAACTCGGAAAGTTTGTAAGTCGGGGAGCAACTACATAAACATTTTTTAGAGGTGCCGCAAAAAATTTTTTTGCAAAAAAAAATTGCTTCTAAGCTCAGACCTGCCTCCGGTGTTTGAATTTAGATATCTCAGGGAATAATGCAATTAAAAACATGTAATTTGTTTGTTGGGCTCAGAAGAGAAAGAGCAACAACTGTCTAATTGGAAGTTAGATGACGGGGGGAGGGATCGTATAAAAGTTTACATTTTTCATTTTGTGTACACTGTATTTTCATCCTCAAAACTCGCACAGGGTGATTTCTGGTCACATTTTGAGAATTTTTAAAATTAGAATCATATCATTATGTCGAACAGATGATGACTGTAACAACACTCCAAGGAGAAACTATTGAATGTTAGAATGGCTATAATATTACCAATAGGCAGGGCCGCAAGTTGTGGGGGGGGGGGAAGCAGGCGGGTCTGGTGCCCCGGGCGCATCACAAAAGGGAGCGCAAATTTCACCATTCAACCATTCAGCATTACGAGGGAGGTGTCTAAGTGAGTGGTTGCCCCGGCTAACCAAGTACCTAGTTGCGGCCCTGCCTGTAGGTATCTTATTTCTGACGAATAACCGTTATATTGGGTATATTTTTCTTTGAGATACATTCCCAAGTTTGTAATTTACATCTGGTAGCATTTCTTTTAATTCTATAGATCAAACTACGCAGTTGATCCCCTAATGACCCACAAAAATCATGCCCTTATTCTGTAGAACTTGGTTTACTGCATGGGCCCATCTGGGCACTTCTCCGGGGTGTCAAGTGACAATTATATCTGGTTCCGATTTTCAAGAGTAAATATGCAAATAGGTAGGTAAAAATTTTTAGCTAGGTAGTAGTAGTGCGTATGATAATGTTAAGACAGCCCTGGACGTACTTTATGAAGTTTATAGTTCTCATCATTATGTTTATTATAGTTTATTATAGTTTATTATAGTTTAATATAGTTAGTTATAGTATAGTAATATTATAGTTTCTCATCTTTTGTGCCATCCTTGTGATAATGATCTTCAACTACAGTCGAACCCGTTTTAACGAACACTTTTCCAATCCCCCAGATAAATTTACATAGGGGCATTTTTGAATAACCTGGAATTCCTTTATAACGAAATTTTGTTATAACCAAGTGATTTCTACCGTCTCTTGGAGTTCGTTATAACGGGATTTGACTGTATGCAATCAAGTGTTCTTAAAATTTTTTGATCTTCTATCGCAGTGGTTCTCAACCTGGGGCCATATGGCCCCCTTGTGGCCCTGGGATATTCTGGGTGGGGGAGGGCCACGGGAGAAAATCAAAAGAAAGGTGATCCACGACAGTTGGTGAAGGGTGATGATTGGAAAATATTACTACTTTCAGAATTAATCAGATCCGTCCATATAACCAGGGGCATCTTAATCCTTGGGGGTCTATGTGGGTATGACCCGGGTCTTCATGTCTATAATGGAGGGAGGGGGCAGGGCCGTCTTAAGAGCATCATGGGCCCCCCGGGACAATGATTTTTATGAGGCCCCACCTGGGGTTAATTCTAGAAAATTTCAACGAGATCTCATTTTTGTAGGCCACTCTTCTCTTGAGGCAAAACGGGACAACCGGGACATTTTTGCTAAATTGTCAGGACACCAAAAAAAGCAGAAAACCGCGATTCGGTTCCGGGAAATAGGGACGTATATTACGCCACTACAAGTATTAGTGGAAGTTCGAGGTTTGTTTCTGTGACTGACAACAAACTATTTGCAAAGCAATCACATCTAGTGAGTCATCTGACATCATAATAAGCTGAAAGAAATGTATGAGAATTTTATTACTTTTAATGAGGTCACTGTCCCTGTTTCTTCTGTTTTTCTGGCTGTTCCGACTTTTCTGCAAAATTTTCCCGGTTTTTCACGTAATTTCAACGAAGCTAATTTGACATTAGCTTCGTTGAGCGATTATATTCATATATATTAATCGTTCAACGATTATATTCATCTACACAACCCAGAAATAAAATTGCGATAATTACAACTACGAATAAGAATATTTTTTCACACTAGGAGGGCGGGGGGAAAAAGCCGCCCCTCCCCCGACGGCTTCGCCGTCCAAAACCCATTAAACTTCTCCAAAGGATCGAACTACTCCAGGATGCCAGCAAAATACACGATGCACCGCAGTACGTACGTTGTACACGTTGTGTATAACGCAATAATGTATTGGCAATAATAACGTATTGGATGGGCAATACACAATAAGTAATGCACCACTTATGCATCCAATTGATCCACTTGATGCATCGCAATTGGCAAAGTACCATAGTATGCAATGCATTACAATAAGGAATGCACCACTATATGCGGTGAATCTCAACACGCAAAGCACCATTATCGGCAATAAAGCATATTACTACCACTATATGCAGTGCACCCCAATGAAAAACAGCAAAACGCGATGCACCACCATCGGCAATAAAGCAAAATAAGTAGTAAGTAGTGCAACATGATAAGGAATGCACCACAATACGCAATACAACACAATACGCGATGAATCGCAATTGGCAAAGTACCATAATATGCAATGCACCACAATACATAAAAATAAGCGCTGCATAAGCAATGCATCTGAGTACGCAATGTATTAAGCAAAGTATAATAATATGCAATTCACCACAATACGCAATAAGCACTGCGTTGCTATTAGAAATTACAGCATGCGATGAACTACAATATGGAAGGCGCCATTATTTGCAGTACGCCGCAATAAGCAATACACCCCCAATACGAAATAAGCACTCATTAAAATAAGTAATAAACTATTCAGGGCACAATAAGCGATACGGCACGATACGCAATACGCACTGCATTATAATATGCAATACAGCACGTGATGTGCACCACAATGCGCAATAGGCGATGCATGGCACGCAATAAGCAATAAGCAATGCATTAGAATAATCAATACAACTCACGATGGACTACTATACGCAATTGACCAAAAATAGCAGTGCACCACTATTTACAGTGCACCGCAATATAGCATAAAACGTAATTCACCGCAATACGCGATATATCGCAATAACCGCAATTCACCGATACGCGATATATCGCAATAACCGCAATTCACCGATACGCGATATATCGCAATAACCGCAATTCACCGATACGCGATATATCGCAATAACCGCAATTCACCGCAATACGCGATATATCGCAATAACCGCAATGCGCGATATATCGCAATAACTGCAGCACCATAATATACGGAAAAAGGAAAAGCACTGCATTACTACATTACAAATAAGCAGTATATCACGTGATGCGCTGCAATGCGGAATGCACCATTATTTTCAATGCATACAATAAGAAATACGGCCCATAAAACACGCAATGCACCCCCATCAGCGATTCCGTACAATAAGGAACCAACCATCAATAACACCAACCATCATAAGTTAATTGGGTGCACAGTGCACCCTATTTATTCAGGGCACCATAAAAAGCAATGCACTACTCTATATTCAGGGAACTAATGCACCACCAATACAACACAATACTTATTGTACCACCATCGTCAATACAGCACAATAACTAGTGCACCCCATATTCAAAGCACCGCAATAAGTAATGTGCTACTATATTTAGTGCACCACATTAAGCAATACACCACCATTGCGATAAGCAAAACAACCCAATGCGTAATGTACCGCCATCGGCAATACAGAACAATAAGAAATACACCTCCACCATAGGCAATGCAGGACAATAAGCAATGCACCACAGTATCGTGCACCAAAATACGCAATGAACCCCCCAATACACCATAATCACTGCATTACGCTTATGGCTCGTGCATATGCAGAAATATAAGTAGTGCACCGTGTGGTGGTCGAGTGGTTATAGTGACGGACTCGCGATGCGAGGATCCGGGTTCGAACCCCACAGTGGTGGTCGGCTGAAGTTGGTTTTCTGTGGTTCCCAACTTCAAGGCGCAAATGCGAGCCGATCTCCCCGTTAAAAAGTCTCGCCATAGAGAGCAACAGTCCTACAACGATAAATCATTCAATCATAACACTTCACTCATAGTTTGAAAAACTTGTGGCAGATGGCAGCACTACACATAACAAGCATTACAGAGAAACAACAAAACTTCACGTCAGGTTTCACTACACGTACACGCACATTCCCGCATGTACCGATTCGTTGGGGGGTTCCGCGGGGAGGGGGGGTTGTGGGCGGGGTGCATGTGGGGTGTAGTAGTAGTAGGTAGGGCCTCCAAAAAATGGCTCGGGGATCCATGGTGTTCTTAAGTCAGCCACCTCGTTGGGCAATTTGCCTGTTGTGGCGTTGTATTTGTATTTGCAAGTAATGCACAAAATACGCAATACAGCACAATACGTTGTGCATCGCAATAGGCAAAGCACCATAATATGCAATGCACCACAATACATAATAATAAGCATGCATTACGATAAGCAAAAGCTACACACACTAATCACAAAATAAGCAATGCAGCACCGAAATACAGCACAATACGCGATGTATCGTAATAAGCTAAGTACCGTAATACGTAACGAGCCACAATATACCATAACCAGTGCATTACAATAAGCAATACAGCACTCAGTGCACGTAAAGCATCACAATCAGTGGATGTGTGTAATCAGTAATATAGTGCATCACAATGCAGCATACTACCCGATGCACCACAATTCGCAACACGGCACATTATGCGGTGCAACGCAATAAGCAAAGTACTATAGTACGCAATGCACCCAATAACGCTAAATTACAGCAAGCAATACAGCACGCGATGCACCGCAATATGCAACGCACCGCACAATCAGCAACGCACACTGTGATGTATACCTACCTACCTCTCCACATACCTCTGGGAAGATGCACAAAACTTGGTCCGTACAGGTCAAGGAGTTCCCAATATGTTCAGGACTTAAATGAAAACTTAAAACCCAAAATCGTAACCCACTTCCGTAACTGATTTCCGTCTCAAAAAACGTCAACGACTATGTAATAAAAAGTCGTCACTAATTTCCATTGCATAGAAACGGGCCCTTTTCGGGTATGTGATTTTATATTGCAGAATAGAGATATTTGTCGTGGTTTCTTTTTTTTTTAATTTAATACAATTTGAAACGACTTTTCATTTTCCTCGATATATTATCACGTTAGAATAATATTGGTCTTTTACTACTTTTTAGGCATTGGACCGATGCCTAAAAAAGTAGTATTGGTACCAGTTTCAATTTATTTGCTTATATTTGTGACAGACAACCTACTGTTTGCAGTGGCATTTAGTGAGTCTTTATATGCTGAAATAATCATAAGAGCCACCCAGGCACACAAGAAGTGGCCCAGCACCTGGGCTGGCTACGTAACCAACTACAGGCTCATCAGAGCCACCTAACCAGGGAGAAATGGTCCAGCACCTGGGCTGGCCACGCCATCATCGGCGGGCTTACCAGAGACATCCTGTCAAACGTAGAGTGGTCCAGCACCCGGGCTGGCCACGCCATCATCTGCGGGCTCTCCAGAGCCATCTAGCCTAACGGAGAGTGGTCCAGCACCCAGACTGGCCACAAAACCAACTGGGGCTCAGCAGAGCCACCTAGCCAGGGAGAAGTGGTCCAGCACCTTGGCTGGCTACGCCATCAACCGCAGGCTCACCAGAGACATCCTGTCAAACGTAGAGTGGTCCAGCACCCGGGCTGGCCACGCATCCAATTGGGGCTCACCAGAACCATCTTCCTACGTTTTAGGCATTGGTAGAATAACGATTTGTTTACTTATATTTGTTGCAGACAAACCAACTGTTTGCAGTGACATCTAGTGAGTTTTTATATGTTGAAATAATCATAAGCTGAGACAAGTGTATTGGGCTTTTCCTACGTTTTAGACATTGGTAAAATAACGATTTGTTTACTTATATTTGTCACAGACAAACCAACTGTTTGCAGTGACATCTAGTGAGTCTCTATATGCTGAAATAATCATAAACTGAGACAAGTGTATTGGGCTTTTCCTACATTTTAGGCATTGGTAGAATGTCGATTTGTTTACTTATATTTGTCACAGACAAACCAACTGTTTGCAGTGACATCTAGTGAGTCTTTATATGCTGAAATAATCATAAACTGAGACAAGTGTATTGGGCTTTTCCTACATTTTAGGCATTGGTAGAATGTTGATTTGTTTACTTATATTTGTTACAGACAACAAACTGTTTGCTGTGACATCTATTGAGTCTTTATGTGCTGAAGTGTCATCATTAGTGGACTGACCATATTTACTCGAGAAAAATATGGTAAATCAAGCTTAGAAATACGGAATATCGCCAATTATCGCCAAAATTCATGCTAGAAATAAACATATATGCCAACTCGTGCTAAAAATCATAGAAAAGTCGTGAATATCGGGAAATGAAGCCCATTTCAAATTTTAAAGAATTAAAATAAAGAAAGACATGAAAAAAAAAAGTGAGTGATTTTCTTGTTTGTCGTCTTGATATAATTTGTGAGTTTGGAACTTACTTTTATTCGTTGATTTGATGAATAAAATTGGTAATGAAAAGTGAAGCTTCTTTTGAAAGTGTGGCTTCGTTGAAAATACGTGAAAAATCGGGACATTTTTGCGAAAAAGTCGCGACAGCCAGAAAAACAGAAAAGACCGGGACTGTGCACGGAAGTACGGCACTTATGGTCACCCTACTTATGGCTCTTATTATTTCACTGCTTGCTATAATGAACAGACACGGAGTAATTCCACACTAGAAATATGTATTTATATTTAATGTGGTGTTGAGTCAGCCCCCCGCTCATTCTAAAAATATGCACGAATATGACACATCCCCCCCCCCCACGATTTTTTTTAAATTTCGATAATGTTTCGAGATTAATTTACACGTGCATGGTCTATCTATTTATTGTAATATATGAAATCACAAACTCGAAAAGGGCCTGTTTCTATGCAACGGAAATCCTGTACGTTTTTTTGGTGAAGTTTTCATTAACCGGGTTAACCTAGCCGGGTTTTCCTAGGAGTAAAATTTCTGCGCAGTGTGGGTGCAGCGTGAAAACGCTGATTGGTTAAAAACCTGAAATTCAGATTTTTTGACCAATCACAGTTTTCACGCTGGACGAGCAGCAGAAAGCCTGCTTCTAGGAAAACCTGGCTTTACTCTTGAATATATCGGGAACCGTTTGCCCCATCGGGACCAAACTATGTGTATGTACCGAGAGGCTTGCACCCCAATATCCTGCAGCAAGACCCCTAGGATGGGAGAGTTTAAGAGCCCCAAACCAGATTTTTCACGGCGGCCCTTCTGTGGTTAATTTATGGTGTGAAAAATCAAAAAGTTGTAAGAATCGTTCCGGCCCCTGTCAGCCCTGCCTTTGTGGTGGCCATGCCGAGAGGAATGTATATGGATACATATATCAGCTGTGCTCGCAGCACACAAGGTCGGGGCACCCAGGGCGTGGCATTGCATATACACCTTCATCGGAAAAGTAAAAGCTTTTATTTCCAAGGGCCTTTGATGGATCTCAATATTTTCTTGCTGCTTTAACATTGAAAAATTTACAATGGCGGAAGCCCAAAATATATCCACTCTGTGGGCCCCCATAAAAATCTACGAGTTGGGTCCCGGCTCCTTGATTGGGTGGACCTGGATTTTATTGATTGGCAAAATGAATACAAATAAAAATTTTCTCGTGGTTCTTGGGGGGGGGGGGTGTCCGAGAAGTCTCCGGTCACCCCTCCCCTCCATGGAAAAGTTGAAAGGTTTCATTTCGGGGTGCCTTGGATGAATCTCAACGATTTTTGTTGTTTAACGTTGTAAAAATTGTGACAACGGCAGCCCGAGGTAAATCCAGTTTGGGGTCCCGGGTAATTGGTTGGGATCCTGGATTTTATTTGTTGTTAAAATGAACATAAATGAAAATTCTTCGTATCCCTCACAGAGGGGATGTCCGACAAGCCCATGTGGGGGGGGGGGGAGAGCATGTGTAGTTGACAGGTTTGATTTTGAGGGCCTTGGATGAATCGCATTGTTGTTTTGTTGTTTTACACTGTAAAATTTATAACAGAGGAACACCGAGATAAATCCAGTCTGGGCTCCGCTAAAATTTGCGAATCGGGTCGTGGGTCCTCGATTGGAAACCCAAGAATTTATGTGTTGGTGAAATGAATACAAGTGAACATTTTTCTCGGTCCAACAGGGCTCCAGTCTGCGGAACCCTCATGGAAAAGTTTCCTGGGGGTACTTAATGAATCACATTTGTTTTTTTTTTCCCGTTTATTATTTTAAAATTCGTCAGTAAGCTGGTGCTTCGACAGGTACTTTCCATAGTACTCTGATAAGGTGAGACAAAATAAACAAGATATGTTGTGAAGAGAAAATGAGGGGTGGCCAACAGGCGGAAGAGGCCCCTCAGTAATTAAATAAAATCAAAATGCCGCTGCTATCTGATGACGAAAATTAAACCCGGGTTGAATGGTTGTGAAGAAGCTTGATTTAATATTATACATTTATGAGACCCTGGGCCGTAACTAATCTGGAGCAACCGGGACACTGCCCCGAGTCGAATGGTTTATATAAAATTCACCGACAACAATTCACTGCTAGGAAAATTCACCGACTAGCAATTCGTCGACGGAAAATTCATCGATAACAATTCGCTGATAACAGTTCGTCACGAAGCTACCGAGTCCGTGAGCGAGTGAGCGAGATACTAAGTCCGTGACTGAGGGGGCGAACGAGTGAGAAAGTGATTTAGTGAGTGAGTGGGCGAGTGACTGAGTGAGTGACGCGTGAACGGGTGAGTTTATGGGCGAATTAGTGTGAGAGCGAGCTACTGAGTCTGTGAGTGGTTGAGTGAGGGTGAGAGTGAATGGGTAAATGAGCGAGTGAGTCAGTTAACGGGTGAGTGGGTGGGCGAATGAGTAGGCGAGCGATCTAAAGAGTCCGTGAGCAAGTGGGCGAGTGAGGGAGTGACCGAGCGAGCTACTGAGTTCGTGAGCGAGTGGAATAGTGAGTGGGTGAGCAGGAGAGTGAGCGAGTGAGTAGGAGAGCGAGCTATACTGATTCCTTGAGCGGGTGGGTGAGGGAGCGAGTGAATGGAGGGACGAGTGACTCGAGAGGGTGAATGCGGGATTCATTGAGCGAACTACTGAGTCCGTGAGCGAGTGAATGGGTAAGCTGGTGAGGGGGCGAATAAGTGGGCGAGTGAGCTACAGAGTCCGTGAGCGTGCGAGCGAGCCAAACATTAAGGGAATGAGTGAGAGCGAGAGAACGCTTTAATTATAAATATGTAAGGAACGGAAATCATGTCGAAAATTATTAATTAAATACTGTATGTTTTGAATGTGGATATCACCAATTAAACATGTAATGAAAAGTTTGTCGGAAATTATATCCGCTCTTTACATTTCTTACAATGTGGTTGAAGGTATATAATATACATTCTCACAATATTATTATTATTTTTTCGTTGTATTCTTTTATGTAATACTAGCTATAATAGCCGGCGTTGCCCGGGTTTTCTTCAATGAGGCTTTTTGGATCACGTGATATCTCCCTCTTTCTTTGAGGGACATACAAACCGTGTCTAAGTGCACCAATATGGCGACTTCCTGCGCGACTCATGGAAGAAACAAATCTAGATTTAGAGAAACGTAAAAATAAATAAATATTTTTTTTCTTTTTTTAAAGGGTGCTATGTATTTTGATGCCCCCCCCCCCCGCGAACTTCAAGTTATCCATCTCTGCCTCTCTTTCAGCTTCCAAAAATGCTAAATTAAAGCTGTGGAATTTTTTCGATGTACTTTTTACGGGCCCATAATTAATTTTAAAACAACCAAAACTATATGAATTTATGCAGTTGAATATTAAAAGACAATACGGAGACATTAATTTTCATGCTTGAGAAGATATAAATAAAAAGTTGAAATCAATGTTATTGCATGAATGTCCAACTCAAAAGTAGGTCCGGATAATTACTTCATATTTGATCTCCTGGGCTTCGTATATCTCTAAGCGAACTCAATATTTCAAAAATCGAGAATTCAATACAATTTTCAAAATTATTGATGTGACAGAAAACCCCACCAAATTTCCGCATTTCTACATTAAAATCGGTAATTTTAGCACTGATTTCTATGAGGATCACCCTTTTCCTGACCATCAAAGCGATGCTGATGATGATTACGACGCCATTCAAAAAAACCTCATTACTGGGAGTATTGAAAATGTGGCACAAACCATTATAAAGGCATAAATATTATACGTATACTGACAGCGTTGAAGAAGTGGCAAACCGTTGTAAAGGCATATACACGTCTTAAACGCATTGCTAGGGAACCACGGTAACGAAAGTAAACGTCCGGAAAGTGATTGTTGAGGGCCAAAAACCATTGTTGCCCTACGGTTTTTTGCCCATTTGGGGCATTTGCCCTGCTCTGACGAAATTTTAAAGTAGCCTATCGTTCAAGTCGGGTTCCATTTGGTATATATGCAAAATTTGGCGACGATCGATCTAAAATTGTGGATTTGTATAGAGAACATACACACAGACAGGCAGATAGAAAATCAATTTTATATATATAGATTCCATTAATTTTTTTTTTCCAGCACCAGTAGCGGGACAGGGGTCTGGGCCATATTTTCGACAGGTCAAAATCCCAACAGGGTTGAAATCCCGAAAGGGTCGAATTCGCAATTTCTGTCGAGATTTGCATTTCTCGCGATGAAGGGCGTTGTGGGGCGCCGATCAAGTAAATTTTGAAATTTTAATTTTCACCGTTTAGATAAGCAGCACTTTGCCCTCTCTGTCTGTCAGGTGCATTTCTCGCAGCATAAAATGTCTGGGCTGGGCCAGGGGGGTAGTTTAGTCGTTTTAAGAAATAAAGGTCTCAATTATTCGACACTTTCATACCATGTTTTGACTTGGCCTCTTGAACGTAGTAAAAGCGAGATTTCCCTGTTTTATGATTTTATGTTCCCTGCATTTGGCGAACAAATTTGGTTTTTTTTTGCTTCAATTTATTTCCGGTTCCGAACACGGAAGTCACAATTCATACTCACCGAAAGACTGGTGCTCTAACCCCTCAGTGTGGGACTTTCTGCGGTAAAATTTTTTTGTGGTCGTGTCGCCCTTTCTGTTGTACCCCTGTGTGCAGGGCCGTCTAAAGAACATCATGGGCCCACGGGCCCAGTGATTTTTCTGAGACCCTGCCTTTTTTCGAAAATTTCAACCCGCTCTCGTTTTGGGAGGCTCCTGTCTTCTTGAGGCCCCCGGGTCGTGCCCAGGTGGGCCCATGCGTTAAGACGGCACTAGGAGGGGGGGACTGCACTATATGGGATCTGGTACTATGATTTTCACATGTGACCCGAAAGAAAGGGAAATGCTCCATAGGAACATGAATCGCAATGGTAAAGACGACTCCATAGGAAGCGAAGGACGAAGGATCAAAGAATGGGAGTTCGACCTACCAACAATGAACTGGTCTCTCGAGCACGACAACAGTGCCCACGTCGGAATCCATACCCCCCAACACCATCCCATCCCCAACCACGCCTGCAACGGACAACCAGTACAGCAACACAAGCGCCGCTACGGGAAGTCTGTAAGCTGTCACTTGCAGCTAAGTATGGAGGGCCGCCAAAGCAACGGTTGATATGATGGGAGGGTCGATTTATCGTGCATGTTCGTTGGACCGTCCCGTATTTTACACAGACCATTTTTTATAATATAATTTGACACCTGGGAGAGATGATAATCCACCATTTGAATCCGTGTCTAGCCAGGATTCCAGAGATTGATCGGATTTATTAAAAGTTTATTCATAATATGAATGTACTTGTATGAGGGTGGAGACGGGGCCCTGGATAGGACGGGAGGGGGAGGCCACGAGAAAAAAATCTGATCTGTATGGGGCCATGAGCTGAAAAAGGTTAAGAAACACTGTTCTATCGGATGATATAGATGTTCAAAAAAAAATTTAATACCATAAAAAAAAATACCATTTGATATCTTTTGTGGTGCCCCTTTTGCACTGATGCAATAAGCACGTGCTTATTTTTCTTAATGGTTAACCCGGCCCTGGGTACATGTTCAAATGCTCGTGTTGTGAACCTAACGTGAAGTTTGTTACTGTGTAACGCTTGTTATGTGTAGTGCTGCCAAGCTTCACGTTAGATTCACACAACACGTACGCGCACGTTTTTCATGGTACCAGATCCTGAGGTCATTTGAGACCCCCCCCCCCCCCTAAATCCACAGATATACAATGGAGCGCATTATTCCGCCTCCTGTGTAGTGGCTTTAGTCCCGCATATATGTTACAGTAAAAGCCCGAAGAGTGGTAAAACCTAGGTTTTACCAAGTCGAGTTGGTAAAAGCCCGAAAAACGCTTGTAAACGTACACATTTCTGACCACCAAGCACTTCGATAAAAGCTGACATTTAGCAACTTTCGCGAAAATTAGTAAAATTGCAAATTTTCTGATTTTCATTTTCATAAATTTGAAAGCTTGCCATTTATTAATCACAACGACCCCGATGCTAATTAAAAATCTTAGTTAATTAACTAAGGGGCCATTCAAGTATTACGTAAGCAGATTTTCAGCCATTTTTGATCCCCTCCTCCCCCGTCAGCAAAACACTGACACCCCTCCCAGCAAAATTTCGTCAGCAGCTTAGAATATTTCATATTTTCAGAAAGGGGTGATTGATGATGTAAGCAACCTTCAAACTTCCCCCCCCCCCACTCGATGCTGACGTAATACTTGAATGACCCCTAATTAGTCATTCCAATTCGTGAAAATTTGTAAAATTGGACGAATCGCGATTTTCATCACCCCTCAATGTTTTCTTCATGACGGCGAATTCGCGTCAGGGATACAGAATTGCCGACATACAATTTATTTCCTGTTCGACGAATGAAATCAAAACACGATATAAATACAAAGTGACGTAACTCGAGTGTACGTAAATCGGAGAACTATGGTAACAAAGATATGAAAAGATTATTATATATATACGCGTTTTGGAATTTCTTCAATTATTTTAAAAATTTTTTATTATTAGCGATAAAAATTCAACACGATTGTAATCCACTTTCGATCTTAATTTTCCTTTCTAGATGGCAGCACTTCAACAGAATAAAAATTTTCGCTTTTTCTGTTCATATATACCCCGGAATTTACACACTATAAAAGTTCTCTAAAAGTTCTTTTATATAAAATTTGAAAAAATTCAGCCGATAAGATTATCGGTTGCATTTGCACAAATCTAACCTATGAGCTTTATTGGATGGATTTTTCAAGTTTTATAAAAGAGATTTTATCAAACTTTTATAGTGTAATCCCGGCTTAATACCGGACTTACATATACAAAACGTAACTGTGTGTGCGTTTCTTGCGAACGATTGCAGATTCTGCTACACTGGTGAAATAAATTAAGAGAATTTGCATATTTTATCGAATTTCATGAAAATAACTGAACTGAATGTAAAACCACTACTTCTATTTGCAATGCAAATCTTGTACGTCAAATACGTAAGCGTACACGTGTGTGTAAGGCGGAGCCAGTAGAGAAACAGGCTTTATAAGCGCGCGTAAGTTCAGACGCATTTCGTTCGCTAGCACACCTCGGCGAATTTCTTGGTGTTATTTTGCAGCAATTGGTTAATTTCAAATTGTAACAGTAAAAATGAGTAACCACCAACGTTTAGATGATGGAATGAGGTGGCGAATTGTGGGGAGGCTAGAAGCAGGCCAATCTCAAGTCCAGATTTGTAGAGAGTTCAATTTAACGCCCAGCGTCGTGTGTAACCTGTGGCTGCATGCAAGGCATGAGAAGCTGCAGCACTCCTGTTACGCCTCGCTATAATCGACAAATGGCGATCTTCTCTGGTCGTCCAAGAGCCACGACGGCCACAGAAGATTGCCATTTGTCGATTATAGCGAGGCGTAACAGGAGGAGTGCTACAGCTTCTCAGCTCTCTCGTGACTTGTATGCAGCCACAGGAACCCGTGTATCGAGGGTGACTGTTTCCAAAAGACTTCATGAGAGAGGGTTGTTTGCAAGAAGACCTGCTGTTTGCGTCCCGCTCACTTCTACGGACAGGAGAATCCGTTTATCATGGTGCAGAGAGCATAGAGATTGGAGTACGGATCAATGGGCGACCGTTCTCTTCACTGATGAGTCCTGGTTCAGCCTAAGCACCGATTCTCGCCGTACGTTCATATGGAGAGAACCAGGGACCCGCTACCTACCCTCCAATGTCCGCGAAATCGACCATTATGGCGGAGGAGGCTTAATGGTCTGGGCAGGCATCATGTTGGATGGCCGCACACCTCTCCATGTCTTTGAAAGAGGCACTGTGACTGGTGTGAGGTATAGGGATGAGGTCTTGGAGCCCTGTGCTCGCCTTTTCAGGGGTGCAGTTAGGCCTGAGTTCATTTTAATGGACGATAACGCGAGGCCACATAGAGCTCTTCTGCTCGACGATTTTCTAGAGAGTGAGGATATTCGCCGGATGGATTGGCCAGCCAGATCTCCAGACCTTAACCCTATAGAGCATGTCTGGGACGCTCTGGGGAGGGCAATTGCAACTCGCAACCCCCCCTCCGGGAACCATCCAGGGAATGAAAACAGCGTTGCTGAACGAGTGGGACCAATCGCCACAGGAAATGATAAACTGCCTTATTTCAAGTATGAAATCACGCTGCGAGACCTGTATATCTGTAAGAGGGGAACCATACCCCCTATTCTACACACACACACCTATACTACACTATAACACCTATTTCTACCAAAACCCGGCTTAAAACACTCGAATCGTGTGGAAGGATCGAGAAGGCCTTCGTTGACCTCCATACGCGCGGTGGCGCCAACAGACTACGGTAGAATTTCTAGAAAATTCGATGCGTCTTTAAAAACGATGCGAGGAATAGAAAGAGTAGCCAGTGTTGTCGGGACCCTATCCTCTCAATGCGAGATTGCCAATAATTGTAAATAGCTGTTTTCGGTGAGTAAATCTGTGACGTCCTGAAAAATTGTTTCATTCATCCTTTGATCATTTCAAGGACTTGTGAGACATTTTCCGGAACAATATGATCATGTTTTTCATATTGTAAAATACTTATTGTAAGCCCCCCCCCCCAGGGGCACCAAATTGCTTCCAGCGAGATGTTAATGGTATTACTTGGGGTAGGACCTAAATCTTATTTACATTGAGAAAATAAATACTTCCTCCTGGGAACCTCCGTAAGGCGAATCGTATTCGCAGGGCCGGGGTAAGTCCAAGTTACTCATAGGTAAGAGGAAATAATTTGCAGACAGGCGAAGAATGTATAAGGGGTCATTCAAGTATTACGTCAGCGTCGAGGGGGGGGAGAGAGGGGGTTTTGGATTTGCTGACTTTTGATGACAGGGGGGGGGGAGGGGCGTTTGAAGGTTGCTCACGTCATTAACCACCCCTTTTTGAAGATATGAAATATTATAAGCTGCTGACGGGGGTTGGGGGTTAGTGTTTTGCTGACTTTTGCTGACAAGGGGGGGGGGAGGGGTCAAAAAGGGCTGTTAAGAACAGGCTGAAAATATACGAATATTACACGAATAATACACATAGAAATATGACATGAACCGGCAGAATATAATTTTATAAATATAAGGAATAATTCGAGGGGACCAGCAAGAAATACACAAATAGAAGAAATAATTTGCGGTCCTGCAAAAATGCATAAACTGGCAAAAAATACCTCAACAGCAGACACGATTTATGGACCGGCAATACATAAATAAGAGAAAAAAATTGTATTCAGGCAGAAAATACATAAATGTAAAAAACGATTCGAAGAACTTGATGATAGAAATTAAAACCAATATTAAGACAATATTTTATGTAATTAAATCTAAAAACCATGTAGCGGCTACATGAATATTGCGGAACGTTTTACGGACCGTCACGGGTCCGCAGACCAGTTATTGAAGCACACAGGACTAGCAGACCGCCGTCCAGAGTCCCTTGAGATAAGAAGGTTCAATTTCGATCACCCTGTACTTAAAATTCCAAAAACAAAAACCAGATTATTGCACGACGTGAAGGGAAAACAAAGGAACACTCCGATATAACGTCATGCCATCGCCCACGTCCGATCAAAGGAACTTAACAGAACATCCGGGATCTATTGAACCAGGTATAATATGGTAGATATCAGAGAAGACCCACACACACCAGCGAGAGCCTAAAAAAGAAAACGAGCCTTTTCAAGCCGCCTGGCCTAGCTGTCACGAAACTGACTGACATTGAAAATCTTTCCAGTCAATAGCCACCTTTTGCTTTCTATAAGGATGTCGGCGTCGTTTAAGGTGTTGGAATAAAATATAATAGCAGTTCCTCTTTCTTCTTTGAATGGTCAATCCTCAGGTCGATGTCCCTTGCACTTGGAAGGATCTAACTTCGAAAGATTGTCCAATACAAATAAACCTTTTCCAACCCATGGGAGTACTGTATAAGCTGCTTGCAAATGTATTTTTCTTGTCGGATTCGTACATGCTTTTGATTTTTTTCCCCCTTCAGGCTGATATTTTTTCGTGACACATGGTATGCATTTTAGAATATTAGCGTATACGTAGGCTGACCATATTTCCTCGAGAGAAATACGGGAAAATTGGGATTCCAAATACCGGACATCGCCAATTATCGCCAAGAATGACACCAAAAGTGAACAAAATTGGCAAATATATGAAATTACGGAAAAATTGCAATGGCGAGAAATGAAGCATCACAGCAAATTGCAGTGGATTAAAATGAATTCCACGGAATAAAACGCTCACCGAAAGTCAAATGTGGAAGATTATGGTTCTTATTTGTAGTTGTAATTATCATAATATAATTTATGAGTTGAGAAAAATAATTTCATTCTTTGTGTGACTTCAATAAAGAATAAAAATCCAAGTAGCCGTCATGTAAAAAACGGGATAAACCGGGACACTTTTGCCAAAAAGTAGGGACGGCCATGAAAAGAAAAAAAAAAAAAAAAAATCGGGACTGTCCCGGGAAATACGGAACGCATGGTCACCCCTGTGCATACGTAACTACAGAGTGAGGTCAAGAAGTACGCACATTTACTCCGTCAGGGGTACGTACAAGCAGCACGCAATTTCTAGGGAGTGCAAAAGCCTTCTCTGCATTTCTAGGAATATATATATACATATATATATACTCTCAAACTCTTACCACACATTTCTAGAGGCTACGCGCACTCACAACATCTGGCAGGTACGCTATAGCCATTGACTAAATTCTTACACCAGTTTCATAAAATAAATGAAGAAGTACGGTCAAGAAGTACGCACATTTACTCCGTCAGGGGTACGTACAAGCAGCACGCAATTTCTAGGGAGTGCAAAAGCCTTCTCTGCATTTCTAGGAATATATATATACATATATATATACTCTCAAACTCTTACCACACATTTCTAGAGGCTACGCGCACTCACAACATCTGGCAGGTACGCTATAGCCATTGACTAAATTCTTACACCAGTTTCATAAAATAAATTCATATATTTATTGGGGAAGAAACAAGCTTTTAACAAAGCTTCAAACAACGAAATTTATTTTCTCTAGAACATTCAATTTCTCTCTTTTCCTCCGGAACGAAAAGAAAAGAGCGAAATATACGGTATCGCATAATAGAAAAATTCCCCCCCGACACGAAAATTAATTAAAGCTCGAAGAAGCGTCCATTTTAAAGTAAAAGAATAGACAGAATGGGCTCCTCCACATTCTACGTGGGTGTATTTAAGACCTGTGGAGGGTCCTCACCACCCACGCATGGGTTGTTTTTTTTTTTTTCATGCTTTTAAAGAAACAGGGGATGAAAAATATGTAATGCTTGTCATACCGCACGTATACAGGGAACCTTTTCTTTTAAAGTTGATGAACCCTCCTCTTTGTGTGACTGAACGAAACGGTACTTAAGTTCCCACGCATCTATTCGAAGGACTTGCCAGTGTCTTTTGAACGAGACCAAGCTCCTTTTGTTCGTCTGAAATTCTCCCTTTTTCCGTCCGTAATGGACTGTGATAGTGGACGATGGCCTCGGGGGTTCTGTATTTACTTTGCGATTTCCAATGAATTCACAATAATCCCACGGTATTTACCTACGGCACTGGTTAGAATGTAGATATATGTGTTGTGTGAGGGGGGAATATAACGGGAGATAATACCACAGTCTTCGAAGAATATAACGTAAATAATTTACCTGTATCAGTGAATGTAACGGAAATCGTCGTTGGTGTACCCAAAGGTGGTATATTTGTGAAGCTACCCCCCCCCCCCCAGTCTTTGAAGTTTATCTTCGCTATGTGGACATAACACCACCATTTGGAGAATATAACGGAAATAATGCACTTTCATATTGGAAAATATAACGGAAATAATGCACTTTCATATTGGAAAATATAACGGAAATAATGCACTTTCATATTGGAAAATATAACGGAAATAATGCACTTTCATATTGGAAAATATAACGGAAATAATGCACTTTCATATTGGAAAATATAACGGAAATAATGCACTTTCATATTGGAAAATATAACGGAAATAATAATTGGCGTACGCAAGGGGGGGGGGGTGTTTCGCGTTAAACCTTGCACCCTTTAGCCGAGATTATGAAGCATTTTTGCAGGAAAAAATGCCAACCGTTCCCATTTCCCGAGAAAATCCTGCCAACGCCACTGGAAATACCGTAATAGAAACATAGCAAAAATTTCGTTTTAACGAACATTTCTAAAAACCCCCTGATAAGCTTACATAGAAATAATGCAAAAACCAGAAATTCCTTTAGGGGGTCATTCAAGTATTACGTCAGCATAGATGGGGGGGGGGGTTCCGTTTTGCTGACTTTTGATAACGGGGGGGGGGGTTTAGATAATGCTTGTGTCATCAACCACTCTTTATGAAGACATGAAATATTCTTAATGGCATCTTATTCGGTGCCCGAAAAACGGAAAATAACCTTTCGATAGTTATTGGGCACCTGAACTTTCTCCCTATCGATAAGTCCCCTACAGAGCCACTTTAGTGACCTCTAAATGTTTCACGGATCCTTCAAGTGCTCTGGAACTGTGCCACGCATTACTCAAGTGATCCGTAATTATATGCCGCGGATCACTTAGGTAATTTGAGAATGCGCCGCGGGTAACTTGAGTGATGTAGAACCGCACTGGGGAGCCACTTAAGTGCTCTAAATACCACATGTCACTCAAGGAATCTCTAAATATGTTACGGTTCATTTAAGTGCTCTGGAAAGGTGTCCCGGGTCATTTAAGTGATCTGAAAAATGTGCCACTTAGTTTATTTTAACAAAATTAGGTTTGAGGAAGGCAGGCCGCATCAGATAACACCCAGAGCCATATTTTGTCCGCGGGTCAAGGGCCTTTATGTGATTTACCATGTATGGCTTAGGGGCCGTTACGCATATTGGTGGGATCAAACATACGCAGGAGGGGGCCTAGGGAGCTCATGCGCCTCCCCCCCAGTCGAATTCTGTTAATTTCAATGCTATTTGAAGGGAAATAACTAAAAATTTTTCTTTAAAAATTGCGACCCACCCTTTAAGCCATACATGACAAACCCTTGACCTGCAGACCAAATGTGGCCCCGAAGGTTATCTGATATGGCTTGCCCCTTCAAACCTAATTTTGTAAAAATGAAATAAGCGGCACATTTACGGATCGCTTAAATGACCCGTGACACAATTCCAGAGCACTTAAGCGGCCCGGACACATTTCCAGAGCACTTGAAGGATCCATGAAGCATTTAGAGATCACTGAAGCGGCTCTGTAGGGCACTTATCAATACTGAGAATGGTAGTGTGTTTAGGTGCCCAATAACTATCCAAAGGTTTTTTCCGTTTTTGGCGCACCTAATAAGATGTCATTAAGAATATTTCGTATTTTCAAAAAAAGTGGTTGATGACGTAAGCGTCATCCACAGCTTCCTTGTCATCAAAAGTCAGCAAATCGGAACCCCCCCCCCCCCATCGAAGCTGACGTAATACTTGAATGATCCCTTAGAAGGTAGGTCGCAATGAATTTATTAAAGATAAATTTTGGGTTCATAGCCTTCAAATAGCATTGAAAATTAACAGAAATTGATTATAATAACATATAAAGGCGTTTTCTTCGGAAATTTCAATTTTGCATTAAAAAAAGCAATTTTTGATCGTCGGAGGGGAGAGCAGGTGCCTCCATGCACGTCTCTGACCCCACCAATATGCGTTATAGGATTCAGAGGGGGCAGAGTTGAGGAAGAAATTTTGCTGACAGGGGGGGGGGGTCAAGAATACCTAAAAATTAGCTGGCGTAATACTTGACCAGTCCCTTATAACGAAGTGATTTCCCCGGCTCGAGTTCATTACAAATACAACGCCACAACAGGCAAATTGCCCAACGAGGTGGCTGACTTAAGAACATCATGGATCCCCGAGCCATTTTTTGGAGGCCCTACCTACTACTGCTACACCACACATGCACCCCCCCCCGCGAAACCCCCCAACGAATCGGTACATGCGGGAATGTGCGTGTACGTGTAGTGCAACCTGACGTAAAGTTTTTTCTGTGTTTCGGTGTAATGCTTGTTATGTGTAGTGCTGCCATCTGCCACCAGTTTTTCTAACTATGAGTGAAGTGTTATGTATCGTTGTAGGACTGTTGCTCTCTGTGGCGAGACTTTTTAACGGAGAGATCGGCTCGCATTTGCGCCTTGAAGTTGGGAGCCACAGAAAACCAACTTCAGCCGACCACCACTGTGGGGTTCGAACCCGGATCCTCGCATCAAAAAAACTATTTTAGTGACTTATCGGGATTCGAACCCATGACAACTGATAAAGTCTTTCGTTCTCCAGGCTAGTGCGCTAACCACTGATCCGAATAGAGATTAACGTCGGGATTAAGCCGAATTTCCAAAAAAAAGCGGAATAATTTGCCAAGCTCTACCAACGTTTCCTAGAGATAACATACAAAGAAACAACAACATGGATTTACGAGCAGAGGAGCTGGCTCTGCCCTCAGGAACACTGCAATAGCTAGTAAAAAGGGTCGGACTTACTTATTATTTAATAATATAAAAAAATTATTATCTTATAATTTTAACAATGAAAACAACTTTTATGCACAATATTTTTATTGTTACTTTACTGTTTTGTTTTAAAAATTTGAACAATTCTATGCGCAGTTGTTGTAAATAAAGTTAATGTAATAAAGAAAACAACGACATGGATTTACGAGTGCACGACTTGGTGTTTGAGTACTAGATGGCGCTGCATCCTTGTAATATCGCAATACGTTTTAATACACATTCGCGCCTCGAGACCGTGGGAAAACACCTGAAGTAATGACTAGAGAAATGCATGTGGGCGAATTTGATTGATGTGGGATACCTCCAGGGAATACCAGCTTGGCCTTCGGTACATGAGAATCGCCGCCCGTATCAGCATTTTTATTTCATTTTTTTTCTAGTTTGGTTTAGTTGTTTATTACAAGCTTTTCTTTCTCAGACTCTTCCAAGGATTCTTGTGGAGTTTTCTTTAAAAAAGCGACATTTATATTCCCGTCCCATCCGTGGTTCCCAGACGCCCGTATCACAGGATTGTGTGAATTGTGTAAGCTGTAGCAGGGACTGTATTGGGATGAATAATCACGCGCAACAGAGTTTGTCAACACCCATGATCCCTCTTGGCACTTCTAGTACTTCATTAAGTGATTGTCAGTGGCCGGGGGGGGGGGGCAATTGCGCCCTCTGTTTTTCCTAACGGGAGGAGGAAGAGGGGGGCCACAAGCTCTCGTCGTTTCAATTATCTGTGTATGTCAGCTATAAAGTAATTCCGCGTCGTCGTGAGGTACAATCAGGCCCGTAACAAGGCTGGGGCAACCGGGGCACTGCCCCGGGGCACCCAAAAATGTATACTTATTTTTCTGATTAACCCTTGCAAGAAGGTCCCCAGAAAAGAGTCTGCCCGGAGCAACGAGAAGGCCCGCTGCTGCCCTGGGTACGATGCGTCATATCCATGGAATTGGCAAAAAAGGAACTCGACAATATGTTAAAAACATTCAAATAAATACCCTTTTTTTCCGGAATTTTCACCCCCTTTTACACTGTCGTCTTTATTTCTGCCCTCTTTGCCCTTTTCTAAATTTTTGGTTTATTTGTACTTAACCAAATGATTGGTTTTTTAACCCTATTCCGAATTTATGGTTGCTTTATCCTTTTCTGAATTTCAGGTCCCTTTGCCCTATTCTGCCCCTTTGGATATATTTCAGAATTTCTGCCCTACTTGGCCATATTTCAGAAATTCTCCCCCCCCCCATGCCCCCCTTTTTTGAATTCCCCTGCTTTTTTCTGAAATGCGGGACGGGGGGGGGGGTTATTTATAAAAAATACCAACTCTTCTCTGCTCAGTGGTGTCTTTGACAAATTGGGTAATGCAGTTCGGATTGCATGTCAAACATAGGGCGGTCATAACGACATCGAACATGCACGATTTTCAATAAGGTATGATAGAGTTAAAATAATTTGTATGATTTAAGCTGAGGGAGCTGAACAGCCCTCGTCACACACGGAGCCGGCAAATTGGCGAGAGCATTTTCCAGGTATGTATAAAAGCTGAAGCAATTTTTCGAAGGTCGATTAAAGGCTGGATGATCCTCCCCCCATAGAATCAAAATGGAATCACTTTCCTCTAGAGAAGAGGTCTCCCACCTTTTTCTAGTCACGAGCTCTGTCTGCAGCCATCATCAAAAGAAGAGCACCTTTTCGGCAAGTTTGACATACTGAATGAAAGTGAAATCAGGATTATTGTAATCCTTTTAATGCAATTTGTACAAAGTGTTTAATCGGGACGTTGATCCAGTGCTCACGAGCATGAAATCAGATACTGGTATCGGGCGGTGTGGATGCTTCAGGGATCACCGTAGTGCTCGCGAGCGACAAGTTGAAGATGCCTGCTCTAGAGCATTGTTTCCCAAACTTTTTGTTCGATCGTCCCCTTCTTCAGAAATGTTTTTCTCTCATCGCCCCCCTACTCAAGCGAACCGATAGTTGTTAACCCATAATTGTTAAACCAATATTTTTTATTGCCTCCTTGGACCAGGTCCCTAGAGATGTGTAAAAGCTGATAAAAGCCGAATCTTTCCTTAGAGATGTGTAAAAGATGATATGAAAAAGCTGAACTACTTTCCCCCTAGAGATGTGTATAAAAGCTGAATTAAGGAATGAATCAAAGCTGAATTATTTTCCCCTAGGGATGCATCAGATAATTATTTCTCAGTAGGCAGTATAAAATTCATCTCTTCGAGGGCCAAAAGAAGTGAAAAACACAGATAAAAAAATTTCAAATGTACTTGTTTTAAAACGGCTTTGGGGGGGGGGGGGCCCTCTGAAACCGGGTTTCGTAATCCCCGTAGTGTCCATGAACACATTGGTGCATGCTAAGTTTACATTGGCACCTGAGAATGAATACCAAACTACTATTTCATATGGTCATAAAAAAAAAAACATTCGACAATAAATTTAGGCAAAAGTGCCCGCTGCTCAGTTAAAAAAAATTGCGAGTGTACTCCAAGGAACTTGAAGGTTGGGGCTGTCGGGGCTAGAGAACCCAGGGCCGCAACTAGATACTCTTTCAGCAGGGCAAGCATGCATTATGCCTCCCCCGTGTAATTTTGAAATAATTTTAAAAGGAGAATTGGAGGCCCCCACATGCTGGTGCAGGGCCCCTAGGTAGGGATTTTTTGCTGCCCCCCCCCCCCGTCCAGACTTTCATGGGCCCCTTTGTGATGAATTTATAGCGTGGAAAAGCAAAAAATTGTGAAAATCGTTCTGGGCACCAGGGCTGGAGCCTTGTCAGCCCACCCCTTGTGGGGGCCATGTTCATCGGTCCAGCACGCGTTGCACTAGATATACCTGTATTCTTCTCCTGGCTTGTGTGGTGGGGGGGGGGGGAATTCTGCCGTAACCCTGGGCCAAAGGTTTCACTGCCAGAATTTCAGATGTCTTGGATGCTCCCCCCCACATCATTCAGCCGAGGCGTTTGGCTAAAGATCTTTGGTGGACGACCCCACCGTAGGGAATTTATAGTATGAAATAACGAAAAGTGATAAGAATCGTCTGGGGCAGAAGCCCTGTCAGCCTCACTCTTGATGGGGGCGTGGGTCTTGAACAGAATTTTAAGCTATTCCCTTTGTTAACGTTAAGTCAATCGTTAAGAATATCATGTCAAAATTTAAGCAAAGTATTTTCATCCCGTTCTGCGGCCCCCTAAAATTTTGCGGCCACCCTCTCCGTACCCGCATAAGTCCGGACCAGCTCACAGCCAAAAAATCTCAAAAAAACAAGTTAACACGCATGAAAGAAAGATCTGTCAAGAAATCTTGGCCAAATCGGCCCTTCCCAACAAATTCAATGCAAAGAAGCTCGGGGATTAGAATTCGCTCTCCAAGGCTAGAGAAGCCATAAGAAAATGATTATCTCTTAGTATTACGCTGGCCTGATTGGCCAAGGCTTGTGGGGGGGGGGGGAAATACAAACGAAAGCCCCTTAATTACCTTTGATTAACGAAGTCGCCTTCTTATTCTCAGGCATAAGACTTTGCCTTTTAAACGCCATCTGTCATCACAAAGGCGTTCTCCAGCCTTAAGCTGTAGTTTAGTATTACTTTGGAGCTTCCGAGATATTCGATAACCCGCTGCGAAATATTATGATAATTAATAATGATAATTAGAGTCGAGCTTGTTTCGGTACCAAAGTCAAAAACTCTGCCAAGGTCTGGGGATTATTAATAACCCCATTTCTTTTTTCCAGGAAATGATTTAGAGATCTTTGATTTCTGCAATTTCACCACTTGAGAAATTTGTATAAAGTGCATATTCATGTTAATATCTTGGCGCGTTATATATATATACTGAAAATAGTTTATTATTTCATCGTAAGTAATTAACGAAAGAAGAATGTAATGTCGGAATTAATAAATGAAACAATTTCAAAATTTATAGAAGTTCAGAACAGAAATAAAAGAAATGAAATTATTTCGGAATTTATGGAAATATAAAACTGCTAAAATAAATGCGGAAAAATTTCAGAATTAAATAAAATAAATAATTTCAGAACCCCCCTGTGTAAATTTAGTATGACTAAAAAAATTATCAGAATAAATAGTTTCAGTATCTATGGAAGCTCAGCATAAAATGAAAGAAACAATAAGCAAATTCAAAAAATTTCAAAATTTATTTAAGAAATTTGAATTTATGGAAGAAAAAGGTTTCAGAATTTATGGAAGAAAAAGGTTTCAGAATTCATGGAAGAAATAGTTTCAGAATTTATGGAAGAAATAGTTTCAGAATTTATGGAAGAAATAGTTTCAGAATTTATGGATGAAATAGTTTCAGAATTTATGGAGGAAATAGTTTCAGAATTTATGGAAGAAATAGTTTCAGAATTTTTGGATGAAATAGTTTCAGAATTTATGGAAGAAAAAGGTTTCAGAATTTATGGAAGAAATAGTTTCAGACTTTATGGATGAAATAGTTTCAGAATTTATGGAAGAAAAAAGTTTCAGAATTTATGGAAGAAATAGTTTCAGAATTTATGGATGAAATAGTTTCAGAATTTATGGAAGAAAAATGTTTCAGAATTTATGGAAGAAATAGTTTCAGAATTTATGGAGGAAATAGTTTCAGAATTTATGGATGAAATAGTTTCAGAATTTATGGAAGAAATAGTTTCAGAATTTATGGAAGAAATAGTTTCAGAATTTATGCATGAAATAGTTTCAGAATTTATGCATGAAATAGTTTCAGAATTTATGGAAGAAATAGTTTCAGAATTTATAGATGAAATAGTTTCAGAATTTATGGAAGAAATAGTTTCAGAATTTATGGAAGAAAAAGGTTTCAGAATTCATGGAAGAAATAGTTTCAGAATTTATGGAAGAAATAGTTTCAGAATTTATGCATGAAATAGTTTCAGAATTTATGGATGAAATAGTTTCAGAATTTATGGAAGAAAAAGGTTTCAGAATTTATGGAGGAAATAGTTTCAGAATTTATGGAGGAAATAGTTTCAGAATTTATGGAAGAAATAGTTTCAGAATTTATGGATGAAATAGTTTCAGAATTTATGGATGAAATAGTTTCAGAATTTATGGAGGAAATAGTTTCAGAATTTATGGAAGAAATAGTTTCACAATTTTTGGATGAAATAGTTTCAGAATTTATGGAAGAAAAAGGTTTCAGAATTTATGGAAGAAATAGTTTCAGACTTTATGGATGAAATAGTTTCAGAATTTATGGAAGAAAAAAGTTTCAGAATTTATGGAAGAAATAGTTTCAGAATTTATGGATGAAATAGTTTCAGAATTTATGGAAGAAAAATGTTTCAGAATTTATGGAAGAAATAGTTTCAGAATTCATGGAGGAAATAGTTTCAGAATTTATGGATGAAATAGTTTCAGAATTTATGGAAGAAATAGTTTCAGAATTTATGGAAGAAATAGTTTCAGAATTTATGCATGAAATAGTTTCAGAATTTATGGAAGAAAAAGGTTTCAGAATTTATGGAAGAAATAGTTTCAGAATTTATGGAAGAAATAGTTTCAGAATTTATGGAAGAAAAAGGTTTCAGAATTCATGGAAGAAATAGTTTCAGAATTTATGGAAGAAATAGTTTCAGAATTTATGCATGAAATAGTTTCAGAATTTATGGAAGAAATAGTTTCAGAATTTATGGATGAAATAGTTTCAGAATTTATGGAAGAAAAATGTTTCAGAATTTATGGAAGAAATAGTTTCAGAATTCATGGAGGAAATAGTTTCAGAATTTATGGATGAAATAGTTTCAGAATTTATGGAAGAAATAGTTTCAGAATTTATGGTAGAAATAGTTTCAGAATTTATGCATGAAATAGTTTCAGAATTTATGGAAGAAAAAGGTTTCAGAATTTATGGAAGAAATAGTTTCAGAATTTATGGAAGAAATAGTTTCAGAATTTATGGAAGAAAAAGGTTTCAGAATTCATGGAAGAAATAGTTTCAGAATTTATGGAAGAAATAGTTTCAGAATTTATGCATGAAATAGTTTCAGAATTTATGGAAGAAATAGTTTCAGAATTTATGGATGAAATAGTTTCAGAATTTATGGATGAAATAGTTTCAGAATTTATGGAAGAAAAAGGTTTCAGAATTCATGGAAGAAATAGTTTCAGAATTTATGGAAGAAATAGTTTCAGAATTTATGCATGAAATAGTTTCAGAATTTATGGATGAAATAGTTTCAGAATTTATGGAAGAAAAAGGTTTCAGAATTCATGGAAGAAATAGTTTCAGAATTTATGGAAGAAAAAGGTTTCAGAATTTATGGAAGAAATAGTTTCAGAATTTATGGATGAAATAGTTTCAGAATTTATGGATGAAATAGTTTCAGAATTTATGGAAGAAAAAGGTTTCAGAATTCATGGAAGAAATAGTTTCAGAATTTATGGAAGAAATAGTTTCAGAATTTATGCATGAAATAGTTTCAGAATTTATGGATGAAATAGTTTCAGAATTTATGGAAGAAAAAGGTTTCAGAATTCATGGAAGAAATAGTTTCAGAATTTATGGAAGAAAAAGGTTTCAGAATTTATGGAAGAAATAGTTTCAGAATTTATGGATGAAATAGTTTCAGAATTTATGGATGAAATAGTTTCAGAATTTATGGAAGAAAAAGGTTTCAGAATTCATGGAAGAAATAGTTTCAGAATTTATGGAAGAAATAGTTTCAGAATTTATGCATGAAATAGTTTCAGAATTTATGGATGAAATAGTTTCAGAATTTATGGAAGAAAAAGGTTTCAGAATTCATGGAAGAAATAGTTTCAGAATTTATGGAAGAAAAAGGTTTCAGAATTTATGGAAGAAATAGTTTCAGAATTTATGGAGGAAATAGTTTCAGAATTTATGGAAGATCAGCATAAAATGAAAGAAACAATAAGTAAATTAAAAAAATTTCAAAATTTATGGAAGAAATTTGAATTTATGGAAGAGAAAGGTTTCAGAGTTTATGGAACACATAATATTTTTAAAATTTATGGAAGAAATAGTTTCAGAATTTATGCAGGAGGCAATTTCAAAATTAATGAAAAAAATAATTTCAAAATTTTGAAGGTCTTCAAAAATTTGCGAGCCCTGCTCGACCCAGAGATGGCATTTATGGTTTTTCAATCCCATTATAATCCGATTTCATCTCTAACCTAGCTCGCTCAGCTGCCTGTAAATACGCCTCTAGGCCCCGTTGGCCCACCCGTAAAGACATCACCTTATCCGAAAAGGTAAGAATAAGATGCATTTCTTCGAAGTCATCCTCCACCTGGGAAATAGCAATTACGTGACGCGTATATGCTTTACCTGAACGAAAATTCCTATCCAATGAGAAGTGAAAAAAAAAAAAAACAACTAAAAAGGTAGAAAGAGAAAAGAGAAGAGACCTCTCTCTGCTATTTTGCGTGGGTCTTTAGGAATGCCAAGAGGACGGCTTTTAGAATGCCATGGAGGACGCACAGTGGAACCTCGTTTATACGACGTCCGCGTCAAATAAATGTGTATAAGTCGAATTAACTGAGAGTTTTTGTTTTTAAATGACTTCTCTTCCCCCACAGACATACAATACAGTTATAAAATTCAATGAATTTAATTGAATTTCCAATTATGTTATAAAAAATATATACAGTCGAATCCCGTTTTAACGAATACCGTTATAGCGAAAATCTCGTTTCAACGAACACTTTTCTAATCCCCCCAAATAAGTTTACGTAGGAACAATGCTAGGTAACCTGAAATTCCTTTATTACGAAATTTCGTTTTAACGAAGTGATTCCTCCGGTCTCTTGGCGTTCGTTGTAACGGGATTCGACTGTATACAGTAAAACCTCGTTAAGTCATCACCCTAATAAGTCGTCACTCCGGTGAAATCGTTGCTTTTCTTCAGTCCTTCCCAGCTTTCATAGAAAACAATGTTATCAAACCGTCGTTTACTCGTCGCTAATTTCGGTTAAGTCGTCACTATGAAAAAGTTTGAGAGAGAGGAACAGATTATTTTTATGGCTGCCATTAGAAAAAGAGTTTATTAACAGCACTGCCATATGCTTAAAAGTCACCATGAAAGCCCATGTACCAAAACGGAACAGTTTAAGTAACGAAGTTAGGCCAGGGAAGGCGTAACTATCATCTGCCGATCAAGGTTTTTGAAACGTGAGGGACTGTTTGAGCTAGACCTGATTTGTCTCTGCATGGGCCCCACTAATTTAGGGCTTCAAATTTGAACAAAATATTTTTGTTGAAAAATCAGGCATTCTTTCTAAAGTTAAGGTCTTCTAATGCTTATTTCTCCCTGCCCAAGTCCCCCCCACTTCAAGACAAAAGTGGATCCTGTGTTTGAGATTACCTTGTAGTTGTATCATGAGCTACTGACGAAGAATTAAAACACTGAAATAAATTTCATGTCTATGTAAAATTAATGTGCAACAAGTTCTGTTGCGAAGAAAAGAACTATTCTGCTCTGACTATATTGTAAAATAAAAATTTCTAGTATAAATCAACGTGTACCAATACATTTTACCACAATAATTTAAGTAATAAGAGACCAGAAAAGGTAAAAAAAAAATTCTATTATTTTTTTCTTTTTCAATCTAGAAATTTAATATATTGTAATTTTGATTAATATTTCAATAAATGTTGTATTATTTTAAATTTATACAACCTCTGACAATAAAGTTCGGTGAATGAAGTCAGAATGGCCGATCTGGCAACACTGGCGAACCAAAACACTGCACATGCCTAGCGGCAGGTGTTGACCATCTGCCGCCACCGTTGTTCAGTTGAGCGTCGTTTGTGTTCCGTGAAAGACTTGTTTTACAAAGTGCTTGTTTAGTGCGTTGGTTCTTTACTGAGAACAGGAAAATGAACAGGAAAATCCACAAGGAATTTCTACCTGAGGGAACGACGATGAATGCTGCAAGGTACATTGAAATTTTGACCCGTTTCATGAAACGTCTACGCAGGGTACGACCTCAGTACGCACAACAAGGTTCATGGTTTCTTGTTCACGACAATGTTCGCCCTCACACAGCCAATATCGTCGAACAGTTCCTCGCAAGAAAGGGGGTGGTGCTAATTGAACATCCACCATACTCGCCAGATCTCAATCCTCCAGACTTCTTCCTATTCCCACGACACAAACTCGCTTTGAAATGAAAGGGATTTAACGATATTCCTGACATCCAACGAAATATGACGAGGCTTTTGAACTCCATCCCAAAAGAAGACTTGTTTCCAGGACATGTATAGGAGATCTCGGCGGTGCATAGTAATGGGAGGTGACTATTTCGAAGGACAGTAAGGTAACTTTCGTTAACATTTCATCTACGTTAATGTTACAGCACTATTCACCGAACTTTTTTGTCAGAGGTTGTATGATTGCACACTGAGACTGACGGCACTTCGCTTAAGTCGTCACTCCGCTTAAGCCGTCGTAATTTTTCGGTAACATGAGGTGACGACCTTATCGACGTTTTACTGTAATTTCAAGAGGCAAATATTAAAAAGAAATGGAATTTATAGCAGAATATTACTTTTGGGACACGACATTGGATAAAAAAATTGTAGCAAAATCTTTTCGACTTGGGGGTCATTCAAGTATTACGTCAGCATCGATGGGGTGGGGTTCGGGTTTTGACGTCGGAAGGGGGGGGGGGGTTGAATAATGCTTACGTCATCAACAACCATTTTAAAAAACTGTGAAATAAATTCTTAATGGCATCTTCCTCGGTGTGCCAGAAAGGAGAAAAACCTTTTGCTACTTTGCAGGCACTTGAACTAACATTCTCCTCTCTCTCTACATAGCCACTTTAGTGATCTCTAAATGATCCTTCAAGTGATCTGGGAATGTGTCTGGGCCACTCAAGGGCTGTCGAAATACGTCGCGGCCGCTTAAAAGCTCTGGAACTATGCCGCTCATCACTCAAGTAATCCGTAATTATGCCACGGATCGCTAAGGGCCGTATTCACCGACATGGTTTAAACTGTAGTCACAATTTTTGGATAAGAGATCAACATAGATCGGTTAAAAACCTGAATTTGACCAATCCGTGTCGATCTCTAATCAGAAAATTGTAGCCATAGTTTAAACCATGTCGGTGAATACCGTCCTAAAGAATCTGGGAATGTGCTGCGGGTTACTTGAGGGACGTACAACTGCACTGGGGGGTTTAGTGGCCGCTTTAGTGCTCTAAAACTGCTCCACGTGCCACTCAAATAATCTCTAAATGTGCCACGACCTGCTTAAGTGTTCTGGGACTGCGTCGCGGGTCTCTTAAGTGATCTGCGAATGCGCCACGGGCCGTTTAAATGCTCTGGAATTGTGCCACGGGTCACTTAAGCTACCTGTAAATGTGCCACTTGGTTCATTTTTACAAAACTGAGGTGGCGGGCCACATCAGTTAACCCCGAGGAGCTACATTTTCCCCTCAAGGTGACGGGTTTTGCATACGTGGCTTAGAGGTCGGGTCGCAATGAATTTCTTAAGAAAGAAATTTTGAATTCTTGCATTGAAATTAACAGAAATTGAATATAATAACATATAAAGGTATTTTGAATAGATAATATAAATGTATAGAATTTTCTCCAGAAATTTAAACTTAAAAAAAAAATATTTTTTGCATGAGAAAAATACGTTTTTGATTGTCGGGGGAAGGGGGGGGGAACACGAGCGCCCCTCCCGCCCCCGCATACGTCTCTCCTCCCAATATGCTTTAGGAGGTAGGGGTCAGAGCTGAAGAAATTTTTCTGACAAAGAGGGGGGGCGGGCGTCAAAAATTGCTAAAAATCTGCTGACGTAATACTGGAACAGCCCCCCCCCCCTTTTGGGAAAATTTCCCATCTTGGACTCTCAATTTTTTTGGGAGGGTGGAGGATTTGCAACCAGCAGCTTGGTCTTTGATGTCATTTCTCTGCTTTACAATCGTTGTCAAAGTTGACACAGGGGATATTTAAATGTTTTGCAAATTTTCGCCAAGAATTTAAAAAATTCTTGCCGAATTCTTCCAAAATTTCCAGCTTTTTTTTCTCAGATAAAGCGCTTTCCGTTCTCTCGACATTAGGAAAGGTAGACTTGACACAGCCAACAAGCAGAGCACCACAATGAAAGAAATTTCTACAGGAAATGATTGAATCTCTCCCAACAAGGATGGGGCTGACAGGGATCCTACACTGGGGCACGGGACAATCACCATGATTTTCTGTTTTTTTTCATGTTATAAATTAACTGTAGAAGGGGCCCCGTGAAAAGTCTGGCTTGCGGGAGCACAAAAGGTACCAGCCTAGGGGTCCCGCTCCAGGATGTGGGGTCATGTGCTTACTGCGTGTGCGTACCTTATCTGTTTCTTATCGGAAGACCTGTAACCTCTTTCTTACTGGACTTTCTTACTCTCTGGACGATAACGCTATAAATACTGGCAGAAATAAAAAAAATTCTGAAAGGACATATGGCCGTCAAAACAAGTGAACCTGTTTCTATGGGGCTCGCATCACCTGCTTACTCTCACAAACAAGCAAAACAAATCACTCTGAATGGCCATCAGTCAGCTCACTGACTATTTTCGTATACAGGCGAATCCCGTTATAACGAACTCCAAGAGACCGGAGAAATCACTTCGATTCAATAACGAAATTTCCTTATAAAGGAATTCCAGGTTTATGCATTGTTCCTATGTAAGCTTATCTGGGGGATTAGAAAAGTGCTTGCCCTGTATGCAACAGGGCCTGGGTTCGACAGTCCAGACGGAGACCAGATGACTTTTATTTCCGAGTTCACCTCAGCATAATATCCAGAAAATAAAATGTTTCCTTGATTAGAGAAAAGTGTTCGTTAAAACGAGATTTTTCGCTATATCGGTATTCGTTAAAACGAGATTTTTCGCTATATCGGTATTCGTTAAAACGGGATTCGACTATATGCTACTGCCAAAGCCCGAAGTTGGCCAGTTCGCAAACTGGCTGGCCTAGATGACCCGGTCAATGTCCGAATTTCGAATTGAATATCAACATTAACCCTATGGCCGTGGCCCCCACATCCTGAAACAGGGCCCAGGATGGGATCTTTTGCGGGGCCCCCGGCGAAACTTCCACGGGTCCCCTTTATGATGAATTTATAGCGTAAAAAAAAAGAAATGGCGAAAATCGTCCCGGGCCCCAGGGCTGGAGCCTTGTCAGTCTACCCCTTGAGGGGCCATGCCTATGGCAACTCTAACGATCAAAAGAATCTCAATATCGATATCTCAGTGATACATATCTAGGGATAAAAAGGGATCGATAAGGGGCCGACCAAAAGGCCAGCAAAAATCCGAAATTCGGTCATTGGCCGGATCGACTGGGCCGGCCAGTTTGCGGAGCGGCGAACTTCGGCAGTAACGTATACGTCAGCAGTCACCCTAAAGTTTATGGCTTTTGCGGTGGCAATATGCCGGAAGAATTGTTGCAGCAACGCGCGTTTCCACTGCATACAAACACTGCGCGCATTTGTTGAATATAAAATGACGCTTTTGCCAAAATTTTTGGGATTCGAGTGCGAATGAAAACGTCGAACTATTGAGGTTTTACGTCGAATAAATGAATTATTTTAATATTAAAATTAGGGCTGGTCCGATTAATCGATTGATCGATCAATTGTTAATTTCAGTTAAAGATTTTTTAGTTGCGTTAATCGATTCGATCAATTCGATTAAAATCTGCTTGAAAGTTTGAAATTTAACTTGATTTGTTCAATGACATCGATTGGGTGTCTAAAATAATGTAGCCTACCTACAGTATTTTGGATAAGTGACCTATATAAAGTATAAAAATATCTGAATCACTATTTTAATCACAGTTTTTGGCAAAGGGAAATGCAATTCAACTCAACGAAAGCTGATGACTCCAGTTTCAAATCGAGCTCAAAGACTAAAATTTATTGTCTTCACTACAAACAGTAGTTTTTCCTATTCTTGGAAGCATCAGCTTTTCTCCTCACATGCACCATTTGGGGGAAGTTTCTATGTAGTCACTCAAGTAGCTCTACAAGCAGCAGTATGATCGAAGATAATTTCGAAATCAGGGATTTATCTAAAATAATCGATTATTTAAAAAAAAACAATCCTAAGATCCCAGGGAAGAAACTCCAGAATTTGAAAAGTTAATCATTTTTAAATTGCTTTTTAAGTGGGCAGTTAATTAATTTCCTAATCTACGTTTTCCTACATTTCGTTACATCTGACGAATTCATAGCGTCAATTTATATTATTATATAGTTACGACAAGATAATCCGATTGAAATTCAAGTAATCGATTAAAATTTTTTCGATTAACCAGTTAAAAATTCGATTCCCAGGCCTAATTAAAATGTATAGGGGGCCGTTCAAGTATTACGTCATCAACGATGGGGGGGGGGCGGGGAAAGGGGTTTCCGATTTGCTGACTTTTGATGACAAGGGGGGGTTTGGATAATGCTTACGTCATCAACCACCCTTTATGAAAATATGAAATATTTTCAATGGCATCTTACTCGGTGCGCCAAAAACGAGAAAAACCTTTCGATGGTTTGTGGGCAATGGAAGTAACATCCCCCCATTGATAAGTGCCCTACAGAGCCACTTTAGTGATCTCAAAATGTTTCGCGGATCCAAGTGCTCTGGAACTGTGTCCCGGGTCATTTAAGTGATCTGAAAATATGCCACGGGCCGCTTAAATGTTCTAGAACTGTCCCACGGGACACTTAAGCGATCTGCAAATTGTGCCACTTAGCTTATTTTTACAAAATTAGGTTTGAAGAGGGCAGGCTGCATCAGATAACCCCCCCCCCCCAGGGCCATATTTGGTCCGCGGGTCAAGGGCCTTTATGCGATTTATCATTATATGGCTTAGAGGGTGGGTCGCAATGAATTTATTAAAGATAAATTTTGAGTTCACAGCCTTCAAATGGCATTGAAATGAACAGAAATTGGTTATAATATAAAGGTATTTTCTTCCGAAATTTCAATTTAAAAAAATTATTTTTTTTGCATTAAAAAAAATAAAATTTTTGATCGTGGGGGGCGGCACGAGGCCCCCTATGGCTCCCCTGCCCCCGTGTACGTCTCTTATCCCACCAACATGCGTCAGGATTCAGAGGGGCAGAGCTGATGGCGAAATTTTTTGCTGACAAGGGGGAGGAATCAAAAATGGCTAAAAATTTGCTTGCGTAATACAATTGCGACCGAAGCCGAACGTCGTATAAACGCAATAGCCGTATAACTGAGCGACGTATAAACGAGATTCCACTGTAGCTGGCAAGTTTTTTGGGGTAGAAGGATAGAAAGAAGAATATAAGGAGGAACAACGTATCACCAAAAAAATTTTCCTTCCAATGTTTTTTCCTCACAAGAAAATAATATTCTTAACAATTTTTATTCTGGGTCGATAATAAATACTTGCAATGGCGGCTTTATTGTGGGTGGAAGTTTCTGTGGGTTAAGATGGTTTTTTAGTTTTTTGGTCCTCTACGGGGTTAACTGACTGCGCCCACAGTTTCTTCCGTGAACGATCTCTCGTTGTGTTATTTCTTTTTTAATGGTACTTTTGCTTTCTTATAATACGGAGGAGTATTATGTGTACGAAGGCTGGTTCTGCTATTTAGGAAAAGAAATGTCCACCGCTTCAAAAGGAACAGGATGTTCGTAGGCACACGTTTAGAGATTCTTCGAGGAGATTGGGCCTCGTGGTTGAGGCTCTTTAAAGGGAACCTATGATTTTTTCTATTTTTTGGTGGAGGCCCCTCGAAGCCTTTTTTTGTACGATGTTTTATTGAAGCGTACGGAGATGTACTATAAGAATTATTAGAGTAACGAGAGAATTTTGCCAGGGGACATACCACGGAAATACTCGGCAAATCCGTTTTTGAGTATAAAAATCCAATTTTACTAATTAGTAGGTGCTTGTAGTAATTTATGTGGAAAGATATATTTAAAGTTAATTAGTGGAAATAATTTCGGAATTGATGGGAGGAATAATTTCACCATTCGTGAAAATTTAGAATTATTCAAAGAAAGAATTCATGAAAATTCATAATTGATGGAACAAAATAGTTTCCAAATTTATGAAAATTCATAATTGATGGAATAAATAATTTCCAAATTTATGAAAATTCATAATTGATGGAGCAAAATAGTTTCCAAATTTATAAAAATTCATAATTGATGGAACAAATAGTTTCCAAATTTAGGAAAATTCATAATTGATGGAACAAATAATTTCCAAATTTATGAAAATTCATAATTGATGGAATAAATAATTTCCAAATTTATGAAAATTCATAATTGATGGAACAAATAATTTCCAAATTTATGAAAATTCATAATTGATGGAACAAAATAGTTTCCAAATTTATGAAAATTCATAATTGATGGAATAAATAATTTCCAAATTTATGAAAATTCATAATTGATGGAACAAATAATTTCCAAATTTATGAAAATTCATAACTGATGGAGCAAAATAGTTTCCAAATTTATGAAAATTCATAATTGATGGAACAAATAATTTCAGAATTTATGAAAATTCATAATTGATGGAATAAATAATTTCCAAATTTATGAAAATTCATAATTGATGGAACAAAATAGTTTCCAAATTTATGAAAATTCATAATTGATGGAATAAATAATTTCCAAATTTATGAAAATTCATAATTGATGGAACAAATAATTTCCAAATTTATGAAAATTCATAATTGATGGAGCAAAATAGTTTCCAAATTTATGAAAATTCATAATTGATGGAACAAATAGTTTCCAAATTTATGAAAATTCATAATTGATGGAACAAATAATTTCAGAATTTATGAAAATTCATAATTGATGGAACAATTAATTTCCAAATTTATGAAAATTCATAATTGATGGAACAAATAGTTTCCAAATTTATGAAAATTCATAATTGATGGAACAAATAGTTTCCAAATTTATGAAAATTCATAATTGATATATGATTTTAGAATTCATGATAATTCATAATTAATAAAGATAAATAATATAATTAATTTAATTTAATAAATAAAGAAAATAATTTCAGAATTTATAAATATTCAGAATTGACCGATTCGTTGGGGGGGGGGGTTCCGCGGGGGGGGGGGGTGTAGCAGTAGTAGGTAGGGCTCGGGGATCCATGATGTTCTTAAGTCAGCCACCTCGTTGGGCAATTTGCCTGTTGTGGCGTTGTATTTGTATTTGTATTTGTATTTGATAGAATAAATGATTTGAGAAGTTATGAAAATTCAGAATTAAATAAAGAAATAATTTCAGAATAGAAAGTAAATTCAAAGTTGATAGAAGAAAGTTGCAGAATCTATGAAAATTCAAAATTGAAAGAAGTAATTTCAAGAAGAAATTGAAAGAAGAAATAATTTCAGAATATGAGAAAATTCAGGAATTGAAAAAGAAATAGTTTCAGAATATGAGAAAATTCAGGAATTGAAAAAGAAATAGTTTCAAAATCTATGAAAATTCAGAAATTGAAAGAAGAAATAGTTTCAGAATTTCGGAAAATTCAAAACTGAAAGAACGAAACGATTTCAGGTTTGGTAACAAAAGTAATTTCAGAATTTACGGAGAAATAACTTCTTAATTAATGAATCTTCAATATTTTCGAAACCTGGCTTGACTCGGGAGCCCCGTTAGAGTTGGATTTACAGTTTCAGTTCAAAGCTGAATAATTTCTTTCGTATAAAAACTGAATACTATCTCCACGTGACGTAAAAACGCTGAGTAACTTGTTGAGGGACGTATGAAAACTGAATTATTCCTTCGAGGACTCTATGAAAGTCTGGATAATTTCTTCATGTGTCGTACAACAGCTGAATAACTTCTCGAGGAATTCATGAAAGTTAAATACTTTTTCAAGGTATCAAAGGTAAATAATTTTTTCACGAGACGTATACAAAAGCTGAATAATTTTTTTCACGAGACGTATACAAAAGCTGAATAATTTCTTTAAGGGCCGTATGAAAGCTGAACAACTTCTGCGAGGACCATACGGAAACAGAAAAGATAACTGCACCCAAACATCTAGTTAGAAACGAAAATCACCGTTCAAATCAATTTGAATTTCCTCCATATTTCGGCCTAGATGAGCGGTTCTCAAGTACTTTTAGTCGTGGAGCACTCGGAAATCTCGGTGAACAGAACAGAATTTAATTTACTGTATTTCGTCGTTTCCCAGCACAATGAGGCTGTCTGACGCTTTGCAAATAGCCTTTATGAGGAGTTGTGAACAGGGCCGCCTTAGAAGACTCGGGGTCGGGGGCAAAAATGATTTCAAAGGGGATTTCATATCTTTTGGAGGGGAGGGTAATCGCCATCCAAAGATTTATGCATTACCACAAAATATACAGGGATGCTGAAAAATATCTATTTAACAAAGAAAATTCAGAATTAATGAGAGGAAAAATATTCCAGAATTGATCAAAATTCAGAATCAATCAGAGTAAAATATTTCAGAATTGATCAAAATTCAGAATTAAGAGGAAAAATATCCCAGAATTGATCAAAATTTAGAATTAATCAGAGTACATGATTCCAGAATTGATGAAATTTCAGAATTAATCAGAGTAAATGATTCCAGAACTGATGAAAATTCAGAATTAATGAGAGAAATAATTCCTGAGTGTTGATGGAAATCCAGAATTGATGAAATTTCAGAATTAGTGAGAGGCAAAATCCCATAATTGAAAATATGTTTGTGATTTACTCTATATGTATATATATATATATATATATATACAGTCAAACCTCGTTAGTGCGTCACCCGGTTAACGCGTCACTCCACTTACCGGATCACTTTTTGGAAGTCCCAATTATCCTCATGCAGCAATTGGCACAGCTATGGCTTACTCCGTTTAACGAGTCACTCCGCTTATCAAATCATATTTTTGCTCTCCCAAGAGTGACTCATTAACGAGGTTTGACTGTATATGTTTTTTCTCTCTTCTATTGAGATGAGTGTGGGGCTTGGTGCGTACCCACTTGGCGCACACCCCTAAGGGCGGCTCTGGTTGTGAAGAAGAAAGACAATTTCGCGTGAATGTGTGTGTGGAGTATGAGTGCGTGTGTACACTAAACAAAAACCAAGCCCAAGGGTCGTGCTAAAAGTACAAATGCAGCATACGCTCCACGAAATCAAAAATGGGGGAAAAAATTAAAATTTTCAAGAATAAAGAAATCTTTTATTGCCATGGATCCCCGTTTGTAGGGAAGCGTCTCGCTGCAGTGCCGTGCAGGTTAAGCATTGTCAGAACGCGCATGCGCTGCTTTTCTGGCGACTTTTGGTTGCCGCCATTTCATGGTGACGTTTAATATAATGGGTATACTTAATTCTACAAAATCGATATATACAATTAGCGCAGTGGTTAGAGCGTGAGGCGCATCATAGCGAAAGTTGTGGGTTGGAGCAGCACCTCCTAGAGATAGAAGCCTCCGCAATCAGCTTGTGACGTCAGCAAGTAGTCCGTTTTCTCTCAGAATATTCAAGGAAAAAAATTCCCTGCTCGTGCCAGTATCATCGTTGTGAGGAAAAGAAATTATCGGGCTCAGAATTGGCGATTTCTATGCCCCACATCCAATCACTATGCGGTATTTGTGAGCCAATCAGGAAGATTCTACGCCAAAATGAGAAGAAACGAAATAAGATGCTGTGTTTCAAAATGTGGCAAACTTCCTAGGTAGTCTGAATGACGTTTATGGCAAACAGTGCAGAGGCCTTCTATCTCTAGGAGGTGCTGGTTGGAGTCCCGTAATCTCTGCTGAGGCTTTTTTTCAACCTCATTACCATCTCCGTCATTTTAATGTGTGTGTGTGGTCCTAAATTTATTTTTTATTCCAATAAAATTTAATTATTTTAAACCGTTTTACAGGTTAAATGTGGCTCATTTACATCACCAATCGCCACATGCATTCCGGTTGTGGTGGGAACAGTTGATGTTTTCAGTCAGGGGGGGCAGGGCCCCCCCCCCTTTAACGGCCGGGGGAGCGAAGCGACGTCTGAGCGTAGCGAGGCGGCCGAGGCAGAACGAAGTTCGGGTGGGGGCGAAGCCGTTTGCGGGCCTCGGCCTACAAGTGCATTTTCTAATAAAGTAGTTGAAAATAGCGAACGTTTGGCGATAAGTCGACAAGCGTTACAGTCAGAGACACACTCGCGCATACGCGTTCTGACAATGCTCAACCTGCACAACACTGCAGCGAGACACGGGGTATTATCTAGTGGAGATGACAACGCGGCAAAGAATTTTGAATATATTTTTTTTTACAGATATGAAACTAGATGCCGCATTGTAACCACGCGTATGAGCACTTGGAGTTTTTTTTTTTTTTAATTCTGCTTTTGTGGCCAGGAGGTGACGGTAGACAAACCGATGGACCTCCATTGCCTGCAACAGCAAGATCTTATGGAGGGTATCTTTTCTGAGGAAGAGAAGAGTGCCTCACTTCAAATAAGATAGATGAGAGAGGTGTGTAAAATGCGGGAATCTGCGCAAAATTCTGTGGAAAAGAACCAATCAAATAAAGCTGTAGCAGTGCGCGAGAAATGAATCTGTCCAAGAAAAACGCAAATTCTTCATTTGTGAGAAATCCTGAAAAGGAGGCAAAAGCAAGTGTCATTAGATACGTTCTTTTTCAAAGTCAGACAAAGAGAATACGTTTGCAGAAAAAAGTGGGTCCCTAAGTTGACCCAAACACTAATTCTCATCGTTTTTAGAGCAGTTTCCTAAACTTTTTGTTCCATCGCCCCCTTCATACCAGAATTTTTTTCTTCTCATCGCCCCCCCCCAAAGGATCCTGTGTTAAATCCGGAGCTTGTATCGCCCCCTGGATCATTCCATCGCCCACCAGGGGGTGATATTGCCCACTTTGGGAAACACTGGTTTAGAGTAAGTTAATTTTACATTTTTCGTATACTATTACATTTACTATTACATACTATTACAATAAACATTTATCGTATATTATTACTTGTTTTCTATGGCGGTATTATATCATATATATTTTATTGTATTATTTATTATATTATTATTGTGTTGTATTATTGAATGAAGCCATTTTTATTAGTCATTTTTATGTGAATGAATTGTGGAACGAATTATGGGAATTTCCATTATTTCCTATGGGGAAGTTTGATTCGAATAACGAGCACGTTGGCGGAACGAATTAAGTTCGTTAACTGAAGTTCCACTGTAATTCCATACTCGGAACATCAAACCCCCCCTCCCCCCATTATTTCGCACTAGACCCCGCGTTTAGTAAAGCGGCCCTGGAAAGAATTTGTAAATACAAGACGAATCGGAGCCTCAAGGTGAGAGCCCTGCCACTTCTTCTTCTCTCTTGTGAGGAACATAGGCGGTGATAGACTTGGAAGTCTGGGGGGGGGGGCGCACGATGATGATGATGATGTCAATTCATATATACATATATACATTAGATCAGTCGACTCCACCTCTGACGCCCCTCGTATCTCTGCCCATGGTGAGGAACATGCTAATCAGATATTCAGCAAATGGGGGGGGGGGGGGCCCAATAACCAAATTTTTGTGCCCAAGTAACATGAGAATTAATTTCCCATAGAAAATAAGATTTATTTCCGTTTTCTTTCTGGGGAGGGGGAGGCCCCCCACTCACCCTCAACAATGTTATCATTTCTTGCGGAAATGGGTAACAGACTGTTTTTATTGACTTAGATTCACAATTTTCTTTTTCGCCATCATTTCCCGCCTTCGTACGTCCTTGACCCTTGGCGAACTTCGTCTTAAAATCACGCCAATGTGATTCCCGTCTTCTAAAAAATTTATAATGACCATTAAGGACTTTTTTTAGGGTGAGAAATATCCCATAACAACCGTCAAATAATTCCGTAAACGCATTTTTATGTAAACAATAATTGTAATAATTATTTTTAATTAATCACGAAACGGAACAATTTGTAAGAAGTGAAACCGCGATAGCTTGCCAATAACTGGCGCCTTGAAAAGTAAGAAATCGATGTGATTCGCTGACGTCACGTTGACGTCATATTGACGTCATCGCGATCAGCCAATAAAAACACTTCGCCTAGAAATTTGCTTATGTAAAGGAATTGGTGGGAAGATGGGGAAGGGGGGTGTTTTACGGTTTTATATAACTATTTGTAAGTAATAAACGCAGTTTATAAGTGTGCGCGGGATGCACCAATTTTTCAAATTTGAACGCTGGTAACTTCAAAAAAAGTTTCGAAATTAGTTAATTTACGCTTTTTGTTTTGGGACAGATTCCTGATTATCAACGAATAACATTAATGAATTAACAAGGGATTATGGTCGGTCGACAATTCCACATTGGTCGGGCTTCGTATTTAGGGCGACTTTTAAGAGACACGGGACACTTGCTATAATAATTACAGGCCGGGAGAATCTTAATAATTTCGGGGCCACGGAAATGTGTGGGGGGGGAGAAGGGCTCCCTTCAGACCCGTTATTGTATATTTTTGGTGGGAGAGAGGAATCATCTTCCAAAACTTCATGCATTTTTTGGCTCCTCTCGATAAACCCAACTACAAAAAATGAAAAAAAAATATTCTCCCAAAAATTAGCCACATCTTGAATTATTCTGACCTGTGCAACTGGATTGCTGCACGTGCCTAAATACGGCCCTGCAGAAAATTTTACAATATTTTGGAGTGAAAACAAAAATTATGCAAAGCACGGTTATAAGGAATCCAGTACAGGCTAGCGGCATCTATGATAAACACCGAGGGCCTATTCTCGACTTTATTGACTATATAGGCCTATACATACATTTTTAAATATTATACCCGCCAAGTTCAATTAATAAACTGTTTTGAACATTTATTAACAACTTATTTATCATTATGGTTCGGATTTTTATGACCTAAAGATGAAACGTCGTTGCTGATAGGTTAGGAAAACCTGAAATTTCAGGTTTTTTTTGTAACCGACGATGTTTTACATCGCCTTAAGCCAGGTTTTCCTAGAAGCAGGTTTCTACAGTGCGTACAGCGTGAAAACTCTGATTGGTGAAAAAAAAAAAAAAACCTGAATTTCAAGTTTTTAACCAATCAGCGTTTTCGCGCTGCACCCGTCGCAGAAATTCTACTCCTAGGAAAACCCGACTTTATATCGAGCGTCAACTGTATTTGGAAGCATTTTGGTAAGATTGATAAATTTCCTTAAATTAATCACTTTTACCGGTGATTACGCATAGTACCCATGAAAATATGCATTAGTAAATACATAATTTACAGTATTGGATATTTACATGTACAGCATTTTATATGCACTGCAGTACACTTGTTATCGCGAGCAAAGTGAATTACACATATTTCAGTATAAATATTAAGTGGGGGGGCAAAGTTCTTGCCGGAAAGGATACGTAGCGCCAGATGAGCTGCAGTAGCCGTGTTTGCAGTCTGATTTGCATACTCGTTTAGGTGTAATACGGGACGTGTAAAGTATGCCTGTTGAAAAATTTAAAATTCTTTATATCATTTGGTTCCACCGAAAATCTAAACTTAGTGCTTTAAGGGCTGCAACCGCGATAAATTCCTTCTTAGGAGAGAGTGTGCCAGAACAGTAGGATACCGTTTCTACAATGGAAATTGCCCGGTGCGAGGGTAAAATAGGTCACGAGACACGCAAGAAGGTCATATTGTCTGTCTGGTGGGATCACCGTGGAATAATCTTCTATGACTTTCTTCCGAGAAATGATTTTTCCTGCATTATTTCTTCTTTTCACTTCTTCCAAACAATAAATTTCTGGCAAGAACTTTGTTCCCCCACCTAATATATCAATTATGCTTAAAAAAAGATCCCATATCCCGTGAAAACGGGGCATATGTACGCAGTATTATTAAATTTTGGGAATTGCACGGGCATCATAATACGGTCTTGATAGTGGCATGGCTTGGGAAAATTTTCGCTAACCACGCCGGCGATTTTTGACGTCGATTTAGTGCCAGATATTGCCAAATAAATACATGTGCATTAAATAAGTATCTTTTCCATGTAATCATCCTCTACATCAGTTTCCAAAAATTGTTTTTGCTCCATTACCACCAGAGGGCATGATACCTAATTTGAAGATCATTATTCCATACATCGTTTTTTGGATGAGAAAACTAATAAGTTCAATATATACATGGATTTAGTAATTAATTACTGATAATCAATAAAAATTTTAGTGTTAATCACAACAAAAGAAACATTTATTTATGATATTAAAAACTTGAAGCATCTTAATATTCCATTATTTTGTTCACGGTCGTATAAAAGTCATGTAATAGCCATCATTAATTCACTGCCAAGTTAACATGAGGTTTGAAAATCATGTCTGCATGGGGCTAAGCAAAGATTTTCGTTCATTTTATAAGAATATAACGAGGTATTTTATTTCCAACAAGACCCTGTTGTGTGTGTGTGTTAAAGCCGACGAGAGAGAGAGAGAAAGAGAGAGGGTCGATCGGACGGAAAAGACACCCACGCGATCCCCATGCGTGGGCGTCTGTCTATATAACAACACGGGATAGATGTTGGGTTAAGTGAGACGGGACTTGGCTTGGCCCGGAGAAAGCTGGCGAGAAGCCAACAAATAAAATATAGGGGGGCGAACGAAACGTATCTACCAACTTTGGAATGATAATAATTCTCCTATGGGGGGCTTTGAACTTCGGGAGGCGAGTAAGAAAACAAAGTTGGTGCTCACGGTACGATATTGATCGCCGGAAAACGATGGCGGGAAAAAGGAAACAATACACCGAGAAACTCGGCTATAACGACGCGAAATTTCGTTGTTTTAACCGATGTTGAAGGGTTTCAAGTTACTTTTTTTTTGTCGAAAATGAGATGCATTCAAATACTGTGCATGAAAGTTGCCAAGTCAAACTCGGTTATAACGACGTATAAAATTCTACGAAATTTCGTCGTTATAACCGAGGTTGTTATGAGTGAGAGTCTGACCGAACATTATTCACTGTGTGAATAATCCGAACCCGTGTCATCAATTATTATGGTCACAGTCGAGATATCCTTATAAGCCGAGGTCATTATAACCGAGTTGATTCCAACAATTTTGTCCGAGTTGTATTTGCCACCGAGAGAGACGGCCGAAATCGAAGAAAAATATGTTCTAATATCCGAAGTCGTTTTGTATATCATCGATATTACCTACTTTAAGGAATTACTAGTCTAGATGTTGTTTTCGCACTTGCGACGGAAAGTAAGTTCAATGGCACAGGGTGTCCCGTAAGTGCTAATGCGGCTTTTATCTGAACAAACCGTCCGTCGTAGAGGTACGATTCCGATTGAAAAAATTCTCGAAAGGCGTTCAAAAATGACCCTGAACAAGTTTTAAGAAAGAAAATACAGCGTGTAAAACAATTAAAAACAAAATATAAATTTTTATACGGCCCCTCGTCCTTTAACCATCGAGCTTATATTACTGGAGGGAGCATCGAGCCACTGCGGCGGGGTCAACATCGAATGCAAGGAAGTCACGTGACTCGTTGAATAACGCAGTTCCTGCCTGGCAATTTCGCCACAGAAATGTACACAGTTCCGTCTCTAAACATTGCGTTATAAAGATGAAAAAAAAAGGATAGAGAAATCATCTAATAATGAAAAAAGATTAAATTATTCATTTCATTTTTATATTTGAATAATTTCTTTCATTAATGATCAAATAACTCCTTTCGTTAATGCCGAAAAATTTCCTTCATTAATACTGGAATTATTTCCTTTATTAATTATCATTTTAATCATTAATTTTGGAATAATTCCTTTCATCAGTTCTGGATTTGTTTCTTTCATTAATGCTGAAATTATTTCTTTTATTAATGCTGGAAATGTTTCTTTCATTGATTCTGGAATTATATCTCATTAATTTTGGAACTATCACTTTCATCAATGCTAGAATTTTTTCATTAATTCTAGAATTTTTTTCTTTCATTACTTTCAGAGAATTATCTCTTTCCTTAATTCTGGAATTATCGCTTTCATTGATTTTGGAATTATCTCTTTCATTAATTCTAGAATTATTTCTTTCATTAATTCTAGAATTTTTCTTTCATTAATTCTAGAATTTTTCTTTCATTAATTTTGGAATTTTTCTTTCATTAATTTTGGAATTATCCCTTTTCTTAATTCTAGAATTATCTTTCATTAATACTGGAAATACGCTTTCATTAATGTTGGAATTACGCTTTCATTAATGCTGGAATTATCATTTTCATTAATTCTGGAATTATCATTTTTATTAATTCTGGAACGATCTTTCATTAATTCTGGAATTATCTTACATTAATTCTGGAATTATCTTTCATTAATACTGGAATTACGCTTTCATTAATGCTGGAATTACGCTTTCATTAATGCTGGAATTATCATTTTCATTAATTCTGGAATTATCATTTTTATTAATTCTGGAATTATCATTTTTATTAATTCTGGAACGATCTTTCATTAATTCTGGAATTATCTTACATTAATTCTGGAATTATCTTTCATTAATACTGGAATTACGCTTTCATTAATGCTGGAATTATCATTAATTCTGGAATTATCATTTTTATTAATTCTGGAATTATCATTTTTATTAATTCTGGAACGATCTTTCATTAATTCTGGAATTATCTTACATTAATTCTGGAATTATCTTTCATTAATAATGGAATTACGCTTTTATTAATGCTGGAATTACGCTTTCATTAATTCTGGAATTACGCTTTCATTAATGCTGGAATTATCATTTTCATTAATTCTGGAATTATCATTTTTATTAATTCTGGAACGATCTTTCATTAATTCTGGAATTATCTTTCATTAATACTGGAATTACGCTTTCATTAATGCTGGAATTACGCTTTCATTAATGCTGGAATTATCATTTTTATTAATTCTGGAACGATCTTTCATTAATTCTGGAATTATCTTTCATTAATGCTGAAATTATCAGTTTCATTAATTTTAGAATTATCTCTTTCATTGATTTTTGACTTATCTCATCGATGCTGAAATTATTTCTTTCGTTTATTGTTTTAAACTCCTATTTATGCCATTAGAAAATAACAGAGATTGCGCCGATATATTCAACGAGTCACGTGATCTTCCTACAAATGATGTTGGCGACACCGTTTTCAGCGCTGCCAATGTCATACTCCCTCCAGTAATATAACTTCGATGTCACCAACTTCCAATTAGAAAGTTGTTGCCCTGTCTCCCTTGATGCCAACAAAAAAAATATTCCATGTTTCCAAGTGCAATATTCACATAAATATTTGATTACGAAAAACGGAGGAAATTTGCGAAAGAACAGCGTTAAATGCGGATAAAACTGTTTTTCTGCATTTCGAGCCGTTTTTCCCCAAATTTCCTCCGTTTTTCGAATATCTCAGTGAATATTGCACTTGGAGACATGTAAGTTTTTTTGTTGGCATCAATGAAGACAGGGCAACAACTTTCTAATTGGAAGTTGGACCACATGGGGACCGTATAAAAATTTAGATTAAAAAAAATTTTTTTTTACACTATTTTTTTCTTAAAACTGGTTCAAGGTAATTTTTGAAGGTCTGTTGAGCACTTTTTACATTGGAACTATCACTACGACGGACGGCTGTTGAGATAAAGCCTGTGCTATCATTTACAGGACACCCTGTACATATGAATTCAGTGATTAATTCCACATCCGGGGTTTTTGGAATAGTTTCCTCTTTGTAAATTCAACCAGAGAAATTAATAATTCCAGTTATCCGTTTAGCTCACCCGAGCCACACACACCCACGGTATGTTACTAAAGGCTAGAAGTGGTCCAGCACCTGGGCTGGCTACGTGCAAAGACTGGCTCACACGAGCCATCCAGCCGCAGACTTCTACTAAAAGGCGAGGTCAGAACCTAACTAAACTTAAAACCGAGACCCAGCACCTGTTCTGGCCATGCGCAATAGACGGGTTCACCAGAGCCACACAGCCACGGTATGTTACTAAAGGCGAGAAGTGGCCCAGCACTTGGGCTGGCCACGCAAGATAGACGGGCTGATCCGCAGTGCCATCTTAACGCATGGGCTCACCCGGGCACGGCCCGAGGACCTCAAGAGAAGAGGGGCCTCACAAAAAATGAGATCCGGTTGAATTTTTCTAGAATATACCAGGTAGGGCCTCAGAAAAACCACTTGGCCCGAGGACTACCGGTCTTCACCGGTGTTTTGGTTCGTGGCCACCCCCCTGGGCTTACCTCGGGGTGAGGGATCTGCGGATTCCTTTAAAGATGGTGGCGGATATGGTGCCCGGGCCTCACGGGCTGGAGCCCCAATCGTAAAGATCGAGGACTGAGGGAGTTTAACCGAGGGGCTCGGCATCCGAGCCTTCATACCTGGCGCACCCAGTTCTCTCCAGCATGGCCCAACCCCGCGGGGTAATGCGCATACATCCCCCATGGGACAGAGCCACGTCCAGGCACTATACAGTTACCCGTTTAACCGCGCAAATTTTCGTATTTACTATGAATCAAGTTCTAGCTTCAGACACTCAAAAGTCTGTTTTAACAAAGAGTTCGTTGTTTTCAGCAAAGTTCGTTGACATTATTCTCTATGGCAGTGGCAGAGGTCTTCAACCTTTCTCTAGTCGCGAGCACTGCCTGTACCACCATCATCAAAAGAAGAGCACCCTTACGGCAAGTTTGACGTGCGTATGATTTTAATCCTTGAATGCAATTTGTACAAGGCGTTTAATTATAAGGCTGATCAAGTGCTCGCGAGCACGAAGTCGAACACGAGCATCGAGCACTCTGGATGCTTCAGGGAGCACCGTGGTGCTCGCGAGTAACGGGTTGAAGATGCCTGCTCTATGGGAATCAGCGCAGAGTGCCAATTGCACTCATTGGAGTTATAAGCATGGCAATCAGCCTAGATCACCAATTACTGTCGTTAAAGCCGAGATGTCGTTATAACCAAGGTTACTACAACCGGCGACGCTATAAGGTGGGGGGAGGGGTTCGCTAATATTATTCGCTAAGGGAATCAGCCCAAATCGACAATTATTTTCGCCATAGCCGAGGCGTCGTAACAACTGAAGTCGTAATAAATCAGTCGGAGACGTTAGCAAGGACACTAATTACTCTACGGCAGCGTTTCTCAACCTATGGTTCGCAGATCAAAGGTGGTCCACGACGATGGCAAAGGTGGCCCGCAGGCAGACTTGAAAAAACTATTCAACCGGTGTAATTGATATTCGTAATATCTCCACATCGGTTCAAATAAAATTATACTTTCATACTTAGGTTCACCATAATCATCCAGGAGTTCCTGCAGTCTCCTGGATGATTATGGTGAACCTAAGTATCTGATCGACCAGGACCGGTACCCCAGATACTCACTTAAAGTATCAGAGTAATATTTAAAGGTGTCACGAATTCGATACCCGATTTGCCATGCCAGAAACTTCCCTGACGCAGAGGTACAACAGAAACGGTGACAGATGACCAAAGAAAAATATTGCTACCGCAGGGAGTCCCACGCCGAGGGGGCTAGCGCACCAACCACTTCGGTGAGTATAAAAAACAAGCCCGCCGTTGGGAATCGGCAATAAATTGTAGGTCCTGGTCTAAAATTAGCCTTCGTGTGCAGAAAATGACCGCGGTGCGACAAGAATGGTCAATCAACGAGAATGTAGGAAATTGCTATTTACTGCTTTAAATGCAATTCGCTATTTACTTCCGAAATTGCTAAAACTGTGGAAATAAAGGGCTGCTGCTACAAATCGCACTAAACAAAAATGTACTTCATGAAAAAAATATTCAAAAGATCTGATGACCATATTTCATTGAGGAAATTACGTCAGGACAGGGATCATAAATAATAGTCAGAAAAATACGGGACACCGCCAATTGTCATCAAAAACATTGTCAAAGGTGGGGACGATCACCATTCGTAATTAAAATGCCAAAAAAAAAATTGCAATCAGAATGTGTGAGGTAAATATTATTTACATTTTTGCCATTATTATCATCATAATATAATTTATATTATGAAAATGCTGTGTGTGTGTATTCGCGAATTTTGTAAATACAGTAAAACCTCCTTTTATAGTGAACCCTCTTTTACGGCCAAATAATAATTTCTTCTTTTATAATAAAACTTATGCTTTTCAAACCCCTGATTAATGGTCATCCCTCTTTTATGGATGAATTATTTTGTCCTACCGGTGTCCGCAACGTCGGAAATGTTCCGTAATACGGGACACAAGTGGTCCGTAAAATTGTTTCAGACAGTTTACTGGCCCTTGTTTTTCAGAAAGGTTGAGAAACAATGCCCCCCTATAAGCCGGTATCAAAACATTATTGTCGTTTTTGGGAAGGTGTCGTTATAACCGAGTTAGAGATTGTATGTCATTTCAAATTTCTTCAATTAAAGTAAACACTCTCCTTGATGGCGCAAATGGAGAAATAACTCTTGATAAAGTTCCCGATTATTTTAATAATTGGATTCCATTATTGTTGTTGCAGGCTGTTTCCGTAGATAAGATGGCGTGTCTTGTGCGTGGGTGTCACCATCCTACATCCGGGGCTTTTGGGAAAGTTTCCTCTTACATGGTAACATCGGATGTAATTACTTACCTCGGATTCACCGTCTGATTGCGGTACATTCGACGAGAGAAATTAATAATTACAATTATCCGTTTAACCGCGTAATTTCTGTATTTACCGCGAATTGAGTTCTAGCATCGGACACACAAAAAAAGTTAGTTTTAACATGTTTTCTCAGGTTCATGTTAAAATTTATATGCAATTTATGTGCTTTATTTTGTGGTTTTTTTTCAACACAATAATTGTCCATTTTTGTGAGCGTTTGAAATTGATAAAACAGTTAATGTCCGAAACTAAAACAAATTTAATGGGTTATTATTATGATATTTGTGTGAAATTTCTGGTAAAATTGAAATGTTAAAATGCGCGAAAAAATATTTTCCCTACCTATCCAAAAAAGAACACCAATTGAAAAAATTGTGAGGGAAATTTCCTGAAAAGAAATTGATTAAAAATTTTAACAAAAGGTAAAAAACAGCAGTTTAAGTGATAAAATGTTGGAAAAAAGATTCGAAGTGACCAGAGAGAGAGAGAAAATTTGAAGAAAAACTACTGGGAAATTTAAAAAAAAATGTATTGAAATCGGATACGCGAATATAGATAAGTGCTTAAAAATTCAAAAAAATGCTAAAAATTTTCTGAAAATTTGAAGATAAATTGAAAAAAAATATATATGATAAAAACGATCCAAAAAAAAAAAAATTGAAAATTAAAAAAAAAAAATGAAGAAATTTGGAAAAACTTCAAATTTGGAAAGTTTTAAAAAATGTCAAGCTGGCAACAAAAAAGAAAAAGGGAAAAAACGTGAAAGAATGCAAAATTAGAACAAAATTCACAAAAATTGAAAAATCATTTACGCTATGTAAAACGAAAGATTATGAATTTTTTTTTGTTTCTGGAGAAATGTAAAAAAAACCTAGAATCAATGCTTGAAATCCACGCCAGAATAATTGCCAAACGTGAGAATGATCGCCAATCACAGTATTTGCATATGAAACTTCAAAAGTCAGAATATAGCGCCAAAAAAGGCTGCTTTATACACATAACTCGAAATTATAAACTAGATATGAAAAGGCAAAAAAATGAGAAGGAATTGAAAAATTGGAAAAAATATGGATCAATGAGGAGGTCGTTCTCAAGGAGGAACCCCCCCCCCCCCCACATTGGTCCAAGCTGCAAAAATGTTTCTAATGATGGTAAGCCTAATAAGCATAAAATTACCATTAGTTTACGACATGTTTGCGATAAACAAACTTTTCAAGTCAAAAGGCAAATATGAGAATACACAATTATAACCAAAAGAAAAACATGAAAATCATGTGAGTAGCACAATATAAAAAGATATTTACACAAAGTGTGTTTAAAAATCGAAAAAATGAGATTATAAAATTGAAGAGTGATCAACACATACCAAGAACTTCACCCACGTTTGTCGGAGGATGATGGTATGGATGGATTATCCAATGTCGGGGGAACTGATGCCCATTAGGCTTACCATCATTAGAAACATTTTTGCAGCTTGAAGTAATGTGGGGGGTTCCCCCTTGAGAACGACCTCCTCATTGATCCATACTTTTTCCAATTTTTCAATTCCTTCTAATTTTTTCGCCTTTTCACAATATCTAATATATATATTATATATATTTTGCAGCATATCTGCTCATTCTTTAATAATATTACACTGTTTTTGAATACCAACTTATAGTCTTCCCATAAATTTATAAAATCATAGCTTAACAAGACCCCAAGAAAAGTCTGGGTCCCTGCTCAACCCGTCGAAATCATTAATATGGCCCTTCAGTATTCATTTCCGTAGGGATTCATTTCCGTATTGTGAGTGGATTCGTAAGACCCCCCCCCCCGCCGGATCCCGTCGCAACCCATATGTTAAGACCCCCTTTCTCTACAATCTAAAATGATGACCACCTACTTGATAATTTGCTGATCCGTCTTAACGATTGTGCCCACCTGGGCCCACTAGTGACCTCAAGACCAGAAGGTGGTTTCTTGATTTGGCAATTAATTCCAACCTGGTAAGGGGACCCCGGAAAAAGCGATTTTTCCGGAGCCCATGAGGCTATTTTAAGACGGCTCTGTTGCTGCTCTACTTTCTATCACGGACTGTCTGGATTTATCGTGGCAACCTGTAGTGCCACCTTTGAAACAAGCTTGCAGCATTGTCCTCCTGGTGGTGGTAGCGCTAGTGGTTACAAACCTTTTTACTAGCAGTGCCCTATTTGGAATCAGTTCATACCGAAAAGCCCCTTTGCCCTCTTTTGTTTTTATGTGAATTTACTGATTTTTTTATTTCGTTTTTCTTGAAATGGCGTGGAGCCCCTGGGAAGTATGTTTGGACCACGGGTGGAGAGCCACCGTTTCCGAACCACTGTGTCTGTATAACTATTCAAATATTCCTTGCCTGGCCATATATAATCAATAATGACTTGGGAAAGAAATTAACGTGATGTTTGGGACTGTATTGAATCGCAAAGTTTTGAAAAATTAAGCTCAAAAGAGGATTAATACAAACTCAAATCTGGAGCTACGTTCAATTTGCTTCTATATTTATTTTTTATGTAAATATACGAATAAAATGTCTTGTTCTATGAGCTCCGTGCTAACAAACGGCAATAAATACATTATGGCTTTTCTAGAAAGAAGCCCAAAAACTGACTAGGTTCGCCATTCCGCCATTGAAGAGGATCTTCAGAGGGGTATCTGATGCGAGCTCTAGCAATTTCTCCTTTTCTGGAATCAACAATAAAGCCGGTTAAAAATAGTCTTCTTTGAAAAGATTAGATGTCCACCGATCACCCATTTCCAGCTCTGAAAAATATTTTTCAAACGAAGATTTTAATTCTTCCAAGTGGCAGACTGTTAAATTTAGCCCAGCTTGTGACAAGAAATCGTGGAGTGTTTTAAACACTTCCTAACAAAAGGGCTACCTCGTGCCGAAGTACAAACAGCAACGTCAGGACTTAACCCCGGGACAACCACCTAACTTCGGTGTGCAAAAGCAAAGCATTGTGAAGGATGTCCACGTCTTCACAACTTAAACAACCTGTAGTTGGTAGGATTCACCTTGACCGCTTCATCAAGAACGTTTCGCAAATTTGGAGGCAACGGTTTCGATGCAGGGATCTGTCTGTGAATATAGTAACGAGTCCATTTCATTTTGTGAGTGGCTTCTGCCACGGCGACCTGAGTAGCAACTTTCCCAACTTTCCGTGGATTTTCCTCCATCTGTTGTGAGCCCAATCAAATGTCTTTTACAGTCGTACGATCCCTTCGATGGGTGACAAATAAAAAGATTTACTTTTCTCTTTCAAGTACTTAGCAATTACAAGTATCACAGAATATTGCGCAACGTCGGTACTTTCGTTGACTTGGATGGAAAAAAATATTTGACAGAGGAATTAAACTCATTATTAAGAGCACTTTCCTTTACAAACATGCATCTGACAGCATATTTTCACCAATAGTGTGTTTTTTTCCTCGTCTCGCAATGCGATAGCTAATGTAGTAGAAGGTTTCGGTAGCTTTGGCAGAAACTGAACGTATAAACAAAAACGTGAAATATGTTTTCACGTTTACAGGTGCAAGGTTGGTTTGGTGTTCCATTTTGGTGTTTCAGTCCGCTTCCGCAAAGATCTGGTTTTTAGCCATCGATCCATAGCGCAAATCACGTAAGTAGTAGGTGCTTGGTAGAAAATTGTGGGATTAACACGCACACGCCTCAATACAAACGCCCACAACAAATTTAAACACAACACGAATTAATTCTTCGTTTTTATGTGCAGCCCGGCATGTGCCAACAATCAAATCTGAAACGCCGAAGAAAAGTGAGCCGAGAGGAAGGATTTCACAAATACTGATCATAGGTTGGGCGCGGGCGGGAGGAGGGAAGACCAATCCTTCCAGCGGACGCAACCTCTCTGTTATAGAAGATTTCATTGATAGGGAAAGGTTACCAACTTTTAAAATTTCTTTTTAATATTTTTTATTTATGTTGTTGTTTTTTTAGATGGATGGCCGCCATTACCATTTTCTTTTCGCGTACCCCCTAACGACCTCTCGCGTACCCCCAGTTGGGAACCGCTGCCTTAGTTCGAAGGGGTCATGCTGTTAAGCTGACCTGCTGGACAGAAAAGGAAACATCATTAAGACGATACTCGTTGTAACGATATAAACCCCCTCCACAACAATATTTTTTCAAGTCTTATTTCGAAATGTCTATAATTTAATGTTATACTGCTGCCTCTCGATATTACGATTAATCCCTCCACAACGACACTTTTTCCTGGTTTGCAGAGTATTGGTCTATCGAAATTCCACTGTTATAATTCTACTACTAAGGGTGGATTCACATCTACAGGCAGCAAACATTCTTCAACATAAAATCAATCATCGTATTTATATCTATCGTATATCGCAGCTGCACAGGCTCAGATTCCAATATTTTTATGTTAAAAGAATGTTTGCCGTGTCAGGGATGTGAATCCAATCTAAATCGTACATGCACATTCCTCCGCGAAATTTGTGAGTGTAGATATAAGCATGGCTATACGAAGTACAGATGACTGGATACCAAGCGAAGATAATTGGAAAGAAAAGTCGCATTCCTCTGTGGGGAATCGAATCACCATCCTTCCACTTCCTGGGCGCGTGTTCTACCATTCAATTTTATATATAACACAAACTGCAGAGGACAGACAATTTCTTTCCAGAGAACACTGTGTTCCTTTTGGGCTGAACGGGACTGCCCCCCCTAACTCAGCAGCAGCTCGTAACGAAATTAGCTTCCAGATGGCGACATGGAACGAATTGTACGAAGTACAGAGGACTGGATACCAAGCGAAGATAATTGGAAAGAAAAGTCACATTCCTCTGCGGGGAATCGAACCACCAACCTCTGTAGTTTAACGGTAGAATACGCTTTCGGAAAGTGCGAAGTTGGGGGTTCGGTTCCTCACACAGAGGAATGTGACTTTTCTTTCCAATTATCTTCGCTTGGTATCCTGTGATATGTATTTTGTACAATTAGCGGAAAGATTCATCGCGCGCGCGCGTTTCGTTCTAAGGCTAAGCGCAAATTGAGTCGCGTGGAGCGTTCGCGAGTGGGCGGGACCCGAATGCGATGACGTCAACACGCCCCGTGCGTAGCGAGGGGATGCGCATATTGGAACGCGTTTCAAGTGCACGAGCGTTTTCAAAAGGAAACGATTTCGGGCCTGCAACCTTGGCGTTTGGGAGGTTTCCGGAGATTGGATATATATTGGTCATTAAAGTTTACATTAATGAAGGCATAACATTAATTAAAATAAAAAGTATGGGAATGCGCTGAAAAATATATTAAAATACCGTATATAAAAACGTGAACACAAAGAAATAAAAAATCAGCATTGATGACGATTTGAAATTAATGAATAATTAAAAACTATTGAAAATTCAGATTTTGGTGCTTGCGTACTCGGTCACTTACAGGTAAATCTCATGCTCACACACTTTATAGTTCACTCTCAGCCACCAATTCGTGACGGCCATTTCGCAAAGTGGCCGGAGATCTCTGGCCAAAGCTCGATGTGCTGATGTATGACCGCTCTGTGTGTAGGAGCCAAATAGATTTTTCTTCATCACCAACGTGCGATACATGTCTATATAGAGCATCTGTATCGCATTAGCTCCAAGTGGACGAGAGATGAAAAACTGAAATTCATGATAGGAAAACTATAAAAATAGTTATATAAAAACATAGTTTTTTCGGTATGCGCCAAATTTTGGAGAAATTAAAAAGATTGAAATATGGTGTCTCCCGTCTAATGGGTTGCCATTACTAACATGAAAGCCTTTCAATAAAAAAATTATTTAAGCAAGTAATAATTATTAATACATTTATAAACAACTTAAGAGAAATTAAATTGTATGTATATTTAAAGACTTAATCTAATTAATAACTAATGTAGAATAAATAATTTTTTATTTGATATGAATCTCATTACAGTGGTGAAAAATAGTCAATTAAGCATGAGTTAATTATGATGCACCGTGTTAGTCATTTGATAATCAACTAAAGTGATACATTGTTCACTAACAGATGGCGCAGTATTTGGGCCTTCCCACAGTATATCCAGAGGCTCGAACAATTTGTCGAGAATGACATCAACAACCCACTGACTGCAGGTGTAGCCTCATTTACTCCTACTACAGAAATGGAGGAACGAAGTTCCTGGGTCTGAACGTATATAACGTTCTTAAAGCATTTCCCAGAAATGTTATCACTTGGTAAAAATTTTTAATAAACTTTTGGAATTATACTGTTTTCCAATTATTTGGGAATCCAAATGCAGTGATAAAGCCTATACAAAAAAGCAGGCCAAGATCTGCAATACCCACAGAATTGGCGTTCAATCTTCCTGCTCAGCTCTTCTTGGAAAGCTTTTTTGGAAGGAATGTGGTAATCCGCCTGGTTAATATCACTAAAGGAAAAGAAATATCTTTGGTGACAACACGGCATCCGGAAACAGCACTCTACGACAACCCAGACTTGAATGCCTGCAAACATCCAGAATTAACAAACAAACTTTGACCTTTGAAAACCGAACACACCCGCTTCCCATCTCATTGAGATATTGAAGCGTTCCCGGAGGATGGATGTGTCTGGAAATTTTATTAAATATCTTCAGAATAATAAATAAAAATATTACATCTAGATTGCACATAACGAACAAACTGCAGCAATTGTGTTCTTCGATAGGGCAAATTATTTTAACAAAATTTGGCATGATGGTTTGATAGGTATAGGCTTATTTGCCTAAACGTACTATTATATATTATTAAATTTGTCAAACAATATCTTGACACGCGTATTTTTTGAGTTCAGATAAACTATACCACATCTAATCCTAGACCCATCAGGGCCTCAATTGTTCAGGGCAGTGTCCTTCCTTGGCTCCCCTCTTCATAATTTGCACACGCATGATTTCCCAGTGGCACGAAAGGAATTGCCGCTACTTACGCTGATGATAATGCCACAATTTGTACAGATGAAAAAAAGGCAAAGATAGAGAAAGCCTTATCAAATCTTCAAGATGTGATCGAAAAAGTTGAGTAGTTTTTTTAAGTCGAGACAAATTAAATACTAGAAAAAAGTGTTTTCATGTGGGAAACTGAAGTTATTAAAAGAGCCAAACAAGTCAGAGGAGCCCTTGGCAAAATTTGCAGGCACAATACGGCCCTCTTTCTATCAACAACAAACTCATTTTGTAAAAATTGATCATACGTCCTACATTACGCAGCTCCTGCCTAGATGTATTCTAGAAGTCCTAATATTATTACTCTTGAACGTTTCCAAAACCTAACACTTCGAACTTTCCCCCACACACCCCTGTTCATCAAAAATAGGCATATACGCAGAGATACCAAGATGGAAACAATCATGGATTATGCCAAAATGGCTCTCCAGAAACTGATTCTCTACACAACTCTGAATTTGTATGAGCTCGTGGTGATATTTGTATCCAATATTACCTTCATAGTAATGTTTGTGTGCATTCCCAATAGTATAGAAAAAGGGAAATTTTTGTAATGCATATAATATTTGCGTGTAATATTCAAATGTGAATGTCCAGCACTGTTAACGGAGGCTCTGTTTGATAATTCCCGTCGCAGTGCAGGCTGTGTGTGTTTTCTGTGTGTGTATACTGCATATTCTGTAAAAGGGAAGGGAAACAAAACTGCCCAGCACTGTGGACGGAGGCTTTGTTTCTTCGTTTCCCGTCACAGTCGAGGTGCAGTATATATATACAGGGTGATTATAAAAAAACTGTCCCGACATATGGGCCCCTAACTATCATACCATTCACAGAAACTGAATGAAATTTTGTCATAAGGTATTTTGATGTATGCGCTCAAGAATGATATGGAAAACAACAGTGTCACTCTAACAGTTACGGTTACAGTGAGAAAATTTCGAAAATATCAAATGGCAACACCAAGTTTTTTGTATTGGAATGTGATCTCCATTGTGAAAACCCCTAAATAGCGTTCGAACGGCACCTGTAGCATGAAAATCACCGGCGGTAGATAGGCTAAAAGTGAGGACAACCAATAAGGACAGAGAAGCAGCATAAAATAAAGCATTTCATTGTGTTTCACAAATTTTCCACATGACCTTGTGGAGGACTAATCAGGCTGGGAAACGGTGTGACGAATGAAACGAACATTAATGCTCTGGTGCACGGCAAAGTCCTTTTTACTTTTTCCTTGCCTAGCTCCGGGGATTTTCGTGCTACAGGTGCCATTCCAACGCTATTTAGTGTTTTTCAGTATGAAGATCGCATTCCAATACAAAAAACTTGGTGTTGCCATTTGATATTTTCGAAATTTTCTCACTGTAACCGTAACTGTTAGAGTGACACTGTTGTTTTCCATATCATTCTTGAGCGCATAGATCAAAATACCTTATGCCAAAATTTCATTCAGTTTCTGTGAATGGTATGATAGTTAGGGGCCCATATGTCGGGATAGTTTTTTTATAATCACCCCGTATATTGTATACATTGTGTATTTAGACCAGTCTCAAATCTCTCCCACTTCAACATGCCAACTTCTTCTTTCTTGCCCACACAGGTCTTTTCCACACTTCTTTCGAAATCTCTGGCTGCGGTCTCCGGTCCTTATGTGCCACTGGGCGCATGTGCAATTTTTCTGGTCAATGGGTTCAGCTGTTCATTTCAGTCAAATGTCTTGTACGTTGCATCGAGTTGGCTGTCCTCATGGGGAGAACGACGCGAGTGATTCGAAATTTGCGAGCACGGGGCAAAGGGAGCCACCACTATAAATGTTTACTAACTTTTCCGACACAACTCTGCCTCTTTTGAGGTAACGGAAGTAAGGTGTTTTGCATCAGTCCGGGGTTGTGAGCGGTTCTATCTATCTACACAACTCTCACTATGAACATTTTCGTGAAATCTCCAATTGTAATAGCACTGATACTTTTAGACTTGAAAAGCCTAAAACTTTTCTCGAGGCGTCCAGACCCGAAGTTCCGGGTCTCTGACATGTACTTGTATTACATGGCTAATTTTTCCCTTCTGATACTGTCCGAATTGATACACTATATACGGCATTGTAAATACTTCACAACTTACACATATTATATTCCCTATTTAACCTCAATTTAAAAAATTATTCACCCTTATTATATTTTTATCTACATTATCATATTCATACAGCATTAATCACATATGTAATTATATATTTATCACATATCTAATCACAATTAACATGTTGCATCTCCAACATCTTACTCATCGTATGGTGACTTCATTACAACGTATTCACATTATCACATAGTATTAGTTACCTTCAATTATTACGAATATACGATATCCATTTGTTTCTGTGGAGGGGTGGCGGGTAATTCCCGGAGTAAAGACTTACTTCCACAGCCGCATTTCTAAATTTTCGCCACATCTTAGAGAGATGACTCTTATATTGCCATAATCCCCATTCTCTTATACCAACCCTGGCTTCAATGCATTACTGCATTTAATTGGCAGAGTGATATGAGCAGTGTTAAAGTCTCATTTGCAGCATCCCGATATAAGAGCGAAGGTTCAAGGTATTTATGGTGTCAGAGTTGTGAACGTCTCGTGTTCGACTGTCGTATTTTGAAGTGGAAATGGGGCGATGGTGACGCTACATTAGAAAGTTTAAGAAAAGCAACAGGTCTAAATGATAACATTTTATTTGTTCTGAAATTTGATATAAGTAAATATCAAAAAAGTATGATAACAGTTATTAAATTACAGAATATGTTCAACTAATAATTTTAGTTTACAACAAACAAACATTTTCTTGAATGCGACTCCCAATACTGTGAGGAAAGGTAGTCTCAATTATCTATCACACTGAAGTAATACATTGTCAACAGATGGCAATGTAATCATATCGATATCCAAAATGCCTTTTTTTTGCAGTGCTCATGATACTAACATTTTTCTACACCTGCGGACCGGCGGAAATGAGAGAAATAATTAGCGGACCTGCAAAAGATATATAAATGAGGAAAAACCATTTGCAGTCTGCCGAAGGATGAATATGGAAAATAATTTGCAGACCAGAGAAAAAATAACAAATAGGAAAAAATTATATGTGGGCCAGAAATGATGAATAAAAAGAAGGAATTATTTTTGCGGACAAGCAAAAATTTAAATATGACGAAATAATTAGTATATAGGCAAAAAATATACGTCGAAAATAATTTGCAGACTGGCAAAGTTAAATGTGGAAAATAATTTGCGGACTGGCAAAATTAAACATGGAAAGCATATTGTGGACCTCGACAAAAAAAAAATAAATGTGGAAAATAATTTGCGGACTGGCAAAGTTAAATGTGGGAAGCATATTGTGGATCTCGACAGAAAAAATAAATGTGGAAAATAATTTGCGGACTGGCAAAATTAGACATGGAAAGCATATTGTGGACCTCGACAAAAAAAATAAACGTGGAATATAATTTGCGGACTGGCAAAATTAGACATGGAAAGCATATTGTGGACCTCAGCAAAAAAATAATTAAATGTGGAAAATAATTTGCGGACTGGCACAAGAAAAATATAAAAAGAACGAATAATTTTTGACCGACGAAGACAAATATGTAAATTAATTTGCGGAGCAGCAAAAAATTAACACGGAAAATAACTTGTTGATTGGCAAAAGACAAACACGGTATTGAGAAAATAATTAGCGGACCGTACAAAAGAGTTAAATAAATAAGTACGAAAAATTATTTGTGAAGCTACGGAAGATAGATAAATAGAAGGAATATAATTTTTGCGGACCGGTAAAAAATAAATGCGAAAAATATTTTGCGGACAGGCAAAAAATTCATAAATGAAAAAACAGTTTTCGGACCGTGAAAAGGCAAGCAAATACGAACAATAAATATTTGCGGATCGGGAGAGGACAAATAAAGAGGAGGAACTATTTTTCCAGATCAGCGGACGGCAAAAAAAAGATGCAGCAATAAATTTAGAGACCTTATTTCTGGAATTATGTGATAGTTACGTAGATTTTGCGGACCAGCGATTGAACAACACTAGCACCAAAAGGAAATTTAATATTGTTAGTTTTTATTTTGTAGCTTGATACATACGGGCATTTTCGGAGCCATGTCGAAATTTTGTTTACCAAATTGATAGAATTTCCATAGGATATAAACCAGGGTCGTACACCCTCCGGCCCGCGGGCCAAATGAGGTCAGTCAAGTGGCCCACCATCCGGCCGGCGAAAAGTGTTCTGGTAGAAAAGTATCAACACACACGAAACGACACCATTGTCGCTAGGTTGACTAAAAAAATACGGGAAATTGCGATATCGCCAAGAAATAGTCAGACATGTTGCTATTTGTAGAAACAAATTGTGAAAATTAAGTTGCCGATTGGGGGAAAAAATTGGCAAAACCAAGTTGGAAATTGCGGGAATAATATTACCTAGATTAAATTACCAATTACTGCCAAAAAAATTATCAGAGGTTATTTGAAGTTGCCAAATCTAGCTAAAATTGCTGGAAAGAAGCAAACGGTGGAAAATGGCAAGCTGCTGCAAGAAAATTGCAATGAATTAAAATACAATCCTTGATTTTGGTAAAGAATATAAATTCAATTTAGCTTCGTCTAAAATACGGGAATAAGCGGTGCATTTTATAGGAGAGGACGGCAAAAATTACGGGAATGTCCCGTAAAATACGGGTCATATGGTCACAGAATATATATACATGCTATTCTCTGTCCCACGAGCGATAACAATATGACATATTTGGCCCACGGACTGAAAAAGATGCGCACCCGCTGATGTAAATGGTTACATATCCGAGTGTTCGGCTCGATCGTCGCCCACTGAGCAAGTCTTGTACGTGACATTCCCAGATCACTTGAGCGACCCGCAGCGCAGTCCCTGTCATTCAAGTGATTAAAGTGACCATCGGCAAATTAAGATCACTCAAGCTGCCCACAGCCTATTTACACATGGCCTAATTGACCCGTGGCACATTAATATATCACTCTGGTGAACCGTGCTATATTCCCAGACAACTTAAGTAACCGGTGGGACATTTACAGATCACTCAAGTGACCCTAGACATATTTAGATATTTGCTTTGACGTACTTAGTTTATTTGTACTTGAGCGATGTGCGCGCAATTCAAGAGCACCTAAGCGACCCGCGGCACAGTTCCACCTCACCCAAGTTATTCGCAGCATAGTTTCAGATCACTCAATTGGCTCACAGCGCAGTCCCACGTCACTCAAGTTTACCGCGGCAAAATAACATCTCACTAAAATTATCCGCGGCATGGTTCTAAATCACTCAATGAACTCACGGAGTGGTTCCAGATCACTCAACGAACCCACAGCGCGGTTCCAGATCACAGAAGTTATTCAAATCACAGTTCCAGATCACTTATTTCCACATGACTCAAGTGGCCCGTGCTACATTCCCGAAATCTTTTAAGCCACCCTCGGCACGTTCCCAGTTAGTTTGGTGACCCACGGAATATTTCCAGATAACTGTAGTGATTCGCGTCGCATTTTCATAGATCACTCAAGTGGCCCACGAGACACATTTTTCAGATCATTCAGTGGCTCGCGAGACGCATCTTCAGACGAACGAAGAGGCCCACGCTCACCCAAACGCTGAGCACCCTTGCTTTACACAGTGCTGTGGACCACAGTTTGGGGAAACACGCTGGCCGGGTACATATTCCACCGGCTGAAGAATGTCTAATTTTGGCGGGGCTATAGCGAGAAGTGGCAATGAATGTAATTTTAGATATTTTCCAAGGTTTTGAGCTCGATTCGATCGCAAATAAATTTTAATTGAATCAATTCAAAAAAAAAGAGCATATTTTGTTGTTTCGGAAAATGTGCAAATTAATTGAGGACTTCCTTGGAATTTGCCGTTCGATTCTGAAACGCGGATTACACAACGCACGGGGGTCTGGAATCCTTAATTAACCCGTGGGTGGTTTTGCGAACAATAAGTTGATGCAAATGCATTGTAATCCGATATCAATGGTCGGCGAGAGGATGCGCGTGGGTGGCCGCCGCCGCCGCCTCGGGGATCAGACGTCTATATGCAAATCAGACGCTGCTTTGCAATTAATTTCGGTGATATCTAATACTTAACAATTGCTATCTTGGGGTCTTAATGAAATGTATAATTACGTACAGAGTATTTAAATAGCACCCCCGCTCGATGAGGGTTTCCTCTCAAACGGGGTCTTCCCGACGTAGCTGCAGGGGCTCAGTGAGAAATGATAATGAGTGGTAAGTGAAGTTATTGCGTGTAATGTGCTGTAGGAAAAATGTATATTATTTAAAGCGGTGTTTTTTTTTTTAACCTTTTTGAAAACAAGGACCAGTAACATGTCTGAAACAATTTGATCAGCCACGTGCGTCCCGTATTACGGGACATTCCTGTAATTTCTGTTGTCCCGTTTTTTTTTCGACGACACTTATACATTAGTAAATATTTCAAAATTCAAATAAAAGTCCTGAAAACACACACACATACAGGCACATTGTATACAGGGTGTCCTGTAAATACTAATGTGGCCTCTATCATATCAGCTGTCCATCGTAGAGATATGGGTTCTAGTTTAAAAACTGTTCAAAAGGCTTTCAAAAATTACCCTGTACCAGTTTTGAGAGTGAAAATACAGCGTATATAGCAAAATTAAAAATCGAAATTTTTTATACATACAGTCCCTTTGTCCTCTAACTTTCAATTACAAAGTTGATGCCCTGTATGCTCCTGATGGCAACAGAAAAGAGAATTCCACGTTTCTAAGTGCAATATTAGCCGAAATATTTGAGTTCCAAAAATCAGAGAGACGTTATGAAACAACCGCAAAAAGTAACGAACAACGCCCCCTTTCTCCCAGTTTCGTTATACAGTTCCTTCCTCCCCGATTTTTGAATTAGAGAATATTCCAGCGAATATTGCTCTTAGAAAATTTGAATTTTTTTGTTGTCTAATGGACTTGGACAGCCTTTGGACACACATCTCGGCCAATATGCGAAAATGGCCGGACTCTCTTCGGCCGTAACACGAATAATTCTGAGGGTTTTCTAGAAAAACAGAGATTGCTTCAGGGCGCTATCTAGACCATGGTTGAGATTCCTGAAGATTTTTAGACTAGAGAGAAAGTTTTAAAGAATCGCGCAGTTCGAAGAGACGCCGGTTTCCAGACTAGATCATTGCGGTTATTCTAAAGTTTTCAGGACTATACCGCGAATATTAATCCGAAGGTTTACCCTTTTGGAGAGTGTGAGCCACTTCATTGGTTAGGAAACGTGTCGCGGGTCATCTGAGTTATTTGGAAATAGACTCGAGCAATTCAAGTTATCTGAAAACATGTCAAGAGCCACTTAAGTGACCTGTAGAAATGCCGTGGGCCGCTAAAGTGAACTGTAAAAGTGTCGCGAGCAATTCAAGTTACCTGGAGAAATGTGCCAAGAAGTGCCACTCAAGTGATGTGCCACTCAAGTGATGGGCCACTCAAGTGAAAATGTGCCACTCAAGTGAAAATGTGCCACTCAAGTGAAAATGTGCCACTCAAGTGAAAATGTGCCACTCAAGTGAAAATGTGCCACTCAAGTGATCTATAGAAATTCCGCGGGCTGCTAAAGTCAACTGTAAATGAGTCGCTAGCAATTTAAGTTATCTAGAAATGCGCCAAGTGCCACTTTAGTGACCTATAAAAATAAAAATGTCACTTGAGTGAATTGTAAATGTGTCGCGTGTTGCTAAACTCACCTGTAAGTGTGCTGCAAGCCACTCAGGTGATTCTGAAGCGTTCCTGTGGTCACTCGAGTGATCTCGAAATGTGCCGGCCAGCCTCTCAAAAAATCTGCACAGTGCCATTTGCCTATCCGATGATTCCGAGGGCCACATTTGGCCTGCTGGCCATGTGGTGAACATGTACGATTTACAGACTATAGAACATGCAAAGAAAAAAACGTTCCTAAGTTTTCCCATACTCGACCATGGCTATTGTTCCCAAGTTTTCCCATACTCGAACATGGCTATTGTTCCTAAGTTTTCCCATACTCGAACATGGCTATTGTTCCTAAGTTTTCCCATACTCGAACATGGCTATTGTTCCTAAGTTTTCCCATACTCGAACATGGCTATTGTTCCTAAGTTTTCCCATACTCGAACATGGCTATTGTTCCTAAGTTTTCCCATACTCGACCATGGCTATTGTTCCTAAGTTTTCCCATACTCGAACATGGCTATTGTTCCTAAGTTTTCCCATACTCGAACATGGCTATTGTTCCTAAGTTTTCCCATACTCGAACATGGCTATTGTTCCTAAGTTTTCCCATACTCGAACATGGCTATTGTTCCTAAGTTTTCCCATACTTGACCATGGCTATTTTCCCCAGAGATTTCCAGAACACGAAAATTTCTCAGGTTATTTCTAGAACATGAATGAACATCTTGAGGCGATTCCTAGAACACAGATCATTCTTTTCATAATTCCTAGAACATTTATACATTTTTTTAAACGATTCCTAGAACATTTCTTATATATATAATTCTAGAATACGAATATTTTGATGCGATTCCTATAACATGGATATTACATCGAGGGATTCTCGGAACACGGAACATTGCTTGCGAAGGGCTCCTTAGAATGAGAACACCCTTTCAAGCGTTCTTAAGCGAACACGAAGTTGATTCAAGGGTCCCTCAAGGGGCAAAAGGATCGACGAAACGCTGCACTAACGTGTATGGAGGACCGTGGTAGAATATACTCGTTCAGATGCAATTATAATCAACACATTCGTATTGAGGACAGTCAAAACATTTCTCTTTTCTGGAAAACGACACGTCGCCAGCTATTAATTGATGACACACGACGACCACGTTTCGCATTCAGCGTGGAAAATTCGGAAAAGTTGACTTTTTTTCTCCCGCTGAATCATGTGTTAAGTACTCACTTCCGTCGAAAATAGATGGCGTCTGCTGTTAATCACATTAAAAAGACACGCTAAGCCTAACGCATTAAAGGCCAAAAAGGGGGGAATCCAGTAACGCAAATTGTTCTGTTTATTTTGGTGGGCAGTTTTGTTTGTTTTTTTGTTAAATGGAGGAAATTTTTGGCGAATTCGCACGAATGAATCATTTCTGGGATTGAAATTCCGAGGAAACAGTCTCGTCAGTATTTTACTACAGTCATCACCTCCCTAAGAGGGGGGTCATTCAAGTATTACGCCAACATCGATAGGAAAGGGACTTCTCGGATTTGCTGACTATTGATGCCGGGGGGGGGGGGGGTTTGAATGATGCTTACGTCATCAACTGCCCGTTATATAAAAATATATTAAATATTATTGATGGTATCTTTATTGAGTGTGCCAAAAACTTTTCCCTAGTTTGTGGGCACCTGAACTAATATCCTCTCCCTATTTAAGGTCCAACAAATCCTCTACAGAGTCACTTTTAGTGATTTCGAAATGTCCCGCGGATCCTTCAAGTGATCCGGAAATGTTTACGGGCCACTTAAGTAATTTGGAAATGTGCCGCGGGTGACTTGACTGATGTAGAACTGCCCTGGGTGGGGGCGCTTAAGTGCTCTAAAACTGTGCCACATGTCACTGAAGGGGATCTCAAAATGCGCCTCTTAGTTTCATGTTTATAAAATTATGTTTGAGGTGTCTGGCCCATCAGATGATCCCGATGGGAATATTTGGCCCACCGCGGCTTTGGGTTGAGAGGTGGGGGGTCAAAAATGCCTGAAAATCTGCTGGCGTGGCCCTTTATAAGAAACTATGTTTTTTCTATTGCTCTTCCTGCGAAGCCAATATATAGGATATTCCATGAGTATCTGCAGATTGCGGGGAAGTGAATCACCTCGTTGGGCATTATGCCTGTTGTGGCGTTGTATTTGTATTTTACGTTTGACGCCTTCAGAACTCTTTTGGTGGCCTATGATAATGGCTTGAAGTGGCATTTCAGAATGGAACCGAGGACACGACAAAAATGACTTGGCGACAAAAACCGATTTACGCCAAGACAGTGAAGTACTAGTGACCAAGAAAAATTTTATTTTGCATTTTATTCCCAACGCGTAAATACACTGTCTTTTCAAGCGGGGAGTTTGGAAATCCATCTGGTTGTTGAAGAACCATACTTTACCACCCGGTAATTTTATAAATCCGATAATGTTAATTTATAATGGGCATAATGACCTATTACTCAGATCATGTAAGTTCAAAGTGAATAACAATGAGAGAAATTATCACAGGCATTTGCGGTTACCTCGTCGTCTATGAGAAGAGCTGTCCGTCATTGTGATGTCACATATGTCAGAGCGTGCATCACATCATTTCACGCATTAGCGTGAGTAGCATAAGAAGTTCGTTATGAGTAGTGACCATACAGCCCGTATTTCACGGGACAGTCCCGTTTTTTTTTAATTTTCTTCTGGCTGGCCTGACTTTTTTTGCAAGAATGTCCCGGTTTTTCACGTATTTTTAACGAAGCCAACTTGACATTTTGTTCTTTATATAAACGAATAAAATTGTCTTCCCAACTCAGAAATCATACTACGATAATTACGACTGAAAATAAGAAATTCATCTCATCATCATATTTGTCATGTTTTTGATTTTAATTCACTGCGGTGAAGTGGTGCTCCATTTCCCGCGATTGGCGACTTTTTTTTCAGATTTTAACATGAGTAGGCAACTTTGCGCACTTTTGGCTTCATTTTTGGCAATAATTAGTGGAATTTCGAAGCCCAAACAATTTCCAGTATTTTTACTCGAGCAAATACACTCATCTCCATAAATTAAGGATAACTCAGAATCATACGGCAATCGAAATCTAAAGTAAAAATTTCACCTGTAGAATTATCACACACATCTGCAAGAATATGCAAATTTCAGGAAGCTACCAGATGATGCCGATATCTACGTCACAATGACGAGAGTGTAAGAGGGGGGGGGGGTATATAAGGAATGGTGGCAAAGAAGTGAAATTGTTCACAAGAGTTCTGTAAGGCGCTCAGTGCCATAAGCGAATAGTTATGACACAGAGGACGCATGTGGATGATTTTTTACGTGGTAGAATTATCGGCCGCCTGGAATGTGGGCGTACTCAGATGGAAGCATCCGAGGAACTTGGAATTGCCCAAAGTGTCATCTCTAGGCTTTGGCAACGACTCCAAGATAACGGAAATGACAGTAGACGTTACAGTACAGGTCGCCCCCGAGTAACAACGCCGAATGAAGACCGGTATTTGGCAGTAACTGCCAAAAGAAGCAGACGGAGCGCAGCATCCGACCTGTCTCGTCAGCTATCTGCAGCCACGGGTACCACAGTTTCAAGGCAAACCGTGTACAGACGTTTGGGAGATATTGGTCTATATGCTCGCAGTCCTGTCAGATGTGTTCCGCTCACGGCAACTCACTGTCGGCAGCGATTAGCCTGGAGTAGAGAACATGCAATGTGGACATCGTCACAGTGGGTTTGTGTGATGTTTTCCGACGAGTCCAGGTTTAGCGTGCAGTCTGATTCACGTCGGACTTCTATATGGGGAACGCCAGGTACCCATATGGTCTGACTTTGACCTGGTATAGCAACTGACCTTGGTCTCCAACGAAAAAACAGCCTATAAAGACTGGACCTTAGTTCCTCTGGCCAATGGAGCAACTGGTCTTGTTCTATGGCGTCAGAAAGCAAACAGAAACCACCACATACCCGTAACGAACGTATTTCCCATCGCCTAATGTCGTCTCCAAGCCATTTCCCCGTACTACCAGCGCCCTCTGCCGGGACTTGGAGATATCCCGTTAGCGTTCGCAGCGCCACCTATCGGTGGGATCGCGAACTACTACCGATGCATTGGTCGGAATCGATTTACCATCGATTAAACGGCGTCCTGAAGCCGTTTTCTCTATACCATCGCCCTCTAGCGGGACTTTGAGCTGTCCGAGACAGCCTTGTTCAAACGGAAACCATGAAAGCCCAAATTTATCGGGACATCATTCTGGAACAACATGTACGTTTGTTTAGGGGTGCCGTGGGCGCAGAATTTGTGTTTATGGATGACAACGCCCGTCCTCACCGAGCAAACATCGTAAACGAATGCTTTGAATCTGAGGATATAACCCGTATGGAATGGCCAGCATTCTCACCTGACTTGAATCCGATAGAGCATGTGTGGTACATGCTTGGCCGACGAGTTGCAGCCCGTCAACCACCTTCTACATGTGTACCGGATCATCAGAGAGCAAAAATATTATTCATTAAAACAATTAACTTTCCAATTGATTAATAGGTTTATATGCTATCAGAAAACGATGAAAAAAATAATTTTTATTGTTTCAACTCCACGTGTTTACTATTTATTTTTCGCTTACAGACTCATTATTGCTATTACGTAACATGATCGTATACGAATAAGTTGGTACAATTTCGACCAATAGATGGCAGGTCACATTTTATATGAATCATCATCTGTCATTATAGTTTTAAATTTCAAGTATATACTCTCCGGGGAAATTTCTGCAAGAATTTCGTACGCAACCTTATGCTGTTTGTGCCTTAAATAACATTTTAATTCCACACAGCATCCTAAATTTAAAACTAGTATTTTGTTCAAAATTACGTGTAATCCCTGACAAAAAGAGTATTGGAAACACAGCGATTTACCCTGGAGCCCGATTTTCAAGCTATTTTAATTTTCACGAAACAGAGTGAAACTTCCATAAATTCCTAAGTAGTTTGAAAATTCATAAAAATTGAAGGAATTTGAATTTGGTTTACGAAAAAGTTATTTTCCCTAAATGGGAAAATGCTCTTTTTTCTGTGGAAAAATTATTTAATTGAAATTTTTATTGATAGACACTACACGCAAAAGTGACTCACAGATGATTGGACCCGGATATTTTTCCTGGTAGATTTAACAGCAGCTTAATTTTAAAACTAGTATTTTGTGTTCTCAAAGTGAAGTCCATACTCGTTAACAAAGCCAGGATAGGAAACAACGATTGGCTGTAGCGATAATACACACGTCATACTTCGCTCAGAGATAACAGATAAGTCAAACTCCTCCTTCTTACCAGATCATGGCCCGCCGCCTCTGCCTCAAGGAAGAGGTAAAAGCAGGTGGTCAAAGAAAACCCCTAGGTCATGCAGGAATAGATACGTCAGACTGAAGTGCCAATGAACAATCAGGGATTGGCTATAGCTGAGGCTACTCGAAAACCTAGGCTGTCTCATCTGCAATCTTGGAAAGCAAGCGTGACGTCGTCGGTGTGATCGATATAGCCGATCGCTGTGTCCTCCTCCTTTTTTCACACATTAGACATCAATTAAAGCAGCAAAACGACTTTTTTTTCACTCAAAGTTGGAGTATGAAGACTCATCAGACGCCTGTGAAAAATAGAGCAGACTCATCATTGATGAGTCGGTTCTATTTTTCACAAACACCTTAAAAATATGTTTCATAACTGCTCATTAGAATCCTTTCCCGCATTTGATCATGTAAGGAAAATGTTAATATCAATATATATATAACAAGAGATCATATTATAGACATCTGAGACGGCCACTTTGTCTTTAAGAAGATCCCTGATTAAAGTGAACGCCACATTCATCCTTGTGGTGCCACATCGTATATAGCCACATGTTCTAATATTCATTTTCGCATCGTGTTGATCGTTGTATATTTGACATCACAGTTTTTAGGGGCTTCTTTTTTCAGTAGATTCATTTGCCGTGTTTGTAAAAAACTCCGGGACGTAAACCATATTCACGGATCTCCACACGGAAGAAGGAAAGGGGGGGGGGGTAGGTTCAACTATAGTGGCTATAAGAATAAAGAAAACATGGAACAGCCAGGGCCGTTGTTTCAACTTTTTCCAGGGGGAGGGGGCAAAGCACATGGGCTCAATGTATGTATATATATATATATATATTTGTATATATACGGGGTGATTATAAAAAAACTCTCCCGACATATGGGCCCCTAACTATCATACCATTCACAGAAACTGAATGAAATTTTGGCATAAGGTATTTTGAGGTATGCGCTCAAGAATGATATGAAAAACAAGTGTCACTCTAACAGTTACGGTTACAGTGAGAAAATTTCGAAAATATCAAATGGCAACACCAAGTTTTTTGTATTGGAATGCGATCTCCATACTGAAAAACACTAAATAGCGTTGGAATGGCACCTGTAGCACGAAAATCCCCGGAGCTAGGCAAGGAAAAAGGACTTTGCCGTGCACCAGAGCATTAATGTTCGTCGCACCGTTTCTTCGGCTGAGATCCCAGCCTAATTAGTCCTCCACAAGGTCATGTGGAAAATTTGTGAAACACAATAAAATGCTTTATTTTATGCTGTTTCTCTGTCCTTATTGGTTGTCCTCACTTTTAGCCTATCTACCGCCGGTAATTTTCATGCTACAGTTGCCGTTCGAACGCTATTTAGTGTTTTTCAGTATGGAGATCGCATTCCAATATAAAAAACTTGGTGTTGCCATTTGATATTTTCGAAATTTTCTCACTGTAACCGTAACTGTTAGAGTGACACTGTTGTTTTCCATATCGTTCTTGAGCGCATACATCAAAATACCTTATGCCAAAATTTCATTCAGTTTCTGTGAATGGTATGATAGTTAGGGGCCCATATGTCGGGATAGTTTTTTTATAATCACCCTGTATATTTATATATATATACCATTTTTAGTGTATTTTCAAAAGCCAGGAATGATTCAGCGATTTCTATGGCCAAGAAATCGCTGGGGGGGGGGGGAAGAGCCATTTCCAGTTGGCCATAGAAATCGATGAATCATCAACGGGAGCGATAGTAATTAATGCCGGTATTACACTATAAAAGTATGGTAAAATCCCTTTTATAAAACTTGAAAAATCTAACCAATAAGGTTATTGGTTACATTCTAGAAAATGCAACCGTTGACCTTATTGGCTGCATTTTTAAAGTTTTATAAAAGGACTTTTATCAAACTTTTATAGTGTAATACCGGCCTAAGTCACAGATGGCTTTATCTTCCATCAAAGTGATCGGCAAACCTCTTTCACCGCACACCTAATGGCCAGAGAAGCGAGGTAGCAACTGATTACGAGCAGTCGCATCAGTATTATCTCAGTGAAATTCAAATCTCACCGTACGGAAATTTAACTTCGATATAAAAATTCCTCTCCATTATACTTATTACACAAAATTTTTTTTGGGTTATGTTGATTTTTTAACTTTTGAATTTATTTGCTGCGTGGGAAATTCGTTTGAATTATTTGTTTTTATCATTTTATATATTTCAGAATTAAGCATAATCTTTATTATGGGCAGTGTATCTATATTTAATACATTTGCTTTCTTATTGGTTGCTGTATTTGACAGTCAAGTGAATCAGGAGAGGCATATTTTCACAGCCACCTCGTTGAGCTATTCCCCTGTGTTTCGTTTATGTTAATACAGTCGAATCCCGTTATAACGAACTCAAAGAGACCGGAGAAATCACTTCGTTATAAAGGAATTCCAGGTTTTTTGCGTTGTTCCTATGAAAACTTACCCGAGGGAATTCGACTGTATAACCACACATCAGTGAAGTTTGAATTTCACCATAAGTAAATGAACGACTTTATCGAATTTGCCAAACGACTCATCAGTTACGATGTATTTTAACTTTCAAATTTATTAATTTTTTCGTACGTTGGTGACAAATTTATTCAAAGTGATTCATTTCACTAATTTTTTATATTTCAGTTTTTAAACTAGTTTTGTTCTCAAAATGATCTATATAGAAACATCTGATATATGTCCGAAGTGATTTAGTTTTGATTACTAGATGGCGGTTCATATTGCATGCGTCATTTGTGTTGGGGGTTGACGATCTTACTATGATTTAAGTGCCTGTACAAGAAATTCATACGAGACTCGTATCCCCTCCCCCATCGTATGTTGTGTCTAAAGTAACTTTTTTAAAATTTTAATTACTTTACACAGAGCAGTACTCGGCATTGACGAGAAAAGCGCTGAACGAAAAAGTCATTTGCGACTCTAGCCAGTGGCTGTAAGTTGATATGTACGACCCCATCGTGAAATCCCCGTGATACATACAATGACAAAATCTGGCTCTAATCTGAAATCTGAGTGATACTATTCATCTCGGAAGCATTTACAAAACAAATTTCGCTCACGACCCATTTATGGTTAATTATCCTCTGGCTGTAATTGGATTTATATGACATATCTCGGAATCCTCTCTTGCCACCCATAAATTCAGAACCCTTGGCTACAAATGGATTTTTACAATCCATCGCGGAAACCTCTCGGAAACATGTTTTGGTTCGAGACCCATTGATTATGAATCCCTGGGTAAGTGGTTGTGAAAAAGCCATTTCGGAAGCCCCAAGAACTATAAGAACTATTGGCTGTAAGTTGATTCGTACAACCTATTTTGGTAGCCCGTACGGTACAAGTTGAATCCCTTGCTGTAAGTGGGTTTATACGACTCACGAAAGGGGATTTGTACGGCGTCACAGATTCGAAGAATCTCTCTCTCTTCTGATGGTATCAGAATCATTAATTCGACTTACGACGTAGTTGATCAATCCACTGACCATCCCAGGCAATGCTGAAATCGATCGTATTGATTCGGAACCAGGCAACGTTTTCTGATCTCGAGGAATTTCGGCAGCGTCCAAAATGTCATTACATACAGCTACAGGTAGTGAAAATGATTGAGAATCAGAGACTTGTTACTACTTTCGATATGATTGATTGATAGGTACTTTCCATTTCTCCACGGAGAACCTGACAGGGTAATCTGTAACAAAGGAGCCTAATTTTCTCTCTATGAATCTCCAAAGACTATAGGGTTTTTCATAAATTCGTAAAAAAGTTTAAAAATTCATAAAAATTGAAGGAATCGATACAATGGAATGTGTTTTGCCAAAAAGTTATTCTCACGAGGGGGGATGCGTTTTCGCACAGGAAAAAAAAATTAGTTTGAATTTTTGTTGGTAGGGGTAGTTATTACATGAAAGGGGCCGTTCAAGTATTACGTAAGCAAATTTTTAGCCATTTTTGACCCCCTCCCCCCCCCTTGTCAGCAAAATTTCGTCATCAGCTCTGCCCCTCTGAATCCTAACTCATATTTTCATAAAGGGTGGTTGATTACGTAAGCATTATCGAAGCACCCCCCCCCCTGTCATCAAAAGTCAGCAAATCGGAACCCCCCCCCCCCCCATCGTTGATGACGTAATACTTGAACGACCCCAAAGCGTCTCACAGATGACTGGACTCGAATCTTTCTTCAGCCCCTCCTACGCAAAAAAACGTTCGTGAAGCGTCAGCCAATGATTCGTGGCTGATGTGAAACAACCGCAGTCATATCGCTGTAAATCGTACATCCCCTTCACGGTATAGGACTCTTTCTTTCTTTCGAACAGAGCACAACTCAGGTCTATCGCCATCTATTGGCAATTTACTACCTAGTGAGTTGTGCCGGAAGTGTGAGTGTATGTACTTAACAGTCTGACCGAGTATATGGTTGTTGTGTGGGAATTTTTAGTACTGTTTGTGTGTGTGTGTGTGCGCCATTTAATATTTCAAATTTTAGCTGAAGTGTAATGATTGAATATTTGTAGCGTTGTAGGGCTGTTACTCACTGCGGCGAGACTTTTTTACTGCGATATCAGCTCGCCTTAAAGCCTCGAAGTTAGGAACCACAGAAAACCAACTTCAGCCGACCACCACTGTGGTGCTGGTGGGGTTCGAACCCGGAGTCCATCATTATGACCACCACAGCGGCGCTTCTACAATCGGATATAGGAATTCCACCGCCTTTCTCCCGTTTTATAAATTTTTTTGCCTCATTCCTAAAATCTGTTACTTCTCGGCCCTCCCCGGCTATAGCCCTCAAAAAGACCTCCTGTAAATTCGCTTCTACGGGTAGTGCATTTAAAAAGAGACTATATAAGCGGATTTTTGTACGACCCATCCATAGCCCACTAAACGATTAGTTTATTGAATGTCTAGTCGGCCGTGACCCATCTCGGAAAACTCCTATGAGCTGATTTTAATTCGTGACCTATTGGTTTAGAGCCAAAGTGGGCAATATCGCCCCTTTGGAAGCGATGGAAATTTCCCAGGGGATTTGGCGGTAGAAGCTTTGAGTTTAGTGCGGAGCCCTATGGGTTGGAGGGCGATGAGAAGAAAAAATTTGTGAAGAAAGGGGTCGATATATATATGGAACGAAAAGTTTTGTGTGAAATCAATCGTGTAGAGCAGTGGTTCTCAACCGGGGCTCCTTGTGCACTCTCCAGGGGCTCTGCGGCAGCTCGAGGAAAATGAAAAAAAACAGTAAAATTAAAAAAAATAATTATAAATATTTTTAAATAGCAAAAATAAATCAGTAACTTTGATGAATAATTAAAAAACTGGCCTATACGGGGCTCCGCCATTGAATTTATTTACTTAAAAGGGCTCCGCGAGTCAAAACAGGTTGAGAACCGCTGGTGTAGAGCAGTCTCCCAAATTTTTTGTTCCATCGCCCCCTTCATCAGAAATTTTTTCCTCTCATCGCCCCCAAACTCAAGTAAACCCATAGGATCCTATGTTAAATCAGTAGGTTCTATCGCCCCCTTGGACCATTCCATCGCCCACCAGGGGGCGATATTGCCCACTTTGGGAAACACTGGTGTAGAGCCTCTGGTTGTAAATTGATCTTTACGACCCACCTTGAAAGCATCGAGACATATAAAATAAGAGAATCCGGCTCTAATCTGAGTAGCACGACTCATCGCAGAAGCCCCTAGAAATCAAATTTGGTTCGTCGCCCATCGATGGTGAATAACCCTCTGGTTCGGGACCCATTGGTTATGAATCCTTGGCTGTAAGTGAAATTCTTAAGGGCCGTATTCACCGACATGGCTTAAAACTGTCGTCACAATTTTTTTTGATAAGAGATCAACATAGATTGGTTAAAAACCTGAATCTAACCAATATCCGTGTCGACCTGTTATCAAAAAATTGTGACTCTAGTTTAAGTCATGTCGTTGAATATGCCCCCAAGACCCATCTCGGAAGCCCATGGCCTATTAAGAAGCCTTGGGTCTAACTAGATTTTTACGACACACGAAAGTGAATTTGAACGGCTTGCCAGATTAGGAGAATTTCTCCCCACTAATGGTATCAGGCTAATTATTTCGAATTTTTTCGTAATTAATTCGTAATTTTCACACTATGAATTTGCAAAGTACCGGGTGTTCCATGAATTCGTAAGTAATTTGAATATTCATAAAAATTGAAGGCATTGGTATATTGGAATGTGGTTTGAGGAAAAGTTATTCTCTTGAAGGGGGGGGGGGGATAACTGTGACTGACTGACTGAATTTGGACATTACTGAGGGTGACTGTGGCGTTTATTTTTATTAGCACCATTTTTCGCTCCGTATGGGTACGGCACAGTATGTGATGGGCCAACACCATCCATTGCAGAAGGGCCCAGCGAATTATGGAGGCCTGCGCTCTCCGTAGAGGGAAAATTTGGAATTTTGATCAAGGGAGTTTTGTGTATTATGTTGGGGGTTGAAATGGTTTGCGTATGTAAGTGCTGTGCGCATGAGCAATGACTCGAATGCTCTTTTTCATACAGAACACTGCACGAAAGCAACTGTCAGATGATTGATTAAACCTGTCTTGAAATCACTTTTGCATCCGGAAAGCTACAGGCGATGATTTCGTGACTGGAAGGTGAAGAAACTTCACCATTAGTGCCGTTAATCGTGAACCCTATGTGTTATAGGACTCATGATTTGCCCATTGGGTTTCCGCAGCGCTCTTAAAATTTGAACTAAATATTTTTCAATACCAAGAAGAATCCCTTCTTCCTACGAAATGTCTCCATAAAAGTCCCATGCTTAGGAACGCAACTAACGTCTCGACCTAGGCCAGCACCTCCTAGAGATAGAAGGCCTCCGCACTCAGCCTGTGACGTGAGCAAGTAGTCCATTCTCCATCAGAATATTCAGGGGAAAAAAAATTCCCTGCTCGTGCCAATATCATCGTTGCGAGGAAAAGAAATGATCGGGCTCAGAATTGGCGATTTCTATGCCCCCACATCCAATCACTATGCGGTATTTGTGAGTCAATCTACGCCAAAATAAGAAGAAACGAAATAGGATGCCGTGTTTCAAAATGTGGTAAACTAGCTAGGTAGTCTGAATGACGTTTTTGGTAAACAGTGCAGAGGCCTTCTATCTCTAGGAGGTGCTGCCTAGGGCCCCCTTCGTTTAAGAATACAGATCTTTCAACTGTTAGGAACACCCATTCACTCTATTCATCATAAAGATTAATCAGTCTTCAGCGAAAAATGTTTCACTGCACGAAATCTACTTCGATGTCATGGATGTAGAGTAAGATATTCATTAATGAAAGTTTTAAATCATGATAAATTCTAACTATCGAGTTCATTAATCAATTTGTCTGCTGATTAGAAAATATTTCAACATAATCAGTTTCGGCTATTTTTATGTATATAAGGATTCCAATGTGATGCCATGCTTTTCTTGAAGTTATCATTACTACCTAGAACATGACCCGATTGAATGTGTTTAAGTCGTTATAATTTGCAGATGGCGCATCTCAATTTTTTTTTAATGCATCATCGGTGTTGATGTAGCAAGAATTTCTCACCACACACACACAGGGTTGGGACTATTTTACTAGCTTTGTCCGAAGACACCTTCTCAATTTGACAACCTTATGTCGCCAGAATTGTCGGCAATACAAGGCAGGTCACCTCTACTGCTGCCACAAATGTATTGGCTTAAGTAGGAAGCGTGAGGGGAGGGAAAGGTTACTCCTTGGGGGATGTTTTTTGTTCAGGAGATGGTAATACGTCTTCTTATATTGAAAAATTTCGCAGCAACGTAAATTTGGGAAAAATATTTTATGCTTCAACTGAGAATTCCAAATTCTTAGGATCCATTAAAGTGTGAGTCACTTGGTCACTCAGTGCTACGTAACTACCTATAGAAAGAGAGGGGGATGAGGATCATCTTTGCAGACACTCCACCCTCGCACTTTGTCAATCACTCAATCGCTCACTGAGTCAATCATACGGTCATTCACTTTATCAATCTTTCGGTCACTCATGCAGCCACTCAATTGGTCACTCACTTGGTCGCTCATTCACTTATGCGCTCCATCACTCAGTAACTCCCTTGGTCGCTTACACGGTTAGTCCCTTGATCACTCACTTGGACACTCGTACTGTCACTCACCTGGCCACATATACAGTCACTCACTCATGCAGTTAACCACTCGGTCACTCATGCGGTCATTCACTTGGTCACTAATACGGCCATTCGGTCAGTCACTCATACGGTTAATCACTCAGTCTCTCCCTTGATCACTCATGCTCAATTACTCAGTCACTCACTTGGAAATTTATTCAAGCATTCACCCGATCTTTCATTCCGTCACTCACTTGGTCACTCATTCGGTCAGTCTCTCATTCACTCAAACGTTCCATCGCTCAGTAACTCCCTTGGTCACTCACACGGTCAATCCCTCGATCACTCACTTGATCACTCATACAGTGAATCACTCGGTCACTCATACGGTTAATTTTTTACTCAGTCTCTCCTTTAGTCACACATACGCTCAATCACTCAGTCACTCGGAAATTTATTCAAGCATTCACTCAGTCTTTCATTCCGTCAGCCACTCAGTCTTTCATTCCGTCAGCCACTCGGTCACTCATACGCTCAATCACTCAATATTTCCCTTAGTCACTCGTACGCTCAATCACTCACTAGGAAACTTACACCAGTATTTAATTAGTCACTCACTTGGTCACCCATTCTGTCAATCCCTCGATCACTCACTTGATCACTCATACAGTTAATCACTTGGTCGCTCATGTGGTCACTCGGTCGCTCATGCGGTCATTCATTTGGTCACTCATACGGCCATTCGGTCAGTCACGTGGTCACTCATACGGTCATTCACTCATAAAGTCAATTGCACACTAGTTGATACGGTCACTCACGTGGTGAGTCATTCTGCCACTCGCTTAGTCATTTGTACGGTCACTAACGCACTCCTACAGTCCATTTCACACTCATACGGTCACTCATACGTTCAGGGTAGGTGAAATGTCAGGTGTGAATTTTTCGGGGGCCAAATGTACCGGGGCGAGATGTCGGGGTCGAAATTTTCGGATCCCGATGAAAGAGGGTGGCTGATTGCTTTGATGGAAGATAAGCTATCTGACTTGATTACTATCGTGCACTTTAGTGATTGAGCGATTTCCATGGCCTTGCAAATCGCTCTCAGCTCAGCCTGAAAGACTGAATTTGTGTGCCGCAGTTTGCTGTTCCATGTTTCCATTTCTTCGTTACTTTTTATAAACCACAAGAGCTGAACCTACCCCTTTGGAACCATCCGTGAATATGGTATACGTCCCGGAGTTGTTCGTGTCCCTCAAGATGGTCTGTTTGTCTAGAATATTGATAGCCGGATGAAGAGTCAGTCCACCCTATTGTTTTATTTTCAACTATGTTGGGGCTAAGCGTGGTCTCTCCTATGGTTACTAACTTGTTGAGCCTGAGCTTGGCGCACTGTACTTCATATTTGAGTTGCAAGTCAATGGGCGCATTACCCGTTATGAAATGAAGAGCACTGTTTGCTGTGGTATTGTAGGCCCCTGCTACATAGAGCAAAAATCTTCGCTGGATGGATTCAAGTTCCTTCTTCATCCGAACTGTTGGTGTGTCAAACCATGCAACTGCGCCGTGTGCTATAGATCTGAGAACGACCGCTTTGTAGAGCATGTTCCTGAATTTTAAGGGAATACCCCAAAATTATTACCTGCGATGCGTTTTAGGTTGAGCAATTTGGCGTCTGCCTTTGTTTTCATCATTCTGATGTGCTCTGTCCAGTTGAGTTCGCTGTCGAAGGTGACACCTAGATACTTCAAGTGGTCTACCCGTTTGATAGGATTGTTGTTTATCCTTATGGATAGCCGGCTTTTATGTTTTGAGAGCCAGAGAGATATTTTGTTTTATCTAATTCTATTGAGAGATGGTGGTGATCAAGTCATTTTTCAACGATCGCTGCTGCTGTATGTGATCGTTTCGTCACTTCAGTGATTGTGATGCCGCTGATTACCAAGAGAAAGTCGTCAGCATATGCCTGGCATTCCAGCTCTGATTCAGCAGATCGTTACCAATGAGATTCCACAGCAAGAGGCCACTGCATGACCCTCGGGGGCACCCCGTTGTTCGTGTGCAGGGCGATCCACCGGTTGGTAATATTGCCGAATACGAGGTGTTGGAGGTTCGATGGAGTTGGGGTCTTACTTTGTAGATGAGTGCCTGATGTTGTTGAATGTCCCTCTTATGTCCACTCCAAGAGAGACAGGGTAAATCACTTCGTTATAAAGAAATTTCAGGTTTTTGCATTGCCCCTACGTAAACTCATCTGAGGGATTGGAAAAGTGGTCGTTAAAACGAGATTTTCGCTATATATATTCGTTAAAGCGGGATTCGACTGTATTTGCGAAGTAGATGTCTTCCCAAATGTTTCTGCTCAAAAACGTTCCTAAAATTTCGAGCTAGGGCCCTGCATCTACACGAACAAAGAACCATATCAGTTTTAGGGGAACACTCCCTATTCCTTCAATAACCTAAAGTGAAATTGTAATTTCACAATGAATGTTAACTTAGCGTTTCCTATAAACTATTGTGCAGACCAGACCAGAATTGAACTTTGAGCCGATTCCCAGCCCGCGAGGGCCAACTGCCGGCATAAAAACTGGCCAAGAAGACCTGTGAAGAAGAAAATGTGTACACGTTTGTAGATAGATATGTGTTCGCATGAATGTGTAGTGTATGTAAAAAGAACTGGTCAAAAGTCATGAAGCAGGCAAATGTCATCACAGTTCACAGAAGCAGGTCACACAATCTGCAGCTAGCAACATCTATTCGAAGTGGAATGGGGGGAAAAAACCCCAGCAATAACATCAAAAATGCAATACAGGTAATAAAGTTCTGTTTCAACTCAGTGCATCAGAAATTAATGGGGATTCACTATTGACAAATTTTATGTAAGCAAACTATTGTGCTATTAAATTTTTTTGTTGTACATAAAAACTACTAACTATAAATTCTGTTAACTGCCTAGTATTGTGATAAAAACAACATAATAACAGAAATATTAAGAGAAAAAGAGTTTTTTTTTTCATTTACAAAATACAGATTAAGTATATTTCAGTTTGCTCAAAAAATTTGTTATCGTCACTGTAGGCCGGGAAACAGATTTATTGTGTATAAATTGTTACAGCTGAAAGTAATAGATGGCGCTTCTTGTTTTTATGTGAAGGTATCATTTGTGCGTGTTTCCAACCTATTATAGCATCATCGTTAAAAAAAACGTTTTTGAACTTGATTCAACACAATTCTGTAATCTCTTTACCCGTGAAAAATGTGTTCAACATGAAATCACATGGCATTTTCATTTTCTCCAAATTACAAATTGGAGTTTGATCACATCAATACGTTTGAATGAAAGAACTCCACATTCACTGATTTTGCAGTAAAAATTCACAACGATAAAATAATGTGCTAAATAAATAATATTTAATGACTAGCTTATAACAGCCGGAGCCGCCCGGGTTTTCTTCAGTTGTTTGGAGGATTGAAAAAAATGACCAAACATATAAAGGATTAAACTTTTATTAGAGACATAACTACTTCACCAAGCACCAACTCTGGCCATATCGATATATTGCAATTTACTACCGATAATGAGTTAGGTTAGAAATGAAGGCGCCATCTATCGATTTATACATAATTCTGACAGCATTAAAGAAGTATCGGGTGTTCCCAGAGCCGCATTTATGGCTTTGCTTTGCCGCTTGTGTGCTACAGGAATTTTGCCGAACCTTCTCTCATTCTAGTCTAATTATCTTGGCTACTCTTTCCCCGAATTCGTCACCCTGTGCTATAACCCACTTGTTCCCCCCCCCCCACCCAGTCCTGAAAGTACACTCGTGTCTCTAAGACACTCTTTTTGACACTTCTATGTTCACCCACTGAGTCAGTGTTTTATCGAACACATGCGGCACACTGTTCTGCTCACTTAAACATACTTGCACACTGTTTTGGTCACTCACATATTTGCACACGCTCTAGGCTACTCATTTGGTCGTTCACTGACATGGTTCCTCGATTTTTAGGTCACTATTTTGATCATTTCCACGTTAACACAGCGTTTTTTTTTGTTTTGGTCATTTACATGCTCGCACGCGCTCTAGATCACTCACTGACCTGGTCCATTGCTCTGTAGGTCACTCTTTTGTTCATTCACGTGCTTGCCCACGTTTTAAGTCCCCTCTTTTGCTCACTCACTGACCTAGTCTCTTATTATCTCGGCAAAGGCAGATTTATTTAGGGTTATACAAATTTAGCCTCCTTTCTACTAACTTTCTTGGCCACTCATTCCTCGAATTTGCCACCCTGGGCTATAGCTCGCTAATGATCCCCCTCCGCCCCCCCCCTCGTAAATATGTCACTGGGTGTTCCTTAATTTTGTGAAGTGAATATTTTAAAAACCTATTAAAATTGAAAGAACAAGTATATTGGAATGGGGTTTGCGAAAACGCTATTCTCACGAAGGGGGTTTTGATTTTGTCGCAGGAAATAAATTCAAATATTTGTTCTTGAAAAACACTGTGCAATAAATCAGGGCTGTCTTAAGAGTATCGTGGGACCCCCGAGGCCAAGTGATTTTTCTGAGGCCCTGCAATAAATCTCAGTCTGCGCTATAAATTCAATCGGAAAAACTATTGATCATGAAAACTTTCAGCTTAAAACTACCGAATTCATTAATGAATTTAAAAAACAATTCAATGTATAATTTTTTGGTTACATACATCGTATATCACAGAATTTCAATAATGCTGTTTCATTTATGAAAAATTATCACTACACGAATATAACCTGATCACCCTGTGCTAACAATAAGTCAGGCCTCATGAAATATGAGGATACTGTCATTACTGATCCAATATTATTGAAAAACTAGCTATAATACCCGGCGATGCCCGGGTTTTCTTCAATGGGGCTTTTTTGGATCACGAGATATCTCCCTCTCTTTTTCTTTTGGGACATACAAACCGTGTCCAAGATAACCAATATGGCGACCTGCGCGATTCATGAAATAAACAAATATAGATTTACACAGAAACGTAGAAATGAATATATATTTTTCTTTTTTCAAGGGGCGCTAGGTATTTCGATTACCCCCCCGAACTTCAAGTTATCCATCTGTCTGTTCCAGCTTCCAAAAATCCTTAGTTAAAGCTGTGGAATTTTTTCGATGCACTTTTCACGGGCTCATTTTAAACTAATTTTAAAATATCTTAACCCACATGAATTTATGCAAATAAATATCAAAAGAGACAATATGGAGACATTAATTTTCATACTTGAGAAGATATAAATGAAATCAATGATATTGCTCGAATATCCAACTCAAAAGTATACGTTTGGCCAATTACTTCATATTTAATCTCCTGGGCTTCGTATATCTCTAAACGAACTGAATATTTCAAAAATCGAGAATTCAATACAATTTTTAAAATTATTGATGGGGCGGAAAATCCCACTAATTTCCGCATTTCTACAGTAAAATCGACAATTTTATCACTGATTTCTATGAGGATCACCCTTTTTCTGACTCTCAAAGCGATGCTGATGATGATTATGACGTCTATTCAAAAAGCCTCATTACTAAGAGTATATTGAAAATGTGGCAAACCATTATAAAGGCATAAACTATTATACATATAGTAACAGGATTAAAGAAGTGACAAACCGTTGTAAAGGCATATACACGTCTGAAACGCATTGCTAGGGAACCACGGTAACCAAAGTAAACGTTCGGAAAGTGATTGTTGAGGCCCAAAAACCATTGTTGCCGGACAGTTTTTTGCCCATTTGGGGCATTTGCCCTGGTCTGACGAAATTTTAAATTTATATATATAGATATTCGTTGCCCGTGGGGGTGTATATACAAATTTTGCCTTCTTTACGCATTCTAGTATAATTCTCTCGACCACTCATTCGAAAAATTTTCCACCCTGGGCTAATGCGCATGACACTTGCGACTATAAATACGTCTCTATCCATTATAAGCCACTTTCTCTCATTAATAAATTTAAATTATTGGAAGAAATTTGAATTTTTTTTTTGTGATTTTGCACCTCTCCCCTCGCCTCGTAACTTATGGTCGAACCTTCCTTCTGGTTACCTAATTCCAGGAAAGAGACATTTTTTGGGACACTGAGATAAAAGCACCTTGAAGCACGTTTCCTAAAAGCGTGCTGCGTTTTTAGGAAATATTAGTGTCTCTGAAAGTGTTAAGTGGAAATAATTTTCAATTATGCATTTCTCTCACAAAAAATTACTCAGGAGTAGGACATTTAATAAAGACCACCTCCTTTCCTGACTCACTCATTACTTTTTTCCTGAATAAATCAAATTTGTGAATTAATTTACGCTTCTAATTGAGTAAAAATAGGTTCATGTGATGGCGCTACGTTCTTCTCAACCTTCTCTACAAAAAATTTGATAGGTGGCAACTGGTGTTGTAAGACTCGAGCCAGTGTTTTCCTCAATCGCCACAAATGGAAAAGGGAAAATTTTAATTTTTCTACTAACTATAGATAATAAATATTTAAAATTATGGAAGAGATGAAATATGAACGTATACTGACCCTAAAACTACATATTATTAAAATAGGAATGCATTTTTTATTTTAGGATAGAAACTTAGCATTTTTTAAAATTTGAAAAATTGGCAGGAGAGACGGAGACATTTTCTTGACAAATGAAAATTTGTTAATGCAAATTTCAGAAATCTGTGGATTAAAAAATTAAAAACATAGTGGCGGCATTTTACAAACTATAACATGAATAGAATGCCACGGGGAAAAAATTTTTCTGTGTCAAATATACACTGCTGGCCACCGTAAGTGCAACACCCTGAAGGAAGCATGCAAATAATATGAAATTTACAACATGCATTAGCGGAGGTGAGATATGCAAATGATTAGAATTTCAGCGCAGACGCACATCACGCGCGCCTGTGGCGCCACTTCAAAGCGCTATTTAAGGCTTGGAGATTTCGACGATTTGAAGTACGGAAATTGTGTTTTTCTTGTGGTTTTTTCAGAAAAACGATCATCTTTTGATCAAGTATCCGAGTTCGACAGAGGAAGGATAGTGGCCTACCGAGATTGTGGATTATCTTTCAGGGAAATCGGTAGTCGTGTTGGACGAAACCAAACAACTGTAATGCGGATATGTGATCGTTGGATGCAGGAGGGTACGACGGACCGACGTGGTCGATCGCATCCACCCCAGTGCACCACTTCACGTGATGACAGGCGTATTGTGCGTATGGCAGTGACGGATCGCTCAGCCACATCACGAACCATAGCACAGCACATTCAGTCTGTACCGCATCATCCAGTGTCTGCGTGTACCATTCGACGCCGTTTACAGCAGAGTGGTCTGTCCGCAACTGTGGAAGCTGCTTGGTCTGCTGTACCCCAAGAACACATCCAAAGTCTCTTTGAATCAATGCCGAGGCGTGTGGCAGCGGTGATCTTCAACAATGGCGGCTACTCTGGCTACTGATTTTTGCAGGAACCACACTTCACAGAAGTCTATAAATTTAATCATTTGATGCTTGGTCAACATGCTATCTGCAAAATAAATATTGTTGCGATATCTCTTGTCTTTCTTGGTGTTGCAATTTGGGTGGCCAGCAGTGTAGTTAATGTAAATTGCTGCAAACACAAATTCATGAGAATCATCCTTATATCAGAATTTTAATAAAGTTTTTCAAGCGTTTCAAAGTTTTTGAAAGCGTCATTAGAACATTATGACCCGAGTGAATGTATAGAAGTTGGAGAGAAATGGTGTCAGTTTTTACGCTGTTCATATCAAGTACGAAAGCCTGGATAACCAAGCGGAGATCGAGATGTAGTTCGAAAAGAAGACTCGCATTCCTTTGTGGGGAATCGAACCACCAGCTAGGAGGCTGTCGATGCGCAGTCCATCCGCTTGGTTATCCAGGCTTTTGCACTTCGTGTAGAAGTTCTCCTAATTTTATGTTAATGCATCGTTTATGTTGCTCTAACCAGGTTGCCTTACAGCCCATGCCTGATAGAATTAACCAGACACATAATTGAAATTATGGTTTGAACTTTTTTAAGTGACGCACTATTTGAAAAATATTCTTGGAGATGATAACTATTAACTTCCGAGGTCAATAATTAGTCTGTAATCTCGTAGAAATGTATTCAAACTTACTTTTTTTCGCGGTTGTTTTATGTACCAGAAACGGTCTGGTTTTGCTTTTCAAGTTACAACAACTAAAACGTGACCTGATTTCTCAGCTATAAATTTACACAATTTTGAACAATATATGGTGAGCTTAAATTTTCATATGAATGTATATAGTACGTATTTGTGTTTACCTAATGTTACAAGTATACCTCCTCTGGAAATTCCTACGAGACTTTCCTGCACCCGCCTCTCGTATGTGTTGTGATTTAAGTAACGTATTTATTTACTTTTCAAAGCAAGAACTTTTTATTCGTGTTTCTTGCTCCTTTTTTTCGTCAATTTTAACGGGGGAGCAACAGATTTCCAATTTGTTTTTGTTTTGCTACAGCCTGAGATGCACTCTCAAAGCAATACATTTTTTTTAACTCCCTACTTAACTTATGGTCGAACCTTACTTCTGGTTATCTAATAGCTGGAGAAAGACAGCCAGCAGAAAGAGATTTTTTACATGTTTTGCAACATTGATCAGAAACTAAGCATGTGCTTTTTAGGAAACAGTGGATGTCTTTTCTGAACTGAAACACGTGATAAAGTGAAAATAATTGCAATTATATATATTTCTCACAAGAAAAAAAAAATATCCAGGAGAAGGGCCTTTAATACAAATACAAAGCCGCAATAGGTAAAATGCCCAACGAGGTAGCTGAGAAAAGTTGCCCATAACAAATATGGATGGATACTTCCAAAATTACAACAACCTAATAAAAAGGCAATTACAAAAACTAGAAACAGTATATATACGAGATAAAATACTATACAATGCCCATAAAGAATACTGAATGGTTGTCTAATTCTAAGCATGGATAGCTTCTCGATTTACCCCAACGTGCTATCGTATTTATCGTGCTATCGTGACCAAGCATTCTATTCGATTTTTGACCACCGCTAAACAATGTTCAGAAAACCTAAGCCGCTCGTAAACGAGAATTCCCAAATCGGTGACTCTAGTTGCATAATGACACCATTCAACTCGTTAGAGAATCGTTGGTTGTTCGAAGCAGAATGAGCGACCATGAACTTGTCAACGCTAAACGTCATGCTGCAATCCTGTTTTAGTTTGTCTACAGCAACTCTCAATCGCTTTGATTCCCGATTACGCCCATTAGCTTCACGTCATCTGCGAACTTGCTAGCAATCCCATCGATACCCTGGTCGCGTTTATCGATAGAAAGTGAAAAAGTATGGGGCCAAGAACACTTCCTTGAGGAACTCCACTTGTGACGCTTGTCCAACCAGAGAATTCTCCGTTCATCATAACTTGTTGTGACCTATCTCTCAACCACGATTCTATCCAATTCAGCAAGTTGTCCCCAATCCCAATCTCGTGTAAACGCCTCAAGAGTTTTACCATGTTGGACGCGATCGAATGCGTTCTGGGAAACAAGGTAAACAACATCTACATTTTTTCCCTTACCTAAAGCCTTTGTCACGTGATCATAGAAGCCAAGGAGGTTAGTTACACATGATTGCCCTTTCCCGAACCCATGCTGATTATCCGACAATACATTATTCTCGTCTATCCACTTCGCCTCTATAATAATTTCCAAAATTTTCGAGAGGGAGCTTGTAAAACTCACTGGACGATAATTGGACACAGTCTCTCCGCTACCCTTTTTAAATATCGGAACAACATTAGCAAGCTTCCAATCTCGTGGGACGATACCCTCAGCAACACTATTAGTACTATTGTAAATCTGTGACACTGGCCCCAACAGTTAATTAGGACATTTCCTGAGGACCCTGGGATAGATATCATCTAGTCTGTTGCTTTGTGCCTGCACATATATTTTTCAAAAGATTTAGGAACTCCACGTCTTCCACTTGAATATCTCGTTGAAGATTTTATCACCCCACGCAACACCCGTACATTGAATAGCATTTTCTCTATTAAAAACCACCGTGAAAATGTCATTGAAAGCGCTACACATCTCTACTCGACTCTTTTTTCCCGAATGAATCTAATTTGTGAATTGATTAAATGCTCTGATTGATTCAAAAGGAGGTTCAAATAATGGCTACAGTCTTCTTAACCTTCTCAACACAAAATTTGATTGGTGGCAACTGGTGTTGTAGGAATCGAACCAATGTTTTCCGGATGGAAAAGAAAGCTGGGGAAAATTATCATTTGGCTATAAACTATTGATAAAAAATATTTAAAATTATAAAAAAAAGATGAAATATGAAAGAGTTCTGGTCTTAAAAATATGTGTTGTTAAAAATGAGAATATATTTTTATTTTAGGGTAGAAATTTCATTTTCAAATTTGAAAAATTGGCAGCGGGAAAAAGCGAGGAGAAGAATTCCTTAAAAAATGGAAATTTGTTCAAGCAAATTTTAAAAATCTCTTGATAAAAAAATAAAAAAAACATAGTGGCGACATTTTAGAAACTGGAATACGAATAGAAAGTGGTGGAAGAAAAAGGTTCTGTGTCTAATATAGTTAATGTAAAATGCTGTAGACACAATTGAAGTCAATTTCATGAGAATCACCGGTATATTAGAATTTTAACAATGCTTTTTCGTTTTAGAAATGATCATTACAAGATTGACCAATGTTAAATGTGTAGAAGTTGATCTAATTTTATGCATCATTTATGTTGTCCTATCGAGATTGCCTTACAGCCCATGCCTGAGAGAATCAACCAGACACAAGAGTAAGATAATTTGGTCCACGTTTCGAGCGGCAACAAGTTTAAATAAATGATCAAATATGATAATTATTAATTTTCGTAGTCGCTAATGAGTATATATTGCAGTATAAAATTATTCAAACTTACTTCTTTTGTTGTAGTTTTGAATATTAGCGTTTCAAAGATGGTCTGGTTTCGCTTTTTAAGTTATAATAACTAAAACATGACCTTATTTCCTAGCTATAAATTGATACAATTTCTAACAATGGATGCTGCGCTTGAATGTTTATATGAATGTAGTATTTGTGTTTCTTCATGACCTAGTGTTTCAATTACTCCCCGGAAATTCCTACGAGACTTTTCTACCCCCGCCCTCTCCTTCGTATGTTGCGCCTTAAGTTATGTTTTCAATTTTTAATCAATTTACAGAGCAGCACGTGGCGCTCAGGAGATAACTCGGCTCGGAAGGTTCTTATTTTAGCAATAACAAGCTCAGATATTTTGCAAAGTGTATTTCTGAATGGAACTTATTTTCTCATTCCTTTACTTGCTGAAAAAGGGAAGAATCTTTACTTCACAAAATAAGGTATGCCATTTTATCGGTGAGTACCTTTATTACCTGCTGTACTGGTTAAAGGGTTAGTAACCCAGCGCTAAACAAATCGTCATATGCGATCCTAGATTCGACAAGAAAAATTGTTTGTCTTGATTTGTACTCATAGATGGGTTTATGGTTTGGCCGCCAGTGGTGTACACAAGTTTTGCAGTTCTTAAACCATTTTTGTCTAATTTTCTCCTCGAGCAGTCATTCCTCAAATTTATCGCCCTAGGGGGCTGTCCGCATAATCTCCCTCACTACGTCACTCTTTTGGTCATTCTCACGTTCTCTAGGATATTCTATTAGTCGCTCTCACGCTAACACTGTGTCTAGGTCACTGTCATACTTGCAAGCCCTCTATGTTACTTTCGTGATCACAAGTTCTCCTGCTCACTCTTCTAGTCGCTCACCAAACCGGTCCCTTGCTCTCTATGTTACTATTCTGGTCAGTCAACGACATGGTTCGCTGTCGAGGTCCCTAATTTGATCATTCACATCCTTGCACACTCTGTAACTCTTTCGGTGACTCAAATGCTTGCACACGCTCTACATAACTCTTTTGCTCATTCACATGCTTCCACATGCTCCACGTTTAACTATTTTTTCGTCGCTCACTAACCTAGTCCCTCACTACTTAGGCAGTGGCGTAGAGAGTGTGTTTACAGTCACGGTATGTTCTGGAATATAAATATATGATTTTATATTCCAGGGTTTTAGAAGAATCTCTCTCTCCCACTGATGATATCAGACTACTTATTGTGACTTAGTGGATGATGTACCGATCCTATCAGACATTGCTGAAATCGATCGTAATGACTTGGACTAAGGACTTTTTTCCGGTACCCTTGTCTGATCTCGGCAGCATTGAAAGGGAAATTACATGCGGCTACAGGAAATAAAGATGATTCTTTTTTGGTACATCCACTTTCCCAGGGATAGACCAACTGAATAATCGATAGGACTCATTTGCGGCACCGCCTGATCTAGAGGAATTTCAGCATCATCCAGAGGGCTTTACATACAGGATACAGGTAACGAAGATAATTCAGAATCGTTTGCTATTGTGCGAAATCGATTCACGGATGATTGGCCTCGATTTTGTCTCCAATCTCTTCGGTATCCGAAACTTTCGTAAAGCTTCAGTCGGATTCATTGCTGGGGGATAACAACTTTGCCATAGCGCTGTTAATCGTACACCCTGTATGTATGTTTCCTTTAGAGCAGTGTCTTTTTTCCACAGAAATTTGAACTAAATGTTTTTCAGTAACTTACCAAAAAGAAAAACCTCCTTGTTGAGAATAACAGTTTTATAATCTTCGCGAATGAAATATATAAAAATTCCGTCAATGTTTTATGAATTTCTGAGACATCCTGTAGATGCCACCTCAAAAGATACTTACTTGGAAGCACACCTAACGTCTCGACCTTGGCTCATGAATAAAGATAATCAGTGGCTAATGTGAAATGGAATTTCACTGAGCGGAAAGCTACTTAGAATAAAACACCATCCTCGTAATAATTGAATTAAAATGTTATTAATCATGATGAATTTCAACTATCGAATTTTCATTACTCAATTTATATGACATGATGTTGCTCTCCCCTTGTTAATACAAGACTTACAGAAAACTGGATGTTGGGAAGATATTTATTATTTGAGATGTTGATTTTTTTTTAAGGAAGGACAAAAACTCATCTCTGCCTCTACCGGGAGTCGAATCCGGGTCCCTCCATTGCCGGACGAGTGCTCTGAGCACTAAGCTACAGAGGAGATAGAGGGTTTTTTTTCACTAGAGCGTATATATGCCGAACGGAACCGTGCAATGGACATGCTTCTGGGGTGGCTTGTCGTCCATGAGCTATTAGCTGATCGTGTCACTGTCCATTGCATAGTTCCGTTCGGCATATATACGCTCTAGCGAAGGAAAATCTCTGTCTCCTCTGTAGCTTAGTGGTCAGAGCACGGCAATCGAGGGACCCGGGTTCAACTCCCGTTAGAGGCCGAGATGAGTTTGTTTCCTTCCTTAAAAAATCAACATCTCAAATAATAAATATCTTCACAACACACATCCAGTTTTCTGTATATGTGTGATATATGTAACTAAATCCAAATGTTGTCTTGGTTTTGAAAATTTTGTAATGAAACGTGACCTGGTTTCTTATGCACAAATTGATATAGTAAAATGCATACTGTTTGACCACTACTTCACCAAACACCAACTCTGGCCATATCGCTATATTGCAATTTACTGCCATTAGTGAGATGGGTTGGAAGTGAAGGCGCTGTCAATCGGTGGTCGCCTCGAGTTCGTTAGGGAAAATATCTTATCTATATCCCCCTTTTGTTCGAACCCGGGACCCTGACAACAACCTTCACGATGGTAGACGAGCATCTTACCACCATGCCACTCGGGCACTCATACTGTTTGACCATTATCTGATGATAGTAATCATCACCCTTGAGTTTACAAGAGGGATGTATCGGGGCATTGTTTATTAACAGCTGTGCTTCCTGCGGCAACTACTTTTCGGCCATATGAGCTCTAACTTGATGCACGAAAACTTTATGAAACAATTCTGAAGAAATTGTTTCGTTGATCCAAGCACTTTTATTTGGGCATAATAGTTCACATGCAATGCGTTTCATATTTAAAGTTTTGAAAAAAAGCACCCATTTTTTTGGATTTACCGATTACAAGCAGGGGTAATCTATGATTGCCGGTGGCATTTGCACAGACGATAGCTGTGATCCAATCTTTTTAGACGATGACGGATTACAGAAACTGATGGTTTAACGAACCTCTCACCTGCAGTAATAACAATCAGATCTGAGTGAAATTAGATTTCCGCTTCGCACCAACATTTGTTGATAATTGCAGAATGCGAAAAACTTACTTGCTGTTTTGCTATTTATCAACATAATTTTAAAACACGGTCAATCTCATATAATATTAACTTTAAAAAAAATAATTGGTTTGTTTGTTAGTAAAAAATCATTCATACTAACCCTTTTGCGTAATTATATGTCATAAAATCTAAATAATTCTTGGTTTTGTGAATAAAGGAACGTTATGATGAAACACGGTTTGGTTTCTCATGCATGAATTGATATAGTTGTATTCAATAGATGGCGCGCATCATATTCCTGCGAATGCATTTTTTACGTACGTTAGCAACAATAAGTTTCAAGTAATTCCTATAAGACTCTTCTATCCTCTCCCCCCTTCATATGTTGTGCCTTAAGTAACATTTGTAATTACTTTACAGAGCAGTACTCGGCATTAACGAGATATCTCGTCTCAAAAGTTTCTTATTTTAGAAATGACAAGCATAGATACTTTGTGAAGTTTATTTTTGAATGAAACACTGAACCACACATGCGCCTCGTTCATATTCCTCTGCGGAACTTCTAACGAGTTGGTGCATGTTAGAATGTGGGTGTACGTGTTGTGAACTTAATGTGAAGTTTTTTTCTATGTGATGCTGGTTACGTGTAGTGCTGCCATCTGTCACTAATTTTTATAACTGTGAGTGAAGTGTAATTATTGACTAATGGTAACCGTTGTAGGCCTGCTGCTCTCTGTGGCGAGACTTTTTTAACGGGGAGATCGGCTCGCATTTGCGCCTCGAAGTTGAATAAATGCAGAAAACCAACTTCAGCCGACCACCACTGTGGGAATGAAAGACATTATTTTCCATCCTTTTTACTTTGTTGAAAAACGGATGAAAAATCAACTTCATAAAATAACATTTTATCTGTAGGTTTAGTGATTTGTGCTGTGTCGGTTCGAAGGTTAATGATCACACGCTAAATAAAAAAATCATTAGCGACCTTAAGTTCCACAGGAAAAATTGTTGGCCTTGACGTGTTCTCACAGAGGTGGATTTATGGTTTCGCTACCTCTGGCTTACACATATTTTGCCGTTCTTTTTAATAATTCTAGTGTAATTTTCTTAACCACTAATGTTTCGACTTTGCCGTCCTGGGCATGTACGTAATATGTACCCGCGATTGTAAACAAGCTTTCCCCCCCCCCCCCAACCCACTTTTTTTTTCATTCACATGCTTGTATATTTTCTTCGTCACTTTTGCTCATTCGCCGCCTTAGCTCCTCGCCAGTGCCGTCTTAAGGCACGGCCCTGGGGCCTCAAGCGAAGAGGAGCCTCACGAAAATGAGGTCTGGATGAAATTTCCGGTAATTTGTTTCGTAGGGCCTCAGAAAAATCAGTTGACCCGGGGGCCCATGATACTCTTAAGACGGCCCTACTTCCCGCTATTTTAGTCACTCTTTTGGTCACACAATGCTTAAAAACTCTCTAAATGATCATTTAGACAATATCAAGCTTCCACACTTTCTAGGTCGTTCTCGCATACCCACGCTCCAGGTCACCCTCATGCTTACCCACTCTCCTCGTCACCCTCATGCTTACCCACTCTCCTCGTCACCCTCATATTTATACACTCTATAGGTCATTATTTTCGTCTTTCTCATGCATGCACATCCAGGTCACCCACATTTATACACTCTATAGGTCACTCTCACGTTTACATACTCTGGGTCACTCTTCTAGTCGCTCACCAACCTGGTTCCTTGCTTCCTATCTAATTCTATGGTTATTCGCCGTCCGTCCCTCGCTCTCTAGGTCATTCACCGACGTTGTCCTTCACTTTCCAGGTGACTCTTTTCGCCATTCACTTCCTTTTACACGCTCTAGGTAACTGATTTGGTCGCTCACTAATGTAGTCCCTCACAATCTATACAGCGGCGGATTTAGGGTTCTACCACCTGTAGCTTAAACAAATTTCGTGTCCCTGATGCAAATTTATTAATTACTTTGGCGACTCATTCATCAAATTCCCGCCCTCAGAGAAACCTTGGGGCCCCGCAAAGACCTCCTCCTTGTAAATACGCTTCTACTTGTACTATCAAACTTCTAATTTAGGTGTTAGGCCGGAATTACACTATAAAAGTTTTGTAAAAGCTCTTTGATAAAATTTGAAAATTCAGCCAATAAGATCACCGGTTGCATTTGCTCGAATGTAACCGATGTGCTTAGTGGTTGAATTTTTCAAGTTTTATGAAAGATCTTTTATCAAACTTTTACTTAGAGTACTTCGACACTCGGTAAGCCGTGTGACCCGTAAAATAAGAACATCTGGCGAGTGATATCACTCATCTCGGAAGCACTTACAAACAAATTGGACTCACGACCCATTGATGGTTACTAACCCTCTGGGGGTACGACCCATCTCGAAAGGACCACATAAATTAAGGAGAACCCTTGACTGTTAGTGGATATGTGCAAAACATCTTTGACGTATCTGCGAAAGAAATTAGATTCAGTACCCATTGGTTAAGAACCTCCTGGGTTTAAGTTGATTTTATGATGCATCTAAAAACCACTGTGACCCATTAATTAAGAGCAGTTGCCTGTGAGGGTGAGGGATTTGTTCAACAAATCCAAATCCTGAACTGATCTTGACGGGCCCTTGACTGATCTCGAGGAATTTCAGTAGCCCCCACTCCAAAGTCCAATCATATTTACCTACAAGTAATAAAGATTATTCAGAATCAGATCATTTAATTTGGACATTAATTAATTAATTGTTACTTCCATTTTCCCAGGGAGAACCTAACAAGGAAGTATGGAGTCCTGGATTTTGTCTTTCATGCTATGAATTTGCAACAGGGTGTTCCCAGAGCCGCATTCACACAAATTTTGCCGCCCTACTCTCGTTCTAGTCTAATTCCCTTGACTAATCTTTCTTCGAATTTGCCACCCAGTGCTATAACCAGCCTGGCCTCCCCAAACATGCAAGTATACCTGTGTCTCTAAAGCACTCTTTTGGACACTCTCATGCTCACACACTATGTAAGTTTCTGTTTTTATCACTCACACATGCTTGTACACTGTTTCGGTCACTCAAATACTTGCACAATGTTTTGGTCACTCAAATACTTGCACAATGTTTTGGTCACTCAAATACTTGCACAATGTTTTGGTCACTCAAATACTTGCACAATGTTTTGGTCACTCACATGCATGCACACTGTTTAGGTCCTAACATACTTGCACACATTCTATCCCACTCTTTTGGTTGCTCACTGACATGGCTCCTCGCTTTATAGGTCACTCTTTTGATCATTTGCACGTTTACACATCTTTTGTTTTGTGGTCATTCACATGCTTGCACGCGCTCTAGATCACAACTTTTCGTTATTTGCATGCTTCCACACTCTCTAGGTCACTCACCGGTCTAGTCACTCGCTCTGTAGGTCACTCTTTTAGCCATTCACATGCTTGCTCAAGCTCAAAAATTCATTCTTTTGCTCACTCGCTCAACTAATCCCTTACCATCTCGGGAGAGGCAGATTTATTTAAGGTCATGCAAATTTTGCCTCCCTTCTACCATTCTACTAATTTTATTGATCACTCATTCCTCGAATTTGTCACCCTGGGACCTCGCTCGCTAAGGGGACCCTCCCCCCCGTACTTTAATTTTGTGAAGTGAATATTTAAAAAACTCATTAAAATTGAAAGAACAGGAACACATTGGAATGGGTGTTTGCGAAGAAGTTACTCTCACGAAGGGGGTTTTCATTTTGGCACAGGAAATAAATTAATTCAAATATTTGTTGGTGAAAGACACTGTGCAATAAATCAACTCACAGTAGATTGGACTTGATTCTTTCTTCAATATATTCTGTGTCTGAAACTTTAGTGAAGCTTCAGCCGGTGATCCGTGGCTGAGGTGAAACTTCACCAGGAGTGCTGCTAATCGTACAACCTACATGTTTTATAGGACTCTGATTTGCATATTTTCTTTTGTGATTTGTTTTCGTGCAGCGCTTTCCATGGAGAATAATTTGAACTAATCATTTTTTTGTACCAAAAGGAGTATCCCTTTGTACCCGTTTCGCGAGAATAACTTTTTTGTGAACCGCATTCAAATATACCAGCGAAAATCCCCGTTACCGGGAACTTCCCGGGATGTTTTATTGTACATGTGAACGGGGCTATAGTCGCAATTTTTTGGTAAGAGATCGACTCGGATTGGTTAAATTCAAACTTTATAACCAATCAATGTTGATTTCTTATCCAAAAGTTGTGACTAATTTAAAACATGTCGGCGAATGCGGCCCCAAATGTGTTAAAATTTGACAATCGGATAATTTGCGCTGTTATAGCCCTACGCCTAAAAGTCCGGCCTCTATAAAACATCATGTTGAATCTAAACATACTGTCGAGCATCATTAATATTCGTAAAAAATATATGAGATTTTTTTTTCAACTAAAACATGTCCTGAGTCTCTAGGTAAAAATTGATATAGTTTTGATCAATAGATGGCGCTTCTTGATTTCACTTGTGTTCGTTCCCACGACCTTATGTTTCAAATACCCTTTGGAAATTCTTTTTAAAAGAAGTACGCAGAACAGACGAAATATCTCGTCTTCTCAAAAGCTTCTTATTTCAGGAATGACAAAACCAGATATTTTGTAAAGTTGATTTCCGAACGGAACACATTTTTTCATCCCCTTTACTTTGCACACGTCGATAAACGGAAGAAAGTCTACTTTACACAAAATGGGATATGACATTTTATCGGTGGGTGTAGTGATTTCTGCTGTGCTGGTTAAAAGGATTAATAAACACGCGCTAAATAAAGATTTGTCTTTTGCGATCCAACGTCCGACAACAAAAATTGTCTTGACGTAATCACAAACAGATTTATTATTCCTCTGCGTGTGGCTTACACAAATATTTTGCGCTTCTTTACCCATTCTAGTCCCTAATTCCTCAAATTCTCCACCCTGGGCTATAACGGGCGTAACATCCGCGACGACGACTGTAAATACATGTCTAACTCTAAGCCACTTTTTCGCATTAATAAGTTTAGATTATATTTAGAGAGTAATTCAGTGTAATATCTCTTTTGGTTATATTTTTATATACTTATGGCTCACGAATTAAAAAAAAATCTAAAAAAAATTTTTTGGGAACACTTTTTCACCTGCTAAAATTGAATAGTCAGCAATGAATTTTGTTAAAAATTCATGAACATAACATTGTGATTTCGGTTTGCTGTTTTTTCTTCATATCATCAAGTATGTTGGAATATGTTCACACAAGACCTCTTTTACTAATTTTCCTACATGTGAAGAACGTACGCATGTATCATGAAAATAATCTATTGCTGATTTGAACTTGCGAAGCTCTTTCGCTATGCTACTCATGGTGAACTTGTCTTCTACTTAAGAGCTGCCACGGCTCTAGTTATGACAGTAATGGCATTAGTGATGGTGTAATTCTTCCATACTTTCAAGACATTTTATGCATTGGCGTCTTCTATTGTGTGCACAATCACCTCCATTGAGTGGAGTGTATAGTGAGCCTTGAATACTCGCTTTACCCCCTGATCAAGGGGCTGAATGATAGATGCTGATTAGGAGGCATATAGAGGACTTCCACACCATCAGCTTTGAACACATTGACTGTCCAGGGGAGCGCTATCCAGTATCAAAAGAACTTTGAATGCCATGTCTTCACTCTCAAGGTACCTCCTGACTTCCGGAACGAAACACCGTTTAAACCAATCCAGGAAAAGTGTTTTCATAGTCCAAGCCCTTTTATTGTTCATCCAAAATACAGGAAGCTTTGACATCCTTTCTCTTCAATGCTCGCGGATTCGCAGATTTGAAAATTACGGTGGGCTTTATCATGTACCCATATGCATTTTTTTTGCACAAAACAATATAGTAAGTCTATCTTTAAAACCAGGCGCTCGCTTTTCTTCTTGATTGATAAATGTTCTTTGCGGCGTTTTCTTCCAAAATAGTGTAGTTTCGCCAGCGTTAAACACCTGCTGAGGTGCATAACCCTTCTTCTCTTCAATAATTTTCTGGAGAATCTTTGGAAATTTTCTAGCTGCCTCCTGGTCGGCAGAGGCTCGTTCGCCAGCGATTTTTACATTGCGTGATCCGAAACGTTCCTTAAACCTATGAGACCAACCTTTACTCGCATAAAATTCTGATGAAATAGACGTTTCACCAGCCCTTCTCTTTATAGAAGCTTAAAATGTTATCTATTTTTCAGTTATAATATTACAATCAATTGGAATGCCTTTTTTGTAGCAGTCTTGTACCCACAAAAAACAGCATTTTCTGTACGAGAAACACATAGATCCCGTAGGCGATGCAAAGTTTTCGCTGCCATTCGGCTGAACGAATTTTAGATTCCTTTTTCTTGATAATCTCACCGTAGATTCGTTGATTCCGTAATGGCGGGCCACAGCAGCAGCAATTGACTTACTTTGGCCAAGCATCGCCAATATATATCCAGTTTTTCTTGTGAACCTTTCACTTTTTTTTGTCGTTCCGAAGCATTATCAGTAGCATTTAGAAGAATGAGCCATCCTAAACACGCACAACTGAAATTTTGTAAACAAAACACGTGAATGACGATTGCTGAGTGTTTCCAAAAAAAAAACCGCGAATATGGAAACCACGAATACGGGGAGATGACTGTACAGTCGATACCGCTTATAACGTTTTCCCGCTTACTACGACTTATTTTATGTCTCAACTCTATAATTCTCGTTAAGATTTCCCGTTTAAAGCGTTTTCCCGCTTAGAACATTTTCCCATGGCGGTTTTTCAAAAAATGTTATAAGCGGGATCGACTGTAATTTCAAACAGCAGTATGCGGTTGACTCGATAAGAAGTTCCATAACGTCTTCACACCAGAGCCGAATAACTAACCATTATTATTGCTATTGTAATGATTGTGTCTATTGTACGTCGAAAAGTCCTTTTTTAAAGAAAAATTAATTAATTGTTTAATTGATTAATTTGGGTCAGTTATCTTTATACTAGGACCTTCTCCGGAGCGAAGAGGTTATGAGCGTATAAGCCACCAACCAATCCGAACGTTAGTGATTGATGATTGCCCATCATTTCATTCCACTTAAGATTTAAGAACACAGATGATGTCACAGATTTTAGAAGAATCTCTCTGCGGTGATGGTATGTGAGGCATAGGTACTATTCTAGGGTTAAGAATATGTTTCATAAATGCTCATGAAAATCGAACTTATTTGGCGTCTTCAGCACTGTTTTGGCAAACTATGCAGTGAATGAAAGCCAGGATTCTCTGCCGTGGATTTATCCCGTTGTCAAGATCTCTTCTTAGCCCAGCTATTCTAATTGTGAGTGAAGTGAAATGATTGAATATTAGTACAGTTGTGGTGGCCTGTACGTCTCTGTGGTGAGACTCTTTAACGAAGAAATCGGCTCTGATTCATGCCAGGAAGTTGAGAACCACAGAAAAACCAACTTCAGCCGATCCCCACCAAGGTACCGGTGTGGTTCGAACCCGGGTACTCACGGTGGAAGTGCGTCAGTGTGACAACTGGACCACCACAGTGGCTGACAAACTATGCAATGGGCTTGAAGTGCCGAGCAGAACAGACTTGAAGACACGAACGGACATAAACCGGCTACGAGACTGATATTTATGCCAAAACATTAAACTTACTTCATTGGTAACCTTAAAGAAATTTTAAATTTCTTTTCTCCCATAACAACACTTTCTTAAGTCGTCCGGCTGTTGGGAAAACCATACTTTAATTAGATCCACCAGGTACTTGAACAAGTCCGAGACAATGCTAACTTCTTGAACATGACTAGCCATTATTCAGATCATGTAAGAGAAATCGCATGATCAGTAACAAAAGTATCAGAAGCATTTTTTAGATGGCCCTTTCGTAGAAGATCCCTCATTGAAGTGAACGCCGCAAACGTCTTTGTGACGCCACGTACACCATATAATAATACAGTCGAATCCCGTCGTAACGAACTCCAAGAGATCGGAGAAATCACTTCGTTACAACGAAAAATGTTGTTACAAAGGAATTCCAAGTTTTTGCATTGTTTCTAAGTAAAATTATCTAGGATGATTAAGAAAGTGCTTGTTAAAACGAGATTTTCGCTATAACGGTATTCGTTAGAACGGGATTCGACTGTATACCAAGGGAAAACCAACTTAATTTAACCCGAAATAATAAGGGAACCATAGCCAGACACGTTTCAGAACTTTATGAATTTCCTCTATCAGTAGAGTAGACAGAAACATTGGAAGGAAGCCAAATATTCCATATAGCGGTAGTTACTCGATGTTCATTACAAAGAGTCTAAATGGAATGAGCGGCAACACAGGTAATTTTTCTCTACCATATAATGGATCATATCATTTCACACGTCAATGTTATTTGATTGGTAATTTTTTCCCCACGGATAGCCCTGGTAGTGTCATTTTCACACGTAAATTTGCAAAGACTAGCACAGATGTCTGTACATTTAGATGCCTCACCGTGTAATGATTAATATGAAATTAGTATTTCACAGTATGCAAATTAGTGCTTATGATCAACCTCATAAATTTTGTAAAATACACAATCATTCATGACAACCGCTACCTTTCAAATACACTAATTAATTTGTTAACTGGTAGAAAATCATGAAAAATAGTTTGTTTTTATACGTCAGAATCTAAATCACGTTGAATTTTTGAAATCGTAATTATTATGTAATCCTATTTAATACAGAAAATTTATGTCTTTTTTTACCAGATGTCGTACCACAATTTTACATGTATGCAATAGTATTTGTGTTGGTTCCTCACGCCATTATGTGTTTCAAGTACCCGCTGGAAATTCAAACGAGTCTTCTCCTACCGTCCTCCGTACGTTGCGCCTTAAGTGATTGAATGCAATTTGTACCAGGTGTTCATTTCGAGCTTTGATCAAGTGCTCGCGAGCACGAAATCGGACAGGAGCATCGAACACTTTAGCCCCGTTCACATGGGAAATATAAAAAGTGGTTTATATATATATATATGTATATATTACATATATATATTATAGTGGGTTTATTTTTTTTATTAAAACCCCCCTTCAAGAATTTCTACCAATGACTGCTCTCCATTTCTTTTCTTACGAAGGAAAAAAGCGGGTACTATAGCACTCCCAATCCCACCGTAATATTTGCACATCTGAACGGGGCTTTTGAGTACTTCAGAGAGCACCGTGGTGCTCGCGAGTAACGGGTTAAAGATGCCTGGATTAGAGCAAGGACTTATTAAGTTACCCTCGCCCTGATTTCGTGAAATTTCTGCTGCATCCAAAGTGACATTACATACATCTACAGATGATATAAAGATCTCTCCCTCCTTTACCAGTGAGAATTTGAACAAAAGTTGTATCTGCACAACTTGTAGTTGATTGACAGAAGGGAAGGAAGTCATATTATCAGAAGAAGACTTAAAACCTTATCGGTAATCGTCTCAACATCGAAATAAGAACCCCCAAATATTACTGAATTCTCAAATTGAAACGGACTCGTGATCTTGTTTGCACACAAGGCTTGAGCTATGAAGAAAGACTCGATTTCTTAAATATGTTTACATTGGAGAAACTCAGATGTCATGGGGATATGATACTGAAGTGTTTAAATTTTTAAACGGGATGAATAACATGGACCATGAGTTGATAATGCACCGTCAATCGATTCAACAAGAGAGAGAGAGAGAGAGAGAATACTAGTATCATTTAGTAAGAGACAACTCCAGGCTGTGGTGTCGCAGGGAGTTTTTCTCTCTACAGGGTTGTTATTAGATGGAATAATTTACCTCCAGAGGTTGTGAATTCTGACATGTTTAAGAAGAAATTTGATAAACATGTTAGGATAAATCGACGAGCTATCCGTACTCAGATAAGACAACCATAATCTTTTTTATGGGCAGTGTATTTTATTCCATATTTGGTTGCTCTATTTCAGTTGCATGTTTGACAACTATAATTTTTAGGGGTATATTTTTTTCTGCTAATTCGTTTTGTAAAAAATCTCCGCGACGTATACCATATGCACATACCATATAGGGCGCGGTAGCCCAGGTCAATAAGATACTCGCCTAAAGTATCAAAGGATGTTTATAGAGGTGTCGCGAGTTCGATACCCGGCTCATCCATGTCAGAAAACTTATGATGCAATAATTAATAAGTACAATAATTTATGATAACTACTACCTTTCAAACACATTAATTACTTCGTTAACTGAAAGAAAATCGTAAAAAATAGTTTATACTTCAAAATTTAAATCGTGTTGAATTTTTTGAAATCGCCGTCGGAAATACATAACCCTATTTAATACAAAAAATTCATGTAGTTTTTCTTACTAGATAGCGCGTCACAATTTTACATGAATGCAATAGTATTTGAGTTGGTTCCTCACGTCATCACGCGTTTCACGTTCCCGCTTGGAAATTCAAACGAATCTCTCCTACCGTCCTCCGTACCCTGTGCCTTAAGTGACGTTTTTAATTACTTTACGGAGCAGTACTCCGAGCATTGACGAGATAACTCGCCTCTTTTCTAAGCTTTTTATTTTAGACGTGAAAAGCTCAGATATTTTGTAAACCTGAATTTGTCAATAGAACACTCTTCCGTATACCCCTTACTTTGTAGTTATCGAAAATCGGAACAGGAAATACCTCATGAAAAAAGATATGGCATCCTAACGGGTTGGTGTAGTGATTTCTGCCATGGTGGTTAGAGCGTAAACAAACACTGGATAAATAAAAAGTCGTTCAAGACCTATAATTGTATTCGCATCACCCATTTCGGAGTCCCTGTGACCCATAAATTAAGAACCTTTGGCTGTAAGTATGGATTTGTCCAACCACTGATGATATCAGATTCATTATTTTGACTGCCGACGTAGTTGGACGATCTACCAGACAATGCTGAAATCGAACGTATTGACACAGGTATTCAACCTTTCTTAGTCGCGAGAACTGTCTGTACCCATCATCCATTAGGGAAAAGCATCCTTACGGCAAGTTTAGCATATAAATGCATGAAATCAGGATGATTCAATGCTTGAATTAAATTTCAACCAGGTGGGTGATCAAGTGCTCGCGAGCATGAAATCGGACACGAGCATCGAGCACTTCAGGGTACTCCACTGTGGTGCTCGCGAGCAACGGGTTGAAGATGCCTGACTTAGAGCAAGGACTTTTTACGCCACCCTCGCCGGATTTCGTGAAATTTCTGCAGCATCCAAAGTGACATTACATGCATCTACAGGTGATAAAGATCTCTCCTTCCGTGATCAGTGAGAAATTGAACAAAAGTTGTTTTCTGCACACTTTTAGTTGATTGACAGGAGGGAAGGAAGTTATATCATCAGAAGAAAACTTAAAACCTTATCGGTGATCGTCTCAACATCGGAATAAGAATCCCAAATATTACTGAATTCTCAAATTGAAACGGACGAAGTTAAACTTAACAAGGTCTCAGTAAATATGAAATTTTTCCCTCAGTAAAAACACAGATTTAACTTCCATAAATGAAAGCACATCTTGAAGAATCATTCATCTTATAGTCACAATTGACTTTCAAAGTGACCAAGTTTCAAAGTGCAAGTAGGAAATTATTCAAACTTACTTTCCTTTCTTGTAGCTTTACGTATCATTATTTCAAAAACAGTCTGATTCTGTTTCATGAGTAAAAAAAGTCACGATTTCTTAGCTATAAATTGATACAATTTCGAACAATAGATGGAACGCTCTGTGCGTTGATGGACCTATGCGTTAAGATGGTCCAGGTTCTGTTGGGATCTGAAAGAAGTAACAATCCCCTCCCTCCCCCCCACTCTATTTCGCTTAAAAATGCTTCATTTCAACACTTCTATATTTTTTTCTGTGATCTTAGTGGCCCCCTTACTACCTGTGTGTGTCTCATGACTCCCCTCCCACTTTATTTATTCCCGTGACCCTGGAATATCCCAGTACCACAAGGGAACCACATGCCCCCGATTGAGAGCCACTGCTCTAAAGCAGTTCCTGAAACATTTTACATCGGCCCCACGGGCTTGACGAGGCGGACCTTTTCTTCGGCCCCTTCTGAGGTCTCGAAAAAAATCCCAACTTTGGAGTCATGCATAACTCCCTAACTCAAGCAAACCTACAGGATCCTATATCGCTCCCCGTCCCCATGCTAGAAACACGAATGTCTTAATTTTCACCTTTTTTTTTTAATCAGGTGGCTTGATACCTTATTTTGCTATTTGAGTTCTGCCTGAAACGTGAATGTGTATCACAATTAAACACATGTTACAAGCCATTTTAGGAAAATAACTTCCATAGTAACAATGGGCAGAGTAAACATTCAAGAGTTATTTCCCACGTTCTTGCAAACTCTCTAGGTCACTCTTATGGTCATTCGCCGACCTGGTTTCTTGGTGCAGTGTCGTAACTAGGGAGGTGAAACAGGTGCATCCCCATAGGGCCCACTTTTAAGGGGGGCCAGAATGATCTAGAACGGGCCTAAATCCAAATTCTTGCACAGGGCACAGGGCGGGCTAGTTACGGCCCTGTCTTATTGTCTAATTTTTAATATGAATATTTTATTTGCATTTGTTCCCAACCTAATGTTTCAAGTTTCTCCTGGAAATTCCTACGAGTTTTTCCTACACACCCCCTCCTTCCCCTTCGTTTGTGTGGCTGAAGATAAAGTTTTAGTTTTTAATTATTTCACAGAGCCGTACGCGGCACTGACGAGATAACTCGTCTCGAAATTGGTTCTTATTTTAGCAATAACAATATATTTTGTAAGCTCATATATTTTGTAAAGTTGATTTCTGAATGGAACACGTTTTCTCATCCACTTTATTTTGCCTATGTTGAAAAACCGAGAAAAGTCGGTTTAAGATAATATATGACACTTTATCGGCGGCTATAGCCATTTCTGCTATGTTAATTAAAGAGTTAATAAACACGCGATAAATAAAAATGTCATTTTGGTATCCTAGGCTTGAAGGAAAAATTATTTGTCTTGACGTGTGCTCATAGGCGGAATTATGATTTTGCACTACAGCTGCAAATTTTGCCGCTTTTGATCCACTATAATCTAATGTTCATTTGACCACACATTCTTCATCTAGTTACTCACCGACCTGGTCTCTTGCTTTCTTGGTTACCTTTTGCGTTGATTTACTAACCCAGTCATTCGCTCTCTAGGTCCGTCTCATTCACCTAGTCCCTCACTATTTATGTAGGCGGATTTAGGGCTCTACCACCTGTGGGTTAAACAAATTTTGCCACCCTTCGACAATTTCATTATTTTCTTGACAACTCATTCCTCAAATTTGCGGCCCTTTTGAACAGACCGCGCTGGTTTATAGGACGCAAAGTGTCCCTGTGAATACTTTTCTCCATATACTTGAATTTTGGCGCGAAAGTTCTGGAACATCATGTATTTCCTTTTGGCAAAAATTTGGGATTGATTCATGGTGAAAAATGAACGTTCAATCTTCCCCTTTTTCAGCAAGGCCCAAAATAACCAGCATGATCAATTTAGCGACCCATGGCGCTGTTTTTTTTTTCGAAATTTATGTAAATCAGAGACGCTATGGACGCATTTAAATTAAGACTGACACGAATTTGTACAACCCATCCCGCTTGTGTAAAGAATTTGGTTCGCGACCCATTGGTTAAGATTCCCCTGGCTATAAGTGGATTTGTACGACCTAGAACAGAAGCCCCCGTCAACCATAAATCAATAACCCTTCACTGTGAGTTCATAGGTACGAACCACTTCGTAATCCCCGTATATAACCTATAAATTAACAATTTATCACTGTAAGTGCATTTTTTCGACCCATGTTAGAAGACCCACCACCTCTTGACTGTAAGTGGATGTGTACTACACCCCATCTCTGAAGCCTCTGTGAAACAAGTTTGTTTGCCCATTGTTTGTGGATCCCTGAATTTAAATGGATTTTTACGACCCACGAGGAAAAGATTTTGTATGTCGGGATATAGAGATCAGCAGAATGTTTCTCTCTCCACTTAATGGTATCAAACATATAAGTTTGAATTGCGTCGTAGTGGAAGACGCACCAACTCTGCCAGACATTGATTAAATCGTTCGTATGGACTTGGACTAAGGACTTCTTTGTGGTGCGCTCGCCTGATCTCGAGGAATTTCAGCAGCATCTAAAATGCCATCGCATGCAGCGGCGAGTAATGCAGATGACTCGTCAACCATAAATCAAGAACCCTTCTCTGTGAGTTCATAGGTACGAACTATTTCGTAATCCCTGTAACCCATAAATTGACAATTTATCACTGTAAGCTCATTTTTTCGACCCATGTTAGAAGACCCGTGAGCAATAAAATAAGAGCTCTTGACTGTAAGTGGATGTGTACGATACCCATCTGGGAATCCTCTGTAAACAAGTTTGTTTCAAGAGTCATTGGTTGTGGAGACCTGGCTTTGCATGGAAAATTTCCGACCCAAGAAAGAGGATTTGTATGGCGGCATAGATTAGCAGAATGTTTCTCTCTCGACTTAATGGTATGAAACATATAAGTCTGAATTCCGTCGTAGCTGGAAGACGCTCCGATTCTGCAAGACATTGATTAAATCGTTCGTATGGACTTGGGCTAAGGTCTTCTTTGCTGTGCCCTCGCCTGATCTCGAGGAATTTCGGCAGCATCTAAAGTGCCATCGCATGCACCGGCGAGTAATGCAGATGACTCAGAACTATACTTTGTTGCTACTGGCCGTATTATTTAATTTATTGGTACTCGAATTTTCCCCGGGAAGAGCATGACAGGGTAATCTGCAACACTGGATTCTAATTTTCACACTAAATATTTGCAAAGTAAATGTCTCCCCAAATGTCCCTCCTTGGAAACGTGCCTACAGTTTCGACCTAGTCCCCAATCCACCCTCATGAACACATACACATTTTCCATAAATAATCCTGGGTGAAATTTTAATTTTACAGTGTAATAATTTTATATTCCTTAAATCTAACTCAACTATCACTAAAAAACGTTACTATGAACGATTTACTGTCAAGTTTGTTAGTTAGCTTTTGTGATAATGTAACACGTTTCTTTCGGCGCGAAATGGTCTAATTCGGTTCAGGCGGCGCAAAAATCCTAAACCCAGGAAAACCCAGCTTAACGTCTCGATGAAGGCCCCTACTTCCACGCATAAATATTCTCAACTCTCATGTTGGGTGCACACCGGTTATACACGACAACACGAATTTGGATATCAGTAATTTTCGTGCACATTGATTTGTACGATGCAATTTGTCGGACTAACTGGTCTTTGCGTGGCGCCAAGCAAATCAACGTCAACAATGACTGAAGCTTGCCTTAAACTTTGTTTCTACACGGTATCAAGGGACATTTGGCCAACTTCTTTTATCTCTTCGTCGAGACATAGCGGTGGGTCACAGCTACCGCGATTAGCAATTTTTAGAAGCGGTTTTTAAAATTTTCTTCAACCGCAAAATTACCTGCTACATTGGAAATAAAAGCGTGATAAGAACCCGAGATATTTCGGGGTGACCGAAGTACAGCAGAATAAGATTTGACGAGATATGTCGGTGGAATTCCCCCACCGTACGAAATTTCCATCTGTTACAAGCGATCCATCTAAATTTCTTCTCAAAATTATGAAATATATATATATTTTTTAAATTTTTAATTAATTAATCTTTATTCACGCTGTTGGAAAATTAATCAAAATCATTTGTTTCAGCCATTTTTTTACATTTAAGAAGTAAAATAGTTTCTGCTTTCAGTATTATCTATATCAAAGCATGATGTGATTCATTATGCTGGAATTGACCTATTGAGTTTGATAACTATATAGATGGCACGGTTTTATTTCTATGGGGGGTCATTCCAGTATTACGTCAGCATCGATGAGGGGAGGGGGTTTCCGATTTGCTGACTTTTCATGACAAGGGGGGGATGGGGTTTTGCATAATGCTTACGTCATCAACCACCCTTTATGAAAATATGAAATATTCTTAACTCGGTGCGCCAAAAACGACAAAAAACCTTTCGATAGTTTGTGGGCACTTGAAGTAACATTCCCTCCCCGCTATATTGTTAAGTGTGCTACAGGGTCGCTTTAGTGATCTCTAAATGTTTCGCGGATCCAAGTGATCTGGAAATGTGCCACGCATCACTCAAGTCATCTGTAATAATACGCCGCGGATCACTTAAATAATCTGAGAATGTGCAGCGTGTAACTTGAGTGATGTAGAACCACACTAGGGGCCGCTTAAGTGCTCTAACACTGTGCCACATGTCACTCAAGGGATCTCTAAATGCGTGACGAATCACTTAAGTGTTCTGCAACTGTGTCTCGGGAAATTTAAGTGATCTGAAAATGTGCCATGGGACGGTTAAATGCCCTGGAATGGTACCGCGGGTCATTTAAGCGATCTGTAAATGTGCCGCTCAGTTCATTTTTACAAGATTAGGTTTGAGGAGGGCAGGCCGCATCAGCTAACCACCAGGGCCATATTTTGTCCGCGGGCCATTTATGCGATTTGTCATTATATGGCTTAGAGTGTGGGTCCCAATGAATTTATTAAAGATACATTTTGAGTTCACAGCCTTCAAATAACATTGATATTAACAGAAATTGATTATAAATAACATATAAAGATATTTTCTTCCGAAACTTCAATTAAAAAAATTTTTGTGAATTAAAAAAATAAATTTTTTATCGTCGGGTGGGGGGGGGGGGGCAAGAGACCCCCCCCCTTATGCCCCCACCCTCTGCGTAGGTCTCTGATCCCAGCAATGTGCGTTAGGATTCAGAGGGGCAGAGCTGATGACAAAATTTTGTTGACAAGGGGTGGGGGGATCAAAAATGGCTAAAAATTTGCTTACGTAATACTTCAACGGCCCCTACGTTTCCGTTTCAATTGTTCAAAACGGCTCTTTACGTTCCCGTAGAATCATTCCTCAGCTTTTGTGAGTCTTAGTTGGATGGCTTCTATATAAAAGGAACCATTTTTAACGTTTTTGAGATGGCAACCGGTTCCGTTTCTATAAAAGCCGTCCAGTTCGTCCTGGACTGGCGTATTACCGTAGGTCTTTGGAGACTATACCTACAGAGGGATATAGACTTGATTGAGGTGTTGCAGAGGAGCAGGTACTCGTGTTCTCGTTTGCACACAAGGCTCTAGCTATGAAGAAAGACTCGATTTCTTGAATATGTTTACATTGGAGAAACGCAGATGTCATGGGGATATGATTGAAGTGTTTGAAATTTTAGACGGGATGAATAACATGGGCCATGAGTTAATAAAGCACCTTCAATCAACTGATTCAACAAGATGATACTAGTATCGTTTAGTAAGAGGTAATTCCCGGTTGTGGTATCGCAGGGAGTTTTTCTCTCAACGGGATTGTTATCAAATGGAAGAGTTTACCTCCAGAAGTCGTTAATTCTTACGCAACTGACACATTTAAGAAGAAATTTGATTCGGCAAGCTATCCATACTTAGATAAGACAACCATAATGTTTTTTATGGGCAGTGTATTTTATTCTGTATTTGGTTGCTCTATTTCAGTTGCATATTTGACAACTATAATTTTTGGGGGTATATTTTTTCTGCCAATTCGTTTTGTAAAAAATCTCCGGGACGTATACCATATCGGGCGCGGTAGCCCGGTCGATAAGATACTCGCCTAAAGTACCAAAGGATGTTTAGAGGTGTCGCGAGTTCGATACCCGGTTCTTCCTTGTCAGAAAACTTTTCCTGACACAGGGGTACAACAGAAACGGCGAAAAGACCACAGCAAAAAATTGCTACCGCATGGAGTCCCCCATCGAAGGGTTAGCTCGCACCAACTTCTCGATGAATATAAAAAACAAGCCTGCCGTTCGGAATCGGCAATAAATTGTAGGTCCCGGGGTCTAATTAGCCCTCGCGTGCAGAAAATTTTATTCTATATTTGGTTGCTCTATTTCAGTTGCACATTAGACAACTATAATTTTTAGGGGAATATTTTTGTCTGCCAATTCGTTTTGTAAACAATCGCCGGGGATACCATATACACGGATGGGTCCCAAAATGGAAAAGTTGGGGGAGTAAGTTCAGCTCATGGAACAGCAAACTCCGTCTTTCATGCTGAGCTGAATGCAATTTGCAAGGCCGTGATAGTATGATAGCTCCACCATCAAAGCAATCAGCATTCCCCAAATGGTCAGAAAAGCGAGTCAGCTACTTCTTCCGAACAATCGCATAAAATGTCAGTGAAATTCAAATTTCACTGTGCGAAAATTAATAACTTTTGCACCCCTTCAACATGGTAAAATACGAAATATTTTGGGGTATGTTAAATTTTAACTTTTGAATCCATTAATTGATTTGTTTGCTGGTGAGAAATTCATTAAAACTCATTTGTTCTAATCATTTTATTTATTTTAGTATTCAAAGTAGTTCTGTTTTCAAAATAATTGATATCAAAATACGATCTAATCCAATATGTTTGAATGAACATTGTTTTCATTACTAGATGACGGGTCTCAATTCTACATTGAATGCATCATTTGTGTTCACTTTGACGATCTCACTATGTTTTACGTGTTCCTTCCTATGTTGTGTTTAAAGTTAACTTTTTAAAATTTTGATAACTTCACAGTGCAATACAGTGCATTGACGAAATAAGCCCTGAATGGAAAAGTCACTTGTGACCTTAAGTTCCACAACAATAATTGTTTGTCTTGACGTATACTGAGAGGCGGATTCATGGTTCTGTCAACTTTCTCGCGTTCAATTCTTATTTTCTTGACCACTCATTTTTCAAATTTCCCGCCCTGGGCTATGGAATCCGCATAAAACCCGCGATTGTGATGACGCCTGTATCCTTAAACCACTTTTTTTTGTCTTTCCTGTGCTTGTATATTTTCTTGGTCACTTTTTCTCATTCACACACTAACCTTTTTTTTTCGCTCTATAAGTCAGTCCTTTGGCCACGCTCATGCTTGCCCTCTTAGTGATTTTTTGGTCACCGTTATTCTTACACAATCTGTAGCAAATTGGTAATTCTTGAGGTAGTTCTTGTTTCGGTAATTCTTGTGGTAATTCTCATGCTTACACAACCTCTTGGTGACTTATATCTAGTCACTCACCGACCTGGTCTCTTGCTCTCTAGGTTACACTTTTTTGTTACTCACTGACCCAGTCCTTAGCTCTCTAGGTCGATCATTCACATGCTTGCACACGCTTTAAATGACTCAAATGCTTGCACAAGCTTTAAATGAGTCTTTCAGTGACTCAAATGCTTGCACAAGCTTTAAAAGTGTCTCTAAATTCTAGAAAATTTCAACCGGATCTCATTTTTGTGAGGCCTCTCTTCTCCTCAGGCCACCGGGCCGTGCCCAGGTGGGCCCATGAGTTAAGACGTCACTGCCCACATGCTCTACGTGTAACTATTTTCGTCTGTCACTGACCTAGTCCTTCACTATTTAGGTAGGTGGATTTAGGGCTCTACCACCATTAGGGTCAAACAAATTTTCCCATCCTTCGCCAATTTTATTCATTTCTTGACAACTCATTCCCCAAATTTGCGGCCCCTTTAAACAGACCGCCCTGGGCTATAGGCCGCACCGGGTCCCGGTAAATTAGTTTTTTCCATATACTACATTATATTTTGGCGGGAAAAATCTGGGACATCATGTATTTTCTTTTGGCAAAAATATGGGATTAATTCATGATGAAAAATGAACCGTTAATCTTAACCATTTTCAGCAAGGCCCAAAATAACCAGTATGATCAATTTAGCGACTCATGGCGCTGTTTTATTTTTCGAAATTTATTGAAATCATGGAAGCTATGGATGGACGCATTTAACTTAAGACAGAACACGAATTTGTATAACCCATCTCGCTTGCTTAAAAAATTTGGTTCGCAACCCTCTGGTGTTAAGAATCCCCTGGCTATAAATGGATTTGTACATGACAAGCTATTATTCAGATCGCGTGAGGGAAATATTAACGTCGATAACAATAGTGGAAAGTACCAGAGAGTAATTTCAGGGGATCACTTTGTCTTTGTGAAGAGAAGATTATTTTGAGAAGATTGTGAAGAGAAGATTATGCTGTAAGGTTTTGGAGACCATACCTACAGAGAGACATAGACTTGGTTGAAGGGGTGCAGAGAAGAGCTACGCGTGTCCTTATTGGCACACGGGGCTTGAGTTATGAAGAGAGACGTCATTTTTTGAATATGTTCACATTGGATGAACGCAGGTGTCGAGATATGATCAAAATTTTCAATGGGATGGACCATGAACTTTTGGTACACCGCCAATCGACTGCTTTTACAAGAGGACACCAGTATCGATTATTGAGGGACAATGCAAGGTTATGGTGTCGCAGGGAATTTTTCTCTAATAGGGTTGTTAATAAATGGAATAGCTTACCCCCGGAGGTAGTAAATTGTAACACAATAGACACGTTTAAAAAGAAATACGATAAACATGTTGGGGTAAATCGAGAAGCTATCCATACTTAGAATAAGACAACCATAAGTATTCTTTATGGGCATTGTATAATATTTTATCATGTGTATATATTGTTTGTAATTTGTGTTAATTGCATTTTTAATTGGGTTGCTGTGTTTTTGAAACATATGACATCCATATTTTTATGGGCATCTTTTTATCAGCCACCTCGTTGGGCATTTTGCCTGTTGTGGCGTTGTATTTGTATTTATTTATATCCTTCATTTTAAAGTGAATGCCTCAACGATAATCCCATCATTTCTCACCTCAGCATAGTTACGATAAGAAGCTCGTGACAAGAACTCAGGATAACAAATTAATTTCTATCCAGAGGAAAACTTTATATACACGTATAATTATGATTTCAAAATGCTATGCTACTGTTTCTAATGAAGCGTTGAATGTACTTACTGGGATACCACCCATACAGATTACGATTCGAAACCTGCTGAAACGTTACAAATTGCTTCAACTTGGAGAACAAATATGCATTAATCAAAATATTGGTAAAATAGAACGCATAGAAGAAGATAAGCCAGCTTTAATACCACCGTGGGAGAACAAGAAGATCGACCGGAATGAGGAACTTTTATGTAGAAATTCGAATTTGGGCAGATGAAATTGCGCCCGCAGTGGTGGTGTGTGTGTATGATAATTTTTTTAAAAAAATTTTCAACTTTTGCTTGTAAGCAAAAACAAACAAAAATATATTTTGTAAATTTGATGCATGCACATAAATTTACAAATACTTTAAATGTGACTCTCAAAAATTTGAACAAATTGGACAAATTAGTAATTTTTAATTAATTTTTAAATATATGCTACATTTTTCTGCATTCCTCGACTTTCGCGGGTCCCGTGTCCCCTTAAACGTCGTCCATTGGTGACTCCCAACGAATAATTGAAATTTTTTTGCCCCACAAGAACTTTCTTGAGACGCTTTCCAAAGTTCATCTGGTTGTTGAAAAACCACATACTTCAATTACAACCAAAAGGACTTTAACAAATCAGTCAATGTGAGGCAATGTTCACAAACACGTGTGAGGCAATGTTAACTTTTTGGATATCACTAGCCATCATTCGGATTCATATATAACGGAAATCGCTTCATCAATAACAAAAGAGCAAGTACCAGAGACCTCTGAGATGGCTTCTTCGTCTTCAAGAAGACCCCCTCATTAAAGTGAACGGCACATACGCTCGTGTGTTGGCACAATATTGTAGAGCATATCATTTCACACATCAGCGTGGGCGTTTGCACGATAAGCAGCTCGTTATATATCAAATATCGTTCTAATCGAACCTCAGTTATCGATGATTTCCCATCATTTCGTTCGTCTAGTGATTTAGAATAAAGATGGCGTTACAGATTAGAAGTATCTCTCTCTCTCTCTCTCTCTTTCCACCGATAGTATCAGATTCGATATTTCGACTTATTAAATAATTGAACGATCTACTGACCCTGCACTACCTCCTAACTCTCGAGGAAAATCTCCTAATCTTGAGGAATATCGGCAGTATCCAAAGTGTCTCACATACAGCTATAGGTAATTAAGAAGATTCGGAATCACAGTGTTGTTACTGCTTTAGATATTAATTAATTAATTAGTCTCAGCCACCTCGTTGGGCATTTTGCCTGTTGTGGCGTTGTATTTGTATTAATTAGTACACATTTTCTTTTCCTGAGGAATAGCCTAATATGGTAATTTGTATATACAGGATGAATAGGAAACAGGGGCGTGTACTACTCAGACATGTCTTTCATGTTGCAAGGGGTTGGTTGTATAGCTATTAAAATAACAAAACTACGTTTGTATACCGCCCAATATTTAACTTTTAAAATAACTTTCAATTTTTTTAAATTTAACTTTTATTTACTGTAAAAATTTACTTTTTAAAAGTGGGGGGTGGGGAAGAACCGTTTCAATCGCATTCGATGCTGTCCTCCACTTCATCAATTCGAAAATATTACAGTTGGCAAAAACTTTTTAACACAGATACGGTATAAAAAGTTGTTTTTTTTTGTCAATTTCAATAGCTGTACAACCCCTTGAAACATGAATGACATACCCGAGTGCTACACGTTATTTGAATAATTTTAAAAACTGGAAGTATGCGTCTAGGACCAACGGTTCGCCGGTTAAAATGTTATACGCCGTGTTACCTATGCACCCTTTACTATGTTATAATCCCGGAGCATAATTTTCAAACTATAAATTTGCAAAGTAGATGTATCTCTCTCCGCCTAGATTCTACCAAAGGTCCTCAGCAACTAGAGAGAACCAACGTTAAATAACCAAAACGCCCACGTAGCAGTATTTAAGAATTCAGGGATATTATTAACCATGAAATTTATTACCTTTCAGATTTATTGATCAATTTGTTTACTACTATTAGAAAATAATGCAGAACAATTTATTTCAACGTTTTTTTATAGATACAGTTGTATATCAAGAATTTTAGTGATGTTTATTTCTCGAAGTCCTAACTCAAATATTACAATCTAATATATATAAGTTGGTGTTCTTTTTCACTAATAGATAGGGATTCTCAATGTTATATGAATGTATCATTAATGCTGGTTCCCGACGTGATTGTGTTTCAAGAACCCCTCCCTGGAAATTCATGTGAGATTTTCCAAACCCCTCCCCCCCCTTGTACACGTTGTGCTATAAAGTGACGTTTATAATTACTTTACAGTGCAGTACTCGGCATTGACGAGATAACTCGCCTTCTCAAAAGCTTTTTTTTTAAATTTTAGCCATGAAAAGTTCAAGTATTTTGTAGAGCTGAGTTTTTTCCCTGGAACACCCTTCGCTGTATCTCTTAATTTACACCGGCTGCGAATCGGAAAAGAACCTACCTTATTATAAAATATATTTCATTTTAACGGGGGTTATAGTGATTTCTCTGCCACGCTGTTTAAAAGTTTAACGCGTGGAAAATAAAGAGACGTTTGCGATCTGGCTGTAAATGGAATTGTATGAGTAATTTTTGAATTCCTATTACCCATAAATTAAGTGCCCTTGGCTGTAAGTTGATTTGTACGATCCATCTCGGAATTCTTGTAACCTATAAATTAAGAACCTCTTGCTATAAGTTGAGTTCTGCGCGACCCATCTTGGAATCTCTGTAACCCATTATTTAAGAACCCCTTCGCTGTAGATACGTAGATAGATAGATAGAACCGCGCTCACAACCCCGGACAGATTCAAAGCACCTTACTTCCGTCACCTCAAAAGAGGCAGAGTTGTGTCGGAAAAAGTTAGCAAAGATTTACAGTGGTGGCTTCCCTTACCCCGTGCTCGCAAGTAATCGAATCACTTGCGTCGTTCTCCCCATGAAGACAGCCATCAACTCGATGCAACGTACAAGACATTTGACTGAAATGGACAGCTGAACCAAATGACTAGGGAGAAAAATTGCACGTTTGCCCAGTGGCACAGGGCCGGAGACCGCAGCCTAGGAATTCGAAAGAAGTAGTGTGGAAAAGACCTGTGTGGGCAAGAAAGAAGAAGTTGGCATGTTGAAGTGGGAGATATTTGAGACTGGTCTAAATACACAATGTATACAAAATATATAAATGTATATACAACGCCTCCACTGCGACGGGAAACGAAGAAACAGGGCCTCTATTGACAATGCTGGGCATTCACATTTGAATTACTCGTATACATTATTTTACATTACAATTTCCCTTTTTTATACTATTGGGAATGTACATAAACATTACTATGAAGGTAATACATATTAAAAACAAATATCACCATGAGCTCATAATACAAATATTCAAGGTTACAAAATTACTATCATACTATAAAAGTGCGGCGGAATTAATCACATATATTTACATATTATAATTATATAATATACGCTATTTACATAATATAAATTTCCCTTTTTATATAATTGTTGGTACACATAAACATTACTATGCACGACACATATGGGTAAGTGGATGTGTATGAAACATCTCAGAAAAGCCCCTGCGAAACAAGTTTAGTTTGAGACTTATTGGTTATGAATCACTGGCTGTAAGTTTATTGATACGAAGCATCTCGGAAGAACCTGCGTAACAATCTTGGTTCGACACTCATCGGTTATGAATCCCCTCACCATTTGATCATTTTTGTCGCACCACGGTAATTTTCTGCACACGAGGGCTAATTAGACCGGGACCTGCAATTTATTGCCGATTCCGAACGGCAGGCTTGTTTTCTATACTCATCGAGGTATGAATCCCTGGCTGTAAGTGTATTTTTATGACCCATTCCAGAAGCCACTGCGAAACAAGTTTGGTTCGAGGCCCATAGGGTTGAGAACTCCTTGGCTGTATAAGTGGATTTGCACATCACCCATTTCAGAAGCCCTAAGGCACACACTGACGTGAAGATGTAGGAGGTGCCAGAATTGCGACTGTTTTAAGAAAAAATCGCATAAGAACGGAGGGAGAAATTTTCGCATATAGTCAGGAGGAGGAAGGTAGAGAAAATAACTAGAGAGTGGTTATGAAATGTAAAAGGGTGTGATGATGATGATCCCTTCGCAGAGGCTCCCATTTTTTTTCAAGCAGAAAGAGAGAGAGAGAGAGAGAAGGGGGATGAACCAATCAGCAGATAGAGGCGAAAGTAAACTTGTTTGTTTGTTTAAATCGCGCACCAGGTGGAGCTGCCTATTTCTCTTCTTTGTCTCGCTCCTATAAGATGCGTTGTGTATAACAAACCAATACAACTGTTTCGTCGCTGATCTCTATTCAGCATTCTCTTACCTCTTGGTCGCCTAACTATGTGCACGGCCTAACAATCCTTGGCTGTAGGGGGGATTTGTAAAAAAAAAAATCTCGAAAGAGCCCCTGTGAAACAAATTTGGTTCGCGACCCAGTGGTTAATATCCCCTGGCTGTAGATGGATTTGTACGATTTATCCCGAAATCTCCTGCGATTCATAGGTTAAGAACCCTCACGCCATAAATTATAATTAATCCTTGTCATTTCACGAACGTCGTCGAAATATAGGAACTTGGACTTTGCTCACTTTTGAAATACATTTATGTTTAACGTAATCGCGTTAAGGCATAAATGAATACGAGAGCGTGTGACGGGGGGAAAAAAACATTCGAATATTACGTGGGACGTTTATGCAGTGTTTATCGAGTGTGGGAGCAACAATTTACAAGACACGGGTAGTTATTATACTACTGCTGCTGCTGCTGATGTTACCCAATTTATAAGCACCCGCGTGGTCACAAACTAGCGTGAAAGATTGTACGCATAAAGAGAATCTGTTATTTGATAAGGCTCTTATCACACACGCACACACAACACGTGTTCTTTGTTAGTCACAGAATTCATTAGATATTGCACGAGGTGGAAAACAACACCCTCTCACACAAAAGGATTCTTCTCCTTTTTTTTGCGCATGTCCAATTTAACACTCTTCCCACGTGGTTAATGGCATGGGTGGGACAATCCGTGACACTTCGGGGGCAACTTACGAATTCAAAATTCCAGACGAAAATGGCAGAAATACTGCTTAATATATAAATTACTGTAACTGTACTGTCTAAAACTCAGTTTTCGCTATATGTAATATATAGTGCACTTTTAAAATATAATCCGTCGCAAAATTTTAAGCACAAAAGAAACATCACAAATACGAAGCGAAATTTAAAGCAAATGAGATCAACTGATATATTTGCTAATTAGGCACTTTAATATCATATCATATAATTAATCTTATATGATATGATTATCCTATTCGTATAATTACCTCTCCGGTAATTATACGAAGTAAAGATGACTAGTTACCAAGCGAAGATAATTGGAAAGAAAAGTCGTCGCATTCCTTTGCGGGGAATCGAACCATTAATTCCGCACATTCCGGTAGCGTGTTCTACCATTAAGTTACAGAGGACAGACATTTTCTTTCCCAAAAATGACTGAACGGACGCAACAGACAGTCTCCTAACTCAACAACAGCTCTGGGAGGTTCATCGTTTCGTTCTATGCCGCCATCTGGGGGCTAATTTGTTCACGGGTTGATTCTGAGGCTGTCTATTACCCGTTCAGCCCGAAGGAACACACGTGTTCTTAGAAAAGAAAATGTCTGTTCTCTGTAGATTAATGGTAGAGCGCACGTCCTGAAAGTGCGAGGTTAGTGATTCGATTTCCACAGAGGAATGCGAGTTACGCCAGCACCTCCTAGAGATAGAAGGCCTCTGCACTGTTTGCCATAAACGTCATTCAGACTACCTAGCAAGTTTCCCACATTTGGAAACACAGCATCCTATTTCGTTTCCTCTTATTTCGGCGTAGAATCTCCGATTGGCTCACAAATACTGCATAGTGATTGGATGTGGGGCATAGAAATCGCCAATTCTGAGCCCGATAATTTCTTTTCCGCACAACGATGATACTGGCAGGAGCAAGGAACTTTTTTCCCCTGAATATTTTGAGGGAAAATAGACTACTTACTGACGTCACAAGCAGCGTGCGGAGGCTTTCTATCTATTTAGCTTACCTTATATGTATGTTATGAGCTGATCATTACGAGAATGAAGAACATTTCCAATGAACGACAACAACCACTGCAGAAATATTCAAGTGTAAAAGAAAATCTATGAACATTTGGTCATGATCGGATTGTAGGCAAACTGTCAGGAAGGTAGATAGTCCGTTACACATTCTCCGAGAGACATAAAGGCAGTTATGAGGGAACAGTTGGTTGTTGTGGCAAGCTTCACAACTGTGACGGGTCTCTGGCTTTAAGAGTCGAGATTGGTGCAGAGCCATGTTTCTCGAAGCGGCAGATAGGGTTGCCATTTTCCCTTGCTGTAAGAAAGTGTAAAAGAAAATGTATTAACATTTGGTCACGATCGGATTGTAGGCAAACTGTCAGGAGGGTAGATATTTTATTACACATTCCCCGTGTAATGCCGTGTTTTTCTCGAAGCAACAAATAGGATTGTCGTTTTCACTTGCGGAAGGAAAACAATGAAATACTTGAATGCTATGAATTCTTTTCCTCATTGAAATCAAGGATGAAAGTAATTTTCACGATTGCGTGAATTATGTTATTATTAGAGACCGGAAGTTTAGGCAGTAAAAATTGTAACAATAGGCCGAACGAAATACACTAAAAATGCTTAAAATATGCGCAAAACAGGCACTAAAAATTCTCAAAGTAGGCGCTAAGAAAAGGCATTTTTAATTAATGGAATAAAAGAAAAAAATGAATGAAAATTAAGATATTAAGGGTGGGAAAAATGACTAAAATTGGTTAAAAATTCAGCCCGTTTGCGTTTCCGGAGTAGTTTATAATCGCGTTATTATCCTAACCAAGTGGATACAACCATGCCAAAAGAAGTTTTTGAATATCATAAATGACATAATATAATGTCATCATTATAAATTTTTTATCTTCTCATTATATGCTATGCTTTATCAAATTCTTACGTAAGGTGAAATTCTAATTTCACTGAGACTTGGTTATCTAAATCAGTATTTCCCAAAGTGGGCGATGAGGGAAAAATATTTTTCATAAAAAGGGGGTGATGGAACAAAAGTTTCGGAATACTATGAATCTAAATTATTAAATGTTGTTTCCCCTAAGAGCTGAAGATCTCTCTGTTAATATAATGGTAGGGCTCTAGGTCATGGGAGGAGATATGGGGAGGGGGGGAAGAGTGCCCCTCCCCCCAGCATCAAAGGTAGAGTCGACTGATCTAATGTACAGGGTGATTATAAAAAAACTATCCCAAAATATGGACCCCTAACTATCGTACCATTCACAGAAACTGAATGAAATTTTGGCATAAGGTATTTTGATGTATGCGCTCAAGAATGATATGGAAAACAACAGTGTCACTCTATCAGTTACGGTTACAGTGAGGAAATTTCGAAAATATCAAATGGCAACACCAAGTTTTTTGTATTGGAATGTGATCTCCATTGTGAAAAACCCTAAATAGCGTTCGAACGGCAACTGTAGCATGAACATCACCGGCGGTAGATAGGCTAAAAGTGAGGACAACCAATAAGCAGTATAAAATAAAGCATTTTATTGTGTTTCACAAATTTTCCACATGACCTTGTGGAGGACTAATCAGGCTGGGAAACGGTGTGACGAATGAAACGAACATTAATGCTCTGGTGCACGGCAAAGTCCTTTTTACTTTTTCCTTGCCTAGCTCCGGGGATTTTCGTGCTACAGGTGCCATTCCAACGCTATTTAGTGTTTTTCAGTATGGAGATCACATTCCAATACAAAAAACTTGGTGTTGCCATTTGATATTCTCGAAATTTTCTCACTGTAACCGTAACTGTTAGAGTGACACTGTTGTTTTCCATATCATTCTTGAGCGCATACCTCAAAATACCTTATGCCAAAATTTCATTCAGTTTCTGTGAATGGTATGATAGTTAGGGGCCCATATGTCGGGATGGTTTTTTTTATAATCACCCCGTATATGAATTGACATCATCATCATCATCGTGCTCCCCAGCAATAATGGCCGTGCCCCTCCCAGACTTCCAAGTCTATTTCCGCCTATGCTCTAGGGGAAGGCGTTTCTCCAGGCAGAGCCGCCCTTAGGAGGTGTTACTGGACCCCGAGGTTATAGTAAAAAAAAGAGTGAAAAAAGTATGGTATGCATATATCAAATATATTTTCAGTTCTGGATATCTTCTCTAATTTTGAATTTTGAATTCTGGAACATACTCCCTCACTAAAAAAAAAATTCTGAGTTTTCATCAATTCTGAAATTATTTCTTTCATCAGTTCGGCGATTAGACCTATTTCTCTCATCAATCCTGGAATTATTTCTCTCATCAATCCTGGAATTATTTCTCTCATCAATCCTGGAATTATTTCTCTCATCAATCCTGGAATTATTTCTCTCATCAATCCTGGAATTATTTCTTTCATCAATCCTGGAATTATTTCTCTCATTGATTCCAAATTTTCATCACTTCTTGAATTGTTTCTCACATTATTTCTGAATTTTCATCATTTCTGGAATTTTTTGTTTCATTAATTCTCAGTTTTTTCTTTACATTTTACTCGCGTTTAATGCTGTTTTTTAACAAATTTCCTCTCTTTTTTTTTCGAATTCGAATATCTTTGTGAATATTGCTCTTAGAAGCATGGATATTTTTTTTTTGTTGGCACCAGGAGAGACAGGGCAGCAACTTTCTAGTTGGACGCAATTAGGACTTTTTCTAGTTGGTTACAGCACGGAGGAAAACTATAAAAAATTTAGTTTCTTTATTTTGTTACACTTTATTTTCAATCTCGAAACTGCATTTCCTAAATTGGAATCATGCTTCCAGGACAGACAGTTGATGAGATAAAGGCCGTACTAGCACTTACAGGACACCCTGTATATTTTTCAGCATTCCTGTATATTATAATTTGTTAAATCTTTGGAGATATAGCGATTTCCGCTCCCCCCAAATATATAAAAGCGGGCTAAGGAGCCCGCTTTAGTACCGGACCCCGCGTCTCATCAGGGCGGCCCGGTTTCCAGGCAGGGACTATTTGAGGAGACATCTACTTTGCAAATTTCGATAAGAATACGTTTGGTTTACGTTAGTTTTTGAGTCCCGAAAAGAGAGCGTCCGAAAACTTTCCAGAAATTTCGGTGGTGTTGAAGTAAAGGTCTAGTTTTCTAGAGGTAAAAGTTCGAGAAGCGGCGCCCGCCCTTATCATCAAGAGGGGGGGGGAGGGGGGCGGCAAAAACTTATCTTGTTTCCTCAATCTTTATTTTTCCGCGCTAAAGCAGGAGCCTCTTATTAGAGACACGACGATGATGGGTAAAAAAAAAAAAAATGGGTGAAATGTTTGGCAAATGTAAATACTACGTGGGATGAATCCGGTGTTTACTCTTTCAATGTTGGGATGATAATGATAATGATACGACAACTACCGTTACACGATGCCAACGCACCGGAAGAAACAGTTTTTTTTCACTGGCGTTAACAGTATTTTTTCCCTTGACACGCGTGTCGTAACACTTGACAAGTGTCTCTGCAATTGATGTCGATAAAAAACGGGACTGGAGCGTAGCTACGCGTCGTTTGAATTTCCATCAGCACAATATTATCTATCTGACATTGGCATCACGAGACGGCGACATACAGAATTGTTTCTCAACCTGGGGTTCATATGAACCCATTATGGTCCTGAGATACTACGGAGGGCACAGGTAAAAATCAAATTGGAGGGGAGCAATGACAAACTACTAATGGGTCAACAAAGCGCTGTGAAAAAAAAATTATGTAAAGATGTCAGCTTCAAGTGTATGACTTCAGGGTACTATGACTTTTTTCAGTATGAACTGCCCATAGAACCAGGGCCGTCTTAACATGCGCGCTCACTTGGACCCAGCCCAGGACCGTGAGTGCGTAGGAGGACCCCCTGATAATGAAATTTAATGTCATTTTTTTTCTAGAATAATTATGTGAATTTTTATGCAAGTACTCCCAGTCAGATAGCCCCCGATGCTGCTAAAATGGTCTTGAATGAAACCAGGGCCACCTTACATGGTTCAATCCAGGCATAATCCAGAGCCTTACGCCAATAAGGGGTTCTACATCATGAGATCTGGTACCATGATTTGCGAGAGTGAGAAAATACGTAAGCCAGGCATCTTCAATCCGTAGCACCACGGTGCTCCCTGAAGCAACCAGAGTGCTCGTGTCCTATTTTGTGCACGCGAGCGATTGATCCACGCTCCAATTAAACACCTGGTAGAACTTTCATTCAAGGATTGAAATCATCCAGATTTCATGCTTTTGTATGTCAAACTTGCCGTAAGAGTGTTCTTCTTTTTGATGATGACTACAGGCAAGTACTCGCGACTAGAAAAAGGTTGAAAACCTCTGGCGTAAGGTGTTGCTTTCAGCTCTAAAGAGGTTCCAGAACATCTTTTTTTCCCCCGAGAGCCCATGGTGTTGCGACAGCAATGCACATAACTTCCAACAAAAATCCTCGCTGAATCAGGGGTCGACCTTACTCATGAAATTCCAATTTCTCTTCAATATCAATATTTGCTCAAAAAATCAGTTTAATGAGTAAGAAGGGTTTCACTCCTTGATGAGGGGAAGGGGAGGGTGTTCTGGTCAAGACAATGGGAGTCACGAGAAAAAAAAAATATCGACGCTCGATATAACGGCCCCCCCTTTCTCCCATCGAAAACGGATGTTATCGTTCTGTGAAAGCATTTGTGACCTGTCCTACCACGGTCGTTGTAATTGAATGGTCGCTATAACGTTGGGTTGTTCTAACGAGCGTCGACTGTGTATGGTTACAAAGGAAAAGAGGGCATGGGCGAAAAAAAGGTTAAAAAATGCTAGCATATACAGTACGTATTATACGCATGTTCACTGGCCTATCTCTGATGGGGCTAGTTCCAGTTTTTCCAGAAAAGGTGGGTGCCCCCCTTGAAAAAATTTTCTCAGTATATAATTACAAGAGATTTTTGTTGACGTAGGCGTGGAAAAAGACGAGATATTTGAGGTTAAAGGATGAAGCAAAAGACACAATTATTTCAAAAGATAGAGCCCCCCCTAATGTGAATTCTTTTATTAAAGAGATGGATGAGATAACCGCCCACACACATATAAATACACCTTAAAAGACGTATTAGACAATGTAGCCGCCACCTCGTCTTCTCTATTCCGCTTTCTTGAAAAGAGAGCACTGTACTGAGTCATCAAACCACGCATGACGACGCATCGTGACTCAGACTCCCCGAATCGACCGACAAACAACACTGAGATTAACACTTTGTCACTGTAATTACAATAATTTTAATGAATGACGAAATGCTCGTCATTGATGCATTTCGGAGCGAATTAATGGAGTACATCTCGTATGTGACTCTTTTATATCGCAACTCTGCAGGGTCCAAGTAAAAAATGGTGCGTACCCAATAGAATTCGTGGAAATGGTCAGTGTTTCTAAACCTCTTTTTCGCCCCCACCCCCTTTAAACCATAATAAGTTATGGCCAACCATTTCAATCTTGTAATTCGTCAACTAATAATAAAAATAATTGGGCATTACAAGTTAAAAATATTCTTGACGCACAGCCTCTGGCTTTGGTTTTATTTGGGTTCAACAAAATCCAGTTGGGTTACAAAGTCTTGTAAAAGCTTATTTTCCACACTGGTTTTTATCGAGAGTATAAAAAACCAGGGTATCCAAACTGATTTCCTCCAGTATTGCAAAGGGGTCATTCAAGTATTACGTCAGCGTCGGGGGCGGGCGGGGTTCGGATTTGCCGACTTTTGATGACAAGGAGGGAGGGGGGGTTTGAAGGTTGCTTACGGCATCAACCATCCCTTTTTGAAGATATGAAATATTCTAAGCCGCTGACGAAATTTTGCTGAGGGGGGGGGAGGGGGCCAGTGATTTGCTGACTTTTGCTGACAAGGGGAGGGGGGTTAAAAATGGATGAAAATCTGCTTACGTAATACTTGAATGGCCCCAAATAGTAACAAATTTTCTCACTATAAAGATATAAAAACAACTTTCCTGATGGAAGAATATTTTTCCACATCTCAGTTAAAAGGGTTTTTGCCCAACTCAGATTTAATCAGACATTAATTTTCGCTAATGGTAAAACATTTTCTATAGATCACATCAATAATTTGTTGTACATATTGCAACCTTTTATTTTTTGAGCATTGGAATCATGTGATTTTTCACTGCCCTTTTTTACTCTAATCCCAGATCCAAATATTTAAATCTCTCTTCAGGTCCCGTTAATACAGTCAATTACTTTCGATAGCCAATACTCAATATATCTATTTATCTTGACGTGTATTCGCCTACGCTCGCTATGTTTGGACTGAATTTTCCATGTATTTCTATTGTTTATTAATTTCTTTCTTTTATTACTTGCTTTTTTGTCCGCTTAATACGTATGTTACCTATTATTATTATTATTTGTCGGTATATTATGATCATGTTTATTCTGTGTGCTTATCATCCATTCATTTTTTTCTCTTTGCCTTATATTAATTGTTCTTTCACCAACATATGTGCTTCATTATATTCCCAATGCATTGTGTATTTTGTAAACACGACTGTAAGAAGTAGCAACAACGAATTGCCATTCATTGAAGGACCTACTGGTAAAATCAATATAATTATTTATTATTATATTGATTAAGTGAAAATATAAATTGCGCGATGAAGAAAAGAATAAGGACAGAATTCAGAGCAGAAATAGGTCCATAAGTATTTAAGTCATTTATGTTTCCTGACAATGGTGGTGACTATAGGTAGCTATATTTTCAAGCTATAGGGAAAAATACAATTTACAAAGCAGGAGTTCGTTAGCTGTGTCAGTTTCAATCGTTTTAAATGAAAGTTTTTTCATAATACGTTTGCGCAGGATATCAAAAGACACAGACGATGGAAAATTATTGAGTAACCCCATGTCCAACCTAAATTACTTATATGTTTCAAATCCTTCAAACCGCTATACCAAGCGAATTTCTTTGTTGGCCTCTGGAAAGACAAGGCACCAACTTTCTAATTGGGTTTTTGAAAGGGGTGTCCGTCATTTGGTACAGGGTGTCCGTATAGAAAGTTACTTTTTTTTTTTGATAATTATACAAACCTTTGCAACATGAATGACGTATCTGAGTTCTACACGTTATTTGGATACTTTTTCCAATTGGAAGTATGCCTGTAGAATCTACGGTTCACCAGTAAAATTCAGCAAGAAGAATTAACTCTGTGTATTGCAAATAGTGTGTACCAATTAAAATGCATAAAAGTTTTGCTCTCTCATTAGGATGCATAAAAGTTGCGCGTACTCATTGGTATGATTCACACATCTCACCGAAGGGCCCTAGGGCTGGGATCTTCAGTAGGCTCCGTAGTCAGATTGTCACGGGACCCTTTTATAGTCGTAACGAGTTGTAAATATTGATGTGTGTGCCTATTTATGCTTTGAAGTGGTTCTGTTATGAATGCACAATATCTGCTAAACTAGTCTTGGTAGCCGCAGATGAATTATTAATAGGGCATGGGGAGAGCCGTGAGTGGCGAATGTTCCAGAATCAGTGCCCTAGTAAGTAGATGCGCATAATACTCCTCAACGTAATTTGAGCCATAGTTACATATTGCAGGAATTTCTTGTGGGGGCGGGCGAGCACGGTAAAAATGGAAATAGAAACGTAATTTTTTTTTTTTCCGAGGACAAGACGTTGCGTTTTTATGAACGTTATAACCAAGGCACCATAGGAATACCCCCAGGACCACCATCCATTGACGTTACAGCCGAGTATGATCACGTCATCGCGTGAATTTCCCCATATAAAATCATACATTTTCAACAAATCCTTGACGCATAACATTCCCAAGAACATCTAGCTCCGTGATATTTTGACGAATAATTTCCCCCCTTTCATCAATCATAGATACGTGGACGCCCAGTTTTTTTTTCTCACGGAATTAGCATGAACAGCAGCAGCATAAGCATTTACTAAATGGACTGAACATGGCACAATATTTGCCGAATCTTTCGTATTCTTGAACCCACCTAACTTTTTTAAAGGTATGTAACCTTTCTAATGTGAAAAAATTGTGCGTATATATTGGAATGAGTGGAAGCGGCGTATATCAATTGCACTGTATCCAGTACATCGTAAAAGTTGTGCACAGCAATTGGAACGTGTAAAAGTGGCGCATACCCATTGTAATGTGTAAAAGTGGTGCATACTAATTGTAGTGTGTAAAAGTGCCACTAAACCACACACACCTCGTTCACATTCCTCTGCAGAACTTCTTCGAATTGGTAGCCTACATGTTGGAATGTGCGTGTCCGCTTCGTTAACCTAAAGACGCGTATACACTAGCGCGCGGATCATGCAATGAAAGCATTCGCAATTGGTTGTTCAGTAATTCGTACGGTGTTGCGAACGATTCTTGAGCTGTTACCACTGGACCCACCTGCAATCGGGTTTTTCAACGAACACAAAGAAAAGAAAGGAGCACAAAGGAAGTTTGTGTACCCACGAGCGGATTAGAACCGCTGCAGGGGGTCGTGCGTTGCAAGATCAGCTCGCTAGTGTACATGCGCCTCAACGTAAATGTGTAAAAGTGTTGCATACCCATTAGAGAATGCGTAAAAATGATTCGAACCCATTATAATTAATGCGTAGGAATTTTGCTTACTCCTAGACAACGCGCATCTCTAGATACCCCTCCAGTACAGTAGTTCTCAAACTCTTGTCGCATGTGCTCCCTTGCCCAATTCGTGGATTATATCTGTGCCCCCCCCCCCCCAACAAGTTTAGTGATATTTTACCTTATACTGTATTTACCTATACTAGAACCACTTCAAAGCATAAGCACAAATAAATATCTTCATCTCATCGCGACGACCGCAGAAGCCGCGACACACACTTTGAGAATCACAGCCGTAGTAGGTGCTCCTCAACGTAATGTGTCTGTGTGTGTACGAGCCATATAGTTACATATTACCAGAATTTCTTGTGGGGAAACACCATAAAAACGGAAATGGAAGCGTCATTACATCCGAGGCCGTTGCGTACATTTATCAACACTGTAATCTTTATTCAGCTAGGGCCACCAGCCACGGACGTTACAGCCGAGTATGACAGTACGTCATCATAAATTTCCCCCCGTGCAAAATCGTACATTTCCAACGAATCCCTCCGACTCATATACATTTCCAAGAACATCCAGTTCCATAATATTTGGACGAATAATTTTTGTTTTTCCCTTTCATCAATCACGGATACGTGGGCGTCCCGTTTTTTTTTTTTACGGGAATTAGCATAAACACCAGCAGCAGCAGCAGCACCACACAAGCATCTAATAGACGGACTGTGTGAACATGGTACGATAATTCCCGAATCTTTTTTCCACTCTCGAAACCCACCCCTACTTTTTCCAAAGGAATAAATAATTCCGAATTATTACCCGCAGCGGCCGCAATCCACCAACTGTTATTGCACTCGCGATATCCAACTTTTCTTAAAGGTTCACGCTCAAGACGTAATAGTGAAGAAATTCCTATCTTTCTCTCACATAAAGAAGCGGTGGTGGGGGCGACTGGGGCCACAAGAGGGCGGCTTCTCATGTAATAATACGAAAGAAAAAAAAAGAACTTCTTTCCTTCTCGTGGCGCCTCCATCGCCACCAGTTTGGCGACTTTCCCTGCGTCATCGACGTCGTCTGCTTCTTCTTTTCTTCCCCCGCCGCCGCCACCTTCCACAAACGTACGCTAGGTGGCAGCAACCCACACACACATAACAAACTGTGACGTCACGCACATGTGGAGGACGACGCGCAATGTTACACACACACAAATAACAATAATCAGTTGGAGTTTGGAACTCGTCGTTGTCGGAAGGGCGGTCGAGTTGAACGGGCGTCCGTCGCGTTGAGTGTGTACTCTACCTTTGTTTTGGAAATTTGTTGCCAAAGAATTTGTGAAATTTCTCCGATTTTTAATTAATCGAGTGATTAATTTTTCTATTGTTTCCGTGCGTGTTTTTTTTCCCCCTGTGATGGCCGAAGAGAAGAAAAGGCCGTGTAATAACAATGAGAAGACAGTTTGTATACAACCAACGACCGGTGGCCAAATCGAGATGAAAGTCCCCAAAGGATGCACCGTGGCCTGCCTCAAAAGAGCCCTGTCCAAACGCATCAAAGTCCCCAAAGAGCGTATTGTTCTCCTACATAAAAACAAGTAAGTTTTTTTTTTCATTTTTTTTAAACATTGGTGAAGGGCTTTAAAAAGAATTTTGTGGCCCTATATAATTGTATCTTTACGCGTGACCCGGGGAAGGGGGGGGGGCTCATGGTGCTCTAGCCAGTGTCATCTTAAAGCGTGGGCCCTCCCGGTCACGGCCTCGTAAATATAAAATCTGATTGAAATTTTAAAGAATAAGCGTGTAAATTAGTAGGAATATCTAGTCAGGTAGGGGCCCTCAGAAGAAAAAATTTTCGCGTGGGGGGGGGGGGTTACGTGGTGCTCTTTGGATCGCCTTGGTTCTAAACTTAGTCTCACAGGGCGGAGACCATTCTCATCACGTTTTGTCACAGTAAAATAAATTCAATGCAAAGGAACCCACTGATGATTCCCTTCCTAGGGGCCCCCTGCAGAAATATGCGCCGGGGAGGGAGCGGGTGCCAAGACTAGCTTAAGCGACGCGATTTATTCATTTAGGGGACAAAGCAAAAAAATATCGGGGAGAGGTTCTCTCAAACCCTGGTCAAGAGTGTTGTAAAGTTGGTGTAAAACCAGAGCTGTCTTAAAAGTATCATGGGCAACCGGGGTCATTGATTTTTCTGAGGCCCCTACCTGGCTGGAAGTTATTGCTCACATTTCTCCTAATCCGATCCTCCTCTCATCTTTGAGCTAAGGAGTGCACACAACCTCCGGCCGCGGGCCAAATACGGCTAGTCAAAAAGTTGTGGCCTTCGTAGGTATTAAGTTAAAAAAGTGCCAATGCGCATGGTAAATATCTAGGCTGATCATATTTCCTTCATCAAAATTCCCTCCACAATGCACGTGAGGCTCCCTGGCGGGGTGGGTCTATGCGTTAAGACGGTACTGTGTGAAATAGATTTTTTGAAAGGCATATCTCTAGAATTTTCAGATAAGCTCAGTTAAGCAATGAAGTACGTATTCAGTCTCATTTTATAGTCACGGTCCTGTTGCATGGCTGTACAAATCTCCGAAAACTAACATGCCCGACTTCAAATAATCATGCCCGAATCAATGCTTTACACGCTAATGGCAGGCATGTTGTTCGGTCAGTGACTCGGGCAATAGATTTGTCCAATCATTTGTTGCAGTTGCACCATTCGCATTTGTCCGAATCTGGCCCCCCCCCCCGGTGGGACGTATTTACGGGACATTCCCATAATGTCCGTCATATGGCCACCCTATGCATACAAGTTTCTGGTCCGCGAGTGGTTGAGTGACCGCACATCTGGCACACGGAGGACTGCTGGACTCTGAAAGTATTCCTACAATACATTCGCCTAAAAGCTTCATTTCTTTACAGCCGAATGGAATGTTCTTTCACAATTCTATTCGGACTTAACCACCTTTCGCAGCTCCTCTTTCACCTGATTTAACCCATGCTAGAATATCCTAGGACCGCAAGGTTGTCATACGACCCCTTGTGAACAACTACTGTGATTGCAAGAGCAGTGATCCTGGGGATGGCAGAAAAAAATTGCAGACCGGCGAATAGAAGAGGTATTTTGCGGAGCTGCAACAAAATACCGCAAATTAGAGAAATAATTTGCAGACCAGTAAAAAATACCGTAAATGAGATAAATGATTTGCGGATCGGCAAGAAATGCCGAAACAGAAATAATTTGTGGACCGCTAAAAAATAAGTAGGTCTACTACGAAAAAAAAAATTTATGGACTGGCAAAAAAAACCTTTACTAAGGGGAATAACTTGTGGACCGGCAAAACACCGTAAATAATATAATTTGCGGACCGGTAAAAATACCGTGAGAGGAATAATTTGCGGACCGGCAAAAAGAAATACAACAAATGAGAGAAATAATTTACGGAGCAGCTAAAAATAAATAAATGGGAGAAATATAAGATTATGCAACGTCTATACGAATTGGGCGACAAGTTCCGCTGACCGATAGGAAATTAGCTCGGACCGTCACTGGTTGGCGGACCAGCAGTTGAAGAACCCTATGTTAGTCTTCGAATTTGTCTTTCTACTTGTCTTCCGCCTCACTTGGCCGAAAAGTATGCAGTATGTAAGCCAACACAAATATTGGCCTCACCTTATATGCACAGTCGGCTTATTTTCACGAGCAGCAAAAGTGAAATAAGCGTTGGTTGCGTAGCCCCGTAAGCGTATTATTTGGATCACGGTAAGTGGATTAAAAAAAAAAAAGTAACCGCATTCCGCGATAATGTCGCACATGTGAGTCACACAACTGAGCGTGCGCGCTCCGTGCATGTTTCCGTCATCAAAAGTGACATGCTGCTAGTACTTCGGAAACAAACAAAAAAAGAGAAGTGTGCAAATACCGTGCCCGTAATGTTGCGTCTTTCTAATAAGGTTCCGTTTTCCACACATTGACGTCATTGGTGGCGGCGTGTCCCGGGTGAAAACAATATTACCCGGCGGAAAAGGTCAAAGTAATAGTTTTTACATTCGAAAAGTGCCGGAGAAAATATTTGCATCGCTGCCCACGCTCTTTCCTCTTTTACTTCGACAAATTGCAACTATAAATAACGACTCTTTTGCAATATTTATTGACGTTGGTTGATTTGGAGATGAAATATCATGCATGAATCATTCGTGGGGCCCACGCATACTGTGCAGCTGAAGCCCTCCAGGCCTGGATTTTTTCGCCGGATCCTCTGTAGTAAATTTTTAATGGGAAAAGATACATCCAAAAATTAAAAAAACGCGCAATTCTTTCATACAAACGTACTATTTTATGCACATGGGTTGATTTGAGCGCCAAATAATAAATAATTCCCATGTTTCTTCACGGGAATGCGCCCCCCCCCCGTAAAGAGACTGACAGTGCCCCTTGTCACGCGTTAAATCTTGTTTATCGCTTATGTTTAATTAAAACTAGGAAAAAGTCCTCCGAGCTACTAGTGTTACTTGGTGGCACTCCAAACGTTTCAGATTGAGGCCCTTCTTCTAGAATGCGTGGGCTGTTTTAAGGGCAATCGATTAAAATTACGTTTTCGTGGACCGCATACAAAACACTGGAGGTTACTTTGTTCATGATAGGATCGGGGGAGGGGCGATCACACCCACATCGCCATCCAAAAGAAGAGAGAGAGAGAGCAGATGATCAAATCAGTGAGTGACCACAAGAGTGACTGGCCTAGAGCGCGTGCAAGCATGTGAATGACCAAAAGTAACCTAGAGAGCGAGAAACCAGGTCTGTGAGCGAGCGACCGAGTGAGTTATTAGAGACAGAGGCGTGTTTACAGGGGTGGGGGGGGGGGCAGGCCATGACCCACACATCCTGGAGCGGGGCCCCTAGGCTGGGATCTTTTACGGGCCCCTTCTATAGTTAATTTATAACGTGAAAAAGCAAAAAATTATGAGAACTGTCCCGGGCCCTGTCAGCCCCCCCCCCACAAGGGGGCCATGGGGCAGGCCCAGGGTGATATATTTGAGGAATGAGTGGCCAAGAAAATCGGACTAGAATGGGAGAAGGGTGGCAAAACCCATGAATTTTTTCGCAACTGGTGGACCCTCGCAAGAGGAAGGCTGATACATACCGCCCAGAATGAAATATATTTTAGCGCACAAATTATTAGTAAGGCTCGTAAAAGTATCTTCCAGGGGGCGACTGAAAAATGTGGAGGGCCATGGGGGGGGGGGGAGGAAGAAATGGTGGACTTTATTTACGCCTCGCTTGCAATGCGTAATAATCATCATCAATGTGATTGATCATATCCAAGGCTGCGCTTTCTTCTTTCCCATTGCCATCAACGTAAAACTGACGTCAGTGACCTATCTCCGTTATAGCCAAGTTCCGTTACCAAATTACTCAACTCTCAATGTTCTTTCTAATGACCGAGGGTGTAAAAGGTGGGTCCATGAAAGTGCGTGCGTGTGTGTCCTTGTCATCGATTGGCTCCAGTCCCTCTTTTTTTTTTCCTCTTTGTAAATCACAAATTTTCGCGTGTGGTACTGTGTGTGTGTGAAATGTCACTGGTTCACCGGCCTCCAATTTGAACCCCCCCCCCCCTACGCGGTACATTTTTGTGGTTGCCGTAGATAGAGGATTCGTTTAATTTGGCAAGTGAGCGCCCTTGCCTGACTGAGACTGTGGGTGGTTTTATGGGTTTTCGCTCCGACAGAATGCGTGGGTGGAAGATGTCCTTCGCGGATTTATCCTGTCGTTTTTTTGGGGGCGTCTAGTTGGTACCGGGATTTAATTGTCTCTACTTTTCGCAATATTTCTCGGAGGTATGGGCATTCCCAGTTTCGTTCGTCCGAGACGTCAAGGAGGGAGGGGGGGGGGATGATGTTTCGCGTATTACCTAGGAATAAACCTTAGTGATTCATTTTTTGCCCTCTCGGAATGCGTAGGTGGAAGACGTCCTTCGTGGATTTATCCTGTCGTTTTTTTGGGGGCGTATCGTTGGTACCCTGATTTGCTTGCTTCTATTTTGCTGCAATGATTCTTGGACGTGAGGGCATTCCCCATTTGTTCGTCACTATCCAAGACGTCAAGGAGGGAGGTAAGTTCCCCCTCCCCCCCCCCAGGGCCCGCCGGTTCTGGACATTTTTCAAGTGAGAGCGAATGAAATTTTGGTGATAAAAAAATCGCCTCTCCCCTTCAGTTGTTACCCTAGAAAGTCGGCCTCTTTTATTGATGCCTACCGCGGCCTTGTAATCCGCAGGATTCAAGATCCGCCCCCCCCCACACATCTTACAAAAAGCCCCCCTCCCCCCGGGCTTGGATCTGTGGGGGAACCTTACATAGGGAATTGACTGTGTGGGAAAACAAAAAATATGAAAACTAGGGCGCTGTGCCCCAAGGCTGGAGCCCTGTCAGCCCACCCTTGTGGGGGTGATATTTTGCATTTTACCTGTGAATAAATTCCAGTAGTTCTTTTTGCCCTCCGAGAATGCGTGGGTGCATGATGTGATTCGTTTTTTGAGCTTGTATTTTTTTGGGGGCGGTGGTCCCGGATTAAATTGCATTTTTTTGTTTCTGCAATGTTTCTTGGACGTGAGGGCATTCCCAGTTTCATTCGTTCAAAACGTCGGGGGATGTTTTGTATATTACCTACGAATAAACTCCAGTAATTCATTTTTTGCCCTCCAAGAATGCGTGGGAGGACGATGTCTTTCGCGGATTTATCTTGCCATTTTTTGTGGGGGGGGGCGATCTGGTTGGTTTCCGGATTCAATTGCCTCTACTTTTCGTAATGGTTCTCGGATGTGATTCCCCCATTTTATTAATCATGTCCAAAACGTTAATGGAGAGGGACGATATTTTCCGTATTACCTACAAATAATGAAACAGTAATTCTGTTTTTGCCCTCCAGAAATGCGTAGGTGGACAATATCGTTCGGATTTATCCCTTTTTTTGGGGGCGGTCTGGTTGATGCCCGGATTTAATCGCCTCTACTTTTCGCAATTGTTCTCGGACGTAAGGGCATTCCGAGTTTCATTCGTCCAAAAGGGAGCAAGGGGGAAATTTTTTTGGCACATTACCTGCGAATAAATCCCCCAATAATTCATATTTCGAATCTTGCGAGAAACTTGGGTGAAGGTGCGAAAAACTGAAACCGTCGTCGCCATATCGGTGCTGAATCGTCTGAAATGGTGACATTAGAAAGCCATTTTCTTTTTCCCCTTCTTGGCAAGAGAGGCATTGTCTCATTGACGTGATGTTGGGGATGTGACGTCAGTGGTTCTACGTCACGGAAGAATCATCCGTGACGTCATTTGATCATGTGACCTTTCGGAAAATGAGGGAATTGGGGACTCTGGATTTCGCTTTTTGCGCTGAGCTACACAGCTGACTTTTCTTGTCAGCGGTTTTTTTTCCTCTTTATTCAGGGATGTCTTAACGAGTTCAGGGCCCCAGGGCTGGGACTTATTCAGGGTATACTTTTGAAGGGAAGAGTGCACACCAGGTTTAGGCGAACACAAGGAATCTCTTCTAGAAAGAAAAAAAATTGAGTCAGTAACCTTTAAAAAGCATTTTAAATTCCCGGGAATTGATCAAGATTAAAAGGAAGAAGGGGCTCCTAACCAGGGATCCTTGGAGAGATTTCAGGGGACTTATGAGGTTGTATGAGGAGCAATTACTGAATGTTATTTTTTGAAGGGAGTGGCTTTCATTTTATTCCCACAAATTAGTCCGTACAACGCAAAAAGTCAAGAACCCCTGATATAAAGGCACTTTCGATGCAGTCAAACTGATTTAACGTCACCCCGAGTAACCGGACAAAGCTGATATCATGAGCGGGGTGACTTTGATATCGAGTAATCCCTATTTACTAATATACTGGTATAGACCAGTAGAAAAAGTGACGTTATAGGCCGGTTGACGTTGAAAGTGATGACGTTATACCGAGGTCTTACTGTATTTTGATTTTTTTTTTTTTCTTACAAAACATTTCCGAACCAAATAGTTTTGTGGTCCGTTTATAATTTCAGAAAGATTGTTGTTTAAAGGTGAATTGACAAAAAAAAACAACCGAAATAGGTAAATCGATTGAAAAAATTCAGAATGAATAAAAATTGTAATGATTTTGAGATGCCCAGTTGCCCACTAAGTTAGGACCCACTATGCACGGAGCATTACTATGCACCGCATATTTATATGGCCATGCACTAAGATGTCCGAAACCCATAATTGGTGATACGGGGTTCCAATGGGTAATGATAACCCATCAAACTTCTGCCAATTCCGATTAATTAAAGCCCTTTTGCAAGCTTCATTATTACACCTGAATGGTATGAAGATAGTAATTAACTTTATTATAGTTATTTTTATATAACTAATTTATTTTGAATTTTATTGATTAATAATATAATCTAAAACATCATTGAATTTCTTTAAAATTTATATTTTGATTTTTTAATAATTTTTATAAAATTGAATTTTTATTTCAATTTTCCGTATTTCAATGTAAATAGATATGTTTAAATTTCTGTTCGATAGATGGCAGGAGCCGATTCTGTTTGAGCGCGATTAATAATTGACGCTATACTGGTCTTTCTTTCAGACAATTGATTAGCATTATAAATGGCCCCCCGCCCCAACATATTTTTTTGGGAAGGGGTATAAAACGGCACAAATACTAAGTGCACATCGGATTTAATTTTGTATTCAACTGCTCAGAGTGAAGCCTAAGGAGTTGGGGGGGGGGGTGCTCAGCGGATGGTATCCCAAGGCTGTGAATTCGAGGAATTAGTGGAGTAGAATGGGGGCAGGGTGGGAAAACCATAAGTTCACGTTCGCCGTAGGATCAAGGTTACGCCAGCGTGCCACCAGTAGGGTGGACGTAATTAGAGAAAGTGCGACCGAAGAAGTGACATATAGAGAGGGGTCGGTCCAGTGAGCAACCAGAGGAGTGGCCTAGAAAGCGGGACTATGCCAGTGTGTAACTGAAAGAGTGTGCAAGAGCATGTGAGCGACCAAAACAGTGGCATATAAAGAGGGATCATGTCAGTGATCTGGCGGCTGAACCACGAATCCACCTCTGGCAAACAGAAAGGCCGCAAGATGTTAAAGCTCGGCCCTAAATAGACACTTCGGGGCCTTGGTGAAATTTGGTGACGCCTCTGGGATGAAGCTCCGTCGAATCATGGCTGGCTCATCGCAATTGTTTCCTATGGTTGTCACCTAGGCTGACAAAGCACATTAAGCGATTCCAGGATCGGGTTTCATGTAGGGATGGATTAAATCTTTTGTTCGGTCGGAGAGGGGTGGGGTTAATGCCCGAAAAGTAAGACCTAAAAGACTTTTTAATAGACTTATTTTTAACTAACTCGAAGGCCGCCATCGCAAGCGTCGCCGTGATCGTCTCTGAAGCGTGCCCTAATCAGGCACTCGGGTGCCGTAGATTGATGAAAAAAAAAATAGATGGTGGAACACACACACGCATACAAGGCTGTGGAAATGTACAGAAAATAGCCCTGTCCCATCCACACTAGAACAGAGAATGAAAATAACATTTTGCGTCGTCTTTCAAGCCGGCGACGCCAACGCTTTTGTGACACGAGTTACGATGCGACACAAGCCAAGGAATGCGTCGCCCACTGTAAATTTTTGTTTTTATTTTTTTCGTTTCCCAAATGCTTGTCATCGTGTATATGGAAGGGGGAATCGGGGCCACATCATCCCAAATTCGCCAACGTAAGATTTTTCGTTTAAAGGTACGGGCTTTTTTTGTTTTATTCGTTGTATTTTCCTGCGGTCGAAAGAGAAAGAAAGCGATTATCGAGGTTGGCACGTAGCAACCCTTGCCTTTTTCCCACCATCTGAAAAAGTACTGAATGAACTGCCGAGTTTGTAAGTTTTATTTTATTTTTGTTTGTCGTTATTATTTGGCAGGGACTCGGTGGCTCTCCTTTTGACGCCAACCAGAGAAATATTTGTTTTTATACAGAGTAATTTGGATCGCTTACAACTTTCTGAGGGAATGATCGTAGTTAAATTGAAAAGAGTTTTCTATCGTGAAACGGGGGGAAAACGCCGGAAAGGGCAAAGGGTGTAGCTATTCGGGAAAAATGGGGTGGGGGGATGAGCGAGATAGCTCAAGAGATTACTCAAAAGTAGGCAAAACAAGGCAAAAATTCGTAAAACAGCAGAAATTAGGAAAGCGGCCAAAAAAAAATTCGGAAATGTTGAAAAAGGCAGAAGTGGGCACAATTTTTCAGAAGTCCAGAAAAGGGGAACAAAAAGGTGGAAAAAATTCGGAAAGGGGCATGGGGTGGGGGCGGATTAAAGATTCGGAAAAGGGGCAAATGGGAGGCAGATTTTTTGTACTGTGTGAATAGGAGGAAAGAAAGAGAGAGAGAGAGAGCAAAAATTTCGGAAAGGGCAAAATAGTACAGAAATTCAGAAAAGGACAAACTTTAAAAAAGGTAAAGTGGTTAAAAATTCAGAAAAAGAGGATTTTGAAAAGGGTAGGGGGTTATAAATTTGGAAAATGGCAGAAAGGATGTAGAAAAGGGGCAGAAATTGAAATGAAAGTAAAAGGGGGATAGAAATTATATGAGAGTGAGCAGGGTAGAAATTTGCAGAATGACAAGAATGAGGCAGAAATGTTGAAGAGTTTACCACATTTTATTCGAGTCGAAAATTCATAAACAGTAAAAAAAAAAGCAGAAATTTTAAAAAAGACAAAATGGTCAGAAATGATCAGAATAAAGGAAAGAAGTGCAGAAATTTTGAAATAAGGTGGAGTGGGGGCAGAAATTTGTTGAAATTCGGAAAGGGGGGGGGGAAGGCACAAAAACGTTAAACGGAAAAAGTGGGAAGAATTTTGGGGAAATTTAAGAGAGGGTAAAAAAAAAAGTGCAGGAATCCGTTAAATGGTAAAATGAACATAAAATTTTGGGAAATACTTGTAGAAGGTTGGAAAAAAAAAGTAGCGAAACGGAAGTAGAAATTTTGTGAAGATTCAAATGAGAAAGGAGGAAGAAAATGAGAATTTAGAGGAAAGGACGAAATGTACAGATATTGGAAGAAAATGTCGAGGTGAGAAAAAATGTAGAAAAGGACAAACCAGTCAGAAATTCGAAATAAGGGGGGAATTAAAGGAGGCAGAAATTAGAGGAAAAAGGGCAGAAAAAAAGCATTATTGAACAGGAAAAGGAGGCTATAATTTCGAAAAAGCAAAGTCAGAAAAAATCTCGAAAGAGTTCAGTGGGCAGGAATTTGCAAAAAAAAATCTAAAGGGTAAAGCGAGTAGAAATTTGCAAAAGTTCAGAAAAACCAAAAGGCAACACACATTCAAGTGAGAAGTGAGAATGGATGTCAAAGAATTAAAAATATGGAGGCTGCATCAAATAATAGAGCTCTGGACATACATTCAAAATCATATACAGGCCCGTTTACATCCGTTAACTGAGACTCTCAGTCTGAGAGAGATCCCAGCCTAGGGCCCTGCTTCAGGATGTGGGGGCCACGAGTAAGTGATTTAGTAATTTAGTGGTTAAGGAGAATGGAGTCCGATCTATTTTTTCGATTAAGCAATCATGATGCGCATGCGCTAATACTACTACTTAATCGTACATGCACCTCGTACACATTCCTCTTCGGAATTTCTAACGAATCGGCACATGCCGGAATGTGTGTGCCTAACGTATCTATGTTGCAGAGGTGCGCTTGTTTCGTGTTCATGCTGCCATCTGTCTTTCATTTTCTGAAGTAAAGATGGGAGTGCTTGAATTTTCATGTTATGTCAGTATCGTGTAGTAGGGCTACCTGTTCTTTGCGGAGAGACTTTTTAAATGGGAGACCAGCTCGCATTCGCTCTTCGTAGCTGGAAAACAGCAGAAAACATGCCACAGCATGCGTTAGTGGGAGTGGTCTCGTATTGTCCATCTACTAAATCAATTGAAACGCGTGTACACTTTTTTGAGCACTTATCACTTAATGCATGTAAACGTGCCTTTATGGTGGTCTTGGTTCGAGCATGCGTTAAAATGTCCACGGACGATGCGCGTGACTCGAAAAAGGGGTTGAAGAACCCTAGTCTATATGACGATGTCTATCAATTTTCATGAATGTCATTTATTAATCTTCTTCCCCCATCATCAATCACACAATTTTCGAATGCGCATGTCTTTTCCCCGATAGTCTAGACAGTCTGGGACAATGGCTGTCGGAATAACCTTTTAAGCAGCGTGTACTGGTAGCAAAAGTGTGGGTGTAGACTAAAATATCTGATACTACTGACTACCAATGTTTGGTGTTTAATCATGAGTACACATTACGAAATTAATAATTATAAACAAAAAAGAGGAAATTAATTTTTTTTTAGTTTTTTAAATAAGTTTGGATTTTAACCTTTTTACCCAGGGGTCTCTCTTCAACGCGTGGTCCGCGACACACATGTGGCCCTCGAGCTTCTTGCAGTGGCCTGCCGACGAAAAAGGCTTATGAAGTTACCGAATTAATAGAAATGCTGAAGAGAGAGAAAAAAAGCTCATGAAAAAAATTGTTTCTGAGAATCAGTGAAAGAATCTATTTTCCTTTCAGAAATAACTTCAGAATCGATAAGAAATAATTTCAGAATTTGTAAGCAAAAGTAATGAGAGGAAAAAAGTGTTTAGCTCTCGGAGTTCATGAAAATTCATAATCGTTTGATCATTTTTGTCGCGGTCATTTTTCACCACACGAGGGCTAGAAAATTCATAATTAATGAAAATTATTTCCAGAATTATAAAAAGAAATTATCTCAAAGAGAATGCAGAAGATTGATATTTAATTAGTATTTTTAAATTGAGAAATTTTTAATGAAAATTCCTATCAAAAAAATTACAAAACCATAATGAGAAAATTAATATTTAATGAAAAAAAATACATATTCAAAAGAGAAAAATTAGAATTTCAAAAAATTCATTTTAGACGAGAGAAATTATAATTTCAGAATGCACGAAAATTCATATTTAATGAAAAAAAAGAATGAAAATGTATATTAAAATGGAAAAAATAATGGGAATACATTTTTTTTGAAGAAAAAAATTACAATTCATGAAAACTCATTTAATGAAAACAGAGTTGATAGAAATTCATTTGTAATAAAAAAATTATTTCAGAATCAATGGAAATTCATATTCAAAAGGAAAAATAATTTCAGAATCAATGGAAATTCATATTCAAAAGGAAAAATAATTTCAGAATCAATGGAAATTCATATTCAAAAGGAAAAATAATTTCAGAATCAATGGAAATTCATATTCAAAAGGAGAAATAATTTCGGAATCAATGGAAATTCATATTCAAAAGGAAAAATAATTTCAGAATCAATGAAATACAGCCCCCCCCCCCCCCCGTATGCCTTTTGACCCAGTCAGGAGGCTCACCCGTCAAGACGCCACGGTGTGAATCTGGATACCACAGTATCACTTGTTGGCCATCGGACTTCATGAAAAAAAATTTTTATGACCCCACAAGTTCTGTGAAAGTTGAAGACCTCACTCAAGTGACCTGCGATGCAGTTGCACATCACCAAAGTGACCTGGGGCACATTTCCAGATCACTTCAATGATCCGCGACGCATTTCCAGAATACTTAAGCTGCCCGCGGGATATTCACTGAATTGACCTGAGTCACATTCCCATATTACTTGAGGGATATGCGGCATCACTGAAGTGATCTGGGACGTATTTACAGATCAATAAAGTGACCTGGGGCACATTCGCAGATCACTTCAGTGATCCACGACACACAATGACTCGAATTGAGTGGTCTTTGGCAAACTTCCAGATTACTTCAGCGACCCGCAGTGCATCTACAGATCACTTAAGCAGCTCGTGGCGCATTCCCAGATCAATTAAGTGATCCTTGCGGTACATTTCTAGATCACTTAAGTAGATGTGCCCTCGGGCACATCTACGGATAATTTCAGCTACCCCCGTGGTACATTTACGGATCATTTAAGTTGCCCGCGACACGTTTTCAAACAAATGGAGCGGCCCGCACCATCCAAAAGATTGAGCACAGCTTCATTAAGCTTTCAGCCGGTGCAAAGTGAACGTCGATAGGGGAAATATGCTCCATGTATAAATCAGCTTTTTACGCAAGAGATATCTGAGCTTATCACACATTTTTCTGGGCATTGGGAGAAATAGACGAGATATCTCGTCAACGAATGTGACAGGGTTAGGCGTCATTTAATTTGATTTGATGGCATCAAACAAACATGGCGGGTCGGATCAAAACCCGGAGATCTTCCCACTATCTCATTTACATGATTAAAGATGGCGGGATTTCCCACGCATTTTTGGAATTGGGGGAAAAGTTTAAAAAAACGAAGGAAAACTTTTGATATTGATCATCTCTCTCTTGAATACGTATGCAAATGCATGAAATCACGTTCGTTTATTTTTTTTTCGGGTAGACATTTTGTAGGAATTTTAAGAAGGAATTATATATATATATAGGATTCTCTCTTTCCGATGAGCGCCATATTGCTATTTATACGAAATATTTTGCGTAGGATGCGCGTTGCCGAGTAATGTCTTGTTATTATATGTGGGAAATGAGTTTTGCGTCTGGGATTGCGTCTGCCGCGTCCATCATTCGATACGTCAATGTCTCTCGTTCTCCCCCCCCCCCCACTTTTTTTTTATTTCATTTTACAGTGGCGTAGGCATCTGGAAATTACGGAGCCCGAACTTATCGTGTTATTGCTGTCTGTTTTCGGGCCTTGGCCTCCGTGTTCAATTTGGAATCGTGGGTACGAAGGTTAATTCTCCGATGGGTCTATGATGATCAATAATTTTCGTCCTCTAATTGTATTTTGATTTGATGAGTTTTTCCTTCTTCAAAACGTGCATTGTTTCCTGTGATTATACCGCTGAAAAACACGGATAATTGCTGATGGTTTGTGATAATGATGAGCGGGTCGATGGGCTTTCGATGAATGGTGTTGAGATTTTCTATATTTTGTGTGGGACCGCGGGGTGGGGTTTCCCTCAACCTTTCTCAGGTCGAGAGCACCGTTTAAGCCCATTATTAACATTCGTGCAAATGTTATCAATAATCTCATTAGTTGCATGTACTCGGAAGTGGCATGCTCTCGTGCTACTTAGTAGCATGTGTATCACGCAGTAGCAGCTAGGGCATTTTTCCGTCTAATGGGGAAACAACTACGAACTGCATACTGCCCCCCTCCTGTATCTGTACACCATGCCCCCAATTGTTGTACGGTCGATTTGCGATTTTGAAAGCCCCATCTGTTAAGTCGGAAAGCTGATCTCTTGGGTCGCGGATGAAAATAGTTAAGGACCCCCTGATCCAGTGCCGTCTTAACGCATGGGCCCACCCGCACCGGCCTCGAGCAGTTGGAGCCTCATAAAAATGAGATCTGGTTAAAACTTTCGAGAGGGAGCATATTAATTGATGGACAATCATTTCCAGCCACACGGGGGCCTCAGAAAAATCACCTTTTTTCCGGGGGGGGGGGGGAAAGGGGCTATGAAACTCTTAATACGGCCCTGCCCTGATGGAGAGGTAGGGCGTGGTTTGTTGTTATCTCGTACTGTGAATGACCAACAACATAAATACAAATACAACGCCACAACAGGCAAAATGCCCAACGAGGTGGCTGAGAAAAAGATGCCCATAAAAATATGGATGCCATATATTTCAAAAATATATGACATCGCGGTGATGCTCATGACGTCACTGAAGAAGGTCATCTCACCTATAGCCATTGAATATAGTAGGCTGACGAACGCGCCATCTTTAACCTTTTTTTGTAGTACAGTCGAATCCCGTTTTAATGAATACCGTTATAGCAGAAATCTCGTTTAAACGAAAACTTTTTCCTCGATAATTTTACTGAGAAATAATGCAAAAACCTGGAATTCCTTTATAACGACATTTCTTCATAACGAAGTGATAACTCCGGTCTCTCTTGGAGTTCGTTATAACGGGATTCGACTGTTATAGGTGAGATGACTTTCAGTGATGTCACGAGCTTCTCGCGGAGGCCTTCTGCTAATAGATGGAGTTGAAATGATCATTTCCTATTTTGCGAAAATGTCGCATTTCCATGTGCACTCGAACTATTGTTTCATAACTTACATTGCATCATGTACAAACTGAAAAAAAACATGCCTTTCCCGTGAGATTTTCTCCACGAGTGAAACCGAAACAAAATACAAAGATGTCCGTCCGTCCCCCATAAAGCAAAATAAAAACTAGTTCCAGAGCTTTTTTACTTGTTTTTTTATTTCTCGGAAGAACAGGAGGAAAGGTTCAATCAACAAAAAGGAAAAGTTGTAAAAATGGCGGAGCAAAATATAAATGACCCGTGACCTGTCCTTGGACGGCGACTCCAAGGTCAAACGTAGAGGCATGCGGTTCTTCTCTCTCTCTCAAGGTCCCTGACCTAACTTAAATTCTGCGAAGAAAGAGCCTCGCTGTTGTCATCGTGGAGAATTTTCGGAATGTTCCACCTTTCTTGCGGTTGCCCCCCCCCTCCTTCCGTTTTTTTTAATTAAATCACGATGTTTCGAGGAAACTTTATTATCATTTGGTCCATTTACATGGTGCGGTTCAAGGTGGGTGGCGGTTGTGGTTAAGAAGCCTAATTGATTATGATCTGTAGGGAACGGTAGCTGTTGTTGTGCTGGCTGCTCCTCCTCCAGAAGAGAATCTCTTTGAACTCGAATGGTGCAATGTTTAATTAAGTTTGTGGAATCTGAATTTTCTGTGTGTGTGTGTGTGTGTCAGAAAACGTCACCATCTACCGTGGAGGTCTGTCCCGAAATATAACACTGAGTTATTTTCCCACCGATACTATTTTACGTATTTTTGTTATTGATGGCAACGTAAAAAACAAAATAAGCAGGTGCGATAAGGGGAAATATAAGCCGAAGATCGATTTACGTGAAGCCACCTGGTGTTGTTGTTGTTGCACTTGAGGACATGTCATACTTGGTTGCAGACAAAATTTCCTTCTCCTACGTTTGAGGCGTTTGGTTCTGTATCCACATAAAATTTTTGGTAATCTAACATTTGGTCATTGACATTATTTGGTCCCACAATTAAAAATCCACATTTCGATATAGCGTGAGTGTTTTGGCGATAGTTTTTAATTTTTGGTAGATTAATGTTTTTCGCATCTGCCACCAAATCAAGGCACCTTCTAATGTTGTTCTACCGGCGACTCATAATTTCCACTCATCGTAGACAATTGTTTCTCCTGTGCTACTTTCTCATCTTTAGTATACCAGGAAAAACATCAAGTAGTTACTGTACATACCGATGTGGATACGTATTTAATATACGATGGTGTGCCATGATAACTTTGGATCTACGCATCACAAAATAAATGATAACTAGGACGCCATCTCCGTGAGATGGATGTTGCACTTTAACCTTTTAAGTGGCACAGCAGATATCACTTAACCCTCTATAAAATGTCATTATCTTTTTTTTTAATGAAGAAGGCTTTATCCCGATTTCAAGCAGATTATAAGCTAAGGGGGTATAGGGAAAAGTGTTTCATTGAGAAATCCACTATACGAAATATCGGGGTTTGTCAATGCTAAAATAAGAAATTTCCAAAGAGGCGAGATATTTCTGCCACTTAAAGGGTTAGAATTATTGGTTGAGGGGGGACTCAGAAAATCAATGAAAGCAGTTATCGAGAATTTTTTTTTTTAATAAACAAATCACAGAAACACAGACATATATACAAATACAAACATACACATAGGTACAAACATAAAAACACATGAATACAAACACTTTGTGACCCCAAGGGACTTAAAAGTCCTTCCAGCAGGTCTAAAGGGGTTATAATCACATATGTTTCAGACAACAGCTTTTATAAAGATTAGACATGTTGTATTGTATTTTTATTTATATACAACTTATATTTACGATTACGGTATACATTAAGATGTTAGATTTCTCATTTTGAGAGTCATAATCACGGTTATATTATTAAATTACTTATTATAAATATCAGTTAGTACATTACATGTAACACCATACATATACATGTATCTATCTATACTTATATGCACAATAACAACCATATACATCCGTTCATCATTTTACAATTTCTTTCTCTTTTCGTACACAGTGCACAAAACTATTTTTATATCTGATTATAGCGTATTTGTTAAAATCATTTCATAATCATTATTTTTTAACAAAGTCAAATACTATATGATTTATGTTTTTTCTATTGCTAATTTGATTTTCAGTATAAAATAAGGTTAAAACTTTAGGGGCTATGTACATAGGAAAAACTCTTTTTATACAGTGTTTTATTAGACTTCGGTACCTGATATACTCTATTGTATCTACTTGTGGTTCTATTTTGATTTTTTGTTAAATATTTTTCATTTACTTGTGAAAATTGTATCATTCTATATATGTAGTTTTGTCTTAGAGATATAGTGTGGCACCGTATTTTCGTACTATCTGTTATTATTTGAGATCTTATTCTATCGCACATGCTATCTGTATTCTATCACACATTGTCTATTATTTTACAATTTTTATACTGCCTTTCACCTGATGAAGAACAATTTATACCAAAACGGATTCAAAAACCAGATAATCCAGCAAAGAAAAAGACAACATAGCAGTTGTACTGTTAAGTCCGGGAACAACATTTGTCGTAACCCACGCAATATCGCTTCATGCTTTTGTTTTTTATTTTATGATCAATAAAAGAAAAAGAAAATAGCTAGGGGTAGTGTATGCATGGGAAAGTATAAGCCGAAGATCAACTTACACGGAATTACACCTGCCGCCGCTTTTTATTCAGCCCACGCGTCGTCGATGTGATTCGGCTCATTACTATAGAAACGAGAAAAGACGTACGCAGCAAAACAAAGGAAATTTGTGTTGCGCCATCTACCGTCGTATTTCTGCAGTGTTTCGTTCTTGGTTGCCCACGCACCGGAAGCGATTTCCTGTACGGGGAAAAAAAATTGGTGCACCTGCATGTGAGCGGTTTATTTTATGCAAATATGTAACATCGGCTCTTTTTAATGTTTCTACAACGGGCTGTATATTGTGGTTCGATGAAGTAATAGCCTAGGACCAGCTGTGAGTGGTATGCTGCTGCTTTGAAGGTCGTTTCGCATAAATCAGCTGTGTTCATTCAAGACTTAAATGCAACACGCATACTACGGCTGTAGATTTGAGAGACTGCGCGTCGCCTACGAATACATACGTTCCGATAAGCGTATACATATGTAATAATTTTTAAAAACATTATTTTGAACATACAATAACATCAAGAAAAGAAATCATGAAAGTTATTGCTTTAAAATTCATTTAATCATTTTATAAAAACTCAGAAAAATTTAAAATAATTTTAAATAAAATTTTATATAAAGTGCTTTGTGTATCATACGTAAATACATCACAAAATTAGTTTTCAGTTGTAATTACGGTAATTTTATATTTAGTATTAAAGTTTGACTACAGATGACGCTTTAATATTCAGATATTTTACTGTTTAAATCTTCATTCGTAAAATTGATTTTCTGTACTGTCCTCAATTCAAATCAAAAAATTGGGGCCGATCACTGCCGAATTTCGTAGGTGTGTCGTATCCAATCGAAAAATCCGACCTATGTGGCATTTGTGGTCGGACCGAGCCCCGCGCTCATGGTAATTAGGAGTAAATTATATACCACTAAAACATTGCATTTTTTCTCATACAAAATCATAGAAAGAGCACAAAAACAGAAGATAGCCCCAGGTGAATAAATGCATTTTCGTTTTTAGTTGTGGGCCAAAAGGGCATAGATCCCTAATCGAACGCGAGCCCCAAATTATTGAAAGCTTTCCATAATTCATTAATTATATCTGTTACTAATCCTGAATTTCCATCAATTCTAGTATAATATGTTCCATTTATTTAAAATATATCTCTTTTACACATATTTTACAGCATTCTTGTATATTCTGTATAATGTATGAATTTTGGAAACCCGTCCCCCCCCCCCCCAAAAAAAAAACAATAATATCGGAGCTAAAAAGCTCGAAACATTTTTGGGTCCTCTAAATCAGTGGTTCTCTACCGGGGGCCATATGGCCCCCTTGTGGTACTGGGATATTTCAAGGGGGCCCCGGAAGAAAATGGAGAAAGGGGCCATGACAGGTGGTTTGGAGAGCTGAGAAGAAAAATTAAGGTGTGGAGAAATAAAGATTTTATATTAGTGATCAACACTTACAGTGAGAGAGAGAGAAACCAACAAAACCACCCATAATACTAGGGCCTTCTTTAGGGCTTGGACCCACCCAGGCCTCACCGCCTACATTTCGCAACAAGTTCCCTAGGATGAGGTTTTTCTCAAGTCCCGGCTAAATTTTTCAGACCCCCCTTCTCTATATGAAATTTATTGTATGAACAACAACAAAAAAAAAGATGTAAACCATATTAAGCCCCGGGCTGTAGCTCTGTCAGTCCCACTCTTGTGAGGGGTCATGTCCAGGGGCCTCATGCCCATAAGTGATACCTTATGATATTTTGTATAGTGCAATATGAATTTTGAAAATAAGTAGGAAATTTGTAGGCTGTTTTTTTCCAGCTAAAATGTGGGATTACCATAGCATCACTTTGCCTAAGGTGGAGGCCCCATGATGTTAAGACGGTCCTGATAGAACTCGGACTAGTGGGGAGATCAATAAATTCCAGGCTAGTGGTCTGGAGGCCAATTTTCTTTGCAAAATTTTCGTTCAGTACAAATTCACTGAAAAAAATAATTTCAATACGTATACGTCTTGCTTCTAGATGAGAGTTGAAAACTCTGGGTAAGCCAGAGGAGCTACGAGAAAAAAATATGGTTCAAAGGGGGGCCACGGGCAAAAAATGGTTAAGAAACACTGCTCTAAATTATCAAGACGTCCTCCTCTTCTCTCTCGTCTTATTATTTTTGTAATGAGCCCCGCGTCTGTTAATTGTGGTCCTGGACGGAACCAGGCTTTAAAATAACCGTAAATTTTCTAATTAGCTTAAAAGTTTATGGACTCATTACAGCAGGCCTAAAAAATATTAGGCTATGACCATTTTATATTGGACACTTGCGTAACATATTAATTGCCTTTTTATTTGCCTGGAAATTCTGCAGACGCGACGAGCCTTAAAGAAATGGATTTAAACCCTTTAAGCCAGAGGTGTATTCAATACATGGCCTGTGGGCCACATTTGTCCCGCGAAACTGTCTGTCGTGGCCCGCTGGTCATTTTCAGGAAATGTTTGAAATCATTGAAAATGCGATTCATTCTAGAATTTATTAAAGGAACAATTTCGGAATTGATGAGCTAATTCTAGAATAAATGAAAGAAATAATTACTGGAACAAAATGTGGGGAACTCAGAATTGATGAAAAAGGTAATTCCAGAACTGGCGAAGATTCAGATTTACTGAAAGAAACAATTTTAGAATTTTTGCAACAAGTAATTTCGGAATCAGTGGAAAAAAAAAATTCTATCAGAAGTAACTTCTGATAGAAATTATTTTAAATCAACAAAATCAGAGAATTGCATAATTACTGAAAAAAAAATTCATTTCAGAATCATTTAAAGTGATTTCGTTGGGAATTAATTAATTTAAACAATAATAAAAAAATTCAGAATTGGTGAAAATTACTTCAGAACTAATAGAAATTGATAATTGATAAAAGAATAAAAAAAAACCTTCAATTGATTTTTGTCCCCTTTTCAATTCGGGGCGGGGGCCATTGATTCCCTCTATTAAGATTGCTCTAAATTAAATTATACACGAGTTGGAGGCCTGCGGACTTCGTGGGAACTTCCGATGTGGCTCACAGTGTTTGAAAAGTTGAAGACCGCTGCTTGCGGCACAGCAGAAATCACTAAATCCTCCTCAGAAAGAAATATGCTCTAATTCAGAAAAATCAATTTCACAACATAATTGAGCTTGGCAATGATAAAATAATGCTTTTAAGGAGACGAGATATCTCGTCAACGCCGCTCAAAGGGTTGAATTGTTCGAGATGCAGCCATATATATACATATATTTGTAATGTCAGCAGAGTTATTATTTCGTTTCTACTGATAAAATTGGACGCCGAAATGTTTTGGATTTTCGCTTGCCCCCCCCCCCCCCCCCTAATCACGCGGGAACCTCTCTCAAGAGCCCTGTGGACAGCTTAGTTATTAGTTTTGAAGTATCTAACAATGTCTTTCCTAACAGTTTTCAATTGTTTGCGTATTTTCAGGCAGTTGGTTGACGGCACGTTGGAAGGCAATAGCGTCGTGGAAGGTTCCAAATTGACCCTTCTTCCTAGCGTGGAGACGGGATTAATGGTGAGTTACATATATGATTTTTTTTATTGCATCAATTGCACCAAGACTTGTGAAACCACGCTCTTTTGGTCACTCACTGACCTGGTACATTCCTCTCTAGTTCACTCTTTTGGTCACTCCCATGCTAACAAACTTTCTAGATCGCTGTTTCGGTCGTTCACTGACCTGGTCCTTGTTCCCTAGGTCAACGTATCTGGTTCCTTTCTCTCTAGATCACTATTCTGAACACTTAATTACTTGCAAACTTTAGATCACTCACATGCTTAAAAACTCTAGGTTAGTGAGCGACCTAACAAGTGATATATAGTCTCCTGTCTAGGTAAAGGCGGATTTATGGGTTTCATGTCTGTATATCGCCTTTTTCTCCCACTCTCACTAATTTTCTTGACAATTCATTTCTCGAATTTGCCTCCCTGGGCTATAGCCCGCCCCCCTTTTAAATACGCCTCTGAGTCAGTCACATACAAATTCTTCAATGATAAAGCGTTGGATCTCATAAACGTCAGTGAGGAGGCGTATCATTGACTGATTTTCAGCGGAATTAGCGTGAGATCGATTCTCCGAGGAACGTTCGATTTCTAATCAATAGCGTTTTGTGCTACTTTCCTACTCCAAGAAGTGTCTTATATTTCGTCCCGTAAACACCCCCGTCGATCGATACATTTCGATTTCGAAGGGCAATATCTCTGTTCCCGGCAGAATAATAGATGACGGATCCAGGAAGAGCGAGAGAGTTATCGGAACTCAGACACTTGCAAGTAATGTAGGGAGGAATGCGTAAAACAACGACGGTTGATGTTTCGCAATGGTTGCCGAATCTCTTCAATTTCCCACACCAACCCGTATGTACGGGTAATACACACACACGTTGTCGTCCTTCGATAATTGCGATAGAGTCGCCCACGCACACCGGATTTTTGAGGCTCTGGTTCGCAGGAAACTCATTTATTCGCGAGGCTTTCGTCGGCCGTGGGGGAATTTCCTGTGTATAGGAGACGGCTTATGGAATCGCGTAAGAACATCGACGTATACAGGAGATGGAACTAAAGGGAAGGGAGGGTGTGTGCAATGTATTGAGAAGGAGTGGCAAAATTTTGGAATAAATATTGAAAAATGTTTTTTTTATAATTCAAAACGCATAGGAGGAAATAACACTGTTTGCACAGATATGAAGTTTTTCAGCGAGAGGGCGGCAAAACTAAGTTTGTTTCCTTCTAGTGAAAAAAAAGAGAAAAAAAACCTTTTTGCTGCCCCGGAAAGCCGGACACTTTTGGCATCAGAGCATGGGCAACACTGGCATGGAGTTATTTCCCAACATGACCCACGTCCAACCGTGTTGCGGCCCCGGAAGGCAGCAACACGGTTATTTATCGAGGCTCGATACGTTCCTGTCGTTCTGTCTCAAGGAAATTAGCAGTTTGTCGAAGACGACCTGGGTCATGCTGGAAAATAACTCCATGCCAGTGTTGCCCATGCTCTGATACCAAAAGTACTTAGATGGCTATTCGAAATTGAAAGCTCGTATTTCTGCATTTGATTTGATTTTTATAAACACTCTCCCGAGGATCCCCCCCCCCCGATCTGTCACGGATGTGCCAAGGATCCCTCTGAGATATCCGAGTCTCGCTATAGGAATGCTAGGGCGCCTCTTTCGCATCGTAAGGTGCCGCTCTAGGAGGGGCAACAAATCCGAGTTAAAAGGGCAAAAAAAGTCTTTGTCGGAAAAAAAAAACCCCCGTTGTCAGCGGTGCCAAAAATTAGTCCCGCGTGGGTAGAGATTTTTCCCGAGCCGCCGGTGTATAGATTTTCTTAACACATCCCGGGCACCCCCTTAGTAACCTCAAGGGCGCGTGAACTAATTTCCTGAAACCGTAGATAGAATTTCATGCGAAAGCTTTGCTGATCAGTTCCCGTTTTGCTGCCCGGCGTGGCTGCACACAGTCCTGGTTATAACATTTCGGGAACGACGTAATACAGTGGAGCCTACCACATAGCGGACACTCCCCATCAGCGGACAAAATTCTCAGTCTCGGGGCAAGGGGGGCCCTGTCCGTTATCGAGAGGTTTCAATTTCACTGTCGGGTTCAGATTGTGATTTTTTTTTTGCCCAACATTATTTTTTTCAGATAAAATTGAAACATTTTCCAATTAAAACATTGCTAATCCAGCAACAGAACCAATAGCAACGCGAGTTCATTGTCTGACGTCAGAGATCGTAGCCAGGCGACGTGTTCCTCAAGGTCGCATGTTGTGGACGTAAATATTGACGGGAAAGTGCTTGACGTCACGACACAGCCGTCGGCCACCACCACTCGCGGTGCCGTATCTATCCTCTTTCACGCACGCACACACACACTTTATCGATATTACGTTTTGCCATTATCATTATTTGGCTCTAAATTCGATGTGCACAATGCATATGGAACGAATCAGGACTCCATGAGGTATCCCAGACACGTGAGATGTGATTCGAATTTTAGCGCGTTTTGAAAAGTCCCTCTTAAAATTATTGAATTATGTAAATATTTTAGCATTCGATGTATGTAAAAAATCTCTTTAGAAGGTTATGTAATGGTAATTTTGTACCTTTCACAGGCTCAAAGGCAAGAACTTGGAGTGATGCAGGCCCTTGAGACCCTAAATGACGCACAGGTAGGTTCCAATGTATCTCATTCTTTCACCTTGATCACCGTGGATGACATGTCGGTGCATGTAAAAGCCAAATAACTACTGGGGGTGAAGTTATTTGTGTGCCTGAAAACGTAATAATTGCAGGAAGAAAAGTTATAGGCGATGTAAAAGGGTAATAACTACGGGAGGCAAAGGCATTGACGCAAATGAAAGCGCAATAACTGCGCAGGGAACACTTATTGATGTATGTAAAAGCGCAATGACTAAAACACACACACACTTGAGATTATTGGCACATCTCGCGCAAATTGTGAACTTCATGTTCTTGGGCGCGGATCCAGCACGATGTTGCTCGTAGACTCATCCCGTATTATATACGGGACAGACCAATTTTCTCATCTTTTTCTCGGGAGAAGCTATCGACCCCCCCCCCCTCTCTGATCCGCGCCTGCTTGAACTCCTAGTGATCGCATCGGCAACTTTTCGGAGAGCTTGTTAAACTTGGCGAAATTCTTTTCGAAGATGGAGAGACAGATTAACACTTGCTGTTACTTTCGCGGGTTGGCGATCGTTATTTTTCTTGGCAAAATTTCGATACTTTGTTTTGTTTTTCCTTCAAGTCTTTACTTCCGTTTTGTTGTCAACCAATTTGGCGCATATCTTCGGAGGAGAGAACTACTTTCTCATCGACCTACACACGGCCTTGTGGCAGGCATCTTGTTCGAAATGGATGGCGTTGGCGACAGGTCTCGCCTTGAAGAGCATATATTTTGTAAAGAGCCAACTTATACATTACATGTATAATTCTTTTTGTTTTTGTTCTTTAGAGGGAAAAGAGTTTTTTTCGTGTTTGTTTTGGACGTCGTCGGAAGCTCCTTTTTTTTCGTTTGCCACTTGAAAACTTTGCGTCTTGATATCAAATGAATACTTTGTATTTAGGCGCCCTCTTAAGAACAGAGAATGAGTGAGACATAGTTTTTCGTCATTCCGAAGAGACTGGAAAAGACATTGAAACTGGAACACAGTTTATTCGGAGTGTTTATGTTGGACTAGTTTCGAGTTTTGTTCGAGTCTTTTCCGAAGCCTGCCGGCAAATGTTTCTTTCTTATCGCTCTTGCATTGACTAATCAAAAAAAACACGAGATAATATTTGCAAGGGTCCATTCTCTTGCCGATTTACCGCAGTGATTTCCCAGACTGGATCGACCACCTATGGCCTTCCGTCGTGTGGGAGGGGAGACAGGGAGGATGGTTCCAGGTCTACAGCTCAGTGACCCCAGAATGAATCCCATTATTTGATGTTTAAGAGTGGTTTGTGTAGGAAATATTGTGTCCTGGGGGACCAGTCGAAAAATCGTAGTCTCAGGGGTGTGTATTTCAGGTTGTGTGTGGGGGGGGGGGGCACGAAACTAGCCCGGTCATTGGTCGATTTCATTATCATTTCAACACAAAATGTAGACTTGATCCCTGCCGGGGGTTCACTGTTCTGTCCTTGAAGTCCAGGAAAGAATCTATATTTTGAATTACAAATTTACTATAAAATGAAATCAGTATTTTCTGAACGGTCCTAAGAAGACCTCGTTCAAAGATAGCAGGCCGACTGCGGTGCTCCTTGAATCCCTAGTACTTCATTTCCTGCTCACGAGTTATTAGTCGCTAGTTCCCACGACGGGGGAGGGGGGGGCGGATGTCTACCTACGCCCATGTATGGTAATAGTATAAATTTCCCACTGATCGAGGCCCCCCTATCCGTCTGCGGTCTCCAGTTTTACGTTCCACTCATTAATTTGAATGATTCACATTATGCTGATTTAAGTTAGAGAATAAGAGGTGCTATACACATGAGTGCTTTCTTCTGATTATGATGGCGGGAATAGGTTATGCTCGGACTCGAAACGGTTCAAGACTTGTCCATAGGGGAATTTTACAGAAGTTAGTCTAGATTTTTTTTCCCCATGAGAGCACCGTTCAACGTCCAACTAAAAAGAAGAGCACTCGATAAAACCCAGTTTTATGTTTGAGTTTTGATGCGTGACACCAACTTCTCTATTATTCGGAATATAACGAACATTAAACTACAGCCAATTAGCCACAGAAGATGAGGCCTCCATGGATCCGGGCACCTAAGCAAGAACCTTCATAAGTCCTCACTTTACGGATTTTCTATGGTAAATTCATACCGTAAAAAAAGTATTCCGGGAGGGAAGGTGGACGTCAGCCTTCCCCTGCTCCCATTTTTTTTTTCCCCCAGTCGAGAGAGCACCGTCTTTATCAGCAAGAGCACCCAAATGGCAGCTCTGACACACTTCTCTTCCACTTGATTGAATTTTCGTGTAAAAAAAAGAAATTGAAAGTACTGTACGTATCTTGGATCTGATGTCTGACTCGATAGGGTTTCGTGTGTGTCAGTGATCGATGACAGCTCTGTGCTCTGGTCACCTATACGGAAGGTCATCCTTCCAACACGAAAAAAAAAAAGTATTTTTCCCGGTGACGGTATTGAAAAAACGTGGGTATGTTGTATCGACGACGGGCACTTCTGCCATAGGTTAAGATTCGTTTGACGTCATAACTTCGGAACGGAGACTCTTCTCTGAGTTCCTGATGCGTAGGTGGTCTTTCTCTCTCTCTCTCGGTTTTTTTTTTTTTTTTTTTACTTTTTCACTTTCGTAACCTGGCAACGATAATGTTCCCAATGACGTCATTACTCGTCTGGAGGGTACAGGTACCGTCACTGGATCATTTCAAAAGGGAACTTTGCAATCTTCAATTTTTTTTGTTGTTCTTATTGGATGTTGACCGTGAGAAGAGTGGCCCTTGTGAAGTATTTGTGAGATCGTAAGGGAGAGAGAACGAGTATATATATATATATACAGTAACGGTTCTCGCTCCCAGTGGCGTGTGTCGAAGCCGTGACGGTGATATTGATATGTGCGTATGCGTAGGGATTCGGATTCACACGACTTTTGCGGAAACTCATAAATTTGTAAGAGCGCTGCGATGGTCATCAGAGTCACGGGTATATGACGGTAACGCAAGAGATCGGCGGGTCAAGTGAGAGCTTGTGCAAGAAACTCGGTGATATTACTGTTGGAAAAAAGAAACAAGCAGATATTTGACTTAAGACAAAAAAATCCTCAGCATTTCACTATCATGGTAAAGAATCCCTCGACATTTGACTAAGGGTAAGGATACCCATGGGTGTTTGGCCATTAGGGTAATTAGTTATTGAGTATAAAAATATTACGACAATTAACTCGCTGGTAATACCTGTCAGAGCAGAAAAAACAAAAAAAAAACAACCCCACAGTATTTGACTATTATGGGGAATAACGCACAGGTACAGTCGGCGCCGGTTTGGGCCGTATTCACCGACATGGTTTAAACTGTAGTCACAATTTTTGGATAAGAGATCAACATAGATAGGTTGAAAACCTGAATTTAACCAATCCGTGTCGATCTTTTATCAAAAAAAAAATGTGACTATAGTTTTAACCATGTCGGTGAATCCGGCCCTTTTCTGGTTTCATGACACAATGTTTGAATAAGCGGGATATCATATCCGATTTTGCAGGGAACACATCGATTGTTGTTTTTCAACTTTCAAGTTTTTCATTCAAGTACAGTATTACGTCATCATCGAGAGGGTTTTTCGGATTTGCTGACTTTTGATGCTGCTGACAAGGGGGGGGGGGGAGGGGGTCAAAAATGGCTAAAAATCTGTTTACGTAATACTTGAATGGCCCCTTTAGCATTGTTTGTATATTGAAAACTGATGACGGATCAACATTAATTTCATAAGTTTCTCGAATAAATCAGACATCAAAAATGAAATGAAAATTATATTTAATTACAAAATGATCACAATGACCTAAGATTTTTACTTTTCATCGGGAAAGTTATCGCCCTCTATTGGCTCAACAGAGAACAGAAATAAAATAATTAAATTCACATATTAAAGACAACTTGAATACTTGGACGCCACTACTCTCATATGTACATTGTTTTTTTTTTTTAATTTTGACATATTTTCCAATTAATTCCAAATGTTTCTTATAATAACAGCACTGTGTGTTTCGTGGTTGATGTGTATTAACTGTTGTTACTTGCGAAGCGTAATATTAGATTAAGCGGTGAAAAGTCATTGAAATCATCGTATTAAGAGGCGGAAACTTTAACATTGTCTCTACGGGAGACATTTTGGTGTCGGTACATTTTATCCGTTTAAGTGGGGCCGACTGCATTAGACTATTATGGGGAATAACCCGCAGGTATTTGACTTCGGGCAAGAAACTTACGGGTGTTTGACTATTACGGCAAGTAGCTCGCGGGTACTTGCAAGTAAGCCTAACAAGGAGCAAGAAGTTAACGGGTGAGTGAGGGAATTCGGCAAGAAACTGGCGGTTGCACTATTAGGGCAAGAAGCAAGCAGGTATTTCACTCTATTAGAGCAAAAAAAATCATTAGGCACACATTTGGCTATCAGGCAATTTTCTCACTGGGGGTATATCCATATTAGGGCAAAGAACCCGTGGTTGCCTGACTGGGCAAGGGATTAACGGGTAAAGGAGGACTTTGGCAAAGAACCCGTGGTTGCCTGACTGGGCAAGGGATTAACGGGTAAAGGAGGACTTTGGCAAAGAACTCGTGGATACATATCGCTATGGAGACAAAAAAAAAACAAGCAATTAATTAGCTATTTAGGCAGAAAAACCCTCAGATATTAGGGCAATTAACTCGATGTTGTATTAAAGCAAAAAAACTGGTGGTTATATGGCTAAATATAGGGTCAGAAATCAACGGATAAATTAGAGCTAGGGCAAGGACTCACGGGGTTTGATTTTCAGTGCAAGGGAGCAATGAGTAAGGAAGGGGCACGATAATAGACCCTCGGGAACTACTGTATTACGAAAAGGAAGTCGTGGATGAATGGCACAATCTCTATGGCAAGGGACCAACAGTATATGAATATTAGAAGCAAGAGAACCGCGAGTATATTTCAAGGTTACAGTAAGGAGTAAATGATAGCTGGAGAAAGAGACATGGGGGGAGGATGTACATAACCCTAAAAAAAAGGACCCTCAAGAACATTGGGTCGGGATAGGCAAGAAAAATGAGGGCTGACGAGAAGAACCCGTGAGAAAATCAGGATGATGGTACCGTGGGTAAGGGATTTCTGCGGCCAGGGAGGCCCAGGAATTTGGTACATTAGGGAAACGGCGATCACTGTTTGGCAACATTGACGAATTGACACTCGCAGTTGGCTACATTGGCGATTTAAGTTTCTAAAAATTAAACTATTTGAGGATGGACACACAATCGATGTTCAGTGAACTGGATCTTTTATTCTCTCGCCAAGCCATTTTGGTCTCGATTTGACGTAATGACATTTGGAAGTGGGAATCTTAGCCCTGTTGTTGATAGTTACAAGTTTGGTGATGAGGATATTCACAAAATCCAATGTTTCATTGAATTTCGGTGCTCATGCGTTATGAGTACCAAAACGAGTAGGCTGCTCAGCCAGTCACATTTCCATGGCGACCAAAATCAGTTGGTAGCAGAAGTGACTCTAAGTCGCCATGAAAATGTTTCCCTAGTTTTTTTTTAATTTAGAGTTTAATTTTTCTGTGGATTGTGATTACTCCATTGCGATTCTCTCATTACAGGTCGACAGTTTCCTGACGGGAAAGTCGCCCCTGAACTTGACAATGAGGCTCGGCGACCACATGATGTTCATCCAGCTGCAACTGTCCACGATCACGCCGCCGCCCTCGAACCGCAACGGTGCTGCGGCGTCGACGCCGTCGCCGCTTCCCACTCCCCCGACGACGCCGACGTCGCCCAGTACGCCGCTGCAATTTCCGACGCCGTTCTCAGCGGGTGCGACGCCGCCATCACCACCCCCTTCTCCGAAGCTGCCCGTCGCCCCTTCAGCTCCTCCTCTTTTACCGGTGGGCGAGCAGCAGCAACAACAACAAGTACCACCACAAGCAGCGCCAGCCGGGCCATCCTCGAACAACAGCAAAGTCCTGGCCGAGGCCAGCAGGAACCTGACCCATACGCTGAGGCATCTTTCGTCGGCAGCGCTCAGCCAGAAAATGAACGAGAGTTGTGATGTAAGTGCGCCAAAGAGTTCCAAGTAATATCTTGCTTAAATTGAACCATCCACGTGGAGCTTTCCAACTCAATCACTCGAGAAGAATTGCCCTTGAAAGCATGGGGACTTTTGGGGGGCCCCAGGCCAGACTTTTCATTGGCCCCTCTATACTTAATTTATAGCGTGAAGAAACGAAACTTAGGAGATTCGTCCCGGGCCCCACCCTTGTGGGGCCATGCTTGAAAGGGCAAAAAGGTTTCCCCAGAGGCCGTTTTAAATTCTAATCAATATAGTACCCGCAAAGTCAATTAATGCGTACGAATGTCGGATAATAAAATTTGGGGCATTGTTGCTTGCAGTGCACGTATTCTCAGTGGCGTCCAGGGACCCAAGGAGGCTGGAACAACGGCCGGTGAATTCACTTATCACGGCCACATCCAGGAAGAGCAGTGGCGTCTTAAAGTTATGGTTTTGAGAAACAAAAAACTTCAATGAGTCGAACGCCTAATATCTATATTCATTTTAAGATAAAAGTCATTATTGCTAGTAATATCAATGTATAATGGAAAAAATTCCGACAAAAAAAATAATTATGGTGTATTTTTGGATTACAACAGGGTCGATGCACTACTCGTCGTCAAGGAGGCGCTGTGATCGAGAGCATGTTCCATCATGGCAGAGGCGTCTATTCTGGAACCTTTTCTGGTAATTAACCTTTAACATTGGTGCTATAGCATGCGCGCGCACCCAACATGCAATTTGCTTAACGGCGCATATCAATGAAAATCTGAAATGGATCTTGATTGAAAAATATTTCTTATCAATTAATTTGAAGGTACGTTGAATCCTTCCCTCCAAGACAAGGACGGCCGGCCCAGGAGGGACATCACCACCATAATCCACATCCTGAACGATCTGCTGGGTGCGTCGTCTCACTGTCGTCCATCCGCTCAGTGCCTGTGCTCACCTGGGGGTGCGAACCTCACTGCCACAGCAGCAGCAGCGGCGGCGGCGGCTTCGGCAACAACAACAACTACCACCACAACCACGGCTACAGTGACGGCGACTACTCCACTGAGCACCACGACCCTTCCGCCAAGTTCTCCAAGTCACAGTGACGTCAGCATGACGGATGTCGCTGAAATCGAAGGTGAGATTGAGCCCCAGAGTGATTATTATCATATTGAGGGTCCTCATTTCCGCATTGGCAGTTCCGGCATTTGTCCATGGCTCTGTGACATACTTGCTCAACCCATGTCCCGCGGGCCAAATGTGGCCCTCGGAGTCATTTGATGTGGCACGCAACAAATTACCAAACCACTCAAGTTGGTCTACGAAATGTTGTCAAACCATTTAATTACCTCGCGGCACATTTCCAGATCATTTAATCCACCCAAAAACATTACTGATCGCCCCCTTCGGCACACCTCCAGCTCACTCAAATGGCTCGTGGTACATTTGAAGATTACTTAAGTGGCTGGTCGCACATTTCTAGATCACTGGAGTAGCCCGCGGCACATTTACAGTTCTTCAAATTTCTATTGATCAATTTAGTGGCTCTTGGCACGTTTCCCGATCATTGAAGTGACTCGAAATACATTTCCAAATAACTCAAATTTCCCGGCGACACATGAAGTAGGCCGCGCGCTGCAAATAAGCTAGGCACCCTTGCTTTATGATTTCGCGCAGAACAAAATTTAAACATTTTCTTACTGGTTAACCAAAATATCTTTGACCATAGTCACCTAGGACCGTTTTTTAGTGCTTTACCCAGGGGACTCAACCTCATGTCTGTGAATTGGCACCCAGCGAAATTTTGAAATTCCCGCACATGCAAAGAAAGTAGTTTGCATCAGATATTTTACTGCCATCTGTCGGCTGAATATTGAAATCGAAACTAAAAGTGGGACATTATGCCAGCAGATGGCAGCAAAGTTTTTTTACGAATTTTTCTAGTTGGCCTCTGTGCCACAGAAGAGGACGACTCACAGCTTCTAGGGCTCTTGATTGAAATCGAGCTCTTCATGAGCGCATGATTATTTCCAGTGCTGCCCTGAACTATAGACGGAATGTACAGAGCCGTGCAGTGAAAAGTTGTAATATTGATGGTGTGGAGGTGTGGAGGTAGACATTGGCCCTCCTCCCCATTTGAGAAGTCTATATTCCCTTGTGCTCTTTACAGACACAGGGCATGGTGACTCATGTAAGTATTTCTTAGGCGGAGGTACGGATTCCCCCCCCCTCCCCCAATGGTGGAGCCAACTGATATTATGAATATGCATATATTGTATATGAATACAGACATCATCCCCTACCCAAGTCTATCTTCATGTATGGAATAGCCAAGGCCTTCTCGCGAAAAATCATGACCCCAGAGCATGGCCCTATGGGCCTGGATAATTACCAGCCTGTCAGTTTTTATCCTTACTCTTGAAAATCACGTAGCACCAAATTTTAATCATGAGGCCTTCGGGAGGGGGGGGGGGCTCACTCATCCTTGAGTGAGCTCATGTGTGAAGACAGCACTGCAACAGGCTTCTGGGTAAAGTGATGACCTGAGATACCCCTTGTGCAAGCCCGTCAGTTTGCATACTCGTAAAAAGTCTAAGTGAATGTCTCGCTGTAATGGGAGCAACGCACTTGGTCTCTCCCCCCCCCCCGTTTCCCGGGCTGTCAATAAGGATGTCTCTGCGACTATGGTTAGTCAGTGAATACATAGTATGTTGTTTAAATTTTGGGGCTAGAAATTATGGGGGTCTAAGCAAATGCTCCATAACTTTGCCCATGCAAGAAAAAACACAAGTTGGGGGAATCACATGTACCAATATCCTGCAGCAGGGCCAAGGCTGTAAAGCCAGACAGCCAGACATGGCCCAGGTGGATATAAGTGTTGTACCCCAAAGGGTTGGGCCATTGCTGGAAGCAACCAGCCTGGGTTGAGATTTTTGACGGGCTCCCTGACGATCATATTTTTCATTTGCCCCCACTGTAATGAGTGTGAAGAAGCAAAAAAAAAAGAAAAGATAACAATAGTTATGCCCCCCTTCCCAAATCCAAAGCATTTTCAGCCCTACCCTTGTGGATCATGTAGGGCCTTTCAAAAAGCAGAGCCCTGTCTAGCCACACCTATCCCCCACCCCCCAAAGGATCACTTTGGACATTCCAGTTCAGAAACGTCCAACAATGTTTTCAAAGGCCTACTTAATAATAGTCACAAACATTTGTAATTCCATCAAAGACGGATTTTAGACTTTAACTGACAACTTCTGATAGCAACAAAACAACTGACCATAGGCATACATAGAATTTTCTCTAGGGGGGGAGTTGTCCGATTTCCTTTCCTTCTGAGGGGAGTTTACGTTTTTCCTGCAAAATAACACTATAATCTTGGCTCGGGTGAGGGGATAGAACCCCAAACCCCCCCCCCCCCCCTGCACATGCACTTCGGTAAATGTGCATATGACACGGAAGGCACGCCTATGCACTTTGCGATAGAATGCCTACTGATGGATTCCTTCTACTTTGGCGGGACCTCAAATGAGTACCTCACACCGTGGAAGCAGCATATAACTCAAAAGGCTGGTGCAATCAGGTGACTGTCGAGACTGGTCAGGTTCATCCAAAATCATGAAAATTTAATCAAAAGACACCCTGACTCAGAAAATGAAGGAGAAGACACAGAGGAAGAGATTCTCCTAATGAGATCAGAAAGAAACAGGCTCGCACTTCAGAACAACAGATAACGACATTTGCAAATGCACAACAATCACAGGGTTAGGTCCGAAGTTCCAGACCAGCGGTAGTCCCACGGTGATAGCCCTTACACTGCGTGGCAATATCTATGAAAGAGACATAATGAAAATTATATGTTAATATTCTGTTGTGTTACAATTAGGTTGATTATTCTATGATATATGTCGAAGTACGAAGGTAAATTTATTCAAGAATTTTAAATTTTTATTTATTATCTACAGGAGAATCGAAACAAGACGAGAACAAAGTACTGAGGCAGAAAGTGGAGCACATTCAGTCGATGCTGGAGGAACGGCGCAGGCAGAGGAAAGCTCGTCGTCCCTCACCTTACACCAGGTCCAGCACCGTCATCCAGGACCAAGTCAAGACCAACGACCATCAGATAACTGGCACAGCAGCTGCTGCATGCGAGCCTACCAAGATGTCGACATCTTTCAGCGGTTCCGAAACTGCTGTAGCTTGAATGAAGACCATACACATGACTGTGGCTTTACGTATCTCTATTGACTATATTTTTGGTTGGAAATGGTCCTGGTGTTAATTAAGGGAACCAGTTTGTTACGTTGTACGGAAACGGTACCTTTTTTGCCTGCCTAGTGCAATAGGGAGCATACTCTGTCAGTATGTATAAAGGAAATGTTTGTGTTTGCATGTTACATTCATGTTTTCCGTACCATGAGCTGCGATCATTCCTCTTGTATCGCGTCCTTCCTTGTATGAGAAAGCTGCGTCCCTCCAGCTCGAAGGAGTTACATTATATATATAAGTAGCCATGTAAATTGTATAGATGATGTTGTTACATGTGTACAGGCCTATACATACATGTATTCATGTAATTTTTTTTTGTAATGTGTAAGTCAAAGTATGTATTTAATATTTTGCATGTTAGTAGATAGCGCTGCTATAATAATAAATGTATTCGCGTAACCCGGGGGGGGGGTGCACAATCTTTTCAGTCTGAGGCCAGATATTCTGTATTTCTCACAGGCTAGAAACTTGACCCATATTTTATGGGACATTTCTATAATTTTGGCTATCCCAACTTTTTTTCATACATGTCCCGTTTTTCCCCTTTAACTTCAATAAGGGTTGCTTGAGTTTTGGAAATCAAGAATTATGATATTAATTACACGGCTTATATAAAAATTATTTATAATTATGAGTATCATAATTAATTGCAGTCATACACACATGTATTCATTTCACATATTTGTGGAACATGTATGGTTTTTGGCAAATTTATTTACCCATTGTGACTTGCACTAGCCTTCTATTTTGCCATTGACAATTTTAGCTATAGATGGCAACTTTACATGAATTTGAACATTTTTTGGCAACAATTGACAACTTTGTTTGCTTTTGTCACTTTTTGGCTGTGATTGGTGACTGCTTGCTGTTGTCAGTTTTTTTGTTACCGTAATCAGCAACTTAGTTTGCCTTTTACAATTGTTTTGGCTGTAATTGGCAATCTCGCACTTGCCTTTGACAATATTTTTGGCTCTAGTTAGCAAGTTTATTTGCAATTTTTTTTGCAATAGCTGATGATATCCCATATGTATAATCGATTTCCCATATAGTTATGAAGAAAAATTGGTCAGCCTAGACAGTTATCATATTGTATGCATCTATACTTTCCTACCAGAACTCATGTCCAGGCCACAGCACTTGGCCTATGAGGCAGAAGTCGTGCACCCCTGGCATAACTAATCTAAATACATTTTCGTCCAGTATTATTCAAAACTAGGAAAACAAATCAATGTCATTGAATAATTAGCTCTAATTATGATAATCCAAAAAATTAATAGTGCGATTAATCGATAGCCGCTTTGCAATAGCAATAAATGATTATGCATGTTAAATTAATAACGATAATTATTACGAGCATTGATTTTTCATCGATACATATCAAATATCGAGAAACATTTTTCCCGGATGTTTATTTTCGCACCTGTGATATTATTAAATTGCAATTTTTTTTTTAAATTAATATTTTGTTGCGCTATTACAAAAAATACCCAAAAATATTCGAATTAAAATACAATGCAAACAAAATGTCTGTTGTTTTTCTGTATTTAAGCATATATTATGTATTCATATGTACAGGTTGGTGTGTATAAAGTGTACATAATATTTGTATATGACATAATCCAATATGTACTATTACTATTGTGTGTTTGTGTATATGTCGAGGAGTGCGAATATTTATGAGAAATATCCTATTTTTAGTTCGTGTATTTCAGTACTTATTATTTTTCGGGCAATTATTATATTATACTGTATATTTGTGAATGCATATTATGTCGTGTAACATTTTTTTTTTTTATCACTATCTATAGACAATATACATTATTACAATATCAGTATTTCCCCCATCCTTACAATATTGCATATCGATACATAGAAGTTCCAATTTTTTTCCCCTGCAGTATTAAATAGTGTAATTATTTAATTCAACTCATAATTAATGTATTTAACTGATAATTATAATTTGCATGATTGCGCGTCGCTAAAACATACTAGAAATTTGTCAGTATTGTTTGCTTCGTTACTAATTTCTCATTTGAAAAACTTTATTTGATTATCGATATAATTACTGTCATTTATAATTTGTAACCGTTAATTTTTCTAATAATTAGGCGAAAAATGAATTTTCTTTTCTTTACAATTTCAATGCATTGTCAGCGTTATTATTTTCTTATTCGATGGTTTCGAACAGTATTGTAATAATGGAGTTTTTTTCCGTTTCGATTCTCGTGTGTATGTCCTGAAGATGAATGTCTGTGGCATTTTAAAATGTTCAAAATGGATATTCATGATGAAAAATAAATAATTATTGTTATTACTTAAAGAGTTCGAGTTTTGTTTCTTGATCATTCTGAACACAGAGTGTGTAAGCTTATCCGCTGCAATGGATTCCCATAGCATAGGCGGAGACAGACTTGAAAGTCTGGGGGGCACGATGATGTCAATTCTTATACACATTAGATCAGTCAAATTATCATCAAATTAGATCAGTCGACTCCACCTTTGACGCTGGGGGCAGTGCCCCCATGCAATGTTGCTTCAATATATGCAAAACTAATTTGGTATGCCCACAAAGAATGGGCTGTGAAAGCCAAAATCGTTAGATTCTGCAGGATTGGAGAGGTTTAATATGTTGCTATTTACAATTAAATTTCTTGTCCCACTTAAATGTAGGTTTGGCAGGGCACTTACTCAAAAAGTTATAAAAATGAGGGCTGGGGTGGGTTATCCAGCACCTCTCCTATAGATAGGCCTCTGCACTGTTTGCCATAAACGTCATTCAGGCTACCTAGCAAGTTTGCTACATTTTGAAACACAGCATCCTATTTCGTTTCCTCTTATTTCGGCGTAGAATCTCCTATTGGCTCACAAATACCGCATAGTGATTGGATGTGGGGCATAGAAATCGCCAATTCTGAGCTCGATCATTTCTTTTCCTAATAAACGATACTGCGGAGTATAACGATACCTTCATATACGCGTGTATAAAGGGGTTCTATCTCTAGGAGGTGCCGGGGTTAACCCCCTTCATAAAAAATTCATAACTCAGTATCCTATAAGTTCGACTGGAACCAAAACAAAATGACTTTCAGTAACAACAACACAAAAAAACAGTACTTTTAGCAACAACAAATAATTCTTTTCTCTCTTGCACACAAAATATATTGCATTCCTATTTGGAGTCTTCCATAGTCCAGTCTGTCAACACACTGACAATGCACACAGCAAATTATGAAAACATGCAGGCCTGTAGCAAGTTTCGTTCGAGGGGGGGGGGGGGAGAAGACTAATGTTATAGACCATCTTTTTACCCTTTTTTCCCGTCATTTTCCTCACATTTCGGGGGGGGGGGCAGACCCCCACCTCGCTACGGCCTTGAAAACATGGAAGTTTTTTCAAGAATGATGCTCTTTTGAGACCATTTCCAAATGCACAGTGCAATGTGGAAATTACAGTCTAATTTAAATATGTAGAGGTGAACTGGATGGTTTTACTGTGCTGTCCATCCGTTCTTAGAGATTTGTTTACATTTTACTGTTCAGTGCCAGTCTAATCAGTGCCGTCTCAACGAATGGCCCGGGGGCCTCACAAAAATGAGACTGGTTGAAATTTTCTAGGATTTACCAGGTAGGGTCTCCGAAAAACCACTCGTCCCGGGGCCCATGATACTCTTAAGACGGCCCTGAGTCTAATCATTTTTGACACTCATTTCTAGCTCTTTGCAGAGATTTGTAAAGATTGTTTATGCCTCTACATGGCCTAAAAGTACAGAAGACAATTGAATGCTATTCGGTAGCATCAGAATCACCAAACCTAGAATAGGCCTATGTATCCAACTGCTTTGTAATGCAAACTGTTGTTTCACCTATACATAGGCGTACGCAAAATTTTCTCGAGGGGGGGGTTTCAATTTTTTTTTCTTCTCAAAGGTGGGGGGTTAGAACCCCAAAACCCCCTCCTTTACGTATGCCAATGCACCTATACACAAAAGCCCCGTTCACATGTGCAAATATTGCGACAGCATTGGGAGTTCTAGCACCCGCTTGACTACTTTTTTCCTTCGTAATTAAAGAAAGAGCAGTCACTGGTGAACATTCTTGAGGTGGGTTTTTTTAAACCCACTTTTTATATTTCCCATGTGAACGGGGCTAAAATTTACGCCATAATTTTCAATAATAAATGTCAGTTACCATTCAAGACCATGAAGTAGTAAATGAAAAATTATTTTTTCTATCCAGACAGAAGTTTTTAATGACCACTCAACTTGTTGAACCCTCAAGCTAAGCAAACGAACAATTAGTAACCAAATGGTCCGCATACAATTCGTCCTTTCCAAACAACCTGGAAAACGATACGTTTTCTGCTTTGGCAGAATCATTAATTGCAATCCGTTAAATTTGTATTATTTGGCAATATATTAATGATTCCCTCCGCAATTAAAATCAATTACACAAATTTTGTTGATAGGATTTGGACCAAAAACTTAAGAGTAGGACATTTTACCAAAAAGTAGGACAAGCGGGAGCACTGAGCGCTTTGGTCTTTGAATATGTAAAATATACCCAGCAGACTTCGTTTTAATACTGATCCCAAATCCAGAACAACAGAAACCTCAGATCACAACACACTCTCCAAAGAGATTCCACAGTCAGTACTACTGCTACTAAACCAGACATGCACCTCGTCCATATTACTCTACGGAACTTCTAACGAATTGGTACATGTTGGAATGTGAACCTCACTTATATAGTGAACCTTCAGTGAACTTTGTTTCTGTGTAGTGATGCAATCTGCAATCAATTTTTTTAAACTATGAGTTTTTTCTCAACTCATGGTGAGTGAAGTGTAATGAATGAATAATTATACCGTTGTAGGCCTTGATCTCTGCGGCGAGACTTTTTAATGTGGAAATCGGCTCACATTCGCGCCTCGAAATTGGGAACCGCTGAAAACAAACTTCAGCCGACCACCACTGCGGCAAAGGTGGTGTTTGAACCCGCTGATGCGAGTCCGCCACTATGACCACTCGAACACCAAAGCGGCCCATAGTAATACAGAAAAATATTTTATAACTTCTTTTCCAGCCAGGCAGAAAAGGAAAAAAAAATGCATGAAATTATTTTCATATGAAAACAATTGGCGCACAAGCATAAAAATAATCACACATTTTTTACCATTTATATACTTTTATTAATTGGTATATAACAGCATTTGACAACACACATATACATAGTGTACATTTGCAAGTAAACGATGGACCAAGGTCAGACTGATCCCAGCTGATAGGGCTCGTGCTGCAAAAGATGACCTTAATCAAATGATCTATTTTCATCCTTTCCATGACCCCCATGATTTTATTTATCTTCATGACCACTTACATAGCTCAATACAATATATCGACTAAAGGCATTAGCTCCTTAACCTGGTGGCTGAGGCTACTTGAGCTCCCCAATAATTGATGGGTATATATGTATATATTAATGCAATGCATCATTCCACCTCCTGCGCATGGGCACAAATAGTGATTTTCAGCCACCCCTCAATGTTTTCTTCATGTCGACACCCATATACACAAGTAAAGTAATTCAGTAGTCAACTAAATTTCAAATGAAATCAGAGTGTGTAAACGGCCCATTGAAGTTGTTAAGTAAGCAAGTGATTTGGTGATTAAGTAGACAGAATAGAATCCAGTATATTTTTGTGATTGAGCAGGCATTATGAGCATGCGCTAGTAGGCGTGGCTTTGTATTATCCAATAATCATTCACTACTCGTTACCTTGAACCTTCATTAGTGTATCAGGGTGCAGTAGATGAGACTATAATAACACATGTTAAGTAGATTTGGGCAGATCTTAAAGCATTCGACCACTTATATAAAATTTAGTTGGCCACTAAATTACTTGACCCATATGAACAAGCTTTTGTTCAGCCCACGGGCTCTTCAGACGGGCCAGTTTGACCTTGATGATGAGACATCGATAATGTTAAGTCAAATAAAAAAAAATTCAATTTTAGTTTATATACATACACTTTAAAAAAATGGAAATATTTTCAATAATTTTCAAAGCGGAAGCCCCTGAGCCTTTATTATGTATAATTTACATTGGTTTTGAAATCAATTCAACTGTGCTTATTAAAAAATTCAATTTTATTTTTAAAAAATTGATGACACTTCAATCATTTTTTACCGATTTAAATTTTGTGGTTAAAACTGTGGATATTTTTATGAAATTATTGAAACTGGCTTTGGTTTAAGTATATGATCCACCTCCTAGACTGAGGAAAATAACACCATGAAAGGAAGATCTGGTTACAGTTTTCGAGAGTATGTATGCAAATTGGTGGTTCTGTGTTACTTCTAACTGTTTTCTGGGGGGGGGGGGGGGTAGAAGAAAAATCATCAGGCTGTAGGTGACGCCAATTTCAAGAATAAGTGCTGGTCAATTAGACTAGAATGGGGAAAGGACCACAAAATCATAAATCCGCCTGTGATCATGGCAAATTATGACGAAATTCCACCAAATGTAACAATTTATTCACATTAATGTCTGAAACGGTTACGTATGGAATGTTTTGTTCAATTTACAGTTCGTTGTCAAAAAAGATTCTCTGATCCTGAAAACGGAATGTTGCGCCATCTTTGTTTTGTACAATAAAAGCCAACTATTTACACAGTAAGTGGATACAAAATATAAAATAATAACCATGCGTATGTTTTGGAGTCTGTAACAAACATTAAAATAACCCGTTATGCTTAGAAATATTCATTTTTCCCCCCTTATACAATGACAAACATACAAAATACTAATGTTTAATACTCTGTTCATGTGCATGAGCACAAATTATCTCGCTAAAAACACACTCACGCACACATACTTCCAAAGCATAACATCACATTCTCTTTTTTTTATTATTAACTGCACATGCGCAGAATAAACGTTGAAAAAGTGGGCAGACTAGAAAAAAATGACTATGAAGCCATGCCTTATTGTGAGGTTGTCATTCAGCGCTGACATGTATTGCACCAATTCTATAAGCGACATTGAAATAGTGCACAAACAACACATTGCTACATTTATGTATGTATGTATATCACAAGACACGCATCCTGTGCCGCAAGCATTAATTGTTTTTTTTACATAGTCCAAATACAGAACAAAGTAATTAAAACATGATTTGATATAATTAAACGATAAACCCTCCCACATGTGTGTGCATACAGTTAAAAAATAAAAAGTTTTTGTACACATAATGCTCACGATACAGCACATGAAAGAGATCGGTGTCTGGCGTGACGAAGATCTGTCATCGAAATGATCAGCGTCACTATGAGATGCTGCTGCTGCTGCCACTGTTGCTGTCTGAGGTACTGGTACTGCTGATTTCTTCGGTGTAGCAGTGGTCTAAAAAGTTATCTACCGTCTGATAGAGGTGCATTTTAACATTGCTAAGTCCATGCCGTTCATCAGGATATACCTAAAAAATACCAGAGGAAAAAGTTCATAAAAAAACCGAAATGTTTCCAACATTTCAGTTCTCAAGAAACCCTTACTAACATCATTGCGAGATTGTTTTCCACAACCCTAGATGACAGGACCATCTTAGGAACATAATGATTGTGTACTGTATATACTGTGTACTGTATAATGTACTACCCGGATCAAATGATTTTTCTGAGGCCCTACCTAGCAATTTCTCAAAATTTCCAATCTGATCTCATTATTGTGAGGCCCCTCTCTGCACTTGAGGCCCGGTCGGATCCATATAATAAGATGTCACTATAGATGGTCATGAGACTGTTTTACTGAACCCACATAAACATGAATATTTCTCCGATATACAGTAGACTAATACAATATGTGCGGAAAACTGGCTGAATGAAAAGATATTGATGTTTTAGGAAATCTGTTTTCTTCATCTCTCTGCCCTCGCTTTCATCCTTTTCTAACTTCAAGGGATGAATCCGAGCCGGTATATCTCATGATTTAAAAAAAATCTCTCTGCAGAGAGCAGGCAGACCATGAACATGATAGTTACATAGCTGTGCACATATAAATACACACAACACGTTCCACCCTGTACTGATTTGTTAGAAATTTCATAGAGGAATGTGTACGAGGTGCATGTAAAGTAAAGCAGTAGTAGTCAGCCTCACTGAATGGTAGGTTCTGGCACATTATCTCGAACACGTTTTGGTAGGTACTACCGTTTATCTTTCAAATTGTCAGGGATGGAATCAAATGTATATTGATTTGTGTGATAACAATTTGTGCCTTAAAATTGCTTGCCACCTGGCAGTCAAGAAATTTTCATAATAGTCTTTGGCTATGCAGATCTAGGTTTGAATTCCAGTTTAGGCATGAATGTGTACTATCACAAGCGATGTCCCTGGACCAGATCACACAGATCTCAATTTAATAAATAATGGTAATGAAATAATTATATTATTATTGTTTATTAAATTGATAAACCACAACAAAAATCTCCAAGTTACTAGGCATGTAAGCTGGGTAAGGCGAGAGCACTGGCATGCTCAGTCTTTTGCGTAAATAAATCCTGGACTACGAACTCTGGCCATTATGGCAACCGCCCTACCCATAATATACATATGAATTCAAAATTAACTTTCATTTTGAAAGGTATGTATTCAGGGTGTTGTTTTGAAGTGACGACAAACTCAGAGGGATGATATTAGGTACCAATAGGAAACAAAAATTGTCCTAGATCATGAAGTAGCAAACCACGTTCAGTCTGTGAAAATCGCAAAAACAGATGTCATGAGGATAGGGCAGTTCTTTTGGGGACACCTTAAATCACTTGTGTATCAGATGCCTGTGGAGACACTGGAGTATCTTGTAGCATGGATCGTCGTCACTGAGGCAGACATCGCCTGCACCCAGTATCTTCGAGCCCATCCAACAATTGCTACTCTGTCACTGTCAGCTGTGCAATGGCCTTTGTGATCACAACTTCGAACAACTACTGTGTAATCATTTCTCTTATTCTACTACTTGACGTTGAACTGCGCTGCACAAACTGTATTGTAATTATGCTGTCAAGTAAATTGTTTTTGGGAATTTATTTTCCTTTTTTTAAGCTTATTATTGTGTACACCACAGGTTGTGTTGTGATCATGCTGTCAAATAAATTTTTTCTCTTCTCATTATTGCCCTTTTTGTTCCACTCGATGCCACACTCTCATAAACATTTTTGTGATTTTCATCGTCTATAAATGGGGTTTGCGATACCATGTTCTATGAGAATTTTTCTTTCCTCTTGATGCCTAATCTTATCCCACTGAGGTTGTCGCCACTCCAAGGCAACACTTGGTATATAGCTCTTGAATATACAAGAATTGTGGTGGCTTCATTTGCGATATTAAGTATCTTAATTGTGATATTAAGTATCTTTTCAGAATTTATTAGATTGTTTTTCCCTCTTTCCCAAACATTCTCAATGCAAATTTAAAATCATGGTTTTAACATTAAAATACATTAGCGAGAACAGTAGCAACACTATATACCTGCATACGGAATATGATTCCAGCATCTGTCAGAGATTTCGATAGCATCGCAGATTGCTGCCAATGTACATTATCTGGAACATTCAGAAATTACTTAATTTCACATAATATAAATTAAATGCATAATTTATGAGACATTAAGATTTCTTTTACATTCAGACACCTAAGATATTCGACATACCATCAGCGAGTCCATGAACAAGGAGATACTTTTTGCCCTTGAAATTATCTACCCTTTTCATGACCTCAGATTTTTCGTAATTAACCAAATTATCAGAAACCGTTGGAAACTGCATGAAACGTTCGGTGTACGCTGAATCTATATCAAAATAGGAAATAGTAATGTATGGAACTGGATTCAGTGAGAAGCATTTGATAACTACAGTGAAATCTTGATATAATAATATTCTGTGGATCAAGGAAAAATATTACTGCAGAGGGATTATTGTTATATCGAGCGGCGGTAGGTTAACATTAGACTGCAGGCATTTCCAAACAAACATTGAAAGAAATACTGTCATAGAGGAGTTTATAGTTATTGTTGTAGTGAGGTTTCACTGTATATACGGGGTGATTATAATTAAGTTATCGCACTCTGAGTGTTTTTCTAAAAAACTACTTTCCAAATACAGCCAAATTTTTAGGATACCTTAATGAGACCATGGGAGAGATATTAATGAAATAAAAAAATAGTTCTATTTTTGACAACCAGGTGAAAAAACTGTGCTTTTTTATTGTATTTTTCTATTTTTCATGGATCATATAGCATATATATACCAAGTTTCAATGGAATATGTCCTTTAAAATGTTCACTACATAGGTCGGAGTAATGTCAGTATACTGATGGGAGCTACATTAGTCTGAGCAGTGTCATTCTGCCGAAACTACTCAGACCTATGTAGCTCCAGTTCTGGTAGACTTATTCCGTTGAAACTTGGTATATACGCTATTTGGTTCATGGGGAAAAAATAAAATTGAATAAAAGCATCTTTTTTTTCACCTGATGATCGAAATACAACTTTTTTCCTATAAATCTCTCTTTGATGGTCTCATTAAAATATTCTTAAAATTTGGCTGTGTTCGGATAAGCATTTTTTGAGAAAAACTACTCAGAGTACAGAAACTATAATCACCCTGTATATATAGTTTAAAAATTTCTAACCATGCTTACCATAATATCGCCAACTCGTCACAGGAGCCACGGATATCCCACACTTGAATATTCCGTCATCTGAAGATAATATCATGGCGGACACGTAGCCTCCATAAGACCAACCAAATACTGTTATCTTTGTTTCATCAACATATGGAAGTGTGTCCCTTAAATATCTGTAAATTTACACCCAGATATCAAACTGCATCTCTATTGTCGGAAATATATATAAATCGCCATTCATTTAAACAATCAAAAACATTAATCTTACTTCGTGATGGTGATTTGATCTTGGACTTCGACAGTTCCTAGTTTGCGATAAACTTCATGCAACATTTTGTTTCCTTTGTAATCGCTACCTCTGCCATCTATCATTGCAAAGATTATATTACGCTTGCTTGCTAAGTAAGTGCCCCAACTGATCCCAAAACTTTCTTGGACAAGCTGGCTGTTAGGTCCAGCATAACTGAAATAACGGGAACAAATATCAACACAGAGAAATCTACAAGTTAATCTAATCTCAAACTGTGATTAAGAATTTTATATGATTTACTTAATACAAACAAACAGGGCCATCTCAAGAGAATCATGGACCATGGGCCAAGGGATTTTTCTAAAGCCCTACCCCCTGGCAAATTTACATGCTTACTCTACAACTACTAAACCACAAATGCAGCTTACCCATATTCGTCTGTGGAACTTTTAACGAATTAGCACATGTTGGAATGTGCATGTTCAGAACATAATGTGAAGTTTGTTTCTGTGTAATGCTTGTTATGCAGTGCTGCCATCTACCATAAAATTTTCTAACTATAAGTAAAGTGTAATGATTGAATAATTGTATCATTGTGGTTCTGTTGCTCTTTGTGGCGAGACATATTTAAAGGGAGATTGGCTCAAAGTTTGGAACTGGAGAGAACCAACTTCAGCCAACCTGGGTCCTTGCGATGTGAGTCAGTAACTATGACCACTCGATCACCACAGCGGCATATGCTTACTCTAAAAAATTTTCAGTCAGATCTCATTTTTGTTAGCCATCCTGTGCCATGCCTAGGTGGGCCCATGCGTTAAGATGGCACTGCAAACAAGATGATTATTAAAAAAATAATAATTACACTTGTAGCATCAAGGGATATTTCGTTATTTCATCTTCCCTGAGTCCAGGAGGTAACAGCAGCATAACTTGCGCCTCTATAATGAAAAACAAAATCTTTAAATTAATAGATTAAAATGTACAGCAAATAAGTTCATAATAACATGTTTTTTGAAACATAACTTGGTAATGCCTGGCAGTCAAAGCTTTAGCTAGAGAAAGAAGGTTCTAAGAACCTCCACTTCCCCTGACTGCCCACAACCTCTGATCTGATTACTGTCATCAAGACAATTATTAGACCATCAGGACTAGGGTTACCAGATGTCACTTTTTTATGCCATTTTTAAGCATCCTCCAACATTTTGGAAAAATTGCCCTTTTGTCTTTCTTTTCAGGTTCCAGGAATTGTTTTTCTTTCTTCTCCCCCCCCCCATTTTGAACCATACATCTCTTCATTGATATGAGTGTTTTGTGGTGTTTTTTTTGCCATACAATGGTACTTCGGTTAATGCTGGCAGATAGATTCTACAACCATAGGTGTATTTATGGTTTAACTGCCTCTGGGCTTTACAAATTTCACTGCCTTTTTTTTCTCCCATCCAAGTCTAATTTTACGGACTCAAATTTGCAGCACTGTGACATGACCTTCTTGGCCCCGACCCAGTAAACTTACCTGGTCATAACCTTAACCCGGTCACTTACATGCTCACACACTTTTTTTTGTCACTCACATGCTTGCACACATTCTAGGCCACTCACTGACCTAGTAACTGGCACCCTAGGTCACTTTTTCGATCGCATACTGATGTAGCTCTTCACTGTCTAGGTCATTCACATGCTCACACACTGTTTTGGCCACTTGATCTCCAGTTCATTTCCACGCTCAAAACACTAAAAGTCACTCTTTTGGTCAGTTACTGGTTTTACCCTTCTCTCTCTAGGTCACTCACGGACAGGTTCTTTGCTCTCTTGGTCACTCTTCTGATTCCTCACGTGCTTGCACACTCTTTCATTCACTCACATGATTGCAAACCCTATAGGTCACTCATTTGGTCATTCACTAACCTTAGTGCATCATTCTCTAGGCAGAGGCACACTTATGGTTTTACAGCTTGTGGGCTATAAAAACTTTTCACCATGCTTCTACCATTCTAATAACTTTCTAACTTACTTTACCACTCATTACTAAACTTTGTTGCTCCTCAGAATTTGCCAATTTGGGCTAAAGCCCACCCCCTGTAAATATGCATCTGTCTATGACGCAAGTAGCTAAATCTTTGTAAGTTTACTGATGGGTATCAATCACAGCTATCAATTTCCCCCAGAGGAATGTTTATGAGGTGGCTGCATGTATGGTTTTGTATCAGTGGCATACTTGCAAGAGCACTAGGAAGGCTATAGCCCAGGGCAGCAAGTTTGGAAGAGCAGCAAATTCAAGTAATTGGTGATCAAGAACATTTGAACAGGAGAGAGAAGGGCAGCAAAATTTGAATGACTTGCGGTACAATTTTTCAATCATTAAACTTCACTCAGAAAAATTGGTGGTAGGTGGCAGCAGTACACATAACAAGCATTACACAGAAACGAACTTCACATCAGGTTCATAACACATACATGCACATTCCAGCATGTACCAATTCGTTAGAAATTCCACAAAGGAATATGGACAAGGTGCATGCGTGATTTAGTAGTAGTAGTAGGCAGCAAAGCCCTAAATATGCCTCAATTAAGTAGTAGTGGTAATCAGTACTGTCTGAGCAGTGCCAGGAATTTCCCAGAGAAAGCAATGTAATGTTCTGGGAGGGGGGGGGGTCTCTTACCATAGGCAGAGGATAGACTTGAATGTCTACGGGGGCATGATGATGATTGCTGGGGAAGATGATGATGTTAGTTCATGTACACCAATATATATATATTAGATCAATCTGCTTTGCCTTTGATGCTGGGGGAAGGGGCACTATGCTCTCGTATGCCCCCTATCTCTGCCCATGTCTCTTACCTAACTGAAAGTGCATACCTGCCTACCAATTCTAAAGGTTGGAATATACTATGCTGAAGTGACTTGAATATCAGCTCACAACGGAGAAGTTGTGAATTGTCTGCTGACTTTCACACTGACGTGGAAATTAAGTGAAGTGGAATTTGCATGTCACAGAACGTCTTTGACATGACGTGAAATCACGTCACATCAGTGTAGTGGGTTTCGGTCTTCACTCTCAAAAATCATGGCATCAAATCTCATTATCACAAGACCCCCAGGCCGTGTCTGGATGAGGCAATGCATTTAAATGGTCCTACTACCAATAATAACTCAGTGCCAATTCTCTGTCATGCCTTCGGATATATTCCTGTAAATGAGCATGCAAAATAAACTTTATGGCAAATCTTGCAGGTTGCAATTCCGTGAAGTAACTTTTGAAAATAATGTTGTAGTGAAATTGTACAAAGTGAGGGATATTTGCATATTTATAGATGAGATTTGATAAACGAAAAACCGAAAACATAATCAAAATAGGACTCACTGTAAGTAGTTCCCGGAATTGGCACTTGGAGCTGCTTTATCGTTGGAAGGGATCTTTTTGTGAGCAACTCTTTGAGGTTATCATTTGTATCCAAAACTGTTTCTGTTCGAGAATAAAAAAATGAATTGGTCACACAATGAATTGTAATCACATGTTTATAAACTTGAATCCATCAAATTATCCACTTGATTTAAGGTTCAGCAAATATGTGAGGATGAAATTTGTATTTACTTAGTTCTTTATCTTCAGTTGATCGTAGCTCTATTTGCGGAACACCAGGTCCAAGGCACTTCAGAATGTAATAAGAAGACTTAGGAGCGAAACGAGCCGAGTTATAAAGGCAATCAGGACTAACATCGCATGTTATACAAAATGTCTGACCAGGAGATGAATGAGTAATATCTGTTACACCAAACAAGTGACGTTCACCAGGCTTATCTTCTAGTGTGCTGATGTAATATCTAGAGTAAGAAGGAACAAATCATAAGAAGCTGTGACAATAATTAAATCTAGACAAGACATTCTCAATGCTTGCGAGCATAGGGTTACCAGATGTCCTCCCTTTTGATGTCATTTCAAGTGCCCTCCTACATTTTAGAAAATTCATCGTTTTGTCCTCTTTTTCAGGATTTCATTATTTTTTTTTCTGGGAAAACTAAAACCCTACACCTCTCCATTGACATGAATGTTGGTTTGTGGGGGTTCCCCCTTCCCTCCCCCACACGTTTACATGCTTTGATCAATTGCCGTCAAAATTCTGAGAATACAAGAACCCAAGTTACCGGCAGGGCCACAAATACTATTCCAACCATGGAAAATGCAAGTTTGAAAAACAACTCTGGAAGAAGAAAACTGCAGCATTTATTTTAATGTTTGCTCGCCATTAAATGCAGTGATTTGGTCCTCCTTACCAACAGGGGAAGGAAGGGGAGGAGTAATGTCTTCCATTCAGAAACAAAGAAAACAGGATGCAAACAACACTCGATGCTGATTCTTAGTGAAAATGGGAAAAAGTGATATTAAAACACAGTGTGCATGCAGGCGTCACCCTTTCTCAGTTTTTGAATCTGGTAACCCTGTGCAAACATTCTTAATTCTCACTTTGAATATCAATATTTGTGTTGAATTTCCTGCTATGAAGGTGTTGATCGACACCTCAATTAAACTAGCTCAATCAAGAGATATTCAGTGATTTATATTATACTGGTGTGAGTATGAGTGGATACAGGCTCTTAATACACGGTGTGCAAGTAGGAGGCTATTGGTTTGCCTTTGTCCCCCCCCCCATGCCTCCAATGCATTTTTTCAAGTGAAGGAGGGGAATGTCATCACGTTTCCTCTTTGTATCTGCATGTGGGTCTCGGTTTGAATGTATGTCAGAATTCCCATTTGAGTGCTCTTCTAATACAGAGGATAAATAGTGATTATCAACGTGCCTTCTAATTTATATTTTGCCTGTACAGGCCTGTTATTACTCAGCACTCAGAGTTTTAATATCCATGGGGAAACCATAAAATAACATGCTACCATGTGCAATAGAGGGAATTTCTTCTGCATGGCAAAAATTCTGTGTGCACAGAAGCATATTTACGGTGCGATATTTTGTTCATAGCTTGAAAGGAATATGGTAGAACCTCTTGATAATAGAAACTGAAGATTTTTCTGCTAACGAGGAGTGTCTCTTAATGGATAGTAAAATGCATTGAGGCGTGTTGGTGTAATCAAGAAAAGTGCCCATTAATGTGAAAAAAGTCTGCCAACTGCATGGCCCCCACAGGAATGGGGCTGACCAGGTCCCAGAACCTGGGACGACATTTTTTTTGTTTTTCACACAATAAATTCACCATTGGAAGGGCCTGTGAAAAGTCTGGCTTGGAAGGGGAGCTGCAGAATATGGGCCCAGCCTAGGGTCCCTTATCCAAGATGTGAGGTCCATGGCTAACAGGGAGTGCCCAGTATGGGCGATTCCAATATATAGTTGAATCCCATTTTAAAAAATACCGTTATAGCAAAAAATCTCATTTCAATGAACACATTTCTAATCCCTCAAATAAGTTTACATAGGAACAATGCTAGGTAACCTGGAATTCCTTTATAACAAAATTTCATTGTAATGAAGTAATTCTTCCAGTCTCTTGGCATTTGTTATAACGGGATTCGACTGTATTTATAATCATGACTTGAACATTTTTTTCAAGATCTTGTGCGTTTTATTTTTGGGCTCAAATCAATGATTTTTTTTGACTGAAATGATTCAGTCAGAGTTGATTGCGGCAATGAAAGAACAGCAAAAACATACTTACACAGTCTTATCTTTGGCACTATGTTCGAGAATTTCCGTGACAACATATTGACCCTTCGTCAAGAAGTCTAATTTTCCGGTCTGTAATGATACATCAATTCATGTCATTAGAATGGAAATGTATGAGAATGTCCAAAATCAGTGAATTAAACGTCCATTCATCAAAATAGTGCAACAGTCGAACTTCCCTGAAATAGAGAAAAAAAATAACACAGTATGCACCTCACCTGAACATTCACCATGGCTAGATGTTTGAAACGGCCAGCACTGCTTTCTGGCGGTCCTGGTAAAATAACAAAGTAATACTGTTTATCATCTGTAAACTTCAGACCATCGTAAAGTTCAACCCATCCTTGTCCTTTGGTATCTTCTTCATGATTCTGAAAAAGATTTAAAAAATTGTGTATGCTATGTTTGCCAGGGGCGTATTTATGGTTTTGCTGCCTGTGAGATACATGAATTTTGCTGCCCTTCTTCTAGTCTAATTTTTTGATGATTAATACCTTAAATTCATCAACCTATGCTATAACCTGCTTGAGATCATCCCATCCCTCTCCTACCAGTACACCTGTGTCTTAGTCACTTCCATACTCACTCTCCCTCAAAGTCACTTCTTTGATCACTCCCATGCTCACACACTAAGTCAATCTTTTAGTCATTCACATGCTTGCACACTGTTCTGGTCACTCCCGTGCTTGCACACTGGTTTGGTAACTCACATGATTGAACATGCTCTAGGTCACTCTTTTAGTCACTTACTGGCATGGTTCTTTGGTTTATCAGACATATACCATTTACAAGTTTACACATGCTCTATGTCTTTTTTTTTTTGGTTTTTCACATGCTTGCACACTCTCTATATCACTTGTTTGGTCACTCTTCTCCTCACTCACCTGCTTTCAAACTTTCTAGGTCACTCACTGGCTTACGTGGCAGAGGTGGATTTATTTAGGGTCACATAAACTTAGCCGCCCTTCTCCCATTCTACTAATTTTTTTGGTCACTTTCCTCAAATTTGCCACCCCAGGCTATAGCAGCCTGCTAAGCAGCGCTGTCTTAACGCATGGGATCATCCGACACGGCCCAGGAGCCTGAAGAGAAAAGGGGCATCACAAAAATGAAATGTGGTTGGCGTTTCCGAGAATTCACCGCATAGGGCCTCAGAAAAATCATTTGGCTTGGGGGTCCATGATGCTCTTGAAACGGCTCTGCTGCTAAGCCCCCCCTTCCCGCCACTGATGTCTGTATCAAAACATTTCCTCTGTACATAAAGCTGCACAAATATTGGGTACAAATGCTACAGAAAAACCACCCAATGACAAGAAAGGCCACCAACTATATAACTATCAAGTTTTAGTTTTTCTTTCGTTAAAGATGATTACAAAGAATTAGTCATTTATAGTGAATATAGAGTCTCTTACTGTTTTGCAGAGCCATCCGTCTGATTCCCTGCAGATACTGATGATGGCATGATCTTGAGAGCGTTTCAACCAAGTAACAGCCAACGAACCGTTGTCTGCCCACTGAACCGTAGTGAAATAATAGTCCCTATTTCAAATATACAATGGTACATTTTCAGGTTACAAGTTCCTTGACTCACAAATGAACCAAGTTGAAACAAAAGTAATCACTAAAAGTGCTTTAACTCAGTGGTTCCCAAATGGGTGTGCGTAGAAAACTCCAGGGGTCCATGGTCTGATTGTGGGATTATAAAATAAATTAAAGCAAAGTTTTTTAAAAAGAAAGCGAATATGAATGAATTACTTGAAAATAAAAGTTTCAATTTAATTTACGAGCAAAAGGGCAGACTTTGATAGACTGCAGCAGTGATATTGTTATGATTCGCCAAAAATTGTACTTGTGGAGACAAATCTTGATAGGGGTATGAAGCAGTATTTTAGTGGTTCTTCTGCAGTCCAGTAGATGGAATTGCTATCATTGATGGTATTGTATTTATTAGTTGGATGAAATGTTCTCCACTGTTCGAAAACATTCTCACTGCTAGAGTGAGGCTGTAGTTCCTGCTGATATGAATGGGTGGTTCATGGCTAGACATAAATTCTGGGGATCCACGGCTAAAACTGGAGGTTCATTTCAGATACAAAGATTTTCTGAGGGGTCCACGACAAAAAGTATTTATAAACTGTTCCTCTAACTCAAGACAAAATACCCAACTTATGAGCTTGAAATGTACAAAAAATGCATTTGATACATGAAAGCTTGGTTGATTGGTTCTGCTAGCACTGAAAGCGATTGTATTGGACCGTACTGCAACAACTTGAATTGGTACTTTTTCGACCTCACCTTAATGAGGTTCAACTGTAAGGCTACATTTGTTCCTGTGCAGGGCCAGAACAAGAGGGGGGGGGGCAAAGGAGCAACTATCCTGTGCAGCAAATTTTAGGTGTGTGTGTGTGAAAACAAAAACACCATCATAAAATAATAACATTTTACATTGGTGGGGGTAACAAAATCATATTTCCACCCTCCTTCTCCCCCCCCCCCCCGCAAAAAAAAACTAAGTTACAACCTTAATTCTGTGCATAGAGTACATTGCACTGTGCCATAGTAATTGAATTTTATATAAGTGTTGACATTTTAGAGAATGGGGGGCATGAATTGAAGAGATATTTACCATTCTGTGTGGGGGGAAAATTGCTTTGAGATACGAGTAACTTTCAGCCATAATCTAAACTTGTAACTTGAGGTATAGCTATGTATGGTCAAGTCTCTATAATCCGAGGTGGATGGGACTGAAGCCACCTCAGATTACCAAAAAATTTGAACAATCCAAAAAATAAATAATGCTTTAAATTTTGGTTTTATTTTGAAAAAAAAAAAAGCAAAAGCAGAACTAGCATACTTACTCCATTTGCAACAAGTTTCGTTTCTATTCAGTCTTTTTATAGCTTCAAACTTGGTTAGCATAGAAACAAACTTTCTTTTACTTGTATTTTTGAAATAATTTTTGCATCATCTCACAGACATGAAAAATAGCACAGTATAGAGTTCTTAGCCATACAACAAGTTTCAAAAAATGAGGAATGTGGAAAAGGGCGTGAAGATGAGAGAGTGGTTGAGAAGAGTTCAGGATGGGATTGATGGTGAATGAGGTGAGACCAGTGCCATCTTAACACATGGGCTTACCGGGACATGGCTCAGGCGCCTCAAGGGAATAAAGGGCCTCACAAAATATAAGATCTGATAAAGTAAAATAAGATCTGGTTGAAATTTGAAAATTTGCCAAGGCCTTAAAAAAAGGCCTTAATAAGGCCTTAAAAAATTACTTGGCCTCAGGAGCCCACGATGCTTTTGAGACGACACTGGCTGAGACACAGGTTTCATCTGCCTTTCCAATGATTTTACATAAGCAATTAAAGAAAAATGCCACCATTATGAAGGAAATGGTCAAACTTGCTCCTCTTTCTCAATGAAGCTCTGAAAGTTAAAATGGTCTACATCCATTCAAGCGAGTGATATTTTATTACACCAGCTGGAAAGAATCTTAACTTCTGCAAACTATGTGGCTACAGAGGGCACCAACTGAAGGGGGATAATTTTTTGGGGCGAAAACTAAAAGGGAGCAATTTTTTAAAACACCAACTGAAGGAGAGGGTTGATTTTTTTTGTAACCAAAATACTATTCGCTTGCAATTGAAAAGCGTCCAGAACCCACCCTGTACACCAGATACCCATAATAGGGCTGGGGGCTACCTAGTTCCTTTGAAACTGAAATTACTGTGCAATATGTATGTATATACTACATATAGAGTATTCTTGGGGGGGGGGGAGGGGGGTGTAAAGCGAGAGAAAGAGGATCTCAAGAGAGAAACTCAAAAAATATTTCAGTGCCTCAGATGATTTACAAAACTCTAACTTTGGAGGCTTGGATATTCAAAGCTCTACTGTACATTCATTAACAGAAATCCGTAAAAAATATCTGCACATACAGATATCGATAGTTGAGTAACCTTTTTCATTGCAGAGAGATTGAAAAATTTTCGGTATTGAAAATGTTGTATGCGCTTCACAAGATGCTATAGTTGTTCAAGATTACACACAAGTGACGCAAAGGCACCAAACATCCTAATCTAACTCCCATGAAGAAAACTTTTTAGAATTCTTGAATTATAGATACCATATAAAATATGAATCAAAATTACTTACAGATCCTCGTATTCTTTTGGAGGTTGTACTTGCAGAATTCGTGAAGTATCTGTTAGATCCACCACCCATATCTGCACGGTAGGATTTGGCGTTCCTGGCTGTAGTGAGAGAATCAAGAATTAAAATGATTAATACATTGTAATGAATTCAACATATCTTTTATATCATTCAGCGATTGTATAAAGAGTGAAAAATCTATATAATAACACTCAATGGACTGGAGAACCATATCATTATAGATTGAATATATAGGGTTGGCGAGAAGTCCATGCATTTTAAAAATTAATAACAAATCAAGATTGATTGCCCCAATTGACATAAAAAGTTGTGGTTTGTACTAAAGCACCTATTATAGCCTAGAGGTTTTTTTTTTAAATAAATTAAAGAAAGTGTGTTCCAATTTCACTCACAGGTGGCAGCGTAAAATCAAAACCCCAACATAACACATAAAATGTAACATAAACAGTGCATAATTAATGTTTATGGCAATGTTATGACACTTTGTATTATATAAAAGTACTGCACTTCAACAAGAGCACTTTTTCATCCATTTCGGTGTAGCTTGAGCTAAAAAGGGTGCTTATATTGAAATGTGATAGTTTTATGCAACACAAATTGTCATATACATTAATTATGCACTGTTTGTGTTGCATTTCATGTGTTATGTCGAGTTTATTGTTCTACAGCACCACCTATGAGTCAGAAAATTTAAACTTTCTAATTTATCAAAAAAAAGAAAAGAAAAACAACCTCTAGGCCATGATAAGTATTTTAATGCAAACCATACCTTTTCATGTGAATTGGTTGAATTGTTATTGATTTTTAAAACGCGACCAGGACTTTTCATTCACCATGTATTAATGTATTTATTTTCACTATGAAAAGCGCACTGGTATCAAATTAACATCATTATATAGGAAATTGTTGTTATAGGAGATAGTTATCAGGCCTGTAGCCATAAATTTCTTGCAGGGAGGAAGACCACTTTCATTTTGGGGGGGACCAAAGTGATAGAATAGATTTGGCCATCTTTTCCCTTTTTCTGTCATATTATCATATTTTGGTTTGGGAGAAAGACCCATAATTTTCCCCCTACAGCCTTGGTTATCATTATATAGGATTTTTATACTGAATTATAATAGGCCCAGATTTTGTGTAGTCACATCATGAAAACTGCAACTAAAATTAAGGGTTAAAAACTCATACTTTGATTGCAGCAGATAGGAGTAACAAGAATATGGGCATAAATCATACAGGTATGAAACAAAAAAAGCATTATTGATCAAATAAATAGGGCACTTTCCATGATTCTGAGACAATCTGCAAGTTATAAGTATTCTTACTTCTACCACTTAATCATGCCTGCACCTTTTGAACATTCTTCTACAGAATATGAATAAACAAAGTACATATAGAACATGTGTTCTGAGTGTATGGGTTATCCTAAAGTATCTATGTTGCCAGAGTTATGCATGTTTAGTGTTATACTAGTGCTGCAATCTATTTTTACTTGAAAAACGCTAGATCTGGAAAGGAAAGTATTGTGCATACCTTTGGGTACCTTAAAGATATCATTTCCGTATAAACATTCTTCACATCTCTGTATGAACCATAATAAGGGTACTTCATTTCCTCAACTTTGGTGTCATTAAATGTGGCGAAAGCAAGCTGTTTCCCATCTTCTGACCACCAGAGGGCATGACTACTTGACAGCACTTCCTCTGAAACAGTGTGGAATGTGAGAAATGTTTGAATAAAAATATACACCAGATGAAAAACTTATGGCAATGATCTCATAGGAAAACATAAATTTAAAGAATTCTATATGATGATTCATTGGGCAATAAATACTTTATTGTACAAAGAATATCAATCAGCATTTATGAGACGAATGTTTCTCACCTTCATACAGCCAATCAGGTACTCCATTATATATGACATCATCAAGTCCAGTTGATGTCAATCTCTTTGGTTCTGAGTGAATACTTTCCATATAATAAACATCATTGTAAAGCACATAGACCTATATTTCCAAATATTAGATCGGGGGGAAAAAAAGCAAAATGAAATGCATTCGATTTCTGAAATTTCTTTCAAAATATTTCAAAGCTATATGAAAGTGATAGAAGTAAACTACAATATCATCCACAGTAAATGTGAGCACACACTCCTTCAAAAAACGATGTTTTTCTAGTGATACTCATTAAAAATGTACCTAATATCTGAAGGATTTTAGTTACAGTTTTGTTTTGTTTTACCGATGGATGGTGCTGTGTGGCATCAGAGAATGGGGGAAGATTTAGATTTATCACGTTGGCAATATGAGTCAGTATGTTTGAGGCAAGATGGCCTTCAGCCATGTGTTTTGTTTGTACCCTGTGCATGTTTCCTCATATTTTCTCTTTTGTGCATGAAGTAAATGTATCGCAAAATGATTTTCTCTTTTTTCTGTGGAAGTTGATTCACCTCTAGAGAAATATCCCTAGAAAAAAATGGGGGCTCAGTGAGGAGATTGCGCTGAAGGTTTCGTGAGACTCACCCTGACTGTGAAAGTTTTATCTTTGTGTAAATCATCCTGGCTCTAAAACAAAATTGGGCTCAAAGATTTCGTTCTCATGTGAGCCATCCTGATTATGAAGGTGTCACATGTTTATGAAAACAATGCTTAATATCAAGGAAACAGTTATTTTCCGGATATTATGCCGAGGCGAGCTCGGAAAGAAAAGTCATCATGTCTCCGCCGGGACTCAAATCCAGGCCCTCTTGCATACCGGGCAAGCATGCTAGAGGGCCTGGGTTCGAGTCCCGGCGGAGACGTGATGACTTTTCTTTCCGAGCTCGCCTCTGCATAATATCCGGAAAATAACTGTTTCCTTGATATCTCTGGCTGAGAAAGAAGCCATCTATATCTCTCTAATGCTTAATATGTCAATGTTATTTTTGTGCACTGTGTATAATGTTTGCTTTTTACTTGGAAAATTGATCTGAAATTTCATTGAATTCAGTGAGCCATAGGATGGCAGAGTTTTAGGATTTTAGTTTGTTATAGTTTTATTTTATGACTAATGGATGGCGCTGCAGCGTCAGGGAAATATTTAGATATGTTGTACTGGCAGCATAAATCGATCTGTGGGGCAAGATGGCATTCAGCCACATATTTTGTTTTTAGTCTGGATATGTTTCGTCATGTTTTATTCTTTGTGTGTGAAGTGAATGTAAAGAAAAATTGTTTTGTTTCTTCGCTATGGAAGCAGATTCACCCCCAAAGAATATTATCCCACCTAGCATACCTAACATGAAGTTTGTTTCTGCAGAATGTTGTAAGCCTGATTGCTCTGTCTGTGGGAAACAAAGATTATATTATTGCTGACTGAGGCTTAGATACTTGAGGCATCATGTTACTTTCCATACAGAAACACAGCATATTGCAGCATATTTGTGAACATATTCTGCATATCAACCCACCGACGCACATTTTTAAAAAACATGAATACTTACTAGTTGACTTCCTGTTGGGCCCCATGATGCATATTGTAGCTTCATGTCTGGGGATTCAGGAAATAATGGTGACATGTAGCTATAAAATAGCAGAAAAAATATACATGAAACAAACATATTTTTTCTAAAATGTGATAAGTTCATATACAATTTATAAATTAAAAATTAAACTGACAACAGGAAACATCTCACAAATACTTTTTTATGTAGGTAAATTAACTAAATTCTCTTAGCAATACTAAATATCTATTTCAAACATGCAAATAATACCCCAGAATTACCCGATAGGTGGGGTAGGCACTAACTGCATGGGCCCCAACAAGGGTGGGGATAACAGGGCTCCAGCCTTGGGGCCTGGGAAGATTGTCATCAGTTCCCCCCCCCATAAATTAACCATGGGGGGAGGGCATGTAAAGGTTGGTGAGGGGGGACCTGCCGAAATTCCCAGCCTTGTGGCCTGCAAAAATTCTCAGCCTAGGGGCCTGCTCCAGGATGTGAGGTCATGACTAAGCATGTAAGTTGAGTGCAATTTCGCATACAAATCCATTAAATAGTGATTTAATTGAAACTAGTATTTCTGAAGAACACCAAAAAAGGGTTTTTTTTTTTTAAACTGTACTCAAAATGCAGGTTTTCCTACATGTAATTAAAGAATTCTCATTAAGTTTTTAAATTCAGGTCAAATATATGCATAAACGAAAGTCATATATAGAGCAATATTTGATCCACAAAAAAAAATCTAGCTTCTTGTGTCAAAACCAAATAATTTTGCTATTAGTTTTTGTTTCTTTGGATAAAGTCAAGTAAAGTGTGGCATGTGCATTGTTTCAACAAATGTTAATAGCATCATTTTAACGGGAATACATTAAATGGATCATTCTTCAAAAATGAAAGGTATGTTTCACAATTTATCTAAAGTCAAAATTGATTTTCGAACTCTCTGAAAAAAGATTTTAAGCAGCTTTCCTAGCTTTTAGCTTTCGGCACCTCAAAATTCAGCTCAGCTTGGCTATATGTGGTGTCCAGTTTGAATGAAAAATGTTTATTTACTCGATTATAACATCGAAAGAAAATATTTTTTTGATCCCATCTATAATCCCAGTCGCTTCTGAGCCTTTTGGCTAAGATCAAAGTGTATAGCTATAATTACCATAATGCTTACGAAATGTGCTGAAGAATTCAAGAATCAGGCATTTTTCGCAGAAAATTGTGTAACTCTGAAATCACTTAGGTTGGGGTATATAGTAGAATCACATAAATTTTTTATGCCTACACAAAAAAATGCGGCAAAAGAGTAATGATAATTTTGCAAAAAGTATACCTACTCACTGCTTATGTTGTACAGTAGGAAAGATGCTCTATACGTGTATCTAAATACCTAAAGAAAGCAAAACCATTACTCATTAGATGGTGTTAAAAGGAAATGATGATTATGAAAAAAATCAAATATAATAAAGTCTATCTTCAAAATTGATCTTCATAAGATATTGAGACATTGAGAACACTTTATTAAGTTCTCACATTATTGATGAATTCAAGTTATTACAGTAGAGCCTCAAAAACCTGAGCCCCGTAAATTTTAGTTTCCAGATAATCCGAGGCAAGGAAAATTTTCAAATTTCTTTCTTGAGACACTCCTTTTCCTGTTTTTTTTCCTCCAAGAATCCAACTTCTTTATTTTTTCTTCCCAAACATACTGCGTAGTACATAAATATTGTGCAGTAATTTTAGTTTCAAAAGGACTACTACTACTAAGCCCCGCGTACAACTTGTCCATATTCCTTTGTGGGACTTTTAACGAATTGGTATGAATTTAATTGCCGGAATGTGCATGTACATGTTTGAACCTAAGGTGATGTTTGTTTCTGTGTAATGCTTATTATATGTAGTGCTGCCATCTGCGATCGATTATTCTAACTACTGAAGTGTAATGATTGAATAATTGTTCTGTTGTAGGGGCCTGCTGCTTTCTGTTGCGAAACTATTTCATGGGGATACCCGCCCACATTTGTGCCTCAAAGTTTTGAACCACAGAAAACCAACTTCATCTGATGAACACTGTAGCAATAGGCAGGGGTTAAAAAGGGACTAGGCAGCTCCCAGCTCTATAATGGGTACAGTTGTTGCAAAATATTAGACTCCCCTGAGTAGACGAGAACCCCTTGAAGAACTTTCAGGGGGGGGGGGGGGTCACAGAGAAAGAAATATAAGTTTGACCATTTTCTTCATGATGGTGGAAAATAGCATTGATCCTTAATTGCTTACATAAAAACATTGGAAAGACAGTTAAAGACTATTGGTGTCTCAGCGTCGTTCACCATCAATCCCATCCCCAACTTTTCTCAATCGTCTCTCATATTCGCACCATTTCCACATTCTTCATTTTTTATGAAACACATCATTTGGCATCTATAGTCGAGTATAAAAATACAGTAAGCATGCTAGTACTGCTTTTTTTTGCTTGTCTTTTTTTTTTTAAATGTAAAACCAACAATTTAAAGCATTTTTTTGGATTATTCAAGTTTTTTGATAATCCTCAGTGCTTTGGATTATCGAGGCTCTGCTGTAATTGATCTGGTGTTTACATAAAATATAAGACATACCTTTAGTTGTATAATATGGAGCTATAGAACAAGAAACTTACATTACTGTAATCTCGAGCTATAAGAAAATACTGTCTATCAGGGGATAAGGAAAAAATAACTCCTTTGTGCTGTCTCTGAAACAAAATTAAAGAAAATAAAATTTGCAAATTGAATGATTTCAAAGTCTCATGTAAAATATGACACACAGCATTGCATTGAGAAAAAAACAAAAGATAATAAAAAGTACACCAATTTTTATTATTTCTAGGCTTTTCCTGCTTCTGGGTTGACTCTAGAACAGGCACCTTCAACCTGTTGCTCTCGAGCACAACAGTGCTCCCTGAAGCACAAACAGTAATCAATACCCGTGTCCGAGTTCCTGTCCGTAAGCACTTAATAAAAATTCTGAATAAACACATTGTACAAATTACATTCAAGGGTTCAAAACATTTCCATGCATTCATGTCAAACTCAGGGTCACAACTAGGGGGGGGGGGAAGCAGGCGGGTCTCATGGCCCTGGCGTCAGACCCGCCGGGGCACCAATTTCATTCTGAAACCTCTCCTTCAACATTACAAGGGGGACATCAAAACGTGCGCTCACACCCAGGTGACCAAGCATCTAGTTGCGGCGCTGGTCAAATTTAACATAAGGGTGCTGCTCTTTTGATGATATGATGGTACAGGCAGTACTTGCAACTAGGAAAAAGGTTAAAGACCTCTACTGTAGAAGATGAACTACGCCTTCTACACACAATCCAGGTTTATCTCAATAGCATCATATATGTAACTGGAAAAACCAATTCACCAGACTTTTTACCAGCTTGTCAAAATGAAATTGTGATGCAAGAGATTAGCAAAGTTGGTGGGACTTGAATGCATTGGAGTTTTTCTGTCAACAAGATAGTCCAATATAAATACTGTAATGATTAATAAGTTCAAGTATGGGTTGCTGCGTAAAGTCTTATGGGTGAACTAATATATGATGTTGGAATAATTATTAATTATTGTCACATTATTGAAAAAATCATTCAAAGATTGAATGATGACAAGAACAAAGACAATCATTTTTGTGGCATTGAGCTCTAAATTGCTGTGACACACAGTTTGTGAACAATACAGCCCGTTGATACTTTAAATGGGAAATATTTTTAACCACTAGCGTAAAAGCCATTTGGGAAGAAATTTGGATTATCTTTATTTGATGAATCGGGAATAAATTTGGTAACCATGTGCTAATCTAATGGTACACGTTAGAAAAGAAAGAAGGGGAAAGGAAAAATATAGAAAAGAAAAAAATATAATAGATAAGAGGTTTTTTCAGAGCTTTTTTTTCTGCTTCAACCACAGTGTTCTCTTTCACTCTCACATGCATTGTAGAGATGCACATTATGAGGCAATTTGTTGGAGAATAGGAAGCAACATTGGAGGCTTCATTGGAGGCAATTTGTTCAATTGGATAGAAACATGGGTGAGAGATAGGTCACCACACATTATGGTGAACGGGAAGTTTTCTGACTGGACAAGTGTTGAGAGTGGAGTCCCTCAAGGAAGTAGTCTTTGGGCCCATACTTTTTGTCACTTTTTATCGATAAACTCGATCAGGGTATCAACGAGATCGTTAGCAAATTTGCAGATGGCATGAAGCTAATGAGGGTAGTCAAGAACCAAATCGATAGGGAATTGCTCAAGATCAATTTGAATATGATTGCAACATGGGCTAATAAATGTAGCATGATCTTTATGGTTGCTCATTTTAGGTTCGAACAACCAATGTTTCACTTATGAGTTGAATGGTATCGCTACCCCAGATGCAACTAGGGTCACTGATTTGGGAATTTTCATTAACGGAAAATTTAGATATTCTGAACATTGTTCAGCGGTAGTGGAAAAAGCAAATAGAATGCTCGGTTTCATTCTTAACGAGGTCTTTTCGTGTTATAAAGTCATTCTTTCTTTTCTGAGGCTTAGTTCATAATGAACTGGAGCATGCCATTAGATTTTGGACACTGTACTACAGAGGGACATAGACTTGGTTAGGGGTGCAGAGAAGAGCCACACGTGCTCTTGTTGGCAAGCAAGGCTTGAGCAATGATGAAAGACTTGATTTCTTAAATATGTCCACATTGGAGGAACGCAGGTGTCGGGATATGATCGAAGTGTCTAAAATTTTCAACTGGATGGATAGGGTGGATCATGAGTCCACACCGTCAATCAACTGTTTTGACAAGGGGACACTAGTATCGTTTAATAATGGGGCAATTCTAGGTTGAGGTGTGGCAGGGAGTTTTTCTCGAACAGGGATGTTAATAACTGGAATAGCTTATCTTCGGGGGTCGTGTATTCTAACACAATTTGCACGTTTGAAAAGAAGTATGATAGACATAATGGGATATTGATATATGCTTTTATAGTGATATTTTGGTAATATTTGATATCCATATCTTTTATGGGGATAATTTTTCAGCCACCTCATGCAGCAATTTGATTGTTGTGGCTTTTGTATTTGTATATTATTATTACAGAAAGAAAGGAGTGGAAGAAAGAGAAACTTCCATATATAAGGTTATTATAAAGCTTTGTGATGGTGAAGAGAAACAAAAAAAATCACAGAGAACTTGTTTGAATTTATTTTGACTAGTATTTGTATGTAATATTACATTCATGATCGTAAAGAGGTTAATCTTGCTGCACCCACACCAATAGGAGATATCATGCATTATACATCATATACATATCATGCATCACCAACTTGAATAGCATACATTTTTTAATCATTGTTAGCGCCATCTACTAATGAGTCAAGCAGTTTTTTATAACATATGAATTTCAATGATATCAAAATTATTGAAATGATTTTTGCATCAGTGAAGTTTTGTTTGTTAAAAAAGCAAAAAATGTAAAATTTAAAGAAGTAATGAATGCAAATATTTTATCAGTTTTATTTTAATAAAAAATGTTTTATAATAATTTTTCTAGTTATAAATTGATTCACATAGTTTGTGTATGAACTTACTCAATAATGGTTGTTTGGAAAAAACAGCTGCTTTTGTAACTGGCAGATCAACTTCCCGAATGAAATACAGGGATTATGATGAAGAAGGCAAGAACCGAAATGCACCCAACTAGCAAACTTCTTTCTTTAGAACCACCAAGTTTATTTAGATTCAGCGGTAGCATGTGCATACCTCAACCTTCATAATAACACAATGAAAGAGTAGGGCCTCCTCACACTGGAATACTCGAATTGATCTAGAGCATAGGTTCCCAACCTTTTTTGTCCCATCGCCCACTTCTTCAGAAATTTTTTCTCCCATCGCCCCCCAACGCAATCTAGCCCATACGATCCTCTGTTAACCTCGTAATTTCTACCGCCCCCCTGGGGGCGTTAACGCCCACGTTGGGAATCACTGATCTAGAGTATCCTCAACTTGAGAGTAGAGTTGACTTGCACATGTCATGTTTCCCATTCTCCCTCACATGGTGCTACTAAAAATATCTCAAACTCCCGAAAAAATGAGTCTTTTTATTTCACATTATTTTACACCGTCAATCAACTGTTTTGACAAGGGGACACTAGTATCATTTAATAATGGGGCAATTCTAGGTTGAGGTGTGGGAGTTTTTCTCGAACAGGGATGTTAATAACTGGAATAGCTTATCTTCGGAGGTCGTGTATTCTAACACAATTGGCACGTTTGAAAAGAAGTATGATAGACATAATGGGATAAATTGAGAAGCTATCCATACTTTGGTGAGATAACCATAATCTGGTTATATTCTTTTATGAACTGGGCTAGAAAAACATCAAATGTTCAGTGATGAAGAGATGATATCATTATTATGATTGCTACCACAGGGAGTCCCACACCGAGGAGTTAGTGCACCAACCTCTCGATAAGTATAAAACAAAAATGGCTGCAGTTCGATATCAGCAATAAATTTTAGGTCCCTGTCTGATTATCCCTCATGTGCAGACAATGACAAGTGGTGCGATAAAAATGATCAACCAATAAAATCTTCCGTTATATGTGAGTTGCGGTACCGCTTTTTTATAACCACTTTGTAAATGCCTCATTCTAATATACATGGCACTCGAATTGAATACAGTTAGGAATTATGAAATATTAGAAAAACAAACTTACGAAAGTGGTGTTTGACATCAAGCTCTGCCTAGTGTTATTATGCACATTGTACATGAGGATGTTGTGGTAATCATCGCTGTATAAAAACTCATGGTCTGAAAACAAAGTATAAATATAACTTTTAATATAACGAATTCATTTTAGGCAAACAAAACAACATTGAACAATCAGCTATATTCCTCCCCTAAGTATGCAAAGTAATAACAACTAAATGAGTACACTGTATTTCAACAGTGTTTCTCAACCTTTCTGACCACTAGAAGCACCAACATGAAGACCAGTAAAATGTCTGAAATATTTTCACAGCCCACTAACGTACAGTATGCGTTCTGATCTGTTGTTTGCATCCATGGAAATATCATTAATATTTCTGATATAAAATTAAATAATTTTCATTTAATTTCACTTTAATTAAAATTAAGTGTTCAATGTCTACTCTTATGTCATGGATAATTTCCCATAAACGTGGCCAGAGCCAACGTCATTGAGTAAGTACTCATCTCAGAATTTTTTTTCCAGCACCTGAAGTGGGAATATCGGTTGTGATGGGAGGAAAAAATCTGGGTAGAGCTTCGGTACAGGTCATAGTACAGTCGAACCCCTGTAATAGCACCAATACAGGGTAGGGCCAAAAGTTTTCAGTGAACAAATCTTTCATATAGGCATTGTAATGTAAAAAAAACTGTTTTAGCACCAACTCCTCATAATGCCAACTGTTGTTTGGATGTATACAAAGTCTGTGTCATTTTCCGAGAATTTCCACATTTCTTCTTGCATCTCCCTTTTTTTTTTAATTGGAAGAACTTGAGGGGATTCATCCTTTTCACTTCACTACTATTAACAGTCAACATGACAACTGTTTAGATAAAATTACTTGAAAAAAAAATAAAGAATGGAATGGTCGGGAGGGGGACCTAAAGATCACATTTTTCATGAATACCTGAACGTGCATAGGGACTGTAAAGCTGAAAACAAACAACCTATTCAAAGAAATAGATTTATTGATACTGGAAAGTGTACAATCGGCGAACTGAACCAGTTTGTGCAACGTTGTCAAGATTCGTTTTTTAACAGTGCATGGTTTTTTACTCACTGGTCATTGCATTTCAAGAGCTATGGATAGTCATTAACAGGGCCACAACTAGACATTGGTCAGCAGGGACAAGCACACATTTTGGCGTGCCCTTGTAAGAGAGGAGAAGGAGAATTTAACCACTTTACGATCAACGATGTAATATTGTCTCCAAATGCCAGTGGAATCAGTGACTGTTTTCTTTCCCCCTCTCCTCATTATTGCAAAGCTTTGTTGTAATATGCTATGAGAATAAGTTTTTCTTTCACCTTCATTCATTTCTGTATTCCTATTAGTGATTTGTTTTGTACATGAGATGCATCCTTCTATTGGTATTATATAGGCTACATATAGCAGCTAAAGATAACAGGTAGGGTGAGGGTGAAAAGAGAAATCTACTTCATACCACTCTTATCTACATATCTATTATACTGCTTCCCTTTCTTTTCTTTCTTCTCTTTTTCCATTTTCTAACATGCAGTTAGGTTAGGACAAGGTATATATTATACTATATTTATCGCCGACTCATCAAATAGAGATCATCCGAATTTGTTTTCCAATATCTTGTAAGTGAAGGTTTTAAAGGACGAAATTTGTGCTTCTTCCCTGGTCCGGTGCCTTGATCACCAGACCAAGCTGCTCCACCCCTTCCTAGTTGCGTCCCGGATCATTAAGAAATATTCTTCCATGATTTGTTCCATTCAGTCATGTTCAAAAGATTTGTTTTTTCAATATCTAAAGAACATGGTTTTTTTTACTATGAAATCAATATACAGGGTGTTCAACAAATGCTAATGTAGCCTTTATCTCATGAATCGCCTGTTGTAAAGGTATGAGTCTAATTTCAAAAATGCTCAACAGGCATTCAAAAATTACCCTGTACCAGTTTTGAGGGGGAAACTACAGTGCGTAACAAAATAAAAAGACTAAATTTTTATATGGTTTCCCTGTGCCCTAACTTTCAATTAGAAAGTTGTTGCCCTGTTTCTCCTAATTCCAGCAAAAAAAATTGTTTGTTTTTAAGTGCAATATTCACAGAGATATTCAAATTCAAAAAAATGGAAGAAATTTGGGAAAGCACAGTGTTAAAAAATTTATACGGAATTACAGTAATTTCAGTGGTAAGTATGTTTCTGTCAAGTTTTATATGCAGAAATATTTCAAGTAATTGTACAATGTTTACTATTTTACCAATTTTTCCACTTACAACCAAATGCGTCTAAAATAGGTTATATTATTCATGGAGTAACACTAATAAGACGTTGAGATACCATAGTTCATAATAGACATGTGATAATAGTGCTTCTCTGAAACACTATTCGAATCATGATCCAATATAATGACAAACTCATTACAGTGTGTAAATTGTTTGGGATGGATGGTGGAGTTATATTGAGGTTTGACTGTATTATGGGAATTTCAGGTAACAACACATAACAATGAAATCCTTGTCAGGTAGGAAATCAAAGTTACCGGGCAGTCTGCCCAGTAAAATTGTTTGGGGTAGGCAACTGTTACATACCAGAGAACCATGTCCCATTGAAAGTTCGAGGACTGTAGACACCAGTCAACACTTCTTCCAGGCTAACTCTCTTCTTCCCTGAATGGAAACCTTTGTCACCTGAATCAAAATTAAAAGATGATAGTCAATTTCAAAATAAAATCCAATATTTACCTTCAAATGAACTGACTTATAAAACATGCGCATGAGAAAATAGAAACAGCTATAGGCATACCAGGTGTCAATAGGACTACCGCTGTGACGATGAGAGCACATACTAGCACGATGACCAGCAAAGCGATACCTATCCCTCTCCAGTTCTTCTCATCTGGCACTGGTACAACCAGCTCCTGCAAAGAAAAAGAAATATGGCATGTTAGTCAAATTCAATTCAAATTCAATAATATGGCATGAGATTATATCAAGCAAAGTAAAACATAGGCTAACCATGAAACTATATGAAGGAACAATGAATAACATTTTGTATTCTGTGCAAAATGGATGAGTTTCAGCCAGGGTTGTTTGGTCTAAACCATGTTGGTTTTATTCAAAAAATCACATAAAACTAGCCTAAATATAACTTTTCCTCCCTTAAAAATATCACATTGGTTCATTATTAGCCAATATGTTTTATTCTTACCACATTTTCTATCCTTCGGGTGTATTCTGATAATATATCCTTAAATGGTGTAAGATGATATAAGTGGTTTCTTTTTCAAAAAAATCTCATAAAAGTGTCCTAAATATAAATTTTCTTTCATATTAAGTATCTTCGTAGCTGAAAGTTATATATAGTATCAAAATTTCTCATTCTTACTGCATTTTCTAACTTTGCACTACATTCTGATGGTCTATCTTGAACAAATTCATGAATGAGGATTGCATCATCACACCATAGGCCGAGATAGACTTGGAAGTCTGGGGCGACACGATGATGATGTCAATTCAGATATACATTAGATCTTTCCACTAAACTTTTGACGCACGGCGGCATGGCCCTCCGTATCTCCGTCCATGCATCACATATATGTGGTGGTGGTGTATTATCTCAAAGGCTTTTTTCCCCTCATAAAGAAGCAGCAACAGTAGTGACTTCACTGGCTTGCTAAGAGCAGCTGGTCTTATAATCCAAAAGGGGGACCAGCTGCTCCTTAAGGAAAAAGACCAGTCTACTAATAGTTACATTACCCACGGACATTTTCATTTTTTTTCATGGCAAGCAGCGCATCTTGTACTGCATAATGCAACAAGGCATATTGTACTGCATAATGCAACAAGGCATATTGTACTGCATAATGCAACAAGGCATATTGTACTGCATAATGCAACAAGGCATATTGTACTGCATAATGCAACAAGGCATATTGTACTGCATAATGCAACAAGGCATATTGTACTGCATAATGCAACAAGGCATATTGTACTGCATAATGCAACCAGGCTCAATATTGAATTATTATGTTTGCATATTTTCAACATTATCCCCCAGTTAATCAAGGTTCCATTGTACGGAAGTAAAAGCCCGAAATTGGCCAGTTCGTGAAGTGGCTGGCGATCCCTGCCCAGAAAAGTTTTCAGGTAGAAATCCCTTGGAATATGTACTTTGTCACAATTTGGTTAGGATGTACAGTAATAAGTGATTTATGAAAAATAATCAGCTATGCACAGGGTGATTAAAGTTAAAGTTCCGATTCCAAAACACGAATAAGAACTGCTGATCAGAATGGCTTGAAAATATACATGGGTCCATTGCATGAAGGAATGGAATTTTCTTTGCCGAAAGAAAAAAACTTTAAAATGTACAAGTAGATGATGCTGTACTTGGCCAGCGGTATAATCTATTTTGCGCAACCACATCATTTCAGCACTTCAACAGCATCAGTGTGGTGTGAATAGCAGGGTTAGACAAATCCCAGATGCCAGATCTAGAATAGAAAATCAGTTTTGGTGCCTAAAATTTTGTACGCATTATTGCTAAAATGAAGCATGACACATTTTTTTTTTGCTTTTGTAATAATGTGTCTCCCAACATGGGTGTGGGTCATAAAGTCCTGGAAAAGTTTTAAAAAAACCATTACTCAGGTTTTACTTGCGGAAAAACATGCTTTACTTTCAACGAATTTGGCTGGCACCTAATTATTTTTTGTATTTGTCCAGCCCTGGTGGATAGCACAACTTTTATCAAGATGCACATTGCAACACCAGCGAAGCAGCTGCTGAAGAACCATTTTGACAATAACAACATGACACGACACCTGGCCGCCATGTTCAAATGACAGGTGAACGCTACTATAAACCTTGCAACTTTTGGCTAATTAATATGGGATTTGTGTTAATCACACTAATAACTCATCTGGTCTCTACTGGGAGTCGAACCCAAGCCCTGTTGAATTTCAGGCAAGCATGCTACCATCTACATCACTGGAGACATGACCCTGCCTTTGTTCGTTCATGCACTGTGGTGCGAAACGCTGAAGTAGAGGCATTAGTAGCCTCCCCCCCCCCCAGGCTGGATGGCAGAGATAGAGACAGACGGCAGTGCCGTCTTAACGCATGGGCCCACCCAGGCACGGCCCAGGGGCCTTGGGCCTCACAAAAACAAGAACAAGTTGAAATTTTCGAGAATTGGCCAGGTAGGGCCTCAGGAAAATAACTTGGCCCGGGGGCCCATGACGCTCTTAAGACGACATGGTCAGATGCCCCCCCCCCAGCCAAATATTAGGAGACTACTATCAAGGAAACAGATATTTTCTGGACCCTATGCCAATGTGCACACAGAAAGAAAAGTCACCTGTTATCCGACGGGATTCCAACATAGGCCCTCCTCCATTCCAGAAAAGACGACTTTTCTTTTTTGGTCAGCCTTGGCATAAAGTCCAGAAAATATGTTTCCTTGATGTATTTGGCTTGGGGGGGGGGGCGCCTGTCTATATCTAGGCAGTCAAGAAGACCACAGTAACGTCACATCCACCCGCCACCACTAAAAATGTTGCACATAGATCTGGACGAAACATCAGTAAAATCAAATTCCTTTGAACCCAGAGAACTATCTCCTCATCATTAAGTCTCAGAAATCTTCAAGGCAATGCAAAAAGATGCAAGAAACTGGCAAAAATTTCAATTACTGGTACCTCAGTAAATTTTTAGCGGAAAGTCACAGGGAAAATTAATCACATTAATTTTAAAAAATAATTGTCAAGTTTTTATTCATTTCTGACAGTATTTGTGGAGTACCGAGGATAATAATGTATAGGAGTACACAGTCCACCTTCACTGGATTTCCAGATATGCTATCATATGCATTGAAACTTCCATTCTTTTAATTCAAAAGTCTCAATTCCAGCCCTGGGTTGCAAAAACTCCTCAAAGATTTAGTTAAAGCACAACATCAACTGATGCAGTATATGAATACAGGGTGGGACTTTAGGCAGGCGTGAAGCGTGCGATCGCTCTGGGCTGCATAAAATTAGGGGCTAGTACTGCCACTAAACCACGCATGCACCTCATCCATATTCCTCTGCAGAACTTTTAATGAATTGGTATATGTTGGAATGTGCTGGTAGGTGTTGAGAACCTAACGTGAAGTATGTTTCTGCGTAATGCTTGCTTTAGTGCTGGCATTCGCTTCGTCACTCATATGGTCACTAATTTAGTCGATCAGTCATACGATGACTCACTTGGTTAGTTGTATGGTCATGCATTTGATCAATCATACTGTCACTCACGTATTCACTTGGTTAGGGGCCGTTCAAGTAATTACGTAAGCAAATTTTTAGCCATTTTTGACCCCTTTCCCACCCTTGTCAGCAAAATTTCGTCATCGCTGACCCCTACCTCCTAACGCATTTTGGTGGGATCAGAAACGTAAGCGGGAGGGGGAAAAAGGAGGGGGCTTGTGTGCCTTCCCCCCCCCCCCTCCGGAGAAAAAATATTTTTTAATGAAAAAAATATTTAAAAATTAAGATTTTGAAACAAAATGCCTTTATATGTGTTACTGTAATCGATTTCTCTGTTAATTTCAATGCTATTTGAAGGGCAAGAACTCAAAATTTCTCTTTAAGAAATTCATTGCGGCCATAAGCCATACATGGTAAACCCTTGACCCGCGGACCAAATGGGCCCTGAAGGTTATTCGATGTGGCTTGCCTCCCTCAAACCTAATTCTCTAAAAATGAGCTAAGCGGCACATTTACAAATCGCTTAAATGACCAGTGGCACAATTCCAGAGCATTTCAGTGGCCCTTGGCACATTTTCAGATGACAGAGGTAGGCCTCAAGATCACTTTCACATTCAAAGATCACCTAAGTATTCCCCGACACAGTTGCAGAGCACTTAAACAATCCGTGGCACATTTAAAGATACCTTGAGTGACATGTGGCACAGTTCCAGAGCACTTAAGTGGCCCGTAAACATTTCCAGAGCACTTAAGCCGCCCGGAAACATTTCCAGAGCACTCGAAGGATCCGTGAAACATTTAGAGATCACTAAAGTGGCTCTGTAGGGGGCTTATCAGGGGGAATGTTAGTTCAGTTGCCCAATAACTATCGAAAGGTTTTTTTACGTTTTTGGCGCACCGAATAAGATGCCATTAAGAATATTTCATATCTTCATAAAGGGTGGTTGATGACGTAAGCATCATCCAAACCAAGTCCCCTCTCCCCTTGTCACCTAATCAAAAGTCAGTAAATCAGAACCCCCCCCCCCCCATTGATGCTGACTTAATACTTGAATGACCCCTTACTAATATGGTCATTTGCTTACTTGGTCACTCTCCCACTCAATTCGTCAAACCGGGACCGTCTTAAGAGCATCATGGGCCCCCGGGCCAAGTGATTTTCCTGAGGCCCTACCTGGCAAATTCTCGGAAAATTCACCCACTTTTCAATTTTCTGAGGCCCCTCTTCTCTTGAGGACCCCGGGCCGTGCCCGGATGGACCCATACGTTAAACACGGTCACGGAAGGCGAAATGCCACGGATGAAACGTCGGGAACGAAATGTTGGAGGCGAAATTTCCGTAAACCGGGTTTGCCCATGGGCATTTCTCTCGTCCGAGAAACTATAAAGAAAATTATAATCCAATTATAATTGGATCATATTATTACTGTTTTCAAGAATTCGGGTACACAGGGTTATATACAAGATGAATTCGAAATTGCGCCGAGATACTCTCTGAAGAATCATACATTCTCATTGTCTGTGTGAATTCATAGCCCTCAAGTTTCGCTACCCTATATCCCCGGCACCCTCCGCAAGTTTGGACTGACGTTGACCATAGGACTTGGCGTTATTGGGAATGATATGGCAACGGTATATCCCTTTCAGACCCTGGTGCCACAAACGTGTGTGGGTGGCTTTTCTCATTGCATAATTTTGTTCTTTTTACCACAGGGAGTCAAGTAACGACTTCAAAAGCAGGGGGGGTATTTAACCTATGGATCGTGACCCAAACTTGGGTCGCAAGGCCTTCTGAAATGGGTCGTTCAATTCCACTAACACCCAGAATCTATTGTGCTACGGGTTACGACCCAAACTTGATTTACCAGTTCTTCCAAAAAGGGTCGTACAAATCCATTTACAGCCAAAGATTCTCAAGCTATGGGTCACGACCCAACAGCTTGGGTAGTACGGGCTTTTGGCATAGGTCGTACAAATCTCCTTACACGACTGCTGGCCATCTTTCGTTTCCGTGTCCGAACTTGAAAAAAAAACGAACTTCAATCTCCTCCCTCTCTCTCTACTCTTCGTCTCATTTCTGGATTAACGTTATTATATAAAATCTTCCATGGTCAATTCAACATAGATACTTCTGGTATCTTAGCCAAACCATCCTATATCTCTGGAAGACTCGGCCATTCCCTTAAAATAAAACCTATTTTTACTTCCACTGAGACTGCTTTAAATACAGCTTCTTTCCTCATGCCATTGGTGAATGGAACAAACTCCCAAGCAAGCTCTATTGTCGAATCCCCCCACTATCACTAGTTTTTTGTCCAATATCAAACAATATCTTTGTCGTTTTCAATCGCATCCTCTTGTATAGGCCCCAGGGCCAATTATATTGTATAAATAAATAAACTCTTCTTTTCAACTGCTCATTTGCTGTGATTTTTTTTTTTGTTGCAGATCTTGTTTCGATATTCTGTCATTAGCGCTCTGGCTTTGCTTCATTGCATTCGTGTGGAGACGGCAATCCTAATTTTTCTGAACCTCACAACATATGGATAAAATGTGAACGTTGATTCTTCTGGTGATCAATACGATTTCTGTTGTTCCACATCTTTGTTTAGGCTGCTCAAGAAAGGGGGGAAAAGACTAATTATAACATAAGACTCGAAGCCGGAACGCAGCCATAATCTATATGCTCCATGATTAGTATAAGCTTGATATGATCTGCAATAAGGTTTATGAATATGAGCGTGAGTTTCACACACAAAAAAATTGAACAGCTCTTATTTAGGCAATCGGTGAGCTTATAGATCACCGAATTTTCTTTCCCGCGAAACAGAATTTATCAAATCGAGATAACGATAAATAAATTCGCATGTCATCGTGGATGTCGTTGGAACTGATCGAGATTCGATAACTGTTTCGCTGCGCTCCACGCATTGATGATGTCCAATGTTCGTTAATGTCCTTGATAACGACTATTATTGAGATATCTCAATTGTAACCGGTACTCGTCAGCGATTCAATGGTTTTAATATTTTAAATTTGTCTCTCATTGAGAACTGAAATTAATGGTTGAATAATTGAAAAAATTGTGCATGTAAAACAGACTCTTGCAAGGCGGAATTAATCGCACCATACATAAATAAATTATTTGTATCAAGTGAATTGAACATTCCTTAATTATTTTTTAATATGCATTTCACAAAACGTAATTAAAATAAATATTATTTGACATAAATTTTTCATTCCGTTCATCAAATCATAAAAATAAATTTATCTTTTGACAAATTAAACCCTTCTTCTCGGGGACGTGACCAGATGACAGCGTTCCACTGCAAGCTATGGATCTTTTCAAATTTAAACACTAGATGGAAGCACATCCAATAAAAGGTGTTAAGGTAACGTCAACCTATGCTCCACTCGATTTTGACCGTGAGGTAATAAAAGTACACGGTTCTTTTACATTTTTCCACCTATCTTTATTTTTCTCCCCTATTGCAGCGCCACAGTTTTCACTGCGCAAAATCCAAGAGATGCAAGTCTCTTTACTGTGCCAACTGTTGGCGGGTCGTTCCAAGTTTGACGTTCGTCTAGTGCGCGTTGCTTTGCTAGCAATGGAATATTTTGCGACAGAAGCACACACTCATGGAGGAAATTTCAGCAAACCACTCAAGGATAACACACAGCACGTGCATGCAAACGCACTTTTGCATTTTCAATCTTAAGCGTCCGAATGGTCGAAATTACCACTATTTTTTACCGTGATATTGATAATATAGGATCAAGTACTGTATAGACCCATTGGACGCAGTGCCGTCTGAAGAGCAACATGGGCCATAGGGAAAGTGATGTTTAACCATATCAGCGGTAACGACGATGTTTCTCAGCTAACTTGATGTCTTTTATTTCAACAATTACGATAAATCTCACCACCTTAAAACCCTATTTTAATGTGAATCAGTGAAATTTTAAAAACCGCTTAAAGCATTGGGCCCCCACCACTAGCCTGGAGTTATCAGGCCACCAGTTTACATACTTACTCGTGTTGCTTACGACACGGGGACGGGGGCTACTGCTATAAATCTTCACTGACCGAAATTTTCCAACAAACCAACCCTGCCTCATTCAACCTAACGTGAGCGGTTCTATTATCTATCCATCTCATATTGTCCCAAAGACAAAGGCACGCACACACACACTACTATTGCCCACTTTGGGAAACTCGCGAACATCGCAGTACCAGATTCACTCGCCGCAAAGAGCAACAGGACTGCAACGGTATAATTAAGTTGCCGTTGTTAGTTGATGCGAAGTATCGAGCACTGAGCTCTCGTTTTCTTCGTCTTGGTTTCTCTATTTAGGTAGAGATATTGATCAGTCAATGGCAGAATGGTTGCTTAAAAACAACCACTGGTAATTTTTTTTTAAATTATATATAACCCTTTATATAAAATATTCTCACTAATACAAAACAGTATCAATATACTGTTAACAGTTTTCAGGGGTTAAAACATCTTCTACCCCATCAGATTACACTTACTTTCAAAAACACATCTCGTCGATTGCAAATATTCTCAATATCTACAATGATAAACAAATCAGTTTCACAAGTGACCCACTTTGCCACAAATTGCAAAAATTACCAATGCTTTACAACATAAGTTTATAGCATATTTTGCAACATATTTCCATTTAGACAAAAAATGATATGTGTATATACATGAAAACTCAAACAATGTCACCAAAACCATTCAATGGGATTTCAAAACATTTGACAAACATATTTGAAAAATAAATAATTATAAAATAGAAAAATAGAGTAGAAGGTTATACAAATGGTCATTAGAATTTACAGAACATTAATACACTCCTCATAGTCCCATCAGAATCATATGACGTAACTTTTGAACATCTGATAATTATATTAGATTAAAAAATCTATGCTGATTAGGTCACATAACAAATAGTTATATACGTAATTCATATAAGAATTATGAGTTCATATTATACACCTTTCAATTAATATTTAATTTTATAATTATATAAATTAATTAAATAAATAAACAACGGTATAATTATTTATTCATTACACTTCACTTCCATCACTGAGTTGAGAAAAAACTAATAGTTAAAAAAAAATTGGTTGCAGATGAGAGAGAGAGAGAGAGCGCACTACCCATAACAAGCGTTACACAGAAACAACCTTCACGGAAGTTCACTATACGTACACACACATTCCAACACGTACCAATTCGTTAGAAGTTCCACAGAGGAATATGAATGAGGTGCATGTCTGGTTTAGTAGAAAATTTGATTATTTTTGTCGCACCACGGTCATTTTTCTGCACACGAGGGCTAATTAGACCGGGACCAACAATTTATTTTCGATTCCGAACGGCAGGCTTGTCTTTTATACTCATCGAGAGGTTGGTGCACTAACCCTTCGATGGCGGAATCCCTGCGGTAGCAATTTTTTCTACGACCACGTCGCAATTTTTTGTTGTACCAGTGTCAGGAAAGTTTTCTGACAAGGACGAACTGCGTATCGAACTCGCGACACTTCTAAACATCCTTTGGTACTTTGAGCGAGTATCTTATCGACCTGGGCTCCTGGTTTAGTAGTAGTAGTACCAGATTCAACAATCATAAGGCTCTCCCATGCATCTGAGACCCGGGTAGGCCTATTCCTTAAGACGGCACTAATTGGATGTTAATAATCACCCTCCTGACAGAGGGGTGGCAAATCCCAGGCGCTTGGCCGCCATGGCGACTTTAAAATCAGCATTGGTGCTTGAAATTTTTTGTATGTGTGATAGCTAAACTGGACTCTTATGAATGGCACAAATTTTCTGATTTTCTACAGAGTGTCTTTTAACATGGGAAAAGGATGATAGTCCGGAAAACGTCGAAAAAAAACTATTATTTCGAACCGTTTCTCTTGAGTTTAAAATTATCCCTGCCTTCTAATAAGGGGCCATTCAAGTATTACGTAAGCAGATTTTCAGCCATTTTTAACACTCCCCCCCCCCCCCATTCAGCAAAAGTCAGCAAAACACTGACTCCCTCCCCCTCTCCCGTCAGCAGCTTAGAATATTTCATATCTTCACTTCAAAAAGGGGTGGTTGATGACTTAAACCAGCGGTGCTCAACCTTTTTTGACTCGCGAAGCCCTTTTCAGTATATAATTTCTGTGGCGGAGCACTGTTAGACTCGAGGAGCCCTTTTTTGTACACGATTTTTATGGCAGATCCTTGTAGCCCTCTCTTATTTACTCATCGATCAAATCTACTGATTCATTTTATTTTCCTCGAGTCGCAGCGGAGCCCCTGGGAGGTGCGCACGGAGCACCGGTTGAGAACCGCTGACGTAAGCACACTTCAAACCCCCCCCCCCCTGTCATGAAAATCAGCAAATCTGAAACTCCCCGCCCCCCTCGATGTTGACGTAATACTTGAATGACCCCTAAGGAATTTGACTGGCACCAAAAAATGCCTTCGATTTGTCAAGCCTTCATTGCTGAAGGATAAAAGTCAGTCTGAAATACTTATTATTATTATTATTGGAACACGTTTTACATTTTTTATTATTATTATTCACGTGGAAGAAAGTATCTTCCATGTTGATGCCGATATGTTAATATAGTGTTAATATGTTTAAAATAAATATATATGGGCACTTTCTCTGCCCATGTCACGTTAACTGGACATCACGTTTCAATTTACATACAGGTTTCTAGCTAGGACAGTATACATAGCATAGCATCCTACATCCAATAGCGTCGTTATTTCAGTGAAGTTGTACATAGAGAATTAAGAATGGATCTGGGCTTCAGCCAAAGTTCTTTTTTGTTTTGGGGGGTGGGGGAGGCTTTCCAACCTCTAAAAAATACATAAAATAGGACTTGGTAAATTCGAATTCTAGATAATTCGAACTTTTACGAACTCCCCTTGAATTTTCTATCTAATTTAATGTTAAAATTTCTTGTTTAATTCGCGAAGTTCGAAGTTGGGGGGGTGGGAAGGAATCATAATTCTTGTATGGGGTCATTCAAGTATTACGTCAGCATCGATGGGGGGGGGGGGGGTTCCGATTTGCGGACTTTTGATGACGGGGGGGAGGGGGTTTGGATGATGCTTTGGTGCATCAACCACCCTTTTCGAAGATATGATATATTCTTAATGACATCTTATTCAGTGCGCCAAATAAGGGAAAAATCTTTCGATAGTTATTGGACACCTTAACTAACATTCTACCTATTGATAAGTCCCCTACAGTGCCATTTTAATGATCTCTCAATGTTTCACGGATCCTTCAAGTGCTCTGGAAATGTTTCTGGGCCGCTTAAGAGCTCTGGAACTGTAACACGCATCACTCAAGTGATCCGTAATTATGCCACGGGTCACTTAAGTAATCTGGAAATGTTGCGCAGGTAACTTGAGTGATATAGAACCACACTGGGGGTCGCTTAAATCCTCTAAAACTGTGCCACATTTCACTCGAGGGATCTCTAAATGTGCCACGGATCGTTTAAGTGTTCTGGAACTGTGTCACGGGTTACTAATTGATCTTTGAACGTGAAAGTGATCTTTGAACGTGAAAGTGATCTTTGAACGTGAAAGTGATCTTTGAGGCTTACTTCAGTGATCTGAAAATGTGGCACGGCCACTTAATGCTCTGGAATTGTGCCACGGGTCATTTAAGCGATTTTTAAATGTGCCGCTTAGTTCATTTTTACAAAATTAAGTTTGAGGGGGCAAGCCACATCAGATAACGTTCAGGGCCACATTTGGTCCGCGGGTCAAGGGTTTACCATATATGGCTAAAAGGGTGGGTCGCAATGACTGTCTTAAAGAGAAATTTTGAGCTCTTATCCCTCAAATAGCATTGAAATTAACAGAAATCGATTATAATAACACATATAAAGGTGTTTTCTTTCGAAATTTTAATTTTTAAAAAGTAATTTTTTTTTCGTCTGGGGGGGGGGGAGGCGCACGAACCCCCTATACCCCTTCTTCTCCCGCGTACGTTTCTGATCCCACCAATATGCGTTAGGAGGTAGGGGGGCAGTGAGGACGAAATTTTGCTGACAAGGGGGGGGGGGTCAAATATGGCTAAAAATTTGCTTACGTAATTACTTGAACGACAGCTATGACAAATTCAGTTTGGAAATTTTCTACAAGAAGACAGTCTTTATTTTTCTCGTTTTCTCGATCAAATTTGTTAAACAAATTTTTAACCCTTCTCCGATCAGGGATGCAATATCGTTATCCAGACGTCAGTGGAATAAATTCAATCCAGCTGAATGTTTCTTTAACTTATTTTTCCCTCGTCGCGAAGCTTCATTGTAACCCTATGAAACACAAAAGTGAGTGCTTTCTTCCTCTCTTTCTCCTCAGCTCCCCTCCCCCTTCCAGAGATTCCCAATGACAATTTCCTTCCCCCCCCCTTCCACATATAACGTATCTTTCTAATGTACCTCAGAACTTGTACTTCTATTATATATTGTATATGAAATTTAGGAAGACAACACGTAGATGAGGGCGAAAAAGCAAGGTATTTTACATCTCTTTTATCTCTGCTACTCTTTTATCTAATTATCTACTGTCTAAACTTTTCATCCCCACCTCTTTTTTTTTTCTTTCTTTCTTTCTTTCCCATTCTACCTTTCTTAACGTGGGAACAAAGCTAACATATTTATCGCCTATACGTCTAAGGCTGGGATTAAACTATAAACCAGCGGTTCTCAACCGGTGCTCCGTGTGAACTTCCAGGGTCTCCGCGGCCACTCGAGGAAAATAAAAATAAAAAAACCAATAAATTTGAAAAAAAATTGATTATAAATATTTTTGAACAACAAAAATAAATAAATAACTTTGATGAATAAATAAAAAATTGGCCTACGGGGCTCCGGCATAGAAATTATATACCAAAAACGGTTCCGCGAGTCAGAAAAGGTTGAGAACCGCTGGTATAAACGTTTGATAAAAGGCCATTTATAAAACTTGAGAAATGCAACCAATAGGCTTTCTAATAGTTTTCTTTAATAAATTTTATTGTGCAATCTCGGCCTAATACAGATCATTCAGATTTATCGCCACCAGCTTTTACGCGAAGGTGTTAAAGACTAATAAAGGTTCGAAAATTTTGTTTTTCTCTATTCTTGTATGTGATAATTGAATGCCTATTTTAACATTGTTCAGCTGGAGTACATCGAGAATGTGCAGTACTTGATACTGATGATGTTGCTCCAGCTATGAATTAAGATGTAACACATTCGAAATCTGAATCTTTTTGTCGTCATTAATAAAGTATAGGGAAGTTCCGCTTTGTAATACGTTAATTAGGATTGTGTAATACGTTATGGAAGTATATTTCACTGATGGCATAAGAATGATGATAAGCAAAATTTGTGCAGCAGTTTCGTAGCGTGTGATCATGAACCGTTTCCGTAAAATCAGGCTTTGAACGTGGTCAAGGAATTCTGCCGTGATGCTGATTCCGGACTTCAGTCGAACAATGTTGCAGCTAAGATGAATTATTATGATTATTAATTATTACAAAAATTCGGGAAACCACTTTCGAAATTTTAATCAATAATTTTCTTATGTGAATGTTGATGATTAAGTTGCAATCTGTAGCAGATCAGGATAGGATAAGCCGCTGTGCGGGGTCGTGTGGGCATCGTGCTGGACTCCCGTCCCGAGGATCCAGGTTCGAACCTCGTTGACGGCACAATGGTGGTCGGCTGAAGTTGGTTTCCAGGTTCGATGCACGAATGCGAGCCGGTCCCCTATTTGAAAAAGTCTCTCCGCATAGAGCAGGCAGGCCTACAACACGATACTGACAAAACATGAAAATTCAAGCATTTCCATCTTCACTTCACGAAACGGAAGCCAGACGGCAGCATGAACACGAAACAAGCGCAACTCGACAACATAAATACGTCATGGCCAAGCATACACTCAGAACACATGTTCCGGCATGAGCCGATTCGTTAGAAATTCTGTAGAGGAATGTGTACGAGGTGCATGTTCGGTTAAGGAGTAGTTAGAAGCAGATCAGGATATGCGTGCCGATCTCCCCGTAAAAAAAGTCTCGCCACTGAGAGCAACAGGTCTCTACAATTGTTCAATCATTACATTTCACTCATAGTTAGAAGAATTGATGGCAGATGGCAGCACTACATATAACAAGCATTACATAGAAGCAACCTTCACGTTAGGTTCAAAACACGTACACGTACATTCCGGCATGCACCAGTTCTTTAGAAATTCCTTAGAGGAATGTGCAAGTAAGTAGTCAGATAATTGATTAATTCGAATTATTTCCCAGTGACTTTGGACTTAGAATTAATCGAGTTAGGCTGTATTTATAATCATTTCATGTAATTTACTGTAGATACGGTAGTGTTTATAAAAATGGGGAGTTGGTTTGTCAGCATGGGTTTTACCAAATTTAATGGTCAGTGAAAGTGTTAAACCAACAATAATGATGCAATATTATTTTCTTCAGATGAAAACATAAAATTTAAATTATGTTTGTAAGAAGTCCAGCGAACTGGACAATCCGACCCATTTTAGAATCTAATGCGTCACTCACGCAAAACCAATTTCAGAAACTTCTCACTCCCAAATACGATATAGACGGGGAGTTTGGTTCTTATGTGCATACGAAATTGATGAGAGACGTTAATACCGATTTCATCAATGTTTTCCATTCACTTTTGACCACAGAAAAAAATAATAAAACTCTTATACAGGGTGTTTGTTGCCTTGAGGCGGCGGCGAACTCAGAGGATTGATATTAGGCATCGAGAGGAACGAAAATTGCCATAGAAATAACATGGTATCGCAAACCACGTTGGTTCAGTCGGTGAAAATCGCAAAAATAGACGTCGCGAGTCTGAGCTAATCCGTAATCATGCTGCCAAGTAAGAATGGTTTTTTGCACTTATTTATTTTACTATTTTTTGTAGGCCTACTTATAATTGTACTTTATTTTGTACACCACATGCTGTCTTGTAATCACGCATGGTGTCAAATGAATGTTTTTTCTACTTATTATTGGCCTTTTTGTCCCACTCGACGTCACACCCTTCATGAGTATTTTTGTGATTTTCGCCGACTAAACGTGGTTTGCGATACATTTTCTGTATCGCCTTGATGCCTAACATCAATCACCCCACTGAGTTTGTCGCCACTTCTAGACAACACCCTGTATAACCCACCTAAACGGAACGCGGCCAAAAACGTGAACATAACATTGAATCAATTGATTTAATGTTATGTTACACTGTTAAGCCTTTGCCTTACAAGAACACGGAGAACTTAAGTGTGTGCGACAGGTGCGGCAGCAGCACCTGGTGCCGCACTCACGGTAACAGAAGTTAAAAAATATATATCATCATAAAATATCGCCAAAAATTCACCTTTTTTTTCCTTCCAAAACCATAGAGGGATCACAAAAAAAAAAAAAATAAATAAATGTTTGCTCCAGGAGACTAAATTAATTTTTGTTTATACAGTCGAATCCCGTTATAACGAACGTCAGGAGACGGAGAAATCACTTCGCTATAATTAAATTTCGCTATAAAGGAATTCCATTGTACCTATGCAAACTTATCCGGGGGGATTAGAAAAGTGTTCGGTGGGACACGACTGTAGTTGTGACTCAAAGTTACCTAGAGCCCTGAATCAATTGTGGGTGGTTGGGGGGTTTGAATTATTGAAGGCTTTCGTCAATTCTGAAGTTACTTCTTTCATCAAATCTGAATTTTCATTAATTTTGAAATTCCTTTGGAGCTATTTATTTCATTAATTTTAGCTGGAACTAATTCATTAAAGATGAAATCATTTTATTGTGAAGCTATTTCTTTCATTGATTCCGAAATTTCATCAATTCTGGGATTATTTCTCTCAAATATGCTCTATAATCTTCATTAGTATTAAAAGTGCCTCTTTCATCAATTTTAAAATTTTCTTAATTTCTGAATTTTTATCAATTCGAAATTTCCATTAACTTCTGTGTTAATTTAACATTCAACAGCGCGTTTACATGTTCATATTCCGTGTATAAATAAATTTCCTCAGCATTTCAGTAGGTATTCTGTAACAACGTGTGGATTTTTTTGGAAGACGCACTCCCCCCCCCCCCTCACACACACAAAGTTAACACACATTAAGGGGGGGGGGGCTGTCTCAAAAATATTATAGGCTAAATGAAGGGGCTCCCAAACATTTCTGGGGAGGCCCCGAAATCGTCAAGACAACACTGGCCTGCATCATTTTCGCACCGATCCCCGCGTCTGTAAAAGAGAGAGACAGGCCCTGCAAGAACATATCAGCGCAAAACATTCCCCCGGAAAGTCGCCATCAGCGATCATGCTCCCATCTCCGGATCTGGTCGGTGGTCACTCCTGAACTGACCGGACCATATTGCGGGGACCATACGACCAATTCGCGATACATACCGAGATAAAAAGTCAATATTTCCACTCACCGGCACTTCTTGTGGCTGCCTGTTTGAGTTCAACTGAGGGGTGACATCGTTACTTTTACTGTCAGCGGTCATATTTTCCGATCTTTCATCCACCGAATGACAATGATATCGAGCACTGGAATTTTCGGACAGTTCTTGTTCTGGATGATTTCCGTGCTAACACTTCAACCACTCATGATTCTATGATGCAAATATGAATCCACTTTTTTTTTCCCCTCCCCAATTCGTGGGTATTTTCACGCTTTGGTGATGTTATGTATGCAGCAGCTTCCAGCAAAAAAAAAAAAAAAAGCGCAGTTAATAATAATTCGGAGTATTCCTGGCGGAACAGGTTCTCGAGATACAGGTCAACATGGAACATGTATCCACAGTTTATGTTGTCCTAGAATCATGTCTGGGTATGATATCTTGTCGAAGATTCAAGATATGACCCGAAAAAGATCTGTTTTTTGTTTTATGGGCGGGATTTCAATACACCCCGACACTGCGCGAGGAAGGGCATACCGACGCTTGCGCTTGTCTCACTCCGACTGCTGCTGCCTTTCACTTTCCTCGCTACAAAAGATGATTTGCGCGTGGCGACAGATCCCGGTATGAATTGTCGCCAATGTTACGACGTTGATAATGCTGCAATGAACGTCGCCAACGCAGTTAGAGAGAGAGAGAAAACGACGCCAAAGCTGTGATTGATATTCCAATTTCTTTGGAATTGAATTGAATTATTCGGATGAGGAATTAATCGAATTCGTATTGATCGAATTTTTCTTTTGTTGACAATTTCAAGAACATTCGAAAGCTTGGTTATAATACATTGATTAATTAAAAATTTCGTGTCTCCATAAATTTATGATAATAGTAACAACTAAACAATAATGCCCCGCGCGCTGCTGCCAGGGTTTTCCCTATGTTAGGCCACTGAGGAAATGACAAACCATTGTAAAGGAGTAAAGATGTCTGAAACGCATTGACTGGGAACCAAGGAAACAAAAGCAAACATTCTAAAAGCCATTGTTGAGGTGAGAAAAACCATTGTTGCCGGACAGTTTTTCGATTAATTCCGGACATTTGTCTAGCTCTGACGAACTTCCAAAGTAGCCTATTGTTCCAGTCAGGTCCTGTTTGGCATATGTAAATTACGGTAAATGAGATAAATAGGTTATTGCACATAATAACCCGTTATTCTGCATACTTACTAATCGTCTTGGCGAGTTTGATAAATTTATCATTTTTTACCGACGAATATTCGTAATACCCAAGCGTCGTTGGTAAATTTGATAAATACTTGAAATTTATCGCCTTTATCTGTGACTGTGCATAACACCCTAGTGTAATTGGTAAATTTGATAAATATGAAAAAAAAAATGCAAATGAGTCTAGTATGTGTGGGGAATATAGTCGGACGCCGATAGAATAACAAATTTTACGATCGTACCCCGATATGATGATACAATACATGTATGAATTATCATACGTATCATATAGCAAAATTTATCATGTTTACCAACGACGTGACGCTTGGGTATCATGCATAATCACCGACAAAAGTAATAATTCCTTTAGTACTTATTAAATTTACAAACGACGCTCGGGTACTAGTATGTATAATACCAGTAAAAGTAACTAACCTTTCGGTTAAAAAAGAGAGAGAGTAACTAACCTTTACTTTAAATTGAATTCTGAAGATTTCAGATAATTTATACATAAATATAAATAATACTGTATATATAATATGCTCATGAGATGTGGATAGCTGTGTGAAGGAAAACCAAATTTAATCGTACAGCAGAAATATTGGAAAAAGTCGTTAAAAAAATAATAAAAATTGAAAAATTCTCAAAATATAAACCTTTATTATTATTTTTCTGCATGAAATAAAAATTTAAAATTGAGTTTTGAAGTTAAGAATTGAAATCAATCGATAATAACGGAAGATAACTGGAAAGAAGAATTCAGAAATAAGGAAATAAAAAGAAGCGCGAAGGGGAAATTTATACTCATTGCAGAAAAATTTAAATAGCTGAATTGAAATGAAGAGACGAAGAAATCGATCTCTTCCCTTATAAAGGTGAGAAAAAAATGAGACCTAAATAAAATAAGAACAAAAATAAGGTGTGAAAATTATCGGTAAAATTGGAAAATGGGAGAGAAAAAAAAATATATATGGATAGGATTAAAGTGAAAAAAAGACGGGGAATACAAAAAAAACTAAAAATGAAAATGAGCCAAAATAAGAAATTAATAAATAAAGGAAAATAAAATAAGATAAATGAACAAACATGAAAGGGGAAAAAAGAATGGAAACTAAAATATAAGTGAAGAATAAAAACCAAAAAAGTGAAAATAAAAAAATTCTAAATTGACAATCAAGAAGAGAATAATATTGATAAAAATCGGAAAGTTTCAAAAACTAGAAAAAGCAATAAAAGCAATAAAAAAGATATACTTATAGATAAAATACAAAACACACGGAGATTGATAAAGAATAAAGACGTAAAACGTTCCAATATTGAAAAATGCTAAAAATCAAAAAGTAAAACAGAATTAAAAGGAAATGTGTGGAAAAATAACACGACGGAATAGAATAAACGAAAAAAAAAAGACGTCTGGAAAAGAATGAAAGCAGCAAAAAACCCCATAAAAGTGTAAAAAAGAGTAGAAAACTAGTTGAAAATTGGGAAGTAGGCCTAAAAAAAAAACAAATATAACTTTGCAAAGAAAATTAACGGGAAAACGTAAAAAAAAACTATTTGAATTTTGCAATTTATTTCTTAGGAGAAAAAATTAACATCTCCAATAGTTATAAAAATTTGGAATTTCTTCTAAGTTTATGTATGAAATTTAAAAAAAATGAATTATGAAGAAAAATGCGCGCAAAACAAAATACTATGCTCAAGGAAGAAAATGAATACACGCATTGAAATGAAATAGGAATGAAAAATTGTGAGAAATTATTTCTTCCATAAATACGAATTTTTCATTAATTTTGAAGTCATGAATTTTTATTAGCGTTGAAATCTCATGAATTTCCATTAATTCTGAAATTGTAAGAATTTTTATTAATGTTGAATCATTAATACTAAGGAAATATTCTTTTCCATTAAATATGAATTTTTCTTATTTGTGAAATTATATGGATTTTCATTGTGAAATGAAAACAACAACAAACGTTATTGATTGTACAACTGTTTCCGATTTTATTTGTAACCTAACCGTCATTTATGTTGTTTCACCAACGCATTCTCTTGTTCTCAGCCAAACAACTGTGCGTGTGCGTGCGGTCTGTCTCTTTACAAATCTACAATTTTAGATCTATCGTTGCCAAATTTTGCGTATATACCAAACGGGACCCGACTTGAACCATAGGCTACTTTAAATGTTCGTCAGAGCAGGGCAAATGTCCGAAATGGACGAAAAACTGTCGGGCAATAATGGTTTCTGGGCCTCAACAATCACTTTCGGAACGTTCATTTAATTACCGTGGTTCCCTAGTAATGCGTTTGAGACATATATATGCCTTTACAATGGGTTGACGCTTCTTCAATGCTGCCAGTATATATATATGTATAATAGTTTATGCCTTTATAATGGTTTGCCATTTTTTCGATCCTCCCAGTAATGAAGCTTTTTGAATAGACGTCATCAGCATCACTTTGAGGGTCAGGCAAAGGATGATCCCCATAGAAATCAGTGTTGAAATTGCTGGTTTTACTGTACAAATGTGGAAATTTAGTGGGGTATTTCGCCACATCAATAATTTAAAAAATTGTATTGAATACTTCTTGATTTTTGAAATATTGAATTCGCTTAGATACATATACGAAGCCCAGAAAATTAAATAATAATTATTATTTCCATTAATTATTAAATAATAATTATTAGCCGGACCTACTTTGGACATCCATGTTGTACATCCATGCAATAGCATTGATTTCAACTTTTTATTTATATCTTCTCAAGCATGAAATTAATGTCCCGTATTGTCTTTTAATATTCAAATGCATAAATTCATACAGTTTAGGATGTTTTAAAATTAATTATGGGACCATAGAGTACATGGAAGAAATTCCACAGGTTAACTAAACATTTTTGGAAGCAGAAACAGGCAGATGGAATTTCGGGGGGGGGGGGGTCGAAATACCCAGCGCTCCTTAAAAAAGAAAATATTCGCTTCTTCGTTTCTTTAAATCTAGATTCTTTCATGAGTCGCGCAGGAAGGCGCCTTATTGATTAACATAGACCCGGTTTGTATGTCCCTCAAAGAAAGAGGGAGATATCACGTGATCCAAAAAGCCTCATTAAAGAAAACCCGGGCAGCGCCTGGTATTATGGGTAGTTGTAGAATAAAATAATTTTCATTAATTATATTAATTTAATTTCCATTAATTCTGAAATGAAATGAATTTTCGTTAACATGAAAATTATATGTGTATTAGGTTATTATTATATGTGTATTAATTATATGTATATTATTATATGTGTATTAATATATATAATTATTAACATATAATAATTATATATATTAATTAATAATATGTACATTACATTTCCATTAATTCTGAAATTATTTTTTGTTAAATATGTATGTATTTCCATTATTTCTTATTTCAAACAACGATGCATGGAAGTCGTAGAGTTAGTAGGTATTAAAATGAAGCAATAACAAGTATAAATTTCAATTTTTGAGTTCCATGCATTTATAAGTGATCAATTACTGGTAATCCCCGCCTGAAGAAGCATAACAAGATTAAAAAAAAATGTTTAAATCTTTTTTTTTGTTCCATCAAACTGAAAATATCCCTTTAGGGAATTTTTCCTCTTAAAAATCATTTCCTTGAAGATTTTCTTGGAAATGATAAGATGGAAAGTTCAGCGCACCAGGAAATACGCCTCAGGGATAACTACTTTTTAATTGGACATTTCTTATCAATATACATACTGAAAGAGAAAAATCGACTCTATAACATCATTTCAACATTATTTTCTTACTCTATAATCTCATTACTGTTTCTTTTACCTGAAAAATAAAGTTAATTTAGAATCAAATTTTGAATAATTATTTTTAAGTGAAATCTGTGAAAAATAGAATTAATTGAATAACGTTCACGTAAAAATTCCATTATATGAATTGATATACTGTATTTTTCAATATTAAATTGAATTATCATTTCAAAATTGAAATATTTTTCAATATAAAATTGATATTTCAAAATTGAAACATTTTTTTCAATGTGAAATTGAATTTTTTATCAAGCATTTTTAAATTGAAGTATTTTTCAATATCAAATTGAATTATCATTTTAAAATGCGAAATGACATCTTGAAAATGGGAAATGTCATATACATGGGTCCTAGTCAGGCCCGTGTATAATTATAGCTATTTCCTGGGAAAAGAGCCCTTTGGGTGTCAGGTGAATGTATGGATTTGATACTTAATGAATACATACCCACTTAATGAATACAAACTGTTGTGGCAAAGCGCACTATACTGCTACTGAATCGGCAGAGTAACGATGAGGGGGGAAGGGGGGGGGGGTTGAGTAGGGTGACCAGATGAGGTGCCTGCAAAATAGGGACAAATCCCGGAAATCGGTGTTAAAATCCGGGACAAAACCAGGACATTTTCAAAATTCTCATTCGGCGGACATTGCAGTGCAAAATTGGAAACAAAATGTATTACGAAAATATTATTACACTACTACTACTACACAGAGGCGCAAAAACGAGTAAAGCATAGGGATGGGAGCCATGGCTGTCAAACGTACCACGTGATTGAAGAGCATATGCCATGAAGGGTGAGATGCGTTACATTATAAAGGAGGGAGGAACTTAAGAAATCTTAGTCTCATATTATAACGTATATACTCCTACGAACAGTCGACACTCGGTTTACGAACTTACCGATTCGTTCCGGAATTCCGTTCGCAAACCGAATTGTTCAGCAACCGAAATAGTTTTTTTCCTCCATAGGAAAATCAATGTAAAATTGGTTTATTCGTTCCAAGGACTCCCAATATGTTTAGTGTGAACTTTCACAGCAGTGCTTTGAACTTAAGTGAATAACGAAAAACCGATTGAAATCATTAGATTAACACTGAAAACGCTCTTCCCTAGAAGAGACAATCCTAACTCTGCGAGATAACGGGCTTGTATTCCATGCTGAAGCAAAAGCGGAGTCATGTATGGTTTCTATGATACAGTAAAATCTCTCATTTGTGGATAACGGTGTTACAAAAAAAAAGTCCATTCGTTAAGAGGGATTTTACTGTAGCATTTATAATCTCAGTGCTAAAGTTCTCGACATTTCTGCCTGCAAAGCAATCTGGACACAATTCCTTCAAAACTGAATTCATATTTCTCTAAGTCACTTGCTGCCAATCAGTATAATCATTACGTATATTGCCATATCAAAAGCTACCAGCAACGTAACACATATTAACATAGCAACATATAAGAGTGAAATAACAAATTCCTAGCCCAATATCGTAGCTAAAGTTAACGTAGCTAAAAGTTAAATTATAAGAAAATATTGAAAATGATTCTATTTCATTGCGAAAGCAAAAACCGGGACAAACAGACGTCCCGAAAGCTTTCTTCGGGACAGGGCGAAAAATGGCAAAAAACTGGGACATCTGGCTACCCTATAGGTTTAAGGGATTATTACTACTCATTGAAACCCCGGTATCACCAATTATGGTTTCCAAGTGTTCAAAATGGAAATACTTTTCTATATCAAGTCGAATTATCATTTTCAAATTGAAATATTTTTCAGTATCAAATGAAATTATCTTTTCAAAATTAAAAACATTTTCAATGCTAAACTCAATTATCATTTTAAAATTGAACAATATCAAATTTTCAATGTCGAATTGAATTATAATTTTTTTTTTAAATTGGAGTATTTTCAATGTGAAATGGAATTAGCATTTTTTTAAAATTGGAATATCTTTCAATGTCAAATTGAATTATTTTAAAATTGTATAGGCTACTCTATTTTAAATAGCGAAATTTATTATTTTTTGTTTTAAAAAATTTAATTGGTTTTTGAGAGATACAAGAATTATAAATCTTACTTTCCGTTCAAGGTCTACGATTTTCATTGATTATTTTATAAGAACTCAATTGATTTCCGCTTAATCCGCACCAGTATGTGTAATTAATGCGCTCAGAGATTATTATGTTTTGCCAATGGAGCTTCCCGACATGTTCAGCATTCCGACTATTATCAGCCGGTATCGCTGTTTGTTTCAGATTATCAAATCCTCAATCGGCTAATAATATTGTCTCCTGAAAATGACCGATGGTCTGCCGTTATCGCGTTAGTGACCATATGATTTGAAATCACAAGACGCGATTCGAGAAACATCTGTGTCGGTTTATGACAGGGATTTTAAACGTCTGGAATATTTTTGCCCTTTATTAAATCACACGCGCTTCCCCCTCCTGGTTAATATTCCCGAGGAACTTCTAAGGAATAGGGGACGCGCTAAGAGATTTATGCCCTGAAACGCCGAAGAAAACGCTTCCATCAGGGGTCTTCAAAGCATGGCCCGTGGCCGAATTTAGAGCTCGGAGCTTTTTTGTCGTAGCCCACCGATCATTTTCGGAATTGATGAAAGAAACAATTCCAAAATAAATGAAAAACAATTCCAAAATAAATGAAAAACAATTCCAGAATAGTTGAAAGAAACAATTCAGAATAAATGAGATATAATTTCGGAACAAGCTGATGAAAACTTAGAATTAATGAAAAAAATAATTCCAAATAATAAAAGGAACAATTTCAGAATTGATGAAAGAAACAATTCCAGAATAGATGAAATATACAATTCCAGAATAAATTGATGAAACCTGAGAATTAGTGAAAGAAACAATTCCAGAATTAATGAAAGAAACAATTCCAGAATTAATGAAAGAAGCAATTCCAGAATTAATGAAAGAAGCAATTCCAGAATTAATGAAAGAAACAATTCCAGAATTAATAAAAATTCAGAATTCTTGAAAGAAATAATTTAAGAATTGATAAAAATTCAGAATTCTTGAAAGAAATAATTTAAGAATTGATAAAAATTCAGAATTCTTGAAAAAAATAATTTAAGAATTGATAAAAATTCAGAATTAATAAAAGAAATAATTTAAGAATTGATAAAAATTCAGAATTAATAAAAGAAATGATTTAAGAATTGATAGAAATTCAGAATTCTTGAAAGAAATAGTTTAAGAATTGATAAAAATTCAGAATTCTTGAAAGAAATAATTTAAGAATTGATAAAAATTCAGAATTCTTGAAAGAAATAATTTAAGAATTGATAAAAATTCAGAATTCTTGAAAGAAATAATTTAAGAATTGATAAAAATTCAGAATTAATAAAAGAAATAATTTAAGAATTGATAAAAATTCAGAATTAATAAAATAAATAATTTAAGAATTGATAAAAATTCAGAATTAATAAAAGAAATAATTTAAGAATTGATAAAAATTCAGAATTAATAAAATAAATAATTTAAGAATTGATAAAAATTCAGAATTAATAAAAGAAATAATTTAAGAATTGATAAAAATTCAGAATTCTTGAAAGAAATAATTTCGAAATTAGTGAAAAAAAAGTATATATAAATCAATGAGGTGAATAAATTCGCAATTTCTGATACAAATTATTTCTCAATATCAATAATAGAATAATTTCATAATTATTGAACGAAATGGTTTCAAGATATATTGAGAATGGAAGTACTCTCTCAAACTTACCGATAATTCAAAGTTATTTCAGATTAAATCCTAATTAATTAGTTAATTAATCCTCGGGATTAAGTAATTTAATAAGTAATTAATCACAAAATTTTTCAGAATTAGTGAAAAAAAATTGTTTCAGATCTAATAAAAATTGATAATTACTAAAATAAATAACTCAAGAATAAACAAATGTCTTCAATTATTTTGTATTTTTTTAACTCAGGGCCCCCCCATTTATCCTTTCTATAAGGATGACACTAAATTACATAAGTTGGCGACCAGCGGGCTTCGTGGGAAGTTTCAATTTTGACCGCCGTGTCTGAAAGATTGTAGATCCCTGGCTTATACAGTACAGCTGCAGAAATGATAGGAATGTCGGAAAAAACCATACATATTTCCATTGCACACTGTCTTGGTCACTCACATGATTGAACGCTGCTTTGGTCACTTACATGCTTTCCCACTATTGTGGTCACTCTCATGATGCTTGCACACTGTTTTAGTCACTTACATGCTTGCACACTGTTTTAGTCACTTACATGCTTGCACACTGTTTTAGTCACTTACATGCTTGCACACTGTTTTAGTCACTTACATGCTTGCACACTGTTTTGGTCTGGGGCGTGGCCAGAAATTACGTTCGGGGGGGGGGGGAAGACCATCAAACCGAAAGATACCCAGGCCACATCACCATATGGCAATATCGGCTCATTGTCCACACGGACTGGATACCTCTGGCAATTCATTCATAAAAAAGCATACATTACAATCATAACAACTATAAAAGTGGAAGACCACTTTCATTCCGGGGGGGGGGGGGACCAAACAAAGTGATAGAACAATAGATTTGGCCATATTTTTCCCTTTTTTTTTGGTCATTTTCTCACATTTTGGGGGGGGGGGAACAGACCCCCAAGTCCCCCCCCGCTACGCCCTTGGTTTTGGTCACTCCCATGCGCACACTCTATAAATCATTCACATACTTGCACACTGGTTTTGGTCACTCACATGCTTGAACGCTGCTTTGGTCACTCACAGGTTTTCACACTATTTTGGTCACTCACATGGTTGCGCACTGTTTTTGGTCATTCCCATGCTCACACACTCTATAAATCATCCACATGCTTGCACACTGTCTTGGTTACTTACATGCTTGCGCACTGTTTTTGGTCCCTCCCATGCTCACACACTCTATAAATCATCCACATTCTTGCACACTGTCTTGGTTACTTACATGCTTGCACACTGTTTTGGTAACTCCTACGCTCAAACACACTATAAATCACTCACATACCTGCACACTGGTTTCGGGCACTCGCATGCTTGCATACTGTTTTTGGGATCTCGCATGCTTGCACACTGTTTTGGTCACTCACATGCTTGGACACTGCTTTGGTCACTCCCATACCTCACAGGTTTTCACACTATTTTGGTCACTCACATGCTCACACACTCTATAAATCATTCACATGCTCACACACTCTATAAATCATTCACATGCTCACACACTCTATAAATCATTCACATGCTTGCACACTGTCTTGGTTACTTGCATGCTTTCACACTGTTTTGGTTACTTGCATGTTTTCACACTGTTTTGGTAACTCCTACGCTCAAACACACTATAAATCACTCACATACTTGCACACTGGTTTCGGACACTCGCATGCTTGCACACTGTTTTTGATCACTCACATACCTGCACACTGGTTTCGGGCACTCGCATGCTTGCATACTGTTTTTGGGCACTTGCATGCTCACACACTGTTTTGGTCACTCCATGCTCACACACTCTATAAATCATTCCCATACTTGCACACTGGTTTTGGTCACTGAAATGCTTGCACACTGGTTTTGGTCACTCACATGCTTGCACACTGGTTTTGGTCACTCACATGCTTGCACACTGGTTTTGGTCACTCACATGCTTGCACACTGGTTTAGTCATTCACGTACTGAACATGCTCTAGGCATGTTCAAGCTCACTAGCTCACTAGCATGGTTCTTTGCGTTTATTCCTCCCCCCCCCCCCAATTCCTTCACCCATTTTAGTAGTAATTACTAAATTTGTCGTAAATGCATTTTTATTGCAAGATCGCAATTTCCTGCATTTTCCCTGATGATGTGTACTGGACCTAAGTATGAATATGAAATTTTCATTTGGACCCATATATTGATATTACTGATATCAATTACAACAGTTGAATAACTTCTCTTTCAGTTAGAATCGAATTACCAAGTCCGCCTGCAGAGCACCTATGTCCAGTGCCGTCTCAATGCATGGGCCCACTCAGGCACGGCCCGTTGGCCTCAAAAGAGGAGGGGCATCATAAAAATGAAATTTTAGTTGAAATTTTCCAGGAGCATACATGCAAATTTGCGTAGTAGGGCCTCAGAAAAATCACTTGGCCCCCCGGGGGTCGATGCTGCTCTAAAGTCGTTCCTGCCTATGACGCCATCCCGGATCACCTCTGGTCCACGGACCATAGGTTGAGAAACACTGGTGTAGATAATTTCCAAAACAAAAGCACAAAATCGCAATGACAATCTTGATGATCATATTACATAATCACTATTTAGAAGGGGAAAAAATAATTCTCATGAGATAACAGGTGTTCCCCCATTACACAATTTTAACGTTGTGAAAACACATTGATATCACGCATGTACATGTCTTTAACAACAAAAATAGTGGGTATAGCCCCAACAACAACTTCAGTAGCGTAACTGACACACAGACACCGGAAACAGGTGACCATGAAATCACGTGATACTATCCATCACTACCTCTTCTTTCACATGAGAAAAAAAAAAGTGACGGATTCTGGTGTTTATGCAATAATAATAATTCTCATTAAAATGAACAAAAATAATTTCCATGGAAGAGATAGCTAATTCACGAAATACATACCCCTTCCTCGTATCTAGCATAGCGATCATCATCGCTTTGGTCCAAAGGTTTATAAGTTGTCTTATCTCTATTAAAACACCATGTGAATTGATGATAATTCATAATTAAATAAAACAACAACACCACGATGTTATAATTATGCGTCACATGTTTTATCGAGTGTTATCTTCTTTTTACTATTATTATATGTGCGATAATTTCAAACAGGAACAGTGGGTCGAGTAATGACAGACCTACATTTGGTAACTTCTTTTTTCACCCCGATTGTGTGTGTGTATCGGTGACGTCACGCGTTTTTTCCCCATGATTTTCCCTACGCCATAGAATTTTGTTCGTTGTCATCTCGTGACGGCGCTAGTATTTCCCCCCCCCCCTACTTTTTATGCTCCGGCGCACAATCTTTTCAGTTAGTTAGTGGACTAGAACATGTGTGTATGGGGTGACCATATGACCTGTATTTTTGCGGATCGTTCTCGTAATTTGTGTTTCGTCCCAACTTTTTCTTAAAGAGTCCCGTTTTTTCCCTCCTTGTTTCCAACGGGGATTCTTGAATTTTTGAAACCAAGAATTGAGTGAAAAATTCACTTGCCTTCGGCAATTTTTTTGACTAATTGGCAAATTAACTTGAATTTAAAAAAAAATTGTCGGCAATTGACACCTTCACTTGCCTTTGACAATTTTTTTGACCGTAATCGGCAAATTTACTTGCCTTTGACAATTCTTTTGGTGGTAATCGGCTACCTTACTTCCCAAAGGCAGTTTTTTTTTTGGGGTGAACACACACACACACATACAATCGGCCCTGCTTAATCGGATATCAACGATTCATGCTCACAATATATGATTAAGAGGGTGCACCAGATAATGCTACTTAAGAGCATTATCTGGTGCACCAGATAATTTTTACTGGCATCTTACTCAGTGTGCCAAAGACGGGAGAACCTTAGATAGTTTGTGGCCACTTGAAGATTTCCCCCCCCCCCCATTGATAAGTGCCTTAGGCTGGTATTACACTATAAAAGTTTTCTAAAAATCCTTTTATAAAACTTAAAAAATTCAACCAATAAGATTATCGGTTGCATTTGCTCGAATGTAACCTATGAGCTTTATATTGGTACGAATTTTCGAGTTTTATAAAAGGGATTTTATCAAACTTTTATAGTGTAATACCGGCCTTACAAAGCCACTTTAGTGATCTCTAAATGTTTCGCGGATCTTTCAAGTGCTCTGAAAATGTTTCCGGGCTGCTTAAGTGTTCTGGAACTGTGCCAGGCATCACTCAAATGATCAGCAATTATATGCCGCGGATCACTTAAATAATCTGTGAATGTGTCACGGGTAACTTGAGTAAAGTAGAACCGCACTGGGGACCACTAAAGTGCTCTAAAACTTCGTCACATGTCGCTCAAGCATTGGCGTACGCAAAGGGGGGATTTGGGGTTCTAACCCCCCCCCCTCCTTTCAAGCCGAGATCATAGTGTTATTTTGCAGGAAAAACGTAAACCCCCCCCCTTGAGAAAAAAAAACTGAACACTCCCCCCCTCCCCGAGAAAATTCTGCGTACCCCTATGTACTCAAGGGATCTATAAATGTGTCACGGATCGCTTAAGTGTTCTGGAATTGTACCACGGGTCACTTAAGCGATCTGTAAATGTGACGCTTAGTTCATTTTTACAAAATTAGGTTTGAGGAGGACAGGCCGCAACAGATAACCCCAGGGCCGTATTTGGTCCACAGGCCAAGGGCCTTCATGTGATTTATCATTATATGGCTTAGAGGGTGGATCGCAATGAATTTATTCATAGACTTCAAATAACACTGAAATTAGCAGAAATTGATTATAATAACATATATAAGTATTTTCTTCCGAAATTTCCATTAAAAAATATTTTTTTGCATTAAAAATTTTTTTGATCGTCGTGGGGGGGGGGGGCCCGTGTACGTCTCTGATTCCACCAATATGCGTTAGGGTTCAGAGGGGCAGAGCTGATGACGAAATGTTGCTGACAAGGGGGGAAAAAGGGGTCACAGTTTTGCTGACGGGGAGGGGGGGGGTCAAAAATGGCAAAAAATTTGCTTACGAATTACTTGAACGGCCCCCTTACCTACTCCCAAATGTATTTACCTTTTTAACATGGGAATATATTTTCCATATAAATTTGAAATGTTTCATTCTATAAAAACTACGTATATAGTGGTTGATGTGTATTCACTGGTGACGCGTGAAGTGTTAACATTCGATTAACGGCTTTGCGTTCAAGATGTTTGCGATAAATTTGAATGATCTCTATCAGACTTATAGATGGTAAATATGTGGTGGCCTTGTTCCACGTTTTACCGCTTCACTTACGAGCGATATGCGAGAAATTCGGATGATCTCCGCTTGATGAATCGGCAATAAATATGGTAACCTAGTTCTAACCTAACTGCATGTTAGAAAAAAGGAAAGAAAAAAATGAAAGAAAACAGAAGTGTAATAGATAATATATTCTCTCTTATCTGTAATACTCACATGTAAGAGAGTAAGGTACGAAGCAGATTTATGTTTTCACCCTTACGCACCAGCTCTCTTTCACTTTATGTACATGTATATAGTAGAAGGATACATTACAGAGCTAAAAAGAACAACTTTTTTTTATTCACAGGGTTGCAACAAAGTTTTGCGGTGAGGAGGAGGGGAAAGAGAAGACAGGGAGACGTGTTTGAATTTATTCCACCGGCGTTAGGACTCAATATTACGTCCTTGACCGCAAAGTGGTTAAGAAAGGGAAAGAAAGAAAGAAAAAGAAATAAGGGTGTGGAAGAACAGTACAGAGATATATTTGGTAAGAGGGTATTAGTACAGTGCGCCTTACTTTTTCGCCCTTACCTACAAACGTGTTCTTTTACTTGTTCTCAATTCTATGTACAGTGTATATATAATAGCAGGATTAGTTCTGAGAATGATATATGTGGAGGGAGGAGATGTGCCGTGGAGAACGAGGGGGGGGGGTGGGAAAGCTGAGGCGAACCACCATCGTTATTTCAGTTGCTCGGTATCAGTTTGTCGTTATCTTGTTGAGATATCCTGATGGTGGTGATGGAGAACAGAGAAGAGAAAAACACGCACGCACGGCTTTATTTCATATGGTTACAATAAACCTTCGCTATGGTTTGGAAAAAGAGGATGAAAAAGTCAACAAGATTGAATTGATTCCCTGGCATTTGGACGAATATTACGTCTCTCAACGTAAAAGGGTTGAGAGAGGAAAAGTCGGGGGGGGGGGGGGACTTCAACATTGTCTCTATGGGGAGAAACTGTGGTTTCCGGAGGATTTTATCCATATTAGCAAGGATATCCGTTTTCCGATCAAGTGGGGCCGACTGCAATTGGAAACATTACTAATTTCTCTGGCTGTACATGGCTACTTTATTTATTATAATTTTGCATTTGTAATTGGCAAATTCACTTGATTTTGACAATTCTTTGGCTAGCAACCTTACAGCCCTAAGACAGTTTTTTTTGGTGCAATTGGCATCCTTACTTGGCTTCGGAAACTTGTCTGGCTGTAATTGGCTACTTTACTTGAATTGGACATTTTTTTTTTTCGTCTGTAATTGGCAAATTCGCTTGTCTTTCGAGAATTCTTTTGGTTGCAATCGGCAACCATACTAACTTAGGATAACTTTTTTGTCTGTAATTGGCAACCATACTTGCTCCAGACATTTTGTCTTAGTGGTAATTGTCTACTTTACGTGCTTTGGGCAAATTTTTTTTGGCTGTAATTGTCTACCTTTCCTTCCTTTGATAATTTTTTTGATGTAATTGAGTTTAATTGCATTTGACAATTCTTTTGACTGTGCTTGGCCGCCTCACTTGCTTCAGACCATTCTGTGCTACAACATAGCCACTGGAAATTTCAGCGTTTCCGCTACTGTCAATAGCCTATACCAAGGGTGCTAAACCTTCTGAAGAATGTGAGCTACTCTACTGATTTGAAAATGTGCCTTGGGCCATCTAAATTAGTGATTTGCAAATGTGCCGCTCGTCATTCAAGTGACGGGCATTGCCTCTCCCCCCCCCCCTATCCAGCGCCAAAGGTGGAGCATATTGATACTACTGTATATGCGTATATATGAACTGACGTTCATATATACGCATATCATCACCATCAAATGACTCCAAGGGCCACATTTAGCCAGGGCCGTTTAGAGAGCATCATGGGGCCCCCGGACAAAGTGATTTTTCTGAGGCTCTACATGGAAAAATCTTAAAAAATTCAACTTCTCATTTTTCTGAGGCCCTCTCTTCTCTGGAAGGGGGGGGCGTTCCCGGGTGGGCCCCATGCGTTAAGACAGCACTGCATTTAACGTGTGGGCCATGGGTTGAGCACGTATGGCTTTTAGCCACTAAAATCCAGGCTGACTCATCAACCACCATTATTGTGCAATAGACGTCAGTATTATCGCTACAGCCAATTAGAATACACCTTTACAAACGCCTTGCAGCTAATAGCTGCTATGCCGGTTTTTTTTTTTTACGATTAGACGTCACTTTGAACAGCAAACAGGTTTGTTACGCTCGATGGTATGTAGTCGTGTATGTTACGGGATTCGCTATCGATGACGTCACGTATTCCCCCTCGCGATATTTTTCCCTACGTTTTTCCCCCTCTTCTACAACAAAGTTGTTTGCGATGTGTCTGGAGGATAAGGAAAAATAACGTGATAAGTCGACGTCTTTTTTTTATTTTACGTTCGGATTAGTCCGTCTTTTACTACGGTAATTTGTCGTAATCTCGGTAAAGTGTGAGATTTATATGCTTTTAATACGAGGAAAAAGTAAAGCTTATCTGTGATGTATATAAAAAACACCAGTTGGAAAAAATGTACAACTTTGTTGTAAAAATGAGGAAATGTCGAGAATGAGGCGAAAACAATGTGTGTTTTTTTGTTTGATCGGTCGTGTAAACTCGAGATGAATATATTGGCCATGAGGTGACTGACCTAAGACTGAATATCACGGTGTAATCACCTGGTTGATTTCGCTTGTGGTAGACGTCGATTTTTTTTATCGAAATAGACGTCTGGAAGGCGGTTCCCAACCTGTGGCACGTACTAAAGTTGTGTTCGGTTGGTACGCGAAAGGTAATCGCTAGAAACGGTATGCGAGTCTCTAGTGCTATTTCAATGGGGCACCCATGTCCGTTCAACTGGAACTAATGCTGCGACCTATCAAATAACAAATACAACTATTGAAATTCTTCGATTGGAATTGATGACTGAATTTTGAATGTTGTACCGCATAGGAAAAGTTAGTATTATATGGTATTGCATGGTAATATTAGTTAAATTGTCAAGTCTGTATGAAAATTATAACCGTTGTTATATAAAACTAATTATCGTTAATCACGACATAATCGTTTATGGCTTTGTGTAATTGATGGAACGGATTCCGGCCATTCTTTGTGATCTTTATTTTGAAATGCCTGTAGAGGACGTCCTAGCCTATCTTACTAACGTTAGCTCACCACACAGAAACAACAACTGTTAAAATTTTGAAGCAAACTTGATAACTAATATATTATTGCTTCTAAAATAGTTATCAATACCATACAATACTGACTTTTCCTTATGCGATACAAACATTCAAAATTCAGTCATCAATTCCAATCGAAGAATTGTAATAGTTGTATTTGTAATTTGATAGGTCGCAGTAATAGTTCCACTTCAATGATGTCTACATGTAATATAATGTGTACCCTGTATTTTTTGTGTACTTATTTTCAATATTTTCCAGAAAGCGCATTCTTACTGATAGAATTTTATTTTTACCCGGTTATTGGTTCTAGACAAAAGTTACAAAGAAAGGCATTTTTTCGGGGCGAATAGATAGATGGAAACGCTCACAACCCTGGACCGATACAAAGCACCTTACTTCCGTTACCTCAAAAGAGGCAAAGTTACGTCGGAAAAGTTAAAAATTTATAGTGATGGCTCCTCTTGCCCCGTGCTCGCAAGTATCGAATCACTCGCGTCATTCTCCCCATGAAGGCAGCCATCAACTCGATGCAACGTACAAGCCATTTGACTAAAATGCATAGCTGAACCCAATGATTAGGGAGAAAAATTGCACGTGCGCCCAGTGGCACATAAGGGCCGGAGACCGCAGCCTGGCATTTCGAAGTGTGGGAAAAGACTTGTGGGCAAGAAAGAAGAAGCTGGCATGTTGAAGTGGCAGAGATTTGAGAATGGTCTAAATACACAAATGTATACAAAATATACATATACAGCGCCTCCACTGTGACGGGAAACGAAGAAACAAAGCCTACGTCCACAGTGCTGGGCAGTTTTGTTTCCCTTTCCTTTTACGGAATATGCAGTATACACACACACACAGAAAACGCACAGAGCCTCCACTGCGACGGGAATAATCAAACAGAGCCTTCTTTGACAATGCTGGGCATTCACATTTGAATTACTCACATATATTATTTACATTACAAAAATTTTCCCTTTTTATACTATTGGGAATGCACATAAACATTACTATGAAGGCAATACATATTAGAAACAAATATCACCATGAGCTCATACAAATATTCAAGGTTCAGGTCGAATAAGTTTAGAGTCTGAGAATGACTGAGAATGCTTCTTAATGCACAGATTTTATTGCTGAGCAGAGAAAAATTCCCTATATTGCATAAAGTAGCATGTTATTTTGTCACATGTATCGATTTCTGTGCACAGAGCAGGGGCGTCGGAAGTGTTTCGAATCTGTGGGTGCCCGTCTTGAGATTCATGTAGAAAAAATTGGATTTTTGAATCAATTCTGTGGGTGCTCGGACCCGTTCTACAAACTTCCGTGGGTGCTCGAGCACCCACAGCACCCCCGGCTCCGACGCCACTGGCACAGAGATACAGGCCAGTGCAGGTGAAATAAAAGAAAGATGCCCCCCTCCCTCCCATCTGAGATAATAAGGATCCCTCGTATACTATCCCGCGTTTTTTTAAACCACCGACAAAAATATTTTTTCATCTCAACCGTGTTTTTTAACCAGGCTGATGTTTAGTACTTTTTTATATTTTACGGATGGCAGCAAGGGTTCAAATGTAAAGATATTATTTATTATTTACGTACTCAATATGCAATTGAAAGAGTTTAAAAGGGTTTCAAGATACATTCCTAAACTTGGCCATAAGGACGCATGCGCACTCATCTGGATGCTCTGGTTAAAAATGTGGCAAACTTTCTAGGTAGTCTTAATGACGTTACAGATGAACTTGGCAACCCGTGCGGAGGCCTTCTATCTCTAGGAGGTGCTGAACAAAGGTGTTTAGGGGAGTGGACTCTTATTCCATCTTTGAACGTAGAACAAGTTTGCGCTTCAAAGTGATGTCCTGGAAATCATTAAATATAAGCAGGGTACAGTGATTGGCTATAGCGGTAATACTGATGTCACACTTCTGACCAAAGATGGCGGGGTGAGTCAGAGTATTTCAAGGAGCTCTAGGTGCAGCTACAGACGTGAGGAAATGTCAAAGTACGTTTGACACCGCACGGTAAGTGCCATAGACATAGAATATGTAATGTATGCCTATGGTTATTACATTTGGCCACCGATTTGCGGTCCTTCTGAGACTACGAATGGTTTTAGTTTGTATGAAGAATCGTAGCAGAAACATAGCATAAATCGAATATTTCGCCATTACTTCCTTCGCTATTTTGGATTTAGTTCTCACTAGTTCCGAGGATCTTGTTGAACAGGTTTCGGTGGGGGACGGGTTTTCTTCCAGTGATCACCGTGTCGTCAGTTTTCACTGTAACTTTTCTTCGAGTAAGGTTGATAACAAAAGACTAGTGCCTTGTTTTCGGAGAACTAACTTTGATGTTTTGAGAGGAAGGTTAGCGGAAGTTTTCAGAGACCGGTTGGAATCAATCGGGGTGGTAAGTCAATGGGAAGAATTTAGTACAAAGGTATCTTCTGTTTTGCACGACATTATTCTCTTTGTTCGAAAAAAGCATGTTTGTACATCGCGGCCCCTATGGTTCACGGCGAGCGTGCGTAACCTTTATCTTGAAAAGAAAAGAGCATTCAAAGAGTATAAACGTAGAAATCTGTCATTCTTTACTGATAGAAGAAAGGCGTTGAAGAAGGCGTTGTAAAAAGGAAACTGAGTCTAGGTTGCCAGACAACATTGGCTCCGACCGAAAATCATTTCTTAGATACGCCCATAATGGATGTAAGGGAACAGTTGACCCTCTCTCGATAGGAGGGTCTAGGATAGAGAGCAATGTAGGTATGTGTAACGCTTTCAATGACTTTTTCGCGTCGGTTTTTAATACAAAATGCGATATTCAATGTATGGGTGTTGGATTTTATTACATGGAGTAATAAAATCATCAACGATATCCAAGTGGAAGACGTGGAGGTCCTAAATCTTCAAAAAAATGTATGTGCGAGCAAAGCACCAGGACCAGATGATATCTATTACAGGGTCCTCAGGAAATATGCTATTGAATTGATGGGGCCAGTCGCGCAGGTCTGCTGGCGTAGTGTTGCTGAGGGTATCGTCCCAAGGGATTGGAAACTTGATAATTTTGCTCTGATATTCAAGAAGGGTAGTAGAGAAGCTGTTAACAATTATCATACAGTGAGTTTGACGAGCTCCCTTTCGAACATTTTGGAAATTATTATCAAAAAGCAAATGGTGAAATGGCTAGACGAGAATAGTGTAGTGTCGGATAATCAGCATGTCAGGAAGGGGGGAAAGTCATGTGTAACTAACCTCCTCTGCTTCTATGATCACGTGTTGTTCTCTGCAGCGAGACTTTTTAACGGGGAGATCGGCTCGCGCAGAGAAGAGCTGAAGAGAGACTTCATTTTTTTGAATATGTTTACATTGGATGAACGCAATTGTCGGGGAGATATGATCGAAGTGTACAAAATTTTCAACGGGACAGATAGGAGGAACCATGGAAATTATAGTTACACCGTCAATCGACTGCAAGGGGACACCAGTATCGATTGGTGAGGGACAATGCAAGGTTATGGTGTCACAGGGAATTTTTCTTTAATAGGGTTGTTAATAAATGGAATAGCTTACCCTCGGAGGTAGTAAAGTGTGACACAATTGACACGTTTAAAAAGAAATACGATAAACATGTTGGGGTAAATCGAGAAGCTATCCATTCTTAGAATAAGACAACCATAAGTATTCTTTATGGGCATTGTATGGGCATATATATATATATATATATATAGTGTTTATAATTTTTGTGATTACATTTTTAGTTGGATTGCTGTATTTTAGTAATGCATGATATTCATACTTGTTAGCACGATATTCATACTTGTTATGGACATCTTTTTCTCAGCCACCTCGTTGAGCATTTTGCTTGTTGTGGTCTTGTATTTGTATTCACGGACGGTGTGTTTGTATCACGGTGTGAAAATTCACAAACAATCGTGAGCAAAAAACGAATGTAATGAGACAAATAAAACTGTAATAACTATATCCAGCTGTTATCAAGAGCGTTGTTCAAACAACAAATGTGCATGCAGCTGGACAAGCTGCTCATGGGACACGAGAAGTTATTTTTAAGCTTTTATGCTCCCGTCTTATCTGTAGGAATTTGAAAGAACGACTTGGGATTTGACACATTTGAGCCTATCTTGCTGTGGCCCACACATAAAACCCACAGTAATACCCTTAATATCCAGAATTGTGTTACACAAACTTTTTTTAATATGAACAGATAACCTACTTTTCTCGTGTATACTTACATTTCTATGTACATTTTTATGTATGTGGATCCCAATCTTTCAATCATCAAGTACCCTCCTGTAAAAACGTAAGACGCTAGCGTACCTCTAAAAGTACGCAAGACGCATGATTTTCGTACCCTTAAAAGGGGGGTCCCTACTTATTTCTTACAGTACATAAGCCTTGTACTCATTTTTGTAGGGTTACTCATACCTTATACAAATTTTTAAGGTATACACACGTTTTGTACACATCACTTTTTAGAGGTACAAATGTTTCGTATGTGTCGCATTATAGGGGTACAAAAGCTTCACATGCATTTCAGAGGGATACACAAGCTTCATTCTTATTTTTAGGGCTGCAAAACCTTTGCACTCATTTTAGGGGGCACATAATCCTCCTACGCATTTTAGGGGCACACGAACTTCGTATTCATTTTGGGGGGGGGGGAACACAGAACTCCTACGCATTGCAGAGGTACACAAGATTAGTACGCATTTTAGGAGTATCAGCTTCGTACGAATTTTAGGCGAACACAAGCCTCGTACGAATTTTAGAACACAAGCTTCGTTCACATTTTAGAGGGTGCACAAGCCTCATATGCATTTTAGGGATACACAAACATTGTACGTGTTTTTCAGGGGTACATGGACATCGTGCACGTGTCTGGAAAAAATCAAGTATCCTACGCATTTCCAGGGATACTCATATGAGTAACTTACCCCGGCCCGGAGAATATGATTCGCAATACGGGGGTTCCCCGGAGGGAGCATTTATTTTCTCATATGTACGGGAGTATATATACACGCCTCTTACAAATTTCTATCGGTACGTAAGAATAGTCTTAATAACGTGTGATTAGCCTTAATCATACCCCTAATACGTGTGTGTGTGTGTGTATATATATATATATATATATATATTATTTATTTATACCATACGTGTATCATACCCCTTAAATATGTATGATTACTATTGAAATGCAGAAAGGGCTTTCGTATCCCTAGAAATGCACCGAAGAATTAAGCTAACCCCGAAACACTCGTACCACTCGAAAAATGCGTGGTAGGCGTATGCGTAGGATGACTACATAACACTAAAAATGCGTGAAAGCAATGCGCACCTCCTTTGAAATGCATATCGAAACTTGCTGATCCCATACTCACATGCGTAGGACTACAAACTTACGTAACCAGGCTCACGTACCCTTTCACATGCACAGGCCTACAAGGCTTGCATATGTACCCTCAGAAATGTACAGATGGTTTGAATGCGAAGAAAGCTAGCGTACCCTGCCGCGTTTTGTATCGTAAAATAGATGTTTTTTATTGAGAGAAAGTGGGGAGCTTCATCTCCTAATAGATAAAGGGAGCGAAAAGAAAGATGAGCAAATAATAATAGCACTGTACCGTAAAATACGGAATGCATGTTCAATGCATGAAATTCACTCCCACATAATATTTGTGGTAGTAGCTGGATCCTAGTACTACCCCATTACTAGTAGCTGGATCCATATCACAGTACGATAATCACTTATTTACATAACAATTGCCATGTCTACTCACTTGATGTGTGTAAGGTTTTCAATAGAAAGCAAACATGCTCGAAACGTGTTGATCCATCTGTATTTCGAATTTCAGACACAACTCAATTTCATAACGACATTCACAAATAAGTACTGAGTGACAATTTGAAACTAATGGAACTAAAAAGGCAGAATTAATGGAAAAATTAATTTTTCCATTAAATCTGGAAAAGAAAGAATTCCAGAACTAACGAAGGAAAAAATCCAGAACTAATGCATGAATTCCAGATATAACGAAAGAAAAATTTCCAGAACTACTGGATGAATTCCAGAAATAATGAATGGATAGCCAAACTAATGAAAGAATTCCAGAAATAATGAATGAATAGCCAAGCTAATGAAAGAATTCCAGAACTGATGAAAAAATCTCTTGAACTAACGAAAGAAAAATTTCAGAATTGATGAAAATTGAGAACTAACGAAAGAAAAATTTTCAGAACTAATGAAAGAAAAATTTTCAGAACTAATGAAAGAAAAAATTCTATAACTAATGGAAGAAAAATTCTAGAACTAATGAAAGACAAAATTCCAGAACCAATGAAAATTTGATAATTGATGGAAAAAATAATTCCATGACTAATGGAAATTTGAAACTAATAAAATAAATAATTCGAGAATTTGGTGTTGCCAATCTTTATAAGGGGCCAATGGCCTGTGTGCAAATAAGATAATTCAATTATTACTAAACAATTCGAGAACTAATGAAAGTCTTGAAACCAATGAGAAAATTCCAGAACAAATTAAAAATTGAAACTACTAAAAGACAAACCTTGGAGAACTATTGAAAATTGAGAATCGGTGAAAGAGATTGACGAAAATTGTAATCAAGAAAAATCATTCCAGAATTTATGGAAATTCGGATTTGATGAAAATCTAAAACTAATGAAAGAAATAATATGTACACTCATGTCCATAAATTAAGGATAATTCAGAATCACACGGAAATCGAAATCTAAAGTAAAAATTTCACCTGTAGAATTATCACACACATCTGCAAGAATGATATGCAAATTTCAGGAAGCCACCAGATGATGCCGATAGTACGTCACAATGACGAGAGTGTAAGAGGGGGGTATATAACGAATGGTGGCAAAGAAGTGAAATTCTTCACAAGAGTTCTGTACGGCGCTCAGTGCCATAAGCGAATAGTTATGACACAGAGGATGCATGTGGATGATTTTTTACGTGGTAGAATTATCGGCCGCCTGGAATGTGGGCGTACTCAGATGGAAGTATCCGAGGAACTTGGAATTGCCCAAAGTGTCATCTCTAGACTTTGGCAACGATTCCAAGATAACGGAAATGTCAGTAGACGTTACAGTACAGGTCGCCCCCGAGTAACAACGCCGAATGAAGACCGGTATTTGGCAGTAACTGCCAAAAGAAGCAGACGGAGCACAGCATCCGACCTGTCTCGTCAGCTATCTGCAACTACGGGTACCACAGTTTCAAGGCAAACCGTGTACAGACGTTTGGGAGATATTGGAGTAGGGGAAAAATGGGGTTTTCAGGACAATAGGCACTCCCCACTTACTCCCCACCAGGACAATAGGCACTCCCCACCAGGACAATAGGCAATCCCCACCTTACGAGTGGATGTCTTCCGCAGCCCTCCGCTAGATGGCGCTCACATGTTTCCCCCCCCCTTAATTAAATAGGGGGATGTATATAAATTATCGTTTGTAATTTTTTTTAAATGACGTCACTCATTAGAAAATTAAATAGGGATCGTACAAAAATTATGGTTTGTAATTTTTTTTTAACACACTTTTACTCAAAGATGACTTTTCTAGAAAGTTTTCAATATATCCCCCCCCCCATTTTTTTTTTTCCAAGTTAGCTGTAAAGAAAAATAAACACAACGATAATAAATTACAGAGTCATTCTATATGAATCAAGTTTTCATTTATTTACATGATTAAAGATATATACATTGAATAGTTGAGTAATAAAAAAAATTTACAAGAAAGATAATATTTACAAGAAAAAATATTTACAAAACACTACGTCGTGGGGATCGCGTAGTGTCCATATGCATATGTATTTATACCATCACCGAGAATATATCGTTTGTCATCACGGGGGCATAGCGTCGTCTTCCTCATGACCACCGTCTGCAGCTGGTGATGTTTTGATGCAATTTTAATCATGTTATTTTTTATGGTGGCCTTGCTACTTAGACAAGCCAAGTAGTCCTCGTGCTTTAGATGTTTTTTAACCACTGCGCGAACTACCCCCTTTGCGGTCTTTTTCTCCGCGACTGCTGTGGTCATCGAGTACATTTTAGCGCGGAGACCAACGAATTCCACAACGGGTTCGCCGCCGTTCTCATCCTTCATCAAACCCACCACTTTCTTGTTCTTCAGGCTGAACAGAGGATGGTCACTGGGGTAATTCGAAGTGTCGAATAGATGAAGCTCCTCCCGCATATCCCTATATACATCACCGGTTTTAATCTCGTATAAGAACGAGTCCGTATCTGTGAATAAAACTTCAACATTGGATCCATACTTTCTTTTCATAAAATTATAATGAAAATCTGCCATGATGTATTTGGATAGGTCTAGAATAGTCACACCGGTATAGATTGGTCTATCCAAATGAATTTTGATTTTGTTCATCCTTACCACAGCTAGATCACCGGTGATTATACGAAAATCTTCGAACGCTGGGGATGATGTGAGCTTCCTCAAGCTCTTCTGGTTGTTGGCCAAACGGATGTCAACGTGCTTTCGCAGGTTTTCTAGGGACTTCCCATACACAGCGTTGTTGAGAAGTTTGTAAAAGTCCTTCTCAAACTCACACCGAGCTTGCTTTCGCTTCTCGGTGTTGAACGCTATGTATGGTCGAATCCACGGCTCCTGAGTAAACTCGATAGCACGTTGAACACCCGTCAGCTTCATCCCCAGCGAGGTGTATAATTTTAAACAACGGTAGTGGATGACGTATGAAGTTTTATTCATCAGATTCGGAGCGAGCTTTTTAGATGGTTTGCCACCGAGTCTCTGCACATACGGTGACAACATTTCTGGGGTTATCTCTATGTTCTCAGCTGCTAGGGGGTAACAATTGTGACTATCGTGCAGATTCACCGGGTATTCCATGCTGACCTCGAGTATGTAACCCTTGGCGGCGTTGTCGTCCACAGCTAAAAAGTCGATCTCGCTGATCTCACTCGGTGACAACCATCTAAAATCGCTCACCGGGAGAGACTCCATCATACATTTACCATATAAATTATTTACATCGAAATACATAATATAAGAAGTTGGTTCACTGGGATTATAACCGGATACGAGAGGATTATTTGCCCGCGCATATCGTTTGGAGATAACTGACACACCACCCCTCACAGCTTTCTCCAAAAAGAGGTGCATGTCCGGGTCAGTGATCAGCTCAAGCTTGGCACCGGTCATCCTCAGGCATGCATTGAAAGCCAATCCAGGGGATGTATACGTGTGCACAGGGTCTATCTTGAAGTTGCCTTCACACAGCCTCCTGAAACGCTCGAACACATCCCCGAGGAGAAGCACATCTGTCTTTACATACAGATCGTGGTAATCACCGAGATTAGCAAGCTCGAACTCTCTCCAAACGTCATGTGCGTACTCATAATCCTCATCGGAAATATGTTGATCCCCAAGAGAGGTGTAAAAGGCCTCTTTTGGGGGCAGCACTGGGTCATTAAATTTACTGAACGAGTTCAAATACTCATATGGATATATACCTTTTCTTCGAAGGTAATGACTTTTACCCCCGAAGCATTTGGACAAGTTTAGAAAATCACCGGGCTCCATAGTCTTCACAAGGGATTCTAATGACGCATTGAGGAACTGGTTTGAGTCCAAGAATCGCAAGCGACCGAGAGAAAAGGAGATAAACTTCTCCATGTTCCTCCCGATCACTTCGATCCTTCGGTTTGGATATTCGCTCAAACCTTTCACCAGAAAGTGAGCATCATAGTTTTGCAGATTGTGAAAAATCACCGGTATGAATCTCCTAAGCCGCAGTTGGAGATTGCACTTCTGGTGGAGTGCGGCCCTGTACGCCCCAGTAATGTGACAGTGGTCACGAACCCTATCATCGCCCAGGGGTTGCTCACAAACCATGCAAGTGTAGGCTTCGCTGAAACTTTTTTGATCATGAGCAGTCATCCGCATAGGCACCGGGTTATCTAACTGGCTCATGACAAACCGCTCTTCATTGATGATGCACCGGAAAAATTCACTGATGCAATCCTCACCCCTATAAACTTTGGGCTCTTTCACATACAACCCATCGGGTCCCACAAGTGTATATGCAAAACCGCAGGGGCGGTGATGATGTTTCTGCGTGGTGTTGGAAAACGAGGGGTTCGGATCGCATCCTTCTACAAGTTCCAGGATTGCCTCGAAATCTGCATATATGATGTAGGGGACATGAAGTTGGAAATGGTGATTTTTGTAAAACATGATGTTATCCCCCTCACTAGGATAAGTGACGCGCTGCGGACCATGCTCGCGACAATGCGATATGTGTGCATTGTGTTTTTCACGGGTGGAGAATTTTTGAAGGCAGTAATTACAGAAATAAGAAGCACCTTTATGCTTCGTGGTGTATGATAGCAAACGAGACATATTTTTGATTAAACAATAATGGGCCGTTGTCTCGTTGCTGATGAGTAGCAGATTAATGATGGTCTGCGATGACGCCTCGCTTATCCTAAGAGGGAAAACTTCCATCCCCTCGCACCCAAAAACATTTATACGCAGAGAGTTCGACACTTCGAATTTACCAATCTGGTTTAGGGTCACCGGGTATTTGAGAGCTGTGGTATCAAGCTCGTTCTCAAACTGCGTGTATTGGTTCACCCTTTCGGGATGTACTTGCACTGGGTGTAGGGCAGCCAACACCGACCAGAGGAAGCATTTCTCGTCGTGGTTCTTGATGTTGATGATGGCTCCCCTGTTGGCTACCCCATTTGGCAATGTGATGTAACTAGCTGCACCCAGTGGTTGATACCTACTTGTGTTCAGCTCAAGCAAGAGCACCCGCTCGAGCACCCACCCACTCCCACAGCCCTCGAAATCCTCTGTCGCCTGCTTTACCTTATCGAAGGCTTCCTGCAGCTGTTCATCGATTTGCTCGATATCTAAAGTGGTGAGCATCTTGCTGCGGAGATACCCGCTGCAGAACTCGTCTTCCCCGTCACTACCCCTCCTCGAAAACACAGCAGTCGCAACTAAATTCCACTTTAATGATCTATGAGTGATCATATCTTCCCCCAAGCGCTGTGTCAATTCCCCTCTCACGCTGTCGAGGAAGGTAGTCATGTCCATCTCTGTGTCTGGTGTGGGGGTCAGTTCGTGAGTGGATAACATGCCTAAAGCACGCCTGACTTGCCTTCCTGCCCCTTGCTGCGGTGGTGCTCGGTGATGGTTCGATGCCCCAGGCTGGGCCGCTTCCCCGCCTTGCTGGGATGCTCCTCCAAGATGAGGTGATGCTCCCTGCTGCGGTGCCCCTCCTAGCTGCGGTGGTGCTCGGTGATGGCTCGGTGCCCCTCCAAGCTGGGGTGCTCTTTGGGGGGCGTGGCCCATGTTGCGTTGGTGGCGCATGAGGTGACTATTGCGGTGAAAAGCTGCATCGCACTCCATGCACTTGTGCTGGCGTTCACCATGCGTCAACCTATGACGGTTTAGATTCCGACGTAGGGAAAACTCCTTGCCGCACGTCTCGCATAGGTGTCGCTCCTGAAAAACAAATAAAAAGGGAATGTAGGACACGTAAGTCTAACACAAGCAATGGATGAGAGATACAGAAACCCACGTCTTCCCGCTAGTTTCGGTGGCGTATCCGCCCTCAAGCGCGTGCTCAAGTCATCAAAGAAAAAAGAAATCAGAGATTGGTTGTCTGGCGAGAGAGCGTACACGTTACACAGGTCCATTAAAAAAGTGTTTCCCCGCAACAAAACAATAGTGGCCGGTCTGAGCAGTCAATTTCAAATCGATTTGGTGGACATGCGTAATCTAGCCATTCACAACGACGGTTACAACTATCTTTTAACATGCATCGACGTCTTCTCCAAATATGGTTTCGTCATACCCCTCAAAAGAAAGACCGGTGACAACGTTGTCAAAGCTTTAGAAAGCATCTTTCAACAACGTCAACCAGTGGCGCTACAGAGCGATAAGGGGCGAGAGTTTATAGCCGCGCCAGTACAGCGTTATCTAAAGCGTCAGGGCATCAAGTTTTTCACTACGGAGAACGAACAGATCAAAGCCAGCGTGGTGGAGAGGTGGAACAGGTCGCTCAGAAACTGGATGTACAAGTACTTCACTGCCAAGAATACTTATCGCTACATCGACATGATCGAAGATCTCGTGTGGAGTTACAATCACAGGTATCACAGATCTATAAAAATGAGACCGGTCGACGTGAACCCCGGAAACGAGTCTGAGGTGTGGAACAATCTCTATGGGAATACATCCAAGAAACAAGAATGTAAGTTTAAAGTGGGTGATCACGTGCGCATTAGCAGATCGAAGCACACTTTCGAGAGGGGTTACGAGTCCAATTTCACCGAGGAGATATTCGTGGTGAGCGAGTGCGTTAGAAGGGAAATTCCCGTTTACCGACTCAAAGATCTGATGGGGGAAGAAATCAAGGGCACCTTCTACGCCGAAGAGATGGTCGGTGTTAAGATGGGAGAGAAATTCCCGATAGAAAAAGTTTTGAAGAAGAGGAGAAGAAAAGGAATAGTCCAGTACCTCGTGAAATTTCGCGGGTATCCGAAAAAATTCAACTCGTGGGTAGTGCTATAAAAACCCGGAAACAGCGCACGCATCTGTCATTTTCGAGATGGCTTCTTTCTATCTCACTTTACCCAGCGATGCCTCCATGGACTTTTTTCCAGACAACACGCTCTCGAATTTCGTGGTTAAACTCCCAAACACCCTGGAGTTCGAATCCGAGATGGAAGTCGCACTGTCAGAGATAATTTATCCCCATTCGTTCCACAACATCACTAAAGAGACAAACACTTTCGAATTCGATGTCGGTAACAAGGTAATGAAGACCGGTCGCATAGCCCCGGGTTTCTACGAGACGACCCCTGAACTGATCAAAGCCATATCCACTCAAAATTTTCAAGACAAGATCGGTGTGACGTACAACAAAGTCACGAAAAAAGTGAAGGTGAACCTCAAGAAAGACGCCAAGCTCAGACTCAGACACGGCATAGCTGAAAACTTGGGTTTCGAGCCCGGCCTGATAGAGGGCCCGACCATCGTCGACGGCCCTTTCACAGCGGATCCTAAATTGGACTTTCATCTCTTGTACGTGTACTGCAACCTGGTTGAACCTCAGGTCGTGGGTAACACCTACGCACCGCTACTGAGAATCGTGAAAACTAGCGGTCAAGATGGGGATATAGTCAGCGTGTCTTTCGAACGCGCCCATTACATGCCGCTAGCCAGAAAGAGTTTCGACATCGTTCACATGTATTTAAGGACGCACATGGGCAAGTTTTTCACATTTCAACGTGGAAAGGTGATAGTGAAACTACACTTTAGACTGCGACATGCATTATAAGCCGTACCGGAGCTGTGCCCACAGCATCAACGATTACTATCTGACACAGGCTGGAAACGGACTCGGATATTATCAGGGTAGCGCTCTGCAAAGAGGTTATGGCCTCGGGTCCATATTCAGCTCTCTCTTCAGATCGACCGTACCGCTGTTGAAGCGAGGTGCCAAGGCCGTGGGATCTCAACTGTTACGCTCGGGCGTAGATTTCGCCAACGACATCGTTCAAGGAAAAGACGCAAAGATAGCTGCTCGCGACCGTGCCAAGGAAGCCGGAAGGTCTCTCACGGATAGGGCGGCCAGTAAAGTCAAATCCATGCTCGGAGGAAAGAATAAAAGGAAGAGACTCGTCAAGAAAACTGTCAGTAAGAAGAGAGCTAGAAAGCTGTCGACATCCGATATATTCAGCGATGGCTTTAATCCACGAAAATTCTCATGAATGTTTGAAAAGCGAAGCCGATCTGTTCACGGTGCCACCCACGGAAACCTCTATAGAATCAGCCGAGTGGGTGCAGTACCATCCCATATCTCAAGTGCGTGATTCGGGGGCCCCCCTCGAATTTCACGTGGCCGGTAGTGCCGAAGAATACATAGACCTTTCTGCCACTCAGCTGTATGTCAGAGTAAAGGTGACAAAACCAGAATCCGACGAAGCCGTATCGACGGCGAATAATTTCCTACACTCCCTCTTCTCCCAGATTGACGTCTCGCTGAACGGGAGAACGCTCACGAACTCATCACACACTTATCCGTATCGAGCATACCTGGAAACACTGCTTAACTACGGATCGGATGCAAAGAGAGGACCCCTGACAGCCGAGGGGTACTACAAGGACACTGCAGGTCACATGTCTGACCTCACCAAGAACGAAGGGGCCAAGAAGAGAGCAAAACTCGCGGAAAATTCTTTTGAAATGATGGGCGTGCCTCACGTCGACATATTCTATCAACCGAAGCTGATGCTCTCTCTCGTGGACTTGAAGATGAGATTGGTTCGATCGAAACCAGAGTTCTTTCTGATCACTGCTGCTCAGGGTTGCGACGTGGTTATCGAGCAAGCGAGTATTTTTGTGCGCAAAGTAAGAATGAATCCTGCTGTGGCTGTAGCGCATGCCATGGCGCTCGAGAAAACAACAGCCAAATATTGCATTAACCGCGTGATATGCAAGGTCTATTCGATATCCATGGGAAGCATGAGTTTCGTGCAAGATAACGTATTTCTGGGTGTCATGCCTAAGCGATTGGTTATGGGCATGGTGGACACGGAAGCATTCAACGGAACGTTCGGTTTAAACCCCTTCGACTTCAAGCACAACAACGTCAACTTTGTTTCTGTTTCTATCGATGGAAGACCCGTCCCCCACACGTCGCTACAACCAGACTTTAGGAACAGACACGTCATCAGAGCCTACAACACACTCTTCGTGGGCACCGGAAGGCCCGGAGAAGATAAAGGATGTGACGTGAGCAGAGAAGAATACGAAGCCGGTGGTTACAGCCTCTTCGCTTTCAACCTGATACCCGACATGAGCGACTGCGGACACGTGCACCTACAAAAGCAGGGTAATCTGCGAGTGGAACTCAAGTTCTCCTCAGCCTTGACCAAGACGGTGTCGGTTATAATATTTGCCGAATTCGAATCGCTGGTGGAAATAACAAAGTCCAGAAGCGTCTTGTGTGACTTTGCGGGATGAACACTAAACAGATAGAGCACGCCCTCTCGACACACCCCCACACTCGAAAGGCTTTCCTAGGTGTTTTTGCGAGTGATAATTTACCCGAAAATGTGATCGCGTATCCCGCTGCACTGGTTGTGAACACGGACAGAGAGAACGAACCCGGAACGCACTGGTTGGCTATTTACATCGAAAACGAAGCGAGAGCTGATTTCTTCGACTCTTACGGGAACCCGCCCACCTATTTCAAGAAGGGACGCATAAACAGATTTCTACGACGCTACTCGCGCGTCGACTATAATGACGTCATGTTACAATCAGATAAGACAACCGTGTGCGGTCACTATGTGATTTTTTTTATCTATTCTCGATGTATCGGCGAAAGTATGAATAATATTGTATCGCGTTTTAATATGCAAAACGATATGCGCGTAGCAAGCTTTGTAAAGAAAAATTTTTCTGTTAAATAAAAAATGCATTGTAATTTTTTTGTCATTTACTATGGAACCTTTCAAGCTGACACATCCGAGCACCGTGCTCATTGCCGGACCTACCGGTTCGGGAAAAACATATTTTCTCAGAGAACTATTAAAACACAGAAACGAAATGTTTCGAGAACCTCACCCGAAGCGCGTTATATGGTTTTACGGCGAATATCAGACCCTGTTCGAAGACATGGAAGACTACGTGGAATTTCGAGAGGGGAGCAATTTCGAAAGCGTGGAAGAAGACAGCTTGGTGATTTTAGATGATCTCATGAACGAGCTATCCGGCGAGAAAAAATTAGCAAACCTTTTCACAAAATACAGCCACCACAGAAAATTGACTGTGATTTTCATTGTGCAGAACGTGTTTCATCAGGGGCGGGAAATGAGAAACGTTTCTCTGAACGCACAGTATATGTTTCTATTCAAAAATAGAAGAGATGTCAGTCAAGTGATCCACCTGGGACGTCAGCTGTTTCCCAGCAAAATCAAATTTTTCAACGAGGTGTTCGAGGATAGCACGAAAAAACCGTATTCGTATTTAATGGTAGATTTACGACCCGAGACGGAGGAAGAAATGCGCCTGCGCACTAACGTGTTACCTGGGCAGACGCAATATATCTATAAACCCAGGAAATGAAACTTTCCATTTTTGAAAATGACGGCAGTGATAGAGGTCGAGGGTTTCCAGCTGTCGGATAGAACATTCATAATCAAGGAGTTGGCGTGGTGCTTCATGCATTCGAGAGAGAATTTTCACTCTGTATACAAACCGCCCAAAAAATTTTCGGAATTATCTCCTAGAGATAGACACCAATGTCTCTACGTCACCAACAACATACACGAAATATCGTGGTCGGCGGGTGATGTACCCTTTGAAATGCTGGAGCAACATTTGCAGCGATTATCAAAAGTCGTATTGTATGCGAAAGGCCACGACAAGTGCCGGATGCTACTGCAACAGTACGGGTTAAAGGTTTATAATCTCGATGCCATTCTCTGCCCCAATATTGTGGACTTGCCGGAAGTGAGCGCGAACTGTTGTCGTCACGAAAGCATGATAAAGCACTGCGCGCTGAAGAAGGCTATAGCATATAGCATATGGTTGGAATAAAAATACCGTTATTTAAAAGTATGGCATTGGAGAAGCAACAAGTGCTTCGTCTACTCTCTGCCTGTCCGAGGAATAAACGTAAGGATTTGTTGAAGAAATTACCGAAATCAGCATTAAAGACAGTCTGCGAGTGCTCACTCAATATTTTGAAGGGTGTCATACCGTTATCCTCAAAACAGAAAAATAAACTGAAAAGGCACAGAAATACACTTCGCAAACTCGCCTGCAAAAAGACGCCGCTATACGAGAAAAAGCGCGTGCTGATTCAGAAAGGAGGTTTTTTGTTCCAGTTAATCCCAGCCGCCATACAAACCCTCGCCACTTTGTTCACGAGATAATGGAGCACGCACAGAAATTCGCTCTGGTTCCAGAACAATTGTTATCGCGTCATGTGACCACAAAAGAGCAGCTTTCTGAGTTGGACAACGAGATGTTGAAAATACTGCGAAGCAAGGAGCCCGAAGCTATAAAAATTAAACTCTATCAGAATCTGCTGAACAAGAGAATCAACGTCGCCGAGAATAATCCACCGCGGTTACCAGAACCGAAAATTCAAGAAGTAGAAAAAGAGAAGAAAAAGAAAGTTGACGAATCACCAATAGCTCTGATTTCTGTCCCGAAATCGCAAAGAGGGCACTCAGAAAAAATTATCATGCATATAAATAAGCATCCGAACATATTAAAAATTAATTCTAACGGCTCGATCGTTTATAAGAGCAGACTCATCAAAGGAAGCGACATTCGCGATTTGATATCAAGTGTGGTCGGTCGGAGAAAATCACCCGTGGTGGGTCAAGAAATTTTCCTGAAAGCGCTAGAAGAAACCGGAGCTCCGAGAGATTATATAAAAAACCCATTTTTGAAACATATTTGGTTAGAGCTTTGAAATGCCAACAACAGTGGAAGCCGTGATCTACGATCAAAACAATAGAAAGCAGGGTATCGCATGGAAAACGGATGTACCGTCATTCGATTTACCGAGCTGCTGGTCCTACGAATTGGAGAGTAATGGAGAACTGATAAGACACAAGAGAATGTTCGCCATATTCACGATACTGATTGTTATATTATTTACTCTTATAGCAACAACATATAAAAATCAAATGGACTTTGAAAGATGTAATTCCTCTCTTCCGCTGGGAGGAAATATTTTTCTCACGTATTGCAATAAAACCTACGATATACGCTATTTTAGCGGAAATGCACCCACTACGAAAGCCGTTAATCTCACCAGTTCGCAAATGTATAAATTGATTCACGAGTCTGCGGATGTACTCATATACAACTGAATAAAATATATTTTTTTCTATGTATTTGAATTCTTGTGTCGAAATAAATTTACCTCGCGACATGAAATGAAATTTAAAAGCAATAAAAAAAAAATTAAAAGAAAACACTGACCTTTTTCTTCTTCTTCTCTGTTGGAGCATAACCACTCGGTCCAGCTTCTTCCATTATACGCTTATTCATGCTCATACATTGTTTGACGAAATTCTCCTCGTCTTCTACCAAAAATTTAAATTCACTTCCACTAATTAAATTATCGTTGAGACATTCATCAATGAAATTTTGTTCATCAGCAAACAACCTAACTAGATCTTCTTCATTAATCCCGAAATTCACGAAAGAACTCATACTTCCAATGCGAACGAAGAAAGAAAGCTGAAATGAAGTTGACTCTATTGAGATCAAAAACGAAATGAGAGATCGTGTGAAGACGACACTTTTTATCGCGAAAGGTGATGACCAGAGCGTTATCGATGATTCATGTACAGCCGACGGTCATCGCGGTGACTCACATGCATCTGGGTACTCGTGACAATCTCACTCTACTGATTATTTTTGACTCAACTTGTGCACGCCAATACTGATTATTTTTGACTTACCAAATGTAGTACTGATTATTTTTTATACAGTCGAATGTTATACTGTTGATTATTTTTTGGTGCTATCAAATCACCAAATGGGGTACTGTTTATTTTTTGCGCTTGCCAATGCAATAGTACTGATTATATTTGACTCCAACATAGTATATTCACATACTCGCATATAAAAGCTGTAGGGTAGACAGATTTACTTCACTCACTCGCTTTGGATACGCTCTCTCTCTCCGCAAATCTCACTCGGTAAGAATTTTTTTTTTTTATAACTATGGCTTCTTGTGTACTTGATCTGGAAGGGATAATGCTTAGAAATGGACTATATGTAGTTAAGGAAATGGCTTGCTTCAATTTAGGCACAGGGAGAGTGTATCATTCACTCTATCTGCCACCTTTTTCTAGCGATGAGCTTGCAGATGAAGATTTTAAGCAAATGGTTTGGGTTAGTAAAAATATCCATAATATTGGATGGGAAGAAGGTCTTTTCGACTATAAATTGATGAAAATTCATCTCGTAAGCGTAAATAATAAGTATAGTCAAATTTATGTTAATTGCATTCAGAAAAAAAAATTTCTAGAGCAGCGATTTAATTTGAAAACGGTAGAAGTCTTGAACTTTCCTAAATCGCTAGCGACAAACAGCGTTTCTTGCAGCTTTCACCCTCTGCAAAAGGGTCATTGTGCTAGAGGGAAGGTCATGGCGTACGCTGAATGGTTAGATGGTTAAAATTAATTTCTAATTTTTTTTTTAATAATAGTTACAATTTTTTTTTTAATTATTTGTTTATGCGTAACAGAAAAAAAAATATATTTCATTGGTTTGGGGAATAATTTTCATAAATTTTTTCTTATCGTGAGATTTGCGGATTGAATGTGTTGTCACTCTTCTCGTTTAGAAAAAAAAAAATGACAAGTCTTTGCTTTGAATACGCACAAAACGTTCTGGAACAACCCAATGCTGTGCTACGACAACTTGAAAGGGAAATCGTATACCGTCCGGCCGAGGAATGCATCTTCAAGTTCGGTGATAGGACTTATCCAATGCCCCGCCAACACGCAGCCTACGGTGACCCCGATTTATTCTACAAATTTTCTGGAATGAAGCTCCAAGCCCAACCGTGGACGCCTCTCCTATTGGATTTGAAAGCTGTGGTCGAGAGCATCACAGGTTACGACTACAACTTCGTCGTCATCAACCGATACTCTGATGGACAGAAGAGCATCTCCCCTCACTCCGATGATGAGGCGCAGCTCGTGAAAGATCATCCCATCGCTTGCCTCTCCCTGGGCGCTGAAAGAAACATCATCTTCTCTCGTCGGGAGCACAAGTCCGTGGACCGAATCCTCGAGCACAACAGCCTCTTGACAATGCTACCTCCAACTAACCAGCTGTGGCGTCACGCGATTCCAAAGGACTCGAAAGTCAAAGACGTTCGCGTTAGTCTCACGTTCCGGAAAATAGTCCAGACAAAGAGGAAAGCCGTGGCAGAATCACCACCAGCTAAGAGATCTCGCAGCAGTGGCTTCGATAAAAGCCAACTACCAACCAACATATTCCACATCGAAGAGAACTTTTATGTTAGTGTAGCGATCTTCAACGGGGAAGTGAAAGTTCACATACGCGAATACTACGAAGAAGAGGGACTCGTGAAGCCAGGCAAGAACGGTGTGACCCTTTCTCCATACGTGTGGCAATGCTTGCTAACTGAATTCTCCCGTCGCAGTATGTCTCAACGCGTCGGAAGAACATTCTTAGTGTCCGAGAATTTGATAGCGGATTACAGCGGTGATGCTGTGATCATTCAACCTATTCATCGCAACGGTGAAAAGTTTCAGTGTTTTGGAAACATCGTCAAGATGTCGTTTTGCGTAGCAGATAAACTTTTCTGGTGTGATGAAAAACAACAGCTTCATAGTGTTATCACCAAGTTCATCCAGAAAGCACTCTGCTTGGACTATCTCAAATTGTGTGTGCGCGAAATCCAGACTAAAGGGACAAACTCTTTGGATATTACAGATGTTCTCGCTAAACTGGTGAGTGAAAAACTTTCAGTTACCATTGGAAATGTTATTGATTGTCACGGATGCTCTATGGGCTATGCCAATCAGCTGGGCCATGAATGTCTGCAGGTAGATGACATGTATTACAAATATTCAGATCACGCTATAACTTTAATTGACTTTCGCGAAGTCGCAAAAATTCTTGTGGAAAATTACAATGTCGTAGAAAAATGTTTTGATGCGATTGATTTTGATGTTTTGAAATCAAAGATAGAAGAAAATTATTTGAAATAAATGAAAACTTGATTCGCATAAAATGGCTCTGTATTTTATTGCTCCCTTGTTTTATTATTTTTTTTACAGCTAAGCTCATCTTGGGGATTTAATTTGTGTGGGAAGAAAACTTTTTACATTAAAAAAATTAAGAACGGTAAAAAAAGCGTTGGAAACTTCTAGGGACTTTTCTTAGTCAGACTTGGGAAAACTGACATAAAAAGTAAGAACGACTTGCATCGTAAAAAAAAAACGATAATTTTTTATTTTAAAGTAATTCAAACCCTCATCAAACTTCTTTGAAAAAAAAACAATATTTTAGGATGCAATATAAGAAAGATCCCTGATGTGACATAAAATAAATTTAATTTGGGAAAGGTTCCTTGGTATCGTATTTGCTAAACTCGATAATTTTTTTTTTTTTTTTTTTTTTTTTTTTTTTTTTTTTTTAATAATTTAAGCCCTCATCAAACCTGTTTGAAAAAAAAAAAGTAAGTTGGAGAAAACGATAATTTAAGAACGACCCCTAATGTGACATCATGCGATATTTTAATGATGTTGTTCGTCATTAGCTTTCTTGGATGAAAAAAGTAGGGCACAGTTGATCACGTGAGTGCCCCATAGCCCCGGTATACAGAGGGTGACATAAAAAATTCTAATTTAATAATGACTCCCAGGAAAGATCCCTGACGTGGCATAAAAATTTAATTTAAGGACGACCCCCAATAAAACAATTTGATTTAGGAAAAAAAAAAAAACAGTAAAGCGTCACCCCTCTTATCGAAGCATCCCTTATCGCGTGGGAGCGCCATCTAGTGGAAGACATCCACTCGTAAGGTGGGGATTGCCTATTGTCCTGGTGGGGAGTAAGTGGGGAGTGCCTATTGTCCTGGTGGGGAGTAAGTGGGGAGTGCCTATTGTCCTGAAAACCCCATTTTTCCCCTACTTATTGGTAGTAGGGGAAAAATGGGGTTTTCAGGACAATAGGCACTCCCCACTTACTCCCCACCAGGACAATAGGCACTCCCCACTTACTCCCCACCAGGACAATAGGCAATCCCCACCTTACGAGTGGATGTCTTCCGCAGCCCTCCGCTAGATGGCGCTCACATGTTTCCCCCCCCCTTAATTAAATAGGGGGATGTATATAAATTATCGTTTGTAATTTTTTTTAAATGACGTCACTCATTAGAAAATTAAATAGGGATCGTACAAAAATTATGGTTTGTAATTTTTTTTTAACACACTTTTACTCAAAGATGACTTAAGTAATCTGGAAATGTTGCGCAGGTAACTTGAGTGATATAGAACCACACTGGGGGTCGCTTAAATCCTCTAAAACTGTGCCACATTTCACTCGAGGGATCTCTAAATGTGCCACGGATCGTTTAAGTGTTCTGGAACTGTGTCACGGGTTACTAATTGATCTTTGAACGTGAAAGTGATCTTTGAACGTGAAAGTGATCTTTGAACGTGAAAGTGATCTTTGAGGCTTACTTCAGTGATCTGAAAATGTGGCACGGCCACTTAATGCTCTGGAATTGTGCCACGGGTCATTTAAGCGATTTTTAAATGTGCCGCTTAGTTCATTTTTACAAAATTAAGTTTGAGGGGGCAAGCCACATCAGATAACGTTCAGGGCCACATTTGGTCCGCGGGTCAAGGGTTTACCATATATGGCTAAAAGGGTGGGTCGCAATGACTGTCTTAAAGAGAAATTTTGAGCTCTTATCCCTCAAATAGCATTGAAATTAACAGAAATCGATTATAATAACACATATAAAGGTGTTTTCTTTCGAAATTTTAATTTTTAAAAAGTAATTTTTTTTTCGTCTGGGGGGGGGGGGGGAGGCGCACGAACCCCCTATACCCCTTCTTCTCCCGCGTACGTTTCTGATCCCACCAATATGCGTTAGGAGGTAGGGGGGCAGTGAGGACGAAATTTTGCTGACAAGGGGGGGGGGGTCAAATATGGCTAAAAATTTGCTTACGTAATTACTTGAACGACAGCTATGACAAATTCAGTTTGGAAATTTTCTACAAGAAGACAGTCTTTATTTTTCTCGTTTTCTCGATCAAATTTGTTAAACAAATTTTTAACCCTTCTCCGACCAGGGATGCAATATCGTTGTCCAGACGTCAGTGGAATAAATTCAATCCAGCTGAATGTTTCTTTAACTTATTTTTCCCTCGTCGCGAAGCTTCATTGTAACCCTATGAAACACAAAAGTGAGTGCTTTCTTCCTCTCTTTCTCCTCAGCTCCCCTCCCCCTTCCAGAGATTCCCAATGACAATTTCCTTCCCCCCCCCTTCCACATATAACGTATCTTTCTAATGTACCTCAGAACTTGTACTTCTATTATATATTGTATATGAAATTTAGGAAGACAACACGTAGATGAGGGCGAAAAAGCAAGGTATTTTACATCTCTTTTATCTCTGCTACTCTTTTATCTAATTATCTACTGTCTAAACTTTTCATCCCCACCTCTTTTTTTTTTCTTTCTTTCTTTCTTTCCCATTCTACCTTTCTTAACGTGGGAACAAAGCTAACATATTTATCGCCTATACGTCTAAGGCTGGGATTAAACTATAAACCAGCGGTTCTCAACCGGTGCTCCGTGTGAACTTCCAGGGTCTCCGCGGCCACTCGAGGAAAATAAAAATAAAAAAACCAATAAATTTGAAAAAAAATTGATTATAAATATTTTTGAACAACAAAAATAAATAAATAACTTTGATGAATAAATAAAAAATTGGCCTACGGGGCTCCGGCATAGAAATTATATACCAAAAACGGTTCCGCGAGTCAGAAAAGGTTGAGAACCGCTGGTATAAACGTTTGATAAAAGGCCATTTATAAAACTTGAGAAATGCAACCAATAGGCTTTCTAATAGTTTTCTTTAATAAATTTTATTGTGCAATCTCGGCCTAATACAGATCATTCAGATTTATCGCCACCAGCTTTTACGCGAAGGTGTTAAAGACTAATAAAGGTTCGAAAATTTTGTTTTTCTCTATTCTTGTATGTGATAATTGAATGCCTATTTTAACATTGTTCAGCTGGAGTACATCGAGAATGTGCAGTACTTGATACTGATGATGTTGCTCCAGCTATGAATTAAGATGTAACACATTCGAAATCTGAATCTTTTTGTCGTCATTAATAAAGTATAGGGAAGTTCCGCTTTGTAATACGTTAATTAGGATTGTGTAATACGTTATGGAAGTATATTTCACTGATGGCATAAGAATGATGATAAGCAAAATTTGTGCAGCAGTTTCGTAGCGTGTGATCATGAACCGTTTCCGTAAAATCAGGCTTTGAACGTGGTCAAGGAATTCTGCCGTGATGCTGATTCCGGACTTCAGTCGAACAATGTTGCAGCTAAGATGAATTATTATGATTATTAATTATTACAAAAATTCGGGAAACCACTTTCGAAATTTTAATCAATAATTTTCTTATGTGAATGTTGATGATTAAGTTGCAATCTGAAGCAGATCAGGATAGGATAAGCCGCTGTGCGGGGTCGTGTGGGCATCGTGCTGGACTCCCGTCCCGAGGATCCAGGTTCGAACCTCGTTGACGGCACAATGGTGGTCGGCTGAAGTTGGTTTCCAGGTTCGATGCACGAATGCGAGCCGGTCCCCTATTTGAAAAAGTCTCTCCGCATAGAGCAGGCAGGCCTACAACACGATACTGACAAAACATGAAAATTCAAGCATTTCCATCTTCACTTCACGAAACGGAAGCCAGACGGCAGCATGAACACGAAACAAGCGCAACTCGACAACATAAATACGTCATGGCCAAGCATACACTCAGAACACATGTTCCGGCATGAGCCGATTCGTTAGAAATTCTGTAGAGGAATGTGTACGAGGTGCATGTTCGGTTAAGGAGTAGTTAGAAGCAGATCAGGATATGCGTGCCGATCTCCCCGTAAAAAAAGTCTCGCCACTGAGAGCAACAGGTCTCTACAATTGTTCAATCATTACATTTCACTCATAGTTAGAAGAATTGATGGCAGATGGCAGCACTACATATAACAAGCATTACATAGAAGCAACCTTCACGTTAGGTTCAAAACACGTACACGTACATTCCGGCATGCACCAGTTCTTTAGAAATTCCTTAGAGGAATGTGCAAGTAAGTAGTCAGATAATTGATTAATTCGAATTATTTCCCAGTGACTTTGGACTTAGAATTAATCGAGTTAGGCTGTATTTATAATCATTTCATGTAATTTACTGTAGATACGGTAGTGTTTATAAAAATGGGGAGTTGGTTTGTCAGCATGGGTTTTACCAAATTTAATGGTCAGTGAAAGTGTTAAACCAACAATAATGATGCAATATTATTTTCTTCAGATGAAAACATAAAATTTAAATTATGTTTGTAAGAAGTCCAGCGAACTGGACAATCCGACCCATTTTAGAATCTAATGCGTCACTCACGCAAAACCAATTTCAGAAACTTCTCACTCCCAAATACGATATAGACGGGGAGTTTGGTTCTTATGTGCATACGAAATTGATGAGAGACGTTAATACCGATTTCATCAATGTTTTCCATTCACTTTTGACCACAGAAAAAAATAATAAAACTCTTATACAGGGTGTTTGTTGCCTTGAGGCGGCGGCGAACTCAGAGGATTGATATTAGGCATCGAGAGGAACGAAAATTGCCATAGAAATAACATGGTATCGCAAACCACGTTGGTTCAGTCGGTGAAAATCGCAAAAATAGACGTCGCGAGTCTGAGCTAATCCGTAATCATGCTGCCAAGTAAGAATGGTTTTTTGCACTTATTTATTTTACTATTTTTTGTAGGCCTACTTATAATTGTACTTTATTTTGTACACCACATGCTGTCTTGTAATCACGCATGGTGTCAAATGAATGTTTTTTCTACTTATTATTGGCCTTTTTGTCCCACTCGACGTCACACCCTTCATGAGTATTTTTGTGATTTTCGCCGACTAAACGTGGTTTGCGATACATTTTCTGTATCGCCTTGATGCCTAACATCAATCACCCCACTGAGTTTGTCGCCACTTCTAGACAACACCCTGTATAACCCACCTAAACGGAACGCGGCCAAAAACGTGAACATAACATTGAATCAATTGATTTAATGTTATGTTACACTGTTAAGCCTTTGCCTTACAAGAACACGGAGAACTTAAGTGTGTGCGACAGGTGCGGCAGCAGCACCTGGTGCCGCACTCACGGTAACAGAAGTTAAAAAATATATATCATCATAAAATATCGCCAAAAATTCACCTTTTTTTTCCTTCCAAAACCATAGAGGGATCACAAAAAAAAAAAAAATAAATAAATGTTTGCTCCAGGAGACTAAATTAATTTTTGTTTATACAGTCGAATCCCGTTATAACGAACGTCAGGAGACGGAGAAATCACTTCGCTATAATTAAATTTCGCTATAAAGGAATTCCATTGTACCTATGCAAACTTATCCGGGGGGATTAGAAAAGTGTTCGGTGGGACACGACTGTAGTTGTGACTCAAAGTTACCTAGAGCCCTGAATCAATTGTGGGTGGTTGGGGGGTTTGAATTATTGAAGGCTTTCGTCAATTCTGAAGTTACTTCTTTCATCAAATCTGAATTTTCATTAATTTTGAAATTCCTTTGGAGCTATTTATTTCATTAATTTTAGCTGGAACTAATTCATTAAAGATGAAATCATTTTATTGTGAAGCTATTTCTTTCATTGATTCCGAAATTTCATCAATTCTGGGATTATTTCTCTCAAATATGCTCTATAATCTTCATTAGTATTAAAAGTGCCTCTTTCATCAATTTTAAAATTTTCTTAATTTCTGAATTTTTATCAATTCGAAATTTCCATTAACTTCTGTGTTAATTTAACATTCAACAGCGCGTTTACATGTTCATATTCCGTGTATAAATAAATTTCCTCAGCATTTCAGTAGGTATTCTGTAACAACGTGTGGATTTTTTTGGAAGACGCACTCCCCCCCCCCCCTCACACACACAAAGTTAACACACATTAAGGGGGGGGGGGCTGTCTCAAAAATATTATAGGCTAAATGAAGGGGCTCCCAAACATTTCTGGGGAGGCCCCGAAATCGTCAAGACAACACTGGCCTGCATCATTTTCGCACCGATCCCCGCGTCTGTAAAAGAGAGAGACAGGCCCTGCAAGAACATATCAGCGCAAAACATTCCCCCGGAAAGTCGCCATCAGCGATCATGCTCCCATCTCCGGATCTGGTCGGTGGTCACTCCTGAACTGACCGGACCATATTGCGGGGACCATACGACCAATTCGCGATACATACCGAGATAAAAAGTCAATATTTCCACTCACCGGCACTTCTTGTGGCTGCCTGTTTGAGTTCAACTGAGGGGTGACATCGTTACTTTTACTGTCAGCGGTCATATTTTCCGATCTTTCATCCACCGAATGACAATGATATCGAGCACTGGAATTTTCGGACAGTTCTTGTTCTGGATGATTTCCGTGCTAACACTTCAACCACTCATGATTCTATGATGCAAATATGAATCCACTTTTTTTTTCCCCTCCCCAATTCGTGGGTATTTTCACGCTTTGGTGATGTTATGTATGCAGCAGCTTCCAGCAAAAAAAAAAAAAAAGCGCAGTTAATAATAATTCGGAGTATTCCTGGCGGAACAGGTTCTCGAGATACAGGTCAACATGGAACATGTATCCACAGTTTATGTTGTCCTAGAATCATGTCTGGGTATGATATCTTGTCGAAGATTCAAGATATGACCCGAAAAAGATCTGTTTTTTGTTTTATGGGCGGGATTTCAATACACCCCGACACTGCGCGAGGAAGGGCATACCGACGCTTGCGCTTGTCTCACTCCGACTGCTGCTGCCTTTCACTTTCCTCGCTACAAAAGATGATTTGCGCGTGGCGACAGATCCCGGTATGAATTGTCGCCAATGTTACGACGTTGATAATGCTGCAATGAACGTCGCCAACGCAGTTAGAGAGAGAGAGAAAACGACGCCAAAGCTGTGATTGATATTCCAATTTCTTTGGAATTGAATTGAATTATTCGGATGAGGAATTAATCGAATTCGTATTGATCGAATTTTTCTTTTGTTGACAATTTCAAGAACATTCGAAAGCTTGGTTATAATACATTGATTAATTAAAAATTTCGTGTCTCCATAAATTTATGATAATAGTAACAACTAAACAATAATGCCCCGCGCGCTGCTGCCAGGGTTTTCCCTATGTTAGGCCACTGAGGAAATGACAAACCATTGTAAAGGAGTAAAGATGTCTGAAACGCATTGACTGGGAACCAAGGAAACAAAAGCAAACATTCTAAAAGCCATTGTTGAGGTGAGAAAAACCATTGTTGCCGGACAGTTTTTCGATTAATTCCGGACATTTGTCTAGCTCTGACGAACTTCCAAAGTAGCCTATTGTTCCAGTCAGGTCCTGTTTGGCATATGTAAATTACGGTAAATGAGATAAATAGGTTATTGCACATAATAACCCGTTATTCTGCATACTTACTAATCGTCTTGGCGAGTTTGATAAATTTATCATTTTTTACCGACGAATATTCGTAATACCCAAGCGTCGTTGGTAAATTTGATAAATACTTGAAATTTATCGCCTTTATCTGTGACTGTGCATAACACCCTAGTGTAATTGGTAAATTTGATAAATATGAAAAAAAAAATGCAAATGAGTCTAGTATGTGTGGGGAATATAGTCGGACGCCGATAGAATAACAAATTTTACGATCGTACCCCGATATGATGATACAATACATGTATGAATTATCATACGTATCATATAGCAAAATTTATCATGTTTACCAACGACGTGACGCTTGGGTATCATGCATAATCACCGACAAAAGTAATAATTCCTTTAGTACTTATTAAATTTACAAACGACGCTCGGGTACTAGTATGTATAATACCAGTAAAAGTAACTAACCTTTCGGTTAAAAAAGAGAGAGAGTAACTAACCTTTACTTTAAATTGAATTCTGAAGATTTCAGATAATTTATACATAAATATAAATAATACTGTATATATAATATGCTCATGAGATGTGGATAGCTGTGTGAAGGAAAACCAAATTTAATCGTACAGCAGAAATATTGGAAAAAGTCGTTAAAAAAATAATAAAAATTGAAAAATTCTCAAAATATAAACCTTTATTATTATTTTTCTGCATGAAATAAAAATTTAAAATTGAGTTTTGAAGTTAAGAATTGAAATCAATCGATAATAACGGAAGATAACTGGAAAGAAGAATTCAGAAATAAGGAAATAAAAAGAAGCGCGAAGGGGAAATTTATACTCATTGCAGAAAAATTTAAATAGCTGAATTGAAATGAAGAGACGAAGAAATCGATCTCTTCCCTTATAAAGGTGAGAAAAAAATGAGACCTAAATAAAATAAGAACAAAAATAAGGTGTGAAAATTATCGGTAAAATTGGAAAATGGGAGAGAAAAAAAAATATATATGGATAGGATTAAAGTGAAAAAAAGACGGGGAATACAAAAAAAACTAAAAATGAAAATGAGCCAAAATAAGAAATTAATAAATAAAGGAAAATAAAATAAGATAAATGAACAAACATGAAAGGGGAAAAAAGAATGGAAACTAAAATATAAGTGAAGAATAAAAACCAAAAAAGTGAAAATAAAAAAATTCTAAATTGACAATCAAGAAGAGAATAATATTGATAAAAATCGGAAAGTTTCAAAAACTAGAAAAAGCAATAAAAGCAATAAAAAAGATATACTTATAGATAAAATACAAAACACACGGAGATTGATAAAGAATAAAGACGTAAAACGTTCCAATATTGAAAAATGCTAAAAATCAAAAAGTAAAACAGAATTAAAAGGAAATGTGTGGAAAAATAACACGACGGAATAGAATAAACGAAAAAAAAAAGACGTCTGGAAAAGAATGAAAGCAGCAAAAAACCCCATAAAAGTGTAAAAAAGAGTAGAAAACTAGTTGAAAATTGGGAAGTAGGCCTAAAAAAAAAACAAATATAACTTTGCAAAGAAAATTAACGGGAAAACGTAAAAAAAAACTATTTGAATTTTGCAATTTATTTCTTAGGAGAAAAAATTAACATCTCCAATAGTTATAAAAATTTGGAATTTCTTCTAAGTTTATGTATGAAATTTAAAAAAAATGAATTATGAAGAAAAATGCGCGCAAAACAAAATACTATGCTCAAGGAAGAAAATGAATACACGCATTGAAATGAAATAGGAATGAAAAATTGTGAGAAATTATTTCTTCCATAAATACGAATTTTTCATTAATTTTGAAGTCATGAATTTTTATTAGCGTTGAAATCTCATGAATTTCCATTAATTCTGAAATTGTAAGAATTTTTATTAATGTTGAATCATTAATACTAAGGAAATATTCTTTTCCATTAAATATGAATTTTTCTTATTTGTGAAATTATATGGATTTTCATTGTGAAATGAAAACAACAACAAACGTTATTGATTGTACAACTGTTTCCGATTTTATTTGTAACCTAACCGTCATTTATGTTGTTTCACCAACGCATTCTCTTGTTCTCAGCCAAACAACTGTGCGTGTGCGTGCGGTCTGTCTCTTTACAAATCTACAATTTTAGATCTATCGTTGCCAAATTTTGCGTATATACCAAACGGGACCCGACTTGAACCATAGGCTACTTTAAATGTTCGTCAGAGCAGGGCAAATGTCCGAAATGGACGAAAAACTGTCGGGCAATAATGGTTTCTGGGCCTCAACAATCACTTTCGGAACGTTCATTTAATTACCGTGGTTCCCTAGTAATGCGTTTGAGACATATATATGCCTTTACAATGGGTTGACGCTTCTTCAATGCTGCCAGTATATATATATGTATAATAGTTTATGCCTTTATAATGGTTTGCCATTTTTTCGATCCTCCCAGTAATGAAGCTTTTTGAATAGACGTCATCAGCATCACTTTGAGGGTCAGGCAAAGGATGATCCCCATAGAAATCAGTGTTGAAATTGCTGGTTTTACTGTACAAATGTGGAAATTTAGTGGGGTATTTCGCCACATCAATAATTTAAAAAATTGTATTGAATACTTCTTGATTTTTGAAATATTGAATTCGCTTAGATACATATACGAAGCCCAGAAAATTAAATAATAATTATTATTTCCATTAATTATTAAATAATAATTATTAGCCGGACCTACTTTGGACATCCATGTTGTACATCCATGCAATAGCATTGATTTCAACTTTTTATTTATATCTTCTCAAGCATGAAATTAATGTCCCGTATTGTCTTTTAATATTCAAATGCATAAATTCATACAGTTTAGGATGTTTTAAAATTAATTATGGGACCATAGAGTACATGGAAGAAATTCCACAGGTTAACTAAACATTTTTGGAAGCAGAAACAGGCAGATGGAATTTCGGGGGGGGGGGGGTCGAAATACCCAGCGCTCCTTAAAAAAGAAAATATTCGCTTCTTCGTTTCTTTAAATCTAGATTCTTTCATGAGTCGCGCAGGAAGGCGCCTTATTGATTAACATAGACCCGGTTTGTATGTCCCTCAAAGAAAGAGGGAGATATCACGTGATCCAAAAAGCCTCATTAAAGAAAACCCGGGCAGCGCCTGGTATTATGGGTAGTTGTAGAATAAAATAATTTTCATTAATTATATTAATTTAATTTCCATTAATTCTGAAATGAAATGAATTTTCGTTAACATGAAAATTATATGTGTATTAGGTTATTATTATATGTGTATTAATTATATGTATATTATTATATGTGTATTAATATATATAATTATTAACATATAATAATTATATATATTAATTAATAATATGTACATTACATTTCCATTAATTCTGAAATTATTTTTTGTTAAATATGTATGTATTTCCATTATTTCTTATTTCAAACAACGATGCATGGAAGTCGTAGAGTTAGTAGGTATTAAAATGAAGCAATAACAAGTATAAATTTCAATTTTTGAGTTCCATGCATTTATAAGTGATCAATTACTGGTAATCCCCGCCTGAAGAAGCATAACAAGATTAAAAAAAAATGTTTAAATCTTTTTTTTTGTTCCATCAAACTGAAAATATCCCTTTAGGGAATTTTTCCTCTTAAAAATCATTTCCTTGAAGATTTTCTTGGAAATGATAAGATGGAAAGTTCAGCGCACCAGGAAATACGCCTCAGGGATAACTACTTTTTAATTGGACATTTCTTATCAATATACATACTGAAAGAGAAAAATCGACTCTATAACATCATTTCAACATTATTTTCTTACTCTATAATCTCATTACTGTTTCTTTTACCTGAAAAATAAAGTTAATTTAGAATCAAATTTTGAATAATTATTTTTAAGTGAAATCTGTGAAAAATAGAATTAATTGAATAACGTTCACGTAAAAATTCCATTATATGAATTGATATACTGTATTTTTCAATATTAAATTGAATTATCATTTCAAAATTGAAATATTTTTCAATATAAAATTGATATTTCAAAATTGAAACATTTTTTTCAATGTGAAATTGAATTTTTTATCAAGCATTTTTAAATTGAAGTATTTTTCAATATCAAATTGAATTATCATTTTAAAATGCGAAATGACATCTTGAAAATGGGAAATGTCATATACATGGGTCCTAGTCAGGCCCGTGTATAATTATAGCTATTTCCTGGGAAAAGAGCCCTTTGGGTGTCAGGTGAATGTATGGATTTGATACTTAATGAATACATACCCACTTAATGAATACAAACTGTTGTGGCAAAGCGCACTATACTGCTACTGAATCGGCAGAGTAACGATGAGGGGGGAAGGGGGGGGGGGTTGAGTAGGGTGACCAGATGAGGTGCCTGCAAAATAGGGACAAATCCCGGAAATCGGTGTTAAAATCCGGGACAAAACCAGGACATTTTCAAAATTCTCATTCGGCGGACATTGCAGTGCAAAATTGGAAACAAAATGTATTACGAAAATATTATTACACTACTACTACTACACAGAGGCGCAAAAACGAGTAAAGCATAGGGATGGGAGCCATGGCTGTCAAACGTACCACGTGATTGAAGAGCATATGCCATGAAGGGTGAGATGCGTTACATTATAAAGGAGGGAGGAACTTAAGAAATCTTAGTCTCATATTATAACGTATATACTCCTACGAACAGTCGACACTCGGTTTACGAACTTACCGATTCGTTCCGGAATTCCGTTCGCAAACCGAATTGTTCAGCAACCGAAATAGTTTTTTTCCTCCATAGGAAAATCAATGTAAAATTGGTTTATTCGTTCCAAGGACTCCCAATATGTTTAGTGTGAACTTTCACAGCAGTGCTTTGAACTTAAGTGAATAACGAAAAACCGATTGAAATCATTAGATTAACACTGAAAACGCTCTTCCCTAGAAGAGACAATCCTAACTCTGCGAGATAACGGGCTTGTATTCCATGCTGAAGCAAAAGCGGAGTCATGTATGGTTTCTATGATACAGTAAAATCTCTCATTTGTGGATAACGGTGTTACAAAAAAAAAGTCCATTCGTTAAGAGGGATTTTACTGTAGCATTTATAATCTCAGTGCTAAAGTTCTCGACATTTCTGCCTGCAAAGCAATCTGGACACAATTCCTTCAAAACTGAATTCATATTTCTCTAAGTCACTTGCTGCCAATCAGTATAATCATTACGTATATTGCCATATCAAAAGCTACCAGCAACGTAACACATATTAACATAGCAACATATAAGAGTGAAATAACAAATTCCTAGCCCAATATCGTAGCTAAAGTTAACGTAGCTAAAAGTTAAATTATAAGAAAATATTGAAAATGATTCTATTTCATTGCGAAAGCAAAAACCGGGACAAACAGACGTCCCGAAAGCTTTCTTCGGGACAGGGCGAAAAATGGCAAAAAACTGGGACATCTGGCTACCCTATAGGTTTAAGGGATTATTACTACTCATTGAAACCCCGGTATCACCAATTATGGTTTCCAAGTGTTCAAAATGGAAATACTTTTCTATATCAAGTCGAATTATCATTTTCAAATTGAAATATTTTTCAGTATCAAATGAAATTATCTTTTCAAAATTAAAAACATTTTCAATGCTAAACTCAATTATCATTTTAAAATTGAACAATATCAAATTTTCAATGTCGAATTGAATTATAATTTTTTTTTTAAATTGGAGTATTTTCAATGTGAAATGGAATTAGCATTTTTTTAAAATTGGAATATCTTTCAATGTCAAATTGAATTATTTTAAAATTGTATAGGCTACTCTATTTTAAATAGCGAAATTTATTATTTTTTGTTTTAAAAAATTTAATTGGTTTTTGAGAGATACAAGAATTATAAATCTTACTTTCCGTTCAAGGTCTACGATTTTCATTGATTATTTTATAAGAACTCAATTGATTTCCGCTTAATCCGCACCAGTATGTGTAATTAATGCGCTCAGAGATTATTATGTTTTGCCAATGGAGCTTCCCGACATGTTCAGCATTCCGACTATTATCAGCCGGTATCGCTGTTTGTTTCAGATTATCAAATCCTCAATCGGCTAATAATATTGTCTCCTGAAAATGACCGATGGTCTGCCGTTATCGCGTTAGTGACCATATGATTTGAAATCACAAGACGCGATTCGAGAAACATCTGTGTCGGTTTATGACAGGGATTTTAAACGTCTGGAATATTTTTGCCCTTTATTAAATCACACGCGCTTCCCCCTCCTGGTTAATATTCCCGAGGAACTTCTAAGGAATAGGGGACGCGCTAAGAGATTTATGCCCTGAAACGCCGAAGAAAACGCTTCCATCAGGGGTCTTCAAAGCATGGCCCGTGGCCGAATTTAGAGCTCGGAGCTTTTTTGTCGTAGCCCACCGATCATTTTCGGAATTGATGAAAGAAACAATTCCAAAATAAATGAAAAACAATTCCAAAATAAATGAAAAACAATTCCAGAATAGTTGAAAGAAACAATTCAGAATAAATGAGATATAATTTCGGAACAAGCTGATGAAAACTTAGAATTAATGAAAAAAATAATTCCAAATAATAAAAGGAACAATTTCAGAATTGATGAAAGAAACAATTCCAGAATAGATGAAATATACAATTCCAGAATAAATTGATGAAACCTGAGAATTAGTGAAAGAAACAATTCCAGAATTAATGAAAGAAACAATTCCAGAATTAATGAAAGAAGCAATTCCAGAATTAATGAAAGAAGCAATTCCAGAATTAATGAAAGAAACAATTCCAGAATTAATAAAAATTCAGAATTCTTGAAAGAAATAATTTAAGAATTGATAAAAATTCAGAATTCTTGAAAGAAATAATTTAAGAATTGATAAAAATTCAGAATTCTTGAAAAAAATAATTTAAGAATTGATAAAAATTCAGAATTAATAAAAGAAATAATTTAAGAATTGATAAAAATTCAGAATTAATAAAAGAAATGATTTAAGAATTGATAGAAATTCAGAATTCTTGAAAGAAATAGTTTAAGAATTGATAAAAATTCAGAATTCTTGAAAGAAATAATTTAAGAATTGATAAAAATTCAGAATTCTTGAAAGAAATAATTTAAGAATTGATAAAAATTCAGAATTCTTGAAAGAAATAATTTAAGAATTGATAAAAATTCAGAATTAATAAAAGAAATAATTTAAGAATTGATAAAAATTCAGAATTAATAAAATAAATAATTTAAGAATTGATAAAAATTCAGAATTAATAAAAGAAATAATTTAAGAATTGATAAAAATTCAGAATTAATAAAATAAATAATTTAAGAATTGATAAAAATTCAGAATTAATAAAAGAAATAATTTAAGAATTGATAAAAATTCAGAATTCTTGAAAGAAATAATTTCGAAATTAGTGAAAAAAAAGTATATATAAATCAATGAGGTGAATAAATTCGCAATTTCTGATACAAATTATTTCTCAATATCAATAATAGAATAATTTCATAATTATTGAACGAAATGGTTTCAAGATATATTGAGAATGGAAGTACTCTCTCAAACTTACCGATAATTCAAAGTTATTTCAGATTAAATCCTAATTAATTAGTTAATTAATCCTCGGGATTAAGTAATTTAATAAGTAATTAATCACAAAATTTTTCAGAATTAGTGAAAAAAAATTGTTTCAGATCTAATAAAAATTGATAATTACTAAAATAAATAACTCAAGAATAAACAAATGTCTTCAATTATTTTGTATTTTTTTAACTCAGGGCCCCCCCATTTATCCTTTCTATAAGGATGACACTAAATTACATAAGTTGGCGACCAGCGGGCTTCGTGGGAAGTTTCAATTTTGACCGCCGTGTCTGAAAGATTGTAGATCCCTGGCTTATACAGTACAGCTGCAGAAATGATAGGAATGTCGGAAAAAACCATACATATTTCCATTGCACACTGTCTTGGTCACTCACATGATTGAACGCTGCTTTGGTCACTTACATGCTTTCCCACTATTGTGGTCACTCTCATGATGCTTGCACACTGTTTTAGTCACTTACATGCTTGCACACTGTTTTAGTCACTTACATGCTTGCACACTGTTTTAGTCACTTACATGCTTGCACACTGTTTTAGTCACTTACATGCTTGCACACTGTTTTAGTCACTTACATGCTTGCACACTGTTTTAGTCACTTACATGCTTGCACACTGTTTTGGTCTGGGGCGTGGCCAGAAATTACGTTCGGGGGGGGGGGGGAAGACCATCAAACCGAAAGATACCCAGGCCACATCACCATATGGCAATATCGGCTCATTGTCCACACGGACTGGATACCTCTGGCAATTCATTCATAAAAAAGCATACATTACAATCATAACAACTATAAAAGTGGAAGACCACTTTCATTCCGGGGGGGGGGGGGACCAAACAAAGTGATAGAACAATAGATTTGGCCATATTTTTCCCTTTTTTTTTGGTCATTTTCTCACATTTTGGGGGGGGGGGAACAGACCCCCAAGTCCCCCCCCGCTACGCCCTTGGTTTTGGTCACTCCCATGCGCACACTCTATAAATCATTCACATACTTGCACACTGGTTTTGGTCACTCACATGCTTGAACGCTGCTTTGGTCACTCACAGGTTTTCACACTATTTTGGTCACTCACATGGTTGCGCACTGTTTTTGGTCATTCCCATGCTCACACACTCTATAAATCATCCACATGCTTGCACACTGTCTTGGTTACTTACATGCTTGCGCACTGTTTTTGGTCCCTCCCATGCTCACACACTCTATAAATCATCCACATTCTTGCACACTGTCTTGGTTACTTACATGCTTGCACACTGTTTTGGTAACTCCTACGCTCAAACACACTATAAATCACTCACATACCTGCACACTGGTTTCGGGCACTCGCATGCTTGCATACTGTTTTTGGGATCTCGCATGCTTGCACACTGTTTTGGTCACTCACATGCTTGGACACTGCTTTGGTCACTCCCATACCTCACAGGTTTTCACACTATTTTGGTCACTCACATGCTCACACACTCTATAAATCATTCACATGCTCACACACTCTATAAATCATTCACATGCTCACACACTCTATAAATCATTCACATGCTTGCACACTGTCTTGGTTACTTGCATGCTTTCACACTGTTTTGGTTACTTGCATGTTTTCACACTGTTTTGGTAACTCCTACGCTCAAACACACTATAAATCACTCACATACTTGCACACTGGTTTCGGACACTCGCATGCTTGCACACTGTTTTTGATCACTCACATACCTGCACACTGGTTTCGGGCACTCGCATGCTTGCATACTGTTTTTGGGCACTTGCATGCTCACACACTGTTTTGGTCACTCCATGCTCACACACTCTATAAATCATTCCCATACTTGCACACTGGTTTTGGTCACTGAAATGCTTGCACACTGGTTTTGGTCACTCACATGCTTGCACACTGGTTTTGGTCACTCACATGCTTGCACACTGGTTTTGGTCACTCACATGCTTGCACACTGGTTTAGTCATTCACGTACTGAACATGCTCTAGGCATGTTCAAGCTCACTAGCTCACTAGCATGGTTCTTTGCGTTTATTCCTCCCCCCCCCCCAATTCCTTCACCCATTTTAGTAGTAATTACTAAATTTGTCGTAAATGCATTTTTATTGCAAGATCGCAATTTCCTGCATTTTCCCTGATGATGTGTACTGGACCTAAGTATGAATATGAAATTTTCATTTGGACCCATATATTGATATTACTGATATCAATTACAACAGTTGAATAACTTCTCTTTCAGTTAGAATCGAATTACCAAGTCCGCCTGCAGAGCACCTATGTCCAGTGCCGTCTCAATGCATGGGCCCACTCAGGCACGGCCCGTTGGCCTCAAAAGAGGAGGGGCATCATAAAAATGAAATTTTAGTTGAAATTTTCCAGGAGCATACATGCAAATTTGCGTAGTAGGGCCTCAGAAAAATCACTTGGCCCCCCGGGGGTCGATGCTGCTCTAAAGTCGTTCCTGCCTATGACGCCATCCCGGATCACCTCTGGTCCACGGACCATAGGTTGAGAAACACTGGTGTAGATAATTTCCAAAACAAAAGCACAAAATCGCAATGACAATCTTGATGATCATATTACATAATCACTATTTAGAAGGGGAAAAAATAATTCTCATGAGATAACAGGTGTTCCCCCATTACACAATTTTAACGTTGTGAAAACACATTGATATCACGCATGTACATGTCTTTAACAACAAAAATAGTGGGTATAGCCCCAACAACAACTTCAGTAGCGTAACTGACACACAGACACCGGAAACAGGTGACCATGAAATCACGTGATACTATCCATCACTACCTCTTCTTTCACATGAGAAAAAAAAAAGTGACGGATTCTGGTGTTTATGCAATAATAATAATTCTCATTAAAATGAACAAAAATAATTTCCATGGAAGAGATAGCTAATTCACGAAATACATACCCCTTCCTCGTATCTAGCATAGCGATCATCATCGCTTTGGTCCAAAGGTTTATAAGTTGTCTTATCTCTATTAAAACACCATGTGAATTGATGATAATTCATAATTAAATAAAACAACAACACCACGATGTTATAATTATGCGTCACATGTTTTATCGAGTGTTATCTTCTTTTTACTATTATTATATGTGCGATAATTTCAAACAGGAACAGTGGGTCGAGTAATGACAGACCTACATTTGGTAACTTCTTTTTTCACCCCGATTGTGTGTGTGTATCGGTGACGTCACGCGTTTTTTCCCCATGATTTTCCCTACGCCATAGAATTTTGTTCGTTGTCATCTCGTGACGGCGCTAGTATTTCCCCCCCCCCCTACTTTTTATGCTCCGGCGCACAATCTTTTCAGTTAGTTAGTGGACTAGAACATGTGTGTATGGGGTGACCATATGACCTGTATTTTTGCGGATCGTTCTCGTAATTTGTGTTTCGTCCCAACTTTTTCTTAAAGAGTCCCGTTTTTTCCCTCCTTGTTTCCAACGGGGATTCTTGAATTTTTGAAACCAAGAATTGAGTGAAAAATTCACTTGCCTTCGGCAATTTTTTTGACTAATTGGCAAATTAACTTGAATTTAAAAAAAAATTGTCGGCAATTGACACCTTCACTTGCCTTTGACAATTTTTTTGACCGTAATCGGCAAATTTACTTGCCTTTGACAATTCTTTTGGTGGTAATCGGCTACCTTACTTCCCAAAGGCAGTTTTTTTTTTGGGGTGAACACACACACACACATACAATCGGCCCTGCTTAATCGGATATCAACGATTCATGCTCACAATATATGATTAAGAGGGTGCACCAGATAATGCTACTTAAGAGCATTATCTGGTGCACCAGATAATTTTTACTGGCATCTTACTCAGTGTGCCAAAGACGGGAGAACCTTAGATAGTTTGTGGCCACTTGAAGATTTCCCCCCCCCCCATTGATAAGTGCCTTAGGCTGGTATTACACTATAAAAGTTTTCTAAAAATCCTTTTATAAAACTTAAAAAATTCAACCAATAAGATTATCGGTTGCATTTGCTCGAATGTAACCTATGAGCTTTATATTGGTACGAATTTTCGAGTTTTATAAAAGGGATTTTATCAAACTTTTATAGTGTAATACCGGCCTTACAAAGCCACTTTAGTGATCTCTAAATGTTTCGCGGATCTTTCAAGTGCTCTGAAAATGTTTCCGGGCTGCTTAAGTGTTCTGGAACTGTGCCAGGCATCACTCAAATGATCAGCAATTATATGCCGCGGATCACTTAAATAATCTGTGAATGTGTCACGGGTAACTTGAGTAAAGTAGAACCGCACTGGGGACCACTAAAGTGCTCTAAAACTTCGTCACATGTCGCTCAAGCATTGGCGTACGCAAAGGGGGGATTTGGGGTTCTAACCCCCCCCCTCCTTTCAAGCCGAGATCATAGTGTTATTTTGCAGGAAAAACGTAAACCCCCCCCCTTGAGAAAAAAAAACTGAACACTCCCCCCCTCCCCGAGAAAATTCTGCGTACCCCTATGTACTCAAGGGATCTATAAATGTGTCACGGATCGCTTAAGTGTTCTGGAATTGTACCACGGGTCACTTAAGCGATCTGTAAATGTGACGCTTAGTTCATTTTTACAAAATTAGGTTTGAGGAGGACAGGCCGCAACAGATAACCCCAGGGCCGTATTTGGTCCACAGGCCAAGGGCCTTCATGTGATTTATCATTATATGGCTTAGAGGGTGGGTCGCAATGAATTTATTCATAGACTTCAAATAACACTGAAATTAGCAGAAATTGATTATAATAACATATATAAGTATTTTCTTCCGAAATTTCCATTAAAAAATATTTTTTTGCATTAAAAATTTTTTTGATCGTCGTGGGGGGGGGGGGGCCCGTGTACGTCTCTGATTCCACCAATATGCGTTAGGGTTCAGAGGGGCAGAGCTGATGACGAAATGTTGCTGACAAGGGGGGAAAAAGGGGTCACAGTTTTGCTGACGGGGAGGGGGGGGGTCAAAAATGGCAAAAAATTTGCTTACGAATTACTTGAACGGCCCCCTTACCTACTCCCAAATGTATTTACCTTTTTAACATGGGAATATATTTTCCATATAAATTTGAAATGTTTCATTCTATAAAAACTACGTATATAGTGGTTGATGTGTATTCACTGGTGACGCGTGAAGTGTTAACATTCGATTAACGGCTTTGCGTTCAAGATGTTTGCGATAAATTTGAATGATCTCTATCAGACTTATAGATGGTAAATATGTGGTGGCCTTGTTCCACGTTTTACCGCTTCACTTACGAGCGATATGCGAGAAATTCGGATGATCTCCGCTTGATGAATCGGCAATAAATATGGTAACCTAGTTCTAACCTAACTGCATGTTAGAAAAAAGGAAAGAAAAAAATGAAAGAAAACAGAAGTGTAATAGATAATATATTCTCTCTTATCTGTAATACTCACATGTAAGAGAGTAAGGTACGAAGCAGATTTATGTTTTCACCCTTACGCACCAGCTCTCTTTCACTTTATGTACATGTATATAGTAGAAGGATACATTACAGAGCTAAAAAGAACAACTTTTTTTTATTCACAGGGTTGCAACAAAGTTTTGCGGTGAGGAGGAGGGGAAAGAGAAGACAGGGAGACGTGTTTGAATTTATTCCACCGGCGTTAGGACTCAATATTACGTCCTTGACCGCAAAGTGGTTAAGAAAGGGAAAGAAAGAAAGAAAAAGAAATAAGGGTGTGGAAGAACAGTACAGAGATATATTTGGTAAGAGGGTATTAGTACAGTGCGCCTTACTTTTTCGCCCTTACCTACAAACGTGTTCTTTTACTTGTTCTCAATTCTATGTACAGTGTATATATAATAGCAGGATTAGTTCTGAGAATGATATATGTGGAGGGAGGAGATGTGCCGTGGAGAACGAGGGGGGGGGTGGGAAAGCTGAGGCGAACCACCATCGTTATTTCAGTTGCTCGGTATCAGTTTGTCGTTATCTTGTTGAGATATCCTGATGGTGGTGATGGAGAACAGAGAAGAGAAAAACACGCACGCACGGCTTTATTTCATATGGTTACAATAAACCTTCGCTATGGTTTGGAAAAAGAGGATGAAAAAGTCAACAAGATTGAATTGATTCCCTGGCATTTGGACGAATATTACGTCTCTCAACGTAAAAGGGTTGAGAGAGGAAAAGTCGGGGGGGGGGGGACTTCAACATTGTCTCTATGGGGAGAAACTGTGGTTTCCGGAGGATTTTATCCATATTAGCAAGGATATCCGTTTTCCGATCAAGTGGGGCCGACTGCAATTGGAAACATTACTAATTTCTCTGGCTGTACATGGCTACTTTATTTATTATAATTTTGCATTTGTAATTGGCAAATTCACTTGATTTTGACAATTCTTTGGCTAGCAACCTTACAGCCCTAAGACAGTTTTTTTTGGTGCAATTGGCATCCTTACTTGGCTTCGGAAACTTGTCTGGCTGTAATTGGCTACTTTACTTGAATTGGACATTTTTTTTTTTCGTCTGTAATTGGCAAATTCGCTTGTCTTTCGAGAATTCTTTTGGTTGCAATCGGCAACCATACTAACTTAGGATAACTTTTTTGTCTGTAATTGGCAACCATACTTGCTCCAGACATTTTGTCTTAGTGGTAATTGTCTACTTTACGTGCTTTGGGCAAATTTTTTTTGGCTGTAATTGTCTACCTTTCCTTCCTTTGATAATTTTTTTGATGTAATTGAGTTTAATTGCATTTGACAATTCTTTTGACTGTGCTTGGCCGCCTCACTTGCTTCAGACCATTCTGTGCTACAACATAGCCACTGGAAATTTCAGCGTTTCCGCTACTGTCAATAGCCTATACCAAGGGTGCTAAACCTTCTGAAGAATGTGAGCTACTCTACTGATTTGAAAATGTGCCTTGGGCCATCTAAATTAGTGATTTGCAAATGTGCCGCTCGTCATTCAAGTGACGGGCATTGCCTCTCCCCCCCCCCCTATCCAGCGCCAAAGGTGGAGCATATTGATACTACTGTATATGCGTATATATGAACTGACGTTCATATATACGCATATCATCACCATCAAATGACTCCAAGGGCCACATTTAGCCAGGGCCGTTTAGAGAGCATCATGGGGCCCCCGGACAAAGTGATTTTTCTGAGGCTCTACATGGAAAAATCTTAAAAAATTCAACTTCTCATTTTTCTGAGGCCCTCTCTTCTCTGGAAGGGGGGGGCGTTCCCGGGTGGGCCCCATGCGTTAAGACAGCACTGCATTTAACGTGTGGGCCATGGGTTGAGCACGTATGGCTTTTAGCCACTAAAATCCAGGCTGACTCATCAACCACCATTATTGTGCAATAGACGTCAGTATTATCGCTACAGCCAATTAGAATACACCTTTACAAACGCCTTGCAGCTAATAGCTGCTATGCCGGTTTTTTTTTTTTACGATTAGACGTCACTTTGAACAGCAAACAGGTTTGTTACGCTCGATGGTATGTAGTCGTGTATGTTACGGGATTCGCTATCGATGACGTCACGTATTCCCCCTCGCGATATTTTTCCCTACGTTTTTCCCCCTCTTCTACAACAAAGTTGTTTGCGATGTGTCTGGAGGATAAGGAAAAATAACGTGATAAGTCGACGTCTTTTTTTTATTTTACGTTCGGATTAGTCCGTCTTTTACTACGGTAATTTGTCGTAATCTCGGTAAAGTGTGAGATTTATATGCTTTTAATACGAGGAAAAAGTAAAGCTTATCTGTGATGTATATAAAAAACACCAGTTGGAAAAAATGTACAACTTTGTTGTAAAAATGAGGAAATGTCGAGAATGAGGCGAAAACAATGTGTGTTTTTTTGTTTGATCGGTCGTGTAAACTCGAGATGAATATATTGGCCATGAGGTGACTGACCTAAGACTGAATATCACGGTGTAATCACCTGGTTGATTTCGCTTGTGGTAGACGTCGATTTTTTTTATCGAAATAGACGTCTGGAAGGCGGTTCCCAACCTGTGGCACGTACTAAAGTTGTGTTCGGTTGGTACGCGAAAGGTAATCGCTAGAAACGGTATGCGAGTCTCTAGTGCTATTTCAATGGGGCACCCATGTCCGTTCAACTGGAACTAATGCTGCGACCTATCAAATAACAAATACAACTATTGAAATTCTTCGATTGGAATTGATGACTGAATTTTGAATGTTGTACCGCATAGGAAAAGTTAGTATTATATGGTATTGCATGGTAATATTAGTTAAATTGTCAAGTCTGTATGAAAATTATAACCGTTGTTATATAAAACTAATTATCGTTAATCACGACATAATCGTTTATGGCTTTGTGTAATTGATGGAACGGATTCCGGCCATTCTTTGTGATCTTTATTTTGAAATGCCTGTAGAGGACGTCCTAGCCTATCTTACTAACGTTAGCTCACCACACAGAAACAACAACTGTTAAAATTTTGAAGCAAACTTGATAACTAATATATTATTGCTTCTAAAATAGTTATCAATACCATACAATACTGACTTTTCCTTATGCGATACAAACATTCAAAATTCAGTCATCAATTCCAATCGAAGAATTGTAATAGTTGTATTTGTAATTTGATAGGTCGCAGTAATAGTTCCACTTCAATGATGTCTACATGTAATATAATGTGTACCCTGTATTTTTTGTGTACTTATTTTCAATATTTTCCAGAAAGCGCATTCTTACTGATAGAATTTTATTTTTACCCGGTTATTGGTTCTAGACAAAAGTTACAAAGAAAGGCATTTTTTCGGGGCGAATAGATAGATGGAAACGCTCACAACCCTGGACCGATACAAAGCACCTTACTTCCGTTACCTCAAAAGAGGCAAAGTTACGTCGGAAAAGTTAAAAATTTATAGTGATGGCTCCTCTTGCCCCGTGCTCGCAAGTATCGAATCACTCGCGTCATTCTCCCCATGAAGGCAGCCATCAACTCGATGCAACGTACAAGCCATTTGACTAAAATGCATAGCTGAACCCAATGATTAGGGAGAAAAATTGCACGTGCGCCCAGTGGCACATAAGGGCCGGAGACCGCAGCCTGGCATTTCGAAGTGTGGGAAAAGACTTGTGGGCAAGAAAGAAGAAGCTGGCATGTTGAAGTGGCAGAGATTTGAGAATGGTCTAAATACACAAATGTATACAAAATATACATATACAGCGCCTCCACTGTGACGGGAAACGAAGAAACAAAGCCTACGTCCACAGTGCTGGGCAGTTTTGTTTCCCTTTCCTTTTACGGAATATGCAGTATACACACACACACAGAAAACGCACAGAGCCTCCACTGCGACGGGAATAATCAAACAGAGCCTTCTTTGACAATGCTGGGCATTCACATTTGAATTACTCACATATATTATTTACATTACAAAAATTTTCCCTTTTTATACTATTGGGAATGCACATAAACATTACTATGAAGGCAATACATATTAGAAACAAATATCACCATGAGCTCATACAAATATTCAAGGTTCAGGTCGAATAAGTTTAGAGTCTGAGAATGACTGAGAATGCTTCTTAATGCACAGATTTTATTGCTGAGCAGAGAAAAATTCCCTATATTGCATAAAGTAGCATGTTATTTTGTCACATGTATCGATTTCTGTGCACAGAGCAGGGGCGTCGGAAGTGTTTCGAATCTGTGGGTGCCCGTCTTGAGATTCATGTAGAAAAAATTGGATTTTTGAATCAATTCTGTGGGTGCTCGGACCCGTTCTACAAACTTCCGTGGGTGCTCGAGCACCCACAGCACCCCCGGCTCCGACGCCACTGGCACAGAGATACAGGCCAGTGCAGGTGAAATAAAAGAAAGATGCCCCCCTCCCTCCCATCTGAGATAATAAGGATCCCTCGTATACTATCCCGCGTTTTTTTAAACCACCGACAAAAATATTTTTTCATCTCAACCGTGTTTTTTAACCAGGCTGATGTTTAGTACTTTTTTATATTTTACGGATGGCAGCAAGGGTTCAAATGTAAAGATATTATTTATTATTTACGTACTCAATATGCAATTGAAAGAGTTTAAAAGGGTTTCAAGATACATTCCTAAACTTGGCCATAAGGACGCATGCGCACTCATCTGGATGCTCTGGTTAAAAATGTGGCAAACTTTCTAGGTAGTCTTAATGACGTTACAGATGAACTTGGCAACCCGTGCGGAGGCCTTCTATCTCTAGGAGGTGCTGAACAAAGGTGTTTAGGGGAGTGGACTCTTATTCCATCTTTGAACGTAGAACAAGTTTGCGCTTCAAAGTGATGTCCTGGAAATCATTAAATATAAGCAGGGTACAGTGATTGGCTATAGCGGTAATACTGATGTCACACTTCTGACCAAAGATGGCGGGGTGAGTCAGAGTATTTCAAGGAGCTCTAGGTGCAGCTACAGACGTGAGGAAATGTCAAAGTACGTTTGACACCGCACGGTAAGTGCCATAGACATAGAATATGTAATGTATGCCTATGGTTATTACATTTGGCCACCGATTTGCGGTCCTTCTGAGACTACGAATGGTTTTAGTTTGTATGAAGAATCGTAGCAGAAACATAGCATAAATCGAATATTTCGCCATTACTTCCTTCGCTATTTTGGATTTAGTTCTCACTAGTTCCGAGGATCTTGTTGAACAGGTTTCGGTGGGGGACGGGTTTTCTTCCAGTGATCACCGTGTCGTCAGTTTTCACTGTAACTTTTCTTCGAGTAAGGTTGATAACAAAAGACTAGTGCCTTGTTTTCGGAGAACTAACTTTGATGTTTTGAGAGGAAGGTTAGCGGAAGTTTTCAGAGACCGGTTGGAATCAATCGGGGTGGTAAGTCAATGGGAAGAATTTAGTACAAAGGTATCTTCTGTTTTGCACGACATTATTCTCTTTGTTCGAAAAAAGCATGTTTGTACATCGCGGCCCCTATGGTTCACGGCGAGCGTGCGTAACCTTTATCTTGAAAAGAAAAGAGCATTCAAAGAGTATAAACGTAGAAATCTGTCATTCTTTACTGATAGAAGAAAGGCGTTGAAGAAGGCGTTGTAAAAAGGAAACTGAGTCTAGGTTGCCAGACAACATTGGCTCCGACCGAAAATCATTTCTTAGATACGCCCATAATGGATGTAAGGGAACAGTTGACCCTCTCTCGATAGGAGGGTCTAGGATAGAGAGCAATGTAGGTATGTGTAACGCTTTCAATGACTTTTTCGCGTCGGTTTTTAATACAAAATGCGATATTCAATGTATGGGTGTTGGATTTTATTACATGGAGTAATAAAATCATCAACGATATCCAAGTGGAAGACGTGGAGGTCCTAAATCTTCAAAAAAATGTATGTGCGAGCAAAGCACCAGGACCAGATGATATCTATTACAGGGTCCTCAGGAAATATGCTATTGAATTGATGGGGCCAGTCGCGCAGGTCTGCTGGCGTAGTGTTGCTGAGGGTATCGTCCCAAGGGATTGGAAACTTGATAATTTTGCTCTGATATTCAAGAAGGGTAGTAGAGAAGCTGTTAACAATTATCATACAGTGAGTTTGACGAGCTCCCTTTCGAACATTTTGGAAATTATTATCAAAAAGCAAATGGTGAAATGGCTAGACGAGAATAGTGTAGTGTCGGATAATCAGCATGTCAGGAAGGGGGGAAAGTCATGTGTAACTAACCTCCTCTGCTTCTATGATCACGTGTTGTTCTCTGCAGCGAGACTTTTTAACGGGGAGATCGGCTCGCGCAGAGAAGAGCTGAAGAGAGACTTCATTTTTTTGAATATGTTTACATTGGATGAACGCAATTGTCGGGGAGATATGATCGAAGTGTACAAAATTTTCAACGGGACAGATAGGAGGAACCATGGAAATTATAGTTACACCGTCAATCGACTGCAAGGGGACACCAGTATCGATTGGTGAGGGACAATGCAAGGTTATGGTGTCACAGGGAATTTTTCTTTAATAGGGTTGTTAATAAATGGAATAGCTTACCCTCGGAGGTAGTAAAGTGTGACACAATTGACACGTTTAAAAAGAAATACGATAAACATGTTGGGGTAAATCGAGAAGCTATCCATTCTTAGAATAAGACAACCATAAGTATTCTTTATGGGCATTGTATGGGCATATATATATATATATATATATAGTGTTTATAATTTTTGTGATTACATTTTTAGTTGGATTGCTGTATTTTAGTAATGCATGATATTCATACTTGTTAGCACGATATTCATACTTGTTATGGACATCTTTTTCTCAGCCACCTCGTTGAGCATTTTGCTTGTTGTGGTCTTGTATTTGTATTCACGGACGGTGTGTTTGTATCACGGTGTGAAAATTCACAAACAATCGTGAGCAAAAAACGAATGTAATGAGACAAATAAAACTGTAATAACTATATCCAGCTGTTATCAAGAGCGTTGTTCAAACAACAAATGTGCATGCAGCTGGACAAGCTGCTCATGGGACACGAGAAGTTATTTTTAAGCTTTTATGCTCCCGTCTTATCTGTAGGAATTTGAAAGAACGACTTGGGATTTGACACATTTGAGCCTATCTTGCTGTGGCCCACACATAAAACCCACAGTAATACCCTTAATATCCAGAATTGTGTTACACAAACTTTTTTTAATATGAACAGATAACCTACTTTTCTCGTGTATACTTACATTTCTATGTACATTTTTATGTATGTGGATCCCAATCTTTCAATCATCAAGTACCCTCCTGTAAAAACGTAAGACGCTAGCGTACCTCTAAAAGTACGCAAGACGCATGATTTTCGTACCCTTAAAAGGGGGGTCCCTACTTATTTCTTACAGTACATAAGCCTTGTACTCATTTTTGTAGGGTTACTCATACCTTATACAAATTTTTAAGGTATACACACGTTTTGTACACATCACTTTTTAGAGGTACAAATGTTTCGTATGTGTCGCATTATAGGGGTACAAAAGCTTCACATGCATTTCAGAGGGATACACAAGCTTCATTCTTATTTTTAGGGCTGCAAAACCTTTGCACTCATTTTAGGGGGCACATAATCCTCCTACGCATTTTAGGGGCACACGAACTTCGTATTCATTTTGGGGGGGGGGGAACACAGAACTCCTACGCATTGCAGAGGTACACAAGATTAGTACGCATTTTAGGAGTATCAGCTTCGTACGAATTTTAGGCGAACACAAGCCTCGTACGAATTTTAGAACACAAGCTTCGTTCACATTTTAGAGGGTGCACAAGCCTCATATGCATTTTAGGGATACACAAACATTGTACGTGTTTTTCAGGGGTACATGGACATCGTGCACGTGTCTGGAAAAAATCAAGTATCCTACGCATTTCCAGGGATACTCATATGAGTAACTTACCCCGGCCCGGAGAATATGATTCGCAATACGGGGGTTCCCCGGAGGGAGCATTTATTTTCTCATATGTACGGGAGTATATATACACGCCTCTTACAAATTTCTATCGGTACGTAAGAATAGTCTTAATAACGTGTGATTAGCCTTAATCATACCCCTAATACGTGTGTGTGTGTGTGTATATATATATATATATATATATATTATTTATTTATACCATACGTGTATCATACCCCTTAAATATGTATGATTACTATTGAAATGCAGAAAGGGCTTTCGTATCCCTAGAAATGCACCGAAGAATTAAGCTAACCCCGAAACACTCGTACCACTCGAAAAATGCGTGGTAGGCGTATGCGTAGGATGACTACATAACACTAAAAATGCGTGAAAGCAATGCGCACCTCCTTTGAAATGCATATCGAAACTTGCTGATCCCATACTCACATGCGTAGGACTACAAACTTACGTAACCAGGCTCACGTACCCTTTCACATGCACAGGCCTACAAGGCTTGCATATGTACCCTCAGAAATGTACAGATGGTTTGAATGCGAAGAAAGCTAGCGTACCCTGCCGCGTTTTGTATCGTAAAATAGATGTTTTTTATTGAGAGAAAGTGGGGAGCTTCATCTCCTAATAGATAAAGGGAGCGAAAAGAAAGATGAGCAAATAATAATAGCACTGTACCGTAAAATACGGAATGCATGTTCAATGCATGAAATTCACTCCCACATAATATTTGTGGTAGTAGCTGGATCCTAGTACTACCCCATTACTAGTAGCTGGATCCATATCACAGTACGATAATCACTTATTTACATAACAATTGCCATGTCTACTCACTTGATGTGTGTAAGGTTTTCAATAGAAAGCAAACATGCTCGAAACGTGTTGATCCATCTGTATTTCGAATTTCAGACACAACTCAATTTCATAACGACATTCACAAATAAGTACTGAGTGACAATTTGAAACTAATGGAACTAAAAAGGCAGAATTAATGGAAAAATTAATTTTTCCATTAAATCTGGAAAAGAAAGAATTCCAGAACTAACGAAGGAAAAAATCCAGAACTAATGCATGAATTCCAGATATAACGAAAGAAAAATTTCCAGAACTACTGGATGAATTCCAGAAATAATGAATGGATAGCCAAACTAATGAAAGAATTCCAGAAATAATGAATGAATAGCCAAGCTAATGAAAGAATTCCAGAACTGATGAAAAAATCTCTTGAACTAACGAAAGAAAAATTTCAGAATTGATGAAAATTGAGAACTAACGAAAGAAAAATTTTCAGAACTAATGAAAGAAAAATTTTCAGAACTAATGAAAGAAAAAATTCTATAACTAATGGAAGAAAAATTCTAGAACTAATGAAAGACAAAATTCCAGAACCAATGAAAATTTGATAATTGATGGAAAAAATAATTCCATGACTAATGGAAATTTGAAACTAATAAAATAAATAATTCGAGAATTTGGTGTTGCCAATCTTTATAAGGGGCCAATGGCCTGTGTGCAAATAAGATAATTCAATTATTACTAAACAATTCGAGAACTAATGAAAGTCTTGAAACCAATGAGAAAATTCCAGAACAAATTAAAAATTGAAACTACTAAAAGACAAACCTTGGAGAACTATTGAAAATTGAGAATCGGTGAAAGAGATTGACGAAAATTGTAATCAAGAAAAATCATTCCAGAATTTATGGAAATTCGGATTTGATGAAAATCTAAAACTAATGAAAGAAATAATATGTACACTCATGTCCATAAATTAAGGATAATTCAGAATCACACGGAAATCGAAATCTAAAGTAAAAATTTCACCTGTAGAATTATCACACACATCTGCAAGAATGATATGCAAATTTCAGGAAGCCACCAGATGATGCCGATAGTACGTCACAATGACGAGAGTGTAAGAGGGGGGTATATAACGAATGGTGGCAAAGAAGTGAAATTCTTCACAAGAGTTCTGTACGGCGCTCAGTGCCATAAGCGAATAGTTATGACACAGAGGATGCATGTGGATGATTTTTTACGTGGTAGAATTATCGGCCGCCTGGAATGTGGGCGTACTCAGATGGAAGTATCCGAGGAACTTGGAATTGCCCAAAGTGTCATCTCTAGACTTTGGCAACGATTCCAAGATAACGGAAATGTCAGTAGACGTTACAGTACAGGTCGCCCCCGAGTAACAACGCCGAATGAAGACCGGTATTTGGCAGTAACTGCCAAAAGAAGCAGACGGAGCACAGCATCCGACCTGTCTCGTCAGCTATCTGCAACTACGGGTACCACAGTTTCAAGGCAAACCGTGTACAGACGTTTGGGAGATATTGGAGTAGGGGAAAAATGGGGTTTTCAGGACAATAGGCACTCCCCACTTACTCCCCACCAGGACAATAGGCACTCCCCACTTACTCCCCACCAGGACAATAGGCAATCCCCACCTTACGAGTGGATGTCTTCCGCAGCCCTCCGCTAGATGGCGCTCACATGTTTCCCCCCCCCTTAATTAAATAGGGGGATGTATATAAATTATCGTTTGTAATTTTTTTTAAATGACGTCACTCATTAGAAAATTAAATAGGGATCGTACAAAAATTATGGTTTGTAATTTTTTTTTAACACACTTTTACTCAAAGATGACTTTTCTAGAAAGTTTTCAATATATCCCCCCCCCCATTTTTTTTTTTCCAAGTTAGCTGTAAAGAAAAATAAACACAACGATAATAAATTACAGAGTCATTCTATATGAATCAAGTTTTCATTTATTTACATGATTAAAGATATATACATTGAATAGTTGAGTAATAAAAAAAATTTACAAGAAAGATAATATTTACAAGAAAAAATATTTACAAAACACTACGTCGTGGGGATCGCGTAGTGTCCATATGCATATGTATTTATACCATCACCGAGAATATATCGTTTGTCATCACGGGGGCATAGCGTCGTCTTCCTCATGACCACCGTCTGCAGCTGGTGATGTTTTGATGCAATTTTAATCATGTTATTTTTTATGGTGGCCTTGCTACTTAGACAAGCCAAGTAGTCCTCGTGCTTTAGATGTTTTTTAACCACTGCGCGAACTACCCCCTTTGCGGTCTTTTTCTCCGCGACTGCTGTGGTCATCGAGTACATTTTAGCGCGGAGACCAACGAATTCCACAACGGGTTCGCCGCCGTTCTCATCCTTCATCAAACCCACCACTTTCTTGTTCTTCAGGCTGAACAGAGGATGGTCACTGGGGTAATTCGAAGTGTCGAATAGATGAAGCTCCTCCCGCATATCCCTATATACATCACCGGTTTTAATCTCGTATAAGAACGAGTCCGTATCTGTGAATAAAACTTCAACATTGGATCCATACTTTCTTTTCATAAAATTATAATGAAAATCTGCCATGATGTATTTGGATAGGTCTAGAATAGTCACACCGGTATAGATTGGTCTATCCAAATGAATTTTGATTTTGTTCATCCTTACCACAGCTAGATCACCGGTGATTATACGAAAATCTTCGAACGCTGGGGATGATGTGAGCTTCCTCAAGCTCTTCTGGTTGTTGGCCAAACGGATGTCAACGTGCTTTCGCAGGTTTTCTAGGGACTTCCCATACACAGCGTTGTTGAGAAGTTTGTAAAAGTCCTTCTCAAACTCACACCGAGCTTGCTTTCGCTTCTCGGTGTTGAACGCTATGTATGGTCGAATCCACGGCTCCTGAGTAAACTCGATAGCACGTTGAACACCCGTCAGCTTCATCCCCAGCGAGGTGTATAATTTTAAACAACGGTAGTGGATGACGTATGAAGTTTTATTCATCAGATTCGGAGCGAGCTTTTTAGATGGTTTGCCACCGAGTCTCTGCACATACGGTGACAACATTTCTGGGGTTATCTCTATGTTCTCAGCTGCTAGGGGGTAACAATTGTGACTATCGTGCAGATTCACCGGGTATTCCATGCTGACCTCGAGTATGTAACCCTTGGCGGCGTTGTCGTCCACAGCTAAAAAGTCGATCTCGCTGATCTCACTCGGTGACAACCATCTAAAATCGCTCACCGGGAGAGACTCCATCATACATTTACCATATAAATTATTTACATCGAAATACATAATATAAGAAGTTGGTTCACTGGGATTATAACCGGATACGAGAGGATTATTTGCCCGCGCATATCGTTTGGAGATAACTGACACACCACCCCTCACAGCTTTCTCCAAAAAGAGGTGCATGTCCGGGTCAGTGATCAGCTCAAGCTTGGCACCGGTCATCCTCAGGCATGCATTGAAAGCCAATCCAGGGGATGTATACGTGTGCACAGGGTCTATCTTGAAGTTGCCTTCACACAGCCTCCTGAAACGCTCGAACACATCCCCGAGGAGAAGCACATCTGTCTTTACATACAGATCGTGGTAATCACCGAGATTAGCAAGCTCGAACTCTCTCCAAACGTCATGTGCGTACTCATAATCCTCATCGGAAATATGTTGATCCCCAAGAGAGGTGTAAAAGGCCTCTTTTGGGGGCAGCACTGGGTCATTAAATTTACTGAACGAGTTCAAATACTCATATGGATATATACCTTTTCTTCGAAGGTAATGACTTTTACCCCCGAAGCATTTGGACAAGTTTAGAAAATCACCGGGCTCCATAGTCTTCACAAGGGATTCTAATGACGCATTGAGGAACTGGTTTGAGTCCAAGAATCGCAAGCGACCGAGAGAAAAGGAGATAAACTTCTCCATGTTCCTCCCGATCACTTCGATCCTTCGGTTTGGATATTCGCTCAAACCTTTCACCAGAAAGTGAGCATCATAGTTTTGCAGATTGTGAAAAATCACCGGTATGAATCTCCTAAGCCGCAGTTGGAGATTGCACTTCTGGTGGAGTGCGGCCCTGTACGCCCCAGTAATGTGACAGTGGTCACGAACCCTATCATCGCCCAGGGGTTGCTCACAAACCATGCAAGTGTAGGCTTCGCTGAAACTTTTTTGATCATGAGCAGTCATCCGCATAGGCACCGGGTTATCTAACTGGCTCATGACAAACCGCTCTTCATTGATGATGCACCGGAAAAATTCACTGATGCAATCCTCACCCCTATAAACTTTGGGCTCTTTCACATACAACCCATCGGGTCCCACAAGTGTATATGCAAAACCGCAGGGGCGGTGATGATGTTTCTGCGTGGTGTTGGAAAACGAGGGGTTCGGATCGCATCCTTCTACAAGTTCCAGGATTGCCTCGAAATCTGCATATATGATGTAGGGGACATGAAGTTGGAAATGGTGATTTTTGTAAAACATGATGTTATCCCCCTCACTAGGATAAGTGACGCGCTGCGGACCATGCTCGCGACAATGCGATATGTGTGCATTGTGTTTTTCACGGGTGGAGAATTTTTGAAGGCAGTAATTACAGAAATAAGAAGCACCTTTATGCTTCGTGGTGTATGATAGCAAACGAGACATATTTTTGATTAAACAATAATGGGCCGTTGTCTCGTTGCTGATGAGTAGCAGATTAATGATGGTCTGCGATGACGCCTCGCTTATCCTAAGAGGGAAAACTTCCATCCCCTCGCACCCAAAAACATTTATACGCAGAGAGTTCGACACTTCGAATTTACCAATCTGGTTTAGGGTCACCGGGTATTTGAGAGCTGTGGTATCAAGCTCGTTCTCAAACTGCGTGTATTGGTTCACCCTTTCGGGATGTACTTGCACTGGGTGTAGGGCAGCCAACACCGACCAGAGGAAGCATTTCTCGTCGTGGTTCTTGATGTTGATGATGGCTCCCCTGTTGGCTACCCCATTTGGCAATGTGATGTAACTAGCTGCACCCAGTGGTTGATACCTACTTGTGTTCAGCTCAAGCAAGAGCACCCGCTCGAGCACCCACCCACTCCCACAGCCCTCGAAATCCTCTGTCGCCTGCTTTACCTTATCGAAGGCTTCCTGCAGCTGTTCATCGATTTGCTCGATATCTAAAGTGGTGAGCATCTTGCTGCGGAGATACCCGCTGCAGAACTCGTCTTCCCCGTCACTACCCCTCCTCGAAAACACAGCAGTCGCAACTAAATTCCACTTTAATGATCTATGAGTGATCATATCTTCCCCCAAGCGCTGTGTCAATTCCCCTCTCACGCTGTCGAGGAAGGTAGTCATGTCCATCTCTGTGTCTGGTGTGGGGGTCAGTTCGTGAGTGGATAACATGCCTAAAGCACGCCTGACTTGCCTTCCTGCCCCTTGCTGCGGTGGTGCTCGGTGATGGTTCGATGCCCCAGGCTGGGCCGCTTCCCCGCCTTGCTGGGATGCTCCTCCAAGATGAGGTGATGCTCCCTGCTGCGGTGCCCCTCCTAGCTGCGGTGGTGCTCGGTGATGGCTCGGTGCCCCTCCAAGCTGGGGTGCTCTTTGGGGGGCGTGGCCCATGTTGCGTTGGTGGCGCATGAGGTGACTATTGCGGTGAAAAGCTGCATCGCACTCCATGCACTTGTGCTGGCGTTCACCATGCGTCAACCTATGACGGTTTAGATTCCGACGTAGGGAAAACTCCTTGCCGCACGTCTCGCATAGGTGTCGCTCCTGAAAAACAAATAAAAAGGGAATGTAGGACACGTAAGTCTAACACAAGCAATGGATGAGAGATACAGAAACCCACGTCTTCCCGCTAGTTTCGGTGGCGTATCCGCCCTCAAGCGCGTGCTCAAGTCATCAAAGAAAAAAGAAATCAGAGATTGGTTGTCTGGCGAGAGAGCGTACACGTTACACAGGTCCATTAAAAAAGTGTTTCCCCGCAACAAAACAATAGTGGCCGGTCTGAGCAGTCAATTTCAAATCGATTTGGTGGACATGCGTAATCTAGCCATTCACAACGACGGTTACAACTATCTTTTAACATGCATCGACGTCTTCTCCAAATATGGTTTCGTCATACCCCTCAAAAGAAAGACCGGTGACAACGTTGTCAAAGCTTTAGAAAGCATCTTTCAACAACGTCAACCAGTGGCGCTACAGAGCGATAAGGGGCGAGAGTTTATAGCCGCGCCAGTACAGCGTTATCTAAAGCGTCAGGGCATCAAGTTTTTCACTACGGAGAACGAACAGATCAAAGCCAGCGTGGTGGAGAGGTGGAACAGGTCGCTCAGAAACTGGATGTACAAGTACTTCACTGCCAAGAATACTTATCGCTACATCGACATGATCGAAGATCTCGTGTGGAGTTACAATCACAGGTATCACAGATCTATAAAAATGAGACCGGTCGACGTGAACCCCGGAAACGAGTCTGAGGTGTGGAACAATCTCTATGGGAATACATCCAAGAAACAAGAATGTAAGTTTAAAGTGGGTGATCACGTGCGCATTAGCAGATCGAAGCACACTTTCGAGAGGGGTTACGAGTCCAATTTCACCGAGGAGATATTCGTGGTGAGCGAGTGCGTTAGAAGGGAAATTCCCGTTTACCGACTCAAAGATCTGATGGGGGAAGAAATCAAGGGCACCTTCTACGCCGAAGAGATGGTCGGTGTTAAGATGGGAGAGAAATTCCCGATAGAAAAAGTTTTGAAGAAGAGGAGAAGAAAAGGAATAGTCCAGTACCTCGTGAAATTTCGCGGGTATCCGAAAAAATTCAACTCGTGGGTAGTGCTATAAAAACCCGGAAACAGCGCACGCATCTGTCATTTTCGAGATGGCTTCTTTCTATCTCACTTTACCCAGCGATGCCTCCATGGACTTTTTTCCAGACAACACGCTCTCGAATTTCGTGGTTAAACTCCCAAACACCCTGGAGTTCGAATCCGAGATGGAAGTCGCACTGTCAGAGATAATTTATCCCCATTCGTTCCACAACATCACTAAAGAGACAAACACTTTCGAATTCGATGTCGGTAACAAGGTAATGAAGACCGGTCGCATAGCCCCGGGTTTCTACGAGACGACCCCTGAACTGATCAAAGCCATATCCACTCAAAATTTTCAAGACAAGATCGGTGTGACGTACAACAAAGTCACGAAAAAAGTGAAGGTGAACCTCAAGAAAGACGCCAAGCTCAGACTCAGACACGGCATAGCTGAAAACTTGGGTTTCGAGCCCGGCCTGATAGAGGGCCCGACCATCGTCGACGGCCCTTTCACAGCGGATCCTAAATTGGACTTTCATCTCTTGTACGTGTACTGCAACCTGGTTGAACCTCAGGTCGTGGGTAACACCTACGCACCGCTACTGAGAATCGTGAAAACTAGCGGTCAAGATGGGGATATAGTCAGCGTGTCTTTCGAACGCGCCCATTACATGCCGCTAGCCAGAAAGAGTTTCGACATCGTTCACATGTATTTAAGGACGCACATGGGCAAGTTTTTCACATTTCAACGTGGAAAGGTGATAGTGAAACTACACTTTAGACTGCGACATGCATTATAAGCCGTACCGGAGCTGTGCCCACAGCATCAACGATTACTATCTGACACAGGCTGGAAACGGACTCGGATATTATCAGGGTAGCGCTCTGCAAAGAGGTTATGGCCTCGGGTCCATATTCAGCTCTCTCTTCAGATCGACCGTACCGCTGTTGAAGCGAGGTGCCAAGGCCGTGGGATCTCAACTGTTACGCTCGGGCGTAGATTTCGCCAACGACATCGTTCAAGGAAAAGACGCAAAGATAGCTGCTCGCGACCGTGCCAAGGAAGCCGGAAGGTCTCTCACGGATAGGGCGGCCAGTAAAGTCAAATCCATGCTCGGAGGAAAGAATAAAAGGAAGAGACTCGTCAAGAAAACTGTCAGTAAGAAGAGAGCTAGAAAGCTGTCGACATCCGATATATTCAGCGATGGCTTTAATCCACGAAAATTCTCATGAATGTTTGAAAAGCGAAGCCGATCTGTTCACGGTGCCACCCACGGAAACCTCTATAGAATCAGCCGAGTGGGTGCAGTACCATCCCATATCTCAAGTGCGTGATTCGGGGGCCCCCCTCGAATTTCACGTGGCCGGTAGTGCCGAAGAATACATAGACCTTTCTGCCACTCAGCTGTATGTCAGAGTAAAGGTGACAAAACCAGAATCCGACGAAGCCGTATCGACGGCGAATAATTTCCTACACTCCCTCTTCTCCCAGATTGACGTCTCGCTGAACGGGAGAACGCTCACGAACTCATCACACACTTATCCGTATCGAGCATACCTGGAAACACTGCTTAACTACGGATCGGATGCAAAGAGAGGACCCCTGACAGCCGAGGGGTACTACAAGGACACTGCAGGTCACATGTCTGACCTCACCAAGAACGAAGGGGCCAAGAAGAGAGCAAAACTCGCGGAAAATTCTTTTGAAATGATGGGCGTGCCTCACGTCGACATATTCTATCAACCGAAGCTGATGCTCTCTCTCGTGGACTTGAAGATGAGATTGGTTCGATCGAAACCAGAGTTCTTTCTGATCACTGCTGCTCAGGGTTGCGACGTGGTTATCGAGCAAGCGAGTATTTTTGTGCGCAAAGTAAGAATGAATCCTGCTGTGGCTGTAGCGCATGCCATGGCGCTCGAGAAAACAACAGCCAAATATTGCATTAACCGCGTGATATGCAAGGTCTATTCGATATCCATGGGAAGCATGAGTTTCGTGCAAGATAACGTATTTCTGGGTGTCATGCCTAAGCGATTGGTTATGGGCATGGTGGACACGGAAGCATTCAACGGAACGTTCGGTTTAAACCCCTTCGACTTCAAGCACAACAACGTCAACTTTGTTTCTGTTTCTATCGATGGAAGACCCGTCCCCCACACGTCGCTACAACCAGACTTTAGGAACAGACACGTCATCAGAGCCTACAACACACTCTTCGTGGGCACCGGAAGGCCCGGAGAAGATAAAGGATGTGACGTGAGCAGAGAAGAATACGAAGCCGGTGGTTACAGCCTCTTCGCTTTCAACCTGATACCCGACATGAGCGACTGCGGACACGTGCACCTACAAAAGCAGGGTAATCTGCGAGTGGAACTCAAGTTCTCCTCAGCCTTGACCAAGACGGTGTCGGTTATAATATTTGCCGAATTCGAATCGCTGGTGGAAATAACAAAGTCCAGAAGCGTCTTGTGTGACTTTGCGGGATGAACACTAAACAGATAGAGCACGCCCTCTCGACACACCCCCACACTCGAAAGGCTTTCCTAGGTGTTTTTGCGAGTGATAATTTACCCGAAAATGTGATCGCGTATCCCGCTGCACTGGTTGTGAACACGGACAGAGAGAACGAACCCGGAACGCACTGGTTGGCTATTTACATCGAAAACGAAGCGAGAGCTGATTTCTTCGACTCTTACGGGAACCCGCCCACCTATTTCAAGAAGGGACGCATAAACAGATTTCTACGACGCTACTCGCGCGTCGACTATAATGACGTCATGTTACAATCAGATAAGACAACCGTGTGCGGTCACTATGTGATTTTTTTTATCTATTCTCGATGTATCGGCGAAAGTATGAATAATATTGTATCGCGTTTTAATATGCAAAACGATATGCGCGTAGCAAGCTTTGTAAAGAAAAATTTTTCTGTTAAATAAAAAATGCATTGTAATTTTTTTGTCATTTACTATGGAACCTTTCAAGCTGACACATCCGAGCACCGTGCTCATTGCCGGACCTACCGGTTCGGGAAAAACATATTTTCTCAGAGAACTATTAAAACACAGAAACGAAATGTTTCGAGAACCTCACCCGAAGCGCGTTATATGGTTTTACGGCGAATATCAGACCCTGTTCGAAGACATGGAAGACTACGTGGAATTTCGAGAGGGGAGCAATTTCGAAAGCGTGGAAGAAGACAGCTTGGTGATTTTAGATGATCTCATGAACGAGCTATCCGGCGAGAAAAAATTAGCAAACCTTTTCACAAAATACAGCCACCACAGAAAATTGACTGTGATTTTCATTGTGCAGAACGTGTTTCATCAGGGGCGGGAAATGAGAAACGTTTCTCTGAACGCACAGTATATGTTTCTATTCAAAAATAGAAGAGATGTCAGTCAAGTGATCCACCTGGGACGTCAGCTGTTTCCCAGCAAAATCAAATTTTTCAACGAGGTGTTCGAGGATAGCACGAAAAAACCGTATTCGTATTTAATGGTAGATTTACGACCCGAGACGGAGGAAGAAATGCGCCTGCGCACTAACGTGTTACCTGGGCAGACGCAATATATCTATAAACCCAGGAAATGAAACTTTCCATTTTTGAAAATGACGGCAGTGATAGAGGTCGAGGGTTTCCAGCTGTCGGATAGAACATTCATAATCAAGGAGTTGGCGTGGTGCTTCATGCATTCGAGAGAGAATTTTCACTCTGTATACAAACCGCCCAAAAAATTTTCGGAATTATCTCCTAGAGATAGACACCAATGTCTCTACGTCACCAACAACATACACGAAATATCGTGGTCGGCGGGTGATGTACCCTTTGAAATGCTGGAGCAACATTTGCAGCGATTATCAAAAGTCGTATTGTATGCGAAAGGCCACGACAAGTGCCGGATGCTACTGCAACAGTACGGGTTAAAGGTTTATAATCTCGATGCCATTCTCTGCCCCAATATTGTGGACTTGCCGGAAGTGAGCGCGAACTGTTGTCGTCACGAAAGCATGATAAAGCACTGCGCGCTGAAGAAGGCTATAGCATATAGCATATGGTTGGAATAAAAATACCGTTATTTAAAAGTATGGCATTGGAGAAGCAACAAGTGCTTCGTCTACTCTCTGCCTGTCCGAGGAATAAACGTAAGGATTTGTTGAAGAAATTACCGAAATCAGCATTAAAGACAGTCTGCGAGTGCTCACTCAATATTTTGAAGGGTGTCATACCGTTATCCTCAAAACAGAAAAATAAACTGAAAAGGCACAGAAATACACTTCGCAAACTCGCCTGCAAAAAGACGCCGCTATACGAGAAAAAGCGCGTGCTGATTCAGAAAGGAGGTTTTTTGTTCCAGTTAATCCCAGCCGCCATACAAACCCTCGCCACTTTGTTCACGAGATAATGGAGCACGCACAGAAATTCGCTCTGGTTCCAGAACAATTGTTATCGCGTCATGTGACCACAAAAGAGCAGCTTTCTGAGTTGGACAACGAGATGTTGAAAATACTGCGAAGCAAGGAGCCCGAAGCTATAAAAATTAAACTCTATCAGAATCTGCTGAACAAGAGAATCAACGTCGCCGAGAATAATCCACCGCGGTTACCAGAACCGAAAATTCAAGAAGTAGAAAAAGAGAAGAAAAAGAAAGTTGACGAATCACCAATAGCTCTGATTTCTGTCCCGAAATCGCAAAGAGGGCACTCAGAAAAAATTATCATGCATATAAATAAGCATCCGAACATATTAAAAATTAATTCTAACGGCTCGATCGTTTATAAGAGCAGACTCATCAAAGGAAGCGACATTCGCGATTTGATATCAAGTGTGGTCGGTCGGAGAAAATCACCCGTGGTGGGTCAAGAAATTTTCCTGAAAGCGCTAGAAGAAACCGGAGCTCCGAGAGATTATATAAAAAACCCATTTTTGAAACATATTTGGTTAGAGCTTTGAAATGCCAACAACAGTGGAAGCCGTGATCTACGATCAAAACAATAGAAAGCAGGGTATCGCATGGAAAACGGATGTACCGTCATTCGATTTACCGAGCTGCTGGTCCTACGAATTGGAGAGTAATGGAGAACTGATAAGACACAAGAGAATGTTCGCCATATTCACGATACTGATTGTTATATTATTTACTCTTATAGCAACAACATATAAAAATCAAATGGACTTTGAAAGATGTAATTCCTCTCTTCCGCTGGGAGGAAATATTTTTCTCACGTATTGCAATAAAACCTACGATATACGCTATTTTAGCGGAAATGCACCCACTACGAAAGCCGTTAATCTCACCAGTTCGCAAATGTATAAATTGATTCACGAGTCTGCGGATGTACTCATATACAACTGAATAAAATATATTTTTTTCTATGTATTTGAATTCTTGTGTCGAAATAAATTTACCTCGCGACATGAAATGAAATTTAAAAGCAATAAAAAAAAAATTAAAAGAAAACACTGACCTTTTTCTTCTTCTTCTCTGTTGGAGCATAACCACTCGGTCCAGCTTCTTCCATTATACGCTTATTCATGCTCATACATTGTTTGACGAAATTCTCCTCGTCTTCTACCAAAAATTTAAATTCACTTCCACTAATTAAATTATCGTTGAGACATTCATCAATGAAATTTTGTTCATCAGCAAACAACCTAACTAGATCTTCTTCATTAATCCCGAAATTCACGAAAGAACTCATACTTCCAATGCGAACGAAGAAAGAAAGCTGAAATGAAGTTGACTCTATTGAGATCAAAAACGAAATGAGAGATCGTGTGAAGACGACACTTTTTATCGCGAAAGGTGATGACCAGAGCGTTATCGATGATTCATGTACAGCCGACGGTCATCGCGGTGACTCACATGCATCTGGGTACTCGTGACAATCTCACTCTACTGATTATTTTTGACTCAACTTGTGCACGCCAATACTGATTATTTTTGACTTACCAAATGTAGTACTGATTATTTTTTATACAGTCGAATGTTATACTGTTGATTATTTTTTGGTGCTATCAAATCACCAAATGGGGTACTGTTTATTTTTTGCGCTTGCCAATGCAATAGTACTGATTATATTTGACTCCAACATAGTATATTCACATACTCGCATATAAAAGCTGTAGGGTAGACAGATTTACTTCACTCACTCGCTTTGGATACGCTCTCTCTCTCCGCAAATCTCACTCGGTAAGAATTTTTTTTTTTTATAACTATGGCTTCTTGTGTACTTGATCTGGAAGGGATAATGCTTAGAAATGGACTATATGTAGTTAAGGAAATGGCTTGCTTCAATTTAGGCACAGGGAGAGTGTATCATTCACTCTATCTGCCACCTTTTTCTAGCGATGAGCTTGCAGATGAAGATTTTAAGCAAATGGTTTGGGTTAGTAAAAATATCCATAATATTGGATGGGAAGAAGGTCTTTTCGACTATAAATTGATGAAAATTCATCTCGTAAGCGTAAATAATAAGTATAGTCAAATTTATGTTAATTGCATTCAGAAAAAAAAATTTCTAGAGCAGCGATTTAATTTGAAAACGGTAGAAGTCTTGAACTTTCCTAAATCGCTAGCGACAAACAGCGTTTCTTGCAGCTTTCACCCTCTGCAAAAGGGTCATTGTGCTAGAGGGAAGGTCATGGCGTACGCTGAATGGTTAGATGGTTAAAATTAATTTCTAATTTTTTTTTTAATAATAGTTACAATTTTTTTTTTAATTATTTGTTTATGCGTAACAGAAAAAAAAATATATTTCATTGGTTTGGGGAATAATTTTCATAAATTTTTTCTTATCGTGAGATTTGCGGATTGAATGTGTTGTCACTCTTCTCGTTTAGAAAAAAAAAAATGACAAGTCTTTGCTTTGAATACGCACAAAACGTTCTGGAACAACCCAATGCTGTGCTACGACAACTTGAAAGGGAAATCGTATACCGTCCGGCCGAGGAATGCATCTTCAAGTTCGGTGATAGGACTTATCCAATGCCCCGCCAACACGCAGCCTACGGTGACCCCGATTTATTCTACAAATTTTCTGGAATGAAGCTCCAAGCCCAACCGTGGACGCCTCTCCTATTGGATTTGAAAGCTGTGGTCGAGAGCATCACAGGTTACGACTACAACTTCGTCGTCATCAACCGATACTCTGATGGACAGAAGAGCATCTCCCCTCACTCCGATGATGAGGCGCAGCTCGTGAAAGATCATCCCATCGCTTGCCTCTCCCTGGGCGCTGAAAGAAACATCATCTTCTCTCGTCGGGAGCACAAGTCCGTGGACCGAATCCTCGAGCACAACAGCCTCTTGACAATGCTACCTCCAACTAACCAGCTGTGGCGTCACGCGATTCCAAAGGACTCGAAAGTCAAAGACGTTCGCGTTAGTCTCACGTTCCGGAAAATAGTCCAGACAAAGAGGAAAGCCGTGGCAGAATCACCACCAGCTAAGAGATCTCGCAGCAGTGGCTTCGATAAAAGCCAACTACCAACCAACATATTCCACATCGAAGAGAACTTTTATGTTAGTGTAGCGATCTTCAACGGGGAAGTGAAAGTTCACATACGCGAATACTACGAAGAAGAGGGACTCGTGAAGCCAGGCAAGAACGGTGTGACCCTTTCTCCATACGTGTGGCAATGCTTGCTAACTGAATTCTCCCGTCGCAGTATGTCTCAACGCGTCGGAAGAACATTCTTAGTGTCCGAGAATTTGATAGCGGATTACAGCGGTGATGCTGTGATCATTCAACCTATTCATCGCAACGGTGAAAAGTTTCAGTGTTTTGGAAACATCGTCAAGATGTCGTTTTGCGTAGCAGATAAACTTTTCTGGTGTGATGAAAAACAACAGCTTCATAGTGTTATCACCAAGTTCATCCAGAAAGCACTCTGCTTGGACTATCTCAAATTGTGTGTGCGCGAAATCCAGACTAAAGGGACAAACTCTTTGGATATTACAGATGTTCTCGCTAAACTGGTGAGTGAAAAACTTTCAGTTACCATTGGAAATGTTATTGATTGTCACGGATGCTCTATGGGCTATGCCAATCAGCTGGGCCATGAATGTCTGCAGGTAGATGACATGTATTACAAATATTCAGATCACGCTATAACTTTAATTGACTTTCGCGAAGTCGCAAAAATTCTTGTGGAAAATTACAATGTCGTAGAAAAATGTTTTGATGCGATTGATTTTGATGTTTTGAAATCAAAGATAGAAGAAAATTATTTGAAATAAATGAAAACTTGATTCGCATAAAATGGCTCTGTATTTTATTGCTCCCTTGTTTTATTATTTTTTTTACAGCTAAGCTCATCTTGGGGATTTAATTTGTGTGGGAAGAAAACTTTTTACATTAAAAAAATTAAGAACGGTAAAAAAAGCGTTGGAAACTTCTAGGGACTTTTCTTAGTCAGACTTGGGAAAACTGACATAAAAAGTAAGAACGACTTGCATCGTAAAAAAAAAACGATAATTTTTTATTTTAAAGTAATTCAAACCCTCATCAAACTTCTTTGAAAAAAAAACAATATTTTAGGATGCAATATAAGAAAGATCCCTGATGTGACATAAAATAAATTTAATTTGGGAAAGGTTCCTTGGTATCGTATTTGCTAAACTCGATAATTTTTTTTTTTTTTTTTTTTTTTTTTTTTTTTTTTTTTTTTAATAATTTAAGCCCTCATCAAACCTGTTTGAAAAAAAAAAAGTAAGTTGGAGAAAACGATAATTTAAGAACGACCCCTAATGTGACATCATGCGATATTTTAATGATGTTGTTCGTCATTAGCTTTCTTGGATGAAAAAAGTAGGGCACAGTTGATCACGTGAGTGCCCCATAGCCCCGGTATACAGAGGGTGACATAAAAAATTCTAATTTAATAATGACTCCCAGGAAAGATCCCTGACGTGGCATAAAAATTTAATTTAAGGACGACCCCCAATAAAACAATTTGATTTAGGAAAAAAAAAAAAACAGTAAAGCGTCACCCCTCTTATCGAAGCATCCCTTATCGCGTGGGAGCGCCATCTAGTGGAAGACATCCACTCGTAAGGTGGGGATTGCCTATTGTCCTGGTGGGGAGTAAGTGGGGAGTGCCTATTGTCCTGGTGGGGAGTAAGTGGGGAGTGCCTATTGTCCTGAAAACCCCATTTTTCCCCTACTTATTGGTCTATATGCTCGCAGTCCTGTCAAATGTGTTCCGCTCACGGCAACTCACTGTCGGCAGCGATTAGCCTGGAGTAGAGAACGTGCAATGTGGACATCGTCACAGTGGGCTTGTGTGATGTTTTCCGACGAGTCCAGGTTTATCTTGCAGTCTGATTCACGTCGGACTTTCATATGGAGAACGCCAGGTACCCGTTACCACCAAGACAACATCATTGAACGACACCGTTACGGTGGTGCAATTATACTGGGTTCCAGAACATATCTGCATGTTCAAACGGGAACCATGAAAGCCCATATTTATCGGGACATCATTCTGGAACAACATGTACGTTTGTTTAGGGGTGTCATGGGCGCAGAATTTGTGTTTATGGATGAAAACGCCCGTCCTCACCGAGCAAACATCGTAAACGAATGCCTTGAATCTGAGGATATAGCCCGTATGGAATGGCCAGCATTCTCACCTGACTCGAATCCGATAGAGCATGTGTGGGACATGCTTGGCCGACGAGTTGCAGCCCGTCAACCACCTCCTACATGTGTATCGGAACTTCGGAGAACATTGCTTGCTGAGTGGAGTGATCTTCCCCAAGATCAGATCGATAATTTGATACTCAGCATGCCTAGGCGTTGTACGGACTGTATTTCATCGCATGGGAGACATTCAATGTATTAACCATCCTACCAACCATGTAATAGCAAGTTTTTGTAAAGGAGATATTTTTTACAATTGCTCCAGGGAGCAAAAATCGTAGTTTTTATGAATGGTATCATACATACACCATCGTTTTTGTTCTTTATATTTTGTTTAATAAATGGGCTTTATGAATAAGTAACGTTTGTTTTGTTTCTGAATCTTTATTTGTCGGAGCTGGCATTATCCTTAATTTATGGACATGAGTGTATATTAAGAAATTAAGATATATGTATATAAACCGAAATCAAAACACCGCAGCCCGTGATAAGACCCCTCTTTTCATATCGCACCAGGCCACTCGTCTCGTAAGAATGGCCCTACGTCATGACTTCCACAAATGTAAGAAGTACAGCGTGTCCCGTAAATAGTTTAAAAATTCAAGTTGAAGGAATTTGTATGTTTTAAAGCGATTTGAGGAAAAGTTATTCTCATAAAGGAGGACTTTTCTTCGCCATAGGAAAAAATAAGTTAATATTTGTGCCGATAGAGGCGCAGCACGAAAGAAAAGAAAAAGGTTCGGGTCGAATCATTCCCGGCATATTGCCGACGCGTATTGCCAGTTCAGCGCTCACTATCGATGTAGTTAATGTTACCATTTTTAAAATTTTATAAATTTTTAAAATATTAATAAATTATTTACTAGATATTATTATTAATTATTCATTATTTTCTACAAATTAAAAAAATTGGATATTTTATGTTTATTTCGCAAAAGAATTATTTTCTCGACAAGAGAAATGTTTTGATACAGAATAAATTTCAGTTAAAACTTTTGTCAATAGATGGCGCTGCACGGTAAAAATATGGCAGGAGTTTAAAACTCTCATCGTACAATAGTTTCTATTCGAAACAATAGTTTTGATTCCAAGATGACGATCGGGCGCAGTCAGCCATGTTTTCGTGATAATCCACATTAAATCATGACGTAAACATATTTTTTTCCGTGTCTCGTGATGAATCTTTTCCTGTTTCAGAGGACATTCCGTAAATATTTCACTCAATAACCATATATCATGTTCATACTGACATGTCTCAGACGTAAATGAGGGAGACGTTACGCTGGTTTAAATTTATGGACAGATATTTGTCATTTATAAATTTCATGGTTTTTTTTTAGCTCCTGTCTAAGGAACAAAACAAATGCACATACATTCAAACATATCTTCTTTAGGAAATGGGACACTAATGTTACGAAAATGGAGTCCGCATCGAATCGATGTGGACTCTCTGAATCTACGAATACACTCACTTCCAAAAACAGGTGTTTGGGGACATTATGCGGATTATGGCAACAGACTGTTGCCAACAGAATGTAATCCCATGTTCACGTGTTTGACTTGCTAATGCCAACAAACATTTATCCTCGATTTTGTATCTAAACCGAATTTTGTTCTCCCACAGCATACATGCTCAACCCATAACCTCGAGGACCAAATGTGGCCATTAGATTCATCTGATGTGGCCCGTGACTTCAAACCTAATTTTGTAAAAATTAAGTTAACATTCCAAAATGACTCAAGTAGCCCCCATGGCACATTAAAGGATATTTAAGGGGCCAGCAGCATATTCACAGATCCATGGCCCCCCCACAAAGGGGAGTGGGCTGACATTGTTCTAGCCTTAGGGCCCGGGACAGTTCCCATCATTTTTTGCTTTTTCACGCTATAAATTTACTACAGAAGGGGGCCCGTGAAAAGTCTAACTGGGGAGCCCGCAAAAGATCCCAGTCTAGGGGCCCCCGCTCCAGGATGTGGGGGCTATGCACAGATCACTTGAGTGACCCGTGGAGCAGTTCCAGATAACTTAAACTATATCCGATTATTTTGGGTCAAAGCAACGTCTGCGTTTGATTGTCATCTATCTTTCATAAACTTAAACTAAAAAGAAAAGAAATAAATTTCGTTAGCGTAGACACACAGAAAGAGGCATATCTCCGACTATTTGCGCCACCAAAGGAGTTAATAATATGCATGACCAACGTGTTTTCGCGTACGTTATTTCCGTAATAACGGTACCTCCGTGGCTACCCACGCACATTCAGAGACAGCGTTTTTACAGCGTAAATTCGCTTCGTTCCCAGAAGGCTGCACATAGGCCTTTTTGAAGATTCGTACTGGATTGCATCGCCCGTTCGAATTGCAAGAATATATTCCGAGATCGTTGGAGAAAAAGAAATCCTAATCTCTGAAATAACTCGATCATAAATATCCAGTTTTGTCATCTAGCCGCTACGCGGTCGTGAGTTTCGCATCGCAAATATCTGCGTTTTGGACCCCGGTAGGCCACAAATGCGCAGTGGTGGTCAGTTAAGTACGATTTTCTCAGGTTTTCCAACTTTGAGTTGGCTACCCATTTAAAAAAAGCTGTTGCCACGACGCAGAGGAGGCTCTAGGGATAATATCATCTCGTGTACAACAAGTGGGGAAATGTGTGTGGTTGGGGGGGGGTGAAGTTTTATAAGGGGTCCTGCTACTGGTTGGCTCGTTGCTTGGTGTGGGTGGTTTGCTGGTCTTGGATGTCGTTGGATTTTTCCACCGTGGCCCACGTCTCCTGAGACGGACCAGCTTATATCCCGTAGGGGGACAGAGCGGGGGTCACGGTTGGTATGGTGGTGGCTCTTGGGACGTGGCTCTTTGGAGCGGCCGCACGAGAGGCCGCTCTGGGAGGGGTGCCATATCCAACATTAAAGGGCGAAAAATTTTTTTTTTCGTTTTGAATTGCTGGGATAGGGCGTAGGCAGGAGGGGTGCCGAAAACAAATCCTGCACAGGTAGAGATTTTGTCTCGAGCTATCCCTGCCATGATGACCAGCAAACCCTACAGCACAGATATAGATTAAACTGCAAATCCACACATTAGTGATCTGATGTATGGATGGCACCACCTACTGGACACAAGACACAACGCTGGACACTGTTAGGTTGTTCTTGTGTGTCCAGCGTCCAACAAATCTTTTATACAGCTTCCATATTCAGGTGCGAAATATGTGGCAGTTAAATGGTGGTAGAGTAACTGTAGACCATTCCCAGCTGAAAATTGGTCAAAAAGGGATTTTCTTCTGAATCAGAAGATATGATCAAATCAGAATCATTTTACTTTAAACTTATGCAGAAGATATTATCGAAAGAGCTAAGGTTTTCTGAAGTAAAAAATCAATCAAGAGAGAATTTTTCAGACCAATTAATTAATTAGTAAATATATAAATGTGACTAAATTATATTTGTTTTAAATTTGTTAATTCCTCAGTGTTGGTGGGTTTCTCTTTTCAACTTTTCTTTACCACACAGTAGAATACTCGGTAATGGATGTAACAAAATCCAGTTATATTAGTAAATTAATGTTTTATGTTTGTGAACTTTGGATTGAACATGTGTGTTTTTTAGGAATCTATTATTTGCTTGATTAATAATGGGGGAGGGGTTACCCAACTGGTTTTTTTTTCGAGAGGGACCCGCTTTTATTCAAAAAGGGCTCAGATTTTGCCAATGACCCGAGTCCTAGGACCCAGCTACAAGGCCGTGTTAAGAGCATCATGGTCTCCCGGGCCAAGTGATTTTTCTGATGCCCGACCTGAGAAATTTTCGAAAATTTCAACCGGTTCTAATTTCCCTGAGGCCCCTCTTCCCTTGAGGTCCCCGGGCACGGCCCGGGTGGGCCCATGCGTTAAGACGGCATTGCCCAGCTAGTTAAATGGCATATCTGGAGGTGACCATATGACCCCCGTATTTTTTATGTAATATTCCCGTAATTTTTGCAAATTTATCACATTTAACAGTGATTATGTACGATTTCTAGTTCGTACTGCTAAATATGATATCCTTAACGGAAATATCTCGTTTATCCCCGTATTTTCAATGAACTTGCTTGAATTTTTATTCTTCACTAAAATTAAGAATATTTCCATGACTTATAGAGCCACTATTATCGTAATATAATCTATAAAGTATCGTAAAAATATATTCACTTATGCTTTATTTTTTGTGTGAGTTGCATTTCAATCCATTTTAATCGCAGTAGCTCGTATATTCCTGTCTTTAGCTATTGGAAATTTTACTTGCTTTTGACAATTTTTTGCGATGCCCCCGTATCCATCCGTTTCCAGTATTTTTGCGAAGGAAATTTCACCATCCCAGGTATATATCGTTGCATATGTTTTGATGCTTTGCCATTTCTGCCAGAGCACCTTCCGCGAGCCGGAAGTTGTGCATCCCTAGTAAATAACACGAAGGCAAATTTAACTGCAACGTTACCTATGTAATTTCCATCCTGGATCTTAAACAATTCTGCTAAACAAAGGCATTTCAAACCACCTTGTCACAACCATCACTATAATAACACTGCCAATACCTCAGTGGGTCCTTACACAAGATACGGAAATATGGACCCTTATTCGAAAACTTAAGATTATAGGCGCGGAAGGAACGAATTCACAATACAAATTTTTTTATATACTATTTTACTGTCAAAAGTTTTGAAAGTTTTGTTTTAATAAATCACGTACTTTTTTAAAATTATAATATTTTCTTACAAAATATAATTTTACAAACTAAAATGAATTTTTTGAATAAGAAATTTTAAACGTTATGTAGAATAAAAGAAAACCAAAATTGATTTTATCACTTGCTAATAGATGACACTGTAAAAACTTCTAAATAAGCGTTTCCTAAAGTGGGCGATGGGACTATTCGCGGGGGGGGGGGGAGGCAATACCAGCTCTAGACACAGGGGCTACGAACGAACATAAGGGGGCGATGAAGGAACAGGAGGGAAAAACAACTCGCGATCCACACTTTGGGAACCACTGGTGTATACCATTTACGCTCAACCCATAACCCGCGGGAAAGTTGTAGCCCTTAGGTTCATCTGATGTGGCCCGCGACCTCAAACCTAATTTTGTAAAAATGAATTAAGCGACACATTTACAGATCATCTGAGTGACCTACCGCACAGTTCCAGAGCACTTAAACATCCCATGGCACATTTAAAGATCACTTAAGTGATCCACGGCACATTTCCAGTAGTAGTCCCAACACTTCGGAGTAAATTGCTTATATCCCCTATGTCAGTGGTTGCCAACCTTTTTCAGTCCGCGTACCCCCAGCTGGCTCGGTTCCTTTCCGCGTAACCCCCAACCCAGAATCCTCCGGACTCCCCCCCACCTCCTATCTGTTTCACCCATTACAGTTTTCGGAAAACTTAAAAAACAAATGTACATGTTGAATTAAATTAAATGGTATATTTTTTCATTATTTAGCTTTTTTTCTTTTCCAAGTAAGCAAACAAATTAACACAAAGACTGGGAAAGAAATTAATGTGATGTTTGGGATTGTAAATTGAATTACAAAATTTTGAAAAATTTAGCTCAAAAGAGCATAAATACAAACTCAAGTCGCGTTCGATTTGCTTCTATATTTATTTTTTTACGTAAGTATACGAGAGAGAGAGAAGAAAACGCCCGTTCAACACAAGCTCCGAACTAACAAACGGCAACAAAAACAATGACTTCTCTAAAAAGGTCAACGTATTCATCACCGCGACAAGCGCAAAAACCGACTAGTTTCGCCATTCCGCCATTGAAGAGGATCTTCAGAGAGAGATATATCTGATGCGAGCTCTAGCAATTTCTCCTTTTCTGGAATCGCCAATAAAGCCGGTTCGAAATAGTCTTCTTTGAAAGGATTAGATGTCCACCGATCTCCTATTTCCGGCTCTGAAAAATATTTTTCAAACGAGGATTTCAATCCGTCCAAGTGACTGACTGTCAAATTTAGCTCGGCTTGTGACAAGAAATCGTGAAGGGTGTTAAACACTTCCTAAAAAAAAAAGGGCTACATCGTTCCGAAGTTCGAACAGCAACATCAGGACTTGGCCCCGAGACAGCCACGTAACTTCGGTGTACGAAAGCAAAGCGTTGTGTAGGATGTCCACGTCTTCCGACAACCACGGCCGTCTTAAGAGCATCATGGGACACGGGCCAAGTGGTTTTCCTGAGGCCCTAAAAGGTACATTCTGGAAAATTTCAACGAGATCTCATTTTTGTGAGGCCCCTCTTCTCTTGAGGCCCCCGGACCATGCGTTAAGACGGGACTGCCCGCAACAATTTAAACAACCTGTAGTTGATAGGATTCACCTTGACAAAGTTGAAAACCTTGATCGCCTCATCAAGAACGTTTCGCAAATTTGGGGGCAACGGTTTCGATGCAAGGATCTGTCTGTGCAGTTAGTCCATTTCATTTTGGGAGCGACTTCTGCCACGCGTACACGACGGCCTGAGTAGCAACTTTCCGTGGATTTTCCTCCATCTGTTGTGAGCCCAATGCATTTTGACCATTGAATTCTTTTTCAACGAAATAATGATCAATTGCTTCAAATAAGTCTTTAACAGTCGTACGACCCCCTTCAATGGGTGACAAATAAAAAGATTTACTTCGAATTCTCTTTCAAGTGCTTAGCAAGTAGCACAGAATATTGCGCAAAACGTCGATACTTTCGTCGACTTGGATAGACAAAAAAAATTCACAACCTTTGACGTGACTTATGACTGCTCTCAACATCGTCTGGCGCGTCTTGTATTGTTCGAGACACCGTATTATTTGACAGAGATATTAAACTCATTATAAGAGCACTCTTTCCTCTGCAAACATGCATCTGACAGCATATTTTCACCAATAGTGTGATTTTTTCCTTGTCTCGCAACAGGACAGCTAATGCAGTAAGAGGTTTCGGTGGCTTTGACAGAATCACTTTTGGAAGATTCAAAATATGTTTTCACGTTTACAGGTGCACGGTATTTCATCTTGGTATTTCGGTCAACTTCCGCTTCCGCACAGATCCAGTTGTTAGTCACTGTGATCCATAGCGCAAATCGCATGAGTAATAGGTGCTTGGTAGAAAAGTTGACGTAGAAAATTGTGGTAATTACACGCACACGCCTCAATACAAACGCCCACAACAAAATTTAAACACAACACGAATTAATTCTTCGCTTTTATGCGCAGACCGGAATGTGTCAACAATCAAATCTAAAATGCCGAAGAAAAGTGAGTCGAGAGGATAGAATTCACAAAAACCGATCATAGGTTGGGCGCGGGCGGGAGGAGGGAAGACCAATCCTTCCAGTGGTCGCAACCCCTCTGTTATAGAGGAATTTATTGATAGGGAAGTCAATATATTACAACTGACAATGTCAGTAAAAACCTCTACCTACTTTTAAAAATTCTTTTTAATGTTTTTTAATTATTTTGTTCTTTTTTTTAGATGGATGGCCGCCATTACCATTTTCTTTTCGCGTACCCCCTAACGGTTGGGAACCACTGTCCTAAGGGACAGAGCCTGGGCCATGACTGGTCTTAAAGTAGTTCACTGCAGTTATCTGCGGCACATCTACACATCGCCTAAGTCTGGCCCGTGACACTTTTTCAAATCAATGGAGTAGCCCCTACTCTTCTTAAGGTTGAATTGAAACGCTTGATTTAGCTAAACACGAATGTCTTCAAATTGCAGAAGATAATTTTTTATCCTGTGTAATATTAGTTTGTAGGACGGAATTATGAATTTTCGGACTCTAATTTTAATAGACTCTGCCATATTGGGCACCAGATCCACCTTCTCTACCTCTTAGTTGCGGTCCTGGTCTCGATACATAGGTCAAGAAACCAGCTATTAGTCGATTTGAACGACCCATGCATAGGCGGAGATAGACTTGGAAGTCTGGGGGGGGGGCACGGTCATTATTGTTGGGAGGGGGGCAAGATGATGATGATGTCAATTGATATATACATTATCAGAAAAAAAAAATGTGAATTCTGACCACGAAGTCCTGATGACGGCTCTCCATTGAAGAGCCGAAACGCGTCAACCATTCGACGAATTGAATTTATTTGTCTTAAAAACGTGGCAATTTTTGTATAAATGATATATACATATATACATTAGATCAGTCGACTTCCCCCCCCCCCGTATCTCCACCCATGGATCCATGTCAGAAGTCCCTGAAACAAGTTTGGATTATGACCCATAGTTCAAGAATCCCTGACTAAGTGAAGTTCTACGACTCGTCTCGGAAGGCCCGCGACGACCCATAGATTAAGAAAACTCTGGTCTAGTACATGTATGTTGAAACCCAACTTTGTTTTTCTGTGTTTATAAATCGAAACAATGAGCTTTGAAGTTATATTTTTGAAGCTTTTGGAACGAATTTCTTAAACAATATAAAAATTCCATTGTTTTGATTGGAAGCATGATGCTCTCAGACTGCTTCATTCTTATCCATCCGCCTCTGAGGAGAGCTCCACGGCTTTTGCCCGTCCCATCTTCGGTGACGACGAGTTTGGATGACCAACCCCCAGTTTGCCCCCACGTGCAGCTGGTCGGTCGCCATTTCACTCGCGCGCGTGATGGTCGACTGTCAAGGAAGCCGGGGCAGAGGAAGCGGCCCGTGTCGAAAGGCTTCTTTCCATCGTTGGGCCGAGCCATACGACCTTAACCGGGTCCGGGGCTCGGCCGAAACGTGGTGTACGGGCGAGGCCTCTACCACGGCACCCAACCGACCACTTACGGTTGCTGCTCTGGGGCCCGTCGAGAGAAGATCTTCGATGGGTTGCGCAGGATGAAGACGGAAATATGCCTACGTGGGAACCCGCCGTACACAAAAGGGGTAACGCGCCTGGCACCATACCTCTTGGGTGGTGTGGAAAATGGTGCATTTTTTTTTTCGATTCTCGCGGCTTGGCGAGTATTCTTTGCATTTAAGCACTTCACGTACAAAGTTTTGGCTAGAAATTTTGAAAATTGGGATCTCTCTGACGAATCGGTGATAAATATGATTACCTTGTCTTAACCTAATCACACGCTTGAAAAGGAAAAGGGGGAAAAACATATTTAAAAGGGAAAAAGTATAATAGATATGAGGTAGATAAGAGCCATTCGATTCACTGAGGACAACCTGGAACGTAAGGTTCTCAATCTACGGTCCATATGGAACCTCTTGCGGTCCTGGGATAGTCTAAGTCGACCTAGAAAAAATCAAGCGAAAGGGGAGCCACGACAGGCATTTAAGGGCGGGGGCTGGGGCACGGAGAACTGGGAAAACAAATTCGGCTGGAAAGTTCTCTCGGTGAAATATGTGATTCGGGAAAAAAATGTGATTGGTTTCAAAATCCACAAAAAAGCCTGGGCTCAGAGATGGCTTAAGATCATCATGGGCGCCCCATGGAAAAAAAAAATTCTGGGGGGCTTTACCCTTCTAGAAATGCCTATGCCTACCAATTTACAAGCTCAATCTGGAAAATCTTAATCATATTTCATTATCATGAATCCTCCCTCTGTATTAGAAGTGGCCGAGCAGGACCTGGGTTGGTCGTGGGGTTCAGATGGCACTGTTTGGACCAGCTTAAATCATGGACCCATCTGAGTATGATATTGAGAGCTTCAAGTCGATAAGAGACTTCCGTGATGAGATCACGGATTTTTGCGAGGAAGTATGCAAATATGTAAGCTGTTACTGTTCCAGCTAAGTATGGCCTCCCACCCATAACAGCACCTTGCTTCAGAACCCATGATGTTGGGACGGTCCTGCATAGCCCTGAATTCCTGCAGTACCTCGGATCCAGGGTGGCATGTCAGGAGGGGCGATTGATTGTTTGAGTTCGTTCCGTAGTTTCTGGGACAGACTAATTTTTTCCATATGGGATTTACTTGGGAAGGATGATTGCCCGCCCCCTTCTGGATCCACGCCTGTTTTTTTTGTTTGCTCTTCAAACTTTTGTTGATTATGAATTTAGTATTAACTAAAATCGATTCAATGAGAAAAGTCTCGCTCCTGGATGAGGTTGGGGGCCTGGATAAGACAAGCGGGAGGGAAGGGGGTGGCACGAGAAGAAAATATTCTCCAAAGGGGGAACGGGATCCGGAAATTTCGCCCCTGGAATGTTTCGTCCCGGTCACATTTCACCCCCGGAAATTTCGCCCCCGAAATTTTCGCACCTGATATTTCACCTGCCCTGAACATATAAGTGAGTCACTGTGTGAGTGACCATGTGAATGACCAAGTGAGTGTGAAATCGGCTTTAAGAGTGAGTTAGTGACCGTACAAATGACTGAGTGACAGAATGACTGACCACGTGAGTGACAATATCTATGAGAGGGGAATTGCCTGTATGACTGAGTGACCGTATGTGTGTCCTAGTGAGTGATTGACCAAATGAGTAACCGAGTAGTTGACCGTACAAGTGGCTGAGTGATTGACCATATGAATGATTGTATGAGTGACCAGGTGAGTGGCGGTATGAATATCCAAGCGAGTGATTGAGTGATTGACCGCATGAGTGTCCAAGGGAGTTACTGAGTGATTGACCATATGAGTAATCAAGTGAGTGACCGACTGAATGCTTGTATGAGTTTTCAAGTACAAGTAGGTAACTGATTGATTGAGCGTATGAGTGACCAAGAGTGACTGAGTGATTGATCGTATGAGTGACCGAATGATTTACTGTATGAGGGAACACGGGCTAAAAAGGGTTAAGAAACGCTGAAGTAGAAGACACCAACTACAGGCTGCACAGTTGCCGAATCCTCTCTCCTTCGTTGGATGAAGTTCCATCTTTCCCATTTGAAGATGAAAGTGGATCCGAAGATACGATACGTGACTCGACAACCTCAGGGGGATCCGGGGCCAGTGCCGTCTTAATGTGGCACGAAGGCGGATGGGGTTGCTCATGAAAATTAAATCTGGTTGAAATTTTCGGGAATAAGCGTGTAAATTGGTAGGCCGGAAATGTTTAGCCAGGTAGGTGGCCCTCAGAAAAATCACTTCGCCCGGTTCCCATGATACTCTTACGACTTCTGTCAGGAAACCAGAAAATGACCAATTATGAAATATCCAAAATTTCATTCCGATTCCACCGGAGAATAGTATACATAGTCAGAGGTGGATTTATGGATTTGCCGCTTGAGGGCTACGCAAATTTTGCAGCCCTTTTGCCATTTTAGGCGAATTTTCTTAAAAACGCATTCCTGAAATTTGTCGCAATCGCACCTCCCAACTTGTCACCATAAGCACCTTCTATAACAGCAAAAAAAACAATTTATTTTCCAACTGAAACACAAATTTTAATATACATGCTCAACCCATGGCCCGCGGCCAAATTTGGCTCTCGGAGTCATCTGATATACAGTAGAATCCCGTTATAACGAACGCCAAGAGACCGAAGAAATCACTTCGTTATAATGAAATTTCCCTATAAAGGAATTCCATTGTTCCTATGCAAATTTATCTGGGAGATTGTAAAAGTGTTCGATGAAACAAAATTTTCGCTATAACGGTATTCGTTAAAACGGGATTTGACTGCATAACAAGCTGCCTCAAACCTAATTTAAAAAAAAAAAAACGAACTTAACTACACGTTTACGAGTCACTTATGTACACGTTCGCAACTAGATGCTTGGGCAGCTGGGACAAGCACGCATTTTAGCTCCCCCAAGTTTAAGGGAAGGTCCCATTCGTTTTGTCTAATTCGTTTAAGGAAATGTCAGTGGGTGGAATTTGCGCCCCTTCTGGTCCGGCGAGCGGGGCACCAGACCCTGCTTCTCTTTGGTTGCGGCCCTGTCCGTAGGTACCCATTTTATACATTCCTGTTTTGAATGCATGGAAATATATTTCCATTATTGCGATAAGTCTCGGAGATATTAGCGCATACATATTCTCAACTCATGCCCAGCGGGCAATATGTGACCCTTGAGGGTAATCTGAATATGGCCCGTTGCTTCAAACCTAAATTTGTAAAAATAAACTTTCTTTCAAACCGAGCACAACTCAGGTCTATCACCATTTATGGGCGATTTACTACCTAGTGAGTTGTGCCGGAGCTGTAACTGTGTGTGTACCTAACAGTCTCAGTGCATATGTAGTGTTGTGTTTGATTTTTTTTCAGTGCTGCCATCTACATTTCAGAAGTGAAGTGAGCGATGTGTTATGATTGAATTTGTGCTGTTTGTAGGTCTGTTGCTCTCTGTGGCGAGACTTTTTAACGGCTCGCATTCGCGCCTTGAAGTTGGGAACCACAGAAAACCAACTTCAACCAACTACCACTATGGCAACGGTGGGGTTCGAACCCGGGTCCTCGCGATGCGAGTCCGTCACTATGACCACTCGACCACCATAGCGGCTGTAAAAATAAACTGGGTGGCACATTTTTACAGATGACTCAAGTGTCCCGTGGCAAATTTTGAAAGTGACTCGTGGCATATTCACAGAACAATTAAGTGGCCCATAGTACAGTTCCACATTACTTAAGTGTCCGATGGTGCATTGACCGGTCACTTAGGTGACCCGCGGCACATTTACAAATCATTCAAGTCACCCGTGACACAATTTAGCATCACATCACTTGAGTGACGTGTGGCACAGTTCCAGAGCACATAAGCGGTGCGGCGCAGTTCCACATCACTTAAGTTCCTCGTGGCAGAGTTCTCGATTAATCACTATGGCACATTTCCTGATCACTCAAGTGGCTCACGGCACATTTCCACATGACTTAAAGTGGCCCGTGACACATTTTCAGATACCTTAAGTCATATTTGCTCAACCAATAGCCAGCTGGACAAATGTGGCCCTCAGACTCATCTGATGTGGCCGGTGATTTCAAACAGAATTTTGTAAAAATGAGCTAAGCGACCCATTTTCAGATCATCTGAATGACTCGCCGCACATTTCCAGAGCACTTAAACGCCCCATGGCACATTTACAGATCACTTAAGTGACCAGTGGTATATTTACAGAGCACTTGAGCGGCCTGTGTCACAGTTTCATATCACTCAAGTGACCTGCGACATATTTACAGACCACTTGAGTGATCCACGGTGCAGTATTAAGGCATTTAAGCGGCACGCGGAACATTTTCAGATCACTTCAAGAATACGTAGCACATTTACATATCACTTGAGTGACCCGCGACACGTTTTCAAATCAATGAAGTGGCCCCGCACTCTTCTAAAGGTTGAACACCCTTGGTCTATACCAGTGTTTCCCAAAATGGGCAATATCGCTCCCTTATGGGCGATGGGAATAGTCCTGTGGAACGACACAGGCTACGGATTTAACATAGGATCCTATGCGTTCACTTCAGCTAGGGGCGCGATGAGAGATTCTGGAGCTAAGGGCGACAGAATGAAAAGTTTTTTTGACTTTCCAAAAGAAACTTAACCAATGGCATTTGATTTTTCCCTCCTTTTTAGGATTTCTAGGAAATGGGAAATTACAGTGTTCTGTCGTTGGAGAGATTGCACATTGCTAGCACACTGCTACAGATTTATTTGGGTAGTTCTTTTCTGCACATATTCCCACATTCTACACATCGCTCTAATCCCATTTCATGTGAGGAACTCCTTACTTCTCTCTTCCTCAGACGAGATACCGTCCATAAACTCTTGCTGGTGCGTGAAAAAGAGATCCATAACTTCATATACCGTGATCTCTAGACATTTTTCACTACTAGTTTTTGAATGCCATCCTCATGCACCTCCACAGTCCATGGTCTTCCCCAATCACACAATCTCTTCGACAAGTAGTGGTTCCTGTTCATGAGTTAGCCCCCTCCCTCAAAATCACGTTCACTAATTCAAATCAGCCCACAGTTTTTCACACACACACGCACGCACGCACGCACACACAAAAGAAGAATTTGAAAAAAAACTTCATGCGCATCGATCTAGCAAGATCTAGTTTCGCATCGTAAAAATTCATACTCGAACGCGTGTTAATTTTCCGAGTGAGGCATGCTTACCGTAGACTGTAGGGGAGAATATTACCCAAAATTCCATAACACGTGTGTGAGCGAAAGCAAAAACCCATCAGCTCAGTTGTGATGGGTTTTTGCTCAGTTGTGTTCCATCAAGAAAACGGACGTGCTATGCTGTTTGGGTGTCTTTATCGATAAGCAACTTAGCTGGGAATATCACGTCAAAGAACAGAAGAGAAAGGCTTCCGGTGTTCTTCAGAAGATGCGCCTGATGGCCGCACCACAGTGGGGACTGACACGGGCTCTAAGGAGATCACTCTACGTGACTGTGGTTGAGCCTATGATAGCTTATGGAGCTTCAATATGGCATTCTGCCAAGATCCAGATGTTCAGACGGCTCGATTGAATATACAAAGACCCTTCCACCTATATATCTCTGGTGCTTACAGAATTACTCCTACGAATGCTCTTCAGGTGATTCTGGGGCTTCCGCCATTATCCCTGAAGATAGAATTCCTGGCAAGAGTCACGCGTCTTCTAAAGCTTCACAAGTCATGTCCATTGCTAGGGGGAGCATTAGCCCCGGACGCCTTCGAGCAGAAAAATATAGGCTGGACCCCTCGCTGGACCTGTAGAATCTCTGCAGGTCAATCAAGTACTTCTAGATTCTTCGGAGGACGATACACCACCTAAGGAGAAATCCATCGCATACTACACTAATGGCTCTAAACTGGAATCAGGTACAGGAGCTGCCTGTATAAAAACCGTGGGAACGGAGATCGTGGATAAATGGGCTGCTAAACTAAAAGAAAATAATTCAGTATATCAAGCTGAGATGCTCGCTATATTTACAGCAGCTCTGGATGCAGCTACAAACAGGAGGCAGACTGTAATAAGATCGGATAGCCGTTCAAGTCCCCAGGCCATTCTAAACCCGCTCTCTGAAAACGCAAAGCGACCAATACCGGAGTCTTTTGCGACGAACTCTTATATATCCAGCTTCTTACGCCAAGTCTCTCCTCTGGCGGGACATGATAGCAAAGTGGCAACTGGATTGGAATATGCCGGAGGCGTCAAGAAGATCAACTCATGAAGTTATAAAGAAAGTATATACTAGGATCAGGGGCTGGTCACGCGAGCTCATCTTATTTGTCACCGGTCATGGGCCTTTCCCGGCAAATGCCAGTGACAAATGTTCTTGTCTTGAGCCTGGCACGCCCCTGCACTACGCCACGTGCTGTCCAGAAACGACGCCCTTTCACTTCCGTTCGCCGGCTGCCCATCTACACAGACCATGGATGCTTGGCATACTACATCGAGAGAAATCAAAAGAAAAATTTGATAAGAAAAATGGTGAAATTCCTTGAGGAACATCCTGAGAAGATATGGGATCCGTCTACGCCAGCTCCTGTAACTCCGGTACCAGCGCCGTTATTGGGATCGCCGCGTCTTCACCGTGACAGTGCGCTCGTGGCAATGTTTGCAGGCGAGGAGCAGGATTAATCCCAAATCTAATGAAGTCCCGGAGAAATTTTAAAGATCTTCAACAGTGATCAAAAGCGAATCAGACTGAGTGTATTGAACTGCCCGAGCGCCATGGGGGTGCTCTGTCCTTCTGTCATACAATCCTTGATCAAATTTTCAATTGCGCCTTTTGCGATATGATTTTATACAACTTCCTATGATTATTATCCGTGCCCGCTGCACTTTACTTTAACTTGATTCATTTGATTCTTCGATTTACATAATTTTTAATTTGCTTGCACTATACGTAATCTTTGACGTACCAATAAATAGTGATTTCGCCGGAGATGCCCTGGACCTCTCTCCCTGGGAGGGGGGGGGGGTTAGAAGAGCTTACGTTGCTTCTTGCGACAGATCCTGGGTGTCTCGCGGTTTCTCCAGCGCAGTTGTGATAATGTGAAAATAAATGAACGAAGCGGAAAATTTTAGCTCGTAATGCGAATCGTTATTCCGAAGTTCTACTGTAATTCTTCCAGAAGTGGTGAAAGAAATTATTTCAAAATTGATGAAAGAAATAATTCGAGAAAATAATTGATAAAAAAAAATTCCAGAATTGATGAAAATTCAGGATTAACGAAGGAAAAAACTCCAGAATTGTTAGTAAAAGTGTTCGGAGCCCCGCAAACCGAAGGGTGCCGGTGCGACTGAACCTGTCGTACACCCTTAAAGGGCGGCTCCGACTTGTGCGAGTGATAATGTGGATCATTGAAATTTTAAAAACATCCTAAAGGGTAAGAAAATAAATGAGTGTCTCAAGGATTGGGAAGAACAATAGAAATCAATACAGTATTTCACATAAAGCTTTTCATGGAAGTGATTAAGATCTTTATTGATTTATTCTTCGGCCCATGTAAGAGGCAATTTATTAAAGATCTCTCACTCGCCTTGTAATATCCGAACAATGGGCATAAAAGGGTTATTGTATGTGAGGTCCTTTCGATCTCCACCCTTAAAATCAATAACTTCTTTTAGTTTCTCTTTAATACACACACCGGGCAGATTCTTAATGACGAGCGAATTTTTTTTTTAGAGGTGCCGCTGCCGCCTACAATTTTGTAATTGCTCCTATTTATAGGTGACGGATGGCATACGCCTTTCCTGATGGCTAAATGCCACGAAGATCTACAGATGAGCCATCCAAAGCAGTGGTGTTGTTCTTCAGCAGCTGGTATGTGGGAATTTCCTCTGCTGGTGGGGGGGGGGGGGTTGCGAAACATTTCGCGAAATTCTTGAACGTACCACACCATCACGAAGCTGAAATGTTGAGGGATGGGAACGACATGTGAAATAAAATTGCTCAATCGTGTTAGCAATGAAAACCAAACAGGAATCGAATGGACATTGTTGTAGCGCTTTTAGATCGCAAAACAGCACTGAAGCCATATATACAGTCGAATCCCGTTCTAACGAATACCGTTATTACGAAAAAAAAAATATCTTGATTTAACGAACACTTTTCCAATCCCCCAGGTAAGTTTACATAGGAACAATGCAAAAACCTGCAAATTTCTTTACAAAGAAATTTCGTTATAACGAAGTAATTTCTCCGGTCTCTTGGAGTTCGTTATAACGGGATTCGACTGCATAACTTTTTCGAATGGGAACTCTGCTGCCACCTATAAAATAAGAACGAAAATTATTTGAAACAATTTCTTCAAGTAAAATTGATTTATGTTACATACCTCTATGCAGCATGGAAATGAATCGTTCGAAGAGCCTGTTTCCGCTTCTGATTGGAATTATGGCGCATAAAATTTACACCACGAAAATGAAAAAAATGAAAAATATATGGTGGCATGCCATGCATTATTTATTCACATGCTGCACACCGATTTAAGACAACAACCAATTTTACTCGAAGAATTGTAACTAAATAATAGTTTCGTTTTCGCTAACAGGTGGCAGTACAGGTCCCAGCTCAATGCTGATTATGTTTCGCACAAGTATGATGAGTTAGAAAGTTCGGAAATTTTCCCTCATATTTTGTATTGTGTTTTTCCCCCATCTATTTCGCAAATTATTTCTCCCGTTTATGCTGCTCCGCGAAATTGTTCACTTAATCTCACCTGTGCGGAAGTAGAAAAGTTTCAAGAAACACTGGTCTAGAGAACAGACAGTTTAGAAAGCGTTTATGGCTCTCATGATGCTGATTCAGATACTGTAACAGACATTTATGTTTCCGGCAAGTTTTAGGATCGCCCTACCCATTAGGTTAAACATACAGAGGAAGAGAGAGACGTTATTATCGCGTATAGCCGTGTGATTAAACCTAGATTTATTTTGGCACATTTGCTGTTGGAGGTGTGTCTCGAAGCGTAGGCGACATTTTTTTTTTCTTTTTTGAACTTGGCTCGTTCTAAAATTGGATATCATGTGTCGTTCGAGGCTATATGCAGTGCTTGAAGTTAAAGTCTCCTCGAGTTTGGAAAATTTCGAGAAACTTCTTGAAGTATAACCATTAATCTGTCACGTAATACGGCCAACACCGTGAGGATTACGCTCGGACGTTGGAAACTCCGCGCTGTGTATGGAACTCACGAAGAAGAAATCAATACCGATTATTGTCCTGTCCAAAAAATTGGATATTTATATCAGGGGGTAGGGGGTGCCCTACCTATTCGAGAGAGCGTTGGGCCACTTCAATGGGGTTTCGTAATAAAATGAATCGGCTTCCAGTTTTGATAAGAAATCAGTGCCGCATTCCGTGAACTCAGAGGCAGGTTTAAGGTTTTGCCACCTGTTGGCTACACATATATGTTGCTGCCCTTTACCCATTCTAATCAAATTTATTCGCCCATTCAATCCTCAAATTTCCCGTCTCGGGCTATAGCCTACTCTCCCCCCCCCCCCACCAATAAATTTTGCCCCTGTCTCTGTGTGTCGTTATTTATGTCGCTGAAATGTTTCCACACTCTCTGTAGGTCACTCATTTGGCCACTCCCATGCTTACACGCTCTCTAGGTCACTCTTTTGATAGCTCATTGACTCGTTCCCTATTCACGTCATACTCCCACCTCTCAAGGTCAGTATTTCCCAAAGTGAGCAATAACGCCCCCTGGAGACGATGGAAAGTACCAGAGGGGCGATTACAGTTGACGATTCAACACAGAATCCTATGGCATCGCTCAAGAAGCGGGTTGACAAGGAAGAGAATTTTCTGGGGGTGGGGGGGGGGCATAAGCAAAAAAGTTCTAGAAACTATACAAGTGGTTCCCCATTCTCTAGGGCACTTCCATACTTACACACACTGCCTAGTTCATTCTCATGGGTGTAGGGTGGCAAAATTCGTATAGTCCATGGGGCCACAATACGATAAATCCACAGGGGAGCTTCGGACGTGCCCCCATCGCAAGACCCAAAAATTATGTAGCCCTTGTCAATTGCTCAAATTACCGCGTGGAAAAACGAGGCATTTGCAAAAGTGGCACCTGCTTTTCTCATAGCACCTGATCCCTTTGTCATCATTTGATCATTTTTGTCGCACCACGGTCATTTTCTGCACGCGAGGGCTAATTTTAGACCGGGGCCCACAATTTTTTGCCGATTCCGAACGCCAGGCTTGTTTTTTATACTCTTCGAGGAGTTTGTGAGCTAACCCCTCGATGGGGGACTGCCTGCGGTAGAAATTTTGTTCCTGCTGTCAAGTACCCGTGTCAGGAAATTTTATGACAAGAACGAACCGGGTAACTAATTCGCGACACCTCTAAATATCCTTTGGTACTTTAGGTGAGCATCTTATCGACCTGGGTTACCGCGCCCTGATCCCATTATCGTGGAGTGTACGAGAAGGCTTTTTTTTATTTTTGCCCATAACCAATGAACGGGCGAAAAATAAAACTTTATCAGCAAAAATATGTCTTCTAGAAAATATTGAAAATAACTATACAGTATTATATTATGTGTAAAAACATTGCTGTGAACAGGAGCTCCTGCTGTCATCTATCAAATAAAAAAAAACCACAACGGTTATAATTATTCGATTGAAACTGGTGACCGGTTTTCAATTGATGTGCCGCATGAAAAAGAAACAATATGGGGGCATTATTAATAAATATTTCTTGAGCATTTAGCTATCAAGTTTGCAAAACCCAAGAGGAATCAGTCCTCTTTACGTTTTTGGAATTATAGCTATTCAGCATCCGCAATTAGAATAACTTGATTCTGGTTTCACTCTTGTATTATCTTACTTAAAACAAACATCAACTGTTAAAGTTTTGCAGCAAATTTGATTGTTCAATTTATTTTTTATTGGCTTTGAAAGTATTTTTCAATGTCCTACTGTATTTGTTTACCTTATGTGTCACATCAATCAAAAAAATCCGATCACCAATTGCAATCGAAGGATTACCACAGTATTATTTGATAGGTGACAGCCGGAGTTCCAGCTCAATGATGCATTCTTATATGTAATTGAATAGCATATATTTTTTTCTCTAGTTATCTTTCATATCTTTTAGAGGGCATCAATTTCTCAGGTATGTTAGTTAGTGTGTGTGTGTTGCTATATGGCACTCTTCTCATGATGATAGGCAAAGACGTCGCTCGTTAAAGTTTGAAAATATCTATGTGAAGGCGGAATATGCTTTGCACAGGATGCGGCAATGGTTAGATTTGTTAAAATACCACGTACCCATCTCAGACCACTCCCGTAGAGTATCGGGCACAGGGTTATTCCGGCATTGACATGACCGGCAGGCATCTTCAACCTGTTGCTCGATGAAGTATCTGACATAGCAGTCAATGGATTTGCCCTATTTCGTGACCGAGAGGGGTTGACAGATGCCCAAAAGTGAATAATCTCATTAAAAATTCACACCACACTAATCTGAGTTTGAGCATATGGCAGATGTGTTGTACTGGTGCTCTTCTTCACTAATCATTTGATCATTTTTGTCGCAACCACGGTCATTTTCTGCACACGAGGGCTAATTAGACCGGGACCTACAATTTATTGCCGATTCCGAACGGCAGGATTGTATTTATACTCATCGAGAGATTGGTGCACTAACCCCTCGATGGGGGAAACTCCCTGCGGTAGCAATTTTTTGCTGCGGTCAAGTCGCCGTTTTTTGTTGTACCCCTGTGTCAGGAAAGTTTTCTGACATGGATGAACCGGGTATCGAACTCGCGACACCTCTAAACATCCTTTGATACTTTAGGCGAGCATCTTATCGACCGGGCTACCGCGCCTTTCTTCACTAATACTGGATATTCGTGGTGCTATCGATGCGGAAGATATTAGGGCAGTTGCATCGACAAAAATTTTGAAATTCATACAATAATTTAGAAATCATAATCAGGTTATGAGAGAGGACTTTACTAAAACTCTGCTGTTGAAATATACATGGAACCTGAGAAAAAAAACTTATTTTTTTTCTTAGAAATCGATGTCGGTGGGGGGAAAATACCCCTTTGAGGATGGAAATTGCGCTGAAATTGAGTTGGGAAAAGGCAATATGGCTGAACCGGAACACGTTTCCCGCACACAAAACTCGTGACGCGAATACGTGACATCGTAACCAGAGTGGAGTGAAATTAACCTCGGGGAAAGCGAGCACCACGCGCATTTCTACCGGCAAAGAGAGCAGAAAAAGTGCTCTCAATTCCAAGTTTTTCGTTGTTTGTCCGTGTGTTTGGTAAAAACAAATGGTTATTATCGGGTATCGTTACAATCACTGGGCAAAAAAAATTAGACACCCCCCCCCCGATGTGAAATCTACATATTTGAGCTATTTGTGCAAAAACACACGTATAATTTGACGTGCAATCAGTGTCTGGGTTCTCGTATAGGCAAACGAAGAATATGCCCAGGGTCCCCAATTCTTTGTGGGGTGGGGGGCCTCCCGAAATTGGATGTCTTTTACGTTTTATTCTTCCCCCTCCCCTGATTTATTTTGATTGTAATTACGTTTTTTTTCCTTTCAAACCGAACACAACTCTAGTCTGTCGCTCAGTGGTGTATTAACACGGGGGGGGGGGGGGCCCAGGGCGGTGAGTTCAAAGGGGTGACAAATTTGAAGAATGATTGACCAAGAAAATTAGTGAAATGGGAGAAGGGTGGCAAAATTTGTATAACCCTCAATAAATCCATCTCTGCTCAGACAGTAATGGACTTTGTCAGTGAGTGACCAAAAAAGTGACCTGAAGAGTTTGCAAGCACGTGAAGGAACAAACGAGTGACTTAAAAGTGTGTGCAAGCATGTAAATGACGAAAGGAGTGATCTAGAGTGAGTGCAAGCTTGTGAATGACCAAAACAGTGACCTAGATTGCGTGCAAGCGTGTGATGACCAAAAAAATGACCTACAGCATGTGAATTATCGAAAGAGTGACTCAGCAAGGAATCATGTCAGTGAGCAGCCAAAAGAGTGACCTAGAGCACGTGTAAGCATGTGAGTGATTGAAACAGTGTGCAAGCATGTGAGTGATTGAAACAGTGTGCAAGCATGTGAGTGATTGAAACAGTGTGCAAGCATGTGAGTGATTGAAACAGTGTGCAAGCATGTGAGTGATTGAAACAGTGTGCAAGCATGTGAATGACTAAAATAGTGGTTTACAGAGTGTGTGAGCATGTGAATGACTAAAATAGTGGTTTACAGAGTGTGTGAGCATGTGAATGACTAAAAGAGTGACCTAGAGAAGCATGTGATGACCAAAAAAATGACCTAGAGCATATGTAAATGATCATAAGACTACTACTTTACCAAACACCAACTCTGGCCATATCGCTATATTGCAATTTACTGCCATTAGTGAGATGGGTTGGAAGCGAAGGCGCTGTCTATCGGTGGTCGCCTCGAGTTCGTTAGGGAAAATATCTTTTCGATATCCTCCCTTGGGTTCGAACCCGGGACCCTGACAACAACCTTCACGATGGTAGACGAGCATCTTGATCGTAAGACTGACCCAGCAAGGAATCATGAGAGTCAGCAGCCAAACGAGTGACCTAGAGCGTATGAAAGCATGTGAGTGACTAAGAGCGTATGAAAGCGTGTGAGTGACTAAGAGTGTACGAGCATGGAAGTGACCAAAAGCGTGACTCAAAAACACGGGTGTACTTGCAGGAGAGGAGAGAGGCGAAGCACGGGGTTATAGCACAGGGTGGCGAATTCGCGGAAAGGGTAGCCAAGAAAATTAGACTGGAATGGGATTAGGGCAGTGGATGCTAACGGTTGCGATTTTTTTGTCCGCTAAAGTGTATATTTTCGCGTAAGTACAGTATTGCGAATTCAAAACCATTCACACAAAATCATTCCGATTTTTTGAATGGGGACCGTTCAATTATTACGTCATTTTACTTCAATTTTCAGCCATTTTTGAACCCCTCCCAACCTTGTCAGCAAAATTTCGTCAGCTCTGCCCAAAAATCTGTGTTTTTGATGGCAATGTTTTTGGATGACACAATTGCAATTATAGCAATTAAGCATTTTTATAGATGGGGTTCTCAGAGATCTTTTTCAAAAAAGTTATGATTTTCAGTGGTCACATTTTATGTCTCGAATTATTTGATTTCAAAGGCTTTTTTTTTTGGAAAAACCACAAAATTTCAGTTTTCTTTAATGAGTTTTTATAATGACCATTGAAATTGAGATTTTAATGGTCATTTTGTGGATGGCTCGGTTAAAAGAATTGTGGTTCTTAATGTGTGTGTGGGTGGCAATTTTCTAGATGGCTAAAAAAATGTACCACCGAAAGCACTAATTGAAATATTTTTAATGACCTTTTTATTGGATGGTTTGGAAGGGGAAAATGGGGATTTTTAAGGCTATTTTTATGCTTCAGATTGTGATTTTAATGGCCACAAAATTACAGGGTTTTTTCCCTTGATGGACCAGTTTTTTGGATGGTTCAGAAATAGAAAAATTGGGATTTCTGAATGATATTTCTTGAATGTCTTAAAGGAAAAAAAAAATTGTGAATGTCTCTGATTCTTGGATGACTCGAAAAACACGAAATTGCAGTTTTTCAATTGACTATTACAGTAGACCAGAGATCTTCAACCTTTTTTTCCAGTCGCGAGCACTGCCTATACCTATCATCAAGAGAAGATGGACTTGTTGAAAGCAACATACGAATGCATGAAAGGACGGTGATTTCATTCCTTGAATGCAGTTCCTCCAAGGTGTTTAATTGGAACGTTGATCAAGTGCTCGCGAGCACGAAATCGGGCACGAGTCATCGAGCACTCTGGGTTATTCGGGGGAGCACCACGTTGCTTCCCCCGAATAACGGGTTGAAGATGCCCTCGCTAATCCGGCACGTATCAGAGAGGGTGCGCCGGATTATGTGAATCGTCGGATTATTGGTAGTCAATGGAAAAAAAAACCCCCATTTAAATGATATCAACTTCTCCGCAAAAAGACATGCTATGTTTTTGCTTCTATACTAAAAAAGAAACCCCGAGTAAAAAAACGCCGGATAAGTGAACGGCCGGATTATCGAGATAGTCTACCGTGTGTATATATGTCTCGGAGATAAATATTACTATTTATATGGCCCATTTTTTGGAATGGCTTGGCGAACAAAGAAAACTCATTCGTAATGGTCATTTTTCGGATAACTCGGATAAAATTGCTTTTTGGATATTTTACGAAGACAAAGAAATTGAAAAAAATTGTCTTAAACATTTTTTTTTTTCATGTTTCAGGGCAGAAAAAAAAAATTGTGATGTTTAAGGTAATTTTTTTTGGATGTCCGGGATAAAGTCAATGACGATTTTTTCAGATGTCTAGAAGACACAAATTTGTAATTTTTAAATGACAATTTTTCCGGATGGTTCGTAGGTAAAAAAAAAAAATTGTGATTTTAAGGTATCCATCCGACTACGTTGAAAACGTCATTTTGGAAGAAAATATGGATTTTCATTTTTTTTATTTTTATAAAAGCCCTATTTGTTGTGATTCCAAAACGGGCCTTGTTTTGTTTATGTGATGCTTAGAATCAAAGTTACGTTCACTTTAGTGTTGCGTTTTTACATACAAGTAATACGCGAACAAAGACTTTAAACGTGTTTTACGAAGAATGCTATTTTTGACATTTTACTTGAATTTGTGACATGATTTATAAAAATTGATGCATTGCATCATTACGAAATTTTAATGTGATATTTTGCTATATATTGTTGAGGTTATGAATCAAAATCTAAGGTCTATCACATATATATTTTGAATTACAGTGTTTTATAGACAAAATGTAGGATGAAATTTCAAAAAATTCACACGTACTTAAACATATTTTGGTGTAACTTATGAACATATCATGCAATCCTCTAAATTTTGTTTCATGACCTGCAACATTACTAGCTAAATGCACTGTGAAAATCACAAAGCATTTCATTAATAAAATTTTTTGCAATCGTGTTTCGAATATCACATGAATTTTGCCTAAAATTTGACATAAAAACGACTTTTTCATAGAAAATATAATAGATACACCAAAATTTGTTACTGTTTTGACCATTTCGAGACACTTTCTATCAAAAAATGTTACTAAAGTTCACTCCAGAACGATTAAAGAAAAGTGACAAGAAAGGTAGTCGGATACCTTAATGGCCATTTTTTTTAATTGCTCGAATAAAAACAATTTCGATTTTAACGGCTGTTGGACGTCTACAAAACACAAAATAGAATACTTTTTAATGACCAATTTTTTAAATGGCTCGTAAAGAAAAGCTAAATCATATTGATAAATGGTAAATTCTGGTAATTTTTTTAATGCTATAAATTCTCTTACTGATCTGAATGATCCTAATTGGTCATTTTCTGAACGGCTTGGATAAAATTGTGATTTTAGCGGCTATTTCAGTGTGCGTGGGATAAAAGAAAACTATTTTAATGGCTATTATGTATTATTATTATTTTTAATGTGATTTGAGGAGCCGTGGATCGAAAACACAAGATTGCAATTTTTTAATCACCATTTTCCAAAAAGATTCAAAATTTAATGGCCATTTTCTTGGATAAAAAAATTTAATAAAATAGTAACTTTTTCTCGATGTTGAGACAAAAAATTGCAATTTGTTACGAGTATTTTCTGAATGATCCGAAAAAAAAACCAAAATAAAAGTTTGGAGAAGAAGAAAAGGAAATTGATTTTAATGAGACTATTTTTCTGGATGACCGACGACTCGGAGACGCAAAATTGAAATTATTTTTTAATGACCATTTTTTTTTAAATTGCATCGGAGTTATTTGCTATTTTTATACAATGGGTCGCTAAATGGTAAATTCTGCAGCTGAATGATAAATCTGTTATTTAGTGATAAATTCTATTGCTGAATGATAAATTCTGATGCTAAATCCTATTGATAAATGGTAAATTCTGTTATGTAATGGTAAATTCTGTTAGGTAATGCTAAATTCTCTTACTAAACGGTAAATTCCGTTGCTAGATGATAAATTCTCTTACTAAACGATAAATTCTATTGCTAGATGATAAATTCTATTGCTAGATGATAAATTCTATTGCTAGATGATAAATTTTATTGCTAGATGATAAATTCTATTATTTAATGCTAAATTCTGCTGCTAAATGATAAATTCTATTATTTAATGCTAAATTCTGCTGCTAAATGATAAATTCAGTTGCTTAATGATAAAATTTGATCCGTTGCTAAATGATAAATTCTGGTGCTAAATTCTATTGATAAATGATAAATTCTTATTATATATTCTACATGCTATTTTTTTTAAAATTTCACTCATTCCCGAAAACTTCGACTTGAAGAAAACTTCGAGTTAAAAAAAAAAATTTCAACGTTGACACACGGAAAAATTTCTGGAGCTGTGTGTAAACATCAAACATCGACTTAAAGAGATATTCTCGAGCTATCGGAGTTCGACTTATCGCCAATTCACTGTAACATACAATAATAATAACATTTCCTTAAAAAAAAAAAAGTCATTAAAGCAGAGTCATTGTTGGAATATTCAAAAATAGGAAATAAAAATAACAATTACCGAAAATTGTTCGTTTCCGGATTGTTGTTTTCCTCTTTTACCGGAAGTGGCGCCACCAGCCGTTGTACCCCCAGTGGAAACATTCATGGCTGGTTAATTTTTTAAATACAAAAACAATAACACACACAAAAGAGCACACCTTCTCGCTCTCAACAACGACAACAATCAAAGAACAATCACGACGAACAACCCTTCACCTGGCGCGGGACAGGTGAAAGTGAATGTTTCCTTCCACCGCGCGCGTGGCGCAACAACGTTCCGTTTTCGTTTTATTTCTGTCCCGTTTGGCGCCTTTTCTGTACTGTGATCCAAAATAAAAATCGCCAAAACAACAGAGAGAATTGTTTGTTTAAAACTATTATATGTAACCAAAACTTCCAGCTGCTTGCAGACGACATCTCCTTACCGTTATCGCTTAACCGATAACACGCGAAAATAATGATTCGACGGTGGAGTAAGGAGCAGGGGCGTATTTACGAGGGTGGGGGGGAGGTCTGGTCAAGAAAAAGAAAATTAGTACAGTATGTGGGGGAAGGATGGCAAAATTTTTGTTGTCCACGCAAGCGGCGAAATACAGTCGAATCCCGTTATAACGAACTCCAAGAGACAGGAGAAATCACTTCGTTATAACGAAATTTTGTTATAAAGGAATTTCAGGTTGTTTGCATTGTTCCCATGTAAACTTATTTGAGGTATTAGAAAAGTGTTCGTTAAAACGAGATTTTCGCTATAACGGTATTCGTTAAAACGAGATTTTCGCTATAACGGTATTCGTTAAAACGGGATTCGACTGTGATAAATCGCCCTCTTCTTCTGTCTAGAGGGCGCAAAAATTTGGGGAACAGTACAATTCACGTAGGAACCAAAATCACCGTTCGGTAGTCATCGAATTTTACAGTGGGGGGGGGGGAGAGAGGCAGCGGAATCAAGTTCAAACACCCCCCCCCCCCAAAAAAAAAAAATCATAATTACGACCATAGACGGCCATTCCCCAAAAAAAGTATTGTTATTAGTAGCCGCTGTGGTGGTCGAGTGGTCCTGGGTTCGAAACCCCACCGTCGCCACAGTGGTGGTCGGCTGAAGTTAGTTTTCTGTGGTTCCCCCCAACTTTGAGGCTCGAACGCGAGCAGATCTCCCCTTTGAAAAGTCTCGCCACAGTGAGCAACAGACCTACAAACGGTGCAAATGTAATTCAATCATTAACTACACTCCGCTTCTGAAATATAGATACCAGATACGCACACAGACTGTTAGGTACACACACGTACACTTCCCGCGTATCTCACTAGGTAGTAAATTGCCCATAGATGGCGATGGATGGAACTTGTGCTCGGTTTTAAATAAAGGAAGCATTATTGGCATATTCGGGAAGGTGGAGGTGGAAATTCCGCCCGCCCCGTTCGAGAAAGGCCGGTATCCGCTTATGCTTACGGACCCGCTATAGAGAAAGGGGCTAGTCAATGAGCGACCAAACGAATCACGTAAGGAGGTTGCAAGCCCGAGAGTGATCCAGAGAGAAAGCAACCACGTCAGTGAGCGATCAAAACAGTGTGCAAGCTTGTCAGTGAGCGATCAAAACAGTGTGCAAGCTTGTCAGTGAGCGATCAAAACAGTGTGCAAGCTTGTCAGTGATCAGAGAGCGAAGGAACTGATGAGTCATGGACATGGCCCCCACATCCTGAAGCAGGGCCCCTAGACTGGGATCTTTTACGGGCCCCCCTTTATAATGAATTTATAGCGTGAAAAAGCAAAAAAATTATTGAAATCCTCCCGGGCCCCAGGGCTGGAGCCTTGCCAGCCCACCCCTTGTGGGGGCCATGGTCATGGACCAAGAGAGTGATCTAAATGATTGACCAAGAGAATTAGTAGAATAGGAGAAAGGCAGCGGACTTTGTATAACCCTCAACAAATCTGCCTCTGTCCATACAGCAAGGGACTTCGTCAGTGAGTTACCAAGAGAGTTTACAAGCACGTGAGTGAGCAAAAGAGTGACTTAAAAATGTGTGCAAGCATATGAATGACCAAAAGAGTGACCCAGAGCGTGTGCAAGCATGTGAATGACCAAAATGAGTGTTTTAGACATTTCATTCCGTGCACCGCCCAGGCTCTATCGACCATTGTCAATTTTAGCCACTGCCCGGATGAGCGGGCTGGGCGATGTTGGGTGCTTTATTATGCATAGTTTATGCAGTGTTTTAGACAGGCGTATCTACATGGGGCGTAGGCTAACCACCCCCGTGGAAAATTCCATTTTGGAAAACATTGGTCTAATCCAGTGATTCCCAACGTGGGCGTTAACGCCCCCGGGGGGGGGGCGATGGAATGTTCCAGGGGGTGGTAGAAGCTACGAGTATAACATAAGATTTTATGGATTGAGAATCGCTGCCATAGAGGATCCTATGTTACACCCGTAGCTTCTATCCCGACTCCCTGGACAATTCCATCGCCTACTTGGGAAACACTGGTCTAATCTCTTCCATCCTGATTAATCACAATATTTCTCTAAAGAGTCTCTCTACATCCGTGTTTTTCAAAGTGGGCGACGTCGCCCAAAGAGGGCGATGGAACTATTTAAGGGGGCGATACAAGCTGCAAACACGATTGGGGGGGGGCCACGAATGGGCATGAGGGGCGATGGGAGGACGAGAGGAAAAAATAAGTTTTCGAAAACTCGGACCCTTTCCCCAAGAAAGCCTTCGTAAATATCAGTGCCTATGGGCGAAAAAGAAAGTAAGAATATTGCACACAATAGCAGTACTTGTTTCATCTGTTAAGGCAGGCATCTTCAACCCGTTGCTCGCGAGCACCACGGAGCTGTCTGAAGCATCTAGAGTGCTCGATACTTGCGTTCAATTTCGTGCTCGCGAGCACTTGACCAACGTTACAATTAAACACCTTGCGAAATTGCTTACAAGGATCCAAATCCGCCTGATTGCATGCGTTCGTATGCCAAACTTGCCTTAAGGGTGCTCTCATTTTGATGATTGGTACAGGCAGTGCTCGTGACTAGAAAAAGGTCGAAGACCTCTGTGTTAAGGACACAGAGCTCTAAAGTGTTTTTCCCCCCGAATATGCGCTATACATTCCAGATGTATTGTAATTGTAATTGATCGATATAAAGCCTACTGCCGCACAAATTTCAACACCACCTGGGAATGAAAGGTCCAGCATCCCCCTGGGACTGGTTTTGCTATTGGAGCCATCGTTCCCCCCCCCCCCCCCACAAAAGTGTGGCTGGTATCAGTGTTCTGATTTCAGGGGCCTCCGAGACGATTCTCATTTTTATTTAAACATTATAAATTCAATACATCTGTGGCCCGCTAAAGAGCCTAGCCTCGGGACCCTGCAGCAGGATGCGGGTGGGGCCACGATTTCAGTATCACTGTTCATTCATCTACAGCTTGTCTTTTTTTGTAGTGTGTGTGTGCAAAATATGAATTATACAGGCTAGCAGTATTGAATTTTCGTGCAAAAAAAGTGAGGGCCGCAACTAAGGGGGAGCAGGCGGCTCACGTGCCCCAGGCGCTTGACCCGAGGGGGCGCAAATTAAATTCTGAAACCTCTCCTCAGGGAGTGTTTCGAACCTGCGGGTGCCCGTCTTGAGATTCATGTAGGAAATTTCCATTTTTGAATCAATTCTGTGGGAGCTCGGACTCGTTCTACAAACTTCCGTGGGTGCTCGAGCGCCCACAGCACCCCCGGCTCCGACGCCACTGCCTCTCTTTCAACATTACAAGGGGGTGTGAAAATACGCGCTTGCCCAGCTTGACCAAGCATCTAGTTGCGGCCCCGTCTAAAGTGTTTGTTTAGGGGCCATTCAAGTATTGCGTAAGCGAATTTTTAGCCAGTTTTGACCCCCCCCCCTTGTCAGCAACAGTCAGCAAAACGCTGACCCCCCCCCCCCTTATCAGCAAAATTTCGTCATCAGCTCTGCCCCACTGAATCCTAACTCATATTTTCATAAAGGGTGGTTGATGACGTAAGCATTATCCAAACCCCCCTTCCCCCCCTTGTCATCAAAAGTCAGCAAATCGGAACCCCCTCCCCCTCCCCTATCGATGATGACGTAATACTTGAACGGCCCCTTACACAACGGATGGTTTGAACCATTTGAACCATTGAACCACGTTTGAACCATTTCATGGTTCAAACGTGCATATCAGTTTCAGCCACCTCGTCGGGCAATTAATTTGCCTGTTGTGGCCTTTGTGTTTGTAATTTCGATGGTGTCCGAAAAGAAACGAATGTAATGCGGAAGAAGATGTGCGTTTACTTCTTCCGCACACCGTAAGTACACTGATGTTTTTCTATTCATTAAAATTTTGATGTTTCCACATGCTCTTATATTGACCGATAAGGACCAGATACATCCCGCCTTACATGTTTTGCAGATTTCAAGGGTTGGATATGCATCTGGCGTTTATTTATAAATCAAACTCGTATACCATGGCGGTCATAATCACGTCAAAATTGAAAATTTAATAATTACAAGTAATAAACGAGGTGTAATAAATTATATTGACTGATTTTCATGACTTTCAAGTAAGGCACTTGCGCGAATCTACCTATCAGAGGCGCTGACATGGAAAAGTGATTCCACTCAATTCGAAATCGACTCATTCTTAATTATCGTAGTATATTAATTAATATGATGGAATATTACCTTTTTATATAATAATGTACACTGCTCAAAACAATTAGGGGAGCACATGGTTTTAACAAAATTACGCAAAGATGTATACCGATAAGTAACGTAAAATGAATCGATTCGATTCCAAGAAACAGGAAATGTTAGACGTCGACCAGGGCAAGTTCGGCCACGCGCCACTACAGCAACTGATGACCGGTATATACGGTTAACAGCCCGTCGAAACAGAACAGAGAATGCTACGCAGTTGCAAAGACGGTTGTTCTTGGCGACAGGACGAAGGGTGTCCAGCCAAACAGTACGTAATCGGCTTCATGAGGGAGGGCTCTATGCACGTAGGCCAATGGTCTGCATTCCGTTGACCCCACGCCACCGTGCGGCCCGAAGAAGATGGGCTGCTGAACATCGAGATTGGGAGCAACATGATTGGAGCCAAGTGTGCTGTTTACAGACGAGTCCCGATTCAGTCTGGAGTGTGACACCCGCAGGGGCACTCGAAATAACCCCGCATTCGTTCGTGAAAGGTCACAATACAGACGAGCTGGTTGGATGGTATGGGGTGGAATCAGCATAGGCGGACGTACGGACCTGCATATCATTCGGAATGGCACTTTGACGGCCCGAAGGTATGCAGACGAGATACTGCGACCTCATGTCATCCCTTACTCTGGAGCCATTGGAGATTCCTTTGTTTTCCAGGATGATAATGCCCGACCGCATAGAGCTCATCTGGTGGAGAACATGCTTGAAGCTGAAACAATACAGCGTATGGAATGGCCAACGTGCTCTCCTGACCTGAATCCAGACATCGAGCATGTTTGGGACACGCTCGGACGATGCATCGCTGCGCGACCAAGGCCGCCTGTTACTGTCCGAGACTTGCAGATTGCACTTCTTGAGGAGTGGAACAGTATTGCCCAAAGTCTGATCGATAACCTCATCGCATCCATGGCAAACAGGTGTGCAGCAGTCTTAGCTGTTCGAGGATACCACACGCCCTATTAAAACTCATGCATCATGTCTAAACAGTACTTTTTTTTATCGTTTACATGTAACCAAATTGTTGCCCTGAATCATCTTTTCATGTTTTTTCCATATTTTCAAAGAATTAAAGCTTAATTCCAAATTTTTTTACGTCTTTTTTCTGTATTGCGCATTGATACGCGTGTACTATCCATTGTATGCCAATACGTGGCTGTCTCGCACGGTTTTCTTCACTTTTTTGCTTGCTCCCCTATTTGTTTTGAGCAGTGTAGAATGCAAAAACCAACGATATTCACTAAAAATACACGGAAATGAACGCCAATGAATTTCCGGGTATTTTTAGTGAACATCGTCGGTTTTCTTTGTGTTCTATATTAATAGCATTTTACTCAATGATATATAATTGTATTATCAATCATATTTCTCTGAAAGGATTTTTTTTATTGTATTTTTACGTTTAAATAAGCGTGGTTTCATCTGGATTTTTGTATTACTGTTTGAGCTGAAAGTGTTGCAATTCATTGCAATCAAGATTTCTGATATGTTCATAAAACAACGATAAATATTCAATGAGATTTCATTCAGAATTATATGTAGAATTAAACAATCAATTGCAATGTCGTCGTCTCCCCACCCCCAATGCTGGCCAATTTTAATCAAGGAAGAAGTGAGAGGCCTGCGTTTGAAATAATGTAAAATTACACTTTCTTGAAGCTTGGACCTGTATAATATCGCAGTAACACCGGCGATTTGAAAAATAAATGACAGCTAGCCGGAGCCCGACACGAGAATGTCCCGGGCAAGGCAGGTATTAGGGCCTCTGTGACTCGAGTCCAAATTTTTTGGTTGTCCATAAGGTAATATAATAAGAAAATACTCGCGTTCGCGCGAATTCGTTTCAGAATTTACTTAGAACAAGAACGAATGTGTCACGAGCGGCTCCATTGATAATTTCAAAAACGAATTCATTATTAAACGATTAAATTTTGAACTTTTTTCCCACAAACTTTTATTGTTGAACTTTTTGCGTTCAAAGCATTTATAAATGTTATTGCTAATCAAAATGAATTATTATGTATTACACTTTGTTTTGTGTGAATGGACAAGTTTCGTTTATATGACAAAAGTAGGTCGCGGTTAGAATGCCCACGAGAAGGCCACATTTGATTCTCACCACGGTTTCTGACTCGAAGTGACGCATTTTTTTGATGTGCTTAAAATTAGTGCAGGGTCGTTTTAAGAGCCCCATCGGCTTCCCCCCTTGGATATAGTAATTTTTCTAAGGCCCCGTACTTGGGGCCTGTCTAGTACGCTATTCACATATTGAAGCTCTCGAAAATTTTGACCAAATATCGTTATCGTGAGCACCCCTTTCAAACTTGAGGCCCCCGGGCCGTTCCAGGGTGGGCCCACGTATTAAGACGGCAATGACAAAGTGTTCTGGGTCACCCGTACTTGGCTGGAGAGAAGTGTAGTGCTTACATACTAATTACATCCAGAAATTGTAGTGCCAGATCTCATCATGTGCCCCCTAAGGATATCAAGCCACGGACCTTGCCCATATGGGCCCGCGGATTTAGATGATCCTGGTTCCATGCTGTGCTGTGATTTCAGAACGTACTAACATTTTCTCCCACCATATAATTCACTTAAAAAATCTATCACTTCTCTTTCTCTCTCTCTCTCTCTGAGGACCCTCTTCAGCACTATAGTCGTGGTTCCCCCTTCATCTGATTTTCACCTGTGCTCCCCACGCCCCAGAATATCCCAGAGACGCTAGAGGGTCATATGGCAATCTAATCAAGAACCACTGCAATCTAACATGCTAACATAAATCCTTTAATTGAAATATCTGCTGCCATCTACCGAATAAAACTAATATAATTTTGAATTGACATTGGTAAAAAGTTTTTCGATTAGTGAAATATGTTGAAAAAATAATATAATATAGTATAATAAAATAATTTTTTAAACAATAATATGTTATAAATTATTGAATTTACTTCAAAAATTTAACGATTAATATTTTTAAAAAGCAAAATAATATTAGTAAGTTTGCCAAGAAGAGCCGTCCATGGTTTCATAAGCCGTTCTCTTTACCTCATCAATTAATAACTCACTCTCAATGTCATTGAAGTGAAAGACGGCAGCGGTTGATAAAATTCTCTGATTTTAAATTACTGTACACAAATATCAACTGATAAATTTTTCTAGTAAATTTGATAATTTTATATATATTATTGTTTTTTAAAATATTATCAATATGATACATTATATATTTTTTTAATTACGTTATTTAAAAGCTGGTCAGAAATTTTATTCGATAGGTGACAGCAAAAGTTCCAGTGAAATGATTTTTCTTTGCATGTATACTAGCAGTAGTTCACAATCTGATGCCAAGTGGCCCTGGAATACTCTAAAAGTGATACACACATGGAAAGGCGAGTCACGACAAGTGCTGAAGGGGGCCCACACACGGAAAGAGAGGTGAAGAATTAGAGCTTTCAAGTGAAATATGTACAGTATATACTGTATAATGTAATAACGCCGTAAACAAACATGCGAAACGATAGTGTATACAAATTAACTCACTCTAAACAACGAGAGAGAAGAGGGCTTTCTCTCGTGTTAGACGATTTACGGACTCACTGTTGTTTGCATTCTTATTCTTTTTGTGTGATTTTAAAAAGAACGTATCCAATGGCACTTGCTTTTTGCCTCCTTTTTAGGATTTCACGGAGATGGGAAATCGCATTGTCGTTGGACAAATTTATTGCTTGCTTTAAGCTTCAGTCCCACGAGAGTGGGCTGGAGCACTCTTGGTAAGATAATTAAAGTTTAAGACAATAAAAGTCTGTCAGGATCCTCGGGCCTCGGGGAAGCAATAATTTTTATGGATTTCAATATAAAGGCAGCGAACGAGCGTCTTCCTTTGTGAATAACCGAACAAATAGGGATTGCTTCAAGGCAGCTGTGGTTTTTGCGGTTATGTTCAACAAAGACTTTTAACTTTAATTATCTTACCAAGAGTGCTCCAGCCCACTCTCGTGGGACTGAAGCTTTACTGTGCTCAGGGCCGCAACTAGATGCTTGGTCACTCGGAGCAAGTGCGCATTTTGGCACCCGTTGTAATGTTGAAGGTAAGGTTTGAGAATGAAATTTGCGCCCGGGGCACGAGACTCGCCTGCTCCCCCTCCCCCTAATTGCGGTTCTGACTGTGCTTCTATTTCATTGGTACTTTTCTACAGAATTTTGCACAGATTCCAACATTTTACACATCTCTCTAATCACATTTGAAAAGTGAGAGACTTCTTACTTTTCAAATGTGAAATTTCTTCTCTCTCGTCCTCAGGAAAAGATACCTTCAATATAAGCTCTTGCTATTGCATGCAATGGGGGTCCATCAGTTCGTCTATGGTCAACTCTTGGCCAAGCAGAATTTATAAAAAAACAAACGCACATAGAATGCGACATCTAGTTTCGTATAACAGTCAATTTTTCCAGTGAGGTACGCTAACCGGACACTGTAGGGAAGACTATTACTCACAGTTCCACAGTACGTGTGTGTGTGTGCACGAGAGCGAAAAAATCATCAGCTTAGTTTGACCTATTTTCAAACTTTTTTTGTTAAAAATGCCTTTTTTGAACTTTTACAGCCATAAATGCCTATTTTAATCATAGTTTTGAGTTCATTAGTGAATTTAAGAAGCCATAATCTGCAAAACTTTGATATTTTGAGCATTAAGAACGAAAGAATTGCTCTTTTTAGAATTTTCTAACTCTCAGTATGGATTATCATCAGAAAGCAACTTTCAGGCTCATTTAAACGCAAATAAGTGATCTGAGAGATGGGGGATTTAGTGTTGCCAACTTTGCTTTGACAAGATGGCGTTAGTCGTAAATGATTTCGTTTCAGATGAACGTAGTCCGTATTAGAAAAGTAGAGAAAAATTAGGAATTTACTTCTCCACACGTTTCACATATTTCGAGAGCGATAGATGGCTTTTTCAGAGCCGCTGTGGTGGTCGAGTGGTTATAGTGCCGGACTCGTGATGCGAGGATCCGGGTTCGAACCCCACAGTGGTGGTCGGCTGAAGTTGGTTTTCTGTGGTTCCCAACTTCAAGGCGCAAATGCGAGCCGATCTCCCCGTTAAAAAGTCTCGCCACAGAGAGCAACAGTCCTACAACGATAAATCATTCAATCATAACACTTCACTCATAATTAGAAAATCTGGGGGCAGATGACAGCACTACACATAACAAGCATTACACAGAAACAAACTTTACGTCAGGTTGCACTACACGTACACGCACATTCCCGCATATACCGATTCGTTGGGGGGCTCCGCGGGGGAGGGGGGGTGCATGTGTGGTGTAGCAGTAATAGGTAGGGGCTCGGGGATCCATGATGTTCTTAAGTCAGCCACCTCGTTGGGCGGTTTGCCTGTTGTGGCGTTGTATTTGTATTTTTCTCAGCTCGAGATATCAAAAAGCCATCTATCGCTCTCTGAACCGTCCCACCCGGGGGCCATTTCCTGAAGTTGAGTCTACTGCCTCTACTTCCCGGCGGAGACGTGATGGCTTTTGTTTCCAAGTTCACCTCAGCATAATATCCGTAAAATAACTGTTTCCTTGATGACATATTTCGCTCGAGCATTAAACTGCATTATATAAGTATAGCTGGCCGATGGCGAACTTTATTTTTTGGCTTGACATTAACTTGGATAATGTAATGCAATTATTATTAACTATAAAACAGTGGACGGATTAAGTGCAACCAATTTTTTTCAACGGAGAAAATTTTCGGTCCCGTGAGTCTGTGCCGTCTAAACGCATGGGCCACCCGGTCACGGCCCGCAGGCCTCAAGAAAAGAGAGGCTTCAGAAAAACAAGCAGTTGCATTTTTTGACAATTTTCCAGGTAGGGCCAGGGCCGTCTTAAGAGCATCATGCACCCCCCCCCCCCGGGCCATGTGGTTTTTCTGAGGCCCTAACTAGTAAATTATAAAAAAAAAATTTAACTAGATCTCATTTTCGTGAGGCCCCCGGGTGGGCCCATGCGTTAAGACGGCACTGGGTGGGGCCTCAAAAAAATCGCTTGACCCGTGGGCCCATGATGCTCTCAAGACCGCCTGCCGTGAGTGTCCGTTATTGAGAGGTTCTAATGTAGCTAAAAAAATTTTCACGTGCGAGACGTTTCAATGCAGACGCAAATCTCTTTCGACAAAAATCGAAATCACCAACGGATATTCAATTGTGAGGATTTGTGAGAGTAAAACCAAGCAACAATCATCACACTCTTAGTAAGCCTAGGGTTTGGCAGGGCTCTAGCCAGGGCCGTCTTAAGAGCATCATGGGGCCCCCGGGCCAAGTGAGTTTTCTGAGGCTCTACCTGGTTAATCAGAGAAAAGTTCAACCAGATATAATTTTTGTGTGATAAAAACGCCCCGGCCGTGCCCGGGTGGGCCCAAGCGTTAAGACGGCACTGGCTATAGCCCTGGGGTTCGGAACAGTTCTCATCATTTTTTTGCTTTTTCGCCCTACAATTTAACTACAGAAGGCGCCCGTGAAAAGTCTGACCGGGGACGCCCACAAAAGATCCCAGCCTTCCCCGCTGTATGATGTGGGGGCCATGGCTCTATATATGCATATGTTATTAAAATTCAAAAATTTAATTTTATATGTTTTGTAATGATGTTTACTGTAATTTTTTTGAAAGTTTATTGCAAGTATTTTCGAATTTTAACCCTTTTTATATACTACCCCCGTTGCAGGGAAACATTGATGCAAAATTTCGTCACTGCATCTTTCAACTTTTCTATGTGGATTTTTAACATCCATTCCAGGGGGCGATGAGAAATTCAGTTTTTAAAAAGGGGGCGATGGGCTGAATAAATTTAACACCTAATTAATCCTAAACTCCTGCACCTAATTTAAAATCTACTGTTTTCAACAAGTTATTAACTTTGAAAGATAAAATCATTTTCAAATCAAGTAAAAGTATGATTGAAATAAAAAATATTGCATATTCAGTTTGTATTCAATTCAGGAAGTGTATATTCCATGTCTCAAAAATGCAAACATAGATGGCAGCACAAAAAGCTTCGAATTGGGACTTTTTTTGAAATGAAACTGGAAGTACAGATCTTTTGGTTTTTTTATTACGCTGTAAATAGCATGACCATACATCCCACATTGTCCCGTATTTTGCGGAACAGTCACGGTTTCTTCTTTGTTCCGACTTTTTTTGAAATTTGTTATTTAATCCAAAGCATTGACACAAATAATTTTCAACGGATTTATTGAATGTAATACAGTCGAATCCCGTTTAAACGAATATCGTTATAGCGAAAATCGCGTTTCAACAAACACTTTTCCAATCCCCCAGATAAGTTTACTTAGAAACATTGCAAAGATCTGGAATTCCTTTATAACGAAATGACTGCTTCGGTCTCTTGACGTTCGTTATAACGGGATTCGACTGTATTATCATATTCGCATTTCTCTTGGGGGGGGGGGGGTTGATCACCCCGATAATCCCCCCCCCCGTAGATCCGCACCTGGGTTAGGGTTACCAGGTTCAAAAACTCAGAATGGAGGACGCCTGCGCGGGCACCCTTTATAACGCCAATTTTCCCAATTTCCACAACGGATTACGCCATTTTACTATAACCAATAAATTCGACCGCACAACAACAATTTTTTTCCCCGACTAAATTTAGTCTCTTTTCAGAGGAAGGTTGGATTGGATTTTCGATTTATTGGCGCAATGACCAGTTGGGTCAAACTGCGCCAAAACAATTGAGCAATTAAAATGTATTTTTGTCGCGTTAAGAAAGTAAAACCACGCATGACAAAACAAAACTTAAACAAAAAACAGTGTATAAAAGTGGTTTTCTGTGGTTCCCAACTTCAAGGCGCAAATGCGAACCGATCTCTCCGTTAAAAAGTCTCGCCACAGAGAGCAACAGTCCTACAAACAGTACAAATATTCAGTTATTACACTTGACTTCTGAGATATAGATGGCAGCACTGAAAAATCATACACAACACTAGATACGCAATCAGACTGTTAGGTGCACATACTTACACTTCCGGCACAACTCACTAGGTAGTAAATTGCCTATGGCGATAGACCTGAGTTGTGCTCGGCTTGAAGAAGAAAGTGTGTAAAGCCAAATTTTGTTATAAAAAGCAATAGCTTTGATGAACTTAAAAATACGAGATGCATCGCAATGGCCACTAAAAACGTCGCGAAGTGAAAAATGACTACGACCGAAAGCGGTCGTAAAATGATGACGATGATGTGAACAAGTAAAAGCATGAGCGATGGTCAATGGACGGACAACGTGGGAACTCAGGTCGATTCCCTCGTAATAATAAATATGATTGCGTGAGAGCCGATTGTGTCCTGGGCAAGCAAAACTTCCTAATTCCGGTTAGTCCTTCTTCTTCTTCAAACCGAGCACAACTCAGGTCTATCGCCATAGGCAATTTACTACCTAGTGAGTTGTGCCGGAAGTGTAAGTGTGTGTACCTAATAGTCTGAGTGCGTATCTAGTGTTGTGTATGATTTTTCAGTGCTGCCATCTATATCTCGGAAGTGAAGTGAGTGATGTGTAGTCACTGAATATTTGTACTGTTTGTAGGACTGTTGCTCTCTGTGGCGAGACTTTTTAACGGGGAGATCGGCTCGAATTTTGCGCCTCGAAGTTGGGAACCACAGAAAAACAACTTCAGCCGAATCCGGTTAGTCCTGCGGCTCGAACGCCAAAGGCCGAGTGTGGGCTTGATGGCATGTAGTTTATTATTTATTTGAGTGTCCCAATGATCCTGCCAGCGGCGATGTATCACTTCTCGGAGGATTAGGAAGTGGTCACTGGCAGGGATAGAAAAAAGTGACTAAATGGAAGTTTTTATGAATTTTATTTTAATTCATATTTTGTTTACATTCTACTATCATGTAATTCAGTGCTGCGCAAACCGTAAGTCTCGACCCCCCCCCCTCTCCCCCGCGGGGTCACGTCAATGAACTAGAGGGGGATGCGGGAGATTGTCCAAAATAAAAATTTACAAATAAGAGTGATTTAGTTTTATTTAAATACTAGCTATAATACCCTTCGCTGCCCGGGTTTTCCTCAATGAGCCTCTTTGGATCACGTGATATCTCCCTCTTTCTTTGAGGGATATACAAACTGCGTTCACGTTAACCAATATGGCGACTTTTTGCGCAACTCATGAAAGAAACCAATCTAGATTTAAAGAAACGTAGAAATGAAAATATTTTTTTTCTTTTTTCAAGGGGCGCTAGGTATTTCGATGCCCCCCCCCCCTGAACTTCAAGTTATCCATCTCTGCCTGTTTCAGCTTCCAAAAATGCTTAGTTAAAGCCATGGAATTTCTTCGAAGTACTTTATGGGCCCGTAACTGATTTTAAAACAACCTAAACTATATGAATTTATGCAGTTGAATATTAAAAAACAATACGGATACATTTTCGTGGCGGAAAACCCCACTAAATTTCCGCATTTCTACAGTTAAAATCGGCAATTTCAACATTTATCTCTATGGGGATCATGTAGAGTTAGTCCGTCGGAGTGATGCTCATGATGATTATGACGTCAATAAAAACCTCATTACTGGGAGGATTGAAAATGTGGCAAAGCATTATAAAGGCATGAACATATGCAAGGATGGCGTCACTCTCCGCTACCATACGAAGGTTTTTAACAACTGGTTGTTGCGAAGATATATTTTGGAAGGAGAAAAAAAATTCAACTTCTCCTGCGGGGAATCGAACCCACGCCCTAGACAACTAGTCTACAGGGGCAACGAATCTTTCAATCTTTCCTTGGAGCTCGTGAACACTGAAAGGGACTGTACATGGACGGCCGGACCAGACTCAGGCCAAGCTCACAACTGCTGACGCTGCCACCAGATGGCGACTTATGCAAGGATGACGTCACTCTCCGCTACCATACGAAAGTTTTTAATCCTGGTCCATTTCCAGTGTAGAATCATTTTGGAATCGCATGATTCTTTCTTGACGAAAGATGTCACTCTCCCTCGTTAATACGATAGATACGGAAAACTGGCTGAATGAGGAGATATCGATGTTACACAGGGAAGGAAAATTCATCTCTGCCTTCTCACGGGGACCCGGACCCCGATCTCTCGTTTGCCGGACGAGTGCTCCATTAATAGCGAGTGGCGTGGTGGCAAGATGCTCGTCTACCACCGTCTCACGGTCCGGGGTTCGAACCCGAGGGAGGATGTAAATAATATATATTTTACCTAATATGAACGTGAGCCGACCACCAATAGACAGCGCATTTCATTTCCAGCTCATCTCATTAATGGCAGTAAATTGCGATATGGCCATAGTTGGTGAAGTAGTGCTCTAACAAACCCCCGTGAGAGGGCAGAGATGAATTTTCCTTTCCTGAAACATCGATATCTTCTCACTCAGCCAGTTTTCCGTATCTGTTGATTCTTTCTTAATCACCCTATATACGAAAATCAAGGACCCCATACAGATCGCTACACTTCCATCCTACACCAAGTACAGCAAAATACAAAGTAAATATTTATATTTAAAAAAAGAAGGATATCTCTTGTGTGGACGTCAATATCACCTAATTGAAACAAACGTTCCGCAAAGGGCTTTCCAACAAAATCGGATTGTTCCGAAAAACCGGGACACATGGTCAGACAATGTAATGATCACGGCCAGCTCATGCAGGGGTCGCCGATAAGTTTTTTGGTCAAAAGAGGGGTCATCAGTCAGTGCGTGAGCGGAAAAAAGATGATAAAAACGCTCATATCAAATGAAGCTTTATATGTTTCATATGTTTCAGGAGTGGAAAAACAAATTTCCTCAGAAAAAAGGAAAGGAAAACAATTCAGAAAACCGGAAAAGGAGGACAAAATTGTGAATTTTCCGGAACGTAGGAGGAGAGACGCTTGAAAGGACATCAAAAAAGGAGGGGACGTCTGCTAACCGAATTTTAGATCCGCGGTATCGCTTTCTTTCAAACCGAGCGCGACTCAGGTCCATCGCCATGGGCAATTTACTACCTGGTGAATTGTGCCGGAAGTGTAAGTGTGTGTATCTAACAGTCTGAGTGCGTATCTACAGCATGACGTCTGCTTTTTTATTGCTGCCATCTATATTTCAGAAGTGAAGTGAGGGCCGCTGTGGTGGTCGAGTGGTCATAGTGACGTACTCGCATCGCGAGGATCCGGATTCGAACCCCACCGTCACCACAGTGGTGGTCGGCTGAAGTTGGTTTCCTGTGGTTCCCAACTTTGAGGCGCAAATGCGAGCCAATCTCCCCCATTAAAAAGTCTCGCCACAGAGAGCAGCAGGCCTACAACGATAAATCATTCAATCATTATACTTCACTCATAGTTAGAAAAACTGGGGGCAGATGGTAGCACTACACATAACAAGCATTACACAGAAACAAACTTCGCTACACGTACATGCACATTCCAACATGTACCAGTTCGTTAGAGGTTCCGCAGAGGAATATGTACGAGGTGCATGTCTGGTGTAGTGGTAGTAGTAGCGCATGTTCACCGAACACTGTCTTCATTCGAAAGACATTCTTCATTCGCATTCAAGAAATTCCAGACATCAATTCCCCGTCTGCAAAGGGTCTAGAGAAGAGGATTGCTGAATTCGAAGAGACGGGTTCGTTTGACGTGCAACGTGGCAGAGGGAGGAAAGCAATTGCTTCGACGTCAGTGGAGCAAGTGGCTAGCTACGGCATTGAAGGAAGCGTCAAGCAGTGCTTTGGGAACGTGCAGTGCTCGGGGAATTGGCCGAACTTTAGACATGCCTGTCAGCACGGTTCGTAAAATTTTACGAAACATCCTGCAATGCTGCTATCCATACAAAATTACGCATGTTCAAGAGTTGTTGCCTGCGGACCTGCCATTACGAGAACATTTCACCCTGCTATTTCTCGCTCGGATGGAGGTGGGCCATGCACGGCCATGGAACATTTTGAGGACAGACGAAGCCCATTTCCATCTCCAAGGTTCTGTCAATTGCAGGATATGGGCAAGAGAGAATCCGTTCTAAATGCAACCATTGCCTCTTTATTCCCCAAAGGTCACTGCGTGGTGCGGGTTTACGGCAGCTTTTATCGTTGGCCTTTCTTTTTCGAGGAGATAGGTCCTTTGGGTCCTGTAACCTGTACCGTCAATGGGACTAGGTGTAAATCTATTTTGCGCAACCAGCTCATTCCAGCTTATGGACGAGGTGCATGTGTGGTTTAGTAGTAATAGTAGCTCATTCCAGCACTGCAACAGCGCGGATGTGTGGATAGCACAATTTTCATGCACGATGGTGCTCCTCCGCATTTTTCAACACCAGTGAAGCAACTGTTGAATCTCCATTTTTGGCAATGACAGAGTTATTGGTCGCCATTTTTCAACAGTTTGGCCGCCACGATCACCTGACCTGAACCCTTGTGACTTCTGGCTGTGGGGGGTCATCCAAAAAAATGTTGTGTACAGTGGTCCGATTGCGAACTTAGCCGAGTTGAAAAACTACATCGCGCAACACATTCACAACATCACCCCTGATACACTTCGATCTGTTGTGAAACATGCCGTTGTGCGCTTTCGGCTCAGGACAGCATGATGAACATTTCTTGAGTAGCAGCTAATTTACCTTTTCCTGGCGGTTTCATCACTGTTTGCTTTTCAAGAGTGTTGAAAAGTGTTAAAAAAGGGTAATAGTTGTTTTAAAACAGCATCTGGTGTCGATAAAAATAATGAAATTAATCGATTCAAAAACTCACCCTGGTCCGTCCCAGCAACAAGGCGTCCATTTCGCCACCACGAGCGGGTGGTCCTTTACTCACTTTCAAGGACGTCGACACCGACGACATGTCTGGAGCGACACCCGACGCCATTCCCGGCCGATCACAAACAAATCATTTATCCTCTTCATTCAAATAACCTTAGAAATGAAACACACATGATATATATGGGTAGGTAGACATGGTATTGCCATAAACGATCTCAAAAAAGCAGGTGCGTATTCAGAATGATATGATCAGGGGCGTCGGAAATGTTTCGAAACTGTGGGTGCTCGTCTTTAGTTTTATATCGGAAATTTTCATTTCTGAATCAATTCTGGGGGTGCTCGGATCCATGCCACAAATTACCCTGGGTGCTTGAGCACCCCCGGCTCCGACGCCACTGGATATGATAGAGGGAGCGACTTATATCGAATGTTAGTGGACCAATGATTACCTACGTCCAGGACCGTCATTTCAACTTATTCCACGTTACGGTAAAAGTCCGAAGACTGGTAAATCCTGGGTTTCACCAAGGCGAGTTGGTAAAAGCCGAAATAATCTTGTAAACGTTTTCATTTCGGACGTCGACGAGGTCAAAGACCGTTTTTAATGAATGAATAAATCATCATCAATTTATTACGTCCTGCCGCTTAAAATTAACTGATAATTATTAATAATTAACAAATTAATTTATTAACCAACGTGAACTTTTCAGTTCCTGACGCTATGTAGGTAAATCATAAATTCATGAATTAATTGGTTTAAAGTTCTTACTGTTCGGAGTACACTGAAATGCCCATTTTTAATAAATAGTTATAGTTATTTTTAATTACTATTAAAATGGTTAACTAATTTATTATAATGGTCTGTTATTAATCATTTAACTAACTAAATTAGTTAACTGATAATAATGTGGGGCATTCAATTGATTCATTAAAAACAGGCCTTTACTGTTCGGAGTAAATTAATGAATAAATTAATTAATTATCGTTGAACTAATAAGTTCTTGTTGGTTAGTTAATTCATTTGTTAACTATTAATTATAATTAGTAAATTTCATAATTATTCATTAACTAATAAACGGCAGAAACGAATACGTTAACATTAAAAAAGGGGGTATGACTTGGTAAAAGTCAGAAATGAAAACGTTTTCACAAACACATTTCGGGCTTTTACCAACTCGTCATGGTAAAACCTAGGTCTTACCGATGAGTTCTAGGTTTTACCAGTCTTCGGGCTTTTACCCCGTAACACATAGATAGATACACTAGCTATAACACCCGGCGCTGCCCGGGTTTTCTTCAATGAGGCTTTTTGGATCACGTGATACTCACTCTTTCTTTGAGGCACATACAAACCGTGTCTAAGTTAACCAATATGGTGACTTCCTGCTCGACTCATGAAATAAACAAATCAAGATTTAAAGAAACGTAGAAATGAATATACAGGGTGTTCCAAAAACGAATCGTCCGATTCAAAAAAAATCGTAACTATTCAGCTTTTAATCCGTTTTGATCGAATAATGTACAGGTAGAAAGAGGGAAATCTCGAGTTTCCACTCAGTTGCCGACAGATAGCGCCAACACTCTTCCTTCGGCCGCCACTTCAGTGTTTGTCAAAATTGGCTTTTCCGAAACCGATGCGGATGACTTCATTTTCCAGCAGGACGGGGGGGCACCACCACACTAGATGGAGCTTGGACGTTCGAGAATTTTTGAACACTCGCATTCCTAAACGATGCGATAGGCCGTACGGAACCTGACGATTCAGTTAAGCATCACTGGCCTCCAAGATCGCCGGACCTCACAATGTGTGATTTCTTCTTGTGGGGGGTTTACAAAATACTACGTTTATGTGCCTCCCCCTTCCCGTTATAACGGGATTCGACTGTATATAGATGTATTATATAGGGCCGCAACTAATGGGGTGCAGGCGGGACTCATGCCGCGGGCGCTAGACCCCCCGAGTGGGGCGCAAATTTCATTCTGAAACCTCTCCAACATTACAAGGGGGCGTCAAAATGCGCGTTTGCCCCGGGTGACCAAGCATCTAGTTTCGGCCCTGGATGTATGCATAATGTATGTATATATATATACCATTTCTAGTGTACTTTCTAAAGTTGATATGGGGGGGGGGCTCCCCCCCCCGGTCCCCCCAAATGACAGGCCTGCCTGCGTCCCGTATTTCACGTGACCGATACATTTTCTCCATATTATCCGGCTATACTTGGGGTGGTAAGTTTACGAGAATGCGGGGCCTACCTAACAGTTGAAATGCTGATAAAGGAAAAAAAACCTACTTCGATTTCCCAAGAAATTTATGCAAAACGTTAGAAATAACTACATGTGTTTTAATCAGTGGCTAATTAATGGGTTGGCCAACATGCCTCTGGGAAATGAAAGGCTTTCATCAATTGTGAAATTGTTTCCCAAATTATATTTTCATTTTCCACAATCCTGAAATTATTTCCGTCATTAATTTTTCATCAGTTCTGAAATCATTTCTTGTTTTAATTCAAAAATTTCTTTAATCCATTCTTTAATCATTTCATTCCTTAATCATTTCTTTTTTTAAATGAGAAATCATTTCTTCTTTTAATTGTAAAACAATTTCTTTTAATATTAATTAATTTTTTAAAATAATTTATTTTCTTAATTCTTAAAACATTTCTCTTCTTGATGAAATCATTTCTTTTCTTAATCATGAAATCATTCCTTTTCTCAATTATGGAATCATTTCTTAATTGTGAAATCATTTCTTTTCATAATTCAAAAATTTATTTCCTTAATTCTTAAATCATTTCTTTTTTTGATGATGAAGTAATTTTTTTTCCTAATTACGAAACCATTTCTTTTCTCAATTTTTAAATAATTTATTTTATTAATTAAAAAAAATGTTTCCTTAATTAAAAAAATTCTTTCCTCAATTAAAAAAAAATGTCTTTTCTTAATTCCTAATTCATTTCTTTTCTGGATTCTTATTCTTTTTCTGATGATGAAATCACTTCTTTTCTTAATTGGGATTTTTCTTTCTTAATCCTTAATTTTTTTTTATTCATTTCTTTCTTAATTTGTAAATCATTCCCTTTCTTAGTTGTGGAATAATTTCTTAATCCTTAATTTCTGTAATAATCTCTTTCCTTAATTCTGAAATTTTGAGGTCTCTTCAGAAAAAATTTCAAGTCGTTTTAGAAGCAATTTTAAACTTTTTCGGAAGCCTATAGCAAACACATTTGAGAATATATTCTGACTCATTCGTAGATTCATATCTCACGCTTGCAATATCTGTTTGAACAAATTTAAAGATTCATTTCTGACACTCGCTATATCTGTTAAATACAAATCTGTTAAATACAAAATCTCTTTTGAGAAACTATTTTAAACTCTTTTGAAAACCTCTTTCAAATTCTTTTGAACTTTCTCGAGAAACTATTTCGAACTTTTCTGAGTTCCTATTAAAATTCGACTGCCATTTTGAATTGGAGGTATTAATTCTAAATTAATTTATAAAATGAAAATACATTGTTTTATCTTAGGATACACAATTCAAGAAACCTTTCAGCAAAAAAAACAAATAATTACAACTTTATGCTAACAGGTTTGTGTATGTAAAACTAAAAATGAAACTCCGCATACGTAAGGTAAATTGCGTTTTTGTTTGGCAAAAGTGACAAAGTTCAAAGTTTTTGGAGACATAATCGTATTAATTACCAAAAGTATGAAAAGGCTTTATTTACCTGTTGGAAACGAAATTGAGAGGATGAGTGAGATGTTGACGTCTTAGACACAGTCCTGGAAAAGAAATAAAAAAAACCAATCTTTATTTGTCGTTTTCCGGTGGACATCGACACCGACAATAATGTCTTAATGACAACCGAACGTCCACCCAAAAGCCAAGCCACGCCATGCGCGATCACATTTTGCACGAGCTTTATTTCTTCCATAACCTCAAAAAGAGAAGAGAAAAATTAAGGGTTGCCATCCATATCTGCTCCTTATATTTACTTTTTTTCTGCCAAACTCTCACTTATTTCTAGTATGGCACGCGTCTTTGGCGAGAGAATGGCACTTAGAACAATCGCCAATTTTCATTTTATCAACTTCCAGAACAAAGAACATACCTTTTTCCCTCACTGGAGAGTTTTCTTTGTAATGAAATAATCGTTGAAAAAAGTAGTTTTTGACACTCTCTTCATCGGGGTTCTTGAACCTTTGTGTCCTTCGGAACCTTTGCTCCAATAAGACAAAGGCCAGGAACCAGAGACGCAGGTTGGAGAGGAATAATAGACTCGTGCCCTACTCCCGGCCAGACGATCAACAATTTAAAAAAAAATTAAATTAAATATGTGTGTTTAAAATAATTAAGGTATCCGACTAACTTTCTTGTCACTTTCCTTTAAAATGGTTCTGGAGTGAACTTAAGTAACATTTTTTGATAGAAAGTGTCCCAAAATGGTCAAAACAGTGACAAATTTGGGTCTATCTATTATATTTTCTATGAAAAAGTCGTTTTTATGTCAAATTTTAGGCAAAATTCACGTGATATTTGAAACACGATTGCAAAAAATTTTATTAATGAAATGCTTTGTGATTTTCACAGTGCACTTAACTAGTAATGTTGCAGGTTATGAACCAAAATTTAGAGGATTGCATGATATGTTCATAAGTTACACCAAAATATGTTTAAGTACGTGTGAATTTTTTGAAATTTCATCCTACATTTTGCCTATAAAACACTGTAATTCAAAATATATATGTGATAGACCTTAGATTTTGGTTCATAACCTCAACAATATATAGCAAAATATCACATTAAAATTTCGTAAGGATGCAATGCATCAATTTGTATAAATCATGTCACAAATTCAAGTAAAATGTCAAAAATTGCATTCTTCGTAAAACACGTTTAAAGTCTTTATTCGCGTATTACTTGTATGTAAAAACGCAACAGTAAAGTGAACGTAACTTTGATTCTAAGCATCGTATAAACAAAACAAGGCCCGTTTTGGAATCACAACAAATAGAGCTTTTATAAAAAAAAAAAATAATAAAGAATGAAAATCCATATTTTCTTCCAAAATGACGTTTTCAACGTAGTCGGATACCTTAAATTGTTATACAAGAGATAATCATTTTAAACGCTGTTTTGATTATCAATTTCTGTAAATGTAAAATCTTTTGGAAGGTTGGTAACTCAAAATTTCGCCAGAAAGATTCCTTGGCTCCAGTCTTCCCCTTCCTATACACTTTTTGTGATATACGTTGATAATAAGATGAAAGACCCGGTCCCCTTTAGCATATTTTTAAGGGAAAATAGCAAGTTAGTTGTTCTCTGATCCAAGCTCACTGCCCCCCTTGAAGCATCTCCAAGAAATTTCAAAGAGAAGTGGACCTCCGGTTAAGTGCGGCTGCTCTTCATACGCTATATGAATGAAAGTTTCAAGGCATGCATGAAAAATTGGAGGAGAATTCCAGCTATAAACAATAACTTTGAATACAGTGAAGGTGTTTTTGGGTGTTACACTTGAGAGAAATATTTTTTTTGGAAAATTTCGAAATCAAACTTTTGCCCCATTCTTTCTTTCCTTGAAACCGAGCACTACTCAGGTCCTATCACCATGGACAGTTTCTACCGAATGAGTTTTATGCCGGAAGTATGCAAGTGTAGCTAATGACCCCCCCCCCCCACACGGGGATACTAAAGTCTCGCGACTGATAGGAGACTCCGTATCCAGAAGATCGAACGCGTATATTTCGATGGAGCTCCTCGGGATGTTGGCGTATTGGCGACAAAATATCCTACGTAACGGAATCACTTGGAGACTTGCATGCTGGTCGAACGCAACAGAAGTAACGCAACTCTTGAAATATTCCTTCATATTTTCATCGGTCCAGATTGTACGAGAGGTGCCCGACGCTGAATTTTGTGACAAAATAAACAGTTATGTTGTATGCAACTTCTATTTTCTACAGAAATGTTTTCTGATGCAACCCTAACCCCAAATCCCTGTCGAATGGAATGCGTGAAATGCAAATGTAGGTCACGCACACACACGTGCGTGTGGGGAGTATATGGGAAAACCCTAACCCCTCCAAGATAAACACAGTTATATTTTTCTCTCTCGATATGGTAGCAGTACTGTCAGCTCTTAAAAGGAAATAAAGCTTCTTCATGTTATAGAATAACAACTCCCTGCAAATATTGGACATTTGCAACATGAATTTCACTTACCGTAATTATTAAGCATTATTATCAGTCATTCATCAGGGCTGACCTGTGTAACCAGCTGATTTATTAATTTCAGGTAAATATTTTTTTTCTAATTCCGTATAATACAAGGAATCTGATTCCCGTTGGCCGTAACGAATAGTGTATGATGAATGTTATTTTCAATGTACTGATATACCCACAATTTTCGTCTCTATTTATCCTTTTTTTTGCTGAAATAATAGTGTAGGATGATAATTATTTGTGATAATAATGAAATATCAACTTCATTGCTGCTAGAATCAATAAAAATTTGATTTTTTTCCCCTCCTACTCCGGTTCATAATGCACAGGGAGATGAGCAGGTGAACTACGTCATTTTTACTAATTTTTCGGGGTTTTCAGATTCTGTTTTTTTTAGTAGTGCCGTGTGGAGGAGAACGGACAGTTCGACTCGTTCAAGTCAACTCAACTCCCTCCTCAGTTGAGACTACTCATGTTCGATTAGAATATCCCCGTGTGAGGAGGCCCTAACAGTCTGGGTGTGTGTATATTGTTAGTGCTGTCATTTTATTTTTCAAACTATGAATATGAAGTGTAGTGATTGAATCTTTGTACCTTTGTAGGTCTGTTGATATCTGTGGTGAAACTTTTTAACGAGGTGGGAGGGGATCAGCTTACATTCATGCCTCGAAGTTGGTCTTTAACCTCCGTTATTAATATGGGTTGCGAAACTAAGACGCAGTGGTCGTGACAATGCCGTTTTAACGCATGAGCCTCAGAAGGGCATCAGCCGGGAACCTCATGATGATGAGATCTGGTTCTATGGTTTTTGAGATTATGAATGTAAATTTGTATGAGGGGGTAGGTACTTACTACAAGGTAGAAAGCTCCGGAACGTTTCATTTCACTTCTCCCGGTACTCCCGATGCTGTTAAGACGGTCCTGCGTTGAGATTGATATTGGAATCAGACTGCCGAAAAGCACGGAATCTGCTGGGTAAATAATATCTTCAACGAATTCCAAGATGCACGTCAGTAAGCTGACAATTAGGGATGTTGACAAAATGGCCGTCAATGGATGAATACAGTCTCATATGTGCCTGCCTGCGTGCTTAATTGCAACTTCGGCTAGGTGCAAGGTCACACCATTCAAAAATCAATCGAAGAATTCACCACATATCATTTGAAGTAATGGGTAATAAACTCCGTTTCAACTTTACCAGACATTGGTGGAGCGTCTTTCTGGTGAAACAGCATTCGATACTGCTGCAAAGTTTGAGTCAATATAAGGGGTCTCATTACTCTTTCGACTTAAAAAAGTTCAATTTTCAAAAATGACTTCAAAAAATATTTCATTCAATTGCAAATAAAATACCAAAAATTTTGTGTCAACCGGTTAATTTGTTTTTTCGTAACTAAAGAAAGAAATAATGAATTATAGTGTAAACGTAAACAAGAAAAAACACTTTGAGAGCGATTTTCTCAGATTGCAGTTTTCGAGCGCAATCGGAAATAATAACAACTGCTCCAAAAATTCAGAATTTTTGCTTTAAAGTTTATTCGACATGTGTTAGTAGAATAGACCTCGGGTTTAGCAATCGACTGATGGGAAGTATTTTTTAAGAAATGTTGAATTTAGATTTTTGAAATTCATATATTTTTTCAAACTTTAAAAATTCATAAAATTCTAACGAATAGTTAGATATCAAAGTCCGAGGTCTATTCTGCTAACACATGTCGACTAAACTTTCCTGCGAAAATTCAGAATTTTTGGGGCAGTATAGTTTTCATTAAATCTTACGGATGAGCTCAAAAACTGCAATCTGAGAAAATCGTGTTCAAAGTGTTTTTTCTAGTATACGTTTACACTGTAATTCACAGAGTATTTCTTTCTTTAATTATGAAAGAACAAATTAATCGATTGACACGAAATTTTTATACATAGTATTTTATTTGTAATCAATTGAAATATTTTTGAAAATTAGACTTTTTCAGGTCGAAAAAGTAGCCCTTAAACCTTACTATTTTTAACCACCCCAATGTCCACTCATACTTACAGGTTATCCGAATATTTTTGAATATGTGGGTAATATTTTCATTTAGGGAATATGTTGGAAGTCGAGCGATTTACTCATTCAAAATCCAAAGATAAAATATAAAAAAAAAGAAAGTTTGAAGAAAGAGATAGAGAAGTATATGGATATATATATAGACAAAAAGAAAGGAATAATAATAGAAAAAAAGACGAATAGGAAATGAATTTATCATCTCAATGTGTCAAAAATATTGAGATGGGACAAGGAGATGAATAGGAATGTGAACTGACGAGTAAGAATGTGAATGGACAAAGAGACAAGTAGGGATGTGAATGGACAGAGACAAGTAGGGATGTGAATGGACAGAGACAAGTAGGGATGTGAATGGACAGAGACAAGTAGGGATGTGAATGGACAGAGACAAGTAGGGATGTGAATGGACAGAGACAAGTAGGGATGTGAATGGACAGAGACAAGTAGGGATGTGAATGGACAGAGACAAGTAAGGATGTGAATGGACAGAGACAAGTAGGGATGTGAATGGACAAAGACAAGTAGGGATGTGAATGGACAAAGACAAGTAGGGATGTGAATGGACGAACAGCAAGTAGGGGATGAACGAACAAAGAGCCAAGTAGGGATGTGAATGGACAAAAAGACAGAGATTGGTTTTAGAGATAAGTAGAGATTGGTACAGAAATTTTAGGAAAGGACAGTGGGTAGAAATTCAGAAAAGAGTGGGTTTTTGGAAAGGAAAATAAGGGTTCGGGAAAAGAGCATTTATCGGAACGTATATCCAATTCCATACATTAAAAATCACAGTACCAAATTTCATTTATACGAGACTTCCCATTCATTTCCAGGACGCGGTTCAGAGGGGCAACTGGTTGTGTAGGTTCGTATTATATATCGTCCCGTTTTCACAGGGCAGATAAATTTTCCCCATATTTTTTAGCTTTAGGGAGGGGCGATTGGATCATAGACATACCATGTAATCGTATTATACAGTGCATGTCCGCCATGTGGACAATCCTGAATCTCGTACACATGGTACGTCCAGCAACCATGTACAAAGATGAAAAACAGAACAGAAACGTATTGAATAGAACGTCATCACTTAGTTATTATTTTAAAAGTGCCTACCATGCTAAATATATATTGGATCAAGGCCAGTTGAGGGTCCCATCCGTGAAGACGGAGTGAGGTCCTTCCCAGATGTCCTGCAAATTTGCTTGCAGCAAACACACTTGTTGATAAACCCCCCCCCCCTCCCTTGAACGAGATGACATATATGTACAAAGAAACGAAACAAAGTCAGACAGTCACCAAAAAAGGAGGCGATAAGTCGCCATTAACAGCAAACCGGAAACCAACAACTAGAGCTATCAAGAGGAGAAATCATCATCATCAGAGAAAAGGAGGAGGAGGAGGAAAGAGAGCTCGGAAGGAAAGAAAAAAAACCTAGGGACACACAGACAGAGAGGACAGCGTGTCGTTGTCATGGCGACGATTGTTGTTGGACGTGGCCGGTCCCCGTCCGATGAGTGACGTCAGCTCAATTTTTATATTTTTCTTCCTTTCCTTCCTCTTTTGTTAGACGCAAGTTTTTTGATCCGCAGAAGAAATAAAAACTCCTCGTAAAAAAGCTCTCCCCGAAGAAATATTAAAGGAATAAAATAAGGATTAATGAAATCGACTTTTTGCTAAATCCTAATATATTATTATAAATCCCACGAGAGACAGGACGACAATGAATAAATGCGACGGCGTTTTGAAATTTTACAACGCGTTGTCAAGATGAGGAGAAATTCAATAAGTGTCAAATTTATGTTAAGGAAATTTCATTCATGTAAATAAAATCCAATTTGATCTGAATGAGTTTGTACCAGTGTTAACGGAAAATATAATTTTTGGGGAGTAATTTTACTCCTCTCAATTTTAAAAGGGGCATTTTTTTCTTTAATCAGTACGAAATAACATCACTATGGCCGCTGTGGGCGGGGTGCGTGTGTGGTGTGGTAGTGGTAGGTAGGGCCTCCAAGGAATGGCTCGGGGATCCATGATGTTCTTAAGTCGGCCACCTCGTTGGGCAATTTGCCTGTTGTGGCGTTGTATTTGTATTATAAAGAAATTACTTTTACGAAAAAGGTTACCTTCACTCCTCAACGAAATTTTGAGGAGTGAAATTGAGGAACTTCGATGCGTAAATCACGCATCTAGATGCACATTGGCAAACACTGGTTTGTACGTCCCCATATTTTTTAGCTCTGCGGGGGGGGGGGGGGTGGCGATTGCCACCTTCTCGATGGTCCGATCCGTTAAGACATAGTCAGCTCCTCCCCTGATGTCCTGCAAATGTGAGCGATTGAAGACCACTAACCTACAGCATGAGTTGCGTGACCATATTTACACAGGAATGTCCCGTATTTTCAATGATATTCCTGTGTTTTTGATCGTTCTCACTTTTAAATTATGAATGAGGGTAATTTTCATCACTTGTAAATTATATAATAAATAATTGCGTATAAATATTTATCTAAACATAATTGTTATGCTCATAAAGTTTTTTCTCCATGAACTCCATTGCGATTTCTAATAAATTCTTCATTACCCTCTAATTGATCATTTATGTGCAAGAACTAGTGATTTAGCCATCTTATGACTTAGTTATTGGTGAACATTGCCGATATTCCGTGTTCTACCATATTTAAGCTCCCAATTTCCGTATTTTTTCTGAATGAAATATGTTGGGTGTACAATAGAATATACACCCAAGTCCCAATGGAATGAATTCTATTGAAATATATCTATTAAAATGATTTTTTCCCGCTACATTTGTAGCAGATCTTTAATTCTCTGTCGTTCGGGAATTTCAGAAATAATTAGCAAATTGTGTGGCCTCAAGCAGAGATGGTTATTTAACTATAACGAACCGAAAAATTACTGCATTGTTGTAATCGATATAAATACAGTAATATCCTTATGATTTGAAATATAGAATTAGAACCTTTTCGTTCTAATGGTAAGCATATCTCTAAGAAAAATACGGCAAAATGTGATCCTTAATACGGGACATAACAGTATCCAAAACTGCAATTTACGCCGAATTTGCTAACTATTGATGATCCTCTACAGGGCCCCGTTAACTGTGTCCAGAACGACACAGAAGTAAAGATCTGCTACGAATCGCAGTAAATAAATTATTTTAATAGATATATTTCAATAGAGTTTATTCCATTGCGTGACTTGGGTGTATATTCTATTGTACACCCAACATATTGCATTCAGAAAAATACGGGAAATAGGGAGCTTGAATATGGTAGAATACGGAATATCGGCAATTTTCACCAAAAAACGTGGTCATAAGACTGCAAAATCGTCAGTTCTTGCTCATAAATTATCAATTAGAGGGTAATGAAGAATTTATTAGAAATCGCTTAGATAAATATTTATATTTATACCCAATTATCATAACATAATTTACAAGTGATGAAAATTATCTTCATTCATAATTTCAGTAAAGATTGCCACTTCAAATAGGCTTCGTTGAAAAAAAAAACCAGAAAAGTGTACAAAAAAGTGAGAACGACCAAAAACACAGGAATATCACCAAAAATACGGGACATTCCTGTGTAATATGGTCACGCCAATCATGCTATTGGTTATTGGTCCTCTTCTCAATCAGTCACCTTTCTTTTCAGTATGAAACCGCGGGGTGATTTATCTTGATTTTGACAGTAATACAGTCAAACCTCGTTAATGAGTCACTCTTGGGAGAGCAAAAATGTGACTTAGTAAGTGACTCGTTAAACGGAGTAAGCCATAATTGTGCCAATTCCTGCCTGAGGACAATTGGGACTTCCAAAAAGTGACCCGGTAAGCGGAGTGTCGTGTTAACCGGGTGACGCACTAACGAGGTTTGACTGTACATGGAATGGGAGGAGGGGAGAGAAGAGATCGGATGAAACGGGACTATTTTGACCTAAGGATGAATCGGGAAAAGACGAAACGGGACATCACCCCTGCAAATTTACTTACAGCAAACCTGTTGATAACCGCGGCCCCCCCCCTCCCCCGAACGAGATAGATATATGTCTACTATAAGAAACGAAACAAAGTCAAACAGTCACCAAAAGGGGTGATGAGTCGCCATTAATAACATACGTCGGATAACGGAGAGGATATACTATCGGTTATAGTTTAGTTCAGTCAGGGGTGCTGCCAACATTTTTCCCCAAGCCGTGCCACAATCAAGATTATTTTCAGCGCGCGTGCCACTTTACGAATTCTAACATGCAGGCATACGTCCAGCTTTTACGGGACACGATCATTCTCTCCGTTCTTGCGAAATACTGTTTAGCTGCCCTCTTATATTTTCGTAAAAATGTTCAGTTGGTCACTCTTTTGGATTATAAATTGTTTTTATTTTTGAGTCATGGATTTGGTTATCGCAGTGCAGATTCTGTATGTACGTATATACACCGGTAGAAGAAGTTCAGCTTACCTACACCATGTTGGGCATAGACACCATAACCTGGGGATTCAGGGGTGCTTGGGTCTCCACTCTTCAATGAACTTTTTAAAAGGGTTCAGGGCCCCCCCCCCCTCCATCCCAAACAATTCATAGACATACCATGTAATCGTATTATACAGTACATGTCCGCCATGTGGACAATCCTGAATCTCGTACACATGGTACGTCCAGCAACCATGTACAAAGATGAAAAACAGAACAGAAACGTATTGAATAGAACGTCATCACTTAGTTATTATTTTAAAAGTGCCTACCATGCTAAATATATATTGGGTGGCCCTCGCGTGGGCGGAGATACGGGGGTGGGGCGTGGGGGGAATGTATATATGCATGTATGAATTGACATCATAATCGTGCCCCCCCCCAGACTTCCAAGTCTATCTCCGCCTATGGGCCCTCATTCATAAGAAAAGGATTACGTAAAAGTTGGAAATTTATTTGATTGAAAAATGGAGCAGAATTGATACCATGGTGCGCCACTTGTGGCACGCGTGCCGCGTGTTGGCCATCCCTGGGGGTTTAAGTCTCAAAGAAATCTTCAACCTTACAGAGTTTACTGGCCCGAAAAATCCCAAGAAGCTCCATGGCCAGCAAGTCATACTGGGCACTGGGGCATCTTGATTCACAAAATGGCGTATTAACAGGTGAACCCGACGGGGCCCAGGGCTACGAGTTAGACAAAAAGCCCTGTATTATTTAATAATTATATTTGTATGAGATAAAATATGAATTTTCATTAATGCATTTCTTTGTTAAACACGAATGTTCGTTAAATCCGAAACTATTTTGCCATTTAACATGAATTTCCATGAATTATGAGAAGTTATTTGCTCCGCTAATTCTAGAAATATCAAAATCATCAATTATCAAAATGTTCCTTTCCCTAATTCTGTGAATATTTCTCATTTATTAGAAATAATTTATTAAAAAATCATTATTTCAGAATAAATGACAGAAATAATTTCGGAATTACTGAGAGAAATAATTTGGGATCATTCAAGAAATACGTCAGCATCGATGGGGAGAGGGGGGGGTGGTGCCCGATTTGCTGACTTTTGATGACAGGGGGGGGAGGGGGGTTTGGATGATGCTTACGTCATCAACCACCCTTTATGAAAATATGAAATACTCTTAATGGCATCCTGAACTGTGGTTTGCGAGTAAGCCCCCTACAGAGCCACTTTAGTGATCTCTAAATGTGTCACAAATCCTACAAGTGCTCAGGAAATGTGTCCGGGCCGCTTAAATGCTCTGGAACGAACTGTGCAACGGATCACTCAAGTTATCCGTAATTATGCCACGGATCACTTAAATAATCTGGGAATGTTCCGCTTGTAACTTGAGTGATGTAGAACCGCACTGGGGGGGGGGGGTTCTTAAGTACTCTAAAATTGTGCCACATGCCACTCAAGAGATCTCTAAATGTGCCACACGCCACTCAAGAGATCTCTAAATGTGCCACATGCCACTCAAGAGATCTCTAAATGTGCCACGGATCGTTTAAGTGTTATGCAAGTGTGTCGCGGGTTACTAATTGATCTTTGAATGTGCCACGGGCCTACTTCGATGATCTGAAATGTGTCATGGGAAATTTAAATGCTCTGGAATTGTGCCACGGGTCATTTAAGCGATCTGTAAATGTGCCGCTTAGTTCATTTTTACAGAATTGGGTTTGGGGAAAAGGGGTGGGCAAGCCACATTAGATAACCTTCAGGGCCACATTTGGTCCGTGGGTCAAGGGTTTACCATATATGACTTAAAGGGTGGCTCGCAGTGAATTTTTTGAAAGAGAAATTTTGAGTTCTTACCCTTCAAATAGCATTGAAATTAACAGAAATTGATTATAATAACACATATAAAGGCATTTTCTTTTGAAATTTTAATTAAAAAAAAATTGGGGGCGCACGAGCCCCCTATGCCCCCCTATCTCGTACGTTTCTGATTCCCCCCAATATGCGTTAGGAGGTGGGAGCAATGCTGACGGGGGTGGGGGGGAGTCAGAGTTTTGCTGACAGGCGGAGGGGGTCAAAATGGCTAAAAATTTGCCGATTTAATACTTGAACGGTCCCTTTTTAAAATTAGTGACGGAAATAATTCCGAAATAATTTTGCGATATCACTCTGAGAGAAATTTCAGTGAAAGAAATTTTCCATCGAAGCAAGATTAGACGTTATGGAAGGCGTTACCGTTCGTTCGTCAACAAATGATAATTATCTCAATCGACTTATCTCACTTCGTATCAAATGATAATTACGCAATATCTTTTGTGTTCAAAATATCAATATATTACGCAATATATTTTGCGTGACAGCAAGCAACCCGTCTTTGTTGCCGTCTTTACGCCACTGTGAACCGTGCTCAACCCCCACCTGGATCGCTGTCATTTAGCGCAATGTACGTCTCTCGTGTATTGTTATTATCGTCATTACTCACCTGCGTGTGCGTTTCCGGGACGGGACTAAAGACGTCGACGGAAGTGCCCCCTCGGGACATAAGCTGGAAGCGCCATTGTCCCGGGGAGATCTTAACGGGACCTCAGAATTCCATCCATTGTGATAATGTCAAATACATCGAAGACCGTACTAAAAGGAACAGCGGATCAGCTGCGTATTCGGGAAGCAGTGGCGTCCTCCAGAGATGTCGCCGCGATCTGGAAAGGCTGGTCAACAGCGTCGATGAAGAATGGTCCATGAAAAGTAATGTTGAGTTTCTCCAACTTCAATTCTCTTATCAATTTATTCCATTAATTCGGCATGCTGAACTAGTTGGAAGGTGATAATGTAGATGGCACCACTTGCGATTTGAAGTTTCTTGAAAACAATTAAGTGTCTTTTTTTTTTTGAAATATTGTTTTCTGAAGCAACTTTAACTCAGTCAACAAATTTCTCAAGCATTCAAAATTTTCTGAAGCAACAAATTGACTCGTTGCTTGATTAAAAGGTAGATGGCAGCACATATTTTTATATGAAATATTTTAATTCCTCGAATTTAAAATGGTTTATTATCTACTCTATAATATGAAATCACAAACTCGAAAAAGCCCTGTTGCTAAGCAACCGAGTGACGGAAGTGGGTGAAGTTTTTGAGTGACGAAAATCTGTTACGTTTTTGTATCACGGAAATCTGTTACGTTTTTGTATCACGGAAATCTGTTACGTTTTTGTGTTACGGAAGTCGGTTACGATTTTGGGTCAAGTATTCATTTAACTCTACCACATATTGGGACCCATTTGACCCATCGGGACCATGTTATGTGCATGTACCGAGAGGCTCCCACATCCTACAGCAGGGCCGTTAGGCTGGAATTTAGATGGCGAGCCCCCAAACCAGCTTTTCAGGGCCCCTCTGTGGTTAATTTATAGTGTGAAAAATCAAAAACTGATAAGAATCGTTCTGGTCCTGTCAGCCCTGCCCTTGTGGGGGGGGGGGGGTCATGCCGAGAGGTATGTATATGTACAGTGCTCCCAACACACAGGGTCGGGGTACCCGGGGGGGGATTGTACGTATACCTTCATGGGAAAGTTAAAAGATTTCATTTCCAGGGGCCCTTGATGGATCTCATTGTTTTCTTGCTGCTTTAACGTTGAAAAATTTGCGATAGCGGAAGCACAAGATATATCCAGTCTGGGGGCTCCAAAAAATTTGCGAATGCGGTCACGGGTAGTTGCGTGGGTGGTCCTGGATTTTATTCGTTGGTAAAACGAATACAAATGAAAATGTTTCATGGCCCTCGCAGCGGGATATGACCGACAAGCTTCCAAGTCAGGGGCCCCATGTTTACAGGTTTCATTTTGGGGGCCCTGGATGAATCTCATTCTTTTCTGTTGTAGAATTTGCAACAGCGGATGCCCGAGATCAAGCCTGTCTGGGGCCCCACTAAAAGTATGCGAATTGGTGTCCCCGGTATTTGGTAGGGGCCCCTGGATTTTATTAGTTGGTAAAACGAATACAAATGAAAATTTTTCATGGCATTCTCACCGGGGGATAACCGACAAGCTTCCAAGTCGAGGGCCCCATGTTTACAGGTTTCATTTTGGGGCCCTGGATGAATCTCATTCTTTTCTGTTGCAGAATTTGCAACAGCGGATGCCCGAGATAAAGACAGTCTGGGGCCCCACTAACAGTATGCGAATACAACGGGCAACTGATTGGGGGCCCTAGTTTTTATTCATTGGTAAAACGAATACAAATGAAAATGTTTCATGACAATCGCAGCGGGGGATGATTTCGTGGTCCGACAAGCTTCCAGGTCAGTGCTCCATGGGAATGTTGATAGGTTCTAATTCGGGGCCCCTGGATGTATCTCATTGATTTTTGTTGTTTAACATTGTAAAATTTGCAACACATCGGTAGCCCGAGATATATCCAGTGTGGGCCCCACTAAAATTCAGCTAATTGAATCTGGGGCCCCAGTTTCTGGGGCTGCTTGATGAATCTCATTTGTTTTTTGTTGCTTTATCATTATTTTTATTAAAATTCGCTTCTTCAGTAAGCTGGTGCTTTCACGCATCTCTTTCCATAGCACGCTGATGAAGTGGGACGAAATAAACAAGATATGTTGTGAAGAGAAGTGGGGAGGGGGTAGGCAGAGCCCCCCCCCCTAGTCTGCTATAAAATTGTAATCACTTATCGGTAGGGCACAAAAGCCCGTGAATAGGCTGTGCAACTGGAGCACTGCCCTGGGGCCTAGAGCCGAATAGGGGTCTCAAAACAATTTACACCTATCTTGCATAATAATAACTCGTTCAAGGACCTTTGGCCGGCCCGTCTGTAGTGGGATTATAGAGTGGCCGGGGGCATGGGCGGAGATACCCCCAGCATCAAAAGTGAAGTCGACTGATCTAATGCATATATGTATAGATGAATCGACATCATCATCATCTTGCCCCCCCCCCCCGCAGCAATAATGACCGTGCCTCCCCAGACTTCCAAGTCTATCTCCGCCTATGGCCGGGGGCCTCACGAGAAGAAGGGGGGACTAAAAAAATGTGGACTGGTTGAAATTTTCGAGAATTTGCCAGGTAAGGGCCTCAGAAAATCACCTAGCCCGACGGCCCACGATGCTCTTGAGACGGCCATGCCTGTCAGTCCCACAAAAGTGGAGAGGAGGGGGTGCTTCTCGGGTTCTTATGGATTCCCCTATACAGCGAATGACTTGGGTCATCATCCCTGGTTCTTCCTGCCGCCCTCCCCATTTAATTTCGTGGGAGGGGGGGGGGGTTCATGTTTATTAGACAGAAATGGAATTAATTAATAAACAAGATACTCAATTGCTGCTGTGGAGGAGGGGGGGGGGGTCTGATTCTGTTGAGACGGTTGTGTGAGTGACACATGTCGCTCGCAAATTTTGAGCATGCCATGGGATGTTGAACATTCATAGGGAAAGTGGTCCAACGGCTACCTGGTGGCTGAGTATGTGCAGGGCCGTCTCAACAGCATCCTAGCCTATGGAGGGTTCAGGTTATTTGAGCAACCCCCCCCCCTCAGCCAAAACAATTTTCCTTAGGGGGGGGGTGTCGTGCCAGCCCGCATCATGTGGTTAGTAAGCAAGCCCAATAATTAATAAATCTAAAATGAGGCACACCCCTTCTCATAGGCGGAGATAGACGTGGAAGTCTGGGGGGGGGGCAAGATGATGATGATGTCGATTCATCTATACATGTATGCATTAGATCAGTCGACTTCACCTTCGATACTGGTCGCTTGCTTGCCGGACGAGCGCTCTACCATCTAAGCTATGGAAGCAGATAGAATATCTCAACCTTAGAGCGTATATATATGTTAAAAGGCACCGTACATGTGGACGGCATCAACAATCAACTAATAGCTCGTGAATGACATAGGCCAACCAGATGGCCTCACGCATATAGAACTGTCCTCCCCAATTGTCAATACAAGATTCATTGAGAGACTGACAAGCGAGAGACCGGGGTTCGAGTCCCCGTAGGGGCATTGCTGAATTTTCTTCCTTGTAATCTTCACATCTCCACAAATAACCAGTCTTTCAATGAATCTTGCCTGACTCTTGTCTGAATGAGATTAATCTTGCTTGGTTCGACAAAAATGGACACATGGCCGATATCCTCACCAAGCAGGGCCGCAACTGGGGGGGGGGGGGAGCAGGTGTGTCTCGTGCGCTGGACCCGAGAGGGCGCAAATTTCATTCTGAAACCTCTCCTTCAACATTACAAGGGGGCGTCAAAATGCGCTCTTGCCCGGGTGACCAAGCATCTAGTTGCGGCCCTGTCGCCAAGTATGTCATGTATCTGTATGTGGAAGTGATGTTGTACGTGATATCTAATGTAAATTCATTCAACAGTGTTGGATGCGGCCGGGAAGCCCTCTAGCGGCATTCTGGAAGGGAACGTCGTGTGGGCAGGTGACTACTTCGAATGTCTCCACTCATCGGCTCCAGAAAAGGGAAACGCTTCGGCATTCAATGGACAGTACTGCTATCTCAATTACGATTTGAAGATCAAGGTACGTCTACACCAATAATCGACAATTCCCTATCATTAATCTGATAATCTATTCTAATGAAGGATTTCCTCATTATTCAATAATGATTATCCGTGTGTGTGTGTTTGGAACAGGGCATGACTCTCCCGTTGTCCATCGGACTGTGCTTTCCAGATTCCTGCGATGAAGATTCTCTTGCCAATCTAACGCATATTACCAGTAAGTTGTAAATCGAATATTTATCCTATTACTAGGTGGAAATACGGACTAGAAGAGTTTACCGGTTTCAATGGAGTGTGGTCCGTCCATCATGAGAAAAGTGTCTAGGCTCAAGAAGAATATTCATTCGTCCAATTCAGAGGAACTGGGTGATTCTCTTCTCCAGGGTTGCAATCACACTAATCTCGCAAACTGCCAAATTTTCTACTTTTTCCGCCAAGCTCAGCACTAAAACTTTCCATTTAGGCTCACGCTATGTTGAAAAACAAAGTATTGTAAATCGCCAAAACTGAAGCACATGTCGTCGTAAGTTAGGCGAATGAACAAATTGATGTTGTTGATGTTATTATTTTTTCATTATTATTATTATTGAACGTAATTAATGAGTAACAATTTCTCTGTGCACAGAAAAGTTGGCTCCTACTCCTCTCGGACCGATGAGGATGACCGGGATTCTATGCAAACCTCGGACAATTCCATGGGATGCGCCAGCAATAGTCATGTTGTAAGTAATTGATCATTTACGCCAAGGGTGCTCAACCTTACGAAGAGTGCGGGCCATTCCATTGTTTTAAAAACGCATCGCGGGCCACATAAGTGATATGTGCCGTGGGCCAGTCCAGTGTGAATGTGTCGCATGCCACTTTAGCGATCTAGAAATGTGCCGCGGGCCGCTCAAGTGATCTCAAACCGTACCCCAGGTCACTTAAGTTATCTGGAAACGTATCCGGACTCACTCAAATAATCTGGAAATGAGTCGTGGGTCAATAAAGTGGGGTTAGAATGTGCCGCGAGACACGAGAGATCTAGCACAGTGACCTAGGTCACTTAATTGATTTTTAATTACGCCACGTGTCACTGAATTGTGTGAGAATTAGCAGCGGGTCTCTTAAGGATTGAAGGCCACATTTGGCGTGCGTGCGTGTGTGTGTCATTAATGTCCAGTTCTCATGTGGCCACTCAGACTAGTTTTGATGTAAATTTTCCCGATTCAACTTGAATGAAGTATTGAGCAAGTTCTCGAGAATTTGTAGCGCTTTAGAACAGTGGCGTTGATGCTGTGGGTGCTCCAGCACCCATGGTAGTTTATGACACGGGTCCGAGCACCCTCAGAATTGATTCCAGAAATCAAAATTTTCCCTGCATAATGCTGAAGACGAGCACCCACAGGTTCGAAACACTTCCGACGCCTCTGCTTTTGAGAGTACCGCGGTGCTTGTGGCGAAATGTTTGAAGATGTCTGCTGATGTATGTTGACGATTTTTCCTCTTCCAGGACAATAATAGCCATATTCGTGGCCCTGACCGCGACCGGAACTCTGCTGACCCTTTACGAGCGATATTACCGGGACAAGCGACAGGTGGACCAAGTGGAATCTCAGTCGGACGAGGCCGGTAATGACCACCACATGAGCGTAAACGAAGACGTAAACACCATCACAGAACTGAACGTAGTACCTAAGGAGCAAACCAGTACGGACTAAAATCTCTGTAAAAAAACACCATTATTTGAAGAGTTCCCACGTACGCTATAATTCGACTAGTGACCAGTCTTTCTTTTACAGGTAATGGACCCGGACCCCGCGATAAGCTGATGCAATTCCTGAAATGCTTCTGCGTCTTCACCAATTGCTCGAAGATGCTGGACACCAGCAACAAGGCCGAGTTCCGTTGCATACACGGGATACGATTCTTCAGCATGACGTGGATTATGCTCGGCCATACTTTCAGCTTCGTACAGAGTTCTGGATTGTCATGTAAGAGCGTAGACAAACGCGGTGTAATGCAGGGCTAATGGTATCCAAAACTGATGACTTATATCAAGGGTGGTCAACCTTTGGGATAGTACGGGCCCACTTCATAGGTTTTGAAAACGTGTCGCGGGCGACTTGGGTGGTCTGGTACAGCGCCGCGGGTCACTTATGTGATCTGTAATATAAAGCGGATCACTTAAATGATTTGTTGATTTGCCGCGGGTTATACCTAAGCAATTCGGGAATATGTTGCGAGCCACTTAAATAGTGTTAAACTGCACCACTTAAGTGATCTGGGACTGTGCCACGTGTCACTCTAGATGTCTGTTAGTATGCTTTTGGTCTCTCAAGTCATCTGGAAATGCGCAATGCGCCGTGGCTTATTCAATTCCCCTGTAAATGTGCTGGGAGCCTTTTCAATAATTTAGAACTGCGCTGCGGATTACGCAAGTGATCTTTAAATTTTTGCCGCGGGTCACTCAAGTGATTTGAGAATGTGCTCTGGGCCACTTGGATGACTGCACCTCGGGTTACTTGAGTGGTGCTACGGAGAGTTTAGCGATATGTAAATGTGCTGCGGGCATCTTAGGGATCTTTAACTGCGCCGCAGGTCCCTTAAGTACTTAGGAATTGCCATGCAGTTCATTCAAATGATCTGGGAACGTGATGCGAATCACTCAAGTGATCTGGGAACGTGCTGCGGGCCACTCAAGTGATCTGGAAATGCGCCGCTTGTTCATTTTTATAAAATTTGTTCTGTGTTCGTGGGCCACATTTGGTCCGTGGGTCATGGGGCGAGCATGTATCACTTATAGTGAAGACACAACACGTGGTTACTTATAAATTCAAGTAGCATTGGAGAGGGCAACTCCTCAAGGTTATAAAGCTGCGTGTGTGTGTGTGTCCATCACTATGACCACTAGAGCGGCTTACTTCTGAGCTACACGTGCATCTCGTAAATATTGCTCTGATGGGTTTCTAATAAATCGGTCCATAACGGAGTGTATGTGCGTGCGGCTAGTCACGTGATACGCCACGTGCGTGCGTGAGCGGTTCTAGCGTGTTTACGTCGTCAAAGTCGTGCTTGTTTCATATTCTGCTGGTGCTGCTATCTGTCATCCATAATTTGAAGTTAAAATGGTTAAATGCTTGAATTTTTCATGCTAAGTAAATATCGTGTTGAAGGCCACGCTGGCAATCAGTGTGCGTGCGTGACCTTGAAGGAAGACTTGGAGCAATTCCGTATCGACGGTGCAGCACTTTCATAACTTGGCATGTGTGGTTCTCTAAGCCCGAGCCATTAATTTTGGATACCTTAGGTCTGCGCACCCTCCTGCCTACTCATCGGAAGCCAAATTTGGCGGGACTTACACAACGATCTATCTGTAAACACATTGAATATGTATTTTCTTTTTTTTCCAATCCAGTAGGAATCGTGGAATTCCTGCGTAGAGCTGACACACTCGCTTTCGAAGGAATCATGCACGGAACGTTTGCTGTGGACACATTTTTTCTGCTCAGGTTAGTGATTGATCACAACACTATTACTAAACCATACGTGCACCTCGTCCACATTCCTTTGAAAACGAATGGTCTATGTTATAACGTGCGCGTACGTGTTGCGAACCCGACATGAAGTTTGTTTCTATGCTTGTCATGTGTGGTGCCGCCATCTGCCATCACTTTTTCTAACTGTGAGTGAAGTGTAACGATTGAATAATTGTACCGTTGTGTGTAGGCTTGTTGCTCTTCGTGGGGAACCTTTTTAACGGGGATATCGACCCGTATTTAGGCCTCGAATTTGTTAACCACAGAGAAAAAACGTCAGCCGGTCACCACTGTGGCGACGGTGAGGTTCGAACCCGGATCCTCAAGATAGCAATTGGTCACTGTAAAATAATGTCTCAGAAAGAGAGCAGCAACTAGAAACGAAAATTTATTCTGTCGTCCCGGATGAGTACCCCTTTTGCCCCTCACGTGATCTGGGAACGTGAACTCAGTGTCCTTCCTGATCTAGCACCCAGGGCACCAGACTGCCTCCTCCCTGTCTTCCCTCCAAATGCGGGGGCCTGCTCACAAGATTCGAGTATTACCGCATTCCGAAAAAAATTCTTAATGGCAATAAAATACTCTCGATCGGATGCGGACATCAATACGGAAGAGCCATAACGCTTTAAGAACAAAGGTTTTACCGGACATACCAGTTGCATCCATCCGTATGGATTACGGACCGGACAGTCATTGTCAATTAACATGAAAATTCAAGCATTTTTACCATCTTTACTTCAAACTATGAAGGCAGCAGATGTTAAAGACCAGCCAGAATAGGAAACAAGCACAACTTTGACAACATGAGCACAACATGAGGGGCCACACACCCTATATACTCAGAACACACATTCGGGTATGTACCGATGCATTCGAAATTCCGCAGAGGAATTTTTACGAGTTATATGTGCTGTTATATAAGGAGTGGCAGTAGGCCGTTGTCAATAATTGCGATTTTTCTTTACACAAATTCGCACGCTTTGACCAATCGACCTCGAGAAATTCCCAGAATACCAGAACCCGAAAAGCCTCCAAGCCGGGCAGATACCTGACCATGGCCCAGTTTGCTCCAGGATAATATGAAAAAGACAGTCCGAAAAACAGCTCTGAAAGAAGAAAAACCGCAACATCCATCCTGAGAATGTCATTTTTAGCCTACCAACAGCTAATGCCGTGAACAAAACGGGGGTGGGAGGGGGGGGGGATGTTACCTCTTCCATCCATACAGAAACATAGAAAATGACATGAAACAACAATCGATGCTAATTCTTTGACAAAAAAAGGAACACTCCCGAAAGAAAAAAAGAACCATCTGAGGGTAGAGCTTTGCAAGGCAGCTTTCAGAAATGCCAATAAATTGAAGAAAAAAAGGGTCGTTGGGGAGAAGAAAACTTCTCGTGATGCTCGGGGCTACGCAATAAACCGTCTGGTGTGCCAGACAACAATTCATTCAATTCGGCGGGAACAATTCATTATAAGCGAAGGGAGACAGATCATTTATTTGTCCTTTTTTTTCTTTTGCTTTTTTTGGTAGTTTCGTTGAGGGAAATTATTGGGGGGTCAATACAGTGGCGCCATCTGTCGTAAAAATTAGGAAAATTGCCGAGACCAATTGTACGCGCTTGCATTCACCTTTCTCAGTTTACGAATTTACAAAACAATAAGATACTGCAGCATGACTTGTCGGTCCTCGGGTTTCATAGAAATTTTGTTTTCGGCCGGCAATAAAATGCTTCAAGCGGTTGCTGTCATCTATCGGGAAACTTAGAATAGCACGAAATGATGTTATTGATATGTTTATGGAGTACAAATAACATTTAATCAAAAAAAAAAGATATATTACTTAAAATCATTATTTCATAGCCACGTATCGTTGCATTTATAGACTACTAGACACTTTTTCTTAATAAGATAAAAGTAAATAAGAATTTATAATATATATCATCGGTTAATGACGTTTGGAATTTCTCAAAGAACTTGTACTGATTACTACAGTTGTGTGCAAGGTCGTGAGCCGATATTGCTTGTTGGAATTATTAATAAATGGTGTTAATGTACTGTATGGTGCTTTTGTATTTCTTTGCATGTAAATTACCCAAGTGGTTTCTTGTTGACGCATCTGTTCCTACGCGAGGCCGACAAGAAAGATGGCCAAATATCTTGGGGACTGTACTATTTCCATCGCTACTGGAGGTAAGAATTCATCGACGGCATGTTACGAGTTTGTACCAACGCCATCTACAGCAGAAGGACACCGCGCGTAGCTGGTGACGTCACCGAAGAAGGTCCTTTTTTTTGGTATATAGCGCCATTGGATATACTACGAAAAAAAGGTAAAGATGGCTCATGCGTCGCCCTGCTTTATCCAATGGCTATAGGTGAGATGACGTTCTTCAGTGACGTCACGAGAATCGCGCGGAGGCCTTCTGCTATAGATGGTATTGGTTTGTACTGGTCGAGTTTACAGGGTTATTCAAAATTCATGGTACAAACGTTAGGGAGGGGTTTATAAACCGGGGGGGGGGGGCTGCGCGGTTATATCAGAAGTGAGACCCGGTGAAAAACAAAATATAGCGGGCCTAATAAGTGCGATAATTTCGGGGCCGAATTTTCAGGAATGAATCCATACAAAAACTTTAAAACACTCATTTAAATTAACACACAAATTAGTGAAAATTCAGCTCTGAACGGAATTGTGAGAACGAAAAATAATGAAAATTTCAGTCTCGCGATGAATTAGAAAGAATTGAAAGAAATAATTCCAGACATTGATGAAAATTCAGAATTAATGAAATTTTTCTAGAATTCATGAAAGAATTAATTCCAGAATTGATAGAAATTCTGAATTGATGAAAGAAATCATTTCGGCATTGACGAAAACTCAGAATTAATGTAAGAAGTTATTTGAGCATTGTTGAAAGGCCAATAATTTACCGTTAGAGGGGGGGGGGGGGGGCAGAAATCGCAGGCCCGATGCGACCGCACCTGTGACACACACCCGTAAGGGTAGCTCTGCTTATAGAACCAGGACCGCTTTTTGGGTTCTGGTTCTAATACCGTTATAAAATCACCAAAATTGATATTTCCCAGAGATGCTAACATCTACGTATTTGAAAAACATCTTATTTAGGGATGCACGTTTTTAATATTGTGGGCCAAAGGGACCCGGGGTGGCTCTAGGGTGTCTGGGCGACCGCACTGGGTGCCAAATCATTGGGGAAAATATAACAATTCTTGCACAAATTTAAAGGGAAAAAAGTTTAGTCAGCAAAATTAAAACACTGCTTGGAATAATTTGCAGAGAAAACTGCAATTCTTGTTGCTTACGCAAGCCGTATACAAATCTTCAAGTTTTCTAGGGTAAGTTTTACTGATGCAGCTTATACGATAGAGGGGGCACCACAAAAGATGTCCCACAAGGGTGAGAATTTTGTCTGACGCCACGAATCAAACGAGGACCCCCCCCACCCTCAAATAAGTGCGTAGCCGGTCAATTTGTCGCAATCAACTTGTCGCGCTCAACTCGTCGCGCATCAATTTGTCGCAGTGCCAATTCGTCGCGATACAAATTCGTCGCGGTACAAATTCGTCGCAGAGCCAATTCGTCGCGGTACAAATTCGTCGCAGAGCCAATTCGTCGCGGTACAAATTCGTCGCAGAGCCAATTCGTCGCGGTACAAATTCGTCGCAGAGCCAATTCGTCGCGGTACAAATTCGTCGCAGTGACAATTTGTCGTGTAACCAATTCGTCGGGACGTCAATTTATCGCAGAGTCAACTCGTCACGCGATCTGTATGTAGGTTTTTTGTCTCATACGTGAAAAAATAAACATGAAGTAAAGTTTTTTTCCATCAAGAAATGCACACAGTTTACTAAATTTTTTTTTTTGTCATTTCGAAAAAAATCATCGAAATTACATCGAAATTAAAATTACAATTGATATTAATGTTTTATTATTTAATTATTGTAAATGTTAAAAAAATCATTTTTTCTATGATAAAATTTTAAAATTCTGTAAAAAAATGTCGGTGTTTATGATATTCCCCAAATTACAGTACAGCGGAGGCTGTCTTTAAGTGTAAACTTGTATCTGTCCCATGTGGAATCGAGACTCCCACCAACATTAACCACTACAGTATCTCCACAAGAACCTGAAATAATTAATAATTTAATTTAATTAATATTTCATTTTCACCGGATAAGCCACACTTGTCGCTTTCTCTCGAGATTTCCATTACTCGTAGCGAGGGGAGTTGGGGCGCACACCGAGATGATAAATTGCGATCACATACATTTTCAAAATTTAATTTGCACCGGATAAGTTGCTCAAGTTAAAAACTCAAAAAATCCAACCAATAAAGTTCATAGGTTACATTCGAGCAAATGCAACCGATAATCTTATTGGTTGAATTTTTCAAGTTTTATAAAAGGACTTTTAGAACACTTTCATAGTGTAATGCTAGCCTTAGATATATTGTCGGTAAAAAATTCCTCAAAGATGTATTCCCTACATGGCAGATACATATTCAATAGTGAATTAGGGCCATTCAAGTATTACGTAAGCAGATTTTCAGCCATTTTTGACCCCCCTCCCCCTTGTCAGCAAAAATCAGCAAAACACTGACCCCCATCCCCTCCCCCGTCAGCAAAATTTCACCAGCAGCTTAGAATATTTCATATCTTCAAAAAGGGGTGGTTGATGACGTAAGCGACCTTCAACCCCCCCCCCCCCGCCATCAAAAGTCAACAAATCCGAAACTCCCTCCCCGATCCTGACGTAATACTTGAATGACCCCTTAGGCAAATTGTGCTTTGGGATTGGCATTGATCCTAATTTATCATCTTGGTGTGTTCCCGCAACACCCCTCGCTGCGAGAAATGGAGATCCCGCCAGAAAGCGGGAGTGCGGCTTATACGGTGAAAATTTAATTTTGAAAATTTATTTTATCGTAATTTATCATCTTGGTGTGTTCGCCCAACGCCCCTCGCTGCGAGAAATGGAGATCCCGCCAGAAAGCGGGAGTGCGGCTTATACGGTGAAAATTTAATTTTGAAAATTTATTTTATCGTAATTTATCATCTTGGTGTGTTCGCCCAACGCCCCTCGCTGCGAGAAATGGAGATCCCGCCAGAAAGCGGGAGTGCGGCTTATACGGTGAAAATTTAATTTTGAAAATTTATTTTATCGTAATTTATCATCTTGGTGTGTTCGCCCAACGCCCCTCGCTGCGAGAAATGGAGATCCCGCCAGAAAGCGGGAGTGCGGCTTATACGGTGAAAATTTAATTTTGAAAATTTATTTTATCGTAATTTATAATCTTGGTGTGTTCGCCCAACGCCCCTCGCTGCGAGAAATGGAGATCCCGCCAGAAAGCGGGAAGTGTGGCATGAATACCATGAAAACTGAATTTTGAAAATTTATTTGATCGGCGTACTGACTCTGCGACAAATTTGTACCGCGACGAACTGATTCTGCGACAAATTCGTACCGCGACGAACTGATTCTGCGACAAATTTGTACCGCGACGAACTGACTCTGCGACAAATTTGTACCGCGACGAAATGAGTCTGCGACAAATTTGCACCGCGACGAACTGACTCTGCGACAAATTTGTACCGCGACGAACTGACTCTGCGACAAATTTGTACCGCGACGAGTTTGTAGCACGACGAATTGACGCTGCGACAAATTGATTGCGACGAATTGTCGCGCGACAAGTTGATCGCGACGAATTGACCTAGACCCAAATAAGTGAAGGCTTTCATCTATTCTGGAATTATTTCTTTCGTAAGATTCGAATTTTCACATTAGTTTTTCTCTTTCGTTAATTTAAAACTTTCTTCACGCAGTTATGACTTTCCATTAATTTTTGTGTTAATTTACATTTGAATTGCGTGTTTATATTTTTTGCATGTATATTTTCAAGCACATTCCTGTATATCCTTTAATAATGTTTACATTTTCAGAAGACGATCCCCCCTCCCCAAAAAAAAATTCTATGTAGTATCAAAGGCTAAAGGCCAAAACATTTTTTGGGGTCCCAAAATTGCCAAGACGCCCTTAGCCTGCCATTATTTTCGCACCGGGCCACGCATCCGATTTGGTCGGCAATGGTGCATATCCGCCTTCTCCGGATTCGGGTAAGCACCAGTCTTGTCTGCAAAGATTACTGCTGCTGTAGACCAGAGGTGGGTGCACACCCAATACATATATATATATATATATATATATAAACAACACGACAAATACATTGGCTGACCATATTTCATTCATAAAAATACGGGACATCGGAATTGTTACGGGATGTCGCCAATTATTACAAAATGTGAGTAAAGTTCTCAATTATACCAAAACATTGGCAATTAGAATCAAACAATTGTCGAAGGCAAATAAAATTTTTAATTATAGCCAAAAAAAAATTGTGAACTGGAAGTAAAGCTGACAATCACAGCTAAAAAATTGTCAAAGGCAAGTGAAGTTGCAAATTTTAATCAAAATTGTCAAAGGCAAGTAATCCCCCCCCCCCAAAAAAAAAGAACCTTATATATTTGAAAAATATGTGAGATAAATGAAGTATTTATGTGACTATAATCAATTATGATAGATCCATAATCATCATAATATAATTTATAACTCATGGAAATAATCTTAATTATTAATTTCAAAAATTCAACAAACCCATGTTGAAAATATGAGAAAAATCGGGACATTTGATAAAAGTCATAACGGCAAAATCTACAGGGAATATACCGTAAAATACAGGTGATATGGTCAACCTATACATACAAGTTTCTGGCCCGCGGACTGGAATAGTTATGCACCCTATAACACAACTGCTATAGACAGTACTCAACATACATCTGGGTGCTCATAAACGTTTTATATATCAGAGAATAAGACGTTTCTTATACTGTACTTAACATTTTCTCAACTATACCTCTGACATAGATTGACACCGGTCTACGCCATTGTCCTCGGCTTCAATTACGCCCTGGTGAAGTATGTAGGAGACGGACCGTTCTGGGCCTCGGACGGCAACGAAGCATTTTGCACCGACACCTGGTGGTGGAACATGTTGTACATCAATAACTTCACCGATAAATGGGTGAGTGAATTTTTTTTCCGGTTTTTTGGGTGACCTGAAAAGCCGGTTCTAAAACCGCTCTCTACGCCGAGCCGCTTGAAAACCGGTTTTTGAAGGTGTGGCGACTTTCGTCAAAAACCGGTTTTGGCGCGACTCGGCGGCGTCTAGTGCAGTGGGTCTGTGAATTTCGTGTTAATTTATCACATTTCGTGTGAATTTCCGATTATTTTACTGAAATGGTAGTGCGGAGTCTAATAATCAAATTGACTTGATTTGAATATTTGCAGTGTATGGTATGGAGCTGGTTCCTGGCCAACGACATGCAGTTCTATATGATCAGTCCGTTATTCTTATATCCGCTCTGGAGGTATGTGCTCCCGCTAGATGTCGTTTCTTTCGATTGAACCTTATTACGAATCATTGAAGCATGTTTTGATAACTCCTTTAGCACGCACCGAGTCACCCTGAACTCAATTTTCAGGAGACCCAAGATAGGCCTGTCCCTGGTGGGTGTTCTGCTGCTGGTCTCGTGGATCTGCGCAATCACCATTTCATGGCACTACGAGTTTCTCGCCGGTTCTTCCGGTCTCTTTGTGATCAAAGATCTACCAACATTCATGAAAAGGTAAACGGAAATTTACGGTGTATCTTGGATAAATCCACAAGTCTCTTACGCATTTCCATGTTCAGGGGGTAAACCGAACCTCTTGTGTGATGGTGGGGGTACTCGTTTCGTACACATTATGAAGGGATGGATATACACGACCTTTTATGTCTTTCTTGAGATACGCAAGTCTCCTACTCATTTCTTGAGATACGCAAGTCTCCTACTCATTTCTTGAGATACGCAAGTCTCCTACTCATTTCTTGAGATGTGCAAGTCTCCAACGCATTTCTCATGTGTAGGAATAAGCAATCTTTTCTTGTATTGCTGAGATACTCCTTTCTCACACATTTTGAAGGGGCACGCCATCTTTCTTTGCATCTTTGGGGGTAAGCAAGACCTTCTATTCATTTTTCCTTGGGATGCGTTAATCTCCAACGCATTTCTTCTACACATTTCTTATGTCTAAGAATAAGCAATCTTCTCATGTATACTAATGATACTCGTTTCCTACGCATTTTGAAGGGTTAGCAAGCCTTCTACTCATTTCTAGAGACACGCAAGTGCCCTATGCATTTTGAGAGATCTGCAAACCTTGAACCTTCACTCGTATATCACACAGACAGACAGAATTTAATTTTTCTCGTCGCTGCCCAGCCCGAAGGGGCTGCCTGACGACTTATAGATTGCCCTTGCTAGCTATGAAGGGGGTTATAGACAAGTTTGTGCGTGTTTGTGTAGATGTGAAGTGCTTGTGTAGATGTGAAGTGCTTGTGTAGATGTGAAGTGTTTGTGTAGATGTGAAGTGTTTGTGTAGATGTGAAGTGCTTGTAAGTTAATAGAAAAAAAACACAAACATACAGTCCAATAAATGCCACCATCAGAATAGTAAAATACACAAAGATCAGCCAAACTTCACCAAAATGTTACTCTATGCAATAGAGTTGATCAGCAAAATCAATAGTAGTAAAAAAAAATATTATGCGATAAATATACGTATATTATAAGTATTATAATAGACACAAAAATGAAATCACCCATGTACAATTCACCAAAATGCTACATAATGCATTAATGAGAAAATAATAATAAAAAATAAATCTAGCATACAAAAGAAGTAATAGAAAATCAAGTGTGTTAGCCGAAATTATACAAATTGGTGCAGTGCAAGATCAGTCATGTACATCAAACCACAATGCCACTCTATGCAATAGAGTTGATCGATTATTTCGATAGAGATAGATAAAGATTATACAGCTCAGTAGTTCAGACCCTAACGCACCGACCATGGCACGTGCAGCACGTTTTGAGGCCTGAGAACTTTTAGTCTTTGACGTGGGTTGTAATCGACCAGCTCGTATTCTGAGTTCCTCATCCTTTCAAAGTGATCCTCTGAGATTTGTTGAATGTAGCTGAGGATGGTTGGAATCTTCAGGTCTTTTCTAATGTCAGCCCCTCTGATGTACTTTGGGGTGCGCACAAGAGTTCTCAGTATTTTATTCTGTTGACTTTGCAGACGCTTCACTTTCGTTTATTGATATATGAGCCCATACTGGGACGGCGTAGGTCATGATAGGTCTAACAATTGATTTAAACAATATGATTTTGCTTTAAGAGTTAGTCTTGCACTTGGAAATGTAATGCGTGACATCATTCCCATGGTTTGGGTAGCCTTAGTTCTTACGTGATTTATTTGAGGAACGAAGATGCTTTAAAGGAAAAACTCTAATTTAAGAGTTAATACTCTCCTCGAAAGTATTTCATTTGTGTTCACTACGTGCATTTTATTATATCAATAATGTTCCCGATTAAGGCAATAGAGGGCACTGACTTTCGCAATGGGAAAAAATAATCTTGGGTATTGTGATCGTTGCATCAATATAATCATTGTATTGACCTATCAATTGTATCAATTTAACAATATAAATTTAATTTCATTTTTTATGTCTGATTTATTCCAGAAGCACTTCATTAACATTGATCCTGAATCAGTTTTCAATATACAAGCTAACGATGTTATAAACAACAGTTGCATTGTTCCCCGCAGATAATCGAATACCCCGCTTAATCGGATATACTGTGCTGAATCCGTTGATATCCGTTTAACCCTTTGAGGTCCAGAAGTTTTTTTTTTCGGCACTTCGTTGGTACAGTTCGTATTTTATAACGCCTCCCCCGCAATGAGGTTGCCGCCCTGTCCCTTTGCGATTTTTGTGTAGCTTATGAGTTTTGCTGAGAAGCCTAATTCACACGAAGGCTTCCTATCATCGTAAGGGACCATTATAGCAATGAAATACTACCATTGTTTCCTGGTGCGGTACTATGTCGAGTCAACCCAGCACCTCCTAGAGACAGAAGGCCTCCGCAGTCTGCTTGTGACATCAGTAAGTAGTCCATTTTGCCTCAGAATATTCAGGGGGAAAAAATTCCCTGCTCGTGCCAGTGTCATCGTTGTGAGGAAAAGAAATGATCGGGCTCAAAATTGGCGATTTCTATGTCCCACATCCCATCACTATGCGGCATTTGTGAGCTAATCAGGAAGATTCTGCGCCAAAATAAGAAGAAGAAACGAAATAGGATACCGTGTTTCAAAATGTGGAAAACTTGCTAGGTAGTCTGAAGGACGTTTATGGCAAACAGTGCAGAGGCCTTCTATCTCTAGGAGGCTGCTGATCAACCTCGACATAAGACCACAAGCGGTTAAGCGGGACAGACTGTACTTGGAAGGAACATGAGTCAAAAACATGCCCAGAAAAAGTCTATGTAGTCATTTAAGCCAAAGGTGACCTAATCATGTATGGATTTTATAGTTTTATCTTTTCCGATCATTGTATCTAAATTCATCTGGCAATATATAGTAGGCCTATACACGGCCCCCACGTCCTGCACCAGGGCCCCTAGGCAGGGATCTTTTGCCCTGTTCTCGGTAAGACTTTTCACTGACCCTTCTGTAGTTAATTTATAACGTGGAAAAGCAAAAAAATGATAAGAATTGTCTCGGATAAGAATCCCACCCTTGAGGGGGGCCACGATCGAATATATGTTACAGAAAATTTGGTGTAAGTAGGTTATTATACATATTAACCGGTTATTATGTATACATCGATAAATTTATCACTATTACCGGCTAATATGCATAATAACCAAGTGTCGTTGGTAAATTTGATAACTGCTTGAAATCTATCGGCTTTATTTGTGATTATGCATAATACTCTGGGGTTATTGGTGAATTTCATAAATATGAAAAAAAATTCCAAATGTGTCTGGTATGAGCGATGCATATAGTCGGATCCCGATATAATGATAACAAATTTTATGATCATACCTCGATATAACAAATTTTATTATCGTACCTCGATATAATGATAACAAATTTTATGATCGTACCTCGATATAATGATAACAAATTTTATGATCGTACCTCGATATAATGATAACAAATTTTATGATCGTACCTCGATATAATAAATTTTATGATCGTACCTCGATATAATGATAACAAATTCTATTATCGTATCTCGATATAATGATAACAAATTTTATGATCGTACCTCGATGTAATGATAACAAATTTTATGATCGTTCCTCGATATAACAAATTTTATGATCGTTCCTCGATATAACAAATTTTATTATCGTACCTCGATATAATGATAACAAATTTTATGATCGTACCTCGATATAATGATAACAAATTTTATGATCGTACCTCGATATAATGATAACAAATTCTATTATCGTATCTCGATATAATGATAGCAAATTTTATGATCGTACCTCGATGTAATGATAACAAATTTTATGATCGTACCTCGATATAACAAATTTTATAATCGTACCTCGATAAAATGATAACAAATTTTATGATCGTACTTCGATATAACAAATTTTATGATCGTACCTCGATATAATAAATTTTATGATCGTACCTCGATATAATGATAAAAAATTCTATTATCGTATCTCGATATAATGATAACAAATTTTATGATCGTACCTCGATGTAATGATAACAAATTTTATGACGTTCCTCGATATAACAAATTTTATGATCGTTCCTCGATATAACAAATTTTATTATCGTACCTCGATATAATAAATTTTATAATCGTACCTCGATATAATGATAACAAATATAATGATCGTACCTCGATATAATGATAACAAATATAATGATCGTACCTCGATATAATGATAACAAATATAATGATCGTACCTCGATATAATGATAACAAATATAATGATCGTACCTCGATATAATGATAACAAATATAATGATCGTACCTCGATATATATAATGATACAGTACATGTCTAATACAATTATTACCTCGATACAATAAATTCGTACCTCGATATAATAAATTTTATGATCGTACCTCGATATATAATGATACAGTACATGTCTAATACAATTATTACCTCGATACAATAAATTCGTACCTCGATATAATAAATTTTATGATCGTACCTCGATATAATAAATTTTATAATCGTACCTCGATATAATGATAACAAATATAATGATCGTACCTCGATATATATAATGATACAGTACATGTCTAATACAATTATTCGATACCTCGATATAATAAATTTTATGATCGTACCTCGATATAATAAATTTTATAATCGTACCTCGATATAATGATAACAAATATAATGATCGTACCTCGATATATATAATGATACAGTACATGTCTAATACAATTATTACCTCGATACAATAAATTCGTACCTCGATATAATAAATTTTATGATCGTACCTCGATATAATAAATTTTATGATCGTACCTCGATATAATAAATTTTATAATCGTACCTCGATATAATGATAACAAATATAATGATCGTACCTCGATATAATGATAACAAATATAATGATCGTACCTCGATATAATGATAACAAATATAATGATCGTACCTCGATATATATAATGATACAGTACATGTCTAATACAATTATTACCTCGATACAATAAATTCGTACCTCGATATAATAAATTTTATGATCGTACCTCGATATATAATGATACAGTACATGTCTAATACAATTATTACCTCGATACAATAAATTCGTACCTCGATATAATAAATTTTATGATCGTACCTCGATATAATAAATTTTATAATCGTACCTCGATATAATGATAACAAATATAATGATCGTACCTCGATATAATGATAACAAATATAATGATCGTACCTCGATATAATGATAACAAATATAATGATCGTACCTCGATATAATGATAACAAATATAATGATCGTACCTCGATATAATGATAACAAATATAATGATCGTACCTCGATATAATGATAACAAATATAATGATCGTACCTCGATATAATGATAACAAATATAATGATCGTACCTCGATATAATGATAACAAATATAATGATCGTACCTCGATATAATGATAACAAATATAATGATCGTACCTCGATATATATAATGATACAGTACATGTCTAATACAATTATTATGTTTATCAACGACGCAATTCTTGAGTATCACGCATAGTCACCGGTAAAAGTGATATTTTTTTAAACACTTATTAAATTTACCAAAGACGCTTGGGTACTACGCATAATCACCGGTAAAAGTGATTAATTTAGGGAAATTTATCAAATTTACCAACGACACTTGGGTACTACGCATAATCGCCGGTAAATGGAAATAAATTTGGGGGAAATTTATCAAACTTACCAAAATGCTCGGAAATTATGCATAATGACTGGTTATTATGAATATCAGCCATATTTATCACATTTTCCGTATCATATACATATTAACAGATATTTATCGAGCTTATATACCTCTGATTATCTATGCCCCCGTATTAATAACATAATAACTATATTAAAATGTGAACTGGTCACTTTACAGGATGGAGCATTACTTCCAAAAGTTCAGCATCAAACCATACGTACGGATCGGACCGTATTTGATCGGAGTGACACTGGGTTACGTCCTTTATAAACACAAAGATCGGAAACGTCACCTGTCCGTGGTGAGTCTTTACTACGTCTGAATGTTTGACCGAGATTCCCAATGTCGCATCTAAAATGGTCTGGGACTTAACGCGACTTCATTTCAGGGAGCTCAAGCGATTGGCTGGTGCGTCGCAGCTGTCGTATCGTTGACGATGGTCTACGGGATGCACCACGTGGACACCAGTGTCGCCCTAGCTGCATTCTACAACGGTCTCGCCCCGACGCTGTTCACGGCTTCACTCGCTTGGGTTATTTTCACGTGCGTCACCGAAAATGGAGGTACGAAATTATTAAAAAATTTTCTCCCTGAATGATATGCAAAATATAAATACAAAGGGCATAATGAATGACGGTGAATTGCCCAACGAGGTTCCTGAAAAATTTATGCTCTTAAAAACATGTATGTCAAATATAATTCATGATCATATCTATACCGCTTATTGTAATCACGGATGATGTTATCACTCGGGTTTCGTTATCACTTTTGCAAAGACCGGGAAAACGCTCATCTGCAGTTATCGAGACTTCAGCTAATATTATGTTTTTTTGGCGCAAGGGTCTTGGCCAAAAAAAACTTTGACCCGCTATTTGGCCACATTTAGCCCTCGGAACTTTTTGTGTCGTGGCCCGCCAATCATTCTTAAAAAATAGTTGCCAACGATTAATTCTAGAATTAATGAAAGAAATAATTTCTGAAACGATGAAAGTGATAATTTCTGAAACGATGAAAGTAATAATTTCTGAAACGATGAAAGTAATAATTTCTGAAACGATGAAAGTAATAATTTCTGAAACGATGAAAGTAATAACTTCGGAATTGATGAAAGAAATGATTCTAGAATAAATGAAAGGAATGATTCTAGAATATAAATGAAAGAAATGATTCTAGAATAAATGAAGGAATGATTCTAGAATATAAATGGAAGAAATGATTCTAGAATAAATGAAAGGAATGATTCTAGAATATAAATGGAAGAAATGATTCTAGAATAAATGAAAGGAATGATTCTAGAATATAAATGGAAGAAATGATTCTAGAATAAATGAAAGAAATGATTCTAAAATAAATGAAAGGAATGATTCTAGAATATAAATGAAAGAAATGATTCTAAAATAAATGAAAGGAATGATTCTAAAATAAATGAAAGGAATGATTCTAGAATATAAATGAAAGAAGTGATTCTAGAATAAATGAAAGGAATGATTCTAGAATATAAATGGAAGAAATGATTCTAGAATAAATGAAGGAATGATTCTAGAATATAAATGGAAGAAATGATTCTAGAATAAATGAAAGGAATGATTCTAGAATATAAATGGAAGAAATGATTCTAGAATAAATGAAAGGAATGATTCTAGAATATAAATGGAAGAAATGATTCTAGAATAAATGAAAGAAATGATTCTAAAATAAATGAAAGGAATGATTCTAGAATATAAATGAAAGAAATGATTCTAAAATAAATGAAAGGAATGATTATAAAATAAATGAAAGGAATGATTCTAGAATATAAATGAAAGAAGTGATTCTAGAATAAATGAAAGGAATGATTCTAGAATATAAATGGAAGAAATGATTCTAGAATAAATGAAGGAATGATTCTAGAATATAAATGGAAGAAATGATTCTAGAATAAATGAAAGGAATGATTCTAGAATATAAATGGAAGAAATGATTCTAGAATAAATGAAAGGAATGATTCTAGAATATAAATGGAAGAAATGATTCTAGAATAAATGAAAGAAATGATTCTAAAATAAATGAAAGGAATGATTCTAGAATATAAATGAAAGAAGTGATTCTAGAATAAATGAAAGGAATGATTCTAGAATATAAATGGAAGAAATGATTCTAGAATAAATGAAAGGAATGATTCTAGAATAAATGAAAGGAATGATTCTAGAATAAATGAAAGGAATGATTCTAGAATATAAATGGAAGAAATGATTCTAGAATATAAATGGAAGAAATGATTCTAGAATATAAATGGAAGAAATGACTCTAGAATATAAATGAAAGAAATGATTCTAGAATAAATGAAGGAATGATTCTAGAATATAAATGGAAGAAATGATTCTAGAATAAATGAAAGGAATGATTCTAGAATATAAATGGAAGAAATGATTCTAGAATAAATGAAAGGAATGATTCTAGAATATAAATGGAAGAAATGATTCTAGAATAAATGAAAGGAATGATTCTAGAATATAAATGGAAGAAATGATTCTAGAATAAATGAAAGAAATGATTCTAAAATAAATGAAAGGAATGATTCTAGAATATAAATGAAAGAAATGATTCTAAAATAAATGAAAGGAATGATTCTAAAATAAATGAAAGGAATGATTCTAAAATAAATGAAAGGAATGATTCTAGAATATAAATGAAAGAAGTTATTCTAGAATAAATGAAAGGAATGATTCTAGAATATAAATGGAAGAAATGATTCTAGAATAAATGAAGGAATGATTCTAGAATATAAATGGAAGAAATGATTCTAGAATAAATGAAAGGAATGATTCTAGAATATAAATGGAAGAAATGATTCTAGAATAAATGAAAGAAATGATTCTAAAATAAATGAAAGGAATGATTCTAGAATATAAATGAAAGAAATGATTCTAAAATAAATGAAAGGAATGATTCTAGAATATAAATGAAAGAAGTGATTCTAGAATAAATGAAAGGAATGATTCTAGAATATAAATGGAAGAAATGATTCTAGAATAAATGAAAGGAATGATTCTAGAATATAAATGGAAGAAATGATTCTAGAATAAATGAAAGGAATGATTCTAGAATAAATGAAAGGAATGATTCTAGAATAAATGAAAGGAATGATTCTAGAATAAATGAAAGGAATGATTCTAGAATATAAATGGAAGAAATGATTCTAGAATATAAATGGAAGAAATGATTCTAGAATAAATGAAAGGAATGATTCTAGAATAAATGAAAGGAATGATTCTAGAATATAAATGAAAGAAGTGATTCTAGAATAAATGAAAGAAGTGATTCTAGAATAAATGAAAGAAATGATTTCGAAACAATTTCATGAAAACTCAGAATTAATGAAAGAAATAATTACAGAATGGATAAAAATTCAAAATTACTGAAAGAAATGGTTTTAGAATTTTTGAAACAAATAACTCATAAATCAATGAGAGAAATAATTTCTAATTACTGATATAAATTATTTCGCATTCAATATATGAATAATTGCATAATTGTTGAAAGAATGCTATAAATAAAAGAATGAAGCATAAATAATAGGGAGAATAGAAGGGAAAATAATTTCCGAATTACCGAAATAAACAATTAAAGAACCATTTGAAGTGATTAAAATTCATCTCAGCATTAATTAATTGAATCAGTAATTTTTTCAGAATTAGTGAAAAAAAAAATTATTTCAGAAGTAATAAAATTGATAATTAATAAAATAAATAATTTCAGAATAAATAAAAGGCCTAAATTATTTTCGTCCCCGTTCAACTCGGGACCCCACTGGCCCCTTCACTTAAGATGTCACTAAATTACACGAGTTGGCGGTCCGCGGGCTTCGTGGAAAGTTTCAGTTTGACCCTCGTTTCTGAAGATTCCTGGTCTATCCTACACGTCTCGTTCGACCGAACAACATGTATGGGTAACCGTACCTGCGAACGGGACTTTCTTTGGATATCGTTATCATTAACCCTGAGTCCCGATGTGATTACATTAAGCGGCGTGGGCTATAGTTATCTTGACATATTGTATTGAATGCAGTTTGTACATTTCGATATTAGAATTTGCAGGTGTGGTCAACAAAATCCTGTCGATCGAGTTGCTGGTGCCGTTGAGCCGCCTGACGTACTGCGCGTACCTCGTGCATCCCATCATCATGATTGGCTTCTATCAGTCACTGGAAAAATCGATGCAAGTGACATTCACGGTGACGGTGAGTTTAAATCTGTCAATTCCTTTCATGTTTTTTTCCCTCATGTTTGTCCATTCAACTTGATATCAGCAACTTTCTTGATTTTCGCAGACAACGTTGTTCCTCGGTTTCCTGATAATGTCGTACATGGCGGCTCTCGTGACGTCACTGCTGTTCGAGGCACCGTTCATGGCCTTGGAGAAGATGTTCATCAAGAGGAAATGAGACAATGACCTGCAGCAGTATTTAGCTTTCCGAGACCATGCGAAACTTATACCTTGCAATGCATGGACTGTACGTTTGTGCTGCAATAAACATACTGTAGTTATAAGAAACCATGGATCGCTGTTATCATTAGTAAATAAAATGTCAATGATACAAAAACCAACATGATTATTATTCTGTAATTGGTCCCAGTGGTGTATTTACAGGAGGGCATAGTGGACCATAGCTCAAGGCGGCAAATTTGAGGAATGCGAGGTCAAGAAAATTAGTAGAATGGGAGAAGGACGGCAAAATTCGTATAAATCTTGATAAATCCGTCTCTGTCCAGACAACAAGGGGCTAGGTTAGTGAGTGACGAAAAGAGTGATCTGGGGAGTTTGCAAGCACGTGAGTGAGCAAAAGTGACTTAGCGTGAGCAAGCAGCGTGTGAATGAACTAACCAAGAGAGTAACCAACAGAGCAAGGTACCAGCTTGTGCAATATTGTGAATGACCAAAAGAGTGATCTAGAGTGCGTACAAGCATGTTTATGACCAAAAATATTATATGAAGCATGTGTAAACGCGCAGATGATAAAATGAGTGACCTATAAACAGGGCCGTCATTTCAACTTTTTCCGGGGGTGGGGGGGCAAAGCACATGCACTCTATGTATGTATATATATATTTGTATATATATATATATATATATACCATTTTTAGTGTATTTTCAAAAGCCAGGGGGGCGTTGCCCCCCCCCCCTCCTAAATGACGGGTCTGCCTATAAAGTGAAGAACCACAGTCATCAAAAGAGTAACCTGACCAAAACAGTGTGCGAGCATGTAAATGACCAAAACAGAGTGCAGGCATGTGAATGACCAAAACACAGTGGAGGCATGTGAATAACCAAAACAGAGCGCAGGCATGTGAATGACTAAAACAGTGACTTAGTGAAAATGGGAGTGATCAAAAAATAACTTGGCAACAAAACAATAAATGCACCTCTGGGAAGTCCCCAAATATACCTTCATTCAAGGAATTAGTTGTACGGAGAGAAGAATACAAAGCGTCGATTCACCCTTAAAACTAGGGGGATGCACAATCTCTGGCTCGCTGTACAAATGCAGCCCTCCAAGGAATTTCTAGGGCTGAGGAGTAGGAAGGGACCTGAGCCCACAATGCAAAAGGTAGCCAATTTCGGGGCCCTTGTTTTGGTGCCCCATTTGACCGTGCGAGAAACAGGGAATTCGTATGAGACATCACCAAGTATCGCCAAAAAATTTGCCAATTATCGCTTAGATTGGTGAAAAATCGCCAACGGCGGGAAGGAAATAGAGCGGCTACTTCAAGTCGCAATAGATCAAAATGTAATTCACTAAAAAAAAAAAAAAATTACTGTACAGGGTGATTGAAGTTCCCTCTGAGTAGTTTTTCCCCAAAAACTGCTTATCCGAATACAGCCAAATTTTTAGGGTATCTCAATGAGACCATGGGAGAGAGATTTATGAAAATAAAAAAAGAAGTCAAATTTTCTCCCACCAGGTGAAAAAAAGTTGCGCTTTTCTATTGAATTTTCCTCTCCCCCCCCCCCCCCCCCCGTGCACCATATAGCTTATATACTACCCACGTTGGTCGAAATTCGGGCATTGCTGTGTTACATTTAGATCACGTGGTACATTATCACCTACCAGGATGAAAATTTTTGTTAAAATCCGTCATTCTGAATGCAGAATAAATGACAAAAATCATAAATTTATTGCAATTTGACCAGGAAAATCAATTTATAAACTTGCAACACCCGAGAAAAAAACGTTCGATCACCTCAGTTTTGAGGAAAAAAGTGATCGATTATGGGATCTAAAATAAGAAATTTAACATTTTTTAATTCCACTTTTGGCCCGGATGACAGCTTTCATCCTTCAGAAGTAATAAGTTTTTTTCTGTACGACGAAGAAATTTCTTCCCAGCAGTCTCTAATTGCTAGCTTTAGTTCCATGACGTTATTAGGCCTTTTTGGGTCTACCCTCTTCTTCAACCAGTACCAAACATTCCCGTTTGGAATATATATGTTGGCAGGCCAGTCCGTCGTTGAAATATGTTAACACTTCTAAGATACCTCTCAATTTTTTTACTGTGGTGGCAAGAGGCATTTGTCGCGCGTATTGAAATGTAAAATCAGTCGAATCCACAAACTAAATTCTCAACAATACTTCAACTCGTATCGCTTTATTGCAATTTACTGCCATTAATGATATGGGTTGGAAAATGAAGGTGCTGTCCATCGGTGGTCGTCTTAAGCTCGTTTGGAAAAAATATTTTATTTATATCCTCCGGCGGGTTTGAACCCGGGACCTTCACGGTGAAAACGAGCATCTTACCACCACGCCACTCGGGCGCTGATTGTCAACACTGGGACCTATCGAAAAGTTTCCAAGAATGACCACGTAGACTGAGTTGACTACGTTTCACGATGCTCAGTTCCCCTAATCCGTCAGCTGTCATGCAACTCCGCACGGTTAACGAGCGACGAAATTTAATTCTCTTATCAATGCACTCTTCTTTAAACTTTTCTCTTGGTCTTCTCCAGACGAATTTATGCAGCCCCCCCCCCCCACAAAGCTGAGTCCCCAAGCTGATTATTCACTCGTCACTGAAAATGACTTTATTCCAATCACCAATCATTCATGCCCCAGTGGACGTGGTTTCTACACCATGCCGAACGAGACCTTTTCTGCTGCCAAGTTAAATGAGGTTTAGGTGTTAATTTGCAGTACACCTGAATTCAGGGGATCCAGGTTCGAACCCCGTTGATGGCACAGTGGTGGCACAGAGTAATAATACTATACAGTGCGCGCGAGGGGTTACAATGTGAAGCAAAGATCCGGAGTCACGTGACTCCGGTCGAAAGGCTGGTCAGGGAATCTCGCTGGCAATGCTTTCCTTATGGCTACTCGTATGACGATCTACACGCGCTGTCTTATTTTCGATTAGAATGGCCAACACTTGCGCAGCTTTCGGATGTTCTGAGCGGTTTAGGAAAGAGGGACCAGTATCCTTTCACAAGGGAAAACTTTTTTGCTTATTCCTCTTCTTATAAATTAAAAATTGGAATATTAAATTGACGATGCAATGGATTTCTGACGTAATCTCAGTTTTTAACGACTCCATTTTGGATTTAATTCAATTAAAGTTCCAAGTTTTGGTAAAATTCAAATGTCATGAATCATTATTAAATGTTTTAATAGAATTTTTGGCAATAAATGATTGAAATTGTGAGTTTTATGAAGTTTTAACTGAAATATACGTCTCCGCAAGATTTGGCGAGATTTGGCGAGCTAGTGAGTTCATTCGACTTTTGCTCAACTTGGAAGAAAATATGCTTTTCAGAAGGAGAAATTTATGAAAAATATTCTATTTAAATAGAATGTGAGGAAAACTCCCCCCCCCCTCCAGACAATTGCAGTTTTGCATAAAAATGCATAACAACCTCTAAAAATAATAGTATTTTTACCCCTCTTCGTAACGGTTATGTTTGCATATGCTGATAAATACAGCAAAAGCCAACATGAACTAAGCCGATGAAAAAAAATCTCTCTCTATCTTCGCATTTATTATTAATTTAATTTTTATGGCGAAATATGTGTAGTGCACGCATCTCATACGGGCAGAACGAAGTTGTTGAAATAAAGTGATATTTCAGCATGGATTTTTTCCATATTCATCAAACTTACTAACTTCATTTTGAGAATTATTCGATTCATTCGTAAAAAGTGATAAATGCTACGAAATTCATCAAACTTACTAAAAATATTGGTAATTATGCATATATTTACCAACTATTATGCATAATTTCTGAAGATAACGCGCACTACGGATTTATCAAATTTACAGTAACATAAACATTATATATTTGTTGTATACAATATTTTGTTTCCTGTGTGTGTATAGATATTTAGAAAGCTATTAAAAACTGTGCCAAAAAAAATTTATTTCATGAAATTTATACTGTTTATATTCACTTCCTTCAAATATTATATATTCAATTAAAATTTAAAAACCCATGTGTTAAGAAATTATTAAGAATCATCCCTTAATGGAAAATAAAAAAATTCCGTTTTCCAATATTTGTTTATTTTATAGAATTTATTTTTTCAAATCTGATACTCCCTAAATATTTCACATAAAAATGAGTGAAATTCATTGAAAAAATGAAGGAAAGTTTTCATCAACTTGATCGAATTGAGTCAAATTTCGTTACAGCAACATCCTAGCTTCTGCGAAAACGCGCCAAATGTAATAGCGCAGAACCTGTTCTTTCCCCGACAATACTGCTCATCTTTTCTTCACGTTCAACAAGTTTTATGAATAGCGTGCGCGGTCTATTTATATCTTAAGTCTATGAGTGGTGGCCAGCTGAAGCTGGTTTTATGTGGTTTTCCAGCTTCGAGGCGCGAGTGCGAGCCGGTCTCTCATTCGAAAAAGTGTAGCAGGCAGACCTACAACACGATACTGGCATAACATGAAAATTCAAGCATTTCCATCTTTACTTCAGAAAATGTAAGGCGAGTGGCAGCAGGAACACGAAACAAGCGCAACTCGACAGCATAAATACGTTAGGGCCACACATAGACCCAGAACACACATTCCGGCATGTGCCGATTCGTTAGAAATTCCGTAGAGGAATGTGTACGAGGTGCATGTAAACGTATATACTGTTAAGTAGTTAGTATTAGTAGTACCTGAATCCCTTTTCCCGTAAACGTTTGCGTACGGTACGGTTGCAGACACGAACGTTGCACTTCACCCACTCTGAAATCAGCCGTTTCGAGGTGGCACGGCGATTTTAATTGGCAATTGCGATTAGTGTTTCCTATCATATCTCTCTGCGGTGCTACGAGGGCGTCCAGATCCAAGCAAAATTTTCTACACTAAGGGTCCACTAACATTTTATTTTGGGCTTTAAATCTCAATTAACCTTGGATAATGATGCAGTTATTATCAACTATAAATACAACCGTAGACCGATTAAGTGCAACCAATTTTTCAGCTAGTTTTTGGACCCTCCATAGTTTTTAGTCATATTTTCTTTCTTCCTTATGTTAAATGCCTTTTTTTTATTTGGCCTCCTATTTGGCACCCTCGCACAGGTCGCACTGCCCTTAGACCGTCTCTGCATATAAGACGAGTTTGTTTTGTTGAAAAATTCGTTTTTATACGTTTATATACTGGTTAGTTTATTGGAAAATAATTCAGTAGTTCCAGCTGGTATGGAGGGAATTCCTGGAATTTCCAATTTCTTGCATCAGAATTGAATGCAAGAAATTTCCAAAATTTCCTAAAGATAAATTTCCCGTCGACAGAGTAGGAGCAAAAGTGACAATGAACTATTAAGAATATGGGAGATTGTCTGTCTAAGTGCTAACAAAGAAAGCTATCTTTCCAATTCACCGACAATGGGCGTAATTGCCCATAAAAGACGAGAGCAGCGAGTGTTCGTTGCAGACTTTCATTTAACCTTGGTGGAATTCGTGTATTTTATTCTAGTCACATAAAAACATGCACACAAAAAAAGCGCGCGCTCACACATACACGCACTTGCACCTATAACGCATACAACCACCACCACGCCACATGTGACAGCCATTGCAGGTCGAGAACTCTCAAGGATGTTAGTGTAAAGTGTCAAGAAGTTCTATAAGCTAATTGCCACGCGATTATTTTTACACTAGCGGAGGAGACACAGGGTTTTATAGCAATGGACCAGACTGGGGAGCGAGTTGCCCGGAATCGCGGTACCCCTCGGGCGGTGATGCCTTAGAAGGTGAGTACATTTTTCCAGTGGATGACTTGTTTTTCCAGAGGAGATCGACGCTCACATCTAGGGAGATGTGGAATTCTCGCAGTGGTGTGCACTGCTTGAGATATTCCTCTGGTTCTAAGTCCTGTCTGAGTTCAAGGGAATGGAGTCCACCAACTAAGTTTCCATATTAAGAGACATTGTTATTATGTGAACCGTATATTATTACTAGAGCACAGATTATATGCATAAGTGCATATTTTACCACTTTTTATAGTTAATGCATCTATAAGTGCATGAAATCACCATTCAAGTATTACGTCAGAACATTTTCGGACATTTTAGACCTCCATCCCCGTTAGCAAAATTTCGTCAGCTCCGCCTTCCTAACGCTTTATGGGATCAGACACATACGCAGGGGGGAGGGGAGCACGAGCCCCCTATGCGCCCCAGGCAATCAAAAATTTAGTTTTGATACCAAAAAATAAATTATTGATTTTTGATAGAATTAAATTACCGGAAGAAAATGCCTTTATATGCTATTACAATCAATTTCTGTTGATTTCAAGGCTAATAACTCAAAATTTATCTTTAATACTGTAAATTCATTGCGACCCCCCCCCCACCATTTTTTCCCCCCGAGTGCAATATGCGCCCACACCACGCGTGATCAAGTATTTCAGTGGAATAGTAAATAAATACACCAAACGTTTGCTTTTTTTTGTAATATCTCACCGATGCATAAACCAGTTGTGGTCACAGCTGTCCACCATACAAGAAAATCGTTTTGACGAGTATTAGGCAATTTGCTTGTCCCGTAAATCATCGCGGCTTGTTTTCTCGTCAACATCATACAGGAGCGTACATGGTACAGAGTGGAGATGATCGCCATTCACGAATAATTGTATCGTTAACATATGCGGTAGGGTGAAAAGAAATAATTTCCCACGATAATCATGCGCTCCCTCGGTGAACCAAGGGATCGATTTATATGTACGATTATATGTACGATTAGATCGATTAATCTTACATCGATTTATATGTACGATTTCAAAATACAAAACATTTCTTGACTTTGAGGTTGTAACTGGTCACTCGGAAATACTAGAAACAATGTTTTCTGTCTGACCTACAACATTTGAACAGTGAAGTTTTATAACAATGGTCCTGCGAGACCAGTTTGTCAATTCCACATTTTGTTGTAGCCACTTCCTATATTTTTCTGTTTTGTTTACTCTGTTTTCAGGATATTGGTAATGCGCATACAGAATGCTACAGGAAAAGTTGGACGGCAGGCCAGTCAACAGACGAAGGGTTAGGGACGAAGTGCAGTGATGAGGGCGGATGGCGGCATCCGTTTGTTGGCCGCAGAAATCTTGGCCGCCGGAATGTTTTTGCAGGTCCATTGCGTGGGTCGAAGGTCCGGTATCGCGATGATGACGGGTGGTCTGCACTTGCTCCTCCTGGACTGGCGGGGCTTCAGCGAGTGTGGCTGTTGCCCCCCCGCCCATCGATACTGGCGTAATACGTGAGTGATGACCCCAAAGAAACAATTTTTGAGTTGATGAAAATTCTGGATTAATGAAAGAAATAATTTCGGAATTAATAAAAAAATACATAATTCCCGAATTTAATGAAAGAAATAATTCCAGAATTAATGCTAATTGTGCAATTTTTTTAAGACCTGTACACCACGATGCTTGGTTTTATTCACTTATAAATTATGGTACAATTATATGGGGTGGCGATTATAAAACTAATTTAATGCCTTTATTTTCAATCCAACAAAGTGTTTTCAAACTTTTGTGTCCGGGGGTCAGTTTCATTCTTCTACAGTTTTTAGAAATCTTAATCTACTTCCTTTACGCCATAATGCCCTTTTTCGTATTATTCCTTTCTTAAACGGTAATAAAGGCTTATGCAGCTTAAGGGATAATGTTTCCGTGCAAAGACCTCATATATGATTGACCGTATTCCTACTTTTAGGAAAGAAATTTTCCGTAAACATTTTTATTATTTAGCTCCGAAATTTTTACAATTCACTACCACTAGAAATACAAAATATACCCACACACGCGCCATTTAAAAAATCATTATTCAAATTATTAATTTCAATAGACGATGTAGACCATAGTTTCCCAACCTTTGTTCTCCCATCGCCCCCTCCTTCAGAAACTTTTATCTCCCATCGCCTCCCAACGCAATCTAAACCATAGAATCCTATGTTATACCCGTAGCTTCTACCGCCCCCTGGAACATTCCCTCGCCCCCAGGGGGCGTTAACCCCCACGTTGGGAATCATTGATGTAGTATTACTACTGGGTAGTACTTTTCCCAAAATTTTTGTCCCATCGCCCCCTTCGTCAGAAATTTTTTTCTCCCATCGTCCCCCACCGCAATCTAATCCATAGAATCCTACGTTATACCCGTAGCTTCTACCGCCCTCCCGGAACATTTCATCGTCCCCAAGCGGTCGCTGATACCCACGCTGGGAACAGGGCCGGATTAAGATGTTTGAAGGCCCTAACCACTTAAATTATTTTGGTGCCCCCCCCCCCCATACGTATATTTTACACAATGTTGAAACTATCAATGGCGGGAAAAAAATATTGAATGAAACTTATTTCAGAAGTAATTAATCCAAGACCAGCCGTGGATCCAGAAGTAAGGCGGGGAGAAATCACCCCCTCCCAAAATCCGGATAATATGGTAAAACTTGGCCTGTCCCCATAAAATACAGGACAATCCTACAATCATACATAATTAGCCACCCCCCCTAACTCATCGCTGTGGATCCATGACTGTGTCTAAGGTTGAATATATGTATACTTAGACTGACCATATTTCCTCGAGAGAAATACGGGAAATTAGGATTCCAAATACGGGAAAATACGGGCCATCGCCAATTATTGCCAAGAACGACGCCAAAAGTGAACAATGTTGCCAAAAATTGCAGAAATTATGAAAAAATAGCGCGAAACGAAGCATTACTGTAAATTGCAGTGAATTCCACGAAATAAAGCGTTCACCAAGGCAAATGTGGGAGATTAATGTTGTTATTTGTAGTTGTAATTATCGTAATATAATTTATGAGTTCAAAAATAATTTCAATCTTTGACTTCAATAAAGAATAAAAATCCAAGTAGGCGTCATGTAAAAAAACGGGAAAAACCGGGACACTTCTGCGAAAAAGTCGGCACGGCTAGAAAAAGAAAGTCGGGACTGTCCCGGGAAATACGGGACGTATGGTCACCTGATGAATACTGTAAAACATTCATTTTTAAAAATATTGTTGATGCTGCTATCTACTTTTAAAATCAGAAGTGCCTTATGTGGTGATGGCGAAGCTCAGGTATAAAAAAACTAAATTCTTCATTCAGCTTTGCTCCTTATGAACAAATCTTCTAAACTGACCTGAAAGATCAAACTTCCAGTTCAGTCAATTTTTCAAGACCCAAGGAGACATCAAAAACAAAGGAAAAAACACTCTTCACACAAGCAGACGACAGGTAAGATCGTAAGAAGGGAATTTTTCCACACTACACATTTATAGTAATGTGCTGCCATCTAACCTCAAATTTAAAAGTGACTGTTGTGGTGATGAGGAAGTTTATAGTAAAAAAACTACATTCGTTATTCCTCTCTGTTCCTTATAAACAAAGTTCATAAACTGAACTGGAAATTTAAACTGAAAGTTCGGTTATTTTTATTGGGCATAAGGAGGCGTCCAAAACAAAGTACCTCTTAATGAGCAGACGACAGACGGTTTGTTCGGTTCCCTATAAGCTAAGCTCACAAACAGAACTGGAAGTTCGAACTGCCAGTTCAGTCATTCTTTCAGGACACAAGGAGGCGTCCAAAACAAGTAACCTCGAAAGAAGCAGACGACAGACTCTGATGCTTGCATTGAGCTTATATTACGGGAGGGAGCATCCAGCCGCCGCGACTGCAGCGACATCAAATGCGAGGAAATTACGTCACCCGGCGAAAACAAAGTTCCCGCCTGGCAATTGGCCCATCGAAATGTACAGTTCGGTCTTTAAATATTGCTTTTTAAAGATTGAAAAAAGGATAAAGAACTCTTCTAAAGGTGAAAAAAGATTAAATTATTTATTTTCATTAATACTAGAATCATTTCTTTCATTAATGTTGGAATAATTTTTTTGATTAATGATGAAATAATTTCTTTCGTTAGTGATGAAAATTTTCTTTCATTAATTCTGAAATTATTTTCTTTATTAATTATTATTTCTTTCATTGCTCCTGGGATAATTGCTTTCATCAATTCTGGATTTTTTTTCTTTCAGTAATGCTGAAATTATTTCTTTCATTAATGATGAAATTATTTCTTTTTTTAATGCTGAAATTATTTCTTTTATTAATGCTGGAATTATTTCTTTCATTGATTCTGAAATTATATCTCGTTAATTCTGGAATCACTGCTTTCATTAATTTTGGAATCACTGCTTTGATTAATTTTGGAATTATCACTTTCATCAATCTGAAATTGTCTTTCATTAATGCTGGAATTATCGCTTTCCTTTATTCTGGAATTATCGCTTTCCTTTATTCTGGAATTATCTTTCATTTATTCTCAAATAATCTATTAATTCTCTTAGTTTTTCTTTCATTAATTTGGAATTATATCTTTTTTCCTTCATTCTGGAATTCTCTTTCATTAATTTTATTATTATATCTTTCATTAATTTTATTATTATATCTTTCATTAATTTTATTATTATATCTTTCATTAATTTTGTTATTATATCTTTCATTAATTTTATTATTATATCTTTCATTAATTCAGGAATATTATCTCTTTTTAATTGATTCTAGAATTTTTCTGTTATTAATTTTGGAATTATTCTTTCATTTATTCTGTTATTAATTTTGGAATTATTCTTTCATTTATTCTGTTATTAATTTTGGAATTATTTTTTCATTTATCCTGTTATTAATTTTGGAATTATTCTTTCATTTATTCTGTTATTAATTTTGGAATTATTCTTTCATTTATTCTGGAATTATCGTTTTCAGTAATATTGGAATTATATCTTTCTTTCATTCTGGAGAATTTTCTTTCATTCTGGAGAATTTTCTTTCATTAATTTTATCTCTTTTATCAATGTTGAAATTATCTCTTACATTAATTCTAGAATATTTTCTTTCATTAATTCTGGAATTATCTTATTGATGCTGAAATTATTTCTATCATTTATTGTTTTAAATTCCTGTGGATGATATAAGAAAATAACGGGGGGATTGTGTTTGTTTTCACTGAGTCACGTGATGTTCCGACGGAAGATGGAGAGACCGCATACTACATACTTACTGACCTTACATACTAACTGACCATATTTCTTCGAGAGAAATACGAGAAAGGGGCCGTTCAAGTATTACGTCATCATCGATGGGGGGGGGGGGTTGTTCTGATTTGCTGACTTTTGATGACAAGTTGGGAAGGGGGGAGGTTTGGATAATGCTTACGTCATCAGCCACCCTTTATGAAAATATGAGTTAGGATTCAGAGGGGCAGAGCTGATGACGAAATTTTGCTGACAAGGAGGGGGGGGGGAAGGGTCAGCGTTTTGCTGACTTTTGCTGACAAGTCGGGGGAGGGGGGTCAAAAATGGCTAAAAATTTGCTTACGTAACACTTGAACGGCCCCAAATTGGAATTCTAAATACGGGAAAATACGTAACATTGCCAATTATCACCAAGAATGACGCCAAAAGTAAAAAAGTTGCCAAATATTGCTGATTTTACGGAAAAAAATCGCAATGGCGGGAAACGAAGCATTACAGCAAATTGCAGGGGATTAAAATGAATTCCACGAAAAAAACGTTCACCAAGATAAATATGGGAGATTAATGCTCTTATTTACATTTGTAATCGTCACAATATAATTTATTAGTTGAAAAATAGGTTTCAATCTTTGACTTCAATAAAGAATAAAAATCCAAGTAGGCGTCATGTAAGAAACGGGAAAAACCGGGACACTTTCGCCAAAAAGTGGGGTCGGTCAGAAAAAAGAAAAAACGGGGACATTCCCGGAAAATACGGGACGTATGGTCACCTCAGTCATACTCCCTCGAGTAATAATTATCCCTCGAGTAATAATTATAAGCTCGATCGAGGCTTGATTTATATATTGTTGGTGCTGCCATCTAATCTCGAAATTTCGGGCAACTCATGCGATGATGAAAAGCGAGAGTTTTCTCTCTCTCTCTCTCTCCCTTTATATATATATATATATATATATTATCTTTTAGCATAAAATTTTTTTATGAGACGAAAATGTCGGTAACAAAATTCGTACATTTGCAAGAATCGATTTTATGTAGAAAAAATAATTATTTCTTTCCACAAAAAATATTCGGACAATATGTTTGATCGAACAAATAAGTGAAAACACGGATTATATGGCCTTCAGATAGTGTTACCAGATTCAAAACTGAAAAAAGAGGACGCCTGGTGCGAACCTTAGGCAGTGCCGTCTTAACGCATGCCTCCTCCACCCTGGGCCGTGCCCGAAGAGCCTCAAGAGAAGAGGTGCCTCAGAAAAACGAGAAGTAGTGGAATTTTTCGAGAATTTTCCTGGTAGGGCCTCCAAAAAATCCCTTAGCTCGGGGGACCTATGATACTATTACGACGATCCTGCCTGTCAGCCCTACTCTTGTGGAAGTCATGGAATTCCAGTAATTGATGCCTTTACTTCTATTAATTTACATTAATTACACAAAAATAGCAATAAAAATTCGAAAAATGATTCAAGTTATCGAATATATTTGATAAAGAGGATGATGAAGCGCTTTAAAAGTATGACAAAAATTTATGTCTGTTCAATATGGTTCGAGCCACGATGAAGTGTCAGCAGACAGACAGACAGACATGACCGCTGACCGCCCAGAGAGACCATCTTGGGAGGGTTTGCGCTCTTTCCCAAGGGGATGGACGGTCTCGGAGGGCCGAAGTGTCAGCAGATGGACCACGCGCTAATTATTATTAATAATTTATGAATTTTGTAAAATTAATGCCAATCCCTCTCAATGGATCGTGTTTGATTACGATCCAGACTATCAACGCGTTCTTGAAATAATAAAAAGAATGAGTGTACGTTCTTTGCGAAAAAAATTTCCCCTTCAAGATTTACGTTCGTAACTCGAAAAGTTTATAAATCGGGGAGCAACTACATAAATTTTTTTTAAAGGGGGCCGCAAATTTTTTTTTTTGCATTGGGACGCGAAATTCTCTTAAGCCCGGACCTGTCTCCGATTTTTGAATTTAAATATCTCACGGAATAATGCAGTTAAAAACATTTAATTTGTTTGTTGGGCTCAGAGGAGCAAAGACCGACAACTGTCTAATTGGAAGTTAGAGGACGGAGGCATGGGGGGAATCGTAAAAAAATTTCCATTTTTTTTTTTAATTTTGTGTACACTGTATTTTCCTCCCCAAAACCCGTACAGCGTGATTTTTGGTCACATTTTGAGAGTTTTTAAAATTAGAACCTCTACGACGAACGGCTGATGAGATAAAGGCTGTAACAACACTCCAAAGAGAAACCATTGAATCTTAGAATGGCCATAATATTAACATTAGGCAGGGCTTCAAGTAGTGGGTGGGAGCAGGAGGGTCTGGTGCCCCGGGCGCATCACAAAAGGGGGCGCAAATTTCACCATTCAACCTATCCTTCAACATTGCGACGGAGGTGCCTAAATGAGTGGTTGCCCCAGCTAACCAAGTATCCAGTTGTTGCCCTGCCAGTAGGTATAGGTATCTTATTTCTGACGAATCACCGTTTTATATTGGGTATTTTCTCTTTTAGGCCGGTATTACACTATAAAAGATTGATAAAATCCCTTTTATAAAACTTGAAAAATCTAACCAATAAGGTCATTGGCTACATTCTAGAAAATTCAACCTGTGACGTTATTGGCTGCATTTTTAAAGTTTTATAAAAGGACTTTTATCAAACTTTATAGTGTAATACCGAACTTAGATACATTCTTAAGTTTGTGATTTACTCTTGGTAGCATTTCTTTTACTTCTATAGATCAAACTACACAGTTGATCCACTATTGACCCACAAAAATCATGTCCTTATTCTGTAGAACTTGGTTTACTGCGTGGGCCCACGCAGTAAACCATAATCAATGATAATGATTATTCCAAATAATATTACAAATAAGCGATAATTATTCGCAACTCGAAGGAGTTCCATAGATCATTTTCTCTACGGGCTCCGCGGCTGCTAATGGTGGCCCTGGAATTGACCCAATCCTGAGGGTCCAATAGCATTTTATTTTGCGCTTTAAATCTCAATTAACCTTGGATAATTACGCAGTTATTATTAACTACAAATACAATCGTAGACCGATTAAGTGCAACCGATTTTTCAGCTATTTTACGGACCCCTTAACATCATATTTTTTAGTTACTCTTTTTCTTCCTTCCATAAATTAATAAATGCCTTTTTTTTGGTGCCTATTTTAGACATTTTTAGTGCCTTTTTGCCTGCCTATTTCGACCATTTTCAGTGCCTGAACTTCCGGGCGCTCTACTGATAAGATATTGTAGGCTTCTTCCGAATGACAATAATGTCTTGTGATACATTGTTTGGAAAAGAATGATTTTTTGATCATTACGCCTAAAGGGCCATTAAGATAAAAGGGATAAAACATTGGGTTATGGTCTTTCCACTTTGGTGACTAGCGGCCCCCCAACATCAAAAATTTGTGCTGGTGACGCAATTTGTGTATACATATACAGGGTGTCCTGTAAGTGCTAGCGTGGCCTTCATTACATCAACCGATTGTCGTAGAGGCGTGGTTTCTATTTAAAAATTGTGCAAAATGTGTTCAAAAATTACTCTGTACCAGTTTGAGGAGTAAAAATACAGTGTGTCACAAAATAAAAAAAAAATCTAAATTTTTATACAGCACCCGTCTTCTAACTTCCAATTAGAAAATTGTTGCTCTGCCTCTCCTGAGGCAAACAGAAAAAAAAAATCATATTTTCCAAGTGCAATATTCGCTGAGATATTCGAATTCAAAGCAAAGTATGGAAAGGAGAGCTGTCCGTAAGTTTTTTGCTGTTATTTCATATATAACTTCTCTCCGATACATTCAAATCGAGCACAACTCCGGTCTATCGCCGTAGGCAATTAACTACCGATTGAGTTGCGCCGGAAGTGTGAGTGCCCACCCCCTCCATCCGAATCCCTTGGGTCCTCCAGAGCTCCTGTGACCCGAAACCCCTGAGCGGGGCCACGAAAACGATCACATACGAAGTATACAAATAAACACGTAATACACAGCTGCCTCACGACATTTGGCCAGTCGTGGCCCAGCCGCCTCGCGACAGTTGCCTATACAGCGCAGCTCTTGTGCCCTCACGAGTAAAATTCTTAAAATGTAGCAAATTCGAGCAAATTCTTCGAGTGGTGAGCTCCCATGTGAACCCTCCATTGCTTGGTTGAGCAATTGCTGGTCTTGCCAGACGGTGATTGTTAGGCGCCGACCAAAAGGTCCTTGGTTCCGTCCTCAAGGCCCCTCCCCTTCCGAGTTGGGCCTTCTGTAGATTCTACTTGGCTCATTCCATCATCCTTCTCAGCATCTGCACTTGCCAGCCGTCGCTTTTTAGGCACCGACCAATGGGTCTTTGGTTCCGCCCACCATCTGTGCACAGTTTCAGGTCACTCAAGAAACCATTTTCAGAATAATCAAATGGATCGCGGCACACTTTCAAATCACTTAATTAAGTGGCCCGTGACACGTTTTGAGATCAGTGGAGTGGCCCACACTCTACAAAAAAAGCAGAACACCTTTACCAGGTTCTACCGCATTTGATGGTTTTTATTCCTTAAGAATTCATGCACGGATGTAATAGTGATCTCCTCATCTTTCTTTGTGCACACAAAAACAAAAGGCGTGATATTTGTTATTTCAACTCATTATGGTATTTGGATTTCAAGCTATAATTTGGCATCTTGCCATTTTACGCGGTTGTTGCCTCGCACACGCGATAGTTTCATATTTTTTCTAGTTTTTCTCACTAGTCATCGGCTTTCCTTGTCATGCTGACTCGACTGTAAACGGTGTTCATCTTCCAGTTTACAAATGTACATCTCCGGGGTATTAGCATTGCGCCTATTCGGGTGGGTGTTTTTGCTGCAATGCGTTTCGGGTACGGAACTGAAGCCTCTGACGGAAGATTCCGTTCGGAACATACTCCGGGATCGTCACTGTCCAGCGCAGATATTCACGGGGCCTCAGCGGTCCATTCAGTGTAACAACGCAGAATACTTCCGAAACGTAAACTCTGCATACTCTGGAAGCGGGGACGCCCTAAAAAGATGTCGGCGCGATCTCGAGAGGATGATCGACAGTGTCGGCGAAGAATGGTCCTTGAGAAGTAAGTCCAGTGTTAGCTTTTTACATGGAAATATTTGAACGTGATGCATTTCTGATGTTGTCCAAAAAAAAAAAATTTCGCACCCCCTTGCTCTAGCTATCCTTTACTTACCATCCCTTACGAGGGACCTAACTACGCATGGCAACCAAATTACATTTAGAAAGATTGGCATCAGTCTCATACAGTGGAACTTGGGTTACCCATATACTAGGGGAAAAAACAATGTGTGTAGACTCGAAATGGGAAAAAATTAACCACGGCTAGACGAGTTTCGGAACTGTATGAAGTTCCTTCATCAGTAGCAAAGAAAATAATTGGGAGATAGTGAAAATACTCCTTACAGCGGGTGTTACTCGCTGTTCCAGGCAAACGGTCGAATTGAAATGACCGGCAACAAGAGGAAAAGGAGGAAAACCTCGGTCCTTTGAGGAGGAAAGTTTCTCTTGTCAATTCGACTCTTTGTTTGGAAACCTAGTATATTGTCTGATCCAAAAGGTAATTCAATTTCTATTGGGTTAACCAGCATAATTTGTTTGCACGTAAACGTGCTCGTTATCGGAATCGCTAATTATCGAATCAAACTTTCCCTTAGCAAAAAAAAGAATGGATACTCGGATGAGAGATTCGTTCCACAATTATTCATTTACATGAAAATGACTAATATGAACGGCATTCAATCAATAATAATGTACAACACAATTCTTTTGTCAAATAAAAAGAACACCATAATATTATTATATAATAAATAATACAATACAATACACATAACATATAAATTTAACATAAAGTATTTCTCTCATTTATTTAATACTAGCTGATACCCGGCGACGTTGCCCGTCCCGTAAAAAATTAATATACGTATAGCTTATTAATTATTTCTTAATCAAAAAAAATTCTGCATCAAGTAAGAAAAAATTACTTTTATTTTTAAATATTTTAATTAAAAACTTGAGGCAATCGCTTGTGGGTACACAATATTTTTTGTTTTCCCATCTGGTGTATAGATGCACAAATTTTTGGGATTACCAACACGCGAACAGGCGACGAAAAGCTGTCCGTGAGAAATACAGGGCTCAAGTAGGTTGATACCTGCCACTGGTAACGACTGGCCCTGCGCTATGTTGATTGTCATGGCAAAAGTTAAACGAATCGGGACCTGTAATCACTAGAAAATGAATGGCATTTCCTCAGTGATAATTGGGATAGGGGACATTTAAGTATTACGTAAGCAGATTTTCAGCTATTTTTGACCTCCTCCTTCCCCCTGTCAGCAAAATTTCGTCAGCAGCTTAGAATATCTCATATCTTCAAAAAGGGGTGGTTGATGACGTAAGCAACCTTCAAACCCCCCCCCCCTGGCATCAAAAGTCAGCAAATCCAAATCTAAAAAAACTGGTACAACCTGCCTAATATCATGTAGGGCCCCCGCGAGCATGCAGAAGTGCCGCAACACGACGTGGCATGGACTCGACTAACGTCTGAAGTAGTGCTGGAGATAATTGACACCATGAATCCTGCAGGGCTGTCCATAAATCCGTAGGAGTAAGAGGGGGTGGAGATCTCTTCTGAACAGCACGTTGCAAGGCATCCCAGATATGTTCAATAATGTTCATGTCTGGGGATTTAGGTGGCCAGCGGAAGTGTCTAAAGTCAGAAGAGTGTTCCTGGAGCCACTTTGTAGCAATTCTGGACGTGTGGGGTGTCGCATAGTCCTGCTGAAATTGTCCAAGTCCGTCGGAATGCACAATGGACATGAATGGGTGCAGGTGATCAGACAGGATGCTTACGCACCTGCCACCTGTCAGAGTCGTATCTAGACGTATCAGGGGTCCCATATCACGCCAACTACACACGCCCCATACCATCACAGAGCCTCCACCAGATTGAACAGCTCCCTGTTGACATGTAGGGTCCATGGATTCATGAGGTTGTCTCCATACCCGTACACGTCCATCAGCTCGAAGCAATTGGAACCGAGACTCGTCAGACCAGGCAACGTGTTTCCAGTCCTCAACAGTCCAATGACGGTGTTGTCGGGCCCAGGCGAGGCGTAAAGCTTTGTGTCGTGCAGTCATCAAGGGTACACGAGTGGGCCTTCGGCTCCGAAAATAGGATATATCGATGATGTTTCGTTGAATGGTTCGCACGCTGACAATTGTTGATGGCCCAGCATTGAAATCTGCAGCAATTTGCGGAAGGGTTGCACGTCCGTCACGTTTAATGATTCTCGTCAGTCGTCGTTGGTCCTGTTCTTGCATGATCTTTTTCTGTCCGCAGCGATGTCGTAGATTTAATTTTTTACCGGATTCCCGATATTAACGGTACACTCGTGAAATGGTCGTACGTGAAAATCCAAATTTCATCGCTACCTCGGAGATGCTATGTCCCATCTCTCGTGCGCCGACTATAACACCACGTTCAAACTCATATAAATCTCGATAACCTGCCATCGTAGCAGCAGTAACCGATCTAACAACTATGCCAGACACTTGTTGTGTTATATAGGCGTTGCCGACCACAGCGCCGTACTCAGATTGGTTCCATATCTCTTTATTTGCATACGCATGCCTGTACCAGTTTTTTTGGCTCTTCAGTTTATAAGGTTATTTATTTCTTTCACAAATTCCGAAATTATTTCTTTCATTAGTTACGAAATTATTTCTATATCTCTTTCATTTATTCTATAAATATTTCATTTATTATAGAATTTTCTCTTTCACCAATTCCGAAATTATCTCTTTCATTAATTCCGAAATTACTTCCTTCACTAATTTCGAAATTATTCAACAAACGAAAATTCGAAATTAACAAATTCTAGAATTAATCGGTTTTCAATGTTTTCAACCATTTTCTGAAAATGTTCGGCAGGCCACAACAAAAAGCTGCGAGAGCCAAATGTGGCCCGAAAGGCCATACGTTGAAGACCCCTTTTCTAGGTGCGGGTGAAAAAGAAAAACCATCGGATCAGTTATGATAAAGTGAAACTAAATGAAAGAGAGTAAATTTTTTTGCTCTTTCGCAATGAGAGCGATTGCCCCTTCCAAGAGAGCCCGATAATATGGGAAAATGTGTCTGCCCATCCCCCTCCCGATTCATCACCCTGGATCCGCGCCGGGCCGACAGACAGGCCAGAATAGTCCGAATTTAATGACAGACATCCAGTACTTCTTTGCATTTCCACTATTACGATAACTCTATATTAATCTATGTATACGACAGTGTTGGACGCTGCTGGGAAGCCCGCTAATGGCATTATAGAAGGTAATTTCGTATGGCAGGGCGACTACTTCGAATGCCTCAACACATCGGCTCCTGCAGCTGGAAACAAGACACCATTCAATGGACGGTACTGCTTGCTGAACCACGATTTAAACATAAAGATCAAGGTATGTACAAATACAATCGACCGTTAGCAATCGATTTTCTGTTTCAATGAAAGAAAAAAAAACCGCATTGTCCAATAACGATGGGTCTGTGTATATTAGAAACAGAACGTGACTCTTCCACTGACGATTGGAGTGTGCGTTCCGGATACATGCGATGAAGATTCACTCGCCAATGTAACTCCCATTACAAGTAAGTGCATGGTTACAATCACCGATGCCACCATGTTATATATAAGTTTTTAATGTTGTCTAATGATTTTTATTTCGGCAGAAAAATTGGCATCTAACCCTCTCGGACCGATGAGGATGACTGGGATTCTGTGCAGGTCTCGAACCATTCCGTGGGATGCACCAGCTATAGTCATGTTGTAAGTAATTGATCTAAAATCATGTCTCAGAGCTTTAAACTATGGGAGTAAACAGAAAAAAAAAATGCAATGGAACCCTCCCCCACCCCCCGGGTCGCAATCCACTTATTCTGGAGATACATGCATCACCCCATTCCAGAAGTCGCCAAAATTTGGCAAACTCGCTCGCATCACGAGAAGCGACCGCGTAAAAATTTGCCTTGATTGATTTTTACGGAGGGAACGCCCACTTTTTTTTATCTCTCTAACGGTGTTATCGTATTATTTATTTTTACCTCTTAGACTAGAAACTTATATACGTATAATGAATTACCATATGACCCGTAGTTTACGGGATATTTCCGTACTTTTGGCCGTCCTGACTGTTTTTAAAAAGGGTCCCGTTTTTCACGTCTTATTTTCAACAACAAATTTCGCTTTTTTTTATAGTTTTTTTTTTTTTTTTTTGCTGTAAGTGGCAACTCAACTTGCCTTTGACAATCATTTCGGTTATAACTGGCAACGTTAATTGCCTTTCATAACTTTTTTTAGCGATATCCCGTATTTTTCTGAAAGAGATATGGTCAGCGAACGTATTTATCGTGTTGTGTGTATTGATACTTGTCCACTGGAGAGACTTCTGAGCGGCCGCATTCGATCCGCTGGCAGATTGCAGCTGCAGGGGTGCAGATGTGCACCCCTGCTCTAACGGTACAGTAGAACCTCTCGATAACGGACACACATGGGACCAAAAATTCTTCTTTTTTTTGCAAGCCGAGCACAACTCAGGTCTATCGCCATGGGCAATTTACTACCTATTGAGTTGTGCCGGAAGTGTGAGTTTGTGTACCCAACAGTCTGAGTGCGTATCTAGTGTTGTGTATGATTTTTAGTGCTGCCATCTATATCTCAGAAGTGAAGTGAGTGAAGTGTAATGACTGAATATTTGTACTGTTTGTAGGACTGTTGCTCTCTGTGGCGAGACTTTTTGACGCGGAGATCGGCTCGACCAAAAATTCTGTCCGTTAACGGGGAGTGTCCGCTATAGGGGAGGTACGATATAAAGCGTAATCAAGTTTATACGACTTTCACATTTATACGTCTGGCTTCGATTTGGCAATTGGTCCCTATATATTTTAATGTTAATGCTACTGTCTAATGTATGTTTTACCGTGTGTAAAAGTGACGTAGCGGTGGTTATGCATAATCACAAATCGTCTCGATAAAGGAAGTTTGATTAAATTTCACTACAATTTATCACTTTTACCGGCGGTTATGCATAATTCCCAAATAAAGTTGGAAAGTCTTATATAAGAAATATGGAAAAATTTATAACTTTTCTTCTCTTCATTAAACCAATTAATGACTTTTACCCGTACATTGTACACGTACCACACGTATTTTTCAATAAAAATTGAATTATATTAAAATAAGTGTAAAAAGAAGATAAAAATTAACATTATCAGTTTTGTAATGTTGGCTTATGAACAAAAATTAATAAATTAGAGCAGCGGTTCTCAACATTTCCTGACTCGCCTTTTCAGTGTATAATTTCTATGGCGGAGCCCTGGTTAACTCGAAGAGCCCTTTTTAGTATATTATTTATACGACGGTACCCTTTAGGCCTCTTTTTTTGTTTATAAAATTTATTGATCTATTTTATTATCCTCGAGTGGCCGCGGAGCCCCTGGGAAGTGCACACGGAGCCCCGGTTGAGAACCGCTGAATTAGAGTTTGGAAGGAAAAAAAAAAAGAAATTTCGTCTGATTTTTATGTCCGCTATCGGACTCCTCTAACAGGGAGTGAGATAAGCCCTATTCTAAGGGACCGGGGATCACAGAAAAGTGTTCGTTAACGGGGAGTGTCTGTTAGGATGGGGGGGGGGGGCTTTCTTTATTTTCTCTTTCTAACCGAGCACAACTCAGGTCTATCATCATATATGGGCGATTTATAGGGGAGGTTCTACTGTACATAATTAAATGCACGTATGTGTCTATGAGTTGAAAATATTTCTTTCCCTCTAAATCTCAGGATTACTTTATTCATTGGCGTCAAAAAAAAGGGTAGGGGGAAGAAAGTCCTAAAGTTCATATTAACAAGCGCTGAGCATGAAAGTCCTTTGCGACGTTGGGTTCCATTGCAGAAATTCATCTTGACGTACATTATCACCTCCCTCGTTCTTCAATTTTCAGGACAATAATCTCCATATTAGTGACCCTGGCCACGATCGGAACTTTGTTGACCATCTACGAGCGCAAATTCTCGCACAAGCCGGACCTAATAGAACCACAGATAGACTTGGACATCAATGGTGGAAACAACTTGCATATCGATGGAAAAGTCAATGAAGCTGGAAATGGCGACATCATGGCATCGGACATTGGGCACAATGAACACATGAGTATGAATTTACAATGCTAAGAAATATACATTCTTCTGATCCTAGGTGGGGGGGAATTCGACTTTTTCCCAGTCCTGAGCACCGTACGAGGCCTTCATCAGAAGAATAGCCCCTGCAGGCTTTGACATTTTCTCAAACTCGCATTAACATAGCGGCTATCGACTAATGTCTCGATTTGAGCTAGATGGGCACAACGATACACAATGCAGAACCATCTACACTATACAGCACAATACGCACTGCACCACCATCGGTAATACATCACAATACGCAATGCAGAACCATCTGCTAAATAGCAAAATACGCAATGCACCACGATACACATTGCGCTACAACCATCAGCAATACTGCACAATACGCAATGCACTACCATTGGCAAAATATCACAATACACACAATGCATTTCAATACGCAATGCATCCCCATAATCAATACAAATACAAATACAAATACAACGCCACAACAGGCAAAATGCCCAACGAGGTGGCTGATAAAAAGATGCCCATAAAAATATGGTTGTCATATGTTTCAAAAATACAGCAACCCAATTAAAAATGCAATTAACACAAATTACAAACAATATATACACATGATAAAATATTATACAATGCCCATAAAGAATACTTATGGTTGTCTTATTCTAAGAATGGATAGCTTCTCGATTTACCCCAACATGTTATCGTATTTCTTTTTAAACGTGTCAATTGTGTTACAATTTACTACCTCCGGGGGTAAGCTATTCCATTTATTAACAACCCTATTGGAGAAGAATTCCCTGCGACACCATAACCTTGCATTGTCCCTCACCAATCGATACTGGTGTCCCCTTGTAAAAGCAGTCGATTGGCGGTGTACTAAAAGTTCATGGTCCATCCTATCCATCCCATTGAAAATTTTGAACACTTCGATCATATCTCCTCGACACCTGCGTTCATCCAATGTAAACATATTCAAAAAATGAAGTCTTTCTTCATAACTCAAGCCCTGTGTGCCAATAAGGACACGCGTAGCTCTTCTCTGCACCCCTTCAACCAAGTCTATGTCCCTCTGTAGGTATGGTCTCCAAAACCTTACAGCATACTCCAGTCCAGGACGAACTAAGCCTCGAAAAAGCGGAAGAATGACTTTAGGAGAACGCGAAGAGACCTTTTTGAAAATGAGACCAAGCATTCTATTCGATTTTTTGACAACCGCTGAACAATGTTCAGAAAACTTAAGTCGCTCGTCAATGAGAATTCCCAAATCGGTGACTCTAGTTGCATCCGGGATAGTGACACCATTCAACTCGTAAGAGAACCGTGGGTTGTTCGAACCAAAATGAGCGACCATGCACTTATCTACGCTAAACGTCATGCTCCATTCATTTGCCCATGCTGCAATCTTGTTTAAGTTGGTCTGGAGCAACTCCCTATCGTTTTCATTTCCGATTACCCCCATTAGCTTCACATCATCTGCGAATTTGCTAGTAATTCCATCGATACACTGATCGAGTTTGTCGATAAAAAGTGAAAAAAGTATGGGGCCAAGGACACTTCCCTGAGGAACTCCACTTGTGACGTCTGTCCAACCAGAGAATTCCCCGTTCACCATAACTCGTTGCGACCTATCTCTTAACCACGATTCTATCCAATTCAGCAAGTTGCCCCCTATTCCAATCTCGTGTAAACGCTTCAAGAGTTTGCCATGTTGGACCCGATCGAATGCCTTCTGGAAATCAAGGTAAACAACGTCGACATTTTTGCTCTTACCCAAAGCCTTAGTCACGTAATCATAGAAGCAAAGGAGGTTAGTTACACATGACTTCCCCTTCCTGAACCCATGCTGATTATCCGACAATACATTATTCTCGTCTATCCACTTCACAAACTGCCTTTTGATGATAATTTCCAAAATTTTCGAGAGGGAGCTCGTCAAACTCACTGGACGATAATTAGACACCACTTCTCTACTACCCTTCTTAAATATCGGAACAACGTTAGCCAGTTTCCAATCTCTCGGGACGATACCCTCAGCAACACTACTCCTGTATATCTGTGCGACTGGCCCCAACAATTCATTAGCACCTTCCCTGAGAACCCTGGGATAGATATCATCTGGTCCTGGTGCTTTGCTTGCACATACATTTCTTAGAAGATTTAGGACCTCCACGTCTTCCACTTGAATATCGTTGAGCGTTTTATTACCCCATGCAACACCCGTATATCGAATATCATTATCTCCATTAAAAACCGACGCGAAAAAGTCATTGAAAGCACTACACATGCCTACATTGCATGTACCGGGTTTACAGCACAATACGCATTGCACAACAACCATAGGCAATGTAGCACAATAGGCATTGCACCATGACCATAGACAATACAGCACAATACGCATTGCACAACAACCATAGGAAATGTAGCATAATAGGCATTGCACCATGACCATAGACAATACAGCACAATACGCATTGCACACACAATGCATTTCGATAAGCATTGTACATGCAATGCATTTCGATAAGCATTGTACATGCAATGCATCTGGATATGCAATGCACCACCATCATCATCAATACAGCACAATACGTAATGCGCCACCATCGCCAATGCAGCATAATACGCGATGTATCATCATCGGCAATACAGCACACATATGTTATAGCACTGTTTGTAGTAATCTTCGGAGATCGGCACGATGCTCGCAAACAAAAAGTTGAAGATTACCTGTTCCAAAAACAAAACGCAGTAGAAACCAATACATACACTCCCTGAGCTACGGAACAGGATACGTTCTGAACATTGTCATTCGCGAGTCGAAATCACGCCCATCCGCTGATTTGAGAGCAGAAAGCGGATCTGGTTGAAACATTGCTGCCTGATGTCACCAAGATCACCAAAAACTTTTGGTTAAGAACTTAAAAAGAATCGTAAGTCGGGGACTGGCTTTATTAAAGTACATACGTATTTGACTATAACAGAATTTCCATAATGTTTTGGTGTGTCTTGCAGGTAATGTTGGCCATCGTAAACTGATGCAGTTCCTGAAATGCTTCTGCGTCCTCACCAACGGTGCCAAGATACTCGACACCAGCAACAAAGGCGAATTCCGTTGCGTTCACGGGATACGGTTTCTCAGCCTGTCGTGGGTCTTACTCGGCCATACTTTCGCATTCTCACTGAATTCTGGATTGTCATGTAAGAGGCTTTGTTAAAAAAAACTTACCGTTGTCCAATTTTTGTGCTATGTGGCGAACGAGGCCGTCTCCACAGCACCACGGGCCCTCTTCCGGGCAAAGCGATATTCCGCGGCTTTTCCTATAACCTATGTAAAGATCAAGGCCGACTCACCATCCGCCATTAATGCGCAGAGCGACGTCAGTATTGTCATTGTAGCCAATTACTGTTCCATATGCCGTTTTTTTTTTAACGATTAGACGCCACTCTGAGCAGAAAGCTTTTTTTCCCATCCTCGGTGAGCCAACACCCTCTTCTTTAGGGAGCGTTGGATGAGCTCACCAAGGTATATTTAATCGCATTAACCAAGCCTCTATACAATTAGAAATGTCCTCTCCACTTGTCAATACAAGTTTCATTGAGAGACTGGTTATTGGTGGAGATGAAGATTACAAGGAAGAAAATTCATCACTGCCCCCACGGGGACTTGAATCCCGGTCTCTCGTTTACCGGACGAGTGCTCTACCATCTAAGCTGTGGAAGCAGATAGAATGTTTCAACCTTGGAGCGCATATATATGTTGAAAGGTATCGTACATGGACGAGCTATTAGTTGATTGTTGACGCCGGTAGCTTGAAAGTACCAGCCGAATAATTTACATACTTGCACTTCAAAAAATTATATTAGCAAATCTCACCGTCGTGGGATCCCCAAGTAGTGCCACCACCCTCTATAGATAAGAGACAACACTATAGGATCTTAGTTATAGGGGTATTTTTCGTGCTTACGGTGAATTGTTGCCGGTAAATTGTTTGCTCTGCGAGTTTTCCTAGCAGTGAATTTTCCGTGAATCGCCCGGATGTAATATTCCATCGGAGAGAAGAGATGGATTTTGATTCCATATATGATCAAAAAAATTAAATAAATCTCATACCTTTCGGGCTGTTATGCCATGTTCCAAACTGCTTCATAGCAGACGTTTTGTCCACTATTGCGATGGACATCTTCAGAGCTATTGAAAGCCGCGCGACGTAGTTGAACCCAAAATTTTAAAAGAACCACGGATGGATTCAACTACGTCGGCTTTCAATTGCATTATCTAACCCAAAAGGTAATTCATTTCTATCTTCAGAGCTGTCTTTGTTGAGCGAGGAGACGAAAAGACCTCCTACGGTAACCGTCGTCGACTGACGCTTTCGCTGGAGACCCGGAAGGATCAACTTCGTCGTTGTGACGTCGAGCAAGTGACGCGTAAATGTTGATGGCAACTTCTGATTGTGTAAGTGGGGATCGGAGTCTTTAAATGCGAAAACGGGGGGGGGGGGGGGGGGTTGTCCGAATTCGGAAGAGTTGATTTTCTAACCGTCCTGATCTTGGTGTTTCGGATTGCCGGGTGTCACATCTTGCTCAAGTGCAGTCCTTCTTCCTTCCTGTTGAAATTATCCCTGCGCTTAATGATATCAATTGCTTCGCGGTTTCGTCGGGAGTAGAAGTGGGTTTCTGAAGATATCTTCATCCCCCAACTCCAATCCTCACTCACCCAATCAGAAGTCGCCACGTCCCATCAACATCTACACGTCACTTGCTCGACGTTCCAACGACGAAGTTGAGCTTTCCGGGTCTCCAGCGAAAGCGTCAGTCGACGACGGTTACCGTAAGAGGTCGTTTCGTCTCCTCGCTCACCAAAAAACAGCTCTGAAGATGTCCACCGCAGTAGTGAACGAAAACGACTGCTACGAAAGCAGTCTGGAACACGGCATTACAGCCCGAAAGGTATGAAATTTATTCTAAACTCCCGCCTTGAGAAAGCCTACCTTCTCTTTTCAAAATAAATGATACTGTATATTTCTTCAATGAAGTGGGATTACCCGAAAGCCTGTACATAGCTGACACCGCCGCTTTCCAAGTGATCACGCACGGAGTGTTTGCTGTCGACTCGTTCTTCTTGTTGAGGTTAGAATTATCTCAGTGATTAGAATTTACATACATGAGTTATACTGGTTCAAATATTAAATGAATTGCATTTCTTCGCATGTGTGTGTACAACCGAAGTGGTTTCTTGTTGACGTTCCTGTTCCTACGTGAAGCCGACAAGAGAGATGGCCAAATAGCTTGGGGAATGTACTACTTCCATCGCTACTGGCGGTGAGTATCTTGCTTCATTAAATGCCATGTTGCGTGTGTGAGTATACAGTGTGCGTTCCGCAAGTGCTAATGCGGCCTTCATCTCATCAACCGTCCCTCTTAGAGGTATAGTTATGGCCCCCACAAAGGCAACGCTCGGGGCTCTATCCCTGAGGCCCGGGGCAATTTTCATAATCTTTTGAATTTTCACGCTATCTTATATATAAATGTGAAAGTATGTATGTATGTATGTATGTATGTATGCTCTTTATACAAATCTACAGTTTTAGACCGATCGTCGCCAGATTTTGCATATATACCAAACAGGACCGGGATTGAGCCGTAGGCTACTTTAAAAGTTCGTCAGAGCTGGGCAAATGCCCGAAATGGGCGAAAAACTGTCGGGCAACAATGGTTTTGGGGGCCTCAACAATCACTTTCGGAACGTTTACTTTGGTTACCGTGGTTCCCAACAATGCGTTTCAGACGTGTATATGTCTTTACAATGGTTTGTCACATCTTTAACACTGCCATCATTACAGTTTATTCCTTTATAATGGTTTGGCTCTTTTCCAATTTAATTGCAGAAAACTGGGAAGCGCCGGGTATTTCTGCTAGCCTATATACAGGTTGTCCTGTAATCCTGTAAGTGATAATGCGGCTTTTATCTCATCAACCGCCCATCGTATAGGTATAGTTTCAATTTAAAAAATGCGTAAAAGGCATTTGAATAATATTCGCTGCACAAGCTGGACGTATGACGTCGCTAACAACAGAGAACAACAACTACGCTGACAAAACTGGGAATAAAAATGTTCAACGCCAACTGATGAACTCAATGCTTGCCTCAAATCATCAACACTCTGGCACGAAGTTAAAAAATTATCATTATCCACCAACATGCGAGTTCAACTGCAAAATGACTCAGCACTGCTATCATTTTCACAGTAGACCCAAGCACTGGACCGATTACGTTCCCAAATGGATTTTGCCAGTTGTTAAACTCAGTTCAAGAACTTGCAGACAAAGTCTTCCCAAAAATTCAACAAAATGACCAAAACCATGAGTGGCTTTCTGAGAGCGATTCGGGCACCGACAAATGACAGTGTGAACAATATCAACGAAAAAATCCTAAAAATTATGCCAGGAGACTCCACATCTTAGAAATCGGTTGACACTGTCACAGACACGGCACAGACATTTAGTTCTGTATCTTGCAGAATTTCTGAACTCCTTTGGATATTCCGGGTGTGCCACCACACAATTTGACTCTCAAAGTCGGAGCACCTATAATGGTTTTAAGAAATTTGGAGACACCGAGACTCTGCAATGGCACGCCCGTAAAAAAGAAGGAAAAGCAACGATTGAAGCAACGATTCTAACTGGATGTGCCAAAGAAGAAGTCGTCTTCATTCCACGTATCCCAAAATTATCACCGAAGAAATGTCATTCACTTTCAAGCGATTACAGTTCCCGATTTGTTTAGCTTTTGCCATGACAATCAACAAAGCGCAAGGCCAGTCGTTAGTAGTGGCAGGCATCAACCTACTTGAGCCCTGTATTTGAGCACCTTTTCGTCACCTGTTCGCGTGTTGGTAATCACAAAAATTTGTACATCTACACACCAGATGGAAAGAGAAAAAATATTGTGTATCCACAAGCGATTGCCTGAAGATTTTAATTAAAATATTTAAAAATAAAAGTAATTTTTTCTTACTTGATGCAGAAATTTTTTTGATTAAGAAATAATTAATAAGCTATACATATATAAATTTTTTACGGGGCGGGCAACGTCGCCGGGTATCAGCTAGTCTTATATATAAGATGTGAAAGTATGTATGTATGTATGTATGCTCTTTATACAAATCTACAGTTTTAGACCGATCGCCGCCAGATTTTGCATATATACCAAACAGGTCCGGGATTGAACCGTAGGCTACTTTAAAAGTTCGTCAGAGCTGGGCAAATGCCCGAAATGGGCGAAAAACTGCCGGGCAACAATGGTTTTGGGGCCTCAACAATTACTTTCGGAACGTTTACTTTGGTTACCGTGGTTCCCAACAATGCGTTTCAGACGTGTATATGTCTTTGCAATGGTTTGTCACATCTTTAACGCTGCCATCATTACAGTTTATTCCTTTATAATGGTTTGGCTCTTTTCCAATACTCCCAGTAATTGAAGAAAACCCTGGAAGTGCCAGATATTTTTGCTTGCATGTATACAGGGTGTCCTGTAAGTGCTAATGTGGCCTTTATCTCATCAACCACCCATCGTTGAGGTATAGTTTCAATTTAAAAAATGCTTAAAAGGAGTTTGAATAATATTCGCTGCAGAAGCTGGACATCTGACGTCACTAACAACAGAGAACAACAACTACGACGATAAAACAGGGAATAAAAATGTTCTACGCCAGCTGATGAACTCAATGCTTGCCTCAAATCATCAGCACTCTACTTCACCAAACACCAACTCTGGCCATATCGCTACATTGCAATTTACTGCCATTAGTGAGATGGGTTGGAAGTGAAGGTTCTGTCTATCGGTGGTCGCCTCGAGTTTGTTAGGACATCAACACTCTGGCACGAAGCTAAAAAATTATCATTATCCACCAACATGCGAGTTCAACTGCAAAATGACTCAGCACTGCTATCATTTTCACATTAGTTGATCAAACTTGGCAATGGAAGAATTCCCGTAGACCCACTGGACTGACTGGACTGATAACGTTCCCAAATGGATTTTGTCAGTTATTATATATATAAACTCAGTTCAAGAACTTGCAGACAAAGTGTTCCCAAACATTCAACAAAATCACCGAAACCATGAGTGGCTTTGTGAGAGTGCGATTCTGGCACCGAAAAATGAGTGTGAACAAGATCAACGGAAAAATCCTAAAAATTATTCCGGGAGACTCCACATCTTACAAATCGATTGACACTGTCACAGACACAGCGCAGACAGTTCTGTATCCTGCAGAATTTCTGAACTCTTTGGATATTCCGTGTGTGCCACCACACAATTTGACCCTCAAAGTCGGAGCACCTGTAATGCTTTTAAGAAATTTGGAGACACCGATACTCTGCTATGGCAACAGACTCTGCGTGAAGAAATTGCACAATTACATCATTGAAGCAACGATTATAACTGGATGTTACAAAGAAAAAGAAGTCTTCATTCCACGTATCCCAATTATCACCGAAGAAATGTCATTCACTTTCAAGCGATTACAGTTCCCGATTCGTTTAGCTTTTGCCATGACAATCAACAAAGTGCAAGGCCAGTTGTTAGCAGTGGCAGGTATCAACTTACTTGAGCCCTGTTTTTCACACCTTTTCGTCACCTGTTCGCGTGTTGGTAATAGCAAAAATTTGTACATCTACACACCAGATGGAAAAAGAAAAAATATTGTGTATCCACAAGCGATTGCCTGAAGATTTTAATTAAAATATTTAAAAATAAAAGTAATTTTCTCTTACTTGATGCAGAAATTTTTTTGATTAAGAAGTAATTAATAAGCTATACATATATAAATTTTTTACGGGGCGGGCAACGTCGCCGGGTATCAGCTAGTAATCTATATATATATAATTCATTTTCTGTCTGTCTGTCTGTGTGTATGTTCTCTATACAAACCTACAATTTCAGATCGATCGTCGCCAAATTTTGCATATATACCAAATGGGACCCGACTTGAACGATAGGCTACTTTAAAATTTCGTCAGCCCAAGGCAAATGCCCCAAATGGGCAAAAAAACTGTCCGGCAACAATGGTTTTTGGGCCTCAACAATCACTTTCCGAACGTTTACTTTGGTTACCGTGGTTCCCTAGCAATGCGTTTCAGACGGCGTGTATATGCCTTTACAACGGTTTGTCACTTCTTTAATCCTGTTAGTATATGTATAATAGTTTATGCCTTTATATTGGTTTGCCACATTTTCAATATACTCTCAGTAATGAGGCTTTTTGAATAGACGTCAATCATCATCAGCATCGCTTTGAGGGTCAGGAAAAGGGTGATCCTCATAGAAATCAGTGCTAAAATTGTCGATTTTACTGTAGAAATGCGGAAATTAGTGGGATTTTCCGCCCCATCAATAATTTTAAAAATTGTATTGAATTCTCGATTTCTGAAACATTCTGTTCGCTTAGAGATATACGAAGCCCAGGAGATTAAATATGAAGTAAATAGCCAAACCTATACTTTTGAGTTGGATATTCGAGCAATATCATTGATTTCATTTATATCTTCTCAAGTATGAAAATTAATGTCTCCATGTTGTCTCTTTTGATATTTATTTGCATAAATTCATGTGGGTTAGGATATTTTAAAATTAGTTATGAGCCCGTGAAAAGTGCATCGAAAAAATTCCACAGCTTTAACTAAGGATTTTTGGAAGCTGGAACAGACAGATGGATAAGTTCGGGGGGGGGGGGGATCGAAATACCTAGCGCCCCTTCAAAAAAGAAAAATATATATTCATTTGTACGTTTCTGTGTAAATCTAGATTTGTTTATTTCATGAATCGCGCAAGAAGTCGCCATATTGGTTAACTTGGACACGGTTTGTATGTCCCTCAAAAAAAAGAGAGGGAGATATCACGTGATCCAAAAAAAACCTCATTGAAGAAAACCCGGGCAGCGCCGGGTATTATAGCTAGTTGACTATAATATAGAAGGGCCCCGTGAAAAGTCTGAAATTGGGCCCGGAAAAGCCTACGGGCCCTGCTCCAGGATGTGGGGCCATGGGTATAGTTTCAGTTTAAGAAATGCTCGAATGGCGGTTGTAAATTACCCTGTATCAGTTGTGAGAGAGCAAATACAGTGTATAACAAAATAAAAACATCCATATTTTTATACGGCCACTTGTCCTCTAACTTCCAATGAGGAAGTTGCTGCCCGACGCCAACACAAAAAATTCCATGTTTTTAACTGTAGTGTGCGATGAGATATTATAATTCAAAAACCAGAGAAAAGTTGGGAGGTAACAGCAAAAACTAACGGACAACGCTCTTCTCCCTTATTTTTCTGCCCTTGCCCAACTTATCTTCGGTTTTTGAATTAGAATATCTCTGCGCATATTCCAGTTAAAAACATAGGATATCTTTTGTTGGACTCAGAAAAGGCAGGTAAACATTTTTTCAAGTGGAAGTTAGAAAACGGGGGGTGGGGGGGGGCGTAAAACAATTAAGATTTTTTTTGTATTTTGTGACGCACTGTATTTTTATTCTGGAAAGTGGTACAGGGTAATTTTTGAACATGTTTTAAAACTGAAACCATACCTCTACTACAAACCATTTAACCATTTATGAGACCGCTTTAGCACTTACAGGACACCCTGTATGTTGATTATCATGTAAATGTTGTGCGTGTTGACAGGGCCGCAACTACACTCATGTCCATAAATTGAGGATAATGCCAGCTGCGGCAAATAAAGGTTCAGAAACAAAACAAACGTTACTTATTCATAAAGCCCATTTATTAAACAAAAGATAAAGAACAAAAACGATGGTGTATGTATGATACCATTCATAAAAACGACGATTTTTGCTCCCTGGAGCAATTGTAAAAAATATCTCCTTTACAAAAACTTGACGGGCTGCAACTCGTCGGCCAAGCATGACCCACACATGCTCTATCGGATTCAAGTCAGGTGAAAATGCTGGCCATTCCATACGGGTTATATCCTCAGATTCAAGGCATTCGTTTACGATGTTTGCTCGGTGAGGTCATCCATAAACACAAATTCTGCGCCCATGGCACCCCTAAACAAACGTACATGTTGTTCCAGAATGATGTCCCGATAAATCTGGGCTTTCATAGTTCCGGTTTGAACATGCAGATCTGTTCTGGAACCCAGTATAATCCCACCCCAAACGAGCAATGCTGCACCACCGTAACGGTGTCGTTCAATGATGTTGTCTTCGTGGTAACGGGTACCTGGCGTTCTCCGTATGAAAGTCCGACGTGAATCAGACTGCAAGCTAAACCTGGACTCGTCGGAAAACATCACACAAGCCCACTGTGACGATGTCCACATTGCATGTTCTCTACTCCAGGCTAATCGCTGCCGACAGTGAGTTGCCGTGAGCGGAACACATCTGACAGGCCTGCGAGCATATACACCAATATCTCCCAAACGTCTGTACACGGTTTGCCTTGAAACTGTGGTACTGATGATAGCTGTGGCTGCAGATAGCTGACGAGACAGGTCGGATGCTGTGCTCCGTCTGCTTCTTTTGGCAGTTACTGCCAAATACCGGTCTTCATTCGGCGTTGTAACTCGGAGGCGACCTGTACTGTAACGTCCACTGACATTTCCGTTATCTTGGAATCGTTGCCAAAGCCTGGAGATGACACTTTGGGCAATTCCAAGTTCCTCGGATACTTCCATCTGAGTACGCCCACATTCCAGGTGGCCGATAATTCTACCACGTAAAAAATCATCCACATGCGTCCTCTGTGTCATAACTATTCGCTTATGGCATTGAGCGCCTTACAGAACTCTTGTGAACAATTTCACTTCTTTGCCACCATTTCTTATATACCCTCCTCTTACACTCTCGTCATTGTGACGTACTATCGGCATCATCTGGTGGCTTCCTGAAACTTGCATATCATTCTTGCAGATGTGTGTGATAATTCTACAGGTGAAATTTTTACTTTAGATTTCAATTTCCGTGTGATTCTGAATTATCCTTAATTTATGGACATGAGTGTAGAAAGAAAAATTTGTTCTGCCGCCCTGTTGCCGGTATCCATTTTGCTGCCTTCCGATCCGTAATTTTTAATTGAAAAACGATATTCTAAGCTCGCTTCCCACTGCTCCAGTGCCAGGGGCATCAGACCCTGCTCTTCGCTTAGTTGCTGCCTTGCGCGTTGGCCACGAAAATGCGAGGTGAATGAGCAAACGTGCTCTTTAACATTTTCACTACCAATTTTTGAACATGCACGGGTCATATAATATGTGAACCGAGAACGATCAGGCTCTGTCGCTTGTGCGATGAAAGCCCATTGCACCGGAAGGCGTGGCCATGCTGGAGAAAATCCAAACGTCGTGGGCAGAGGAATTTGCACACTGATTGGGGAAGATTTTACAGTTTCTTAAAAGACAGCCGATGTGCAGTCGTGAGGGCATCGTGCTGGACTCCAAGCCCTAGTTCGAACCCTGAGGGCGGCACAGTGATGGTCAGCTGAAATTCGTTTTTCACGGTTTATCAACTTCGAGGCGCGACTGCGAGCCTGTCTCCCATTAAACCAGAAAAAGCCTCTCCACAGAGAGCAAGCAGACCTTCAGCATGATACTACACATAACATGAAAATTAATGCATTCCAAGTTCACTTCAAAACATGGAACGCGGATGACAGCAAGAACACGTAACAAGTACAGCTCTGATGAAATAAGTTAGGTGCCATGCATACACTCACGTCACACGTTCCGGCATGAACCGATTCGTTAGAAATTTCGCAGAGGAATGTGTACGAGGTGCATTTACGGTCAAATAGTAGTAGTAGTTCTTTAACACTAAGATAATTATTCTCAAAGTGGACTCTAATATCGATAATAATAGCTAATATCTCTCCTTCATTGGGACTTGAACCTGTGTTTCTCCGGTTCCCACTTCTGACGAGAGCTTTACATCTTCTCTCTCTTTCCTACCCCTCAATGTCAAAATATACCCCATACTTCCCTATCTGGGCAGTCTTCGGTGGTCTTGGCAGTTAAAGCAAGGGTTTTCAACCTTTACGAAAGTGCGGGCCACAACATTGGTATGAAAACGTGCCGCGAGCCACTCAAGTGATCTCTGAATATGCTGTAGGTCCCTTAAGTGATCTGAAATGAGCCGCTTATTTCATCAAAACTATGTGAGGTCATGGGTCGCATCAGATGACTTTAAAAGCCACATTTGGCTCGCGGGCCACGGATTGAGCATATGTGTGTTGAAGGGTTAATTTTTCAATGTTTCCTAGATTAAGGAGAAACGTCGAGCCGATACTTACTGAAGATGCTGAATCTCTCTCTCTTACTCTCTCTTACATAGATTGACTCCAGTCTACGCCATCGTACTGGGATTCAATTACGCCTTGATGAAGTATGTCGCAGACGGACCGTTATGGCCCTCGAATGGCAACGAAGCACTTTGCAGTGAGTCCTGGTGGTGGAACATGTTATACATCAACAACTTCGCCAATAAAACGGTGAGTAAACATTCCTACTAGATATTCTCGTACGATCGACAATCAATCAGTAAATCGAACGAAGTTTGATTATGTATTGAAATCTTTCAAAAAAAATTTGATACGTAATGCAGCACAATATGCATTACTTCACAACCATCCGCAATGTAGCACAATACACACTGTCCCACCATTGGTAACACAGCGTAATGCGCAATGCAGAGCCACCTGCTATATAGCACAACACGCAATATATCACGATACACATATCAGCGCAACCATCTGCAATACAAACCAATAAGCACTGCAGAACCATCCGTAATACAGCGCAATTCGAAATTCAGAGTCATCTGCTATACAACACAATACACCACGATAAGCATTGCACACAACCATCGCAATGCAGCACAATACGCACTGCACCACAACCATCTGCTATACAGCACAATACGCACTGCACCACAACCATCTGCTATACAGCACAATACGCAGTGCATCACGATGCGCATTGCAGCACAACCATCCGCAATACAAAACAATACGCACTGCACTACCATCGGTAATACAGCGCAATACGCAATGCAGAGCCATCTGCTATACAGCTGAATACGCATTGCACCACCATTGGTAAAGACGCGTTTACATTAGCGTCCGGTTCATGCAAAGTAAGCATTCGCGATTGGTTGTTCAGTAATTTGTGCGGTTTTGTGAACGACTCCTGAGCTGTTTGAGCTCGACCCGTACGGAATCGGTTTTTTTCAACGAACAGAAAGTAAAGAAAGGAAACACAAAGGAAGTTTGTGTACCCACGTGCGGACTAGAACCGCTACAGGGGATCGCACGTTGGAAGATAGCGCGTATCAATGCACCACAATACGCATTGCACCACCATCCACAAATTACGGAAATATGCATTGTACCACGAACAACTGAATCGAACAAAATTAGATTGTAGATTAAAATCTTTCACACACACACAAAAGTTTCTTTTATTATTATTTTTTAAATATCCATCAGAGAACCTGATAAAATTTCCAATTGCAGTGTATGTGTTGGAGCTGGTTCTTGGCATGTGACATGCAGTTCTACGTGGTTAGCCCTCTCTTATTGTATCCTCTATGGAGGTATGTGTGTAAGAATCAACTGGTTTCGTCGTCTAACCCTTGAATTTATTAGGAAAACAAGATTTTCACGTATGTTATGATTATATTTTAGGAATCACAAGGTGGGCTTATCCTTAGTGGGCAGTTTGATGTTGGGCTCGTGGATCTGCGCGATCGCCGTCTCTTGGAGTTACGAGTTCCTTTCACCCTTTTTCGCTCTCATCCACATCGTTGATATACAAGGATTCACGGTGAGGTAAGTGAAAAAAAAATTGTTTAATTATCGTTTTTTCCTACAGCTAAATTGTTCCGCAGGATGGTAGCACCCGCTTACACACGAGATCCAATCATACGGTCACTCACCTACTAACTTGGTCAGTCTTACAAACGGTACAGACTACATGCGGTCACTCATTTGGTCACTCGTGTGGTGTCCAACCACTTGGTCAGTCATATGATCTTATGATATTCTTATTTTTAAAGCTTATGTTTAAAATAGCTAATATAACCACATGATCCTGGTCACGGCACCATGTGGTGAAATAGTTATAAGGTGATGTTAAATAAAAATATGGATTTGTCACCGGAGTGGAGAATACCTGAAAAGGGGGAAGAGGTAAAAAATGGCAAGACAACAAAAAAAAAATCAAGAATTACTTCCATCCGGAAACTCAGTGTGGTTATCAAGACTTATAAAAATCACATTTATTTTAGCGTTGCATAAGGGAGATTCTCTCAAAAAGAAAATGCTTACACATATATGACTTGTATCTATTTAAATCATATTATCATATTATTGATCATATTATTATATCTATTTATATCATTGGCTCTGCATTAAATTAATGAAAATGTGTACAAAAAAAAAAAATCCCATGAGGTACCTCATAAATATTATTGTCGATCATCGTAGGAAAAAGTTTTCAAACAAAGTTCATGATGGGAATGTCCTATGCTGATGATCGTCGGTGCCGATGCAAACCAACAATTGCAGATGGATTACAGGAACATCATCACCATTAATCGTCGTTATGTGTTTCCGATCATAAGCTTAATATTCTGTCCTCTTAGTGACATCAACTACATTTCAAGTTGCACTGTGGCGAGCTTTTTCAGAGCAGTAAGCACGATCATCAGGAGGTCCCGCAAACAGAACCTCGTCGTTTTAGGGCCATCTTGAATCCTCTCACGCTAGGTGCCCGGCTTCTCTCAGCATTTTCACACCTTGGCGATGACGAGCTCGCCAAGTGTACAGGAGTGAGCTCGCCGATGGTGTACGTGACTGTCCTTTTGTACAGTAGCGGTCACTGTAACCGGTGCCTTCTGGTGTTTACCGTGCCTGGGAGATGTATGAGTAAATTTTGCGATCGGGGTCGAGTACGAAAATAAAAATGCAAATTCATGCCTGTGATGGCATGACAGAAGTGATTTCCCCGGTCTCTTGGAATTCGTTATAACGGGATTCGACTGTATTATATCATCCCGTCATTTTCATGATAGTGTTCCAGAATTAACCCTTTATGCTGAATTAACTAGTAACTGTTCATTTTCCAGAATGAATGATTTCTTCCTGAAATTCTACATTAAGCCGTACATACGGATCGGACCTTATTTAGTTGGGATGATAGTTGGTTACGTAATTTATAGAGAAAGGGACCAGAAACGCCATCTGCCCATGGTGAGTCAATTTTCATTTTTCCGACTTAACCCTTTGCGGTCCAGAGGTTTCTTCCGGTACTTCGTTGCTTCACAGTTCGTAGTTTATATCAACTCCCCCACGTAATAAGGAATGCCCGTGGATATTCTAGCTATTGCGTTTTTTGTACTTATGAGTTCTGCTAAGAAGCCAGATTCACAGTATTATAAAAAATACCTTCCTGTAATAGTAAGGGGCTGTTACAATAAGGAAGTACCGGCTTTAACCTAGTGTCGATTCCACCTCGATATGGTACAGCACTTCCTAGGGATAGAAGGCTTCTGCAGTGTTTGCCATAAACGTCATTTGAAACACAGCATCCCATTTCGTTTTTTCTTATTTTGGCATAGAATCTTCCTGATTGGCTCACAAATGCCGCATAGTGATTGTATGTGGGACATAGAAATCGCCAATTCTTAGCCCGATCATTTATTTTCCTTACAACGATGATACAGGCAGTGATTTTTGACTGATTTTTTTTCCCCTGAATATTCTGAGGGAAAATGGGACTACTTACTGATGTCACAAGCAGACTGCGGAGGCCTTCTATCTCTAGGAGGTGCTGTATGGTACCGCAAAGGTTAAAAGAGTGCCCAATCAAGAGACTATGATTGTGCTCTCGAACAATGATTGATTGATTGAGACTGGAAACAATCTGTGGCTGGTGCTTACTTAATACGACTTTGCATTTTCAGACGGTTCAAGCGATTGGTTGGTGTTCCGCAGCTCTTTTGACGTTGCCGATGATCTACGGGTTGCACCACGTGGACATCGATGTCCCGTTAGCAGCTTTCTACAACGCCCTCTCCCCGTCGCTGTTCACTGCCGGAATCGCCTGGGTCGTTTTCACGTGCGTCACTGAAAATGGAGGTATGAAACGGAATTATTTACAGCTACTCCTCGACATAAGAACGATCGAGTTACGAACCGAGATATTTTGCGCTCGTTTGGCCAGATCGCCCTTGGTGAGATGCAGCAAAAATGTTTTAACCTGATTCTGAAACAACGAATTCTTGCTAAATTGGTGAAATTTCACTATACGGATGATACTCGGAGCGGATCCTATTCGTAAGGGGGGGGGGGGGGTCCGTTTTTAAGGAATCATGATAAAGTTGGGGAGGAGTTCGAATGATGATTACGTAAGCAATAGGTCAGAAGTTCTCAAACTTTTGCCTCCTGCGACTGCCTTGCTCAGTTCATGGTTCGTCTACGGCTCCCTAAAATACTGTGATAAACATTTCCACGTACGAAATAAAAACTTCAAAGCATAAATAGGCGCACAAAATCAATATCTCCAGCTCAACGCGACGCCCCTGACAAAGGATGTAGACGCCCTAGTAGCCGCGTGCACATTTAGGGAAACACTGCAATAAGGGTATGAGAATATGGATTCGGAAATGATCTATGATTTCCGGAAGTATGTATGTAAATTGAAAGGGCTCATCCTCCCGGTATTTTAATTCAGGTAGAGTGATTGCTACTAAATAACGACCAGCGTTAGTCTAGACTGGCCCTTCTTTGCAGACAAAGAGGGGGGGGGGTCAGTGCTTTGCTTACTTTTGCTGACATGAGGGCTGGAGGGCGATTAAAATGACCAAAATTTTACTTACGTAATACTTGAATGCCCCCCCCCCCCAATCGAGGAGTGGCTGAATTCTTCTGATGTACTGCTGTGTATTGGAGCATTCTACACCATTCACTTTTGTGTATAAACTGAAGAGCCAAAAAAACTGGTGAACATGCGTATGCAAATAAAGAGATATGGAACCAATCAGAGTACGGCGCTGCGGTCGGCAACGCCTGTATAACACAACAAGTGTCTGGCATAGTTGTTAGATCGGTTACTGCTGCTACAATGGCAGGTTATCGAGAATTAAGTAAGTTTGAATGTGGTGTAAGCATCCTGTCTGATCACCTGCACCCATTTATGTCCATCGTGCATTCCGACGGACTAGGACAATTTCAGCAGGACAATGCGACACCCCACACGTCCAGAATTGCTACAAAATGGCTCCAGGAACACTCTTCTGACTTTATACACTTCCGCTGGCCACCTAAATCCCCAGACATGAACATTATTGAACATATCTGGGATGCCTTGCAACGTGATGTTCAGAAGAGATCTCCCCCCCTCCCCCTTACTCCTACGGATTTATGGACAGCCCTGCAGGATTCATGGTGTCAATTACCTCCAGCACTACTTCAGACATTAGTCGAGTCCATGCCACGTCGTGTTGCGGCACTTCTGCGTGCTCGCGGGGGCCCTACCACGACCACCTAGATAACCGTATAGGAGGTCGTGGCCCTACACGATAATAGGCAGGTCACCAGTTTTTTTGGCTCTTCAGTGTATATTTATACTGCAGAGTGGTCATAAATTGACTCTACTCAGACGTACAAAACGCATATAGCGCCTATTCTGGTGGAGGTATTTTGATGGAACTTTGAATGGTATATAGGCGGTCTGGACCCCATGAAGGGGTGGGGGGAGTAATAAAGTTTCAATAAAAGAAGTAGTTCAATTTTTTACAAACCAGGTAAAAAGTGGCGCTTTTTTCATCGTGGTTATTTTCTTCCCCCCATGGTCCAAATAATGTATATACCAAGTTTCAATAAAATACACTACATAGGTCGGAGTAGTGTCAGTTGGACTATAGTGACACTACTCCGACCTATTCAGCGCGCTGTAGTGGACGGATTTAATTGAAATTTTGTATATACAGGGTGTTACAAAAAGAATCGTCTAATTTAAAAAAAATCATAACCATTCAGCTTCTAATCCGTTTTGATCGAATAATGTATAGGTAGAGTTTCCCCTCGAGTTTCACGCAGTTGCCGACAGGTAGCGCTAACGCTCTTCCTTCGACCGCATGTTAAGTGTTTGTCAAGATGGTGACTGCACAACAGAAATCGTTTTGTGTTCTAAGCTTCGCGAAGTGGGAGTCCCTACCAAGTGTGCATCGTGCTTTTCGTCGACAATACCCTGCTTAATACGACAATACCCTGCTTAATACAACAATACTGCGAAATACTACAAATTTACTGCGACAATACCCTAACTTCCTACCGCTCAGAGGATTAGGCGATGGCGTAAACAATGCCGAGACACGGATTATCTGTGTAAAGTGAAAAACCCTGGCCGTCCTCGCATGTCAGACGAAAATGTGCAGCGCATCCGACAGAGTTTCGCACGCAATCCACAGCAGAAATCCACTCGCAGTGGATGCAAACATGCTCGTAAAAGTTTGGGAAGAATTTGACTACCGTGCATCCCAAGATGGACATATTGAGCACCTTTAATTTGGTTTTTAAAAAACGTTGATTGGCCATGTAATATAAAATTAATCTTAAGTGTCTATGTGTGTTCAATATTTTTCGTAATATACGCATTTAGAATCGGGTGATTCTTTTCGAAACACCCTGTATGTTATGTGGTCCGTGAGAAAAGACAACTGCGATAAAAAAAAACGCTACTTTTTCACCAAGTGGTCAAAAGTTGAACTATTTTTTTATTGAATCTTTCGTTTTCCCCTATGGTTCATATATGATATATATGCCAAGTTTCATCAAAATGCGCGCTACATACGCCTGAGTAGTGCAATTTATATGCAACCACCCCGTAAATGTTACACCACCTTTTGTACATATTATGTGAAACACGTATGTGAATGCATATTTTAAAAGGATCCTCTAGGTACCCCCTAAGATAGGGGTCCCCTTAAACTCGTTGTATAATCAGATTCTATTTTTTTTTGTCTGACCTCTCACATGTTTCTTTGTAATTGTATATGAATGCACATACATGGCTATGGGTCCTTCAGGTCCCATGATAGGGACACCCTATTGTTTTTCTTTCCTCCCTGTAACTCAGAATTTTCTACGGCACAGCACGAACACACTATCCGGCGCAATGAGCTTATATTGCGTAAGCAACAGTGCCTGGTCGTGCTTGGCCCGTCCTGTTCTATTCTGTGTATGTGTATACGCCTTGTTATACCGATCGATAATCTCTCGATGTATTGGAATTTACAGGTTTCGTGAATAGAATTCTGTCACATAGTGTATTCATGCCACTGAGCCGGCTGACGTACTGCGCGTACCTCGTGCACCCCATCATAATCATTGGTTACTATCAGTCACTGCAGAAATCGATACAAGTGACGTCCATCATGTCGGTGAGTCTCTGAATCTCTTGGTTAAATTCATGTCTATCGGTTCGCTAACACTCTTACCAGGGAAGTGCACGAGGTGTCAGTCGCCGAGTTTGACAAAAGTGGTATCGTTGGGAAGGACTTGACGTGGTTTTGGGGGGGGGGGGCATTCAAGTATTACCTCAGCATCAATTTCGGATTGATAAATTTCAACAGGAATACTGTTTTAACGTTTGCGGAGCGGCCGTTTCGAAACGCGCTGGCACGTATTCATTTCATGTGAGACCATGCATTCTTTGATGACAATTGTTTGTATTGGTGTGTACTATCACTTCTTGAAGTTTTTCCCATCTTTTCTGAATCACCCTGTATATACCGTGGGCAACCTGAGTGATCTGGAACTGCTCCGAGGATCTCTTAAGTGCTCTGCAACTGTGCCGCTGATCACTCAAGTGATCTGCAAATGCGGGTTCCTGTGATCTGACAATCCGCAGTGAATCACTCGAGTAATCTTTAAATGTGCTGCTCGGTTAGTTTTTAAAATATTCGGTTTGAAGTCGAGGCCAAATCAGTTGTCTCCGAGGGCCATATTTGGAACGCGGGGCATGGGTTGAACATCTATGCCATAAATATGCAGGGAAGGGGGGGGGGAGCCTTAGTGAGCTTAGCCCAGGGCGGCGAATTCGGAGGGGGCAGCAAATTTTGAAGTCAAGAGGCAATGCGAGAGACCAAAACAGTAAGCAGGTATGCATGCCCCCCCCCCCACAAGGATGAGGCTAACATGGCTCCAGCCCTGGGACCCAGGACAATTGTCATAATTTTTTTCCCCGTGCTATGATTTCACCAAGCTGTAGAATCATAAATGCGCCTCTGAAGCTGTGTACCCTGTATTTTGGTGAGATAAACTGGTCTCTATCTCGAAAAAGACGCATCTGTGACGGGTAGTTTCATCGACTTTCCAACGGCACACTTTTGTCAAAAACCAGCGACATACACACGGTGCACTTCCCTAGTTACAGCAGGTTCATTCTAGGAATTTTCTTTAATTGCAGACTACTTTGTACCTCGCTTTCCTGATGATGTCGTACATGGCAGCCTTCGTGACGTCACTGCTGTTCGAAGCTCCTTTCATGGCCGTAGAGAAGATGTTCATCAAGAGGAAATGACCACAACTCGCCTTCCAGGGTCGTCATGGGGCGGCACGTAAGCTCGAGCCGCCCCTGACTGTTAACGTTTCGAAAACATAATTAAAGGCATTGAGAGATAGGACAGGAACCCTCAACTAATTTATTAGTGCGGAAAACATTTTTCGATTTCAGACGGAAAGGATCCAGCAACTGTCAGTGTGCCAAAAACAATATTAAATGCAAAGGAACTCTGAAGGAATCCAACATATCCCCGTGCCAAAAGCATTTCCCGATTTGCGACGGAAGGGGCCCAGCAATTGTCAGTGTGTTGAAAACAAAATTAAAGCAAAGGGACACGGAGGGTCCCGAACTTATATCAAAAATGCGAAAAACATCTTTCGATTCGAGACGGAAGGGTCACGGCAACTGTCAGAGTGCCAAAATCAAAATTAAAGATAAAGGGAAGGATTATTCAGTTTGAGACGGAAGGGAGCCAGCAACTGTACGCATGCCGAAAACAAAATAAAAGTTAAAGGGGGCGGATGGGCCCTAACTAATATGCACTTCCAAAACCATTTTTCGCATCGGGATGGAAGGGGACCAGCATCTGTCAGCGTGCTAAAAAAGAAAATGAAAGCCGAAGATTGATTGATCGATGACCGCTCACGCCCAGCGCTGTTGTGCAAAACAACTTCCTCTCGTTACCTCCTAGGAGGCTGGGTCGTGTCCGAGAGCATCTTCTATTTATTCAACAAATGAAAAAACTATATACATTCTATGGAAACAATCCATCAGAAGACATTGAGGATACATACAATCAGGATTAACTAAGAGAAAAATGAAATCTATATATATAAAATTGATTTTCTGTGTGTGTGTATGTTCTCTATACAAATCTACAATTTTAGATCGATCGTCGCCAAATTTGCATATATACCAAATGGGACCCGACTTGAACGATAGGCTACTTTAAAATTTCGTCAGCCCAGGGCAGATGCCCCAAATGGGCAAAAAACTGTCCGGCAACAATGGTTTTTGGGCCTAAGCAATCACTTTCCGAACGTTTACTTTGGTTACCGTGGTTCCCTAGCAATGCGTTTCAGACGTGTATATACCTTTACAACTGTTTGTCACTTCTTTAATCCTGTTAGTATATGTATAATAGTTTATGCCTTTGTAATGGTTTGCCACATTTTCAATATACTCTCAGTAATGAGGCTTTTTGAATAGACGTCATAATCATCATCAGCATCACTTTGAGAGTCGGGAAAAGGGTGATCCTCATAGAAATCATTGCTAAAATTGTCGATTTTACTGTAGAAATGCGGAAATTAGTGGGATTTTCCGCCCCAGCAATAATTTTAAAAATTGTATTGAATTCTCGATTTTTGAAATATTCAGTTCGCTTAGAGATATACGAAGCCCCAGGAGATTAAATACGAAGTAATTAGCCAAACCTATACTTTTGAATTGGATATTCGAGCAATATCATTGATTTCATTTATATCTTCTCAAGTATGAAAATTAATGTCCCCATATTGTCTCTTTTGATATTTATTTGCATAAATTCATGTCGGTTAGGATATTTTAAAATTAGTTATGAGCCCGTGAAAAGTGCACCGAAAAAATTCCACAGCTTTAACTAAGGATTTTTGGAAGCTGGAACAGACAGATGGGTAACTTGAAGTTCAGGGGGGGGGGGGATCGAAATACCTAGCGCCCCTTAAAAAATGAAAAATATATATTCATTTCTACGTTTCTGTGTAAATCTATATTTGTTTATTTCATGAATCGCGCAGGAAGTCGCCATATTGGTTAACTTGGACACGGTTTGTATGTCCCTCAAAAAAAAAAGAGAGGGAGATATCACGTGATCCAAAAAAAACCTCATTGAAGAAAACCCGGGCAACGCCGGGTATTATAGCTAGTAAAATATAAAAACCATCGAAAAAGATTAAATAGACGCTAATTTGCACTAATTAGTTATATCACAAATGCAGTATCGTATGCAGGATTTTCTCATGGGGAGGGGGGGGGGAAAGGGCATTCAACATTTTTTTCTTCCCGGTTTCTTTTTTTTTTTTACTGGAAAAATACACCATAATCTTTTCTCAAGGGAGGTGCACAAAATTTTTCGGGGGGGGGGGGAGGGGGGTAGGGGCCCGCGAGAAATCCTGGCCTGGGGGCCCGGCACTAGCATGTGGGGGCCGTGGGTTAGCTGTGGCAACTCTAACAGTCAAAGGAATCTGAATATCGATGTCTTAGTGATCCATATATAGGGATCGACATATAGGGCCTGGCGAAAGCCCGTAATTCGGACATTGCTGCCCCCTAAATTTTTCCGCCCGGGGCAGTTGCCTCCTGAATGCCGAAAATTTTGACCAGATCTCATTGTGTGTGTGTGTGTCTCTCTCTCTCTCTCTCACACACGCACACGAGCCCCTTTCATATATTTCTTTTTTCATTATAAAATTGGTGAATTACTAATAAATGATGAAAATTCTCTCATTTTCATGATGATTTACGTACCGAAAAAAATCATTTCAAAATTGACTTAAACTGAAAATAAGAAATAATTTCAAACTAATAAAATATTTTCAAGATATACAGGAACTGGATGTTGTGAAGATATTTATTATTTGAGATGTTAATTTTTTTTAAGGAAGGAAAAACTCATCTCTCCCGGTAGAGGCAGAGATGAGTTTTTCCATATATCTTGTATTAACAAGTGGAGAGCGACATTCATGTCAAAATGTTTTCAATTATTTTGGCCCTCTGATCAACCGGGTTCCCATTGGCCCATTATACGCCGAATTAAGCCGTTGTTAATTACCGTAGTTGTTCGCCCGTGGGCTTCGTGGAGAGTTCTGGTTTTTCTCACAATGTTTGATAAGTTGAATACCCCTGGATTAAAACAGTTGAAATTTCTTTTCACATATTAAACGGTGAAATTAATTTTTACACTTCAGTTCGAGGATTGAGTCTTCAATGGAATCGCAAGGGGCCGAGGTTTTTTTCCGTTGAGCACAGGTTTCCGCTTAATAAAGGTTCAATTGATATAACGTGTGAAATTATGTAACGATCTCTTAAGTAATTGAAATATCATATAAAAATAAATTAATTGAAAATAAATAATTTAAAAATAGATGATAAAATTAATTATATTTAAAATAATTGAATGCAAATGAATAATCAGTCTACAATTACTAAATAATGTATTTAAGTTCTGGCAGCACCTCTATAAAGTTCCGACCTACACTGTACTCTAAAATAACGACATTTACGTTCTTTTTAACTTTCTCAAAAATTTTCGATCAGGGTGTCATTGTCTGTCGTGTCAGGTTCAGGTTGTACGTTATCGTCAATGTTTATGTAATCCTCAGCATTAGAACCTTAACTAGGAATTTTGTAAGGGAAAGAGCAACATGGTCTTGCTGCCCCTACCACTGTAAAATTCGAAGATTTTATAATGGTCTTTTTGTTCCCACCTAAAATTTGTTATCCCCTAAATTTTGTCACCAGTGCAGTTGTCTCCCTTTCCCTCTCTCTAAATAATTCCGGCCCTGCTAAGCCTTGCGATCACGGAAATGCACACAACTTGCATACATTTGTAAGTCTTGCATAACATTTGAAAATTCAACCCTTACACTGATTTTTGCTGTTGAAAAGCCTGCACTTCCGAAAAATTTTGTTACAATTTCAGAAAGCAAATGCTTTACTATGGTTATGGCTTATCAAAACCACTGCATCAAGTACAGAATAGGTTTATGCTAATCTAAGGTGTTGATAATGTATAACTCTCATTTGCGAGCATAGACTGAGATGAAAAATTTTACCTACTCAAAAATGTTTGCTATTATTACTTCATAAATTGTCCTCCGATACCATTTTTACATCATTCTGATGGTTATCGTCCATTGATCGCCGTGTGTGAAATTTTCCATTAAAGGATACAATTTTTCTTTCTGTTTCCACGTTAGACCGGTTCCGTTTAACACATTTGCATCATTCGAAAAAGTGGAAAATTAGTCCATATCACCAAAATGTTTTTATTGTATAAAGTTAGAAATATTTCAAAATGATAAAAAGCGAAAAACTAAATGGCGTACACAAAGAATTTATAATTTTACTTAGTTCAATGAATTATTTTTCAAATTAGAAAATAATTTGAAAAATTAAATTTAATAGTTTGATACAGTATACGATAGTATTCTAGTGTTTTGTTCTTATGCATAAAAAACTAGAGCGCATATCTGCGCTTATGATGCAAATGGGTAATGCAGGTTTTTTAATGTGTATTTTGGCAGTGAAGAAATCATGGGAGCACGAAATTTTTCCGTTGAGAAGACAGATTTTACTGCATTTCCTTTTTGCAATTATAGAGAAAAAAGTAAATCAACAAGGTAAACGTGTAAAAGGCAGCTTAGCAGGGCCGGATTAACCCATATGACGGCCCTAAGCACTAAAGTCATTATGGTGTCCCCCATTTTTAACTTCAACGCATGCTCCTAACCCGTGATAATTAGATTTGTTTACAATTTTCCACTATAAGTATGCAAATTTTGATAAGCAGATAGTTTATGTGGGGTTCAAAATAATCATTTTACCAGGAGCTTATGATGCCACGGCTGCTGAGGAGCCTCGAGTGTCAGGAAGACCTCGTGACAATTTGATCTAGTTAAAATTTTGAAGAGAGTATGCAAATTATGTGGTAGTGTAGTTGCATACAGGGTGTCCTTTAAGAGTTAGTACGGCCTTTGTCTCCTCAACCATCCGTGGTAGAGATGATTTCAGTTTGAAAAAATGCTCAAAAGGCGTTCAAAAATTACCCTGTACCAGTTTTGAGAGTGAAAACACAGTGTGTAACAAAATTTAAAAAATCTAAATTTTTATTGGCCTCCCGTCCTCTAACTTCTAATTATAAAGTAACTGCACTGTATCTCCTGAGGCCAACAAAAAAATTCCAAGTTGACAAGTACAATGTTCGCGGAGATATTTGAATTCAAAATTCGAAGGAAAGTTGGAAAGGACAGCATAAATGAGGGGAAGGAGCGTTGTCGATTAGTTTTTGCTGTCCTTTCATAACTTCTCTCTCTGTACAGTTTTTGAATTCAAATATCTTAGCGAATATTGCACTTAGAAACATGCAATTTTTCTGTTGGCATCAGGAGAAACAATGCAACAACTTTCTAAGTGGAAGTTAAATGACGGGAAATCGAAGAAAAATTTAGATTTCTTATTTTGAGACACACTGTATTTTCCGAGTTGATATCACTTTTCGCTATCCATACGAAGGTTTCAACGGTTGGCTGATGCGAGATGAATTTAGGAAAGAAAATTTCAACTGTGCTCTTGGAATCGAACCCACGTTCTCGAGCTTTCTGGGTAAGCGCACTAGACTACAAAGGCAAAGAATATCAATTTTTCCTTGGAACTTGTATGCGATGAACGGTCGGACCTAACTCAGGCCAAAGTCTGGTGCCAGTTACACTGCCACCAGTCCATGTACGGTCCCGTTCAGCGCACACAAGATCTAACGAAAGATTGAGAAATTCGTTGCCATTGCAGTCTAAAGGCGCTCACCCGGCAAGATTCAATTGCAATCTTGCCGGATTCGATTCCCTGCAAAGACAGTTTTGAATGTTCTTTCTTTCCTAAATTCATCTTCGCATCAGCTAACCGTTGAAAAAAACACTATTTCCACTCTCAAAACTGGTAAAGGGAGTAGAATATACTTAGAAAGGAGTAGTAGTAGAAGGGAGTAGTAATACTTAGAAAGTATTTTGAGCATTTTTTAAATTGAAACTATGTCTCTCCGACGGACGATTGATAAGAAAAGGCCGTACTAGCACGTACAGGACACCTTGTATAGTTAGCTAGGGGCCTCAGAAAAATTTGTTTTAGCTGGGGGGGATGATGCTGTTGAGATCGCTCTGGGCTTACTTTATGGAAATAGAGCAAAATCTCTCAATCCAAAAACTGAGTATTAACGCGAGTTCTTGTTCGAAATTAACTGTGTTTCTCAGCTTTCTGTCAACCATACAGGACATAACGTCACCTCTCGCACTCTCCACTGCATAATACATTTGAAATTAAAATTTGGAAAATTTATTTTATCGCAATCTATCATTCTCATCGGCACCCCGACGCCCCTCGCCGCGAGAAATTCAAATCCCGAGAGAAATCACGAAGTGTGCGGTTTATACGGTGAAATTAAAATTTGAAAATTTATTTGATCGAAATTTATCATTCTCATCATCGCCCCAACGCCCCTCGCCGCGAGAAATTCAAATCCCGACAGAAATCGCGAAGTGCGGCTTATACGACGAAATTAAAATTTGAAAAATTTATTTGATTGCGCAATTTATCATTCTCATCGGCGCCCCAACGCCCCTCACCGCGAAAAATTCAAATCCCGACAGAAATCGCGAAGTGCGGCTTATACGGAAAAATTAAATTTTTCAATTTGACCGTGTCGGGATTTTGACTTGTTGGCATTTCAACCCTGTCGGGATTTCGTCTGTCGGGATTGTGAACGGAACCCGTTCTCTACACCTTAGGCATTGGTAGAAAGTCGGGTCTATTTACTTATATATGTCACAGACAAGAAACTGCTTGCAGTGACATCTAACGAGTCTTTATATGCTGAGAGAACATGTGTATTAAAGAAAGTGTATTGGGCTTTTACACATTTTAGGCATTGGTAGAAAGTTGAGTTTGTTTACATATATTTGTTACAGACAGGAAACTGCTTGCAGTGACATCTAATGAGTCTTTGTATGCTGAGAGAACATGTGTATTAAAGAAAGTGTATTGGGCTTTTACACATTTTAGGCATTGGTAGAAAGTTGAGTTCGTTTACATATATTTGTTACAGACAGGAAACTGCTTGCAGTGACATCTAATGAGTCTTTGTATGCTCAGAGAACATGTGTACTGAGTAGGGTGACCATACGTCCCGTATTTCCCGGGACAGTCCCGGTATTTTCTGTTTTTTTGGCCGTCCCGACTTTTTGGCAAAAGTGTCCCGGTTTTTCCCGTATTTTAGACGAAGCCTACTTGAATTTTTATTCTCTATTGAAGTCAAAGATTGACATTATTTTTCAACTCAGAAATTATTTTATGATAATTACTACTATATATGAGAATATTAATCTCCCACATTTGTCATGGTGAACGTTTTTTTTTTTCGTGGAATACATTTTAATCCACTGCTACTTGTGATAATGCATCATTTCCCGCCATTGTGATTTTCCGTAATCTCAACAATATTTGGCAACTTTGTTTGGTTTTGGCGATTATTGGCGATGTCCCGTATTTTCCCGTATTTGGAATCCCGATGACCCGTATTTCTCTCGAAGAAATATGGTCAGCTTAGTACTGAGGAAAGTGTATTGGGTGGGCTTTTACTGCATTTTAGGCAGTGGTAGCAAGTCCAGTCTGTTTATTTACATTTGTCACAGACAAAAAACTATTGTTAGTGACATCTATGGAGTCTTTATATGCTGAAGTGTCATCATTAGCAAACTGACCATATTTGCTCGAGAATAATGAGTTAGATGGGGTTTTTAGACATCATAATCATCATCAGAATCACTTTGAGAAGGGTCTGAGTATCACTTTCTAAACATGGAGGAAAGAATTACAGTATTCTTCTGGTGCATTCTTTCCTCCATGCTTTCTAAAGCAGATGCTAGCTAAAGATGGTGCTGGTCTGGGTCCCGACCACTGAGCGATAAGTAAACTTATTTAACCAAAAGCCCTGTATAATTATTTTTGGAGTTGTATTGTAAACTTTTTTTATTCCAGGGTTGGCATCAAAACACACGGATAAAGACGTCAATATGTGTCATGGCTGATGAAAAAATCGGCGTTGGGCCATCCAAATCACCGGCCTTTAGTAAGTGAATTTACCGCTTAATTTACGTGAAATCAACACTTTATGTTACGTTTAAATGTAGAGAGTTCCTTTCTAGGTAATTAAAGTTTTTAATATCAATTTAAAATAGCTTTTCAACGGTGTGAAGTTTCAATGTTTGTTTAGCTGCATTCTCATGTATTTTTGGGTTGATTGCTTTTCGTTATAATTTTGTACTACGTCAAAATCGTTCAACGTGTCTTTACTCACAATTTTGAGAATTTATTTTTTGGCATTAAATCTTTGATTTTTATTTTGGGGGTGAACTCCTTCAACTAGTTTGGATGATAACTAATAAACCAGTTGAATAGGTTTGTGTTAACCGTTTAAAGGCCGAACTGTGAACAAAACACTTATTGTTTTGGAATTTGAGGTCCTTTTGCATGCCTATACATAGATCAACTTTGAAATTTGAAGAAAAAATTTATTTTCTTTGTTTTTCACGATGTTCCATGAATGCAACATATGCACTTGGGGGAGAGGTGAAAGCGGTAACTGGTATCACCTATATTCTCATGATCATTTATTTCTAGAGTATTGTAATCACATGAAATTTTCTATTTTCCAAATTCAAATTCGAAACACACACAGATTTTTTTAACATAAAAATGAGTGCAGAAAAATCAAACCATCCTTTCGTCGCAGACAATATAATGGCCATCGGATGACCTGACATCTTTTTTTTTCAGTTGGCAACGTGGAACTGGATAAATAATTAACCCCTCCTTCATTTAGAAGGGCCGTAAAACCTTGCCCAAAATAATTCACTCCGAACTCTGAAAAACTCCACGTACAAACTCAGAGGGGAGGTAGAGAGCATTGTTAGGAATCTTAATCACATAGGAAAGCATGGTCAGAAATTCTCCCCCCTCAAGTGATAAAGAGACACAGTAAAAACACAATGCAGTATGAAGCATTTTTTTACCCAAGAAAAAAAAAAAGAGTACAATAATAGCTACAAGCATTGCAAAAAGTATTCAAAATTCCACCCATTGGCATTGCGGCATGCATGACATCTATGGCGCATAGATTTCTGAACTTTTTTAAAGATACCGGGCATTTTGCAGGGATGGCGATTTGTGCCATCAAGTCCATGTCTAAATCTACTGGCATTTCGTAAACAATGTCCCTCAAGTTAGTATGTGATCAAAAGAGTGACCTAGAGGGTGTGCAAGCATCTGTTTTGGTCATTAGTTTTTTTTCCTTCTAAATTCGCCAAATATTGTGAGGAATAGTATTTTTGTCTACTATTTTATTACTTCCTCTACTATTTCTCTTAAGTTTTTTGCCCCAACAGCGTGATGTTTCATGAAGGCATTACACATGAAAAACGAAAAATCAAAAGATAATCCGCATCTAGGAAGTTTCTAGCTTTTAAACTTGGATGCTCTACTGCTTATACGTCCAAAATTGCTGCAATTAAAGTAGTTATTGTCGAGTGGCTAACATGTGAATGCATTTTTTTCATTGCGTCTTGCTGGCATTTATTGTATGTATATATTTTTCTTTTCCAGTTCGAAAGTGTCCAATTGTATACAAACCCCTCAAATCCATCATCACAGATGCTGGCGTTTATGCTTATTGTGCCATATGTGCAATATCTTTACGGGACCTTTTCCCTGAAGAATGGAACAGGTGCGGCCAAATTGTTTAGTAATTTTGAAAGTGTTAAATCTGATTAACATATACTTTGAAATAATTAAATCTATCAAAATGTCTGATTTAAATGATAATATTTCCGACAATCCCTCATATTTTTAGTTTAAATTTTTATCGTAATATTTTGACAATTCGGCTTGATTAGCGGATTAGCTTGTGGGGAATCGGTCAAAGCCATCCACGGAGTGAAGGTTGTCAAGGATACACAGTTAAGTTGGGTTTTGGAACACGCTGATGATGGCCACGCTTGTTGTTGTCAGGGAAGATAGTTTTTGTATTATTTTATTTTGTAATCTTTGTAGTCCTGCCATATACATTTAAAATAAAATATATTTTTGTAAAAGATGTCATCACTCCTCCTGCCATTCACGCACCTATAAGCTCATTGTTTCAATATATATTTTTAGGTCTTTCAAAGAGGAATGTCTGGCCAGGCACATCTCGCACGTTGGTTTACCCAAACAGGTATTTATAATATGCTACATAATCGCATTCATTAACCCTGAACATTTTACATCTTTTTTTTTCTGCCATGACTTAAGTAAAATCTCAGATATTAGAATAATTGAACAAACATTCAAATGAAATTTACAGTGTTTTGTACCAATGCTGAAAAAAAAGGGATTCATTGTTACATAGCAGTTATTCTAATGAATATTTCCAAACAGTTTCGATTCTGATTGACAGGAGACATTATCTGTCAACTCATATTATTAAGTTTTTTTTTCCAAATTGAAAATTTGACTTTTTCTTGGTAAATGTTCCAGCTGAAACTGAGCTGCACAATATAAGCAAACGATATAAAAAATAATGGATGCATCAGTAACTCAAATGCACGAGTTAACAATAATGTCTCTTGTCGGGCAGAATCGAAACTGTTCGGAAATATCAGAATCAAAAATATTCATTAGAACAGCTGCTAGGTAGCGTTGACTCCTTTTCTTCAGCATTGGTGCAATGTAGCCCTGGATTGCAGTACTTACGATACTCACTTAGATACTTATTTGTGACTATACAACTGATATACAATATATTTGACTATACAAATATCTTGGGGTGAAGCGCAAGTCATCAGTGTCAGTTCATTTTCCTCTCAATGTTTCCCCAATGCTAGTGTTTAAGTTACGGTACTTAGTTCTGCTGTTGTGCAGTCGTATGGTCATAATGACGGACTTGCATCACAAGGACTCTAGGTTCAAAACTCGCCAGTATTATTGTGGTGATCTGTGTTGAAGTTGGTCTTCTGTGGTTCTCAACTTTGAGGAGTGAATGCAAGCTGATCTCCCCAATTAAAAGTTTCCCCACAGACATTTTTTCAGACCCCCATTTTGTTTCATCAAAAACCAACATTATATGGGGTGGTCGTTATATTGAAAGAAAAAAACATAGGATAGTCGTTACATAAAAACATTTGGGACATACTGTGCTATTGGTCATTATACTGAGTATTGACTGCAGTTAGCAATAGACTCTGCCACAAAGCTTGGCTAAAAGAGATCTCGACGACAGGAGAAGTCCTGTAGCAGAGTTATGGTGTTCATTCAGTCTCTATAGCAGTGTTTAAGCTGGATAAAAAATTCCTTTCGCAAAAAAGTGAAAATGGGGGGAAAAGCTTTAGCAAAATGCTACGATGCTAAGGGGCCATTCAAGTATTACGTCAACAGATTTTTAGCCATTTTTGACCCCTCCCCCTTTGTCAGCAAAACACTGACCCCCTCCACCCCCTGTCAGCAAAATTTAGTCACATCATATACATGAAATACATAGGAATTCTCGTTATAGAAAAAATATTCTCCCAGAGTGAGTCATTTTGCTTAGCACCTTGTAGGTGAGCAAATGAGATTGTATGGTGGTGTTAATTTCTGGATGAAGCTAGCCTCTGTTTGATTGGGTTGAGTTCACTCGCTCTGATGGATTAGATGAAAACATTCAGCAAAATTTAGTCACATCATATACATGAAATACATAGGAATTCTCGTTATAGAAAAAATATTCTCCCAGAGTGAGTCATTTTGCTTAGCACCTTGTAGGTGAGCAAATGAGATTGTATGGTGGTGTTAATTTCTGGATGAAGCTAGCCTCTGTTTGATTGGGTTGAGTTCACTCGCTCTGATGGATTAGATGAAAACATAGAAAATGCAGTTGATGCTTGTTATAATGCCATCCCCCATCATTTCATCAAATCGAACATTATATTAGGCAGTCATTATATCAAAAGGAAAACATATAAGATAGTCGCTATACAACAACTATTGGGACTTGTTCTTTCGGTTGCTGGAATGGAATGGTCGCTATAATGAGTGTTGACTGTATAAATATTGTATGGGGGAAATATATATAATTTGCAACCGTTTGTGTCATCTTGCGTAGCACCTTTATTTTATGAACCTTATATGACAATATGGGTATGTATGTGTATTGTGTACATGAATACATGGAGAATAGAATGAAAAAAAAAACTACAAACATGCATTAGAAATGAATTACCATTGCGGTTAGATAATACCAAGGAAAGACTGGTGTATATTGACTCAAAATTGCAAAAAAAGGAACCAGGGCTGAATGCATTTCGGAACTATATAAAGTTCCTTCATCAGTAGCAAAAAATAATAGTGAAAATACTCCTCATAGCGGGAGTTACTGGCTGTTGTAGATGAAAAGTCGAATTCAAAATGAACTGGCAACAAGAGCAAAGGAGGAGGAGAGAAAAAAAAATGGCGGAGCTAATCACAAATGAGAACGTGATAGTGATGCTGATGGAGAAAAAATAATTATTGTAGAAACTGTTGCCAGATTTTTGAGAAGGGTGGTGTGCTAGTTAGGTCGTTGACCAACTGGTTTTTGTTGGTGTGGAATGATTCGAAGAAGTCCAAGTCAGTGAGGGGCATTTTTGAATAATTTTGGCAGAAGTCAAATTTATGGTCAAAGGACCAGCAATGTTGGGTTATGGATGAGTGGTTAAAGTCTTGGTTAGTTATGTATCTTCTATGCTCGTTTAAACGCCATTTCATTGCCATTTAGTTTGGCCTATATATGATAATCCATATTGGCACGAAATGCTGTAGATGCCCCAGTTGTTGAGGGGGTCAATGGGATATTTTTAGTTTAGAGAAGCTGAATTTATTGATGGGGCTGAAAATCAGAAAAATTATATTTTCGAAGGATTTAACAATTTGTTGGCTGGTTTTTGGGAAGAAAGGCAAAATGATCAAGTTTTTGTGTTTAGGCTTGGTTGCGAAGAGTGTGTTTTTAAAAACACTTCCGACAGTCAAACTTTCCTTTATGATCAAAGGACAGTCCGCATGCATACACAGTGAATCCCGCCCACAACGCTTCTCAAAAGAAGGAGAAAACCATCAAAAGAAATGTTGTAAGTGGGAAAACGTTTTAAACGGGATATCTTGATGAGTAACAGTAAAAGTTATGGTTATGAAAATAAGGCGCACCAAGTGCGAAAATATGCAAAATTAAATGTGCGGAAAACTAAGGGGGGAACACAGGATCTAAAGTTAGCAATAAAAATCTTTTAATTCTGTGAAAGTAATGTAACTTAGACCCCTTCTGATGATGTATATCAACAGTTTTTTGTAAATAATGAGGAAAAATTTGAAACTTCCACTGGTAATTGCCTTTTCACTTTAGATAAGAAAATCTCTTTAAATTGATGATAGTTATAAAAGCCTTATCAGTTATTTGCATTTGATGTTTTTAATATATTTATCAGGTAGTTCATGTTATGTTCGCCTTCGTCAATGGAGAAGGCGGAGACGTTGATCCCTTTGTTATGGTTTTAAAAGAAGAACCTGGTTTGAATAACAGTTGCATTAGAATCATTGAAGACCTTATTCTCTTTGCTGTTGAAGGAGGTTAGTTATGTGAACCCCATTTTTCCCTCTGAACTGCTTCAGTGTTTTTAGATAAAATTAGTTTTCATGTCATTTGACTTTTCAGTTACAGATTTATTTTTCCGTTATTCTTTTGAAGCCTGTGATGTTGCTTTTTTTGTATCATGCAAATTGATTTTATTTCAGTTGTGTAATTGTCTTCTAGAAGAACGTATTAAACATGTTGCTCAAGAATCACAGCTTTATTACTACTTTTGATATAATTTTACATTTAAAATAGCTCACTACACAGTCTTTGTGGGAATCATTGATCGATGACAATATATCCTTAGTAATCATTTTCTCAAATCCTTTGGAAATCCTTGTACAGTGTGGAAATCCTGTATGACAATGAACTCTACAACTAAGAGTGCCTGAACTCCGAATAATAATGACAATTAACCAGAGTTACTTCCGTAATTTGTTCTAAGACTAATGTCATAAGTCATATTGTTTTTCTTTGATAATGACTCACTTTCCTCAGGAAGAAGGAAAAAAGTGTAGGGGTGGAAATGTGCAGATTTTATTTTTATTCATGTATTCATCTTTTTTAAGTGAATATCAAGGATAAATATTTCCGTTCTAATAATAGTAAGTCAAAAGTCCTCAAAACTCGCTGAAAGTATTACATGTCTAATTAATAAAAATAATTTTTAGTAAGTACGAGATGGCACAAATGTGGGGTGAGATAAGTTGAAGGAGAATATAAGGCGGGGATATTACTATATATAATGTAGATGTCACTCCCCTGATACACCTCTCATGGTGTTGGGCATATGCAATATCAACCTTTCGGGAACAAGGGGAGGGGCACAAGGAATTTCTTCAGTAGAAATTGTGAGTTATCAACCTTCAAAAAGCATTTAAATTTACTGAAATTGAATAAAATAGCATATAAAAGGTATTTTCTTTTGGTAGTTAAATTTTTTTACGAAAATATTTGAATTTTTTTTCAAATTTTTCTTCCTTCAGGAAGGGGGGGGGGGAAGAGACAATTCTCTGATGCTCTCTCCTGCATACACTTCTGCATTTGCATAGTGTTAATATATATATTCTATTTTCCTATTTATAATAAGTTATTATACTTTACTCTAGTCCCTCGAGCTTTGTTATGTGAGAGTTTCATTGTATTCCTTCCAATTTGCGTTGTTTTCATATTTAAATGAATTTTGTAACCTTTGAAGTGCATTGATGGTTTGCTTCTATTAATTTGTATGCTTACTCAAGGCTTTGCAACAGGTAAATATTGTACAACATCAAATAAATGCATATAGCAATAGATCAAACAAATTTTTATTATTTTGCATGAATCCACTTAGTTGATTGTATATAGGAACTTGCAGCAGTCATTTCACAGCTTTCTCTTTTAATTAAATTTGATTAAAATTTTATAGGTTCTTATGATGCCAGAATGCGAGTTTTAGTTCTACATATTGCTTGGCTTCTCAGGGTTGCGCTACCTCTTGTTGAAATCTATGAAGAGTCTGTAGTCGAGATGTTGACCAATGAAGTACAAGAAATGACAGAGTGAGTAGGGTAATTCTTGATAAAAGGCAAAACATAAAATTATCGATCAGGAGGAACAGCTCTGTAAAAACAATCCGTAATTTACTATGTAAACATGAGTCATTTTGTTTAAAAAATATTAACATTACATAGAGATGCTGTTGATTAATGCTTATCAGTGGTTCTATTTTTATCATTAATAAATAAGGCCAAATATAGTCGAAGCTTGATTTTATGAAACTTCAATTTATGAACTAATCTTCTGGTCCCCTGCAATATTCCTATAAACGTCTTTCCCATTTACAAATTATTTTTCATGTCCGCAAGGGTTTGTGAAAACAAGCATCAACTGTGTAGATGTTATTTCAATCTGATACAATATCTGTTAAGAATGTCTCTGTATAATATGGTCTCTTCATTTTTTAATTTATGTACATAGTGAAGAAATGAAAGAAACTCATCGTCGTCAACGTAACAAAAAGTTAAAAAGATATCTCTTGATAGGTGTGGCAACTTTAGGTGGCGGGGCTGTCTTAGGTAATTCATTATTTTGCATTACTCCAATAAATGTGTTTTAAAATAATGAGTTTTGTATTTATAGCTTTTATGTTATCTGATGAGACTTTTGCAGCCATTATGTGGGTTATCAGCCTTATAAGTTTTTGTGAGCTACAAGGCTGCAGTGTTTTATAGTTTTGCACTATAAATATTTTTAACATCTCTCCAACACGAGTTGGTGGTATCATCAGGAAGCGTGTTTGCAGACCTTTAATTTAAGATCTTAAACACAATCTTAGATCTTTTAGTGGTCTCTGCCCATATTTATTATTAATGTATCAAATTGGCTTGAATAAAGTTTCCCTGTTCTATAGTTGAATGTGGTTGGTTGATGAAATTCACTTTCTGTTAGGAATGCTCCCATTCATCCACTTGGAGGGAATTAGCTGATTGTGTTATTTTGCTCTTGGCTGCTGAATGAACAAAGTGCAAGCAAGTTTCCTGCTCGTCAGTGTGAGGACCCACACCCAATTACTTGACACCTCTCCCGTTTCTTGCTAAAGCAGTTTAGATGTTTGTGCAGTTCTATCGTTTCCCTGTACAGATTAAAGAAGAAACCCTTTTTTCTTATCAACTGTTTCCCCTTAAATTATGATTGCATGATAGTTATCAGATTATTTTATTACAGATAAATATCGCCTACAATGGTCTTGTAGTATAGCAAACTTATTTATGTAGTCCCCATGATCAGCATTATCACATTATTGCAACACTGTCGTTGACATGCAAATTTCAACATAAGGAATTATATAAATCCTATGTGAATTTGTTTCTACACAGTGGTTCCAGATTGACCATTGAAACATAACTGATAACTGTTTCAATTAATTTTTTTTATTTAAATAAATATTAATTTATTTAAGACTTTTTTTTTCATACTCATTCATTTCCTTCAGGCTTAACTGGTGGATTGGCTGCTCCATTCATGGCTGCTGGTGCTGGAGCAATCATAGGTGGAGCTGGGGCCGCAGCCCTGGGATCTGCAACTGGTATTGCTGTCATTGGCTCATTGTTTGGTATGGCTGGTGCGGGTTTAACAGGTAATAATGTTAGAAATGAGTCAGGATTTTATCCACTGTTTGCAATAACAGTGAAATTTCTAAAAAATATTCTACTACTCATTTGTTTTTTTACAAAAATTAAATTCCTTTTAGTCTGTATGCTGGAGATAAAGGACACCATGTCTGTTTTTGTTGATATTGAGATACAGATATTTATTTGCAGTAATTTTATTACACTACACATAGGTATAAGACACATATTTAAGTCATATTATTTCAATAAATAATTGATATATTCACTTTCAGAGCTCCTAACATTCCGGATTCAGCTCAGCAATGCTGGATTTCACAATGTGTACAGAACTTCCGTATTATGAATTCATATTGCTGAGGTTTAATTGTCATTAATGGTTAAAATAGTACAAACTTAGAAAAAAAATGAAAAGAAACATTAAGTTTTCTATTTTTCCTGCTGCCACCTTCCCTCTTCTTCATGAAGTGACCTTCACCCCTATTTACACAGAGAAGCATACTAGGTACAGTTCCCTGTATGAACGGTAGCCAAAGCCATCCAAACCTATCAACATAAATATGGCACTGCTTTTTTTCCATGCATGTTTGATCGCATGACTGGTGATAGGTAATACAATCACCATATTTTTTCAAAGAGAAAATTAAGATGTTATTAGTCTTCTGATGCTTGCCATATTTCATGGCAAAAATTACAAAAAATCAGAATGTATGTACCGGAAGATTTATAATTTCACCAATTGTAAACAAAATTCTTAATTTGTTGCTAAAAATTACAGATGGATGGGATATTGAGAGCTTTTATAAATCTAAGGTTAATCAGAATGATTTCATAAAAAAACTTCAATATAAAGAAAATGTCCAGTAAATATCAAATTCAAGGAAGCATCATTGAAAAAATGGCTATTTCTTTAGAATAGTTAGATAGCAATGGGTAACAAAACATATGGTAATATCCCCTAAAATATAGGTTATATGTTCACTTTATGCATTACTTCTTAAGTTGGCCATATTATGGCCAAAAAAAATTCATGCAAAAGTACATTTGCTGGATTATTAAGCAAATTACAGGATTTTTGTCAGGAAGTTACAGGATTTTCACTTCTTGAAGGTTGGCTAGACTGCACTTTATAAAACAAGTGAGCTCTACAGAAAGACATAGTAAAAAAAATCTTCAAATGGCTCTCCTGTAAAATTTCCCTTTTGTGACATAATGCCCTTTACTTCCGACTCACAGAAGTATTAATTAAAGGGTGTTTACTTTTTTAAAACTTATTTTCATGCTTCATACAATCACATTCATTTTTTCCCCAGATACTCATTTGTTATAATAAACTGTGTATGTCTCACATCAGAGATATTGACTGCCATTTTCATTAGTTTTTTACTGCAAACAGCAATAGTCACAACTCATTAAGATGGGCTTGCTTAAAAGCACAATTTATTTCAGTTTTATATGCAATTTTCTCATGTGGGGAGGTATATATATTTTTTCCTTTTTTATATCCAAGGTTACAAAATGCAAAAGCGTGTTGGTGACATAGAAGAGTTTGCATTTGATACCCTCACTGATGGTCAACAATTACATGTGACACTGGCAATATCTGGATGGCTATCTGAAGAAGGAAAAGGTTGAGAAAAATTTCATATATAGTCACACATTTCCTTCTTAAAATGTGTAATTGTAAATGGAAATGATGTCACCCCTTGTCTTTGTGAATATGATTGCAGAGGCATTCCAAGAACCATGGCAGTCTCTGATGTGTTCCAGGGAGCAATACTGTCTACGTTATGAATCCACTTATTTTCTAGAACTTGGTCGAGCAATGGATTACCTGTTTAGTTTTGCTGTTTCCATGGCAGCCCAGGAAGCATTGAAATACACAATTTTATCAGGTAAGTGAATCAGATAATTCTGTTGGTTTTGGAAATGGCGTGTGACACAAAATATGTGGTGTTAATTTATAATTGTTTGATGATACCTTATAATTTTGTGATGATACTTTATTATTATTACATGATTCTTCTAAACTTTATTACTATTTATTAGTTGACCCTTTTCCATTTTTAATTTGATTCATCAGAATGAAGATTTCTCAAAAATATCACTGGACTGAAATGAAAATTTCATGCCCAGTAGCCTGTAGAATAGCCACTGTAGTCATGGTGACAGACTTGCATCGCTAAGACCACACCTGGTGACAGTGTGGTGGTTGGCCGAAATCAGTTTTCTGTCATAGCCAATCTTCCCAACAGACCTACAGATATTCAATCGAATGTCCAGTGCAACTGTTAACTTAGGTTTTCTTTATGGTATTCGTTGTTTCCTAAAGAATTGAAACTTCAAAAAGTAGTCTGCAAATCTGATTTTTCTTATCTGAAATGCTGCTTACTAATGGCATTTGAAAATCTGTCAAGTTGCCTGTCTTTTTTTTAGATTTAATTTTGTATCGATACATTCAAAAATGGATGAGAAAGACAGCGGTTTAATCCTTTATTTTAGATGTCATCATCACCACTATTAGAAGATTGTTTATCATTTCCTGAAATTGAGATAGTACATTAAATTTGAATAAGACCACTAAGAAAAGAAAAAAAAATTCTCAGAAGAGCTTAGTTTTTTATCTGTTTGTCCCTTTATTCCGGGGTGTACTTTGATCTCTTTTGATGTATCTGAACAGTGGTAACAACAGTAAATTGTAAATTTTTTAAACACTACTGTTGGACAAAGTGAAAGAATGAGGAAAAAAGTTTAAACTATTGTTGTCTAACCATTGAAAAAAAGAAGGGAAACAGTTTTCAGTTGATTTTTTAAGCAGAAAAATGACTGGCTTTGAAATAGCCATAAAAGAAAAGTTTTCACTTAATTGTTAATTGCTAGCACACAAATAAGACCCATTTTTTTCCTTAGGGGCCATTCAAGTATTACGTCATCATCGATGGGGGTTTGGATAATACTTACGTCATCAACCACCATTTATGAAAATATGAAATATTTTTAATGGCATCGTACTCGGTGCGCCAAAAACGAGAAAAACCTTTCGATAGTTTGTGGGCACTTGAAGTACCATTCCCCACTATTGATAAGTGCTCCACAGAGCCACTTTAGTGAATCCAATTGATCTGGAAATGTGTTCGGGCTGCTTAAGTGCTCTGGAACTGCGCCATGCATCACTCAAGTGATCCGTAATTATATGCCGCAGATCACTTGAATAATCTGAGAATGTGCTGCGGGTAACTTGAGTGATGTAGAACGGCACTGGAGGCCCCTTAAGTGATCTAAAACTATGTCACATGTCACTCAAGGGATCTCTAAATGTATCATGGATCGCTTAAGTGATCTGAAAATGTGCCACAGCCCGCTTAAATGTTCTGGAATTGTACCCACGTAAGCGATCTGTAAAATTTACGAAATTAGGTTTTGAGAAGGGCCAGCCGCATCAGATAACCCCCAGAGCCATATTCAGTCCACGGGCCAAAGGCCTTTGTGCGATTTATCATTATATCGCTTAGAGGGTGGATCACAGTGAATTTATTAAAGATAAATTTTGAGTTCATAGCCTTCGAATAACATTGAAATTAACAGAAATTGATAATAATGATATATATAGGTATTTTCTTCTGAAATTTCAATAAAAAAAATTTTTTTTTGCATTAAAAAAAAACTAATTTTTGATAGTCGGGGAAGGTCACAAGCCCTTTTGCCCCACCCCCTCTGTACGTCTCTAATCCCACCAATATACGTTATAATTCTGAGGGGCAGAGCTGATGATGAAATTTTGCTGACAAGGGGGGGGGGTCAAAAATGGCTAAACATTTGCTTACATAATACTTGAACGGTCCCCTTTACTGGGAGAAAAGCAAAAAGTACATTTCAAGGAAGGGGAGAGGGAGCTAGATGTAATTTTTTTAAACTTTGTGAGTGGGAATGGCACAATTTTAAATGTCATATCCAGGAAAAATTAACATGATCAATGAGGGGGGGGGGGAGAGTTCAAATCGTGAAAATTAGTGGGAATGTTCTAAGCAAAATTCACTGTATATGATTTTATTTCCATTTTTCTAAAAAACATTATCATTTAGGTATAATAACTGCCATCACATGGCCTGCAACCTTAATAACAGTTGCCGGTGTTATTGACAATCCATGGGGAGTGTGCATAAGACGTTCAGCTGAAGTTGGAAAACATTTAGCAGATGTTCTTCTTGAGAAACAACAGGTATATGCAACAAACAAGTGTCATAAAAACTTATTCTTCAATTTTTAAATCTATGTCAATAATCAGATTCATCTCGATACATGTGTAAACGAAAAATTTCTCTTTTCTTTGTTGTCAGCATTTATCATAAATCATTGATAAGTAGTTGAACATCCCAACCAATCCTATTATCTAAAAATGATTGGAATGGTTTAAGGCTGAAAATTGTCCTCCAAATAATTTTCTCTTGAATAAATGTAGTTATTCATGACAATAAAATATTCAAGCTAATATGTTTTAACTCTGCTTTCAACTTCAATGATGCTAAAAACAACGCACGCTATTTCTGCTTCATGTTAAAGTTAAAAGCCATCACTAATACATAATTTTTGTATTTATCTGAAATGTATGTGATTAATGCAAAATTTGTTTTTTTGCAAAATTTTGATAATTTACACTTTTTAAAACGGAAATAGGCCATAATTTTGATGAACACTCGTGTTCTGGCTTGTACAATGTGGGTTCAGTTGGCTGTTGTTTTTGAGCTCTAAGAACTATGGAACTAATCAATAATTTGGACGGGAGTGGGGAAGAGGGTCGAACTAGTCATTTGTGAACGTTTTCTGCAGTAAGTCGGTAGACTACTTAATATTTTGTTGATGGGGGGAAAGCCAGGAGAACTCTTATATTATCTTTGAACATTATTATCAGAAAGCTTCTACAAAACACCTTTTCTGAAAAATGCCCCATGGGATGAACTCATTGATGGATACAGGGCTCCCACTTTTTATACTTTTTGGTAAAATGTCCTACTTTCTTGGTTTTGTCCTACTTTTCCTATTTTTTTACGAATTCCTATCAACAAAATTCATGTAATTGATTTTAATTGAGGAGGGAAAAATGATATATTGCCAGACAATATAAATGTATTAAATTGCAATTAATCATTCTGCCAAAGCAGAACTTTTATCATCATCTTTAAGGTTATTTAGGGGTGTATGTGGACCATTTGGTTCATTAATTTTTCGTTTGCTTAGTTTGAAGGTTCAACAAGTAGAGTAGTCATTAAAACTTTTGTCTGGATGGAAAGAATAATTTTGTATTTACTACTTCATGGTTTCGGACAGTGACTAACATTCATCATTCCAAATTATGGTCCACATTTTGTGTATAGGTGAAACAACAGTTTGCATAACAAAGCAGTTGGATACATGGGCCTATTCTAGGTTTAGTGATTCTGATGCTACCCAATGTCATTCAATTTTCTTCTGTATTTTTAGGGCATGCAGAGGCATAAACAATATTTGCAATGTTCAGCAAAAAGCTAGAAATGAGAGTGCTTCTTTTGTTAAAAACAATTACACTGGCATTGAATAGTAAAATGTAAACAAATCTCTTTAAAAAAAAAAGGATGGACAATGCAGTAAAACCATCCAGTTCACTTAATTTACATTAGACCTTGTAATTTACACATTTTGCATGGTGTTTTAAAAGTGGTCTCAAAAGAGCATCATTTTTAAAAACTTACATGCCTTCATAATTTGCTGTGTGAATTATGAAGAGAGATGTATTGAAGAGAGTTGACAGACTAGATTGTGCAAAACTTCAAAAAAGTGTAATTTATATTGTGAAGACTGACAGGAAAGAATTATCTGTTGCTAGTACACTGTTTTGACCAAAAATTGTTTTTCTAACCAAGTTTTTTCTGTCAGTTTGCTTTGGCTTGAGTCAATTGTATAGGATGCTGAAATAGTGCTATGAATATATACAGGGTGATTCAGAAAAAATGGGAAAAGCTTTAAGAGGCGGTAGTGCACACAAAAACAAAGACTTCTCATCAAAGAATGCATGGTTTAAAATGAAATGCCAACGTGCTACAGGGCGCAACATAGTAAAACCAAGGATACAAGGAGAAAACTCAAGAATAACGTGTATATTAAAAAAGCAATTTTAATGAATAATTTACTATAATTGCTGAAAAGAGCTACTGCCAATGGAGATGCAAGAAAAACAGCAGTGAAGGAGGGATTGGTGAATGCTCTGTAATGTTCCAGGCATATCGCAAACCTCCCCAGCAGCAGCCGAAAGTCTTGTGATTAGGTCCTCTTCACAGTCAAGAGTCTCATACATCAGACTCTCCAGCTGTCCCCACAAAAAGAAATTAAGACACGACAGATCGGATGATTGTGGTGGCCAAGCTACAGTACCACCTAGTCTGATCCAACAGTTTGGAAAAGTGATGTCCAGATAATGCAGCACCTTTTGTCCAAAACAGTCTGGAGCTCCATCGTGCTGGAACCACATACATCGCCAGAGGGTATTTGGAAATTCCTCCAGCAAGTCTGGCAGCACCTCTTGCAGAAACGTCCGGTATTTGCTCTCATCAAGGCGTTCTGGCAGAAGATACGATCCTAATAGGTGGTTGCTGAGGATTCCTGCCCAAACATTGATGGCGAAGCGCTCATCTGGATATGCGGCATGTAGATTTACAGATGCCCAAACATGTTTATTGTTGGTATTAAATGCACTATCTCATGCAAAAGTGTATTCATTGGAGATGCTGCAAAATCTGGGCGTGCTGCACCCTACTGTAGGAGCCAGTGGACAAAGTCTACATGATGAGCATAATCTTCATTCAATGCTTGGACTTGTTGAAAATGGTATGGTTGCAACCTCTCACCCTTTCAGCACTGGTCATGCAGTGGATTGTGGCGCAGCAAGGCTACAACCTACAGCTCATATGCTTGAAGTTGGCTGATCTGCCACCATCTCCAAAATTTTGTCTTCCTCACCTGCTGTTCTGGCAGTCCTTGTACGACCTTCATCAGACTGGGAATCAAGAAAGAATCCTGTTTTGCACAGCTGCCGATGCAAGCACACAAATGTTTTCTGATTGGGCAACCCTGTGGGGATAACGGCTCACCATGCATTTGTTCTGCCTCTGTGGTACTTCCGTTTGCAGCTCTGTAAATGAAATTCATGCCTGCTTTTTCAGTATTACTAAAGTGTGCAATTATCCCATACGTTACAACTGTTAGAACGATTGCACGCTATATTAATTTCACAGGGCTGGCATCCATGCTTTTCATTCACTGTGATGCAGATTTGCATATGGTTCGCCAGGTTACATTTGCCTGCATGGTGTTCTTTTTCATCCAATAAACTTCAACAGGAATGCCGTTGTAACATTTGTGGAGCGGCCGTTTCAAAACACGCTAGCTCATTTGCGCTTCATACTAGACCATGCATTCTTTCATGACAATTTTTTGTATTGGTGTGTACTACCACCTCTTAAAGTTTTCCTGTGTCATCCTGTATATATATGTATATAAATTAAATTAAATAAAAAAATAAAGAGAGAAAAACTTCTTTTTAGGGAATTTTTTTTTTTATTATGCTTTGATTATGTTGTTTGGGGGATTTCAAATTTAATAAAGTCCCTGGTGAATTCAAAAATTTTCAAATGTATTTTAGTATGAATAGTAAAATGAAATGTTTTTCACATTGTAGGGGAGAAGGCCAATAACACTTATTGGGTTCAGTCTTGGTGCCAGAGTTATATTTTACTGCCTTCAAGAAATGTCTAAAAGAAAAGGTATGTTGTGTAAATTTTTTTTCCGGGATTTCGCTGATGGAGCTAACTTATGGGGAGTGACTATTTTTTTTTGTTGTAGATTACATATATTGAGAACCTTATTGTGATTTATCATTTTGCCTTAACCCCTGAAGCCCGGAGGAGATTTAAATGGAATCACCATTTTTCACAGTTGTATAGTGAAAAAATTATAACTTTTAAAGTAATCATTGAATTAATTTGAAATATTTTATGTTTATAAAATAACATCTTGTCTATAGTATTTATTTTATTGTATCACTTGTATTACCTAAAAATTTATGACACTTTCTTTGGTAATTTTTTTTTCTTCTAGTGCTGCCAAAAATGGGATTTATAACTCAGCCTCCTGGCTACAACAAAGAACTACCAACCTAGTTATACAGGGCATTTTAGCTCACCAGACTATAACATATTCTTTAGAATAATTATACAGGGCAATACAATAATATCCCGGATCCCCACATGTTAGGCAGCAAATGTTCAACACTCATAATAAAATATGATAATACATATAACTTATCATATGTATTATATATATAAATTCATAATATAATTTATATATTATGAATTTTATATTGTGAAAAAAACATAATGTCCCAAAATACAATAAATTGGTTAAATTTAGAATGCAATTTCTGACCGAGAAGAATGATTAGATTCAGAAGTTTAAGGAGCGTACTGGGTATGTATGGTGGCGCCATACAGTGATTTAATTGTGCATACTGGGTACATTGGAAGGCGCTGAGTTGTTTGGTTAATCCCTTTTTCTTCCTAAACTGGATGATAGCTAAGATATAACAAGATTGGATTTTTTCCAGGGTGCGAGGGAATCATAGAAGATGCTGTTCTTTTGGGTGCTCCAGTTCCAGCTCATTTACAGAGTTGGAAGCCTTTTGCTCGAGTAGTTAATGGACGCATAATAAATGGTTATTGTAGGTAAGTCTGTGGATTCATATCTGGTAATTTTATTGCACACATGCACATCTTTCTCTATCTGTATCCATTACATGACTACTGATCAAGACACAGTGAAAAGCAAAGTAGAACAAAATGTGGTAACATTTTTTTATGATAAGTGCTTAGAATTGAGCCAAAAATTATTTTTGACTGACTTTTCTTTATTAGTTAAAATTTTCTGTTCTGTCAAGTGAAAAAATTGACAAAATTCTTTACCTACATTATAGATGTCTTTTTTGTCTCATGTTGTATGTAAAGTGAACATTGACCAGAATGCCAACATTGAATTCCTTTTTTTGACTCGTATTGGCAGATTCCCCATAATGTTTTTACATAGAATTGTCATCCACATTTTACACTGATTTAGCTCAGCAATCACTGACTGGAGGTGTGTGGACTACTGATGGTCTTTGCAAAAATTATGGTTGTCTCTGGAACTATTTTGGATGTTATTTGCACTTTTATGTTCATTATGCCCTATCTTTATAATCTGATTTATTTTTGTGTCACCAGCACAGAATAGACTAAAAAATTACACAAGCTTGTTTCATATGAATGAAATATAGATTTAATGATCAATTATTTCATCTCCATCCCATGTTACCACATGATTCACAGATGTATCTCTATTTTATATTTTTATGTTTGAATTTTAAACGTGAGTCAAATTTTCATTTGTTGCTTCCAGGGGTGACTGGCTGCTGAAATTTCTATACAGAACGTCATCAGCTACTATGAAAATTGCTGGTTTACAGCCAATCAAATGGGAAAACAGGAGAATGTGCAATGTTGATCTCAGTGATGTTGTAAGTAGTGAGCTGTTAAATTTTGCAAATTATGCAGCTGATGTTGTCCGTTGTGATGTCTATCATGATGTGATCCAAACTTGGTTGATATCATTTGGGCCTCAGATCAGTTAAGAATAGGAAAGAAAAAATATTTTAAATACAAACCTCTACAAAAAAACTCTATATTATATCTGATATCTCAGTTTTAATCTCATATAATAATTTCACAGTTCCGTAACACCAATTTTCGATAGCTAGGTACTTAAAAGTCTTGCAATTGTTCATGTATGAAATCACTGGATGGACTTGTTGTACTGGAGTTCCATTGTTGTCCAGTGATACCGTTCGTAAAGCACTTTTTCATCATTTAACATGGAATTGTCTTCAAAATGAGAGCCAATAAAACTTTTTCATGGTGATATTCATGTTCAGCAGGTAAAAGTAATTTGGAATTGTGTATTTTCATGTTGGGCAAATTTTCATTGTTGCCCAGTGTTATTTAATGAATGGGAAAAAAAATTTTGTCCTTAAGAGCTCCAAATATATTTACCTTAATGTATGTTCTCTGTCTCTCAGGTTTCTGGTCACATGGATTATGCCAGCAAAATGGATACCATTTTAAAGGCAGTTGGCATACGGACTCGAGATGAAGTGCTGGATTCAGATTCAAAACTCAGAAAATCCAGGTCTGATCTCCCTAGTGGTTCAGGAAGACGGACATCTGCAGGGATGTCTTCCCAGATAAAGCACAAATCAAAATCAGACGGAGATCTTCACTTGACCTGCAATGTACCGGTTAGCTCAGAAATACATATTGAACGGGAACGGTCACAGTCCTTGGACAGCGTCCTCAGCAGGTCAAGCACATGTTCCACTGCTCAGCTGAACTCTGGTTTTGGAACTCCAGATTCCACCAGGCTCTCCCCATTGTTTTTTACCAAGCACATTTTGCCTGCACATGTCAATGCCGAGATGAAATGCATTAAGCTTAGTTCTTCACACGTATGATTATATACGTTATATTAATCAAACAATTTTTTGGAAGTCTTTTTTTTTTTTTGAATTTTGAAACATTTTTATATCTTTTTAAAGAAAGTATTCCTTCCCAGATACAACCCAAATGAAATGCTAGTTTTTTTTTAATCACATTTGCTATTAAGGTTGCTTTGAAAATATTTTTTTGAATATCAGTAATTGAAATCAGTGGAAGTGTATCAAACATCAAAGTAGTTGCAGAGGGAGTTTATATTTCATAGTTCTTCGTGCATACATCTTCTTACACATTCTATGGAATAGATTTTTTTTTAAACTTTAGTTTCTTCAATAGGAAGGCATGTGCTTTGTATTATAAAATTCTTTATATAATGGTTTTTATTAGGGCTGGTCCGATTAAATGGGTTGGTTAATCGATCAATTGTTAATGACAGTTAAAAATTTTAGTGGGATTAATCAACTTGATCAATCCAATTAAAATTTTGTTAAATTTTTTATTAAAAGTTTGTTGCTTATTTTTGTCCATTCATCAAGACTGATTAGATGTCTTAAATTAATATTCCTAGACATAAAACATTTCAGACAAGTGACCATATTTAAAAATGCTTGAATCAATATTTTGATCAAATTTTTTGATCTGGGAGAAATGCATATTGATTCAAAAAAATAAAGGTAATGATTTCAGTTTTAAAATCAGTTAGTTTCAGTTAATAGCACATTTGTGAAAATATTTTATTAACATTTAATTAATCAGTCAATTAACATTTTTTGACTAACCAGTTAAAAATTTTAATTGATTCCTACAGTCCTCTAGTTTTTATATGTGTTTGTAAAATGTTAAAAAAAATTGGAGGGTGATAGTACCCATTAGGACGAACAACATTTACAACAAAACCTTAAGGATGAAATACACTCGGAGTATAACAAAATCATAAGTTGCACAATCCCATGCAGATCAGAGGAAGACTCACAGTAGACGAGATGCTCAAAGTGATGCTAACCTGCAAAGAGTGTCCTTGCACAGTTCACATTGGCGAATAAAAGACTGGGGCACCCTTTCATAGACTTGGTTGATCTTGTCTGCTGCAACAAGGATTCGTGCAACAAGATCTTCCACAGAGTCTACTTTGAGTCTTTTGTTGATCTGCACAGGATTGTGCAAGTTATGATTATGTTATATACAGGGTGATTATAAAAAAACTATCCCGACATATGGGCCCCTAACTATCATACCATTCACAGAAACTGAATGAAATTTTGGCATAAGGTATTTTGATGTATGCGCTCAAGAATGATATGGAAAACAACAGTGTCACTCTAACAGTTACGGTTATAGTGAGAAAATTTCGAAAACATCAAATTGCAACACCAAGTTTTTTGTATTGGAATGTGATCTCCATTGTGAAAACCCCTAAATAGCGTTCGAACGGCAACTGTAGCATGAAAATCACCGGCGGTAGATAGGCTAAAAGTGAGGACAACCAATAAGGACAGAGAAGAAGCATAAAATAAAGCATTTTATTGTGTTTCACAAATTTTCCACATGACCTTGTGGAGGACTAATCAGGCTGGGAAACGGTGTGACGAATGAAACGAACATTAATGCTCTGGTGCACGGCAAAGTCCTTTTTCCTTGCCTAGCTCCGGGGATTTTCGTGCTACAGGTGCCATTCCAACGCTATTTAGTGTTTTTCAGTATGGAGATCGCATTCCAATACAAAAAACTTGGTGTTGCCATTTGATATTTTCGAAATTTTCTCACTGTAACCGTAACTGTTAGAGTGACACTGTTGTTTTCCATATCGTTCTTGAGCGCATACCTCAAAATACCTTATGCCAAAATTTCATTCAGTTTCTGTGAATGGTATGATAGTTAGGGGCCCATATGTCGGGATAGTTTTTTTATAATCACCCCGTATATATATTTTTTTCACATACTCTTAGTGGATTGTGACTGTAGGTTCCATTATAAATATTGTTTGTATTGATGGGTGCCATTCCCCCCCCCCCCTCCCCATCAATTTTTTCTAAATAATTCATGAACACCCTGTATTATCAATTAACTTGTTATTCTTTTTGCATGCTAAAGAATATTTCTTCAAAATAAAGGTGGAAGCATAGATTCTGCCGATAGTTCCATTCATTATAATTATTAATGACTATAATCTCATTTTATTTTTCCTATTTTGTTTTGTTATTTTATTTGGTTGTGTAGTTGTTATTACAAAAATTTCTCATTAACTGTGATTTGTTGGGAGATCTATTTATATATATTGTATATTTTTAATAATTTATTTGTATATATTTTCATAGGCCCTATATACCTACTTTGAAAATTATGTTGAAATTCATTAATGGTGTCTTTGCCTGTTTATGCTACCACCTATTTTCTTTTTGTGAGGTATGTTGGGTTTGTGTGCATTCTCCAGCTAGTATGTTTTTCGTGGACCAGCATTTTACTCATTATAAGATGTGAAAAATATATTTTGTGACTGTGAAATATGACACAATGTCACTTTTGGTGCGGTATCGGCATAACAACTATTTTAAATATATTGGAATTCTCTTTTACTCAAGTATTATTATTTTTCCAACTGGACTACATTTGTTATTGATAGTCCTCACGTTAGAGAATCCATGATATATTTTATAAAGAGAAACAAAATATTGATATATATATATATATATATATATATATGAGTGATAAATAGTATTTCACACATTTGCTGTTCTTCCATGCAAGTAGCACCGACATATAGGCATCAACAATGCAGCACCTAGCCTATTATATCCACTCTTCTCATCATTGGTTTTTGATAATCATCCTTGAAATGAATATTTTTTATATTCATTTTGACACATAATTGCAATTGGGCCTTGATTCTAAGCAAATATTGTTAGTACCTACCTCTGATAACCAAAACCCTAAAATACTATTAATCTTATCAGTTAAGATTAGTATTATTTTAGCATAATACTAATTCAGATACTATCAATCTCAATCAAATTTTAAAGGTTAAATAAAGTCATCAATGTGTTGGTATGATGTAATAATTTGAAATTATTTTCATGCAAAGAACATAAAATTTTCATATTGGTTTACTTCAGTGGATCACATTTATAATGTTTCCTAAAAAACGGTCATGAAAAAACGCTGTGAGAGCACTCAAAATGAGAAATCTTGATGAGTGTTAGTGGGGTGACCACAAAAATAAGTTCTACTGCGTGGGGAAATACTGAAAACGTGGGAATGCCATAAACGGGATCCACTGTACTTTAAGTAGAATTTATTTATACTACCTTTTGAATGTTACTCTTTTTGAAATACATACAGTACCTTTATTAAGGCTCTTGCTACATGCTGAGGTTGTATTTAAACCAGTTTGTAGCAATGTAAAGTGTGTTTTGTACTGTTTTAATGCACCTACTTTTTCAATATCAGTTTCTGAGAAAATCATCTCAGATAATACAAATTTTGGTTAATCACGGTCCTACTGTACATACACAAAATCAATCTTTCGAAAGAATTATGAATTACAGTCTAATTCTGTTATAATGAACGTCAAGAGACTTGAAAAATTACTTCGCTAGAACAAAATTTTTTGTTATAAAGGAATTCCAGGTTTTTGCATTGCTTCTATGAAAACTTACCTGGGGAATTAGAAAATTGTTCGTTAAAATGAGATTTTCGCTATAGAGGTATTCATTGAAACAGGATTCGGCTGTAGTAAGTACAGTTAATAACATGGATCTCTCAAGTGATTTTCAATAAGCAATCAATAAGCTAATATTGAAGATACTTTTTGTGCTTATAACAAGAAGTCTGTTATATAACAACAATTTTTCTTGTAATTGTAAGCTGTTGGTATAACAGGCTTTATAGGTATTATTTATTAAGTATACAACAATTTAAGCTCAAACAGATTAATAAATGCATGTGATTGGGACCATTTTAGTAGAGTTGTGAGGTTGAGGGCGAAATAATACAATATAAGCCCTTGGTGTTGGTACTAATTTAAATATAAGATAATCAGGTGGGCATTCTCTGTTACTGGAATATTTCAGTCTCTGCCTACGTTGTACTCATGAAATCAGAACCTGTTCTTTCAACACAGTGATGGGGACACAGTGTATTAATGTTATATCTTGCTTTAGTGTTAACAAATAGTCAAATTTTGATGGAATCTGATTGTGATCACTAAATGTTTTGTCCTTGTAATGAGATACATTAATACATTACTTAGGTAAAAGTAATGTATCACTAATGTATAATACGTGTTGCCAGCCACATAAAAACGTATTGAGGACAGAGTAAACAAAACAAAAAACGAAAAGAAATGGTGCCCATACCATCCCTGTGAAGAGAGGAATTATTTTTGTAGCAAAGATTGTTATGAAATGTTGAAAAGATGTCCCGTATAGATTGAAATCACTGATATTTTTGAATATTTTGATCAATTTCGTTGATGCAAAGTACCTTGAAATGAGAGTAAGTAATGAGAAGTTACTCAATAAGAGTCGAATTTGGTAAAACTCTGATAAGCGAAATCAACTATTTTCAAGAACCGCAATCTCTTTATGTCCTGCCAATGTCTCCATACAAGTGAATATACTTTACAAACCAGATTGTTACAACTATTTTTCTTTCATATCACTCGTCCTTTGAAATGAAGCAATTTTAAGCAAAAATGCTTAATATCAAGCAGTTTTAGAAATTGAATCTTGCTGCAGTGACATCTACAGCCTATATTTGTAATAGGCATTATAATTCAATAGAATATTACTGCACCATCATTTTTTTATATTGATCAGAATTAACATATTAATTTTCATTCATGCAATTATGATTTTTTATGGAATTAATAAAGAATATTACTTTTGATTTTTTGCAACAAAGTTGCGAGAAAACTTGAGTTACGTACAACGAATGTAAGTTAGTAGGTTTTATTGAATATTTTTTTTGTCTTCCCAAACATGATTTATTATAACTTTGTTGGACTATTAATGCAGTGAAATCTGTCTAGCATGGGTGCTCTATAAAGACACAAACCTATCTTGAATGGAAACAATTGATCAGAGGTGCACACCTTTCGACCCACGGGCTAAACATGGCTCATTCCACCTAGTATTCGATGTAGTCAGCGCATGTGTTTTGTAAAGAAATCATGCAGGTATACTCATAATATGATGTATACCTGCCACTGAACATATAATAGACATCAACTGGTCACCATATATATATATACCAGTTTTCGACTTACGAATGGTCATCGTATACATATGTACTGCAAACACATATGACGTATCTGGCCCGTGGACCGGAAACATAGTGCATTCCTGCAATAGATAGTCCCGCCAATGATTAGGGCCTTGATATTTACCTTTATGAAATAGGAAAAAAACTTGTCTCAAACAGAAAATTATTTCTCTTGACTTTTTCGTTTCACATAGGTTCCACTGTAATAGCACAATAGACCTCTGGTTGCAATGTTAATTTCCATTGAAATCACTCGTCCCATATGTGTGTATCATTAGTATCAGTTAAATCTCATCATTAAGTGACTTTTGTTTATTCCTGCTAGTTTGAATAGCCTACATACATATCTTCTCATTTTCACACGTTAAATAAAACTTTAAAAATGTCAATTCAATCCGAATGTCTTCCACGAAATATTGGTGAAAACTTTTCTAAATTCCATAATATATTTCTATTCAATCAATTGAATTTTTTTATGAATTAAAAAAAACTGGTCACATATCATCAACCTTTCTTAAACTTCAAAATAAGTGAGAAAAGAATCCAGACATGATCTCAATCACGCTGCCCATTCAAAACCTTGCTATTTTGAGATGGTAATAACAGTGTTTTTTTGTAACACGAACATATCAAATATGACTTCCAGTATTGTATAAAGCCAACGCTTGTTACAAAAAAAACGAACTTGTTGTCTAGTGTGAATTTCAGGATTGTAATAGTATTTTTACATTTTTTTTAAACTATGGCTTACTTACTGAAGTATTTTCGGGAGAAACATACTATCATTTTGCCAAATGCTGTCTAGAGATGTATTAGGAAAGGGGTTGGCAACTATTTTGTTTCTGGTCAGTTTAGTTCAGGGCTTGGCTAATCAGCTTGTGCTAAATCCTAAGGCAAGGGTAGCGCAAAATCAATTTTGTGATTGAGATTGGATTTTTTGGTATCTACTGTATATACTCGTGTATAAGCCAAGTTTTTTGTGGAAAAATTCATTCCTCAAGTAGAGGGTCAGCTTTTACTCGGGTCAGTTTTTGATGAGAAAATATCGGGCCCCGTAATCAGTAGTCATTTTTGTAGCAGTGTTCGAGAAACCGGCATTGGATAATGTTTAAGCCCCACAGAACCGATAATGTCAAAGCCGAGGTAAAGAAATTGACTTTGGTACCAGGTGGGCTAACATTGATTGTACAGCCTTTAGATGCGAGTATCAAAAAGCCTCTCAAAGACTATTTAAAGAATTTGTGGATCAAATGGATGAGTTCCGATGATAAAGAAACTACAAAAAGTGGTGCCTTGAAAAAACCTGACATTGGCCTAGTGTGCCAATGGGTACATGAGGTGTGGAATTCTGTTTCTTCCAAAATTATGATCAGATCCTTCAAAAAGTGTTGCATCAGCAATGCGATGGAAGGAAATGAAGATGACATCCTCATTGAAAATGATAATGCGACGGTCCAGATGAAGATAAAAACGATGAGCTTAGAGACTCAGAAGAAACAGATTAAAAAGTTAGAATCATTTTCTATTGTGAATTTCCACAAGCATTTTGTATGGAAATATAAGAATTTTTTTTCCTTTAAAATGCACAGATTTTTCGGGTTTGGCTTATACACGGGTTTTCAATTTATTGCGCTTTTGGTGGTCCTGAAGTGGGGGGGGGATCTGTTTATATACGGCTTATACACAAGTATATATGGTATGCCATTCACCAAGGCTATTGTCATCAGAATGATCAGATTAGGAATAGATTTTGCTTTTCCCAACCAGAAAAGACCCATCTTCTTGAGCTCCCTACTTTACTTGTAGATTTCCTAAATTTTTCAAAGTGGTCCTCGATGCGAAAAGGTTGCCAATCCCTTCATTAAGAGCTGTTTCCATGCTGCATTTTTACAATTAATGCTGTACTTAGAATAGTTATTAGTTTAGAAGTTGGACATTGTGATAGATCTTAACAGAAGCCATGCATAAAAGAAAAACCATATTTTACATAAAAATGAAGCAGAAAGAAAGAAAATATAAGCATATTTTTTGTGGATTTCTATCTCAGATGATGCTATAAAAATGATGCTTCATATAGAGTAGCCATCCTGATCATCCGTGCGCAAGTGCCACTATGCTCACTAAATCAGCCAAGGTTACTTGATATTTATGTCAGATTTCTTACTCACGCTATTGATAAACTTTCTAACTAAATATTATCATTCAAGTTTTAGCATTATGCTGCTTGTAGTTTCAGCATATTGCCAATTGGCTGCAATAGCGGCACAACTCAAAAAATTGTTTTTAGTTTAGCCACCTCATCTGTTGAAAATGGTGTTCTCTGGTCTGGCACAAACTCCAGACATCATAGATACTTATATACACTGAGTGGCCACTTCAATATGATTACCTCTTCAATATTTCGGTGGACCACCTTTTACCTTCAATATAGCGTCAATTCTTCTTGGCATGAAATGTCAATTCTCTATGAAATGTTTATAGGTTGTTTGTGAAATCTGAGACCATGCTTAATGACCACACTTTCCAATAATGTGAGATCAGATGGCTCTTTCAACCTCATCCAAGGAATGCTTAATGGGATTGAGATCTGGGGATTGTGGGGCACCTGAAGCAAAGTAAACTCTCTTTCATGTTCCTAAACCAATCCTATACCACACCAGCACTGTGGCGGGACCCATTATCTTTTGAAAGTAGCCATCACTGTTAGGGGTAAACCATCAACATAACAGGATACAGTTAGTCAGCAACAATATTTAAACATGATGTCTTATTTAGATGTTCATGGACATGAATTGAAAGATGCAAAGCATGCCGGGAAAATATTCTCCAAACCCATCACATTGGCCCCCTGCAAGCTTGAAGGGTTGTACAAATGTACAAATGCACTTGACATCCATGCTTTTGTGCTGTTTCCACCAAATCTTCACTTGCACATCTGCATGGTGTTACTGAAAATTTGATTCATCTGACCCACATAACTTGTTTCCCATTATCAGCTTTTTCTTTCTTTCAGACTGAGCACAACTTTGGTGTATCACCATGGGCAATTTACTACCGAGTGAGTTGTGCACCTGACACTCTGAGTGCGTGTATGGTGTTGTGTCTGATTTCTCAGGGCTGCCATCTATATTTCAGAAGTGAGTGTAATGCTTGAATATTTATACCATTGTAGATTGAGAGGTACCATTGCTCTCTGTGGCGATGGTGAGGTACGAACCCATTATTCACTGCCCAATCCTTCTGCTTCTCAGTAAATTTGAGACGTTTTATCTTAGCTGCAGACAACAACAATGTTTGAACTGTCCTTTGGTTTCCGAATCCCATACGATGCATTGCATGTTGAACAGTGCATTCAGAGATCCTTTGAGACTATCCTTGATTAAGATCTGCCGCAATTTTCTTCACTGTTACCATGCCATTGCCTTTCACAAGTGTAGAGACGACTCTTCATTCCGCAACTCGAGCATTTACCAGTCGGTGATGACCACAAGTGGCATGTTGAGACCCAGTTTTTTGTTTGATCGTCCAGTCTGTAAACACTTCAACTACAGCTGCTCTGGGATGATTGAAAGTGCTCAAAACCATAAAATTCAAACATGCTCGGTTTTTTTACTGATATTTGGTTCATGACTTTGAGCTTGCAATCATCCCACGTTAAAAGTCCATCAAATTATGTTTTTTCCCCACGTCTTCTCAATCAATTCACCTATACTTCTGTCTCAGGAATTAAGCTTTCCTTTTTTATATTAGCCTAGCCATCCAGCAGCTACAGTGAGACGCCATAGCTCATTTGCTTGAAACTGTCAGATGGTAATAATAAAGTGGCCACTCAGTGTATATGCTACGGTATATATGATAAAGTATGCTTTACTAACTGTATAACCAGCACAAAATTAATTTCTTTTTTCTTGGAGAACAAAAGTAATTAGTTGAATATCTGACATTTAGAGACCGCCAATCCCAATGCTCCACCAATAGCAATCAACTGCAACAAAAATATTTTTTCTTGTTTTTGGCAAAAGTAATTTTTTTAAGTTGTAACACTATTGCAGCCCATTATATGATACGTCAGAGTTTGCATGTGGGTGTTCTACTGATGATGGGCATAGATAGTGTTGTATATCTACATCAGGGCATAGCCTGATGTAGAGCGATTTTAATGCTGTTATGCAAAATGAAAACCTTTGCTTTGGGGGACCACAGAGAGAATTACTGGCCAATTATGAAATGCTTATATTATACTGTTCGTGAATTAGATTTTTTCATTCTACGGCTTTAGAACTTGTATTTGACGTGGAATAATTGGAAATGTATATATGTAATTCACGTCGTTTAGAATTGCAATGGTGCAGTGAATTCTTAATTCAGACACAAATGAACCAGATTGATTTATTTTTGAAACGCATCGAAAATTTAAAAAAATAGACATTTTGCCACTTATAGTTTCCTTAGTTCCCCCCCCCCCCACTTGGTGAAATGCTCTTTATTTCGGCTTCTGTATTATAAATAATTTCCGAAAATGAAATCTTAGTTTATTTTCGAAAAATTACAAAAATTTTAGTGGGGTTTAAATATAGTTGTTTATTCATTGTTTTTTGTTCACGATTGATATCTTTATCACAACGGTTAGGGCAGTGTCTCTCAACTTTTTCTGACGAGTGAAATGTCTTGATTTCAATGGACTAAGTTACTGTTAGAAACTATCGTGGCATTGAAAAATGAAAGTTTGGAACTGTACTGAATAGAGATGGTAGTGTTCAAGGTTGACTTGAAATCTGGGGACACCATGTTGACCAAATCCAAAAATGTGGAGAAACTGGGAAAGGCTAGAGTGATGAGTTAGAGAATATTCAGGATGTGCCTCTTTCTTCGAATGATCAATAGATTGCTACTCATAGTGATAATGATCAGTTTCGATCGAGAAATTTGCTATTATCTCACTTTTAAATTGACTCCTCTTGTAAAACTTGCACCTAACAGTCATCTCGTTCGGCAATGGATTCAAATATCCCCACAACAGAGGGACGATGTCATCGCAGGACTTTGTATATGTAAGTTATTTCGTGAGTCTGGAGTAGCTAGGTTCCTTAGAAATCAATAAATGCTTGGCTCGATAGCACAAAGCAATCCCACACAATCCCTTTTTCCTCTCTGATACATCAAGAAACAGAAAAATAAGATTCCGACTACTTCCCGTAGAGCTAGTCTAATCTTAACCGATTCATCAAAACGTGCAAAATGAACCTGAAACAGCACAGTATCCACTGGTTGAGTTGGCGTAGCCAACCAAATATTGGTTCTGGGTTTAATCCTTGGTTACAGTTTTGAAGGTAATTGAGTACAATGCCACCGCCTACTAAATGGAAACGTGATCACATACATAACAGGTTGAGTAAAATGTCACACTATTTGATGGACTACTAACTTATGTGGGTTCAATCTTTTATTTATGCCTATCAAATTGTATTGATCGATACATATTGATTCAATTAGTATTACATTTTGAAGTCCCCCTGCGGACCACCATCTCATGTTTCCTGATGACCTCTGGTCTATAGACTAAAAGTTGAGGTTCCCAACTTCTAGACGCAGGCTGATCTCTCCATTGAAAGTCTTGCCCATACACAGTAACAGTCCTACAACAATGCAATTATTGAATCACTGCACTTCACTCATGGCTAGAAAAAACTGATGGCAGATGGCGGCACTACACATAACAAGCATTACACACAAACAAACTTCTCAGGTTCATAACACATGAATGTACATTGCAACATGTACCAATTTGTTAGAAGTTCCGCAGAGGAATTTGGGTGAGGTGTGTGTGGTTTAGTGGACCAAAAGTTGAGAAACGTTAAAAAGAAACATTAAAGAATACCATAGACGTTTTGAAGTTTTTGTTTTCACAAGTATTTTGATGTATTAAGGAGAAGTGACTCAATTGTCAATAGTGTCTGCATTAAGTGGAATGCATTGCATCAGTAGGAACAAAAACAAATAGTATGTACTGTGTACATTCGCTATCATGAAAATTCAATCGGATATGTTTGTTTGTTAAAGTATTAGCAGCTGTTATCAATGTTGTATCTATGTATATAAGTATAAGATAGAGCGAAACGCAGAGAAGAAATATTTTATGTGTACATATTTTTTTGTTTGGCAATATTTATTTTATACTCGAAAAGTGTTTGCGTATTTGATTTTTTTCACTCTAAACATAGAGTATTCTGACAATCGATAAGATACTACATAATATCATTGTACCCGGTTCAAAACAATTCATTCACACGAATGAATGTGTTGTGAGAATATGTTGTCCATATCGATGTTCCTTCGTTGATCACTTCATAATCCATGACCTTCATCGAGAATTTCTGTAACATTCACCTTTCAGTGGTGGGGATGCAATAAAAGTTATGTGTATTCTAAAGAACCGTGTTATAATGAGATGAGCTTCAATTTTTGTCAAGAGTGTGCGAAGTTATTCAATATTATTCTGTGTGAAATGTATTTTATTTTAATGATTTTAACATGTAAATGCAGTTAAACTTCTTTGAGTGACTGCTTCAATCTAAAAGGAATCTCGAATAAATTTCCATCACGTAATTTCACCCTTTAAGATCAACGCCGACTGACATTGAGCTTATTGGACGATGACATTTGCCTAGAATTTTCTTCTAGTCTTGCCGCGATTATTGATTTCCATGTAGCGAAAAAGAAATTTCCTTAAATACGTAGTTTGGCAACCATTTTTCAACACAATTTATGCAAATTATTTACTCAGTCATGCCAAATTATAGTAATTTTTCATTTTAAAGTAGAATTTCTTTAAGTTTTATTTTTCGACCGGCTCTCTGAATGTTTTGTCAGGGATGGTTTGAGACATCATCGTCAGTTTTGGTCCCTCTCCCCTGTGTAAGCAAGCCACACCAGAGGAATGCAGCTGTGTTCCCAGCTAGATGAAATGCTTCAAAAATTATAGTTTTCTTTGCGATTCATTCCATCTAATACATTTATAGTTTAAATTTCACATAATGGTACAAGACATCCCAGGTGCCAGATCAACTAAAAAATTACTAAAAATAGGCACCTAAAATTTCCTAATTGTGTTTGCTTAACGTCGTATTGAGGGATATTCCTGCTTGCTTAGACACAGGCTATTTTTGACAGGGAGACCAATTTGTTCTTCAAAGTTGAGAAGCTACTGAAAACCAACTTGATTCGCCCATCAGCGCCCGTTGCGGCAGATAGAGAAAATAAGTTGGATAATTTTTTTGGAGGAAGCTTTTAAAAAAATAGATGACGTGGTCATATTTCAAAGAAGTTTAGTGTATTATCATATAGTACAAGTCCTGCTTAAGCTTTTACATTCCAATTGGTGTTAAATGTCTATTAAATTTTTGTTCGCATTCATTGTTTGCATTTCATGATCATCGAAGTGGCCTTATTTGCGATAGATCAATTTTTCTGTCCAGATTTTGTTACCAGTTATTACTGTATTTGCAAAATTTTCCCCTTCGCTAATCAATTACGAAAATGTTGAATTTTGGGGAAGAAAATTAAAGGATGTTGAAAAAAATTTATAGAGAGATGCCAATTTCATCGCTTCTAACGTCAAGAAATTCATATAGTTTTTATACACGCTTATTGTACAATGTGTCATAGTGTTGTGACAAAATTCCTAGCGATAAAAAAAATTGTATAGATTTTAATTTTGAATAGTTGTTTGTTGTTCCTGCGGATTGTTGTTGTTATACTTGATACACATAGTGACAATCAATAATAATTAGATGATAGATCCTTTAGAGCTTGAGAAATTATTTATCATGAAAGTCCGAGACTTTAAAACAAAATTTTAAAATTTTATTTCAAATTATTTGATCCCCAATTACGAATTACAGATATTTGTGGTAAGGAGTATTAAAAGGCATGACTGCTCAAAATCAATGTAAGCGCCTAAATCTTACGTGTAATGTTATTTTTAAGGCTTTGGATATTGAAATGTTATCTTTTTTTCTAGAATGCATAGTTTCAGCAGAAATCAATAAGAAATGAATAAATAATAATTTATGGAAATTATCAGTTTGCTTGATTTTGTTCAAGAACTTTGTTTTGTATTGCACTCGTGTGCAAAATTAAGAGAATTAGCAAATTATGTTGAATTTCTAAAAAACTAGTGGACAGATTTTACCGAAATTTGGTACGGATACGCAGTTACATGGCCCCCACAAGGCGGGCTGACAGGGCCCGGGACAATTCTCAATTTTTTGCTTTTTCGCGCTATGCATGAACTATAGAAGGGCCCGTGAGAAGTCTGGGGTGGCCCACGAAAGATCCCATGTTAGGGGCCCTACTCCTGGATGTGGGGGGGGGGGGGAGAGATCGCACTAGGCTTTGCGAGCGGATGCTATGACTCTCTTCCAGAGAAATTTTCAGTTACTAACCTTCTAAAACAATTTTAAATTAACAGAAATCGATTAAAATAGTACAAAGTTTTTTTGGTTTTTTTTGTCGATATACAGTACATGTTTTTCTACAAAAATATTTGGAAACATTTGCGATTTTTTATCATTTTGAGCAGGCACGTGCCCCCTCCTGCGTACACATCTGTGTCTACGGACGGGAACAAGCTCTCCCATTGCAATAATGTAAAAGAAAACAATTAGGACTGGTAAACGATTAAAATTTTTGACTGGTTAATCAAAAAATTGTAATCGATTAATCGATTATTAATGTGCAGCGGGCCACATTCTGATTAATATGCGTGATTTATCTGATTAATATATAAAAATTGATTAATCGAATATTTTTGAACGCTAACCATTCGTAACAAACGTAGGATTGAAGACTATACAGGGTGTCCTGTAAGTAGCACGGCCTTTATTTCATCCACCGTCCGTCGTAAGAGGTATGATTCCCATTCCAAATATTCTCAAAAGGTATTCAAAAATTACCCTGTACCAGTTTTGAGAGTGAAAACACAGTGTGTAACAAAATAAAAATACAAAAAAAATCTAAATTTTCATACGATCCCCACGCTCGAACTTCCAATTAGAAAGTTATTGCCCTGTCTCTCCTTATGCCAACAAAAAATAAATTCCCAAGTGCAATATCCTTATAGATATTTGAATTCGAAAAACGGAAGAAATTTGAGAAAAGGGTTGTTGAATCCGGGTAAAACGGGTTTTCCGCATTTAACGCATATTTTGAGCTTATATTTTGAAACTGTTGAAAAATTGAGCGATTAGAATTGAATCGTTCAATTTGGCCTTGAAATCCTTCCCAGTTTTCGTAGAATCGACCAGTATTTTCCTATCCCAAAAATTTTGATGAAATTATTGATTTGAGAAAATAAAATCATTATAAATTAACAGAAATAGATTAAAATGGAAAGAAATAGATAAATTTCTTTTTTTTTTTTTTTTTTTTTGTCCTGGTGATCACTTAAATATGGTCACTTATCTGAAGTGACCATATGCTATAAAGAGAAACATAATTTAAGGGGGTGTCACCAGCCGTGAAGTCGAATTTTCAAAAATGACTTCAAAAAATATTGCAGTTGTTAATCGCAGCAAAAACTTTAGTTAATAAAACTCTCTGAATCCGATAAAAATTCAACTAAAATTATCATTAAAAGTATGTAAATTAACTTTATTTACTTGTCGAAACCGGTTAGATGTCTCTTAAGGGGTTTCAAAACCCTAAAAGTCGATTATTCAAAGATGACTTCGAAAAATGTCATTCAATGGCAAATAAAATAATAAAAATTTCGCGTCAATCGGTTAATTATTTCTTTCATAATAAAAGAAAGGAATAATAAATGATTGTGTAAACGTATATACAAGAAAAAACACTTTAAACGCGATTTTCTAAGAATTGCCATTGAGCTTAAAAGAAAATTACTGCCCAAAAACTTTGAAATTTTTCAGAAGTGTTGATTCGACATGTTTCAGTAGAATGAAAGTCTAATTTGGATGTCTGATAATTCTTTAGAATGTTATGGACTTTTAAAGTTTGAAAAATATATAAATTTCAAAAATCTAATTTTTTCTTCAAATCAAATCAAATTTGTTGTTATCATATAACAGTACAAAAAAAAAGAGAAAAATTTACCAAGGAGTTAGTCAAAAAATGACCCATTCTGGTAAATTCTAGTAAAAATTAGTATGGAAAATAGAATAGTGTCAACTAAAATTAAAATTCAAGGCAACAGATTCAAAATTCAATTTAAAAAAAAAAATGCTTCCTATGAGTCAATTGCTAAATCCGAGGCCTATTTTACAAACACATGCCGAATAAACATTTGTGCAAAATTTCAGAATTTTTGGGCAATAGTTTTTTTTTTAAATTTTACGGATGAGCTCAAAAACTGCAATCTGAGAAAATCGCGTTCAAAGTGTTTTTTCTTGTATACGTTTACACAATGATTCTTTATTGCTTTCTTTTATTATGAAAGAACAAATTAACCGATTGACGCAAAATTCTTAGCATTTAATTTGCAATTGAATGAAATATTTTTTGAAGTCATTTTTGAAAATTTGACTTTAAAGGCCGTCACATCCCCTCAAACCCATTTTTGACCGTACTTACAATTCATGACCAAATCGCTCAATTTTTCTATATATGATGAGGATGACTGTCTACTTAAATAACATGCTTTCGAAGCTTCACAACATTGGACATCAATTTAGCATGTTTCATTTTGTAATTAATATAAATATCAAATTAATTAACTTTTTAATTGATGTAAATATCCAATTTATTTACTTTCTAATTAATGTAAAAATTAGTTATCTTAGTTTAATCAAAATAACTAATAATTATAATTTTAAGAAATCTCATGTACCATGTGTCAAAAAAATTTGGGGGAAATTTTTTTTCTATTTTAAAAAAAATATACAGTGGAACTTCGGTTAACGAGTTTAATTCGTTTCGCGAACGTGCTCGTTATACGAATCGCTCGTTATTCAAATCAAACTCTCCGATAGGAAATAATGGAAACACGGATGATTCGTTCCACAATTATTCATTGACATAAAAATGACTAATAAGAACGGCATTTAATCAATAATACAATGCAATAATAATAATATATATATATAATACAATAAAATACATATATTGGAGGAGCCAATGAATTTTCAGAGATATTGACCTTAGCCTGCACCTACCCTGGGCTAGAAATCAGTCAACTTCCCTCTTGCGGAGAGGGCGTCTCAACATCATATATATCCAGGAGAGGTTCAGGGTTGTCTTTAGAGCCCCATCGGCTTCTTCTCCCCTTCTTGGATATAGTAATTTTTCTAAGGATCCGTACTTGGATAGAAATGCCTGTCTAGTATGCTATTCATATATTGAAGCTGTCGAAAATTTTGACCAAATATCGTTATCCTGAGCATCCCTTTCAAACTTGAGGCCCCCCCGGACCGTTCGAGGGTGGGACAGTGTATTAAGACGACACTGACAAAGTGTTCGGAGGTCACCCATACTTGGCTGTAGAGAAGTAATAGTTTACATATTAACTACATCCAGAAATTGTAGTACCAGATCTCATCATGTGCCCCCCCCCCCCATGGATGTGAGGGCCCGGGCCCTACCCATATGGGCCCGCGGAGTTAGATGGTCCTGCTTCCATGCTGTGGATTCAGAAAGTATTAACATTTTCTCCCACCGGAGTTCACTTGAAATCGATCACCTCTCTCTGTGGGCCCCACTTCAACACTCTTGTCGTGGTTCCCCTTCATCTGATTTTCACCTGTGCTCCCCCACCCCCGCGAAGAATATTGCTGAGACGCTACAGGGCCATATGGCACCATGTTGAGAACCACTGCAATCTAACATGTTAATACAGTATATCAATCATTGACCGGAAATATCTGCTGCTACCTACCGAATAAAACTAATATGATTTTGCAATTGACATTGGTAAAACGTTTCCGATTAATGAACTATATTGAAAAAACAGTGCAATATAGTATAATAAAATATTTTTATAAACAATAAAATTTATTAAGTTGTTAAATTTGTTTGAAAATTTTAACGGTTGATATTTTTATAAAGTAAAATAATATCAGTAAATTTGCGAAGTAGAGTCGTCTTTGGTTGACGTCTTCTTTAATATCAAGTACTCATTATAGTGGAAAGGATGACACATGATGAGCACGGAAAAGACGGCAGCGTTAGACTAAATTTGATAATATTATATTACTGTACATAAATATCAACAGATAAAAATTTTTTAGTAAATTTAATTATTTTTTATATATTATTACTTTTTAAAATATGGTCAATATGATACAATATTTTTTCTAATACTTTATTAGGTTATTTAGAAGCCTGTCAGCAACTTCAATCGGAAAATTATAACAGTTTTACTCGATAGGTGACAGCAAAAGTTTCAGTGAAATGATTTTTCTTTGCATGTTATATAATACTGCAGTAGTTCGCAACCTGATGGCATGTGGTCCGATTGTGGCCCTGGGATACTCTAAAAGGGATCCACAGATAGAAAGGGGGCCACAAATGGAAACTGGAGTCAGGACAAGTGCTGAAGGGGGCCACACACACATAAAAAGAGAAGTGAAGAATTGGAGCTTTCAAGTGAAATATGTACATTATATATAATGTAATAACGCCATAAACAAACATGCGATACGATAATGTATACAAATTAACTTACTCTAAACAACGAGAGAGAAGAGGGCTATCTCGTGTTGGACGATTTACGGACTCACTGTTGTTTTGCATTCGTATTCTTTTTGTGTGATTTTAAAAGGAACGTATATACAGTATATATATCCAATGACACTTTCTTTTTGCCTCCTGTTTATGATTTCTCGGAGATCGGAAATTGCATTGTCGTTGGCAAGATTTATTGCTTGCTTTACTGCGCTTCTATTTCATTGGTACTTTTCTACAGAATTTTGCACGGATTCCCACATTTTACACATTTGAGTGTACAGTCTGATCACCAGGGAAATATTTAACCGGAATTAAAGATCTCTCGAATCCCATTTGGAAAGTGAGGGGCTTCCCACTTCTCTCTTCCTCAGAAAAAGATACCTTCTATATAAGCTCTCGCTGTTGCATGCAATGGGAGTCCATCAGTTCGTCTATGGTCAACTCCTGGCCAAGCAGAATTTATATAAAAAACAAGTGCACATACGTGCGATTACAATGCGACATCTAGTTTCGTATAATAGTCACACTCAATTTTTCCAGTGCGGCACGTTGACCGGACACTGTAGGGGGAGAATATTACCTATAATTCCACAGTACGTGTGTGTGGCCGAAAGCGAAAAATCATCAGCTTGGTTGTGAAAACGTGACAATAAATAAACAAAGAGCAAAATTTTTGCTGCTTGTAATGCGAATAATCACTCGTTAATCGAATTCAATTTTTTTTCAAAATTTTTGCTCGTTATGCGTTCGGTTGCGATTTGCTCGCTAACCGAACCACTCGTTAACCGAAGTTCCACTGTATTTCTGTTCACGGTCGGGAGAAAAAAAAATTTCATATAGTAAAACGGAATAAAGTTTCTGAAAATTTCCTTTTTGAAAAATCATAAAAAAATCGAAATGTCATTGTAAAAACTTTTTTATAAAAATACTATGACACTCATTAGACCTTTCAGTCCCCAAAAATGTTCATTTCATACAAAAATTTTAATGAAAAGTATTTGAAACAAAGCGTTGCGCAAATGAAAAAGTCGATCAAAAATGGGTAAAAGACATCTATGCGGTTTCATCAAGTAAGTAAAGTTAATTTATATACTTTTAATGAAAATTTTAGTCGAATTTTTATCGCATTGATAGAGTCAACTAACACTCGACTGAAAATTTTCACTGAGATTAACAATCGATAATTTGACATGCCCTAAAAACAATATCAATCATGTTGTATAATATTGAAGAAATTTACCTGAGTTTCGGTGACGTTGAGAAGTTTGGCCATTTCGGCCCTTTCGCTGGACGACGGGTATTTCTTGATTTCGAACTGTTTCTCGAAGATCTGTCGGCCCGTGAATGTCGTGCGAGCTTTTTTCATTTTGTTCTTGTCGTTCTCCTGGTCGCTGCCGACATTGATGCCGTCGCCGAACCGGATGACTGGCCTGAACCTGGACTCGTCACCGCTTCAAACTTTCTCGAACCTTCTTTTTCCCTTTTGCACGCGTTTTTGGTGGATTTGGCTGTCAAAGAATAAAGGAATGACGGAAAATAAATTAATTCACGTAAAAGAGAAGACAACTACAGTCTATAGCATGAATAACGGACACAATTCATCAAAGCAATGAAGTGAGGGCGACTTAATTAGACGATCTACAACCAGGGACGTCTTATGAGCATCATGGGCACCCGGGACAAGTGATTTTTCTGAGGCTCTGCCAGGCAAATTTTTGACAATTTCAACCAGATCTCATTTTTGTGAGGCCCCCGGGCCGTGCCCGGGTGGGTCCATGCCTTAAGACGGCACTGTCTTCTCGCTGTGGATCCAGTGCCCTGAAACTGTTTCCACAAATTGCAGACGACACTGGGTGTAATATCGAGCTCTGTAGCCACTAGCCCTGCCTCCAATCTACCGACGATTCTCCATCTCATTCCGTCATCCATACGTTTGTTTCTACTCATTTTACCTGATCGCTTATAAAATTTACCAAACTCTTGCGAGAAACACATCGAATGTCGCCGAGGTGTGTGAGCACACGAATCGTGGAAAACGCCTCGTGCCCTTTTCATCCCCTCCGTGGTCACAGCTCCGCCCTCACTCACGTGTACGCTTACGTATTCGACACTGAATATTTGCACACTTCTTCGGTGGCATTATTAGTATCTTTGTGTGGTTCAGCACTTTTCGTCTAATTTTTTAATAGACACAATGTGCAAATTCTCTCAATTTTGCACACGAGTATTTTCTGACAATCTTCAGTTATGATTTGAACGACAATCATGTTTTCTGACTAAAAAATCGGCATGATTTTTAGAACACCATGCATGCAAATGCGTGCATCAGACAAGAAAGGATCCCGTTTCGCACAGCTGCCGATGCAAGCGCGCAAAATGTTTTCGGATTGGCCAACCGCCTGAGGGAAAAACGCTCACCGTACATTGGTGCTGCCTCTGTGGTACTTACGTTTGCGAAATGCACGTCTGCTTTTTCAGTATTATTAAAGTGTGCCATTATCCTGTGTGCTGGAATAACTTCACAGGGCCTTTTATTCACTATGACGTAGATTTGCATACGGTTTCTTTTTCTTACCCAGGTTATATTTGCATGCATGGTGTTCTTTTTCCATCAGATAAATTTCGACAGAAATGCCGTTTTAACGTTTGCGGAGCGGCCGTTTCATGTTAGACCATGCATGTTTTGATCACAATTGTTTGTATTGGTGAGTAGTATCTCCTCAAAGAGTTTTTCCCATCTTTTCTGAATCACCTTGTGTACAGAGTGCATAGGTAACAGAGCGCATGCCATTTTACTGGTGAACCGTTGATCCTAGCGACATACTTCCAATTAAAAAAAGTTTCCAAATAACGTGTGATATGTAAGGGGTCATTCAAGTATTACGTCAGCATCGAAGGGGGGGGGGGAAGGGGAGGTTTCGGATTTGCTGACTTTTGATGGGGAGGAGGGGTTCGAAGGTTGCTTACGTCATCAACCACCCCTTTTTGAAGATACGAAATATTCTAAGCTGCTGACGGGGGAGGGGGGGGGGTGTCAGTGTTTTGCTGACAGGGGGTGGGGTCAAAAATGGCTGAAAATCTGTTTACGTGATACTTGAATTGCCCCTTTTAAATTCTACATGAAATAATTGGATAAAAAACGCGATTTGAAGTTAAAAACCACAGAAAAAGAGAAAGAATCCCACACACGCACACACAAAATCGAAACTAAACCTTTAACAACTTCTCAGATGGGAAAAACATTTCTTCCTGAAAAAAAAAATTCCCGTTATAGAGGCATGTGTAGGCGCTGTGAGGGACCCCAAACGGAGGGCCTCCCGTGCCGACACAACTCTTCTTCTATGAGAGAATGGAAAAATAAATCGTACACACACACATGAGGACCCAGGGACCAGACAGTTTGGGATGATGATGATACCCTTGAATCTTTTTTTTTTTTTTTTTTGCAAAATAAATATAGTCTTACGTGACGTCTTCGTTTCCCAAACTGTGTTAAGGTTATTTGAAGGCAACCTGCAGGGTTACGTAACGGGATGGGAGGGTTCTCTTCCATGTATACCGAGCAAGGTCACTATCATGTGGAGATAAAGTGGTATGTGTGGCTTCTACGAATGTAAGGGGGGGGGGAACAATGCTGTTCTCAAGGGTAAAATATTATCCGAAGGACAAGAACGTGAAGTACCAGAACATCCATTTTTTTTTTTTTTTCGATGGATTGAAAAGGAGGAAAAACTTTCCTCGTGTGTATAACTGAGTTGTTATCTCTTATAATAACTCTATTATGGAACTTACAGGAAGTGATAACAAAACTGCCGTTTTACATCCACTTCGAGTACGTTTCCTATGTACATCGTTGGTTTATATACAGCACGTATGAATATATATATATTTTTTTCTTACAAGCGGGAAGGCGATAATTATGATATTGTCCAGACATATTTTGAATAGCTGCAAATTTTTGTATTTTGAATGCAGAAAAATATATTATATTTCCAAACACGGCAAATGGTGGGCACTGCGATTCAAATGTAATTTCGCCGAGAAAATGTATGTGTTTGACAAAGGGGCCGTTCAAGTATTACGTAAGCAAATTTTTCAGCAAAACGCTGACCCCATTCCCCCCCCCCCCCCAGTCAGCAAAATTTCGTCATCAGCTCTGTCCCTCGGAATCCTAACTCATATTTTCATAAAGGGCGGTTGATGACGTGAGGGGTCATTCAAGTATTACGTCAGCATCGGGGGGGGGGGGGTTTCGGATTTGCTGACTTTTGATGACAAGGAGAGAGGGGGGGGGAGGGGTTTGAAGGTTTCTTACGTCATCAACCACCCTTTTTGAAGATATGAAATATTCTAAGCTGCTGACGGGGGGGGGGGTCAAAAATGGCTAAAAATCTGCTTACGTAATACTTGAATGGCCCCCTAAGCATTATCCAAATCCCCCTCCCCTTGTCATCAAAAGTCAGCATATCGGAAACCCCCTCCCCCCCCCCCATCGATGATGACGTAATACTTGAACAGCCCCAAATATGTGACACATGAATACATGAATATATTCTATGTCTCCAATTAGTTATGATAATATTTTAGTCAATATTGTTATAAATAGTTTGGAACCATGCAACGAACGGTTGATGAGATAAAAGTCGAATTAGGATCTACATGACACCCTGCATACAAGTTTCTGGCCTGTGAGTCGCAAAAATACCGCATGTATATCCCGCGGACCGAAAAGATTGCGCAACCCCCCCTCCTCCTTTCCCGTGTTTCGGAATAAGTCAGAATCAAACGCAGATCCAGAGTGAAGAGATGCCCCCCCCCCCTAAAAGACCGGAAATTTTGCCTCCGACATTTCTCCCCTCGTACGTTTCGTCCGCGGTACATTTCGCCTGAATATATGAGTGACCAAGTAAATGACTGTGAGTGACCATGTGATTGGGTGAGTGACCGCATGAGCAGTGCCGTAACTAACCATTCCTTTGGGGCCGTTCAACCTTTCCAAGTGGGCCCCATGTGGGTGCACCTGCCTAGTTACGGCACTGCGTATGAGTGCGAGTCATTGTATGAGTGAGTGAATGACCACATGAGTGGTCAGGTGCCCGACCGTATTAGCGATCACGTGCGTGGTCGAATGAGTGACAAAGTAAGTGGCCGTTTTCGCGATGAATGAAGTGACCGTATGAGTGACCACACTTACTTAGTCTCCCATACGGACACATACTACTTCACCGCACACCAACTCCGGTCATATATCGCCATACAGCAATTTCCAACCAGTGGAGTTGGGTGGGAAATGAAGGCTCCATCCATCGGTGGTCGCCCTAGGTTCGGTAGGTAAAGAACTTGCTTCTGATGTTCTATGCCCGGATTCGAACCCATGGACCTTGTTGGTAACCTTCATAGTGGAAGACGAGCATCTTTACCACTGCGCCACTCGGGCGCACGGACGCATACTATCACTCACTCATACAGTCACCCACCCACTCATTCTCACATACGGTCATGCACATGCACCCACTCATCTGGTCACTCACCCACTCACTTGCCCACTTACACGGTCACTCAACTCTTTAATTGGTCACCATATGATCACTCACGCCCTCAATTGGTCACTCATAAAGTCACTTAGCAACTCACCCACTGACTTCGTCACTCACAATGTCGGAAGCGAAATTTCCGGGTGCGAAACGTACAACGGGGATCAGAAATTACGTCAGAAATATTCCGAACACCCTGTATGTACATCGAAGATTTATTTCTAATAAACTGACGCCTTAACGGCCCGTTTTTAACCACTGGTGCGAATCCAGGACGTGCCGGAAAGAGGGCAATTTATTGTGCATTGATGGGTCATTGCTGTCCCGTATTTAAAGGGACGGACCTATTTTCCCACGTTATCGGGCTTGGTTTAAGGGAAATTTTGCCTACGTCATTTCGCCGTTTTGTTCACGACATTTCGCCCCTTTTATGTTTCGTCCCCGTTGTACATAACATAAAAGGGGCGAAATGTCGTGGACAAAACGGCGAAATGACGTAGGCAAAATTTCCCTTAAACCAAGCCCGATAACGTGGAAAAATAGGTCCGTCCCTTTAAATACGGGACAGCAATGACCCATCAATGCACAATAAATTGCCCTCTTTCCGGCACGTCCTGGATTCGCACCAGTGGTTAAAAACGGGCCGTTAAGGCGTCAGTTTATTAGAAATAAATTTTCGATGTACATACAGGGTGTTCGGAATATTTCTGACGTAATTCCTGATCATCATCCAGTAAAACACTCATAAGAAAAAAAATGTAAACACGGTGTGAGAGAGAGAGTGAAAGTGAAATTCACCGTTATTTATGCGTCCATTGTATCGAAGCGTTTCCCCAAACATATCCCCCCCCCCCCCTACACAGGGTAAAAAAAAAATATTTCAATAGATGCAAAAAGCAAACGGGACTACCGTATTTATAAAGAACCAGAAACGTTTTAGACTCTCACCTGCTTCCTCAAACGCATGTGCAACATACAGTACCCGCCAAAAGAAAATTGGGAACCGAAGAGGGTGTTACGTGGAATACTAATATTAAATCTATGGTAAAAAAAAACATGGGCTCTCTCCCGATCCTCCTTGAAAATTCTACTTTCACTTCTGGGGGGACGATTGGGGGGGGGGGGAAACGTGGCGTGGAAATTAGGTCACAAGTGTCAATGACACTCAATGAAGTGCCTCCCCCCTCCCCTCTCGTATTTGTGGGGGGGGGGGAAGCTATACCAACATATTCCAGCAACATGCATTGCAACTCCGTGCATACGTCTACTGATGGGGGGTTCCGTCTGGGGGTATGGCTCTCTTAATGTACCTATAATATGTGTAATTCTATGTCTTTTTTTGAGTTGTCAAAATTTGCCAAATACTACTCTATTATTATTTAAAATTCTTTCATTTAGGGTCACAAGACCCTGAAGTTGTCTTGTGAGTGAGAAAGAATTGACACCTTGGATGGGTGGTCCTTGTCAAGTTCTGATTCCCTAATTGAAGATTGTATTTTTGGTTGTTTTTGTGTAAGTTACGATGGATTGGACATCTTTGCCCATTTCGGGTGCCTTCCCCCCCCCCACAATAACTCTACATGTTACTGTAAAAGTCTCCAAAGTTGGCCAGTTCGCGAACTGGCCGGCCCAGTTTACCCGGCCGATGCTCGAAACTCTGGCTTTCGCCGGGCTATGGTCAGCATTGATATATATAGCCCCTATATATCAATCCCTATATATCGATTCTTATGATTCAGGGTCATCGTCACGTTGACGTGTTGTTTTTTTTTGTGATAATTATGGCAATTTATAATCACTATTCATAATTATTATGGTGGTTAGCAATGACAATCCCTAACGATCAAAGGAATCTGAATATCAATATGTTAGTGATCCATATCTAAGAATGTGCCATAGGGATCGACATATAAGAGCTGGCCAAAGCCCATCGAAAGCCCGAAATTTGGAACTGGGCCGGCCAATTCGCGAACTGGCCAACTTTGGGCTTCGGTGATTGCGTATAAATGTTAAGATCAATCAGGCGAGATCTAGAACACAGTTTTCTTTAATCGCTGGTCCTCGGACTGGTCCGTGGGAATTTCGTGCCAGTCCGCGAAACATTTCGGTCAGTTCATGTAACTGCTACATAATTTTAGACTTGATAAATGAAATAGTCTATACTGATGTCCACTCTTATCGTTGTCCAATGGCTATTCCCTGAACCGTTGGTTTTAGATACAACGTTCGATTAGAAAAAAAAATGTTTCAAATGATGATCGCCCATCATCTTAAATGCCGTTCAAATGAAAAAAGAAAAATATTAATAAAAAATCACAAAATTTAAATGACAGTGTTGTTAGTTAGATGGTGTTGGCACTGCCAGGAGCCATCATCAAAACAAGAGCACCGTTATGGTAAGTTTTATATGTGTATGCCTAAAATCAGCATGACTGTAATCCTTGAATACAATTTGTACAAGGTGTTTAGTTGGGACGTTGATCAGGTGCTCGCAAGCACGAAATCCGACACGAGCATCGAAAGCTCTGGGAGCTTTAGGAAGCATCGTGGTGCTCGCGAGCAACAAATTGAGAATACCTGATGTAGATGCATCAGGAAGCGTTTTTAAACCTTTGGCTTGAACTTAAATTTGGATAACATTGTGGGTGCTCGAGCATCCACGCAAATTTGTGTAGGTGATCCTACTCTATATCTGACCGGCATAACTTAATTGGAGCAAAATTCACAAATGGCTGGACAACGTTCGAGGCAATTATAAACCACCTGGAATTTGACCTTATCCTCAAAGCCGAAGCCTGGTTTGTTTCAATAGCCCGGCAGTAATACATAATAGGATATTTATACAAATACTCTTGTGTGAAAGTAAGTCATTAAACCAGATCTCTTATCATGGGGGGGGGGGGACCCTACCTGCTCATTTCGCTTTACGGTCAAGAAACGTGCTTAAATTTATGAATTTGCATGGCCAATAAGGGGTCACTCAAGTATTACGTCAGCATCGATAGGGGCGGGGGTTCCGATTTGCTGACTTTTGATGACGGGGGGGGGGGAGTTTGGATGATGCTTACGTCATCAACCACCCTTTATGAAGATATGAAATATTCTTAATGACATCTTATTCGGTGTGGCAAAAAATTGTCCCCTATTGATAAGTCCCCTATAGAGCTACTTTGGTAATCTCTAAATGTTTCACGGATCCTTCAAACGCTCTGGAAATGTTTCCAGGCCGCGTAAGTGCTCTGGAACATCATTCAAGTGATCCGAAATTATGCCGGGGATCCCTTAAGTAATCTGGGAATGTTTTGGGTAAATTTGAGTGATGCAGAACCACACCGGGGGGGGGGCACTTAAGTGCTCTAAAATTGCGCCAAATGTCACTCAAGGGATCTCTAAATGTGCCACGGATCGCTTAAGAGTTCTGGAATTGCGTCGCGGATTACTTAAGTAATCTTTTAATGTGCCACGGTCCTACTTTGGTGAACTGAAAATGTGCCACGGGCCATTTAAGCTATCTGTAAATGTGCCGCCTAGTTCATTTTTACAAGATTGGGCTTGAGGGAGCAAGCCACATCACATAACCTTCAAGGCCGCACTCGGTCCGCGGATCGAGGGTTTACCACTTATGGCTTAAAGGGTGGGTCGCAATGAATTTCTTAAAGAGAAATTTTGAGTTCTTACCTTTCAAATAGCATTGAAATTAACAGAAAAATCGACTATAATTACATATAATGGTATTTCTTTCGAAATTTTAATGTTTTTTACATACTTTTTTTTTTTGTCTGTGGGAGGGAGGGCACACGAGCCCCCCCCCCTCCCCCCCGTACGTCTCTGATCCCACCAATATGTGTTAGGATTCGGAGGGCCGGAGCTGATGACGAAATTTTGCTGACAGGCGGGGGGGGGGGGGTCCGAGTTGTGCTTACTTTTGCTGACATCGGGGGGGGGGGACAAAAATGGCTAGCAATTTGCTTACGAAATATTTGAACGGCCCCTAAGACTCTAATTCTGGTTAATGAGGCCCCTCTTATTAACCAGACCAGAATTGAACGTTTCCGTCGCCGCCTAGCCTTTGCAGGCTGTCTGGCGACTTACAGATCACCAGAGGTGGTATGTGAAGGAAAAAGACAAGTCTGTGCATGTATGTGCAGAGAATAAAAAGAGCGAGGACAGTATTGTTTACAAATCTTTGCAAAATGAGTGCTCATCCAGATCAAATACGAGACAACGCAGTCGAAAGAATAAAGGGCAAATATCATGGGGCAGGGGAAAGAAGTAGCTAATGACATGCTACCCAAATACCCCCTAACATTATAAAATTTTACACAATCAAGACACACCAATCAGAGATGCTTAATGAATAACAAATGGATTCGTAGGAAACAGAACAGTTACTATTATTTTATATATATGTTCATATATATTTTATCTAAAAATTACGTATGTAGCATGATATAGAAAGTTTATTAAATATTTTAAAATATTTTTATATAATAAAAAGCAATCAATGACACATTGATTTTTTGAATAATGTTTCATAGTTTTTTCATACAAAATACGAATAAAAATTTTGGTTCGACAAATACTCAAAAGATGGCGCTTAACTTCAAAAAAAAAAGCTTAGAAATGTGAATTGGAAAAATTTTCCAATCATTAGTGTCAATCAAAGCGTATTAGAGACGCTTCGGTGTCATTGGTATTAATACGCTTTGGTGTCAATTCTTGAAAAATGTTTTGCTTTTACGGCTCTACAAGGAGTGTTGAGTTAGCAAAACTTTGTCTGTGTGTATTTGTCTCCCCTGCATAGGTCTGCCCGCCCTTCTTGCCTGAACCCCACCCAGAGTATTCTGAATTTGCCCGGTAGGGCCTCAGAAAAATCACTTGGTCGGGGTCGCATGATGTTCTTGAGACGGCCCTGAAGGCACTTGACACAGTGCGGTTCCGATTCCGGCCAGGGCAAGCATCTGAAAAGACATGGATATATATTTTGCTGTTTGAAGAATGTGATTCCTTATGTAGTGATAAATAAAAGATGATACCTCATTACCTCCCTTTTTTTTGCTATCCCCTCATGATAAAGATAAATAGTGGGGTTTTTTTTTTGTCCTCTTATAACATATACATAAAAGCAGTTGACCCAGAGTTGGCACTAATAAAAAATTTCTTGTCCAGGAATGTTTGGGAATGGGAGGTTCTGCTTGTAGTCAACACAAATATCATAAGTGTCTGGATCATCTAAACACGAGTTTGAACGCCTCGCTCAAGTGGATATTTTTTCTGCCGCATTCGCTCGCTTTGCATTTTTATTTGGGTTACACAAGAGCTTACACATTTGGGTTACTGAGTTACTCTTAATTTTGACATTAAGCCTCACATGCACCGCAAACGTCTTTCCGAGGTCTGCCAAACCGATGCGCCAATGCCGGGTACAGTAAACCTGTAGAAAGGGCACGTATCCAGGAGATGTGCCTTTTCTCAAATAACTGTGATTTTAAAAACGAAACAACTCAAGTTAAAGATGTGCTTTTTCAAAATTAAATGTGCCTACAGTCCATCTCTATAAAAACATAAATTTAAAAAAATGTGACTCGTGCCCTTTCTGAAATAAATGATTCAATTATGGAGTTATAACGCATTAAAAATTGATGACGTCACTTACGAATCGTGCCGAATTCACCGAACGTGCACCAAACGTATAACTTGGCGTTTTTAAACCGATAGCAATGCCATAACCCCGAGATTGATCAAGAAAGCTAAAGCTGTGCAAACCAGTTTTTTTTCCTCGTCCTTTCCCTGAAAAAATTCAACTTAACAGTGAATGAAAGAAAATTAGCGCATTTCGGCCAAAAAGTATTGATTTTGGGAAAACAGTAATTTTTAACCCGATTTTTCCAATAGATCACGTTTGGCTAACACTTTACATATCTGGTGATAAATTAGCCAATATAGTGGGGCGAAAGTAACACGTAATAACAAGGTTAGCATTACTCCACACAAAGAGAAAAACCGCTTCATGGAGGAATTGTTTTTCTCCCGTTGGGTGTTTGGCGCGTAACTGACCGTTAGAAAACCGACACGTCAGAATATTTCAAAACGTTATAACTCCCTTCTAGGGCGGTATTCACCGACATGGTTTAAACTATAATCATAATTTTTTGATAAGAGATCGAGACGGAACCAACCTATGTTGGTCTGTTATCCAAAAATTGTGACTACAGTTTAAAACATGTCGGTGAATACTGCCCTTAATCACAGTAGAACTTGGTTAATTCGGATAATTCGGTTAATTTTGGATAATTCGAACTTCTACGAACTAACTACCCTTGCATCTTCTAATATAATGTTAAATTTTCTTTTGTAATTCGAACTTTTTGGATAATTCTTAAGTTGGAGCAATTTTTTTTTTTTTTTGTATGAGCAAATTTGGTTCGGAAAAATTCTGCAAAAATGCCAGACTTTTGCATTTCTCGATCAAGTTGTCAAAAAAACCTCCTTAAAGACAAATAAAAAAGTTTGAAAATTCAGTTTTTTAAAATATTTAATTTAATGCTGATTTTAATATTGTTCAGCTGGAATGCATTGAGAATGTGTACCACCTGATACCAATTGTTATTCAACCTGTGGATCAAGGTGTACCATTCAAAATCTGAATGCTTTTATCGTCATTCAGAGTATGGGAAAAATATCAGAACGTTCAGATTGTAATACACATTGATGAACGGTATGTTTCCCTGGTAACATAAGAATGGTAAGCAAAATTTATGCAACAGTCTCATAACGAATGATCATGAACTGTTTTCGCAAATCAGGCTTTGGGCATGGTCAAGAAATTCTGCAGTGATGTTGATTTCGGAACAGTGGAATGTGTAGCGGCGAAGATCAATCATTATAAGGGGCCGTTCAAGTATTACGTAAGCAAATTTTTAGCCATTTTTGATTCCCTCTCCCCCTTGTCAGCAAAAGTCAGCAATACTCTGACCCCCCCCCCCCCAAAATTTCAACATCAGCTCTGCCCCTCTAAGACCTTAAGACCTAACGCATATTGGTGGGATCAGAGATGTACACGGGGGGGGGGGCGTAGGGGGGGGGTTGGCTCGTGCCCCCTTCCGACGATCAAAAATTTATTTTTTTAATGCAAAAAAATGTTTTTTTCATTGAAATTTCGGAAGAAAATACCTTTATATGTTATTATAATCAATTTCTGTTAATTTCAATGTTATTTGAGGGCTATGAACTCAAAAAATTTATCTTTAAAAATTCATTGCGACTAACCCTCTAAACCATATAATGATAAATCGCGGCCTTGGCCGTGGACCAAATATGGCCCTGGGGGTTATCTGATGCGGCCTGCCCTCCTCAAACCTAATTTTGTAAAAATGAACTAAGCGGCACATTTACAGATCGCTTAAGTGTCCCGTGGGTACAATTCCAGAACATTCAAGCGGCCCGTGGCACATTTTCAGATCACTTAAATGACCCGGGATACAGTTCCAGAACACTTAAGCGATCCGTGATACATTTAGAGATCCCTTGAGTGACATGTGACGTAGTTTTAGAGCTCTTAAGTGGCCCCCAGTGCGGTTCTACATCACTCAAGTTATCCGCCACACATTCTCAGATTATTTAAGTAATCCACGGCATATAATCACGGATCCACTTGAGTGATGCGTGGCACAGTTCCAGAGCAGTTAAGCGGCCCGGGCACATTTCCAGATCACTTGGATCCACGAAATATTTAGAGATCACTAAAGTGGCTATGTAGGGCACTTATCAATTGGGAGGGAATGTCACTTCAAGTGCCCACAAACTATCGAAAGGTTTTTGGCGCACCGAGTAAGCCGAGTGAGATGCCATTAAAAATATTTCATACTGGCTATAATACCCGGCGCTGCCCGGGTTTTCTTTAATGAGGCTTTTTGGATCACGTGATATCTCCCTCTTTCTTTGAGGGACATGCAAACCGTATCTAAGTTAACCAATATGGCGACTTCCTGCGCGACTTCATGAAATAAACAAATCTAAATTTAAAGAAACGTGGAAATGAATAGCCCTTCCTCCTTTTTTTGATGGGCGCTACGTATTTCGATTCCCTCCCCCTGAACTTCAAGTTATCCATCTGCCTGTGTTTCAGCTTCCAAAAATGCTGTGTCTGTGTTCCAAAAAAGCTATGGAATTTTTTCGATGTACTTTTTACGGGCCCATAATTAATTTTTAAATATCCTAACCTACATGGATTTATGCAGTTAAATATCAAAAGACAATACGGCGACATTAATTTTCATGCTTGGGAAGATGTAAATAAAAAGTTGAAATCAATGTTATTGCATGGATATCCAACTCTAAAGTAAGCCCGAGACTAATTACTCCATATTTAATCTCCTGGGCTTCGGATATCTCAAAGCGAACTCAATATTTCAAAAATCGAGAATTCAATACAATTTTTAAAATTATTGATGTGACAGAAAACACCACCGAATTTCCGCATTTCTACAGTAAATCGGCAATTTTAACACTGATTTCTATGAGGATTACGCTTTTCCCGACAATCAAAGCGATGCTGATAATGATTATGACGTCATTCAAAAAAACCTCATTACTGAGAGTATTGAAAATGTGGCCAACCATTATAAAAGCATAAACTGTTGTAAATATACTGGCAGTGTTAAAGAAGTGACAAACCATTGTAAAGGCATATACACGTCTGAAACGCATTACTAGGGAACCACGGTAACCAAAGTAAACGTTCGGAAAGTGATTGTTGAGGCCCGAAAACCATTGTTGCCCGACAGTTTTTTGCCCATTTGGGGCATTTGCCCTGGTCTGACGAAATTTTAAAGTAGCCTATCGTTCAAGTCGGGTCCTATTTGGTATATATGCAAAATTTGGCGACGATCGATCTAAAATTGTAGATTTGTATAAAGAACATACACACACACAGAAAATCAATTTTATATATATAGATTTTACGAATACTAACTGTTTTATTGCAAGGCTATTTCTAGAGATGTGTCAAAATGTTAATTTTTTTTTTAGAAATAGGGTCTAAATTCTTTTCTTACTGCTATTTTCGTTATTGCGCAGCTACAACAAACTGAAAACTAAAAAATGCCTGCATAAAAAATATGTAGAAGTTATTTGCATATGTGGTGTATATACAGGGTGATTATAAAAAAAACTATCCCGACATATGGGCTCCTAACTATCATACCATTCACAGAAACTGAATGAAATTTCGGCATAAGGTATTTTGATGTATGCGCTCAAGAATGATATGGAAAACAACAGTGTCACTCTAACAGTTACGGTTACAGTGAGAAAATTTCGAAAATATCAAAAGGCAACACCAAGTTTTTTGTATTGGAATGTGATTTCCATTGTGAAAAACCCTAAATAGCGTTCGAACGGCACCTGTAGCATGAAAATCACCGGCGGTAGATAGGCTAAAAGTGAGGACAACCAATAAGGACAGAGAAGCAGCATAAAATAAAGCATTTCATTGTGTTTCACAAATTTTCCACATGACCTTGTGGAGGACTAATCAGGCTGGGAAACGGTGTGACGAATGAAACGAACATTAATGCTCTGGTGCACGGCAAAGTCCTTTTTCCTTGCCTAGCTCCGGGGATTTTCGTGCTACAGGTGCCATTTCAACGCTATTTAGTGTTTTTCAGTATGGAGATCGCATTCCAATACAAAAAACTTGGTGTTGCCATTTGATATTTTCGGAATTTTCTCACTGTAACCGTAACTGTTAGAGTGACACTGTTGTTTTCCATATCATTCTTGAGCGCATACATCAAAATACCTTATGCCAAAATTTCATTCAGTTTCTGTGAATGGTGTATTTTTTTAATGCATATTTTCTCTTTTTTTTATACATATTTCGGAATTTCTGACTTTTTCAAGATTTCTAATGCATATTCTGGGGTGTTTAATGCACATTTTGTATTGTAAGTGCTTATTTTTGCATTTTTAAGTACATATTTGCATATTTTTAGAGCATATTTTGCCACTTTTTTAGTACATATAATCCGGGCTCTAACCATAATGCATTTTGATCTCTTATTCATTATTGTTATTTCGCCGTATTTTATCGGTAAATTCCATCAGGGAATCGATGGGGGGTTGCTGGCAAATTCGTAGATGACGTGAAGCTAATAGCATTAGTCGTGAATCTAAGCCACAGTGTTCCAGACGAACTTGAATATGATCAAAGCATGGGCTAATGAGTTTCATCGTTGACAAGTGCATGGTCGCGCTCTTGGTTCAAACTACTTCCGTTTCACTTATGAGTTGAATGGTAATGTTATTCCGGAGGCAAATAAGATCACCGATTCGGGAACCCTCATTGGCGAGCGGCTTAGGTTTTCTGAACATTGTTCTATGGTGGTAAAAAAAACAGAAAACAAAAAAAAACGAATATAATGCTCCTTAAAAAGATATCTTCGCATTCTCCTAAAGTCATTTTTCCGCTTTTCCGAGGCTTAGTTCGTTCTGCATTGGAATATGTTGTAAGGTTTTGGAGACCATCCCTACACACAGGGACATAGACCCTGTTGAAGGGATGCAGAGAAGAGCTACGGATGCTTTTTATGGCAGATGGGACGTAAGCTATGTAGAGAGTGACTTGATTTTTTTTTAATACGTTGGAACAACACAGGCTTCGGGGTATGGATGCGGATGGATAACAGGATGATGGATAGGATGGACCACACATGAGTTATTAATACACGGTCAATCGACTGCTGCGACAAGGAAACACCTGTATCGTTTATTAAGGGACAACTCCAGATTGTGGTGTCACAGGGAATTTTTCTCTAATGGGGCTGTGAATAAATGGACGCTTAAGAAATGGCAAGCGAAATGGGATTCGGATATTACTGGTCGTTCTACACATGCGGTAATTAAAAAAGTCGGACTACGAAGCTCCCACTGGAAACGAGAAGTGACGATGTTTGTGACTGGACATGGACCATTCCCAGAGAACCTGAAAAGATTCAAACTAACAGCAAGTGACAGATGCAACTGTGGGGCTCAGGGATCAAAGTGGCATTACGCCACGAGCTGTGCCCTCACCAGGGAACTGCACTTCAGGGCACCGGCGGAACAACATGAAGCTGCGTGGATTCAAAATATCATCAACAGACCGGATTCCACCCTAAAACTGGTCCGGATGATAAAATTTATCGAGCTACACCCCGAAACAGTGAAGATGACACTCGACAATGATCTAGACGATAATCAAACATCAGTGACCAGAGCAACAATCAGACGATCCTCTAGATTAGCAAACAGGCTAATCTCCTACGCCGACTTAGGAAGTGACCAGGATTCGGAGGAAGAGGAAGAGGATGTAATAGGGTAGAACGTGGCTGAATGGCCCAGCCGGCCCTAACGGGAAAAGAGGTAACTCAACCCACCGGACAACCTCCGGGATAGTAGTGTAAGAATAAGTATTCTGACCTTTCATACAGAAGGGAAAAGATGCTACGTAGGGCTGGCCCTTTTGGAAAAAGGCTAATATGCTCACCAGCATATCCTTAGATCTTACCTTGACGATGAACAAGAGGGAAAATAAGATATTTAGCTCGGCCGGCCCAATAAAGGAAAAAGGCCCATAACCCCACCGGTTTCCACTCGAGGATTTATTAGGTTGAGGACCCTACAAGTAGAGAACAGTGTAGTCAGGCCAATGGGGCCCTGCACGTGAAGGAGAAAGAGTCTCGCGTAGACTGGCCACAGGGGCCCTGTACGTGAAGAAGACGTATAACTGTGTAGCAATGCCATAAGGGCCCTGCACGCTATGCAATGAATTTCTGAGGAGCTGTTGAGAACTGACACTATAACGAAACAGATGCGCCATAAAAGCCATTGTTGTGAAGCATTCAGATGTCTGCAAATATGTTTTGTGTGTAAACTATTTATTGTTTTGACTTACAATGAAGCTCCGGAAGGGGTGGGATGGTTCTGGGGGCGGGAGAATTCGGTCGTGGGGAGTGATGTGGGTTTTTGGGTGGTCGGGTGGCTGCTGTTGGAGCTGAGGATGTTTAGTTGAGGTTGGGGGCGCAAACGTCCTGGTGGTGCCGGGTGGAGATGCAGGGCTATTGTTGGGTTGGGAATGTGAGGGAGACAGGGTGACGAGAGAGTTGGTGAGGGGCGCCCGGGGGTGGGTTGGATTTTCTTAGGGTGGCTTCGCTTGGCTGAAACACCAGTAGGTTTTTCCCGGTGCGTCCGTGGTCTTATGACCACTGTGCTTAAATTGCAATAGCGATAGAGCCTGGACGTGCTCGGTTCATTCTGCATTCTGTGAGTAAATGGAATAGCTTACCCCCTCCCCTTGGTTATCGTGAATTTTACCGCAATTGACACTCTACGGATTCTTTTCTAAATCGGTGGTTTCCAAAATGTGGCCCGCGACCCCAGGTGTTCCTCAAGTGGATGCTAACGAGTGCACTAGACGAGAATGAAAGACGTTTTAGAGAAAAAACAAAGCAGAATTTAGGGTTAGAATTCGATAAGTGGCTATGTCATATACCAAAGAATCAGGTAAGCACTAATGGAAAATTCTGCTCTATATAACACATAGGCGGAGATTGACTTGGAAGTCTGGGGGAGGGGGCAACGCCATTATTGCTGGGGAGGGGTACGATGATGATGATGTCAGTTCATATATACATATATACATTAGATCAGTCGACATCACTTGTGACGCTGGGGGGGGGGGGGCAATGTCCCCCACGCCCTCCCGTATCCCGCCCATGATATAACAACAAAAAATAACCGATTGCATCGGAGGATGAATCTGATCTGAAGAATTCATGTCCCAGGACGCAAGGATTACTGCGCAGCTGTACGCATTTTTCCTCGTGAAATTTTTGAATGAAATTAACAATATAAAATCGCAAATGAAGTTCTTCATGAAAAATTCACGCATCTTGTGCTGCAAAATATCTTTTTTTAAGTTAATTATAGCATGGGTTATTATAATTGTACAAGACCCCATGTTTCAGAACTACTGAACCCTCTTAACAACGGTAACCTTCCAATAACGGGCGCATTCGCTCGGTCCCGTTAGTGGCCATTGTCGGGAGGTTTCACGTATTTGGCATCTATATTTTTTATGGGCATCTTTGCTTTCAGCCACCTCGTTGTGGCCTTTGTATTTGCATTAATATCAAAGGCCACAACGATATCCACAGGATATCCATTCATTTAATAGCATAGGCATGAGAGGTGCTATAACCTAGTGACGAAGAAAACAGTTGTGGATTCTCTATAATTTCCTGCGCATACACAGCCGCTCTTAGGAGGTGTGCGACAGGTGCAGTTGCAGTAATAGAAGCAAAAAAATATGTATTAAAAATTCAATTAACCCCTTAGGCCCCAAATGACCCCAAATTAACCCTTTTTTATCCGAGAGATCATCATAGGAATAGATGTTTGCTTTGAGTGACTAAAATTCATTTGTGTTCCAGTTATGGGCCAAAGGGACCCAAAGTAGCAGCAAATCAATGGAAAGGGGATAAATTATTTTTGGCTTTCATCAATTCCGGAATTACTACTTCCACTGATTCTGAATCTTCATGAACCCTGGAATTTTTTCGTCTGATGAAATTGTTAAAAGCAGACACCAATGTGTAATATAGCGATAATTATAGGCAACAATGCACTTGAAGAATAAAGTCTGAATGTCTCTTCTATGATTTGAGGCTATGGGATAAGACACCTCAACACATCCTGTGGGATAGCGGTTGATGACAGCCATATTCCAATGCCAATCGTAACTACGAACGCCCGAGTGGTGTATTGGTAAGATGCTCATCTTCCACCATGAAAGTTACAGTCAGGGGTCCACGGGTTCAGTCGGCGGGGGCGGGGGAAAGAACATCGAAAATAAGTTTTCTTTACCTACTGAGCCTGGGGCACCTACCGATAGATGGCGCCTCATTTTCACTAGGGCTGGTCCGTCAATTTTCGATCGCAGTTGAAAATTTTAATTGAGTTAATCGACTCTCGATCAATTCCATTAAAATTCTATTTAAAATCTGCTCAAAAGTTTGGAATTTAGCCGTGATCCACATGGCATGCAAATTGTTCGAGTTCTCAACATTTGTAGAAATACCGCCCATGCCCACATGCATCTTGACACACATCAAGTGGTAAATACTATACACGCCAAAATCTATACAGGGTATCCTGTAAGCTCTAATTCGGCCTTCATCTCACCAAGTCATCGTCCACCGTAGAAGCATGGTTCCAATTTAAAAAATGATCAAAATGTGTTCAGAAATCACCCTGTGCGACTTTTGAGAGTGGAAATACAAATACAAATACAACGCCACAACAAACAAATTGCCCAACGAGGTGGCTGACTTAAGAACATCATGGATCCCCGAGCCATTTTTTTGGAGGCCCTACCTACTACTACTACACTAACTTCTACTGGAATATTAAGCAGGGAATTTTTAAGGTTTGCAAGAACTGAAAACCAACTCCTACTGGTATATAAGCCGCGACTTTAATTTATGCACAAAAACTAAAAACTGATTTCTACTGGTACGTAAGCAGCGGCTTTAATTTTTCCAATAGCTTAAAATCTAACTTTTACTGGTATATAAGCGGCGGCTTTATTACGGGAAGTAACGGTAATTAATAATAATAAAAAAAGGAGGGATGAAATTTCACCAAAAATGGTTCAAACCCAAATCCGCTCGATTTTTTCCCCGAATTGATCGACGAACTTTAGGTCGCTCTAATCGATCACAATCCCCCATAAAAAAAAGATGCTGACCATTCCGGGACGTATATCGGAAAGATGCATAGCAGGATAATAGAATCAATATACAATGTACATACAAGCCTATATACGAAAGCGGAGGGTATAGAAAGAAAAACTGTAGCCTATATACCCATCGGAAGTGACATTTACCCGTAAACCTAAAGCTTTCGTAAACGTCGAATTTCAAGCTTTTATTCCTTCATCAATGATCCTTTTCATTTTTTTCTTGTGGTACTCGTGCCCACGATGGAGGAATGCCTTTCTCGTACTCGTGCCTTACTGTACTGAACAATGGGGGGACAAGGCAAGGCACCTAATAGCGTTTGCGGGGTGCGCAAAACACATTGTGTGTGAAGCACACACGCACACACACGCGCGCGCGCGGGTAAAGTGAAATTGGAGCGGAAGACGCTGGCATTGGAGTTCCACGCGACTGGTCCACTTTCGCTGTTTAAACATCGCGAAGAAGAGAAAGTTTAATCGAAAGGGATGATGATGGTGGTGGTGGTGATGGTATAGTACTGTACAGTACACACACACACACACACACACAAAGCTCTAGATTCAGGGGATAGGGCTAAAAATCCGATCGAAAAGGAAACCTGAAAAAAAAAGAAGGCTCGGTCGGCACACTTAGGCAGATAAAAAAATGCGCGGGAATTCTGAATGGCGCGTGCCTGTTCCTAAAGTACTTTTGTTACGGTATTTTGATGTGCCAACTCTCCCCCGTGCTCTTTTTACTGTCACTAAGATTCGTGGTAGGGTGCCTAACCTCATAAAAAAATGGTAATAATAATAATAATAAGTGAAAGCCAGACGTACGACTTCCGTTCGGGCACGCGACCAGAAGCACTTTTGCTTCTTTTCTTTTTTTTAACACACAGTACGTACTTTCTAATCTTTATATTGAACCTCTTATGATCCTTATAATCATCGATAAGGGGAAGTGTTCCCTTGGTGTGGTCATAAGGGTAGTTCCTGTTTCCAGGTTGATCGACCCCGGGTACGAATCTATACTCTGAATCTTCACTTATGGGCACGATTCACCTACATTTTTTGAAGAGTTCTGCTATAGTCCTCTCGCATATAAGAACCTTCTTTTTTTTCAGTGCTTTAGAGAAAGCCTTTCATTTCCATCATACGTGTGGGTACAAAAGCGTATACATCCATGCAGGCTTTCAGTTTCGTTCAATAGTTGGCCTGAAACTGTCTTTTGGTTAGGCTCGCTTTCACGTGGCTTGTCGATTCATTCAGACGTTTTTTTTGGTTGGGATCAGCTGTTGTCCATTAAATATATTCCACGGCAGCTGAAATGTAATGAAAACGTGTATCGTGTGCGGGGCCGTAAGCCTACAATGACCGTGGGCCGATTAGCGTACTGTTCTCTGATGTTAATCTTTATACATCAATTGGCTTACTTGTAGGGGAGTTCCCAGGAGATTATACCGGTTGTTTCTAGGCTGGCACGGCTTCGATTGTGTGGATACTGACTGGATTTCACTTTTTTTTTCTCTTGGGCGAGCTCTGCCAACCTGCAAACACATAGGCCAGAAATCTCCAAACTTCCTCGAGTCACGAGCACTGCTTACGATCAAACAGAGAGGACCCCCCCCCCCCCACCCCATTTACTGCAACGTTTGCATACGTTGCCTGAAATCCGCGCAATCGAAATTCTTTAATGCAATTTTTACGGGTATTCAATTGAAGCGTTGATCAAGTGCTTGCAAGCACGAAATCGGGCATGAGCATTGATCACTCTTGGTGCTTTAGGGCAGCGGTTCTCAATCGGTGCTCCGCGGAGCCCTTAGGGCTCCTTGTGCACTCTCCAGGGGCTCCGCGGCCGTTCGAGGAAAATAAAAAAAAAAACAGTAAAATTAAATAAAAATAACAATTATAAATATTTTTAAATAATAAAAATAAATCAGTAACTTTGATGAGTAATTAAAAAATTGGCCTATACGGGGCTCCACCATAGAATTTTTTACTTAAAAGGGCTCCGCGAGTCAAAAAACCGCTGCTTTAGGGGATCACCACGGAGCTCGCGAGCAACAGGTTGAAGACGGCTGTCCTAGGCCAATGCTCCTCAAAGGGTGCGTCGCTTAATTCTGTGGATGGCTTCTTGTCAGGAAGAGCAAAGGACAATCCCCGTTAGCGAACAACAATTTCGGTCATATGGTGTCCGTTATACAGAGGTCCCACTGTGTAATCAGTAAGAATTTCGAGCAGTGTTTCCCAAAATGGAAGATGTCGACCCCCTGGGGAGTGATGGAATGGCCTACTAAGACGATATAAGTTATGGGCATTATATAGGATCCTTATGAGCTTGAGTTGGAAGGCGATGAGAAAAAGCAATTTCTGAACGGGGGCGAAGAAGAATTACAGGATCCTTTACCTTGATTATTTGTGCAACTGTTACCGCTACGACAGCGTCACACGTATAGGACTGTTGGGTACATGCAGTCAATGCAATGTAGCTACGTTCCCCTCACTTTATGTTTTCTTTCCATATGATCCTCGGGTATACAGCGATTAAGCACAACGGACTCCACGCGCTAGGGTAAGAGACCCACATGTAAATGAAAGAATAGCAGCGCTGTGATACAAGAATGTTAGGCAACGAGTCCAGGTTTAATTAGGGCTCGGAGGCGTCGGAAGTGTTTTAGACCAGTAAGTGCCTAGCTTGAGTTTTGTGTAGAGGATTATGATAAATTAATTCTATTAATTCCGGGGTTTCTTGAACCCATGCCGTATGTACTTGAGCACCATCGGCTCTGAAGCCACTGTTATGGCCAAAACAAGAGCATCATGGATAAGGGATCATTAGGCAAGCGATCTGAGGGTAAATTAGGGCAAAGGCAGTTGTGAAACATTTGCGTCCCGAGACACTCTTGTTCTTTTTTTATCCGCGGTTTTTCAGGATATTTCATCAAAGGAACACTTTAAGAACCCTAAACAGGCACAGGCGAATTCCGACAGCTCGCTGCGAAACCCAAGGGAGTCGCGAAGACTGAGACGCGAAGAATACATTGAGAGCTATTGGGTTAAGGTAGGAGAGTTACAGACGATTACTATTAGGGCAAAGGATTCATACTAGTAAATAGCGGGATATAGGTGAAGGACGTATGGGTATTTTTATCATACATGGTCATTAAAGCCGTAGAATTTACTTGCTGATTTTTTCATTCACTTTCTCATTTTCTCATTCACTTACTTGGTCACTCATTTGGTGACTTGGACATTCACTTGCTCACTGACTTGGACATTCACTTCCTCACTGACTTGTTCATTCACTTCCTCACTGACTTGTTCATTCACTTCCTCACTGACTTGTTCATTCACTTAATCACTGACTTGTTCATTCACTTCCTCACTGACTTGTTCATTCACTTCCTCACTGACTTGTTCATTCACTTAATCACTGACTTGTTCATTCACTTCCTCACTGACTTGTTCATTCACTTCCTCACTGACTTGTTCATTCACTTAATCACTGACTTGTTCATTCACTTCCTCACTGACTTGTTCGTTCACTCACTCATGTGCTCATTTGATCACTCACTTACACACTAACACGCTCTTTTGCTTACTTGGTCACTGACTTGCTCCTTCACTCGTTCATTTACTCCTTCACTCGTTCATTTACTCCTTCACTCGTTCATTTACTCCTTCACTCGTTCATTTACTCCTTCACTCGTTCATTTACTCCTTCACTCGTTCATTTACTCCTTCACTCGTTCATTTACTCCTTCACTCGTTCATTTACTCATTCTCTCGTTGTTCACTCATGCATGAGCTCACTTGGTCACTCATTTGCGCTTTCATTTGCATCACCTAACTCATTTGTTCACCTGGTGACTGACTTGAGCGAGTGAGTGAGTCATTTGCTCAATTTCTCACTGACTTGCTCATTAACTCACTCATTTTTTCAGTTGACGACTGCCTCGGTCAAGCGCTCACTTGTGCCGAATTGTTGGTCCGTGAAATTTTCGTATACTTATAGCTTCATTTTAAAAGCTGGTGCTTGCACAAGTATGCTTGTACCGCGTGGAGACGAAAGGGAAGTTGCAACGCATGTAAAATGCATGCTCGTCAAGCTTGCAGTTACGTGTGTATGGACTTTTACACAGAGAGAGACGATGTCACTCTCCGCTGCTCATACAGAGTGAGAAAGATTGGATACCAATTCGGAGATGAAGATGAATTCCGGAAAGAAAACCCACATGCCTCTATGGAATCGAACTACCAACCTCTCACAATCCGGGCGAGTTCTCTCCCCTAAAACTACAGAGAGGGGTGTACAGAGTACTCACACTATTTCTTCACTATTTCTTACGTATGAATTTTTTTCAGATCTCTGTGGGGCCCACCCCCCCCCCCCCATAGTCACCTGTCATGGTTTCCTTTCAATTTATTTTCATCCGTGGCTCCCTCGGAATATCCTAGGATAGTGATGGGCAAACTACGGCCCACGCGGGACACATGCGGCCCGCCAAACATGTTCCGGTAGAAAAATATCAATACAACACACAATACAATAAATATCTATACAGAACATATTTACTTCATAAAAATACGGGGGGGGAAAAATCGGGATCCATAAGGAATATCACAAATTTATCGCCAAAAAAATTAGTCAGATGCAGGTAAAGTTGTCAATTACAACCATACAAAATAGCCAAAGGCAAAGTAAAGTTGCCAACTATCGCTAAAGTTGTTGAAAAATCGCCAATGGCGGGAAGTAGCTTCCACAAGACGCCATGGGTGAAAATTTACAATCCACCGACCAAAACGTATATGCTCGACGAATATGCGAGATGAACATGTTTATATGATATGTGTGACATGATAATTATAACCAGAGCTCGGATTATATGCAAATACATATATGCCCATATGCATTTGCATATTTTGGTTTTTTTTTAGCATTAATGCTTTACAAATGCATGGAATCAAGGAATTTCCCAAATAAGTAAACATTTTTGAAAGTTCATTGAAGCTCAACCACTTTTTTTTTAGAATTTTTCAAAATAATATTGCTCATAATATTTTCATAACATCATTTCTTCCTCCCGCATTTGGGATTAGAACAGTTGTTATTTAAAACGGCGGTTCTCAACCGGTGCTTCGCGGAACCCTTGGGGCTCCTTGTGCACTCTCCCACTCGAGGAAAATAAAACCAGTAAAATTTAAAAAAATAATTATAAATATTTTTAGATAGTAAAAATAAATCAGTAACTTATACCGCATATCTGGCCAGCGGGCTGAAAAGTTTGCGCACCACTATCCTAGGATCACAACGACCCGAGGTTGAGAACAACTGCTCTCAACGAATCGAAGAAAAAGCTGCCTTAAGTGATTAAGGTACTTACGTATCAAAGTGCAGTTCGAGAGATCTCAGTTTGGATTCCGGGCAGCTCACTTGTATAGCGAGGACATAAATTATTTTTAATTATTCTTCACCACTCATTTGGCCATGTTGTTGTTGTTTTTAAGTTCGTAACAATCTTGGGAATGAGAATAAAAAAAATTAAGCACCTTGCGGCACCCCTGCATAACCCCCAGTAAATTCAGTGGCACCCTAACAGCATCAATCACATCGGTTGAGCATTACTTTAAAAATTAGTATCTTAAAATAACTTAATCTTCAAAACACTTGGTGGCTCCCCCTAGCCGGTCTCGAAGCACGTAGTGGCACTCTATAGTACCTTAAGACATCGGTTGTGAATATTGATATTTTAAAGATGATTTCAACGCAACTCTTGACGAGAACAATATTGGCATGGGTCTACCCAGGGAGCTTAGATTGCCCTTATGTCAGTGAAGTAAAAATATAAGAAAAATAATGCCACGGCACAACATAAAACGTTCTTAATTGAGATGACTGGTACCTTAGAACTGGGGGCGGGGGCAGGCAATACACTTCTTTGCACTAGGTTTCTGTTTGTCCATGATGCTGTTGAGACCGGGCCCGTCTTAGAAGTACCATAGATCACCAGAAAAGATGATTTTTCTGGACCCCTCCGCCCGTTTGAAGCAATTGCCTACCACAATTTACATACATATCCTCGAAAATTGTAACCTGATCTTACTATTATGAGGACCATTCGCACTTGAATGCCCGGGCTGTACTGAATCCGACCCATGCGTTAAGAAGGTACTGTGGACTACCTCTTCTCGTGGCAACCTATAAGGAACATAACATCGTATAGAAATCATTATACAAATTATCACACTACATACATTGAAAGTAATTTCATTTTCGGCCACTGCTCGAGCTGGATTTCACTGGCACCTCCTAAGACTCCACAACACGTCGACTGAGAATTTTTATTGTATAAATTATCCACTCTCTTTGAGATGATAATTTTATTCTCCAGATTTATCTCACGGCATTTCTGCGCAATCTCAAGGTGCTTCAGAAACACCCTCCTAAAATACTGAAACCCACCGGTAAGGAATCACTCTACAAATTATTAGTTACCATCAACGTATGTCATGGCTCCTATCCTGCAACAGAGCCGCTAGTTTGGGATCTTAGGTGTGTCCCCATCCCAGACTTTTCACGGGCTCCCTATAGTGAATTTATAGTGTGAAAAACATGGAAAGAGACGAGAGAGAGAGAATCGTCCCGGCCCGAGGGCTGGAGCCCCGTCAGCCCTACCCGCATGGGGACCATGACATACGTATATATCAGTGTTCTTCAATCTTTTGACATTCGTGCACCGGTGAAAACAATTAAGCAATGTCACGGACCGGGTGGAAATTGGAAAAAATAATTTACGATCTCCGGCCAAAAACGATTGATAATTTGTTTACCGGCAAAAAATATGAATGCGGAAAATAGTTAGAGAAACAGGCGGAAAATAAATAAATAGGAAGAATGACCTGTAGACAGGAAAAAATAAACATGTTTAATAATTTGCGCAATGGCGAAAAAAAGGAATAGACAGGAACAATAATTTGCGGGCCAGCAAAAAATAACTATGCAAAATAATTTACGACAGGTGAAAAATAAATATTGAAAATGATTTATGGGCAGGAAAAAACTAATACGTATAATTATTTGCGGATAGGATAATTCCCCAGCACGCAAAAATGAGTAAATAGAAAAAATAATTTGTGAGGAACCGATAAAAACAAACATATGTACACAAAATAATTTGCAAACAGGAAGAAAATAAATAAATAGGAAACGTGATTTTTGGACAATAAAAAATAAATATGTTTAATAATTTTGCGGAAAGGCAAAAAAATTAAATACATAAGAAAAATAAGTCGTGGACAAGGAAGAAATTGATTTGTTAAATTCTTTGCGGACTGACAGTGAAAAGATTGGAAAAATAATTTGCAAAGGTAAAAAATAAATATCTTTACTAACTTGTGGACTTGGCAGAAAATGAATAGATTGGAGAAATAATTTGTGGATCGCCAAAAAAATTAAATATGGAAATTAATTTGCAGACCGGCAAAAAATAAATAAACAAGAGGAATAATTTGCAGACCGGCTGATGACAAAACATAAATAATAAATTTAGAGACAGTATTTTATTTCTTCAATCTGATACTATATGCAGCGGCTACATAGAATAAGCGAAATTTTTTGCGGTTGGGTAGACAGTTCTTACGGACCAACACAGTTCCACGGACCAGTGGTTGGAGAACACTGGTCTATATCATCAACCACCATCACGTAACAGGGACTCTAGGCTGAGATCTCCGGCGGGTCCACGGTCCAGATTTTTCTGGACGGTTTTTTTAAAATTAAAACTGAAAAAAAAAAAAGAATCATGTAGGGCCACCGGACTGGAGCCTTGTCAGTCCTACCATGAACTACGGCCACCGTAGGGCCAACAGTTTGGGAATCGCAGAAAAATTAAATTTCCATTGTAGAGGAAGAGCCTATCTGTTGTTCAATAGGAATTACCAAGGAAGAAAGCGAGTGGCAGAAAGGCCTTGGCCTCGATAAATTTATACTCTACACAATGCACAACTGTACATACTGTATTTATACGTACTATGCACATATTCCCCCTTTATATGTATTTGCTCCCCCTTTCCTTGCATTTACCTACGCCCATCGTTTTATAGTGGGGCCAAAAAAAAGAAAAACCTCGAAGCGGGAAAGTGTGGGTAAAAAAATAGGGAAACCAAGGGAAAACCCCTGTGATCACCTGGAGAAGCAGGGACTTCCCTCGTCCCGTTTTTTCTTTTTTTAAATGCAGCATGGGATCTGCACATCATGAACCGCCTTGAACCCATCATTCTCCCATCTCCTATATTTACGTATATAAAAAAAATATATATTAAGAGACCTTGGCGGGAATCGCTTTCACAGGGTACAGTATCTTTTTTTTTCTGTCTGGTCTTGTACACGAAGGAGGTTAGTGTGTGTGTGTCTGTGATTTACTGGAAGCACGTAGTAATTGCTTTTTTAGAGATTAAAATTGCGATACATCGTTCCTGAAATTTATGGGTAAACCCCGGAAAATTTTCGTGTATCTCGAATGAAACTTTCTCATACAAGACATTAGGGGAAGAGGATGGGGTTGGGCGTTAATTTTTTCTTCTTAAATTTACTCGTAATAATACTAATATGCAATTTTACACTGAATGATTAATTATGACAACCTCCTCTGTTGTTTGTTGGTAGGCGGTACTTTGAATCGGAGGAGTGGGGGGGGAAAGAGGATTGTACTATACAGTGTTTCACAATGTTGGACCGCATACGAGTAAAAACGTTCTTATACTTCCGGACGTAGACAGGGCTACTACATCTATGCACAGATTCACGCAAGACGAAATCACTCACTTAGACACGCGTACGCGGCTTGTATACATTTAGACACGCGTACGAGACTTGCATACCATTTTAGACACGCGTACGAAGCTTGTAAACAATTAGACGACGCTTTCATACTAATTTAAGATATGCGTAGGAGGTTCACATACCCATACAGGCATGCATATCAGGCTTACACATGCGTACGAGGCTTGCATACCTCTTAGACAGGCGTGTGGAGCTTACGCACAATTAGAGATTCACACGAAGCTTGCATGCCGTTTTGGATATGAACACCAGGTTTGCACATCCTTAAACATGTACACGAATCTTGCATATCCCTTAGACAGGAGTAAGAAGCTTACATCCAATTAGACATTCACATGAATTTCACACCATTTTAGATGCGTACGGAGCTTACATACCAATAGACATTCACACGAAGCTCGCTTACTTTTTAGACATGTGCAGAAGGTTTGCTTACCCATTTGACATGCATACGAGGCGTTCATACCCTTGGACATGCTTACGAGGTATGCTCACTCATTAGACATGCGTACGAGATATGTTCACTCATTAGACATGCGTACGGGGCTTGGATAGAAACTTGCTTAACTCTTCCCCCACTCCCCGACATATGTACGAGGTATGCATACCCCTAGGAATGCGTGATTAGCTTACGTATTTCCTTGTTTATCGTGCCGTTATCAATGTCTGCACTCATTTCTTTCCCACCATTGATGAGTATTTTAAGCGTAATCCCCAAATGCCTGTCATGCCCCCCCCCCCCAGGGACTACGCGTATCTCGCGCGTAAGGACAATCCAGAATGCTGATATCAGAACATTAGTTCTACAGTTTTCATTTTATACAGCACATACTTTACTAATCATAACTGTATTCAGCGCCCAGAGGCACGTATGTGTGAGTGTGTATTTTTAGCCCAATTTTCCGGGGGGGGGGGGAGGAGGAAGGAAAGAGAAGGGGGCATTTACCTATGGAAGTTACCTATGGTTGCTAAAATTTCCCAAAATTCAAATATGTAGTAAACCATCCACTGGCTAAACTAACTAAACATCATCACCCCCTCTTGTCATTTCCCCTTCCTCAATGTCTATTTCCACACAGGGCTTCAGCTCCGAGTGGGGGCCCTGCACGTCATATACCCTGCAGAATTAGCTATTATTTTCCAACGAAATAATTCACATATTTTAAATGATTCTAATATGAAGAGGGGAAAAATTTTCGACAAAGAAATGAAGTATTATTCTGCTTTTGCCTAATTGAAATAAGTACACCAGTAGTTCCCAAACTTCTGTCAAACATGGCTCCTTAGCCCAATTCACGTTTCACCTACGGCTACCCAGAATAGTTTAGTTAATAGTTAATATTAGGCAGTCGATAGTTTTACTTATAAAAGAATCGCTTCACAGCATAAAAACAGACACAAAAACCAATATCCACAGCTCACCACGACGCCCCTGACAAAGGTTGGCGACGCGCCAGAGGAGCTGCGACGCACACTTTGAGAAACAGTGTAGAGTATACTGCAATCCGGCCGACCGGCTAGTCCTGCAATTCCAATAATAACCCGGCGTTTCTAGGCTGGCTCCCTTTACGTGTGGAAGACGAAAACATGTTACTGCTAGTCTAAGGTTCAACTTTGATATGAAAGGGGGCCCTGGGCAAAAAAGAAATTATTGGACCCTTGTGAGTGAAGTCAGAGATATTTCGGTGGTCAATGAATATATGTTGTTTAAATTTTGGGGGCCTTGGAGGCAAATGCCCTCTTTTTCCCCATGCGGGGTTATGCATATAAGTTTTTTGTTTACGCACATTATTCAATTTGTTTTTTTCAATTACCATTCAGTAATTCGGCTTAACCTTAGTTAAATACGTGCCGGATTAATGAAAGTCTAGTGTTAATGAAGATACCTGTATTAATTGAGGTACTGCATATTAGTGTAATACGTACTATCGAATATGTATCGTGTGTGGATGTAAACTTTTTTTTCAAGGAAAGCAGATGTTTACTCAAAAAATGTAAAAAAAAAAAAAAAATCCATTAATTTAATGTACATTTTTGCGAGTACCATTTACTACTTATAGTTTAGTTTCGATATAACGTTGAAGCAATGACGTCACACCACCGAACGACCAATAACGGAAGGGATCTTAAAAAAAAACTAGGCTGCCTAGATTTTTTTGGTTTTCGCGGGTCTTTTAGAGTGTACCCCTCCCACCAAAGAGACGAGGGGGGTATAAGAAAGTGAGTACTGGTGAGGACTTTCAGTGGCGATGGGGTGGGGGGACTAAGAGGGCTAAATCACCAGGGATGCAGGAGTCTAGGTTTCGTGCAGGGGAAAGTTCTAGATATAAATGGTGGATTCCCCCTTCAATATCAGTGCCTCCCCCCCCAAAAAAAAAAATTCGCTACAAGAGATTCTCCATTATACGGGGGGGATGTGGGGGGGGATAAGCAAGGCCTATTACTACAACGCTAGAGGGTACAGTAGGTATTTCTAGGGGCAGGGTGGGGAGGGTATAGAAGATGCCGTGGATGCGACACCGCTATGTGTGTGTGTGTGCGCACACGCGCGCGCTGCCGTGTGTATTTGTGGGTCAGTTTTTCATCAGTCATCATGCAGCATAGTAGCAGCAGCGGCAGTGCTTTTCAAGATCTCGTCTAGGGGAGAATATACATTGTGGGGATGTTGTGCAGCACGCCAGAAGCACGTGGATGATAAGGAAGGGATGGTGTTGTCGTCGTACGCGCTCCTCTCCGGCATCATCATCAGAGACGACGACAAGGACGACGTCGTCGTGTTTCCATCTGGTTCGCGACTCCTGCGTAAATAAGAACAACATACGTTTGTTGCTGTTAGAGAGAGAGAGACTTGGAATTATATTTATATAGAAAAGGAAAGAGAAAAGGAAGATGATATATTTATGCGTGGGAATATACGAGAGAGACATTGGACATTACTGTGATCCGACGTTTGGGACATAACACTTCAAGGACTTGAGTACCGAATTCTTCTAAGTTTAATGGAATCCTACCTAGACGATGCTGGTGAGCAATACGCACGTCTCATCGATTGTCCATCATCCTACAGACATTGGTACATTGGCTTCCAAGTGTCCACCACATCCCAAGAAATAACGAGATAAGTTTCGACCATGAGGTAACGATTGACTCATTTTCATCTTTGTTGGTTGATAGTTCCTAAAGACAAAGACTTTTAAGTAATATTTTTTTCTACACCTTTGTGAATCAGCAGTTCCTATTTAATGTTTTAAAAGTTTGGCACAGAGTTTCCATGTTGATTAGATGGAGAGAGAGATCGAAGTTTTTAGCCATATTTGTGAGAGTTCCTAAATGTTAAATAATTAAGTTCATCGTGTGAGTTCCTAACTCGTTGATCATTATTTTTTTTTAATTTACGTCACGTGATTCGTTCGTTCTGGTGAAAAAAGTTCCTGAATATTTGAAAAAAAAAAACAGTTGATATTATAGAAAATAATGGTGGATAGTTTTAAGAATATGTTGACAAATCTGAAGTGATCATTGCCAGTTCCTGAAGAAAAAAAACCCAGTAATACAGCGAAACGTTCCTATTTTTTTTTACGACATTGTTTGAAGAAGTCTGTACTGAGAAATTAGCCTTAGGTTGCAGAGTTGAAGAAAGCCGTTTTGTCCCTTCGAAAACAACGGAGGAGTGTTCCTATATAACCTTGTTATCAATTTAGCATTGTGATAGATCCTCCTTGCTAATTATTATATTATTTTAATTATACGGAAAATACGTTGATGATATTTCGTCGCACGGGTCTATTTTGGTGAATGAATCACGCACATCTGATCATACGCCGTATTATACGAGACTGTTTCCCTCATCACTGACCACGAGATAAGTTTGTTGAATATTCTGCGTCATCTCGATCTATCGAGCTGATCGATCGTTGAGTTTCGATTCTACAATATTCGCTTATTTCTGCCACATTGAATTCGATCGGAGTCATGGATAAGCGTAAGAAGTGCAAAGTCGATGGCAAAAAGTCGTCGTCTCAGCAGAAACGCCACCGTAAAAACTCGCCGAAGTGTCTGGACAGAACATCTGAACCGGCCGAGAATGAACAAGAGAATCGTCATGATAATCACCATAGAGAAGATGAAGAAGAAGAGGACACCACTGCTGTCTCCATAAACGAAGAAGCGGACGTGTCCAACGAAGAGAGTCCTACTAAAGAGTAAGTGTTTAGTTCCATTTTTACTTATAATACAGCGCATTTTTCCCCTATTCATTACACTCTAGTATTATGCAATATACAGCAGCCTTTCTCAATCTTATCGGGGAAGCCTTGGAAGAATACCCAGGTTCTCTGGGGATCTCGTTCGAAGGTTTTGGGAGCACCGCCTGGAATATCAAAAACTGCATATTTGTCAATGCTAGTCATTAGTACTTCTCGAAGTACTCTAACAATGTCTTTGGAACCCAAATGTTCTACGGAATCTCGGTAGAGAAACGCTGGTATATAGTATAATATACAACTTGTATATTGTGTGTTGTGCTATCAAATTCACCTCTTTTTTCCATGTCAAGATTTCTCTCCATTTAGTTCCAGATGAATTTAGATTAGCATATTTCGATCACACGCGGGAGAAATTTACGGTCGTCAGTTTAAGGGTCAGCGCTTCATTTGTATCCAACAATACTGCGAAATATTAGTTGGCGACAGCACTGATTTAAACTAATTTTAATACACAGTGTTTCATGCGGCACTTCTGCCTATACGCACGGCACCATAATACTGTAGAGGCAGATAGTTTTGGAATCATTGGTTGACAGTGTACCTGTTTCTGGCATCGGCAAACAAAGTATGTGCCCAGGGCTCCCAAATTTGGCTGTCTTTTACATTTTAGTCCCCCCCGGTGAAGGTGGGGAAATAAGCAAAAGCCATGGAATTTATTTTTACAGTAATTATACTGTTACAAAACACTACTCTGTAACTACGCTTCTCAGTGCTTCTTCACATGTAATAAGGGAAGGGCCCATAAATTCCTGTTTGCGCAGGGACCAACTTTGCCATCTGGACCAACAGGGCCTGAAGAAACAGGTCCTGTTGGTCCAGATGAATTTTCTCGATAAACTTGGTGAAAAGAATAGTGTTTTTCAACAATGCTCTCAGTAGCGATTGTTTCCTTCGACATAATTTTCTTTAAAAATGCTTCTGATGACGTTTATTCTGTTACACAATGGGGAACATCTACTGTTTCTTTTTAATCTCATCTAAGTTAATTTTCATAATATTCATTTATTATATCAGGAATTTCAATTATCATTAGTATGAGGAGTATAGCGGTGAGCATTAATGAGGATATAAATGTTGACTAATTACAAAACGTTCAGTTAATTCTTGAATTATGATAATCCTCGTGTGTTATACGAGGTTCTAACACAACCTTGTCGATTGTTTTCTTTAAAAATTATTGATATTTAAATGAATTCTTTAACTGAAATGAGTAAATTCTTAGGTGTCCGCGAAGAATGCTATTTGGCAATAAATTATAATGCAAAGGTGCTTCGAGGTTTTTGACTCGCGAGTAATCCAAGTTATAATAAGCGCGAAATATTCGATTAAATTGCTCGAAGTTGAGCAAATTCTCGACTTAGAGCTTGAAATGAACGTGAGAAAACCCTGTAACAAAGTAATGCAGCTTTGATAGTTTATTCTTTGATCATGTGACTCAATTCAAATCAATTTCTTCTCAAGAATAATGTGCCTAACGTTTTTTTTAGAGTAGACACTGCTTATACTTGAATCTATACCATTCTGGTATTATTATCAATCATCACTTTCGCAAAGTATGAACCCGACGTAGTATATCGCAATATGGAGAAAAACTTCGTTTATGGTTATCAATGTTTCAGTTTATGTTATCAATTTTTTTTGAATCCAAAGTTTTTTTTTTTTTTGCGCATTTTGAGACAAAGTTGTACCAATTTTTTTTTCACCTATATGTTATCGTTATCAGACTGCAGACCATTTTAGGAGAGGGGAATTCTCTACATTGTTAACAAGCATTTGCATATTCCATCCACGTACTATACTGATCCAGTCATACTAACCGCTATTTATCGATGTTAGATGTGGCGACACGTTTAATTTTTTTCTTAGTTCTCGAATGAAAATCACGTGCGGCTTATACAAACGTGCGGCTTTTCCACGAGAACTTTCGGTTATTTCTCTCACTGCGGCCTATTCACCAGAAATTACGGTTATACAAAGCAGCGACTGAAAATACTATAGATAATATATTACACCTACATTACATAAATACCCCCATATAGGTGGGTCTCTCGAGCTCAATATTTAAATAAATATCTGTTGAACATACCGAGATATTGGGAGAGGGAAGGGGACCCGTTTCCACGGGGGTCCAGTAGAAGTTAATAAGTATGACTGCGTGTGGAGAGGAATTCTCTTCTCTACAGTTCTCATACCGAACATATTACAGAAATAAATTCTTAAATAGTGACCGCAATCAGTCAGATTTTACTTCAGATTCCATCTTGATATGTATAGTATATTCATGGCTTTCCGCGTGGTTGGACCGACTGACAAAGTCCTTAGAATGAGGTCCAATCCAGAAAGCCCAACAAGAGGGACTTATAATTAAAAAAAACAGACAAAAAACATTGTAATATACCATACAGGGTTCTTTGAAGAATTCTAACCTAGAGGAAACGCCAGACCTCGGAATAGAATACGAAACCGGCTCTATATAGAACATAGTTGGCCTTGGATGTACAGAATGCCCGGATCAAAGAAAAAATGCCCCTAATTTCAAACAATGATTAAAAATCAGTGATGTCACGTAGGGGGTGACGATATTAGAAAAACTTGTATACCCCCCCCCCCCTACGAGTTTGACGATAAATTTTTTCAAAGCGTCATCACGTACGCTGCCATTGCTGTGAGCCAACAAAGAGAAAAATGGTGTCACCATAGGACAGTGATTCTCAAACCTTTGTTCCTCTTGCGGCTCCCCAGAATAGTCTGGAAGATAATTCTACCCCCTCCTCCCATATAAAAGATTCACTTCAAAGCATAAAAATAGGCATACAAATCAATATCTCCAGCCCGTCGTGACGTCCCCGACAAAGGTTGGCAACGCCCCTGGAAGCCACGGCGCACACTTTGAGAAACATTGGAAAGAGCGTAAAATGTTCTGTGGGTATGTTAGCTCTCTGTTATCGACGGTGAACCTGAGAACCGGATTTTTCTTCTCCAGGATAATTTTCTTTCAGATGAGGCAACATTCCATGTGTCCAACAGGGTTAATAATAGCATAATTTTCCGAATTTAGTGCTCAGAACAGTACAGGACCATATTTTTGTCCCTTTGCCCAGCCCCTAATAGGAATGCAGACGGGGCAAGTAAACAGCCTGGGAAGGTGTATTTAATGAAAGGCAATAAATACGTTTGTGTAAATTGGAGTTCTCAGAAAATCCTCATGCCATTTGTACACCACACTATTTCAAAATCAATGTGTGGTGCAGGCTTTCACGTGATTGGCCATTATCCATCCGGGCAACAAAAGGAGCACACGTGGAAGTGCATTGATTTTTTTTTTTTTACAAAAACTTTTTGAGTGTTGCTTCGATTTACATACTTTTCTCATCTTTTCCAACTTCGTGTAAAGTGTAGGAACTGATCAAAAATAGGGCATTTGATCCGAATACCCAATATTTTAAGGTAAAACGTTCCTTACCGATTTCAGATTTTATTAGGAGAGATCTCACATAAATATTGTGCTTCTTTCACATTTATGTAATGCGGCTTTTCAGAAAAGATTTTATTAGGCAATTTTTCACAATTATGTCACTGTTTATTTAAAAAAAATCGTGTACGGTTCATCAGCCGTATTCGACTATCCATCTTAATACAGTCACCATTATCCACTATTACGGTAAGTTTCGGTTTCCGTGTGTATAATACATGTATATGACAATTCCTTGCATTATGTCTGAGAAATATGTAGCCGAAAGAAATTTCACCTTATATAGTGATAGGAACCGAGACACCAAGTTCTGTCACTATCGGTGATATAAGCACATTGTTCCTGAGTGCCTCCGGGGAACCTAACCATTTATGGAGCTTAGAGAGAAAGATATATATACATGGGCAGGTGCAATATCTGCATATATATATATGCACATCGCCAGTAAACAAGTACTATAAAATTCATGATAGAAAAATGGTGATTGAGGTGAACAAAAACGCGATTATAAATCACGAAATCGTCATAATCGAGAAGGGTTCTCGATAAAATTTGATCTGCTTCTCTTCAGGGATTTTCATTGAATCAGTTACTATATATCGCATCAATGAAAAACTGTCACTCTGCTACTGGGTTGATCTAAATCGCTGCACCGTGTGGTGGTTTGATTCGGTCCAAAGACATTCGTCACCAGTTGCCGCCTGTATCTAGCTTCTCGGTAAGCCGTGTGGATCATACAGTGGAACCTATCTGATTGATTGAGACTCATGAGACTAGACTTTTTGTCCCAGAAATGGTGGTGTCCCTTATTCAAGGTGCCCATCAAAACGGAGGTTTTACTGTATATGTCAGTAATTTGTACTTTGATCAGCCTATAAATTTGTACAAATCACCCTAAAAATTTAGTTGTGAGAAAAATCGGCTCCCCTGACACAGATATTTTACTGGAATAAACCTTAGGAGAAACTTTTACAATTCTCTCTGTGTGGTAATTGATAAATGGATATTATGATTCGCCGGAGTGCCTACGGGATGTGATGAATCACCAATATAGTATATTGTATTATAAAGAATAATACCATCTATTAACTTAAATGATGTTCTAGTAATCTATAAGCTTAGGATTTAGCCGGAAAATGTTGCGTTTCGTAGTAGTTATATCGGGTATAAATTGATCGTAAGGACGGGATGGGAGAGGAAAAATCATGTAATCGTGATCACATGGGGAGAGATGTGGTTTATTTCGTGTTTGCTCATCATAAATCTCAGCTGGTGTTTTAAATGTGATCGATCAGAACACATTAAGTTCCATCCGCTTTTTTTCCGTATGGGCGTGTTTGTTGTATGTTTTCAGGGACGAGCGGATCCGCCCGTTCTTGTATTAATAACAGTGGGCCGAAACCGTTAATGATTTCAATGACGATAATGATTCCCACCATCCATTTGATTTTGCGTTTTCTACGGAAACAGGTGTTGATGCAGTTTTCTCTCATCGAACTTATTATTTCCCATAGACGGGGGGGACTCTCTGACCGTTTTTTTTTTTTTCTTGGTACGCGAGCGCCATATACGCATATGTCCATCCCCCAAAGAAGAGTACCCATGTGGCAATTCTGCCCGGATTCATCTTAATACCAATTCTTGACCAGGATTTGTATCACGGGGGATATTTAATTGGAGAATTCATCAATACATACAGTCGGCTTCGCGTTTAACGGATAAACGGACACCCCCGCCAAGCGTGTGAAGTTCTCTGGAACCAAAATTTCTCTCATAGAGACAAAATGTTGAAGATCCTCCTCTTAATATAATAATTTTAAAAAATTTGATCCGTTTAATCAAATATTAGAGAAGTTGTGAATCTCAAAAGGTTTATAAGTGCCAATTTTTTTTTCTCGAGTTAGTGGATTCGAGATACTATCCCTAAGCTAGTGGTATCGGTAACAATCAAAAGAGTATGCGAAAAATCTAAAAAAAATATAAAGTTCTTACAGCGCTCACAAGATGGCATGGAGTCATCTTCAACGTGCGTTTTCCTAAACTTTATTAACTGTTGTAAACTTTATTAATTTCTTAAGAATAAAACTTTTGGCACATAGACCTTTTTGATTTACGAATCTTCAATATATATATATTAACCACTATGTACATAAAACACGGAACATTTAAAAATTATAATAATACATATATTACAAGTTGAGACATAAAATCTCTTTCATAAAACCTCATGAATATTTTTAAAAAGAAGAACGATAAACATATTGGGATAAATCGAGAAGTTATCCATACTTAGATGATACAACCATAATTTTTTTATATGGACAGTATATTTATACAAGATTCATCGAAAAAAAGACTGGTTGTTTGTGGAGATGAATGATGATAGATGGTAGAGCACTCGTCCGGCAAGCGAGAGACCGGGGTTCGAGTCCCCGGGGGGGCAGTGATGAATTTTCTTCCTTGTAATCTTCATCTCCACAAATAACCAGTCTTTCGATGAATCTTGTATTGACAAGTGGAGAGGACGTTCTGTAAGTGTGTTTATATTTCTCCATAATCATTGGTTTTCACTGCTTATATTGGGATGCTATATTTTTGAAATAGTTTAGATCAATGTTTCCCAAAGTAGGCAATATCTCTCCCTGGGGGCGATAGAAGCTACGGGTACAATATAAAACCCTATTGGTTTGCTTGAGTTGGGGGCGATGAGAGGGGAAACCATTTTTGAAGAAGGGAGTTCGACTGAACAAAACGTCTTCTATGTGTTAGAGATACATCGACTTCTATACTTTTTATGGGCATCTTTTTTTTCAGCCACCTCGTTGGGCATTTTGCCTGTTGAGGCCTCCCTATTTGAATTTGCATTGAAGCATCTAGACTAGGGAATGTTCCCTATGCTGTCATCAATACATTTAATTGTTTTCATTTTACTTTTGTTCTTTGTTAAGCCCATAGAAAGCGCTAACTTGCTAGATGAAAGTAAAAAACAAAATACGCACAAACGCCATGGTTTCATGCAACGCTTCGAAAACAGAAAAAAATGAACGCAAAAAGAAAGGATTTGTTGAGTTTGAGTTTGTGCAACGGATTTGAATTCTGGATGCAACAAAAGACAAAAAACCAAAAATACGAAATTGCAAAAGACTGCCAAATTTCTAAAGGAGGTCTCGGACATCAAGAAAAATTCCGATGAAATCGAAGAAGATTTGGTGAGAGAACTGAAGCTTGGTATCAGAGAGAAAAGAATAGAGAAAATCAAATTTTGACTAACAAGTAACCTCTATTGCAATGGTTTCATGTGCTGAAACAGCCAGAAATTCATTAATCGTTTGGCAGAAAGCAGAGAAAATCACCAAAGATTTCGAAAAATTCACATTTTATTTTTTGCTTCAAAAGAATGGTTACACAGATTGGCAAAAGAACAATTCGAAATTCGAAACATTGCACAGAGAATCAGTGTTCGGTAGATGATATCATTTGTGATAAATGGTAATTTTGTACACTTTGCGCACTGAAGAAATGCCAGAAACTACAAAATTTTTTGGCAGTATGGCTATTAGCAGAATGACTCAAATGTACACGCACGTCTCCTATTTCTTGACAAGAATGATTATTACGAAATACCATGTGTGGAGGAGACATAACTGTGCAACATCACATATTGTTTTTGTTTTTTTTAAATTCACAGTAATTTATTTTTTGGCATGTAATAGCATTCAGGCTACCTGAAGGTTTAATATAATTTCCTCAAAGTTTTTATTTTCTTTAGGGGGAAGTGGCTCGCACGGCACATTCTCTCACTTCGATTAAGTGGTCCGCTACACATTCTCAGATCACATAAGTGACCCGCGGCACATTTACAGTACAGATCACTTAAGTGACCGGTAGTGCTGCTATTCCAGATCACTCAAGTGGTCAGCGGCATGTTCCCAGATCACATAAGTAACCTGCGGCTTATTTATAGACCACTTAAGTGACCAATGACACATATAAAGATCACGTAAGTAAAACTGCGTTCTGCCCCAGATCACTTAATTTGCCCGCGGTACTTTCTCACATCCTTCGTGTGTCCCACGATGCATTATTAGATCACATAAGTGACCTGCAGCACATTTCACAGATCACTTAAGTGACCCGGGATTCTCTTGAGTTCCAGATCCCTTGAGTGCCCCGCGGCACATCTTCGCTTCAATTAAAGTGGGCCGTGGCACATTTTCAGATTCACTTAAGAAGCCCGCGGCACGATTACGAGCCAATGAAATGGCCCGCACTCTCTCTCTCTCTCCAAAAGGTTGAGTAACCTTGTAGTAAAGGATATCGTTGCATCGAGAGGAGTTTAACATTAGACTATAGGGAATTCCAAACAAGATTTGGGGGGGAAAAAATCGTTGCACACAGAGGGATTTATATCGTCATGTCGATTATCAATGTAGTGAAGCTTCACTGCGCATTTACTCTAAAATTTCTGATGTATTTAGACGTACAATTTACCATAGATATAGCTTTCTGAGGAACAAAGAACAAACAAAAAAAATATGTTCCCATCACATGTGTGTGAAAAAGACATAAGAACACAAGAGCGTTCTTTGCTCTCACATCTCTCTCTCTCTCTCTCTCACTGTCCTTGTCTTCCACAGCTATCACTTCCATATATATAAAATACAGTATTAGAAAACTACGGGAAAAATTTCTCACCGTATTACATTTCTTACAGGCCCCCCGCCCCCGTCTCTTTTAGGGGGTTTGTAAGGGACGCGAAATAGCACATCTTCCTCTTGTGCAGTCCTACTCCATCAAGGAGAAAAGACAAAATATGACAGAGAGGAGAGACAAAAAAAAAAAAAATGAGAGAGAAATATATATATATATATATATAAAATATATATAAGCCCTCTCCCACTAAGTTGGAAAATAGTGTGGGAGATAGAGATACATACTCTTCATATTGTGTGTGTGTGTGTGTGTAACAGCAGCAGTAGCTCCCGTGTTTACACCATTTTCCCAGAAACCTCTGTTTTTGACCCTCCTTTTACTTACTTTTTTGGAAGAGGGGGCCCTCCCTCCTCGCTCTTTGAAGAGGGTCTCTTGTTGTGAATTTAATGTCTTTCTCATACCTATATCCACCATTTTTTTTTGTTTGTTACCGTTATCTTTAGTGTCAAAAAATCCTCCTCCCCTTTATCTATTCACCCCCCCCCCCCCATAAACAACAGAAAATCTCTATTAAACGTACATATCTAGGTCAAATACAGGAAAAAGATAACGCCTCCGAAAAAACAGCTTTCATGTGTGTGTGTGTATTGCAATTACAATACAGTAATGTGTTCATTTCATTTGGGGGATATTGACACATCACTGGTAAAAGGGAAATGGACTGATTGCTTTCCTTTCCGGGTCGTTGCATTTGCCTTGGAATTAATGGTAAGGACGCTCTCTCTCTCTCGTGGTTTCCGGTCCCGATACGTGGGATTGAACCCTGATCGTGTCCATTATAACGCCCCATTCGGAAGATTCTCGTTTCCTCCCCCAAACTATTAGTATTCATTGTATTTTGGTAAGGGTCTCGAACTAGAAATTTCAAAGTAAATCGCATCTACAGAAGTCGGCGATTCTCAGTCAGTGTAGACCAGTGTTTCTCAACCACCACCGGGCCGTGGCCCAGTACCGGGCCCTGGCATCATTCATACCGGGCCGCGAGTGATTGGCTGTTTCGTTTTTTCCCATTCATTTCCCGTTAGTCGTATGTTTGACTGGGCCTTCTACTTACAGAAAGTAGGCGAAATCGGGCCGCGGGCTTCCAAAGATTCAGAATCACTGGTGCAGACCATACATGCTTAATCTAAGGCCCGCGACATCACACCTGATTTTGTAAAAATGAAGTGACAGATAAGCAAATCACATTTTCAGATCATTTAAGTGACCCGCTGCACAGTTCCGAATTCCTCTAGCGGCCCGTGGTACATTTCCAGATCACTTAAGTGACCCTCGGCACAGTTCTAAATCCATGGAGTTGCCCGTGAAACATTTGCAGATCGCTTTGGTGACGCGAGATCAGGTTCCAGAGCATTTAAGCGGTCCGCGACACATTTCCAGACTTCCACATTTGTGATCATCATATTCGTGAACATTCAGATCACGCATCAGAGATCCAACAACAGATTTACAGATCACTCAAGTGATCTACCGCCCTATCCATATCACACCTCCTAGCTCTCTTGAATTGATTACGCCCAATTGATATACAAGTAGCCCGTCACCCGTTTTCCAAACCAATGAAGTGACCCGCAGTCTCTTTAAAAGTTGAGCGCCCTTGATGTAGAGTAGTGATGGGCAAATGCAGCCCACGGAGCAGATGCGGCCCACTTTGAGGTTATATCCGGTTCTCCGCGCAGATTTCAAAGTAATAATATAGAAATTTTCAATTTCAGTGTTTCAAAAGAAATTCTTTTAAGACGACGTTCCTTTTTTTTGCATGTGGAAAATATAGTTGTGAGAACTTAGAATCTGCCTTTAGAACTTATGCGTATGCAAAACACTGGAACGCATATGTAATTAATATGCATAAAATATCATTTATTTTTTCATAGTTGCTAAAGGATAAACCATTTAAATGAATACAATCTTAATTATAATACGGTCCCGATACGTGAGATGCAACCCTGATCATGTACATTAAAGCACTGAAAAACATTAAGCGCTGCCGGACTCGGAGATCCAGGACCCCTAGGTAGTTAACAGAGTCGGGGCATCCGTCTTATGTATGGGCCGCCTAGACCTGGCTTCTGCGGACCCGGTGTTGTACCGTGGGAATTTCTTGCCGGTCCGCAAAACATTTCGCCCAATTGATATACGAGCTAAATTAATTTACATTAAATAATGGAATACTACGTCTACATACTTTTCGCGTATTTCTTTTATGCAAAATTTTCGCTCATTATGCGAATGGCTCGTTAACCGAAGTTCGTCACTATACAGTGAAACTTCGATGAAAAATCGTTGTAGAGGGATTATAGTTATATTTATCAGTAGTTGACATTATACTGTGGCAGTTTCACATTATAGTATAGACATTTTAAAGCAAGACTTGAAAAGAAATCGTTGAAGAGGGATTTATTGTTATATCGAGAATATATCGTTGTAGACAGGTTTCAGTGTATTTATAAAAACTTGAACATCATTATCTTCAATATTTTTTCTTAAAACAATAATAATAATAACTTAAAATGCAATTTTTAATTGTATTACCCACAGTGTGAATATACTCAAATTTCCACTAAATACGGTAAAAGTAGAAAAAGAAAATTCTATTATATACCTTCACCGTTTTGCCAAAAATTAAATCATTATGATTTAAAGGCACAGAAACAGCTAAAATATGATTATACGACGTCATTCGAGATGACATCTTAAATTATTGCTCCCATGATCTGAAATAGTTTCGGTTTTGACAACCGGAACTTTTTTCAGCTGTGGGGTTTTGATTATGCATAAAATAGTAGAGATGAATCAAATCTATACACAGTACAGATGACATTTCTCTGATTTCTGTATAAATAGGTATTTATTACAAATAATCTATATATATAATTTCTGTGTGTGTGTGTATACGTTCTCTATACAAATCTACAATTTTAGATCGATCGTCGCCAAGTAATCGCCAAAAAATCGTTTGCGTATATACCGAACCGGACCCGACTTCAACGATAGGTTTGTCAGAGCAGGGCAAATTCCCGAAATGGACAAAAAACTGTCGGGCAACAATGGTTTTTTTCTCGGTCTCAACAATCACCTTTGGAATGTTTACTTTGGTTACCGTGGTTCCCTAGCAATGCGTTTCAAACATGTATATGCCTTTACAATGGTTTGCCATTTCTTTAATGCTGCCTTAGTATTATGTATGTAATAGTTTATATGCCTTTATATACAATGGATTTGCCACTTTTTCAATCCGCCCAGCAGTTGAAGAAAACCCGGGCAGCGCCGGGTATTATAGCTAGTCTATATATATAAAATTGATTTTCTGTGTGTGTATGTTCTCTATACAAATCTACAATTTTTGATCGATTGCCGTCAAACTTTGCATACATACCAAACGGGACCCGACTTGAACGATGAGCTACTTTAAAAGTTGGTCAGAGCTGGGCAAATGCCCGAAATAGGCGGAAAAACTGTCGGGCAACAATGGTTATTTTGGGCCTCAACAACCACTTTCGGAATGTTTACTTTGGTTACTGTCATTCCCTGGCAATGCATTTCAGACATGTATATACCTTTACAATGGTTTGTCACTCTTTTAATGATGCCAGTATAAACTGTCACTTTCCAATCTCCCCAGTAATCGAAGAAAACCCGGGCACAGCACCGGGTATTATAGCTGGTTGATTTATATATTTAAAAAAATCAGTTATTATTCAATATATAGCCAAATTCGGTTGTAACAACCCCTCGTCTTTAACCTCAATAATTTATTCTCCGGGCTGATTGTCATAGAGTAGGGGTCTTCAACCTTTCAGACACGGAGGGCCAAATTGAAACTTCCTACGAAGTCCACGGGACAAACCCATGGAATTTAGTGATATCTTAATTGAAAGGGGCAATGCGGGCCCCCCTGAGATAAACGGGGACTTTTTAAATAAAAGTCTTCAATTATTTTTGTCTTTCTGAAATTATTCATTTCTTTGTTAATTATCAATTTAGATTGCAGTAAAACCTCTTTTGCGGATATCAGTAGGACAAAAAAAAAAAAAAATCGCTCGTGAAAGAGGGATGACCGTTAATCAGGGGTTTGAAAGGTATAGTTTTATTACACACTGGGAAATTATCATTCGGCCATGAAAGAGCGGTGACCGTATCTGAGGTTTGTCCGTACAACTGTAGTTCCGAAATAATTTCTTTCACTAATTCCGAAACAGTATTTGATTAATTAGTGATTTTACCAATTAATTCTTAGATTAATTTTAATCTAAAACTACTTTAAATGATTATGTGTAATTATGTGTTTATTTCGATAATTCTGAAATTATATATTTCCTTCTCAATCTATCTAGAAATCATTTCTTGAAATTAATTTTCAATTATTGTTTCATTAATTGTGAAATAATTTCTAAAGTTCGGGAATTATTTCTTTCATTAATTCTTGAATTAATGTGGACCCGGCCAATGCCCGAAATTCGGGCTTTCGCCATGCTTTGTCCGGCCCCTATATGCCGATCCCTATATATGTATCACTAAGATATCGATATTCAGATTCCTTTGATCGTTAGGGTTGCCATAGCTAATCATAATTATAAATGGCAATAATTATAAAAAAAAAAAAAAAAAAAAATACGCCAACGTGGAGATAACCCACGAAAGCCCGAATTTCGAACATTGGCCAGGTCAACGAAGATGGCCCTTTCACGAAGTGGCCAACTTCGGGCTTTGGCAGTAACATATATATATTCAGTCGATCCCGCTTATAACGTTTTTCAAAGAACCGCAACTAAAAAACGTTATGAAACCCTATAAGAATTATAGGGCATAGTTTTTCTCCTACCATAGCTTTTTTGTGTAGTTTTTTAATTTATTAGCAAACATTACGGTACGTATAGAGATTTAATATGAAAAAAGTATGTATTTTTGTTGTTCCATTAAATATTTACGTGTATTTATACGGGAGAGATTTAGTTTGTACGTAAGAAACAAGAAATATAAAAACTATAATCTTAAATTTTTTGATTTATGTACAACCAGCAAAAATACCCGGCGCTTCCCGGGTTTTCTTCAATTACTGGGAGGATTGGATAAGTGACAAATCATTATAAAGGTATACACTGTTATACTGGCAACATTAAAGAAATGACAAACCATTGTAAAGGCATACGCATGTCTGATTCGCATTGTTAGGGAACCATGGAAACTAAAGTAAGCATTCCGATAGTGACTGTTGGGGCTTAGGAACCATTGTTGCCCGATGGTTTTTCCGCCCGTTTCGGACATTTGCCCAGCTCTGATGAACTTTTAAAGTAGCCTACGGTTCAATCCCAGACCTGTTTGGTATATGTGCAAAATTTGGGGACAATCGGTCTAAAACTGTAGATTTGTATAAAGAACAGACGTACATTCACATTTATATATAAGATGCATCTTTGAACCAAGGATGATGTTTAACGTGCTGGGAGGCAAATTGAATTTTTTGTTGTTGTAACTCTAGAAAGAAAAAGGGTTATCATCTACAGATTTAAGAATTTTTATTACTTCCTAATAATAGGAAGTGGTAAGTGAAGCTCCCTCTACACTTGGAGCTTTTCTTTTTCAACTTTGTCTGAGACATTTTGACTTGAACTTGCGCTAAATCTGACGATGCTACTGCTTCATTTTCTGAAATTTCAAAGGTCATGAAAGCATCGTATTGGCTGTGAAGAACTGAATTCCAAGAAGTACAGTTTTGTAGGAAATCCGATTTTTCGTATCTGAAAAAAATGCAGCCTTTAAATCTACTCGATTCTGGCGCCTGAAAATCTGTCGAGTTGTTTATGTTTTGTGTCCATGTCACTTTTGCGGCTTGATTTTATACAAATACAACAGGCAAAAAATGCCCAACGAGGTGGCTGAGAATGCCTGTAGTTTTCCCGTGGGTGGGCTTGAGAACCCATGTACCCTGAACTCTTCCCATCTCTGACTCCATGTCTTACCAACCCACCACAACAGCACTAAAATCAACAGATTCGGAACTGGATGGCAAGACCCACAACGTTTTATTCCTTTGTTATACGCACTCGTCTATAAAACCAATATGAGAAGATTAATATTTTGGAATAGATCTAAAAAGTGCGGCAAATTTGAATAAGACCACAAAAGAAGTAAAAAAAATTAACCCCTTCTGTGTGAGAACGAACTTTTTTTTTAGTTCTTATCTCCCTATTCAGTGACATAACTTCGATCGAACTGTTGAATGTGAACTGTGGTAAGGGTAGTTTATGCTCTGCGCGCTGTTGTTGGACAAAGTGAGAAAAACAAAATTCAAATTATTATTTTGTGCCTAAATCCTTGAAAAAAGAAAGAAACGTACTTATCAGTCGATTGTTCATTCCGAAAAAAAATAATTCTCTCAAAAAGTTATAAAAGAACCCCCCCCCCCATTAGTTTTCACATATTTGATAATCGCGGGCACACAAATATATAACCACCATTTTGGTTTCTTTACCTTTGAAAAAAGGCGAGAAAGTACTGTTTTCAAGCGAAGAAAAAGCCCGGTGTGAATGTTTCGAACGTTGTAAGCGGGAATAGCAAAAAATTCAGACGTTGTATCCGGGAAAAAGCTAACATTATCAGTATGGGGGGGGGGGAAGAGAAAGTTGAGTTCTCTAAAATTAGTCGTAGTAAGCGGGAATGTTATAAGCGGTTATTCGTTTTTGTTTTTCTCATTTAATTTTCTCATACTTTGAAATGATATTGATGCGATCTTTGAAGAGAAAAAAAAATTCATATTATTTAATTGTAGGTATTGTTGGTCTATGAGACTATATATATATATAGATTATATGTGTGTGTGTGTTTTGACGTATATTATACATGCTCACCCCATGGCCCGCGTGCCAAATGTGGCTCTGGAAGTCATCTGATGCTGCCAGAGACCTAATTTTGTGAGAGTGAACTAAGCTGTATATTTCTAGATAACTTAAATGCAACGCGGTTGAGTTCCACATTACTTGAGCGGCCGTGATATATTCTCAGAGGACTGAAGTTGCTTGTGCCATATTTATAGATCACTTCAGCAGGGCCGTAACTAGAGGGGGGTTAACTGCCCCGGGTGGCACAATTTAGGGGGCGGAAGTTTTAGGTGGGAACAAGGAACACCGTTACAAAATTATCGAATTTTAAAGCTGTTGGGGGGGGGGGGTGGGCGGCAAAATGTTTGGTCCGGGCGGCTGAATCATGTTTGCCCGGGCGGCAAAAATCCTTGTTACGGCCCTGACTTAAGTAACCCATGGTGCAAATCCACATTACTCAGGTGACCCGCGGCATATTCCCAGCCTTGAGTGGCTCGAGGCATAGTTACAGCTCACACGAGTGACGCGTGCCATATTTACAGCTCACTTGAGTGAGCTCGGCACATCCGCAGATCTTTAAGTGACCCACTGCAAATCTACAGATCACTTGATATGAGTGACTAGCAGCACTGTTCCAGATCATTTAAGTGTCTCGCGGCTCATTCCTAGATCATTCAAATGACCGACGGCATATTTACAGATCACTGTAGTAACAGTCAACACTGTCCCAGATCGCTTAATTAAGTGACCCGCGACAGATTTTCAAATAAACGAAGTGTCGCCTACACCTTTTTCAAATACATGTAGTATTATTTGGTGTCGCCATCTGTCGATGTTAGTTGAAACTTCACATTTTGCACACAATCAAAAACTTCTTGAAAACCTTGACAGGCCTTTCTATCCAGGAAACATAATTCTTAAAACGAAAATTTCATTTTTACTTTTTTTGTACAATCATATACAACACACTATATACGTTATAAAGGCTAAAGGAATTTCGTATATTTCCTTATGTTATCAATAATTTATTGTTCCGAGATAATTTTTTCCATATTCTGGATAAATTTATAATAAAGTTATTAATGATTCAATTTTAATTGTCTTAAATAATTGAAGTAAATATTGGAATATATCTTGTTGACGAATTCCCGGTGCTTTTAGGTATCTTGGGTACACCGTCGTCTAGCTTTGTGCATTTTTTAAGAAATCTTTCCACTGCTGAGCACGTACATGCATATTGTAGAGAATAGATGTAGAAATTAGTCGGATATGAAAGAGTTCTCTCAGCCATGTTTGGTCAAACATTGTCACAGCTGTACTGCGATGAGCGTATGATTCTGTATCCGGAATTCGGAAAATGTTGTTTGTCCATTCCTTTAGACCAGAGATTCCCAAACATTATATTCCTCTGACCCCTTGTTCAGAAATGTTGTTGTACCCATCAGGGCCGTCTTAAGATCATCATGCCCCCCCCCCCACCCGGGCCAAGTGATGTTTTTGAAGCCCTACCTGAAAAATTCTCTAAAATTTCAACCACTTCTCATTTTTGTGGGACCCCTCTCCTTTTGAGGCCCCCCTGGCCGTGCGCGGGTGGGCTCATGCGGTAAGACGGCAGTGACAAGACCATCGCTCTTCAGTCAACCCATGTGATCGTGTGTATAACACAGAGCTTCTAATGTCTCCCCATTGGCCCATTCCCCACTTTGGGAGAAACACTGCTTTAGACTTTCTAAAAAAGCTGATTTCAATAATCATTTTCATATTTATCAATAAATTATATAGATGAATGAGATAAGTCCTTCAGCAGAAAGTTTTACTGCAAGAAAGCGATCGTAAGGTCACGTTAGGACCAGCATTTCGGTCCCTAGTCAGTCTCTTAAACTAGGTCAGTCTGATACCACCACCTACCACTAGACGTCTGAAATCTCTCACCAGAATTCCGTAGCTCTACAATAGATCTTAATGTAAAGTCGATGGTTGTATGAGTGTAGGTTTCTGGAGTCTATGGATATATATTCTGGAGAATGCACCACATTTCAGGGCTGTTTTAACGCATGAGCCGACGCGGTTATCAGCTGGGGGCTTCAGGTGCATAGGGGTAGAGGGGGGCACTCGTGATAATGAGATTTGGTAACGCGATTTGTCAAGAGTAAATATGTTGATTGGTTGATTCTATTCAGTTGAATAGGAGATATAGAACATCAATTTGCCCGGGAATCCATGACGGCACTGTTCTACGGACCCCCTTAAAACAACGTTTAGTGCAGTGATTCTTAATCCTTTTTCACCAAATGGCCCAATTTGAACCACATTTTTTTCCCCGTGTCACCTAGGGGAACGCTCGCCCGCGTCAAGGAGAGTGACCCTTCTTACTTATTGAATTCATTTTTTGAGCAAATTGATATATTAAAGAAAAATTCCATGAGTAAGGTCGATCCCTGATTCAATGAGGGTTTTCGTGAGGAGTTCTATTCAGTGCCGTTTAGTTGATACCAACAGCTTACGTATTGACTTACTCTCGCAAATCATTGTACTCATGATGTAGGACCCTGTATTGACATCATGCCTGAATGGGCCCACGAGTTAAGATGGCCCTGATTCCATGCAGGGCCATTTTATCGGTATCGGGGGGGGGGGCTACCTGGCTGGGAGTACATGCATACAATTTACTTACTTATTCTAGAACCAATAAGCATCAAATCTGATTATTGTGGAGCCTTCATACGCATTCAAGGCCCCCGGGCTGTGTCCTGCTGAGTGAATCTGCCCTGGCTCTATGGGCAGTTCTGTTCCACACACACACACACACACACACATTCATCATTCATTTCCATAACATTTCACTTCCAGCTTTATTTTTTCACATCATTTTTTTTAAAGCACATTAAGGGACCCTCTTACAAGCCTATCATGGGTTCCCCTTCAACTTGATTTCAAATAGCGGGCCTCCCCCCCCCCACCATATCAGTACCGCAAGGGAGGCAACATGGCCCTAAGTTGAGAAGCACTGGTCTAGTGGGCATTTCGGGGGGGGGGTCCAAAAGACCCCATGGGTACAATCCGAAAATCTTCATTGACATCAAGATTTGTGCCCAAGTTACGCCTTTGAATTATTCTTAATATAATTTTGACTTAAGTTTAATTAATTAATATCTGAAAATATAATAAATACATATTTCTCTCGTTTTCCTCACGTAATATAACATACAAACTGTAATGTTGTGTATTTATAACATGAATGCACTTTTCCCTTAGTTGAAATTGGGTTACGGGGGGACGGGTTCATGAAAAGTGAAAGGGAGGAGATATAGGCCAACAAAAAAAAAAGCATGTGAAAATCCCGTTATTAGGGGGAAAAAAAATGAAAAAATAGCGGAAACGAGGGAAAAAAAATGAAAATGGGGCCAAGGTCGTTTTCCAGTGAAAGTGACAAAAAAAAAGGGGTCCCCTCTTTTTTTTCTATACATATATATTATTATATAAGTGGGGCAAAAGGGAATTTCAATACGTGCGAGCTTTACAATTTCGGGGGGATCCCCCCCAGCCCCTTTCTAAACTTAACCTAAAAAAAAGTGGGGGAGTCAAAGAATCGGTACTTGAAATGCTTGTATTACAGATGGTGAGGTTTTTCCATTAAAAAGCAATTTTTTTTTTCAAACTGTGTACATAGTACAGTACATTGCACAGTAGCTGTATACAGTAGTGTGTGTGTGATCTTGACAATACGATACGTACATTCCATTTTTATTTCCCTTCCATGTATATGTTACGGTAAATGTGATAAATCTGTTATTATACATAATAACCGGTTATTATGCATACTTACCTTTTCGTCTTGGTAAGTTTGATAAATTTATCACTTTTTACCGGTGAATATGCGTAATAATACCCAAGCGTCCTTGGTGAATTGGATAAATACTAAAAAATTATCACTTTTACTGGCGATTATGCATAATAACCAGGTTTCGTTGTTAAATTTGATAAATGCTTGAAATTTATCGCCTTTATCTGTGATTATGTATAATACCCAAGTGTTCTTGGTGAATTGGATAAATACTAAACAAATATAAAAATGCGACAGCCTCCATATGTTTGTTTTTTCTATTTCGACAACGTTTCGAGATCAATAATTTCTACGTACGTGATTTCTCTCTCAATTGAAATAAAATCAACAAATATTTATCAAAATACCGTTGCTGCTGCTATCTATTGATGAAAATTTAAACTCGGGTACAATGGCTGTTAACCTGTACGGCCATCTAGCGATGAGTTGATGAACTTGCAAAAGAAGTTTCCAAGTGTCGCAATGTGGGAATAGATGACACTATACATTCTAGTTGTAACAGTTGTGTCACGAAAATCAAACAGTGAAAATTCTCATTTCACTCGTCGTCTGCCTCATTCTAGGTCTTTCGTTTTTGATGTCTCCTTATGCCCGAAAGGATTAACTGAGCTTGAGATTCAGTTCAGTTTGTGGGCTTTGCTCCAAGGAAACTGTACTGAATGAAAATCTCTGCTTCTTGATCCGAAATTAATTATCACCGCTTGAGTCGTCTTTTATTTTTAGAGCAGATGGCAGCACAAACAGTACAAATCAAACAGTGGAATTTCCCATTTTAACGAGTTCAGGCAGCACCTCCTAGAGCAGGGGTCTTCAACGCATGGCACGCGGGTCAAATGTGGCTACATTTGCCACGGGGAATTGGACCCACTTCCTGGCTAGGTTCAAGTAACCTAATTTTTAGCATGCTCCTTAAACCTATAAATTTCCCTGTGGGTGGTTAAGGGGTTCTTTATCTAGCTGAAACTATTGTTATTTTCTTAAGGAGACTCTATACATGAAATGTAAATTTCTCCTTACCTGGCGTGTGAGTATAGTGTGTAAAAAAGTGAAGGTGAACTTTATCAGGTCACAAAAATTCGTGTTCTTATCACAAAGCAACGTAACCTGAGTTGAGTATGAGTACAACGTAACCTAGTGATGCTACCTGTTGAAGAGATGTGGAATCATGTCTATATTTGCATAAAGGCAGACCCAGGAGTGATTAAAATTTTTTTTGGGGGGTGGGTGGGGGGTGTTCAAGTAACTTCCCCAGGGCTCAAGTAACCCCAGTTTACGGTACATGTTTTAGTTTAGGTAAGTACCAAATTTCGAAGCCAATATCATACTTATTAAAAAATATACGAAATGCTTTTGTTGAACTATCAACTTTTTTTGGTATAATGCATTGATCAAAAAATAGTACAGCGAATTCTCGGCTTACGAACTTATATCGTTTCTCTGACTTCCGTTCGTAAATCGAATTAGTCTCAAACCGAAATAATTTTCCCCGTAGGAATCGATGCAAAATGGATTAATCCGTTCCTAGGACGAAGATTCCGAAAACTTCTAGTGTGGGCTTTCACAACAGTACTTGTGCATAACCAATGGTAATCATTGAACCAACACTGAAAAAGTATTATATGTAATTCGAAAGGGATGGAATATATGCAAATGATGCCGGCGAAAAGTCTGGTTTCAGGGATATAAATTATCTTTAATCAGTATCAAAGCCTTCAAAATCTTCACTCTCAACACTATCTGGCTACACAAAATCTCCACTCGCAATACTATCTAGCCACAAAATATACTCCAAGCCAAATTGGTGGTTGTGTAAGACACTTGCTGCTAGGCTTTGCGAATAAGAACTACAGTGTAGGATGATGAAATAATGGTTCCAGAAGTTACTGACTTGTATTAGCTCGATTTCCAATATTAGGCTATTGCAGAACATCATCAGAGCTTCATAAAATTTGAAATGATCTGCTGATCCACGGCCTGGATAAGAAGAGCGTATTTGGTCGCAAAAGCTGCAATGTGATGAAATTCTGTCGAGGAGGGGGGGGGGGTGCAGAACTCGCTGTTTGGAGGGGGTGATTTTACAAATAGTTGGAATATGGTGACCATATGTCCCGTATTTTCCGGGAAAATGGTAGTTTTTCTGTTTTTTCTTCCCGGCTTTTCTCGTAGTTTTTCTTTTTTTTTGAATTTGTAATTTAATGAAAAAACGTTGATACATGTAGTTTCCAACGTATTTATATTTATTGAATGAAATATTATAATACGTGGAACACAGTGGTGCACAAACGTTTTTGAAGCGCGACCCCCCTTTTGACCAAAAAATTTATCCGCGACCCCTACATGGGATGACCATATGTCTCGGTCTTCCGGAGCATTCCAATTTTTTGCCAGTAAATATAATGTCCTGAAAGCCCTTTTCAGAACGCTTGTTTCGATTTTGATTAGGCGATATTGTGTTTTTCAATATCATATAAATATTTACTTTGTTTTTTGATGTACTTAGTGTCCCTTATGCAAGATGTGTAGAGGTGTAGCGAGAGGTATGGTCCTTGATTTTCGTATACAGATTGAGTGATTAAGAAAGAATCATCCGATTTCAAAATGATTCTACACTTGAAATCGACCATTAACAAAAATTATTCATAAAACGTAGACACATTTTCCCTCGTATATTCACATATTACTTATCATTCTATTATGTTCATTCTATTCTACAATTTTGAAATCGGGTGATTCACCCTGTCAAACACGAATGTGTATCGCTATTGAAACACACGTTACAAAACATTTTAGGAAAATAACTTCCATACAGTAACACGGGTAGAGTAAACATTCAAACGGCATTTCCCACGTTCTTTTTTTTTTTGCAAGGACATTGCACATTCGTGATTCTGGCATGACGGAGCCGATGTATTGATTATTGTACAAGTACAATTTGATGAAATCACATTGTATGGTACGTGGTAACAAGTTCGGCTGAATGAAGGCATTCTTTATAGTTTCATTTCGGAGAATCTCTTGCGACATGTCGGCGGTCGTGACTCCAGTTTGAGCACCACTGGTTTAAACCATGTCGGTGAATACCACCCATGGCGTTCCCTTGACAATGAAATTAGAGTGCTAATAAAACCTTGTTTCATCCAACCAGATTTCGAAGGCGGAATCCTAAAGACAACCCTGCCATGACACACTGATCACTACATCTATGTATATAAAATTGATTTTATATAGCACCAGCGTTAAAGGTGGAGTAGTCTGATCTAATGTATATATAAGAATTGACGTGATCATTATTGTGCCCCCCCCCCCCAGACTTCTAAGTCTATCTCCACCTATGGCTATGAGTTGAGCATGTTATGGCCTATATCGTTTCCAATATACTTGACGTATGACTACTGAGTGACAAAATCGATCAAATGGCCCATTCTATTCACAGATATTCGAACTGTTGGCAGAAAAAGATTTCGGAAATCTCAATCGTGCCATGCTTTACCAAGTAACTTACAGTTAAACCTGCGCGTGTTCAAGTTGGACACCTAGGGCTCCATTAAAATCTGTCTGAATTAGTGTGGTGCCCAAGATATAGAAGTACAGTATTGTGCACATTCTGGTTATAGGATCCCATTCAAAACTGTTCAATGTAGAGGAAGTGTCCAGTATACAGAGGTGTCCAAACTGGGCAGGTTTCACCGTGTAATTAATTGCGCCATGGCCATCATACATCAATGCACTTCTACTAATTTTGTAACGACATCTGGTCCTACTAGGAATCAAATCAAATGAGCACGAGACATAAAATGAGACGTTGAATGTCTAAAGACAACTTTCTTTGGCTTCGGTTTTCCAAGGACCCGATGCCATTTGTCATTCTTGCGGTTACTTTTACTTTAAAAGACAACGCCGACATTAAAAGAAGGTAATGCGTACGACCTTTAGATTGAGGTGGAAAAATTATACGTAAGGAGAATTTGCGGTTAAGGCACAGACAAACCGAGACGTAGCATCCGGGAAATTCGAATCAAGTGCATGATCTTGGCCTTCGGTTGCGGTTAATATTACTATTATTATTATTTTTCCCATCCTATAATAGCCTTGCCCTTTAATGGGCTACTAGTGCCTTTCTTTGTTGAGGTCATTAACTCTGACGAGATAGAAATCGAGGTCAATAGTACCATTGCCTTTCCCCATTTTTTTTTTTTTTTGGGGCTCACTTTCTACTGACTGAGCCAGCAAGCATTCGTTTGTGTGTGTGTTTACGTCAGTCATCTTCAACCTGTTGTTCGCGAGCATCGTGGTGCTCCCCCGAAGAACCAAGAGTGCTCAACGCTCTATTTGGGGCCCACGTGCAATTTATCAACGCTTCAATTAAACACCGTGTAAAAATTGCATACGAGAATTACGATTATTCAGATTCCAGGCATATGTATGTCAACGTTACCGTAAAGGTGCTCTTCGTTTGAAGCTTAAGCGGTGCTCGCGACTCGAGAAAGGTTGATTGAAGAGCTCTAGAATTATATGTCATACATGCTCACTCAACCCATGGTCCGCGGATAAAATGTGGCCCTTGGAGACACTTCATGTGGCCCGTTACAAGTAGCAAAGCCACTCAAGTGGCCCACGATAGCTTATCGAATCACTTAAGTGACCCACGACACATTTCTAGATTCCTTCAGTGGGTCGCGGTTCATATCCAAATCATTTTAGCTGCCAACGGCACATATCCAGTTCACTTGAGCGTCCTGCGGCCTACTTCCAGCTCACTTCAGTGGCTCGTGGTTCATTTGCAGGTTACTTAATTGGCTAGCGGCACATTTCCAGGTCACTCAAGTGGCCCGCGGTACCTTTCAAGATAACTTGAGTGGCTCGCAGCACAATCACAGATCACTTAAGTGGCCCGCGACACCTTCACAGTTCACTTGAGTGGTCTGCGGTATTTTCATAGATTACTCAAGTGGCTCGATCGTTTCCAGATAATTCAAGCAGCCTGCGGTAAATTTCCAGATAACGGAAGTGGCTCGCGACGCATTTTTAAATCACCTGAGTGGTTCGAGGCTTATTTCTCTATTACTCCAGTGGCCCGCGAAACGTTTCCAATAAAATGAAGTGGCCCGCACTCTACTCCCACCGCTCCTCCCTTTTAGCTTCAACATTTTGTTGGGGGAGACAGAATCATCTTCCGAAAATTCAAAAATTAGAACCTAATACAGAGGTCTTCAACCTTTTTTCCTACTCGCGAGCACTGCCTGTACCCATCATCCAAAGAAGAGCACCCTTACGGAAAGTTTGACATACCAATGCATGAAATCAGGATGATTTCAATTCATCAATACAATTTGTACAAGGTGGGTTTACTTGGGAGTCCCAAGTTGGGACGGTGATGAAGTGATCGCGAGCACAAAATCGTACACTAGCATCGAGCACTCTGGATGCTTCAGGGAGCACCGTGGTGCTCGCGAGCAACCGGTTGAAGTTGCCTGACCTAATGAAAGAAATATTTTCAGAATTTTTGTGAAAACCTGAAAACAACTTGCCCCCCCTCCCCCTCACCACTCCGATTGATTCGGGACTCTAGTTTCATTTGTGGCCCCATAACTAGAACAAAAACCGAAAACACGAACGGTATCTACAGATAGCTAAGCTCACTGTGGTAGCGAGAGCCAGGGCCCACAGGGATTACAGAGCGATCGGTAGAGCCCAAAATTTATAATGTCGAAGTTACCGAATGCCTACTTTCAATCACGTCAAGGTACCCGGATGGAGTTCATACAGAGGGGAATGAGAACTAAATGTAGAAACTCTCAATCAAAGGTGGCTCTTATAGGCTATCAAATTTAATGTGCGGTGGAACGAGTACGACGAGAGAGAGAAAGAGCAACACGTGGACCTTGGGTCGAAGAACCCCTTTATTATTATTTTTTTACACAGGAAATGAAGGGGTTAAGGCCCTACCGATGATGTACACGCCCTCTCTCGGAGACAGAAAGAAAAAACATACAGCATTAGAGGTAGGGTTATGGCGTTACAGGGTACGAAAAGGGTTGTCTCCGTGGATTTTTTTTTTTTTTGCAGGGCGTAAAGAATGTGCTACACAAAAAAAAAAAGGCTCGTAAATTCGCAAAACACTTCACCGCACAATCAAGCACTAGTTACATATCCCGAATGAACCCTTACGCACACGCTCCTGCGGGTAAAATTTATTCGTGTGTGTCCCCCCCCCCCCATTCCCCGAAAGGGGTTATTACACATAAACCTCCAACACATGACGTATATTTTCACCTTTATTTGAACTGAAAGTCCTCCCCCTTCGCACGTATAATAAATATAGGACCATTAAAGGGGTGAAATACCTCGGAATACACTGCATACCGAGGGTGTTCGACCTTTAGGAGAATGCGGGCCATTTCATTGATTTGGGAACGTGTCGCGGGCCGTTTTTGAATGATATGGAACAGCACAGCCGGTTACGTAAGTGATATATAAATGTGTCGCAGGTCGCTTGAGTGAGCTGCAACTGTACAGCGGGACACTTGAATGATTTGAAACTGCACAGTGGTACACTTGAATGATCACGAACTGTATAGCGGGACACTTGAATGATCACGAACTGTATAGCGGGACACTTGAATGATCACGAACTGTATAGCGGGACACTTGAATGATCTGGAGCTGTCCTCAGCGGGACACATAAATGAGCCCCGGGAAACTTAAGTGATCTGGTGCCACCGGTCACTTAAGAGATCTAGGAATGTGTAACGGTTCAGTTATAAAAAATCTGGAAATGTTGGTGATCAGTTGCTTATAGGACTTGGATTAGGGTTGTAAAGCTCTGGTCATCTCAAGTTCATCTAAAAGCTGTTTAGTAAAACCCGAGCCAGAGCTCTCTGGAGGTAGATCATCTCAAGTTCATGTTAAAGTTGTTCAATAGGACATGGGGGGATTCTCAGAGTTCATCTTGAAGTTTCTCAATAGGACCTGAGCTAAGGCTCTGTGAAGAAGGGTGGTCATCTCAAAGTTGCTTGATAGGGCTTTAGGGCTGTCAAAAATCCGGTGAACTCAAGTTCAACTCAAAGATGCTCAGTAAAATCTGAGCCAGAGCACTCTGAAGGCTGGTAATCTCAAGCTCATCTTGACGTTGTTTGGTCGGATTTGGGCTTTCAGAGTTCATCTTGAAGTTGCTCAATAAGACCTAAACCAGGGCTCTCAGAAGGCTGGCAGAGTGCCTTGACACCTATTTTGAGAAATTAGCTGCGTAGCGCTTTCAGTATAGGCTGGCAAACGGTCATGTCACTAAACAAAATGACTCTCTCGCCCAATGGTTGCAACAGTGTAGGCAGAGCAGTGGTGTTGCCATGACATCAAAACATCATAAGAACCAAACGGCCAAATCCATACCAGGAGGAACAGCGTCATAGTCACTGTGATCAGATCCACTGTCCGGATACTCTCGATCAGATAGTCTCAATATACAGTGTGCATATAAGTTAAGACCATCAATACTTATTTGTATACACAACATACAGACTTGATACTGAAAGAGTATGAAAACTCTTTTTATTCGTTGTTGTTGTTGCTGCCGCCGTCGCTCCTCGTGGCAGTAACAGAAGAATGGAAGAGACCGGAACGGATTTAAAAGTGGGTCGATTCGATTCCCATGTGTATGTATGTACACAGTATGCACACTCAGAAGAAGAAGAAAAAAAAAAGCACTGTTATCGAAGGATAGGAAAGAAAAAAAAAATGTTTTTTGTACTGTATAATACAAAAAAAAATCAGGAGAGGGAACCTAGAGAGAGAAATAGACTACATTAGAGCTTCCGGATTCGGGCTGTATAAAGTGGAACGAGGGGAAGATAGGAAATGAAAAAGGGGGGAAAAAATCAATTGGACCGTACCGTTGGATGTACCGCAAAAACCAGTCTGGTATGTGGTATGAGTACTCCAAGAGGTCCTTTATATTACATGTATGGATTGGGTATGTTAAAGCCGTTGAGACCTTGACCCATTTTTTTTTTTCGAAACAACCTTCGCTGTCTCTCGTTCGAAAAACGTTTTTTAAAAAATCATTTATCATGGTTTACAGGAGAATAATAATAATAATACTGCAGAGATAGAAAGAAAAAAATTGGCTGTGGTGGGGGTCTTGTAGTACCTTGTAGTGGGAACTTTCGAGAGAACTGCAATGAGATTTCTTTTTTTTTTCACTTTTGAATGCTTTGTGTGCGCTTCCATTTTCAATTTTTCTTCAAATATTGTGAAGTTATGTACTTAGACCTACAAGTACAGGTAGAAAGTGGAAATTCTGATACTGTAGCCACGGCTTCCTCATCTTAGCCATCAAATATCCACGCCTCCGTTCCAATATCCGTTAGAGCAGGTTCGGGACCGCAGTTAGTGAAAACTTTGAAGTTCAGAATTTTTTTTTTTCCAAATTTCAAGCAGAATTGAATTTCTGGATGAATTATTCTGAAATTTCGGTTACATGTTACCTTATATTAATACTCACAATTTCCAGTAAAAATGTAGTCAACGAGTGCATTTAGGAGACCGATAAAAAAATTACATAAGAAAAAATGGACGGCTCTGTATCAGAAAAATCTACAAATGATTTGAAACTTCCACAAAATATTTAATTTTTTTATTTTTCAATGTATTTTCGTACATATTTTCATGAAAAAACATATGAATATTTCTCCCCAAAATTACAATTTCCATCGCACGTTTTTAGCTTATAATACACAAGTGAAGTATTGAAGCAAATTTTCAAGCAAAAAAGAAAGGAAAAACCATAGAAAATTTGACAATGTAGAAATTAACCATTATATTGAAATTTGAATGGAAATATTTCATGAGATATAGACAATTAAAAGAAACAATTTTTAAGTACGCATGCGCGAAAGATATTAGCTTTATTTTCTACAATTTGGATGTCTACTACATATGGAGCAACTTTTGTGAAAGTTACAGTTGAATATCATGAAAAATAGAAAGATATAAGTGATGCAGTGAGCTGTATTCAAGTTATTTCCTGAAAGTAGGTGATGACGAGAGATTTTCCCTCAAATTGATATTTGATTATTTTCTGTCTAATTTTTTCGGATAATTATGAAAATCAAGAGGGGCGCTTGTCTGATGCCAAGTACGAGAGATGCTTTGGCATACCACGCGTGTGTGACGTCAAAATGAAAAGATCGAAGTAAACAATCAGGTGTCGGAAAATAACCGAAATACCGATTTGTGGGAAATCCTTCATTATCCAGATACTTCCACGAAGTAACTTGAATACAGCTCACTATACCATCCATATCTTTCAGTTGGGCGCGGTAGCCCAGGTCGATAAGATACTCGCCTGAAGTACCAAAGGTTGTTTAGGTGTCGCGAGTTCGATACCCGGTTCGTCCTTATCAGAAAACTTTCCTGACACAGGGTAATTATTACAAAAGTTGCTCTACGTAGTTGGCAATCAAATTATGAAAAATGCGCATGCGTGCTGCACTTCCAAATTATTTACTTCAAAAGCTCATATTTCACGAAATATCAAATGTTTTAATGTTAAATTTTCAATATAATGTGTAATATTTAGATTGGCAAATTTTCTCTATGGGTTTCTTGATATTTGGTTGGAAACCACTTGTTATACGCATAAAACCTGCGAATAAAATTGGAATTTTGAGAAGAAATATTCATATCTTCGTGGAAATACGTGCAATTTTCAAGAAGATGCATATAAATATTGAAAATATAAATTAAATATTTTGTGAAGTTTTATATAAATGCAGCTTTTTCTGATACAAGTTTGATCAAAAACAAAGCTTTTTTCCCTATAAAACATATTTTTTCTTATTTAATTTTTTTGTTGGTCCCCTAAATGCACACGTGACTAAATTTTCACTGGAAATTGTGCATACTGACATAGGGTTCACGTGACAAAAATTTCAGAACAATTCATCGGGTATTTTTCAAAAATTAGAAAAAAAAATCTATGAATTTTCAGTGTCCACGGACTAATGGTAATATAGTGTATATTAACCCAGTATATCCTTTGGTACCATTGGATAATCATCCATGAAGATACTGTGAATCATCACGCCCAAGTTGGAACCTCAGTTAATTGCTGCGGATATACGTGTTTCTTCCTGATAATGAGTCGTTTATCTTGAGACCTCAAAGGTCCGAAAAGATAAACTCAAAAATGCGATTATGATTGATCCCCTATTTATCAAAAATTGAAAAACCTATTTTGAAAAACAGCTTTTCATGACAAATTTTATCAAAAGCTCGACTGTAATCTAAAAGGGCTGCAGCAGAATAATCTTCAAAATTTTTAGGTGCTTGAAGGCATTCGATCACCGTAACGAACTGTTCCTTGAAACCAAACTGTTCCATTCGGCCTAAGTTGAATTCGATCTTGCAGCAAACACCCTCTCGAATAACTTGGACAGATGAGAAAGAAGAGCGATGCGCCTGTACGAGATTATATGAATGCTGGGAGTTGGCTAAGGTTTAGGAATTAATTTCATTACAGCATTCTCCCATTATGCCGGGAATTAAGCCAAAATTGTACGTTTTAATTTTGTTACGAAATATAAGTATAGATGGCAGCACAATCACCAATAGATGGATTAGATATGTATGTTGGTTTTCTAACAACGATGTGCGTTGCCTCATCATTATTTTATATTTTCAAGCATACATGAGTTACTTACCCCGACCCGGCGAATGTGATTCGCCATACGGGGTTCCCCGGAGAAAGCATTTATTTTCTCAATTTAAAAAAAAAAATTTAAATTACATGTTAAAATATATGTACATTCCATCGCCGGAAGCACCATTGACGCCCCCCGATGTTTCATGGACGGGGATACGGGGGCGGGCATTGCCCCCCAGCGTCAAAGGTGGAGTCGACTGATCTAATGTATATATGAATTGACATCATCATCATCGTGCCACCCCTCCCAGCAATAATGAACGTGCCCCCCCCCCAGACTTCCAAGTCAATTCCGCCTATTGGTTAACAATTTACATTGCATTACAATTAAAATAACAGAACAAAAGATTACTACTACTATTACAGCTTACATTACACCTCGGGCAGCACCATTAACATCACGCGAGCAGGAATTTGATGCTCCCGAGGTTATTACATCAAGACGTCATTATTGCTTTAATAAATATACATTAATATACATGCGTTTTATCAGTCTCCCAAATGTTGAATACATGATCCATTCATATTATCTGACATCGACTAGAACATACTGGCGCAAACCAGTCGAAATAATAAAAATGTATTCAAATAATATGACATCAATAAATGAAATTCCTATAATAACATGAATGTATTCAAATATTAAAATGAAAATGAACAAAATTTTATATACAAATCCAAGATGCCCATAAAAATATGGATGTAATATATTTCAAAAATATAGCAACCCAACATGTTACTTGTCACTATTCACACAAAACTTGGTATATGCACATTGTTATTTGAAGCATACATGCTGAACTTATATCCCGTGGCCCAACTATGGCCCTAATAGTCATCTGATGCGCGACCCGGACCTCAAACCTAATTTTGTAGAACTGAACCAGGTGCCGCTTTTATAGATCGGTTCGATTTCATAGAGCGGATCTATCTATCATTTATGTAAGCCACGGCGCAGTTCCAGATCAGTTCAAGAACCTGCAGCACAATTCCAGAACGCTTAAGTGGCACGCGGCAGATTGACCGACGACAGGTTTACAATCGCTCAAGTTACCTACGGTACATTTCCAGATCGTTTAAGAGATTCGCGGAAAATGTACACATAATGTAAGTGACCCGCGGGGCTGTTGCAGATCACTTAAGTAAGTGGTTCTCAACATTTTCGATCTCGCGGCCCGGTTTCATTCATTTTCGTGAGTCGAGAGAAGTCCCGGTTAAATACATGACCAACGGAAAATGAATAAGGGAAAATGAAACGCTAATCACACTCGCGGCCCGGTATGAATGAGGTCAGGGCCCGACGGTTGAGAAACACTGACTTAAGTGACTAAGTACAGTCAAACTCGGTTTCAACGAAATCGGAGATACCGCGGAACTTTGTCGTTATAACCGAAGTTGACGTTTTCAAGATGGTTTTTTTCCGACCAAAAATTATAATCATATAATCAGTGATATAATGAAACGTTTATTCGCATATAGGACATTATCCCGGATCATCATATCAAAAAATATGGGAAAAAATCATACAAATACGGGACATCACTTATTCCCGCCAAAAATGTTCGAGTTGTTGGTGAAATTGATAAATACAGCTTAAAAATAACCATTGGCGAGAAATATCATGCTACAGCAAACCTACAGTGATTTAAAATGCATTTCAAAAAATAAAATACATAATTTTCATAATACAATTTTAAACTATGCAAATTATCTTCACCACTGATTCTAGTAAAGATCATGAACTAAAGTAGGCTTCATTGAAAAAACGGGACAATTTTACGAAACAAAAATCTGGGAGGATGAAATTATGAGGAAAATGCAGGAATGTCCCGTATACAGGTGATGCCAATGATCAAGTTTTTAGAGGCAGTGAAATCAAAAGAAAAATCGATGAAAAAACGTGTCGTTTTAACCGAGGTGTTCGCGTTTCCTTCAACGTTATAAGCAAGGTTCGAGTGCGGTAGCCCACATCGATAAGATACCCACCTGAAGCACCAAAGGATATTTCGAGGTGTCGCTAGTTCGATACCCGGTTCGTCCTTGTCAGAAACTTTCCTGACGCAGGGGTACAACAGAAACGGCGACATGACCACGGAAAAAGATTGCTACCGCAGGGAGTCCCACACCGAGGGGTTAGCGCACCAACTTCTCGTTGAGTATAACAAACAAGCCTGCCGTTCGGAATCTGCAAAAAATTGCAGGTCCCGGTGTGATTAGCCCTCGTGTGCAGAAAATGACCGTGGTGCGACAGAAATGATCAAATTAAGCAAGGTTCATCAACATTATTCTCTATAGCAGTGGTTCCCAACCTGGGACCATATGATCTCTTTGCGGTCCTGGGACACGGGACAGATGATGGTCTAAATTAATATTTTTCAATATAATTTCATCTTTGAAATAACTCGAGGCGTCCCTGGAGATCTCACAGAGATATAAATTATCACGTCACACCGTTTGGTATCATCATTATAAAATACCAGCTACAATACCCGGAGCTGTGTGTCAGGGGTTTCTCCATATACTGGCAGCATTTGAAAGGTGACAAACCACAGTGAAGGGATAGGCAAGTCTGAAACGTATTGTTAGGGGGAACCACAGTAACCAAAGTAAACATTCCAGAAATCATTGTTGAGGCCCCACGAACCATTGTTGCCCCAGTTTTTCACCCATTTCGCGCATTTGCGCAGCTCTGACGAATTTTCAAAGTAGCCTATCGTTCAAATCGGGGTCCTGTTTGGTACATATGCGAAACTTCTCAGAGAGATCGGTTCTAAAATTGTATATTTCTATAGAGAAAACACGCACAGACCGAAAATCGGTTTTTACGTAAATAGCTTTCACGTTTCGTACTTTCATTGTGAATAATGAAACTATAGATTAGAGACTATATATGAGAATAATTATACAATGAGAGAATTATACATTAGAGTGTGAATATGAATTTAGTCTGTTCATGGAATGCAACCAACAAAATGAAACGCCTGTTTCTTAGTTTCACCGTAGAGTTAGTTTCTTTGTGGAGAAACATGCTTGGCATAAACATGATAACAAATAATATTATGATACATGTAATATTGACAATATTAATCCTGATAATACTAATTCTTGTGAATAAATTTATATGCATTATCAGGATAAAGATTTTTTCATAATTTCATGACACAATAAGGTCTGATCTCATCGATAATCTCTATGACAGTTTTTAATTTGTTTAATGCTAATTTTGAATCATTAGTTGAAGTATTGTAATTAAGTCAAATTATAATTAATATCAATTAGTTTATGATAGAATTTCATAAATTTGACTTATTGCATCAGTAAAATTTGTAAATGTACAAAAACACAGGGCATTAGGTACAAACTCTCCATAAAAACCGTTACTTGAATCAGCGCGTTTCAATCGTGGTCCAGAGGTTGTCCATGACGATGGCCCAGGTAGACTTGATGATTTAAATCCGATTAAATGAAAAATTACTCATTTGTGAAATTGAGTCGCATCATTTTGGGTTAAAATAAAAAAAAATTAAACTACGTACTTTTAAGACCATATTTCGTGGAGAAAATGCGGGGAAATTCTGATCCTAAATATGAGATATTAACTGTTACCCGCGGCTTCTCTCGAGGGAATTTGGTAATCCGAAAATTCTTCCTTGAGACTCCCTAAAGTTGGGTTTTCCTAAGATTAGGTTTTTTGCGCCGCGTGAACCGAATAAGACCATTTCGCGCCGGCAGAAGCGTGTTGTATAATCACGCTACGCGTTTGTGTTTTCCTAGCGTGGCGCATCAGATCAAGGCGGCTATATTATAGTATATGGCCTAGCATCAGCTACTCATCAGCAAAACGCGTGGGGCACGACGCATTTTGACTCCTCGAGAAGCAGTCGGCCAATCACGCCCGACGTAAAACGCCGTCGTGAGCCATATTGGGCTCTGTAGGAAAACCGTCGTACTGTTCTTCTTCTTGGCGAGTGGACGGCGTGTCGCGCTGGGTGGATCACGTTGCGCGCGACACAGAAAACCTGCTGCTGAGAAAACCCGGCTTTAGGGAGTGAAATTTGAGAAATCCCTTCCTAGCGCGTCTTTGCATCATAAAATGAAGATATTGACCAAATTTCAAATTTATAGTTTCCGCCGTCTTCACTCGGCATGATTTCTCTGCATAGCATTTCAATCCCCTTATGACCCCTTTTATGGGTCGAATTTTGAAAAAACCCTTCTTAGCGAGTCTTTACGCCATAATTACGACCGAATTTCCTATTCATAACTCCAGTGGTTTCTTCTCGGCGATGATGAATCAGTGGATCATTCAGTCAGGACATGTCATTATACTGTATATATATAAAGTCGAATCCCGTTTTAACGAATACCGTTATAGAGAAAATCTCGTTTCAACGAACACTTTTCTGATCCACCAGATAAATTTACATAGGAACAATATAAATACCTGGAATTCCTTTCCAACGGAATTTCGTTATAACAAAGTGATTTCTTTGGTCTGGAGTTCTTTATAATGGGATTCGACTGTATATAGATTACCATTCACCACCAAAACCATTCGAATTCTCAATGAAACTGTCCATTATTGCAGAAATTACAGAAAATAAGGGCTATTTTATGTAAAAATTTCAAAACCGAATGATAAAATTTGATTGACGAAAAATCGGGATCTCGGATAAGGTTCCCAAAATACAGGTCCCGCATATTTCCCAAAAATGCTGAATAAAAAAATTACAAGTTATCGATAAAATTGCTGAAAAATCACCAATGGGATTTAAATGAAGGGCTATCTGAAATCATAGTAAATCCAAATGGAATTTTCCCGGAGGAGCGTTGAATATGACAAAAATATATTAGATGGGTATTCTTATTTCTAGTCATAATTATCATAATACATGAGAGCTGAATGAATGAATGAATGAACGCCAGAACTTTGCCACTGGACTTATCCCGTTGCCGAGATCTCTTCCAGCCCAGCTTCGTGGCAGAGTCTGGAACACTTCATTTAGTGTCAAATACATGAGAGCTGTGAAAAATATATTTTTGCATCTTCAATCTTCGTAAAGATAACGAATTAAAATGAGCATCGTTGAAAAAAACTGGACGAGGGCGCGGAATCCCAGGTCGATAAGATACTCGCCTAAAGTACCAAAGGATGTTAAGAGGTGTCGCGAGTTCGGTACCCGGTTCGTCCTCGTCAGAAAACTTTCCTGATACAGGGGTACAACAAAAAACGGTGACCTGACGGCAGAAAGGCCCCCCATCGAGGGGTTAGCGCACCGACCTCTCGATGAGTATAAAAACAAAGCCTGCCGTTCGAAATCGGCAATAAATTGTAGGACCCAGTCTAATTAGCCCTCGCGAGCAGAAAATGACCGTGGTGCGACAAAAATGATCAAATCACAATTGTACGTAAAAGTTGTTCCAACCAAAATTTCGCGTGAATGTCTAGTAAAATACACACAATCATCTTTTCACACTACTCATAGTGGCCCATCGAAATGTTTCAGGTATTTTACTGGTCCTTTGATTCCAAAAGAGGTTCAGCAATGCTGAATTTAATTATTATATTAATGAAATAAAATTAAAATTAAATATACATATAAAATAATAATAATAACATAAAATAATAATAAAATAAAATAATCATAACATAATAATAAAATAATCATAACATAATAATAAAATAATCATAACATAATAATAAAATAAAGTAGTAAAAAAATAAATAATTTCTATATAACTAATATACTTGTAATTTGGAGAATTTTAATCACTCAGGAACACCCCCCCCCCCCCGCCATCATAACATATAATACCCCCATAATGTCCCCCCACCCATTATGCTTCAAAAATGAATCTTCATTCAAGTTTTTCATTTAAAAGACGTTTTTTTTACATCTAAAGAACGCAAAAATATTTCAATATTATGTAACATTTAAATTACGAATTCATTGCGCTGTATTCTTCGTTATTAAATATTTATGAAAACTATTATAGTATGTATTAAACCATAGATGCTCGACCCATGGCCCGCGGGACGAATGTGGCCCTCGGAATCATCTGACCGGTTTTTGTAAAAATGAACTAAGTGGCGCATTTTTAAATTACTCAGGTCGGTCGCTGCGCAATGCCGGATTACTTAACTGACCCGCGATGTAGGCGTCCACATCACTTGGTATCCTGCGGCACATTCCCAGATCGCTTCAGTGACCTGGGGCATAGGTATCCAGAATATTTAAGTGCCGCTGCATATTTATAGATAACTTAAGTGCCCAGCAGAACATTCCCTGATAAATAAACTGAACCGCGACATATTTACAGAGTACTTAAGCGGTACAGTTTTAGATTACTCAAATGACCCACAGTACATTCTCAGATCACTTAAGTAACCCGTGAGGCTCTGTGTTTTAATCTGTGTGTGTATATGTTGCATGTTCCGTAAAACGAAAGGGAAGCAAAACTGCTCAGCACTGTGGACGGGGGCTTTGTTTCCCGTCACAGTGGAGGCGTTGTATATATTTTGTGTGTATTGTGCATTTAGATCAGTGATTCCCAACGTGGGCGTTAACTCCCCCTTGGGGCGATGGAAAGTTCCAGGGGGCGGTAGAAGCTCTACGGGTATGGGTCAGATTGTGTTGGGGGCCATGGGAGAAAAAAATTATTGAAGAATGGGGCGATGTGTGTGTGGGATAAAAAAGGTTGGGAAACTATGATTTATATACTATAACTATATCCGTAGCTTCTACCGTCCCCCTGGAACATTCCATCGCCCCCGAGGGGGCATTAACGCCCACGTTGGGAATCACTGATTTAGATCATTCGAATCTTCCACCTCAACGTGCCAACTTCATTGCATGCCACACGTCCATATTTAGCATAAGACAACCATTAGTATTCTTTATGGGCATTGTATAGTATTTCATCATGTGTATATATTGATTATAATTTTTGTCAATTGCATTTTTAATTGGGTTGCTATATTTTTTTTTTGGAAATATATGACATCCATATTTTTATGGGCATCTTTTTCTCAGCCACCTCTTTGGGCATTTTGCCTGCTGTGGCGTTGTATTTGTACAAGTCTTCTCCTCACTTCTTTTGAAACCCCAAGTTGCGGTCTCCTGTCCTTGTGTGCCACTGGGCACAAGTGCAATATTTCTTCCTGGCCATTGGGTTCAGCTATCAATTTTAACCAAATGGCTTGTAAGTTACATCAACCCCATAGCTGTCTTCATGGGGAGAACGTCGTGAGTGATTCGATACTTGCGAGCACGGGGCACAAGTGGGCCACTACTATTAATTTTTGCTAATTTTTCCGACACAACCCTGCCTCTTTTGAGGTAACAGAAATAAGTTGCTTTGCATAAGTCCGGGGTTGTGAGCGGTTCTATCTATCTATCTAAGTAACCCGTGGTTTATTTTACAGATCATTCGAAGGACGTGCAGTTGTAGACCACTCAAGTGGCCAGCGGCACATTAACAAATCGCTTGAGTAACCTGCGGCACTGTTCTAGATAACTTCGGGTCCGGAAAATTCACCCACCAACAATTCACCGACGGAAAATTCAGCGGTGAATTTTCCTAGCGGTGAATTGCGTGGCGATGAATTTTCCGTAAACCAGATCACTTATGAACTGAAGAGCCAAAAAAACTGGTACAGGCATGCGTATGCAAATAAAGAGATATGAAACCAATCAGAGTACGGCGCTGCGGTCGGCAACGCCTATATAACACAACAAGTGTCTGGCATAGTTGTTAGATCGGTTACTGCTGCTACAATGGCAGGTTATCGAGATTGAAGTGAGTTTGAACGTGGTGTTACAGTTGGCGCACGAGAGATGGGACATAGCATCTCCGAGGTAGCGATGAAATTTGGATTTTCACGTACGACCATTTCACGAGTGTACCGTGAATATCGGGAATCCGGTAAAAAATTAAATCTACGACATCGCTGCGGTCGGAAAAAGATCATGCAAGAACGGGACTGACGAGAATCATTAAACGTGACAGACGTGCAGCCCTTCCGCAAATTGCTGCAGATTTCAATGCTGGACCATCAACAAGTGTCAGCGTGCGAACCATTCAACGAAACATCATCGATATGGGCTTTCGGAGCCGAAGGCCCACTCGTGTACTCTTGATGACTGCACGACACAAAGCTTTACGCCTCGCCTGGGCCCGACAACACCGACATTGGACTGTTGAGGACTGGAAACACGTTGCCTGGTCTGACGAGTCTCGGTTCCAATTGCTTCGAGCTGATGGACGTGTACGGGTATGGAGACAACCTCATGAATCCATGGGCCTACATGTCAACAGGGGACTGTTCAAGCTGGTGGAGGCTCTGTGATGGTATGGGGCGTGTGCAGTTGGCGTGATATGGGACCCCTGATACGTCTAGATATCGTATATATCTAGATATCTAGATACGTAAGCATCCTGTCTGATCACCTGCACCCATTCATGTCCATTATGCATTCCGACGGACTTGGACAATTTCAGCAGGACAATGCGACACCTCACACGTCCAGTCCAGAATTGCTACAGAGTGGCTCCAGGAACACTCTTCTGACTTTAGACACTTCCGCTGGCCACCTAAATTCCCAGACATGAGCATTATTGAACATATCTGGGATGACTTTCAACGTGCTGTTCAAAAAAGATCTTCACCCCCTCTTACTCCTACGGATTTATGGACAGCCCTGCAGGATTCATGGCGTCAATTACCTCCAGCACTACTTCAGACATTAGTCGAATCCATGCCACGTCGTGTTGCGGCACTTCTGCGGGGGCCCTACACGATATTAGGCAGGTGAGCCAGATTTTTTGGCTCTTCAGTGTATATATAATGTGGCCCGCACAATGTTTCCAAATCAATGAAGTGGCCCTTGTATCAAACTGTGTATTTTTTAAATTTTGTTAACTATATTAGATTTAGTGGAAGAGGGGCGATTTTATTTATATTAATTAATATGTGGATGAAACAAAATTACACCTTGCTATTACGAGTGTTAACGATTCATAAACCACAACTTGCATTAAGGTAATATATACCATGTATTTAATTTTGATGAAAATTATATAAAATTATATACTTTCATTTTCTATTAAATAAAATAAAAACTGGATGATATAACATAAAAATTTAATTCAATTTTTTTTCAAACAGATACTATAATAATTTTGTCAGTCTGTATGATAATTATGTGAAAAAATTGAATAGCATTTTCTCAATTCTTAGTTCTTGTAAAAAGCAATAGATGGCAGCACAAAAACGTTGTCGACTCTCTTTCGTTATTAAAAGCTTTTATTAGATTTTAGTTGTTTATCAGTAGGTTGATCGACCTTTAGGAGAGGGTATGGGCCACTCATTGGTTTTAAACGTACCGCGGGGCCACTTCAGCGATCTGGGAATGCGCTTCGAGCAACTTTAGAGATATGGGACTGCACCATTTGAGTGCTCTGGAACTGTGAAACAGGTGAATTGAGTGATATGGAAATGTGTGTGTGCAGACGGCTTGGTTATCTGGAACTGTTGTCGCGGGTAACTTAAGTGATGTGGAACGCATTGCCATCTTAACGCATGGGCCCACCCGGGCCCGGCCCGGGGGGCCTAAAGAAAAGAGGGCCTCACAAAAATGAAGATCCGGTTGAAATTTTCTAGGATTTACCAGGTAGGGCCTCCAAAAAACCACTTGGCCCGGGAGCCCAGGATACTCTAAAGACGGCCCTGGTGGAACGGCAGTAATTTGTACCGCTTTAGTGATGGGTAGCTGCACCATGGGCCGTTTAAAATCTTTGGAACTGTACCGCTGGTCATCAGTGATCTGGGAATGCAGATACTGCTTGCTTGAGTGCTCTGGAACTGTGTCGCGTATTATTCGGGTTTGCTGCGGGTCTCTTAAGTGATTTGGAAATGTGCCAAGGGCCACTTAAGTGATGGGAAACTGCACAGCCGGTCACTTAAGTGATCTGTAAACGTGCCACTAGTTCATAAAATTGGGTTTGAGGTATCGGGCTACATCAGATGACCCCGAAGGCCTTGGGTTGAGCATGCGGGAGGTTACATGAGTAACCTAAGATCGACTATGGCCCTCGGAGTCATCTGATGTGATCCGTAGCCTCAAGCCTAATATTGTGAAGATGACCAAACAGCGCATTCCAGATAACTTAAGTAACCCGCGACACAGTTCCAAATCATTCAAGCGGTCAGCGGCACACGCAGAGCACTCAGATGACCAGTGATACTGCTCCTGACCACCCAAGCAGCCTCCCTCCCCATGTCAAATTTACAAAAACTTGAGTGGCCCGCGACACATTTACAGATCACTCAAGTGATCCGTGACACAAACCAACGTAACGGCCCGCACTCTCCTAAAGAGTGAGCATTCTTGATTTATCAAACATCGAATGTACGATGCGGATTAAGATTGTTTAGACAGTGTTTTTCACTGGGGGGGGGGGTGCACCCTCCCCCATCTTTGAGCAGAGCCTCCCTAGGCTGGGATCTTTGGCGATTCTTCAGAGCAGACTTTTCGCGGGCCCGCTATACTGAATTTATAGCGTTTTTAACAATTGTAAAACACTTTTACAATTGTTACTACAACAAAAAATGTTCCACGTAATGGCCATCTTTTTCAGATACCATGTGAAATCACGAGATAGCATGTTCCACAAATGACCGAAATGTGTGCGGGAAAATGTTCAGCACGTGGCGTGAAATGCTGCCTTTGGTGTCGGGTAAAGTTCTTGGATTGTCACGACTTACCAGACGTTTCAAATGCCCCCAAAGCCAAAAATCGCATGGATTAAGGTCCGGCGGATCGGCGAGGCCATAGATTAGGGAAGTGCGGCTGATGACACGTTCTTCTGTAAAATGTGTTTTAACATTCTTAACACACACTACAATGTGTGGAAAAGCTCCGTCTTGCATAAAGATCGTGTCTGCAAATAAGTGACGTGCTTGCAGAGCCGGAATAATTTCGTTCTGCAACAGCAATGCATATCGCTTACCGGTGATCGAATATGTCACTGGACCTATAGAGCGTAACTCCTCGTAGAAGTAAGGACCTAGAATAAATGATGCAGTAAATCCACATAATACCGTCACTTTTGGTAAATGCAACGGAACCTTTAAGACAGCGTGCGGATTTTCTGGTTCCCAAATTCGGCAGTTGTGAGTATTGACTGCACCATGCAAGTGAAAATGCGCTTCGTCTGTCCAGAGGATATTCCAAAGCCTTTCTGAATCGACCTCAACGCGAGCTAGAAACTGCAGTGATAACCAGAGTCGAGCGTCATAATCACGTGGAAGCAACCGCTGCACAAATGAAAGTTTGTACGGATAATATCGGAAGATGTTCCGCATGATCTTATGGATAGTTGAACGTGGCCTATGCTACACGCGTCACACACACCACGAGAATTTGAAGCTCCTTCACCTGAAGCGAAACCTCCTGCATTTGCGTCTATAGAAACAGGGTTTCTTCCAGGACGAACAGCCAACGATCCTGTGGTTTCAAATTTCGTTATCATATTCCGAAGGTTTTTAGCATTCATTGGACCTCTTCGAATCCTCTTCCAAGTCCGATATTTCCATAAAGTAGTTACTGCGGAATTGCTGTTTTGGTAAAAAAAGACAATTTGACCAAGAAAACGCGGTCTCGTTAACTTATCGTCATTAACGTCAAAAACGTTGTTCCTGGTGCGACCGAATTTGTCACATATCCCTAACGGAGGCTCTGCATGTGAGTTCCAGGATAGGTTGGAATCTACAATAATTCCCAAATATTTGAAGGTGTCTACTCTATTGAAAACTGTTCCCATGCAATCCGAGATACAACCATCTGCCATACTATGGTTCGTACGACACCAAAGTCATTGAAAGTACCCGAATCAAAAAACATATACATTTAAATTTAGGTTTATATACGTTTAATTTCAATTTATTATTTTTGAACCAGATATTTATCGAGTTAAGATCGTTCTGAATGTTATTCCTCAAGTCGAATGAAGATCTTTCAGAGTAGCAAAGAGCTAAATCGGGGGGTGTTCAACCTCCGGAACGCCAAAGGTGTGTATTTCGGTAGATAATTATCAATACACGCAGCAGAGGATTAAAAAGCATATGTTGACCATATTTCGTTACCGCAAAAAAATTGTAAGTGCAAAGTGCAATTAAAGTTGCCAGTTATAGCTGAAAAAACTGTCGAAGTCGATTAAGGTTGCCAATTACAGTGAAAAAAAATTGTCAAATCAAGTAAAATTGCCAATCAAAACCAAAAACAATTGTCAAATTTAATTAAAGTCGCCAATTACAGCCAAAAAAAAAAATTGGCGTTAACTTGTAAGTCATGAAAAAATAATCTCCATTCTTGATTCAAATTATTAAAGTGAGAATCGTTGAAAATAAGAAGGAAAAACGGGACATTTTACGAAAAAATTGAAACGACCACAAAACAACGAGAATGCCCCGTAAAATACGGGTCATACGATCACCTTATTTACACCAGTTTATGGCCCACGAGAGGCAGAATTACCGCATATCTGGCCCGCAGACTGAAAAGGTTGTGCACCCTTGAGCTAAATCATCTTCAAAAAGCAGTGATATTTCTTTTCAAATCAAAATTAGACAGGCCATTTATGTATATTAATGAATTTTATATACAAGCGTTTTATTAAACCTGGTGGTTTTTTTTTTTAAACTGTAGGTTCCAAAATCTTCGTAGACCACCAGAGTGATCTCAAAGCCCATAGATATCCATCCCATACCGAAATTCTCAAACGAAAATATATGACAGGCGAAACTACTCCCCCCTTAGGCCGATTTCTCTCTAAAAAGCCAACCGATCGTAGGTCCATAGGTCTCTTTTGACACAAACACACCAAGAGATCCTTATGAATATATATCACAAAATACGCAAGAACCTGAAAAGGTCCCTTCTTCACTATAACACAATTCATCCGTAGGCGTTTCAATGAGCTCTCTGTTACATAAGGAGGAGGAGCCCCCAATAAATAAGTTCCAAGAGGGGCTGTTGCAGGGGGGGTCCCCATTGATACTTTCAAAAAGCATTTTCTTTTTCCTACACTTTTCGGGTCAACGAGTAGGCTATAGTAAAAATCTTATTCATGTGTTTGAGCATGTTTATGGATCTTCACTTGGATTGGCCACTTTCTGTTTTGAATGCTTCCATGGCAGAAATCTACATTTTTTTTAGATTCACTAGCGTCACCTAGTAAGTAAAACTGTAAAATACTGATCAACCATGTTATTCAAAAAAAATATTTCTCTTTTTTGTTATATACATAAAAAAATATCGACTTATATATTTTAATAAGTAAAATTATTATAAACGTAAATATTAAATGCGTATCTATATTTGGATATCCACTAGAACCCCGTTTTGACGTGGATGCATTTATTGTGCCTTGAATCGCGTGGTAGGTACAGATGTAATTTAATTATGGCATTGTCTTCGGAATAGCTAACAAAAGATACCAATTTCGTCTATCTTCGTTACCAACTACTCCAGATATAGTATAAAACAATTTGTTACGAATCACTACTCTTTCGACTCGCAAAAAGTCGAACTTTCAAAAATGGCTTCAAAAAATATTTCATTTAATTGCAAATAAAATACTAAAAATTTCGTGTCGTCCGATTAATTTGTTCTTTCATAATTAAAGAAAGAAATACTCTGTGAATTATAGTGTAAACGTATGCAAGAAAAAACACTTTGAGAACGCGATTTTCTCAGATTGCAGTTTTTGAGCTCATCCGTAAGATTTAAAAAAAACTATACTGCCCCAAAAATTCTGAATTTTCGCTGGAAAGTTTAGTCGACATGTGTTAGTAGAATAGATCTCGGATTTAGCAATCGTCTAATGAGAAGTATTTTTAAAAAATGTTGAATTTAGATTTTTGATAATTTATATATTTTTTCAAATTTTAAAAATTCATAAAATTCTAACCCGAATGGTCAGATATCAAAGAGACTTCTTTGATCTCTCTATCTAGACAAATATATAGACTTCTAACTGTTTGAGTAATCCGTAAATGTGCCGAGGGACACTTAAGTGATCTGTTGTTTTGCGAGCGGTTCTATCTATCTATCTACTGTTAAAATATTTGGAAAAAAAATACGGAATGTTTCCTATAAGGGGAACATTGCCAACCGCAAATGTTTCCTATAAGCAAAATATGCAAAACATAATCGTAAGGAAGAATTAAAGTTTTTTTGAACTTGAAAAAAAAAAAAACTCTAGGTACTACTAAATAATTTGCATATAATAAGGTAAAACCTTTTTGAACACTTTGCAGGTTTGATATGGAAAGCTTTTTGAAACAGTTCCTATGTGGCACAAAACACCGAACCCTTTTACTGCAAAATAACACTAAAATCTTGGCTCGGGGAGGAGGAGGAGGAGGAGGGGGGCGGGTTAGAACCCCAAACACCCCCCCCTCCATTGCGTACGCCAATGGTTGAGAGTACCTATTTTTGCATAATCTGAAGAAGTCCATACATTGTGTCCAAGGATTTTTTTTGCCTTGATTTAGCACATTCATGAGATTATCTACAATTATTCTCCCAAGAATTTTTTTTTTTTTGATTCACGGTTTGTTTCGTTGCATTTAATGCGTATTTTGCATATTTCATAATTTCCGATTATATAAGGTAAAAATTCTTCGCTATTCCAATTCCTCTTCAGACTGGTTTTTGTGGTTGCTGCCTCTGAGGAGAACTGCTTGGGTTAGGATTTTTATGTACTAAAAATGAAACGTCGTTGCTGATTGGTTAAAAAATCCTGAAATCATGACATCGAATTATCGGAGCATAAAAATGCTAGCCCTTCAAGGACACTGGTGTGCAGCTGTAAATAGATTAATCATCTGAATCGGTGATGGTAACTCATGGGGGAAAATTTGGCTAAAATTGGTAAATGGTGGGATTTTTCAGCGTTTGTGGGAAATTTTGACGGTTTTTATCAAAAAAATAAAAATAATTATTTATTTATTTTAATTTTGTGCAACGCTTTTCTAAAGCCAAATACCGTACTTGGCTAGCTATTTTCACCTATAGATGGCAGCACATTAATTCTGAATTTGTAGCGGAAAAACTCTTTGATGAAGAAATCCCAAGCTTATAGTCGGTATATATATGCCTGTTCATAGGCACGTAAGTTGGGGAACTATACCGTGTGTCGCTCAAGTCATCTGTACCGCTTCGTGATCTGTGCTGTGACTTTTCGCGCGTGTGTATGTTGTTGCAGTCTGTTATAAGGCGCTGCTCTGTTAGATTCAGGTGAGTGCTAGTGGGGCTCTGGTTTGATTGATCGAGTCTGACATCATCAGGCTCTCCGAGACCGTCCATCCCTTTGGGAAAGAGTGCAAACCATTCAGGGATGGTCTCTCTGGGCGGTCAGCGGTCATGTCTACGTGTCTGTACCACTTGTTTCATTTTTTACGAAATTAGGTTTTAGTCCGCCGAATGATCCGCTTAGCCCCCAGGCTTATTTTGGTCCTTCATATGTTGGCACACTGTTTTAGTCACTCACATACTTATAGGTGCTCTAGGTTACTCTTTTGGTCATTCACCGACTTGGTTCGTTGCTCTCTAGGTTTATGTTTGTCACTCACATGCTTGCAAACTCTCCAGGTCACTCTTGTGAGTTTACCGACTGGTTTCTTCACTCCCTAGGTTACTCTTTTGGTCACTCACTCTTAGGGTTACACTTCAGATCATTCCCATGCCTGCACACCGTTTTGGAAATTCACATATTTGCAAACTCCCCTGATCACTCTTTTGGTCCCTCACTGACTTGCTTCCTCGCCATCTATATCACGCTTTTGTTCATTCACAGGTTTGCACACGCTCTTTGTCGCTCTAGGCATTGGTCACTCTAGTGTCACTTATCTCGATCTGATTCCTTGCTCTCCAGGTCACTCCAGTGTCACTCATCGACCTGATTCCTTGCTCTCCAGGTCACTCCAGTGTCACTCATCGACCTGATTCCTTGCTCTCCAGGTCACTCATCGACCTGATTCCTTGCTCTTCAGGCACGGCCGGAATCAGAGGGCGAAGGGGGGGGGGCAAATGTTCCGGGAGGCAAAATTTTATGAGGGAACAAAGAACCGTAACATTATCGAATTTTAAAGTTGAAGGGGGTTAGAAAAATCACGTTTTCCCCTCGCGAAAAAATCCTCCCCCCCCCCCCCAAATCCCTAGTTCCGGTCCTGTCTGCAGGTCACTCAAATGCTTGCAAACTTTCTAGGTCACTCACTGGCCTAGTCCCTCGCTCTCTAGGCTGATAATAATGCACAAACAAGAAATTAATTCTCATTCAAGAACACACACACTCTCGGCCCGCCCCACCCCTCTATTCCTATTTTATTCACACGAATTCCTGCTCATATGAATTGCGTAGTTTCAAATACAGTGGATCCCACTTATAACGTTCCCACTTTCAGAACGTTTTCCCGCTTTGTACGATTGAATTTTGTGTTTCCAACTGCAGTAGACTCTCGATATTGCGGTCCATCCAGTAGTCCGGCGTTTCTTCGAGCATAGAAGACGAAAACATGTCAATGTCTACAGAAGTTTATGTTATTTAAATGGGATTTCTCCAGACTTCCAGTAAACCGAGGATTTCGATAATCCGGCATACTCTGGTCTGATATATGCCTGATTAGCGAGAGTCTACACTGTAGACTACAGTATCAGTAATATTCAATGAGATTTTCCCGCTTACAACGTTTTTCCCATGACGTGTTTCTTGAAAAATATAATTTATTGTGAAAACGTAACTTTTACACTACTACTAAGGAATGCGTGCAAAATGTTTCCGCCATAGATGATATTTTACTCCAAAATCCTAGGGTTAACAATCGTCCTCGCTTGACATATCAAAAAGTAGGAGACAAGTATAATTTTGAGCCATCTGCTGGCGATTGTAGAAATTTAAGCCGGGTTTTCATAGAAAAAGGTTTTCTACGGTGCGTGCAGCGTGAAATCGCTGATTGGTTAAAAACCTGAAATTCACGTTTTTTTTTTAACCAATCAGCGTTTTCACGCTGCAGGTAACCTGCTCCTATTAAAACCCAGTTTTAACGCACAGTTCATAAGTAAAAATCAAACGTTCAGGAGTTGCTTTTAGAGGCTTTTTACTTCCGGATCGTGCTTGAAAAATACAGGAAAACCCATGTTGCTTTTTGTTTTAGAGCAATATTGCCAAATAAAGGGAAAGGCCACCTGGAAAAATGTGCCTCTTAGTTAAAATTTTTTACAAAATTAGAATTGAGGTCACGGGCCACGTTGGATGACTTCGAGGGCCACATATTTTTCTCTCAAATTACTAGCGTCATCTAGTGAGTGACACTGTAAAATGTTAATTAATCGTAATAATTCAGAATTAAATAAAATTTTTTTTGAAAAAAAAACTTATGTTAAAATTTGTTTAAACTTGGGCACGGGATATATACTTGAGCCCTACATCTGGAAAGTATTGTCGGGAAGAACAATATAGTCCCGTAAGATCACGTGACTTGTTTACTGCTTCACCATTTTTTTTTTCCAGGCCATGTGTAGCCTATTTTTCACATTCGCCCCTTCATGTTGGAGGGGGTGGCATGAACTTTTAGCCTTTATTTATTTATATTTTTCGGAGCCCTTTTCGCAAAGGAGCAAAAGGTTAGCGGGTAGAGAAGTTGCTGCTTCCTTTCCATTCATTTCTTTTTTTAAATTTATTATTTGCCTTCCCTTCTTACCTGTAGGTGCCTATCACAATGGAAAGGCGCGACCCCTTTTCACAGGGTTTCCCGTCATCAAGCCCCTCCTTATTACTTAGGGTCATAGCATTCATAACCCCCCCCCCCCACACACACACACACACGCAGCCCCGCAAGAGCCTGCATAACCTAAAGTTTTCTTTGGATATTATGCGTGTAACCTCTTTGGTTTGGCGACGTCCCTGTGCAATCGCCAACGAAAATGCTGTACCTAGATGTGTTTGAATCATATACAGTCGATCCCGCTTATATAGTTTTCACAAAAAAAACCCACCATGAAAAAACGTTGTAAGCGGGAAAACGCTTTAAACGGGAAATCTTAATCAGAATTACTTAGAGGCATTGGCGTACGCAAAGGGGGGTTTTGAGGTTCTAATAATCTCCCCCCTTCAAGCCGATAATTATAGTGTTATTTTGCAGGAAAAAACGTAAAACCCTCCCCTTGAGAAAATTCTGCGTACGCCTATGCTTAGAGTTGAGACCCCGAAAATAAGTCGTATTAAACGGGAAAACGTTATAACTGGGATCGACTGTACATGCTCAACCCATGACACTCGCGGCTAGCGATGTCAAGCCTAATTAAGTAAAAAATGAACTGAGTGGTACATTTCCAGATAAATTAAGTGGCCTGCTTCGGAAAAAACAACCGTAACTGAGACAAAAATTTGAGGACCGGGAAAAAATACAAAACGCTACTAGGAGAAATAACTTGCGGGCGTGCAAAAAATACCGTAATTAAAAGAAACAATTCGTGGATCAACAGAAATATCGTAACTAGGACAAATAATTTGTGGACCGGCAAAAAATACATGAACGGGAAAAACAATTTGAGGACCGGCAAAAAAAAAATACCGTAATTAAAAAAAAACAGTTTGCGGACAGGCATATAAAATGTACCGTAACTAGGAGAGGAAATTTGTGGATCGGCTAAAGTAAATGGACGGGAGAAATAATTCTCGGACCTCCAATATTACCGTAATTGGGCAAACAATTTGCGGGCGAGCAAAAAATACATACCGTAACTGTGTATAGAATAAATAATTTACTGACCGCGAAGCAATACATACAGGATAAATAATTTTCGGACCGGCAAAAAATAAATGAAAAGTATAATTACTTCGCTGTCCGGCAGGAAATACCGTAACGAGGAGATACAATTTGCGGGCCGGCAATGAATGAGTTAACGCCAGAACCCCGCCACCGGACTTATCCCGTTACCGATATTTCTTCACAAGCATCTTTTTTTTTGCAGACCGGCAAAAAATATGTACCGTAACTGCGAGAAATAATTTACGAATAGGGAAAAAATACATTCTGTAACTAGGATGAATAATTTGCGGATCGGTAGAAAGGAAACGAACGAGTGGAATAATTTGCGGTCCGGAAAAAATACAGTAAATAGGGGAAATATTTGCGGACCAGGAGAAAAAAATTTAAATAATTTACTAGCCAGAAATGTAATAATATTAATAAGTGGGAAAAGAGTATCCTCTGATGGCTAAGCCAGAAATAAAGCAATGGGTACTTCTTGGGTACGCCAGTGTTTCTCAAAGTGCGCGTCGCGGCTTCTGAGGGCCTCGCCAACTTTTGTCAGGGACGTCGCAGCGAGCTTGAGATATTGATTTGTGTGCCAGTTTATGCTTTAAAGCAGTGAATTCCCAACCTGTGGTCTGCGGATCTCTGGGGGTCAGTAAGTATTTTGCAATGGGTCCACAGTACCTCGTACCGTTTTTTCATTCACTAACGTTGCATGAACATTTAGTGCAGAGAAATTATTATTAAATTTTTTAGGATATGAAAATTACACAAAACTATACGTTGTATATCTTATGGGATGGAGTGGAGAGGGGCGCGGTAGCCCGGTCGATAAGATGCTCGCCTAAAGTACCAAAGGATGTTTAGAGGTGTCGCGAGTTCGATACCCAGTTCGTCCTTGTCAGAAAACTTTCCTGACACAGGGGTACAACAAAAAACGGCGATTTGACCGCAGCAAAAATTGCTACCGCAGGGAGTCCCCCATCGAGGGGTTAGCGCACCAACCTCTCGATGAGTATGAAAAACAAGCCTGCCGTTCGGAATCGGCAATAAATTGTAGGTCCCGGTCTAATTAGCCCTCGTGTGCAGAAAATGACCGTGGTGCGACAAAAATGATCAAATGATCAAATGATGGAGTGGAGAGTGCTCTAAACTGACCCTCGCTGCAGGAAGGGGGGGGGGTGAGAATTGACCTTTACTTGGGATGGGGGTCCGCGATGCATCGAACTTCATTAAAGTGAGTCCGTGTCTTCAAAAAGGTTGGGAAACTGCTTCAATAAAATTTAACTGTTTATTTTATATGGGAAAATATTCACGAAACTATTCTGGGGAGAGACTGACGAAACATGAATTGGGCGAGGGAACCGCCAGGGTCTTGGTGTGCCTCGGGCAGACTTTCCGTTGGTGCCCGGTACTTACTATGAAAAACAAATGTCAACTTTTGTGGAGCCCCATTCAACTTGGGACACAGGGGTGGCAGTGCTCCGGTTGCCCCACCCTAGTTACAGCCATGGGAATGGCAAATGATAATAGTTTGATACCCACTAGGCTAAGCAGTGCATGCGGAGTTTACTGTCGTATTCACCGACAGAGTTTAAACTACAATCATAAGTGAAAGGATTGGCGATCGACACGGATCGGTTAAATTCAGGATTTTAACCAATCCGTTTCGATCTCCAATCCTTTCACCTTTGATTGTAGTTTAAACTCTGTCGGTGAATACAGACTTTAGAGTCGATTTAGGTTTTAGATGGGCCCCATGGTGACTTACATCGCGATTAATATCAATTATTGGGGTGCTCCATCAAATTTTTCGACTGCGGTCAGCACACTGTTAAGATATTCCCGAAGCATCCAGTGAGCGCAAAGGTGCCAAACACATCATCCAACCAATTCGCTGTTTATGGAAGTGGTCTTGTATCTTACATGGGGCAAAACAACAACAATATCGGAGAAGAAAACATTTTCCGTTGAAGGATCGGCACCTTTTCAACCTGAACATGTTTTTTTGCAGAATTCACGAAAAAAAGGTGTATTTTTCTGCCCCCTTTAACAAACACGGGTCAAGACGTAACCAATGGGGTCTCCTATTGCAAAGAAGAGAAGAAAAAAAATAAATAAGGGAGTTAAAAAACACGGAAAAGGAGAGTCTCTTAAGGGACCCCAACGGGGGTCCAAGGGTACAATAAGAAAAACACCAGGTGAACACAGGGATAAGAATTTTTGCGCAATTGTGTGTGTGTGTGCGGGGTTTTTTTTTTCTTTTGCTGTATAAAACGGGGTTCTCCAGATGTTGTTGACGTTATTTTTGCAACTTGAAGAAGTGAAAACATCCTTTATATGTTAAAAAACACCCCTATCCTCAACAAGACACAAGAATTAGAATAAGAAACGCAAAATATACAGTGTATTTAGTGGGTACAGGTACGGACAGTATTTTTGTAAATAGCATCTGTGTGAAGGGCCACCGCTCGGGCGGGGGGTTTCCTGTTTTCCACACGTCCGTAATAATAGTAATAATATTTTTGCGGAGGTTAAGAGTTCAGTGACTTTTGACTGTTACCTGGTAATTAGAAAATTTTCTGGAAGTTCTAGAACGGGGTTGTTGGTTTGGGATATGCACGATGGTGTCGAGTGGTGACAAGAACTTTATCGGTGACTCCCCTCACGTACCTAATGTATCGACGGAATCTATAATTGACCGACGCTCTGGTAGCCACTGCCCGTAGAAGACTTAAAACTAACGTGGGGAGCTGCTCATAACGAACACTCCCCGTTACTGGACCCCTCCAGTTAAAGAACACTTTTACGAATTTCATCAACGGGCTTCAATTTACTGTCAAAACGAGTTTTTACGACCTCGGTTGTAACGACACCTTTATTATAACGCCAGTGACCGGTGATCTTGACCAGGGCCGGAATAGAAGCCCCGGGAAGCACATTTTAGGTGGGAAAACAAAACAGCGTTATAAAATTATCGATTTTTAAAGTGGCATGAGTGGCAAAATCATGTTTGTGTCAAAGCAACATGGAAAATCATAGTTCCGGCCCGGGTATACTTTCCTCCCCATAGAGAATAATGCTAATGGACCTTGTTTATAACGTCGATGTGAGAATGCACACTTTTACGAATTTCGTCAACGGGCTTCAATGTGCAGTCAGACTCAGTTTTACGACCTCGGTCGTAACGACACCATGGTTATAACGTCAGTGACGGGTGATCCGGACCCGGGACGGAACTAGAGGCTCAGGGAGGTAAATTTTAGGTGGGAACACAACACGCAAAACTACGTTATAAAATTATCGATTTTCAAAGTGGCGTGGACAGCAAAATCATGTTTGCCCCGCGTGGCAAAGCAACATGGAAAATTCTAGTTCCGGCCCGGGTCTTTTCCTCCCCCATAGAGAATAATGCTTGGACCTTGTTTATAACGTCGATGAGAACGCCACGAACTTGGATAAAACGACAATTTTTTTTTTTTTTTGTCACTTTTGTTTCCGTTTCACAATGACGTTTTCCTAAGAAATTCCTAAAATCAGGGCTGATCACATCCAGAGAATGTTCGTCTGTTGTTTTATCTATACCCAACGTAATCGCGAGATGCTAATGGCGTGCTCCATTAATGCATTTTTGTTTTCATTGGGAAAATAAATGCTCCCTCCGAGGAACCCCCGTTTGGCGCGCCGTGCCAAGTTTTACTCATACTTAACGTTGAATTTTTTTTGTTTTTTTTTATGTTTTACAGTCCGCGACTTGCCTACGCAACTCATTTCCATATTTTGAACTTCCTGAAAATAGTAATAGTATTCAAGATTATTCCTGATAAATAACCTTTATCAGTTCCACTCAGATCATAACGTCAATAATTGGTGGTTTCGGCTGGTCGACCGTAGAGAATAATGTTGATCAACTCTGCTAATAACGAGGATTAAATTCCTCCGAACTCGGATATAACGACATATACGGTTTTGTCGTTTTATGGCGTTTCTGATACCTAACGATGGAAAAAAAGGAGTTTGATTTTTTTTTTCGTTGCTCGACGTGATCCCGGATACGGGACATTAATATATTTTCCCATAATTTTACCCTTTCCTACTTTTCCCATTGAAAAATGTCCCTCGTTTCTCGGATGAAGAATTCAATTATTAATTTTAACTAGAATTAGGGATGAAGGTATTTTGCTTAATTTATAAATTTTGTAAAAGATGACGATGACTGCAAACATTTATCTCACTTATTTTCCATGTTGATGCTTTTGCCCCGTGAAATGTATTTTAAATCATTGCATATTTTCTAGTACTGCATTTCACTTCAAGGGTAATTCGTTTGCTATATTTATATATATATATAATAACAACAGCCCCCAATTTGCCCCGTTTTCTCTCGATTAAATATGGTCACCCTAATCTGGAATGGAATACTTCTAATGAAATAACAGCATCTTGCATAGCATTCGAATGCATCTGATTCCATTTTTCGTTAAAAAAAAAAGTCTCGTAAACTGCAAACTCGGTTGTAACGACACCTTTTCCAAAAATTTGAAAGAACCTAATGGAATATATAATTCCAGAATTAATGGAAATTTAGAATTAACGAAATAAATAGTTTTTTCGAAGTTGATGAAAGAAATAATTCCAGATATGAAGAAAATTCAGAAATGAAGAAAGAAATAATTTTTTGACTTTCATTACCGTAAGCGGGGGGCCCCCACTGAAAGCTCGTGACCCGATGCAACCGCACCCGTCACACACCCATAAGGGCGGCTCTGTATGGTTCTTCCAATAACTGGGAGCATTAGGGCTCGAACTCCAATGTCTTAAGAGGTCGATATCGGAGTTGACACACATCACCGTCTACAAAGAATGGCATTGTAATTGAATCGAATTGAAGGAATTTCTTGGGGGGAAACGGACGCGAAGTAACGAAAAATGTGTCGTTGTATCCGAGATCGTTGCGCCGTTATTATAAGCAAGGTTCGTTAACATTATTCTCCATGAGAGCCACCAATTACATTCGTTCGAATGTAGCCGGTGAACTTATCGGTTGCATTTCTCAAGTTTTATAGAACTTTTATCAAACTTTTACAGTTAGGATCTCAATTTCCTGAACTTTTCTTGATGAGGTATGATGATGAATTTTTATTTGAACCGATATGGATATTGCTAATAACAATAACCCGGGGGCCTCAAGAGAAGAGGGGGGGGGGCACAGGAAAATGAGAAGTAGTTGAATTTTTCGAGAATTTTCCGGGTATTACCTCAGAAAAATCACTCGGTCCGGGTCCCAAGATGCTCTTAGGACGGCCCTGGTTAGAATACAATTATTTTACCGTTACTAGAGCCCGGATTATATGTATTTGCATATTTTGGCCTTTTTTAGCATTAATACATATAAATGCATAAAATCAAAGAATTTTCAGTATAAGTGCATATTTTTGAAGGTTTATTTAAGCTCACTCAATTTTTTCTATAATTTTTCAAACAAATATTGTTCATAATATTTTCATAACATCGGCTTTTTCCCCCGTAAGTGAAATTTAGTGAATTAATATATATATATTTATAAAGTATTTTACAAATATTAATCGTTTTATTGCAAGGCTATTTCTAGAGATATGTCAAAGCGTTAAATGTTTTGTAGAAATTCTTTCGTTAATGCTATTTTCGTTATTGAGCAACTACAACAAGTTGAAAATTGAAAAATGCCTGAATAAAGATATGTAGAAGATATTTGCATATGCGATTTATGTATATGAGGGGATATTTTTTTGTAAATGAAAAATACATATGCACTAAGAAATAGAAAACATGCATTTCACAAGCACATCTGCTTTTTTTGCATGATTTATTTAAAGCATATTTTCTCATTTATTTAATACATACTTCGGAATTTTTGACTTTTTCGAGATTTTTAAAGCATATTCTGGGGTATTTAATGCATATTTTTGGGATTTTTAGTGCATATTTTGTCCCTTTAAGTGCTTATTTTGGTATTTTAAGTGCTTATTTTGGTATTTTAAGTGCTTATTTTGGTATTTTAAGTGCTTATTTTTGCATTTTTAAGTGCTTATTTTTGCATTTTTAAGTGCATATTTGCATATTTTTAGAGCATATTTTGCCACTTTTTTAGTGCATATAATCCGGGCTCTAGTTATTACCAATGTACGAAGTTTGTCCAGTCCACGAAATTGGCTGTAACATACGCACGGAAATGTGACCAAGGACTTCTTGAGCACGATTCAATGTAATATTCGACTTCATACTTAACCTCTCGCGACTGACCTTTCTACCTTACGTATTGCCGATCATTCAATAACGTTGATATTAAATATCTGAATAATTTTACTGTGCACTTTGTAGCGGATACGGGAACAGAATTGATTGATTTCTCATGTTAGGGGATATAAGATGCTTTTTTTCTCCCTTGTATATTTATCATTCAGCTTACAATGATTAGATAACTATTGAAAGCAGAGAAAACTGCGTGGAAAAAAAAAAGGACTATGCATCTTTGAATTATTGCAAGGCCATTAACCCCAGAAAAAACCGTTGTTATTTATCTGGTCTCGACATTTTATCATCTTTTTAATGTTGGATCCAATCTATTCGGAAAGTGAAGACGTTCTTTCATAGTTTCCAAAAAAAAAATAATTCGATATAAGTACAGTGTGTCCACTTTTACTCTTCTTTACTAGATCAGCATTGCTCAATCTATGGTCTGCGGACCAAAGGTGGTCCTTAGGCATACTTGATAATTGTATTCTAACCAGGGCCGTCCTAAGAGCATCTTGGGACCCGGACCGAGTGATTTTTCTGAGGTAATACCCGGAAAATTCTCGAAAAATTCAACTACTTCTCATTTTCCTGTGCCCCCCCCCCCCTCTTCTCTTGAGGCCCCCGGGTTATTGTTATTAGCAAGATCCATATCGGTTGAAATAAAAATTCATCATCATACCTCATCAAGAAAAGTTCAGGAAATTGAGATCCTAACTGTAAAAGTTTGATAAAAGTTCTATAAAACTTGATAAATGCAACCGATAAGTTTGCCGGCTACATTCGAACGAATGTAATTGGTGGCTCTCATGGAGAATAATGTTAACGAACCTTGCTTATAACGGCGCAACGATCTCGGATACAACGACACATTTTTCATTACTTCGCGTCCGTTTCCCCCCAAGAAATTCCTTCAATTCGATTCAATTACAATGCCATTCTTTTTCCGCTTTATGTATGTTTTTGCGATCCGCAATTCTCTGATTTATATATTTTTGCCGGTCCACCCCATTTCTCCTTTCTATGTATTTTTTTTGCTGGTCTGCAAATCCAGTTCGGGTATTTATAACCGTCAGCAACCATTGCTCCTATTTATGTACTCGTTTTTTTCGCGGCCCGTAAATTATTTCTCTTATTTACTGTATGTAGTTTTTGAAGTCGTCAAATATTATTTCACCTGTTTGGGTAATTTTAACGGTCAGCAAATCATATCTCTTATTTGTCTACTTTTTCCTTGGTCCGCAAATTATTTCTTTCATTTCCCTGTGCCCATGAAATTTTTCTACCATATCACAGCTCGGTCCACAGTTGTAAAAGGTGTTGATGAACATTGATGTGAAATACATAAAACTTTTCTTCGAGACGTACCGCGAAATCTCTCAACCCTGGGACCGGGTACAACATGCAAAGAACTATCCAGAATAAGGTTACGTGTTTTATAAATAGAAGAAAGAATTCCATAAAAATGTCACTTTCTTCAGAAATTTCGCCAAGAAAAGACATCGCATTCCAGAACATGTTTCCAAAGAAAAATAAAAAAAAGACCTAGAAGAGAATGTGGCGCGAGTTTGGAACCGTATCCGGCCACGGACGGTTCTTTTTTACCTGTTCTCTTTTGTGGCACCACCGCCATTCCTAACAACTTCTATACCTGTCGCTTACCTGAATGCCCAATATCTCTCATACCCCCTCCTTGAATCGACATTATCAGTCTCTCCCTCTTGATTTCTACGGCCTAGTATTTCCACCGCCTAAATCACTAGGCACTGTACAGGATTATGGTGTGTGCGTACGGACGCATGTCTGTATGATGTTTAGGGGGTGTACAGAATGGTGGGCGGAGTCGTTTTCTTCCTGGTATTACCCTAGTATACCCCCCTGCGCACTTTCACTCGCGCGGATGGCTAGTTTTTCGCACGCGTTGCCCCATTGTCGTACCGTCCGTGTTCGGGTATAAGGCCCCCCCATTCCCAGTAAAAACCACATGTTTTTTTATTTTATTACTGCTATCATTATTGTACTTTGATGAACGGGGTTTACACCGGTGAAAAAAAAAAATGGCCAAAGTATGTGAAAGGAGCTTTTTCCTCTAAAGCTTTTCCATGAGGCCCAATATATGGGTCACGGTGTTGGACTCGTTCTCTGTGATTCGCATGCTTGCGTATGAGTTTGTATGTGTGTACACTATGAGATGTACATTCTTTTCCCCTCTGTATGGGCAGCTGCTGCTGCTTCTGCTGTGCGTTTTGGTTGGCGTTATATACCATATGCCGGATCAGGTGTGTGACGCCTTAACGCACGATGCTGGGGAAAATGAAGGGTCGATGTTGAAGTGGTGGCGGCGGCGGCTAGTCACCAAGTATCACCTGCACGTCAGTTTCACGAGTGTGCGATGGTGGTGCCGAGTGGACACTCACACAATAGCCCACCCTCTCCCCCCTCATCTTTACTTTATCCACTGTCAAAACCACTAGTGAATCCTCTTAATGCTTGCCGGACTGAAATGGCTGAGAAGCCTTTCAACTGATTGACCACCGGAGATGCGATACGGATTGGACTACGTAGGACATTATGGAAATTTCGGGATAAGACAAAACTGGAACTTTTGCGAGATCGATATTAGTAAATTTCGGAACAGCGACATCTCCATGTATGACTATCTAACAAGAACAACCGAGTCTTATCCAACCTTTTTATTTAGACATGGCCCTTGAATGCGTCATTAAAATTCCGAAATGGGAGAGGAAACTGAGCGACACACAAAAACAATGTTTTCAACGCTAGATTATATCCTAGACCAGTGGCATGGCCGTCTTAACAGCACTATGAGCACACATATTTGTCATGATCAATTTTTTTCTCTTCCGTCATACATTTGGAATCAATGCAGACTAGCTGTGTAGCACCGCATTTCTCGCCAAGGGTTATTTATGAGAATTACAGTCGACCCCCTCTTAATCGGATAACAGACCAACGGATACCCCGCTTAAACGGATAAAATCCTTCGCCACCAAAATTTATCCCATAGACACAACGTTAAATTTATCAGCTAAAAAGCGGCTACCCTCCGCTTAATCGAAAATTACGCTTCCCACATCCACTTAATACACATCAACCATTATACGCAGTGGCTTTATTGAATAAGACATTTGGAATTGGTAGGAAAATGTGTTACTAAGTTAAGATAAATACATTTGAGAGTAGATAATGCGGCCTCTAGTATTCAAGTTGTCTTTAATACGTACATTTAATTATTTTATTTTTGTTCTCTATTAAGCCAATAGAGGGCGATAACTTTCCTAATGAAAAGTAAAAATTTTAGGTATTGTGATCATTGTGTGTGTGTAATTAAATATAATTTCCATTTTTTTGTACTGATTCATTCTAGAATCTTTATTGATATTGATCCTTCATCAGTTTTCAATATACAAACTATACTAACGTTGTAAAATGGCAATTGAATTATTCCTCCGCCTAATCGGATACCCCATTTAATCTGAGATTATGTTCTAGAATCGTTGATATTCGATTGAGCGGAACCAATTGGATTAGACAATTGACAATATTTTTTGGTGAGAATTGGCGAAGCTCAGTATTTACCGCTGGTGTTGAGAAGCAAAAGTCACCAAGTCCACTAATAATTTTTGACGGACTATTGCAGTTAACTAGAATTTCCAATTTATTGTTTTACGATATGAACAGTTATGAACCCCGACCACAGTTATCTACATCAGTAAACGTACTGTGGGGGTAGTGAGAAATCTTTAAAAAATTTTTTTGTTTATTTTCCATAACAATTCATAAGTTTAAATTGACAAAATCTCAAAACTGGACTTAACGACCTCTGCTTGAACGCCGACGTTATGACCCGTATTTCCCGTATTTTTCACAGATATTGTCATTCTCTAATCATAGTGAAATTTGAACTTCATGGAGCAGGACTGACAATCTCTTCAGTCCGTAGGCCAGACATGCGGCATTTATGTCACTTGCGGGCCAGAAAGGTTACTATATGACCCGTATTTTACCGGACATTCATACAGTTTTATCCGTTCTGACTTCTCTATAAAATATCCCGTTTTTTCCCGATTTTTTCAACGAATCCTACTTGAATTTTTTATTTTCAACTGAAATCAGATAACGGAGATTGTGAATTATATGATGATGATGATTATGACTGTCATAATTAATTAAGACGTGCATTTATTCATTTCACATATTTGACAAACATATCCTTTTTTTTGGTGAATTACATTGAAATATCAATTGTGAGTTGTAGTAGCTCCACTATCCTAGTAGCTCCTCTTCATTGGCGAATTTTAAGCAATTTTGCGATAGCCTTACATTCGACATTTTTTTTGGCCATACTTACCAAATTTACTTCCCTTTGACAATTTTTTCGAAAGTAGTTGGAAGTGGCTCATATGAATCCGAACTTCCCGTATTTTTTGTGAATGAAATATGGCCAGCCTTTTTTTGATACTTTTCTACCGGAACATCTTTCGTGGGTCGGATGGAACCCTTTGGCGTGCCGCATTGGCCCATGGGTCGGAGGTTGGGCTCCCTTGATGTATTTGATGATTAGATGATAGTATTTGATCACATATACGTAAATTTTTCACGTTGCAAAGGTCTTAATGTGGACTCTAACAAGGTCTCTATAAAGGTCTTAGTAACGACTTGATGTGGTTTTAACCGAGTCTGACTATGTATATAATCATCCTAAACCAGGGATGAATAACCTTTTTAGTCAGCGGGCCAGAAAATGCACATTTTTGTCTGATGATATGACCCGTACTTTTGGCAACTTTTTTGGCTATAATTGACTCCTTCATTTGCATCTGAAAATGTTTTCTCTGTAATTCACTATTTTACTTGCCTTCGACAATCTTTTGGCCTATAATTGGCATTTTTATTAGTTTTGACAACTTTTTTGTCAAAATAAATAGAATTTTTCTTTGACCACTTGCTTTTGACAATTTTCGGCTGTAATTATTTAACTTAATTTCGACAACTCTTTTGGCTATAATTGGTAACTTTACTGCCCTTTGAAATTTTTTTTGGAATTAATTGACAACTTCATTGTCCTTTCGCAATCTTTTCGGCTGTAATTGGTGATATCACGTATGGATCCCAATTTCCCGTATTCCCGTAGGAAATATGGTCAGCATACGCATTTGTCGTGTTGCGTGTTGATATCTTTCTACCGCGGGGCCGGATGGAACCACTAGACGTGCTGCGTTCGGCACGACGGTTGTCCACCCCTGTCCTAAACTATTGCCGGAAGATAGCCAAAAGAAGCCAGAGATTCCGTCCATTCATGAGAAAGAAAGTGGCCATTTTTGGTTCTTTCTTACCCACCCGGATACCTTGAAGACATTCCTCTTATCATCATTCAAAATCCTTTCTAGAAATTTCTGAATATGGGGAATGGGGGAAAAAAAAAGAACCGCAACCGCACGACTGTGTCCAGTACTTCATTCATACACACACGGTCAGTGATTGATGCGATCACGTGACCACGCGCACGGAAGACCATGGGGGCAGGTGAGGCGTCTTGAACTGTATGAGTTCCGAATACCACATAAAACATGGCGCCACAAGGCAAAAGGGGGAGTCCAATAAGGTTTACAGAATTTTTGCTGGGTAGGGAAGGGGGGCCACGGGCATTTGTAGAATTCTTCGGGGCAAGAAAGGGGTTGAGGATTTTTTTTTTTTTTGAAACCATTCTTGAAAGTGAAAGTTAGGAGGAGGAGATAGAGAATACATACCAGAGAGACCTTAACCTTTTAGCATTGACCCCTTTACCTAGTTTCGTACCCTATTCTCATTTTTGCGGTTTATTTGATGGGAGGGAGGTTTTTCAAGGAAAAAAAAAAGTACTCTCGTCGAGGGACCCACTTCCGGTGCACTCTAGTATAGCGTACTGCACTGTACTGTACTGTAACCCTTCACCTGCCCTTTTGCGGCTCCTACCATTATTAGATGCATGATAAAGACCTCCCCCTCTTATATAGGGCCCTTATAGGTCAAACGGTATATATTTGATAATAGCCATAACGGTTGTGTACCGGTAACCTACTATTCAGTTTGTTCAGGCGCAAATTTCCATCCGTCACGTACAGTACATGCCGGAAAAAAAAAATCCAATAACAACAACGATTTCCTGGCAAAAAGTTCTAGGATGTATAGAAAACTCTGTATATAACAGAGCTTTTTTTTCATAATTTACGCGGAAGATGGCAATGTGTGTGTGTGTGTGTCATATTGAATACTGGCCGGAGTACGGACCGGTGGTCACTTTACGGGGGGAATCTTTTGAAATGTCTTGAGGAGCTGAATGGTACCTTTCAATACCTTCTGTATCGATCAACGGACAATGAGGCCTATTAAGATCACCTCCAGAGGTTTTCTTCGGCTTTCGTCCGCAGGCTTCGTCTCTTTTTTGTGACGCTTGTGACGCCCTAAGCTGATAAATACCCTAAACATTTCTTTTCAGAATATGTTACTAAATATAAGTTTGAAGAATATCCCAATATGGAAGCTTTTCCTATGGTATCTATGAGCCATCATTATATCGATATAAGTCGAAACTAGAAATACTTTCCAGTCCGATATGTTTTTCAACCGTTTTACACAGTTACGAACCGGCAGAAATCGGAGAAATTATTTGCGGACTGGCAAAAAATAAAAAAATTAGGAAAAGCATTTAAGAAGCGAAAAAAATTTTGTGGGACAGCAAAAATAGATAAAGTGGAGAAATAATTCGCAGACCGGTAATAAATGAATGGGATAAATAATTTGCAGATCGAATAAATGAAGTGGACAAATAATATTGCAAACCAGAGATAAATGAATGAATGGGATAAATAATTTGCAGACTTTGCAATAAATGAAGTGGATAAATAATATTGCAGACTGATAATGAATGAATAGGATAAATAATTCGCAGACTGGCAATAAGTGAATGGGATAAATAATTTTGCAGACTGATAATAAATGAATAGGATAAATAATTCGCAGACTGGCAATAAGGGAAGGGAATAAATAATTTTGCAGACCGAATAAATGAATGGGATAAATAATTTTGCAGACTGATAATAAATGAATAGGATAAATAATTCGCAGACTGGCAATAAGGGAAGGGGATAAATAATTCGCAGACTGGCAATAAGGGAAGGGGATAAATAATTTTGCAGACCGAATAAATGAATGGGATAAATAATTTTGCAGACTGATAATAAATGAATAGGATAAATAATTCGCAGACTGGCAATAAGGGAATGGGATAAATAATTTTGCAGACCGAATAAATGAATGGGATAAAGAATTTGCAGACTGGCAATAAATGAACGGGATAAATAATTTGTGGGGCAATAAATAAATTTGAGAAATAATATGCGACAGCAATAAGTAAATTGGATAAATAGTTTAGGGATTGGGAAAAAAAAAAATGTGGGAAATAATTTACAGACCGGCTAAAAAAAAATGAACAAGTGATAGAAATTTTATACTGGGCCAATAAATTAATAGAAGCCGGACAAGCCTAAATACGCAAAATGGGAGAAATAATTTGTTTTATTTCAAAAAGCAAAAAGCAAATAAATGAGAGAATTAATTTGCAGACCGGCAATGAATAAATTGGAGAATTAATTTACAGGTCGGCATAAAATAAATAGATGTGAGGAAATTATTTTCCGACTGGCAATAGATAGATAAATATATAATTATCAGACCTGTTGACGGCCAAGACAGAAACCAATACAGAGACGGTCTAAAATTATATAGAGGCTTTATGGATTGGTCGAGATCATAGACTAAAGATATTATTCTAACTCTGTGGTCGAGACATACTGTATTTAGCGGATCGGTCCTAAGGCAAAGTGATGTTCTGAGGCCTCATTACTTAGCTGGAAGTACAGTCAAACTTGGTTGATTCGAAGTCCAAAGTCACAGGGAAAACGGTTCGAATTATCCAGCTAATCTATCCTGGATCTGTAAAATGACTGCAAATTGCAACTTAATTCATGCATTGACATTTACGGAGGATAGTAATTATCAATTTGAATTTTATCATCAGTTATTAAACTTCTCAATTTGTAGTAATTTATAATTATGATATATATAATTGATCTTATAGCTGTTACATTATTTCGCTGTTCTGGAATCAGCATCACTGCAAAATTTCTTGACGATGTTCGAAGCCTAATTCACGGAAAGAGCTCATGATCATCCGTTATGAGACTGTTTCCCAAATTTTGCATATACGCAAATTTTTATACTATATAAAGGAAACACATACTTTTCAAACATACCAAATCCAAATAAGCCCTATGGAACATGAAGACATGGGTTAAGATGGCACTGGTTCCATGGGCGATCTGCTGGACTTTGAGAGTAGTCATATTTTCTCCCAACATATTTATTTCCTCCCAGCTACCTCTGGCCCCTTCACCACTTGTCAGGACTCCCTTTTCATCACATTTTTATTCATGCCCTCCCTTAGAACCAGGGCCGTCTTAAGAGCACCATGGGCCCCCGGGCCAAGTGATGTTTCTTAGGCCCTACCTGGAAAATTCTTGAAAATTTCAACCAGTTCTGACTTTTGTGAGGCCCCCGGGCCGTGCCCGGGTGGGCCCATGCGTTAAGACGGCACTGCTTAGAACATGCCCAGAACCACGGGGGAAAGTTGAGAAACGCTGGTTCTAAACAGTATTTACACCGAGTCCGAGTAACCGAAATGTTTAAAATAAATCGGGCTTTAAACAACTCCATTTTATTTATAGCTAGTCTGAAAAACTGTTTCCACTGAAGGGAAGGGTTCCTTAGATGTGGATTTCAGTCGGGAATCCTTTAGTCCCTGGATTGGTTGTTGTTGCCATCTTCGTAACCGCAGATGATGAAGCTTCTCTCTCTCTGTGTTGTTGCTTTTTTTTTATATTTCTATTTCTCTCCGCCTTCTTTGATGTTGAAGAGGTGAATGTCTGACATATTGACCCTTTATTCTGAGAGTGGTAACACTCTGCTGACGTAGACACACACACACAGAGAAAGAAAGAAGCCACAGAAGAAAAAGAGAAGAAACGAGGAATTCGTGCTAAAAGGGACAAGGACAAGACGCCTTGTAAAAAGATATATACACAAGATTAAGGAAAAAAAAAACCCAATTAATTAATGACGATCACTTTCGAACAGACGATCCTCGGATAACGAAGCAGGCGCAATCGGAATTTCACGCTATCGCCAATGGTTCTATAAGCCGCATATAAACGTTCCCTTCATCAAGTTCTTACATAATCCCACGGATAACGTTTTTATAATTCTCCTATTAATAATATCAATAAAGGGCTCTAAATTCTTATTTTTTGATGATCAATTAAGTAATGGGTTCCATTAGCTCGTGACGTCATCTGGTGTCGCATTGTGTTGAATGAAGGTAGATGGAATGAGACGTGATCTATGTGAATGTTTACATTCCACAAATTATTATTATTTTTTTTCAAAATAACCTTATAGCAGTGCTTCTCAAACTTTTGTGACCCATGGCTCTTTTGCACTAGTCATAGTTCCGCGGCTGCACAGAATAGTCCTCCAGACCAACCGTGGCCCCCGCTCTGTCCCCCCTAGGGGATATAAGCTGGTTTGTCCCAGGAGACGTGGGCCATGGTGGAAAATCCGACATCCAAGACCTGCAAACCATCCGCAGCAGCCCAGAATAGTCCAGTAGATATTTGGCACCCGTGAAAAAAACATTTCAAACACGGAGAACGGGAACACGTAAATTTCGCCAGCACATCGCGATACACGCTGACTCGATACACACTTCGAGGATTACTACCTTATAGAATCCATTAATGTTAGTAGTGGCCACTGAGGATGCTTTATTAGAAATGCTTAAAATCCATTGACAGAAGTCATTTTAAATTGTTCAGACAGACATGACACTTTTCGTAGACCCATTTTTAGTATGATGAGTTGAGGACAGGACTGCTGGACGTCTAGGCTGGTTTGACGCTTTTGCAGAGGATTGTCCTGGGGTTTTATCAACACTTTTTAGAGTCCAACATGTTGAGGCCAGGACTGATGACAGGAAGTTTAAGTTGGTTTGATCCCTTTGCAGATCTATCCTCGGATTTTATTAACAGTTTTTAGTTCATTATGTTGAGGTCGGGACTGCTGGAAGTCTAGGCTGGTAAGACACCTTTTGCAGACATTGTCCTTGAATTTTATCTATAGTTTTCAATCCGTTGGGTTGAGGTCAGGAATGCTGAATGATGAGGCTGGTAAAACACTTTTAGTAGACCATGTCAGATAGTGACCTGTTCTTCTAGGGTAGGCTTCAGCATTCAGATTATGCCTCAGCACAAGGACGGTATTTTACTGTTTGAATAATTTCCAGTGTATGCTCAGAGGACGTGGCTGAAACATCTGTCAATGATATACAGTATTTCGTCTAACCTAACCTGTTGATTACCCGATATCCAGGTGTTTTGCGGGTTTACGGCTCATTCAGAGCAAGCTGCTATCACAGGAGTTGGTTTTATAAATTTGTGACGCGTTATTAACACGATTCACAGTCAGCAAACAATATTCAATTTGGTTAATGATAACTAATCATATGCAGCCTTTTCACCAAATTCTGTCACTGCGAGAATATCGGAACATCATTCATGGTAAGATAGCGTAATTGGTTATGGACAGAGAAGTGGATCCCTACTACCGTAAAAATCGCAGGATTCTTGCACCATCCGGGTTAAGATTTCTCGACCTTGTGGATGATTATCTCGTTCACTTTTACCGATGGTAAAATCGGCCAGACTACAATCAGTGTTCTGCTGTCGAACGTATCGGCATCTGGCCATGGGCTATCACGTTCTGAAATCGATGGTGGTGATGTCGTGATTCGGTCCCGAAGAAATCCGTTGAATGTGATCAAGAACCTGTCGGAGAGAGAGAGAGAGAGAGAGAAAGGATTTTGCTTATTTTTACACCCAGAAGGCACAAATTAATCATGCATCATTGCCAAACCCACCCATCATTGCAAGGAAGAGCGAAAGTGGTCGGTGTTCTACCAATGCGGCAACACTCAACATGCGTCTCAAGTCTCATCATTGGTGTGTGTAGTCATCATCATCATCATGACTGTAATCCGTCTCACAACGGTAACTTTCTCGAAACCGATTCGGCGAAACAAATAAGAAGCATCAGCGATTCCGAGTAGTATAACAATGCCAATAAGCGGAGATATGCGTTCATGAACGGCAGATGGCGCCTGTTGGTGACAAAGACCACAAATATTCCGAGAGAGTAACTACCTTTTTTTTTTCATTATCATCGACATGAGTAGACGTCGTAATCTCACTACTGTATCCGTAATCCGCTCCAAGAAATCGAGTGTTAAGTTGAGTATATAGAGAAAATAGTGTTACTTTCTTTTACACACTGGGAGTTCGAGGGCCTCTGTCGGCGTTGGTGCAGAACCATAACCGTCTTATATCCGCTGGGGCGATAAGTCCCACGGGGCCCATCAACTCGATCAGTATTCCATACGCAATGGGGACACACACACACACACACACAAAAAACGGTCCGTTAATGCATTATCATATGCAAATCGATGAGAATCTGTCATCTTCGAGGATGAAAAGGAAGGACACATACAAGTAGATGCGATGCGATGCGTTAGTGAAAGCCAAAACGAAATCTCCAAGAAGATTCGCTTCGAGTGAGAATCCAGTGGGAATTTCGGTAGATCACGCGTTATGATGCATCTTTCTTAGCACAATGGTGTCGCAACAGTCACTCACACAGCGTCAATACATATCCCAAAGAGTTCTTCGAATCGTCGTTGAGTAAGATTAACAATTTTGATTTCCATCGATTTCTCTACGATACTTTTTGTTTCTCAGAAAACAGTCGAAATACCACCAGCCACTATTTCACAGGTGTAATAACACCATAGAATAATGCAATGATTCTGAAATGGCACCTAAAATATTTTCAGAGCTGTGAGATGATGAGCCACAAAATAAAATAGACACACAAGGTCCCCCCAAAAGCTCGAGAGATGCCCTAAGAATAATTCACAAACACCATGAAAAATTGCAAAGTCTCTAAAAAAAGATATAAAAAATATTTAACTAATGATATTAACAACAAATATTGTAAACCTTCTGAAAAAAAGCACAAAAATATTACATTGTCTATTATTTTTCAGAGCATCTGAGATAAATATGATCTCTTATGAAATATTTTTTTCTTTGGGGCATCTGAGAGTTCATGAAATATATTATTATTTGTATCATCTCAGAGTTCGTGAAATATTTTATTCTAAGGCGCATCTCACGGTTAAATACAGGGTGTTTCAAAAAGAACATCCCGATTTAAAACGCGTATATTACGAAAAATATTGAACATAGACACTTAAGATTATATATATAATTTTATATTTGCAAAGTTAATCTTAGCGTTTTTTTACAAACCAAATTAAAGATGCTCAATATTTTCAGTTTGGGATGCACGGCATATGTCTATACCATAGTTTCACAAACTATTCATTCCACATCGCGGGAACGACGAGAGCATTTCCCTTTACACAGACAACCCGTGTCTCGGAATTGTTTATACCATCGCCTAATGCTTTGAGCGGTAGGAAGTTTAACACTAGGGTATTGTCGACGAATAGCACGATGAACAGTTGTTACGGACTCTCACTTTTCGAAGCTTAGAACACAAAACGATTTCTGTTGTGCAGTCGCCGTCTTGACAAATACTGAAGTGGCGGCCGAAGGAAGAGCGTTAGCGCTCCCTGTCGGCAACTGCGTGAAACTCGAGATTTCCCTCTTTCTACCTATATATTATTCGATCAAAGCGGATTAAAAGCTGAATGGTTATAATTTTTTTTTTAAATCAGATGATTCTTTTTGAAACACCCTGTATTTTAGTCTATAAGGAACATCGCATAGTTCATTAAATATTTCACTCTTTAGAGCACAGGATTCTTAGGATTTTAGAATATTTTATTTTATTGGAACCTCTCGTAGAGATATATCATGAAGTTATACAGACTCCACAAAATATTTTACAGGTTTTGATACGGCTGAACGAAACAATATTAACTAGGTAAATGTAGCCCTGCATTACACAGTAACAAACTTTCCGTTAGGTTCACAACACGTAAGCACACATTCCAACATGTAACAATTCATTATAAATTCCGCAAAGGAATGTGAAGGAGGTGCATGTGTGGCTTAGTAGTAGTAGTAGAAATGAACTATTATTCTGCGGAATTAAAGATTTTTTTTTTTCTCTGGAAAATGTTCATATAGAAAATTGAAGTAGTGACCATTAAATAATACATGAATATCCATGTCTTTCTGACAAATGGAATTTATTACATAGTGATTCGTGCGTACGGCAACTCCGCTTACAACGTTTTCCCACTTGATCCCAACTTTAATTCTCATTAAGATTTGCCATTTCTAACGTTTTACGTTAACGTTGAAAACGCGATCCATTTTATAACTGAGGAGTATTCTAACTCTAAAATTTTTATGTTTAAAAAGTTATTAAAATATCATACCTTATCAATATCTTATAAGCTTCAAAATTTGAAACATCTGATCTTTATAAATTAAAGTATTATTTATTACTAGAAATGTTGAAAACTCAGTAATCAATGACGATTACGTAAACTAAAATACGTTGTTGGGCAATTTCCCCTTATTACACAATTACTTAAACAAGATGGCGCTAAAGATCTAGTTATCGCATTAACGGAATCATTGAAAAAAATACAGTAAATGCATATAAATTTATGCAAAGTGCGTTGTCAGAGAGATCAGGTTACGAAAACAATCGCACCAACCTTAGCAACATCGTGTGTACGCTGAATGTCATGTTTATGAGCAAATGACGAATAAATGCCAAATTTAGGATCCACTGACGAGTTTTAAGACGCAAACGTCGTGTTTAGACCTCTTTCAACTGAAACACGATAGGGACACATTTGGGTCGTTGCTGTTTAAATGTGTCGCCCGTGCCCAAATGTATCGCTGCCACCTACCTGAATATGTGTTAACACTCGAATTTATCGCTATCACCCGAATATGCACCCAAATAGGTTTGTATCGTCTGCACCCAAATAGTTCGTTATTCCTGAGTTCGACACTATCACGTCGCTTGAACCGAAATACGTTAATATTACGTTACTTGCACCCAAATGCGTTATTATCACGTTACCCAAATGGGTTATTATCACATTGCGTCGTTTGCACCCAAATGCGTTATCATCACGTCCGCTTGCAACCAAATGCGTCACTACGTCACTACCGCCTGAATGTGTCATTTGCATAAATGCATAGGTATCACCAAAACGCGTTGTTATCGCCTAAACGCATCACTATCTTCAGAAGGCGTCGCTTGTACCTAAATTCTTGCCGTTAACCCCTTAACGATCGCATGATTTTCAAGAAAACAGTAATAGAAGTGCCTATTTTCTTTATTCAAGAAAATTGTATAAAAATAAATGTATGAACAATACATGTATTCATTTTTAATTTTTTGGAATTTTTTTTAGCTTGAAATCAAGAAAATTTAAATTTTCAAAAAAAAAAACCAACAATCAGGGTTATTGTGACCGAATGTTGGTTTCCCAGTAAGTAGGGAAAAAAATAAAAAATTTAACGTTTTAAACATTAAAAGAAAATTTTATGAAAAACTTACACATAATATACAAATAAATATCAATAATTTTTTTCTCGTATAATAAATTTTAGAGCATGAGATGCAAAGTCCAACGTCACAATCTGGACAGTACAGTTTCCTTCCTACATCTCTTATCGTTTTCATCTCTTCTCGAACAACAAACTTTGCATTCTCTTGATGGTTGCCTTTTCTTATCAGATGGAGGTATTTGTCTAAAGCCGGTATTACACTATAAAAGTCCTTTCATAAAACTTACAAAATGCAGCCAATAAGGCCAACGGTTGCATTTTCTAGAATGTAACCAATAACCTTATTGGTTAGATTTTTCAAGTTTTACAAAAGGGATTTATCAAACTTTTACAGTGTAATACCGGCCTAAGAAAATGCCTTTCAGCGAAACGGTTAGGCTTATCCTCCAAGCTTGTCCGGCCTCTTTTTGTAATAGTGTCTCATTTCCGATACGATAAGACAAACGAAACATCAAATCGGATTTTACCCCACCTTGTTTTTTGTAAATAAGATAGGAATTCAAAATAGTTTGATCTAACAAACGAAAATAAATGTTTTCTTATAGTATTTCTTTTTCCCCCTTTTTCGAGCAATAAAGTAATCTCCAAGATATTGGTCTACAATATCTACTGCTCCCATATTTTTGCTGTAATCTGTTACATTTATTTCACAACTTTGCTATGGCACTGTACATCTACCATGTCATTTGTATGGACAGTAGATAACATTATAAATAGCCTGGCATGTAAAATAAGGAATAAGAAATTTTCCCGGGTATAAGAAATGGATTGTTTTTAATCTCTTCGGTGCGTCACTTTGAACACTCCAGCCCGGAAACATCGCACGGGCACGAAAAATATAGAGCGGAAACTCAGCCCTCCATTTTTACGGGCGTGAGAGGGAAGGGGTTAATTAGACATAGCGATGCATTCAGAGTAGTTGATATCTCCTTCTTCTGCGCATACACCCAGTAGTACCTGAACGCCCGCCTCCCTCGAGTGCACGTACAATGTTGTGCAAAAAACAAAAAAAGTATTTAATTTTTATTCAAATACTCTGGCATCAGCTCCTTGAGAAGTTTTCCCTGGAATTTTCTCAAAAACCACCCTGTGTAACATCTACCGAAATTCCCAAACTCGAAACGGATCGAGTTGGATCAGCTCAATGGTGAATCTCAAGTGCAAAAATTTATCACTGTGTGCATGGTGCTTTTTTTTTTTTTTTTTCTCATCCGAATAGTCACGAATGTTCACCACACAATCATCATCATCATTGTTGAGAGGTCATTGAACTCCATCTCTCTCTCTCTCTCTAGTGGCATAAAAAGTCAAGGCCACTTGGTCAAACAGTCAACTCTTCAAAGGACAGAACAGGAAGACGAAAAAAAATGTATAATAATAGTAATAATAATAATAATAATAACCAATAAAAAAAAACAAGGGAATAAGAAAACTCTTCATATTCATGAAAGAAAAGGGACATGAGAGAAAAAAAAACGATTTTTTTTTTTTGACCAACTCACGCATAAAAACCGAAATGAATTGTGGGACGGCCCCGGGCACCGTCAAAAAAAAAAAAAAATTGAATGGGACACTCACGTGACCTTGCGGAGATCACGTGCTTCCGAGCGATTCAGTTGTCGTCTTTTTTTTCCTCCCCACATGCTTAATTAATATACTCACTGAGGTGAGTATAACACTAGTTTCTTTCAAACCAAACTAGATTTACGCAATAATTGTCATTGTAAATATGCAATTACGCATTTAATACCCCGTGTCCGAATTCTTCGAAAGTGTAATGCCAGAGGTCTTCAACCTTTTTCGTTTAGTCGCGAGCGGTGCCCGTACCCAGCATACCCGTCCTTAGGGGGGGTGTGCCACAGGTGCGGTACCACGGGGCAACGGGTTTTTGGGGGGTCACGTATTTACGGTGAAAGGAATGAAAAAAAATATATGTATATATATATGTGTATCAAATATACATTTTTTGTAGTAAACACGGTCTGAGCTTCGCAACTATGGAATTATGAAATTAATTTTTCACCAATTTTGGAATTCTAAATTTTTAGCAATTCAGAATTTTTCTGAATTATGGAATTTATTCATGAGTTCAGAATTTTTCATCAATTTTGTTATTTTGAATTTTCCCAAATTTTGGATTTTGGAATTTTTTTCTTTCATTTATTCTGAATTTTTATCAATTCTGAAAACTTTTTTCTTTTATTAATTTCGAATTTTCATCAATTCTGAAATTATAAATTTTTTTTATATCTTTCATTAAATCAGAGATTTCATCAAAATTCTGGATTTTTTTCTTCCATCAATTCTAAATTTTCATTGGTGTTGGAGAATCATTTGTTTCAATTATTTTTTTAAATTGTTTAATTCATAAATCTTTAATTAGTCCTCAGATATTTTCTTTCGTTAGGTCCTAATTTTCATTAGTTTTGGAATCATTTCTTTCACTTGAAATTTTCATTCATTTTAGTGTCTACTAGCTATAACACCCGGAGCTGCCCGGGTTTTCTTCAATAAAGCTTTTTGGATCACGTGATATGTCCCTCTTTCTTTGACAGACATGCAAACCATGAGTTAACCAGAAACGCAGAAATGGATTGTTTTTTTCCTTTTTCAAGGGGCGTGGGTATTTCGATCCCCCCCGCCCCGAACTTCAAGTTATCTATCTGCCTATTTCTGCTTCAAAAAAATGCGTAAATGAAGCTGTGGAATTTTTTCGATGTATTTTATGGGCCCATAATTAGTTTTAAAACATCCTAAACTACATGAATTTATGCATTTGAATATTAAAAGACAATACGGGACATTAATTTCATGCTTGAGAAGATATAAATAAAAAGTTGAAATCAATGTTATTGCCTGCATATCCAACTGAAAAGTATAGGTCCGGCAAATTACTTCATATTTAATCTCCTGGGCTTCGTATAAGGCTAAGGTCTAAGCGAACTCAATACTTCAAAAATCTAGAATTCAATACAATCTTTTAAATTATTGAAACCCCTACTAAATTTTCTCATTTCTACAGTAAAATCGACAATTTTAACACAGATTTCTATGGGGATCATCCTTTGCCTGTTCCTCAAAGTGATGCTGATGGTGATTCTGACGTCTACTCAAAAAGCTCTCATTACTGGGAGGACTGAAAAAATATCAAACCATTATAAAGGCATAAACTATTATACATATATACTGGCAGCATTAAAGAAGTAACAAACCATTGTAAAGGCATATATAGTATATATCTATATAGAGAACATACACACAGAAAATCAATTTTATATACACTGAAGAGCCAAAAAAACTGGTCCACCTGCCTAATATCGTGTAGGGCCCCCGCGAGCACGCAGAAGTGCCGCAATACGACGTGGCATGGACTCGACTAATGTCTGAAGTAGTGCTGGAGATAATGAAGTAGTGCAGGGAGATAATCCTGGATTATATCCCTGGAGGGACAGAGCCTGGGCCGTGACTGGTTTGTCGGAGATAATTGACACCATGAATCATGCAGGGCTGTCCATAAATCCGTAGGAGTAAGAGGGGATGGAGATCTCTTCTGAACAGCGCGTTGCAAGGCATCCCAGATATGTTCAATAATGTTCATGTCTGGGGATTTTGCTGGCCAGCGGGTATGAAAAGCCAGAAGAGTGTTCCTGGAGCCACTCTGTAGCAATTCTGGACTGGACGTGTGAGGTGTCACATTGTCCTGCTGAAATTGCCCAAGTCCGTCGGAATGCATAATGGACATGAATGGGTGCAGGTGATCAGACAGGATGCTTACGTACCTGTCACCTGTCAGAGTCGTATCTAGACGTATCAGGGGTCCCATATCACGCCAACTGCACACGCCCCATACCATCACAGAGCCTCCACCAGCTTGAACAGTCCCCTGTTGACATGTAGGGTCCATGGATTCATGAGGTTGTCTCCATACCTGTACGCGTCCGTCAGCTCGAAGCAATTGGAACCGAGACTCGTCAGACCAGGCAACGTGTTTCCAGTCCTCAACAGTCCAATGTCGGTGTTGTCGGGCCCAGGCGAGGCGTAAAGCTTTGTGTCGTGCAGTCATCACGAGTGTCACACGAGTGGGCCTTCGGCTCCGAAAGCCCATATCGATGATGTTTCGTTGAATGGTTCGCACGCTGACACTTGTTGATGGCCCAGCATTGAAATTTGCGGAAGGGTTGCACGTCCGTCACGTTTAATGATTCTCGTCAGTCGTCGTTGGTCCCGTTCTTGCATGATCTTTTTCCGGCCGCAGCGATGTCGTAGATTTAATTTTTTACCGGATTCCCGATATTCACGGTACACTCGTGAAATGGTCGTACGTGGAAATCCAAATTTCATCGCTACCTCGGAGATGCTATGTCCCATCTCTCCGACTATAACACCACGTTCAAACTCACTTAAATCTCGATAACCTGCCATTGTAGCAGCAGTAACCGATCTAACAACTATGCCAGACACTTGTTGTGTTATATAGGCGTTGCTGACCGCAGCGCCGTACTCTGATTGGTTCCATATCTCTTTATTTGCATACGTATGCATTTACCAGTTTTTGTGGCTCTTCAGTTTATATAGATATTTATTTGTGTGGATATTCTTCAGCATTCCTGTACATCTGTAATAATATATGAATCTTTGGATGCCGATTCAACTCAAAATATATAGAATTGGAGCTGAAAGAGGCCCCGAAATTATATTGAGATGCTTTCCCCCAATAATTTTCGCACTCGCGTCTGGTAAGGGCGACCCTGAGTACACAGTGGTGTCGAAAAACATAATTTTGAATGAGTGATTTCATTCCTATCCAAAATTTTAGGGTGTTTTTTAGTTTACCAGTGAAAAATAACTCTATCAGAAAGTTTTACCTAAACATTTTAAGGAGTATTTTCTCTCCTCAACGAAATTCGGAGGAGTAAAATGGAATTTCAATGCGTGAATCACGCATCTAGACGTGTATTGGCGAACACTGCCTGTACCCATCATCAATAGAAGAGCACACTCACGGAAAGTTTGACATACGTATGCCTGAAAAATCAGGATGATTTTAACAGGTGAATGAAATTTGTTTGCAATTTGTACTTTGCAACACAAAGTACCTAAATGGGACATGGATTAAGTGCTCACGATCGCGAAACCAGACACGGACATTGAGCATTATTTGAGTGCTTCAAGGAGCACCGCGCGGTGCTTGCGAGCAACACAGGTTGAAGATGCCAGGTGTATACGGAGGTGTACATGTTACGGCCAAAACCAAAAGTTGCGCACTTCGCGAACTAGCCAGGATAGTTGACCAGGCCAATATCCGAAATTCGGGCTTTCGAAAAATCGACGAAAGTTAACGCTAAAGACTAGACTGAGAATCATCAGGAAAATATTGTCTGTGAATTTTGATGTGATATTTTATTTTTCGTATACATTGACTGACAAAAATTGAACGCGTGCGATATTCGAGAAACCGTCCATTTTTACAGTTATTATCATTATAATTGATAAAGAAGACGGAATTTTTTATTCTCTGCCGGGAAAAGATTGAAAGTTCTTCTGAATCAGAGGTTGATGAACTCGTTGATAATTATATCGGAGTCTTCTAAAGTTTTCACGGTTAGTACGCAATGATATCGCTTATTACTAGAACCCGCAAAGCTTTTTCATAATTTTTCAAACATAAATATTTCTTATAATATTTTCATGAGGGGGGGGGGCCATTCAAGTATAATGTCAGCAAAATTTTTAGTCATTTTTGACCCCCCCCCCTTTTCTTGTCAGCAAAATTTCGTCAGCACTGCCCCATACCACCAACGCAGTGGTTCTCAACCTTTGGAAGCCCGCGGCCCGGTTGATTTCTTCTATGTGAGTGGAAGGCCCGGTCATATGCACGCCTAATGCGGCGTATGAATCGGTGAGTTATTCACGGCCCGGTTTGACTGGTGTCAGGGCCAGGTACGGGGCCGCGGCCCGGCTGTTGAGAAACGCTGTACTAACGCATATTGGTGGGATCGGAAACGTTAGCGGGCGCGTAGGGGGCTCGTGTGGCTCCCCCCAGACGAAAAAATATATTTTTTAATGCATTTTTTGCATGTGATTTTTTTTAATACATATATTTTCTCATTTTTGGTACATATTTCGGAACTTTTGACTTTTCGGGACTTTTTAATACATATTTTGGCTTTTTTATCCATATTTTGAATTTTTAATGCATATTTTGGCATTTTTAAGTGCATATTTTGGCATTTTTAAGTGCATATTTTGGCATTTTTAAATGCGTATTTTGGCATTTTTAAATGCGTATTTTGAATTTTTTAATGCATATTTGCATATTTTCAGAGCATACTTCGGGAACATTTTCACAATTACTAAATCTACATAGAAGTAAAAACCGGCTTTTTTTCCCCTTCTCCGGAATGGGCTGCTTTGCAAAAAGTGCAAAATAATCCAACAGCTAACAAACATAAGGGATTGGTATAAGAATATTTAAATATTATGTTTCTTGATTAACATTCAAGAGGGTTATCTACATTTTGGAAATGTTCCGTTTTGAAAGAAAATTAGTGGAAATGTTACCTTTTGATAAAAATTGAAGCCGGTTAAATCTGAAAAATGAGAAATTTCTACTCCATCTGTTGATTCCCGAAGGTTTTACCTAGCCAAGGAACGTACCTTTACTCTTCTTTCGTGAGTAATATAAGAAATATAAGATTTCTTTATGCAGTGGAACCTTCCATAACGGATACTGCCTTTAGCGGACACTTTATTTAATTACAATGACGGGACTAAATGTATTTTACTATCCTTCAACGGGCACCCCTCGTTAGCGGATAAAATTTTCGGTCCCATTTACGTCCGTTATCGAGAGGTTCTGCTAGAAAATGCGACTATGAACGCATTCCTGGAAAATGTGCCGATTTGAAAAAAAAAATCTCTTAACGCAAATAGGAAAATTGCATTGATATGTTCCCTTTTGAATAAAAAATACCGAACTTGACCTTGTAATTTCTACGAAAAACATTCCCGGAAAATTTCTGTTTAATAGACCGACAGAGCTCATCCCAAAGACTCAAAAAACCATAGAAAAGTAAATTTCGAAAAAAAGTGGGAATGTTCCCTTTTGAAAATGAGTCCCTCGTGTACGCAGTACTACTGGTGTACCATCTATTCAAAGGACACTGAGTGGCCATTTTATTATGACTACCTCGCCAATATTTCGTAGGGACACCTTTTGCTGTTAATACAGCGCTGATTCTTCTTGACATGGGCAAAATGCTGATAGGTCGTTTGTGAAATCTGAGATCCATGCTTGATGACCACATTTTCCAATAAGGTGAGAACAGTTGATTGTGGATTTGGATGTCTGATTAACATCGGTTCGAAAAGCCATACACAAATGTTTAATAGGATTGAGATCTGGGGATTGTGGCGGCCACCTAAAGCAAAGTAAACTCTCCTTCATGTTCCTCGAACCAATAATGTCCAATACCAGCACCATGACAGGACGCATTACTTTGCTGAAAGCAAAGATCACCATTAAGATAAAAGGATAAAGAATCGACATAACAGGATATACATACTTAATCAGCAACGATGTTCAGATACTCATGAACTAGAATTAAAGGGCTCAAATCAGGCCGGAAAAACATTCCCCAAAAACCATCGCATTGGCCTCCATCAGCTTGAAGAGTTGTAGCAATGCAATTGGCAACCACGCTTTTTGTGTCGTTTCCTCTAAATTATCATTCTCCCATCTGCGTGGAGTAGCTGAGAACGTGATAACCACATAAGTTGTTTGCAATATTAATCCATTCTGTCCAACCTTTCCACACCTTAGCGAATTCGAGACATTTTTTCTTGTTAGCTGCACATAGCAACGGTGTTCGAACTGGCCTTCAGCTTCCATATCCCATTTGATGCATTGTAAGGCGAACAGTACATTAAGAGATCCTTGATTAAGATCTGCTGAAATTTCTTTTCACTATTACCGTGCTGTTGTCTTTCACGCGTCTTTATTCTCTACGTTCCGCCCGAGCATTCACCAGTCAGTGACTATCACAAGTTAAATGCTAAGGTTTTTGGCCTGACAGAGAGTCCAGTCTTCAAACATTTCAACTACCTCGAACACATTTCACAAATCGTCCTCCTCCTGCCAAAATTATGAAAGTGCGAATTTCCAAAACGTGGGAAATGACATTTGAATGTTTACTCTACCCATAATACTCTATGGGTGTCATTTCCCTAAAATGCTTAACAACACGAGGTTTCAATAAGGGGCTAAATATTCGCGTTTCTGACAAAACTTAGCAAAATAAGGAATGCAACCAGCTGATAAACATAAAAGTGAAAATTTGCACATTCATGCTTCGGGCGTTAAGGAGACGAAATGCGCTTCATGGCTTAGAGCTCCTACAATCATCTCACGTTCAAAGTCCATCAAATCACGTTCTTTCCTATATCTTTACAAACAATTCACCTATACTCAGTAGACTCAATAGTCTCAGGAACTAAGCTTTTCTTTTTTATACTAACCTAGCCCTGTGGCAATAACCGTATGACGCCATTGCTCATTTTCTTAACTTAAAACTTTCAAGCGTCATATTTAATAAAGCGTCAACTCAGAGTGTACTGCAAGCCTCAGATGAAGTTTTATGGTCTGAGTTGTTTCCCATGGGCTGCATAAGGTCAGCAATACCACGAGTCGACAAAATGAAACTGGTTGAGTCTCTCAGCTTAACTAAAATGACTATATTTAATCGGTTTGTAAAAACACTAGGCATTAATCGGATACCTGACTATCTGAATTGGGAATTCTAATCGAAACCTTTTAGAGAGATCCTATCAGAAAGGAATCTGAGGAAACATTTGCAGCATCTGTCTTGATCGATCAAGGATCTGGGTTTAAGCAATGATGCAAATTAGACTAGAAATAATCGTTGAGATATTTAATGGTCTCATAAAAGTAATGTCACGACGAATGCGTGCTGTAATTCGACTCTGTTTAAAACAAGTGTTCTGTGATTGTAAGTCATGTGTGCGTGAGAAAAGATATCGTGGCCCGAAAAGGTGTCTTAGACTATTTTTTTTGGCTGTTTGAGACCGTTTTGAGCTATGTCAGATAATGCTATCCGAGATTGAAAAATTGGTAACTTTGTATACAGAAGACTTTCTAATCTGCGTTTTTAAACGGTTACAAATCGTTCCAGGAATGGTCTTCTATGTTTGGAGGGTTCTTCAGAACATAGATATCATAACGACGGTTCCTTACCTCTACTTTGCAAGTACCTAGAGTACTTTTGGCGATGACCCGATGTCCGTAATAAACTGTAGCTGCTGATGTCCAAAGATTTTTATCCGGAGTTGGATAACTCGAACGACCCCCGATGTAAGCTCCCAATTATAGCTGCTAATGCTATACGAGACCTATTAACTGGGAACCGTATATTCAGAGGAATTTCTAATCATCGTTTTTAAACCGGCTTTAGTTCCAGAAACTGGGTCTTGCATTTAGAAGGTTCCTTAGAACAGAGATATTATTGAAAAAGGGTACCTTACTTCTTTTATACAGAGTTTTGTTTCGCAGATGCCCTGGTGTCCACAATAAACCGAAACTGCCAATGTCTCAAATTGTTTATCTGGAGTTAGGTAACTCCGACCACCTGATAGCCTTAACACACCGTTGCCGCCTATGTCCAAAGTTGTTCATTTAGAGCAGTGGTTCTCAACCGGTGCTCCGTGTGCACTCCCCAGGGGTTCCGCGGCCACTCGAGAAAAATAAAAAAAACAACAGTAAATGTGAAAAAAAAATTATAAATATTTATAAAAATAAATCAGTAATTTTAATGAATAAATAAAAAATAGGCCTACTGGGCTCCGCCAAAGAAATTTTTTACCAAAAAGCGTTCCACGAGTCAAAAAAGGTCGAGAACCGCTGATCTAGAGCAGTGATTCCTAAACATTTCGTTTCATCGCCCCCTTCACATTAGCAATTTTTTTCTCTCATCGCCTCCAACACAAACGAACCTATAGGATCCTATGTAATACCCGTAGATTCCACCTCCACCGGACTATTCTACCACTCCCTCCAGGGGGGGACGGTATTACCCACTTTTAGAAACACTGATCTAGAGTTAGGTGAATCTAGGAAGGTCCGATGTCCACATTAAACCGTATCTGCCAGTGTCCAAAGTTGTTAAGCCAGATAACTCCGATGTCCACACTGAATTCCAGATGTTGATGTTCAAAGTTGTGTGTACAGATTTAAGTAACCCGGACCGATGTTCACACAGTAAACTGCAGCTGTAGATGTCCGACGTTGTTTGTATGAAGAGTAACGTAACTAACGCAACGCAACTTTTTTTTTTTGAGCAGGCAACGTCTTTGTGGTACAATGACTGAATATTATCGCCTGAGAAACTTTTCAATATAACATTAATAACTGTCAGAACATCCAACAGAAGCGAACGAAAAAAAAAATTGTTAAAAAAATTACTTTGTCCTAAATATGTCGTCCAAGTCGTACGACATCTCCATGACACGAAAATAATGCTATGGAAAAAAAAACAATCCCAACTAAGAAATCAGAACATTTCTATCCGTCAAGTGACATGGCTCCCCCTTAAAATCCCTCTAATAACACGGCGTTACTTTCGTTCGTGGTATTTGTATCTTGGACAAAAAAAAAAAAAAAATCTTGTATGTGCGTTCTATGTTGGCAAATGATTCCGTATATGTGTATGGAAAAAAAAAGAAAAATAGAGGAGTTTTAAGAAAGATGAAATTTTCCACATTTCCGGGGTCGAATGTGATGTCGTCCACAAAATCCATGAGTCATCCAGAGACACATTATTACGTACATATAAGAACCAGAGACGTTTTTCGATGATAGCTGCTGTCGAAACATGAGAACTGAAAAAAGTCGAAAAAAAGAAACACACATCATTCTGTGTAAAAAGAAAGGGTCATTGAACCTTTCCTTTCTGAACAAATCTTCGCAGAATGAAATCGTCACTCTTTATTACTATATTACATATATATTTTCTTTATCCTCTTCTCTGCGTATCGTGTGTATAAATAATATTTGTAATCAATATTTTTCATTCTCAATGTTACGTAATCTACTTCAGACTTGTGACACCCACTGCCGTTATATCTTAGTAAGTATTTAATGATAACGTGTTTATAGTTTGTTTTTTTTTCATTCTTCTTCTCTTGTTATCGATTGTTTACTGATATAACGGTTGTTAGCAACACTTCAGAAATCGCCATTCGATTCTGTTACTTGATACTCGGCTTTGGGTGTACTTAGGGTTCTTACTCTAGCGGGAAATATTTCGAGTATGGTGATAACTTCTTAAGAGAGCGCTGCAAACTTCATAGTGGGAGGACACTAAACCGTATTGGGATTAACAGAAGTTTTTCATTGGTCTTTCGAGACCGTAAATGTAGTAAACATGTTGGAGTGTGAGATGCTGAGCTCTATAATCTCATAGTACTTAATTGGTCTCTACGGCAGGTTCAAGGTCTCGGTTAATACAGTTTTGGTCTGCGTAACCCAAGCTGATCGTCGAGGTTCTTACAACCCGAGAGAAAGTGTTCGAATCATTTGCACTAATTACGTCGGAATTCGTCACCATTGAACACATTTAATTCCTCGGAATATATACAGTTTTGTTCTACCCGAATTAAAAATTTTAGCCCGTTGCCCCATTCGGACCATTTTTTTTTCTCGTGGTTCCCGTCTTATAACCAGGATCTCTCACCCCCTATCCCGGAAAGAGACTCTTTCTATATAATGAATTTATTTTTTTCAGTAAATTTATAGTGAACAAAAGTTTTGCAAATAAGATCGGTCTTCATTTCCTTTTGTCATAGTTCCGTTCAGGGGCATCTCGAAATCAAGGGTCCCGCGCGATGTTCTGGGAGCCCCAGAACATCTGGGAGCTAGAAGTGAGAAGTGATAGCTTACATATTTACTTTTGTATTCCCAAAATCATTAATACCAATTTTCATCAGGTGAGCAGAACCCCTTATGGTCATGAGACGTCTCTAGTCTCAGACTATCTCACGAGACTTCATGGGCCAGATAGTCGTGGCTTTATGGGCAGTACTGCTAGATTCTAAAACTGGTCATACTTATTTTTACCTTCAATTCACACAAAAGCTTTATTTCTTCACATCTTATAACTTTTAATGAGCTTTCTGTGTTTTCTTAAAAACCTGCCATACGGCTACCTTCCACTTTATTTTCTCCCATGGCCCCCCCTCCCCCACCTTCCCTTAAAATATCCCGCTACCCTATGACCCTCCTCGTGATAACCCGGTTGAAAAAGTCTACCTGACCTTGAATACTACCTTGAAAAGTCTACTTAACACCCGAATACATTTGGCAAAGGATCGAGTACCATTACGAACATCTAAGGGTGCTGAGACAAGGGGTAATTAACACCGAGCCTTATTTACCTAAAGTAAATATACTTGAGGAGTTTCATGTAGGGTTATCACATTACCAGCCATTATTTTTGGATAACTTAAGCTCGAACACTTAGTATATAAAAAGCATTTCCAAGAATACATGGCTGTTAATGATAGTATTGCAAAATATAAGTCTTCAAAACATTTCTATCAATGTCTTCAAGCAGATCTTTTTTTGCCATTAATAAATCCGTTTAAAAAATACATCTATCCTGGGATTTAAAATAAAGCGTTGACAAACATTAAACATCCGTCCATCCAAGAATTTTATTTCATTCTGAGGTCAGCGTCCGCCTTACTTCATAAGGAGAGAGATTCAGAGGGACAAAAATGATGTCACATCCCGCTCTTCCCGTTGCCATGACAACTACGGTGTAGCCGTAGTCACAGCGGCTGTGCCATTCATCTGCCTTCACTCCCTGTAGAAACAGAATCACGGCCGTTAGGGGTGCGTGACTGGGCCCCGCGCTTTGTTATGGGGGGGGGGGGAGAGAGGTGAGGACACACTCAAATTTAAAAAACATTGGAAGCTTTGGCTAATTCTTAAATTATTTCTTGCATCGATTCTAGAATTCTTTTGCTGTTCATTCTGGATTTTTAAGAATTCTGAAAATTTCTTTAATAAATTTCGGAATTGTTTTTTTTTATAATTTCGTAATTTTTTTAACGAATTTCGTAATTATTTTAACGAATTTCGTAATTATTTTTTTATGAATTTCGGAACAATTTTTTTATGAATTTCGGAACAATTTTTTTATGAATTTCGGAATAAATTTTTTATCAATTTCATAATTTTTTAATGAATTTCGTAATTATTTTTTTATCAATTTCGTAATTTTTTTGAATGAATTTCGTAATTATTTTAATGAATTTCGTAATTTTTTTGAATAAATTTCGGAATTAATTTTTTTTCATTAATTTTGGAATTATTTTTTCCCATAAATTTTGGAAGTATTTTCTTCATAAATTTTGGAAGTATTTTTTTCATAAATTTCTGAAATATAATTTCTGAATTATTTCTGTCCCAAATTTGAAATTATTTGCCATAAAATTTACAATTTTTGTCAATTCTGAAATTATTTCTGACTTCTCACTGCTGCTGAAATTATTTATTGCAATTGTTTTTAACTCATCCAATTCGAAAAATTATCATTAGTTTCGGGAATTGCTTCTCTAATTAGTTCAAAATCCCCTTCAGTGCTGATATTTTCATCAGTCTCTTGTGTTAATTTACGTTTAATTTTGCGTTTATAATATTTCCCACGCATATTTCTCAGCATTCCTGTTTTTTCCGAAACAATAGATGTCCTCCCCAACAAAATACATAAAATCACGGCAAAGGAGGTCCTAAACACTTTTAGTGCCCCGAAATTATTGATACGCATCTGGCCCCGTGTATGCTAAAGGCGGCCCTGTGTAGAAATAAGACTTAATTTTTGATACAGTTTCATTAAATAACAACTTTTGACTACAAAAAATCCTAGAACTCGTTCATGGGAGTTTATAACATAGGCATGAACAAACACATTAACTATTTTGGTCATTACACACGCGAATGAAAAATATCAGGCCGTAAGGTTTTCAGCCTCATGGCCTATTATTAAAAGAACCGTTGGTTTCCTTTATTTCGGCTAAAAATATTGTAATTTTTTTTAATATCAGCATAATTGAATTACATAAAAAAAAAAACAAGGCCTAGTTCTCATTCCCACTTTACGGTATTCGGGGCCCCACCTGTAGAGCTTTTCAAAGGGTTAATAACGGATAGAAAAAATTTCTAACGGCATTAAAAATAACAATAGCGATGGCCTAACCGTGTAGTTGTAGGCCTACACGGAAAGGGAAACCATTTCGCTTCAAATATATATATATATATTCGTATTTTATAGTATAGAGAGAGAAAGCGGGGCGCCCCCCTTCAAAAGAGAGAAATTGCTCATGTGTGAAAAGTTTAGGGGGGCCCTTTCAAGGGGCTCCCAATTTTATTGTTATTAATATTTTTTTTTAATAGTTACAGTCATTGCATTAACAGAAATAAGGGTCAGGTACCGAGCTACTACCTATGCAGGTCAGCCATTTTTTTTTTCCGAACATGTCCTACGACAGGAGGCCCTTACAGAAACCGTTTAATGTCATTTTTTTCCATCCAAGTGCTTATTGTACACACATGTTTTAGTTCTTCCTGTTGACCGCTATATTTTTTTAACATTTTTGATGGACATCTGGGTTTGTTGCCCCCTTTGAACACTCGCAGGTGCTCCTTTTGTTCGAAACAAGTGTTCGGTGATCGTATGTCGCGTGCGTGTGAGAGGAGATTGTGCATCGAACAGCCGTTGTTATTTATGGCGGGTTTGAAAACGTTTCAAGCCATGCCAAATAATGTTACCCGAAACCCCTGGAAAGTTGGTAACCTTTATATTTGCAATAATTTCCTAATCAGCGTTCCTAGATTGGGTTGCAAGTATTAGTTCCCTAGCAATGGTTTCCTACACATTTCAGGATGTTCCTTAGAACATAGATATCAATGCAAGGGTTCCTAACTTCTTCAATGCAGGTATTCAGAGCTTCGTTGCTCTGGTGTCCGCAATCAACCATAGCTGCCGATGTCCAAAGTTTTTTTTATTCAGAGTTAAATAGCTACGATGTCCACTCTAAATACCAGCTGATAATGTCAACAGCGAACAGCAGTTGCAAACGTTCATAGTTGTTTATCCAAAGTAACTTTGGCAGCTCGGTGTCCGCAATAAACCGTAGCTGTCAATGACCAAAGTTGTTTATTCAAAGTTAAGTAACTCCGATTGCCCGATGTTCGCCATAAACCCCGTTTAGCTGCTATAATGTTCTAAGGTTTTTCTATACCGATGTTAACTCTAAATTCCAACTGATAATGATCGCAGTGAACATCAATTGCAAATTTCTAAAGTTGTTTACTCAGAGTAACGTATATCTGACAGCCCGGTATTCGGAATAAACAGCAGCTGCCAATGTTTTAAGTTGTTTAACTAGATAGAGTTGGGCAATTTCGACGACTCGTTATCCGCAAATAAACTGCAAACTCACAATACAGTTGGTGACTTCTTTATCTGCCTAATGTTGGTTTATAAAGAGTAGAGAAACTTCAACCCTCCGATCGCTGCAATAAACCACCACAGCTGCCAATACCCGAATTTATCTTTCAGAATTTCTTCCTGGACTACTAATGATTTACTTCTAAAGCTTTAAGTCTAAAGTAGTGTTTCCCAAGGTGGGCAATATCGCCCCCACGTAGGCGATAAAATGGTCTGGGGGGGGGTGATAAAAGCTAGTGGTTTAACATAGGATCCTATGGGTTCGATTCAGTAGGAGGGCGATGAGAGAAAACAATTTCTGAAGAAGGTGTTCAGAACAAAAAGTTTGGGAAATTATGGTCTAAAGCAGAGCGATTCTCAACCGACGTCCCGCGGAGCCCCAAGATCTCCGTGAGAACTCGCAGGGGCTCCGTGGTCGCTCGAGGAAAAAAAAAACCTACTAAATTTGAAAAAAATTATTAATATTTTTGAATAACAAAGATAAGTCAGTAACTTTGATGAATAAATTAAAAATAGGCCTACGGGTCACCGCCATAGAAATTATACACCGGAAAGAGCTCCGTGGGTCAAAAAACGGTGAGAACCGCTGGCCTAAAGAATTAGAAAAAGAGTTGCAAAATATATATAGCATATAGTCCGTATTTCATAATTTATTCCGCATTATTACTGATCACTACCTTCACCATTACAACAATGATGAAGGTAGTGATCAGTAATAATGTGTCCAATTATTGCTCTTAGCCGCGAAAATATTCACATGCCTCAGACACTCATATCGAGTGTCAGACGGGTTTTTTTTTTGTAGTTTAAATTATAATTTTTATAATGGTCCCTTTGTGTTTTCAGCTGCACAACGCTTAATCCATTCTGCTCGAATTCAGGCTTTATATTGTTTCTTTGCAATTTACCAACGAGAATTGAGACAAATTAACCGTAACCATGGGGGGGGGGGCGGCTCTGCTAGCTGTATGTCATCATTTTGCTCATTACCATTCATCTCATGACGACTGAAACATTATGTGTTTATAGAGAGAAACGATGTTCATACGAAAACCTCGATAACCAAGCGGAGATTGAGATGTAGTTCGGAAAGAAACTAACACGTTTCTTTATGGACAGCGGAGAATGACATCGTTTCTCTCTATATATCGCCATCTGGGGGCTAACGTCGTAAGAGCTATTAGCTGAGCTAGGCGACGTCCATGCGCTGTCCCGTTCAGCGTTCATAGGTATGCTCTAAGGAAAGGAAATGTTTGTCCTGTGTAGTTCAATGGTTAGAACACTCGCCCGGACAGTGAGAGATTGGTGGCTCGATACCCCTACAGAGGAATGTGAATGTTCTCTCCGAACTACAGCTCAATCTCCTGTTGGTTATCCAGGCTTTCGGACTTCACTATGTGTTTAGTCGTGGGATTTTCTGTAGATGTCACAGTGGAGCTCCAAGTGATCACAAGAAAACAAATATGGAAGGAGTTTAAGTTACTCTACTGTCCATGGTTCAATGGAAGGGTTCCTTAACAGCAAAAAGGTTGAGAAACGCTGGCTGGGGGTGATCCCGAATGGAGTTGCGATGACGCATCAGTCTCCAAAGAGAAAGACCTTTTCCTTCGGTACTTAAAAATTGACGGTTGTCTCAGACGCGATATCGATTGCCGATAGAGCCGCGTGTGATGAAAATCTAATACAGTGCTCACTGCACATAATGTGATCGCATCGGGACTCGATGTTTCTGATAACAATAACCGATTGATTACTTTTTCCGAAATAAATTTGAAACGAAATACGACGAGCATACGTCCTGTTTGATCGAACGGGACGTATGAAAACGGGACAAGTCAGTTTTTCTTTTCCACATAACTGGTTTGCGACATGTTCAAAATATCGCAACATTTTATTTTTTACATTGTTCTAGAACATGATATTTCTTCATTAAACTAAAATTCTGCGTTTATTATTATTCAGTGGTTATGGAGAGTTTGAAGAGATCTATTTGTGTTTTACGAATTGCGATAATTTTTTCTTTAAATATGCGGTACGTTCCATAGATCCTCGGAGTAAAGCCTTTTTTGCCAAGTAACTGTGAATTTGGTCAACCGAAAGAAACTGACCAAGAACCGAAGGAAGGGACTTTTATTACGTTACATTTGTCTCCACTATAAGTAGGCCATTGCAAAAGTATCTTCCTTCCGACATAGATTATAGTGACTATTGCTCGAATAGAGCATTGTGAACGTAGTACGGAAATGTTTATAAACTAGGGTACACCTGACCTCCCACATGGTCTTACAGCTTGGTAGTAACAACTATGGGGGGGGGGGAAATTAAGTCTAGTTTATTCAGCTTGATTGATAGCCTAATATTGATAACATAAACCGAAGTGCAGAAAACTTCCCCCCCCCATGCTTATGATACGTTCTGTACTTAACTAAGGCGATAACATTACCCATGATTCTAATAAACGGCGTCCACTGTAATATACATCAGAATTAAAAAAATCAGTGCCGTCCATTAGCCTCTACAAGCTGTCCGACAACTTACTAATATCGAATTATGTTAAAAATAAGGATGTTATACATATATACTTTTCAGAAGTAATGGTTACTGTAAAACACTTAAAGTGATGCAATAGATTTATTTATTTTACACAACAAAAAGTTAAGAACAAAATTTTATACAATGAAGCTCTGAATAAAGCGGAGATTACAGAATGAAGCTGATTGCCAAAAAAAAAAAAAAAAACAATTTTCATTATAAAGAGTCACTGAACTGACAACAGATGTCGCTAAATGTCATTTAGTTGATGCTAAACACGGAAATGAATTTTAAAAGAAATGTAAATATTTTCCAATATATGATAACAAGGTTCCCACATCACGAAACGGGCCTCCTGGTCGTGACCGTGACTTCTCACGCGTCCCCCTCTGTACGTATGTACGGAATTCCGATTTGACTGCGGCCAGCGCATAATTACAAAACCACTGGGTCCGTGTTAGGCCGGGATTACACTATAAAAGTTTTATAAAACTTGGAAAAGTGATGTTGGTTACATTCGAATGTAACCGGTAAGCTTATTGGTGGGTTTCAACTGTTGTGAAATATCTTTTATAAAACTTTTATAGTACAATCCCGGCCTATTCAAAAATGCAAGAAATTGTGCATAAACTGTGCATTAATACAGGTTTGTAGACCTTTTCGGATAATCCACGGGCCAAATATGAGGTATTTCTTGTGCTCTCGAGCCAGAAACTAGTGAAAAAAGGTGACCATATGACCCGTATTTTACGAGACATTCCTGTGATTTTGGCTTTCAGCTTGTTTCTTATTTCCTGTTTTTTCCAGTATTTTCAACGAAGTTCGAATTTCCGGTCTTTATTGAAATCCATGATTGAGATTATTTTCATAACTTATAGATTATCTTATGGTAATTATGACTGATCATCATCATAATCAATTATAATGATATAAATATGTTCATCTCACATATTTGTCAAACATATAATTTTTTTTTTGTAAATTAGATTTTAGTCTATTGCGGCTTGCAGTAGACCCTCTATTTTCCACCATTGGCAATTTTTGGAAATTTTAGCGATACCGTAGTTGATAACTTTTCTTATCTTTGATAAGTTAGGTTAGCTAATTGCCAACTCTACTTAACATTGGCAATTCTCTTTGGCTACAATTGGCAATTCCACTTACTTTCGACAATTCTTTTCGGCAATAACTGACAACTCTACTTACCTTTGGCTATTCGTTTTGGCTATAATTAGAAACTCTGCATAATTTCGACAAATTCTTTTTTTCGGCAATAATTGCCAACTCTATTTACCTTTGAAAATTATTTTTGCTACAACTGGCATCTTTACCGCAACTAGGGAGAAGCAGGCAGGTCTGGGGCCCCCGGGACCAGAAGGGACGCTGAGTTCACCCTTTAACTACTCTTTCTTCATTAAACGGGTTGCCAAATTCGTGATTGCCCGGCTGACAAAATATCTTGTTGCGGCCTTTCTTACCTTTGGCAGCTTTTTGGCTATAACTGGCGATTCCTCAATGGATCCCAATTTCCAGTATTTTTATGAAGGAAAAGATGGTAATCTTCTACTACTGACAATTTCCCATCGGAACGCATTTCGCGGGATGGATGGGGGGGCCCTATTTCGTCCGTGGGCAGAAAACGCACCCCCTGCTTTAAGACTTCATAAAACTCATCGATTCAAATCAATACTTGAGTCGCCATTTGAAGCAGTAGCGCATTGTCACAGTGACTTTCGAGTGCACATACGGTATGTACCCTGTACCTATAATATTTTTGTTAGTATAAGAAATTGTGTAAAGTGGGGGGGGGGGCATTCCACAGTGATTCAGTCACCCGTCATCGTATACGATTGCCGAAATAGAATGCCACGTGACGGTTATGACCCCCTATCATGATATCGACCATGAAAGAACTTCGCACAATAACGTGTACAGCGAACAGCTATAAGAAATAAACAAGTTACGCACTGCTCGTACTTTATAACAGCAGCTGGAGAGAAAAGTATACTTGCCATATATTGCCATTTTTTTATGCTGTATATCAACGCGGGGGGGGGGGGAAGGCAACCTTCGTAAACAACTTGACCTGAGGAAGGCTTATCGCAAGCATTTATGCGCGTATTGTAAGTATGAGCGCGTCGACAATACCTGCGATCGTAATAACACGCAGGATCAGAAAACTGTGTGTTTACTGTAGCATTTTTCAACGCTTTTGAAACTTGGTTATCACGATATCGAACATTCCTCGGAATTTTGTCGTTATGACCGATGTTGACGTTTTAAAGACATTGTTTGACAAAAAAGCAACAATCTCATGCAAAGTCTTTGATTGCATCTGATTATACAGTCGATGCTTGATATAACGACCCCCCTTTTTGTCCCATTGAAAATGGACGTTACATTGGGAGGGTCGTTATATCGAAAGTAAAACGTATATGACTGTCGTTCTATGAAAACATTTGGGACTCATCCTACCGTTCGTTCGTTGTAATTGAATGGTCGCTATTACGTAGGGTCGTAATAACGAGCGTGTGATGTATTTATTGCATTATGATTGTCTAAAATTCTAGTCTAATTTCCTTGACCACTCATTCCTCCAGTATGAAGGCCTTGGGATACATTCCGTTTAGCCGCCCACCCCGTTAATATGCGGGGTGGGCTGCCCACCTTCGTCTAAGTCACTCTTTTGGTGGCTCACATGCTTTCACATTTTTCTTGGTCACTCCCATTCTTACACGCTCTCCAGGTCATTTCAATGCTATCTTGGTCAATATTTTGGTCACTCCCATGCATACGCACTCTATAGATAACCATGCTTACACATTTTCCAGGTCAATATTTTGGTCACTTGTATACTTGCAAACTGTTTTGGTTACCAGCATTGGTACACTTCATAAAAAAGTAGATGACTGGTCACTCTTTAGCCCCCCCCCCTCCCATACTTACATCTATTTCAGTCACTGTTATGATCGCTCTATGCTTAACACTCTCTAAATCACTGTTTTGGTCACTCCATTATTACACATTCTCTAGGTCACTCCATTCTTACACATTCTCTAGGTCACTCCATTCTTACACACTCTGTAGGTCACCCTCCCCACAAAGCAGAATATGCCGAAATCTGTGACCTACGTCGCAGAACAAACAGAGCTACTGTAGAACAATTTGGAAAGTTTTGAGAAAAAGTGCAAAAAGCGGTGTAGTGCAGATTTTTACCGCAGAACATTTCCAGTCAGCCGATGGCTCGTTGCAGAACAATGCAAAACATTCTGCTTTTGGGGGTCACTCCCATACCTGCACACTGCTTTGCTCACCGACATACTTGCACGTTCTCTAGATCACTGTTTTGGTCACTCACATGTTTTCACAGACTCTAGATCACTCACTGATCCTCGCTATCTAGACTCAGGCGAATTTATGAGTCTGCCACTCTTCCTTCATTCTACTAATCTCCTTGACCACTCATTCCTCAAATTTGCCGCAACTCCGAACTTGGCCATAGTGGTATAGCCCACCCCCCCTCCCGTATATACTCCTCTGCTTTCGGTAAATAAATGGTGAAGAAAACAATCGCGTAAATCTTAATTTAAGATGGCGGTGATGTTTTCTCGACTACTAAACCGTGAAAAAAAATACACATTTCAAGATACTACACATAATTCTTTTTAAATCCTTGTTCTGGTTAAACTTGAGCAATATAAACATGAAGAAAAATAACAAATATATACATGTAATATATAAAAGGAAGAGCCATGCATGGCCCAATGTCTTCCTTGTGACCTATTGGTATGAATGAGCTCCTACAAGTGTGCGACATGTGTTTTGGAGTAGAAACGTCATTGCACAGGATTTTATTGCATCTGATTACATTTATTATAGTCCAATTCTCTAAAAGAGAAGTCAAATTTTCTTGACCGCTCATACCTTAAATTTTAAGTCCCTGAGATATACTCCTCTACTCACATGCTTTCACACTTCTCACATACTCCTCTGCTCACATGCTTTCACACTTCTCACATACTCCTCTGCTCACATGCTTTCACACTTCTCACATACTCCTCTGCTCACATGCTTTCACACTTCTCACATACTCCTCTGCTCACATGCTTTCACACTTCTCACATACTCCTCTGCTCACATGCTTTCACACTTCTCACATACTCCTCTGCTCACATGCTTTCACACTTCTCACATACTCCTCTGCTCACATGCTTTCACACTTCTCACATACTCCTCTGCTCACATGCTTTCACACTTCTCACATACTCCTCTGCTCACATGCTTTCACACTTCTCACATACTCCTCTGCTCACATGCTTTCACACTTCTCACATACTCCTCTGCTCACATGCTTTCACACTTCTCACATACTCCTCTGCTCACATGCTTTCACACTTCTCACATACTCCTCTGCTCACATGCTTTCACACTTCTCACATACTCCTCTGCTCACATGCTTTCACACTTCTCACATACTCCTCTGCTCACATGCTTTCACACTTCTCACATACTCCTCTGCTCACATGCTTTCACACTTCTCACATACTCCTCTGCTCACATGCTTTCACACTTCTCACATACTCCTCTGCTCACATGCTTTCACACTTCTCAAATACTCCTCTGCTCACATGCTTTCACACTTCTCACATACTCCTCTGCTCACATGCTTTCACACTTCTCACATACTCCTCTGCTCACATGCTTTCACACTTCTCACATACTCCTCTGCTCACATGCTTTCAGAAGTCAAATTTTCTTGACCGCTCATTCCTTAAATTTGAAGTCCCTAAGATATACTCCTCTGCTCACATGCTTTCACACTTCTCTCGGTCACTCTTTTGGCCACTCCCATCGTTACACGCTCTAATCTCCTTGACCACTCATTTCTCAAATTTGCCGCCACTCTGAACTTTCCCCCCACAGCGGTGTAGCCCTCTTAGCTCCCTACCCCCCGTATATTTGCCGCTGAGGCGTCAGCTTTCGTCAAGTACATGGTAAAGAAAACAATTGCGCAAAATCTTAATTTAAGATGGCGGTGTGATTTTTTTTCTCGACTACTAAACCGTGAAAAAAAAATACACATTTCAAGATAATACACATAATTTTTTTTCTAAAAAAATCCTTGTTCTGGTTAAACTTGAGCAATATCCACGAAGAAAAAGAACAAATGTATACATGTAATATATACAAAAGAAAGAGCCATGCATGGTTCCAACGTCTTCCTTGTGACCTATTAGTATGAATGAGATTCTACAACTGACCGATATGCGTTTTGGCCAAATAATAATAATAATGAAATGGCGTTTTTACGGTTGCATGACTGTGTCAAATTTACGAACTAACCTTCCAGTATTTTATTATTCTGAAAAAAAAAAAGAAAAGAAACCCCGTATGTATAAATTTCGTAATAGTGTTGTTTGTGTACGCAATGTGGATATAATAACCGACACTGTTAGTTCACAGCTTGGAAATTTATAACTTTCCTTGAGTTATATTACTATTATAGCTTTGCGTAAGTTAAATAAGATGGAAAGTTAAGAGAGAGAGAGAGAGAGAGAGAAGGTGATATTCTCTTTCTCTCTCTCTTTTATTGCGAAACGTGTATGAAAGCGCGTGTGGTGAGGATTTCTTTTGTGTTCGTGAAAAACGGGACCCTGTGTGTGTGTGTGTGTTGTGTTATGGTTATTATGACACACACCAAGCAGTTCTGTGTGTTTGATAATTATTATTATTTATTTTTTTTTTGCCTTTGTTGGTTTTGATATGGTTGATTGTGAGTGAATGAGGTCCCTTGAAAGCGAGGCATGAGCAGGAAATAGTTTCGAAGTCCTTTTTTGTTGTTGATGTTCGTGTCTCTTTAATGTTGAAGGAGAGAAGAGAACGTTTTTCTGTCAAGGACTGATGTGTGTCTTGAGGAGTTTTTCCGTATGGACTGCACAGGAGTGGCTCTCAAATAGTGGTTCTCGTATTTATGGTTTTGCCGCCTGTGGATACATGGATTTTTGTCGCCCTTCTTCCATTCTAGTCTAATTTTCTTGACCACTCTTTCCTCGAATTTGCCTCTCTGTGCTGTAGCCCGCGTAGCTTTTTTCACCCCACTCCTGCAAGTAAACAGGTGCCTCTCTGAGTCGCTCTCTTAGCTATTGCCATGCTCACGCTCACTCTTTCAGTCATTCACTGCATACTGTTTCGGTCACTCACGTGCTTGTACACTGTTTTGGTCACTCACACTCACATGCTTGCACACACTATAGGTCACTCGTTTGGTCGCTCACTGACTGGTTCCTCGTATTATAGGTCACTGTTTTGATCATTTACACGTTTGCATATGTTCTAGACCAGTCTTTTGGTCATTCACATGTTTGCACACTCACTGACCTGGTCTCCCGCTCTGTAGGTCGCTCCTTTAGTCAATATTTTGCTCACCCACGGGCTTGAGAACTCTCTAGGTCACTCTTTTGGTCAATCTTTTGGTCACCCACGTGCTTGCAAACCCTTTCTCAAGTCCCTCTTTTGGTCATTCATTCACCAAGTCGGGAGGGGGAGGTTACGTGGGATCGATTTTTGGAAGGCGCACAAAACTTTCTTCCAGAGAAAAACTTTGATTCCGCACATCAAAAAAACATTTAAATTAACAGAAAGTGTTTAATATACCATTTATTATGAATTTTCTTCCGATACTTCAATATTTTCACCGAAATATCACTTTTTTTTTTCTATTTTTTGGCCGGCTTGGGAGGGGACATGGGCTCCCTTGAGCACCCTCGCGTATGCCTTTGGATCGAATCCCTTGATGTCTGGGCAGAGGCCGATTTATTGAGGTTTGTACAAATTTTGCCACCCTTCTCTCATCCTACTAGTTTTCTTGGCCGTTCATTCCTCAAATTTGCAAGCCTGGGCCATAGCCCGCTAAGCCCCCGCCCCCCGTAAATACGTGAGGTGATTGAATATTTTTACCGTTTGTATAGGCCTAATGCTCTCTGTGGCGATACTTTTTAACGGGGAGATCGGCTCGCCTACCCTGGGCTAGAGTTCAGTGAGCTTCCTTCTTGTGGTCTCTTTATTATGGGTAGCAGGGCAAAGTGATGATCTGATGAATCATACTCAGCCGGAAATATATATACATGTTACTGCCAAAGCCCTAAGTGCGGAATTGGCCGAGAGTTTTGGCTCAAGTCCGATTTGCAGAAATGATTCGGGTTTTGACCGGCCAATTCGCCAAATGGCTGGAGATCCCTGTCCAATGTTCGGTGTGCTGAGGTAAGACGGTCCGGTAGGTGCCAAATTCCTTTTTTGCATCGTCGCCAACATGTGATACATGACTGTATGGCATAGCTGTATTATGAATTAGCTCCATGTGACGGAAGAAAAAACGAAATAGGAAATTTGAGAGAAAAAAAAAACGTTTTATGTAATAAATAGCCATATACAGCTTTTTTGTGACTGCGGTTTGATGGGTTGCCATAGCTAACGTATTAACTAGACATAATTATCAAGGGAAGAAAGCCAACTTGGCGATGACCCCGAATCATGTCGTTTTGCTCTCGGACTTTTGTCAGGGATCTCCGGCTACTTCGCGAACTGGTTGGCCACCAAAGCCCGAAATTCGGAGATTGGCAGGGTCAACATTCAACGACATTAGCCAATACGCGAACTGGCTAATTTCAGGCTTTGGCAGTAACATATACACAGCCTACATGTTTACTTACAGTAGAACCTCTTTACAACAGGCCAACAGGGACTGAAGGTTGTCCGTTTTTTGAAAGTCTGGCGTCCTAACAAATAATTCTCATAGGGCTGTAATGCAACAAGGAAAGTACAGTAGTTGCATGGACTCCCATGGAACAGTTGAACTGAACCGCTGCTGTACATCAGTGTTCTTCAACCGTTGGTCCGCTGACCTGTACCGGTCTGTGGGAACTTTCAGCCGGTCCGCAAAAAAGTTATTCACCAGATTGAAAACTTAGCCCAATGTATATGTGGCCGCTACGTAATTATTAGTGCTCGGATTTTTATGACTTTACATTTTTTTTTAATGCGTTTTGCATATTTCACTATTTTTTCACAATAGTATATTTTTCATTAGTAATTTTAGGGTGTTTTTCTTTAAGGCATATTTTTATATTGGAGCAATATTTTGCACAATTCAGCATTTCAATTAAAGAGCAATCCCCCCCCCTCCAAGCTCGCTCTTCCCTTACCTTCATTTCCTGCAATTGGTGATTTTAGCAATAATTGGCATTTATCAATAATTTTACTTACCTTTGATATCGTTTTTGACAATGATTGGCGATTTCCTGTGATTTACCGTGAAATATGGTCAGACTTTATGTGTAAAAGCATAGGTTTTAGGTCTTTTAAGGCATAAATGCATTTCTTATGGAGCATATTTTATCGGTTTTTAGATCATAATATAATTCTATAGCCCTAGTAATAATAATTCCACATAATTTTTTTTTAATATTTGTTTGTTCTCTTGCCCGTAAAAAAGAAAATTATTCCTCCTTTATATATATATATATATATACACAGTGGATCTCCCGCGTATAACGTTTATCAAAAAGTGGTCTTAAAAAAACGCTGCAAGCGGGAAAACACATTAAACGGGAAATCTTAATGAGAATTACTTAGAGTTGAGACCACGAAAATAGGTCGTACTAGGCGGGAAAGCGTTATAAGCGGGAACGATATAAACGGGATCGAACGTACACATATTTTTTGCTAGTTTGCAAATTATTCCTCCTTTTTTAATAGTCTTTTGCCGGTCAACAAATAATTTTTCCTGTTTATTTACATTTCTTTAACCGGTCCGCAAATTATTCCTTTCGTTTCCGCCGGTCCGCAGTACGTAACCTTGTCCTCCGATATAAATGGGAACTGCTAGTTTCAACGGCTGCACAAGCCTCTTCCTCCCCTCCTAAATCTTGAACCTAGGTGCACGATCGGTCAAGGGCCTCATTACGTAGGCCATATGGGAAATAACTTCATGCTTGCGCAGTTCGTAGGTGCAGGTTTCCGGTCCTCGTAGGATGTCTGAGATGACGTCACGGATGGGACATGAGATGAATCACGCGAGTTTCGTGAGATTTGTCCTTGTCGGTTTTGTAGTGACCAGTTGTACACGGTAAAACATTACGGATGGAGCATATTGATTGGTCTGATGGGTATACAGTGATATTTCACTACAACGATTGCGAAACATAACAATAACCAACTCCCCTACAACGTTATATTTTCAAGTCTTTTTTGGAATCGTCTACAGTTTAATGTTAAACTACCGCCTCTAGATATAACGGCAATCCGTCTACAACGACGTTTGAGATCCGCTGAGTGCCGCTATATCGAGATTCCACTGTAGTTTGTTTCCCGGCGTTTAGGGAAGTATTACAGTAAAAGCAGTGTTTTTCAACCTTTCTGAACCCAAGGACCAGTAAGATCTCTGAAACAATTCGACGGACCACTTGCATCCCGTATTACGGGACATTTCTGTATTTTTAGTGGTTCTGAATTTCTTTTCATACATTTGTCTCGTTTTTCCAATGACGTTTATTTATATTTATAATTTTAAATTTACAATTTATCTACGATTGGGGATTTTGCTGATTTATGGCAGTCTTTAAAGACAGTTGGCGACGTCCCGTATTTTACATTGATCGCGTCATTTGAATGTTGCTTCCCGTCAAATTTTTGTTTACTGCGATTTGTAGCAACCTTTTATTTCCCCCACCCTTCAACCCTTTTTTGCAGTATTTAGCAAATCTGTCGTCATTTGCATTTTTGGGCTGCAATTTAGTGATATCCAGTATTTAGGATCGCAATTTTCCTTGATGAGGTATATAATGAACCTAAGTATTAAGGTGAAATTTTTATTTGTGAATCCATATATGGATATTACTATAATATCAATTACAAAAATTTATTTTCCATCCAGTTAGAATTGAATTATCAAGTCTGCTTGCCGATTACCTACGCCATCGTCGTGGACCACCTGTGGTCCGCGGACCATACGTTGAGAAACGCTGCTGTAAAGCGATCCGGACGTCCTGTTTCACTGTTCTGGAAAAAATACCAGGCGAGTTATAAACCAAAATGAGGTGCTACTGAACCCAAGACTTACACGGAATGTATCATTCACGTACAGTGAAAGCCCGACGCCCTGTGAATTTTTACTGTGTGAAATTTTAAAAAAAATTAGAAGTCTAACTAAACACTATGTCTACGCCCGGGTGCAAAGCACCCCTTGCACCCCTCCCTTTATACAGGGTGATTATAATTTATAATTAAAGTTCCCGTACTCTGAGTAGTTTTTCCTCAGAAACTGCTCTTCTGAATACAGTCAAACTTTTAGGATATCTTAATGAGACCATGGGAGAGAGATTTATGGAAAAAAAAAAAGTTCAATTTTCGACCACCAAGTCAAAAAGTGACGCTTTTTTTTATTTCATTTTAGATTTCCCCAATGGTCCGTATAACGTATATAAGACTGACATTGCTCCGACATATGTAGCGCCCGTTCTGGAGGACATATTGTCCATTGAAACTTGGTGTATACTCTATATGGTCCATGGGAAAAAGGAAAATTCAATAAAAAGCGCAACTTTTTCACCTGGCGGTCAAAAATAGAACTTTATATATAAATATATATATACTTTATACATATATAAAAATCTTAAAAATTTGGCTGTATTCGGATAAGCAGTTTTTTCAAAAAAAAACAAACAAAAAAACTATTCAGGCAACTTTAATTATAATCAATCGCCCTGTATATATATGAGCCGCCCCTGCTCACTACTTTATTTTGCATATTGATAAAAAGAAACACCCCTTGAGTGAATTTTAAAACACTGAAACTGAAAATTTCTATGCTAATATTCTGAAATCGCCGGTGGACCGGCGCGCCGCAATTTTGTCCATCACTATGTAGCATATCGAAACCGAGGGTTACGCGTGGTCTAATATGATGAGGCTTCGGCCCTCATCATATCGGATAAATAGTGATGAATAGCAGGACAAAATACACTAAGTGGCCAGTTTATTATGACTGCCCGACAGTGTTAAACAAATGAGCAAATGGCTACATATTGTTTTGTAATTTCTGACATGTAAACATAATACAGTACACGTCGCTTAATGTGATCGCACCGGAACTCCGGGTTTCTGATAACAATGACACAATGATAACCATATCCAAATAATCCCGTTTGGTCAAATGTAAGCGTGGTAAACGGATATTGGTGAAACGTGACTTTCTTTTGTGCATAATTGGTTGCTGGTTGCAAAATGTTTAAACGTTTTTGTTTAATTCTTAAACGGGATTTCTTCCCCCCCCCCCTTTAAGCTAAAATCTTGCTTTTTTTTATCCTTTAGCCATTTTGAGGCGTTGGAGTGAAATTGTCTGATGGATATCATGAATCACATTTTTTTAAATGTGTTTACATATGTGATGTGTAAATCAATACGTTTCATGGATTCCTCGAGAAAGCCTCTCGGAAACAAGAAATTTGAATCTGGTCAACTGAAACAAACTTGTGAAGGATTGAATGAATGGGCTTTATTTTTTGCCATACATTTGCGCTACGGACTGTACTTGATACTACGGACTGATTGTGACGTACGGAAATGTTTGTCAACAAGATAGGTAGGAGAATACCTTCTAGTCCCCCTACATAGTCTTGCAGCCTGATAACGATAACCTACAGGGGAAAAATAACTTCAGATAAATCTTAGTTTCAGAATGAGCAAAGAAAGCAAATTCGGCGGAACGAAAATGATTACATTATCCGAAGTCCCGCATACTTACAAATTTTTTCCCTATGTTATGTGTGATATTGGTCTGTATCGTTCTTTTTTTGATCAATCCTGAATCATAAAAAGCTGCAAACGATTTGCAACTTTCAGAGAATATTCTACTTATTTTGTGAAATACTTTTGTGCATTTTCATGGAAATAGCTCGTATATTCACGAAGATATAAAAAGGATGTTTTTTTTATAAAAATTACAATTTTTATTTCATGTCTTTTGCTTATAACATGTGGAATTCCAACCATTTTTTACGGAACTTACAGAAAGTTTGACACTGTACATGATACACACTGTAACGAAATTTGAATGTAGCAATTCAGTATTCGATGAGATATGAGCAACTTAAGTAAATAGTTTTTAAGTACGCATGCACATTATTTTCATAACTTTGTTGCCAGATATATAGTGCAACAACTTATATAAAAATTCCAGTTGAATGTCACGAAAATTCAGAAAGATGTCGGTGATACAGTGAGCCGTAATTTAAGTTACTTGCTGAAAGTAGCTACACGATAAAATGATTAGTGAAAACTCCCTTTTCATCCAGCAGTTTCCTCAATCATGGTTATATTCCAGATGATTCCTAAACCATGGGAGTATGTGTCTCCAACCACGAAAGAAACTTGGCTTCATCATGCCACATCACGCTGGACGAGTTGTATTCAATTCTTCGCGGTAAAACAGTTGTGCATTCACAATAGCTCGTCAGTGACTGAGTTTTCACGTTTGGCTTGTCCTGCTGGAAAATAATAGATTTGTCTGACGTGATATGCTGTAGACCAAACTCATTTCACAGTTGAAGGACTTTTTATTTCAGGTGATTCCTAAACTATGAATCTGCAAAGGCTATTCGTAAACCATGGGTTCGCAAAAGTGATTCCTAAACCATGAGTATATATTACAGGTGATTCTTAAACCATCGGTATATTGCAGGTGATTATTAGAATATGCATATTAGAGCAACTAGAAGGGACTCCATAGAACGAGAATGTTACTTCAAGAATTCCTACGGGCATTCAGATTGCTTCAAAGATTCCTTTGAGCATTCAGATTGCTTCAAGGATTCCTTCAGACGTTGATATTTCTTCGTAACTCTTCCTAGAACATATGTATGTTTCCAAGGGTTCTCCAAAACATGGAATTCACCTCAAAGGTCGCATTAGACCAAAAACAGTTTCGGAAACCCTTTACTCTGTGTGGGAATCTTCCCTTAACTCTATTTTTTCACCCAAATTCTTTACCTCCGGTATTTCAATACCCTTCTGTCGGCGGAAATGTCTTGGAAGATTCCCGTTCACCATCAAGACCTATCGAGAAACTGACCACTACAGGTCATCCATAGTACAACAGGTCTTCACATACAAAGAAGAAAAAAAAATTTAAAAAAAAGGCAATAATTTCTTCTTCCTCTTCTTTGTTCTGACGAAAAGATAATCTAAATCCATTAAGTAGTTAATACCTCACCATGCACCATGCATATATATAAGATATTATTACTATGTATAATATACATTGTCGGGGGGGGGGGGGGAGTTTAGTTGCCGAAGCTGTTGCTGAAGCAGCTTCTTGTGGCAGCTTCTGCACAGCGGGTTCAATGACTTTGCTTGACCAAGTTTCCGTTAGTTCTCTTGTTGTGTGTGTGTGTGTGTGGTTCTTCTTTTATTCCATATACACTTCTTCTTTTTCTTACTTGTTTTCTTATGTATTGCGTGTGTGTGTGTGTATAAGAAGCTCGACCCTCTGATACTGTTACAGGGGAGAAGGGTTATGAAAGGGCGGATTCTCTCTCTCTCACTCGCTCTCCATTCGTACAGAACAGGAACTGGTTAAAGGGTAAGATACATGTAAGGAAAAAAAAAATCATTTAACCCAATATATATATACGTATGTAATTTTTTTTATCATTTTATTACTTGAAGGTGTAGTCAATTTTTTTTTTTCTTCAATGTGTAAACCTGAAGAAGAATGAAACCATGAGAGAGTTCATGTTGAAATGGGCGGGAAAGCTATGAACTATTTTTTTTTTTTCGCTGTTGTTGTTGTTTTTATGACCATGTCTTTCACTGTATGTGCTTTCACATGAAGCTTGATGATATAACAATCGGATTAATATTTGATGCTTAATTATTGTTCTGGGGGGGGGGCTGTGTTTAGTGACATTGTCATCAACGTCGATTTGACCCACTACCGTTCTTATCGTTGCACGATAAGTAATTTATTTTTTTCTTCTTTTATTGTGATTATAACGGTGTTCCGGGCCCGAGTGAGTACATGGCCAGGGTTATGCGGTCATAGTTTTTATTTAAACTTTTCTCTTTCTTCCCTTTTTTGTTTTTGGAAGTAAAATTCTGGTTATTTTAGTTACTGTGATTTCTGGGGGGGAAAACGCGTTCAGTATTATTATACAGGGTGGTTATAAAATAACTTTGCGGGTATATGAGTGTCATAGCAGCCGCAAAAAACAACGAATGAGATTCGAGGTTTCTCGGGCGATGCGCTCAAGAATAAGAAGAAGAAGAATGAAAACCTAGCTCTCTCACAGTTCAGGTTACGGCAACAAAATTTCGAAAAAATTCGAATTGCGACACTCGCTTTAATGATTAGCAAAGTGATCGGCGCAGTTAAGAAACTATAAATGACGTTTCAACGGTGCCTGTAGCATAAAAAACGCCGGAACTAGATGCAGGCAAAGAAACACGTGGAAAACAATTGATGCAGATCACATTTCTGCCGCAGAAGCAGCTTTACTTGTGATCACATTTCTGCCTCACCGAGGGGTTGCACCAACTCCTTGGTGCGATCTTCTCTCTATGTCTGCCTGAATTTACGGCGCTACGCGTACCGTTCCAACATTCATGCTTTTTAACTGCGCTGATCACTTTGCAATGCATAAAAGTGAGTGCTGCCATTTGAATTTTCTGAAGCCTTGTTCCTGTGACCGAAACAGCGGGAGGAGGAGTTTGGTTTTGGTTTCTCGTTTCATTCCCCCCCACTCCCTCTCTCTCTCTCTCGAGCGCATACTCTGAAAAAGCTATGTCTCGAATTTCTTCCGCATTTGCAGCCTCTATGGGTTTGTTTGTATGTCGGCAAAGTTATTTTATGACCACCCTGTATTCAGGATTAAATTGGTCTTTGCGATAGAGAGCTTGTGATCCCGATCCCTGGTCTTGTTAGTATGAGTCAGTGGATGACCTTTAATCCACGATGAGTTGTCCTTATAAATGACCCGAATCGTATTCTTTGGTTTCTAACTTGCAAAATCCGCATCCGCATACACTTTTGGAACCCTTCTCCGTCCAGTTCATAACGTGGACAATCTATTCTAGAGAGAATCCTTATCACTGTCGAAATTTTAAATCGTTTAATGTCTTTGTGTGCACGCATTACGATTATTGATTACCGTAACAACCCCTCCCCCATTTACGAACGATTTCGTTTTGTCCGTAAAAGAGGGGGCTTTACTTTATTATCTAAAAACAAACACTATAAATACACTGAGATTCTACTCTGCGAGTATTTCACTTAAAACGGAGGGAGATCGATTAGTACCGAAGCGCATGCTGGACATTTTTGGTAATTGATGAAATATTTCGGACGAAATGTGTGGCAGTACGGTAGCTGCAGTCAAGTACGTAATTACCTATAGGATGCACGCGAATGGGTTTCCTGAAATGTACAGTATTTTGGGCATGTCTTTAGAAATACACTGTAATTCTTCTGGTGAGTTGTACACGGCTAGCTCATTCCAGGAAGCTGGTGACCAATCATTGCCCTTAAAAACAAAAAAAAACCTAGCGTGTGCTGAAAACGTTTCCGTAAATGTCGGACGGATCCCACGTGGGTTGATAGTGACATTACGTCATGGGTACGAATCCCCTCCCCGTACTTACACATTCAAGTAAAGTGATCATTCGGTCACGGTACCGAACAGAAATCGTGTCCGAATTGTCCTTACATTTATAAGAGAATAATGACTATGAGAGGTGCACGACCAACCGTTTCAGTCCGCAGATATGCGGTATTGCTGCCACTCGCGGCCCAGAAACTTGTAAAAGGAGGACCAGATGATCTACTACTGAACCGCACATGCACCTCGTCCTTATGATCTACTACTGAACCGTACGTGCACCTCGTCCTTATGATCTACTACTGAACCGTACGTGCACCTCGTCCTTATGATCTACTACTGAACCACACATGCATCTCGTCCTTATTCCTCAGCAGAACTTCTAACGAATTGGTACATGTTGGAAATGTGTCTGTGTGTGTAGCGAACCTGCCGTGAAGTTTGTTTCTATGTAATGCTTGTTGTGTGCAGCGCTTCCATCTGCCAATTTTTTTTTCTTACTATGAGACCATATGATCTGTATTCGACGGGAAATTTCCGTGATTTGTCTTCCCGAACTCTTCATAAAAAATGTCCCGTTTTTTCCTGTATTTTCAAAGTGGCTCGATCTAATTTTTGAAATCGGGAACTAAGATTATTTTCTTAACTTATAAATCAATGCCTTTGGCAACTTTTTTTAGCTCTACACTTTAATTCCCTTTTACAATTTTTCCAGCCCAAATTGGCAACTTTATTGGCCTTTGACAAATTTTTCGGCTGAAATTGGCACCTTTAATTACCCTTTTCAATTTTTCTTTTTTGCTTAAATTGATAACCTTATTTCTCTTTGACAGTTTTGTGGACTGCAATTGGCAACTTGTCTTGCCTTTGACAATTTTTTTTTTGCTGAAATTAGCAACTTTATTAGAATTTTTTTTCGGCTGAAATTAGCACCTCTGCTTTTTTTTCAATTTTTTAGCTTTAATTGGCGTATTCCAGAATCTGCCGCAAAGCTGGGCTGGAAGAGATCTCGGCAACGGGATAAGTCCGGTGGCAGAGTTCTGGTGTTCACTCATTCAGCTTGAATCGGCACATTTAATTGCTATTTTTTAATGTTTTTAGCTTAAATTTTCAACCTCATTTGCCTTTGACAGGTTTTTTGGCTGTAATTGGCAACTTTACTTGTCTCTGACAGTTTTTTTTTTTTTTTTTTTTTTGATGCAATTGACACCTTTAATTGCCTTTTTTCAATTTTTTAGTTTAAATTGACAATCTCAATTGTCTTTGACAGGTTTTTTTTTTTTTTGCTGTAATTGGCAACTTTATTTGTCTTTGACAGTTTTTTTTAGCGACAAAGGGCGACATTCCGTATGGATCCCGATTTCCCGTATTTTTTGAAGAAAATATGGTCAGCCTAAGCATTTATCATGTTGTGTGTATTGATACTTTTCTAATGAGGAGCACCTTTCGTGAAGCGGATAGAACCTCCTGGCGGGCCGCATTCGGCCCGCGGGCCGGAGGTTGTGCACCCCGTGTAAGAAGATGACAAGAAGATCGTGCGGTACTATTTCTAGAACATTCTACGGAAATGAAAATCGTCGAATGTCCTCTCGCATCAACAACTGACACTTTATACGTGTGAAAATATTGAATTACTTTTGATGATATAAAGAGGAAATGTGTGGTGTTGTCCTGATGATAATTGGCAGCGACCTACCGGAAGGGCGGTGTTTTGTTCGGACCAGAGGCCAGGTCACTAGATCCGGGTTCGGTTCCCGAGGGTACCAGCGACAGAATCCTAAACCGAAAACCCATGACCTCGGCTGGTTGGTCGTTGGACTTCATTCCTGCCCAAAAAAAAAAAAATGGCCCCAGGAGATATTTCTTTCGTCGCTATTCATATAAAAACGCTTACGTTGTCGCATGGGTGGACAGAGCTTACTTGTTATTAAAAAAATAATCGATTGCATTAACAGTTATGCTAATTGAGTAATTGATAATTTATCGATTTATCGCCAAATCCGGTGAAATATTTCATGGGGACAAGCGAGGGCCCCCCCCCCCAAACTATTTGAAATTCAAATTAATATAGGGTTTTGATACGTAAATTGAGTTTAAAGGGATCCGAAATTAGGTTAGATAGCCCTGTATGAATTAATATTCACCCAAGGTTACCTTTCTGGGGGGCAGTTTTTGTTGGAATGAAGAGTGGGTTTTAAGGAGAGGTTCCGTAGTGACTTTTTCTCCAATTCGGTGGTTCCCAACCTGTGGGTTAAGACTCCCTCCGTGTCGGAAGGGGTGAAGAGAGAATTTATAAAATTAAAACACCTGATATATATATAAGAAATTGATTTTAATCTTTTGCAATGTAAATAAAAATACGTCAAACCAATGTGATGTCTAAAGTCTTCAACCCTTAGGTTGCGGAAAGAGTCCGAGAAAAGTTGCCCTCAGCGCAGCCTGAGTGTAAAAAAGTCACTTTCTTTGCAGTTGTTTTTGTGAGCGATAGATGATAGTCAAACTCAGACTTGCAAATTGAATATAATAGCCATTGCGATTGTCAGGCACTTTGTCTTCTTAACAATGTACACCCGTCCAATACAGTAAAAGTTAACCTGTCAGAAAATAGAGAAATAATGACTTAAAAAAAATAAAATAAAATACATGTACATGCGTACGCCATCTATACCTCATTTAAAGAATTTCATCTTACAAGAAAAAAATCGTAATCATCCGTGGATGATTGACCGGGTACAGCTATGCTGATCATCCCTGGATGATGATGGGAGCACGCTGAGGTTTGACTGATCTATTCAACGTATGCGCGCGTATATCGTATAATACGTATATTAAAATTCTACATATGTACAATAATGAATATACCAATGTTACCGATACATACATACATATATTTATTTATGTGCATAGAAACAATATATAAGGAGCCGTTTAAGTGTTACGTCAGCAAATTTTCAGCCATTTTCGACACCCCCTCCCCTTTATAAGATAAAGTCAGTAAAACTCTAGCCTCGACCCCCTTGCCAAATTTCGTCAGCTCTGCCTCTACCTTCTAGCTATATTGGTGGGACCAGAGACGAATGTGGGGCCCCAGACGATCAAAAAAAAATTATTTTTAATGCCGAAAACATTTAAGAAAATATCTTTATGTTTTTAGAATCTATTTCTGTTAGTTCCAATGATATTTGAATGCTAAGAACTCAAAAAAAAATTTCAGATATTCATAACGACTCACCCTCTAAACCATATACGATAAGCCGTTGGCCGAGAACTAAATGTGGCCATGGGGGGTTATGATGCGGCCTGTACCCCTCAAACCTAATTTTGTAAAAATTAACTAAGCGGTGCATTTACAGGTCGCTTAAGTCACCCGTGGCACAATTCCAGACCATTTAAGTGGCCCGTTGCATATTTTCAGATCATTCAAGTAAGCCCGTGTCACATTTAGAGATCCCTTCAGTGACATGTGCCACAGTCTTGGCGATCGCTGATCGCCCGATAGATAAGGAACCTTTTCTGATGTTTTTTTGCTGGATTCGAACCCATGAACCTTGACAGCAACCTTCGTAGTGGAAGGCGAGCATCTTACCGCTGCGCCACTCGGGCGCTCTTGTATGAAGCACGGCACAGGTCCAGAGCACTTAAGCGGCCCGCGATACATTTCCGCATCACTAAAGTGGATCTATAGAGGACTTATCAAAAGAGAAAAGTTCAGGTGCCCACAAACTACCGAAAGGTTTTACTCGTTTTTGGCGCACCGAGTAAGATGCCAGTAACATCATTTCATATATTTATAAATGGTGGTTGATGACGTAAGCATCATCCAAACCCCCCGCCCCGTCATAAAAAATCAGCAAATCGGGAACTCCCCCCCCCCATCGATGCTGACGTAATACTTGAACGACCCCTAAAGAAGGGGGGGGGAGGAACAAAAACTATAAGACAGTAGATGGAAGTGCAGTCACTGTCTTGTTTTGAGCGAAACTGGTTACAGCAGGAGAAGGAGCGGGGGGAGGGAGCGACTCAATAGAAAACTTCTCTCATGAAATTTTTTGAACATTTGGTCATTTTTGTCACAGAACGGTCTTTTTCTGCACAGGAGGGTTAATTAGATCGGAACCTACAATTTATTGCGGATTCCGAACGGCGGCCTTTTTTTTTTTATACTCACCGACAGGTTGCTGCGCTAACTCCCCAGTGAGGGACTAGCTGCGGCAGCAATCTTTTCCTGTCCATATCGCCGTTTCTGTCATACTTCCGCGTCAGGAAACTCTCTGACACCTCTGGTACTTAGGGCGAGTATCTTATCGACCTGACAAACGGTAGGGAATCATAATTAATAAATCAGTTGAAAAAAAAAAAAACCCTTAAAAATTTCAAATACGGTTAGACCCGATATAACGAATTCTGATTTAACGCACTCCTCGATTTAACGATTTTTTTGAAGTCCCTGTGCATAGTTTTGTTAATATCAACCCCCCTCCCCTCCCCAATGAACGATATTTCCCACGATTTACGAACAAAAAAAATGTTAGTTTTATTTTATTCATTAAACCGGGGCTTCGACCGGATATTGCGATACCCTGCTCGATTTCTAACCCCATCGATATTCTTTATCAATTTTTTTTTTCCTTCCCATGGGAGTCCATAACAGAGACTAGCGACAGCTACACTGCACTTATTCGAGGTGCGAAGCGAAAGAGAGAGAAAGAGGCCATTCAATGAGGCGCGCGATTCGAATAAGTTTGTTTGTTTTCACCTCGATATGCTGGTTTTCGCTATCTGGTGATTGGTCCGTTTCTAACTTCCCCCCCCCCTCTTTTCCGGAGGGATCAGCATCATCGTCATCATCACACCCTTTAAATTTCAGAACCCCTCCGGCCATTTTCTCTATCCCCCTCTTCTTTCACTGTGTGCAGACATCTCTTCCTCCACCCCCGATGCATGTTTTCCTTCCCAGTCCCAGTTCTTGTAACCCGTACCTCTTCGCTCCACTATGAGCGCGGTCTTAGTCTACTAAAGCTCGTGTTCACATAACTTAATCGAAATCGTAGGTGTCCCCATTCATTTGTGATTTGGTAAGTTCATTTCTGTATGCGATACATGCAGATGGAAAAGGCAAGTTCGTGGAATGTTCAGACTGCACAGTTTGATGCTAAGATTCCTGCACTGAAAAAACGCGTTCTGTGAAAACATGGGCTCCTTTTTCCATCAACTGAATCTTCAATTTTACATGAAATAATTCAGAGAATTTTAGAAAGCGAAGTGTAGGTACATCTGAAAAAAAAAGAAGAAGAAAAGATTCCGTGGTGGACATGACTCAATCGGGCTCTGGTGACAGTGATTCTGATGATGACTGGTGCAAAAATTCAACTCATGATGCGGCTATTTTATGTTAGCGCGTGCATTCATATCAACGAGAATGTGCGTTATCCGAGGCAGAAAAATCAGGAAAAAAATCTTCGTCAGCCGTAAAATTCGTAAGCGCAGGCGTTCGTTAGCTGAGGTATCACTGTACTTACATTCGGAAACAATAGTATCAGATCTCTTCTTGTAAGCCCCGATGTGAGTGAAACGCCCTAGTCATATGTCCCTGGTTATGTGGACAACTGTGCTGGATTATGAAAAAGCGCAGTCACATTCCCCCCCCCCCACCATATTTCACTCGAACGCTTTATTTCGTTCCAGTTCTCACTGTGGGCCCCCTTCACCACTCGTCGCTCCTGTTTCATCTGATTTTTACTCGCGGTTATATCCTTAGAACAGGGGTTATCAATGCCTGGCCCGCTGGCCACATTTGGCCCTCGGAGCTTTTTATCGTGGCCCACCGTTCATTTTTCAGGAAATCGTTGGAAACAGTAAGAAACGATTAATTATAGAATTAAGGAATAATTTAGGAATTAAGGAATAATTAAATAAAATAAATGAATAAATGAAATAATTTAGTAATAAATGAAATAATTTAGGAATAAATGAAATAATTTAGGAAAAAACAAATTGATGAAAAACTCAAAATTAATGAAAGAAATAATTTCAGAATTAATGAAAAAAATAACTTATTAATCGATGAGAGAAATAATTTCATTTCTGATAGAAATTATTCCACAATGAATAAAATGCGTAATTATTGAACGAAATGATTTCAAGATAAATTGAGATGGAAAATAATTTCATAACTACCGAAATTAATGATTAAATTATCATTTGAAACGATTTCAGATTACAATTAACCAAAAAACAATTTAGAATTAGTGAAAAAAATTATTTTATAAATAATCAAAATCAATTATAAACAAAAAGAAATAATTTCAGAAAATAAATGAAACTCCAATTATTATTCTTCCTGTTGAACTCGAGACCCCCCCCCCATTGCCCCCCCCCCCCATTGCCCCCCCCCTCAATTAAGTTGCCACTAAATAATATGACTTGGAAGCCCGCGGGCTGCGTGGGAAGTTTCAATTTGGCCTGCAAGGTTCAAGATATTACCTTAGAATATCCCAAGACCGCAAGGAAGCCATATGCCCCCCAGGTTGAGTACCACTGCCCTGCATTACCCGGACAAACGTTCGGGAATCGCAGCTGATCAATCAGTCAAAAACAAAACAAAAAAAAATTAAATAAATAATCCTAGGAAATGGAAACTTTCTCAATCACCTATTACATAATTAAAATTAATTAATTACCCAACATTATTTTTAATTACAAGAAGACTTCCATCAACACCCCAATCTCACGGAAGTATCTCTCAATAACGTAATCACATTATAATCGAAGCCAATTAGAAAAACGGAAATTAATTAATCGATATGCTAATAAGATAACAATAACGTGAAAAAAAATACAGGTAACAATATAAGTAAATAATCAAAATAATTAATTCTAAAAGAAATAATCGATCAATATCAAAAAACAAAGGAGAAAAAAAAATGTAATTATACCCTAATCAAAACATGATATAATTCATATGTGTTTTCGACCAATGAATAAATTATTTCTTTTCAACATGTGCATGTCAACGTATATGTGACATAACACTATCCGCACGTGACCATAATACGAATAATAATTCCTCTTTCCCCCCCCCCCCCGTCCCCGATGTGATAATAAATAATTTCTATTTTCTTATTTTTGCTTCTTCACCTCTCGGCAGGTGACGTTCGTTCCTCTATTATTATTATTATCATTATTATTATCATCGTCGTATATGTATACATACTACACACACACAGTACGTGTTTATTTAATTCGACGGCAGCACCACCCCGCGGCGGAAACTCAAAACTAATCCAGTCCACTAGATCACATACATACGCTCAACAGTGAGAGGAAAAAGATGATCCGAGGATCTCCTCTCCTCATCCAAGACGACGGCAGTCGCTGTTTGTCCATCGCCCTGTGAGGACGTCTCTCATCCTCCCCTCGTGTTATTTTCTTTTTTTTTGTGGAATTATCTCACACATAATTATTCACCTTTTATTCAAAAAAAAAAAATTATCATCTCGAATTATATCTATTATTTTTGGATGGAGAAATTTGCGGAGAAATCTTGCATCTCGGAGAGAAATATAATGGCTATACAGGATTATATTTTTTGATATTGATGTGTGTTGTCGGTGACTTCTGAGATTTCTCATCTATATATTATTAGAGATTTATAGAATTTTGACTTTAAGCAGTAGAGATAGAGAGAGATATTTTAGGAGGTGTAGTTGGGTGTCTTTTGTAGACTGAATAATTACCAGAGGAAAGCAAAATAATAATAATAATTTTCATCATGATTATATCTAAAGATTTGTTCATACTTGGTGAAGAGTACTTGAATTTCCGGCGACAGAGCAAGTTGATGCTGAAGCAGACTAAAGCGTGAGTACCAATATTTTGGAATTACTGTATTTTGACGTGTATGAGGCAGGGATTACGCTATAAAAGTCTCATAAAAAAGTTAATTTATAAAACTTGTAAAATGCAACCAATAACATAATCATTTGAGAGAATGTAACCATTATTATTATTATTGGTTTGTTTTTTTTCGTATTCTGTAAAAGATCTTTTATCAAACTTTTATAGTGTAATCCCCCCATTCCTGTTTTTTTTGGGCTTAAAATTAGGGAAAAAGTTGGAAAAAAAGATATATCCATAATACCATTCACGTATAAAAACGATTCTTATTTTCGGGGCCCAATTTTTGGCAAAAAAGGGGTTCCTTGTACACGTTAAAATACGGTACTTGTTTATTGCGACTATTCTGTTGATAGATTGAGTTTACTTACTGTAATTTATCAATTGAGAGAAGAAAGTCTAAGTTGCCTTCAGGGTCTTTTGTAACCATGTAGATGCTGAAATGTCTCGGAAGATGCTTATTGGATTAACTCTACGTTGTTGTTGTTGACTGAAAATATCAATAATTGAGCTTTGACATTTCTATGTTGACTCTCTTTATAAGACGGGGTTAAAGTTACAATGGTGTAAGCCAATTATCCTCACTTTGAGAAAAGGAAGATTTTAATAGAATTGAATGTCATTGGTTCCCATGTTAAAAATCTTTTGATTCCGCAATTTAGAGGCAAACTATTGAACCTGTCACTTAGTTCATTTTTTCTTTCAAAAGTCTAGCACTTCTAGATTGCATTTCTGGACTTGGTCAGAATTGTTTAAAAAATGACCAACCGAAAATGATTTTCACCACTGTAACTTTAACCCGTCCAAATAGTAGGTGGCAAAAATTTAATGAGGAACCTGTACTACTAAGATACACAATTGTGTGAGAGAGGAACCTGTACTTTAGACTGCTCCTCTTTTGTGCGTGTCCTTTGCTATGAGAGCATTTGAATACCTTTCTTTCACGAATATAGTTTTTAACTATATTGCATGTTTTAACATTAAGAATTTAAATTATACGAGTCAATATTTAAATAAAAAATCCTAAATTATTTAAATTAATATCTTAAAAAAAAATAAAACGAGTGAAAATCCCTGAACACATTTTAAAAGTTCAAAAAGCAATTAATTTAGGTAAGAAACGGATAATTTCAACTAAAATACTTATTACATGGCCTAGTATTTTTTTCAATAAATTTTGAAAAAATGTTCAAAATTTCATTTTCAGATGACGCTGTATAATGAAGAATTCAGCATAACACATAAAATGCAACACATAGTATTTAATTAATGTTTATGATGATTTGAACAACATGAAACTGTCACATTTCAATATGAGCACCCTTTGTAGCTCGGACTACATCTAAACGGGTGAAAAAGTGCTCATGTTGAGATGTGGTGGTTTTATGTAACGCAAAATGCCATGAAAATTACTTATGCGCTATTTGTGTTGTAGTTCATGTCGAGTGTTTTGTGATACAGTACCAAATGAATGAGAAATTTTGACATTTTTGTGTTAATTTATCGTAAAAAAAAAAACACCATCTTAAGCCATCTAGGTGTTTCTCAGCGCAATTTTTTTTTATTTCAATTTGTTGATTTGTTATTAATTTTTGAAATATGTCCAGGACACTTTTCACCCACCCTATACTTTTTTGTAAAGAAATTGACCAGGAATATGGAAAGAATTATCCAAATGAATAGGATAGCTATTCGAGCTCCACGATTTTGTCAATATGCATAATTAACATTTTCGAAATGATTATATGTATATGGTGAATTTTTTAGTTTATGGGGTGAACATATTAATTACCCTTAAGAAATTTTCTTGTGAAAAGCCTATAAGAAATACACATTCGATATACAACAGAATCCTCTGAGAAAAGCGACGCATATAAATGGGCCACTTCCCTATATACGGAATTTAAAATTATTCAATTTATTATTGCCCGCAATATTTCACGTCTTGCAAGAAGATCGCCGCTCTGAAGGGTCAGTTTTTGAGCAAATGGATGGTGGGTCCTCTTATGCAGGTTTCGTTGTAATTCCAACTTTTAGTAATAATTTCCGCCATAACTGTACTCATTTGGTCTTGGAATATTTCTCAATCAGTGATTAGTATTTAGGCATGAGCAACACGTGCCAAGAATCGAAGGTGCAAAAAAAAATAATTTAAGTCTGGTATATATGCTTGAACCTGTATTAACGTTGGATTCAGCATGAGAGCACAAAATACAGTAAAAACCTGTTTTCAACGGAATCGCAAGGGACCGACAGATTTCTGCTTAATGAACTTAAATATTATTAGTTTAATAACTGTCTAATTGGTATAATGTGTAAAATTATGGAACGATCGTATCTAGTTGAAATAAAATAAATTAATTGAAAATAAATATATAAACAATTTAAATATGCACACAAAATAAATTAATGTACAGTATTTTACTCTATATAATTACTAAATATTTAAGTTTTTTCACAGCATCTACATAGAACTTCACCCAACTCTGTCCGTTTGAATTGACGACACATTTACGTTCTTTTTGACTTTCTCTGAAATTTTCAACGAGGGTGTCAATATCTGTCGTGTCAGGTTTAGTTTGTACATTACCGTCTATGCGTTAAAATTTTTGTGGGTGTGGGGGGACATGTGTGTGATTTTGCTATCCTGACCACTGTAAAATTCGATGATTTTCCCCGTCTAAAATTTGCCATCCCTTGTATTTTTCTACCCGAGCAATTGCTCCCCCTCCCCCCTAATTCCGGCCCTGCTCAAGCTGCTTTCCAGATTTGGAAAGTTTGCATACCATTCTGTAGCATATATGTCTTGCATATCGTGTTTGTATAAATCCAACCCTTACACTAATTTTTTTCCCCGTTGAAAGGCCCGCTTTTTCGAAAATTTTTGTCACAGTTTAAGAAAGCAACTGCTTCACTAAATGACTTTTAAAAGTACAGCATCAAGTGCGGAAACGCGTTTTGCTAATCTAACGGTGGGTGAAGTAGAACTCACATTGGCAAGCGTAGGGATTGCATAAAAAATTTCGATACAGCACTTTAATATTTTGTGTGATCCCTTGGTTTATTGGTCGCTATACAGGCGAAGTGTTTGTGTGAAATTTCCCGTTATATAAGAGGGCACAATTTTCTTTTCCGTTTCTGCGTTTAATCACGGGACCAAGATTTTTTCCCCGTTAATGACAGGTTTCCGCTTCATACAGTATTTCGTTTTTACAGGATTTTCTGTATTTTCACCCTATTTCGTTGCACAGGGGCATGAGAGACTAAATATTGGTCTGACTACAATGTAAAGGAGTGATAGCTCTCGAACCCAGTCGATTTGTACAACGTACCAATCTGGGTCCGAAATCAACTGGTATGTTTATGTAGTCACCAAACGCTGCGTTCCAACACACTAAGGTGTTGTAGAATCGACTAAAGGTGCAAAAAATATTTTTTTGCAATTAATACAAGACTAAATATATACCCCTAAAAGTAGTAATAGGGAAAGTGACTCCTGGACCGTGTCATCGCGTTATTTAGGGTGTCATCAACTTGCTGCGATATATTCTAAATTCTAATCTTATTCCCAAGGGTGCCATCAACGTAAAACGTTTAGAAATCCCTGGCCTAATCCTTCAGAATCGTCTCGGCCTAACTACCCAATTTGAGGGCATAAAATGATTATAGTACGGCTGTTTTTAACGTATTTCTAGAAAGTACGCAGCTAATACCTCACACAAATTACATCAAAATTGTAACCTTAAAAAATATTGGCGTAATTCTGAAGAGGTCATCATAAAAATTGGTGACTTTTTCATACAATCAATCCTCTACTTCAGCGTTTCTCAACCTCTTCCTACTAAATACTAATATGTCTGGAAACAATTCGACGAACCACTAATTTAAAGCATGAGTACTGCGAACATATGTTCCGTATTTTCAGAGACATTCTTTATTTTCAGGAATTTTGCTTGACTTTCCTTATACGAAAAATTGTGCTTTTTTTCAACGAATCTTATACTCGAATTTACGATCTTTACTAAAATTATGAATGGAGATATAATTTGAACAATTTATAAATTTATTGTGATAGTTCAGGGAACTCCAATTCATTGCGATTTCCAAGAGACCTTTCTATTTTGCACCTATTGGTTATTTTTCAGTAATTTCAGCAACAGTGGGTGATTTTTTAGACTTACGACAAGCTTTTAGTGGCCAATTATCGATATGCTGTATTTTGTTGTATTTAAGAACTCAATTTCCGAGTTTTTCTTCCAATGAAATGCGATCGGTCACTTTGCCAGGATGGACATTATTATTATTATTTTGCTACATAATATTTTTTTAGTGAGATTTGTAGCAGCCCTTCATTTTCCTGGTTTAGAAATTTCAACAATAATTATCAGATGTGTTTAAAATCGCAGTTCTTCGCCTATAATTAGCATTTCGCAATTTAAGTAATTTTCTTGATGGTTAGTTACCCTTGACGAAATTTTTTTTTTTGAACCCGTAAGGATTTTCCCGAATATCAATTACATTAGTGAAGTACTATTTCAATGAATCAGAATTGTATCATCAAGTCTGACTGCGGACCACCTGTGCCATCGTCGCTGGTCCGCGGACCACGGGTGGAGAAATGCTGCTCCACTCGAAAGTCATCGCTTTCAATGAACGTTCCTCAAAAAGTTGTTGTTTTTTTTTTGGAAGATTGAGGTTCTAACAGGAATAATGATTGGTTATTAGAACGAATGACCCGAATCCTAAAAAGGATATATCGTATTATAAGAAAGGAAAAAGAAAGATCCCCTTATTCAACACAAGTAATACGCTTTAAATGTCATACACGGAGATTACGTAACGGATGTCAGCAACGTCAAGATTCCCGCAAGGTCATTGTCAAGGTTTCCATCCTTGCTTTTCTTTCCCCCCCCCCCTTGCTTTCTTCCAACCCACATGTTAAACTGTATTATATACACAGACATTTTTATTTCTTTTCTCGAGAGCCCTTTCTTCCTTAAGCTAAACATCTTAAAAAGACGCGCATGCGCTGAAGAAAGGAACAACGAAAAAAAAAAAAGTAACACATCATCACCTTAACACCAACACTCCCACACGATAACAACTACAACAACGTGAGATTTATCTGCCTAAAAAAAGACGGAATCGTAAAATACCGGTTCGATGAGAAAAGATACAGTACCTAGGGGAGGGTCTCCTACCTTTCAACATGGTGAAAAACTATGCTCTAGTAGAAATATCATTGAAAGCATTGTTCAACCACTGATTTAGTTAGATAACGCATATCTACACGATTGTGTATGCTGTCCTATGCCGTTAAAATGATTTATACATCTCCAGTACTAATTTTTTTAATTAAAGAAAAAACCCATGCATTATTGCGCGCACGATGAAATAACATGATGCCAATTTAACTGAATAAAAATTGATTCAAAATAAAGGAAACTGTTCAGTTCATAAAATGACGAAAATGATTTGAGATTCCCTCCATAAACACTTTGGTTATGAAAGAAATATTTGATTGTCTTCTTTTTGTTTTAAAATTTAATTTCAATTAAGATAGAATAAATTAAATCTCAATCGCGTTTTTTATTATTTTGCTATTTTGAATCAATTTTCATACAAAATCATTGATGCCATGCTATTTTTTTTATGTCCGAAGGTGTCAATAATGGATTTTTTTGAAAATTTGCAAAGAAAAAAAATCAAGGGTTGGTATGTGTTCATTTCGGAACTTCGTACTGGAATAGCATATGCGATCAAATATATGTGTACCGAATTTGAAATAAGTAAATGGTTAAATAATATTTTAATGATATATTTCTAATAAAGCATAAGTTTTTCACATTGTAAGAAGGTAGAGGAGAACTTAAATTTAAAATGTAACTCAGCAGAGTTTTCAAAAAATTTTGTCCCATCGCCCTTTCTTCAAATATTTTTTTCCTGATCGTCCCCCCTCAGATATCAAGCCATTCTCTATGATTCTATGTTAGACCCGTAGCTTCTACCCCCCCCCCCCCCCGCATGGGGGATGGGGTTATATTGCGATATTGCCCACTTAGGGAAATACTAGGCTACAACATCATGAGAGCGAGTATCATTGTGCTTCATGAGTAAGAAAATATATATTATGTTGGGGCTGTGTGTTTGGGTGCCATAGTAGTTGCCATATAAGGTCCAAATATGCTCCTTAAGGTCTGAAAACTTTCAACATATCAACATAAATTTCATAAAAACAAATTATTTACTTAACCATTGATAGAATTAATGTAACAGAATAAAATATAATGAATTGCGATAAATATAACAAAACAATTCTTTAATTCCGCAGTGGGCATCCCATGTTTCTCAAGTGCGAGAAATAAAGTTTTGACCATTGATCATTTTTGTAGCACCATGGTCATTCTCTGTACACGAGGACAAATTAAATTGGGACCTACAACTGAAGGTTTGGTACACTAACCACACATTGTGGGACTTCCCGAGGCAGTAATGTGTTCCGTGATGATTTCATCGCCTCGTGCGGCACCTCCAGACCACGCTTCTTTGATAGGCAAAGCTTTTTTTTTCGCCCCTTCAGCTTGAATTTGGTGCTCCGCCTGGAGCGGCCGCATCTGTGTACCGTTAAGTTGTAGCAGTAATCATTCAGTGGTGACTCGGCATTGAGACACGAGTTTTCAGCGCTCTATTGGCTAAAGAAAGCAATGCACGGAGCGCAGTGCAATTATAAATAAACGAACTTCTTAAGACGTTTGCGAAATTCATAAAATGATTGAAAATATAATTTTTTGTGCACATAATAAGAATTGAAACAAGAATTAGGTCTGGTTATTATTTTTTTTAAAGGACTAAAGGTCTTTGTACGCATTAATCTCGAAAGTCCTCTGACGGTCGACATTTAATGACTTAAGAAAATAATAATAATAATAATAACCAGGTGAGTCTAAGAGGGACAAACGGCAGAATTGGGTCAAGTGTCACTTTCTCCAAGGGTTTTTAAGTAAAAAAAAAAAAGAAATGTCTTTTAAATTGCTCTACCGACCACCACTTCCACCAGTTACTTGGTTGTCTTATTTTGTGGCACTGGCATTAGCGGAGACTCGAAGAAACCTTGAAGGAGCCTCCGCAATATTCAAGCCCGGCCAGACTAGAAAGTTTCCCCAGATTTTGGGCCTCTTTTATACAACTTTCAAGAAAATAGTGCCTCTTTCCTTGAAGAAATAGTAAAAGTAAATAAATAACTGCCTTTGGAATTGGGGAAAGGACTAGCTCTCTTGTGTATATACATGCATACGTGTGTGGAGACTAGAGTTCACCTAGTGATCGAATTGAATTTTAAATTATTTAGGGCTGTGACTCCATTGAAAAGAACGAGTTCCGTTATAAATGAGCATACGTCACGTGTTTCTCGGGACGTTCCCGTATTTTCACGTAGTTTTAGCTACTTTTTTGTAGGAAAGTCCCGCTTTTTAACGAAGAGAACCAACTTTTATACTTCATTCAAATCAAGGATTAAAATTATCTTCAAAACTCATGAGTTGTTATATTACGATAATTACGACTGTGCAAATAAGAATGTTCATCCTACGTATTAAACCATGTTTGTTTTCAAACGTTTTAATTTCGTAGAATCCATTTTAATCCACTGCAATTTGCCGCAGTGCTTTCATTTCTCGCCATTAGCGATTTTTTCCAGTGATTTTAGTTGTAGTTGGCAGTTTTGCTTAGTTTTGGCTATAATTGGCGATGTCCTGTCTTTTCCCCCGCATTTAGAATCCCGAAATTTCGTATTTTTCTCGAAGGGAAACATCGTTAGTTTTGTTATATATAAACATGTTTCAGTGTATACTTCTAAGAAATTATGGAAAAACAATGGTAGTTTTTTTCTTTAGTATGGGTAGATGTCGCTACTTTCAATCATAAATTTCAGTTATGATGTCGACCTGATGTACATGTATTTTTTTAAAAAATATATACTGTATATACTTTTTCGTGTATGAGCCGACAGCTCCCCTCCACCCTCCCCACTTCAGGACCACCAAAACCGCAATAAATTGAAAAAGCCGACCCCAAAACATCCATGAATTTTAGAGAATTCTTTTTAATATTTTCATGTAAAATGAATAGTTTGCGGAAATTTACATTAGAAAATGATTCAAACTTTTTAATCCGTTTCTTCTGAGTCTCCAAGCTCATCGTAATCCATCAGATAATCATAGAGGTTGCGGCATCTTCGTTTTTATCCTCAGCTGGGCTGTCATCGCCATTGTCACTTTCAAATAGGAGATATCGTCTTCAGTTCCGTCCATCGCATTGCTGATGCAACACGTTTAGAAGGATAACGGCGTAAACAGAATTCCACGCCTCATGTACCCCTTGGCACACTAGGCCGATGTCAGGTTTCTTCAAGGCACCACCTTTTTTTTTTGTAGTTTCTTTATCATCGGAACTCGTCCATTCGATCCACAAATTCCTCAAATAGACTTTGAGAGGTTTGTTGATGATCACATCTAAAGGCTGCACAATCGACGTTAGCCCACCTGGTATCAAAGCCAATGATGTTTTCGATTTCTTTGCTGGGGGTTTTTGCGTCACGACTCCCATGTGATGTTTTTTCCCCCATTCCACTTCGAATATATGTTGCTAGCTGCAGATTGTGTGGCCTGCTTCTGTGAACTGTGATGACATTTGCCTGCTTATAGCCAGATCATGACTTTTAACCAATTTGACCAGTTCTTTTTACATACACTACACATTCATGCAAACACATATCTATCTACAAACATGTACACATTTTCTTCTTCGCAGGCCTTCTTGGCCAGTTTTTATGCCGGCAGTTGGCCCTCGCGGGCTGGGAATCGGCTTAAAGTTCAATTCTGGTCTGGTCTGGTATCGATTCCTATTGTACCTGAATATCCGAATGAATCGTTCAGTTCGGAGCATTAGGTGTCTCCGGAAACATTAATTAAAAGGCGAAGAAGTGTGGTGGATCCAGGGCCTATTCCTCATATATTCGGGCCCCGGGTTAAAGTGTTTAGTAGGGGGGGGGGGGGGGAGTGAGCCTGTGTTTAAAATACAGAAAGGAGCCAGTCTTGGGGGCCCTAAAAACTTGGGGGAGGGGAGCAAGGACGCGTGACTCGTTAGCCCATGCGAGAAACAGACCCTGGGTGGACCTCCCCCCCCCATCCCCCAACAAGTTTCTCATGCACTCGTCTATTGTAAATTTAAAGGATTAAAATATAAGGTTTCTCCTGGGAATTCGGGCTGAGGGAACCCTCTCAGTCTGCTTCATGGCCATGGTCCAGATGGAATGTAGCCGTAAGACATGCTTAATATGATAGGTTTTTTTTTTGTTCACTAGCCTGGATCCATTTGTAATCCCACCATCGGCTCTTAGGGCTGGGCATGCGGGAGGGAGACATTTCGATTCTGGTCTGGTTCTGGTCAAATCACCGGCTAAAGCTTTATGAACGTTTCAGTCACAGAAGAGATAAGAAGAAAGGTTCAGGTCCAACCACCAATTGATTCGCTTTCATGCAGCGCCCTCCACTGACAAAAATCTGAACTAATTTTATGTACCTAAAAAATTCCCTTTCGTGAGAACAACTTTTTCGCATGTTACACAAACCACATTAAATATACCCCAATTCCTTCAATTTTTATGGAATTTCAAACTAATTTTATAATTTGTACGACACTCTGTATTTAAAATCCGCTCTTAATGTTGAATAGCTTTTTTTTGTTGTCGATTGGACGCAGCAGGAAAAAAAAGCTCCGAGGGCCACACGTAGCCCACGGGTCATACGTTGAAGACCCCTGCTATAGTACTTCTTTACGATTGCTTTCCCCTCTGAAGAAACCTAGGAAAAGAATCTCTTTTACAAAAAGAAAAAAAAAACAGAAATTCGCTTAGTGTTTATATACAGCGGGAGGAATGGGGCACCGGGTCACTGGGTGACTAGGGATCAGGGAGGGTTGATTGAATGGGGCAAAAGCCCCCACCAACAAGGGGTGGAAGTTTGAAAAAAAAAAAGTGTATGCAGTAAATACAACATGAGGAGAGGGGGGTAGAAAATCACTTGTTGCAACGAATTTCCCCTCTGAGGGTAAAACGAAAGTAGTTATTTCGAACCTAACCTGTTTCGCGTGTCGGAATTTTAATCAAAAATTCCTGTTTTCTTCAGAATGAATTTTTTTTTTCAGAGACAGCTGTGTTGCAGAAACTTGTAAAAAAAAAATGTGCCGGAAGTATTTCGTGTAGTAATTTATATGGTGCCATGTAAACGAATCTGAAATTCCCAAGGGCACGGGAACGGTATCTTGTTGTTCTGCCACTTGTGTTGATTGTCATGTAAGCCTTGTTGCTTATATTCAATGGACAAGAAAGAAAAACAACAACACATGTCCGTATGGCCAACAAACATGTCTCTCATGTCGTGTCGAATGTTTCTTTTTGCAACGTGAATCGAGAACACGTTTGTGTGTTCAGAGCAAAAGCCTTTTCTGTATTAATTTTTTGCCATGAAGGTCACAGCAAGTCACTTCTTTTTTTATTTTCTCTTGTGAACAGTATCTGTCATCAAACTTGACATATAGATGCGAATACACGCGGATGACCCTTGCCAGTGCTCCATGTGATGGTGTGACTATTTCTTTTTTTTTCTTCCCCCCCCCCCCCCCCCATTAGAGGAAATTTTACAATTTGTATACTAATACGAAGGTGCCCGAGGTGATAGATTGCGTCGTGATGAGCATACCGTACGCTGCGGAATAAGTTGAGATAATGAAGACGGGAGATAAGCTGCGAATTATCATTATTATCTCGAGCATAATTCTTACCATGCTATAAGTGATTTTTTTTCCTTCTCTAATAGACGAGTTTAAATCGTGATCCCTGAAGGGTGTACCAAGATATGATTGAGAAATATTTCTGGTAAATATTATATTGTGGGTAGTAATATTTATGTGGTTTTCAATACGCGTGTGTTGCCACCTAAGAGCTTTATTCTAACGAGCGGGGGTGCCGTGAGGTATTCAAAATCTAATCTCGTTTCCAGTAGAAAATCTGGGAATCCCTGGTCTGGATATACAGTCGTCCCAGCTTAATCACGTACCGAATAAACGGATAGCCGCTCGAAAAGAATCTATATTTCTCTCATAGGGACAACGTTAAAGTTTGCTCTCTATTAGAATAATTTCCCTGCTTAATCAAATATTTTGATCCACTCAACAGCTGTAAATATGTATTAACCATAATATTATGTGCATAATATTTTTTATTAGATAAAACATTTGGAAACTATTGCAAATACGTTACCAGCTCAGACAAAAACCGAAACTTGGTATCTTAAAGCGTCTAAGCTGTGTTCGTTTCATTTAATTACATACTATAATTTTCATTTTATTTTTGTTCTCTATTGAGCCAATAGAGAGCACTAACTTTTTTGGAGGAAAGTAAAACAATCTCGAAAAATCTGCGCAAAAGAGCCATGGTTTCATGAAATTAGAAAAAAATGATGGCGAAAAGGAAGGATTTGAGTTTGTGCAACAAATTAAAAGTTTTGGATGCAATTACAAAAGAAAAAAAAAACCACAACTCAAACTGAAATTGCCAACGACTCGATATGAAAATTTCTCAAGCTCGGGTGCCAATCATTAAGAAGAATTTGAATGAAATTGGAGAAAATTGACGGAAGAACGGAAGCGTTGATCAGAGGATAAAATCTAATTTCTTTAAGTAAATGTATCTCAATACCGTTTCACTAATGATGCTCGGAGTCGTTTGGAGGGGAGAAACGTGAACTCACACCCTTACATGATAATTGATCATAAAAAAACAGTTTTGGTTTACCAATAGGTAAACACGAGATATCGACTCCGAAATCACCAATCTTCACGGAAATTTTCCCGTGGGATCATTGATTTCCGCGATGGTTTCCATATAACCCATATTTTTCTCCTACGAGATTAACGAAAGTCTGTCATTAAATACCGAACTAGAGATTTCCTTTTTTTGGACCAGAAAATAACGGTAATACTGGCCTTAATACCGGTTTAAAAAAAAAACAACAAATCAATTGAATATTTTCTCATATTATAAATTCTTAAAATAATCTTCGAGATCATCTCTCCGTATGATTTGAATATAAAAAAAAAATACCCATAAACATTATGTCGGATGAGGGAAGAGAGAAAAAAGGAAGTCATTACTATAAGGCCTAGGCCAATAAATAATAATAATAATAAAAAGGCAAAACATAGCCTTGAACCAAATGCCTGTTGGGGAATGAAGGGTTCTTTTTTGTCGGAAGAGGAACTCGATCGCATAATACACCCCATTGAATTGGATCTTACACACATACTTAGTAGGTTAGTAAGGAAAAGAGGGAAGTGTACCACACACACATCATATATACACACACAATGAAGCGTTTTTAACCCTTTACCCGATTTATTATTATTATTATTATTATTTTCCGCAGTCCATTACCTCCCGTGATCATCACAATCACCATTGGTTCAGCCCGTAGCCCGGAGCGAGCTCGAGTCCAACCACGTGTTTGGGCCTCTCTTCTTTATTCCTGGAGATAGTGTGTGTGTGTGTGTGTGTGTGTGTGTGTGTGTAAAGACGCATAAAACTAACATCAATCTCAATTCCCTTCTTTATTTATTTATTTTTTTCCTTAGCCTTGTTTGTTGCTGTTATTGTTGTTTATTCTCGTTCCAAAAGATGCTTTTCTTCGCAGATTAATTCAAATATGTACAGTTGGAAGTGTTTATGGTGTGGGTTTGTAAGAAGAAAGACAGCAAGAGAAGGAACTGCAGCCGAAATCGGTTACAACGACATCGAAGATTCCACGGAATTTCTGTCGTAACAACCGAAGTCGACGTTTTCAAGACCTTTTATGACAAAAATATATAATCAGAATCAATGAAATACTTATGAAGTTTTTCATTTCATTATGATTATGGTTACTATATTTGGTTGAGGAAAATACGGGAAATTGGGATAAAATTAATATGGGACCGATTCTCCCCACAACGTTGCCAAATATCGATGAAATTTTCCAAACAACAATCATAGATAACCCTTCGTGAGAAATGCAGTACTATGGCAAGTCTGCTAAAATGTATTTTACGGGGGCGGGGGGGAAATCAACTTGCAAATATATGGGAGATGAATATTTATAGTTATATTCACACAATATCACCAAATTTTTAAATTATGCAAATTGCATTCCCGATGCTAGAAAAAAGATCGAGACTTAAAGCAAGCTCCGTTGAAGAAAACGGGACATTTTCAGAAGAAAAAGTCGGGAAGGGAAAAAAACCGTATTTTTTTTGACATGCCGGGAAATTGCGAGGGACAGATAAGAGCATGCCGGGAATACCGTTGGCGAGTTGCATTTTCCAGCATTCCTGTGTATTCTGTGATGATGTATGAATCTCTGGATGCCGATTCTCCCCCCCCCCCCACCAAAAAAATGCATGTATAAAATCGGGGGTAAGAAGCCCCAAAATTATTTTTGCTCCGGACCCCTGTTCTGGGCCATACTCTGGTTAGGAGGAGGCCCCACGTTCGATAATGGCGGTAATGATTGATGGAAATTGTGACAGTGAAGAAATGGGAAAGATTGAATCTCTAACGAGTTGCGACAAATCACTTTTTTTTTTCCTTCTTTTTTTTTGATGCCAAATCACGCGATTCCATATGATTTTATTTTTTCTGCGTCCCACGATCAGGATTCAGAAATAAACACGAAGAGAAACGGTGTTTCGAGTTTGCAATGGATGGTCGATTTTAGCTGTCAGTAGGTAACCGTGGTATTGAGTCAACGTGCGTTGGCAACACCAGCCTCGGGCATTTTTCACGTCATGTGACACGGCACGCAGCCGGAACTGTTCCCACGAAACAAAATGCAGGATGTTTCTCGTAATCCGTAAGTAGTTTAAAAAATTCGCATAAATTGGACGAATTGATATACAGTGAAATCTCTCTTTTGCGGACACCGACGGGACAAAAAAAATTCGTCCGTGCAACAGGGGATGACCGTATACACAGGGGAATTATTATTTGGCCGTAAAGGAGGGGCGACCGCATCTGAAGGTTTACGAAAAAGTTATTCTCAGATCGGGGGGGGGGTGTTATGGGGGGGGGGGAAATAGTTCAAAATACTTTTATCGATAGAGAGCGTTGCATGATAGCAAATCACAGAAGAATGAATCTGAACTTTTCTTGGTTGCCGTCTGGCAATCCAGTGGTTAGGGAGCTAGCTTCTGACTGTGCTGGTCTGGGTTCGAATCCCGGTTCGGGCATGAATGTCTACTAACACACTAACAAACTCCCTGGACAGAGCGTAAAGATCTCTTGGGAATACGTGGTGATTACGCTATTATTAATTTTCTTTTTGCCAGCATGGCCCAGCCGCAAGGCATCCTGCTTATATCCCACATGAGACAGAGCGGGGGCCATGTTTGGTGTTTGCGTAACTCAAGCCCCCGTGGGCCAACAAGAACACGCGTAGCTCTTCTCTGCACCCCTTCAACCTAGTCTATGTCCCTCTGTAGGTATGGTCTCCAAAACCTTGCCGCTGAAAAATGTTCAGAAAACCTAAGCCGCTCGTCAATAACAATCCTCAAATCGGTGACCCTACTTGCATCCGGGATAGTGACACCATTCAATTCGTAAGAGAACCGTGGGGTAGTTCGAACCAAGATGAGCGACCGTGTACTTGTCAACGCTAAACTTCATGCTCCGTTCATTTGCCCATCTTCCAATCCTGTTCAAGTGAGTTTTTGAGCAACTCCCTATCGCTTTGATTTCCTAACTAACTCCATTAGTTTCATGTCATCTGCGAACTTGCTAGCAATCCCATCGATACCCTGATCGAGTTTATCGATAAAAAGTGAAAAAAAAGTATGGGGGCCCAGGACACTTCCTTGAGGAACTCCACTAGTGACGCCTGCCCAATCAGAGAATTCTCCACCCGGTGATTCGTGACTGATATGAAAGAACTTCACCGATAGTGTTTTATTCACCGTTGTCAACATCACAATAAAAGCCACATGAAGCGCCAGTAACAGGGAAGTTCAGAAATGAGATGTTAATTGTACACCCTGCAATGTATAAAATTGTGTTTTGTGTGCACATTTCCAGTGATTTGGTTTAGTGCAGCATCATCTATTGACAAAAATTTGAACTAACTGGTTTTTTTTGTTCAAAAAAAAAAAATCCCCGCTTTGTGTACCTGGGACCTGATGGTAGACGAGCACCCAATCACCACGCCACTATGGTACTTGGAAGTGTGGTCACTCACTAGTTACGAATTGTTGTCGGTGATTTTTCCTATAAGTGAACTGCGAGGCGGTGAATTTTCCGTCGGTTAATTTGAACTAATTGTGACTGGGAAATGTTTAAATTGGTGGAAAATTCGGATCACGGGTATTTTTGAAACGTTTAATTACAGTAATTAACAAGGTATACAATCCTGAAAATTTATCCACAGCCCGCGAGCCCAAATGTATTGTGGGTCCATTTTCAACGTCTGTAAAAGGATACCTTTGGGTGGTTTAATGCTGGATGAAATTGCGGATAATAAAAATTAAATTTCAAGTAAGAGGAAAACAGAACTTGGAATGGAAAACAAATCTTCAATTATTTCTGGGGCCTCTGTTTAACTTGGGGTACCAGATCCGAGCACCCTTGCGTCACCCATTAGGACGCCACTGCGATGAAAGAAACAATCGAGAATGTAGAGTCTGCTATTTTCCCGTAAATTTGTTCGTCCCTACAATATTTAATAAACAATGTCCCGTTTTTTTTTTCAACGCTTAAGTTTTGCTGAAATCATTGCCGTTGCGAATGTAACTTGCATAATGATAAAGTGATTATAGATGTAAATATTGATCACGGATATTTGTAATGTTTATAGAGTTTGTTTTATCGAAAACATTTTAATTAAATGTAGAATTTCTGAACCCTTAATATCCAGTCAAAAGGCAATTTCAAAAGCGTTTGTCTAGATTTTAGCTAGATGTCCCGTATTTTTTCCGTAATTTGTAATACAAATTCAATGCATATTTCTCGATGAGGTATGGTCACCCCGTTTGATAGTGGACTTGTGCCTATGGAAAAATTCAGATTTTGTAAAGGTAAAAATTGATGGGTGATTTGCGCCATCTAGTGAGTAAATCCCTAACAACATACCACAATATTCTAAAACACACTTCCCCCTCCCCCCCCCCCAGTTTTTGACACAAATCCGGAAAAAAAAATGTTAAATTGATGTGTACTTGACGAGATATAAGCAGGGCTCGAACAATACCTCCCTAACTAGTGTCATTGCAATGTATTGTACACAGGACTCTTGCACAATTATTATCACTTTGCTTTTTCAGGCTATAAATTCAGAATAGAAAGGGCCTGGGGGCTCTGCTCCAGGATGGGGGGGGGGGCAAGACTGTACATGTGTTCGATTATTTATATTTTCATGAATACAATTCCTTTAATTGAGGCATAGCCACCTTTGTTTTTGTCAAAAACAAAATTAATATACTGTTCTTTCGTTCCTATTTCAGAGAGTGCGAAGCCCAGTATGCTCGCACATGTCGCACACATTCCCCAAGAGTAGGTTCTGGCCCTGGTGGGTCTGTTTAAAGATAACAACTCAGTAACCAAAAAACTAATAACAATTTCTTTCTCTCTTAGCTCATTTCTTTGAAATAATACTTACGTACTAATGCCTCATCCGAATGCTTATTCGTATAATTCTCTAATCATACGTTTAAAATAAGTCAATATAAATCAGTTTCTCAATTATTGCCACCCTTTCCAATCGTACACAACCCTAATGTCAATTTCAGCCTCGGTTACTACCATCCAAGAGCGTAAATAAGAAAAAAAAGAAGCTCCGTTGTATTGATGATTCACACCATGTGTCCATGTTGACTGGCATGATGACCCAGACAGAAACCTGGCTTGGTTACTTGACCCAGACAAACACGAGACCACTCGGGGATATGATCTGGGTCTCTTGTGTGTATGTTTATTTATTTATTTGTTTTATTTTTGGCTTCCTGGGTCAGCGTTACACGATTGATCAGAGAAAGAACACCCAACGAGAAGAATCGATCACAGACGAATTTAGATGATTCAGAACTTAATTGCTCTATTCTTTAATTCAATAACTCATTCAGGTGATCAATTACATTCAGAAACTGACATACACGCACATACACTACTTGCTAAATGAAGACCCGTTTCCATTGAACGAGTCTTTTTGACGTTTGAACCTTCAGTATTTCTTACAAGTCAAATTGCAAGGGACTTTAATGCTTTTCGAGTCGTGAGCACCACCAGAAGAGCATCCATATAGTGATTCTGACATTCGTTAAAATCGAAGTCAGTAGAATGATAATCGTTATTGATGTTCAATGGTGCAACTCGGATATCGGTCAATATCTAGCGAGAACGAACTCGAGCACAAGTACTGATCACTTAAGGCAGTAGTTCTCAAACTTTTGACAACCGCGGCTCCCCAGAACAGTTTAGTAGAAATTATCCCTTATAAAAGGACCTCTTCAAAGTATAAATAGGCATGCAAATGAATATCTCCACTCGCGAGGATGCACACTTTGAGAGGAACTGACTTCAGGAGTATATCACGGTGCTCTCGAGCGAAGAGTTGGGGATGCATATTGTTGAACCCGTTTTCCCCATGTAAATATTTTTGTATAAGCGAGAATTTCATGCGAAATATTTCATGTTTTCACGAAATTAGTCTGACTTGTTTCAAGAAATTAGTCAGACATCATTTAAATAAATGCATGACATATAGCCGGGGTTCCTAAAATTTCCTGAAAGATACCACTAGTCGAAAGTAAAGTGAATTAGTTGTAAGTCTGTGATTCACCAAGCAGTGTGACGCGGCACTCTTGCGGCGCCATTCAAGTGCCGTGAGATTCCGCTATCCATTCAAAATTTCCATCTCATTCTCAAAGGTGACACGACCGTAAAAGTTTGATTCTTTGAATTAGAATACTAGTTCGCATCTGAAGAAAAATTGTAAACAGTGTCCCGAATATATCAAGTGGTTAAAGTCGCAACCCGTCAGTGAATTATGTACAATCTTAACGTGGGTCCACCAAGTTGTCAGCGGACTAGTCTAATTACAATATGTGATTTGGCAAGGAATGTTTGTGAGGCATGTAAGCAAGATCCGCTTAGTCATCATAAAAGCAATCAACAAATCTGCCATTCTGGCAGCTGACAAATAGCTCTGCACCAGTGGTTCTTAAGCTTCTGTCGCTTGCTGTATTCATTGGTCACCTGTGGCTCCCCAGAATAGTTCAGTAGATATTGCGCATCCATAAAAGAACCATGTTAAATCACAAAAACACACATCAGGATTTCCAGCTCGTCTCGACAATCGACAATCCTGACAAAACTTGGACGACAATGCTGGGAGCCACGACGCACATTTTGAGAAACATTGCTATATCCTGTTCACAAAGCACGGGAATACTTTTAGCTCTTTGGAGTCTTCAGTAAAACCATGACAATAATTGGAATCTTTAATGTACAAGCAATCAGCATCATGGCCCCCACATCATGGGGCCCCCAGGCTGGGATCTTTTGCGGGGCCGCGGACGAGACTTCCACGGGGCCCCCCTTTATGATGAATTTATAGCGTGAAAAATGGTGAAAATCGTCCCGGACCCCCATTGCTGAAGCTTTGTCAGCCCGACCCTTGTAGGTGCCACAATCCGCATTTGGCTAGTCTCTTAACTTGTCACCGCGTCTACATTACTCGCGAGCTCGCCAAATCACTCAAGTCACCAACCACGAGTAGTGTGGATCCAAACAAAATTTCTACAAAGACTGTACGCACACCTCGATTCCGCCGGAAGACACAATTCCAAAGGATTATAAAAAGAAAAGAAAAAAAAGGGACGGACGTTCAGCGACACGTAAACTCGTTTGATGACTGATCTCTACGGCACTACATAATAATGCTAGTGCTATTATAACTTTGGGTAAGAAAGAAAGAGCGAGAAAAAAAAGCAAGTTCTGCAACATGTTTCCGGTGTTCCTGCCCATGAGGGTCATTTGACCGTAAACAGTAAAGTCTCCATTGACCCACAACCAACTGACCCCCATAACGCGCCCCAACCAAGTAGGTTTTCTTTCTTGTTGAAATTTCCATTCCTTTTTCTGGTACATACTATTGCGCGCAGTTTTAGCGCTGCTACTACTACTACTACTACTACTGGTAGTAGTTTTCTTTTTTTGCGTACGTGCGTGTGTGTCGTACGAGCTACTAACTGGAACCGAGTTCAATGACCTATCGAAACAGACAGAAAAAAGCAAAGAAAACTCTTCTACTTTTTTTTTTCTGTGGTATAAGAAAAGAAAACTTCTATTTCCTTGGAAGTTCGGTATATCTGATATTTAGTTTATTTTTTCCGATTCGCTCAACTGATAATAAGTCCGACGGAGGAAATCGTTCACAAAAGAAAAACAGCGGATATATACGCACATGGGTGTATGTGTCATCCAAACCGCATGCATGTCAGTCAAGTCAAGCTTCTTTGAAACCGTTATCCGAAAACATTTCCATGCGCACTAAACATGAAGATTTTTTTTTTTTGCCCGACTAAAATCTGGGAATAGTTTTTTTGATATTGCCTCGATTTATTTTTTTTATTTTTTATTTTTTCAAATTCAGGCATAGCGTAAATTCGTAAATACAGTCGAATCCTGTTATAACGAACTCCAGGGGACCGGAGAAATCACTTCGTTATAACGAGATTTCTTTGTAAAGGAATTCGAGGTTTCTAGCATTGTTCCTATGTAAACTTATCTGGGAGAGTTCGTTGAAAGGAGATTTTCGCTATAACGGTAACGTTTCGTTAAAACGGGATTCGACTGCAGTTTAAAAATTCATAAAAATTGCATGAACTGATTAATTTGAATGTGGTTTGCGGAAAGGTTATTTTCACTGAGGTGGTATGGTTCCCCCCCACATCCGGGAGCAGGGCCCCTAGGCCAGGATATTTGACGAGCCCTTGAGCCAGACCTTTCACGGTCCCTTCTATAATGAATTTATAGCATGAAAAAACAAAAGATGGTGGTAATTAACCCTGACCCAGGGCTGGAACCCTACCCTTGAGGGTGGGACCGTATGGGAATTTTTTTGGTTCATAACAAAAAAAAAAAATAGTTCAAATGTTTGTTGATGGAAGGCGCTACATGCAAGCAAATAGATTTCTTGTACAGAATCTTTCTTCAATCTCTTCTGTGTCCGAGACATTCGCAAATCTACAGCCAGCGATTCGTGGCTGACGTAAAACGTCACCGATTGTGCTTTATGCACAAATGGCAACATCACAATAATAACCTTATGTATAAGCTCCAGCATTTTATAGGGCTCTGATTTGCGTATTTCCAGTGATTTGCTTTCATGCAGCGCCATCTACGACAAGAATTTGAATTTTTTTTTCCTTGTACTAAAAAGGAAAACCCCTTCGTGCGAATACATTTTTTCGGAAACCGCATTTAAATATACCACCACCAGACCAACCGTGACCCCCGCTCTATCCCCCCCCCCCTAGGGGATATAAGCTGGTTCGTCTCAGGAGACGTGGCCACGGTTTAAAAAATCCACACCAGGCCACATAGCCAACCAGCAGCAGGACCCCTCCCACAACTTCACTCTCCCCCCCCCCCCACACACAAACTTCCCCACTTGTTGTACATGAAATGATATGTCAATACAAAGATATGGGGGGACATGGGCAGGTGCTGAGACGCACAACGCCTGCAGACCACGAGTGGGGGGGGGGCATTTAAATTAATTACCAGTTCTTTCAGTTTTTATGAATTTTTTTCAACTATTTACGAATTTGTGGGACATCCTGCATCGCACACAAAAAATCATAAAGCCCATTGAAGCCGTATATACCGTCATGGCAAAGCGCACTACTGCTGTTGAATCGGCTGAGAAATGATGAATGAGGAGGGAGTAGGGTGACATGTTATAACTATACCCATTGCAACCATAGAATCACCAATTATGGTATTCAGGTTCCACCGAAGCCACTGAGTTAAACCGCAATTGGTGAAGTTGTTTCATCTCAGCCACGAATCGCCGGCTGAAGCTTTACAAAAGTCTTAGACACAGAAGAGATTGAAGAAATGTTCAGGTCTCCAATGTAGCGCCCTCTATCGACAAAAGAATTGGATTTTTTTTTTTTTTTTTTTTTGAATCCAAAAAAGGTCCTCCTCCGTGAGAATAACTGTTTCGCAAAAAGCATTCAAATGTACCAAAACCTTCAATTTTTTAAACTATTTACGGGTCCCTCTGTAGATTGTAACTTCCTAATTTGTAACGTCTTGAGCGCTTTTAAGGCTGCCTATCTTATGATACTTAACTTGAGAAGAGTTTATTTGTTGAAAATTTATTTTATACGCGTATTTATGAAAACCTGGATCCTGAGTGAGTCCAACGTCAGCCCGTACGTTCAAACGCCATTGCTCAAATGACAGAAATCTCTGAATTAAACATAAATACAAAATCAATATGCTATGACATAGCACGTATTTCAATCTAAAACATACTTGAAATAAACGTCATACCAGACCAGACCAGAATTGAACGTTTCCGTCGCTGCCCAGCCTTTGCAGGCTGTCTGGCGACTTACAGATCACCAGGGGTGGTATGAGAAGGAAAAAGACAAGTTTGTGCATGTGTGTAAGGTATGTAGTGTATGTGTGTGTGTAGAGAATGAATGAGCCAGGAGAGTATTGTTTACAAATCTTCGCGAAATGAATGCTCATCGAGATAAAACACAACACAATCGAAGAACAAGGAGGCAATGTCTTACGGGAAGTAGCTGATGATATGCTACCCAAAAACCCCAACATTATAAATATTTACATAATCGAGAGACACTAACCAGAGATGTTTGAGGTACTGTTGAACCGTCATCAGTCATATAACCATAATCAAGAACGTCAAAGAAAAAGTTATAATGAAGACATGACACATACCATCTCTGTATTGTAATAAAATCAGTTTCAACACGACACGAACCCAATGCACCATTTTATGCAAGCGCAAATTATGAATAAATGAGAAAAATTATTAATTGCGAAAAAAACAACAACATATAAATGCCTCTGAATTGCGATCACAGCATCCGCAATATCAAACAAAACTGACATTAGATTGATAAATTGTTTTGAAAAAAAAAAAAAAAAAATCAAAATCATGAAAATGTTCTGCAAATTACATCAATTCGTCACCCAATCCACGCTCAGCAAAACGTCATATATTTTGATAATATATATGTATATCATTGCAATTCAAAAATATAGCAATTGTTAGTTTAGCTGTTTGAAAAAATTTATTAAACAATATTTTTTCATTATTATTATTATTTTTAATTATTTTTTTTAGTATAAGAACTTGGATGTTGTGATTTGAAAAATGGTCAAATATTAGTTAGATGACTAGTTCTACTGTTTGTTGATAGATGCCGATAACTCATATTCAAGAATTTAAATTTCTAATTTTAGAAAATTCGGTAAAAGAGATATTTTTGGTTTAAAAATATTTCCTTTTTTTGTGGTTTATCTTGAAAAAGTTTTCCTTCACTTCAACGTACGAATTTTTATTTTGCGAAAAAACATTTACAACAGTGAAACCTCGATACAACGGTATTCTGCGAATCGAGCAAAAAATATCGTTTTGGAGAGATTTCAGTTATATCGAGGGCAGCAGTTTAACATTTCAGTCAGTTCCAAACAAGACTTGAAAAAATATCGTTGTAGAAGGATTTGTCGTTATATCAAGTATCGTAGTAACGAGGTTTCACTGTATATTTAAATCACGTTTTTGTCATGTTAGTTTATGGTATTGTTTTTCCACAAAGCTTACCACAGATTTTATGAGCAAGAAATTCTATTAATTCAAGAAAATAATTTAATTTGTTTGTATGATGTCAGTTAAATTCGATTAATTGATCACCGAAGCTACACGAATCATTGAAGGTTCAAGACATGTGAAAATCATTATTAGTAATTAGTAATCGAAAGCATGTCTCGGATCACACCTCTAAAATTAATGATGAACAAGTTATGAGGAATAAAATTCAAAAATGCATCGTAATTTGTCATTTCCGAAATCCTTTTTCACAGAATATTGCAGAAAATTCAAAATAATAATCTTATAGTTTGTGACTGTGTTAATTAACGCCCAGTCACCATTACATACAGAGCATTTCGAAAGCAAGAAATATCTAGTCCATTTCGAAGTTCTTTGGCCTCTTATGGCCAACCAAAATGATTCTCCAGCAGTGCTTTACCGACGAACATTGATCCATACACCAAATCTCGGCCATTCTAGACCGAATCCACTCGGCAATTAGAATTCAAATCACTTATTATTATTGTGGTGTGTTCCGCACGAAAGAATGTATTTCGAATGGTGTAGTACTAGTCCCACATTGGGGCTATCCTTTGCTGTTTCTCACTTTCATCGGTGTATGCGAAAAAAGTTAAACCAGCTTTTTTCTTCTCTTTCCATTAAGACTCATAATTAACCCCTAGAACCGGCTCAGAAGAGAAAAAAATAACAAGTAATGTTCGTTGGATTTGCATAGGAATCGCTCTTTCTTCTCGGTACATTCATTACCGCGGAATGCACATGCGAGGTTCTAGTTATGTACGAAGAAAAGTATGGAGATACGTATTCATAATTTAATTTTTTTTTCTGAGGAAAAATTAACATAATTTTACCACAATGAAATGAAGTCGAAACTTACAACCTTGAGGTAAAAGGGGGGTGGGGGGTAAAGCCTTGACGTAAAACGAAGCAAACAACCTCATATGTTGAAGACTAGCCTAGTTAGTATTAGATTATTATTTTCAAGTTACCTCTTTCTCCACGCACGATCACTATGACATCAACTATAATGATTCGATACAGTGTTTTTTTTTTTTAGTTTTGATAATGATGGATTAACCGATGGTTCATAGAGATTAGGTGATTAGTGTTGTAACTCGGACGAATGGAACAGATGCGGATATTATGGACCTGAACTCAGGATATATTACTCACTCGTTATGTAAGGCATCAATCTTTGTCAATCTCTTCCCACAGAGATCCCTTTATGCACGATGTTTAAAAAGCCATCAACGGATACTCAAAATTATAGTGTTACGTTTCCACGGATAAATACATTGTTTTTTTTTTACTGCGGTATTCCTTCTTCCAAGAATAATTTCTCAGCTGGCAAGATAGAAATCGCAAAACAACTATCGAGTATTTCGCGGCCGAATCTGTGCTGTAGAGTCGATATCTCGCTATGTCTAAGTTCTAACCCAGAAAACGCGAATATGATCCAGCGTATACGTTTTATAACCAGGCCTTGAAAAAAGTCTGCAACAATCCATAACCAGATCCAATTTTATCCAGGACTAAAATATAGATGGCAGCACAAAACATCTTTCATATCCCAGCAGCAAATAAATGTAGAGGCCAAGGAAGCTGGACTAGACTGAGGAGACAGCAGAACCATAAACCCCCGTCTTTTTGATCGCTAAAATATTGTTTTAATAAAAAATTATTTTCTAAAAAAAGTTTTTTTATATCATTTATTGCCATTAAAAATCAATAAGTTTTACATTCAGGTACTCATACTTCAAGTGCCGAACACACTCAAAGACATTTTATACTGAATACTCAACCCCTTATTTCCGGTGATGATAGTTTTTGGGATTGCCATTGGTTTCAGAAAATAAATTCATTTAGCATTAGGATAAATTATTTTTTAAAATTTAATTAATTTTTCATATTATTTAGAATTTTTTAGATAAAGTGATTTTTGTTTTCCTGAAATTAATACAAAAGAAGCCTGTTATAACGACAGCTCACAATCTCGGGAAAAATTGTCGTTATAATGGATTCCTCGTTATAAAAGAATGTTTTCTGTAACATTAGCTTTTTGACAATCACCTGCAGATCACTCGTTATATCGAGATTGCCGTTAGGGGTCATTTCAACTTAGAGGGTGGGTCACAATGAATTTCTTAAAAGGAAATTTTGAGTTCTTAGACTCCAAATAGCATGGAAATTAACAGAAATTGATTATAATAACATACAAAGGTATTTTCTTTCGCAATTTTGATTTTTTTTTTTTTTTTTTTGATCGTTTGGGTGTCCGGGACCCTTCTTATGTCCCCCTCTCCGTGTACAGTCTCTGATCCCACCAATATGTGATAGGAGGTAGGGGGCAGAGATGACGAAATTTTACTGACAGAGGAGAGGGGTGGTGTCAGAGTTTTGCTGACTTTTGTTGACAGGGAGAGGGGGGTCAAAAATGGATGAAAAATTCCTGGCGTAATACTTGAACGGCCCCTGGTAAACCATACTCGTTATAACGGACTTTTAATCCAATGAGAGTTGGTAAAATAGCTTCCCCTGTAGCACACCGATATAGGACGACGCAGATATTTCTATACCGTTCGACGTAGAAATAGCATACATTTGTCGACGTAGTTCGACATAGAGAAATTCCGATTATTTCAAAACAGACTTACTATTGTACAAGATTATCTCCTTCGAAACGAAATGCTGTAAAAATGAGAGTAAAACTATTTCAGAGATAAAAGAAAAGAAGATATTTTTTGGCGTTTATTGAGGGAATACATTTTTACTATATCGTTCGATATCGGACACGTAAACATTTTCGACCTCCTTCCGATATTCATTCGACGTCGGACCGGTACGATATCATTGTGCTACTGGAGTTCCATGGGCATTTAAAAATTGATAAATTCGGAGGGAACTTCCCATGGCATTAAAAAGGGTTTATACAGTATTAAAAGAATAATTTTTTTTAATGCCTAAGGCCGCGATTACACTTTAAAAGTTTGATAAAAGCTCTTTTATAATACTTGAAAAATCCAACCAATAAGCATATTGGTTAAATTCGAGAAAATATAAATGATGATCTTATTGGTTGCATTTTTGAAGTTTTATAAGAGAACTTTTCATAACTTTTATAGTGTAATCCCGGCCTTACACGAGACGGTGTCATCAGTAAGCAATATATTTTAAATTCTATTTCCATGCACAGAGATTTAAGATTAAAAAATTATACTTATATAAATTAATTTATTTAAAGAAAAAATACATTCTGATAGTTCTTTTACGCATGTAAATATTTAAAAGAAATCTGAGTGAATTCTATAACTTAAGCAAAAAATTGAAAATGGGAAAGTTCTGTGGATAAAAATAAGAATAATTTTGATGACAGTAGTTATAGTTTCATTTTTAGTTTCCAGATGGCGCTACATCAGTCATAATTTCCTTTGGCAAAAATTTCGTGTAAGCTTTTTTTGTAGAGAAAAACATTTTGCGGAACTCCAAGTCCCCCAGTTATTGCATAGCCGTACTTATCAGACACGGGGACCTGGTGCGAGCTGTGGCGTATTAAGTTTTGTATTGTTTCCCTCATTAATTGCAATTTTTCATAATTAATTGCAAATTTCATTAATTCCTGGATCAATTTGTCTCATTTATTTTCGACTATTTCTTGTATCTCAATTTTGAATTCTCATTAGTTCTAAATTTAATTATTTGATAAATTTCTAATTTTCATTAAGTATGGAAGAATTTAATTAGCTTCAAATTTTCATAAAATTCTGAAAATGATTTTCTTTTATAAATCCCAAATTTTCATTGATTCTTGAAATTTTTCTTTCATTAATTTCGAATTTTGATTAGTTTCGGTGTTAATTTAAACTTTTATGTATGAATCGCAATCTAATTGTGAGTGGTGTGAATTTCATCTAGATTAGATCGTTAGAGCAAAATGTTCTTCCATTATAACTATAGTTGCCATAATAACTAACTTGGACAGTAAATTAGGAAATAATGTTATTATCTCATGTAACTTTTACAGGGTGGTTTGAAATTTCACGTGTGGTACGAAATTTCACGGGAGTCAAATCGAACCATTCTGATAATGGAAACCAGAAGATTGTCATATTTCATAAAACCTGAAAATGCGAATTATTACTAGGCAATTCAATTTGTTTTTAACCAATTTTACACACCGTAATATGAAGTGATTAGTCATAAAAATTGCGATTCATCAGGAAAATTTCAGGGTGGGACAAAAGTGGCTAGACTTTTCAACTACACGTTGATAAAAACTGAATGACCAGAGTGTTGTACCGTCTTGATGCATGGGGCCCATCTGGGCCTCAAGAAAATGAGATCTGCTGAAAATTTTCGAGAATTGGTAGCTAAGCATTTTTAACAATAGTGAAGGGCCCTTGATGCTCTAAAGACGGCCCTGCGAGAATGCGGTTTGAACCGGCGTATCTTATTGCAGTTTCAGACATTTTATTTATTTTAAAAAATCGCTGATAGGTTAGCGCTAGTTCTGCCATTCGTAGGATGTTATTTGAATCTATGTCGGTACGAAGCTGCATTGAAACCGAAACAACTATGTTCTGATAGAATAATATAATTAGGATTGGTTTTGCCAACTAAATTCAGCTTGAAAAGGAATTTCAAAGGTCTACAGACAGGGGTTGAGAGCTGTAGTCAACAGCAAAGTCAGTAAAATGCCTTCCTTTGCACCCATCTGTGAAAGAATCATTTTCGAACCCGGAAAATTTTCACAGTTTTCAATATCATTGGCAATTTGCTCTGCTTTTTGCCTAATCATGGCATTGATGAATTTTTAAAAAAAAATTTTTTGGCTCTTTCAGCATAAAACCATTGAAATACCGCTTGGTCGGCGCTGTCAAAATCTGATATTCTCTTCCGTTTTCTGATCAAGCTTTCCGTTCTTTCGTTAATTTTCTTCAATTTCGTTCAAACTTTTCTTAATGCTTGGCACCCGTGCTTTAGAAATTCCATACTTCTTGGCAATTTTAGATTTTTTATTGCACCCAGAACTTTTAATTTGTTGCACAAACTCCAATCAATTATTTTCGCGTTCATTTTACTAATTTCATCGCTTTCATGAAGCCATGGCATTTGCGCAGATTTATTTAGATTTTTACTCTCATCAAAAGAAATCTAGCGCTCTCTATAGGCTTAATTGAGAGTAGAAATAAAATAAAGTGATTGAAAATTTAGGACGTGATTACACTGTGAAAGTTTTATAAATGTTCTTTTCTAAAACTCCGTATCGGCTACATTTAACTAACCAATTACCTTATTGACTGTTTTTACGAGTTTTGTAAAAGATCTTTTATCAAACTTTTATAGTTTAATCCCGCTCTTAGACACTCCGAGGCCCCAAGAATAAGTTTTTTTTGTTTTCTTTTCGCATTCTCAACCGATAACATATTTTCTGTAATTTTCAAATGTTTTATTTGAAAATAATTATATGTAGGGGGTTATAATACAGTTGGTCCCACTTGATCGGAAAACGAACAGACGGATTCCCCGCTTAAACGGATAAAATCGTTCGGCACCAAATTGTTTCCCACAGAAACAACGTTAAAGTTCCGTGCTTGATATTTTCCCGGCTTAATCGAATATTACGCTTCACACTTCGACTATTAATACACATCAACCACGAAACACATAATGTTCTCATTGAATGAAACATTCGGAATTAATAGAAAATATGTTACTAAATTAAGATTAAAAAATATTTTGAGATTAAGTGCTGGCCTTCAAATATTCAACTTGTCTTCAATACGTGTATCTAATTATTTCATTTTTGTTCTCTGTTATGCCAATAGAGGACGCTAACTTTTCTGATGAAATGCAAAAATCTTGGATTCATTTAATTGTTAAAAAAATTTAAAATCTTCTGATCATTTTATGTATAATTGAACATGATTTTCATTTAATTTTTCATGTTTCTCTTTGTTCGAGAAGCTTTGTTGATACTTCATAAGTTTCCAATATACAAACTAGACTGCCGTTGTAAAATAACAATTGTATCGGATATGTGCTGGAATCGTTGAGTATGAGATTAAGCGGAGCCGACTGTATTTACAGTTTTCGCGTGAATCCCGACATTGTATTCAGCGGGGAACTATAACATTGCTTCTATGGGAGAAATTTTGGTTCCAAAGGATTTTGTCCGTTTATCCGTTACTCGATTAAACAGGGCCGACTGTACATGGCACAAAGCTCTAAAATATTTCCCTCCATAACCATAATGGTTCAACATTCCGTACCAACCCACAGAAAGAAATGACCGATGGCCATTATGAGCCGTAAATGATCACGACACGCTTCACGATGGTTGTAATGAAGACCGAATGAACACTAATGATAACATTCATATCCTTTGGCCCCTTTTCAATGTTGTTACACAAGGGGTATCAACAGGGTAGCGAATTTTCCAAAACCGATTCGAACCCTAGCCCTGACCTCTGGAACCGTGACCGTTTAGTGATCAAAAAAGTTTCACACAACGGGGGTTTTTTTTTTTTCTGCGTTAACCTTTAAAACCCCTTGTTCAACCAGTCCGTTGTACCAAACAGACATTGATGTGGGTGGTGGTTTTTTATCTGGTTGAAGAATAGGCCCTCAATGAATTTGATCCCAGGACGTTAACCCCGTAGGGGTAGGGCTGCATTATTATTATTACGTGCAGAAAAAAACCTTATAAAAAAAACTAGAGGCCTACCCGGAAAATATGTGGTACCTACCTGATAGTACTCAAAGTATAGATTACAGTTTAAAATGCTGTAGTATAAAAAAAGGGACCGGATGGGTGAGAGCAGTATAAAAAGTCGTATTTTTTTATACGGTATCTACTATTATGTGTAGGGTTGGGGTTATACCTATTGTGGTTCCCATACGGTGGGGTTTTTTTTTGTTGTTGTGCCCCTTTAAAAACCGTAGTGGGAGTTAGGCAAGGGGACTGGTTTAGTGTCTATTTTTTTTTGTTAACCTTACCCGCAGCCCGTCCATACGGGGCGAAACATCAACAGTGGGGCCAACGAACTCTAAATGTAAGAGAGAGAGAGAGAGAGCACTTATACTACTGATGGGTTTTATGCACCAGCCCCTGGGGCGGCGAAAGTGATAGTTAAAGAGACCACCGTGTGAGGAATTTTACTTAAATGAGATAAAAACTTGTAAGGACATTCCTACTCTCACATTACGTACCGATACGTTTTAGTGATACAGTCAAACTCGCGCTTATAAGTCGTGCTTCGGTTGCAACGACACTTCTGTTATAACGTCGATAATTTGTGGTCTGCGCCAAAGGCGTATGTGGGTTTGGAGGAGGCTCAAAAATTTTAATTCTCGAGAAATTTTGTTACCACCGATCAAAAAGCATTTAAATTGACAGAAACTGAGTGAAATAGCATATAAAAGGTATTTTCTTTCGGTGTTTCCATTTTTTTAAACCAAAAAATTAATTTTTTTTTTCAAAATTTTGGTTAGTTTGGGGGGGGGGGAGGGCTGAGTAAGTGTCTGGTCCGAGCTGATCCCCCATAATGAAATTTCCCTATAACGTCGATGAAAATTCCACGAACTCGGATATAACGACACATTTCTCGTCGTTTACGGCGTTTTTGATCCCTGACGATGAAAAAAAAATTTTTTTAAGTTAAAAATTTTTTGGGGCTGCGACGTGCTCCTAATTAACATACTCGTATATGTGACATTACTGTATTTTTTCCCCTTTATTACTGTGATTCTGTCTCTTTTCATTATAAAAATGTCCCGTTTTCTTCGTTTTTCCCAACGAAATTTACTTTAATTATTAAACTTTACTAGAATCAGAGATGAAGGTATTTCGGATAATTTATAAATTGCACAAAAATGAATATGACTGCATATATTCATCTCACTTATTTCCCATAAAAATACCCTCCCCCAATGAAATACATTTTAAATCACTATATATTTTCAAGTACTGTATTTTCTCGCCAAACCTTATCCGTTAGCCATGTTTGGTGACTTCTCTGACAGTTGGTAACATTTTTGGCGGGATTGGTGATTTCTCGTATTTATGACCCCGTTTCTTCTCGATCAAATATGGCCGCCTGATGATAATGAAGTAAAAGATTCTTTTGTGCAGCATTTTTGGCGGCACCAAATTACATTTTTCGTCAAAAAGTGTCTCGTAAACTAAATTAAAAAAGAATTAAAATTTTCCATTGAATCATCAATTTGAATCAAATGAACGGTAAAATTCCTATTATCAATAATTTTAATGCTTTTTTGAATTAAAAACGAATATTAACTATATCGATATGAGGAGGAAAGTTTGTAAGCGCGATCCTACGCCAGTTGGCGCACAGGATAGTATCGTTTGGCGATAGACCAGTGAATTGGCGACAGTTGAGCTAGATCTTGCTGAAAGAAGAAACATGACTATAAAATATCCGTGTAATATAAAATTGAGATATGATTAAGAATTTATCATAGCCTGTGAAAGTGAAAATTTATATATTTTAAAAATTTTTTAAATGTTCGTTAAGCAAAAGAAAATATAATTCCAATAATTGAATTAAATTCCAATAATTGAATTTTTACAAATGAAAACTAGCAATTAAAATTTTCTTAAGAAATTTAGTGTCTTACTTTCAATTAAATATTTAAATAATTTTTGGAATAAAATGAATTATAATGATAAGGTAATTCAAAAAAAAATTAAATATAACAATTGCCTGAAAACAAAAGATTACTGATATTAAAATTTGACAAATAATAATTAAGCGATTGAAAAATTCTAGTAATTGAAGTAAATTACTAAAAATTATAATTAACAATTAAAATTTCATTTCAGTATGGGAATTTAGTCAAAAACAATTAGTCAGTTAAAAAATTAAAAATTATTTATTAATAAAATATTTATTAAAAATAGTTTTTGGCATAAAATAAACTGAAAAATAAGGTAATTAAAAATATGAACAAGTATAATAATAATCTGATATTCAAGAAATTAGGCATTTCAAAATTTCTAAAATGACATCAAGCGATAGAAACTAATTCTAATTATTGATATAAATTCAAAAAATAAAAATTAGCAGTTGAAAAAAATTTATCATATGGGAAATTTAAAAAAACTCAAAATAGTTTCATTATTAGTTTTTTCTATATAGAATATCATTATTTAATAATTTTTGGCGTTTTTTTTTTATCAGAAACTAACTTTAGGGTGAATGACCCAAACGCGATTTTTTTTTTTTTCCTTTCGGGGTAAAAATTGCAAGTGCTAGTATAAAATTGTATTTTTTTTTTTGTTAACCTTTTATCTAACCGCTCTCTGCTAACCATTTTTTATGGTAATGGTGGGGGCAATATGAAAAAAAAAAGAGATAAGAGTGAAAAAAAAAAATTCTCCGTGGGTGTAAGGAGCCAAATGCAAAAAAAAAATTCCAACGGAAAAAAATTTTTGATCGATGTATATTGCCCTTTTTCTATCCCTTCATGCCCTTGGCAATTTTTTGCACATATGGTTAAAACCAAAATTTTGAATGCATTTTTTTTTTTAACGTTTGAGTATTTTTTTTTTTTCATTGCCCGTGGGAAGGGGTTTTAGGGTTAGAGGTTATACATATTTTTTTTGATTAAAAAAAAAAATGAAAGGGGTTTGAACCTATGACTTTGAAAATTTTCCATCAGCTGCGTTTGGTTCCATTGTTCTTCTTTGATCATTACCTCAAAACGCATGCGCAAAAATCGATGGAACCATTTTTTTTTTTTGGAAAAAAAAACCAACGTTCCTTCGTGACCTCTTGATTAACTCTTGGAAACTGAATCCTAAAGGTTATACCCCTTTTTTTTTTGGGTACTCGGGGTCCGAAAGTTGGTTCAGTAACCTCTATGCCATCGGTTTGGTGCCTGTCGATGACCTATGATCTGAAAAACTGTGAAAAAATTGCGTCTTAATGGAATTTTGCTTTTTGAAATAGGTATTTCGTTCGCATATGGAAACCATGAATTAATTAACCAGTATTAAGATACAGTTCTGATGTTTTAAGGGATTTGAGAACATTTTAAAAATTTATGAAATTTCAAGAGAAAACATTTTTGAAATTTTCTTTTCTAAAATAGGAACTATTTTTATTATGTATATGATGTTAATGTGAATTTTTGACAAATTTTTCTTAATTATACGATTTCGAAATTAATGTAATGATTATTTTGCATCAATTTTCCGGCATCTATTTGATATTATAGTTGCAACTTAGTATATTTCTCACATTTTGTATGTATAAGCCATTAATTTCTTCCATACTAATGAATGTTTTTTCTTTCTTTTAGGTAAGTGAAAGACTTTTGTATCTTAAAATGATCGAATTATGATACTTATATGACTGCCGTATGGTAAGATTATAAATATTACTTTCTTCATTGAATTTTCGAATTTTCAAGTTGAGAAATTAAATGAAATTTAATGACCATTATTAAAAATGAGAAATATCATAATTTATTTGAAAAACTTTTTATTTTTCAATGAAATGAGGTTCAAAAAGATTTCGATAGAAAAGACAAATCCACGATATTTTGCCAATTCTCGCTAAATTAAACCAATTCTCACCAGTTGTTCACAAAATCTCGCTAAATATTAATCAATTCTCACCCAAATATTCACCAATTCTCGCCAAATATCAACAATCATTGCCAAATATCAACAATCATTGTCAAATATCAACAATCATTGCCAAATATCAACAATCATTGCCAAATATCAAAAATCATTGCCAAATATCAACAGTCATTGCCAAATATCAACAGTCATTGCCAAATATCAAAAATCATTGCCAAATATCAACAGTCATTGCCAAATCATTCACCAATTCTCGCCAAATATCAACAATCATTGCCAAATATCAACAATCATTGCCAAATATCAACAATCATTGCCAAATATCAACAATCATTGCCAAATATCAACAATCATTGCCAAATATCACCATTTATAGCCAAATATTACCAGTTCTTGTCCAATATCGCCGATATCCGCCAACTCCATAGAGTTTCACCGGATATGTATTATTATTCATTTTTCACGTTATATTCTCCAGGAGACGACAAAAATCGCCGGCGGGACAGCGGCAATGTTTCCTCGAAATTGTGAGTCTTCAATGCCACGCAAAACTACACATCATAATAATAAATACACGGTTTAATTGGAATAATTAAATTTTAAAAAAAGACACTCTTCCCTAAATGTACAATTTACTCAATGAAGCTATAAAATTTTTGTCGCGAAAATAAAAATTTCAAAATTCACGTCCGATGGACTAACGAATAGGGATTCCGGCCCATTTTTAGAGACTCACTGAACTAAATAGTGATTTCATTTAAATCATAACACGAACTAATCGGACTGATTGAAAAGTTTTTCCTCAAAATTGGATAATGTATACAAAAATATTCGGTAAACAGAAAGAATAACCGTAATCTCCATACCATACGAGAAAAAAAAAACATATTCCTCTACGGAAAAAAAAAAAATTATGAACAAAATTTATGAATACAAAACCATCCATTTTTCATCGAAAATCTGACAGAACGTCCCCCGTCCCTGCTTATAGTATTCTCGGTCCCCGTCGATGCTGTCCATCATCCCACGCTTAAAGGAATGTCAATCTATAAGAAGGAAAATGGGGAGGTAAATATATTCATGGCGGGTTTTTTTTTTTTTTAATATGTCCACGAAAGAGGAATAAAAATGAAAGAAACGGCCAAATTTTTTTTTCCAGCTTGGAGGCTTTTGTTGACTTTGATAGATGACTTGATTCCCCTTCACAGACTTTGCTAAATCACTGAAAATATATTTTTAATCCGCGAGTCCCCCCTCTTTGCGTCTTCCCACAAATAATCCCTTGATATTTGCCATAAAAATTTATTTCGGATTAACTTAACAATATATCCCAAAAAAAAGAAGAAAAAAATACCGATTATTACTAATTACAGATAAGTGTTCGTAGAAATATCGTTTCTCCCTCGCGTTCAATTCCATTGTTTGGTATTATTTTTTTCGATGCTAAAGTAAATTTATTTAAAGAGATCACTATGTTACATGAAAAAAAGTTCTGTAATGCATTGGTTGATTAAAAATTAAAATTTAGTACCATATAGAAATCAAAATTCACCCCAGTGGTGAATTACTAATTCAATTAGTACGTGCAAAAAACATGGGTTTTGAATCAAAATCGTGTTTAACATGGTGGTTATCGCCATGCAATTGCTATCTTTATCTGAACAATTAATCCACCCAGAGCTTTGAATCTGTAGATGGTTGATTTTGATCCATTTCATTTATTAAATATTTTTAAAGCATTTAAATTAGTTAAATATCTATGTAACAGTGTGTAAGTTACAGATATTTAACTTATTTCAGCGTCCTCTATCAATAGTAGAATTCTACTACTGATAGAGGACATTTGAAAAATATTTATCATATAAATTTTGTGTTTTTTTCATTTTATGTACATTTATAGATGTTAATGCATCACTTATTGCCAGTTGAACTTTTACACGTGTATTTTTATACAGATGAAACCAATATTCTCAATTTATAATAATAAATATATGTCATCGGTATCCTGTGTAAACCTTCTATCGTCCTAATATAGGGCGGGGGGTAGGAATTTCATCGGGAATACTTAGCAAAAGGAAAATTAACCAAATCAGTTGCACACACTCTCATACTTTATATCAGTAGCGTATCAACGGGCCCCAAATCAAACAACAGCCCTTCAAATTAGTGTTATCTCTTTCTCTCCCCAACCAGATCATGGCCCGCCGCTCTGTTTAAATATAGAGATTTTAACAAGTGGCCGAAGAAGACATGTACCGTCTTGTGAATTTATTATCAGTGTCCGAACCGTATTTTCATGAAAGAGGGGAAATGTCAGTATTCTTTGAAATACAAAGTTCATCAATTGTATATAAAAAAAACTATTTTGTATAAAAACTGTAACATCGTATGATACAAACATAATAAAAAGTGGTATTGATTATACACTCAGCTAGACAATATATCTTATTTTTGGTCCCTAATTGACGAATTTCTGTTTGGCGTGATTGTGATAATTTCGGGGATTATTTATTAATGCTTTTCTGGCCACCAATAAATAAGACTTCTCATCTTTTTCTTAATAATGTATGGCCAGACCTGGTTGTCCGTAATCTCAACCTCTAACAAAAATTTGGTAGATTTTTATTCTTTCTGAAATTTTATTTTAGTTTCAACTGTTCACCGCCGAAAAGACATTTATCACAGCGTCCCAAAACGCTTTAGATCGCGGAACTTTTTAGAACGGCTCTATTTTTGATTACACTGGACAATAAATTTTGTCAACGTTTCTGCGTCCGAAACACAAATAGTAATTTCCTATGCAATTCGGTGTTAGATAGTGAATTCGGTGTGAAACACCACATAGTATAAATTTGACCATGAAGAAAAAGCTGGATTGGCAAGGTTTTCTCTCAAATCGCACATTTAATATACGTATAACGATACAATACATTGAAACACAAAATAAATATACAGAAAACACAGTATGTAGAAATTTCATCAATATAATGTTCATAAAAACACAACACAAATATACATGGAAACGCAAATATATTATCCCATAATAGTCCATTTATCGGCGTCTGAGACGTTCTTCGTTTTGCATAACGCTTGTACTTACGCAACGTTTATCTTAACGCTTGTTTAACAGTAGTCAGCAGACATCGAGGTTGACTTTTTTCCCCTCTTTTTCCCCCCTACAATAATGTAAAGCACTTTTCAACTGTTAACAGGTAAACAGCTCAACAAAAGTCACTTATACTTTTTCATGGTGATATTCGTGTTCAACTATCAAGTAATCAAAATTCTTCGGAATAATGCATTTTCGTGTCTGATGCAGTTGCATTGCTCCTCAGTGATACCGCTCGTAAAATACTTCACTGTTAACATGGTACTATCTCCAAACTAGAGCCAATAAAATTTTTTCGTGGTAAATGTTAATATTCGTTCAGTAAAGGCAAAACCATTCGGAATTGCATATTTTCATGTCGGAAGCAATTTCATTGTCGCCCAGTGTTAGACACCAAATGTTGATTTTGCTGGTATTATTTACAAAATAATAGAATACAATCAACACACGTGGTCACACAAGCAAACGAGTTGAAACAAGGTATGGTCCGTATATGCACTTGTTTATTAGGAATCAAATTCATGGCATGGGTCAAAAAGACCGTTGAACTTTTATCTCAACTCTTTGGTGCTTCGGGTAAAAAAAAGAAAATAAAGAAGTCTAAACTTCCGCATAGCGATAACGTCTGTTTTTTTTTTTTTTTTGAAAGAGAAGAGACACGACAGGATCTTGATACGTAATTTAGGAATGTAACCGTCGTTTTAATTTGTAATATTTTATACGCCGCTCCCCCGGCAATCAGTCGCCCGAGTGACTGACTGACTGCTTGTTTCCAAAAAAGAAACAAAATGGCGGTAGGTAAGGGGGTCGTAACCACGTGACCAAAGGGGGCAATGACCCTTTCCGTCTTATTTCATTATCTCGGTGCTGTTGGCAACACTGACACACAACGAGCCCGGCCATTTTGCTTCAATAAGAAATAACAACCATTTCCACGACCTTCACTAATTATTTTATATTTTGTTTTTCTTTTCCCTTCCCTTGCTTACCTCTCATTCATTTAGGATGGAGGAAAGAAAATCAAAATGATCTGGCAACGGTGGTGCCTTTTCTTGTTTTTCTTTTTAACGGTGGTGGCGCTCTTTCGGAATTACTACAATGTTTCCTTCCACATTCTTTTTTTTTGTTTTACCCCCTCAAGGGCATATCATTTGATTGTGTGGGCGCAACGGGAGTAGCCATTTTCTTTTTTTTCCTTTTGGAAATCTATTTATTTTAACCTACTCGTGATGGGTTGAACCACATAGAAGAAAAGTAATTGGTAATTGTTTTTTATTTTTTGTGGAAAATGTATATCGTCTATTTGGAAAAATTCTGATGGATCGCTCCCACGCAAGATGCGTGTACCTCGCTATTAATCAAAATATTTGTTTCGTCTGATCATTTTGGAAAACAATACAAATATTTTCGTTTAATACCAGCATTGTGTGCTCAGAATCCTATTCTCTCAAACGGAAGTTGGTTGTACCATGACAAGTTGGCTCTGTTTTGGCTTTCCGATGGCGTCAAAAGGTGTGGATTCTTTATGATTTGAATATGCTCTACAAATTTGTAATTGACATTTTCTGAGGCGAAGGCGTCTTGTTAATCGGCTATCACATCTTCACGTCAAAATATGCAATAAAGATGGCAGTACTGGTGGAAAACGAAACAATCCCAACTCTGACATCATTAATAAAGGGACTAACACACGATCGGAACGTACATTCCAGCATGTACCGATTCCCTAGAAATTCCGCAGAGGAATGTGTATGAGATCACATGTACGGTTAAGTAGAAATCAGTTACCTTGCAAAACTGACTACATTTTCAAAAAGTTCATGTGACGCTCGTATATCAAGAAATACATGGGGACATTGAGTTTTTGATGTCTACGAATAGACCTCGTTGAGACAAATCTAAAGGTGCCCTGAGATTGGTACTCAAACTCAAAAACATAGGTCTTTGAGTTTGAGCACCAGCCTAGCGGCACTAAACGCTGTATCTCAAATTGTACACCTAGATACAGAAATGTGAATTACGAAATACTTCATATTATTATTATTAAAATATTGAGTTTTTCTCTTTATTATAAGATGTTCATTAATTCAAATATAGTACTAATTCATCCGATCTTATTATTTACAACATTAAAAAACACTGAAAAATTTGGAAAAAAATCCATGCATGACTTTTTGATAGAATGGAACATTTAGAAATGAACCACGATAAATATCTCAAAAAAATGCATATGAGGCTTGTGTAGTCCTAGAAAGTTTTAGAAATTGCGTATGAGGATTCTTTAGATTTAAAAAACGTACGAGGATTCTTTGTATTTAAAAAAAAACGTATGAGGATTCTTTGCATTTAAAAAAAACGTATGAGGATTCTTTACGTTTAGAAATGCTTTTGATGCTTGTGAAATATTGGAAATTCGTATGAGGCTTGTGAAGTCCTAGAAATGCTTATAGGGTTTCTTTACGTTTAGAAATGCGTTTGAGGCTTGTGAGATCCTAGTAATGCGTATGAAGCTTCTTCATCTCCAGAAATGTGTATGAAGCTTTTTCATCTTCAGAAATGCGTGTGAGGCTTCTTTTCCCTCGAAGAAATGCCTATGAGGTGAGCTTCTTTTCCCTAGAAATGCGTGTGAGGCTTCTTTTCCCCCCTAGAAATGCATATGAGACGAGGCTTCTTTTCCCCCAGAAATACGTATGAGGTGAGGTTCCTTTGCATTTTTAACTGTGATAATGCATACGAGGCTTTTGAAATCCTAGAAATGAGTATGGGACTCCCTTACTCCTAAAAATACGTATGAGACTTCTTTATCTCTAGAAATGCGTATGAGCCGTATGAAATGTTATAAATGCGCATGAAATTATAGTGAAATCCTAGAAATGCGTATGTGGCCTTTTGCCTCCAAGAAATTCGTATGAGGCTGGCGAAATCCTAGAAATGCGTAGACGGCGCGTATCCCTCTTATTACGCAAAGAAACTAGAGTATACCCATAATATGTTGGAGGCTTGCGTACTACTTGAAATGCTGTCAAACTTGCGTACCTCATCCCATATCACGCTATAGCCCAAAAGCTATGCTTTGCTTCCATTACTTTCCGTCGTTGCTGGTTATCTTCCCACGCGATCTGAAATGACCAATCACGTACCCTCAGTGGTACGCGTACCACAGGTAGGGAACCATTGATCTACATCAATACGTCTTCTACTTTCGGGGTTATCGTAACGATTTCCTGTTCGCTTTCACTTTTTTTTCCACCTGTATTCGCACCAGACCAAGAGTTCATTGTACTGGTTTTTTTATTTTCCAAGCAGGTACACATCATCAAGACTCTCCTCTCTCTCTCCGTCGAAGCATCAAAATACGGGGGAGTCAGCGGGGTGCTCAGACAAGAAAATATCCAAAGAAATTCCATCAGGCCTACGTCAGATCTGAGAGAGAGAGAGAGAGAGAGAGAAAGCCCACCTAACCCACCGATCAAAGGCTCTGGGAAGAACTTTAGGGCTAACGTGACGACTTCTCTCTCTCTCGCGGCACCTTTTTTCTTGAAAACCTCCCCCCAATGTCGGCCGATAGAATCAAATGTATTTTCTGTCGCGTTGCTAATATTAGAAACGTTCAACATGGATTTTTTTTTTTTTTCATTTTTCGTGGAAGAAAAGGAAAGCAATCGTTGACCTTGAAAATGTAAAAATATATATAAATATATATATTTAAGAGGGACGACAAACCGGAAACGTAAAGACGACCTTGCTTCAGGTTGAACATGAACCAAAAAAAAAGAAAGAATGTAATACAGTGCGCAAACTTTCAGTTTCTATAATTGCTATGTCGGAAGTCAATATTGCGGGGTGTATGTGTAACGAATAAATACATACTTCCAAGGGAAGTTAGCATAGTAAGCCTAACGGAAATGGATCCGAAGACATATATCATCCGACTGTAGACGGTCGCTGTTACTGTATTTGACTGAGGTTGTTTCCGTTTACTTTAGACAAATATTGACAATGGGGGGGGGGGGGAGAAAAAAAAAGTGACTTTAAGAATCGAATTCATGTCTATTTTATAATTTACAAGCTATAATACCCGCTGCCAGGGTCGTCGCAATATACTGGGAGAAGTGAAAAAGTGACAGACCATTATAAAGGCATATGCAAAACATGCCTGAGACGTATTGTTTAGGAGCCACAGTAAACAAAGTCAACATTCCGAAAGTTAATTGTCGAGGCCCACGAAACATTGTTGGCCGAGAGTTCCCCCCCCCCCTCGTTTCAGCCATTTGACCAGTTCTGACGAACTTTTAAAGCAGCGTTTCTCAAAGTATGTGTCGCGGCTCCTAGGGGCATCGTGGCGAGCTTTTAACATTTATAATTGCCTATTCGGTACTTTCAAACAGTTATTTTTTAGACTATTCTGGGGAGTTGCAGATAAATGTGGTTATAGCAGGGACCCGCGGTGATAAACGTTGTCATGGCAAGGGAGCCACGGCTGGCAAAACTTTGAGAACCGCTGTTTTAAAGTAGCCTATCGTTCAAGTCGGGTTCTATTTCATACATATTAATGTAAAATTTGGCGGAGATCGGTCTCAGATTGTGGATTTGTATAGAGAACATACACACGGACAGCAAATCAATAATATATAAATAGATTTGTTATAAATAATGTATTGCTGTTTAGACATTTGATGTCTCCCTTGATTATCATTGCATTCATATGTTGGAAAAAATAACAGTGATTTTGATTAGTGCAAACGCTATGGAGCTTATCGACTAGAAATGTTGGAGCACACACTAAATGGGCTTAAGTGACGCGTTTCGGCTCTAGATGACGTCTTAAGAGTCTGGTGTAGGGTAGCGTCTGGCTAGCGTCCCCTATTTAAAAAGTCTCTCCGCTTCGAATGCAGCCGAGCCAGGCATCCTCAGCTGCGAATGTAGCCTAGGCAGACATCTTCAGTTATGAATTAAACCGAGGCAGGCATCTTCAGTTGCGATGAAGCCTCAGCAGATATCTTCAGCTGCGAATGAAGAGGCGACAGGCAGATTTAGGGCGATGCGTCGGAGAAGCGACTTATTGTGTTGGTTCGTAGGTTAGTTATTTTTACGGGACAGGCAAATTTTCCCCATATTGTTCGATTCTTGAGAGGGGCGATCGCCCCCCATCGCCCTCCTCTAGATCTGCGCCCGCTCTACCACGAGTTCAGAATTACCCTTTATATATTCCTATTAATGTTATCTACATTTCTTTCCTCGCGATATTCACAACATACTGATTCGAATCATCGATAATGATATTCCTTTCGTGTAATTCATCATTTTACTCCTTCGCTCTACTACTTCCTATGAACTTAATTTATTTACCATTATAATTTTTTTTTCCTGTTGCATAATGTATTATACAGCATAGGAATACGTACTCGCGCCTACCTTCCTGATACCAGTTCTAAACTAGTTGTCGCAACAGCAAACGCGGAAGGATACTAACTCACTAATAATAATTGCTTTCTGTAATGTCGTTCGCAACCGTTTTGTAAGTATAATAATACTCAAAACAGCGGAAGGAGAAGGAAAAGAAAGATGGCGTTGTGGTTCCGACCTATAATGATAATAACGATAATAAATCCACTGCTAAAACCAAACTGTCCCGTGCTCCTTTTTTTGCTGTTTCTTATTTTTACCTCATGACTCTGTGACCTAGAGTAACAACTCCTTTTTCTGACCGTTATTCTTATGCATGCACGTTTTTAGTTCATGGTTTTACCACTAGGGGACAGCCATTAGTTATCCTCATCTTAATAAATGACCGTCGTGAGACACTGCAGTGAAGACGTTTAGATAGGATGACCGCATGATCCGTGTTTTCATGTATTTTTGGCAGTCCTGTTTGATTTTCATGACTTACTGAAATCGGGGCCGGACGGGTGCGATCGCACCGGGCCGCATAATGTTAGGGGCCGTAAAACTGGACTTTATTGCATTGATCACGTATAATAGTTTACGATATTTTACGATGAACGCATCAAAAAAGTCAGAACTGGATATTCTATTGATCTACTGTAAAAAATATGTCGATTCATTAACAGGCACCCATATGATAGTGAAGGGTGTGGTAGCCCAGGTCGATAAGATACTCGCCTAAAGTACCAAAGGATGTTTAAAGGTGTTGCGAGTTCGATACCCGGTTCATCCTTGTCAAAAACTTTCCTGACGCAGGGGTACAACAGAAACGGTGACATGACCACAGAAAAATATTGCTACCGTAGGAAGTCCCACATCGAGGGGTTAGAGCACCAAACTCTCGGTGAGTATAAACAGGCTGTTGTCCGGAATCAGCAGTAAATTGTAGGTCTAGGTCTAATTAGCCCTATTTCGTGTGCAGAAAATGACCGTGGTGCGACAAAAACGACCATTATGGTAGTGAATTATACATGGCCCCACATCCTTGAGTGGGATCTTGGTTTTCGATAGGACCTGAGACAAATATTTTTAGGTGGCCTCTTATATTGATTAAGAAAAATATAGTTTTTAATGATGAAAAATATGAAACCTGAGGCCTCCCTGAACCCTGTAATCCTTTCCAAACGAGAAGGGAGGGCCCATGGTCTCAACGGTACCATGAGCCATCGAGAAAAGAGATTCACGAGGCTGGTCACCGTATCATAATTGAAGTGCCAGTAAGCCCGATTCAAAATCTTATTTTCATGTATTAGACCCTAGTTAAAGTCAGGTTCCTTATCCGCTTGTACTACTACCACCCAGTATGGTCATGCCTTTAGACAGCCTGGCTTTCTTCTGGAACCGCCTAGGAAAGATGTCTTTTGACGGATCTGAATTCCAAAACTTTTAGCGGGCCCACTAAATTTAATTTCGGTTTAAGTACAGAGCAAAGATGAGTTAATCTCTTAGCCTTACCCCCTATAATATCTCTTCGTAATACTGATGAGGGCCGCAAAATTGTTCTCGCACCGGGCTGTAAAATGACCGAGTCCGACCCTGACTGAAATCAAGGATTGAGATTTTTATTATATCTTGTCACATATAAGGGCGACGATACGTCCCGTATTTCCCGAGACATTTCCTTTATTTTCACGTAGTTTTGGCCGACATTTTTTTTTTTTTTGTAAAAAAAATTCCCCTTTTTTTTCACGTATCCTCAATAGGGCTGGTCCGATTAATCGATTAATCGGGTTGGTTAATCGATCAAATGTTAATCACAGTTGAAAATTTTCGTTGAATTAATCAACTTGATCAATCCGATCAAAATTCGATAAAAGTTTATATTAAAAGTTTGTGAATTGATTTCTTTGAAAAAAAAAATCGATTAAATGTCCAACAAATTATGTTTCTATATAATATAGCATTTTTGACAAGTGACTATACTTAAAAATACTCTAATCAATATTTTGATCAAATTTTTCGACAAGTCGATTGAACGGAAACTAATGATTTCAGTATGAAATTGAGTTTAATGGTAACAAACAACAAGACAACAATGCCTACTTAAATTTTTATTCCTTATTGCAGTCAAGGATTGAAATTATTATTCATCCAACGTGTCATGTGAAATGTTTGGTTTCGTGGAATTCATTTACATCCACTGCAATTTGCGATAATGGTTCATTCGCCGCCATTGGTAATTTTTAAATGATGTATGCAAGAGTTGGCTACTTCGTTTCTCTTCGGCATAATTTTTGGTGACGCCTCATATTTGGAATGTCCCAATTTCGCCTATTTTCCTCTACGGCATATGGTCAGCCTATATATATAAAATTAGAATAAAAAATGAAAAGTTTTTAATTTTTTCTTTTAATTTTATAATTTCTAGTTATGTGTATACATAACTAGCTGCCTTTGGCGCTATACTTTGGCTTATGAAATATTTTAATTTTGAATTTTTCAATACAATTTGGTTTTTAATTCAGTATTTCTTTTAGAATGTATATGTTATGTGTATAGATATAAGCTGATCACATATTGTCAAATATAATTTGCCATGATTAGGGTTATCATTGACCCTTATTACCCGGGATCACATCCCGTATCTTCAGGTGGTCATCCCAACTTTTTTTTATACAAAAATTTCTCTTTTTTCCCCGTATTTTCAGCGAAGCTTACTTAAATAATTATTTTTCCTCTGAAATCGAGGATAAAAACCATTTTCTCTCGTTATTGGCGATTTTTCAGTTATTTAAGTTATAATTGGCACCTTGTATAAAAAAGCAACAATTATAACATCTTCAGAAATTAAGTTCTGGAGAAGAAAATCCGAAAACTTTCAGTGCCTAGAATTATCCAGAACCCCTTTATAACACTTTCATATTTACAAGATTGTACAGTAAGTTGGATACCTTGGAAATGGAATGGCATCGTGCAATTCAGCACAATTTTCGGTGACTATTGGCAATTTCCGGTATTTTCGTGCATTTAGGATCCTAAATTCTCGCAGTTTTTTCTATGAAATATGGTCATGTGTGTTCAACGTTTATTTTTTTTAAGTACATTTCAACACACTGCGCTTATTGAATTGACAATGCAGTTATGGTGGATTATCAATTTTTCAGCTATTTTAGCTGTAGTTGGTTATTTTGACCACACTTAGAATAAAACAACCAGAAATATTTTTTATATGGACATTGCATAGTATCATATCATGTATATATAGTTTTTAGTTTTTATAATCGCATTTTTAATTGGGTTGATATATTTTAGAAATATATGATTACATCCATATTTGTTAAGGACATATTTTTTCTCAGCCACCTCAGCGGGCCTTTTGCCTGTTATATATATGTGTGGCCGTGTATTTGTATTACTTTGCAACTTATTTTGGAGAAAATTGTGGATGTCAAGTGTATGGATTTCTTGTATTTTTTTCAACGAGCCTGTTTATGTTTACAGAGCATGCTGAAAATTCTAAAATCCATCCCCTAGAAATTTTTAAATTGTGAGATCGTAGCATTTATTCATGGCCGCGACTAAGGCAGGGTGGACGAGCAGGTTGGTCTGGTGCCCGCGGGCTCTGGACCACTTTCTTTACCCTTTAACTTCTTCTAAATTAAATGGGGCACCATAATTTGTGCTCGCCCCAACTGACAAAGTATTTGGTTCCGGCCCTGGTTAGATCGAGATGCCAGGTAACTGTTGTGCTGTGATGACGCTTCCCTGTGACTCTAATTTTCTGGAAAGTACTAGCCATAAGTATTAAAGCAAAGTAAAGGATGAACTGTAACTTGCGACGGCTCTAGAGCCTGAAAAACCAAGTTTATGGCGGCCGCGACGGCCTAATCTGCTGCAGATCCGTCATAAACCCTCTGTCAAATATATCTCTTATCGAGAGAGTCGGTGCATCCGCTAAGTTCTCATAGAGAAACTGCGGTAAACAACCGGTGAAACTATTTAGAGGAATCGCCAGAATTTCCTAGTTATTATAGATCAGTGTTTCCCAAATTGGGCGATATCAACACCCGCCGGGGTGGGGATAGTATTATTGGCTTATATGATGGCTTCTAACTACGTGTATTGTCAAAGCTGGCGGAGGGAAAAAAAAATAGGTAGGCGTAGAGGTGGCAAAATAAATTACAGTGAAACCTCTCGTAACGGACACTCCCTGTTAGCAGACAAAGCCGCCCTAGTGGGGTGTGCGACAGGTGTGGTGGCCCCTGTCCTCGTGTTTTGGAGAGCCCCGCACTTAACGATGATACTTTTGGAATTACATCTTCTATTTATTGTTGATTTTTATGTGCTGGAATTATCTTTCATTTATTCTCGATTTTCGTGACTTTCATTTTCTGAATTTTCGATTCCTCTCTCCCACAGAATATATATTAAATGAACGCGGGAAGAAGGGCGATACTCTAAGGGACGCCTCTGGCCCGCTACTACTGTCGCATCGGGTCCTGCGTCCGGCAATGGTGTCCCTGTTAGCGGCCACCTCACCTTCAGCTAAGTGCGGGTCTCCAGAACGTCATTTAACTCAACGGCTCATGTTGTTCAGATGACACTGTATAGAACCTCTCCTCCATCAAAAACGTGCACAAGAACCCTCACCAAATCGTGGGGGGGGGGGGGAGACTTCACTCATCAAATTTTTTTTCACTATAAATCAATTCAATGAGTCGAAAGGGTTATCCTCCTTATTGGGAGGAGGGAGGGTCTGGGTAAGACCAAAGGGCAATGGCGGAAAAAAAAATACTCTGAGAAACCCTGAACTCTGCTCAATATTTGTAAATGTGCAGTTTGAAGTCGTCTAGGCATTGACAACGTCAAAAACGGGGGATTTTGCCCACGTTAAAATGAGTAAAATTGACAAGATGTTGAAGTGTTTCAAAATAAATTGACAGACATAGTAGAATATTTAAAAATTATATATGTACTTATACGGGCTGATTCTGAACTCTGTATACAAACTTAGAAGCGCTGATAGATACATGGCCCCTCACAATGGCGGGGCTTACAGGACTCCAGCCCTGGGGCCTTCGGGACGATTGTCATCATTTTTTGTTTTTTCATTTTATAAATTAACTATAGAGGGACCCGTGAAAAGGCTGGCATGGGAAGGGAGCCCGCCGAAGGTTCCCTTGCTCCAGGATGGGGGCATGGATAGATAACAATAATTTTTTGTGCGTGGTCAAAATTGCAATAGAAAATACGGTACAGCCAGTAGCGGATTAAAGTCGTCCGAGGGCCCGGGCGCAAAAGAAAATATTGGGCCTCTTAAATTAGAAAAAAGAGTGTGGAGTTTTAATTTTCGGGGCCCTTTAGAATTCAGGGCCCCGGTGCTCCCGCCGTTAAATCCTCCTCTGGGTAGAGCAGTTCTCAAACTTTTTTACTCGTGCCGTCCCTTACCATAATTGCGGCACCCCAGAGCATTTTAACAAAGGATTCCTTCAAAAAACCACTCTCGGGACGGCGCGGCGACCAGTTAGAGAACCCCTGCGGTAGAAAACTTTAACAGCGTTTACCCATGTGTGTGTGTGAACGTACCATATATTATTTTAAGCGCATTTCTCGCCGTATGTGCTCCATGAAACTTGTTGAAATAGGTCCGTCTTTGTCGCGAAACGCATGATCACAGTCAAACTCGGCTATAACGACATCGAAAGATTCCGCGAAATTCCGTCGTTACAACCGAGTTTGACTGTACTTGAACTACGCACATTTCTTTTTGTTGGGTGGGGGGGGGGGGTCATTTTTGTGAGGAAACATCGTTTAAAAATATTTGTACCATTAGTAGAACATCATTGAAGGCACTTTTCCTCGAAGAAGTTGTCGCTGGTTTCCATATAACAAAGTCGATAATGGACCCGACTGGTCTTTACTAGGGGGCATAATAATTCATCAACTTAAATCCAATGAATGTATTGTTTTCCGCTTGCGTTTCCTTGTATAGAACGATACAATGTATATGTTTCCTTCCCCGTTGATAAAAACTTCTCGTTTCTCTATTTCCCCAATTTTTCCCCTTTATATATTTTTCTTTTTTTCCCCTAATACTAGTATATTTTTCAAATATCCATTTATTTCTAATTTTCCCTCCGATTTCATAAATCCTTTCCTTAATCTCATTTTTTGTGGGTATTTTTTTTCTGTTTCCTTCTATCCATTGCACATGTTTGTTAACGGTCTTGTACATTCCTTAGCAAAAATTTCTCCTTTTTTTTTCTTTTCGTATTCTTAAAAATAAAACTTGAAATTATATGAGAAAACAAAATTTGTTTTGGTATGCACTTGGAAGATTGCGCAACCTCCGGCCCGCGGGCCAGATGCGGCCATCCAACGAGTTTTATCCTCCCGTGTAAAATGTTCCGGCAGGAAAAAAAGTATCATTCTTTATTGCACACGATACGCAGTAGTCACACCTCGTTAGCGGGTCACCCGGATAACGCTTCACTTCACTTACCGGGTCACTTTTTTTAAAATCCCGAGTATCCGCTACTGGGTTCTCTCGTTATTGAAATCCCGTTAATGAGTCTCCACACTTCGCTTGGGGGGTCATTTTTGTGAAAACACGATATCAACAATTTTCATGGAAATCTAAATTCTTCATAAAATGTACCCTGTAAGCTCAATTCTGTACTCGGATGGCAAAATGTTATAAGTCGTTTTCTTTTTCAAAATTTCACGATGGCAAATTTGTAAACAATATTTTGCCAAAATATTGGCAAATACTGTGGCTTTTTGACGTATCACGATTCGCCTCCGTTGTTTCCTCATAAACTGAAAGAGACAAACAAAATTTTGCCACTTTCCAAAATTTCGACGAACGAGACCCCGGAATGCGAACAACTCAATTTTTTGGGAAAAGTGACATGAAATTTTGCCACCTGAGCTCAGGATTATTGATGGTTTTCCTGTCGTTCGATAGAACATTTCCTTCCTCCTCCCCCTATAAAAGAGAGGCGGATGGGCCTTCAGCCCAAGGGCTCTACTCTAAGATAGGAAGAAGCCCCGTTATAGACAATGACCAATTTTTTATGTTCATGCATTCCCCTATTAAGTGTATTTTCCGGTCACCGATAATTTAGAACAAGGTTATTCAAAACCTTTAGGAGAGTGCGGGCCACTTCACTGATTTGAGAATGTATCACGGGCCACTTAGTTAAGTGATCTGCGACAGCACCACAGATTACTTAAGCGATCTGTAAAAATGCCGTGGGCCGCTTGAATGATCTGTAACTGTGCCGCGGGTAGCATAAGTGATCTGGGAATGTGCTGCGAGCCCTAGATTGATCTGGAATGGGCCGCGAGCCACTTAATGGATGTAGAAATGTATCGCGGTGATCTGCAAATATGCTGCTAGTCACTAGAGTGCTCTAGAACTGTGACGCAGGCCACTCAAGTGATGTGTAAATATGCCGAGGGTCGCTTGAGTAATCTGGAAATGTGCTTCGGGCCGCTATAGTGACCTACAAATACTTTGCGAGACACTTAAATGATCCGGGAATATGTCACGGGCCACTCAAGTGATGTGGAACTGCACCGCAGTTCACTTGAATGATCTGGAAATACGTCATTTCCACAAGATTGGGCGGGCCAAATCAAATGCCTCCGAGGGCCATGGTTTGAGCATGTATGATTTAGAATTTTGCACGCTAGTATGATATATATAGTAAACATCCTATTTTTTCAATTGATACTCCTATATGCGCCTGGGGCATCCGGGCCATACCTAAGTGGACGCATGCGGTAAGAGGCCCATCAAGTATGGTTAATTCGACCCCAAAGTTGGCCCTTATTTCTCTTTATATCAAAAGAAAGTGAAATATGTAAATGCACTTAATTCGAATACTTTGCACTTGGCACATCTGACTATGATTCGAATAATTTGAACCAATAATTTGATAAACTTACGGATGTTTCAAATTTCTATATTTAACTTCAATCAAACTATAAGCATCCACTAGTTATACTTTTAATAATTATAATTTAACTTTTAAACTTATGAATTAATCAAGCGCTATAATTATATAATCGAATACTTTATTCCGAATAGTAAGAGCCGAGGGGTAATGGAAGCTGAATGAGGTAAAAATGGGCTGATAAAAAAATTTCCTGATACTTATTAAAAAGAAAATAATAATTCATTAATAATCAACTGATAGTTATTATCATGTTTCAATAGAAAATATTTTGTGTTGTTCTTTTAAGACGTTTATAATCGGAGGAGGTTCGGGGGGGGGGGTCCTCTTAACCGTGAAAGTGGAGAGACGGGGGCTGTGGGGGTCGAAACCCTCACAGGGCCGCGACACCTCTCACTACAGTGATTTTCTTCATATTGATTCAGACAAGAACCCGCCACGTTTGCGCGACAACGAGCCATCGTGACAAAATAAAAGCAAAATCAGTGATTAAATAATTGATTATTAATTAACGATTTCGCTTTTATTATTTCATAATTAACGATTAGTAATAATGGCAATTTATTGTTGCAAAAACACCGTTGAATTTAGTTTTACAATTATAAAACGTATGCAAATACAAGGCCACAACAGCAAAATGCCCAACGAGGTGGCTGATAAAAAGATGCCCATAAAAAATATCGATGTCATATATTTAAAAAAAAAACAGCAACCCAATTAAAAATGCAATTAACACAAATTATAAACAATATATACACAATACATAGTGGAAAGTATCCATTTGTAAATGCAAATAGAAACCGTTTTATAGTGAATATGATGCAAACTAAAGAGAGTGCAGTTTTAATTCCAGTATGGTGGCCATTATAATTAGAACGGTTGCAATAACGCGCTGTTGTTATAAGGAGCGTCGACCGTACGTGGTTTTGAAATTAGATGTGTGAAACATATTTTCAAGTGTGAATGCCGAGGTTTTGGTGCTGCGTAGCTTAGTATAGGTCTGCCTGAATATATAGACAAACAGTTCATGTTTTATTACTCAGCTTAGACATAGAACATGCGATCTCAAAATGATGGTGGCATCCGTGTGTTTTCGAAATTTTTGTGTGACTCCTAAAACTATTATTTAAGTATTGAATAAAGGATTTTAATGTTTTGGTTATCCCACCACATGCTTGCATTCGGAGAAATGTGACAAAATACATAAAGGTTGGCCACTAGATAGCAGTTTCACAGCGGCAAGAAACGTCTCGCACCTACTTTTTCCTTAGATCCTATCTATGTAGGCATTGGCGTAAGTGGTGGGGGGGGGGGGTGGTTATTAGGCCCCCTTGAGCCGAGATTATAGTGTTATTTGGCGGGAAGAAACAAACCACCACCCCTAGAATAAAAGAAAAATTGAACCCCACCCCCCTTGAGAAAATCTTGCGTACTCCTATGTTTGTAGGACTATGAATAATAACCAAATTACCTAAATGAACAGCCACACACTACAAACACAAATTAGACATCAAATACTTGTAGTTAAGCTTATACCGAAACTTTATAATTGTACACTAGAACGGCCAGAGCAGTCATTTTGACGGTTTTTGATTTTGAAAACGCTGTATTTTTTTGGTAGTATTTAGCGTAAATATATTGAATTTTCAGTGACTTTTCGTCATTTCTGTACTTCTCATCCGTGTACAAAAATTTGAAGACATTGAACGTTTTTTTCTGGAGATATTGAAGTTTACACCTAGAACAGCCAACAACATTTTGACTGTTATATGTAAATTGTATATGTTTTCTCGTTGGGGTGAGCATCGCATGTTTTTGAGAATTTACGTTCATTCTCTGTCGATACGCACAGCACATATTCACCAGTAAAAAAAAAAAAGATAAGAAAAAATACAATAAAATAATGATATTTGTAGCGTGTTACTCGACTAACGAACGGAGGCTATTGGCAAGAACAGCATAAGTTCATGTATTCACGATCAAAACATCATTTCTTATTTAACTAGACAGCTTCTGTTATCAAAGTTGAGGAAACTTTCTTTTTTCTGATCGTTCGTTCCCCTTGCGGTCCCGGTTTTTGTGTCAGTCAGACTTTAGGTAACTCTTCATGCTACCATCTGCTTTGAAAGCTCTCTAAAACAACTGAGCTCTTTAAAGAACAATCCGCAGTATTTAGAAATGGGTCTTAGAACACGGTCGTGTTTGAACAATAATGATATTTTATGAGTGCAAAATATATTTTGGACAATGAATCTGAGGTTGAAGAGGCGATGCAAACGCCGACTATGATATCCAAAGAGGCAACTAATCAGCTGCTATGACTTCATTCTGGCATTAGCAGAGGAACTACGAAAGTGCCATTAAGTATCAAGAATTTCCAGCCTTTGTATAGCAGAAGCATAAGCTACAATTACATCTGAAAAACGACAAGAGTGCCAAGTTTCACGATACAAAAACCTGACATCGGAGGTATAAAGTGGATGCCAAAAGTTTGAAAAATGTAACTTGCGCGAATAACTTAATACTCTAAATAGAAAGGCAATGATACACATGTAAAAGGGTACACACACACATCACCAAAATGTAGGATTTGATGTAAGTACAGTGTTTATCTATCCTTTTTTTCATGGTATATATTCTCAACAGTTGTCCTTCACATTTAAAATTGGAGGGTCATTTCATGTACACCCTGTACGCTTAAGAGAAAGTAAATTTCTTCAAAATTAAATACAGTGACCTTGTGGGACAATGCTTGTTATATTTTATAGGAAAAAATAATGTAATGAAATGCACCATGCTAAAAAGACGCAGCAATTTAAATGGCTGCCACTTGCGTATACAAGGAGGACGTCGAAGTGTTAAAAAATTGAAAAGAAAATTATAAACTATTATAAATTTTTTCTTTACAAATATTTAAAAGTTATTTATTGTTTGAGTCTAAATTAGAAATTGTTTAGATTTTTTTAATTGTGAAAATATGTCGGAAATTAGAATAGCAGTAACTCATTGTTCGATTTCTTGCTCTTTCTTGTCACTAGATGCCACTGTAAAATATCCGTCCATATAAAATAAAATATATTTTCTCCCCTTTCTAAAATGCACATTGTCTGATTCCGATCAGAGACGATCAAGACGATTGCCAAGTAATATAAAATACATTATTTTATTATTAATTTAATATTATATTAATTTTTAAAATTAATTTAATAATTATTTAGTTTCACGCGAAACCTGGGAATTTTCACGTTGCGCTTCTTCACACTGTAATTACACATTTGGACTATTCATTTCTTAAATCTTAAATTAAATATATATGAATATGCATGAAACTTAATTTCTTAAGAAATTATATTAATTAAATACGGGATGATAAAAGTCACAGAAAAAAAAAATTAAAAAATTCAATGATTCGAAATTTCTGGACAACAGCGTGATGTGGCTTCAGCCCAAGGGCTCTACTCTAAGATAGGGGGGAAGAAGCCCCCGTTATAGACAATCACCAATTTTTATGTTCATGCATTCCCCTATTAAGTGTATTTTCCGGTCACCGATAATTTAGAACAAGGGTATTCAAAACCTTTACGAGAGTGCGGGCCACTTCATTGATTTGAGAATGTATCACGGGCCACTTAGTTAAGTGATCAGCGATAGCACCACAGATTACTTAAGCGATCTGTGAAAATCCCATGGGCCGCTTGAATGATCTGGAACTGTGCGGTGGGCTACTTAAATGATCCGTAACTGTGCCACGGTAGCATAAGTGATCTGGGAATGTGCTGCGAGCCGCTAGAGTGATCTGAAATGGTCCGCGAGTCACTTAACTGATGTAGAACTGTATTGCGGTGATCTGTAAATATGCTGCTAGTCACTTAAGTGCTCTAGAACTGTGACGCAGGTGATGTGTTAATTTGCCGAGGGTCACCTTAGTAATCTGGAAATGTGCTTCGGGCCGCTAGAGTGACCTGTTGCGAGACACTTACATGATCCGAGAATATGCCAAGGGCCACTCAAATGATGTGGAACTGCACCGCGGGCCACTTAGATGATTTGGAAATACGTCGCTCTGTTCATTTCCACAATATTGGGTGGGCCAAATCAAATGCTTCCTCCAAAAATTTCACTGAGGCATGGAATGTTTTTTTAATGGTTAAACGTGGAATGTTTTTAACCAAAGGCACAAATGTTTTGTCGGTAGTAAATTTTGGCAAAATACATTTTTTCCCCCTTAAAAATGAATAATTCCACGTCTTTTTGCGTATTTCTGTGAAAACCACATCGTGCTCTGATGTCTCTATAACAGTTTTCTTCAACATTTTTACAGATTGGAGAAGGGAAAGAAAAAATAAAACATTATTTTTCGCACGCGACCCTTTGAAATGCACAAAAGCCCGGCCTTGAACAGTTGTGTATCCAGGGTGATGTGTTTTGGTATGGTGGGACTTGCTGGGACTTTTGGTTGTGCGGTGGCCATATGTCCCGTATATTAAAGAGGGGGGGGGGAACACCAATGAATCTCCCATTTTAAATTATGGCAGTGTTGTTCAAAGTGTGCACCGCGGCTCCTAGAGGGGCCGGCATTTTTTTGTCGGGGCTGCTGGCGTTGATGTGTGCCTGCTCAGTGCAAAGAAATGGTTCTTCTTCGGACTATTTACCAATTTCGTTTTTGAATCTAATTTTTCACTTTGCGTCAGTGGTTCTCAACCTGGGACCGTATGGCCCCCATTGTGGTCTTGGGATATTCTGGGGGGATGGCACGGGGTAAAATCAAGATGTGGGAGAGCCATGATGGGCCGATTAGAAGAACACAGAGCCGTCAATTAAAATCAAATATAATGGTGAAAAATAGTGTGATTTCTTTCAGAATCCAGCGGAATCACCAATAGAACTATGCAATGTCGTCCTCAATTCATGGACACAAATCGGGGTGGGTGGGGGGGGGGAGATTTGGGTACAATTTTCAATATTAAGTAACCGTTAGGCAGGTATTTATAAGCCAGTGATTCCGAACGTGGGTGTTAACACCTCCTGGGGGGGGGGGCGAAGAAATGTTCAAGGGGGACGGTAGCAGCTACGGGTATAACATATAGAATTCTATAGGTTTACATTGCGTTGGGGGACGATGGAAGGAAAAATTTTCTGAAGAAGGGGATCGATGGGAGAGACAAAAAAGCTTGTGAAACTATGTTATAAACGATGAGGAGGGGGGAGTCCAGAAAAATCAATTCTAGGACCATCTTAACGCATAGGGTGGTGTGGGAGGGACCTCACATGATGCGATCTGATACTATGATTTCCGGGAATGAGTGTATACAGTACACATAAGAACGGGCCAGCGGAACATATTTTTGTCTGAGAAGCCCATGATGATGAAACGATCCTGTACAGTGTTCGCCAATACTCATATAGATGCGTGATTCACGCATGAAAATTAAATTTTAAGCCTCCGAATTTCGTTGAGGAGTGAAAGATGCTCTTTCAAAAAGAACTTCTGGTAAAATGTTTTTTTTTAAATAGAAGTATTTCTCATAACAATACCCATCTTTTCACCGAAAACGCTTAAAATTTTGGAGAGGAGTGAAACTATTCTTCAAAACAATATCTTCGGATATGGTGAATACTGGTGCTGTATAGAACCTGGATAAAAGGATATCTAGTCCAGGGGGTTTGGAGACCTGCCTAATCTATAAAAGTTTTGGTTTGTTCGCTATAAAATTACCGACTAACTAAATTGACTGAATGAAAGGGTCTCGCTCTATGATGATGGGTGGGGACCGAAAAAAAATGGGGACAGGGAGCTACGAGAAGAAACCATGGTCTGAAACAGAGGTCTTCAACCATTTTCTAGTCACGAGCACTCACTGTACCCGCCATCAAAAGAAGAGCACCCTCTCAGCAAGTTTTACATGAGGACAATCATGACGACTTCATTCCTTGAATACGATTTGTACAAGGTGTTTAATTAAAACGTTGATCTTAAGTGCTCGCGAGCACGAAATCGGGCACGAGCATCGAGCACTCTGGGTGCTTCAGAGAGCACCGCGGTACTCGCGAGCAACGGGTTGAAGATACCCCCCCCCCCACCCGGGGCAGTTGCCCACCCTCTCCCTCCCTCCCTCTAGTTCTGGCCCTGCTCGCGAGTAAAATGCGGCAAAGATAATTATGAAATCACCTTGTATATACAGTGGCAAATTTACGAGTCGGGGGTGGGGGTTAGCGGGCTATGGCGGCCCAGAGCGGTATGTTCAGAGGGGTGACAAATTTGAGGAATGATTGGCAAAGAAAATGTATAGAATGGGAGAAGGGCGGCAAAATTTTTATTTTCTGGTGCCCCGGGCGCTGTACTAGAGGGGGCGCAAATTTCACTCTTTAATCCCCTTCAACATTATGAGGGGGGCGCCAAAATGCATGCTTGCCCCGGCTGACCAAACGTCTAGTTGCGGCCCTGCTTGCAGGAGTGTGGGAGGAGGCCGAGGAGGTTTTAGCACAGGGTGGCGAATTCTGGTAAAGAGTAATCAAGAAAATTAGACTAGAACGGGAGAAGGGCGACAAAGTTAGTTCGTGTAGCCCGCACGTGGCAAAACCATGAATATAATGCGCCTCCGTGCGTGTAGTGTATATACCTACGTAAACTTTTCCCGTCTGATATTTTCGGTACGGATGCGTGCAATAGATGGCAGCACGATCGCCGGCGAATTCCGCTCAACGACACGGGCCGCTCCGATTGGTCGTCGGCGGCGATACTCGTACGTTGCGTGAGTTCGTGTGTGCGTGATTACGGGCGTCAGGGTGCGCTGGAAGCGAAAGAAGAGAAGAGAAAAATAAAGAGAGAGAGAGAAGAGAAGCCACCGATAAAGGCTAAGGCGAGAAGAACTATCAGTCATTGAACCCTCGGCTGGGTTTTTGTGAAGAATGGGGAGTCGCTGGCGCTGTCAGCCCGAACTTAACTAAGCATCATTCGCCAAGCGACCGTGCGAGCTTGTAGTCGCGTCTTCCTTTTTTCGCGCGCTGTGCCGTTTCGTGCACGTCTCTCCTGGCACCACAAGCCGCCGCTTCAATCCTCCATCCATACCTTTTTTTCTATTAGGAACCAACAACACGCGTTGCTCCTACTGCTGTGGTGAATTCTTTTACTGGTGGTTCGGAGTCGGTTGCTGTGCACCACGACGCTGAAATAATCATCATCGCCGTTCGTAGTACGTTTGCACGCGCTTCTTCGTGTTGTGTGTGTGTTGTTTTTTTTTTTGTGTGTCCTTATTGGTACATACTTTTTTTTTAATGTTGGAAGATAGATTAACGAGGACTATGATCTCTCATTTATAGACCTTACGGGTGCTTTCGGACCACAAACCGAACCACTGTGGCTGCGTGCAGTGGTTGGAGAGTTCGCTTGTGATATAGGGGGAAGGAACAGTCGAAATTATCATTTTTTTTTAAGTGTGTATATGTTCAATTAAGTCACATGGTTATGTTACCCTTAAGTTACGGACTGGAAGTCATTCATTTTTTGGAGCTTCCACACCAAAACCGGCAGCCCGTACCGCTTCCTCCGAAAAGGTAAGTTTTTCTTATTTATTTATTTTTTTTCCATTGCCGTAGATTAAGTTCTAACGAGTTCAAGGCCCCCGGGGAGAGGGAGGGACATTTTGTTGCCCCATTTCAAACTCTTTCTGACGCACGGGACTCAAGTGTAATTGATGATAACAGCATGCATTATTTTGAGTGAGAAATCGAAATTTATATTTTAAACCCTAGGTTGAATCTGAGCCCGAGATCCATCGCAAGACGCCCTTTTAAATTCGCGTAAGACGTCAATATTGAGGCAGGTATTGACAAATCCCAGGCACAAGGTCACCATGTGACTGAAAAATTCGGCGTTGGCGCCTACAGTTTTCTCTATGCGTGATCACTAAATTGGAGTCTGAGGACACCTTTAAATCTTCGGGATTTCTTTAAGCTTTTTCACCCAAATAGGAAAAAGGTCACTGAGGCCCGGAAAAGCTTAAATTCCGAGGGAAAATTTAGCTGGCGCTTAATTTCTCCCCAAATTTTTCACTCCCTGTATAGAGGCAAAAAATAAAACATATTTAAGATTGCTTATTGGGCCCAGGGCCACCTTAACGCATGGGCCCTCCCGGGGACCTCAAGAGGAGAGGGGCCTCAGAAAAACGAGAAGTAGTTGAATTCTTCGAGAATTCACCAGGCAGGGCCTTAGAAAAATCTCTTGGCTCGGGGCCCATGATGCTCTTAAGAGGGCCGCCCTGGTAGGGCCGTATTCACAGCTGTATTGTGTCACTTGTTTTGGGTGTAGATTAATTTTTTTTCGAAAGATATTTATATTATATATAAATCTCTTAGTAATAATAGTAATTTTTTGTGATGTTTGTTCTAAAAATGTCTAATATTAAATCGTACCGGTAATTGAATTTTAAATATGAACACGAAGTATAAATTTTGAAACCAGTAGTAGAAATTCACGCTAGATTTGCTGAAATCCAAAATAATCTTTCTGGAAGTTCCAGTTTGAAATGAATTTGCATCTATCCCAGAAATATCCAAAAAATTGTATAAAATAGTTATAAAAGAATATTTCTGCGCGTAAGACTTTAAATACTGGATCAATATGAGAAATCTTCTTTGGAACAATATCTGAAACTATTCGGTGCAGAGCACGTGTGTGTCCAATCCTTTTAACCTTCTCTAAGACAGGTCTTCAACCTTTTTCTAGTCGCGAGCACTGCCTGTACCCATTACAAAAAAGAAGAGCACCCTTACGGCATGCTCGACATACAAATGCATAAAATTACAATTAGGATGATTTCAATCCTTGAATGCAATTTGTAGAAGGTGTTTAATTGGAACGTTGAGCAAGTGCACGCGAGCACCAAATCGGGCACTCCTGGTGCTCGCGAGCAACGGGTTGAAGTTGCCCTGCTCTAAGATTCATATTCCGCCCACAAAAACTAGGGATGGGACGAATAGTGATTTCGCCGAATATTCGGTGACCCCGAGTATCAATTTTTCTTAAAGTTCATCGCAATCGTAAATGAAATTGGGGTGTTTTTAACCTCTTACCGGCCGAATTAAGATTTGAATTGATTTTTTCTTTAGTTATTTTCTCCGCTGTTCCTTTAGTTTAGGGGATATCAACCATAAAATTCATGAAAAAGAAAATTTCCTGTACGTTTTCTGCACTTGCCCCCCATGTCCATAGAAGCAACATTAAAGTTAACAAAAAAACAATTAAATTTTATTCTTCCTTGAAAATAGGTCATTAAAAAAAACCAAATTTATGGCGTAAGCGCTGAAATGAATGATTTTTCTTTTGTAAATTAAGTTTCGAATCTCACGTTCAGGAAAAATAAAATTAAGTTCTTTTACGTGGGAAAAATATATTTCTTTTATTATTAATGAAACTCTCAATGTTCCTAATTGGGAACATGGAAAACGCTCTGTGTTCCCAAATTGTTCCCGAATTGGGAACAATGAGCAAGGTTAATTAAAAATAAAATTATTGGTAATTTTAAATGATTGGTATTAAATTTTAATTATGCAATTTGTTATCTATAACAATGTTAAGAAACTGGTAATTGAGGGATTTTCTTTTGCCATGACACTGACAATCAAATTTAACGATGATAAATTGTATTTCAATATTACTCACAGAATTAATTTTTTTTTAACACTGTTTACCAATTTTACATCTTATAGAGAAAATATCAACCATTATTTACTCTCAACTGTAAAATTTATGAAATATTTTCTTATTTTTCCTCTTTTGATGTACTTTGTAGCTTTTGCCTCTTTCAGTAGTTTAGGTACATCTTTCAGTTGGCGAACTTGTGTGTTCATGCTCACTTCCACCTTTTATTGCAGTAGGATTCTATTTTCAGTTTCGTGTTTTCCCTGTCCTAGAAACTCGCCCTGTGACGTAACCTCTTTCATAGAAAGGCGATATATACACCACGCAATAAAAAAATATATAATCGGTAAATTTCTAATTCATGAAAAAAAATTGCAATTTAATGTAATTTTTTAAAATTAGTTTGATGTACTTACTTATTGGATTTAGACAAATATTCGGCCAATGGGCCGAATACTTAATAACAGCAGAATATTCATCCCATTTCTAATAAAAACGTATTGAAATTTAAAATAATATATATGGATGTTATTGTGGGTGCTGTTAGCATTCAGAGTGGATATTTTAAATTAGTTTTAATGACCAATTAAGTTTAAAATAGTTTTCCTTTAGTTTACCGTTACCTATGAACTGATTAAATCTTGCTCACCAAAAGTTGGAAACAAAATTCAAGGTAAAAACTATTCGATTCCCTCAATTTGGTGCGATTTCATAATTACAGTATATCTCTGAACACGTAAAATTTCAGCAGCTTTCGAAAAAATGACAAAGCAAGGAATCAACTGTTTTTAGTAAAAAGAAGTACAGTCGAATCCCGTTTTAACGAACTCCAAGAGACTGTATAAATCACTTCGTTATAACGAAATTTCGTTGTAAAGGAATTCTAGGTTATTTAAAAATGCCCCTAAGTAAACTTCTCTGAGGGATTAGAAAAGCGTTCGTTAGAACGAGATTTTCGCTATAACGGTATTCGTTAAAACGGGATTCGACTGTACCTTGCTAAAATAGCAGTAAAATGCACTTCCTAAAATATAAAAAAAAATTGAGAAAAGAAATTGGTATAATGGGTTATTATTATTATTTTCTTTTTTGGCTATGTTTATTCAATATACACTAGACCCGTAGAAGATTAAGATTGTTGGGCCGTATTCATAGTTGTATTGGGTTAATCATGACCTCCACAAGGGGTGGGCTGACAAGGCTCCAGCCCTGGGGCCCGGGACGATTTTCACCATTTTTTGTTTTTTCACGCTGTAAATTCATCATAAAGGGGGGGGGCCGTGAAAGTCTGGTTGGGGGCCCCCGCATAAGATCCTGGCCTGGTTGCCCTGCTCCAGGATGTGGGGGCCATGGAGTTACTTGTGGAACACACCGGGTTTAGATTTATTTTGTTATGCTATAAATCTCTCTATAATTAAACCGCAATGGAAATTTTAAAATCAGTTATGAAGAGAAAATCCATGTTTATAGACTTACTAAAATCCAAAGTCCATTTTTTCTTTCAAGGCCAGTCCTTCATGTTGAGAAGTTTTAATGTGATATGAATTTGCAATTGCCACAAAAATAGACTTTTTACGACCTTGAAAATTGTATAAAATTATTATAAAGGAATATTTTTTTTTTTTTCCACATGAGACTTTACTGAATTTTGGAGAGAAATATTCTTTTCGAAACAATATCTGAAACTATTTGATGTAGAACACGACGGTCTGTCCATTGCCTTTTAAGGTTTCTTGGACCACATTGGAGAGAAAGAAACAAGCTATTTTGTGCCGCATCAATCGAAAATGTTTTAGGCAACATATGAAATGCAAACAACAGCTGATGAGAACATTTTTTTTTATAAAGCTAAACATACCACTCCGATTGAAATACAACGAGCCGAGCTCTTCTCTATTATTCGGCAGCACCTCGACTCCAATCTAATGTGAGTTGGATAATCTGAGGATCTCGGTTACGAACAGTAATCATCCAGTCACGAAATTCGCCTGTAATAACGTTTCTCAACCAAAAGCATCAGTAAAGTATCTGAAACTGACTGACTAAGGCCGGGATTTACACTACAAAATTTTCGTAAATGTTCTTTTACAAACTTGAAAAATGCAATTTATAAAGTTATCGGTTGCATTGCTTGAATATAACCGACAACCTTGCTGGTTACATTTTTCAAGTTTTGTAAGTGCCCTTTTATGAAACTTTTATAGTATAGTCCCGGCCTTATTGTATATGGTTCTGATTTCTGTGTGAATATAAGTGAAGCCGTGAAGATATTATGCGTTGAATTGCTTTTGAAAATGATAAAAATTATTAGAAGTTGGATCTTTGACATCACTTTTTCCGGATCTTCGTGACTGAAATAAAGACGACAGAGTTTCCTTTAAACAGTTGTACTATATAGTGTGAAAAGTACGTAGCATTTCGCAATAGTCTAAACATTTCCACGTTTTGCTCTACAGAGAATGTAATGAAATGGGGGTCAAAATTCGACGGAAATGGATGATAACTATAATTATTATTCGGTTTTCAGTCTATCTATTGACCAGTGGAAGGTAATCATTTCTTGTATTGTGACAACGCAGAGTTAGGTTCCAAGGATTACACGATTATATTCTTTTGCGTGTTGGATGATCTGCTGATGGATCACGGTCTTCGAAGATGGAAGAGGCTGAAAGATTCCAGCCCAGGATTGAGGGATGAATCTGTATTTTTATGTACATACTCGTATACCTTTTACGTTATAAATTGAAAAAATCTTGGCCTTATTGACTGAAAAATATTCCAATATCAAGAAATAGAAATTGAAGACATGCCAAAGATTCACCCTCAATTTACGCATAGTCTAAACTGATTCGCATGCTTTTATTAAAGCATTTGGATGATGGTGTCTTCGCAGAACACACACACATACCCGGCTTGGATTACTTTTCACGAGAAGGTTAAACGAAGTGGACATATAGAAAACCGAGGGATCTATTAGAACAAATTGCAAACAATTGTCATAAGACGAAACTATTCTTCGCTGTTCCCGAGTCAGCGTTGGATCGGAGGGGGAAACAAAATTTATTTTAACCAAATGGTAGAAACTAAGCTCAAATCTGCAATGCATTATCATCTTATTCGTATGGGTTCCGTGGACTTTTTATACGCACCACAAAAAGTCGGGAGACATGGTATGGCAACCAAACAAAAAAATTTACATCAAAGTACTGATGATTTTCATGATGTACCTACAAAAAAATGGCAAAATTATATGTTTAAATACTTTAATTATTTTGAACTTCATCAAATTTCTGTAGTTCATGGCTAGAATTTATTAAACTGAAATTTTAATTTTTGATCGATAAAATTTATTTTGTTAAATCATTCTTTTTTTTTTGACCGACAACTGTCGATAAAAATTCGTCTATAAAGTCTTATTCAAAAGTTCGACAAGAGATGTCGCTGCGTCGTATCTAATAATTCGACATCCTGGACACTGCCATTGTTTTCTTTCTAATGGCGAGATCGCGCCATTTAGTGACGAAATATCAAAGACGGCCTTTCCCGGTGCCGGTAGGATAAACGATTCATGCTTTATCTCTGCCTAACCACTTAGGCCGACCGAGTTTATATATTTAGATTACATAATAACTACATTAGTCACACGAAATAAAGGGGGTTCGTGTTGAAAAAAGAAAGAAACATTTTTTGTGTTCTGGTTTATGGACTTTTCTAATTGCAAGGTCTCTCCGCCCACAGAGTCGGAAAGCTTTACTACTACTGCTACCACCACCACTACCGAGTATATATACAACTATACAAAAGTAATATAATATTATTATTTAAAAGACAAGAAACAACAAAAAGACCAAGGATATAAAAACTTGGAATTCCACCTGTATAAAAAAAAAGAAGAGTAAAAAAAAAAAATTTTTTTTTTAGATAGAGAAAGCCTTTTTTGTAGATTTTTTTTTGTTTTACACTTACTTATTCCTTTGGGGTATCGTTTAACGACAAGAAATGAATAAGAAAAAAAAAAGAGAGAGAGAAATTGGCTCTCTTCAGTACAATTCAAGGCCGCGGCAGCGTGACCTATTCTCATCCAGTGGTATGTCTTGTGCGGCCAATCAGGTCCTTCCCGGGCCCTTTTTCCTCCATTTTATTATTATTATTATTTTTATTCTCAAGATGACATCATCACCTTCCCATTTTTACTATCCTCATAACCGGCTCCGATCTTCATAGTCAGTTTTTGCAGTTTTTGGTTGCTGCACGCACCAACCACCTCAACCAACACGTTGTCGAAGGGGCACCACCATCACGTCATCTACCTCCTATAGGAAGACACGTGTATTACCTTTTGCTAGTTCGGTCCTCTCTATCCCATCTCCCGCGTCTCTTACTTTCTATTTTTTTTTTCTCGAGTATTCTTCAGGTTTTTCAAGAGGGAACTTTTAGGGAACCCCCCCCCTATATATATATAATTTTTTTTATGTATTTGGTATTTTATTTAAGGGGTGGAAATGAGTGTTTTTCCTACTTACTAGTAAGAGGGTGAAAAAATAAAATATTACATACGGAATGGTCGACCTTGAATTTGGAAATGAAGGGTTCTTTCTATTTTTTTTTTCATCCCGTCGTGTATTAAATACTAGGGGGGCCCCTATTTAGGTAGGGAACTACAGAATGGAAATCTAAATGGGGTAGGATTTTTTTTTATTACCCCTTTTTTTTATACGGACATTGCTGATCTAGTAGCCCGCTTTTTCCTGTATGGTTTTTTTTTTTTTTCAAAAAAGAGATGTACCTCCACGTGTGGGTACAGATTACTGAGCTGATATTCACCCCTTCGACTAAAGAGGTACTTGGGTAAAAAGGATGTGTTTCAAGGTCTCGGTCGTTCGACCGAAATTCATCCTTTGCCCCGTTTTATTGATCCGTCGTGAAACACTAATCTAGTGACTTAGACCCAGTGCCTTGCTTATACAGAACCGATTGGAAGAAGTGCCGTTTTTTTTTTCGGGGGTGTCCCGAGCGACTGTTTGACCTTTTTTCTTTTTTTCCTATTAGCCAAATATTTTGATCAATTTTTTTTTTTTTTCCAAGTCTTGGAACAGAGGGTGGCTGGACAAATTTCTTAAGAGCGATTGAGGGTCAAATTTGTTTATTTATCTGCTGATTTTGAGTCATTTACTGTTACTTTGGTGTAGCTTTTACCGGGGATCTGGTGACGTTTAGGGGGTTTAAACTATTCATTAAACAGAACATGGCACCTTGTCTGTAATGCATAGGTTTCCAACTTGTGTGAGAACTGTAGAGTTTTTCACACTTATAGTTATATGCCAATACTTATAGTGTTGGAAAAATATTTATTTTTCATTGGATTCCATAGAACAGTCGCGTAATAATCCAGGGTTCTTTGAAACAGTGTCATAATCATCCAGAGATCAAGAAAAGTGTCGTAATTACCCAGAGTTCAACAGAACAGTTAGTCATTGAAGGTTCCGTGTAACATTCTTGTAACCATCAAGAGTTCCGTGAAAGTCACGTAATTATCCAGAGATCCGTGGGTTATAATTGTTCAGTGTTCCGTAAAACACTCTTGTAATCATTCAGAGTTTCATAAAAGTCTTGTAATCATTCAGAGTTTCATAAAAGTCTTGTAATCATTCAGAGTTTCATAAAAGTCTTGTAATCATTCAGAGTTTCATAAAAGTCTTGTAATCATTCAGAGTTTCATAAAAGTCTTGTAATCATTCAGAGTTTCATAAAAGTCTTGTAATCATTCAGAGTTTCATAAAATATTCTTGTAATCATTCAGAGTTTCATAAAATATTCTTGTGATCATTCAGGCTTCCGTAGAACAGTCTAGGATTGAATCACCAAGCGTTCCAAAACTGAAACGTCAGAAACTTCTGCTGTGGGTTCTGCTGAATTCAGAATATTTAGCAACCGTACAGTTACGGTCCCGAAAATAGGAAAACAGTTAGGGGAAAATTAAAGATATCTGTCATTCTCGTTGCTGAATAAATAAATAAAATTTAGAGTGGCAAGCCGCATCAGACACCTCCAAGGGTCATGGATTGAACATGTATGTCTTTGGAGAGTGTTCATGAGTCGACAGAAATTCTGAAATGGTGAGAATGTCACCTGGTGTGTGCGTGAGACGTTAATTTTCTTAATGCCAGCTTATCTCTCTCTCTCGACTATTCCGAAAGAGTAATCGTGCAGCCACGTGTAGAGTAATAATTCTGATAGTCGTATTTAAAGAACTCTTACGAAACTTCCCACCGTTATTTTTTTTTTTTACTTACCTCCTTTATAGAAAACTCCCAATGCCGTAATATAGCTTCCCAAGAATCCAGATCACGAGGTCTTGTTCGTGAACAACACTAAGGGTCTCTTGTGCCTCTAAAAAATAGAATATTTTACACCCTCCATTACCAATCTGAAGAGATTCAAGTTACATCAGACTCAAATTTTACTTTGAATCGAAAATGTGCTGCCCCTTAGAAATTTTTTCCTTCAATTTTCACAACCGCGGCTAAATACGGTCATGCCTTTAAAGCATGTTGCACATGCTGTTATTTTTTAAGTTGAGACTCGAGGCATTTGCGGGGATAAGGAGTGAGATTTAGCGGTAATCGCGATACTCTTTGAGAAAACAAGTCCGTCTTATTCGGAATTTTTAAAGCATAAACACACAGACCCAGCTCTTTTATATCACCCAAGTTCACGCAGTGTTTATTTGCTCTTACGTAATGGCTACTTTTGCTCGAGACGCGCTTCCTGCGCGAGTTCTCGAAATAGCTCTGGAGAGTGTCTGGTAAACGTTTCTTTGTAAAAGATCCTGACTTCACCTCTGCATCATTACGTACGTCAGAGACGTCTTAACAGCATCGTTGTATCTCCCTCCCCCTGGGTAAAGTTGTGTTCTGGGGCTCCCCTACCTGAGGCGTATTTTCGAAAATCATAGCACAGTATTACATCTAATTATCATGAGGCTCCTCATGCACCTAAAGCCCTATTCAATTGGAGTAATATATTAGGGCAGTGGTTCTCAACCTGGGGCCACATGCCCTCCCCTCCTTGTGGTCCTGGGATATTTTGGGGGGGGGGTACCACGGTTGACAATCAGATGAAAGGGTAGTCACGACAAGTGGTGAAGCGGGGCCACAGAGAGCTGTGAAGAGATAAAGCTTTGAAACGAAACAAGGCGTGAAAAATGTGACTACTTTCATAATCCAGCATAGCTGTCCATATAACCAGGGCCATTTTGGCATGGATCCGGGTTCTCATGTCCATACATCGGAATATCTGATACTATGATTTTTCGATTGTGTAAGTACGTATATATGTAAGCTCTTGCTTCCAGCTAATTATGACGGCACCAAAACATCACTTTGCCCTAGAACCCCATGATATTGAGACGGCCATGCATAAAACCCCCAGAAGAAGGAAGCTCACAGACCTCTAGCTCAGGGTAGGCATTGACCCTGTGATTGATGTGTCGGGAGAGGACATCTATCGTCCCTCCCGAGGATCGTTGAATTGTCTCGCATTTTACACAGACTTATTTTTCCCATATAATTCGGCTTTTAGGAGGGATGATCATCCTCGCTTCGGGGTTCACTTCTGTCCCAGGGTTCCAAAGTTCAATGTTATTCATAAAATTTTTGTTCATGATAAATTTAATTTTCACTAAATTCAATTTAATAAGTATGAAGATTCTCACTCCTGGATTAGATGGGGGGGGGGGGGGTCACAAGGAAATATGATTCAAAAGAGGCCCTCCTTTGAAGATTGAATAACACTGCATTAGGAAATTATTAAATCAATTCCATGAAGATAATAGCCAGTTTATCAAAACGCTACATCCGTTCGAAAAATAGGGGAACCGAATCCCATTTTTCCAGTCGTTTGCGGTACCTCCAGAAATCAAAATGTCTTCCAAGGAAACTTCTTGAAGATGTGTAAATTCCCCCCCCCCCTACCGTATATAATTTAACTGCATCTAATAAATTGAGGGGAAGGGGAAAAAAAAAGAGCCATCTTACCCGGTCTATAAATTGGAACTCCAAGGAATACAAGCAAAGATTATGGAAAGACGAAGAAGCTAGGTAGGGTTCTTCTCCCCATCAACTTGAGGGTGCGTTAGGGTGGCGTACCTCCCCTTACTAGATCGACCTGACCCCACAAGGCAGGTCAAAAAACCCTTTTTTTAGGGTGCCCTACCTATACCCCTAACTCATCCCTTTATAGGCCTGCTTTGTGGGCTTTCGCATCTGCTGAAAATTTCACTTTTTTCCCGTGGGTTCAGATCTGTTTTTTTTCCCCCGTTTTTTCTTTCGTACAGTGTCTTTTTCCTGCGCTTAAGGCCTCCTTAAAAGTGCGGGGACCCTCAGGAAGAAGAAGCACTTAATTTTTTTCTTATAGCCTCGCAGCACCAGCAGCAAAAAAAGAAAAAAATTACCTTATGGTAGTCGTAAGATATCGAGTGGGCAACAGGAAAAGAAAATTTTATCGGAATTTTTCAACTGGTATATAGTTACTTCCGCAATATTTCACTATTTTCTAATGAAACCGAAGATTCTACGTAAGAGGGATACGAAACGATTCAAATCATGAAAATTAACAATTTGTTTTCTTATATTTAAAAAAAAAAACACAACAACAACGAAATTTATGTAAAATATTTCAAAATATTTATTAATGGTTGATAAATATTTTTTAACAATAAATATTATTAACTAGCTATAATACCCAGCACTGCCCGGGTTTTCTTCAATTACTGGGGAGATCGAAAAGTGACAAACCATTATAAAGGCATATACATGTCTGTAACGCATTGCTAGGGAACCACGGTAGCCAAAGTAAACATTCCGAAAGTGATTGTTGAGGCCCAAAAACCATTGTTGCCCGACAGTTTTTTTGCCCATTTCGGGCATCTGCCCAGCTCTGACGAACTTTTAAAAGCAGCCTATCGTTCAAGTCGGGTCTCGTTTGGTATATATATGTATGCAAAATTTGACGACGATCGATCGAAAATTGTAGATTTGTATAGACAACATACGCATAATAGACAAAATAAATTTTATATATATATATAGATTTTAAGTTTCAAGACATTTTTGAATGCGTGGTGTTCGATAAAATTTTCCTTATCTAACAAAAAACTTAGTTTTGAGAAAAAGGCATTTTAGTGGAAAACATTAAGCCCAAATATATACCCCAAAGCAGAATATTTAGCACTGTTCTGCGACGAGCCCTCAGCTAACTGGAAATGTTCTGCGGTAAAAATCCCTATTCAGGTAATAGTGTTTTTTGCACTTTTTCTTAAAATTCTTCCAAATTGTTCCGCAATAGCGGTAATTGTTCTGCGACGTATGCCGCAGATTTTGGCACATTCTGCTTTGGGGCATATATAATCCCAGCCAGCAGTTTATATTAAAATATTTTTAGTGCAAGTAGAACAAAAAACTTGAAAACACAGATGCAGTAAATTTCATGGTATTTGAAAATTGAAAAATTTGAAAATGTGTGTTTCTTTTTTTTTTTTTTTTTTTTTGGAAAATTTGCGCGTATCACCTTAAGGGTGGTATTCACCGACATGGTTTAAACTGGTCACAATTTTTCGATGAGATCGAGACGGTTTGGTTAAATTCAGGTTTTTACCAATCTATATTGATCCAGAAATTGTGACTACAGTTTAAAACATGCCGGCCTTAAATAGTTTTAATTTAATCGTGGTTGTCTACGGGAAATGTCTTGATCTCTAGTTTTCTCAGTTGTGAATCAAATTTCGCTCAGTTTACTCCATATTTTATACACTTGTTTCTTATGACCTATTTGAGAGACACTGAGCATCCATTCATGAATACATCAATATTCACTGAATGAAATATTACTATATTGTGAATGAATGAAAAAATACGAATGGATTTCATCAAAATAGGAAACGCAGGGGACAGATATGGCTCATTTCACTTTTACGGTTATATTTTTCAATAAATTATTTACATGCAAATTAATAAATTATTACATACATTTAATTATTAACATACAATTTTTCCAAGCAAAGCAAAACGCCGATTATTAGAATCACGGATAATGTTATCATTCGAGTACTGTTATCACTTTTGCGAACATAGGAACCATAGAGTAATAATAGTAGTTATATCTTTAGTCTATGATCGGAACGGACCAATATCGTAACATGGGAAAAAAATTCGTTTTTTTTTTCTTCTTTTTTTTTTTGGTATCGGGGATGTAATTCATTACAATCCAAAATTCATTTATTGTGTGTAGTTGCTAATCACGGGTTAATCCTCCATCAGTTTTCAATACGCAACAGCAATTGAATTATTTCCCGCATAATCGAATAATCCGCTAAATCGGATATTATGTGCTGGATCCGTTGATACCCGTTTAAACGGGGGGGGGGCCCCCGACTGTATCTTGGCACAACGGCCAATACGGAAGACTTTCAATATTAAGTAGATAATTTCTGTACCAAAATATGCATTTAAGGGGAAAAAAAATTATTCGTATTAATTTTTTCAGTACACTTTCACAGAAAAGAGGAAAAGGGGGGTTCGATAACCTAACACGAGGTTTTTCAAAGGATAACGTTAGGAGATAAGGGGGGAGAAAAGAGGGATACATAGTAATGTAGTAGTAATTTTCTGTACCTTTCATTTTCCGATAGCAGAAAAAGAAGACCAGAGAGAGAGAGAAATTAAGGTCTTGGGCACTCTCCAGGTAGAAGAGGATAAAAGAAAATGTATAAGAAGGGTTGAGTGCAGAGAGTAGAGTTGCAGTCTTGCTACATACTAATGTGTATACCGAAGGGGGATACGACGGCGGTGTGGATGACGGTACATCGTCCTTCCCGAAACACAGGCTTTCAAGGCCGTAACTGTCTTTATTTTTTCATTTTGAGAAAAAGGGGGAAAAAAAAAAATAACTCTGTTTCTCTACAGCAATTTCTTTTTTTTTTTACGTAATATTTCTTTCGCCGTTTTTTTCTTTCTCTTTTGCCCCCCCCCCCCCCGTACTCCTTCTTAATCCGCAGAGAAGAGTTGGCAAGAGTTAGGTAGGTCCTTGACTGTGCGGTTGGTGAGAATCCGTCCGTCGTTCTTTGTAACAATTTCTTCAAAGAGAGAAAGAAATAGAGAATTTTTATTTTTTTTTAAGAAGTCGAAAAACTTTTCTACAACATTTTTTGGGGTTCAGGGACGAACATATTATAGAAGGGGAAAAAAGGTTCATAACTCTTTTTTTTTTTTTGGTTTTGTTTTAGTACGGCGAGAAGAATATGAAATTGCACGCGAGCGCGCGCGCGGGCCTCTGATGTTCCCCTAGGTATTATTGCCGTTCTTGCTTGCAATTGATTCGGCAAGACTTGTTGTTGTTTCGGGTTTGCAATATCTGAGATTTTTTGTTTTTGGGTGGGGGGGGGGATGTTGCACCTCCTGAAGCTCTGGTGATAAATTTGATAAATTGGTTCCCCGTATGATGTTGAGAGTAGATTTTATAAATGGTATGTAAAGACTAAGTTGAAAAAGACGTGCTTTTGGCACGTGGGAGAACAGCCGCCAGTGGTTAAGCTCCTTGACGGTGTATCAACCGCTGTGTTTCTGTCTCTCTCCGTTTCCCCCGGAAAGTTTCTAGAGGACCCGCAAGAAATGATAATTTTATCAGTGCTAACAGCACTGACGAACAGCCCTAACGAACTTGAGGCGACCACCGATAGACAGCGCTTCCATTTCCAATCCGTCTCATTACTGGCAGTAAATTGCAATATAGCGATATGGCTAGAGTTGGTGTTTGGTGAAGTGGTACTAACAGCAAAAAACATGGATATAAGTATATACTTCAAGGCAGTATTCGTCAATATGCATGTGGATGCGTGTTTCACGCATCGAAATTCCATTTCACTCCTAGAAATTGCGTTAAGGAGTGAAGAGAGAGATACTCTTAATAATACGGGGATACTCTTCATAATATCTCAGGGAATATATCGGGGAGGGGGCGTCATATGGCCCCCATGTTGAAAAACACAGTTGTATATAGAGGGCCGCAAAATTATTTTCTCGCACTGTACTTCAATAAAAAGCTCGGCCCTTCAAGGGTACTTTCAAAGATTGCTCCAACACTTCCATGAGACATTGATATTGTTTCTAAGGCTCCCAAGAACACGAATTTCGTAGAACAGGAAGATTGTTCGTGGAACGCAATTACCAATGACCTTTTTTCACACGCGCACACAAAAATGGTTTCAGACTACTCTAAGCATATTTCAAATGAAAACGACTTTTTCATGTAACGAACCCAGTTTTTTTTTAGTACATCCTAGACCGTATAGCAGATGCTAAAGAAAGAGAAGCTGAGGATGAGGAGAAATTGAGAGCTCATCCTCCCCACATTTCCACAAGCATTTCTTTTCTCCATAGAATGAATTCCTCCAACGAAATGAAACTGTGTTTTGAGTTCACAGTGAGATTGAAAGTTCATTAGGATATATCTTTTTTTTTATTATTATTATTCAGGGGACCCTGAAATAGCTTTTTTCCCGTCTCCTCCATCTTCCTACGTTTCTTAAGAAAAAAAAGAATCCATGTCCTTCAAAAAACTGTTTTTTTGGTTGAATTTCCGGCCTACTTCCTCATACACTCCATATAACTTTCTTATATAACCAGAAAGCATGTTACATAAATTTTTTTTTTTTTGCTCCAGAACTAGAGAAAGTGGGTCCCTGTACTCAAAAAGTTTCCGGTATTTGACTGGCACGTTCCTACTCCCTCATCGGTGGTGGTGGTGGTGGTAATACAGGGCTCGACGTACTACGGGGCAACTTAAACGTTTGTATTATCACCTAAAACAAGGGTGCTCAACCTTTTTTGGAGAATGCGGGCAACTTCATTGGTTTGGAAACGTATCGCGGGCCACTTAAGCGATCTGGGAATGTGCCGTGGGTCACTTAGGTGACCTGGATATAAAACCGCGGGTTACTTAAGTGATGTGGAATTACACCGTGGATAACTTAAGTAATCTGTAAATATATTGCAGGCCCCTCAAGTGACCTGGAAATATACTGCGCGCCTCTAAAGTGATGTAGAATTGCACCATTGGTGACCTTTTCCGTGTGTTAAAACTTAACTTGGAGCCCGTGAACAACACAAACGTTTCGCAATTTACATCAGCTCTAACTTCAGCTACGTTTTCAACACATAATTTTAGAGCTATGGTACTGAACCAGAGGTCCAAACGGATGTCTTGGAGGTCCTCGGGGAGGTCTCGGAGGATCCGCGAGCTTTGGATGAGATAGCAATTAACTTAATGTTTGATAAGAATTAACTTCAGTGTTTCTATATTATTACATACTAAATAATATACTGTGGAGGGGGTCCCCTGGCATTCGTCTCATTGGCACAAAGGGTTTGTACACTATAGAGGATTAAACACACCCCTGTTGTAGAGGATTACGGTGCTCACACTGATGCGGCACCTATGAAAATTTCATTCACATCATGTCTCCCAGAAATAGATATCAACTAATTCAATTCATTTCAACCACTTAGAATCGGTTATGAGCATTGACCAAGATGAATACCTTATTTTCCCGCATCAGCAGCCATGCTGTGAAACTCGAGGGACACCACCTTAGGGCCTGGTCTGTTCTCGGCATGCCGGGAAAAAGCGAGGTTTAATAAGAATCATAATTTAGCCCATTAAACGGATTTTTAGAATAGAGATATTCAAGAATTCTACAGAATCCATGACTCGGGATTTACCAACATACCGATAAATACGGGTATTTCGTGCATGCTGTCTTTTTCGCTGTTTCCCGGCATGTCCGCGGGAGAATGCGGTAAACAGTTGAATCCCGTTTTAACGAATTTACCGTTATAGCGAAAATCTCGTTTTACCGAAAACTTTTCTCATTCCCCCAGATAAGTTTACATATACGAACAATGCAAAAGCCTGGAATTCCTTTATAACGAAATTTCGCTATAACGGAGTGATTTCTCCGGTCTCTTGTAGTTCGTTATAACGGGATTCGACTGCATATAGGATCCCGCAACGTTTTCCAAAGAAACCGTCAAAAAAATGTTGTGAGCGAGTAAACGCTTCAAATGGGAAACCTCGATGAGTATCAGCAAGAGTTGAGAGAGAGAGACCCCGAAAACGTTATATCCCACGAAAGTCATATTAAGCTGGGAAAACGTTCCACGTGGGAACGTTATAAACGGGATCCACTGTATATGCACACCAGTCCCACACTGGCGTAAGCGATTTCATCTTTAACGTAAACACAGTAACTTTACATTAACTTCGGTTATAGCGATATAATCGACGTTTAGACTGACTTTGGAATCGGTCCAGGAAGAGAACGTAATTCACGACCTACAAGTAACACCATCGCTGAATCGATGTCATGTGCGAGACGTTTTCTCTGCCGTATCGTCATTATTATTATTACTATTATAATCATTATTATTATTTGTTAAAGAGAGAAACGAGGTCAATATCACCGTGGCACGCGTTTTCTTTCGTATTGCACGTGACCGGATATCTCGTTTCCTGATTGGAGGAAGTCCCAGATGTAAGGTTATTTTTTTTCTCACTTTCTGGGAAAGTGAACGGTTTTTAGTTAATTTCCGTCCAATTTCGATTTTGTTCAACATAATGGAATTAGAGTAAGAAAGTGCGGGGTTTTGACCCCATTTACTTTCTACGTCGAGGCCCGAGTGGGACGATGAACGGGAAATAGTGAAACATCGGATCCGATACCGGATATTTGTGGAGTTTCGTTTTGTGAATAAAACCTTTGTGGGAGGACCACCTTTTCAGAAAACAGACCCTCTTTGACAGAGTTGAATTAACATACGGTCGAACCCCGTTATAACGAACTCCAAAAGACCGGAGAAAATCACCTCGTTATAACGAATAAAAGAATTCCAGGTTTTCCCATTGTTCCTATGTAAACTTATCCGAAGGGATCGAAAAAGTGTTCATTGAAACGAGATTTTTTCACTATAACGGTATTCGTTGAAACAGGATTGGACTGTAGGCCTATATATGGGGGGAAATTTGAGACCTGGAAAAAATTAGCCCTTCTGAAAGGTGGCTCTTCAGAGACGTTTTGCAGTTTTTTATTGATGCAGCTCTCTAAGTGTGCGGCAAATGTGATAAATCCGGTTATTATACATAATAAACCGATTATTATGCATAATCACCGAGCATTTCGGTAAGCTTGATAGAAATTTTCCTGAATTAATCACTCTTATTGGTACCTAAAACCGAAAAGATAACCAAGTACCCAAGCATCGTTGGTAAATTTAGTAAGTACTAAACAAAATTATCACTTTTACCGGGTATTGCGCATAGTACCCAAGCGTCGCGTCACCGGTAAACCTGATAAATCGTACTATATGATATATTACACATGATAATTCGTACATGTATCGTTATATCGGTGTACGATCGTAAAATTTGTCATTATATCGGGGGTTCTACTATATTCATCACACATGATAGACAAATTTGAAATCTTTTCAATATTTGTATATCAAATTCACCAATTCCGCGAGGGTATAATGCATAATCACAAGTAAAGGCGATAAATCTCGAGTATTTATCAAATTTCCCAATGACAATTATGCATATTCACCAGCAAAAAAGATAAATTTACCAAACTTCCCTAGACGGTTGGTAAGTATGCATAATAACCGATTTATCACGTTTAGAATTCGGTGTTTTTCATAATCGTAAGTCGAATATTGGTTCTCGAGTCGGAGCATTTTCGTGTTTGCCGGAGCAACTTGCTTTACTCGCAAATCGAGAAATTCGGTGAACGAAATACAGTCGGCCCCGCTTAATCGGATATCGACGATTGCAGCACACTATCTCCGATTAAGCGGGGGAACAATTTATAATTGCCATTTTACAACGCCAGAGCATAGTTCGTGTATTGGAAACTGATGTAGGATCAATATTGATAAAGTTTTTCGAATACACCAGACATCAAAAATGAAATGAAAAATTATATTTAATTACAATTATCACAATAACTGTGACTTTTCACTTTTCATTAGGAAAGTTAGCGCCCCCTAGCGGTTCAACAGAGAACAGAAACAAAATAAATGTACGTATTGACGACAACTTGAATACTTGGAAACCAGTACCTACTCTAAAATGTATTTTTTTTAATAATCTCAACTTAGCAACATATTTTCCATTAATTCCAAATTTTTCATTCAATAAAAACATTATGTTTATTAGCAGTTGAGATGTGAAGCGTAATATTCCATTAAGCGGGTGAAAGTCGTTGAAATTATCATATTAAGCGGGGCAACTTTAACATTGTGTCTACGGGAGAAATTTTGGTTTCGGAGGATTTTATCCATTTCAGCGAGGTATAAATTTGTCAGTTATCCGATTAAGCGGGGGCCGACTTAATCATTCAACGAACATTTGGGCTATATACAGCATTATATCTGTCCGTGGAAGTGTAGGGAATATTTCCGCATTTATTTGCCCTAAAAATTTCAGGTATGAGTTCCGTTTAACTGGAAATTTCACAGATGTTTTATGACACGGAACTTACCGGATGCAATAAACCAAGCTTCACATTGAACAGCTTGTTTAAGAAAAAAAAATGTGTTCGGGATTCCCGTCTGGAAAAAGTGTAGGAGAAATAGGGTCGCCTAGGGGGTGGGCCGGAGCCTACTTTCTCCTTTAATTTTCTCTCTAGTCCATGATATTTTCTATATAAACTTTCCTCGCTTCCGTCCGCTGCTCTAGCCGCAAGATCAAATCCTCCTCCTTGGAAGACGTGCGCTTTTTCCTTAACGGAAACCAGAGTACTATAGAATATTCTTTTTAATGGGACATCCGCTATCATATGCTGTTTCACTTTTTGCTGTTCGACATCCAGGTCAAGATAGAAATGAAAAAAGAAAGAAAGAGAAAGAAAAGCGAGAGAACTGTAAGAAAAAGTATGTGTGTGTGGCCTTTCTCTCCAAGGACACGATATCTCGTTCCTTCTAATTTTTGTGGGGCCCTGAATTAAGGGTCCCCGGTCTTAGCGGTTAACGACCCGTGCTGGGTTACTCAAAGGATTTCCATCGAAATGAAATAGCCAAAGGATTAATCGGCGTGACGTCATCGGAGTTTTCTCGTTTTCGTGTCTCTGTGTTTGTTGACTTTTAATCTTTAAGCTAAATTCGACACTGGAAAATTGAAAATTATGTGTTACCTCCCTTTTCTGTTCAATTTGGCCGCACTTTAATAATTCATACTGAAAATTATCGATCGAATTTCTATTGGAAATCACCAGAATACCTTTATTTACGATAACATTTCAGTAGTGAATTATTGATTAAAGTGAATATTAAATATTTCCATTTAACGTTAATGATATTCTTTCTCCCCACATTTTTAGAGCCGGGGTTTTTTGATGTGTCTCACGGGCCTAACTTTTTCTTGGAGACCCAGTATCTATTTACAGGGAGGGGCATAGTGAACGATAGCCCAAGGTGGCATAGGGAAGGCAATTTGAGGAATGAGTGTCCAAGAAAATAAATAGAACGGGAGAAAGGCAACCAAAATTTGTATTGTCCACCATACACTAAGTTCCAAAAGTCATGGGATACCTACCTCTTAATATTGCTGCTCTTCGTCGGGTAAAAGGAGGTCCCATACGATATCAAGAGGTATCCCGTGACTTTTGGCACTTCAGCACTGAGAGAAGTCATGGGATACCTCTTAATATCGTGTGGGACTTTCTTTTACCCGGCGAAGTGCTGCAATATTAAGAGGTATCCCATGACTTTTGGCACTTCAGTGTAAATCTACCTCTGCCCAGGGAACAAAGGACTGGGTAGACGAGTGGCCTAGTGCAGTGTTTCTCAACCGCCGGGCCACGACTGATCTGACGTTTCATTTACCCCCATTCATTTTCCATTTGTCGTGTATTTGACCGGGCCTTCACTCACAAAAATAAATGAAACCGGGCCGCGGGCTTTCAAAGGTTGAGTACCACTGGCCTAGAGAATTCGCAATCATGTAAGTGACCAAAAAGTTGTGCAAGCATGTGAATGACCAAAAGAGTGACACCTACAGCGTGTGCAAGTATGTGAATGACGAAAAGAGTGACCTACAGTGTGTGCAAGCATGTGGATGACCAAAGGAGTGTGTGAACATGTGCATTAGAAAAAGAGTCACCAAATCAGTATGCATGCATGTGAGTCACCAAAACAAAGTGCAAGCATGTAAATGACCGGAAGAGTATGTGAGCATGGGAGTGACTAAGAAGGTGAATTAAAGACGCAGGAGTATATACAAAGATCGGGAGTGGGGGGGGGGCGGCTAAGCGGATATAGCCCAGGATGGTGAATTCGAGGGAAGAGTAGTCAAGAAAATTAAACTAGAATGGGAGAAGGGCGGCGAAATTTGTGTATCCCCCCAGGCAGCAAAACCATAAATCTGTTTCTGTTGAGACCCCATGGTCCCAACTGCGCGAATACTCCTATTAAAGCAATTTAGTACGAAAATCAATAAAAACACATAAAACCTAGATGAGATTTGTTTGTTTTTTCTGGTTTCTTTTTCACAGTTTCATATTTTCTAGATATCGTGCGTCTTGTGTCGTGATTATTATCACTGGTGTGACAATTTTCTTAGTATTGTCCTTCCTCTCCTCATTATCTCTCACTATTATTTTCTCTCACGTGATAAAATAGCCTAAACACACGTGTTTTGGGGAGTCAGCTTTCTACTTTTTTAGGTTTTTGTGTGTATTCTTTCACACAGACACGTGATCGTGGAGAAAGCATGTATCAGGGTGACGGATGGACTAGTGAATCGAACACAAAAGTGAATCGAAACTCAAAAACGTCTTTCGCAAGTGACGTGGTATTCTGTTTTTTGGATCGAGAAGCAGTTCTATATTAAGTCGATACTTTACTACCCGTTATAGCAACCATTCCGTTACAACGACCCGTAGGATAAGTTATGATTTCTTTTAATCGGATGATCCTTTTTGAAACATCTTGTATTTTTGGCCGGTCCTCAAGTGTAAAAATATTTTCCTCCATGAAGGACGTAATGGTCATTTTAATGTCTTGTAGTAGACAGGGCTATAAAATCAGGGGTGTTTCATCCCTTTGAAATCGTGCTTGCCCCCTTGGCTCAGTGGGTGTGGTCTCGGAGCTACTGCGTGACGTCACTGCTCAAACACTTTCCTATCAGACGCTATCAGTTTACATTTTAGTTGCTTATTCTACTGGTTTAAGTGAGTGATCTCTCGTTTATGGTATTGTTCTAATGTCACAGGTATGCGCGTGTGGTATTTTTTTTTAATAACATTTTTATAGTCTATAAAGCTAAGAAATGGATTAAATTCAAGAAATAGTTGGTAAGTGATGATATCTTTTGATATTAGCATTCAAAATAATAATTTCAAACATTTTGTACTAGGATTTTTTGTTATATTTGCTTTCCATGTTTTTGCTGTTGTATTGGTAATAACGAAGTTAACATATACCATACACCTAATTCAAATGAAAATAAAAAGAGATAATTAAAAATTATATAGAAAGTGCGAAATATAGTTGAAATTGTCTGCCTCGAGCTGGCTCTCAATCAACCAAATAGAAGTTAACGTACGCGTTTCAACTGAAATGAATCCGAGAAAAATATTCTTACTGGAAGCTACTTCAAAAGCAAATGCAAAATTTCTTATTTTAAATGTTTAAATGATTGAACTAAATTGTGAAATTAAAAAAAATTTAACGTGGAAACCTATGATAACAAATTCTAGTGAAACCTTTTCCTCAAAATGATAATTATTGACTTAGAAGAATTTGTTTTTGCACACATATAATGTATCTTTCTACAACAATTGGTGGTCGGCTGAAGTTGGTTTTCTGTGGTTCCCAACTTCAAGGCGCAAATGCGAGCCGATCTCCCCGTTAAAAAGTCTCGCCACAGAGAGCAACAGTCCTACAACGATAAATCATTCAATCATAACACTTCACTCATAGTTAGAAATACTGGTGGCAGATGGCAGCACTACACATAACAAGCATTACAGAGAAACAAAAAAAAAATTCACGTCAGGTTTCACTATACGTGCACGCACATTCCCGCATGTACCGATTCGTTGGGGGTTCCGCGGGGGGGGGGGGGGCGTTGTGCATGTGTGGTGTAGCAGTAGTAGGTAGGGCCTCCAAAAAATGGCTCGGGGATCCATGATGTTCTCAAGTCAGCCACCTCGTTGGGCAATTTGCCTGTTGTGGCGTTGTATTTGTATTTGTAATATACATGTAAGAGCAAAAGACAACACGGAGGGTGAAGGTGAAAAGAGGACTCTAAAAGGAAAAACTCACTTATCTACCTGTTATCTATATATATTATACTTTTTCCTTTTATATTTCTTTCCTCCCTCCCTTCTGCGCTTTTCTAACGCGCGATTAGGTTAGGACGAGGTTACCATATTTATCGCGGATTCGTTAAATAGAGATATAATCCCAATTTCTTGCCAAATGCTTGAACGTAAAGTGTTTAACCCGTCCAAGCCGTTGCACCAGGTACTTGAGAGAAACTATTTTCCGGGAGGAGGGGGGTATTGGCTCATGGTGCTGACAAAAATAAACCTCCCCACCACGTGCGATCAAAAATTAAAGAAATGTATATCCAAATATTTTACGAAATATACATCGAACGAAAATACTTTTGTGTATTATTTCAATCAATTTCTGTTAATTTAAATTCTTTGTGAAGGTTAAGTAACTCAGAATTTCTCTGGAGTAGGGTCCTCGTGCACCCCCCCCCCATTCAAATCGTTTGCGCCTTTTTCCAACGGTTGATCCTGCTTACAGTAAAGTCAAAATTCAACGCGTCGAAATCCATTTTTTACGGCCAGGCGTGATCATACTTCCTTCTAAACCGAGAGCACAATTCTGGTCTGCCGCCACTATGGGCAATTTATTACCGTTTCACCCCCGCTTGCAAGCCCGCATTGTGCTATAATTCAGTACAGATATTCAAACGGAAACCAAAGAAGGGAGTTTTAGATATGAATCCCACGAAATAACTGCTTCATTGAAATGTCTTATCCCGCTCGATTATACAAGTTTGTGTCATTTCCATCCAACTTGAGAATGAGTCGCATAATCTCGAAAACGATTCCTCCTCCCTTTTCATTCTAAACTTTCAATTACTGGCAGTGTTTGAATAAGGGGGGGGGGAGGAGAATAGCTGAGAATAAATAAATAAATGGCCTATAAATAAAGAAGTAAGTAACTAAAGGTTGTGCGATAATCCATTTATAATTTCGAAGGTTGGAGCGGAATCAGCCGACGATTCAATAATTACAAGGTCCGCACAAAAGAGGCCGCGCCAAAATACCTGTCTTATTATATTTGGATTCTTTTTGTTTTTTAATATGGTTTTTTTTTTATTCATTCTGTAACGTTGGTACCGGGGAGTGGGGGGGGCATCAAGCCATGATTAATAGACCGATGGAAACGTGTGAAGGCCAGTCATGAGAATACATTAACTTTCGCTTCTTTCCACCACCTCCTTCGTTGTTCGTTTTCAATTGCCCTTCGTCCATTAGCAGCAACGCTTCTCTTTCTGGTGCGTGTGTGCGACGTGCTTGCTTCTCGGTGTGGATCAATACTTTCGTTTCTAGATGTGTTAACTTTTGTCTTGAAATTATACGCAAGTCTGTACGGAAAACGATCTCGGGCTGTATTTTTTGTGGGCGTGTGTTTGTGGTACATTTCTTTGCAGTGACCTCCCATAAATTAGGTCGTGTTTAAGAAATATCGTAAAAAGTGTCAACAAATTGATGTACCGGGATGCGGTTCGCCCCCTTAGACTTGTCAAAGTGTCGAATTTTTTTTTATTGACACAAGGAAAATAAATAATTAAAACTCTCACCGATAGGTAGCACCACGTTAACAAAATTCATCAAATCCATTAAGATTAAGCAACAAGCATTCGTTTTCTTTTGAGAATGTAAAAACTCCATAAATGTTCGATGTGTCCACCACCATATGCGAGAAAATCCTACAAAACATCGCATGAACAAAAACCGTTTACACTTGCGTTGCGTACAGCATGTCCTAGTCCATAGCAGAGATCCCGTGTCGTATGAAGGCACATTGCAGCTAAGACAAGGTTTAGAATCTGTCCACCTGGTCTGCAGGGTCGTCTTAAGAGCATCGTGGGCCCCCGGGCCATGGATTTTTCTGAGACCCTACCTGGCAAATTTTCGAAAAATTCAAACACTTCGCATTTTTCTCCACACCTATATATCTATAGGAGGTAAAGTGTGAGCACGGAAAGATGACCTTCATCACGAAAAGAGAGGTTTTTATTCTTCAATAGGGAGAAATGTGGGGGAGAAAAAGTAAATAAACATCGTCCAGGGTTGCTGCTGGAGTTATTTTTCCCCTATTTCTCCCTACTTAAGAATTAACCCTCTCTTTTCCTGATGAAGGTCATGCAAGATCAGAGGCCATCTTTCCATGATCACACCATACAATCTACGGGAGGTATGGGCTATACGACACAGGATGGTAAATTTGAGGAATGAGTGGTCAAGGATTTGCACGAGAGAAGGGCGGCAGAATCCCACAGATGGCTAAAAGCATAAGGCCACCTCTAGTCACTGCTCAGTCCGTGTACGTTTTGTGCAGCTTTTCATATGCTGTACGCCATGTTCAACAATGTTACAGAAAAAGTACGTATACGCACGCGTTTCACTATTTATTTTTTTGAAGGAACACATACGCTCACTCTCTCGGCGTGTTTCAGAACCAGGTTCTGATCCGCCGACGAATCGGGTCATACTTTTAACACGGATCTATGTCCAATTGATGGTTTTTTTTCTCGCTCAAACACACCAAGGACGTCTTCGAGAGCCACCCAGAACGGAAACACGCACATCTCGTAGTGGTTCTGACCCCATTTGAAGCCAAACACTGAACGCGTTGACCTCTTTACACGTGTGCTTTATTACAATTTTTGCACACACACACGCTATACGACGGCCACTTTCCATTTGGGGGCTCACAAACGCCGCGTAATGGGAATAACACGAACAGTCACGAATCACAATAAATCGACTGGAAAACAAATATTTGACGTGGAAAGTGAATGTTTATTTGTTTATCTATTTATTTACCTCTACTTGAATACTAGATAGGACGGTTTTTTTAGGGCTGCTGCCTTGGCCTATATTTCCCGAGTTGTGTGTGTATATGAATGTGACGCATAGGCGGCACCCATAGTCGCCTCTTCTGACGATTTTGGTGTGCTCTCTCTCTCTCCACACCAATGGGTGCACAATATTTTCAGTCCGCGGGCTAGAAAGGTGTGTATATGGGGTAACCATATGACCCGTGATTTTACGGATCATTCCAGTAATTTTCGTCGTCCCAACCTTTTTTCTGATAAAATGTCCCGTTTTCTTCCCTTGTTTTCAACGAGGCTCACTTGAATTTAAAAAGAAAGATCAAGAGATCTTTTTCTCGTGCCTTATAAATTAATGCCTCTGATAATTTTTTTCGCTACAATTGGCAACTTGCCTCTGATAATTTTTTTCGCTACAATTGGCAACTTGCCTCTGACAATTTTTTTTTGGCTGCAACTGGCAACTTTACCCGCCTTTGTCTTTTTTTTTTTCGGCTGAAATTGGTGACTTCTGTTCATTTTGGTGACATTCGGCTGAATTTGGTACTATATGGTAATTATGGCAGGCCTCTGACAATTTTTTTGGCTGTAATTGGCATTTTACTTGCCTTTGACAATTTTCTCGGCTGAAACTGGCGACTTCACTTGTCCTCCTGCAATTTTTTGGCTCGATTTGCTAACTTTATACCCTACAATTTTTTTCGGCTGAAATTGGTACTTGCCTCTGACAAATTTTTTTTTTTTGTGTGTAATTGTTGACTTTACTTGCCATTAAAAATTTCTTGACTTTAATTCTCAACTTTACTTGCCTCTGAGAAATTTTTGGCTGTAATTAGCAACTTCACTTGCACTAAATGCGAATCACTTGATAATTTCTTTGCAATAATTGGCGATTTCCCGTAGTTTTATGAAGTAAATATGGCTAAACCTGGTGATTTACGTGCTGTGTGCGTGTTGATATTTTTCTGCCGGAACACTTTTCGCTGACCGGATAGAACCACTTGACGGGCCGCATTTGTCCCGCGGGCCGAAGGTTGTACACCGCAGCTCTATATACCATTGGTTTATATTCTTATTATGAATAGGATCTAATAAAAAAATTATTGGCAATTCTCTGAACGAAAGTTGTCCTAAAAATATCTATGAGAAAAAGGATAAAAAAATGGAAGGCCGTTGGCCTGATTGTGCCTGAACAATTTCGGTGTATATTAATATGTATGCGTGGAAAGTGGAATAAAAATTGCATTTTACTTTGACAGAAGTAATTCGCTGTTCTGAATAGAATGGAAATAAAAACAGGTGGCTGCGAAAAATGTCACGGCTGTTGTGGGAAGACAATAGCGTGTGTGGCTCGTTTGCGAGGCACGGAAGATATGGCACTTGGGCACTCGGATAACGTGTGACTTGGCCTAATGCGTAACACCTGAGACGTCATTGCCCCGAGTGCGTATGAGGTTTTTTATGTCTTAATTTTTTTTTTTCTATGGAAAAAAGAAGTTTTATTTGTTTGGGGCTAATTGCTATCTGGCATGTATTATCTATCTGACATCTGCTGGTAATAATATGTGGCATTAGAATTTCAGGCCAGCGTTGTTGATGTTATTCCGTTATTTGGATGATGACGCACGACTTGGGAGTTACGGAGCCAGTTGTGGTTGGATGAATGGAGTAACATAATTCCGGTAATTCGAGCACCAAAGAGTGTTCGCTGCTTGTAGATACAGGGTCTGTGCCTCATAAGTTCGGGCCGTGGGCAAAGGTAAATTATTCGGGCCCCGTATATATACATGTATACCAGCTGTTACCCGTTCCTTCGCGGAATTTCTAACGAATTGGTGCCGTGGCTTCGCTTGCATGGATTTGACAATCTGAAAATTACTCGGCAATGATTCCTCCATGTAACATTTGAACCCTCGCTCATGACACCCCTGGGGGCTGAATTTCCAGAAATCCCGTCTTAGTGAGGCCCTATATTATAAAACATGACCAAATTTCATATTTATAGCTTCAGTGGTTTGGGCTCAGCGATGGCTGCCTCACATAACCTTTGAACCCTCACCCTCATGACACCCTTAGAGACTGAATTTGGAAAAATCCCTCCTTACATTACAAAATAAAACTAATCAACCAAATTTCATATTATAGTTTCATCGGTTTTAGATCGGAGATGACTTCCCCGCATATAACCTTTAAACCCATTTATGATCCAATAGGGGGTGGAATTTCGGAATACCTCCTTCATAGTGAGTCTTGACGTCATAAAATAAAACTGCTGACCAAATTTCATATTTATAACTTCAGCGGCTTCGGCTCGGACATGATGAATCAGTCAGGACATGTCATTTTGTATAAACATATGAATAGTGTTTGAAGCAGAAGGGAAGGAACGCGTGTGGGGGGCCGTACCTAAACTACAAAAAACAGCCACTTTTGGGGTCCTGGGCACGTGCCCCGTCTGCCAATGCGAGAAACAGGCACTGTGTGGTATCGGATTTATAAATCAGTAACACCCCGATTGAAGTTCCTTAGAATTTTCCGATCATTAGCGAAATGCGGTGTGAAAAAAAAGAGGAGAGCAGCGCCATCTTTTGAAATAATTATCCTCATCCGCAAAAGTGGAATGACATTGGCTACACCACGTAAAATAAACCATGTAACAATAGAATATTTGTTATTCTAATTATTTATTATTAATAAATTTATAATAATTACATCAAAATATTTTTCATCAAAGTTTAAACATTTTTGTCGGAAATTATCTATATAAAATTTAAGTTTAATAATTTTGACATCATATGGTCTGTCCTACATCATGATCAGATGCAACAGTTCAGGCAAAAGCACTTTGTAAAAGTGTTTCGATCGGTTAGAGATTTAGTACCTTGGGCCGTCTGAGCACCTATTGAAATTTCAGAGAGTGCTCGATGCCAATATCATACAAGTTACATTTAGTTATCATTATTTTGAACTTAATTCAGGTATTACAAAGTTGTTGCCATGAGGATGCTATACTTTTTGTTGGTACGAAAAGTGCGAAGTCCCCAGTTCGGAGACTCAGTACTCATATGTTGTCTGAAGTCGCACGAAGAACACTCTTCGGGAAATCCTGATTCGAGCATGAGTACTGCGATGCTCAATGTAAGTGCTCAGTATTTGAGTTCAATTTAGTTGTTTTCTTCTTGATGATGGTCATAGACGTTGCTTCCAGAGTTTCACCATTTACTGTATGTGATTATCTCGACTTCCGAGTGAATAGGAAAATTCCTGAGTCGAATGTGAAATAGATGAGATATCGAGCATCTCTTCAGCCTGTCACTCGTGAGTACGTACCATGCTGCGCACCAAAGATGTTGAAAAAGTGCTCGAAATGCAGTTAAACATCCAAATACCAACATTGTACTGATTTGAGTTTCGGCTTACGTCGGAGTTGACATACGGGTGCTCTTTTTCCTGATTACAGACGGTGCACAAGACTCGAATTTTTTTTTTAATCAAGAATTTTTTTTAAAATTCAAATTAGCCATTATTGCAAAATGCCACTAAAAAGAATAAGACAGTTCGAACGTAAGTGATAACAATGAACATGTTACGGTAAATGTGAAAAATCCGATTTTATTATACATAATCGGCCGAGCGTTTTCGTGAGTTTGAAAAATTTCTCTAAATTAATCACTTTTATCGATGATTGTGCACTGTTACCCAAGCGTCGATGGTAAATTTAATTCAATGAGTGCTAAAAAATATCACTTTTACCGGCGATTATGCATAGTACCCCAAGCGCCGTGTCTTTGGTTAACATGATAAATCGTACCATATGATATACCATACACGATAGTTCATACATGTATCGTTTTATCGGTGTACGAACGTAACATTTATTATCGTCCGACTATATTCATCCCACATACTTGACTTATTTGGAATTTTTTTTCATATTTCTCAAATTCAACAATTGCACTAGGGTATTATGCATAATGCCAGCTAAAGGCAATCAAGTGCAAGTATTTATCAACGACGCTTCGGTATAACGCATATTCGCAGGTAAAATTGACAAATTTCTCAAACTTACCAAGACGATTGTTAAGTATGATAATAACGATTATTATTAATTAACCGATTATTATGTATAATAACCGATTTATCATTTAACATACATATCACATTGCGTGAAATTTTGTGCACATTTCTGTTCTCAGTGGTCCCAACACTGTTATAATTGGAAATTAAAGGTTGCTATGCAGAACTTGGCACGTACGCAACTGTTTAAACTCTACGCATTGCTTCTTACAAGGCCACAAGTTTCGTGTACGTGCATACTTTCATTTTCCTACATTGGAAAGCTGCATAAATAATGTTGTTGTTGTTCGCAATCGTTCAGGTTTCACGGTATGAAATGTTTTTATGGCGTTTTTCCGTAGAGATTTTTGTTTCCATTATTATCATTATCCGGGTGAATATCCTTAGGTGTTTGGTTGTTGATGGTGCAGGCCTACGAGGGGCGATTTCAAGGAGTGCTGCAGACATTGGCAGAAAAAAAAATATTTACAGGGCTCCAAAATACAGGCTTTTCCTGGTCTTGTCGAAACTGGGTCACAGAGATGGGAGATTCTTCAGGGGGTTCGTTTTTTTTCTTATTGGGGGGAGGGAGGGAACATAACCTGCTGTGTGTGTGTGTGTACAGGGCCCTTATACACATGCATACCATTCGCCCTCCTTATATTCTTTCACTGGAATACCTTTCGCAGGATCTTGGATATTTGGACTGAAAAACCTCCTCCTCCGCTCGGGGTCGAGGTCAGGTTCATTCGTGAGGTGAAGGTATATTTTAACATGGTGTGTGGGGGATTCCGACGGAATGGAACCTTTTTCTCGAGAGGGAAAATTGGGCCGTTATGCAATTTTTTTCTAGGCTTTTTTTTTTCATGTTGGTGCTCGTGAGTCACTCGAGAATTTAGATCGTGACGGAATTGAAAAAAAAAAGTGTATCCAGACCGGTCGTTGCACTTCCCAATTTTTTTCGAGGAAGCGCCTCATAATTTTCGATACCTGTAGAAAGACGTCAAGCTGAAGATATTGGAGTGTGTACGGGAGTTTTTAATTAGCATTTACTTGAGGATTCTTAATCAAACAACGAGGGGAAAAAGCACCGTCTTGAGTGACTTTTGACCAAGGCCGCAATCAGATAGTCAGATGAAATAGCCATTTTGAAGCGATGACGAGCTTGTCAGTCCAACTGCGATGTTGAACGACCTTGTCAGTCAGACCAAACAGGCATTTTTCAAGCATCCGCATGATGCTGGATGTTATGTCAGTCAGACAAAAAACCAATTTCGGAACAAGTGAGTGATGTTGAATAAGCTAATCAAACCAAACAGGACTTTTTGGAGCAACCGCGTGATGTTGAGCGAGCTTGTCAGTCAGACCCAACAGGCATCTTGCAGCAACTGCGAGATGGTGAACGAGCTGCCTGTCAGTCAGACCAAACAGGCATTTTAGAGCAACCGCTTGGTGTTGAAAAGGGACCTGTCAGTCAGACCATTGGTCGGAGCAGCTACGTGATATTGAATAGCACGCGGTTGCTCCAAAATGCCTGTTTGGTCTGACTGACTATCTGATTGCTGTCCAGGTCTACACACAGTCACTCACATTCATTTATATTTTAATTTTAACTCGTTTCTAGACACCTAACGTGTCTATGGAACCTTTAGGAGTCCTCGGGCTACTTTTTGAAAGCTACCGGCTTATAACCGTTCTCTTGTGAATTACAGTGGTTGTTTTTGTTACGATAAGAATTTATTAGATTCTACCACTGGAAGAACTGTTTATTCTGTTGGGGGGTTCATCGGGGTTCCCAACTCATGGGTCACAAGTGCTTCTAAGATGGGTCGAATAAATTCATTTCCAATTCATTAATGAATCCTTTTTTTTGTACCTCTGGTTCTATCTTAAGGATCTCCATAGTTTGGATTGGGACCACAACATTCTTTTGGGGTCCTCTTGAGAAATGATTTCCTAAAGTTTCAGGGGGAAATCAGCATCTCAGAATTTATTGAGAAACAATAATTAGTGACAATTATTAAGGATTAGTCAAAATTATTCCTCCTATATAATTAAGGAAAGCGCTCTCCACAATTTTGCGTTCCTGTTTGACTAAACGGCCCCTTGGGCTCAGGACCCGTTGTCCCTCTCATTGAGACGCCACTGACTAGTTTCACGAATTTTTAAAACAATTTTGTTATTTTGTAATATTTAATGAGCAATTTTTTGTTTAAAATTTGAAATCCCATGGGTCACAAAGTTAGTTGTGTTGTTTGTTTTGGGTCGCTGTAAAACTAGCACATCTCTGGTTGATGTGTACTTTCCCTTCTGAAAATTATAATTTTTGATTGAAAAGAAATTTACTGTGGAGTGTTTTCAGAAAACTGGTCCTTTGGAGAAATGTAAATACCCATAGGGTACAAATTCCGGACAAGAAAATTATTCCAATCTTAAAATGACTTCCCGACATACAGGTGGCCCCCAACACAAGTAGCAAGTAGTTTCACTGTATATTATATAATTTCTGCAGAATCATGAAATTTCGATTAATACCGAATCGTGTACGGGCGAAAAATAAATACCAAGGCCACGGAACAAATATATATAAACGAAAGGGGAAAAAACCGATGTGTTTTCATAACAATCCCTAAAGAAACGGGATCCCTGCCATACTCTGACGTAATCATGACGCCATAGTGACGCAAATGGTCATACGCGCCATCTGTCGGAAAAATATAGAATCAAAGGCGGGAATTTATATTCTTAAACATTGTTTCCATTTTTCCTGAACAAAAAAAGGAACAGTATTTTTAGAAAAATATTTTCAGCAATTATCATAGTTTCCAAAAACAGTCGATTGAAATTTTAAGAAACTAAAATTATGATTTATAAAGTACATAAATCAATTATTACCTCTCCATTATAGACCAAGTTCTGTCTCTAAAGAGAGGTTTTACTCTACTGCCTTCGCGCGCGTTTATTGCGTCATATATACGTGACGAACTAGTGCATATGTAAATTTCTTTTCTATTTACTTCGACATTCAAATATTATCATTTTATGCTAATGCAATACGGTAAAACCTCTCTTTTGCGTACAACAGTGGGACAAAAAAATTATTCCGTAAAAGATGGGTGATCGTTAATCAGGACTTTGAAAAGAATAGTTTTATTGTACAGGAGGAAATTATTATTTATCCAAAAAAGAGGGGACCGCATCTGGGGGGGATGTCTGTTCAGACGAGTTTTACTGTATTGTATTACTCCTAGATGAAGGAGAGTAGGGCTCTTTTGAGCTCGGCGCTCTGTATAACGTTCGACGGCCACGGTTCGTTCATTGCTATGGCCTCCACAACAGTAAAGCAGATAGGGCACCATCCCACAGGCGGCCTTACATTCTTACAAAGTTTTTGCTTTTTACATTAGAAATTCACCATAACGCGTCCGCCATTCTGCAGGATGAGAGGAGCTGAGCCTCTTGCAGTCAAAGGCGTACTGCAAGACTCTGACTAAAGATCGAAGGGTTTGGTCAGTGAACAATCAAAAGTGTGTTGTAGACAGCGATGGACTTGATCAGTGTGCACTCAAAAGAGTGACTTTGAGAGAGAGAGAGTGTGTGTGTGTGTGCAAGCATGTGTTTAACCAAGTATGGGAGTGACCTACAGAGCAAAGAACCAGGTCAGTGAATGACCAAAGTGAGTGATCTAAAATGTGTAGAAGCATGTGAGGGACCAGAAGTTGTGACAGTCGTGATGCTTTCAAGTGAAATATAGTGGGGTGGAGAAAAAGTACGACTAATTTCAGAATTCAGCAGAACTGCACATAGACCCAGGGCGATCTTGACTCGTTGGGTAAATCCAGATATGGCTGAGGCCCGACATGAAGAAACCATGGGAAAGAAGTGGGGGGGGGGGTGGAATGGACTTAAGCGCGCACGGCTCAAATAGCCTCACCTCCCAGGATCCTGCGTCTATGGTCAGGGTTCTCACGCCCATAGACGTTGTCCTGTATGATGCTGGTACCGTAATTTTCCAGAGTAAGTACGTAAATGTGTAATTCTATACTTTCAGCTCAGTGCAGGGATTATGAACATAACTTTGCTCGAAGGGGAAAAGGTGATGTTAGACGGCCCTCCATAGAACCTCAACTAGGGGAAGCTCACGGAAATCTCTCTCAGGGTCTAAAGATCCGCGTTCAAAAATCAATTGAATTTATGGAAAATTGTTTCTCTCCCAGATAGAAGAATATTTACAGGGGGAGGGGACAACCATAGGGGGATACAGGGGCCCGGTTAATTTGTCGAACAAGTAGTCAGAAACATTGAACTAAAACCGGAGGAGTGCTTCAAAACTATAAATCTGCCTCTGCTTCTGGATAAAGGTGGAAATGTGTTCCTGGATAGGATGGAGATGATGAGCACGGACGAAAAATCTACATCTACTTTGATACATCCGTCAAGATCGACCTTTTAGCAAGGACCCGTACTTTGATTTTATAATTAAAAAATGGGACGAAGACTGCTTTTCCGCCATCGCTGCTAATATTTAGCGTATCCGTGCCCAGCCCGTCACGTACCCACCCTGGGTACGGGTACCACAAGTTCGGGAACCAACGTTATGCGTATCCGAAATCGTGACATAGTGATTCGGTTTAGATATCGATGGGGGGGTGGGGGGAGAGAGGGGGAACGAAAAAAGACAGAAAATAGCAAAAAATCTCACGTTCCATTGACCGTATGCCGTTAACTTTACGGGACTCGTGTGAAAGAATGTGGTTCACTAACCCAATGCCCTTCATACATACATACGTACAGCATACGCATAGCTAAAAAATAAAAGTGTAGAGGGAGGAAACACATGGAAATCGTGTTGCTTTTCTTTTTTTTTTGTTTCTTTTCCTTTTTCTGTCGTAATGTCATCTTTTACGTAAAAAAACCAAACAAAAATGCAGATTTCGCGAGCAGTTTGCGCAGCAGTGTTTGTTCGCTTATAAGCGGTCACGGTTACTGCAACTGCTGCTCTTTTTTTTTGCTCGAAGAGTTCGTCGCGCCTATGTGCGTATGCCATTATTATATTACTTACGTATGTTTTTTTTTTTTTTTTGTCGCGAGCAATAAATGACCGTTTGTCACCGCACGGTGTGAAGGCCCCTTAGATTATTTACCCGATTCCCACCGACATCCAAGACGCGTTTCTACATTCAGTACGCACATGCACAACAACGAAACTCTTCGGTGCACCTGTACGAAAGAAAAGCGTGAGTGTGAATCCCGTTTTTTTTTTTTTTGTTTTTTTTTTTGCCGGACGGAAATTCTCGGACGCATTTAATGTATTCGTGCTTCTGAAACGGATGGAAACGTTCTAGACATTTTCGTGTGAAAGAATTATTCACGCACGGTTTTTTTTGTCACTCACTTTACTTCGTTTTACAGGGTGTACCATTCAATTCATTCGTATATGTTTTAAAAAACAAAAAAATTGATATATATATTTGAATGCGGTTCACATTCAAAATTTATTCTCACGGAGGGGGATTTTTTTTTTTTTTTGGTATAGAAAAAAATTTAGTTCTAATTTGTGTCGATAGGGGGTCAGGGAAACCAGTCCGGAAGGAGTGATTGGATCTGAACCTTTCTTTAGTCTCTCCTGTGCCCGAAGCGTTCGTAAAGCTTTAGCCGGCGATTCGTGGCTGAGGTAACTAACTCTACCAATAGTGTTTCCACCAACCAAGGTCATTATCAATCTTATGTAAGCACCACTAAGACAAAAAATTCAAAAATGAGCCGCCGTAATCGTGCACCCTGTATTTTTTAGGACTCTGATTTATGTATTTCGTGATTTGTTTTCATGCAGCACCCTCTATCGACAAAAATTTTTACCAATTTTTTTTCTGTGCTAAAAAAACAAAAAAAAAAACCTTTTCTACTTTTTAGAGTTATGCCCCAAAGTCTTATATTATTTATGAATTCAACAACTTCCAGTAATTTTTTAAGTATTGACTTACTTGAACAGTATATTTTTATTCAAGTATTTATTATTATTATTAAGTGTTAAATTCGAGGGCTTAAAGGGCCTACGAGATATGCTTGAGCTAGATGCGGCTGATCGCAGATTTTAGGATGATAGTATGGAAGTGAATAATTTTTTTCGCTGCCCACGATCAAATTAAGAGACTTTCTGCATATTACGCAGAAGTGAACGAGGTTAACCAATGCCCGGCCCGCAAAAATTATTTCTTTTCGTTTTTTTTTGGCCCCGCTCCTGAAAAATTTTTGTCCATTAGTGTGAGCTGGGCCCCGCTTATTTGCTATGAGCAACGTCCGATATGTTTCCAAATCAACTCTTTAAATTTTTATACATACCTGCAGCCCATCGAACTAATTTGAAGCTAGTTCTTTCCAAGTTATTGCTGATTAATTTAATTAGATTGGTTGTTTGCTTCGAGTTCGATTTGCTTTTCGATTCGTCAATTTTTTTTCCTTCTCTCTTCTCCGCAGGCTAAACAATGGCTCCTCATTGAGTGGCTCGTGCGGCGTCCGGAACCACGGATCAGCCTCCCACAGCCATCGCCACCACAACCATCATCATCATAATCACCACCACCACCAACAGCAAAACAACAGCCATCACCATCAGCAACTGCAGAAGCCAGTCGAGCTCGTCTTCAGGGAAGTATGCGTCTCTTACGAAGGCAAGCAGATCCTCAGGGACGTCAGTGGGCTCGTCAAACCCGGGGAGATCCTGGCTGTCATGGGTCCATCAGGTGAGTGATGGGTGGCAATTTCGCAGACGCTGACTTGAATTATTGAATTATTGTCGAAGTTGCAAAGTTGGCATACATTAACAGAATAATCATAATCGGTTTTTTTTTCACATAAAAATAAAATCTAGGTTGCGGCAAGACGACCCTGCTCAACGCCATCGGTGGCAGGATACACATGGACGCCGGAACCGTCACCCTGAACGGTGAAGAGCTTAACAAACAGTTGAGGCGTAAGATCTGCTACGTTTTACAGCAGGACGTCTTCTTCACCGATCTTACATTACGGCAAACCTTAATTGTGAGTAAAAATTCATTTTAGTACTTGGACATTACACCACGGGAAAATTCTTCAGGAAACCTACCTTAAGCACAGCGTATATAATTAAAGTAGAGCAGGGGCGTAGCCAGATATTTCGTGAGGGGGGTAACCAAAGTGATAGAGAACAATAGATTTGGCCATCTTTTTTTCGGTCATTTTGTCACATTTCGGGGGGTGGGGGATCAGACCCCAAGTCGCCCCCCCCCGCTACGCCCTTGAAGTAAAGGTGTCGAGAGCCCGATTGTAAACTCGTCTGTACCAAACTTGGTGTCGATTTTTATGGGGGGGGGGGAGGAATCAGAATATTTTTGGGGCTGTCACTAGTGGGTCAACGTGACCCGCGGGCTATGGGTTGTGGCCCTCGAAGTCTCTCGTGTGACCTGCGGCCTCAAATCTAATTTTGTAAAAAAATTGAACTAAACGACACGCACATTTCCCGATCACTTGATTGGTTCAGCCTGTACTGTACTCTGATGACATTAGGGATGCACTAGCCGACCGAACATGCACCTCACCTCATAACATTCTTCTGGGGAACTTAGAAGGCACCGTTTGGCTTGACTCCCTTAAAATATGTACCTATAATCATCATGGAACCTAGTGCGACCTTTTGATGCAAGTATTTTTATTCCCGCGGCGTATTTATGGATCACTTGAGTGACCTGTTGCTCAGATACAGATCACTTAAGTGCCCGCGGCAAATTTGCGGTCAATATTAATGTATAATGTGTCTCGCGACACATTTACAGATCACCTGAATGACCGGTGTTGCTGTTTTAGACGACTTAAGTTTACTGTGGCCCATTTCAGGAGCTATTAACTGACCCCGGACACATTTACCGACAGCTTAAGTGGCTACCTGTGCATTTCCAGATCACTTGAGTGCACCGCGAAACATTTTCCAGATAATTTAAATGTACTGCGGCAAATTTACAAATCTTTTGAGTGACCCGTGGCACATTTACAGACCACTTAAGTCAGTCTTGGCACATTTGGTGACCACTTAATCTATGACACTTTTTTTATAGATCACTTAAATGACCTGTGGCACAGCTCCAGATCATTTAAATTATCGGCGGCACAGTTCCGAGAGCACTTAAGCGACCCACGGCACATTCACAGATCACCAAAGCAGGCCGCGGCACGTCCACAGACCACCCAAACAGGCCACGGCACATTATCATACCATTTAAGTGACTCCCGGTGCAGTTCAAGATCACTCGAGTGCGACACGTTTTCAAACCAGTGAAGTGGCCCGCACTCTCCTAAAAGTTGAATGTCCTTAGTGTACTAAATAGTGGAAAACACCCAAGTTCCACTGAATGTATTTAGCTCGACAATGCTTTTACAAATACAGCCTCAAACAGCTCTATTTTATTATGGCTTTTCTGTACATAGAAAATATCATTATCTCATTACAACGAACGAAAGAAGTCTTCGGAATACACCGTGTTAAACCAATATACCAAGATATATACCAATATACCTGCAATAACCAAGAACGAAAGTTTTTTTTCCCTCTCTTTCTCTTTTGGAACCGGTCATAAAAACTAACGAATTTATTACCGCCGCTAACCTTTCACAAATTAGCGATAGCATGTCTGGTGACCGTATATTAGCGTTTTTTCGTACCACCCTCTCATACGCGCACACGAATTGCCGTTTTCTCTGGTCAGTGACTGTATCGATTTTTACATATAATAATAATAATAAGAAAATCCTTTGGACAAATTAGTTGCCCGTTGAATTTGGGGAGTGTCAATGACATCCTGGGGACAGGCAAACAAGAAACAGTTGTTAGGCATTAAATAAGGGCTCACAGAACGGGCTGGACGTGCTTCTCCCGAATTGAAAAACTTTGTGGCCGCAGACTGTACAGTTGGCTTTTTTTCCTCTACTCTTAAACGGCTAACTATAAATCAGGTGGGGAGTACGAGACCAGCAAACCCAATCGGTTTGGTCAACGTGTGGTCGGTCTCGCCTCCTGTTTTGATAGCTTTTTTTTTTCTCCTCTTTCTCGGAATAAAATAAGGATTCGGGTAGTTATAATCTTTCAGATATACGAGGATTCTGAGGTAATTGTACAGATACGGCACACACTTTACATAGAAAGAACAAGATTTTTTTTTCTGTCAAAGAGTGCATGTGTGTAACGATGTCTTTTAGGCTGTTGCGGCCTATTTAAGGTGCGAGAAGGTAAGAACACGTCGATTGGCCTAGGGGGCTCTTGCAGTCCGTTTCAAGCTTCCTGTTGGGTATGAATAGGATTGCGGCGCCCAGTGAACTAGATGAAGTATCACACAGAGTGCATTCTGATTCGTGTAATGATTGATTCAGCCTGTACTGTACTCTGATGACATTAGGGATGCACTAGCCGACCGAACATGCACCTCACCTCGTAACATTCTTCTTAAGGGGAACTTAGAAGGCACCGTTTGGCTTGACTCCCTTAAAATGTGTACCTATAATCATCATCATGGAACCTAGCGCGACCTTTTGATGCAAGTATTTTTATTCCAGGAAGGGATGCGTATTGTTCTTAGCGTATGTCGCTAGTCCCTCAAGTGATTTCGAACTGTGCTTCGGGGGTCGCTCAACTGATTTGGATATACGTCGTTGGCAGCTTAAATGATCTGAAAATGTGCCGCGAGCCAATCCTGAAATGTGTAGTAAATCCGGAAATGCGTCACGGGCCACCAAAGTTTATTGATAATTGAAGGATTGATATTGAGAATTGACCATGGGTTCAGCATGTGTGAGTGAAATCTTCTGTTCCGGGACGTGTATCCCGACTCCATTACGGGGCAAATTTCCGAAAAGAGCCGGTTAGAAGCAGTCCATTCAACACAGAATTCTCAATTCAGAATTCTTCGGAAAACGCACCAGGCTGCCTTTCATCGATAGATGAAGAAAGGCAGACCTGTACTCTGTACGTCCATCTATCCAGAAGGGCACCCCGAGCAGTTATGAAGCTACTTTCTTTTCATCGAACTTCTTCGATATTTCCGCTAAATTTAGCGTTATATAACCATCTTTAAATGACGTGACTATAGCAGTTACCTATTGTACGAATCCGAAAAACGGTAGGAATAACAGCTGCAATCGTCACTTAGATCTCCTACTGTGTATAGTTATATTTATGTCATACATAAAGAGGAAACGTTATATACAAAAAAAAGTTTCTCTTTCTTATGATTATTGTAATGCAACTGCACAGGTTATATATACATGAATTTTTTTTCTATCTGTTGAATAATATCAATACAATTTTTCTATTTTTTCCTGTTACCTCGAGGTCAATTCCTATAAGAAACCTTTCTGCAAGGTGCACAACACACACACACAAACCAAAGGTCAGTTCCAGGGACTGACGGGAGGGTCGTCCTATAATCTTCGACAAAATACGCATCATTGTACCGTACGCGTTCGTACGAGTTCAAATGTGCAGGGATGGGTTCAAGGACCCCCAGGAGGACATTCGAAATCGAGAGTTTAGCCTAGCGGAGAAAGTGAAGAAAGGACACGTACACAAAATAGACGAAAGTTCTTTTGTGGGAGACGGAGGGGACCCCACGTTGGAATGGGACCCTCGTCCTCCCATCGCCTTTGTTGAGAGGGAGAGATCAGTATGAGAGATTTTTTGTTCCGGCGATTCCTGTTGCGCATAATGCGGCTGTACGCTTGTTTGTGTTTTGCTGTGTCGAATGTGAAAGTTTCTTTCTTTTCTTTTTTTTTGGCTCTCTTTCTTCTTGCTTTGGTCCAGGGCAGGTGCCTCTCAGGGCAGGGACCTTTGTGGGGTCAGTCACCCCTTAAGGATTGGGACAACTAAAGGAAATATTTACTACAGGTGTCCAGTTGCATGAGAACATTCTCCTGTGGGCTTCCGGACTTACGTGCAGCCCGTTGGGAGCGAGTCTTGGGTCATCCTTGAAGTCTCTCTCGGAATCGAGAAAGTTTGGTGTGACATCCGGGGGGGGGGCGGATAATGGTTTTCTAACTTTCCTCTGTCTTACTCCCACGGTGTATTGTTGAGTTCTTGGAGGCCCTTGTACCTAAAATCTATATTGTAGAGCCCCTATCTAATTCGAGGTATTGGGTGTGGGCCATGGATGCGCACTCCTTGACACGTCACTGCTTACTCCACTTTTTGAGTTTTATATTATTAAATTATTCGAATCATTATGAATATCTTATAGAGAAGTCATCGGAGGGCAAATCAATATTATTTTTAATGCAATCGATCATGAGGATGAATCTACCATACGCTTAGTTTCCCCTCAAGTTTTCAGAAACTACAGAAGGTCCGCAGACTGCGCCATGCCCCCCCCCCAAAGGTGAGGCTGGCAGCCTGAGGGCCTGAAACGACTGCGACCCCCGACCCCTCTCGTAAACATCATCGGGCATTATATGAGGCAAATGGGAAAATGGGTGTGAATTTTTTCGCAGACCATCAAACTTGATAGGTGAAGGAAATGACAAAACGTCATCACTTCTAATCCTACCTTTGTCTTGAAAGCCGGGTCATTCAAAGGTAGATGTAGTACCGATTCTTCTTCCAAATCTTGCTTCCCGACGAGTTTCAATACTTCGGTTAGTTGCCCAACAAACACCTGCACTTACTTTTTGTTTGACAAGAACCCTGTCACCAACCTTTGCTTCTGGAATCATTTTTAACACTATATCTATGAAGTTGTTCTTCTACTTATCGACATTCATCTTTTAGGCCTGTTGAAGAAGCCTTGTGCTGACTCAGGAGCTTCGTCCTTTCCTACCACAATTTATGAAGTCAATGCGGCAATAACGTAAATTTATTAGGTTCCACTTGCCCTAGCACCGGAAAAAAGCCGGGAGAGTGTAATCCTCTCAATTCCCAATTCCTAGTTTCTTATTGAATCATTGGTTTTGTCCATTAATTCAGTAAAACCCAAAAGTTTGGAAGCATTTTCCTGACAATGCCATTCGGTTATTTTCTGATCTTGCAAATAATTGTTTATAACGTGGTATTTTCTGCCAGATACACTAAAAAAAAACGATCATTACCTCTATCCACAAAACAGGTGATAGAAACTATCTTAGTACCTACAGACCGATTTTAGTACTCAGTACGGCTTCCAAAATCGTAGAAACTATCATAAGAGATAGAGTTTTCTCGTTCTTAAATGTTCATAATTTCTTCTCAAATAATCAACACGGTTTCCTGCCAAAGAAAAACTCTGAAACTGCACTAATTGAATTAAGTAAATTTATAGTCTATAAATAACTCAAAACAAACAATGCCAATTTTTCTTGACATTCGAAAATGTTTTGACAGCATCAATCATAGTTTACAATTTGTAAAACTAGGCAAATTGTACGCATGTGGAATTAGTGGAACTGCTCATAATTTATTTCAATCCTATCTTAATCTCAATCTTTTTAGAGCGGTAAATTTATTAGTAGTCCAATGAGCATCCACAGAGCAATGCCACAAGGAACTACTCTGGGACTCATCCAAATTTTGTTTTGCTATGTACTGTATGTATTAATGATTTCTGTAATCTTGAACTCACTTCCAAAATAACTACATTTACAAATGGCACTGCACGTCGTTATTCAGAAAATGATTACCAATCACTTAATGAAATTATTAACAACGATGTAATCAAAGTTCGAAATTGGTTTTGCTCTAATGATCTCAAAATAAATATATTGAAATCAAAATGCATCAGTTTCTCATACGTCACTAATATGTCTACTAATTATAATGTCATTTTTCATAAGAAAAACTGTCGTCTTAATCTGTCATGTGCCTGTATCCCCCATTAAAACACGCGAGCTCCATTGGTATCGTTACAGATAGAAATTTCAAGTAGAAGTCCCATGTAAAACGCGTCCAATCAAAACTTTGTTTCATAGTCTATATAAATTTAATCACCTCCAAACATTATCTAAATACTACAGAAATGATTGAAATTAAAAGAACACAACAGGGGTAAAGCAACGTGATCACAAATCTAACCTTTCATATGAAGTCATTTTGTGACCCTGTAAGAGCAGCTAGCGCACCAAAAACTTTTAGAATAAGTGAAGGTTGGGGGGGGGACTCCACCAGAAACCATTCCTAAAAGCTATACGAATTTTATAACTCATATTCGGTTCCACGAACGCTAAATATCCTCTTACCTTATGTGTTATTGGAACTAAAAGGCTTAATAAAACAGAAATATCAAGCCTTCTTTATGAAGCGAATGATGTAAGAGTGTGGGACAAAATGGCAGAAAAAAGTGATAGTTACTTGGTGGTTGAGTCTGTCCGTGTGTATGTATCTACGTGGCGGTAGATAGTAGTCAAGGAGACCAATCAAAACCATGTCAGGTGCTTTTTGGAGGCCAGCAGTCCGGATAAGATTTATGGCTTACACCAAAGCCTAATAGCATAATAATAGCGAGAGTTATACAGTGGTAAGGGATATTTTGCGAGTTTGTAAGACTCATAAATTTCTCTCCTATGTTCGTTGGAGAAATGGATGGGGGGGGGGGGCGAAAGGACGCCCTTGATCCAATTTAGGCGACTGAGAGAAAAGGGTGGTGGTATGTACTTATTATATATAAAATGCGTTGCAGTAGTGAACAGACAGCAAAAAAGCTTTTTCTTGGACTAGGATCCTCGATTCTTTTCTTGTTAGATATATCTTGTCTATGATGGTATAATAATAATCGGCTCTTTCTCCGACTGATCTTCTTCTTCTGGTGTAATTTTTCTTTTTGTATTATTTTGAAGAATTTATGTTAGGCTGTTTTGTTGGTGGGGACCTTTGTCCTCTGGCCAGGCAGACTAGAACCCTAATAAAATTAATATTTACGAGGCTGGCAACACTACTTAGGTTTTAATAGCTACTCTTCTCTGGTGCGTTGACTGGATAAACAAAGACTCGTTTCTTCGTCGGTGACGTCATTTTTTTTCTTTTTCGGATATTATTTTTGAAGGGCAAAAGCTCGTGTTATTATTATTATTATTACTGATGGAGGATTCCTCGTTGAAGAATTTATTTGCCCCGGAATTCTTTTTCCTGTTCTTTCTCATTGATTCGCTCGAGCCCTTGGAACAAATTAATTTCGGTCTTCTCTTATATTCTAATTGGTGTCTATGCGTGTGTGTGTGTGTGTGTGAATACACATATGTGCTGAAGGGATGTTGCGGAATGGTGGTGTCGTACGTCGTTGTTGTTGCTTCATAATTCTTTTCTTCTTCTTCCCCCTCATTATCTCCGATAAAATGCAATACTTATCTCGATTTGCAATGATTACGACATTTTAGGTATTTATATGTTTTTTTTTGCATTCATTATTCGCTTCGTTTAGACCGTTCTTTCCTTTATGGGATCTTGAATCCTTTTCCTTCCACGTTTTCATCGGCATTTCTCCCGATTTTGTTGGGGTTTTTTTGCGTTTGATTAGTATTGCAAAAATAGCTTTTCCATGATCTATTGAAATTTCTTTAAAAAAAAGTTAAGTAAAGTGTAATATTTTTAAAAAAAATTCAATTAAATTCATTCAAATTCGAAAAAAAATAACACAATACAATGTGATGCGATGCGATAATGCGATATATCTAAACATATGCAAGTGTATCGATACATATGAGTGGTCAAGGGGTAATTATACCCGTACTGACAACCAATCAAAGAAATTAATGATCATAGTCAAAACAATTCTCACAGTCACATATAATGCACATGTTAATAACAGTCATAACATGAAGAGGCAATTTCAATTCGAGTACCGTATTCGCATAGTCCCGCAATTTACAGTTAAAAATAGTCTTCAATGTTAGTGATAGCAGCAACGTAACTAAATAATTCCTTTTTAAATTTAGAATAAGAAGCTGTATTTGCTAATTCGAATGGCAAGGCGTTGTAAATTTTGGGAGCTAAATAGAAGAAGTGTTTTTAAATATCTCTTTTCTATGTAAAGGGATTTCAAATATTTTTTTTTTTTTTTGGTCCCGTTTAAAGGGATATCGGAAAAAAAAATCCCCGCACACGATAACTGATTAAGTGGGAAACAATTCAATCGCCGTTTCAGTAGGGCGTCACAAATCCCAGCAGCCAGGTCACCACGGTGACTGTGAAATTGGCATCAGTGCCTAAATCTTTTTTGCATGTGGTTGCTAACATCGTGAGATGTTAATAGTGCTCCCTGGGGGAACATGTAAATATTTTTTATGTTTGCTTTCATTGGGAAAATAAATGTTCCCTCCGAGGAATCCCCGTATGGAGAATCACATTCGCCAGGTCGGGGTAAGTAAGTAACTCATGTGGCTGCTAAATTAGAGTCTAAATTTTCTGATTGCTTTTAGAATAGGTGAAGAATATAAAGTCTCGGAAAAGTCGGAAAAAAACATTATTCAGGACCGTTTTTCTTGGGATTGAAATCATTCTTGGGGCTCCTAAGAAATTTTTCTGGTGCCTACATTTTTTTTTTCGATTTGTCAAGCCCTGCATTACATAACTCCTTCTCGTGTTGATAGACGTAATTAAGTCCCGGAAAAGTCTGGTCTATTAAAGCAAAAATCATGGTTGGCTCCTAAGAAGTTTGACTGACGCCTAAATATTTTATTTCGATTTGTAAAGAAAGCCATGCGTTTCCGCAATAAATTGTAGGTCCCGATATAATTGGCCCTCGAGTGCAGAAAATGGCCGTGGTGCGACAAAAATTATCAAAGAGATCTCACTTTCCCGTAAATTGTCATTTCTTCAATTTTGAAGCTGCTCATCCTTCGGTCACTTTTTGTATTGCCCTATAACTTTTTCGTAGCCCTCCTTGGTATTTAAATAAATACATATATATATATATATCTTTAAATTTCGGGCAATACCTGGAACGAATTAAACGATTTTCCATAAAAACGGGAAATAGCGTTTTGGCTATAGTGATATTCTGCGGATGAGAAAAAATATCGTTGTAGAGGGATTATAGTTATATCGAGTGGTAGCATTATCATCAGGCGCCGCCAAATTTACGCTGTTGTTGGCATGTCTTTTGAAATGGTGTTATTAGTACCACCATAAAAAGGCATTTATCAGCATTTATTTGGCAGCAGACAATTCTAATTGATTCTCTGTCGGTGAACAGAATTCGGTTGCTTGTTTCACCCTGTAAAGTAGCTTCTCTCGCAATGCTTTCGTTTACCGCCCAGAAAGTAGCTTCACGGCAACTCCATTAATACTTTCGGAGGGTAGATAGTACAAAATACCCACGTTATTAATCATCCGAAGAAAAGAAAAAAAAACAACTGATCAGAAATTTAAAATACATCGAAGGTGATTTTTTGGGTGAAATATAAAAAAATTATCGTCGCAGCAGTTTTACAACCTCCTCAAAAAAATATCGTTATAGAAGGATCTATCGTAGTAAAGTATATCGTTGTATCGAGAGGGATTTAACATTCTTACACTTTAGGCAATTCCAAACGAGATTCGTTGTAGGTAGATTTATCGTTATATCGATTATCATTGTAGCGTGGTTTCACTGCATACGTCAATTGGAAAAAAAAGGGGAAGAACTCTATTATCCGAAATAGATTTACATTTTCTTCAATCAACATTAGCAATGACTCATTAGCGGGGAAACGTTAAGGATTTGCAAGAAAGAAGAACCGAAAAATAAAAACACAAATTGCCTAACTTATTGAAGTGACAGTTTATTTATCCTTTTGGCTCACTCCTCCTCCTCCTCGACGTGGAATATGCAAATGATGGAAGCGAAAAGACGTCTGCGGTATAGATGGAAGCTGCTCGAAAGTGTAAGTGGGCGGGGAAAGTGATTATGTTAATCCGGTCGGCATTGACCGATCCCAACGGCGAGCTCGTTATAAAAGAAATTTATTTATTTCTGTTTGGTTCGTCTTCGGTGACCTTGAGGTTAACATCTTGTGTCCTCATTAAAACAGAAGAGCAATCTTTTCTCTTCTCTTTTGTTTCTTTCCTCACTCGACTCTTCTTTTCTTCGATATCTGGGAGGAGATGCTTCTCGTTTCTTTTTTTCCTATTAGGCATTTGATAATGTGACCGTCCACGTGTTTTTTTTTCGCCCTAGAGATTTGACAATGGCTTTTTTACTGCCCATGGTATTAACCGTATTGCAGTTTTTGAAGGGGGAAAAGTTTTATTTTAGTCGAACTCGTGTATGACGGTTGTCTCAGGTATCGCATTTCCTCGGCTATAACATCAGGAAGGCACTGTTTCCTATCGATTCCCGTAGAGCAGGCATTTTCAACCTGTTGCTCGTGGGCACCACAAGCGGTGCTCCCACAAGCACCAAGGGCGCTCGCACTCGTGTCTGATTTCGTACTTGTGATCACTTGATAAACGCTCCGAATTGACACCCAGTATTTGCACATTCGAGGATTGCAATTGTCCTGATTCCAGCTGGGTGCAGGTTTTTTGCATGGGCAAACGGGACTCATGTTCATAAGCCAAAAATTTTCGGGGCCTATTCGTATGTCAAAGATGGCACACGTGTTCTTTCGATATTTTAATTTTTTCACAAAAATATTGACATATTTTTAATTTTTGATTGTCTTGGGGAAGGGGGTCACGGGTCATCTACCCCTGTGCGTGCTTCAAAGAATGTTATACATAAAGCCTCCAAAAAGTCGTGCGTTTGTCCAGCGAAAAATTTTTAGAATGTTTTTTCTTGCTGTGTTTTTTAATGGGAATTACGACGATAAAAACAGAATTCGATACATTGTAACTATCAAAGTTCGTAGTTGCTCTGGATTAATGGTAGTATTTTTTCGTGTCATCTAAAGCAGGGGTGTCCCAACTTTCTACTGACATAATTCGTTGTCGTTCGTGCGAAATGTCATACGTCAAAAATTCTCGATTTTTTTGACACATGTGCTTCTTCACATGTGTTTGTGTGTTCCGAAAAATGTCATTATAATCTCATTATTCATGGTTCTGACCAATAAAAACATCAATATGAGATATTTACATAGCAAGGAACACATGTGAAAAAGCAAAAAAAAAAGGGGGGTAAAAAAAAAATTTTACGAATAAATATGTTGCACAAATGGCAACGATATGGCAATATAAATTCTTACGCTTACCACTCTCCAACATATAAATTTTTTGCAAGTGACGCTCATTTTTCAACATCGATCTCATTTTCCATTTCCACATAGAGGATTGCCCCGTATTTCGAAGAAATTTCTTCGATGAAGGACTTTGAACATGCGCGGTATGGGATACGTCGACACTGCGTACGACCAAACACGGCGGTGTGCATAGATTTGCGAATTGAAATCGGAGATGGACCATCTGTCTTCACATATTTTGAAATATTTCCAAGGCAATCCCCAGCACGTTTGTCGCGTGTTGACCTCCAGTACGGAATCTTTGAAATCCTCAACCTCGGTTATAACAACAAAATCACACGGTCCTTTCGATGTCGTTATAAAACTCAGTTGCAGCTTTTTTTTTTTTTCTACACGAACAGCAGCCCCCAACCACCGAACCTAAGACGAGAAAAAAAAATGAAGAAAATAAACATACATAAATATTTACCTGAGGCGGAACGACCTTTGACTCGAATCAGTCCGCAGACATTGTTAGCAGACAACATATCTCGGAATATTTTCGAGGCATTGGCGGTTTTATTTTTCTCCTTAGACATTTTCTTCTTTTCTCGAGCAAAAATATTCCTGACAAGAGAGAGAGATAAAAGAAATGCACGGAAGAAAAAAAAATGCACATTAATTATCCATGACTGCGTATGATAAACAGGAAGCCCTAGTACACCATTTCTTTTTCTCTTTCGTCATTTTGAGTAATATATTGGAAGGGAAAAATACTTTTATTGTTTTTTATCATCTTCTCCATGTTAATGACCCTTTCCACCGAAATATAAGTTGATACGGCGGCGCGTACATGTGCGTGTTTTCTGTATATATATATATATCCATCTACGCACACTTACTTGCATGTATTATTATTGTGGAGTTTGCTCTGGGTCCTTAGAGTTGGGACGGGGTCAGTTCTGTATTAAGAAGTGGTGCGTTAACCCCAGAAACGAGGGGGGTTCACTGAGCCAATAGTTTATATTGCGGCCGGACCTTTGGCCTTTTTTTTTGGTCTTTCCACGATGATGATCTCGTCGGACAGATGGTATTTTTTTTCGTAATCTTACTTCTTCCTTTCTTAACGTACAATTGATATGAATGGCCATTTACGTGATGTCTCACATTCGTTTAATATCGGGGTATCGGATGGTATTTGCTTGATTCCGTTTTTGTCTCATACGCGTTATGGAGGAAGGCTTTCTTTGCCTTTTTTTTGCGATATAGGATTTCGCGATTATTCCACCGTCAAGACAATTTTTTTTTTGTCCCTTCTATTTATCGGAAATTATTTGAAGGAAAATAATTTCCATAAATTTATAGATAATTGTTAAGACAGGGTGATTCCGTAACTCTCTTTGCCGCTCTTTATTTGATTATGAACCAAAATCTAAGATCTATCACATATATTTTTTGAATTACAGTGTTTTATAGACAAAATGTAGGATGAAATTTCAAAAAAATTCACACGCACCTAAACATATTTTGGTGTAACTTATGAAAATATCGTGCAATCCTTTAAATTTTGGTTCATAACCTGCAACTAGCTAAATGCACTGTGAAAATCACAAAGCATTTCATTAATAAAATTTTTTGCAATCTTGTTTCGAATATCACGTGAATTTTGCCTAAGATTTGACATAAAAACGACTTTTTCATAGAAAATATAATAGATAGACCCAAATTTGTCCTTGTTTTCACCATTTCGAGACACTTTCTATCAAAAAATGTATTTAAAGTTCACTCCAGAACCATTTGAAAGTAAAGTGACGAGAAAGGTAGTCGGATACCTTAATACAAGATTTGGTGAAGAAAACTCATCACCAAAATTATAACCAGTCTTTCGGAGAATCTTGTCTTAACAAGTATATACATCTGGTGGCATATGTCATTCACGAGCTATTATTGACCGGAGCCTTTCAACATATATATATATATATATATGTATACGCTCTAAGGGAGAAATATTCTACCTGTTCCATACCTTAGTTAGTAGACCACTTGTTAGTTGGAGACCGGGGTTCGAGTCCCTTTGGGGCAGAGATGAATTTTCCTCCTTGTAATCATAAGCTCCACAAATAACCTAATCGTGAATGACGTATCTTCAATACTTTAATGTTATTTTGACTTTAACTTCTTAACAAACTAATTGCCAAAAACTCTGTCCAAGACAAAGAACCCTTAATATGCTTATATGCCCCTGCCCCAACGCATTGTTTGCCCCGGCTTCGCCCCAATGCCACCTATAGAACAAGGCCTCCGCACGAAGCTCGTCGCGTCACTGAAGAAGGTCATTTCACCTATTGCCATCGTATACAGCAGGCCGACGCATGCGATATCTTTACCTTTTTATGCAGTACATCCAATGGCAATAGGAGAAATGGCCTTCTCCATTTACATCACAAGTGTGGAGGCTTCGTTCTATAGGTGGTGTTGGTTGTCCACGGTGCTGTTAAGATGGCGTCCCGCATTTCTTCGATTCCATCGTTACATGATCGGGATTTCGACACGATCCTTCTTTTTCACGTCGTCCCTCGGCGTTTTACGAAAAAGGCCCGATCAAAAATTCCAGAATCCTCTCTCTCTCTTTCCTACCCATCTTTTTCTTTTCTGCTTCGCTCCTCGGCACTGCCGCCACCACCACCACAACCAGGGCCAAGCGAGCCATTTGCATCAAGGAGTCGAGCCAAAAGTGAATATTTACGATTGCGAGTGGCAAAGAAACAGAGAAGAAAAATTAAGAAAAAAAAAGGGCTTATTTTTCCTCCCCCCTCGGTATGGAAAGTTGTAAAGAAAAGATAGAAAAGTGTTCTTTTTTTTTTTTTCTGGGGGCTCTGGAGGTTTTTATGATTTTGTTCGGGGCGAAGGACCGAATCATTTTTAATGAGGGTCGTTTGCCTTTTTTTTCCTTTCTTTCTCTCTTTCGAAAGAGCCACTCGGATCTTAAGAGCAAAAAACAGCGATCGAAGCGAAAGTGCAATTTATGCTTCTCCGTCTCTCTCTCTCTTTTATATGCATATTTCGTGTGTCTCTATACGCCATTCCCTTCAGTGGAATAGGTCAGTGCTGCCATGAAAATTTCCATTCGCCGCGTCGGGACTTTCTCCTCCTTTTTCTTATTCTTGTCCCATTGACTTATTCGGTGTTTCCCACGATGCCCTTGTTTCGATTTTGCGATTCGTGACTTTTTCTTTTGTGCGTCGGTGGAGTTTGCGTAACACAATCGTATGTACACTATCGTTAAAGCCGGGTTTTCCCAGCTTTTTTTTTTCCGTCGCGTGCAACGTGAATCGTCCGGCGCGTCCGCTCACCAACAAGAGAAAAATCCAGTGGTCTTAGTGACGGAATCGCATCTCGAGGTTATGGGTTCGAACCCACCCACTGTCGCCACAGTGGCGGTCGGCTGGAGTTGGTTTCCTGTGTTTCCCAACGTCGGGGCGCGAATGTGAGCCGAATTATCCCCGTTATAAAGTCTTGCCGCAAAGAGCAATGAGCCTACAAACGGGACAGATATTCAATCACTTCATACCCTTCACTTCTGAATGAGAGGCGATCTCCCAGTTCAAAAGTCTCGCCACAGAGAGTACAATAAGCAAATGGTACAAATAATCAATCATTGCACTTCGCTTCGGAAATACAGATGGCAGCACTGAAAAATCAAATACAACACTAGATACGCACTCAGACTGTTAGGTACTCACACTTCCCTAGGACGCAGGTAGTGCATTACCCATTTTGATGATCGACATAAATATTGTTTCGGTTTCGTGTGTGTGTGGACACAACTAAATATATACTGTATATATTTACATTTTTCTGCGCCACACCATCTAGCGGCTTGATGATCTAGTTTTCATGAGTGACATGAACATTGTTTTAATACCTTGTACTAGAAACAGATTAGACTTAATTATTATTTTGATGATAAATTGTTATTAATTCTATTTGCAGTATTCAGCGCTCCTCAGGTTACCAGACACCATGTCCTACTCCGAAAAGATTGAACACGTCGAACATATCATCGATGCCCTTGATCTCAGGAACTGCCAGAACACTAGTAAGTGGATACTTTCTATTGGTTTTACTAGTAAAAACATAAATAAAAAAATTATGGCAGCTTCGAGGAAACTATCCGAGAGATCGCTAGTTACCTAGAGGGTTGTAATGTAACTGTTAAGGTCATAAAAAATGATCTGCAGCGATCAGATTTGACGTTTCGGAAGGGAACCCCGCCCATTGCGAATAAAAAAAAGGGGGGGGGCATTTGTCCCCCCGCAATGAAATTGATACCACACAAAGTCAACCAGGGGAGGAAAGAAAGGTATTAGGTAACAATATGAAACTGGAATGGGGTTTTTTTTTTGTGTGTGTGATGGAAATATGTGTGTAGGGGGTTATTTCGGTAGGGGAAATGGAGGAGACATTATTTTTTTCTTAACTCCTTGAAGTAGTATTTCTTATGCATTTTTCTACCTCCCCTCTTGTCTCGTCAAACCTGTGGAGGTCAAGGTCGGCAAAAAAAAAGTGGGGGGCTCTCAAAGAAGCAGTTACAAAGTAATACAGGAAAGCCTTTTTTTTTGCCTTCACAATCTTTTCACATGCTTCAAGAAAAGAGGTGGGACGATAGATAGGGCTTTATAGATTGGAAAAGCAGAAGAAAAATTAGGCGTATCTAGGTTTTTTCTGGTGACTAGCTATAGGATGAGGGACTATGTAAAAAATGAAATTTTTGATTCGTTGGGGGTTTTTCGTTACGTCACTTCCAGGACACTCTCAATCGGGTCCAACATGGCAAACTGTTGAAATGTTTTTACACGAGGGGACAACTTGCGGGAATACTCTGATTGGACAGACGTCACAAGTGGAGTTCCTCAAGGAAGTGTCCTCGGACCTATACTTTTTTCACTTTTTATGGACCAGGGTATCGATGTTATTGTTAGCAAATTCGCAGATGACGTGAAGCTAATGAGGGAAGCTAATCAAAGTGATAGGGAGAGATACCACATATCAACCTAAGCAGGATTTCAGAGTGGGAAAATGAGTGGAGCATGTCTTTTAGCTTTGAAAAGTGCATGGTCGTCCATTTTCGTTCGAACAACCCACGTTCCACTTACGAGTTGAATGGTGTTGTTATTCCGGTTGCAACTGGGATCACCGATCTGGGTATTCTTATTGATGAGCGGCTTAGGCTTTCTGAACTGCGTTCAGCGGTGGTCAGAAAATTGAATAGAATGATCGGTTTCATTCTCAAAAATATTTCTTCGCGTTTCTCCTAAAGTGATCCTTTCACTTTTCCGGCCTTAGTTCGTCCTGAATCGGAGTATGCCGTCAGGTTTTGAAGACCATGTTTACAGACGAACATTTACTTGGTCGAGGGGGGGGGGTACAAAATGCGATTAAAAGGGACTACCCTGGGTACCTACAGTATTTTATTTGCTTCTCGAACCCTGTCGACGGCAGTAGGTGGCACGGCCGTCTTAAGAGCATCATGGGGCCCACCTGGGCACGGTCATGATGCTCTTCCACGACACTGCTTGATAGTCGACTGATTTTTTACGGTTTTACAGCTTCGAGGCGCGAATGTGAGCCGGTCTCCCCCTTCAAAAAGTCTCGCCACAGAGAGCAACAGGCCTCTTACAGCGGTACAATTATTGAATCATTGCACTTCATTTATAGCTGGAAAAACTGATGGCAGATAGCAGCCTATACACATAAGAAGCATTACACAGTATGTACCTGTAATGTAGTCATATCTTAATATGATAATTCCAGCGACTTTTCCCCGCTTGATCGGATATTACTCTTCACACGTAAACTGTTAATACACATCAATCACTATACGCATAATGTTTTCATTGAATGAAATGTTTGGAATTAATTGTAAATATGTCGATACGTTGAGATTATATAAAAAAAAGTACATTTGATTGTAGGTACTGGCTTCCAAGCATTCAAGTTGTCGTCAATACGTACATTTATTTTGTTTCTGTTCTCCGTTGAACCACTAGGGGGCGCTAACTTTCGTAATGAAAAATAAAATTCTCGGGTATTGTGGTTATTGTAATTAAATGTAATTTTCATCCCATTTTTGATGTGGGATTTATTCGAGAAGTTTTATTAATATTGATCCTTCATCAGTTTTCAGTATGAAAACTATACTAACGCTGTAAAATGACAATTAAATTGTTCCCCGCATAATCGGATATAATGTGCTTTGGAATCGTGTTATCCGAATAAGCGGAGTCCGACTGCATTCAATTTTACAACGGGAAAAAAGATTATGGAACTCGGGTAAAAAAAAACGATAATAGGTGGATAGGATTTCAGAGAGCCCTTGATTATATCCCGGATATAAAACACTTGCCGAGCATCATCCTGAGATTGGCCTGGTAAAGATCCGGAGCGAGACGGGCCAATCTCCAACATCTTGATTAGCACTTCGAGACGAGCCTATGCTCTATCAATCCATTCATTGTTATTTCTCTTTACGGTCTCGGGGCAATGGATGAGTCTTTGGCGTGGCAGTGGCGTAACGATATGGTTCCCATCGCAGTCACTTCAGACACACACAGAGAGAGGGAGTTCTCCTTTCATACAACCACATTTTAAGACGTCGACGACCTTGCTGTCGTCGAAATAATCCTTTGCTCCTCCCACCGACAGAAAAAAAAAGGCAGCGGTGGTTATGTATCGTAAAATGGAAACATATCATCATAATCATCGCTTTATAACGTCGTTGATGAAAACTGAGTGGCCTAGTTTGTTAGGCAATGAATCGGCTTAAGCCAAGATCAGACATTTGTGGAGCAGAGGAACGTCCTTGTACTTAAAAAAAAGGGGAATCGTAGCGATAATAAAGCAATTTCTGATCCAATTAAGCGCGATCGTTACTTATAAGTGACGAGTAGAAAGCATTACATTTTATCATTACTCGTGGTATTATTATTATTTTTGATGTACGAGAGACATGCATATCATATAACCTCCTTTTCCCACTAAATTCAGTTATAGGTGATATGATGAAACGCGGACTGTCTGGTGGCGAAAAGAAACGGGCCAACATTGGCTGCGAACTCCTACAGAACCCAGCTCTGATGCTTCTGGACGTAAGTTTCATTAAGGTTTATATAAAGAATACACACACATGCTCAACCCGTGGCCCTCATATGGCCCTCTGAGTCGTCTGATGAAAACCTTCGACCTCAAACCCAAAATTTTGTAAAAATTAACTGACCTGCACATTCCCAGATCGCTTAAGGACCTACAGCGTATTCACCGATCTTTTGAGTGCCCGCAGCACAATTTCAGACCACTCAAGCGGCCCGTGACATATTTATAGATCGCTCAATTGGCCCGCGGCACAGTTCTAGATCACTCAAGTAGACCGCGACTCGTTTCCAAAACTATGAGCACCGTTGATATACGGGGTGATTCGTAGCTGCTTACTTTGAATCCGGGCTACCATCATCAGACGTGAGGCACGGTGCGAAAATAATTCCAGGGCACTTTAGCCCCGATTTTATATATTTTATTGGGGAAGGGGAATCCAAAGATCCATTCACACAACAAGTTATAGACACTGTTAACTGTAAATCAACACAAAAATATTTTAATGAAAATTTTGGTACCCAATGAAAATTCAGAAATGAAGATAATTTTGAATTGATGAAAGAAATAACGAAAATTAGTGCCTAATGATCTGATAAATTCAGAATTAATGAAGATTGAAATTAATGAAAGAAAAATACTCCAGAATTAATGAGAGAAAAATACTCCAGAATTAATGAGAGAAAAATACTCCAGAATTAGTGAGAGAAAAATACTCCAGAATTAATGAGAGAAAAATACTCCAGAATTAATGAGAGAAAAATATCCCAGAATTGATGAGAGAAAAATACTCCAGAATTAATGAGAGAAAAATATCCCAGAATTGATGAAAATTCAGAATTCATGAAAATTCCAGAATCAAACATTTGAACCTCAGACACCTTGTTCACCAATGTTTTTGATGTCTGTATTTTTTTTTTCATTTTTATTACCCTTGTAAGTGCGGAGTCTAACCACGGGCCCGGTGCTACCATAGCTGTCGCACACGCCCAACTCTGTACTTCACTGTGGGGTTGCTTAACTCAAGACCTACCCATTCCTATCACAAATTATGACTTGAACTGTTCAGGTGCCAAATTTTCAAACCGAGAACGGCCAGGCTAAACTGAAATTAAGACCGCCATGAAAACCTAAATCATACAAGGGTATCTGCACTTAAAGTTATGCTCTGAGCTGTCAAAGTGTCATGACTATCTTAGTGGTAGTCAAAACTACCACTTAGATAGTTTAGACACCTAATTTGGACACCGCAAAGACAGTTCATATAGTAAACGAATTAATGCTTCGAATCCAAAAAGAAATATATTTTTCATGTTCTGTGAACACGATTAAGTGCCTATATCATTTCGTGGGATTTAATATTTTGTGTGTTTGTAACAGGAACCGACGTCGGGATTGGACTCGTGCACGGCTCACTCCCTGATGGTGTCTCTGAAGAGGCTCGCTGCTAAGGAGAACAAGTCACTGGTCGTCACGGTGCATCAACCCTCCAGTCAGATTTTCTACATGTTCGATAGGCTGTTACTGTTGTGCAATGGCCAGGTGAGTAGTCCCGACACGTCCGCTCAGTCGATACCGTTTCATGTTTTGACCTTTGCGGTCTGTCTGTTTAAAGAATCCAGTTCCTGCTGTTCTTCCTATATCAATTATACACTTATAACTACAGATATTTCTAATTAGTGCAGTCGTCGACCCTCGGTATTCGCGGTTTCCGTCTTCAGTTTTTTTTTTTTTTTTGGAAAACTGTTAAGGTAATAATTCTTGTATCGCAACAAAATGTAAGTTTTACGTGCTAGAACAAAAATGAACAAAAATCAGTCATCTGGTGGATATCCTCCCACCAGATGACTCTTATTTTTGTTGAGATTCCTTCATCTACCGCAGAGTTTCTTAACCAGGAGAGATTTCAGGAGGTCCGGGAAAAGCATTTTTTAGTTTAGTGTTTCTACAATTATTCCTACTGAATGTAGGAAAATGTGGTAGCTTTTTTTTTTTTGGATTGGTTATTCTCCAGGGACGGGATTGTTTTTACTACAGACTATTCTCGTGCCTCCGATAGTAACTAACGTAGTGAAAATGGAACTATCTGGAACCACCGAAGGTAGTGGTGGTAATGTAAAAATCTTGTATATCTCTTTTGTACATTGTATCAAATTACTGTACATCTTGGTGGTTATCAGTGTCTAATAGTAGGGTGAAACCCAGTCGATTCTTACTTTAAAAATTGACATGCAAACACTGGGACGTTTCTTTGGGATATGAGACGTCTGGCAACCTTGATCGCTCTCCGAGTGAATTTTTGAAAATAACGTAGATGAGTGTAAACGGAAAAGCCAGCGTGCAATTTCTATATTTCAATTTTTTTTCGAAATTTATCGAATTTAAACAATTTGCAATACGATGTGTAATAAATTGATTATTTTATTCCAGGTGGCGTATTTTGGTGATGCTAAAAAAGTCGTGGATTTCTTCAGTAACCTAGGGATGGAAATCGCCCCGCACTACAACCCCGCAGACTTTATAAGTGAGCTTCGAAATAATGATTATAACACCTCGTTCAAATGTGTTCTTGTGAAAAAATTTCAAATTTGCAATTAATTTAAAATTTTCAATTTGTTTTGAGTGTTTCTCAATCATAAAAGGGACGAATAATATGTAATTATTTCTCTTTCAGTGGAACAAGTAAAAAAGAGCCCAGAAGTTCAAGAGAAAGTTATTGCTGCTGCTCAAGAGCAAAAGTAAGTTTTCGGAATGCCTAAATCGGGGTAACACGTACCATTCTTGCATCTCTCCTAATGGATACTCCCGCTAGCGGACATTTTTTTTAAATTACGTTGACGGGACTTGATGCATTTTACTACCCGTTAGCGGACAAAAGTTTTGGTCCCTTGAGTGTCCGTTATCGAGAGGTTCTACTGTAAAATTCGACTTTGAAAGCGCTTCTAAAAAATGTGCCGTTTGAAAAAAAAAGCTCAAGTCCAGTAGGACAACCGCTTTGTTATGTTCACTTTTGAACGAAAAATACCGAAATGAATTAACAAGGTGGATATATCCCCCCCCCCTTTGGTAGAAACGACTTACATTTTAATTTCTAGCAAAAATATTCCCGTTTGAATGAAAACTGTTGCAATATCTGACAGAGCTCATCCCAAAGATTCAGCAACCGCCTGAAAATGAATTTCGAATAAAAGTGAAAATGTTCCCTTTTTGAAGATAAGCTCCCCTCACATGTGCCTGACAATGGCTTATTTGTTGCTTCTCGTTGACATGGAAGAGTAGCACAAAATATCGCAATATGACGATATCGTCGAAGTAGCCGAGAGCGTACCAGGAGAAACAGCCACATAGTCACTGATCAGATGTACTAATTTTCTGGAGTGTGAAGGAATATTAATGATCACATAGTGTACACGAGATAGGATTTATGCCGGGATCGGGGGGAGGGATTTTGAGGATCTGCCAATGTTATATCGTGTGTTGTAAATGAACTGTCACATATATGTGTGTGTGTTTTATAAATATTTTTTCGCAATCAGGAAAGACCCGGATTACCCAAAGGAACTGCTGGAAGATTTCTATTGTCCGTCAGTCGTGATCGAGACGAGTCCGCCGTACGAGGAGAGCACGGAATCGGTTGAATGTTCCCAGTGTCATCAGCAGATGTGGCCAGCCCTGAATAACAGGTAACGTGGATTTCATCATTCCTTAAACTGTTCTTATTTTGTGCAATGAAAGTATCGATTTCATTGCATTGCCGTAACATGACCATTAATATGAATCACTGCCTTAACTTTTTTCTTCTTCTACGAAACTGCGATTCGCAGACATTCTGACGATTGTGATACGGTGCCCCACGAGAGCTGTACCCATCCTCTGGTGTGGAATCTTTCCAAAGACAGTCCCGATCACAACCAACCCGTTGAACTGAGGGTGATGATCAATCCGGACAAAAAGATGCCAACAGTCTACAGTAAAGTTGGTGAGTCGCTTCTCTTTCGCGAGCACAGTTTAAAGTGAAGCAAAACATAAAGTTAAATACTGTATTCAAAAATATTCATTTTTCTGCACATCGATATTTTCATCGATAGATTTCAAGCTTTCTGTTTGCATTTTTTTTCCCCTGCAGCCCAATTTATGTGTCCACGTTCCACTAAGGAACCTTCCTTTGCCCTTAATGTCGAAGTGGAAGGAGAGTGTTAGTGAGACATTTCGAAGACAAAATTTGTCCTGTGCTTTTGGGATGTGACACGAGCCGTGCATTTTTTGTAAAGCCCGTGCTTAGATCGTGACGTGTTGTTTCGCAAGTAACCACCATGTTCAGATCATTTTCGTGATTAGATTCAGTGTTTAAATCATAATCACTAAGTCACATGTTTTATATGAGTACAATCTAACTTATACAGTATTTTGATTGAAAGTTGATCGATGTTGATTTATACTTGGATGTGTTGATAAGACTTAGATAAAATGAAGTGATATCACAGGATTCATGTATTCCTTTAAATAAGAGTGTCGGGCTCATACTGGTTAGACAAGCTTAGTCATTCTTGTTTACATTGATTTTCATGGCGCACCGTTTCAATTGGTGTGAGTTGCGCCAAACAAATCACAATCACCGTGAACAACAATGACAAGCTTGTCTAAAGCTGTCTTGTCTAGTCGTGTCTAACCGGTGTGCGCCCGGCCTCAATGTACTCGTGTCTTTCTTTGTGTAGATATATAGCAGGGCTGAACAAATTCGAGAAATTTTAAATTCCCAATCGGGCACGTGCCTTGATATAATAGATGCCCGAATCGATGGCCGAAAAATATTGATAAATATGGTTGCACTGGATTTACACAGTACTTCAAAAATTGGAAAAAGATTCTTATAAGATATCGAAATTTTAAAAGATACACAAAAATTATAGAATGCGCCAGGCTGAATAGAAATATTTACCAACCAGTTTCCATACTTAGAAACAACTAGATTTAATTATTACGAGGGCTCATGCTCTAAGAGGGCGTGTAATAATATCGTAAATCACAACAGAAAAGGGAAAAAACCAACCTTGGTTCCGATTCACTATACAGAACTGCACTTGAACAAGTGTGCACCTGTACCCATGACCCTCACATCGGAGGGGAACTGACAGGGCTCCAGCCCGGGGGCCCGATATGAATCCCTTATATTGACTACAGCGAAAGGCCTGTGGGAAAATCCTGGTTTGGAGTCCCAATCCTGATTTGAGATCCTCGGGGCCTCAAAACATTTATGCATGTTTCTCAAATCGTGCGTCGCGGCTACGAGGGGCGTCACCAACCTTTTTCGGGGGGCGTTGATTTGTGTGCCTTGTTTACGCTTTGAAATGGTTCTTTTACGGAAAAATATATCTATCAAACTATTCAGAGGAGCTGCAATGAACCATGAATTGGGCAACGGAGCCGCGGCTGACAATAGTATTGAGAGCCACTGTATTAGGGGCCGTAAAATTAGATCACCATATACGGACTGTATGTTTCATCATGACTGCTCAACGAATTCTGTGGAATTTTATGCATGTGTATAGGAACACTTGCATCTTTGCTGATGAAAAAAATTAAAAATGAGAGTTAAATTTTTTTTACATGCTCGGGTCGTATATAGCTGGAAAAAAAAATACCTGCCCGTCAAAGTTTTTACATGCCCCAGGCATCTCGGGCAATAGATTTGTCCAGCCCTGATGCATAACACTGTTTACTCGGACACGTTCGTGATCACGTGAATGTGTCTATAAACGAATACCAAACGAAACGCTACTCATTTAATGTCGTTGGTATGTTTTTCTCGCCCTTGAAAATACAGAGTCCAGGGACGATGACGACTCTGGCAGGTCTTCGTGGTCGGAGGCGGCCAGTTCGACCTTCAGCAGCGAAGAAGACCTCGAAGAAGAAGTCAAATGGCCGACGTCGTTCTGGACGCAACTATCTGTGCTCACCCAGAGGAACTTCATGGAGGCCCGGTCGAGGATGCTCTCCAAGCTCAACTGGGTACAAACCGTCGGTCTAGGTATCATCTGCGGTCTCATCTGGTTCCAGATACCCAGGGTCGAGTCATCATTAGCTGATATAAGAGGATGGGTAAGAAACTGTGAGATTTAACATGATACGAACATGACTGAGATATTATTTCGACTTCACGTGAATGAAAAGCATCAGTTTTTCCTCCGTCACAAATAATAAATTTCTGTTTTTCTTACTCAGATGTTCTTTGGTACAACGTATTGGATGCTGTTTGCTCTGTTTGGTGCCCTAATATCATGTAAATACTCTATAAGCATTAATGTTCTTCTATTTCGTTACTGTTCACTTGTAAGGAAGTTGTTGTTGTGTTGAGAAAGGTCTAATATAACCGCGTTGTATCGTTTAATAGTTCCCCCGGAGAGAGAGGTCATCAACAAGGAACGAGCGTCTGGTGCATACAGGTTGTCGGCGTATTACATGGCGAAGATGCTCGGCGAGCTACCTCTCGTGATAACACTGCCAACAGTTTTTCATGTCATATCCTACCCCATGTTGGGCTTTTACAACGTTCAAACATTCCTCAGCCTGTGGGGCTTCCTTTTGCTCAGCACAGTAGTTGCACAGGTGAGTATAATTCTATTTCTCCAGAAACAAACCAAAAAATATCGTTCGTTCATGTTCGAATGTTGTCTGACGTTGGAAATATTCTGAATTGCGTTATTGTCTCCTTGCAGAGCGTGGGGCTTTTCGTAGGAGCTTCCTGTATCGACCTGCAAGTGTCGGTTACAGTTTCGGCCCTGTACTCTCTGTCGACTATGCTTTTCGGAGGATACTATGCATCGTCACTGCCATCGTGGTTGCAATGGTTGCAGTACCTGTCCATGGTACATTACGCCTTTCAGAACATGCAGATCGTAGAATTTGGTGGAGGGCCGCCAATAAGGTAATGCACATCTATATTAATTTGACTTGACATGGAATTTATACCCCTTTCTCTCTCTCTGACAAAATAAATGGGTTCCCAATCTTCCAGATGCGGGCATCACTCTGTTACGGCCGAATACTAATTTGCTCTTGTATAATAAAAGTATGCATTTCAAACCCCTGAATAACGGTCACCCCCCCCCCCCTTTTATAAACGAATTATTTTTTGTTGCCGTTGTCGGTAAAAGAGAGGATTTAGTGTATTTACTAGTATGTCAAACAGAGAAAAAGGCCGGGAAAAAGTCAGAATTTTCGATAGTTTGCTGCCATCTATTGGAAAACTATTGAACTTGAAGTTACCGACTTGTTTCGCACTTACGTCCATAGATGGCGATGGCTTTCACAAAATTACAGATTTAAGAATTATATTATTGGGAGTTATGGCCATGCTTATATGTCTAGCCAGTTTAAAATATAAACATTAATTTATCACAAATATATATATATATATATATGAGTAATATAGAACAAATTAAAAGGAATTTTTGTTTTTTTTTCCCGAGAATTCAAGAGAAGGTCCCAAATCATATTTTTCATTTCCCTATTTTCCAAGTGAAAAGGTTTGATATTATTTGATATTAGATATTGATATTATACAGATACGACAAAATATTAGGTACACATAGATGGTTTTGCCCAGTAAGTTGCGGTGCCAGCCATAGGCGGTGATAGACTTGGAAGTCTGGGGGGGGGGGCAAGATGATGATGATGTCGATTCATCTATACATATATGCATTAGATCAGTCGACTTCACCTTTGATGCTGCATTCCCCCCCCCCCCCCGTATCTCCACCCATGGTGCCAGCTGTTGGCTATGCACCTTGTGTGCGTTATGCGCTGACATCGAGTTTCCGAATCCAGAAGCAAACAATTCGGCAGGCCTATTTTGCCTGTTGTAATTATGCGCGAATTTTGCAAGGCACACAGATTGCTTTCCATGCATTTAAATGTTGCAAAGATTGCTTTCCCTAAAGAAAATTTTTTCGATATTGGGTAACTCATACGAATTGCAGAAATTGTGTCTGTTTGTTTCAATATCATTCATCTATTTTTTGCACGTAAACTGATTTCACGATATTTTTCTCGAGTTTGTATCCGTGTGTTTTATGTGTTGGAGAAATACTAATTGCGTGCCGCGTTCGTTTTTTGTGCAGGTGTGCGCCTTCGAATTCTCTGTTCGAAGTATGCAGGACAGGCAACGTCACTTTCATTCCCATATCCGACGTCATCACGCAACAAGGTCACCCGCTACCGATATGGGCGAACACAGTCATTTTAATAGGATTTCTAGTGGTCTTCAGAAGTTTAGGTTATCTCGTACTACGGTACATCCGCAAGCCAAAATAGTAGATATATATATACATATTTCTTATTTTTCGTCGCTCCCCCCCAAACACTACTTCTTTATTGCGCATTATTTCCATTGTCATCTTTCATCAGCCATTTTTTCAAAGCATGTAATACGTGAAGTCTCAGGCACAGCTTACTGCTAGTGTGTGTGTGTGAACGCATGTCGCGACCGACATCAAATGCTTTATAAGGACCATGTGACAATTTCGTTTGGTGTGCGCGTGTGTGTTTACTCTATGTGTGACATTATCATCAATGAAACAGAGTGAATACAGTCGCCGTCGATGTGTCTCAGCTGATCCTTCCACTTATTTCGTTTCGAATCATGTGTCCAGTGTTGCACGAGACACTCACACACACACGCGCGCGCGTGTTTTATTTTTCTGTGTATTATTCGCTTATACCTCCCTTCATTCTATGTATAGCTGAACAAAATATAAATTAAGAAGAAAAGAAATTATGTGTGTAATGTCAGTTGTGCCAAAAAAAAGCTACAGAATATAAACGGCACGCGACAGTCATGTGTTGCACATTTTTTTAAATATTTTTTTCCTCTTTACGATGTTATTATCATGTCTGGATAGGAAGGATGGTTTATTTATGCACATGTGTGTGTGAATGTGTTTTCTTGTGATATAACTAAAAAAAAAAACCGACAAAAAAAATTATTCATGGCATTATGAACATTATTACTGCTCAGTCTGCATAAAATATATGAAATTTATTATATACCGACACATTGTCAATGTGCCGCCCATTATTATCATGTGCATCGCAGTCACTGACGTGTGTGAATGGATGGAACGAATGCGTTAAAGAAATAAATATTATATTGTGTGCGTGTGTTGTTTTTTCATCAAAATGCAAAAAATTACTTCGATGTATTTGCACATTGAACATTTCTCTGGATGCACATTATCTTTTGTGTCGCGTTAACTTTTGAGCAATATTCGATTTAAATTAGAGCTTTTGTGTGGATTTTTTTTCGATTAAAACAGTTTCTTCACATGATTATGATTATATTTGTGGATTATTATTATAAATTATAATCGAGGAAGGAAAAAAAAAGAAATGTTCAGAGGAGTTAATATATTATCATGTCAATGCGTGTAGGGTTTACCACCTATACCGTCATGTTTCCATGTTAAGCTTGTATGTTGATTGATGTGTCCTTCGATGCAAATTATCAGTGCCTATCAAGTGCTTGAAAAATTAATTGTAATGAAGAGTTTAGGGTTAACATTTTCTCTCACAACTACTTGCATATGAAATGGGGCTCGTGCCCGAAAAAACAAAAATTGTGTTGTTTGCGAGAACTAAAATTATTTCTTACAGAAAATTGTAATTTCATTTCTTTTTTTAAACTCATGTTAATGTGTTCATCGACGTTCACTCGCTATTTATATATATTTTGTTTTCGTCGAGCCAACACTGCCATTTACATGAAATGAACTTGAATATCACATTGAAATTCCATTTCTCCAAGAAGAATGGTCATTGACATTTCCATAGGCGTAAATTCGTGGAAAATATTTATAAAATATGAGGGTCGTTTGATAAGTAAGGTTAAAAATTGGGGTGTTTGCTTTTTTATCAATTCTGTTTTGTTTTTCAACATATTAACCTTCGAGCTCCACACAACGCAGAGGGCCATATGGCCCCTCAGGTTGAGAAACACTGTACTCTATTGTAGTGGTAAATCCGTATGTTGCCGTAAATCATTGGGGTTTTATGATCCAATATCGACAAATTGTCTTTTGAAATACCTCTTTGTAATCGATTAATCGCCACCATCGCGATACCCATCTTGCACAAAGCCTTTGCATTTCCAATTTGATTGTCAAGAGTACTTCCAGAAACTGTCAAGATTCAAGGAAATAAATAAATTCATATTAAAATAAAAGTGTTCAATACATCTGGGGGGTCCCGGTTTAATAGCCGAGAATACCACGGTATGTATGACCGGGTGGTCCGCGGGCTTCATGAAAGTTTTAATTTCACCCATAATACCTGAAAGGTTGAAGACCCCTATTTTAAAGAGTGCTATTTACAGTTGCAATAATCTGAACACGATTGTGCTGCATATATCAGACATCATCAACCCGTAGCTCGATGCTCTTGTCCGATTTCGTGCTCGCAAGCACGCACTTGATCAACGTTCCAATTGAACACATTGTACAAATTAGATTCAAAGATTGAAGTCATCCTGATTTCATGCATTCGCATGTCAGGCTTGCCGTAAGGGTAACTCTTCTTTTGATGATGGTTACAGGCAGTGCTCGCGACTGCGAAAATGGTAAAGCTACATATCTATAGCCATATACCATTTTTTTGTGCTATATATATCATGGAAATTTATCTTACTTATCAAACGCCGGTCGTATTGTAAATCCATATTCACGTCGTTTGGTTAGGATTAATCGTGAATGATCGACCGACCGACACATGCTTTTTAATGACAATAACTGCCGTTTTACATGAATCGTACGTATTTTTGTTAAGTTTTATTATTCATATTGACACTAGGAGATATAATATAACAATCGCGGGTTTAATTTTTCTTGGATATTAAGGTTTAGCCGAACGTTCAATCATATGCAAATGATTTTTAACAAGAAAGAGAGATAAAATGGAGAGAAGATTCGAATATTTTCACGTAGGAAAGCTATCTACTGCCTATATTGAAAGCCTATGTGATACAGCAGTGGTCCCCTATTTGCCTACGGAAGCGCAAATTCACGAGCAATTTTTTTTTTCCTACAAGGAGGGCAGCCTATTTCATAAATTTGATATGCCGTCATTTTACTAACAGTAGTTGACGACGCTTACTTTGCTTTGGTACATCTTATTAGTCGCTCCTAGGCATTAGGTTGTAGACCGCTGTGATATAGTGTTGTCGTGTATGTGAGGTATATATAGAGAGAGACAGAGAGAGAGCGCGTTGCCAATATAAAATTTTGTCAAAATATGGAGTGAAACTATTTTTCTGAAATCGAAGTGACCTTAAGATTGGAATTTCGCAATTTGAAATGTAATTGAATATATTTATTAGTTGAAGTTGAGATTTTACATTGAGAAAATAAATGCACCCTACGGGAAACCCCCGTACGGCGAATCACATTCGCAAGTCCGGGGGTAAGTAACTCATATTTATTAGTCTGATGATTTAATCAAACAGACGTTCCTCGAGTTCCACGGAACACAGTTTGGGAAACACTGCCGTAGGAAAATTCCTCGGGACAAATTGATAACGTAACGTTCAAATGGGAACTATGCAACGCTGCGTGTTGATGTTGACATAAATGTAATGCATAATTAACGTGTAAAAGCTACTATGTAGAGATTATTTGATATCGATGCGACAAAGTCCTGTTTCGAGGTTAATTTTAGTCAATGAATTTTAAATTCACGTGATTTCAGGACCAATTGAAAACAAAACAAATAGTTGACGTGTAATTAATTATTACTATTATCAATGATTTTTTATACATCATGTTTTTAGTTTCCTAATTTATGACGTGTACTTTATATATTTTCTTCTTTTATGTTTCGTATGTTTCGTGCGTATGTGCGTGAGTGTTTATCATGATCATGTCTCAATCACAATGTCTTGATTTTATGACGAAGGATGAAAAAAAAAAAAAAGATTTAGTATTAAAAAGTGCTCTTATGAAAAATCTTGCGCATTTTTTGTGTTTCCATGTCTTTCATGTTGTTCATTATGCATTAGAACTTATTATACTCTCCGAGAACTATTCGAAACTATTCCCGGGTCTTCCAGCCACTCTGTCTTCACGGAGTGAGGGCATCAGTGAATCTCATTATTTTCTATGATTCTTAGTGAGGTAACGAGTCGTTTTTTCACTCAAACATTTTAATCAACAAAAGAACAACCGAATCACAATTATACATGTATATATATCACAGTTTCGTATCAAAAATTTCTTAAATATTGTCAATTCCTCTTTATGAACATCTTCTCTACGGCCATAAATGGTGCTTCGAACAACAGTGACGTCACAAAAGCTGCCATGTACGACATTACCATGAAACCCAGGAACAGCGTTGTCTGCAATTGACAAAGAAAAGGCGATACCGATACGCTGAGATATTTGAATTCAAAAATTGGAGAAAAACCATGAAAGAAAAGCAAAAACTAACGGACCTAAGTTGGACCTTTCCCAAGTTTTCTTGGAAAGGTGAAAACTTGGAATTTTGTTTGTCTCAGAAGATACCGGGCAACAACTTTCTAATTGGAGGTTAGAGGGGGGGGGGCGGGGGCGTATATTTTTTTTGCACAGCGATTTTGTCATTTTCATGCATATTTTCTCATTTTTGAAATATAATTCAGAATTTTTAACTTTCTCCTAGTCATTCAGTTCGGCTATCCATTTTCAGTGAAATGGATTGTACGTTACATCGACTTGATAGCTGTCTTCACGGGGAGAACGGCGCGAGTGATTTGATACTTGCGTGTACGGGGCAAGGGGAGCCACCACTGTAAATCTTTGCTAACTTTTTCCGACACAACCCTGCTTCTTTTGAGGTAACGGAAGTAAGGTGCTTTGTATCAGTTCGCGGGAATTTGAGCGGATCTATCTATCCATCTGGGCGCAAGGGCTGTTGGCCTGATTCACACCAAATTGTTTCCTCTATATCTCCAAAAGTACGCAACGCAAGTCAAAAGCATTGGTATTGTCAGATGCACATTGCAAAAGTGCATCCAATGATATCACTCTGGTTTCAATATCACTTCCCGTCTGGGTACCAGACCGCTGCCTTGCTTCCTAACATTGTTTACCGCTGTATCTCGAGGTGTTCACTACGAAAATAGACGGCATTGGTATCGTTTGTTAGCTATTCCAAGTACAATGTCGATGAAAGACATAATTTCATTATGTCAGTACCTACCACGCGATTCAAGGCACAAAAAAACCGTATTCACGTCAGAACCGTGTCTATGACTGACACCTCCCACCACCTTTCAAATGCAACCATGAAAATATTGAATGTATGAATTTTTTTTTCACTTACTGTCATGATATACGTCATTGTTAAAGTCTTGTCTAGTGACTGGTAGAAGCCCATAAGTATGATAGGGTGCACGAGGTACGCACAGTACGTCAACCGGCTCAGTGGCACGAACGCTCCATGCGAAAGAATTTTATTCACGAAACCTGCGAATAATTTAAATACATCCAGATCGAGTTTTAATTGGTCGAAGAGCTGTATTAAAAGTAAATATTCAAAGCAGTAAAGATAAATCATTCAGTTTCATACCTCCATTTTCGGTGACGCACGTGAAAATCACCCACGACAGCGCGGCAGTGAATAGCGAAGGTGCAAGGGCGTTGTAGAAGGCTGCGAAAGCGACACCGGTGTCCGCGTGGTGCAACGCGTAGATAATCGTCAACGATACCACAGCTGAGACGGACCAGCCGATCGCTTGAACTGTCTGAAATGGAGTTAACGCCAAGAACCAGTCAGACAGCACGTTAGATGGTACATTGACTCCACTGTTCAACAAATTTACAGAGTTTACAAAGTTGGTTTACAACGTCTTTGTAAATGCATTCAAATCGGTTCATTTACATTTCTATGACCATAAGGGAACATAACATTACCATATCTCTAAATCGTTAGCTGTAGTATTTCAAATTGGAGGTGGAGGACAATGAAATTAATGAATCGCACCATTCATACTAATTCGTACTAACGAAATTTCGTTATATAGGAATTACAGATTTTCACGTTGTTCCTATGCGAACTTACCTGAGGGAAAAGTTTAAAAAAAAGTTTTTTCGTTAAAGCGAGATTTTTACTATAACGGTTTTCGTTAAAACGGGCTTCGGCTTTATAATAGCACCTTTCTTCTCTCAGTTATTGCTCTCGTGTGAACGGATTTTTCTTTGTATTACACATTTTTACGGCGTTTCAATTCTCCACAATCGGCACTTGTAGAATGAAAACTAGAGCTAATTATATCCATTTTTCGGCCATCATTTTCATTTTTAGCAGCATCAAATCCGTATAAATTGGTTACTTTTATTTAATTCACAATTTTGTTGTTGAACGGCGTTCGTGACCAAGCTTTTATACAGTGGCGTATCAATGAGAATACTCACCGTGGACAGATGAGTTTTGCGATCTTTCCCCTTGTAGAGAAAGTAACCAAGTATCACACCAACTAGATAAGGTCCGATCCTTGTATATGGCTTGATGTAGAACTTTTGAAAGTAATCCAGCATTCTGCAAAGAAACAAATTCATTGTCACTTAAAGAAATGCCGGTGACTGGTCATCCCATATGTTCTGAGCGTTTTTCTTGTATGCAAGATCCATTGCTGCAAAAGTGGTTCACCGACAGGGTTTAAACTAGGCATAGTTTTTTGGACACGGACTGGTTAAGAACCTGAATTTAACCAATCCACGTCGATCTACTATCCCAAAATTGTGTGACTATAGTTTAAACCCTGTCGGTGAATAACTTAATACCACCTAATTATCATCAGAATTACTCTCACTTGAGTCCGATTAAATCATGTCCACCTCGAAATCTTTTTCCTACACTTCGCTTTCTAAAAGATTTTGAACTATTTCATGTAAATTAACAGATTCGACTTATAGAAAATGCATTAAAGAAAATGAGCCTATGATATTTCAAAACGCGCTTTCTCTCAGTGGAAGACTGAGCATCAAGCTGAACAGTCTAGACATTCTAGGCGAATATCTTTTCTATTTTGCAGTCTGACACAGAAATGAGCTGACCAAATTACAAATGAATAGGGCGCCTAGGAACTCGTGTATATATCGTGTAGGAAAAAACATCGGCATTAGTCGCATGCAAGATGCCGTGCAGTTCGGAGCTCTCTGATTTCGAGAAAGGTATAATTATCGGGTATCACGAAAATGACCGATCCTTAAGGGACATATCTAGCGAGCTGAAGTACCCAAAATCAACAGTGGCCTATGTGATTAAGAAGTGGAAGATGAGCTGTAATTGTCGGAATTTGCCCCGAGTCGGCAGACAAACGAAACTGGGAGATAGAGACCGACGGGTGCTGTCCAGAGAAATTCGGAAGAACCGCACCCAACCGATAGCCCTCATCGACGAGGAGTTTCAGCAGGCATCCGGAAGTATTGTTTCAATGAATACCATCCGTAAGGAAGCACATCTGATTGGTTTTCATGGCCGTGCTGCTGCCCATAAGCCTTTGATCACAAAGTCCAACCGCGTTGCTCGATTAATGTGGTGCAAAGCACATCGAAATTGGACCGTAGATCAGTGGAAACGGTTTCTTTGGAGCGACGAATCAAGGTTCACCCTCTACCGTTCCGATGGCAGGGTCTGGGTCTGCCTGGAGAACGTCTCCTGCCAGAATGCATTGTGCCAACAGTCAAGTTCGGCGGAGGTGGAATTATGGTCTGGGGGTATTTCTCCTGGCATGGACTGGGGCCCTTGATCTCCATTCATGGTAAGCTCAACGCCGATGCCTACTGCACTATTTTGTATGACAATGTGCTTCCTACGTTGTGTCAGTTTTACGGGGTGGCCCCTGTTACTTCCAGGACGACAATGTCAGCTGTCATACCAAGGCTTGGTATTGTGCCAATGGGGTTCATCGAATGGACTGGCCTGCCCAGACCTGAACCCTATCGAGAACCTCTGGGACGAGTTGGATCGCCGAATTGAGGGGTGCCCTACCCGTCCAAAATCGGTGAAGGAACTGACATGTCTTCTCCAAGCCGAGTGGAAGAAAATACCACTAGCCGTCACACAAGGACTTGTGGAAAGTATGCCCCGGAGGGTTCACGCTGTAATTGCCTCTCGTGGAGGCTCTACCAACTATTGATTCTGAATAAAGTTAGTTTTTCTTTTCTATCACAGGTGTCCAAATACTTATTGGTAGATACTGACACTAGGGACGAAAGCGGTCAAGAGATAACTCACTCAGTTCTACTAGATGCCTGCTCCAGGCTGTCTACGCAACATATGCTTTTCCAAACAGAAGGACTGCTAACTATATTAAAATTAAAATAATATGTAATTTAGTACTTTTAATACCTATTAGCGTTTAAAAACTTCCCAGACAATTTTCTTGCAATACTAATTCCTGAAAAAAAAAAATCTAAATTCATATGTACTGTTTGCAATACACCATCAACTGCATGCACGCTGTCATCAAAAAAAAAAATCCATGAAATGCATCTATTAGCTTGTTGCTTGAAATCACAATAGATGACGCTTAATTTCCTGAGTTATTGTATCGAATTGATTTCTCTTACTCTGTAAGTGGTGGTGTATTTACATAAGGTGGATATTTTTCATTTTTCTCCTTCTCTCTCTGCAGCAGCGTTTCCAAAAGGGGGCAATGGAATGGTCCGGGGGTGGGGGAGCGGTAGAAGCTACGGAAATAACATAGGATCCTATGGATTGACTTGAGTTGGCAGGAGGGGGGGGGGGCGGCGATGAGAGAAAAGAGTATGGGAACTCTGCTCTATAGGATTCACTAATTTTCCTCGCTGAATTTTTCGGAAGAATCGATGCCATGACATTGGTTTGCGAATATAATACAGACTGGCAAACTTCCATATTACGGCATGTCATGTAATGCATTAGCATGCGCACATAGCGAGAAAGACTTAAATCACCCGAAAAATACATAAAACGAACCAAGTAAAGAAATATGGTAGATGTTTTGCTTATCTAAATTGCATATGATGAACGCAGGTGTCGAGGAGATATGATCGAAGTGTTCAAAATTTTCAATGGGATGGATAGGATGGACCATGAACACCGCCAAGCGACTGCTTTTACAAGGGGACACCAGTATCGATTGGTGAGGGACAATGCAAGGTTATGGTGTCGCCGGGAATTTTTCTCCAATAGGGTTGTTAATAAATGGAATAGCTTACCCCCGGAGGTAGTAAATTGTAGCACAATTGACGCGTTTAAAAAGAAATACGATAAACATGTTGGGGTAAATCGAGAAGCTATCCATTCTTAGAATAAGACAACCACAAGTATTCCTTATGGGCATTGTATAATATTTTATCATGTATATATATTGTTTATAATTTGTGTCTAATTGCATTTTTAATTGGGTTGCTGTATTTTTGAAACATATGACAACCATATTTTTATGGGTATCTTTTTATCAGCCACTCGTTGGGCATTTTGCCTGTTGTGGCGTTGTATTTGTATTTGTATATTTCTCGACACTCTGAACAACTGAACCGCGCCTACGCTGGACTGAAATTCGGTGAGCCTTCTTCTTGTAAGCGTGCAGGGCCGTAACTAAGATTTTGGGGGGCAAACAAACATGATTCTATCGTCCCCACTATTGAAATTCAATGATTTTATGATGATGCTTTGTTTTGTCCTAAACTTTTTAAGTTTGCCACCCTGGCAGTTGCCCTTTTAACCCTCCCCCCGTCTAGTTCTGGCCCTGGTTCTAGGCATGTCCATTTCAATATCAAGGATCCTACAGTAAAGTGATATTCCGGCGTCCCCCATACTTAGATGGAAACAACATCTTTCGTAACATGCTCACACTTGAAAATCATAGTATCAGATATCCTCATGTAGCCCCTCCCCCCATAGACAGGAGACCCAGGCCATGCCGGAATTAGCGCATGAGTCAAGATGGTAATGTTTGCAGCTCTTTTGGATTCTGAAAGTAGTAATACTTTCTTCCGCCATATATTTCACTTGAAAGCCCCCACTTTGAGAACCATATTATAATTCGCAATGTATAAAAATGATTTTTCTTGCCGACTTACCTCCCCGCAAATCCTGGATCGTGCATTTGAGAGATGGCGAAAAAACCCGCGAAGAAATCGTAGTTCCAAGAGATGGCGATGGCGCAGATCCACGTGCCCAACAGTACGGCGCTCACAATTGGCAAACCAATCTTGGCATTCCTGAAATTCCGAACGAATATGTACGTTCAATGTTCAATATACACATTGTATATACACATTTCCACAAATTTGCGTTTTCATTACAGTTACGAAGACTCGTGCAAACCGTTCTTTGATACGAAATGTTTAACCATAAAGTTTACGAGAACGATCGTTTCTTATTGTAATGAGTCGGAAAATACAGTAAAATCCTCTCATGAGGGACGGTCACCCCTCACCCCCCCCCCAGATGCGGTTACCCTTGTTTTACGGCAAAAAAAAAAAAAAAAACCCGGCAAAAAGACTGTTGAATTAATGTATTCTAAACCCCTGCTTAACGGTCACCCTCAGAAACAGTCACGGACACCGTTCTTATCATTCGTTCCATTTGGACTAAAATCCTTATACGGACACCGATAATCGCAATCTTAGTTGAAATTATGCTCACTAGATAGCAGTACAAGTTCTACCATTTGATTCACGTATTGGCTGCTTTTTAATGAAATTTGTTAACATTTGACAACTCTGACGTCTCGGTTTAGGATCTGAAATCACGTGTTTATGGTCTGTGCTCGTATATTTTGCACACGATTCCACGCTGCTGCCAGCTCTTGCACATCGTCGCTCTCTATCACTATTGGGGAAAAAAATCGACGACATCAAATACATTGATTTATGGCGGTATCGGAGGAGGATTATGCTCCTATAGATGATAATGTGAGAATAGAAGATCATACCACACATGGAAATATCCTAAATCGTTGAGAAATTAGCAATGCCAGAGTCATCTTAAAAATTCACGGAAGAAGTACAGCGTGAGGAGCAATGAAGCTGTGTCAAAAGCTATTTAGGGCGTTTCGAAATTACTGGACGGATGAAATATATTTTCCTGTAAACACAATGGCGAGAAAAGTATATTTGATTTAGTCTCGCAACTTGAAATACATTTTGATGGAGTTGGAATTACACTCAGCAAAACCCACCAAAAATACATATTGATCAGTTTTTCCCAAAATATGTAGATTCATTACATGCTAACTTTGCATAATACAGTATTACTTTTGTAATTTTAATTGCGTATCTGTGCAATATTTGATTTGCTTTAATGACTTTAATCGCATCTTATGTTGTCAGAATTGCGTTCATTAAAAAAACAACCATTTCAGTATTGTTAATACTGTGTGTATTTTACAGTTTCAACCGGAACCCCCTCTTTTACGGACGAATTTTTTTTTCTCCCCGCGAGTGTTTGCAAATGAGAGGTTTTACTGCAATAAATTCAGTTTAATTACAATCTGATGTATTACAAGCGTGCGTATGTGCTACTCGATTTTAATGATATACACATACCTCCAAAGCGGATACAAGAAGAAAGGACTGATCACATAGAACTGCATGTCATTCGCCAAGAACCAGCTCCAGCCCATACACTGCGAATATTAGAATCAATTTAATTTCCAATTCGAAAAATAAATATATATATATATAGATAAATTTCATGAATGATTTGGAGTCCAAATTTTGCACTATCGCAATCCGGGGATACATTGCACCTACAGAAGTGACTTTGCACAACTCCTGAAACGTTATCTGAACGTTATGAATATTTCCAAATACTTTCGATTCTGTCCTACGTTATCGTTCAATTCATGTATATGAGTTATATCCCGTTACAACGAACTCCAAGAGACAGGAGAAATCACTTCGTTATAACGAAACTTTGTTATAAAGGAATTCCAGATTTTTACATCGTTCTTATGTAAAATTATCTGGGGGAATAGAAAAACTTTCGTTAAAACGAGATTTTCGCTATAACGGTATTAGTGAAAAAGGAATCGACTGAAATTGAGTTACTATTACTACTACTAATAATAATTTAGTAGTAGTAGTATTTTTATACTAATTTATACTATTATTTATACAATTTTTTTGTAAACAGGCACCTTGTACTCATTCCTCTGCGGAATTTCTAACTGTGAATCGGTACATGCTGGAATGTGTGAATGCTGAGTGTGCGTAGCCCCCGACGTGTTTATGTCGTAGGGGTTCTTTTCTTTTAACAAATTGAGTTGACCAATAACGTCTTCTGTCGGGCAGAATCGAAACTCTTTAGAAATATTCATTAGAGTAGCCGCTAGGTAATGTAGAATGATGATTTTACTAGAGTGGTGCAAAGTCACCCCCTTTAGGTTCAGAAATAATCTCGGACTACGGTATTTACTGTCCGACATTTTACTCACCTGTTTGTCATTGAAGTTATTGATGTACAACATGTTCCACCACCAGGTTTCGCTGCAAACCTCTTCGTTGCCTCCCGATGGCCAGAACGGACCTTCTCCTACGTACTTCGTCAAGGCGTAATCGAACCCGAGGACGATTGCGTAGACTGGTGTCAATCTACAAGCAAAAGATTATTAGAGTACTGCATATACAATGAAACCCCCCCTCTTAACGGTCATCCTAGTTTTACGGCCAAATGATAATTACGTTTTTTTAACTTTTTAATCAGAACCCCCCCCCCCCTTTCCACGGCCATACCGGTTTTACGGACGGATTTTTTTTTTCTCCCACCAGTGTCCGCCAAACAGGGGTTTTACTCTATATACTTCATATCAATTCGAATCTCAATGTCGGCACTTCTGTAGCATAAGGCTTTCCGCGTAGGAGACTTCACAAGGAAGTTCCCAACTTCAAACCAGGCGCGGATTCCGAGGGGGAAGTGATCGCCCCCCTCCAAGAGTCGGATATGCAATGGAAAGTAATAGTTCTGCTCCGTGAAATACAGAACGTGTATTCGACGTACGCCCTTTACTCAGAGTAATTTGCCTTTCCCAACACATAACCTTGAATCCACACTTGCTTTGAATCAAACGAATCGTCAGCACTTATAATAATTTCATTGGATGAGTTATTGTCTGGAAGTACGCAATCTGTTGATGGTTGAATTACTGTCTGCAAGAACAGAAACTGGTGACGGCTGAATTATTGTTTGGAAGTACATAAACTGGTGATGGCTGAAATATTTTCTGGAAGAACAGAACTGGTTATGGCTAAATTAAGTGTCTGGAAGAACGGCAAATGGAAGATTGTTGTATTGGTTGTATTAGAATGGCACCAGATTAGCGTGTGGAAGAACACAAATTGGTGTCTGTTTGAATGAGGCGATGAAGGAAAGCTTTTGAAGGAACACGGGGCTGCCAAACGAGCTCTGCGCGTACTTCATAAAAGGTAATTGTAACAGTTTTCAAGTCGTAAATTGTAATCCATTGGGAAAAATTTCCTTCCTCATTCTGCCGAACATGTTGTCCGAAGCTGCTAAATTTGGTTTTAAATAGTCATTTTCAAGTCAATTTAACGACCGACATCCATAGCCTTGGCTCTTCGAAAACTAAGCAGCAATGCCAATTGGTCATTCAATGTCTGAAGTCCGGCTAATATGCGGAGGGGTCGGACGGTTTGTTGAGTGACTTCGAATTTGATAAACACAAACGCCATAGCGCAGCGATTCTCAACCTATGCTCCGCGGAGCACACTTCAGTGTGGACGTCCCAGGGGTTCCTCGGCCAATCTAGGAAAACGAAATATGTCAGCAAATTTAAAAACAAAAGTATAAAAGAAATGGGGGGGGGGCCTACGGCGCTCCTCATGAAAGTTATATACTAAAAGTGCTCCGCGAACACCGTTCAAGAATTGCAAAAAAAGGACAAAGTAATGTCTTGAATGATTGTCGTACCCAGTTTGTGCTTGCGAGAAAAGGGTACTGACCATCTTAACTTTCTTTTTACAAAGTTCTTGATAGTTACTGCTATACATTGATAAATACTAAGCTGACAGCAATTTGCTGTTGTACAAAAGACATGCACGAAAAAAAATACGCATTTATCAAAATGCCATTCAAAGAGGAACTTACCGCCAGTAGCGATGGAAATAGTACAGACCCCAAGATATTTGGCCATCTCTCTTGTCAGCTTCACGTAGGAATAGGTACGTCAACAGGAAACCACTTTGATATAAATAGAGAAACAGATATACAGTATCCACTTATACAGGGTGTCCTGTAAGTGCTAATGGGGCCTTTAATCAACCGTCCGTAGTAAAGGTATAGTTCCAATTTGAAAAATGCTCGAAATGTGTTCAAAAATTACCCTGTACCAATTTTGAGAGTGAAATACAGTGTGTAACAAAACAAACAAATCTAAATTTTTATACGGTCCTCTTATCCTCTAACTGTATTCACTGAGATAATCCGATTTAAAAATCGGAGAAAAGTCGACGGACGATTAATGAGATAAAGGACTCATTAGCACTTACAGGACACCCTGTATAATGAATTATTCGGATACATTGTGGTGTAGTACCCATTGAAACCAAACAATCGTTCCTCATTTATTGTCAATTACTTACCTGAGCAAGAAGAATGAGTCCACAGCAAGAATTCCGTGGGGGATGACTTCAAAAGCAAGACTGTCAGCTCTGCGCAGGACTTCGAGGGAAGCTGCGTTGAAATTGCAAACAGAAGTTAATTTCAAGTCAGTTGGAAAGAGGAAACAAAATCTTAATCTCAATTTTAGAAAAAAAATCAATTACGTCATTTCTTACATGATACTAGAGAATACTGCATGAATGCGAAAGTATGGCCGAGGATGACCCACGACATGCTGAGGAACCGTACGCCGTGCACGCAACGGAACTCGGCTTTGTTGCTGGTGTCCAGTATCTTGGCACCGTTCGTGAGGACGCAGAAGCATTTCAAGAACTGCATCAGCTTACCGTTACCTGCAAAGAAGAATTCATTCACGGATACTCGTAGTTCAATAATGATTTTTCAGTGTCAGCGAGTCCTACAACTCTACCTGAAAAATTAGAGTGGGGGAGGGTAATGGTACACACACCGCAAGACGAACAATTTTCGCAATGGAACGATCGCAAATTATTTTCATGTTCAGTGATTGTTAACGTGGAATTTGAGCGACTGGTGCCAAAAAAAGGTGGGGAGAGACCATAAGGTAACCCTGGGGATAAAAGAAGAAAAATACTTCTTTCCCCCCCCCCCCACAAACTATTAATTGAAGGCAAGAAAAAGATCAGGCACCTAGAGAATAGCTCATCGCCATCCATCTTGGAGCGGCAAAACCAGCTTTTTTGATTCAAAGTGGCGTCTGATCTTTTAAAAAAAAGCAAGATAGGAAACAGCGATTGGCTACAGAGATCGTACTGACATGACATTTTCAAAAGCCAGATCTACACCCGAAACGCAACGCGATTCTGAGCTGAACAAAACTGGTTTTATTGCTACTCAAAAAATCTACCATTAAAACTATCCGTGTTGTGCTAGCTACGCCTCAAAACCCGTTTTTGCGCAGGTTGAAGCTACAAAGCGCTACGGGTGCAGATCCTGCTATAAATGTAAGATGAGTCAGCATAGGGTTTCTAGGAACTCCAAAAAACAGACGGTATGGTTCCCTCCGTAATTACTTGTGACTTGCAAGGAAGAAAAAATTCCCTCTCTCACTGAGCATGAAACTTCCCTGTCGCTTCTTTCTGATGAGAGTAAGGTTGCCATATTGTGGCAGCTTCTGAAGTGAGCACGTATCTCTGGAATAAATGGGTTTCGACCCTCGATTCCATTGAGAAAATTGTTTATCTCGACGTGTCCTCGGGATTCGTACTTGTGTGGTGGTCCTTGTGTCCCGGATCCAATGCCGCAGTGTCGCCGTGTTTGGCTTCGTATTCTTCTCCATCGGTACGCCAGTTATTTCCGTCGTTGACGGTCAGGTCCGGCTGAGATTCTATTCGTTCCAACTTGCGCGAGAAATTGCGCTCGTAGAGGGTCACGAGAGTTCCCATCGTGGTCAGGGTCACGAATATGGCGATTATTGTCCTGAAATTGAAAGTGAATCGTTCATATTTCCCCCTCTTCACCACCTTCACACATGCATGTATCAAGTATATTCGTCTGTATGTACTTACAGCATGACTATCGCCGGTGCATCCCATGGAATGGTCAGGCTACTGCACAGAATCCCGGTAACCCTCGCCGATGCGAGAGGAACTGGAGTGAAATGTTCTAAAGCGTGAAAAAAAAAGTTAATTCTATTCAATTCATTCAGAAAAATAAAGATGGTTCATAAAATCAATTTTTCAGGCGGTAAGACAAGCGGCACGACCGCGACATCGACACGGATTGGTTAAAAACGCGAAACCGGTTGTGATTTCAGGTTTCTAACCAATACATGTCGATGTCGCGGTCGCATCGCTTCAGTGTGCACCGTGCCGTACATGACATCTACATTCCAACCCTCTGTCATAGGCGGAAGCAGAGAGGGATGGGGGGAGGAGACGTCACACGCCGTCACTCTACACACACCCGGTGATTCACCCCCTAAGGAATCTGTATCCACTCGTGCCCTCTATGTTTTGATATTTCTATGATTGCCAATGCCAAAAGCCTGCTCTGTTCACACATTGGCCAGACTTTCAACAGTGGCCTCCAACATCTACGCTTGCATTTTATTTGTTCTTGTCACATGTGGCGTTTAGCCTTTTCTATATTCTTTGCGGGGGGAGGGATGTCTAGTAGGCAAATTATGTTTTGAAACCATAAATATTATTGGTTGCGTGTTCATCCGATTGGGTTTTTTAGCTGACCCTTTTTTTAGCCCAGTTCCAGATCTCCTTGTGTAGGCTAGGTGATCCCCTCCACAGATACGAGGCTCCAGGTCATTCCCACGTGGGCCTGTGCGTTAAGGGAGTCCCGATTCTATGGACCGCTCTACTGCACATTCTGAAAGTAAACACATTTTTTTTTCCATCATATTTCACTAGGAAACGTCATTTCTCTTCGCCGCTCTCTGCGTTTCCCCCCCCCTCCACTTTACCACTTCACGTGACTTCCCCCCATCCGATATCCGCCCGTGGTCACACCTAAGAATGTCCGAGAACCGCAAGAGGTTCGTTCATGTGGCCCTAGGTTCAGAACCACTGCTCCAGTTTCTTCAAAAATGAGCATCAATCTGGTATATCATACATAGCCCCCCCCCCCCATCGTATAGTCGACGTATCTGGTACTTTCAATACCGAATTATTTCGATGGTAATGTACAGAATAACGAATTACACTTACTTGTAATGTGTGTAAGATTGGCTAAGGTATCTTCATCGCACGTATCTGGAACGCACAGTCCGATCGACAACGGAAGAGTCATTTTCTGGTTCAAATAATCAAGTCCATGGATCAATTAGGCTATCATTATACATGTCACGGCCAAAGTCCGAAGTGCGTGCCAATTCATTAACTGGCTGGCCATTTCGCTAACTGGCCGATAGGTCTGGCCAAAATCCGACAATTGGTGATTTTTTTTTTCGGACTTTGGCTAACCAGTTCGCTAAGTGAACAGAGATCCGTGGTCGAAGTCCAACAATTTGTGTAATTAGTGTTTTTTTCGGTCCGGTAGGTGGCACATTTATCGCTTCTGATTTGACGGTAACATACACGTGGTAACAAATAGGTGCCATATTAGTTAACAGGGTTTAAAAGGGGATCCCTCCTCCAACTGCGAACGGGACAAGACGGAATGCCCCAGTAGGGTCACGACCGTAGGGATCAGCCACAGCCCTGATTATATTGAATCTTTATATTGATTCACACACGAAACAAATATCACGGTCATAGTGAGAGCTGTGGCCGCTCCTTACGGTCACAGTAATACGGGGGGGGGGTGAAAACCCTTCTCCACTTTAACTATGCTATTATGATTTACATAATGTAATAACCTCTGTAAAAACTATATAATGATACATGCCTGACCCCGATTACGAAATTGTAGTGCATCATCGGGCTTTGGCCAGGAATCTCCAGCAACTTCATGAACTGACCGGCCAAAGTCCGAAAAAAGTGGAACTTTGGCCAAATCTCTCGGGCAGTCGAACTGACCACACTCGGAATTTCACTTTAGCCGCAACATGCAAATGCTTCTTCAAACAAAGTAGTTTCTATCAACTAAAATAATTGAGAAATAGTATTGAAAAATTATACAGTACATAGTTTTCGCCAACAAACTCATCAACGATGACAGTGTCAGGCCTGTTTCCAACACCACCCTATATCTACTCAGTGCCGCAACTAGATACTTGTGTTCCGGATAATTTTCCACAAGACTTCGAGTTTGCAAAACAAGAAGCGGTTCGACGGACAAACACAGATTTATTCACAGAACAGCAATTTACACGTACTTAGAAGCTGATCAGAGAGCTAACAACTTTCTCACAAAGTTAAATCACGACTGACTTTTCATCCAGTCTCTCTCTATTCGAGTCTCCTTGAGCCTTTCTAGCCTGCCATCTTGTGAGCGCCACGGAATTTACAACCCCGGAGAAACTTCGAGAAAAAGAACATTCCACAAGATTCTATTTTACAGTTTCCTAGTCGGCAGCGCCACCATGCGAACTGCCTGGAGGAGCGTTGAATCACTGTTTGGCGAGGGCGGGACTTTCTAGATTTTTCTCTACACGCCCTGCCAGTTCTCCACCAATCACAGTCATTTCCGCCAAACCGAAACCGGTATCAACCGATTTCGATATTTTGAGAGCCATCAGAACATTGCGATAAAGACTTGCGCCATCTATCGTTCATAATTCGTAACACTTGGTTAGCCTAGGAAAGTACGCATTTTGGCACTCCCACGAAATGTTGAAGGAGCTATAAAAAGGGGGTGTCGGCACCCCATGTTATCCAGCGCCCGGGACACAGACCCATATGCCCCCCCCCACCCCTCCTAGTTGCGGCTCTGTATCTACTACGCCATCTAGTTATAGATGTTGTTTTGGTAAGACTCTCTTCGCTTCGTTCCAGATTTTAAAAATCAACAACCCCAATCCTAGACACCAGACCTTGATAAATACACACGTCACAGAGCTTTTAACATTCCTGAATTTGAGAACATCGTCAATTGCAACTTAATTATCGGTAACGAGTCGGACGAGTCACATTCCCAGCTGCTATCAAGTAGATGATGAGCAGCAGAAAAATGCTATCAAGCCATTCAACATGCATGTAGGCAGGAAGCATAGTGTAGGCATAACATCAACTAGGCATAGCATTGAGAAAAGTCTCCTTCCTTGATGTATTTTTGAGACATTTTTTTCTGAAGATCACGTCAAAACCTGCATTGGGATGCTAGACACTGCCTTTGTAAAATAGACTCCATGACCGAAATGTCACGTGTTTCTCAACAGCAATATGAAAATAAGGACCTTACTACTGAGGGAATGAAGGAGTTCTCTCACACGTTCGTGTGTAGAATAGACGATGTCACTTTAGCCTCGTTTACCCTCGTATGTGTAAGATTGGCGGGTTGTTTTGGTGATTATTACCTGCATGGCAACTTTTTTCCAGAAGGATGGAGATCCGTCAAAAGAAGCCCATCTTTTTTCGCGGTAGAATGGTGGGTGACTTCGACTTCCCTCCCACAATCCTTTGCGCCGCGGAAACCACTGTTAGCTCCTTTGTCAGCCATCTTGATCCAATCACTTCCGTTCAACACGCGTGACCAGTGACGACTTTCAGAAAGAAGGGGAGAATACCGTCATATAAACTAATGCAAACAGGTTGTAGGGAAAATCCCTGTTATTTTCCCGGGATATTTCCCAACATGCAAACGGGACTTGTATCAGAAATGGGGGTCTGTTGGACTCCACATGCATACTGCCGTATTAACCGAAGTTATGTTTGTGAGTCTTCAATTACATTGATTGAAAAAACCCCGAAACCTGCATCTGTCACATCATCATCACCCGAACAGAGTATTACTAAACAATAAAAGAGAGAGAAGAGATAGATAACAGTGTGATTGTGATTGCATGTACCGTAAAATTCAAGTCATGGTTGAGCATGCAGTACCGTCCAGCGAATGATGGCTCTTTTCCCATTGCTGGCGCCGATATATTGAGACATTCGTAGTAGTCGCCTGGCCACACCAAGTTCCCTTCCAGAATACCGCTCGACGGCTTCCCAGCAGCATCCAGCACTATGAATCGATATGATAATCATTGAATAATTTTTCGTAAAGCATCATTTCTGTCATTATATACTTAGGATAATGCACAAAATGAATGGTACCAAAAGAAAAAAATTCTGCGCGACTGCACTAGGTAATCTATTTCTCGCATATCACGAAAACGTGAAAGATCAACTCTTCTGGTTTCGTTTGGCAATATTGAAAAGCTGCCATCGCCTAAATGTTTGCCATAGGCGCTGTTTACCAAGATGAAATGAAAAGCTTAGGGTGTGCCAAAATATGAAAAAACTCTCACAGGACTTTCAACAATTAAAGTAGCAAATAAGCGGTGTTGCGCCGACTCCATTATCTGACAATCTGGTACTTCAAGGAGTTCCAGATCAGGTTATGCTGGTACATGGGAGAAACTAGCGGCATTTCTGGCTAATATTTGAAAGATAGCAGCTTTTCGATGTTGCCAAATGAAAGTTAGAGAGTTGGCTTTTCATATTATGTTGATATGTAAGAAATCAATTACTTATAGAAGTCACGAGAACGTGTTTCCATTTGTTACAAATTCATTTTGAATCACTCTGTACTCTCGATGGAAATCAAACCACTTGTTTGATGAAAATTAATATGATTCTAATGACACATGGCAATAGTTAATAACAAAAAACAACTGATATATTTGACTAGGTGACACCCTCGGAAGTGATTACACGGTTTCTTAGAAATGAATTACCTTGTAAGTCAATGACCGACGTTTGTCGACCCACAATTGCAAAAAGGAACCACGGCTACACGCGTTTCGGAACTATATGAAGTTCTTTCATCAGTAGCAGATACCGCGTAAAATACTCCTTGCAGCGGGAGTTGGTTACTCGCTGTTGTAGACCGAAACTCGTATAGCCGTGGTTCCTTTTTGCCATTTTGGGTCAACTAACGTTGGTCGTCGCCTTGCATATTACATGGTTTCTTCTCCTCTTTAGTTCATACAAGGCTTTATGCAACTATAAGGCCATCCCTTGGCTAATAATTTTGAACAATATTCGATAAATACTTATAGATACATTCAAAAATAGGTCACGAACATATGCTAGAAGCAAAGTATTTCAAGACGAGGGTAGAACAAAGACAAGGTGGATTTTTAGTGTTAACCGGGGTGCACCACGAGGAGGCCCACCAACCTACATCCCATTGCATGGTTTGGTATCCGTTGTTTTAGCATGGATCGTGGTCAGTCTGAGAAACGCGTCTCTTACAGAGGAGGACGTTTAAGCGGTAGTGGTGTGTAAGGGATGCGCGTACGAATGTGTACTGTAGGTACAACTGAAGGAGTTATTGTGATGTTTACTTTATGACACTCACTTTTACGCATTGCTAAGTGGTCGGTGCAGTAAAAAATCACGAATGGCGTTTCAACCATTCTTCGCCAATTCTCATCTAGAGGCGTGTGATTCCCGCAACGAAATTCAATTTTACTCCTCCAAATTTCGTTGGGGGAGTGAAGGTGCTCCTTTAAATTTCAATTAACGTTGTTTGAAACGGTACCTGAAGCACCATAAATGTTTGAAGGCGCAGACGCAAGAAAGATCTCACCGTAGGGTTGATGCGCTGACCCCTCGGTGGGAGACTTCCTGAGGCAGTAATGTGATCTGCATCGGCTGTTTCCACATGTTTCCTTGTCTGCGTCTAGCGCCAGCGTTTATCCTGCTACAGGTACCTTTCAAAACGCCATTCACGGTATTTCACTGCACCGATCACTTTGCAATGCATAAAAGTTTGTGTTGCCATTTAAATGTTTCGAAATTTTGTTGCTATAACCGTAATTGTGAGAGCAAGGTTTTTTGTTTCTCTTCTCATTCACGAGCGCATACTTTGAAACACCTATATCTCGAATTTCATTTGCATTCGTTTGATTTTTTGCAGTCGCTTGGGTCGTGTATCGGCAAAGCTATTTGGCCACCCTGTACATCAGCATTTCTCAAAGTGTGTATCGCGGCTCACTAGATATTGATTTGCAAGTCTGTTTATACTTTGAAGTGGTTCTACTTGGGGAAAATATCAACCAAGTTATATATATTTCGGGGAGCAGCATTTGAATCATGAATTGGGCAAGGGAGCTGCGGATGACAGAAGTTTGAGAACCACTACTGCACATTTTGCAATAATTAGAAAAAAAAAGCGGTACATTACTTCTTATGGACCACTCTTCGTCGAGGCTTATGATCGTCCTTTCGAGGTCGCGTCGACATCTCCGCAGAACGTCGTCGCTTCCGGAGTACTCAGTTCTGATGGGTCTGAAGTAACCGGCGTTGTTACACAGGACAGATTTCTGAGGTCCGGTTAGCATCTGTCCCGGACAACTACGGGTCTGGATCACCTTCTGGATGTTGTCTTCCGTCAGGGACTCTAGTCCCGTTCCCGAAACGTAATGCGACAGGAATACGCTGCCGAATAATAATGATAATAATACATTGAAGATATACATCTGCGTACGTTGTAGGGCGACGAGTGGATGCATGCGGTTCACAGTGGCGTAGGCAGGACAATGAATGGAGGAAAGTTGTCGCATTAAAAAGACGTTACGAAATGACTCGTGTCGTGTGACAAAGTGATGACCGCTCTTTTTTTTTTTTTGTGGCACGATGCCAAGTGATAAGAAAACGCCGACTGATAGCGCTGCAATCGAGAGGTGTCAGTTTTCTTTGTGTTTTGCACGATTTCACGGTGTGTGTACAATTCGTCCATAACGGAGTGAAATTCATTAAACGACAAACATTTTCACGGGGGAAAAAAATACATAATGTTTATGCATATGATAGGGAGCGTCACGAGACGTTTAAAGTTTATCAGTTGGAAGACACAATCTTATCTGTTTGCCAACATTCGGCAAATCTTCAGTTGCAATTATTAAATGCATTGATTCGCGATAGATAGCGACCTCCGGAAGAACGTACTGCACAACGTTGTGCAATCGCGAGACATATCTCATAAAACACATTCAACCAAATTGTCATCATGATTCAAAGTCGATCAAGACTGCGAACTGATATTCAGAATCAGGGCCGCCCTCGAGGGTGGCGAACACACAGGTGGTCCTGCACTCACGTTAACTTATTGGAGGCTAAAATACAGTTTTGAAATTATTTCTTGCATTACTTCTGAAATTTTCATCAAAATTCCTAATTTTTTTTTTCTAATTCTATATTTTCATCAATTCCGGAACTATTACTTCCATTAATTCTGAATTTTTATCAATTTTGGAATTATCATTTCCATTAATTCTGAATTTTTATTAATTTTGGAATTATCATTTCCATTAATTCTGAATTTTAATCCATTTTTCATCCACTTCAGGTTCCCTCTTGATCCTGAGAAAAACTCTTTTTGATTTTCCGAAAAAATGATACTGTTTGAAATTAGAAATAAAAAAGTCAAACACTCCCACAGGCATCCCCCGATCTAAAACCGGGAGAGCCCCCGCCCGGCTTATTGGGGCCCAACAGAAAAACCGAATCGTACAAGTAACTCCATAACGCCAGTCATAAATCCAAAGAACACTCATCAACATGCATCACCGAGAAACATTATATCATGCATAAGTGAATATGGGCTTATAACAATACTGTGTTAAGGGGTCATTCAAGTATTACGTCAGAATAGGGGGGGGCAAGGGAGGGGGTTTCGGATTTGCTTCCTTTTGATGACAAGTGTTGGGGGTTTGAAGGCTGCTTACGTCATCAACCACCCCTTTCTGAAGATATGAAATATTCTAAGCTGCTGATGAAATTGTGCTGACAGGGGGGAGTAGGGGGTCAGTGTTTTGCTGACTTCTGCTGCGGAGGGGGGGGGGTCAAAAATGACTGGAAATTTGCTTACGTTATACTTGAATAGCCCCTAATTTGAAAACTGCAAAAGAAATATTTTCACTTCCATTTTTAGCGCCATCTAACGATCGGAGACATAACTAAAAACTTATCGACAACTGAATAATTTTTGGCACACAAAGAAATGAAAGTGCCCTCCGTCTCTCCGCCTTTTGTTTTCGGCACGCTGACAGTTGTTTGGCCACTTCCGTCTCGATGCGAAAAATGTTTTTGGAACATGAATATTAGTTATGGACCCTACGTCCCTTCGCCTTTCATCTTTTTTTTTCCATTCCGATGTGAAAAAAATGTTTTTGGAAAGTGCATATTAGTTAGGGGTCATCCGCCCCTTCGCCTTTTATTTTGTTTTCGACATGCTTACAGTTCCTGGCCCCTTTCCGTCTCAAACTGAAAAATCATTCCCTTTATCTTTAATTTTGGCACGCTGACAGTTGCGGCATAGGCGGAGATAGAGTTGGAAGTCTGGGGGGGCAAGGTCATTATTGCTGGGGGGCACGATGATGATGATGTCAGTTCACATATACATTAGATCAGTCGACTCTACCTTTGATGCTGGGGGGGGGGGGGTAGAAATGTCCCCCCCCCCCCGTATCTCCGCCCATGAGTTGCGGTGCCCTTTCCCGTCTCGAATCGAAACACGTTTTTCGCACTTTGATATAAGTTCGGGCCCTCCGTACCTTTGCTTTAATTTTGTTTTCAGCTCACTGACAATTGCTGGGCCCCTTCCTTCGCAAATCGGGAAATGTTTTTGCCACGTGGATATATTGGATTCCCTCAGTTCCTTTGCGTTTAATTTCGTTTTTGGCACATTGACAGTTGCTAGACCCTTTCCGTCTGAAATGGAAAAATGTTTATCGCACGTGGAAATTTGTAGAAGGTCCCTCCATTTCAATGCTTTAATTTTGTTTTCGAAACGTTGACAGTTGCTGACATTTGGTTGATGACCTACCGAGGTTCTACTGTATTTCGCGAATAGGAAGATACAAATTATTGGCTCACAAACTTTGAAAAAGTTGGTTCAAATACCTATTGTCTTGAATTGAGGACAGCAATATATTTGAAGAATAAGGTGAAGAGAAAACAAAGTTAATACTTGTGATATTTACTTATATCGAAGTGTGCTCTAAATAACCAATCAAAAAATAATATCTTGGATGGACATCAAGTTGATGATATGAGAGAGAGAACAAAAGCCTCCAAGTTACCCGAAAATCCGCAAAATTGAAGAGCTTATTCCCAGAGGTGCATTTTTGATTTTGCCACCTGTGGGCTCTCTCTATCTGAATTTTTCCGCCCTTCTCCCATTCTAGTCTACTTTTGTTGACAACTCTTTCCTTGAATTCGTCTCTCTCTACCTGTGCTCCCTCCCCTACTCCTGAAAATACACCTGTGTCTCTGAGTCACTCTTTTTGTCACTCTCATGCTCCCACCCCTGAAAGTCCCACTTTTAGTCATCCACATTCTTGCACACTGTTTTGATCACTCACATGTTTCTCCGCTGTTTTGGTCACGCACACACTCTTTCTCACTGACAGGGTTCCTTGCTTTATGGATCATTATTTGTTCATTTGCATCATAGTGCCCAAACTTTTCTTTCCATCGCCCCCTTCTTCATAAATGTTTTTTCTCACCCCCCCCCCCAATTCAAGTGAACCCATAGGGTCCTAGGTTGAATCCATAGCTTCTATCGCCCCTCTTGACCATTCCATCGCCCACCAGAGGGTGATATTGCCCACTTTGGGAAACACTGGTTTACACACGCTCTAGATCAGTCTTTTGGCCATTCACATCCTTTCGCAATCTCTAGGATACTCTTTTGGCTTGATTACGATCCAAGTCACTCTTTTAGTCACTCACGTGCTTGCAAACTCTCTAAGTTACTTTTATAGTCACCCACTGATCGAGTGCCTTGCAGTCTGGGCAGATCCGGATTTATTGAGGAGTATATAACTTTTGCCGCCCTTCTTCCATTCTACTCACTATTTTGGCCATACATTCCTCAAACTTGCCGCTCTGCTCTATAGCCGGCTAAGCCCCCCCCCCCTGTAAATAAAGTTTACAAGATGTAGGTGTAAGGCTAAGACGTTTTACAAAGCCAAATTCTAACTGTAATCAAATGAGGACGCCGGATGTTTACGATTTAATATGCGATGAGTATTTTGAGATGATGATTTTTAAGTACTCGTGAAAAACTTTTGATTCAATTTCACCATAGTTTAATTGTGAAATATACACAGAAAAAAAACTTGTATGAAAAATTCATTTAAATATCGTGAAAAATCAGAAATATATCGGCGATATAGTGACTGCAAATTGACAGTTTACAGGTGGAACTTCGGTTTGCACAAGCCTTATTTCTTCTGTTAAAGATGCTCGTAATACAGAACGAGCTTTTTCATATATTTCGGGGCACCTTTCCGCAGACACCGAAGATTTTTTTCCAGTTCACGGAAGAAAATATACAGGGTGTCAAGTAAAGATCTCGCAGAAAATCTGCTGAACAAGAGTCGTTGCTCCTAGCAAATAAAAAGAGCTGCAATGCGTTATGGAAGCTGTTGCAATCTAAAATACGGATCGGCCACTATAATACTGCTAAAAAAAAAGTGTATTTGTTAAGGTAAATGTGATGAATCGGTTATTAAGCATAATACTTGGTTATCATGCATGCTTACCAATCATCTTGGTAAGTTCGATAAATTTGTCACTTTTACCGGCGATTAAATGCTTTTACCGGCTTTAAATTTATCGACTTTATTTATGGTTATGCATTGTACCCCCTAATGTAATTGGTGAATTTGGTAAACATGAAAAAAAAAATCCAAATGAGTCTAGAACGTGAGATGAATGTAGTTGGACCCCGATATAATGATAACTAATTTTACTATCGTACCCCGGTATAACGATATATGAATTATCGTGTATAAATATAGTACTCATATAGTACGAGATTTATCATGTTTACCAACGATGGGATGCTTGGGTAAAGTGATTATTTTAGGGAAATTTATCAAACATACAAAAATGCTCGGAGATTATGCATATGTAATGACCAGTTATTATACATAATAACCACATTTATCACATTTACCGTAACATATGTATTTCAATATTTCATTCACTCACTGTTTTTTAAGTTGATAGCAACACGACACACAAACACACACACACAATCGCTGTTTTTATTTACACTTTATTGGTCTAATATCGTAGCGATTTGATGTTAATTTGTTCTTGAACTGAATGTCTGCAAAAAAGACCATGATCGGATTCGGCGAGTTGTGGTCATTTCTTCTTGATGAACATCTTCTCTACGGCCATGAATGGAGCTTCGAACAGCAGTGACGTCACAAAGGCTGTCATGTACGACATCATCAGGAAAGCGAGGTACAAAGTAGTCTGCAATTAAAGAAAATTCCTAGAATGAACCTGCTGTAACTAGGGAAATGCACCGTGTGTATGTCGCTGGTTTTTGACAAAAGTGGTGCCGTTGGAAAGTCGATGAAACTACCCGTCACAGATGCGTCTTTTTCGAGATAGACACCAATTTATCTCACCAAAATACAGGGTACACAGCTTCAGAGGTACATTTATGATTCTACAGCTTGGTGAATTCATAGCACGGGGAAAAAAATGATGACAATTGTCCTGGGTCCCAGGGCTGGAGCCATGTTAGCCTCATCCTTGTGAGGGGGGGCCATGCATACCTGCTTACTGCTTTGGTCTCTCGCATTGCCTCTTGACTTCAAAATTTGCTGCCCCCCTCCGAATTCGCCGCCCTGGGCTAAGCTCACTAAGGCTCCCCCCCCCCTTCCCTGCATATTTATGGCATAGATGTTCAACCCATGCCCCGCGTTCCAAATATGGCCCTCGGAGACAACTGATTTGGCCTCGACTTCAAACTGAATATTTTAAAAATTAAAGCAGATTTAAAGATTACTCGAGTGATTCACTGCACATTGACAGATCACAGGGACCAGCATTTGCAGATCACTTGAGTATTTGTACTCAATTCTTGGATTGTCATTTCTGCATCTTCGTTTATCCTCCAGCTGATCAGGTTGGGGTATATTATCAAGTATATTAGGTCCGGTCCTACATTCCTATGTGATTCTTCTTCGTTTTTGTGTTTTATACCTCCCCTAAAAGTTTGTACATTGACTTTTGAATCACCCTATATATACAGTAGTATATATATACAAATACAAGTGATATACAGCGGCACAGTTGCAGAGCACTTAAGTGATCCGCGGTGCAGTTCCAGATCACTCATGTTGCCCACGGTATATAACGGAAAAACACGGTATATGGGAAAAACTTCAAGAGGTGATAATACACACCAATACAAACAATTGTCATCAAAGAATGAATGCATGGTCTAACATGAAATGCATACGCGCCAGCGCGTTTCGAAACGGCCGCTCCGCAAACGTTTAAACAGCATTCCTGTTGAAATTTATCAATCCAAAATTTATGCTGAGGTAATACTTGAATATCCCCCCCCCCCCCAAAACCACGTCAAGTTCTTCCCAACGATACCACTTTTGCCAAAATCGGCGAATGACACCTCGTGCACTTGCCTGGTAAGAGTGCTAGCGAACCGATAGACATGAATTTAACCAAGAGATTCAGAGACTCACCGACATGATGGACGTCACTTGTATCGATTTCTGCAGTGACTGATAGTAACCAATGATTATGATGGGGTGCACGAGGTACGCGCAGTACGTCAGCCGGCTCAGTGGCATGAACACACCATGTGACAGAATTCTATTCACGAAACCTGCAAGTTCCAATATATCGAAAGATTATCGATCGGTATAACAAGGCGTATACTGCTATACATACACGGAATAGAACAGGACGGACCGAGCACGACCAGGCGCTGTCGCTTACGCTATAATTATAAGCTCATTGCACCGGAGGGTGTGCTCGTGCCGGAGAAAATTCTGAGTTACAGGGAGGAAGAAAAAACAATGGGGTGTCCCTATCATGGGACCTGAAGGACCCGTAGCCATGTATGTGCATTCATATACAATTACAAAGAAACATATGAGAGGTCAGACAAAAAAACAAAGAGAATCAGATTATACAACGAGTTTAAGGGGACCCCTATTTTAAGGGGTACCTAGAGGATCCTTTTAAAATATGCATTCAAATACGTGTTTCACATAATATGTACAAAAGGTGGTGTAACATTTACGGGGTGGTTGCATATAAATTGCACTACTCAGGCGTATGTAGCGCGCATTTTGATGAAACTTGGCACATATATCATATATGAACCATAGGGGAAAACGGAAGATTCAATAAAAAAAATAGTTTAACTTTTGACCACTTGGTGAAAAAGTAGCGCTTTTTTTTTATCGCAGTTGTCTTTTCTCACGGACCAGATAACATACAGGGTGTTTCGAAAAGAATCACCCGATTCTAAATGCGTATATTACGAAAAATATTGAACATACATAGACACTTAAGATTAATTTTATATTACATGGCCAATCAAAGTTTTTTACAAACCAAATTAAAGGTGCTCAATATGTCCACCTTGGGATGCACGGTAGTCAAATTCTTCCCAAACTTTTACGAGCATGTTTGCATCCACTGCGAGTGGATTTCTGCTGTCGATTTCAACCCGTGTCTCGGAATTGTTTACTCCATCGCCTAATGCTCTGAGCGGTACAGTTCAACACCAGGGTATTGTCGACGAAAAGCACGATGCACAACATTTGTTAGGGACTCGCAGATCGTGAAGCTTAGAACACACAACGATTTCTGTTGTGCAGTCACCATCTTGACAAACACTTAACATGCGGCCGAAGGAAAAGCGTTAGCGCTACCTGTCGGCAATTGCGTGAAACTGGAGGGAAACTCGTTTCCCTCTTTCTACCTATACATTATCCGATCAAAACGGATTAAAAGCTGAATGGTTATGATTTTTTTCTTAAATTGGACGATTCTTTTTGAAACACCCTGTATATACAAAGTTTTAAATTTCAATTAAATCCGTCAACTACAGCACGCGCTGCATAGGTCGGAGCAGCGTCAGTATAATCCAACTGACACTACTCCGACCTATGTAGTGTATTTCATTGAAACTTGGTATATACATTATTGGGGACCATGGTATATACGTTATTTTTGACCACGCGGGAAAGAAAATATCCGCGATGAAAAAATTTTTACCTAATGGTCAACAATTGAACTACTTCTTTTATTGAAACTTTCTCCCCCCCCCCATGGTCCATACCGCCTATATACCAAGTTTCATCAAAATACCTCCATCAGAATGGACGCTATAATGCGTCTTGAACTTGACTCAAATTTCACGCTATATACGTCTGAGTAGAGGCAATTTATGACCGCCCTGTAGAATAAATATATAGACAAAAGTGGGTGGTGTGTGGAATGCTCTAATACACAGCAATACACCAGAAAAATTCAGTTACTCCTCGATTGGGGGGGGGGGGCATTCAAGTATTACGTAAGTACAATTTTGGTCATTTTAGCCGCGCTCCAGCCCTCATGTCAGCAAAAGTAAGCTAAGCACTGGCCCCTCCCCTCCTCTTTGTCAGCAAAATCAAGTAAAAAGGGTCAGTCTCCTAGACTAATGCTGATCCTTATCTAGGAGCAATCGTTGCCATCACGACAAGTAACCATGATCGTCCCCGTCTTGCTATACCATGTCTGTAAACCTCAACAGCGTCATGGAGCTCCCCCCACCCCACTCCGGCTCCATGGGGACCCTCTACCTGACTGCAAGTACCAGGAGGATAAGGCCTTTCAATTTACATACGTACTTCCGGAAATCATAGATCATTTCCGAATTCATATTCTCATGCCCTTATTGCAGTGTTTCCCTAAATGTGCACGCGGCTGCTAGGGCGTCTCCAGCTTTTGTCAGGGGCGTCGCGGTGAGCTGGAGATATTGATTTTGTGTGCCTATTTATGCTTTGAAGTTTTGCTTTTGTACGAGGAAATGTTTATTACACTATTCTGGGGAGCCGCAGGAGACAAAAGTTTGAAAACCATTGCCCTATTTCTCACGTAATCATCATTAGAACTCCTCCCCAACTTTGTTAGCATGATTCCTTAAATGCGGATCCCCTCCCCACTCCACCGGGAACTCATGTATCACTTGAAATGCCCCCTTATGCTCCGAGTATCATCAGTATACTGAAATTTCACCAATTTGGCAAGAATTCACTGATTTCAGAATCTGGTTAAAACATTTTTGCTGAATCTCGCCAAGGGCGATCTGGCCAAACGAGCGCCAAATATCTCGGTTCGTAACTCGATCTTTCTTATGTCGAGGAGTAGCTGTAAATAATTCCGTTTCATACCTCCATTTTCAGTGACGCACGTGAAAACAACCCAGGCGATTCCGGCCGTGAACAGCGACGGGGAGAAGGCGTTGTAGAAAGCTGCTAACGGGACATCGATGTCCACGTGGTGCAACCCGTAGATCATCGGCAACGTCAAAAGAGCTGCGGAACACCAACCAATCGCTTGAACCGTCTGAAAATGCAAAGTCGTATTAAGTAAGCACCAGCCACAGATTGTTTCCAGTCTCAATCAATCAATCATTGTTCGAGAGCACAATCATAGTCTCTTGATTGGGCTTTTAACCTTTTGCGGTACCACGCAGCACCTCCTAGAGATAGAAGACCTCCGCAGTCTGCTTGTGACATCAGTAAGTAGTCCCATTTTCCCTCAGAATATTCAGGGGGGGGGGAAAATTCCCTGCTCTTGCCAGTATCATCGTTGTGAGGAAAATAAATGATCGGGTTCAGAATTGGCGATTTCTATGCCCCACATACAATCACTATGCGGTATTTGTGAGCCAATCAGGAAAATTCTACGCCAAAATAAGAAGAAACGAAATGGGATGCTGCGTTTTTCAAAATGTGGAAAACTTGCTAAGTATTCTGAATGACGTTGATGGCAAACAGTGCAGAGGCCTTCTATCTCTAGGAGGTGCTGTACCATATCGAGGTGGAATCACTAGGGAAAAACGGGTACTATTTGTTGGGGGTTGTACCGGTACAACCCGTTACTATTACAGGAAGGTAATACTGTGAATCTAGCTTCTTAGCAGAACTCATAAACCGTACAAAAACGCAATAGCTACTAGCATCCACAGGCGTTCCTTATTACGGTGGGGGAGGGGGGGGGGAAAGTCGATATTAACTACGAACTGTGAAGCAACGAAGTACTGGAAGAAACCTCTGGACCGCAAAGGGTCGGAAAAATGAAAATTGACTCACCATTGACAGGTGGCGTCTCTGGTCTCTTTCTCTATAAATTAAGTAACCAACTATCATCCCAACTAAATAAGGTCCGATCCGTATGTACGGCTTAATGTAGAATTTCAGGAAGAAATCATTCATTCTGGAAAATGAACAGTTACTAGTTAATTCAGCATAAAGGGTTAATTCTGGTTAAGTCATAACACTATCATGAAAATGACGGGATTGATATAATACGGTCGAATCCCGTTATAACGAATTCCAAGAGACCGGGGAAATCACTTCGTTATAACGAAATTTCGTTACAAGGGGATTCCAGGTTTTTGCACTGTTCCTATGTAAATTTATCTAGGGGGATTAGAGAAATGTTCGTTAAAACGAGATTTTCACTATAATGGTATTCGTTAAAACGGGATTCGACTGCACACGTCAAGACGAACAGTTTTCCCAATACCAGCCCAGCGTCGCAACCCACTTATTCCGGGGGGGGGGGGATATGTGCATCACCCTTTCAAAAAAGTCGCAAAATGTATGTTGTTTTTATACAAAATATAGTTCCGCTTCAGCTTTTAAAAAAAGGGATATTTTTCTTGTACGAGAGTAAGTAGCCATTTTTATAATTTTTTTTCAAGATCAAAGAATGCATAATTATTGGCCCAAAAGTGAAAAAAAATGCAATATATGTCTCTTTTTATTTTTTGAATTGTCCCATTGCATTAACACGTTCAGGAAATGTTTTGCCTAATTCGCTCCAAAAGGGTGTGTTGCGGTTGCGTAGGGACAACTCGCGAAGTCCTCACTCCACTTCCCTTATTGCTCAGTGTTTCAGTCACAGGCTATTATGTAGAGGAAAAAAATTGTCGGATTTATTTCTGGACGGTATTATGCACACATGTGGGAAAAAAGAATTTTCCCCCCTCACTCTGGGGGTTACCTTTCTTCCTCTCTCTTCTTTGGCACCAATGGCTAAAATTATATGTCAACAAGCGTTGATCAAAAAAAGTGATTTGCGATCCTTAAGCCCCGTTTACACGTGCAATAAAATATCCCGGGTAGTTACACGTAACAGGGATTTTCTCTACAACCCGTTTACATGGCGTTTTTAGTTTATGCCGGTATTCCCCCCCCCCTTCTTTCCGGAAGTCGTCACTTGTTACGTGGGTTGAACGAAAGTGGTTAGTTCGAAGGAGCTTACAGTAGTTTTTGCGGTGCAAAGGATTCTGGGAAAGGAGGTCGGAGTCACCAACCATAACAAAGATAGGACTCTTTTGACGGATCTTCGTCCCTCCTTTTTTTCCCCCACGAGGAAAAAAAGTTGCCATGCAGGTAATAACCACCAAAGCGACCCCCAATCTTGCACATGTAAACGGGGCTATAGTTCCATTGAAGGATTTTTTGTCTTTCCGTGTACTACCTGTCACCTCGCATTTCGGCGGTATAAATGAATATCAATTTTCAATGTATCGCCATCTATTGCTAAACATTAGTAAAAGCTATTTTAAGCATAAACTATAAAAATAAGAATATTAAAAACTAAAATTGATTTAATTTAATTGGAAATTCTATTTTGCAATTTTATTTAACTAAGAATTTAATTTTGCTTAGCAATAATAATATTTTGAAGGAATTTCTTTGATTATCAAATCTAAAGTTATTTTATATATAGTTAAAGAGAAAAACAGAAAAGTTCTGCGATGAATTATTTTCAAGCGGAGGAAATGGATTCCCATGATAAAATTTTGCGCTCTGTATTGGCAGATGCATGGCTTTGTTGCGTGTGTAGATTGCGCACAACTTTAATCCACCTTCTTTCAACTAGTACACAGCCCTGATCTATCACCGCAGAAGCAATTTAAGCCCCTCGCCTTAAGCACTGCCTCGAAGACATTTGCAAACATTTCAGGCCCCTGCCCAATATAGATGAGGCAACACTATCTGTAGCGGAAAACCTCCGCGCAAAGCTCGTGACGTCACTGAAGAAGGTCATCTCACCCCTGTAGCCATTGAATATACTACAAAAAAGGGTAAAGATGACGCATGTGGGGGTCGGCCTGCTATATCTAATGACTATAGGTAAAATGACCTACAGTGACGTCACGAACTTCGCGCGGATGCCTTCTGCTGTAGATGGTGTTGTATGAGGTGACATTGGAATATTGCAGTTTATGAGTAGGACTACTCTGGGAGATGTACCGTGTGTGTTAGCTGTTTACGGGAAATTCCACCCCCTTCACGTTTCATTCCCGGTACATTTCTCCCCGACAATTCACCCCCCACCCCGAGTGGCCAAATGGGTGGCTGAGTGACCATATGACTGACCAAGTGGATGGACACCACACGAGTGACCGCATGAATGAATGAATGTTCGTAAGACTGACCAAGTTAGTGGGTGAGTGACCGTATGATTTGATCTCGTGTGTAAGCGGGTGCTACCATCCTGCGGAACAATTTAGCTGTAGGAAAAAACGATAATTAAACAATTTTTTTCACTTACCTCGCCGTGAATCCTTGTATATCAACGATGTGGATGAGAGTGAAAAAGGGTGAAAGGAACTCGTAACTCCAAGAGACGGCGATCGCGCAGATCCACGAGCCCAACATCAAACTGCCCACTAAGGATAAGCCCACCTTGTGATTCCTAAAATATAATCATAACATGCGTGAAAATCTTGTTTTCCTAATAAATTCAAGGGTTAGACGACGAAACCAGTTGATTCTTACACACATACCTCCATAGAGGATACAATAAGAGAGGGCTAACCACGTAGAACTGCATGTCGCATGCCAGGAACCAGCTCCAACTCATACACTGCAATTGGAAATTTTATCAGATTCTCTGTGATATGGGTATTTAAAAATAATAATAAAAGAAACTTTTTTTGTGTGTGTGAAAGATTTTAATATACAATCTAATTTTGTTCGATTCAGTTGTTCGTGGTACAATGCATATTTCCGTAATTTGTGGATGGTTGTGCAGTGCGTATTGTGGTGCATTGAGGAACGTATACATTAGCGCGCCGATCTTCCAACGTACGACCCCCCCCCCCCCTGCAGCGATTCTAGTCCGCACGTGGGTACACAAACTTCCTTTGTGTTTCCTTCCTTTCCTTTGTGTTCGTTGAAAAAAACCGATTCCGTACGGGCCGAGCTCAAACAGCTGAGAAGTCGCTCACAAATACGCATATATTACTGAACAACCAATCGCGAATGCTTACTTTGCATGAACCGGACGCTAATGTAAACGCACTGCGTATTGTGCTGTATAGCAGATAATTATTGTGCAGTGCGTATTGTTCTGCATTGCGATGGTTGTGTGCAATGCGTATTGTTCTGCATTGCGATGGTTGTGTGCAATGCGTATTGTTCTGCATTGCGATGGTTGTGTGCAATGCGTATCGTGGTGTATTGCGTGTTGTGCTGTATAGCAGGTGGCTCTGCATGGCGCATTATGCTGTGTTACCGATGGTGCTACATTGCGGATGGTTGTGGAGTAATGCGTAATGTGCTGTATTACGTATCAAATTTTTTTTAAAAAGATTTCAATACATAATCAAACTTCGTTCGAACGAGAATATCCAGTACTCACCGGCTTATTGGTGAAATTGTTGATGTATAACATGTTCCACCACCAGGACTCGCTGCAAAGTGCTTCGTTGCCATTCGAGGGCCATAACGGTCCGTCTGCGACATACTTCGTCAAGGCGTAATTGAATCCCAGTACGACGGCGTAGACTGGAGTCAATCTATGTAAGAAAGAGAGAGAGAGATTCATCTTCAGTAAGTATCGACTCGACGTTTCTCCTTACAGAAACATTGAAACATTAACCTTTCAACACACGTATGCTCAATCCATGGTCCGCGAACCAAATAGGGCTTTTGAAGTCATCTGATGTGACCCATGACTTCACATAGCTTTGATGAAATAAGCGGAACATTTCAGATCACTTAAGGGACCTGCAGCATATTCAGAGATCACTTGAGTGGCCCGCGACACGTTTTCACACCAATGTTGTAGCCCACACTTTCGTAAAGGTTGAACACCCTTGCTTTAACTGCCAAGACAACTGAAGACTGCTCAGATAGGAAGTATGGGGTATATTTTGACACTGTGAGGGTAGGAAAGAGAGAGAAGATGGAAAACCCTTCAGTGTCAGAAGTGCGAGTGTCATAAGTGGGAACCGGAGAGAAAGATAGGTTCAAGTCCCAATGGAGGGTGGAGGAGATATATTAGTCAGTATATCGATATTAGAATCTACTTTGAGAAGAAATATCTGAGTGTTAAAGAACTACTACTACTACTATTTGACCTTACATGCACCTCGTACACATTCCTCTGAGGAATTTCTAACGAATCGGTTCATGCCGGAGCATGTGATATGAGTGTATTTACGACACTCAACTTATTTATCTCATCAGAGCTGTGTTTCGTGTTTTTACTGGTGCTGTCATCTGTGTTCCATATTTTGAAGTGAACTTGGAATGCGTTAATTTTCATGTTATGTGTAGTATCATGCTGAAGGTCTGCTTGCTCTCTGTGGAGAGGCTTCTTCTGGCTTAATGGGAGACAGGCTCGCATTCGCGCCTTGAAGTTGATAAGCCGCAAAAAACGAACTTCATCTGACCATCACTGCGCCACCCATATGGTTCGAACCAGGGCTAGGAGTCCAACACGATGCCCACACGACCACACAGCGGCTATCTTTCAAGAAACTGTAAAATCTTCCCAAACAGTGTGCAAATTCTTTTGTCCACGACGCGACGGTTGGATTTTCTCCAGCATGGCCACGCCTTCCGGTGCAATGGGCTTTCATCGCACAAGCGACAGCCTGATCGTTCTCGGTTCACATATTATATGACCCGTGCATGTTAAAAAATTGGTAGTGAAAATGTTGAAGAGCGCGTTTGCTCATTCATCTCGCATTTTCGTAGCCAACGCGCAGGTCTGCAACTAAGGGAGGAGCAGGGTCTGATGCCCCTGGCTCTGGGAAGCGAGCTTAGCTTATCGTTTTCCAATTAAAAATTACGGATCGGAAGGCAGCAAAATGGATACCGGCAACGGGGCGGCAGAACAAATTTTTCTTTCTAGTTGCGGCCCTGCCAACACGCACAACATTTACATGATAACATACAGATTGTCTTGTAAGTGCTAAAGCGGTCTCATAAATGGTTTGTCGTAGAGGTATGGTTTCAATTTAAAAAAAAAATGCTCAAAATGTGTTAAAAATTCCCCTGCATCAATTTCCAGAGTGCAAATACAGTGCGTCACAAAATAAAAATCACATTTGTTTTTACGGTCTCTTCCCCCGTCCTTTAACTTCCACTTAAAAAGTCGTGTCCCTGTCTTTTCTGAGTCCAACAAAAGATATCCTATGATTTTAACTGCAATATTCGCAGAGATGTTCGAAAATCGAAGATAAGTTGATCAAGGGAAGCATAAATGAGGGAGGTTATAGTGAGCGTTATTATGTAATTGTTTGAGCGTTAATATATTAATTATTATTATAATTGAGCGTTGTACGTTAGTTTTTGCTGTTACCTCCCAACTTTTCTCTGGTTTTTGAATTACAATATTTCATCTAACATTGCAGTTAAAAACATGGAATTTTTTGTGTTGGCGTCGGGCAGCAACTGCCTAATTGGAAGTTAGAGGATGGGTGCGGGACACCCTGTATGCTCACACACGCAACATGGCATTTAATGAAGCAAGATACTCACCGCCAGTAGCGATGGAAGTAGTACAGTCCCCAAGCTATTTGGCCATCTCTCTTGTCGGCTTCACGTAGGAACAGGAACGTCAACAAGAAACCACTTCGGTTGTACACACACATGCGAAGAAATGCAATTCATTTAATATTTGAACCAGTATAACTCATGTATGTATATTCTAATCACTGATATAATTCTAACCTCAACAAGAAGAACGAGTCGACAGCAAACACTCCGTGCGTGACAACTTGGAAAGCGGCGGTGTCAGCTATGTACAGGCTTTCGGGTAATCCCACTGCATTGAAGAAATATATAGTATTAGTTATTTTGAAAAGAGAAGGTAGGCTTTCTCACAAGGCCGGAGTTTATAACAAATTTCATACCTTTCGGGCTGTAATGCCGTATTCCAGACTGCTTTCGTAGCAGACGTTTCGTCCACTACTGCGGTGGACATCTTCAGAGCTGTTTTTTGGTGAGCGAGGAGACGAAAAGACCTCCTACGGTAACCGTTGTCGACTGACGCTTTCGCTGGAGACCCGGAAGGATCAACTTCGTCGTTGTGACGCCGAGCAAGTGACGTGTAGATGTTGATGGCACGTGGCGACTTCTGATTGGGTGAGTGAGGATTGGAGTTGGGGGAATGAAGATATCTTCAGAAACCCACTTCTACTCCCGACTCAGTGATAGTAACTCGTGGAAAATATCCCATATTCGTGGGAAAAATTTGCCCAAGTGGGAAATTTCTTAGCATTTGTGGGAAATTTTGAGAGTTCATTAAACAAAAGAATTTTTGCAAAAAATAAAAAATTAATGCAGTGCAATACATTTCTATTGTAAAATACTTGATTACGTATTTTCCCCGCTAGATGGCAGCACATTTTTCTGAATGTGTGGGGGGGAAAAATTTAGTCAAAGGGGAAATTTTTTTGAGGGAAATTTCGCTGGAAGAGGTTACCATCACTGTCCCGACTAAACCGCGAAGCTATTGAGATCGTTAAGCACAGGGATAATTTCAACAGGAAGGAAGAAGGGCTGCACGTGAGCAAGATGTGACACCCGGCAATCCGAAATACCAAGATCAGGACGGTTAGAAAATCAACTCTTCCGAATTTGGACCCCCCCCCCCCTTTTCACATTTTAAGACTCCGATCCCCACTTACACAATCAGAAGTTGCCATCAACATTTACGCGTCACTTGCTCGACGTCACAACGAAGAAGTTTGTGGACACCATATGTAGTTGCCGGAGGTGATAATGACATTTAAATTGAAGTAGCTATTTATCCATAGTTAAATTTTATTTGACTCCACTAAGACTGTTCAATTCTAGATACGGTTAAATATACGGTTTATTAATTAGAAGAAACACACGGCACGTTAACACATATATACGAAATAATAATACACGGACACACAGTTAAAAGACATTTCTACTCTGCAAGAAACCAAAGCCTTCTCTCCCAAACAGCGGAAGAGAGGCCAAGAAAAGGCGCGCACACATAACGAGGTGTTGGCAGATTTATGCTATTCGAAACCAACACCTACACACTCTTGCCGACAGCATCGCCACAGTACTCCCCCACGAGTCCGAAGGACGTTAAGCTTGATAAGGTGTTACAAAACGGACTTTCCGTCCGAACCTCGTGACGAAGCCCTGTGGCGAGGCTGGGGCATTACATATAGATGATTTGCGAACATTAGATTCTTTGCATTCGAGAGAATTAAACAAAAATGCAGGTTTTAAACGATCAATAGAAATACACTTAGATTCATTATTGATACGCAAAGTAAAAAATTTATCAGTCCTATTCAAAACTTCATAAGGTCCTTGGTAAGGCTGCTGTAGCGAACGCCTTACAGTGTCAACCCTCACAAAAACGTGTGTGGATCTGGCCAAGTCCTTGTGCACAAAAATGTTTTTTGAGGAATGATTGGACAAAGGCGAAGGACGAAGCTTTGACATAGTCATACGCAAGTTCGTGACATAATCAGATTTTGAGGTGTGCTTACCGGAATCTTTGAAGAAGTCTCCTGGTAACCTCAGAGATGTTCCGTAGACCATGTCCGCCGGCGTAGCACCAAAATCAGGTTTGAAACTTGAGCGTATCCCGAGTAGAATGGTAGGAAGAACGTCAACCCATCTTTCAGTGGCGTGACACATGATGGCAGCTTTCAAGTCCCTGTGGAATCTCTCGATGGCTCCATTGCTTTGTGGGTGGTAAGCGGTAGTACGCACCCTGTCCACACCCAGCAACTTCGCAAGAGATCGGAAGAGTTCAGATTCAAACTGAGAACCCCTGTCCGTAGTAATGCGTTCTGGAACGCCAAAACGGGAGATCCAATTCGACAGGAAAGCGAATGCCACAGTTTCAGCAGTCTGATCGGGTACAGGAATAGCTTCCGGCCATCTGGTGAATCGGTCACTGCAAGTCACAACGTAGCGATTTCCTTTACTTGGTGGAAGTGGACCCACGATGTCAATATGGACATGCGAGAACCTTGCGGAAGGTAATCCGAATGCACCAATAGGAGAATGTGTGTGACGACCAACTTTGGATCGCTGGCAATGGATGCAAGTTTTGCACCACTCTTTGCAGTCCCTTTCTAAAAATTTCCAGATGAATCGTCTGCGAACCATTTCAGTAGTAGCTTTGGCACCAGGGTGGGAGAGGTTGCGCACTGCATCAAAAATAGCGCGGCGAAACGTTGACGGTACGTAAGGTCTAATTGAACCAGTGGAAACATCACACTGTAGAGTGACTTCAGGAGAACCGAAAGTCATTGGTTTTAACTCGAGACCTGAGTCCATTTCACGAAGTAATCGCAATTCTTCCTCATCCTGAGCGCGAGCCATCTCGGCGAAATCGATACTAGGAGGTATTTCAATTTCCGATATTCTTGAAAATGCATCGGCTACTGCATTTCGATCGCCTGAAATGTGCTTGATACGGGTTGAAAATTGACTAATGAATTCTAGATGACGAATCTGCCTAGGTGAACATTTTTCACTTTTTTGGGAAAATGCATAGACCAATGGTTTGTGGTCTGTGAGAATTTCGAAGTCAGATCCCTCCAGCATATGTCGAAAATATTTAATTGCTGAATATATCGCTAGCAATTCTCGATCGTACGCACTGTATCTGCGTTCAGCTGAAGTTAGCTTACGCGAGAAGAATCCTAATGGCTGAGTTTGATCATTAACTGCTTGATTCAAAACTCCGCCAATCGCGAAATCAGACGCGTCGACAGCTAGAAGGAGATGCGCACTTGAAATAGGATGAGCCAATAGAGCAGCATTGGAAATCATTTCCTTGCATGACTCGAATGCAGATTTTGCTTCCTCAGACCAGACGATTTTTGTTTTATCCCGTTTTTGTTTGCCTTTAACTAGATCATGCAAACATGCTTGCGTAGAGGCAGCGTTTTTCATGAAACGATGATAAAAATTTATTAGTGCCAGAAAACGTCGCAGCTCATCGATTGTGTTGGGCAATGGATAGTCCAAAAGTGCGGTAACACGATCCGGCAACGGGGAAATGCCCTTTTCTGACACAAGATGACCTAAAAACTGAATTTCTTTGAGTCCAAATTGGCATTTGTCAGGATTGAGAACTAAACCGTATTCGCTTAGTCTCTTGAACAACACATCGAGATCTTGTTCATGCGACTTCTCATCAGCTGACGCAACAAGAATGTCGTCTAAGTAAACATAGCAGAAGTCGAGATCCGAGAGGATGCTGTCAACGAATCGTTGAAATGTTTGTGCGGCGTTCCTGAGCCCAAAGGTCATGAAAACATACTCAAAGAGACCGTGCGGTGTAATCACAGCCGTCTTGGGAATATCACTTTCTTTCACAGGAATCTGGTGGTATGCCTTTACAAGATCGAGTTTAGAAAATATTCTTTTTCCAGCCAGACCGAAAGAAAAGTCTTGAATATTGGGAATAGGATAACGATCAGGAGTAGTTACGGCATTCAACCGACGAAAATCACCACATATGCGCCAACCACCTGTCTTTTTTGGGACTAGGTGGATAGGACTAGCCCAAGGGCTTTTGCTAGGACGAATGATGCCTTGCTTCAAAAGTAAGTTAAATTCTTTCTTGACGGCAAAAAGTTTTTCAGGAGAAAGACGTCTAGCCTTTGCGAAGACGGGAGGCCCTGATGTTTCGATGAAGTGGATAATGGCATGTGGTTTGGGTTGAGAATTTAAGACCGAACCAGTGAGATTTGGGAACTTGGTCAAAATTTTATGGTATGTAGTGGCACCAGAAACTGTAGTTAGACCGAGAGAAGGACCAGTGGTAACGACACCAAGAGAGTATAGAGTTGTCAAATTATCAACCAACCGGCGATTCTTGACATCAACAAGTAAACCGAATCTCTCCAAGAAATCGGCACCCAAAATAGGACTTGTGACGTCGGCCACTAAGAAATTGAATGAGAATATTCTCCTCAGTCCGAGATCAAGTTCAAAATGCTTAGTTCCATATGTGTGAATTTTAGTGCCATTAGCCGCATATAACGAAAGGTCGTCAGGCTTGGAAGCTTTGGCAAGTGATTTAGGAAAACAGCTCACAGCTGCACCACTGTCAACAAGAAAACGAATTTTCGATTTTCTATCACAAATGAATAAGCGACTTTGAAAGTGGCAATCTCCGGCCGCCGCTGTAACAGGATTGCCCACTAGTTTTCCGAGTGTTGGCAAGGTGAAATGCAACGATGTGCTTTTTCACCATATCGAGCATGATACCAGCACAATTTGCGTCGATCGGAGCGATCTGAAGATTTTTTCCGCTCACGAGTTTTCGAATTGTTTCGCGACCGACCTCTGTATTGGTTTCGAGAACGAGAGAGCTCTTCGACTCGTGTAGCGAGCGATGCAATTTCTTTTTTAAGCTCATGCAACTCTGAAGAAGGCAGAGGAGGTTGAGACACCTGAGAAACGACAGCGTTGAAACTCGAAGCTTCTAATATGCGATCAGCTATCTGAGCTAAAGAGTCAAGAGGATCCCGACAAATCGACAAAATTTGTTGAACACTGACGGGTAATCTTTGCTGCCATAATGTGCTCAAAACATCATCACTGATTGTGTTATTCGACAAGTTTCGCATCTCACAAAGTAGCTGGGACGGTTTTTTGTCGCCTAGCTCGCACTCATGAAAAAGAGATTTCAAGCGAGCAGTTTCAGATTGAGCAAATCGAGAAAGAATACGTTTCTTTAGAGTCTCATATAAATCGTGTGAGGGAGGATTACGTACTAAATCACTCACGTAAGACAAGATTTTTGTGTCGAGAACGGAAATCACCGAATGAAACTTCGTCTTATCCGCGGTAATGCCTGCCGTGATAAACTGGGATTCCACTTGAAGGAACCATAAATCAACGTCGGCTTCCCAAAATGGAGGCGCACGGAATGAAACACGTGAGACTTCGGTTCCCGAAAGGGAAAGTTCAGTCTGACTAGCAGTTGCTTGCGGATTTGCCATAGCGAAAGAATGAAGACGGCAATAGTCCCACGAAAGAGAGAAATATTCACTCACCACGAAACTGAAATTAAAATCCACGTTGCAGAGAGGTATTCATGATTCGTTGTAACGTACGAGGCTGAACTGGAACAGTGGTTTCAGAAGGTAATATCCGATAGTCCTGAGTCACCAGTTTGTGGACACCATATGTAGTTGCCGGAGGTGATAATGACATTTAAATTGAAGTAGCTATTTATCCATAGTTAAATTTTATTTGACTCCACTAAGACTGTTCAATTCTAGATACGGTTAAATATACGGTTTATTAATTAGAAGAAACACACGGCACGTTAACACATATATACGAAATAATAATACACGGACACACAGTTAAAAGACATTTCTACTCTGCAAGAAACCAAAGCCTTCTCTCCCAAACAGCGGAAGAGAGGCCAAGAAAAGGCGCGCACACATAACGAGGTGTTGGCAGATTTATGCTATTCGAAACCAACACCTACACACTCTTGCCGACAGCATCGCCACAAGTTGATCCTTCCGGGTCTCCAGCGAAAGCGTCAGTCGACGACGGTTACCGTAGGAGGTATTTCGTCTCCTCGCTCACCAAAAAACAGCTCTGAAGATAGAAATGAATTACCTTTTGGGTTAGATAATACAATTGAAAGCCGACGTAGTTGAACCCATCCGTGGTTTTTTTACAATTTTGGGTTCAACTACGTCGGCTTTCAATAGCTCTGAAGATGTCCATCGCAATAGTGGACGAAACGTCTGCTACGAAGCAGTTTGGAACATGGCATAACAACCCGAAAGGTATGAGATTTATTATTTAGAATCAAAATCCATCTCTTCTCTCCGATGGAATATTACATCCGGGTGATTCACGGAAAATTCACTGCTAGGAAAACTCGCAGAGCAAACAATTTACCGGCAACAATTCACCGATAAGAAAAAATTCACCGTAATCACGACCAACACCCCCCCTGTAACTAAGATCAATAGATAAGATCCTATCGGGTTGTCTCTTATCCATAGAGGGTGGTAGCACTACTCGGGGGTCAGACGACAGTGAGATTTGCTAATATAATTTTTTGGGGTTGCAAGTATGTAAATTAATCAGCTGGTATTTTTCAAGCTATAGAGTGGTTAGTGCGATTAAATATACCTTGGTGGGCTCATCCAACGCCCCCTAAAGAAGAGGGTGTTGGCTCACCGAGGTTGCAAAAACAAGCTTTCTGCTCAGAGTGGCGTCTAATCGTTAAAAAAAACGGCATATAGCAGTGATTCTCAACCTGTGGGGCGCGCCCCCCTGGGGGGGAGGGCGCGATAGTACTGAAAGGGGGGCGCTAGCATATCGAAAGAAATATGTATTATTTAAAAAAATGGTTATTTTACTCTGAAAGGAAAGCAAAACAAAATGCATTATAAGATAATAAAAAATAAAATTCGCATTTACACTGATGTAATACACTTCAAATACGACTTTATCAGTACTGCACAATGTATTTAATAATTAGAATACCAATATAAATGAAAAACAAGTTCAATTATTTTTAGTGACTCCCTTGTGCTTGTCTTGAAGAGCAAAGTTTTTCGAAGGAAGGTTTAATATTAGAAATGAACACTCTGAGTTCTTTTTCTATATTTAGTTGAGATCTATATTTTGTCTTCAAAGCAGCCACTGCAGGAAATCCGGTTTCGCAAAGGTAGGATGTTGGAAATGGTAATAGTATACGAAATGCTCTTTCTTTCAGTGCAGAAAACTCATCATCTACCCCTGCCCAAAATTCAAAGAGTGATTTATTACTAAATTGTCTTTTTATTTCGCCACTTGCCGTGAAGTCTATGAAGATTTCTTCTTCAGCAGTTGAGAGACCATGGGGAGTATTTCGAAATGGATCCCTAACCCACTCGTAACTTACTACCAAGTTGTCGTCAGCAAGAAAATACTTTTTGAAATTCTTTGCCAGCATGGATAAATGATTTTCAGTGGTTAGAAAAACCACTTTCACATGCTGTTCTTCAGCTTTGTAAGTTTTAACACATTCATCCACATTTGCAAACATTTCTAAGTTTTTTTTGCTTTAAATTTCTGCTCCACAATTCTAATTTTCTACAAAAAGCATTAACTTTATCACTTGTATCCAACATATGTGTATTTGCTCCTTGGAGTTGAAGATTCAATTTATTTAATTTATCAAATATGTCTACCAAGTAGCTCAATTTCATCACAAATAAACGATCTCGAAACATCTCGGCTTCCGGTCGGTTTTCCTCTTCTAGAAAAATTGCGATTTCATCTCTTAATTCATAAACACGTTGCAAAAATTTCCCACGTGATAACCATCGCGACTCGCAATAAAATAGTAACGCTGAATGTACTGCACCCATATCTTTACAAAGTGCAGAAAAAATTCTTGATTTTAGGGGTCTCATTTTTATATAATTTACTACAGTCACAACCGTTGTTAGCACGTTATTAAGACCAGGGCTCATTTCTTTGGAAGCTAAAGCTTCTCTATGGATCATGCAATGTGTCCAGACACACTGTGGGGATTTTTGTTTCACAAGTGCTTGTATACTTTGAAATTTTCCAGACATTGAACGAGCACCATCGGTGCATATTCCAACGCAATTTTTCCACTCTATGTTTGCGTCGTTTATAAAATCATTTAAGATAGCAAATAATGAGAGTGCTGTTGCTTTGAGTTCTATTTGTTTGCAGAAAAGTAGTTCTTCTACTGCTGACGTACCATCACAAAATCGAACATAAGCAATGAGATGAGCATCTTTATTGCTATCTATTGCCTCATCAAGCTGAATTGAAAACAATTTGTCACGTAACTTCTCGAAAAGCTGATGCTGTACATCTTCAGCTATATCACCAATTCGACGGGCAACAGTATCATTTGAAAGAAGTATGGACTGTAATTGTTTGGCAAAATTATCCCCAAACATAGTTTCTACTCTTCCCCTTCTTTAGCATCTCCCTTCTCTTCTTTACTCCTTTTTTTCTCTTCCCGCAGTCCCCCCCCCCCCAACCGAAACTAAAACTAATGTCGTTAACTCCCACGAATAAAGGGGTCCTTTACTGCAGTTTTTTTTGTCTCGATCAGCTAACACGCAGATTATAACATACACATTCACGATAGATTCGATAGCGATAGGGAACGGGGGGGATACAGAGCTCCCTGTTGGGAGGGATGATTTTTCTAATTGTTGTGAATGGGTTGACATACATCCCACATTGTTCAGTGTTTTCGTGACTTTCTCAGAGGAAAGATTGTTTTATTTTCGTTTAAAATAAGTTGATAAAAGTAATTTTCAGCAAATTATTTGAATGTAATATTCCATATGAAAGTTCCACAAATTTTATGGGGGGGGGGGGGTTGCCCCCCTGTACTGCACTTGTGGGGGCGGGGGGGGCGATGAAAATTATGATTGAAAATTGGGTCGCAAATACTGAAAGATTGAGAAACGCTGCTCTAGAGAGAGCAGGACGTGAGCGGTATCCGCCTTGACAGTGCTGAGAACTGTGTCCCCCAATATCTTTCGTCGGAACATCACGTGACTCGGTGAAAACAAACACGACGTCCCCCCCCCTCCCCCCCTGTTATTTTCTTATGGCATAAATAGGAGTTTAAGACAATAAATGAAAAAATAATTTCAGCTTGGACGAGATAATTCCAAAATTAATGAAAGTTATAATTTCAGCATTAAAGAAAGATAATGTCAGCATTAATGGAAGAAAATATTCTAGAATTAATGTAAGAGATAATTACAGCAATGATAAAAGTGATAATCCCAAAATTAGTGAAAGAATTCATGTGAAAGCGATAATAATAAAATTAATGAAAGATAATTCCAAAATGAAGGAAAGATAATTCCAGAATGAAGGAAAGATAATTCCAGAATGAAGGAAAGCGATAACTCCAACATTAATGAAAAAGAGATAATTCCAAAATTAATGAAAAAGAGATAATTCCAAAATTAATGAAAGAGACAATTTCGGAATTCATGAGATATAATTTCAGAATCAATAAAAGAAATAATTCCAGTATTAACGAAAGAAATAAATCCAGAATTGATGAAAGCAGTTATTTCAGAAGTAATGAAAGAAATAATAATAAAGGAAATAAAATTCCAGAATTAATGGAAGAATATTCAAACAATAATGAAGGAAAATTCCAGAACTGATGAATGAAAATTCAAGAATTGATGAAAGAAATGATTCCAGTATTAATGAAATAAATAACTTAATCTTTTTTCACCTTTAGATGAGTTCTCTATCCTTTTTTTTAATCTTTAAAACCCAATATTTAGAGACCGAATTGTACATTTTTATGGGCAAATTGCCAGGCGGGAACTTTGTTTCCAGAGAGTCCCGTAATTTCCTTGCATTTGATGTCGCTGCAGTCGCGGTGGCTGGATGCTCCCTCCAGTAATATAATCTCGTCTGCTTCTCTTCAGGTTACTTGTTTTTGGCGTCTCCTTGTGTCCTGAAAAAATTACTGAACTGGCAGTTTAAACTTCCAGTTCTGTTCGTGAGCTTAGCTTGTAGGGAACCGACTTCTTCTCTGTCGTCTGCTCATTAAGAGGCTCTTTGTTTTGGACGTCTCCTTGTGCACAAATAAAATAACCGAACTTTTAGTTTCAATTTCCAGTTCAGTTCACGAGCTTTGTTTATAAGGAACTGAGCGGAATAAAGAATATAGTTTTTTCACTTTGAACTTCATCATCACCACATGAGTGACTTTTAAATTTGACATTAGATGGCAGCACATTACTATAAAGTGCAGTGTGGAAAAATTCACTTTTTGCGATCTTACCTGTCGTTTGGTGGTGTGGAGAATGTTTTTTCCTTGGTTTTGAATGTATCCTTGGGTCTTGAAAAAAATTACTGAACTGGAATTTTGATCTTTCAGGTCAGTTTATAAGCTTTGTTTATAAGGAGCGTAGCTGAATGAAGAATTTAGTTTTTTATACCTGAGCTTCTCGTCATCACCACGTAAGGCACTTCTGATTTTGAAAGTAGGTAGCAGCACCAACAATATTTTTAAAAATGAATTTCTTAAAGTACTCTAGAGCAGTGGTTCTCAACCTGGGGCCATATGGCCCCCTTGCGGTCCTGGGATGTTCTAAGGGGGCCACGGGAGAAAATCAGAAGTAAGGTGATCCACGACAGGTAGTGAAGGAAGTCAGAAAGCTGTGAAGAGAAAAGCTTTAAAAATGTAACACATGATTGAAAAATATTACTACTTTCAGAATCCATCAGATCCGTCCATAGAACCAGGGGCATCTTAACCCTTGAGTCTGTGTGGGCATGACCCGGGTCTTCATGTCTATAACGGAGGAAGGGGGATATGGGATCTGGTACTATGATTTTTATATGTAAGTTGTTATTTTCAGCTAAGTATGGAGGGCCGCCAGAGCAGCGGTTGATGTGTTGGGAGGGTCGAGTTATCGTGCAGGTTCGTTCGATCGTCCCGTATTTTACACAGACCATTTTTTACCATATAATTTGACTCCTGGAACTCACTCTTGGATGAGGGTAGAGGGGGGCCACGAGAAAAAAATGTGATCCATAGGGGGGCCATGAGCTGAAAAAGGTTAAGAAACACTGGCATATAGAACAGTAATTGGCTACAATGATAATACTGACGTCGCTCTGCGCATTAATGGCGGATGGTGAAACGGCCTTGATTTTTATGTAGGTTATAGGAAAAGCTGCGGAATATCGATTTGCCCGGAAGAGGGCCCGCGGTGCTGTGGAGACGGCCTTGTTCCCCCACATAGCAAAAAAAAAAAAAATTGGACAACGGTAAGTTTTTTTTAACAAAGCCTCTTACATGACAATCCAGTATTCAGTGAGAATGCGAAAGTATGGCCGAGTAAGACCCACGACATGCTGAGAAACCGTATCCCGTGAACGCAACGGAATTCGCCTTTGTTGCTGGTGTCGAGTATCTTGGCACCGTTGGTGAGGACGCAGAAGCATTTCAGGAACTGCATCAGTTTACGATGGCCAACATTACCTGCAAAACACACCAAAACATTGTGGAAATACTGTTATAGTCAAATACGTATGTACTTCAATAAAGCCAGTCCCCGACTTACGATTGTTTTTAAGTTCTTAACCAAAAGTTTTTGGCGATCTTGGCGATATCCGGCAATGTTTCAACCAGACTCGCTTTCTGCTCTCAAATCAGCGGATTGGCGTGATTTCGTCTCGCGAATCACAATGTTCAGAACAAAGCTGCATTAAGAGTTATCTTTCAAGCGGCTTTGGTTCAGAACGTATATTGTTCCGTAGGTCAGGGAGTGGCTGTTATTTGTTTCTACTGCTTTTTGTTTTTGGAACAGTAATCTTCAACTTTTTGTTTGCGAGCATCATGCCGATCTCCGAAGATTACTACAAACAGTGCTATAACGTGTGTGTGCTGTATTGCCGATGATGATACATCGCGTATTATGCTGCATTGGCGATGGTGGCACATTACGTATTGTGCTGGATTGGAGATGGTTGTGGTGCAATGCCTATTGTGCTGTATTGATTATGGGGATGCATTGCGTATCGAAATGCATTGTGTGTATTGTGATGTTTTGCCAATGGTAGTGCATTGCGTATTGTGCAGTATTGCTGATGGTTGTAGCGCAATGTGTATCGTGGTGCATTGCGTATTTTGCCATTTAGCAGATGGTTCTGCATTGCGTATTGTGTGATGTATTATCGATGGTGGTGCATTGCGTATGGTACTACATTGCCGATGATGGTGCATTGCGTATGGCACTACATTGCCGATGATGGTGCATTGCGTATGGCACTACATTGCCGATGATGGTGCATTGCGTATTGTGCTGTATAGTAGATGGTTCTGCATTGTGTATTGTGCATCGTTGTGCCTATTTAGCTCAAATCGAGTAATTAAGTAATTAGTCAATAGCCATTACGTTAATGTGAGTTTGAGAAAATGTCAAAGCCTGCAGGTGCTATTCTTCTGATGAAGGCCTCGTACGGTTCTCAGGACTCTGAAAAAGTCGAAGTTCCCCCCCCCCTCCCTTATCACAAGGATGTCTATTTCTTAGCATTGTAAATTCATACTCATGTGTTCATTGTGCCCAATGTCCGATGCCATGGTTTCGCCACTTCCAGCTTCATTCATTTTCCCATCGTTATGCAAGTTGTTTACGCCATTGATGTCCAGGTCTATCTGTGGTTCTATTAGGTCCGGCTTGTGCGAGAAGTTGCGCTCGTAGATGGTCAACAAAGTTCCGATCGTGGCCAGGGTCACGAATATGGAGATTATTGTCCTGAAAATTGAAGGAATATTGAGAATTAAATTGTTCACACACACGCACGCACGCGCGCGCACACACACACACACACACACACACACACTCTCTCTCTCTCTCTCTCTCCACTTCACTTCACTTCTGAGATATAGATGGCAGCACTAAAAATCATACACAGCACACAACACTAGATACGCACTCAGACTGTTAGGCACACATACTCACACTTCCGGCACAACTTACTATAGTTTGTTTCAGGTTAACTTTGCAGTGGAGAGAAAGGTAGAGAGTGTATTCCTTCGCCGCAAAATATAGTTCCCATACATCGGAGGTTTATGATGATCATTTATATATATTCAATAGCTCAGTTAAAAATGTAACCTAAAAATGCTACTACTGTGCATTAATAAGATTCAATCACACAATTTAACTTAAACACGTACTCCTATAGTACTAACTTTATTTTTAAAGCGAGAGCCTACTGCTCGTCTCCTTTCCTGGTTAACGACTTATTTCGTAATACAGTCACAGAAAAACGCTCGCTACAATTGGCGTACAAAATAGCCGCCAACTCACATAATTTGATGTATCGGCCTAACATGCCGCCCGGCATTGAAATATTAATTTCAATAAATACGACAATATAAAAACTTGAATACATAAACAAAATTAACATATAAAAAATTCGATGTAGTACAAATATCATATTTGCGAAACAAAAATTAATTATATAAAATACAAATGCACTATATACATACACAAATGTACTATATTATACAATTATAATTTCAAGGCGGAAACCTAATGATTTTTTTTTTTTTCTATCTAAACCCTTCTAATGGCAACAACGCGATTTTACATATTGATCTTTTGAAGATCCCATTCATTGTTTTTACATTTGTAATTCTCACTTTATTATCCCTACCCTGGAAAACCTCCACGACTCTTCCCAAAATCCATTTACAATTTGGGAGGTTTTCTTCTTTCATGACAACCATATCTCCAACATTGATGTTGGGCTTGGAACCTTTCCATTTATTTCGTTGTTGCAAAGTGCTCAAATAATTGTTTTGCCAATGCTTCCAGATTGTTTGCACCAACTTAGATGTACGTTGCCATAAATTCAATCTGTTTTCCTTAACATCAGTCAGTGATGGCTCTACAATGGCAGTGACTGGGCGACCAATGAGGAAATGACCAGGCGTAAGAATATCTAAATCATCTATATCACTAGATAGTGGTGTTAACGGACGTGAATTTAAAATTCCCTCTACTTGATTGACAATAGTTAACAGTTCTTCGTATGTTAGTTTCGAATTCCCAACTACACGTTTCAAATGGTGCTTAAAGGATTTTACTCCGGCCTCCCACAAACCACCAAAGTTGGGTGCTCTGGGAGGTATAAACTGCCACTGAATACCTTCTGCTGATAAATAGTTGACGAGATTGTTATTACTCTGCACAATATCGGCATACCAATTTTTCAGAGTTTTATTAGCACTTACGAATTTTTTTGCATTATCGCTGAACATTTTTTGAGGTTTGCCTCTCCTGGCAACAAATCTTTTCAAGCAAGAGATAAATGCTTCGGATGTCAAATCAGACACTATTTCCAAATGAGTGGCCTTCGTGACCATGCATACAAAAATGCAAATATACACCTTGTGGTAGATCCCCTTTCTCTGGCCCTTATATTTTATCAGAAACGGTCCACAAAAGTCGACACCAGAGCAGTTAAAGGGATAGTTCACAGTGACTCTTTCTTTAGGTAAATCCCCCATGAGTTGTTCTACTGTTACAGGTTTTATCTTGAAACAAGTGATACAGTCATGTACAACCTTACGACACGTATCTCTGCCACGTAATGGCCAAAATTCTCTCCTCAAAGAATACAATAAATTTTGCGGACCAATGTGTAAATATTTTTTATGATGATGCTCAATGATCATTCTAGTGAGCTTATGTTTTGATGGTAATATGATCGGATGTTTTTGACTATCACTTATTTGACTGTGCCTTAAACGACCACCTACTCGCAAAATATCCTTTTCGTCTAAGTATGGAAGTAAGTTTTTTATCTTGTCTGTTGCCAATTTCCCTTTTCTAAGATTGGATATGTCACCTTTAAACTCTATTTCTTGTGCGCAACGAACTAGATATTGCATACTACCTTGAAGTTCCTGATGTGACAAAGGACCATTTCGCTTATTAAGTGGATTTCTCGAATTATGGATGAACCTGAAAACAAAACTAAGAATGCGAATTAATTTAGCATAATCATTTGTAATGCAAAATAAAGAATCCATGAAAACTTCGTTCAGATTTAGAGTCAAAGTCACATCAGCATATTTCTTGAACTCTCGGAGATAATCTGCATCGGATGTAATAGGATAATCTCCATCTGTGGAGTCGATAGTTCTCTCATGAAGAAACCCTGGTCCATTCCACCATAAAGTCTGATCGATGTACAACAGTGAAACCAAAAAAATCTTCTTTAGGGTTCCATCTTAAACCCAAAGTTTTCACCGTGTCATTTTCAGGATCCTGAAAGCAATATTCTCGTTCATGAACAGGAACATTGTTCAACAATGCATTTTCGTTGGAGCACCACTTGTGTAAATCCATGCCTCCACATTTTAACATAGAAATCAGCTGTTGCTGCAATTCAATGGCACTTGTTATGTCGTTAGAACCAGTTAGAATATCATCAACATAAAAATCAGTATGAGTTGCGCAAGCAGCAAGAGGATATTTCTTCTGTTCGTCATAAGCTAACTGCCTTAACACCCTAGTGGCTAAATATGGTGCACATTTTGTTCCATATGTTACTGTAAGTAACTTATACAGTTTGGGTTCATCTAACGGACTTTCTTTCCATAAGATGCATTGTAAGTTGCAATGATCAGGATTGACCCAGATCTGCCTGTACATCTTTTTCACATCGGCAGTGAAAGCGATTTTATGTCTTCTAAATCTTAGCAGTATCGAAAAGATGTCTTCTTGGACCACACCCCCATTTAACAAGCAGTTGTTAAGTGATAATCCATTGGTAGAAGGGGCTGATGCGTCGAAAACTACTCTTAATTTAGTGGTACTGCTATCAGGTTTGTAGACTCCATGGTGAGGCATAACATATTTTATATCCTCATGTCCCTCCATCATCTCCTGCATGTGACCCAAGTCCTCATACTCGGCCATAAAATTTTTGTAAAGAACAGACATTTGGGGATTTTTATCCAATTTTTTCAACAACCAATTCAGCCTTTGCTCAGCTAATTGCATGGATTCCCCAGGTTCAACATTTTCCTTCATCGGAAGATCAACTATATATTCCCCTCTTTCATTTCTACGATGGGTTTTTACAAAATGATCCTCGCAAAAAAGTTCTTCTTTGCTTTTCAGGGGTAGCTTCTCCTCAACAGATTCAATTTCCCAAAACTTCCTAATGGATTGATCTAACACCTCAACTTCTCTCGAGAGAAAACAGCATTGCTGAGATGACGAGTGAGAAATTGTCCCGGAGACTATGTACCCAAATACAGAATTCTGAAGCAACACTTCGTTGCTGAGATACAGCTGTCCGCTCTTCAATGCCTCAAAAAATATTTTTGCTCCGATCAAAAGTTGTATTTTCCCTGGCTTGGAAAAATGTGGGTCAGCAAGTTTAACTCCTTCGGGAAACTTCAAGCCAGATAAATCAAAAGGAGACGATGGGGTGAAATCTGTTATTTTGGATACAATCAAAAAATCCAATTCTTTCTTGAACTCGCCGCTTTTATTTGCGACTACCCCGGTAGTTTTGTTTTTCACGGTATGTGACAAGCCATTAATGCCACAAACGGGGGCATAAACTTTTTCTTTCTTCAACCCGAGGGCTTCGGCGCAGCTTGTTGTCATCATGTTCACTTGACTACCATTATCGAGTATGGCCCTAACTCGAGTCTCTTTTCCTTGGGAATCGCAGACGTAAACATTCACAGTACTGAGAAGTGCTGATGAATTTGTGTTTATCACATTGCACAGACTATGAAGAACATCTGGCTGTTGGCCCCCTACTGCTCCTCCCTCTGAGGGTATGGGGGAAGCGCTTTCGCTTTTTCGTTGGATGACATCTTTATTGCTTTTTGGAGACGCCGTTTCTCACCGATGTAAGAGAGTGTTGTGTCTCAAATTGCAAATAGAGCAAATGACCTTTGATAAGCACTGAGACGTAATATGGCCAATTTTTAAGCAACAATAGCATAAATTATGCTTTCGCACAAATTCATATCTTTGCGAAACACTCATTCTTTGAAATTTTACACATTTATATAATGCATGAAAACCTCTGCAAGAGGCACAAGATCTTGTATATTCTTTGATATTATCACTATCATATACCATGAAAGCTTTTGCTTTCGGTTGTATTCTGCGGTCAGGCTGCTGCTGACGACTATTTATTTTTCCGACACTTTCAAGCATTATACTTCTTTTTTCAATGAATTCCAGAAAATTGTCTAGTTTAGGAACCTCAGTAGATGTTAATGTTAACTCATATTCCTTTCTGGATTCTTTATCTATTTTCTGAAGTAATACATTCAGTAACATGGTGTCTGATAAATCATTTCTTTCAAATTTTAATGATTTCAACTCTCTTAAATTTCTATTTACATTGTCAATTAGATTGCGCAATTCCTTAGCTGACTCATGTCGAACTTTAGCGCAATTTATTAAAGCTTGAATATGAGTGTCAACAATTATTCTTTTGTTTTCATAACGTGTTGTTAACGCCTCAAACAAAGAAGCATAGCTTTCGTCAGCTGTTTCAAGCTTTTTTGCATCCCCTTTTAATGATGCTCGCAAATAATACAGCTTTTGTACGTCGGTTAATTGTTCGTTGCCTTCAATTAAACACTTAAATTGATTTTTGAACTGACTAAATTCCTCATACTTGCCAGAAAATTCTGGTAGAGGAATGTCTGGCAATTTTATACGTGAAATTTCTTTACGCTCATCAACATTAACTTTATGATGACTTTTCATCGACTCTTGGTAGAAAAGAAATCTTACCTCCAGAGTTTCTAGTCGCTCATCTATGTGCAGCAGCTCTTCGTCGAACACGCTAATGTCTATAGTCTATAGCGTATAATATTTTCCTCAATGCTTCAAAATTTTTTTTGATGTCGGCGATATTGTTCAATTTCACATCAAGTAATTGTTTTGAATCCACTGATGGCTCAAAGTCCTTAGCAAAATTTTCTAGTTGAGTAACTTTAGATTTTACAGTTCCTTTTTGACGATTATATTTAGCATTGATTTTCAATTACCTGTGGCTATAGACGGACCATATATTCAATAGCTCAGTTAAAAATGTAACCTAAAAATGCTACTACTGTGCATTAATAAGATTCAATCACACAATTTAACTTAAACACGTACTCCTATAGTACTAACTTTATTTTTAAAGGGAGAGCCTACTGCTCGTCTCCTTTCCTGGTTAACGACTTATTTCGTAATACAGTCACAGAAAAACGCTCGCTACAATTGGCGTACAAAATAGCCGCCAACTCACATAATTTGATGTATCGGCCTAGCAATATAGAATATTTCAAATTTTTTTATGATTTTGAAAAAGATACTGAAAAAATATCGTTTTGAACCAATGTATATTCGTTTAAAATTTTTAAATTAGAAAAATATTGGTTACCATTATCAAAAATCCATGGCGAGCTCAAGAACATTTTGGCGCGATTTCCAAGAAATTTTCCCCGCCAATATCACTATCACGCTTTTTTTTTTTGATTGCACTATATATATATTATATCGTCATTTTGTTGAATTTTTTCCGATACAATTTTTCATTTAGTTTTGCATGTAGTTATAGGCCTCTACATTCAGACGAATATTCAATTAGTTTTTTTTTTTTCTCGCGAAAATAACCTCCAACGAACATAGATTACAGGAAGTGTCCCTCTTCCACGATACCGCTGTGAGAGGCTCTCTTTATGGGTGTAGGTTACGGTTCCAGACCCCCCCCCCCCTTTTTTATATCTATTTCTTGCCGTGTTCGTAGGATAGGGGTGGTTTCTGAATTCCAATAGCCCATAGCGGAGGGTGTTGACATAAGTAATGTCTCTTTTGCGTCCACACCAACACGCCATCTTCTCCCTCACAGCAGAGGCTGTTCCTCCAGATGCCCCTTCGGTGTCTATCCAGATAAATATAAATAAGCAAGAGAGAGAGACCTGCAATGGTTTAGGCTTGCAGTGTATTTTTTTCTTCTGTGACAGTTGTATCTTTCTTTTCACCAGAGATAGACACGCTAAAACGTTCTCCGTTCTTTTTGGCAATAATGCATAAAGCACGTTATTGAAAAAGAAGAGGAATTTTGGATTGCAGGTGGCTTGATGGAGCAACAACAATTAATAAGTAATAGAGAATCAGATAGTTCTACAACGTCAAGTGAGGGTTCCATCGAATGGGAATCCGTGAAAAATTACTAAAACTGTAGTGATAACAAGTGGCATCGACGTATATGAGTTCGGGTGGGTGAGCGACGGAAATTTCGGCAAGAAAAGTGAGTAAAAGAATTCTAAATTTTTCCGTATCATTTTTATTATTATTTGGGGCTATTCCCAAATTCAAACGTGAAAACCGGGTTAATAAGGGTTACTAAGATACTTTTCAATAAATGAAATGATTTCAAAAACCGCACTTTAATTTCTGAAAGTATCGACGATGGTTTTTTTTTCTATTAGCTAATTTTTTGTTACTAACTCACTGCAATTTTTTCTACAAGCATTACGTTACACGTAAAAAATATTATTTTCTGCCCGATTGGCGAGAATCGTCCATACCTTACCGAGGCTGCGCATCGATACATAGGTTAAGAGGCTTTCGTTGTCATAGCAACGAGTGATGCGGTTCCCTCGTAGCTTCCTCTTCACTGCAAAGTTAACCTGAAACGGACTATAGGTAGTAAATCGCCCATGGCGATAGACCTAAGTTGTGCTCGGCTTGAAAAAGAAAAACATTTTGGTCCCATTTGTGTCCGTTATCGCGAGGTTCTATTGTACCGTTAGAGCAGGGGTGCACAACTTCAGGCCAGCGGATCGAATGCGGCCCCTCAAAAGTCTCTCCAGTGGAAAAGTATCAATACACACAACACAATAAAATACGTTCGCTGACCATATTTCTTTCAGAAAAATACGGGATATCGCTACAAAAAATAAGAAAGGCAATTAACGTTGCCAGTTATAACGGAAATGATTGTCAAAGGCAAGTTGAGTTGCCACTTACAGCCAAAAAAGAAATTGTGACAAGTAAAGTTTTCATTTACAGCAACTTTTTTTTACAATTACAGCAAAAAAAAAAAAAAACTATAAAAAAAGCGAAATTGCCATTTACAGCCAGAACAATTGTCAAAGGCAAGTAAAATTTTCAATTACAGCAAAAAATAAATAAATAAATAAAATTGAATGGCAAGTACAGTTGTAATTTACACAGCCAAAAAAAAAAAAAAAATTCAAATTCAAGTTAGGTTGCCAATTACAGCCAGAAAAATTGTCTAAGACAAGTAATGTTGCCAACTACAGAAGAAAAAACTATCAAATGTGAGCAAAGTTCCCGGTTATAAAATAAATGACAAATTACAGTAAAACTCCCCCAGTTACAACTAAAAAACTCGTCGAAGGCAAGTAAAGTTGCCACCTACCGCTTGAAATTTCTCAAAAATTGCCAATCGCGGAAAATCATAGGCACTGCGATTGCACTGAACTTTAATTCTCTAAAAACAACATATATTTTTGACAAATATGTGAGATATGTGAGATGAATGCATTCATTTGATTATAAGTAATTATGATAGAGTCGTAATTATCATAATATAATTTATGTCATACAAATAATCTTAATTCTTGATCTCAAAAATTCAACTAAACCTTGTTGAAAGTAAGACGTGAAAAACGGGACCCTTTTTAAAAACAGTCAGGATGGCCAAAACTATGGAAGTATCCCGTAAAATACGGGTCATATGGTTATTCATTATACGTATATAAGTTTCTAGTCTAAGAGGTAAAAATAAATAATACGATAACACCGTTAGAGAGATAAGAAAAGTGCGCTTTCCCTCCGTAAAAATCAACCAAGGCAAATTTTTACGCGGTCGCTTCTCGTGATGCGAGCAAGTTTGCCAAATTTTGGCGACTTCTGGAATGGGGTGATGCATGTATCTCCAGAATAAGTGGATTGCGACCCGGGGGGGGGGAGGGTTCCATTGCATTTTTTTTTCTGTCTACTCCTATAGTTTAGAGCTCTGAGACATGATTTTAGATCAATTACTTACAACATGACTATCGCTGGTGCATCCCACGGAATGGTTCGAGACCTGCACAGAATCCCAGTCATCCTCATCGGTCCGAGAGGGTTAGATGCCAATTTTTCTGCCGAAATAAAAATCATTAGACAACATTAAAAACTTATGTATAACATGGTGGCATCGGTGATTGTAACCATGCACTTACTTGTAATGGGAGTTACATTGGCGAGTGAATCTTCATCGCATGTATCCGGAACGCACACTCCAATCGTCAGTGGAAGAGTCACGTTCTGTTTCTAATATACACAGATCCATCGTTATTGGACAATGCGGTTTTTTTTCTTTCATTGAAACAGAAAATCGATTGCTAATGGTCGATTGTATTTGTACATACCTTGATCTTTATGTTTAAATCGTGGTTCAGCAAGCAGTACCGTCCATTGAATGGTGTCTTGTTTCCAGCTGCAGGAGCCGATGTGTTGAGGCATTCGAAGTAGTCGCCCTGCCATACGAAATTACCTTCTATAATGCCATTAGCGGGCTTCCCAGCAGCGTCCAACACTGTCGTATACATAGATTAATATAGAGTTATCATAATAGTGGAAATGCAAATTAGTACTGGATGTCTGTCATTAAATTCGGACTATTCTGGCCTGTCTGTCGGCCCGGCGCGGATCCATGGTGATGTATCGGGAGGGGGATGGGCAGACACATTTTCCCATATTATCGGGCTCTCTTGGAAAGGGCAATCGCTCTCATTGCGAAAGAGCAAAAAAAATTGCCCACTTTTATTTAGTTTCACTTTATCATAACTGATCCGATTTTTTTTTCGTTTCCACCCACACCTACAGTGTGGAATTGTGGGTAATATTCTTCGGTCAGCGAGACGCGGTCAGCGCGTCTCGCTTCGCAATGAGTCACCAAAATGAACACAGGTGAGAGCGTGACTATTTACGGTACGAAACTAGAAGTAGCATTGTAGCGACGCGTATGTGCGTACATAAAGCCCTTTTTTTTTTAATTCTGCGTGCAGTAACTAAAGTGCAGCAACTCTGTTGTTTTAGTAATTGTGGTGCAGCAATGACCTCTATGACGGAGAATGTCGAGAAGAAAAGCCGTGTAGGAAGATGATTACAGTGGAACTTCAGTTAACGAGCAGTTCACGTAACGAGCGAAACTTTTGAACAAATTTTGACTCGGTTAACGAGTGACGATTCGCATTACGAGCAAAAATTTTGCGCTTTTTTATTCATTCTTACGTTATTACAACTGAGCCGATGGTTTTCCGCTTTCGTCCACACACGTACTGTGGAATAGTGAGTAATGTTCTCCATTAGACTCTCTGGTCAGCGTGACCCAAACGAAAAAGGAACACACGTGCCAGCGCCATGCGAAAATTAGCAGACTTTAATCGCTCAAAATTAATGGTAATCAAACTTTTCAACTCACTTAAAGCATTCCTTCCATCTTCCCTTGTTTGATTATTCATATTACACTTCGATAACAATGCGTTTTCAATCGTCTGAAACAACTGTTTACAAGAGGCATGAAAACTGGCGTCTTCATCGTTAGCCGCCATGTTGCCACCCAGCGTGACTGTTTATGATACGAAACTAGATGCAGCATTGCAACTACGCTTGAAGTTTTTTTTTAATTCTGCTTTGACAAACTGTGGGGGTGATTGCATTATTCAACGTGACTTTGAGAGTTGATGTTCTATCTCGGTTATAAGCGGGATCGACTGTACGTTACATACGTTAACTATTTTCATCGCCGAATAATGAGTAAAAAATTAAGAACAGAACTGCAAATAAATGAATTTGCTGCGTCCTCCTGTAGTAGACAATAACAATTTTCCGTATTCAGTTCACACGCTTTGCTACCTGACTTTCAGTAAACAGTTTTGCTTCGAAATCATATTAAACATGTCTGAGTCATCATGCTTGCTCTAATGCCAAATTCTGCAGTTATTTCAAGGTTTTTTGACGCATCTGTGTATAAAACTTCACTCCTCTACACTGTCTCCCCCCCCCCCAAAATGACGACATTTGCGTGCATTCTGTTCGACTTTGCCTTGAATTTCTATCGTCATTACCTCCTAGAAAAGGGGTCCTCAACGTATGGCCTTTCGGGCCACATTTGGCTCTCGCAGCTTTTTGTTGTGGCCCGCCGAACATTTTCAGAAAATGGTTGAAAACATTGAAAATCGATTAATTCTAGAGTTTGTTAAAGAAATGATTTCGAAATTAGTGAAGGAAGTAATTTCGGAATTAATGAAAGAGATAATTTCGGAATTGGTGAAAGAAATAAATAATTCTAGAATAAATGAGAGAAATATTTTATGTTAAATTTATATGTCGTGTGTATTGTATTGTATTATTTATTATATAATAATATTATGGTGTTCTTTTTATTTGACAAAAGAATTGTGTTGTACATTATTATTGATTGAATGCCGTTCATATTAGTCATTTTCATGTAAATGAATAATTGTGGAACGAATCTCTCATCCGAGTATCCATTCTTTCCTAAGGGGGAGTTTGATTCGATAATTAGCGATTCCGATAACGAGCACGTTTACGTTCAAACAAATTATGCTGGTTAACCCAATAGAAATTGAATTACCTTATGGATCAGACAATATACTAGGTTTCCAAACAAAGAGTCGAATTGACAAGAGAAACTTTCCTCCTCAAAGGACCGAGGTTTTCCTCCTTTTCCTCTTGTTGTCGGTCATTTCAATTCGACTGTTTGTCTGGAACATCGAGTAACTCCCGCTATAAGGAGTATTTTCACTATCTCCCAATTATTTTCTTTGCTACTGATGAAGGAACTTCATACAAGGAAACAGTTATTTTCCGGATATTATGCTGAGGTGAGCTTGGAAAGAAAAGTCATCACGTCTCCGCCGGGACTCGAACCCAGGCCCTCTTGCATACCGGGCAAGCATGCTACCATCTACACCACTGGAGACACATGAATCTGCCTTCCTAATTTCACGCACTGTGTCGTGAGGCGCTGAAGTAGAGGCATTAGTAGCCTCTCTTAACTTCAGGAAATGGCCCCCGGGTGGGACGGTTTAGAGAGATATAGATGGCTTTTTTCTCAGCCAGGGATATCAAGGAAACAGGGGGTTCGAGTCCCGGCGGAGACGTGATGACTTTTCTTTCCAAGCTCACCTCAGCATAATATCCGGAAAATAACTGTTTCCTTGATATCCCTGGCTGAAAAAAAAAGCCATCTATATCTCTCTGAACTTCATACAGTTCCGAAACTCGTCTAGCCGTGGTTTCTTTTTTCCAATTTCGAGTCTACACGCGTTGGTGTTTCCCTAGTAAGGATAACCCAAGTTCCACTGTATGAGACTGATGCCAATCTTTCTAAATGTAATTTGGTTGCCCATGCGTAGTTAGGTCCCTGGTAAGGGATGGTAAGTAAATGATAGCTAGAGCAGGGGGGGGTGCTAAAAAATTTTAGGGTTTTTTTTTGACAATATCAGAAATGCATCACGTTTAAATATTTCCGTATAAAAAGCCAAGACTGGACTTACTTCTCAAGGACCATTCTTCGCCGACACTGTCGATCATCCTCTCGAGATCGCGCCGACATCTTTCTAGGGCGTCCCCGCTTCCAGAGTATCCAGAGTTTACGTTTCGGAAGTATTCTGCGTTGTTACACTGAATGGACCGCTGAGGTCCCGTGAATATCTGCCCTGGACAGTGGCGATTCCGGAGTACGTTCCGAACGGAATCTTCCGTCAGAGGCTTCAGTTCCGTACCCGAAACGCATTGCAGCAAAAACACCCACCCGAATAGGCGCAATGCTAATACACCGGAGATGTACATTTGTGAATTGAAAGATGAACACCGTTTACAGTCGAGTCAGCATGACAAGGAAAGCCGATGACTAGTGAGAAAAACTAGAAAAAACATGGAACTATATCACGTGTGCGAGGCAACAACCGCGTCAAATGGCAAGATGCCAAATTATAGCTTGAAGTCAATCGTCCAAATACCATAATGAGTTGAAATAACAAATATCACGCCTTTTGTTTTTGTGTGCACAAAGAAAGATGAGGAGATCACTATTACATCCGTGGAAGAATTCTTAAGGAATAAAAACCAAATGCGGTAGAACCTGGTAAAGGTGTTCTGCTTTTTTTGTAGAGTGTGGGCCACTCCACTGATCTCAAAACGTGTCACGGGCCACTTAATTAAAAGATTTGAAAGTGTGCCGCGATCCATTTGATTATTCTGAAAATGGTTTCTTGAGTGACCTGAAACTGTGCAGGACGGAACCAAAGGCCCATTGGTCGGTGCCTAAAAAGCGACGGCTGGCATGTGCAGATGCTGAAAAGGATGATGGAATGAGCCAAATAGAATCTACAGAAGGCCCAACTCGGAAGGGGAGAGGCCTCGAGGACGGAACCAAGGACCTTTTGGTCGGCGCCTAACAATCACCGTCTGGCAAGACCAGCAAGGGCTCAACCAAATACTGGGGGGTTCACATGGGAGCTCACCGCTCAAAGAACCATTTGCTACATTTTAATAATTTTACTCGTGAGGGCACAAGAGCTGCGCTGTCGGCAACTGTCGCGAGGCGGCTGGGCCACGACTGGCCAAATGTCGTGAGGCAGCTGTGTATTACGTGTTTATTTGTATACTTCGTATGTGATCGTTTTCGTGGTCCCGCCCAGGGGTTTCGGGTCCCAGGAGCTCTGGAGGACCCAGGGGATTCGGGGGGGGGGCACTCACACTTCCGGCGCAACTCAATCGGTAGTTAATTGCCTACAGCGATAGACCGGAGTTGTGCTCGATTTGAATGTATCGGAGAGAAGTTATATATTAAATAACAGCAAAAACTTACGGACAACGCTCCTTTCCCAATTTTGCGCCGATTTTTGAATTCGAATATCTCAGCGAATATTGCACTTAGAAAATCTGATTTTTTTTTCTGTTTGCCTCAGGAGAGGCAGAGCAACAATTTTCTAATTAGAAGTTAGAAGACGGGTGCTGTATAAAAATTTAGATTTTTTTATTTTGTGACACACTGTATTTTTACTCCTCAAACTGGTGCAGAGTAATTTTTGAACACATTTTGCGCAATTTTTAAATAGAAACCACGCCTCTACGACAATCGGTTGATGTAATGAAGGCCACGTTAGCACTTACAGGACACCCTGTATATGTTAACACATATTGTGTCACCCGCACAAATTTTTGTTGTTAGGAGGGCCGCTAGTCGCCAAAATAGAAAGACCATAACCTAATGTTATCCCTTTTATCTTAATGGTCCTTTAGACGTAATGATCAAAAAATCATTCTTTTCCAAACAGTGTATCACAAGACATTATTGTCATTCGGAAGAAGCCTACAATATCTTATCAGTAGAGCGCCCGGAAGTTCAGGAACTGAAAATGGTCGAAATAGGCAGGCAAAAAGGCACTAAAAATGTCTAAATTAGGAACCAATAAAAGGCATTTATGAATTTATAGAAGGAAGAAAATGTAACTGAAAAAATATGATGTTAAGGGGTCCGAAAAATAGCTGAAAAATTGGTTGCACTTAATCGGTCTACGGTTGTATTTGTAGTTAATAATAACTGCATAATTATCCAAGGTTAATTGAGATTTAAAGCCCAAAATAAAATGTTAGTGGACCATTAGGATTCGGTCAATTCCAGGGCCACCATTAGCAGCCGCGGAGCCCGTAGAGAAAATGATCTATGGAACTCCTTCGAGTTGCGAATAATTCTCGCTTATTTGTAATATTATTTGGAATAATCATTATCATTTTTATAGTTGAGACATATTGTTGAGACACTTTGTTCTTTCGTTGTAAAAAAAAGATTATATTTTTTTTACATACCTCCAAATAAAAAATTACATTACATCCCAAATAAAAAAAAGATTATCTTTTTTTTATATTACCAGGGCCGGATTAACCATTAAGCAAAATAAGCACGTGCTTAGAGCATCAGTACAAAAGGGGCGCAACAAAAATATATCAAATGGTTTTTTTTAAATGTACAATTTTTTTCAACATCGATCATCCGATAGAAAAGATCCTAAAATTTTGAAAGCACTTGATTGTATAGTTGAAGATCATTATCACAAAGGATGGCACAAAAGATGAGGAAACTAATAATATTGCAAACTAGACTTCACATTATTGCTGAGTTTTTTACAAGTTTCACATAAATTACGCCCAGGGCTGTCTTAACATTATCATACGCCCACATACAAAGCGATTTTTCTGAGAGAGGCACTACTACCTTGCTAAAAATTTTTACCTACCTATTTGCATATTTAGTCTTGAAAATCGGAACCAGGTCTAATTGTCACTTGACACCCCGGAGAAGTGCCCAGATGGGCCCTATGCAGTAAACCAAGTTCTACAGAATAAGGGCATGATTTTTGTGGGTCATTAGTGGATCAACTGTGTAGTTTGATCTATAGAAGTAAAAGAAATGCTACCAAGAGTAAATCACAAACTTGAGAATGTATCTAAAAGAGAAAATACCCAATATAACGGTGATTCGTTAGAAATAAGATAACTTCTGGCAGGGCCGCAACTGGATACTTGGTTAGCCGGGGCACCCACTCATTTAGGCACCTCCCTCGTAATGCTGAAGGATAGGTTGAATGGTGAAATTTGCGCCCCCTTTTGTGTCTGGCGCCCGGGGCACCAGACGCGCCTGCTCCCACCCACTACTTGAGGCCCTGCCTGTTGGTAATATTATGGCCATTCTAAGATTCAATGGTTTCTCCTTGGAGTGTTGTTACAGCCTTTATCTCATCAACCATTCATCGTAGTGGTTCCAATTTTAATAATTCTATATAATATATTATTATTAATCTATATATTCTAAAAATATGACCAAAAATCACCCTGTACGAGTTTTGGGGAGGAAAATACAGTGTACACAAAATGAAAAAAACGTAAATTTTTGTACGATCCCCTTCGTCCTGTACCTTCCAATTAGACAGTTGTCGCTTTTTACTCTTCTGAGCCCAACAAACAAATTAAATGTTTTTAACTGCATTATTCCGTGAGATATTTAAATTCAAAAATTGGATACAGGTCCGGCTTAAGAGAATTTCGCGTCCCAATGCAAAAAAAAAATTTTGCGGCCCTCTTTAAAAAAAATTTATGTAGTTGCTCCCCGATTTATAAACTTTTCGAGTTACGAACGCAAATCTTGAAGGGGAAATTTTTTTCGCAAAGAACATACACTCATTTTTTTCATTATTTCAGGAACGCGTTGATAGTCTGGATCATAATCAAACACGATCCATTGAGAGCGAATGGCATTTAAATTAATTTTACAAAATTCATAGATTATTAATAATAATTAGCACGTGGTCCACCTGCTGGCACTTCGGCCCTCCGAGACCGTCCATCCCTTTGGGAAAGAGCGCAAACCATCCCAAGATGGTCTCTCTGGGCGGTCAGCGGTCATGTCTGTCTGTCTGTCTGTCTGCTGACACTTCATCGTGGCTCGAACCATATTGAACAGACATAAATTTTTGTCATACTTTTAAAGCGCTTCATCATCCTCTTTATCAAATATATTCGATAACTTTGATCATTTTTCGAACTTTTTTATTACTGTTTTTGTTTAATTAATGCAAATTAATAGAAGTAAAGGAATCAAATACTAGAGTTACATGACCCTCACGAGGGTGGGGCTGACAGGCAGGATCGTCTTAAGAGCATCATGGGCCCCCGAGCCAAGGAATTTTTTGGAGGCCCTACCTGAAAAATTCTCGAAAAATTCAACTACGTCTCGTTTTTCTGAGGCACCTCTTCTCTTCAGGCCCTTCGGGCACTGCCCGGGGTGGGGGAGGTATGCTTCAAGACAGAACTGCCTAAGGTTCGCACCAGGCATCCCCCTTTTTCAGTTTTGAATCTGGTAACCCTATTTGAAGACCACATATTCCGTATTTTCACTTATTTGTTCGATCATCCATATTGTCAGAATTTTTTGTGGAAAGAAATAATTATTTTTTCAACATAAAATTGATTATTGCAAATGTACGAATTATGTTACCGAAATTTTCGTCTCATAAAAAAATTTTATGCTAAAAAGTAATATATATAAAGTAAATAATATAAAGAGGGCGAAACTCTTGCTTTTCATCATTGCATGAGTTGCCTGAAATTTCGAGATTAGATGGCAGCACCAACAATAAATAAATCAAGCCTCTATCGAGCTTATGATTATTACTGGAGAGTATGACCATACGTCCCGTATTTCCTGAGACCGTCCCGGTTTTTCCCGTTTTTTATATGATGCGTACTTAGATTTTTATTCTTTATTGAAGTCAAAGATTGAAACTATTTTTCAACTCATAAATTATATTGTGACGATTACAAATATAAATAAGAACATTAATCTCCCATATTTGTATTGGTGAACGTTTTTTTCGTGGAATTCATTTTAATCCCCTGCAATTTGCTGTAATGCTTCATTTCCCGTTGCGATTTTTCCGTAAAATCAGCAATATTTGGCAACTTTTTCACTTTTGGCGTCATTCTTGGCAATAATTGGCGATGTTCCGTATTTGGAATTCAAATTTGGGGCGTTCAAGTTTTACGTAAGCAAATTTTTAGCCATTTTTGACCCCCCCATTGTCAGCAAAATTTCGTCATCAGCTCTGCCCTTCTGAATCCTAACTCATATTTTCATAAAGGGTGGCTGATGACGTAAGCAATATCCAACAACCCCCCCCCCCCCCAGAACTCCTTAATACAAGTATATGAAGGCGTCTTACCCCCCCCCCCCCATCGATGATGACGTAATACTTGAACGGCCCCTTTCTCGTATTTCTCTCGAGGAAATATGGTGTCTACGGTGCTAACGAGAAAGAGGGCTGTGGCACTCCGAGCTCTTTCCTCCATGATCCGAGCAGAAACGACGATCACGGGACCAACTGGGTCCTAGCTTTTTTTTCCCCCTGTTCCCTGTGTGCGCCCGTAACATGGCTTTCTTGCAAAACATCCTCTGCAATATATACTCTAGAAACCTTGTGCTATAGCTAAGTTCTGCCAACTTTGCAGAACATTCCTTGCGATCTTTCGCAGCATATAAATACGCATTCTGTTTGCAAAATATGTTCCGCCCAAAGCAGTTTAAAGAAATAAAATGATATAACTTTCATATAAAATAATATTAAGCTTCCAAGTCTTTCAACACAAATTTGAATGTCATTTTCCCTCAAATATTGGATATATTTTCTTCTTACTAGACAATTACTGTATGCAAATCTCTCATGGCCCCCACATACTGGAGCAAGGCTCCTAGGCGATATGGGGGCCCCCAATGTCAAAGGTTGAGTCGACTGGTCTAATATATATATATATACGCAATATATTATGCAAAAACCTGTGAATAAGACTTTTTTTTTAAAAAATGATAAAACACTGGAAGAATAAAAACATTTTTTTTACCCTTAAAATTAGGATAACAAACTGCTGAAAATACACTGCACCGATTTACCTGCTTTTAATAGCTCGTATACACTTCGTAAACTCTAGAAATAAAGATATCTGGAAAAGGACCCTTCAAGCAAATTTTTTCAGGTTCACTAAGTATTATATTCCAATGCATTTTCATAACCCTCAAATGACAATCTATTGGTCATACACATACTGAAATAAAGTTTATTTGCATTAGCGATTCAAGATCTACAGCTTAATTCTATATGCAGTAAAATACAACTTTTTGCACATTAAAGAAATTTTGTTAACTGCTTATTCACTGTGAAAAAATACTGAAATATGAGAAAAAAAACCACAGACAGATGTGTACAAAATGTTTATTGCTCAATAATTTAATGCATAATTTGTTACAAAGCTGAAGTTTCGCAAGAAAGAAAAACCACCAAAGTGTGATGAAGCTACTAAATACTACAAACGTAAACAATTTCGCAACATAACCGCAGTTGCTCCAATTTTCCTCACTCCCACCCCCAAAAAAAAAAAAAAAAACACTCAGGTGGGTTTCTAGATTTTAAAATGATAGAATCTTATCATTTTTGTCTTGAACATGGAGAATACTTATTTTTGTTTATTGTGTGCTGTTTTGCAACCTACTTTGAAAATTTTTCCAAACAACATGAGTTTGATCAAATATCATTTTTGAAAGAAAGTTCTTTCTAACACTAAATTTTTCTAGATATAAAATAATTTTGTAGGAGCATATTACTACCTTGATATCTTAAATCTGCAATTCTCAGCCAGTGCTCTGCAGAACCATTGGGGCTCTGTGTGCAATTCCTAACGGCTCTGCTGCAACTCGAGGAAAATAAAATAAATCAGTAAATTTGATAAATAAAAAAAGGTCTACAGGGGTCCACCATGAAAATTATATGCAAAAAGGACTCCTCGAGTCAAACATGGCTCCGCCATAGAAATTATGGAACAGCTTTGGTATAAGGGACACGCCAAATTGGCGACTTTTTACCGGCGATAAGTTTCCATCGTTGGCGTGCTCTGGGTTGTCGTTGTTCCAGAATGTTCGTAGAATTCTGCCAGTCGGTGGACTAGCGGCTAAAAATTCGACATTCCCTACTGAACTCGACCAATCACAGAGGAGCGCGAATGAGTTACTCTCGAACCGTAAATTTAGCGGCGTAAACACTGTAAGAGAAGTGTAAACAACAGATTGAAACCTTCGGAGCTGGAGAAAAGTTAAATTATATACTGAAAAGCGAGTCACAAAAAAGGTTGAGAACCACTGTCTTAAATAATGCTCAAACGAAAACCTATCTTAAAGCAGTTAGTTCTGTTTGGGAAATCCAAATTATTTTCTACTGAAACTACAGATTCTACTTCATAAGCTCAAAACCCAAATAAAAGTAATAATAATCTTTCAGGTTGTTTTAATTATTGAATGAAAAATGCACACCAAAATATAGTATCATATTTTATGTTTTTAAACATAGACGAAAAATACAGCACCTTTTCCAGAAGAAAAAAAACGTCAACTACCCCACACACTTTCTTTCTGGAATAAACATTACTTACTTGGAATAAAGGGCCTTCAACTCACTCACAATAAAATGTCATCTCAAGAAACACAGTATCACAAAAATTGCAGATCACCGTTATAACATCAAGAAATTGACGTGCACGATTTGACACTCACAGGAATGAAATCACTACTTAAAACACTGGGACCGATTAGAAACGTAATATTTGAACCACTGGAACGAATCTAAAACATCTTGCTATATCCTAGTCGAAGATAGGGCCAGTGGTAATCTTGTCAATCAATCCACGTGCATCACTAATCAGATGACAAGGCATCAAGAGACCACAGGAGAGTCATAGTAACTCCAGCTGTTTAACCCGCACTCAATCACAGGCTCATCAGAAACATACAGCAACACATCAGCGAGAACAACTACATAGAAGAAACCAGCATATCTTTCTGATGAGACAAAACTGTTCTCAAATGCATTCAAACCTTCAGAAAGTTCCCTAAAAAATATTAAAAATAAATTAAGCAAAATCTCCAGGATTTGTTACAGATGTCGAGACATTGCCATAGAAGATACAACACACAGCAGGAAACATAAAATCAGCAGTTTTTCAACAGGCCCCCCATGGGCCCTGGGACAATTATTTACTACTATTACATGAAGAACACATTTAGTGTTGTGAAATTGTAATTTAGTACTTCAATTTTTTTTATATATAAATTATTAAAAAAACACATTTTGGATTTCATGGGGAGGTAACATGGAATTTGTCCTTCGCTACAGGAGTGGGAACAGCTGTCGTATGGTCCGCCACTTGGCGATTGTTTGGCGCCACACATCTCTGATGGCCTGACGAAGAGTCGCCAAGGCCGTCAGACACTACGGAAGGCGAAAAAAAACATCAGCATGCAAAACATAATAGAAACCACCAAGCATAAAAATATAAAAAATATCAGTTAAAAAAAATTACACCTGGCCCATTTTTTTAATAATAAAAAGATCGGGGCATAAGGAATTCCAGGCATAAATATTCTATGCATTAAAACTAAAACCCAGACCCTATTTTTTTAAATAAACGGATCTGGGCATGAAAAATTCTGTAGGTCCATTTTAAATAATAAATCGATAAAACAGAAGGCATGGCAATGGATGAATAACTAATAAATACAACGAAATAATAAAACGGTACGATACAACCTGACCAGTAGATGATAATCCAAATGACGTAAGCTACAGAAGGGAGGAATAATAATCAAAGAGAGAGAGAGACGCGCTGGAAATGGAACAACAGCTGCTTAGAATTTTTAAAAAACGCGGTGAACAAAAGAAAAATCCTGTTTGGCGAAGCCAGCGCCATCTGATCACCCAACGAAACCGGAAACGTGTTAAAAAATACGGCAACCCAGAGCCCCATTATGACGGTCTTGGTGACTTATCGCGAGGAAAAGGTCGCCAAAATCGTGGCGGACCATACTGCATCTGTTCCGAAAGGATTTCATGGGGAGGTAACATGGAATTTGTCCTTCACTACAGGAGTGTGTGTTGTGTGTCTTGACATTCATTAAGGGGTCCACTACATTCAAAAGGTTGGGAAACACCGCTGTACAGTACAAATACATATACTTTCAAAATGAACAAAACATAAGCATATAAAATGTAGGCTAAGTTCTTACAAAAATTATTCAAACTTATTTTACTGTTCATTGATAAATGATTACACAAATGTGTATCAATGAAATCTGCATGAATATAATACTTGAGTGTAACTTTTACAGGGCATTTAATTGAAGCGTTGATAAAGCGCTCGCGAGAATGAAATCAGACATGAGCATTGAGCACCTTGGTGCTTCGGGGAGAAGGCTGCTAATGCATAACATTTGCAAACCTGCTACACAACATTGCTGGGGCATTATAATATATACAGTGGATCCCGCTTATAAGGTTTTTAAAAAATCTGGCATGGAAAAATATTGTAAGTGGGAAAACGCTTTGAATGGGAAATCTTAATAAGAAGTACTAAGCATTATGAACAAGAAAACATTATAAGCGGGATCAACTTTATATGGATAAACAGAAGAAAAAAAATTTATCCAATATCGAATTTCAAGGAAAATTGCTTACTTTTTACTGTGACCTTAGAGGCTCCTTGCTTGGCGAACAAATCGTTGATCACCAACTTGCCACACACATCGCTTGGGCATTGCAATCTATCTATAAACAGAAAAAATAAAAACCTATTATAGCCAATATTGAATTTAAAGAAAAATTGCTTACTTTCTTGAAATATGCGATAGTAAAAAAAAATTATACACAATGCTAATAAAAAGTATTGTTCAAAGAAAAAAAAACTGATTACTTTCCTTAATATATCATTACACTTTAACTCTATAATGCCCAGATCGCCCGAAGTCGGCTGAGTAGGTTAATGCCCATAACCACCTCAAGTCGGCCCAGCTAGGGGGTATGGGTATGTTTTGGTGGGCTTTTATGACCTACGGGGAAGGAGATGAAAGCTCTTGTCAGAGGCAGGAACGGAAAAGACAACTGCAACACCCTATCAATGGGATTTTAAAAGCTGATGTACTAGAATGTTCCTTGAGAATAGACTAAGGGTACTCAATGCATTTTCAAAAGAGATAATACTGTGAGGAAAGGGGTGTTTCCAGTATAGACAAATTATCTCCCGAAAATCCACTGAAATGAAAGGGTGAACGTCAATGCAAAGGGTGGCATGAATAGAAACTCATGGAGAAAGGGTGGGGAGAAGGAAAGTGGCCGAAATTTGGACGAGTCCACTTCCAACATAAAAAACTTGGTATTTTCACGACCCTCCCAGGTTTTCTATCTGGGCATTAAAGAGTTAAATTGATAAACCCACTCATCTTGTAAAATTCTATTTGCATTATACTAACCATAGCCATAATTTTATTTAAGTGATATGAGTGTATATGTGAATTTTATTTACATTATACTCTCATCATAGGCAAAAAATTTGCACCATACATGTGTATCAACGCTTTTCTAGATGATTTGAATAACAATTATTAGTGTTACTTTAGTCAAGCTGTTCATCATTTCGCAAACTTAATTATTATACCCCTACTGATTAGTTGAATCATGCAATTTCCATGCCAGAAATACGAACAGCTTTGTACGTGGTAATGTACGCAATTTGATTTACTTTATACTGACAAATATGTTAAATTAATAATAACAAAGATAGTGAAAAATGTATTTAACACTCACCTGCATTTGGATGTTTCTCAGAAGCTAAAATTCACAAAGATAAAATATTATTCAGCTTGAGAAGATAATCTAGAATTAATGTAAGAGATAATTTCAGGATTGATAAAAGTGATAATTCCAAAATCAATGGATGAGATAATTTCAGGATTGATAAAAGTGATAATTCCAAAATCAATGGAAGAGATAATTTCAGGATTGATAAAAGTGATAATTCCAAAATCAATGGAAGAGACAATTCCAGAATTAATAAGATATAATTTCAGAATCAATAAAAGAAATAATTTCAGCATTAATGAAAGAAAAAAATCCAGAATTGATTGTGACCTAACAGTACATTTCTTTGGGCAAATTGTTGCCGGCGGGAACTTTGTTTTCAACGGATCACGTGATTTCCTTGCATTTGATGTCGCTGCCGTCGCGGTGGCTGGACGCTCCTTCCAGTAATATAAGCTCGATGCCAAGCGAAAAAAATGGCGACTTATTCGTCACGCGTTTGAGGTCGGCTTTTTCTTCCTGTTTGCTAAATTTTCAGGGTTTTTTTTTTCTCTGTTTCGCTTAATTCTTCGCTTTTGTCGTTTTTTTTTCAGTGTTCAAACGTATATATAATATTTATTTTGCTCTTTTTGGTCAACTAGTTAGTATCTGGGGTGTTTCTTCAGTGACGTAGGTGTAGATACTTCTAATACTGCATTGTTCTCTCCCAATGAATACCATCAATCATTGAATTCTCTATCCTCTAATATGTTTTCTCCCATGGAGACATTGAATGACTTACCTTCTACATCGGCGGAAAATAATCTCTGGGTTTCAGACATCGGCCCCAAGGACATTATTCAAAATCTATCTGGATCAAACTTACAGTTCACCGTCAAGATTGTTGGAGATACGACCATCCCTAAATCAAAGCCCAAGGAATTACGTATGTGCCTTGAACAAAAATTCCTGAATGCAAAACTCATCGATGAAATCCGATTCGCAAGAAATGGTGACCTACTTCTCACTTCAGCATCACCTGAAGTTGTATTGGAGGCCCTATCGCTGTCCTCTATTGGAAATATTCGGGTCAGAGCGACTCTACTTACTGATACATTATCTTCAAAACTGCTTCTGAGAGATATTCCATGTTCCGAAAAGCTGAGTGATGTGGCGTTAGAGCTGATGGACAATGGTTTGGTTCCATTGTGCATTAGACGTTTTGTGAAAAATAAAATACCCACAAATACTTTGTTAATTACCATCTTGGGCAGTTCCATTCCTGCTGATCTCAAATTATGGTTCCAAATCTTCCATCCTCAAGAGTTTATAGAAAAACCAAGCCAATGCACTCGTTGCTTCAAATTTACCCATCGTACTAAATTTTGTCCAGTTACGAACACTATCTGTAGGACCTGTGGTGATCATCATGATACAGAATCATGTTCAAATGCTCCTAAATGTATAAACTGCGCTCAAGGTCATGATCCCATGGACAAGAAGTGCCCAACATATATTAAAGAGGCAGAAATAATCAAGTACAAAACAATCAAGCGGATTCCAATTCATCAAGCTCGCAAATTCTTCCAAGATAAATCGCCAACTTTTGCTGACAGAGCAAGTATAAATTGTGTGCCATCAACTATCACAGACTTAAAAATCGATATCCAAAATTTGGTCCGTAAAGAAATCGAATCAATGCATGAAAAAATAATTGAAGATGTGAAAATCTCCATGCATGCACTGATCACTGAAGCTATTCAGTCAATTGTTCCAGATCTGATATCTCAAGTCATCAAGGAAGCTGTACCACTATTGTCATCTGCACTTAACAGCGAGTTGATCGCATCCGCATTCACCAGTGAACTGCCTCATAAGAAAAATAAAGTACAAGTTCCTCCTTCAAAGGATACTCCTGCGCAGAAGCCATTGCTAGAGTCCTCTACAGTCACACCAAAGCGAAACTGTTCAAACCATCATAATCAATGATAACTTTTTTTGTTTTTCTTTTTCCCCTCTGTTATTTCAGTACAAATCAGTACTGTTTTTGTGTTCAACTGCTAGATTTGCAGATATGTTCATTTTCAATTTTACTTCATTGAATAAGCTATTCATGGTTTTCAAAATTTTGTTCTTTCTACTTTAGTCAAGATTATTCAATTTTCTGTATGTTTACATCATTGAAGGTGCTTCAATGGAACTTGCGCAGCATCAATAACAAGAGATTACACCTTCTTCGTTTTCAAAAAGATTATGATGTACTTTGTCTCCAGGAGACATTCCTTACATGTAATGACCGTTTCCACTTACCAAACTTTATAATATACAGATGTGACCGAGACAACAGCTCAGGCAGAGGTGGTGTTCTCACTGCTGTTCGCTCTACATACCCTTCACACGTTATTCATAAATTCTGTCTTCAAGGCGTTGAAGTAATCATTATCAAGATTCATTTCCATAACAAGTACATTCATATAGCAAACACCTATTTGGCTGACACTTCCGAAATTCCTACAGTCATGAATACTATTCTTTCTAAAATCGCATCTCCATTCATCATTGTTGGTGATTTTAATTCGTCCCATTCTTCTTGGAACAGTCCTCGGACAGACACAGCTGGCAGAAATATTTTTTTGTGGCTTCAACAAAACCCAGTTTGTCTGATCCAACCCAAGTGTGCTACTCATTTTTCAAGCAATTCGTCTAACACAATAGATTTATGTTTTTGTTCTTCAAACTTAATGGGTAAAATTAACTGGTACAGCAGTGACTCCCTTTACGACAGTGATCATCTACCTATTTGTCTCGACATCAATCTTCGGGTAAATAAATTTTCTCGCAAAATAGCCATCACAAACTGGGATTTCTTCAAGGAAAAGTTGACATCATTTGACAATACTTGCTCTTTTTCTGATCATGTAGAAAAATCCTGCATATCAGCTACAAAAAAGGTACAATCACATCCTCACCAGTATAATGAGTATTTTGATTCATCCTTAAGATCATTGCTCATCTGCAAGAAAAGGTCATTCAGACAATATCTGAGATGCCCTTGTCCTCCGTGTTGGATCATCTTTAAGAAAAATAATGCAAAATTCAAGAAGGAGCTCAACCTCCGAAAAAGGGAATTTATGTCAGAAAATATTTTTATTCATGCCACTTATCCTAAGATTTTTACAATTCTTAGAAAACTCAAACTCATCCAGTCTAAACTCCAAGTGGATCGTCATCTTGTGTTCCAGGTCAACAATTTAGAAGTGGTGGACCCTATGGATCAGCTAAATCTTCTCCAGTCAGCTCTTATAAATAATTACACTCACAAGGTCTTTGACTGTTTCAGTGGCCCCCATCAAGACTTCTCTAGTTTGATGAATGTTCCGATTACCATTGGAGAGCTCAAATCTGCAATTCGTCGTACTCCAAACACATCGCCAGGTCCTGATGGTATCAACGCTAAATCATACTCTTTAATTCCTGACTATCAAATTCATCTCTTGTGTGCTGAATACAACAAAATTTGGCTCTCTGGAACTATTCCAGTGGATTGGAAGTATGGAAAAGTAATTTTTTTACTCAAACCTAATAAAAACCCAAGTTGTCCTAAGTCTTATCGTCCACTGACATTAACAAACGTAAAACTGAAGATTTTGGAACGAATAATTCTGTACAGACTCAACTGGATCTCATTAAAATACAAACTCTTCCCAGCGAACATTTATGCCTTTAAACCACGTTCTGGATCTCAAAACCTTCTTAATGACTTAAAATGCTTTATTTCTAATACTTTCAGGCTCAAAGAATTTGGCGTCATTGTTTCTCTTGATATTAAAGGCGCCTATGACTCTGTCATCTATTCTGCTCTTTTATACAAGCTCAAATCCTTTGGGTTTCATGGTACTTTCGTTAAATGGATGGAGAATTTTTTGATGGACAGAAGATGCATCATTAGTTGGAGAAACCATCAGTCAGATTGGATTGACTTAAAAAGGGGATTGCCTCAAGGATGTGTTACTTCTCCATGGCTATTTAATATTTATATTTCTGACATTCTTTCTCACCTTCCCAACTCCATTCATCCCTTCATTTATGCTGATGACATTTTTCTTTGGATCAGTAAATCAGACTTGAATGTTGTTACAGACGAATTGAATTCTGCCTTAAACCTTGTTTCAAACTGGATGGATCAGTGGGGATTTGTTCTGTCTACTGAGAAATGCAGTTACAGCATTTTTACGAAAAAAAATGTTCCTTTTCTCCCAAATATCCAAATCAACGGTGCTCAGATAAATTACGAGGAAAATATCAAGATTCTTGGAGTTATTTGGGATCAAAAGCTGAGTTGGAGTCCCCAGATCAATCACATTTCCAAAAAAGCCATTAACATTTGTAATATCATGAAGTTGATTGCAGGCAGGCTTCATGGAGCTAAAGGGCATAAACTTTTGACTATCTGTTCTAACATTACTTCAAGCTTCATGAATTACAGTTCATTCTTGTGGCATAATAGCTCCAAGAAAAATATTCAAAAGTGTTCTGCTATCTATCACCAATCTCTTCGCATTGCTACTGGTCTTCCAATCTCAACACCGATTCCTCTGTTACTCAGCATCTGTGGAAAACCTCCATTTTCACTGTTTTTGTTAAAAAATGCTACTAATCATATTATCAAAGCAAGAGCTTCCCATTACAGCTCTGTGTTCAAACATATCTGTTCTAATTTCAGTTTTGACCGTCAAGGCTTACATACTAAAATTTTGGATCCTTCTATTATTCAATTCATCAAGGACAACAATTTACTTATTCCTCTTCAACCTCTGTTTTTTGCGAATCCTCCTTGGCTTATCACCAATATTGATTTCACAACCAGTTCTCTTCCATTTCAAACATCATCAAATGATCTCCTCACAAAGCAACTTTTTTATGAACATGAACAAAAATTCTGGTCTTGTTCTACTATTATAGCTACAGATGCCTCAAAAGGAGCTCATACCTCTATTGGAATTTTCTGTGCAAAAACTCGTAATTCAGTTCAAGCAGCGCTCCATGATTGCTCATCTGTCTTCACTGGAGAATGTGTTGCAATAATGATCGCAGCACTAAAATTCATTGTCAGTAATGAAAACTACATAATTTTATCCGATAGCAAATCAGCTATTCAAGCAATCGCCAACATCAACCCAAAATCACATTCCGTGGTTTTAGCAACTTTTTATGCCTTATATTTAGCATCATTGCGGGCGACAAGAATCTCATTAGTTTGGTGTCCAGGCCACAAGGGGGTCTTCTACAATGAGCTTGCAGATCATCTAGCACGTACAGCAGTTGATTCCGAAAATCCAGTTTTCCCTACATATGCTTACTTTGAGGATGTGATTAATCTTTCACACAAAAATTGGCAATCATCAATTCATCAATATTTTTGTAATCAACCCCTTTATCCAGTTGCAGATCGTTTCTTCGATGCTGTTAAAAAATTTTCGCCCTATTTTACTAGCCGCAAGTTTGAATCACTCTTTTATCGTCTCATGACCAACAGAGCACCGACCAATGGTTACCTTCACAGAATTCATCAAAGAAGTTCACCTAACTGTATCTGTGGCAACAATTGTGAATCTAACAATCATTTCTTATTTACGTGTCCTAAATGGTCAATTTTTAGGGAATGCTTTCTGCAGAATGTAGGCCTTGGTAATAATCAGATATCTGACTGGCACACACTCATTGAAGTGACTCCGAGCACTTTGATCAAGGAATTTGAAATTTTCATGGGAAAATGTAACCGTTTTTAACATTGGCTGCTTTCATTTTTCTAGAAGCTGAGATTTTTGTGATTTTTTTTCTTTGCATCATCTACCAGTTTGTTTGTTTTGTTTTGTTGTTTTTTTGCTAAGACTGTTTCTTCATTGTACTTTGTTCCCCACAGTTCTGTTGTTCCTGTTCATCTTCGCAAATGTTTTTATACAAGATTGCACTCTGACGTTTTGAACTAAAGCTGTCCTAGAGCCCTTAGCAGGCATAGAGGACGTTAATCTATCTGTATCTGTATCTCGATGCCAAGCAAAGCTGCATTAACTTACAAGCGGCTTTGATGCCAAGCCTCAGAATCTCTGTCGTCTGCTTCTCTCCAGGTTACTTGTTTTGGACGTCTCCTTGTGTCCTGAAAAAATTACTGAACTGAAAGTTCAAACTTTCAGTTCAGTTTGTGAGCTTAGCTTGTAGGGAACCGAACAAACCGACTTCTTGTCTGTCGTCTGCTCATTAAGAGGTTCTTTGTTTTGGACGTCTCCTTATGCTCAATAAAAATAACCGAACTTTCAGTTCCAATTTCCAGTTCAGTTTACAAGCTTCGTTTATAAGGAACTGAGTGGAATAAAGAATATAATTTTTTTAATTAAAACTTCATTATCACCACATGAGTCGTTTTTAAATTTGAGATTAGATGGCAGCACATTACTATAAAGAGGAGTGTGGAAAAATTCACTTTTTACGATCTTATCCGTCGTCTGCTTGTGTGGAGGTCCTTTATTTTGTATGTCTCTTTGGGTCTTGAAAAAATTACTGAACTGGAAGTTTGATCTTTCAGGTCAGTTTATAAGCTTTGTTTATAAGGAGCAAAGCTGAATGAAGAATTTAGTTTTTTATACCTGAGTTTCGTCATCACCACATAAGGTACTTCTGATTTTGGAAAAAGATAGCAGCACCAGCAATATTTTTAAAAATGAATGTCTTAAAGTGTATTCTAGAGCAGTGTTTCTCAACCGCCGGGCCGCGGCCCGGTAATGGGCCGTGACATCATTCATACCGGGCCGCGACTGATCTGCCGTTTCCTTTTCCCCCATTCATGTTCCGTTAATCATGTGTTTGACCGGGCTTTCCACTTACAAAAATGAATGAAACCGGGCCGTGGGCTTCCAAAGGTTGAGAACCACTGTTCTAGAGTATTGAATTAATTTTAATTCCCTTAAAATTGTTAGTGCCATTGTGATTTCGCTGCAAATGCTACAAGGCAAAGAAAAACTGCTGTTGGCAGACGGCGTAACATTTCGGGTCACCCGCAGGGGCGTAGCCAGAAATTTCGTTCCGGTAGGGGGACCACTTTCATTTCGGGAGGGGACCAATGTGACAGAACAATTTATTTGGCCATCTTTTTCCCTTTTTTCTGTCATTTTCTCACATTTCGGGGGGGGGGGCAGACCCCCAAGTCCCCCCCTCCCTCGCTACGCCCTTGGTCACCCGGTATATACGGGTTTTGTCACTGCGTTACGCAGTGACAAAATTGTTCATGTGAACATAATAATGATTCATTTTCAGGACTTCAAGCCAATCGGGAAATATATAAATAATCAGATTTTCAAATAAGAAAATTATCAGTTTGTTGACTTCAATTTCGATATGGTGAAAATATATTTCGTTGGATGACAAGCTGCCTTCAAGTGGCTTTTTGGTTCATAATGGGGGCCGCTCTCTCGCACGCGAACGAAGCAACGTGCGAGTTGGCTTAAACACAACACAATATTTCACATAATAGTCCGTACTATATTTAATATACAGGGTGCATAGGTAACGGGGCATATGGCATTTTACTGGCGAACCATTGGTCCTAGAGGCATACTTCCAGTTGGAAAAAGTACCCGAATAATGTGTAGTACCAAAGCCTCCTAGATACTACTTCTAGGAGGCTTTGGTAGTACTCAGATATTTGATTCATGTTGCCAGGGGTTACATAGTTATTAAAATAAAAATGTTAACTTTTTATGCGGACACCCTATGCCCCAAAACCCAATTGGAAAAAGTTTTGTTTCCCGGTCTCCCACAAAAAAATTCATCGTTTCTAAGTGCAATATTCACTGAGATATTCGAAGAAAGTTGGAAAAAAAACAGCATTAAATGCGAGGAAACCATTTTACCAGCATTTGATGCAGTTTCCCCCCCCCCCAAATTTCCTCAATTTTTCGAATTCGCATATCTCGGTGAATATTCCACTTAGAAACGTGAAATTATTTCAGTTGTCATCGGGAAAGACAGAGCGACAACTTCTTAATTGGGTTCTTTGGCACACGGGGATGTGTATAAAAAGTTTTTTTTTTAATTTTATAACTATACAACCCCTCACAACATGAATGACATATCTGAGTTGGACACGTGATTTGGATACTTTTTCTAGTTGGGTATGTCTTCAAGACTAACGGCTCGCCAGTAAAGTGCCATACGCTCTGTTACCCATGCAGCCTGCGCGTAAGAAAATCGTTTGAGACGAAATACAGTCGACTCCCGTTAAAACGGAAAAAAATATCGTTTTAACGAAAACTTTTCTAATCCCCGTTAACAATATAAAAAAAATCTGAAATTCCTTTGCAACGAAATTTATTTATTACTCCTGTATCTTGGAGTTCATTATAATGGGGGTTTGACTGTATTTCCCCCCCAAAAAAATCTGATATTTTTCCACTAAAGTAATTGAACTTTTGCAATTTGATCTGAAAACAGTCCTTTTTATAATGATTATGTCGTTTTACTTTTATAAATTTAGGAAGGAAACAAAAGGAAGAAAGGGTGGGGAGAAAAAAAAAGAAAAATGGCCAAGGGGGGCTCGGTTGTGCGTAAATGCCTTGAAATTCCACTTGTGCGCAAGGGGATTCGCGCCTCACTCTCAGTTTTATGACAAAATTTCGTTGACAAAGCCGCATCTTTGCCAGTTGCTTATGCGGTCACAGAGACTTTTTTTTTTTTACGGCTGTGAGTGAAAGTGACTACGGCTGTCCTCTAGGGGTGTTTTCCCTAACGACGACGGTAATCATTGACGCCACGACAACGTGAAAGCTCGCGTAAAATCTAATATTCTGCCAAAATCCGGAGAAATTTTAACAAATCCGGAGAGCGGGAGGAAGGATGAAAAATACAGTCTCCCGCCTGAATCGGGAGAGTTGGCAGGTCTGAGCTCAGTTGGAAGTCATGGTTACAGTGTATGAAACGACAGAGGAAATAAGACTCGTCGAATTTGCAGAGAGCGAACAGTTGTGCATCATGAATTTGTTTTTTTAAGAAGAAACCTCAAAGAAAGTGGACTGGAGAAGCCCAACTGGAACAACGAGTGAGATCAACTACATCCTATCTAATAAGGGGCATATGATCAACGACTGCAGTATTCTCAACAAATTCAATACAGGAAGTGTGATTATATTTTATCTGAATATTTTTTTCCTAGCAATAATGGATCCCTTTCCCTTGTCAAAAACAGAGTTATGATCCTTGGCATGGTTTGACGTCCCTCAGAACTAAGTGCGGATACTGGCTGATACACCCATATTTATCCAGCCTGGATCACAACCTCCTATACAACCGGATATATATAGGAGGTCATACCATCAAAGCACATTCAATGATAAAATATGCGTTGTAAAAGTTGTATAAGGTTAGTAGGATCTATCCTACGAACCTAAACAACTCTAAATAATCACACCCCACCACATTTAATCAGCCTGGACCCACCCATGTGCAGGATCCACTGCAGTAATGTGATGATGGATCCTACCAACCGATAAAAACACATTCAACAATACAATAGAGAGAGATAGCTTCATAAATTTATTAACATTTCTAACATAAAGATATCTTCGGCAATGGAAACAGATTCACAGGATGTTTGCACAATTTTTTTTTTCTTCGAAATTAAGCTGTATAATGCAGGATCCAAATTTCAACACGACTAGTTAATATTGTGATATATTTCCCGTTATATATTTTTTAAATATATATAGTCTAATTATCACATAATAAATACACATAGAAAAAAATATATGATCACCGAAAAAATCTTTGATCAAGATAAGTGTGGTTATTATTACAGCATTTTAATGTTATTATTATAACACTGATAGAAATTTAAATCACAATTTATTTTCGGGGGTTGTTTGGTTCGCCACAAGCAAAAAATAAAGATATCCAGGGCCATCTTAATGCATGGACTCACTTGGGAGGCTCTAATTACCATACATGCCAATTATACCAGATTTGAAAATGCGAGCTCATGATGTTAAGATGGCCTTGAGATAATGGGGGGTTGTCTGTGTCATGGATACATATTTTTTTATTCGAGATTGGGGGGGGGGGGGATGATGGTATTCATGAGAAACATTTTTAAGACTATATAGGTGAGAATGCTTGTAACTAAAGTTGACCTGTTCTGAGCTGTATACAGCTGGGGAGAAAATATCACAAATTCATCGGAAAATGCATAAAATTTTATTGTAAGGTTTCAATGAAAATATGGGGAAAATACATTAACAGCAAGAAAAAAAAAGTTCAAGAATTTTAACCACCAGGTGGGTTGTCAATGCAAATTGTGTTGTGAATTTGCGTTTCTGCACTCAAGTGGCTCTGTGTTAAACAGCTGCCAAAAAGCCATTCCCCTAATCAATGCTTAGACAGGGCAGTCTTTACGTGTGGGCCCATCCGGAGGTCTTAGGTTCATTGAGCCCACAATAAAGAGATATGACTTTTTAAGATTAAAGTATGTGAAGTGATAGCGATAAGAAACGAGAGACACTCAGACTCTGTCACAATAGGAGATGTGAGCACATTGTCCCTGAGCCATGCCTCCGGAAAACCTAACTATTCATTGTAGTTTGAACCAAAATATATACAGAAATATGTACAGTAGTAGGCTAAACTTTCCAGGCAGGTAGAGTACATGCCCTCCTCAAGACCACGACTATGACCAGTGGCCCATGATGCTGTTGAAATGGTCTTGTCCTTGTGGTATTTGACTCTGGGCACTGTTCTGGAAACCTTGTCTTACAAGACGCTGAAGTCTGAAACAGCTAGGAAGGTAGCAGTTCATCTGAATTGAAGTTAATCATCATGGCCCCTGTTCAGGGCCTTTTAACACTTGAGCTGCAGGTGCAAAATTGGCACCAAGTTTATCGGATCTGATACTATGAAGTTCGGGAATGAGAATGTAAATAGCCTCAGCCGCATTTAGGGGACCACAAAATATAAGACCCTATTCAAGACAGAGAATACTGCCTTATCTAGAAAGAAGTCTGTGAAAGAAACGGCCCATACATAGAAGAAAAAACTGCAGTATACTCAATTCTTCTGCATACTATTTACAAGGTTTTAAGATAGAAGCTGACTGTATTGACAATAATTTAGCACCCACTTTGCCTGGAATACACAACAATGTAGTTTACCGCTCATCTGATGAAAATTTAAGATGCAATTCTACCGGTGAAATTCAGAACTAAACCATTCTTGCTGTTGATGAGGTTTTCCTATCCCTTCATTGAGACGCAACTAAAATTACATTGACTTTTGACAAAAAAATGTGGCTCCAGACAGCTTAGATCAAGTGAACTTCCGATCACAGATGCACCCTCTGTATTAGTTGGTACAAAATTATAAAATAAATGACTAGTTATTTGATCCACATTTAACTTGCACTTATCTTTCTAGTTCATGCATCAGCAGCCACAGATCCTTCTATACAGAATCGAATGAGTGAAAGCTTCGAGAACATAAAAGATATTTCATTAAGATGTAGGAAAACATATGATCTAATTTACCAGCAACCACACACACGCAATACACAATCAGTCATCATAAAAATTCTATTATGCGAAGTTAAGGCAGCGAGATAGTTCTGTCCAAAACTTTAAACATGTTAGATGATTATTACAATCAATTTTCCCTTCTAACTATATCATAGCTGCCAACTTTTGAAAATGAAAATTCGGGAGATTTTCGCGCAAACCCGTATTTTATGCTAAAATTACTCCCTAATAAATACAATAGGGATTTTTCCAAATAAAATAGGGATTTTTCCAAACATAAAAGTTAAAGCGTAGGGAATAAAATCCCTACTGAAGTCAAATTAAAATAGGGATTTTACACACATGGAAGTTAAACCCTTGGGAATAAAATTCCTACTCAAAAAACAAGTGAAATTGGAGGCCAAAACTTCAATGATGTAAAAATAAATATTCTGTTCAATCAGAGACGCTGTGAACAAACATTCTGAGCGAATGACCCCAAAATCATCAGAAGATGAAGGAAAACACCGTCAATTTTTGAAGAACACTAGACTTTTTGTGACACTTGCTTGATGTTTTTTTTTTCATTTCACGAGTGATGATGGCAGTCTTTCCATGACCGATATTTATGTCCGTAACACAACTTGTACAAAAAGGAAAAGTCAGCCCTCTTCTGGAACGTTTGATGAAAGGAAATTGATCGGAATAAGTATCTTTAAAATTGATTAAACATGTTTTTGCTTATCATTATTCATGCTTTGTTATATCGCACGTACGTAACTTCAACAAAAGAAATTTTGACCATATGCGCGTCACTAGAATCTTCAATTATTATCCAGGACTATTGGCTGCTAAGCCATTTCCCTGCACGATAAGACAAACAACTTTCTTGTTACCATCAGAGGGTTTGTAAAACTTCCTGAAAAAGGGAATTTCCCCATTTACGACGTGTGACGTCATTTCGAAAGGGAAAAAAAAGAGGCTTCATGCCCCACAAGAAATTTCTTAGGGATTGTTTTCATAAGCGGGGATTTTTTTAATGAAGTAGGGAATTTTTAGGGGCAATTAGGGATTTTCGTGATTTTCGTAAAAATTTGGGAGATTTAAGAACTTTTCGGGAGATCGAGCGATGAATATAAAATTCGGGAGATTCCCGAAAAATTCGGGAGACTTGGCAGCTATGCTATATCAATAATAATGTAAAAGAAATGAAGACATTTTGTGGCCAGTGACATACATGATAAGAAGGTAGCAACAACACACCCCCTAATGCAGAGCAATTTCAACTTTCAGATGTTTTTCCTCGTTATCTGCAAGGGGGACATCATCAGTAGTGACCACAGCTGACTGTATTTTAATAAGAAAAATGGGACAATGGCCAATTATCACCAAAAATGTTGCTCAATAGCTGTAAATCACAGAAAAAATGGTCAATAGGCAGGGAAACTAAGAGCTACTTCAAATCACAGTGAATTCAAATGTGTTTCACAAGAAAAAAAAAGGGGTTGAAAATGACAAACATGTGAGATTAGGCTGGCCATATTTTCATGAAAAAATACTGGAAATTGGCATGTGTCACCAGTGCCATCTTAACGCATGGACCAACCCGGGCCCCTCAAGAGGAGAGTGGTCACACAAAAATGAGAAGTGGTTGAAATATTCGAGAATTTTCTAGGTAAGGCCTCAAAAACATGACTTGGCCCGGCTGCCCCATGATGCTCTTAAGACGGCCCCTGGTGTCACCAAAAAATAAATGTTGAAGGTAAGTTGCAAATTATTGCTGAATGACACAGAATGGAGAGCTACTGAAAAGTGCACTTTCAATCCTTGATTTCAGCGAGGAATGAAAATTTGAGAGGGCCTTGAAAAAGGTAATTTTAAAAAAAGTTGGGATGGCTGAGAAAGAAAAAAATTACAGGAACGCCCCATTATAATATGAGCCATTTGTCCACATAGGCAGAGATACAGGCCCAGCATCATTAATGAGGTTGACTGATCTAATGTAAATGCAAATAATGTGTATTGGCATCATCATTGTGTGACTCTCAAGAACTTCAAGTATATCTCAGCCTATGTTCGGTCACCATGACAGTGGTAGAACCAGAGTCGATTTGATCTCTGACTTTTTAGAGACGATTTGTCACACCAGTCTTCTGTAGACAGAAGAAGACACAGCGGATGATGTCCTTTGCAGGTGTGGAAGAAACATCTGGAAGACTGAATTCCATTGGGGTCCACGGCTCTTCAGCCTCGAATTATCTTCTTGTTTGAGTACAGTTCAAGCACAACAAGGAAAATTCCATAGTTTCTATAATTAAAATATTTTGGACATTATTAACGTTGCATTCAACATTCCTTAGAACAAACTTGTAAGTTCACAGTTTATATCTAAATCACAACCCACACACTAAACTCTCGGAGATCGTTGTTCAATAGAAAATGGGGCAAAACCCATCTATGACAAGATTTCTCCACTTCTGTGAAGAAGTAGTGAGCAATGTGCAAAGCTTCAATGGATGATGGCATCTCCATTGATTGGAAAAAAAATAAAACATCGAGTTGAGATAGGCTTCTTTTTTTCACTTGTAAACAGAATGGTTCCGAATTAAAACGGGATTGCAAAAAATGTAATTTTGAAATTATTTAAATATGGAACAGAAAAGAAGCAAAATGCTGGAATTTCCCTTCTTCGAAAATCTAAACAGCTCATAAAAACGTTCTGTAAAAAATAATCGGAGAAGGAACTCATCCCCTGAGCAGGACCTATGTCTGCTGCCAGTTGATGTTAATAGCTATGAAAGATTATTATGAGGCCTCGTGCACTAAGGGCCTCAGAACATAAATTTCTTTCTGCAAAAATCAAGAATTTCAATCTCCAGTATCCAAATAATCGTCATAGTGAAGTGACAAAGGTCATCATTGGCCAAAAGTGACGTAATGCTTATGTCAAGTGACGTAAACTACCACCCATGGTGACCAAATACAATATGCTAAAAATTTTCCTCCTACTCCTATCACTGTAAGGTTCACTAATGTGTGTTTCAATCCCAATTGGCGGGGTTCAATTTAATACCAGCTGCTATTAATATTGTATGAAGATATCAGTGGTAATGTTAGATGAGAATTGGAACTGGTACTATAATCTAGAGATGACTGTCTTCCGAATTTACAATGAAACAATCGTAAATCAGATTTCCTCTAATTTACAACTCTCAAGTTTGCAGTGATAAAGAGTGCCATAATCCTATCGATTTCATTTAGCTAATTTTGATGACAGCCTGATTATAGTTCCAGCATTTCACTTTTTGAAACACAAACACTTTTTGAACAACAAATATTCATAAACATCATGCACAACTCTGATAACTTTTTACAAAACATTCCATAAGACATCCCTCTCATAATGTTCAGAGAGTTTTGTTGATTCTTTGATCTTACACAAAACGATAAAATCATATAATTAACATTGGTGATGGTTGGGGGGGGGGGGGGGAAGAAATTATAGCAATAATTTCTCATTCACATTTCAATGCAACACTTACATTCGAAACAATTTTCTTTTCATTATTTGCTCGTTGGAATCATGGTCAGAGTTTTCCATAATAAGAATATTAGTCAAACCCTATTAATGAACGAAATTTTTATTTTCGTTCCATAGGAATCATATTAGATCAGATACAGCGAACAAAAAAAATTTTTTTTGAAGTTCCTTCAAACAGGATTTGACTATTACATTTATGGTCGTAGATACAAAAACACAATAAAACCTTCAAATACGAGTTGGTCGATTGATTGTTTTTTAACATGTTGGAGTGATCGTTGATTTAATTAAATTTTGACTAAAATTTTATTTTAATAAAAATGACATATTTCGACATAATACTTTTTCAAGTTCATTTCCCTCAAATGCTGAACAAAAATGCCTAATAAGTTTTCATTTCTCTATGTAAAATAAAACGATAAAATCATTGACACGTTTGTGCAACGGATAAGATTATTTCCGGTTCAAAGTACATCAAGTATTCTTCAGTCTACAAGAAATAAAGCCAACCTTTGGACTCCCAAAATTATACACGTAGCTGCATTATGCTGGGTAGGAACAAAGTTTAAAAATATACATATATATATATATATATTCCAGAATGTTCCTGGAGTTGTCAACCAGGATTGTAACCAGAAATTGCTTTTGGATGAGTGGTTTAAACAATACAGACACATACAGTAAAATGAGCAATTGTAATTTCTATGCATAATCAGTCATTTTGTCATACTTGGGGAAGGAAAGAAGGGGCAGTAAGACAGAAATCCTGGGCCTTGAACCCTGAAACCTTCAAAAATCAAACTCATGAGCCTTGATTTCCGAAACTTGAAAGACCAACCTTTTGGGTCTAGAATCTCAAAATTCTGAAGACCAAACTCCAGAGTTTCAAAATCTTGAAACTTTGAAGACCAGACTACTGAGTCTCGGAACTTCAAAGACCAAACTCCTAGACCCCAAATCTAGAAACTTTGAAAACCAAATTCCTGGGCCTTGAATCTCAAAACTTCTAAGAATGAACTCTTGCTACAGCCTCATTGGAGAGGAATAAAAAGAAATTGGAAATACTGGGTCAGTTAAAGAGTTTTGTGGGCTCTGAAGTAGTCTTTTTTTTGGGGGTGGGGGGGCATGAAACTGCATGGGAGTCAAAAGGTTAAGACAATTAACGAATTCCTCAGCTAAAACAAAAAACAACAAACGTAAAAAATAATTTCACACATATATATCACTAAAACAATAAAAACCATACAAATATTTGCATATATTATTCGTAATGTACACATATAGTTGTATCCACCAATAAAGTATAAAAAAACAAAAAAGAATTACACAAAATCAACATTTACAGCGCAATAAATATTCAAAGGATAGCATTATCCCATCAATCGACATCAATAATACTGATACATTCAAAGCAAAAAAATGTAAACCAACAACAAAGTTGCCCGTGTGATAAATAAATTAAGCTAAAAAAACTATGTTAACAGGTAACATGTTAGTTACTCTGAACACTCAATAGAACGTCCTCACTGTGTACTAACAATCATTTCAAACTGCCATAAAGTTCTATCAGCTCTCATAACATTTCTTACTTGGAATGTTTTGGAAATTCAACATAAACATTTTTGCAACAAATAAGACACCGACACGATAATACACCGATAATACACCGGAAAAGAAAAATTTTACATAGTAAACATATCCAGGACACATTTTTTTTTTTTTTGCGCACTACACAGGAAGAGCATTTCTGAGTAATGTAGTGACACAATGATTTTCAATATATATATACTGTATATAGATTCCGCAGTACATAAATAAATACAAGATATAGCCTCTTTGCCATTTGTTTATAACCAGCAACATCTCCAGTGAAGTCGCCTGAAATAATTCTTGCAGCATGTGTAAAGTCAAATGAAATCAGACCCATAATAAAACTCAAAGAATAGCATGGATGGAAGTTTTTGCCTCTGTGGGAATTAATAAGCGAATGTATCCTGTTAAGTCTGAAAAATCAGTAGGAAATATTCCTACTGATTTTCATTCTCGTTTCCGCATCAGTTTTGCAAACTGCAATTATAGAAGATTGCATACCTCCCCACATACGAAAACTATCACAACTTTATTTCGAGGCTACAGATGAAATCTCCTAGAGTTCAGCTTCCATCTTGGTGAATGTAAACACTGACTGGAACACCAAGAGCATAATTGTATAACCAAATCTTTGAACAGGAGGAGGGGATCACAGAGAGTATGTACAGTGAAGTCCCACCCCCTGAATCCGCCTATGAGTGACCAAGAGCCATTTTGTTGAATTTACAATGGTACAACCGTCAAACCAGCTCTGTGACGAAAACATCACACATTAAACTACAGAGAAGTCTGAAATTGACTATAGGTCTGCTACTTATGAGCAGATTATTATGCCCTTGAGTATGTGTCAGCTGAAATAGCTGAACGGCAACAACAAAAAACAATTTTGTGAGGGAAAAAATAGATCACAGAGCATTTCAAAAGATAAAATAAACGGTAATACCTGTGTCGTAAAACTTTAATGGATCTTCTATCACATGATGAAAAAAATCTTTGAATTTCCGAATCGTGAAAAATCTTTGATGATACTTGAATCAGTAATATGGACAAGAACTCACAGCTATTGCCATGATCCTTTGCATAAATGCCAAAAGTACTCAGATGACTGATTGAAGGTGCTGTCAAAAACAGCCATTTTCACAGATAACATTAGCGGTCGAGATTGATATGATTTTAGCCCTGTTTACATGTGTAAGATTGGGGTTTCAATGGAGGTAGCTTGGTGAATAGAACCGGCTCTCTCTCTCAGCAATCCTTTTTTTTCACTCGTAGTGAAAGAAAGAGGAAAGATTTACATCCTGTTCTTTCATGGATTTTTCTGGTTTCATGCCCCTTTCCTTTAATCCTATGTAATTTTTCCCTATTGCAGAATGAAAGAAATCAGCATTTTCATTCCCCATGTAATCTGGGGCTCTTGAAATACTTTGTCATTGATGAGAGGAAGATGTGTTGGAACCCTGGTCTTTTGACATTATCTGAAGACATCTTTAGTACTGCCAATGATGAGCGAAATAGCTGGCCCAGAAGCTTTGATTGTTTGATTAATGAGCAAAACAAAAGGATTGCTGAAGCTCATCTTTTTCACATTACTCATCAGAACCAGGGATTGTTTCTCACATGGGCAAATGGGGCATGTACCCAGGGTCCACAAATTTTCAGGGCCCTGAAATTGGCTGCCTTTTGTATTATAGGCATGCCCCCTCATATGCCTCTGCTTAAAAAAGAACACCATATATATAAGGGCTCTGAAAATTCATATTTTCCCAGGGCCTGAACTTATGAGAAACAGGGCTTGTGATCAGAATTGCTGACGCCACAGTAAAATCACTCTGGCCCAGCAGTTTCGATTTCATTGGGGACAGCAAAAGTTCCATAAAGCACGTGCACGGTGGATGCAATACATATATGATACTTAGTTGAGCAACAATGTTAGCAACTTGAAGGCATGCAATGGTTCCTCTCATTGGTTCTAAAGAAAGTGATTTGAAACACATAAAAAAAGGTTCCAGCACATCATTCGAAGAATGGCACTCATGCTCGGCCAAGTACATACCGTCGATGAGAACTGTTTCAAAAACCTAACTAATGTAGTTTATGAATGACAAAATTGTTCCCATTCTTTTTTTAATAGCCTATACAAATTGATTGAGAGTGCTTCCTGTTGATACCTTCATCATTTCTTCCAACACATACTATTTCATCATTTCAAAATGCGCTTTTTGAGATCATTTCCAGACTCTGAAATGCTAGAACCGTTCAAAAGATATTTGCTTTTAAACATAGCAGCAGAAACGTTAGTCTAAGAAATGCAAGTTTTTCACATGCGCATGATTTGCTTTTATAATGGTGACTTCACATATTTCTTTGAGCGCAACAAATGAAGAAGGAAAAAAAAAAGATTTATCTCATGAATAGCATCCATCCAATCAGGAAGAATACTTAGCCCCCTAACATGGCTGCCATCGTCAATGACAACAAATGACAAAAAGGCTATCCATTAAATAGATACGTATATATACCAATAATCAGAGCAACTTCCGCCATTACACTACATAAAAACAACGAAGGGAAGTAAAGAGTTGTGCCAACATGACATGCGGTGTAGCAGCATGTTTTCGAATCACATGAAGTCCCAAAAAATGTCTTCTTTTTTTTCCTCATGACCATTTTTTTCTTTTCAAAATGCCCAAGCACACACAATAGTCATAACGAGAGATAAAAGAAAAAAGACGAAGGGGGAAAAAAAACTGTTCTCGATCTGTGTGAGAGGCTGTTTTTTTTTTTTGCAATACAGGTTTTGTTCAACCTTCATTCGTCCTGATTTTGCTATATATATATGTATGTATATGTATATATATATATATGCTAAACACAAAGCACCTCGGGGAGATTTTTAATACTAGCTAACTTTTTTTTTTTCAAATGTGTTCAAACAACGCACTAATTTATATATCCAAGCTCTTCTGACTTTTTTTTTTAAGTTTGCAAAAGCAACTTGGAGTTGGCTTTATGAAGCTGCCTGAGTCTGCCGCTTCCTGGACAATTTAGATCTGTTGAGGGGAAAAAATAATACATAATTATTATTAGGTCAATAGAAACATATTACATAAAAAATTATGTGGGTCATTTGATAAGTAAGGTAAATTTATATGATAAGGTCACATAAATTGTTTTTCAGATCATTACAACGGGAAGTATCACTCTTCAAAACGCAATTCATGACATCTGTGTCAGGTGAACCTAAGGTGTCACCAGAAGTAATTTAACTCTTCAAAACGCATTACGACGAGTTTCAGCATAAAGTAATTTGCAGTTTGATTTTTTTTTTGGTCATAGCAGAAATCAAAATAAATTCCGCAATTCTTCAGCTGAAATAATTTTCTTTCAGCTGAAGATTAAAGCTAAAACACCATCTTTGAAGACTTTTTTAGATGAATCTAAACACAGCGAAACATCCACCAAAGATGGAGAATGCTCCACGCTAGTGGTTCCCAAACTTTATGAGGTGCGACGCCCTTTTGACAAGAATTTTATATATTAAGGAGAGACCTCCCTTTTTTCTTCAACTTCAGTTAAAATTGAATTGATAGATGGCACTGCACCAATACTATTCACATGTGCATAATCAGCTCTGCATTTTTGAAGAACCGACATTCTGATCAAGATATGCTAGTGATCAGGCTTGTATGTGTGTATGCAGCAACCAATGGAAGTCGAATGATTGTAGGACTTCCTATCAAAATCTAACTACATGATTTTGTCCAATCTCATAATTAAAATTTTACAGGGCTGTTCTGCAAACATAAAAAAAGAATGTTAAATTATTTTTTTTTTAAATTTACCATATTTATAATTTTCAATTTCAATTGGGGGGGAGTTTCGTTTTCTTAGACACCCTGTAGTTGCTAATTTAATAATTGTGTGCTTTACTTTTGACTATTGAGTGTACATGGATAATAAGTAGCTCCGCTAAGAGTTAAGGTGCATTTTAGATTTGACATACAGTATGTTCTTTTCGCTTCAAGAGAAGAAAATAAACTCATTTTAGACATTTAAATTTTGAAATTTTTTTTGTGCCCCCCCCCCCAAGCTCATTTACAGTCGGCCCCCCGCATTCGCTGTTTTTTCCTTCATTGGAAATTTTTTTTTACAAAATTTGAGTTGTGTGGGTTTAGGATAGCTCATTTTTCTAGTGCTACTGATTTAGAACATTCTGATTAGAACATTTAACAATCAAGAAGAAAAGCGAGCGCCTCGTTTTAAGAGAGACTTACTATGACTTCAAGATAGACTTACAATGTCGTTTTGTGCAAATGCGCATGGGTACATGATAAAGCCTACCGTAATTTTCAAATCTGCGAATACGCGAGCATTGAAAAGAAATGATGTCAAAGCTCCCAGTATTTTGGATGAACAATAAAAGGGCTTAGCCTATGAAAGCACTTTTCCTGGATTGGTTTAAACAGTGTTTCGTTCCAGAAGTCAGGAGGTACCTTGAGAGTGAAGACATGTCATTCAAGTTCTTTTGATACTGGATAATGCTCCTGGACAACAAGATGTCAATGTGTTCAAAGCTGATGGTGGGGAAGTCCTTTACATGCCTCCTAATCAACATCTATTATTCAGCCCCTTGATCAGAGAGTAAAGCCAACATTCAAGGCTCACTATACACGCCACGCAAGAGAAGATGCAAATGCATAAAATGCCTTGAAAGTACGGAAGAATTACACTATCACTAATGTCATTACTGTCATAACTAGAGCCGTGGCAGCTCTTAAGTAGAAGACAAGTTCACCATGAGTAATATAGCGGAGGGGATTCGCAAGTTTAAATCAGCAATAGATTATTTTCATGACATAGATCCCTCTATGGTATGTAACATGGCCTTGTTGGCGCTCACCTGACCTTTACCCCTTATGTAATCGTAGTGCATGTGTTATGTTTTATTATTGAGTTTGTGTTATGTCTATCATATACTTTATGTTCATAATTATTTTCTCTCGACTAAACAAACTTTTGTTACTTACGGACGTTTTCGGTGCCGACGTGTCACGAACACTGTTTTAGGAAGGAAAGAAACTAGTTTCTGAACTTGCCACTTGGAACGCCGATGTTGATGGGGGCGCATGTGCGTTACTCCTTATTTGCATGCTTAGTGATTTGAGAGCTATATATAATCACGTCCATGCTTCAAATCGGTCTCATGTAGCGCTAAATTCGCAAATAATCCAAACAACTCGGCTGGTCCGATGTTCCCGTCAAGCAAATTCCCATCAGTTGCTCTCCAAGAATGCCGTTCAGGGATGTCTGGTGTCCGCTCTCGATCTTAATGTCTTCGTAGATCTTGCAGACTGCGATCTGGCATTGGCTGGCATGGTCAATAGCAGTGATCTGATAGTTCCCTCGTATGACGCTGCAATCTGATGTTACCCCCTTCGTCATGACGTCCACCATTGGACTCCACCGCTTGAACACCGAAATCCACGTGTAGCACGGCCGATGTCTGCGATCTAATGACGGCTCTTCGTCAACCCCCTGGGTTCATCACGATATCCGTCATCTGACTTCTACTGCTTGATCGGTGAAGACAAGTGTGGTTCTGTTGACGTCCGTGATCCGATTTCGCCGCCTCGTTGACGTCTTGGGTTCGTCGTCGAGCTCTATGTGTGACTCTACTGACATCTGTGGTCGAGCATCATTTCTTGAAGACCATAGCTGAGTGTCACTTCCGCCCTAGTCGCTTCACCATAAGTATATTTTGCAATTTTTCTACTAGTGAAGGGTTTGCCCTTGAATTGATGTATTAACTAATGTGTTTTAATTTGTAATAATAGAAAATAAATAGTTGTTCGAAACTGTTTTGTTCATTGGCAGATAGAGACATACGTTGCAGGTACGTTCTTCATATGTAGAAAAGTTAGTAGACAAAGCCTTGTCAACATGCTTGATGATATGAAGAAGAAGAAACATCAAACAGAAATCACAATGTTCTTTCAGAAAGCATCCGCAACAAGCGCTGCACCATCTTTTATATTCCCCTTCTACCTCTGCGTCACCCTACTCTTCTCATGATGTTCAATAAGTGAGATAAACAAAAAACCCCATGGTTTCGGTTGTTCACAGATTTTCGTATTCACGGTCACCCTAGGAACGTAACCCCTGCGAATACGGGGGGCCGACTGTACGTGGCCCCTGACCCACAGTTTGGGAACCACTGATCTAGAGCTTAGGAACAAGGAAAAGGAATGATCCTGTGCAATTTAAATCAATGTTAGTCAATATATTTTATAAGAAATCATTAGTAAATTCTTCAGTCTAATTTTAGATCAGTTTATGTTAACTCAACTTATAACATAGATAATTAAATTATGTATTGCCTAATCATTTGATCTGGAGTCTTTGATTTTTTAATAATTTCAATCCAAAAATTTAATGAAGCGAAGCATTGTCCGTTGATGTTCAATAAATGAGGTAAACAAAAAACCCCATGGTTTCGGTTATTCGCGGATTTCCATATTCACGTATTCCGTTTTCTGCACATCCAAGAGTGCTCAATGATTTGTGTTTTGCCCTAGGAGACATACAATATGTAATTATCCCAATATACTCACCAGTTCCTTATCAATTTCAAATCATTCTATTGTGCATGTGAATGGTACATATTATAATAAACCATTGTGTGAGTAGGCACTGGGGACATGAGAAATTGTGAGGCACTTGGCCCTTTTTTATGAGACTTTCCTAAGTTGATGAGAGTGCTCACTGCACATCCAAGAGTGCTCAATGATTTGTGTCTAATCTGATTGAAACCTCAACTTCTCACTCAAGTTGCATTTGGTGCTGATCTGACAAATCTTTTTAAGGATTAATACATGTAAAGGTATTAGTGGCTCTAAGAAGGGACTATTTTTAAATCTATTTTTCACTCAGAAATCTCCACCAAAAGGCACAATGCAGAAAAAATTATTCAATGGTTATATCCCAGCAAAAAAGTTGGTGCATTCAATAGCAATGTAAATTAACTTTACACAACAAAGAACATTTCAGTAAGGAACTTTCAAAATTGTTTTTCAAATGTTGTTGCTCACCTAATCTGTCCAGCAAGCAAAGGATTAATTGCATAAAGCCACTCATAGACTTCTTTATCTCCCAGTGTCTGCAAGAGGAATCCTCTGTGCTTTGTGACCACTGAGAAAGTATTCGGAACCTGCAAAGACTTCACATGTAATTTAACTTGCTATATTATCAACTATCGCTACTTCACATGAAAGTCCACACTATTGTATAAAATGATAATGTATAAAAATATGTGATTTATTTATTATAAAATACGATAAGTACATACAGTGAGCTAATTTTTTTTTCATTATATGTTACTATTTAAAACAAAGCTTGGCAAATTAAAAAATATATATTTAGGAGCAAACCCCCAAATTTCTTTGGAGCCATGCATAATTTTTTTAGAAAAAAAAATCAAAATAATGGCTTTTCTTCCCAAATTTTCCAAACTTAGCAACTCCTTTATATTATTACACTGACATGAATTTCAAAAGTATTGTGTTGCTTTGAGCCTACAAGACACTAACCACAAACATAGAAACTTTTAGGCACCAATATCAATATTTTGTTGCTATGGCAAGTTGGGATTTGTGGCAAGATCTGATTCACAATTTGAAAGTAATCTATCATGTTTTTACAAGTCATCTGACTATGGTGGCATATGCCATGGCCATACGTAATGGTGGGTGCATACGATGGCATACAACATCACGCCAATTTTCAATCTTTCTCACATGGATATGATGGAATAATTCGTAATACAGCTGCTGTCATCTGAACAGACATCCTTCTACTTTATTACCTTGGTACTAGATGGCATTGGACAATGATATTTCATGGTCTGGGATTACTAATACTATTATCCTCACCCATGCTTTGCAAGGTTGCATCCCCAAGCACTTCTTTCTTTCAATTTCAGATTCCCTTGCAAAGATGCATCTGTTTTACATATTCAAAAATCTTTTAGCAAAGGTTCACCTGCTATGGATCCAGGTAAATCCGTCAGCAGTATTTCTTACAGTCACAGTACATATTATGTACCTAACCCCCCCCCCCCCACTTACTTTTGGGGTATCATTACATCTCAACACGTTCCCTGATGTTTATATTTTTTGAAAAGGACCCTTTCCCTAACAGTGCATCACGTGAGCTATTTGACACTTTCTACCGCACAAAAAAATGCACTATTCTAGTTTGTGACATTGTAGTTCAACAAGTTGTCCTCAGTTTGCCTTTGTGCATTACATTTAAATTTTAAAATGTTTAAAAATAATAATTTAAAGCTTCAAACTTCCAGAAAAGGAAAAAAAGCAAGCGCATCTTCATAAAAAGGGGCACCGTGGGTAGCACACAGTGGAGAAATTAATTGGTCAGATGACTGTGGTTGAAACAGTATCAAAATCTTTGAATAGAAATAAAATAAATTAGAATCTTACCCTCAGCATGGCTTCTTGATCCTCGCTGTATTCGACCTGTGCAGTAGCCAAGTTTATAAAACCTCTCTCCACCGGGTCTTTCTCGTCTTTGTATATGAACACATATGGCCTACGAACAACCTGTAAGGAGGAAACAAAAATAAAAATAAATATGCATTGCACTGGTCCGCCTAAACCTTTTATAACAAACATAAGAAATGACACTTACCACCCAGCACTTGACCCATCCTTTTGTTTTATCGTCCAGACAGTTCAAGTAGCCTTTCCTCGATACTACCGGGCTAACCCTTATCTCTTCCACTTCTGCTACGTACAGGAAACGACCAGAGTTACGGTTCGACATCGGGATTGAGGTCGGTCTTGAACTGAGCGGAGCCGGCATGAATTGCTGGTTCTTGTTGTTGTTCAAAACTTCTTCAGCCACTAGGTTTACTTTGTCCTGTGGAAATGCCCTAGTGAAAAAAAAATGTGGGGGAGGGGGATTTATTATTCGGCTTGTGTTAGGACAGAATAGTAACAAAAAATTATAAAATATATGGTAGGTACATTGACAAGCACATCAATACTTTCTTCCCCAAATTAAATGTCAGGAAAAATTAATTAATTAATTTACAATGTATTATTGTAATAATACACCGCTCAATATGACTTATTTTGTTCACTTAATTTGTTAGGAACCGGTGTGCAATAAAATGGTTCATAATTTTGAACAGCGTAATGAAGATTTTATGATAACGACTAGTGTTGGGAAAATATGGTGAACTGAAATTAACTTGAACCAATAATGCCCCCCCCCCCTATTTCAAGAAACTCTCAATAGTAAATATTATTATATATTGCTAGAACAATCTCAGTGGACTTTGATATAGCTTTTACCAGAGGACTGTTTGCATCCCACTGTGAGAGGTAAATTTGAACTGCTGGGGTGAGTCTTTAGTTCAGTTGTCTAATGGCATGAAAGCAGTGTGCCAAGTGCAACACTTGAATGAATAACCATATATTGTGTGTCTCCATAATTAAACTGTTCTGTGGAGCTAGTTGTTTGTGGAATAGACTAGGACAGAGGTTTTCAACCATTTTCTAATCGTGAGCACTGCGTATACCCACCCTCAAAAGAAGAGCACTCTTACAGCAAGTTTGGCATATGAAAGCATGAAATCAAGGTGATTTCAATTTGTACAAAGTGTTTAACTGGAAAACTGATCAACTGCTCTCAAGCACGAAATTAGACACAAGCATCGAGAACTCAGGGAGCACTATGATGCTCACAAGCAACAGGTTGAAGATGCTTGGGCTAGAGGGCTATTATTGGTCAATTCTAGACATGAATGTTATCCTCTCACACACTGACAGAACAGAACATAATGGACAGAGCATGACCAGACTCTGTCACTTACCTGATATATGCTCACTACACTGGAAAGCGTTGCCTGTCACAGAAAATTCTGAGTTGCAAAGTAAAAAATAATTGGGGTCCCTATTGTAGGAGGGACTTCATCTAGTAGGACCCGCTCTATCTAGTTTTTTCAATTCCACTCAAGTTTTGTAAAAATCAGTGTCAACTGCAGATGCATTATTCAGACAATTCTTTACTTATTACTCATAAACAGATACACGCTAACTTCTCTCTCACATAATGTAAAATTAAAAATAGAACAAAAACCTTACTCTTGTGAGGATGAAGATGCTATACTAGAGTGAACACTTGAAGACCTAGATATCACATCAACATCATCTGAAGGGGTAGCAAGCTCGTCCTAAAATAAATATTTCACTTTACAACTTTCACAAACAGACTGATTTATCCAATATTTTTTGTTTAACCCTTTATACAGCATGAAAAATGAGAAAATTCAAGTTGAAAATCTGAGGTAGCAACTGCAGAATTGAAAAAAATTATTAAAAATTAATAATGTTAACTAATTTTTTTATATTATTTTCACAATAAAGATAGACAGCATTTCAAATAAAATACAGGTATACATGTTCAATCATTGATTTTGGACACATTAAAAATGTAATGTCCTTCTGCTGTGTATAGGGTTAAAAACGTATTCATAATAAACCAATGCAAGACAGAAAAAAAAAGAAAAACCCATTCAGACTTCTGTAAGTGGTTGAAGAATAAGAGGATACATACCAGTTAGCCCAGCATTCTTCAACTTTTTTAAAACTGTGGATAGGTGAAAATGGTTGAAAAATTGAGAGTTAATTTGCGGACCAGCCAGAAATTAATGAATGGTAGAAATAATTCAGGAACCAGCAAAAAAAATTAATGAATGGGAGAAATAATTTGAGGACAAGCAAATGATTAATAAGCGACCGTAAATATGATAAATAATTTGTGAACAACAAACAATAAATACCATAAATAATTTGAGGACTGGCAAATTATAAATACTGTAAATAGGATAAATAATTTGCAGATGGCAAAAACCGTATATGTGAAAAATAATTTGCAGACCAGCAAAAATAATTGGAAATAATTTACAGGAAGCAAAAAATAAATAAATGGGAAAAATAATTCGCAGACCTGCTGATGGTCTGAGACAGAAATAAAAACCAATACAGAGATGGTAAAACATTTACTAATTTTAAAATTATTTAGCGGCTTTATGAATTGGGTGAAATCTTTCATGGACCGGTAGGAAGTTCTGAAGGACCAGCACCAGTCTGCAAACAGTGATTGAAGAATACTGAATTAACCAATTTTTGACTGAACTGTTTGAACACAACACTGTTTCTGTTACATTTTTATTCAAGTAATTTTCCCACGTATCTTTTTTAATGAACAAGCATTTATGGAAATTAAAAGATTTTGAATGAGCATCATAGTATATTTTTTTAAATTGCTCTTGATGTAAATTTAATTTTTTATTACTTTCCAAAACTTTTATCCTGATTTTAAAGTGAGGATTTTTGATTTTCTGCCCATAAAGAGAAATAAAATTTAAAAAAAAAAAAATCTAAATTTTTTGTCACTAATACATTAGATTCCATACAACCACAATAATTTTCAATTATTGTAATTATACGAGATTAATGAATTCATATTAATTACAAAGTTACATCAAAAGAGAACAGCATCAAACTAATGCTCAGTTTTTTAAACCCTTTCAATTATGTTATTCAAGGCATACAAATCTGCACATGCAGAAAGGTTACCTGTGTCAAGGTCTGTGTTTATCTATATATATAAAATTGATTTTCTGTCTGTCTGTGTGTGTGTGTGTGTATGTTCTCTATACAAATCTGCAATTTTGGATCGATAGTCGCCAAGTTTTGCATATATACCAAATGGAACCCGACTTGAACGATAGGCTACTTTAAAATTTCATCAGAGCAGGGCAAATGCCCCAAACGGGCAAAAAACTGTCGGGCAATGATGGTTTTTGGGCCTCAACAATCACTTTCGGAACGTTTACTTTGGTTACCGTGGTTTCCTAGCAATGCGTTTCAGACATGTATATCCTTTACAATGGTTTGTCACTTCTTTAATGTTGCAAATGTATGTACAATAGTTTGTGCCTTTATAATGGTTTGCCACTTTTTTTCAATCCTCTCAGTAATGAGAGCTTTTTGAATAGACACCATTATCAGCATCACTTTGAGGGTAAGGCAAAGGATGATCCCCATAGCAATCAGTGTTAAAATTGCCGATTTTACTATAGAAATACGGAAATTTAGTGTGGTTACCGCCACATCAATAATTTTAAAAATTGTATTGAATTCTCGATATTTGAAATATATTGAGTTCGCTTAGGCATACAAAGCCCAGGAGGTTAAATATAAAGTAATCATCAGGACCTTCTCTTTAGAGTTGGATATCCAGGCAATAACATTGATTTCAACTTTTTATTTATATCTTCTCAAGCATGAAAATTCATGTCCCCGTATTATCTTTTAATATTCAACTGCATAAATTCATATAGTTTTGGTTGTTTTAAAATTAATTATGGGCCCGTAAAAAGTACATTGAAAAAAATCCACAGCTTTAATTAAGCAGTTTTGGAAACACAGAAACAGGCAGAAATAGATAACTTGAAGTTCAGGGGGGGGGGGAGGAATCGAAATACTTAGCACCCCTTCAGGGTTTGCATGTCCCTCAAAGAAAGAGGGAGATATCACGTGATCCAAAAAGCCCCATTGAAGAAAACCTGGGCAGCACCGGGTATTATAGCTAGTATAATATATATATATACCGTATATCCACGTATAATCAGAAGATCATGCGCAGGGAGATAACATAGAACTAGAAATGAATTAATTCTTCGTTGGTCCTTTCATCAATGTGTGCATAAAAGCTCTTAGTTCTGTGTTGGTAATGCTGTCAGAATGCTGATTTTTTTCATCAAAAGTACAACAATGTTCATACCATTCACCCAGCTAAGTGGCTGTACAAAAAGGCCAAGTTTCCTCCCTTTTTTTTATACATATAAAATTTTGAATTTTTTCATCATGCCTCCCCACCAATAATCAGTCTTTCTTCTGAGGAAAACATGTTTCCTCTATCTCTATCATGCCCATCAATGAACATGTCATACATCTTTATACACTTTCGATCAAATTAATATGCATGACACATTTTGGAAGCATATTTGCAATAGAAACTCATGTGTATTCACAATTTTGTAATCGAGTATATGATGAATAAATTTCACTGTGTTTTTTGTGTGAGTGATTATGTAAAAACGCTGCTTGAATAGATGAATAGATAGATATTCATATTGTGCTTTCATTTTCCCTAAGGTTTCCGCTCAGAAAGGTTCGACTACACATGAATGTGCAAACACAGAAATCTGAAAAAAATAAAATTAATCACTTTGTTGCAAGGCGTTGGCGGTGGCTTTGATGGAATATGACTATTTATCAGCGCGACAGTCTTGAGAGATAATTCTTGTTCCCTGTCTGTCATTTCCCAAGGCTCGTATACAGATTCGTCAATGATCATGCGATTCCCGACTGTAGGCGAAACAGGTGATATTAGTAGAGGAGCTGAGAGAGAAGTTGGAAGACCACCACCTTCACTTGAAGCTTTGGCCACAAGGTTACATGCATCTTTCTCCATCTTGCTGATTTCTTGGTGACAGCAGAGACCCTGGTCGATTCCCAGCTTCTCCCTCAGAAGCAGAAGATGCCTCACTTTTTCGACCTAGAAATCAATGATTATAATTTTTTTTCTCAATAATATATAAATTAGAAGTAGCAAAAATATTGAGTTATATTTATACTAAATATGTTTTTATCTTCACACGTAACATGCAGAGTCAATTAAGGATGGTAAAATTTACGTGATTAACTGTTATGAATGCAATAATAAAAAAATTATTAGACAATCATGTTCGCTATGAAATTGTGCATTAAAAATAATTACTTCTTCTAAACGAGTCATCTTCTCCAGCTCCCATTGGTGATCAAAAATCAATGAATCACCACGTGGCCTCCAACCATGGAGATTTTCCTCCCCACGTACGTAAGTTGAAGATGTATCTAATACTCGTCTCTGCCTTCGCTGAACACCTGGAAAAAAAATAGTCAAACAATGTATTGGAAATGAAACGATATCAATTGTAAGTATATTACAAGCCTCCAAAACATTTTTTTTTCTAACATGATAGGCCAAGAAAATACTGAAGATGGATCACTTTAGCACCTGATAAAATTTTGAAGACAGAAGATAAATTTAGATATTAAAAAAAAAAACACTATAAATGCTGACCAAGGCAGAAAAAAAACTAAAAACATAAGTTACCTGGACTACCCGAATCAGCTGCTCTCTTCATGATAACTTCGTAGACACCACTGACATGATTTCCTTCAGAATTCTTATAGGCACCAGTGATTAAGTGCTTCAAAGACCTTGCATTAGGTGACAGCCTTCAAAATAGGTTTGAAAAACACAATTTACAAATTCATTATGATATTAATCTTTCAGTCAAAACACATCCCATTCAATGGTGAAAGACATAACAGTATGAGCATAACAGTTATGCGACAAGAATTCTGATAGAAGAACTACAGTTTTTCACTCTGAACCCTTGAGATGGTGCAATTGGAAAGTTACTATGTAAAATAGGTCAGGGCTTGACAAATCTTAGGCCCCAGGTTTCCATGGCGACTAGAAAATCAGAATTGGGGACTAAAATTGTTTACATACAAATACTACATTTAATTGGAGTCACAAAGGGATGACATTTTTTTTTAATTTCTCATTTGATCATTTTTGCTGCATCACAGTCATTTTCTGCAAATGAGGGCTAATTAGACCGGGACCTACAATTTATTACCGATTCCGAATGGTAGTTTTTTTTATACTCACCAAGAGGTTAGTGTGCTAACCCCTTGGTGTGGGACCCCCTTGTGGTAGCAATATTTTTGTGGTGACGTTGCCGTTTTTGTTGTACCCCTGTGTCAAGAAAGTATCTGACAATGGTGAATCGGATATCAAACTCGTGACACCTCTGAACATCCTTTGGTACTTTAGGCAAGTATCATATTGACCTGGGATATCGTGCTATTTTTTTCTTTAAATTTCATGGCACTGTGTCGTCCAACAGTGAGAAATGGTTGCAAGTCTCAGTACAGTAAAAAAAAAATATTCTGGACCGTTTTTTTTAGAAAAATCCATTCTTAGCTCCTAAATAGTTTCGCTGACACCTAAATTTATTTTCCATTTATCAACCCCTGGAATAGGTGCAATGAACCTATCAGGTAAATATAAGTTCTTATATGTTAAAACTTTCCGTTTTTGATCGAAAAATGAATGAAAACAATGCATAAACATACTGAGAAATTTAATTTTCTGGATGTTAATGCCGAAACTAATATTTGGAAAGAAAAGTGATTTGCTTCCTCCAGGAATTGAACCCAAGTCCTCTTGCATACCGGACAAGTACGCTAACCAATACACCAGAGACACACTTTTCAATTCCTTATAACACACATTAGTAGCGTGCATAAGCATGCTTGTTATCTCAAGAACAAATCTGTATTTGTTCACAAATTAAAGAAATCCAGAAATGTAAAAGTGAAATTTCTAAAAAAAAAAAACTAACATCAAATTGCTCTATATCAGCTTCAATGTCACCAAATTTTGAATAAAAACACTTTTTGCAAATTACTCTGGCATGTTCTGAGAACAGAAATTTGTGACAAAGCTTACTGAGATATTGGACATTGGATAAACGCAGGTGTTGGAGGGATATGATTGAAGTGTTTAAAATTTTCAATGGGATGGACCATGACTTATTAAGCTGGGTTTTCCTAGGAGTAGAATTTCTGTGCTGTGTGCAGTGTGAAAATGCTGATTGCTTAAAAACCTGCTCCTAGGAAAAAAAAACCTGGTTTTAATACACTGTCAATAGACTGCTTTGACAAGGAGACACCAGTAGCAATTGGTAAGGCATATTTCTAGGTTGTGGTGTTGCAGGGAATTTTTCTCTAACAGGGTTGTTAGTAAATGGAATAGCTTACCCCCGGAGGTAGTAAATTCTAACACAATTGACATGTTTAAAAAGAAATACGATAAGCAGGTTGGGGTAAATCAAGACGCTATCCATACTTAGAACAGATAACCATAAATATTTTTTATGGGCATATTGTACAATATTTTATCATGTATATATTTTTTAGTTTTTATAATTACATTTTTAATTGGGGATTGCTGTATTTCTAAAATATATGACATCCATACTTGTTATGGGCATCTTTTTGTCAGTCACCTCGTTGGGCATTTCGCCTGTTGTGGCCTTGTATTTGTATTCGGAAGAATTTAAAATAATAGTTTCAGAAAATTATTTGGGAAAGATTAGGATAAAAAATAAATATATATGTTCAAGCAATGTTCCAAGTATAAAAGATAACGGGAAGACAATTTTAAATATGTCATATGCAGACAAATACCTTACAAACTGTCAGAATTTCATAAAATGAGTGAATTTTCACCTTGGAGCTGTTCTTGCATCTCTACCAAAAATAATCAGACAGAGATCTTTTGTGATCACAGCGGGTTGAACACAGCTTTCAGGCTAAAAAAAAACAAATCAATTAATTTATGTCACACTGTCAGTGAAAGACAATTATAGGTCAGACATATGAAATGCAGTGAAACCTCCCTTAATGGACACCCCTCTTTTACAGCCAAATTATAATTTTCCCCCATATAATAAAAGTATACATTTCAAACCCCTGATTAACTGTCATTCCTCTTTTACGGAAAAATTGTTTTGTCCTACCGGTGTCCGCAAAAGAGAGGTTTTACTGTACAGAGGGCCACCACATTTGAATCATTATACTATAAGAGTTACTCTGGATTATATCTATTGTTTGAAAGTACTTTTATTGCACATTTTCATTTAAAGACAGATATTATGAAGAAAAATATGCAAGTTTCCAGTTCTCTGAATATTATACTTAAGTCGCACCTCAAGCTATGAATGTTTCCAGTAGCGAAAGACTTATTTGAGACACAAACAAAAACTATTTATAATATTGTTCAGACTACTACTGAAATCCAAGAGATATGCAATAGAACTCGTGTTATCAGAGTTGCTTGCCATTGGGAGCTCTGACTAAAACATTGAACAAGAAAAAAAAACTGTGGTTACATTTGACACACAAGGAACACTTTATCAAAAAATAAAAGAAATTTCTTATGATAAATTTATTAAAATTAACATTTTCCCAACTGAAATTGATTAAATTTCAAAATCCCTAGCATATAATTTCAAATTGAATAAAAAGACACTGAAGACATCCAGGAAAAATTCATCTTTACATTAGTAATAAATTTCATAGTGAAATTCAGTTACATACTTCTAAATAAGCAGAGAGAGTCATGTATATCCTTTCACCACCTGGCGTTGATCGATTCATCAATGGGGAATTGTGCAAAGAGCTGTCCCACGCTGCTTCAAACCGATAGAAAGTTCTTCAAAGGAGGAAAAAAAATATTTCCATGTGAACACAGAAAATGTTAATATCAAAACCTAAAGTATTAAAAATAACATTGAATATTTAAATAAGCATGAAGACCGTAACAATATAATTACCTGTCATCATTTTTAATTTCATAATATTCACCAGGGAATATCCCTAAGGACAGAACAGAAGAATCTGAGTCCTCTTCGTCACATTCTGGTGTTGTACGAATTCGTCCTGAAATATTAGTAAAACATTTTATTAGAGCATACTTTATGATGAAATGAAATTTTTTTTGGAGAAGAGAAATTTGAAATCACAGTAGGACATCTGTTAATAGGTTCAGCAGGAACTAAGACAGTGGATTTGTTCTTTAAATCCACATATGTGAACATTTAGTAGCAGAGTTCAAGGTCATTATATTTTTAATTTTGCTTTAAAAAATGTTATTTTTGTTATAAATTAATTTTTTTGAAATAAAAAGATTGAATTTCAATTTAGTAAGCCCCTGTGTACATTCCTGCATGATTTTATGAAATGTCTGAAAAGTTTACTTCAGAACCAATTACTAGTCCTCATGAAGGCAAAATTCAATAGTTAGAAAAATACTCGTCCACCATAAACAATTCAGATGAAGAAATTCTTGACTAAAACAATGAAATAAGTGAAAAAGTAATTTCTAAAAACTGTGACACTGACTTGCAGTTTCAAGGTGAGAAGTTTCAAGCCAGAGAAGCAAGTAATGAAAGCAGTATGAGCAAAGACATTTCAGCATAAGTTTAAATACATGCATCTTATATAAAAACACAAAATAATTTCTTTGTATTCTGATAATATTGCTAAAATTAACATTGGAGCCCTTACAGGCATGCCAGAATCCAAATTTTAAAACATGAACTGCTGGGTTATATTGTGTAGAGAGGTTATATTGTAGCAAGGATGGACTGAATTAAAACGATGCACACCAGAATCAATATTATATATGCTAGAGTTGGGCATGTGGTTGAAAAAAATACATGCCAGTCAAAATTTTTACATGCCCTGTCATGTCCAGCAATAGATTTGTTCAGCCCTGTACTGTAACTGAGAATAATTTAAAGATTTATTTTTTTCTGGTAGACATTAAAATGTTGACACTTGAAGATACTAATTTTTCAATGTTTTACATTATATTAAGTGTACAAGCAATCATATAGAGCGTGGGTGCACTAATATAAGCTTTAATGACAACCCACAGAATTAAGATTGATTTTTATAAAAATCATAATTTTCTTTTCCAACAAGATCATAAAAAATATTTTTTCAAATACTTAACACTAATAAAAAAATGATTTCTTCTCTCAATTACCTACTGCTCTTTTATTTATTATTATTATTTATTCATGTAATTAAAAACAAAATCCTACAGAAAACAAATAAGACTTTGAGTGACTTTCTTTGGCTATGATTGAGATTTTTCATATTATCCATAATAACCAATCATACTCACCAACAACTAGTTCCCTCACTTCTTTCCACTGCAAGTCTGGTACAGCTTCATGAACTAAAGTCAGTCTAATACGTCGCTGAATTCCTTGATGCAGGAGGAATGTACCTCTACATGGGCTATCATCATTGTGATCAACAATAACTGGGACATACCTATGATGAGGATGTAACAACTAGCATGAACATGCATATAAACAAAAAAGTATTTTTAAAATTTCAACTTGTTTAAAATTGTTTAAACTTAATTTAATAATTTATTTAACCGAATACAGCCAAACCTCAATTTAATGATAAAATTACATGGTCTACTTGGACTGGCATTGAAATTATTATGTGCATTTCCTGTTTTTCAATAAATTCAGTTAATTTCCTTGATTTAACAATGAAATTTAGAAATTATGCTTCTCAAACAAGTGTTTGGAGTTTATTTTCAGGGGGAAAAACACAGCTTCATTTTTTTTCATCTTTCTTTTTTCAATGCTATTTTAGGTTTATATTGTATTCTTCAAAAAATATAATAAAATATATATACATACAGTAAAACTTTGATAAGTCGTCACCTCATGTAACCGAAAAATTATGACAGCTAAAGCAGAGTGACGACTTCAGCGAAGTGCCATCAGTCTCAGTGTGCAATATTGTGAAAATCATATAAATTTAAAATACAACATTTACTAAAATATGAATCAAAATTACAATATTAAATTTATATATCACTTTTTTGGTCTCTTATTACTTAAATTATTGTGGTAAAATGTATAGGTACATTGATTTGTACTAGAAATTTTTAATTTAGACTAATCATAGCAACTGTTAGAATAGTTAGCTGTTCTTCACAACTATTCACTTTAATTTTACATAGACATGAAATTTAATTTTAGTGTTTTAATTCTTTGTCAGTAGTTCATGATACAACTACAAGCTAATCTCAAACACAAAATCCACTTTTGTCTTGGGGGGGGGGGGACTGGGCAGGGTAAAATAAGCATTAGAAGACCTTAACTTTGGAAAGAATTTCCAGTTTTTCAACAAAGATATTTTGTTTAAATTTGAAGCCCTAAATTAGTGAGGCCCATTCAGAAATCAGGTCTCGCTCAAACAGTCCCTTACGTTTCGAAAACCTTGGTCGGCAAATGAACTTCCGCAGCATAATTTTCGATACTAAAATTATTCCGTTTTTGTACATAGGCTTTTACAGTGACTTTTAAGCATATGGTAATGCTGTTAACAAACTCTTTTTTTAATGCGAGACATAAAAATGATCTGCTCCTCTCTCTCAAACTTTTTCATAGTGACGACTTAACCGAAATTAGCAACGAGTAGGGTTTAATAACATTGTTGTCTAGCCGCTGTGGTGGTCGAGTGGTCATAGTGACGGACTCGCATCGCGGGGACCCGGGTTTGAGCCCCACATATATATAGGAAGCTTTAATAACAAAGAGGTGATGAATGATCTAATCACAAATCCTACTTATTATGAACTATCAGAAGTCTGCAACCAAATAGAAACTCCCCAATATAGCAACAACTGTAAAGAGCTCTGGGGGATTCAAAAATAAAATACGCATAATTTCGCTCATCCCACAACATGTTTTGTTTAATGCCCATTACATTTTTCAATAACTATACCAAACCAACCATACAATAAAAAAAGGGTGGAAATCGCCATTCTCAGTGAAACTGTGTAATACCATTTATAGTCTTGAAGCAATATCTTTCCTTTCCCCTCCAAAAAGTCTTATTGCTATTACTCTGTAAAAACATATGATATGAATATTGGTTGAACCATAAAAATGCTCTAGTTTATAGTGACTGACTCGCGATGCGAGGATCCGGGTTCGAACCCCACAGTGGTGGCCAGCTGAAGTTGGTTTTCTGTGGTTCCCAACTTCAAGACGCAAATGCGAGCCGATCTCCCCGTTAAAAAGTCTCGCCACAGAGAGCAACAGTCCTACAACGATAAATCATTCAATCATAACACTTCACTCATAGTTAGAAAAACTGGTGGCAGATGGCAGCACTACACATAACAAGCATTACAGAGAAACAAAAAAACTTCACGTCAGGTTTCACTACACGTACACGCACATTCCCACATGTACCGATTCGTTGGGGATTCCGCGGGGGGGGGGGGTGTGGGCGGGGTGCAGGTGTAGTGTAGTGTAGCAGTAGTAGATAGGGCCTCCAAAAAATGGCTCGGGGATCCATGATGTTCTTAAGTCAGCCACCTCGTTGGGCAGTGTTTGCCTGTTGTGGCGTTGTATTTGTATTTGTATAACTATATTGCATTTGATTGTTCCCAATTTTTGACACAACTTTATCCCCTTAGCCCACATGTTAAATTTTAAAAAAATAATAATATTTGTCACAAATTTGCTGCTTTTATTGAGATAAAAATCTACATCATAACATTTTGCCTCCATTTGTGATTGGCGTCTTAATGAGATTATGTGAGAGAGATGTATGCAATAAAAAATAGTTAAATTTTTTACCACCAGGTAAAAAAAGTGGTGCTTTTTTATTGCATTTTCTTTTTCTTTCTATGGTCCATAAAGCATATATGATAAGTATCACAATGGAATGTGTCTACCAGAATGGGTGATACACACGTATGAGTGATACACACATATGAGTAGTTTCAGTATACTGACACTACTCAGACCTATATAACCCCCGTTCTAGTGGAGGCATTCCACTGAAACCTGATATATATACACTTTAAGGACCATGGAAAAAAAGAAAATACAATGAAAAAGTGCCACTTTTTTATCTGGTGGTCAAAACTTGAACTATTTTTTATTGCATGAATCTCTCTCCCATGGTTACATTAAGATATCCTGAAAATTTGGCTGTGTTTGGGTGAAAAACAGAATCGCATAAAACAAGCATAATAAAAATGAAAATTAAAAAAATTCAATAAAAACAAACCAATGGCAGTTATACCTTGAAAGTTTTAAGAATGGCAATCAAGCTGAAAAATGACAATTTCAAAAACCTCCCAATCAATTAAATTATAAAAAAATTACATGATCTTGAGAATTGAAAAATATAGAGAGAAAGAATAAGGATCAAATAATAAATATATATGCAATATCATATCGCAATAATGAACTTTCACATACAATAACAATATATTTTTTTAGAAATTAAGCATCGCAAAGGCTGCATTAAAGAGAATGTAATGCTATGTTACCATGAAAAAAATTGAAATTGGAATCACACATTTTGATGTACAAACTACAGGTTATATACCATGATAACTGGGACAATTGACTGAGCATTATTCAGCATGAACATGTTTGGCATAAATACAATTTCAATAAACACCATAAAATATATATGTTTAAGCATGTTGATTTTAATTCCAAAAAATTGTTTCAAATTAAATATAGTGAAAGCGAATGACCATCAGATTTAACAGGTGGCTCTTAATAATAATAATTGTTAGGAATGTTTCAATGGTTACATTCCAGTTCTAATGCACTTTTTGGTAATGCAATAGTAATTAATTCCCTTAGTAAAAAACAGATATATGTTCATGTGTAACTGAATATTATGAGCAGTTTTTTAGAATTCAAAGGCAAATATTAACCCATTAACGCAGGTTGGTAAGAAATTTGCCATTCTAAATTTTCTAAATTTTTTTTTTGGCATTCCAAGTTTTTTCTTTGCCAATAAATGGTGGAAAGAGGTCCACTCATTATTTTTTGTTTTTAAAAAAATCAGTCGTCGTTAATGGGTTAAATCAAATATGCTAAGTAAAATCCAGCTACTAATGCTGTAGTATGGTCTGTAAGATATCAATAAGAAAAACACTTGTTATGATATCACTTCATATGCAACCTTGCAATGCCTTTCGGGAAAATAATGGCAAGGATGATTATTAAATCATCACCCGTTTTTGTTCGTGGAGCACCACTTGGAAACAAATTTAACACAGTCTTAGAAGCCACACTACATTGGTTGAGAGTTAAAATAAGGCAAATATAGTAAATGATCAAATAGTAACACTTACTCTCCATTAGGTTCCAGTTCGCAAATTTCAAACCAAACCAGAAGATCGTGCCTAGCATGGACATGAGTTGTACTGTGAATGCATTCAAATAAGAGAGAAAAAAAAGAGCACTCTCGTTAATAAATTTTAAATTATTTTGTGAATAAAAGAGGGAGTTCAGGGAAGAAACATTGGTGAAGGCACATTTATATTAATAGTGAAATCCTGCTGTGCAAAATGCAAAGCCTGTGCGAAAAGCAGTTTCGTTATGTATGTCAGATCAATCAATAGAAGAATTGAACATCAGTGTAAGAAAAGCTGAATATATAACTTTAGGGGGGGGGGGGATATGTTATATATCTGTGCACAGGTAAATTTATACATACAGTACATAATTCAATTCTTCAGTTGAAAAACATCTCCGAGAAATTTTCTTCGAAATCTGATTTAGCATAAAATACAGTTGGGGAAAAAAAACTGGAAAAGTTTTATTTTTTGGTAACTATAGTCCTTCACGTATTAAATTTGTGGCAAATATAACAAACTAGCCATGCCAATTTAACTTCTATAAGTTTTCAGGGCCATTTTCCATCTGGGCACACAGTTTCAATTTTTACAGGTACACAAGCTCTTCATCGGAACTTTGCAAAGTATTGGATTGCGTGACATTAACATTCTGCGGTGACATTCATTTTTCGGTTTTGGATAGAATTTAGCATTTTAAGAGAAATATATATTTTCTGTATGTAACATAGAAAAATAACTTTAGTGTTTCTGTGGGACGGTGAAGTGAACTCATGGAGTGCATTTAAATCGGTTTTTGATCTATCAATTTATTAATTAAAAACTATCGAATTATTTTAATTTGTTTCTTAATAAAATGCTACAAATGAGTGCATATAATTTTAAACTGTTTAGGAAACTGTTTTAAAAATTAAATTTATCTCGATCAATTTACGAAAAAATAAAATACTTTGCATACTTACCTAAGGGACTGAAGAATACCAAACTTTGGTGACCTAATGGGCTGAGAAATGGGTATTGACTGAGGGAACATTCGTCTCGGAGGTTGTCTGCTACTATAAGAGAAAACAATATCTAATAACTGTTGCACATCATACTTTTTTTGTTAAGCATTGAAAATTAAAATGAAAACTTGATTCACGTATAACCATAAGATCGAAGTGTTCAAAATTTTCAATGGGATGGATAGGATGGACCATGAACTTTTAGTACACAGCCACTCAACTGCTTTTACAAGGGGACACCAGTATCGATTGGTGAGGGACAATGCAAGGTTATGGTGTCGCAGGGAATGTTTCTCTAATAGGGTTGTTAATAAATGGAATAGCTTACCCCCGGAGGTAGTAAATTGTAACACAATTGACACGTTTAAAAAGAAATACGATAAACATGTTGGGGTAAATCGAGAAGCTATCCATACTTAGTACAAGACAACCATAAGTATTCTTTATGGGCATTGTATAATATTTTATCATGTGTATATATTGTTTATAATTTTTGTTAATTGCATTTTTAATTGGGTTGCTGTATTTTTGAATTATATGACATCCATATTTTTATGGGCATCTTTTTCTCAGCCACCTCGTTGGGCATTTTGCCTGTTGTGGTGTTGTATTTGTATATTAACATGGTATCAACATTTCACTATTATAATATTTCAATTCAGAAATATTTGTATTTTTAATATAATTTCTTCTTATTCTTTTCACCAGGCTTGCCTACTTCACACATACTACAGTCAAACTATATATATATGTATATATGGCGAGGTCAGAAATACTTCAAAGTAAACTACTTTGCATTCAATAACCAATATTCAGAATGCACACTCTATATCAGGGGCTCTCAAACCTTTCCTACCAGTGGCACCCCTTTTCCTAATCAACGGTTATCCATGACTCCTCAGAGCAGTTTAACCTCTTTACGACCACAGGCATAATATTATGTCCAAACACCAAAGTTCTATGTTTTCTTTTTTTTCTCTTCACCATTGCGAGGCTTTATAGTAACCCTATCTCTACTGGGGTTGCTCTTTCTTTACACCGAAATGTTAATGGGTTTTTTTTTTCACACATATAATGTATCTTTCTACTATACATGTGAGAGCGAAATAGAATATGTAAGATGAAAGTGAAAAGACGACTCTAAAAAAACTCTCCTTGTCTATTATGTATTAAATGTTCATATATATTTTTCTTTTCCCCTTTTTCTTTTTCTAACGTGTCATTAGGTTAGCACAAGGTTACCAGATTTATTGCAGATTCGTCAAATAGAGATAATCCAAATTTCTTGCAAAAAACCTTGTACGTGAAGTGGTTAACAAAGAATCTCTTCAAAAAATCTTTGTCAGACAAAGGATGGCGACATACAGTTTGAGAATAACTAGTCTATATAAATTTATGTGTTTGAATTTGTTTTTACAAATTCTGCTTGTTTGTTTACACTGACCAGAATATGGTTTGAATGATACTGAATAAGTTTTATGTGTTGAACATGTTACACTCTATGCCCCTAATGTCTCGGCAAATTGGCCAGCCACTTCGAACATTGCCCAGACTTCAGACTCTGGCTGGATATTGTTCTGCCACTTAACAATGATGCTAGACTTCTGGCATGGATTGCAAAATGTAAAAAAATTCTATCAGACAATCAACTAACCTCTGCTGTGTAACAAAGTCTCTGGAATCCCTATGAAGAGGATGTTGCTGGTAATGCCCAAAAACTTCAAATACAATTGGCTGAGTCTTAACATACTCCAAGAATGATTTTGTCACCGCTACGGTGATCTGTGTGACAAAAAAAAAATCAAATTAAATAAGCTATAAAGAAATAAAAAAAATCTATATCTATAGTTGTCATCACTTATTTGAGTCGGTGAATATAACCAACTATTAAGTTTATTATACAATACGCTAAAAAAATTATTCTCAAAGAATCTGGAATAATAATTTTCGTAGTTTAAACAACTAATTTTTTTACACACCATTCCCAATAAATTTAATTGATGTAAAAACACTTCATAACTCTTTGCGTAATAGAAGGAAATAGTCTCTAGAAGAAAAATTTTAATCTTTCTCTTGCGAAAGAGAAATAATAATTTCAAAAAAAGAACATCAGAAACCAGTGATTCTCGAACTTGCATTACTTTAAATCAGTGTTTCTTAACCTTTTTTTGCCCGTGGCCCCCTATGAACCCCATTTTTTTTCTCATGGCTCCCCTGTCTTACCCAGAGTCTTCGAAACTCATCTAGAAGTACAATCCTTTATACGTATTGGATTTTTTCAGTAAATTTATACTGAACGAAAATTTTGCAAATAAGATTGGTCTCCGAACCACTGGGCTAGAATTTATTGAGCTCCCAGCTAGTCCGAGCTCTATTCAGGGCCGTCTCAACATCATGGGGTCCCCTAGGCAAAATGATGCTATGGTAGTCTCACACTTAGGTGTAAATAAACAGCCTACATATTCCCTACTTATTTTCAAAATTGATTGTACTATACAAAATATCACGAGGTGGGGTCACTTATGGACCTGAGACCCCCGGGTTTGACCCCGTCACAAGAGTGGGACTGACAGAGCTGCAGCCCGGGAAGCCTGATATAGTTTTCATCATTTTTTGTTTTTTCATACTACATTTAATCTAGAGGGGCCTTGCAAAAAACCCCCATCCTAGGGAACCTGCTGCAGAATGTAGGCGGTGAGTCCCGGGTTTGTCCATGCCCTAAAATGGCCCTGGTTTTTTGGGTAGTTTTGTTGGATTCTGTAAGTGCCCAGTCACTGATATAATATCTTTTTTTATTTCTTCACACCTTAATTTTTCTTCTCAGCTCTCTGCAGCCCTCCAAACCACCTGTCATGGTCCCTTTCTCAATTTTCTTCCGTGGCCCCCTTCAAGTATCCCAGTACCATCAGGGGGCCATGTTGATAACCACTGCTTTAAACGATAAATGGGAAAGAAAAAATTTAAAAGCTCATAATTCCATTAATTTAGTAGTATAAGGTATCGTTCAATTTGTAAATTAAACAAGCACATTTACACTTAGGTAAAGTATTACAATTATTTTACTTAAGTTACAAGACAATAAACTCACATTTTGAACATGAAAAAATCCAGGAGAATGACCTTTCCCAGTGTTCTTCAATGGCTCAGTTGAAAACGCTTCATCATGACGATGTAAGAAGCTATATTGAAAGAAATAAGCTTACAACTATTTCAGAACATCCAAGATTTCTGCTTTCACTGCAAGTACAATGTATGCACACATAACAAAATCATCATGAGAGATTTTCACTCACTCATATTTACAGCCGTGCCAACTTTTGAAATCCAGAAATACGGAGATTCTCCCGAGGGGGGTATCCCCCCCCCCCCGACACTCATAGACTCGATCAAAAAAAAGTTCATAAAAAAATATTTCGGAAATTTTTTTTTTTTTTTTTTATAAATTAAGAAAAAGTTACATTCTTCCCCCCCCCCCCCAAGGCAGGTTCTGCATTGCCCCTGAGAAGAATATAATTCCATGTCAGTCTTTCCATGCAGAATAGAGAAATCACATCTACATACTGTTCATAAATTACAAGTGTTTCCTTTCGTGGATGCTATCAGTGATTGATAATCTTGGGTATATGAATTCTTGAAAGCTTTATATTTAGCTGTATATAGCTTTATATTTTCTTTCTGAAGATGTTTAATCGGAAGAAACAAAATTAAAAGAATTTAAAAAAATTCAAATTACAAAGCTGCAGATGAAAAAACGTGTTTACCGCACGGCTGTTAATGGAATAGAATAACGATTATACAGGAATTTCGGCAACCAAGGTCATGCCCCTGATAAATGATTGCAGATAAATGCTACGAAAACTAAGTCTTTGCCAGTTGCTTAAATGCGGTTACAGAGACTTTTTTTACGGCTGCTCGATGGAAATGACTACGGCTGTCCTCTATGGGTGTTTTCCTTAACGACGACGGTAATCATTGACGCCACAACAACGTGAAAGCTCGCGTAAAATCTAATTTTCCACCAAAATCGGGAGAGTTGGCAGGTCTGTATTTATATATAACCAATCACTATATTCTCTATCTCATGTAACTACTCAATATTGTTATTAAGTGAAAAATATTTTATACTATTCACTATTCAAAAAATTACTTAAACTGCCCTTCAGGGAATCTGATGGTAAGCAGTAAAAAAATTCATTATTGGTATGCGAAAGTTTTTCTTGTGTGTGTGGACCCCTCACATTAATTAATTGATAAACATAAAAAAAATGTTTTCATAACAGAAAATAGTCACTTGTGTTTTGAAACATGCTGCTCAAAATTACAATATAGAATGTAACTTTGATAATGCTAATGGATTTAACAGATTAAATTTTATATTACTGGGTTTCCTCACCCGGAATATGAATAAAATGGGAAAGGGGAAAGAAACTTACTTGAACTGACAGAAGATATCGGCATATTCTTTGGATATATTGATGGCTTGAAGAACAGTTACCCTGAAAGTGAATTCTTTGCCTAAATGGAGATGCTCTGGATGATCACATGATTTTTCACAACATTCATTTGAAATGACATCACATTTCTCGAATTTAGATTCTTCTTCAATGTAGTGTTCTGTCAAAAAACAAATATCAGGTTAATGGAATAGTAAAACCTGTGGTACAATAGATGTCTAAACCTACGCGGAGTAAAATGCATTCTTTTCATACATCCGAGAACAGTTTCAGTACATACAGGGGATTTAGAATTGATTGTTCAAATTTGGTGAGCAGTTAAGGAATAAATAGCAAAAGAACATAAATTCACATACGGAAAGTATGATAGCAATCGTATGCATGAGGTAATAGAGAGTGCTGTGTGTCCACATGTTCTATGCGCATGCAAAGGTGTCCAAATACTGAAGCTGGCCATGATTCCTTTAAGGTGACAGCAAAAGTAACAGGAATCGTAGGCATTTGTTGAATTTGCTGATATGCATTAAATAAATGGTGCAACAGGGGTAAAGCAGTCGGACAACTGCACTAATGTATGAACATTTTCCAGCATGTTCCCCATTCAAAGCATTGGAAAGTATCAGTACAAGGTCCGCCCTTATAAGACACTGAGCCCAGGGCAAAAATAATTTCGGGACCCCCTTAGCCCCAATTCTATATATTCTGTGGGAAAAGGGAACTGTGCATCTAAAAATTCCTACATTATTTCAAAATATACAGAAATGCTGAAAATGAATGAGCATTCATACAAAAAGTATAGGCACAATTGCATGTGAATTGAAAAAAAAATCATGAAAATTTTGAATTAATGAAAAAAATAATTCAAAAACCAATTGAAATTCGGACTTTATGAAAGACTGTCTTAGAACTAATGAAAATTCGGAATTGATGAATTGAAAATAAGAAAAATAATTGACCGATAATGATAATTCCAGCAACCATGAAAATTCAGAATAAATAAAATAAATAATTCTCCACAAATGATGAAAGTTCAGAATTCCAGGATTGATGAAAGTGTAGAATTCATTAAGGTGAAAATTTTAAATTTATGAAAATGCAGAATTCTTTTCTATATGGTAATCCAATATTCCAGAATGGCTGAAAATTCAGAATTTATTTCTAGAATTGACGAAAATGCAGATTTCCAGAATTGACGAAAATGCAGATTTCCAGAATTGACGAAAATGCAGATTTCCAGAATTGACGAAAATGCAGATTTCCAGAATTGACAAAAATGCAGATTTCCAGAATTGACGAAAATGCAGATTTCCAGAATTGACGAAAATGCAGATTTCCAGAATTGACGAAAATGCAGATTTCCAGAATTGATAAAAATTCAGAATTTCAGAACGGAGAATTGTTATTACCATAAGTGTGGAGTCCACTGCAAATGTAGTGGACACATAAGAGTGTGTCTGGTCATTTCTGTGTGCTAGTGAATGGTTGCAATTTTGAACATCAACTGTAACTCTGTAATAATAATGATGAGATGTTTTATTTGACTTACCACTACTTTGTACCAAATATCCTTTTCTTCACCATCTGGGTGTATTTTGCACTTCTATATGATGATGTTTGCAATTTTCTTTCCATGTGAAATCTTTTTTTTTGCTATTCCCTACCTGCATATAGAAATGTCCTCTCCACTTGTCAATACAAGATTCACTGAAAGACTGGTTATTTGTGTGGAGATGAAGATTACAAGGAAGAAAATTCATCACGGCCCCCACGGGGACTTGAACCCTGGTCACTCTCTTGCCAGACGAGTGCTCTACCATCTAAGCTATGGAAGCAGATAGAATATTTCAACCTTGGAGCACAGATATATGTTGAAAGGCACCGTACATGGACGGTGTCAACAATCAACTAATAGCTCGTGCATGACATAGGCCAACCAGATGGCCACATGCATATAGAAATGTCCTCTCCATCTGGTTGGCCTATATCATTCATGAGCTATTAGTTCATTTTTGAAGCCCTCCATGTACGGTGCCTCTTAAACATAAATATATACGCTCCAAGGTTGAAATATTCTATCTGCTTCCATAGCTTAGACGGTAGAGCACTCGTCCGGCAAGGAGAGATCGGGGTTCGAGTCTCCGTGGGGGCAGTGATGAATTTTCTTCCTTGTAATCTTCATCTCCACACAAATAACCAGTCTTTCAATGAATCTTGTATTCCCTACCTCCCCACCCAATTCGAGCAATCAATTCTAAATCACCCTGTATAATAAACTCTCATATATTAATTTGTTATCCGAGACATTTCTGTTTATAATCAGTTATGTAAAGTTTTCTTCAATCAACCCTATATTCAAAAAAAAAAAATTGAATAAAATCTTTAAAGCTGTTTCAACTTCCGAAATGTACTTATATATCTCCATCCATTTGTAACACACATTAAAATATGGGGAATGAATCATATTTACCATTTTCAAAAGCAGAATTTTCAGATGCAGAACCTTGCCCTTCAACAATGCGCTCTTGCGATGAACTGAATTCTTTTTCAGCATTACTTAGTTCTTTTTCCTTCTTGTTATCCTTAATTGAGCAACACAATCAATAAATAAAACTGACGTAAAAAATTAAATATTTTATTGTATTTTATGGGCATTTTCTATAAATAAATTCTCATTAAGAATAGTAATCAGGATCTGCTTCTCATAAGTTCAAGCCCAGGGCAGACAACTCTTTGGGGCCTTTTATGTGTGTAGAATTATTTGAAGTAGAGGCATACCTGGGGGTACAGGGGCATGGAGGGTGCAAATCCCCCCACAAGTTGATCAAAAATTAAAAATATTTGTTAATATGCATATTTTTTTTAATCCAAACTTTGAAAGATAATGCTAGTTTTGGCCTCTGAATCTGTCCCACCAATTTGTGGGCTCTGGATACGTGTTCCGTTTTCCCTACGCAAAAAACAGGCTCTGATAGTAATGGGTTAAGAGGTTTCTCGATTTCTCATGCAGCAGAAACCAAACACTTCAGAATTAGAGTGCACTGCTCAAAACAATTACGGGAGATGCATTTTCTATTTAATTGTGATTTTTAAAAATTTTAATTGATAAAAACCATTGTTAGGTGTTCACAAAGAGTTAATCATCAACTAAATTTTAATAAATTTAAATATAAATAATACATATCCCCTAATAGTTTTGATCAGTGTATTTTGAAAAGGATTTCATATTCACAGGTTGATCCATGAATATATTACATGTGCACTAATTTTCTCAAGACAAATCTGGTCTAGGATTATTTTTGCAGGCTGTACAAGAGCTAAATTACCTCTTCATGGGTGAAATATATTTAACTCTGATTTTCAGGAAGTCAAGAAGAAAAAGTTTTTAGAGTGTGTTTAGGAAACACGGAAAAAGAGATGAGTGGAGTTTTGTTATAAAAACCATGAAAAAAAAGTTTAATCTTTACACAATGATTAAAATGTTCCTTTCTTAGACAATTCCTCTTACCCAGATCATGGCCCCCTGCTCTGTCTCAATAAAGAGATTTTAGCATGCGGTCGAAAAAGACCTGGGTCATGCTAGGAACATGTGCATATATGTGTTGTGAAACTAACGTGAAGCTTGTTTCTGTGTAATGCTTGTTATAGTGCTGCCATCTGCCATCAATTTTCCAAACTATGAGTAAAGTGCAATAATTGAATAACTGTTGTAGGCCTGTTGTGCTCTGTGGCAAGACTTTTTAACGGGGAGATCAGCTCCCTTCCTGGACTGACTTTAAATATATCACAATTCCTTGGGGCGTAAGCCTTGGTGGCATATAATCCACACACATGCAAATTTCAGAAGTTTGAGAAAAAAATGTGGAGATGTATAATCCCCCTATATATAAACTTCTGATTGTAATACCTTTATGGCCAATAGTGAAGCTTTAACAAATGGAAGGGGTTAATGGCCAAGTTTTAAAAAAACTGTGGATTGTATTTTTGTATCTAATCTATAGTGTCACATAAAAAATATTTTTAAAAACATTTATTTTCATTTCAATCTATCAGGGGAAAAAAGCTATGGATAATATGTGGTGTTTTATGATTGGGTGTCAAAATCTCACTGTTCAAGGGCCAACGTAATGGTCAGCTGTAGAGCCGCGGGCCATACCCAGAAAACTTGTAGATTTGTGTCCGTCATATATATACATTTACATATATAGATGCGGTGAAAAATTAACAATTCAGTCATTAATATTTTATCCTGGGCTTCATCAAACAGCTTCTTTATAAACTGATACAAATCTATTGTTTTGCTTCCCAGCTAGTAGATGCAATGCATCCAAAATTACTGTTCCTCTTGCAAATTAGTATAATCAGTTACATCCACAATTTGAATTTTACAGATGAAACTTTTTTTCTATGTTTTTCTGCAATTATTTTTATATCTTACAATAAATTTGGCAACCAGTGGGGTCGCGTGGGTCAAATTAAGGAATTGATTCACGTGCTGGTAGACTTTGAGACGAGTTTCAATATTGGGATTGAAAGTGGGCCAAAAGCCAGTACTATGGATAGTATTGGGTAAGCACATGATGGTACCAAGATAAAATAGATTAGCTTCGCATGGACCAGGCAGACTACCCATAAATGTGAAAGGATGCGCACACCATTACCTGGTGCTCCTGTATGTCCATGAGATTACCGGAACCAGATTTGCACGCAATATATGTATTCTTACTACTTGAGCTACCTTCTTGGGATGGAATATTAGTACTTTGGTTTGAGAAAGTGTTAGTCAGCTTCAACGTAGAATGCCACCAACCTGCTATGTCGAAATTTAGAGATAACTACTCTCTTTTCAATACAAAAAAACATTGTGTCAAGGATGTGAAGAAAGAAAGAAACAAACAAAAGAATCTGTGGATTGTATGCAGCACTTCAGATTCTACAGAATTAAAAAGAAATTCTGAGTTTTGGAATTAAATATGCAATTCTAACACTGGAATATCAGCAATAATTAATTCATCTTATATAATACTGAGGATGGCGAGAAAAAAAATTATTATGACTAATTTTTCTGCATTCTTGATATGAGTGATAAACCATTCAAAATACTACCTCAATTCTCTACCCAACTATTATGATTAATAGTTGGTTTAATTAATAATAATTAATTATTATAATTAATAATAATAAAACTCCATTGATACCTGTGTGTTTCCAGCACAATACTAATACATGTATTAATACAATCAAACCCCGATTTAACACCACAATTTATTTTGCAGGCTATAATGAGTTTGCCATTATACAGAATCACAGTTTAACATTTGTAAAGTTTAGACACGGAAGATTTTTTTTCACTGAAACTTTCTGGCATTAAGCAAGTTTGCCGCGATATTGGAAGGGGGGCACTATATTGTCGAGAGGCACAATTATTATTAAGAGAGAGAGAGAAAAAAAAAAACAAAAACAATATATATAAATATATAAATACAGTATTCTACTCAAGGGATCGCTTGATCCGTCCAGAGTATACAAACATAAATTTTTCTGTGGTGGCAAACACTTTCATATAGGCTACTAACAAGTACTAAGCAAAATACAAGTATAGAAATAGACAAATATTTCAAAGGCCTAGGTGACACAACACTGTATACTGGGGGCCGAGAAGTACCTTCCTATTGTAATAAAATATTAATATAATTGATAATTAATTTTTTGAAAGCTCTTAATTTATTTTCATATTTTATTTCATTTGGCAGGTTATTAAAATATAATGGAGCCAAATATATAAATTGCTTTTGGGTTAATGTTTTTTTAGGTTGTATAATATTATATTGAAAACCTCGACGGAGACGTGTGTTTGTTGGGCATTGCTTGATTTCAAACCAAGTAGGATTTTTATAAATAAACATTAGACTTCGGTATATATACAATTTTTCAATATTAAATCTATAGTCTGATTTATAATTATAGGCAGATGGTGTAGGGTTACAAGGGGAAATAATATTTATAGTTTTTTTCAGAGCACTTATTAAAACATTTAAATTGGACTCATAATCACCTCCCCAAACACATATAGCATACTGAATAAGTGAGTAGAACCAAGCAAAATAAAGTGTATGAATAAATTGAGGAGATATAATATTTTTTAAGCAATATAAACGAACATTCATGTATTTTATTTTGTTACTAAGTGCAGTTGCATGAGAGTTCCATTTCAAATTTTTGTTTATAGTGACTCCTAAATATTTATACTCTTCAGTTTCCGAGACAATCGGACAAAAACATTGGTCATCAGAACATCCCAACTCATGGCATCGAATTATAAGTGTTTCAATATTTCTATTGTATAATTGAAAATTTATGTATTTAGTTTTGTTGAGATTCAAGGTTAACTTATTATGCCTCAACCAAGTGTTAATTTTTGTTAAATCTTCTTCAGTATCAGATTTCAGCATGGTATACGTTTGTTCTGACAAAACAATAGCTGTGTCATCGGCATAGCTAATCAAATCACCATGTAGATCCAGGTTATTGATATCATTAACAAAGATTAGAAATAAAATCGGTCCAAGAACAGAACCCTGTGGGACGCCAGTTTTAATAATCCTGTATGTACCTATTGTATCATTTATTTTAACTGCTTGCATTCTATTTGACAGATAAGTTTTAAACCAGTGATAAGTGTTGCCTCTCAGACCTGAACAATATAACTTATGCATAAGAATTGGATGATCGACACTATCAAAGGCTTTTTTTAAATCTAAAAACATAGCAAGGGTTCTTTTGCTCTCGTTAATACTTTCATATACTTTTGCTGAAAATTTCAAAATTGCCATCTCAGTATTCTTATTTCCAAGAAAACCGAACTGATTGCTCGAAAAAAAATTAAATTGATTTAGAAAATTTATAATTTTGTGTTTCATTATCTTTTCCAAAATTTTCGAAAAGACGGGCAAAATAGAGATCGGACGATAGTTTTTGAAATCATTGACATTACCTGATTTATGAATGGGTATAACAAGAGCACATTTTAATTTATCAATAAAAACTCCATTGAGAATTGAAGAGTTTATAATGTGGGTTATAAACTTTAAATGGTATTTACTGACAATTTTTAGCATTTTTGGAGTGATTCCATCATAACCAACCGCTTTATTATTCTCAAGTATGTTTATTAAATTCTTTACATTCCTTTCCTCTATCTCAGTAACAACTATAGAATTATACTGGTTTGGTACTAGAAGCTCTATTTCATCTATTAACTCAGAATCTTCAGTTATTATCAGTTATTATCAATTATAAGACAGATTTGCATTTCATAAAGGTGCATATCAAATCACTACTATCTTTGGTTCCGTTTAAGACAGGTTTCCGTCTTATAGTGTTGGACTTCAGTATTGACAATAGTATTCAAACAGGTTTCACTGTAATAGACTTGATTTAAAATTTAAGTTGTGTGAATGAGGCTATTGATTGCATATCTTGCATGTGTTAAACTAGGAATAAAAGAGTCTGAGATTCAAATTCCTAGTTCCCCAAAATTTTACTTCACATGCTAAGAATAGTGAACAATCAAAATTCATAAAATAATGTTAATCAGAACATTTCACACTTGTTTTTTTTTTAATATGATATCATTCAGAAATGAATCCCAACCTCCGTTTTGTTTCAGATATGTCCGGCGTAAACTTTTTTTTCACTGCACTGTAGTCATCTGAAATCTTTCTGGCTTGACTGACTGATGGGATTGCACTATTTTTCTCTACAGTCAAAATAGCTTTCTTGATAGGATACATATTGAAGCCTTTTGACTGACATTCTTTGACCACCTGATTTGAATACTTCTGAAAGGTTTCGACTTCGTTACGCAGACTACTCATTAGAGCATCATGTTCTTGCTTTTTCCCTTCTATTAATTTTGATCTATCTTCAAGTTTTCTAGCCATCTGGTGCATTATTGTGTGCTCACATTCTTTGGCTCGACGTTTCACTTCCTCTGTTTTATCAAGTTTGTCAAGTCGTTCACAAAGATCATCAATTTTGAAACGGCGGTCAAGTGACTCTGCAATTTCTTTGTCTTTCATCTGATCTTTAAGACTCATCTGCTGTTTCAAAGTTACAACCAGGTCTTGCATTTCTAGCTCCCGGGCTGCTTTCTTAGCACCCTTATCTTTTTGATACAAATCTTCTTTTTCTTGAACTGCTTTTAAATAGTTTTCTTCTTCAGCTTCATAAGCTCGGTCAGTCAAATTCATTAAGTGGTTCCCAATAGCTTTTCTACGGACTTCTTTTATCTCATTTCTTTCTTTTTCCATCTCCTTGTGCTTCTCAACCATTTTACGCTTTGCTTCAAGAAAAATTTTGCACCTTTTATCTTCAGCCTCATCCATTCTGGATAAGACTGCATCTATTCGCTTGCTTTCTGTCATCTGCTCATCCAACATTTTTCTATAACTAACCATCTTTTGGAGATCATTTTCTACAGTCTTGGTACTGTCTTCACAAGCCATCTCTTCTAGCCTTCTTCTTATTTCAAAATCTTCATGTTTGAGTTTTGCCTTTTGTGCTTCCAACTGTTTTTTCTGTTCTATTAACTGAGCACCATATTCCTTTCTCTTTTCACGCTCTAGATCCATATTTTTTCCTTTTTCTAGTATAGCATTTTCATCATCTGCCAACTGATAGCGAGCATACTCAGCATCATATTTATCAAAAAGACTCTTCAACCTGGGTAGTTTAGATGCTTCTTCATTTCCTTTCAGTGCTTCTGCCAACCTTACTGCTGCAGCAAGCTGCTTCACCTGGTCTGTTTCTTCATATCTTCTCTGCTGAGCAGTATCTAAGACATATTTTCTTCGCATCTCTTGAAATTTTCCTTCCAGATCATCTATTCTTTTTCTTTCTGCTTCTTGGGCTTTTTTCCTTTCTTCCATCTCTTGAAACTGTTCCTTCACTAAATGTGCTGGAATACCCACCCATGTGTCAGTCATTTTTTTGGATGCTTCTCTCAGCATAGCTTGGGCTTTAGCTTCTTCCTCTAGCCTCTTCTTCTCTTCATCATCGGACATGTGGCTGATAATTTCACCCAACTGGTCTTTTGAGATAAGAAGGATCCTTGAAGAAGTCTCTGGTATCTTCCTAGGTTCTAGACTCATTTCTATTATTAGTGATTTCACACACACACAAGAAACAAAAGAGTTTTTATGTTTCACCAGTTTAAAATAATACTTCAGAGTTTACACAGACACATGTAAAAAATATCTTATCTTATCAATTTTAAATAACATCACACAGAGCAGATTTTCCTCAAGTTTACATCAAATGAAGAAAAACTTCCAACAGACTATTTTCTATAAGATCTATAAAAATTATCATTCCTTGAATAGAGCCTTATCAACAGCTGTAATGATTTTGATAACCACAAGTCTAAATTCAAATTCTTGAAAAAAAAAGGTTTAACAATGTCTTTTGAGCTGCTATCCATAATTTCTCATTTTTTCAAGCATGAAAAATGTTCAATCATCAACATCAGGACAGAAATATGCCCAGTTGTTGATTTTAAAATAAATCTGTATTTTTAATTAGGATATCGTTTTGAATGTCATTATAACATATATATATATAGGTTTGATCACAATCTTAATAAATTTTACTCATTCATTTGATCGAGGTGCCAATATAATTCATTTAAAAAATATAATCCAAAAATGATTAATTTAATTTATTCCTTCATCAAGGGGAAGTGGGGAGAGGCAATTTAAGAGAATATCCTCTTTTTCTTCAGCCACCTAGATGGACTACAGGCCTGTCATGAAATTATTATATTTGTGGAACTTTTGAATTAAAAACAAAAAACTTACAATTTAATTTTTTTTTTTTTTAATTATCTATGGGGAAAAAAACCTACTTTTTGTTTCTGAAACAAGTCATCATTGAAACTGATTCTTGCTGATTGGCGAACACCCCTTTGATTGCAATCAGATGTTTCTTCCTCTTCTACACATTCAATAAAGAAAAAATAGTTTAAGAACGTTAATAAATATATAATTAAAAACTTACTCAGCGAATCACCAACAAGAGAAATGCCAGGAAAATACAAAACTCCTTTTACAAAAAAAAAAGTAAAAATACAAAAAGGGGGTTTTGTATTTTCCTTGTATTTGCTATATTTATTGGTGATTTGCTGAGTATTATTAGGTAAAGTTTATCTATACTCTTCCAACTAAAAACTAACTGAAAAATACCTTATTATTTGATTGAAAGGAAGATTTTATTTCTTGAAAGAGTGAGTGCATTTTTTGACTTCTTTGCTTGACTAATATTATTAATAACTAGCCATAATAACCAGCGCTGTCTAGGTTTTCTCCATATATGGCAGCATTAAAGAAGTGACAAGCCATTATAAAGGAATATACATCTGAAATGTGTTATTAGGAAACCATGTTAACTAAACTAAACATTCTGAAAGGCATTGTTGAGGTCCACGGATCATTGTTGCCCGATGGTTTTTTTGCCCATTCCGGGCATTTGCCCTGCTCTGACAAAATTTCAAAATATGATATTGTTTAATCTGGGTCTTGTTTCACATACATGCAAAATTTGTCAATGATCAGTCTAAAATTGTAGATTTGTATGGAGAACATACACTCATAGAAAATCAATTTTACATATATAGATAAAATATAAAACTGTACATTAACAATGTTAATAATTGTGATTTAGTTTTCAATAAATCTAAATATTTTTGAAAATGATTAGATAAATAAAAGCAGATATTTTTTAATGCTAGAATTTCTTGTGTTTGAGATAATTTTTCAAGAAAAATCCTATAATTTGCACTATTTTTTTGTAACAAAAGCAAAAAAAGTTTTAGAATCAAGTTCAGAAAATTTTCCCTACAAATTTTGATATCAAGTATGTTTTAAATAAATTACATGTTGCCTTGATAATTCACATTTAATTTCACCTGCAATAAAATCAGACGTTTGAGGCTTCTTCACCCAAAGTGAATAATGTTCAACTGCAATTCATTACTTCAATAAGTCACTATCTGCAAATTTAATTTATTAAAAAAATTACATTCTTACCTAATACCGCTTGCACAGCAACTCTTAGATAACCTTTTACGTCACCCTTCTCATTGACTATGGCAACTTTCTGAATCAAAGGCACAGGATAAAGAAGGTTACTTAAATAAACAAAAGCCCTAAGGAGAGAAATGGACACTAATTTAGAGAATGAAATAAAATCCATTGCAATAACTAGCAGGACAAAAAATAAACACATTAACGTTGCAATAAACATTGTAATATTTTTAACACATCAGAGATAATAAATATAAAATTTGTGAAGTCATCTAAAATTTTAGAAAAGGGTAGGTAAAAGTTAAAAAAAAATTCATGAACCCCAACTTAGTACCGACTTTTACTTAGTTGGACCCTAGTTCTTCAACAACATTTAGGAACAAAGGAGAGGTGATAGTATTTTATTCTGAATGATATCAATCAAAATAATAAAGAAAATAGTCAAAACTTTTTTTTCTGCCAGTATGGCATATAGTAATAGCCATTATTTTCAACGTTGAAATTGTGGAAGTGGTTGCAATTACATTTTTTCCCCAGGAAAAGAGTACAAATATCATTGTAAAGTAACACGTCATGAGAAGATTCACTAAAGTTCTACCATTTACAGGTTGAAAAAATAATTTCAACATTTTCGCTTTCAAAGCAATATATTACCTGCCAATAAGACGAAACCATGGGAACCTATCATAAAATGGATCTCCTCCAGTAATGCTTTCCACATTATAGTCAGGAGATGTCGGAGACAGTTCAGCTTCATTATGATACATTTCCCGCATCAGCTCTAGCCGTTGCCTACAGAAAACCACAGAAAAAGATACCATCAGGATTTGGGTAGTGAGCAGAAATGATGCAATCAATATACAGAATAGAAAAATCAGATCTTCATTGGATAAACTTTATCACTAGAATTTTTCTGGTATACACTTGATAGTAGTTCTTAGAAAGATCAGTTAGTCAACCAATTTCATATGCATGAATGCAAGATATCCCATACATACACATTTTATATGATACTTGTTCGTAAACCATACAAATAAATACATTCCTTGTACTTTAGATAATGAAATAAACTGATGAATTGCCAGTTCAAAAAGAGGAAACATTCAATTCTAGCTATCATTTTCACATTTGCAACATAGCTAAATCACGATTTTGAATTATATCCAAGAAGTCTTGCTATTTTGGGTCCGGGTAAGACTATTTGATATGAAATTGCTCAGATTTTTTTTTGTTTTTTTTTTCGTTCCTATATTCTAAGTTCTCTGAGAAATTAAAATTAAGGATGCAATCAAGGCTTTCAACAAGTTAAAGCCTAAAAAGTTCAGGCCCTGGGAGATCAACTTTAAAAAAATGTCTCATCAAATATTAATAATATTTTATCAAATTGCTAAATACCCACTATAGATATACATATAACTACAGTAAAACCTTGCTACAACGATATTCAATGTAACGATAAACCCCTCTACAACAATACTTTTTCAAATCTTGTTTGGAATTACCATTGTTATTATTTATATTTCACTCAAAAAGACTTTAAATATATTTTTAAACTCTTCACCAAAAGGTGTTCTTTCTAGGGTGTTTAATATCATAGATAATTTTGCACTATTTACCCTCTGAAACTGTTAATGAAGCTGCAGTGAAGCTATTTACTGTGTAGTACACACAAGTGTTGTGCTGAAACTACTCAACAGGGTGTAACTACTAAATTTTATTTATAAACTAATCAATTAAAGCTTTTTGCAATGAATAAATAGTTAAAATGCATTTTACGGGATGGAGGGAGGGGGGTATTAACAAAATAAATTCAAGGGAGATGCAAACAACAGCATAAATTTGGTATCACCTGATGATAATGCTAACTAATATAACTCTTTACAACAACATTTTTTCTTGGTCCGCAGAGTATCATTGCATCAGGTTTCACTGTATTTGATAAATTGGATTTTTTTCATTTTGCGAATAGGTAGAACAGGAATGCAAAGAGATATAATACATAGAACTTCCGATGAAAATTACTTATTAGTGAATGTGAGGAAAATGCATGGAGGACATAATCAAAATAAGGGATAGAACAGTCTTGATGGATAAATTCATTGTTTACGTGCAATATTCTATTGTATATCATTGTTACAGTGTGTTATAAATGAATTAAATTAAATAACACACAAGAAATCTTATATTATCTTAATCAGACAAACCACTCAGTTTTTATTCTCTCTTGAGAAAATGGTAAAAAATGTGAGCAAAGGCTTGAGATTATAATTGAAATAGTCCTTCCTAAAAAAAGATGATATTTTGAAAGTTTACTGATTTCAGAAGTGACATCAAAAAAATAATGTAAAGGTGATTATTCAAAAGTCAACAGATATATATACTTAGTGATAATGCAAGAATTGGTACTATATGTACAATGTTCCATTGTTAAAATATTAAGCTTAGAAAATGTATTTTTTTAATTAACTTCTATGGGGGAAAACAATTGAAATAATGACAGTTTCTTGCATGAGTATCAGCACACCAAAGAAAAAGACAGAGAAACCAGCCTCAGCATCAATCAAGCAAGAATTAAACTTAAAAAAAAAACAAAAAAAAAACAGAACTGAAAAACAAAACGGAAAAATTAATAATATAGAAATCATAGGGATAGAAACTGGCTACAAAATAAAATAAATGAAATGCAAAAAAAAAAAACAGGATGATGCAAAGGAAGAAATTAATGTACTCAGAAAACAAGTTGGCAAAAATGAAACCAACCTGTTTCTCGATGGAAACAATGAGTTGATGCTGAGGCCAGCTGAAAGCCGCTGCTTTGCACAAGCTGGAAGGCACTGAAGAAAATCATCTTTACTCTCGGGAGTACCCGGAGATAGAAGGTCCTCATTGTATGTACTGCGCATTAACTCCAACCTATGTCTACAATTTATGACAGGAAATGTCCATTATCTAACACAAGCCACTAGTACTACTATTATATACTGAATTAAAACTCCAAAAGGTAAACATCAAGTTGATGTCCATGCACCATCCAAACGTTCTCTACATGCAAAATAAATCTACATTAACACATGCAGAAGTTATATTGAACACACTGTATCAGAGTTCTGTTAATGGAGAGCTATCAAAGACACATTCAAGGTTAGATTTTAACCTAACGACAGACATAACCCCAAAGACCACATGAAAATGGGTTGCGCTTTCCCCAAAAAAGAATAGGCAGTCTCTGAGAAGATCTCAATCTACAGGTACTTGTCTTGTATACATTCCATAGCACAAACTTTCAGCAATAAGAAAAAAATATATTTCTACTAATTTTGCACAAATATTTCGGGTTTAATTTATATTTGCGATATTATTCTAAATTTTAAAGAAACATCAGATCTAGAAAAAAAACAAGATTAAATTTAGATCTGACTTGGAAAAGCATTTTATCCCCACTTTTCATTTCAAAAAAAGAAAAATAGGAACACAAAAATAATATTCAGCTCAACAATTCTGAAAAACAAAACAAAACAAAGTTTTTCAAAATTAGCCAAAGTAGATAGAAAACTTCATTTTTTGAATTTGAACCTCCATTTTGGTCGAAAAAGCAGATTCAATGTGGGGACCATGTTTATAAGAAACGATAAGAATGTGACCTTTATAAAAAAATTACTCTGTTGCTATTATCAGTTAAAACTGTGGCTATTTTTCGAGTACTTTTTTCAAGGCCTAGGAATACCTGCATAGAAAAAATATGAAGAGCACGTACAAAAATATGAAAAATATACAACAAAGATAAAAATCCAATAAGCTGGAGGAAAGGCAAACTATACCAAAATGCAGGATTCCATATAACCATACTTTTTCTATTACAGGAAAAAAAGGAAAAGATACCTTGAAATCTGACCATGAAAATTTATTTATTTTGAAAACAAGATGAGACCAAAAACACATTAAAATGAACCGGAAATTAATAATACAAGAGAAAAATATCAATTTTCTAATTTTAATCTCATCATGGTGACTTTACATCAAGAAAAAGCTTAGGAATCTCTGGGTCTATATTTCATTTTTACAATTAATTTTTTAATATGTGATATCTTAAATAAGGTTAACATTAATATCAGTTGTCTAGTCAAGTATAGTGAAAATTTTGAAAAAATTTTAATTAAAGTTTCTGATAACCTGATTTTTGTTTCATTCCCCCATTTGATAGTCATTTACAAATACATGATCATATGTCTTGTTATTTCTGTCCAGCAGTCTTTCTAATAATTCCTCACATATATTTCAAAACTTTTACAATCTATTAAAAATTAGTTAACTACAACACACAATTTGAAAATACTGGTTTTCATATTCATTTCTCTGCAATCAGGATGATTTTGATCATGATTACTTATTTTTCATTTGCACACGTTCATTATTTTGAAACTGCTTGCTCGAAGCACATAAGACATTCTGACCTCTAAATAACTGAATGAAAAGTTTATATTTTGTTCAAAATGCAAAGGGTGGAATACTAACTTGAAGGAAAAAAAACCATATTTCATGGATAAAATAGTACAATGTATCCGTCTCCCCATCCTTAATCAGGGTTTGGTGAACTACAAATGTATGCAATTAAGAATCATGCATGGTTTTTGAGTGAGCTGCTGAAAATCATGCTCTAGTACACAAGATCATGCACACCTTTTGTAGGAATTAAAAAATATATAAATACTGGAGAAAAAAAGTGACATTTTCAGACTAACCTCAATTTTCCTAGAGTCCAGTAATGAGTGGCACCATTTTTGGTATCTTGAACTTCTACAGCAACTATTGTGCGTGGATATGGTCGATCCATGTCATCTTCCATATCTTGGTGACTTAGCATATCAGGTTGCAATGGGGAGTATAGTGTGTCGGTGAGTAAAACAAACTGAAACTGAACCTACATAAACGGAAAAAAAGTTTGTGTCATGTTCTCCATGCAATAAAGCAGTGATTTACAAAATATGAACTGTGAGAACAGTTAGGCTGGTTGTTAAGTGGAAGCTATTAAGAGTGATAACAAGTTGCAAATATGCATCCTGGTACTTACAGAAATCACAAGAATATTATCCATATACTGTGAATTGATCATAAATTTAAATTTGTGTGTCAATATTGGAAATATAAAATTGAAAACTTATTTTTCACTGAGCAAAACTGTCTTTCTGAATAAACCAAAGTCCAAATTTAATACCAGATGTTGAAAATTATACTTGATAAAAAATTTAAACCTGAAATACATTGTTTTTTTAGCAGAACAAAAAGTTAAGTAATTTTTCTGAATACTGTTGATAAAATTGATGCTTATGAAAAAAATATTAATTTTTTTATTGGTTTTTTTAAGTTTTATAAAATTTTCACAAGTACTTACTTTTTTCTTCAGCTCAACACTGATTGCATTGGCTTCCTTCAGAAAAATGGCATTTCCCCATAAGTCATCTCGCAACGATGTAAACTGATGATATTTCCACTTCAGGAATGCCCATTCAGCAAGCTGATATTGGTGATCTGTCCAAGGTGTATCTACTGTGAGAAAAAAGTATACACATTTTTTTTAGTTAATTTTATACATTACATCCAAATAAAAAATCAAACTGAATTTAAAAGGAATTGCAATAAAATAATCTGAAAATACAAACAGTCATGTATGAAACTATTCACTATGATTATGTTAACCGATGATATTAAATAAATTATGCTGTGCACAGTTATAGTATTTCTATAATTATCATTTAACCCTTCAAAACCAAGATATGACCAATTCAATAAAATAAAAATTGACTGAGAGTCTATAGTTATCATTGTAATTTTTAACTGATAAGATCAACATTGAAACTTTTTAGCCAGACAGAATTTAGCAATCACCATACACTTACTATATTCAGTTTCATCTTCAATCTGAGCTTCTAATTCATTGATGCAAGTAGAACTGTACATACTGGACATCAGTGACTGCTCTTCGACTTGACGTTGCAAACTTTCAATTTTTGCTTCGTAATTCTAAAAAAAAAAACAATAAAAATACACAGGTGCCTGATGAAGTAGTTGTTAACACAACATTTTCAAATGCAATCACTAATGAACCTGTGTCTCAAATAACAAAAAATAAGTATGAAGTTGAACTTTCAGTTAATTTTGGTATTCTTGAAGACAGGCAGGAATGAGCAATTATTAACAAAACTGAATTTGAATCTTTTTTTCTCAGCGGCAGTAAACCTTTTCTAGTAATTATTGCTACAAACATATAGAAACCCAAAGAAAAAAAATAAAGAAATACATAAGCACAGTGAATTACTTAGGACCCTAACTGCCAAACTTAAATATGATAAATGAATTCAAGAGATTTTGAAACATTATGTTCCACATAAGTTACATGCAAAATTCTTCCCGAACATGAGATCATGTTTCTAATGTCCTGGAATTGTACTTGAGTAAAAAATATATTATAAAAAAGACACAGAGATATTGCACACTAAACCGAATGTTTGCATAACCATATGTTATCAAAACTTTTTAGTATTCTCAAATAATATTATTATCTGTAACATTTGTCTCTGTAATCTAATGTAAACACAGGTGAGGCTGAACGGATAAGCTGAAAGTTTTCTTCAGCAGATGACCTTCAAAATTTACACATTTTTGCAAGCCAAAAAAATTGAAAGGATTAATTTTTTTAATCAATGTTTCCACTAGTGTCTGTCTTCCCCACACATGCAACTCCTAAAAACCATTAAATAACTCTTTTGACACTTTACTCATTTTATTTCTTTTCTCTTTAAATTAATTCTTATCATTCACTGAGCTAGAACATGGCAAACCATAATTATATATTTTTTCAAAATTTTACAAAAAAATAAATTTCCTAAACTATTAAATACTTTGTTGACCAAATGCACAAAAAATCTACCTCAGAACTCCGGGGGGGGGGGGGGGGGGGGAAGAAACATTCTCACTGAAAATGGTAAAATGGTAGCCAAGTTGACAGCAGCACCATCTTGTGAGCAAGGCAGGAACTAAAAACAACTCCAGAAAGCTCGCTAAGCCCAAATCAGTTTTATTCGAAATTTCACACGAAGATTGCCCTTCATTCTGTCCATTATTTGAGCAAATACTTTTTGTAGAACAACACTGAAATCCAGGAAAGTAAACAGATTTCTATTTCGAGGAAGAGTAAAATCTATCCAGCTATTCAATCCAAAATAAATTTCATACCCACTTACATGAACTAAGGTAAATTTAAAATGCACACACATTAAAAAAAGAAACACTAGATAAACACATAGATAAACATAGTTTGTGAATAGCCTGAACGGTGAGCAACAGTTGACCAACAAAAGTATGATGCTACATGTTACAGTTTCTACCTATGCTATGAATTGGCACACACACCACCTTCAAACTTATGTTTACTTCAAGCTGGCTGCTGGTTTCTCCATAAGAGAGAGAATATTCTTTCTCCTAGCTTTACTCTGTGTATATAGATGCTGAAGAATTATTAATAATTAATTATATAATATGATAATTAATAATGTAAATACAAATATCACGCCACAACAGGCAAATTGCCCAACGAAGTGGCTAACTTAACAACATCATGGATCCCCGAGCCATTTTTTGGAGGCCCTACCTACTATTGCTACACCACACATGCACCCCGCCAACACCCCCCCCCAGCGGAACCCCCAACGAATCGGTACATGCGGGAATGTGCGTGTACGTGTAGTGAAACCTGACGTGAAGTTTTTTGTTTCTCTGTAATGCTTGTTATGTGTAGTGCTGCCATCTGCCACCAGTTTTTCTAGCTATGAGTGAAGTGTTATGATTGAATGATTTATCGTTGTAGGACTGTTGCTCTCGGTGGCGAGACTTTTTAACGGGGAGATCGGCTCGCATTTGCACCTTGAAGTTGGGAACCACAGAAAACCAACTTCAGCTGACCAATTATATTAATTGATTTTACTTATGCACATATAATAGGCTATCACCATAGCAGGACATTCATATCCCACAATACATTTAATTACATAAAAATATGGGACTGCATACTTTTTTTTCCTGCTGGAAAAGTTGATCAGCCTCTTCTTTTTCCTTCTTGAATTGTTCCTCCATTGCACACAGTCTAATGGCAGAGAAATAAAGCATAAGTTGAAATGAAAATTGTTTTCATTCATATTGTTATAATTCATTACATACTTTTACATGATTTATTTTTTAAATATTTCAATTACATAATTCATTTTTCTAAGATAAAATATAGTTTCAAGCAATATTTGTTTCAAGAAAAATTTTCTGACCCTTCATTATAGACTTTATTAATTCAGTTATAGTATAGCAGGTTGTTTTTTTTTTTCTTTGTTTTTTTTTGACACTAAATAAAGTGTTCCAGACTCTGCCACGAAGCTGGGCTGGAAGAGATCTCGGCAACGGGATAAGTCCAGTGGCAAAGTTCTGGCGTTCATTCATTCATTCAGTATAGCAGGTTGCATTGCATTTGCTCAAGTTGGAAAATGTACAAAAGAGATCTTATTAAGATGTCTTATTTGCTAGTTCACCCGATGAGGCAACAAATACAGAAATTCATATTTTTTTTTGCTCATCCTCTTATTTAACATTCAATTTCACTTCACATTATCTACTCACTTCATTGTATCAATGCTTTTCATGATTTGCCTCAGAGCTTCAATGAAGCATTAGTTTTTTATTTTATTTATTGAATAAAAGAGAAACTTCCTAATTCACATCAAAAAATTATGAGATTCTTTTACACTGATGCTTTACCTACAATTTTTATAATTTCTCATAACTAGTTTCATGTGATTAAATTTTAAAATTAAAATCAATACAAAATTAAAACAGAAACGAGGTTTTCATCGCAAACTTTTCATTACTTGAAAAATAACAAAAAAGAGAAGCAAGCAAGTTTTTGCTTTCCCCAAAATTATTGTACTACATGAGAAATGATAAAGAACATTAAATAGTACTTTTTCTCCATGTCTATTTTTAGATCAATGCCTTGCTTCTCTAGCAGTTCCAGCTGTGCGAATGTCCAATCTACTAGTTCCCCTCCTCCTATATTATCTATACAAGAGAAAAGTAAATCTTATAAAATACCAATTTCTTTTTACTCCTATAAAAAATGTGTTCTATCAAATTCTAAATTTTATTAATTACATATGTAAACACACTATATACAGCACAAAAATGGTGATTCACAAATTCTACAACTGATGTGCTTTGTGAATAAATAAAAAAAGCTGTTGTAGAAGTATTCAAACGTTTCAATAGGTTTAATAGAACAAAATCACTACCAATGCATAAGAAAAAGAAATCTTGACCAGTAAAAACTGAAAAGGGTTTTTTTGTTTTTCAATAAAAATCACAAACATTAGAAAAATTTATATTTATTCTTAGATATTATGGGCTTAATAAAAATTACTGTGCTATACTATTACTACTTATGTTTTCTATAAGCTCAAACTTTGATACAAATTTAATTTTCTTATTTCCTGTTGTACATATTACTTTGTAAGGGGTTCGGTTTTAGCTGGAAATATTTCAGAGAGACCTTTCAGATGTCACATTAAAGAAGCTAATGTCAATGATACATAATGCACATAGTAAGTATGTGAGAGCAGCAATTCCCAATGCCAAAATTGTTAATCACCAAAACTGATAAATCATTACAAAATATTCAAAGGCACTTACTATTTGATGTTTCAATAAATGACTTCCTACTTTCCCGAGCTGCAGAAGAAAAAAAAAAACTCAGTGGTTTAAAATGTTTGCATAGTCAGTAACAAAATAACCATTTATTTTTTAATCAAATGAAATCTTTACATATCAGAAGCCAAAAATTTGATCATGCAACTAGAGTCATGGAAATTTAATTTGAAGTTATAAAAGCAAACCTTGCTCAGGATGCTGAAATCTGAAGACATGATATTTCCCAAGAATAACACGAGAACCAGTTTGCAACACAGTTTTCTCGCTGACTTCTCTACCATTCACATAACACAGGGCATTGGTAAAAGGCAGCAAATTTACCATTCCTGATAAAAGATAAATAGCAAAATTCAATAAATTTCTCCTTTTAATAAATTAAGACTAATTTGAGGTGAGAATTTATCATTCACTGTAAATATTTGAAGCAAACATACCATCAGCACTTTCAAACAAACAGTGTTCATTCAAAATGTGAGAGCCAGTTAGCTTGATGTCCTGAGGAACATTCGCATCTGGTCTGCCAACACTGAAAAATGAGCAAAATTTTAACCCATAAGCATCTTCTAATATCGAAGCAACTTGATTGCTGTACAGAAGCATCTTTGAAATACAAACTAAAAAAAATTTAATGTATTCTATCCATATAATTGGTTGAACTGTGAAGAGTAAAAATGTTGCCAATGGTAATTGCAATGTTACAGTAAAGTGAATTAATGAAATCAAATATATTTTTTTTCATTTTGCTTATCATTATTTTTATTTTCAAGTGAAACATTATAAGAAACAAGTTTAGAAAGAGCACACACAAGGTACTAAAAAATTTTAATATCTCAAGTCAAAAAACTTGTTAGAGATATAAGGGGTGTTTGGAAGTTGTTAAGAAAAAATTGAAGGGGTGACAGTACCCATCAAAACAAACAATATTTACAATGAAACCTATGGTTGCAATCCATTGTGTTAAAATAAGCCAAAGTGAACTGCCCATGTTGAAGTTTTAAAAAGAAAAAAATGCATAATAAAATCATAATAAAAATAATGTTAATAAAATCATAATAAAAATAATGTTAATAAAATCATAATAAAAATAATGTTAATAAAATCATAATAAAAATAATGTTAATAAAATCATAATAAAAATAATGTTAATAAAATCATAATAAAAATAATGTTAATAAAATCATAAATTGCACAATCTCATGCAGCTCAGCAGAAGACTCAAAGGAAATGCTCAAAGTAAAGTCCAAGGGTGGTATTACATAGGTTACATCATTGAATGAAAGACTGTCGCATCCTCTCAAAGACCCCCTGGTGTTGTATTGATCTTGCTTGCTATAACAAGGATTCTTGCGACGAGATCTACAGCAGAGTATACAGGCATCTCATACACCAATGCTTTTGTGTGCCTCACGAAAGGAAGTCTGTGGATTTAGGTTCTGTGAGCGAAGATGTGATGTTTTTAAAAAATCAAGTTTGTCTTCACCTTTCATTAGCCAATCAGCTGCAACTGACTATGCTGCTGCTTCTTGCTAGAAATTTGTATATATAGTGAATGATTGGCAGTTATTTTCTGGAGAAGTGCTGCTTCTCTGGCAGAACAGAAATGACATCAGAAGTGAGGACCTGTGATTGTTAGACATGTTTCTAAGTTTAACTTTCCTACACTCTAAGAGGATTATGATTGTAGGTTCCTTCCATTGTATAAATATTGTTCGTCTGGATGGGTACTAACAACCTTGTTATTTTCCTAAATAGTATATAAACACCTCTTGTATATATATCTCATATTTCACAAGTGAAGAATAAAAGCTTTAGGTAGATCCAATAAAACAAAATCAATACAATAAGGTAAGTATTTTTATTCGTTGGAAGTGGGGGGAGGGGTTAATTAAAGCAATACAATGTCTAAGCTTTGTTGAAAAAAAAATGCTAACCGTGTTGTGCCACTCTTGATGTAATATATTAAACATTCTGACATCAATGGATCTTCATTCAAGTTTACCAGATGTGGAGTCTGTCAATAAAGTACATGAAAAAACTGTTAATCAACAAAAAGAAGAAAAAAAAACAACTATCAACTTAAGATCATAAACTTATAGTTAGCCCCTACAAATAGCTTCATTTAAACACATTTTATCCCCATTTAAAGATTTACTAATTCAGAAAAAAATAAAACTCTGACACTTTTTCATGATGGAATAACTGATTAAAAAAATTAATCAAAGTAATAACAGCCTCAATAATAAAGCATTTGTGAACTGCTCTACCTTTTTTCTTTTTTTCTTTTTTTTTTTTGCACAAACTGCAAGTTGAAAGCAAATAGTTACATTTCCCTGCATGATTTTCTTCTTTAAATTAAAAAAGAAAAAAGAAAAAACACAAAAACCTTTTTGGGTGAGAATACTCCAACAGTATCACCATCTTCTCGCAGCGCTACACCCATTTCTGCAAATACTGCTTCTCTATAAAATATTAAGGGGGAAAGATTGAAAATCTTTAACAATAAGCATAACTACATGGTATCTGTAGCACAAGAGCTTATGTTCACTACCAGAATCTTGGAGGAAAATTGATGATGACAGAGCACATTTGATTGTTCTAATATTACACCAATCTTTTTACAGCACAATTGGTACAAACAATTATCATAAGCCATTAATATTTTTCTTGTCTTATATTTTTGATGATTGGTTCCCATAAAAAAATCTGGGAATCACATATCATGTTAGACACTTGGTAGCAAAGGTTTTAACAAAGACATTTCATTTGAACTAGCAAAGTTTAGCAAAGCTGTCCATAAATTTTGCAATAAAAATTCCATCCCTTATTGATAATTACATAAAATTTTCAAATAAAATACTATACAAACCCCAGTGGGGTAAAAAAACAAACTTTCCAGAGATTTTTTAAGGCTTTGGTAAAAGTCTATCACATTCCTGATACATACATATAATTCTGAACTTTTTTTAAAAAATTCTTTTAAGGTGGAAAAAAATTCTGAAAGAAACTATAAATATTACCTCTGTAATCTAATTGCTTCAGTCTTTTTGAGCTTCTCCTCCCAAGTTTCGTTGAGCTCTGCAATCAATTTTTCTGATTCCTGCAACTGTTCAATTACATCTTCACCACTTGAATGTTGCTTTTTCCGATTGCCTTTTGAAGGAGAGGACTTGTTCTCGACTGGTGCATAAAAAGAAAAAGAGAGAAATTTGAGAAAAAGACAAAACCTTTTTACACGTCTTCCGATCATTTCATCACGTTTTCTGGAATTCAATGAAATATTTGTAGATAATTTGTAGTTTTTTTCCAGGGGGAAGCATAAAAAAAAAAACATGCTCGTGCAAGGGAAGATTACAAATGGGGGAATGCTGAATTCTGATGGAATAATGAAAAAATACAAAACCATTCATATTAATGAGGAATCAGAGATCTAAAAAATTAAATTCACACAAATACATGCTTTCCCCCTTTAATTATATATGAGAGTTTGAATTTTCATAAAATTTATAAATCATTAAATATAAAAAATATGAACCACACATGCACATAAAGATGTAATTGCTTCATAATTCATTAACTTTTCAGCACAAAACATATACATCAGGGCTTGACAAATCAGGAAAACATTTAAGCACCAGCAAAATTTCTTAGAGAACCAAGTATTTTCCCCCCAGACAAAATTGATCCAAAACAGTGTATTCTTTGACTTCTATGAGAATTAGGGACCTCTTTCCCTGCAAGCAGACAGGCTGACGTAATTTCAGAAACATTTGTGGTCCTGAGGCTTCAATTCAGTTACCAAGCATAAAAAAAAATTAGGTGCCAATCTCAAATTTTTAGTTGCCATGGCGACTGTGATTTGAAAGAGATATATAATATATAAATATGAAATAAACTTGAAAAATATTTATGAAAAGAAATGTGAGAAATTGCAATATATGCTAACTTGTTTGAGATACAAACTTTAAAGTTTATGTTTTATGCAGTGACATGGAGATGTTTGTAACAAGAATAAACATAAAGGAAGTAATCAGATGAACCAGAACCACTAGAATTTAACGGCGGTCAAAACCATGAAATCATTCACAACCTTTCTAAATTTCACCTTCGCAAATGGAAGTTATGTGTGTGTGTGGGTGAGTTAATATCAAGTAAGGAATGCTGTGTGTTTAACAAGTTTACTGCCCCATATTTTATTCATATCCAAATTCCTTCATTCATTTAATTTTTGATTCCATTAAATAATGGTGACTGATAGCTGGATAAATCTGTATTAACAAATATAGAATTTTTTTCAAGCGCTTGGGTATAAATACTATTTCAATAATACTTAATATCTAGATGTTCAGACTATGAAATTTTGATAGCCCATCAGAGATTAAAAGCAGAGAAAAAAAGTCTTAAAACAATGGTGAATATTTGAATACATATGACCAGGGCCATAACTAGGATTTTTGCCACCCCCACAACTTTAAAATTCAATAATTTTTAATGGTGTTCTTTGTTTCCACCCAAAATTGCCGCCCCACCCCGCTCCAGTTACGACCCTGCATATGACAAAGTGCTAACTTTCCGAAAATATATACATTTTGGCTTCCATTAATTAATAAAAAAAAATCACATAATATTTTACTTATTCAATTTTGATTTTCATCTAATTGGTAATATTTATTGATATAGCACAATTATCTGAAGATAAACAGGTTATATTTCTTTTACTATTTGGCTATAAAATGGTTCACGATTGAAAAACAACAAAAATTAAATTTAAAAAATAAATGCATAAAAAACAAAGAACTGAAAATTTATTTTTACAGACACTTCAGTTTTATACTTATCATCAACTGAAAAATTGTCTGTTCTTTCCATCACAAAACAAAAATTCTCTATTTTAAAAAGTTACCAGATCACATAAGCCTAAAAATTTCATAATAATCCTCATACACTTTGTAAAATAAATACACAAATGGCTCAATGTGCATGCTAGAGAGAGAACGATGATATTTAAAATGGCCAAGCAAAGAAGGCATATATTAGTCTTAACTATAGCTGCCAACCTTAAAGAAAATAAATGTTGAAGAAGGTAACACAGCCACCTAATACAATTTTCCTTAAAAGCACATCTCAATTGTATTGCTATTGGAATCATATATTCAATGTCATTGAAAATTTTGATTGCCATACTAAAATTTAACATAAACATCACTCTTTTTGAAAGAAAGATAGAGATGGGATTTCCAGAAATTGTTGTATTATACTAGTGAAAAATCCATCATTTCACAACCCAGTTTCACTTTAATTAATGCTTGAAAGATTGCAAAGGTTGGCAACTAGACATAAGCAGCCTAACTAAATGAACAAACCTATAAAGCAGCAATGATAAAAAAAACAATAAAATGACGATGGTGAATGATGTTTTATAGTGAATAGCTGACAGCCTAGCTTGGCTTATTATGTTCACAAGCTTATCACTGTAACATTAAAAATATGTGCTTGAAATCAAGAGCTGATCAGACATACACACACACACATTAGTATCTTGAAATATGTGTATACTTGATTTCATGCTAAAATTGAACTGAAGCGCAAGTTCATTAGAAAGGAAGAGGAGGTGAAGCACATCTATAAATGGCTAGCAAAACCAAAACTCACTGCCAAGGATTCAACTTACTCGTTTTTAAGTTCTCGTTTCCGAGGCGGGCTATTCAAGGTCACATAGGGGAAGGAAAACAGGTAGAAAAAATGTAAGTTGAAATAGAATATTTATAAGGAAAAATAAGTTACTTTAAACTCAAAAGAATTTTTACACAAAAATGAAATTCATAAAATGAATCTTTTAATTTGGTACTACCATACATTTTATCTTATAATATAATTGTGGGCATTTTCATTATTCAAGTGCCTGTAAAACATAAGTGAATAGAGATTACAGCAAAATAGAAATGAAAAACTTTAATAGAAAGAAAGATGGGAAGTTGAAGAGTTCCTGATTCAATATTGTGATCTAAATTTAGATGATAAAACTATGAAGTCCACTGAGTTGAATCAAGGGATTTAAATTGTCGGATATCACTTTTCCAAACTTTCTGTGAAAATCGAAGGATTTGATCTGACTGCGAATACCAGGCTTTGTAATTTTGAAACAATATTCCTACAACACCCTGCCTGTATCATGCAAACTAAAAGTTACTGGATTTTCAGTGAAAAATGCCCAGTCATTTAATTTAATATCACTGAATTATTCCAGTGGGTCTATACTGTGATCAGAATACCAAGCATAACTGATTTTTGGGAGGCTACAAATAGAAGCCGGAGGAAAAAACTAAAGAAACTTTTCCGATGACTTGGAGATGAAATCTATAAAGGCTTTTTTTATTCAAATTGAGCACAATTCTAGTCTACTGCCATGGGCAATTTAATACTGATTGAGTTGTGTCGAAAGTGTGTGTGTGTGGATAACTAACAATCTAAATGTGTATCTAGTGTTGTGTCTTGAATGTCCTGTGCTGCCATTTATCTATTCTATAATATAAAATCACAAACAAACTCGAAAAGGGCCTGTTGCTAAGCAACCGAGTGACGGAAGTGGGTGAAATTTTTGAGTGACGGAAATCTGTTACGGAAGTGGGTTCGATTCATATATCGATATTCACATTCATATATCGTACATTCATATTCATATATTCATATATCGATATGATATCATATATCATATATCGATATTGGGTCGATATTCACATATCGGGACCATGTTATGTGCATGTACCAAGAGGCTCCTACATCCTACAGCAGAGCCCTTAGGCTGGAATTTAGATTTCGAGCCCCCAAACCAGCTTTTCAGGGGGCCCCTCTGTGATTAATTTATAGTGTGAAAAATCAAAAAGTGATAAGAATCGTTGTGGCCCCTGTCAGCCCTTCCTTTGTGGGGGGGGGGGGAAGGTCCATGCCGAGAGGTATATATATGTATAATATACACACACAACAGCAGTGCTCCCAACACAGGGTCGGGGTACCCGGGGAAGATTTCACGTATAAGTAAAAAGTTTTCATTTCCAGGGGCCCTTGATGGATCTCATTGTTTTCTTGCTGCTTTAACGTTGAAAAATTTCGATAGCGGAAGCAAAAGATATATCCAGTCTGGGGCCCCACCAAAAGTATGCGAATTGGTGTCCCGGGTAATTGGTTGGGGGGGTCCTGGATTTTATTCGTTGGTAAAACGAATACAAATGAAAATTTTTCATGGCACTCGCACCGGGGGATGACCGACAAGCTTCCAAGTCGGGGGCCCCATGTTTACAGGTTTCATTTTGGGGCCCTGGATTTTATTCGTTGGTAAAACGAATACAAATGAAAATTTTTCATGGCACTCGCACCGGGGGATGACCGACAAGCTTCCAAGTCGGGGGGCCCCATATTTACAGGTTTGATTTTGGGGGCCCTGGATGAATCTCATTCTTTTCTGTTGTAGAATTTGCCACAGCCGAAACCCGAGATATAGCCAGTCTGGGGCCCCACTAAAAATCTGAGTATTGTGTCCCCGCTACTGGATGTGGGGCCCTGGATTTTATTCGTTGCAAAATTGATAAAAATGAAAAATTCTCACAGGGGGGTGTCCGACAAGCTTGCAGGTCAGGGCTTCATGGAAATGTTGGCAGGTTGTAATTCGGTGCCCCTGAATGTATCTCATTGATTTTTGTGGTTTAACATTGTAAAATTTGCAACACTTCGGTAGCCCAAGATATATCCAGTGTGGGGCCCCACTGAAATTCAGCGAATTGAATCTGGGGACCCCCATGGGGAAGTTTTTTGGGGATACTTGATGAATCTCATTTGTTTTTTGTTGCTTTATTATTATTTTCATTAAAATTCGCTTCTTCAGTAGGCTGGTGCTTTCACACGTCCCTTTCCCCTTTTCCATAGCACGCTGATGAAGTGGGACGAAATAAACAAGATATGTCCGGGAGAGAAGTGGGGGGGGGGGTTGGCCGCCCCCCCCCCTAGTATTTATATAATTGTGACTGAAGTGTAATGATTGAATATATGTACCATTGTAGGCATGTTGCTTTCTGTGATGAGACTTTTTAAAGGGGAGATTGGCTTGCATGCACCTGGTGCCGGTAATCTAAAGGCTTAGGGGACAGCTTGCATTTTTAAAGACTTATGTGGTCATAGTTTCATCCCCTGAAATTTGATAATATTGTGCCAATCTTGAAAAAATTCCATCTGAAATGATGCCCAATGTTGGCAAGGTAACTGGTCACTGACTGCCAATGTAATCCATTTTGACCAAATAGAGGGGAAAGTTCTTGTCTTTAAACATGTGCAGTTTATTTCTTTTCACGAATCTAGAATTTCTGCCTACATTATAAAAACTATTCAAATGGTTTTTATAAGTGTCTAAAATTACTAAATATTTTATATGTATCTGTATTCAAAATTGTACCCCTAAATTAACAAAAAAATTGATTTACATGCTTATTCGATTGTCTGCCCGGCCTATCTCACAACTTTAGGGGATAATGGTATATTTCTCTTCAAACCCTGTTATCTACTCTTCTGTGCTGTTTGACATGCATGATACATCATAGATGGTAGGCCCCCCATTTGCGGCACATAGCATTTCTTCTCATGCTACATATAAAAAAATTGTATACATGTGTCACACATAATTTTAATTTACCAACTGCACACTACCTTGGTCCATTGCCACAGAAGCAATTCAGAAACAATTTATTACATTGTTTCTAATTCCTGCGTCAGAACTAAATTTTTCCCTATGCATGTATGAAAGTGCTATACTTGTTATGTGCTAAGTGTTGGCATGCATTATTAATGGGAATAAATAAAATCAGACTGACAGATTTTGTTTATATTTGTTTATTAATTTTTTTTCCCTGTATATAATTTGAATGTTGTAAGCCTGCTGACTGCTGTTGTTAAATATTTTCCAAGGGAAGACTAGATCACATTTGCACCTCTAAGTTGTAAAACCCCAGATAACCAACTTCAGCTGATCAATAAATTAAGGAAATAAAAAAGTTTTCAACTTACAGTCAGCATCAATTCCTTCTGCTCGTAGCATAGCCTTTAATCGTTCAATTTCATCTTTGAGCTCTCTAATTAGTTTAGCATTAGCATCTTCATTAACAACAGCTTTGCAAACAATCTGTTTCGCTCTGTCTGCATATCTGAAAATCAGGGAATTTATGTTGAATGAGCACGAGTGAAAAAAAATTTATAAAAATATGCAAGATTATTTAAATCAATTATGATTTCAATAAAATAAAAAATTTACATATAGAAAATAAAAGGAAGGCTCTGTACAGAGATATTTATATACGTATTTAATAATACATTTTAAAAAACACTTATGTTTAATTTATTTAAAATACATAATCTAATATTAAAAAAATATGTATAATATTTAGGTTTCTTATATTTTGTAGAGTAAAAACTCACCTTAATGTGCTCAAGGTTTCTTCATAGTTTATATCTGCAGGGCTTATAGCAGCAATCATTGCTGTTTTTGAGTTTCCACCTGGAATTAAAATTCAGACATTAACATTTAAATATACTAAGTTGGTTCAAAGCATTAAATAGAAGTATATAATTTAATTTTATTTAGGTTTTAAATTAAAACTTAAATGAAATAAAATGATTAATAAAAAAATTATTTAATTTTTTGAAAAGACATAACATTTAATGACTATTAAATTAGTTTGAAATTCAGAGGTTAACATCCATGTATATTCACATGAAAGAATTACCCAAGTTTTCTCGTAAAAGCCATGTCAAAACAGATTCTCGATACGGAATAAAATCAGCTTTCTTTTTTTTCTTTGTAGCCTGCATAATATAAAATACGTAGATCATATGAAAAGCATGGATAAACTTTCATTTCATTCTACAATTTCCACAGTCACGAACTCTACTAAACACTAATTATTCATATCACAGTTACAAAGAGGAATTGGGAAAATCAAAAACTATCAAAATACTTACAGCCTTCAAAGTGTGCATAAAAAATAGAAAAAAAAAATGTTGTAATGAGAATGGTAAGAAAAAATTAACATAACTTTTAATTTCAAATTACTATAACACATTATTATTGAGAATGTTTCAAACTAGGAAACTGACACTCAAGTTTGATATTTTCAGTGGAAAAACTTCACGCTCAGTCATAAATACACTGTTTATACTTTTGTTAAAGCAGAACACATTTGCTTAGAAATTTGTTGCTACATTAGAGGGTGGAGTATCAGTTTTTCAGGGAAAAAATCCAACTGAAGTTTCACCAACATCCTTATAGCACCGGTACATAACCTGTGGCATTCAGCCCACAAAGTTTGATGACAGATGGCACCACTACACATAACAAGCAAATACACAGTAACAAACTTCACATTAGGTTCACAGCATGTACATGCATATTCCAACATGTACCGATTTGTTAGAAATTCCACAAAGGAATATGGGCAAGGTGCATGTGTGTATCCTGCCAAGTCTCATATCTTGTCCAAGTCCCCCGAAAAATACCATCTCACCAAATAAACATGGGATATACATTACATTCCTTGTGCAGATTTCACCCCCCCCCCAGGGGTTATGTCATTCAAACCAAACACACTTTGAATTAAGTGAGCTAATAAAGAGATATGTTTAAAATAAAAAATTCTATCACAGCTTTGAATTGCTGGGGTGAAGATCATAAATTTAACTTTTTTCCTGGGCTGAGTTAAAGCCGTTTCTTAATAGATTTCTTTGATGGTAAACTTATATAAAAGTTTTTTAAGAACAATTAGTAAATGACAGCATATTAGCATCCTTTAGTCCATTACTCTGCAGCAATATAATTGTGTAAAAACATACTAATGACAATTGAAGTTGCCAAATTAATCATGAAACCACTAACAGAAAGTAACAACTGTGATGCTAGAACAAAAATAAACACTGAACTTAAATAAACAACTCTGACCTCTCAAGTCCTCACTATTTCTGACAAGTGCAGGCAACTTTTTTTTTGTCATTTAAAACTACACCCACGAGTGTTGAAACTTATGTCCATGATAAAAATTCATTATTGGCTCATTGCTACACTATTTTTTTCCTTCAGTTCAATTTTAGAGCAAAGTTAGCAATTCAAGTATAATTTTTCACATGAATAACATCAGTATGGTGATCTATAATTGATGCTGAGGAAAAACTCCAGAGAATATAACTTTTTTCCCACAATAAATTCGACATTTCGGGAGAATCACCCATAATAATCAACATGGGTTATTGAAGTGGATTTAAAATTGTTTTTTCCTTTTCACTTTAGAACATAAATTTTAAATAATAGGATGCAAATCAAATACCTGTTAATATTTGTAGCATTATCTGTTAAAATGAATGAAATAATAATAATGAACAAAATTTTAATGATCACAGGAAATACCCTTAACCAAAAATGTAAATGGTCTAAAATAAAATGATTTTTCTTTATTGCAAACATTAATGTGTATCTTACAACTTCAGCCAAGCCTGAAATGACTTTTCCCAATGTTGTTAAAGACTTGTTGATATTTGCGCCTTCTTTCAAACGTGTACCTTGAGCTCCAGTGGCATCAGCTCGTTCACTCCCAGCCAAATCAACCAAACTGATTTTGCTGACCTAGTCACACAACAGAAAAATATATATAATTACAAATAGAGGGATTTATATAGGATGAACAGAAACCTACCACTTTATGTCAGTCTAAAGCAGCATTTCCCAAAGTGGGCAATGGAATGGTCCAAGGAGGCCATAGAAGCTACAGATTTAACACAGGATCCTATGGGTTCACTTGAGTTTGGGGACGATGAGAGAAAAAATTTCTGAAGAAGGGGGCAATGAAATGAAAAGTTTGGGAAACTATAGTCAAGCAAATTACTACATAAACCAGCAGGTTTCTATTAATTAGCTCTGAGTGGCATAAATATAGCAAATACTAGAAAACTTTGGGAACTGAATTGAGAAATGTTAAATTTTCTCTATAAATGTGTGATTCTCACTTTTTCTGCCGTAAGGCCAGTGCCTTTGTGATGTTTCCGTTGGGTGAAGATGATTGTGAAAACGGCATGTGATCTGCTACTTGTTTCATTCATGTTTGTAGCTGCAACAGTTCTGCAATATACATATAACAGAGTGGTTCAGAAAAAAATGCACACATTATATTTTTTAAAAAAACCTGATTTTTCACAATGAAAATCAGTTTAAATAAACATTTGTTTAAAAAATAATTATGCCTATAAAATAAGAAGTCTTACATTTAAAATTTTATCTGAAAGATCAAATTTGATATGATCATAAGAATATTTACCTGGCTTTATTGCCCTCGTCCATGAGATCATGAATGTCTTGGTATGATGTGACTGCAAGTTTTGACAAATCCTCTACATATGGACCAAGCAGTGGATGTTCCCTAACACGGAGGTTGTTCTTGTTTTTAGGATTTAACAAATCCCGAACTCTTTCGCAATAAATTTCCATGTAGCTTACCTAACAAGAAATAAAACAGTTATATGTTTGTTCATAAAGATTATAAAAACTTGAAAACATAATAAATCAATCATTTAAGGATGCTATTTGAAGCATAAGAAAAGAAAAACTAGCAGTAGTTAAATTTCCTCCATTAAAGTCTACAGATAAGTGCTTTAATGTAATAACAAATAATTAAAAAACAATCATGTCACATGCTATGAATATCCTACCAGAAACTTGAGTCTACAAATGAATGGGAGAAAAATTAATTATTTATATAAAATCATTGATTTGGTAACAAATCTACTAACTTCAATAGAATAAAGTGCGCCTTCATGAGATTCATTTTTGATTTTGTTGAATAGATCTTTGCAGATATGAGGAATAATTCCTTCTTGTCCAACTTCTTGCTTTCCCATCATGGTGTAACTTTTTCCAGCCCCAGTTTGGCCATATGCAAAGATACAAACATTGTACCTGAATAATAAGAAAAATCAGTAAAGGTCAATTGAAAATTTTGGTGCCAAATTTTAAAAAATTAAATAAATTCATTTTTCATATATTCATGCATTTCTTTTGAAATCATCTTCTGAAATCAATCTTTATTTACCCTTCAAAGGCATGCTGAAGCATTTCTTCTCCAATGTCTCTGTATACTTGTTCTTGGGTAGCGAAGTTGGGATCTTTAGGCTTTAAAATAAGATTTTGAAATGTAATGTGAATGATTCAGTCTCATATTAAGAAAGGATTCATTTGATAGTTTTAAAATATCTAATGATAATTGACACAAACATACTTCTCAAAGAATAAGTATTATGCTTTAAAGCAGAAATTAGTACTCAGACTTTAGGGCTATAGTCATGTGTGTATAATTTTTTGTCTATTTAATTAAGTAAAAAAATGAAAAGTTTTTGAAAACAAAAGAGTAGATACCTCATGTATTATTATATATTGGACTAATAAATACTTGAAATTTTCAGCAACAACTAAGAAATTATATATTTTTTTCATTTCCAATATATATATTCACAGGGACAAAAAAAACATTTAGAAGACACTGTCCATATAAAATTGCAGTAATATGAAGATGAAATTTCCAACCCACAAGATAGTAAGAATAGGCCAAGAGAGTGTTAACATCACGCTGAAAAACGTATAGAAATCATCAAAGTTTACTTAAAGCCTATGTAGGCCATATAAAAATGAATGGGTGTTGGATGGAAGAAAATTATTAATTTATCAGGACCAAATTACGATAATAGGAAACTTTTATCACAGAACATGATTTCAAAAATTTATCAGATCTTAAGCTGTTTCAAAGTGGTTTTATTTAAAATGTATCGGACTTTTAGCACTCCACTCAGAACTGAAAAAATGATCTTAATACTTTGGATGTCATTATTACAGATCAAGGGTTTCTAACCCCTATAACTCTGTCACACGAAGACTGATGCAGAATGTGACATTAAAAAACGACTGAAATGTAAAAATAAATACAAGTTTTGAAACTGGAACTTGTATTATTGAATTTATCAACTGCTTCTCAATATAACTAAAGGGTATCCAATTCCAATCTCCCCCCCCCCCCCACACCTATCAGATAAAATGCCCAAGAAATTTTAATTCTTCATTTCTTAGCTCATAAGAAAACTTTATAAGATCTATACTCTTTTATACTCTTTATGTTATGCATTTAAACATTTTATAATATGTTAAGCTAATTTAAAAAAGGGTAACGCGTCACAAAAATCTCAAAATAAAATGAATGTGATTTTTTTCATATGAATTATACTTACATCATGAGAATAATACGAGTAATCATAATTGAAACTTTTGGTAGCTTCTTTACTGTTTGCAGGAACTTTGGGATTAGTTATGGCTGCAATTGAAAATAAATATACTCAGAGGCAAGCAACTCAAAAAGTAGAAAAGCAGTATGTTCATATAATCATACTGTTTTTCTTCAAACATAAATAAGTAATATAGACATGAAACCTATTAAGTTTTAGACAGTGAAAATACGCTGAATTGATTTCAAAAGCTTTGACAAATTTATTTCAAGGAAACAAAAAAAAAAAAACCAGCAATGAAATAAAAAGTTTTAAGTCCTTAAAGTGAGCTTACATGTTCGGTTTCCAGCCATAGAAATGATACATCCACAGTCTTTGTTGATTTCTCTGTTGTTGAAGGGACGAACCCTAACGGCTACTTTAACAGATGTCATGGTTGATGAGGACTAGGTTTTTTTTTGCGAGTATTCTAAGGATTATAGACACATTCTGCAGTAGAAAATAATAATATTGGAGTAAATATTTACGCGACTCGAAACATAATTCATATCATAAAGAATCAATAGCTGTACATGTTAAATAATTCAAAGACGAATAAATACCAACTACTAAAATTTGGTTGAGAACTATAAAAAAAAACCAAGAAAATAATAGTAGAACCTTCATATTTTACAATAAAAGGTTAAAAATTAAAGTAGATAAACATAATGCTGCTGCAAGCACATTTTCCTTACACATGTATCTACGAACTGTCAGGGAAATGCTTTCTTTTGTAAAATAATCTGTTATTTCTTTTCAGTTAGAAAAAAAAGGTTCTCTCTCTTAAATTAAGCTATTACTTTTAAAATTTTGAGTATCTTTGAAACTTGAATGCATAATTCTAGATAAATTACTGTTCTCTCTAAGAGTATCGAATTGATTTAAGAGACACTGGTTATGAAAAATACTCCGGATTAAAAAATATAAAAATTTCATATCATAAATTTTATTGTATAAAAGAATTCCAGACATTTGAAAATAGCAGCTTAATGTGTACCTTAAAAAGTATGTCATCACAAAGCCATGATATAATACATAAGAAGTTCTTCATAATGACTATCGAAAATCCATCTGATAATGGCTATTATAAAATTTTGATCATAAGTATGAAGAAAAATTATTAAGCCAGTTTATATACATATTATCTGTTTATAACTCATTAAATTAACTAAATCCATAAAATTTCTACTTTTGTAAAACAATAACACTATTTTAAATACAACAACATTCAAAGTTCATTTGTATTAAATTAAGCAAATTTATCAATGTGATTCATTTAGAAAAAAGCTATGGTCGAAAAACAAAACAATCATCTGGTATCAATAGAAACAGACATGAATGAGGCCATTCTATCATACCATAGAAACTGGAAAGAAAAATCAATAAATATTCTATTCAAATTACTAAAGGTAATAAAATGTCTATGAAAAAAAAATCAATCACAATGATTTGAAAATATCATTGAGCACATATGCTGCAATTGAATGACAAAGCCAATTTAAATGAAAAGGTTAAACGATACTTAGGACTAAAGTAAGAACTTACTGAGAGAGTGAGAGCCAGATTTTACACGAAGATGCATATGAGATGTACCCAAACTATATTAGTATCCTATGTTCTTGTTATATGGAGAAAGGCACAAGGTATTTTCAATGGAAATTCTTGGAAAGACTGTTCAATATGTCTCCATCTCATTAAAATAAAGAGGAAAAATAAAACATGGTGAAAGGGAAGAGTATTCTCTGCGTCAAAGGGAGCTTCTGAGCTTTCTCCACATATACACACGCATAGAGATAGACAGAAGGCAAGCAAGAGGGAGGTAGTGAGAGCATTGACCAATGGCGTGTTACTTCTCCCATCTCCCACATGCTGACTCCCTGACTGCCACCTCCCAAAAAATCAATACTTTCCCACTGCCATTTAAAGCCTCTCACAGAGGAAACACTCACCACCTACTACAGTTGCTGTTGTTGCAGGAGATATTTTCCAATGAAAGGCAAAACCCTACGTTATGGAATAAGGGAGTGAAATGGTAATGGGGGGGGGGGGGAATCAGTGTCTTTTGCGTCAGTAGAAGTATTAAATAAAAGAACATGCTCCCAGCTGATGAAACTTGGGAGTTTCCTGTTCTTTAATGAGTTTTTATAATCTTTTTTCATAATGTTATATCTACATGATACTCATGCTATCCAGAAATAGAAAAAATTAATTTTCAACGAAATCACTTTCACAATCAAATCAAGAAAAACAAATAAAATGGGTAATTATCATACTGATCAAAGAAATAAAACCAATGTTATTTTTAGTCAGAAGGCATAATGATCGATGCTTGACAAATCAAAAAAAAATTTAGGTGCCAACAATTTGGCATCTAAATTTCATTGGACATGAATCAAGAAGAACGGTCTATGTTTATTTCAATTTTCACAGGAATCAAATTACCCTCTCGATTGTGAAAGGCACATTCATATAATTCATGGAATTTTTATGTCCAATTTCAATCCAGTAATCAACATAAAAAATTTTAGAAGCCAATGCCAACTTTTTAGTTGCCATGGCAACCTGGTGCCTGGAATTTGTCCAACCCTTATAACTTTTTCCCAAATTGCTTTGAAGACACTCAAACTTATAACAACACCCAATTCTACACACACGAATTTGAGAAAAAGTTTAAAGTTATCAGTAGCTTCTTATTACACTGAAACTCAAAATAGATGCCATTCAGATGTCTCACACATTTTATTAGAACTGCTGTGAAAAATTCAAAGTTATAAACTAAATTAGGTCACCACACCACTTTCTCTCTTGAAATGAGCAACATAACGAGGGGGGTTACGATATTACATAACAAAATGCTGATAGTTATTGGCTGTTTTAAGTTCACTGGAAATTGTAATAGAAAGGGATAAATTTAAAAAATTCAAAAAGCAACAATGATCTCAAAATTTGTTGAAGAGAGCTTCAAGTCAGAAAACCGCATTATATACTCATGTATAATCGACCCCATCACTTCAAGACCACCAAAACCACAATAAATTGAAAACCCATGTATGAGCTTACCCCTAAAAATTAGGCCCATTTTAGGGGGGGAAAAAAATCGGATTTTTTCATGCAATAAAAGTTGCAATAAAAAATTTATTCAAACTTTCTAATCCGCTTCTGGTTCTCAAGCTATATACCAAAAGCCAAGTCATCATATGGTATAACATCAACGTTTTCATCTTCAACTGTGCTGTTGTTGCCATCGTCATTTTTAAACAAAATGTTGTCTCCAGTTCTGTCTATTGCATTGCTGATACAACACTTCTTAAAGGATTTGATGATGATTTCAGTAGAATTCCAAGCCTCACGAACACACTGGCATGCTTAGCTATTGTCTGGTTTCTTTAAGGATTACTTTTTGTTGTTTCTTTATCACCAGAGCTCATCCATTCGGTCCATAAATTTCTTAAATAATCGTTAAAAGGCTTGTTGATGCTCACATCTAAAGAATGTAAAATCAAGGTTAGCCCACTGGGTATCAACCAACAATGTTTTGGACTTTTTTTTTTTTGGACTCTAACATTATTGGTTCTGTGGGTATGAACATAGCTACAAAAATCACTAAACTGATTAGTAACGTCATCTAAAGTAGTTCAATGATGTTGAGGATCAAGCTATACTCTGTTCATTCTAACTTGGGTCCTGATGTAAATAGGCCGCTGTAACAATTTTTGATATCACTCCACATCCTTTATCTCTATTGGTTGTAATTTTCCCGCCCCTTCATTACGTGTTCCGAACACGTGCATTTTTTCCTCAAACGTGAGATTATAAATTCGTTATGAAGAAAATTTTCCTGGAAAATCTTTTTCCACTGTTCTCCAAATTTTGTTGAAATAAAAACTGTTGATAACACTAATTAAAATAGAAAAAGGTATATATATCTCCCAAAAAAGAATTTGATAAGGTATTCTGTCGTTATCATGGCACACTCCTCAAGAGTTGGGATGACAGAGCTCCAGCCCGGACATTGCCTGCAACAATTCTTGTCATTTTTTTATATTTTTACGCTAAAAGTTTACTGTATATTTACTATTGTACTGTGAAAATAACATTATTTCATTCATAGAAGTTTTTGCAATCATGTTTCAAGTAGCCTATTACATGGATTTTGCTTGAAATTTGACATAAAAATGACTTTTTCAGAGAAAAATTACATGGGTAGACCAAAATTCATTGTTTTCTCCCATTTTGAGGTACTTTATATCAAAAAATGTTATTAAAGTTCACATCAGTACCATTTTATTCAAAATGTACTAAGAAAGGTAGTTTGATAGGCTACGTTAAGTGAAGTTCTGAATTTTATATGTTATCTATATATATAAAATTGATTTTCAGTGTGTCTGTGTGTGTGTGTTCTCTATACAAATCTACAATTTTAGATCGATCGTCACCAAATTTTGCATATATACCAAATGGGACCCGACTTGAACGATAGGCTACTTTAAAATTTCGTCAGAGAAGGGCAAATGCCCCAAATGGGCAAAAAACTGTCGGGCAACAATGATATTTGGGCCTCAACAATAACTTTCTGAATGCTTATTTTGGTTCCCTAGCAATGAGTTTCAGACGTGTATATGCCATTACAATGGTTTGTCACTTCTTCAACGCTGCCAGTATATGTATAATAGTTTATGCTAATGTTATTAAAGTTCACATCAGTGAAGTTGCCACATTTTCAATACTCCCAGTAATGAGGCTTTTTGAATAGATATCATAATCATCATCAGCATCACTTTGAGGGTCAGGGAAAGGGTGATCCTCATAGAAATCAGTGTTAAAATTGCAGATTTTACTGTAGAAATGTGGAAATTTGGTGGGATTTTCTGTCACATCAATAATTTTAAAAATTGTATTGAATTCTCGATTTTTGAAATATTGAGTTCGCTTAGAGATATACAAAGCCCAGGAGATTAAATATGAAGTAATTAGCTGGACCTATGTTTGAGTTGGATATTCATGCAATAATATTGATTTCAACTTTTTATTTATATCTTCTCAAGCATGAAAATTAATGTCTCCGTGTTGTCTTTTGATATTCAGCTGCATAAATGCATGTGGGTTAGGATATTTTAAAACTAATTATGGGTCCGTACAAAGTACATTGAAAAAATTCCACAACTTTAATTTAGCATTTTTGAAAGCTGAAACAGGCAGAGCAGATGGATAACTTGAAGTTCAAGTGGGGGGATCAAAATACCTAGCGATCCTTAAAAAAGGAAAAAAAAAATTCATTTCTACGTTTCTTCAAATCTAGATTTGTTTATTTCATGAGTCACCATATTGGTTAACTTAGACACGGTTTGCATGTCCCTCAAAGAAAGAAGGAGATATCACGTGATCCAAAAAACCTCATTAAAGAAAACCCAGGCAGCGCCGGGTATTATAGCTAGTGTATATATATAGTTCAAAGAAAATCTTTGAAACATTAATTAACAATTTAAGCAGTTTCGAAAATTTCCCTGATCAGCATTATAACTGTCACAGTGGAAATCCCCAAACTCTGTAAAATGACATAGGGCCTACATTTTTTCAAGAATATTTGAATATTTTTTTCTAATTTTAAGCAGATAATGAGTGCTTGGTTCTTCCCGCCCCTTCCCCATCACAATGAGAATAATATAAAAAAACAGGGGAGAAACTTATTATTTATTTATTCAATATTGCTTGGCTGAAGCCTATACAAGGGAATGTGGTGAAGTTTGACAGAGACGATTGATGTTACAAAGGAATCATCAGAAACTTCATTTTTTCTATTATTTACAGTGTGTGTGTATTCCTATACTACCTTGAAGTAGAGAGTAAAAAATGCAGTCTCCCCTCCTTCTGTTACCAAACTTTGAACAAAAGCTGACTCCTTCCACTAGCAGTTGATCTGACAAGTGTTTTTTTTTGGGGGGGGGGGATGGAAAACATGTTTGCAAACGAAACCCTTCGTGCAGAGCTAGCTGTGCTCAACATTGCCCAATTAAAAGGGTTTTAAAGGTGCAAGAAGTATCTCATAATTGCTGAAATACAACAAGTTAGGCAAGCTGCCAATATAGGGTTAAAAATAGTTTTTCTTTTCTTCTTCATCACTCATATTTTTTTTCAGCTAACCAATATGGATTTCTCCGAATAGAAATACAGAATCGACCCTATTAGAATTTAGCTCTACAGTTGTTAAAAATATTTACAACTCATATAAGAAAATAGTTATATTTCTTCATAAAAAAAAAATTGACAAATGTGTTCCATAAAATACTTATTGAGAAATTAGTGTAAGAAGAAATTGAGTCAATTGTCTCCAGTCAAATATCACTAAAACTAAACTCATTAATTTTTTTTACAGACAGACATGACCTCCCAGAGAGACCATCTTGGGATGGTTTGAGCTTTTACCCAAAGGGATGGACGATCTTCTTTGCAAACAGATGTTCAACAAAGTCTTAATCTTATCTTTCACAAATTTGGCTCTCTTTGTATCCCTTGTGACTGATTAGATATAAAAGGAGCTTTTATCAATTCTAATCTGAAAAGGATTTTCATTTCAGATGAATGGAATCTCATTTTATACACCATACTCATTCTAAACTTTGATATCTAATCTACCGATTTTACTATCTGAAATCATATGTCAACTCCTCATTCCTTTTGATCTTTTATTACTGTCATTTTCAGGGGTATGTCCAGACTTTTTTGTAGGGTCTTGTTTTTGTGAAAATTTTCTTTATTTTGGTGGAAATGGTTATTAATTTTGTGGAAAACGAAATAATACAGTTAATCTATCACAAAAGAAATGAAATGTCAAATTTATGGTTTCATTAATTTTTAATTTGTGGAGGGTCCATTTTTTGGATGCAGAATTTGTGAAGGGTCTGGAAACCAGACCCCAATTTTGGCTGGACAGACCCCTGATTTTTAGCTGCTTTATGGACAACCAAGAATCTGACTATACTACTAATCTACACCCCCCCCCCCCACCTTTGATTTATATTCAAAAAAGACTAATCAGATTAATCACTAACAACTATATGGGTCATTCTCACAAAATTGGAAAAAAAAATTATCAAAAATAAATGTTCAAAAATTTAACCAAAAAAACCAAAAAAATTCTTATGGACACCTGCACTTTACCTGCTGATAAATAAAATAGAGTCAGCAGTGAAGTTCGTTCAAAATTAATGGTGAAAAAATTCATTTAAGTTTAACCATGTTAAGAGACAGGCAAATCCAATGTAACATTTCGCCTATTTCAGCAACTTGATATCTATGATTGACACAACATGTTACATATAGGCTATTTTGATCGTTTATTTTCAACTTGGATAAGCACTAACACTCTGAATAATTTTTTTGTCAATCGGTGCGTTTTTGTTTTTTTTAAATTTGTGCTTCTTACTCCTTCTTTCATCAATTTTATGGGGAATTTCTACCAATTTCTAATTTGTCTGTTTTGCTAGAGCATGAGTTGCATTTTTAAAGAAAATTCTTTAGATGAAACACTACTGCAGCTTGAAATTGCAACCAAGAGATTTGGATTTTTTTTTACTTTCCCCTCCCACTTTAACTAGTCTAATGATTAAATCTTCCTTTTGGTTACCTAATACCAGGAGAAAGACATTTTCGCATGTTTTGCAACACTGATAAAAAACTAAGCATGTTGAAAACATGCGCTTTTCAGAAATAACAGAAGTCTCTAAACTGAAACATGAAGTAAATAGAAAATAATTTACAACTATACATTTCTCACAAAAAAAAGTAGTCAAGAGAAGGACATTTAGTAAACACACTCGCCTCTTTTTTCCTGAATAACTCTAATTTGTTAAGTAATTTTCAGTTCTAATTGATCTAATAAGAAGTTCATGTGACGGCTACATTCTTCTTAACCTTTCCAACACAAAATTTGATAGGTAGCAACCAGGGGCGTTCACAGGATCAACCTTTGGAGGGGGCACTAAAAACTTGAGCGAAAACATTTTTTACCTGAGAAATTTTGAGTTACCACCCTTCAAAATACATTTAAATTAACAGAAATTAGTCAATTTCTGTTATATTAGTTAATAGAATATAAAGGGTATTTTCAGTATTTTTCACCAAAATACTAATTTTTGGTCTGATTGGGAGCACGGGTCCCTTGAGCACTTTCCTGTGTATGCCTCTAGTTCAAGTCCTACAAGGCCAGTTGCCGCCAATGTTTTTCAAATGCCACGAATGGAAAAAAAAAGGTTGGGGAAATTTTCATTTGGCTATTAACTATTGATAAAACATTTTTGAAATAATGAAAAAGATGAAATATAAAAAAGTATACTAATCCTAAAAATATTATGCAAAAAATAGAAACTTTGCCTGGCTTCAATTCACAGAAAATAATTAGCACGTTTTTAAGACACATGCATTTTTTCTTTTTGCTGGTTTATGCGTTTTGGCTCTGCAATGGAGCACTATCATCAGAAACGCATGGTCAGAAACCACACACAAGTAGTAAAACCATTGAAAGGCTCTCCATTGTAGAGCAGAAATGTATAAACAAGTATAAATATAAAATGAATTTGTGTTAAAAATGTGTTAATTATTTTCTGTGAATTAATCCTAAAAATTTTTTCATTGAAAATAGGAATATATTTTTGTTTTAAGATAGAAAAATATTTTAAAATTTGAAAAATGGGCTGGGGGCAGCCAGGAGAAAGACATTTCCTTAAGAAATAAAAATCTGTTCGAACAAATTTAAAAAAACCTATTGATGAAAAAATTATAAATAGAGTGGTGACTTGTCCGAAACAATAATAGAAACAGAACATGAAAAAAAAATTGTGCCAAAATACAGTGAAACTTCAATTAACTGTCGCTCATTTAACCATCAGTTTGTTATCCATCGTGTAAAAAAATGAACAAACACAGAAAAAACAGCCCCAGATTTTAAGGTCCAAAAAGATCGGATCACTGCTATGATCTGTGTGAATGTCACCAGCAAGCATAGGTTACCCCTGCTTGTAATTGGTAAATATAAAACACCATGTGTTTCCAAATTTTTTTTTATTTGTGAAATGACAAATTAGCACAAAAAAACAGAAACAGTAACACAAAAATAAATAAAAATAAAATTAGAAACATTCACTCTGTGACCCCAAGGGACTAGGGAGTCCTTCCTGCTGGTCTATAAGAATAGTCATGTGACAGGTGGCAACTGCCATTTCTTTTCTCAAAAATTGGTTAGTTAATTGATTAGAGTTTATAGAATGTATTTTATTTATATGTCAATTTCTTGCAATATACCAAAATTCACAGAAATAATTAGGATTACACAATATACCATATACATCAATGCATCCAGCTTCACAGTTCATTGGTTGAAAAAAGATTTAGTATTTTAAGAGCAGTAAAACAAAAACTCTTTTTAAATAATGTTTTATTAACTCTCTACACTGGATAAATATTTCTATATCTAGCTGATGTCCTATTACTTTTCATTATTAGCCATGTGTAATTTGCTGTTACAAATTTTTTAATCCTATATATATACATATTTGTCTCATGTTAAGAGTGTGATACTCTGCTCTATATTGTTTTTAGAGTTAGTACTTGTTATTATTGACCTTATTTTATTGTATGTGTTATTTAACCCTTGTATATTTATATCACATGCTCCACCCCAGACACACAAACACAAATTCCATGTGTTATTAGTGAATAAATCCATGCATAAAATATGTCTTTTAATAAGTTATCAATCAATCGTGTTTCTCAGTTTATACAGGACTGCTAGATAGATTCTAATTTTTTTTAACTATTTTTTCACACTGCAAATTCCATTTTGCTTCCATCATCCTGTATTATAATTCCTAAATAGTTATAAACTCTTTCTATTTCTTGACAATTATATTATAGGTTCAATTGGCATAAACAATGGTTATGTATTTTTATATGTATATCAGTTTCGTGATTAATATTTTTAGTGTTTAAGCATATGTATTTAGTTTTTTGAGTGTTTAGTTTTAATTTGTTTTTATTTAGCCAGGTGTTAATCTAAAGTAAGTCTCCTCTTCCTTTTTTACAAGATCTCTAATTTCAGAATCTTCAACATAAAGGATAGTGTCACCTGGAATGATATTAATTTACCATTTAACATGATTTTATATAAATCATTTATATAAACAAGATATAATGGCCCAAAGACCGATCCTTGTGGAACTCCTTTCATTACATTTTGGAATGTGCTGATTTCACCATTTATTATGACAGCTCATTTCCTGTTATAGTACTAAGTTTTAAACCAATTTAGTACATTACATCGTATGCCTGCTATGAGAAGAGTTTTTCTGTTAGAATATCTAAATCAACAAAATCGAATGCTCGTTTTAAGTCTAAGAAAACAGTAATGGAATGAAACAAAAAAGGCTTTCGTGGCCATCGTATAAATTAGAATTTAGCTTAAAAGGATAGAACTCAAAAACTTTTAACCTAAACTGTAATGGAATATTTGTTATTATTAAATTGTTGTTTAAATGATTACTTAATTCAATGATAGCCATTTCTGTGTTTTTGTTTTTTTTGAAGCCGTATTGGTTAGGTGCAAAAAAGTCTTTGTTATTCAAAAAGCTGATAAGTTGTTTTTAGATGTGAACGCACTGCCTGTGAACTATTATGCCCAAAAAAATGCTTGGATGGACCAAACAGTTTTTTCAGAATGGTTTTCTCAAGTTAGAGCTCATATAGCTGAAAAGCAGTTGCCGCAGGAAGCACTGCTGTTAATGTACAATGCTCCGACACACCCCTCTTATGAACTCAAAAGTGATAATGACAAAATAACACGCCTCTTCTCGCAGCAAACGCAACTCAACTCCACTTATCTGGCCCGTGGACCGGGTATAATTGAAAATATGAAGCGATGTTACCAAAGGCTTGATTTCATCTAATGATGTCACGACTGTCAAAGAGTTTTAGTAGAGATACAACATAAAAGACACTATTTTCAATGTCACCACTGCCTGGACTAACCTTATATTGACGTTTATATAGATTGTTTTGTAAAACTAAATACAATATGTATGTTTCATTCACTTTTAAAGGATTTTATTTTCATTTTCATCCCAAGCCCACAGTGAAATCACATTACTGTACATATGCATATATATATTGCGAGATATCCATTATCCTATCTGTCACAGCCCTAGTCCGGACGGTGACAGTTAATCAAAGTTTTACTGTATATAAAACTGTTGGGGACACAATTTAGGCTACTTTTGTAAGAATCACCCACATATTATCATTGCATAAGTTTATTAAATATCCTCCTTTTGCAGCATCTGTACTTCCTAAAGTCTGTCATAATTTTGAAAAAAAACCCATTTATTTATTTACCAATAGCTTCAGATATTTTTGTTGTTTTCTTCCATTTATTATAATTTTTATTTGTAATGGAATTACATAATCTGTACATCTGGGCTGTTGAATAGTCTTTACTTGTTAACTAGAAGACCCCTTCAATTGCTTCATTATGAGAACTTGAATGAATAAATTAGGAGTAGAGGCTTAAAATTCAATCTATATCTTCTTGTGGTGCAGCCTGTAAGTAGCCATGTTTTAACACATGGTGAACGGACGCGGATGGGCTTTCTCCAACCCACACTGGCCAGTGTGAAGGATTATGGCCAAAAACCCTCTAAAAAGAAGTATGAACTCTGTCCCCAGGACTGAACTAAGGTCCTCAGTCCTCAGCAGTCTGAGTGCCCCTGGTTACCATCCAACTGGCAGCAACCAACAAGACATGAAGACAGAGGGGGGCTAAGAATCTCTGGGTTGGACCAGGCTGCCATAAGATGATTACTTTCGCCACGTATAACGGACCATCTCTTTCTTCAGAAAATCGTTTGCAGGAGTTGGAAAAAGAACTGGAAAGAATTTTCAAGAAACTTCGTTTTTGTGATTTGAACACGCACACAGCCACGTCTGCAAATTTGTGGTTTACTGTGAAAAAAAAAAACGAGAGTTCTAAAATGATCATCAATGTTATCTGATCCTAATCTAATAGAGAACTTATGACAGGTGCTTAAATGTCACTGTAAAGCTGCAAAATTTTCTAATCTGGAAGCAAAATTTCAATTTTTGCAGCAAGAATGGAAAGAAATACCTATCAAACATTTGATGGATTTGGTGGACTCAACACCCCCGCAGATGCAGCGCAGTAATTGAAGCCATGAGATGCTCTACCAAATACTGAAAAATATGTTATTTATTATGCTTATTTTTGATGGTTTGATAATTCTTGTGAATCTGTTTTTTTTTTAAAATCTCATAAGTTTGAATATTTTTGTTATAAACTAAGTATATGATTCAATCACGAAATAATTTTCAGATATGTAATTAGTAGGTGTAAGAATCATATCTTTATATATGCTTTATATACTGATTGTACCCATGCATTAAAATATTTTAGCAAAAATAAGGTCATCTGACTTTTTATGAACGCAACTGCATATCTCACATATTGGATAAATTTTGTGACTGCTAACAAGAGCCATGCCCATTTCTTCACAATTTTTTTTTCATCAGTATATTTTACTGTATTTTCTCTATTTGTGAATGAGTTTGCTTAGAGTTGAATACCAAATCCCCCTCCCGTTTGCGCAAAACATATAAAAGGCTGCGAGATCAGAAATTTGAATGCAAAAAATCTACAAACAGAATTTTGCAAGTAGTAGTCCTATTTGTAGAGCGAGTAGTAAACAAATTTATGGTAGCAATTCAATGGCATCTTGCATAACATAATAAGTGAATATAGTTTTTTTTTCCATTCCCAATGGTTAGAAAATTCATAGAATTTGAATGCGACTGTACATAAAAAAAAAGCATTGAAAACATTGAAAAATCATTGAGATTAAAAAAGATCAATCAAAGAGAAAAACCAATCAAAGAAAGCATTGAAAGCACAGAAAAACAACTACAGCCAATGGCCACTGTGGTAACAGTGGGGGTTTGCACCCAGGTTGCCGTGATGTGAGTTCGTCACAATGAGCACTCGACCACCACAGTAGCTGAACCCTAAATGCACTGAAAACAACCATGACAAGTTATTTTACATGCATATTTAATATTCGATCAAATTGAACAGAGCCACCCCTCAAGGGTATGCAACAGGTGTGGCCATACAGGGCCCCCGTGCTTGAAGGAGTCCTTCCTTCATAAGCGGTAATATAAATGAATAAAAAAAGTTCAATTTTCTACAACAATAAAGCAAGGTTTTCGAACAGTGTTTCAACAATAAAAATGAAAATTTATTTCTAAATAACACAACAAATAAATGAGAATTATTTGTAACTCAAAGAAGCCCCCCACAGATCATTTTCATGTTTTCCCTACAGGCTTTGAGTCTGGTAATGGTGGTCATGGAATTCACCTAATTTTGAGGAACCGCAGACATTTTATTTTTGGCATGAAATCAATTTAACTGGTGTAATAATGCAGTTATTATAAACTAATACGAAAACAGTAGATGTTCAAAGTGCAACACCAATTTTTTAGTTTGCTTTTGGACCCGTAATACCTAGGGTTGGTAAAAAAACATTTTTTTTTTTTTTAAACTAAAAAAACCGTTTTTTTTTGTTTTAAATAATATTAACATTAAAAACAATAAAATTTCTGAAAAATAATTAAAACTTCTAATAATTAATTAAAGTAAAATGTTTATTAATTTAATTAACACAATTCCCATATTAATTAATGTCTATAAATATTACTTACATTTTAACAAAAACCAACTTTTGCAATTTAATTTAATTTGCTTAACTCAATGGATTACTTCAAGTTTGAAAATTCTTTTAATGTTGTTATTAATCATATAATATAAAGATATGTTTTTTTTATACAGTTAACTTTTAGTATACTTTTAATTAGGAAGCTATTTGGCAAAAACTATGATAAAAATTAGGTGAATATAATATATTTAATGAAGTATAAATAATGCAGATTAATTAGCAATGATTTATGATAAACAAGGTGATTGTAACTAAGGTTCTGATTTCAAAACACTGTAAAAAAAGAATGATTGTTAGAATGACTTGAAAATTCCTGAAGAAATGGAATTTTATTAAGTAAAGGGGAAAAAAAATACTTAAAAATGTAAAATTAATGACATCATCCAACAAATGGGAAATTTGCTCACAGAATGAAAACAATAGCCAGTCATGGCAAAATGATAACTTAATTAGCATTGCACGATTTCATAGTTAATGGAAACATCACAGAAAACTAAGTAATTGAACAAATAACTACAACTTACTCAAGAAATGTTAAGTATGTTGTCCACCTTGTTTTGGCTATGAAGTGAAAGCACAAAAATTCTTGATCAACAACAGATCAGAGTATGCAATGTGGATGCACTTACAATTCACCTTTATTAAACCAAACGTGCCCCCACATTAATATTCTTGAGGAACTTCTACTTATAGGGGATACACTGAAGCGTGCAATTCACCAAAGTTTTCAATCCGACCACTGTTCATAACATTTTGAGGTACCCCCCCACAGCCAGAAGTTGCAAGGGTTAAGGTCACGTGAACTGGCAGTCGATTAGGTGTCACGTCATCCTGTTATTGTCAAAATAGTTCTTCAGCAGCTGTGTTGCTGGTATGGCAATGTGCATCTTGATAGAAGTTGTTCTATCCACACACTGATGCTATTGAAGTGCCGAAATGATGTGGTTACGAAATAGATTATACTGCTGGATAAGTACAGCATCATCTACTTGTACATTTTGCACTACTTGCATTTTTTTCTTTTGCCAAAGAAATTTCCATCTTTCAGGAGTACCCATGCAAATTTTCAAGTCATTCTGACCAGTACTTATTGTATAGTTTTGGAATCAAAACTTCATTTATCATTGATCATTTTTGTCGCACCACTGTCATTTTCTGCACATGAGGGCTAATTAGACCGGGACCTACAATTTATTGCCGATTCCGAATGGCAAGCATATTTTTTATACTCATGGAGAGATTGGTGCGCTAACCCCTCGATGGGGGACTGTCTGCGATAGCAATTTTTTCTGTGGTCATGTCGCCGTTTCGGTTGCACCCCTGTGTCAGGAAAGTTTTCTGACAAGGACGAACCAGGTATCGAACTCACAACACCTCTAAACATCTTTTGGTACTGTAGGCAAGTATCTTACCGACCTGGGCTACCATGCCCTTCAATTATAATCACTTTGTATATAGCTGATTATTTTTCATAAATCTGTTACTACTATACAGTAGAACCCTGATTAACTGGGCCTAACAGTGAAAGTATATTTTAAAAAAACCTATTGAATATTAAGACTGGGAGATATACAGTAGGAGATGTGCTACTTCTTATGGGGAAGAAAATGAAAATGTATGTGAGGTAATGTAACTACTAGTACACTGGTCTTTGTCCTATAAGGACAGCTGGTGTCTTTATTGGATTATAAGACCACCTGTCCCTGGCATAATGGTGTCACTACTGTTGCTGCTTCTATGTGAAGGGAAAAAGAAACCCTTTGAGATAATGTACCACTACATTTAGATGTGTGATGCAATCCTTATTCATGAATTTGCTAAAGATAGAGCATTAGAATGCAGCCAAAGGTTAGAAAATGTGGTAAGAATGAGAAATTTTGGCTTCTGTGTATATAACTTTAAATAACTAAGATTCTTCCTTCAGGGTTGTTTGGTTTAAACCACTTGGTTTTTTATAAAAAAATCAAATAAAAGTGGGGCCTAAATATAATTTTTTTTCTTGAAAAATATCATATTGGTTCATTATTAGCCAAAATTTTTCATTCTTACCACATTTTATATTCTTGGGGGACATTCTGTTGGTATATCTTTAAATGGCATAAGATGGTATAAGTGGTTTTTTCAAAAAAGTCTTATAAAAGTTGACTGAATATATATATTTTTTTCATATAAAGTATCTTATTTATTTTAAAGTGATATACAAAATCCAGAATTTCTCATTCTTAAAGCATTTTCTAACTGTTGGCCATATTCTGATGCTTTATCTTTAGCAAATTCATGAATAAGGATTGCATTACACATCTCAATGTAGTGGTGCCTTATCTTGAAGGGTTTTTCCCCCTTCACAAAGAAGCAGCAACAGTAGTGACACCACCATGCTAGGGGCAGGTGGTCTTGTAATCCAATAAAGACACCAGCTGTCCCTAAAGGATAAAGACCAGTTGTACTAGTAGCTACATTTACCTCACAGATATTTTCATTTTCTTTCCCATAAGAAGCAGCACATCTCATACTCTCCCAGTCTTAATATTCAATAATATATATATATTTTTATACTTTCACCATTAAACCCAGTTAATCAAGGTTCTACTCATAAGCGGAGATAGACGTGGAAGTCGGGGAGGCATGGTCATTATTGCTGGGGGGGGGCATGATGATGTCAATTCATATCTACATTTATACATTAGATCAGTCGACTCCACCTTTGACGCTGGGGGAGCAATGCCCCCCATATCTCCGCCCATGGTTCTACTGTATAGTAGTAACAGATTTACGAAAAATAATCAGCTATATACAGGGTGATTATAATTTAAAGTTTTGACCAAAACCATACAATAAGAACTACTGGTCAGAATGACTTGAAAATTTACATGGATACTCCTGAAGCAATGAAAATTTCTTTGGCAAAAGAAAAGAAAAAAAGTGCAAAATGTGCAAGTAGATGATGCTGTACTTTGCCAGCAGGATACCATTTTATGTAACCACATCATTTCGGCACTTCAACAACATCAGTGTGTGGATAGTACAACTTTTATCAAGATGCACATTGCAATACCAGCAAAGTAGCTGCTGAAGAACCATTTTGGCAATAAGAGGATGGCATGACACCTGGCCTTCAGTTAACCTGACCCTTAATATTAACCCTTGCAACTTCTGGCTGTGGGGGGTACCTCAAAATCTTATGAACAGTGGTCGAATTGCAAACTCTGGTGAATTGCAAGCACATCCACATCATGACCATGGCATAATCTGATCTGTTATTGAACAAGCATTTTTGTGCTTTCACCTCATAGCCAGAACACACACAGTGGACAACACATTTGACATTTTTTAAGTAAGTTTAGTTTTATTTGTTCAATTACTTCATTGTTATAATGTTTCCATGAATTATAAAATTGTGCAATGCTAATTAAGTTATCATTTTCATTATGCAAACAAATTTCCCACATGTTGGATGAGTAGTGTCGTTAATTTTACATTTTTAAATATTTTTCCCCCTTTGCCATTTAAAATTCCATTGCTTTAGGAATATCCATGCAAATTTTGAAGTCCTTCTGACGATGGTTCTTTCTTTAAGTATTTTGAAATCAGAACTTTAGTTATAATCACCCCGTATATTGTAAATCATCGCTAATTAATCTGCATTATTCATGCTTCATTAAATACATTATATTCACCTACTTTTTATAGCAGTTTTTGCAAAATAGCTTCCTAATTAACCATACTGAAAGTAACTGGAGAAAAAACCTTTATATTATATGGTTAATAATAACAATAAGAATTTTCAAACACAAAGTAATTCATTGAGTTTATTTAAAGATTTTATTATAATTAATTATTAGAAGTTTGAATGATTTTTCAGAAATTTTATTGTTTTTACTGTTAATGCTATTTAAACCAAAATAACCCGGTGTTTTGGTTTTTTCAAAAACTTTTTTTTTTTTACCAACCCTGCTTCATATGAAAAAATATATATATTCCGGTCAATTTTATGAGACTTTATGAAAAAAAAAACACTTATACCATCTTATGCCATTTAAAGATATACCATCAAAATGTACCCCAAGAATATAAAAATGTGGTAAAAATGAAAAATTTTGGCTAATAATGAACTAGCATGATATTTTTCAAGGAAAAATGATATTTAGGCCACTTTTATTTTATTTAAAAAAAAAAACCACTTGGTTAAAACCATGGTTTAAACCAGCGGTTCTCAACCTTTTTTGACTCGTGGAGCCCTTTTTAGTAAAAAAAGTCTATGGCTGAGCCCCGTAGGCACATTTCTTGATTATTTATCAAAGTTACTGATTTATTTTTACTATTTGAAAATATTTATAATTTTATTTTTTAATTTTAATTTTTTTTTATTGAAGCAGCCACGGAGCCCCTGGAGAGTGCACAAGGAGCCCAAGGGCTCCACGGAGCACCGATTGAGAACCGCTGATTCAAACCAGTTTCCCAACCTTTTTTGTCCCATCGCCCCCTTCTGCAGAAATTTTTTTCTCCCATCGCAATCTAACCCATAGGATCCTATGTTATACCCGTAGCTTCTACTGCCCCCTGGAACTTTCCATCGCCCCAAGGGGACGTTAACACCCACATTGGAAATCACTGGTTTAAACCAAACAACAGTTAGCTATTACTATTATAATTTATTTATTTCTTCCATTAATTATGCCTTTTTGCCTTGACATTCTTGACATTTTTAGTGCCTTTTTGCCTGCCTATTTCGGCCATTTCTTGTGTTTAAACTTTTGGGCTCTAGTTATAAAGAATTTTTTGTTATAGGTGGAATATATCAATGCTATGAAAAGGGAAAATAATCGGGAAGATAAAGAGTAATATCATTACATAGGTTATTATCGTTATACACATAGAGAGATGAAAGGGTAGTTTAGCTGATTCTCTACAGGTATCCGGAGGTGCAAACATGAAAGAAAATAATGGGAGACCCAAAGTTTGTCAGCAATGTTCCCCCCAAAGCTACGCATGATGGTTAGTTGTGTGCACCATGACCGTCTTAAGAGCATCGTGGGCCTGGGGCCAAGCGATTTTTACGAGGCCCTACCAGGCAAATTCTTGAAAATTTCAACCATATCTCATTTTTGTAATGGCCCCCAGGCTGTGCCTGGATGGGCCAGCACCTTCTAGAGATAGAAGGTCTCCCCACGGGTTGCCAAGTTCATCTGTAACATCATTAAGACTACCTAACAAGTTTGCCACATTTTGAACCACAGCATCCTATTTCGTTTCTTCTTATTTTGGCTTCCTGGTTGGCTCACAAATACTGCATGGTAATTGGGTGTGGGGCATAGAAATCTGCAATTCTGAGCCTGATTGTTTTTTTTCCGCACAATGATGAAGATTTTTTGGCACACTGGTTTGAGTGACCAAAACAGTCTGCAAGAATGTGACTGACCAAAAAGATGACCTAAAGAGCACGAAGTGGCGCTTGAGTTGCACGGTAGTAAGATGTTTGTCTTCCACTGTGAAGATTGTTGTCAGGTCACAGGCTTGATCCCGGCAAAGAATATAGATAAAAACAGACCCGTAACTAGGCTGGAGCAATTGGGGACCCCTGAGCCGAATGGGGGCCTCACAAAAAAATATGCACTTATGTTGCATAATATTTTTTTCAGGAACCCTAGAAAAAGTCTGCCCCAGGCCCTGAGAAGGCATGCTAAAGCCCTGGATAACAAATTATTTTCCCTAACAAACTTGAGGCGACCACTGATAGATGTTGCCTTCATTTCCAACCCAACTCGTTAACAGCAGTAAATTGCAGTACAGCCATACGGCCAGAGTTAAAGAGTGTGCATGGGCAGAAATACGGGGGGGGGGGCATGGGAAAGCATTGCCACTGCCGCCCCCCAAGGTGGAGTCAACTGAATCATAATCGTTCAATGCAGAAATGGCAAATTTTTGTTGACGCAGTTCGACATAGAGAAAAATTTGGTTTATTTCAAAAGAGACTATTTATTATACAAGATATTCTTTTGCTGACAAGGATTTGCCCCCCCCCCCCGCAAAGCTTTGTTTCCTCCTGCTGACATCGGGGCTGGGGGGGGGAAGGGAAGTAGACAACGCTTTGTAAACTTTGACATTGACTAGGGTCCCAAAATGTCCAAAATTCTGTGTCTACTTGATTGGCTCCTCTTATTTGACATTTTCCATTAAAAAATTATAAACAGTTAATTATTATTTTTAGAGAAGATAAACCAAACAAAGAGAAAAATCTCACCTCTTTATAAATCAATACGGTTGTAATAATTGGAATAATTTATTTAAAAAAAAATTGAAAAGAGCTAAAACTATATAATATATACAGCAATAGGTTCTTTTTTTCTCAATGAAACATGTATCACAGATTCAAGTTGAACAATATATACGCACATATGTGTAGTCCGCACTAAAAGGGTAAAAAAATAAGGGGGGATCCGCACTCATGACTCATCCAATCGATCCAACACACAGACAAATCGCCGCCACCGCACATCCAAAACACAACACCGAAAGAAAGCATATTTACATTCATTAAGAAAAACAAACGAGAAATTTTACGATTATTATTCAAAACAGTAAACAAATCATTGATTACCGGACTTGTTTCCGCTTCATTAATTAAACACGAAATCAGCGCTCGACGCAAAACAGCTGAAAGTTAATTACGTAAACACCAGGAGAGAGGGTCCATCACTTCACATTTCAAAAACCCACAGTCAGCGGGCGGCCCGCTCTGCGTTTTCTTTCCTTCCCGCTGGCGTAGTGGGCAGAAATGAAAAAATAAAAAAAAATAAACCAACCCGAGTGTGCAGACGACAGAGAGATGCTAAGCATGCAATAACGCGCCAAAAAGCCAGCCAAATACGGATCGATTTTCCCCTTCGTATAATCTTGTGACCATATGACCCGTATATTACGGAATTTTTTAACTAATTTTTGGCGATGATTGGCAATTGCCAATGTTTATACCTAGATTTGACTGTTACGATGAGTCGATGGAACTATTTAGATATATTTATTACAGAAACATTATTACTACAAACTACATAACACATACCTCGACAGTTACAGCAGAATGGGAACATAAACAGTTCACTGACCATAAAGTATTTATTTCTCCTCTAAGATTTATAGCTCTCCTCTGACTTATAGCTCAGTGTGTCAGTGTATAACAACATACGTTATAAGTGCTGCCATCTATCAGACATTATTTACACTACTCCCCCTTTCAATTCAGTCTGTCTGAATTATCTGAATCAATTCTATACTCATTTAAAAATTATAATGAGTATATAGCCATGTCTGATACCACAATTCATATCAATGAATTCCAAGGACGAAGAAGATGCGGTGAAAACCTGTGCTTCGTATCACGTACTACGTATGGCAATGGCAATCTGAAGTATCTTAGTGGAAATTAGGTGACAAGTCCCAGTTTTTTGCAAAAAGCTTTTGATGAGCTGGTCTTAGCAGTCCTTTCGTCAGTACGTCTGCAATCATATCTTGACTCTGCACATATTCAAGGAGTATGTCCCCTTCTCTGATCTTGGATCTAATATGATGATGCCTTACATCAGCGGTTCTCAAACCTTTTACTACTCGCGGAGCCCTTATTTAGTAAAAAATTCTATGGTAGAGCCCCGTAGGCCCATTTCATAGGCGGAGATAGACTTGTAAGTCTGGGGGGGGGGGCAAGATGATGATGTCGATTCATCTATACATATATGCATTAGATCTGTCGACTTCACCTTTGTTGATGTTGGGTTTGGTTTAGTAGTTGAATTTTTTGAGAATTTGCCATGTAGGGCCTCAGAAAAATCACTTGGCCCGGGGGCCCATGATGCTCTTAAGATGGCCCTAACAGAGTGTTGCTTTTTTGACATCCAGGTGGCAGCTCCTCCTGACATCATGAATGCAGATATGGCATGCAGATAGAATGCATCCAGATATGGACATTCTGGTATCAAAACAATTTCCCCAATCTGCATCAGCATATGCAGAAAGCTCAGAGTGATCAGCTTCATACATCATTTTCGTAGAAACAGTTGACTTGATGTATTGAAGAACACGTTTCAGTGCAGTCCAGTGATCTTTTCCAGGGTTGTTGTTGAACTTGCTTGAATGACCAACAGCAAAAGCTATATCGAGTCTCGTTGAATATGCAGCGAAGATGAGAGATCCAACCAATTCTATATAAGGTACATTGAACATCTCTTTCTTTTCCGATTCGGTCTTCGGTTCATCATTCTTGGATAGACTAAGACTAACTTCAAGAGGAGTGGCAACATTATGACAATCAGACATGACAAAACGAACAAGAACATCCTTCAAGTATTTTTCTTGATCAATGAAAATTTTTTTGTTGTTTCGATCACGAGTGATCCTCATACCTAAACAATGGTTCACTTCACCAAGGTCTTTCATCTTAAACTCTTTGACAAGGGCAGTTTGTGAGTTCATCAGTAGCAGATTTATCATCACTAAAAATTAGAATGTCATCCACATATATTCCCACAATGATTGTTTCCTCCCCTTCGATCTTGAAGTACACACAATAATCATATTCTGACGAAGTGAACTCAATGTCGAGAAGAACATCATCGACTGGCTTGCTTCAAACCATAGACAGATTTCAAAAGACAACAAATGGATCCGGATGGAAGTTTGGCATACAGGTCTTCATCCAACTTCGGGTGGAGGAAGACAGTCACAACATCCATGTGATGAACATCCCAGTCATATTTAGCAGCAAAGGCAAGCAGAAGTCTGATCGAAGTTGTTCGGATGACTGGTGAGAAGGTTTCATCATAATCAAGGCCATAGCTTTGGGAGCATCCACGAGCAACCAAACGGGTTTTGTACCTTTCAATAGAACCATCAGCAGTCTGCTTAATCTGTGAAAACCCATTTCATGGAAATGGCTTTCCGACCTGGAGGAAGTTCAGCTGGAATCCATGTTTGATTATCAGCAAGCAATTTCAGTTCCTCGTCAATGGCCCTTTTCCAATGTTCAGCATCCTGGCTGTTCAGAGCTTCAGTTAATGATTCAGGTGTACATTCACACAATTAAGCTTAGAAGGGTACAAAATCATCATTGATGATACGAATTTTCTGTTGCCGTGGACGTTGAGGATAGCGATCAGATCTAATCGGAACACTTGGCAAAATGTCAGGTGTCCTCACAGGATGGGAAAGAGAAGACTTTTCTAAACTGCTTTCAAATGATGTTTGAGTCTCTAGAGAAGGCTCGGAGATAGTAACGGTTGAAAACTGTGTATCAGCTGCATCTTCAGGCGACAGAAATGGATCATAGCTCGAGGAATTCATTTTGCCAAATGGAAACTGGTCTTCAAAAAACTTCGGATCTCTAACAATTTGCACCTCCTCTATTTGAGGATTTTAAATGCTATAACCCTTGGTTTCGTCGCTGTAGCCAAGAAGGATACCATCCCCAGCTTTAGGATCCAGCTTCTTTCTTTTACACTGGGGGATATGAGCCATGGCTCGACATCCAAAAATGCGAAGATGCAATATGTCAGGTTTTCGTCCGGACCACATTTCTTGGGGAGTGCGATTTTTCAGACCTTGTGTAGGACATCCAGGGTCGCAACTAGAGAGGAGTAAGCGGGTCTGGTGCCCCGGGCGCTGAACCAGAACGGGTGCCGAATTCACCCCTCATGTGCTTCCTCTACGCAAGGGGCGACTAAATTTCGGCTTGCCCTGGGTGACAAAGTATCTAGTTGCGGCACTGAGGACATCGGTTGCGAATGTGGGTAGCTGTCAAGACAGCCCCGGCCCAAAACACAATGTCCAAATTAGAGTTGAAAAGCATAGCAAGAGCAGCTTCCATCAAAGTGCGGTTGAGGCGTTCGTCTACTCCATTCTGCTCGGGTGTATGTGGCACAGTTCGCTGATGCAATATTCCAGCATCTCTTTCAGGAAATTCTCCATTTTTCCATAAACATATTCTCCACCATTGTCAGAACGTAACGCTTTGATTTTTCTTTCCATCTGATTTTCCACAAATGTCTTGAATTCGACAAATTCGTCAAAAACTTGATCTTTAGACTTCAGGAAGAATACAAAGCATTTGCGGGAGAAATCATCGATGAAAGTAAGAAAATAACGAGCTCCACCTTTTGATGAGATTTGCATGGGGCCACAGAGGTTATTAACACCTTTCCCTGGCCTGCCCGATGCCCAGATTTGTGACCAATTGGGCACATCTGGGATCACTTGGAACAACAAGTTGGGCAGCCTGGGTATTTGATTACACTAGAGGCGCGCTTACAACAACTGTGGGATGAGATGACGCAGGACACCATACGGGACCTGTATGCCTCGATGGCCACCCGTATCGCATCGTGTATTCAAGCTAGAAGTGGCCCAACAAGGTACTAGAAACTCCATTCATTTGCAGTATTCTCTGTATCAAATGGTTATTTTGCTTTAATTATGTAATCACGTACTTATAATCAATGTTGTACTCACGTATATAAAATTTCATTACATTCGGACAACTCTTTCTTGGTGCGCAAATTTTTATGGCAATGAGTATTGGCCATACACTCGGCCCTATACATCGATCTTTGTAATTCGGGGTCAACACCACGTTGGTGTATTTTTTTTTTGTGATAATTATAGCCAGGGCCGCAACTGGGGGTGTAGGCGGGTCTCGTGCCCCGGGCGCTGGACCAGAGAGGGCGCAAATTTTATTCTCAAACCTCTCCTTCAACATTACAAGGGGGTGCCAAGATGCGCACTTGCCCGGGTAACCAAGCATATAGTCGCAGTCCTGGTTCTGGCATCAGCTACTCTGTCGCCTGTATCCTCCGCCTATGCTACAGGTTGTCCTGTAAGTGCTAACTCGGCCTTTATCTCATCAACCGTCCGCAGTAGAGGTGTGATTCCAGTTTACAAAAATTCTCAAAAACCATTCAAAAATTACTCTGTATCAGTTTTGCGAGGGAAAAACACAATGTGGCACAAAATAAAAAAAATCTAATTTCTATATGGTCCCTTTGTCCTCTAACTTCCAATTAGGAAGTTGTTGCGCTGTCTCTCCTGGGGCCAACAAAAAATATTCCACGTTTGTAAGTGCTATATTCGCTGAGATATTTGAATTCACATATCGGAGAAAAGTTATGAAAGAACAGCATAAACCTAACGGAGAAATCTCCTTTTCCTCATTTATGCTGTCTTTTCTCAACTTTTCTCAGTTTTGTGAATTTGAATATCTCAACGAATACTTCGCTTAGAAACTTGGATTTTTTTTTGTGGGCCTCAGGGGACAAACCTCAGAGACAGGGCAACAACTTTCTAATTGGAAGTTAGAAGACGGGGGAGGGGGACGCATAAAAATTTTAATTTTTTTTATGACACTGTATTTTCACTCTCGAAACTAGTATTGGGTAATTTTTGAATGCCTTTCGAGCATATTTTAAATTGCAACTATACCTCTAGGACGGACAGTTGATGACATAAAGGCCACATTAGCACATACAGGACACTCTGTATAGCAAATGAAGCCGCAAAAGTTGATAAGAAGGGCATTTCGGTAGTATCAGACTCACCTCTGAAGATGCCCAAGACGTTCTTAAGGTCGAAAAAATCCTTATTTGTTGGTCTGTACGTCAAATAAAACTTCTTACTGAATTTCATGAATTTCAGCGGTTCGGCTCGGCATGATTTCACTATATGTCTCATGTTATTGCACCCCTTCGGTCGTCTCCCCCCCCCCGAAGGATCGAATTTCAAAACACCCTTTCATAGTTAGTCTTTACGTCATGAAATAAAACTTGTGATTGAATTTTATGAATTTTCTTCATCGGTTCCGACCAGGGCCGGTCTGTATTCTATCCTGTTCTTGTGGGGCAATTTGATTTTCCAGGGGGACAATTTAAGTCTTTCTATGAAGGCTTGGGACCTTTTTTCCGAACTCCCTTTATTTTTGGCATCATTTCAAACTTTTAATTTTTTTAACAATTTCTTGATGACTTCTTTATTGTTTATCTCTCTTTCAGTAGAAGAAGAGGACTACACTGCCAAACAGCCTGGTAAGTCCTTATTCTCAACTAGCTGTAATACCCGGCGCTGCCCGGGTTTTCTTTAATGAGGCTTTTTGGATCACGTGATATCTCCCTCTTTCTTTGAGGGACATGCAAACCGTGTCCAAGTTAACCAATATGGCGACTTCCTGCGCGACTCATGAAATAAACCAATCTAAATTTAAAGAAACGTAGAAATGCAAATCGCTAGGTATTTCGATTTCCCCCCCCCCCTCCCCCTTGAACTTGCAAGTTATCCATCTGCCTATTTCAGCTTCCAAAAATGCTTAGTTAAAGCCGTGGAATTTCTTCGATGTACTTTATGGACCCATAATTAATTTTAAAACAACCTAAACTGTATGAATTTATGCACTTGAATATTAAGAGACAATATTCACATTTTTACACACATTTCACAATATTCACATTAAGAGACACATTTTTATTTTCGAGCTTGAAGATGTAAATAAATGGTTGAAATCAATGTTATCGCATGGATATCCATCCAAATCATAAGTAGGTTCGGCTAATTACTTAATATTTAATCTCCTGGGCTTCGTATCTCTAAGCGAACTGAATATTTCAAAAATCGAGAATTCGATACAATTTTTAAAATTATTGATGTAGCGGTAAACCCCGAAAAATTTCGGCGTTTCTACAGTTAAATCGGCAATTTTAACACTGATATGCAAAAACCTCATTAGTGGGAGATTGAAAGTTTGGCAAACCATTATAAAGGCGTAAACTATTATACTGGCAGCATTAAAGAAGTGACAAACCATTGTAAATGCGTATATACGAACCAAAGTAAACGTTCGGAAAGTGATTGTTGAGGCCCAAAAACCATTGTTGCCCGACAGTTTTTTTTTTTGCCCTTTTGGGGCATTTTCCCTGCTCTGGCGAAATTTTAAAGTAGCCTATCGTTCAAGTCGGGTCCCATTCGGTATATACGCAAAATTTGGCGACGATCGATCTAAAATTGTAGATTTGTATAGAGAACACACTCACACATAAAATCAATTTTATATATATAGATTAGTTCATTGCTATATATACAGAATATCATTTTATAAAGAGTTCTTGGGTTTCATTTTTCTCCATTTTATTGGATAGGGGTCGGCGGAAATTCTCTTGGTGGCACAAAAATTGTTAAAAAATTAAAAGTTTAAAATGATGCAGAAAATAAAGGGAGTTCGGAAAAAGGTCCCAAGCCTTCAAAGAAAAACTCAAATTGTCCACCTGGAAAATCAAATTGCCCCACAAGAACAGGGTAGAATAGTGACGGCCCTGGTCGAAACCGCTGAAGAAAATTCATGAAATTCAATCACAAGTTTTATTTCATGACGCAAAGACTAACTATGAAAGGTGGATATAGAGATATAGTATAAATCATACCGAGCCTAACCGCTGAATTTCATGAAATTTAGTAAGAAGTTTTATTTCATGACGCAAAGACTAACTATGAAAGGTGGATATAGAGATATAGTATAAATCATACCGAGCCTAACCGCTGAATTTCATGAAATTTAGTAAGAAGTTTTATTTCATGACGTACAGAATCAACAAAGAAGGGCTTTTCGACCTTAAGGGCGTTAAAATGTAGTATAGAGAAATCACTCCAAGCCGGAACCGCTGAAAATATATTCATGGAATTCGGCCACACAGACACACAAGTTTTGTTTGACGTAAATCCTAACTAAGAGGGTTTTTTTTTAAATTCGGCCCTATGGGAGTCATAATGGGTCGCGGGGGGGGGGGGGGTGAATGTAACATTGAGAAATCATGCAAAACCGAGACCTTTGAAATTCATGAAATTTTGTCAGAAATTTAATTTCATGACTTATTAAGAAGTGAATTTTTGAAATTCTGCCCTTGGGAGGTCCTAAGGGAGTTTAATTTGGGAAATAGAAAAAGCGGGTTTAAAATCCGCTTCAAGAATTTTCACCAATGACTGCTCTCCATTTCTTTCCTTACGAACATCGAGCTTATATTACTGGAGAAAGCATAATGTCAGCGGTTTCCGTCTTGGCAGTGCCGAGAACGGTGTCTCCCAACATCAATTGTCGGAAGATAACGAGACTCGTTGAATATCGGCGCAATCTCCGTTATTTTATAATGGCATAAATAGGAGTTTAAAACAATAAACGAAAGATATAATTTCAGCATCGATTCAGCCTAGAATTCTAATGAGAGATAATTCCAAAATCAATGAAAGAGATAATTCCAGAATTAATGAAAGATAATTCCAGAATTAATGAAAGATAATTCCAGAATTAATGAAAGATAATTCCAGAATTACGGAAAGACATAATTCCAGAATAAGGAAAAAACATAATTCCAGAATGAGGGAAAGACATAATTCCAGAATAAGGGAAAGAGATAATTCCAGAATGAGGGAAAGACATAATTCCAGAATAAGGGAAAGACATAATTCCAGAATAAGGGAAAGTGATAATTCCAAAATTAATGAAAACGATAATTCCAATATTAATGAAAACGATAATTCCAATATTAATGAAAACGATAATTCCAATATTAATGAAAGAAAAATTCCAAAATTGATGAAAGCGATAATTCCAAAATTGATGAAAGAAAAAAATTCTAGAATTAATGAGAGGTAATTCCAAAATCAAAGAAAGAGATAATTCCAGAATTAATGAAAGATATAATTCCAGAATTAATGAAAGAGATAATTCCAGAATTAGGGAAAGACATAATTTCAGAATTAGGGAAAGACATAATTCCAGAATAAGGGAAAGCGATAATTCCAGCATTAATGAAACATAATTCCAGATTGATGAAAAGTGATAATTTCAAAATTAATGAAACAGCCATAATTCCAGAATTAAGGAAAGAGATAATTTCAAAATTAATGAAACAGCCATAATTCCAGAATTAAGGAAAGAGATAATTTCAAAATTAATGAAAAAAATTCTGGAATTAATGAAAGAAAAATTCTAGAATTAATGAAAGAAAAATTCTAGAATTAATGAAAGATAATTCCGAATTTATGAAAGGTAATTCCAGAATTTATGAAAGGTATTTCCAGAATTTATGAAAGAGATAATTTCAGTATTATTGGAAGATAATTTCAGTATTATTGGAAGATAATTCCAGAATTGAGAAGTGATATTTCCAAAATTAATGAAAAAATCGATAATTCCGTTATTAAGAAAAGAACATTCCAAAGTAAATGAAAGAAAAAAATTCTAGAACTAATGAAAGAAAAAATTCTAGAATTAATGAAAGAGAATTTCAGTTTTGATGAAATAAAGGAAATAAAATAATGCAAATAAATGAAAGCGGTAATTGCAGCATTAATGAAAGTGATAATTTCTGCATTGATGAAAGTGATAATTCTAAAATTAATGAATGGCTAATTCCAAATTAATGAAAGAAAAATGATAGAGTTATAGGAAGAGATAATTGCAAAATCAATGAAAGAGTTAATTTCAGCATTAATAAAAGAAAAATTCCAAAATAATTGAAAGCGATACTCCGGAATTAATGGAAGATCATTCGAGAATAAATGAAAGATGCTTCCAGAATTAAGGAAAGATAATTTCAGATTGATGAAAAAGTGATAATTCCAAAATTAATGAAAGAAAAAATTCTAGAATTAATGAAAGAAAAATTCTAGAATTAATGAACGAAAAAATTCTAGAATTAATGAAAGAAATAATTTCAGCATTAATGAAAGAAATAATTTCAGCATTAATGAAAGAAATAATTTCAGCATTAATGAAAGAAATAATTTCAGCATTAATTAAAGAAATAATTTCAGCATTAATGAAAGAAATAATTTCAGCATTAATGAAAGAAATAATTTCAGCATTAATGAAAGAAATAATTTCAGCATTAATGAAAGAAACAAATCCAGAATTGATGAAGGAAATTATTCCACAAGTAATGAAAGAAATAATAGTTAATAATTCCAGAATTAATGAAGGAAAATTCAAGAATTGATGAAAGAAATTTTTCATGCAGCATTAATGAAAGAAATGTTTACAGTATTAATGAAATAAATAATTTAATTTATTTTCATTTTTAGATGAGTTCTCTATCCTTTTTTTAATCTTCAAAACGCAATATTTGAGACCGAACACACTTCTATGGGTAACTTGCCAGGCACTATAAATAATGTTTAAATAAACATCTTGCATTTGATGTCGCTGCCGTCACGGAGGCTAGATGCTCCCATGTGGAACCCCTTTATACACAAAGGCCTATATGAAGATGTCTCTCCCATCGAGGAGGGGATTATGACCTCCTTGGGATGCTCCCCCTAAAAGCGCGATGGCTAGAACTCTCAATGTTACCGCACATGAAAACGGGGCTATATAACCTTTTTTTTTTTTTTTGGTGCTGCCATCTAATGTCGAGATCAAACATGACATGTGATGCTAATGAAAAAAGTTAAGGTTGAAAAAACTGTACTCTTCATTCCACTCAGTTCCTTATGAACAATGCTCATAGACTGAACTGGAAGTTCAATCTAACAGTTCAGTTATTTTCGCAGGACATAAAGAGACGTTCAAGACAATGGACCTTCCAACAAGCAGACGACAGGTAAGAAGTCAATTTCCTCACTTCAATCAATAGTATAGGTGCTGCCATCTAATTTCCGATTTAAAAGTAACACCTGTGGTGAAGAAGTTTATGAAAAAAACTATATTTTTCATTCCACTCAGTTCCTTATAAACAAAGCTCATAAGCCGAGCTGGATGTTTGAACTAAAAGTTCGGTTATTTCATCTGGGCATAAGGAGACATCCGAAACAGAAAACCTCTGAATGAGCAGACGACAGGTTGAAAGTCGCTTTATTTGGTTCCTTACAAGCTAAGCTCACAGACTGAGCTGGCTATTCAAACTAAAAGTTCAGTTACTTTTTTTATAACACTAGGAGACGCCCAAAACAAAGAACCTTGGAAGAAGCAGACGACAGAAACTCTGAGGCTTAATTTATATACTGTTGGTGCTGCCATCTAATCTCAAAATTTTTAACGACTCAAATAATGATAGAAAAAAAGAGCGAGAGAGAGATCGTTTTTTTTTAGAATATTAACATCATTGACTTCGTAATAAATACGAACCAAAAAATCATTGATCAAAATGGGGGGGGGGACCTTTTTATGATAATTTACTTACTCCTTTGCATTTAAATTATCATGAAATTTTTTATGAGACGAAAATTTCGCAACAAAATTCGTACATTTGTGATTATCAATAGATTAATTATATTTTCAAATAAATAATTTTTAATAAGTAATTATATTCTTTCCATAAAAAAAATTTGACAATATGGATGATCGAACACATAAGTGAAAATACGGATTATGTGGTCTTCCGATAGGGTTACTAGATTCAAAGCTGAGCAAGGAGGACACCAGGCGCTCACCTTAGATAACGCTATTTTTCCGAATTTTTGAAACAGATGGCGCCACTGTACTGACGGTAAAATTATATAAACACGTAATAAAAGCCGGATTTTCCTAGGAATAGGCTTTTTGCGCCGCGTGAACCGAACTGGATCATTTCTACGCGTTTGTGTTTTCCTATCGTGTCGCATCAGCTTAGGGTGGCTATATAGTATATGGCCCTGGCCAGTGCCGCAACTAGGGGGAGCAGGCTGGTCTCTGGACCAGATGGGGCGCAAATTTTATTCTCAAACCTCTCCAACATTACAAGGGAGCGCCAAGATGCGCACTTGCCTCAGGTGACCAAGCATCTAGTTGCGGTCCTGGCCATGGCATCAGTTACTCTGTCGCCTGCATCCTCCACCTATGCTACAGGGTGTCCTGTAAGTGCTAACTCGGCCTTTATCTCATCAACCGTCCGCACTACCTGACCGGCCCTGATTACAGCCATTTATAATTATGGTTAGCTATGGCAATCCTAACGATCAATGCAATCGGGATATCGATATCTTAGGGATCGATGTATAGGGACGGGAAAATCCCGGCGAAAGCCCGAAATTCGGACATTAGCAGGAACAACTGCGCGAATTGGCCGATTTCGGGCTTTGACAGTAACATATGCACACATAATTTGTTTAGGCATGTACTGATTGGTTAGAAATTCCCTCATAGGAAAGTTTATGAGGTGCATGTGAGGGAAAGTATGTAGTACAGTTTGGGCTGCCCATATTTCTTTGTTAAAAATACGGGAACCCGGGATTCCTATATGGGAAAATACGTGGTATCGCCTAGATCAAAGCTCACACGAGTGTGTGGAGCAATGAGAAGCGGCGATAGACGACAGCGAGACGGTGCACCACATGATACTAGACAACACCTCTCATACTCAGCAACCCCGGCGTAAATCTGGCAAGATTTACAGTGGCTCTTTTGCCCAATTCATGGTGCATCCGATGCTCCCCAAAATATATATAGTTCAGTAGATATTTTCATTTATAAAAGCGGACCCTCTTCAATGCATAAATAGGCACACAAATGAATGTCTCCAGCTCGCCACGATACCTCTGACAAAGGTTGGCGTCACCACTAGGAGCCACGACCCACACTTTGAGAAACACAGTGCAAGACGGCAGCAAAAATGGGATGACCAGGGGAAGGGGGAAGGACTCACCGAGCCGGGTCACCGGCTGGAATATTTCCCGATAAAACCACTTTTTCAAGACTGTGCTAAAATCACTTCGGTGACAGTCTGGTTGTTGTGTTCGGTTCAACTTATTACCCTCCTGCCACCTGTGAGGGTTCAAAACTTGGTGCCCATCCCGAACAACAGTGGATCTTCTGTACCGAAGGATTGGCACCGTGGATAAGATGATATCATGCCCCCCCCCCCACATCCTGAAGCAGGGCCCCTAGGCTGGGATCTTTTACGGGCGCCCTGACCAGACTTTCACGGGGCTCCCTTTATGATGAATTTATAGCGTGAAGAAACAAAAAAATGATTAAAATCCTCCCGGGTCCCAGGGCTGGAGCCTTGTCAGCCCACCCCTTGTGGGAGCCATGGATGATATACACACAAAAAAACGGGAGCAGTTTTATATAAAAAAAAACCAACCAACCCAAAATAAACCCAGTTTATTGAAAACATATAAGCGTTTTCAGAATTTCAATCGATGAGCTTAGTTTGTTCATTTCTGAATGGTAAAGACAATATATGCTCTCCAGGCGTATCAGCCTTCGTATGTAGAAAATCATACTCTGTCAAATGACGAGACAACCCAGGGCCGTCATATATTTCAAAAATACAGCAACCCAAATCCGTATCATCTGAATTTCTTCTCATAAAGTCATTATTTAAACTTTTCCTTTAGGATATGGCACTTACTCAGTCAATAGATCACTCATGGCCGTATTCACAGACAGTGTTTAAACTACAATCGCAGGTTAAAAGATTAGCGATCGACACGGATTGGTAAAAATCCTCAATTTTACCAATCCATTTCGATCTTCCATCCTTTCACCAGCGATTGCAGTTTAAACTGTGAATACGGCCGTCACTCACTAGATCGCTAACTCACTTAGTAGCTCGCTCACTCACTCACGGACTGACTTACTCGCTTATTGAATCAGTAACCCACTGGCTCACTGACCCACTGACTCGCATAGAACTGTCGTCGGTGAATTGTTGGTCGGTGAATTTTCCTAGCGGTGAATTGTTGTCAGTGAATTTTCTGTAAACCAAGTAATTAGCAGAGCTTTTTTTCAAGGGAGGGAGTGTCACGACACGGGCAGATGAACTTAGATAAATTTGAAAGGTGGGTGAAAGAACAATAGTTTCCAAACATTCCTTAATTTTTATGGACAGCGCATCATACAAAAAAGGTTCACAACATGTACACGTACATTTCAGCATGTATCAATTCGTTAGAAATTCTGTAGAGTTGCATGTACAGTTGTTAAGTAGTAGTATAGCTTCGACAGACAGCTGTGGTGGTTGAGTAGGCATAGTATTGGATTTGCAACCCGAGGAGCCGGGTTAGAAACCACTCACCACCGCTACAGTGGTGGTCGGCTGAAGTTGATTTTCTGTGTTTCTCAACTTCCACGTGCAAGTCAAGCTGATTTCCCCTTTAAAAAGGCTCGCCACAGAGAGCAACAGGCCTACAACGGTACAATTATTCAAGCATTGCACTTCACATAACAAGCATTACACACTACCAAACTTCACGTTAGATTCACAACATGTACCAATTTGTTAGACCAAAACTTACCTGAAACTCCACAGAGGAATGTGGATGAGATGTAAGTGTGGTTTAGTAGCTTTGACACATCAACTTGACAGGCATAATTGCAAAATCGCACCATTTTATTCACTCACGGAATTCTTGTGCATATAATATACATTAAAATGGGAATTCAGCTAAAACCAGTGTGTGTGTTTGTATATAGTTTGTTGATACATGAAATGGATCATAACGAACATGGTTTTTTTCCCCCTTACATGGGATGATGAGAGGAAAAGACAATATACACACATATCGATATCCATCATTTACACCAGATACGATATCTTATGACAAAAATTGAAATTCAAGATCCGTAAAATCCAAGAGGGGGAATTACACAGTACATGAGACGAGTCTGATAACATTGTGGTAAAAGATGATGGATATACATGGATTATGTACCACATACACATATAAATGGAATTATAACATCACCAGGCAAAATTGTTGATTATTTTCGAACGCTGTATATTCAAAAAATGATACTTTCATACAATAAAGGTATACATACATAATATCGGTAATTTTCCTTGACCTCAGCTATAAGCGTCTATACACCAAATGAAAACCAATATTAAATTGATAGATGCGTAAACTTCTTATTTCGCAGAAGTTCGGGCTATTCTCATCTCTTGATTCTTTACTGCCGCTTCATCATGTCATTCGACACATCGGAAGTCTAATTATATGGGGACACGCATACAATCTATAACAGGGTGTCTAGAAATGATTGGAGTGGTTTCATGACCTTCATGCCCATGATATTAAAGATTACACTGAGAATTAATTATTTCTCGATGTTTTTCGGTCTTACGTTTTTCTCTTTAAATAGTCAGTAAAATGGCGACAAACAGCAAAAAAATCTTTCCTTTTTTCATATACTATGAACGGACTGTTACAGATCATGCGTATCTGAGCATGTCAAAAAATCTGTTCAATCCATGGTTCGGGACAGGAAATGTACACTTTAATATTTTTTCATTCTGTAATTATTCACAGCCAGAGTTTGGAAGGAATGTAATGGTTGCGTCAAGAATTATGATCAGCTGCTGCTATAGACCACATGCCCCCTCTCTCTAACCCGTAACTTTTTTTTGTGGAAAACTATAAGGGGATCTAAGGCATACATGCTGAAACCGTGACCCTCAGAGTCATTTGATGTGGCTCGTGACCTAATTTTGTAAAAGAACCAAGTAGCGTGTAAACAGACCACTTAAGTGATCCCACGATGCGGTCCCACATCACTTGAGTGGCTCACAGAACATTCCCAGATCACAAAGTGACCCGCAGTATACTTAGAGCATTCACAAGCGGCCTGGGCACATTTTCAGATCGCTCAAGGGACCTGCTACACAGTTCCAGGCCGCTCAAGTGGCCCAAAGTACATTTTCAGATCAGTCAGGTGACCCGCTATACAGTTCCAGAGCACTTAAGCGGCCAGAGGCACATTTTCAGATCACTCATGTGACCCCCTACATGGTTCTAGATCCCTCAAGTGACCCACAGCACATTTACAGATCACTTAAGTGACCAGAAGCATAATTACAGTTCGCTTGAGTGTCCCAAACACACAGTTCCAGAGCACTTAAGTGACCGACAGTACAGTTTCAGATCACCTAAGTGATCCGCTACACATTTCCAAACCAATGAAAAGGTCGAGCACTTTGGTCTATAGTAACCCTGGGGGAGGGGAAGAGGAAAAATATCCTCACACACACACATAAATACTGTTAGGAAAAAAAAAGGAACAATATTTTTTTCCCCTTCGTAATTACCTGTAACTGGAACGAAGAAAAAAATCCCATTGTTCTTATGATACGAGCAATTTTGCCATATTTCGACGACACCTGAAATAGAGTAATGAACGTATGCCCTCGAAACTTATGACCCTGGGCTCTACTGCAGAGATTGTCTTGACGTGCATTAACCATGCCTCTCATTTTGTAGGTAGAGATCTGATAGCGAGTTTGCTCCCATGTAATTGTTAAATTTAACAATCTAATCAAACATGTTAAATCACGAAACCACTCCAATCCACCAATAGATCCTTAAAACAGTATCTTGACTGAATGGCTTACAGGTGCATTTTAACATGTGCCAATCAAATACCATTCTTGTATCTTGTTTTAGTTGCTTGGACTTAATCAATGTTTCCCAAAGTGCTGCGATGGAAAAGTCCACAGGGGTAAACAGAAGCTTTGGGTTTAGTATGGGATCCAATGGGTAGGTGTGGGTTGGGGGGGGGGCGGCAATGGACCAACAAGTTTGGGAAACTATGGGTTAAATGGAATGATTTCAATACATAAAACAAACATGAAAATGAAAAATACACAATAAAAAACAACGAAAGAATAATTTGACTAAAACATGGGCGAGAATTAAAATAAGAACAAACTTGTTTGAGCAAAAATAACTAGCATTTCGTTCGTCTTAGGTTAGAACCAATCGGTAAAAGACTAGTGTTTAGATCAATAGACTATGCTTGATTTTTGAAATGGTTCTAAAAATAGGAATAGGTTTTTTTTTGTACGAGAGTGACTCAGCAGATATCACAAACGATGTGACTAATTCAGCCACTGACCATAATAATAGTGATCACATTCACTACCAAAAACAGATTTTAAAAACTGCAATCTTTTAATTAGGGGTCGTTCAAGTATTACGTTAACAAATTTTTAGCCATTTTTGACCCCTCTCCTCATCAGCAAAACTCTGACCCCCCCTCGTCATGAAAATTTTGTTACCAGCTCTGCCCCCTCTTTCCTAACGTGCACAGGTGTGAGATCAGAGATGTGGGGGGGGGGGGGACAACTATCAAAAAATTATTTTTGATACAAAAAATATATTTTTAAAAATTTAAATTTCAGAAGAAAATACCTTTATATATTATTATAATCTATTTTTCCGCCAATTTCAATGCTATTGGAAGAAATTAAAATTTATTTTTAAGACATTCATTGCAACCCACCCTCTAAGCCATATATGATAAACCCTTGGCCCGCGGACCAAATGTGGCTTGCCACCCTGGAACTTAATTTTGTAAAAATGACCCATGTGGCACATTTACAGATAGCTTAAGTGACCTGTACCAGAACATTTAAGCAACCCGTGGCACATTTTCAGATCACTTAAGTAACCAGCGACACAGTTCCAGAGCACTTAAACGATCCATGGCACATTTGGAGAGACATGTGGCACAGTTTTAGAGCACTTGAGCAGGCCCAAGTGAGACTCTACATCACTCAAGTTACCCACAGCCCATTCCCAGATTACTTGAGTGATGTGTGACACAGTTCCAGAGCAGTTAAGTGGCCGGACACATTTCCAAATCACTTGGACCCGTGAAACATTTAGAGATCACTAAAGTGGCTCTGTAGGGGACTCATCAATAGGGAGAGTGTTAGTTCAGGTGCCCACAAAAACTATCAAAAGGTTTTTCTCGTTTTTGGCGCACCGAGTAAGATGCTATTAAGAATATTTCATATTTTCATAAACGGTGGTTGATGACATAAGCATCATCCAAACCTCCCCCCCCCCTGCCATCAAAAGTCAGCAAACCGGAAACACCCCCCTCATTGATGCTGCTGTAATACTTGAATGACCCCCTTAGAGAAATTTTACATTAGAAACCTTTTTTAAATTTTCGGCAACATCTGCTTTTAGTAAAAATTTTTCCTCAAATGAAGCTCATAAAAAATTTTAATGGTGTATGTGAAAGAACGTATGGTCATGGGTTCTCTAAAAAAATCTTCAAAGTTTTTATAATGTGCAACATAGGCATTGACTGACAAAGTCAGGTGACAACTCTGTCACGGAGATGTTACTGTCACGAAGCATCTCGAAATACACCAGTTTAGTTTCACAAGATTTATATCAAGAAATAACTTTTGAAAGTTCAAAAACATATTTGTGCCCTCTTATTTTGAAGTAGGGTTTCTCTTAGTTGGCAACACTGCTTTATCAGGGCGAGTAGTACAGATACAATACTTTGATTACGGGTTTTCTGAAAGAAGGCAATTGCTAAAAACAATTATGACAATTTTTTTTTTCCTGGATGAAGCAATAAAACAAAAATGACGTCAGGAATTTGTGCTTTAAAGCATACATGCTCAACTCGCGGCCCTCAAAGTCATCTGATGTGGCCTGTGAAAAATAACCAAACCACTCACGCTGACAGGCACATTTCTAGATCACTTGAGCGCAAACAGCAAACTTTGAGATTGCTTGAGTGGCTTGCAGATCACTAAAGCGGCCCACAACACATTTACAGTTTGCTTGAGTGGCTCACTGTACACTTTCAGATAACCCAAGTGACTCACTGCACATTTCCAGACGACTCAAGTGGCCAGTGGCACCACTGTCCACTCTCCGAGGCTGAGCACTCTTGCTTTAAAGCATCAACATTATTTACATTAATCCTCAATCTTCCGCAAGATATAATAATCCATGCTAGTACCTACTGTGGCAATAACAGTTGCGAATAAAAAAAGAGATGCATTTGCCTAAAAGAGTAAAAATTTACATTTCGATGAGCTTTGCGCCATACAAATTTGCAAGGGACTGCAACAGAAAAAGATAACGTTCATATTGGTGGGTATTTTTTTTACATTTTTGTTCAGTTAAAACCCACAGTGATACACAAGAAATCAAAAACTTAAAAAAGCCTGGCAAAACTTACATCAGCATAATACAATTGCTCAAGTCAATGTAAATGTGAATACATGTATATCAATAATGCACTTAAAAAGTAAAAAGAAAAAGCTTGAAATCAAAAGCTTGTTCATATATCGCTCCAAACTTTCCAATTCAACAAAAAATAAAAGTTCAGGAAGAGTCTATAAAAACACCTGGACAACTTGACAAAGCGATTTCAATACCATGGGGTCTGCTCACATGATGCTGCACCTGAACGACCGTTTCTTTTCAATTTGGTTACTTGTCTCTGATGAGCTTGAGGACACTGCATCCGTCTCGTCCTCATCATCTGTTTTCCTGATTTCGTTGCAGAAATATTCATCATCGGTTCTGAAAGGCAAGGCAAACAGAAAAAACAGTTTTAAACAAATAGTTCTGGATCATACTCGGAATAGTCTTTCTTTAATTGGAAAAAATGTGATAAAATCTAGAAAAAGACATTGAAATTCGACGCAGAACCAGAGGCTTATTTGCAGGATGGCAAATTCGGAGGGATGGAATAAGTGGTCCAGAAAATGGGGAGAAAGGTGGTAAAATTTACATACCCCACAGACAGTAAAACCATAAATCCGCCTCTGCCCAGAGAATGAGGGACTAGGTCAGTGAGTGACCTAGAGAGGGTGCAAAGACCTGAGTGACCAAAAGAGACCTAGAGCAAGGGACCAGGTTCGTGAGTGATAAAAAGAGTGATCTACACAGCGAGGAACCAAATCAGTTGAGTGACAAAAAAGTGACCTTAAGCATGTGCAAACGTGTGAATGACCGAAAGTGACCTAGAGAGAGTGTGAGAACATGAGTGACCAAAAGAGTGATGAACCAGGTCAATGAGCAACAAAAGGAGTGACTAAAAAGTGTAAAAGCATGTGAGTGTTCAAAGCAGGCACTTACTAGGGAAGTGCACGAGGTGTCATTTGCCAATTTTGATAAAAGTGGTATTGTATTATTGATGGAACTACCCGTCAGAGTTACACTGAGATAGAGGCTAATTTATCTCACCAATATACAGAGGGCATAGTTAACTCCTCGCATCGCAAACTGCTGGTGAACCGTTGATCCCAGAAGCATACTTTCAATTAGAAAAAGTATTATTGTGTAAAATTTTTTTTCACCTTTTAAGCCGGTTCTTAAAATTTCCTTGATCTTCTTATAACTACCATAGTGGAAATAGTGGAATAACAGAAACTAAACCTTCTAGAAATTGGCACTTGTTTTCAAGATGATTTTTTCATCTGATCTCATGTAGTGATAAATGTCCCCCCCCCCCCCGAAACTAAAACAAGGGAGATAAATACTCTTTATCTCTTTTCAATCATTTATTCTGTATGAATATTTCTAAACAACTACAAAAAGATGGGAAATAAAACACAGCCTCTCTCCTGTTATCTAAATTTGAATAAAAGCTCACTCTAACTACTGGCAGTGACGGGGGAGGGGGGGGGGGAGAGGCAACACGTTATTAGGCTCTCTTAAAGCTCTCTGTTTACAGAACTAACTGGACTTGGAATTGTCAAAATTAGAGGGTTTTAAGAAGACGACATATCTATGAACTGCCATTGTAAGGGTTGACAGCGCCATTGCACAAAAAAAAATCACAAGAAAATATTCATCTGAATGATCAGTGAATGACTAGTTGCTTGAGAAGAATCTAACTATTTATATTGAGATTATTTTTTATTTTATTTTGAAGGTCTTGCGCACAAACTACTTGTAAAAGAATGTGGCTGATTATTCACACAGTTGTTGTAACAGTAATGTTTTCCCACATGGGAGGGGAAATCATCTTTTGGTGGAATGAACCCTAGAATCTACATACAGTATAACTCTGACTATCCAGCCTAATATAGTGGAAAAACGGGCCAGATAACAGAAAAACCAGTAGGCCAGAGTTCTATAAATGCTCAAGTCCTACCCTCCCCAAATACCATCAAAAACCACTCCTATTTAGGTATTTATACATAAATGATAAATGTATACATAATGTAAATGCTTATTATGTACTGTATGTTTTAAAAACTTATTACAGAAAAGAAGGAAATCCAATATAAATATTGTTACGAAAATTATGTAAATAGTTCTTATTTATCATTTATTATGTCATTTTTCGCTTGTAATTTTTACCAGTTATGCAAAAATGAAAATTAATGCATTTCTCTGAAAATATAATCAAATTGGCAACAAGCTTGATGAAGTTTGGCGACAGCTCCAATGATTTGGTGACGTCATGGTGCCAAGAGACTAACTAGGCCGGATAGTTGAGATTCTACTGTATATAATGTAGGAAGAGCCAAGGACATTTGTTTTTTTCCAAAAAAAAGGAGAGCAATGACAAATAAATTTGGAAGACTCTGTGGAAGAATGTCAAAAATTAAGAAACCTTTTGGGTCATAATTGGTACTAAAATACAATTGATCATTTGATCATTTTTGTCACACCACAGTAATTTTCTACACACAAGGGCTAATTAGACTGGGACCTACAATTTATTGCTGATTCCAAACGGCAGCCTTTTTTTCATATTCAGAGAGGTTGGTGCACTAACCTCTTAATGTGGGGCTCCCTGCAGTAGCAATCTTTTTTTGTGGTCATGATGCAGTTTCTGTTGTATCCCTGTGTTAGGAAAGTTGGCGAAAAAAAAACAAGGACAAACCGGGTATCGAACTTGCGACACCTCTAAACATCCTTTGGTACTTTAGGTGAGTATCTTATTGACCTGGGCTACTGTGTCCAAAATACAATAATGAATTTGTTAACAGCAATTAATTGATTAATTGCATGACTAATTTCAGTCTTACACAGACTGCATATGCTTTCAAGCATAATTGAATGATATAAGTTCAAAATACAGCAAAACAACTCAGGACAAGGAATCTCAAACTGTTTACAGTCAAGGTTTCGTTTCTAAATTTTTAAAACCATGTAGTACAGCTTCCCGATTTTTCACAGCACCCTAAATTGCAGTGATGTACTGGTTGGGGGTAAAACACAGCTCTATTACTATGGTATATACAACTTTATGTACCTAAAATAAAATATTTTGCAGTGATCCTAACAAACTTTCTATGACACACTGCTTGCGTGAAATCTCAGGATGGTTGTCTCAATAAAGAGGGAAATCAGCCCGAAATAAAATATGAATAACAGAAAAAAAGGGTGGGGAAGTACTACAGTTACTTTACCAAATTGTAGCGATAATTGTGATTATTTTTTCATCAATGCAAGTAACAGTAAATTTCCTTTGCCTAGCCCAAACCATTGTATTGCCTGCAGTGAAAGAATACATACTGAAATAAAACATTTGTGGGTTCATATAATTTTCTCCCTCATTCTTTTTTACACAGGGAGTAATTTTGGATACCCCTCGAGGACTATACACAAAAAATTACAATAGGTCAAGATGTATATGTAACTCACTTAGGACATGCTTTCTGATGCACGATGAAATCCCATATCAACAGTTTTTCGCCACCACTGACTAAACGCACGATACCATCAGCTGTTTCTGATACAGCAACGCTGTGTATTTGTCCAATTTTTCCAGACATAGTACAGACATAGGATGTTTCTGGCAAGTTCCAAACTGAAGAGACAAAAAATATTTGATAATGAAATTGATAGTCAAGTTAATCATCAAACGTTTGATCACATGCACTTTTAGAAAGAGGAAACTAACAAATTTTACAATATCACTGGTAAACAGGGAATAGCGAAACAAACATTTCTACAGAAATGAAGATTATATGAGAAATTAGAACTATTTCAATTTATGAGAAAAAATGGTAAATGTAATACATGAATTCATATACTGAAAATAATTAAAGGCAAAATTTAAATAAATGACATGAAAAAAATATTTTTCTAAAACAATTCTGTAAAATTATTTTACCATTGATAGACCCACGATCTGATTTGCGACTGTAAGATGAAGTGAGCAGGTAGTTGCTTTTGGCATACATCGAAGTGATGCATCCATCAGGGTTTTTGTGCGCATTGAGTTTTCCTGCAAAAATATAATTATATGAATGCTTTGAGAAATGTTGAAAGCAATAAAGTCTTAAAGAATCAAATGGTTTAGACCTGGTAGGGGAAATGCGCACTCAATGCTAACTCAGTAACTACAAAGAACACTTGTTTTTACATGGCCCCAATAGTTTCCTCGAAAACTGGCTTTATATAGGATGGTTGTTATATCAAGAACATAGGTGAAGGACCCCCCCCCCCCCCCAGCATCAATGACAGAGCTGACTTATCTAATGCATATATATGAATTGACATCATCCTTTCAACTTTCAAGTAGACGATATTGCTCGATGAGGAATCACTGTACTGGACCAGGTGAGGCAGCTGAAGTAGCTATGAGTACAATAAAGGATCCTTGGATTTGCTTAAGAAGGGGGGGGGGGGAGGGAACACTGAGAAAATGTTCTTTAGCGGTAGGACAAATAGATTTGAGAAACTCTGCTGTAAAAATATCTACATTAATTTTGGAATAAGAGTACTGTGAATTTTCATTAATTCCATCTGTTTTTAAATATCAAGAAAAAATAATAATTTTAAACTATTGCATCTTAGTCATCAAGTATAATGACACAATAAAATTTAAAAATTCAAAACATCTAACAAAAGGAAAAAGAGAATTTGGTGGAGTGATTGAAGTGAATGTGACCAAGCAATATTTTAGCGAAATCCAACCAGCTATCCATTAAAAACACCATCTATCAGAAAACAAATACCACACTGAAAAACTCACAAACCTTCTTTCCAATCCAGAACTTTCAAGCTCAAAGTGTCATCACCGAGATAAATCTTCCCATCAAGAGACGTTAAACAATGCCAAATGTTTGATTCAAGAGAGGATTGGCTGTGACGGATAGACTGTTTTCTGTTTCTTGTGTACTGTATCTGGAGCTCGTCATCTTCAAACACCCAGACTCTAACTTTACCATCACCTGAGCATGAGTACACATAATAATCTCCATCCACCTGGGAAAGTAAAAAAACCCATTTAAGTAAAGTACAGTACAGTAAAGTTATAGGTACCGTAAAAATTGATTCTACTATGTCATTCACAAGCTAATGTGAGCTCTCACGAAGTACAAGAATTAAACAAGCAGATCAAATCACAAATTTTTTGATTCAGTTATAATTTTTCATGAAAAATTTGACACTGGAATGATGGGAATTCTGAACTATCTGGAACAACAAAAGTCGCCATTTTAAACCACAATATGAAAAATTGTACATTATATATTGTTGCGGATAATTTCCCACAAGACTTCAAGGTTGCAAAACAAGAAGCGGTTCGACGGACAAACACAGATTTATTTACAGAACAGCAATTTACACGTATTTACCAGCTAATCAAAGTTTAAACACAACCGACTGTTCATCGAATCTCTCTATTTGAGTCTCTTTGAGCCTGTCTAGCCTGCCATCCTGTGAGCGCCGCACTATTTATAACCCTGGAGAAACTTCGAGAAAAAGAACATTCCACAGAATTCTATTTTACAGTTTCCAAATCGACGTCGCCACGGGGTGACGGAGGGGTTGAACCAATGTTTGGAGGGGCGGGACTTTCTAGAATGTTCTCACCAATCGGACATTTTTCCGTTTAACCGAAACCTGATTTCGACATTTTGAGAGCCATCAAACAAATCGCGCCATCTATCGTCTACAGATAGTAACAATATATTTTCTTTAACGAGAGAGAAACTTCTTAAAACAGTATCAATTCAGTCTCTTCGAATTATTTATGCAATAAACCCTTGTTCATGTACCAACTTCTTTTAGCTTGTTGGACAAAATGGTTTGTTATCACAAAGAATAATCTTGTGTTTTGTTGCTGTAAAATGGGTTTTGATCACGATTCTTTCTGCTCTTGCAACTCCTCCTTCATTTTCCCTTGGCAGTTTAAATTTTTTTTTATATTTCAAATACACAATCAGACATAAAAACAAAAAACACAGTGAACATCAAAACATGGTATATATAAACAAAAAAAAAAAAAAAATATGAGAACACACTCTTTGTGACCTATAGGGATTTTGCAATCCTTCCATCAGGACTAGATGAGGCACATACTGTATTTACAATACAACAGCGTTGGTTACTATGGTGTTGTAGAGTTGGTTTATAACATTGCTTTCATTCAGGCATATATAGTGAGATCACAAAAATATATATATATATATATATATATATTTTTTTTTTTACAGTAAATGAAACTCACTGAATTATGTCTGCATAATTTAAGTTTTTTATAATTGGCAGAATGTCTTTTGTGGAATTTGTAACGTTAATTGTATTTTCAATGCTATAAAAATAGTTCATTATTTTTTGAGCTGTGTAGGAGTAGCTTTTTTGTAACGTTAATTGTATTTTCAATGCTATAAAAATAGTTCATTATTTTTTGAACTGTGTAGGAGTAGCTTTTTTTTGAAAAGTTTTGTCTTAGGGATATGATACATTTTAATATGTCTGTCTGAATTTCTATTTTGGTTTGTTAGCCAATGATTATTTATTGATGTAAATTTTAAAATCCTGTACATATAATTTTACCTGCGTGTTAAGATATAACATTCCATTTTATTAAGATTAGAAGAATTTATTATTTGGGATCTTATTCTATTGCATGTGTTGTTCAGTTGATATATGTTGCTATCATATGCTCCCCAAGCACAAATTCCATAATTCACAATTGAATACATCCATGCATAAAATACACCTTTAAGAATTTTTTTATAAACAATATATTTAAATTTATACAAAACCGCTTTAAAAATTCTTATTTTTTAAACTACTTTCGCGCAATGCAAAGTCCATTTCAAATTGTCTTGTATAATTATACCCAAATATAATCATATTCTGATACGCTATTTCTTGACAGTTACAATGGGTTATTTGACAGTGGCAGTGGTTGTGCATTTTAATGTAGATGTCCGTGTTAGCATTTATGTTTCTGGTTTTTAAACACATGCATTTAGTTTTTTGTATGTTTAATTTCAGTTTGTTTGACTAGCCATAAATTTGACGTTAATCAAGTCCTCTTCTACCTTTTTTACAATACTTTCTAATTCAGAGTCCTCAACATATAGCACAGTATCAGCAGCAAAAGATATTAATTTGCCACTTAGCTTCAATTTACAGAAATCATTGATATAAATTAACAACAACAAAGGTCCTAGAACAGGTCCTCGTGGTACTCCTTTTTTGACTTCCTAAAATGTGCTCATTTTTTCATAAATTTTAATAATTCTGATTCGAATCAGTTCACTGACAAGGTTAAAATTTTTTATACAGTTGATAAATTTGCAAAAAGACTGCCTGCACAAAATTACAAATTGTGAATTGCTGTGAAATTCCAAACATTGTGTAGTATATATGTGTATGCAAGACAGATCTTTAATGTTTATAGCATTGTGCACAGGGAACTTATTTAGTTTAAAACACGTATGGCACACATATTAGTCATAAAATAGCATAATGAAGTTATTATTTGCCTTACACAGAAAGGTGACATTTGCCCCTGTTAATACAACAGATATGAAAAACTGGATGAATGAAGGCAGAGATATATATAAATTTACAATTTTTAAATAAAAGAATGCTCAGAAGCTATTATTAGTGAGCAGAGTAGAAAGTGCTAGTACCGTGAAAAATGAAAATGGACTAATTAGTTGACTTGAAAAAGTGTCAGGAGGGCCATTTAAGTGATCTGAGACAGTATCAGGGATCACTTAAGATATCTGGAAATGTGCCATAGAATGCTAGTGATCTAAAAATTTGCAGAGGGTCATTTAAGTGATCTGTGAATGTGCCTTAGGATACTGAAGTGATCTGAAAATACGCGGCAGGTTGCTTACATGAACTGCAATTCTGTCGTGGGTCACTTAAGTGATCTATGAATGTATTGCGGGTCAATTAATTAATCTGTAAATGTCACAAGTAACTCAAGTGATCTGGGAATGCTGCAAGTCACTTTTGCAATCTGGAACAGTGCTGCAGGTCACTCACGTAATTTCTAAATACGCCGTATGTCACTTAAAAGATCTGTAAATGTGCCTTAGGATATTGGAGCGATTTGAAAATGAGTTATAGGCCTCTCGAGTGATATGTAACTGTGCCGTGGGTCACTTGATTCATATGTAAATATGTCATGGGTTACTCAAGTGATCCGAAAATATGCAGCGGGCAACTTAAGTGTTCTGACACTGGGCTGCCAGTCATTTAAGTGGTCTGGAAATGTACTGCTTAGTTCATTTTTACAAAATTAGGTTTGAGGTTGCTGGCCACGTCCCATGACTCTGAGGGCCACATTTGGCACATGGGTTGAGCACTTATGCCTTAGTTCATGAGAGATTTCACAACATTGCAATCAAAATCAATTCAGCAAGTTATTTTGGGAGGGGGCTTTAGGCATGATGTCCAAGAGTCCTGTATATAGGGCGGATCTTTTCTCTCTCTCCCATACTTTTTTCATACAACTATCCTGAGCTTTTCTTGTTAAGTGAGTGTTAAGGTTACCGGGATCCTAGTGCAGACATAATTTTTTTTCATTTATTTTAATTATCATTCATCATATGCATTTCAGTTTTTTTTTTTTTTTTTTTGTAATTGATTGTAAATAAAATCAAATAACTTGTGAGGATAAAATTCCGAACCCTGATTCTGATTGATTCAATCATAAGTTTCCTTATTTTCAAAAAAGCTTTTCTATGAAAACGTACTTCAAGAGAAAGAAATAGCCAGATATATGCGACATTGACTCTTCAAAACAAAATTTAGGGAAAAATCTTCCATATTCAACAATCCTAAACAGCAGCACGTGTTTTATATATAAGAGTATGCCTAGAATCATGCCCCCCAACACACACACAAACTGCAGCAGGGGCTGTAGGCTAAAATTTTTGGCAGGGTCCGTGATCAAATTTTTCACGGGCCACACTATGATGAATTTATAACGTGAAAAACAATAATCATCCCAGGCTTTAGCTCTGTCTTTGTGGGGGGCGGGCACACACACACACACGTCCAGAATGACAGATTCACAAGGCACATTGATAGTGGCTTAAAAATCACATCCACAAGTACAACTATGAGAATAATAATAAATAAGGAGCAAATAACGCTTATTTACCTTGATATCAGTTACAGCATCATCATGAGCTAAAACTGAGTGTACAAGCTTAAGCAAACTCATATCCCACACCTCAATTTTTCCACCATCTGCAAATGTAAAAAAAAAAATCAATATCATGGAAATGATTCAAATTATTCTGCAAAACTCAGCTTAGAAAGTAGAGTAGTTTAACTCTATATGCTTTGTAGAGCCTTAAGGGGCTCATTGTGCACTTCCCAGGGACTCTGCAGTTGCTCTAGGGAAATAAGTAAATTCAGTACATAAATAAAAATAGGCTAAGCCATAGAAATTGATTCTAAAAAATGCTCAGGGAGTCAAGAAGGTTGGGAACCGCTGCCTTTATATAAAAAGAATGAGATAATGCTCTTCTCACAAGAATACATAAAAAACTTCTATACATTAGCACCATATGGGGAGGGGGGATGTTTCAAAACTCTAATACATGTATTAATACTACTACTAGTTGTATTAATAACTCAACCATATATGAACCTCGTACACACACATTCCTCTGAGGAAATTAAAAACTCTACTGCACACTTTGAGGAAAAGTGGAACATATGAATGTGAACCATGATTCACATAAGGAGGCATGGCTGAAAACAGATAGGTGGCATTGTATGTCAGTGCTCCAGATCTGCCACATGGGAGTTTTATGATACATTATATTACACACAGTATTATTCCACCTCGGCGACTGCTTCTTAATCCTACAAATCCTCACCCATGACTGCAACCCAGGAACGGATAATTATGTCTCGTTATTTATGCTTGTTAGTGAGCGTTTCAAATTTAAAAAAAACTTTTGTGGCTTCTAAAATATACTTGAAGTGTTGCTAAAGAACATGGCATACTTGTGCAAAAACTAGTCTAGAATATTCAAATTCAATAACTTAAAAGAACTCTAAAAAATGGATTATCATCTCTGCGACTTGAAATAAATATCTCCACTCAATGCACAATAATTATCTTTGTTAGTTATCCGATACATTTTGCACACACTCTAATACACTTGGAAAAAAAATTGAACTTATAGAACAAATACTAACCTGTGCCAATCACAATATAGCAAGTATCAGAGAAATAGTCCAAACAGTTGATGCCATTGAAAGTGTACACGAAGAGAAGTTCAAGCCCTGAAAAATAACAAGATACACAAATGGTACGGCTGAAATAAATGCAGTAAAAAAAAAAAACACTTTTGCAAACATTGGCAGGAAGAAAAAATTTTTTGGGATTAAAAAATGGTTCTTATCGAAGCCCTTAAAACTACTATCAATTAATTCACTAAATAATTTTTTCAAATTACTTTAATTATTTTTCCAAAAATTATTTTATCAAGGCACACATTTGAAAAAAAGGGAGAAATGTGTGACTTTTGAAAAACAGTTCAAATTAATCATTAAATTATTTGAAAGCAACTTCCATGATTAAAAATGAACAGATACGATTGAAATATATTCAGGAAATAAAATTTAGAAATTAAAATATTAACTACATTTTCACAAGCATCAAAATTAGTCTTCTTCTAAGTCAGTAACATAGTAATTGTAAGCAACACTATTATATATTGATCACACAGATCTTATGTACAATCTGCTAACAACATTATCCTCATGTTCCCCTTGGATATCTGATATTTCACGACTAATTTGAAACTTATCTAGAACACTGGTACTCTTCCGATACGCCATTTAACTATCAACACTCCTGCCGGTAGACAAAAAAAGACTTACGCAAGTGGTGTGGTGGGGTTGTTTTGACACCCCCCCCCCACCGGAAATTTTAATCAACGATACAGACGGAAGAAAAAGTAGAATAACATCATAAATTTGTCAAATATGCGTAAACAACTAGATTGAAAGGTACTGAAAAGATGATCCAGATTTTTTTTTTTTTAATAAGAGACTTTTTTTTATGGATAACCAGGTAATACAATACAATACAAATACAAATACAACGCCACAACAGGCAAATTGCCCAACGAGGTGGCTGACTTAAGAACATCATGGATCCCCGAGCCCCTACCTACTACTGCTACACCAAACATGCACCCCCCCCCCCGCGGAACCCCCCAACGAATCGGTACATGTGGGAATGTGCGTGTACGTGTAGTGCAACCTGACGTAAAGTTTGTTTCTGTGTAATGCTTGTTATGTGTAGTGCTGTCATCTGCCCCCAGTTTTACAAACTATGAGTGAAGTGTTATGGTTGAATGATTTACCGTTGTAGGACTGTTGCTCTCTGTGGCGAGACTTTTTAACGGGGAGATCGGCTCGCATTTGCGCCTTGAAGTTGGGAACCATAGAAAACCAACTTCAGCCGACCACCACTGTGGGGTTCGAACCCGGATCCTCGCATCACGAGTCCGGCACTATAACCACTCGACCACCACAGCGGCTATGTAATAGCCGTAATGTAATGTAATGCTATGCCGTTTGCTATGTAAATAGCAAATTATGCTCATACATATATATATATATATATATTCATTGCTTAATTTTTTTTAAAGGAAAATGTGAATCAGTGCTCAAAGAGGTACGAACCTATTACTTTTTTAAATATGAAAAATTGGGAAATAAACAGAAGTGGATCCATAATCCAAAAGATTCCCTAATCCGGAATCACCTAGATCCAGAGGAGTCCAGATTTTGGAGAGAGATCCTACTGTATTCAGTGGATTTTTCATCGACAAAAATAAGCAAGAAACCTCTTCACATGATATTCCTTTAAAGATAATTCTTATCACAATCAAACATTGTTGAAACAATATATAGTGAAACCTTGCTAACTTAAAACAGTAAGGGCTGTTTCACTAATTTTAAGTCATGCTCACCACCTTGGTTCAGTGGGCATGGGTCTCAGAACTGCTGCCTGACATCATTGCTCAAACACTTTTACTTAGCAGACGATATAAGCACGTGAAATGTGCTTATTTTTTACAAGTTATTCATTTGACTGTTTCAAGTGAGTGATCCCTCCTTTATGGTGTTTGAGTGCCATAGGCATGCACTTGTGGCATTTTTTAATATTTTAATAATCTATAAGCTAAGAAATGGATTAAATCCAAGAAATAATTGGTAGGTAATATCTTTTGATATTAGCATTCAAAATAATAACTTCAAACATTCTATAGGATTTTTTTATATATTTGCTTCCCACGTTTATATATTGAACTTGTATTGGTAATAACGAAGTACAAAACTTCTAAAAGCCACACCTAATTCAAACAAAAACAAAAAGGTAATTGGAAATTATTAGAAAGTTAAAAAGATTGAAATTATGTGTCTCGAGTTGGCTTTCAATCAACCCAATAAAAGTTGATTAATGTACATGATTCAACTGTAATAGATTAGAGGAAAATATTCTCAGTGGAAGTTACCGCATAAGCAAATGCAAAAGTTATTTCAAACATTTAAATTACTAAACAAAGCAAGCCAATAAACATACAAATACTAATGACAATAACTGAAAATATAATTTTGGAAACAATTCAGTAAAATGGGCAGTAAAATGATTGCAAACTATCGGTAATTAATAGAGTAAAAGCTAGCCACACACAGTTCTATTTGAGCAATGATGTTACACACGAAGTCAGCTCGTACTGACTCCAGCGCCTCATGAAACAGCCCTTGTTATATTGCTCTGCTCTGCAGAAGTAGAACCTTTTAAAGTTTCATTAATGCAGAATATTTTCTTGGACCTAATTGGTTCTAAGTTAACAAGGTTGGACTGTAGTAAATCAATGTTTCACAAGACAGAAAGATAAAAAATCCAGCCGTTAGTATTAAAAAGATAAAATCAAAATTGATATTGAAAATCCTTGAAAATACAATTTGAAGAACATTCAATAAGAACAAGCAATGAAATACCTTTCTCCACAGACCAGAGACGAATAGTGCAATCCTTGCCTGCACTGATGACCATCTTCGATGTCTCATTCATGTTCAATTTTTTATAGAACTTCGCAGACTGCTCGACACTGAGCAAGACTAGTGTGTTCACAGAATCACTGTGTCCCTGCAAGTTGCTTACTTCTGTTTTCTTTACGGGATCCCAAACCTTGACTGTGGTGTCCTCACTGAAAGTCCAGGAAGAAAAATTAATTGCTTGAAAAACATTAGTTTGCTATTCTTATAATCATACACAGTAAAACCTGTCTTTAACGGAACTTATACAAATACAAATACAACACCACAACAGGCAAATTGCCCAACGAGGTGGCTGACTTAAGAACATCATGGATCCCGAGGCATTTTTTCACCCTACCTACTACTGCTACAACACACATGCACCCCGCCCACAACCCCCAGCGGAACCTCCAACGAATCGGTACATGCGGGAATGTGCGTGTACGTGTAGTGAAACCTGACGTGAAGTTTTTTTTGTTTCTCTGTAATGCTTGTTATGTGTAGTGCTGCCATCTGCCACCAGTTTTTCAAACTATGAGTGAAGTGTTATGATTGAATGATTTTTCGTTGTAGGACTGTTGCTCTCTGTGGCGAGACTTTTTAACGGGGAGATCGGCTCGCATTTGCGCCTTGAAGTTGGGAACCACAGAAAACCAACTTCAGCCGACCACCACTGTGGGGTTCGAACCCGGATCCTCGCATCACGAGTCCGGCACTATAACCACTCGACCACCACAGCGGCAAATTATATTAAGCAGAAATCTGTCTTCAAAGGAAAAAAATCTTGCTCCTGTGATTTCAATGTCCAAAGATGCACTAAAAACCTGTATTAAATGGAACCTGTCTAAAATGGAAAGGAAAATTGTACATTCTAATGAAAAATTTCACACAAGTGTTTCACGAACAACAGACCAGGGGATCACACAAAATGTTGAAGCACTCTACCAAAATTTTTTGTGCAACTTCTGCCTGCCAATGCAAGTTCTACATCATCCACCTCTACATTAGCAAAAACTGTTTCCATGCTTTAAGCAGTCATTTTGATAAGCCATATGTAATAAAGCAGTTGCTTCTTGAAACTGTGACAAAATTATTTTGGAAAAGTAGGATTTTCTATAAGAAGAATCAGTGTAAGGGTTGGATTTCCAAGTAACATGCAAGACTTACAAAATTGTATGCAAGCTGCTTTCCATGATCGCAGGGCTAGAACTAAGAGGAGGCAAATTTTAAGTGGGAACAGAAACCCTGTTATAAAATCAAATTTTACAGTAGTGGTGGGGGCAAAATCATGTTGCCCTCAAAAATCTTAGTTACAACCCTGGTGCTTAAGATTACTTAAACGTAGACGACAATGCACAAACTTAACTTTAACATGACAGATATTGACAATTTTAGGGAAAGTCAGAAATAATGCAAATGTCGTTGGGAAAAGAAAACCAATGTAGTGGGTCAAGTTTCATACAGATGCTGTCAAAACCAAGAACTGCAGCATTTTGTGTTACAATCATACTATGCATTCCCCGAGTCATAATGACTTGGGCATGCATAGTATGATTTCAAAGCAAAACTGTTGAGAGGAAAAGAAGAATCAGATGGCGATCTGAACATATGTAAAAATAGATATGCTTGTTAGGTAAAAATAATTCTAACACAAAATGTTTATTTTAAAATTTCAATATGGTCTTTTAAATAGACAGCCTTAATTTAATATAATAATCTATTTATTTTTAAAATGCTTATACAGATTGGAAAATATGTGTGCGCTTGTAAATTATGTTTCATTTTGTTTAAATGCACACCATTTTCCTAATTGGTATGGATATAATGAAGTGTATCAGTGTATAACAAACCAATTTGATGGTTTTTTACTTTGTTATAAACAGGCCAGACTGCAGTAAATGTATGTAATGTACTGTATGTATACAGTCAATCCCGCTTATAATGCTCCCCTTCTCTCTCTCAGAACACTTTCTCGCATAGTAAGACTTATTTACGTGGTCTTAAATCTAACCTTTTCTCATAAGATTTCTCATTTAAAATGTTAAAACCCTCACCCAATCACTCATTTGGTGACGAACTGCTCTCTGTAAATTTTTCCAGCTGTGATATTTGCATCAGTGAATTTTCCATAAATCCCTAAACATGCAGTCAAAGCACGTTAAGATAAAGTCAAAGAAACTGAAAATATTTCACACCAATTGAATTTTATATTAAGTGACAAAACAGTGTAGATTGGAAAATGTTGGCAGTGTAGATTGTGATCATAATGAAAAACATTTAATTTGTATTAAGTGACGAAACAGTGATTTGATCATGATCATAATAAAAACAGTTAATTTGTATCAAGTGAGTTAATCTTTTATGAGGTATTCACCATTTCATTTCAAAAATGAAATAGATAATCTTTGATGGACACATTCATTAAAACTTGACAACTACAAATTATAAAATACCTCGCAGAAACAATTAGCTCCTCATCAACCGCAACTGAAGTAACCAATCCTGAATGGCCATTTAACTCACTGGTCTGAAGCAATGACGTCAAGAAATACTCTGGTTCGAACAATACAGTGCTGCTATTTGAAACTTGCTCTTCCGTTCCTTCTGTAAGGGTCGGTACGTTATCTCCGTTCTGACCAACCTCAACGAGTGCATTCACCAATTCAGACTCGCTGTCTATCGAGGTGCAGAAACTGGCATCGGGTGTTGTATTACCAGAAGAGGTTTCCCTTAACTCAGCATTTTCGCTGTTGTTTGTTGTTGTTGCTGCTGCTATTGCGTTTCCGTTTTCAGGACTGTTACAAAGATCTTTTTCGTTCTCCGCTGTTCCTTCTGGTGAGATTTCAAAAACATGTTCAATCGACATACTTTCTACACCGTTTTGAGTTGATATTTTGGCACGGGTATCATCGGAATCAGCCTGCTTTGCATGGAAATCACCATTTGTAGTATTTAATTCACCCAATGGGGCAGAGATTCCGGTTTTGAGATCTACAGGAAAAAAAAACAAAAAACAAATATGAACGTATGCAAAGCAGATAAATATAGATTGAAGTAATCCATCTCCACAGAGTGGCCTATTCCCACAATTGTTCTGTGTGGCTGCTGGTTCTTGGGACAGATTAACTTAAGGGGGCCAAAATGTTGCATTTTCAGAATTTTTTCACTTTCAACCTGACAGAATAACTGAAACAGTCATTTTGACCGTAAACCGAATTGGATACGTGACTACACCCAAACAGTTTATCCCAAATCATGGTGAAATGGACAGTTTTCTCATGCAAACATTAACATTAAGGGAACAGATGTTTATCATAGTGTTTGGTTTTCTCCAGTACTCATTTTTTACCATTCAAAGGTGCCATTTTGAAAAAGCTCAATGCCACACATTATTCAATTCCTTTAGCGTTTCTACAGATCTTTGAGTTTTACTGCATTGCATTCACTGGTACAATGTTGCACAATGAAAGGAATCTTCATATTCCACGATTTTTCCCATGGACAGGGCTTCAGTCCAGGGAGCAAAAGGAATTATCATTTCTTTGTTTCTTTACATTATAAATTCACAATAGAGAGGTCTCACCACATATCATAGTCTGGACCAGGGGGTTCTCAAACTATGAGCCTCAATTCCCTGATGCGCCTCCAACCTGACACGAAAATATTCTTTGCTAAACAGCTCTGGGGGAGCCAGCCAAGATCGCAGATAAGCGTTGAATAGGGAAAAGGAATGCCTCAAGTGAAAAAGTTCGAGAACCCCTGGCCTAGACAGTGCCATCTTAACACATGGGCCCACCCAGGCACCTCAAAAGAAGGAAGGACCTTATAGAAACGGGAACCAATCAAAATTTGAGAATTTGCCAGGTAGGATCTCAGAAAAATCACTTGGCCTGAGGGGCCAGCTCTGAGCATAGGGACCCTGCCGGATGATGTGGAGAAACATTATTCTACCCACGATTGGACATTTTACCCAGTGGCAAAAACTGGTAGAAAACAGGGCAAAAACCAACAAAAATGGCAAAAACGGTTTTATGAATAAAAACATTTGACTCAATGTGTATTGTATGTAACTGAGACTTGAAATCATTATAGAAATCAACTTTATGCTGTTGTATTGCGAAATAATCTGGCGGAAAATATAATTTACAAATAAATAGAGATACAGCTGATGCTTGTTATAAAGACCACACATTACGAAGATCATTCCTTACAATGATCTTAGGAAAAGTCAGTTATGTTTTTCTACAGATGAGAAGGGTCATTTCTTTGTTTGTTTACACAATAGAGAGGCCCCACCAAATATCATAGTCTAGACCAGGGGGTTCTCAAACTGTGAGCCGCGGTTCCCTGATGCGCTGGTCGTTATAACAATATACAATTTTTTTTGCATCATTTTTTTATTTAAATGATACTAGAAAAATAAATGCGGTAAGTTTTTCAATTTGTTTTTTTATGCTTGGCCAAAACATATTTTTGACATAGGACTTTCTTACTCTAGTTTTTTCCAGCTATGGCAAAAACTTGCCGTAAAAATTGATTATTAAATCAAAATTTGAATTCAAAATTGTCTCATTTACATAATAAATGTATAAAAATACCTCACATGCAAAGATAGATTGGAAAGAACCTATTTTTGCTGTGCCAGTTTTTACCATGGTTACTTCCACCTACGGAAAAAAACTCGCCAACCCTGATACAGTAAAATCTTGGTATAATTATAATCTGTGGTCAAGAAAAGAATATTGTTGTAGAAGGATTTATTGCTATATCAAGCATTATTGTAGTGAGGTTTCACTGTACAGTAATACTTCAACTTACACTACCCAGAGTTATGCGATTTCAGAATTACATGATTTTCTGTGAAAAATGTGCATTTCTAAAATTCAAGCATAATCACTGGATTATTGCCGAAATCGTTAAGTGATAAAGTACAAAAAAAAACGTTTTACTCAATCAGAACATATTTAATGAAATTATATATACCAATTTTTTAGAGGTTACAGTATGTAGAGATGAAAACTTTGTCAGGATTTTAAAATGGAATCCAAAGGCTTGTTTGATATCTCTTATTTTCACAGAGAAGGTCACAATTTTATACCTGAAGTCCAAGACAGAGTTTAAAAAATTATTTGTTTAATGTATTTGCTCTTTGACGATAATGCACCTGGTCTCTGTAACTTTTAATTAACTTCAACTCGTGGCTGAAATTTGTTTCCATTTCCATGGGCGTACCCAGTGAGGGGCAGCTGCCCCCCCCCCCACAAAAGAGAAATTAAAGTGTAGTAATTGGTACACAGCACAGACATATCAATTTAGTAACATGAGTTGCCCCCCCCCCTCTAGTTCAGATTCTGGGTTGCCCTTGTCCTTTTCTCAAAACACCAGAGCAGTTCATTCCTTTTGATTGGTTGGCGTGTTATCAGAACATTCAAAGCATTTTCTCATTTGCGTAGATTTCAGAGTGCTAATACAGGTTTTATGTCTTTTTTTACTGGACTGGATTGCAGTCACAATGCAAGTTAAATTTACGAAGCTTCATAGAAGAGTACCATGGTTGTCATAGTAAAAAAGAAAAAACTGGTGTTCTTTCTATAATTTGGTCCCAATTAACCAATATCTATATGTATTTCTATTGATAATTATACCTCAACTTACATGGTTGTCCCACCCTATTGTATAACTTTGGAGTATTACTGTGCTTTGTTTACCTTAGAAAGAATTTGTTTACTTTGGACCAAATCTGCTACTTTCATTGCAAATGCAATTGCGTTAACATTAGATGTTTTGAACACTTTAGTAAAACAATTTATGCTCATTCTTTTGACTGATAAAATTAATGCCCATACATATATATATATCTTTAATATAATTCTTAAACCAGAGTTTTGTGCGTTTCAAACAATTTTTTTGTACTGAATTTTTTCTGAAATGTGATATTAGATGTAAATAAATGTGGGAAGTATCAATTTTTGTTGCTCGACAAAAACAAATTATTGCCAGAGAATTTTTTACTGCAGTTTTTTTCAGCAATAGCAAAAACTTACCATCTCAAAAGTTTATTAATTCCTATAATAAAGTTTGGGTTCAAAACTATCTTATTTGTATTTAGAAGTATAATGAAATGCACAATAATGCATAATGGAGGAAAATCAATTTTTACCACTTGGCAAGAACCTATTTTTGCCGAGGGGAGGGTTTTTCCCCAGTGTTTTTTACCTATGGCAAAAACTCGCCAACCCTGATTTTACCACATACCATGCTTTCAACTGAGCAGAAAAAGAAAGAAAATTATACAGTTGGTAAAAGCAGACAAAAATCTATGTCTTCTGTATTCTACTAAGTAAGTATTTGGCATGCTACCATTACTATAAGTATTGTTGATGTTTTCGAAAAACTAATTCATTCAGTGCACAATGTGATCAGCATATAGCATATATCATTGAATACATAGATTTACTTAGCTATGTATAGTCTATAGGTGGTGCATGACACAATTCAGTAAAATCATCAGGAAAGCATACTGTTTGCGAGTAAGTGCAGTTTTAAGGTGTAATTTTTGGTGCGTTTTTTTGGGTTGTGCAAAATCTGGCCAACCTTGATATTATGTGAGTGAACTCTTGACACAGTTGGTAAATGTTGGAATGTGTGTGCGTGCGTATAGTGAACCTTCCATTAAGTTTGTTTCTGTGTAATGCTTGTTATGTATAGTGTTGCCATCTGCAATTAATTTTTTTAAAACTATGAGTTTTCTCTCAACTCATAGTAAGTGAAGTGTAATGGATGAATAATTATACAACTGTAGGCCTGTTGCTCTCTGCAGCGAGACTTTTTATCATAGAGATAAGCTTTTTAAGAGTCCCTGGCTGTAAGCTGATTGGTACAACCCCTCTTTTTAAGTCCCTGTGAATCAAGTTTGGTTTGTGACCCATAGCTCAAAGAGTCGCTGGTTGCAAATGTATTTGTATGACACATCTCAGAAGCCCCTGCGAGTCAAGTTTGAATCGGGAGCCATAACTTAAGAGTTCCTAGCTAATGGTTGATCTAAACGACCCATCTCTGAATCCCTGGCGACCCAAGTTTTGGTCATGACCTATAAGTTAAGAATGTCTGGCTTAGAATGATGAACTGACATTATTTTGACTGCAATAGGAAAAAATCATAAATTATTTTTCTCCTTACCGAAAATTCTTAAAACGGTATCTATTTTCAGTTTCTTTGACTTATTGTTTGCAATAAAACCTTCTTCATGTACCAATGTTTTTGGAATTTTAGACAAAAGGGCTTTTTTATGACAAAGACTAATCCTCCGTTTTGTTACTTTTAGAAAGAGGTTTGACAGATTATTTTAGTGCTTGTAATTTGTGGCTTCATTTTCACTTAGCAGTCCACCGACAAGATTTGATGTATGATACGCTTGAGAAATTTGTGGGTGCAGAATGAAAAAAAACTGAACAGCCACTAAATCCTGAACAATGCAACGTAAAAGAGCTTTCTAATGCTATTCATGATTATATCCCCCCCCCCCATTATATTTTAAATGGCTGTTTTTTTACAAATGTAGAATCTGTGACGTTTTTTCTTTTGAGTGTCCACAGATACTGATGCTGCCATCCAGCTTTTGAATTAGAATACAGTGAAACCTTGCCACGATGATACTTGATGTAACGATAAGTCCCTTTTGCAATGATATTTTTTCTTCCAAATTTTGTTTTGAATCACCTAAACACCTCTCGATACTAATCATATCCTTTACTACGATCCCTCTATAACAATATTTTTTTAAGATATTTTGTTGACTCCATTTAAAGCAGTTTTTCATTTCCTTCAGGTCTCATATAGGTTTCAATGTATATTACACATGAAATCGGAATCACCTCTCGATATCAATAGTTGAAGTTATAGAAAATTGACTGTATTTCAATGTATTGGGGGGGGGGCAGAAGAACTACTACCCCTAAAATAAGGAAACTAAAGAGCAACATTTACCATCGGTGGATTTATCATCTGAAGCCACAGCTTTATTATCGATGATTTTTGCTTTCTTCCTCTCGTTCACCTCATTTTGTTGAGTTTCAATACTTCTGCAATTAAAAGAAAGTTATAAACAGATACGAGACAATACTTGCACAAAATTCATTGACATAAAATGAGGGTCGCAACTAGGAGGAGGGAGCAGGTGGGTCTCGCACCCCGGGCGCTGGACCAGAGGAGCACAAATTTCATTCTGAAACCTCTCTGTCAACATTACAAGTGGGCGTCGAAATGTACGCTTGCCCCGGGAGACCAAGCATCTAGTTGCGGTCCTGCATAACATTGTCTTGCATTCAAAGCCATTAAATACTATATGCTATCATAAGTGCCGAACCTGAAGTTTTTCAGAGTACTTGATCCATCTCCCCCACAATAATTCATCAATATACTGTGTACGTACACCCTTGAATCCCAGACAGATATATGAACAACTCACACCACCTAGAACACACCCCCCTCCACACTCAGTAATATTTTCTTCATGACCATGCATATGCACTCTATCTAATCAACTATGCTTGCATTTCCATTACACAGCACTGAGGCTGAAATCGTGCAGAAAATTCATCACCAACAGCTCGCCACCTAAAATTTACAGACAATAATTCTCACCATCAACTTCAACTCTAGGAAAATTCACTGAGAAACAATTCTCAGACGTGCCAACTTTTGGAATCCAGAGATTCTCCCGAAGGGCGGTACCCCTCCCCCGGCACTCAGACTCGATCGAAATTTTTTTTTTTTTATCAATTAAGAAAAAGTTCTATTCCTCCCCCAAGGCACGTTCTGCATTGCCCCTAAGCGGAATATAATTCAAAGTCAGTCTTTCCACGTAGAATAGAGAAATCACATCTACATACTGTTCATAAAACTTAAGTGTTTCCTTTCGTGGATGAAATCAGTGATTGATAATCTCGGGTATATGAACTCTTAAAAGCTTTATTGTAGCTTAAAGTTTTATATTTTCTTTCTAAAGACAACAATTCTTTTTAAGACAAGGAAGACATTTAAGACATTTTCTTTCTAAAGACAAGGAAACAATTTAAAAACTTAAAAATACAAAGCTGCAGACGAATAAAACTTGTGTTTACTGCACGGCTGTTAATGGAATACAATAACGATTATACAGGAATTTCGGCAACCAAGGTCATGCCCCTGATAAATGATTGCTGATAAACGCTACATAAACAAAGTCACGTCTTTGCCAGTTGCAGGGGTGGGAAGTGACTAAGTCCATTTCGGAGCAGCAAAATTCAGGATTCGGAACAGTTTTGGAGCAGCAAAATTCAGGACTTGGAACAGCAAAATATGGGATTTGGAGCAGATATTTATAAATTGGAGCAGTGAAATTAACAAGAATATTTTCGTTAACCCTCAACCCTTTTCAAAATAAAACTGCACTGTCTTTTGTTATCAAACATCTTTTCGTCAGCTTGATTTTTGCTTTTGGTGTTTTGACACCTTGTTTGAAAGAGCGGCTGTCATAAAATTTTTTGCACCTGTCTATTTAAGATGATTTTTGCTTACTGAGGGCACTATTTGCTGCCTTGAACAGCAGCACTTCAAATGAGCTAAAAAAAATTTATAATTTTTCAATTTTTTTATACTTGGAAAGAAATTGTTGCAAAATGGGAGAGAATTTCGGAAGAATCAACTCAATGTTTGGCGATTCAGCACTCATTATCTGGCAAGATTGGCGATCTGATACTCGCTATTTAGCAATATTGACGATTTAACGCTCGTTATTCTGCAACATTGGCGATTTAAAGCTCGTTATTCGGCAAAGTTTCTAAACTAACATTCGTAATTCGGCGAGCATGCGCTTTTTACTCCCGGAATGAAAAATTTTTTCACGAAACATCAGGATTTAAAACAATCACAATCGACTACAGTAATTTCTGTTGCTTCCAGTGACGACTTTTTTTTTTAAACGGAAACACTCGAATTTGCACTTTAAAGCTGAAAGGCTTGCACACCATCTTCACGTCCACGATCACGGACAGTATTGGGGTTTCGTGATGGATAGTCCGATCAGGGATCAGTTCATTTTTATCGTCATTTTTTCGTTTTAGCAGCAATAGTGTTATCTATTTTTGGCGATGTGTTGGCAATTTTTTTTCTTTGGGAAGAAAGATGTTTGAAAGCATTTCAAACATCTTTCCATTTCATCCTTGGCAACCTCTCATCATGTTTTTCCCCACCAAGTGAAAAATCGGCAAAAAGGGATTATACTATAGCCGTTCTGGTATCCGAAAGAACCATGGTTCAATATATAACCACTTTGTGGTTCTTTGACAACCTCACAAGAAGTGACAAGGTCCACTCTTGACAACCTCTTGTAATGCTTTTGCACGTTTTTCTCATGGAAAAAAAAAATCTCCAAAAGCGATTATACTGCAGCTGTTCCAATCAATATCTGAAAAAGCATGACTTCATTTAACTCTTGACGTCTTCTTACCAAAAACGGATTAAACTATAGCTGTTCCCAAGCACCTATTTTGGACTCCCATCCATCCACCTATTCAATATTGAATGAATACTCAAAATAAAACAATAGTGGGGGGGGGGGGGGACTCAGCATCCTTGTTGTTCAATACGCATTGCATCAGCCCCCCCCCCCTCTTAACACATGGGGATTCGAGTGCAGAAAGGACCTCACAATAACGAGATCTGGTTAAAATCTTCAATATTCAACATCTTAATTGGTAGGGGCAGCCAGTTAAGGCCTTGGAAAAATCACTTTGCCAGGGGACCCATGGCGCCCTTCAGACAGCCTTGCCTCGTAGTATATACACACACACACACACTCTAGGGAATCTGTGCGTTAACTGCCATGGGCATATATGCACGTCCTTAGGAGTCAGTGCAAAAACTGCCACGGACATATATATATATACACCTTAACTGTTTGTGACCAAAAAAAGGGTGGCACAGGGAAGAAGATTGTGTAAGATTTCTATGGCAGTTAGAGGGGTTAATTGATACCCTTCCCATGCCACCTCCCGAGACGTTCTTGTCATTTTTACCACCCTATGAATTCACTATAAATAGACCCGAAAGAAAAAAATCTGTACTGGGGATGGAGCCCCAATCAAAGACCCAAACCTAGGGACCCAGCTGGAGGACCGGGGGGGGGGGCAAGGATCTGTAACAATCACTTAATCTTTTATTTTTTTTAATTCTTAATTGAATCTATCACTAAAATACGGATTTCCAGATCGAGTTAGGAAGGCCACAGTTTAATAACAATGATTATTACATCTACAGAACTCACATGCTACCGAGGCAAATTATATCCATCGCAGCTCATTGGATTATAAACAACATGAAAGTGAAGGAGCATGAATAATCACGTCAAAACAAGATTTTTTTTTTCCCTTATCTTACCTAGATACGGAATGTCGCTTCATCTCTTTCTTTTCCTTCCCAAATCGCCTGATCGATAACCGAGCGCCAACACGAACGGAATTATTTTAACTACCGAGTCCTAGTTCCCAGACGACGAAAACGAAGCCTCGATTGAAAACGAAAATAATTTAAAACGAAAAAAAAAACAAAAATTGATCAACTCCTCGATTAAAAGGCCTCTAAAAATCACATGGGGGGGAAAAAGGAGGTCGATGGACGCCGGCGGTATCTAGCTCAAGTTCGAGGTATCTAGGAGTGTTACAGTTACTTGGTCTTATTATTCAGGGCTCTATGCTGCCAAGGCTAATCCCTGAATTAATTCCAGAATTAATGAGATATAATTTCAGAATCAATGAAAGAAATAATTCCAGCATTAGCAAAAGAAATAATTTCAGCATTAGCAAAAGAAATAATTTCAGCATTAGCAAAAGAAACAAATCTGGAATTGATGAAAGCAATTATTTTAGAAGTAATGAAAGAAATAATAATTAATAAAGAAAATAATTCCAGAATTAATGAAAGAAAATTCAAGAAATAATAATTAATAAAGGAAATAATTCCAGAATTAATGAAAGAAAATTCAAGAAATAATAATTAATAAAGGAAATAATTCCAGAATTAATGAAAGAAAATTCAAGAAATAATAATTAATAAAGGAAATAATTCCAGAATTAATGAAAGAAAATTCAAGAAATAATGAAAGAAGATTCAAGAAATAATGAAAGAAAATTCAAGAAATAGTGAAATCCAGAATCGTGAAAGAAGATTCAAGAAATAATGAAAGAAAATTCAAGAAATAATGAAATCCAGAATCGTGAAAGAAAATTCAAGAAATAATGAAATCCAGAATCGTGAAAGAAAATTCAAGAAATAGTGAAATCCAGAATCGTGAAAGAAAACTCAAGAAATAATGAAATCCAGAATCGTGAAAGAAAATTCAAGAATTGATGAAAGAAATTATTCCACATTAATGAAATAATGAGTCCAGTATTAATGAAATAAATAATTTAATCTTTTTTCACCTTTAGAAGAGTTCTCTATCCTTTTTTCAATCTTTAAAAAGTAATATTTAAAGACCGAACAGTACATTTCTGTGGGCAAATTGTCAGGCGGGAACTTTGTTTTCACCGGGTCACGTGATTTCCTTGCATTCGATGTCGCTGTCATCGCGGCGGCTGGATGCTCCCTCCAGTAATTAAAAGCTCGATGCAAGCCTCAGAATCTCTGTCGTCTGCTTCTTTCCAGGTTACTTGTTTTGTATATCTCCTTGTGTCCTGAAAAAATTACTGAACTGGCAGTTCGAACTTTCAGTTCTGTTTGTGAGATTAGCGTGTAGGGAACCGAACAAACCGACTTCTTGCCTGTCGTCTGCTCATTAAGAGGCTCTTTGTTTTGGACGTCTCCTTATACTCAATAAAAATAACCGAACTTTCAGTTCAAATTTCCAGTTCAGTTTATGAGCTTTGTTTATAAGGAACAAAGAGGAATAAAGAATATAGTTTTTTAATTCAAACTTCCTTATCACCACATGAGTCACTTTTAAATTTGAGGTTAGATGGCAGCACATTACTATAAATGTGTAGTGTGGAAAAATTCACTTTTTACGATCTACCTGACGTCTGCTTGTGTGGAGGTCCTTTGTTTTGGATGTTTCCTTGGGTCTTGAAAAAAAACTGAACTGGAAGTTTGATTTTTCAGGTCAGTTTATAAACTTTGTTTATAAGGAGCAAAGCTGAATGAGGAATTTAGTTTTTTATACCTGAGCTTCGTCATCACCGCATGTATGGGGCACCACATAGGCACTTCTGATTTTGAAAAAGATAACAGCATCAACAATATTTTAAAAAATAAATGTCTTAAAGCAGTGGTTCTCAACCGGGGGCCATATGGCCCCCTTGTGGTACTGGGATACTTCAAGGGGGCCACGGAAGATAATGGGGAAGGGGGCCATGACAGGTGGTTTGGAGAGCTGAGAAGAAAAATTAAGGTGTGAAGAAATAAAGTTTTTATATTAGTGACTAACACTTACAGTGAGAGAGAGAATCCAACAAAACCACACATAAAACCAGGGCCTTCTTTAGGGAATGGACCCACCCAGGCCTCACCGCCTACATTTTGCAACAAGTTCCTTAGGATGGGGTTTTTCTTAAGTCCCCGGCTAAATTTTTTAGACCCCCCTTCCCTATATGAAATTTATTGTATGAAAAACAAAAAATACAAAAAAGATGAAAACCATATTAGGCCCCGGGCTGTAGCTCTGTCAGTCCCACTCTCGTGAGGGGCCTCATGCCCATAAGTGACCCTACCTTATGATATTTTGTATAGTACAATTAATTTTGAAAATAAATAGGAAATATGTAGGCTTTTTATTTCCAGCTAAAGTATGGGACTACCATAGCATCACTTTGCCTAAGGAGGGCCTGATAGAACTCGGACTAGCGGGGAGATCAATAAATTCTAGGCTACTGATCTGGAGGCAAATTTTCTTTGCAAAATTTTCGTTCAGTATAAATTCACTGAAAAAAATCATTTCAATACGTATAAAGTGTCTTCCCCTTCTAGATGAGAGTTGAAAACTCTGGGTAAGACGGGGGAGCCGCGAGAAAAAAAATATGGTTTAAAGGGGGCCACGGGCAAAAAAAGCAAAAAAAGGTTAAGAAACACTGTCTTAAAGTATTCTACAGTATTAAATTAATATTTATTCTCTTAAAATTGTTACTTCCTAGATACAATATCCATAGGACGTACTGGCCTAGGGGGAAATGGGGTGCATTTATCGCACCCACGTCCTGCAGTAGAGGTCGTTAGGCTGGGATCTTTGGTGGGGCCTTAGAGGCCAGATTTTTCACTGGTCCCTCGATAAAGAATTTATAGTATGAAAAAAACAAAAATATTATAAGAAACTAGGCTGAAGCCTTTCAGCTCCCACAGAGGCCGTGCGACCTGTGCAGCCACATGGGTCACCTATCTAGGAAAGGGTGCCAAATCCGAGTTGGAAGGTAAAAAAAAATTTGTTGAGCTGAGAAACGTCATCGGGGGCATCAAAAATAGATCCCGCACGGGCCATTCTATTTTCTGCCCTACCCATTTGTACATCAAGGCCACCTTAAGACCACCATAGATCCTGGGCCACAATTAGAGGTTTGGTCATCTGTGTCAAGCAAGCATTTTGGCACCCTCTTGTAATGTTGAAGCAGAGTTGAAAACAATTCAGAAAAGAAACCATAATTGGTGTTCTTTACTAGGGACGGTTCTTTAGCCGTGCGACCTGCGCGGCTGAATGGGGCACCGCCAGGTGCGGATCCAGGCAACACCACACTAGAAATATTTGTGGTGTATATTTAGTGTGGTGTTGGTCCAGGTCGATGTGTCGGGATGAGCGAATTGTGTAAGTTCGTTGGATCGTCCCATATTTTACGGGACAAGAAAATTTTCCAATGTTATTCGGTTCTTACCTATCGCTTCCAAACCTGGATCCGTTCCTGAGCAGAGGTGAATATCATCAGTTGCGAATGGAGCAGAGGCAGAAATATTCAGCTGGGAAAGAAGCTGAGACAGACATCTTAAATTTCGAAATGAATGGAGGCAGAAATATTCAGCTGGGAAAGAAGCTGAGACAGACATCTTAAATTTCGAAATGAATGGAGGCAGAAATATTCAGCTCCGAATGGAGTGAAGGCAGGCGGATCCAGGACGATGTTCCGGAGAAGCGACTTCCTGTGTAGGTGCATTGGATTACCCGTATTTCACGGGAGAGACAAATTTCTCCCATATTATTCTACTCTTGGGAGGGGCGATCGCTGGATTCGAACTTGGGCACTGCTCTAAGGGGAGTGCGAAATTCGAGTTGAAAAAGTGAGAGGCTTTGTCGACAAAAAAAAAACGTGTGCAGGGGACACCAAAAATAGGTTCCGCACAAGTACAGATATCTTCTCGAGTCACCCCTGTTCTTAACACATATTGGTGCATCAGGCCCCCCTCCACCCCCGAGAAGCAGGGCCGCTGTGTCAGATTTTTTTAACGGATATTCATTACTCTGTAATCTATATATATAAAATTGATTTTCTGTCTGTCTGTCTGTGTGTCTGTGTGTGTGTAGGTATGTTCTCTATACAAATCTACAATTTTAGATGGATCGTCGCCAAATTTTGCATATATACCAAATGGGACCCGACTTAAACGATAGGCTACTTTAAATTTTTGTCAGAGCAGGGTAAGTGCCCCAAATGGACAAAAAAACTGTAGGGCAACAATGGTTTTCGGGCCTCGACAATCACTTTCCGAACGTTTACTTTGGTTACCGTGGTTCCCCAGCAATGTGTTTCAGACGTGTATATGCCTTTACAATGGTTTGTTCACTTCTTTAATCCTGTTAGTATATCTATATGTATAATAGTTTATGCCTTTATAATGGTTTGCCAATACTTACAATACTACACAATACTATTATTCAAACAATTACATTTCAATACTCTCAGTAGTGAGGCTTTTTGAATAGACGTCATAATCATCATCAGCATCGCTTTGAGGGTCAGGAAAAGGGTGATCCTCATAGAAATCAATGTCAAAATTGCCAATTTTACTGTAGAAATGCAGAAATTTGGTGGGGTTTTCTGTCACATCAGTAATTTTAAAAATTGTATAGAATTCCTGATTTCTGAAATATTGTGTTTGCTTAGAGGTATACGAAGCCCAGGAGATCAAATATGAAGTAATTAGCCGGGCCTACTTTTGAGTTGGGTATTCATGTAATAACATTGATTTCAACTTTTTATTTATATCTTCTGAAGAATGAAAATTAATGTCTCCGTATTATCTTCTGATATTCAACTGCATCAATTCATACAGTTTAGGTTGTTTTAAAATTAATTATGGGCCCATAAAAAGTACATCAAAAAAATTCCACAGCTTTAATTAAGCATTTTTGAAAGCTGAAACAGGCTGATAATTAACTGGAAGTTTGGGGGGGGGGGAATAGAAATACATAGCGCCCCTTAAAAAAGGAAAGAAAAGTATATATTCATTTCTATGTTTCTTAAAATCTAGATTTGTTTATTTCATTAGTCGCACAGGAAGTCGCCATATTGGTTAACTTAGACACGGTTTGCATGTCCCTCAAAGAAAGAGGGAGATATCACGTGTTTCTAACAGCCTCATTGAAGAAAACCCGGGCAGCGCCGGGTATAATAGTTAGTGAATTTATAAAAACCATGGATCCCATATCCTACAGCATGGCTCCTAGGCTGGGATCTCTGGTACGCCTCCAGGATAAATTTTTCATGCGCCCCCCCCCCCCCCCGTAGTTAGTTTATAATATGGGAAAATACACAAAAAATGATAATTATCGTCCCGTGTCTGCTCTCCTCTAGTTGCGGCGTGACTTATGACCCGGGAGTCGTCGGATCAGAGGGGGTGGGCACCAAAAATGCGTCCTTGCCCCGGCTGACTAAGCATCTAGTTGCAGTCCTGCCTACTCTTGTGGGAAGGGCTGCAACTAGTAGGGGGTGGGCAAGTGAGTCCAGTGCCCCTGGCACCGGACCAGAGAGGAACCAAACAATACAAAGGGCGCCAAAATATGATCTTGCCTAGCTGCAAAACCATCGACCCTGTTGCGAACCTGCTTGTGGGAAGGGACCTATGAGGGTCCACCCAGGGACTTAGCGTGCCTTCTCGGGGCCCCGGGGCAGACTTTCTTGGGGCATCTTGAATAGATTTATTATCATGCAAAATAAGTGTATATTTTTTGTAGGCCCCCCCTTTTTGGTCGAGGCAGGACTCTGGTTGCTCCAGCCCTTTTATGGGCCAGGATCCACCCGGGAGGTAGGGGCTCAGAATAATAGGATTTGGTGAACTTTTTTCGGATCATTTTTCATACATATTATTAGGTGAGCATTTCCAGCCGGAAGGGAGGGGTGGGGGGCTCAGATATATAATATCACTTTGTTCGTGTGCCAGGGCCGTCTTAAGAGCACCATGGGCCCCCGCGTCAAGTGATTTTTCTGAGGCCCAACCAGGTAAATTTACATGTATGTTCCTCGAAAATTTCAACTATATCTAATTTTTTTGAGGCCCCTTTTCTCTTGCGGCCCCACGGGCCGTGCCCGGGTGGATCCATGCGTTAAGACGGCACTGCCTGACAGGGCTCCAACCCTGGGATTCTGGAGAAAAACAATAACCATCATTTTTTTTCACGCAATAAATTGATTACAGAAGGGCCCGTGAAAATCTGGGTTGGGGCCCGCTAAAGATCTCAGCCTAGGGGCCCTGCTCCAGGATGTAGGAAGGGGGGGGGGATGTGGAATTCACAAAAATAAAGAAAAACATTCTGAAACACACGTTAGAACTACATTTGAAAATGCAGATTAATTTATTAATTTAAAATTACTACAGCATATTCCGCTTAAGGGTCCCATTTAAAAAGTTTTCTCGCTTAGTACGACTTTATTTTCGTGATCTCCTAACTTTTACTAACACTTATTGAAATTTTCCGTTTAAAACGTTTTCCCGCCAACAACGTTTTTTCATGAGTTTTTGGAAAACGCTATAAGTGGGATTCACTGTATATGAGCTCTTCAATGTTATTACTTGTTTAAAACCGTTTCTTGCCGCAAACAAAATCCAATAAGATTGCAATCTCAATATTTGAATATTCAAATTCGAAATTCAAAAATACGCTCTGGAATAGGTTTGTGTCGAATATTAACAACACTAGCTGCAACCAGCCCCTAAACATCAGATATAATTTATTTAATAGTAGGCAATGAACTACCGGGGCTGTAAGCAACGTAGCCTACATCCTAAATGTTCAGAAATTTGTGCTCTTAAAGGTTTTTATACATGAACTCTCTATTCATGAACAGGGTCGGTTCTGGACATTTTTCAAGTGTAAGCGAATGTTTTGGGGATGGAAAAACCAATAAAATTTAAAATTGTAATTTCAAAGCCAGAATCAAAACTCTGAAAAGAAAATTTAAGATGCGTTGAGTTAAGAAGCAAATAATGTGGTAAAAACCTTTTTGATTGAGGGTCCATTTCCTGGATCAAAGTATGTAAAAATATATGATGGCTCATATCTCTACTAAGTGTAGACACAAATGTGATAAGTAGCATTAGTTTTAAAGATGTTATCAAAGACTTTGAGAGCTAGAAAAAGCTGGAGAAAGCTTTTAGATAAATAACGTGAGTGCTCTGAAATATCCATATCATATATTCAACCTTAGACACAGTCGCGGATCCACGGCAATGAGTCGAGGGGGGGGGGGGTGACTAATTGTGTAAGATTGTAGGTTTGTCCCGTATGCCAAGTTTTACCATATTATCCAGATTTTGGGAGGGGGATTACTCTCCACCCTCCGTTTGTTTTTGAAAACGGTTCTTGCTTTTATGAAATTGGCAACTTGAATGATCTCTTTCATAGTAACACTCAAATCTTCTGCTAGCCTCTTGTATGTAAAATTTTCTCCGTCCAGAAGACAATAAACTGTCACAACTTGCGAATGTCACAACTGCTCTTTCAGGACAGAATCCCTGGTGTGTCCCAAGCATAGACGACACCCCATCAGTACAGACGCTGTTGCATTGAGAACAAGATAAACCTTCCTCTCTGAAAAACAAATCCGTTACATTGAAAATGTCTGCACCTGAGGTACGAGAAATGAGTGGGAGGCAAAACCACTCATCAACCATTCTTCTTCAATTTCGAAACCTCCAGCATATCGTACGTCTTCACTCACGTCAGCAATTTCATCCAATTGCAGAGACTAAACCATAGTTTCCCAAACTTTTTGTTCCATCGCCCCCTTGATAAGAAATTTTTTCTCCTCTCATCGCCCCCCCCCCCCAACTCAAGTAAACCCATACGATCCAATGTTAAATCAGTAGGTTCTATCACCCCCTTGGACCATTCCATCGACCACCAGGGGGCGATATTGCCCACTTTGGGAAACACTGAACTAAACCTTCCACTTGTTTGGATGGATGAAATAACTTTTTTTTTTTATATTTGTCGGCATATCAAAAATACTCGTGCACATTGTGCCATATTTATAGTTGCTGGTTTAACCAAAAGTGAAGAGGATTCCAATAGCGTGGGGTTTTTCCCCTTCGCAATTCACCAAGCTACATAATAGCAATATCAAGCAAGAGTGGCTTTACTGGACAGAAAAGTAAAAACTGCCTTGTTTCGATTATAGCGCTTCAGTTGCTGTTCTTTTCTTTTGAAGAAACTTCGTTTTTTAGTCACTAAAGCAGTGCGTTTACTTTCAAGGTGTCTCTTTTATTATGTTTCAGTGATTCAATGCTCAGTACTTCATTACATATGGCGAATTGAGGCATAATGATCCCTTGATCATGTATGGATGTGAATACAAATTGTAGGAAATCATCCTTATATTTACGTTTGGGCATAATTGGGGACTTATGAAAAACACATAAGTATGTGGTGTCTCACGCAGACGATCCCCCAAGAGTCGGGTCAACGACCTCGAGTGTGTCACGTGATCCCGGGTACTGGAGACGACCGTCTGGAAAACAGCAGAGCAGAGAGTCACTGCACACGAAAGCGTGAGGTTCGAAAATTTCTATGCCTGTCTTACTTTTTCATTAACCCAGATAATCATTATGTTTGGGTCGTCGAAATGAATGTTTATTCCGATGCTGTGTGGTGACTCCGCAGTGGTGACCAGCGACGTTTAGGAACATTAACCATAAAAAAAAAGTCCATCTTCATTGAAGATTCAATCTCATGCATTTTCGGAAATTTTCTTCTTTCCGAGCCTCCATTATGTCTGAGGTTATGACGACTATAAATTCTTCCCTCAAACAGGCCCCTCTCACCCACGCATCATCGTCTGCTCTTCTTCTCTTCTGGTGTGACCTCCTCCTTTCTCTCCTCTTCTCTTCTTTTTTTTCCTCTCTCTCTCCCGTTGGAACTGAGCGATGGCGGAAGATAATGCTCAAGTTTTGAGGATTGGACTTCGATTACCTCCGTTTTGGAAATCCAATGTCCAACTATGGATTCAACAGTGCTTTTCAACTCAGTGGAATCACTAACGATGACACGAAGTATGCAGCCTTGGTCTCTTCCTTGGACGGAGAATGCTTGTCTTTCGTCTCGGATCTGATATTAAATCCTCCGGCAATCAACCGCTATCAAGCCTTGTCGGATCGCCTCATAAAGGAGTTCGCTGCGACGGAACATCAAAAAGTCAAGGAACTTTTGAACGAGCTACAGCTGGGTGATCAAAAGCCAAGTCAACTGCTGCGAAAGATGAAAGAACTCTCCGGCAACAAAGTCACTGACGAGTTCTTGCGCACCTTGTGGATGCAACGCTTACCGCAAAATATCCAAGCAGTGGGTATAATTAATATTCAGCAGCTACATTTATCGGTTTTCAGTGAGCCATTAGATCAACTTGCTGTCCTAGCCGACAAAGTGGCTGAAGTCACTACCCAAAATTACGTGTGTCGAATCCAGCCATCGTCGTCATCTCAAATTCAGTCGACTCCAGATCGAACCGATTCGACACCAGCCATCGAAACGCTCACCAAAACAAGTGGCAGAGCTAACGGCTACGGTGAATCGACTCTCCAGAGGGTGATATCGTAATAGCTCCCGACAGCGACGAGCTAGGCGTTCAACATCTCGTTCAAGTCGAGCACGGGATATCTGCTTCTATCACAACAAGTTCGGTGAGAATGCCCGCTACTGCCGTCAGCCCTGTAAATACAAGAAAAAAAACGACGACCTTCCATCATCGCTGGTATGATGGAATCGGGCAGCAAATCCAGCAGACTCTTCGTGATTGACAGAGTTACGGGTGATCGTTTCCTTGTTGACTCTGGCAGTGAAGTTTCTGTTATCCCGCCTAAGAAAAATTCGTCAGCACTACATCCAAGTTTCCATTTGTTCGCCGCCATGGCCCCCACATGCTAGTTGCGGGCCCCCAGGCCAGGATTTTTCGTGGCCCCCCCCCCCCCCTGAAAAATTTTGTGCACCTTCCTTGAGAAAAGATTATGGTGTATTTTTTCAGAAAAAAAAAAAGAAAAAAGAAACCCCTTTCGGGAAGAAAAAAAAGTCGAATGCACTTCCCCCCCCCCCCCATGAGAAAATCCTGCATACGATACGGCATTTGTATATGCAGCAAAACATCGCTACAACGATAATTCGATAATATAAATACATCTACAATGATATTTTTTTCAAATCGTGTTTGGAATTGCCTGGCTTAATGTTAAAACTCTCGGTACAACGACATCATCTACTATGATAAACCCCCTTTAATTTTAACTTCGCCACTTGTTCTCGTTCTTTTGAAGACGTCTGATGACATCAATATTTTGCACTAAATGATCACCGAAAGCTAAAGTTATTTGTATTGCTATATTCTGTGTACGACACAAAAGCGCTATGCGGTAAGCTTCTTTACAGGGACAATACACATCTAAGTGAATTTTATAAATAAACTAATCAATTACAATTTTTTGTAACGAATAAATACATAAAAGCACATTTTACGATGATATTAACAATGCCGATATAGAAAAAATGACAATAACATAAATTTGATCACACGTGAGGATAACGTTACCTCTTTAATCCCTCTACCACAATATTTTTTTTTTTGGTCCGTAGAATATTGTTATATCGAGGTTTCACTGTATATTTAAACTAAATAATAGAATATAATTGTGTGTGTGTGATAAATATTATCACATTTCGAGATATGATTATGTGATTTGCATATAATTTTACGCAATACTATAGAGCTCCCCTATGGGCCAGTTAAGAGAACGAATTGGTTAGGCGATATGGTTTTCCCATAGAAACTTGTGATTGCCGTAGGCGTATTGCCATTTTCACGAGGGTGGGGGAGTTACGTTCTTTTTTCCTGCAATAATTTTATAATAATTTTCCCTATAATCTCGGCTCTTGGGGGGGGGGGGGGTTAGCACCCTGAACCCCCTTTGCATACGCCAATGGTGATCGTGATCCTTGGTCGGCAGGGCCGCAACTGGGGGGGAGGACAAGCAGGTATCTTGCCCAGGACCAGAAGAGTGCGCAAAATTTGAAATTTATTACACACACACACACACATATTACAACATATAATACAGACGCAATATACAAAAAAAACCATATATATTACCATTTATATATTAGCCCAAGGGATTACATAATCCGTCCAGGGCATATTGATAGTGTAGTATATATTGGGGTTGACAACAGACCAATGGTGTATATAATTAAGATATAATATTGTCCTCGCATTACATTCGTAAAGAGAGAAAAAAAGATGCATGTATATGGGATTATTATTCAATTGTGTTGATTTTGTTTATGAGTAGTTTTTTGAATTTGTGTAGTGATTTTTCCGCTTTTATTTCGTTATTCAATCTATTATATTCTTTAGGTGCTACGTATATGAATTATTTTTGTATTATGGTTTTGTTTGGTTTAATTATGGCGTATTGAATTCCGTGTTGTCTTGTTTGTCTCTGCTGGTGTTTAATTCTGAACCAATCGGGATTTTTCTGAATAAAGAATAATATTTTGTAAAGATAGAGTTTATTGATGTTAAATCTATAATCATTGTGACAGTCTTGGATTATATTTATTTTTTCAGATATATTATTCACAACTTTTCTCAGAGTGTTTCTTATTATATTTATATTTGAGTCATAATCACCGCCCCATACCGATATACCATATTGTATGACTGGTTAAATCCATGCGAAGTAAATAGTACGAAGAAATTTAGGGGATATAATATTTTTCAAGCAGTAAATCCTGGTATTGATGTATTTTAGTTTATTGCTTACTGTCACCGCTTGAGTCTTCCATTTAAGGTTTTTATTAAAAACGATTCCTAGATAGTTTATTTCATCGGACTCCTTAATTTCAGTACAGCGACACTCATTGCGTGAGCAATGACCTACATGATATTGTATTGTTATTGGTTCTATATTTCCGTTATTATATAATTGAAAATGCATAAATTTAGTTTTATTTAAATTAAGGGTCAATTTATTATATTTTAGCCATTGTGAAATTATTGTCATATCATTTTCAGCTTTATATTTAAGGTTTAGGTTATCATTATCGGAAATGAAGAGCACTGTGTCATCTGCATAACTAATAATATTTCCATTCATTTGTAGGTGGTGTATATCATTTACATAAATCAAAAAGAGTATCGCTCCGAGTACCGATCCCTGTGGGACACCGCGTACTATTTGCTTAAAAGATCCTATTTCATTTTTAATTTTAATTGCCTGTTTTGTGTTCGTTAAGTAGCTTTTAAACCAGTCGTGTATTTTTCCTCTTATACCAGCCTTATTAATTTTGTCCAGAAGTATTTTATGGTCAACGCTGTCAAATGCTTTACGTAAATCCAAAAAAGCAGCAAAGGTTTTTTTATTGTTATTGACATTCTTGTAAATGTATTCAGTGAGTTTTAGAACTGCCATTTCTGTGTTTTTATTTTCAAGAAATCCAAATTGGTTTTTTGCAAAGTAAGAGTTAGAGTTGAGGAAATCCATAATTTTCATTTTCATAACCCGTTCTATGACTTTAGACATAATTGGAAGTATCGATATTGGGCGATAATTATTATAATTATTAATATTTCCAGTTTTGTGAATAGGTCTAACAATGGCATATTTAAGTTTTTCAATAAAAGTACCTTCAGTAATTGAAGTATTGATTATATGTGTTATGAACCGCAGATGATGTTTACAGACTATATTTAGCATTCTAGCATTAATGCCATCGTATCCAATTGCTTTGTTATTATTTGATTTCATAACTATATATTTAACATATTTTTCTTCTACTGGAGTAAAAACCATAGAATTAATTTGGTTATAAGACATTTGAATTGGACAATGATCGTTATCAGTGTCTGTCTCATTTGATTCATTGCTGACAACATTAATAAAATAGTCATTCATTTTTTCTACCACAATACCGAGATCTTCATCAGTGGGTATCTTTATTATTTTCTCATTTTTATTTATTAGGTTGTTAATGATTTTCCATTGCTTTTTTTGTATCGTTTCCACAAGCATTAAATTTATTGTAAAAATATTCCTCTTTGGTACATCTAATCTTTTTTTTCAGCATTTTTTCATAATTTTTGTATTCTAACCTGGCTTCTTGATTATGTGCGTTTCGCTTGAATTTTTTTATATAATTTCTCTTTAATATCAATCATTTTTTTTAGTTCAACCGTTATCCATTCATTTTTCTTTCCATTTTTATTATTTTTAATACTTTTCATCCAGAAACAACGGTGTTTGTAGATGATATCAATAAATATTTCGTATAATATATTCACATTTTTCTCCGAGAAAACATTTTCATTCACTTTACAATTTTTTATGCAGGTCTCAAAGTTTAAATAATCAACCCTATCAATGTTGTTCTGCTCATGAGTTTCAGATTTTGTAATTTTTGTTTTTTCAGCATTATAACCATTTAAAAGTAATGGCCAGTGATCAGTTATATGAATTTTGGCTATTGCAGTTTTATACTGCCAGTTTAATTTCGAATTTCTTATATATATATGATCGATGCACGATGTTGATCATGTAGGCGTATTAGTATAAGACAAAAATCCATTTTTCGCCATCATGCCTGTTAATTCCTCCGTTTCATAGTTTATTTTTAAGATATCAATATTGAAATCTCCCATACAAATTACATTTTGATATTTTATATTGCTAATAATGGATTCAAATTCGATTACGAATTGCATTGGTTGGAAATCATGTGCTCTATAAATCAGTATTATACACAACTGGAGATTAGAATCATATGAACAAGTTATTTCTGCTGTATTCATATGCAAATCGATTTTTTGTACAGCATGAGCATTTCTTATGTATGCTATTACTCCTCCGGATTTATTCCTAGTTCTTGTCTCACAAATAATATAATACCCGGGTATTTGATATAAATCTATTTCATCATTTTTTATCCAAATTTTACTTAATAAGATATAGTCGAATGAGTAATTTATTTATTTTTTTATTTCGGTGATCCTTGGTCGGCAGGGCCGCAACTGGGGGGGGGGGACAAGCAGGCATCTTGCCCAGGACCAGAAGAGTGCGCAAAATTCACCTTTTATAGCCTCTTCTTCAAAATTACAGGGAGGGGGGATGTCAAAATATGTGCTTACCTCAGCTGATCAAGCATTTAGTTGCGGCCCTGATGGCTAGTGTTCAATGTCAAAGTCTCTCGATTAACGATAATACCTCTGTTATGGTATTTTTCTCCGTCCGCAGAATATCGTTCGTTATATCGAGATTTCACTGCAATTTTATCATGAATAATACTAGCTACAATACCCGTTGTTTTACCCCGTGTACCCGTGTTACAATACCCCGTGTTTTCTTCATTTATTGGGAGGATTGGAAAAGTGACAAACCATTACAAAGGAATAAATATATAATACTGGCAGGATTAAAGAAGTGACAAGCCATTGTAAAAGCACGTGTCAAACGCATTACTAGGGAACCACGGTAACCAAAGTAAACATTCCGAAAGTGATTGTTGAGGCCCAGAAACCATTGTTGCCCGACGATTTTTCGTCTATTTCGGGTATCTGCCCTTCTCTGACGAACTTTTAAAGTAGCCTATCGTTCGATCCGGGCCCTGTTTGGTATATATCCAAATTTTGGCGACGATCGATCTAAAATTGTGGATTTGTATAGAGAACATACACACAGACAGAAAATCAACTATATATATAGATATATATGCACAGTATAAAATTTTTTCTCTCAGATGAGATATCCACACCGCATCTCTATAGTTTCGTTGTTCACCAAACAAGCAACTTGGTGTAGTATACTCATACTACACCAAATGAAACTACTGTAGAATCTTTACACATGACGAACCAGTTTGAAACGTGTTTTACACAAAACAAAATTTCTATCCAAACGTTTAACTTCAATTTAGAACATCAAAGATTATTCCTATAACGCACGGGTTCTCAAACTGTGCGCCTCCAACCTTTGTCATGGTGTGAGGTTTTCGAAAATATTCTTTGTTAAACAGCTCTGGAGAGCCGGTGGAGCTCGCGGATAAGCATTGAATAGGGGGGAAAGAGCGCCTCAGGTGGAAAAAGTTGGAGACGCCCTGCTCTAACGTGAAGTTATTCCATGCAATGATTTTTTTGATAAAACGAAGCGATTCCGTTATTCCAGGCGATTCCCTAAAGGCGTGCAAAAAGAATAAATAAATTTAGGGAATTAAAGAGTTAAAGTAATAATACTGAAAACTATTTTCATTGGCCTTTTGGTTGAAGCACCGGCCTGAAAAATTGAACTGAAATAATTTGAATATTTATGTTCACTTCATCTATTCAACTGAGCAACTTGACAATTCTGTTACAGTCGTTTATACGACGTTCAAAAGGCCGAGTCAAAACGTTTTATGTATAAGTCGAAGTGAATAACAGCCTTTTTAAAAAATTACCCCCCCCCCCCCAATACATGTAAAATGTTATAAAATTTTATGTGTTTAATTGCATTCCAATTCTGTTCTAAAAAAATATTTCGTACTTCAGAGGAAATTAAATCACATTTCAAATCATTTAAAGAAATCAAATTTAGCGCAACACACATTACCTTTGGGACACGACATTGGGTACAACAAAATCTTCTCGACTTGCAAAAATTTCCCCATCTTGGCATTTTTTTTTTGGCAGTAAATGATTTTCAATCAGGAGCTTGCTCTTTGGTTGTTTCTCTACTTTATAATCGTTTCAAAAAGTTGAAACGAACATATTCAACTGGTTTGCAAGCAGGGCCGTCATATGAACTTTCTTCGGGGGGGGGGGGCGAAAATTCTTCCAGGGGGGGGGTCAAAACACATGTACTCAATATATGTATATATATATATATACCATTTTTAATGTATGTTCAAAAGCCGGGGGAGGGGGGGGGGATTTTGTCCCCCCCCCCAAATGACGGGCCTGTTTGCAAGATGAACTTTCGTTATCAATTTAAAATTCTTGTTGAATTCGTCCAAAATTTCAAGTTTTTTTAGAAAGAGCGTTTTTTGTTTTTCCGACTTTACGAACGACGAATTTGACAGTCAGCAAGCAGTGCCGTCTGAACGCATGGACCCACCCGAGCACGGCCCGGGGGCCTCACAAAAATGGGAAGTAATTGAAATTTTCGAGAATTCTCTAGGTTGGGCCTCGGAAAAATCAATTGGCCCGGAGGCCCATGATGCTCTTAAGACGGTCCTGTCAGCAAGCAAAGCACCACATCGAAAGAAAGTTCTACAGGAAATGATCGATACAATTTACTGTGCATGTGTTCCTATTTTCGGCAGACCTGCACCCCCCCAAATGCTTACAGTAGATTTTCTCACCCTCTCGGAATAACGTTGAAAACATAGGAAGAGAAAAAATTCTGAAAGGTCATATGGCCGTCAAAACAATTGAAACCCATTTTTTCGGGACTCTCCACATCCGCGTATTCTCAGAAAGAGGCAATAAACAAATCACCTATTTTTCAAAAAGTTTCCGAGTTTTAGTCGAAGTGAAAACGTCGAATAATTGAGGTTTTACGTTAAATAAATGAATGAAATATTTTAACATTAAAATGTATTGTTACCACAATTGCTACCCAAGTTAAACGTTGTATAAACATGGAAGTCGTATAACTGAGTGACGTATGAACGAGGTTACTCTGTAATTTGTAGATATTCCCTATTAAAAATAATCGTTTTTAAACTTTATGAAACACAATTCAACAAACATCGCAACTGGCCTCGATGCAGGGCCAAACTCTTCTGACATAGATTCATTATAGTTAACTCTTAATGCTCAAAATAAAAATTTAACAAAAATTCAAATTTTTAGCTTTGCTTACCGTTCGTTTGGGCTAGAACCGTAGGATTCATCCACGTGGGAATTTTTTCAGAAGCAAGGAAAAAACCCCTTGATTTGTTCGGACTGGGAGAGGGAGGGGGTTACTAGAGGGGCCGTGAGCGAAATCACGTGATTCAGTACATACGTCATTACAGCCATTTCGTGCAATACTTTTAGCGGAAAACGCTTTAAACGAGAAATCTGGATGAGTATCAGTAATAAGAGTTGGCACCAGAGAGTCGCAGGACCCAGTGAGGATAAGGTAATGCGGGATGCACTGTATACAAAAGCTTGCAACAAAGCTGTCTCAGTATCGACCCGTCCACGAGTGTGGGGCCAGGACCATTCTTGTCATTTTTTGTCTTTTTTCCACACTATTAGTTCACTATAGAGGGGGTCCGCTGAAGAGCGCAGCCTACGGGCCCCTGTTCCAGGATGTTGGGGGGGGGGGTTCATGCGCTTTATCGGCAACCAGAGGCAATTTCACTGTGGAATACGTCGTCTGTTTACTCCAATTTTCATTCTATCCAGACATTATGGCCTTCTACGAACTGAAACAGCAGTGGTACAGGGCTACCCTTCTGTAGGTCCCTACACACGCTAGACGACTAGATAAGGATAATTCTAGTGGCCTCCCTTATTCTAGTGGCTATAACCCTGAGGACACACAAAATGCTGGTGCCCTTGACGTCTCAGTAGCCAGACCATTACAATGTCTTTTCCTCCTTCCTAGGAGAACGACTGCCATGAGAGCCGGGGGGGGGGGGGCCTTGTACAATGTTCTTTTCTCCGTTTCCGGTTTTTTTTATCGTTTTTTTTCGTTTACTTGTACATGTGTATAGTTTAAAAAAATTTCAATGAGATCTAAGGTACGTAGTTCAAGATATCCGTCCATACGAGTACAAATTGATATGATTGATATTAAAGAGTCCTGTCTATTTTCCTATGGGATATATCTGAAAGAAAAAAAATCAAAAAGTTCTTTCCACGGGCCCCAGGGCTGGAGCCCTGTCAGCCCCCCCCCCCCCCATGTGGGGACCATGTTCGCCGCAAACAACAGCAAGATTCTTGCTTATGGTTCCCCGGTCAAGAAACTGGATTTAGGTCTCCGGAAACCTTTTCCCTGGACATTTCTCGTAGCTGACGTCACTTCACCAATACTTGGAGTTGATTTTCTTAGCAACTTCAACTTAATCGTTGATGTGCGAAACCGACGACTCGATTCGCAAACATCATTACGGGTACTCGGATCGATCAAGCCCACAACACAACCTTCCGTCACTACCATTGGAGATTCTGAATACCATGCTATATTTCAAGAATTCCCAGATGTCTTCAACCCTTCACAGATAGGTAAAACAGTGAAACATGTGACGCGACACCATATCATCACTCGAGGACCACCGTTGGCTTCGAAGCCTCGACGTCTCAATCCAAAAATTCAACAACAGGTGAAAACCGAGTTTGGATTCCTTTTGGAACGAGGGATTATCCGGTCCTCCAAAAGCCCTTGGAGCTCACCGTTGCATATTGTGCCCAAAGCAGATGGTACTGTACGTCCTGTCGGCGATTATCGTCGTCTAAATAGTGTTACGGAATTTGATTCTTACCCGATACCACATATTCAAGACTTTTCTCAAGAATTGCATGGTAAGTCTATTTTTTCTAGACTAGACATCTTCAAGGCATACCATCAAATTAGCATTGCCGAAGAAGATATACCAAAAACCGCAATCACAACCCCTTGGGGTTTATTCGAGTATACAACATTGAGCTCCGGTCTCGTAAATGCCGCTCAAACTTTTATGCGGTTCATGCATGAAGTATTACGAGGTTTACCATTCTGCTATGTATATCTTGATGACATTCTATGCTTTTCTGAAAATGCCGAAGAACACAAAATTCATTTAAAACAAATATTCCAACGTCTTCAACAGTATGGCTTAGTTTTAAATGTGTCAAAATGCATATTTGGTGTTTCTGAGCTTGAATTTCTGGGACATGTGATCAAAACAACGGTATCACACCTCGTCCAGACAAAGTGCGGGCTGTACTCGATTTCAAACAACCGGAAACAATTGAGCAATTGCGTAAATTTTTAGGTCTCATAAATTTTTATCGCCGTTTCCTACCTCATGCAGCTGAGACACAAGCGCCACTGCATGATCTATTGAAAGGTTCTACGAAAAAAAGAAAAGACGAAACAATAGTTGTGTGGTCTACATCAACTTTGAAAGCATTTGAAGATTGCAAAAAGCTACTAGCTAATGCCGCATTGCTGGCACATCCATCTCCGTCTGCCCAATTAGCTCTGCACGTAGATGCTTCCGACTATGATATAGGTGGTGCACTGCACCAGGTGACGGACAATGGTCTTCAACCGCTAGGTTTTTTCTCACGTAAACTTTCACCCACCGAAACAAGGTATAGCGCATACGATCGAGAACTTCTTGCCGCATATTCTTCCATAAAATTTTTCAGATATATGCTTGAAGCTCGTGAGTTTATACTTTTCAGTGACCATAAACCACTGTGCTATGCGTTTCGACAAAAAAGTGAAAAATGTTCACCTAGACAGCTAAGGCATTTAGATTATATATCGCAGTTCACAACGAACATTTGCCATATTCCTGGATCGCAAAATATTTTCGCTGATATCTTATCACGCGTAACAGCAATTTCAGTTCCTGGACCTCTCGATTTTACTGCCATCGCTGAGCAACAAGAGGGGGATAAAGAACTAGAGGAACTTTTAAAGAGCAAATCAGCTTTGCAACTGAAGAAAGTATTTCTTCCAGACGCAGCTAAAGCGCTCTACTGTGATTTGTCAACAGGTGCTGTTCGACCTTATATTCCAGAAAAATTTCGATATGATGTGTTTTGGAATATGCACAAACTCTCACACCCAGGAATTGAACGTACTATTGATTTGGTCAGAAAGCGATTCATTTGGCCATGTCTAGCTAAAGACTGTGCTAAATGGACAAAAGTGTGCATACTATGCCAAAGATCCAAAGTGCACAAGCACACGAGATCCACGCTACAATCGTTTGTGGAACCTTCCCAACGATTTCAACACATTCATTTGGATATTATTGGCCCACTGCCCATTTCCGATGGATATTCTTATTGCCTAACAATGATAGACCGGTTTTCACGATGGCCAGAAGCGGTACCTATCCGCGACATCACAGCAACCACGGTAGCTGCAGCTTTTCTTTCCACCTGGATTTCTCGATACGGCACACCTTTGACAGTAACAACTGATCAAGGTGGCCAATTCGAATCGCAGTTATTCCGAGAGCTGTCCAAATTCATCGGAGCAAAACGGGTTAGAACAACTGGATACCATCCACAAGCAAACGATATGTTGGAAGAGTGGCATCGCCCTCTCAAAGCCGCGTTGAAATGCAGCCAAACCCATAAATGGACTGAAGCATTACCTACAGTTCTACTCGGTCTTCGGTGCTCTCTGAAACAAGATTTGGGGTGCACACCTGCAGAACTACTGTACGGAGAAACTTTACGATTACCTGGTGAATTTTTCCAAGCACGAGCTAATTCCAACTCAACTGACGCTTCCGAGTTTCTACAAATGCTGAGAACTCACGTCCAAACTTTCCAGCCACGACCAATCAAACGGCATGGAGGACATCCTACATTTGTTCACCATGATTTGAAAACTACTTCTCATGTTTTCGTGAGAACTGATAGGGTGAAACGTCCTCTGGAACAGCCATTTGAAGGAGCATACAGAGTGATCAGCCGGACCGACAAAGTGTTCAACGTGGACATAAGAGGAAAATCAGTGTCAGTGTCAGTCGATCGGCTTAAACCGGCATTTCTTGTGAATCCGACGGTGGAGCCGGTACCTGTATCTCCAAACGTACCAACTGCAGTTACGTCTGACGGACTCGCAGCTGATTCTGCTGTGAAACCAGTCAGAACCACTCGTTCTGGACGTACTGTCCACTTTCCAGATCGTCTACAGTGCTCGTGATCACTGATGCTACTCCATAGTACGCGATCACCTCTTATTACCCGTGATCACTGGGGAGGGAGTGTGTGGTGTCTCACGCAGACAACCCCCCAAGAGTCGGGTCAACGACCTCGAGTGTGTCACGTGATCCCGGGTACTGGAGACGACCGTCTGGAAAACAGCAGAGCAGAGAGTCACTGCACACGAAAGCGTGAGGTTCGAAAATTTCTATGCCTGTCTTATTTTTTCATTAACCCAGATAATCATTATGTTTAGGTCGTCGAAATAAATGTTTATTCCGATGCTGTGGCTCTGTGTGGTGACTCCGCAGTGGTGACCAGCGACGTTTAGGAACATTAACCATCAAAAAAAGTCCATCTTCATTGAAGATTCAATCTCATGCATTTTCGGAAATTTTCTTCTTTCCGAGCCTCCATTATGTCTGAGGTTATGACGACTAGATTCTTCCCTCAAACAGGCCCCTGAAGAACAGGCCCCTCTCACCCACGCATCATCCTCTGCTCTTCTTCTCTTCTGGTGTGACCTCCTCCTCTCTCTCTCCCGTTGGAGCTGAGCGATGGCGGAAGATAATGCTCAAGTTTTGAGGATTGGACTTAGATTACCTCCGTTTTGGAAATCCAATGTCAAACTATGGATTCAACAGTGCAACAGTGCTTTTCAACTCAGTGGAATCACTAACGATGACACGAAGTATGCAGCCGTGGTTTCTTCCTTGGACAGAGAATGCTTGTCTTTCGTCTCGGATCTGATATTAAATCCTCCGGCAATCAAGCCTTGTCGGATCTCCTCACAAAGGAGTTCGCCGCGACGGAACATCAAAAAGTCAAGGAACTTTTGAACGAGCTACAGCTGGGTGATCAAAAGCCAAGTCAACTGCTGCGAAAGATGAAAGAACTCTCCGGCAACAAAGTCACTGACGAGTTCTTGCGCACCTTGTGGATGCAACGCTTACCGCAAAATATTCAAGCAGTGTTATCGGTTTCCAGTGAGCCATTAGATCAACTTGCTGTCCTAGCCGACAAAGTGGCTGAAGTCACTACCCAAAATTACGTGTGTCGAATCCAGCCATCGTCGTCATCTCAAATTCAGTCGACTCCAGATCGAACCGATTCGACACCAGCCATCGAAACGCTCACCAAACAAGTGGCAGAGCTAACGGCTACGGTGAATCGACTCTCCAGAGGGAGATATCGTAATAGCTCCCAACAGCGACGAGCTAGGCGTTCAACATCTCGTTCAAGTCGAGCACGGGATATCTGCTTCTATCACAACAAGTTCGGTGAGAATGCTCGCTACTGCCGTCAGCCCTGTAAATACCAGAAAAAAAAACGACGACCTTCCATCATCGCTGGTATGATGGAATCGGGCAACAAATCCAGCAGGCTCTTCGTGATTGACAAAGTTACGGGTGATCGTTTCCTTGTTGACTCTGGCAGTGAAGTTTCTGTTATACCGGCTAAGAAAAATTCGTCAGCACTACATCCAAGTTTCCATTTGTTCACCGCCATGGCTCCCACATGCTAGTTGCGGGCCCCCAGGCCAGGATTTTTCGCGGGCCCCTCCCCCCTGAAAAATTCTGTGCACCTTCCTTGAGAAAAGATTATGGTGTATTTTTTCAGTAAAAAAAAAAAAAAAAAAGAAACCCCTTTCGGGAAGAAAAAAAAGTTGAATGCCCCCCCCCCCCCCCATGAGAAAATCCTGCATACGATACGGCATTTGTATATGCAGCAAAACATCGCTACAACGATAATCGATAATATAAATACATCTACAATGATATTTTTTTCAAATCGTGTTTGGAATTGCCTGGCTTAATGTTAAAACTCTCGGTACAACGACATCATCTACTATGATAAACCCCCTTTAATTTTAACTTCGCCACTTGTTCTCGTTCTTTTGAAGACGTCTGATGACATCAATATTTTGCACTAAATGATCACCGAAAGCTAAAGTTATTTGTATTGCTATATTCTGTGTACGACACAAAAGCGCTATGCGGTAAGCTTCTTTACAGGGACAATACACATCTAAGTGAATTTTATAAATAAACTAATCAATTACAATTTTTTGTAACGAATAAATACATAAAAGCACATTTTACGATGATATTAACAATGCCGATATAGAAAAAATGACAATAACATAAATTTGATCACACGTGAGGATAACGTTACCTCTTTAATCCCTCTACCACAATATTTTTTTTTTTGGTCCGTAGAATATTGTTATATCGAGGTTTCACTGTATATTTAAACTAAATAATAGAATATAATTGTGTGTGTGTGATAAATATTATCACATTTCGAGATATGATTATGTGATTTGCATATAATTTTACGCAATACTATAGAGCTCCCCTATGGGCCAGTTAAGAGAACGAATTGGTTAGGCGATATGGTTTTCCCATAGAAACTTGTGATTGCCGTAGGCGTATTGCCATTTTCACGAGGGTGGGGGAGTTACGTTCTTTTTTCCTGCAATAATTTTATAATAATTTTCTCTATAATCTCGGCTCTTGGGGGGGGGGGGGTTAGCACCCTGAACCCCCTTTGCATACGCCAATGGTGATCGTGATCCTTGGTCGGCAGGGCCGCAACTGGGGGGGAGGACAAGCAGGTATCTTGCCCAGGACCAGAAGAGTGCGCAAAATTTGAAATTTATTACACACACACACACACATATTACAACATATAATACAGACGCAATATACAAAAAAAACCATATATATTACCATTTATATATTAGCCCAAGGGATTACATAATCCGTCCAGGGCATATTGATAGTGTAGTATATATTGGGGTTGACAACAGACCAATGGTGTATATAATTAAGATATAATATTGTCCTCGCATTACATTCGTAAAGAGAGAAAAAAAGATGCATGTATATGGGATTATTATTCAATTGTGTTGATTTTGTTTATGAGTAGTTTTTTGAATTTGTGTAGTGATTTTTCCGCTTTTATTTCGTTATTCAATCTATTATATTCTTTAGGTGCTACGTATATGAATTATTTTTGTATTATGGTTTTGTTTGGCTTAATTATGGCGTATTGAATTCCGTGTTGTCTTGTTTGTCTCTGCTGGTGTTTAATTCTGAACCAATCGGGATTTTTCTGAATAAAGAATAATATTTTGTAAAGATAGAGTTTATTGATGTTAAATCTATAATCATTGTGACAGTCTTGGATTATATTTATTTTTTCAGATATATTATTCACAACTTTTCTCAGAGTGTTTCTTATTATATTTATATTTGAGTCATAATCACCGCCCCATACCGATATACCATATTGTATGACTGGTTAAATCCATGCGAAGTAAATAGTACGAAGAAATTTAGGGGATATAATATTTTTCAAGCAGTAAATCCTGGTATTGATGTATTTTAGTTTATTGCTTACTGTCACCGCTTGAGTCTTCCATTTAAGGTTTTTATTAAAAACGATTCCTAGATAGTTTATTTCATCGGACTCCTTAATTTCAGTACAGCGACACTCATTGCGTGAGCAATGACCTACATGATATTGTATTGTTATTGGTTCTATATTTCCGTTATTATATAATTGAAAATGCATAAATTTAGTTTTATTTAAATTAAGGGTCAATTTATTATATTTTAGCCATTGTGAAATTATTGTCATATCATTTTCAGCTTTACATTTAAGGTTTAGGTTATCATTATCGGAAATGAAGAGCACTGTGTCATCTGCATAACTAATAATATTTCCATTCAGTTGTAGGTGATGTATGTCATTTACATAAATCAAAAAGAGTATCGCTCCGAGTACCGATCCCTGTGGGACACCGCTTACTATTTGCTTAAAAGATCCTATTTCATTTTTAATTTTAATTGCCTGTTTTCTGTTCGTTAAGTAGCTTTTAAACCAGTCGTGTATTTTTCCTCTTATACCAGCCTTATTAATTTTGTCCAGAAGTATTTTATGGTCAACGCTGTCAAATGCTTTACGTAAATCCAAAAAAGCAGCAAAGGTTTTTTTATTGTTATTGACATTCTTGTAAATGTATTCAGTGAGTTTTAGAACTGCCATTTCTGTGTTTTTATTTTCAAGAAATCCAAATTGGTTTTTTGCAAAGTAAGAGTTAGAGTTGAGGAAATCCATAATTTTCATTTTCATAACCCGTTCTATGACTTTAGACATAATTGGAAGTATCGATATTGGGCGATAATTATTATAATTATTAATATTTCCAGTTTTGTGAATAGGTCTAACAATGGCATATTTAAGTTTTTCAATAAAAGTACCTTCAGTAATTGAAGTATTGATTATATGTGTTATGAACCGCAGATGATGTTTACAGACTATATTTAGCATTCTAGCATTAATGCCATCGTATCCAATTGCTTTGTTATTATTTGATTTCATAACTATATATTTAACATATTTTTCTTCTACTGGAGTAAAAACCATAGAATTAATTTGGTTATAAGACATTTGAATTGGACAATGATCGTTATCAGTGTCTGTCTCATTTGATTCATTGCTGACAACATTAATAAAATAGTCATTCATTTTTTCTACCACAATACCGAGATCTTCATCAGTGGGTATCTTTATTATTTTCTCATTTTTATTTATTAGGTTGTTAATGATTTTCCATTGCTTTTTTTGTATCGTTTCCACAAGCATTAAATTTATTGTAAAAATATTCCTCTTTGGTACATCTAATCTTTTTTTTCAGCATTTTTTCATAATTTTTGTATTCTAACCTGGCTTCTTGATTATGTGCGTTTCGCTTGAATTTTTTATATAATTTCTCTTTAATATCAATCATTTTTTTTAGTTCAACCGTTATCCATTCATTTTTCTTTCCATTTTTATTATTTTTAATACTTTTCATCCAGAAACAACGGTGTTTGTAGATGATATCAATAAATATTTCGTATAATATATTCACATTTTTCTCCGAGAAAACATTTTCATTCACTTTACAATTTTTTATGCAGGTCTCAAAGTTTAAATAATCAACCCTATCAATGTTGTTCTGCTCATGAGTTTCAGATTTTGTAATTTTTGTTTTTTCAGCATTATAACCATTTAAAAGTAATGGCCAGTGATCAGTTATATGAATTTTGGCTATTGCAGTTTTATACTGCCAGTTTAATTTCGAATTTCTTATATATATATGATCGATGCACGATGTTGATCATGTAGGCGTATTAGTATAAGACAAAAATCCATTTTTCGCCATCATGCCTGTTAATTCCTCCGTTTCATAGTTTATTTTTAAGATATCAATATTGAAATCTCCCATACAAATTACATTTTGATATTTTATATTGCTAATAATGGATTCAAATTCGATTACGAATTGCATTGGTTGGAAATCATGTGCTCTATAAATCAGTATTATACACAACTGGAGATTAGAATCATATGAACAAGTTATTTCTGCTGTATTCATATGCAAATCGATTTTTTGTACAGCATGAGCATTTCTTATGTATGCTATTACTCCTCCGGATTTATTCCTAGTTCTTGTCTCACAAATAATATAATACCCGGGTATTTGATATAAATCTATTTCATCATTTTTTATCCAAATTTTACTTAATAAGATATAGTCGAATGAGTAATTTATTTATTTTTTTATTTCGGTGATCCTTGGTCGGCAGGGCCGCAACTGGGGGGGGGGGACAAGCAGGCATCTTGCCCAGGACCAGAAGAGTGCGCAAAATTCACCTTTTATAGCCTCTTCTTCAAAATTACAGGGAGGGGGGATGTCAAAATATGTGCTTACCTCAGCTGATCAAGCATTTAGTTGCGGCCCTGATGGCTAGTGTTCAATGTCAAAGTCTCTCGATTAACGATAATACCTCTGTTATGGTATTTTTCTCCGTCCGCAGAATATCGTTCGTTATATCGAGATTTCACTGCAATTTTATCATGAATAATACTAGCTACAATACCCGTTGTTTTACCCCGTGTACCCGTGTTACAATACCCCGTGTTTTCTTCATTTATTGGGAGGATTGGAAAAGTGACAAACCATTACAAAGGAATAAATATATAATACTGGCAGGATTAAAGAAGTGACAAGCCATTGTAAAAGCACGTGTCAAACGCATTACTAGGGAACCACGGTAACCAAAGTAAACATTCCGAAAGTGATTGTTGAGGCCCAGAAACCATTGTTGCCCGACGATTTTTCGTCTATTTCGGGTATCTGCCCTTCTCTGACGAACTTTTAAAGTAGCCTATCGTTCGATCCGGGCCCTGTTTGGTATATATCCAAATTTTGGCGACGATCGATCTAAAATTGTGGATTTGTATAGAGAACATACACACAGACAGAAAATCAACTATATATATAGATATATATGCACAGTATAAAATTTTTTCTCTCAGATGAGATATCCACACCGCATCTCTATAGTTTCGTTGTTCACCAAACAAGCAAGTATACTCATACTACACCAAATGAAACTACTGTAGAATCTTTACACATGACGAACCAGTTTGAAACGTGTTTTACACAAAACAAAATTTCTATCCAAACGTTTAACTTCAATTTAGAACATCAAAGATTATTCCTATAACGCACGGGTTCTCAAACTGTGCGCCTCCAACCTTTGTCATGGTGTGAGGTTTTCGAAAATATTCTTTGTTAAACAGCTCTGGAGAGCCGGTGGAGCTCGCGGATAAGCATTGAATAGGGGGGAAAGAGCGCCTCAGGTGGAAAAAGTTGGAGACGCCCTGCTCTAACGTGAAGTTATTCCATGCAATGATTTTTTTGATAAAACGAAGCGATTCCGTTATTCCAGGCGATTCCCTAAAGGCGTGCAAAAAGAATAAATAAATTTAGGGAATTAAAGAGTTAAAGTAATAATACTGAAAACTATTTTCATTGGCCTTTTGGTTGAAGCACCGGCCTGAAAAATTGAACTGAAATAATTTGAATATTTATGTTCACTTCATCTATTCAACTGAGCAACTTGACAATTCTGTTACAGTCGTTTATACGACGTTCAAAAGGCCGAGTCAAAACGTTTTATGTATAAGTCGAAGTGAATAACAGCCTTTTTAAAAAATTACCCCCCCCCCCAATACATGTAAAATGTTATAAAATTTTATGTGTTTAATTGCATTCCAATTCTGTTCTAAAAAAATATTTCGTACTTCAGAGGAAATTAAATCACATTTCAAATCATTTAAAGAAATCAAATTTAGCGCAACACACATTACCTTTGGGACACGACATTGGGTACAACAAAATCTTCTCGACTTGCAAAAATTTCCCCATCTTGGCATTTTTTTTTTGGCAGTAAATGATTTTCAATCAGGAGCTTGCTCTTTGGTTGTTTCTCTACTTTATAATCGTTTCAAAAAGTTGAAACGAACATATTCAACTGGTTTGCAAGCAGGGCCGTCATATGAACTTTCTTCGGGGGGGGGGGGCGAAAATTCTTCCAGGGGGGGGGGGTCAAAACACATGTACTCAATATATGTATATATATATATATACCATTTTTAATGTATGTTCAAAAGCCGGGGGAGGGGGGGGATTTTGTCCCCCCCCCCAAATGACGGGCCTGTTTGCAAGATGAACTTTCGTTATCAATTTAAAATTCTTGTTGAATTCGTCCAAAATTTCAAGTTTTTTTAGAAAGAGCGTTTTTTGTTTTTCCGACTTTACGAACGACGAATTTGACAGTCAGCAAGCAGTGCCGTCTGAACGCATGGACCCACCCGAGCACGGCCCGGGGGCCTCACAAAAATGGGAAGTAATTGAAATTTTCGAGAATTCTCTAGGTTGGGCCTCGGAAAAATCAATTGGCCCGGAGGCCCATGATGCTCTTAAGACGGTCCTGTCAGCAAGCAAAGCACCACATCGAAAGAAAGTTCTACAGGAAATGATCGATACAATTTACTGTGCATGTGTTCCTATTTTCGGCAGACCTGCACCCCCCCAAATGCTTACAGTAGATTTTCTCACCCTCTCGGAATAACGTTGAAAACATAGGAAGAGAAAAAATTCTGAAAGGTCATATGGCCGTCAAAACAATTGAAACCCATTTTTTCGGGACTCTCCACATCCGCGTATTCTCAGAAAGAGGCAATAAACAAATCACCTATTTTTCAAAAAGTTTCCGAGTTTTAGTCGAAGTGAAAACGTCGAATAATTGAGGTTTTACGTTAAATAAATGAATGAAATATTTTAACATTAAAATGTATTGTTACCACAATTGCTACCCAAGTTAAACGTTGTATAAACATGGAAGTCGTATAACTGAGTGACGTATGAACGAGGTTACTCTGTAATTTGTAGATATTCCCTATTAAAAATAATCGTTTTTAAACTTTATGAAACACAATTCAACAAACATCGCAACTGGCCTCGATGCAGGGCCAAACTCTTCTGACATAGATTCATTATAGTTAACTCTTAATGCTCAAAATAAAAATTTAACAAAAATTCAAATTTTTAGCTTTGCTTACCGTTCTTTTGGGCTAGAACCGTAGGATTCATCCACGTGGGAATTTTTTCAGAAGCAAGGAAAAAACCCCTTGATTTGTTCGGACTGGGAGAGGGAGGGGGTTACTAGAGGGGCCGTGAGCGAAATCACGTGATTCAGTACATACGTCATTACAGCCATTTCGTGCAATACTTTTAGCGGGAAAACGCTTTAAACGAGAAATCTGGATGAGTATCAGTAATAAGAGTTGGCACCAGAGAGTCGCAGGACCCAGTGAGGATAAGGTAATGCGGGATGCACTGTATACAAAAGCTTGCAACAAAGCTGTCTCAGTATCGACCCGTCCACGAGTGTGGGGCCAGGACCATTCTTGTCATTTTTTGTCTTTTTTCCACACTATTAGTTCACTATAGAGGGGGTCCGCTGAAGAGCGCAGCCTACGGGCCCCTGTTCCAGGATGTTGGGGGGGGGGGTTCATGCGCTTTATCGGCAACCAGAGGCAATTTCACTGTGGAATACGTCGTCTGTTTACTCCAATTTTCATTCTATCCAGACATTATGGCCTTCTACGAACTGAAACAGCAGTGGTACAGGGCTACCCTTCTGTAGGTCCCTACACACGCTAGACGACTAGATAAGGATAATTCTAGTGGCCTCCCTTATTCTAGTGGCTATAACCCTGAGGACACACAAAATGCTAGTGCCCTTGACGTCTCAGTAGCCAGACCATTACAATGTCTTTTCCTCCTTCCTAGGAGAACGACTGCCATGAGAGCCGGGGGGGGGGGGCCTTGTACAATGTTCTTTTCTCCGTTTCCGGTTTTTTTTATCGTTTTTTTTCGTTTACTTGTACATGTGTATAGTTAAAAAAAATTTCAATGAGATCTAAGGTACGTAGTTCAAGATATCCGTCCATACGAGTACAAATTGATATGATTGATATTAAAGAGTCCTGTCTATTTTCCTATGGGATATATCTGAAAGAAAAAAAATCAAAAAGTTCTTTCCACGGGCCCCAGGGCTGGAGCCCTGTCAGCCCCCCCCCCCATGTGGGGACCATGTTCGCCGCAAACAACAGCAAGATTCTTGCTTATGGTTCCCCGGTCAAGAAACTGGATTTAGGTCTCCGGAAACCTTTTCCCTGGACATTTCTCGTAGCTGACGTCACTTCACCAATACTTGGAGTTGATTTTCTTAGCAACTTCAACTTAATCGTTGATGTGCGAAACCGACGACTCGATTCGCAAACATCATTACGGGTACTCGGATCGATCAAGCCCACAACACAACCTTCCGTCACTACCATTGGAGATTCTGAATACCATGCTATATTTCAAGAATTCCCAGATGTCTTCAACCCTTCACAGATAGGTAAAACAGTGAAACATGTGACGCGACACCATATCATCACTCGAGGACCACCGTTGGCTTCGAAGCCTCGACGTCTCAATCCAAAAATTCAACAACAGGTGAAAACCGAGTTTGGATTCCTTTTGGAACGAGGGATTATCCTCCCCCAAAAGCCCTTGGAGCTCACCGTTGCATATTGTGCCCAAAGCAGATGGTCCAAAGCAGTACGTCCTGTCGGCGATTATCGTCGTCTAAATAGTGTTACGGAATTTGATTCTTACCCGATACCACATATTCAAGACTTTTCTCAAGAATTGCATGGTAAGTCTATTTTTTCTAGACTAGACATCTTCAAGGCATACCATCAAATTAGCATTGCCGAAGAAGATATACCAAAAACCGCAATCACAACCCCTTGGGGTTTATTCGAGTATACAACATTGAGCTCCGGTCTCGTAAATGCCGCTCAAACTTTTATGCGGTTCATGCATGAAGTATTACGAGGTTTACCATTCTGCTATGTATATCTTGATGACATTCTATGCTTTTCTGAAAATGCCGAAGAACACAAAATTCATTTAAAACAAATATTCCAACGTCTTCAACAGTATGGCTTAGTTTTAAATGTGTCAAAATGCATATTTGGTGTTTCTGAGCTTGAATTTCTGGGACATGTGATCAAAACAACGGTATCACACCTCGTCCAGACAAAGTGCGGGCTGTACTCGATTTCAAACAACCGGAAACAATTGAGCAATTGCGTAAATTTTTAGGTCTCATAAATTTTTATCGCCGTTTCCTACCTCATGCAGCTGAGACACAAGCGCCACTGCATGATCTATTGAAAGGTTCTACGAAAAAAAGAAAAGACGAAACAATAGTTGTGTGGTCTACATCAACTTTGAAAGCATTTGAAGATTGCAAAAAGCTACTAGCTAATGCCGCATTGCTGGCACATCCATCTCCGTCTGCCCAATTAGCTCTGCACGTAGATGCTTCCGACTATGATATAGGTGGTGCACTGCACCAGGTGACGGACAATGGTCTTCAACCGCTAGGTTTTTTCTCACTTAAACTTTCACCCACCGAAACAAGGTATAGCGCATACGATCGAGAACTTCTTGCCGCATATTCTTCCATAAAATTTTTCAGATATATGCTTGAAGCTCGTGAGTTTATACTTTTCAGTGACCATAAACCACTGTGCTATGCGTTTCGACAAAAAAGTGAAAAATGTTCACCTAGACAGCTAAGGCATTTAGATTATATATCGCAGTTCACAACGAACATTTGCCATATTCCTGGATCGCAAAATATTTTCGCTGATATCTTATCACGCGTAACAGCAATTTCAGTTCCTGGACCTCTCGATTTTACTGCCATCGCTGAGCAACAAGAGGGGGATAAAGAACTAGAGGAACTTTTAAAGAGCAAATCAGCTTTGCAACTGAAGAAAGTATTTCTTCCAGACGCAGCTAAAGCGCTCTACTGTGATTTGTCAACAGGTGCTGTTCGACCTTATATTCCAGAAAAATTTCGATATGATGTGTTTTGGAATATGCACAAACTCTCACACCCAGGAATTGAACGTACTATTGATTTGGTCAGAAAGCGATTCATTTGGCCATGTCTAGCTAAAGACTGTGCTAAATGGACAAAAGTGTGCATACTATGCCAAAGATCCAAAGTGCACAAGCACACGAGATCCACGCTACAATCGTTTGTGGAACCTTCCCAACGATTTCAACACATTCATTTGGATATTATTGGCCCACTGCCCATTTCCGATGGATATTCTTATTGCCTAACAATGATAGACCGGTTTTCACGATGGCCAGAAGCGGTACCTATCCGCGACATCACAGCAACCACGGTAGCTGCAGCTTTTCTTTCCACCTGGATTTCTCGATACGGCACACCTTTGACAGTAACAACTGATCAAGGTGGCCAATTCGAATCGCAGTTATTCCGAGAGCTGTCCAAATTCATCGGAGCAAAACGGGTTAGAACAACTGGATACCATCCACAAGCAAACGATATGTTGGAAGAGTGGCATCGCCCTCTCAAAGCCGCGTTGAAATGCAGCCAAACCCATAAATGGACTGAAGCATTACCTACAGTTCTACTCGGTCTTCGGTGCTCTCTGAAACAAGATTTGGGGTGCACACCTGCAGAACTACTGTACGGAGAAACTTTACGATTACCTGGTGAATTTTTCCAAGCACGAGCTAATTCCAACTCAACTGACGCTTCCGAGTTTCTACAAATGCTGAGAACTCACGTCCAAACTTTCCAGCCACGACCAATCAAACGGCATGGAGGACATCCTACATTTGTTCACCATGATTTGAAAACTACTTCTCATGTTTTCGTGAGAACTGATAGGGTGAAACGTCCTCTGGAACAGCCATTTGAAGGAGCATACAGAGTGATCAGCCGGACCGACAAAGTGTTCAACGTGGACATAAGAGGAAAATCAGTGTCAGTGTCAGTCGATCGGCTTAAACCGGCATTTCTTGTGAATCCGACGGTGGAGCCGGTACCTGTATCTCCAAACGTACCAACTGCAGTTACGTCTGACGGACTCGCAGCTGATTCTGCTGTGAAACCAGTCAGAACCACTCGTTCTGGACGTACTGTCCACTTTCCAGATCGTCTACAGTGCTCGTGATCACTGATGCTACTCCATAGTACGCGATCACCTCTTATTACCCGTGATCACTGGGGAGGGAGTGTGTGGTGTCTCACGCAGACAACCCCCCAAGAGTCGGGTCAACGACCTCGAGTGTGTCACGTGATCCCGGGTACTGGAGACGACCGTCTGGAAAACAGCAGAGCAGAGAGTCACTGCACACGAAAGCGTGAGGTTCGAAAATTTCTATGCCTGTCTTATTTTTTCATTAACCCAGATAATCATTATGTTTAGGTCGTCGAAATAAATGTTTATTCCGATGCTGTGGCTCTGTGTGGTGACTCCGCAGTGGTGACCAGCGACGTTTAGGAACATTAACCATCAAAAAAAGTCCATCTTCATTGAAGATTCAATCTCATGCATTTTCGGAAATTTTCTTCTTTCCGAGCCTCCATTATGTCTGAGGTTATGACGACTAGATTCTTCCCTCAAACAGGCCCCTGAAGAACAGGCCCCTCTCACCCACGCATCATCCTCTGCTCTTCTTCTCTTCTGGTGTGACCTCCTCCTCTCTCTCTCCCGTTGGAGCTGAGCGATGGCGGAAGATAATGCTCAAGTTTTGAGGATTGGACTTAGATTACCTCCGTTTTGGAAATCCAATGTCAAACTATGGATTCAACAGTGCAACAGTGCTTTTCAACTCAGTGGAATCACTAACGATGACACGAAGTATGCAGCCGTGGTTTCTTCCTTGGACAGAGAATGCTTGTCTTTCGTCTCGGATCTGATATTAAATCCTCCGGCAATCAAGCCTTGTCGGATCTCCTCACAAAGGAGTTCGCCGCGACGGAACATCAAAAAGTCAAGGAACTTTTGAACGAGCTACAGCTGGGTGATCAAAAGCCAAGTCAACTGCTGCGAAAGATGAAAGAACTCTCCGGCAACAAAGTCACTGACGAGTTCTTGCGCACCTTGTGGATGCAACGCTTACCGCAAAATATTCAAGCAGTGTTATCGGTTTCCAGTGAGCCATTAGATCAACTTGCTGTCCTAGCCGACAAAGTGGCTGAAGTCACTACCCAAAATTACGTGTGTCGAATCCAGCCATCGTCGTCATCTCAAATTCAGTCGACTCCAGATCGAACCGATTCGACACCAGCCATCGAAACGCTCACCAAACAAGTGGCAGAGCTAACGGCTACGGTGAATCGACTCTCCAGAGGGAGATATCGTAATAGCTCCCAACAGCGACGAGCTAGGCGTTCAACATCTCGTTCAAGTCGAGCACGGGATATCTGCTTCTATCACAACAAGTTCGGTGAGAATGCTCGCTACTGCCGTCAGCCCTGTAAATACCAGAAAAAAAAACGACGACCTTCCATCATCGCTGGTATGATGGAATCGGGCAACAAATCCAGCAGGCTCTTCGTGATTGACAAAGTTACGGGTGATCGTTTCCTTGTTGACTCTGGCAGTGAAGTTTCTGTTATACCGGCTAAGAAAAATTCGTCAGCACTACATCCAAGTTTCCATTTGTTCACCGCCATGGCTCCCACATGCTAGTTGCGGGCCCCCAGGCCAGGATTTTTCGCGGGCCCCTCCCCCCTGAAAAATTCTGTGCACCTTCCTTGAGAAAAGATTATGGTGTATTTTTTCAGTAAAAAAAAAAAAAAAAAAGAAACCCCTTTCGGGAAGAAAAAAAAGTTGAATGCCCCCCCCCCCCCCCATGAGAAAATCCTGCATACGATACGGCATTTGTATATGCAGCAAAACATCGCTACAACGATAATCGATAATATAAATACATCTACAATAATATTTTTTTCAAATCGTGTTTGGAATTGCCTGGCTTAATGTTAAACTCTCAGTACAACGACATCATCTACTATGATAAACGCCTCTATAACCCGATATTTTTAGGAGAATTTTGAAATCGTTACAACAATATTTTTTATATTTTGTTCAAAATCGTTTCGAATTTAATTTTAACTTCGCCACTTGTTCTCGTTCTTTTGAAGACGTCTGATGACATCAATATTTTGCACTAAATGATCACCGAAAGCTAAAGTTATTTGTATTGCTATATTCTGTGTACGACACAAAAGCGCTATGCGGTAAGCTTCTTTACAGGGACAATACACATCTAAGTGAATTTTATAAATAAACTAATCAATTACAATTTTTTGTAACGAATAAATACATAAAAGCACATTTTACGATGATATTAACAATGCCGATATAGAAAAAATGACAATAACATAAATTTGATCACACGTGAGGATAACGTTACCTCTTTAATCCCTCTACCACAATATTTTTTTTTTGGTCCGTAGAATATTGTTATATCGAGGTTTCACTGTATATTTAAACTAAATAATAGAATATAATTGTGTGTGTGTGATAAATATTATCACATTTCGAGATATGATTATGTGATTTGTATATAATTTTACGCAATACTATAGAGCTCCCCTATGGGCCAGTTAAGAGAACGAATTGGTTAGGCGATATGGTTTTCCCATAGAAACTTGTGATTGCCGTAGGCGTATTGCCATTTTCACGAGGGTGGGGGAGTTACGTTCTTTTTTCCTGCAATAATTTTATAATAATTTTCTCTATAATCTCGGCTCTTGGGGGGGGGGGGGTTAGCACCCTGAACCCCCTTTGCATACGCCAATGGTGATCGTGATCCTTGGTCGGCAGGGCCGCAACTGGGGGGGAGGACAAGCAGGTATCTTGCCCAGGACCAGAAGAGTGCGCAAAATTTGAAATTTATTACACACACACACACACATATTACAACATATAATACAGACGCAATATACAAAAAAAACCATATATATTACCATTTATATATTAGCCCAAGGGATTACATAATCCGTCCAGGGCATATTGATAGTGTAGTATATATTGGGGTTGACAACAGACCAATGGTGTATATAATTAAGATATAATATTGTCCTCGCATTACATTCGTAAAGAGAGAAAAAAAGATGCATGTATATGGGATTATTATTCAATTGTGTTGATTTTGTTTATGAGTAGTTTTTTGAATTTGTGTAGTGATTTTTCCGCTTTTATTTCGTTATTCAATCTATTATATTCTTTAGGTGCTACGTATATGAATTATTTTTGTATTATGGTTTTGTTTGGCTTAATTATGGCGTATTGAATTCCGTGTTGTCTTGTTTGTCTCTGCTGGTGTTTAATTCTGAACCAATCGGGATTTTTCTGAATAAAGAATAATATTTTGTAAAGATAGAGTTTATTGATGTTAAATCTATAATCATTGTGACAGTCTTGGATTATATTTATTTTTTCAGATATATTATTCACAACTTTTCTCAGAGTGTTTCTTATTATATTTATATTTGAGTCATAATCACCGCCCCATACCGATATACCATATTGTATGACTGGTTAAATCCATGCGAAGTAAATAGTACGAAGAAATTTAGGGGATATAATATTTTTCAAGCAGTAAATCCTGGTATTGATGTATTTTAGTTTATTGCTTACTGTCACCGCTTGAGTCTTCCATTTAAGGTTTTTATTAAAAACGATTCCTAGATAGTTTATTTCATCGGACTCCTTAATTTCAGTACAGCGACACTCATTGCGTGAGCAATGACCTACATGATATTGTATTGTTATTGGTTCTATATTTCCGTTATTATATAATTGAAAATGCATAAATTTAGTTTTATTTAAATTAAGGGTCAATTTATTATATTTTAGCCATTGTGAAATTATTGTCATATCATTTTCAGCTTTACATTTAAGGTTTAGGTTATCATTATCGGAAATGAAGAGCACTGTGTCATCTGCATAACTAATAATATTTCCATTCAGTTGTAGGTGATGTATGTCATTTACATAAATCAAAAAGAGTATCGCTCCGAGTACCGATCCCTGTGGGACACCGCTTACTATTTGCTTAAAAGATCCTATTTCATTTTTAATTTTAATTGCCTGTTTTGTGTTCGTTAAGTAGCTTTTAAACCAGTCGTGTATTTTTCCTCTTATACCAGCCTTATTAATTTTGTCCAGAAGTATTTTATGGTCAACGCTGTCAAATGCTTTACGTAAATCCAAAAAAGCAGCAAAGGTTTTTTTATTGTTATTGACATTCTTGTAAATGTATTCAGTGAGTTTTAGAACTGCCATTTCTGTGTTTTTATTTTCAAGAAATCCAAATTGGTTTTTTGCAAAGTAAGAGTTAGAGTTGAGGAAATCCATAATTTTCATTTTCATAACCCGTTCTATGACTTTAGACATAATTGGAAGTATCGATATTGGGCGATAATTATTATAATTATTAATATTTCCAGTTTTGTGAATAGGTCTAACAATGGCATATTTAAGTTTTTCAATAAAAGTACCTTCAGTAATTGAAGTATTGATTATATGTGTTATGAACCGCAGATGATGTTTACAGACTATATTTAGCATTCTAGCATTAATGCCATCGTATCCAATTGCTTTGTTATTATTTGATTTCATAACTATATATTTAACATATTTTTCTTCTACTGGAGTAAAAACCATAGAATTAATTTGGTTATAAGACATTTGAATTGGACAATGATCGTTATCAGTGTCTGTCTCATTTGATTCATTGCTGACAACATTAATAAAATAGTCATTCATTTTTTCTACCACAATACCGAGATCTTCATCAGTGGGTATCTTTATTATTTTCTCATTTTTATTTATTAGGTTGTTAATGATTTTCCATTGCTTTTTTTGTATCGTTTCCACAAGCATTAAATTTATTGTAAAAATATTCCTCTTTGGTACATCTAATCTTTTTTTTCAGCATTTTTTCATAATTTTTGTATTCTAACCTGGCTTCTTGATTATGTGCGTTTCGCTTGAATTTTTTATATAATTTCTCTTTAATATCAATCATTTTTTTTAGTTCAACCGTTATCCATTCATTTTTCTTTCCATTTTTATTATTTTTAATACTTTTCATCCAGAAACAACGGTGTTTGTAGATGATATCAATAAATATTTCGTATAATATATTCACATTTTTCTCCGAGAAAACATTTTCATTCACTTTACAATTTTTTATGCAGGTCTCAAAGTTTAAATAATCAACCCTATCAATGTTGTTCTGCTCATGAGTTTCAGATTTTGTAATTTTTGTTTTTTCAGCATTATAACCATTTAAAAGTAATGGCCAGTGATCAGTTATATGAATTTTGGCTATTGCAGTTTTATACTGCCAGTTTAATTTCGAATTTCTTATATATATATGATCGATGCACGATGTTGATCATGTAGGCGTATTAGTATAAGACAAAAATCCATTTTTCGCCATCATGCCTGTTAATTCCTCCGTTTCATAGTTTATTTTTAAGATATCAATATTGAAATCTCCCATACAAATTACATTTTGATATTTTATATTGCTAATAATGGATTCAAATTCGATTACGAATTGCATTGGTTGGAAATCATGTGCTCTATAAATCAGTATTATACACAACTGGAGATTAGAATCATATGAACAAGTTATTTCTGCTGTATTCATATGCAAATCGATTTTTTGTACAGCATGAGCATTTCTTATGTATGCTATTACTCCTCCGGATTTATTCCTAGTTCTTGTCTCACAAATAATATAATACCCGGGTATTTGATATAAATCTATTTCATCATTTTTTATCCAAATTTTACTTAATAAGATATAGTCGAATGAGTAATTTATTTATTTTTTTATTTCGGTGATCCTTGGTCGGCAGGGCCGCAACTGGGGGGGGGGGGGACAAGCAGGCATCTTGCCCAGGACCAGAAGAGTGCGCAAAATTCACCTTTTATAGCCTCTTCTTCAAAATTACAGGGAGGGGGGATGTCAAAATATGTGCTTACCTCAGCTGATCAAGCATTTAGTTGCGGCCCTGATGGCTAGTGTTCAATGTCAAAGTCTCTCGATTAACGATAATACCTCTGTTATGGTATTTTTCTCCGTCCGCAGAATATCGTTCGTTATATCGAGATTTCACTGCAATTTTATCATGAATAATACTAGCTACAATACCCGTTGTTTTACCCCGTGTACCCGTGTTACAATACCCCGTGTTTTCTTCATTTATTGGGAGGATTGGAAAAGTGACAAACCATTACAAAGGAATAAATATATAATACTGGCAGGATTAAAGAAGTGACAAGCCATTGTAAAAGCACGTGTCAAACGCATTACTAGGGAACCACGGTAACCAAAGTAAACATTCCGAAAGTGATTGTTGAGGCCCAGAAACCATTGTTGCCCGACGATTTTTCGTCTATTTCGGGTATCTGCCCTTCTCTGACGAACTTTTAAAGTAGCCTATCGTTCGATCCGGGCCCTGTTTGGTATATATCCAAATTTTGGCGACGATCGATCTAAAATTGTGGATTTGTATAGAGAACATACACACAGACAGAAAATCAAGTATATATATAGATATATATGCACAGTATAAAATTTTTTCTCTCAGATGAGATATCCACACCGCATCTCTATAGTTTCGTTGTTCACCAAACAAGCAAGTATACTCATACTACACCAAATGAAACTACTGTAGAATCTTTACACATGACGAACCAGTTTGAAACGTGTTTTACACAAAACAAAATTTCTATCCAAACGTTTAACTTCAATTTAGAACATCAAAGATTATTCCTATAACGCACGGGTTCTCAAACTGTGCGCCTTCTTTGTCTTTGTCATGGTGTGAGGTTTTCGAAAATATTCTTTGTTAAACAGCTCTGGAGAGCCGGTGGAGCTCGCGGATAAGCATTGAATAGTGGGAAAGAGCGCCTCAGGTGGAAAAAGTTGGAGACGCCCTGCTCTAACGTGAAGTTGTTATTCCATGCAATGATTTTTTTGATAAAACGAAGCGATTCCGTTATTCCATGCGATTCCCTAAAGGCGTGCAAAAAGAATAAATAAATTTAGGGAATTAAAGAGTTAAAGTAATAATACTGAAAACTATTTTCATTGGCCTTTTGGTTGAAGCACCGGCCTGAAAAATTGAACTGAAATAATTTAAATATTTATGTTCACTTCATCTATTCAACTGAGCAACTTTACAATTCTGTTACAGTCGTTTATACGACGTTCAAGAGGCCGAGTCAAAACGTTTTATGTATAAGTCGAAGTGAATAACAGCCTTTTTAAAAAATTTTCGCCCCCCCCCCCATACATATAAAATGTTATAAAATTTTACGTGTTTAATTGCATTCCAATTCTGTTCTAAAAAAATATTTCATACTTCAGAGGAAATTAAATCACATTTCAAATCATTTAAAGAAATCAAATTTAGCGCAACACACATTACCTTTGGGACACGACATTGGGTACAACAAAATCTTCTCGACTTGCAAAAATTTCCCCATCTTGGACTTTTTTTTTGGCAGTAAATGATTTTCAATCAGGAGGTTGCTCTTTGGTTGTTTCTCTACTTTATAATCGTTTCAAAAATGTGAAACCAACATATTCAACTGGTTTGCAAGCAGGGTCGTCATTTCAACTTTCTCCGGGGGGGGGGGGGGGCGGTCAAAACACATGTACTCAATATATGTATATATGTATATATACCATTTTTAATGTATGTTCAAAAGCCGGGGGGGGGGGCTTTTGTTCCCCCCCCCTAAATGACGGGCCTGTTTGCAAGATGAACTTTCGTTATCAATTTAAAATTCTTGTTGAATTCGTCCAAAATTTCAAGTTTTTTTAGAGAGAGCGTTTTTTGTTTTTCCGACTTTACGAACGACGAATTTGACAGTCAGCAAGCAGTGCCGTCTGAACGCATGGACCCACCCGAGCACGGCCCGGGGGCCTCAAGAGAAGAGGGGGGGGGCCTCACAAAAATGGGATGTAATTGAAATTTTCGAGAATTCTCTAGGTTGGGCCTCGGAAAAATCAATTGGCCCTTAGGCCCATGATGCTCTTAAGACGGTCCTGTCAGCAAGCAAAACACCACATCGAAAGAAAGTTCTACAGGAAATGATCGATAGAATTTACTGTGCATGTGTTCCTATTTTCGGCAGACCTGCACCCCCCAAATGCTTACAGTAGATTTTCTCACCCTCTCGGGATAACGTTGAAAACATAGGAAGAGAAAAAATTCTGAAAGGTCATATGGCCGTCAAAACAATTGAAACCCATTTCTTCGGGACTCTCCAGATCCGCGTATTCTCAGAAGGAGGCAATAAACAAATCACCTAACTGTCCACTCTAAATGGTCATCAGCCATCTCACTGGCAATTTTCGTATACGTCAGCAATCACCCTAGAATTTATGTCTTTTGCGGTGACAATATGCTAGAACTGTTGCAGCAACGCTTTTTCACTGCATACAAAAATTTTGTGCGCATTTGATGGATATAAATTACGTTTTTATTTTTTCAAAAGTTTCCGAGTTTTAGTCGAAGTGAAAACGTCGAATAATTGAGGTTTTACGTTAAATAAATGAATGAAATATTTTAACATTAAAATGTATTGTTACCACAATTGCTACCCAAGTTAAACGTTGTATAAACATGGAAGTCGTATAACTGAGTGACGTATGAACGAGGTTACTCTGTAATTTGTAGATATTCCCTATTAAAAATAATCGTTTTTAAACTTTATGAAACACAATTCAACAAACATCGCAACTGGCCTCGATGCAGGGCCAAACTCTTCTGACATAGATTCATTATAGTTAACTCTTAATGCTCAAAATAAAAATTTAACAAAAATTCAAATTTTTAGCTTTGCTTACCGTTTGTTTGGGCTAGAACCGTAGGATTCATCCACGTGGGAATTTTTTCAGAAGCAAGGAAAAAACCCCTTGATTTGTTCGGACTGGGAGAGGGAGGGGGTTACTAGAGGGGCCGTGAGCGAAATCACGAGATTCAGTACACACGTCATTACAGCCATTTCGTGCAATACATTCAGCGGGAAAACGCTTTAAACGAGAAATCTGGATGAGTATCAGTAATAAGAGTTGGCACCAGAGAGTCGCAGGACCCAAGGAGGAAAAAGTAATGCGGGATCCACTGTATACAAAAGCTTGCAGCAAAGCTGTCTCAGTATCGACCCGCCCACGAGAGTGGGGCTGGCGGAGCTTCAGGCCTGGGGCCAGGACCATTCTTGTCATTTTTTGTCTTTTTTCCACACTATTAGTTCACTATAGAGGGGGTCCGCTGAAGAGCGCAGCCTACGGGCCCCTGTTCCAGGATGTTGGGGGGGGGGGGGTTCATGCGCTTTATCGGCAACCAGAGGCAATTTCACTGTGGAATACGTCGTCTGTTTACTCCAATTTTCATTCTATCCAGACATTATGGCCTTCTACGAACTGAAACAGCAGGGGTACAGGGCTACCCTTCTGTAGGTCCCTACACACGCTAGACGACTAGATAAGGATAATTCTAGTGGCCTCCCTTATTCTAGTGGCTATAGCCCTGAGGACACACAAAATGCTGGTGCCCTTGACGTCTCAGTAGCCAGACCATTACAATGTCTTTTCCTCCTTCCTAGGAGAACGACTGCCATGAGAGCCGGGGGGGGGGGGCCCTTGTACAATGTTCTTTTCTTCGTTTCCGGTTTTTTTTATCGTTTTTTTTCGTTTACTTGTACATGTGTATAGTTAAAAAAAATTTCAATGAGATCTAAGGTACCTAGTTCAAGATATCCGTCCATACGAGTACAAATTGATATGATTGATATTAAAGAGTCCTGTCTATTTTCCTATGGGATATATCTGAAAGAAAAAAAATCAAAAAGTTCTTTCCACGGGGCCCCCCTGACTCCCGGGCCCCAGGGCTGGAGCCCTGTCAGCCCCCCCCCCCATGTGGGGGCCATGTTCGCCGCAAACAACAGCAAGATTCTTGCTTATGGTTCCCCGGTCAAGAAACTGGATTTAGGTCTCCGGAAACCTTTTCCCTGGACATTTCTCGTAGCTGACGTCACTTCACCAATACTTGGAGTTGATTTTCTTAGCAACTTAATCGTTGATGTGCGAAACCGACGACTTGATTCGCAAACATCATTACGGGTACTCGGATCGATCAAGCCCACAACACAACCTTCCGTCACTACCATTGGAGATTCTGAATACCATGCTATATTTCAAGAATTCCCAGATGTCTTCAACCCTTCACAGATAGGTAAAACAGTGAAACATGTGACGCGACACCATATCATCACTCGAGGACCACCGGTGGCTTCGAAGCCTCGACGTCTCAGACCAAATCCAAAAATTCAACAACAGGTGAAAACCGAGTTTGGATTCCTTTTGGAACAAGGGATTATCCGGTCCTCCAAAAGCCCTTGGAGCTCACCGTTGCATATTGTGCCCAAAGCAGATGGTACTGTACGTCCTGTCGGCGATTATCGTCGTCTAAATAGTGTTACGGAATTTGATTCTTACCCGATACCACATATTCAAGACGTTTCTCAAGAATTGCATGGTAAGTCTATTTTTTCTAGACCAGACATCTTCAAGGCATACCATCAAATTATCATTGCCGAAGAAGATATACCAAAAACCGCAATCACAACCCCTTGGGGTTTATTCGAGTATACAAGATTGAGCTTCGGTCTCGTAAATGCCGCTCAAACTTTTATGCGGTTCATGCATGAAGTATTACGAGGTTTACCATTCTGCTATGTATAACTTGATGACATTTTATGCTTTTCTGAAAATGCCGAAGAACACAAAATTCATTTAAAACAAATATTCCAACGTCTTCAACAGTATGGCTTAGTTTTAAATGTGTCAAAATGCATATTTGGTGTTTCTGAGCTTGAATTTCTGGGACATGTGATCAAACCATCGGGTATCACACCTCGTCCAGACAAAGTGCGAGCTGTACTCGATTTCAAGCAACCGGAAACAATTGAGCAATTGCGTAAATTTTTAGGTCTCATAAATTTTTATCGCCGTTTCCTACCTCATGCAGCTGAGACACAAGCGCCACTGCATGATCTATTGAAAGGTTCTACGAAAAAAAGAAAAGACGAAACAAAAGTTGTGTGGTCTACATCAACTTTGAAAGCATTTGAAGATTGCAAAAAGTTACTAGCTAATGCCGCATTGCTGGCACATCCATCTCCGTCTGCCCAATTAGCTCTACACGTAGATGCTTCCGACTATGCTATAGGTGGTGCACTGCACCAGGTGACGGACAATGGTCTTCAACCGCTAGGTTTTTTCTCACGTAAACTTTCACCCACCGAAACAAGGTATAGCGCATACGATCGAGAACTTCTTGCCGCATATTCTTCCATAAAATTTTTCAGATATATGCTTGAAGCTCGTGAGTTTATACTTTTCAGTGACCATATACCACTGTGCTATGCGTTTCGACAAAAAAGTGAAAAATGCTCACCTAGACAGCTAAGGCATTTAGATTATATATCGCAGTTCACAACGAACATTTGCCATATTCCTGGATCGCAAAATATTTTCGCTGATATCTTATCACGCGTAACAGCAATTTCAGTTCCTGGACCTCTTGATTTTACTGCCATCGCTGAGCAACAAGAGGGGGATAAAGAACTAGAGGAACTTCTAAAGAGCAAATCAGCTTTGCAACTGAAGAAAGTATTTCTTCCAGACTCAGCTAAAGCGCTCTACTGTGATTTGTCAACAGGTGCTGTTCGACCTTATATTCCAGAAAAATTTCGATATGATGTGTTTTGGAATATGCACAAACTCTCACACCCAGGAATTAGACGCACTATTGATTTGGTCAGGAAGCGATTCATTTGGCCATGTCTAGCTAAAGACTGTGCTAAATGGACAAAAGTGTGCATACCATGCCAAAGATCCAAAGTGCACAAGCACACGAGATCCACGCTACAATCGTTTGTGGAACCTTCCCTACGATTTCAACATATTCATTTGGATATCATTGGCCCACTGCCCATTTCCGATGGATATTCTTATTGCCTAACAATGATAGACCGGTTTTCACGATGGCCAGAAGCGGTACCTATCCGCGACATCACAGCAACCACGGTAGCTGCAGCTTTTCTTTCCACCTGGATTTCTCGATACGGCACACCTTTGACAGTAACAACTGATCAAGGTGGCCAATTCGAATCGCAGCTATTCCGAGAGCTGTCCAAATTCATCGGAGCAAAACGGGTTAGAACAACTGGACACCATCCACAAGCAAACGGTATGTTGGAAGAGTGGCATCGCCCTCTCAAAGCCGCGTTGAAATGCAACCAAACCCATAAATGGACTGAAGCATTACCTACAGTTCTACTCGGTCTTCGGTGCTCTCTGAAACAAGATTTGGGGTGCACACCTGCAGAACTACTGTACGGAGAAACTTTACGATTACCTGGTGAATTTTTCCAAGCACGAGCTAATTCCAACTCAACTGACGCTTCCGAGTTTCTACAAATGCTGAGAACTCACGTCCAAACTTTCCAGCCACGACCATGCCAAACGGCATGGAGGACATACTACATTTGTTCACCATGATTTGAAAACTACTTCTCACGTTTTCGTGAGAACTGATAGGGTGAAACGTCCTCTGGAACAGCCATTTGAAGGACCATACAGAGTGATCAGCCGGACCGACAAAGTGTTCAACGTGGACATAAGAGGAAAATCAGTGTCAGTGTCAGTCGATCGGCTTAAACCGGCATTTCTTGTGAATCCGACGGTGGAGCCGGTACCTGTATCTCCAAACGTACCAACTGCAGTTACGTCTGACGGACTCGCAGCTGATTCTGCTGTGAAACCAGTAAGAACCACTCGTTCTGAAAAACACGGACAATGTAGTCGTTAAAATGCTACCCCGGGCATTGCACTTCTATATTTCATAAACTGGCACTTATTCAACGCTTATCTGGTTTCGTTTTCAGCTAGATGCAATGCATCAAAAATTACACAGATTCTTCTGCAAATTATTCTATCCAACGCAATCATAGATTGAATTTTATAGACAAAATATTTCTTTACATATTATTAACATGGTAATTTTTTTTTTTTTGCCACCAGCAATAATGAATGTAAATAGCGTGTTGAGCAGAAAGTCTGCTGTTAGAACCAATAGCTTAAATAATGATTTAATTTAATACAAAGAGCATGTTTACTTTGTCTGAGGCCACCCCATAGATAGGGAGTGTTTTTCGAAACGTACTTCGAGACAGAGAAATGAAAATGCTTTGATTTAGTACAGTATTATACAAATGCAGGAATCTTTCTCTTCTTCGAGATGTGGAGTTTTTCGACAAAAAGAGTTTTGAGAAAGAAAGGTTTGACTGTATACCATTTCATGGCATAAGAAATACGTTATTCAAAGATCCTCATACTTTCAACATTATGACAAAACACTGGCTGAATCATACTTATAGGGAGTCCTTGAACACATTCAGGAGGGACAAGAAATGGGCAACATCATGATTTTTCCAATCGCTAACCCATACAGAGACAATCAATATCCCTTTAAGATCGGAAAATTTTTGAAAACATGATTGTTAAGTATTTCACCCGCACGATCGATCGAGCTCGGTCCTAAAGGGGGTATAGCACGGGGTTCAAAGAATAATATAAATGGAAACAAAACACAATAATTTTTTTTTTTCAGTATAACTGAAACATTTATTTGATATATAAAGTATTTAAAAAATGTCATTCACAGAAGGAGGAAAAAAAAAAAAAAAAAGAAGAAAAAAAAAAAAACCGAACGAAAACCAAGAAACAAATTATTTAAATACACTTTAGTAGTAGTAGTAATTTATAGCGAAGAAAATACCAGAACTATACATTCATTATTATGTATTATATAATCGTCACAATGAAGTAAATTTGGAGAGAATTTGAAGCTTTGTAAATTCAGTGCATTTTGGCAGTAAATTTGGTGCAGTGCAATCGAAATTACATTCGGTAGTGTGTGAGTAGTATTACAACCTTTTTTTTTTTTTCATAGTAAAGCACTTGAAATTTCTCCAATTTGGAATGGTATAACGAAGTATTTTATACACACGTATATATAACATGGGGAGAAAAAGATTTGGTGTCATTTGTTATCTTTTTTTAACATAAGTTGTATGAACATCAATTTAATTATAATTGAACATTATTCCAATATTTTCATTTGTCAATCACATTAGATAAATTGAAAAAATAATAATAGAAAAAATGAAAACGAAACTAAAGAAAATAATTATTGTACAGTACTTTGGTGCGAGTATTCTCCTCAGAACCATTCCAGGAGGTAGACCAGCCACAACTGACCAGCTTCGGCTGAATTTCATTGTTAAATTCGACAAGTCGCAATGATGGTGAACGTACAAAATTCTGGGGAGAACACTGGGGGTGCATTATCAGCCCACAATATTAATCGAAAATTAGCCTCCTCCAATAGATATCAACAAAAATTATTATCACGCCATAGCTTCTTTTTTTTCAGTTCTGAACAAGAAACGAACATTTAACACGTATAACCGAATCCTAAAAATAAAATTTTTCTATATCGTATATATGAGAGACACAAATGTCAAAAAACAGTTTTTCTTTTTACAAACATAATTTACATAAAAACAACAATATAATCGGAAACAATCCTAAATAACTAATATCCAAGGCAACAAATAATTCAACACTTTTTACCGTAAACTTGAGGAAAAATAAACAGAATCACGTAATTTTCTTGATTCCTACTCGTATAATGTACAGGGCGTCTACAATTACAGTTTGTGTATTTCTGAGCTGTCTGCAGCTACAATGGAATTTTGGGGATGTCTTATTGAAGGAAAAAAAAGTGAGGATTTTCAAAGCCCTTCTGAAAAGACCAAAAATCTCACGTCTTCGTCAAATCTCATGATGTGTTTCGCACATTTTTGGAAACTCTAAGTTATATTCATTGGTGGGGAAATGAGAAGAAATGGTTCTGTTGAAGATGCTCAGGTAGACCGCCATAAAGATTGAGTATTATAGTCTCATTAGCTCAGTAAGTATCCCTATTCGTCCTGAAAATCAATAAGGAAACACCCTCTAGTGATGGATGCCAGAACAGATTTCTCTCTCATCCCTACTCTCTTTCGAACCAAACACAACTTGGGTCTATCACCATCGTTAATTTACTATTGAACGAGTTGTTTCATGTAAACCTGTCTGTCCGGATGCATATCTGGTGTTGTGAATGAATTTTTTTAGCACTGCCATCCATTTTTTAAAGTACGAGTGAAGTATGATGTGAACATCTATTATATGATTGTAGGTCTGTTGCTTCCTGTGACAAGACTTTTTAACAGGGAAGATTGGCCCACATTCCAGAAAGTTCGGACCCATAGAAAACAAACTTCAGCCGACCACCATTGTGCCACCAGTGGGGTTCGAACACGGGTCCTCGTGATGTCAGGATGTCAGCCCATCACTACGACCACACAGTGGCTCTCATCCCCCCCCCCTCTAAGATGTTCGCAAAGTTTCATACCTTTTGACGAACAATTGCTGCAGAAAGCTCATAAGACACGCCAAATTCAATTAAAACAACCCTGATTTTTTATAAGCGCACATAGGACAGTCACGACTTACACATGAGAAACGAGCACACTAGAGCAGCCATTGACTACGATCAATCCTCAAACACTATAGCTGTGTTTGTTTCTGCCATTATCTACTGTAACAACGCAGGACAAAAAAGATATTTCACAATTGGTCACAGACACTGTTACTTGACATTCTGACATTATTGCACTACTGCGACAGAGATTTCTCATCATTACCTTCCGGCATTTTGGGAGTATATTTCTTGATGTATCATCATCATCAGGACTAAAGATGCATAATTTATTTATAAGGCACTTCTTTGAGTAAGTACCTGTTTTCTCGTACCAGACATTTCTACTGTTGTCAGAAAGTAACACATTTATTGCTATGGGAAGAAACGATAACTTAATTTCTTTCTTTTTCTAACGGACATTTATTTTTCAAGAAATCAACTGAACACAAAGGTTTGTAGAAAAAAATCCATGCTCACAGCTGTATCTGGGAGCAAGTTAATGCAATAATAATAACGGCGACACAAAATCAAAATGTATTGAAATTTGCCGAAATAATGGAGCTATATCGATTAAAAATAAATAAATCATGCAGTGAAGACAAACCAATGCGGAAGCATGGTTTATAGCTATGACAGACTTGTAATTGTGGCATATAGAACGCTTTCAAAATGACATGTGTATACGAGGGTCACCCTAAAGATTTTTAGCAGCTGGCGTAAAAAGTATTATGGGCAATTATGCATGCGGGAATATGTTTCGTGAGGGTCTAGAAACTTGAGCCTTCATAGTTGAGAAAATTAATGTTCAGAAGCAAAACGAAGCCGATAAAACAAAGCAAAAAGGATCTCTGTACGGCCCAATTACTAGTCATGATTTCAAGCAGGGCTTCAACGAAGATTTTTGTGTGTGTGGGGAGGGGGCAAACATGATTTTTGCTGCCCCACCACTAAAATTCAATGACTATATGCTGATATTTTTGTTCCCTTCTAAAATTTCCTGCCTGGGGCAAATGCCGCTCTTTAATCCTCTCCTCTAGTTTTGGCCCTGCATGGACCCAATGCAAGTATACGCCTACGTTACCAAGTTGGAGCCTCCAACACTAGTGTACATGTCATGCTGCTACGGAATATATCACAACAAGTACAATGACTCGAATTCAAGACCGTAATGTGGGGGGGGGGAACCACCAGAAATGAGAGAAAGTGATTGAGGTATAAGGTGTATGTGACTTTATACACATATGGAATAACATGGTTTTAAATCTAAGTCTTTGTTTTATCGTTTTAGCCTCTCCCCACGAAACACTAGTCGCCTTCCCCCAAAAAACATTTCTGGCTACGGTTCTATTGAAATCCGTGACTAAAAAAACAAACAAGTGATTTTAATAGATACAATTTCCAAAAAAAACCTCAAGCCAAGCATCCACAGAGTAAAAGAGTAAAAACAGTTTCGACGTCCTCGGCTGCACCACTGGCTACAGGAGCCCAAGCAAGGCAGTAGTAAGAGGGAGGACCAGGAGATCCCTTCGGGGGTCACAACTATTATTTTAGTGGAGGGCAAACATGATTTTTCTGCTTCGTCCACTGTAAAATTCAATGATTTTATGAGTGTTCCTTTGTCCTCCTTAAATTTGCCACCGGGGAAAGTTGTTCCCTCCGCCCCGACTGAAAGCAACAAAAATTTAGTAACAGCTGTTTTAGTTAAATTGCATGCACTTTTTGGAGCAACAGTTGAAAATTGGTAACATAACTTTCAACATGGACAGAAGCCTCTGGTAGATCAGGAACACTTGAGACAGACAACCTGCTGAAGTTGTAGTACCTGAAAGCAAGCAAACTATGACTGTTTTTCATTGATAGTGTGACACTCAAAATCTTGCTTATCAGGAGAATTGAGCGGCCTCTAGGCATCGGATCTTCTATGGTGCCAATCATTTCGCATTACCATTTCAGGGTACGAAAAGATAAAAGTTGTTCAGATGCCATATCACGCGACAAAAACACATGAGCTAGGATTGGTGCCTCTCCACTGAAGAGTACATATAAAAATGATTCTGCTGCTAAAAAGTTTTAGAGTGACCTACCATTACATTTGAAAAAGACTGTCGCAACTCGCCTCCACGAGAGTCCTTCAAGCAATTCCAAATGTGCAAAATTTAAGCAACCAAATATATTTTCTTTTATTTCCATCGACTCTTTTGTTACATATTTTTCTTTTATTGCTTCGGATCGTTTCACGTAATGTGCGTGAGCATGTGCATGATATTCATACCGAAAATCGGTATATTATATTCCCATGTACCATACATACATGTACCTTCATACATAACAAACAAACATATTTTAAATTGACCGTCAAGAAAGAAACAATGTTATTTAACACATAATGCGCACACCATTAATTGATTGCATTGAATGGGGATAAAAAAAAAATCAAACGATTAGGTTTAAAAATGAATTTTTTTTTGTTTTTTTAAATATACGTATATATATTATTATATATTTCAATTCAAATATATATTTATAGAATGATAACATTATGGAAGTGTTACCAATGGTCCTTTTCAACACGACTGGATTAACAGCCGCTCATTATCTGAATACATAATTTTTAATTACTGATTGGTTAAATTATTTTGGGAGCTAGCATCGATTATTTTACCAGAAAAAAAAAAATAAATAAAAATAGAAAATTATTGATTCTAAATTCAAAATTAATCTGGAATCTAAAGATATTATTAAAGAAATGACTTACGATTTGACTAACTATTGACGGCTGTCATTCTAATCATTATCGATATAAATGCATGGAATCTCGAGATAATTTTTTTTCTTCTAATCTAATTATTTGATGTTGAAAGGAATCTTCATTTTTGTATATATATATATATATATGTATATAAATACTAATTAGCGAGCGATTTTGATTTTTTTTTTTTCAATTATCGATTTAAAGCTACTGAAACTTGATCATTTTGAAAGATTGTGCCAGAGTGAGATAAGCATTTCAAATCTATTACGGGAATCTGGAAAAAAGAAAGAAGAACTGTACTGTATATTTCTATCTGAGTATAATACTAACACTATTTTATAAACCGTAACAGGAATAGGTAAAGAACAAATATGCAATATCATGTAAAAACTACACAGCACATTAAAAAAAAATTCTTGGAACGTTGAATATTTGCCAAACGCGACCGAGTTACATCATTCCTTGTGGCAGTTAACAAGCAAAGGATTTTCCCACCCCGATAAAGAAATTTGACTAACACTTGTGAGAGAAAACCTTGAATGAATTGCAATCACAAAATAGAACACACATACAGTCACCTAGAGCCATCGCTTATAAGAATAAAATCGACTAAATCAAAACCAAATGTGATTCTAATGCAGGACATCATTAGTTATAAGAATTATATTTCTCCCCCTGCTCAAAGGAATCAATTATTTTTCATCTAAAACTGCCAAATTTCATTTCAGTTTGGGTACTTTTCATTCAATAAGGTTGTTTGAAGAATTACTTACAATTAAATAATATGGTGGGATAAATTGAGAAGTCATCCATACTTAGATAAGACAACCATAATCTTTTTTTATGGGAAGTGCATTATTAACTTTTTTTAGTGATATATGCTTTTATATTGGGTTGCTGTATTTTGGTTATACATATTTGACATTCATATTTTTTATGGTCAATTTTTTCAACCACCTCGTTGGGCAATTTGCCTGTTGTGGCTTTTGTATTTGCATCACTTTTACCCAGGGCCGGATCAACCATTGAGCAAAATAAGCTCGTGCTTAGGGCATCAGCAGAAAAGGGGCACTGCAATGATCAAATTATAAATTTTTTTTTCCCAAGCATCAACCATTCGGTGGGAAATCCTTAAATTTGGGAGCACTCTTGATTGTACAGTTGAAGATCTTTATCGAAGCATTGACCAGGACTGCAACTAAGGGAAAAGGGGGGGGGGTGTCCCACGGTGCATGATTAGGAAGGGCGCTGGGATTTTTTTTGTCTGTTAAAAATTACGGGGGGCAAAATGGATACAGTTTCCCACGTGACAGAGTAAATTTTCGTTTCTAGTTGCTGCCTTTAAGGTGACACAAAAGCAATAAAAACCAAGTTAATTCTGGACAAGAACTTGTGTTAATGCTCAGTGTTTGTATTAAGATGAATTGAGAACTGATTTTGCTGAATTTCCATAAAGTAAGCCCAGCGCCGTCTAACAGCATCATAGGCCCCCCCCCTTCCCCGGGCAAAACAAAGTTTTCTGAGTCCCCCCCCCAATATAGCTATAAATACTTGCCTACCAATTTGCATGCTAACTCTCTCCAAAATTTTATCCAGGCAAAATTGTTACGAGGCCTCACCGGCATTTGAGGTTCCCAAGCCTTGGAATCACAGGCTCGGAGCAAAATGATCATTCTGAACACTTCCCCAGCTCAAAAACGCTTACCAATTTACATACTTATTCTCGAAAATTGTAAACAGATCTAATAATTGTCATGAAGCCCCGGGACATGCGTTAAGGTTAAAAGTAAAGGGGGGGGGGACTAGGGGGCACCAAATCACATGAGTACTTAGGGCCTTCGTATGGGTTAATCCAGCTCTTTGTAACAGTCACCCATGTATTGACTGTATCTTTCCCATAAAAACAATGATTGCAGCTTTGTAGAAAAGATATCTTTGATGAATGACAGAAGTTATCTGCAAGAAGTTTTCAGTAAAAAAAACAGAGAAACCAGTTTAGCGTTTTTTCAAAGAACTATTGATAAACAAATCTATTTAGAGTAGTAATTCCCGAAGTGGACATGGAACAGATTACTGGGACGATATAATTTACTGATACAACATGAAGTGCTGTAGTTGATTCAACAAAGGGAGCCGATGGGAACAATTTTTGGAAGAAAAGAGAGGGGATGCGATGAGACAGAAAGGTTTTGAAGACTGATCTAGAGACGTGCACATGGGAAATAATACACTGTAGTAACATTTTAGTCAGTCCACATTAACACTTCTTATGCAGGCGATTTTTAGCTGTAATGATAAAAGTGTGTATTTCCTTTTAGGCATAATACCGGTGTGATATTGCAAACTTTCCATCACTTTCATCTCGTTTTTGTATTCCCCCTTCCCATTTTATATTTTTTTTACAAACCTGAACTAGACACAGAGAGAAGGAAAGGAAAAAAGATTGAACACCATTTCACCCCACCCTCGTTTTGAAAATATAGCAAAGGATCAGGCCGCAACTAGGGGGGGGGGGGTGGGTGGGGTGGCAGGAGGGTCTTGTGCCTCAGGCACTGGACCCAAGAGGGCATGAATTTGAATCTGACGCTTCTCCTCCAACATTACAAGGGGGGCGTCAAATGCTTGCCCCGGGTAACCAAGCATCTAGTTGCGGCCCTGCAAAAGGATTATACATTTGGCAACTTTCTGCAGCTGAATAACGAGTTCCATATTAAATTTCAGGCAAGGTTAGACTGAGATCTCAGTCCCCCGCTCGCAATGTGATAAGTCAGTAAACATTTTGCTAGTGATTTTCCAACAGCAGAGCAAGAAACCTCTTGAGCATCTGAAAAAGTTTATGGATTAGAAATGATCTTTCTATTACTGTGTAATCAATAATGCTTGACTTGGAAAAATGTGTGTGCAAACTTATTTAGGAATCTTCAACCCAAATGAATGTAGGAAGATATTTTACTAAGTACAAATAATAAACAATATATATAGTTTACAATATATATATACAATATAGTTCAATTTATAAATTGAACTATAAATGTTTAAGCCTACATAAAATTTTGAGAGTTAAAGTATTAAATAACAAATTTTTACTCATATTTTGATATTAGTCCAAAAAAAACTGATGCAAAACATCAATTTTTTTGTTAAAAGGTTGTAAAAATTGCTGCATAAGTGGGCAACAGAGAAAAATCTTTGGGTATAAGAATCATCTGAATATAAGAATCAAAATGGGTGAACCGAATACAATTCTTATAATCTGCGGTTACTGTACGTTGTATATTCTTAATCCGGTTGAAACCAATTTGGATCATGGTATTAATCATTAACTCGGCAGAGAAGGATGTAACACCCATATTCGGCAAATATTCAAGATTTTCCAGAACTTTTCTTGAAAATACTTGTATTTTACATTTAAAAAAAAAGATGAAATGAATGAATTTTGCATTCAATAATTTCAAGATGCGATAAGAAATAAATCACAATGAAAAATTTCAGATTCGTCATAAATACCATACATTTTTTTTTTTTGAGAACATGGCAGAATTTGTAAATATAGGAAGAAACAAATTTTCCGTTGATCGCAACTTCATTGATTGATTCATACATTTTATAATAAGCCTGAGAAAAAATAAAGTCAAAATTTGTATCCTCATTAATTATGGCTTTATCCACGATTCAGGACACAATGAGTGAAAAAGGTATTTTTTTTAATGTATATCACAATATATTATCTTAATTTACATAATTTACAAGCGTTTTTTTTTTCGTGTTCAATTTCAAAATAGTGAGTGTCGAATTTGCAACCACATCAGTTTCATGACAGAAGGAAGGAAAATTATATCCGTTTGTGTGCTTCTGATTTTTTTAATGCAGAATAGGGAACATTGTATTGCTTATGAAATAATTTATACTGATATCTCAACTACCAGCGATGTCACAGATGAACTATAACTAACTCGACGAATGCTCATAATTTTCAAAAAGACCAAGGTTAGGGTGGCCAGATCATACAACTGTGAGACCAGGAGGGATCTCTATAAGAACTGGGACACATAGTAGAGTCTTGAGATAATTCGGAGTCTCGAAATGTCAAGGTTCCGGATAATCCGAGGTGCTCTGATTACTCGAAATTCCCTTTTCAAACATAGGGGGCCTGAAGGCCTCCCCATGAATGTGTTTCGAGCCCCTGTTAGTCTCACTTATAAAGAGGCAGAGCCATAACTAGGATTTTTGCCGTCCCCCATAACTAAAATTTTATAATTTTATAACGTGTTCTTTGTTTCACCCTAAATTTTGCCACCCAGGACAGTTGCCCCCTCTAGTTCCGGTCCTGTACAGAGGCCACCAGTCTTAGCAGTTGTGTAATGAATAAAGAACAAAACAGGTAAGAGTATGTTTAAGTTCGGACAGAGCCGCCTGTAGCAAGTACAGCTGCACTTGCAATAGTGGGTATACTTGCAATACCTGTATAATAATAATAAAAAATTATTAAAAAATATAAGTTTGTACAGCAAAGCAAACTGCTCCAGAACCATGAAAATGTTCGGAACATTCAGAATAATATTACAAATTATAGAAAATCATTTGTTCCACAAAGGAACCTGAGATTATTTTTGCACTGGGCCGATCTGGTCTGATAGGGGTTGTCCTGAGTTTGAGTACCAAGTTGGCCACTCTGTATCGTTGCAATGTGTAACATACGCAAATTTTTCAAACTTGCGGCTGTGTTGACGACAGTCCCATGGATTTGAAGCTAATAAACACGTGGGTAGTTTGAAATTTCATAATATAATTGTTCTGCTGACTAAATAAAGCAAAATAATATGATTATGCAAATTCCAAACCGAGTCAAACAGGGCCCCATGCATTTATTAGCAAAAAACCGAGACATCTGGTCACCTTAATCCAGGTCACTTAACAAACTGAGTCGTATGGACCCAGGATAGTTATGATAGATAATAGAGTGACATCACTGAATCACTGTTCCCTGGATTCTAAGAAGACATTTGTAACACACGACACTGCAGACATTTAAACTGTGAGGTATTGTCTTATTGACCATAACATACAAACAATAAACCATGATAACAATGAAGACTTCTCGTTATTAGTACATAATTATCTAAGTAGATTATTATTTCTGTTTCTAGAATAATAAAACAGGAATTTCTAAGCCTTTTTTGAGCACATCATTCTAAAGTTTCAAAACAAAAATAAATTTTTTTTTTAGATGCAAAATACTGATGTGGTTGCCAATTTTATCAAACCTTCATGCATAGTACAGTGCGATATAATACTGAGAGCACCAACAAGTATGGAATTACGAGGCTTCCATTGCTATATAAGTAAAACTATAACTATGATCTTATGCGAGTTTTCTTCTTCTTTTTTTGGTAATATACGGCGTAATGTATATGTATATATATATGTGGGAGAAAAGACCCATTAACCCATATTTACAAGTTTCCATTCAACAGTTAAAATATATATATACCATATTTACATTGTAACTGACGTAACACTACAGCTGCAGGTTATCACTCTGGCTGTGCAATAGAACGTAATAGACACAAAAAGACCTCGAATTATACAAAACTTACACACACATTCATTAACACCCAGAAGGCACTTACATAATAAAGACAACACAAAAGAAAAAAAAAAAAGAGATAAATACATATTTCTTTTTTTCTGGACTTTGAAAAAGCACACACAAGAAAGAAAGAAAACAATGATCAACAGCACGGGTACAATCAAAAAATATCACCGACAATAAATCAATTTACGTAAAACAGCCTAATAAAGTCAGTCCGTACTTTGTCATATTTAAAAAAGACTATAAGGCAACCTAAAACCCTTATGGCAATGCTTTTCTGTCATACATTTGTGTCGGTATGGTACAAGTTATTTGTCCTCATTGTTAGTCAGACAGTTCATTGACCGAAAACAGGGATTTCGACCCGAAAGGGACACAATTTTAATGAGAAGATTTGCTGTAATTTTCGAACTGTAGCACATTTCTAAAGCAAAGTATTCAGATTATTACTATTCAGAAGCAAAGATGAAGCAATGGATTTTAACATAAAGATGGTATAGTGATGGCCTTTATATATTACGGCATATTATCGCGATTGATCAATAAAAGTCACTAGGAACGAGCGTTTTATAATTAAGAAACATGCTACAAACAAAACACATGGAATGAATGAACGTCAATTTAGAAAAGTGCAGAAGATTAACCCTTCAATATAACTTCCTGATTTTTCAAGTTTTAACACAATCTTTTGCTGCTCATCAACCAAACACATATACAGTACATAAAAATATGTACACCCATTCACGTACATTAATATTCACTTGCACTGTCGGTTTTAGTAATCAGTAAAAATTTAAAGCTTGCGTAAAGCCATAAACAGGGATATTTTCAATTTAAATTTTCTTTAAACTTATCGTCAAGAGTCGGAAAATATATAATTGAAACAAAACTGAAAGAACGTTCTCGTAAAATTATGAATTTCAATCACAAGTATATTGCCAATGTATCGGGATAAAAAAGGACTGCTTCTGGCTGTTTGGCTAATTATACTATTTTGAAAAAAATAAAAGAGGGCGATAAAATAATATAAGAACGCTATTGGGAGTCATCGTTATCAATAGAGATGACATTTTGTACCAGTTTTTAAGTATATGACTATATACTATAAAAGATAAAAACTCAGCTTTTTTTTATTTTCCCATTCAAAAATGTCTAAATATTCATGTAACGAGGAGTTGAAGAAATTGAATTATTACAAGCTATTTCTAGATATAGATGCTAATTATTATTATAATTTTTTGTACACTATATACTTCCAAGGTCTTTTTTTTCCACCTAAATTTTAGGAAAAGAGTAAATCTGATATATGTATATTCTATGATCGTAGCTAATGAGCTAAAAAGGCATATAAGTAAGTTTAGGCAAAAGCTAAGATATCTTTTTTTGTCAAGTAGAAGATATATATATATATATATATGTATATAATAGAATGTATATAAGTATATAATATAATTATCAACAACATGTTTTTTTTTCAACCTGCGCCTATAATACAGGCTAGGAAAAAAATTGGCAATTGGCAAATGTACTTTGAAAAAGACTCACTTTTTTTTTCACACTGTTTACAAAGCTTAATCATGTTACAACAGTGATAGATAACATGATAATTAATAGATAGTTTACGCAAACACGATCAACATGATCAGAATAGACTCACATAAAAACATTCAATATAATTAACAGTAGTTTTTTCTTTGAGGGGAAAAAAATTAATGTCACGTGTATGAGTTGGAAATGAGAAAACATTTTTTTCCCCTTCATGAATAAGGTTTAGAAACAAATGCCCGATATTTTTCCTCTGTTGTTAAAAGACAAAAAAAAAAGTAATTTATAATGAAATTTTGAAAAACATGTTAAGGCCTCGCTTAAAAAAAAGTATGAGGTTTGCCATTTTTACAAACTTAGAATCTAATAAATACAGTCAAACCTTGATAACTCGAATGTACAACAGCTGACGGGAAACTTCGACCTATCATTAGTTCGACTTATTGGAAATTCTGATTACGAAGAAGCAAAAAAAAGGATTTTTTAAAATAACAACAGTGTTATTTACGAATGTCTTATCAGTAAAAATATCAAACTACTGGATTCAAAGAAATTGGTAATGACAAATTAGTCTAACCTGTAATTATTAAATGATAATATTGAAGAAAAAAACTATTTAAACATGGATATACGTATTATGAGTATAGAAACCTATACACAATATTTGCATAGATTAAACTTATAAAGAGAAAACAAGATTGTATTATATAAAAAAAAATATGCAGAAATTTTTCATTTCTTTTCATTTCATTCACATTGGAAGAAAGTCTTGCATTAATAATGCCAATATTTTTCAAAATCATTGATACAGTACTCTGAGGGATGTCTTACATTTTCAAAAACAAAATTTTCTAGGGGTTTGAATTCATCCCAATTTTTTGTTAATAATTTGATCTTTTTTGTTTCAAATCTTACTTCTACATTTTTGAAAAAAAGTCCACACGCCGTCACACACACAATCAAGATTTGTTCTGATGTTTCAACACTGTAGTCAATTGCAACTAAGCTCAAAGGAGATATTGAATGTGATCAGTCATGCTACAAAAGATTTGCTAGCATAGGTCAATTCATGACCAAGTCAATTGGTCAGTTTATCTACAAAACTGGAGAAGGAAAGGCAGGGAGAAGAAAAAAAAATCCTCGAATTATGTATGCCACACCATTAATTCTTCACTGGGAGGCTAGATGCAATTTTTAAAATATTCATATCACACCCGAAAACTTTTAACACTGGAAATAATGTTGAAGGTCCTGGAGCAGAGAGAAAACTTCGACTCTAAAGCAGATATTTGAGTTATCAGAGTTTGACTTATCATGTATTAACTATATTTGCCATGTTTAAATCACCAAATCAAGATGATGTCAAAGTATGCATGGATGATTATATCACATCCTCTTTGTTGTTCCCTCCTCTCTTGTTGTTCACATCCCTCAATAGACATACCAACAAGATAAAAAGCTACTCAAGCTGTTTGGCAGATATATAGCAGAGCTAGTTCTCTTCCTTGTTCTGAAATTACTCCAAAGCTAAGTTAGCACCTTTTTGCTCAATTAAGTGGCTGGCATCATCATGGGTCAACAATCAAGAATGAAGTCTGTATCTACACACATTTGTCGGGTTTGGCTTGCAGTTCTCTGCCATGATAGGACCACAGCAGTTGTAGTGATTATGCTACTACAAATAAACCTTATATGCATCTCATGAACTTTGACAAATTTGTGTATACCGGGAATTGTATATACAATAAGACCCCCCCCCCCACCCACCAATACGGGACAAACATGGGACCAGCCTCTTTGTCCTTTAAACAAAAGTGTTCCTATTCAACGGACACGGATCAGGACATCAGTTGCTTAAACAGATGTGTCCCTTATCTAGAGTGTCCTTTAAATGGAGGTTTGGCTGTATACATGTCTGACATATTTATGAATGTTTAAGATGTGTGCTGTGTGTTTGAAATACTACTACTTAACCGTCCATGCACCTCATAAATATTCTTCTGGGGAATTTATAATGAATTGGAACATGCAAGAATATGTACTCTGAGTGTATGTGTGGCTCTAATATAAGGTTCTGCCATCTGCCTTCCACGTTTTGAAAGGAAAATGACAAATGTCTGAATTGAATGCCATTTGAAATACTGCCATCTTTCATTTAAATTGAAATTGGAAGTGGCAGGAGCTTGAAATATAGCAATCACTAATTTTTTCTTTGGGTGTCCCACATCCTGCAACAATAAGATTAAACAATAAGACAAACTAATAAACAATAAGATTTTGTTAAAGGAGAGGCTAGCTGACATTCCTACCTCAAAGTTAGAAAATTATAAAAAACCATGTTCTCAACTAACCACTACTATACTTCCGGCAAAATCAAACACAGACTCACATTTATACAAGGCCATCATGATATCCAAACCACCACCCAGTGTTAAGGCCATCTTAACGGCATCATCTGTCCCCCCCCCCCCTCCCGACAAAGTTGTGTTCTCAGGCCAGACGTACCACACACATAATGAAAAATGATAGTATCACAGTGCTAGATTTCATTATCATGGAGACCCCTGGACCGTGTCCTGGTGGGCCAGTGCACTGAGATGAGCAGGGGCATAGCCAGAAATTTCGTTCGGGGGGGGGGGGGACCAAAGTGACAGAACAATGGATTTGGCCATCTTTTTCCCTTTTTTCGGTCATTTTCTCACATTTCGGGGGGGGGGGACCAGACCCCCTAGTCCCCCCCCCTCGCTACGCCCTTGGAGATGAGCCTACCTAAAGGTCAAGGTAGTTTAACTATATCACTGCAAAATGCAGCAGGCTAAGTAAATTAGATGAACAAATGCTAACTCAGTTAACAAAATCAAATTGAATGGAGCTTTCAAGTTGAATGAAGCTGAAGTTTTACGTAAAAACTCTTAAAAAAAGACTGCCAAAAAGTCAGAGAAGCTTTCATCTTGTTGAACATGGGGCAGAACAGATTTACACAGTTAACTAATTTCTGTATGATACACAAATCAAGTTTCCACTATTTGCTGAGTAAAAGGGTCCCGTGTTTGTGAGAAAAAGAATTCAATGTTTTTACATTCTTCGCATGTTCAAGCATGCATTGGTGAATGGTGGGCTTATTTATTTATTTTTTTGAAGAGTTAAAATTTGAGTAAGAAAGAAAAGCAGCTGCCGTTTACACCTGTTTACCTCACATCACAAAACAATAATAAAGATACAGTCAAGCCCACTTATAACAAAATCGGATATTACAAAGCATCAGTTTTTCGAATTTTTTCCCATCTAAGTGAACCCACAATACCAAAATAATGTTGAAAATATCGTCTATAACAGATTGTCGTATTTATGAATATACATCGGATTTCACAAAGTTTTTGGCAAAGAATGGAATTTTATTCATAGGATTAAGTTCCATAAAATAGTATGGTCCTAATGTGAAGTACTACTATATTATTAAGAGGAAAGACTATGAGTGTGTTCTTTTAGAGCCATCTATAGCTACAGATAGCTCTGGTTCTGTTCATTGTTAGAACCGCTGGAATAAAAAGGGATCAGCATAACCACAATTTAGCTCACGTCAGCATTTTTGTCTTTGTAAATATCAGAACCATTGAAATGCTTGTAACAGTTTGACAGACCATGTGCAGCAGTGGTTCTTGAACTTTTGCAACCTATGGTGCCTTTGAGTTAGTTCTAATATAAAGTAGACCCACTTGAAAACACTCAGCAGGCACACACCAATATCAGCAGCTTGCCTCTGACATAGGTTGGGGATGCCCCATAGAACCGCACCGCACAGTTTGAGAACCACTGACGTCAGTATTTGGGCCTAACATTTTACTGAAAACCATGTAAATATTGTTATTATTTTGTGACATATGTGAATAATTTTCATTTCAAGTCTCTGTAAGCACCACTTTTCACATATTTGAGTACCATAGGTTGAGAAACTCTGCTTTAAGTGGATTCCTCTCGTTATACATGAGTATTTATGATGAGAGTATTCACTATATCACTGCATGTAGTACATGAGTATTACGGTTATAACGGATATTGGATATAGCCAATGTTTTCCACTTTCCCGTGCAACTTCGTTATATCAGGCTCAACTTTAGATCGATAACAATTGACTTGCCTACATTTGACATTATTTACTAAAGACATAAAATGTAACTCATATCACTGATTATAAGCTTTGTGGAACATCAATTTTACTGCTTTGATAATGAACTCTTCCTTAACCTCTTAAACTGCGATTTACTTTCAGGCAGCACTGCTTAGACATACAATTTCATGGCGGGATGGACTCACTCGTCATTTCAGTTCAAGGGGTTAAGCAAGTATTGAAATTAATTGAATGGAACTGAACGAGTCTTAATACAGAAATGGCAAACCTCACGGATAATAACATTGATGCAACGAATCTCATCTTTAACCTAAAAAAACCATTCCAACAACAACAAGGATCAACAACGATGATTATTAGAATGTGCATTGGAGAGAAAAAAAAAATTTAAATTCAATTTTTTTTTCAGTGAAAAAGTTGAAAAATTCTACAAGTTTATCATCTCTACCATTATTTGACATCATTTCCACATTTCTTTCAATCATCAAAACATCCTTTTCCTGTCCCCCTCCCCTTTATCCAGAATTCTCTCATAAGTTATTCTTAAGCTAGATATCATCGGCTTTATTCCATAATATGCCAAAACAATAAATATAGTTTTCTAATGTCTTTTCTTCTCAAACTACTTAGAAAAAAAAAAAAGATGGAGGAAAAATGTCGAAAAAACACTAGTATATTGGACAGTTTCAGAGAAATGTCATTTCTCACAAATTGGTAATGCACAAAGCTTTGAAAAAAAAGCACGAGCTTGAAAAATTATCACATTATACAGTCGACGCTTGTTATAACGATCCCACGTTATACCAACCATTCCATTAAAATGACCGGTAGGAAAAGTTCCAAATGTTTTCATACAATGATTAATGATTATCATATATGTTTTACTTTGGATATAACGACCCTCCCAATATAACGTCCATTTTCAACGGGACGAAGGGTGGGGGGTGTGGTTATATATAGCATCGACTGCATTATTAATACAAACATAATAATCACGCTTCATTTCATTACATCTATAGGTATGATACAGGTTCTCCTAATAATTATTTTATGATTGTACAATGGTATAAATATGAGTTATGAAATTCTAGAAGATTAATTACGAATATATAATCCCATTTAATTTTTACTGTTTTTCACTGAATGACTAATTTCAGATAATTTTTACTCAGACCTCTGTAAGTGGATAAGACAATAAATTAGTTTACCAGATGTTAAGCATAAAGATTTGTAATGAATATTGCAGAAATATACTTTTTTTTTCCAAAGCGATGTGCAAGACCGATCAAACAACAGCAAATGCAATTGGGCTGAACATAGTAGCCCTTTTCCGACCAAGGAAATACAATCAATCACCAATATAACCACTTTCCCCTTGCAAGATCACAAAAAAATTGACGCATCTTTCACTGTATAACACAGGCATTGAGTAAGTTACTGAAAAAGTTTCCACTGCTTCCAACAGGGGTGCTGTTTCCGTCGAGTCCACTATCTTCCCTCCTGGCGTGTTGGGCTTGCCCGGCTTCGATACCTGATGTGTTGATGAGTTCAGCGGCTCCGGATGCACTGGAGGCTCCACATGCAGTGGGACTCCTGGCAGTGGGCATGACGGAGTCCCTCTGCCCCATTAGTCACCTCTGCAAGGGTTGCCGTACTGGTTTGTTATCGAGGATCTTCTCGATTTCGTTGATTAATGTTGATGACAACCTTGGAACGAGCTATCAAAGCCAAAAAAAAAAAAACATAAAATGTAGACAAAATCATTAAGTAGGTATGAATATACTGTCAGCTTGTTTAATTTTTTCAGCGAAAAATTGTTTTCACATACCATAAAAAATAACGATAATGTGACTACAATGAAACAGAATGCTCTATGGATCACTTCTACACTTGAAAAAGGTGGTTTCAAGCTGCAGTTCATGGACCCCTGTGGGTCTGTGGGATCATTTTTGCTCACAATCATTGCATGAATGACACATTTTGTGCTGTGAAATCTTAATATATTTAATTTTTTATGGCATGCAATTTATAAAGAACAATAAATTTTGGATTTTTGTGGGTGGGTGGCTTCAAAACAGAGATTCAGATGGTACAAGGTCAGTATGGAGAACAGAACTTCACTACAAGGGGTCTATGGTGTATTGACCTGCACTATGGGGGGGGGGGGGGGTCCCCACAGGGACAGATTAACCATTAAGCAAAATAAGCGCGTGCTTAGGGCAAATACTATATTACAGCGGTTCTTAACCTTTTTTGACCCCCAGAGCCTTTTCTGGTGTATAATTGCTATGATAGAGCCCCGTAGGCCTATTTTTTATTTATTCACCAAATTTACTGACTTATTTTTATATTATTCAAAAATATGAATAGGTTTTTTGCAAATTTACTGGTTTTTTGTTTTCCTAGAGTGGCCGCGAGGGGTCCGCAGAGCACCGGTTGAGAACCGCTGCTATAGTGCATTGTTTTTAAATATGGGTTTTTTCGCTAGCATCTCAACAATGCAGTAGAAAATTGTAAAATTTTAAGAGCAGTTGTACAATTGAGGATTTTTATCGAAAGGTTGACCACAGGGCCGTAACTGAAAGAGGGGAGAGGGTTCCCCGGATGTTTTGGGTCAGGAAGGGTGTTGAAGTGTTATGTTTTCACTATGTTTCTGTTAAAAGTTATGCAGGAGGGGTTGTCAAAATAGATACAGATCCCCAAGTGACAGAAAACGTTTTGCGACCACAGTTGTGGCCTTGAAGGTGACACAAAAACAGAGAAACTCATATGTTAGAGCTTAGTCTTTGAAATGAGATTTCACTCTATTTCCATAAAGTAAGCCCAGAGCCGTCTCAACAGCATCATAGGCCCTTCCCAGGTAAAATAACTTTTTCTGAGGCCTGGCCCCCCTCCTCCACTTAGTTCTATATCTGCATACAAATTTGCATACTTACTTCCTCCAAAATTTTAACTAGATCAAATTGTTATAAGGCCTTCCCAGCACCCGTGACATCATAGGCTCTGGGTAAATTGATTCTTCTGAACTTGGGAAGAGGGGGGGGGGAAGAGCCTAAAATCACTTGAGTGCTTAGGGCCTTTATATGGATTAATCTGGCTCTGGATCCACAACTTGTCTGTGTGTGAAAAAGGTTAGGAAACACTGTGTTAAAGAAACAAATAATAAATACCCTTTAAAACTTATTCTTGATGTGCAAAAAAAAAAAAAAAATTACACTTTTACTTTTGTTACTTTCATATTTAGTAATTTTCAATGAAATATCATTAGATTTTAGAAATTTCCAGAAAAGACAAAGCTCTGATTTAGGTGAAATATCACCTTCATGAAATAGCGCCAAATCTAGCATTCATGTCATTGAGCCCACTGGTGGAAAATATATAAGGATCACCTGAAGTGCTTGTAAGTGCTCATAGAGCTGCTCAGGTGTGGATGCTCCAACTAACACGCAATGAATATTCTCATTTCTTAGGCACCACGCTGTGAAAGGAAAAGAAATCTATGCTATAATATCATTTTGCATGATATCAAATGACATTACAAACACATGCGCTAATATGCTATGAATAAAAATAACACATTATAATCAATTCAAATTACCTGTAACATGATTATAATAGGCAATGAAAGTCTGAGATTCGATTTTGCCTGAAACTTACAATGAGACTTATACTTCTGGTTTTTATTTGATTGATCGATTTTTAGGTTTATTTTGTGAAAGTTATATCTTATGTAATTATATCCAAAACTGCGGGGGGGGGGGGGGGCAAAACCCCTGCCGCATTCCGTGGTCAATCCCCCTTTTTCTTTCATCATATCTTATTTATTTCATTCCACTTCATCACACTGCTATGGAAAGTGACATGTGGGAGCACCAGCTTAATGACAAATTTTATAATGCTGAAGCAATAAAAACAAACAAACCAATGAGATTCATGAAGGACCCTCCGCAATGAGAACCTGTCAACTTCCATATCGGGACCTCCAACCCGGAGCTCTGTTAGACTTCCTCTCTGTGAAGGGCACGATAAATTTTCATTTGTATTCATTTTTCCAATTAATGAAATTCAAGCCCCCCCCCCCAAACCAAGAATCCGAGACCCAATGCACAGACTTTTAGTGGAGGCCCCAGACTGGGATTTATCTCAGGCTCCTGCTATTGCTAACTTTACAATGTTAACGCAACAAAAACAATGAGATTCATCAAGGACCTCTGAAATGAAACCAGTCAATTTCCCCTATGGGGACTTCTAACCTGGAGCAATCTTACTTTCCCCCGTAACGAGGATAAAAACAAACTTCATTTATATTTATTTTATCAACAAATAAAATCCAGGGCTACACACCACATCTTGGGTAAAAGGGAACCAGGTCCCAAGGGGCAGATATTTTATGGGATCCTAGACTGAAATTTATAGTGGAGCTCTTTCTATTGCAAATTTATGTTGTTAAAGCAGCACACAAGAAGCAATCAGATTCACCCCAGACTTCCAGAAACCTGTTAACTCTCCCTCCCCCCCAGGGTGACACCATGAAAAAATCTTATTTTCAAGGACTAAACCAACGAATTAAATCAGGACCCCCATGCTGTGTTACCCCCACCAAGGTGGACACCCTCACATGGATTCTAATGGAACTCATCCGGGGTCCTTCAGCTGAATCCTTGTCGGACTTCCATATGAGAGCCATGAACATTACAATTGTACCAATAGATACCAAGGGTACCTACATGGGGGAGGGGGGATTTAGTGCACATCCTATGAATACATGGTTGGTGCATTACATGCAAATAATGTTTAATTCATGTAGTTGCACATGGAAGGGAGAGAGTTAACAGTGTTTTATCTACAATACAGGAGGCGTCATTGAAGGTATCCATCAAAGTCCCCGCCCTGGGTACCTGGACACTGTATGGTGGGAACAGTGGTGATCCATACACATACATACATTCAAGCTTTTCCCGGGCTTTGGCCATCCTCTAAATATTGATCCCTATGATTTGGGGGGGGGGGGGAGAGTCTCACTACTTTGGCGTATTTTTTGGTTTATAATTATGGCATTCATAATTAGTCATAATTTACTATTATGGTTAGGTATGGAAACCCAAATGATCAAAGGAATCTGAATATTGATACCTAAGTGATCCATATATAGGGGACGGCCAATGCCTGGGGAAAGTCCAAAATTTGGACATTGGCCAGATCAACTGGGCCAGTCAATTCACAAAATGACCACCTGCTGGCGTTGGCAGTAACATATTTATACATATACTATGTATAAATATGTATGGGAGCATACATACTAGTATATATATACTATGTATAAATATATACAGTAAAATCTCGATAAGTCGTTACCTCAAGTTATTGAAAAATTATGATGGCTTAAGCGACGTTCCGCCAGTTTTAATGTGCGATGTTATGAAAATCGTATAAATTTGAAGTAATATGACATTTATTAAAGTATGAATCCAAATAACAATATATTAATAAAATTTAAAGATTGCGAAAGAAAAAATAATAGCAATTTATTAATCTATTTTATCTCTTATTACTTAAATTATAGTGGTGAAATGTATTGTACACTTTGATTTATACTAGTAATTTTTAATTTATAGACTGACAGAGCAACTGTTTGAATAAGTAGCTTTTTTTCATGACAGAACTCTCTATTGCACATTAATTTTACATATACATCAAATTTAATTTTAGTGTTTGAATTCTTTATCAGTAGTTCATGATGCAACTACAAAAGTAATCTTGAACACTTTTGATTTGGTGGAGGGGCCCTGGGCAGGGAAAAGTAAACAGAAGACCTCAACTTGGGAAAGAATGTCTAATTTTTTTCAACAAAGATATTTTGTTAAAATTTCAAGCCCTAAATTAGTAGAGTCCATGCTTTCTATGATTATTTATTATCCGTGCCCATTGCACTTTGACTTTAACTTGAGTAATTTGATGCTTTGATTTACATAATTTTTGATTTCCTTGCACTATATGTAATCTTTGATATATCAATAAATTTTGGTTTTGCCGGAGATGCCCTGCCCCCCCCCCCCGGGGGAAGGGGGAGTGCTTTCATTGCTTCTTGCGAGAGAGCCTGGGTGTCTTGCGGTTCCTCCAGTAGATCACAGGCAGAAATGAGATCTTTAGCTTGAACAGTCCCCAACGTTCCAAAAACCTTAGTCGGCAAATGAACTTCCCCAGCGTAACTTTCGTTACTTAAACTGTTCCGTTTGGGTATATGGTGACTTTTAAGCATATGGCAATGCTGTTAACAAACTCTTTTTTTAATGGGAGCCATAAAAATAGTCTGTTCTTCTTTCTCAAACTTTTTCATAGTGACGACTTAACCGAAATTAGCAACGAGTGAACAAGGTTTTAATAACATTGTGGTCTATGAGAGCTGGAAGGGTCTGAAGAAAAATGACGACTTAACCAGAGTGACGATTTATCAGGGTGATGACTTAATGAGGTTTTACTGTATATGGTTTTAGTACATTCATATAACTTGATCCTCAAAACAGGTTGAAAAGTTCCCAATATATTCAAAAGTTGAATGAAAACTTAACCCAAAATCGTAACCAATTACCATCCTATGTAATCGTCCCCAATTTCTGTCTCACAAAAATGTGACAGATTTCAGTTGCATAAAAACGGCTAGAAAAATGTGTCACTTTTTCAGTTTGTGATTGTATATTACAGAGTAGATATGTCTATCTACATGAAAACTCTTCGCATGCATACAAAGCTATCTAGTCATGGAAAAAAAAAAAATTAAAAACAGAAGCCAAGATCTTACCTATTGTAAGTTGTGTTGCTGTGCATCCCGTCTTCTCGGCTAGAGATGAAAGTTCCTGGAGTTTAGTATGGTGTCGTGGACTGCGACCTTCCTCTGCACAGCTACTCTTTTCATGGAGCATTGTGAAGTTCTATTTGAATTGAGGAAATAAAGGGAGAATCAGAATCAGAAAAATTCAATGCCAAAAGAATGAATACCTAAAATCTTCTCAAAAGAAACATTGTGAGACCTGAACCATCGTCTCTAGCAATAATTTTTTTTTCCCCTTGAAATGGAATTTTCCCTAATTAGATTGATTATATTTCCCTCCATCCAGAAACAACAAAACCACTTTAACCTAAATTTTACATATGAATGACACTCTAATACTCCCATAATTAATGATTTACAGCAAGGGTTCTTACGTATGATCGTAAGAACATATTACAATCGATCATTGCCAAATTTCGATATATATATATACCAAACGGGACCCTAAACAGCTATGAATGATAACAAACAATTATGAACTCACAAATAAATAATTTACTAATATGTTTTGGGTTCATTTCAATATTAATAACATGTTTTTATGGACTTTATTGTCACCAAAAAGTAGTCTGTTTTCTTTGGCTAAATATGGTGATTTTTGAGACACTTTTTCTCAGTCAAATACATCAAGGAAATAGACCTTTTTTGGATATTATGCCGAGGTGAACAAGGAAAGAAAAGTCACCTGGTCTCTGCTGGCAATCAAACCAGGTCCTCTTGCAAACCAGGCAAAAAATCATATACACCACTGGAGCATAATTGCCAACTGCTACTGAATTTCTATAGTTTCTATGGATTTCCATAATAAAATGTAATCTTCCGGCAATGAACACTGCCACTACGGAGAGCCTTGGTTCCAAGTTGACATGTATGTGTTACTGCCAAAGCCCGAAATCAGCCAGATCATGAATTGGCCAATGTCTGAATTTCAGGCTTTGGCCAGACAGTTTGCAAAGTGGCCAGAGTTCAATGGCCAAAGTCAGATAAAAAAAAGACACGATTCTGGATCATCGTCAGGTTGGCGTATATTTTTGTGTCCAGGTTACCCCAGTAGCACAACGATATTGTAAGGATATCGTACCGATACATCGGGAAAGAGGTCGGAAATTTTTACTTGTCCGATATCGAACGATAGAGTAAAAATGTATTCACTTAATGGATGCCAAAATATCGTTTTTTTCTCTAAAATAGTTTTACTCTAATTTTTACAACATTTCGTTTAGAAGGAGAATATTTTGTACGATGATTAGTGTCTCTTGAAATAATCCAAATATCTCTATGTCAAACTACGTAAACAAATGTACGCCATTTCTACGTCTAACGATATCAGTAATGACACTGAATGGTATCAAAATTTCTATGCTGTTCTATATCTGTGTGCTACTAGGGTAGTTATGGCAACCCATCAAACTGCAGTCACGATGCGGTAATAACTTTTTCTCCAAAAATATGGCAAAAAAACGATGGTCATATATAATTATTTTTATAGTTTTCTCTCAAATTTCACATTTTTTTTCAAACTTTGGCGAGGGATCTCTGGCTACTTTGGGAATTGGCTGGTCAAATCCAGAATCCTTACTAAAAATCAGACTTTGAATTGACTTTGTAAGAGTTTTTAATTCTCATCAGACTTTGTAATTCACAAAACTTTCTGCCATTTTGCGAATCGGCCATACTTCGGCCGAATTGCAATTTTGGCTTTTCCAGTAACATACACACAGAAGACACTACCCTACCTTCCTTATTCCAAGCGATGTGGCGAACGGCATTGGAGTAGAGGCATTAGTAAAAGGTATATTTCTTTGTAATGATTTTTGTTTAAGTAAATCTCACAAACCACTATTTCCTGCCATTGGCAATTTTTCAGAATTTTGAGCGATAGTTAGCTACTACACTTACCGTTGAAAATCTTTTGGCTGAAAATGGCACCTTTACTTGATTCTGATCATTTTGGGGTGTAATTTACAACTTTACTTGCATTTGAAATTTTTTTTGGCTGTAATTGACAACTTTACTTCAATTTAATAGTTTTTGGTTACAATTTGCAACTTTACTTTTTCTGGGTATTATTTGAGTATAATTTGCAACTTAACTTGCATTTGACAGCTGTTTGGGTGCACTTGGCAACTATACTTGCATCTGACAATTTTTAGAAATAATTAGTAATATCTCATAAGAATCCCAATTCCTTGTATTTTCATAAAGGTCAGTGCAGGTATTTATTGTGTTGTGTGTATTGATACTTTTCCAGTGGAACACCTTTCACGGGCTGAATGGGAACTCTTGGTAGGCTACATCTGGCACATGGGACGAAGGTTGTGCACCCTTGACCTAAACTAATTATGAAGAGCTTTTGCAAGTTATTTATATATAGCGATGCTCGTTATAACGACCTCACGTTATAGCGACCATTCCATAACAACAAGAATAAGTCCCAAACGTTTTCACAGAACAACTATCATAATGTTTTACTTTCGATATAACAACCCTCACAATATAATGTAAGTTTTTGATGGGATGAAGGGAGCCATTATATTGAGTGTTGACTGTATATACACAAGTCATGTTCCCTCTATTTTTTTTTCATATGTGCAGACCTGTTGTTTCTCAGCATGGCATTTACAACATAGTGAGATGCCCCAATGCATGCCAATGATGTATAATCTGATTCCATTTACACAGAAATATTTTCAGGGGGTTGTGTCTTAGAAGGAACATTCATATGAGTATTAGTCATTCGGGGATATTGGGAAGTTTTTTCTTTAAAGCTAAATCGCATTGCGGAAGCACTCAAACAAAATGCGCAGCAAAACAGTAAAAAAGACAAATAAAATAATTTCAGAAATCGTCAAGAGATCAGTGCAATGCTACTAAGCTAAAGCAAAGCTTCACTTTAAAGAAAATGGTGCAAAAAGTCTCCTTCAATACCAACCCTGACCTTTACAGACCCTCTTGACAGAAGATGGACCCCTTCGTCAAATTTTCCACCATACATTCCGAAGGCCTGAGGTGACCATGTCATTGTTCCTATTCCTAAAATTCAAAAACATACTACAGGGAAAAGAAATTGCTAATCAATTAAAAAATTTACTTTTTTCATACAAATGAGTGAAAGCAATCGTGTTAATTGAAACATGAAATGCAATTCAAAATTACATTTTTTGCACATAAGCAAAAAATACATCATTTACGATGAAAAATACAACTGTAATACACATTTAAATAATATAAAATATTTCTACTTTCCTGTTGAATTTAAATGACCTTCTCACAGCGACAATGCACAAGTTATTTTCTTAATGAATGTTTCATGCAGACAACAATATTGGTGATATTATTTTCTACCAAAGCATATTAAAAAAAGTATATGTCAGACTATGAGCGAAATCAAAACTTTATGGCTTCAATAAACTGGCACCAGTGTCGCACATGCATTTGAATGAAAAAAAAATCAAAAATTTCCAACAGCAGTTGTGTTTTAGTGCCAGAAAAATGCCACAATAAACTTTCCTTCCTTCACCACAAAATCAAACATTCTACTCGTGACATCTGGTTCCTCCTACCAAACTTATATTTCTCCTATTCTTTCATATACAAGGGAGGTCTGGGACCCTTCACACCTCTAGTAATATCGACAAACTTGAATCTATCCAAAATAAATCCACTCTTTTTTTTCACAAATGCTGGTCCTCTTTTAGTTCCATTTCCGATCTTAAACTCAAACTTAATCTCTACCCACTCGTTACTCACCAACTTATCTCTTGATTAGCCATGCTGACCATAAGGTTACCCATGGTCATCTAAATTTTAATACATCCTGTATTCTGACTAAGCCTTCGCATGCCTCCAATAGACTTGACAACTCCAATGAATTAAAACCTATTTTTGCCCCTATCGACTGTTTTAAATTCAGTTTCTTTCCCTATACCATAGTTGAATAGAACAAACTCTCCTCCATTATTGTTGACTTCCCATGGTCTCTGATTTCTTGTTCAATGTTACAAAATATCTATGTGCAAATCAACTGCATCCTTTTGCATAGGGATGTAGGACAACAATATTGCATAAATAAGCAAAGTGTCGAGAACTGAATATTTGTTGCCATGCTCTTCAATAGTACTACATTTGATTGTAAGAAAGTAAAAAAAAAATTGCATACCTATTTTGTGATAGAGTTCAGGTAGATGGATTTCTACCTTTTCCCTTTGAAACATGTGGTATTCTGTCTGTTCTACAAGGGGCGGAATAAGGTTAAATTGGCGAGCCACTGTGTACGCTTCCTAAAATAAAAAAAATCAAATTATGGATGAGTATACTCTGTGTATACACATGATATGTAAATACAAAAAATAATGCAAGACGCTTTAAATTTCATTTGATATTACACAGTTAACATGGCAAAATGCTCAGAGTTTAACTAAACAGTATATAAATCATTTGATGGTTGAATTTATTAAATTGTACCATTATTTCCATGGCTGTCCATCGAGAAGTTCCCCAGTACATAGCCATTCCTTGGTTGATACAGTGGGTAAAGGCACGAACAACCTCTACAAAAAATGAAGGTTAGAAGAACAGCTCATCAAAAATTTAGTAATTATTGAGATGTCAAACTATTTTTTTTAATGATTTTTTTTTGCATCAAGAGAACTCAAGAATAGGTATCAGGGATAAATGATTTCAGTATTAAATACAAATACAAGACCACAACAGGCAAAATGCCCAACAAGGTGTCTGAGAAAAAGATGCCCATAACAAGTACAGATGTCATATATTACTAAAATACAGCAACCCAATTAAAAATGCAATTACAAATAATATAAACACATGATAAAATATTATACAATGCCAATAAAATGTATTTACGGTTGTCTTATTCTAAGTATGGATATCTTTTCGATTTACCCCAGCATGTTTATCGTATTTCTTTTTAAACGCGTCTAATGTGTTAGAATTTACTACCTCTGGGGGTAAGCTATTGCATTTATTAACAACCCTATTAGAGAAAAATTCTCTGTGACACCATAACCTAGAGTTGTTCCTTATCAAACGATTCTGGTGTCCCCTTGTAAAAGCAGTTGATTGACAACGAATTAATGAATGATGGTCTATCCTATCCACACCATTGAAAATTTTTAACACTTCGATCATATCTCCTCGACAGCTGCGGTCATCCAATGTAAACATATTAAAAAAATGAAGTCTCTCTTCATAACTCAAGCAGCATCTGCCAACGAGGACACGTATAGCTCTTCTCTGCACCCCCTTCAACCAAATCGATGTCCCTCCGTAGGTATGATCTACAAAACCTTACAGCATACTCCAGTCCAGGATGAAATAAGTCTTGGAAAAAAGGAAGAATGACTTTAGGAGAACACGAAGACACCTTTTTGAAAATAAAACTGAGCATGCTATTTGCAGACCTGAAAACCTTGAAAAAGCAAAAGTCCTGTAATTTCTGCACAAAAATCCTGCAATTTCTTGCAAAAATTCCAAAATTCCCTGCAAAAATCCTGCAAGCATACTACAACACAGCTTTCAACTTTGGGGAATTAGAATTGGGGAGGTTTTTACGCAGATCCAAACTCTGTGTATAAAAATCAATACAATTCTAAAATCTTTTAAAAAACAATTTTCTCCTTTTGCAAAAGCGTGACATCATGCAAAGACATCGCACCAAGTCGCCAATCATTACCAACCAGTAAGTTAAATTACCTGTCATTACTACTTTCCAATCAAATCACTCCAACAAAACAATTGCCGTCGGATCTAAATGGGCCATACAGACGTAACTGGAAATATGGTCAAAGCAAATACAAGTCATCTCGCCAATTTCGGATGTTACAAGGCCCAATTGACACTGGCTGTTTAGCGAATTTTCTCTTTCCCCCTGAAAATGAAATACAATCGAATCCCGTTATAGCAAAAATCTCGTTTTAACGAACACTTTTCCAATCCCCCAAATAATTTTACATAGGGACAATGCTAGGTAACCTAGAATTCCTTTATAACGAAATTTCGTTTTAACGAAGTGATTCCTCCGGTCTCTTGGAGTTCGTTATAACTGGATTTGACTGTACTTTTTTTGTTATTTTACGCAGTGGTGACAATTTACACTACACTTGTGACATTTCGGAGGATTAAAACTGAAAGCATGTCTTTCTCTTTCAAGTAAATTCTTTGGGAATAATTTTCTCTAAAATTAGAGATTTTTTTACCATCACAGTCGAAATTCGGGAGACTCCCGGAAAGACTTGGCAGTTATGCAACAACTTCCTGTGTATAATCCGTGGAGTAAATGTAAAAATAAAGAATTAAACGTAAAATATGAGCGTAATTTTATAAGGGGCCGTTCAAGTATTACGTCATCATCGATGGGGGGGGGGGGGTTTACGCTCCCCCCATCGCTGACATTTGACGACAAGGGGGGAGGGGGTGTGTGGATAATGCTTACGTCATCAACCACCCTTCATGAAAATATGAGTTAAGATTCAGAGGGGCAGAGCTGATGATGTAATTTTGCTGACAAGGGGGAGGGGGTCAAAACTGGCTAAAAATTTTCTTATGTAATACTTGAACGGCCCCTAAGGTGCATGGATGCGACATTTAGTAGAAGCAACATTTTCTCTGAAAATCAAATAATTTCCTCGAATCTCTTAAGATTTCATGGAGGAGGAATAAAAATTTACGCATGCAGATCACAGCAATGTTCTCGTGGCTCCCCTGTCTTACCCAGAGTCTTCGATCCTCATCTAGAAGCAAGATATCCTTTATACATATTGAACTGATTTTGACAAACACCTACGACAAAATGGCTGTTTGAAAAGACGCGCTACAACAACTAAAGCCGGGCTTTCCTAGGAGCAGGTTTCCTGTGCCGCGCGCAACGTGATTCGTCCAGCGCGATACGCCGTCCACTCGCCAGTAAAAAAAGCAGCATGACTGTTTTCCTACAGAGCGCAATACGCCTGACGACAGCGCTTTACGTCGGGCGTGATTAGCCGACTGCTTCTGGAGGAGTCAAATGCGTCGTGCGCCGCGGTTTTGCCGATATTCTCTTCACTCTTGTGTGTGTTTTTTTCCTTCCCTTCAAACCAGAGCATGCAGACGACAGAGTAGCTGATGCCAAAGCCATATACTATAATATAGCCGCCCTGATCTGATGCGCCTCGCTAAGAAAACACAAACGCGTAGCGTGATTATGTAACGTGCTTCTGTCGGCACGAAAAAGTCTAATTCGGTTCTCGCTGCGCAACAAACCTATTCCTAGGAAAACCCCGCCAACTGGCGGAATTTTTCACACTGTATTAATATAGTTGAGTGGGTCTGTGAAAAATGTAGCCGGGGGGCCTGCGAAAAACCCCATCCTAGCGAACCTGCTGCAAAATGTAGGAGGTGAGGCCCGGGTGGGTCCATTCCCTAAGACGGCCTTGTAATGTATAGTCACTCTAATATATATAAAAGCTTTTATTTCTTCACACATTAATTTTTCTTCTCAGCCCTCTGCAGCCCTCCAAACCACCTGTTATGGCCCCCTTTAAAAGTATCTATTTGGATGTTCAAATTTACTGTTCCCCGATTTTTTCGGTACATAAGGACAAAACAAAACAAATAGCTCTGGTAGAAACAAACCACAGGCGAAAAGTTTCCCTTTTTTATTTTACTACTGCTGCTGCCATCTTGTCTTAAAAATAGTAACTATTTATAAGGTGAAGCTTAATTTTTAAGAAAAGCAGAATACATCATTCAATCAGGTTCTTTATGGTAGAAGCCCAAGAACTGAACTGAATATTCTAATACACGGTTCAGTTATTTTTCTGGTACATAAGGAGACGTCTAAAACAAATAGCTTTGGTGGAAGCAGACGACACACGAAAAGTGTTTTTCTCTTTTCTATTCTACTACTGCTGCTGCCATCTTACACAACAAATAATAACAATTTATAAGGTGAATCACATTTAAGAAAAAAAGCAGACAACCTCATTCAGTCTAGTTCCTTATGGATTAAGGGTAAAGAACTGAACTGAATGTTGCATTTCACAGTTCAGTTATTTTTTAGGTACATAAGGAGATGCAAAGAAACGACCTTGATAGAAGCAGACGACCATCCAGATTATATAAGTGAACTGACCATATTTTCTCGAGAGAAATACAGGAAATTGGTATTTCAAACAAAGGAAAATACGGGACATCTCCAATTATTGCCAAAAATGATGCCAAAACTAGGGTGACCATACGTCCCGTATTTCCCGGGACAGTCCCGGTATTTTCTGTTTTTTTGGCCGTCCCGACTTTTTGGCAAAAGTGTCCCGGTTTTTCCCGTATTTTACACTAAGCCTACTTGAATTTTTATTCTCTATTGAAGTCAAAGATTGACATTATTTTTCAACTCAGAAATTATTTTATGATAATTACTACTATATATGAGAATATTAATCTCCCACATTTGCCATGGTGAACGTTTTTTTTTTCGTGGAATACATTTTAATCCACTGCTACTTGTGGTAATGCATCATTTCCCGCCATTGTGATTTTCCGTAATCTCAACAATATTTGGCAACTTTGTTTGGTTTTGGCGTCGTTTTTGGCGATAATTGGCGATGTCCCGTATTTTCCCGTATTTGGAATCCCGATGTCCCGTATTTCTCTCGAAGAAATATGGTCAGCCTAGCCAAAACCGAACAAAGTTGCTAAATATTGATGAAATTACAGAAAAATCACAAAATCACAATGGCGGGAAATGAAACATTACTGCAAATTGTAGTGGATTAAAATGAATTCCACGATAAAAAAACCGTTCACCAAGACAATGGGAGATTAATATTCTTATTTATAGTTGTAATTATCATAATATAATTTATGAGTTGAAAAATAATTTCAATCTTTGACTTTAATAAAGAAAAAAAAATTCAAGTAGGCTTCTTGTAAAATACGGAAAAAACCGGGACGCGTTTGCCAAAAAGTCGGGACGGCCAGAAAAACAGAAAATACCGGTACTGTCCCGGGAAATACGGGACATATGGTCACCCTAATCATAATTATAATGAAAGCGATAGCTATAATTCCAGAATTAATGAGATATAATTTCAGAATCAATGAAATAAATAATTCCAGCAATTATAAAAGAAATAATTTCAGCATTAATGAAACGAATCCAGAATTAATGAAAGAAAATTCTGGAATTTTCTTTCCACCTTGGCAATGCTGAGAATGGTGTCCCCCAACATCATTCATCGGAAGATCGCATGACTAGGTTAAAACACACACAATCCCGTTATTTTCTTATGGCCTAAATAGGCGTTCAAAACAATAAACGAAAGAAATAATTTCATAATTTCAGCATCGGTGAGATAATTCCAAAATTAATGAGAGATATAATTTCAGTATTAATGAGAGAGATAATTTCAGTATTAATGAGAGAGATAATTTCAGTATTAATTAGAGAGATAATTTCAGTATTAATTAGAGAGATAATTTCAGTATTAATGAAAGGTGATTCCAGAATTAATGAAAGGCGATTCCAGAATTAATGAAAGAAAATATTCTAGAATTAATGAAAGAAAATATTCTAGAATTAATGAAAGATATAATAATAAAATTAATGAAAGATATAATAACAAAATTAATGAAAGATATAATAACAAAATTAATGAAAGATATAATAACAAAATTAATGAAAGATATAATAACAAAATTAATGAAAGATATAATAATAAAATTAATGAAAGATAATTCCAGAATGAAGAAAGAGATAATTTCAAAATTAATGAGTGATAACTTCAGCATTAATGAAAGTTAATTCCAAAATTAATGAAAATTCAACAATTCCAAAATTGATGAAAATTCAACAATTCCAAAATTAATGAAAATTCAACAATTCCAAAATTAATGAAAATTCAACAATTCCAAAATTAATAAGAGCGAGAATTCGAGAATTAAGGAAAGAGATAATTCCAAAATTAATGAGAGCGAGAATTCCAAAATTAAGGAAAGAGATAATTTCAAATTAATTAAAGAGATAATTTCAAATTAATGAAAGAGAAAATTCTATAATTAATGGAAGGGACAATTCCAAAATCAATGAAAAATCATTTCATTTTTTCTCATCAAACCCGGCAATATAAAATTAAAATCCAGAAACCCTGTAAACGTTTAAAAAAGCCGGTATTGCTGGACCAAATCTGGAGAGTTGGCAGGTCTGCATTTGATTTTTTTACCACCACTGAACAATGTTCAGAAAACCTAAGCCGCTTGTCAATGAGAATTCACAAATCTGTCACCCTAGTTGCACCCGGGATAGTGACACCATTCAACTCATAAAAGAAACATGGGTTGTTCAAACCAACCATTAATTTACATTTCATTCAAATTCAAGACAATCAAAATAAATCTATTGCATAAATGCAGTAAATTCTGAAAATATCAATTAAAAAAAAGAATAGGATGTGGACAAGTACAGGGTGTCCTGATTAAATGCTCCTCATTTGAAACAATGATTAAAAATCAGTAATGTCACGTAAAGAGACATTATTTAAAAACATTTGGTGGACCAACACTGGAAGTTTAACGAGAAATTTTTTGAAAAGCGTTATTACATATGCTGCCATTATTGCAAGCAAACAAAGATAAAAATGTAAAAAATAGCGTCACCATAAGAGAAGACGCAAATTGCTCCTTGGAGAACTTCGTGCTCACTGACGGTGAACCTGATTTCCACTCCAGAATCATTTTTTTTTGAATGACGCAACATTCCGTGTGTACAACAGGATTAATAAGCATAATTGCCTAATTCCTTGGACTCAGAAAATAAACACACAATTTTTTTGAAGAGCAGAGAAAAAATATCTCAATCAAATGTGTGGTGCACACTTTCACACGATATGGTCATTGGGAATGTTTTACCCGGGCAATACTTTGATATGCACAAACATTGAAAACTTATATGCGAACAAAAAAATTAACGGAAGTAAAAAAAAATTAATCATAAATCTCACCTTCCATTGGACACATGGGGTCAGCTTTATTTACAAAAACTATATCAACATAATTGAGCTGTAGCCTCTCTAAAGATGCTTGAAGGCCTATAGAAATATTATGATACATTATATTGAAATATTTATGACAACACACTCACAGATAATTGAAAAAGTATAGCATGAGTGGAATTGATTAGGAAAATAATTCATTTCAACATTTTGGGAATCGCATGAAACAAGCTTATCTTTTCAATTTTCTTTTGTCAGCAGTATTTAGAAAAAAATATTTAGATATTTTTCCATGCATAATTTAATTTTAGAAAAAAAAAATCACTTGAAAATACAATGTATGCACAGGAAAGTATATGCAGCACATGCTTTTTACTGATAAAACAAAATCACAAGCAGATATTTCTAGACAGATTATGAGTGAATAAATGATAAAATTATTAAATCATTACAATCTAAAGAAAATGAATTTTTGCTGACTTTCATGAAAAAAAAAAGTGAAAATTCAATGACATGAATAAAATAACTAAAGTCGAGAGTAGTTAAAGACAAATATATACAGTATTTAGTCCTGTTGAAGTGGATTTTATAAAAATTGTACAGGTAACATAAAATTATATGTATATTGAATATATTTCTTGGTCATTTGAACTTTCGTTATTGAAATTCAACTGAATTGATAACAAGTAATATTTGTGGAAGGCCTTGCATTTCTACTTTATTTAAAAAACACCCTTGAAACAAATTTATTTTGGGGAAAAACAAGAATGTAGTGTTGCTTATAAAAATTAATAAATTGGTTCAGTGAGCTTTTTATATTACCAGGTGGTGCATAAAACATTAAAGGTGCTACATCAAACAGCAGAGAGATTGATGTCTTGTTTTCTTTCCAATTAGAAGAGAATACCTGTAATGGCTGGCGAGATTGTTTTCTTCCTTTACACAAAGTAGATTAAAACCCTCTGTTCATATAGGGCGGTTATAATTAAATTGACACTACTCAGACTTATGTAGCGTCTATTACGGTGAATGTATTTAATTAAAACTTGGTATGTAGGCTATATGGATCATGAGGAAAAGAAAACAGAAATAAAAAAAGTGCTACTTTTTCACCCAGTAGTTAAAAATCAAACTAATTTTTATTGCAGCTTTTCTTTCCCCATTGTCCATACACCCCAAACCAGAATGTTTTGCATTGCTCTGCAACCAGCACTTAGATGACTGAAATGTTCTGGAGTAAATTTTTCTGCAATGACGTTTCCTGCACAGAAAAGAGTTCTCTTCTTAAAATTATTCCAGAGATTGTTTTGTGATGTACGTCACAGTTTTTGGCATATTATTTTGTGTGTGTGTGGGGGTCCATATAACCTACATACCAAGTTTCAATGAAATACATCCACCAGCACAGGCGTAACATAGGTCTGAATAGTGCCAGTTTAATTACGACCCCCACCCCCCATATTTCATCTTTGGTTGTTTTTAGCTCACAATCAGAATGAAGGAATCCATACAAATGCTTTTTTTTTTTTTAGAGTGGGGAGTGAAATTTTAGAGAAAGATTTATTTCCTCAGAAACAACAGCAAAGTTCTTTGAGGAAAGAAATCATAATTCTCCCCCACCCCCCCACACATTTGAAAAATGTAAATTTATTTTACATAACACACATGTTGCAAATATAACATATTTATGAAAAAAAGCTAAAAATCGTTCGAATGAAGTTTGAAAAAGAAAACTACGAAAAGCTATTCACACATAAAAATATGTTAAATAAAAATCAAAAATTTTAGGATGCATTTCATACAACTCACTCTTCATATCTCAAAAAGAAATGCTAACTCAAGGGAACAAAAAAGGGAAAAGATAGACAAACAGGAGTTAGGAAAAAAAACAGAGTGGGCGAATTTCCATGCAAGATGCAAAAGCAGTGGCACAAACTGCGGGTAAATAAATCTGAAAAATTAGCATTTACCCAAACTTGCCTTCGATTATAAGTTTCCTGGAGAGGCCCTTCTCCGACTCTCCTCTGCTGCATGTAAGAGATAATATAGGAAATCAAGGGATTTGAAACTATTTCTAAAATAAGTTCACTTGATCAAATTTCTTTTCCATTTTTGGTTATAGTAAATTTTGATTGAGCCCACTTGAATACCAAAATATACATGGATTAAATATTTTCAGATACAAATATAAAATCAGAGGCCACAACAGGCAAATTGCCTAACAAGGTGGCTGGAAAAAAAGAAGAAAACGCCAAAAAAAAGAAAAAAATATGAAAAATCAATATAAATAATATTGGAAAAAAAGCCCACAAAATGGTTGTCATATAGCCTAAATAAATCAACCCCAAAACAATAAATCAAGAAAGTAAAAGTTACTCTCAAATCGAGAGTAAAAAAGAACTAAAATAAACTATCCATAAAAATATGGTTGTAATTTATTTAAATGTGAATACCTTCTTTGCAAATACTTCTTTCCAATTTATTATATTTTCTCTGGAAGGGGTGTCTACTGTGAGGAATTTACAACAACCGAGGGTAAGTGATTCCACATGTTTATGACTATTAGAAAAAACTCCCTGTAACAAAATAACCCTGGAAATATCCCTAACCAACAACAACTGCTGTTTCAATTGGTTTCCCCCACTTATAACAATATATCGGAAGAGGGATTTAACTTTCTTTTCAAACATCTAAGATATTTCACTGCATTATCTAATGTTTCCTTGAGAAAAAAACAAAAATTTTCTATGGTACTTGAGAATTGACTGCCTGGACGTAACCCATAAATTCAGATTTCAAACAGGAAGATATCTGAATAAATAATAATAGTAATTTCTATTCAGAAACATAGAATAAACACATTGCAATGATTGACATAGATAATGGTGAAATATTTTAATTATTCCCCAGACACGTTGTAAATAGATCCGCAAATACAGGCAAAATGCCTTTTTTTTTTGTAAAAATACCTTTTTTGAAGTTTTCCAGCTGTAAATGCCTATTTCAATATTGTTCATTCATGAATTTTAGAGGCCATATTCTGTAGAACTTAGATAGTTTTAGCATTGAGAACTTCAAGAGAAAAGAGAGAGAATTTTTATTTTTAAAAACTTCACCCCTTAGTATTAATCCTTACCAGCGAGCCCCACCCACATTTAAATGTAAATAGGCGTAAGTTCCTGAGAGAAAGGGATATTGGTGTTAGGCATAAAAGTGAGGATTGTATAGAACATAGAGGTCCTAAAATAACAACTGTATTATTCATAAATTTTGCAGTAAATGAAATACATCATACCTTCCTCCCCAAAATAACTTTGTAGCAATGTTATACGTCGACCTCCTGCAATAACGAAACAAAGTGGATGCTTAAGAAAGAGACAAAGCATGAGATAAAATAAATGAATTCAGGTAGACTACAGGAAAAAAAAAGAAGTATATTATCATATTTTAAACAGTTATATACATAGTTAACACTTAGTTATTCACACAAGATACAAATCATATCGCAGTGACGATGCGGTAATAATTTTTTTGTCTTCAAAATTTGTCAACTATAAACGCTATATTATTATACAAATATTTTTTTCTTGTCACGAATTGCGCCTTGTCACATGGAGCTAATCCAATACAGATATTACACATAGCTATGTATCATATGTTTGTGATGAAAATAATACATGTGGTGCGTACCGGGCCGTTTTAAATCAACACATTGAACATTAGCCAGGGATCTCCAGCCACTTCACAAATTGAATGGCCAAAGACTGAATAATTTTCGCTAATTAGCTTTGGCCAAACTTCTCTACCATTTTGCGAATTGGCACACACTTCAGGCTTCAGCAGTAACGTATATATATAAAAAATAACATTCTCTTCAAAATATAGGCTAAGTGAAGTTCAGAGCCACTTACTTCCATTCCTTCTTTTTCAAGATCCTACCTAACAACACCTCAGCCCTGATAAAAAAAATATATGGATAATTTTCAAAATCATAATTTAAAAAGCAAAACTTATCTCAAAACAAAATAACTAATGATTATCATTTCAATACAAGACATTTTTTAAACAAATATATATATATGTGCATCAACAATCATCAAACATGTAAAAGTGTCCTAAAAACTGTAACTCTGTTATGATTATGATTCACGTTTATGGCAGGCATCATGGTCATTTTCAGCACACAGGATCTACAGTTTATTGTGGAATCCTAATGGGCGGTGTTCCATAAGTTTTTTTATGTCTCATGAAGAGGTTAGTAGAGAGCTAACCCTAGGTTCGGGGGGGGGGGGGAGACAGCAAATATTCTGTGATAAAAATATGTTCTGTGGTCATGTCATTGTTTCTGTTGAACCTCTATGTCTAAAAGATTCTCACAAGAACTGATTGGATATCAAACTCCCAACACTTCTGAACATATTTTCGTACACCAGGTGAGTAAATCTTATTGATGAGGATACTCATCCCTATATTTTAACAGTAAAATAAAGTATGAAATGGAAGAAAAAAAGATAAATAAGTTCAATATATTTGACCAGGACTTAGCAAATCGAGAAAAAATTTAGGTGACAGCCAAATTCCTTAGGAGTCAAGCATGGTTGTGGCTGAAGAAAAATGGTCATAAAGTATGTTTTCCTTGACTTTTTCAGGACTTAATGTTCCTCTTTATATGTCAAAAAATATGCACTGTCTTAAAACTAGAAAATTTCGTACAACCCTTAAACTTCAAATTAGCTATAAAAAAATAATATTGATGTCAATAGTGATTTTATAGTCCCCATGAAAACCTGAAGCTTAAACTTTGTCAAGCCCTTGATTTGACTATTGTTGATTATGGCATTAATTAAAGGATGAAGCATAATAATACAGTAAAACCTCTCATATCAGAATTAACTTTGATAGTTTTTACATGTGCATATTCAAGGACACAAGCAGTTTGAGAGGGTGTATGCACAAACCTCTTGATTTTAAAAGGGGACTTCTGTAGTCTTTAAAACTGTCAGAAGTCACCTTTTAAAATCAAGCTGTTCGCATGGTCAGTGACCACAGAAATGATGAATATAATTATGAGCCAATTTTGTTTGATATAAAAAAAATGTATAAATTAATCAAGTAAATTTCTATGATTTTTAGCACTTTATTAGCTTTGACGTCTCTTATCTTAGCACTTTTGTATAGAGCTCTTCGAAGATATCTACTCATCGAGAAATAATTCAGCCCTTTTTTTGGATACAAGAGGTTTTATCTTATTCAAATATGATGTGAATCTACTCAACAGTACTTACTTCCCACCAGCATAGACATCTGCTGTATCAAACAGGTTGATGCCATTCTCATATGCTATAGACACAATCTCCTCAGCCATCTGCAACAAACAGGAAGAAAATAATTATTTATCATATGTATGAAATATACAGGTCAATCAATCACTAACAAAAAAGCAATTCAATTTATCAAGGAAGACATACTTGCTCTGAAATATGTGAACCAAACGTCACCCATGTACCTGGAAGAGCACAAAATATAAAATCAAAACAGAGCTGAATGTTTAAATATGGAGAAAGTTAATTTACATTATATGCACACAAGTACATGTTATCTATAAAGAAAAAACACCAATATCAAAAGACCATTCTCAGTATTTCATAATAACGTGAAAATTCAGGTTTTTGCCATTTCCAGTATTTAAGAGAGATGGCAGCAGTGCCATAACAATGCATGGGTACACCCAGGCACAGCCCAAATACCTCAAATGCGGGATGGGGAACCTCAGGAAAAGGAAATCTGGTTAAAATTTCTGAGAGTCAGCATGTAAATTGGTAGGCAGAAAATTTTTAGCTGGGTAGAGGTCTCAAGAAAATCTCTTTGCCAAGGGGCCCATGATGTTCTCAAGATGGCCCTGGATGACAGAACTTGAACACACACAATCTGACATCATAACCATGTCAAGAGAGGCCCCACATAATTTTTTTAACTCCACTTAGCATTCCTGGAGAAATTGTTACAGATTGTTATGTACCTGACCATTATTTTAAATACTTCCCAATAGATTTTTAAATATGCTATGGTTTGGCTTATTTTACGATTAGTCAGTCTTCAATTTCATAAAGACCATTTAAGGATTCAGGGAAGTGAGAAAGTAAATATGTTGAATAATTTTTGTGCTCTGGGCATGTGCTCTATTTGCACTACCTTCTATCATTCAGTCACCCAGCGGCTTATGAAGTAATTTTTATTCATTCAGCAGGGGTGATTTTATCCCTTTCAGATCCTGGTGCCACAAATGTGTGGGTTGATTTTTCTTGATGTAGAAATTTATTTTTTGATCTCAGGGAGTAATGCCCTGACTTAAAGGATTGTGTAAGTTTTGAGTTAGAAATTAGGTGAATAAGAACTTTCAGGTTTTCATCAGCGGGCAGCACTTAAAGTTGAATTTTCAGGGGTTTTTTAAGATGGCTTCTAGGAAAAAGTGTGATTTATTACATAAAATTTAGAAATAAAATTCTGGAAGCAATTGTATGCGAAGATGAAAATATCCTGCATCATCTTGGCTAAAAAAATTTTGAACGAAATGAATTACTTCTTCACCAAAAAAAGAAAGAAAATTTGAAAAATTTTTGAAAAAAATAAAGATTTGCTAACATTTATGTTTTTAATGAATTTTTTGAGTATCAAAAATGCAAAAAACATTTACAAAATTCTGAAAAATGAATGCTCGACCTGTGGGCCAAACATGGCCCTTGAAGCTAAAAATATTACTGTGACACTTTTGATGAACGTTAAAGAAAAATATGAATATTCTAACTGGCGACAGATCAACAATTCTGAATTCTCTGTTAGTTAAAATCTAACATGTAAAGGGGAAGGCAGTATTTGATGAAAAACAATGATCACAATCAGAATCATCCTAACTAGTTTGGTGGCGTGAACATATTCGGAAGATTTTTTTTTAAAATTCCTTTCTTTACTTCTGTAACAAGTTTTTCATGGGAAAAAAAACTGAATGGAATTGCTAATATCAAAATTAAAAAAAAATGTTGGGGGGGGGGGGGGAAACAAGAATTTTACAACAAATTCAGAATGGAAAATAATCTTCAATGAGATTAGAGCCCTTCTGTTAACTTGGGGCCATGGAAGCAGGACTTTTTTGGCCCATCTGTTAAGATATGAGGCACTACTGATTATTATTATACAAAATTTTGATTATGGTAAAGAGAAAAACTCAGAACCATTTAATTTCAATATGGCCTGTCAACAGCTAAAACATCACCCAAGTACTCAAGTGTCTCACGCTCATCAAAAGGTTGATCTCTCTTGCTTTATACCAAGGTCTGACTGCACATAAAAATAATAATCAATTTATGAAAATAAGTTGAATTTTTTTTTTATTTATTTCAACAGCTTTTCAACATCTTTTGAAAACACAAACTTTGAAACACCCCCCCTCATTGATTATTTATTTAGGATCTGGGTTCAAGTTCAGTTCCATTGATTACTCTTTATTATGATGAAAAAACTCAGTTTGAATTATATATATACATATATACATACAGGGTCTTTATTATTAAAGTTCCACTTTGAAATAGCCATAAAAAGGAAACTACTGGACAAAAAAAGTTATCAAACTTGGTAATAGTTTACAGGTGGTCATGGGATTCAATTTTCCACAATTTTTTTTTTTACTTTAAAAACGATTTTGTACACCGTACTCAATCGTAAGTCCATGAGACGTGCAACAGCACCTACACTGCACGTCCCATGTGTGCCTTCCATTGTTGCTTCCCTTACTCAGGGGTGGGAAGTGACAAAGTCCATTTCGGAGCAGCTTTAGAGCAGCAAAATTCAGGATTTGGAGCAGCAAATTCAGGATTCTGAGTAGTTTTGGAGCAGCAAAATATAGGATTCAGAGCAGATATTTATAAATTGGAGCAGTAAAATGAACAAGAATATTTTTGTTAACCCCTCACCCCTTTTCAAAATAAAACAACTGCACTTCACTGTCTCTTGTTATCAAACATCTTTTCATCATTTTGTTTTATGTTTTTGGTGTTTCAGGCTTTTGACACCTTGTTTGAAGAAGCGGCTGTCATAAAACTTTTCGCACCAGTCTATTTAAGATGATTTTTGCTTACTGAGGGCACTATTTGCTGTCTGGAACAGCAGCACTTCAAATGGGCTAAAACTTTTCTATACGTTTTAAATTTTTTTATACTCTTAAAGAAATTGCTGCAAAATGGGAGAGAAATTTCGATAGAATCAACACGATGTTTGGCGATTCAGCACTCGTTATTCGGCAAAGTTTCGAAATTAGCATTCGTAATTCGGCGGACATGCGCTTTTTTACTCCCGGAACGAAAATTTTTTTCACGATACATCTGGATTTCACGCAATGACGATCGACTACAGTAATTTCTGCTGCTTTCAGTGGAGACTTTTTTAAAAACGGAAACACTCGCATTTGCACTTTAAAGCTGAAGACCACTGCTAACTATCTTCAGTTCCACGATCACGGATATTATCGGAGTATCGCGATGGAAAGCCCGATGAGGGGGCGATAGTTTAAGTACAGTGGAATAAACACGCTCTTGTCAGAAAGAATCGTTTCGCAGCAAGCAGGAACAAAAATTTTTTGGCGTCCTATCCGAAATTCTAGGCATAATGAAGCAAAATTCGCTATTTGGTGCAGAAAAATACGAAAATACACTATTGCAGCAGGATGGCGCAAGATGTTAATTTTGGCGCAGTGCAGCGCAATTGGCGCAGAGTTCCTACCCCTGCCTACTGCTAATGCAACAGCCACATCGGTTTCCACAGAAAAAGGCTTCCTTTCCCGCCGGTGCAACAGATAACAAACTTGTGGCTTCAAACTTTACCATCATTTTCCTCAAACCCTGTGGCGGTGTCATTGGCCCTCAGCATAAAGTTAAAAAACCACACGCACACGCTTATTTATTTTTTTGTGGAAAATTGAGTCCCATGATCTCTTGTAAACTATTACCAAGTTTGATAACATTTTGTCCAGTAGTTTTCCTTTTATGGCCATTTCAAAGTGGAACTTTAATTACAAAGACCCTGTATATAATCTGTGAATGAACATACACATTCTTATAACTCACACTTACCTAGTCCCAGAGCAGAAATTCTCAAACCTGATTTACCAAGGTTTCTGCAAAGAAGAAGGCAGAATAAAATATTAATAACAATTCAATTGAAAATATTTTTCTTGCTTACATATTCTTATGATGATGTAAGAGATTGTTTCTCAACCTTTCGTAGAAAAAGGACCAGTAAAATGTCTGGAACAATTTGACGGACCACTTGTGTCTCACATCACTGGACATTCCTGTAATACTCATTGTTCAAAGATGCGATACAGAAAAAATTTTATTTCGTAATTTTTTCAAAGTTTTTCTATATTCAGAATGATTCTGTTCTATACCAGATTCATGCAACTATTTTTGAAAGAATGAATGATACTCTGATTTGTATTCCCTAAAAATTAAGTGGTATTTAATGGAGGAAATGCAATGTGAATTGTCTGAATATCATTGTGATTTCCTACTTATAATCTGGGGAATTACATGCTAAATAATATCTGAATTTATTAGAGGAGATTATAAGCCAACTAGTGGCAGCTCGTGACAGAAAATTCTGGGGTGGGGGGGGGGGCAAAATTGTTCAGCATTTTATTATGATACGTGCAGGGCACGATTTAACCACAGGCAAATATGGCATTTGCTTAAGGCTTCATGATTTTCGGGGTCCCCGAAAATTTAAACAGTATACAGGGTGGTCCAGAAGTCCTAACTTAACTTGGCCAATATACTGTGGCAGCTATAATGCACGGATCAGGAAAGTTTTAAAAACCAGGAAAGTTTAAAGAATTTGAAAGAAAAGGTTTCACTGTTTTCTTATAACTTGCTACAAAATTTCTACATGAGCATCTTTAGTGTGACGTGGAGGATGTCAAGCCTGTATAACATTTCTTGCCAGGTTATTTGTAACATCGATGTTACAAAGAATGGGAGTAAAAAAAACCTTTGAAACCTTTTTTTAGTGTACAGAAGTGGTATAACAATGTGTATATGTTACTGTTAAAATGAATAGGCTAACTAACCTTTTCAACATATATATATGCTCCAAGGGAGAAATATTCTGTTTCCATACCTTAGGGGTAGAGCACTCATCCAGCAAATGAGAGACGGGTTTAAGTCCCCATGGAGGCAGAGATGAATTTTTTCTCTCTTAATCATCACCTCTAAAATATAAGCAGTTTTTTGAGGAATCTTGTATAACTAACTATTCCCTTTCTCAAATTCTAACTACCAAGGCTCTGCTGTTCAACGCTTCCAGGGCATGCCTTTCTACATATCCTCCACTGGTCATATGACACGATCAGTATTTTATGGGACACATTTTTTTCAATTATTGATTTTGAAATATTTCTTTAATTCCATTAAATTCATTTGAAAAAAAAATTGAATTTCACCAAGTTTGTATCAAATTCCTTTGAAGAATTAAATAATTCAAAATTTTCTAGAGACGTTCCCCTTTGCACCCTCTTCAGGAGTCACCCATGAGGCCAACCAAGAGTAAATATCTACAGAATTTTTTTCCATACTTCAATGAAAAAATAAGTATTTCTTAAAAATAATGTTTTTGAAGAAAGTTTACAGGAGAGAGTAGAAATATCAGCATTTTCTCCAAAACATGTGACCAAAGTATCATCCTTTTCTGCAGATTATACGACTATTTTTAAAAATCAGAGATTTTGCACAAATCAGCGAAAGTGCAAGTAAATATACATGATCCGAATTAGTTAAATATTAATAAACTGAATCAATTTAATATCTGCTCAAAAACTTAACGCAGAAAAATAATTTGTAGGAAATGGTACAGACACAGGAAAAATATTAACGATAACCCTCCTAATCAAAATCTAATACAAGATTTGTGAGCTCTTAAATATCCTTTAAAATAAATATTTCAAACATCCAAACATCATTAAAAATTAACTTTAAACAAACATACTATAGTGAATGCTATGTGGAGTAAGCAAGAGATACATAAAACGGAATATATTTTCAATAAATTATGTTATTGAAAGCGAATAGACTCAATATTTACGACAGAATCTATGACAATTTAAATATATCGCATACATAATTTATGACCCGAATAATTGAAAAAAGCAGTTTATTTTTCTCATCGGGGAAAAGAAGAGGATGACACACACATACATACATACATACATACATACATATATATATATATATATATATATACTCTTTCCCTTATTAAATAAGCAATCTCATGAAAAATGAATTATTTAATTAGGTGCAAAACTTTTCCAAAGAAGATTACACTCATAAATATTAACTGAAAATTTTAGATTTTGTTCCGTTGACTGTTTTTCTCGAAAAGAAACTTGCATTTTAAAGGAAAATTTCTTTCTATGCTAGATATAGTAAATTAGGATCTTCATAATTCATGGCACAAGGAAAAACTCCAATCTCCTCTGGAAGACTAGAACATTTCTGATTATTTTATGCAATAAAGAAATTTTTTTCTTCTTCACTGAATCAAGAATTTATATATTTTCATCTTAACGCAGAGGGTTTTTTAACCCTTTTCGACTGCGACCCAAAATCCGACGACATGATCAACCTGACAACCCCTTGGTTAATTTTTAATTCAAAAATTCTTATTAAATATTTCTGTTTAACAAAATGCTCAGTTTCCGAAATAAGTGGAAACCAGTCCATGGCGTTTTGGCAGGTGGGTCACCAGGGGCCTGAACCCAGGGACCCGAATCAAACAAGGAAGTCTTGAATTACTGAAAGCTCTCTCTACTTTTCTGAAGTTATTTCTCCCATACAAACAAGCAAAAAATCGGTGTTTATGTAACATGAAAGGTCGTTGCGCCTGAATTAACCTCATGGATAAACATTTTACTTGTAAAAATGGGGGGGGGAACAGAAAAAAACCAGAACTGTCTCGGAAAACATGGGATGTATGGATACCTTTGCAAAACAATTCGAACAATCACCCCCCCCCTCCCACAGCGAGCTCTAGATCCACCCCGATCACACATATGGGCAGACATCTCAATTCACTCAATGTACAACAAAGGGCCATTCAGCATCAATTAAATAAAACAAATTCTATTGGCAAGATTGTTTGTTGCACAATTGGTTGATGTGTTACCGACTTGCATGATGTTGTTTAACAATTTATTCCTTCACATATTCAATCAGTTTTTATAAAAAACGATCAAACTCAAAATTTTAACATGAAAAGTAAAGTCAAAAGCCCAATGATACTTATGTTAGTGCAACATCTATCAGTTTTGCAGTGTTTTTCTATTGCCCAATTTGCCATAGCCAGCAATAATTTTAATTCCGTTCTGTTACACAATCAGCTTTACCGAATATCTCCAGATGACATTAGCTACTGGTATTGGGAAAAAGTTGAGTTGACATTTGTAATGGCATATTAGGCCATGCGAATCTAATTTAATCCTTTCAAGACTGATATTTTTTACATTTACTGGGACACACTCAGCGGCCCCAAAAAAATTAGGAATACCCCTCATTCAAACTTTGACCTGGTCGTGCAGCACATGTGAAAACATACTAAATCTGATTTGCTGATAAAAAAATTATCTCGGATTGGTTTAAGGAACTGGACTGGAATTATCTCAGATTGGTTTAAGGAATATGATTCAGAGTTTAAATTGCTTCAATACCCCCCCCCCCCCCAGTCACCCAATCTCAACTCAGTTGAGCATTTGCGGGATGAGGTTAAAAGGTCTGTTAAAGCTCCAAAACACTGTCTTATAATCTGAGAGAATTAAGAGCTGCCCTTTCATTAGCATGGGCTAATATTCCTCCTCAACAGTTTCAGCAACTTGTAGAATGTATTCCTAGAAGAATATCTGCTGTCATCAAATCCAGAGGAGGCCCCACACGATATTGGTGATGAGTAGTAGGATGTTCCTAATTTTTGGCCACTGGGTGCATGTATCCCGTTAGTATTGAAAGGGTTAAGGATGTAGTTTACCTCATCAACAACAAATTTGATCTAAAAAAAACAAGTAATTTCAATGATAATATATATATGAAGTAGTTTAATACGTACTTGTACTTCATCGCCGCAGGACAGGACAGAGACACTTGGCGGCTGGGTGGATTTGTGGCCATCGAGCTGGCCTCACTCGACAGTAGACCTTCCTCCATGCATTCCAGGATTGCAATAGGAGCTCGGTTGCTGTTGAAATTTCACGAAGCTTATTAACATGATTTATTAATATTAAATTCACTGATAATCAAATTAGAAATAATAATCACTTTTAAGCAAAACTATATTAAAAAACATAACTGGCTTCCCCAGTCTCTCATCATTTATATTTGGACAGAAGCATTCCAAGCTGTTTGGCTGTCACTCATGAAAGCGAGACCTAAAGCTTCATTCATATCACCCAAACAGTTCCTCCCATCATGCATAGCATGTAAAGACAAGTTTTTTGAATTCAACTGAGATTCCATAAGCAAGGTTTCGGCCAAATTTTCAATTTCTGATTGCGACAAGGATCTGGTCTTTTGGCGACTCTAAAGTGTTAGCTTTCAAACGTGTGGAAATAGAATATGGGCACCGAAAATGGCAGCACAGCATTCATCAGAAATTGTTTGAAGCTTGTGGGTGCTCGTCTTATTATGTAGGAAACATTGATCTCTTGAATTAATTCAGTGGGTGCTCAAGCACCCAAAGCACCCCCAGCTCCGACGCCACTACTTTGTATTATAAGCACAGGCCTCTGCCTCAAAGAACAAAATGTAAAAGGAACCCAGAAAGTTCATATTTGCCCAGAGTCCTAACTTATGAGGAAACAGGTCCTGAAAGAATGTTTTGATTTTACACACGAAAATTTACCATAGAGAGCTTGTAAAAAGTCCTGGCCAAAGGGGGGGAGGGGGGGGGGGTCTTCAAAAAATATACTTTCCAGGGATCTTGCTCTACGCAGGGCCGTCTTCATGGGCGGAGATACGGGGGGCGTGCATTATCCCCCCAGCGTCAAAAGTGAAGTTGACTGATCTAATGCATATATGAATTGACATCATCATCATCGTGCCCCCCAGGAATAATGACCTTGCCCCCCCAAACTTCCAAGTCTATCTCCGCCTATGGCCGTCTAATGTGCATCATGGACCCCCGGGCAAAGAGATTTTTCTGAGGCCTCCCTATACCTGTCCAGAAATACCTCTGCTTACTAATTCACACTCTCAATCGCGAAAACTTTTGCCAGATCTTATTATCAGGAGAACCCCTGATCCCCCCTTCCCCGGGCAGTGCTTCGTGAGCCCATGGGTTAAGACGGCACTTGCTCCACGATTTGTAGCAATATTTTTCATACAGAAATCTTAACACCCATACAATTTCAGATTTCGTTTCTTGTAAACAACGGCGGCCTTGACCAATCATTTGGTTGAACTGAGGAAAATACGCGTACATTTTTCTGACCATACTTTGTTAAGACACGAACGGGACACGGAAGCTGTCATTCTGCTGACAGAATTTAAAAATTATAATGTGGTGCTCATAATTCGAGAAATTTCTATTATTACGATTGAGTATATTACTAATTCAAGTGTTTTTCATTAAAACACTCATTATTAAAAAGGAATGTATTTTTCATATTTTTCGGGAGAAGGAAGTGAAATTTTCCATTCAGTTCAGCTTCTTATAACCAAAACCAACAAACTGAACTGGTCTGTAAGTTCAGTATTTTTTTGAGCACGTAAGGAGACGTCCAAAACAGATACCATGGGAAGAAGCAGACAAAAAAATAGATGCTATAATTCATAGTGTTTGTGCTGCCGTCTAGTCTCAACATTGAACACCACTTATGGTAGTGATGATGAAGTTTTTTTTTAATTGTAATAACGAGGGCTAGGATTTTTATGACCTAAAAAATGAAACGTCGTTGCTGATCGGTTGAAAAACCTGAAATTCACGTCTCGCTATGAAGTAATAACGACGCCGATGACTGTTCGCAATAATTAAGATACTAAATAACATTTGTGAGGATGAAAAATATTTGGCTTTTTTTGATTTAATCGATATTTGTTCATGTCTCTCCAGCAAACTAATACCATATTTTTTCATGGGAAGCAGTCAAAAAAATTTCAGCCACCGTCTCCACAGTGGTGGTCGGCTGAAGTTGGTTTTCTGTGGTTCCCAACTTCAATGCGCAAATTCGAGCCTATCTCTCCGTTAAAAAGTCCCGACACCGAGAGCAACGGGCCTACATCGGTACAATTATTTAATCATCATATTTCACTCATAGCTAGAAAAATTGATGACAGATGACCGCACTACACATTAAAAAAAAAAAGCATTACACAGAAACAAACTTCACGTTAGGTTCACTTTACGTACACGCATAATCCACTATTTACCAATTCGTTAGAAGTTACGCAGAGGAATATGGACGAAGTGCAAGTGTGGTTTAGGAATAGAGGTGGTGGTCGGCTGAAGTTTTTTTTTATGGTTCCCAACTTCGAGGCATGAATGCGAGCCCATCTCGCATTAAAAAAAGTCTCGCCACAGAAAGCAACATGTCTACAATGGTACAAATATTCAATTATTACACTTCACTTCTGAAATGTAGGTGGCAGCATCGAATCAGGTGGCACTGCAGGAGTTTTGCTCGGTTTGAAAGAAAGAAAATAAATAATTTGATAATGAAATTCATACTCTTCTCTGATTTTGGGTAGTGAAATCATTTTAGGCCGGGATTACACTATAAAAGTTTGATAAAAGTTATTTTATAAAACTTGGAAATGCAACCACCAAGTCGTGACCCATAGGTTAAGAATCCCCGAGAACCCGAGTGCGTGGTGGTAAGATGCTCGTCTACCACCGTGAATGTTGCTGTCAGGGTCCCAGGTTAAAACCCGAGGGAGGATATAGAAAAGATATTATTCCTAACGAGCTTGAGGTGACCACCGATTGATAGCGCCTTCATTTCCAACCCATCTCATTAATGGCAATAAATTGTAATATAGCGGCCAGAGTGGTGTTTGGTGAATTAGTAAGTAGGTTAAAAATCCCCCGACATAGTCTATTAGACATCTGTCAAAATGCCGGGTGGCTATTACCAATAGATGTAAATACTTTTCAATTAATACCTATCCATGTACAGTGAGTTGAATTAGCGACTACATATTACCACATGCTCCTTACATGACCACTTACACACGCACGATTAAATTAGATATAGGCCTACACAACTCACAAAAGTTTCTCTTTCCTCTGAGGAATTTCTTACGAATTGGTGCATGCCAGGGAGTGTCACGTGTGGATTCTTAACCCATTCATAAGTGTCTGAGACGTGCGTTTCCTCCATCAAATTGAAAGTGACAGATTCTAGAATTTTTGTACTTTGTAAGTTTTGAAAACTCAGTATTTTGTTCTTAAAGGAAAGGCTAGCTTTACGGGTTGCAATTGGATAACCCCAGACCCCCAATTGAAGTTGAGTACTTACCTCATCGATTATGCACAAAATTGATCAAGTTGGAAAAGGTAATGGTAGGCTCATAATTGCCAATCACGAGATTGAATGTGGCAGTAATGCAATTAGTATGGGATAGGTGGATCTGATAGTCAGGGGAAGAAAAAATAGGAAAAGCACACTGTTTCGGTTTTTTGTTGGAAAACTATTCTTGTCTTTTGACAGTGTAGTGTCGCCATCTGTTGAAAACAGAGGTGAGTAATGTTGGCAAAACGTGTGAGACCTCATTTCATAGTTTCGAAACGTGGCAACCTTAATTTATATATACAGTATTCCTGAAAAAATACGATTTTTTTTTTGCTAGTCGGCTTTGTGATGGATAATTCTAAACTGTCCATTGACTCAAATCTTCTCTTAATAGAAAATAAAATAAAGATAATGCTTCTTGTGTGTAAATGGAAAAAGAATTCCCGTTTAAAGGACTAACAACGAGGAAGGGGGGGGGGTCTCTATGGGAGGAAGAGAGAGATCAAATATATTTGTTGCAGCTACTCACAGACTAGATATCTCGCCCCTGTACGCGAAGGGATTAAACGTCATTAGAAGAGATAAGTGCTGTCCAGAAACGACACCCTATCACTTCCGTTCGCCGACTGCCCATCTACACAGACCATGGATGCTTGGCATACTACGTCGAGAGGAATCAAAGGAAAAGATAAGAAAAATGGTGAAATTCCTTGAGGAACATCCCGAGAAGATAAGGGATCCGTCTCCTCCAGCTCCTGCAACTCCGGTACCAGCGCCGTTAAGGAGATCGTCGCGTCTTCACCCTGACAGTGCGCTGGTGGCACTGTTTGCGAGCGAGGAGCAGGATGAATCCCAAACCTAATTAATGACGTCTCGGAGAAATTAGACTGACTGCATTGAACTGCCCGAGCGCAATGAGATGCTCTGTCCTTGTCATTTGATACAATCCTTGATCAATCAAATTTCTGATTGCGCCTTTTGCGATACGATTTTTATACAACTTTCCATGATTATTTATTATCCGTGCCCGTTGCACTTTACTTTAACTTGATTAATTTGATTCTTCGATTTACATAATTTTTGATTTCTTTGCACTATATGTAATCTTTGACGTATCAATAAATTTTGGTTTTACCGGCGATGCCCTGTTTCCCCCCCTCCGGGGGGGGGGGCGAAGTGCTTACGTTGCTTCTTGCGACAGAGCCTGGGTGTCTCGCGGTTTCTCCAGAAGGGATAAGTGGTAACGGGAAAATAGAAAATGCAAAATTAATGTTCTTAAGCGAGGATGCACAACCTCTTTCCCGTGGGCCAAATGCGACATGCGGAGGTGTTCATAAACAAATATCAATGCTCACACCACATCAGTTTGTGGCCGCAAGTGTTAGCTACCTGACCCGTAGATTGAACAAGTTGCACACCCTTAAAGGATGCTAAAGCAAAAATTGCATGGGAACAAACCCAACTGTTTATTTCACCTAGACAAGAACCAGCCCCTCAAAAAATCCTATTTTGACTTTTGCTATACAGCAACTCCAGCAAAAAGTGTTTTTAATATCGAAGAATCTGCTTTGCGTTAAGTCAGAGCCACACTCGTGTCAAGGCTGGTCCAATAGTCATTCGCAAATATTTGCTTAAGATCCAATATTTGCCTTTTCCTGATGCAAAGCTGCAGTAGTAGCGGCATAGGCTGGCTACATACTGGCACAGCTTGGCCCAATTTTTCTTGTCGAATATTCACCAATGCAAGAGCAGAACCGGTTTTCCTAGAACACTCTCCGCGTTGTGACTGTTGGTGTTCTTCGACCAGTCTCCTTCATGTGACGAATATTGCCAATGGTGGAGCGGCCACACTACTTGCCCATGGAACGTATTGGGCCAGCCTTGACACGAATGTAGCTATGGCTTTACAGAGTTTTTCCATAAAATTTTGTTTACTTCAGTACAACCTTTCATTTACAACTTTTGCACAACCTCCGGCCCACCAGAGATGTTCCAGTAGAAAAGTATCAATACACACACACCACGATACAACCAACGCTGACCATATTTCCTTCATAAAAATACGGGGAATCGTTGGGATCCATCTGGGATGTCCCCAAGTACAGCCAAAAAAGTTGTCAAACGAAATTAAAGTTTCCAACAATCACTAAAACTTCCGAAAAAAATCGCCAATTGCGGGAAATGATGGCTACTGCAAGCATAGGCGGAGACAGACTTGGAAGTCTGGGGGACGGGACGGGACATCGCCATTATTTCTGGTTGGCACAATGATGATGATGTCAATTCATATATGTGGGCTCTTCACAGAGAAAAACACACAGCCTCCATTTTTGAAACATTTATTACGCGCACAAAACATACAACAGACATACAAAAAAAAAAAAAAAGACGTGGCCTTTTCCTCCTCCCGGCAAACTCACTGTTGCCACCACTAATCTTTACAATATAACTCATTCACTTGCGTGCTGCAGCGCCATCTACCGACAATAAAGAGAACTGAAAATAAAATCCTACATACATACATTAGACCAGTCGACTCCACATTTGACCGGCGGGGGGGGGGGCAGAATGCCTCCAACACCCCCCATATCTCCGTCTATGACTGCAAGTTGCGATGGCTAAAAATGTAATTCACCAAAAAAAAAACAAAAAAAAACCACACCACCTACATGTTTGACAACTACATAGAATAAATATACAGTCGAATCCCGTTTTAACGAATACCGTTATAGCGAAAACCTCGTTTTAACGAACACTTTTCTAATTCCTCAAATAATTATACATAAGAACAATGTGCAAACAACCTGAAATTCCGTTATAACGAAATTTCGTTATAACGAAGTGATTTATCCGGTCTCTTGCAGTTCGTTATAACAGGAATCGACTGTATTTACATGACAATAATTAATTATGGTAGAGTCATAATTACCATATTATAGTTTATAAATTGGGGGAATAGCTTCAATTCTTGATTTCATTGAATACTTAAGGGAAAATTTGGGAGTCCGAAATTCCCGGAATGTCTCGTAAAATACAGGTCATACGATCACCTTATAAAGTACATTCAAGTTTCTGGCAAGCGAGCTGCAGAAATACCGTATACTTGGCTCACGGAGTGAAGAGGTTGCGCATCCTCTGTCACCAGGGGCAATCATGAATTTTGGCGCCTCCTCTGTGTTTCCTGCGGCGCCTCCTCCTCCTAATGTTGAAGAAGAGTTTAAAGAGTGAAATTTGCGCTCCCTCTGGTCCGGCGCCCGGGGGCAACAGACCCGCCTGCAACCCCATCCTAGTTGCGGCCCTGCCTATCATAGAAGGTCATCACCAGGGCCGTAACTAGGATTTTTGTCGCCCTCTCACAACTTTAAAATTCGATAATTTTGTAATGGTGTTCTTTGTTCCCATCTGAAACTTCCGCCTGGGGTAGTTGCCCCCATGCCACCCTCTAGTTACGGCCCTGGTCATCACCGTTGTATTCCGTTCGAAATAATTTGCGATTTAAACACAAGTAAAGTCTTACAGTCATGTCTCGCAGTAAAACCACATTTTGCAAAGAGAACTAGGTTTTTCGCCCAAGTACTGCGAGTGTTCAATCCATACACACATAAATATGTTTTACTTTTTTTTCAACGCTCATCAATCGATAAGTCGCTGCCACCACCACCGGAGACAATCTTTAAAATCCGAAAAAGTATAAAAATAATAATTTTTTGTTGTTGTTATTTTGTATTTGGCAAACAACATACTGTTTAATATGTGGTCGAAGCACACACACACGCGCAGACACTGGGGTAAATTTTTTTTTTTTTCCTGTCCTATATAAAAACTTAAGCCTTGTATCGATATGCTCACTGTTCCAGCTGGCATCATGCCAACAACACTTCTACCAGTTCAGTATTTTTCATTTTTTTCCTATACATGTATTTGTATGATTCACTTTTTTTTCCTCCTCCTCCTCTTCAAAACGTATTGAACCTCTTTCCGCTCGCACACATCCTCACTTCCTATTTTTTTTGTGTAGCTAAACAAACATATTTGTCACCCAAATTTCAAGAAACACAGTATTTAAGTAAGTGTGTCTGTGTGTGGGATGAAATATGTCCGAAGAATAAATATCCCACAACACATACGAGTGTCCCATCATAATTATGGGTGTGGAATATATATATTTGCGGGGTAAAATAGAGTTTTCTCTTCCCTCAAGAATTTTGGGGGAAAAAAAATTAACGTTATAATCGAGGTGATTTTTTACTTCATTCAAGAAAGAAGTTTAATATATGCAGGGTGTCCCACAAGATCCATTATTTTTAAGCCGGGATTACAATATAAAAGTTTTATTAAAGTTCTCTTATAAAACTTGAAAAACGCAACTAATAAGCGCATCTCTTATACTCCAGCAAATGCAACTGATGATCTTATTGGTTACAAGATGATCTTATTGAAGACAAAGTGATCCCACGGACGCCTTATCAGCCTATAGCACAAGTACAAACTGCACCACCTCGCCGCTCACAAAGAAAAAAGAAACTGATCAACTACAAAGAAGACGGACTGATAGCACAAGACCAGTATAATGTCATGGAAATCGAACGATTTAAATTGAGGATGAAATCGATTATGAATTTTATCTGATTTATTATTGATTTCAATATGTGATTTAGGACTTTATATTCGAATTAAGATTTAATATGGAATATATAGGATTATATGTTTGATTTTCGATTGTATACGTAGATTTGTGATCTCGCAATTGACTTTACACTTAGATTATGGTTTTATAGTTGTTATGATTGTAATCTATATTTTGTAATGTATGCTTTTTTTTATGAATAAATTGCCAGAGGTATCCAGTCCGTGTGGACAATAAGCCGATATTGCCATATGGCGATGTGGCCTGAGTATCTTTCGGTTTGACGGTTACATTTTTCAAGTTTTCTAAAAGAACTTTTCAAATACAAATACAAATACAACGCCACAACAGGCAAAATGCTCAACGAGGTGGCTGATAAAAACTTTTCATAATCAAAAACTTTTATAGTGTAATCCCAGCCTAAGGATAAACAAAGGGGAATAAAAATTCTACGGTTGTTTCATGATTTTGGGTAAGGCCGGGATTGCACTATTGAAGTTTTGTAAAAGCTTTTTGATAAAGCTTGAGGGAAAAAAAAACATCCAATAAGCTTATTCGTTACATTCGCTGGAATGTAAGAGAGAGAGAGAGAGAACTTTAATAAACTTTTATAGTGCAATCGCGTGGCCTAAAACAAAATTAGATCATATCAAGTTAACATATGCAGGGTGTCCCATAAATTAGTGAATAGTTTGAAAAGTCATACAAATTGGAAGAATTAGTATATTTGGATACCAGTTTGCGAAAAAGTTACTTTCAACAAGGTTTTTTTCCCAAGTACAGAAAAAAATTTAGCTCGTAATAGAGAGTGCTGCACTTATTTATGTCCTCCTCCTCCTAACCGAACGCCCACCTCTCTGAATTAGTAGACACAACGCATGTCACCCTGTTTCATTTGTGCAATAACCAAGTTTTTGCACTTCTGTGCCGCTGAAGTGTAAACGATTGGAAATCCGGACCTTTCTTCAATCTCTTGTAAGTGCGAAACGTTCATATAGCTTCAGCCGGCGATTCGTGGCTCAGGTAAAACACAACTTCACTAATAGTGCTTAATCCACCAATGTCAACATCACAAGGAAAACCTTATGTAACGCCAGTAACAGAAAAATTCAGGAATGGGCTGCTAAGCTGGGGTTTCCTAGGAATAGGTTTTAGTGCGTAGCATGAACCGAATTAGATAATTTTGCGCCAACAGAAACGTGTTACATAATCACGCTACGCGTTTGTGCTTTCCTAGGGTGGCGCATTAGATCAGGACGGCTATATTATAGTATATGTGTGACCTTGGAATCAGCTACTCTGTCGTCTGCATGCTCCGATTTGAAGAGAAGGGAAAGAAAACATACAAGAAGTGAAGAGAAATCGCGCGGCGCACGACGCATTTGACTCCCCCAGAAGCAGTCGGCCAATAACGTCCGACGTAAAGCGCTGTCGTGAGCCGTATTGCTCTCTGTAGGAAAACCGTCATGCTGTTTTTCTTATTGGTGAGTGGACGGCGCGTCGCGCTGGGCGAATCACGTTGCACGCGGCACAGGAAACCTGCTCCTAGGAAAAACCGGCTTTAATCGTACAATTTTACAGGATTATGATTTGTATATTTCCAGCACTGAGCTGTAAGTAAACTTTCCTTATAGCTCAGTGATTTCCAGTGATTGGTTATCGCGCAGCGCCATCTATAGACAAAAATTTGGTTAAGAAACAAGAACAACAACAAAACACCATTCTCTAGAATAACATTTTTTCGCAAACCACATTGACATACATTTCCTCCTATTTTATGAATTTTGAGACTATCTACGAATTTATGGTACACCCAGTACATATTATAAACAAGAGACAGTTTTCTTTTTTGCAGTAAAAGATGCCTCTCTTTCGGAAGAAAAAAAGTGGTGGAACCCCCTCCATCCTTGAGGAAATCTTGCGTCATGCTATGTCACTACTCTACCCAACACCAAATCCGGTCATATAATGCCATACAGCAATTCCCAACTAATAGAGTTGGGTGGGAAATGAAGGCGCCATCTATCGGTGGTCACCCCAGTATCAGTAGGTGAAGAACTTTATTCTGTTGATTCGAACCTTGACTGTAACCTTCATAGTGGAAGACGAGCAACTTACCCCTGCGCCACTCGCGGGTAGTATCACTGGGAGAGATTTATATTCCGCAACATTGGGGATAAAAATCCACCGAGATGATCGATGATCGAAAAAAAATTCTTGATACATTCTTCTTAAGAGGTCTCACGACTCTTGAAGTCAAATTTTCAAAAATGACTTCAAAAAATACAGTCGAATCCTGTTCTAACGAATACAGTTATAGGGAAAATCTCGTTTTAGCGAACAATTTTCTAATCGCCCGGATACGTTCACATAGGAATAATGCTAAAACCTGGAAAATTCCTTTGTAACGGAATGTCGTTATAACGAAGTAATTTCTCCGGTCTCTTGGAGTTCGTTACAACGGGATTCGACTGTATTTTATTTGCAATCGAATGTAAGTACAGTCGAAAATCCCGTTATAAGACCCCGTTGAGGACTACGGCCGACTCAACGCAAGGCCAACGAAGCACCTGACTTCATCCGTCCGATCTAAGGAATATATTCCCCTAAGATTTGAATACACTCATTGCCATAAAAATTTGCGCACCCAGAAGAAGTCGTCAAAATGAAACGAAATTTTACACATGTAAGTACTACGTTGATATAAGTAAGTGATTAGAAAATCCAAGAAAAAGGATCATTTATTGCAGAAAAAAGTACAGATGAACAGAAGTTTTAGTACTCTGTTGGACCCCCTCTAGCGCGAATGCACGATGCGATACGAGCGGGCATTGAGGCATACAAGTTCCGTATGATGTCCTGAGACATCTCGTTCCACAGTTGCTGTAAATGCGCCTCTAGTTCGACCAACCTCGCAGGGTGTCCAACTTGCCGTCCCAAATGATCCCAGATATGCTCGATTGGTGACAAATCTGGGGATAGAGCAGGCCAGGGAAGGGAAGGGTGGTAATGTGGCGGATGGCAGTCTTGTGACATCCTTGCTGTGTGTGGCCTAGCATTGTCTTGTTGAAAAATGGCTCCTGGGAGCCCTGCCATGAGTGGCAACACATGTGGCTGAAGGATGTTATGGACGTACCGCTGGGCTGTCATTGTGCCATGGATCAATATTAGGAGTGACCGTGTATCGTAAGCAATGGCACCCCATACCATGACACCAACTGTGGGAGCGGTGTGTCGATGTAAAGCGAAGGCAGGATTGAAGCGTTCACCACGGGGCCTCCACACACGAACACGATTGCCATCACTGCTCAAGTTGAATCTCGATTCGTCGCTGAAGACGACCTGGTTCCATTCCGTTGCAGTCCAATCCCGTCGTGCTCGACACCACTCCAAACGGAGGCGTTGGTGGGTGGGTGTCATTGGCAGCACACGTAATGGGCGCCGCGATACCAGATGTCCTTCAGCCAGGCGCCTTGCGATGGTTCGGGAAGACACAGGGGCCCGTAGTGAAGCTGCTGCCTGTGTCTGGATAGCGGCAAATGAGGCAGTTGGCTCTACCCGTGCGTTTCGGATGATGTGACGGTCTTCTCGACGACTGGTCTGTCGAGGGCGTCCTAAACCTGGTCGCCGTGTAAATGACGTCTCTTCTGTCCACTGGTCCCAACACCTCCTCACAGTAAAATCAGAACGGCCTAGTTGACGAGCTACTCGCCGAGCTGACCACCCAGCTTCCATCATCCCGATGATTCTTCCCCTATCGAACTCTGACAACTGCTCATATGGTCTTCGACGGCGGCGTAACGGCATGTCTACCTCAGCATTTCCTTTGCAAACGATTAAATACACTCCAGCAAGCTCTGCTTACCTGTTTTATACTCCAAGGAGAACGAAGTTCAACGCCCTCTAGTGGCATTACGCAATGCGCAATCACGCTGCATTTCTAATCATTGGCATATCTGCCCGACATGTACCTTCAGGACAACTTTCGTTTCGATCCCACAATTATTTCTTGGTGCGCAAATTTTTATGGCAATGAGTGTATATTACCCTACGAATATGAGTACATTCCTACGCATATAAATATATTCCCTACGTTTTTCCCTAGCACTTCAGATAGAATGTTCGTGACGTGAAGGAGGTAGGTAATGGCCATGCGCCCGAGGATCAGACGGATAAAGTCACGTGACCTCTAGCTTTGATGGCCTTGAACTGAGTCGGCCATGGGAGGAACAAGATTAATCATTTTTTTTAAATGTTGGGGGTCCAAGGGAGGGATGTTCGGAGACCCTCAGGCCAAGGATTTTCCAAACAACCGAAATTACCGGCGCGTTTGCACAGCCAGTTCTAAACCAAGATCTTTGGGGGAGTTACTACGTTCTGAATTTTGCACTTTCTGCTATCTAATTTTATAGTATAAAGCAAAAATCCTGGGCTCCAGGCAGGGGCGGTCTTAGGGCAGTGCGACCGGTGCAATTGCACCGGGCGCTAAATGCGTAGGGGCACCGAAACATGAGAAGGGCGAAAAATAAGAAAATGATTTCTACCCGCTCTAGGAGGAGCGCCAAATCCAAGGTAAAAGGGCAGAAACAAATTCGACATGATATGTTATGACATAAAATATCGCCGTTCCTTTGAACGCATCAAAACGAGGATTATAAGATAATCATAAACGAGGAAATATAAGATTGAAACAAAAGTTTTTTTAATTAGGGGAAGTCAGGGACATAAAAGGGTCCCGCTCGGGTAGAGATTTTGTCTCGAGCCGCCCCTAAGTGCAACGTGTGTGTGTGTGTGACTTGAAAATTGCACCGGTCGCCCTGCCCTAAGACCGCCCCAGCCGGTGAGTAACGGTAAAGCTTCCTATGAGGCTCCTAGACAGTATCTCTGGTAAGGTGTGACTTAAAGGTGGGACTTTAAAAAGTCCCATTGTGGACATTGAAACATCTTTTTGCTTTCAAGAAACTAATGAGGAACGTATGTTGGAAGTTCAATTTGATTTTTTTGAACAGCTTTGTAAACCAGATCCTACAATCATGGACAACCCCCCCCCCCCCGATTCTGTTTTTTAAACTAAAAAGAAGTGAGTAGCAAAATATATATTGCTTTATTCCATTGGGATCGTTGTCCCTAAAATATGCTTCACGACATTGTTTTACACCTTGTTAAGGTACTAGGTGGAAGAGAATTTCGCGTTATCGTTGAAATTAAAGCCGAAGTCCCTGAGGTTAAAAAAAAATCTAGAGAGAAAAATAACCCCTTCTCAGGGCCGTTTTAACGCATGGACTCACAAGTAGAGGGGCCTCGCGAAAATGAGATCTAGTTAAAATTTTCTAGAATTTACTAGGCAGGGCCTCAGAAAAACCACTTGGCTAAGGGGCCCATGATACTCTTAAGATGACCCTGCCCCTTCCCCAGGTCCGTAGCGTGCTTTCTCGGGGGCAGACTTTTCTTGAAATGGTTATGCTCAGAAAAAGGAGTTACAAGTGCCCCCCCCCCCCATTCCACTCGGGTCACCGTCCAAGTTGCAGAGCCCGGTGCTTTAGCTGGCGTTTGCCTGCCCCTTCCGTTTCTTAGTACTGGGTCTGAAAGGGATAATTTTAAATGAAGTTCACATGAGTTTTATAAATATGAAAGTAATCACACGAAAATATCACTATCATTTAACCACTTTTATTATCAGTTTTACCCTTACGCGTGAAACTAGACTTATTTTACCGTAAAATTCAATTGAAATAAGTATGAAGAAGATAGATCCTTTGTGATGAGTACCCTGCATAAATGTGCGACGTTTTTTTAATGTTTTTAAATCAAACAAGTTGGGTTTTTATGCTTGTTTACAAGTTAAATGGTGGTAACCCCATTTTAGGAAGAAAGCTTTTCCGACTTCTTCGTCCCTTAATATCCAACCAAGAGGGGGGGGGGGGGAGATGGGCGACGGGGACGATCACCACACACCGAGTTTGATAATATGGTAGAATGAATCTGTCCCGTAAAATACGGGACAGTAATGACTAGCAAAAATTGCCTCCTCCGACACATGACTCTGGATCAGCACCTGGGGTGGGGAGGAGGGGGCGCTGACTACTGTTTTTGCACCGGGCGCAACTAGGTCTAAGACCGGCCCTGGCTCAAGGGCTGAAACGTGTTAACATTATCCCACGTGGTGGCCGTGATTGATCAACTGAATAGTGATTAGAAATTTGTTGTGGGGGGGGGGAGGGAACAATAAATACAAAATTTCATCTCGTGCTCATCCTCACTCGACCCCGTGAATAGTTATGCATACGGCTTAAGGATTAAACGTACCCTTAGGGTGGAACCGGGAAACTCCCTGAGAGTTCACTAGCAAGGTCTATTGTTATTAGTCATAGATACCAGCTAGATCAGTGTTTCTTAACCTTTTTTCGCCCGTGGCCCCCCTTTGAACCACATTTTTTTTTCGTGGAAACACTGAGCCACGTGGCCTACCCAGAGTCTTCCGCCCTCATCTAGAAGAAAGATCCTTTATATGTATTGGATTTTTTCAGTGAATTTATACTGAACGAAAATTTTGCAAATAAGATTGGTCTCCGACTACTGGGCTAGAATTTATTGAGCTCCCCGCTAGTCCGAGTTCTATTCAGGGCCGTCTCAACATCATGGGGCCCCCTGGGTAAAATGATGCTATGGTAGTCTCACACTTAGGTGTAAATAAACAGCCTACATATTCCCTACTTATTTTCAAAATTTATTGTACTATACAAAATATCATGAGGTAGGGTCACATATGGACATGAGACCTCCGGGCATGGCCTCCCCCACAAGAGTGGGACTGACAGAGCTGCAGCCCGGGGGGGGGGGCTGATATGGTTTTCATCATTTTTTGTTTTTTCACACTATAAATTTAATATAGAGGGGCCTGCGGAAAACCCCCATCCTAGGGAACCTGCTGCAAAATGTAGGCGGTGAGGCCCGGGTGGGTCCATGCCATAAAATGGCCCTGGTTTTATGGGTAGTTTTACTGGATTCTGTATAAGTGTCCAGTCCCTAATATAAAAGCTTTATTTCTTCACACCTTAATTTTTCTTCTCAGCTCTCTGCAGTCCTCCAAACCGGTTCCGGAAAAAAGCAACAATGGAAGTTTTAAGTGATGGACGTGTTTGCAAGATGCTCCGATTGAATTGTTGATTTCGGCGCGGCACCACATGGTACAGCGAGGACGTTAGCGACGCCTAATATATCTTTGTTCGAGCTATACATGGATGTCAAGATCAAGATTGTATGACGTGTGGAAGCTGAATTATCATCGCTCTCTAGATCGCGAAATGTCCAATGTGACATGGTGGCCATCTTCAAGTTGGCCCATTGTGAACTTTTACGATTCACACAGGAATTGCAGGTAATGAGATGGCTGATCGTTTGGCCAAGGATGCCACTAGTTCGACCACAGAGGAACAACACTTACTGCCACGCAGCCACGTCAAATACCAATTAAAGAGTGAGCTCATGAGAAAGTGGCAAGCACAGTGGGATCATAACGTCCAGAAAGACGCATATAGAATCCAACGGCATGTTCGCTGGCATCCTTTCATTTGGTCGCGCGAAAAGATTATTATGGTTACAGAGTATGGTCCGTTACCAGTATATTTAGAACGTTTTAAAAAGTCCAACAATGACAAGTGTCGTTGTGGTCAAGTCGGGACATTACAGCATTATCTGTGTTCCTGCCCGCACACTAAACAGTCCCATTTCGGCCACATTCCGGATAATGGAAAGCTTTGCTGGAAGCGACGCGTACTTCAGAGCCCCATCAACTTCGGCCGACTTCGCCAGCTGATCCAATTCCTGGACAAAAAATCTTCATCATGTCCATACCAAATGGGTTGGCACGAAGCGTAAACGAGGTGCTGATGACGACTATGTACCAGCTAGGTGCTTTCGCAGGGACCCTACTAGAATATACAATCTGCGGCCTCGTCGCTGAAACTCATCTACTGAGAGGCAAACGACGTTGCGCCTATCGACATTTTGTACTGACGAATGTCTAATCAAATTCTAAATTGAGATTATATTCCAGAGAAAATCAATCTTAATTAGTCTTGGCGATACTACGATTATTCAAATCAACTCTTTACTATAAGATGAGCGTGATCTGGCGGTTATACCTTTCGGAATTCTTTAATTTCTTCCTCCGTATATTATGATACGTCCATTGATGAACATTGATTATATGTGAATTTACATGTGCAATCTATATGTAATATTTTTATTTATTATTCTGAAGATATTTAATAAAATTTCCAGACACACCCATCCTCCAGGAACGCTTCGATATCTCAATGAGATGGGAAGCGGGGTGTGTTTGGTTTTCAAAGGTCAAAGCCCTCCAAACCACCTGTCAGGGTACCTTTCTTAATTTTTTTCCGTCTCCCCCTTGAAGTATCCCAGTACCACGGCCCCCGGTTGAGAACCACTGAGTTAGATCAAACCTTCAGAGCATCTAATAGGATGGCATGATTCCACCCAGAGTCCCTTTCGCATATTATGAACTGTGGCACACACCTATAAGAGAGTAAGCACTAAAACTGGAATTCTCATTCTCGAATCCGCATTGGAATGAACTTAGCTAGATGAAGCAGACAGACATACAGACAGACATGACCGCTGACTGCCCAGAGAGACAACAGCGATGGTTTGCGCTCTTTCCCAGAGGGATGGACGGTCTCAGAGACCGTCCGCTAGATGAAGCAATCAATCTCAAGCTAAAATTCTAGAAGATACTAAGCGGTGTGTTCGAAAGTAAAGATACACAGTGGTGGTTACTATTTATACATAATTGCCACACAAAATTGTCCCAACATTTATTTGGCCTGGGCAGAAGCACATTTGTGTTTTTTTTCCACCTATGGGCTATACAAATTTAGCCGCCCTTCTCTCCTTCAAGGATAATTTTATCGACTAGCCCTCGTCTTTCATTCTCGCCTATCGTTTGTAGCCCTCTACCATAACCGACTAGGCTCCCACCCCTGTAAATGAATCTCTGTCTCTAGATCACTCTTATGGTCGCTTACCATGCTCACACACTGTTTTGGTCGCTCACTAACTCGGTCCATCGATCTCTAGGTCAACTCCCATGCTCTCCTACACTTCCTGGGTCACTATTTTGGTCACTCACTGATGTAATTCCTAGCTATCTACGTTGCTCTTTTGGTCGTTCACTGACATAGGCCTCGCTCTTATTATAACTATAAAAAACATTTTAAACCGATGTCTTATTTCGTTTAACAATATTGCGTACAGCGCCATTCCCCGCTGGTGGTGAGTTTTTGAACTTTCTTTTGCGGAAAATTGAATCTCGTGACTTCCTGTAAACTATTACCAAGTTTGATAACACTTTGTCCAGTAGTTTTCTTTTTACGGTCATTTCAAAGTGGAACTTTATAAAGACCCTGTATGTTGCAGTCAAGGTCTGAAGGCCGGGCAGCTCGACAACTAGCCGGCAAAAGGTTGAATTACTTGCATACTTCGGACCTGGCTAATACGTTAAGCGGCCTGCCATATAGCTAAACGCCAAGGCTTCGGACATTGGCCATGACATGTACATTCCCGAAACACCCTGCATCACTGAGATCAGTAACGCAACGTGATGTAAATTCGTGTATTTGCAAATGATTATGATCGAAATCTCGCACTCACCTGTTTCGAATGACGGTGTTTGTCTTGTTGTGCTCAGTTTTCAGACTCATGTAGGAACCCTGAATCTGTTCTAGCGTCTACTTCTACTACTACAACTACTACTACTGCTGCTGTTCTTCCTCTGCAGCTGATGGTGGCCCGTTCTTCTTCTTCTTCAGGGCCGACGAAACTGGTGGCGCACGCCTGCGGGAGAAACAAATGCGTTCATGAATTTCTCATTGCGTGTTATAAACGGACATTTTTAATTCACTTGGTTCGAAAAGATCGCAAGTATTCATCAGGATTAATGAGTGAGATCTATAAAAGAAATCCCATATTATATATATTAGAAAATAAGCGAAGCGCTTTGAGACTTTCCTCCAAACAGAACTTTCGGCCAGGGCTCCCCCATCCCCAGGAACTATCACAATGAAATCTGGAGCCATGAATTTCGAGAAATTTGATGAAATGGCAGGCTGAAGATCCTGCTGTCAGTACACCGCCATTCACGCACGCACGCACGCACACGCACGCACGCACACGCACGCACGCACGCACACACACACACACACACACACACAGGTAGACCAGAGGTGCTCAATCTCCGGTCTTCGAGCCAAATGCGACCCACTAAGGTGTTCCACATCCAAAACAATAAATACCTAGGTTGATCATATTTCATTCATAAAACTACGGGTTATCGTCAGAAAAGTTGTCAAGGCGAATTAAGTTGCCAATTACAGCCGAAAAAAATTGTCAAGGGCTAGTAAAGTTGCCAAAAAAATAGTATTCATTTGAAAAATATGTGAGATGAATATAATTTATATGACTATATAGCTAATTATGATAGTCATAATTATCATAGTATAATTTGTAAGTCATGAAAATAACTAATTCTTGATTTCGGAAATTCAACTAAGCCTTATTAAAAAAAAAGAGGACATTTTATAAAGAAAAGTTAGGGTGGTGTATATTACAGGTGATTCCACGATCATGGATGTTTCACAGGTGATTCCACGATCACGGATGTTTCACAGGTGATTCCACGATCACGGATGTTTCACAGGTGATTCCACGATCACGGATGTTTCACAGGTGATTCCACGATCACGAATATTTTGCAGGTGATTTCACAGTAAGTTCCAAGGGTTTTTTTTAGAATGTATAAATTATTTTAAAAGTTTATCTGGGGCAAATAAGACGAGAGACGCTGGTCTAGAGCAGTGACCCTCAAACTTTTGCCACCCGCGGCTCCCTTATCCAACGCTTGACTCATCTGCGGCTCCACAGATTAGTATGGTAGATATTTCACTTATGAAAGAATTACTTCGAAGCGTATAAATAGGCACGCAAATCTCCAGCTCATCGCGACGCCCCTAGGAGACTCACATCTGTACTTCCTTGTTTGTTATGCCACGAGTAAAGTTGCGATTTCTGGATTTCCGTGTCAGTCATGGGCATCCGCTTCTTCCCGAAATTGGCATGTCCGTGCTTAGCTAACACTCTCTAAAGAAGAAACCTTCCCTCTTCCTCAGGGGTGTTGGCCTAGCACGGGCATCGTAATCTTTGTCCCTAGAGGGCACTAACGAAAAGTAAACCCTTTAAAAGTATAAACATTCATGCAACTATTGATATGTAGATACACATAATCTTGTAATCTAATTACCCTTACATAATCTATCTGAACTAGATTATTTATGTTCCATGCAAAAAATTCAAATAAGAGATTATCAGTTTTTTTTTTAAATTTAAAAAAAAAAAATTTAATAAGTGAATCAGGATCTTAGGGCCCTTTCACACGGAGTGGATGCTGACGCGGGTCTGTAAGAAGTTATAACTATTGGTACATACGGAGCCTTTCAGACGATGCGGAATGCGCCCGCAACTTGGAAGTGTTCGTGCGGGTCCTGATGGCATCCGCATGCGTGAAAACCAAAGTGCGGGCTCCGCATCCGCACATACAGGTTTTGTACATTAGGTTAAGCCCCTTACACGCACGGAGCGGATGCGGACCCGCGTCCATATCCGCATCCGCTCCGTGTGTAAGGGGCCTAAAAGAATTGAGTATGATTTTCTGTGATTTTCATAGGCATATGAATAGGATGAAAAAAACCAGACATTTTCTGCACATAGATAAATTAAAAACCCATCATGCAAGTGGTTAGGGGGGCCGTTCTAGTATTACGTCACCAATTTTTAGCCATTTTTGACTCCCCCCACTCCTCCTCCTCCTTGTCAGCAAAACCTACTACTACTTCACCAAATACCAACTCTGGCCATATCGCTGTAGTGCAATTTACTGCCATTAGTGAGATGGGTTGGAAGTGAAGGTGCTGTCTATCGGTGGTCGCCTCGAGTTCGTTTGGGAAAATATCTTATCAATATCCTCCCTTGGGTTCAAACCCGGGACCCTGACAACAACCTTCACGATGGTAGACGAGCATCTTACCACCATGCCACTCGGGCACTTCAGCAAAACCCTGACTCCCCAGCCCGTTATGTGTCCAACTCCAGCCGTCCTTTGTCGCTGTTTTTGGTGTTGAATACATGATACATTGGATCCCGCGTATAATGTTTACCGAAATATAATTAAGAAGTATATCAATAATGAAATACAATTGAGAATTATATCAATAATGAAATACAATTGAGAATTATATCAATAATGAAATACAATTGAGAATTATATCAATAATGAAATACAATTGAGAAGTATATTAATAGTTAAATAATTATTAAACTCTTATAATTATATTGATTTTTTATTCATAACACACACACTTTATAGAATAAACACATTGGCATTTAGCAAAAAACAGTAGTTTCTATAGAAACAAAATTTAAATGTGTTAAAATTTTATGTTTCTGGAGCAAAAAAATTTCTCCAAAAAAACATCAGTTTTTTGAGGCCCTCTGCAGACTTTGGGGCTCTGGCCTGCAGCCTGTCTAGTCCGTGGGGAAATCCGTCAATAGGACAACTTGTTCGTCCATCGTCGCGGACCATAGGTCGAGAAACGCTGGTGTATATATGGGCATATCGAGCTTCCGTTCGATGATCATAGCTATGGTCATCGAACGGCGCGAAATTTTCGAGATGACCGCCGATGCGTTTCAGATCATGACATAGAAAGGGCTCGACTTTTCCACCGCAGCGTTGAGTTGACAACTGGTGAATTGGATAATGATGGAATCCCGATTCGGTTTGCCGTGACGAATAGCCATTCAATCGCCACGTGGTGAAGTATGACCACCACTTCCGACTGCTGTTAAGTTATCATCGGTTTTTCTCTTCGGCGTAAAATGATCCACACGCGTCTGTGTCGAAATTATTATTATTTTTCTGAATGAATATGTTACTGCCAAAGCCTGAAATCGGCCAGCTCGCGAATTGGCCAATCGTGTTGTAAATTGACCCAGCCAAAGTCCGAATTTCGGGCTTTGATCAGCCAGTTTGCGAAGTGGCTAGAGATCCCTGGTCGAAGTCCGAAAAGAAAAGATTTGACTCGGGGGGGGGGGGGTCATCGTCATTTGGCGTATTTTTTCGTGGTAATTATGCTCACGTTAGCTATGGTCAGGGTTGGTAAAAAAACCGTTTTTTGGAAAAACTCAAAACCGGTTTTTTTGGTTTAAATAGCATTAACATTAAAAGCAGTTAAAAATTTCTGAAAAATCATTCAAACTTCTAATAATTGAAGTAAAATGTTTGTTAATGTAATTAACACAATTCCCATATTAATTAATGTCTATAAATATTTCTTACATTTTAACAAAAACCAACTTTTGCAATTTAATTATTTTTTGCTTAACTCAATACATTACTTTGTGTTTGAAAATTCTCTCTCAATGTTATTATTAACCATATAATTTCAAAGGGTTTTATCCAGTTAACTTTCAGTATCATTTTAATTAGGAAGCTATTTTACAAAAACTGTGATAAAAATTAGGTGAATATAATGTATTTAATGAAGCATAAATAATGCGGAGCGATAATTTACGTTATACAAGGTGATTATAACTAAAGTTCTGATTTCTAAACACTAAAAAAAAAAGAACGATTGTCAGAATGACTTGTAAATTTACATAAATATTCCTGAAGCAATGGAATTTTATATGGCAAAGGGAAAACAATACTTAAAAATGGTAAATTAACTACACTGTATACTTATCCAACTCACATTTGCTTGCAGAATGGGAATGATGGCCATCCAGGGTAAAATGATAACTTAATTAGCGTTGCACGATTTCATAATTCGTGGAAACAAGTAATTGAACAAATAACTACAACTTACTCCAGAAATGTTAAATATATTGTCCACCGTAATCTGGCAATGAGGTGAAAGCCCAAAAATGCTTGTTCAACAAAAGATCAGACTATGTCATGGTCATGATGTGGATGTGCTTGCAATTCACCAGAGCTGGTCACCAGGTGCCGTGGTATCCCGTTATTGTCAAAATGGTTCTTCAGCAGCTGCTTTGCTGGTATTGCGATGTGCATCTTGATAAAAGTTGTGCTATCCACACAAACTGATGTTGTTGAACTGTCAAAATGGTGTGGTTGCACAATACAGATTATACTGCTGGCCAAGTACAGCCTCATCTACTTGCACATTTTGCACTACTTGCACTTTTTTTTTAATTTTGCCAAAGGAATTTCCATTGCTTCAAGTCATTCTGTTCAGTAGTTTTTATTGTACAGTTTTGGAATCAAAACTTTAATTACAGTCAAATCCAGTTATAACGAACTCCAAGAGACCGGAGGAATCACTTCGTTAAAACGAAATTTCACTATAAAGGAATTCCAGGTTACCCAGCATTGTTCCTAAGTAAACTTATTTGGGGGATTAGAAAAGTGTTCGTTAAAACGAGATTTTCGCTATAACGGTATTCGTTAAAACGGGATTCGACTGTGTATAATTACCCTGTATATAGCTTATCATTTTTCACAAAGATGTTACTGCTGAATCTTGATTAACTGCGCTTAATGGTGAAGGTATAGAAAAAACTATTAAATATTAAGACTGGGAGATATACAGTATGAGATGTGCTACTTCTTACGGGAAAGAAAATGAAAATGTCTGTGAGGTCTGATGTAACTACTAGTACACTAGTATTTGTCCTTTAGGGACAGCTGGTGTTTTTATTGCATTATAAGACCACCTGCCCCTAGCATCATGGTGTCACTACTGTTGCTGCTTCTTTGTGAAGGAGAAAAACAACCCTGTGAGATAATACACCACTACATCAAGATGCGTAATGCAATCTTTATTCATGAATTTGCTAAAGATAGAGTATCAGAATGTAGCCAATGGTTAGAAAATGTGGCAAGAATGAGAAATTTTAGCTTCTATGTGTAACTTTGAGCAACCAAGATACTTAATATAAAAAATTCGTATTCAGGCCATTTTTATATGATTTTTTTTTTGAAAAAAACCAGATTTGTTTTTTCAACAAAACCACTTGGTTAAACCAACGTGGCCGAAACCAAACAACCCTGGCTATGGTAGCCCATCATATCACGGTCACGATGCGGTAATCATTTTTTTTCCTTCAAAATTTTGCAGAAAAAACTCTATGTCTATATTAATATATAAATAGTTTATTTCAAATTACTCTTTTTTTTTTCTCTTGTCACATGGAGCTAATCCAATAAAGCTGCTATATATTGCCATGTATCACACGTTGCGAATGAAATAAAATAGATCGGGGTTCTACCGGAGCGTCTTACATCAGCACATCGAATTCGAATTGGCCGGCCAAAGCGCGAATAATTTCTGTAAATCGGACTTCGACCAGAGTTCACGGCCAATTCACGAATTTGCCGCATTTCAGGCTTCGGCAGTAATAAATATACAGTTGAATTTGGCAATAAAGACCTCGGATATGACGACACATTTTTATGTCGTTATTCCATGGTGTAATTATTTTAATTACGATGATAACATGACACGTATACGGAACACTTCGCAATTTTTCTCTTGTCATGATCGCAATTCCCCCACTCCCCCCAAAAGTATTCAATTAGAAGTTAACGTGTTCCTATATTCGCTCCCACGCTAAGAAATCTCGCACACAAAGCACTCATTTTATTTCCATCAGATATAACTTGCTGGGGTCCATCAGCAACATTGACGCCAATATGGGAAAGCATTCTTATGACATAAAGTCGTCACGCCATAAAACATAAGCCTTGTTTACCATAACATCTCTGGCATCAGAAAGCATTTACACTTTTATGAATCACTCCACCGAAATCCAGATGTTTCTAGTTCGAATTCAAAACAATTTCAATTTTATTTTATTTTTGGTTTTTTTAACTTGTGATAGGTGCAAAAGCGCTTTTTATCCAACCAATCAGAATAGTTATTCGCGCCCGAACAAAGAAATCTGAACCAAAAGTTAACGCTCTCGATACTCACCCCGTTAACCATGTTAGTTTCGCGATTGTGACCAAAAGAATTCTTCCCAAACTTTCCAGCGTCGTACATGCACTTACACACCTACACATACATTACCCCCTTGTCTTTCTCTTCACCGGGGGAGACGCAAGGGCCCCCAGCCTGTATGGTGATAGAAGGCCCGCTTTAAGGGCCAGGCATCCCCGTGAAATTCTAATTCTGGTTCTGGAACCATGTTAGTGCTAGGGTAAACTTTGGGATTTTTCCTAAAGTTTAAAAAGAGCTAAAGGCGTTTCGCTTTAAGGGCAAGGAAATAAGGAGTATAAGATAATGACGTGAATCTGGATTAACCCCTTCGCTTGCAAGCGAATTGGCAAGAAATTCGGATGATCTCTATTTGACGAATCGGCAATGAATATAGTAACCTTGTGTCCTAACCTAACCGCACGTTAGAAAAAGAGGATTAAAAAAAACACAAATATATAAAAGAGTAAGACAATATAAAAGATAAGGTGATAAAAGAATGTATTGTATAAAGTTAGGTTTCTTTACACTCTCACCCTACCTGTTCTCTTTCACTCTTATAAGAAAGATACATCACGTGAGGCAAAAAATCACTATATACAAAAAAAAAATTGTAAGGTTGCAACAGGGATGATCAGGAGAGAGAGAGAGAGAGAGAGAAAACAGTAAATTCTTCTCTTGTTTGAATTCAATCCACGGGCGTTTGGACGCAATATTACGTTCTTTGATCGTGAAGTGGTTAAAGGAGACCATGGGGACGAGCGGCTAAATATTTTGATTATTAACAATTGCAAGATATACAGAAAAATGGATGTTGTGAAGATATTTATTTTTTGAGATGTTGATTTTTTTAAGGAAGGGAAAAAAAACCTCATCTCTGCCTCTACCTGGAGTCGAAGCCGGGTCCCTCGTTTGCCGGACGAGTGCTCTCACCACTAAGCTACAGAGGAGATACGAGATTTTCCTTCAGTGGAGCGTATATATGCCGAACGGGACCATGCAATGGGCACACAATCAGCTAATAGCTCATAGACGACAAGCCACCAGATGGCTATATATATATGACATGATGTCACTCTCCACTTGTTAATGGAGCACTTGTTAATAATTGCAAGATATACAGAAAACTGGATGCTGTGAAGATATTTATTTTTTGAGATGTTGATAAACTTGCATTAACAAGTGGAGAGTGACACCATGCCATAGATAGATAGATAGATAGATAGAACCGCTCACAACCCCGGACTGATGCAAAGCAACTTACTTCCGTTACCTCAAAAGAGGCAGGGTTGTGTCGGAAAAATTTGCAAAAATTGATAGTAGCGGCCCTGCCCCGCGCTCGCAAGTATCAATCACTCGCGTCGTTCTCTCTATGAAGACAGCTATCAGGTCGATGTGACATAAAAGCCATTTGGCTAAAATTGATAGCTGAACAGGACAATGACCAGGCAGAAAAGTTGCACCTTTTGCCCAGTGGCACATAAGGGCTGGAGACCGCAGCTTGGGATTTCAAAACAAGTGACAAGAAGACTTGTGTGGCAAGTAAGAAGATGAAGTTGGCATGTTGAGGTGGAAGATTCGGATGATCTAAATACAAAATATATACAGCGCCTCCACTGTGACGGGAAACAAAGCCTTCGTCCACAGTGCTGAGTAGTTTTGCTTCCCTTTCTTTTTACAGAATATGCAATATACACACACACACATGAAAACACAGAGCCTCTACTGTGACGGGAATAAACAAGCAGAGCTTCCGTTCACAGTGCTGGGCATTTGAATTATTCACATATATTATTTACATGACATAAATTTCCCTTTTTACATAATTGGCAATGCACATAAACATTACTATAAATACAGCGCACACAGGGCAAATAAATATTCATGGTTACAAAATTATAATCATTCTATTGACATTGGTATTATTCTTCCGGTTGTTTACGGCAGGGTCGCTGAGTGTGTTTTTTTAAAATAGGGTGTGTGTGAGGACATTAATTCGTACTTTCAAAAATTGCTCTTACACAGATGTCCTTGATTCCAGACGATTGATATATTATGGTGTAGGAGCTTAAGTTGGCCCATTTAACTTCAGTCTGCTTCTATTTCAGATTCTACTTCCGAATCACTAGTAGTTTGTTCACTGCTTCCAGTTATTATCAAAACAGTTTCTTTACTATTTATCAGATAGCCCAAGACTTGTTGTAGTTTCGTCGTTGCAGATCTCTGTAAAATAATTTTCCGTTTCCATAAGATCTTTTGTCCGTTTGGTGGCGCCTCTAAATGGTATCCCTTTGTGTACTCACACTGTGTCACATAGTGTATCACGCTTCCCGGATGGCCGCATCTACACGTGCTGGTCTGGCTGATTTTTAACCTTTGCATGTATCCACCGAATGGACCGTGTTCTGTGAGGAGGAACATTACTATTTCTCTCGGCACGACTTCTTTCGTTTTACCCACTTTTGGTATTACGTCGAAGACCTTTCTTCCAGTTGTGCATATTTGCCAATGGTGTTGCCGTTACATCATGCCATATATTAACAATTGATTGCATGTGAGTGAGTGAGTGCCGTACGATGTTGACACCTTATATAAAAATATAGATGAGAGAATTGATTATGATTGTTTAAGATATGATTACCTATGATTGATTAAAATAATTATAGAATATAGCGGCACAATATCTTGAGTATTTTATAGAGAGCAATGTCTTATTTTTCATTTTAATATGTTCGCGAACCGGCCCCGCAACGTTCTTCTCGAATTTGAAAAGCCCCCCCCCTTTTCAACAAGAAGCTTAACTGGAGGTGAAAATAATTTGCATAATTTATATAGATATTATATCATGGTAATTTATGACTATAAACAGTAGATCTCGCTTATGTAACATTTCCACTTAGAACGTTCTCCCACTTGGCGCTACTAATTTTCGTGATCCCAACTCTATCACCCATCGAGATTTCCCGTTTAAAGCATTTTCTCGCTTACAACGTTTTTTTTTTTTTTGAAAAACGTTATAAACAGGATTCACTGCATCAATATTAATCTCATACATTTCCGTGTTCACTGCCGTCTTAAGGCATGGGACCACCCGGCCCAGTCCCTCGAGTGCCGTGCCAGTCCCTACAGCCCGAGTGGCACCGTGGTAAGATGCTCGTCTGTTACTACGAAGGTCACCATCAAGGTCCATGGGTTCGAATCCAGGCATAGAACGTTAGAAGCAAGTTCTTTAATTAACGAACCTGGGGCGACCACCGATGGATGGAGCCTTCATTTCCCCCCTAACTCCTATGGTTGAAAATAGCCATATGGCGATATATGACCGGAGTTGGTGTGCGGTAAAGTAGTCCCTCGAGTGGTCATAGTGACGGACTCGCGTCGCTGGCTGAAGTTGGTTTTCTGTGGTTCCCAACTTCAAGGCGCGAATGCGAGCCAATCTCCCACCTTTAAAAAGTCTCGCCACAGAGAGCAACAGACCTACAAACAGTACAAATGTAATTCAATTATAACTATGGGCAGAGATACGGGGGCGGGGGAGCATTGCCACCCAGCGTCGAAGATGGAGTCGATTGATCTAATGTATATATGAATTGACATCATCTCTCTTGCCGCCCCAGCAATAATTACCATGCCCCCCCCACCCAGACTTCCAAGTCTATCTCCGCCTATGATTATAACACATTACTTACTTCACTTCTGAAATATAGATGGCAGCACTGAAAAATAAAAAGAACACAACACTACATATGCACTCACTGTTAGGTACACACACAGTTACACTTCTGGCGCAACTCACTAGGTGTTAAATTGCTCATAGATGGTGATAGACCTGGGTTGTGCTCGGTTCGGAAGAAAGAAAGTCTCTCACAAAAATATGCAGAAGGAGCCACATGGAAATGTGAGATCTGATCAAAGTTTCGGCAGTGAATATGTGAAGTGAGTAGCGACAAAATTTCGTGAAATGCTTCAATGTCATTATAACCGACTTTGATCGTATATGCCTCAAACTTGGAAATTTATATACATATTTTTTGAATCGTATATACACGTGAAAATATTTTTTTGTCACCATATTGATCGTCGAGATAGAAATGAGCAATTAAAGGAAAAAACGTTTTGCGTAGGACAGCGCTATCTAGGGATGAAAAACTTCTACAATAAATTTGCATAGATTAAATTTTTACATTCTGTAGCATGTACATCACGTAAAAAAAATATGACAAATAACAAATAAGTTTTGAACGATTAATTCAATAAAAAAATAATTATTTCATATTATAAAAAATTTCAAGGTGTAAAGTGACAATTATTATTTTTTTAAATTAATAAAATTCATATATAAATAAGAAGAATATATTTTATAGTCGTTAAGTGGGTAAATTTGTGTGTAATTATATGCCAAACCGTGGCGTATTTACGGAATTTCCTATAATAGCTTTCTCTCTAATTATTCGGGCTTCATATAATTCATTTTCTAAGTAAATATAGGCGTGCCGTAAGAAATGCGTCTGAAGTTTGCTAATCCCTCTAAATGCGCAGGCGTCAAAGGGGGATACGGGCTCCTCGACCCGGGGGGGGGATTCCACCTATGAATTGCAAATACTGTATCTAGAAATGTAAGTTTTTTGCGTTTGTCTTGATAATGCGTAAAAGACCTTTTTACTCCTAGAAATGCTCCGAGAATTGCGCCAGTTACCCCCTAGATATACGTTTGACACTTGCTGACATCTCCCACCAGACGTGTGTACCCCTAGAAATGCGTTGGAGGAGAGCGTATCTGTTAAAGTGCTACATAAGACGATTGCTGACCTCCTGAACATGATTATTTATGATGCCTGCACATGCATACCACTTAAATGTGTGCCTATGAATTCAAATGTATGAGAAAAGTAAAAGGATGATTTCCAGCCCTATAATAGGTGCATGTGTGGTTAAGTAGTAGTAGTAGTAGTAGCAGTAGCAGCCCTATAATAGGTGGGAGGAGTGATTTTCACAAAAGACGCACTCGTAATTAGTATGAGAGCACCCTGGCTTTTTAGCGACAAGCTTGGGTGCTGAGAGATCAGTTGGAACTGGAGGTATAGGGCTTTAAACTTTTTTATATAAGCATGCTTTATAGTTGATCATTGATCGTTTTTGTCGCACCACGGCCATTTTCTGCTCACGAAGGCTAATTAGACCCCGGGACCTACAATTCATTGCCGATTCCGAACGGCAGTCTTTGTTTTTATGCTCACCGAGATGTTGGTGTGCTAACCCCTTGATGTGGGACTCCCACGATAGTAAACTTTTTCTGTGGTCATGTCTCCGTTTCTATTGTACCCCTGTGTCAGGAAAGTTTCCGACAAGGACGAACCGGGTATTGAACTCGCGACACCTTTAAGCATCCTTTGCTACTTTATGCAAGTATCTTATCGACCTGGGTTACCATGCCTTCCTTAAATGCTTAGATATGACTCGCAAACATTTTGTCACGGCAGTCTGGAGTGGATGGCTGATGTGACAATTGATTGAGCAAGGATGCCGCGAACGCAAACACTTTGGAAATCCCTGGACTAGAGCTTTTAAAGCCTATTACATTCGGAAGCGACATGGATATACGTACAGGGTGATCATAAAATAACTATACGGTATACGATTCCCCTAATGGCCAGACAAACCAACAGATGGCAGTGGAATTCGAGATACAGGTGTTTGTCAGAGTATGCGAAAGAGAATAAGAAAAACAAGAACCTAACACTATAAACGCCTGCGCTTCACGCAGACAAAGAAACATGTGCAAACGATCAATGCAGGCCCCATTTCAGTCGCAGGAAGTCCCCCAACGAAGGGGTTAGCGCACCAATCCCTTGTGGTGAGATTATCTTTTTTTCTGTCTGCGTCCTGCTACAGTTTATGTGCTAAAGGTATCGTTCCGACGCTGGGTTTTTCTCTGCGCCGATCACTTAGTTAGCAAAGCATAAAAGTGAGTGCTGCCCAGAAGCAGATTTATGATTTTTCCGCCTGTGGACTATACAAATATTACCTACCGTCTTCTGTTCTAATTTTCTTGACCACATTTCCCAAATTTTTCCTACTCCTGTAAATATGCCTCTGTCTCTAAGTTACTCTTTTCATCACTCACATGCTTGCACACTTTCTTGGTCAATCTGTAGGACGTTCACTGACCTGTCCTCTTGCACAGGTGACCTAGGTCAGTCTTTGGGTCACCATTATGCTTACACACTCTCAATGTCCCTCTTTTGGTCACTCCCACGCTCACGCACTCTCTACGTCATTCGTTTGGTCATTCACTGACTTGGCTCATTACTTCCTAGGTCGCTCTATTGGTCACTTAATGACCTAGGTCAGGGCCAGAACTAGAGGGGGCAGAGGAGGGCAACTGCCCCGGGCGGAAAAATTTATGGGGGCGGGGGCGCAATATTAGGTGGAAATAAAGAACACCATCATAAAATGGTCGAATTTTAAAGTTGTGGGGCGTTAAAAATCTCAGTTTCGGCTTTGCCCTAGGTGCTTGCTCTTTTTGTCATTCACATGCTTGTGCACTGTTTTGGTCATTCACATGCTCACTGTAGGTCACTCTCACGGACCTGATCCCACAGTCACTTGGTGTTTCACACTGTTTTGGTCATAAACTCTCAGGTCACTCTTTTGCCTGCTCAATGACCTGGTCCCCCGATCTCTATGCCACTCTTTTGGTCACTTACATGTTTGCAAATTCTCTAGGCAACTCGTTTGGTCACTCGCTGACCCAGTCCCTCGCTTTCTAGCAGAGGCACATTTATGGTTTTATCACCCGTGAGCAAAAAAAATTAGCCGCCTTTCTCCCATATTCTACTACTTCTCTCGGCCACTCATTACTCAAAATTGGCCCGCCCTGGACTATAGCCTAACGAGTCCCTCCCTTGTAAATACGCCACTGGTGTTACCAATTGAATTTTTTTTCGAAATTTTGCTGCAAGCTTAACGGCGAGAGCTAGGACTTTGTTTTCCTCCATCCTCGAGCGCATATTTTGAAACACCCATATATCTCGAATTTCATTCGTATTCAATGGTTTTTGCGGTCACTAGGGGCTCGTGTATCGGCAAAGTTATTTTATGACCCCCCTCTGTATTGTGGACGGACGGCCACAAAATAGTTCTCGCACACACACACATCTGTCTGTAAAGTATTTTTTCCTCACCGGGCCGCAAAACTCCTAAACACAGCACTCCCTGCACAAAAAAAATTAAATAAAAAAATCAATACATTTTGAGTTTCTAGATTCATCCACAAGAGGCACAACCCGCCTTATATGGCGTAAATATACAGTTATACAGAAAGAATAACCAACCAAAGGCGAGCGAAGTGTCACGGGAAAACGAATGGCCCCCCCATAACCATTTATTTATGTGTCCATGTCCATCTTTCTCCTCGATCTCAGGCTGATGGGAATCGCGTGATCCAGACGAGTGGCCATCGTTTAATAGGCTACACAGCAAAGATTCTTCTCTTAAAGATCAGGCTCTGGCCATTGATAAAAGGGCCTCAGGGAAAGAGGGGAGCTTTTATTGCAGTCACTCGTTTCCAAGAGATGAATCGATTGAGTTGAAGAATCTCGCTCAACATGCGCACCTACCCACTCGCTCTAGGCATGTTTTTTTTTGTTTTATCGTCCCAACTCCATCCACGAATGCTTAATTATTAAATAATTTGCGCAACTTGCACAGGGCGAGTTCTTATTAACATGCATATTTTCCTTTTAGGGTAAAAAAAACCATATTTCCCCCAAAAACACATTTCACGGAATGGAATTAGTCATTTTTACTTGACGAAAAAAAGAGCATCACATAGCCCCCCCCCCCTTCCCCAGGGCAAAGTGATTTCTCTGAAGCCCTATCTGGCTACCCCCTCGAAAAATTCAGCTACCTCCCATTTTTCTGAGATGTAGATGGATGCACTCATGGATCAGGGGGTTCGTAACCTCCGCCCAGCGGGCCAAATGATGCCCGCCAAGGGGTTTCATCCGGCCCCTTTGTACCAATACTCACAACACGATGATTACTTAGGCCGACCATATTTCTTTCATAATAATACGGGATATCGCCAAGAATATTGCCAAAGGCAAGTAAAGTTGCCAATTACATCCGAAAAAAGCTTTCTCAAAGGCAAGTTAAGTTGCCAATTATCGCTAAAAAAATTTTCAAATACAAATAAAAATGCCAATTATAGCTACAATTTCCGAAAAATCGCCAATCGTGGAAAATGAAGGGTACTCCGTCAAAATGTAATTCACCAAAAAAAAAATGTTTATGTTTGAAAAAACATTTGTGTATATATATATATATATTGTATGCATAAATCTGAATACAATTAATTATGATAATTCGAGTCAAACTTATTATAATTTAATTTATATGTCCTGAAACTAATCTTAATTCTTGATCCCGAAAATTTAATTTAGGCTCGTTAAAAATAGGAGAAAAACGGGATGTTTTTTGTAAAAAAGTCGGGACGGCTGAAATTAGGGAATATTGCGTTAGATACGGGTCATATGGTCACTCATTATATACAAGGATATATCGGAAGGCCCGCTCTCTCTGAAAACGTTGTGTACCCCCTAGCATTGATTATTCGATCCATGACTTGAATTAGTTCCAACACTGAACTGAACCGTTCCAAGTTTCATCGGCGATCTCCACAGGCTGGTGAGGAAGAAGAAGGGGGGGGGGGGGCAGCTGAAAAAAAAAAAAAAACAAAACTGAAAGGGCAGCCGTGGCCGGTGATGAAGGCAGCCACAGTTTCCTGTGCAAACATATACAGTCGACCCCGCTTAATCCAATCAACTCGTCTATAGAAGGTCTCTACGCGAAGCTTGTGGCGTCATTGAAGAAGGCCATTCCACCTATTGCCATTGGATATGCTGCAAAAAAAAGGTAGAGATATCGCAAGCGTCGACCAGCTATATCCAATGGCAATAGGTGAAACGGCCTTCTTCCACGAGCTTCATGTGGAGGCAGCAGGAGGCCTGCTGCTCTCTGTGGCGAGACTTTTTAACGGGGAGATCGGCTCACGTTTACGCCTTGAAGTTGGGAACCGCAGAAAACCAGCTTCAGCCGACCAACGTGACGCCACTGAAGAAGGTCATCTCACCTACAGCCATTGGATGTACTACAAAAAATGTAAAGATGGCTCATGCGTCGGCCTGCTATATGCAATGGCTTTAGGTGGGATGACCTTCTTCAGTGACGTCACGAGCTTCGCGTGTAGTCCTTCTGCTATAGATGGTGTTGGAAAGGCCAAGTTATGAAAGGACGTAAACTTCACGCCGTACGAGTTGATTGGGAAAAATATGAATGCAGTTGATTGGGTTAGACTTTTTTTCAAACAAGTCGAGACAGCCGAAAAACGGGAACTGTCCCGGAAAATACGGGAGGTATGGTCACCCCAGTGATGGAGAGTAACGATTATACTAGAGCTTGCCATATTAAACAGCGGGAAATAATGTAAAATATAGAAGAACAATCGGCAACACAGGATTTCAGATTCTAAACAGACATCACAGGTGCCAAACATTAACAAACTTCCAGCCAAAATTTCATTTAGAAGTACCCAAATACAAAAGAATTGATCAAATATTTAAACTTTGCTGCCGTCTAGTGAGCAGAATTCAAACTAAAATTTCAATTATTGGTGCCCATACAGGGGTTTTAGTCCAACTGGGTTCGAAATACATTATTTAAGAGATACTAACCCCCGGCCGTAAGAAAAATCGTAGAAAAAAGCAAACAGTGATGAAACCGTCAGGAAAAGGATGTGGTAAATTAGCTGCTACTCAAGAAAGGTTCAATATGCTGCCCACCGTTTTCTCCCATGAGCCGAAAGCGCACAACAGCATGTTCCACAACAGATCGAAGTGTATGGGAGGTGATGTGAATGTATTGCGTAATGCGGTTTTTCAACTCAGATAAGTTCGCAATCGGACCACTGTACACAACATCATTTAGATGACCCCCCCCCCCCCACAGCCAGAAGTCACAAGGGTTCAGGTCAGGTGATCGTGGCGGCCAAACTGTTGGAAAATGTCGACTGATAACTCCGTCATTGCCAAAATGGAGATTCAACAGTTGCTTCACTGATGTTGCAATATGCGGAGGAGCACCATCGTGCATGGAAATTGTGCTATCCACACATACACGCTGTTGCAGTTCTGGAATGAGCTGGTTGCGCAAAAGAGATTCATACCGTGTCCCATTGATGGTAAAGGTTACAGGACCCAAAGTACCTATTTCCTCGAGAAAGAAAACGCTTCCGTAAACCCGCACCACGCAGTGACCTTTGGAGAATAAAGAGGCAATGGTTGTATTTGGAACGGATTCCCTCTTGCCCATATCCTGAAATTGACAGAACCTTGGAGATGGAAATGGGCTTCGTCTGTCTTCAAAATGTTCCATGGCCATTCGTGGTCCACTTCCAACCGAGCAAGAAATTGCAGGGCGAAATGTTCTCGTAATAATGGCAGGTCCGCAGGAAACAACTCTTGAACATGCGTAATTTTTTATGGATAACATTGCAGAATGTTTCGTAAAATTTTACGAACCGTGCTGACAGGCATGTCTAAAGTTCGGCCAATTCCCCGAGCACTGCACGTTCCCAAAGCACTGCTTGACGCTTCCCGCAATGCGGTAGCTAGCCACTTGCTCCACTGACGTCGAAGCAATTGTTTTCCTCTGGCACACTGCGCGTCAAACGAACCCGTCTCTTCGAATTCAGCAATCATCTTCTTTAGACCGTTTACAAACGTCTCTCGGACCAAAGCCGCTTCTAAGAGATACTAACCCCCGGCCCGGCCACCATAGTTCGCCATACGGGGTTCCCCGAAGGGAGCATTTATTTTTCTCCACAAAAAAAAGAAATTACATCTTACCCCAGGGAGCAACAATTAACAACTCGCGAGCAGCAATTTAGTGTCCCTGAGGTTTATGAAAAGCCGCTTCTAACACCTTTTAATGTCCGGAATTTCTTTAATGCAGATTCCACACAGTCAGCGTTCTTGATAAAAAGTTTCAAAAGCAGAGCATGATCCTTCAATAACATCATGACGACCTTCTCGGACGCAGAGAATAACAGGAGAACTGCATGTTCTCCGCCTTTTATCACAATTGCAATTTTACGGTGCGCATGTCATGTCTTTTAATTTTCATCTTATGACGAGTACAGCGCTATCTATCGGTAAATTTTTTTAAACTATTTTTTCTTTTGCCAGACAAAATCCCATTAGTTCATGTATATTCATGTGAAATATCAGGTCATTCTGACTAATGGTTCTTTTTTTACAGCCTTTTCAAAAACGAACTTTAATTATAATCACCCTGTATTGTTTATGCCTCTGCATAGCCTAAAAATACAGTAAAAAATTGAATGTTATTGTTAGGGATACGTAAATTTCGTATTTACGAAATAACCGCGATAAATGCGAAATTTTTGCCAACTTTGCCGAATAAATGCTGAAATTGATTTTTTTACTACTTTTTCGTGAAATCTAGGTAATTTACACTTTTTTGAAATGGAAAATCGTAATTTTGCTCCGTACTTGTGAGCGTGCTTGAAAGGGAAACCACAAGCATCACTTTTCCCCCCTTTGGCGTTGTGTAATAAAAACAGTCGAGTTCGGTAGCCCTAGGTGATTCGAGAAGTGTATGTAATAACCGACGTGTATGTTATAAGGGAGGTGTTCAAATTAGATTACGTAGTAATGACATATATGCATTATTGAGATTGTCGTGGAAAAAATAAGCTGATGCCTCACATAAATGAAATATAACGTAGCATGAATATAGTTTTTGATTGTGTGGTATCTGGAAATTTGGAAATTTATTTAGAAAACGAGATAATATATGAAATTTCTGGTCTCCTTTTTTTGCGAATAAATGCGATATTTCTGATTAAAAAAAAATTTTTTTGCGAAATTTACGTATCCCTAGTTATTGAGTATCATCAGTCACAAAACCTAGAATAGGCCTATGTACCCAACTGCTCTGTTGTGCAAACTGTTTTGTGTCACCGATATACAAAATGTGCACCATAATTTTGAATGATGAATGTCAGTTACTGTCCAAGAAGGGCGCCCGAGTGGCAAAGATGCTCGTCTTCCACTATGAAGGTTACCATCAAGGTCCATGGGTTCGAATCCGGGCATAGAACATCAGAAGCAAGTTCTTTACCTACCGAACCTAGGGCGACCACCGATGAATGGAACCTTCATTTCCCACCCAACTCCACTGGTTGGAAATTGCTGTATTGGCGATATATGACCGGAGTTGGTGTGCGGTGAAGTAGTAGTTACTGTCCAAGAGACCATGAAGCAGCCACTGGTTTTTAGGAATGTTCTTTTTTATATACAGAGAAACCTACAAAATGATGAAACCTAATAAACCACCAAATGTGGTCCACATACCCCGCAATAACTTTAAAAAAAATACAATTTCTGCTTTGGCAGAATCATTAATTGCAATCTACTACATTTGTATTATTTGGCATTATGTCGATGATTCCCTCCTTAATTAAAATCAATTATACGAATTTTTTTCGATAATTTTTGGTAAAAAAGTGGGAAAAGAGTAGGACAGAAACTAGAAAATAGGACAAAAGTAAGACATTTTACCAAAAAGTAGGACATTTTACCGAAACATAGGACGAGTGGAAGCCCTGGTATATGTATAAAATAAATGTAATAAACTTTAATAATGGATTAAAATAGATGAAATATATTCAACAGTCACGTTTTTCCTGTAAAATCTTATTATATATCTGATCGCGTACAGATGACGCTAGTTTCTAAAATTTGATTTAATATCTATTATAACTAAAATCAAAATTGATAATTGTTATAAAAGATTATTTATAAATAAAACAAAAAAATTTAAATTTAGAACATTTTTTAAATTCAATTTATAAGTTAAATTACAGAAAAGATAATTAATTACGAGTATTTTTAAAAACTCACAGAAAAACGTGCGGGAGAAATATAGATAATGTGGTTTCGTCGTATGACCGTGGTTCTCATGGTCATAGCTGTTGTTATTACAATTGCCTACGCGAGGATTCTCATACGGGAAGTATTTCATTGGAGGCAGAAACAACCCCGGACTGATGCTATTACGTTATCTCAAAAGAGTTGTAGAAGTGGGTCCCCCCCGTGCTCGCAAGTATCGAATCACTCGCGTCGTTCTCCCCATGAAGATAGCCATCAACTGAATGCAACGTACAACCCACGTGACTAGGGAGAAAATTGCAGTGGCGCAAAAGGGCCGATAAGACCAGATACATCCCGCCTTGCATCGTTTTATTTCAAGGCGTTCCCAAGAGATAGATGCATCTGGCGTTTATTTAAAAAATCAAACTTGTCTACAACGACAATCATAATCACATCAAAATTAAAAATGACAAGTAATAAGCGATAATCTTGTTGATAAATTTCGTAAGTTCACATTTGATGATATAATCTTGAATCTGCCCCTCCCAGTGACGATCTCCGCATCCAGGGCGCCGGGCGCTAATCGAAACGCCGCGCAGTGGTCAATATAGCGAATTTAGGAGGAAAAAAAATAATGTTTTCTCGAAAACTCTATCTAACGAATATTTTTGAAAAATTCTTTTTGCTTCACATCAAAAATAGGCATCCGCACACAGGCTGAGAAGTATAATTGAATATTAATAACGTTTGGTAATTTTAAAACTACTTTGGCATGATTACTACGTTTTGTACATTTTTGCAATATTCTTTCCATTTCAGTGAAATGAATACTTATTTCTAATTAATCTTTCCGGCTTTTACTGATGTTCCCTACTTTTTCTGATTGACTGTCTCCGAAATAATAATGCATCACTCATATTTATTACGAATAATATTTAAAAAATTGTAATAATACCAAAGCACATTCTAAACAAAATATTGCCGTGAAAACTTGAGGGAACACTTTATTGAAGTTTAATATGTAGAAAATCAAGATTTTCACTCAAAAAATAATAAATTATTCTCTTATAACACAAAACATTAAAAATAAACAGTGCAAATAAACAAAATATATGATTTATGGGCTTGATTACCGATTGAACATTTAAAGTCGCCATGCTGAATTTTTGTAGAGGGAACGTGTCAGGGTCTTGTTACTAGATCTCCACTTTTTTTCATAAGAAACTGATGAAACCTTTAATTTTCAGACGAAACTTACTACTCTTGACTTCCTCGGCTATGTTCAAATTTTGACTTTTCATCAATATATTGGATTAACAGGTCTGCTGACTTTTCAAAAGGCAAGCTCAACCCCCACCATTAGAGCGAATAACGTCAAACAACTCTAGACGAGTCACACATAAGGCCATTTCCGAAATTTCTTACGTAAAAAGGGGTGGCTGGGGGCGGCTACGCATAATGCAAAACGTTCACCAACAATGTGTGGAATATCCGAAAAAACATTTCACGATTGAACAAAGTTAAACTTTTTTTATAACTCACTTTTTGTACTCAAAACTACTCAAAAATAAGCCAAACTAAGGACGAATTACGAAAATTATTTCCTCTACTCGGAGATTGGGTAATAACGAACCGAAAAGGACAGAGAACTAAAAATAAATAGCAAAAAGAATTTCATGGTTCCATTCAAACGCAACCGAGTAACAACCTAAGAAAGTTAAGCTTTTCATCACATTTCGGCGTGAGCCCCATCTGAGTGAGTCTTTACCCTCCTTTGACCCCCGGGACCTTGCGATATAAACAAATATCACGAAACAAATACCAACTCAAGATGGCACCAGACATTTCTCTACACACCCATATGGTTTTTTTTCCTCCGCGAAGCAAGAAATTCATTTTTTATTTTTTTCCAGCTAATTTCCCGATTTGGACCACTGTGCGCCGACCCGATCGGAGGTTGTAATGACACTTGTAAGCGGTCCCGGATCTCTCGCCGGTAAATGGTCCGGGTATTGTAACGTGGATCGCGGTAAGGTTGACCGAACTTTCCTCTTATTGTGAAGACGATGCAAGTTTCTTTCCACGAATTCGATAATGCTACCAAGTTGCGTATATTTCATTGGACTTTGCAAAATTATTCTCTTCCACACAACCACGGGTCTGCAATAGGCACATTTCCAAAGTGAAGTGTTGCTGTCTGTGGCGTGGTTGGCTTTTTAACATGACAAGCATCAAAAACAGGTTTAAACTGTCAAAAAACTGCCGAAAACCTAAATGAATGTCTTTTGATAATGTTTTGAACACAATAGGTATATAAAATGATGAAAAACTTACTGTTTTGTATATTACAATGATTTATTTCTAAACATTAATTTTTATTACAATAATTAATAAAAAATATTAATTGTAATTTGCAATTTTGAATTTTTCGACATAAAAGTCTAGAACATATAAAATATAGTTTTATGGCTCATTTTATCTAAGCTACTGATTACCTGGTGTTCAATTTGCTAAGTGGAATAGAGCTGCTTATTCAAAATATGTATGATAGGAGCATCACAGAGTTAGGTTTTAGACTTCAGCAGTATTAAAACAGTAAAAAACTTATTGTCAATGTTGTCAAATAGTTTTTTTAACCTGATAGGTATGCAAAATAAAAGCACACTTTTATGTAGATTAAAGGGTTTTACACTCGGAATTATATAATTACAGAGAACCTATTTTGATATTTTAAATTTTCTGATCTGCCCAAAATTTTATTCCATGTAAAAATTCTCACACAGAATCTGTTAATACGCTAATTAAACTCATTTATTTTCATCTAAAAATTTCTTAGAGCTCAGGGTGTATAAATTCAGAGTTTTAAAGAGCATTTTCAACCAAAGCACAGAGCTGACAGGACCCAAAGCATTTGTTTTGCACATTTAAAAATTATAAATACAGCTTCAATTGGGTGACCCATTGCATTATAAATGCTAGTAAATATATACCATATCATAGTGCTGAAGTAAAAATAACTAAGTTTGACTAAGGATAAGTAACAGTGTAACAGGCAAGCTATTAACAAGGATGTACAGCAATACTTTTATTCACGAGACACGTGAGATTTAAGTTGTATCGAGAAACGAAGACATTCTCGAGGAGTTCGATTTTAACCTTCATGACGAAGGGTTGTGTGTTTTGCATGTTACTGCAGAATAAAGGAATGCTTCATGTTCGCCACTTCGTATACACCTCACCAATCGTCACAACAGGAGTTTCTTAAGCTTCATGTACAAGCTAGCATTGCCAAATTAAATAACATTTTAGTTGTACAACTTAGTATTTTTATCGCTAGATATATTTCAATATTATGCACAATAAGAGTATCGTTTTAAGTATCTCAGTGATTATCTAGACAGTTTAATAATAACAGAAATCAACATTACACATATATGGTGTAATAAAATTTTTAAACACTTATCTGTTGTAAAAAGAGTAGAGCAGATGGTTTATATCAATGCATGCATATATAAGCAGTTGAAGAAATTTTGGAAGGTCAAGAATCATCTTGAATCAGACAATGTCAAATTATTCCATAGTTTTTCTTCCAGTGTTTATGCTATGATTTATTCAAACTGGATATTTTATAAGAAAAAAAAGTATATATTTTTGTCTAAAATATTTTTCTGTAGAGAGTAGAAAATTATTTTAGAATCATATTAAATATTTATTCTTTGTATAACATAATCAATTAAATCATTACGTGCAATTAACGTGTGCATTTCCAATGGGAATTTTTATATTGAAAAGCAATATTTGAGGTTTATGACAGTTTTTGACGTGTGACCGCGGTTTAAACCGTCAAAAACTGCCATGTGTCAAAAACCTGCCAACCCTGGTCTATGGGCATTGGAATATGTAGTGCCATAGGGAGTCCACGGCTCCACACACACAAATATCGTTGTCTGAATTTTTGAAGAGTAAAAGATAACTCGGGAATGACCGGCCCATGTTCAGTTACTACTATTGTTTTCAGACGAGGCCATACATGCGTGCACCCTTGTACTCGACGTTGGATTTTATATGCGTCTTAGTCTTTAGTTTTGTCCCATTCTTTTTGCCATAGTTACAACAGCTCTTCTTTTAAGAGGTGACGAGCATGGTTTCTGGGGGGTACGGTAATGTCTCTGAGGTCTAAAGCTGCAGCAGCTTTAGCTAGTTGATCCGCTTTTTCGTTCCCCGTCACAGAGATTTTGAAAAAAATTAGTGCAGCAATCAAATCCCAGAAGAAACGCAAGAAGTTGTTCAGAGTTGTACCTCAGAACAAAAAAAAAGATTGCTTTCAAAACATAGAGACATCTTCAGACACAAAAACTTTTGCGTATCCAGTATAATTCCTGAGATACACTATGCAATCATAAGTCAGTGTCCACTATGGAGTTTAGACACTTTTTCGAATTTCTAGAAAAATACTGAACGAGACATTCTGTAATTTCGGGCAGAAATTCACACTTTCCAGTGCAACTTCCAGTGAAAATTCGGTGACGAGTGTTTGGTTTCGAGCAAAAATCCTGCAAAAGCTTTTAGCTTTTACAAAATATTTGACTTGTTTTTGCGTAATATCTGTATACATTTTTGTGGAAATAGTACGTATATTCAGAAAGATTTGAATACTTCTGAAAATTCCAATTTTCATTGCATGCTTTTTGCTTATAACATGAGGTGTTTTCAAATAATTTTTACAAAAACTCACTGAGAATTGGAAAAAAGAAAAACAACACGAGATACGTTAGAGTGGAAATGAAACAGTTGAATATTCCATGAAATAAGAGCATTTTAATGAAATAGTTTTCAAATACACATGCGCAAAAAAATTTCAATTTTATTTTTTCTACTCTTCTTTCCCTTATTTATGCTGTTCTTTCCCAACTTTTCTCAGATTTTTAAACCATAATCTCTGCGAATATTGCGTTTAGAAACGTGGAAGACTTTTTTGTTGGCCTCAGGAGAAAGGGCAACAACACTTTCTAACTGGGTTTCTGAGGATAGGGTGTCCATATAAAAAGTTATTATTATTTTTACTTCAATAACTATACAACCCCTTGTAACATGAACGACGTATCTGAGTTCTATATACACGTTACTTGGATAATTTTTCTAATAGGACGTAGGCCTCTAAGATTGAGGGTTCGATAATAAAATGCTACGGGGGAGTTAAGCAATCACTTTTGTAGATATTTATACCTATACACCCTATTTCTGTATAGGGCAACTTATACTAGTCCTTGTCAACCTCCCCTTAGCGAAGCTATGGAAAATTAAATTTCACTCCATCCCGATACACCAATCCCGTGTTTCTCAAAGTACGCGTCGCGGCTCCTAGGGGCGTCGTTAATCTTTGTCAGGAGCGTCGCGGCGGCAAGCTGGATGTATATTGATTTATGTACCCATTTGCGCTTCGAAGTGGTTCTTTAATAAGTTAAAATATCTAGTAAACTATTCTGGAAAACAGCAGTTGTGTGAACCATGAAATAGGCTGGGGAGCTGCGGGTGACGAAAGTTTGAGAACCACTGCACTAATCAACCAAACGGTCCTCCGTACTTCACACCTCAAATAAGACCGCATTTTTTTGAATAAAAATGATCACAATACCTGCAAAAATATAAACATCTAAACGAAAATTCCAGAACTTTGTGGAATTTATCGGAAAAAAAAAAGTCAAAGTATCCAAAGTATAAAATCCAATCTCACACACCGAATGAACTTTAAGAAGTAATTACAGTCGAATCCCGTTATAACGAACTCCAAGAGACCGGAGAAATCACTTCGTTATAACGAAATTTCGTCACAAAGGAATATTCCAGCTTTTAGCATTATTCCTGTGAACTTATCTGGGGGGGGATTAGAAAATTGTTCGCTAGAACAAGATTTTCCCTATAACGGTATTTGTTAAAACGGGATTTGGCTGAACTACATATGCAAGACGAGGACAAGCAACAGCGACCACGGGAAAGGGAAACAATAGTGTGTCACATTATTCCAGCAAAGGAAACTGTAAGACACATTTTGTGAGGAAAATATAGTTTAAAAAAAAATCGCGGGGGGGGGGGGCTTTGCTTGACAAAAATGATTAACTCCTGATGGAGAAGGTTAAATAGGAAGGGCATTTAAACACAGAAATCAGAAAGTCAGAGATTCGTTATAACTGAGTTTGACTGTATTCTCGTTCCGTAACGTTACGCTAGTATTCTGGAAATTGAATCATTTTGGCCATTCACATGATTTGGGAAACGAAATTTCGTCAAAAAAGTTTTAATAATGAGAGGCAGACTAGATCGTAAGTTTCTAAGAGTGTGTACATAGTGCGTCCGTATTTCCAATTGTGGAAACCCGCGTCGCCTCCGATTGGTTAAAAACCCGAATTTCAACTTTTTTTTTAGTTTGAAGTTCGGGTTTCCAACCAATCGGACACGACGCGGGTTTTCAGAATCGGAAATACGGACGCACTATGTCCACACCCTAAAGCTAGGTTTTCCGAGGATTAGGTTTTTTGCGCCGCATGAACCGAATTAGACCATTTCGCTCCGGCACCCTAGCGTGGCTCATAAGATCAAGGTGGCTATATTGTAGTATATGGCATTGGCATCAGCTCTACTTTGTCGTCTGCATGCTCCGGTTTGAAGGGAAGGGAAAGAAAACACAAACGAGTGAAGAGAACATCGGCAAAACGCGCGGCGCACGACGCATTTGGCTCCTCCAGAACCAGCCGGCCAATCACGCCCGACGTAAAGCGCTGTCGTGAGGCGTATCGCGCTCTGTAGGAAAACAATCACGCTGCTTTTCTTATTGGTGAGTGGACGGCATGTCGCGCTGGGCGATTCACGTTGTGCGCGGCACAGGAAACCTGGCTTAAGGATTGAAAACCTGTCCTTAGCGAGGTTACGGCAAATTACATATCACACCAACCCGATTACCCCAATAAACGAAAAGATCCTTCGTACTTCACACCTCCAAAAAATAAGGATGCACTTTTCTTTTAAATGATAACAATATGTGCAAGTATAATCATTCATACTCACCATGTTTAAACGAAAATTCCAGGAACTCACTTTGTGGAATTTATCGGGAAAAAAAATATCCAAAGTGTATATAAAATCCAATCTCACACACCGAATGAGCTTCAAGAAGTAAGTACCTACAACACACACAAGATGAAGACAAACAACAGCGACGACGACGACGACACCAGCGACCCACGGGCAAGGGAAACAATAGTGTGACACTAATTCCAGCAAAAAGAAAGTATGAGGAAACACTGTTGAAGAAAATAAAAGTTAAAAAAAAAAAAAATAAAAATCGTCGAAAAGGGGGGCTTCGCTTGACAAAAATTACGAAGTTCCTTACGGAGAAGGTAGGTAGGAAGGGCACGTATACACCCGAAATTAGAAAGTCAGAGAGAGAGAGATTGACTCTGCTTCTTTTGGCACATGTCCACTTGCTAAGGAATATATAACAAAACAAAAAAAAAACCTCTCCATTGCCGTGTCAAAATTGGCAACTGGCACCACACGGTCACGGCTTGGATGTTGCAAGGTGAGAAGGGCGCCAAAAAAGAAAAAAAAAAACCACGAAAATCCATTTCAAAGTTCTTCTTTTTAAAAAAACAGTAAAAAGAAATTGGGCGAAGATTATTGTCATCAACTCGCACCACGAGATTTAAAGACTTGAACGATGACTTATTGCTTGCTTAGTCACAGGGTATGTACCTCTTTTATTTCCCACCAGAGTGGGTGCCGTTTAAACGTTGACAAAATGCTCCGCGTAGAGATAACCAACGACATCTTTTCCGTTTTCGAAAGAATAATCCGAGAGACAGAGAAAGAGAGAGATTCGCCGTCAAGTGAAATGGAATGTCAGATATTCAAGTGTTCACCAGCTGTTATGATCGCTATCTATGCTTTTTTCTTTTTTTAAAAAAATGCTCATCTTAATGACACACGTTTAACAACATGAAAAAACAACAGCAGCAGCAGACATTCTTTTCCACAGGGAAGACGTGATGAACATTTAATAGACTCCACACGGGACTCGGGGAAAGGAGTTTAAAATATTCAGGCGGTTGTCCAATCAGACGCTTGCATTTATCTAGGCTCAAGGATGATGCATGATGCTAGATAATGCTCTCTACGCATATATATATATATTTTTTTTTTTGAGAGCTTTCTTATTTTATATTATAAAAATAATTATCGCTATATACAGCAGCAGGAGTGGTGGCCAACGGCTGGCCCGCGGGCGGGCAACATGCGGCCCTCGAGGTGATTTTGCACGGCCCGCGACAGGATGAAAAACTATTATATTTTTTTTTACATTAGAGAGTTTCGATTGGCGAAATTGTGGCTGATGCGAACTCGACAAAAACAATTTGTATTTTCAAGATCCGCATTTACAAAACCTCTTTAAACACATGATTGATTTCAAAAACCTACTGTGGGAGTTATGGAAGTAGCAGTAGCAAATGTTTTTCTTGCGCAATCGTCGGAGATCAGCGATGGTAATCCAACACCGTCTACAGCAGAATGTCTCCGCGCTAAGCTCGGGACGTCACCGAAGTCGTCCATTTCACATATAGCCATTGGACACACTGCTAAAAGGTAAATATTTCACGTACGTCGGACTGCTATATCCAATGGCTACAGGTGAAATGGTGTGACACGACTTCAGTGACGTCAAAAGCTTCTCACGGAGGCTTTCAGCTATAGAAGGTGTTTGGAAATCTCGACGAGCAAAATACATATTTCCCTTTGACGTTTTTCCCCATAAAAATTCAAAACTAATGTGCTGCTGCCTATTGGTAGAAACATTCAGTCATCAAGCACGAAGAAAACAAGACAAACTAGAAAATCATTGCACAAAATTCAAAATAACAAAATTCAAGAGATAAATTTTTTTTTTTTTTTCATAAACTTTAAATGTTTTATAAAAGTATAACATTGTCCATTCTGGTTAGAGCATTAACATTCATAATTTTCTAAAAGAAAAGAAAGATCAAATGATTTTCTTAACAATTAATTTAAGTCTAAATGCAGTAAAGTTGTTTAATTAAAACCATAGATCCCCAGCCTTTTCTGTTCCCAACGCAATCTTACCCATAGTGGGGGCGTTAACGCCCACGTTGGGAATCACTGGTTTAAACCAAGTGGTTTTTTTTTCAAAAAACCGCGTTAAAAGTGGCCTAAATATAACTTTTTCCCCTGAAAAATATCATATATTGGTTCATTATTATCACATTTTATATTGTTGGGGTATATTTTGATGGCATATCTTTAAATGTTATAAGATATAAGTGGTTTTTTTTCAAAAACAAAAATCTTATAAAAAATGGCCTGAATATAATTTTTTTTTATATTAATTATCTTGGTTGATTATTGAAAATATTGAATATTTGTAAGAAGCTGTAATCCACGCTGCAGATATTTACGCAGTTTGCTTCTGCGCTGTTTGAGTGAACATGTAAATACTCTTATATAATTATAATAATTATTTATAATTTGTATTTAATTAAATGAAAAGTTTATTTAATTAGTACTAAATCTCGTCAAATTGTTTGTGGCCCGCGATGCCGTGGCAAGCAATCCTAGTGGGTGTGGCTTTCATATGCCTCGTGCCGGAGTTTTCTCCACGTCAGCATGCGGTTTATGCACCGGAGTTTTTTTCTGTCAATGGTGCGGCCCGCGACACTGCGTCTGACACGCGTTAGGTTGGCCCTTGAACAGAGAGAAGTTGGCCACCCCTGCTATACAGCATACATGCTCAATCCATGCCCCCCCCCCCTTTGAGACAAATGTGGCCCTTGGAGTCATTCTGAAGTAACCCGTCACTTCAAACCTTAATTTGTAAAAATGAACTAAGCATAACCACAGATCACTTTAGTGATCACCCACGGCACAGTTCCACATCACTGAAGTTGCTAGCGGCACAGTTCCAGCGTACTCGGTTACACACGGCACAGTGTTACGCATCACTAAAAGTATTCATGGCACAGTTATCACTCATGCGCCCCGCGGCACAATTCCAGATCACATAACTGACTTGCGATGTCGTTCCAGACCACTTAGGTGACCCACGATACGTTTTTAAGTCAATGAAGTGGCCCGCATGTTTCTACTTAACATGCTCAGCGTCTGGCCATGAGCTGATACATGCTCCTCGAACGGGGTAGGAAGAGGCGCATCACCAAGGCTGTGGAAAGCGGGAGTGGGGGAGAGTCGAATGCCTACCTTGCCCTCTACCGTCTATACCAATAGTACAATTTCATAACTGAACGGCGGGGAGGAAATGGGGGCCCTCCACCTATGCGTGTGTTCAGTGTATGATCGCTATCTCTCTATGTTTTCTTTTATTTTTTCACAATTCTCATCTTAATGACCCCACGTTTAACAGCAGAAATTCTTTTTTAGAGAGAAGACATGACGAACATTTAATGGACTCCACATGTGTGTGTCTCGGGAAAAAGAATTTAAAATATTCAGCCGGTTGTCCAATCAGACGCTTGCATTTTCGAGTCTCAAGGCCTATGTATATGATGCATGTTTCGAGAGGTATTTTTTGATTTTATAAATAGCTATCACTACACAACAGTGTTTCTCAGATTGTGCGTCGCGGCTCCCAGAGGCATCGTCAACCTTTGTTCAGCACTGTGTGCCTATTTATGCTTCGAAGTAGTTCTTTTATATGGAAACATATTCACCAAAGTATTCTACTGGATCTCGATAGATAAAACCAAATACATCTCTCCTTGCATCTTTTGCAGATTTCAAGGCGTTTCCCAAGTTATGGATGCATCTAGCGTTTACTTTACATCTAGCGTTTTTCACTTGTTTATTTATAAATCAAATTTGTGTACAACGACTGCCATGATCACATCAAAATTTGGCAAAGTAAAGATAAGTAATGAACGATGATCTTGTAGGTAAAATTCGTAAGTTCGCATTTGATGATATAATGTTGAATCTGTTTTTTCGGGTGTTGATTTTCCACAACTCTCCTTGGTATTAAATAAATGGAGATCGCGGTGACGTTCCCTCGTTGAACTGGATAAAGTGAAAGTGGTGCCTACAGGCTACTGTGTAGAACTTGTCCGCTGCACTGCTTAGCGGAAAGTGGCGCCGACAGGATACCATGCTGAACCAAAACGCTGTACTGCTGAGCTGAGGGCGGTGACAACGGACTGCCGTATCAAGCTGGGCAACTTCACTTATTTATACTACGCCAACGGGCGATTCGGACTATGGGCCCAACACCTAAACCTATATTACGAAACAGCTGTTTCACTAGGTTCACATCCACGATTTAAATAGTGGCTCATGATTCCTATGAATAGCACATGGTGCGTTATCGATTCGCTTTCTAATAGACCTTGTCGACTGAAGCTACGCATTTAGTGGTTTACGCAACAGCAGCATTCTTTAATCATTTTCACAGGTTATTCCAACTTACGATATAGCGTCCCATGGCACCTGAGAATAGCACATGGCACAAGATCTGCAGCCAATAGGCTCCGGGAACGCTTCGATATCTCTATGAGATGGGAAGCGAGTTGTGTCCGGTCTTCAAAGGTCAAAGTCAATAGGCTGCGCACGTGCCGGCTTATACAGGGTGATAACTACGATACTATCGAGCGCCCAATAGAATTAATGAAAATTCAGATGTTATAAAAGAAATAATTTCAGAGCTAGTGAAAACGTTCAATAATTCTGAGCCCTCCGAGCTCGGGGGGCGGCTCGAGAAAAAAATCTCTACGCGAGGAACTTATTTTTAGCGCTCTCGACCACGTTTTTTTTGTTCGACTAAGCTTTTCTCTTGCCCTTTCAACTCGGATTTGGAGCCCTCCTCTTAGAGCGTTGCCCCGTGAGGCCACACGGTTCTCAGGACCCCAAGAGCTACCCCTGGTCCCTTCTGTTCGGTTCGCGGCCATTGGGCTCAGGCTCCGTTGGACCACCTGTTGAGAACCTATTGACTGGACAGCTACCCCCTTTTTCACCAATTTCAAAAACTAAACATCTGGAAGGAATGTAATTGGATTTTTCAAGACCCGCTCAAATGGATATATATTCCGCTTCCGATACCAACTATTATCCACTTAGAAAAAGTTCGATCGTATTCAAGTAGTAATTTTATTGCCCCATTTTTTCCGAGTGAAAGTTCGAGTTATAAAAAACCAATTTAAAAAAAAAACGGTTCACAGATTCAATTGAGATATGGAGCTCCCTCTTCTTCTGGAACATCGAGTTCCCATCTATACTATGTGTATACTACTGCCTTAAAAATTCAATATTGGGATCCGAAATAACATGATCAGATGCTACATCTAGATATAGTTTCCATGGAGCGTGGTTTTGCTATTTCTTTGCTGTGCGTTATGGAACTATTGACCTCTCATAAAAATTTGATAAATATCGGTTTCCATGTTATAATAAACGGAATGTTCCTCTCCCTCGAGGGAGCCACAAATCCAATAAAAACTCTACAACCCAATAAAGTTTTCCATCCTAGTTCCCAAATCGTCTATTCGATATATACTAACTGATGGTATTTCGAGAGGGAGTGTTCCAGAATAGACTCGACGCCAGGTGGAAGTTTCTATGTACACTACTCACCAAAAGTCGAGCACTTAGATGTGAATTCGTGAATAGTGTCTTATCCCCTTTTTTAGGGGACAGAGCGGGGGTCATGGTCGGTTTGTTGATGTTGTGAATAGCGTCGGAATTCATGATTTTTCTGAGTGAATGCGCAAATATAAAGTGATATGCCCTATTCCGATTTGCTAAGCAAAAAAGATTATCAAAATCAGGGTATTATAAGGGAACAACTGATACTTTACGAAGTACAATTGAGCGTGTGGACACAAGGACTTCACAAATCGAAAACTGCGTCGACACCATGGCTTGACAAATCAAAAACTGAATGGACACTAGTACTTGAAAATTTGAAAACTGTGGAGAAGGGATAGTCGATGTGATTTCTAGAATTTAGAAGTTTTCCATGAATATATTCCAAGCGATTCTCAGACCATGCATGTTTTCCAAGTGATTCTTAGAATATAGAAGTATTCTAAGTGGTTCCTAGAGTATAAAAATTTTTCAAGTGATTGTCAAACCATTCATAATTTTCATGTGATACTCAGACCACGCATATTTTTGAAATGATTCTCTGAATATAGAAATATTTCAAGTGATAAAGAAACTTTTTAATAGATGTCTAGCATGTAAAAAGTTTGCAAGTGATTTTCTCCCACCCTACATATTTTCCCCTTGATTCTCAGATCATGGATATTTTTCAAGTGATTCTCAGATCACGGATATTTTTCAAGTGATTCTCAGATCACGGATATTTTACAAGTGATTCTCAGATCATGGTTATTTTTCAAGTAATTCTCTTATCATGGATAGTTTCCAAGTGATTCTCAGATCGTGAATATTTTCCAAGTGATTCTCAGATCGTGAATATTTTCCAAGTGATTCTCAGATCGTGAATATTTTCCAAGTGATTCTCAGATCGTGAATATTTTCCAAGTGATTCTCAGATCGTGAATATTTTCCAAGTGATTCCTAGAATACAGAAACTTTCCAAGTGATTCCAAGCAAATAGAAACTCACCAAGTGATTCTCAAAGTATAGAAACTCACCAAGTGATTCTCAAAGTATAGAAATTTTCCAAGTGATTCTCAGAGTATAGAAATTTTCCAAGTGATTCCTAGAATATATAAACTCTCCAAATGATTTTCTGGAATACAGAAATTTCCCACGTGATTCTTAGACCATGGATATTTTCCAAGCCACTGAAAACCTAGATTCCATCTAAGAATTCTAAATACCTCAGTATGAGTAAACGATGTCAGCCCACGATGCCTAAAATGTTGAAGACCCCCGACTTCAAAAGCAAAAATATACCCAAACACATCTATTTTTTTTATTCAGCATCATTCATATTCACAAATGAATAAGTTAATTTACTGTATGAAAAGTTGCCTGCGGAAGCGGGAGCGTCAACCGAAGCAGAACACTTGGAGTAAAATCCCAAACGGCTCGCTAAATTTTTCTTGTGGAAAGCACTGCAGAAATTCTTCCGGCACCACTTCAACCACAGCGCTACTACGACACGAAAACACTCGATAGTGCAGTTCGAAGCAAATGAGAATGTTCACAAAGAAATATGTTTCGATAAAAAGGAAATAAAAAAAAAAGAAAAGTGAATCTAGTTCTCGGTGAATTCGATTAAGGAAACGCACACGCTCGCAGAAAGCGATTCGGTGAGATTGTAGAACCATTCGATTGATGGAGAAGTTAATGAACCGAATGGAAACGGGGATCATCCGGAACAGGTGCATACGTGTGTCGTATTATTATTCAATGGGAGAGAATCCGCTTGGCTAAGCATAATACCCGCCATCCGTACCGACGATGGGGTGGAAAAGAAGATCCGACGGACGGGGAACAAACTGTTCTGTGTGTTTGCTCGGCACGCCGAGAAAAGCTCAGTCAAGTCCTTTCTGGCGGATAGCGAAAGAAGCGGTCGTGGGAACGTCATTGGACGTGCATAATTCATACGCTGGTCCGCACAGGTGTTAACTGAATGAACTACAGTAAGAATTCGCGTTATAACGGCAGTTACCAATCAGAGGGGAAATTGTCGTTATAACGGACTTCTCGTTTTAAACGAATTTTCAGTTTTTTTTGGGGTGGAAACATAAATGGGGGGGGGGGAAACAAACCATGTAGATAAATTTACTTCTAGTTTGAACTAGTTTTGCTAGAATATGCATCCAGAGCAGTGTTTCCCAAAGTGGGCAATATCACCCCCAATGGGCGATGGAAAGGTCCAAGGGGGCGGTAGAAGCTTTGGATTTAGTATAGGATTCTATGGGTTAGCTTGATTTGGGGGGCGATGATAAGGAAAATTTTTTGAAGAAAGGGGGCGATGGAACAAAAGGTTTGGGAAACTATGATCTAGAGCATAGTTTCCCAACCTTTTTTGTTCCATATCGTCCCCCCTTTCTTCAGAAATTTTTTTCCCATCGCCCCCCAGCGCAATCAAACCCATAGGACCCTATTATAGTGACGGACTCGCGATGCAAGGATCCGGGTTCGAACCCCACAGTGGTGGTCGGCTGAAGTTGGTTTTCTGTGGTTCCCAACTTCGAGGCGCAAATGCGAGCCGATCTCCCCGTTAAAAAGTCTCGCCACAGAGAGCAACAGTCCTACAACGATTAGTTATTCAATCATTACACTTCACTCGTAGTTAGAAAAACTGGTGGCAGATGGCAGCACTACACATAACAAGCATTACAGAGAAACAAAAAAAACTTCACGTCAGGTTTCACTACACGTACACGCACATTCCCGCATGTACCGATTCGTTGGGGGTTCCGCGGGGGGGGGGGGTGCATGTGTGGTGTAGCAGTAGTATGTAGGGCCTCCAAAAAATGGCTCGGGGATCCATGATGTTCTTAAGTCAGCCACCTCGTTGGGCAATTTGCCTGTTGTGGCGTGGTATTTGTATTTGTATTTGTATGTTATACCCGTGGCTTCCACCGTCCTCCTCGAACATTCCATCACCCCCAAGGGGGCGTTAATGCCCACGTTGGTAATCACTGATCTAGAGCATAGTTACAAGGATGACGTAACTCTCCGCTACCATACGAAGGTTTTAACAACTAGCTGTTGCGAAGATGGGAATCGAACCCAATCGACGTGGGTTCGATTCCCCGCAGGGGTAGTTGAATTTTCTCTCTTTCCAAAATATATCTTCGCAACAGCTAGTTGTTAAAACCTTGTAGAGCATAGTTTCCCAAACTTTTTGTTCCATCGCCCACTTCATCAGAATATTTTTCCTCCCATAGGCCCCCAACTCAAGTGAACCCATAGGATCCTGTTGTTAAATCCGTAGCTTCTATCCCACCTGGACCATTCCATCGCCCACCTGGGGGCAATATTGCCCACTTTGGGAAACACTGATCTAGATCTAACTACTTATGCATACGCAGTAGTTGGTTGTATGACAAAACCTGATATATACAGTAAATGCGAGCATTTATATATCAGATGTTTAACATCACTGATTGCTTTCTCAAAAGATGCATTTGAAAGATCTTTTTTGGTACACCCCAAAGGCGATAATGTTACTTCAGAACTTGATTAAAGTGGAAATCACCCTGCACCATGTTCAGTGGCACTTTTGGAAATATCCCATATCTTCCATTTGGTGATCAGTCCCAATGTTGCTGCCAGTTTTAAATTATGGATTTCTTCCCGTGTTTTTCAATTGTATCGATGAGATTTTTACTCTATTGCATTTATTTCAGTCTTCCCTGTTGCCTCCTTAGCTTTTTCATCCCTATACTCATTTATTAACGTTCCAGTTATGAGCCTTGACCCAATGGAAGACTATTTTGTTCTTTTCAACTAAAACTTTCATGTTATGTATATTTTCATCTTTGTCATTAATTTTTCTCAATGTCTGTAGTACTTACTGATTGACTGTCGCTATAGACGTGGCACGTTCTTATTTATTATTGTGAATGTGGTCTATAGCGTCTTTTTTATTGCCTCAATTCCTCGGCTTTATATACTGTACTGCCATCGTTAAGTCGAATCGTGTCTTCATAGACTATATTACTGTTAGTAAGTGAAGTACTACTACTACTAAACCAGACATGTACCTCGTCCATGTTCCTCTGCGGAACCTCTAACGAATTGGTACATGTTGGAATATGTAGTAAACCTTCTGTGAGGTTTGTTTTTGTGTAATGCTTGTTATGTGTAGTGCTGCCATCTGCAATCAATTTTTTAAACTACGAGTTTTCCCTCAACTCTCAGTGCGCGAAGTGTAATGAATGGATAATTACACTGTTTTTTGTCGGTCTGTTGCTCTCTGCGGCGAGACTTTTTAACTGGGAGATCGACTCGCATTTGCGCCTCGAAGTTGGGAACCGCAGAAAACCAACTTCAACCGATCACCACTGCTGCGACGGTGGGATCTGAACCCGGATACTCGCGATGCGAGTCCGTCACTATGACCACTCGACCACCACAGCGGCTATATATAGCATAACCGACTTTATTAGCTATTTTTGAGACATCAGTGTATATTGAGTGGATGGCTTCATTTGTTTCATTTTTGCTCCATTCTATTGTTAGTCTCTGCCGAGGAGGTATAAGGTAATTTTTATTATCATCTATGTCCGTATGTGCGATACATCCCCCAAATATTGCACCTGGTGGCATGGCCCCCACATCCTGGAGCGGGGCCCCCTAGTCAGACTTTTCACGGGCCCCTTCTGTAGTTAATTTATAGCGTGAAAAAGCAAAAAATGATGAGAACTACCCCGGGCCCCGGGGCTAGAGCCCTGTCAGCCCCCCCCTTTTGTGGGGGCCACAACCTGGTGGAGTGCAACAGTTTCTGCAACTGGAGCATTCGTTGCACCATAAAAGTGTCCAACACCATTTGTGAAGCAGAGAAAATTATTAAGACTTGTTTGCCCTGTGTCCAGTTTTGAAATATTCTAAGAAAAAAAAAGAAGGAGAGGGGGAAGGACTTTTCAATGGAAACAACGATGTCAAAACCATATGTCGAGTCTCACCTTCCCCAATTAGAGTGATGTGGTTTCCCCCCCATGTAGATAACAAGAAGAAAAGATACAATACGTGGTCTTCTTATCTACTTATCTATGGCAAGGTAAATACTGACGTGCCCCATTTATATAAACACCTATGAATAGGGGTCCCCGACCCCTATTGCAAAAAGATGGATCACAAGTATTCTAGAGTGGTACTCCTGCGGTGTTAAACGTCCGAGAAGGCGTCCCCGTGCAAGATGGATCGACGAGATCAGGAAAGTGGCAGGAGTCAACTTTATGGCTAAAGCATCAGACAGAGCAGAATGGGAAATTTTAGAGAAGACCTTCATCCAGCAGTGGATTGAAAATGGTTGTTCATGATGACGATGATGAATAGGGGTGAAGAGATTTCTAAAACAATACAAATTGTATTGAACTCTCGGATTTTTGAAATATTGAGTTCGCTTAGAGATGTACGAAGCCCAGAGAAAATTAAATAAGAAGTAATTATATCCGGACCTACTTTCGAGTTGGATATCCAGGCAATAACATTGATCTCAACTTTTTATTTATATCCTCTCAAACATGGAAATTAATGTCTCCGTATTGTATTTTGATATACAACTGTATGAATTCATATACTTTAGGATGTTTTAAAATTAATTATGGGCCCGTAAAAAGTACGTCGAAAATATTCCACAGCTTTAATTAAGCATTTCGAAAGCTGAAACAGCAGACGGATAACTTGAAATTCAGGGGGAGGGGAAATCGAAACACCTAGCGCCCCTTAAAGAAAGGAAGAAAAATACAGGGTGTTTCAAAAAGAATCACCCGATCTTAAATGCGTATATTACGAAAAGTATTGAACATAGACACTTAAGATCAATTTCATATTACTTTATATCACATGGATAATCATAAAGTTTTTTTTTCTACAAATTAAATTGAAGGTGCTCAGTATGTTCACCTTGCATTGGGATGCACGGCATATGTCTATACGGTAGTCAAATTCTTCACACAAAAAAAAAAGAAAGAGGGAGATATCACGTGATCCAAAAAGCCTCATTGAAGAAAACCCGGGCAGCACCGGCTATTATAGCTAGTGTATATACAGTATATATATATACACTCATTGCCATAAAAATTTGCGCACCAAGAAATAATTGTGGGATCGAAACGAAAGTTGGCCTGAAGGTACATGTCGGGCAGATATGCAAATGATTAGAAATGCAGCGTGATTGCGCATTGCGTAATGCCACTAGAGGGCGTTGAACTTCGTTCTCCTTGGAGTATAAAACAGGTAAGCAGAGCTTGCTGGAGTGTATTTAATCGTTTGCAAAGGAAATGCTGAGGTAGACATGCCGTTACGCCGCCATCGAAGACCATATGAGCAGTTGTCAGAGTTCGATAGGGGAAGAAACATCGGGATGATGGAAGCTGGGTGGTCAGCTCGGCGAGTAGCTCGTCAACTAGGCCGTTCTGATTTTACTGTGAGGAGGTGTTGGGACCAGTGGACAGAAGAGACGTCATTTACACGGCGACCAGGTTTAGGACGCCCTCGACAGACCAGTCGTCGAGAAGACCGTCACATCATCCGAAACGCACGGGTAGAGCCAACTGCCTCATTGGCCGCTATTCAGACACAGGCAGCAGCTTCACTACCAATGTCCCACGGATCTGAAAATCTGTCGGGGCCAGTGAAGTGTTTTAGAAATCTGTTGCGGGCTGCTTAAGTGCTCTAGAAATGTATCGCGGGCCGCTTAAGTGCTCTGGAACTGTGCCGCGCGTCACTTAAGTGATCCGTAATTATGCCGCGGATCACTTAAGTAATCTGGGAATGTGCCGCAGGTAACTTGAGTGGTGTAGAACTGCACTTCCGGCCGCTTAAACGCTCTAAAACTCTGCTTCATGTCACTTAAGGGATCTTTAAATGTGTACCGCTTAAGTGTTCTGGAACTGTGTTGCGGGTCACTCAAAACACCTGTGAATGCGCCACGGGTTACTTGAATGCTCTCGCATTGCACCACGGGTCATTTAAGTGATCTGCAAATGTGCCCTATCATAGTTTATTTTTACAAAATTAGGTTTGAGGTGGCCACAACAGATAACACAGAGGGACCCATTTGGCATGCGGGCCATGGGTTTAGCATATATGACTTGGAGCAGGGGGTCTCTAGTCGCGAGCTCTGCATATGCCCATCATCAAAGGAAGAGCACCCCCCTGACGGCAACTTTGACATAGGTATGCCTGAAATCTGCAAAATTGTAATCTTTGAATGAAGTTTTCATTCAGGGTGGGGTTAATCGAAGCGTCAATCAAGTGCTTGCGAACACGAAATCGGATACGAGCACTGAGCACTCTTGGTGCTTCGAGGGGGCCCTGGAATTTATTTGTTGGTAAAATGAATACCAGTGAAAAATTTTCGTCCAACAGGGCTCCAGTCTGGGGACCCCCCCCCTCCCCATGGAGAAGTTTAATGGGGGTACTCGATGAATCACTTTTGCATTTTCTTTCCCATCGTCAGTAAGCTGGCGCTTTGACATGTCACTTTCCATAGCACTCTGGTGAAGTGGGACGAAATAAACAAGATATGTTGTGAAGAGAAAAAGGGGCGGGGGGGGGGTAGTTGGCCTCCAAGACCCCAGTAACACATAAAGGTATTTTCTTCCAAAATTTTAATTGTTTTAAAGACATTTTTTGCATCAAAAAATACATTTTTGATCGTCTGGGGGGGGGGGGGAGGGGGGTGCTGCACTCTGATTCCAATATGCGTTTGGAAGTGGGGGGAGGGCAGAACTGGTGAAATTTTGCTGACAAGGAAGGGGGAGGGGTCAAAAAATGACTAAAAATCTGCTGACGTAATACTTGAACAGCCCCCCCCCCCCCACTGGCGAAGAGTGTGATGTGATTCAAAACAACAAAAATCAAACGGTCCAAGATGAATCATCAATAGTGACGCAGAGCCACCCCCTTAAAGGCTAAAACGGTAATAAATTCCAATGGCGACAAATCAGGGTTGCGAACGTTAAATAAGCGATTGCGTGTGAGGATATCTACCTTGAACGATTCTGCTGCTAAGCTAGCCTCTAAAAAACCACGCTCGGCACCTTTAAAGAACTGATAGAGGCCAATATAAAAGAGCCACATCGCTATCGGCATTTGACTGCGAAGACCGCGAAGACCGAGGAACGACGTCTCGAGCTTTATGGTGTGGCCGGATGGGGCCAATTCACCAGAGTGTTACGAATCTGTTGCAATGAAATTGAATAATTAATGTCATTGGTCTAGACGCGAAGGCAATTCGGTTCTCCCGTCCCGGATTCAAGGTCAGGTGATCACGGGATAATTGCCACTGAGCGGACATCATGCTTTGCTTTCGGATATGATGGTGCCCATTGGCGCATCGGTTTCAGTGACGATCGAGAGTTATCGGTGATGATAACGCATTGCTTAAGGTTTATACTGATCGATTCGCATTTGGGGAACAGCAACTGCATTCGTTTAACTTTTTTTTCCACGTTAGGTGAATTAAATCACTTGTCTCTGAGCAGCGTTTCTCAACCAGTGGTTCCGTGGAATCCGAAAGTTCCTGGGGGGGGGGGGTTCAGTCAATGAATACCCATTAGGTCACAATAGTTATGAATAGCATTGGGCGAGAGATGTAGTAATGTTCTGGGATTGTAGGAGATCCTATAGAGCAGTGGTTCTCAAGCGGGGGGGTCATATAGCCCCCTAGCGGTACTGGGATACTTCAAGGGGGCCATGACAAGTGGTTTGGAGGGCTGAAGAGAGCTGAGAAGAAAAATTATGGTGTGAAGAAATGAAGCTTTTATATTAGTGACTATATAAACTGAAGAGCCAAGAAAAAATTGCTACAGGCATGCGTATGCAAATAAAGAGATATGGAACCAACCAGAGTACGGCGCTGCGGTCGGCAACGCCTATATAACACAACAAGTGTCTGGCATAGTTGTTATATCGGTTACTGCTGCTACAATGGCAGGTTATCGAGATTTAAGTGAGTTTGAACGTGGTGTTATAGTCGGCGCACGAGAGATGGGACATAGCATCTCCGAGGTAGCGATGAAATTTGGATTTCCACGTACGACCATTTCACGAGTGTATCGGGAATCCGGTAAAAAATTAAATCTACGACATCGCTGCGGCCGGAAAAAGATCATGCAAGAACGACGACTGACGAGAATCATTAAACGTGACAGACGTGCAACCCTTCCGCTAATTGCTGCAGGTTTCATTGCTGGGCCAACAAGTGTCAGCGTGCGAACCATTCAACGAAACATCATCGATATGGGCTTTCGGAGCCGAAGGCCCACTCGTGTACCCTTGATGACTGCACGACACAATGCTTTACGCCTCGCCTGGGCTCGACAACACCGTCATTGGACTGTTGAGGACTGGAAACACGTTGCCTGGTCTGACGAGTCTCGGTTCCAATTGCTTCGAGCTGATGGACGTGTACGGGTATGGAGACAACCTCATGAATCCATGGACCCTACATCTCAACAGACGACTGTTCAAGCTGGTGGAGGCTCTGTGATGGTATGGGGCGTGTGCAGTTGGCGTGATATGGGACCCCTGATACGTCTAGATACGACTCTGACAGGTGGCAGGTACGTAAGCATCCTGTCTGACCCATTCATGTCCATTGTGCATTCCGACGGACTTGGACAATTTCAGCAGGACAATGCGACACCCCACACGTCCAGAATTGCTATAAAATGGCTCCAGGAACACTCTTCTGACTAGACACTTCCGCTGGCCACCTAAATCCCCAGACATGAACATTATTGAACATGTCTGGGATGGCTTGCAACGTGCTTTTCAGAAGAGATCTCCACCCCCTCTTACTCCTACGAATTTATGAACAGCCCTGCAGGATTCATGGTGTCAATTACCTCCAGCACTACTTCAGACATTAGTCGAGTCCATGCTACGTCGTGTTGCGGCACTTCTGCGTGCTCGCGGGGGCCCTACACGATATTAGGAGGGTGAACCAGTTTTTTTGGCTCTTCAGTGTACTTACAGAATCCAACAAAACCACTCATAAAACCAGGGCCGTCTTAGGGCATGGACTTCCCCCCCCCCACCCCGCCTACATTTTGCAGCAGGTTCCCTAGATTGGGGTTTTTTGCAGGCCCCAGGCTAGATTTTCACAGACCCCTCTATATTAAAATGATAGTGTGAAAAACAAACAATGATGAAAACTATATCAGGCCCCGGGCTGCAGCTCTGTCAGTCCCACTGTTGTGAGGGGTCATGCCTGGGGGTCTCATGTCCATAAGTAACCCCACCTTATGATATTTTGTATAGTACAACAAATTTTGAAAATAAGTAGGAAATATGTAGGCTGTTTATTTCCAGCTAAGTATGGGACTACCATAGCATCACTTTGCCTAGGGCGCCCATGGTGTTGAGACGGCCCTGAATAGAACTCGGACTAGCGGGGAGCTCTATAAATTCTAAATCGGTGGTCTGGAGGCTAATCTTATTTGCAAAATTTTCGTTCAGTATAAATTCACTGAAAAAACCAATTCAATGCAAGCGGTCGATCTTACTTCTAGATAAGGGCCGAAAACTCTGGGTAAGACAGGGGAGTCACGGAAAAAAAACATGGTTCAAAGGGGGGCCACGGGCAAAAAACATGGTTCAAAGGGGGCCACGGGCAAAAAAAAAAGGTTAAGAAACACTGCTCTAGAGCACAGCGTTTCTCTCTAATGTGATTCCAAATTAATCCTAGGGCGGACATTCGTGGACCGCTGCCAGTCTGCGAAACATTTCGTCCAATTCATAGCAATAGCCGCTGCATGTGTGATTTCTCCCATTATCTCTCCCTTCTATTTATTTCCCGCCGTTTTTGTAAACTATTTGCCTTGTGTACGGTATTCATTTTTTGCCGGTCCTCAAATCATTCCTTCTGTTTATTCATTTTTGTGTAAGTCTGCAAATTATTTCTTCATTTACTTTTTGTCGGTCTGTCAAATTGTTTCTCTCATTTGTCGGGTAAGCAAATAATTCCTCTTATTTATTTATTTTACACTGGTCCGCAAATTATTTCTGTTATTTAAATATTTTTTGCCAGTCCGCAAATTATTTCGCTTTTTATATTTTAGCAGGTCCGAAAATTATTTCGCTTTTTTATATTTTAGCAAGTCCGCCAATTATTTTTCCCATTTCCACCGGTCCGCGAAATTGTCCATCTACTTTTGCCGGGGTCAGCAAATTATTTCTCCCATTTCTGCCGGTCCGCAGTTGCAAAAAGGTTGAAAAACACCGCTCTATACAACATTGGTATTTGACAGATGATTCCTTGAACATGGAGAAAGACATTACTTCAAGGGTTTCTGAGAGCATTCTTATTACTTCCAGGGTCCACTATGTTAGTTGTAATTTTTCAGATGTTCCCCAGAATATGGATATTATTTCAAGGATTCTCTCTACGCCATGAATATTTTACATGTGATTTTGTGGACATGAAAGTAGACATTACTACAAGGGCTCCTCGAGACAGAAATTATTCTAAGGGTTCTGTAACGACAAAAACGTTGAATAACGCTGCCCTAAGAGAATGAATATCACTCAATGGTTCCCAAGGAAGCGCGTATCATTGCAAGGGCTCCTAAGGTTGTTATTTCAAAAAAGTTTCCCAGAACATAGATATTTTACAAGAACATTGTGCGAACAATTTTGAAGGACTGTTCCCGGGGGGCTGGTACAGTTGGTACAGCTCAATCGGATAATATCCGCCCGCACCACTTAATCAAATATAAGTTTCGCAAATTTTTCCCCGCTTAAAAAATTCGAATACTACAATTCTCTACATTCCGTAATTAGGAGAGCAAGAACTTGCGCTCCTAATCCGTGTATGTGGACCTGCTGCACTCTGCCGTTGTTGTATTTGCGACTCGCCTGCAATGTGTTATCCCCTGTGATGGTAGTCATGTGGAATACATACTGATGTGATAAACGATTTGGAGGCATTCTGTTCGTTATTTGCGTATCTTTTCTTTGATTTGTGTATGTCAGCGCCACCTATCGGCTGTTTTTTTCCCTGTCTTAAAAAAAATTCCCGTGTCCTTTCCAACGATGCTAACCCTGCAAACCGGTTTTCATTTCAAGCATTTTTCCGGTTTTTATGAATTTTTAAAGTCTCTACGGAGTTTGTGCCCACCCTGTAGTTTTCATTGGACGGATCGCATTGATCCCTTAGGCATAAAAGAAGTGGACCCATGTGTGTTGTATGTTCGTATATGTGTCGTGTTGTAATTACTTTGTGCATTCATGTATTGTATATGTGTCGTGTTGTAATTACTTTGTGCATTCATGTATTGTATATGTGTGTGTCAATGAATTTCAGTTCAGTTCGTCTTCTTTATCTAATATGATGAAATGTGCATCATAACTTTTCATTCATTTCTGTTTTCAAAAGTGGGCACCACTTGAAATCGTTATGTTCGGATGTTAACCTTAATGTTGATTCAATCGGATGTGAATTGCTCCAAGAAAATGTGTCCGTTGTTCGGAGGTAACCGTTACGTGAGAGGTTTTACTGTACACACTTACTCTATGCATTTTAATCCCGTTTTATGCCCCCACAATGTTTTGCGGCCCGTCACTGTTGTACCTTCCGCAACCGCGTAGATATTTCCAATGGTATCTTAGAACGTGTGAATATCATTAAAAGATCTCTTTGGAAACTTAGAACATGAACACTATATTCAAGAGCTCCCTAAAAAAGTATAATTTTATTTTCATTTCAACATGCAAGCGCAAAAAAAAAGGTTGAGGAAACGCTGCCTTGGAGACACCAAATTCCCGCTTTGTCCCGAACCCGGTCAATAATAGTAATCGTAACAGTGGCGTCGCAGATCTTTCCAGAATGCAATATGGAGCCGGTACGGGAAATCGAGACCTCGTCTAACTATCATTGGAACGAATGTGTGGAAAAACCCAGAGAGAGAGAGAGAGAGAGAGAGAAAAGAAGCAAAAAAATGGAAGTTCGCGTGCAGATTTAAATCAAGTCGAAGGCGACACGGTGCAGTTGGAATTTCACTGGAGACACAGTTACTAAGGGCAACTAATGTTGACCGGGACCGTCGAAGAGAGTCCAAAGGCTTACAATGTCCAGTTTGTGTGGTACCTTCTTCTCTTTTCTCCACACAACCTGCCCTCCCACCACACACACACACACAGCTGATAGTAGCAGCCGTTATTTGCCTGAGTCAATTTTCCAGTTGCCATGCGACCGATCATGTTACAGCATGACTCCTTACATTGTACTTGGCCCACGGTACAAACTCTAATTTTATGATGGACGCCGCCGGTCGGTCTGACTGACTGGCCGTGTCCTTACTACACGATTATTCCGAAACGTCTACGTCATAATTGTAATGAGTTCTTATGTGCTTCTGTTTCAGGTAAAGAAGAATATTGATGGAGGACGGAGAGAGAGAGAGAGAGTTTGGCCCGAAGCCTCAACTCTGTTTTGTTATTCATCAATTTTCTGCCTTGATTTATTTCTCTCATATCTTTGAACAGGGCCTTTAAGTCATTTAGCGGGCACCGTATTTTGGTTTTTACAGCTAATTTACGGTGTGAAAAATCTATCTTTGCCCCCCCCCCCTCCGGTTAGAGCCCAAGTGAAGCCCGGAAATTTAAGCACAAAGAATGGTCGAAACAGGTAGGCAAAAACGCACTAAAAATGCCTGAAACGAGTACTAACAGAGGCATTTATAATTAATGGAAAAAATGGGAAAAGTAACTAAAAGGTTATGATATTAAGGGTCCTGGGTAAAATCTTGGCTACAACTACTAAATCAGAAATGTACCTCATCCATGTTTCTCTGCGGAACTTCTAACGAATTGGTACATGTTGGAATGTGTGTGCACGTACAGTGAACCTTCCGTGACGTCTGTTTCTGTGTAATACTTGTTATGTTTAGTGCTGCCATCTGCAATCGATTTTTTCAAACAATGAGTTTTTTCTCAACTCGTAGTGAGTGAAGTGTAATGAATGAATAATTGTAATGTTGTCGGCCTGTTGCTCTCTGCGGCGAGACTTTTTAACGGGGAGATCGACTCGCATTCGCGCCTCCACGTTGGGAATCGCAGTAAATCAACTTCAGCCTACCACCACTGCGGCGAAGGTGGGGTTTGAACCCGGATCCTCGCGATGCGAGTCAGTCACTAAAATCTTGGCTGCAATAACTCCATTCTTTTAGTAATAAAGGACCGGAACCGGGGAAGGGGGGACTGCCCCGGGCTGCGAAATTTAGGGAGGGCGGCAGTGCTAGGTGGGAACAAAGAACACCGTTACAAAACGATCGGATTTTAAAGTAGTGGGGGCGGCAAAAATCCTAGTTACGGCCCTGAAATAATAATAGGATACAATAACTGCATTATTAGCTAAGTTAATTTGATATTGTCATGCCGAAGAAAAAACGTTTCTGGTCTGCTCAAGACTAGGTCGGAAATCGATTTAACCCATTTTTGACCCATTCACGACCAAATTACACAAGTTTCTTATATATACGAGATAACTGGTTATTAAAAAAAAACATATTTGAGAATTCGATTTATTCTACGCATGGATATATTCAATCGTCAATTATGCAATCAGTGCTTGGGGAGGAGCATATTACGGGAGTATTCGGAAATTAGGTAATATATATAACAGAATAAGCTTTCAAATATCAATCGATAGTTCCAAAATAAAATTCCATACTCTAACTTTCAGACAAAACTTTTCGTACAGAGTTATCGCAAATTGTCACAATTAAATAAAAATTACTTAACGAAAAATCAAAACAGAACTACAAATAGATATGATCGAGTTTATCAAGTGCCAAAACCAAATAATACATTATATAAAAAGAGCTTTTCCTTCATTGCCCTTAAGATATTAAACGTTTTTCACGCTGAAAATTAATTTATTAATAATAAAAATATAAATCATATCATTTTTAACTGCCAAACACGTAGATTAAGAAACCATTTCGATGAAAATATTGAAAGAGTACATAAAAACAATATTGACTGAGTAAAAGAGTATAATTATTAAAAAAAGAGAAATTATGTACGATAATTATATTATATATTGAGCTTTACGATAAGCAACTTAGATATATGTACATAAACGAAAATACATTTGAACACATATCTAATAAATGTAATAATGCTGTTGCAAGGGAAAAAATATATATTTTATAGCTTATTCCTTTAGGCCTGCTGGAAGGAATTTTCAGTCCCCTGAGGCTGCAAAGTGTTTGTAATATGTGTGTATGTATTTTTTGTGTATTACATGCTTGTATTTGTGAAGTAAATAAGAAAAAAGTTAAAAAAAAAATGGACATTACTTTGGCATGTAATTAATGTAAATGTCCAATTAATTAAATTTTAAAAACTAATACAAATTAACTTCATTTAATTAAAGTAATTGGTGATTATGATTTTGGAAGAGAATATCATGTATCCCGTGACAAAAGAAATTTAAGAAAAAACTACTTAAAAAAATTTATTTCTGTTCATATAAGTCATAGGAAAAAAAAAAAAAAAAATTCCAGATCGAAAATCAGGATAAAATTTTAAAAAATGCCACTTTTGAAAAATCGTAGAAAATGAAATTTCTTCGCAAAAATTTTTTTTGAAAATACTATGGAACTCATTGGACCTTTTATTTTCCAAAAAAATGTTAATTCCATACGAAAATTTGTATGAAAATTGATTGAACGGTTTTTTTTTAATGAACGTTGCGCAAATGCAACGTGAATCAACAAAAAACATTAATTAAAGAATAAACATATCAAAACACAATTACGTTTTCATGTAAAATAATTAAAAAACAAACATTTTTATAATAACTAATTGTCGAGAATCCAATTAATAGGGAAATGATCCAAACGAATTTGAATATGATTCTAACATGAGCTAATGAACGCGTGGAGCATGCCCTTCTTAGTATTGTTGGCAAGTGCATGGTCGCTCATTTTGCTCCGAACAACCCACGTTTTACTTACGAGTTGAATGGTGTTGTTGTCCCGGATGCAACAAGGATCACCGATTTGCCACTTTGTCCCTGCCCTGTAGCTATAGTGTCAATCAATTGGTTATTGGGACAATCACCAGTCAGCTATTCAACTGCAATGCCTGAGCATGTTGAGGGGGGGGGGAATTCTATTTTATTCGTACATATATAGTTTTTCTGCGTGGGCCCACGCAACACCTTCTAGAGCTAGTCTTCTGCTTTAGAAGGTATTGGCCCAGGAGGGCGAGAGGCTCGCTGATAAGAATTTAAGCTAAGGGGTAAAGATTTTAGAAAGAAAAATTTTTTGAAATTCTCAATGCTAAAAATATCTATGTTCTACAGAATATGGCTTCTAAATTCCACGAATAAGCGTAAGACAACGTCGAAATTTTAATTTGTGGCAGGAAAAATTCAAATAAAGCGTTTTTGAAACAAAAAAGTTGTCAGGTAAAAACAAAAACTACAGCATTTATGGTATTTTGCGTGAACTTCCGGAATTTACCCGCAAACCTCCCGATTGTTAAATTCTTAATTATTGACTTTTTAGCCTTTGATTGTATGATCATATAATCAAAAGTATTCGAACAGAATTTTTTTTTTTTTTACTATAGTTGCCGACTTACTTGTCAGTAATCAGTGAAATTTTGAAAATTTTCCTTCTATGATTTCCAAGTTTTTAAGCGCTATCTAGTGATTAAATTAAAACATTTATTTCAATGACAAATAAATGAAATTGATACCTTGTTGTGCATTAAAATGTCAAAAATTTACCAAAACTTATATAAATTATTTAAATTGTTCTTAATTGTCACAATTTTTTAATCATTAATATAATTTTGAGATAAAAGTATTTATGTAAAAAAATTTCTGTTTTCGTGGGATAAAGTGGAAAACACGTTCATTGTCCATGGTTCGCGTACAAGGCAAGCGAGCTCGTCTCGTGTTTATCATCGTAGGCTCTTAATCAATAGGATAATGAGCGCTTCCATCACATACGAAACATCAGCAGAAAGCTTTGCAAGGTGCATATTGGTTGTCGAATGAATGCTTTTTATCTACTTCGCAAGATCAGGACGAACTGTGGAATGTCGATAACACACATCACTGGTTCACCAATACTTCAATACCACATTGGAGCAAAGAGTGCCTCACGTGGTAACGAAATCCATAGCATGTTGAGGCGGTTCCCCACCGACGGAGCCGCACAGGATTCTGCATCGGAAAAACTGGTTTTCAGATGTGGCTACGCGAAATAGACCATTGAAATCGCCCGCACTGTGCTAGGCACACCTCAAAAACGGGTTTGTGCTGCAGAATTCTGCGCAATTCCGCTGGTGTGGATTCAGCTTTATATAATTCAACTTCGCTTAAAATCACATTCTACATTCGGCCATTCGTCGCGTGTGCGATTTTAAAATAAAGATCACATGATTAGAACAGCTTGAGGCGTCCAGAATGGGGGGTTTTAAGGAGCATCAGAACAGGCGCTTTTGTCGGCGTTTCGAATTTCGTCGTATCTCATGTATTCCTTCAGGTGTGGATCCAGGATGGGGAAAGGAGAATCGCACCTCGTAAAATACGAATCTTTGTCCCGACGTTTCATCCACATTTCTTTGTAGCGTTTCATTTTTTTTCGTCAGGTAATGTATACTAAGGACGCCTAGTCAGAATTCATGAGATACATATAATGAGTCCATATAATGAGATACAGGAATAACAAATGTGTGTCACACCTATGAAAAAGCACGATGCTTCCCACTTGTATTAAACAAGTAAGGGTGGTTGTACCCTGAGACAGATTTAGGGTTTTGGCCCCGGTAGACTGCACAAATTTTGCCGTCCTTCTCCCATTCCAGTCTAATTTTCTTGACCACTCAATTCGGCATTCTTTGCAATAATCCGCTTGATTCCCACTTCTGAAAATACGCCTGTGTCTCCAAGTTGTACTGTTTTGGGACTCACATGCTTGCACGCTGTTTTGGTCACTAATATGCTTGTACACACTTTTAGGCCACTCTTTTGGTCGCTAACTGACCGGCATGGTTCTTTGCTCTATAGGTCATTCTTTTGTCAATCCCATGCTCACACGCTCTCTATGTCACTCTTTTGTCAATCCCATGCTCACACGCTCTCTATGTCACTCTTTTGTCAATCCCATGCTCACACGCTCTCTATGTCACTCTTTTGTCAATCCCATGCTCACACGCTCTCTATGTCACTCTTTTAGTCGCCCACATGCTCTAAGTCACTCTTTTGCTCATTCACATGCTCTAAGTCACTCTTTTGCTCATTCACATGCTCTAAGTCACTCTTTTGCTCATTCACATGCTCTAAGTCACTCTTTTGCTCATTCACATGCTCTAAGTCACTAATTTGCTCGTTTACATGCTTGCACACTGTTTTTGGTCACTCAAATATTTGTACGCGCTCTAGGTCACTCTTTCGGCTGATCAATGAGATGTGTACTAGTTTTCTAGGTCACTTTTTTAGTAATTGACGTTGTCACACATTTCCTATGTTCCTCTTTTGCTCATACACATGCTTGCACACTGTTTCGGTCACTCACACGCTTGCATGCATACTGGTTTGGTCAGTCGTATACTTCTCGCGCCCTTGTTAACTCACATGCTTTCATACGTCCTGGTCCAGTCTTCTGGTTGCTCACTCAGCTGGTTACTCGCTTTCCAGGGCAATTTTTGGTCATTCACTGATCTAGTTCCTTGTTCTTTGGACAGAGGCGGATATATGGTGGGTAATCCAATTTCTCTCATTCTACTAATTTTTTTGGCCACTCATTCTTCAAACAGCCGTTTCTCCAAACTTGCTACCCTGGGCTATAACCCGCTAAGCCCCATTGTAAACAAGCCACTAACTGGTTGGACCATGTGTCCCCTCCCCACATCCTGGAGCAGGGCTCCTAGGATAGGAGATGTCCAACGGGCCTCTCTATGATGGGGGGGGGGGAACAGTGAAAAAACAAAAAATTATGAGAATCGTCACGGGCCCACCGTAAAATCCCACGGTTCTTCCATTATTGGAAGAAATATTAGTGATGTACTGAACACGATCTAAGAATATCATCTTAAGACAACATTACTGCCAGGAAAGATGTTCAACGATCGCTCATTCTTTTGATAAAGGTATAACGAGCTTCTCCCGGATAGCAAGGATCAAGATTCTCCACCGAAACTGTCGTTGGGTTGGTGGAATAGAAGAATGTAATCTGTCTCCCAAGATCATTCTACACCATGCCGCATCGGAGTGCAATCGGACCAGATTAAAGTCCGTTGATGTCCCAGGCCCAGAAGAATGAGCGCACGCCCGGTTCGCCCGCCTCTAAATCCATCTCTGAATCGAACGACCTACCGAGGGACGTCGGAAGTGTTTCGAACCCGTGGGTGCTCGCCTTGAGTTTCATTTACGTAATTTTGATTTCTGAAATGATTCTGGGGATTCTCGAACCCGTTCCACAAATTTCCGTGGGTACTCGAGCACCCACAGCTCACTCAGGTTCCGACGTCACTGGACCTGCCATCAGGCGCGGATTCAGAACGATGTGACGGGAGGGACGAATTGTGCAAGTTCGTTTGATCGTCTCGTATTTTACGGGCCAGGTAAATTTTCCCTATATTATTCGGCTGTTGGGAGTGGCGTTCGTTCCCATCACTTTCCCTCTGGATTTGCACCTGAGTTAAAGCAGTCATCTTCATCTACGAAGGGAGAGGAGGTTGGCATCTTCAGCTGCAAATGAAGCCGAGGCAGATATCTTCAGCTGCGAATGGAGCAGAGCCTGACAACTTCAGCTGCGAATGGAGCAGAGCCGACAACTTCAGCTGCGAATGGAGCAGAGCCTGACAACTTCAGATTCGAATGGGGTGAAGGCAGGCATTCTCGGCTGTTAATGGAGCGGAGGCAGGCATCTTCAGCTGCCTAAGAAACCGATGCAGATATCTTCTGCCGCGAATGGAGCCAGACAATTTCAAATTCGAATGGAGTGAAAGTAAACGTATTCTAATTCGGATGGAGCAAAGGTAGGCATATTCAAACTCGAATGGAGCGAAGGCAGGCATCTTCAGTTGTTTACGGAGCGAAGGCAGACATCTTTAACTGTGAATAGAGCAGAGCCAGACATCTTTAACTGTGAATAGAGCAGAGCCAGACAACTTCAGATTCAAATAGAGCGAAAACAGACATCTTCAGCCGAAAATTGAGAGAAGACAGATATCTTTAGCTGCGAATAGAGCGGAGGCACACATCCAGGGCGAGGTGTCAGAGAAGTGACTTGTGAAGGTGAATCGAATAATCCCGTGTTTTACGGGACAAACGAATTTTCTCCATAGTAAGGCTCTTAAGGGGGGCGATCGCTTCCATCGTCCCTTCCCTCTGGATCCGCGCTTGCCTACCATTGGTTTTAATATTTTTACTGATAAAAAGGGATTGAACTCCACCGTGATATTAATCCTTTTTCTCTCGAATTGATTCCATTTTTTAGCGTCAAGACCTACTCTGTGAGACGTCCAAGATATTTAGGTGAGTATATTATATATTCTTCGTAGGTGTGTATCTGAATGCAAAAAAATATATGCAGGGGGAAAAAACTGTTACGGTATATTTTTAGGTTCCCTTTTGTGACGTGTAATCTTCTCATAAAGGAGAACGTTCTCTCCTTTGTTGATGTTATAATATGTCGATGACAGGTCGTCACACTTTCTTCTTTTTTTTTTTATCCGACCCCAAAGCTCTATTGTACCTAACATTCTTTTGAATGAAGTCGTAAAGCCGAGTCGTGCTTTCATAATATCACGGACGTATATATGCGTTTTTTCCATCCACGGCGAAGATGATGACGATCATGATGGCGTGTTTAGAGGTTCTCTGATGACGTCAGTTCCATCATAAAAACTCATATTGGCCGTCGGATAAAGGTCTCTGTGAAACAGCGCGAGGGTTCTTTTCATGTTGTCATTTTGGTTTCATTTGGGAACTAGTTTCATACCGCAGCAGGAGAGCAGAGAAAGTCTGAGAAAGCTGAGAAAGTCTTCAAGCACAAAAGATATGAATTAATGAAGCAAAACAAGTGTGTACGAGTATGTATGAAGTCGTCACATGAATACAGTCAAACCTCGTTAATGAGTCACTCTTGGGAGAGCAAAAATATGACTTGATATGCGGATTGACTCATTAAACGGAGTAAGCCATAGCTGTGCCATTTCCTGCCTGAAGATAATAGGGACTTCCAAAAAAGTGATCCGGTAAGCGGAGTGACGTGTTAACCGGGTGACGCACTAACGAGGTTTGACTGTACTTGTGGAGAGCAATGAAGAGAGTATTTACAACGATCATCTACTGTAATTTTGCTGTGATGCAAGAATGACATTTGAATGCACATTCAATCAATAAATTTTCATAATGATCGCAACAGATCTTTGCAAAGTCCATCAATCATAGAGATCAATGGCCGCCCATGAATTAAATTTTACTTCACCGCTGTCATGATAAATATTGCCACACAGCTTTTGGTGCGGAATCACGTTTTCTGTGGTTCTCAAGTCTCGTCACAGAGCGCGGAAGACTTACAACGGTGCAAATACTCAATCATTACACTTCCCCTTCACTCATAGATTGAAACATATATGACAGCACTAAAAAAAATTCACGCGCAACACTAGATACTCACTCAGACTGTTATTAGAGCCTCCTCACACGGGGCTACTCAAATCGAACTCGAGTAGCCTCAACTTGAGTTAACGGGAATGAGTCGAGTTGCCCTCTCTCCTTCACACGGCGCTACTCAACGAAATTTGGAGCAAAATAGAATATTTTTATGCGTGAATCAAGCATCTAGATGCGTGTTGCTGAACACTAGTACGATAATGAAATTCCACCTCATGAGTTTAGTACGCAACATCTTAATTACCACGTTCACGTCTTGATTAGCACGCAATAGAACCAAATTTGAATAAAAAATAATTAAAACTTCATTCAAAATATAATTGATGGTAGGGAATTAAAAAATGTTGATCATATTCAAAGTGTCATTATACATTTTCAATCCACAAACTCACAACTTATGTAGCATCATTGAGTATGAGCACATCGTACTCCTTTAACCCATAGAGGAAATGGTTCATTTTATAACCACATCCTACTTATAACTCAGTGATGTTGCCGTGGACGCTCGGCCAATCATAGCATGTTGTACAGCACTCCCAAAATCAGGGATAAGCATGCATTTTTGGCGGCCTTTCCACAGTGGTGAAGGAGCGGTCAAAAGGAGTGTGATGTTTATTCGGCGCCCCCCCCCCCACCGGTCCGGGGCACGAAACTCATCTACCTCTCTCTGCCCCTTTTGTAGCCTTGCCAAGAACTGATTCAGATAACATTAACTCCCGCCAAGCACCCCGCACGCCCGAAACACTTTTGATGCTTTGCTTTCCCCTCCCCCCCCCCCAAGTGCCTTATTACATTGGGGGGTCACGAGGACCGACTTTAAATAAAGGTGCTGCAATGACGTTCAACCGTTCGCATTCGTTGATTTTTACGGTCGCTAGGGGCTCGTGTATCGGCGAAGTTATTTTATGACCAAAAAAACCTGTAATTTAAATATAATTTCATCATCAAAATATCTCTTGACATCTTTGAGCGATCTCACGGCACTGCAAGGAGCCGCGGCACTCAGTCTGGGAGTCATTGCTCTGTGACAATATATACCAGCGTGTCCAGAGCAAAAGAAAGCAAGCATTAAGATATGCATAGCGTATACAGGATGTCCCGTAAAGTGTTAATGCGGCCTTTATCTCATCAACCATCCGTCGTATAGAGGTACTGTTTCAATATAAAAAAAAATAAGGAGTTCACAAAAATTATCCTGTACCAGTTTTGGGAGTTAAAATACAGTGCGTAACAAAATAAAATAAAAAAAATCCAAATATTTATACGGTCCCTCTGTCTTCTAACTTCCAATCAGAAAGTTGTTGCCCTGTTCCTTCAGAAGAAAAAATTCTTTGTTTTCAACCCCCACTTCGCATACAAGCTGCTAGCGATAAATTTCAGTGATCTGTATTAGACGTATAGGTGATAAATGTGGTAGTCTTGCTTCACGTTAGAAAAAAAATAAGGATGGGGGCAACAGCAGAGATAATTGGAAAATAGAGTATTAGGGGCCATTCAAGTATTACGTAAGCAGATTTTCTCTCTCAGCCATTTTTGACCCTTCCTCCCTTTGTCAGCAAAAGTTAGCAAAACACCGATCTCCCCTCCCCATTGTCAGCAAAATTTCGTCAGCGGCTTAGAATATTTCATATCTTCAAAAAGGGGTGGTTGATGACGTAATCAACCTTCAAACCCCCGCCCCTCCCCCGTCATCAAAAGTCAGCAAATCCGAAACCCCCTTTCCCCCCCCCCTCGATACTGACGTAATACTTGAATGACCCCTTATGTCTTGCTTTTTCACCCTCACCTGCAAACTTGCTTTGCAGTTTTTTTTTACTGGTTCTCTTTCTGACTTCTATGTACAGTATATAATAGAAGGATTATTACATATGTGTGTGTGTGTGTGTGGACAGGATGCTGTGGTGAAGGAGGAGGGGAGGGGAGGAAGCTGAGCGGAACCGCCACCATATCGTTATCAAGTTGAGATATCACGATGGTGGTGAGAGCGTTGAGAGGGGAGGAAACACACATATGGTTACAATAAGCCTTCGCCGTGAGGAATAAAGAGATTGAGGAAAAAGTCAGATGAATTGAATTTTCATTCCACTCTGGCGTTTGGACGCAATATTACGTCCCTGACCGTAAAGGAGTTTAAGTGCAATAGTAGCTGAGATATTCGAAAATCGGAGAAAAGGTGGGGAAAGGACAGCATAAATGAAGGGAAAAGGAGCGTCGTATCCGTTAGTTTTTTTGCTGTTCTTTCTCATCTTTTCTCCGATTTTCTGAATTCAAATATCTTAGCGAATATTGTGACTTAGAAACATGAGGGGATTTTTTTTTTCTTTTAGCTTCAGGAGATACAGGACGAAAACTTTCTAATTGGAAGTTAAAAAACGGGGGGAGGCGTAAAATTTGTTTGTTGGCACATTATATTTCACTCTCAAAACTGATACAGGGTCATTTTTGACCGAATTTTGAGCTTTTTTTTTTAAAAAAAATCGGAACCAAAACTCTACAACGGACGGTTGATGAGATGAAGACCGCATTAGCACATACAGGTCACCCCGTATAAACACACTTGGAGATATCGCAATATTTTCATGGAACTTCTCTACAATTTCCAGCAAATTACAAATAATGTAAAAAAAAACTAGAAAAAAGAAATACATGCAAATAATCGCGAATTCCAAGTCTCCTTTTTCATCACATGCAAACTCACTAATTAATGCAGTATTTTTCCCCCTTTAGTAATTAAATTCACACACACACACACAAGTCATCCTAACCCGTAGAGTTCCAAGAGGAAAAAAAAAAGTAAATTGCGGAATGTAGGGCCTATGCACCAATTTAGAATCCATTAATTTGCTTCCAAAATTAACATCTGAAAAAAATAATAATTTTTTTTTCGGTCAGTTTATATATTAGTATTATTTTTTTCCTCGGCCCCCCCCCCCCCCATCTAATTTAGATCCGTGTTGGAGCTCCGCCCTTTTTTCCAGGGACCCCCATTCCTAAAAAAAAATAAAAATAAATAATAAAATGAAGTAAATGGAGGTTGTGTGTGGAGAAGTAGTCACTCCGGGTGTCTTACGTCACGGCCAGTGACGTCACCGTTGACGTCAATAGGCGGGATTAGGAACGAACCACGTGACTCGAACAACCCGTTTTTCCTCTGACGCGCCCTCCTCATCTTCCTCCCCACCCCTTATTCTCCCTCCCGAAACTCCAGAAAGAAAGAGAAATTCCGGGACACACAAACACATATACACACACACGGTTAATTTTGCGACTGCTCTTACGGCCCAGCCACTGGAAAAAGCTCAAGATTTCTATGTTTAGTTTCGGGAAAAGGAGCTGAAGGGGGTTGTGGGCTCTCCCCCCCCCCCGGAAAAACACACACACGTACGCATATTAACACGTATGTTTTTCCAGGTTTTTTTTCCCCCCTGTCCCTCTCACTTTTTCGAATATTTTTCCGATGATTTCTCGAACGGGCTTTGCAGTGTATTCCGAGTAAATAGGAGAGGTGTTTCTCCACGCGTAATCGATAATTTGAATCGAATGCACAAATAATATGTGCATTAGTTAATGCAGAAGAAGCCCAGTGTGAATTAAACATCTATATGTTACCGTAAATGCATGATGAATCGGTTATTATACATAATAACTTATTATGCATACTTACCAATAGTCTTGGTAAGTTTGATAAATTTATCAAACTTACCAAGAATAACGCGAATATGCATAATACCCAAGCGTCGTTGGTAAATTTGATAAATACTGAAAGCATTATCACCGGTGATTATGCATATTAAACAAGGGTCGTTGGTAAACTTGATGAATGCTTGAAATTTATCGCCTTTATATCTGTGATTATGCATAATACCCTGGTGTAATTGATGAATTTGATTCATATGAAAAAAAATCGAATGAGTCTAGTATGTGTGTGATGAATATATACATATATTCGGACCCCCGATATAATGATAACAAAATTTACTATCGTACCCCGATATAATGATACAGTACATGTATGACTAATCATGTATAGCATTGTTTCTCAAAGTGTGCTTCGCGGCAAGCTGGGGATATTGATTTGTGTGTCTATGATTTTTGAAGTAGTGCTTTTATATGGGGAAATATCCACCAAACTATTCTGGGGAGCCGCAGGCGATTCATGAATTGGTCAAGGGAGCTGAAGGTGACAAAAGTTTGAGAACTACTGATGTACCGAATATATCTGATAGTGTGATTTATCATGTTTACCAACGACGCGACGCTTGGGTACTATACATAATGAATGCTTGGTGAAAGTGACATTTTTTTAACATGTAATAATAATCGATGGGATGATAAGGTTAAGGTACTTATTATTTATTCATAAGGTACTTATTAAATTTACTAACGACGCTTGTGGGTACTATGCATAATTGCCGATAAAAGTAATTAATTTAGGGAAATTCATCACATTCACCAATGACTCTTGGGTACTATGAATAATCACCGGTAAAAGCGATAAATTTTGGGAAACTTATCAAACTGGGCAAAATGCTCGGCGATTATGCATAATAACCGGATTAATCACATTTACCGTAACGGTATATTATGAACGCAAATCTCAACCTAAGCTTTGCCAAGATTGATACAAACTTGGAATTTGCGAGCAAACTTATTGGAATAATAGCGAAACATTAGCACTAAGCTAAAAAGTACGTGGGCTTTTTTTGAGGTCTTCACGCCCCTGCGCAGTTGAGTACAGGGCGTCCCATAAATTCGTAAACAGTTTAAAATTTTTCGTTAAAAATTGAAGGAATCTGTTCATTTGAATGCGGTTTGAGGAAAAATTTATTTTCACGAAGAAAATTTTTTTTTTTTGGGGTATGAAGAAAAATTTAGTTCGAATTTTTGTCGATAGAAGGTGCTGAATGAAAGCAAATCACTGGAAATATGCACATTAGATAGAGTCCTTTAAATTGCGGGGTGTACGATTAAAACCTCTTCTGAATATTTTTGGCTTAAGTTTTCATTGTAATGTTGACAGTGGTGGACAAAGTACTATTGGGAAATATACGAAACTTTACGGGACACCCTGTATAATGCTAGTGTGCGTAGGGGTTTGAGGTTTTCACCCCCGTGCAGTCAAGTATTTCATGTCCGTCCGTCCCCCCGTCAAAGGCGGACTAATTGTTTTTCCACCGTCTTCCCGAGTTCTTAATCTAATTTCGTGTCCAACCACAAATTTACAAATTTATTGCCCGTTCGGTGCCCCTTCCCAGCCCCGAAATACGCCACTGTCTTATGTGCCGCACCACTTAAAGGAGGTTGAGATTATAGGCGACTTCAATTTTTTTGAATGGAAAATTTGTTTCCCTCCTCAAATTTTGAAATCCTGTGTGACTGCACATGCCTGTACGTTCTTAGGACTTGTATACAGTAAGGATTATACCGAGCTTGGAAGCAGGGGTTACAGACTGAAATACAGCAGAGTGACAACCAAGTCAACCTACAGGGATACACAAACACAAGCATACTCCCCTTATATTCTGTGGGAGAGGGGAAACGGAAATTCAGAATAAATGCAAGAAATAATTTCAGCACCATAAACAATTCCAGAAATTGATGAAGATGTTGAAAATTCCAGAATTATTTCTTTCTAGACGAAAATTCAGAAATCAAGCATATTGTCTTTCTAAATGAAAAGGCAGAGATACAGAATATTTTCTTTCTAGATGAAAATGCAAAAAAATTCCAGAATTATTTCTCTCTAGATTAAAATGCGGAAATCCAGAATTATTTCTTTGAAAATGCGAAAATCCAGAATTATTTCTTTGAAAATGCGAAAATCCAGAATTATTTCTTTGAAAATGCGAAAATCCAGAATTATTTCTTTCTAGATGAAAATGCAGAAAATTCCATAATCATTGCTTTCTGGATGAGAAATGCAGAAAATTCCAGAATTATTTCTTTTTATATGGAAATGCAAAAAATCACAGAACTATTTCTTTCTAGATGAAAATGCAGAAAATTCCAGAATTATTTCTTTCTAGATGAAAATGCAGAAAATTCCATAATCATTGCTTTCTGGATGAAAAATGCAGAAAATTCCAGAATTATTTCTTTCTAGATGAAAATGCAGAAAATTCCATAATCATTGCTTTCTGGATGAAAAATGCAGAAAATTCCAGAATTATTTATTTCTAGATGAAAATGCAGAAAATTCCATAATCAATGCTTTCTGGATGAAAATAAAAATTATTTTATAAAACTTGACAAAAAAATGCTTATCGGTTGCATCTGCTCGAATGTAACCAATAAGATCAGCGGTTGCATTTTTCAAGGTTTATAAAAGAAATTTTTATGAAACTTTCATTGTTTAATCCCGGGCTAAATCAAAATAGGTTCAGGGTGGAATCACACCATAAAAGTTTTAATAAAGTTCTTTTATAAAAGTTGAAGAAAACAACCAATAAGCCTGTTGGTTACATTTGCTCGAATGCAACCGATGCGCGTATTTGTTTCATTTTTCTAGTTTTATAAATGCACTAGCTGATACCCGGTGACGTTGCCCGCCCCGTAAAAAATGTATATATGTATAGCTTATTAATTATTTCTTAATCAAAAAAATTTCTGCATCAAATAAGAAAAAAATACTTTTATTTTTAAATATTTTAATTAAAATCTTCAGGCAATCGCTTGTGGACACACAATATTTTTTCTTTTTCCATCTGGTGTGTAGATGTACAAATTTTTGCTATTACCAACACGCGAACAGGTGACGAAAAGGTGTCCGTGTGAAAAACAGGGCTCAAATAGGTTGATACCTGCCACTGCTAACGACTGGCCTTGCACTTTGTTGATTCTCACGGCAAAAGCTAAACGAATCGGGAACTGTAATCGCTTGAAAGTGAATGGCATTTCTTCGGTGATAATTGGGATACGTGGAATGAAGACTTCTTTTTCTTTGTAACATCCAGTTAGAATCGTTGCTTTAATGATGCAATTGTGCAATTTCTTCACGCAGAGTCTGTTGCCATAGCAGAGTATCGGTGTCTCCAAATTTTCTTAAAAGCATTACAGGTGCTCCGACTTTGAGGGTCAAATTGTGTGGTGGCACACCCGGAATATCCAAAGAGTTCAGAAATTCTGCAGGATACAGAACTGTCTGCGCTGTGTCTGTGACAGTGTCAGCCGATTTGTAAGATGTGGAGTCTCCCGGAATAATTTTTAGGATTTTTCCGTTGATCTTGTTCACACTGTCATTTTTCGGTGCCAGAATCGCACTCTCACAAAGCCCCTCATGGTTTCGGTGATTTTGTTGAATGTTTGGGAAGACTTTGTCTGCAAGTTCTTGAACTGAGTTTATATATATAATAACTGGCAAAATCCATTTGGGAACGTTATCAGTCCAGTGCTTGGGTCTACGGGAATTCTTCCATTGCCAAGTTTTATCAACGGATGTGAAAATGATAGCAGTGCTGAGTCATTTTGCAGTTGAACTCGCATGTTGGTGGATAATGATAATTTTTTAGCTTCGTGCCAGAGTGTTGATGTCCTAACAAACTCGAGGCGACCACCGATAGACAGCACCTTCACTTCCAACCCATCTCACTAATGGCAGTAAATTGCAATGTAGCGATATGGCCAGAGATGGTGTTTGGTGAAGTAGAGTGCTGATGATTTGAGGCAAGCATTGAGTTCATCAGCTGGCGTAGAACATTTTTATTCCCTGTTTTATCGTCGTAGTTGTTGTTCTCTGTTGTTAGTGACGTCAGATGTCCAGCTTCTGCAGCGAATATTATTCAAACTCCTTTTAAGCACTTTTTAAATTGAAACTATACCTCAACGATGGGTGGTTGATGAGATAAAGGCCACATTAGCACTTACAGGACACCCTATATACATGCAAGCAAAAATATCTGGTGCTTCCAGGGTTTTCTTCAATTACTGGGAGTATTGGAAAAGAGCTAAACCATTATAAAGGAATAAACTGTAATGATGGCAGCGTTAAAGATGTGACAAACCATTGTAAAGACATATACACGTCTGAAATGCATTGTTGGGAACCACGGTAACCAAAGTAAACGTTCCGAAAGTAATTGTTGAGGGCCCCAAAACCATTGTTGCCCGGCAGTTTTTCGCCCATTTCGGGCATTTGTCCAGCTCTGATGAACTTTTAAAGTAGCCTACGGTTCAATCCCGAACCTGTTTGGTATATATGCAAAATCTGGCGACGATCGGTCTAAAACTGTAGATTTGTATAAAGAGCATACATACATACATACTTTCACATTTATATATAAGATTTTTATAGTGTAATCCCGGCGTAAGTCCCCCCCCCCATAATATTTTAGCTCTTTAAAAGCTTTAGGGAGACCTTTATATTCATGGAATTCTCATCCTTTTTTTTCATACAAGAGAGATTCTAATTCCATGATTTTATGCATGATTCTATGATTTTGTTCTTAGGCCGGAATAACGCTATAAAAGTTTGACAAAAGATCTTTTTAGAACTTGAACAAAAAAAGCAACCGATACGCTCATTGGTTTCATTTTCCAAGTTTTGTAAAAAAATTTTTATTAAACTTTTATAGTATTATCTCGGCCTTAAAATATTTCTTGATACACTCTCATCAATAGGCAAGGGCTAATGTTTACACCACTGCCATCTTTTCGATAAAATAGCTTCATGCTACCCAAAAAGCTACAAATACACTAAAAAAATCTCGTGCACGCGATATACGTGTAAATTAATGTCACACAATTGTAATAAAATTTTAAATTAAAAATGTTTACTAATGTTTACCACGGTTTGAAACCTTCAATGTTTACTAACGTTATTATTTGACGATTATACTACAATTTCTGGTATTTTTTTTAAATGTTGATTTTTGCTTACAAAAGGATTTCGGGACTTGTCCTGGTGCTCCGCTATGATTATCAATGGCAACATTTTCATCGGTCACCGAATGTTATGACCTTTCCGGCAGTGTTCACGGCTTGGCTAAATAGCATTTATGGCGCAAGCGGAGAAAAGTGACCGCCACAACGCCTAGAGCCAAAGCCTCCTAGTACTTCTAGGAGGCTTTGCTAGAGCCCGTAGCCGTGACAAAAGATGTTTAAATAATTGTCTTTTACTTACGAAATTTCCCACAAACGCTGAAAAATCCCCCCCCCATATGCCAATTTAAGCCAATCCCCCCCCCCCCCCCACGAGTTACCATCACCGATTCAGATGTTAATCTATTTGAGTCGTCCAGTTGCAAAACTCGTTAAGTCGTCCAACCAGATTTTTTTTTACAGAAAAGTGAAAAAGAAACTAATGAAGAGTGTGTTTTTCGAGCTGACTGCTTGAAATTCAATATTTTAACGGCGTAACATTAACATTTTATAACAAGCGTCAGCTCACAAAACTCTACAAAAATTTATTTTTCACTTTTTGTGAAAAAACTAGTTTTACAATTGGGCGATTCATTTACAGCCCCACCCCAGTGTCGTTGAAGGGCTTGTAGTTTTATGCCCTAAAACAGCGGTTCTCAACCGGTGCTTCGCGGCTACTCGTGGATAATAAAATAAATCAATAAAACTGATAAACAAACAAAAACAGAGGCCTAAAGGGTACCGCCATATTAAAATGGGCTCCTCGAGTTAAAAAACAGGGCTCCGCCATAGAAATTATGTACTGGAAAGGGCTCCGTGAGTCGGAAAAGGTTGGGAACCGCTGCTTTAAAAATTCAATGTCGTTGCTGATTGGTTGAAAAACCTGAATTTCAGGATTTTTTATAGCGAGGAAAAAAAATTGCTTCTTATTATCGAAAATTATGAAATATGCAAAATATGCCTTGAAATTGTGAAAATATGCTCTATCACGTAAAAATAGTGAAATATGCAAAAAAAAAAAAAAAAAAAAAAAAAAATAGAAAATATGCAAAGACATAGGAATCCGATGCCTACTGATAAGACTTTAACAGCTCGCAACCCCGTCCATCATCGCTCTGCCAGTTAAATTATTAGTGCATTGAAGCCACGCTTGGTATAAGAGAATAGGGGATGATGACAATTTAAGAGATATCTCGCACCAATTCTAAGATGGCGGAAATTGCAGAAAACAAAAAAAATGTGGCTGAAAATACATCTTTACTTCGGGAGTCACCAGCCACCTCCACAAGAACTAATGAATATCGTGTATTGATGATAAGTGATGCTAATTATACGTGATAATATGATGCAATACGAATAGATGATGATAATTTGATCATTTTTGTCGCACCACGGTCATTTTCTGCACACGAGGGGGGTAATTAGACTGGGACCTACAATTTATTGCCGATTCCGAGCGCAGGCTTGTTTTTTTTTATACTCATCGAGAGGTTGGTGGAGCATTCGTTGTACTATAAAAGTGCGCAACAACATTTGAGGCAGAAAAAATGATTAAGACCTGTTTGCCCTGTGTCCAGTTTTGAAATATTATAAGAAAAAAAAAAATGGGGGGGGGGGACTTTTCAATATGGAAGCAACGATGTCAAAACCAGAGATCGTGCCTCATCTTCCCCTGATAGAATGATATTCATTTGGTCATTTTTGTCGCACTACGGTCATTTTCTACCCACGAGGCCTAATTAGAGATCGGGACCTACAATTTATTGCCGGTTTCGAACGGCAGGCTTGTTTTGCATACTCATCGAGAGGTTGGTGCGCTAACCCCTCGATGGGGGACTCCATGCGGTAGCAATTTTTTTCTGCGGTCACGTCGCTGTTTTTGCTATACCCCTATGTCAAGTTTTCTGACAAGGACGAACCGGGTACCGAACTCGCGACCCCTCTAAACATCCTTTGGTACTTTAGGCGAGTATCTTATCGACCTGGGCTACCTCGCCCTAGATGATGATAAGGTTACCGTATGAAGAGTAAGATGCTGAAGATGCAACTTGTTAATAGTGATGTAATTAATGCTGTATGAATATAATAATGCGGATAAAAATAATAATGGTTTACAATATACTGAACTTGAGGTTAAATAGGGAATATAATATGTGTAAGTCACATGAAGTATTTACAATGACATATGCAATGTACAAATTCTGACAGTATCAGAAGGGAGAAATTATCTATGTAATACATGTTAAAGACCCGGAACATTGGGTCTCGACATCTCAAAAAAATTTTAGGCTTTTTAAATCTGTGCTATTATAACTGGAGATTTTACACAAAAGTGTTCTCTCTCCCTCTTTCATAGTCAGAGTTGTGAAGAGAATCACAGCACTTTCTGGAGAGCCTTTTGGCATAATTCATGATCGTGAATTAATTTAATCTTGGTACCTCTGCGTATATATATGCCTATTTCTGATGCGTGAACTAGGGCTACCTGGCAAAACTTCGGAGTCCTACGTTTAGGAGCAATAATATTAGAATTTCTAGAATACATCCAGGAAGGAGCTGCATAAAGTAACGTGGACGTGCGATCAATTTATATTTTGTTGTAGATAGAAAAGGCCATATTACGCCTGCAAATTTTGCTAAGGGCCCCTCTGGCTTGTTTGGCTTTTTTAATAGCTTCAGAATAGGGATGGGCGAACGAAAAACGTTTATCGAAATCAGAGGCTAACACCAAGGTATTTATATGTATCAGATGGATGTGAATAATGTTTACTTGTATGTTACGAAATGCATTTGGGGGGGGGGGAAAGCTCAATTTTTCTAGTTGCCCATATTAAAAACAGTTTTTCCTAGCATTCAACTGAGCCGACTTCGAAAAAAGACGCCACTCTTCAATTTTTTTGGACCATCTCTTAAAGATTTGTTAGGGCTTTCTTTGCGTTTTTTATCTGTACAAGATTATGCCACTGTCATCAGCGTAAGTAGCAATAAGTCCTTTTGGTGCCACTTGGAAATTATGCGCGTGCAAATTATGAATTAGAGTGCCAAGGACATTGCCCTGAGCAATTGAGGCCCTGACATGTCTCTGACAGGTCACGTAGTTTCGTTTATCTGCACTCGAAAAATACAAGAGTCAAAATATTTTTTGATAAATTTAATAATGCAGAATGGATATGTTACCAAGTTAAGACTTTGAAAAGAAAACCCAGATTTAAGAGTTGATACTGGCCTTGAAAATATCTAATTTGTCTTCAGTATGTAGGATACATTATATAATTTTATTTTTGTTCTCTGTTGTTCTCATAGAGGGCGCTAACTTTCGCAATGAAAATTAAAAATCTTAGGTACTGCGATCGTTGTAATTAAATATAATTTTCATTTCATTTTAATGTCTGATTCATTCCAGAAGTTTTATTAATATCGAGCCTTCATTAGTTTTCAATATGCAAACCATACTAACAGTGATAAAAAGTGATATATATATTTTTTTGGGCTTTTTCTCAGCCCAATATATCAAAGAAACACATATTTTCTGGATTTTATGCCGAGGTGAACTCGGTAACCAAGGCCTTCACCTTCTTGCATTCCGGGCAAGCATGGTATCATCGGTGGCATAGTTCTACATCACTGAAGTGGCCTAAGACACATTTCCACATGATTCAAATGATCCATATTTTTGGATTACATTAGTGAAAAGTTCAAAATTAAAATTTCGTCATTTAGAATTTGAGAACCGCGACACCTTTTCAAACCAATGATGTGACTCACACTCTCGTAAGGGTTGATCACCCTTGACATAGGTTCCGCATCTAATGATGGGCATGCACCGAATTCAAAAAATATTGAAGTCCATTCCGTACCTCCATCTTTAAGATGCCAACATATGAACGGGAGGGAGGATGGTGTGGATGAAACTGTGAACTGGTATTTATCACCTGAGGATGAGACGGGAAAGGGTGAATCGGGACATATCACCATACATACTTCCAACACACTCGAACAGTCTGCTGTAGCCGGGAAAAAAAGACAATGGAAATTTCACTCCTAATGATATCCCAAAAACTCAAATGATAGACTCGAGAGCAATTTGAACTGACGAATACACATAAAAATGCATTACGTTAAAATGTGTAGAATCTACGCTCCTAATCGCACGAGAAGCAGGTGCGCATACATAAAATATTGTAGAAGTAAATATTTCGCGAATCTCAGTGGCGTAAACGAAAAAAAAAAAAAAGAGAGAGCGAGAGATAGCGATACTCAAAATAAAACGAAAATTTCGGGGCGTGAAGTTGAAGGCTAAACAAAAAAACAACACACATAAAATAATACACAAGAGAAAAATTTATTTTTTTTGTAAAAGTTTCACTTTAAACACACGCAGCTGTTGGTGGAATATCTTAAAATACTCCACAAAGAAGTGTAGAATGTGTTTTATACAAAGAAGAACAAGAAAGAACAATAGCAGATTTAACGGCGATGTGAGCCGCCATTTTCTTTTTTCCTTTTTTCTTCTAACACTTAATGCTTCAGAATAGCTCTGTCTTTCTTTCTTGTGGGAAATGTGTTCAAAATTACTGCTTAACATTCGTTTCGCTGCAGTTTTTTTGGTTATTTTTTTTTTCCATTCTCTACAGTACTATTCACGTGTTGGTGTTTGTTGCCAAAAAGAAGAGAACAAACTAGTGATTGAAGAGATAGTAGTGAAAAAAAAGAAAAGAAGCTCACGAAACGATTTGTAATTCATATTTGTCTACTTTTCTTTATTCTAACTTTGTGATGAGGTAGATTTCACCGACTGTCTGAGAGTTTTTGATGTTTTTTGATAGACACTCAAACGCGTCGTTTCAATTATAAGTGATTGATTGAACTTTAAAAGTTTTCATTTCAACCGATATCCATCTTATCTTTGCCACCGAGACACATAAGTACAACTGAGGTGTCTCCAACACAGTAACGCCAGTGTTTCGAAAACTTTTGTCACATGCTGCCGGCTCACTTGTCCGATTCATGATTCATCTGTGGCTCCCCAGAATAGTTTGGTAGATATTTTTCCATATAAAAGAACCACTTCCAAGCGCTAAAATCTAAAACTGCTTCCAGGAGTAGTATCATGGTTCTTTCCTTTCTGTATCCAAGTCCTGACTTGGACAAGAGGAGGCGGCTAGGGCAAAGCAGGCGTTAGTGAGGCTCCAGGACTAAGATAGTTAGTTTTGAACATATGAACGACATTAAATGTAGCATCTTTCTCTGAATACATTGGACACAATGAACATCTCGAATAAGCACCGTTTTTATTAATTACTAGCTATAATGCTCGGCGTTGCTCGGGTTTTCTTCAATGAGGCTTTTTGGATCACGTGATATCTTCCTCTTTCTTTGAGGGACATACAAACCGTGTCTAAGTTAACCACTATGGCAACTTCCTGCGTGATTTAAAGAAACGTAGAAATGAATTTTTCTACCCTTTTTTAAGGGGCGCTAGGTATTTCGACCCCCCCCCCCCGAACTTCAAGTTATCCATCTGAGTGTTTCAGCTTTCAAAAATGCTTAATTAAAGCTGTGGAATTTTAATGCTTGAGAAAATGTAAATATAAAGTTGAAATCAATGTTATTGCATGGATATCCAACTCAAAAGTAGGTCCGGTTAATTACTTCATATTCAATCTCCTGGGCTTCGTATATCTCTAAGCGATCTCAATATTTCAAAAATCGACAATTCTGTACAATTTTTAAAATTATTGATTTAGTGGAAAACCCCACTAAATTTTCGTATTTCTACAGTAAAATCGGCAATTTTAACAGATTTCAATGGGGATCATCCTTTGCCTGACCCTCAAAGTGATGCTGATGATGATTACAGCATCTATTAAAAAATTCTCATTACTGGGAGGATTGAAAAAGTGGCAAACCATTACAAAGGCATGAACTATTATACATATAGTAACACGATTACAGAAGTGACAAACCATTGTAAAGGCATATACACGTCTGAAACGCATTGCTAGGGAACCACGGTAACCAAAGTAAACGTTCGGAAAGTGATTGTGGAGGCCCAAAAACCATTTTTGCCCTACGGTTTTTTGTCCATTTGGGGCATTTGCCCTGCTCTGACGAAATTTTAAAGTAGCCTATCGTTCAAGTCGGGTCCCATTTGGTATATATGCAAAATTTGGCGACGATGGGTCTAAAATTGTAGATTTGTATAGAGAACATACACACACACAGACAGACAGACAGACAGACATGAATGAATGAACGCCAGGGTCTCTGCCACCGGACTTATCCCGTTGCCGAGATCTCTTCCAGCCCAGCTTCGTGGCAGAGTCTGGAACAAAGTGAGTGCACCTAACAGTCTGAGTGTGTAGCTAGTGTTGTGTATGATATTTCAGTGCTGCCATCTATACTTCAAATTGTAAGTGAAGTGTAATGATTGAATATTTGTAACGTTGTAGGCCTGTTCCTCTCTGTGGCGAGACTTTTTAACGGGGAGATCGGCTCGCATTCGCGTCTTGAAGTTGGGAACCACAGAGACAGACAGACAGAAAATCAATTTTATATATATAGATTACTTGCTATGTACAGGTTGGACACAATTAGAACCCCCTTAGATGCAACGCACGCATCAAAAAATTCGACGAAAATAATGAATTTGAAATGTTGGATACAATGAACGCCTGTAAAGAGCAGCTTCTTTACTCAATCTGAAAACACTGGATTTATTGACACATGAGCTCATCAAAAACTGTCTTCACTTCTTGAACACCTAATAAGTTTGATACAGTGAACGCAAAAAAAAAAAAAAAAAGTCGACGTCATTTGTTGATCTGAAAACGTTGAGTACATCGACGTCATTACTGGATCTGACAAGGTTGGATACAATGAACGCCTGTAAAATGCGGCTTCTCCACTGATCTGAATTAGGGCTGGGAATCGATTAAAATGATTAACTGTTAATAAAAAAAATTTTAATCGATTAATCTAATTTTAATTGAATAATTTTTTTTTTTCAATCATATATTGCAATAGATGCCATGAAAATATTTTTGTTCATTTCACACGCCTATTCGGCAGGTGTGGAAAAGATATGGTAATAGATCAAGAAATGAAGGCGGCCCTCTCGAAGCAATTTAGTATGCTGAACATAGTTTGTCAGATCTGGGAATTTCTTCACTTCGACCTTGTAGAAAATCGTTTGTTTCAGGTGACTCACTGATTTCGAAACTACTCAACTACTTTCGATTATACTGTTGCTTGTTTTCCCAGAACCTCCTCCGTGCAGAGGAGCTGATGCTTCCAAGAATACGAAAAACTGCTGCTCATAGTGGAGACAATAAATTACGGTTTTGTCTCCTGAAACTACCGCCAAACTCAATTTGAAACTGAAATTATCAGTTTCCGTTGAATTGACTTGTCTGAAAATTTGATCAAAATATTGATTCGAATATTTTTAAATATGATTGTTCATTTATCAAAAAAAAATTGTTTTTGGAACATAATTTGTAAGACATTTAATCGATTTTTTCAAACAAATTAAGTTAATTCACGCAATTAAAAAAATAATCGATTAACTCAACTAAAATTTTTAACTGATTAACAATTGATCGATTAACCGACTCAATTAATCGATTAATCGGACCAGCCCTAATCTGAATACGTTGGATAACAAAGTGAATATCATTCATCTGTAAACGTTAGACACAATAAACACATCAAAAAAGTTGACGACAGTAATGATTTGAGGGCGCCCGAGTGACGTAGTTGTAAGGTGCTCGGCTTCCACCGTGAAGGTTACCATCAAGGTCTAAGGGTTCGAATCCGGGCATAGAACGTCAGAAGCAATTTCTTTATCTGCCGAGCCTGGGGCGACCACCGACTGGTGGAACCTTCATATCCCACCCAACTCCACTGGTTGAAAATTACCGTATGGCGATATATGACCGGAGTTGGTGTGCGGTAAAGTAGTAGTGGATTTGAGAACGTATGAAATGAAAGCCTGTAAAGAGTGGCTTCTCATCTGAATACGTTGGATTTATAGACTCGTGAACTCATCGAAAATCACTTCCGAATACGTTGGATACAATGAACGCATTAAAGAAGTCCATGACAGTAATAGATTTGAAAACGTTGGCAACAATGAACGCCTGCAAAAAGTGGCTTTGTTACTGATCTTAATACGGTGCATTAAAAACTCGTAAATTATCGTCAATTATGGATCTGAATGCAATGGATACAGTGATAACGTCATTTGCTGATTTGAAAACATTACGCACACAATGAATGCATCAAAGAAATCGATGACAGAAATGAATCTGGGAACGTTTGATGCAATGAACACCTTTATAGAGCGGCTCTCTCTGTAGATGCGTTGGATTTGGACACATGATCGAGAATGAATAATCTATATTTGATCAAATACGTTAAATATAATGATCGCATAAAAAAAAAGTGACGTTGTTACTGTATCTGGAAACGTTGGTTGCAATGAACGCGGCTGTAAAGGGCGTCGTCTGTACTTGACATGAACGCATCAAAGATAGTCTCAACAAGATCTGAACACGTTGCCAGTGCCGTCTTAAGAGATACTAACCCCCGGCCCGGCAAACATAGTTCGCCATACGGGGTTCCCCGAAGGGAGCATTTATTTTCTCCACACAAAAAAATGTGGTGTCGTCTTAACGCCTGGGCCTGCCCGGGGGCCTCACAAAAATGGGAACCGGTTGAAATTTTCGAGAATTTATTTTCCAGGTAGGGCCTCAGAAAAATCACTTGGCCCGGGGAAGCCCATGATGCTCTAAAGACGGCCCTGCACGTTGCATGTGGACTTCGCCAGATAAGCCTTGTCCTAGAGAGGGAGGAGGATGGGGGGGGGGAAGCACCCTTTGTTTTTCTTAACCGCTCATTCAATGTTACGAGTAGGGCGGCTGTATATGCGTACCTGTACATGCATAAAAAAATGATCTCGGCTGATACAGTACCTAGTTATGGCCCTGATGTCACGGCAATTTAGGGTGCAGCCGAAATACCTCGACATCGGGCAGGGGTGCCGCAAACCGAAAAAAAAAGTTCAGAAATCCCTGGTCTATCCGGTTTTCAAACTCAAATCTGTTCAACCGGAAGGAAACTCTATGCGACTCTCGCGTGTTACACACACACACACACACACACACGACTCGTCACTCTTTCCTGACCGCGAACAGTTACAACTGAGCGCCAAAGGGTGGGGGGGATTTCGAATCTGATAACTGTTATTATTTTTTGAAATTGATTCCAAGGTTAAATACTCGGTATCAATTTCCAGGAAAATATTTAGAAAAATAAATAAACACACAAAAAAACTTTTTGTTTATTTTAGATCGACTATAGCCGCCTTTTTTTCTTCTTCGTATTTACATCTCGTGGCGTTTTCTAAAAGCGGTTCTTTAAGGAAGACTCGAGACAAGATTCAAAAATAGCAACTCGAGAGCGTCTTTTAGTTTCTTTTCTTTTTTGTTCCCACGTATGTTTCGTTTATATTTTATTTAAACTTCAAGTCTGTGTCCTTTGCTCTGTAAACTTAAGTCCCCCCCCGTGTTTTATTTGTGGTGTCATTGATTAGACAGCGAATAAATAAATAAATACGCAGAAAGAAACGGTTCTGCTCTACTTTTTTTTAGTGACTCGCTCCCGCATGTTACGAGGACATTGTGTGAACCGAAGATTTTTTCCGTGAATTTGCACATCATAAAACACACCTGATGTTTATTACATGGCTTACGTACAAAGTGGAATAAATTTCTACGAAAAGGGGCCCAGTTATGCGCGAGAAACCTGTTGTGCACGAGTATTTTGGAGAGAGATATTTTTAATTCTGAAATGAGACATTATATGGGAGAGATGCTTTATTATAGCGGAAGGAATGAGCCGCCTTGATAGCATCAGGATCTGAACATGTTGGATCCATTAATGCATCGGGAGGACATTATATTTATAGATTTGAACATGTTGAATGCATCTAGGAAACATGGTCTCTACTGGAACTCTCGCCTTGGACACACACACACGGACACATTATCATGTCTATTTGAGCTGAGCACTGTGGAAGCCAACGAATACATTGAAAGAGTATCGTTTTCTGATGGATATGAACACGTTGGAAGCATGAATGCATCAACTAAACATCGTTCCTACTGAATCCGAACACGTTTTGTGCATGTATACATGGAAAGAGCATTGTTTTAACTGGATGTGAACTCGTTGGATACATGAATGCATTGAGAGAGCAACGTTTTTACTGTAATATGAACACGTTGGAAGCACGAATGCATTGAGAGAGCATAGCTTGTGTCCAGGAAACTCTAGCCCTCATTAATCTTTTGTAAAAGTCTAATAATTAATATGGTCCACAACTATTACCAAATCCACTGATAATAATAACAAAATAATAGTGATTATTTTTGCAAGAAAAGTTTTTTGTATGAAATAGCTTAATTAGATGGTATATCCTCTCTGTAGATAGAAATCTCCATTTTATTTATTTTTTGTTTTACAAATGTTCGGATATTTACAATAATTAATTTACAAATATAGTTGCACAATCCTTTCAAGAAACAGTTTTTAAGACCTTGGTACAAAGCCAATTCAAAGAAGTGAATTATAAAACCTTGCTACACAAAGTGCATTGCTTCTAAACCCGTGCTACAAAGTCAGTGACTACCAGAGTCATTCTTCAAAGACCCATTGCTTTCGAAGTCAGTGACTACCAGAGTCATTCTTCAAAGACCCATTGCTTTCGAAGTCTAGTTTCAAGATCCGTTGCTTTCAAGACAGCTGCAAAATTCACTGCTTATAAGGCCTTGCTTTCGAAACTTTTTGTTCTCAAGACCCTTCTTTAAGACCCATTGCTTTTAAAGCATTCCTCATTCCTTCAAAGCGCATTGCTTTCAAGGTCTTGCTTTCGAAGTTTTTGTTTTCAAGACACATTACAGCCAAAGCATTGCTTCAAAACCCATTGTTTTCAGGGCTTTACTTTCAAATCTTTTTGTTTTAAAGGCCCTTCATCACGACCCATTGCTTTTAAAAAATTGCTCTCAAAGCTTTGCTTTGCAAAAACATAAAGAGCACGGAATGAGATAAAAATAGAAACAAATACATTGACCAAGCGCATTACACTTTAACTTAAACCGATTAAAACACATCGTTTTTTGTTTTTATGTAATGTAAAAAAAATGAATGAGTTTAAAGCCTAATAAAACACTCAAGTACTCAAAGCGAAAGTTTCCCCCCCCCCCAGGCTATGAATTCGGCCAGAATCTCCTCCCCTTGACAGAAGTTTTAGAGAGAGAGAGAGGGCTTCTTCCAACTCTGGTAAATGCTAGAACAAGAAAAGAACTAAAGTAATATATAAGGTGATGTATCGATCCTTGAGCATCTAAAATGGAATCATGCCAGCCCGTATATGGATAATGTAGGTGGGCCGCAAGATTGCTCTCGCGACAAATCCCGACCTATACACGTGTAACTTTACTTATATCGTATAACTAGCATAACACTAAAAGAAAATAAGAATGCATTGTGATTCACACAGAGACGCGAGAATTTTTCCGCATCTGTATAGCACATGCACAATTTCCACGCATTCCCCTCCTCTAAAGAAGACGGAATTGATCCATCCCAAAAAATGAATGACCCACCAACGCCTAATCAATTCGGAGCATTGCGATTTGCAACAAAGTGAACACCCTTCAAGGCCTTGCTTTAAAGCTTGTTCTGTCAAGGCTTTGCTTCGAAACCCATTGCTTTCAAGGCCTTACTTCAAATCTTGTTGCTTTTGAAGCCGTGCTACAACACCAATCTCTTTCAAGGATTTGCTTCAAAGCTTGTTGCCTTTGAAGCCTTGCTACAACATCAGTCTTTGTTAAATCTTTGCAAGAGGAGAACAATCGCTTTCAAGGCCTTTCTTCAAAACCCATTACTTTCAAGGCTTTTCTTCAAATTCTTTTGCGTTCAAGCTTATTGTATTTGTGGCCTTGCTTCAAATTCTTTTGCGTTCAAGCTTATTGTATTTGTGGCCTTGCTTCAAATTATTTTGCGTTCAAGCTTATTGTATTTGTGGCCTTGCTTCAAATTCTTTTGCGTTCAAGCTTATTGTATTTGTGGCCTTGCTTCAAATTCTTTTGCGTTCAAGCTTATTGTATTTGTGGCCTTGCTTCAAATTATTTTGCGTTCAAGCTTATTGTATTTGTGGCCTTGCTTCAAATTCTTTTGCGTTCAAGCTTATTGTATTTGTGGCCTTGCTTCAAATTCTTTTGCGTTCAAGCTTATTGTATTCGTGGCCTTGCTTCAAAACCCATTGCTGTCAATATTTCGTTTTCAAAGAATTGATTTTAAAAAAAAAGAAGCGCTGAAGGCCTTGCATTAGTTACTTCTGAGATCGTGCTTGAAATCCATCGATTTTAACGGCCATTGCTTTCGAAGAAACTGTTGATGGACAGGGTATATGTGTATAGAGTCGAACTTGGGCAGATGCAAAGTATGCAGCCTATCCTGCCGCAAAAGATAGAGGGCACGAACGAGATGGAAATTAAAAAAAAAAAAAACGAAAAATATATATATTGACCTAATATATCATTTTAACTCAAACTGTTTAAAATGCATCAATTTTATACTTATGTAATACAGAAAAATGTGAGTATTATATTATATTTTATTATGCATCAAACATACGAGTGAACAAACGAATTCGACCAGAGTTTCCTCTCCCAGCCAGAAGTTTCAGAGGCCTATACCGAAATTCATATACAGGGAAAGAAATGAAAAGAATGTGTAAGGTAATGTTTTGATCCCCCCCCCCTCGAACTTCTAGATTAGAGCCCCGTAGAGGTGAAAAACAAAAACATTGGAAAAGCGCAATTTCATTTTAACTCAAACTGTTTAAAACTCGCCAATTTTTTAGTTACGTAATACATAAAAAAATGAGTCTTAACCCTCATTAACAAACACACCAGTGCACAAACTGAATGCCGCCCATCCAGGCAGGCCATGGTTCCAGCCAGAACCTCCTCTCCCAACAGAGCTTCTTGTATTGAATTATAGTAAATTTATAGAGAAAGAAAAATAAGAAGAATTTTTATATGGTAATGTATTGATCTCTCCTTGGAGCCTCTAGAATGGAATCATGCCAGCCCTTATGTAGAGGACATGCATACAGATAATGTGGGCGGGCCGCGAAAGATTGTTCTCGCACCGGCACGAAAAAAAAAAAATCCCAAATCCCGATCATAACATACACGTGTGCATTAAGTTAAATCCGTACCCTAACGCACATAGCACCAAAAGAAATTAAGAATGCACTGATTCACCCGACGGACGCGAGAATTTTCCCGCGTCTCTACACAGCTTATACACAATTTCCACGCACTCTTCCTCCTCCAAAGAATTGATCCATCCCAAAAAACACGTATGAAAAAAAACTCGCACAAACTTCACCCAACCCAAACAGAATAATAGTAACCCACAAATTACATAATTCCACCTAAAAAAAAAAACCACACCTCGTGGTTGCACATTGTCCCACAAATTCCGTACTATCCCTCCCGTTACTGCAGCATCGTAGTAGTACTACCTGTGTATCGATGCAGCAGCGGCAGTATAGAGAGAAAGAGAGAGGAGTGAGAGAGAGAGAGAGAGGGAGGGAGATAGAGATACTGCACCAACAACACCACCACAGCAATAGGCATCCAAACCATGCAAAAGTGTACGGAAATCTGAATTAATTGCATAATTAAGAACGGAAATAATTGGTCAACCACTTACCTAACCGTCCAGCTTTGTAAGTTAGCCGTGGTTATAACGATGACGAGTTTTGGCTCCTTTTTCTGTTCCTTTGTCTTTCGTGTTTTTGTTTTGTATGTAATGTAGGTGTTTTCTTGAAATCTTTGGTGTTGTTTTTCACACGCCACTTGGGTGTCTTTAGCCAGTGTTTTGATCGTAACAAGCCATTTTTTTTTTTGTTTCCGTTCTCTCTCGGTTCGTTCCTCCTTTGAGAAAAAACAAAAAACTTTCGGCAAAGGATCGTCGTTGTTGATGGTACCACCGTAAAGGAGAGGACAGACAGAGAGAGAGAGAGAGAGAGACGAACCACTCTCTCTGAGGAAAAACTGTGTATTGGTTAACGGCAAGAGAGAGGGAACCACTTCTCCCGTTTGTCGTCGTCGACGGCGGCCGCCCCTTCCCCCCCCCTCCCCCACCCCTCCTGGTGAAAAACGGCGGCGATGGCGCTGTTTGGCCACCCCCGAAACGGTGATGCTTATAGCTTCTGGACACTGTATTGGCTGGCTACTAATTTTTATTTAATTTTTTTTTTTTTTTTTTAGACTGAAAGGACTCGAAGAGACATTGGAGACACACACGCTCGATGTCCATCCAGTCCCTCTTTCTCTCACTGGGTCAATTAGGGTTATCGGGAAAATTGGCGAGAATGAAAGATTTTGTTTGATGCCAAGCCGGTAGAATCGAAATAATAATACAACACAAGAATATATATATATATGTATGGTAATTTCATATTCAATTTCTCACCAAGGGTTACTTATTAACAAACGAGAAAATGAAAGTGATCGAGTGAAATGATCGGCTTTTTTTGGACATGAAAATACTGGACTTTGATTTGGCAAACTTTTTTGGCCCCCCTTAACAGAAGCGAGGCTCAGTAAGAAAGTAATAATAGCGTCTTGACAACTTGGGAGCTCTCGAAAATGTTTGGGAGTTCCTTCAGATCTCGATATTGTATATTTTGTAGGGGGAGTGGGAATCTCTCGTGCCTTTTAAAAATCCGTACATTGTTATAGAATATACATGATTGCTGAAGAATATTTAAAAAAAAATTAATAAAATTCTGAATTGAGATGAAAATTCCAAAACTAATGAAAATTCAGAATTAATGAAAGTTCCAGAATCGATGAAAATTCAGAATTAATGAAAAAAATATTTCCGGAATCGATGAAAGAGTTCCAGAAATAATGAAAGTTCCAGAATTGATGAAAATTCAAAATTAGTGAAAGAAATAGTTCCAGAATCGATGAAAATTCAGAATTAATGAAAAAAATATTTCCGGAATCGATGAAAGAGTTCCAGAAATAATGAAAGTTCCAGAATTGATGAAAATTCAAAATTAGTGAAAGAAATAGTTCCAGAATCGATGAAAATTCAGAATTAATGAAAAAAATATTTCCGGAATCGATGAAAGAGTTCCAGAAATAATGAAAGTTCCAGAATTGATGAAAATTCAAAATTAGTGAAAGAAATAGTTCCAGAATCGATGAAAATTCAGAATTAATGAAAGAAATAGTTCCAGAATCGATGAAAATTCAGAAGTAATGAAAATTCCAAAACTAATAAAAATTCAGAAGTAATGAAAGTTCCAGAATTGATGAAAGTTCCAGAATTGATGAAAATTCCAAAACTAATAAAAATTCAGAAGTAATGAAAGTTCCAGAATTGATGAAAGTTCCAGAATTGATGAAAGTTCCAGAATTGATGAAAGTTCCAGAATTGATGAAAGTTCCAAAATTGATGAAAGTTCCAGAATCGATGAAAATTCAGAATTAATGAAAAAAATATTTCCGGAATCGATGATTCAGGATATTATAATAATTCAGGTTATTTTGCCCAATCGGTGTTTTCACGCTGCGTGCGCTGTAGAAACCTGCTCCTGCTCCCAGGAAAACCCGGCTTAAGCGACCTGGTCGTGCTCGGTCATTTCTGTTCTGTATCCACCCGTGACCGATATATATGTGGGTTACGAAGGTTTTTAACAGCTGGCTGATGCGAAGATGAATTAAGATCAGCGAAAAAATTCAACTGTCCTGTGCTGAGAATCGAACCCACGTCCTTTCACTTGCCGGATGGAGCGTAAGTGAGAGTCCGTGGGCTCGATTCCCGCAAGAACAGGTGAATTTTTTCTCCTCTTTCCTAAAATCCGTCTTCGCATCAATTGGCCGTTAAAAAAACCTTCGTATGGATAGCGGAGAGTGACATCACATCCTCGGATGCACGCGATACGTTATTTGTGCCTACCTTTGCGTGGTAGGTCGTGACATAATGAAATTGGTATCACCGAATTCGTCTTTGGAATAGCTAACAGACGATGCCAATGTCGTTTATTTGCGTTGCTAACTTTTCGAGATATAGCGTGAAACATTTCAGTTACGAAAGCGAGCAGCGAGCCTGGTGCTCAGACCAGGAGAGGCATTAAAACCAGGGTAGCAACATTATTGGTTTTTTTTCTCAAAAATGTCTATCAGACGGTACCATTAGCTTGGGTTTGCGCGTTGCGAACCGCTCGAGGTAGAGTGTAAAACAATTTCGTTCCGATAGCGGGCAGTGAGTTTTTTGGTCAGACCAGAGGAGGTATTAAAGCCAGAGTGGCATCATTGGATTCGTCTTAACGAGAACTATTCGCAGACATCAAAAATCTATGTATATAAAATTGATTTTATGTCCGTTTGTGCGTATGTTCTCTATACAAATCTACAATTTCAGATCGATCGTCACCAAATTTTGCATATATATCAAATGGGACCCGACTTGAACGATAGGCTACTTTAAAATTTCGTCAGGGTAGAGCAAATGCCCCAAACGGTATAGACAAAACAACTTTTCTTTTGGAGTTCACGTCATCATAATATGCAAAAAAAGTCTATTTCCTTGAACTCAAAATAACTTGAACTTTGACATAAATAAATCACATAAATCAAAACATGCCAAAAATTGGTTCATAACATATAATAATGACCGGAGACATTATTCAGTTAAAAAATGACCACAAAAAGTTGATGAAACGTAATTTATATTTATATATAACATATATTTACACGTGCAATATTTTCATATATATTTTCATATTTTTTAAATCAATGTAACAACATGCTCATTAAAATTAATATTTTCTTTAGAAATGAGCATTATATTTATTGAAAATTTGATGAGGTCGCAGACACACACACACACGGCTTCATTGCATTCCCTTGATAAATTCTTACGTTGATGGGGTAATATATTCTTTTGATGGTGTTCGGGTGATCAATTTTGAACCTGTGAAATTCTAAACTTTATTTGATCTGCAGGGAAAAACCATATAATTTCACTTATTATATAAAGTCAAAAACAACAAACAAAAATGCAAAATCTGTAGCTTATTTAATTATTTATTTCGTATAAAAAGAAAAATTTATATTTCATACACATGTGAAATTCAAAAATAGCGAGATCGTCACCATGGTCTCCACGTTCCTGAGCAGGGCCCCTAGGCTGAAAACTTTAGTGGCCCCCCCCAAACCAAACTTACCACAGGCCCTTCTATAGTGAATTTATAGCATAAGAAAAAAATTATAGTAATTGTCCCGGGTCCCAGGACTGGAGCCCTGTCAGCCCAACTCTTGTGGGGGTCATGATCATAATTTTTTTAACTTTTTATTTGGGAATTAATTAACTATAAATAAATTTGAAATTTAAAAAAATAAAATTTAAAAAAAATAAAAGGGGTGGAAGATGTAACTGCCCCCCCCCCCACGGTGAAATTAGATAATTTATAAACGTTATAAATATGATTTTATAACGGTATTTTTGTTCCCACCTAAAATTAGATACCTCCTAAATTTTGTCTCCCGCGTTGGTCGCCCCCCTTGCCTCCTCTAGTTCCGGCCCAGTTTCCAGGGCACCTTGAATTGCCGTCACATACTGATTGGGAGTCATAGCCCTATTAACACGTTCAGTATAATTTTATAAACAAAATATCCCACGGCAATTTACACCGATCACGGCACCCGGTTTCGGAGAATCGCCGCTATAGTATTTTGAATATAAACCCAGTACATTCAAAATAATTAGTTTCCATACGAGTTGAACAATTGGCGAGCATCGAATTTTATCCATAGAGCAAAGTATCAGAGGATGAAACAACAGAAGCATTTTTTTTCATAATTATTATATACTAGCTATAATACCCGGCGCTGCCCGGGTTTTCTTGAATGAGACTTTTTTGGATCACGTGATATCTCCCTCTTTCTTTGAGGGACATGCAAGCCGTGTCCAAGTTAACCAATATGGCGACTTCCTGCGCGACTTCATGAAATAAACAAATCTAGATTTAAAGAAACGTAGAAATGAATATATATATATATGTTTTCCTCCTTTTTTAAGGGTCGCTCAGTATTTCGACCCCCCCCCCCCCTCCGAACTTCAAGTTATCCATCTGCCTGTTCCAGCTTCCAAAAATGCTTAATTAAAGCTGTGGAATTTTTTCGATGTACTTTTTACGGGCCCATAATTAATTTTTAAATATCCTAACCCACATGAATTTATGCAGTTGAATATCAAAAGACAATACGGAGACATTAATTTTCATACTTGAGAAGATATAAATGAAATCAATGATATTGCTCGAATATCCAACTCAAAAGTATAGGTTTGGCTAATTACTTCATATTTTATCTCCTGGGCTTCGTATATCTCTAAGCGAACTCAATATTTCAAAAATCGAGAATTCAATACAATTTTTAAAATTATTGATGTGGCAGGAAACTCCCAGTAAAAATTTCCGCATTTATGCAGAATTATACCGCATTATGCATTTAACACTGATATCTATGAGGATCATCCTTTGCCTGACCTTCAAAGTGATGCTGATGATGATTCTGACGACTATTGAAAAAAGTGGCAAACCATTATAAAGGCATAGACTGTTATACATATACACTGGCAGCGTTAAAGAAGCGACAAACCGTTGTAAAGGCATACACACGTCTGAAACGCATTGCTAAGGAACCATAGTAACCAAATTAAACGTTCGGAAAGTGATTGTTGAGGCCGAGAAACCATTGTTGCCCGACAGTTTTTTGCCCATTTGGGGCATTTGCCCTGCTCTGACAAACTTTTAAAGTAGCCTATCGTTCAAGTCGGGTCCCATTTGGTATATATGCAAAATTTGGCGACGATCGATCTAAAATTGTAGATTTGTATAGAGAACACACACACACGCACACACAGACAGAAAACTTGGACGGGAAATCAAGGCATCATGACGAGTACCATTATTCTGTCATAATTATTTATCATGAAATTTGCTCAGAATTCGATATCCGATCATAAACTTCATTACAATTCCACTAGCAAATAATGTTCGTTATTTATTGAGAAATCCAAAAAACATATCGTCACTCCCCTTATTTCAGCACTTGTCGGAGGGCTTCAAAAATATCTGCAAGGCTGAATCAACATCCATATCCTCTACCTCAGAGAAGACTGTGATCCGTTATGAGAAAATTATTGCTTCAAAATAATAGTTTCATTTTCAAATAAAGTATTCCATTCCTACAATCTCGAAATAACTTAAACAACGCGGATGACGGCCATTATTTTTTTGTTTACGAGCACTCACTGCGCATGCGTTAGACCGTGGTTCGTCTACTGATCCACCAAATACGGTGGTTCAGATCCAGCCACCAAAGCTGATTTTTAAGCCATGGTATTCAGGCGCGGAGAATATCGTTTTTGAAGTGAACCTCACTGTAACCTGCGATCGTGGTTTAAACCGTGCCGGTGAATACGGCCCTTAGAGATATACGAAGCCCTGAAAATCAAATATGACGTAATTATCCGGATCTACTTTTGAGTTGGATATCCATGCAAAATAAAATTGATTTCAACTTTTTATTCAAATCTTCTCAAGCATGAAAAGTAATGTCTCCGTATTGTCTTTTAATTCATTCATTTCTACGTTTCTTTAAATCTAGATTTGTTTCTTTCATGAGTCGCGCATGAAGTCCTCGTATTGGTTAGACACGGTTTGTATTGTCCCTCAAAGAGGGGGGATATCACGTGATCCAAAAATCCTTATTGAAGGAAACCCGGGCAGCGCCGGGAATTATAGCTAGTACCGATATATTCTGAATACTTCCTGAGATGTGAGCGTTTAAATTATTCCGTTTCGCAACTTTTTGTGAATGAATCCAGTATCGTCAGATGGTTTAAAAGACGTAATTACGTAGAAAAAAAAAATTGTTCTGGAAGATTTGATAGACTTAAGCATTCATCTGGCCACCTGGAGATTCTTGTCTGTCCATTACAGGCAAAACGTCTTCACGTTATAACAGATAACGCAGTTGCTAAACGAATGGCTCGGTGATGCTGTTTTGCTTTCCAGAAATAACTTTCTGATGCCATTTGAAGACTTGACGGCTGAATTAACTATAATTTTCGATAACGAAGGGTCATTCTTATGATAAGGTCCAGATGTTGATGACATTTGCATTATTTGCATTTTTCAGTACTTTTCGCTTTTAAGGCATTTTTTTCAGGTTTTAGTGCATTTTTAAGATTTTTTTTTTCAATTTTTAATTTCTTTTTCAAAATAAAAAGTAGGTAAAACTTTTTCTAAACAAAAAAAAGCATTACTTTTTATCACTTAAACTTGTATCTTCTTTTCTAGATGACAAACAAAATTAAGACTCAATTCCAGGTATAAATTGAGTATTTATCAAAAATTCCAAAAGCTGGCAACACTTAACCAAACAATAAATGAAAGTGAATTCAAGAAATTCTGATCCTATATGGGATGTTGACAAAGAGGAATTCTCATTATAAAAATAGGGGGGTATAATGGTATACAACGGGGGGGGGGAAAGGGAATATTTTGAAATCTGCAAAGTCATGTTGGACGATTTTGATCCGTATGAATTCTACATGGAGATAAGACTTCCTAAACTTTGTGTTGCCTTGAGAATATTGACGAACTGATGAGAAGATCAATCTTCAGAGAGAGAGCATTCTGGTTCCCATCGCTCTTTCCTTGCAGAAACGTCTGGAGCATACTGATGCTATCGATAAAGTCAAAGTGTTAAAAGTCGGGTGGGCCAATTTGCTATCATGAAATTTGAAGAAAATAATGGAAAACAAAGCGAATTTATTGCCTGTAGATAAATTTTTTATGTCTTTACGAGTACGTCTGAAAGTTTTGAAATTGAAGAGAAATTAACACTGTGAGTACCGTATATACTCGTGTATAAGCCGAGTTTTTTTGTGGAAAAATTTGTTCCTCAAGTGGGGGGGGGGGGGGTCGGCTTATACCTCCCGCATTATTGGCATGGGATATGTTCAAACCCCACAGAACCGATAATGTCAAAGCCAAGGCAAAGAAATCGAAAACATCATTGACTTTGATACCAGGTGGGCTAACGTCGTTTGCACAGCCTTTAGTTGTGAGCATCAACAAGCGTCTCTAAGACTATTTGAGGAATTTGTGGATCGAGAATGGATGAGTTCCGATGATCAAGAAACTACAAAAAGTCGTGCCTTGAAGAAACCTGACATTGGCCTAGTGTGCCAATGAGGCGTGGAATTCTGTTTCCGCCGATCCTTCAAAAAGTGTTGCGTCAGCAATGCGATGGACGGAACTGAAGATGGTATTCTCTTTGAAAGTGCAATGGCGATGACAGCCCAGATGAAGATAAAAACAAAGATGCCGCACCCGCCATGATGATCTGATGGATTACCATGAGCTTGGAGACTTGAAAGAAAAGTTTGAATCATTTTCTATTGTTTGTAAATCTCCGCTAACTATTCATTTTGCATGAAAATATAAGAATTTTTTCTCAAAAATGCACGGATTTTTTGGGGAGTCGGCTTATACACGGGTTTTAAATTTATTGTTGTTTTGGTGGTCCTGAAGGCGGGGGGGGGGTGGCCAGCTTATGTACGAGTCAGCTTATACACGAGTACATACGGTAGATAAGATTGCCCTCCCTCCAAACATTTCCAATAACATCTGTTGATGTTGAGACAAATTTATGTTACAAGATTCATTGAAAGACTGGTTTAGAAACAAAAAAAACTTCACGTCAGGTTTCACTACACGTACACGCACATTCCCGCATGTACCGATTCGTTGGGGGTTCCGCGGGGGGGGGGGGGGTGCATGTGTGGTGTAGTGGTAGTAGGTAGGGCCTCCAAAAAATGGCTCGGGGATCCATGATGTTCTTAAGTCAGCCACCTCGTTGGGCAATTTGCCTGTTGTGGCATTGCATTTATATATTTATATATATTTATATATTTGTGGAGATGTAGATTACAAGGAAGAAAATTAATTTCTGCCCCCACGGGGACACGAACCCCCGGTCTCTTGCCGGTAGAGATGAATTGGGACAATTACCCGTGGGTGCAGAGATGCATTTTCTTCCTCGTGATATCTTCATCTCCACAAATAACCAGTCTTTCAATGAATTTTGTATTAACAAGTGGAGAGAACATTTCTATATGAAATTTATGCTGCCTTTTCAGAAATTTCTATTTTGTCCTGTAAATGTACCCTAACCCATTCATAAATTATGAATTTGAAAAATTCCATTGGTAATTTTTGATGAAATCTAATGTTCGGAATGAATGTGATTTTCAATAGATATTATAAGAATTTTTTTTCTCTCTCTTTTTGATCTCGAGCCTATACAATGACTGGTTTCAGTTCCTGAAAAACTTTGTTTTGTGTTATTTTAATATCTTATTTTTTATTTCCAATTTTTAGAGAAATATTTCTTTTTGAAGTTTTTAAGGCATTTTTTTCAAGTTTTTGGGCCATTTTTTACGGTTATTTTTCAAGATATTTTAGGTCAAGAACATCGGGGCCTTGCTTACGATCAAAGGCTAACCCACAGGAATTACTCAGAGAATATATTTCTGCCCCTTTTAATTTCAGGTAATTTAAAAATCATTTGGGAGGCATCCATTGTGATGCAAATTTTGAGAATGTCTCTTTTTTAAGATTTTCTTCATGAAATATCAAATTAATTTCATTTAGAAAAATATATCCGAAAGATGGGCTGACGTTGATAATTATTCCTCGACAATAAACGATGACGTCATTATATCATAGTTTCCCAAACTTTTTATTCCATCGTCTCCTTCTTCAGAAATTTTTTCCTCTCATCACCGAACTCATAGCATCCTATGCTAAATCCTTAGCTTCTATCGCCCCCCCCCGGACTATTCCACCGCCCACCAGGGAGCGATGTTGCCCACTTTGGGAAGCACTGCTATAGATTCTGTGACCAACAGAGCTGCCCATAGGACCCGCGTTTTGGGGTGGGAGAATTATAGAATTCGACATTTTCATCTAGAAAGCAATAATTCTGGAGAAAAAAAAAAATCTGTCCGTAAATACATTCATATGCTAAACTTGCCGTGAGGGTGCTCTTTCTTTACGATGGGTACAAACAGTGCAAGGTTGAAGTCCTTTGATCTACATTCACCAATCAACAATGTCTGCCACTTCGAGGCTGTTGATGTCACTTATCTCGTGACTCTTGTGGTGAATCGGACAAATCGGCCATCTCTCGAGAAATATATTCGTCATTTTTCAGCTCATACGTTAACCAATCACCTTTGCACAACGTCTATACGCGTCATGGTTGATTGCACCAATGTTGGTCATGATGGCCATAACCATCATGTAGGTGTTTAATTTAGTTCATTGACCATTTTTTTTAATGAATCGGCTCTTTGTGGGTGCCAGATACCTCCGAAGACGTTTTGACGTTAATACAGTCGAATCCCGTTTCAACGAATACCGTTATAGCGAAAATCTCGTTTTAGCGAACAATTTTATAATCCCCCAGATAAGTTTACAAAGGAACAATGCAAAAATTTGGAATTCCTTTATAACGAAATTTCGTTATAACGAAGTGATTTCTCCGGTCTCAGAGTTCGTTATAACGTGATTCGACTGTATTATAGAGCATAGTTTCCCAACCTTTTTTGTCCCATCGCCCCCTTCCTCAGAAATTTTTTTCTCCCATCCACCCCAACGCAAGCTAACCGATAGGATCCTATGTTATACCCGTAGCTTCTACCGCCCCCCTGGAATATTCCATCGGCTCCAAAGGGGCGTTAACGCCCATGTTGGGAATCACTGGTATAGAGAATGAGAACAATTTCTGATTTGAAAATATCTGTGATTTGTAGGTAGTAAACATAAACAACAATAGATGGCAGCAGATTTCAACATGAATAATTTTTTCTTTCCGATATCGATTTATGATTGGAATGAGAATACGTATTATGCATGGGATGACCATATGACCCGTGTTTTCCACAGGTCATGTCCGTATTTTTTTTTTTTTTGCAATTTTGTCCGACTTGAATTGCTATCCCCTTCGCTGAAATCAAGGATTAAAATTATTTTGACAACCTATAAATTAAATTATCATACGTATGACGATGACTATGAATGTTCATCCCACATGCTTCATTTGCCCCCCCCCCCCCATATAAGAGACGACACAACTAATGCCACACGCAGGGCCCAGTGCAAAAATAATGTCCGGGCCCCCAGCCCGATTTTATATATTTTGTGGGGGAGTGGGGGGGGGGAACCGGCATCTATAGATTCCATAGTACTATCGCAAAATATCCGCTCAAAAAATATTGACACAATTAAATGCAAATTAGCTCAAAAATTAAATTTCAAAATCTCAAAAATTTTGAATTGACGAAATATCGTTATAACGAAGTGATGCTTCCGGTCTTTTGGAGTTCGCTATAATGGTATTCGACTGTGTCTATTGTGTGTGTTCAAATTGTTCAGGTCCAGATTCAGTGACAATATGACCCGTATTTTTTGGGGCATTGCCATATTTTCCTGTGATTTTTTATGTCCTGTCTTGTTTTTTTAAAAATAAAAATGCCCCATTAATTTTTACGGGACAATATAACGAGTTTATATTCTTCACTAAAATCAAAGATTAAGAATATACAGTTAAATCCCGTTTTAGTGAATGCCGTTATAGCGAAAATTTCCCCAAATAAGTTTACATAGGAACAATGCAAAAACCTGGAATTCCTTTATAACGAAATTTCGTAATTAAGAAGTGATTTTTTTCTGCCTCTTGGAGTTCGTTATAACGGGATTCGACCGAATTCACAACTTAAAAAAACTATACCACGATTGATATATACCTATAAATATAAATATTCGTTTGTCATATTTCTGTGTGAAATGTTTTCTTTTTTATTTTATTTCATTTGCATAAGCGCGTTATTTGTTACCAGTGCAAATTAAAGCCGGGTTTTCCTAGGCGCAGGTTTTCTGTGCCACGCGCGATGTGAATCCCCCAGCGCGACACGCCATCCACTCACCAGTATGAAAAGCAGTATGGCTGTTTTCCTACAGAGCGCAATACGCCTCACGACAGCGCTTTACGTCGGACGTGATTGGCCGACTGCTTCTGGAGGAGTTAAATGCGTCGTGCGCCGTGGTTTTTCCGATATTCTCTTCACTCTTGTGTGTCTTCTTTCCCTTCCCTTCAAACCAGAGCATGCAGACGACGGAGTAGCTGATGCCAAGCCCATATACTATAATATAGCCACCCTGATCTGATGCGCCATGCTAGGAAAACACGTAGCGTAATTATGTAACACGTTGCTGCCGACGCGAAATTATACTGTTCGGTCCACGCGGTGCAAAACACCTATTCCTAGGAAAACCCGGCTTAACTTGATTTGGAGTTCAGTTCTTCGGTCAGTGAAGAAAAGAAGCGTCTAAAATAAATAGTCTACGAAGAAGCAGACGACACATGGACATCTCTTCGTTTCAGTTCCAAAACCCGAAAACAGAACTTGATATGGAGTTCAGTTCTTGAGTCAGCATGTGAGGAGATATCCAAAACGAATGGCTTTCGAAGAAGCAGACGGCAACCGATGAACATCTATTCATTTGAGTTCCTTGTCGATGGAGTCCGCAAACTGAACTTGATTTGGAGTTCAGTTCTTGGGTCGTTACGTAAGGAGGTATCCAAAACAAATAGTCTCCGGAAAAGCAGACGACAGGTCGACATATACAGTCGAAGCTCTGTTTAAAAAATAAAATAAAAAATACCCGTGCATCTTGGCTGACCATATTTTCTCGAGAGAAGTACGGGAAATCGAGATTCCAAATACGGGAAAATACGGGACATCGCCAATTATCGCTAAAAATGACGCCGAAACCGAACAGAGTTGCCAAATATTGTTGAAATTACGGAAAAATCACAATGGCGGGAAAAGAAGCATTTATGGAAATTCCAGTGGATTAAAATGAATTCCACGAAAAAAGCGTTCACCAAGACAAATGTGGGAGATTAATATTCTTATTTATAGTTGTAATTATCATAATATAATTTATGAGTTGAAAAATAATTTCAATCTTTGACTTCATTTTAAAGAATAAAAATTCAAGTGGGCTTTGTGTAAAATACCGGGACACATTTGCCAAAAAGTCGGGACGGCCAAAAATACAGAAAATACCGGGACTGTCCCGGGAAATACGGGACGTATGGTCACCCTACGTGCACCGAAAATCACTTTAACCAACACTTTTCTAACTCGCCAGATAAGTTTACATAAGAACAATGGATAAGTTACATAGGAAAAACCCGGAATTCCTTTATAGCGAAATTTCGTTATAACGAAGTGATTTCTCCGGTCTATAAATTTTGGTTTTGTCTAAGATGCTCTAGTTCCCCCCCCCCTTCCGGGGGCGAAGTGCTTACGTTGTTTTTTTGCGACAGAGCCTGGGTGTCTCGCTGTTTCTCCAGTTTTCCAGCGTTCCTGTATATTTTGTAATAAAGTATAAATTTTGTATTTGTGCCGAAATTATTAAGAATTCTCCTCCAACACCGATATACTTTTTGCACCGGGCCCCGCGTCTGGTAGGGGGCAGGCTCGGGTTGTGCATTGTGCAACCCATGATTTAGACGTCTCTAAAGTTGAATGGTTTTTTTTATGGCTAGTTCTAGACACTAGAAAGCTCTGAACACGACACCCTGTATAATAAGGTTGGTAAAATTAAATAAATAAGTTCAGTAGAACTTCCCCGCGGATAATCGGGACACTATAGAAGCGTATTTATGGTTTTTGCGCCTGCGGCAACAACGAAAAGAATACAATTTTTTCCGCCTTTCTCCCATTCAAGTCTAATTTTATATTGTCTCAAATTTTCTCTAATACTCATGCTTGTAAACCCCGTAGGTCACTCGTTTGGTCACTCAATGATGCAGTGTCTCCCTCTCGAAACAAAGGCGGATTTATGGTTTTACCGCTTGTGGGACATAAAACTTTTGTTACTAATCTTCTTCATATAATTAATACCCTATTGGTATTCATTACTCTAAATACACCTCTGTCTTTACGATATATCTTATGGTCGCTCACTTATGCTCATGCACTGTTTTGATCACTCACATGCTGACACACTGGTTTTTGCCATTTAAATGCTTGCTCACGTTTTAGTTCACTGAAACTTGGTCCCCCCCGCTCTCTATATTGGTCGATTCTGTTGGTCATGCACATGAATACACAATGTTTTGGTCGCTCACTAACCTGGTCCTTTGATCTCAAAGTCAACTCCCATGCTCCTATACTTCCTGGGTCACTATTTTGTTCGCTCAAAGACCCAATCCCTCGCTCTCTAGGTCACTCACTGACATAGTACCTCGCTATCTAGGTAATTCTCCAAGTCTCGCACATACTTGCACACTTCCTTTGTCACTCACGAAGGTTTTTAACAGCCACTACTACTAAACCACACATGTAGCTCGTCCATATTCCTCTGCGGAACTTCTAACGAATTGGTACATGTTGGGATATGCGTGTTCGTGTTGTGAACCTAACGTGAAGCTTGTTTCTGTGTAATGCTTGTATAGTGCTGCTGGTTTTTAACAGCTGGTGATGCGAAGATGAATCCATAGGAAAGAGACAACTGCCCTTACGGGGGAATCGAACCCGCATCCTCCCACTTTCCGGGTGATAGCCCTAGACCAGTGTTTCTCAACCGCCGGGTCGCGGCCCGGTTCCGAGAGCTGATATCATTCATACCGGACTGCGAATGATTAGCCGTTATTATATTAATTTTTTTTTGTCATTCATTTTCCGTTGGTTGTGTGTTTGACCGGGCCTTCGGCTCACAAAAAACATGGCCCCCACAAGGGATTGGCTGACAAGGTTCCAGCCCTGGAGGATTTTTTCACCATTTTTTTTTTTTTTCACGCTGCAAATTCATCATAAGGGGGGGGGGGCATAAAATTCTGGTTGGGGACACCGCATAAGATCCTGGCCTGGAACCCTGCTCCAGGATGAGGGGGCCATGGCCCTAGATCACTAGACTACACAAAGGCAACGAGTTTCAATCTTTCCTCTCGTGTGCAATCAACAGGACCGTCACTCTTTTGTTCAGTCACTAACATGTTCTTTGCCCTCTTGATCACTCTTTTGATCCCTCACGTACTTGCGTACTCTTTTGTTTACATGCTTGCAAACCCTGTAGGTCACTCGTTTGGCCATTCACTGATATAGTGTCTCGCTCTCTTAAACAAAGGCAGACATGGTTTTACTGCTTTTGGGCTATAAAACGTTTTTCACTAAGCTCCTTCCCGTTACACACACATCTGGGCATTATTCTGTTTTGAAAATGGTATTGAGAGTCGTTGTGCTGCCATCTGTTGTTATAAATCTCAACAAGCCACCAGAAAAAATTTGAGTACAAATGAACAGAATGATGTAATTGAAAAATTCTTTGTACTGAATGAAAAATTTTACACGTAGTATATAATTGATGCTATATTTTCAAAATCGAAAAAAAAAATATTTTGAAAATATAGCAACAATTATTGTTGCAAAAAAATTAACAGTAATTATTATTGTATAATAATAATTTATTTCCCCAGTTACCCTTCGTCTTCATGGTATTCAAACCGGCTCCCTAAAATCTGGGGACGCTTAAATGTTTTGTGCTTTCTTCCAGGGCCGCATTATGGGTGGGTGAGAGATGCAGCCTTTAACCTCAACATTACAGGGGACCATTCAAGTATTACGTAAGCAGATTTTCAGCCATTTTTGACCCCCCCTCCCCCCTTGTCAGCAGCTTAGAATATTTCATATCTTCAAAAAAGGGTGGTTGATGACGTAAGAAAAATTCAAACCCCACCTCCCCTTTTCATCAAAACTCAGCAAATCCGAAACTCCCTCAATGCTGATGTAATACTTGAATGACCCCACAAGGGGCGTCAAAATTCGCACGTGACCAACACCCCCCATAGCATTTAATTCAGTTTTCCCCATATAGCATAGTTTTCCAAACTGTTTTTTCCATCTCCCTCCTCCTTCAAAAATTTTTCCTTCTCATCGCCCCCCAACACAAGCCAACCCATGGGATTCTATACTGAAGCTTCGACCGCCCCTTTAGACCTTTCCATCCCTCATCAGGGGGCGATATTGCCCACTTTGGGAAACACTGCTATATAGATAAGGCCCCTCTTATCTATAAGCAAGGTTTTCCTACGAGTAGAGTTTCTGCGTCGTGTGCAGCGTGAAAACGCTGATTGGTTAAAAACCTGAAATTCAGGTCTTTTGACCAATCAGCGTTTTCACGCTACACGCGCTGTAGAAACCTGCTCGTAGGAAAACCTGGCTATAGGGGGTGTTTGCTTGACCTGGCTGACAAATCATTTAGTTGCAGCCTTGTTTTGAACGTACGGGCGATTAGAATTTTGAAATTTTGTTCATTCAGCCTCTAAATTCAGGATATAGAAACAGAAGTATGAATAAGTCGTATTGATTCAGTTACAAAACATGGTGTCCCACTGTGGGAATTTACAACGAGTACATGCAGAGGCGTATTTATGGTATTATTTTGTCACCGTTCTATAGTTTAGTCAGAGCCGCCCATAGGGGGTGTACGGCCGCAACATGCTCCGCATTTTATACTTTGGGGGAGGGGGCTCATTTACGGTAACAATAATGTCTTTCGTAATTTTTGAAAATCTACCTTTTCATTTAGAATAAAATACAGTCAAACCTCGTTAGTGCGTCACCCGGTTAACAAGTCACTCCGCTTACCGGGCCACTTTTTGGAATTCCCAATTTTCCTCAGGCAGGAATTGGCACAGCTATGGCTTACTCTGTTTAACGAGTCACTCCGCTTACCAAGTCATATTTTTGCTCTCCCTAGAGTGACTCATTAACGAGGTTTCACTGTAATTCTGTGTTTTTCATAAAGAGGTATATATAATTATGGAATTATTTCTTTTATAAATTCTGAATTTCCACCATATCTGGAATTCTGCATTTTCACGAATTCTGAAATTGAAAACTTTTTCATCAATTCTGAAATTCTAAACTTTTTCATCAATTCTGAAATTCTAAACTTTTTCACGAATTCAGAAATTCTAAACTTTTTCACGAATTCAGAAATTCAAAACTTTTTCATCAATTCTGAATTTCTGAACTTTTTCATCAATTCTGAATTTCTGAACTTTTTCATAAATTCTGAAATTCTAAACTTTTTCACGAATTCTGAAATTCAAAACTTTTTCATCAATTCTGAAATTCTAAACTTTTTCACCAATTCTGAAATTCTAAACTTTTTCACGAATTCTGAAATTCTGAACTTTTTCATCAATTCTGAAATTCTAAACTTTTTCACGAATTCTGAAATTCAAAACTTTTTCATCAATTCTGAATTTCTGAACTTTTTCACGAATTCTGAAATTCAAAACTTTTTCACGAATTCTGAAATTCAAAACTTTTTCACGAATTCTGAAATTCAAAACTTTTTCACGAATTCTGAAATTCTAAACTTTTTCACGAATTCTGAAATTCAAAACTTTTTCATCAATTCTGAAATTCTGAACTTTTTCACGAATTCTGAAATTCAAAACTTTTTCACGAATTCTGAAATTCAAAACTTTTTCATCAATTCTGAAATTCAAAACTTTTTCATCAATGCTGAATTTTCATCAATTCTTTCCAAGAATTTTGAACTTTTATCAATTCTGAAATTCAAAACTTTTTCATCAATGCTGAATTTTCATCAATTCTTTCCAAGAATTCTGAACTTTTATCAATTCTGAAATTCAAAACTTTTTCATCAATTCTGAAATTCAAAACTTTTTCAGCAATGCTGAATTTTCATCAATTCTTTCCAAGAATTTTGAACTTTTATCAATTCTGAAATTCAAAACTTTTTCATCAATTCTGAAATTCAAAACTTTTTCATCAATTCTGAAATTCTAAACTTTTTCATCAATTCTGAATTTTCATCAATTCTTTCCAAGAATTTTGAACTTTTATCAATTCTGAAATTCAAAACTTCCGTTAGTTCTGATAATATTTCTTTCATTTGTTTTCTTGCATTTATTATGAATTTCCATGATTTTCATATTCTGTGAATTCTCTTGGGTTGAATTCAGAATGAATCTTACCATTTGAATTGACGTTTGAATCTTAACACTTTATTATTTTTTTTTGTCAAAAAGTTTCAACGTAGGCTTCTACGATCTAGGATCAGAATCGAATCGATATTGCCGTCGGAATTTATTAAACAGAAAAATAGGAATGTCTTGGAGATAGACTTGACTTGCTTTTCTGACGTGATATAGCCATGATTTCAAATTCAAATGAAGTTTTCCAAACCATCAGTATTTTTAGCACCATTCTTCCTTCTGCGAAACTATTTTATCCCTTTTCTTTTCCCCCCTCGTGTTGATGTTGAATCTCAACATGTGTGTGTATCTGATCAACACATCCGCCATCTCTAATTTACTACAAGCATTTCTTCTTCTTCCCAATGAGCTTTTTTCTGTACCTCGAGAGAGATTTCGCTGCAAAAATTTGCAAAACATGAGGGTAAGTTTCGGTTTTTTTTTTTCTTTTTGCCACCACGTTTCCTTGATTACCTTCTTTCTTAAGACGACGTGTTTTTCGCGTAAATACGTACTTTTTTCACGTATTTTTTTACGCAAGAATTTTATAAGACGCGTGTTTCTTATTGTTATTTTTGTCTGGAGATTACGATGTATTTGCTTTTCGCATGGCCGTGTATATCTTACAGTGGTATGGGTGAGAAAGAAAACTTTTTGAAATCAACATACAGAAGATAAGAATGTATTTGTCGTGAAAAGAAATTTTCAATTTAATGAAAAAAAATTATTATATACAGGGTGTCCCATAAATTCTTAAATAGTTTAAAAATGGGGAAAAAATTGAAGTAATTCGTATAATATTTAATGCAGATAGGGAAAAAGTTATTCTCAAGAAGGGGGAATTCATATCATCTTTTAAAATTTATTTTTTAATTTGAAGGGGGAATCGGTTTGGGTCGGAAACTACAGCTCGAGAATTCCTGCTTGTAAGTGGATTCGTACGGCACCCATCTCGGAAGCACCCTGCGTATCAAGTTTGAGTCGGTGATCCATAATGGCCCGTTTACACGCGGTAAGTGATTAAGTTGGTAACTAAATTTTAAGTTACGGATTGTTCAGAAAAGTGTCCACACGATAAGTAATAAGTAGATGCTCATTGGATAATTTTTACAGAGGCGAGCGCAGTTAGCGCATGCGCGCTACATTCGACTCGAATCAACGGGGGGGGGGGGGAGACGCAACTCGCGAATTAAAATAAGAAGAATAATAGTAATGATTTTTTTATATATCTGGCATTCAAAGAGGTGGCTTTTTTTTTCAAAGCTCATAGCTTCCGCAACAATGGATGAAGATGATCCGGTAGAACTTACGAATACTGTGATCAGAGTCACATTATATGATAATTTTTTTTTTTTTGAAGAATACATTTATTTACTTTCACTTATACAAGAGGGGAAAAAAAGAATACACAACATATATATATTATAGACTTAAATATCGATTATGTGATATTTTAATCGAAGTTAAAGAGGAGATAAATTATTTATTGTGCGATAAGGTACCCCTGTACCCGCGGCACATTCCCAGATTAATTAAGTGATCCACGGCATAATTACGGATCACTTGAGTGATGCGAGGGGCAGAGTTCCAGAGCACTTAAGCGGCCCGAATACATTTCCAGATCTCTTGAAGGATCTGCGTAACATTTGGAGATCACTAAAGTGGCTCTGTAGGGGACTTATCAATAGGGAGAATGTTAGTTCAGGTGCCCACAAACTAGCGAAAGATTTCTCTTGTTTTTGGAACACCGAGTGAGATGCCATTAAGAGTATTTCATGTTTTTATAAAGTGTGGTTGATGACATAAGCATTAGCCAAACCACCCCTTCCCCCCTTGTCATCAAAAGTCAGCAAATCGGAACCGCCCCTTCCCGCCCCATCGATGCGGACGTAATACTTGAATGACCCCTTATATAATTTTTCCTGTAATATTTATATTGTTTTACCCCGCTTAAAGGTATAACATGTTTCAGGATACAAGAACCCCCCCCACCCGGAACATTTTTACCTAAATCCATACTTAATTATTACAGTGAAAAAGAACGGTAATTTAAATATCACCCGATATGTTTCATACAGTATACAGTTACTAATTTACTGACTGTATACTGAATACTATACTGAATTTAATGAAATTTTACGGTAAAAATTTACAGAGAAAAAAAAAGTTATAAAAAGGTAAAACAGTATAAGATTCTTCACTAGTCAGTTCATGAGCCGAAAGACGATACAAGCGGGTTCGGACTCGGCTAGACTTTGACTCTGGTCTGTATGCATAGGGTTACCAGATTTGGAAACCCCAAAATGATGACACAAGAGTGTGCCGCCTTAATAATGACTTTGCTGTCTCACAGCATGGTATGGCCGTTGGATGTGGGGGGAAAAAACGAACATAAACGCACACTCATGTATAATATATTTTTGTTTCATAGTGAATTTTCTTTCAGGAAAAAAATTCCGGAACCCTGGAGATGAGGACAAAAGGGGTGAAAGGTCATTTCAAAAACGTATTAGTACGGTCAAAATGACATGAAAAATGAGGGCATGTCGTCATAATTGAGGACATCTGGTAACTCCATATGAGGCGGAAATTAAAAAATAAGGGTCTTTCCAGAGCAATCTGGGGGTTCAACCAATTATCGGATCCAGGTGGTCCCTAATGGATCCCAACTGGTAATTGGATTGAGAAACGCAGATCTATATAAAGCAGTGTTTCTCGCAACCGTTGGGCCGCGGGCCACTACCGGGCCTTGGCATCAGTCAAACCGGGTCGTTGTGAGTGATTCATCTTTTAATTCTTATCCATTTATTTCCCATTAGTCGTGCTTTCGACCGGGCCTTCCACTCTAAAGAAAATACTCAACCGAGCCGCGGGATTCCAAAAGATGAGAACCACTGATATAGAGGGTGAACATTTACATAAAGAACATATAAGGATCCGGGTTCGAACCCCACAGTGGTGGTCGGCTGAAGTTGGTTTTCTGTGGTTCCCAAATTCAAGGCGCAAATGCGAGCCGATCTCCCCGTTAAAAAGTCTCGCCACAGAGAGCAACAGTCCTACAACGATAAATCATTCAATCATAACACTTCACTCATACACTTATAGTTAGAAAAACTGGTGTCAGATGGCAGCACTACACATAACAAGCATTACAGAGAAACAAAAAACTTCACGTCAGGTTTCACTACACGTACTCGCACATTCCCGCATGTACCGATTCGTTGGGGGTTCCGCTGAGGGGTGTGGGTGTGGGCGGGGTGCATGTGTGGTGTAGCAGTAGTAGGTAGGGCCTCCAAAAAAATGGCTCGGGGATCCATGATGTTCTTAAGTCAGACACCTCGTTGGGCAATTTGCCTGTTGTGGCGTTGTATTTGTATTTAAGTCACTTGACCTCAAATTACAGACGAAGCGCTGATCCTAGAGGCATACTTCCAATTAGAAAAAGTATCGAAATAACGTGTAGGCATTTCAGATATAGTCATTCGTGTTGGGATGTAGCAATACCTCCGAGATACATGCATATCTCTAGGAGGTAACGGATGTAGGGTCCCATCATTATCACAATCGCTTGAGCAGTAAATCGAGCTTATGCCAGTAATTGATTGAAGTTTTTTTCTTCGAAAGTTAGAGATAAGCAGCCTTGATAGTACAGCGGTGCTTGTGTTTAACCCTTCGATTAGCAAGCATTGAAATATCCAGAGAAGAAAGATTTTGAGGAGATTATATTAAACAAATAAAGTGCCGAAAACGAGTTCAAAAAATAGAATTTTGTTATTTGAGAAATATAAGAAACTCACGTGACTTATAAAGGGTTAACCACTTAACTGTTTCTTTTTTCTGCCATATTGTGCCCAAAAATAAGCACATTTTTTGAAATACAATTTTGTATACATATCGATTATATAAATTCAAATCAGCAGTCAAAACTGTTATAAGTATTGAATTTACTAGTTTATGATAGTTTTTAATTACAGCGAAAAAAATTACGTTTCTACTTTTTTCCGTAGAATTTACTGAATTGGAAAGTACCAGAATTAATATCCTGTTATGAGCCTCTCACTTCATTCATTCTTGAAAAGTTGTAAGGAAATGGTATTCGCAACTCGTGAATACCTGAACCAGTGCAAACCAAATTAGCTCCTTTTCCCCCATATAAACGAAGAGCAGTAAAACCTGACTTCAAACTATGTACGCTCGTTTTGCAATCTAAACTTTACTGGACTACAAGAGAAATGCAATCTAAACTTTACTGGAGCAATTTAATAAAAACACTGCAAACTAAAAGGGTGAGAAGACCCTTTTCACAGTGTTCGGGCCAAACTGTTAAGTGGTTCTCAACCTTCGGAAGCCCGTGTGTGGGGCCCAGTCATACACACAACCAACAAGACATCAATGGGGAATATAAAACTGCGAATACTAACCAATTAGGCAGGACCCTTTCAGGAATCCTTATTGCGCTGACGATTAGGACGTCAGTGCAATTGATAACAGACCAGACCAGAATTGAACCTTAAGCCGATTCCCAGCCCGCGAGGGCCAACTGCCGGCATAAAAACTGGCCAAGAAGGCCTGTGAAGAAGAAAATGTGTACATGTTTGTAGATAGATATGTGTTTGCATGAATGTGTAGTGTATGTAAAAAGAACTGGTCAAATTGGTGAAAAGTCATGGTCTGGCTATAAGCAGGCAAATGTCATCACAGAAGCAGGCAAATGTCATCACAGTTCACAGAAGCAGGCAAATGTCATCACAGTTCACAGAAGCAGGCAAATGTCATCACAGTTCACAGAAGCAGGTCACACAATCTGCAGCTAGCAACATATATTCGAAGAGGAATGGGGAAAACATCACATGGGAGTCGTGACGCAAAAAGAACTGGTCAAATTGGTGAAAAGTCATGGTCTGGCTATAAGCAGGCAAATGTCATCACAGTTCACAGAAGCAGGCAAATGTCATCACAGTTCACAGAAGCAGGCAAATGTCATCACAGTTCACAGAAGCAGGCAAATGTCATCACAGTTCACAGAAGCAGGTCACACAATCTGCAGCTAGCAACATATATTCGAAGAGGAATGGGGAAAACATCACATGGGAGTCGTGACGCAAAAAGAACTGGTCAAATTGGTGAAAAGTCATGGTCTGGCTATAAGCAGGCAAATGTCATCACAGTTCACAGAAGCAGGCAAATGTCATCACAGTTCACAGAAGCAGGCAAATGTCATCACAGTTCACAGAAGCAGGTCACACAATCTGCAGCTAGCAACATATATTCGAAGAGGAATGGGGAAAACATCACATGGGAGTCGTGACGCAAAAAGAACTGGTCAAATTGGTGAAAAGTCATGGTCTGGCTATAAGCAGGCAAATGTCATCACAGTTCACAGAAGCAGGCAAATGTCATCACAGTTCACAGAAGCAGGCAAATGTCATCACAGTTCACAGAAGCAGGCAAATGTCATCACAGTTCACAGAAGCAGGTCACACAATCTGCAGCTAGCAACATATATTCGAAGAGGAATGGGGAAAACATCACATGGGAGTCGTGACGCAAAAAGAACTGGTCAAATTGGTGAAAAGTCATGGTCTGGCTATAAGCAGGCAAATGTCATCACAGTTCACAGAAGCAGGCAAATGTCATCACAGTTCACAGAAGCAGGCAAATGTCATCACAGTTCACAGAAGCAGGCAAATGTCATCACAGTTCACAGAAGCAGGTCACACAATCTGCAGCTAGCAACATATATTCGAAGAGGAATGGGGAAAACATCACATGGGAGTCGTGACGCAAAAACCCCAGCTGTAACATCAAAAATGCAATACAGGTAATAAAGTTCTGTTTCAACTCAGTGCATCAGAAATTAATGGGGATTTACTATTGACAAATTTTATGTAGGAAAACAATCCAAAGTTCAAAAAGAGTCTTCTCGCTCTTTTTTTTTACACCTTTTTCAAATGTACATCATATGCAGGTCAAGTTCAATATGCAAGTTCAATTGGGAAATATATGTGTATATACAAAATTCAATAATGAGAAGATACAAATCGAATAGATGCGAAAAAACGTCAAAAGTGGATAGATACATAGTATGCAAGTAATGTGAGTATATACAATTGAATGAGAGAATTTATGTATTAAAATAGTATGATTACAATGAGATTTGTAGAAGAAAACATCTTTACAAACTCTCCCATGTAAGGCGCCCAATTTGTTTGGGCCTCCTATATTTCCTTAAGCAGTCAGCATCATAGTCAACAATTTCCCTCAGATGTTCGAATTGGGAACTAAACATTCGCTCGAATTGATCATTGTTTAATTTCTTAATGTATGTGAATATGTGAGGTATGTCCAAGTCTTGTCTGATGTTTATTCCGCGAACAAACCAAGGGGCTCCAACAAATCTTCTGAGTATTTTGTTCTGCATAGTCTGTAGTTTTTTGATATTCGTTTTACAAGCGTGCGCCCAAGCTGGCGAAGCATAGAGTAGAGTAGGTCTTATTATGGATTTAAAAAGAATAATTTTGTTCTTTAATGAAAGTTTTGCCTGAGGAAATGTGATGCGATTGAGCATACCCATAATTCTATTAGATTTGTTTATTACATGATCAATGTGTGAAGAGAAAGATAGATTTTTGTTGAGGATACAGCCCAAGTATTTTATTTGTCTAACAGGGCTTAAAGATTGTGTACCAATTTGAAGTCGTCTGTCCGGTATTTTACGACGTCTAGTGAACCATAAAAATTTAGATTTTTCAAGGAAGTTTTTTCAAATTTTTCCTCTCCGTTGAGACACGAGAGGAGAAGCACGTATCGAACAGTGCTCTGATGATCGTACAGTAGAGCCGATCTAACCGAACTAGCGGCATGAAGCTAGGCATCGTTCCGTACCCAGTCGGACTCACTCTAACTGAAATATTGTAGGGTTTAAATTATATTTAATCTAATTTTGTAATTCTACCCCCAAACGACTTGACTAAATTCCCATAATGGCACTTGAACTGAAGAAGCAACCGATATGTTTCTTTCATGGACACTCGTTATCCCCGGGCAACAAAGCATGGTCCACCATGGCGGAAACCTTTAGCAACCAGAAGGTTCGACCAGCGGTACAGAGCCAAGCTGCCGTCAAATACCTCGCTAGAATTGCTGAGCATTTCACCCTTTGGAGACGAGTCCATCCACGGAACATGTCGGGTCACTTCAAGACTCACTCGTGCCCTGCTGATGACATTCTAGAGAAAGCCTTCCTGGTCTACCTGGAACTCCGGAGACAGCCGAAAGATGGCAGCACGCTCCAGCTAGAGCTTGCAATCCGGCAGAACTTCGTTCAACTCCTCCGAGCCGACAGCAGCTGCTTTTTCAACCAGCCGTCGCGCAAGGTAGTTGCAGAAAACTACTACACGAGGATAAACGAAGCAATCTACCAAATTGTCCGGAAGCGGGACAAAATCCCGGAGTTCCTCGTACCCGCCCCAGCGAAGGTGATCCCCCCAAAAAGCAGTGGTGAAAATCAAGCTGCAAAAGACAACAACACGCCTCAAGGACTGAACGTCCCCGCAGATCTCGCACAACCAGGCAAAGCCCCTGAACGATCTGCGGAAAAACCGGGAACCAAGACCGGAGAGAAAGGCGAAGAAACCACCGTTAAAGCCTCCCCGGACTCCCATCCGACGGCGGCACCGGTTCAAACTGACCAATCGCACGCTTCTCCAGAAGACGAAGCCCCGCCCACAACGGTCGGCGATCAAGACGGCCAGAAGCAGCCGGTTCCTGAGCGAAGCAGGCCCTCGCTACTGATCCGGTGCGGTCGACGATGGCGCACGGTGGCGAAAAAAATTAAGGACACATGCAACGCCGCGTGTGAAGTGAAATTCTCGCGTGGCGATTACAAAATCAATTTTTCGGACTCTAACGACCGTGACAGAATAATCGAGTTCCTGTCCAAAGAGGAAATACCAATTCTCAGGCAGTCCGCTCAAGCTGCGGACATTTTCAGCGTAATCTTACGCGGACTCGATTCAGCAATACCAGCTGAAGAAATACTTCAGGAACTTACTGATGAGGGCTTCAAGCCGATCAGAGTGACCCCAATAAGATCACGAAGACGAAGGATTCGGTCCAAAATCCTACCCCTATGGAAAGTCGACCTGCCCAACAGCGACGAATCCAAAGAAATATTTGGACTCAAGCAACTTCTCCTAGTTGCTATTTCTGTCGAGAAGCACCGACGGAATCCAAATCGAAAGTCTCCGACACTTTGCTTTCGCTGCTTAAATTGGGGTCACTCTGGTGTCTCGTGTGAGCTCCCTCAAAGATGTATGTTTTGTCCCGGATCCCATGACCGGAAGCAATGTCCCAAAAAGCGTGGAATTGATCCCCCTGAATGCTGCAATTGTGGTGAAAACCATCCAAGCACCTCGAGAAAGTGCAAAGTGTTCAAAAGTGAACTTGCAAAAATGAAGGGGAACCTCGAACAACAGGAAAATCCCACGTCAGACGCCGAGACCACACATCCCGCGATTTTTCGAAGATCAGGGAAAAATTTCAAAAATCCAAAATATATCCCGAGGAAAGTTTGGGAAAGCTTCCTAACCCACAAGAACTCGAACCTTCAGAAAAAAGCTGCCACAGGCAATTCGAACCTCCCCGCTGACAGCAGTGATGACAAGCCACCTGCATCTACGGACTTGGTGAAGGAAACCAGCGGAGCAAAAAAACACAAGTCCCAGCCTACGGACTTTAGCCACCCTATCGAGAAGGAAGACAACTCGAGGCTCCAAGGCGTGAAGAAAAAGACTCCGCCCCGACCCAGAACCGATGGCACTGGGCATGAGTGCTCCCCGGGCCCATCCGGACCTTATGACGGCAGCGCAAGTGCCACCTCCTCCGACCAAGTAGAAGCTGACGAAGCTCGTAAGCCCGCCTCCCCGGCCTCTGTCTACTCGCCCTCGACATCGTCAACGTCCTCGGACTCGGACTCTGAATCGTCCGCCAGTCTCGACTCAGCACGGGACTTATTCGACTTTGCCAAGGCATGCATTCAGGATTCTGTCCAGCAATGCTCAAAGAAAGAGAGACGAGCAACTCTGCAGAAATTTTTGAAAGAGGCAGATCGCATTCTCGGCAGATAACCGAAGAGAATGAAGGAGCAAAGAAGCAGCTCCCATAATTAGCAACATTAGCGTTGCATATTCTATCTTTTTCTTCATTTCATCTTCCCATCCTTTTCGAGAATATTTTCTAAAAAATTCCCATAAAAATTTCAAAACTTAAAAACTTTCAAAAAAAAAAAAAAAAAAATATATATATTTTATTTTTTCTCTTCTCCATCTATCGCTACGAACTTTTTTAATATGACTAATTCTATTCCTCTTTTTCTTCACCTTCTAATTAATAATTTTTAATAAATTGTATTTTTGTGTATTTTCATTCCTTTTCAGCCAATCCCTGACAAGCAACTCTTCCGACCAATGAGGATGAGACACGACGAACCAAGATGGCGTCGCAGAAGCAGTCCACTTTACTTTTCCTGCCGAAAATATTAATAAGTAATATGACTAATAAGTTCGGAAAGACATGTTTGATTTTTCATGGTTAATTAATTTAAATTAATTAACGTTGACATACTCCCTAATTCTGACATACCACACGCACTTCACAATCCACATACATTTGCACCCTTGCCTTTCTCTTCACAGTGGTCCCCCGCGGGCCGGTTCAGAAGGCGGCAGATGTCTGAAAACAGATAGGCCCCGCCAGAAATCTTTTTAACTTTGAACTTTGAACTAAAAATTTGCATTTGTCACTATTCAGTTGGATGGCAGATTGATCACACCAATATTCTATTTCATCCATGGTTTCTTGTAAATTATTGAAGGCCTGATTTGCATCCCTGCTGCTGCACAAAACTGCACAGTCGTCTGCAAATAAAGATATTATGCCATTTTGGGGACAAGGTATGTCATTAATGTATAGCGCAATTGATAACAATTAAAAAAATAATTTGGTTATCGAACATTACTTTATAACATTTTAACATATATATTTTCTTCAAAATATTCTCAATATATTAATAAATTTAGATTTATTTTTCAATTTTATCAGTCATCAAGTATTAAATATGCGTATATAATTAGTATTGAAAACATTTGTTATACAAACACGTTTTTATAAACTTTTGTGTTTAACAGATGGCGCTGTAAAAATTATATCTTTTGACTATCCCGTCTATTTTTATAGAAGGGCCCATTTTTTCCTTATTTTTTCAACGAAGCGAAGCCTACATGAATTTTTATTCTTTATTGAAATCAAGGATTAGAATTATTTTCCCAACTTCTAAATAAAAAAAAATATTATGATTGTAGTTAGTGTTATATTTTTTTGGAGATAATTCGCAGTTTCTAATATTTTCGTATATTCGGGATTACAATTTCCCGTATTTTTCCTCAAGGAAGTGTATTGTCAGCCTACGTATATATATATACTTCTACATCCTTTAAGCCCGGTTTTCCTGGGAGCAGGATTAACGTGAATCGCCCAGCGTGACACGTCGTCCACTCATCGATAAGAAAAAGCAGCGCGACTGTTTTCGTACAGAGCGCAATACGCCTCACGATGGCGGTTTACTTCGTGCGTGGTTTGCCGACTGCTTCTGGAGGAGTCAAATGCGTCGTGCGCCGTGGTTTTGCCGATGTCCTCTTTTCACTCTTGTGTGTTTTCTTTCCCTTCCCTTCAAACCGGAGCATGCAGACGACAGAGTAGCCTGATGCCAAGGCCACATATACTTTAATATAGCCGTCTTGAGCTGATGCGCCACGCTAGGAAAACACAAACGCGTAGCGTGATTAAGTAACACGTTTCTGCCGACGCGAAATGATCCACTTCGGTTCACGCGGCGTACAAAACCGACTCCTAGGAAAACCTGGCTTTACCTCTTGAGCGTTTGAAACTAACGTAACGCGTTTTTATGGGTTTTCCCATTCAATGCGAATTATCCACATGAGCTTCGGACAATAAGCTCGTGGCACAGTTACAGATCACTTAAGGGAGCCGTGGCATGTTTGCATAGAATTTGCGTTACCAGCGACGTATTTCCAGTTAATTGAAGTGTCAGACGGTACACAGTTCCACATCACTGAAGTGGCCCGCTGCACATTCACAGGTCACTAAGTTCCCTGCTTTGCAGCCTCCTCTTCCACATCATTTAAGGGATCCGCAAAGCAGTTCCAGAGCCCTTAAGCAACCAGTGGTACAGTTCCACATCACTCAAGCGGTGCGCGGCACATTCACAGATCACTTAACGGACAGAGCACTTAGGTGACCCGTGGTACAGTTCAGCATCACTCAAGTGCAACGCGGTACATTCCCACTTAAGGGAGCCGTGGCATGTTTACAAATTACTTGAGTGACCCGCGGCAGGGTTCTATGGCACTTGAATGGCCGACGATGCAGCTCCACATCACCCACCCCGCCCGCGGTGCACATTTCCACATGACAAGTAGCCTTCAACAAATTTTCAAACCATTGATTCAAAAAAGAGCCCTCACTTCCCTGAAGGATGAGTACCCTTGCCTTAGATCAGCGGTTCTCAACCTTTTCTGAATCGCGGAGCCCTTCTCAGTGAATAATTTCTCTGGCGGAGCCCTGTTTAACTCGAAGAGCCCTTTTTAGTATATTATTTATATGGCGGTACACTTTAGACCTCTTTTTTTGTTTGTTTATCATATTTATTGATTTATTTTATTATTCTCGAGTGGCCGCGGAGCCCCTGGGAAGAGCACATGGAGTCCCAAGTGCTCCGCGGAGCACCGGTTGAGAACCGCTGCCTTCGATGGTACTTTCAAACCTGCAGATCAAGAATTTAGTTAGATCCGTTCTGTTTTTATTGGATTGGTTATCTGGTAAATTTGTAGAATTGGAAAAATAAATTAAAATTAATAGAGATATAGATCACTCTCCCTCCGGGTAACAGCCCCAAACCCCCGGGATGATGATCTAAAAAGAGACGACTTCAATGGTCTAATTCATCCCGAAGAGAATGATATTTTATTCCACGCGTATCGTCATGAATTTTTGAATGACTCTTGTGTTTTTACGCACGAGTGGATGACCAAGGTCCACCGTCGCTTAACGCGACTGACTTTTTGGGTCAAGTTTGGACTTTTTTTTTCGGTCTATCCAAAGCCCTTATACAGAGCATGACGATAAAGCAAGGAGCACGAGTTGTAAAAAAAATCATTATACGGGGATAGAAAGAGATATGTAAAAAAGATTCACGTTTTTTATACCAAACGTGAATCTTTTCCCAAACAGTGTTCGGGCCAAACTGTTAAGAGGTTCTCAACCTTTGGAAGCCCGTGGCCCAGTCATACACATAACCAACGAGAAATTAGTGGGAAAAGGAAACTGTGAATAACTCACGGCCCATCTATGCAGTTTGGGAAAACAGTCGAATCCCGTTATAAGGGGCTATTCAAGTATTACGTAAGCAAATTTTTAGCCATTTTTGACCCCTTTCCTCCCCTTGTCAGCAAAATTTCGTCATCAGCTCTGCCCCTCTGAATCCAACTCATATTTTCATAAAGGGTGGTCGATGACGTAAGCATTATCCAAACCCCTTCTTGTCATCAAAAGTCAGCAAATCGGAAACCACCTCTCCCCCCCCCCCATCGATGATGACGTAATACTTGAACGGCCCCTAACGACCTCCAAGAGACCAGAGAAATCACTTCGTTATACGAAATTTCGTTATAAATGAATTCCAGGTTTCTGCATTATTCCTAGGTAAACCTTGGGAGATTGGAAAAGTGTTCGTTAGAACGAGTTTTTTTTCGCTGTAACGGTATTCGTTAAAACGGCATTCGACTGTACTGGTCCACAAAAAGCAAAAAAAAAAAAATTAAACTGCAAAAAATTTAATTTAAATTAGTTCTTTTGGTGCTTTTGTGTGTGTGTGTGTGTGAGTGCTTCAACATTTTTTTAATCTCAGTTCTTATTTGGACTATTCTGGAGCCACGGATGATTGTTGTCTGAGGCAAGCGAGCCGTGCTTGGCAAAAGTTTGAGAATTACTTCCTTAAATACCGCCCTTATGGAGCAATTCAGCTTTTATACGGCCTGGAGAAGTCATACAGCATTTGAATCGGTCTGGTCCGATCAATCGGTTAAGGGCGGTACTCACTGACATGGTTTAAACTATAGTCGCAATTTTTTGAAAAGAGATCCACACGGAATGGTTAAATACAGGTTTTTAACCAATATATGTTGATCTCTTATCAAAAAAATTGTGACCATGTCGGTGAATACGGCCCGGATCCGGGTAAATAAATCGACCAATTGCTGATCGTAGTTAAAAACTTTAGTCGAGCTAATCGACTCGGTCAATCCGATTGAAATTCGATCAAAATTTTCATTAGAAGTTTGTAAATTAACTTCATTTATTCTACGGAACCGATTAAATGTCTTGTGATCATATTTAAAGTGATCATATTTGAATCGATATTTTCTGATGAAAGGTTTAGGCATTTGAGGTCGATTCAGGGAAAAAACGGTGATGGTTTCAGTTCTGAATTGAGTTTGAGGGGAGTTTTAGAAAGACAAGAACAAAATTTATTGTCTCGATTGCAAATAGTTTTCGTATTCGGGAAGGTTCAGTTCTACCAGCACCCCAGTGCCATTTGGGAACGAAATCCACTTTTGCATATTTTCTTCAATTTCTAACATCAGTAAGCAAATCAATTGCGTATAATCACCAATTCCACGTTTTTTTTATAAATGATTAGCTTTTGAATATATTGGACTAAAATTAATCTATTAAATTTTTTTGATTAATCGATAAAATTTTTTTTGATTAATCACTGGGGAAAGTTTTTTTGATTAATCGGTAAAAAAAATTTTGATTAATCACTGGGGAAAGTTTTTTTTGATTAATCGATAAAAAAAAAGGATCAATCGATAAAAAAAATTGATTAACCGATAAAAAAAATACGATTAATCGGGGGGGGTGTTTGATTAATCGATACAGAAATTTTTGATTAATCGATACAGAAATTTTTGATTAATCAATAAAAAAAATTTTGAACACACAATTAAAAATTTTAATCGATTCCCAGTTTGAACAATCGTCAGAGAAGTAATCTGTCGTTTCTCGGCCCCTCGAAGACGTAATTCGCCTTTGAAACAAAATTTCATTCAGCTTTTACGTGGTCCTCGGAGAAGTTCATGAACCGAGTATTCTGGAATTTTTTACTGCCCTGCAAATACTAGAGTAATTCAGATTTTATCCTGCCCTCTAGAGACTAGAGAAGCTATTATCAACCTTTCAAACAGTTTTCAAAGAAAAGAGTAATCTATTTCTTTATATGGCCCACGAAAAAGAAATTTACCTTTTAATTAACCAGCGTTAGAAGAAATCTCATTCAGTTATATTATACGCCTCTCGAAAACTTCATTCAGCTTTCACACGGTCCTCGAAGCAGGGCCATCTTAAGAGTATCAGGGGGGGCCCTCGGGCAAAGCGATATTTTTGAGGCCCTAGCTAGAAATGCTTGTCCGCACCAATTTACACGCTTAACTCGAAAATTTTAATCGAAACTCATTTTTGTGAGGGCCCCCCTCCCCATGCTCTTGAGGCCTCCGGGTAGGCCCATGCGTTAAGACTTTTTTTCCTTGTGATTTCAAAACAGGCCTTGTTGAAATCTAAGTTCTATCACGTGTACGTAGGTGGTTCAAAAAGTTTTTATACTATTTTCGGTGTTTTACACCCTATATATGTTACATGAAATTTCAAAAAATCCACACGTGCATTAACAGATTTGAGTGTAGCTTATGAGCATTACATGAAATCCTTTAAATTTTGGTTCACAACCCTCACCATTACTAGCTGAATGCGCTCTCAGTGAAAATGAAACATTTCCATTCATTAGTTTTTTTCCGCAATCGAATATTACATTCGGTAATTCAAAATTTATTACTGTTTCCACCATTTTTCGGGATACTTTAAGCCACAAAATGCTGTTATGAAGTTCACTCCAGTACCATTTTACACAGAAAAGCGCTCTGGAACGCAATCGGATGCCTTAAAAAGCTGGCGAATGAGTATACAATTCAGATTTTATACGGCTCTCGAATAAGTAATCCACTTTTTACGCAGCTCTCTAACAAATTAACTCAAAACCAAGTTATTTCAGATTCCATACGTCCGTGGGAAAAGTAATTCACCATTTATACGGCCTGTAAAACCGAAATGTTGTGCTCTCTTGTGAGCTGAGCTGAATGTAGCTTAATTCGCCGATTCCGTGGCACAATTTTTTATTTCCATTCTATTGGTCTTATCAGTGGGCCCCTTAAAAGCACACGCCGCAGCCGAAGAGGCTCGGAATGAAGAGCCGTCTTAAGGGCATCATGAGCCTCCCCGGGACGAGTGATTTTTCTCAAGTCCCCTACCTTACCAAATACCCCCCCCCCCCAGAAACACCTGCCTACCAGTTCACATACTTGTGAAAAAATTCAGGCAGATCTCGTTTTCATGAGGCCCCCCTCTGCTCTCGACGGGGCTCCCAGGGGGGGGGGGGGTAAGCCCACGCGTTAAGACGGAACTGCGTGGATGGACACAATACCTGCGCATATTTTGAGAATGCTCAGCGGTCATTTAATATAATTACTTGGACACCAGGAAACAGATGGCGCTCATCATATTTTCCAAGTCCTATTTTTTCATTAAACACATGATAATGGCGGCTGAAAAAAAAAAGAGAATCGTTCTAGTTTTAGATTAAGTTTCTCACTAGAGCTAATGTTTCTAGTAAATGGGCCAAAAAGGAGAATAAAATGGAATTCCCCCCTCCCCATTCTATCTCCATTGTATTCCATGACATACTCATCAAGACCCAGGTCGAGAGTTTTGGGATAAGTGGGTGTGGCCCCCCCCCCCCCACAATCCCTTGGGAAATACAATATGTGGTCGGTTGTTGGATTCCGTCATTTCCTTGACGGAAGAATTTGGCTTGATGGCGTAATTGCTGTGAGGTGGGAAAAAACACGTAATTCTCTGTGCAATGTATTCCGGGTTATTTTAATGGGGATGAGACATGACGCATTTTTCGCTGAATGCGGGCTACATCAATTTTGCTGCCCCCTTTTCCCCCCCATTCCAGTCTAATTTTTTTTTAATACTCTTTTCTTCGAAATCACCGCCCTGCTATAAACCCGCTCGACCTCTTCCCCACTCCTGCGAGTACATCTGTGTTATAAGTCACTGTTTTAGTCATTCACATGCCCGCACACTCACACGCCTGGTCACTCACACACTTGCATACGCTGTAGGTCACTCTTTTGGTCACTCACACACTTGCATACGCTGTAGGTCACTCTTTTGGTCACTTTCACGTTTGCATATGCTCTAGGCTAGGTCATTCTTTTGGTCGTTTACATGTTTCCCCGCCCTCTAGATCACTTTTTTGGTCATTCACGCGCTTTCACAACCTCTAGCTCACTCTTTTGGTCATTCACATGCTTGCACACGCTCTAGATCACTCACTGACCTGGTTTCTCGCTCTGTAGGTCACTCTTTTGTTCATTCACGTGCTTTCTCACACTCCAAGTCACTCTTTTGTTCATTCACATGCTTGCTCACGCTCCAAGTCACTCTTATTGCAAACTCTCGCAAATTCTCTTGCAATTTCTCTAGGTCACTCTTTAGGTCACTGCCTGACCTAGTCCCTTACTGTCTCGGCAGCAGGGCGTCTTAACAGCATCAAGATCTTCTAGGTCATTATTTTGGTCGTTCACATGCTTCCCCGCCATCTAGCTCACTCTTTTGTTCATTCACATGTTTGTTCACGCTCCAAGTCACTCTTTTTTGCCCACTCACGTGCTTGCAATTTCTCAACGTCACTCTTTTGGTCACTGACTGACATAATCGCTTACTGTCTCGGCAGCAGGGCCGTCTTAACAGCATCAAAGCCCCCCCCCCCCCCCCGGGCAGAGTGATATTTTTTAGGCCTACCTGGCCAGCAATGCTGCCTGTTCGTAACCAATTTATACTATTACTCCCAAAAATTTTAACCGGATATCATTTTTATGAGCCCCCCCCCCTCACCTCTGCTCTTGCAGAGGCCCGAACATAGTAAGCCCATGCGTTAAGACGGCACTGCGCGGCACAGGCGGATTTATTCAGAGTTGTACAAATTCTGCTGCCCTTCTCCCATTCTACTAATTTTTTCTGCTATTCATTCATCAAATTTTCCGCCCCCTTTGAACTTGCCGCCATGGGATATAGCCCGCAAAGCCCCCCCCCCCCCATATATACGCTACTGACTACACTGCTAACACATACAAATGTAATAATAAGTTAACTTCATGAGACAAAATTTCCGAATTTTGAATCTAAAATGGAAATTCTGGAACATATGAAATCCAAAATTTAAATTCTTGAATTTTGTCCACGAAAATGTTACATGAGGACGAAGTAAAAGAACGTCCACAAAATTATTTAGTCTGGTCACTCTATGGCCTTGGAAAATAGGGTAGCATTCCACACGTACAGTATATACCAGGCGACCATAAATTAAGTTGGTCTGTAGAGATCAACCTTTTTCCAGTCGCGAGCATCCATCATCAAAAGAAGAGCACCCTTACGGCAAGTTTGACACACGAATGCATGAAATCAGGATGATTTCAATCCTTGAATGCAATTTATGCAACGTGTTTAATTGGAAAGTCAATCAAGTGCATGTGAGCACGAAATCGGGCACGAGCACCGAGCACATTGTGTGCTTCAGGGAGAGCACTGCGGTGCTCACGAGCCTGGTTTAGAGCATGGGTGGAGGAACGTTTCGACTTGTGAGGTCCCTATCTCACCTAAGATCACTTTTCCGAACAGTATAAAAATTGGATTAACTTTTTCGAGGTCACGCAGTACAGAAAAATTTAACTTACTTGGTTTATGACCAACTTCTTCGAGGGCTGTGTAAAATCTGTATGAATTCTTCAAGGGCTGTGTAAAATCTGTATGAATTCTTCAAGGGCTGTATAAAATGCGAATTACTTCTTCAAAAATCCATATAAACGATGGATGAGAACTGTTGAGAACTGCATAACTTATAAAAAGGGCAGTAAGAAATGTGAATTACTTCTTCGAAACCCCATATAAACGATGAATTACCCTTTCGAGAACTGTTGAGAGCTGAATAACTTATAAAAGGGCTGTATAAAACGCGAATTACTTCTTCAAAACCCCACATAAACTATTAATTGCCGTTATCAGAACTGTTAAGAGCTGAATAACTTATTTAAGGTACGTATGAAATGCGAATTACTTCTCCAAAAACCCATATAAACGATGAATTATCCTTTTGAGAACTATTAAGAGATGAATAAAACGTGTTCAAGGACTGCATAAAAGAGGGAATTACTTCTTCAAAAATCCATATAAACGATGGATGAGAACTGTTGAGAACTGCATAACTTATAAAAAGGCTGTATGAAATGTGAATTACCTCTTTGAAACACCCCATATAAACGATGAATTACCCTTTTGAGAACCGGTAAGAGCTTACTGAAAGGCTATATAAAAGGTGAATTGCTTTTTAAAAAACATATAAACGATGAGTGTTACATTTTTGGGAACTGTTAATAGCTGAATTACTCCGTCTAGTAAAGGCGTCGTCGCAAAGAAAGCATTTGGGTGCCAGAAAGGTTTCGAGATGTCCTGTTTTTTTCTGGATTCAAGGGCTTATGCAGGGCTTGAGATGCATTGTACATTCATGAATCATCTTAATCGGGCCATTCTTATGGCCTCTCCTTGGCCTATGTACTTACATTGTTCACTGTCATTCCCGTTTTCTAATTTTTACTTTTGCAATAAGATTTCAATGTATGATCTAAAAGCTGAACACAACGAACTGTCCGTAAAAAATTTGATTAAATCAATTTATTAAACTTCTTCTCGAGGATCGTGGAATGGGCTGTTACTCAAGGGCTGTTAAAAAGAGGAACTCTTTATTTTCGTATGAAAGATCGATCACTTCTTTGAAGACCGTAATAAAAGCAAGGTAATTTTCCAGGACCGTATAAAAGCTGAATAATTTATTTGAAGACTATATGAAAGTTGGATTGTTTGTTATAGGGCCTTATAAATTCTCTTCTAAATTCCACTGTTTATGAATTAATTCCTTTGAGTACCGAACTAACGATAACATCGGGCTGAATGTGCGAAACATTTGCGAGAGTGATCACCCACTCAGCGGCTGAGAATACCGTCAATGGCATTCGAATGACACACGTTAATGGTGAAGAATTTCTCGATGAAGTGACACCACATATAACCAGAGGCGGATTTATGGCGTTGACGCCTGCGGGCTGTTCAAATTTCACCGCCCTTCTCATGTTGTAAAGTCAATGTTCTTGACCACCAATAACTTAAATTTGCCACCCTAAGCTGTAGTTCGCTTGCCTTCCGTAAATATACCACAGCACATAACCAACACCGTCTGCGGCAGAAGGCCTCCGCGCCAAGCTCGTGACGTCACTGAAGAAGGTCACCCTCACCTATAGTCATTGGGTGCAGCTAAGACGGCTGTGATAAGGTTATATCTAGTGGTTATAGATATAGCACACCCACGCATGCGCCATCTTTACCCTTTTTGTAGTTTATCCAATGGCTATAGGTGAGATGACCTTCTTCAGTGACGTCACGAGCGTGACCATAACTTTGCCCCTCCCCCCTTCCTCTTGCAAGTACACCCATGTCTCTAAGTCACTCTCCCACGCTCATACACACTCTCTAAGTCATTCTTTTAGTCATTCACATACTTGCACACAATCTAGGTCACTCTATTGGTTATTCACTGACATGGTTCAGTTAACAAGCGTGAAGGAAGAAGCAATGCAGCTTCTTGAGCGTCTGTTTCCCATTTTGAGGAAGTGACAAGAACCCGGCGCACAGAGAGCACGGGCAGATCTCCAACACAATAATATTGAAATTCAGACATCTTCCGTTTTCACTCCTAAACGATGACAAATGGCAGCACCAGTACAAAACGAAACAAGAACATAATTACTTATTCCTCCAGCAAGGCCTGTAACTCATAAGATCGGACTCTAGGCAAATATGAATTTTTTGCGTGTAATCAATACAATCTTTTCGAACACATCGTGTTCATTAACACAGACAATCACGTTACACTTGTGAGCACACTTCGAGCTCATCGAGTATACACATAAAAATACACGCTGGTACCATACAGTCTAACGGACTAAATGATATCTTTTGATATCACTTAGTCCAAAAATGATATCCTGATCGCTTACAGATGGCGCTATCTTTTGAAAATTTTGTTATTTTTTCACAAATGATTTTTTTTGAACAAAACTCAAATTAATCATTATCAGTGCATTATCAAGCAATTAACTGCATTATCAAGAATTCATAAATTAAATAAAAATTAAATTTTAAATTTACGAACATTTTCAAACAGTAATTTTGCTAGTTGAATTATAAAAAAGTTAATTTATTATGATAGATTTTGAAATCACATTTTGCATGCCATCCTCTTGAAGCATAGATAAACCTATAATCGCCGTGAAAGCCATGGCTGTTCGGCGCGGTCCGTACCAGGAGCCATAGATCTCGTTTGGGGTGAACTAGAACGCCAGCGCTGCAAGAATCTGTGTCAGCTCTTTGGCATGAAATGGCGTTCTATTCCACTCCGAAAATGGGTGGTGGAACAATGCACATAATCGGATAGTGTATGCGCTACTCCCGAAGTGCGACCAAGAGTTTTGGTCAAAGTCAGAATTACAGAAATGATTCTGGCTTTGACCGGCCATTTCACGAAGTGGCCGGAGATCCCTGGCCAAAGCTCGATGTGCTGATGTAAGATGGTCCGGTGAGTCAAATACATTTTTTTTTAATCGCCAACTGTGATACATGTCTGTGTATAGTAGCTGTCTCCCCCTCCCCCCGTTCGATGAGCTTGTACCCACTCGTGGGTTCAGGGCTGAACCTGAAGAGCTAGATGCACCCAGGTTCTCACCGCTCATGCGATTTCTAATCTTCCCGAAGGATGGAAGCAACTGGAAGTCATCGTCTCGCACAAACTGGTCCTAACTTCAGACCAATCGCTCTGTAAAAGATAGGGATGTATTTACTACACGTGTGAGATCTGGACAATCTAGTCAAAGGCTCGAGCAAGGCTGTCATATGAAAGAAGTACCCAAATGAGAAGAATAGACGTCCATATGAGAATAGACGTCCATATGAGAAGAAGTACTCAAATGCAGTCAGTACTCCGGTGCGGTCAACATTTCTCACAACAATGCTGAAACGAAATCTGATCAACTCAAAGAAAAATCAGGCGTCCAATAGAAGAGTCTATAATTCATGACCGGTGGAAGAACTCGAAGACAGGTGCGGTGGTTTTCCCAGCTTCGAGGCGCGAATGCGAACCGGTCTCCCATTTGAAAAAGTCTCTCCGGAGAAAGCAGGCAGACCTACGACACGATATGGACATGATATGAAAATTCAAGCATTTTCCATCTTTACGTCAAAAATAGAAGGCAGATGGCAGCATGAACACGAAACAAGCGCAACTCAGCAACATAAATACGTTAGGGCCACACACGCACTCAGAACACACGTTCCGGCATGTGCCGATTCTTTAGAAAATCCGTAGAGAAATGTGTACGAGGTGCGTGTACGGTTAAGTAGTAGTAGTAGTAGGTGCGGATCGGTTGGAGATGGACATGTGATGGTCCAATGACGCCAATGGAAAGTCTTGATTCTGAGTAGTGTAGCGATTGCTGGCACGAGGCAGATGCCAGCACCAGCACAACGAAACAAGCATATAAGTCTGACAACATGCATCCGAGGGCCACACACACACACACACACACACACAAACAAACAACACAACACACTCATCAACACGTTCCCACGTAAAACCAATTCCATAAAAATTTTCCAGTGGGATGTTTATGCGATGTGTGGTGAAGTTGTAGTTTTTTGTGGGTAAAGTGGCATCTTCGAACGGAAAAAAAGTTCGCCAGAAAGACCAGAAAAAAAAACATGTACGCGGCAGATTTATTCAGTTGCTAAAATATTTATGATGTGTGATGCCTGTAATGATACAATCTTCGAGCACATTGTGTTCATTAGCACAATCATGTTTCACTCGTGAGTACGAGCACATGTATAAAAAAAAAACGAAAATACACGCTGGTATCATACAGTCTAAAGGGCTAAACGATATTTTATAAATATTATGACACAACCACAATTAATGGACTAAAATGGATAACCAGAGATATTCCTAAGCTGTTATTTTGTAGTTATGTAATATAGTATTTCTGATTGCTTACAGATGGCGCTATCTTTTAAAAAAATCTGTTTGTTTTTTTTTAGGAAATGATTTTATTCTCATTAAAAAATAATTAATCATCATCATTTGAAGAATTTATAAAATAAATAAAAACAAGACTTTGAATTTATGAACATGTTCCAAAAAATTTTATAAGTTGAATTACAAAAAAGTTAATTTATTATAGTAATTTAAAAATTGAATGTTGTAGCGGTTCGATCAGCTGCACCACAGTTCGGTAGAGGCTTCGTTATCGCATTGGGATGAACTAGCCTCAGTTTGCGAATTTATATGCTCGTACCCGAAAATTTGATCGCTTCTTCGTGAGGCGACCGGGTGAGCCAAAGCTGCTTTAAGACGGCACTGTTTCGGCTACGGAATCAACTCCTGACATATCTTTACGTTATAGAGACGTCACAGTTCAATGCCGTATAGAGAGAAAAAATATAACTGAAGTTTATCTCTTGGAGGAGGTATGTATTTTTCTCTATATCCTCCCACACGTATGTGCGTGCTCTATATTTGTATTACACGCATTCCAGTCGAGGGAGATTATGTAGGGGGGGGGGGGCTGCAACAGGAGCATTTCTTTTAAAAATACAACTTAAATCCAGGGCCGTCTTAAGAGTATCATGGGCCCCCGGGCCAAGTGGTTTTTCGGAGGCCCTACCTGGTAAATCCTAGAAAATTTCAACCGGATCTTATTTTTGTGAGGTGCCCGGGTGGACCCATGCGTTAAGACGGAACTGCTTAAATCCAACGCGTGGTCACCCCATTGTACAACCTAGACCGACGAAAATATGAAGAAATACTATGGAGTCTCTCGCTACAAACTTTTTTTTTTTTCGACTAGCACGCCAGTGACTCCTTCGCATCGGATATTTCGTCGCTAATACACCCCAGTATCCTGATCTTAGGAGCTCCATAGAATTATGCGTGTTCGATCCTCTGGATGTGGAGTCGCCTATCGGTCGCAAGATCTTGGTATCCCCGGGGGGGGGGGGGGCAGAAGACACATGTTAGACTGGATTCACACTGGACCGATACTACAGCGATACGATCCTCGATATTGACACGAATTGGTTAGAAAAGCTGAATTGCAGGGTTTTTTTTAACCAATCCGTGTGGATGTACGGTCGTATCGCTTATTGTTTCGGTCCAGGCCTAAGGCTGTCAGACGGTATAAATCAATGTTTTCTTTGATGGTTAGGAAATGGGAGTCGGGAAATGTGAAAATATGCATCTGAATGAGAAGACATATACAAATATAGTACTGTGCTCTGCGGTCAGTACTTCATAATTAATGCCGAAACGAAATTTCATCAACTCAGGGGACTTCGAAGCGTCTAGTAATGCAAACATGGAGTCTAAAATAAATTACTGGTGAATGGAACCGAAGACAAAAAGGTGCGGATCGGTTGAAGATCCAACAACTCCGACGGAACTGTTTATTTCAAGAAGCGTAGTTTGTCTTTAATTAGGACCAATAATGACCATTAAATTAGTACGTTGTGACAACTGTGACAATGTTCCCTACCTCAAATACATTCAATGTCAGATGGGACCAAAAATAGTTATTGGGATCGGAGTTTTCACGCTGTTTAACTCAGATCCTCCCTTAGGAGTATACGACAAGTGGGCCCCGCATTTTGTGGGGGGGGGGAACGCATCTACTGTAACAATAATTTCTTTCATAAATTCTAAATTTTCATCAATTCTGGAAATCTGCATTTTCATCTAAAAAAGAAATAATTCTGGAATTATTTCTTTCATAAATTCTGAATTTCCACTCTTACCTAGAATTTCTTTTTAAAAAAAATTCTGATCATTGCATCAATTTCTGAACTTTCACGAATTCTGAAACTATTTCTTCCATTTATTCTAAAAAAATTTGCCAATATATTCTAAAAGTATTTCTTCCATTCATTCTGAATTTTCATGATTTTCATCTTCCGAATTCTCGATTTCCCTTCTCCCACAGAAGAAAAACATCGGAGCTAAGGAGGCCCTGCTATTATTTTCTCACCGGGGCCCGTGTCTGGTGAGGGCGGCCTTGATTTAACTCCTACATTAAGGACACAGTATAATTTTGGAAAATCCTGATGCGACAATAGGGCTTTCCAACAGGATACCTAAGGGAGTCTTCGGTACCCCCGTGATAGAATAAGAGTGTGCTTGGGTAGGTGCTGATTGAAAAAAGCCCTCTTGATGTGAGTCGTGATGGACTGACACTTACCAAAGCACCTCTTACTCTTTACTCACTTTTTCCTTACTTTACGCTTTATTCTGGTGCCCACACATCCCGCAGATCCAAGGAACAACCTGGAAACCACTGCAATAAACAAACAGGTGGAGCTCAAGAAACAGCGCCATCTGCTGCATTTACTATATGTTTTTTTTTTGCCCCCTTGATTGGTGATCTCTAGTTGATGTGTACAAGACTAAAATACTAAATGGATCGTACGAAAAGATGGATAACCGCGCGTTTGTCTCTCCTTTACCATAAGTTATCACTCACTGTCCTCGTCTTCACAGGACTGTAAATTCAGAAGTGTCTTGTCCGCGATTCGGACGTCATCCAGAGTCAGTGAAAAGTCAGAAAAAGTCCTTTTAGGAATTTCCGTGGTGACCAGTTCGAAGTGACCGAGGGGATTCGAGAGTTTGTCCTGAGCCAGAGCGAAAACCTCGCGCAGCGAGTCCTTGGAATCGAAGTATCCGGCAACTCTGGATCCATCAGGTAGCCTGACGGCCAGTAGGAGTCTCGTCGAAACCTGGGCCTCCTCCGGTTTCTCCTCGGACTCCCTCTTCTTGTCTTCGATGGTGAAAGTGGCCGATCGGACGATGGGCCGTCTCTTCCTCTGGCTTTCGAGATCGTCATCGTCTTCGTCGTCCGTCGGACAGACAACGCCTGATTCGGACTCTTCGTCGAAGTCAGAGTCTTCGTCAGACTCTAGGCTCAGGGAACCCAGTCTACAGGACAACTTCGGGACGTTGAGGTGGTCTGGTCTTCTAAAAACGGCCTCTTCACAGTCGCTCTTGTCGACGTGTGGGGACTGACGACCCTCCTCTTCGTCGTCGTCACACTGAGCCGTCTCGTCTTGCCCAACCTCTTGGAAGCAGTACTTCCGTTGCCGCTCACCGCTGTCCCCGTCGTCGTCGGGTTTGGTCCCTATCGCCGGCAGCGGCGTGTACCTCGACAACGTGCTCCTGCTCGGGTACACGTCCCAAGCGTGGACGGTGTTCGGACGGCCGTAATCCACGCTCTGCGTCATTGGTGTTTTCCTGGGAGGAGCCGTGTGTCTGCGCACCCCGTCCCAGTAATCGAGGAAAGTGGTCGGCAGGGGCGACGAACCCCTCCGGTTGAAATCCTCGATGGAACTCGCTCCGCTGTCTGACGACAACCTGCTGCAGGACGACACAGACGCGATTCCATCCTGCGTGTTCGGGCGGCTGGACCACGAAAGCTCGGAGACGTTGTCTTCGTCCAGTGTCACGTACCGGGGGCTGTGTCTGCGGAAGAGAGCGGCTTTCTCCCCCATCCTGTGCAGTTTGAGGGTCTATGTATCCACTGAATAGACGTCCTTATCACCTGAAAAGAGTGGAAAGAAGATAAATTCGATTTTAATACAATATAGAGTTATATATATTTCTTAATAAGGAAGAATTCTTTAAAAGAAAATTCATTCTTAGCCCGGATTACACTATAAAAGTTTCATAAAAGTTCATTTATAAAACTCGAAAAATGGAACGAATAAGGTTATTTGTTACATTCGGGCAAATACAATCGATAACCTTATTGGTTGCATTTTCAAGTTTTATAAATGAACTTTTATGAAATTTTTATAGTAAAATTTTATAAAAATTATTGTACAAAACTTGAAAAATGCTACCAATAAGCGCATCGGTTACTTATTCATTGTTTCCTTTCTTCAAGTTTTTGTAAAAGATCTTTTATCAAACTTTTATGTGTTATCCCGGGCTATAAGGCTGGGATTACACTATAAATGTTTTCTAAAAGTTTTTTTATAAAATTTGAGAAATTCAGCCAATAAGATTAGCGGTTGCATTTGCTCGAATGTAACCAATGAGCTTTATTGGTAGGATTTTTCAAATTTTATAGAAGGAATTTTATCAAACTTTTATAGTGTAATCTCGGCCTTAAAAAGTTCTCCTAAAGTTATTCTCAGGAATTTCCGGTTCTTAAGTTTGTCCTGGACTGGATTATGCCCTAAGGCAGGGATGCACAACCTCCGGCCCGCGAAAATTTCTCCGGTAGAAAAGTGTATTAATACACATAACACGATAAATATCTAGGCTGACCATATTTCTTTCATAAAAGATGGAATGACGCCAGAAACGCTATCAAGGCAAGTAAAGTTACCATTTGCAGAACAAATTTGTCGAAGGCAATTAAAGTTGCCAGTTATAGCCAAAAAGAAATTGTCAAAAGCAAGTAAAGTTGCCAGTTACAGCAAAAAATTGGTTAAAGGTAAAGTTCTCAATTACATCCGAAAAAATTCTTAAAGGCAAGTAAAGTTGCCAATTATGTCAAAAAAATTGTCAAAGGTAAATTTGCCAATTATACAGCCATAAAAGTTGTCAAAGGCAAGTAAACTAGATTATAAACTTATAACCAGGCTCGCAACTAGTAGATACTCTTTCAGCCATCACCAGACCAGAACATGGGTCCTCGTTTTGTCCCCCCAAGGGTGGGGGGGGGGGGCTTAAGCAGTTAGATAGACCATTAGCATCAGCCCGGCCAGGAATTCCCACATGCAACTACATTTACTCTTTCGCATTTTACCTCCCCCGCGTGTAATTTTTAATATCTAATTGATTTAAAAAAGAAATTAGCGGGGCCTTTGGTCCAGCACCCGGGGAAACACCAGATCCCCCTGCTACCCCAGGAGGGTGTGAATCCCTAGTCCCGAGGGTTCAATGTCTTAATTATTAAGAGTTCGCTGTCTTTGGACAGAGTTTTAAGCGTTACGTACTTTGTTAAGAAGTTGAATAATGGGTCAAAATGTAATTCAAGTATTTTGTCTCGTTTTGCGGCCCCTAAAATTTAGGGACCCGGTGCCGCCGCTCCCTTCGCATCTGCTTAAGTCCGGCCCTGGCTAAAAATAGTCTTGAAAACATTAGTACAATGCGATTAATAGGAAAATGCTAAAAATATGCCCTTATTCTAAAATTTCGGTGATTTTATGCATTTATATGCAGTGACTATAAAAGAAGTGCTAAAAAACATGCTGTCGCAAATGCACTTATGCATTTTCATATTATCCGGGCTCTAGTAATCACTCTGTATATTTGGAAAGTAATATTAGGTTCAATACATTTACTTTCGTTTGCGATTTTTTTTGTGGCTTCGTACGTTTTCGGACATTGGCTGAATCAATATTTAACGAAATTCGCGAAGTGGCTGGCCCCGTTGCGAATTGCCATTTCCGGGCCACGTTTTCTTCGAGGCCCTGCGTGTGCGCAATGCAATTCGAAACACAAATTTAAAAAAAAAAATCATATTAAACGTCATTAACTACGAAGAAAATTATCAGCACAAAAAGCATGCATTAAAGAGTTGATTATAGCTAAGCTCAACCCATGGCCTACGGACCAAATGTGGCCCTTAAATTTATCTGATGTGCCCCGTGACCTCAAACCAAATTTCATAAAAATGAACTAAGTGGCACAGCCAGTGACGTATTTACGGGGGGGGGGGGGGGCTTAGCGGACTATAGCGGCAAGTGCCAAGAAAATTAGTAGAATGGGAAAAGGGAGGGTAAAATGTTTGTACAACCCTAAATAAATCTGCCTCTGCCGAGATAGTAAGGGGACTATGTCAGCGAGTGACTAAAAGAGCGACCTAGAGAGTTTTTAACCTTGTGAATGAAAAAAGGAGGGATTTAGCGTTAGCATGTGAATGAACAAAGGAGTGACTTAGAGCGTAATCAAGCATGTGAATAAACAAAAGGGTGACTAAGAGCGTGAGCAAGCCTGTGAATGACCTAAAGTGTGACCTACAGAGTAAGGGACCAGATCTGTGAATGACCTAGATGATGTGCAAGTATGTGAATAACCAACAAAAGGAAGAAAAAAGACATAGAAAATTTTTAAACGAATAAATGATCAAAAGAGTGACCTATAAAGCAAGGAACCATGTCAGTGAGCGACCAAAAGCCTGGCCTAAAGCATGTGCAAGTATGTGAGTGACCAAAACAGTGTTCGAGCATGTGAATGACTAAAAGAGTGTGCAAGCATGTGAATGGCCAAAAGATGGACTTGGAGAGTGCGTGAGCAGGGGAGTGACCAAACGAGAGAGTGACTTAGAGACACAGGTGTACTTGCAGGATTAGGAGGACGCCAAGGGAGGTTATAGCACGAATTCGAGGAAAGAGTAGCCAAGGAAATTAGACTAGAATGGGAGAAGGGCGGCAAAATGTTTGTAGTCCACAGGTAACAAAACCATAATTGCGGCTCTGGGCACAGATCACTTAGGTGACTTATAGTGCAGTTTCACATCACAAAAGGCTCATTTCTAAATCCTTTAAGAGGCCCGCGGCATATCAACAGATCACTTAAGTGGCCCACGGCCCAGTTCCAGATCACTCAAACAGCTCACGACAAATTTACTGATTACTCAAGCGGCCTGCGGCACATTTCCAGATCGCTCAAGTGGCCCTCGACATGTTTTCAAACCAATGAAGTGGCCCCGCACTCTCCCTTAAGGTCGAGCACCCATGAGTTGGATCATTTCTTCTGATGATTTGGAATTTCTTTTAATTCTGAAGTCATTCCTTTCATTAATTCTTAAATTATCTTCAATTCTGAAATAATTTCTATAATTTTGAAATTATCCTCCGGCTCCAGATTTCCAGCCTTTTTGTTGTTGTTGTTGGCATGTTATTTTTGTGCAGGCATTGCCCAGCATTTCTACACCAGAGAGTTCCCACGTTTGGATCTGCGTGGAATCCTTGATGGCTACTTGGACGTACAGTGGAACCTCCCCTAACGGACATCACCCGTTAGAGGACTTTTCTTCCTGATCCCCGGACCCGTGGAATAGGGCTTTAATGCATTTCACTTCCCGTTAGCGGACACTATCGATAGAACGGACAGTAAAATCCGACAAACTCGAAAAAATTCTAATTTATTCATTTTTGTTTGTTCACAAATCGAGAATTTATCATATTCAGTGGTGATTATGCATAAGCCCAAGCTCGTATTTGTGAATGTGATTATCCGGCAATCACTTACTTGATTAACTGAACCATGGAACTATGTACGGTGATTCCAAATTGTAATGTTAGTTTTTCTTGCACGTGTTGGTACATGTGAAGAAGGCCAACATTACAAGACTGATAATGTTATGAATGTTTTTATGCAGAAAGACGTCAGTCTCCCCTGTTATTACAACAGATACGAGAAACTGGCTAAATGAAAAGATATCGGTGTTACAGGGGGAAGAAATTTCATCTCTGCCCTCACGGGGACACAAACCCCGGTCTCGTTAAGCTATGAAGATAGATAGAATTCCCCCACCCTCCCCGGATCGTATGTATAGTATATGCTGAATGGCTCCTTGCAATGGACGGCGGCAAAATTCATCACCTCCTAGAGATAGAAGGCCTCCGCATTCTGCTTGTGACGTCAGTAAGTAGTCCATTTTCCCTCAGAATATTCAGGGGGGGGGGAAATTCCCTGCTCGTGCCAGTATCATCGTTGTGAGGAAAAGAAATGATCGGGCTGAGAATTGGCAATTTCTATGCCCCCACATCCAATCACTATGCGGTATTTGTGAGCCATCCAGAAAGATTCTACGCCAAAATAAGAAGAAACGAAATAGGATGCTGTGTTTAAAAATGTGGAAAACTCGCTAGGTAGTAGTAACCTTCACAGTGGAAGACGAGCATCTTGCCACGGCGCCACTCGGGCATAATAGCAGAGACTAGGGTGACCCAGTCTCTGTCGTTCGAATCACTTGCACCGCCAATTCCTTTTGCGCAATAACAGGGACTAGGGCGGCCAGTCCGATCTCAGCTGGAATCTTCACGTTGATTATATTTTTAATAAACGTCTCCAAAAAGTCTCTTTTTCCTTCGCCGTAGCCTGAAAAACTCCACCCGTCACGTCCATCATTTGTGCTACCAAACATATGTTCTCCCTGCCCTCTCCTATGCCTGTGAAGCCTGGGACCACCCCATACCCAAACCAACGTAGACAAATTAGAACCTAACCAAAATAAGTCCACTCGCTTCATTTTTAACTGCTGGCCTTCATCTAGTCTTCATAACGGAACTCAAGCGCCAACTCAATATCCAACCGCTCTCCTCTCTTCGACTTATCTCTCGTTTAACTTTTCTTTATAAAATCCTCCATGGGTTTTTTAATGTTAACACTTCCAACATTCTAATTAGACCCTCACATTTCTCTGTTAGACTAAACCATTCTCAAAAATTACAGCCCATCCTTTGCCTCTTCAGATTGTCACAAATTAAGCTCCTTTTCCCAAGAACTATTATCGACTGGAACAACCTACCACCAAATATTGTAGATTGTACTACGACCTCCGAATTTTCCTGTTATATCAATCGTCATTCGTAACTTCCGCATTCTCTCGTATAGGCCTCGGCCAAACAATATTGAATAAATAAATAAATGACGTTTATGGCAAACAATTTTACCTTTGAAGACCGGACACACCCCGCTTCCCATCTCAGAGAGATATCGAAGCGTTCCCGCAGGATGGGTGTATCCGGAAAGTTTTATTATAAACAGCAAAACACTGTCGCCTCGGACAATGGCAACAAAAATAAAATATATATATGAACGATCATAAATCTGAGATCATATAATAGTTAATTAAAATCAAACAACAAACGCCGATAGGCAATCAGAATCATAAACAAGATTATACGATGATGGCATTCGCATAAAGCATCTAGTAATCGTCAGTTAATCGACTGATTATCAATAATCTAAATCGAATGATTATCAATAATCTAAATCGAATGATTATCAATAATCTAAATCGAATGATTATCAATAATCTAAATCCAATGAATATAAAATTTCGAATCGCAGTGAATCAGCTAATCACAGTCATCCATGTTTTTAGATTTGCCAGCTTCAACATCAGTTCGATTGTCGGCATCGGTCTTCGGTAGTCATAGGTCCGCCATTGTCTAGGCCGCGAGTTGTATTGCCTCGCCTGATTGCTGCTATATCGCGAGGGCGGGTATGTGACGTCAGTAACTCCTCTCCATCTTGGCCGCAAGTCGTACTCCCTCGATGGTACATACGTCGGTTCGCGTGTCCCTCTGGTTTTGTCGTGCATTTTATGCAAGTTCTGCTCCAGAAAGCTGACAAGACCTGTCAGGCGGCGAAAGTTTCAAAGCAAATGACACCAGGGCCACCAGATGCTGACGTATATGCAGAAAGACGTCACTCTTCCCTGTTAATACAACGGGTACGGGAAACTGGCTCAATGAAGAGATATCTGTGTTTCGGGGAAGGAAAATTCATCTCAAAATTATTTCTTCATTGAGAGCCAGTTTTCCGTATCTGGTGTATTACAATGGGAGAACGACGTCTTTCAGCATATACCTCGCCATCTGGTGGCCCTGATGTCATTTGCGAGCTGTTAGCAAAACATTCCCGCCGTCCATTGCAAGGAGCCATTCAGCATATACATACGCTCCAAGGGAGGAGAATTCTATCTAGTATCTCCTTATAGTTTAGTTGGTAGAGCACTCATCCGGCAAATGCGGGACCGGGGCTCGTGTCCCCGTGAGGGCAGAGATGAATTGTTTTTCCCCCGAAACACCGATAGCTCTTCATTGAGCCAGTTTTCCGTATCCGTTGCACATGAATGTTTGTATCTAATTCTAATTTAATGCATAAAACGTGTAGTGCACGTATCATGTACGGGTAAAAATAATTAATTGGTTCAATGAAGAGAAGAAAGATTTTCAAATTTTTCCACATTTTATTTGGGAATTATGTATAATCGCAAGTGCGACAAGACAATATGCGATTATGTATAATCACCAAAAAACCAGCCATTTCCCCCCCCCCTCCTGCTATGTCCCCATAGGATCAATTTCAATTGAGTGTGGTCTGGGAATGTGCCGTGGGCAAAGGCCGATTTGGCCGTTGGTGCGTGCTCTGGTCCCCTTTTACACTTTTTTTTCTAATTTAAAGGGGGGGGGGAGCAATATCTTCTTCTGCGTCCGGGGCTTCAACCAACCGCAATCGGTATCTGGCCGTGAGTCACTCAAGTGATCTTGAACAGTGGCCCCCAGGTCACTTAATTGATTTGCAAATGTGTCTTAAGCGGTCTGGGAATGTGCGGCAGGTTATTTAAGGAATCTGGTTATACAGTCGAATCCCGTTTTAACGAATACCGTTATAGCGAAAATCTCGTTTCAACGAATACCGTCATAGCTAAAATCTCGTTTCAACGAATACCGTCATAGCGAAAATCTCGTTTCAACGAATACCGTCATAGCGAAAATCTCGTTTCAACGAATACCGTCATAGCGAAAATCTCGTTTCAACGAATACCGTCATAGCGAAAATCTTGTTTTAACGAATACCGTAATAACGAAAATCTCGTTTTAACGAATACTTTTCTAATCCCTCAAATAAGTTTACATAGGAACAATGCTAGGTAATCTGGAATTCCTTTTTATAACGAAATTTCGTTTTAACGAAGTGATTCCTCCGGTCTCTCGGCGTTCGTTATAACGGGATTCGACTGCTGCTTAGTTCATCTTTCTAAAATTAAGTTTGAGTTCGCAGACCACATCAGATTCCAAGGAGCCACATTTGGCTCGAGGGGCCATGGGTTCAGCATGTGTATGCCTTTGATCAGTTTCCCAAACTTTTCGTTCTAACGGGGGGGGGGGGGCCTTCTTCATTAATTCTTTTTCCTCCCATTGCCACCAACTCAATTCAGCCCATAGGATCGCATGTTATTTCCGGTGCTTTACCGCCCCCCCCTCCTCCGCGGGGACGATATTGCCCATTTTAGGGAGAGAACACTGGTCTAGTGGTCTAGATACTTATATGAGACGGCTGTACGGAACCTAAAAAAACCTATGAATATTTCTCGAATCAAGATTTTTTTTATCATAACACCATTGAAAACAGCTCTAGCAAAACAACTTGGTTTAGGCACGGTTAGGAGTGCCAATTACCATCTACGAATTTGGTAGTCATCATTTTTATTAAATTTAATGAAAGGTAAAAATATATATCACTTTATACCCTATATTTAAATTAACAATAGACTGATCGGAGACGGATCAGCAACAATTTTGGTGAATAACAATCGATAACTTTGATATTGGTATCGCTGCAAAACCTTTCCGAAACAACACTAAATTAGATAGATGGCGCTAAAACATTTCACAGAATTTCGGACATTAGTTGAAAGTGTGTGACTGAATCCTACCGATATTAATCCCCCCAAGATATTGGTAGTCCGATAGCCTTTGATCGTTAGGATTGCCATAGCTAGCTGCAATTATGAATGACCATAATTATCGCAAAAAAATAAAAATAAAAAAACCAACTTAATGACGATCCCGCTAATCGGTGCGTAATTATATCTCCCTCGCGTATTACTCTCTACTCTCTCCCAAAATTACCAAATGTTTTCCATGCAATCGGAGTGTTTTATAACAAAAGTCACCATTTCCATCATAAATCAAATGCGAAACACAAGCTCTCACTAAATTTGTAAGAGTAAATCCGCTTCCTTTCTCAAGCCCGACCCCCAGAACCAGTTCAGTCAGAAAAGGGGCCATTCAAGTATTACGTAAGCAACTTTTTTTAGCCGTTTTTGACCCCCCTTCCACCCCTTGTCAGCAAAAGTAAGCAAAATTCTGACCTCCCCCACCCCCCTTGTCAGCAAAATTTCGTCATCAGCTCTGCCCCTCTGAATCCTAAAGCATATTGGTGGGATCAGAAACGTACGCGGAGCATAGGGTGCTCGTGCACCTCCTCCACCAGGCGAAAAATAAATTTAAAGGTAAGAAGTTTTAAGGTAAGAACTCAAAATTTCTCTTTAAGTAATTCATTGGGACCCACCCTTTAAGCCATTTATATGGTAAACCCTTGACCCGCGGACCAAATGTGGTCCTGAAGGTTATGCGATGTGGCTTGCCCCTCATTTATCCAATTTTGTAAAAATGAACTAAGCGGCACATTTTTACAGATCGCTTAAATGACCCGTAGCACAATTCCAGAGCATTTAAGTGGCCCGTGGCACATTCAAAGATCGCTTACGTAACCCGCGACACAGTTCCAGAACACTTAAACGATCCGTGACACATTTAGAGATCCCTTGAGTGACTGACATGTGGCACAATTTTAGATCACTTAAGCGGCCCCCACACACAGTGCGGTTCTACATCACTCAAATTACTCGCGGAACACATTCCCAGATTGCTACTTAAGTGAGCCCCGTCATAATTACGAATCGCTTGAGTAATGCGTGGCACAGTTCCAGAGCACTTAAGCGGCCTGGAAACATTTCCAGAGCACTTGAAGGATCCGTTAAACATTTAGAGATCATTAAAGTGGCTCTGTAGGGGGACTTATCAATAGGGAGAATGTTAGTTCAGGTGCCCTCAAACTAGCGAAAGATTTTTTTCTCGTTTTTGGCGCACCGAGTAAGATGCCATCAAGAATATTTCATATTTTCATAAAGAGGGGGTCGATGACGTAAGCATCATCCAACCCCCCCCCCCTCCCCCTTGTCATCAAAAGTCAGCAAATCGGAAACCCCCTCTCTCCACCCCATCCATGCTGACGTAATACTTGAATGGCCCCTAATAAGCATTCGTCGTTTTTCCAAGAAGTGAAAGAGTTCACCTAACAAAACGGGGGGGGGGGGGGGGGATCAGAACGACTCAACTTTCCTCCCATCCAAAGGACAAAACTTGCTGTTAGCCAAAAATTCTTTCCGTTTTAGCAAGTTTTGTATCTACGAATAAACTAAATATACCTTCCGCTTCCGCATTAAACAGTTTCCGTCTTAAAAGCCCCGTTCACATGTGCAAGATCGGGGGGTTTGATGATAATTACCGGCATGGGAACTCTTTCGCTTTAGACCAGCGGTTCTCAACCTTTTTTGGACTCGTGGAGCCTTTTTAAGTAAAAAATTCTATACAGATACAACGCCACAACAGGCATATTGCCCAACGAGATGGCTGACTTAAGAACATCATGGATCCCCGAGCCCTACCTACTACTGCTACACCACACATGCACCCAGCCCACACCCCCCTCCCCCCGCGGAACCCCCAACGAATCGGTACATGCGGGAATGTGCGTGTAGTATAGTGAAATCTGACGTGAAGTTTTTTGTTTCTCTGTAATGCTTGTTATGTGTAGTGCTGCCATCTGCCACCAGTTTTTCTAACTATGAGTGAAGTGTTATGATTGAATGATTTATCGTTGTAGGACTGTTGCTCTCTGTGGCGAGACTTTTCAACGGGGAGATCGGCTCGCATTTGCTCCTTGAAGTTGGGAACCACAGAAAACCAACTTCAGCCAACCACCACTGTGGGGTTTGAACCCGGATCCTCGCATCGCGAGTCCGTCACTATAACCACTCGACCACCACAGCGGCTGGCCACTATTGGCCACTATGGCGGAGCCTCGTAGGCCAATTTTTAATTATTCATCAAAGTTACAGATTTATTTTCACTATTTGAAAATATTTATGATTATTTTTTTAAATTTTACTGTTTTTTTTTTCATTTTCATTTTCTTCGAGCGGCCGCGGAGCCCCTGGAGAGTGCACAAGGAGCGGAGCACCGGTTGAGAACCGCTGCTTTAGACGACTTTTGGAATGGTGCAAAGTAGCTCAGTTTTGCTCAGAACATTACCATCAAATTGGTATCGAGCCTGTAATGACAAATAACACTGCCAAAAAAATTATTTTTTCACGTTCCCAAGAGGAAATTTCAACAGGTTTAGGATATATTGGGAGCTGCGGATTTTGAAACTGGTGTTGATTTTGCCAGTTGCCTCTAGTTTTTGAGATAAGGCATCTCCCAACATTTCGATATAGTCTGCAGACACTAATTCTTGCGTCGATTTTTTTGCATTCAATTTTTCATTCATTTTCCTGTTTTGTTCAATACATTTATATCATGATCAGACATCAGTGGTCTTTATTTATTGGTATTAAGTTGGAAAATTGATTTACATTTCGCACACTTCGAATGTTATTTGTATGCTGCTTATATGTATGTATAGCGTATTACTATTAAAATTTAATTTTTTACTTTTATCTCAAAAACTAGAACCGATCTTGAAAAACAAATGCCAGATTTTGAATTTTAAAAAATGCTTAAAAGGCGTTTGAACAATATTCGCTACACAGGCTGGACATATGACATCACTAACAACAGAGAACAACAATTACGACGACAAAATTGGGAATAAAAATGTTTAACGCCAGCTGATGAACTCAATGAATGCCTCAAATCATCAACACTCTGGCACGATGTTAAAAAATTATCATTATCCACCAACATGCGAGTTCAACTGCAAAATGACTCAGCACTGCTATCATTTTCACATCAGTTGATCAAACTTGGCAATGGAAGAATTCCCGTAGACCGAAGCACTGGACTGATTACGTTCCCAAATGGATTTTGCCAGTTGTTAAACTCAGTTCAAGAACTTGCAGACAAAGTCTTCCCGAACATTCAACAAAATCACCAAAACCATGAGTGACTGTGAGAGAGCGATTCTGGCATCGAAAAATGACAGTGTGAAAAAGATCAACAAAAAAAAATCCTAAAAATTATTCCGGGAGACTCCACATCTTACAAATCGGTTGACACTGTCACAGACTCAGCGCAGACAGTTCTGTCGAAGTCAGAGCACCTATAACGCTTTTAAGAAATTTGGAGACACCGAGACTCTGCAATGGCACCAGACTCTGCGTGAAGAAATTGCACAATTACATAATTGAAACAACGATTCTAACTGGATGTGCCGGAGGAGAAGACGTATTCATTCCACGTATCCCAATTATAACTGAAGAAATGCCATTCGCTTCCAAGCGATTACAGTTCCCGATTCGTTCAGCTTTTGCCATGCCAAGCCAGTCGTTACCAGTGGCAGGTATCAACCTACTTGAGCCCTGTTTTTCACTCGGACAGCATTTCATCGCGTGTTGGTAATCCTAAAAGTTTGTGCATCTACACACCAAATGCTAAAACAAAAAATATTGTGTACCCACAAGCGATTGCCAGAAGTTTTTAACTAAAATATTTGAAAATAAAAGTAATTTTTTCTTACTTGATGCAGAAATTTTTTTGATTGGGAAATAACTAATAAGCTATACGTATATACATTTTTTACGGGGCGGGCAACGTCCCCGGGTATCAGATAGTCTTTAATAATTTCATTGCAACGCACCCTTTAAGCCATATAATGATAAATCGCATAAAGGCCCTTGGCCCGCGGACCAAATATGTCCCTGGGGGTTAACTGATGCGGCCTGCCCTCCTCAAACCTAATTTTGTAAAAATGAACCGAGCGGCACATTTACAGATCGCTTGAGTGTCCCGTGGTACAATTCCAGAGCATTTTAGTGGCCCGTGGAACATTTTCAGATCACTTAAATGACCCGGGACACAGTTCCAGAACATTTAAGCGATCCGCGACACATTTAGAGATCCCTTGAATGACGTGTGGCATACTTTTAGAGCACTTAAGTGGCCCTCAGCGTGGTTCTACATCACTCAAGTTACCCACGGTGCATTCTCAGATTATTTAAGTGATCTGCGGCACATAATTACAGATCACTTGAGTGATGCGTGGCACAGTCCCAGAGCACTTGAGCGGCCCGGACACATTTCCAGATCACTTGGATCAGCGAAACATTTAAAGATCACTGAAGTAGCTCTGTAGGGCACTTATCAATAGGGGGGAATGTTACTTCAAGTGCCCACAAACTCTATCGAAAGGTTTATCTCGTTTTTGTCGCACCGAGTAAGACGTCATCAAGAGTATTTCATATTTTCATAAAGGGTGGTTGATAACGTAAGCATCATTCAAACCCCTCCCCCACCCCGTCATCAAAAGTCAGCAAATCGGAAACCCCCTCCCACATCGATGCTGACGTAATACTTGAAAATGGCCCCTAACTCGTTATTAGACATTTTTCCCCGAGCTAGCTCGTTATTAGATACTTTTCTAAGTAAACTCATCATAAGATACAAGATCACAAAGAACCTCGATATTAGGGGGGGGGGGGGTGGTCTCATATCTAAACTATACTTTAGTAGGCGTACCATTAAAAGTACTATTTAACTACTGATTTATTACACATTTTTACACATGTTCTCGATTTTATGTGCTATCCTATGCCAGCATAAATTTTTACATATTTCTGGTACTTAATCTTTTTTTCATTTTCAAACAAAATGCATTAAAACAGCTTGGGTGCATGATAAAATACTGTGACATCAATGTAATGGAATAAAAATGTTGATTCAAAATATACAGGGTGTTCCGTTAATGGACCGACAAACTCAGAGGGTTGTTAGTAGACATCAAGAGGAACAAAAATTGCAATGGAACATGGCGTCGCAAACCACGTCGAGAGGGTGAAAATCGCGAAAAAAACGCATGCAGGTTTCGATGTCACGCTGGAACGTACAATATTAACTACAAAAAGATTTATTTGATTAATTATTACTAGAGTTGTTGTAAGTGGCGGCCGCTGACGTCATTGTACGTCATTCTACAACGACGTAAAAAAGTTTCCCCCGACGCGCTCGAAGATACCAGGTATGCTTTTGATGCCTGCCGCAGCGACGACAATCCGCGCTATGAGATCCACAGGCGTCGCATAAATGAGTGACTTAAGAGTGACCCCATAGAAAAAACGGATTGAGATCTGGCGAACGAGGAGGCCAAGCAACGGGTCCATCGCGTCCAATCCACCTCTTTTGGGTACGTAACATCGATTTGCGTTGTCCGCGATTTTCACCCTCTCAACGAGGTTTGCGACACCATGTTCCATTGCAATTTTTGTTCCTCTTGATGCTACTAATAACCCTCTGAGTTTGTCGGTCCATTAACAGAACACCCTGTATATAAAAGAAACTGTTTAGTTCATGAAATAAAGCAAAAGTTTGAGATTTTATTGACTCAGTTTAATATAAATAAAATTTAAAATTTAAAGCTCATCTTATCCTAGCATGGGATAGCACATACAATCAAGAGCATGTGTGAAACATTTGAAACAAACCAATGGTTATAAATTGTAGTTTTAATGATATTTCTATTGGATCATAATGTTTCACCATGTTGGAAGGTATGAGACCCCTTAAGTTTTTTTTCCAAGCCCATGTTATTGGATTTTTTCCCGAACAAAAACTTGTTCTGTTCGATTTTCTTTTCCGAACAGAGTCGTTATGTGTATATATGTTACCGGCAAAGTATGAAATCCAGGCATTCTATAGAATGCCTAGGCATTGTATAGAATGCCTGGTCGTTTCAGGCAAAGTATGAAATACCGGTTTTATTCTATACTTTGCCTAGGCATTCTATAGAATGACTAGTCATTCTATAGAATGCCTAAACACAATCCAGGCAAAGTATGAAATATCTTCTTCCAACAAATCTCTTTAGGGGCGGTATAAAATATTACATAAAATTAAAATTTCATAGAATTTTCTTTTTTTCCCGGAAACGTTTCCCTTTCGCTCTCGTGAAAAAGGATCTGTTGAGGGGCGGTATAAAATATTACAATTTCTTCGAATTAAAATTTCGCAGAATTTTCGTCATTTTTTCCCGGAAACGCTTCCCTTTCGCTCTCGTGAAAAAGGATCTGTTGAGGGGCGGTATAAAATATTACAATTTCTTCGAATTAAAATTTCGCAGAATTTTCGTCATTTTTTCCCGGAAACGCTTCCCTTTCGCTCTCGTGAAAAAGGATCTGTTGAGGGGCGGTATAAAATATTACAATTTCTTCGAATTAAAATTTCGCAGAATTTTCGTCATTTTTTCCCGGAAACGCTTCCCTTTCGCTCTCGTGAAAAAGGATCTGTTGAGGGGCGGTATAAAATATTACAATTTCTTCGAATTAAAATTTCGCAGAATTTTCGTCATTTTTTCCCGGAAACGCTTCCCTTTCGCTCTCGTGAAAAAGGATCTGTTGAGGGGCGGTATAAAATATTACAATTTCTTCGAATTAAAATTTCGCAGAATTTTCGTCATTTTTTCCCGGAAACGCTTCCCTTTCGCTCTCGTGAAAAAGGATCTGTTGAGGGGCGGTATAAAATATTACAATTTCTTCGAATTAAAATTTCGCAGAATTTTCGTCATTTTTTCCCGGAAACGCTTCCCTTTCGCTCTCGTGAAAAAGGATCTGTTGAGGGGCGGTATAAAATATTACAATTTCTTCGAATTAAAATTTCGCAGAATTTTCGTCATTTTTTCCCGGAAACGCTTCCCTTTCTCTGTCGTGAAAAAGGATCCATTGAGAGGCGGTGTCGTCAAATTAAAATTTCACACAGTTTTCAATTTCAAACGTTTTCCTTTAACTCTCTTGAGAAGGAATCCCTTGAGGGGCGATGTCGTCAAATTAAATTTTCACACAGTTTTCTTCGATTTTTCCGGGATACCTTAACGTCTGGCTCTCTGGAGGAGGGATCTGTTTATAGGATCAGTATAAAATATTCAATTTATACGATTACAATTTAATATAATTTTTCCTAATTTTTTTCTGTAAACTTTTCCTTTGGCTTTCTTGACAAGGGATCTGTGGATGGACGATATAAAATGTCACATTTTCGTCAAATTAAAATTCATTCGTCAAAATAAATCACAACTGAATTTAAGCGTGTAATTTCTTTTTGGAATTTCAAATCGGATACGGACAACATTTTATCGCTTTCGGACGTTTTTCGTGGAATACCTTTTATACGTTACCGTAAACAAAACGGCATAAATCTGTAATTACGCATAATCACCGGATTTATATCGATTACTATGCATAATCACCGATCAAAACGGATGAAATTATTGTGCATAATAACCGGCGATTATGCACAATCACCAGTTTTATCACAATTACTGTATTTTATACATGGCACCAACCTGTAAATGTTGTCAAATTTAGTGCTCAATGATAACAATTCTGAAAAGTGCCCCGCGACGTAAAATTTTTGGAACCAGTATTCTATCACTTTGGTCCCTCCCCACGAAATGAAAGTGATCCCCCTTGGAATGAAATTTCTGGCTAGGGGCCTGATGAGACACATAACGTCAATTATTTCACCACTGACGTAAGCTCCCAAAGCTGAAGTAAATTGCTATCCAAAGAATTCTCGTAATTTTGGTAGATTGTAAAAACCGTGTCACTAAGTTTTATTGCACATTTAGGCTAACAAATTTCTTCGAGAAAAATACCGGAACTCAGGATTTCAAATACGGGTAAAATACGGAACATCGCCAATCATCGCCATAAATGACGACGAATGTAAGCAAAGTGGAAAACTTTTGCAGAAATCCCTTAAAAAACACCAATGGCAGGAAACAAACATTACTCTGAGAGAATTGCAGTGAACAAAACTGGATTCCACGAAGTACATTGTAAAATAACGAAATAAAACGTTTGAAGGGGCAAACAATTAAATCAACGTTTAGTATTTGCCGTCTTGCAGTGGAGTAGTTTGGGAGCTAGCGTTTTACTGTGGAAGTGTTGGTTCGAACCCTGATTCTCTCTGGCATGGATGTTTATCAACATTAACAAATTCCCTGGACAGATCATACAGGATCTCTTGAACATATTTGAGGATCACTTTATCAAGAAAGTAAAAAAACCATGACGTACGTGAGGTGAATATTCTTATTCATAGTTGTAATTATAGTGATATAATTTATGCGTCGAAAAATAATTTCAATAGTTGATTTTAATAAAGTATAAAACTATAAGCGTCTTTGCCGCTGTAGTGGTCGAGTGGTTATAGTGACGGACTCGCGTTGCGAGGATCCGGGTTCGAACCCCACAGTGGTGGTCGGCTGAAGTTGGTTTTCTGTGGTTCCCAACTTCAAGGCGCAAATGCAAGCCGATCTCCCCGTTAAAAAGTCTCGCCACATAGAGCGACAGTCCTACAACAATAAATCATTCAATCATAACACTTCACTCATAGTTAGAAAAACTGGTGGCAGATGGCAGCACTACACATAACAAGCATTAGAGAAACAAAAAACTTCACGTCAGGTTTCACTACACGTATTTCTGTTTTTTTGCTGTCCCGACCATCGAGGAGAAATAAAGTATTTTATTTCTCCTCTAAGGTCCCGACTTTTTTGCAGAAATGTCCTGAGTTTTCAAATATTTTCAACGAAGTTAACTTGACTTTTTATTCTTCAAATCAACGATTAAAATGATCTTTCCAGCTTAGAAATTACATCACGATAATGAGGCTTTTGGAATAGACATCATAATCATCATCATCATCATTGGCGTACTCAAAGGGAAAAAAGGTAAAACTCCCTCAGAAGGTAAAAAAATCTCAATTCCCCCTCGAGAAAATTCTGCGTACGCCTATGATCATCAGTATCACTTGGAAGGACAAGCACAGCATGTTTTTCCCATGGAAATCAATGTTAAAATTGCCGAATTTACCGTTGAAATGTGGAAATTTAGTAGGGTTTTCCGCCTCATCAATAATTTTAAAAATTGAACTGAATTCTCGATTTTAGAAAAATTGAGTTCGCTTAGAAATATAAAGCACAGAAAATTAAATATGAAATAATTATCCGGACCTACTTTTGAGTTAGATATTCATGCAATAACATTGATTTATATCTTCTCAAGCACAAAAATGAGAATTAATACTTCTGTATTGTTTTATAATATCCAATATCATCAATCTATATAGTTTAGGATGTTTTGAAATTAATTATGGGCCCATAAATTACACTGAAGAAATTCCGCAGCTTTAATCAAGCATTTTTTGAAGCAAAAGCAGGCAAATCGATAACTTGAGCTTCAAGAAAATTTTCGAAATATCTAGCACCCATCAAAAAGTAGAAAAAAAACCAATTCATTTCTACGTTTCTTTAATTTTGATTTATGTCTTTCATGAGTTGCGCAGGAAGTCGCCATATTGGTTACCATGTATGTCTCTCCAGAAAAAGGGAAATATCACGTGATTCAAAAAGCCTCATTAAGAGACTAAAAACAAGAATATTCATCTCACACATTTGTCATGTTTTTTTTTAATTCACTTTAATTTGAAGTGGCACTTTATTTCTCACGATTGGCGAATTTTCAGTGATTTTAGCACGAGTTAACGATTTCGTTTACTTTTGGCATCATTTAGCGATAATTGACATTGTTCCACATTTTCCCGTATTTCGAATCCCAATTTCACGTATTTTTCTCAAGCAAATATCGTCGACCTAACAATAAGCAATTCTTTACTTAGGATCTCTATCTCCCGTATTTCCACCGATAAAATATGGTAAACCTACGTATACCAATTTGTTTTCCGTGACCGACATACCACGGTCACTTACCCTCGATTAGATGAGTTAACGGGCGCTTTATACATTATATTTTTTGTTCATAAATCCGTAGAGGAAAATTTCGGTTCTTTCAAGACAAAATGATATCGCATAATCCGCATTTGCAAGTTCCATTTATCAATGATGAAATATTAACAGTAGAAAGACGGAACGGGTGTCTTTTTGACCCTGCACGCTGTTTAAGCTTCCATATCTCTGCTAAGAACAAACCGAACCACTTGGAATTTCTGGACTGTTCCTGAATTAGCACGTTCTTATTGTATACCAAAGCTTCCTTTCGTTATCTTTTTTAACAACGAAGCTACGAGCGGATATACCTAGAAAGACCGAAGGGGGGGTCATAGTGACCCTTCCTTATATTCTAGCACATTATGCGGTAAATACTACTATCGTCGTCACAATTGATTTCTAAGTAGGCTATAATCCTTCTGAAAGTCTTTTTTGCGTTTGACCTTGTGTGTGACCTTTCTTTTCCTCTCATTCTTATCTGCAAGTGTCGTCAGCAGGTGTGTCATTTTTGGTTTTTGTCAAGCATTCTTGCCATATTATCCGTTAAATTGTTTATTCTGGGACGTAGAAAATTTGAGTGCATGTGATCTTTTCAAACAGTTAGTTTAGAACATAGTTTCCCAAACTTTTTGTTCCATCGCCCCCTTCTTCAGATAAATTTTTCCCTCATCACCCCCCTCCCCCCCACTCAAGCGAACCCATATACCCTATGTTATACCTGTGGCTTCTATCGCTCCCTTGGTCCTTTCTATCGCCCACCAGGAGGCGATTGCCCACTTTGGGAAACATTGGTTTAGAATGACGAGAAAACGTATATTTACTGAAGAAATACTCCAGGAGATGCAAAGATTAGATGAGAGAAACTCTGGAAGCAGTTATGATGAAAGTGCAGAAGAGCATACATCTACCCTATGTCGAACTGTAGTGAAGAAAGTAGCGGTTCTGATGACGAATATTTAAATCAATATAAAATTATTTCTCGGGCGCGGTAGCCCAGGTCGATAAGATACTCGCCTAAAGTACCAAAGGATGTTTAGAGGTGTCGTGAGTTTGATACCCGGTTCGTCTTTGTCAGAAAACTTTCCTGGCACAGGGGTACAACAGACACTGCGACTTGACCGCATGAAGTCCCCCATTGAGGAGTTAGTGCACCAACCTCTCGATGAGCTTAGAAACAAGCTTGCCGTTCGGAATCGGCAATAAATTGTAGGTCCCGGTCTAATTAGCTCTCGTGTGCAGAAAATGACCGTGGTGTGACTCATTATAACTCGTTGAAGCCACAGAAACGATCTAAGAAACTGCAGCAGATGGGAGCATATGGAAAATCATAGAACCTTCCTCAACTTTAGGATGTCGAGGATCGCAAAATATATTGAGAGGAAATCAAGGCCCCACATTTTATGCGCTCAAAAAACATAAATGAAAGTGTTTTGGGTTCGTGACGCCTTATTTTCTGCGACAAAATGATTCGACATATACAGAAGCTGAAGCCCATCTTGGTCAGTTTCTTTGCTTGAACTGGATGCAACAATATCCATTATGTATGCAAGAGGTGCAAAAAACTTCCTACTGAATTCATTGTGGTCGTCCAGATTTGGGGTCCTCTATTTTTTCCCCAAACAATGACAAGATATCGTTTCAAAGAAATTTTGAAATTCATGCGATTCGATCTGACCAATTTTCTCTTGCATGTTCACTATGGATTTCATTCATAGAATACAGTGCGACGTGCTACAAACCAGGGCCCAATCTAACTGTGGACGAACAACTTCTACCCTCAAAAGCAAGATGTCCATTTACACAGTATATCCCAAGTAAGCCAGACAAATTTGGGACAGAATTCTGGCTTCTTGCCTGCGTTGATTCCAAATATATTCTGAATAGACAGAAAATCAGTTTCGATTACACTGGGACAGATAACACCAGACCAGCAAATTAACTTGTCTATGAACATGTTATTCGATTAGTCAAACCTTACCTAGGAGAACGTCGAAACAAAACAACAGATGATTATTTTACATCACTGAGATTATGTGCATTTTTGAAAAGGACAAGATTGGTTGGGACCCTTCAAAAAGACCGTCGTGAGGTAACTCCAACTGCAAAAACAGGAACACGGGATCTATACTCGTCAATAGTATTCAAAACTGGAACTGATATCACGCTGACATCTTATCAGAGAAAAAAAAAATTAAAAATGTTCTAGTTCTGAGTTCACTTCATACTGATGTAACTATCAACGAAAACGTGAAAAAGACCCCAGAAACAGTTGCCTACAATAACGAAATTAAATATGGAGTCGACATCGTGGATCAAATGGTGCGATTATACACCAATAAGAATGGAAGTCGTCGCTGGCCAATGCATGTTTTCGGAAAAAATTACGAACTTCAACAGATCCTTTTTCACGAGAGCAAAAGGGAAACGTTTCCGGGAAAAAATGACGAAAATTCTGCGAAATTTTAATTTGAAGAAATTGTAATATTTTACACCGCCCCTCAACAGATCCTTTTTCACGAGAGCGAAAGGGAAACGTTTCCGGGCAAAAATGACGAAAATTCTGCGAAATTTTAATTTGAAGAAATTGTAATATTTTATACCGCCCCTCAACAGATCCTTTTTCACGAGAGCGAAAGGGAAACGTTTCCGGGAAAAAAAGAAAATTCTATGAAATTTTAATTTTATGTAATATTTTATACCGCCCCTAAAGAGATTTGTTGGAAGAAGATATTTCATACTTTGCCTGGATTGTGTTTAGGCATTCTATAGAATGACTAGTCATTCTATAGAATGCCTAGGCAAAGTATAGAATAAAACCGGTATTTCATACTTTGCCTGAAACGACCAGGCATTCTATACAATGCCTAGGCATTCTATAGAATGCCTGGATTTCATACTTTGCCGGTAACATATATATATACAACCTCTGACAATAAAGTTCGGTGAATGAAGTCAGAACGGCCGATCTGGCAACACTGGCGGAGCAAAACGCTGCACATGCGTAGCGGCAGGTGTTGACCATCTGCCGCCACCGTTGTTCAGTTGAGCGTCGTTTGTGTTTCGTGAGCAAACTTTTCCCCGAGCAAACTCGTAATTATATGCATTCTTTTCCCCCATGCAAACTGGTTATGAGATACTTTTTCAAGCAAACTCGTTGTTTGTTTGTTTGTGTGTGTGTGTGTGTGATACTTTTTCCCAAGTAAACTCGTCATTAGATACCTTTGTTTCAAGCAAACTTTATTAGGTGTTTTTCCTCCCAATTAAACTTGTTTTGCAAAGTGCTTATTTAGTGCGTTGGTTCTTAACTGAGAACAGGAAAATGAACAGGAAAATCCACAAGGAATTTCTACCTGAGGGAACGACGATGAATGCTGCAAGGTACATTGAAATTTTGACCCGTTTCATGAAACGTCTACGCAGGGTACGACCTCAGTACGCACAACAAGGTTCATGGTTTCTTGTTCACGACAATGCTCGCCCTCACACAGCCAATATCGTCAAACAGTTCCTCGCAAGAAAGGGGGTGGTGCAAATTGAGCATCCACCATACTCACCAGATCTCAATCCTCCAGACTTCTTCCTATTCCCACGACTCAAACTCTCTTTGAAAGGAAAGCGATTTGACGATATTCCTGACATCCAAGGAAATGTGACGAGGCTTTTGAACTCCATCCCAAAAGAAGACTTGTTTCCAGGACATGTATAGGAGATCTCAGCGGTGCATAGTAATGGGAGGTGACTATTTCGAAGGACAGTAAGGTACCTTTCGTTAACATTTCATCTACGTTAATGTTACAGGACTATTCACCGAACTTTATTGTCAGAGGTTGTATATATATATATATTAGATACTTATTCCCCAAGCAAACTCTATATTAGATATTTTCTTCCACGCAAAAACTCATTATTAAATACTTTTCCCCGAGCAAACTCGTAATTAGATACATTCTTTTCCCCCATGCAAACTGGTTATGAGATACTTTTTCAAGCAAACTCGTTGTTTGTTTGTGTGTGTGTGTGTGATACTTTTTGCCAAGTAAACTCGTTATTAGATACCTTTGTTTCAAGCAAACTTTATTAGGTGTTTTTCCTCCCAATTAAACTCGTTATTAAATACTTTTTCTCTCAAACTCATTATTTGATAGGGGGTTTTTTCGCAAGCGAATTCATTAACAGAGATTTTTTATTCTAGCTAAAACTCATTATCAGAGCCTTTTTTTTTTCAAGCAAACTCGTTTTATAAAATAATTTCTTCCCAAGCAAAAATTGGGTATTAGATAATTTTTTTCTCAAACAAACTTGTTATTAGATATTTTTTTCACGCAAACTCGATATTGCATTTCTTTTTCAATCAATAACTCCTAATTAGGTACTCTTTTTCCCCAAGCAAACTCGTTATTAGATACTTTTTTTTCAAGCAAACTCTTTTTATCAGATATTTTATTTTTAAGCAAACTCATTATTACTGTAGACACTTTTTTACCAACCAATTTCATTATTACCGTAGATATTTTTTTTTCCAATACAAACTCATTATTATGCTTTTTTTTGCAAGCAAACTCGTTATTAGATACTTTTTTCCTAGAAAACTCATTAATCAACTCACTAATTAATCAGCACTCATTAGTCAACAACAAAACTCACTCGGATCTTTTTTTGCAGGCAAACTCATTGTCATAGTTTTTTCTGAAACAAACTCGACATTAGACATTTTTTTCATAGAAAACTCGTCAGTATAGATAGTTTTTCACCCAAGCAAACTCGATATTAGATACTTTTCCCCCCACAAAAATTCGATATTAGATACTTTTTCCCCAAGGAAATCAGTTATTAGATACTTTTACCCAAGCAAACTCGTTATCAGATTTTTTTCCAAGCAAACTCACTGTTAGATATTTTTTACCCCAAGCAATGAAATACCTTTTCTCCGGAGCAAACTCGTTATTAGATACTTTTCTTCAAGTAAACTCGTTATTAGAGGCTTTTTTTCTTAACCAAACTAAGCAAACTGTTATTAGATACTTCCCCCCCCCCCAGCAAACTCATTATTAGATACTTTCTTCCCAACGCGATACTTTTATTTTCCGTCATTATTTTAAATTCCATCAAAGCTATACCTGTCTTATTTTAGAATGTTGTTTTCAAGGGAACAATAGTCTCATTTTATACGTTTCGTTTCATTAGGTAAATTTACTGGTTTCTAATAAATGTTTCTGTTTATCATCCAAGTTTCCTAGTTTCCTTGTCTCAAATAACTGAATTAATTTTTTTTCCAGCAGTTGTATGTATAATCGAAGTTATAACAACTTGAAAGGGGACAATCAAAATACCTTACAAGTTCCCAATCAGGACATTTAAACAATCAACTACTGTGCAGTTGTGGGAATGGAAACTTGTTAAACGACTTACCTCACAGACGGCTAATCGATATTGTTGACCAACGAAAACAGCTCATACCAAGTCCGTAGATGCTCACTTATCCGTAAAAATGTACTGTATTATATCCAGGGATGGGGCACATGTTGCTTATTATCAGTCAGTGCCTCACAGAGAAAGTGCAATCCTTAGAAACCAAAACACATTTCAAAGAAGTCAACGCAAGTTTTACTCTACCCCAATCCCGCACAAGGTGTTGTGGGCCGCACACGCGTGCACTTAACTGTGGCCCGCCTCCCACAACCCATACTCTTTTCTTCCCGCCCGATTTACCATTGATTTAAGAAAAGTTTTGTGCCAACATTGTTGCTATAGTTACTGTACAGGAAAAAAAAATGGCAGGAGAAATTACGGGAGAAATGTCATTTTTTTTTCTCTCTCTCTCTCTCTGTCCAGATAATACCGTCGGCGGCCATTGAAAATAGCACCTCGATAAATGATGATGATGATGTGTTTGATGGCCGCCGACCATTGACTGTGCGGTTGCCTTTCTCAAGGTTCCTTTCCCTTGAAAAGCAATTATGTAATTGATGGTCATATAAATGTTTTCGTATATGAATGTAGGTGACCGTAAAGACCAATTCGGCAACCATTGGACTCATAAACATGTCTCTCAGTACATATACGCAATTAGCTGTATTGGATATCGGTTCGCGTGACAATCGATAAAAACTACACTTCCCCCCCCCCCCCAATATTCAAGAATCTGGTCCATCAAAATACGTGATAAACATCCCTAAAATACGGGATAAATAACCTCATCAAATGTCCCGTGAACTTCGGGATAAATGTTCCGCTGGTATTCCGTGAACGTCGAAACAAATATTCCACTGTTATCCCGTGAACTTCGGGATACATATTCCACTGTTATCCCGTGAATTCCACTGTTATCCCGTGAATTCCACTGTTATCCCGTGAATTCCACTGGCATCCTGTGAACTTCGGGATACATATTCCACTGTTATCCCGTGAATTCCACTGGCATCCTGTGAACTTCGGGATAAATATTCCAATGATATCCCACGAACTCCGAGACAAATATCCTACTGGTATCGCATAAACTTCGGGATAAATATTCCACTGTTATCCCGTAACCTTCGGGATAAATATTCCACTGTTATCCCGTAAACTTCGGGATAAATATTCCACTGTTATCCCGTGAACTTCCAGATAAATACTCCACTGATATCCCGTGAATTCCACTGGTATCATGTGAACTTCGGGATAAATATTCCACTGTTATCCCGTGAATTCCACTGGTATCCGATGAACTTCGGAATAAATATTCCAGTATCCCCTGGTTCACTTTTAAAAAATTATGTTCGAGATCGTTGGCAACATCAAATGACTCGGAAGGACGATACAATGAGGATATTTAACGCGATTTTTCGGGATAAAAACAAAAATATTTATCCCGTAAAAAGACATGTGATAATGATATTTATCCCGCATTTCACATTTTACAGACATAAGAACGAGAACGACGGTTTTTTTCCTGAGTAAACACAGAATAAATATCCCAATTATATCCTGTGAAATCCTGGATAAATATTCTCGTAATTTCCCGTAAAAACGAAATAATTAGCCCATATACTAAGTATACCCTACATTACGTCCTGGGAAAACTCAGGAAAAAAACCGTCGTTCTCGTGTTATGTCTGTAAAATGTGAAATACGGGATAAATATTCTTGTTTTTGGCCCGAAAAATCGCGTTAAATATCCTCATTGTATCGTCCTTCCGAGTCATTTGATGTTGCCCACGATCTCGAACATAATTTTTTAAAAGTGAACTAAGGGGCACATTTCTCCAGATCAATTGAGTGGCCCGCGATGTAGTTTCACATCACTTAAGTGTCCCGCAACACATTTAAAGCTCACTTGAGTGACCCGCGGCACAATTGCAAATGTTCTACGGGTTCGCTTAAGTGATACGCGGCATATTCCGTGATTACTTGAGTGACCCACGGTACAGTTCTATATCACTTAAGGAACCCGCAGATCTTGAGTGACTAGTGAGGCCATTTCACAGATCGCTTTAATGACCCGCGGCATATAAGACACATTTTCAAACCAATGAAGTGGTCCCGCGTTCTCCTAAAGTTTGAGCACCCTTAATTGAGCACCAATGAAGTGGTCCCACGTTCTCCTAAAGTTTGAGCACCCTTACTTTGTAACACAAGACTAAGTTCAAGTAACCCTAGTAACCCTTCAAGTGGCATCGACGTTCCCTATTAAAGCATTATATTAGGAAGCGGAGCCTGACAACGTAGTGTTTCCAAAGGCTGCAGGTGAGAGTTTCCTTTATTTCTGTCGTACAATCTGTCTGCCCATGATTTGGGACAATTTTACAACCCCTATCACCAGGAATTGTTGTGGTGCTTGCTGAAATCCGGGGCAGACCTGCACCAGGGGTGGCTGATCACTTGGGGCAGGGGGAGCCTCCTGGTGACGTCGGGCTCGAGCATCCTCCCGTAAAGGTCCTTGACATCCGCGCTGAGCAGGCTCATGGAACTGGTCTGCCTGATCATCCTCTTGAACTGCATCCTGAGCATCTTGCGGACGTCCGAGTCGTCGAACGGCATGATCCCCGTCACCATGATGTACAGGACGCAGCCCATGCTCCACACGTCGTTCAGCATCGGGTTGTAGGGCTCACCGACGATGACCTCCGGGGCCGCGTAGGCCGTGCTGCCGCAGAAAGTCTCGCTGAGCAACCTCTTGCCCTCCGAGTTACCTGCAATTGGAATATTCTTGGGTATCACCCACACAATATATTTGACCCGTCGAGGGGGCTGAACGAGCAGGGGTGACAGGTTCAAAGGGGGCGGAAAATTTAATTAATGAGTGGGCCAAGAAAATTTGACTGGTATAGAAGAAGGACAGCAAAATATGTATAGCCCACAGGCAGCCCACATACGCCTGTACTTAGACAAAGTGGGAGCCATGTTCTGGTTTGGTGGTGGTCAGACAGACGGCTGGGTCAGTGAGCGACCGTGTAGACGTATTTACAGGAAAGGCGTATTACAGTGGCGTATTTACAGGGAAGCTTAGCAGGCTAAAGCCCTGGGTGAAAAATTCGAGGAACGATTGGCTAAGAAAATTATTAGAATGGGAGAAAGGCGACAAGATTTGTATATATAACCCTCAATAAATCCACCTCTACTCAGACAACAAAAACCAGGGCCAGTGAGTGGCCTAGCCAACGGCCATACCATGCTGAAAACACCGGTTCTCTTCCGATCACCGAAGTTGAGCCGCATCGGGCGCGGTTAGCACTTGGGAGGGTGACCACCTTGGAACATCGCGTGCTGTTGGCATCACTTTTCTCCCCAGCGTGGTCCAACCCCTCGGGGTAAAAGGCTTATGTCCCTCAAAGGACAGAGCCTGGGCCTCGACTGGTCTTACAGTTACAGTGAGTGACCAAGCTTGTGAATGACTAAAAAAGTGACCTAGAGTGCATGCAAACATGTGAACGACCAGAAGAGTGATCTAGAGAGTGTGAAAGCATGCCAATGACCAAAAGAGTGAGTGACCTACAGCGTGTGCAAGGGCGTGTCCAGGGTTGTCGTCTTAATTGTCGTCTTAAAGCATGGCACTGCCCACGGGCCTCATGTAATAACGAAATATGGTTACAAATTTCGAAAACAAGTATATTTGAATAAATTGGTTGGATAACTAGGTATTTCTAGCCCAGTTAAGGGTCTCAGAAAATTTTGATGCTCTTAAGACTGTCCTGGGTGGGGATGACCCCCCCCCCCCCACACACACACACATACACTTTGCGTCGGATTGCCCGTGAATGGGCAAAAGAGTGATCTAGAAGCAGGGCCGTCTTAAGAGCATCATGGGCCCCAGGGCCAAACGATTTTTCTTAGGCCCTACCAGGCAAATTTTTGAAAATCTCAAACAGAAGTCCTTTTTGTGAGGCGCCCGGGTGGTCCCATGCCTAAAGACGGCACTGCCTAGAATACGTGCAAGTATGTGAATGGCAAGAAAAAAATGAGATAGAGCATGTTCAAAGATGTAAATGATCAAAAGAGTGACCCAGCAAGGAACCATGTCAGTGAACAATCAAAAGGGTGATCCAGCAAGGAACCATGTCAGTGAACAATCAAAAGGGTGACCTAGAGCATGTGCAAGTATGAGGGTGACCAAAATAATGTTCAAGCATGTAAAGGGCTTAAACAGCGCGTGTGACCATGGGAGAGACCAAAAGAGTGACTCAGAAACACACGAATGTACTTGTAGGAGTGGAGAGAGGCTAAGCACTGGGAGGCGAATTCGAGGAAACACATACACAGTACCCAAGAAAATTAAACTAAAATGGGTGAAGGGCGGAAAAATTCGTGTAGCCCGCAGGTGGCAAAGCAACAAATGCATCTCTGTAGACCATGGGGGAAGGGTTCGCTTAAGAAGCCCTCCCCCCACAGTTTTTTGTGCCCCCCTTCACCACTTGTCGTTACTCTCTTTAAATGTAGTTTTCACCCCCCCCCCCCAAAGTATTCCAGGACCACAAGGAGGCCCTAGGTTGAGGTGATGCCCTAGGTGTTGAGGGGTTCAAGGCAGAAGAGAGGCCAAATCCTGAAAGGGCATTTAGGATGCTCTTTCGTTAATTTGAAGCATTTGAGGATACACATCCCTCCTCTTTGGACTACGATTTTTAGGACACGGAGCCCCTGTGGCCCGGCTAGTTTTACGGGGGATTTGGCGGCCCCCCCCCCCATCACTGTGTATACAACCAATACTCACAGCAGTATCTGCAAAATCCGAAGTCGATGATCTTGATGACGCCGTCGGTGGTCAGAAGGATGTTCTCGCACTTGAGGTCGCGGTGGCAAATCGCCAAGTCGTGCAGGTACTTGATCGCCGCCGTCAACTGCAGGAAGTAGAACCGAGCCTCCGGTTCACTGAGACGGGTCCGAGACTACATAGAACAACATCACAAATTGCGCCAAATATAAATCACTCATAAAAGAAATATTTTCTACGTATAACAGATTGGACCATTTTAATTACGGCGGGCATCATATCTGGTGAATACTTGGCGACAAGGCTGCAACTTGGGGGTGTTATAGTTTGGTGCCCTGGGCACCGGAGGGGGGGGGAGGACCAAAATGCGTGCTTGCCCCGACTGACCTAGCAGTTGCTGCCCTGCCTGCTCGGCGGTCCTGGTGACTTCCAACACTAGATGATTTTGATCTCATACACGGGATCCATATTTCAAGAGCCATAAGATTGATCCTCCATTCCCCCCCCCCCCCAAGGTAAAAACTTCACACTCCGCCATGTGGAGCCCAGGTCTTGACCATAAGGCCCTCGAACAAAGAGATTCTTGCCCCCCCCCCCACTACAGCCTACGAGACTTGAGGTCCCAGCCACCCCAAATCAAAATCGTTTACGATAGACATTATTTTGTTTTGCATATGGTCTCGTTAACACGGAGTGTCCCCCCCCCCTCACTCATGAGCCCCATTCTGCATAGAGCCCTTAGCTGAGACCTTTGGCGACCTTCCCCCACAGACCAAAATATTCACGGGTCCGACTATAGTGAATTTATAATGTAAACAAAAAATAACAAGGATCACTCAAGGCCGCTGTCAGTCCCACCCCTATCCTATGTGCCCTTTACATCAAGATGGCGCTGTACGCTAGAATATCTCTTCCACCCCCTCCCAAAAAAAATAATTTTTGAAGGACTGCCGAAATACCTCCGGGGACTCCAAGGACCCGTCACGGCTACCGTTCCACTTTCGATTTTAACCATTGACTATTGACCGGGTACCCCAGAACCACAATGGGGGGGGGGGGCAGGCATATGCAGGCACATGCTCAGAGTTCACAAATTTTCAGGGCCCCAAAATTATAGTTCTTTTGTTCGTAGCTCTGCCAAGGGGTCCCCCCCAATTCCTCAAGCAGGGCCCCAAGCCAAAAATTTCACCTTCTATAGTGAATTTACAGCATGAAACAAAAAAAAAAAAAAGATAGTAATTATCCCAGGGCCCAGGGATGCAGTCCTGTCTGCCCCCCCTTGTGGGATGGGGGGGGGGTCACGAGTGCCCCAAATGCCCCTGCGTACTCCTATGCCTCAACACTATATACGGGAGGCCCCGAAAACGCATATTCAACTGGGGTTCGAACATATGAGAAACAGGCCCTGGAGCCACGTTTACTAAGTATGTGACCAGACCATGGTTCCTCCCAAGGTTGAGGATGGCAGGGCTCTATCCAGGGAGGTTCGCCGTGACTAATAGCTTAGCCGTGACCAATTCAAGTTACCGTGTAAGTGGATTTGTACAACCCAGCTACGAAGAACCTGCGAACAGTGCCGTTTTAGTCCTTCTCTATGATATAGTCCCCCCCCCTCCATATCCTAGAGCAGGGCTCTAGGCTAGGACCTTTGACAGACCAGCCGAAGGACTGGCCAGGACTGGAATGCCAGCCTTTTCACGGGGCTCCCTCTATAGTTCATTTATAGCTTAAAAAATTATGACAACCGTCCCGTGCCCCAGGGCTAGAGCCCTGTCAGCCCCACCTTGTGGGGGGGGGGTGTTCTCGACGTACATTGTCGCAATCGAGCAGGTCACCCCTCTCGATGATGGCGACTTTGACAGAACTCTGGAGAGAGCCCCCTCCCGCCAAATAACCCTGCCGGGGGATGTGGGGGCCGTGGCCAAGACACGTGTGTTGTCGAACTTGGAGGGCCGTGGCCAACACAAAAGAGTTGTCGAACTTGGCGATGACCACCAAACCAAAAAGCTCGCCAAATGACTTGGTTAAATCTAATACAGCGGATTTGTTGTCGAAGCGTTACCTTGACGTAGTCGAGTAGGTCGCCCCTCTCGACGGGTTCCATGAAAATGAAGACGTGGGACTTGCACTCGTAGACGTCGTAGGTCTTGATGACGTTCGGGTGGTTAAGCCTCTGGATGATCTCCAGTTCCCGGGGCAGGAACTTGGTCAGGAATTCCTCGGACTTGTTCCGGCGGTCGATGATCTTGACGGCGTATTTCGTCGCCCCCCTCGTTGCCAACCTCCAATAAAAGAGACGACACATCAATACATTACCGGGGAATGATCAGTCTCTATCATATAGGTCAGTGTTTATTAATTGATCGGGGGCCCATGATTCGCTCGTGGCCCCCTTTGAACCATACTTTTTTCCTCGCACCGAGCTCTTCCTGTGTTATCCAGGGCCTCTTTGCACCTATAAAAGAGCTAGATCCTTCCCAGAACGCAAATTGGTAGGCAGACAGGAGGGTCTACCCAGCTCAGAAGAGTCACTTGTACGATGGAACGCAATATAGACGAATGTAACGGGCCCCCTTCTGGGACACCCAGTGACGTCTTAATACATGGGAAAGTAATACTCGGGGTGGGGGTCTCAAGTACATAGGGACCTCATGCTAACGAAATCTGGTTACAATTTTCGAGAGTAAGTATGTAAACTAATTGGTGGGGGTATTTCTGGCTAGGTAGACGGCCTCAAAACTATCTCTTCATGGATCCATGATGCTCTTACGACCCCCCCCCCCCTTTGCAGCGGACTGGCTCCTTTGAGGCCTCACAATTATTTCTGGTGCGCCCGTGGCCCAACTTGGGGGGAGGCAAGCCGGTCTGGGTGTTCCCAATACTGGACAAAAGAGGGTACAAATTTCACCCTTTCAACATTACAAGAGACTCCAAAATGTGGACTCGCGCAGCATTTGACCGTCCCGTATATACGGGATTTACTGACGAACACTGGGAGGGTACGTACTCTACGTTCTTTATATAGTCATGAAATTTCTTCCAGAGCCCTGAGGCTGGCACCTTTCAAAGTTTTTCGTAACCAGTGACGACTTCGGAAAGAAGAGGGGGATTACCGGCATAAACTAAACGTCATGTGAATGATTTGTAGCGAAAATCCCCTTTACCGGGAACTTCCCGGGATATTTTATTGCACATGTGAACGGGGCTTTAGTGTACGTAGGTCTTTTCACGACTATGTACAATGTACATAGTCATGAAAATGGCCCTCCACATCCAGGATCAGGGTCTCTACACCTCTGGTGGACTCCAGACCAGACTTTTCACGGGCTTTTCCATAGTGAATTTATATCGCGGGAAAAAAAAACAAACAAACTCATTCATTCATCGTAATTCATTTATAGCGATGAATAACTGCGGGGGGACAGGTCCTGTTGCAACCAACACCATGGTCCCCGCAAGGTTGGGGTTGACAGAGCGCTCTCTCTGTTTTTGTTTTTGTATTTTTCACTATAAATTTTTCCATGGTGCGGCCAGGGACCCCGCCAAAGATTCTAGCCTAATGGGTGGGCAACGCTGCAGGATGTGGAGGGGGCAGGGGCATGCCCAACGCACTGAATCAGACGGCTTACCGGACTTTGCAGTAGGTCCCTTCACCGACTATCCGCCCGAAAGTGTATCCCTTGGCCTCGAAGAAGTCGCTGTAGGACTTGACCCTCGACAGGAGTAACGATTGCGGCGATGGTGCTGGTGCCGATGGCGGTTCTTCTCGCTGGTTGCGGTCATCGTCGTCGTCGTCGTCGTCGTCCTCCGCCGACGCGGCTGCTGGTGGTGTTGGTGGAGGGTAGGAGCCCCTGTCCCTGCTTTCGTACTGCGGGAAGCTCATGGGGGGGTTTTTTTTTTCTCAGATTTCCGACATGCGTTGCCTACTACTGTCGTTAGTATTAATAATTACCAAATTAACCTGAACCTGTTCTATTATGGGTAGGTGCTGTATAGAGATAATTATATACCTGGGTGATCGGATCGATGCGTTTCTAACCTAATACTATTAATTTATTGATCTCGTTTTTGACCCTTCTTTTCAAAGAATTTTTTTATTGGCCCCCTTGAAATCCGAATATCAATAGACTCATTGTTGGATCGTCTCCCTATTGTTGTTGTTGTTTTCGGGGCCGGCCTTGCCACTGTTGTGTGACCCGTTACCATAGGCGTGTATGGTATCGTATTGAAGCCTGTGGAAAGAGCTTTCATTTGATATACACGGGTTCCTCAACCGCTGGTCCGCTGACCTGTGCCGGTCTGCGAAACATTTCACCCAATTTATATAAAAAGCCACTAAATAATATTAGATTTACAAGATATGCAGTTGACTGGATGTTGTGAAGATATTTATTATTTGATATGTTAATTTTTTAAGGAAGGAAAAAACTCAACTCATCTCCGCCTCTACCGGGAGTCGAACCCGGGTCCCTCGATTGCCGGACGAGTGCTCTGACCACTAAGCTACAGAGGAGATAGAGATTTTCCTTCGCTAGAGCGTATATATGCCGAACGGAACCGTGCAATGGACGGTGAAACCGATCAGCTAATAGCTCATGGACGACGAGCCACCAGATGGACATTCATGTCAAATATTAGATTTATTAAATATATAAAATAGCTATATTTACGTACGTGATATATGTTTACGTACGTACCTATTTCTGTGTTCTCTCCGGTCCGCAAATTATTTCTACTATGTATTTATTTATTGCCTGCCCGCAAATGAATTCTCCGTTTTATGTATTTCGATGGTCCGTGAATAATTTATCTTTTCATCTATTTTTGCCAGTCCGCAAATTATTCCTCCTATTCACCCCATTTCTGGTCCGCAAATTATTTCCCTCTATTTGCCCCATTCCAAAATCCTTCCTATTTCCCGGTCCGCAAATTATTCCCTCTATTTATTTACTCATTTCCGGCCCGCAAATTATTTCTACTATACTTTTATTAATTTATTTCCTGTCTGTCTGCTAATATTTTCTCCTGTTAATGCATTTCACCGGTCCGCAAATAATTCAAGGACATTTTTTATGATATATGGCGAGCACATATATAATATACACTGATGAGCAACAACATTATAACCATTTTAGATAACGATATAAATCATACCAGCTCAGCCTATGACTCCAAGGGCCAATCGTGGCCCTTGGAGTCACCTGAAGTGGCACATGGCTTCAAACCTGATTTTTTAGAAATGAACTAAGTATATTTAGATCACTTTAGTGGCACGCTGTGCAGCTCCAGAGCACTCAAGTTACATACGGCACAGTACCACATCACTAAGCTAACCTGCGACCGCTGTTCCAGATAAACTTAAGTGGCTCGCAGCATAGTTACACATCACCTGAGTATCCCGCGACACAGTTCCAGAGGACTTAACCCGCGGTGCAGTTACACATCACTCAAGTTACCCACGACACAGTTCCAGATTACTCATGCTGCCCGCGGCACATTTGCAGAGAACTTTTGCAGAGCGGCCCACGTACGTTCTCAGATCACGTAAGTGACCCGCCCTGGGCATATTGACACATCGCTTGAGTAACCCGCGACACAATTCCAGAGCATTTAAGCAACCCGCGACACAGTTTCAGAGCATTTAAGCAACCCGCGGTGCAGTTCCACATCATGAAAGTTACCCACGGCCCAGTTCCAGATTACTCATGCAGCCCGCGGCACATTTGCAGAGTACTTAAGCAGCCCACGTACGTTCTCAGATCAAGTAAGTAACCCGCCCTGGGCAAATTGACACATCGTTTGAGTAACCCGCGGCACAGTTCCAGAGCATTTAAGCAACCCGCGGTGCAGATCCACATTACTCAAGTTACCCACAGCACAATTCCAGATTACTCATGCGGCACCGCGACACATTTCCAAAGCACTTAAGTGGCCCATGGCACATTCTCAGATCACTTAAGTGGACAGCGGCATATTGACACATCACTTGAGTAGCGTGACACAGAAACCTACGGTGTAGTTCCACATCACTCACAAACTATTCACTCCACAGTTCCAGAACACTCACGCGGCTTGCGCCGCAGTTCCAGACCACATAACTGACTTGCGGTGCTGTTCCAGATCACTTAAATGGCACGCGATACGTTTTAAACCAATGAAGTGGCCCCGCGCTCTCCTAAAGGCTGAGCACCCTTGTATAAATTTGTGTGATACGCTAAATTAATGTGAAAGGGGAAAAAATAGGGCTGCCTGTTTTAACGTATGGGCTCACAGAAACCCCTTTTGTGCAAAGGGGACCACTGATGACCTTGAACAGCAATTATGAAAGTGAAAAGCAATATCCTCAATTGCGTCAGACTTGCAGGGAAAGGTCCTACTGAATACTTGTCCCTCAGGGGGGGGGGGGGCCCTTTAAGCTGTTGATGTCGGTGCCGTCTTAACGTTGGGCCGAACCGGGGAAACCTTCTAGAAAGGTTCTATCTAGAGGTTTGTATCTAGGAGGTAATGGCACAGCCCGGAGCAACACCCCGTATCTTATCCCGGAGCCTTGATGAAAATGAGATCTGGTTGAAACTTTCGAGGCTCACAGTGTAAACTGGTAGGCACAAATTTATAAGCACGTAAGGGCCTCACAAAAAAATTCCGGGGTTGAGGGCTCATTACTCTAACACGGCCCTAGGTGAGTGTGTGTGGCGACCAATCTGATTTCGTTTTTCCACTTTCTGCGCTATAAATGCACTTAAAAGGCACTTTTATGAGGAGCCCTATATTAGTCTTGACCAAGGGGCAGGGCCGTCTTAAGATAATCATAAGCCCGTGGGCCAAGTGATTGTTTTCTGATGTCCTACATCCCAAATTTTCGAAAATTTCAACCAGATCACGTTTTGTGAGGTCTCTCTTCTCTTGAGTCCCCCCCCCCCGGGCCGTGCTCGGGTGGGTCCATATTTCAAGACGGCACTGCCTAGGGAACCCCCCCCCCCCATTTGGGAGATAATGGACTATTCTTATTAGGGAGATAAGAGCCTTTCTTTTTTTTTTATCCCAAAATGATTTATTTACGGCCACAGATTTTTGGTAACAACACAGGTGAGGTCCATTATTCGCTCACTAAAATACGGGACATCGGGGAAATTTGTTGAAATAAGGGACGTCCGGCAACCGTACTCTACTCGGAAGGAGATTTTCCACATTTCATCCTCCAATCAGAATCCGAATTGAGGGTCTAAAGTTTGATGCCGTATGTGTTCGTCGGGTCAAATACGGAGAAAATTGCGGGACGCTTGGTTAATTTGAACCATAGAAAAAATCACTTCCCATGGGTTCCATAAAATACGGGACATGGGGGGGGGGGGGAATGTCCATGAATATTTGGCGTCTCTCCAACTCACCCAATGAAATTTCCGTATGAGGGGCGAACGGGATTATGAAAGAGATCGCGTGACTCCTCGCGATTAGTCGCGTGTTCAGGCATCCCACAGGGAAAGGGGGGGGGGGGTGACGTAAGAAAAGAGATTGGACACGATTTTTGACCTTGACCGTTTATTACGTCATGCTTAATGATTGGTTGGTCAGTCAGTTGGCGACTTCTTCCTGTTCCCAAGGACTTGGTAGGGGGAAGGTCTTGGCAATGTTCCGAATATATTATGCGGTAAGTCTGGAAATGAGTTGGAGGTTTGAGCCCCCCCACCCTTTTATTAATGATGTCATGATCGGAGCCAATATCACCAATAACCATGCCTTTCCAACGATAGGAATGCAGGCTAAACATCCAAGAAAATGGAGGGGAAAAATACAGGAAACCACAAATCACCGCCAAATATGGCCAGAATTGCCAAATCTTGTAAGTATCGCCTATAGTGGGAATTCAGCCATAGGGGACCATGACTGATAGTCATGCTCTCATCAGGGACCTACGAATCGTTCCGGCCCAGCGACCAGGAACGATTCTTGGCTGTTTTTGTTTTTTCATTATTCCTAATTCGTAGAAGGGGGGGGGGCGTGAAAAATCACAGCCAAGGGCCCAATTTGTAAATAATTGTTAAATATGATATTTGATTATGAAGAAATTCTGGAGAGGTAGGGCTTCGCTGGGTGGTGCGCATGTGCAGCATCGGGAGCCACAGCTTGGTAAGGAGCCAGATGGCAGAATTGCATCAAATCAGGTCGGAACGAGCGGCCCACAGGGACACCACTAATGCTAAGCTGCTTGATGGGAGAGGGGGGGGGGCGGGACTGGATAGTGCCCTCATCATGGATGGAAAGAGGATGGATCTGGATGTGCCGGACCGGGTGGCCTTCGAATGTATCTCGAGGGCTTCCAGTTCGAGATACACCTTCAGCACTCTCCAGCACGGACGAACTCAGCCGAGTAAATGGCTAATATCCCTGTCAGTGAGCGTCAACAGACGGCCATTTTGAAAGTCACGGCGTTAGTTACAAGCTGCGAACATCGAGCTTATATTACTGGAGGGAGCATGACGTCAGCGGTCTCCGCCTTGGCAGGGCGGGCTCCGCCTGGCAGGCTCGCTTAGAGATACGAAGCCCAGAAAATTAAATATAAAATAATGAGCCAGACCCACTTTTGAGGTGGATATCCATACAATAACATTATTTTCAGCTTTTTATATCTTCTCAAGCACGAAAATGAAAATTAATGTCTCCGTATTGCCTTATATTATCCACTTTCATCAGTCTATATAGTTTAGGATGTTTTGAAATTAATTATGGTTCCCCCAACCAATTACCCGGGACACCAATTCGCATACTTTTAGTGGGGCCCCCAGACTGGCTTTATCTCGGTCTTCCGCAGTTGCAAATATTAAAAAATTAAAATTAATGAGATACATCCAGGGGTCCCCGAATTGGAACCTGTCAACTTATCCATGGGTCCCCGACCTGTAGGCTTGTCGGACATCCCCCCCTGTGAGGAGCCATGAAAAATTTTCAATTTCATCAATTTTACAACGAATAAAATCCAGGGCCCCACATCCAGTAGCGTGGACCCAATACGCATATTTTTAGTGGGGGACTGGATGTATCTCGGGCTTCCGCTGTTGCAAATTCTACAATGTTAAACAACGGAAAAGAATGAGATTCATCTAGGGGCCTCAAAATTAAACCTGTAAACATGGGCCCCCGACTTGGAAGCGTGTCGGTCATCCCCCGCTGCGAGTGCCATGAAAAATTTTCATTTGTATTCATTTTACCAACGAATAAAATCCAGGACCCCCAATTAATTACCTACGACACCAATTCGCGTAATTTTAGTGGGGTCCAGACTGGCTTTATCTCGGGCTTCCGCTGTTGCAAATTCTACAATGTTAAACTACAGAAAAGAATGAGATTCATCCAGGGCCCCCCCAAAATGAAACGGGGTTCTTGACTCGGAAGCTTATCGGGCATCCCACCTGTGAGGGCCACGAAAAATGTTAATTTGTATTTATTTTACCAACGAATAAAATCCAGCCCCCCCCCCCCCCCACGCAATTACCCGTGACCGAATTCGCAAATTTTATGGGGGCTCCGGACTGGATATATCTTGGGCTTCCGCTATCGCAAATTTTTCAGCAACAAGAAAATAATGAGGTCCATCAAGGGGCCCCGGAAATGAAATCTTAAAATATTCATTTTCCGATATTGGCGACTTTTGTATGATTTTAACACGAGTTGGCAAATAAATATGTTTACTTCTAGCTAGGAAGTACGTAAATTTCGTATTTACGAAATAACCGCGATAAATGCGAAATGTACGAAATACATGCGATAAATGCGAAATTTGCCAACTTTGACGAATAAATGCTGAAATTGATTTTTTACTACTTTTTCGCGAAATCTAGGTAATTTACACTTTTCGAAGTGGAAAAGTAATTTTGCTCAGTACTTGTGAGCGTGCTTGAAAGGGAAACCACAAGCACTTTTCCCCCTTTGACGTTGTGTAATAAAAACAGTCGAGTTCGGTTATAACATAGCTCCTAGGTGATTCGAGAAGTGTGTGTAATAACCGACGTGAATGTCATAAGGGAGGTGTTGAATCTAGCAATGACATATATGCATTATTGAGATTGTCGTGGAAAAAATAAGATTATGGCTCACATAATTGAAATATAATATAGCATGAATATATATATATATAGTTTTTGATTGGTATGTGAAAATTTTGGAAATTTATGTAGAAAACGAGGTAAAATATACAACATGCAGATATTTTTTGAAATGTTAATGATTTTTTTGAGTTTATGCTAACAGTTTTTCCCTTTGAAGAAGTTGACAATATTGTACAATTAAAAAATTCAGAAAAAATAATCCCACTGATGTTCATGAATTCACCAATTAATAATACACTTGAATTAGCCACCAGTTTCAACTTGAATTGAGACCACCAATAAAAAGATCACAAAGTTGTAAAAACAAGTAAAAATTCCGTAATTCCGAAAAGCATAGACGACACAGTTCTGCACGGCAAGACAGGATTTTATTAAATGTCAAAAATTTTATCGCCAAAATAGTTACATTTATTATCTCGACAGGTGGCGCTTAAGTTTGTTATTTATAATATTCAGTGCATATTCTGTTGATTAGGAAGTGTAACTATTCCATTCATGTATTTTCGCGTTTATTAAAAAAATTTAGGTCTATTATATATTACCCGTATACAAGGAATGTTGTCCATAAAAGGCTGTTTTTGACTATATTTTCCTGGGGGTTTTTTTTGCAATGTTATATCTGGATTATTTTTTTGGTTAAGCCCACTTTTTTTGTTTTGTTATATCCACAGTGTATGTTTTAAGCAGGGTATGTTATAACAGAGATAAAAATGTGTAGACGTGAATGGGAGAAATTTTAAGGATTTCACAACCGTATTTTTTATTCACCGGTTATGTCAAAAATGTACCCGACTGTATATGCAACTTTTTTGAATTTCGGAAAATGATGCAATAAAAAGCATTTGAAAAATAAGGTTAAATTAATAGAAAATATAGAGATCCATTTTTTTTTTAAATGCGAAATTTTTGATTTAAACCGTTTCACTTATTCGAGTTGTTGTGTGTGTGTGTGTGAATGAAAGTGAAATTTTTGATTTAGAATTCGTTATTGTGAATAAATGCGAAATTTCTAAACTGAATTTCTTTTTTTTTTTTGCGAAATAAATGCAAATTTCGATTTTTTTTTTTTTTTTTTTTTGCGAAATTTACGTATTCCTACTTCTAGCATCAATTTTGACGATAATTGGCAATATTCCGTATTTCTGAGCTTAATTTACCGTATTTTTCTTGAGCAAATATGGTCAGTCTACTAATGATCACACTTCAGCACATAATGACTCAATAGATGTCACTGCCAACAGTTAGTTGTCTGTAACAAATATAAGTAAACAAATCCACATTCTACCAATGCCTAAAACGTTGTAAAAGCCCAGCTTTGCTCAGCTTATGTTAATGTCTCAACATATAAAGACTCACTAGATGTCAATGCAAACAGTACATTGTCTGCTACAAATATAAGTAAAAAAATCAACATTCTACCAATGCCTAAAATGTAGTGAAAGCCCAATACACTTCTCTCAGCTTATGTTAATATCTTAGCATATAAAGACACGTTAGATGTCACTGCAAACACTTGATAGTCTGTAACAAATATAAGTAAACAAATCAACATTCTACTAATGCCTAAAATGTAGTAAAAGCCCAGCACACTTCTCTCAGCTTATGTTAATGTATCAGCATATAAAGACTCACTAGATGTCACTGCGAACAGTACGTTGTCTGCTACAAATATAAGTAAACAAATCGGCATTCTATCAATGCCTAAAATGTAGTAACAGACCAATACACTTTTTTCAGCTTATGTTAATATCTTAGAATATAAAGACTCGTTAGATGTCACTGCAAACAGTTAGTTGTCGGTGGCAAATATAAGTAAACAAATCGACTTTCTACCATTGCCTAAAATCCCATTACACTTCTTTCAGCTTAGCATATAAAGACTCACTAGATGTCACCAGATGTGGTTTGTGCATTGCTTATTGTACTGAATCGAAGATGGTTGCGTGTTCTATGTGCCATATTTCTTATTGTAGTGCATTGCAAATAATGGTGCATTGCAGCGCATCACGTGATGTATTGGTTATTGTAATGCAGTGCCTTTGCTTTCTGCGTATATTATGATGCGGTAGCGCTTAGAAATTCTGAGCTCTCCACGTTACCAGCAAATCAGAGTGAAGCAACTGTGACGTCATAGAACCGTCACTGTAGCAAATTTTCAGCCATTTTTGACCCCCTTGTCAGCAAAATTTCGTCATCAGAACTGCCCCTCTGAATCCAATTCATATTTTCATAAAGGGTGGTTGATGACGTAAGCATTATCCAAACCCCCCCCCCCCCGCCCCCCTTTTCATCAAAAGTCAGCAAACCCCCTTCCCCCCATCGATGACGTAATACTTGAACGACCCCTAATGGATATACTAAATTCAACTTCATCTCGGCAGCCACGATTGGTACAGTGGGAAGTTCACGGGACGCTTAAAACGAAGGTTATGAGTTCGGGTCCCTTCGAACCCATCCAACTTTTCATCCCATCAACAAAAACCTTCGTTTGAAAAATTTAATATCTTATTACATTTAATTATTTAATTTCTTTTAACCGTTGCACATAAATATGATTTATTATATTATAATTCACCACAAATATTGTCAGATGCACGGGAATGGGTCGGGAGTTGTTCCCAAACAGCGAACTTGGCGATACAGGGGAATGGGGGGGGGGCACCCCCGTACAATAAGTTATCGGAATGGAGGGGGCACCCCCCGTACAATAAGTTATCGTTTATTGAATCACTAAAAAAATGTTTTCATTTTTTTCTGATTTAATCCAAATGTGGTTCAGTTGCATCAAGTTGGCAATAATAACGGCTCGCGAAGCTGGGCCCTGCTATCATTTATTGATTCATAGAGTGCCGACCCATTCCTTTTTTATTGGTAAATAATGATAATAGATTCATTAGGAAACCAAACATAGAACTTGTGTTTCGGCAAGCCACTGTATTTATTGCATGTGAATATAATTATTATTATTATATAATATATATCATTATTATTATGATCGTTATATTATAGTATTGCTAAATTATACCATTGTAATATTATCGTGTGAGCAAATGAGACGTAATGGCAAAATAATAGCGAATTCGCTAATAGACACTGGTGTTTGGCGATAAGTTGCCAAACGTAGCAGCAGGAGGTACACTTTACAACGTCACAGTTGCTTGACTCTGATTGGCTGGTACATGGAGAATCAGAATTTCTAAGCGTTAATTTATGATGCTTCGCTTATTGCAGTGAATTACGGTTTATGCTGTATTGAGGTGCACTGTAAATAGCGGATAGCGATAACGGTGCATCGCGTGCTGCATTTCTCATTGCAATGCAGTGTTTATTGCGTATTGGGCTGTATTGCTTTTTGTGGTGCAGTGTAAATAGTTGTGCATCGCTTTCGTATTAGTATTGCGTATTCTATTGCGTATCGCTTGCGTATAGTGCATCGCGCATGGCCCCCACATTCTACAGCAGGGCCCCTAGGCCGGGATCTTTTGCGGGCCCCCTTCTGACCACACTTTCACGGGCCCTTTTATGATGAATTTATAGCGTGAAAAAGCAAAAAAGTAGTGCAAATCGTCCCGGGCCCCAGGGCTGGAGCCTTGTCAGCCCACCCCTTGTGGGGGCCATGGCATCGCGTATCGTATTTCAGTGGTTATGGTATATTGTGGAGTTTATTGCTATGTATGGATGTATGGTGCTGTATGTATTGTGGGGCTATATTTCCATAATCGGGTTTCCTGTCACTTGGCGAATTCTCTGTAACAAGTTTGGCGAGTTTCATATTACCCATAATTCCTCAAGAATTATAGCTATGGTAACCCTAATAAGACATGGAGCCATAATATTCACTAAATTATTATTTTGTTGATGTCACACACTGAAACTAACTTTAATTGTTACATATAATTACCTTTCATCAATTTTATGATTAGTAAAGTTAGTTATTGAAGTGATGAATTTAAATTGAAGGTAATATGAGCGATTTAATCTGGCTATGTATTCTTCCACCAGGGTGCCATGTTTGTTAGTAGTAGTAGATCATAGATCATATTTGTCGCACCACGATCATTTTCTGCACACGAGGGCTAATTAGACCGGGACCTACAATTTATTGCCGACTCCGAACGGCAGGCTTGTTTTTTATACTCGTCGAGAGGGTGGTGCGCTAACCCCTCGATGGGGGAACTCCCTGCGGTAGCAATTTTTTGCTGCAGTCAAGTCACCGGTTTTTTTTTGTTGTACCCCTGTGTCAGGAAAGTTTTCTGACAAGGATGAACCGGGTATCGAACTCCATGTTTGTTTTTTTTGTTGACATCTGGAATTCGGACGCCCTTGACCACCTGTGACGAATTTGATTTGACGGCTTTGACGAATCAAATACTTGAATTTCGCTGTATTTGATGGCATTTATAACCACGACGGCGATTGGCCAGACTGTGACGTCACTTGATTAACGTATGGCCCACGAAAAGGGTCGCACCGATCCGTAAAGAATTTTTAAAATAAATGTTCTCCTTTCGTCGGGTTTTATCCTTATTGAATTACAGATCTCTTGATGCTGTTGGAACAAAGTCAATATTTATCCAGGACGACCGAGCGTAGTGAGGGAGCTGTGCCCCGCGACTCCACGCCCGAAGGGCGGGCTGCGGCGAAGGAGCGAGCGGGAAGCGGATATATCCGCGGCTCAAGCGAAGCGCGCCGCGTCGATTTTCTTGCTTGATAGGTTCAAGCAAGATGGTCATTCATGGTCGCGCTTCGCTTGCGCCGCGGATATATCCGTTTCCCGCTCGCTCCCTCGCTACGCTCGGTCGCCCTGGGTCAATATTGACTTTGTTCCAACAGCACCAAGAGATCTGTAATTCAATAAGGATAGCAAAGGATAGTTAATTAGTAATTAGTATAAATTATTAATTACAATTGTTAACAATAACATTTATTAATAAATATAAATTATTATTATTAATCTGACACTTATAATAAATCAATTTCAATTCATCAGTTCTCATTTACTTGTAAAATCGACTTTTGCTGCCTATTCGTGACGTCACAAGATGCTATGACGTCACATGGAGCTATTCTAACACAGCTATAGCCACTAGAATAAGGGCTAATTAAGGAATAAAGCCCCTTATCAAGTCGCCTTAAACACGGCTACAACATATAAACAAGTATCACACATTGGCGAGAAAAAAACCTCGCCAAGTTGGCAGGAAACCCGATTACGGAAATATAGACATGAAACCAACGCCAATTAAACATCGTCTATGACCATATCATGCTGATTTCAAACTGCTGAAAACTGAAACCCATGGCGGGAGCATGTCACCTGACATTTATTTACTCTTATTTGTTGCCATTCGTACTTTACTGAATTCAGAAATGATGGGGGGAAACTATAATGAAGACAAATTTCATGAACATTTTCTAAACAATAACGGGACGTGAAGCGTCTAACCGTATTTTTAGTGAAAAACACGGTCAAAAGAAAGAACAGGAGGAAGCAGACGGGAAATTGAAGAAAAATTTTCTACTGATTTAGTTTATATTTTACGTGCTGCCATCTAACATCGAAATCATATATGAGTTATGAGGTGCGAATAAAGTGAGTTGATCCACGGCCGACTCAGTACAAATAAATGGAATCGGCTGCGGGTCACCCGGCGATTCTGGTCCAAAGAAGCAGAATTTTTCATTCAGTTCAGTTCCCTACGAGCGGAATAACCTTGGAAGAAGCAGACGACGGGTGAATTCATAGTATTGATCAGAGCCGTAGCGTATCTTCTCGGGGTCCCTGGACAGACATTTTCTTGGAGGCCACTTGCAGGGCCGTCTTAAGAGCATCGTGGGCCTCCGGGCCAAATGATTTTGCTGAGGCCCCACCACAGGCAAATTCTCGAAAATTTCAACCTGATCTCATTTTTGTGAGGCCCTTTTTCTTTTGAGCCCCGGCCGTGCCCGGGTGGGCTCATGAATTAAGACGGCACTGCACTTAAAAAGGAAAAAATTATGAAAATACGTGTACATTCATTGTGAGACCCCCATTTGGCTCGGAGTCCCGGGGTCCCGGTTTCCTCAGCCTAGTTACGACCCTGATACTGATCATCTAAACACAGAATTAAACATGACTCATGCGGTGATGATAGTGTTGTTTATTTCAGTAAAATGCCTACTCAGTTGAATTATAACCACCCAGAACCCACTGCTATAGAGGTTTCTAGATTATTGTAAATGTTTAAACAAGGCCGTGAGGGAAAGGAGGGAGAGGGAGCTGACTAAGCTTTAGCCTTCATGGCTCCAGATGAATCCGATTTCTTTAATGTTTTTTACACTGCATGTTATTACGCATGATGCTAAAAACATCATGTGCTGTCTTAGTGCATGGACTCATCCGGTCACGGCCTGAAGGCCTCAAGGACAAATTATCATACGCTCACACACAAAGAGATTTTTCTCAGAGGCACTATTACCTAGCTAAAAATTCCTACCTGCCTATTTGCATATTTACTCTTGGAAGTCGGAACTACTGGGTGTCACTTGACACCCAGGTACCAGAAGTGCCCATGCAGTAAACCAAGTACTACAGAATAAGAGCATGACTTTTGTGGGTCATTAGTAGATCAACTGTGTAGTTTGATCTATAGAAGTAAAAGAAATGCTACCAAGTGTAAATTACAAACTTGAGAATGTATCTTAAAGAGGGAATACCCAATATAGCGGTGATTCGTCAGAAATAATATACCTACTGGCAAGGCCGCAACTGCATACTTGGTTATCCCGGGCAACCACTCATTTAGTCACCCCCCTCGTAATGCTGAAGGATAGGTTGAATGGTGAAATTTGCGCCCCCTTTTGTGATACGCCCGGGGCACCAGATGCGCTTGCTCCGCCCCCACAAGTTGCGGCCCTGCCTATTGGCAATATTATGGTCATTGAATGGTTTCTCCTTGGGGGTGTTGTTACAACTTTAATCTCATCGATCGTTCGTCATAGTGGCATGGTTCTAATTTTGAAAATTCTCAAAATGTGACCAGAAATCACCTTGTAAGACTTTTGAAGATGAAAATACAGTTTACACAAAATAAAAAATGTAAATTTTTATATATGTTCCTTCCCCCCCCCCCGTCATCTAACTTCCAACTAGACAGTTGATGCTTTTTCTCTTCTGAGTCCAACAAACAAATTACATGTTTTTAACTGCATTATTCCTGGAGCGATTTAAATTCAAAAATCGGAGACAAGCATATGACTACTGGCAGGATCAATCAGGTACCAGTTTTCGGAATCCGATCCGAGGTCGAGACCTCCCACGAGCGGCGCGATTGCCGCGTCGTGTTCGGCACATCTCCCTCTCGTCTTATCCTCCGACTTCAACCGAGGGTCGTCCGCCAGAACGGTCCGTGTGAAAAATCAGAGACAGGTACGGGCTTAGGATAATTTCGCGGCCCAATGTAAATAAAATTTTGTGGGCCCCCTCTAAAAAAAAATTGTATGTAGTTGCTCCCCGACTTAGAAACTTTTCGAGTAACGAACATAAATATTGAAGGGGAAATTTTTTTTCAAAAAGAACGCATTCATTCAATGCATTAATGAAAAAATTCATTTTTTCATTACTTCAGGAACGCGTTGATAGTTTGGATCGTAATCAAACGCGATCCATTGAGAGCGAATGACATTTAAATTAATTTTTCAAAATTCATAAATTATGAATAATAATTAGCGCGTGGTCCACCTGCTGACACTTCATCGTGGCTGGAACCATATTGAACAGACATAAATGTTTGTCATACTTTTAAAGCGCTTCATCATCTCTTTATCAAATATACGTTGCGATTCGATAACTTTGATCATTTTTCGAATCTTTTATTGCTGTTTTTGTTTAATTAATGTAAATTAATAGAAGTAAAGGAATCAAGTACTGGAATTCCATGACCTCCACAAGGGTGGGGACGGACAGTGACAGGCAGGATCGTCGTAATAGCATCATAGCCCCCCCCCCCCAAGTGATTTTTTGGAGGCCCGACATGGCAAATTCCCGAAAAATTCAACTACATCTCGTTTTTCTGAGGCACCTCTTCTCTTCAGGCTCTTCGACCACGGCCACGGGTGGGGGGAGGCATATGCGTTAAGATGGCATTGCCCAACATTCGCACAAGGCATCCTCCTTTTTCAGTTTTGAATCTGGTAACCCTATCTAAAGACCACATAATCAGTATTTTCACTTATTTGTTCGATCATCCATATTGTCCGAATTTTTTTGAGGAAATAAATAATTATTTTTTCTACATAAAAATCGATTCTTGCAAATCTACGAATTTTGTTACCGGAATTTTCGTCTCAAAAATATTTTATGCTAACAAATAACAGAGAACTCTCTCTCGCTCTCTTTTTCATCATCGCATGAGTTGCCTGAAATTTCGAGATTAGATGGCAGCACCAACAGTATATAATTCAAGCCTCCATGGAGCTTATATTAATGGATGGTGAACTTAGCGGTCTCCGCCTTGGCAGCGCTGAGAACCTTAAGCCGGGTTTTCCTAGGCGCAGGTTTTCTGTGAAATGCGTGACGTGAATCCCTCAGCGCGACACGCCATCCACTCACCAGTATGAAAAGCAGTATGGCTGTTTTACTACAGAGCGCAATACGCCTCACGACAGCGCTTTACGTCGGGCGTGATTGGACGACTGCTTCTGGAGGAGTCAAATGCGTCGTGCGCCGCGGTTTTGCCGATATTCTCTTCACTCTTGTGTTTTATTTCCCTTCTCTTCAAACCGGAGCAAGCAGACGACAGAATAGCTAATGCCAAAGCCATATACTTATATAGCCGCTCTGATGCGCCTCGTAGCCTAGTTCTAATTATGTAACACGTTTCTGCCGGCGCGAAATGTTCTAATTCGGTTCACGCGGCGCAAAAAACCTATTCCTAGGAAAACCCGGCTGTAGAGGAGAAATAAGAACCTTATATTTCTTCTCAATGCTGAGAACGGTGTGCCCCAACATCTTTCGTCGGATCATCACGTGACTCGTGAAAACAAACACAATCCCCCCTTATTGTCTTGTGGCATATTCAGGAATTTAAAACAATAAATGAAAGAGGTAATTTCAGCATCTATGAGATAATTCCAGAATTAATGAAAGAAAATATTCAAGAATTAAGGAAAGAAAATATTCTAGAATTAATGTAAGAGATAATTTCAGCATTAATGAAAGAGATAATTTCAGCATTAATGAAAGAGGTAATTTCAGCATTAATGAAAGAGATAATTTCAGCATTAATGAAAGTGATAATTCCAAAATTAATGAAAGAGATAATTTCAGCATTAATAAAAGAGATAATTTCAGCAGTAATGAAAGAGATAATTTCAGCATTAATGAAAGAGGTAATTTCAGCATTAATGAAAGAGATAATTTCAGCATTAATGAAAGAGATAATTTCAGCATTAATGAAAGTGATAATTCCAAAATTAATGAAAGAGATAATTTCAGCATTAATAAAAGAGATAATTTCAGCAGTAATGAAAGAGATAATTTCAGCATTAATGAAAGAGGTAATTTCAGCATTAATGAAAGAGATAATTTCAGCATTAATGAAAGAGATAATTTCAGCATTAATGAAAGTGATAATTCCAAAATTAATGAAAGAGATAATTTCAGCATTAATGAAAGAGATAATTTCAGCATTAACGAAAGAGGTAATTTCAGCATTAATGAAAGAGATAATTTCAGCATTAATGAAAGAGATAATTTCAGCATTAATGAAAGTGATAATTCCAAAATTAATGAAAGAGATAATTTCAGCACCGATGAGATAATTCCAGAATTAATGAAAGAAAATATTCTAGAATTAATGAAAGAAAATATTCAAGAATTAAGGAAAGAAAATATTCTAGAATTAATGTAAGAGATAATTTCAGCATTAATGAAAGAGATAATTTCAGCATTAATGAAAGAGGTAATTTCAGCATTAATGAAAGAGATAATTTCAGCATTAATGAAAGAGATAATTTCAGCATTAATGAAAGTGATAACTCCAAAATTAATGAAAGAGATAATTTCAGCATTAATAAAAGAGATAATTTCAGCAGTAATGAAAGAGATAATTTCAGCATTAATGAAAGAGGTAATTTCAGCATTAATGAAAGAGATAATTTCAGCATTAATGAAAGAGATAATTTCAGCATTAATGAAAGTGATAATTCCAAAATTAATGAAAGAGATAATTTCAGCATTAATGAAAGAGATAATTTCAGCATTAACGAAAGAGGTAATTTCAGCATTAATGAAAGAGATAATTTCAGCATTAATGAAAGAGATAATTTCAGCATTAATGAAAGTGATAATTCCAAAATTAATGAAAGAGATAATTTCAGCACCGATGAGATAATTCCAGAATTAATGAAAGAAAATATTCTAGAATTAATGAAAGAAAATATTCAAGAATTAAGGAAAGAAAATATTCTAGAATTAATGTAAGAGATAATTTCAGCATTAATGAAAGAGATAATTTCAGCATTAATGAAAGAGGTAATTTCAGCATTAATGAAAGAGATAATTTCAGCATTAATGAAAGAGGTAATTTCAGCATTAATGAAAGAGATAATTTCAGCATTAATGAAAGAGATAATTTCAGCATTAATGAAAGTGATAACTCCAAAATTAATGAAAGAGATAATTTCAGCATTAATAAAAGAGATAATTTCAGCAGTAATGAAAGAGATAATTTCAGCATTAATGAAAGAGGTAATTTCAGCATTAATGAAAGAGATAATTTCAGCATTAATGAAAGAGATAATTTCAGCATTAATGAAAGAGATAATTTCAGCATTAATGAAAGAGATAATTTCAGCATTAATGAAAGAGATAATTTCAGCATTAATGAAAGTGATAATTCCAAAATTAATGAAAGAGATAATTTCAGCATTAATGAAAGAGGTAATTTCAGCATTAATGAAAGAGATAATTTCAGCATTAATGAAAGAGATAATTTCAGCATTAATGAAAGTGATAATTCCAAAATTAATGAAAGAGATAATTTCAGCATTAATAAAAGAGATAATTTCAGCATTAATGAAAGAGGTAATTTCAGCACTAATGAAAGAGATAATTTCAGCATTAACGAAAGTGATAATAATAAAATCAACGGAAGATAAATCCAGAATGAACGAAAGAAGTAATTCCAAAATCAATGAAAAAGGGATAATTTCAGCATTAAGGAAAGAGATAATATCAGCATTAATGAAGGAGATAATTTCAGCATTAATGAAAGAGATAATTTCAGCATTAATGAAAGAGATAATTTCAGCATTAATGAAAGAGATAATTTCAGCATTAATGAAAGAGGTAATTTCAGCATTAATGAAAGAGATAATTTCAGCATTAATGAAAGAGGTAATTTCAGCATTAATGAAAGTGATAATTCCAAAATTAATGAAAGAGATAATTTCAGCATTAATAAAAGAGATAATTTCAGCACTAATGAAAGAGATAATTTCAGCACTAATGAAAGAGATAATTTCAGCATTAACGAAAGTGATAATAATAAAATCAACGGAAGATAAATCCAGAATGAAGGAAAGAAGTAATTCCAAAATCAATGAAAAAGGGATAATTTCAGCATTAATGAAAGAGATAATATCAGCATTAATGAAGGAGATAATTTCAGCATTAATGAAAGATATAATATCAGCATTAATAAAAGATATAATATCAGCATTAATGAAAGAGATAATTTCAGCATTAATGAAAGTGATAATAATAAAATCAATGAAAGATAAATCCAGAATGAAGGAAAGAGGTAATTCCAAAATCAATGAAAGAGATAATTTCAGCATTAATGAAAGATATAATATCAGCATTAATAAAAGATATAATATCAGCATTAATGAAAGAGATAATTTCAGCATTAATGAAAGAGATAATTTCAGCATTAACGAAAGGGATAATAACAAAATCAATGAAAGATAAATCCAGAATGAAGGAAAGAGGTAATTCCAAAATCAATAAAAAAGGGATAATTTCAGCATTAATGAAAGAGATAATTTCAGCATTAATGAAAGTGATAATAATAAAATCAATGAAAGTGATAATAATAAAATCAATGAAAGTGATAATAATAAAATTAATGAAAGTGATAATAATAAAATCAATGAAAGTGATAATAATAAAATCAATGAAAGTGATAATAATAAAATCAATGAAAGTGATAATAATAAAATCAATGAAAGTGATAATAATAAAATCAATGAAAGATAAATCCAGAATGAAGGAAAGAGCTAATTCCAAAATTAATGAAAGAAATAATTTCAGAATCAATGAAAGAAATAATTTAATCTTTTTTTCACCTTTAGAAGAGTTCTCTATCCTTTTTTTTAATCTTTAAAACCCAATATTTAGAGACCGAACTGTACATTTCTATGGGCAAATTGCCAAACGGGAAGTTTGTTTTGACCGAGTCACGTGATTTCCCTGCATTTGATGTCGCTGCAGTCGCGGTGGCTGGATGCTCCCTCCAGTAATATAAGCTCAATGCAACTGTCGTCTGCTTCTTTCCAGGTTACTTGTTTTGGATATGTCCTTGTGTCCTGAAAAAATTGCTGAACTGGCAGTTCGAACTGTCAGTTCTGTTTGTGAGCTTAGCTTGTAGGGAACCGAACAAATCGACTTTTTGTCTGTCGTCTGCTCATTAAGAGGTTCTTCGTTTTGGATGTCTCCTTATGCTCAAATGAAATAACCGAACTTTCAGTTTAAATTTCCAGTTCAGTTTATGAGCTTTGTTTATAAGGAACTGAGCGGAATAAAGAATATAGTTTTTCTTATTTAAACTTCATCATCACTACGAGTCACTTTTGAATTTGACATTAGATGGCAGCACATTACTATAAAGCGGAAAATGGAAAAATTCACTTTTTATGATCTTACCAGTGAGGTTCTCTGTTGTGGATGTCTCTTTGGGTCTTGAAAAATTTAATGAACTGGAAGTTTGATCTTTAAGGTCAGTTTATAGGCTTTGTTTATAACAGTGATTCCCAACGTGGGCGTTAATGCCCACTGGGGGACCAGGAATGGGGGACCAGTTGCAATGTTCCAGGGGGTCGGTAGAAGCTATGGGTGTAACATAGGATCCTATGGGGTAGATTCTAAGAGGAGAAATACAATATTATATTTCTTCTCAATGGTTAGATTGCGTTTTGAGAAAAACATTTCTGAAGAAGGGGGCGATGTGTGTGTGTGTGGGACAAAAAAGGTTGGGAACTATGGTTTATAAGGAGCAAAACTGAATGAAGAATTTAGTTTTTTATACCTGAGCCTCGTCATCACCACATAATTCACTTCTGATTTTGATCATTTTTGTCGCACCACGAATCATTTTCTGCACGCGAGAGCTAATTAGACCCGGACCTACAATTTATTACCGATTCCGAACGGCAGGCTTGTTTTTTATACTCGTCGAGAGGTTGGTATGTTAACCCTTCGATGGGGGACTCCCTGCGGTAGCAATTTTTTCTGCGGTCATGTCGCGGTTTCTGTTGTACCCCTGTGTCAGGAAGGTTTTCTGACAAGGACGAACTGGGTATCAACCTGTGCAGCCACATATGGGGCACCTCTCTAGGAAAGGGTGCCAAATCCGAGTTGAGAGGTAAAAAAAAAATTGTTGAGCTGAGAAACGTCATCGGGGCCACCAAAAATAGATCGCGCACGGGCAGAGATTTCTTTCTCTTTTCTGCCCCTACCCATTTGTACATCAAGGCCACCTTAAGATCATCGTAGACCCGTGGCCACAACTAAAGGTTTGCAACTAAAGTAACAGCTGTTTTGCACCTTCTTGTAATGTTGAAACTAGGGACGGTTCTTTGGCCGTGCGACCCGCGCGGCTCTCTGTGGTGTACCGCCAGGTGCGGATCCAGGTCGATGTGTCGGGAGAAGCGAATTGTGTAAGTTCGTTGGATCGTCCCGTATTTTACGGGACAGGAAAATTTTCCAATATTATTCGGTTCTTACCTATCGCCCCCACCCCTGGATCCATTCCTGAGCAAAGGCAGATATCTTCAGCTGCTGCGAATGGAGCACAGTTGAATATCTTCAGCTGCGATTGGAGCAGAGGCAGAAATATTCAGCAACATGAGTGGAGGCAGAAATATTCAGCAAAATGAGTGGAGGCAGAAATATTTAGCTCCGAATGGAGCGGAGGTACAGGCATCTTCAGATGCTAATGAATCCGAGACAGATATCTTTAGCTGCGAATAAAGCCGTGGCAGACATCTTCAACTTCGAATGGAGTGAAGGTAGGCGAAGTGTCGGAGAAGGGACTTCCTGTGTAGGTGCATTGGATCATCCGTATTTCACGGGACAGACAAATTTCTCCCATATTATTCGGCTCTTGGGAGGGACGATCGCTCCTCGTCTGGATCCGCACTTGGGCACTGCTCTAAGGGGAGTGCGAAATTCGAGCTGAAAAAAGTGAGAAGCTTTTTTCGACAAAAAAAAACGTGGGCAGGGGACACCAAAACTAGGTTCCGCACAAGTACATATATCTTCTCGAGTCACTCCTGTTCTTAACGCATATTGGTGCATCAGGGCCCCCCTCCACCCTCCAGAAGCAGAGTCGCTGTGTGATTTTTTTACCGAAATTATTTATAATATTTATAATTTATAAAAACCAGCATGGCTTCTAGGCTGGGATCTCTGGTACGCCTCCAGGCCAAACTTTTTATGCCCCTCCCCCTCTGTAGTAAGTTTATAATGTGGGAAAATACACAAAAAAATGATAATTATTGTCCTGTGTCTGCTCCCCTCTAGTTGCGGCCCTCGGGAGCAACGTCTCTTGTGACCCGGGCGTCAGATCAGAGGGGGTGGGTACCAAAATGCGTCCTTGCCCCCCGGCTGATTAAGCATCTAGTTGCAGTCCTGCCTACTGCCTACTCTTGTGGGAAGGGCAAGCTGGTCCAGTGCCCGAGGCACCGGATCAGAGAGGGCACCAAACATTACAAAGGGCGCCAAAATGTGATCTTGCCCGGCTGACCAAGCATCGACCCTGCTTGTGGGATGTAGCGTGCCTTCTTGGGGCCTCTTGAAAAGATTTATTATCATGCAAAATAAGTGTATATTTTATTGTAAGCTCCCCCTATTTGCTCGAGGCAGGACTCTGGTTGCCCAGCCCTTTTACGGGCCAGGGTCCACCCGGGGGGGGGGCTCAGAATAATAGGGTTTGATGAACCTTTTCCCAGAGATTTTTTCGTACAAGTTACATACAAATTATTAGGTGAGCATTTCCAGCCAGAAGGGAGGGGTGGGGACTTAGATATATCACTTTGTTCGGGTGCCAGGGCCGTCTTAAGAGCACCATGGGCCCCCGGGCGAAGTGATTTTTCTGAGGCCCTACCAGGCAAATTTGCATGTTTGCTCCTCGAAAATTTCAACTATATCTCATTTTTGTCAAGTGTAAGCGAATGATGTTTTGGTGATAAAAAAAATCATCCCTTTCACAGTTGGCGCCTTTTGCAGCCGCGTAGTTCGCAGGATTCAAGATCCGGCTCTTGTTCATGAAACAAAATATCTCTAATGTTGGTACTGTACTAGGTGAATAATTAGATAGAGGGGAAAATAATCAGAGAGAAACGTCTAACCCTTTTTTTCTTAGGAAGGTCAGTTGTAAAAATTGTCAAAATTTAGAATTTACACATTGTATATCCGTCTTCCGGAATATATGAGAGAATGATTCAGATGGTAGTGTTTACGACTGAAAAATTCTCGAGCCTCCTTAGGGAAACATGACAGTTCAGAGGTTTCCAGGAAGGCATGCACTTAACACTCCAGAGGACAGTCGAAGTTGCCTCGCTCAGGGGCAGTCTTCATCTAGAGATATCCATGCTACAGTCTACTATGGAACATCAATAGTGGAAGCATCGCCGAATGAAACTACAAACATACACCTTGTGCGCACTATTGGTACCTCCAGCCCCCAGATGGTAACTCCAACGAGAGTGGGGAGGTTTCCAAGGGGAAAAAATTGCTAGACATCTTTTCTAGTTTCCATTTTCGTTGCTGGTCGCGTCACCTCCTGTTATTCTTTCCTCCGTGGGGGGAGAGGGTGCTTGAAATAACATCAAAAACGAGGACGGTTGGTAATCAAATATGAAACTGATCATTGTGTTTCTGCTGTCATCTATTGAAAAATAATCGAAACTACGTAAACACATTTGATACTGTGTTCAAAATTAACCAGACCAGAATTAAATTTGTAGCTGATTCCCAGCTCTCAGCATAAAGACTGGCCATGATGGCCAGAAAATTTGTCAATATCGGTCATACTCTGTTGCACTTGAAGTTGGCGTGGTAAACACCTCCACATTCAACACTCACAATCAGTGTTAAAAAATTATTTGAAACTCTGCTGTTCTCAATTTTTTTTGACTCACAGAGCCCTTTTAAATAGGCTGACCATATTTACTCGAGAGAAATACGGGACATTGTGATTCCAAATACAGGAAAATACGGGACATTGCCAATTATCGTCAAAAACGACGCCAAAACCAAACAAAGTTACTAAATATTCTTGAAATTACGGAAAAATCCCAATGGCGGGAAATGATGCATTACTGCAAATTGCAGTGGATTAAAATGTATTTCACGAAAAAAAAACGTTCACCAAGGCAAATGTGGGATATTAATATTTTCTTTTATAGTTGTAATTATCATAAAATAATTGATGAGTTGAAAAATAATGTCAATCTTTGACTTCAATAAATAATAAAAATTCAAGTGGGCTTCGTGTAAAATACGGGAAAAACCGGGACACTTTTGCCAAAAAGTCGGGACGACTAAAAAATATCGGGACTATCCCGGGAAATACGGGACGTATGGTCTCACCCTACTTTTAAGTAAAAAAATTCGATGGTGGAACCCCGTATAGAATAATTTTTTAATTATTCATCAAAGTTACCGATTCATTTTTACTATTTAAAAATATTTATAATTATTTTCTTTTAATCTTACTGGTTTTTTTTTTCCTTGAGAGGGTGCGGAGTCCCTGGAGAGTGCACAAGGAGCCCCAAGGGCTCCGCTGAAGCGCCGGTTGAGAACCACTGCATTGAGTATCTACTAAGCGAATAGATGGCAGCACAGGTCCCAGTTTGGAAATCAAGGCGCCAAATTCAAATCGAATAATTGAATGTCAGCAGCGTTAGATAGTTCATTAATAGGCCATTGAAATTTCACAGCTCATGAATCGTACCATTAATCGATCGATCAGAAGGGTTTCTTGAATGTGAGCATGTGAAGGAATTTATGAGAGCCGCATTGTTTTTTCTCTCAGTGCTAGCTGTCCACTCAACAGATGGCAGCAATTACTCGACTCACTCACTCACGTACTTAATCACACACATGGAGACATTATGCAGGTCAGCGGTTCTCAACTAGTGCTCCGCGGGAACTTGGGGAAAATAAAATAAATCGGCAAATTTGATAAATAAAAAGACGCCTACAGGGTTCACCATAGAAATTATGTACTGAAAAGGGCTCCACGAGTCAAAAAAGGTTAACAACTGCTGATCCAGGTGGTATTTAACACCTCCATGATCACACACATCAAAGCGATGCAGTGCTGTCAAAGTCTCGGATGCTCGAGTAACCCCCACCCCCACACACCCCAGAACTAATTCAGAAATTTCCCACACGTAAAGCTCAAGACGAACACCCTCTGGCAATACATATATTTCTTAATTGTATTGCTCTAACGGAAGCATTTCCAACCTCTTGCTTGTGAGCACCGCGGTGCTCTCTCTCAAATACCAGATAATGTGCCTCATGCTTAATTCCATACCAGGAAATCGGAATAATGACGCTGATTTTTTTCTTTTTTGAATCAACAATATGGAAGAGTGCTGCATGGGTACCTACTGATATTCAGAGCTGCATCTAAGGGGAAGCAGACAGGTCTTGTGCCCCGGGAGTTAGACCAGAGAGGGCGCCGAATTCTCTCTTAAATTACTTGAACATTACACGGGCCTGCCCAATACCACACTAGCTCTAGTATGGTGTTGACTTGACCCTGCTGATATTCTCAAGGCCTAGCATAGACGGCGCTCATGTCAATCTGAACACCGCCATCCATCAGGAAAGGCGTGATTTAGCAGTCTCTTGTATTTATTTATTTACAATAACCCCAGAAGGCATGAAATGCACTTATACTGGAAGAAAAAAATAATAATAATAGTCAGTACGGGAAGCACTTCGCATACGGAGCCAGGTCGAAATCCCCAATAGTGGAAGCCAATCTTGCGTAGGGGGCACATACAAGTTTTGATGGAAGACTGTTCCATATTCTTGCCACACGGCATCTATATCCGTGGAAAAAGCAATCCCTTCTAGCCGTTGGTATTCTTATTTGGAAGCGATGCCTACGTAGGTAAACTCGCCTGTCTATGATCTCAAAGAAAGGCTCTCTCGATGGTAGATAAACAATTTGGTGGACTAGTTTGTAGCACATCTTCAGATCTGCAGCGATTCTACGCCATTCCAGTGAGTGTAAACCCAGAAATTGAAGTCTCTGGCAATAAGATAGACCGCTCATGCCAGGTATTCGTTTAGTAAACGACCTCTGTGGCTTTTCGAGGAGCTGTATGTCCTTGATTTTGTAAGGGCTCCATACTTGAGAACAGAACTCCAGAGTCGGGCGAACGTACACACAGAAAGCATATGACAACGTATGCGCATCACACTTACGGTATGCCGTACGTAACATACATGAAATTCTATTAGCTTTGCAGACTATGCCATGATAATGATCAGTGAAATCCAGAATGCGGCTCATTGCAATACCTAAATCCACGCATGTATCCAATTGCTGTAACGTTTCATTACCTAGTTGGTAATATTCAGGATCGGCGCGTCTACCTAAATGCATTGATCCACTTTTTGAGGATGAAATAGGTAGCTTATACTGACAACTCCACTGGAAAAGTTGTTGGCATGCAATTCTTAAGCCCCTAGTGTCTGTGTGCCCCTAGTGTTAATTCTTAACCCCCTAATCCACTGGAGAGAATAACTTCACGTCATCAGCGAATTGCAATAGAGAGATGGGTGACACAGCCTGAGTAATATCGTAAGTGTACAATATTGTATGGTAATAGTCTTAATTTCATAACGGTTTTTTTTGTTCCCATGATACCTCATTCGGGGCGCCAATTTTTTTTGTCCTGGTCTTAAGGTGGTAAAATGTATTTAAAGCTTGGGAAGTGTCAAAATACATTTAAAGTTCACAAAGTTGCAAAATGAATTTGAGCTTCAAATTATCAAAATATTATGCAGGCTTGGGAAGTGTAAAAATATATTTAAAACTCGCAAAAACTGTGAAAATGTTATGCGGGCCTAGAAAATGTCAAAATATAATTGAAGCTTGCAAAGTGGCAAAATGTATTTAAAAGAAGGCCTCTGCACCATGCTTGCGACGTCACTGAAGGAGGCCATCTCACATAGCAATCGGATATATTTTAAAAAAGGGTAAAGATGGCGCATGCGTCGGCCTGTTATATCCAATGGCTATAGGTGAGATTAACGGGACTGGATAGGGGGCCCCCTATTGTAGTGGCTGTAGGTGAGATGGCCTTCTTCTGTGACGTCACGAGCTCCGTGCGGAGGCCGCCTTCTACAGGTGTTGCTGGAGCCCGATTTTAACTCATATTCTCACCTCGGAATCTTTTTCCATATGCACCTACGCTTCTCTTTCTGAAATTCTTTGAACCATTTCATATAAAATGAAAGATTCAGCCAAAATATAGAAGGCATTGAAAAAAAAAAACTAGCTATGTTTTCCAGCCCCATTCACATAGGAAATAGAAAAAGCGGGTTTAATACCAGCTTCAAGAATTTTCACCAATGACTACTCTCAATTTCTTTCCTTACGAAGGGAAAAAAGTCGTCAAGCGGGTGCTTGACCTCCCAATGCTACCACAATATTTGCACGTGTGAACAGGGCTTCAGTGCAAGACTCTTAGCATCAAACAGAATATTCTGGGAGATTATCTCCTCCATCTGCATATATCAGACACAGACATGAGCTGACCAAATCACAAATGGATGGGGGACACTTATGTACTCGACTGCATTGTCAACACGAGCTTTAGTAAACTAACACTGGTGTTGGTTGTCATAGGCGGAGATAGACGTGGAAGTCTGGGGGCATGATGTCAATTCATATAAACATTAGATCAGTCGACTTCAACTTTGACAATGCAACAACGATGCCCCTCGTATCTCCACCCATGTTGGTTAGGTACATGTGAAATAAAGATTTTCAGTATCTCATCGTCCCATAGCATGGGCGGAGATACGGGGGAGGGCAATAGCATCAAAGGTGGAGTCGACTGATCTAATGTATATATGAATTAACATCATCATCGTGCCCCCCAGACTATCTCCGCCCATGTCCCATAGATTCTCGTTTATCCAATTTTGAAGGTGTTCATTGTAGCCTTCAATCAGTTTGTCTTTTTTTATAGCACCATTATTTGCAGAAGCGGAGATAGACATGGAAGTCTGGGGGCATGATGATGTCAATTCATATATAATACACATTTACATTAAATCAGTAGGCTCCACCTTTGACGCTGGGGTGGGTGGGTGGGGGCGGGATTCTCTTCTTCTTCCCCCCCCCCCCGTATCACGATACTTTGGTGTTTCAAAAAGCTTATATTTAAATTTTGGGTAATTAGCTGGAACGAATCAAACAATTTTCAATAGAAACCTATAGGAAATCACGTTTCAGCTAACGAATGTGATTCTGGAACAAATCATCTTTGTTAGCCGAGGTATCACTAACAGTAAAACACAATATATCGTCGTTAAATTTGATTGTCAGTATCATGGCAATGAAAATCTTTCAGTTACCAGTCTTTCAATTTTAATTTAAATAATAAACTGCGTAATTAAAATTCAATATCAATCATTTGAAATTACCTATAATTTAATTTTTAATTAAAAACTCCAATTTTATAATTGTGATGAAACGTGATATTCGGCAGCCCAATATTCAGTATTAAGCTAAAACATCAGGAGAATATTCGGTATTCGGCCAAAAAATCACTATTCATCCCATCCCCTAATTCGAAGCTTGCAAAATGTGCCAAAAGATATGGACACTTTCTCGAGAACATTACACAAGGAAAAATATATTCGAGAATGGTTTTTTTTTTTTTCATTTAAGGTTTTATTTACATAGGCACATACAACAGAATATTACAATAATAATTTTTTTTTTTCAGTTTTTAAATTTTTTTTTCATTCCCAAAAGCAACCAGCTTAAGCCTGTATGTATACATACACACAACAACGCTTCTTTTTCTTCTTCCAAAAATAGAGATATCGCAACGACGCTCAAATATCATCAATTTATGTACTTCAATTTATTATGTTAACTGATTTTCTCTCTCTGGTGTGTCTTTCTTTCTTCCATGGCGGTCATCTAACCCCATCGAAAAACTTAAAAACACTCTCGCTTACAATTATAATTCACTGTATTTACACAAAAAAAAAAAGAGCCCGGGGTAGGGGGGCCTCTTCTAGACAGAAAAACAAAGTTTCCAGACTCTACTTAATTAAAACATGGTAGAAATATATAATATATATATACTTTTTTTACTTACATCACCGGATATTTCCAAAGGATGAAGAAAATCAATTTTTTGTGGCGTTGTTGTTCGGTTATTATTTATTACCATCACAGTGGGGCCGAACACTGTTGGCGAGAGAGCTTAATGGTGTGGTGTGTTCAGTGCTGCCATACATCGTCTGAATCAATATTGAGCAACTGAGAAAAAAAAATATCGTAATGTGGGTCTATTTCTGCTTTCTTTGGAGAAACTTTCAAGTATGTGCCTGAAAGTTGGAACCATGACTTGCTCAAAACCTGTCTGAGATCAGATACGGTCATTTTCATTCACAAGAAGAGAGAAAATGTCAGTGGAGCTAATGCCTGTATAAGACGTCCATATTATTCCTTTTTTAAACAACAAATTTGATGAAAAATCACTAGAGAGGGATAACCAACTAATCAATGACTAACAAGGACCTTGGCCCACAATTGGGAGAGGAAAAATTTTTCCGGGTCACTCTCAAAGCAAGCAATAGCTGATGTAAAGTTAGTAATAATAAAACAGAGTTAAAAACCAAACTTATTCCACGATTAAAAAAAGAATTGCTGAGATCATCTTCCTACCCTTTGGCAGCAAGACACACTCAAGATTATAGATATTTATTCATGTTAGTACTCTCAAGAATGCTTGTTGGAGCAGAATACTCACAGGACAGAACAATTCTGTTAATAGATCAAAACTAGCAAAGTGTAAAATATTATTCAAATCAGCAAAGTGTCAAAATATCATCGAAACTAGCAAAGATTTAAAATAAGATGAAACATTCAAAGTGTCAAAATATAAATGGAATTTAAAAAGTTTTGAAACATGATCAAAACTTGCAAATTGTCAAAATAGGATAGAAACTTGCAAATTGTCAAAATAGGATAGAAACTTGCAAATTGTCAAAATAGGATAGAAGCTTGCAAATTGCCAAAATAGGATAGAAACTAGCAAAGTGTCAAAATATAATTGAAGCTTATCAAATTGCAAAATATTATCAAAAAACTTGCAAAGTATCGAAATATCATTGAACCATTCAGCACCAAAATATAATTGAACCTTAACAGGTTGTGAAATATGTTCAAAAAAACTTGGGAATTCTCAAAACATGATAGAAACCAGCAAAGTGTCAAAATATAATCAAAACATTGGAAAATAACTGATAAAGTATCAAAATATAACTGAGGCTTCACAAGTTTTGAAATATGATAAAAACTTGCAAGTTGTCAAAATAAAAACAAAGTTTCTACTTTCAGAATATGATTGAAGCTTTTGAAGGGTCAAAGTATGGTCACAAAACTTGCAAAGAGTTAAAATATCACCATTTTTCACTTGTAATGTGTAAAAATGCAATCAAAACTTGCAAAGTGTCAAAATATGGTAAAAAATTGCAGTTTCCCCAATATAATGGAACTTGCAAAGTGCCAAAATGTAATCAAAGTTTATACTTTTTCACTTTGATCGTTATTTATCCATACTAAGCTCACATCCAACAGTATTCGGCACAAAATAAAAGATAAATAAATACTTTAGACACCTACTAAAGAAAAACAAAGACAATAAAAAAAAAGCATCTAATGATTGAAGCTCAGTCCATCATCACAAGCAACTTGTCTTCACAGAGTTCACAAATACATATGAACAGAGAAGTACACATATGTATCAACGCTCATTCAAACAGATCCGATACGTCATTAGAAATGCAAAAGCACAGCACTAAAATTCCCTTTTTTCCAATTTGTACGCCTCATTACAAATGTCGGTTTGTAATAACTCATCGAATCGGAGATATTAGAAGGTGGGAGTGAGAAGAGGGAGCAAAAGATGGGCTAATTAATATAATATATATTCACAACAAGTAATATAAAGACACTCGCGACCTTCCTGTGAAAAGACTGGCATGAAGTATAACCAAGGACATGTTTTTAACTAAGACATGAATAATGTGTGCAGTATTATAATATAGACAGAATTTTCGTCATTGAAAAAAAAAAAGGCAACAAATGAGACATAAACAATAGGCATATTTTGCATATTACAATCAATCGTTTAGAAATACAATACACATTGCAAAGACATGCTAATATACTTGTCATTTCAGACCATAATCCATCAAGATATTCACACGCAGGTAACTAGTCAATTGAAGTACCATACATTAGATTTTACCAGACATCGGGAAGGTTATTTTCAATTATATTTGAGATTAAAGTCTTGATGGACGATACGTGAATTCTTCAGTTAGACTCGACAGCATCTGCAAATAGCAGAAGGACGCAACTTTATGCATTATGGTGAATGGGTAAACTGAGTTCAACCTCCAAATACCTAGGAGGACACATCTAAATGGAGATAGCTATTATCAATAAGTGATTTCTAATCCTCTTCCTGTACGTCTATTCTGAGGTGACATTGATGCAGATCACGTTTTTTATGGACAACATTCAAACCGAGGAATCACCTCCTGCAAAGTAAGGATTAACGTCTCCCTCCAAAATATGCTTGGTTAGATAGCAAATAAATGTTATTTAAATTTACAAACCCCAGATTATGGATTATTCAGCAAATAAAGTGCTTGCCCAAGCAGAAATTTGACCCAAGTTAACCATCATGGGAGCATGTACTGTTGCTTGCGAGCACTCTGATGCCCACTTATCCACCCAAGAGTGCTTGTGATTAATTTTGTAATTGACGCACCAACTGAACAACCACATTTCAAGACCAGAATTATGCTGATTTGAGTTTCGTAATGTCCTACGATTGCCAGGCAGAAGAGTTTACTTTCATTATGAACATGATAGATGGCGCTCATGACCAAAAAAAAAAAAAAAAGGCGGAAGAACCTTGCCTTAAAAAGATTTCAGTCTTAAGAGTTTTCGACTGTGAATCTGAGCAAAATTTAAATATTTTACCGACTCTGGTGGTTGATGTCTTAGGAACAAATATTCAAAAGGGTAAACAAACTCAATCACAATATAACTTTTTTTAAACACAAAAATACTGTCATGGAAAGGAACAAAAATATCTTGAATAAGGAATACTTCTTGAAGGAGTTGCCACCAAATTCTACACAAGAGCTTCATACAATAATCAAATTTTATACATATGCTTAGTCACTAGACAGGGCCTTAGCCTGGGAGCCCAGAGATCAACATGAATTGGGAAAAAAAACTTCACTTTGTAAACTTACTTGAATATCAGTATAGGTACCTGCCAAAAGTCTTGGTCTATGGTTTCATTCCAGCATGCCTCTGAACGTGCTAAGTGTTGAAATATAATTAAAGCTTGTGAATTGCCAAAATATTCTGCAAACTTGCGAAGTGTGAAAATAACAAAATATTCTACAAACTTGCTGTGTCAAAATAACAAAATATATTTGAAGCTTGGAAAATGTCCAAATATATTTGAAGCTTGCAAAGTGTCAAAATGTTAGGCAAGTTTGCAAAATGTCAAAATGTTATGCAAGTTTGCAAAATGTCAAAATGTTATGCAAGTTTGCAAAATGTCAAAATGTTATGCAAGTTTGCAAAATGTCAAAATGTTATGCAAGTTTGCAGAATATCAAAATATATTTGAAGCTTGCGAAGTGTTAAAATGTTATGCAAGTTTGCAAAATATCAAAATTATGATCAATGTCAAAATTTGCAATTTACTAGCAAATAAATGAGTTTGTAGGGGGTCCCCTCTACATACATACATATCATAACGCATTTTCATACACATGCCAGAATTTTCACATGGAAAAAGGTCAGCATTTCTTAAAAACTTTTTTTTCTCCTTCTAAGATTAACACGAAAGTTCTTTTACTCCTTCTCGTCTTCTTCGTAACTTCTTTTTTGGAAATATAATTCCTCTCTATGTATTAAATGCAATTTGATATATGAAGTTTAGGCGATAATAAGCTTTTTTTTTCTTTTTAAATTCTTTTTTTTAGGAGGATTAAAAAATATATGTATATGTATATATATAAATATAAATACAATGCTTTGGCAATTCATATAGAGCAATGCTTCATACGCGTAAGCAGTAATATGGGCATACTAATGTTAAACATATTCATCCCCACATTCTCGAAATATTCCGTATATATACCCGATGAAAAAAAGATTATTCTACGCAACGAAATTGTGGGATGAATATGTTAATTTTGAGTCAAATATCATTTTAAAAAAAGGTTATTAATTATAATTTTTTCTCTGTTTGATTCCTAGTTTTTCTACGTTTTCAATTTGATTAAATGATATAATTTATCAATGAGCAAATTTCTCGTACAATTTCTTTTTTTTTTTTTTATTTCAAAGCCTGTATTTACACTAAGGAGACACTAAAATATTTCACGCTAAGATTAAGTGATGCTCTAATAACGGCGATGATTTCCAGATCAACCCGCAATTTACAGTGAATTTTGTAAAATTTATATCCTTGTAATTTAAAAAAAGGCAATATTTTGAGTTTTTTTCCTGTTAAAAAAATGTCTCTAATTTAACAAAAATCAGCGGATACGAGTTCTGAAGATTTAAATTTGTATTTTTCTAAAAGTGTTCAAAATGTGTGTGGCCTAAAGTGTTTCCCTGAATGTAAAATGTCAAATGATCATTATAAAACATTAACTATTTTCCACCTGTGCACTGAATATAGAAATTAGAAAAGCCCTAAAGTTTGCCAAAGTCACGTATTTGAAAGGGTAAGGTGGGGTGGTTGAAAAACGAGCAAATAATTCTCCAAAAGAAGATTATAAAGTAACAATAAATAATCTATATTCACATTTTCTGCAGAGGACCAATGTGGAAACAAAAAAAAAGCGAACATTGAAAAAATGTTTGAAACACAGTGTACGTATGATACAAAGTTTCCATACAACATCTAAAAGATAAAAATGTATATATTTCTTAGAAAACTAGCCAAAAAATGGGGGTGAGGGGTGGAGAACCACGAACAAAAATTACACTGGACAGCGATTATAAAGAGAAAAGAATTAGTTGTTTTTTTATACACAATTATGTACATACAACACTCCAAAGATTATAAAGCCAAGTTTTTCTTTTTTTAAGCTTCAAACTATTTCCTCCCCATTGAAATTAAGATTAAGTCACTATTTTTGTTTCTCAAATGCATTTTTTTAAATTATTTAACATATGTAAACACATCATGAGTGTCTCTTTCACATCCATGTATCCATCACATATTGGAATAAGTAATAGTTTCAAAGTTGTTGGGCCTCAACGGGGAGGCACAACTCATAGTCATGAATTCCAATAACTGCTGTATCTGTTGCTTAATGATGCTTGTTAGAGGGAAGATACTAGTATATAACTTTTCCTCTTTTTATGCCACCTCTTTTAATACGTAAATACATATATATAATTTTAATTGAGATAAAATTATTTGAGAAATATCTCGATAGTCTTGTCTTTGCAGACCCTAGTGCAAATTTAATGATTTTTCCCTGGCACATTTAATTTTACCAGCCTACATTACAAATGTGATAGTAGAAGTCATTAAACTTTATGTACTCGCACTTGGAGGCACACCTATAAATTAGGCTTTCTTCCGATTTTCAGCTGGTTCAAGGTACAGAGTATAGGAAGAAAGGCCATTCTTACTAAATTGGTTTTTTGCACTTGAAAGAAAAAAATTTCCAAAATTAAATAAGACAAAAATAAAAGGAGTATTTGTAGATCCTCAAATAAGGAAAATATCGAGTGATTTTTATTTTCACATAGAATTACTTCCTGCATGGTAATTATCGACATCTGCAACCACGGGTTCTTTTTAGGGAACTACAAAGAGGAAAATTACCAATAGCCTATTCAAGACCTACCCTGTTTCTAAAAAAATCTTGGATATCGAATGTCTTCAAAAATACATTTGGATTTTTTCCACTGATAACCTGGGAGCAGTCAGTGTGTGATGAATAAGGATAAAAGTGCAATACGTACATACAGAAAACTGGCTGTGTGAAGAGATCTTGATGTTTAGGAAAATAAAACTCATCTCTGCCCTCTCAGGAACACGAACCCCGGTCTCTTGTATGCCAGGCAAGTAATCTACCTAAGCAGATAGAACATTCCGCGCTATAAGCATCAGTATATCTTCACATTGCCAGTTTTCCGTACGTAATGTATTAACAAAGGAGATGATGTCTTTCTCTACAGGGTTTCCTCCAAGACATCCGAACTATGGAGGAAGCAGGTGGGACTCTTCAGTGATGAGTGATTATGATTGTTTTTTGCAGAAAAAAAAAGATAACACGATACAAAAAAAAAGAATTATTTTTTATAAAATACTGGAAAAATGAGTATAAATTTCTTTTTGCGTAATACACGTGTGTACTCTATGGAATATCATATATATGTATATGAAGAAAAAAAATGTTTTGTTGATTTCTCATATATGTAATGATGTATGAATATGATAACATAACTACCATAATAAATGTATTATAATTTGTTATTAAATAATATACCATTATCTCTATTTTCAAGATGTGCAAGTTTTTCATAGTGCATATGCATTTCAAAAAAATGATCATCATGCATACAGAAAAAACTGTACCTGGTGGAGATTTTTTACATTCATATTTGAATGAGATTTTTTACATTCATATTTGAATTCAGTTTCCCAAAATTAGTAAAAAAAAAGGTTAAAAATTGTTGTTAAAAATTGTTTTTTCGGGTTCGAAGACCGTCGTCCGTTTGAGTTTGTTCTCAACGTTTCCCCAACACTAGTGGTTGGCATCTTCAGGAGAATTGATAAACTGGATCAAGTCAAGTTTTCCGGAGTCTCAGGTTGTATTTATGCACATAAGTGGCTTGAACTACACTATTGTTTTGTGATTGGTCAGTTGATTCTATGGCTGGCAGCGTGTTGTAAACAGTTGTTATGCTGGTAGAACCTGATTGGCCCAGAGATGTGGAGTTATCTGATTGGCTGTTGTCATCATTCTGTTGCTGGACCTTGAAGGGGAAGGTTCTTGTTCTTCTGAGAGCTGGTGTCCAGGATCTGCTCAATTTCAAAGTTTCTTCTCTTCTATTATAGCTGTTTTTGTGCTTGTATATTTCAATAGCCTCTCTGTAGATTCGTGGGAAGAAGTGGTCAACATTAGCTATTACCTGTGTTTTGCTGAACTGTACACTGTGGTTGTCGTAAAGCGCATGCTCTGCCACAGCCGACTTTTCTGTTTGGCCCATTCTGCAGCATCGTTCGTGCTCTTTTATTCTCGTGGCCACAGATCTTTTTGTGGTTCCAATATATACCTGACCACAGGTGCACGGTATTCGGTAGATCCCCGGTCTGTGGCCACGAGAATAAAAGAGCACGAACGATGCTGCAGAATGGGCCAAACAGAAAAGTCGGCGGTGGCAGAGCATGCGCTTTACGACAACCACAGTGTACAGTTCAGCAAAATACAGGTAATAGCTAATGTTGACCACTTCTTCCCACGAATCTACAGAGAGGCTATTGAAATATACAAGCACAAAAACAGCTATAATAGAAGAGAAGAAACTTTGAAAGTGAGCAGATCCTGGACACCAGCTCTCAGAAGAACAAGAACCTTCCCCTTCAAGGTCCAGCAACAGAATGATGACAACAGCTAATCAGATAACTCCACATCTCTCGGCCAATCAGGTTCTACCAGCATAACAACTGTTTACAACACGCTGCCAGCCATAGAATCAACTGACCAATCACAAAACAATAGTGTAGTTCAAGCCACTTATGTGCATAAATACAACCTGAGACTCCGGAAAACTTGACTTGATCCAGTTTATCAATTCTCCTGAAGATGCCAACCACTAGTGTTGGGGAAACGTTGAGAACAAACTCAAACGGACGACGGTCTTCGAACCCGAAAAAACAATTTTTATCAAATGATGGCCGCGAAAACCTTATAAACTAAAAATTATTGTGTTTACAAAACAACAGTGTTGTTCATTGTTATCGCTATTTAAGGTAGCGCACACACAATCTCAATGACTATGTTTTTCTCTCCCTTTTCTGCAAATAACTTTACTATTTTAGGCCCTACATTAACCTGTGGAAGCCGATATGTTTGAAATGTAATGAATATATATATATACTCGGAAAAAAGGTGGAAAAAAAAGCTAAGAGGAAATTTTCATTTGGCTAAGAAATATTGACAAAAAGTACTTAAAATTATATAAAAAAGATGAAATATGGAAAAATTATACAGATTCTAAATTATTGAAAATAAGAATGTATTTATGTGTTTCAAGATAGAAAGTTATTTTAGACTTTGAAAAATGAGCTGAAATGAAAGAATATAAAAAAGAAAGTGATGAAAAAAATGCCAAATATTTTCAACGTAAACTGCCATAGACACCATTTAGGCCAATTTCTTGAGATGGCCAAGAAATGTTCCACTAAGAAAAGAAAGAAAGAAAAAACAGCTCCACAAAACATCCAGAAATTGCCAAAATGAAAGGCTTCTAAGGAGACAAGATATCATATCCAGGCCAAAATGAAACATGTCAGGTTTGGCATATGATAGCTTTCTAATGAAGAAGAGAACATTAAATTTGTGTAATTGGACCATTTGTGAGAGAGAACTTGGGATATTTTCATTCCATTAAACACACTCTTAGTGAAGGCCCAACCTAACATGTCATGGACACCAGACTTATCCCGCTGTCCAGCCGGGCTTCACGGCAGAGAATGGAAGTGTCCAACTTGACAGATTTATTTCAGTTATAAAACAAACCCTTGGCTGTATAATCATCTGTATGTATGCAAACTTGTAATGTACATAACATCAACCACGCGTGTAAACTAACAACACAAAGGGATATAAATATATACATATACAAACACGTAATTATCTAAACGAAGAACAAGCAATACATATATAGATATTGAAAGAAAAAAAAAAGAAGAAAGAACGTAAACTTAATATATCTTATTTCGAAACGACCAGTTTTCCCACTTTACAATTTGAAAGACGATTTATCCAAATACACAAGGTCGAATATTTACACATTTTTTTGTAAATATAATCTCATTCCTACTAATTCTAAAACAATGTGAAAGACAACAGAAAAAGAAAAGAAAACATTGATCACTCGCTAATTTAAGAATAATAATACCTTTGAGCATGCTTTCAGGAAACGGTGAAAAAATGGGACAAACAAGCTAGTTTATTAGGGGAGGGGGAATGAAAGGGAACAGTATCTTAAAAAAACCTCCTTCTCAAATACTTAAAGATAAAAATTTGAAACCAAAATATATATATATATATATATATGACACACACATATATATTTATGTATAAGAACAACACGCACAAAAACACAGCAAGGGGAAGAAAAAAAAAAGCTGTGTTTTCGTTCATCGTAATTGTAACAACCATAACAACGTTTAAGACATCAAATACTGAACTAGGTTAGAGAGCAATGCAATGAGATTCATGAATCAATGATGTGCAACTTCTAATTATAATGAATATGAAGCCACAATATCTATATGTGTATATATATATAATATAGAGAAAAATTCTTTTTTCTTTACCTGAAATGTATACATTTGTAATTCTTTAAATGCCTTCCATACATCAATCGAAATCGCATGCAGCGGAACAGCAACCAGTGTGAACACAAAAAAAAATTTACGTGAGCAAATTTGTGTGAACGCAACTACTATCAAGATAGAATTATCATCAATCAAACTTAATGACTAAGAATATTTGATGATTAACTTTCTCTAAAGGCGGCTACACATTACTCTGACGAAACAAAATCACAGCACGTCAGTGAGGTGTGTGTATATTGCAATATTTCAAAGAAATTGTATGACTGCCAAAAAACTAACACAGACATTGCATATTTTGCTGGCATCTCAGTTGGAAGTAACGCTTTCAACAGATAAAATGGGAATGCATTAAAAAAATAATGCCAGTCGCATGCCAACAGATTACTTCTAAAACTCCTGACACAAGATAAAGTTTGGATGAGAGCATGCTAACCTCTTTCAAATCTGTCATCAGTTGTTTGACACTTGATCATTTTTTGTTGCACCAGGAGTCTTTTCTGCATATGATGGCTAATTAGACAGAGGCCTACAGTTCATTGCTGAATCTGGGCAGCATTCAACCTTTGTATTGCCACATACATTGCCAAGAGGTTGGCTTAGGGGACTTCATGCAATAGCAATATATTTTGTGGTCATCTTGTCGCTGTTTCTGTCATACCTCTGCATCTAGAAGGATTCTGATAAAGACAAATATCTTATAAACCGGGGCTACTACACCCTTGTTGTTTGTGCATGCAACTCATGCAATCTAGCCCGACTCATTGAACTCTCGCCATATATTAGAATAAATCATCTGAAAAATCCAAAGAAAGAAATTTCGTGGGACACAAAATCCAACATTTTTGCTCGTAACTACTAACTGAGGATATATGCTGCACAAAATTGATCCAGGTGAAACAAAGATCTATCAAGCTGGTCACCTTGTGAACTTTGCTTACTCAGCAAATAATGATGTAAATCTCTCATATATTTGGCTAAAGTTCTAGCACATATTGGTATAGAACCTGAGTGGAGTGTTGGTAAGATGCTCGTCTACCACCTCGAAGATTGCTCTCAGGTCCCAGGTTCGAACCAAGGGAAGAATATGGACAGCAAGATGTTTTCCCCTAACAAGCTTGAGATAACAACCAATAGATAATGCCTTCATTTCCAACCCAACTCGTTAATGGCATTAAATTGCAGTATAGCTGTATGACCGAAGTTGGTGTAATAGTAGTTCCTTATGGAAAATGTGTGTCCTTTAGAGTCTTTGAAAAAAATTCAGAGGTTCACATCTTTTAGGAAATGTTGCCAAAATTCAAAGGATATGTTACCTGGAGAAAATTTTTTGGATAATTTTTGTCACTTTAGCACATACCTGAATCATTAGAATAGTATTTTAAGTGATTTTACGAGTCAAAAGAAAACGAAAACATTTGTACCGATTGCTGTTCTCTTTGAGGATTTCAAATGAAGCACTTCATCTCACTCATTTAACAAGTAGATAACGTGTGGGTTTGATCAACCACACCGACAAAAAAAAAAAGAAGATATACCACCAGTACCTATGTATGTACCGGCTTATCATTTATATAATATATATATGCCTAAAAATTTATGAACTTTGTCCGTCTCGTCTAAATCAATGATAGTAATAATTTCTACATATACATACATACACACACACACACGCGCAAGATTTTTTTTTTTGTGTTTCCAAATTTTTTTTTCTCAAAAAATGTATTCATAAATTTTTTTTAAATCATTCTTCCGCTACAATAAGAATCGAAAGCATCTAAAAAAATTTTTTTTCTTCTCGTTAAGAATTTTTTTTTCTCAGTTCTTCTTTCGATAATATAGTGTTTTACATGTTTACGATATAGTACTATGACTTCGTTTTATTTATATGTATAGGGTACAGAAAAAAGAGAGAATAAACCTCTGATAAATCGCTCAACAGCTATGTACACGACAAACAGGAAATATATCGGCAAGAATAATATATAAAGGAAAAAACTCCTCCTAAACAGTAGTCAAGTCACGCAGAAATAATGTTTGTCTTGCCATAATCTTCTCTTAATTTCCCATCAACGGCAGAAAAACATGGCTATCGACAGACAAAGCTCTACAGCGTAATCAATTTCTTTTCTTAAAATGGAGAAATTTTATCCACTAGGTGGTAGTTATTATAGATATGAACCGGCAAACATAAATCCTATGGAACTGTAGAAAACGCAACGTAACCGGGGAGAAAAATACAGCTGTATTAATTTTTTTAAATTGTAATACAGGAATTCTGTAATTAAAGTTCCCATTATGGAGCTGTCCACAGTGGAAATACAAGCTTTGTATGCCGAGAGCTGTGTAAATAGACGTTGTGGATATATGACGTGATGATAAGATACCAGTTTCATCACTCCACTGATATATTTTTTTTCTCAATACATTTTAATCCTCGTTCATATTCTTTTGCACCGATTGCACAGTGCTCAATGAACAAACGGAGGCAATGCCCTCCATCCAGCTTAGGCACGATTGAAAGAAAAGACTTTTTTTTCGCCCCTCCCATTACTTGATGCTATATATGATATCAAACCCCTGTGACAATTAGCAGACACAGCCGAAACCCATAGAATTGCATCGATAACAGAACTCGCGGCAGAGCCATATTTGCACTGCACAACAAACAACAGTGTAATAACTAGAACAGGATAGGATAACTGCAGGAATGAAAACAAAAATCACAGGGAAGAAACATATCTTGTGTTTCAAATTTGGGGGGAGAAAAAAACCAACAAAGAAATACTCATCTGCATTTGTCATAAATATTTTTTTCTAAAAAACAAAACATATTACGGAATAAACATGTAAAACAATCAATTAAAATTTGAACTTGGAGAGTAAATTTGACGCTTGTATTTTCCTTCACTGATAAACATAAAACGAAAACTAACAGCAACCAACAATATCTTCAACTCAAATAACTGAAATCGATGGCACACATTTTCATGATATCACAAACAAAAAAGCCATTTTTTTCCATTCATGAAAGAAAAAGTAAAAATTTCAAGAATGAACAGGACCGAAAATGAGAAACGAACAACCTTATCCCCAATGCGGTGTATCAATTTCATTTGATGAAAATAAAACAATTATGTAGGCATGAATGTGAGATCCTGGAAGGGAATAAAAACAAAAAAAAACACAATGTTAATGGCATTCAAGACCGCAACCATTTCAAGGTCCGCATTAAACAAAATTAACACACAATTACTGCATTTTTTTCGTAAAAGAAACCGTTTCGATCATGACCATCCATTAACAAACACAAGTTTTCAATGTATATCACAGTAGAACCTCGTTATAATGAACTAATAAGGGCTGATGGTTGCTTATTACAATAAAAGTCTGATTTATAACAAATAATTCTTATAGGGGTGTAATGCTACAGGGTGTATATCAATGAAAGCACAGTAGTTAGCCGTAAAAAGTAGTTATTATATATCAAATAAAAAACAGCCTTCAACATAGGTTGAATGGAAAATTTGTGTGCATATACACTATAAATCTCAATTTGTCTTGCTGGCGAGCGGTATGAATCATGGAGCACATCCATATTTATGTAAAACAAAACAATGACCAATGTTTAATCAGTTGCTCAGAAATGCTTTTTATATGAATTAATACTTTTCAGACACTTAAAACAAGTTTTGAACTTATTGGATAGAAATTTTTAAAAAATTCAAATTTTTTTAGCAATCTGCCACAAACGAAGTCTCTTATAGTGAGGTTCTACTTTTCATTTAAAAAACATTCAACCACCTCGCTGATTTTTAAATGAGACAAAAAATCAGATTGATCCATTTACATTTGATATGACCATTAATGCCAATTAATCGGCTAGAAATTGTGAAGTTCTACATATTTCCTTATTTTGAATTCTTTTTAAATGTGGTGATACACAGGGTGACAATTATCAAAACCAGTGGTTCTTAACCAGGAGTCTATGGGCCCCGAGCAAGTCCCTTTAAAACTTTCGGAGGTTCTGTGAGTTTGGTCAAGACAATTTTAACTCATCTATTTTACATAATGTACAAAATATTATTCTGAAAGGGGGGTCTGTGGTTTTTTTTTAGTGGCACAAGGGTCCATGGACCACAAAAGGTTAAGAAGCCCTGGTTTTCATACATTGACATTAGAGAACCAGACATACTTGGCTTAACATCTCGTAAGGACGTCAAAGTGTTTGCTCGAAAAATAGCTGCAATATCTTGCAGGAATACTATTTGCTTAGACCAGAAGTTTTCAACTTTTTTTGACTTGCAGAACTCTTTTTTAGTATATAATTTCTATGGTGGAGCCCCTAGGCCAATTTTTAAAAAAAATCAAATTTACTGATTTGTTTCATTTTCCTCAAATGGCCGTGAACACCCTAGGAAGTGCACATGGAGCATCAGCTGAGAACCGATGAAAGAAATGAGATAAACATTCTTGAATGTGTTTCATCAAACCACTTTAAATGGATATCATTGGGACTGCTGAAAAAAATTGGCTTATCTGGTACTGCAAAAACACATCCTTTTTAATCTGAGTTCATCTTATCTTGCCAAAAGGGTCTTACATACTGTGGGAAACATACTTTGCAATTTATATTGAAGGAGCAGACACACCCTGCTTCACATCTCAAAGAGATTTTCAAAGCGTTTCTGAAGGATGGATACATCCAGAAAATGTATTAAATAACAAAAAGCAATATCACAACAAAAAGATAAAATTGTCAACATAAAAGAAATCAATAAATCTGGATTCTCAAGATCTTTCAATCAAGTTAATATTTGTTAAATTAAGTCTTTAATTTGAATCATCACTATAGAATCTTAGTATGATCACCAGATTAAATTTACAGTTCACCAACTGCCAACATGATAACAGGATTTCACGAGAAAAATTTGGCATCTAATGATGTTTGTATGTCATAATTAAAAACTATTGCTTAGCTTTCTGCTTTCTTACAGCTACTTCAAGTGCAGCTCAAACAACTTATGTGATTGCGATTGAACTTTTCCTCTCACATCAAAACAATAATTGTCACCTTGTAAGAATCGATACAAACACAAGAGGTATCAAATACAACCTGAATATGTAATTGAAATTCACATCTACTTGAAAGTCAATTAAGCCTAAAAAGGTTGGAAATGTTAAACTTCATGTATTGAAAATGATTTTCTTTCAATATATACAGTCAACCCTCAATTTTACGCATGCTTACATTTTTATAAACCAGTCTCTTGATCACAAACAATTTATCACTCCTTTAAAGGTCTTTCCCATTTGCGAACTGATTATTAAAGTCCACACGGGTTTGTAAAAATGGGCATCAACTGTATTGTGAAGAATTGATGAAAACATACAAGGCATATCATAATATCAGTGAAAAAAAAATCACATAGTTTGTGTGCACCCCCATATATAGATATATATTCATTTATACACACATATATAGACAAGAATGAAAGCACTATCGTTTAAAAATTATTTTTTGATCTTTTTTCTTCATTCTTTCTATCCCGTCAATTAATGCAGATAGAAACGGAAAATATCAAAACAACCACACAATTAACTATATATATAACCGCAGAGAGATTTTTGTACCAATAAATTCTATCAAATAAAAAATTTTCAACAGATAAAAACAGCGTTCTCTCTCTCTCTCTCTCTCTATGTATATATATAATTTGTATTTATATATATATAATAATGACGTGAAGGTGAAGAAGGGGGAAAAAGAAGCTCTTATATAATGATAAGCAGAGGGGGATCGAGTGAAGAGAGATCTTGTGGCAGTGTCGGCCAATGGGAACAGCGATCGATCCGAAAGTCTCCAGGGAATCTCACATAAATCATCCAACTCCTCTGGAACCTCATTTGATAGATATATATCACTAAAAATTTATACCTTCATCACAGAGACTTCACGTGTCTGCTTTATCACACTTGATATCACTGAAATGACAGAAACGGGGAAAAAAATGAATAACAAAAAAAAAAATAAACCAATAAAAATTAATAATGAATAACCAATATAGAAATGTTTAACATATACAACATATACACCATAATCAACTTGGGAAGGTTAACACAGGACTTTACTGAATCATACACATAAAGATACAATGATTGCTGCACTTAAGAGCTGTGTGCAATTTGACAGGTGTTCTAGAAGATATTTCAGGCAAAAAATTGTATCAAAAATAATTTTTTTTAAGATAGTGATTCCAGCTAGTGTGTCACATCGAAATACCTTGTAGGTGTGATAGAGCGCTTCTATATGGCATCAAAAAAAAAAAAGCTCAAATTTAAAAAAAATTTCAAGAACATATTTATTTGGTCCTAAAATACAATGAATGTTTGAAGTGCTCTCATGTCCTTCTATGTCGTAACGATGACTTTTGTCTGTTGTCAAGACGTAAGGGTCAAGCCTACATCCCCTTCCCGTCTAATTTGGTGATTTCTTAATTTTTTTTTCTGAAATTTAACACCGAGGCCAGTTGCCCCTTTAATAGTAGAGAAATCTGGTATTGCTGGCCTAAATCCACAAAGTTGGCACTTTCCTGCATGTCGTACTAGAATGTGGATTATTTATATTCCCATTAGATGAGGTTTTTAGGGGATACATCCTGTAGATAGGGAGATAGAGTAGGAAGTGCAATAATATATATAGAATCCTAATCATATTGAATCACCTGCAAGACTGAATATTTTTCCTGCTATAATTGATTTTACTTACTTGGCTTCACAACTACTTCGCTTGTCAAAAAGCTGTCCCGGGTATTTTTGGTGCAGAGGCGGCAGACTCTGTACTTCCCCCGGTTGCCTCTCTTTTTCTGCAGCTAATGCACGTTCTCGCTGTAGTCTGAAAAGAAAAAGATAAATAAAACAAGTCCTGAAAAAAAAAAACTGCTTAAAAATACCAACAACAAGTACTTTTATAACCAAATAAAATAATGTTTTCTGTAATTATTATAAGAAGAAATTATAGTTTTAGTTTTGATAGGCAAAATAAACTTTACATCTAGAACTGCACTGCTTTAACAAGGATTTCACCTGCACTTTGGTTGTGGAAGAACATACTGTCATACATACTCTCTGAATAAAAAGATAACATAAGAGTGAAAGCAAGCAGTGAAAAATGAAGGAAATTCTCATACTGAACTTTTTACTCCACTGTATGCTTAGGGCACAGAAGCATTTAGAGTAGAGGTGAACAACTTGCTTAATCTGCGGGCCAATATGAGAGATGGCTATTGTTTGTGGGGGCCATGAACTGATGTACTTGTTTAGCGTGAACTGATTTTCTTTTATTGTGTGCGAGTCAGTGGGACTCGATGCGTATATCTCCGGACGGGACGCTTCCATGCGCGCAGATGTACACCTTTCATAGGTCCCCTTCAGCAGCTCCATTAAAACCATGAGATAGGCGGTTGTGCACTTCTGATTTACAGGTTGACACAAAAAAACATGTAGTTCCCCCATCAGTAGGAAAAGTTCCTCTCATTTTTCAAAGGAAGAATAGTTTGGGTATTTCCATCTGCAGTGTCATTCAAATGCTTCAAACTCAATGATTAGAAACCTCACCCCTAATCACTTGCAGTGGTTTCTAAACAGTGTACAATGAACAGTTGTATCATGATGACATGTTCTCCTCCTAACCAGATCATGACCCGCCGCTCTGTCTCAATGAATAGATTTTAGCAGGTGGTTGAAGAAGATCTGGGCTATGCTGGAAACTGTGCATGTAGGTGTTATGAACCTGACGCGAAGTCTGTTTCGATGTAATGCTTGTTATGCATAGTGCTGCCATCCATTTTTTCTAACTATGAGTGAAGTATAATGATTGAATAATTGCTTGGCGAGACTTCTCAAAGGTGAACCACAGACACAGAAAGCCAATTTCAGCCAGTCATCACTGTTTCAACGTGGGGTTCAAATACAGGGGGTCTATTACGCTCATGTCGTTATGCCCGCGTTTCAAACGTGTTTGGGGTTTGCGGTGCATTGTGGGATAGATTTACGTCACCATCGCTAAAGGTTGATTTTTTTCACATCGTTACTAGCGATTTTCGTTATCGACATCGCTACGTAAAACGTTAACTAACGAGAACCGGAGACCACTCGTTATGCTCGCGTTACGGAAATAAACATGGCCGCTCGCGCGTACATTTTTCGATGGTGAGAGCAACGGAGACAAATTAGTTAGAATTGGAAATTATTCATTCATTATTAATTTATCAAGTTGTTCATTATAATGAATAATAATTCTCTGAATTACATTACTTAATTTAGTAACATGATTCAGAGGCAGCATTATCGTTTAAAATGTTATCTGTACACATACTGATTGGAAAAAAATTATTCATAGTGGTAAATCGTTATAAATTATTATACTCGGTACAAAGATAAATCACTCTACACAACGTTATTATTTTTTTTAATCTTGTATGGAAATGTCTTTATTCTAATCTTAAACTCATCTCAATATAAGAATATCATTTAACTGGTAAATCTCTCAATCGCGATGTTTTCAAGACATTTTGAAATTTGCTCAATATATTTTTTTACATCTCGTTCAAAATCGACGTCAATATATATTTAAACGTCTCCAGATTTTCCCCTTCTTAATTCGTTTAATAACATTGATATTTTGTAATATCAATTAAGTATTGCTACTTTCTGTGCAGTACACGGAAGTGTAATGCAGTAAACACCATTACACACACACACTATACTCTGCGCACTATAAGTACACTATAAAAAAATCAAAGTAAATTTTATTAATCAACAAATAAATTTTTTCTAATCCTTGAGTGCATTTTCTGATCGGAGTATAAAAAAAGAAATAGCAACAACAGTGTAAATTTGGTAGCACTTCATTTTCATGTGTGAAACAAGAAAACCAATTTTCTAATTAATGATGTAAATAAAAGGTTACTTGTTCTTGATTTTGACTTAATATCAAGACGGTAGATAAATGTGTTAAAAACATAGTAATATATGATGATGATATTTTTGATAGTCGTTTTGGAAATTCATAACATCATTGAACTTCAATAGAAAATCATTTTTTAAACGTAATAATTTAGAAAATTTCCCCGCGCCAGTATCATGTGCGTGCATAGCCTACCTTTTTCTCAAATATTTGATGAAAATAAAAATAATCCGGATGAATTAAAAAAAAATGCAGCTTAGAAAATTAGGGACAACCAACTCACAATAACGCGTACAAATAAATAAAATAATAATAACGCACGTGCTGCAGCACTCGTTGATAGTGATGATGATTATTAGCAGCGGAGAAAATTATCCGATTGGTCCATCTCTTTCGGAGCTAACGCAACTCTCGGACCAGGGAGTTTTTCGTAAAATAAATAACGACATACCGCGGGTTGCTGAGAAAAATCAAGTTTTTGACGATGGTCGCTGAGATTTGCGTTATGAGGCTCGTTGAGAATTTGCGTTAAGGGCGTGACGTCACTAACGACCTCGTTGTATAACGACGTGAGCGTAATAGACCCCCAGGTCCTCGCAATGCGAGTCTGTCACTACGCCCACTCATTCTCACTACATCCCTCACCAAATCTGCACAGATGACATGTCCCACAAATTCAATTTACTAGTTGAATAATACAATATGAAACATGTACTTATTTCCTATATTATACATAAATTGTTTGGGAATACAAATAATTTTTTTTTCACTAAAACAGCCTTACTGTACTGTAACTATAAGCAGGCCTATATGAAAGTTCAAAAGCTCAAAGTTACCAATTCATTACCTTCTTCAACAAAAAATACTCACCGATTTGCCTTGAAAATAATCCCATAAACTATCGAAGCATTAATAAGAAGAAAATAAAATTTGGTTTGATAAATACCACAGTCATGAGCAAACATACAAATTTAGACAATGAAGGATAAACGGGGAAAATCTCATCATGATACTCAAAAATGACAATGTTTTTCAGAATAGTTTTTTTTTTAAAATAATAAAATAGCCTCTACATATTTACCAGGGAATTCAAACTCAGTAAAAGGCTGGTTAATCATATGCACAGTAGAACACAGCTAAATCACAACAACTAATTGAAACCGGGATAACTCAAGATTTGGATCACAGGGTTCATTTTTCAAACTTCATTTTTTTTTAAATATTTAATGACAGTGGGTATCACTACGCGATGGAGAAGAGTTATAAACTTCCTAATTCTATTTTATCAGGGCTGTCTCAAGCTCAAAACCTAGAAAAATATTTGGGATTTCTTTCAAACTCTGATAAAAACATATGCCTTCCAAAGATCAAACACTGAATCAGATTGCGAATAACAAAAAATACTTAAATAAGGGGAAAAACCTCTGAATAAAAATCTTCAATGATTTCCAGGACCATTTGGCTCACCCACATTGCTGCATTTGTAAAAAAAAATATTGTGTCTATATAGCTGGGTAACTGCACTATATTGCCTAAAGTCCTTTTTGGAGTTTACACATTTTCTTGAATTTCTAGAAAAATACTGAGCGAATCATCCTGAAATTTTGGTCACATGAACCCTATGCTTCTACTCACAATTTCCAGTGAAAATAAATTTAGCCACGAGTGAATTTAGGAGACAGACAAAAAATTAAATAAGAAAAATAAAAGGTTTTCAGTAAACCCTGCATGATAAAAAACTGTAAATGATTTGCAACTTTCACAAAATATTCTAACTTTCAATACAACTTTATCACTTTAAACTTTAATACAAATTCAAATTTTTTTGAAATTCACAGAACAATGGGCAGCATTACACACAAGACATCCCATGTAGGAATTAAGAATGTGACAATTTATTATTTAATGAGATCTGGACATTTTTAGTATATGATTTTTAATCATGCATGTGCAGAAAATATCCATTTTTTTCCCTTTCAATTTAGTTGCCAGATATATAGTGCCTCCTCAGCATGGCCCAACCCACATGGGTAAAAGGCTAATATGCCAGAAGGGACGGAGCCCAGGCCTTGTCTGGTCTGACAAATATATATAGTGTAACTTATACGAAAATTCCAGTTGAATGTTGTGAAAATTCAGAAAGATATATGTGATATCATGTGTGAGCTGCTATTTAAGTTACTAGCTGAGAGCCCCAAAGCAGAATACAAACTCTGTGACGTATGTCACAGAACAATTAGCGCTACTGCAGAACAATCTGGAAGTATTTTAAGAAAAAGTGCAAGAAAACACTATTGTGTGGATTCTTACCACAGAACATCTCCAATTAGTCTAGGGTTTGTTGTAGAACAATGCAAAACATTCTGCTTTGGGGGCTGAGAGCACCTTGATGATAAGGTATTTTTCACAAATTTGTGTTTCGAATATTTTGTTATTTGCTTATTTCAGAAATAAGCCCACAGCTTTTTAGCAAATGAGTGAAGACGTGTCTGATGCTATATAAGAGAAATGCTTGAACACATCACATGATGATATCAAAATGAAAAGAAACTGAACAAAATAATTAAATATTGTAAAAAATAATTGATATTTTGATTTGTGGAAAGTTCCTTATCATCCAGGTACTCTCCGCAAATAACTTAAATGACAGCTCATGAAATATATTACATAAATCTTTCTGAATTTTCATGACATTCAACTGGAATTTTCATATAAGTTGCACCATATATCTACAACACCAAACATCAACTCTGGCTATATTGCAATTTACTGCCATTAATGAGATAGGATGGAAATGAAGGCAGTGTCTATCAGTGGTCGCCTCAAGCTGGTTAGGGAAGATATCTTGTCTATATCCTCCCTAAGGTTTGAACATGAGACCATGACAGCAACACGGTGCTAGATGAGCATCTCACCACCACGCCACTCAGACGTGGTCACTATATGCCTGGCAACCAAATTATGAAAAAATGAAGAAATTTCCTGCGCATGTCTGATTAAAAATCATTTACTAGAAATGCTCATATCTCATTAAATAATAAATTATCATATTCTTAATTCCCACATGGGATGTCTTGTGTGTAGTGCCAATTGCTCTGTGAATTTTGTAAAAATCAGCGGAAAACTCCACATGTTATAAGCAAAAAAAAAACACATGAATGAAAATTGGCATTCCTATAAAAACCATTTATATGTTCTTGAATATATACAAATACGCAAATACAAATACAACAGGCAAAATGCCCAACGAGGTGGCTGATAAAAAGATGCCCATAAAAATATGGATGTCATATGTTTCAAAAATACAGCAACCCAATTAAAAATGCAATTAACACAAATTACAAACAATATATACACATGATAAAATATTATACAATGCCCATAAAGAATACTTATGGTTGTCTTATTCTAAGAATGGATAGCTTCTCGATTCAACCCAAAATGTTTATCGTATTTCTTTTTAAACGTGTCAATTGTGTTACAATTTACTACCTCCGGGGGTAAGCTATCCATTTATTAACAACCCTATTAGAGAAAAATTCCCTGCGACACCATAGCCTTGCATTATCCCTCACCAATCGATACTGGTGTCCCCTTGTAAAAGCAGTCGATTGGCGGTGTACTAAAAGTTCATGGTCCATCCTATCCATCCCATTGAAAATTTTTAACACTTCGATCACATCTCCACGACACCTGCGTTCATCCAATATAAACATATTCAAAAAATGAAGTCTCTCTTCATAACTCAAGCCCTGTGTGCCAATAAGGACACACGTAGCTCTTCTCTGTACCCCTTCAACCAAGTCTATGTCCCTCTGTAGGTATGGTCTCCAAAACCTTACAGCATACTCCAGTCCAAAACAAACTAAACCTCAAAAAAGCGGAAGAATGACTTTAGGAGAACGCGAAGAGACCTTTTTGAACATCCGACCCCCACAAGCATTCTATTCGCTTTTTTGACCACCGCTGAACAATGTTCAGAAAACCTGAGTCGCTCGTCAATGAGAATTCCCAAATCGGTGACCCTAGTTGCATCCGGGATAGTGACACCATTCAACTCGTAAGAGAACCGTGGGTTGTTCGAACCAAAATGAGCGACCATGCACTTATCAATGCTAAACGTCATGCTCCATTCATTTGCCCATGCTGCAATCCTGTTTAAGTTGGTCTGGAGAAACTCCCTATCGCTTTCATTCCCGATTACCCCCCATTAGCTTCACATCATCTGCGAATTTGCTAGTAATCCCATCGATACCCTGATCGAGTTTATCGAAAAAAAGTATGGGGCCAAGGACACTTCCCTGAGGAACTCCACTTGTGACGTCTGTCCAACCAGCGAATTCCCCGTTCACCATAACTCGTTGCGACCTATCTCTTAACCCTGATTCTATCCAATTCAGCAAGTTGCCCCCAATTCCAATCTTGTGTAAACTCTTCAAGAGTTTGCCATGTTGGACCTGATTGAATGCCTTCTGGAAATCAAGGTAAACAACACCTACATTTTTGCTCTTACCCAAAGCCTTAGTCACGTGATCATAGAAGCAAAGGAGGTTAGTTACACATGACTTCCCCTTCCTGAACCCATGCTGATTATCTGACAATACATTATTCCCGTCTATCCACTTCACAAACTGAAATTTAACTCTATTCTCATGAAAATTCGCACAAGTATTATACAAAAAGTTAGTACAATATTTTGTGAAAGTTAAAAATCATTTGCAGTTTTTACCATACAGGGTTGATCAAAAAAACCTTTTCTTGTTACTTAGTTTTTGTCAGTCCCCTAAATACACTGGACTAAATTTTCACTGGAAATGGGTGAGTACCAATATAAGGTGTCTATATAACAAAAGTTTCAGTTCAGTATAACAATTCACCCAGTATTTTTCAAGAAATTCGAGACATGTCTAAACTCCAAAAAGGACAGACTTATGGAAATATAGTGTAACTTTATTCCTCACACAGCACTGAATGAGCTAGTAAGCAACAAACATGAACATGAAAATCTTATCGCAAGGGCCCAGCTGGTATACAAGCTAAGAAGCTATAGTCCAGCTGAGATTTTTCTTTATGATGTATTTTCCAAATGACCACAATGACTATTTTCAGTAGAGATGGATGTAGAACCAATATGATTTTTTTTTTTCTCGGCTTAAGATAATGCAGCTGTAAATAGATGATAATACACTCAGAACACACATTCCTGCAAGTCCCAATTTGTTAGAAATTCCACCAGAGGATTGTTTAAGCGATGCATCTATGATAAAATAGTAGTCGTGTGAATAGATACAACATGGTTTCTACGGAATCACAGCACTAAAGCTGAAAATCTACTTATATTAATTGGTGAGATAGGCTTTTATTTCTTACTGTCATTTAAATTTATGACTCTTTTAAAACAGGTTTAGATTAGTAAAGTTGTAACATAAAATATACATGAAAAATGTACTCAAATCGGAGGGGGAAATCTATAGGATTGGTCGATTTTATTGCCAGCAGAATTTTTAGATTACAAATCCATAAAATTTCAGGTCAGAATTTAGATCGAAAAGAGGAAAAAAAAAAGACTGTTTTCAAAAGAAATGAAAGACAAACATACTTATTCTTTGACTGCCTCAGGAACTGCTGTATTTTTCTGGCTGCTTGGTGCTGCCTCCTCTGTGAGTATGTTCTTCTAAAATGATAACATTACAGCAATAAATCATAATCCAAATAGAAACAAAAACAATATACACAGAATGTACCACACCATTGGCAAATATGCAGGGTGATTATATTTGAAGTTCCCATACTCAGAGTGGTTTTTCTCACAAACTACTCATCCGAATACAGCCAAATCTTCAGGATATCTTAATGAGACCATGGGAGAGTGATTTATGCAATAAGAAAATATTTTAATTTTTGATTAACAGGTGAATAGGTGGCGGTTTTTTTTATAATTTTCCTTTTTTCCCACGGTCCATATAACATATATACTAAGTTTCGATGGAATACCACTACCAGAACAGGCGTTTCATAGGTCTGAGTTGTGCCAGTATACTGACGAGCGCTGCATAGATCTGAGCAGTTTGAGTATTCTGAAACTATTCAGACCTACGTAGTGCCTGTTCTGGTAGACGTATTTCATTAAAACTTTGCGTATATATGCTATATGGTCCATGGGAAAAATAAAAATTACATAAAAAAGCTCCACTCATTCACCTGGTAGTCAAAAATTGAACTATTTTTTTTTTATTACACAAATCTCTCTCCCATGGTCTCATTAAGATATCCTGAAAATTTGGGTGTATTCGAATGAGTAATTTTTGAGGAAAACTATTCAGACTGTTGGAACTTTAATTATAATCATCCTGTATATTTTATTAAAGTTATTACTAGTATTTTTTTACACAGACACTGTCAAAACCCCTATGTAGCCGATTTAGACATACAATTGCTGATGAGTAACACAAAAATTTAATATATGCAGTGAAAATCCTATATAAAGATACCCTCCATAACAATAATCACTTATATTATATGATTCTCTGATCCTGATATACTTTTCATAGTATATTCTACGCATACGATAACTTTTTTCACAATGAACTTCTCCGGTTCCTTGAGTATCATTGCACAGGCATTTCACTGTACTACAGAAAAAATAAATAAAAAATTCAGGGAACAAGTAGCTAAAATATCACATACAACACTTCTTGCTCTCCTGATTTGCTACACAACTTGATTTTTTTCCCTTGATTAGCAGACCACATTTTCTAATTGCTTGTGACTGAACAAGAATAAATACAGTAATTAACTTTGTTTTTGTGTTGAGAAGATCAATATTTGTGAATTTGTCATTTACTATTGGGTCATTGGGTGACTGGAATATTAAATATGACAAATAACTGTTCGCACTGATAATATTAAAAACTGTAAATACGTTTTAGAATATAAGCCATGTATCTACACGTTTGACAAAAAATAAAATTTGAGTTTAAATAAAATTTAAAAAATAATGAGATATTTTGTGCATCTTTATTAACATATGCACTTCCATCTTCATGTTTTAGCTCCCAAAAGTAATTACCATGATATTTTTAATACGTTTCTCCTTATATACACTCATGCTCAAAAAGTTAAGCAACAAACTGATAACTCTCAATTGTAATTGTATGATGATGTGGACCATAGTTTCCCAACCTTCTTTGTCCCATAGCCCCCAACGCAATCTAACCCATAGAATCCTACATTACACCCGCAGCTTCTAGCGCCACCCCACCCAGAACATTCCATCACCCCCCCCCCAGGAGGCATCAATGCCCATGTTGGGAATCACTGAACTGGACAGAAATTGCAATTGTCACCTGCATCGACCCTCATGTCTCCACTAGAGGTGCAGAGAGATGGTAGCACACTATCGAGATGACATGCTTGCCCTATTTCTTTCTGTCATGGGACCCGATAATGCAAAAGTTTGCCCAGTTGCCATTGTTGAGCATTACGTTCAGTCTGAAACACTGACTCGTATGGAATGGCCATCCATTTCTTCTGATTTTGAACTCAATAGAGCAGGCATTAGACATCCTTTGATGATGTTTAACAGCTTTCCATGATTCTCACAGAAGCTTCAGTGAGCTGCGAACATGTCTTTTATGGTCTTGAATGGACCCTGTTACCTCAAACTGCCATTAATAATCCTAATCACTGACACGGAACAATGTTGTCAAGTCTGTATATCCAGCAGAGGCGGTCACATTCCCTAATCACAAACGTTCTCCACTGAACTTATTGTGGCTCCATATACGATTGTTCTTTTCTATGACTTTTGTTTGAGTTTTGATTTCCTATTTTCTTTACAATTCGATCTAAGGGTGTCTTTTGCTTCACCCTATAACCTGTGTAAATACTGACGAAAAAGAATAAAAACACTTGTGTTTGCGAGCATTTTTGCTTTTGTTGTTTAACTTTTGAGCATAAATGTAAATGCTTGAAGTCAAGAGAATTCTTTCCCCAAGGTGCTCTTTTAAGGTAAGCGCCCAAGCCTTCTTTGAATTTTTCAAAGAATGTGGAATACTGTAATTGCAGTGAAGAATGTGGTATGTAAAGAGCTTTCCAACAAAATTCGAAGACCGTTGAAAAAAGTGTGGGATACCTCTGTTTGCATGCTTAACGGCTTCCTAGGTAATCACTGGAGCAAAATTCATTTTGAGTTTGTGAAAAAACAAAAACCTTTGGTGAAGGTGGTCTTTTGAGCAAGCATCCAAGCTTCCTTTGAACTTTTCAAGATGAGCAGGTGTATGCGATGTTTCATTTGAAATTGGAAAACATTGGAAATTTCATTTTTTGTATAGATTTTTTGTTTTTCCACAAGCTCAAGATGATTTCTGGTCCAGCGATTACCTAGGAAGCCATTAAGCATGTATACAGAGATATCTCAAATAATTTTTGAACTGGAACATCTGTGTAAGGAAAAACACATAAAAAATATCATGGCAATTAGGAGCTAAAACATGAAGATGAAGTGTATATAGGAATAAAAATGGGAAAAATCCCATTATTTTTTAAATTTGAAATTTTATTTTAACTCAAATTTTATTTTCTGTTAAACGTCTAAATCCATGACTTATATTCTACAACCTATTTACAGTTTTTAAAATTATCAGTGCAAAAAGTTCTTTTCTTGTCATTTTTAGTGTTTCAATAAGCCAATGGTAAATGACCGATTCACAAATATTGATCACAAATATTATTAATGTGAGCTTTTAGTCAGTTTTCACCATAAAATTCAGTTATTTTAACCAAAACATAGTTATTTTGCCAATACCCGATTCTATAGTTATTCTCTTGACTGATTTTTCATTTCCAATCTTTTAATTGCTGCTACTTCTTTTCCCAAGACTACTACTTATACTGAACTATACAAGCAGCTCATACACTCTGCGAAATTTCTTACGAATAAATAAATGCTGGAATGTGTGTTGTAAGTGTATGTGAGGCCCTAACATATTTATTATATGTTGCTAGAGTTGTGATTGTTTTGTGTTCTTGTTGGGGCTGCCACCTCACTTCCATATTTTGAAGTAAAGATGGTAAATGCCTGAAGTTTCATATTTTATAGTCTGCAAAACTCTTATTTACCACTGGAATGTGCCATGCTGCAACAGTGAAAGGGATATGTGATTAGTCTATCTTGATTTTGCCATGTGCTTCGATTGACAGAGGCTCTGTGAATCGAGATTCTATTGTATACTATAGATGTGTAACTTTGCTACCAGAACTCACTTGAGTGTAGATGATGTTGGTGTGCCCTCCCTGCTCGAATTTAGCCTGCGTTCCGATTCGGCCAGTGTCCAGTATAGACTCTGCAGGCTTGCAGCTGAAGGTCCTGTAGAGTTTGGCGAGCTCCCAAGCACAGGAGAAATACAGTCAGCATCACTCTCCTTCCACTTCTTGAAGCGCTTGTGCTCACAGTAATTGCGGAACTGATTCTGTATGAGCTGGGCAGCTTTTGTCATTTGCTTGTAGTACATATACTAGACAAACGTGGGGAAAAAAATCTCATATACACTCAGTCATAACTCGAGATCAATAGCCAAACCACAATAGCCAAAATAGTGGTGGATAAAAAAAATTAGACTGTTAACAATTTGACCAATATAATGAACTAAAACATCTAAAAAATACAGTTGGACCCATAATAATTTTATTACATACCATAAAATAAGGTATTAATGTGGCACTTCAATTCTGTAGCTTTTCAGTGCATCCTGAGGGCCAGGATGTACAACTAGAAGCTGCACCGGATGCTTACAGAGTAGCGCTTATGTTGAGGGATGATGGAATGTGAGGTATTGTTGCAGAAGGTTTTTGTTGTATAAGGTTTTACATCTGCCGAATTTTTGAATTTAAACTACCTATTGTTAAAAGCATGTGAAAAACTTATGCAAACCCTCCTCTATGATCAAACCCACATAATCTTGGAGGACAAGTAAATATATAATTTCTAGTCCTCTCATACTCTTTAACATGAATAATGCCAAAGGATGTATTTCTATGGTTTTGCAATCTATGCATGGAAATTCAAATAAAGTGTACTTTGGGGCGGGGTATTAATGTGCCACTGATTTTTAAACATAATTGTTTTTGTTTGTTCCTCAAATACAATCAAGTCTGAAATAATGGCTGGAGATGAGTTATTGCCAATGACTGACAACACACTCGCTACATCACAAGAAGGAAGAGATGTCACTCAACTAGCAATTAGCACTGCAACTCCCACAAAAGGAGATTTTGTCCTGGTGGAATACCAGGGCAAACTTTAATCAGGTGAAATGATGGCAGATTTTGATGACTGAGGCGGCTTGTGTCTCAGCCATGAACAGAAAGCATAAGATTTGGGTTTAGCCCAACCTAAAGACAAACTTTTGGTATAAAATGACCCAAATAAAGAACACAATGGCTCCCCAGTAAAATTTGGAAATGAGGGGAAAATCATGGTGCTTTTGGAGAAACAAATTTATAGTGCATCCTATATATATATATATATATATATATTATGGTAACCACCAAAGTTTCTTTTAGAGTTTAAAGGGTTTAATAAAGTGTTAAAAGAAAATGTCTGTTGTTTCTTTTCCCATTTATTTTCAATAACTTGATTGACTAAAATTTATTTTTCCCCACAAGCAAAACAAGCTCTATTTGATAGTAGAGGTAAAAAGGTACCAAGGGGCGCTGAGAGCATGTATTGGTTCAAAAAAGTAGGTGGCACATTAATACCCAACCTTGGATGGGAAAAATGTGAGAGAGAGAGAAAGATTACTCCCCCTCCCCTCCCTCGTGTGATAAAAATTTTCTTTAACCATGAGTTGAAAGCTAAGGTGTGTGCAACATTGAGTAAAAATTTCGGCCTCATATGTTTTAGAGGCTATAGAAAAAAAACCTCAAAAAGTGGGCCATTTTTACAATATAACATGACCTTGAAAGCTTTTAAATTAGAAATATTATGAATTATTTCAAGAATTGAAGCTATACGACAAATTTAAAAACAATGTGAAGTATCAGGGAAAAAAAAATTCAGTTTTTTTCATAGTTTATTAGGAAAACAAAAGATCGATCCACACTGAAAAATCCACAATAATAGAGAGGGCACTGCTGCGGCATTCAAATATTGGTTTCTCTGTACAACTGATGACACTTGCTCTTAATGTAGCTTTGCCTATAATGAATATTTTCATTGCTTTCTTTGTTACAAGTGGGTCTGACAGTACCATCAACTGGCTAAATATGGATAAAAAACTCAGCTATTTGATCAAACTAAATATTTAGAATTCTATAAATAACTAGCTATAATGTACATGGGGGGGGGGGGTTACCAGTACTGTTAGCATTAAAGAAGCGAAAAACCATTATAAAGGTATATACATGTCTGAAACACCTTTTTTGGAATCCATGGTATCCAAAGCAAATATTCTAAAATTCATTGTTGAGACAGAGAAACCATTGTTGCCCAGACAGTTTTTTCACCAGTTTCAGGCATTTGCCCTGATCTGACAAAGTTTTAAAGTAGCCTATTGTTCAATCCGTGTTTTGTTTCATATATATATGTGCAAAATTTGGCACTGATCGGTTTAAAGTTGTAGATTTTTTATACAGAATATACAGGCAGGCAGACATGCAGAAAATCTATTTTATCTATACAGATTAACAAAACATGTAATTTTTCTTTTGTTTTGGTATGTTATAATAAATTAACCTTAAAGATGCAAAAGCTTTTTATACCTGTTTGTACCTTCTGTAATACGTTTGAATCAACGTAGCAGCTGCCTTTTCTTTCTCTTGCTCTTCCAGCTTCTTCCGACCTTTGTACGATCTGTAAGCCTTTTGTATGATCTTGGCAGCTTCATACAGTTCTCTTTGTTCCTTATCTATAGTGGGAGAAGAAAAAAATTAGATGACTTAGTGTTTTATAGTTTATTCTTCAGAGATTTGCAGTTTCTCAAATACTTGAAAATGAATTTGTATCACTGCAATCATTAACAGAATTGCGTGCTAATCATTATTGTCAAAAAAAAATTATTTCAAAAAATCATTGCTTGTCAAAAAAATTGATGAAAAACATTGCAGCGCAATTTTTTTTAAAATGAAATTACTGGCGTGGAAAGTTACAAAAAAAAAGCACACATTGTCACAGATAATGGCAGTCCAAACAGCGAGCTCATTGCAACTCATTACTGTGAGTCATCCCCCAAATCGCCTCATTTTATAAGTGCATGTATAATTTTGTCCTCATGTGTATATATTTTTTGTCCATAATTATTTTGTACAATCTGCACTGGAGGAGGGGTACTGTGGCACCACAATGGTTAACAGAATTGTACGCTTCCAGAGAAAGAAAAAAGATCAGTTGTGGCATTCCATCTGCACTCAACAAGGTCCTATCTTATTTCATATGAATAAATCTCTCATTTATTTTATGTTCGTTTGGGAAGCTAAAAATTATTTATTGGAAATACCAGGATACACTGATTTAAATAAGCTTAATAAAATCGTGATTTATATACATAGATAACTTGATTTTTTGAAAAAGAAATCATTGATTTAAATCAAAATCTAAATTTCTTTTTCCTTTATATCAATTTCAATGATATTGAAGTAAAAGTAACCTAGTATGGCATGCATGTTATTGAAATGCTGTAAAGGTGTTGGATACATCCATCTTTTGGGAACGCTTCAATATCTCCTTAAGATGGGAAGCAGGGTATGTCTGGTCCTTCAATATAAAGTTGTTCATTAAAAGATATATAGATCTGATAAATATAGACTTGAACCTATAATCCTTAGATATAGTGCAGAAAGGATTACTGTTCTATTTCTAGATTTTGTGCATGGAAAAAAATTTCAGAAAAACACAGGGTGATTAGCGTAGACATAACTGCACTATGTATTTGCAATGCATTAAAATGGGGCACTAAGGTTCTCACGATTAAAAAAAAACAGTTCAGAACAGAAATTAGTTTTTGTATAAAGCCTCGAATTCTATGTCCTAATTCCTGATTTAAAATAGCAATAGATGTTGTGCTAACATCAATACTGTTGAACTTGAAATTTTAATATGAAAAATGGAAAAGTCTAGAGAGTTTGCTGTTTTTTTCAAACAAAACTAATGAAATCTGTGAAAGAATAGAAATGACTAAATTATTATGCAACAAATCATGAAAGTGGGAAATGCATACATCAATTGGGCGAGACACAGTCTTGTCAATAGAATGCTTTTCGTTTAGTTCATGCTCAATGACCTCCCCTCAATGTACATGGAGTGAATCGAGAAAGCTTGCACATGTAATGCTGAATCGCCAGCAGGCATTCACTTTAAAGGGGGAATAAAAACATTTTTCTCTACAAGAGAAATGTCAATCCATGAAGTTAATTTGAGCTCAACGACCTTTCATGTTACACAAATACAGAATCTTGATGTTCATATTTTTGCTTGTAATCTGTTTATTTTGTTCACTTGTAGTTTATTTATTAATGCTGAATTTTAAATTTGAGAGATTAAGTGAAAAAGATAGGTAGGCGATATGAAAATATGCATTCTTTAATGATTAACAAGATTTGCTTTAACTAATAAACAGTCAGTTTAAATTAATCAAAAAAATCTGATTTTTTTTTTACTTTTTCATACCCTGGGAAGTACTCGTATCATCAGAATAAATTTTATAAACATAAAAGAAAAATTTTTTTTGACACGTCTGGATCAGAAAAATTGAAAATGATAGCATTACCCGACAAAGTCAGCTTCGAGAAGTCTTTTTCCATGATCTTCCCCGATGCCTGAAAAAATTCACAGAAATCAGCTGTAGTTGGTGGTGGGGACGGTGAGTCAATAGTAAAACTTCCCGGGCTCTGCAAACATGATGATGATGCAGGACTCAGCGATGATGCTGGTGTACCAACTTCACAGTACCTGAAACAGAGAAAGACATGGAAAAAAACCATGTTAGAAAATATTACAATGAGACAAGAAATAAACTCCGTTCATTTAATGGCTCATTAAACCAAGCAGTCATCAGACAGATTTCAGGGGTTCCTTGTGCTTTAATTGGAAAACAATGAATCAGCATATTTAATTTTGAAAGTTCCTGTACATAAAGTTTCTACTCCAATATTTAAGTATCAGTTATAATACCTGGCGCTGCCTGGGTTTTCTTCAATTGCTGGGAGAATTAAAAATATGGCAAACCATTATAAAGGAATAAACTGTTATACACAATACTGGCAGCATTAAAGAAGTGACAAACCATTGTAAAGGCATATGCATGTCTGAAATGCATTGCTAGGGAACCAGGGTAACCAAAGTAAACATTGCGAAAGCGATTGTTGAGGCCCAGGTACCATTGTTGCCTGATAGTTTTTTGCCCATAAGAAACTTTTAAAGTAGTAGTAGCCTATCATTCAATTGGGGCGCTGTTTGGTATACATGCAAAATTTTGTGACGATTATTGTAGATTTGTATAGAGAACATACACACAGACACAAAACAAATTTTATATATATAGGTTTTGTTATTTAATGTGCAAAGCAAGAAGCATCTACTACTGTGTCCTATTCCTTCTAACTGCATTTTACTGCAACTTGTTGATGCATTTCAAAATATTATTCCAAAAAGGAACATCTATGGATTTTGTCTTACTGGCACCAGAAGTTCAACGAGCATACAAAAGGTTAAGAATTCTAATCAGCTGGACTAAAGTCAGTGGTACTAAAAACCAGGGCTTGACAAACAGCAAAAAAATGTAGGCACCAGATAAATTTTTAGGAGCCAAAAAAATTTTTTTCCGAAGAAAAACTATTTCAAAATATTGTTTCTTCTCATTTTTCCAAGACATAGTGCCCCACCCTTTCCAAATTGATAGATACGCTGATATGAATTCCAAAAATTTTGTGTTGTCTTGACTCGAATTTAGTAACTACATGTGGAAAATGTTAGGCACCAATCCCAATTTTTTAGTTCCTGTTGCGACTTTATCGCCTGGAATTTGCCCAGCTCTGCAGCCAACCAAACTAAGGAAGTAGCTGAGTCTTGTCTCATGCTTATTTATCATATTTATCCATCAATGGACATTATCTTCTACAAGGATGGATGAAATGTCCAAAGATAACAATAAAATACACTGAACTTGAACTGTAAAGATTAGTTAATAAACGTGAGGCTCATTAGACACTTCGATTGGCCCCATTTAGTCCCTACTTATGCCCAATCAAGACACTATAGAGCAGGGGTTCACAACATTTTGAGACCATAAGCAGATTACCCATAAGCCAGATATCAATATTGTTTTCATTTGCATATATAGCATGATATGTTATGCATATAGCACACATGTTTCATATTTTATGGAACATTGCCATAATTTTGACACTGCCTTAATTTTATTATTTTTTAAATACCCTTTTTTCAGTATTCCCAACAAAGAGCACTCTTGAACTTTTATTCTTCACTGAAATCGGGGATTAAGAATTATTTCATAACTTACAAACTATTTTAGTTATAACTATAATTATCATAATTGACTATGGCTACATAAATACACATCTCATATATTTGTCTAACTAAACATGTTTTGTTTTATCCCATCAATTACATTTTAATCCACTGAACTTTATAGTAGACTTCACTTCTTGTCATTGGCAATTTTTCAGTGATTTCAGTCATGAATGGCAACTTTGCTTGGTTTGACAAAGAAATGTTTTCGATAATTGGTGATGTCTTTTAGTTTTCTGTGAGAGATCCAGATTTTCCATATTTTTATCAAGAATATATGGTCAGCCAAGGTGAATGTAGTGTGTAGATACTTTTTGCTAAGGGAAAACCTCCTGCAGGCCAGATTGAACACCTTGGCATGCACAAATTTAACCATTTGGCCTGTGGGAGGTTTGGCCTTATTAGAGAGGAATGTTAACCTTAAACTGCTTCCATCATCTGTAGATGATGCGCATAGTAGTCTGTTCAATCACTTTCTTATTGTTTACGATGGGAGGAAAAGAAGGGTTCTCCCCCCCCCCCCAAGAAGTCCGAAGAGTATAATTCAGCCTACTTGTGCAGCCAAAGGGCCAAGGAGTAATTCGATTCTTTCTCGATGCACCAAGGGTATTTTTAAAACAATGGTGCAAATTCTGATAGAAATAAGAATTGTGATACTGCATGGCCTCATAAAAGTAACGTCGCAAAAAACTATGTGCTGTAATTAATTCGTGATAATATGGCCCAACAAAGAATTAGAATATGCAAATTTTTTGGTCAGACAGTGTATATGGATAATCTAATACATTGTTTATGGCTTTTACATATTTATTTATACAAAAGCAGTAGATAATGCAACTCACAAGCATACCAACCTGTATGTATGATCAAAACTGAATTCTTCATTTAGCAGAGGTGGAGGGGAATCATCCAGCGGACACATTTCAAGGTCTGATGGATGATTCATGGAGTTCTGGTTCATGGAGAGAGATGGTAGAATCCTACTGTCCCCTCCATCACTGAAATCTTCACTTCTCCTTAGGGTTATGTCTTCTAAGTCAGAGCTAGCTGTAGCCTTTATGCGATCCGGCATAGCTGCGATGATGTGCTCAGCTATTGTCAGCACACGGTTGTCTGCTTCGTTATTGAGAGGCAGGCTGAGGTCACAACTGCTGCAACTGTCTCTGCGACTAGATTGAGCACTGCCTCCTTTAGATATCAATGATGAAAACAGAAATCACTAACCAAGTAAATAGCAGAAATGATTTCATGCATAGCATATTATTATTATTTGATATGATTTCAACTGAACTTTCTGAAATACATTTACAACCGCAACAAGGTAGCAACTTCCATGGTTAAAACACTTAAAAATAACAGGAAATATAAAAAGCAATATTTGAGAAGAGACTTGAGGTCACTCGCAAGTACAAGGAAAAAAATTGAAGGAATTTCAACATCTTTTTAAATCATGCCTGAGTGACATGGTGATAAGATGCTCATCTACCACAGTGAAGGTTGCCATCAGGTCCCAAGTTCCATCTGGGGGAAGAATATAAATAAAAGAATATTTTTCCTAACTAGCTTGAGGCAACCAATGACAGATGGTGGCTTCATTTCCAACCCAACTCGTTAATGGCAGTAAATTGCAACATAGTTATATGGCCACAGTTGGTGTGCTGTGAAAGTAGTGTTTTAAATCAAAAAGTATTGTTGCTGCAAAAGAAAAATACCCCTGAAAAATATCATCATTGATATCAAATGACACATTTTACAAAATTTAACACAAAACAAAAAAGACCCAGAGTGTGGCAGGAAATCTGAACCCCCCCCCCTTCCCCACGCCAGACACCACAATCATAGCACAATAAAAAAACACAAAAATATATCAAAAACTTTATTTTTATTTTTTGATAGCACCATTCCAGTATCCTATAAGATTGACTCAAGCCAAAGCAAAATGGTAGAAATGACTTGGTAACAACCAGTTTTTAGCCAAAACAGTACTAGCAACCACAGATAATTCTTTTCAGTCTCTTCTCACAATATATTACATTCTTCTTTTTTTTTTTGAGGAGTCCTCCACAGTCCAGTCTGTCAACTCTCTTCCTCAATGCCCAGCAAATTATGAATTGTGATCTACTACACTTGTATTTGGCAATATTTTGATGACACCCTTTTTATTTAAAAAACAGTCACACAAACTTCATTGACAGGATTTGGAAAAAATATAGGACAAAACCTAGAAAGAAGGGCAAAAGTAGGACATTTAATCAAAAAGTAAGACAAGTGGGAGCCTCGTGACTGTGAATAATTTTCATTTTTTTAAAATCAACATCAAGAAATAGAATTGCTTGGGAGATTGACATCATTTGTATAGTGACTAGTTAGAAAGTCATTAACAACCGAACAGAATGTACTGACCTGCAAAGTTGAAGACTTATGTACAATGCTTATCACTTAGGACTCTCTTAACATATTGGCCTGCCTATACATGGGAAGTGGGGGTCATGATAATGATATATGGTACTATGATTTTCGAGAATAAGTATATAAATTTGTAGGCACATACTTCCAGTCAAGAAAACAAGGGACCCCCCAAAACTTCATTATCCCTGAGGGTGACCCCTAATGCTGTTAAGATGGCACTATAACTACTCAACTGCCTTGGTGGGCCATAATAAAATACTTTATTGCTGTGAAAATCAAAACATAAAATGCAGATATTTACCATCTTCCTTAGCCTGAGTAGATACCTCAGAATTGGGGATGTTTATCACATCTGAGTACAAGTTTTTCTTTCCTTCAACTATAGAAGAAGAAAAAAATTATAATTTATTTGTGAACTGTAAATATGAATAAATACAATGAGTAAAAAAATTGCAACACATATTTAAATTAAGGCTGCTAATCATTTAAAAAAATTTAGTTGAGTTAATTTTGACTTGATCAATGAGAAAATTTTTACTATGATTTTCATTAAAATTTTGTAAATTAACTTCATTTATTTGACGGTACTGATTAAATGTGTTATATCAGGATTTTTCAATTGGTGGTCCGCAGACCTATGCTGATCCATGAGAATTTCCTGCCTGTTCATGAAGCATTTCAACCAATTCATATAGCTGCTGTATAATTTTAAATACAATATACTTAAATACATTATATCGTCTCTACATTGGTTTTAATTTCTGTCTTAACCATCAACGAGATTGCAAATTATTTCTCCTGTTTGTTTCTTTTTGCTTGTCTTTGTCAATTATTCCTCTTATCTGTTTATTTTCTTCTGGCCTGCAAATTATTTCTACTTCTTTGCCAGTTCACAAATCATTTCTCCCATTTCTGCGAGTAAGCAAAATATTTCTCCCATTTCCACAGGTTTGCGAAATTGTACAACTGTTGTCTGCAACTGCAGAAAGGTTGAGAACACTGTCTTAAATTATGTTCAATACAATAGATAAGTGGCAATATTTAAAAATATTTGCATCAATATTGTGACCAAATTTTTTGGCATGAGGAAATACAAGTCAATTCAGCGAAAACTGATGATTATTCGAATCAGTTTTGCAATTGAGTTTGATGGGAATTTCAGAAAACAATACCAAAATTCATCGTCTCCACTGTGAACAGCAGTTTTTGAACTACGTGAGCATCAGCTGTGCCCCCCCCCCAGTACAATTAAGGAGTGAAACCACTTTTTGGATATTTCCCTATAATTTCTAAGGGAAAAAAGCAACTGTATGAAAAATTGAATGTAGTTTTTGAAATCAGAAACTAATCTAAAATCTGACAAACCTGTTTCTAGTAAGTTTGGGGTTGAAGTGCCGACATCTTTTCTGTTGCAACCAGTTATACTAGCATTCCTCTCCAATTCAGTACCAGCACTGTTCTGACTGTTGAAGTACAAGTTCAGGAGATGAATACTGTTACTTTCTGCCTCGCTTGTATTCTGCAGCTCCAGCTTTGGTGGCATATTGATTCTTCCAGATGTCAATATGTTCTGACTGACCGAGGCTATCTGCCTCGCGGGCTTCTTTGTCTGACTCTCAAAAGGTGATGCAAATACTGACTTTGCCACTGTTGGTGCTGCAGTGCTAAAAGTGCTCAGCATCATCTCCAGTGTATTGGAAAGCTTCACTGGAATGTTTACGTTTGTATTAGGTACAGCAACCTTGGTGTTCTCATTTAAGTCTTCTTCAGTACTGAAATATGCATACAAAAAAATGCTTGTAAATAATCTGTAAAGCATCAATCTGATTGAATGAAAGATTATATTTCCAGAGGATCTTTCAATTTCATACACAATATTCAATTTAAAAAATGTAGGCAATAATAAATTAAAATCACACTACTATGATAGCCAGCTGATATACAGAATAACAGTCTTGTGGGCTCCAGATGGCAGTAAAGACAGTGCAAAAACTATATAATAAGATACTTGACAGCTGCTACAGCAGAGAAGGGGAGGGAGATTTCAATTCGTTTTAGTTGAGAGTAAGGTGTATGCTCATCATCAGAAGAGCAGCCATGACATTTTATATGAAATGACAAGTCTAACATAAGCTCAAACTCAAATCATCATAATACAGATGTGACGTTTGCTACATGACCCACTTATTCCCTGGAAAATGGACATTATATTGGAAGGTTGTTAACCTGGCAAATTAAATATTCCTCTATTTTATATTTTTTTGAAATTAAGTAATTAATAGTTTTCTAAATTATGCCAAAAACTGGCACAATGTGCTATTTTGGTGAAGCCAGAAGACTGATTAATAGAATTGACTGAAAACATAGATTTTATACACTTCTTCACTAAAAAGAGGTGGGACAGAGGCCAAGTTTGAACATTGTGTTGGATTGAACGGTTTTTGTAGGTAATAATAATGGATGAAAAATAACATGGAATGAATAGGAAAAAATTCTTGAATAATAGTACAGGTCTTTATATACAATGAAATGGTAGCCACAATGAATAATGTCATTATAACGAGCACAGACTGTGCACTACCCATTAAATACAATTCGAATAGAGTGTTTGACTGATGACTCAAGCATTGAGCACTTTAATGAGAACAGTTTTCACTCATGATTTGAAATAGAAATGGCAGCACTGACTTCATATACACCACTAGATGTGCACAGCGATTGTTAGGTATGCACACACTTCCAGCATAACTCATTTATGAATGAAATTTCTATTTCAGCTACTCAAAGTGGTGAAAACTGTCCAGCCCTAGTACACATCAGCCACAGCAGTACAAAAACCATTCAGTTTAAGAAACGCTGTGATTTTCTTGGTTCAAATGAGAACAAACAACTCTTTTCAAATGTGTGATAAATAAATCATTTTACCAGCAAGGTTCAGTTGCAACACTGGCTGATAAATTTTTGCTTGCACCTTACATACCCACCAATCTCTTACTCATGCCACAATGTCAAAGTAGGAGGTGGTCATAATAATGTGATTCAACCGTGCATATCTCACAAACTTAGTTTCATTAGGTCCCCTTTGCCACGATAATTAAAAAAAATTCTCATGTACAAAATTCTCACCTCTTCTTATCAGCAAACAGTTGGAACTGGTAGTCCAGCTTTTCAATCTGTTGCACCAGATCTATATGGCCTCTTTCGGCGGCTAATAGAAGTGGAGTGTTACCGATATTATTAGGAACCTTAATAGCTGCACTGTTCCACTGGTATAACAACAATGAGGCTTCGGTGCAACCACGTGCACAAGACCACATCTACGTTTTTAGAATGAAAAAAAAGGTGAATAACATTATTTACAGGAGAAAATAAATGAATTAAAATAATATTAATCCTCCTTTTTTTTCTTTTTGATCATGTGATTCTGACCAATTAAAGTGAACTGTATTAATACTGCTACCCTTGGTGACCCAAAAAAGTGGGTTTAAGGAAATTTCGCCCCTCTAACCATGTGTGACAAAGTGAGTGGGTGAGTGACCAAGTGACTGACTGTGTGAGTGACCATATGAGTGGGTGAGTAATCGCATGAGTGACCAAGTGAATGGGGAAGTGATTGTATGAGTAACCAATGGAAAGGGTGAGCAACTGTGAGTGAAAGAGTGGTGCATGACGTATGAGTGACAAGATAGTGCATGACCGTAGGAATGTCCAATTGAAAGGGTGAGTGAGGTTACTCAATTGGTGTCACTAAGTTGATCACTAATACAGTAACTCACTTAGTCACTCTTACTGTCATTCATATACAGTCACTCACTTACACTTACTCATGTGGTCACTCACCTACTTACTTGGCTACTCATACAGTCACCCACACTCACTTACTCATGCAGTCACTCACTTAGTCCCCCCACTAATACTGTCACTCACCCAATCACTTGGCTATTCACACAGTCAATCACTCACTCATTTGGTCATTCACTCTGCCACAGCAGATGACATATCTGAGGCGAAATTTCCAGATCCTGAAAAGTGATGGTACAAACACTACTAATTGACTATACATGCACCTCATTCACATTCCTCTGCAGAATTTCTAATGAATTGGTACATGCCAAAACATATGTTATGAATTAATGTGTGGCGTTAAACGCATCTATGTTGTCAGAGTTAAGCTTGTTTTGTTTTCTCGGTGATGAAATCTCTAGTCTTCTGTGTTTTGAAGTGAAGATGGGGAATGCTTGAATTTTCATGTTACATAAGTATCGTGTTAAAGGTATGCTTGCTCTCTGTGGAGAGACTTTTTCAAACTGTAAATGGCTGACATCCGTGCCTTGAAGTAACTACATTTTAGAATGGCAGTTAACCATTTCAGGCAGTGGTGCCAAAAATGCATTATTTGCTTTTTCTCACTGTAGATTTTTTTCAGTTGACCTTGGAAAGTTAAGCCCTGACTAAAAGAATTATGTAAGTTTTGAGTGAGAATTATGGTGAATATGACCTTGGGGGGGGGGGCACTTTCACCAGAGGGCAGCACTTAAAGTTGAACTTTCAGGGTAGTTTCTAAAGCTTCTCCCTCAAGATCATTCTGAAAATCAGTACATTTGGAGTCCTTGCTATTCGGTTCATCAGAAGGGACTATTAAAGAGTACGTGTGACAGTATAAAGACATTTCGAATGGTCCATTCAAATACACACACACACACAAAGTTCTCCTAATATATTTTCAAAGTTTCTAATATACAAAATTTAGCTAGACCAAAGAATGCACAACAGATAGTGAATTACTCACCAGTGGCGTACACCCTTGGCAGTCCTTACTCATTGCATCAACTTCTGATTCAAGCAGCAAAGACCTGTTCTCGGTTCGCCACCGCAAGAGAGTGCACAGTAATCGGCTAAACCCCAGCGCAGCAGCAAGGTGCAGCAATGTGAGATCTGTTCTGGTTGATGTGATCAAGGGCATCGAGTCTCTATGAGCAATCCATGTGCCAGTCATAAGCCTTTCACAAATATTTACTATTCGTTCTTCAAAAGTATGATGCTTCTCATCTCCATTCTGTAAAAGAAAAAGAGGAGGAAGATTCATTAATAAAATAAACAAAAGCTTGAATCCTTATTTTCAAAACCAATAAGCACACCATGTTACGCTAGATGTTCAAACGAATATACTGAATTGTTTAGTTCTAAATAATGCAAATTAATCTAAATTAAGTTGCATTAATGCATTAATATAAATTAAGTTGTCATGATCACTGCGGTATGACAGTTGAATGTTTTAGAGTAGATCATTTAATAATCAAATTTCATGGCAACAGTGATTACCTGATTCAAGGTGCCCGATGGCATGCTTACAGGGTTATCGAAGTTAAACCTCAGTCTACATTCCATGACCTCTAACCTTTCCAACAAAGAGAGTTTCAAAGTATTCTCTGGAGAATAAAAACATGAAGCAAGACGTTGGAAACATACAGAAAATTTGTTTCAGTGATTGAAAGTATTACAAAATAAGAAGAAAAAAAACTAAATAAATTTGCATTCACAATATGGAAATATCACAAACAAGCTGGTTCAGATACACAAACTTCACCAGACAATGCCAAAGACAACTGAAGTCTACTTTTATTGAGCCAGCACGTCTTTAGGACTTTCCTATTCTCTCATCACCAAGAGTATAATAATCCTTTTTCATACTGAGCAAAGACCTGTTCCTTCATCTACATGTGGTGATAGGTGACAAGTAATTAAGTCAGAGAAAGTAACTAACATTATTGCCCATATCCTACAAGAGTAACACCCATATTCTATGAGATTTCAAACTGTAAAAGTGCAGTTAAGTTTCACCAACGCTTGGCATTAAAAATGACTACACAGATTATGTGCACTAAGCGACCAGAAGAAGAAAAAAATATACAGTTGTGGCACATCAGCGTATATAACATCTTGATGTCTTTTCATGTTGTGAATTTTTGTAAATAAATTAGTGTTGTAATTTGATAAGAGAACAAAACTTACATCTCCTGATACGGTCGCAAAGTCCGGTTTCGTCTCACAAATGAAGTGTGAGACTGGCGGAGTTTCACCAATGCTTGGAATTAAAAGTGACTATGCAGATTATGCGCGAAAGAAGAGAGAAATCATACAGTTGTTGCATGTCAGTGTATATAGCATGTTCATGTCTTTTTGTGTTGTGAATTTTTTTAAAAATTATAAATAACGTGATAAGCATGTATTCCCAAGAGATTGTTCGATCTGTCCAGGAAATTTGTTAGCATAAGTAGATATCTATGCCTGAACAACGATTCAAACTCAAACCTGCACAGTCAGAAGCTAGCTCCCCAACTACTGGACTGCCAAGCAGGTAATTTTTGTAAATTTATGTTGTGATTGTTGACAAGTTGTTATATAATAGAGTCAGATATTCATTATCGACCAACACTGCCAGCCAGAAGCACAAAAAAGCCACATCTCCATGGATAATTAACAATAATATCCAAGGTTAATATGAAATATACATATGGATATTGGTACCAAGTAAAAGTATTCATACACATTTCAATATGTTCAAAATGGGAACAAAATAGTATATACAGATATCTTATACATATTCAAAAATTTTCAGTGTTACTAGGAAATATACATATAGATGTTTATATAAAAGGTACAGTAGAACTTGGATAACTTGAACTCTTACGAACTCCCCTTGAGAATACTCCACCTTATTTAGTTGAAATTTCTCTTGATCATTGATCATTTTTGTCGCACCATGATCATTTTCTGCACACGAGGGCTAATTAGACCGGGACCTACAATTTATTGTCGATTCTGAATGGTAGGATTGTTTTTTATACTCGTCGAGGGGTTGGTGCACTAACTTGATGGGGGACTCCTTGCGGTAACAATTTTTTCGTGTCTTGTCGCTGTTTCTGTTGTACCCCTGTGTCAAGAAATTTTTCTGACAAGGACGAATCGGGTATCAAACTCGCGACACCTCTAAACATCCTTTGGTAATTTAGCGAGTATCTTATCGACTTGGGCTACCGCACCCAAATTTCTCTTGTTCAATTTGACTTTTTTTCCCCTTGAATGTTTGAATAATTCTAAGTTGGAGGGAAAAAAACATGACTTTTGTATGAGCAAATGTAGTTTGAAAAAATTCTGCAAGTCACACAAGTGGCGTTTCTCGACCAAAAAAGTGATTTGTCTTTAAAAAATTTTTTTATTAAAAGTTTTGAAAATTATATTTTTCTTCACTCTTTTTTTTGATAAATTAATGCCCACTTTACTTTTGTTAAGCTGGAGTACACTGAGAATGTGTACTACTTGATACCAATTACATTGTTCAACCTATACATCAAGGTATACCATTAAAAAAAAAATCTGAATTTTTTTTAGTCATTAAGAGTATGGAAAGTACCAAAAAGAGCAAATTTTGAAATATGAAGGTGTTTAACAGCTAGCTGATGCAAAGATGAATTTAGAAAAGAGAGAAAATTCAACTGCCTTTGCTGGAATCAAACCCACATCCTCTCACTTTCCAGGTGAGTGCCCTAGACTACAAAGGTAACGAATATCTCAATCTTTATCTTGGAGGTCATGTGCGCTGAACGGGACCATTCATGGATGGTCGGATCTAACTCAAGCCAAGCTTCTTGTATTGCCTATGATGTGAATGTTGATGATTAAGCTGCACAATTTGTAGTCATTTTCTGTGGTTCCCACCTTTGAGGCACAAATGCGAGATGATGTTCCCATTAAAAAGTCTAGCCAAAGAGAGCAACAGGCCTACAACAATACAATTACTCACTCATTACACTTCACCCATAGTTAGAAAAATTGATGGCAGCACTATAACAAGAATTACACAGAAACAAATCATGTTAGGTTCACAACATGGGAACACACATATTCCAACATCTACCAACTCGATAGAAGTTCTGCAGAGGAATATGGAGAGGTACATGTGTGGTTTAGTAGAAGTCATTTTAAGGGTCCAGGATGGATAAATTGGATAGTTTGAACTTTTTTCCAGTGACTTTGGACTTCAAATTAACTATTTGACTGTATATGGATACATAGCATTGAATATACATGGTACCAAGTAAAAAATATTCATACATATTGCAATGTGTTTGAAATGCAAAATAAAATAATACATATACACATCCCACGATTTACAAACATTTTAGAGATAGTAAAAAAAAAAAATGTGTACATCAGAATAACCTAGTCACACACAAATAGTCATCAGGGATACAGTACACTACCAAAGATCTATACAATACCTATAGAGGTTATTTTATTTTGTTCACATTGTTAGTCTGTTTTAGAGGGGGTGGGGTACAAATTAGTTCAACTAAAAACCTTTGATAAATAATACGAGACAGCAATTTTTTAGGGTTAAACAAACAGTTTTGGACTCTATTCATCTTTGCTGCATTATATCTAGGATCAGAAACTAATTCTCTGAACAAGTAGTAGATATAAGTTTTCAAAAAACAGAAATATAGGTTGGGGGAGGGGGCAAACAGACTTGAGTAGAGACTGATAACAGCTGGAAAAACTATTTATTTGGTAACAATGGATCTGCTGTCACAATTTTATGAAAGGCAAACTTATTTCATAGTTTTCGCGGCACGACAGTCATCTTATGCACATGAAGGCAAATTAGACCCGAAACTACAGTTTATAAGCCAATTAAAAAGAATGTCTCTTCTAAGTCTATACCTGAGATTTCAATATGCTAGCCCGTCAGTGTGAATTTTTTTTCTTTTTTGCGGCAGTCCCATAGTCTGCAGTCATCTTGCTAGCGGGGCCAAAACATGCATACAAGAAGAAAATTCCTATATTTCTTTTTTAAACATGCCAAAAAATTTCTTTGAACTCCCTATTGACAAGTTTTTACAGCATGATCCTGATGACATCTTAACCAGGATCCAGTGTATGTTTGAATATACAATATTAAGCAGTATTTATGGGTAAAATAAGAAGAAAAGAGTATTATTTACCCTCAACAGCAAAATAATCTTCTGATTTTTGATTCGATGAAGATTGTCTCTGTCGATACTCAAAGGACACAGAATTCGATATCACAAATCCTTCGCAAGCCACTTGTAGTGAAACTAGTCCTGGTTCATGAGCTACAGAAAATACATAAATGTGTTTTTATTCCAGTGATTGTCAAATGTTGAAGCACATGGGAAGGCTCAGATGTTTCAAGGATAATTATTATTATTATTAAACTTTATTATATTCAAAAACACAAATACAGAAGAAGAAAATAATAACCAGGGAACTAAATTCCTCTTACTGGCTATCACAACTTTGAATGAGAAAAAAAATTACACACAGGAGGAAAAAAAAAATTACATCAGTAATATATATGTTACACACAGGGTTCATAGGTAACGGTGTATGGTATTTTAGAGGCATACTTCAAATTAGAAAAAGCATCCAAATAATATTTAGTACTCAGATATGTCATTCATGTTGCAAGGGGTAGTATAGTTATTGAAATAAAAATGTTGATTTTCTATACGCGCACCCTGTGCTCAAGAACCCAATTACAAAGTTATTGCCCTGTCTCTACTGATCCCAAAAAAATCCACGTTTCTAAGTGTAATATTTGCTGAGATATTCAAATTTAAACAATGGAGAAAAGTTGGGAAAAACAGCATTAAATACAAGTAAAATGGTTTATATGACATGATGTCGCTCCCCAATCGTTAATGCAAGATATATACACTGGTGAAATAAATTAAGAGAATTTGCATATTTTATCGAATTTCATGAAAAGAACTGAACTGAATGTAAAACCACTGCTTCTAGACAAAAATGCAGATCCTGTACGTCAAATATGTAAGTGTACATGTGTGTGCGGAGCCAGTAGAGAAACAGGCTTTATCATGCGTAAGTTAAGACGCATTTCGTTGGCTAGCGCACCTCATCGAATTTCTTGGTGTTATTTTGCAGCAATCGGTTAATTTCAAATTGTCACAGTATAAATGAGTAACCACCAACGTTTAGATGATGGAATGAGGTGGCGAGTTGGGAGGCTAGAAGCAGGCCAATCTCAAGTCCAGATTTGTAGACAGTTCAATTTAAGGCCCAGCGTCGTGTGTAACTTATGGAAACAGTTCCAGGATACCGGATCCATCGAGAGAAAGCCTGGGCAAGGTCGTCCAAGAGCCATGACGGCCAGAGAAGGTCACCATTAGTCGATTATAGCGAGGCGTAACAGGAGTGCTACAGCTTCTCAGCTCTCTCGTGACTTGTATGCAGCCACAGGAACCCGTGTATCAAGGGTGACTGTTTCCAAAAGACTTCATGAGAGAGGGTTGTTTGCAAGAAGACCTGCTGTTTGCGTCCCGCTCACTTCTACGGACAGGAGAATCCATTTATCATGGTGCAGAGAGCATAGAGATTAAAGTATGGACCAATGGGCGACCGTTCTCTTCACTGATGAGTCCCGTTCAGCCTAAGTACCGATTCTCACCGTACGTTCATATGGAGAGAACCAGGGGCCTGCTACCTACCCTCTAATGTCCGCGAAATCAACCATTATGGCGGAGGAGGTTTAATGGTCTGGGCAGGCATCATGTTGGATGTCCGCACACCTCTCCATGTCTTTGAAACAGGCACTGTGACTGGTGTGAGGTATAGGAGCCCTATGTTCGCCTTTTCAGTGGTGCAGTTGGCCCTGAGTTCATTTTAATGGACGATAACGCGAGGCCACATAGAGCTCTTCTACTCGACGATTTTCTAGGGAGTGAGGATATTCGCTGGATGGATTGGCCAGCCAGATCTCCAGACCTTAACCCTATAGAGCATGTCTGGGACACTCTGGGGAGGGCAATTGCAACTCGCAACCCCCCTCCGGGAACCATCCAGGGAATGAAAACAGCGTTGCTGAATGAGTGGGACCAATTGCCACAGGAAATGATAAACTGCCTTATTTCAAGTATGAAATCACGCTGCGAGACTTGTATATCTGTAAGTACTACATGTTATTTGGATACTTTTCTGACTAGAAAAAAGACATTATGAAAAATAATGTCTCCGCATTGTCTTTTGATATTCAACTACGTAAATTCATGTGGGTTAGGATATACCTCTAGGTTCACCAGTAAAATACCATACCTCTGTTACCTATATGCACTCTGTATATGTATAAAATTGATTTTCTGTCTGTCAGTGTGTGTATGTTCTCTATAAAAATCTACAATTTTAAATCGATCGTCGCCAAATTTTGCATATATACCAAATGGGACCCAACTTAAACGATAGGCTACTTTAAAATTTCGTTGGGGTAGAGCAAATGCCCAGAATGGGCAAAAAAACTGTCGGGCAACAATCGTTTTTGGGCCTCAACAATCACTTTCGGAACGTTTACTTTGGTTACTGTGGTTTCCTAGCAATGCGTTTAAGACGTGTATATGCCTTTACAATAAAATTTATCACTTCTTTAATGCTACTATGTGTAAAATAGTCTATACCTTTATATAATGGTTTGCCACATTTTCAATACTCCCAGTAATAAGGCTTTTTGAATAGACGTCATAATCATCATCAGCATCGCTTTGAGGGTCAGGCAAGGGGTGATCCTCATAGAAATCAATGTCAAAATTGTCGATTTTACTGTAGAAATGCAGAAATTTGGTGGGGTTTTCTGTCACATCAGTAATTTTAAAAATTGTATAGAATTCTTAATTTTTGAAACATTGAGTTCACTAAGAGATACACGAAGCCCAGGAGATTAAATATGAAGTAATTAGCCGGACCTACTTTTGAGTTGGATATCCATACAATAACATTGATTTCAAATTTATTTATATCTTCTCAAGTATGAAAAATAATGTCTCCACATTGTCTTTTGATATTCAACTACGTAAATTCATGTGGATTAGGATATTTTAAAATTAATTATGGCCAGTAAAAAGTACACCAAAAAAATTTCACAGCTTTAATTGGGCATTTTTGAAAGCTGAAACAGGCAGATGCATAACTTAAAGTTCGAAGTTCGGGGGGGGGGGGGGGGGGGTTGTCAAAATACTTAGCGTCCCTTAAAAAAGGAAAATATATATATTCACTTCTACGTTTCTTTAAATCTAGATTTGTTTATTTCTTGAGTCGAGCAGGAAGTCGCCATATTGGTTAACTTAGACACCTCAAAGAAACAAAGTTATCATGTGATCCAAAAAGCCTCATTAAAGAAAACCCAGCCAGCGCCGGATATTATAGCTAGTATATAATAAAACTATTCATGCGTTAGACAGCAAATCATAGTGGCAGAGAGACATGTGGTGAAAAAATTCAAATATTGATAAAGAAATAGGATGCATTGAACTTTATGCATGCCAATGTGCAAAGAAAAGGGGAACAACAGAGCATAAGGAAGTATGGAAGAAGTTTAAAAATTAGAAAAATCTTCTGCATTACTGACTAAAAACAGATATAATTTTATCTTTTTTTAACGTTAGAAAGAAAGTGTTATTGTTAAGGAGTTGAATTGGAAGAGAGTTGTAGAACACAGAGACAAGATAGGAAAAGTGTTTTTGACCTTGATTTCAGGGACAAAATGAATATTGTCTCTCCTCGCATATGTATGAAAGGTATTTAAAGGTAAAGTATGCTGGTTTTTTCATAATTATGAGATTAAAAACATCATAATTAAAAAATGAAAGTTTTTTGTGACACTATCTCGATAAACAATTATAAGTTTCGAAAAATGGGACATACTTTTTTAATCATAATATTAAATGTCATATTTTTTTTTATTTTATTTCATCAGTGATTTCTTGATACAATTATTCACATGACTGTATATCTATCATGAAATTAATATTTTATCTATACATGTGTTTCAAAAACTTTTTTAATTCAAGCAAATGAATTTACCTGGACTAAAGCACCTTAAAACACCGCTCTGTACAAGAGTTGTCGGAACCACGACACCATCGAACAGTACTGTATATGGAGAAGTTGAAGAATACCAAGGACCTGTAACTAGAACTTTGACTCCACCCTGAAACGAAAGCAAAAAGAAAATATCACAACAGGATCAATAACGTTATGTAAAATTTCTGCATAAGAAAATTAGATAATTCCTAATGCAATCTTCACACGAGTTTATTGATTAGTGAGCTACATTGAATTTTTGAAAAAAATATGGCCAAACTCATTATATACAAACAGAATGTGTTTGATACAAGATCATGGTAAATACAACCATTTTTTTACCATTTACAATTATATCACAATCATGACCATTTAATTTTCCAAAATTTTTCATCAGCTATGTAGGAAAGACGTATGTTCTTACTATAAAAGATTTTTATGCATCTTTGCACAAATGCTAAAAACAGTTGTTTTGCAAGTTTTATTTGCAAAATATAAAACATGTCAAGACAGCAATCCCAAATCTGTGAATTTTTTTTCAAAAGTTTTCTTTTGCAAAAAAAATATAGTATAGTAGAATCTCAATTATTCTATGTGATTGGGGCAAGTTTACGATGGAAAATCAAAATTCTAGATAATCAATTTAAAGGCCCAGAATCATCTACATCAGTGTTTCTCAAAGTGGGCAATATCACCCCCCCCCCCCAGGGGCAATGGCATGGTCCGGGGGCAGGAGGAATAGAAGCTATGGGTGTAACATAGGATCCTATGGATTGGCTTGAGTTGGAGGGGGGGAATGGCGATGAGAAGGAAAAATTTTGAACGAGGCAATGGATCAAAAAGTTTGGAAAAAAAACTGATCTACATGTAATACTGTTTGGTGCGACTAAGGAAAAAAAAATTTAGAACAAATTATATTTAATTTATGTAAAAAAATAACATATCACGAAAAGGTGAAAGACGACACACATCTTCCTCTTATGACATCATAACATACACTCCCTCCCCCACTACTATTTAATTGTACATGCACCTTGCACACATTCAAATGCAGAATTTCTAATGAATCGGTACGCCCTGGAACATGTTCTGTGTGTAGACAAATGCATGGCTTTATCATATTTATGTTGTCAGAATTGTGCTTGTTTCCAAGTTCTTGTTGCTTACCTTCTACATTTTGAAGTAAAGATGATAAATGCTTGAATTTCTCATGTTATGCCAGTATCATGTTGAAGGTTTGCCTGCCCCCCCCCCACGCATTTTTTTCTTTTTCTCATCCACCACACATGTGAGTCAATCACAGCGCTACCAGTCAGAAGGCAGTTTAACCTTAGGAAGTGGCAACGTCTTTCCTACATTTGTACCAGTAATTCTCAATTTGGTGACTAGCAGAGAACTTTTAAATTATTTAAAATAATCAAATTGAATCAAAAATATCATAATACAAAGACATGAATACAGTAACACCCCTCTTAACGAACACCCCTCAGATGCAGTCCCCCTCTTTTACAGCCAAATAATTTCCCCTTGTATAACAAAATTATGCATTTCAAACCCCTGATTAATGGTCCCCCCCCCCCCTCAATTCACGGACAATTTTTTTTTTTTTTTGTCTCACCAGTGTCTGCAGAAGAGAGGTTTTACTGTATTTCAATCTTTTTCGCTTGACTATGTTTTAAGTCAAAAAAGGACTCTCAAACTTTTCCCACCCACGGTGCCCCTTCTCCTAATCAACGCCTTGGCATTGTACAGTTTGGTTCAAAGGGCATTCCAAGGAAGATGATGGACTAAAATCATGCAAAAGCAGAGCCACTAAGCAATTATGAAGCTACAAAAATGAATGAGACATGAGGAAAAATTTACTGAAAGAATTGCATGAGTGAATTATTGAAGTTCAATTTCTGGATTTGATGGCATATGTCATTTTCTAGTTTGGGTGATTTGATTTATTTGCTGCAAATATTGCCGACATAATTGTTTCTTTGCATTATGAAATTGTTTCTTACTTCAATGTAACACCAATCAGGAGAATAATCTGTGATGTTAGCAGTTCCTTCTCTGTAGTCCATCGCCGAATTCGGACCATGATTAGCCTTGAGAGCTGTGATCGATCCATTACTCACCGGGGTCGACGAACTACTACTAGAAAGGCCACTGCTTGGTGCAAGGTCAGGGTTCAAGTCATCCAGGTTTGGGAGATCACTCAAGATATCGAACGTGTCCATGTTGAACACTTCCTCATCCGGGGTCGAAAGGTCATTGTCAATGAAGTCCATCGGATTGAGATCCACTGGATCAGTTTCAGAATGATGTGGTTCCACTTTCACTGATATCGGTGGGTTCACGTCCGGAACAATGTATTTGGGCGGAGGAAGATTGGCAGACAGCGTTTTCTGGATATCATCATGAGACATGGCAAGAGTATCCTCAAAGAAGTTCAGGGAGGGAACAAACTCTCTGGGTTCTGATGTCAGATCTTCCATTACGCTGCAGAGATCAGGGTCTTTGTTACTTGGCACATTCGAAAAATCAACGTCTCTCTTCAAGGCTGTTTCCAAGTCCTCCTCTAATTCGGACTTGACATTGTTATCGTTATTGTTATTATTGTTGTTGCTCTTTTTGGCCTGATGAACTGGTGTCACTGGAGACTCTGACATATCCATTGCAGTTTGTAGTGTTTGATTTGTAGCGATACTTCTTACAGCTGCACTGTTGGTAGTATCCTGACCACATAGAAAAGTCACCGGAGTGACAGCGGCAGATGTGAGACCAACTCCAGCTGCGGCAGCAGCACTGTTTAGGATTAGAAGACCCCCTCCACCTTGCAACTGAGACAGATTGAGTATCAAAGATGTCGCTGCTGCAGAACTAACATTCGCACCATGCGCAGAGGTGATGGATCCTTCACCATGTTTACCATCATGAATGAGAGGACGGCATGGTGCTAAGATGACACTACCATGGCGGGGTGTGCAGTTTGTAATAGCAACACTTGTTGTTATGGTTGCTCGCTTTGGAGCTGCAGCACTGGTGATGGTGGTGGTAGAAGCAGAAGCAGCAGTGGCAGCCACTGCACTGGTGTCATCGGCCCTCCCAGGCTGTGTCTGTTGCGTTGTCGTAGCAGCCGCTGTTGCTACTGTTGAAGTACTGCTACTACTTGCCGTTGATAGAACTGAAGATATTGTAGATGTTCCAGAAGTCCTAGCAGCTGTACTGACAGTGGCCATCAATGTCGCACGAGAGTGGGCTTTCGGGGAGATGATACGATGGAAAGAGTGACTGCATTTCTTGTTCTCAGTTGTAGAGGCAGCACTGCTGGTAGTCTTCTGCTGAGTGTTATCACATGGGCATTCATGTGTTCTTGCAGTAGATTTTGCACGCTGCTTTTCCATGAGCTGTTGCACAATCGCCTCCACGGTTTCAGCAGTCTGAAATATAAAACAAACAACTTTGGTCAACTTTTTTGATACTCTAAGTTTAACGAATTGCATCTGAATCAGTCATTATTGTCAAATAACATTTGAAATGTCAAATAAAAATTCAATATCTTCTTGAATACAGAACATTAAAACTTTGGCTCTCAATTGTTTTGCAAGATGAGCAAAAATTTTCACCAAATTTTTACTTCATAAACAAGTGATATCTTGCAATATGAGCAGGATGCATACCAAAGCCTTCTAGATGAGGATTAGTGCAGTAGAACTTGCTTAATTCAAGTTTTGAATAATTCGAACTTTTACAAACTCCCCTTGAGTTTTTTATCTAATTGAATGTTCAAATTTTTTGTTCAATTCGAACTTTAAAACTTTTGGATAATTCTAAGTTGGAGGAAAAAATCATGATTTTTGTATGAGAAAATTTAGTTTGAAAAAATTCTACAAGTCAGATTTTCAAGAGATCAAGTTGGCAAAAATTTTTTTGAAAACCAATAAAAGTTTGTGTGTGTGAAAATTCTGTTCTTCTCTGGTTTTTCCTCTACTCTTTCTTTGATAATAATTTAATACCCATTTTAACATTGTTCAGCTGGAGTGCATCGAGAATGTGCACTACTTAATATCGATTATATTTTTGAACCCGAGATCAAGGTGTAATATTCAAAATCTGAATCTTTTTATCATCATTAAGAGAAGGGAAATTATCGGAATGTTTAAATTGTAATATGTTACTGAACGCAAAATTTGGGAAAAAGTCTCGTAACTGATAAAATTTTAATAATCGATAATTATTATCCCATAAAAATATTAATGGAGCTGCAAAAATTAAGCTGCAATTCATAGTCATTTAACAGATCCAGAATAGATTAATTGGATAAGTCAAATTTTGGATATTCAAACTTTTTTCCAGTGACTTTGGACTTTGAATTAACCATAAGTGTAATATTCTTATTCACTTGAGTTTGTGTATTCATCCTATTGAGCATCATATGACCACAAATTAAGCCGAAATTCTCTCTTTTAATGAACAAGCCAGTTATGAAAGAGTTTAGGGACAGGGGTCTATTCAAGCATTTTTGGGATCTCTTTTAGTTTGAAACATGGTCAGCATAAGGGAGATGGTTGTGAATCATTTGAGTTTCCTTTTTTTGTTGGTTAGTCAGGCGTCTATTATCATGTATATAAATACAATACAAAGACATAATACAACAAAAAAAACCCAACACATGAACAACACACGACTGAATACAAGAGTTTTATTATCCAAGGAACCCATATCCGTTCAGGACAGATCCATGAAAATCTCAGTTGTATTTTCTTATGGTAACACGTCTAATGGGGAAATTCTTATGCGTGGAAGTTCACTTTGATATACAAGTATTTTAGATTACGAGAACATTTGTGGAACAAATTATGCTCACAAACCTAAGTACCACTGTATTACAATATATACAGGGTGATTATAAAAAAACTATCCCGACATATGGGCCCCTAACTATCATACCATTCAAAGAAACTGAATGAAATTTTGGCATAAGGTATTTTGAGGTATGCGCTCAAGAATGATATGGAAAACAACAGTGTCACTCTAACAGTTACAGTTACAGTGAGAAAATTTCGAAAATATCAAATGGCAACACCAAGTTTTTTGTATTGGAATGCGATCTCCATACTGAAAAACACTAAATAGCGTTGGAATGGCACCTGTAGCACGAAAATCCTCGGAGCTAGGCAAGGAAAAAGTAAAAAGAACTTTGCCATGCACCAGAGCATTAATGTTCGTTTCATTCGTCACACCGTTTCTTCAATCCCAGCCTGATTAGTCCTCCACAAGGTCATGTGGAAAATTTGTGAAACACAATAAAATGCTTTATTTTATGCTGCTTCTATGTCCTTATTGGTTGTCCTCACCTTTAGCCTATCTACCGCCGGTGATTTTCATGCTACAGTTGCCGTTCGAATGCTATTTAGGGTTTTTCACAATGGAGATCACATTCCAATACAAAAAACTTGGTGTTGCCATTTGATATTTTCGAAATTTTCTCACTGTAACCGTAACTATTAGAGTGACACTGTTGTTTTCCATATCATTCTTGAGCGCATACATCAAAATACCTTATGCCAAAATTTCATTCAGTTTCTGTGAATGGTATGATAGTTAGGGGCCCCATATGTCGGGATAGTTTTTTTTATAATCACCCTGTATATAATATTTACAACAGATTATAAATATATTATAAAATGTATTTGAATAAGATCAGAGTAAATCATACATAATTAACCAGGGCCAGACTCTTGACTTGAGGGCTTACTCGACAAGCAAGTTTTGTGGGGAATACAACTAGAGAGAGTGTTAAAGATGTTTGGGGTTAGTCAATGAATATATAATGTTTAAATTTATAGCCCCTTCCCCTGAGTTATAGAGGGTGGTCCTTTTCCCCCCATATATAAATCAGAGTTCATTGATGTAAGAGAATGGAAGAAAATTCAGTTTTTTAAGCAAATTGATATTTGAATCAGAGAAAAAAAAATTCAAAACTTACAGATATTTCAAGCTCATTGTTGACATCTGGCTCATTTTCACTGTAAACTGGAGGGAAAAAATTTGTTAGTCTGGCATCAAATTAAAGGAACACAATTATAAGGAAATGGGACAAAAATAATGTCACCTTATAATGAAAACCGTGTACATAAAAAATTCCAAACATTACAGGAAGAGCAAAAAATGGATGAGATGTCAAATTGAATAACAAACATAAGGGGTTCATTTTTTTTTTTCTCTATAGAGAGCCAATCATTGCCGATGTTTTTTTTCCAAAAACCTCTAATTGGTGAGATACGATGTTCTCAGTCTAAAACTGTAAAAAGTCATTTTTGAAAAAAAAAATTGATGTGGAAAGTTTTCATTATAAGGTGACGATATGGTTGTACAAGTGTGCCAAAAAATTTATCTCCATTAAATTCTCACAGCTGGGAAAATTCACAGACAAACAACTCATCAACAAAGGTGGTGAGTGAGCAGGTGAGTGAGTAAGCAAATGAGCAACAGAGTAAGAGAGTGGTCACTGACTCACCCATTTACTGGTTCACTCATAAGGTCACTCAATCATCCACTTACCCACTTACTGGTTCACTCATAAGGTCACTCAATCATCCACTTACCCACTCATATGGTTATTAAGTCAGTTCATAACTCATCCACTCTATTGATCACTTATATGGTTACTCACCAACTCTATCAATCACTTATATGGTTACTCACTTGATCACTAACCAACCCACTTTATCAATCATATGGTCACTCACTCAGTCATTCATACAGTCACTCGTGTGATTACTCTCAGTCGATGTGATTACTCACTAGCTTTTTAACTAGTTCATTTGCCAAATCATTTGATCACTCAACTGCCAACACATTCACTAATTCACTGGTGACAAACTGTTGGTTGGTGCATTATCCCATCGATGAATTTTTCTATCTGTGAATTACTTGGCGGTGAATTGTCGTGAGTGAATTTTCCATATATCGGTTATACATTCTAAGAAATTAACTTGGTTGAAAGACTTCATTCTTATTTCTTAGCTTATAATCAAATATTACCCGATGATTTTTATGGTTATACTATAATAGCTCATTTTTGTTGTCCCATAGTCATTTTATGCATACAAGAGGTTAATTAGACTAGCAGTTTATGACTGATTCCAAAAAAATGTTTCAGATTCAAAGTCAGACCTGTTTAAGCAGAGATAATGGGGCTCTAACTAATTTTCTGCAAGATGACTATTCAATAAAGAAAAAAATAGATTTACTAACAATTCATATTTTTTATACTGGCTGCCCAATTTCGAAATACCAATTTTTAAAAATTGTTTTGCTCATGTTCGATTTGGTTCTACAGAGTTATTGATTTGCATCTCAACCGAATTTCTCCTTCAAAGTTGCATTTAAGGATAAACATCAGGTTAAAAGGATTTGTTGTTAAAAAGTGTTGCAGTATGGGTAATTTCACATGGCAATGGTCACAGATGATGCTCCCGCCATCATTACAAAAACACTTTGAATACTTCTTCCATAGAACAATAGACCAAGATTTTGTGTGGGCAAGAAAAGTAAATTCATAAACTCAATTATATATAAAAATGATATAATTAAGCAATATGCATTAAGTAAGCAAATGAAGCATGCAACAGATTTCACAAATAAAATTCTATACGGTATATAAATGAGCGTTGAACATACACATTGGTTTGAGCTGAGACACCAACTCCTCTTTTGTCCATTCCTTCTTATCAGCACAGTAGCTAAGACTAGGAGTGACAAGTAACTTGTTGTCATCACTGTACGGCACATTGAGATAGTGAACGAGAACTATATCTGGATTCTGATAATGTAAAAAAGAAGCACATATAAACCATGCATACCAAGAACCCTTTTTATCAACTCAATTTCATTTCAAAATTTTAAACTCAATCTGCTGTATTTTCAGTGAACGATGGTAAAAAAGTTGAGCCACTTTTTGGTAACTATGTTCTGCAGGGTTATTAACAAACATTATACCTTGAATAACGGATTCTCGATTTCTCTTTTTTGTTATATCAGCTGTAATCTATCCCCTCTTTTCTTATTGACAGATATCACCAGCCAAATATACCAATGTAACTAGAATAAGAATCGAAGCAGCAAATGAATGCATTGAGTTCATTCTACCCAAACAATAGTGCCCGTCTATACTTGAGCATGTGGCACAGTGGTAAGATGCTCGTCTTCCATTATGAAGGTTACCGCCAAGGTTCACAAGTTCAAATCTAGGCAATCATCAGAAACAAGTTCTTTACCTATCAAGCCTGGGGCAACCACCAATAGATGCAACCTTTATTCCTCACTCAACTCTACTGACTGGAAATTACCATACAGCGATATATGACCGCAGTTGGTGTACGTAAAGTAATTATACATGAGCATAGTAGTGAAAAGGTTGAGTTAGAGCAGCGGTTCTCAACTGGGGCTCTGTGTGCACTTCCCAGAGGCCCGCAAGGTTCCGGAACAAAAATTATATACAAAAAGAGCTCTTCCAGTCGAACAGGACTCTGCCATATTAATTTATATACCCGAAAAGGGCTCTGTGAGCCAAAAAAGGTTAAGAACCGCTGAGTTAGAAGTTAAACAGCTAAGAAAGAACATTTTTGCTAAGTATTTTACATGTGATAAAGCTGAATTTAATTTAAAAAATTGACAAAATTGATAAATAGCTTATATGAAGACTGCTTGCATTAGCATGCATTTTATTCCCTGTTCGTCACACTGAAGATAATAAAAGTCATCACTTAAAAATCAAAGCTGTTACAGCACTGTGGGACCTCAGTTATTTATATGGCTATTTGACCAAAACCTAAGATTAGGTGGCACATTGAAGAAATTCTTTGTAAGATGAGAAAAATTAAATTGTCAAATGAATTCAAAATTTAAGAAAAAAACGTACTTGTAGTAGCCAATAGCATCGTCTATGAAATGTTGGAAGAATGGCAGAGTGCACATAGCATCCATATATACACTGATAAAAGAAGAAAAAAATTGCCAAAAAATTAGAATTCTTAAAAACCAGTTTAAAGTAAGTACAGAAAAATTCATAGAACAGATAATGATTTTAATGAAAAAAAAGGAAAAAGTAGAGAAAATTTCTTGATTTCAAGCTATGAGCTGGGGAGCAACTGCATGTGAACATGCCCATATACACATTAAAAAAAACTAGATATTGCAGGAAATTGTAAATTTGAAAATAAGGTGCATTGTAAAACATTGTTTTCAAGTGGATGTTTATTCATTACACTTAGTTTTAATTATTTTAATAGCATAGCTGAGTTAGTTGGAAAATAAAAGGTTTCTTTGTACAGTTCCAGTTCGTGTAACTTCATGCAGTTAGAAAGATTTTCCACTCATTCATCTCAGTGATTTTGCATTTTTCACGTGAACAGATGGGGGGGGGGGGAAGAGAATGGTATATGGTCAAGGTGTTGTCGATAACAAGAATCATCACCTCTACTCATTCTTTCACCTTTTTTTCCCTAAACGGTCTACTACACTTAATGTGATCACATTGGGACTCAAGGTTTATGATAGCAATAACCGAATGACAGTTATATCTGAAAAAAGTCCTGTTCAACCAAATGGGACGTATGGTAAACTGGTATTAATAAAACAGGACAACTGTGGTTTTTCTTTTTCATTTAACTGGCTACAAAATGTTTAATCGTTTCTTTTATAAAATTCTATAATAAAACAGGACCTCTTTTTTTCCTCCTTTAAGTTCAAATTTTGGATTTTTGTTAAGAAATCATTGTGAGGCTTTAGAATAAAACCGTATAGCACAAATTACATTTTTTTTTAAATGTATACACACACAATATGATTCGTATATTCCTTGAGAAAGTCTTTAAGGGAAAAGAACTTTGAATCTGGTCAAGTGAAAGAAAATGACCAAGAACTGAAGGAAAGCATTTTTGTTTCTCATTGCCTTCACTATGGGAACGTCATTGCAAAAACATTTCTACATGTATATGGATCACAGCGAAAACTATGAACCAATTACAACATTAAGTAAAGAAATACTTGTCACTGGGGGGGGGGGGGGGGGGGGAGGGCACTTTCTAGCTTCCTATATAGTCTTGTAGCCTGATAACAATAACTTACAGGGAAAAAATTAAGTTTGATTGAACATTAGCTTCAGAATGTGAAAAAAACTTTCAATGGAAAAAAATTTTATACCATTATTCAAAGTCTCAATAACTATAAGAAATTTTTTTTTATGTTACGGTATTGGTCCATTCCTTGCAAAAGCAATAAAAATACCTGAATGACAACATTATTCATCATTCCAATAAGTGGTGTCGATTGTATTAAAAAAGGTTCAAGTTTTTGGAGACAGAAAACCTACAAGTTGTAACAAGGGTAACCTTTTTTCCTTCAGCCCAAAATATCTAAAAAATATCTGTTTCCGGGGTAACCCTTGTTTTATAACTTCCAGACTCATCATATTCAGGCAATGCTGAAAGGTTAGTTAAAGTTTAAGCAAAAAGGATTTGAATACAAACCAGGGCTCCCACTCAAAAAAATTAGAAAAAAGCAGGAATAGAAAGTAGGACGGGGGAGGGTAACCCCCTTAGAAAACATAACCATAGTATAATTTAAAAAAAAAAAAAAAATTTAATCACAGCATAATTAAAAAAAAAAAAATTTTGATAGCACTATTTGACTTGAGCCAAAGCAAAATGCAGAAATGACTTGGTTACAAAAACAATTTTTGGCCAAAACAGTACTAGCACAATTACACGCAGATAATTCTTTTCTATCTCTCTTCAAAATATAAATTACATTCTTTTTTAGAGTCTTCCACGGTCTAGTCTACCAACTCTCTCCGACAAAGCACGGCAAATTATAAAGACATGTACGTTTTGTAATAATGATGCTCCTTCTAGGCCACTTTGAAAAGCACAGTGCAAAATGTGTAAATTACAAGATCTGATGTAAATAAGCCAAGGTGAACCGGATGGTTTTACTGCACTGTCCATCCTTTAAGGCATAAACAATATTCACAATGCTCAACAAAGAGCTAGAAATGAAAGTGCTTAATTTGTCAAAAATGATTGTTGGACATTGAACAGTGTAATGTAAACAAATCCCTTTAAATGAAAATACAAAAGGCAATTGAATGCTATTGGGTAGCATCAGAATCACCAAACCTGGTATAGGCCTATGTATCCAACTGCTTTGTAATGCACTGTTGTTTTACCTACACACCAAATGTGGACTATAATTTTGAATGATGAATGTAAATTATGATCCAAGACTATGAAGTAGTAAATACAAAATTATTTTTTCCATCCAGACAGAAGTTTTTAATGACTACTCTACTTGTTGAACCCTCAAAATAAGCAAATAAAAAATTAATAAACCAAATGGTCCACATATACCCTCCAAATAACCCTGAAAACGATAAAATTCCTGCTTTAACAGAATCATTAATTGCAATCTACTACATTTGTAATATTTGGCAATATATTGATGATTCCCTGCTCAATTAAAACCAGTTACACAAATTTTGTTGATAGGATTTGGTTAGGAAAATTAGGATGAGTGAGAGCCCTGATACAAACATTGAATCAAAATACATAATTTTTTTTGTTCTAACAAGTGCCTATCATTTGTTCTTGTTTTTTCGTACACACAAAAGAAAAAAATATCAAAACTATAAGTTGTGAAATTTTTTGTCTATTACCTCTGTTCCTTGTACTTTGAGTTTCATGTGATCTTCCCGTGTTGTTTTTCCATCTTTCCTCTTCTTCCAGCAATAACCATCTCGCCTATATCGCACACGCTTTCTGCTGTACAATAGCATCGAACCACTCTTTGGCCTGAAATGAAAAGTGCATTGTTAAAAAACATTCATTGCTATTTTCTGACATCAATGTCACCAGTGTAAGTGTTAACTAATGGCTGTATTCACTAACAGAGTTTAACTGCAATCGCAGGTTAAACTCTGTCAGTGAATAAGGTCATAAGTGAATCAAGCCATATTATGGGGAAAAAATAAGGATGAGAATCAGCTAATTTTTTTTAAACTGGTTAATCAAAAAATTTTAATCGAACATTTTTCATAACTATATGGTATTAGTTGATGCCATTAAAACATATTATATTCATTTCATGCACCTATTTGCCAAATGTAAACAAATATAAAAATGGATTAATAAATTAAGGCCAAAAATTTGGTTGAAAGTCAGCTTCTGGTACATTCACATGACGTGAGAACAGCTCTTCTTTCCTCCTCCTTGGATAAAGGTCTGCACCACCGCACCATCTATGATCTTAAATTGTTACAACAGGTTTTGAAAACAAGACGACTCAAGAGATAAGAGTGCGAGAGAATCACTTCCCCCACACATGCTCCAGGGCAATAAAATCCCCTTCCAAACGATAACCAAGGTTGTGCCCCCCCTCCCCAAATTTGTGTCTATTTTTCGAACCCTCAAACTAAGCAAATGAAAAATTAATAAACCAAATGGTCGACATACACCCCCTCCCAAATAACCTTAAAAATAATACAATTTCTGCTTTAGCAGAATCATTAATTGCAATCTAGAACACACACATTTGTAATATTTAGCAACATATCAATAATTCCATGCTCAATTAAAATCAATTACACAAAAATTGATAGAATTTGGTAAAAAAATACGAAAAGTAGGACAAGAACTAGAAATTAGGAAAAGTAGGGCAAGTCGGAGCCCTGTAGACTATTTCTCTTTCCTCAAAACTACTTACTTTTCACAAAATTAATAACAATTTTTACCAAAACGGGCCTTATAAAAAAGACTGGACAGAACCTATGTTCAACAAAAATAGAATTGTACTGATAACTCAATCTTATATTATTCTACTAAATCTCAGAAATTTGTTTACTGAAGTAACTTGGTTTTGAGATTAGAAGTGGGAGAAATCAATAAGAAACAACAGGATAGGAACTCAAAATCATTGGTTTTTCACATTGAACATCCCTTCCTTAAAATTTTTACAGGAAACATCTCACCTGATCTTGACCTCTTTCGATAGCCAGTCTTCATGTCTTTCAAAACTTATCAAGATTGAAGCAATTTCCTGGGATTAAAAGAAAAAAATTAAAAAAACATAATATTGCATCTGAATCACATGAAAATGTACTCAAATACAAATTATATTATCCGCCATTGGCAAACACAAACACCACATCAAAATTTTAATCTTCTTGTTACTATTTTAAATCGCATCAACAACCCTCATTCCCCACAAATCAATCCAGAAAACTACAATCTTCTACATAAAACTCAAGCGCGACACCCACAGGACTAAAAAAAATCGCAGATATTGCAAATGTAAATTAATGAAAGAAATAATTTCAGAATTAGTGAATGCCTTTAATGATTTATGGGGGGGGGGGCTTCAGATTGACTTGAGCTTTGTTGGCCCACCTGTTGAAAGCATTATTCATCGATAATTTCATACTCACTTCATTGGTATTCCATCTGTGCCTTTGAGTTGGAAAATAATCTGCCTTTGGAATGCTTTCCAAACTTTCTGGTAAGACTGGCCTATTGTCTTCAGTATCTAAAAAAGGAAATAAAAAAAAACCTTAAAAAAAAACCAAACCAACAATTGTAAGGGAGGATAAACATATTAAAATATAAAAAAAAAAGAGGTCTTAACAAGAAAAATGAAAGAATTCTCTAAAATACATGATCCAATGTTGGAAAAAATTCTGATTTCTCATTTATGGTGGTGTTTTAGCGTCCCAGGTATGCACACGTGGTAATGATCTTTTGATAATCTATAAGCTAAGAAATGGATTAAATCCAAGCAATAGTCACTTAGTTATGATGTCTTTTGATAGCAAAATAATAATTAATCTCAAACATTGTATATTAGGGGGTCATTCAAGTATAAGGTCAGCATTGATGGTGGGAAGGGGGTTTCCGGTTTGCTGACTTTTGATGGCATGGGGGGGTTTGAATAATGCTTACATCATCAACCACCCTTTATAAAAATATGAGATATTCTTAATTGCATCTTACTGGGTGTACCTAAAACGAGAAGAACCTTTCGCTAGTTTGTGGGCACATGAACTAACATTCTTCCTATTGATAAGTCCTCTATAGAACCACTCTAGCGATCTCTAAATGTCCCGCTAATCCTTTGAATGTTCTAGAAATGTGTAGCAGGGCGCTTAAGTGCTCCGCAATTGTGCCATGGGCTATTTAAGTGATCTGTAAATGTGCCGCAACAAATTTCTTGGAGAAATTTTGTGTTAAAGTGCCTTCAAATAGCATTGAAATTAACATAAATTGATTAAAATAACATATAAAAAGTATTTTCTTCCAAAATTTTTATTTGTTGTCCAGGTGGGGCACATTGCTTGTGGCAACCCCCCTTCCCCCCGCATACGTATCTGATCCTAATATGTGTTAGAAGGGGAGGGCTGATGAAAATTTGCTGTCGGGGGGGGGCAAAAATGGCTACAAATCTGCTGACATAATACTTGAATGACGCCTTAGGAATTTTTTTATATTTGCTTCCCAGAGGGCAGCGGTAGTGTTTGGAAATTGTGGGTGCTTGTCTTGATCTTTAAATAGGAAATTGAGATTTCCGAATCATTTCAGTTGTGTGCGCCCAGACTTATTTTATACATTGACGCAGGAGCACCTCCCGGCACACCCGGCTCTGACTACATTGGCATCCCATGTTTTTATGCTGCAGTTGTATTGGTAATACTTTATCGGCAGTTCCGCAGAGGAATGTGGCTTAATAGTAATAGTTGTATTGGTAATAACAAAGTCAACACTAATTGAAATGAAAACAAAAAAATAATTAAAATTTTATAAAGTTCAGAGGATAATGATAGTTGACTTTTAATTAGCCCAATAAAAGTTAGCTAACGAATGTGATTCAACTGAAATAGATATAATGAGAAAAATATTCTTAGTGAAAGTTACCTCAAAAGCGAATGCAAAATTTCTTATTTTATATGTTTAAATAGTTGATCAAAGCAGACCAATGAATACACAAATAGAGAGGAAGATAGAATATAATCGAAAGATAGAATTTTGGAAATGATTCGTTAAAAATGGGCAGTACAGCAACTATATGCAAACTACCATAATTCACAAGGTAGCAAAGCAGGTGCACTCAGTTCTGCAGGGAAATGACATCACACATGACATCAGCTGGTACCAACTCCAGCGCCTCATGAGACAGCCCTTATTATATAGCCCTGGGTCTACATACTTCTGCCAGTATCCTGGATGCTTTAGTAGGAAGGGGAGGCTCAATCATGAAATTATAATAGATTGTAACAGAATTCATCAGTTCAATATCATACAAGTGAAGTGTCTCTACTTAAAAAACCACATGCATATTAATTTCCTTCTAGATAAATGCTATTTTGAAACACTAATGCTCCATAAAATGCTAGGATATTTCTGCAAAATTTTTTAAAGCAAAAGGAATGTCTGAGACATTAAAAAAAATATGATTCTGTATGAAAAGACTTAGTTTTTACGTGAGAAACACAAACTAATATATCCAGAGGTTTTTTATTGCTGAAATACCAAAATATCTGAAAGTTCCGAAGAACCGATAAAAAATGAAATAAAATACTAGGTTATCTGATTATCAAAATTTGATCAAAAAATGTAATCTGGTTATAAATTTCTTTTTCTTAAACTCATATATCATGCTGTATTAAGTTATGCATTTGTGCATCCAGTGCCTTAACCCCTACTCCTTCTGAACATCCTGGGTTTAGCAAAGAATGTAGGTTTTTTTTGCTTTATTTTTTATGATCAGATACTATTTGAACATAATGCACGTAATTTCAGTTTTATCCTGTATATTTATATAATTTTATGATCCTGAAATTTAGCAAGTGGGCTGTGGACTTCTCAAACAGAGAAATTCATTTGCACCTAATTTGTAGTGATTTGCGTTAGCCAAAAAAAGGCAAAGTGAACGGAAAAATACAACTTGCACAGCATAAAATTTCTCTGCTCAAAATTTGAGATGGTCCAGAATGACAGCTTACAGGTGTGGAATCACAGCTCAAGATAAGCCGGGAAGGAGTTGTGGTTGTGAACTTTAGGCATATCAAAACTGTGAAAGCTGAACAACTTGTTTGTGCCAGAAAACTTCTTAATATTAACCCTTTGATATACACTGTGTATGTCATGATTTCACTGCATACTACTACCTGACATACAACGTGTATGTGATGTTATTTCTAAAAGAAATACAGCTTTACATTGATATGGTATATAAAGTATGTTTATGAACAAAATGGTCTGGATGAAAAATCTAGAGATGTCAAGAGATTAAAAAGATATCAACCTAAGACTTTGAAAAATTTATACCAGTGTTTCCCAAAGTGGATGATTAAATGGTCTGGGGGGAGGAGGTTAGCAGTAGAAGCTCAGAATATTTATTTAATATCGCTTGGCCGAGGCCTATACAGGAGGACGCGGAAATTACGTATGACGAAATTTAGATGATTGAGAAGGAACAGGAAAATTCGGAAGTCGTAGTACAATCTATAATATTTGCTGGTAGGTTGTTCCAGTCGATAATAGTTCTCGGGAAGAAGCTAAATTTGTGACAATCTGAAGACGCAAAGATGGGCTGAAATTTTTGGGAATGATTGAGTCTAACAGAAAAATGCGAGGGTTTAATTAGATTGTTAATATTGTTGGAAGTGTCAATATTAAAAACTCATGGAGGATTTTGTAAAGAAAAGTTAAACGAGAGATAAGTCAACGAGAGGAGAGCGGTTGAATATTGAGTTGGCACTTGAGTTCCGATATGGAGACAGATGAAGACGAACAGTTAAAAATGAAACGGGTGGAATTATTTTGGATAGATTTTAATTTGTCTATGTTGGTTTGAGTATGGGGAGCCCAGGCTTCACAGGCATAGGAAAGAGCAGGGAGAATATATGTCTGGTAGCACAAGTGACGAACATGATGGGTGGAGTTTTTCAGGTTACAGCGAAGGAAAAAGTTTTTGGAGACATTTATTAAAAATATAATCGTGAAGATTTCAGCAGAGATCGGAAGAGATTATAATGCCCAGGTATTTATAATGGGAAACCTCAGACATGTTGTTTATTGAGTAAGAGAAATCGTGGGGGAATTCTTTTTTTACGAGTAACTTTCACAAAAACAGTTTTTGAAAAGTTGAGGGGCAATTCCCAGGTTGAGCACCATTCGAAAATATTGTTAAGGTTGTGTTGGAGAGATTCTTGGTTGAAAAGATTGGACACTGTTTTGTAGATGACACAATCATCAGTGAAGAGTCTGATAGGGGCAGTTTATGGAGTTGGGTATATCATTTACATAAATTTTAAATAGTAATGGCGAGAGGACCGAACCCTGGGGTGTGCCCGACTGTACATGAAGGAATGGAGAGTTCTGGTCCCTGTATGAGACAAACTGGCTAGGAAGGCCTCCATCCATTTAAGCAGTTGAACATTTATACCAAGGTTTCAAAGTTTTAGTAGAAGTTTATTATGGGGCACCCTGTGAAATGCTTTGGAAAAATCTAGGGAAAAAATGATATTGGATACAAGGTTTCTGTCAATGGTGTTTGTTAAGTCATGTATCAAAAGTATTAATTGGGAAGATACAGATAATGATGATCCAAATCCATGTGTTGGTTAGGAAAGAAAAAGTTAATTGAGTCAAGGTGGGTATGGATATTCTTGGCAACTATGTGTTCAAGGAGCTTGCAGCAAGAGAAGGTGATTGCGATAGGTAAGGATAATATAATAAAGGATCCTGTGGGTTTGCTTTAGTCTGGGGGGATCAATGAAAGAAAAAAAATTCCGAAGAGGGCGATAGAACAAAATGTTTGAGAAACTATGATTTATAACAGAAAAATCGATTGACTAGTAAATCCTATTCTGGTCACTTAATATATACACAGTATACTGTTACGAAAATTATGTAAATAGTTATTATTTTGGGTAAAAACGAAAATAATGCATTTTCCTCTAGATCAAAAAGTTTGGAGACAGATGCGAGGTCACGCGCAGCAAGTCAACACCAGCTAAAGTAGACTACATACAATAGCTGGTGTTGGCCAAATAGAAGTTCTCTTAAGTACGCATGAGAAGCCAACTTTATGTCTCTCTCTATTTTAGCTTGTATAGTCAAATGTGTTCGCATTTTGTTCCATCCTTTAATTATTTCAAGGACTTGTGTAAGAGACATTATCTGGAACAATATGAACCCTTCACGTTGGGAAATGACATAACAGCACAATCTGTTAACATTGTAATCCAGTCAATTAGCTCTATCAGAGTTTTTATTCAATGATGATTTACGTCTATAATATCAATTACTAGCTATAATACCCGGCGCTGCCCGGGTTTTCTTCGATGAGGCTGTTAGAAACATGTGATATCTCCCTCTTTCTTTGAGGGACATACAAACCTTGTCTAAGTTAACCAATATGGCGACTTCCTGTGCGACTCATGAAATAAACAAATCTAGATTTAAAGAAACATAGAAATGAATATATACTTTTCTTTCCTTTTTTAAGGGGCGCTATGTATTTCTATTGCCCCCCCCCAAACTTCAAGTTAATTATCTGCCTGTTTCAGCTTTCAAAAATGCTTAATTAAAGCTGTGGAATTTTTTCGATGTACTTTTTATGGGCCCATAATTAATTTTAAAACAACCTAAACTGTATGAATTGATGCAGTTGAACATCAGAAGATAATACAGAGATATTAATTTTCATTCTTCAGAAGATATAAATAAAAAGTTGAAATCAATGTTATTACATGAATACCCAACTCAAAAGTAGGTACGGCTAATTAATTCATATTCAATCTCCTGGGCTTAATATACCTCTAAGCAAACACAATATTTCAGAAATCGGGAATTCTATACAATTTTTAAAATTATTGATGTGGCGGAAAACCCCATCAAATTTCAGCATTTCTACAGTAAAATCGGCAATTTTAACAGTGATTTCTATGAGGATCACCCTTTTCCTGACCCTCAAAGCGATGCTGATGATGATTATGACGTCTATTCAAAAAGCCTCACTACTGAGAGTATTGAAATGTAATTGTATTGAATAGTAGTATGTGTAGTATTGAAAGTATTGGCAAACCATTATAAAGGCATAAACTATTATACATATACTAACAGGATTAAAGAAGTGACAAACCATTGTAAAGGCATATACACGTCTGAAACGCATTGCTGGAGAACCACGGTAACCAAAGTAAACGTTCGGAAAGTGATTGTTGAGGCCCGAAAACCATTGTTGCCCTACAGTTTTTTGCCCATTTGGGGCACTTACCCTGCTCTGACAAAAATTTAAAGTAGCCTATCATTTAAGTCGGGTCCCATTTGGTATATATGCAAAATTTGGCGACGATCCATCTAAAATTGTAGATTTGTATAGAGAACACACGGACAGACAGAAAATCAATTTTATATACATAGATTTTTCTATGAGAAAAGTTTCTGTGCATATATGACTACAACGAAATGCAAGATCTCGATATAAGAAAATGCTAATTTATTAAGTTTTTTCCATTCAATGAGACATAGATTAGGCAAGCTTATAATCAGATACTCAAGAAAATAGTTAATGAGAAAAATCTAGTTGATCCATGGAAATCCTATATATAGTGATACCTCAATATAACAATACCCAAGAAAAAATATTTGCATTTATTAGTAGTAGAGGGGGTGGGGGTCATTGTTATATGCAGACGCCATCAAATTTATGATGATCTGTTGGCATCTCTCCTGAATTGGCGTTGATAGTACTCATGAAATGCATTTGGAAGTATTTATTTGCAGCAAAAAATTCCAATTGATCAAGTCATGAATAATGAACATTAGTTGGTTGTTTCACTTGTAATGCAGTTTACTGCCCAACACTAATACAAATACAACGTCACAACAGGCAAAATGCCTAACGAGGTGGCTGTCTGTGTACTACACAGAAAATAGTAACTTCATGAACACTTTCGTAAAGTAGATAGTGTGAAATACTGATGCTTTTAAACGCCCATGAAAGAACAAACACTGGTTAGGAATTTAAAAATTTATTGAAGGTGATTTTAAACAAAATATGAAAAATATTGTTGTAGTGGTTTTGAAATATCCTTAAAAAAAAAATCATTGATGAAAGAGGTATTTGTCGTTGTAAAGGATTTCATTGTACCGGGAGAAATTCAACATTACACTATAGCAGACCTGCCACAACCTCCAGAAGGTAAAAATCCTATAGCTTGCTTATGAAAATCGGGCAATTCACTTGAAAATCTAGAAAAAGTACTTTTGAACGTTCAAAATTTTTTAAGGGCATAATAAGGTAAAATAATTAATTATAAAATAAATAATACATAAAGCGACCATATTTCCCACATTTTACAAAACATACAGAACGAATGATAACGACAAATATAGCTAACTATTCTAAAAAAATATCCAGTTTTTTCAACGATGCTTCCATAAATTTCTGATATTAACTAGACATTTTCACTACGCTGTTATTTTTTTGTGAAATCATTTAATTGACTGTCATTTTTAGAAGTCTTTAATTTCCTGCCCATGGACAATAAATTGTAGCAATAAATTGAGAATTTTGCCCACAACTGGCGATGTCCCATATTTTCTGGTATATAGATCTTGGTATCTTGTAATTTCCATGTGAAATATGGTCAGCGTAGTAAAACAGAGAAAAATTATCACTGAATCAATACCAGCCAATTTATGATAAACATGTAAATAAAAACATTTTCAGCGTGAACAGGGCCACCATGTTTATTTACCTTCATAGATTTAGATGGTTTTGACCACCTTCATAAAGGCTATCGCACCTTGAGTCTAGATGTCGCAAGAGCTTTCTCATGTAATGGATGCGGGAGTCATTTTCTAAGAACAAAAATTGTAGCAGCAAAAAACAGAAAACTATTTTTTTTCTTACTTTTCCAAGTTTTTATTATTTTTAAGATTACGACGATAATTGAAAACCGGCAATATAAATTCATAATCAGGAAGCCCTGTGAATGTCGTGAAATCCGGCACTGCCGGGCTAAATCGGCAAAAACCGGGGAAAGTTGGCAACTCTGAAGTACGTAATCCCAAACAAGATTTGAAAAAAAATATCATTGTAGAGGAATTTATCTCGAGTATCATTGTAGTGATGTTTCACTGTACATAGAAGCAGCACAAATTTTATTAATCGAAACGGGAAAAAAGTCACTAAGTTACTCCCAACGCGACCCCCCACTGGAGATTAGCCCCTTTACGATCATGGACGAAATATTTCGTCCAAATGTCAATGTAATGAATTCAATCCAGTTCCCTGTGTTTTCTTTCCTCTCTCCTCACCATCCCTAGGCTTTATAGTAACCCTATGAACCGAAGTTATTTTTTTCCTCCCATTTTTTCTTTTCTCCTGTTGATTTCCCCCCCCCCCCACATATAATGTATCTTTTTACTAAATACGCATGTAAGAGCGAAAGAGAAACATGTAGGGTGAGAGAGAAATCTACTGTATACTCTCGTCTACTTATTTACTGTTTTCCTTTTCTATTTTTTCCCTTCCCTTTTCTTCTATTTTTTCTTTCCCCTTCTCCTTCCGTTTCCTAACGTGGGGTTAGGTTAGGATAAGGTCACCAGATTTATCGCCGATTCAGCGAATAGAGATAATTCAAATAGTTAGCAAATAGCTTGTACGTGAAGTGGTTAATAAGAAGTGATCCCATGGTCCGATCATTCTGGGCTCACCAATGCCTCAGATGAAAAAATAATTATGTATCGACTCTGGCAAAAAAGCTGCTCATGCCCTTTGTTTTTCTTCGATGCTTCTATCCTGCCAATTATTAAAATTTTCGTTTGTGAGTGTATGTGCCAGATAAGCAGAAAGCTCATCATGGTCGGATATACGGAGGGGGCAGCGTCAAAGGTGGAGTCGATTGATCTAATGTATATATGAATTGATATCATCATCATCGTGCGCCCCCCCCCCAGACTTCCAAGTCTATCCCCGCCTATGAAGCTCATCGATTGCGCAACGCAACGGAATTCGTTCCAGCCACACGCGAAAGAAAAAGCAACCAAACAACGCTAAAGAATCGCCGTCCTTCCTGGTCCAGGAATCCCGGACAACAAGCCAATACCACAAAGGAAGCAAGCAAGCAACAACACAGTACCGCGGGCTGTCTGTACCGCTACCCGTTGTGGGCGCCCCACATCCCTGGACAGTTTCCACTGCTCCGATTTCTTTCCTAAATATCTGGAACACGAGGGAGAGAGAAGACAGAGAAAAGAAAAAAATTGCAGCAGTAGCAAAAGGAAGCGAAACTCATTTCCAAGCAGATGAATGGCGTTCATATAAGACGCGGAAAGGGGCCTCCTCGCAACAGCGAACAAAACAAACAACACAAAGACGACGGGGACGACGTATCTTGACGACCGGCCAAACAATGTTTAGGGGGGGAGAAACAATAATACATAAAGCAGTGGCGACACATACACACCACTGACACCAACTGCCCTTCTGCAAGAAGAACCAAAACACCGCTACACCTAAACATCGGAAGGCGAAAAAAAAAAGAAAATAAACAGCTAGGACGAAGGAAGGAACCGTATGTTATGTTTTTTTTTTCCCCCGCTTCCAGGAAAAATTCCTGAACTTCTCTCCATTCTATACGAATAAATGCCAGAGTCGAGGGGGCAAAAGGGAACGAGGGCGAAAAATCGTTGCCAAAAAAAGGTACACGTTTTCTGATCAATAGCTGGCCGCGTGCCCGCCTGTATGCATGCTCGATATCTAAATGGTGAGACGAAGGCAAAGTGAAGAAGAATCTCTTTTCGGCGCCCTTCTCTATTCACCCCCCCCCCCTTCATTGGAGTTTATACAAATTCTAGAATAAACGCCATAAAAAAATATAAACTACCGAAAACGGATAACGGTATTTTTTTTGGAACCTGGAATCGAGTTCGAACCCAGTTTTTAGCCTCTGGGAAGAGAAATGCATTATCGTGTGTGTGTGTGTGTGTGCGCCTCACATTCCCTCCAACTATATTCGGTTTTCAAGATTGCAGAGGAAGAACTTCGGCGTCGTGAGTTCGATATCTCGACGACATTATCGAGAGCTACTACCACAAGCCAAGGTCTAGCTATTTTACATAACATACATACTTGCCAGAGGCGCTTATGTTTTGAATGGGGCAGTTGCTGAGTACAGAAGAAAAAAAACATATCAGTAGGCCGAGTGGAGAAGAAAACATTCAACATGGACTATGAAGAGATCGGAGAGGATCAAAAAGAGAAGGTGGTCGACGTAGTAACATCCTACCACGAAAATAACATTTTCGGAGTTGTACGAGTACACGATATCACATTTAATAATGTCTTGAGGATAGTATTTACCGGAGTTGGAAGGGGGGGGGGATTCTTGGACGGCTGCAGTCAAAAGCAGAAAATCTTGTTTAAACCACCATAAATTTACCTTTGCTCAGAAAGCGAGGGACTGGGTGAGTGAGTGACGTAGACAAGCATGCGAGTGTGCAAGCACTTGAGTGTAAGCAAAAGTGACTTATGGAGCGCGTGCAGATATGTAAATGACAAAGAGAGTGACCTAATGATGTGCAAGCATGTGAGGGATCAGATCAGTGAGCGACTAAAAGAGGGGCCAAGAGTTTGTGAGCATAGGAGTGGCCAAAAGAGTGGGCAAGCACGTAACCTAAAGAGTAGGCCAACATGTGAGTGACCAAAAGAGTAGGCAAGTATGTGAATGGCCAGAAGAGTGACCTAGGGTGTCTGCAAGTAACGTAGTGACCAACAGCGTGACCTAGAGAGCAAGGAACCAGGTCAGTCAGCAACTCTAAGAAACACAAAGCATGTGCAAACATGTGAGTGACCTAGAGGGTGTGTGAGCACGGTGGTGACCAAGAGAACAACGGATCAGGTCCGTGAGAGGAGTGGTGCAGTGGTAAGATGCTCGTCTTCCCCCATGAAGGTCACCGTCATGGCCCATGGGTTCGAATTTGGGAAAGAAACAAGTTCTTCACCTACCGAGAGTGGAGCAACCTCCAACAGATGGCGCCTTCATTTCCCGCCCCACTCCACTGGTTAGAAATTGCCGTAAGGCTATATATGACCGGAGTAGGTGTGCGGTAACGTAGGTCAGTAAGCGACCCGAAACCAACCATGGCCCCCGCTGTCCCCACAGGGGATATAAGCCGGTCACCCAGAGGGTTTGGGCCATGGTGGAAGAGCAATGCAATGTCCGGAGCACTAGGCACCAAACGACCACCAGCGGGTAAGAAGACAAAAAGTTGAGGAAATACACGGATCATGTGAGTGACAAAAACAGTGTGCAAGCATGAGAGTGCCTACAAAGTATGTGAGCATGGGTATGACCGAAAGAGTGATTTAGAGACGCAGGCATATTTGGAGGCGGCTAAGAGGCATATAGCACAGAGTGGTGAATTCAAGAAATGAGTGGTCAAGAAAATTAGACTTGAATGAGAGAAGGGCGGCAAAATTCGTGTAGTCCACAAGCTGCAAAACCATAAATGCGCCTCTGCTTGAGAAAATGTTAAAACAAAAGTTATTTATTGTCAAACTACAGGGGTTGAATCTGAGAACCAATCCTGGTAATAATAAGTGGCAATTGGATATCATCCTTTTCAACATATCGCTTCCTCAACCTGACTTCAGGAATGATTAAAAAAAAATTCATGATGGAAGAGGGTTCGGTCTGCAACCGAGGCACGAACTCATTTCTCAACATGACCTGATATTCGGATCTTATAATGCTCCATTCACAGAAGAAACAGGACCAAAATCTTTTTGACAAATTTGTTTGCCCTCATCTTATTCACTACTAGGCCGTACACAAGCCTCGTAAACATTTATGGAGAGTTTCTAACAAATCGGTGGATGCCGGAATGTTGGTTGTGTGTGTCTGCCTATATTATACTTTCTCAAACTTTTTGTGCCATCACTCCCGATTCAATCTCCACCCCCCTTTCCTCCACAGTCAAGCAAACCCACAGTTTCTACTGACTCCCGACCATTCCTCACGATATCAGTAATGGATGTTTCACGTTCTAGTGGTGCTGCCATCTGCCTTCCATATTGGAAACGAAAGTGGCAAATGCCTGAAGATCTGCGTGAATGTAAGTGCCATGTTGAAGGTCTGCCTGCTTTTCGTTGATCGGGTGTTTCAAATAGAAGACTGGCGTTTGTCCTTTCAATACTTTTACGTGAAAGCTTTTGACAGAAAATTTCAATGATATATATATATATAGTGTCAGCGATAAATCTCTGAAACCAGTACAATCTCTGAAGCCAACATGGCTATAGACTTCCTCCTCTTATAACCAGAGCCTGTCTCATTGGAGAGATATAAGGGGGTGGTCGGAGAAAACCTGGATCTTGCTGGCAGTAGTACGTGCATGTGTTGTGAACCCGATGTTGAAGTTGTTTTCATCAGCTGTTTTCATTGTGTGGGAGGTCGTGTGGACATAGCGATTATCCAAGTTCTAACTGTAGAGGCGGCGGTGACGGACTCGCATCGCGAGGATCCGGGTTCGAGCCCCACCGTCGCCATAGTCGTGGTCGGCTGAAGTTGGTTTTTCTTCGGTTCCCAACTTCGAGGCTCGAATGCGAGCCGAGTGAAAAGTCTCGCCACAGAGAGCAACGGGCCTACAATCATTCAATCATTACACTCCACTCACAGTTAGAAAAATTGATGGCAGATGGAAAGCACTACACACAACAAGCATTACACAGAAACAAACTTCACGTTACGTTAGCAGCACATACATGCACAGCCTCCAGCATGGCCCGGGTCTCCATCGACTGCCCGCTTATATCTCTCCACTGAGACAGAGCAGCGGTTAGGAAGAAGTCAATCAAAATGGGAAATTTGTCACCGATTGAGTTATGCCGGAAGTGTGTGGATGTCTAACAGTTCAAGTGCGTAATAAGTGCTGTGTTTGAACTTTCAGTGCTGCCATTTACATTTTAAATTGTGAGTGAGGTGCAACGCTTGAATATTGGCACCGTTGTAGGCCTGTTGCAGTCTGTGGCAAGTCTGTTAACAGGAGAGGAGAACGGGAGCGCGGGAGAGAGCCCAGATACTCTACCAAAGCATTTAGAGGTGTTGCGAATTTGATACCCGGCGCGCCATGACCACAGAAAAAAGATTGCTACCGCAGGGAGTCCCACGTCGAGGGGTTAGAGCACCAACCTCTCGGTGAGTATATAACAAAAAGGCTGCCATTCGAAATCAACAATAAATTGAAGGTCCCGGTCTAATTAGCCGTCGCGGCTGAAAATGACCGTGGTGCGGCAGAAATGATCAATTTTTAATAGACAGATCGGCTCGCATTCGCGCCTCGAAATTGGGAAACACAGAAAACGAACTTCCGACCACGTCATGATAGGACAACAAAAGCACTCCAATAATTTGTAGACACCCTTGTAGTATTAGTAAAAATAAAATACAGAGCAGAGAAGATTCTCTGGGATTCTTAGACACACTAAAAAAAAAAAAAGAATCTTTTTCAGACTTGTATTTGAGCCCGATGTTACAGAGCTTTGTGAAAAGCCAGGTCAGTCGATTAATTTTGCCTTCTCGTCGGTGAGACGGCGTAAAGTAGGTCATTCACGGATCGTGTAAGTCGTATAAAGGCTGGGTATTGTAGTAGCCAAATTAATGGCGGTATTTTGTGAATCATGAGAGGCTCTGATGCCACGCCATGGAAAATAAAAATATATATATGCATATCCAACACGAGACAAATCCACAAGATTTCGACCAGACTTTGCGGCGCCTCGACGCGAGAGATGGTCAAACTCAGTTATAACGACACCATGGCTATAACGTCAATAATTAGCGATCCCGACCGATTACCATAGAGAATAAAGCTAATGAACCCTGCTTATAACGTCGATAGAAAACATCTATCTCGAATATAGCGGGAAATTTTTTTCGTCACTTTCGTTTCCGTTTCAATGACGTTTTTCAAAGATAAAGGCTGATCACATCCAGGGAATGTTCATCCGTAACTAACTTTAAATTGAAGATTTATTACATGTTTGACGCTCCGACCTCCTCATAGATACGATCATCACCATATGTACAAAACATTTCCCAATTTTTCCCTTTCCGACATTTGTTTTCTCATAAAAAAAAGTCCCGTTCATTCAACAAATCTCAATTCCTTAATCTTTACTAGAATCAGGAATGAAGGCACTTTGCATGATTTATAAATTTTGTTATAATGAATATGGTCATAAATATTCATCTCACATATTTGACAAGTTCGTTTTTTTGCCCCGCGAAATACATTCTAGAACACCCGCTGTAGAACTGTATTTCTTGCCAGGGTTATTTACACGCAGTACAATAAAAGTCCGTTACAACGAATACTGCTTATAACAAGAATCACGCTTATTACTAGTAATTCGCAAGTGATTATCAAAGAACTAATGTTCATGATACAAAAAAATACTTCCGCTTATAGCGAGTTATCAATGAAAATCAGAATACATTCGCTATAACGACAAGGAAATCATCGAAAAGCATGTTTTCTTTCTTTAAAAAGTATGCATAAAATGTAGACGGGAAAGATTGGCATTTTTTCAATCCCTTAACACTTTTCATAGGTGTTTATAACGGAATATCTCAGTATATCCCCATAGATAAGACAACTTGCTGCATTTTATCTTCTTTTTATCTACATAGGAGATAGAAAAAAACACTTTATGAGTTGGTTGGGCAGCTGGGGCACGACCAACTTGACATCGTTGTTATTTCCCTTGAGAGAAAGAGAGCGAAATCCTTCTCCTCCCCCCTTTTTTCTTTCTTATAATCTTTCGCAACTGGACACAGGCAACACCAGCTAAAAGCAGAGTGTTGACACAAGGGCAAAAATGTCTTAATCATTTTTTCTGCCTCAAATGTTATTGGACACTTTTATAGTGCAACGAATATTCCAGTTGCAGAAACTGCTGCATTCCACAAAGTGCAAGATTTTGTTTTGCAATCAGCATTGTGTATACATAAGCAGTCAACTCTAGATGCATATTTCAGCAAAACTAGTTAAAAGGGGGGGGGGGGGAAGGTAATTTATCTACTGTCAATCCCGATTATGACATTTATCAAACAACCATCATGAAAAAACGTTGTGAGCAAGAAAACGCGTAAACGGGAAATCTTGATGAATAAATCCGAAACCAAGAAAATAAGTCGCACTAAAGCGAGAAAACGTTCTAAGTGGAAATGTTATAAGTGGGATTTACAGTAGTTTTTTTTTCCCCCTTCATATTGCTATAGCGCAAAAAAAAAAAAAATGAAATCCGTGACAATTTTTCCTCTCATAGTGAACTGTTGTTATAACCGACTTTTACTGTATTTGGCAATTTCGCGGATATTTCGCAACATTTTTGGCGAGAATCGGGGATGTCCCGTTTATTGTCCCAATTTCCCATGTTTTTTTCGATCAAATTGGTCACCCTAATTTAGTGGTTCCCAAACTTTTTTTTCACCTGTGGCTCCCTTGTCCAGTCGTCACGTATCCGCGCCTCTCCAGAACGGTCTAGAGAGGAGACCACTTCAAAGCACTGAGCAGACGCACAATATACTGTACACTGTTCCTCGCGGCTCCCTCAAGAAAGATTGATGACGCCCAAATGGAAGCTGCGACACACACTTTGAGGAAACACTACCCTAATTACAGAGAAATTAAAACTTCATACACAATATTTGATTGCCCCTCTCATAATATTTTTGTCAAAAACGGTTTTGAAAACGTCAACCTCGGTTATAACGACAAAATTTTGTGGAATATTCGATGTCGTTATAATCGAGTTTAACTGTACATGTACGGTGTTATTTTTCCCGGTACGAAGAACGGGAAGTAGCCTTTACCAACACGTGTCACCGAAAGCTTTAAACTCTTTAAATCTGCCGCAATCATTCCTCCTTGGGAATGGGTGATAAGAATAGAGAAACTAATGACTAGGCCTCGGATTTTTATGCCCTAAAAATGAAACGTCGTTGCTGATGGGTTAAAAACCCTGAATTTACCGATCAGCAACGACGTTTCATCTATAGGGGCGTAAAAATCCGAGCCCTACTAATGACATTCACGTTCGGTTGTAAGTGTCGGCGATATATAAGGTGACGCCGAAAGAAAAGGGGTTGGTGTAGACCAGTGATTGCCAACGTGGGCGTTAACGCCCCCTGGGGGGCGGTAAAAGCTACGGGTATAACATAGGATTCCATGGGTTAGATTGCGTTGGGGGCGATGGGAGAAAAAAATTTCTAAAGGGGGCGATGGGACAAAAAAGGTTGGGAAAATATGGTGTAGACCAGTGATTCCCAACGTGGGCGTTAACGCCCCCGGGGGGCGGTAGAAGCTCGGGTATAACATAGGATCCTATGGGTTAGATTGCGTAGGGAGAAAAATTTCTGAAGGGGGCGATGGGACAAAAAAAGTTGGAAAACTATGATGTAGACGCTTTTCCTTCAACTTAGTGCTCATAAGTCTTCTACACGCTCAAATCATTCACCCAGCAGTCCAGAATACACACACATATATATATATACAGGCATATATTATTCCGATTATTCCGTTCACGTCTCGAAAGAGATTTATCGCATGTGGAACAGTTCGTAGTGGAGCTGTATCCCACACACACACACACACACACACACACGCGTAATAAGAAATCATTCCGCACCACATCGCTGATGGGGGTGTGTGTAGGAGAAACTCAGATACGCTTCACGGTGGGCGAGAAAAAGTAAAAGAAAAAAGTCCACACAAGAGTTGGAAACGAACTTGTCCGGAATCCATAATTCAACAGGAAGCCCAGCTATTGGCCAAACGGTACATAGTGGATAGCGAACGTGCGTGAACTGAAACTAACCATTCTGTTTTGAAGTAGGTTCGGAGCAGAGAACATCTTTTTCGACTTGCTTTTTTCGTTATGCCCCTTTACCCTCTAAACTCCGGTTTCCATGTGCAACCCGGAAATTGATGATGCGTGGATATCATGCGAAGAGGACAAGTTTGTCCTGCATCTCACGAACAGCCTCCGTATCCTTTGTCTCTTCTCTTACCCGATTCTAAAACGTATTGTCGTTACGTATTTCGATCGGGAAACCGCTTCGACCTTCATCGAACACGCACACACACACACATAACCTATGTAAAAACACTCCTACACTCACTTCAAACGAGGTCCTCGAGAACATGGATCGAATGCACCACATGGGACCGGCCACATGAGAGTTTGTAATTAGCTCGAATAATTTCTCATGACCCAGTTAATAACCTTCAGCGAACTGTTACAAAGTATATCACAGCCTGTTTAATCACCGAGTTATACGGCTGGAATATGTTGATAAACCTCGGCAGTTATGGAAATTAAATTCCTATACATACACACACACACACACCCACGCGGCAGCGAATTATAATAATGTTGCTCGTCTGTTGTGAGTAAAAGCGGACGTACGTAGTTTGATTCGACTGGAGCGCTGAATTACAACTCAACTCGCGGGGGTTTATGCGTCGTCCTCTCGATTATTCAAGTTACGCACATTCATCTCGAGCACGTAATTATTCCACACACAACGGCTCTTTCTCCACTCGTTTTGAAATTTTATAAAACAAAAGAACAAGAGAGATTCCAACCCCTGATAACGAACATGTTCCCAAATATCTCAAGGGGAGAGGAAAATGTATTTTTAAGACAGAAAAAAATATCTATTATAAATGAAATACATTTTTTTTTTCATTACGATGTGATAATGAAAAAATATATATATTTCGTATTAGACCATGATTCCCCAAACTCGTTGTTCCATCGCCCCTTCTTCAAAATTTTCTTTTCTTTTCATCGCTCCCCAACCATGGGCGGAGATACGGGGGGGGGGCATTGCCCCCCAGCGTCAAAAGTGGAGTCGATTGATCTAATGTACATATGTATATATGAATTGACATCATCATCATCATCGCCCCCCCCCCAGCAATAATGACCGTGCCCCCCAGACCAGACTTCCAAGTCTATCTCCGCCTATGTCCCCAACTCAAGTGAACTCACGAGATCCTATACTAAAACCCATAGCATCATCCACCCTCCTGGATTATTCCATCGCCTCCCAGGGGGTGATATTATCCAACTTTGAAAACACTGGGTTTCACACCAAAAAAAAAGTGAAAATTATACATTCTAATAAGAACAATTTTGTTCGTATTTTTCGTAGCTGTTAGTAAATTCCTTTCGTTAGAAAATTTTTCCAAGGGGGTTTCAAACATTTTTGCTACAGCGAGCTTCTAAAAGATGGACGCGCCCGAAACCATATACCCGTTTTTATCATGACATAATAGTAACTGGGTAACGAAAATTTTATTACTAATTTGAAGAGCTTGTAGCAAGGAATGACATTTTTCTTCTATTGGGCCGAGAAGGACTCGCTCCCTTTTTTGTCGCCCCTTTCTTGCCCCAGTGCTACGATGGTGTTAGATCTGAATTCTCGTGTAAAAACATTTCTGAAAATAATTTTTCTAGCAAGAAATTTTGGATATTGAATCGAAATGTTTAACATCAAAACAGTCATTGCACTTATTTTTTGTTCCTTTAACAGAATCGCCGAGTTCAAATTTCAAAATACCACTCAAATGTGATTAGCACTCACTATAACTATCTCGAAGCAACAGATATGATAAGGTTAATATTGTGTAAAGCACTGTTCCGCAAAATGGGGTCATATGGCCCACCTTGTGGTCCAGGGATATTATAAGGGGCCATGGGTTGAAAATCAAAGAGAATAAGAGTTATTACAGGTAATTGGGGGGGGGGGAGTACAAAGACCTGTGAAGAAATAAAACTTTCGAGTGAAACATGATGAGAAAGGTTTAACTACAGGGTGGGCAAAAAATCCGTAGAAACTTTAAAAATTCATAAAAACCGGAAAAATAACCGAAATAAAAACGGTTTGCAGGGTTAGCATCGCTAGGTCACGGGAATTTTTTTTAAGACTGGAAAAAAAATTCAAAAACAACCGATAGGTGGCGCTGGTACGGTCTCCGGGTGTATCGATCCGGTACATCCAATCTGTCGGAACTGAAAGATGCGATCCGCCGAGAGGTGTCATGTTTATATCCGGACCTGCTGTACTCTGCCGTTGCTGGATTTGTGACACGCCTGCAATGTGTTATCCCCTGTGGTGATTGTCATCTGTAACACATACTACTGTAATATACGATTTGGAGGCGTTCTGTTCGTTATTTGCGTATATTTTATTTGACTTTTGCACGTCACTACAACCTATCGGCTGTTTGAGTTTTTTCCTGTCTTAAAAAATTCCCGTGACCTAGCGATGCTAACCCTGCAAACTGTTTTTTATTTCGGTTATTTTTCCGGTTTTTATGAATTTTTAAAGTTTTTACTGACGTTTTGCCCACCCTGTACTTTCAGAATCATGTAGAACTATAGCCATCTTAATGAATGGGCCCCATTCGGTCATTGCACAGGGCTGGGCACACATGTGATGAGATTGGACACAATGATTTTGAAGAGTAACTATGCAAACATGTAAGCTACTTCCAGCTAGGCTACGGAGATCTCCAGAACATCACCTTACAAGTGGGATCAGTAACGTTAAGATGCCCTTGCATAGAACCAGTACGGAGGGGGGGGGGGAAGACTCACTGAAGTCTAACCCAGGGGGTCCGGATAAAATTTTTGTTCACCATAAATTTTCTGAAAAAAACCAAGAGTATCGCTCGTGGAGAGGGGGGCGAAAACGAAATACGGTCCTAAGAGGGTCACGGGCGTAAAAAGGTGTAGAACAGGGTGAGTATGGAGTGATGTTCTGGAGATCTCCGTAGCCTAGCTGGAAGTAGCTTACATGTTTGCATAGTTACTCTTCAAAATCATTGTGTCCAATCTCATCACATGTGTGCCCAGCCCTGTGCAATGACCGAATGGGGCCCATTCATTAAGATGGCTATAGTTCTACATGATTCTAAAAGTACAGGGTGGGCAAAAAGTCAGTAAAAACTTTAAAAATTCATAAAAACCGGAAAAATAACCGAAATAAAAAACAGTTTGCAGGGTTAGCATCGCTAGGTCACGGGAATTTTTTAAGACAGGAAAAAACTCAAACAGCCGATAGGTTGTAGTGACGTGCAAAAGTCAAATAAAATATCGCTAGGGTGATTGATAAGACGTGTTGCAAGAACATGGTTGCTGAACATATATGTTAGCCTAGGTTAGCGGTTGTGCTTTGAAAAATTGATTTAGAAGGTAATGTAAAAATTCAAACCTTTAAAAATATCAGCTTTCACAGATTCATCAGCACGTTACAAAAAGAGGCAAAAAAAACTAACAATTTCCACAGAATAAAGCCATTAACACACGGACGAGATCGAGGAAAGGGATCTTCCTTCCCACGCATTTATGTCATACCGCAAAGATATTGCAACAATAAAAATTGTCACTTCCATAAAATACGGTATGCATGTTGGAAATATATAGCCTATAAATCCCATACCGCGTCCATTGATCCAGCAACGAACGTCAGAGGACAGACAATATTGCCAATCTATTAATACATATTTTATCACATTGATCATATAAGAAAAATATTTATTCCACGTGTTTTTCTAGACGGGAAAAAAAATTCAGTTTCAGATGTGAATATAATCTATATATAGTCTGTTTCAGAGACGTTTAGGCACATGTACATTAGGCTGCATATACATTATATACCAAATTTCGAAAAATGTGAATAAATCTATACAGGGTGTTCCAAAATTGAAAAAACAAGTGTTTCAAAACTTTAGGCACAAACGTCATTTTAGGCAAATCGTACGCTGTTCTGGTGCGCCGCCAACCTTTGTCAGAGCTCGCCGCGGATCGGCGGCACGACAAAGGTTTTTTGGAGATTCTCTGTCAAACTACTCTGAGGAGCTGCGGATAAGCATAAGTTATATTAAGGGGTGCCACGGGTGGAAAAAGTTTGAGAGAACCCCCCTGGGTATAGGCTATTAAGGAAAAAAAAATTCTTGAAACGGCGGCTCTCCTGTAAAATTTCCATTTTGTGACAAGATGCCCTTTACTTCTCCGGCATACAGATCAGGGTTGGCAGATTTTTGGCGCATTGCAGTTTCTCACGGTTAAACTGTGATGTCAAAACCCTCCGTCAAATACCTCTCTTAAAAACTACCAAAAATCTTAAATATTGCTTTTGAATATGAAAATTCCCGTTGAAAATACACATATTGATCGCATGTATAAAGTCACTATGCTGACAAAAAGAATAAGTAGTACTTAATATGATTGTAAAATAATTTTATGCTCTCTACAGAATTATCTTGGACAATAAATGTGTATTTTTTCATGTAAAATATAATTTGAATAGAGCAGTGTTCCCCAATGTGGGCAATATCGCCCCCTGGTAGGCGATGGAATCGTGTCCGGGGGGGGGCGATAGAAGCTACGAGTATAACGTAGGATCCTATGGGTTCACTTGAGTCGTGAAGGGGGGGGGGGAGCAATGAGAGAAACAAATTTCTGAAGGGGGCGATGGAACAAAAAGTTTTGGAAACTGGAATAGAGCATACCATAAAAAGCTGAAGGAAAAACTAGGGAACCACTGAAAACGATACCCTTATTATTCATAACATTAGAATATAGCTAGCAATCAAAATACTAAACTGTAGGGCTAAAATGTCCTTTAATTTAGCAGTGCTGATTCCATATGAGAGATGCTTAAGTAAAGCTCCTGTAACTTATTCTAATGTCGGATTACACTATAAAAGTTTTCTAAAAGTTCTTTTATAAAATTCGAAAAACTCAACCAGTAAAATTATCGGCTGCATTTGCTCGAATGTAATCTATGAGGTTTATTGGCTGGATTTTTCAAGTTTTATAAAAGGGAATTTATCGAACTTTTATAATGTAATCCCGGCCTAAGTGAAAAAGTAAGAATGACAACATTGACAATAAGTTTTTGACTGTTTTGATACTGAGTAAGTTTCTGAGGTCAAAAGACAAACTCTGTGATCTCTTATCACACATATTTTGAATGAACAGCTCTATTTCGCTTAATAAATTATACACAGGTAACCAGTAGTTAATATATAATTCTATGGTCCATTTTATCTGATCTGTTCTACTCTTTGCATGTTGAAATACTTAAAATTGCAAATTATAATTTATATTGTTTTAATTATTGTAATAAATTAGTGTTTAGAAATAAAAGGTTACACACAAACGAGTAAGTTACTCATCATGCTATTGTGTTTAAAATACAGGGCATCCATAATTAAAAGACCCTATTTTAAACTAGCCTACAAGCGAAACCAGTCATCAGAAAATTGTAAAATTTTGTGGAGGATTTCATGAAGTGATGGAAATTTGTTCCAGGGGTAAAAAATTAGTTGCACATGTCGCCACCAGAGAGCATTTTATTAAGAAATCACACATTTGGCAAACGTTTACAATTTTAACAATTGTTAAACACTTTTACAATTGTTACTGCAACAAAACATGTTTCCAAAGATGGCCATCATTTCCAGATACCATGTGAAATCGCAAGATGGCATAATTCCCAACTGACCGACGTGTGTGCGGGAAAATGTTCAGCACGTGGCGTGAGATGCTGCCTTTAAGGTCATGTAAAGTTATTGGATTGTCACGACTTACCAGACGTTTCAAATGCCCCCAAAGCCAAAAGTCGGATGGATTAAGGTCCTGGGATCAGGAGGCCATAGATTATGGAAGTGCCGTCTGATGACACTTGTGTAAAATGTGTTGTAAGAATATTCTTAACACACACTGCAATGTGTGGAGGAGCTCCGTCTTGCATAAAGACCGTGTCTGCAAGGCAGTGACGTGCTTGCAGAGCAGGAACAATTTCGTTCTTTAATAGCAATGCGTATCGCTTCCCGGTGATCGAACATGTCACTGGACCTGTAGAGCGTAACTCTTCGAAGAAGTAGTGACCGAGAATAAATGATGCAGTAAATCCGTACCATACCGTCACTTTTGGAGTATTATCCAAAAGCATCCAACGGTTTTTGATAGTTTTGGACAGTTTAAACCAGTTTTTGACGGTTTAAACCAGTTTTTGACGCTTGTCATGTCAAAAATCTAACCCTGATACAGGTATTACCCAATCAGTGATATAAAATCTGGTTTTGCCCATGGCAAATAATGCATTCGAAATTATCTGGTGATCCTATAAATATATAAAATATTTTTGCACGTGATCTAGGAACTTGAAAACATTTTTTTTTTTATTTTCTGATTTGTGCCTAACATTTGAAACACTTGTTTTTCATATTTTGGAATACCCTGTATATATTAATTTACATTTTTCGAAATTTGATATTATGTATAAGCAGCTTTGCGTGTTTGTGTGAATGAATCTGAAGAGATTTTTTTTACTGTGTTATCTATCTTTGCTGCTTACTGCAATTTTTTTCACTGCCTAAATTTTTGAAAAAGACTGCATGTCTAGACACTATGTGACAATGAAGACTTATAATCCTATGGGCATCTGAAGGACTATCGCACACGATGTATGCAGACCTCTTTCGTTTGAATCGAAGAAATAACGCTTTGTTAGGTAACCTATTTCTCAACAAATTTCTCGGGATAGAAACTGCTCTTTTATTGCGAAAATAGAAAAAAAAATCTATGAATGATACATTCATCATTGAAAAAAATGCTGAGTATGTAAGTAAGCATTTTTTCTCGAAACTAAATTGGAACCTGAAAAGTTAGGAAATATAGAAGGATGTGGCAGGGAAAATCTATAAATCCTTCATCACGTTCAGAAAAACCACGTGATACTTTATAAATAGCCACATCATCATCATCATCACATATTCCAGGATATTAAAAAGCAAAAATAAAAAGAATTCGCTACTTCGTCAGCGATTTTTCTACTCTTCCCGTTCCTGCAATCGATCAGAGCTTGGAAAATTCCGCTTATATTCCCTATAAATAAATTTTTCACAGAAGACTTACGAAAAATTGGTAACATATTTTTCCCTGAAAATGACGCAATACACGTATAAATATATGAAAAAACCCATACGATGTAATACATAAAGCCATTTTGTACCCATAACAATAATGACGTCGTGTGAACCAATAGACAGAGACACGTAATATCGCTATCTTTCTCCTCTTTCAACTCTCCTCTCTTCTCGAGAGCCATTACAAAATGTCACCAAAGAGACGACGACGATGACAAGCTTCCATCTCCATTGAAGCTTCTTTTTTTTTTTTTTTTTTTTGGTGGATGAGTGCCAATGATGAAACTGAAACTTCTCAAAATACAAAAAAAAAATAAATAAAAAAAACACTGGGAGCAGCATCATTATTACTGTTCTTTTTATGTTCTCTTTCTCCGTATCATTCTCCTTCACTCCTTTTAGCCCAAATGTGAGAGAAGACATCATTACATTTTTTTTTTTCCAACTCGGCGAAAATAACAATAATAAATTGTATAAAAGAGTTGTTGTCGGGTCAAATCAATCATCGCGTGAACAAAATAGTGATGTCGTACCTTTTATCGGGTTTTAGTGCGCATAAACGACGGAAATACGGAGAGGACCCGTAATGCGAATAATCCATATTGAGTGACTGCCAACGAGAACTACAGAAAGTTTGGATGAATATAGGCTACAAATAATAAATCAGATGTACAATTCAAAATCATCCACAAGAATATTGACTTTAAAAAAAAAATTCAATTCATTAAATTTAGAAAAAAAAAATTAAGCGTGTACAGTGAAGCTAGGTTATAACGACTTCGTCAAAAACTAGCGGTATGGAATGATTCCCATAAAGCAAAATGTTAACAGACCTTGCTTATAACGTCGATAATAGAAAGCAACGACCTTGGATACAACGACAAATTTTTCGACGTTTTCCTGAAAAATTCGCAGAATTACCGCTAATCACATTGGGGAAATGTTCGTCTGTTGTTCTATTGAAACAACTAAAGTTGAAAAAAAAAAAAAAAAAGATTTATAACATGTATGACGTTTCGACTTGTTTATTGACATCACCCATACCGTACGTCTCGTAACTTTGCTTTTCCGACTTTTTTCCACAAAAATGTAGTTTCTCAAACGGAGCTTATTATTTTTATTTATTTATTTTTTATAATACAAAGCTACAGGTTTAAACCCAATTACAGCTTGCAGTAAAAATAAAAATTTGCACAGAATAGAAAAAACGACATGATAAAGTACACAAAAGACAAAAAGTAACAAAAAATTACGCAAAATACAAAAATTCCATACAAAGATATATACAACCCAATCACAGCAAAAATCTTCTAAAGTCGGTAACAGACGAATGAAAAATATCCAGATGTTGAGGAAGCGCATTATAAAATTCGGAAAATCTGTTTACAGCACAGTAATTACCAATATTAGTATTATATGATTTGATGGCAAATAAACAATTAGATCTTGTATTGTAACACTTAATATTGAAACAGATTTCGTTAAGAATGGGTATACAATCAATTTGGTTAGTCAACAGTTTCTTGAAATAAAATAACGAGCAAGTACTCTCTGCGTCTTTGTAAGCTATTGACATTGAAACTGTTTCGTAGATGAGTGGCAGATAGAATATTGTTATAAGTACCATATTTTTTGAAATATAAATACCTTAGAAAATTGTTTTGAATAATTTCAAGACTCATAATATGGCAAGCGTGAAATGGGTTCCAGATAATTGAAGCATATTCAAGTTTAGATCTTATAAGCGTATTAAAAAGGGATATTAACGTATTACTATCCTTGAAATCTCTCGACATTCTTTTAAGCAAACCAAGTTTTTTATATGACACAGAGCGAAGATTTTTAATGTGATCAGCAAAGTTAAAATTGGTACTATAAATAACTCCCAAATCGGTCGCACAGGTTCTTCTAAGCAATTGGCTATTATTAATGTTATACGTAAAAAAGATTGGATTCTTTTTGTGAGTGAATGAAAGAACAAAACATTCATCAATATTGAGATTAAGTCTATCAAGTAAACACCATTCGTGAAGTAAAGACAACTCATTTTGAAGGCTATAACATACATCAATACTTTTAAAAATCTTCAAATCATCAGCAAAGAGTAGACAATTAGTCTACTCTTGTACTACTCTAGTCTACTACTTACTGTGAGTAGACTTAGGGGCCGTTCAAGTATTACGTCATCATCGATGGGGGGGGGGGGTTCCGATTTGCTGACTTTTGATGACAGGGGGGGGGGAGGGGGGTTTGGATAATGCTTACGTAATCAACCACCCCTTATGAAAATGTGTTAGGATTCAGAGGGGCAGAGCTGATGACGAAATTTTGCTGACAGGAGGGGGGGGGTCCAAAAATGGCTGAAAATTTTCTTACTTAATACTTGAACGGCCCCTTACTTTAATTTATGATTCCCATTAAGTTTTAAACTAACAGAATATTTTTGAAATTACCTTCCGGGCCTGATAAAATTGAAGGGTAAAAGTGGTGAACATTATAAGTGCCAAAAGGAAAATTTTTTGTAGCCCGTAGGGACGTTCACATTTGTGACCTCTTTACATGCTCTTTTGAACCACTTAGAGGCACTTTTAACGTTGACAACGTTATAAAACATTGCGCATTTGACACTTTAGCGTGAAAAACGGTGTTTGAATTTCTATTTTTATTTATATTTCGGCACTTACAGCGTTTACCATATTTCTACCGTTCAATTCTTGAAAGGACCACACTAGCCAGCGGGCCAGGGTTTGTGCACCCATACTATATTGGCTTGTGAGAAAATTTCACACGAAACCGTTCTTTACCTCTTGATTTCCGTTAGGTTTTCAAATACGTTTCACGGACTTCATCAGTATTTCGCGGAGCATCTTCAGGGAGTTTAAAAAATGGAGGTTGAAAAATGACTGGGGGGGGGGGGGGAAGAGTCCTGAAAGACTATACAAATAGAAAAAGTTCATAAACTACTAAAAAAAATCTACTAGAAAGAAAAATTCCCATTAGCCAACAAATTCTATTCCATGCTTGAGGGTTAGCGGACCCTGCCGTTAATGGCAACTTTTTTTAATTACGTCAACAATGTACATATTTTACTACCAATAACGGAAACTCCCCGTAAGTGGACAACATTTTCGGTCCAATGAATGTCCGTTATCAAGAAATTCCCCCGTAAGAAACGAAGAATATCCAGCAACAAAAAAAGACCAGCCATTTTCTCGTAATTTATGTCAAGGTAAAATATTGTCACAAATGCTGCGAATAAGGCACCTATAAAGGGAAGCGGACTCATTGTCCTCCTTTTTTGGACAAAAAAAAACCTGGTTTTGCCACTTTAAGTAACGGCAGTCTATTCGTTAAAAAAATAATAGCGATAGTACCGACTTCACACTTTGTTCAAATATTAAGGATAAGTTAGCCTGGGGTTTCAAGGACCTCTAGCTGCGAATATCTACATCTTTATCCGAACGAGAAACCGATGATTGACGAGACCATGAATATAAGTGCCAATAGAAAAATTAATTTCATTAAATATTGAAATATTCGCAGGCACTTCGTTTCGTCTGCACCAGCGTAAAAAAATTGAACTTATCAGATATGCACATCTATATATAGACCATGTGCAGTCGAAAATGCGCACCATAGAATGGTCCATTTGTCAGACGGAACAAGAAGTCGGCGAATAATAATTGCGATAATTTTATTTCGAAAATGGGTTCTTGGCATTCATCCCACAATCTATCGGTCGGCAGATATGTGAAGGGGGGAGGGAGCTAATTATGCCTTCGAACGTAGAGGTGGGTGGAAGTGAATGTGAAACATTCATTTCCATGAAATATGAAGAACGAGCGAAAAATACTTCGGCCCTGGAAGCACGATCGTACGCATCATCATCAAAAATATCAATAATTCCATCTTCCCCCACCGTCATTTGAATTCCCTAGAGCAGAAAAATTCATGTTTGAGAATCGTTTCGTTTTTCTCGCATATTCAATACATTAAGATTACACGTATCCACAAACACAAAAATTATTGCAATCACTATGCTTTATGCACTTGACTCTCACACTTTCAATTTAGAAAACAGGTGGCAGTATTTCCGGGAGACACAACACGCCTCACGACACTCACAAATACATGAACTTTCCGGAATCTCACTATATACTGTTCGTGCACCCACTTTAACCCCTTCGCTTACAAGCAAATTGGCAAGAAATTCTGATGCTCCATATTTGACGAATCGGCAATAAATACAGTAACCTTGTCCTAATCGAACCGCACAGTATAAAAAGGGAAGAAAAAAAAGCATAAATAAAAGAGTAAGACAGAGTATAAAAGATAAGGTAATAAGAATTGTAGGTATCAAAAGTTAGGTTTCTTTTTCACCCTCACTGTTCTCTTTCACTCTTATAAGAAAGATACATCATATGTGAGGAAAAACAACCACTATTAGGGTATACGAAAAAGAAAAAAATTGTAAGGTTGCAACAAAGCTTTGGGATGATCAGGAGAGAGGAAAGAAAACAGAGCGAACTCTTGTTTGAATTCATTCCACTGGCGTTTGGACGCAATATTACGTCTTTTGATCGTAAAGTGGTTGGAATATATAAAATTAGAATAATACCTCCAAACGCAGGGCCGAAACTAGAGAGGGACAACTACTTCACCAAACACCAACTCTGGCCATATCGCTATATTGCAATTTACTGCCATTAGTGAGATGGGTTGGAAGTGAAGGCGCTGTCTATCGGTGGTCGCCTCGAGTTCGTTAGGGAAAATATCTTATCAATATCCTCCCTTGGGTTCGAACCCGGGACCCTGACAACAACCTTCACGATGGTAGACGAGAATCTTACCACCATGCCACTCGGGCACAGAGAGGGACAACTGTCTCGTACGGCAAAATTCAGTGGTGGAGGCGGAAAAATTATGTATTATGGTTCCCCCTCCCAAAAAAAAATCCTAGTTACGGCCTTATCTAAGAGTTGTATGAAATTCATCAGGATACGTGCAATAAATATGCTTCACCATTCATTGAATATGCAAAGGAATTATAGCGATTGCAGATGCCTTGTAATCAAAATATCTTTCGAGACCAGAAACCCTCCCCCCCCCCCTCCCATTGGATGGTTTTACGTAGATGGAACGAGTACGTCACCATTCTCCCAGCAACGGATGGGTTAAATTACAAATTCCTCTCGGAGATGCATAAAGTAATATTCAGGTGCATTTTGTGATCAGCAACGAACGGCGGAAGATGTAATAACGACCAGTGGTTATTTCACCGTCAGTGGCTAACACAAGTGGAGGGAAGAGGGGGTTTCAACTTTCATCATATATAGATCACCTTTCGAAACAAATATCTCAAACTTCCAAGAGTATGATAGAGCGGCAATCACAGTGAATCCCAAACGGCCGACATTCGCCCTGGATAAAATAGAATCCTTAATCAAGCTGAGTCATCGTCGAACCGGGAGAAACAGTGAAAAATAGAACTGCGATTCCAGACAATCATACTTATACCGAATTTACGATCACCGATGAAAGCGTTTTGATATCATGGAAAACAACCTGACAATTCCGTCAATTGCCTTTGAACTGCCACCTAGAACGATCTGTAACTACAGAATTTTAGACAGAACTCTCGAAAAATTTCAGTAAGCCGTCAAAACAGAGAGAGAGAGAGAAAACAAAAGGGGGGGGGGGCAGTCCAACACCTTTCTCGACTCCAATGGATCAGTTGGAATGTTTATTTTTCCGGGTAGCAATGCTCATCATACAAGGAACCAGTGCAGCAATTGGCCATTCCTAGGCCCTGTGCAAGAATTCGCATTTAAGGCCGCTTCTGAGCCCCCCCCCCTCCCTCCAAGTGTGCTCTGTGCGGGTGCACCCCTGCCTGGTTACGGCACTGCAAGGAACTACAGTGATTTCTCAATTATGTGTCGGAACAAGGAAAAGGGACGCATAAGTGAGAGAGGAGTGTAAGTGAATAATATTATTATGCTATATCTTTGAGCGGAGTGCAGAAAATCGTTTGTGATCACAAGTGAGATCACCCTATTTAATAAAAGAGGTCCCCCCCACCCCGGAAACCACAGCGCATTAAGAAGAGAAACTTTCCGAGCACTAATGTCGAGACAATCTTCGGAAAGAAAAGATAGTAGTCTCAGGAACCGAACTCCGGTCTTTCTCCGGTCGTCAATCCGGGCGAACGTCACGCTAGTATGCATGTAAATGTCTGACGAAAGTTAAAGTCGTGTCTCTTTGGTAGAGTGCACTTGCTTAGGTTGCAAGAGGACCGAAAGAGACTACCACCTTTTCTTTACGAAGTTCATCTCGGCATTAATATCACTGGACAACAATGGAGTTGCGTTCAATATGGAAAATATAGAATACAACTTCGAATGGTTTCGACCTGATGAACACGAATATCACCCTTCCCCTAATGAAAAAGTTTTGTTGGCTCTTGTTTTTTGAGATATTACCCTGTTAACAGTTAAAACGTACAGTGCTTTACGAGCGTTACTGTATGGTGAAAAAGTGGTAAGGATAATAAAACAACGTCACCAGGAAAAATTGTCAATCTTGATGCTGACTGACTACTGTTGGGCAATTGTAAAAGATGCTCCTGAAGTCCAGTACAAGTGCAATGCAAAACAAAGTGCGCGTCCGACACCGATAAACGAACTATTCTGCTGTAATTCATTTGCATGTATGTGTTTTGTTTATACAGGGTGCAGAGCACACGGAGTTATCGCATTTTACTGGCGAACTGTAGATCTTAGAAGTATACTTCCACAATTAGAAAAAATATTCATATTGCGTGTAGTACTTAAATATGTCATTAATGTTGCAAGGGGTTGTATTAAAATAAAAAAAATTAGCTTTTTTATACAGTCCCCGTGAGCTTCGAAACCCAATTAAGAAGTTGTTGCCCTGTCTCTCCTAATGCCAGCAAAAAAAAAATCCATGTTTTAAGTGCAATATTCGCTGAGATATTCGAATTCAAAACAACGGAGGAAAGTTGGATAAAAACACTCTAAATGTGGAAAAACGTTTTAACCGCATTTAAAGCGGGGACTGTATAAAAAGTTAATTTTTTTTATTTTAATAACTATACAATCCCTTGAAACATGAATGAAATATCCGAGTACTACACGTTACTTGGAAACTTTTTCTAATTGGAAGTATACCTTTAGGATCAACGGTTCGCCAGTAAAATAGCATACACCTGTTACCCATGCACCCTGTATATAAATTATATATATCTGATGTACATTTTTATTTGTGTTTTTTCCCCGTGTAATACCCCGTTTACTTTGCACCCTGTGTGTGTATATATATATATATTAATGTAGTTTCTCTATAAATCGGAGAAATTACACTGGTAAACAAAATTTCACTTTTTCGTGTTTCTTTGATCAAATAGGGTCATTCTTATAGTATTTTCCTCACTGATTCCGAATCTGTTTTCAGAATTTGTGTGTCAGGCATAGTTTTTGACTAAGACTTGTTTAAAATTTTGAAAAACGTATATTTTTCGCATTTGCTTACAACTTAAAATAGTTTAAATTCTAATATTAATGACAGTTCAAAAGGTATTTCTACGTGATTTTCTTCTGTATTTTGCAGCAGGAATATCTCTTTTTAATGTACAACAGTAATCGGCCAGCGTGTTTGGGCTCCACTTGCTTTGATAACGCGATTCCATGATGGATATGTCCTGGTGGAATCGCTCACCGTGCTAAATCGTTAAGGTCAGCCTGGCTCAATACGTGTGGTTCTGAGGAACTTCTGTGAAGTCTGGATCATTCTCATCGTCGGGCATACCCTCCGCCTTAACATGAGCATGGCCCTCCTCTGTACAGAAGTTTTCAACTGACTTGAAATTCCAGTGATTTTGGTAGTACAGAAATAGCAGTCGGACAAGTGATCCTTAGGCTCTCTCCATACCATAGGAACGGCGAATGCTATGTGGCAAGGCTTCTTTCTTAACCAACTTGCAAGCAAAGTAGCACAGGAGGCACAACATATATGTGGTGCCCAAAACTTGTCCTAGTCTCCGATCTTGCAAACAAAATATAGTTCGTAACTTTTGCAAATCAATGGCATTAGTTTTTTCTTTGCGATTTAAAAATGAGCTCTCCACAAATATAACAGAAAATAACCGAATGATTCAAACAACTTCGAGGCATTTTCAGAAATAAGATCACCAAAAAACACAAAACTGAACTGAAAAGCAACGAAATGAGAAATGAAGCTTCTCCTACACAAGCGTCTAGGTAAAATAGCACGACCAGCATCAATGGCATCCAACTCATTTCTCTCCTTATTTCCAGGAATTCCCTAGAAAGGGTGAAAGGGACTCTTAATTATCTTGTCCCCATGAATAGCACATGATCAGAGGTATCTCAAAAGAATCTTGATGTACTATTCCATAATATTTAGTCAGATGAGGCAAGTTTTAATGGTCATAATACCCATTATTAGGCTAAAAATATTGATCTTCTAAGTATAGAGTATTACGGCTAGTTAGGCTAACTCGCAACAATGGAAAATGCAATTGCGGAAAACTAGTGCCTGATGGATGATTTCTGACGACGGATTCAGAATCAGCATCGAAAAGTACGTAAGAAACAGCACTCAGCGTCCAAGAAACAAAAACCTTGTTTACCAGTGTTATTTGTGTTGTGTGTGTTTTTCCGCGTATTTTTACTTTGTTTTCTATACAGTATACATACTTATATTCTGTTCCAATAAATATTGTGTTATTGTATGTATATTAAATGTGCAATTTTGGAGAAAAACCGCAGCCAATCCAGCCTTTTTAATAGTTAAATTTGTGTTCAGCACATCGAATTACATAGGCAACGACTGTTTTTATTCAAGACGCAGGAACTTTGTCAAACTTTTGTTGTTCAGTGTAATGGGTTGTTAATTTTCGGTCATTCTTGACCGTTTAATGCAGTCGGCGGCGGATTAACGGTCAAGTTACGGCTTTCTAGAGGACCACGAAGTCTTCAGAAGATTTCGGACGTAGTAACTAGACTCACCAGTATGTTACGGCGATTGAAAGTGCCGGAAGATACTGTATTTGAAAGAAGGTGGGGTACGTCATCTATCTCGGAGGAATAAAATTATTATTTTTTCCCTCGAAAACAATTTCGTACTTAAGAAATTAAAGTTCTCACACACACACAAAAAATAATAATACAATAAATAAACCCATATAGAAAGAACGATTTTGGAAGTTTAAAGCTAATGAGGTATTTTTCTCAATTAACATCTATCTCAGTTCCATTCACAAAAAAAAAAAACTACCGTTTGTGTCTCAAATACATAATCTAAAATAGTTTACAGTCCCGAATAATAAAAGAAATTTTTTTACACAAACTAGAGCTATTTCTCTGCAAGACGGTGGGGGGGGGGGGGGGGCTTGGCGTATAAAAATAAATGTTAGAAACATTTATCGACGATTTCGTAGGAGGGCAAAAGAATTTTTCTTCAGTGCATTACTGAATAGATTTTTTTTCTTCTTTCTTTCAAACCTCCTGAAGAGCCTTAACAGAGTTTCAGGAGAAAATAGTAGTCCAGATAATGTTTTCGAATTCAAGATAGAAAAACCAAAAGAAATTGCGAAAAAAATGGAAAGGAATTTTTTTTTTCCCCTCATCTCGGACGATTGAACAGATATGAAGGAACACATGAGAGTTAGTAGATATAAAAAGAAAAGAAAGATCCAAAAAAGAAAGATCCAAAAAGCTCCAATATTATTTATTCCTCGCATTGTCTCTCTCAGTTACCATGGAAATGGTTCGTTCCTCTCGCAGCTCCGATCCACTACCAACCCCACAAAACTTCTCTGCGCGTGTTATTTTTAGAATACTGTGCTTAGACCTATATACATAGAAAGCTTCCGCGTCAAAAGGAAACTATGTCTCCGAATAGTAACACTATGAGGATGGTCCTGGATCGATGGATTTCTCCAGATACCGCCACCTCTCTCTCCGGTATTATACTTCTCCTTTACCGACCATATACCTCTGAGTTCCAACTCTTCAACAGACACTCACACATACGCCATGTCTGGATAGCGATCAATACACCGTTTTGGGGCGTAGTCGGCGCCACGGTCGCCCAAGATTCAACGTCACGCAAAACACATCGAGTTTGGAAGCGAGCACACGCAATACTTTTTTCCTGCTTCTTCTTCCTATCCACCCACGCATACAACACATCATTCCCCCCCCCCCGCCCCATGTATCCCGAAAACAACATTCAGTTTCCCGAGGAAGGTAATTAAATCGACCGAAATCAAAGGGAAAATTTGTTTCTGGATTAACTCGGAAGAGAGCCCGCGACCTTATTATTCCCTTAAATGCTCTTCTGGAATTAATTTGTTGGCTAAAAACCTCTTATTCAAGCCATACAAACCTAATTACATCCTCAATTGTTTTTTTTTTCTTATTCTTCTTTCTTCTCAAATGTCAGGTAGTAAAACCGAAACCATCGGCCATCATTATTAAGGACGGCACGTTTCTTTAGAAAACACCCACCCACACCTCTATTACACCAGAATGAAATTACTCGGGTTTCAATGAAAACAACGTAGAATGAACGTTGGCGTACGATTTCTAATTCACCAATTAAAAGACGTCAACTGCCACTGTTCCAAATGACCCACTGCAATATTTTTGTCACGTTTTTGTATTTAGCAAGTACATATCCAGAAGACGGCCATATACTCTTTCAAAATGAAAGTACGAGTAAATAAACACGTGTGTGGTGCCCCAGTTTGGAAGCAGTTATTTTCTTGCATTTGTATATGTAAATTAGGAAACTCGACACTGCCTTATTATTGGCAGAACCTCCGGGGCCATGGATGTAAATCCACCAACACTATTTATCTATTAATAAAATACACAAGCGTGCAACACGCATACATGCCAAACTTTTTTTGTCGTTTCCAATGTAAAAGATTGAACCTTCTTATGCTTTATTTGATGACGATATCGATTCACGATAACTTTCACGTCGCCGATAATCATATTAGACGTCGTGTCGTTTGCTGAACATGAACAGATTGAAATCGCACACAAAAATATATCATGAATGCATCCAACTTCACTTGTATCAGTAGCAATCCTAACAATTTACGGTTTCTGGACTGGCATTATTGATTGAAAACTGATTTTTAAAAAAAATATAAATACCACAAAAACCGAGATATACTAAAACGTCGGTGGCTATTCATTCTTCCTTCAGCTTACCGACAAGCGTGTCCTTTCTTTTCTTTCACGTTGCTGAACAATAAGTGTGTCCAGCAACGTGAATGGTACGTGTGTGTGCTGTCACCTATTTAACAAATTAGTAGGCGGTATAACTATGACTCCTTGACGTGTTAGGCTGACTCATCCGTGATCTTTGAGCTAAGTGGGTTTTAAGTATTACCGTTACAGCCAATCGATGTTCCCTACCCTGCTTTTTTTAACGATTAGAATTCACTGAATAAAAAACTGGTTTTGCCGCTACAAGATGGAGAACGATAAGTTTGCCCGGATACATAGGCAACTTAGGTATAGAGGAAAGTGCCTAATATATCTCACCCCTTTTGAATTTCTGTTATAAAATTCCTGCATTGCACAAAAAAGGGGGAAATAATTGACGGAATATGTTCATAGACAAATGCAGTTGTTTAGAGAGATAGGCGGCTCTTTCTCAGCCCAAGATATCAAGGAAACATTTTATTTTCTGGATATTATGCTGAGGTGAACTCGAAAAGAAAAGTGCTACTAATGCCTCTACTTCAGTGCTTCACGCCATAGTGCGTGAAATAAGGAAGGCAGGGTCGTGTCTCTAGTGGTGTAGATGGTAGCATGCTTGTCCGGTATGCAAAAGGACCTGGGTTAGAGTCCCGGCGGAGACATGATGACTTTTCTTTTCCGAGTTTATCTTAGCATATAATATCCAGAAAATAAAATGTTTCCTTGAAATGCAGTTGTGGTTTTCGCCGATAATGATATTGAGTTATAGAAACCCCCCCCCCCAAAAAATATACTTTTTTGGGGGGGGGGGACTAACGTCGAAATTAACATAATTCTCTAACAGTATCCCTAATTACTCACTAATTAGGAATACAAGAATATTGTCACTGATTTGAAGTTTTTAGTGAGAAATAGCTGCCTGTAACTTGAAAAATGTTGCTTATTAGCTGATGAAGTACTTTTATAATTTACCAGAGAGAGAAATTCTAGTTATAATCAGAGCATGTTGCTTTTTTTCATAAAACATTCGGAAAACGCTTAGATCATATTTTAGAGAGTTAGGCTCAAATTCATACAAACTGAACAATTGCAAACATGAGCCAACTCGAACTAACACCTGCTTGATTTTTTTTAAATAAGGGAAAAAAAGTAAATGTAAAATAATACGAAAGTATCGCACGGTACAGTATTTGGACTACTCAGTGAGTGTTATATTAGGAAATCACAGCTTCAGACGAGTTCAAGCACATATGAAGTTCATCGAAACGTGGCTTGAATCAAACTAAGAAACAAGAATTACTAACGCATTTCAAAACTTTTACTGTCATCTTTATGTTTTTAATATTTCATCTTTATATTTTAATTTATTCATATCTAGTCCTGTCTTCTTCAATAAAGTAGGCCTTCTGAGAATCTTTCCAAAAATATTGAATCCCCTCTCCACTGGCCCCGATGGGATCCCAAATCATATTCTCAAAATTTGAGCTGATAAAATTCCTAATTATCTTCAAACGTCTCATTGAACACATTTAGCTTGCCCTCTGACTAAGATAATCCCAATTCATATAAATCGGGTTCTCTTTTACATCCCCCTTAATTTCAGACCAGTCACTATTATATCTACATGCGCCCACTTCATTTTAAACTGCTGGTCATTCTCTGCCTCCGTTATTGAACTCAAGCACCAACCGTTTTCCACATGTAGACATATCTTTCGATTAACCTTCCTTTTCAAAATCCTTCACGGTCTTCTTCATATCGACACTTCCAATTTGCTAACTGCAGCTTCACACTCTTCCAATAGAATGAACCATTCCCAAAAATTGAAACCCATATTTGCATCCACAAATTTTTTTCAAATTTAGTTTCTTTCCTCGAACAATAACCGATTGGAACAACCTCCCGTCAAACATTATTGATTGTACACCAGGTTCTGATTTCTTTTGTAACATCAACTGTCTCTTCTGTCAAATTTCACTCCTGCATTCCCTTGTATAGGCCTCGGTCAAGCAATATTGAATAAATAAATAATTTAATGTGTAGCTGAAACTTACATCAAAAAAAAATATTTCATTAGTCTAAAAAATATAAAGTTGCACATCAAGACCAAACATCCGCACTGTATCAGCCGCAATTCAGAGCTGAACTAGTTCATGAAGAAACAAGATGAGACAACTACCAATAAGTTCCAGCACCTACAGCACTTGAAAACCAAGGGGGTGCGATATCAGGCACGTTTCCCCCATGCATTGGAATGAATACATTTCGAATTCGTCAAAATGCCGTAGTTAGACTTTCTCGTCGAAAACCAGCGCGCATTCGTGTTACAAGGTTGGAAGAAACCATAGAAAATTAACCTCAGCCGTCACACGAACAACTCCCAGTTTAAGACACATGTAAACTAAGGCTGCGCTGCTGTTGCTGAAATTGAACTAAGGTACAGGAAGCCGCACACTAATCCTCTTAACACACGGTTGCACAAAATCAGATGATACCGCAAAAGGAGGATCCAAGATCTCTTCAAAAAGGAGGGGGGGGGGGTATTGACACAATGGAATCGAAATGATAATAATGCATTCATGAAATTGCCTTCGCCAGGTGAACAAGTTTTTAAAAGCAGTCGAGATTCGATGACGAATCTCACGGTAAATCCGAACGGCAAAGCTAAGCAGGACTTATCCCGTTACCGGGATCTCTTCCAAAGTATATTGGCGACGTCTGGGGCAAGCATACTCCCTCGAGGTTTACCAAAATGTTCAAAGCTTTAATGTGTGTAATTTAATTATACCAAAATGTTACAGGTTCATCATTTACAGATGTTCAAAGTCACGTGGTGAGCAATAAGAAAATTAGTTATAAATATTTCAGTAAAACTTCCGAATATAATAAATTTCCGGTTTTTTTTATTCATATATCCAGAGCTGTCCTCACAAGAAAGCGGGACCCAGTTCGAAAATAATAGAGGGGGCCAGGTGCGTCTTAACAATTTCGAGCACCAAAAATGTTTAGAACTCCCCCCCCCCCATTTGCCCGAATATTGTATATTTGGGGGGGGGGTGCAGGGGAATCCGGTATCCATCAATTCAGAATATACAGGAATGCTTCGAATTATCTATATAAAAGTTTGCACACACACAATTAAATGTTCTAATTAATACAAAAATCGATGAAAATCCAACACTGAAGGTAACTTTGGATTATTGAGAGGAAACAATTCCCGAAACTTATGGAAATTTTAGAATTAATGAATTAAAAATAATTGAAAGAAATAATTCCCGCACCAATGAAAATTCAATACGAAAGAAATAATTCCAGAATTGATAAATATTCATAATCAACGGGACAAAAAAATTTCTAGAATCACTGAAAACAGAATTACTGCTGGGAAATAATTCCAGAATTGAAGGAAGAAATAATTCCAGAAGTGATGAAAATTCAGAATTAATGCAAAAAATAATTTGAAAATTGAAGAAAACGTCCAATAATTCACCATGACATGGACATCAATTTATTCGTTTCGACACGATCGTTCTAGGATACACGTAGAGCCGCCGTTTAAAGGATGTGCGACAGGTGCGGTCGCACAGGGCCCCACAGCTTGAGAGGCCTTTGCGGGACGTCTCAAACGGCGGGTGTACATACAGTATATCTTAAACCGATCGTGTCGCAAAGGAATAAACTGATGTCTATGGATACCTTGAGTTCAACGATTGTATCATAGCTAATCAATCATTTCACTATCAATGAACTGCATGCAAATCAAGATTCGTGACTTCACACAAATGAATATCGTAATTATAACCATTTCTTGAGAGACGATAGACCCACCTGAAGCAAAAAACTCGCCTGAATATAAACGATTTTTCTCTCCCCCCCCCCTTCTTTTGAATCTCCGCTAAGTATACAGAAATGGAAGAGAAACATTCGAAAATATGGGATTTAATACTTACACATGGTCTCCAAAGCAGAATGTTTTGCATTGTTCTACAACCCGCCCTTGTTTGACTGGAAATTTTCTGCGGTAAAAATCCCCATAATAGTGTTTCCCACACTTTTCTTAAAATTCTTCCAGATTGTTCTACGACGTACGTCGCAAATTTCGGCATATTCTGCTTTGGGGCGCATGGTAATAGAAATAATTCAACCGGCTAATTAGATCTAAATCGCAACTGGTTCGAAAACCATTGAAGAACCACCACATCACTCTCTTTCTCACACCCCTAGCTTTCAAAAGTGCCTCGGAAGCGCTTTGTTACGCCTTTTGGCTTTATTATCGCGCACACACCTTTCACTGCCACCGTTTTTGAAAGGCCGTAATCAATAATACGTGCATCAGCTCTTTGAAAACGTTCTCTCTCTCTCTCTCTCTTCCGAAAACAGACTCGACAATCCTCTTGAAAGGAGTAGTACTCTATAAGGTTTCAAGTTCCTTACCCACTCCCTTTCAAACGCATCGCACGCGATATGTAAATGAGTCAAGTGCCCACCAAGAAATTGAGAGAGAGAGAAGCAGTCTATCCTTTCTCCTTTGAATTTTCTTGACGAGGAATTCGAAATTTTGATGGCAAGGGGCCTTTTCTCATAATGGGATGGGTGTGGCCCGGGTTCCGTAGAGCCTGCCCGAATCCGTCCAAAATGTTAAAATGACAAGGCAGTGACGGGAAAAAGTAGGAAAGGGTCGTGTCCCGATTGCGGAATCACGTACCATACATCTGACACGTGATGGAAATCGAACGACATTGCAGCTATCGAAGTTCATTAAAATAATAATTAATACCATGCGAGTGATTAATGGTATTATTACGAAAATAATATCTGGAGGCATCTATATATAAATCACGTTTGTATATTTACTCGCTACCGAAGAGAGATTATATATATATATAATGTTAATAAATCCGACAAATCCCCGGTAAAGAACTAATAATCGCTGGAAGCCGTTTAGCCTGAAGTATGAGAAATTAATAATTGGGTCGTAATTAGCCATTACGACTTGTTCTTCATCAATTCATAACCGATGTCAGTACAGTATTGATATTTCCTTTCGTGTAAATACGTCGCTTTTCGTGGATTGTTCGTCAATTAGCATTTTACTACGGGCTCTTATTTAAGATGTTGAAGCTAAAATAAATTTGCCAAATCTTGATACTGTGTTAAAGATAAATTGGCTTTTACAGCACGACGGCGTAGGAGAAACGCGCCGTAAGATTTTAAGATTGTAAAAGATTTGTGGAAGTCGCAGTGAATACGTTCGTGATTTACGTGATTTGAGTCTTTTTACGAGTGTGCCTGATTATAATTGTAGGCATTAAAGGACACCCAGTCTTTGTGTATTTTATTCATACTCTTCCAGTAATAGATAGACGTTTTCTTACCATATGATACTAAACATTGTCATATCGGAACATTCTACTCACACCTGGAAAGACAATCAGCAAGTGTAAAACGAATGACACACAAGATTCACAAAGATGAATCAACTGACAGATAAGTCAAGGATGCCTTACTTCCAGGGGTTTTTCACGTATTGGGACACTTGAGATGAGTAGTATAAAGTCACTTACAATCCGGTCATAAATCCATTTGTTGTACCACTGTGGTTTCAGGGGAGTCTCCATAATTTTAATGGCTTGGGACCCAGACATTTTTATGGGTCCTGTTGAGTGAGCCATGAATATTTCAGCCATACAGTATTTCAGTATTTATTAAGAAGTCAGCATTCGAAAAGGCATAACATTATATCAGAATGCATATGAATACCAAAAAAACTACACAAAAATATGACCAAACTAAAAAAATTAATGAAAGGAATACATAATTCCAGAATTCATGAAAGAAATGAATAGTTACGGAGTTCATGAAAGAAATGCATAAATTTCAGTTCATGAGAGAAATTGGCAATTCCATAATTCATAAAGGAAATACATAATTCCAGAGTTTGTGAAAAATGCACAGCTCCAGAATTCATGAAAGAAATGCATAATTCCACCGCCAATCGACTGTTTTTACAAGGGGACACCAGTATCGATTGGTAAGGGACAATGCAAGGTTATGTTGTCACGGGGGAATTTTTCTCTAATAGGGTTGTCAATAAATGGAATAGCTTACCCCCGGAGGTAGTAAATTGTAACACAATTGACACGTTTAAAAAGGAGTATGGATAAACACTTTGGGGTAAATCGAGAAGCTATTCATACTTGGACTAAGACAACCATAAGTATTCTTTATGGGCATTGTATAAGATTTTATCATGTGTATATGTTGTTTATAATGTTTCTAATTACATTTTTAATTGGGTTGCTTTTTTTTTTAAATATATGACATCCATATTTGTTATGGGCATCTTTTTCTCAGCCACCTCGCTGGGCATTTTGCCTGTTGTGGTGTTGTATTTATATTTGTATTTCAGGTGAGAAATGCATAATTTCAGAATTTATGAAAAATGCATAATTAATGAGAAAAATTTCATGATCAATTTAAAACATTTCATAATTAATGGGGGGAAAATTCGTAATTTCTTAAAATATACTTCAAAATTAATGAAAAATTATATAATTTATGAAAAAAATAATTTCTGAACTAGTGAATCTTTCAATCATTTGGAGCCCCTGTTCAATTCGGGGCTTTGAGCTCGGGCCCTGTCATTAGAACTGTTAAGATGCCGCTGACTTGTTTCACTAATTTTGAAAACTAAACATTTCGTTAATCAGGAAAATTCAATGAAAATTTTCAAATTAAAAAAAGACCGACGGGTCGCAAAATTGGCCGTGTTGCCGATTTTGGATCGAGACTGAAAAAGGTTAAGAGCCACTGCGTTACACAGACATGATTCACATCATACAGAATGTCGCGGTATCATTCTTCAAAACTATTCTAATGCTGCCATCGCCAGCACGTGAATGAAATGCTCAAATTGCTCATCCCTTTGTTTCCGAGTCCCAGGGTTTATAACAATTGACACGCGTCTGATAGCTTCCTTATTTGTTTGGATGGCTAGTGCCGTCATTCACACACTTTGGCAGCCGACATTCATATCTCATGTCAGTAGCACACACATCTGGTGTTCTGCTATTTACACTTTAGGTTATTTAAGGTGCCGCCATTCGTCCAGCCACAACACACTTCAGGCACCGCGGACATTTCACAAGCTGTTTATGTTCTGCACAGCGTACAGAAGCCGATATACATAGTTTTATGGTAAATCTGAATCACATTTGATCAATTTCGTCGCGTACCAGGGTCATTCTCTGCACACGTAAATCGGGGCCTACAGTGGAGAATGCGGAAGGAGGGAATTTTACGCCGAGACCCGTCCTCAAGACTGCTCCAACGGCTTACAAAAGGTCTAGTAGGCTAATACAGGCCTACAGTTTACAGCGGATTCTTAAAGCCGCGCACATATCGCGGCGACCAAAAGGTGCGGAAGTGTATAATAGAGACAAGCGAAAAAAACAATTGTATTGTTTTGTTCTATACCACGCATACTCCAGAGAGCGAGGCGAAGGAGAGAAAGAGGCCACTCAATAACGTGCGCGATTTGAAGAAACCTGTTTGTTTTCACCTCGATCTGCTGATTGTGGTTCGTTTTTTCCCCTTTCTTCTTTCCTTCTCTTTTGCGGAGGGATGATGATCATTTCATCGCACCCTTATATTTCAGAACAAATCCGGTCACTTTCTCTATCCTCCTCCTTTACTATAAATACAACGCCACAACAGGCAAAATGTCCAACGAGGTGGCTGAGAAAAAGATGCCCATAACAAATATGGATGTGGATGACATATTTGTATAATACAGCAACCCAAGTAGAAATGCAATTACAAAAACCAAAAACTATACATACAATGCCCATAAAAAATATTTATGGTTGTCTTATCCACTATGAGTACAGATACAAAGGGTTTTCCCTTTCATAGCTTCCCTGGAGAAATCTGAAGGCTAACCAATAACGAGAGGAATTCTTGCGATAACGATGCAGCAGGGTTTTGTTGAAACCACGTGGGTTTCACCAAGTTTTTTTGTTTTTTTTTCAAAACATCACAAAATTGGCCAAAATATAACTTTTTCCCCCTTGAAAAGTATCATATTGGTTTATTTATTAGCGAAAATTCTTCATTTTTACCACATTTTCCATTCTTGGGGTACATTATGATGTATCTATATGTATGTATCTTTTTAAATGGTATGAGATGGTATGTGTTTTTGTTTTTTTTCAAAAAATCTCATGAAAATGGCCTGAATACATACAGGCCTATATATTTTCATATAAAAAGTAGCTTAGTTATATACTGTATCAAAATTTCTCATTCTTTCCACATTTTCTAACTTTGGGTTATATTCTAATGCTCTATCTTCAGCAAATTCGTGAATGAGGATTGTATTATCTCACAGCCCCCCCCCCCCATAAACAAGCAGCAACAGTAGTGACTTTACTATCATGTTAAGAGCCGGTGGTCTTACAATCCAATAACGACACCAGCAGCCCCTAAAGGACAAAGACCAGTGTATTAGTAGTTACATTTTACCTCACGGGCATTTTTATTTTCTCCATAAGAAGCAGCACACCTCATACTGTATATCACCACCAGGCTTAATACTGAATTTTTTTTTTTTAATAATTTCACCATTACCCCCAGTTCATCAAAGTTCTACTGTACAGTAAGTGATTTATGAAATGATAATCAGCTATATACAGGGTGATTACAATTAAAGTTCCGATTCCTAAACACTGTACAACGAGAACCACTGGTCAGAACGACTTGAAAATTTGCATGGATACTCCTGAAACAATAAAATTTTCTTTGGTGAAAAAAAAAAAATTAAAATGTATAAGTAAACAACGCTGTACTTAATTATAGCGGTTTAATCTATCTTGTGCAACCAAATCATTTTGGCACTTCAACAGTATCAGTGTGTGAATAGCAGGGCTGGACAAATTTCAGGCGACTAGAAAATCGGTTTTGCGCCTGAAATCTTATACGCTTTAAATAATTTTTCTTTTTGAATTCGTAATTATGTGTCTTCAACATAAGAACGGAAAAATAAGAAAAAACATTATTTAGGACTGTTTTTCTAGGGGCGAAAACATGCTTCACTCCTAACAATTTATCTGGCACCTAAATTTTTTTTTAACTGTCCAGCCCTGATGAATAGCAACTTTTATAAAGATGCACATTACAACACCAGCAAAGCAGCTGCTGAAGAACCATTTTGACAGTAACAGGATGATACGACACCTGAACCCTTGCAACTTTTGCTTTGGATATACCCCGAAATGTTATGTGAAGTGGTCGGATTGCAAACTTTGGTTAATTGAAAGCCCATTTACATCATTACCATGACATACTCTGTTCTGTTGTTGAACAAGCATTTTTCCGCTTCCACCTCACAGCCAGAACACGGTTTGACAACATATTTAACATTTCTTGTGTAAGTTGTAGTTGTTTGTTTCAAATGTCATTAAAAATCATTTTTGTGATGTCTTCATGAATTATCAAATTGTGCCATGCTAATTAAGATATCACTTTGCCCTGAGTGGCTATCGTTTTCATTCTGTGAGCGAATTTCTCATGTGCTGGATTAGTACAGCGTGTTGTCTATTTCACATTTTTAAGTATTTCTTCTCCCTTCGCTATATAAAATTATATTGTCCTCAGGAATATTCATGCAATTTTCAAGTCATTTTGACCAGTGGTTTCTATTTTGGTGTTTTGAAATCAGAACTTTATTTATGAGAAAATATCTTTTATATAGTCCACCACCAATGATGACATAACCATGTTATCAACTCACCTTTGAATAAAACTCCTCGAGCACTTGTACAAGAGGAAAGGCCGATATTACCAATAGGTGATGTAGCCTGGACTACTTTAGGTTGTATGATCATTTTATTTGTTGCAATATTTGTTTCAGAATAGGCTCCAACAAGAATTAATCGGACATCGAACTTGTGACCCTCAATGAACCTATTTTGATACAATGGGAGAGTGCCTTATCGACCTAGACTACCGCATCCCCCATTGCACATCTTAAGGTACACCTACATATACTAACCCGCTTTGAGTGAGGTAATAAATAAATGCACTTTCGGCTTTTGCTATTTTTTCATCCACCCACAACCCGGTTGGGACCGCAGCGTCAAAGCCTTTGAAAAAATCCCAGAGACGCAAAGTAAGTTTCTTTGATGTGCCAACCGTCGGCGGGTCATGCCAGATATGACGTTCGTCTAGTGTGCGTTTCAGTAAATCAAATTTCTCCACTCGATAACAACGCATAGCACGTAGACCACGACTGGACAAGCGCCAGGTCGCCATGGTGACTAAAAAATTGGTATTTGGCGACTAAAATTTTCTTTTTGTAGTCACTAAATTGCAGGCTGAGAGCGGCACAAAATTTTTTGGGATTTATCGCAGCATATCTGCCAACATATGGAAGATGGTCACTATGCCCTGAAAAAGTCAAAATAATCAAAAAAAAATGTCGACTCCTAAAAATTTGTTCAGGCGCCTAGATTTCTTTGCGATTTGTCCAGCTCTGACATAGACGTACCATCAGAAATCACTCGTTTTCCCATGACAGCAACGAATGATACGTTTTGAACATGCTTACGTACCACGTTCAAACATGTCAGCAAAATGCATCTTATTTGATCGACAACATGCAGCCAATGTAAAAAGCTGGAGGTCATCATAATAAATCGACTCCTATGGATAGATTAAAATCAAGTGGCATTATATCAATGAACTCAAATTGTGACATAGCCTTTGTTTACACAAATTACTCAAAAAACGTCTCGTACAGAATCTCATCCAATTCTTCGCTTCCATGTCTGACCCAACACAGACAGCTTTATGCTGCAATACCCAATCTTGGAAATAGCAATGGATCAACTATATCACAGCGATAAAATCTCAGTTGCGTAAATGGGAAGGAAAATGAGACACACAAAAATATAAATACACCCAAAAAAAGGGAAGAAAATACAGTCGTCGCTTTAATATAATGACACTTTGGATGAAACAAAGGAAGGAAAAAAAACTACTGTACTGATTTTTTTTTAGGCCCCGTGGAACAGAGATGAAATGGCCTACAGATCGCAACCGAGAGGCTTCAGGCCATTAAGTCTCTCCGGCGCCACCAAGATCAAGGAAAAGAAAACATTAGCGACATTTATGGCGAATGTCTGTGTCTGGAACTTCAATTCTGTTTTGATTGTGATGAGGAATAGAATACAGGAAGGAAGGAGAAAAAAACAAAGATTTGGTATCGCGTGTGACGGATGTTTTCCGATCCACTAAGCACTAGTAATCATGTTATGGTTACGAACCCCTAAACCAGAATGCAAAAGGCTCCAACTGAACTCGGACTCGAGATCCCATTCCTTCAAGTAAAGACAGAGCTCAAAATTTGGAGAGCGAAAAAAAAGGAAAAGACAGTGTGTTTTGGTGTAAACAGTAGAGTGTAAAGAATACTTCGTACACGCTTAAACCAGTGAAGTTGACTGATATGGCCCGCGGTACCAAATTTCATATGAATTGATGAAAAATGTGAACATTCCAACTTGTAGGACGTGGAAGATTAACTACACACGTTAGAGAAAATTACATGTTATAGTCCACCTTTTCTAATGTGTGAATCGAAATTCCCCCCCCCCCCTCAAGAAAAACAATGTCTTACGGCAAGAGCGCTCAACCTTTTGGAGAGTGCGGCCAATTGAGTTACCTGGAAATGTGCCTCACGTCAATGAGGTTATCTGAAATGTGCCCGCGCCACTTGAGCAATCTGGAAATGTATCGCGAGTCACTCCAGGTGATCTAAAAGTGCGCCGCTGGCCGTTTGAACAATCTGTGAATGCGCCGCGGACAATTTAAATTCTTTTCCGAGTCACTAACATGATCTGGAAATGCGCTTCGAGTTATTTAAATGATTTGCAAATATGCCGAGATCCATGATCTATAAAAGTGTCGTAGGCGGCTCAAGTACATCTGGAAGCGTGCCGCAGACCACTCGATTGATCTGAAAATCTACCACGAACTTAAGTGAACTGAAGATGTGCCGCGAGTCACTCAAGTGATATGGAAATGCGCTTGAGGTCACTTAAATGATCTAGATGTATGCCGTTTGCAGCTTAAATGTTCTGGAAATGTGCCGTGAACCCCTAAAGTAATCCGGAATGCGCCACGGGCCACTAAAGTGATTTGATAATCTTTCGTGGGCAACTTAAATGGTTTGGTTCCACATCAGACGACTCCTATTACGAAACCGGACACATGCACTTCGTACACATTCCTCTGCGGAATTTCTAACAAATTGGTACATGCCGGAATGTGCGTATACGTGTTGTGAACCAAACGAGTTTGTTTCTGTGTAATGATTATTATGTGTAGTGATGCCATCTGCCAAAAATTTTTCTAACCATGAGTGAAGTGTAATAATCGAATAACTGTTCGTTTTAGGCTTGTGCTCTCTGTGGCGAAACTTTTTAACGGGAAGATCAGCTCGCATTTGCGCCTCGAAGTTGGAAACCACAGAAAACCAACTTCAGCCGATCTCCACTGTGGCGACAGTGGGGTTCGGCCCATTTAAACCCCAGATTCTTTAGATCTTTCATATTTGCACAGAAAAGACCTCAAATTATGCTTATCAAAACTTAAAAATCCTCAAACAAATCCCTCAGTCCTAGCAAATCTCAAAATGACCAGATTTTGCGAGAAAAATACGGGAAATTGCCAACTGTCACCAAATACACCACAGAACTGGAGAAAAATATCCAATTATTATTTAATGGCAGTGGATAAAAAATTCAAGTAAATTAAAAACTTAGTGTTAAAGTTGTTAAGTTGTTGTCTTAGTTGTTCAAGTAAATTAAAAACTACTTAAAATTATGAAAATTGAAGTAGATATCGTTGAAAATACTGGAAGAAACGGGACAATTTGTAAAAAAAAAAAAAGTCGGGAGGGAGAAAATTACAGGGAAATACGCGAATGTCACGGGAAAAAAGGTCATATAGTCACCCCGAAAAAATCCTCAATCTTCCCTTTTGTTTGTATGTCATTTATTCTTGGCAGCGAAATGTTTCATAACGAGACAAGCTACAGATTTTCCAAGTCCGGGAATTGGCACCTACGCTCAAAGGAATCGAAACACCAACAAAATTTAAAGAAGATGTACTTAACGCACATTAAAAAAAAAATACACCAAGCACACACACACACACACACAGTTTTTAATTAATTTCCGAAAAAATTTCTCATATTTGTGATAAAAAGAATGAGATATCTCTTGTATTTTTTTAATATTATATTCTTTGAATAAAAAAAAGCGGAATAAAAGTATAAAAAATTAATAAGGCTTGGGAAATGTGGGGTAAGTAAGAGTTGAGTTAAAAACACGCGGATAAAAATGTTGCGCAGGAGAAAATCCCCGGAGCTACAACTGCAATTCCAAGATAAGACAGTTTCTTAGAATGAGGAGGGAAAAAAGCGAAAAGTCTTTATATAGGAAAGAGAGAATAGTAATACGTAGCATATACAGAACATAAAGTGCAGTAGATAAAAGTTGCAAAGTAAACTGCGCAAAACATCTTGAGAGAATCGAAGATATACACACTGATATAAACAACAAAAGAGGAGAATTTTATAAGGTTTAAAAGGTTGGTTTCACATAAAAGCTTAAGTTGTAGGTAACAAGAAAAAAGTCGGACATCACGGAGAAATAAAAACTTACGCTTTCTTCTTTCGTTTTTATAAATAGATAATATTCCTACGCATGGATGGCGCATGAATTTTTAAGACAACTCAAATTCAAAATTCAGGGTTGAATTCTACTTCAAACTACATCTCTAGGTTCTCTCAAAGCAGGAAAAAAAAAAACCAACTCTGTTGAAAATCAATGGACTTCAATTTTTGAACAGTCTTGACCAGTCACGGATCAGTCCGTGACGTCTGGACGCCATTCCCAGGAATATCTGAAAAACTATCCCTCCTCAGATGACATTCGAAAAGATGACTTAAAGGAAAAAAGGACTTAGTTTCTCTTTATACGGAAATTCCAATCTAACATAATAAGTGAAGTTCCATCTAAATCATATTTGCTCAACCAATGGCGCGCGGACCAAATGTGAGTCTTCGAAGTCATCTGATGGGGGCCCCCCGCGATAACTAGCAAAACCACTCAAACGGAACACGGAAAATCAACAAATCGCTTAAGCGGCTCGCGACACATTTCCAGATCTCTTTAAGTGAGCATAAGCACATTCCCAAATCACTCGAGTGACCTGCGGAGCACCCCCAGTTCACTCAAGCGGCTCGTAAAACATTTGTAGATTATTTAAGTGGGTGACAGCACACTTCCAGATCGCTGATCGCAGCACACTGAGGCCGGTCGTCCTCTGGCAGCGACTTAAAGCGATAAACATTGAAGGGCCGGACACACAACGCTTCCCACCTAAAGGAGATATCGAAGCGTTCCCGAAACATGGGGGTGTGTGTCAGGAATTTTATTAGATTATATATATATAAATTTCTACAACACAGTAACAAGCAGTCCGCCTACAAGCGTGTAAATCAACAAAATAGTTATGAATTGAAAAACCAGTCGCGCGCAGTTGTTTGTATTCGCAAGACTGATCCCATTGCACAGAAAGTGCGAGAACTTCGTCCATTAGCAGCGATCTTCAGCTAGTGATTTTCGGCTAAAACGGCAGACGAGGAAAATTTCCGATTCCTCAGTGATCACGCGGCGCGTGTGATCCACCCTCTTGTGATATTTTCGTTTATTTTTTTTTTCCGCGCCATTTCATCCGCTTTTTTTCCTGCCTCTCATCGGTCTTTTTCTCCCCCCCCCCTCCACCTTCCCGCGTGAACATGGAAGCTGGTTTGACGATTGCCATTCATGGGTTTTTATCGTAAGTAATAATCGATTAAATATAATAATTCATTCATTTACAACAAGAACGCCGCCTCCAAGTTTGTATCAGATGTCCCATTAAGTATATATGGACTTAATAAATATATATATTTATTAAATAAATTTTCTCAAAAATTTTAAATTTCAATACTTTTCAGAGACTATTTAGCGAACACACTCGTCTGCATGGAGTGCAGTCGCGAACTGAGTAGTAAGTAGATGCATTGCCACCGTGACTCAGTCAAGATGGCAGTGGTGGAAGTCGCGTTTAATGAACGACTTCAGACGCCCTTTGTCATCGGACTCAATGTCGGCTGTTGCCGCTCGCGTAGCTTGCCGTACGGCAAGCTAAGCTTCTGTCGCTTCCAGTGGACGACCGGCCTTTTACAGTTGACTTAAAGCGACCCGAAGCATGTTTATAGGTCACTTACGTGGGCTGTTGGCGCATTTCCAGAGCATTTAAGTGTCTCGAAGCGCATTTTGAGATCAAGAAAGCCGATTAACACCCATGGTCTACTTCAACCAAACACCAACTCTGGCTATATCGCTATATTGCAATTTACTGCCAATAATGAGATGGGTTGGAATATGTGAAGGCGCTATCCATCAGTGAAGCTCGTTAGGGAAAATATCTTATCGATGTCCTACCTCGGGTTTGAACATGGGACCGTGACGGAAACCTTTAACGATGGCAGACGAGCATCTTACCACCACGCCACTCGGGCGAGACACACCCATGCTCTGTCGCACAGTCGATGTAAGCACTGTATAGGCTGTCACCTGAAGTACACAAACAAAAACAATTTCTGTTTCACTAGCTGCACCTTCCAGATCACTTAAAGTCCGCGGGACACCTGAGTGACTCGCGGCACATTTCTAGATAACTCAAGTAGCCTGCAGTGTTGTTCAACCTTTAGGAGAGTGACGGCCACTTCATTCATTTGAAAAATTTTCGCGGACCACTTAATTAAGTGATCTGTAATTGTACCGCGGGTAACGTAAGTGATCTGAAAATGTTTTGTGGGTGACGTAACCCTTTCACTACCACTGGGACACAGATGCAGGGCCGTCTTAAGAGCCTCATGGGCTCCCGAGCCAAGTGATCTTTCTGAGGCCCTACCAGGCAAGTTCTCGTAAATTTCAACCGGATCTCATTTTTGTGAGGCCCCTTTTCTTTTAGGGGCCCCCCGGGCCGTGCCCGAGTGGGCCCATGCCTTAAGACGGCACTGCACACATGTCCAGCGGCCATTTTATTATTTTATCAATATGTTCCGCAAAATTGATTTGAATAAAAATAATTTAGTTGTTTATACACATTGCATTTTAATCATTATTACAATACCACCGAGACATGTATCCCTATGTATGTATTTGTATATATCCCACTTAGATTCATTTCTCCTTGATGATTTTTTTCCAGCATATTATCGTTATTTTTCTATTGTAGTTGATTTATTAAAGTACTTATTTTTTTTAATCAGAAAAGAAAACTTGTGGCACGGGTCACTTAACTGATCTGGAACGTAGCGCGGGTTACTTAAATGATCTTTAAATGTGCCGCGGGTCGCTTAAATGCTTTTGAACTGTGCTGCAGTGATTTGTAAATATGCCGCGGGTCACTTAAATTATCTGGAAATGAGTCATTTAGTTTATTTTAACAAAATTAGGTTCAAGGCCACGGGATACATCAAATGACTCGGAGCGCCACATTTGGGCCATGGGTAGAGCAGGTACGATCCTACTACATGTGATATAATTGAGAAAGACCCGCGATGACTACATACTACTTAGTAGTATGTGTACCTCAGGCCAAGTTCTCGATAGCTTTCAGCTAATCCTTTCGTAAAACATTTCTGAAAGTAACACACGGCTTTTTTTTTTAGACTACGACTCCCTATCATCAGCAGTAGCCGAAAAAGTAACAGTAACAAACTTTTCTTTACTTTGAAGTAAAACTCTTCAAGTTTTTTCATGTTTCCCAAATTGCATTCATTTGATTGTACGCGTAGATGTACGTAACCATATTCCTGACCAATAAACGAAAGGGCAAAAAAGAATAATAAAGCTCGTGGGAAGAAAAAATTCGATGATTAGCAATTGGGAAAGTCCCAAATGAGTTGTTCAACGGCAGCAACTATACCCACCAAATAGCCCAAGACTAAACATTACTAGGATCAAGAAATTTCATGGAACGCTGCTTCCCCCATATCCTTTTTTTTTTTTTTTATCGAATTGAACCACTTATGATATACTTGATTATAATTTCTATTCGCTGATACAGCGCTTCTCGGAGCAACAATAGAAAGCGAAATAGTCTCGCAGAAAATCGGCCCGTTAAAGAGGTGGCCTCCTCGATGAAATGGTGCGTTGGGAGAAAGAAAATTCAGAAGCAGACTAAATTTTGTTGTAAGCTGGAATTCAGAGAGGCTTCATTTTATACACGGTAGAAAACGATGTCTTAGCCAAGTAAACTTAAACCTTTCAGAAATGGCGAGCCAAATCGAGACTTTCCACGGAGTCGGCGGGCCACAGAGTTATACTGCCGTGTTTAGAAGTGTAAGATGGTATCCAAATTAACAAGGACTTAATATAATGTGCAGTGGCATCTTAACGGATGGGGCGCATGGGCCTAAGTTCCTCGGGGAACGAAAAGTGTTATTGAAGAATTTTATTTACTCCGAAATTATTTCTCTCATTAAATATGAACTTTCATTAATTAAGACATAATTTCTTTCGTGAAATATGAATATTTTCTGAATCCTTGGAATTATTTCTTTCACAAATTCTGAAAAATAAAATGATTAACTATTTCTTCCATTAATTCTGAAATAAATTTCGATGAGTCTAGAATTATTTTTCCATTTAACCCTTTATAAGGCAGTATACTTCCCACCAAATTCATCAGTTTTTAAATGTTAATGGTAAGCTATTTTATCCCTCTCATCAGAACAATTATCTATTAATTATCTAAATAACTAAAAAATTAATAAGTTAGTTGATTAATTAACTTTTTTAAATAACTTTATCTAATAATCTAAATGCATCTCTTTTCTTAAATCAATCTCAAAAATATTTTAATGTACCATTACTAGAAAAAAAAAATGGTCAATATGAATTTCATCGATTATGAAATTATTTTTTCACTGTTTCCAAATTCTTTCAATGTTCGCAATATTATTTCAGCATTTCTATAAATCCTGTAATTATATGCACGTATTTTTCCTAATTCCAACTTTCAAGTTTTCCAAGTTGCGGCCCTTCTGAACTTGTTCAGACGGCCCGAGTAATGTTTCAAACGGATACTCTTACTGGTGGATGTAAAAAATCATCTCACTTTTAAAGTACCTGTTGTTTAGCTCTCGGTAACCTGCGGGAGGGAAGGCGGCTCCTTTGACTTGGGGTGGAGGCTGGTGTGAATGCGCGATCCGGTCTCCTATTTAAAAACGACTCTCCGCAAAGAGCAGGCAGAGTTATAGCACGATACTGACATAACATGAAACTTCAAGCATTTACTATCTTCAGTTAAAAATATGGATTACCAGGACCAGCAAGAACAGGAAACAAGCCCAATTCTGACAACATACACACGTTAGGGCCACACATACGGTCAGAATACATATTCCGGCGTATACCAATTCATTAGAAATTCCATAGAGGAATGTTGTTGTTGTAGTAGTAGCCTCCAGCATTTGACGATCTTTCTTTCAAACCGAGCACAACTCTAAGTCTATCGTCATGGGCAATTTACTACTTAGTGAGTTGTGCCCGAAGTGCGTGTACCTAGCGGTCTGAGTACGTATCTAGTGTTGTGTATGATTTTTCAGTGCTGCCATCTGTATTTTAGGAGTGAAGTGTAATGATTGAATATTTGTACCGTTTATAGCCTTGTTGCTCTCTTTGTGGCAAGACTTTTTAAATGAGCACAACGGCTCACATTCACGCCTCGAAGTTGGGACCTACAAAAAACCAAATTCAGCCGACCACCACTGCGACACCAGTGGGGTTCGAACCCGGAACTTCGCGATGCGAGCCCGTCATTATGACCACTCGACCATCACACCGGCATTTGACGATCATTGCCGAGGGTGGAGCGCCCACACAACTTGCCCTTAACCAACCTTGGAGCGCATTGAACCAGTCTCGACACGAGTGCGGCCCTGGCTTTACGAGTTTAGTCTCCGTCTTTTAGGATAGGATGCCTACTCACACGACGTAGTCGGAAGCATAATCGAATACAGAAAACATACTACCCAGAAAGATATCCGCAACTATCTAGGATTCAACCTCGATCGTAAATTACTTATAAATTGAGCTTCAAAACTTCTAAAATAAATTTTGATAGGAAACTTTAATGAAAAGAAAAAGAAAAAGTGTCAATTTGTGAAAAAGAGTCATCGGCAGGAATAATACATTAAAAAAAAGAGATTAGTGGCATGATGTTCAGAAGAGATTGGCGAATTTATTTGATACAAGGGAACACACGCATGTAGGAAGCATAACGTTTCGAAGTATCCATACGTGACTGGAATGTCTGAAGAACTAGAGTACGGTATGTAACCATTTCGTCATTAAAAAAAGAGAGAGATGCTATTTCCAGTTACTAAAGCTGATAAAAATACAGACAAGAGAAGAAAAAGAACAGAATTCGAATCAGAGGGTTTGGTCTCTTCATCTACCAATTCGAATAAGAGAATAAAAGAACGATAAAAAAGAAGAAAAAAAATGTTTCCAGGAATTTAATTTTCGGAAATCGATATAAACGTGTTTTCATTCGGAGCCTATTGTCTTCACTTTTCTTTTTTTTACTCTGATTGAGATGAATCTCAACGCAGCGACGAGAATCACAAAAGAGAGACAGACAAATCGGAATCTACTAGTACAAGGGAATCGATGATGTAAGCATTCAAAAGGGTACGGGTATCTGAGTAGAATGTATATTAAAAAAGAAAGTAGCCGCTTTTTAAAAAATGCATGCTAACTAATGTTACAGTCATTGGAGATTGCCGAAGAATGATCGATTTGTATAGATGGAGATTCTGTATTTATGGTACAAACTTTAAGGAGTGGTGGAGCGCTACTAATGTATTTTCACTTAAAAATACATGAGCAAAAGTGAAACTTTAGGGTTCAATCGGTGTATTTAAGCGTAACTGATTCAGAATGCATTCAAGTGAAAACAGCACAAGTGAAACGAATTCCTTCTACATGCCTTGATTATGGCAAGCTATGTGTTCTTTTTCACAGATAGAGAGCTGAGGATTGGATTTTTTTTGGCGCAAGGACCAATTTAGGTCAAAACTGCACCAAAATAAATGTGGTTAACTAAAAGCTACAATTTGAAATACGTTCATCATAGGCAAAACCACAATCGTAAATGACCATCATAAGTTCCTGGGATACATATCCAATCGGTGGGACGTACAGTACAATATAGTAGTTTCCCAAACTTTTTGAAGCAGGCCTTCCCATATAGCGTGACCCGGTTTCTGTGACATTCTTGATTTTTGTTAATGAATGTGCTCTAATTTCCGTAATCAAATGATGAATGAAATCAAATTAGGTTTTTTTTTTTATTTTTAGTTGGCAGAACCGTTTGATTACGAAATTTCAATCTACCCACACGTTTTTAAGCTTCGAATCCTGCGAAATATTTCAGTGATTTCAGAATGATTTTGGGGCGCTGATTCCGAATCTGGCATTGGCTTCGTCATATTGCCTCTACTTTTTAATAAAAAGTGAAAATTAAATTTCAATAGTAATACCTTAAGCTGCATACGAATCACATTCAAAACTGCGCGCTATACCCAAATATAGTAAATCATTGCAAAAAATAATTCGGTGATTTTAGGGCCTATCATTATAATGAGATAGCTATGATATAAATGTGAAGTATGTATTTATGAGGTGATAAAAATAAAAATTCCGAAATATTTTGATTTGAGTTATTCTCCCCTTTCCCCCCCCCCCCAAAATGAAATCATTTTGTTAAAAACCTTACGTGATAGAAAAAAATGGACTGTATTTCTAGAATCAGCGCACTGAAAATGATATAAAAATCAAAACTAAAAAAAGCTAGCGAGGTTTAGTTTTCAAAAACTATTTTTTTCTATACCTGTGTTATTGTACATGTAGAATTCGACAAAATATCATTATATGATACATGTATGGTAAATAGTTGCTCAGCTGAATAATGGCATTTTTTTAGTTTTTACATATTTTTACTTGCGATGAGAAAAATAAATTTCTTGTTTAAACGGTTTCGTTTCGTATAATCTCCGACAATTTTTGGATAATTGTCGCGATCCTCCTCCTCCCCCGGATTCATTCACGACCCACTGTAATAAAGCATGCGAAGTCAAATTATGCATCCCTAGTGGGGGGGGGCGCACACGGTAACTAGGACATGATCAATAATGAAGAAAAAAATTAGAAAATTTGTTAGTTTTTGTGTTGCTTTCTCCTAATAGCACTGTAATTCAACAGTGCAGCGCTTAAATGGACCGCTCAGTCTGAATGAGTCTTTTTCATCTCGCATTTTTGACAAAGTATGGCCTATAACCCTTTCAAAGTTTGTACCCATGAGTCGAGAATTTATCCTACTAGCAGCTAACCCACGGTTTCCTTACCCTAGTCATAGCTCATCCGCGGCTCCCCAGAATAATCCGGTAAATATTCTCTGCACCCATAAAAAAACTACTTGAATACCACTGAGAACTGGAACACATCGGTATCGCCACAGCAGGCTAAGACCCCTACGAGCCGCGACGCACACGGTGAGAACTATTGCCCTAACCGTACATGCTAAACATTTTTCTGGGGCATTTCAAACGAATTTGTATATGCAAGATCGAGAATTATCCCGTGAAATGTCTATCCTGTCCAAGGAAAATGACAGCAATAAAAATTTTTAACAGAATTCAACATAAAAATTATATATTTTTTCCACTACACGATATTTCTTCCGGATTATTTTTCAGAGATCTAGAGGTTTTGAACATGGTTTTTCATTTTGTTCAGTTACCTTTATATTTGCAAAAAAAAAAAAAAAAAAAATTCATATAACTAAAGTGAAAAGACGATTTAAAATTTTGATGAGTTTCAGAAAAAAAGAAAAGGTCGCAATACGCGTCTAAAACGATAGGTTCCGGTACACAAGGCTTTCCTTCGTAACAGGCCATTAAATACACACATGGATACTTGGAAGGATAGAGCAAAAAAAAAAAAAAATTAAAGGTGGTTTGATCTCACGTTAATGACGAGTTTATTTGAAAATACAAAAAAAAAAAAAACACGAAAAAGAAGTCTCTCATAGAAATATTTCCGAGAAGTCCAACGATAGGATCCGAACATAACATAAAAAATCCCTCCATCTTCATTGCTTCGTTACATCCACGGAGTCAATGTCCATAAAAGAGACGTAATTTCCCGGCGAATGAAAGACCAGACTGAAAATAACCCGAATTCCAATGAAGTGAGAGTAAAAAAATATATATATAAAAGCTCAAAATCTGAACTAGACAAAAAAAAAAAAAAGTAAATATATAACAGCAATAAAAAAAAAAAAAGTTTTTGAAATATCGACCACAAAAATTCACTCTCTCTCATAAAGTTCACTTCCACATCCTCCTCTTACAGCCAGTTGATATCCGGGACAATTTCATAGTTTCCCCAAAAGGAGAGCCTGGAACAACTTCCACTCCCACACCATCGCCCACTAGCGATATTTCGGCCACGGAAGTTTTACGTCTCTTATTAAATCCGGAATTGCCTCTTCCGCATTTCTGTACGGGATACTGATTTAAGAGAGAGAGAGAGAGAGCTCACGATTTCCTCTAGGAAATATTAAAAAAAAAAAAAAAAAATCAAGAGCGAGAGAACTTCTCACTATGAGAGCAAAAAGAATGGTGGAAGGAAGAAGAAGAAAAAAAACTATCACGAGTAATTTAATTTCTAAAACTATTTGGAACTGAAAAATCCCTTGTGTAGTAATAGCTTGGATGAAAATGTGAAAATACTGGTCTCGGTATAAAGAGGATTTACAGAGGGGGCAAGCGGTGAAAGAGCTCATATGTACGGGAGAGTTAATTTTGGCGCTATTAACTTTTTTTTTTCTCTCTTTTACTTCTTTTTGATTTTCGTAAACAAGGACAGCAATTTAAAATGAGTGATAACGAACGATGTCGCAAATTCATATAAGCTTTGCATGACCCTCTAATGTGTTTTTAGTCAGTGCCCGATTTTTTTTTCCTTCTCTCCCACACACAAAAGTCCTCTCTTATTTAAAGGCAGTAAAATTTTTTTCCCAAAACTCAATAAATTTTACGTCTGTGATTTTTGTACATTTACTTTTTAGTTTATCACAGAGTTAATTTTCTTTTTCAAAAACATTTTTTTTTTCCATTTATACATTTAATGAAGCTTAATTCGAGGTGATTTTGATTTTTTCCAATTTAATCTCAGAAAAATTCCGCCTCGATTCCCTTTCCCGTAAATTCCGGGAAATTTTATTTTTGAATCACTTATCGACGCATTTTTTTTTTTTTTTCCTACTTCGAACACCAGTGAGCTTGATTATAGCTTTTATTAGCAGTTCCCATCGTACTACGTCATCCAATTAAAAGCGTTCACCAATCAACCATTGCCGAATGTTACCATTCGTTCTTAGATGACTACGAAAGCGGAAGAATGCGATTCGATTTACCTGCACGCACTGCTTGCAATTACTCGTTTCTTGAGAGAATTCTTCAAAGACAACGCTAGTAGGAGATCCGGAAATTTTGCCCCCCCCCCCCCGACGCTTCATTCCTGATATTTCGCCTGCCCTAACCGTGTGAGTGACCACATTCATATGATCTCACATGTCACTCACCCACTATCATTTGGTCTTTCTTATGGTCGCTGATACGATCACTAATATGGTCACGCCCTTGTCACTGATAAGGTCACTCACCCGGTCACTCATACGGCCATTTACTCATAGGATCACACACTTGATCATTCATACGGCCATTCACTCAAACGGACACTTACCCTAATATGGTCATTCACACGGTCAAGGCAGGCGAAATGTCCATGAAGAAATTTCCGTAAACCGCTATTGTGGGGGGAGGGGAAGCTGTGCGGTCGTGTGCATCGTGCTGGACTCTCGTCCTGGGGATCCAGGTTCGAACCCCGTTGACAGCACAGTGGTGGTCGGCTGAAGCTGGTTTTCTGCGGTTTTCCAGCTTCGAGGCGCGAATGCGAGCCGGTCTCCCATTTGAAAAAGTCTCTCCGCAGAGAGCAGTAAGACCGACAACACGATACTGACATAACATGAAAATTCAAGCATTTCCATTTTTACTTCAGAAAATGGGAGACAGATGCCAGCATGCACACGAAACAAGTGCAACTTGAAAACATAAATACGTTAGGACCACCACACATACACTCAGAACAGATTCCGACACGTACAGATTCGTTAGAAATTCCGTAGGGGAATGTGTACGAGATGCATGTACGGTTAAGTAGTAGTATTGAGGGGCGGGGAGGACGAATGCCCTGGGAAAAACATTCATACAGATTTAACTTATTCCGCCGTTTCAAGTATGGTGACCGAGATGTTCGGATGTTCGAGAGCATCACGGAGGTAAAATCAAAAGAGGCCTGAAACTGACGATCACGAAGCCGTCATCCATTCGAGGACGATTCCATCTATTTCTATCCCTTGAAGACTCGCAAGCATTTGTTGCTACGACCACTGAAGTAGCTTTGTAGATGAAAAGAAATTCGGATGTATATTTTCATTTCTATTATAAAGTCATCCCCACCTTTTCCGGAACTTAGTTCGTCCTGGACTGGAGTATGCTGTACGACAGAGGTCTTCAACCTTCTTCCAGTCGCGAGCACTGCCTGTAACCATCATCAAAAGAAGAACACCCTTACGGCAAGTTTCACCTACCAATGCACACCAATGAAAAAGTAATGAGTAACGAAATCAGTATGATTTCGATTCTTCAATGCAATTTGTACAACGTGTTTACGTGGGACGTTCATCAAGTGCTCGCGAGCGTGAAGTCAGACACGAGCATCGAGCACTGTGGGTGCTTCAGGGGAGCAACGTAGTGCTTGTGAGAAACGGGTTGAAGATGCCTGCTACATGGTTTTGGAAACAATTCTTACAGAGGGACATAGAATTGCTCGGGGGGGGGGGGGGTGCAGAGAAGAGCTACGCGTGCTCATGTTGGAACACGGAACTCGTTTTCCAAATATCTTTACACTGGAAGAACGCAGTACGGGACAACTCCAGGTTGTGGTGTCACAGGAAATTTTTCTCTAATAAGGTAGTGAACACGTAGAATTGCTTATCCTCAACTGTCGTGAACTCTACAAAAATTGAGACGTTTAAAAAGAAATATGATAGAAATGCGTGTTGGAATAAATCGAGAAGCTATCCATTCTTCCTAGATAAGACAATCATTTTTTGGGTATTATATTTTCTCATAATTATTAACATGATAATTGCTCTTATTTTCAGACGCTGTATTGCAGATATGTTTGACATTCATACTTTCCATGGACATCTTTTTTTCAGCCAGTTCGTTGGGCATTATGCCTGTTGCAGCCTCTTTATTTCCATTTGAGCTCATAAATAATATTTCGATCATGGAAAATTTTCAATATGAAATGTGTTTTGCGAAATTATTGCCAGTAAATTATTTTTGAAATCGAACATTGATAATTTCAGAACTTTCCATGTAGTTTACAATATCTCATTCCGTCAAGTTTGTTATAGCATCACGGAAATCTAACTACAAATGAGACAATGACTAATATTTGCACGATCTCTCATCAAGTCATTGGTTGAAGGGGTGCAGAGAAGAGCTACGCGTGTCCTTATTGGCACACAGGGCTTGAGTTATGAAGAGAGACTTCATTTTTTGAATATGTTCACATTGGATGAACGCAGGTGTCGAGGAGATATGATCGAAGTGTTCAAAATTTTCAATGGGATGGACCATGAACTTTTAGTACACCTCCAATCGACTGCTGTTACAAGGGGACACCAGTATCGATTGGTGAGGGACAATGCAAGGTTATGGTGTCGCAGGGAATGTTTCTCTAATAGGGTTGTTAATAAATGGAATAGCTTACCCCCGGAGGTAGTAAATTGTAACACAATTGACACGTTTAAAAAGAAATACGATAAACATGTTGGGGTAAATCGAGAAGCTATTCATAATACTTAGAATAAGACAACTATAAGTATTCTTTATGGGCATTGTATAAGATTTTATCATGTATATACATTGTTTATAATTTGTGTTAATTGCATTTTTAATTGGGTTGCTGTTTTGTTTTTTTGAAATATATGGCATCCATATTTTTATGGGCATCTTTCTATCAGCCACCTCGTTGGACATTTTGCCTGTTGTGGCGTTGTATTTGTATGTCATCATTTACATGGAACAGATGGGAAAAAAACATTAATACTTCCATCAATTAATTACGTGTACATGCACTAAGGTCATCAGTGAGGAAACCATGTGTCACATGATCGGCATATATTACAAAATGTGGCTTCACACTGATATTTATTGCTTAATTATCTGACGACGGGCTGGTTTATAGATCAGCCTGAATTCACAATTTGTCTAGGTTAGGACGAGGCTTTCTTCAGAATCTAATGAGACACGAGGGAGTTTATGATGGCAAACAAGCACGCACAGCCGACGACACCAAATAAATTTATGCTCGAGCTGAATATACGCACATATAGAGGTCGTGTATTTTCCGGTTAATCATAATTCGACGTTTGTATTTTCGCCAAACAATCGATTGGATCACCCTATTAACCACTGAAGACATGACATACCAATAGCATTGACCACGATCATTTTATTTACATGAGGGTTTGTTGACCCTATAGCTTTAGGTCAATTACGCATGTCTATGCTTTCGTGCTCCTTACCGGGGTTTAAACCCAGGTCTGTCGGACCGGAGTTTATTGAACTAATCACTCGAATGCCAGTCGGCTTTCAGGGTTCCCAGCAAAATTTGCTTGACAATTTCCACATTTTGAAATGGGAAATATCGAATTAAGTGCATGGTATTCAAAGGTGTTCTCCACTGTTAAAAAATCCTAACGGTTTATTTGTTTGATATTACGGTACTTTTTCTTGTTCGCCAAATTTGCCAAACATGAACCCTCAATCGAGCACTTTTCGACAACAACTCGATTAACATTGTCCTTGCGCAGCCCCCCCCCCTTTCCCCCTACACTTTTTAGCAGCTATTGAATGAGCTACCACTTGTCCATATACAGTATGCATTTTGCGGAATGTTGTAATGTACGTGCATACCTTTTCGGAATTTGTAACGAATCGGTATACGCAGGCCCATGTTGTGTGTGTATTGATGGCTTTAACGTATTTATGTATTCTTATCAGAGTTATGCTTGTCATGCGAAAATTAGCGGATGCCTGAATTTTCGTGGTGTATAAGTGTCGCATTGAAGGTCCGCCAGCTCTCTGCGGAAAGACTTTTTGAAATGGGAGACTGGTTCGCACTCACTCCTCGAAGTCGGAAAACAGCAGAAAACCAACTACTACCGATTACCAATGCGCCGCCAACGGGGTTCGAACCTGGTGATGAGGGTCCAGTACGATACTCGCACGACCAATAGTGACACTATGAAAGATAACGTGACACATTCACGTTCCAACCAACATTTCGGATATTTCTTGAAACAAAAAAAATTTATATATACAGTCGGTTCCGGTTTCAACGTTCCCGCTTAATGCGACTTATTTTTTCTCGATCTCAACTCTAAGTAATTATCATTAATATTCCTGTTGTCCAGAATTAACGATCCACCCCATTAGTGATGAAAAAGCTGAAGGAGATGTAGATACTTAAAAATTATTTTGATCTGGCGCTCTGTATAACTCAATCATGGTCATAATATTTCCCGATTAAAGCGTTTTCCAGCGAAGCGGGATCGACTGCATTCCAGATCGCATTATTGTAAAGGTGTTTTGCTTTAAATGTGAAGATTCTGATTAAATGTTCCTGTTTTCGTATCATTTTCTGTAACTAACATTTAAAGAAAGAAGCTATTATTATTCATCGGTATGTGTGATCATCGTGGACTGACCTACATTCCAGGGAGCGCTATCTATCTCTCGCCCGAGATCACTCGCCATCAAGACGATCCGAAAACTGCGCGACAGTTTTAAGCAAAGGGAAAGGCATCGTTGTGCGATCATCATTACCAGTCTCTCTCTCAAAAGGGCCGATAGGACGGTGCTTTTATCGGGAGGGGATGAAGGGGGTAAACTCTCCTGTTGTCTCCGAAAAACAAATTCGCCAGAACGCCGCCGTTCGATTAATTAATTAATTAGCATAGCATCCATTACGTTACTTTGAAACTTGAAATACCGGTCAATTAATCAAACGAGTTTTAATCGGAAGCTCTCTGACTGATGATGAAAGTATGCTAATCAAATAGTTATACATCACTAATCACCTTGCGCGTCTTACTAAGGCTTACAAGAGTGTTTTTCCCCCTTTAACGTACGTCCGAAAGCAATGGGGGTGGGTCAAACATGAGGGTCAAAAAATACCCTCACCTTTCCTATAATTTGTGAAGAGATTAATATTAATTAATATTTCTATCAACACGTATTGATTAATACGGTGTTTAACGATCCTCATATCGAAATTCAATTGCTCCCAAACAAGTTTGTGATCCCAAGTCCACCTCCCCCAGTGATTTTTCCTACCAAAAACCTCTTAACCCTAACATTCATTATCATATTAGTTGTACTATAAGAACTATCGACAGTCTTTTTGGCTTGATTGGAATCCCCAAGTTGGAACACAGACATAATTCATCAATTGGCTCAAAATCGCGGACCCCCCAGCTTCTAAGCTCGTTTTTAATTCTAAAAGACACGTGAAGAAAAATAATGATACAGTAGATATACAGTTTCAAGGTATGATATGCCTTAATCCTTTGAGTGGTTTTTAAAATCTCACTACTCCGCATTATACCCGCCACAGTAGAAATCAGTAAACCCTCTGTAAAATGCCACACTACTCTTTCCAGGAAGGGTTTTTTTTCCAGATTTTTTTGCAGTTGATAGTGTTTTCCCTCCTCTCCCCAACTCTGATAATAATAAAGGGAGAGAAATATTCTAGCTTTATATTTTATTTATGTTTCGCATATTCTGGAACAACCTCAAAGGGAAGGAAAAAACACCGTGTCTCTCTCTCTTTCTGTTATCAAACTTTGAACAAAAGACTGACTCCGTCCACTGGTAGTTAATCTAACCGGGATGGGTGGGGGGGGGGGGGGTTGGAAAACATATTCGCCAACAAAGCCTGCCTTACAGAAGTAGCTAGGCTTGCCATTGTCAAAACATGTGAGGGTTCCAAGGGAAAGCTGAATACAAAACATCAAGTTGGGGCGAGATATCTCGTTAATGCCACTGTAAGGGTTAGCAGTATTGCACATTATGAATCTGGTGACTAGTTTTTTCTAGTCACCAGATTAGACTAGTGAGATAAGACTTCCGTAGATTAAATACACACACACACACACACACGCGCGAGTCTTATCACACCGAAATTCTCACTCAATGACAATCCAGGGATACCGCCATACAGACCCCAATGATTAAGAATTCAGAAAACATCAGTTGACATCAACAATGTCACTTGAAAAAAAAAGGTGAGTAACATCAACCCAATTATTGTTATTCAAAATTTTTACAAAGTTTTTCTGCGGTTGCAGTAAAAAAGCACTTGAAACTAGTCGTACCCCGAGTTACGATACATTTCAATTTGCGAGAAAATGTTCGATTTTGCTAGCTTCAGGGTTACTAGCGAACAATCTGCTTCAAAAATTTCCCAGACTTGCCCCGATCAAAACACCGGAAGAAAGAAGTATAATTTAAAATTCTTAAAACCTTCCAAATTTCGAATTACTGTTTATCGAGTTAGTATTTTTTCTCTTCAAACTTTTCCTTGTGTGGCTTTTATCAAATATTTTACATTTTCCTGACTTTCCAAGTCGCTGCGAAACCTGTATCTTGAAGAAAAAAAGGATGAAAAGTATGCTTCGAGATAAGAGTTTTGCCTGATAACTTTCAAGAACGAATTGAAAGCGTAATTCAAGGAACCACTAAACATAAAAATAATGAACACAGTATAAATCATAACTTTCTACCAAATTTCTCTATTTTTGTGATTTTTCAAGAGCAAATGATAAAAATCCACCGGTCAATAAAATATCAAAATTATGTAAGAAATCAGTTCTATTAAAAAAACAACATAATAATAGTAAAACACCAATAAATACCAATGATAATATCCTCTTAATTCACAATGGCTAAAAAAAACCAAATTTATACTGAAATTCAATCCATTCATATTTCTTTTCCTCTACACATTTTCTGTACATGCGAAACCAAATATTGTTATTAAAAACAAATTGAGATAAAAATCATGGGAACAAAGAAAAAAAAAACACTTCCAAATACAAATATTTCAACGAGAAACCCTTTTCATGCAGTTCGAAAAAATTGGTTTTTTCTTTTTTTGGAAAAAAATTCTTAACCATTGCTGTGAAAATCAATTGTTGGCGTGGGAAAAAACGCATCCACGACATAAACCTACGTTTACATGTTTTTTTTTTCTTTTTGAAGAAAGAGCGAGCAGGTTTTACTCATGTTCATTCTTCATTGATTTATATACTTTTTTTTTTTTATTTTATCCTACACACATCCGGGAAAGATCAATGAATCTTCAAGTTAAGCCTTTCACGAAGGAACACAGTTTCACGGTAAACACAATATTTTGAGATTACTTACTGGTCATTGCCTTGCTGGTGGAGGAAGCCGCCTGGCGTTGCTGGAGGAGATGGTACACGGGAAATAACCGTCCATCCTCGCGGATATGGAGCTGGACAACGGACAGCTTTCGAGAGACAGTCATAGCCCCATGGGCGTAGGCAGTCGACTCATTCACAGATCTCCCGTAAAAAAAATTACTAAGCCGAGCGTTTTTGATCGGGAAAACCGAAATTCATCAACAAGGATGAGAATATATAACAAGAATTTTACGATTCAAATCTTTTAAAAATCATCATCTTTTACTGATCTATAAAGGGACGGGCCGGTCGAAATCGGCCCGTGAACAAGCAAAAGCCTGCCGGCGGGACCATCAAAGCAACTGGTCCCGAACTCGACATCGGGTTATCAAGAACTAGTACGTTTATGAGAGAATGAGTTGGTGAAGGGGGGCCAAATATCCACATCCCTCCCGTTTTCTCTCTCTCATTTCTCTGTAGATAGCGTTCGACGACAAAGCGATTGAACGGACGTTTATTCTCGAAACCCGCGAGAGAGGTAAACAGGCGCATGCGTAGACGGGGGCCTAACACTTTCGATCGGAGAAGTGAACGTCTTTCCCTTAGCTCTGGTCCGAAAGGAAAAAAAAAATGAAGGAAAACACCCCCCACAGCGCATGTTCAAGGCGTGACGTCATTGGAAGACATCAAGGTTGTTTTTCCTCTTTCCACATTTTCGATAACGGAAGAGAAAACTGAAGAAAAGGGAAGGATAAGGTCTTTTCGGGATAAGAATGATTGTCATGTCACCCCCCCTCCTTCCAGAGATCTTAACTCCTCCCATCAACATAACTACCACTACAACATCACGGACTTCACCATGGCATGTGTATATAATCCAGCGAGCTCTCATTCCAATACGTTTTCAACAAATGCAAATGTGCGCATGGCGAATTTATAATTTTAAATCCCTTTTAAAAGTTTAGGAAAGGAGTGGGGTTGGTTTGTTTTCGATTGCAAATATTCGAAACCGGAAATGAGTTTTGAATGAATCTTATGAATGAACTTTTGAACCACCATCATCTTGCGAACAAAAATACGGGGAAAGTTGGGATGGGCTGATCAACTTAAAAAAAATCGAATGAAAGCTTCGTGTTACTTTTTATGACCCATGGAAGGATTATTGGGTCAAATAGTGTTTGTTTTGTAGTTTTCTTTTTGTCTTGTATGTTTTGATTTTGTCTTGTCTAAATAAATAAGAACAGAGAAGGGGCCTGTCCAGACTTTTATGTAGGAGTCCTGTTTTTGTGGAAATTTTCCTCGTTTTGTGAAAAAAATGGTCATTAATTTTGGTGAAAAGTGAAACAATCTAATTAATTTATCACAAAAGAAATGTCAAATTATGTTTCGTCAATTTGTATTTCGTGTATTCGGTTTTCAGATCGGGAATTTTGTGACGGTAAAGGGGGAAGACGGACCCGAATTTCGGATGGACATAATCAATACACGCTATCAGAAGTAGGTGCCTGTACGTTCTTCTGAAAGATGGTTTTAGGTTGTGAGAGAGAAACCAATCTTTATTTAGAGCCTAGCAGTCGAGTGGTTAGGGAGCTAGCCTCTCACTGTGCAGGTCTGGGTGCGAATCCCGGTTCGAGCATGGATGTTTACTATACACTAACACAATTCCCTGGACGGATCATGCTGATCCCTTCGGAATAGGTGATCATCACGTTATTATTATTGTTATTTCAGCGACCGAGGGGCAAACCTCCGTTATTTCATCTCTTTTTAGAGAAGGGGGAAAACAAGTGAACATCACTAATGACGGTCCAGACTAGAGTGGCTGTTCCAGTAGGTTCTACCGGGGCCTTCGTGATTTTTCCCTTCTTAAGGAAAGAAGGTAAGAAGGGAAAAATCACGAAGGCCCCGGTTCTACCTAGTAGTTCCTACTTCCCAACGAAATTTGGAGAAAAATTTAGCTATTTGCTGTAAAAAATGCACCCATGTTCGTATAAGAACACAACTCCTGTAACAACACACAATCAACATTCCAGAAATTTTGTTATCACTTGTGATATGATTGCAATGTGTCACAGTAAGCCTGACTGCTGACCGTGGCTCCATGCTCAAGGATTATAATCAGCAGCGAACTTCGGTCATCTTCGGTCTGCTCCCGATGGTGAGTATCTTGGTCATCGGAGAAGGATGACGAGCTGAAACGGGGTTAGAGTGAACAAGACCGTCTGGCTACTCGTATTACTACGTATAAAACTTGTGTGGAAAATTCATCGCCAGCAATTCACCGAAAGGAAAATTCACCACCACGCCTTTCACCGACACGACAATTTACTGACAAACAATACATCGAAGTGACATGATGAGTGAGCAGTTGAGTAATTAATCAAGTGGATGAGCGAATCACTCATATGGTCACTCACTCTCACCAACTTACTCGATTGCTCATGAAGTCAGTCATTCACTCACTTAATCAGTCGGTCACACTCGCTCACTTGCTCAACCACTCGATCACTAACTCACTAGTGACGAACAGTTGTCGGTTAATTTTCATAGCTGTGAATAGCGTGGAGGTGAATTTCCCGTAAATCCGTGTAAAAGACTAGCGTAAACCAGTGAAAGAAAATTTATATTTGTCTTCAAAACGTGTTAAAAAATTTCTTTGAATATAAAAGGCTCCTCTAACCGAATCCGCAAAATCATGTCACATGTAACTTCACCTACACTGAGTAGTGCAAAACATATCTAGCTTTTGTAAATGGTGCTATGTATTTTTTCGTCACCGTCTCATCCAGACAAGTCAGTGAAAAAAAAAACTATTTCCTCCAATTTCTTTTCGTTGATGCGGTAGCCTCGATAATACTCACTTCTAAGGCCCACAGACACACACATTTTTCTAACCAAACATAACAAGAAGGTACACGTTGTCTCTGCTTAGAAAATTACTTCAAATTAATCTCAAAAACAAAAAGACATACGATGTGGGGACACGATTGTATTTTGTATAAGATATCGTAACGGTATCAAATGTTTCTTCAATCGCAAAGTAAATGATAGTTTAACCCTTTGCGATCGGCAAATTTCTCTGATGGGAGTACCGGCTAGTCGGAACAAATTTAGCTTTTCTGGCTTATTTCTCCCCAAGTGATTCATTTTGACAAACATTTGGATACTAAAAACACAGAATTTGTTGAAACTGATTTGTTGTGTTTAATAGTACTTACAATACATAAAAACATAAATTTTTAATTTATGTAATTTTGTTTGATGAACTCAAAATTCCCCACAACATACCGCTGGCGGCACCGACTTCTAAGACGGCTTGCGAATGGCGGCATCGACACCAAAGGGATAATCCTCAACCGGTTTTTACTTTTTTTTTTTATTAGTTTAGTTAATTTTTGTTCATTTAATTCAAAAAATATTTCTTTTAAAAAGCAATCTTGTTATATAATCTATTTGACAAATCAACGCAGATTTCACTTTGAGCGCTTCCAAACGAGTTAGCAAAGCCTGTAAATGTGGCTCGACCACATATACACTTACAGTGCAAGGAAAACATTTCTAATCAAGGATATTGGTTTATACGCAGTTCTCGTTGACGCGAATGCTGAAGCTGACAATTCACATTCTAGAGTAAAATCCCTCAAACAGGACAAAAAAATTTAACCTTAAAATAGATTTCGTCTACGAGACCCACTCTTGAAATAAACTTAATTGAATGGACTTTCAACGGCACAAGTTTATGGTCATGAACCAACTCTTATACTGTGTATGTAATAAATACACTGCACGTTATTGAATAAAATTCACATGCTACGCTATGACCTGGTATAAAAAATCATGATTTTTTCAATAAAAATGGCTTTTTTTTTATTTATATAAATCAATTTATTTATTTAAATTGACTGACAAACTTATTAATTGAAAAAAATCTCGTTAATCGTTAAAAAAAACATATTTTTTAACTTAATCTCCCTAATTTAATTCAACATTAATGAACAAACGAACAGTAAGGAAGGAGCAATAAACAAATGAATTACAAGCAAGAAATATGAACAAAAAATTTGTGTTCATGTAACATGAAAAGTCGTCGAGTCAGAATTTACTTCATGGATTAACATTTTTCTTGTAGAGTGCTTTTACTCATGAAGGCTCCCTCCCCCTTTAAAATAAATGCCTGCTGGGGACTCAGAATCACATATGGTGCAGGTTTCCCGATTCACCTGATGTACAACGCATGCATTGTACATCATGCATCGTAATAAATGCAATGAATGCATTTATTACGATGTGTTTCCGACTTGCATGGCGCTGCTTAATAATTTACACATTTTCATTCTTTAGCAGATTCAATGAGTTTTGGCAAAAATACGAGCAAACTTTGTTTACGAGAATTTCACTTTTTGTATGAAAATTTCATGTCTGACGATATTTATGTTGATACATCTATTATTTTAAATCACCAATTAGAGCACTGAGAATTTAAGGCTTTACGTAAAAACTAATTTTCCTGGTTTTTTTTTTTTATTATTATTATCAAGGGACCCCTAGTGGTCCATTGCAATGCATTGGAAATACTTAGTGAAGTTATGTAAGTTTAGCATCCCATATTTTTCTCCAATTTTCCCCATACGCAAAATCTAGAAATAGAACAGCCATCTTCCTGCACTGTATCTGGGAAGTAGGTTCAAGTCTATATTTACCAGACTTTCTAAATTTCTTTTACTATCACATTTTAATAACATTCATATAAAATGCGTAACACACATGCATTCAATAACCCTACTAGGTTAATTTTACTTCATTATCATTGGAGTTAAATAAAGAACAAATGAAATCTTAATTTTTCGATTTAATTCAATCACGTGATTTAAATCGTGATTTCAATTGGCGTACCCTGCTATGTGAGAAAATGAAAAAATAACGGATTCTCAAATAAGAAAAGATTTTCCAAGAACGGAACACGATCAACCAATTGTGATAAAAAAGGGTAAGAATACATTCACATAATCAAGTTTGGCAATCATATACATGTACAATTAACTACGTGAAACATATTTTTCCAGTACACACTAGCTGACAACACGTATATGTGCACTTCTCATACAATATTAGTGGGGGGGGGGGGGAACTTCATTGATAGTTACTCATCGCTAAGTATTTTGACTCTATCTCAGCTGAAGTATATATAACGTACACTTCAACTGTTCATGAAATATGTTTACCCCATGAACACTAACATTATACAGGGTGCATAGGTAACAGGGCGTATGGCATTTTACTGGCGAACTGCTGATCTTAGATGCATACTTCCAATTAGGATAAGTATCAAAATAACGTGTATTACTCAGATAGGTGACTCATGTTTGAAGGGGTTGTATAGTTACTAAAATAAAATAAAATAAAAACTACTTATACCGTCCCCCGTATGCTCAAAAACCCAGCTAGAAAGCTGTTGCCCTGTCTCTCTTGATTCCAACTAAAAAAATCCCACGTTTCTAAGCGCAATATTTACTAAGATATTCGAATTCGCAAAACGGAGGAAAGTTGGGAAAAAAACAACATTAACTGTTGGGAAACCGTTTTACCCGCATTTACCTGTGCACTCTGTATATGCAAGTGAAGTTAAGGTCAAGTAAATAACACAATACTTATACAAACTCAATAAACTTAGCCACAAAGTGATATCATTCAGTGACATATATTTCGTAACTCGGAATGTTTCGTGAGGCTGAAAAAATAGTGTTATGCTAGTGGGTTCCTAGAACCCAGGTGTTGTTCGTAAAACCTAGGTCCTTTACACGTAAAACCGCACCGTGGAATGCTTAAAGTAAAGTTACAAGTACTTCACCGAAATTCAGCACATCAGCGGTATACTTTGGTACACTAGCACGAATGACTCAACTTATCCCACGCCACTGAAAAATCCAGTGTATTTGGAATACTAATAGATTAGTCACTTCAACCAAAATGAGAAAAATGCATTCAAAAAAATAAATAAAATTTATTAACGTCTATACAGAAAAGAACAAGAAAGATGCTCACAATTACTTGGAGAACGACGTAATCAAGAATAAACAGAAAATGAGCGAACGTCCGTAAAACATTCGGTAGTTATTGGCTTGAATAGGGTATTTTACGACCCAATAAAAAGTTGACTGAATTAGTCGATGCGTTTTTTTGCGTTTTAAGACCATTGAGGGATTGCAGCAACGCCTCGGCTGACGAAGATTTTTTTCGGGTTTTTACGACTCGGCTAACGAAGATTTTTGTCACAAATTCGTTTCAGTGGAGGAGCGCTAAGAGAAATTTTTGATCGAGTTTTTTGAAATTGATGCCATCCATATCTCATTAATTAATATCTGACTGAAAATCATTTTAAAAAGTACGTATATTTTGACTTGAATGCGTCTTTTAAATCATCTGAAAAAACTGGATGCATCCTCAAAAAATTGCGCAACGAAGTGCTTTAAACGCTCGCGTCTTAAGAACTATTCAATGTTCCCATTTTTGATATCTACGGATAGATCTCGTTAAGACAAATCCATTTCGTTATCGCTCTAGTTTTAATATATCTTTCCCGGAACTTTTTGCTGAAAATGTTGACATAGTACACTGGTGTAAGAAATTAAGAGAATTTGCAGACATGGTCGATTTTCTCTAGAACTACTGTACCGATTTTAATGAAATCTGATATGTACATACATTGATACAGTACAAAACAAATAACTATTCATTCAATAATTGTAATAAACACGCATGATCGTGCGTAACACTCGTTGGAGTCGGAAGGTATGAAACAGCGGTTGCAGAATAAACAAAAAAATGGGTTAATAGATGCGTTGATGGGGGTATGGTCCCACCTCTTACAGATATACGCAGCATGTCTCGCAGCATTTCATAATTGAAATAAGGCAGTTTATCATTTCCTGTGGCAATTGGTCCCACTCGTTCAGCAACGCTGTTTTCATTCCCTGCATGGTTCCCGGGGGGGGGGGGGGGTTGCGAGTTGCAATTGCCCTCCTCAGAGCGTCCCAGACATGCTCTATAGGGTTGAGATCTGGCTGGCCAATCCATCCGGCGAATATCCTCACTCTCTAGAAAATCGTCGAGCAGAAGAGCTCTATGTGGCCTCACGTTATCGTCCATTAAAATTAACTCAGGGCCAACTGCACCCCTGAAAAGGCGAACATAGGGCTCCAAGTCCTCATCCCTATACCTCACACCAGTCACAGTGCCTCTTTCAAAGACATGGGGAGGTGTGCGGCCATCCAACATGATGCCTGCCCAGACCATTAAACCTCCTCCGCCATAATGGTCGATTTCGCGGACATTGAAGGGTAGGTAGCGGGTCTATGGTTCTCTCCATATGAACGTACGGCGAGAATCGGTGCTTAGGCTGAACCGGGACTCATCAGTGAAGAGAACGGTCGCCCATTGATCCATGCTCCAATCTCTATGCTCTCTGCACCATGATAAACGGATTCTCCTGTCCGTAGAAGTGAGCGGGACGCAAACAGCAGGTCTTCTTGCAAACAACCCTCTCTCTCATGAAGTCTTTTGGAAACAGTCACCCTTGATACACAGGTTCCTGTGGCTGCATACAAGTCACGAGAGAGCTGAGAAGCTGTAGCACTCCTGTTACGCCTCGCTATAATCGACAAATGGCGATCTTCTCTGGCCGTCGTGGCTCTTGAACGACCTTGCCCAGGCTTTCTGTCGATGGATCCGGTATCCTGGAACTGTTTCGGTAACTGGAACACACGACGCTGGGCGTTAAATTGAACTCTCTACAAATCTGGACTTGAGATTGGCCTGCTTCTAGCCTCCCAACTCGCCACCTCATTCCATCATCTAAACGTTGGTGGTTACTCATTTTTACTGTTACAATTTGAAATAAACCGATTACTGCAAAATAACACCAAGAAATTCGCCGAGGTGTGCTAGCGAACGAAATGCGTCTTAACTTACGCGCGCTTATAAAGCCTGTTTCTCTACATGCTCCGCCTACACACACGTGTACGCTTACGTATTTGACGTACAAGATTTGCATTTTTGTCTAGAAGCAGTGGTTTTACATTCAGTTCAGTTATTTTCATGAAATTCGATAAAATATGCAAATTCTCTTAATTTATTTCACCAGTGTAGATAAGATACTTAGGCAAAGCTTCACATTTAGAGGTGAATGAAGAAGATGTAGAACACAATTACTTGAACACTCAAAGACCTAACGACAGAAGATCTGGAAGAGTTAAAAAATAACTAGATCAAAAAAGGCACATCGAAGATGAAGAGTGTTCATAGGAAGAAAGCAGCAAAAAAGGAAAAATGGCAACAGGAAATATAAAAATATGCTACACTCTGGCAAGAGCAGGGTTGGCAAGTTTTTGCCAAAGTGAGCAAAAGGGTTGGAGATAAATATGAAGTGAGAATATACAAAATTTCTCCTCATTTTATTAGTTTTTATAAGGGTAAGTATTAGTTAGGAAATATCTAAATTGATTACCATCATTGACTTCGCCCACAGTAATTCAATTTTCAACCTTTATGTTAAGATTTTTGTCAATTATTTCTTGTTTGGCATCTCTTAAATTAAAAGCAAACATTACAATAGCTTCCTATTTTAGAATTAGATGATATAAGGACTATTTCTTGTTTCTGGTTTTTTGAAGTATTATAAACTTTTCTTTACTGCTGAAGTTGATAATCACAACTACCGAAATTTAAAAATTCACCACTTCATATAAGAATGTTCAACAAACTTTTAATATGTTTACACACTAAAGAACAACCGAGAATGAAAAGCAAAGGTTTGCTTTTTTTCTCATGTAGCATTCCGTTATTGCTATATATACACTGAAGAGCCAAAAAAACTGGTACACCTGCCTAATATCGTGTAGGGCCCCTGCGAGCACGCAGAAGTGCCGCAACACGACGTGGCATGGACTCGACTAATGTCTGAAGTAGTGCTGCAGGTAATTGACACCTTGAATCCTGCAGGGCTGTCTATAAATCCGTAGGAGTAAGAGGGGGTGGCGATCTCTTCTGAACAGCACGTTGCAAGGCATCCCAGATATGTTCAATAATGTTCATGTCTCGGGATTTTGGTGGCTAGCGGAAGTGTCTGAAGTCAGAAGAGTGTTCTTGGAGCCACTTTATAGCAATTCTGAACGTGTGGGGTGTCGCATTGTCCTGCTGAAATTGTCCAAGTCCGTCGGAATGCACAATGGACATGAATGGGTGCAGGTGATCAGACAGGATGCTTACGTACCTATCAGAGTCGTATCTATACGTATCAGGGGTCCCATATCACGCCAACTGCACACGCCCCATACCATCACAGAGCCTCCACCAGCTTGAACAGTCCCCTGTTGACATGTAGGGTCCATGGATTCATGAGGATGTCTCCATACCCGTACACGTCCATCAGCTCGAAGCAATTGGAACCGAGACTCGTCAGACCAGGCAACGTGTTTCCAGTCCTCAACAGTCCAATGTCGGTGTTGTCGGGCCCAGGCGAGGCGTAAAGCTTTGTGTCGTGCAGTCATCAAGGGTACACGAGTGGGCCTTCGGCTCCGAAAGCCCATATCGATGATGTTTCGTTGAATGGTTCGCACGCTGACACTTCTTGATGGCCCAGCATTGAAATCTGCAGCAATTTGCGGAAGGGTTGCTTGCACGTCTGTCACGTTTAATGACTCTCGTCAGTCGTCGTTGGTCCCGTTCTTGCATGATCTTTTTCCGGCCGCAGCGATGTCGTAGATTTAATTTTTTACCGGATTCCCGATATTCACGGTACACTCGTGAAATAGTCGTACGTGGAAATCCAAATTTCATCGCTACCTCGGAGATGCTATGTCCCATCTCTCGTGCGCCGACTATAACACCACGTTCAAACTCACTTAAATCTCGATAACCTGCCATTGTAGCAGCAGTAACCGATCTAACATCTATGCCAGACACTTGTTGTGTTATATAGGCGTTGCCGACCGCAGCGCCGTATTCTGCTTGGTTCCATATATCTTTAATTGTATATGTATGTATATATATAAGGGCAATAAGTTTGTTAAAAGCCATGCTTACACAGTTTTGCTAGAAATACACACCACCTTACACGAAAATCTTACGCTGTTGATCACTACAGTGAAATCTGCGGACACCGACGGGGGACAAAAAAATTCGTCCATAAAAGAGGGGTGACAGTTAATCATGGGTTTGAAATGTGAAATGCATACATTTATATTATACAAGGGGGGAATTATTATTTGGCAGTAAAAGAGGGAGTGACCACATCTGAGAGGTGTACATTACGAGGTTTTACTATATTATAATATTATTGATTGACTTCAATAATATTAATAGAAATATGGAAGAAAATAAATAATGGAAAACTGTATCCGTCAAAATTGAGTTCTAATGTTTGATAATTACATTACATCCATAATGTAATATTGTTTTCAATTCGCCTTCCCCCCCCCCCCATTTCTGCCACTGTCCCAGCAAAAACCCAACCCTGCGAAGAGAATCAGTCTTTGGAGAAAAAGTGGCATCCGGCAAAGCTGAAATAAACACACTGCCTTGGTTGGAGACAAATGCATCACTCCCTTCCAAAACATTTTACAAAATACAGAGGTTCAATTGACTTCGGACAAATTTTCAACTTCTCCTCCAGCAAAGCGACAGAGGCCCACTTTTAAAGAATCAGCTTTTGACAAGCTTACACTGAATAGACTTTGAAGTTCTTGAAGAAGTATAAATAGTTGAATAACAGAAGTTGTGTAAACAGTGTAAAAATAACGATTTTCTGTTTTTTTATCCTTCTTTCAATCTTTCATTTCAGTTGTGAAGCTGCCCAGCTCAGCCTCTAGCGAGTTTTTTTAATAGTGCTTCTTACTGTTTAATAAGTTATTTTGAAATTTTGGGACGACTGGAAATGAATCAAACGGGTCTGTCCGTCCGTCTGTGCGCGTGCGTTCTCTATACAAATCTACAACTTGTAGCCGGGTATTCTAGCTCGATATACAATATTAACCAATTATACTAATTATAAAATACTAATTATTTTTTATAATTCATCATTATAATTACAGATATGTATATGAGGCTGAACTCATCTAGGAAAAGAAAAATTTCTGATGTAAGTAAATATCTCTGTAGAGCTATCAAAATGCTAATATAAAGGACTTCAAGGTTAATGAAGAGATAAACATTGTAGAATTTCGCTTGTTTTATTCATACAATTTCACACAAAAATACAATTAGCTCAAAAAGTATTTGCACTATTTTTCTTTAGTGTGTGCATCGTTTCAGTCGTCACATATCTGATTATACAAATGTACCGCATTCCCTTTCCCCCCCCCCCCCCCCGCATTTGCCGAGAAACAGCAAGGCATATCAGCATGCTGAGAACACCGAATTTTCCGGCATGCTGGGAAATTCGAATCACAGATGGACGGCTTCCATATAAAAGGAACCAAGCGCCATTTTTAGCATTTTTGAGATATACCGACATCTGAACTATTGAAAGAGGTGGGATTTTTTACCTAAATAGAGCCAAGTGACACATATAGGCTGTGATGCCGTCTGTGTGCACTTGAACCAACTACCAAACTGAAGAGATAACTGAATCGAAGATAACTTTAAATAGCTTTTTCTCTGTTTTGATTTAATTCAGTTTATTAGTTTCAGTTTATCTCAGTTCCTCTTTTATGTAAAAGCCAGCCAGATTCCAAAAAATACTTTAATGTCTTTATTCTGAAGATTCATTAAATTAGTTGAATGCATACTGAGATTTTCGTCTAACCTCGCTTTTCCCGGTATGCCGGGAACGGACCAGACCATAGCATTCAAAAAACTGATGTCACTCGAGTTTTACGGCATGTCGGACAATGCGGGGGGGGGGGGTAGAATATACGGTAAAGAGGCATTACTATACTTTTTTAAGTAGTACGAGTAAATTGGGGCTCTGTAACACTAACATACACATAACTGTACAACTCAATGAAAAGTCTGGAATGGATATCCGAAACTTCAAAAACCCCGAAAATATCGAATACGTTTCTAAAGCCCGTACGTCTGAAAATACTCGAAACAACTCTAGTTCCGAGGCCAGACGTCTACAAAACTATCTAACTAACAATTGTTAGTTATGGGCAATCAATAACTTTCTAAGAGCTCAGCGACTCATTCTTAAAACTGGCTGAGGTTATTGCTGGATCCTCTCTCCCTTCCGCTCTTACTCTTCCATCAACGTCAACACAAAGACAACCTTCTCTTTCTCTGATATTACTTGCTCGGATGGCACCTTTATGAAGTTCTCTCCTTCCTTTTACACCTGTCGTTTTCTTGAAGGAGAATTCGTGGTTCGTATCACTCCTTGGGCTCCTGCTCACACCTGCTGCTGCTGCCCTTTCTCTCCGTTTTGCAGGAATTGCAAGAATTCCTCGAAGAGTATTCCTGAGTTTCTGAGATAAGGCGTGTTGCTTTCTCCAGGGGGTAGAAAGATGCGAGTTTCTGGAGTAGAACGGAGGGATAAGGGTGGGTATAGTGTCGGGGAGGATGGGGGGGGGCCCCGAGTCCCTTCAACATCGGACGAGGAATTCTCTAATTGGTGCTCTTGGGCGCTTTTCCCTGATATTTCTGGAAGTCTCCAGGGAATTGGCACTCGTTACATTAATTTTTGCTTTTTTTTTTTTCATCTCTCCCCTTCCTTCCCTCCCGCTGTTATCCTGATGACGGTTTGATGGAGGGTAAGGAAAGAGAAATGTGAAAACATGGTGCTATGGTTTTTTTTTTTCTCTCTCGCGAAGAATATTTATTTTCTTCTACTACTCTGCTATCGACGCCATGAAAGTTATTTCCGCACAAAAAAAAACGGCGAATTTGGCTTACTTGCTTGATGACATACAAGTTGAAATTCGAGTACATATTGCATGTTTATTGATGTCCTTTCTAGGCAAGATCAGAACGTTACAAGAAAAGAAAAAGCCATTGACATCGGGACACATCCCATAGCCAACTCTGAATGTTACGAGTTGATATGTATGGGAAGATTGTAAACGCGCCCCCCCCCCACGAATTATCGGATGAATTCATTAATAATTATTCTATAACCCTTAACTAGTGGCTTGAGTGCTTTAAGAGAGGGGTTCTCAAACTGTGCACCGCGGCGGCACCCCTACAAAGGTTTTTCGAAGGGACACTTTGTTAAACCGCTCTGGGAAGCCACGGAAAAAGCGTTTTGCGAGACAGGGGCGCCGCGGATGGGGAAAAAGTTTCAGAACCCCAGCCTTAAGCTCTTATGTATTATACAGTCGACGCTCGTTAGAAGGACTGTCCGTTATAACGACCGGTGCGACAAGTCCCAAATATTTTCCTCCATGCTATTTTTATCGAATATAACGAGCAGTAAATATTCTATCCATCGCGACGATTTTTCAAAACCTTCGATATAACGACCTCCTAATGTAACGTCCATTCTCCGTGGGACGAAGAGGTCGTTAGACACTGTATTGTGAATTTATATAGGATGCATAGGAAAGTGCCTTTATCCTGGAATAACTCTACAACCGTTGATCGTAGAAGCACACTTCCAAACATAAAAACGTATTTAAATAACGTGTAGACCCCAGATACGTCATTTGTATTGGAAGGGGTGTATATTTGTTGAAATTAAAAAAAACACTTTTTATTTAGTCACCCTGTCCTCAAAAAACAAAGAAAACTTGTTCTGTCCGTCCGTAGCCCAACAAGAACAAATTCTATGTTTTTAAGTGCAATATTCGCCGAGATATTTGGATTCAGAAATCGCTGAAAATGAAGGAAAGAACAGCATAAATTTAACGGACAAGCAAGCTCGTTCAATGTGTGTTTCATATGTTTTATGCCGTTCTTTTCTTCATTTTCACAGATTTTCGAATTAAAATGCAGTGATCTCTTTCTCATACATCCACTCACTTTCACTCTCCGTCATAAAGGATCATTAAGTATTACGTCAGCATCGATGGGGGAGGGGCTTTCCGCCCCGATCGATGCTGGCTTTGATGAGAGGGGGGGGGTTTGGAGATGATGCTTACGTCATCAACCAACCTTTATAAAAAATATTAGATATTCTTAATAGCATCTTACTCGTTGCGCCAAAAACGAGGGAAACTTTTCGCTAGTTTGTGGGCACCTGACCTAATATTCTCCCTAAATAATAAGCCCCCTACAGACTTCAGTAATTAGGGAATGTGCCGTGAGGGTAACTTCAGTGATGTAGAACTACACTGGGGGCCGCTTAAAGTGCTCTAAAACTATGCCACATGTCACTCAAGGAATCTCTAAATGTGCCATAGATCGCTTAAGTATTCTGGAACTGTATCGCGATTTACTTAAGTGATCTGAGAATGTGCCACGGGTCATTTAAGCGATCTGTAAATGTGCCGCTTAGTTCATTTTCACAAAATTAGGTTTGAGGGGTCAGGCCACATCAGATAACCTTCAGGGCCACATTCGGCCTGAAGGAGATTGAGATTTTCCTTCGCTCTAGCGAAGGAAAATCTCAATCTCCTCTGGAGCTTAGTGGTCAGAGCACTCGTCCGGCAATCGAGGGACCCGGGTTCGACTCCCGGTAGAGGCAGAGAGTTTTTTCCTTCCTTAAAAAATCAACATCTCAAATAATAAATATCTTCACAACATCCAGTCTTCTGTATATCTTGTATTATGACATCTGTTCGAAAAGCTCTCATTATTGGGAGTATTGAAAATGTGACCAACCATTATAAAGGCATAAACTATTATACATATACATATGCTAACAGGATTAGAGAAGTGACAAACCATTGTAAAGGCATAAAACACGTCTGAACGCATTGCTAGGGATCCACGGTAACCAAAGTAAACGTTCCGAAAGTGATTGTTGAGGCCCAAAAACCCTTGTTGCCCGACAGTTATTTTGCCCGTTTGGAGCATACCGATTCTTGACTGCAAGAAATTTGGGAGTCATGACCGGATTTGTGCAGTGCATGTTCGGGATGTCAAAGTTCACAAATGGGTGACACTTTTGAACCCTTTCGCTGAGCGAACAGTGGGGAAGATACTTCTCTCTTTGGGAGTGAAAAACTTTTCTTTCAGTTTCCTTTCGTGAAAGGCCGCGATTAAACTATAAAAGTTTGATAAAAGCACTTTTATAAAACTTGAAAAATGATACCAACAAGATTATTGGTTACATTCTTGAAAATGCAACCGATGATCTTATTGGTAGCATTTTTCAAGTTTTATAAAACGATTTTTATCAAACTTTTATTGTGTAATCGGCCAAAGATAGATAGCAATCAAACTCAGACGTTGCGAATTCAATACAGTCGACAAAAGGGGTGATACAAACACAGAATCTGGGTTCGAACCCACTGTCACCAACACACCGATGGTTGGAGGATCATTCTACCACCACACCATCCTATGTGCACCCATCCAAACTATACAAGCAAACCTGTCAGAATATAGAGAAATAATTAACAAATTTCACGTAAGGTTCACAACGCGTACACGCACATTCCAGCATGTACCAATTCGTTAGAAATTCCACAGAGGAATGTGTATGAGGTGCATGTATGGTTCAGTAGTAGCTATAAAAACGGGAATATTCATCTTCCATGTTTTTTTATTATTGTTCTCGTGGTGGGGGAGAAACTTATCAGCTGCATAAAATCAGAAAAAAATTCTTGAAAAAATGTGTGGAATTTTGCAGAAGGTTTAGGGGTTTCCACTGTGGCATTTAAAAGGGAAAAATTGTAAAAACCATTTACAGAGTTAAAGGTCAAAGACGACGGATGAATGAGCGAATCATGGAATCAAAACATACGCACAAAATTTTCAGCCATTACAGACTCTCCAGCTTGAGATTGATGTTCACCATCGACGTCCTTCCGGCATTCCTTAAATAGTCGCGCCACCCATACCATTTGTATGCTACCCTGAATCGCTGATGCCGACGTCATTTCTCTTCAGATGAAGAACCGAATAATGGACCTTATTTCACTCGATCATCAAACACATTTCAATCACACAACACGAAAAACAAACGTTTCTCGGACAGGAGTCAAGGTGACACTTGTTCGCGCACGCGTTTTAATAAAGAAATCGCCTAACGTTCGTATAAATCATATTATTGCTTGCATGATGGTTGGGTACAGGCGATTCTTACTATGAAAAACTTTAAGACAATACCACGGCAAGCATGCCCGAAACTGCATACGTGCATGCGTTATTGGAATAGGTGTTTGCTAAATGCATCGGAAAAGGTTTATTATTAATCACTCCTCAAAAAAAAAGTGAGACGTGTTCCGACTTCTTCAGTCAAGAAAACAGAATCTTGAAATATCACGCGAAAGTGTAAAACCTATTCGATGGTAATGTTCTTGGAAAACAAAAGCTTTTCTGTGCTTTTCCTTCGACTTAAGCACGAAAACGTATGCAAGATATATGGTAATATTTATTCATTTATCACAGTCTCGCGTGAATTGGGCTACGAGTTTCCTGAAGAAGTAGGAAACATGCTCAGTAGTTTCTAAAAACGAAATCAGGATTTTTTGTGCTATTGGACACTCTTCAATAGTTTAAAAAGGGGGGGGGGGGTGCACAACTTTTTCAGTCCCAAGGCCAGATATGAGCTACTTCTTTTAGCTCGAGGACCAGAAAGTTGTATATGTAACCAGATGTCAATCTATATATGTGTATGTATATTTATACATGTTACGGTAAATGTGATAAATCGGTTATTACATGCATACTTACCTGATTGATAAGTATTGACGATGCATGCTTACCAATCCTCTTGGTATGTTTGATAAATTTATCACTTGTATCGGCGAATATGCCTAATACCTAAGCTAATAACAAACTACATTTGTTAAATGTGAAAACAATTCCAATCGATGAAAATTGTCTGTTCGGGTTCGAAGTCCGTCGTCCGTTTGAGTTAGTTCTCAACGTTTCCCCCAACAATAGTGATTGGCATCATCAGGCGAATTCATAAAACTGGAATGACTTTGATCCAGTCTTCGAACCCGAACAAACAATATTCATCAAATGATGGCCGCGAAAACCTTATCAACTAATTCCAATCGAGTCTAGTATGTGTAATGAATTTAGTCGGACCCCGATATAATACTAAAAAATTTTACGATCGTACCCCCAATATAATAACAAATTTTACGATCATACTCCGGTATAATGACACAACACATGTATGAATTATGTTTTGACGATTTATCATTTTTACTAACGACGCGACGCCTGGGTAATGTACAATCGCAGTCAAGGTGACAATTTTTAGTATTTATTAAATTTTACAAAGACGTTTGTGGGTACTATGCATAATCGCCGGTAAGAGTGATAAATTTAGGGAAAATTTTCAAACTTGCCAAAATGCTTGATAAGTATGCATAATAACCGCATTTATCACATTTACCGTAACATATACACCATAAAGTAAAAAGTCTGTGTCCACTATAGAGTTTTTTTACACATTGTTACACATTTTTTCAAATTTCTAGAAAAATACAAAGCGAATCACTCAGAAATTTCGGTCATATATACCCCCCATGTTAGTACTCAGCATTTCCAGTGAAAATTTAGTCACGAGTGCATTTAGGGGACCGACAAAAAATTAAATAAGAAAAAAATGTTTTTGATCAACCCTGTATTAGAAAAAACAGCAAACGATTTGCAACTTTAACAAAATATTGTACTATCTTTGTGTAATACTTCTGTGCATTTTCATAAGAATAGCACGTATTAACTGAAATACAGTCAAACCTCGTTAATGAGTCACTCTTGGGAGAGCAAAAATATGACTTAGTAAGCGGAGTGACTCGTTAAACGGAGTAAGCCCTAGCTGTGCCAATTCCTGCCTGAGGACAATTGGGACTTACAAAAAGTGACCCGGTAAGCGGAGTGACGTGTTAACCGGGTGACGCACTAACGAGGTTTGACTGTATAAATGTTTTCTATAAAAATTCTAATTTTCATCGCATGTTTCTTGCTTATAACATGCAGTTTTTACAAAACACAATGTTACGAAATTCTCAGAAAAAATTACGCTATGCATGAGACATAGTGTATAGAAATTTTAAATGTAACAAATTGTTACTCAATGACTTATGAAAATTTTTAGTAAATGATAGTGCATGCGCAAAAAATATATGTTTCATTTTTTTTTTCATAATTTGATTGCCAGATACGTATATAGTGCAATTTATATGAAAATTCCAGCTGAATGTCATGAAAATGAAGAAAGATATCGGTGGTACAGTGAGCAGTAATTTCGAAACTTGCTGAAAATAACTGAATCATAAGAGGATATTTTCCACAAATTAATATACAATTTTTTCTTCTTCAAAATTTGATAGAATTACTGAAAAAACTCTGTCAACGTGTGTGAGTGTGTTTCATCATGCAAACCTTTTAGCGCTTTCAAACTGGGTGTGCATGTATAGTGTCTAATTTTATCATTAGATTCAAATTAATATGCTCGAAGGGAAAAAAAACCGATTAATTCCCTCTTCAAAACTATCATAACGGACCAGATGTTTTTCATTCTTCTTTTTTCGCGTGAATTCGCACCGCTTCTAGAACATCCTAAAGATGTTAGAGCAATAAATTTCCATCTTGATTTTGCTTCAGCTGAAATGGGGTCAAAAAAATTCGAAACAAAACGAAAAAAAGACCCCATAATTGATAGGCCTTATCCGCGCCATTTCGTCTGCATTCATCCATCAAACCCCCCATATCCGATGCAAATTATCAAGAAAATGTGATGAAACGAATTTTCCCATCGTTCTCTCTCACGCGTTTTGAATAATGGTGAAAATTATAGATAAAATATAAATATGTATAAATCGAGGGCACACACAGAGGACCCAGATAATCTGAAAATTATGAAATTTTTATACACTTCGCTCGGATAGTGAGGGGAGGGGCGGACGAATGATATGAGAATTCCGAATGTCATCGGTAATGGTATAGGGGGAATTACTCCCCCCCCCCCCCCCACAAAAATAGGTACCATAGTGTGGAGAGGGAAGAAATTAGACCCTGGGACATTCGGAAAGGTTTAGAAAAAAAATGACAGAAGTAAAAAAATATAATCTTTTGGTCACGCAAGGACAGTAAAAGCTGAAGTAAGAAAGAGCAGGATCGAATAGCCCAAGGGATTTTGTGAAAGGCAAAGAGAAGAGGAAAAAAATAAATACCAAAAAGTGAGACTGAGCTAGGTTTTTCATGGGGAAATTCGTTTTGACTGTATTATTCAAAGATTCCGTCTTTCAGTGAACATTCGGTTCTAAAAGTAGAAATACGAATTTTCGTATTTGCGAATTCCATTTATTCCATCTTTTTTTTCTTTTTTCCTCTCCATGATCGTAGTACGACGCATTTCGCCTGGTTTTCGCGCCGTTAGAAGCGCAGGAAACGAAAACGTGACCTTCTCTTGAGATACGATTGCCTGGAGGAATTTCATGAAAGTAAATTTACAAAAACCTGTGTGTGTGTGTGAGCGACATACATCCGCATATATAGCACGCAGAAGAAATGGGCCTGTATAGAGAGGAAAAATTTCTGTAATTCAGCTGGTGCGGTGAGTCAGGTGCAAGGATATAGTGGAAGCACATCGACTAAATTCAGGAATACAACACTCGAATTAGTATTTGAATTAATAAATGGTATTAAAAACTCAATAAAAAATGACATCAATAGATGGGAAATGCCCAATAACAAAGGCAGATGAATTTTTATCGCACCACTGTCATTTCCTGCACATGAGGGGCTAATTAGACCGGGATCTCGAGTTTCCGATGGCGGAATTAGACATTGGTAATGATAATCAGGGGTCATATTTGCCTTTTTTATGTGAATCTCGTCGAGAGGTTGCTGCGCTAACCCCTCGGTGGGGGGGGGGGGGGGGGGACTCCGTGTGGTAGCAATCTTTTCCTGTGTGGTGATGTTGTGAATGTTCCTGTTGCACCTCCGGTAAAGAAAGTCTATGACGAGGACGAAACGAATCGGGTTGAGAACCACTGCTTTGGAGGAGTATCTTATCGACACTTCTACTACGAACGTGGGCAGGTGAAGGCAGAAAGGACAAATACGTGGCTGCTCATTTTAGTTCCAACACAACTCACGTTTCTCTTACGGTAGGAAAATTATTCGGAATGAGACGAAGGGTGACTGATTTGTAAACTTTTTATTGACGAGCGGATGTTATCAGAGCATTTTTTCGTGGTGGTCAAAAAATCGAATGGGGTGCTCGGTTCCATTCTTAAAAATGTTTCTTCGCGTTCTTCTAGAGCGGTGGTTCCCAACCTGGGACCATATGCCCCCCGTGGTCCTGGAATATTCTAACGGGGGCCACGGATGAGAATCAAGTGGGGAGCCAAAGAAAATTTAGATGTTAAGAAATAAAGCTTTCAAGTAAAAGACTAAGAAAAAGGATCACAAAACAAGACCAACGAAAAAGGGTAAATACGCCGAAAAATACGAAATTTCTAATCCATTTCAACACACTATGGGTGCCTTATATTTGGCGACAATTACCAATTTTTCGTACTTGAAATCCTGATTCCCCAAATTTTTCCTGAGAAGACGTGGTCAACTTGGAATTGCAAGGACTAAAAGATTATTTTTTAGAGATTTCCTATTCAAACATAGCACAATTTGAGGATTTTTGGAGGATTTTCCTATGAAGATACGAAAAATCGGAAGAATCTGATTTCAGACCAGAATATTTTAATAAGGATGAAAAATCGGAAGCATTAGCGCCTATGCCGTGTCCTTAAAATTCTATATATGGTTCTTAAAAATATCAATTTCATAAGACCTACCGATTTAAAATAGATGTGAAGAAAATTTACGACAGGTGAAAAAAAATCAAGCTCATGATCATGAATTAACAGCGCACAGGTATAACTGACGTCTATATTTCAGTTTGGGAGAAAGAGAAAAAGCAAAAGCGTTATTCACGGAGTTTGAAAACTCAAATCAATCTGGCCCTCCCGTGAGTATCCATGGTGAAAAATCCCTGGTGCAAAAAGAATGGGCTCCATGCACGACCAGCAATGTGCATAAAGTTCAGTGGGATGGGGAAAAAAATGTCTCGCCACCACGTGCCCAATTATAGTAATCTTTATTAGCTCAAATGCGATTCATATACAGAGTATAATTTCCACATATGCACGCTTTAACCGCATCGATTGTATATATGAAAGCCTCGAACCCGTTTGATGACTTCTAGAGAACGAGAGAGAAATAACTTCGGGACGTCTGCCAAGAACGCTCAGTAAATTTTGCACGCGAACTCTAGAGACTAGACTTTTTCCTCCTATCCTTCTCATAATATAAAAAAACGTGAACAATGCTCCAGTCTCATACGCACGCATACATTTATGCATTCCTTCAGTACGTTAAATTGCTGCATAGTTACAGCCGACAATGATAACGAATGGTAATGAAATACCATCATCACTACAGAATAATATCTAGGAAAAACATTAACCTAAACATCACGAATATTATTGTACGCCTATATTTCATGATTCTTCACCTTGAACCTTTCTTAAAGGCAATAAGAAAAAGAAAAGGGAAATCATGATTGAAATTTATCCGTCCCAGATTCCATAAACTATAATGTCTTCTCATTTTTTTTCCCCCTTCGGTTTTTACAATAACTTGAATATCGAATGCATATCCGCGTATACATATATCTCTCTTTATTCAATTCACGATAAAACCGATGTGCATATATCGAGAAGTAAAAAGGGGAGGGGGAAGAAAAAAAAGGAAAACGTTCGCCACACCCAAACATCGTCCAGAATTTTCGATGGCAATTCGCCAGGAGATCCAAGCGAAAAACCCATTAAAAGACACGAGCTGGAAAAAAAAAACACATATCTAATGTTATATATAAAATCGTGTCCCGGAGCAAAAAATAAATTCTTTAAAAAGTGAAGAAAAAATATTAAGATAAGGAGAAGATTAAAAAAAAAAATCTTTTAACAGTAATAGTAGTAATCAAACTGCTGGTTAAAATGCAGAGAAAAGTTTTCAAAGAAACAGCATTTGTTTCGCTAGCTACACACACACACATATATATATATATATATATATATATATATATATATATATATATATATATATATATATATATATATATATATATATATATATATATATATATATATATATATATATATATATATATATATATATATATATATATATATATATATATATATATATATATATATATATATATATATATATATATATATATATATTTCCCTTGGTGGTTAATATAGCATTTATCTTTAGCTCCCTATTTTCACTAATGTTGAAATTTTTTTGCCACGTATTAAGGAAAGAATATAATTTGGGGGATAAGATATATTGGAGGTAAAGGGATAAGGGCAGTTTATTTTTTAAGATATGGTACATATAATTTAAATGAAGAAGGGAAGGGAAAAAAAATACATCGCATTATACGTTTATCTATTATTTTTCGGGGTAGCCGTAAAATGGTGATGCCATCTTTTCCCGAATCATCCTCGCTGATAAATACCAGTTCAGCTCCATTCACTTCATCCCTCCTACCGTTCGTATGCTGACATCTTAAAAATGGGGTACGCTGTGGACTTCAATATTTTTTTAATCAAGAGCACCGGTGCATGCCCATCATTAGAAGAGGAGCACCTATGTCAAGGGTGCTCAACCTGTATGAGAGTGTGGGTCACTTCGTTGGTTTAAAAACGTGTCGCGGGCACACTTAAGTCATGTGAAAATGTTGCGTAAGCCGCTTGAGTGATGTGGAACTGTGGACGACCGGCATTTAAATCATCTGTAAATAAATCGCTGGTCGTTTGAGTTACTTGTGCAGCGGGTCACTCAAGTAATGTGGAAATGTGGTGTGGGCCACTTAAGTGCTCTGGAACTGTACCGCGGGTCACTTTGATTTGTGCCACCTAGTTAATTTTTACAAAATTTGGTTTGAAGTTGCGAGCCACATTGGCCCCACGGGTCTAGAGTTGAACATGTACGTCTGACCTCCGTATTGATACGCTTAAAACAACATAAGTGATGAATGTTTAAAACGGGTATCGACCTCGCAAGTATAGGCTCAGGCACATGGTGAACACTCTCAATACTTTAAAGAGCACCACGGTGCTCGCGAATTGTCATCGGCATCGGAATTTTGTACTAGACTCTGCCAAAGGAATATCTAAATTCGAAGCTAAGTCTTATATTCTATGGTTTGAAGGAAGTAGAACAGAAAGAAAGGATCAGAACGAGATACTTTTTGTCAAACTGAGGATGAAACGGCACTACTTTGACTTGAAGACGAATCGGGAAAGAATGAAACGGTACTTAGCCCCGCAAAATTGAACAGCGTCCTTGTAAAAACGAAAAACAAAAAAAAATTCACGATGAATCGAAATAGCGTTTCGAGACCATCTTTCTGAGGAGTCATAAACAATTCATGTTGACATTATCTTGAGAAATGATCTCATTTCCCCCCATCTTTTTTTTTAACTATGCGTGGGTGCTGGTCTCCTTGGTGTGTCTTTTTTAATGGGTATTCACATTGTCTGAATGGATATTATGTGTCCATACTCGTGTCCTTACCGAATTAAAAATAATTCTGCGGAATTATTGATCGAGACGTATTTCAGTTGCTGAAGCATGGTGTCGAAAACAGCGAAAGGGAAAAAATAATAAAAATTTAGTAACAACGTTTTCACTGTCTTTAGAGGCATTGATCAAGGTAAGGATCAATGCCAATCAGCTTCTAAGCCAGTGGTTCTTAACCTGAGATCCACGTGGTCTCCTTGCGGCCCTGGGGGCATTCTAAACGGGACGTGAGTTAAAATATAACGAAAGGGGGAACCATAATAGGTCAACACGGCCATAGAGAGCTGTGAGAAAATAAAAAAAATTTTATTCGACCTTATTTAAATAACTTTTGTACATTGTAAATTAAATGTACGCACTTGAAAATCTACTTAATAAGGATGTTACTCCCAACCAAAATTCTGGGCCCTGGTTAAGACCGGGGACGGAAGCACAAGAAAATACTAGTCTAAATAAGATCATTGAAGGAAAATGCTGAGGAAGCACTGTTCTAAACCTGTGCCTATAGAGCAGTGGTTCTCAACGGGTGCTCCGTAGAGCCTTTGCGGCCCCACGCCTGCTCGAGGAAAATGAAATAACTTAGTAAATTTGATAACTGAAAAAAAAAAAAATGCATGCGGGCCTCCACCAGCCAAAAAAAGGTAGCTGCTGTAGAACATTGTTTTCAACCTTATTTTACAAGACTTCCCCCCCCCCCCAAACAGCGAACTACATTCTTGCACCCATTCGAACAATCAATGTTTCATAAAATGCATTTTCCAGCTCACCCCTCTAAAATTGTTTTCTAGCATCTTCACCCCGATCAAGAACCTCGAGACAGTAAGAATAGACTAGTTCGAGGCTTCACCCTTTACGCGGTACGATAGAAATCAGTAAATTCAATCACTAGACCTTCAAAAAATTACGCATCTTTTTCAATGAAATAGGCTTTCTTCCGATTTTCACCATGTGCAAAATAAAAGAAAAAGTATGCTATTGCGAAATAAACTTGACAAAATATCTGGGCTTGTCAATGCTAAAATAAGAGGCTCTTGAGGAGAGATATCTCGTCAATGGCACTTAAAGGGTTAACTGAATTCAAAACGCTGTCATTTTAAAAAAACACCAATTAGATTTTGAATGAAGAATTGTAGGAGCTAAAACATAGATATTTCGAGAGGGAGACAAACGAAATTGATGGCACTGAACGAGTTTCGAAACAAAATGAAGTCGGGGTTGCAATTACGAAATCCCAAAATCAATAAACTGAAACTGCCTAAAACCGAAGTTTTAAAAAACAAAATTGATATTCAAGAAAACTCGTGATAAATTTATTACCATGAAAATTTTCTTTTGTTATCCGAAACTAACGACTTCTTTTGCTGACAAAAACAAAAAATAAATTGCGCCCTTTTAGAAAATTTATATTACCTCACATTATATACAATAACTTATCAGAATAAATCAGAAAAAAAATTTTTGTTAAAGCGATTTATGCCTTTTCAAGGATCTGATGTTAATGTATATCGTTCCTCGCCTTAAAAATTTCCGGAATTCCTGACCTTTACCGTGATTCCATCTTCATGAATTTCCCGAGATAATACCCTTTTCAACGCCTGAAATACGGAATCTCTACTACTGAAAAAATAATAATAAAGAAGATCACGATCGCAATAGACTCCTAAATAAGGGAAAATATGATCTCGCCTTTAGTTATTAAATAAATTTTGAAAATCAGTTTTCCCCAAGACGAAGTTTTTCTTTTTCAATCTTTCTATTACCATAAAAAAGATTTGAGAAAGGAGTGGGGAAAATTTCAAATAAAATTATGCGTGTGAAAGAAAAATGTACCACAATTCAATAATTCTATTTTTAGAAAATCACCGAGAGAAAAAAATTTCATTTCCTAAAGTTTTTAACTCGCTTTTCCGCTTTAAATCAATCGATCAATTTCGAGAGAAACAATGAGTCATCCAATTCTTATCTAAAGATATAATATATTTTAATCTTCTTTTAAATTATTTTTTTTCAGAACATCCCGAAAGTTTCTCATTATTTTATAACCGATTAAGAAAAGTTTCAACTAAAATTGTAGTGCCCATGCTCTCTAAATATTTCTTTCCTACATATAAAACACGTCTGAAGTTCCAAAAAGCAGCGTTTCTTTTTCATTTTTAAACTGGAAGAAAGTTTTTGAAAAATTCAAAGAAATCATTCATAGAGGTTAATAAGAATTATTTAAAGATAATAACTGTGTAAATTTTATAAGTAGGAGCAGAAGCGGATTTATGGTTTTGCCGCCAGTGGGTTACACAAATTTTGCCGCCCTTCTTCCATTCTAGTTTTAATTTTCTTCACCATTGATTTTTCAAATTGGCCACCGTGTCTTTCACACATTTAGCCCCCTTCCCCGTAAATACGCCTCTAAATCGCTCTCTTGTTCAGTCCCATAACTGAACACTTTTTGGTCACTCGTTTAGACTTTCAGTGACCTGGTTCGACATAATCCCCAAATCTTAGATCCGGGCCCATGAGCTGAGATTTTTGACGCTGAGATTTTTCCCATTTTATAGGAATTTATAGAGTAAAAACAAAAAATAATAATTAGATTTGTCCAGAGCTTGTCAACTCAACTCTCGTGGGGGCTATGCTGGTCCCTCACTCTTTAACTCTTTTTTTTGGTGTCTCACATACTTGCTCACTTTCTTGGTCATTCTTCTGGCCGTTCACTGACTTGGTCCTTTACTCTTTTGGTCACTCCTACGCTTATCCACTCTTTTGGTCACTCCTACGCTTAACCACTCTTTTGGTCACTCCTACGCTTAACCACTCTTTTGGTCACTCCTACGTTTATCCACTCTTTTGGTCACTCCTATATATATTTTGCAAACTTTTTATGGCACTCTTTTAATCTCTTCAATGCTCACACTTTCTCAAGGCTATTCTTTTGGCCGCTCACCTAAATCTAGGAAACTTTTGGTCGTTCACAAGCGTGCACTCTGTACTGATAGATCACCCACATGCTTGCAAACTTCGAAGGTCACTCACTGATGTAGTCCCGTGCTCTTAACGCAGAAGCGGATTCGTGGTTTTACCGCCTGTGAGCTATAAAAATATTGCCACTCTTCTCCCATTCTACTAATTTTCTTATACAAATACAACGCCACAACAGGCAAAATGACCAACGAGGAGGCTGAGAAAAAAGATGCCCATAATAAATATGGATGTCATATATTTCAAAAATCATGTCTTGACCACTCATTCCTAAAATTTGCCGCTCCTCCAAACTTGCTGACCTGGGCTATAGCCCGCTAAGCTCCCCGTCTTCCCTGTAAACACACTTTTCTGAGTAGTAGTAATTATGCCAAATATATTATTATAAATAATAGTAATTACACTCGTGTGCAAAATTAAGAGAATTTGCACATTTTGTGTCTATTTTCACAAAAAATGCTGAACCAAAGATACTAATAATGCCACCGAAGAAGTATGCAAATATTCAGTGCCGAATACGTAAGCGTACACGTGCGTGTGGGCGGAGCTGTGACCACGGAGGGGATAAAAACACGAAGCGTTTTCCACGATTCGTGTGCTCGTACTCCTCGGCGACATTCGATGTGTTTCTCGAAAGAGTTTGGTAAATTTTATAAGCGATCAGGTAAAATGAGTAGCCACAAACGTATGGATGACGGAATGAGATGGAGAATCGTCGGTAAATTGGAGGCAGGGCTAGTGGCTACAGAGCTCGATGTTACGCCCAGTGTCGGCTGCAATTTGTGGAAACAGTTTCAGGGCACTGAATCCACAGCGAGAAGACCTGGACAAGGTCGTCGAAGAGTCAGGACGACCAATGAGGATCGTTATTTGGCACTTTCAGCGAGGCACCACAGGACTGCTACAGCATCACAGCTCTCACGTGAGCTGCATTCTGCCACTGGAACTCGAGTTTCACGGTTTAATGTTGCACGAATGCTTCATGAGAGAAGGCTTTATGCGAGAAGAGCCGCTGTTTGCTGTCCCGCTAAGTGCAGTACAAAAGAGAGCGCGTTTAGTATGGTGCAGACAACATCAGCCTTGTATCAGACTTCAGTGGAGCACCGTGCTCTTCACAGACGAATCGAAATTCAGCCTGGACACTGATTCTCGACGTACACTCATCTGGAGAGAGCTTGGTACCTGATACCATCCCTCCCACATCAGGGAAATGGACCACTATGGTGGTGGAGGTGTCATGGTCTGGGCAGGCATCATGTTGGACGGCCGCACACCCCTCCATGTGTTTGGCAGAGGATCCGCGACTGCTAGGAGGTATTAGAGAGGAGATCTTAGAGCTCTATGTTCGACTTTTCAAGGGGGGGGGGGAGTTGGCCTTTGGTTCCTATTCAAGGACGATGACGCTCGTCCACATCGGGCTTACCCTGTCAACGATAATCTGGAAAGGTGAGGATATTTGGCGTATAGATTGGCCAGCCAGATCTCCTGACCTAAACCCTATAGAACATGTCTGGGACGCTCTTGGGAAGGCAATTGCATCTCGCCATCCCCCCTCCGATAACCATCCCGGAACTTAAAACTGCGTTGCTGCAGGAGTGGAACCGATTGACACAGGAACTCCTCAACTGCCTCGTGTCCAGCATGCCGTCGCACTGTGCGACCTGTCTGACTAAGAGGTGACCATACCCCATATTAGACTCATTTTCGGTTCGATCTCGCAACGGGGATTCCGGACATTCCTACAATGATGAGATTTAACGACAATCATGCGTGCGTACTACGACTTTTGTATGGTACATCTCTTTCTCTGTTATGACTGTGTATTCATACCAAATTTCATTAAAATCTGTCCACTAGTTTTTCAGAAATTCGACATTATGTCCTAATTCTCTTAATTTTGCCCATGACTGTATTATTCAACCAATTATCAAAGCATGCGTATGAGTACTTACAGTATGTATGAATAATGAGAAATCGAATGATCCATCGAACAAAGGAAAAATTTTAACCTCTTTTATCAGATTTATCATAATCCATGTCACTAAATGGATCTTATATTTCAAATGTATGAAAATTCTGGTTTTCTTCTTTTTATATATAACGTATTCAACGCGTCCACTCATTAAATATTTTCAGTTTCTTTTATATGTAAGAAATTTAATTGTCATGATATGAGAGGAAAAATTCCGAGGAGAAAAAACTACTCATTCCGTATTTGGTGCATTTCAGTCGATTTAAAAAATTTTTTGAGATAATCAGCGAAAAAAAAAAAATCAACAATTTGGACAAGCACGTTCTTTTTTTTCCCATACATCGTTGAAGGGTGATAATTAGTTGATAAATGATGATTGATAATTTGCTCCTTTAATTGATTATTTCGTCGTCGTCCCCCGTCATGAAAACATCATCATTAAAATAGCACGTTCCCGTCGCATCGATTTTTAACGATTAATTGAATATTCAGTCCTCTGTAGAAAACATCAGTAAATTTCTCATTGTCGGGATTTTTCTCTTGCCGACAAAATGAGGTACGAAATTCAGTTTGTATTTTCAGTTTGCTATAAGTTTGTCTTTCCTCTTCCCCCAAAAACCTCCACTTTTCTTTCTTTATGCTAGAGCAATGATGAATGAACGCCAGGACTCGTCCTCCGGACTTATCCCGTTGCCGAAATCTCTTGCAGCCCAGCTTCGTGGCAGAGTCTGGAACAAAGTGTGCGTACCTAATAGTCTGAGTGCGTGTCTTGTGCTGTGTGTGGATCTTCAGTGCTGTCATCTGCATTTCAACTTGGGAGTGAAGTGTAGTGATTGAACATTTGGACCGCTGTAAACCTGATGCTCTCTGTAGTGAGACTTTTTAACGGGGAGATCGGCTCACATTCGCGCCTCAAAGTTTGGTACCACAGAAAAACAATTCCAGCTGACCACTTTATGCGAGAGCAGTGATTTCCCTGGAAGTACTTGAGAAGTGCTTCCCTGAGTATATTCCTACTCGGAAAATACTCAGTAATATTGGAAATGAAATAGACAAATGCAAAACGTTGGTTGGCTGAAAAACTTTCACGAACCGGCGAAAACGGGAAAATTAATTTGCAGACTGGCCAAAAAAGTAAATAGGAGAAATAATTAATAATTTGAAAAAAATTATACTCAAACCTGCTGACGGGCTAAGAGAAGTAAAAATCAATATAGACGGCAAATATTTAACTAAATCTAAATTTATATACTGGCTTTATGAATAAGGCGAAATCTTCTGCCAGCGATTGGAGAGCACTGGATTAGAGTACAATATGCAAGCCACATGAGTAAGTCCAAGGGGACAGGAAGCATGAAATAATGTAAAGCACATGCAGGGGTGCACAACCTTCGGTTCACAAAAATTGTTCCAATATAAAAGTATTACTACACACGGCACGATAAATACATAGGCAGACCATATTTTCATTAAAAATTACTATTTCCAAAAAAGTTGTCAAGGCAAGTAGGTTACCAACTTGAGCTGAGAAAAAGGCAATCAAAGGTGCCAATTTCAGCCAAAATATTTGTCAAAGGCAACGAGCGGCAGGAATACCACATATCTGGCCGTATTTCTCTTCCAAGAAAATATGATCAACTGTCAGCCAGGATTGAAAGGACTGAGAGATTTTCTAAAACGATACCAAAAATCTTGAATGATGTTCCCGATCGGAAGATTTTTATGTCGAAACACGGAAGCATTGGCACCTATAATACTCAAAAGCGAAATTTTTTTTTTTTTGTGCTACTAACAACAAGGATTTAGAAAAGATGCTAACAGGAGCATAAATTTGATGGGACGTGATGATAATGCCTCTGGATATAACAATAATCCCTCTACAACGGTTTTTTTTCTTAATCCGTTGAATCCCGTTATATCCAGGTTTCCCTGTACTTTATTTCGTTTGTTTAAATACTCTCGCTCCGAATTCGAAATTTTTTCTTTTAAATTAAGAGTAGGTGTATATAAACAAATACTTTGATGAGGAAAAGCATCCGTGATTGCACCACTATGAGACTCGCAATATGACTTTTTTTTTTCAATTTACCAAGAAACTCCAGCGAAGGAGATCTGAGAAATAACCATTATAGAAAGGTTTGGGCGTGTATTATTCAGCACAATATCGAAATAATTTCCAATGAAAAACAAAAAATCGATAAATCAAATGGTAATGCGCCACACCCGATTACACACAAGAAAAGCATGGTTTTGGGTAAACGATGAATTTCAGCAGCCACTGGGCGATTCGACCTTTGGAGTTTACACTAGAGCTTGTGTGTATTTTCAAAAGAAGATTTTTTTTTCTTTTTTAAGCTCTCCTTCCCCCCTCTTCTTTTGCATAAGAGAACGTGCGGTTATAATAATAGCGAATAACGTGAACCAGTCCATTACCGATATTAATAGAGAAGAAAAAAAAAAGAACCAAAATGGAAATGCCATGGTGCGTGCCACGGATCGGTCAAGCGGGACGGAAGTTGGCAATGGTTGCGGTCGCCATTTAGATAAGGCCACGAAATGGTTCCCTTTTTTATACATAAATATTATTTTGGCAAAACGTTACCCGATGGTAGACATGGCAACCAGCGTGCACGATGGCCACGGAAATTGGCACAGATTCACCCACTCACCCATCCCGTGACACCCCTCATTCAAAATAACATTTGAGAAGAACTTACTACAAATACTACCAGTAAAAGCAAAACAATTTTAGTTTACACGAAAAATTAAAAAGAAACACGTTTTTCATCAAGGGTCCATTCATAAGATAAACTTGTTTTCTATTTTCTCTGTCAAAACACATTATCTGGGCATTTTTGCTCAATGGAATGAATCATGTCTACAAATGATTCCACACAGTTTGACCAATCATAACAACATACATCCTGATGTATTTAAATATTCGCATAAAATTCAAAAAGAAAATTTCTTCCTACAAATATATTAATTTTTCAAGTATCATCCCTGTTTTTTAAATCATGGTTGTTTGCAGATGCTGCATTGATTGTCGAGCGATAACCAAATCAAACATAGTAGAAATTTTACAAATTTCCAAGTTATTCTTGTCTCTTCATGACATATGTCAGATTTATGCTAGAGTATAACCTTTACTGAAATAGTGAAGAAAATTTCCATAACTTTTACAAGTCAAAAATATATATAACTACAAACTTTGTAAATATTTCATCTAGCATATTTGTCAGGTTCAACATTTGCTTTTTCCATGAAATACATTTAAATTAATTGTGCAGAGATGAATCATTGATTCATATCAGATGATTCAAGTATTTGTTTGTAATACGTACGACTTAAACAGCATATGAAGAAACAATAAGGTATTTAGGTGTTTTAATGAATCTGATTAATTGTTTAACTGCTTTCTTTAAGCCTTTTCAATATTCACTGCTTCATTATACTGAACTACTGTCACCAATAATTTTAGAAATAGTTATACTGTACATGAGAAAAAATCATGATGATTTGTTTGATATTACCCACTACATTCACTTTTCTTTCTCCCAGAATTTATACAATTTTTTCTTTCATTTCCTGATTTTTTTTCCTACTCTTGATAATTTTTAATAAATGAAATGAATAAATGAAAATGGAAAAAATAAAATAAATTGTTTTGAAATATCCAAAACACCTACAGTAATACCAAGTTGCATGATTTCGTAGTTATGCAAGTTTCTGTGGGAAAATGCACATTGTTTTATAATCTTGGTAATTCCATTATAAACACAGGATTGTTGCTATGATAGAAGAGATTATTAATGGATAATCAAGTGAATAATTGTTTTATTCAATCTGAACATGATACGAAATGAAACTACACTGATTTTTGTGAGGCTACAAAAAGCGAAATATACATAGATGAACTTTGCCAAGATTTAGAAATGGAATCCCAAGGCTTGTTAGTTATCTGCCATTTTGGCAAAGGTTACAGTTTCATACCTGAAGTCCAATACCAATTTTAAAAAATAATTTCTTCAATGTGGTACTCCTTGATGACAATTTACCTGGTTTACAATTTTAAATTAATTTCAAGTCATGGCTAAAAGTTGTTTTCTTGCCTCCAAATACAAGCAGTCCATTTCTTTTACAGGTTCAAGGAGTTATCAAAGTACTCAAAGTGTTTAACATGTGACCCTCATATTCACAGATTTTAGGTAAATGCAATATTTTTTAACTGACAGAATTGCATTCACAATGCAAGGTAGATTTTATGAAGCCATAGAAGAGTACCACAGTATGGAAAAAAGGATGTTTTTTCTGAAATTCTGTCCCAATTAACTAATATTACTATGTATATCACTGGGAAAACTGTATCCTAGCTTACACAAATTCAACTTATGCCGTTGTTAGGTTCCACCTGTCAAGTAACTTTGAGGTATTAATTACTGTATTAAAATACTTAAACAGAATTTAAAATGTTTGCTCAAGTTAATAAAATGTACAAAAGATCTTTCATTATTCAGAAGTTGATACATGTCTGTCCAATAATAGTTCACTAAATTTTTTTCTGGTGGTTTTATCATTTTGTGGAGCCAACACAAGCAAAACTATTCTACTATAAAGTCATACCACACCAACAATCTGACTGATTGAAAGACAAATGCAAGAAATGCACTAAAAATCAGTAAATTAAATCCTTAGTTAATTAAGCCACCCATTTGACAATTTTCCACTTCAATCTGGAATTAGGCCCCCACTAATTAACACATAGTATACAGCATACAATCCCAGGTATATGGTTGGGGGTACACCAACAAACACTTTTTGGCATATAATTCCATATAAAACTCAATAGAGGTTTTTGATGGAATACAACCACAGTAACGCTACAGTACTAAATATAACTTGGCAATCGAATTCCCCCATACAAATTGATGTAAATAGAGAATAGCCTCTTACTCTACTGATACTCTTTATATTAATTTATTGACTACATGCTGTAATGTTTACTTAGGCACCTTACTGTATCACCTTCAGAGCTAAATTTGGGGAGGAGATGAAATACATTGTATTTATTGAGCTGCTGCCACATCTGCACATGCCCAACAATACAAAAATATATTTGAGAACTGCAAGTGTTGCATCAGCATATCCACAGCTATTTCTAATAAAATTTAACGTTCAGGTAATTAAAGTTTTGAACCACCAATGTTTCTAACCTAAAGTTTCACCAATCTTGAATAGTAGAAATATAATTCATTCAATTAATATTTGAATGCAATGTTATAAAATTATTTTGTCAATTTCTTAGAGATTACATTGTTTGAAACTGAAAAATTAATGCAGGCAATCGTATCAGCGAAAGCACTGTGGCTTGGAAGATCATCCTGCAACAATTTGCAGCCAGCTGCCTATTATAGAGGTGGACTCCTGACGGAAAATAGCGGCATCAACAAAATTGAAGAAATAAAGAGCAATAGTGAAAAGAAAATTTGAGTGTTATAATCAAGATAAAGAGATTTTTGGAAGAATTTACAATTTAAACAAATAAAAAGAGCTGCTGCAGAAAATAGACAGGTAAGGAGTTTTTCCTCATTTAAAATCTGAATGTCAAATCACCTTTGGCACATATTTTCTGTTTGTTAGACTCAGTCGTCAGTTGTTGCATTGACATCCCACGTACAAGAATATGTCAGCAAAAACCAGATGAAATGTAGGGAAAAAATACAATGAAACCTCCCAACAATGGCCAAATGTGGCCATTGATGTTATTAATAGGTTCAGTATTTCTGAAACAAAATTTTTTGATTACTTGCAGAATCATAACAATCCATTCTGTAATTAATTAAAAGAAGCTGTTCTGTAGCACGACATTTATTCTGCATTGAAGATATGTGAATACTTTCAATGAAAAACTTTGTGATTTTTTTCTATTGTTAATTTTATTCAAAAATTTCCTGAAGAAAAATGCATACAGATGCATCATAATCCTTGGATCCTGGGACATGTGATAATTTTCATTGCACCACTGCCATTTTCTGCACGAGGGCAGGTACCTACAATTTATTGCCAATTCCGAACAGCGCTGCCATTTTTTATATTCACTGAGAGGTTGATGCGCTAACTGCTCAATAAGGACTCCCTGCAGTAGCAATCTTTTTATGTGATTATGTCGTTGTTTCTGTTGTACCCCTGTGTCTGGAAAGTTTCTGACAAGGACAAATCGGGTATCGAATTCGCAACATCTCTAAACACCCTCTGGAACTTTAGGCAAGTATCTTATCGACTTGGGCTACCACACCCACCCAGTACCCATATGTTGCGGTAGGTTAGAAATTCCCCAGAGTTTGTATTTGTATCGGAGATGTATGTGGTGTATGTGCCAGTATCTGTTTAGGAGGTGTATGTGCAATTAAGTAGTAGTACTTGCTTGATGCTAATTGCCAATATTCTGTTTTCATGTCCAAGATATGTACAATTATTTTTTGCTATGGAGAATATGAAATAGTTAAAACACACAGGTGATTGAATATTTTACAGCAGAACAACACATCAAGTGTTTCTCAGCCACCTTGTTGGGCATTTTGCCTGTTGTGGCTTTGTATTTGTATAAGTAGTATTAGTAGTAGTCTAAATTTCATAGGAATTTCTAACCCAGCAAAACAAACCAGTAGGTAGAAAAAACAAATTTTAATTCATACTCATCTATTTCCTGCTGAATTTAAGAATATTACAAATAACTAGTGAATGATGTTAATACTCTATCGCCCCTTCCCCTAGCTTTCAAAATAAAGATTGAGGAAGTGCAGAAATCAAAACAGAGCTTAAGAACATAGGATTCATTTGAAAGAGAACTCTGTCTCCCCTTTTTGATTATCACCGTTTTGTGTTTAAACTATCAGAGTTTGTGAACAGTCAAGTTTTGTCACATTCACCCATTTCATAGAAAACTAACACAAAGTTTACTCACATAATGCAGTGGCCTTGACAAATCCCAGGGGCCTGGTCACCCATGGCAACTAAAAAGTTTATATTGGAACCTAAAATTTTTTTGTTTGTTATTACTAGCTTGTATAAAATAAATTTGCTTGGCTCTCAAACTATTTGGTTGGGGGCCTACCAATTTTTTTTTTTTTTTTTTTTTTTTTTGATTCATTAAGCCCTAACAGTGTCTGGAAAATTTCCTTGTACTAATAGAACTTTTTTTAATTCAAGCACTCTAAAAAAAATGTGGAATTTTCTTATGTAACTGAATAGCAAACCAAGATTGGTTTTAAAATGTTCACATCAGATACGATCTCGTGTTAAGTATACCACTGTATTTGTCCTGCAAGAAAAATCATTTTTATCCTATTTTTTTCCTTCTTCAATTTTCTTCACTTGGATTTTGTGGTTTCTTCAGGAAATTGGGCAAAAATCATGATTTTTTCAAAAACTTTACTTTCTCCATGGGGAAAGAATGTTCTTGGAAGAGACTAGAAAGCTTTTTCCTCTAAAATCTTTAAAGGAGATGAACTGATGAAACTGAATTAATTCTACCAACCTGACTCTTCACCCAAAAAACACTTTTATCACATTTGTTTAAATATTATTTAATGTGTAAATAATTAAAACATGTACCTTACTATTTAATCATATTACATCTCTCACAAAAAGTTAAAAAAAATCATAGTATTCAAAATTGTTTGAAATGCCAAAAGTGTCTGATTTAGATCAGTGGGGTTTTTTAAATCAGTTGGTGTAAATCAGGATTTGAACCATGATTTAAATCACGATACACTGTCAGAAAATAGTTGCTAAAATCCCGTTGCTGCTTCTCTTGGAAACTAAAAAAGAAAATTGCTTGAAAAGTGTTCTGCTGTTTCTTCTGAAACATGAAAACTGATGCATACAGAAAAGTTTTGATCTTGTCTTCTTTTAAATTTTAATTGAAAACCAACATCATCGCACTAGTTCTTCTGTCATCTCAATGACAAAAAATTCTAAAAGTATAAATGTGTCTGCGACTAGGCTGGCATTGAAATCATAAAGCATGCAAAAGTGTAATAAAATTATGAATTATTCTGGCTGACCAATGCCATGGAAAGGGTACAGGTACTGGAAGCAAGAACCTGTTTATGGATCATCTTCTAAAAGCTTGTCCCAGTCCTGAACTTACTGACTTCTTAAACATGGATGAAAAATGAGAGTGTCCAACTCCCTCTAAGCAGTTGAAAAATGCATCTGTGAATGCCGACAGCCACATAAGTACCTTGGGGAGTAAATTTATTTTTGCTCTCCTGTAAAATTTGCTATTTGGTACATACTGTGTTTTCCACATTTCCAGTCTTCATTTATGTTAAGCTTGTTACCTTTGTGCTAATATAGCAGTACATGAATAGCAAAACTGAAATGTTTTCTGAATTTTGGCTTGTTTTTGCCAAATTGAGTATTTCAGAAAATATTTTCACATCTATATTTACTTTTTTATTTTCTATATATACAGTCGAATCCCATTATAATGAACTCCAAGAGACAGGAGAAATTACTTTGTTGTAATGAAATTTCATTATAAAGGAATTCTGGGATTTTGTACTGTTTCTATGTAAACTTATCTAGGAGATTAGAAATTCATTAAAACTAGATTTGATTGTACCTTTCACTATATTTTCATGTCTCAGTTTATTTTTTAAAACTTGATTTCCTGCTAAAATGTTATTTATGAGAACATAATTTGAAAGACAGTTGGTTCCATGGGACAAAATTTAATTCATTAATTTTTTGAGTAAGTTATTTTCAAAGTTTAGCCTAATTGAGCTGATCAAGTCAATAAGCTTAACTAAGCTTTTTGATTGTAATTAAATTTTTTGGCCTCAACAAATCAAAAAATATTTAGGCACCAACAGGGTTTTCTAGGAGCCAACCATGATTTTTTCTCATGAAAGACAGCCTAAAATGATTTTTTTTTTTTCTGCTTTTTCAGTACTTCATGGGTTTTTTTTTATGTTGAAAGGCGAACTGCAATAAAATTAGAAAACTTTGTATAATCTTTGCACTCTAATTTTGCAATCACGTGTTGAAAATTTTAGGCACCAATACAGATTTTCTAGTCACCATAGCGACCTGGTGTCTTAGATTTGTCAATCCCTGAATTAATAAATTTATTGGATCCCTTATTATTTTTATGATAATTAATATTGTGGGGTCTCCATTATTTTTAAGGGGAAAAAAGTTTGACTTGAAAAACAAGTTTTTCATGATACCAGTAATGTTTAAGAATGATTTAAACTTGCATATGCCTCAAAATGTATCATTGTACATATATAATCTCTTCTACTGCTTTTTTTTAGGGAAATAAATTTAAAATTAAGAACAATTTGTATGTTTTCCACACTCAAACTTCACTGACACAAGAATTTATACCTACAGTGCATAAAAATAAACAAGACAACATTGAATCAAGTAAGTAAAACAATTACACATAAAAAGCCTAAATCAAAACTATCTTACCTCTCCTGATGGAAAATGGAAGTCTCGCAACGGTAGCACCTTTAGATAAATGCCAATGCCTTACTTCAACAGGCGTTGCGAACAAGTGCCCTGAAATTTAATAATAATCCATAGAAACTTTATTGGAAATTTGTATATACAAAAAGTATACTACACAACTGCATCTACAACTTGAGAGAGAGAGACTGTGAGTGAGTGTGTTTGTGTGAGTGTGCGTGTTAAATCCCCCCCCCCCCAAGTTCATCTGAACCAGGCAGAAAACGCATAAGAAAATCAGATTTAGTGACGTAGAAGAAGCAACTCTTTTATGGTTCAAATCCGCTCGATCTCACTCAATCCCATTACCAGAACTAATAACTCAAGAGAAAGCAAAAAATTTCACAAAAGTCTTAATCGAGGTGATTTCACTGCGAGCAGTGGATGGTTGACCTGATTCAAAGAGCGCCATGGCATTGTTTTTAGGAACGTTTGTGGAGAGAGCATAACTGCATCTCAAAAACTGTTGAAAACTGGCAGAATAATATTCTCAAACAAATAACAGAAGGGCATAAAGATGCGGATGTGCCTGATTGTAATGAGACCAGTTTATTTTTTCGCCTTTTGCCTAACCAAACTCTTGCCTTCAAAGGTGAAAAATGTGAGGGAGCTAAAAAACACAAAGGCTGTTTGACAGTTCTTTTGGCAGCAAACTCAGATGGTTCTGAAAAATTGAAACTGTTAAGTTATCAGAAAATTAAAAAACCTGCAGTGCTTTAAAAATGTTAAAACTCTTCCTATGCACTATGATGGCATTGAACATTGAAGGACAGAACACACCCAGCTTTCCATATCAAAGAGATATCGAAGCATTCCCGAAAGATGGGTGCATCCGGAATTTCATTAAATGAGTATATGTATATGGGTCATTCCCAAAAAAAGTGTACAAACTGTTTCCGAGACTTTGCAATTTTTTTTACAAAATTTCAGACGCACTCTGGTGGTAATTTTAATTTTTTTCTAGTTCTTCATTTAATTCTCTCTCATGCAGTGTTTCTTCATTTGTTTCAGATGGTATCTAATCTTTTTTTAAATCATTGTTTGTAGCAAAACATCAAAATCTGGCTGTCCCAGCTTCAAAAAAAGTGTTAAACAAAGAGACTTAGTTCAAACCTGGAATTTTTTTTTCAGAAAACTTGAAATCACATTTTATATATGTGCCATAGATGAAATGAGAATAAAATTTTGAGAAAAAAATTGTTTTTCTTATGAAAAACTATTTTTTTGTTTGTGTCCTGAAATTTTTCCTATTTTAAAATGCCCACTCTGTTACGGTCATTTGGGATATATATTTTTATACCAGAGTAAATCTGATAACACTTTTGAGCTCATTGAAAGGTTTACTTTTAATGCTTGATTGACAATTTTGGATTTGACTTTTGCAAAATGACTTAATATTCATTTTATGTCTTTAGTACCAGATTTTTCTCTGTCAGATGTCCACTCTGTCAAACGTCATTATCATAAATAATTAAGTTTGTTTTTCATTATATCAGCATCTAGTGATAGCACATGGAGATATGCTTGAAAATAAAAGTTTTCACTAATCATTTAAATTTATAATGAAAAAATAATAATTTAGGCTAATTTGTCCACTCAGTTACATCTTCAAAAATTCAACCAACGCAACAGAATGGAAACTATGATTTAAAGTAGTTTTCTTAGTTACAAGGTTTTGAAGTTTTAAGTTAAATTTAATGAGTTATCTATTCAATTTAAACCCTTTACCACATTCTCCCCATCATATTTTTTCAGTTAAATATGAAAATGAAATAGTACAGATCGTTAAAATCACTGCCAGGCACAATTCCAGGGAAATGGTGGCATAAGGGGCATTTTAGTATGAATAAAGGTTGTTATATGACAATACATTCTGTATTTTATGGGACAGAACAATTATTTCTCTATATTATTTTTGTTTCCTGGCTATATCCCCCCCCCCCCTCCAAGTCTCATTGAATATACTCTGGATTACTAATGTGAGAGGCATAAACGCGAGATTTATACCAACATAAAATTACCATTCAATTTCAACAAAAATTTTTGAAGTAAAAGAAAGTTGGAAACATGCTTATGTTACATGTTTATGCACTGTAATTTGAAATGTAAATTGATTTCACTATATAAACTGAGATTAATCCAAACAACTCCTGAAACCATAGTTGATATCATGTGTAGCAGAGTCTAAATCCTGTATGTATGGCAAATGTTTGAATTGTCATGACAAGATGGTATCTATGAATGAAATTTCTAAATCGCTGGATGAGAACAGCACTGTACAGTGTGAAGAATGGCAGCGCAAACAAGAAAAAGTGGAAAAGAATGGCAAAATGATAAGTTACAAAAATAACAAAAGAGCAGAGATTGTGGAACCTAACAGACTTGATCAATGTTTTCCAAAAAGAAATGAAATTGTTCAAGAAACACATTTCTAACATCCAACACCAATATAGAGCTTACCAAATGTGCATTAGGAACATACAAAAACATGAAGCTGTTCTTCACGAGTATTTCAGTGAAAATTATAATTGGAAATTACCCGAAGAAGTGCAAAGTCATCATTTCGATGGGTCAAGAAATCAAGTATGTCTTCATACCTGTGTGCTGTATGTTGCGGAATGTGAGAAGCCAATTTAGTTCTGCTCAGTGTCACCGAATTTGGAACATGGACCTTCATCTATTTGGGCTCATTCAGAACCGATTTTGAAAATGATGAAAGAATAATAAGAAATAAATGTGGTTCACTTTTGTTCTGATGAACCATGTACTCAGTACAAACAAAAGAAAAATTTTTACTTATTGTACAAATATTCACAAAATATTTCAAGTAGTGTACTTGGAATTTTTTTGAAACAAACCATGGAAAAGGAGCAGTTGATGGTGTTGGTGCCATATTGAAAAGGACAGCTGATAGATTGGTTGCATGTGGGAATGACATATCAGATGCAACTCAGTTTTTCACAATTCTCAAAGATGCCACCAATGTAAAATTGTATGAAATCAAAATGAAGAACTAAAAGGAATAAAAAAATTATCCCGAATGATATATACCTGTGCTGAAAGGCACTACTATGGCAGTCCACCAAATAGTAGCAACTGGCAATGAATTGCTGCAATACAGAGATGTCTCTTGCTTTTGTGAAAGAAATGATAATCTCTGAATACTACGAAAAGAAAACTTACTCTTACCAAAGTAGTATAAAACTGGAAGTTCCACAACCGATTTCAGTTTGAATCTCTAGAAAATTCATTCAAAGAAAATAGTGAAAACTATGCTATCGACTCCAAAAGAAACAGCAATGAAGAAATGTCAACTGGTCTAATTAAAGCAGGTGTTCATATGCTCGTGAAATTTGAATCTGGTGGTGTATATAAATCTACATGCAGATACGTTGTTGTAGCCCAAAATGACATTGAAGATAATATGGAGGCCAAAGTTGTGTGCCTAACTATGAATGATGCTAGGAAGCTGTGCAGAGATGATGTCAAAGATATCTTACATTCACTTTGACCAGATTTTAAAATTTTTGCCACAGCTAAAATTCAAACCACGAGGGCAGCATGTTTTTGAATTTCCTCATAGCCCAGATGTTTTTCAGATGTCATAGAGGAGTCTCTGTGATACCTTTCATATTGTCTATATAATTGTTGAAAAAATGAAAGTATTTACAATAATTGTGATTGCTTATTCTAAGTTAAACATTTCTGTCCACTCTATTACAATAGTGTCCACTCTGTTACGGGAAGCATTTTTGCAGTTCACGGGCAAAAAAATTAAAAAGCACTTCAAACTAAGATGTTAAATTATAAGATATCAATTCATTGTCTGCCAGAAATAAAAAAATTTAATTTTAAGTAGTTGAAAAAAGGTAAAAAATAAACTTTTCTATGTGCTATTTTGAAAAAATCATGAAAAACGATCAAAACGACAGAAAAAAAAAGTCATTTTTAACTCCTTTTTCTCAGCATATGCATAAGCAATAAGCTGATTTCATTATTTTAAGGGGAAAAAAACAGCAAAAAGAATAATATTTATTTTTTTACAGTGGTGTTTGTTTTCGTAACAGAGTAGACAAAATCCATCATTTTCAGTCATAAAACCCAAAAAATAAAATATTATTACAAAAGTGAAAAATATTTATGAAATATTAAACGTCAAGTCATTGGCTATAATTCAAGATCAATTTTATTTGAAAATTCAACTTTGAATTTTTCATCTCAAAAATGTGGAATGTACACTTTTTTTGGGAATGGGCCATATACAAGTATATCTATATAAATTTGCATAACAGAATAACTAGTCCAATTACAGGAGTATAAATCAACGGAATAATTATGATGAATCGTGATCTAAGAATCAATCTAAATTGATATCATAGCGTCCTTGGCACGTCGGGACTCGATAATCAAAGTTCCATTGGTGGCAATCCATTCATTGGATGTCACAAGTTATAGTTGTGTAGGCCGAGCAAAGACAAATCTATGTCATGTTTGAGTTACATGGAGTCTTGGTCCAAGTCAGCCAATGTTCGAACACCCAGGACTATGATGGCAATAAAAAGGCATGGATGACATCAGAGATTTTCAAAAAATGGTTGAGGAAGCTAGATGGAAAATTTTCAGGAGAGAAGGGAAAAGTTTTTATTTATTTCATACAATCGCACCGCTCAATCAAAAATAACGGAACTTTCAGCAATCAAATTATACTTTTTACCATCTAGTTCAACAGCAATTTCACAACCACTGGATCAAGGAATTATCCTAAGTATGAAAACATTTTACAGATCACAAAAAATTTGTGAATGTTGGAATGGATGCGAAGATTTGTTTTAGATGCTGTTGGAAGGATTGATTCTGCATGGAAGTCTCAGTCACGAGTGCTGCGATTTGGAACTGCTTCATTATGTTGGTTTTTGTTCCGAGTCTTTGGAAAACAATAATTTATCCGAAGATTTGTATCAGATTACGTGTGAAGAAAGTATAAATAACACTATGAGTGATGGTATTGAGGATGAATTTGTGATCATTGACTGTGATCTTGTAACTTCAGGACTTGTAGAAGACGATGATATTCTAGAATCAATCAACCAAAGAGCAAGTGCTTCATGTTCCGAAGAAATAGAATCACACAGAAACTTCAGATGAGGATAAAGTATCTGCACCATCTCGCCATGATGAATTAAAAGCTGTAGATGTGATTTGTCAATTCCTACACACTCAGGAAAAAGCCAAACAATCGCTGAATAAACTAAATAGTGTAGAAGAATTTTTTTTTTCAAGAAAATATACTTGATTATTTTTCATGAGGTAAATTTTTTTTTATATGCGCTGATTCCATTATGAAACTACCCTGAATTTAAATTAATTAGAAGTAGAATTTTATTCAATGGAATTGTTTGAATGTATATAATTACGTACACAAAAACGATCAGACGAAAATGTAGAGTGGAACTTGGCATCTGCTTTTAAGTCTACGTGTTTGTCGATACGAAAAATTCTACAAGAAGTCAGACTTTGTTTTTCTCGACCAAATTGTTAAACAAATCTTTAAAGACAAATAACAATTTTAAAATCATGTTTCCTTTTTTTTCAGAAACATTGTTCAACTCGAGTGCATCGAGAATGCGCACCACTTGATACCGATTATGTTGTTCAACTCTGTCATCATTAAGAGTATGGAAAATATAGGAAAATTTATATTGTTAAAAATTTAATTGATAATTATTATCCCATGTGAATGTTGATGATTAAGTTGAGATTTGCAGTCATTTTAAAGACATTCACATTCCAGCATGTACCAATTCATTATAAATTCTGTAGAAGTATGTGTACAAGATGCATGTACAGTTAACTAATAGTAATTTTAGGGATCCTGGATAGATTAATTGTGTAATCCAAACTTTTGCTAAGTGACTTTGGACTTTGAATTAGCCAAGTTCGACTGTATAAAGATACATAGTAATATGCTTACCCTGAACAACATTAGTTGTCAGATTCTGCGCTTGATCAGTTACAGACATTAGAAGAGGTTGTTTCGGTCTCTTTGAGCACTGAAGGAAGGATATAACTTTCTGACTGATCGACGAACTGACTGTAAACTTTCACATAAAGACATCTAAAACAGACATGAAATAAGAAGAACTTTCCTATTATCAAAATTGAGATTAAAAAAAAAGAAGCTACAGTGATTATAAACTTGGATGAATGAAAAGAATCATAATTGAGTTCATACCTTTTGGGCTATTATGCCCTGTTCGAGGCTTCCTTGAAGCAGACATTTCGCCCACTACTGCGGTGCAAATCTTTAGTGCTGTTTTTGTTAAGCAAGGAGATATAATGACCCCCTTATATGACCGTTATCCACTGATTCTTTTGTCAAAGAATCAAAGTCTTTGTTGTGATATCCCGCATTGAAGACTTCGATCCTGACCTCACCCAAACAGAAAAGCTGCCACATCACACCAACATCAACATGTCACTTGCTCGATGTCATAATGACGATGTTGATTCCTCCACATCTTCAGCAAAAGCATCAGTGGATAACGGTCACCCAAGGAGGTTGTTTCATCTCCTTGTTTGTCGAAAACTTCAATGAAGACATCTACTGCAATAGTGGAATCTACTTCAAAGAAGCCTTGAACATGACATAACCAAAAAAAGTATGACCTCTAACATAAACTCTGGCCGCGAAAGCCTGTCTAATCATTATATAATTGTTACAATCATATCCTTCATAAAGTCCTATATGACACATCAAACTGAAAGCACAAGACTATCAATAAAATTTCATAAACATTTTTAAATGCCGTAGCCATTTTTTCATAAGGGGAAAATCACAAAATCAGTATATTTTGACTCCCTGCAATAGGAAAACCAGACTTTGCAGACCCATGTTAAAAGAGCGGTTTGCAAATGGTGTATAATGAGATTGGCAGAAGTGCAACAAAATATTTTGAGGGATCAATTGCATTAAATATTTAAATAGGGCAGTGATCCCTGATGGATATAGCCTGACGATTACATCAATTCAACTTGACTGGGTAAAAGGCGTGTCCAAATAGAGACCCATGTAGAGCATGCTGCATGATGATCGGTTCACTGATTGTGCAATACAGTAATCTCTCACTTATGCATCGGTGAAAGGGAACAATAAAAAAAAGATGCATAAGTAAGACAGGTATATAAGCAAAAATCAAGAAAAATGCACCAAGAAAACATCTATCACATGAAAATTGACAGGCACAACTGCAGCAATATATACTGCTTTACCACATACCAACTCCGGTCATAAATCACTATATGGCAATTTCCAACCAGAGGAGTTGGGTGAGAAATGAAGGCTCCATCCATCAGTGGTCGCCCCAGGTTTGATAGGTAAAGAACTTGTTTCTAACGTTCTATGCCCGGATTCGAACCCATGGACTTTGATGGTAACCTTCACAGTGGAATAAGAGCATCTTACCACGGTGTCACTCTGGCGCTCATTAATAGATACTGCTTTCATTCTCAGAACATTTAATCAAAACCATGTAAAACAACTTAAAATTGAACTCTCTGTTGCCATCTGTCCTGGAAAGCAGTGTTTTTGATTTGTATGACTGGATGTTAGTTGTAAGAACTGCGAAGAAAATTCTAGCTCTTCTGAACTTTACTGGTGTCAATTTTTTTAACTATCCTCCGCATTCATCTCTTCATCACTGTCATGTTCACATTTCATAAGGAATGTTTTTTGTAGTTATCCTAAGTAAGTTATCATCAAAATATCATTTGTTCATTTTAAATGGAATCAATAACTGTTTTCATTTACTCATTTTAGATATGGGAAATGTACCAAAGCTAATACATTGAACACTGAAGGACTGGACACACCCTGCTTCCTACCTCTGAGAGATATTGAAGAGTTCCTGGAGGATGGGTGTATCCAGAAACTTATTAATTTATGTGAAAATAACAAACAACAAATGTACAGGCTAGAACAAGTAGTCAAACATGAAATGCAATCAAAGTGCCTTCTTCATAAAACACTTGCTAGGCCTATTGGTTGCAGATTCTTAGTACTATCACCATTCCCTCATCACATCAATTCAAATAACTCCTTCATTTAAAATCCCTAGCACCCATGAAAGGTGTGTAATGACGGGCCATTGATCAAAATGTTTCTTCCCTATGAAGGTATTTTTACACTCCGTCAAACCCTCATGGTAGGATTCTAGTACCCATCATCATCTTGTTCAATGTGGCTTATCAATATCAGTTGGCCATCCCCCTGGCTTTTGAAAATACACTAAAAATGTTATATATATATATATATATATATATACAAATATATATATATACATACATTGAGTACATGTGCTTTGCCCACCCCCCCCCCCCTGGAAAAAGTTGAAATGACGGCCCTGCGTCAATCATAAAGAGAAAAATAGTCCAAGGAAAGAAAAAGAATGCACTATCAGACACAAGAGCTTCCTCATTGCAATCTGTTTAGACTCCTCGAAAAATCTTTTTTCGGGGAGGGAGGGAGAGCACAAAAAAGAAACCAGAACTTTCTACACCTCATAACTGAGAAGTACATCATAAAATGATTATAAATGAAAAAGAAATAGCATTATTTTTCAATTCCTTTGACGGGAGCTCAGAAAATCGCCTTATAACTGAGAGAACAGGGTTGGCAAGGTTTTAGACAGTATGGTAAATATCGTGGTGTTTTTTTACCACATACTGCCCAAAACCTTTCTGTCCAAAACTTCCTCTGTATAACAACAAGTGAAAAACTTTATAATTTGACAAAGTAACTTCTATAATCAAACACATTTACAGCTGAAGATGTCTGTCTCGGTTACATTTGCAGCTGGAGATGCTTGCCTTCGCTTTAGTCTTGGCCGAAGGTTTTCTACTTCTACTCTATTCAAAGCTGAAGATGTCTGCTTTTACTCCATTCAATGCTGAAGATGTCTGCTTCCGCATCATTTGTAGTTGAAGATATTACTTTTATTTGCCGCTGGTAATGTCTGCCACTGCTCCATTCGTAGTTGAAAATATGTCTACCTAAGCTTTACTTGCAGCTGAAGATGTTTGCCTCGGCTCATGAACAGATCCAGATTGAGGATGGGGGGCAATTGCCCTTCATCAGTCAAAAATGGAGGAAAATTTATCAGTCGCGTAGAATGCAGGACGATTCAAATAACCTAAACCAAATTCAACTAACCAAATCTATCCTCCCAACACATCACTCTCGATCCACACCTGGCTGTAGAGCCCCTCTTAGCACATCATGGGTTCACTACAGCATGGCTTGATGGTCCGAAGTGATTATAGGAGTCTTCATAAATAAATACCTAGCACTATGATTTCAAGAATATGCATGTAAATTGATGGGTGGTGATACTTCTAGCAGGGTAGGTGGCTCTGGTGTACTCACTGAGTCATTAAAAAAATAATATAACATAGCACAGTTTATAGTAATTATTGATTTAAATACCTTTCCATGAAAGTGAAAAAAACAAACAAGAAACATTCGAAGCTCCATGTGATCCAAGCACCCTAACATTAAAATAATCAATGCACATGGCTTTGAGATATGTTCTAAGCTACAAAGACCCCCCCCCCCCCATTTTTATATAAATGTTTACTAAATTAACAAGTCAATACAAATTCAAGTGATATTTGGACTCTAATCAATTTAGTTTTTCAATCTCGATACCAAACTGAATACTTCATTTGGTATTGATTATGTGTTTATTAAATGAATCAAAAAATTCAATACAATCAAAACTAATTAATGATTTTTTTTTAATTGAAAAAAAAAAAAAAAGATGTACAAACCTTCAAAGCTTAGCATGTGATTAAATCGAAAAGTGCTGTTGAAATTGTGATAGAGAAGCCGTAAGTAGTTAATAGATAATTCGTTTGAGCTTAAAATGATCGAAGAGGGGGGGGGGGGAAAATCAATCATTTCGCTTGATGATCAAACATCGTGAATGTTTGTGTGGCGGAAGCACCATTATTTACTTATTTTTATTTTTACAGCCACGGTCACAGTTGGCGATACTGTCGGCTTCATCTGGTTTTTTTTTCACCCACATAAAATAGAAACTGTTCTAGCGACATCTGCTAACAGCAGGCTCAAGCTTTCAGATAATGCTACTTCAGTGGCGGTCGCCTGAAGTTGGTTTTCTGTGGTTTTCCAACTTCAAGGTGCGAAGGTCTCTCATTTAAAAAATGTCTCTCTGCAGACACCAAGCCGATCTTCAACACGATACGTAGTGATATAATATGCGCATTCAGGCATTTACCATTGCCTCTGTGGTGGTCGAGTGGTCACAGTGACGGACTCGAAACCGGGTTAGGTCACTGGTTAAGTTGGTTTTCTGTGGTTCCAAACTTCGAGGCACGAATGCGAGCTGATCACCCCATTGAGAAGTCTCGCCCCAAGTAGTCGCCTGACGTCAAATATGACGTGAAAATTTGGTCATTTTCTCTGAATGACGTCAGTCAAAAAAAATCACGTCATTTTAAAGTCATTTAATGACCACGAACAATAAAGGTCAGGAAATAACGTGATGCTTGATGACCTTAATGAAATATCAGGTCATTTCCTGTCTTTCATTAGCCACGAAGGTCATGAAATGACGTGATATTAAATGGCGTAAATGATTTTGCATCATAAAAATCACGAATTTCTTTCGAACTGAAAAATTTGTTTCCGGATGAAAATAGCAAAATTATCCGAAATGTTTATTAAGGAACCTTCAGAGGGTGTTCCAAAATTACCCTAGGCCTATTCGTTACTACTTCACCAAACACCAACTCTGGCCATATCGCTAAATTTACTACCATTAGTGAGATGGGTTGAAAGTGAAGGCGCTGTCTATCGGTGGTCGCCTCGAGTTAATTAGGGAAAATATCTTATCTATACTCTTCCTTAGGTTCGAAACCGGGACGCTGACAGCAACCTTCACGATGGTAGACGAGCATCTTACCATGCCACTCGGGCACGCGATAGTACTTTTAATTGCGATTTTGTTTCAATGGAAATGTAAAAATTTTCAATGAGATTGTTCATATGAATTTATCAACGCGTTATATAAATTATAATTGCATCCATATCATGTTTTTTATGGAAGATCAGGATCTGTGAAATCTGTCAACAATTGAAAAAGATGCAATGGACTTTTTGACGTGTGCATTGAACTAAAAAAATGAATTTTTTAAATTCTTTTCTTTTCGATAAAATATAAATAACGCAAATAATTATGTTTGTAATTATTATATTATTATATTTTTCAAAGGTAAAAAAAAAAGAAAACGAAAAAAATAACTGCTATAATCGGTTAAACTCAGCAGGAGATTACTTAGCGGAAATTGTAATATAACTAATCAATACTTGTGTTGTTTAAGTTAACTCAAGTTTTCATAAAATAACAACCGGTGGCTGCTGCTACGATAGCGTGGTCGGTAGAAGCATGGCGCGAGATACATAGGGATAATCCTCGAACGTTCTGGGTTCGAATCCGAGCTGCGGTGTAACTCTCGAAAACTGAGAGTTTAGGAGTCAAATGCGCCACGCGTTTGGCCGATCTTCTCTTCATTTCTGTTGTGTTTTCTTTCCCTTCAAACCGGAGCCCGCAGACGACAAAATAGCCGATGGAAGGGCCTGAGAAAACTCTAACGCGTATGTAGCGTGATTAAGTTACACGTTTCTGCCAACGTGGAATGGTTCTCACGAGGCAGAAAAATCTGCTTCCTGGAAAACCCGGGTTTAAGCAAGTGGCTTCTGACATATTCGAGCAATGCATTGAAACGTGCATGAAATCCTTCGAGCTTATAGAATTTCATTTTTTTACATTATTCGGATCAGATTTTTTTTAGTTTTGTTCCTTAAGCTGGGTTTATCTTAAGATTAGTTATTTTTGCACCTCGTGAACAGATTAGACCATTTCGCGCTATCAGAAACGCGTTACATAATCACGCTACGCGTTTGTGTTTTCTTAGCGTGGCGCATCAGATATATATTATAGTATATGGCCTTCAGTTACTCGGTCGTCTGCATGCTCCGATTTAAAGTCAAAACGCGTGGCGCACGACGCATTTGAGTCCTCCAGAAGCAGTCCGCCAATCACGCCCGACGTAAAGCACCGTCGTGAGCCGTATTGCGCTCTGTAGGAAAACAGTCGTACTGCTTTTCTTATTGGTTAGAAGACGGCGTGTCGCGCTGGGTGGATGACATTGCGCGCGGCACAGAAAACCTGCTCTTAGGAAAACCCGGCAATCATGGCTTTACGATAGAAGCCCGCAAACTGAATAGAATTTTTTTTTTCTAAACACAAGAAGACGGATGTCCAAAAGAAGCAGACGAGAGCTAATAACCTTTCGCAACTTGATTTGTGCTGTTGTGCTGCCATCTAACTCCAAGGTAAAAAAAACAAAAAAAACAGAATTTTTCATAAAGTACAGTTCCTTACGGGCGGAGAATGTGAAACTTGAATTGGTTAGTAAGTTCAATTCTTTTGTTGACACATAAGGACACGTCCGAAACAAATGACCTTTGAAAAGCAGACAACAGACCAATGTTTGATCCGTAGTGTCGGTGCTGTCATCTTTTCTCAGAATCAAAGATGACATGGGGTGATGATAATGTTGCTTTTTTTCTTTTAGTATTATAAACAACGTCGATGACGGATCATAAGTATAGTCCACCGATCACGAGAAGAACACTGGCCACGTCACGTTACGTCACGTTGGACGATTCTATTATTTACTTTAATAGAAATTAAGCAACCGGTAAAGCAACTGGCCATCGAGAATGGCGCATTAGCAACGGCGCTTTCCTGTTTGGCGTCTTTAGCGCTATTTTGGCCTCCTAGAAATTTCACTAAAAGCGCCACGGCAGTGCTCTCGATAACGTCGTCATCGCAGTGTTTTTGTTGCGTAAACACCGGCTGTTCGACAGTGTCGAGTGAAATTTTTCAGAATTTGCGTGGTAAATTCAGAAAAATCACTTGGCCTGGGAAAGCCCGTGATGCTTTTAAGATGGCCGGCTGCTCGCGAGCACTTACGGCACATTATTTTAATACAAAAAATATATTTTTATTCCGCAGAAGGGATCGAAAACTCCAGCCTTTTTTTAAATAATCAGTTCCATGCATCAAGCTGAAGCCGAACACTGCTGGTATAAAACATTTTCGACCATGGCCCCCAGAAGGATGGGCTACTACACCGCACACCAACTCCGGTCATATCGCCGTACGGCCATATCGCCATACGGCAATTTCCAACCAGTGGAGTTGGGTGGGAAATGAAGGCTCCATCCATCGGTGGTCGCCCTAGGCTCGGTAGGTAAAGAACTTGCTTCGAATGTTTTATGCCCGGATTCGAACCCATGGACCTTGATGGTAACCTCCGTAGTGGCAGACGAGCTGAAGACGAAGGGTGGGCTGACAAAATCCAGCCTATAGGAGAATTCTTACAATTTTCTTTCTTTTTTCCACACTGTAAATTCAGAATGGACGGCCGGTGAGAGATCCCAGTCAGGATCCCTGCTGCAGCATGAGAGGACCATTCTTCGGATGCACTTAAGCATGGCCCCCACATCTTGCAGCCGGGCTCTCAGATTGGAATCTTCGACGGGTCACTCTAAAGCGAATTTATAGTTGTAAAAAATGATTAGAATCATCCAGTGCCCCAGGGCTGGATCCCTGTCAGCCCTGCCCTTGGGGGACATGCCCTTAAGGTGGCTATAGACGTAACTGCAAACTTGAGAAGCAGGCATGCTCAATTTTCTTATTTGTCACCTGTTTGAAAAGCCCATATGAGTAGCTTCTGTGGAGAAATTAAAAAAGACGATGATATGGCTATAAGAGAAGGTAAACAAAAGACTAATTGCTAGCAGGTGGCATTCTCTTGCTGCGGTATAGGAATTAAACGGAAGAAAATGCCATGTAATTTACGGTAGTAATAAATTACTATTATTAAATTAATAATACTCCTTCTGTATTAAATTATTAATTTAAAGTAATTTTACTCCCTTCATTACTAAATGATCGCTACTCCCTTCGAATTTTTTTCTGTATCAAATATTTTAGTTCAAAATATTAAATTTAATAAAAATTCAAATTTTTTAAGTTAAAAAATTTAATTTACTTCCAAAATTTATAACAATTTTCGAGTACATCTTTTGACAAACGCCAACACAAAAAGCGCAGCTCACTCAAGCGTATCTTCGACTGACGGAGTTGACTGAAGCGCGAAGAATACCTTGGCGAACAGAGAGAACCGATTTGCGCCAAGACAACTTTTACTGGCAACAAGAGATAATTTTTATCCTTCCCCGCGCCGAAATTTACCCTCTCTAAAGAAGGGGGTTCGCGTAACTTAAAAATTGTTTTAAGATTGTTCAATTATTCAAGTCTCTGTAGCAAACTACATTAAACATTCGATTTTATATGAAGCACATGCAATAAATTGCCTTATATTTGTTTAATACACGGCAACAGGGGGGTTCCATCGCAAAGCTTTTCCCTTGCCTGTATAATAGAGTATTTATTGATGTTGCACTGGAACCTCTGTGCTGCCAGCTGAAAAATATAAAACAAACTACTCATCGTAATGGGGTTTTCTGCCGTAAAATATACAATTGCCTGAATTGTGATTTTGCTAATTTTAAATTCTTCACTCCGAAAATAATTGTTTGAATTCGAAAAATAAAAGCGTAACTGGATTCATTTGATCATTTTTAGTCGCACTACGGTTTTTTTCTGCACACGAGAGCTAATTAGACCGGGACCTGCAATTTATTGCCGATTCCGAACGGCAACCTTTTTTTATACTCATCGAGCGCTAATCTTTTGATGTGGGACTCCTTGCGGTAGCAGCCTTTTTCTGTGGTTGTGTCACCGTTTCTGTTGTAACCCTGCGTCAGGAAAGTATCTATGTGACAAGAACGAACCGAGTGTCGAACTTGCGATACCTCTAAGCATCCTTTGGTACTTAAAGGCACGTATACACTGGCGCGTCGATCATGCAACGCACGACCCCCTGCAGCGGTTCTAATCCGCTCGTGGGTACACAAACTCCGTTTGTGTTCCTTTCTTTCCTTTGTGTTCGTTGAAAAAATCGATTCCAGGTGGGTCCAGTGAAAACAGCTCAAGAATCGTTCACAACACCGTACAAATTACTGAACAACCAATTGCGAATGCTTTCATTGCATGATCCGCGCGCTAGTGTACACGCGCCTTAAGGCGAGTATCTTATCGACCTGGGCTACCGCGCCCGTAACGGGTTCTGAATCGAGTACAATTCATCGGTATATTTATTGATATCATACCATATATTTTATTTATTTTCATCCTGCACGATTGGTTTATGCAAAAAACCGATTGAATGCCAATATCCAATTTTTTCAACGAATAGATTTGTTTTTATTTGATAGGTGGCAGCAGGGGGGTTCCATCGTAACGCTGTTTCTTGTCTGTGTAATAAAATATTTATTGATGTTAGACTACTACTACTGAACCAGACATGCACCTTGTCCATATTCCTCTGCGGAACTTCTAACGAATTGGTACATGTTGGAATGTGTGTGTATGTGTAGAGTGAATCTGACGTGAAGTTTGTTTCTGTGTAGTGCTTCCATTCGTCATCAAGTTTTCTAACTATGAGTGAAGTTTAAGATTGAACAATACAATTATTCAATCATTACACTTTACTCATAGTTAGAAAACTTGATGGCAGATGGCAGATATTGATGTTAGACTGGAACCCCTTCTCTGCCACCTGAAAATTATGAAAGAAATTAAACATCGTGGTGGGTTGTCTGCCGTAAAATATCAAATTACTTCTCCGTTTTAACTATTTCTCATTGTCTCCACATCGAAAATAATTGCAAATTTGATAGACATGAAAACAGAAAATGACCAATCAGCACCGAGCAAGTAAAACTGAAATCCATGTCATTGCTGAGTAGTATCCTGAATTTTTTTCGGGAGGGTAACAACTGGTGTTTCGTAGGGGTACCACAAAGCGTCAGAACAATAACTACCTCTTTAATCACTCTATCTAATAGAGTTCCACCAATGATCCCAGACCCACGCCGACGAGGAACATCCTTTTGCCACCATTTCACCATTTACCCACTAAAGGAAACGATACGGATGTGATGCGGAAGACTGTTTTTATTTTTCCCAGCTTTCAATTTCCCTCACGACTCTGTGAGGTCATCGTCGAAGTACAAGTGCAAGCTGTCGATGGCGTCCTCGTCCGACAACCTCAGCCTTTCCACTTGCTGCGTTCTGTCCAGTAACCCGTTTCCCTCCAGCGTCAGGTTCATGTCCAGTTTCGAGCCGAGATGCGTCCAAGAGTAGCTGTAGGCGTGTTTGTTGAACGGCAAGTAACGCTTTCGACGTATCGTCTCGATCGTCTCTTCGCATGGAACCTGTTAAAAAGAATTCAAAATTAATAAATGAGATCCATGTATTTGAGTTTTGGGTTCCGGTTGGATGAGGGCTCGACTAAGACCTGAAGGTGTGTGGGGGGGGGCGGAGACAAAGCAGGTACCTGTGAATGAAATAAAATATTTTTTTAGTTCACCAGTGAACGTACGTTGCTTGAATTTGAGGTCCCCAAAACGGGTCCCTGCCTTACTTGCATCCAGCTATCAGTTGTGCTTTGGCGCAGAAGCCATAGCTAGAAATTTCACTAGGAGAAGGACTGAACTGGTAGAACGGAATGATTGACCAAGTACGTCGCCATCTTAACAGAACCATTTTCCGTGATGCGGAAAGACGCATTTACAGGGAGGCTTAGCTTGCTATAGCCCAGGGGCGGCAAGTTTGGGGGGGAGGGGGGGTGTGGAAAATTTCAGAAAAGAGCGTTAAAAAAGTTTGTAGAATGGAAGGGGTGGCAAAATTTTTATATATCACCAGTCAGTAAAACCATAAATCCGCTCTTGCTAGAGAGCGAGGGACTACGCCAGTGAGTGACCAAACGTGTGACCTAGAGAGTTTGCAAGCATATGAATGATCAAAAGACTGACCTAGAAAGTAAACGACCAGATCGGTGGGGATTGACAGAAACAATAACCACGAGAGTTTGCTAGCATGTGAGTGACCAAAATAATGTGACAAAATTTGAGGAATGAGTGGTCAAGAAAATTATAGTAGAATGCGAGAAGGGCGGCAAAATTTGTGTAGTCCCCAGGCAGTGAAACCACAAATCCTCCTCTGGCTGTAGGGTCTCCCTACCTAGCTCGAATTGCGCGCGCGCACACACACAGACAAACACATGCATACAAATTTCCACAACTACCTCCCCTAAAATCGTAGCACAAAATCTCATTATCATGAGACAACTCGCTCTATACACTTGAGGGTCCTTCTGGTTGCGTTATGGCAGTGTTTCCCAAAGTGGGCAATATCGCCGGTGGGTGATGGAATGGACCGGGGGCGGTAGAAGCTACGGGTATAACATAGGATCCTATGGGTTCGCTTGAGTTAGGGGGGTGATGTGAGAAAAAAATTTCTGAAAGGGGTGATGAAACAAAAAGTTTTGGACACTATGCGCTAAGGTGAGACCATGCGCTACGAATGCCCTGACTCAAATTCCCCAACATTCAGATTTGTTTTCAAAAGTCCGTCCCCCTTTCTAAGAAAAGGTCTATCTTGCCCTGGGGAGGAGAAATTCTCTGGATTACTAGTACACAAATTTGACATGATTCGATGTTTTGTTACCAAAATTACAAGTTGTTTCCCCAGGTTTGTTCAGCTTTGGTGCTAAAATCCGATTTTATAGGCTGCCAGAATAGTGCTAAAGACGCCAAAAGAGAAAGACTTGATACGAAAATGCTTAATTTGTTCTTCAAGACCGCTTTACTAATAGAGACAAAGAACAGCAGAATCACCTGAAATCACGTGACTCGATGCGTCAGTCATTTTCTGGCATTTCGAGGGGGGGGGGATGGTATAAGTCTTTAAGATCCTCCTTCCTGACAATGACTTCATCCTCGTGCCCCCCACTCCGGTTCAAGTCTATTTCCTCCTATGAGTATGGGAATTGGTAGGTAGGTACTTAGAGCTAAGGTAGGAGAGACTCAGAACTTTACTTTACCCAGGGGCTCATTGTGCGGTTAAGGCGGCCCCGTCTACGAGTCAAACTACGTGTTAACTAATTGCTCCTTACTTCGAGTATCACGGCTTGTTGAGTCAACATGTTGACTATCCGTACTTTCCTCTCGTTACTCGTCAGCAAGCCGATCACGAAACGATCGTCTTTCCACCAAGGCACCGGGTCCTGAACGCTGGGCTCGTCGGGCAATTCGAGCTTCTCCAGCGATGAGTCGAGCTTCTTACCCAGAATCTGCCGCCGGACTTTTTCCCACAGAATCCAGGCCAGGACGACGTCCCAGGATTTCTTCTCGTCGTAGCGCTTCTCTATCTCTTCCTGCGGAGGGACGTCGGCGAACCTCTTGAAAGGCATGAACGCGTCGACTCTGTTCGTATTTGGATCCACGTGGACACGCAGCTATTTGCAGAAATGATCGTGTTCCAAAATATTGCCATTACTTGATTAACCAAAAAAATCTATTTACAAATTTTCGAGGAAATGAGTGCATAGGTGGATACAGGAAGAGGGTTGATAGGGGCAACCACGCCCCCACTTCCCCTGAAAAATTTGTATTATTAGCATACAGGTACGAGGGTGGAGGTGGAAAATCCGCCATTCCATTTTCTATCGATCCACCCGCTCCGTTCGATGACCCTATCCTGTTTGAATGAATGTGCAAAAAGAAAAATCTATCAAACGAGATTGCGAATTTTATGCCGTTGTGTTGGTCTCTTCAAAAAAAACGTAGCTCTTAGTCATAGCAAACACCCATAAGCGAATACGGACTCTTTGAACGGGAGAGGGGGTATCGTGAGTTATTGTGAAAATACGGGGCCCCACACATGTGCGGAGATACGCAGGAGGGGGGGGGGCATTGCCCCCCAGCATCAAAGTGGAGTGGGCAGATCTAATGTATGTGTATGTATATGAATTGACATCATCATCATCATCGTACCCCCCATCAATAATGACTTTGCCCCCCCCCCCAGACTTCTAAGTCTATCTCCGCCTATGGTCCCACAGTCCTCTCCCCCCCCCCTCCTCATATGATACTAATACATCTTTTGTTTCAATGAACGGGAATGATCGCCATTTGACCCCCGTCTCGTATCCTCCTAGATGAAGACTGGTAGTATCTAGGACGCTTTAGCTCTACCCTGTACATAAGTGGATACAGTCTCCTTGAAGGCGTTAAAAAGTCTCGCCACAGAGAGCAACTGTCCTACAAACAGTACAAATACACTTCACTCACTTCACTTCTGAGATATAGATGGCAGCACTAAAAAAAAATCATACACAACACTAGATACGCACTCAGACTGTTAGGTACACATACTTACACTTCCGACACAACTCACTAGGTAGTAAATTGTTCATGGCGATAGACCTGAGTTGTGCTCGGCTTTAAAAAAATAAGTCTCCTTGAAGGGGGGGGGGGAATCTTCGAGGCTGTGTATAATGAACGAGGGAGTGAGTGTAAATACACCCCTCCCACTTGTACCAGATAATACAGATTTTTCAATAAGCGCGGGGGGGGGGGGGGTTGCGCCCTTCTCTCCCCCTGGAGACTCAATTCCCATAATGTTCCAGGACGAGGCTTAGATGATCATAATGGACTCCTCGATAGTGAAAGTTCAGTTCATGCCCTTTCCCCCCCCCCCCATCTAAGAGCCAAGCCAATCTGCTGAGATCTTAAGCAACCCTTCGCATTCTTCATGGCCCCCTTGTGATACAGTGAAGAACTTATCGTGTAAAAACACTTGTCCCGGCTTTCGGTTGTAGACCTGCCAGCCCCACCAAGGTACTATTCTTCTCCTGTTAACAAGCACTCATTATCCGAAAGTTCCACTGTATTAAGCCGGATTCACATCCACAGCTCTACGCAGCTTCAACTTAGAGGAGATATAATATTGCATCTCTCTCTCTTCCCTCAGGGCTTCAAAACCCGCAGAAAAACTGGTTTTGAGGCTAAAACAGCGCGGGATATTTTAATACTCAACTTTGTGTAGCCAACAGTCCAAAACCTGTTTTGCGCAGCTCAGAAATACACAGCACGGCCGAAGTGGACAAGGCTTCACGATTTTTTTTTCTAATTACAGTGAAATCTAGATATAACGATATTCTGCGGACTGAGAAGAAATATCGCTGTAGAGTGATTATCGTTATATCGTGAGGCGGTATTTTAATATTAGACTGCAGGCATTTCCAAACAATCCTTGAAAAAATCGTTGTAGAGTGATTTATCGTTACATCGACATCGAATATCGTTGTAGTGAGTTTTCACTGTATATAAATTCGTTCACTTAAACCTCCTTCTGCTCGGAGACAGATCAAAAATCATTGGATCAGTGGTTCCCAACCTTCATGTAACCCTTCATCACTTGGGGGTGGAGGGGCACATGTGTAACGTGTTTTACGTTTTACTACTGGTCTATCCTCCATGCAATACACTACCAATATACTAAACAATATACTACCATTTTACCTTCGAGAGGTGGGTGCAACATAAAATTAATTACTGTCGAAGTGTTGCCACATCTCTCTTCTTTTTTTTTCGTGATGAAGGCCTGCCGGCATTTACGCATCGAAGTTGGATGAAGTTCGTACCCCGGACCCCACGATACCCACACGACCGTACAGAAGCTGATGTACCTGACAAGACTCGGACTCTATCCCTTGAGGGATATAAGCCCTTTACCCGACTGGGTTGAGTCTTGCTGAGGAAGGTCGGACGGCCGGGGCGGACCCCCACGGATGGGTGCCCTCCCCGACAACCCACTGTAACCCCTTGTTCACCCTAGTCTGATGTTCTCCAACCCCCGTTGTTCCTGAAAGTACCCCTTTTTCCTCCGAATTTCCCTCCTCGGCCATATGCGCCCCCAGCCACACCCACGGCGGCCCTGCTCCGAAGTTCTCCACGTTGTTTTATTTAAAACAGATTGAAGACGATACATGACAGGACATATTATATACAGTGTGTACAAGGCAATATGGAAAATCATGTGCAAGATCATGTCGCTACGGACATGGAACAGAGAAAACAAACAAATATTGCGCATAGAGCAGAAATATAAACGATGCAGGCACTGTGCAAAAAATAAAAAACTGTACAGGTGTGTGTCGGTGTGGGTTACAGGCATGATGCGGGCTCAATTTATCTTTAGGACAACTTGCATTATGCGAGAATAGGCAATTACGATACTGCGTACAGAAGCTGTCACTTCCTGCGATGGCAGCAATCAAATGTCCACATCTATTGTCAAAAAAAAAACCGGCTAATTCATTAACTGTAGAACAGCAACCTTCAACCTTTTAGCCGTTCCCCTCAAGGAAAGGCTATGGTGGACTTGAGTACCAGGTTGGGAAATACTTAATTTAGATTACAGGATTGTTCTCGAGCCTCGGTTCTCGAAAGGTTATGCGATAACAATGATAATAATAATCTTTATTATATAGCGACAGAGGAAAATGACTCACGTCTCTGGTTCTGCTGTCAAACAGGTGACTCACGTCTTTCCCGCCGAAAGCCAACAGAGCATAGATATCATCTTCACTCCCTGTGGAAACACATTTTTTTCAGTGAGGATAATAGTCAATACAGCAACCTCTCCCCCCTCCGGCTCGGGTTCCCCAGGCCAAGAGAGAATATGCTTTTATAAATACAGGGTGATTATAAAAAAACTATCCCGACATATGGGCCCCTAACTATCATACCATTCACAGAAACTGAATGAAATTTTGGCATAAGGTATTTTGATGTATGCGCTCATGAATGATATGGAAAACAACAGTGTCACTCTAACAGTTACGGTTACAGTGAGAAAATTGCGAAAATATCAAATGGCAACACCAAGTTTTTTGTATTGGAATGTGATCTCCATTGTGAAAAACCCTAAATAGCGTTCGAACGGCAACTGTAGCATGAAAATCACCGGCGGTAGATAGGCTAAAAGTGAGGACAACCAATAAGGAGCATAAAATAAAGCATTTTATTGTGTTTCACAAATTTTCCACATGACCTTGTAGAGGACTAATCAGGCTGGGATCTCAGCCGAAGAAACGGTGTGACGAATGAAACGAACATTAATGCTCTGGTGCACGGCAAAGTCCTTTTTACTTTTTCCTTGCCTAGCTCCGGGGATTTTACGTGCTACAGTTGCCATTCCAACGCTATTTAGTGTTTTTCAGTATGGAGATCGCATTCCAATACAAAAAACTTGCCATTTGATATTTTCGAAATTTTCTCACTGTAACCGTAACTGTTAGAGTGACACTGTTGTTTTCCATATCATTTTTGAGCGCATACCTCAAAATACCTTATACCAAAATTTCATTCAGTTTCTGTGAATGGTATGATAGTTAGGGGCCCATATGTCGGGATAGTTTTTTTTATAATCACCCCGTATTACCATATAATACCACGAAAAATTGCCAGTCATTTATGGCGACCATACGTCCCGTATTTCCCGGGACAGTCCCGGTTTTCTTTCTGTTTCTGGTCGTCCCGACTTTTTTGCAAAAGTATCCCGTTTTTTCCCGTTTTTTACATGACGCCTACTTGGATTTTTATTCTTTATTGAAGTCATAGATTGAAATTATTTTTCATAAATTATATCATGATAATTACAACTATAAATAAGAACATTAATCTCCCACATTTGTCTTGTTGAACGTTTTATTTCGTGGAATTTATTTTAATCCACTGCAATTTGCTATAACGCTTCGTTCGCCGCCATTGCGATTTTTCATAATTTCAGCAATATTTGGCATCTTTGTACACTTTTGGAAATAATTGGCGATGTCCCGTATTTCCCGTATTTGGAATTAGAATTTCCCGTATTTCCCCGGAGAAAATATGGTCAGCCCACAGTCATTGCCAAAAATGATATCAAAGGTAAGTCGTTTACAATTATTGCTAAAAGTGCCAGTTGCAGGAATCGAAGCTAGGGAAGAAAAAGCTCGGAAGAAAAAAATTCCTCTTCATTGTTATGCTGGAAAATGCTCTAAAATATGAAAATATGCTTCAAATTCTGAAGATCAAGAAAAAATGCCTTAAAATTACTGAAGAAATATCATGAAAAATGCTCTATCGTGTAAAAATAGCGAAGAATGCAAAATATGGCAGGAATATCATAGAAATCCTAGCCCTAGTTGAAAGCTTGTTTTCTTCTCATCCGTTTTCATTTCTTCAGAGCTGTCTGCGGCTCCTCTAACCACTTGTCATGGACCCTCTTCCATTTGATTTTCAACCGTGGCCCCAATTTTAATATTCCAGGAACACAAGGAGCACTGGGATGAGAACCGCTACGTTGGACCACTACGCTACTACTATTATTCAAGCGTACATTTCTCTGAGTAATTTCTAACGAATTGGTACATGCGGGAACTTGTGTGCGTGCGTGTAAATGCGTGGCCCTAACGTATTTATGTTGTCAGAGTTATGCTTGTTTTTCGTATTATATTGGTGATGTTATCTGCCATCCATATTTTGGAAGTGAAAATGGCAAATATCAGAATTTTCATGCTATTTAAGTATTTTGTTGAAGGTATCGATGGGACGCTACTGAAGCACTGATCCTTTCTTTTCTTGGAGAGTACGTATGCTGAATGTATTCTGAAACGGGACCGAGCAGTCTGACCTAACTCAGCTGATAGGTAATGAAACATGGGATGGGGGGGGGGGGGAAAGCGGATCTGGTACGGGCATTGGACCAGATGGGGCGCGAATTTCATCTTATTATTAATCTTTCAACATCACAAGAGGGGCGTCAAAATGCGTGCTTCCCCCGACTGGCCAACCATCTAGTTGCGACACTCTGTACAACGGGTACACAGGAGTGATTATGACACACATAAGAAGTGGTTAAACCTGTAACTTATACTCACTGTTAGCCTCTTGACACAGAGGTGTAAGATCCAAGACTTTACCGAACAAAGTCACCCACAGGTCGTCCGCTTTATTGTGGAGGGCGATTTCACCGCGCGTGAAATACGGAAGTGGCGAATCAGACATGTGATAATCGATGGTGGTGCTGTCTGTACTGACGGTGTAATTTGGTCCTATCTTCAAACCACGACCACGTCTTTTTACCGTAGAACGAGTCGACTAATGGAAGGTACAAATCTATAATCACGAAACTCAATTCTTTGTTTCCGGTTAACAATGAAACCGCCAGTAAAATTCATTATTAGCATATAGATAACGAGAGAAAAATAACAGAGCTCTCTTGTAACTCTTCATGTAATATACATTCAAGCCCCCCCCCCCCCCGTGACTTTGACATGAGGCGGGTATATAGGGCTCTATCCCGAGGGTCTGCAATGTGTACTAGACAAATTTTGATCTACGAATCGCACTCTAAAATGCTGGGTGCCTTGATCCCGTGATCTCTTTTTTAAAACAACAAAACACAAACATATATGCAGATATAGGCGTGCGCAGAATTTTCTCGGGGGATGGGGGTTCAGATTTCCTCCCTTCTGGGGGGGGGGGGTTACGTTTTATCCTGCTAAATGACATTATAATCTTGGCTCGGGGGGGGGGGGTCAGAACCTCAACACCCCCCCCCCCCCACTTTGCGTACGCCAGTGTGTGCAGACATATACATATGTCCCATAGATATAATTTAGAAACGTAACATACACTTGTGACTTCAAGAGACCCGTAGGTCTTTTCATGACGTAGGTCTACAGGGTTAGAATTTCGAATATGTTTCAAGCAACAGGTTATATAAATAAAGACTAGACACGTCATATTGCATATTTGCTCATGTACACGTATTTACGATTTCAGTATACTGTACATAGTTAAATTACTTATTATGAAGATCATACTGTTACATAATTAAATTACCAACTGTGAACATCAGTACAATGCAATATAAATATTACACATATATTTATTTGTAAACAAACATATCTACACTTATCCTACATGATTCAAACACATATACAGGGCGTCCATAATTAAAAGACCCTATTTTGAAGTAGGCTACAGGCGAAACCAGTCATCAGTTCGGGGGGGGGGGGATTAGTTGCGCATGTCGCCAGTAGAGGGCGTTTCACATTGAATAACTTTAGTAAACATGTAAATTTATGTGATGTCACCCAGCAGCTGTTATAAAACCTAGAAACATTCGCCGAGATCTTGTGTCTCAATGTGTTTGATTGATGCTCACAATGACGTAATTTACGAGATCGCGCTTTCTTGGTCAAATTGTTTTGCCAAAGCAGCAATTCCACAGTAACTGCTCTACGGAAATATCGCTTCCACGTGATTATGACGCTCGACTCCGGTTCTCTCTGCAATTTCTAGCTCGCGTTGAGGTCGATTCAGAATGGCCTTGGAATATCCTCTGGAAGGACGAAGCGCATTTTCACTTGGATAGTGCAGTCAGTACTCGCAACTGCCGAATTTGGGAACCAGAAAATCCGTGCGCAATCACAGAGGTTCCGTTGCATTCACCAAAAGTGACGGTATGGTATGGCCCATCCTGCCATTCACTGCATCCCTTTTATTCTCGGTCTCTACTTCTACGAGGAGTTACGTTCTACATGTCCAGTGACATGTTCGATCACCGGAAAGCGATATGCATTGCTATTACAGAACGTAATTGTTCCGGTTCTGCAAGCACGTCACTGCTTTGCAGACACAATCTTTATACAAGACGGAGCTCCTCCACACATTGCAGTGTATGTTAAGAATGTTCTTAGAACACATTTTGCAGAAGGAACGTGTCATCAGCCGGCAAATTCCCTAATCTATGGTCTCCCTGATCCCCGGACCTTAATCCATGTGAGTTTTGGCTTTGAGAACATTTGAAACGTCGTGAAAATCCAAGAACTTTACCTGACCTTAAGGGCAGCATTTCACGCCACGTGCTGAACATTTCCTCGCGCATACTTTGGTCAGGCGTATTCCGAAAAACGGAGGAAAGTTGGGAAAAAACAGCCTTAAAAAAAGCGGGGAAAAACGATTTATCCGTTGTGTGCTTTTTTTTTTCAACTTCCCTCCGGTTTTCGAATTCGAATATCTCAGTGAATATTGCACTTAAAAACTTAGAAAAAGTATGCAAATAGCGTGTAGTACTCATATATGTCATTGCTGTAACAAGGGGGTTGTATAGTTATTAAAATAAAAATGCTAACTTTTTTATACTGTCCCTGTGTGTGCCCCAAACCCAAAAAGAAAGTTGTTGCCCTGTCTCTCTGATGATGCTAAATGAAAAAAAAAATCCGAAGAAAAAAACCCACCTTAATTCACTCCTTTATGTGACACCTGTGGATGGAAACACCGGAGGATCTCCTAGCGCGGATTGTCGTCGCCGCGAAAGACATCAAAAGCATACCTGGTATCTTCCGGGAATCGTTTTTACGTCGTTGTAGACTGTACAATGACGTCAGCGGCCGCCACTTACAACAACTCTTGTAATAATTAATCAAATAAATCTTTTTTGCAGTTATTATTGTACATTTTGTCGTTCCAGCGTGACATCGAAAACTGCATGCGTTTTTTGTGATTTTCACTCTCACAACGTGGTTTGCGACAGCATGTCCCATTGCAATTTTTGTTCCTCTTGATACCTACTAACAACCCTCTGAGTTTGTCGGTCCATTAACAGGACACCCTGCATGAAGGTTTCTCAACTGAGCAGTGACGTCACGCATTACGTCAGCTGGTATCGACTCCGGTGCGTTAAGGCGCCTCGATAAGGAGGCTATTCAAGATGCTATACGGTGCGTCGCGAGAGACAGCCCTTATTATTATTACGAACTATAGATGATAGATGACGCAATTCTTTATCGCAATCTTCTGTTGGCAACGGGAGTTGATACCGGTTTCGGTTTATCGGAAAAAGGTTCGATTGGTGGGAACATTCTAGAAGGTCCCGCCGTACGGTGGTTCCGCACCTCCGTACGGTGGCGCCGCCAACTTGGAAACTGTAAAGTAGAATTTTGTAGATTGTTCCTTTTCCTTGAAGTTTCGACAGACCTATAAATAGTAGGGAGTTGTGAGATTTGATTCCAGATTCGAAATTAAAGAGATTCGATGAGAAAAGTCAGTTGTGATTGAACTTGGCGAGAAAGTTGTCAGCTCTCTGATTAGCCTATAAGTACGTGAAAATTGCTGCTCTGTAAATAAATCTGTGTTTGTCCGTCGAACCGCTTCTTGTTTTTGCAATCTCGAAGTCTTGTGAAAAATTATCCGGAACATTATAATTATAGCCCTGGCAAAATAAGTGGGATTTATTGCTATGCATTGCCGATTACTGCCACAGCCACAGGCAAACTGGTTTTTCGCTCAATTCCAGACCATGCCTTACCAGCTCTAAATAGTCATCGAGTTAGCGGGACACAGTGCATTTGGCAATCAATTTAGTCTGAGAAAAGTAAATCTATCAATGTATTAGCCGTTATGGAGCCAAAAATTCACTATTATCATTGGAATAAATCTGGGAGGACATAAATAAGGCGCTTCTGTTCTCATGATTTACTGTGACTTCATTTCTGAAACTACCGCTTTCGAATCAGGAAAATAATGTCGAGCGGGTCGACAGAATCAGAAACTCGCGCGGACGAGATCCCACTGGTAATTATCCCCCTCCCCCATGTATATTACATAATTTCTTTAAATTGAGTGTCTATACATGTTTACGTCAAGGAGGGGGGGTGGGAGTGTAATTGTGTGTATTTGGTTTTAATTCGACTAAAAATGTATGCCTACGTTCGTCTCTTACATATCAATCTCATCCCAGTTAAAATGAGCATGTCCGAATGTCCTCTTGATTAAAGGCAATCAGAGGCGGATTTATGGTTTTGCCGCCTGTGTGCTGTACAAATTTTGCCGGCCTTCACCCATTGTACTCTAATTTTCTTGACCACTTATTCCTCAAATGCGGCGCCCTGGGATAAAGCCAGCTTAATCCCCCCCCCCCCCCACCGTAAATATTCTTCTGTCCCCAAAGTCACTCTTTTGATCAGTCATATGCTTTCGCTCTCTCTAGATCCCTCTTTTAGTCCCACACTTAATGGGTAAAGACCACTCTTTTGGTCGCTCACTGATGTGGTTCTTTGCTCTCTAGGTCGATCCCATACTTACATATTCTCTAGGTCGATCCCATACTTACATATTCTCTAGGTCGATCCCATACTTACATATTCTCTAGGTCGATCCCATACTTACATATTCTCTAGGTCGATCCCATACTTACATATTCTCTAGGTCGATCCCATACTTACATATTCTCTAGGTCGATCCCATACTTACATATTCTCTAGGTCGATCCCATACTTACATATTCTCTAGGTCGATCCCGTTGGTCACACACACTCTCTAGGTCATTCCCATGCTCATGCACTCTCTGGGTGACTGTATTGTTCACTCATTGACCCGGCCTTTCACTCTCTATGTCACTCTTTGTGTCACTCATGCGTACATACTTTCTATATCACTCTTTGGTCACTCACTGACGCGGCCCCTCGCCCTGTAGGTCACTGTTTTTGTCACTCACATGCTCACACACTTTTCTATGTCAGTTTTTTGGTCACTCACATGCGGTTTTCTTTGGTCTCACACATTCGATGTTTAGGTCACACATTCGGTGTTGGTGGCTCCTAGTCTAATTTTCTTCACCACTCATTCCTCTGATTTGCCAGCACACTGAATTCTTCTAGGATATAGTTCACTTAGCCTTCCCCCGTAGACACGTTGTACGTTTATACAAATACAAATACAACGCCACAACAGGCAAATTGCCCAACGAGGTGGCTGACTTAAGAACATCATGGATCCCCGAGCCATTTTTTTTGGAGGCCCTACCTACTACTGCTACACCACACATGGGTTGTGAGAAGTCTCTCCATAGAAAGCAGGAATTGTGTATTCCCATAATATCATCAATGATATGCGGTTCATGTCGTGATTCTTGATCCAAATCAGGGCCGTAACTAGGATTTTTGCCACCCCGGGCAAGAACATGAACCCCCGGGGCAAACATTATTTTGCCGTACCCACAACTTTAATATTCGATAATTTTGTAACGGTGTTCTCCGCTCCCACCTAAAACTGCCGCCCCCAAAATTTTGCTGCCCGGGTTAGTTGCCCTCCCCCCCCCCCATAGTTCCGGCCCTGTACAAATTCTTTCTCCCTAAAAATTTCAAGCTGTCGTGAGTCACATTCATAAATACTGTAGTTAGCACCGTTAGGGGGAGGGGTGGGGGGGGGGCGTTTTTTCGTTCTTTTTTTGGTTCTATGATCTAATTTCCGTTGTCTTTCCAAGGAATTCTGTTGGTCATTCGGAGTGGATTGCCGACTGCCGACGTTGAACGCGACCAGGAAAAACGGGGAGGAGGCCGTCTTCTACGCAGCTGGAAACGTAGCTGTGTATTTGGATTGGAAGAGTAACAGACAATACATCCTCCAAGGACATGTACGTAACCATTTTACCAGTACCTATAACTAAAAAGTAGTGCAATCTTAAGGCATCATGAGCTCACGTCTTAAGCCATGACCCGGGTTCCTCAAGAGAACAGGTGGGGGCCCTCACAAAAATGAGATCTGGTTGAAATTTTCGAGAATTTGGCTGGTAAGGACCTCAGAAAAATCTTTTGGCCCGGGTATGGGGGGGGGGGCATCATGCTCTTAAGACGACCCTGCTAAAGAATGTGTCGCGGACATTCTACGTGCTTTCATGGACGTAAATCATCCAAAATTTTCTTGGGCAAAATCAAGTAAGGGGTTCGAGTTTTAAACAAAGTGCTCCCGTGAGACTTCTTTCCTATTGTTAGTTTTATCGCGTGATAATCATTAGCATGCATACAAACAATCTTGGAGAGGCTGATTGGATGAATATTGTCGAGTGCCTTGCACTCTGGAAATGAACCGAGATGTACACAGAAACGTCTTAGTGCATGGACCTAACCATATACGTCTCGGAGAGAAGGGTGGGAGTGGGGAAAGAGGAACTTAAATGTATTGAACCCCCTGCTTCGATAATGACCGTAATATCACTTTGCCCGGTGATACACGAAGGGCCGTTTCGACAGAATCATGGGCCCCTGGGGCAAGTGATTTTTCTGGGGCCCCCCTACATGGTTAGAAGTCCGAGGATGATGTCACTCTCCGCTATCCATACAAAAGTTTTTAACGGATGGCTAATGCGAAGATATATTTGGAAAGAGAAAACAGGGAGAGAGAATTTTGGTTGTCAGCAATTGTGAGCTTTAGCCTCTGTTAATTCGCCCTTCATCTCATCAACTATTTGTCCCAGAGGTATGGGGTTCCAATTTGAAAAATGCTAAAAATGTGTCCAGAAACTACTCTGTTTCAGTTTTGAGAATGAAAATACAGTGTGTCACAAAATAAAAAAAATTGATTTTACATGGACACTCTGTCCTAAAAAACACAATTAGAAAGTTGTTGCAAATTCAAAAATCTGAGAAAAGTTGGGAAAGAACATCGTAAACTAAGGGACAAGCCTCTTTCCCTCATTTATGCTGTTCTTTCCCAACTTGTCTCCGATTAGGACCGCACTTAGGGGGAAGGGTGCGAAAGGTGCGGTCGCATCCGACCGCAAAATTTCAGGAGTCGCAATTTTTTCAAAAGAAACCTTTTCCTTTCTCGACAGATGCTTTGGAAATTTTTGATTAAAATTGAATTTTTTTCTCATTAAACTATTATTGATTGTGACGGGAGGCTTTCAGTTTAGAACCCCAACAATATTATTTTTAGCGTTATTAGGTGTGGCAGTAGATTATTTCTAAAAGAAAAAAGTGTATGTTATGCAGGTGGTCGCATTCCCTATCCCTGAAAACAGTCGGACCTTTCTTTCTGCCGTTAAACAATAACAGGGCTATATTAACCAAAAAAAAACCATGCTTAGAGCATCAAACGAAAATGGAAACTAGAAAAGGTATCTAGCAATTTTTTCCCCTTGAAAACTTCCCCACTCTCGTTGGAGTTACCATCTGGGCTGGAGGTACCAATAGTGCGCACAAGGTGCATGTTTGTAGTTTCATTCGGCGATGCTTCCACTATTGATGTTCCATAGTAGACTGTAGTATGGATATCTCTAGGGTGCATAGACAGTTCCGCACAGTGCATTTCCGCACATGGGGAATTTGGGAACAAATCCGCAGTCGAAAACAAAGGCCCTTCTTGTCTTTCGTTTTTTTTCTTCCTGTCTCTTCCTTCTGTATTCTGATCGGGGGCTGTATTCACATGAAATTGTGCCACTGAAATTATCTTTCATGCATTCCATGATGGGCAAACCAAATCCAAAGATCAGAATGCTTATCCTGGGTTTGAAAGAGGAATCTAAATGCTGTGATTTCCTCATGAGTCGAGTAGAGGTGGATTTAGAAGGCAAAAACGATGTAAAAGGTACGCTATAAACTGGACAAACGCATTTCAAACATTCTGCATAATTATGAGAAAAGCGAAAGATATTAGAACATTTTCGGAATCCTCAGCCTATATTGAAAAATTTGAGTGAACTTTAGCATCACAATTTTTTAGTATGTGTATACGCATTTAGTACTAGTATACGGCATATTGGTTATTTATGAGTTAATTAATTTTGATATGCTAAAATTTGCATTCTAATTTGCAAACTAATAAACTGGTTAAATGAAGAGAACAGAAGTGATAATTTTTTATTACATTTATCAAATATACCAACTTCAATCAGGAATTATGGAAAATCACCGATGAAAGTGATAAACACATTAAAATGCGTCGAATTTACCGAGGCGATTAGTGATTATGCATAATCAGCAACATCCTGTAACATTTAAGGTTAAAAAAGAGTTTGGAGTGAAATATTCCAAAAAAAAAAAAATCGACATTCTAGTGATGAAAAATAGTTGAATTTTAATAATGTAATGTGGGTACCCAGGGGCGTAGCCAGAAATTTCGTTCGGGGGGGGGACCACTTTCATTTTGGGGGGGGGGGGACCAAAGTGACAGAACAATGGATTTGGCCATCTTTTTCCCTTTTTTCGGTCATTTTCTCACATTTCGGGGGGGGACCAGACCCCCAAGTCCCCCCCCCCCCGGCTACGCCCTTGTGGGTACCGCCCCTATAATCTTCCCTCTCAACAACAGAAAGTAGGGGTAGAGAGAGAGAGAGAAAGCAAAAAAATATATTTAAGAAGGGGGCTTGATTGTGTGTGCGGAAATGTGTCCAAATTCTCCCCTCTGCGGAAATGCACCGTGCGGATCTGTCGCCAAACCATCTCTAGATGATGAGATGATGACTGCCCCGGAGGCACAATTCCATTATGTACATAGGTTTTAACATGGGATACGCTCATTGACGAAGATCACAATGACGTCATTTAAGATCGAGGGAAATTCCAACTCCGAAACTTTCTCGTGACGTACTAGCCGAAGAGCCGAACATTACCGATTCGGAGCTATGGCTGTTACGTTTGGCAACCTATCGCCAAACACCAGGATTCATTAAAGATCACGATATATTACAAAGATATAAAATTTTATAGCAACATAATATAATTATCATAATAATGATATACAATATAATATCACAACTCAAAAAAACATGCTTCCGACTACTTTATTAATAAATGCCCCTGTAGGCCGCGCAAACGGCTTCGCCACCCGCCTCGCTGCGCTAGGACGTCGCTTCGCTCCTCCGGCCATTACAGGGGGCCCCTGCCCCCAGACTGAAAATATCAACTATGTTGTCACCACAACCGGAAATATGGCAAAACTTGTAAGTTGAAACAAGATATTCCAAAAACAGACCGCGGGTAACACTATTAATAAAAGAATTCGAGTGGGTTTACATTGATACGCAAACCCTGCACTCTAACCATAACACCGAATGGCACACGCCGATTGCAGCTAAAATTAGGTATATGTATTGCTGAAATGCTAAATGCTAGGTGGGTGACGGTAGTGCAATTGCATCTGACTCCATATGAATGAGACGTAGTTGTAGATACATTATCTTTAATTATGATGCTATATAGAAGATATTATTTACATAGTACATATATTAAGAGAGAGAAAGACGACGTTGGTGCATCTCGTGTGAGAGCTGGAGCTGAACTGATGTTCACACACACATGGCCCTTCGGACCCTCCGAAGGGGCATCCGGTCACGTGATCATCTCGTGTTTCAGTACAGAATGTACTGAGATTCTTTCACGTGACCAGAGCGTGCTTGTTAAGAGAGAGCCAATGTACAAAGTAAAGTAATAATAATAATAATACATATAAGAATATATATTGAGGCTCTACAGTACCCCCTCCCCAGTGTCAATGTTGGACACGATAAAAATCCGTGAACCGGACTCGACGTCCAGATCGTGTGGTCACTGGTGGTTTCGATTTCGTGGTCGAGTTCTCTGAAGTAGAGTCGTTAGTTTGCGTTTTCGCCACCAGCGGCGTTGTATCTTCCGAGAGGGAGAATGCTGGTTTTAAGCGGTCGATGGAAACCGAAACTGTTTTGCCATTGATGTCAAGTTTGAACACTTTTTCATTTTTGTTAATGACAAGAAAGGGACCATCATACGGTCTCTGGAGCGGTCGACGGACACTATCACGACGTAGTAATACGCGAGTAGCATTCATCAGTTCTGGATACACAAATGTAGAACGTTTTCCATGATGTTTTGTTGGCGTTGGACGGAGCTGCTGCATGTGGCCCCGTAACTTATTTACGTAGTCACAAGGGTCAATATTGACATTCGTTGAGTCGAAAAATTGGCCGGGAAGACGCAAGGGTGCACCAAACACGAGTTCGGCTGGCGTACACTGCAGGTCGGCTTTTAGAGCGGCTCGGTAGCCCAGAAGTATAGTTGGTAATACTTCGGTCCAACGTTCGGTGTTATGGCATTTAATGGCCGTTTTTAGTGGTCGATGAAATTCCTCAATCAAACCATTCGCTTGAGGATGGAAAGCGGTAGTTCTAGCTCGTTCGGTGCCTAGAAGTTGTAGGAGAGAGCGGAAAAGGTGGGACTCAAATTGTCGACCTTGATCAGTTGTTATAACTGATGGAGCACCATAACGGGATACCCAACAGTTATAAAAGGCTTCCGCTACAGTTGGAGCTGTGATGTCTTTTATCGGTTGTGCTTCTGGCCAGCGGGAAAAACGATCGATCATGGTCAAACAGTAAGAATAACCATTTGATGGAGTTAATGGACCCACTATGTCCAGATGAATATGGTCAAATCTTGCAGATGGCATAGGAAATTCTTTCAAAGGAGATTTGACATGTCTGTGAATTTTACTTTTTTGACAAGCCATGCAAGTTTTTGCCCATTTTGTTATTTCCTTATTGATACCAGGCCAAACAAAGCGAGAACGGATTTGGTGGATCGTTCTTCTGATGCCTGGGTGCGCTAAGTTATGAACGTGATCAAACACCGTTTTCCTATACTGCACAGGAATGTAAGGACGCGCACTTCCAGTGGAGATATCGCAAATTAAATCTATGTCAGATTCGGGAAGTTTAATTTTTTTCAATTGTAAGCCACAATTTGAATCACCCATCAATTTTGATAATTCATCATCTGTTGCTTGAGCTTCAGCGATTTCATTGTAATTAATTGGGCTTGGCATTGAAATAGCACATATGCGGGACATTATATCGGCTGCTATGTTTTCTGAGCCAGGAATATGACAAATATCACTCGTGAATTGGGAAATGAAATCCAAATGTCTGGTTTGGCGAGGCGAGCATTTGTCATGCTTCTGCCGAAAAGCATAGACCAAAGGTTTTTGATCTGTAAATAGAGTGAACTGACGTGCTTCGAGCATGTGTCGAAAATATTTGATAGAAGAATATGCAGCCAATAGTTCTCTGTCATATGCGCTATAGCGTGTTTCCGCTGGAGTGAGTCTGCGAGAGAAAAATCCTAGCGGTTGCAAAGAATTGTCCACTACCTGGTGTAATGCACCACCAATTGAAAAATCAGATGCATCAACATGAAGTGCAAGTTTTGCAGATGTGGAAGGATGAGCTAATAGAGTGACATTAGCTAGTTGCTCTTTGCATTGATTGAATGCTGCAAGTGCAGAATCGGTCCATTCAATTTTACGATTATCATTTTTACGGCGGGAGCCCTTTAGAAAATCGTGTAAGAGTATTTGCGACTCAGCAGCATGTTTTATGAACCTTCTATAGAAATTTATGAGACCAAGAAATTTTCTCAACTCAGAAATTGTGTCAGGTCTCTTGAAATCTAATATTACTTGCACTTTGCTAGGTAATGGTTTAATGCCAAGAGGAGTGATTAAATGACCTAAAAATTCCAAATTATCTACACCTAATACACATTTAGAAATATTAAGTTTCAAGCCATACTTGTGTAAACGCTCAAATATTTGCCTCAGGTGATTTTCGTGCTCTTCAACAGATGATGAATATACGAGGATATCATCTAAATATGCATAACAGAAAGATAAACCTCTTAACACCTCGTGCATGAAACGCATAAATGTTTGAGGCGCATTTACTAAACCAAAACAAAGCCTAGTATATTCGAACAGACCCCATGGTGTTGTCACCGCTGTTTTAGGAATATCAGGTTCAAAAATAGGGATCTGATGGTACGCTTTGAAAATATCTAATTTTGAAAAAATTGACTTACCATGAAGTGCATTGCTGAAATCACTTAGGTATGGGATGGGATAGGAATCGAATTCTGTGACAGAATTTAATTTTCGATAATCTCCCACTGGTCGTATAGATGTTTCCGACTTCGGAACAATATGCAATGGTGAAGACCATGAACTTTTTGAAGGACGAATTATTCCTTGTTGTAACAAAAAATCGAATTCAGTCTTCACCTTCTCAAAGTGTTGAGGGTGAAGCCGTCTCGGTCGAGAACATATTGGGGGACCTTTAGTCACTATGTGGTGAACTGTGTCGTGCGATGCAGGTTCGCCTATTAAGCACGGATTTGTGATGTCTGGGAATTCAGAAAGAATTTTCTCGTACTGAGATGGGCCCACTGTGGAAATTGAGACATGAGCCATTTGATGCACTGATCCCAGGGAATGAAGTGATGTGCTAGAGCTTATGAGACGACGCTTTTTCAAATCTACCATGAGATTGAAATTGCGCAGAAAATCTGCTCCGATGATAGGGCACGAAACCTTGGCGACGACGAATGTCCATGGAAAATTTTGTCGCAAACCCAGATCTAGAACAATATTTTTGGTACCGTAGGCCGGTATTGACGTCTGGTTTGCTGCGTAGAGACGAAATGTAGAGCAGGGAGTTGTGGAAGCAGTCGCTGACGGCGGAACGACACTAATTTCACTGCCCGTGTCAACGAGATATTTTATTCCCGTTTTACGATCATGGATGAACAACCTGCTGGTCTCTGAGCTCATGTTCGCCATGCCAGCTATGACGGAGCTCCTTCGTTTTTTGGTGCGCTGAAGTTGCACGGTGTAGTACAGCGCCGAGCATTTTTACCGAAGCGATGATGGTAGTAGCACATTCCGGAGGAATTTTTCCTGTTTCTGGAACTGGGACGCCTGTTGAAGAAGTTGTTTCGTCCGCGATGTGGTGAACGTCCACGTTGTTGAGAGGAAAGTTCATCCAGTTTTTTGGTGAGCATTGCGATTTGTGCACGCAAGTCATCTTGATCCGGCGGTGGAGAAACAGCACAAACGGATGCATTTTGGCTTATTTCCGCGATTTTGTCAGCCAGTTCCGCGAGTTTATCCAGTCCATCACTCGATATTGAGAGGACAGTTTGGATTTGAGTGGGAAGGCGTTGCAGCCACAATGTCTTTAAGAAATCATCGGTTAGTCGAGATCCGGAGAGTTGGCGCATTTTTCGTAGCAGCTGTGATGGTTTATCATCTCCGAGTTGAATTTCTGTGAGCAACTTCTTGATTTTAGCAGATTCAGTTTCGGCAAACTCCTGTATCAGCCGGTCCGAAAGAGCCTGGAATTTCCCGGTCTCAGGGGGATTGACGACAATATCGGCAACCGCATGTAGTGTTTCTGAGTCGATATTAGCGACGAGAGCGGCGAATTTGGTATCATCACTTGTAATGCGGCTGAGGAGGAAAGCTTGCTCGCATTGCTTCACCCAGAGAGAAACGTTTGTCTTCCAAAATGGGGGAAGGCGGAGAGCGACACTGGAAACTTGGGGAACGGTATTGTCCCCTTCTGCTGCCATCATTCTGTTGCTTGAGAGAGAAGAGAGCCAAGAGGTCAAGCGAAAGTGGCCTTACGAGGGAGGATGCTCCGTGGTCCACTGTTGCTGGGAGAAAAATCCTCTGCTGCTGCTCTCACCGTAATGGCGTCTTTTGAAGAATATTCAGAAGGCATCATTATTTGCGTTTAAACGCCTGCGGTCACCAATGCTGAAATGCTAAATGCTAGGTGGGTGACGGTAGTGCAATTGCATCTGACTCCATATGAATGAGACGTAGTTGTAGATACATTATCTTTAATTATGATGCTATATAGAAGATATTATTTACATAGTACATATATTAAGAGAGAGAAAGACGACGTTGGTGCATCTCGTGTGAGAGCTGGAGCTGAACTGATGTTCACACACACATGGCCCTTCGGACCCTCCGAAGGGGCATCCGGTCACGTGATCATCTCGTGTTTCAGTACAGAATGTACTGAGATTCTTTCACGTGACCAGAGCGTGCTTGTTAAGAGAGAGCCAATGTACAAAGTAAAGTAATAATAATAATAAATCATTGGGGGTTCGTTGGGGGGGTTCCGCGGGGGGGAGGTGCATGTGTGGTGTAGCAGTGGTAGGTAGGGCCTCCAAAAAATGGCTCGGGGATCCATGATGTTCTTAAGTCAGCCACTTCGTTGGGCAATTTGCCTGTTGTGGCGTCGTATTTGTACTATAATTGTACTATATAAGAATATATATTGAGGCTCTACAGTATTATTAAACGTTGCCAGGAAGTATATTGGCGCCAACCAACAGTCGCCGGAAAAACGCGCGCCAATAAATATGTCGCGCATGCGCATTACATCGAGTTCCGAAGTCACGATCGGGTGTGACGATTTAGTGACGTAATAGTGATCTTAGCCAATGAGGCACATCCCATGTTAAAAATCCTATGTACGGTATGGAATTACGCGCCCCGGAGCGAGACAACTTCGACTGTCCTCTGGAGTGTTAATTGTATGCCTTCCTGGAAACCTCTGAACTGTCATGTTTCCCTAAGGAGGCTTGAGAATTTTTCAGTCGTAAACACTACCATCTGAATCATTCTCTCATATATTCCGGAAGACGGATATACAATGTGTAAATTCTAAATTTTGACAATTATTACAACTGACCTTCCTAAGAAAAAAAGGGTTAGACGTTTCTCTCTGATTTTTTTCCCCTCTAACTAATTATTCACCTAGTACAGTACCAACATTAGAGATATTTTGTTTCATGAACAAGAGCCGGATCTTGAATCCTGCGAACTACGCGGCTGCAAAAGGCGCCAATTGTGAAAGGGATGATTTTTTTTATCACCAAAACATCATTCGCTTACACTTGACAAAAATGAGATATAGTTGAAATTTTCGAGGAGCATACATGTAAATTTTCCTGGTAGGGCCTCAGAAAAATCACTTGGCCCGGGGGCCCATGGTGCTCTTAAGACGGCCGTGGCACCCGAACAAAGTGATATATCTAAGTCCCCACCCCTCCCTTCTGGCTGGAAATGCTCACCTAATAATTTGTATGTAATTTGTACGAAAAAATCTCTGGGAAAAGGTTCATCAAATCCTATTATTCTGAGCTTCCCCCCCCCCCCGGGTGGACCCTGGCCCGTAAAATGGCTGGGCAACCAGAGTCCTGCCTCGTGCAAATAGGGGGAGCTTACAATAAAATATACACTTATTTTGCATGATAATAAATCTTTTCAACCGGCCCCAAGAAGGCACGCTACATCCCTGGGTGGATCCCCCATAGGCTCCTTCCCACAGGCCGGGTCGCAACAGGGTCGATGCTTGGTCAGCCGGGCAAGATCACATTTTGACGCCCTTTGTAATGTTTGGTGCCTTCTCTGGTCTGGTGCCAGGAACACTGGACCCGCTTGCACACTCCCACTACTACTACACCATACATGTACCTCGTCCATATTCTTCTGCGGAACCTCTAACGAATTGGTACATGTGGGAATGTGTATGTACGTGTAGTGAAACCTGACGTGAAGTTTTTTTCTGTGTAATGCTTGTTATGTGTAGTGCTGCCATCTGCCACCAGTTTTTCTAACTATGAGTGAAGTGTAATGATTGAATAATTAATCGTTGTAGGCCTGTTGCTCTCTGTGGCGAGAATTTTCAATGGGGAGATCGGCTCGCATTTGCGCCTCGAAGTTGGGAGCCACAGGGAACCAACTTCAGCCGACCACCACTATGGCGACGGTGGGATACGAACCCGGATCCTCGCGATGCGAGTCCGTCATTATGACCACTCGACCACCACAGCGGCTGCCCACTCCCACTAGTTGCGGCCCTTCCCACAAGAGTAGGCATGACTGCAACGACTGCAACTAGATGCTTAGTCAACCGGGGCAAGGACGCATTTTGGTACCTCCCCCCCCCCCCGATCCGACGCCCGGGTCACAAGAGACGTTGCTCCGAGGGCCGTAACTAGAGGGGAGCAGACACAGGACGATAATTATCATTTTTTTGTGTATTTTCTCATATTATAAACTTACTACAGAGGGGGGGGGGCATGAAAAGTTTGGCCTGGAGGCGTACCAGAGATCCCAGCCTAGAAGCCATGCTGTAGGATAAGGGATCCATGGTTTTTATAAATTCATTACAGTGTAATGAATATCCGGTAAAAAAATCTGACACAGCGGCCCTTCTTCTAGAGGGATGGAGGGGACCCGATGCACCAATATGCGTTAAGAACAGGAGTGACTCGAGAAGATATCTGTACTTGTGCGGAACCTATTTTTGGTGTCCCCCCGCCCACGTTATTTTTGTCGACAAAGCTTCTCACTTTTTTCAGCTCAAATTTCGCACTCCTCTTTGAGCAGTGCCCAAGTGAGGATCCAGACGGGGAGCGATCGCCCCTCCCAAGAGTAGAATAATATGGGAGAAATTTGTCTGTCCCGTGAAATACGGATGATCCAATGCACCTACACAGGAAGTCGCTTCTCCGACACATCGCCCTGAATCCGCCTGCCTTCACTCCATTCGAAGCTGAAGATGCCTGCCACGGCTTTATTCGAAGCTAAAGATATCTGTCTCGGCTTCATTAGCAGCTGAAGATATCTGTCTCGGCTTCATTAGCAGCTGAAGATATCTGTCTCGGCTTCATTAGCAGCTGAAGATATCTGTCTCGGCTTCATTAGCAGCTGAAGATACCTGCCTTAGTTCCATTCGCAGCTGAAGATCTCTGCCTCCGCTGAAAATCTGTGCCTCGGCTTTATTCGCGGCTGAAGATGCCTGTACCTCCGCTCCATTCGGAGCTAAATATTTCTGCCTCCACTCATTTCGCAGTTTATGATGTCTGTCTCAGCTTCTTTCCCAGCTGAATATTTCTGCCTCTGCTCCATTCGCAGCTGAAGATATTCACCTGTGCTTCATTCGCCTTTGCTCAGGAACGGATCCAGGGGTGAGGACGATAGGTAAGAACCGAATAATATTGGAAATTTTTCCTGTCCCGTAAAATACGGGATGATCCAACGCTTCCAATTCAATTCGCTTATCCCGACACATCGACCTGGATCCGCACCTGGCGGTACGTGCGGGTCGCACGGCCAAAGAACCGTCCCTAGTTAAGAACACCGATTATGGTTTCTTTTCTGAATTGTTTGAAACTCTGCTTCAACATTACAAGAGGGTGCCAAACAGCTGACTGAACCTTTAGTTGTGGCCACGGGTATACGATGATATTAAGGTGGTACAAATGGGTAGGGGCAGAAAAGAGAAAGAAATCTCTGCCCGTGCGGGATCTATTTTTGGTGGCCCCGATGACGTTTCTCAGCTCAACAATTTTTTTTTACCTCTCAACTCGGATTCGGCACCCTTTCCTAGAGAGGTGCCCCATATGTGGCTGCACAGGTTGATACCCAGTTCGCCCTTGTCAGAAAACCTTCCTGACACAGGGGTACAACAGAAACCGCGATATGACCGCAGAAAAAATTGCTACCGCAGGGAGTCCCCGATCGAAGGGTTAACATACCAACCTCTCGACGAGTATAAAAAACAAGCCTGCCGTTCGGAATCGGTAATAAATTGTAGGTCCGGGTCTAATTAGCTCTCGTGTGCAGAAAATGATTCGTGGTGCGACAAAAATGATCAAAATCAGAAGTGTCTTATGTGGTGATGACGAGGCTCAGGTATAAAAAACTAAATTCTTCTTCGAAGTTCTGATGAAATTTTTGAAATAACTTATGGTTTGTGAAAGGTTAAAAAAAACATTAAATTTGCAAACTGGACATGGGCTAGATAAGTTATAGCTGGTATCCTTATAAGGCTGGGATCACACTATAAAAGTTTGCCAAAACATCTTTTGCAAAACTTGAAAAACAACCAATAAGATTGTTGGTTACATTTGCTTGAATGTAACTAGTAAATGTAACCAGTGCACTTACTTATTGGTTACATTTTCAAGTTTTATAAAAGAACTTTCATGAAACTTCTATTGCATAGTACTGGCCTAATAGGGATCCCTTTCCTAAAGTCTTGGGTCGGTATTACACTGCAAAAATTATTTTATAAAATAATATTGACAAAGAAATATGATAGTGTAATGAGCAAGTTTGATACAATTCCTCTTTGCCAAAGTTTCTTTTACTGAAGTTGGCTTCATCCAATATTTGATAAAATATTTTCATTGAACACAGAGAAACTAAAAACTTCACGTCAGGTTTCACTACATGTACACGCACATTCCCGCATGTACCGATTCGTTGGGGGTTTCCGCGGGGGGGGGGGGGTGCATGTGTGGTGTAGCAGTATTAGGTAGGGCTCGGGGATCCATGATGTTCTTAAGACAGCCACCTCGTTGGGCAATTTGCCTGTTGTGGCGTTGTACTTGTATTTGTATATTTGTATTCAGTTTTGCTCCATATAAACCATAGTTCCCAACCTTTTTTGTCCCACACACACACACATCGCCCCCTTCTTCAGAAATGTTTTTCTCAAAACGCAATCTAACCATTGAGAAGAAATATAATATTGTATTTCTCCTCTTAGAATCTAACCCATAGGATCCTATGTTACACCCATAGCTTCTACCGACCCCCTGGAACATTCCAACTGGTCCCCCATTCCTGGTCCCCCAGTGGGCGTTAACGCCCACGTTGGGAATCACTGTTATAAACAAAGCCTATAAACTGACCTTAAAGATCAAACTTCCAGTTCATTAAATTTTTCAAGACCCAAAGAGACATCCACAACAGAGAACCTCACTGGTAAGATCATAAAAAGTGAATTTTTCCATTTTCCGCTTTATAGTAATGTGCTGCCATCTAATGTCAAATTTAAAAGTGACTCATGTGGTGATGAAGTTTAAATAAAAAAAACTATATTCTTTATTCCGCTCAGTTTCTTATAAACAAAGCTCATAAACTGAACTGGAAATTTAAACTGAAAGTTCGGTTATTTTATTTGAGCATAAGGAGGCGTCCAAAACGAAGAACCTCTTAATGAGCAGACGACAGACAAAAAGTCGATTTGTTCGGTTCCCTACAAGATAAGTTCACAAACAGAACTGACAGTTCGAACTGCCAGTTCAGTAATTTTTTCAGGACACAAGGACATATCCAAAACAAGTAACCTGGAAAGAAGCAGACGACAGTTGTATTGAGCTTATAATTACTGGAGGGATCATTCAGCCACCGCGACTGCAGCGACATCAAATGCAATGAAATCACGGGACTCGATGAAAACAAAGTTCCCGCCTGGAAATTTGCCCATAGAAATGTGCAGTTCGGTCTCTAAATATTGGGTTTTAAAGATTAGAAAAAAAGGATAGAGAACTCTTCTAAAGGTGAAAAAAAATTAAATCATTTATTTCATTAATACTGAAATCATTTCTTTCATTAATACTGAAATCATTTCTTTCATTAATACTGAAATCATTTCTTTCATTAATACTGAAATCATTTCTTTCATTAATACTGAAATCATTTCTTTCATTAATACTGAAATCATTTCTTTTATTAATACTGAAATCATTTCTTTCATTAATACTGAAATCATTTCTTTCATTAATGTCGAATAATTTCTTTCATTAATGTCGAATAATTTCTTTCATTAATGTCGAATAATTTCTTTCATTAATGTCGAATAATTTCTTTCATTAATGTCGAATAATTTCTTTCATTAATGTCGAATAATTTCTTTCATCAATTCTTGAATATATAATATTTTCCTTCATAAATTCTGAATTTTCTTTCATTAATTCTGGAATTATTTCCTTTATTAATTATTATTTTTAATTATTTCTGGAATAATTGCTTTCATCAATTCTGGATTTGTTTCTTTCATTAATGCTGAAATTATTTATTTTATTGATTCTGAAATTATATCTCATTAATTCTGGATTTATCTTTCATTGATTTTATTATCACTTTCATTGATTTTATTGTTATCACTTTCATTGTTTTTATTATTATCACTTTCATTAATGCTGAAATTATCTCTTTCATTAATGTTGAAATTATCTCTTTCATTAATGCTGAAATTATCTCTTTCATTAATGTTGAAATTATCTCTTACATTAATTCTAGAATATTTTCTTTCATTAATTCTAGAATATTTTCTTTCATTAATTCTAGAATATTTTCTTTCGTTAATTCTAGAATATTTTCTTTCATTAATTCTGGAATTATCTCATCGATGCTGAAATTACCTCTTTCATTTATTGTTTTAAATTCCTGAATATGCCATAAGAAAATAACGAGGATCGTGTTTTTTTTTCACGAGTCACGTGATGATCCGACGAAAGATGTTGGGGCACACCGTTCTCAGCATTGAGAAGAAATATAAGGTTCTTATTTCTCCTCTAAAGCCGGGTTTTCCTCGGAATAGGTTTTTTGCGCCGCGTGAACCGAATTAGACCATTTCGCGCCGGCAGAAACGTGTTACATAATCACGCTACGCGTTTGTGTTTTCCTAGTATGGCGCATCAGATCACAGGGCGGTTATATAGTATATGGCCCTGGCAATAGCTACTCTGTTGTCTGCATGCTCCGGTTTGAAGGGAAGGGAAAGAAAACACACAAGAGTGAAGAGAATATCGGCAAAACCGCGGCGCACGACACATTTGACTCATCCACAAGCAGTCGGCCAATTACGCCCGACGTAAAGCGCCGTCGTGAGCCGTATTACGCTCTGTAGGAAAACAGTCATGCTGATTTTCTTATTGGTGAGTGGACGGCGTGTCTCACTGGGCGAATCACGCCTATAGATAAGAATCTTATCTATAGGGGGTGTTGTCTCAGCACTGCCAAGGTGGAGACCGCTGACGTCATACTCTCTCCATTAATATAAGCTAGAACTAGAACTCCTTAATACACGAAGGCGTCATAATATAAGCTCCATGGAGGCTTGAATTATATACTGTTGGTGCTGCCATCTAATCTCGAAATTTCAGGCAACTCATGCGATGATGAAAAAGAGAGCGAGAGAGAGTTCTCTGTTATTTTTTAGCATAAAATATTTTTGAGACGAAAATTTCGGTAACAAAATTCGTAGATTTGCAATAATCGATTTTTATGTAGAAAAATAATTATTTATTTCCACAAAAAAATTCGGACAATATGGATGATCGAACAAATAAGTGAAAATACTGATTATGTGGTCTTTAGATAGGGTTACCAGATTCAAAACTGAAAAAGGAGGACGCCTTGTGTGAATGTTAGGCAGTGCCAACTTAACGCATGCCTCCCCCCACCCGTGGCCGAAAGGCCTCAAGAGAAGAGGTGCCTCAGAAAAACGAGACGTAGTTGAATTTTTCGAGAATTTTTTAGGTATGGCTTTCAAAAAATTCCTTGGCTCGGGGGCCTATGATGCTATTACGACGATCCTGCCTGTCACTGTCCGTCCCACCCTTGTGGGGGGTCGTGGAATTCCAGTAATTGATTCCTTTACTTCTATTAATTTACATTAATTAAACAAAAACAGCAATAAAAAATTCGAAAAATGATCAAAGTTATCGAATTGCAACGCATATTTGATAAAGAGATGATGAAGCGCTTTAAAAGTATGACAAACATTTATGTCTGTTCAATATGGTTCCAGCCACGATGAAGTTTCAGCGGGTGGACCACGCGCTAATTATTATTAATAATTTATGAATTTTGAAAAATTAATTTAAATGCCATTCGCTCTCAATGGATCGCGTTTGATTACGATCCAAACTATCAACGCGTTCCTGAAGTAATAAAAAGATGAGTAATAAAATGCGTTCTTTCTGAAAAAAAAAATTTCCCCTTCAATATTTATGTTCGTTACTCGAAAAGTTTCTAAGTCGGGGAGCAACTACATAAAATTTTTTTAGAGGGGGGGCCCACCAAAATTTTTTTTGCATTGGGCCGCGAAATTATCTTAAGCCCGGACCTGTCTCGGACCTGATTTTTCACACGGACCGTTCTGGCGGACCCTCGGTTGAAGTCGGAGGATAACACGAGAGGGAGATGTGCCGAACACGACACGGCCATCGCGCCGCTCGTGGGAGGCCTCGACCGAGGATCGAATTCCGAAAACTGATACTTAGTTGATCCTGCCAGTAGTCATATGCTTGTCTCCGATTTTTGAATTTAAATAGCTCCGGGAATACTTGGTTTACTGCACGGGCACTTCTGGTACCTGGGTGTCAAGTGACACCCAGTAGTTCCGATTTTCAAGAGTAAATATGCAAATAGGTAGAGGTAGGAATTTTTAGATAGGTAAAGTGCCTCTCTCAGAAAAATCGCTTTGTGTGTGAGCGTATGATAATGTTAAGACTGGGGCGTCGGGCGTACTTTATGAAAATTGTGAAAAGCTAATCGAAAAACTCAGCAATAATGTTAAGTCCAGTTTGCAATATTATTAGTTTCTTCATCTTTCGTGCCATCCTTGTGATAATGATCTTCAACTATACAACCAAGTGTTCTTAAAATTTTAGGATCTTCTATTGGATGATCGATGTTAAAAAAATTGTACATTTAAAAACAAAAACATTTGATATCTTTTGTGGTGCCCCTTTAGTACTGATGCCCTAAGCACGTGCTTATTTTGCTTAATGGTTAATCCGACCCTGGTCTCATTATTATGAGGTCCTTGAGGCCTTCAGGCCGTGCCCGGATGAGTCCATGCACTAAGACGGTACATGATGTTTTTAGCATCATGCGTAATTACATGCAGTGTAAAAAACATTAAAGAAATCGGATTCATCTGGAGCCATGAAGGCTAAAGCTTAGTCAGCCCCCTCCCCCTCCTTCCCCTCACGGCCTTGTTTAAACATTTACAATAATCTAGAAACCTCTATAGCAGTGGGTTCTGGGTGGTTATAATTTAACTGAGTAGGCGTTTTACTGAAATAAACAACACTATCATCACCGCATGAGTCATGTTTAATTCTGTGTATAGATTATCAGTATCAGGGCCGTAACTAGGCTGAGGAAACCGGGACCCCGGGACTCCGAGCCAAATGGGGGCCTCACAATGAATGTACACGTATTTTTCATAATTTTTTCCTTTTCAAGTGGCCCTCAAGAAAATGTCTGCCCAGGGACCCCGAGAAGGCACACTACGGTTCTGATCAATACTATGAATTCACCCCAGGGCCGTCATTTCAACTTTTTCCGGGGGGGGGGGAAGGCAAAGCACATGTACTCAATGTATGTATATATATTTGTGTATATGTATACATATATATACATATATATACCATTTTCAGTGTATTTTCAAAAGCCGGGGAGAGAGACAACGGCCCTCCCCTGCCCCCCCCCCCTTACTAAATGACGGGCCTGGAATTCATCCGTCGTCTGCTTCTTCCAAGGTTATTCCGCTCGTAGGGAACTGAACTGAATGAAAAATTTTTATCCTTTGAACCCGAATACCCGGGCGACCCCCAGCCGATTCCATTCATTTGTGCTGAGTCGGCCGTGGATCACCTCACTTTATTCGCACCTCATAACTCATCTATGATTTCGAAGTTAGATGTCAGCACGTACAGTATAAACTAAATCAGTAGAAATTTTTTCTTCAATTCCCCGTCTGCTTCCTCCTCTTCTTTCTTTTGACCGTGTTTTTCGCTTAAGCCGGGTTTTCCTAGGAGCAGGTTTCCTGTGCCGCGCGCAACGTGATTCGTCCAGCGCGACACGCCGTCCACTCACCAGTAAGAAAAGCAGCGTGACTGTTTTCCTACAGAGCGCAATACGCCTGACGACAGCGCTTTACGTAGGGCGTGATTGGCTGACTGCTTCTGGAAGAGTCAAATGCGTCGTGCGCCGCGGTTTTGCCGATATTCTATTCACTCTAGTGTGTTTTCTTTTCCTTCCCTTCAAACCAGAGCATGCAGACGACAGAGTAGCTGATGCCAAAGCCATATACTTTATATAGCCGACCTGATCTGATGCGCCTCGCTAGGAAAACACAAACGTGTAGCGTTATTATGTAACACGTTTCTGCCGGCGCAAAATAGACTAATTCGGTTCACGCTGCGCAACAAACCTATTCCTAGGAAAACCCGGCTTTAGACGCTTAACGTCCCGTTATTGTTTAGAAAATGTTCATGAAATTTGTCTTTATTATAGTTTTCCCCCCATCACTTCTGAATTCAGTAAAGTACGATTGGCAACAAATAAGAGTAAATAACTGTCACGTGACATGCTCCCGCCATGGGTTTCATTTTTCAGCAGTTTGAAATCAGCGTGACATGGTCATAGACGATGTTTAATTGGCGTTGGTTTCACAAATAACAGGGCTCGTTGAGCAGCTAAAAAGGAGTTTTCATTACAATGTTAATATACCAGCATTTAGCTTTCTAGTCAAGGAGCATCTCTTATCAGGGTATGGATTTTGCAACGGATGCGGGAGCCTTTATGTCAATGACATAAAGGCTCCCATCATTGGTATTTGATGACTTCTTTTGCTAGGTGATCATCATCTTCATCATTTCCCCACAGGTCCTCGTGAGCGTTGACCTATAAGATCTTGACGTCGGGGTGCCTCATTGCCAGATCTTTCGGGCCGTCTGGTGCCTTGTAGTCGGGTTCAGGCACGACCACCTAGATAAGTTATATAGGAGGTCGTGGTTCAGGATGGCCATCATTCCTGAGAGGCTGTCCGTCCTGATGTGGCCTGGGACTTTTGGCCTTGTGACTTTCCTGGTTGCTTTGAGGATGGCGAGAAGCTCGGGAACAGCTTCGGTATAAGGGGCGGATTGGCGATTTTTTTCGGCGCCAAACGTGTCCGACGACGCGATCAAAAGTCACCAAGGCCGTCAGACACTTAGTTCCATTCGCAGCTGAAGATCTCTGCCTCCGCTGAAAATCTGTGCCTCGGCTTTATTCGCGGCTGAAGATGCCTGTACCTCCGCTCCATTCGGAGCTAAATATTTCTGCCTCCACTCATTTCGCAGTTTATGATGTCTGTCTCAGCTTCTTTCCCAGCTGAATATTTCTGCCTCTGCTCCATTCGCAGCTGAAGATATTCACCTGTGCTTCATTCGCCTTTGCTCAGGAACGGATCCAGGGGTGAGGACGATAGGTAAGAACCGAATAATATTGGAAATTTTTCCTGTCCCGTAAAATACGGGATGATCCAACGCTTCCAATTCAATTCGCTTATCCCGACACATCGACCTGGATCCGCACCTGGCGGTACGTGCGGGTCGCACGGCCAAAGAACCGTCCCTAGTTAAGAACACCGATTATGGTTTCTTTTCTGAATTGTTTGAAACTCTGCTTCAACATTACAAGAGGGTGCCAAACAGCTGACTGAACCTTTAGTTGTGGCCACGGGTATACGATGATATTAAGGTGGTACAAATGGGTAGGGGCAGAAAAGAGAAAGAAATCTCTGCCCGTGCGGGATCTATTTTTGGTGGCCCCGATGACGTTTCTCAGCTCAACAATTTTTTTTTACCTCTCAACTCGGATTCGGCACCCTTTCCTAGAGAGGTGCCCCATATGTGGCTGCACAGGTTGATACCCAGTTCGCCCTTGTCAGAAAACCTTCCTGACACAGGGGTACAACAGAAACCGCGACATGACCGCAGAAAAAATTGCTACCGCAAGGAGTCCCCCATCGAAGGGTTAACATACCAACCTCTCGACGAGTATAAAAAACAAGCCTGCCGTTCGGAATCGGTAATAAATTGTAGGTCCGGGTCTAATTAGCTCTCGTGTGCAGAAAATGATTCGTGGTGCGACAAAAATGATCAAAATCAGAAGTGTCTTATGTGGTGATGACGAGGCTCAGGTATAAAAAACTAAATTCTTCTTCGAAGTTCTGATGAAATTTTTGAAATAACTTATGGTTTGTGAAAGGTTAAAAAAAACATTAAATTTGCAAACTGGACATGGGCTAGATAAGTTATAGCTGGTATCCTTATAAGGCTGGGATCACACTATAAAAGTTTGCCAAAACATCTTTTGCAAAACTTGAAAAACAACCAATAAGATTGTTGGTTACATTTGCTTGAATGTAACTAGTAAATGTAACCAGTGCACTTACTTATTGGTTACATTTTCAAGTTTTATAAAAGAACTTTCATGAAACTTCTATTGCATAGTACTGGCCTAATAGGGATCCCTTTCCTAAAGTCTTGGGTCGGTATTACACTGCAAAAATTATTTTATAAAATAATATTGACAAAGAAATATGATAGTGTAATGAGCAAGTTTGATACAATTCCTCTTTGCCAAAGTTTCTTTTACTGAAGTTGGCTTCATCCAATATTTGATAAAATATTTTCATTGAACACAGAGAAACTAAAAACTTCACGTCAGGTTTCACTACATGTACACGCACATTCCCGCATGTACCGATTCGTTGGGGGTTTCCGCGGGGGGGGGGGGTGCATGTGTGGTGTAGCAGTATTAGGTAGGGCTCGGGGATCCATGATGTTCTTAAGACAGCCACCTCGTTGGGCAATTTGCCTGTTGTGGCGTTGTACTTGTATTTGTATATTTGTATTCAGTTTTGCTCCATATAAACCATAGTTCCCAACCTTTTTTGTCCCACACACACACACATCGCCCCCTTCTTCAGAAATGTTTTTCTCAAAACGCAATCTAACCATTGAGAAGAAATATAATATTGTATTTCTCCTCTTAGAATCTAACCCATAGGATCCTATGTTACACCCATAGCTTCTACCGACCCCCTGGAACATTCCAACTGGTCCCCCATTCCTGGTCCCCCAGTGGGCGTTAACGCCCACGTTGGGAATCACTGTTATAAACAAAGCCTATAAACTGACCTTAAAGATCAAACTTCCAGTTCATTAAATTTTTCAAGACCCAAAGAGACATCCACAACAGAGAACCTCACTGGTAAGATCATAAAAAGTGAATTTTTCCATTTTCCGCTTTATAGTAATGTGCTGCCATCTAATGTCAAATTTAAAAGTGACTCATGTGGTGATGAAGTTTAAATAAAAAAAACTATATTCTTTATTCCGCTCAGTTTCTTATAAACAAAGCTCATAAACTGAACTGGAAATTTAAACTGAAAGTTCGGTTATTTTATTTGAGCATAAGGAGGCGTCCAAAACGAAGAACCTCTTAATGAGCAGACGACAGACAAAAAGTCGATTTGTTCGGTTCCCTACAAGATAAGTTCACAAACAGAACTGACAGTTCGAACTGCCAGTTCAGTAATTTTTTCAGGACACAAGGACATATCCAAAACAAGTAACCTGGAAAGAAGCAGACGACAGTTGTATTGAGCTTATAATTACTGGAGGGATCATTCAGCCACCGCGACTGCAGCGACATCAAATGCAATGAAATCACGGGACTCGATGAAAACAAAGTTCCCGCCTGGAAATTTGCCCATAGAAATGTGCAGTTCGGTCTCTAAATATTGGGTTTTAAAGATTAGAAAAAAAGGATAGAGAACTCTTCTAAAGGTGAAAAAAAATTAAATCATTTATTTCATTAATACTGAAATCATTTCTTTCATTAATACTGAAATCATTTCTTTCATTAATACTGAAATCATTTCTTTCATTAATACTGAAATCATTTCTTTTATTAATACTGAAATCATTTCTTTCATTAATACTGAAATCATTTCTTTCATTAATACTGAAATCATTTCTTTCATTAATACTGAAATCATTTCTTTTATTAATACTGAAATCATTTCTTTCATTAATACTGAAATCATTTCTTTCATTAATACTGAAATCATTTCTTTCATTAATGTCGAATAATTTCTTTCATTAATGTCGAATAATTTCTTTCATTAATGTCGAATAATTTCTTTCATTAATGTCGAATAATTTCTTTCATTAATGTCGAATAATTTCTTTCATTAATGTCGAATAATTTCTTTCATTAATGTCGAATAATTTCTTTCATCAATTCTTGAATATATAATATTTTCCTTCATAAATTCTGAATTTTCTTTCATTAATTCTGGAATTATTTCCTTTATTAATTATTATTTTTAATTATTTCTGGAATAATTGCTTTCATCAATTCTGGATTTGTTTCTTTCATTAATGCTGAAATTATTTATTTTATTGATTCTGAAATTATATCTCATTAATTCTGGATTTATCTTTCATTGATTTTATTATCACTTTCATTGATTTTATTGTTATCACTTTCATTGTTTTTATTATTATCACTTTCATTAATGCTGAAATTATCTCTTTCATTAATGTTGAAATTATCTCTTTCATTAATGCTGAAATTATCTCTTTCATTAATGTTGAAATTATCTCTTACATTAATTCTAGAATATTTTCTTTCATTAATTCTAGAATATTTTCTTTCATTAATTCTAGAATATTTTCTTTCATTAATTCTAGAATATTTTCTTTCGTTAATTCTAGAATATTTTCTTTCATTAATTCTGGAATTATCTCATCGATGCTGAAATTACCTCTTTCATTTATTGTTTTAAATTCCTGAATATGCCATAAGAAAATAACGAGGATCGTGTTTTTTTTTCACGAGTCACGTGATGATCCGACGAAAGATGTTGGGGCACACCGTTCTCAGCATTGAGAAGAAATATAAGGTTCTTATTTCTCCTCTAAAGCCGGGTTTTCCTCGGAATAGGTTTTTTGCGCCGCGTGAACCGAATTAGACCATTTCGCGCCGGCAGAAACGTGTTACATAATCACGCTACGCGTTTGTGTTTTCCTAGTATGGCGCATCAGATCACAGGGCGGTTATATAGTATATGGCCCTGGCAATAGCTACTCTGTTGTCTGCATGCTCCGGTTTGAAGGGAAGGGAAAGAAAACACACAAGAGTGAAGAGAATATCGGCAAAACCGCGGCGCACGACACATTTGACTCATCCACAAGCAGTCGGCCAATTACGCCCGACGTAAAGCGCCGTCGTGAGCCGTATTACGCTCTGTAGGAAAACAGTCATGCTGATTTTCTTATTGGTGAGTGGACGGCGTGTCTCACTGGGCGAATCACGCCTATAGATAAGAATCTTATCTATAGGGGGTGTTGTCTCAGCACTGCCAAGGTGGAGACCGCTGACGTCATACTCTCTCCATTAATATAAGCTAGAACTAGAACTCCTTAATACACGAAGGCGTCATAATATAAGCTCCATGGAGGCTTGAATTATATACTGTTGGTGCTGCCATCTAATCTCGAAATTTCAGGCAACTCATGCGATGATGAAAAAGAGAGCGAGAGAGAGTTCTCTGTTATTTTTTAGCATAAAATATTTTTGAGACGAAAATTTCGGTAACAAAATTCGTAGATTTGCAATAATCGATTTTTATGTAGAAAAATAATTATTTATTTCCACAAAAAAATTCGGACAATATGGATGATCGAACAAATAAGTGAAAATACTGATTATGTGGTCTTTAGATAGGGTTACCAGATTCAAAACTGAAAAAGGAGGACGCCTTGTGTGAATGTTAGGCAGTGCCAACTTAACGCATGCCTCCCCCCACCCGTGGCCGAAAGGCCTCAAGAGAAGAGGTGCCTCAGAAAAACGAGACGTAGTTGAATTTTTCGAGAATTTTTTAGGTATGGCTTTCAAAAAATTCCTTGGCTCGGGGGCCTATGATGCTATTACGACGATCCTGCCTGTCACTGTCCGTCCCACCCTTGTGGGGGGTCGTGGAATTCCAGTAATTGATTCCTTTACTTCTATTAATTTACATTAATTAAACAAAAACAGCAATAAAAAATTCGAAAAATGATCAAAGTTATCGAATTGCAACGCATATTTGATAAAGAGATGATGAAGCGCTTTAAAAGTATGACAAACATTTATGTCTGTTCAATATGGTTCCAGCCACGATGAAGTTTCAGCGGGTGGACCACGCGCTAATTATTATTAATAATTTATGAATTTTGAAAAATTAATTTAAATGCCATTCGCTCTCAATGGATCGCGTTTGATTACGATCCAAACTATCAACGCGTTCCTGAAGTAATAAAAAGATGAGTAATAAAATGCGTTCTTTCTGAAAAAAAAAATTTCCCCTTCAATATTTATGTTCGTTACTCGAAAAGTTTCTAAGTCGGGGAGCAACTACATAAAATTTTTTTAGAGGGGGGGCCCACCAAAATTTTTTTTGCATTGGGCCGCGAAATTATCTTAAGCCCGGACCTGTCTCGGACCTGATTTTTCACACGGACCGTTCTGGCGGACCCTCGGTTGAAGTCGGAGGATAACACGAGAGGGAGATGTGCCGAACACGACACGGCCATCGCGCCGCTCGTGGGAGGCCTCGACCGAGGATCGAATTCCGAAAACTGATACTTAGTTGATCCTGCCAGTAGTCATATGCTTGTCTCCGATTTTTGAATTTAAATAGCTCCGGGAATACTTGGTTTACTGCACGGGCACTTCTGGTACCTGGGTGTCAAGTGACACCCAGTAGTTCCGATTTTCAAGAGTAAATATGCAAATAGGTAGAGGTAGGAATTTTTAGATAGGTAAAGTGCCTCTCTCAGAAAAATCGCTTTGTGTGTGAGCGTATGATAATGTTAAGACTGGGGCGTCGGGCGTACTTTATGAAAATTGTGAAAAGCTAATCGAAAAACTCAGCAATAATGTTAAGTCCAGTTTGCAATATTATTAGTTTCTTCATCTTTCGTGCCATCCTTGTGATAATGATCTTCAACTATACAACCAAGTGTTCTTAAAATTTTAGGATCTTCTATTGGATGATCGATGTTAAAAAAATTGTACATTTAAAAACAAAAACATTTGATATCTTTTGTGGTGCCCCTTTAGTACTGATGCCCTAAGCACGTGCTTATTTTGCTTAATGGTTAATCCGACCCTGGTCTCATTATTATGAGGTCCTTGAGGCCTTCAGGCCGTGCCCGGATGAGTCCATGCACTAAGACGGTACATGATGTTTTTAGCATCATGCGTAATTACATGCAGTGTAAAAAACATTAAAGAAATCGGATTCATCTGGAGCCATGAAGGCTAAAGCTTAGTCAGCCCCCTCCCCCTCCTTCCCCTCACGGCCTTGTTTAAACATTTACAATAATCTAGAAACCTCTATAGCAGTGGGTTCTGGGTGGTTATAATTTAACTGAGTAGGCGTTTTACTGAAATAAACAACACTATCATCACCGCATGAGTCATGTTTAATTCTGTGTATAGATTATCAGTATCAGGGCCGTAACTAGGCTGAGGAAACCGGGACCCCGGGACTCCGAGCCAAATGGGGGCCTCACAATGAATGTACACGTATTTTTCATAATTTTTTCCTTTTCAAGTGGCCCCCAAGAAAATGTCTGCCCAGGGACCCCGAGAAGGCACACTACGGTTCTGATCAATACTATGAATTCACCCCAGGGCCGTCATTTCAACTTTTTCCGGGGGGGGGGGGGAAGGCAAAGCACATGTACTCAATGTATGTATATATATTTGTGTATATGTATACATATATATACATATATATACCATTTTCAGTGTATTTTCAAAAGCCGGGGAGAGAGACAACGGCCCTCCCCTGCCCCCCCCCCCCTTACTAAATGACGGGCCTGGAATTCATCCGTCGTCTGCTTCTTCCAAGGTTATTCCGCTCGTAGGGAACTGAACTGAATGAAAAATTTTTATCCTTTGAACCCGAATACCCGGGCGACCCCCAGCCGATTCCATTCATTTGTGCTGAGTCGGCCGTGGATCACCTCACTTTATTCGCACCTCATAACTCATCTATGATTTCGAAGTTAGATGTCAGCACGTACAGTATAAACTAAATCAGTAGAAATTTTTTCTTCAATTCCCCGTCTGCTTCCTCCTCTTCTTTCTTTTGACCGTGTTTTTCGCTTAAGCCGGGTTTTCCTAGGAGCAGGTTTCCTGTGCCGCGCGCAACGTGATTCGTCCAGCGCGACACGCCGTCCACTCACCAGTAAGAAAAGCAGCGTGACTGTTTTCCTACAGAGCGCAATACGCCTGCCGACAGCGCTTTACGTAGGGCGTGATTGGCTGACTGCTTCTGGAAGAGTCAAATGCGTCGTGCGCTGCGGTTTTGCCGATATTCTATTCACTCTAGTGTGTTTTCTTTTCCTTCCCTTCAAACCGGAGCATGCAGACGACAGAGTAGCTGATGCCAAAGCCATATACTTTATATAGCCGACCTGATCTGATGCGCCTCGCTAGGAAAACCCAAACGTGTAGCGTTATTATGTAACACGTTTCTGCCGGCGCAAAATAGACTAATTCGGTTCACGCTGCGCAACAAACCTATTCCTAGGAAAACCCGGCTTTAGACGCTTAACGTCCCGTTATTGTTTAGAAAATGTTCATGAAATTTGTCTTTATTATAGTTTTCCCCCATCACTTCTGAATTCAGTAAAGTACGATTGGCAACAAATAAGAGTAAATAACTGTCACGTGACATGCTCCCGCCATGGGTTTCATTTTTCAGCAGTTTGAAATCAGCGTGACATGGTCATAGACGATGTTTAATTGGCGTTGGTTTCACAAATAACAGGGCTCGTTGAGCAGCTAAAAAGGAGTTTTCATTACAATGTTAATATACCAGCATTTAGCTTTCTAGTCAAGGAGCATCTCCTATCAGGGTATGGATTTTGCAACGGATGCGGGAGCCTTTATGTCAATGACATAAAGGCTCCCATCATTGGTATTTGATGACTTCTTTTGCTAGGTGATCATCATCTTCATCATTTCCCCACAGGTCCTCGTGAGCGTTGACCTATAAGATCTTGACGTCGGGGTGCCTCATTGCCAGATCTTTCGGGCCGTCTGGTGCCTTGTAGTCGGGTTCAGGCACGACCACCTAGATAAGTTATATAGGAGGTCGTGGTTCAGGATGGCCATCATTCCTGAGAGGCTGTCCGTCCTGATGTGGCCTGGGACTTTTGGCCTTGTGACTTTCCTGGTTGCTTTGAGGATGGCGAGAAGCTCGGGAACAGCTTCGGTATAAGGGGCGGATTGGCGATTTTTTTCGGCGCCAAACGTGTCTGACGACGCGATCAAAAGTCACCAAGGCCGTCAGATACTACGGGGCACCGAAACAAAAAATCGCCAGCATTAAAAACAACAACGGAAACCAACAAGCACATAATAATTACTAAATATGGTAATAATAAAACAACATAAGACATCCAGACGAAACAACAGCCCTTCCTGTTGTTTAAAAAATAAAATCGATCAGGGTATAAATAAAACCCAGGCATTGATTCAATAATAAATCGATCAGGGTGTAAATGAAATCCAGGCACTGTTGAAATAAAGGAAAATATTAAAGGTACGATCTGAGGGACAATAGAAAAATCTGATGATGTTGGTTTCCATTGTTTATTATGCTGGCGATTTTTTTTTCTGTTTCAAAAAACGCTCCAGGAACAACGGAAAACAACAACCAGTGTCACTGGCTGTATTTTTTTTATCAGAAAGTACATTATAGAACAACGACAACCCAGCAGGCAACGCAGAACAACACAGCACGCCGGCGCTGGTGATTTATTGTCCAAAAAAGCTGTTCCGAAGCTCGGCTCGACAGATAGAGTTCTCCTGGTGCAGCTTCGCTTTCCACGTGTTCTTGATGGTTTAATCCTTTGTGTGCATGTAGGCTGCTCCCACCGCCCTTCATCCTCGACCCATCCTTTGAGAGGAATGCTGCAAAGATACTTGTTCTGGGCTTCCCTTCCCGGGATGAAATTTATTTGTGTTTGCTTATATCATGACTGGACAAATCCCAGGTGCCAGTTCATCGTGGTGACTAAAGGATTGGTATTGGCGCCCAAAATTTTTCTTTCTGTAGTTGATAAATTGCGGGCTGAGAGCAGCACAAAATGATTGGAATTTATAGCAACACATCTGCCAACACGAAAGGGGATCAATACGTCCTAAAGAAGTCAAAAGAAAAGCATTATTTTGGCCCTTATTCTTATGGTTAATTGTTCTGGCACTAGATTTTTTTTTTGCGATTAGTCCAGCCCTTGCTTGTATATATACTGCAAATTTATTGGGAAGCTACCCTCCATCCCCAAAAATATTTAACTCACAGCTCTTAGGTGCTCATCGGTTATTCCCTGTAGTATTCTGTTGGCAATGGAAAATGAAAGATAAAGCTGTAGTTCAGGGCTTGACTAATTATAGAAAGAGCAAGGTGTAAGAACAGTTTTTTTAGGCGCCGAACATTTTTCCTTCATAAAACAGGTCAAAAATAGTATTTCCTGCAATTTTTCCAGGACATAGTAAGTTTTTGCAAAAATTTCTGAAAAATCGCCAGCCATGGAAAACAATGGGGACTGGACAAAACGAAAATGTATATGTTCGACAAATATGTAAGACAAATATATTTATAAGACTATAGTTAATTATGATATAGCTATATTATCATAATGTAATTTATAAGTCATGAAAATAGATTCAATTCATGAGTCTTTTTGGAAATACGGAGAAAAGCTCGACATTTTATAAAAAAAGGTTTGGATAGCTGAAATTATGGGAATATCCTGTGAAATACGAGCCATATGGTAACCCCTTCTTAGAAATACCAGTTACTGATCCACAAGCGATGGAAAAACCCCTGTCTGACCCGCTGACTGAAATGGTTGTGCACCCCCTGCCGGACAAATAATTATTAAATATGTAAATATTACATATATAATAATTACATATGTAAATTTAAAACTGTGAATGTATTTTACGGAATAATTTCATACAGTGGAATTCTGTGTCCATTTTCTGGGCAAAGCATCAAAATGACTCTGTATACCTCCAATGGTTGTCGCGATAACTGACTAGTATAGATAACCATATTATGCAATGTAATATCATTGAATGCAGATGCATTAAATATTTTAGTGTAATCTGTCTTTTTCAGGTGAATGACATAGACTGCCTTGCAGTTTCCAATGATAAGACAAGATTGGTTACGTGTGATAAAGGTGCTGAGAATGCACTTATCATATGGGATTCTGAGACTAAGTGAGTACAAAATTGAAAACCTCAGTTAACGTGGAAAATTCCGAAAAATGTAAAAAAAAACACAACAGCTTGTTTGATGATAGCTTTTCACTGCAAGTATTCATCTCTGTGATCCCACGCTGGTTCTCAGTATTTTCAACAGACATCAAACTTAACATGAAATTTTATTGTTTTCATTGCCAAACAGTTTTTATTGAAGGCACAGGCACATTATGTGTTTTGCCACATTTTGGCTACACAAATTTCGCTGCCCCTTTTGCCATTCTAGTCGAATTGTCTTGACTACCCTCTTATTTGCCACTGTGTGCTATAAACCGCTTGCTCCCCCCCCCCTCCTGCAAGTACACCTGTGTCCCTAAGTCCCTGTATTTTGGTCACTCCCCATGCTCACACACTCTCATGCTTCCACATTGTTTTGGTCCCTCAATGCGCATGCACATGCTCCAGGTCACTATTTGTTTGTTCACTGACATGGTTCCTTGCTTTGTGGGTCACTCTTTTGATCATTTACATGTTTACACATACTCCAGATTATTCTTTTGGTCATTCATATGCTTGCATGCACTCTAGGCCACTGTTTTTAATAATTCACAAGCTTGCATATTCTCAGGTCACCCTTTTGGTCATTCACGTGCTTGCTTACGCTCTAAGTCGTTCTTTTGCTCACTCATGTGCTTGCAAACTCACTAGGTTTTTTTTTTGGTCTGACCTAGTCTTTAGCTATCTGGGCAGAGGCAGGGGTTTATATTGAGGGTTTATATAAATTTTGCTGCCCTCCCCCCCCCCATATTCTACTACTTTTCTTAGCCACTCATTCTCAGATTTTCCGCCCTGGGCTACAGCCCGCTAAGCCTCCCTGTAGATACGCGCTGATTGAAAGTCATTATCTTTTCTGCAAAATAGCAAACCTTGGTGATGTTGCTATCCAACAAAACTGCTTCATTAAGCTCATAAAATTTAGCATTTTGGTTGTGGCAGTTGTGGCATTTTCTTTTTATGCAGTCTTTATATGAGTTATAACCAGAGAGAGAAAAGACTGCATTTATTTTACTTTTAAACACCTGACATCAGGAGTTTTTCAGCAAACTCCAATCTCATTATCAAAACAAGTTTTAATTTTGAATACACCACATGCAGAGTTTTTCATATTATATTGTGGACATTTCTACTGGTAATAAAGAGTTCTAGATCATTTACAATTTTCTTTAAAGCCATTTTTTTTTGTTTATCTTAAGACAGCCACACTCCTGTCAAGGCTGATCCCAAAATGTTCCAAGGTTGGTCATGACAGGTAGTGTGGCGGCTCCACCATCGGCAGTGATCGTTTAATGTTCGATGTTAGAAGGTATTGGAAGGCTGGAAGGAATTGCTAGGTTCACAAAACATACATGTATATTCCGGCATGAACCAATTCATTAGAAATTCTGTAGAGGAATGTGTGCATATACGGTTAAGTAATGGTAGTAGCCCATATATATACATACTGCTGCTTCTTCCGTGTATCAGGGAAACGCAAATATTTGCAAATGACTATTTGGAAACTCCTGACATGAGAGTGGACCCTAGCTTTCTTCTTTACTACTGATATGTTGAACACAGGAGTCTACCCGTACCTTTTTCCAGAGACTAAAATTTGTAGTTCTTCGAGAACTTTTCTAACCAGTGTATCAGACTTACCAATTGCACGAGAAATTAATCTACACATTTTTGAAGTGTGGATCTTATCTTGAGACAATCTTTTGCCTGGTCTCATTGCCAAAAATTGAGCATCGCAGGAAACAACCACATTAAATGAATCAATAAGCTCTTAGAACTGATGGCTAACCATAAAGATATCCAAATAAGGTGAGTGACATGAGAAAAGGGAGAGAGTAGCTGTGGCGTTTTTTCCCAACGGCATGATGATGCTTATAATGAAATAAATATATATTTATTAAAAAACATTACAAATTTTCAAATGTTATTTAGGGTTAAATTTATCATTAAAAAAATTTATTTTTGGAAAATTCTGGGAGCTTCAATTCTTTTAACTATAATTTTTTTTATCTATAGCTATTGCATTGCTGCCAACTCTCCCAAATTCCTACTTCATTTCCCCGACTTCTGGAAAATTCTTGTATCTCCTGAATTTTGGCCATGAGTGTAAAAAATATCTACTTTTGGGGGAAATAAAATTATTCCCTAACAATTTACCTGGAAAAAAAGATAGTTATTTTTGTTTTTAATGACAAAAATGACATTACAAGCGTAACGTAAATTTCCGCTATTGCGTTAAATCACTAAAGTATTTCATTTGAGGGGGAGACAAAATTTGCAAAAAGCCAGTGTCAATTCTGCCTTTTGACTGCCCGAAATTGATGGGATGGCTTGTATCTACTTTAACCACATGTTCTGTTACTTACCAGATGATGATGTTGGTGCGATTTGATTTCAAAATAGGGCAAGTAGTTTTACCTACTCGCTGGTGATGATTGGTGACTTGGCGCTAATCAGCAATGGCTTTCACAATGTCACATTTTTGCAAAGGGGAAAAATTCCTAAGTTTTACTTTTATTAAAGAAAATTCCTAGAATTTCACTTTCATCAATTCAAAAAACCAGGGTCGCAACTAGATGCTTGGTCAGCCCGGGCAAGAACACATTTTGGCTCCCCCTTGTGATGTTCAAAGAGAGGTTAAAGAGTGAAATTTGCACCCCCTCTGGTCCAGAGCATGGGCACCAAACCCGCCTGCTCTTCCCCCCCCCCTACCCTAGTTGTGGCCCTGGAAAAATCCCTAGAATTTTACTTTCATGAATGAAAAATCGCTATTGGTTTCATCAATGAAAAATTCCTATTGGTTTCATCAATGAAAAATCCCTATTGGTTTCATCAATGAAAAATCCTGTTGTTTTTCAAAAACCAATTTTATATTTAATTTTGAATCTATTTTGTGTATCCGGGTGAAACCTCCCTAACATTTTCATTCTCTCAAGTTGGCAGCTATTATTTTTTTTCCCCTCATGTATCAATTTGTTATGTTTATTCTGTTTGTTCTTTTTTTTTCAAAATAGTAAATATTTTTTCTTCTAATAAGATGTAATTTTGTCCTGTTCTTTTACTTCAAATTCATTAGATTGGCTATCAGGGTGGAAAAGGGACGTTTCAGTGAGGGAGTTTCCAACTTGAACTTTACTAAAAGTGGAAAACATTTGCTGATTATTAGTAAAGATTCACCACAGGTTTGTTATTCAGTAGCCATACTTCTTTCTTTCTTTTACTCTATTTGCTCCTAGAATTCTATTCATATATTCCTTCTTGCTTCATCATGACCATTGCTTTTCTTGTATGTAAGAATAAGTTATCAGCACGATAAATTGTATAGGAGTGTTAATTAAAAAGAAAATAGTCATAAGTGTTTCCTTTGTAGAGTGATATTCAAATGAGACTTGAGACGAATCAGCTTGCTATTCTTCATGTAAAATAACATGATTAATTAATAAGTTTAGTTAATTATTAAATGAAGTAATAAGGCGGTGGTGGTGATTTAATGATAGCAAATTTATGAAAAAAGCGAATGAACTCGCAGAGTCGTAGAAAACAGGCTTTTACTGACCAGTGTTCATGAATGGTTTGGTGAAAGCCTGAAATGGTGTAGTTTTTTTTCCCGTAAACATTTCGCAGGTTTTTACCTGTTCGTTTTGATAAATCCAATGTGTTTTTTTTTCTCGTCTAGAGAATGTGACTACTGGGAAAACCAAAGACCAGTGCCGTCTTAATGCATAGGCCCACCCGGGCACCTCACAAGTAGAGAGGCTTCATAAAAATGAGATCTGATTAAAATTTACTAGAATTTACCAGGTAGGGCCTCAGAAAAACCACTTTGCCAGGGTACCTACGATGTTCTTAAGACGGCCCTACCATAATATTTATACTACTACCATAGTATTTTTCATATACCCAGTTCAACATCATTAATATTTCTTGTCAGCGGCTACAATGCTAATTTCTTTTTTTGAATTTTTCGTTGCCAGAGAATGTGACTGTAGGTAAAACTGGGGCTTCATGATCCAATTTTTGAGTGAAACAGTAAAATTTTAGTCTTTTCTTTATTTATTAATAATTTTTTTCATGTTTTAGAATCTTTATTTTTGGAACTGGAAGTCTCAAAAATTTCCTGCTCCTCTGTATGAATTTCCTGAAAAAGTTGGATTTCAAGTAAATTTTGTATTATATTATTATTGTTATTATTTGCAGTGATACCCTGACTTATATCAGTTATTTTTCCCAAGACTGACAATGTAAGTTGAAGTAAACTTTCTCTATGGTAATGCCCTCCCCCTTCGGTAGAAGAAGGGAGGTACGGTCGAACTCGTTATAGCGCAGGGCTATATAATAAGGGCTGTTTCATGATGCTGATCTCATTTCAGTACCAGCTGATCTCACTTCTCAAACCGAGCTTAGTGTGCCTGCTTCCTGTCAACTATGACAGTTTGCTATCGCTGCACTGCCCATTCCACTGAATTATTTTCAAAATTATCTTTTTGATTATTGTCATTAGTATCTGGCTATTCATTGGTTTGCTTCAACTATTGGTTTTTCAACTATTTTAAACTTTAAATTAAGAAATTTTTCATTTGCTTATGAGATGACTTCCACTGAGAATATTTTTCTCAGATCCATTTCAGTTGAATCACGTACGTTAGTTAATTTTTTATTGGATTGATTGAAAGCCAACTCTGGACACATAATTTCAATTACCTTTTGAACTTTCTAATAATTTTTAAATAATCCTCTGGTGAATGGGTCAAAAGCAACAAAAATTACCTTTAAAAAAATATGACAGGCATAAACTTCATAGTTAGAGAAATTTTATTGTTATTACTGCTGATAGAATTCAGCAATAACTCTTATTTATCTTTTCATTAATTTTTTTACAGTTCTTCAGTACCTTCCACAAACATGATGGGCGTCATTTCCTTACATCTGGGAAGAAAAGAGTTGTGTTTTTTCTTTTGGCAAGTTCATCAGACATTTTGACTTGATATTTATCCCCTTGAAATTCATAATAACTGAAACAAAGAAAAAAGAAAATAGAGTGGAAATGTTATAAATCCTTTTTTTTAATGTTTTGTAAATACTGATACATGGTTATTTATCTTCACAGAGAGAAGGGAAACTTACTGCACATTCTCCCTATTACAGACCTGATGTGAGTAAATTTTTCATCTCGATAAAAGAAAAAACTTATTATTTCAGTTCAGTTGAAATACAGTCAGACCTCTAAATAACATCATCATAACTGGGGACTGAATAAAAATGATTTCATAAGCGTTCTTACTTTATGACGAGTTCTAAACCTAATTTACTAATTATGCTAGCAGGGAAATTCAAAAAATGATGTTATAGGTTGGATGACGTTAAAAGTCAATGTTTTCCTAAGGTCTTTCGAAGTTCCTCCTACTGTAATAGCTAGTAGGATCACTTTATAACAGCAGTGTGGTTAGTTCAACATTCTTTAGTTAATCAGAGGTGAATTTACGGTTTTGCTGTCCTTTACCCATTTTAATTTTCTTGACCACTCATTCATTCCTAAAATTGGCTGTCCTAGTGCTCACTTAGCCCTAGTCTCCTCCCCATGTGAGTATACACCTGTACCTAATTCACTCATTTGGTCACTCACATGCTTACACACTATCAACATCACTTTTTTAGTCACTCCCATGCTTACACACTGTCAACATGACTCTTTTGGTTACTCCAATGCTTACACACTCTCAAGTCCACTCATTTTGTTGTTCATTGATGTGCTTTCTTTCTAGGTCATTCCCATACTTAGACACACTCTAGGTAACTCCCATGTTCACACACTGTTTAGATCGCTCTTTCAATTACTCTTTGACCTTTCACCTTGATTTTTAGGTCACTCAATTTGCACATTGTTTTGGTCACTTACATGCTTGTGCTTTAGGTCACTTTTTGGCCACTCACTAACCTGATCCTTGCTGTCGTAGCAGAAGAAAATTTATGGTTTTGCCACCCTTTTTCCCCCTCTAAAAATTCTATTCTAATTTTCTTGACCATCCATTCCTCGAATTTTCCTGCCTAGGCAAATTTGATAGCCCACTTAGCCTCCCTATAAAGTTGCTCTGCAGTTAATAGGCTACTACTATTACTATAAAAAAAGTGTTTTATATATATTCATTTCTCAGAGGAATATCTAGCAAATAATGCTACATCCTTGAAAGTGCTATGTTTCTCCCATGTGAGTGCACGTTGCGAGTTAACAGATTCGGATTTGAATCACAGAATATGGAGGCCTTCACAAATAGCTATCAAGAATCAATTTACACAACTGTTTGGTCCCAGTCTTGTTAGCCACCGCATGCATTACCATGAGTTTCTCAGCCTCATTGGGCATTTTGCCTGTTGTGGCATTGTATTTGTATTTGTATTGTATATCTTCAATGTTTAAATGCAATGATGTTGCTGCTATGTTTGATTGTTTCCTTAAATTGATTGTGTTTACTAATTTATATGTGACATGATCATTGAGATCTGAATTAAATCAGTAAATTGAATTTTTTCGTGTTTCACACGTATGCTATTTTGTGCCATTATTACAAGTTTTAAAATGAAATATAAAGTTTTTTGTTTGGTAGTTGAGATACAATATGACACACTTGCACATCAATGTAAAATTTTTAAAAATAGTTATTTCAAAGTTCAGTGCGTTTGTGCATTTACAAGTTGAATGGATTTGTATTGATTTCATTTTTTTAACTTTATATAGCTTTTCAACAAATCTATAGGTGATTTCACTCAAACTGCCTATTTTCCCAACTCTGAGTTTGCAGGATCAGCGACAAATTTAGGGAATTTCTTACTTTGGGGCAATACTAAATCGATTGGTAAGATGAATTCACTTGTGTACAATTTCTTACCAGAGTTTATTCACTGACTAAGAATATTATAGATGAAGCTTTAATTCAAATTCATTTGGAAACGTTTTGCTATTTTGGCAATGCACCATATCATATATCTGTGTTCCCCAACTTTTCTGAACTCAGTTACTAGTAAAATATCTGAAGCAAATCAATGAACCACCAACTTACATTGATCATTCTTGTCGCACCACAGTCATTTTCTGCACACGAGGGCTAATTAGACCGAGACCAGAATGGGCCTGACCAGGACCTACAATTTATTTACAATTCCGAATGGCAGGCTTGTTTTTTATACTCATCGAGAGGTTGGTGCGCTAACCCCTTGACGGGGAACTCCCTGCGGTAAAAACATTTTCTGCGGTCATGTCACCGTTTTTGTTGTGCCACTAACTTACAGTTTGTGCCTCTAAAGCCAGGTTTTCTGTTCCACGTGCAAAATGAATCACCCAGCGTTACACACCGTCCATTCACCAATAGAAAAAGTGATACAATTGTTTTCGTACAGAGTGAAACACTCCTCAAGCCAGTGCTTTACATTGGGCATGATTGGCTGACTGCTTCTAGAGGAGTCAAATCTGTCGTATGCTGTGCATTTACCAGATCTTCTCTTCACTTTTGTTGTATTTTCTTTCCCTTCCTCTCTGTCTCCCTCTTTTATTATGAAAAAATACGTGGATGTAAAAGTTACGTGATTCTGAACATGTGAAATGATCCTATTTGGTTCACACAGCACAGAAAAACTTGCTCCTAGGAAAAGCTGACTTTAGGCAGTGGTTTTTAAAGTGTGTTGCGCTCCAAATTTATGCTGTTATTGGCATTGTTAAGTACCCCATAAAAAGCATTTGTAAGTATTTATTCGCACCAAAAAAAATTTTAATTGATCAGCTAATGAATAAAACTCAGTTAATTGTTTCACACAGTAAAGTAGTTTACTGCATAGCACTTACATATACTATACAGATAAGCAGTTTCATTGCAACTTTGTCAACTACTTTCAGAGGACAGATAGTGCAAAATGTACAGATGCTATTGAATATCCACGGAAAACAAAAACTCATGAGGAATCAAAAAATGTATTGGAAGGGGCATTTTTTGAATGAAAAATACAAAGAATATTGTTAAAGCGGTTACAAAATATCCTCAAAAATATTTTAATAGGGAGATTTATCCTATTAAAGGATATTGTTGTATCTAGAAGAGTTTTACATTTGACCAAAGGCAATTTCAAACAAGATTTGAAAAAGTAGCTTTGTAGTGGTATTTTTAGTTATATCAAGTGTCATTGTAGTGAGGTTTCACTGTAATTTAACTTAACATATATTGTAAAGCAGTAACTTGGATTTTGCTCAGTACAGTCAGTTGATATACAGATTAGTGTATTTTATATTTTATTATTTTTTAGGTCAAATGCGAATCCATTCTGTGCTTGTGGATCCAGTTGATAGACTAGCTACTCGCTTGATCCAGCCTCACAAAGTTGAGGAACCTATCGCCATGTTCAGCAGTTTCAAATCATGGCTGATTTCGGGAAATGATTTGGGAGAAGTGCACTTTTATGACAATCAAATGAAAGTCATTCATAGGTAAGGAACTTTTCCAGCTCAGTTATGTGTATTAAACATTCCAATTCACGATCATTTTTAAGCATTTGGTTATGATGTTATTCTCGTGGAGTATGTATTCTTGATACACACAGTGCTACCTACATTTGTATAGCTGGCCTTTTTTTCAGTTTATTTTAATAAAGCTCTGATTTTATTAATTGAGCATGCTTTTGGCCAAAATATTGGCAATTTTGGGCGAATGTGATCTCATTCTGACATTTTTGTTCAATGATTTTCTTTTCTAGCATCAGAAAACTTGGTTGTGGACCAATCAACAGCATAACTTTCCAAGAGGGAGCTGATTCTATAGATGAGTGAGTTAGCGTTTCTTGTGCTTATGTTGAATTCACCTAAAGTGGAACTTCAATGGTGAAATATCTGATTTATGAGCATAATTTGTTCCATGAATGTGGTTGTAATCCAAAACCACTCTTATATCGAATCATACTTTTTCATAGGAGATAAAGGAAACTCAAATGATTTGTTTTATGACTATCTCTCATATGCTCTGATCCTTTTTCAAGGAGCTGTTCATAAGTTCAGGGCCTGGATAAGTATTTATTTTTAGGGCCTCTTGTAGTATCCTTTGAGGCAGAGGCTTATGCGGGGGGAGTCAAGAGGCATGTGAGCCCCTATTTAAAATACAGAAAGCAGCTGGTTTTGGGGTCCTAAAGTTTTTAGGTCCTGGGCATATACCCTTTTTACCTATGCAAGAAACAATACAGGAGAGCAGGGGGTTTTTACTTTGGACTCTCCACTTGCATTAATATACAAAAAGAGGGTGAGACAGTCTTTCATGGGCATGTGCTATGAATGCTACTCCCATAGTCAGTGAAGTCTTAACACCAAAATTTGTTAAAATTTTTTTCTCATATTGCAAAACACTTGTCAGCTGAGTGATTCATAATCCGAAGTTTCACCGTATTAGCAGCAGGTCCTGATTTCAGCATTGGATGGAAATTGATTCATATTGCCTCCAGACAAGCCTTTGTATGCTATTCATAAGCTAGGTATGATACAAATATGCTTTTTTATGGGGATGAGTCAAATTTTCTGTTATGCACTGTAAGACTACTTCAGCTCTAACTAAAATCTAAATAACTTAAATTGTGTGTTTGAATCAAATTCAGCTTGGTTAGCAATTTAAAACAGTCTTACAAACCTATTTGTTCCTACTGCTACCTCTCTCCTCTTAGTAATTTTTTTTCTTGACTCCATCCTCAGTCTTAAGCATACCTGTAGGATCTAGTATTGTACTCATCACTTCGGTGACCCTGTTCTCGTGTTCCAACGTAAATCTGGTGGACAGATTTTTTGTTTTTTATTGCCGTGTATATATTTGACAATGCTTGTAATCCTTGCTGCTGTGTTTTGGTTTTGATTATTTGAGTGAACCATTGTTTTCTATTGTTTTCGGAACATTTGTACATGTGTAGATGCTTTGTAAATTTACACTCTGTGACATAGTGAACTGGAGTACCTACAATACTGCAGGCGCATTTGTCTGTTCGGCAGCATTTCCGTTTCCGTTGATATATAGAGAATGAGCCGTTTCCTGTTATGAAGATAGTCACCTCCCTATTTCAGTTTAGTGGGTTGTATGTGACTCGAGGCACCCCTACGGTATACCATATTGCCAACTTCAGAAACACTGATTTAGAACATCTCATTGAACTTAATTTTATTCAGTGAAATTAGATATAGAAAGGAATAGTTCATAACATTTTGGAAAAACATCTATGTATAGATGCTCAGTTGAAAGTCTACGATATTTTCTGGGAGAATTGGGATTCATGATATGGGAACAAAATAACTTAAGTATTGAGAACAAAAAACATTTTCCTTTAGTATAACATAATATGATGATGAACTGAATTATAGCATTTAATATCACGCACACACATACATATAGAAATACAAATACCAGACCACAACAGGCAAAATGTCTATTCTATTTATTAACAACCCTATTAGAGGAAAAATCTCCCTGCAATACCACCGCCTGGAGATGTCCCTTACCAATCGACACTGGTATCCCCTTGTCAAAGCAGTCAATTGACGGCATATTAATAATTCATGGATCATCCTATTGATCCTGTTTAAAATTTTAAACGCTTCAATCATGTCCCCCAGACACCTGGGTTCTTCCAATGTCTCTTCATAATTCAATCCCTGTGCGCCAACAAGGACATACATAGCTCTTCTGTGTATCCCCAACCAATGTCTCTCTGTAGGTATGGTGTCTGAAACCTTATGGCATACTCCAGTCCAGGACAAACTAAGCCTTAGAAAAGTGGAAGAATAACTTTAGGAGGACGTGAAGAGACATTTTTGAAAATGGAACCAATCATTCTATTCACTTTTTTTACCACTGCTGAACAATGTTCAGAAAACCTAATATGCTTGTCAATGAGAATGATATTTGATGCAAGATCCCAAACAATAAGTATGTCAGACTGTAATGATAAGAAATTTCTTATTGTCTTCATGTTTTATTGTAGAAATCCAGAGGCTGCTGTTCCTGGTATCAGAAAACTTGGCTGCGAACCAGTCAGCAACACATCTAATAAGGGAGCTAATCATCGCAACAGCAGCGATGAGTAAGTTTTTCTTATGAATATTTTTAATGCTGCTGATAGTGACAGCTCATGTTATAATCTATGGGTGAAGTAGGTTCATAGTGCTTTAGCTATGCCCAATAAGTTTCTAACCCTGGAAAGAAATTTGTGGCATATGGTCAGAACATGATATCGCCAAAAAGGGGCTTTTTGATCTAGTTAGGTCTTGCTAATTATAACTGATTAGAAGTGAGATAAATGCAGAAATACTTGCGTACGACTAAACAACATGCTGACGTATGATATTTTCATTTGCATTTGTGTGTATGATTTATTTCTGATTTTTAAATGACAAAAATGCTTATATATCTAAAAAATGTGATTTTGGAGTTATCCTGTTCTGACCAAACACCACAGAAATGACATACAAATCCCATCTTCATTAGATTTAATATTTTAAAAATTAATTTTTTTTGCAGCTAGTTTTTACAGGACTTTTTTTTTTGTGAATGTCCCATTTCTTATCGTTCACCATACTCAGTTATAACCTCAATTCCAGGGCCTGTTCCTCATAAGTGTGAGCTTTGGGCAAATAAAAATGTTTAGGGGTCCCTTTTATATAATATTCATTGAGTCAGGGGAGAGAGGCCTGTACTTTAATGCAAAAAAGCAGGTTTTTTTGGGCCCTGGGCACGTGCCCTATTTACCCATGCATGCAATAAACAGGCCCTTCTCAATACAGATCAACCAGAAAGTTCAAAGCAATCTCAATTTGATTCTAAACCATCTCTATGTGAACTTTAACCTCTATAGCTTGACATAAGCCAATGTCAAATTAGTATAGTTTCATGTGTTTTTTCCCATCATATTGATTTTTAATGAAGGTTAAAGCATCAATATATACAATTGGTCCCTCTTAAATAGATATCAATGGTTCTAGCATACAATATCTGGTTGTATTCGATTAGGCAGGAACCAATTCAATTGCTGTTTAACATTGTTAGTGTAGTTTGTGTATTAAAAACTAATAAAGGGTCATCAGAAAACAGAAGGGTTTAAAAAACTGAATGAAAATTTTATTGAATTATGATGATCACAATACCTATGATTTTTGCTTTTTATTTAGATTTGACACCCTCTATGGGCTTAAAAGAAAACAAAAATTATGTAAATAAATGTACGTACTGAAGATAACTTGGGTACTTCTAAGCCAGTACTAATTCTTTAGTCTAGGTCTTTTTTAAATTGAAGCCATACCTCTACAATGGATGGTTGATGAGATAAAGACTGCATTAGCACTTTCAGGACATTCTGTATAGTCCTAAAAGCATTAGATGAGACTTGGTTATATTATGCTATGTCAGAGAGAGAGAGAGAGACAATTCTATTTTTTTCTGGAAGGAGAAACCAATTATCTCAAAATGAAAGTTCAGTCACTAACGAGCAATCACTTTACCTAAAAATAAAAAGAATAGAACCGTCTGTCATTTGACATAGCCAATACTGCATATCAAAGGTGGCCAAGAGCTGGCCCGTGAAGGGATTTTGTGCAGTACGCAACAAGGTAAAAGTACCATGAAATAATTTAATTTGGGGTCATTATTTTAACTATCGGTTCTAACAGCAGATTTCTTGATTAACAAACTGCTTACAAACTTCTTATTTCTAGTGATGAAATTAATTTCATAAGGAACTAATTAATTCAATTAAAATGGAGCGGCTTATACACTGAAGTTGCACCACTGATGCGACCCGCAAACAGAAAGAAGTTGGTTACCTCTGCTGTATATCACACTACCAATGGTGAGAAATTTCCTAACCGTTTTATTTTTATCCCAGAAATGCCAACGCTACAGCCTCTGATTGGGAAGCACTTCGTGAAGATTTCCTTGTGTCTACAACTAGTGGATACTGTGCCATGTACAGGACAGCTGAAAAGAAGTTGAATGTTATTAACCATGGTTGGGATAAAAAAATTAAGGCTATATCAATTAATCCTATCAGGTACCCAACTTTTTTATATTTAAGTATATGGCAGTGAAATTCATTATTATTTATAATTGAACTTTAAAATTATTTTTTACAGCTGCTTGTGCAATTTAAAATTAGTTTCAGTAATGGAATTTGTTTTTTTATGTCTTTTTTTTTTTTAAATATAGGACTCATATTTGCATTGGTGATAGTGGAGGCAGGCTTCAAATGTGGAACTATGAAAACAAGTATTAAATATATTTATTTGGTTGCCAATGTCAGTCTTATGCATTTAATGTGTTTGTATTAAGTCTTTTGGTCTTATTGATGTAATCACGGAAATAATCCATCAGTTGACTCTAACATGCCCACTTCTAATTTTTTTTACCTGTATAGACCTGTTGTTTTCAGAATTTTCATAGAATTTTTTCATCTCAGCAGAATGTCAAAACAAAATGTTGTAAATTATACAGTAAATTTTCCCTATGAGGCAAAAACTGTGTGCATCTGTTATGAATGGCTTCTCATGCATGAAAGTTAGAGAACAGTTTAGGCTTATTCTATCTTTTGTGTAAAATATATGTGAACAGTTTGTTCTTACAAGTATTATTTATAATCTTTCAAATGTTGACCAGCACATTTAAATTTGATGGACTAGAGGAAACTGGGGGAATCATGGCATCTTAAGGAAATTTTTTTTCTATACTGCAAAGTTACACAACAGTTTAAATATGACAACTATATTTAGTTTTACAGTTTCTTCGACATTGCACAAATATGTTGATGAAGCTTACATAAGTTTTTAACATTATTTAGAAAGGAATTTTCGAAACAATCACAGTGGCTTGATTAACCTGATACATGGGTAATTCCATCACACCCATGGTCACATGTAGGATCGACCTTTGGAGTGGGCACAAAAAGCTTGAGAGGGGGCCATAAAACTTTTCTTCTTGAGAAATTTTTAGTTTCCACCCTTCAAAAACAATAGATATTGGTTAAAATCCTGTATTAGACATTTTCTATTGATATTTAAATTTTTTCCCAGAAATGTTAGTTTTTTTAACAGCTTGGGGCTGGGTACAATCCTTTTAGGCACCCCCCCCCCCCCGGGTACACCTTTGTCCAAACCCAAATTCATGTGGCCACCATGGTAGTATTGTCTCTATTGTAATGACGTTGTTACCCCAGTGGGACAGTATGGCAGATGACCTTAATTTACGGCTACTGAAGATACATAACCTTTATGACATAGAAATGTAGCAGAATATCAGGTGAATGTGCACAAACACTAATTGCGGCTGTAAAATGACAAATAAAGAACTAATCTCAGAATCTCATATAAGTCAGAAATTAGAACAAAACAGTAAAAACAATATTTTCAGCAATAACAAACACATTTTTCCAGTCAGAACATTGGCGATATGGAGACAGTTTCTCCGGTTGCTCGTTAGAGTGCAGCCCTTATCTCAACCTCCCTACAGATTATAGTTTGCTGGTTACATAGCATGGCGCCAGCCAGAAGGTACAGAGCCCTTGTCTGGTCTGACAGTCACTCCCCCAGCCTCCCCTAAAGCTTTCACTGTTGAGATTTCTATCAAATCGTAATGCGTAGATCCAAAAGTATCAAGTCCAAATATGAAACTATGGGAAGATATTTCCATGTCAAACCATAAGAGGATATAGGCTCCTCAAATGGGGAGGGCGAACGAATTACAGAGTGTGTGTATAGCGAATGGGGGTTCCGGCATGTCTATCCCTGCTCTCCAGCCTATGCCAAAAAAATACTTAACTTTTTCAATTGCCCTGCTGCCTTCCCCCCTATATCCATCTATAGGCTGAACAGTCCGATTTCGGGTCATAGCTCTTTATTCTGGAACTATTGTCTAATCACAGTAGGATTTTTCATGTCTTACTCAATTAAGGCTCATCAAATGTATAGTTTTCTTCATTTCTATGTGGGGGGATTCAGCAGCCATCAATTATGTATATACAGTGAAAGTCCTATAAAACGATACATTCTATATAATGATAATTGTTGATGTCAGTGGTTCTCAACCTTCGGAAGCCTGTGGCCCAGTTATTGTTTTTAGGAGTGAAAGACCCAGCAACATGCACACACACAATTAATGGGAAATAAATGAGGGATAAGTAAAATGTGTGATTTTATGTGTAAAACATGAGGCCCAGTACAAGTCCCTGTCCCAGTGGTTGAGAAACAACTGCCTCTATAATATTGCTCTCCAGTCTTGGCATATTTTCTAGTGTTAATATGTTTCAACTGTAATGAAAAATCCTTTTTTATGATACTTTTTCCTTGCCTCTCGAACATTGCTATGTACAAGTTTCATATGTATAATTGTTATTATTACTTGAAATACTTGAATGAACTTAATAGTATGCGGTTGAGTTAGAGTTGGCTTAGTAACTGGCTAAAACTGAGTAAAGCTTTTAACTCTTCTATATAAACCTATAAATTTATATAATCTTTAGAAAACAAAGTGATGGCTACAAATGATGCTGCTTATAATATCCCAAGTTTTACTAATACTCACAGAGCTTTCCCCTTTAAAGCGTTTTCCTGCTTACAATGTTTTTTTGGAAAACATTATGAGCAGGATCCAATGCATATATAATGTTAAAGAAATATTGTAATTTACTATGCATGTTTTCTTAATATTTATGTCATTTCTGTTATGAACTTGTCTTCAAGTAGCATATTCTTCGCTTTACTGATTATTATCTTGTGTAGCAACCATATATATGTTTATCTTCAGGGTTATCGAAAACCTGCAGTATATTCAGAGTGAATGTAAAGACATTTCATGTCTTGCCTATGATCCTACAGGAATTTATTTAGGTAAATAAATTCGTTTCTTCTATGAATATATTATTTTTAAATCAACTTTGTTTGTATGGTTATTTTTGGATGAGGAAAATAGCTTGTGAAACTACATCAAGCACATATGCTGTAATTTTTCATTGACATAAGAATGAATCAAGATGAAAATCTCTTAATCTTCTTGATGATCTGTGATACACATGTATATCTGTATCAAATCTCATTGGTGTCAACTTATATCGGCCCCATGGGCCTCAAGTCGCCCCCCCCCTTTCCCACTGATATGCTGTTGAAATATTGGGCCTGAGCTCTTTCTATATTTTCAAGTCAACTCCATCCTTATGTTATGAATTGCTGTAGATTTATTTTCGATATGAAAGCAATCAAAGAGAAATGTCACTGTCTTCACACTTCAATGCTTGATGGAACTGTAATTTTTTCCCCCATCCTAGCATGTGGTTTGACGAGTGGCAATGTTTTCATTTTTGATGTACCAGTGCTCACAGAAACTCCGAATTTCGACTTTGAAATAAGCAAAGATGAACTTATCCTTTGTAAATTCTCTGGTAATTCTCAATTCCTGGCATTTGCGGTAAGTTTCTGGAAAAAAAACATATTTTCAAATCCTTTCAGATTGAAAAAATAATTATTAGTAATTAAAGCTGAGCTCTCCTTATCAGTTCGTATTTTCAACATAAATCCTTTTCAATCGTTCCTGGTATAACTGTCCATTAGTTTTTCTATTATGCAAATGTGAGAAAATTGTAGCTTAAAGCTTTTAGTTTTTCCAAATATTTGTTTCCTCTATTGTTTTTCCCCACTAAGCACATCCATTTTTATATAGTCAGCACTCAATTTTTTGAACCGGCATGTTTCTACAAAGTAATCATGTAGTCCCAAACCATAAGTCATTTTGTGAACATCTTTCTCGTTTTCAAACTTTTGATTTTACAAACTAATTGCTGAAGTCAGTATGAGTTTGTAAAAGCAAGTGTCAACTGTAATTGAAGAATTGAAAAATATGACATCACAAAAGAAAAATTTTTACCTCCACTTTTTAAGCCAATAGTTTTTCCCTTCAAATATTTATTTTTGAAGTCTGTGTTTGTTCGCAAAACATTTATCACATATTTGCGTGAGACTTCCATAGTGTACGAACAAATTTTTTTTTTATTATGCAAATCTTTATCTATGCACTTATTTATTATACATACAGTTGAACTTTTTTGTTTAATTTGAAGTACAAAAGTTTCAATTACCTTATTAATAATAATTATAAATTATTGTTTTATTAAATTATTTATTATTATTAATATAATATAATATTTTATTATTATTATTTATTTAAAAAAAAACCAGGATAATAATTATAAATTATTAAAATTTCATAATCAGTTGCAAAACTGTTTCCCAAATTCTAATAATTGATAATTAATTTATCTCAGGTGCTATATTATTCTGCTGTTCTGGAATCAGCATCACTGCAGAATTTTTTGACCATGTTCCTAGCCTGATTTACGGAAACAGTTCATGATCATCTGTTATGAAACTGTTTCCCGAATTTTGCTTATCATTATTACGCTATCAAGGAAATAGGCTTTCATTAATATATTACAATCTGAACTTTTTGATACTTTCCATACTCTTGATGATGACAAAAATATTCAGATTTTGAATGTTACACTTTGATCTATTAGTTGAAAAAGCATAATCAGTATTATGCTCGGTATAGTTGGCAGAGTGGTGTGGTGTGGTAAGATGTATCGTCTATCATCTACCACTGTCTAGGTTGCCGTCTTAATGCATGGGCCCGCCCGGGCCTCAAATAAAGAGAGGCTTCGCACAAAAATGAGAACTGTTTCAAATTTTCAATAATTTGCCAAGTAAGGCCTTGGAAAAATCACTTGGCCCGGGGGGGGCATGATGCTCTTAAGACAGTCCTGCTGTCAGGTCCCCGGTTCGATTTGAGAGCAGAATATAGATGACACAAGACAATCAATCTTTTTTATGGGCAATGTATTATATAGCATTACTTATTAGTTTTTCTTTCAAAGATATATGCTTTCATATTGGGTTGCTGTATTTTGGTTATATTTGACATTATGGGCTTCTTTTTTCAGCCACCTCATTGGGAGATTTTCCTGTTTTGGCCTTTGTGTTTGTATTTTTAAAGTGATGCAGTCTCAGTGCCTCCAGCTGAACAATATTAAAATGGGCATTAAGTTATCAAAGAAAAAGTTCAGATTGTAATATGTTAATGAAAGCATATTTCCTTGATAGCATAAAAATGATAAGCAAAATTTGGGGAACAGTTTCATAACAGATGATCATGAACTCTTTCCATAAATCAGGCTTTGAACATGGTCAAGAAATTCTGAAAATAGAGAAAAACAGAATTTTCGTACTTTTATTTGTTTTTAAAAATTTGTTTGAAAACTTATTCAAGAAAAGCAAAGTCTGGATTCTTGTAGAATTATTTATACAAAAATCATGATTTTCTTTCCTCCAGCATCGAATTATCCAAAACTTTGAAAAAAAAAGTTTGAATTAAACAAGAAATTTCAACATTAAATTAGATAAAAGAACTCAAGGAGAGTTCGAATTATTCAAAATTCTACTGTATACACAGCTTCATACTCTGTAGGATTTTCTGTCTTTTCAGTGTGTTGCAATTTATTCATATATTATTAATACTTTAAATTTTGCTGAGATCTGGACATGAATTTCAGATGAATTTTTATATTCATCAACAATTCATATATCAGCTTTTCAGCACGTAGCCCATACATAATTTTTACATGGAACTTAAGTAATGTTAAATTGGTATAAACATTTAGTAATTGTAATTTTTTATCACCCCCAGTTTTCTTCTTTCTATGCAAAACAAAATTTTCTTTACATGCTAATGTATTCAATTCTTCTGATATTAAAAAACAATTTTTATTATAGGATTCGACTCATGCTGTTGCTTTGTTCCACATGCGATGCGTAATTCCTCCTAGACACAGAAAGACAGTAGCTCCCAGGGAAAGACCGAAATGGGAACTTGAATTCAAAGTCAGAGAGCATTACTTAAGAATTGTTGATATGGAATACAATAATCCAATGGAAAATGAAAATCTGTTACTCTTCACTCTTGCAGAAGACAGGACTGTGGTGGGTGAATCTTTTGCTTGTTAATTTAACTTTACATTCCCCTTCTGCTTTTGAATCAAGAATAAATGCTTGATTTTGAAGGTACAAATGTAATGCAAAATCCCATAATTGAATTTCTGTACACAAAAAAGATGAACACAATTGCTATAGTCAGACCCGGTTATAATGAAGTCGGTCGGAAAAAGAAGCAAAAATATTTTTTACACACAAACTTTGCGTAAATAAATACAAAAATCCCACAGCAGACAAAATATTTTTGTATTTATCTATATTTATCAAGCTGGTATATACGAAGTATGTGTGTAATGAATATTTTTGCAATGAATAACAAGCAATACAAAACTCACAGGAAATGGAAAATTTTCATTATATGTGAAAATTTCTGATATCAGTGTTCGTTATAAGTGAGATATGATATGCTGACTGTATTATATTATTAATATGTAGCATACTAATATTTTAACCTATGTAGATTCAAGTTGATGGATTTTTTTTATCCCACACATAGGGTTTTGCTTCTTTTTTTTTTATTCTTCATATAGTTTTTTCTTTTAAATAACTATTACCAATGATACAGATCATAAAATCAAAGATGCAGATAATAGAATTTTTCTATGAATATTTTTCATTCTTTATGGAATATTTTTCTGAGACATACAATGTAAATATTTCATATTCTACATTTAGAATGTTGTGTAAGCTGTAAACCTATTATAAATATTTCACTGATATAATAATTGCAATTAACAGAGGCATATTCAATTATCTGTCATCAACAGAATCAGGATTATGTCATGATAACCAGGAAGGAGGAGGGGCATGTTATTAGTGATATGAAAAAAAATTGAAGTAAAAATAAAAATGAAGTGCAAAATAAGATCTTACACACGAAAAAATAAGGAATCAGAATGTTATATAGAAAATAATATATCAGAATCCTATATATAGAAAATAATATATCAGAATGATTTAGAAAATAATATAGTATAAATTTTATATGGAAAATAAGACATTTTTTCATGCTTTATCCTATCAGTTTTTTCCCTAATTCGATAGCCTAATTCACTGTAGACTGGAACTGAAAATCCTCAAACTGAAACTACTCATTTTTTTGGGGGGGGGGGGGAAGGGATGGTTTCGAGATTGAAGAAAACAAAAAAGAGGGTCTTGAGAAAGAAATTTTAATCCCTCAAATTAAACAGAACCATGATCTTTCAAGAACAATGTAGTACAATTATACCTATACTTCTATCCCAAAGCTATCAGTGGCTTTCGTAGTTCCACAGGTCAAGTTTTCAAACTCCAAACAGCAGGAAGAATGTGAAGTAACCCTACCCGAAGATGTGAGAAAGAATCTTCAACACTTTGAGAAATTTAACATTCTTCATCAATCGAGAAATAAATGTAAAAAGAAAAACTGCTATTACAAGTAAGCAATGTCATAAAAATTTTCAAACTGATCAACAAATGGGCAAATGCTGATCATTTCGGATAACACAATACAAATCCTAGTTGATTATGTGTCGTCATTTGTGTCGAGTTGGAGGCTTTTCTCCATTGAATTTAGTATTGTGCCAACCATCGGAAAAAAAAAGTTGGGTTACTGGGGGGGTAGTCAAGTTATCTGCATGTCCATATATTGAGGTTCTACTGTATTGTGGGATTCCAGTTTTCATCCAGTAAAATTTATTATAATAAAAAACTAAATATGGCCGCTATAATATAGAATGACAATTAACCCCTTAGCTGCTAATGAAATCTTATACAATTTGCTTCCCAGTCTCAGTGCGACCCTTTTTCGATCACAAAGAGTAAAGAGGTATAAAAATTGCCCATGGCAGTTAAGGGGTTAAGTGATTGTAATGGTTTTCTTTTGATACAAAAAAGCATCCTGTGTTCTTTGTACTAGGTAATTGTTCTATTATACTAGGTAACTAGGTATTCCAGTAGAATTTTTTTTACATCGGATAATTATCCAAAATGATCCTATATTAAAAAAGTTATCCTAAATTATCCTATTATCCAAAAAGTCCAGAAATGTTGTTAAATATTGTTTGAATTTCTTTCTTTCTAAGTTGTATTAAATTTCTATGTTCCTACGATTCCAGGTGATTTATGACATTACAGATTGTTTGAAACAAGAGAAACTATTCATAAATCGACTCTACATAGAAGAAATGGCCACACCTACATGCTTTAGCTTGTATCCTCTGTATGAGGACTTTTCAATGCTTGCAATAGCTAATGACGAGGTAATGATTTACTTCAAGTCTTTATCTCTCTCTCACGTATTATTGCAATTGCGTATTTTATCTGGTGGTGATTTTTTTATTAATATCATTCTGAGCAAGATAGCTGACATTAAAATCATTACATCACTTTATAATGAAAACCTTGTACATCATTTTTGTTTTCAAAAAATGACTTCTTCACAGTTTTAGATTGAAAACCTATTACAACTCAGTATCAAACCTATTACAGCTCAGTATCAAAAACCTATTACAGCTCAGTATCAAACATATTACAGCTCAGTATCAAACATATTACAGCTCAGTATCAAACCTATTACAGCTCAGTATCAAAAACCTATTACAGCTCAGTATCAAACATATTACAGCTCAGTATCAAACATATTACAGCTCAGTATCAAACCTATTATCTCACCTATTATAGCTTTTGAAAAAAAAAATCGGTTCTCTATACAGAAAAAGAAGTGAACCCCCTTGGTATGTTATTCAATGAGACGTTCCCATCCTTTTTTTTACTCTTCCTGTAAAGTTAGGAATTTTGTATGTATGAGATTTTCATTATAAGGTGACGATTAGATGTTTAGTTTTACATAACATTAAACTTTTTCTCAGTTTGGTTAATTCACTTTTCTCTCTTCAAAAATCCTTGCTACAGTGAGGTGAGTTTTTGGCTTCCTGTTTGAAATAAATCCCATGTGGCTGATCTACAATGCAAAAAATACATTCATATCACTAAAACACTCACAATTTCATTGCCAATACCAAGTAAACTCATAACTACCTGTACTTGTCTAAGGGCTGTATTCACCGACATGGTTTTAAACTGTAGTCACAGTTTTTGGATAAGAGATCAACATATATTGGTTAAAAACCTGAATTTCACCAATCCATGTGGGTTTCTCAAAAAAATTGGGACTGTAATTTAAACCATGTCTGTGAATACTGCTATAACTAAAACAATGATAGGGTGCTGTATTCCAGGTAGATAAGACACTCTCATACAAAATTGAAAGATATTCTGAGGTGATGTTGTGAATTTGATACCAGTTTGACTCTGCCTTGTCAAAACAGGAATGGGTGGCTTCATGGTACTTAGCACGGTGACCACAGGTCTATTGTACTGTTTGAAAAAAGGATACCATAGAAGTGGTTCCAAGATGGATACAAAAGCACATTGTTACTACATACAACAGGCTCAAACCTCTCAGCAAGAGACATAAAAGAAGAAAATGCAGAACATTGCTGTTCTGAATCAGAAATAAACTAAGTCTTATCCTGACTACTATAATTTCCTGCATATAATTCCATGGATTTATATGTAAAAAAACATCTGAATTTTGTGTGGCTTTTAGACTGCTGGGTATCTTGTTTTATTTCTGAGAGCTCAAGAATAAAAATGAATATTTTTTGAAAATGACTCCTATGAATAGTCAAACCTCTCTATCTCAAAACTGATTGGGAAAAAAAAATTTCAATGTTGAGAGTTTTCGAGAAGTAGAGTTGTTCTTTTTCTTAAGAAAGGAAAAATACGTCAAAAATGACAAAAATTCTGATTGATGAACACTAAAAATGCTGTATTATATTTTACAACATATTAATGAAATTATTAGTTAAGTTAAATATGTTCAATCACCCTAATGCAAATACATTAAATTATGTTGGAATTTTATTTTCTTCAATTCATCTTTCATTTACATATCTTATTTAAAATAATCTGTAACATGATTGACGCATATTTTTTGCACTTCAAGTCTTCACAATTGCATCTATAATAGCAAGCAGGGTCGCAAATAGATGCTTGGTCAGCTGAAGCAAGCACACATTTTGGCGCCCCCTTGTTATGTTGAAGGTGAGGTTAAAGGGTGAAATTTACTCTCCCTCTTCTTCTGGTCCAGCGCCTGGGGCACCACACCCACCTGCTCCCCCCCCCCCCCAGTTGAGGCTCTGCTGGTAAGAGCTACAAATATTTTGGGTCCTATCTTCCCAGTTTGCTACAGTAAATTGCGCAGCATTTTTACAGTTAAGTTAGCATTTTTCACTGCCACTTTTTCCTGATTCCTCTGGAGTATCTCCCGCTGCATTTTCATCACGCAAGTCGGCCATACATTCAACAATTTAGGTATCAGTTAAAGTGATGCAAGTTTGTAGGCGTAGTGAATTTCCATTTCCACAAAAACGGAAAATGAAAGTTCTAGCTTCAAGCGTTTTATAGTAACGTCTAGTGTTCTGAAATTTCATCTTCAGTATTGCTCTGAGAATCGCTGAAATTCGAGTGACCAGATCTGATTCTTCATCAATGAGATTACTGGTTCCAAACCCAGCTTACTTGAAGCTATTTTTTATTGACTTTTTACTAAATCATCTTGGAAACCACTTTTTTTGAACAAGTCGTCCACATGGCATCCATTCTTCCTCCCGTCAATCATAGATTCCATGTATGATTGACAAAATACATCAACCTAATGGGTTATAATATGAATGATGCTTTCTTATTGGTTTCTTTCACCTCTGGAAAAACCCAGATTTGTGCTAAAGAAAAGGAACTTCCTTGTTTTATTTTTACTATCATTGGGCTTGGCTTTCGAGATAGAGAGTCATTTGAAATTACTTAGAATCAGAGAGGTGAAAATCCATTGATTTAGTACAGTAAATGCAAGGATTTTTTTCATTTTTTGAGATATAGAGGTTTGTCCATGTCTAGTTTATGGTAACAGATAGCACACAGATGTAAGTAGAAGAATTGGCATTTTTTTTTCTCTAGAACTAGATTTCTAAAAATTTTTTTATTGATGCATAAAATTTTCACTTGAGGATTATATGCAGACATTTTTTCCCAAAGTAGCAAAGTTTTGATAGGATTATACGCAAGAAATTATGGTAAGCCCTGTGTGTAAAAACATTAGTGTTAAAAAAAAAAAAGATAAAATGACTAAAACAGTGTTGATACCTGTATCAATTGCAAAATACTTCATTATTTTTGTGAAACCTTACAATAACTTTTTTATGTATTCAGTAATATGCATTTCAAAATTTTACAGTAGCTATAAACCTAATTTTTACATTATAATTACATTAATAATTTTACATAACCTATTTTTTTCTATTTCTAGTACAAATTGAAGATACATGAATTGACATCATCCAAATGCATCAAAACCAGTGTGCTACCTATATACGACTCTCCATTCAGGCAGTAAGCTCATATGCATATCAAGATATACAGCGAAACCTCTTAGTGATGGACACCCCTCCCATGGGACCAAAAAATGTTTCAGCTTACTAGAAATATTTTTTATGGGTAGGGTAATACACTAAGCTCTATATCCCACTGGATTAAAAACAAGTCTGCAAAATAAAGATAGCCATTACAGAAAGTTCTGTTGTATATTGCTGTATTTTTCCTTTTTTTAGATGAATCAAATGGATCTTTATGTTTGGAGCCATTCATTACTGCTCAACTTTTAATATTTTAAGCAAGTTTGATATTATAGAGGTTGGTTCTTACAGAACTGGCCCAATGAATTTGATAATAATTTTGAAGTTGATGCATGTAGCCACTAAACGTTAGAACATATCAATCTGGGGAGTCAAATAGTGGGATAATTTGCAGATGATGCAAACAGGTGGCAGCACATACCGTGCTAAGTTCACGAACATGTAACATTGAACACATACTGCACAAGCTGAATCACTGCTGCATAAAATAGTAAGAGTGTGGTGCGTGTGTATCTGATTTGCAAATCATTGAACCAATTTTTTTTTCAACACAACCATGAACATCACAGTATTTTGCCATATTTTCAAGAAATTCGTGGAGTAGTTGAATGATGAGGGAATTCATACAGAGTTATTTTCAGTGGGATTCTGCAAAGTGCTGCATGTCCAAAATGCCCATGAAATTGATAGAGAGCTTCTTTTCCGCTTCGTCATATCCTAAAGGTTTAGCCTCCCAAGATCCCTAGACCTCAGCAGCCTTGAATTCTTTCTTTGGGGTTTTCTGCAGTACACAGTGTGCACAAGCAAACGCCATACATTACAAAATTTGAAGACTAACGTCTCTGTTGCGATCAGAACAATCACAGAAGAAATACTACTACTACTAAACCACACATGCACCGCGTCCACATTACTCTGCGGAACTTCGAATTAATTGATGCATGTTGGAATGTGCATGTATGTGTTGTGAACCTAACATGATTTTTATTTCTGCTTAATGCTTGCTATAGTGCTGCCATCTATTTTTTGAACTATGATTGAGATTGATTTGATCGAAGACTTGTATGTTGTAGGCCTGTTGCTCTGTGTGTGGTGAGACATTTTAACAGGGAGATCAGCTCGCATTTGCTTCTCGAAGTGGGAAACCACAGAAAACTAACTTCAGCTGATTATCACTGTGGCGACAGTAGGGTTTGAACCAGGCAGGGTCCTTGTGATTTGCGTCTGTCACTATGCCCACTGAAAATATAAAACATAGAGTGTCTGGGTGTCTTCAAGAAAATGTCTATTTTTAACACCTGCTCTGATCACAATGAATGACATTCAAAAATACAGTATGCAACATAGGGTTAGTTATGCATTAGGTACGTAACTATATTTGTGATATCTTTTGTAATACACCTTGTTTTGTAGGACTCGTTCTCTATGAATTATCTTGTATTTCATGACTATAAACAAAATTCTATAAAAATTTAATGTTTGTAATTTACTTTTCCCTTATAGAACCCTATTGGCCGACTACATAGTACCAGAGCAGGAAATGATGCGTAAAGCTTTAATAAAAGAAGTCTCAGAAGAGGAGAGAAAATCAAGTTTGGAAGACTTTGATGATTATTATTATGACGAAGAAGAAGAACTCTATAAAAAGACTGAGAAAGTAATGGAGAAAGAGATAGCTAGCTTTTATATCTTCAGAACAGATCATACGATCGGACTAATATCTCTACCTTATGATGGCAATCCATGCAGCACCAAGGCAATACGCACTCACCCGCAGAAGGTGATATACCATAATACTTAGCTTTAAGACTTCATTATCTTGTTCATACATCTGCTACTCCTCTCCATGCCCTTCTTTCCATAATGTGAATTTTAAATTTTAATTTTTAATGCAAATATGTGATAATTATAATAATGTTGATACAATTATAACTTTGCCAGTTTATGCATTAACTCTGTGGCCACACACAAAATGATTATGATTGCCGATCAGGCACCGGTAGAATTTCCTAGGAGCCAAGTAAGATTTTTCCTCATGAAAAAACGCTCTAAATAATTCTTTTTAAATTTTCTGGCACTTAATGGCCCTTCTTATGTGGAAAGAAGTATTGCAATAAAATCAGAAAATTATGTATCGCCCTTGGATTCCAATTAAGCAATCAAATGTAGAAAATTTCAGGCGCCAATACTGATCTTCTAGTTGCCATGGCAACCTGGTGCCTGGGATTGGTCAAGCCCTGTCATATAATGTAATTTCATCAAATTCTATATGTACGTACAATAATCAATAGACCAAGTTCATATTTACAAAGGGAGATTCAAAAAGAATCATCTGATTTCAAATCAAAAACAATTTTGTATTATAAAGCAAGGATGGCTGTGCCACAACCATAAAAATGGCATAAATATTCAAATAAAAAATCATCTAAAATTATTCTTCCTATGAAGGAACCCTAGAATAGTTTTACAGTGGGGTCTGCATTTTGATGTCACTAAGTTTGGTTATCAAGTTATCTGTTCTGCACCATTACTAGGTGCAAGATAATCATTCCATTCTAACTTGTGTTGATAACATCGTCTGCATGATTCAAAGCTAAGAAATCATGTGGGTAGTTATAAATTTCATGATAAAACAGTTGGGCTGACTAAATATTGAAAAACAATTCAATTTTATTTATCATTCATTGCGGAAACTAAAACACATTTCATTTATAAAAAATTCGGAAATGTCCTGGAAAACCAGGACATATGGTCAACATATATATAGATAGATCGCCAACAAAAAAGTTTCAGAACCACTTCAGCAACGCAACATAGACATCCCCTGATGATGCCAATCACTGGCATCTGGGAAACATCAAGATGAAAATTAACTTGTACCGACATTAACCTCGCGCTCTGAGAAATTTCCTTTAAATTTATAATTGCGGCGCAATTACCTTATCAATTGCTTCCAAATTCACATCCTGAAGATTTCGTTAGTTTATTATTTTTATAAGAGCAGCAAGCCAAATTTTATGATAGGAATGATTTTTATATTAAGCGTAGTTTTCAAAGAAACATCTAATTAAACATTAGCAAAACGCACCCTAATGTCTTACAAATTTTATTTCTTGTTTAACACTCAGCATGGTGCTAAAACCTGTTCTTATAATAACCAGTTTGGATAAGTCTATGTATATCACACAAATTTATTTTTTGTAGCATATTGATGTATTTTACGTATTAAATTTTGTTCTTCTATCATGATTCAGATTCGTAACATACAAGTGGAGAAGAAAAATGAGTATCTATTTTCCTGCGGTGAACAAGATGGATGGATGTACATGTGGCATGTGAATCCATGGTAAAGCAATTCCTTATTATTTTTGCCATGTCTATCTGTTAGTCTCAAGCCGTCAGTCATAATAGAAAGTAGTAACACCATCATATTTATATCAGAGAAGCTATATATCAATTGTATAAAATATTTATGAGAAGTACATTCATTTACCATGCAAAATTTAATTACCGTATTCCCCTGCACCCTAGACATCAAGCTGATAAGATGTCTGGATCTTCTGCTCCCGCTATATATAAATTCTTGCTTATCTATATATGTATGTATCTATAATCAATCTGAGTCTAACATAATAATGAATACTTATCCAATGTGTAAGGTATTTTAGAAAAATACCGTTCACCATCCATTCAGCACACCAAAATGTAAAAGTAATATGTCACATGAGTCTAGATATTTAAAGATTTTCCTGAATCTGTGACTTGAATTTCGTGGCATGCAGTGCCATCTTGATGCAAGGATTAGGGGCCTCGTGACGATAAAATTTCTGCTGTGATTTTCAAGAGTAAGTTTGCATGTTGGTAGGTATGTGCATTTCTAACTTGACAGGAGTTTCAACAGACCACTGTTCCCGGAGGGGCCTGTGTTGATGTTAAGACAGTGCGCCAGAAAATATGGGTATTCCAGGCATGCTAATCTCCCTCACTGTTTCCCTGCATGCCGTCTCATATGGGGGAAATACGGCAAAAACAGAAATTGATGGGAAAAGGATTTAATTTCTAAACTTGATTGAAGAGTATCAAAAAATATGTAGTTATTAGATGAAAGAATATTTTTCTCTGTCAAATAAGATGGATTGGCAGACATGTCGTATAAAAAACCAAGATGAATGGTTATACCTACTCATTCCACCTTCTGAAAAAAAAAAATTTCTGTAAATTGCATTTTAATCCACTGTAATTTGTAATAGTGCTCCATTTCCTATCATTAGCGATTTTTTAATTACAAATGAAAACCTTTGAAAACTTTTTGGTGGTAGTTAAGATCCCAGCTTCATTCATTTTTATTGAGGAAATATGTTCAGCATAGGTATAGCGTGTATCATGTAGTGTTTAATGATACTTTTCTACTAGACCAACTTTTGCAGGCTGGACTGGATGGTAACCCTTTTTGCCCACTGGCTTGAGGTTGTGCCTCCCTGATCTAAAGCTTCCAAAGTAACACGTGTTGCTTTGAATGCCTTGGCCATGGAAAAAATAAAATAACGAAAAGACAGTTCAAGTACAGTGTTACCCGGCTTACAAATTTTTTAGCTATTGAAGATTTTTTTGGGTTTTTCCTGCCTTGGCTAATGAATACAGATTTGGCCAACAAAGATTTTTGTTACAATTTTTCAAACTCAAATGCAGATTCGATTTGGTTAATGCGCTCAAACACGACAAATTTTCTAGTGATCTTCTAAATATTAAAATCATGATTTCTGAATTTATGTCAAACTGGAACCTATATTTTTATTTTACAAAGCCTCTGAGCCATTTCATATTAAATGAATAAGTACACTTGAGAAAGTGCTGGTCCCACCAAAAATCCTAGCCTAGAGGCCCTGCTGCAGTATGTGGGGCTATGTTCGGACTCACAACGAAAACATATTTTAGAGAGAAAGAGAAAAAAGTACCAGAAAAAAGGCGGTGCTTCTGCTGGATAATGCTCAATGTAATGATCAGACTGTATGCCTTGATTGGAGATAAGTGTGCATAACTCCAAAACATTAAAAAACATAGAGAAGTTCAATTGACAAATTTTTAAATTCTCCTCCAGCTAAGAGACAGAGGCCAGCTTCTGATAAGCTTACCTTGAATAGACTTTGAAGTTATGGAAGAAGACTAAGTTGATTGAGTTCCAAGTGAAAACTTTGTGTAAATAATGTGAAATAAAAAAAAGATCTTCAGTTTTTTTATCCTCCTTTAAACTCTTCTTCATTCAGTTATGAAGTTGTTCATTCCAATGTTTGGTTTGTTTTAGTTTTTTTATATTATTCTTACTGTTTTATAAAACTTATCTTGAAATTTTGGGTGGTATCTGGGATGAATTAAACGATTTTACATAGACACTTATAAGAAATTGCATTTCAACTAACAGAGATTTTGACTGACTAACATAATTTTGGAACAAATCTTCTTCGTTAACAGAGGTAATCACTGTACTAAAAAAGGAATCACAAAAAAATTGTTTAAAAAATAATCATTTTAACTGATATGAATGAAAAATCAAATGAAGTTTCAAAATACACAAAAGAAAACTGAAATGCATAAGCATAAACTGGATTTATAGTAAGAACTGTAAGCACAATGCAAAATATTCACTGTTAATAACTCATTCCCAAATTTCCATCCCCCAAAAAATCAAGTTGTTCCACTTTGAGGGAACCTAATTATTCAAATGTTATCAAATAATTCATAATTTATGTAGCAATAGTTGCCAGTAATTTCATAGATCAATGATCATGAAGAAAGTTGTGTTTCTTTTTTTATAATTTATGCTAATGATGAGTTACGCTGACTGAATACCGAGTTATATCATGCCATGACCGTACTTCATCTACCGTATGTATTATTTTGACAGGATCACATATCGTTCACATAACGCTGCAAAGGACGATCTCTCCCAATTCTTTGCACTTTTGAAAGAAGATAATCCATTAGAATTGCAGAATAAAATTATGGGTGTGTCTTTTGCTTTGCAGTTGCAGAGGTAAAACTTTTTTTTTCAATTTGTTAATAAATATTAAATTATTGAAATCAGTGCTGAAATAATCAAAATAATATTTAGGAAATTCACCTAGTAAGCATTTCTTCCACTGTAAGTAATGACATGCTATATATACCATTATAAAGGCATATATAAACTATTATACATATATTGGCAGGATTAAAGAAGTGACAAACAATTGTAAAAGCATGTGCATGTCTGAAACGCATTGTTAGGGAACCATTGTAACCAAAGTAAACACTCCGAAAGTAATTCTCGAGGCCCAAGAACCATTGTTGCTGACAGTTTTTTTGCCCATTTTGGGCATTTGTCCATCTCTGATGAACTTTTAAAGTAGCCTATCGTTCAAGTCGGATCCCATTTGGTATATATGCAAAATTTGGAGACTATCGATCTAAAATTGTAGATTTGTATAGAGAACATACACACAGACAATCAATTTTATATACATAGATTAATGGTCTATAAAGTTGTAAATAAGTGGTCTGTCGAATTGTTTCAGAAATTTTAACTGCCTCAGGTTAAAAAAGTTGAGATGAAATCAGGGATACCCGAGCCTATGAATTGATACATATTTAATTACCAGGAAATTTTGCTTTTCCAACATAGGCTTAATTTCAAATATGTCTGATTATAGAGGTTCTACTGTATTTGTATCTATTTGTATTTGGTTTTGATTCTTATTACACAGGGTGAAATACCTTCATTATTACCTTAAGGTTTATACTGTAATATTGGGGACTATATGCATGTTCTGTATCTAGATTGGAAAATGAGTTCCCCAGTGAGATGAAACTGGAAAACAAAATTCTTGTGAGCGATATGCAGTATATAATGGCAGCTCTTGGGTATTTCCAGTCCAACTGTGAAGTAAGCATGTATAAAATGTATTCTGTGATATATTATTAAGGCATAACTGTTATCATGTGCAGAACAACGTTTCGGTTATGATTCAATTTTAATATGCATTTCTTAATTTTCTACTTTTTGTTACATATTATCGGAAAGTTCTGGTACCTTTCACGAATGAGGGCATAAGTGACTTAAAGATTTCAATGTTTTACAAGTGCTTGCTGTGACAAAATATTTTTTAATGCAATGTTTAGGATAATTATTTTATACCCAGTTTTAATGCATGTGATTATTTACTAGTTTGCTTTTTAAATTCCAAAGCTATTTATACAGCAAAACCTTCTCTTTTGCGATCACAGTTGGGACAAAAAAATTTGTCCATGAAAGTGGGGTGACCGCTAATCAAGAGTTCGAAATGTATACTTTTAGTATACAAGGGAAAAGTATTATTTGGCTGTAAAAAGAGAGCTGAGACCGCATCTGAGGGGTGTTCATTAAGAGGGGTTTTACTGTACTATATAAAAGTACTGTTTATTTGTTTTGTGTTGGATACATGCTGAAAATAAATTTCGTTCATTTATTGTAGCTTCAAGCACTCTTCAGTGAGATTTTTTTCAATGAAGATGACAAAAGAGATGGTCCTGCAACCATCAGCTTGGAGAAAGTTATCAAATGTGAGGAGTTATTTTTTTTTTATATATATTCAGTCATATTCAAACTTTCTCAACACCAGTTGGTATCGCCACTCAATTTTAAAAACCTGTGCAATTTATTAATTTATGCATTTTTACAAACTAGTTCTCTGATCACAAACAATATGTTATTTCTCTTTGAACATATTTCCCATTTATGGATCAAGTTTGTATAAATATGTAAAAATGAGTGTCAAATTCTCTTAGTAGAAGTAATGGTTCAATACTAAAAGAAAACATTTTCCCTGACACCGTATCGATTTGTGATGTGTTAAGTGCTGTTTAGTAGCAATAGCTAAAAAAACCAGCATGTTATTTGATCTAAGTTGTATATAAAAAAAGAAAAATTAGTTCTCTGATAGTTTTTATTATCAGAGTAACTCAAAATTTTCCTCTCGTCAGTGATTGAAATAAATAATTTTCCTGAGTACAGCAGAAGAGACTGAAAAGATTTCAACTTATTAAAGTAATATATACGGTATAACTAGTTAATAGGGTGAACTGCCCCCCCCCCTTTTAAAAAGTGAACAGCTCTACACACTGCCATATGAGCATTACATTCTTCCCTATGCTACCTAGCATCTGCACTTTTTTTTCAAATTTTCTCATCAGCCTGTGTTGGCACACAGGGCTTGAGTTATGAAGAGAGACTTCATTTTTTGAATATGTTTACATTGGATGAACGTAGGTGTCGAGGAGATATGATCGAAGTGTTCAAAATTTTCAATGGGATAGATAGGATGGACCATGAACTTTTAGTACACCGCCAATCGACTGCTTTTACAAGGGGACACCAGTATCGATTGGTGAGGGACAATGCAAGGTTATGGTGTCGCAGGGAATTTTTCTCTAATAGGGTTGTTAATAAATGGAATAGCTTACCCCCGGAGGTAGTAAATTGTAACACAATTGACACGTTTAAAAAGAAGTACGATAAACATGTTGGGGTAAATCGAGAAGCTATCCATTCTTAGAATAAGACAACCATAAGTATTCTTTATGGGCATTGTATAATATTTTATCATGTGTATATATTGTTCATAATTTGTGTTAATTGCATTTTTAATTGGGTTGCTGTTTTTTTTTTTTTGAAATATATGACATTCATATTTTTATGGGCATCTTTTTATCAGCCACCTCGTTGGGCATTTTGCCTGTTGTGGCGTTGTATTTGTATTTGTATCAGGTGTTTGTTCATGCAGTAGCTGTAATGGAAGAGTTGTTAGTGGATTGCATAATGAAGTGGTGAATTAATATGAAATTCTGTTTCTAATTTTGGTTAAAACTACAACAGAAATGCGTACAAAGATGAAGTGGTATCTCGTATTCAGTTTGTATTTTGTACTGGAAACACCAAGTTTCGTTACCAGTAACGATCAACTGTAAAAACATGGATTTATTATCTGCCACATTGATAAAGTCGCTGCACAACGTCATTTGCTGTTGGTTTTATTCTTCTATTAGGTGAAGCCTTGCACAAAGTTTATGTTCACTCAAATCCTCTGTCGCAATGGTTCGAATGATTTCACATTGGAAGATTTGATTCTTTCGCCATAACTTGAATGGCCAAACGCTGATCATGTAACAATAACTACCAAATTCTGCCAACATTTGCTGCCATTCTGCTCATCACGGATCTCCCTCAATGATGCTCATCCTTGACGATTTCACAACCTTCACAGAAGCTTGTGAACCACTAGAATACTGTCTAGCAAGATACAGTTTCGTATCTGTACACATTTTGCAGCATTTCGTGGGTTTCTGTTGTAGTTTTACTTAGTTAGAAACAGAATTTCATATTGATTCTCTGCTCCATTATGCAATGCACTAACAATTCTTACATTACAGCTATCGCCTGAACGAACACTTGCGAAGAAATTTTAAAACAAGTGCAGATGTTATGTAACATAGAAAATAACATAATACTGATGTGGCAGTTGAGCTGTTCACATTTTTGAAAGGATGGGGTGGGGGGGGGGTGGGATTCACCTTACTTACCAGTTACACCTTGTATAAATTAAGAACACCATTCCGACATTAATGGGTGCTGTTTTCATGGTGGAAAACAAATAGGTTCTATACCAATGAAAAACATGGTGAGAATGGGAGAGCGTCTGTGGGTGCAGAGTTGTTTACTTCATTTCAGTATTTCAATTGTCAGTTTTGATGTCAGATTGTTGCCATCCGTTGTTAATTATGTCATATGGTTAGATTGGCCCCCTTAGAATGTTGTTCAGGTGTTTTTCAAAATTAAATTGTGACATTGATTTTAAAAATAACTGAGTTTCTGTAATGAAATAGAAGGCATTGATTCTGTGTCATTTATTAATTGTTTATGAAAATCCTTGATATATGTACCTTCAAATAAATCTAAAAGGAATGGGGTATACAAATAAATTTGAAAACACAGGCATGTATCGGCACTCATGAGTATCGTTTTCGATGGTGGAAAACAGTTTCCTATGTAAAGTTCTGTCCCTGAGCTTGTAACTCAGCTATGAACAGAAAAGACAAGATTTTGGTTCGGCCTGACCTTAAAGATGAACTTTTGGTATAAAATGACCTAGATAAAGAATACAGTAGCTCCCCCAGTAAAATTTGGAAATGAGGGGAAATTCATGGTGCTTGTGGAGAAACAAATTTATAGTTGTATCTTATATATATAATATTTTTTTTTTTTTGTGGTAACCACTAAAGTTTCTTTTAGAGTTTATAGGGTTCAATGAAGTGTGTTAAAAAAAAATGTCTGATGTTTCTTTCCCCATTTATTTTCAATAACTTGATTGACTAAAATTTATTTCCCCCCCACAAACAAAACATTCTCTATTTGATAGAAGAGGTAAAAAGGTATCAGGGGGTCGCTCAGAGCATGTATTGGTCAAAAAAGCCCACCCAACCTTGGATGGGAGAAATGTGTGTGTGAGAGAGAGATTCCTTCCCCCTCTCCTCCCTTGTGTGATAAAAATTTGCTTTAACCATGAATTGAAGGCTAAGGTGTGTTGCAACATTGCCTAAAAATTTTGGCCTGATATGATAATTTTCAAAGAGGTTATAGCAAAAAACCTCAAAAAGTGGGACGTTATTACCCCATTTTACAGTGCAACATGGCCTTGAAAAATTGTTTATTCCCTAAGTACGTTGAAATCTTTTCAGTCTTTTTCACTTGACAATCGTTTCCAAACTTGGTTGTTTTAAAAGAACCATGAAATTAATTTGACCATTAGTTTATTTCACATTCTAGTACTTTGACCTCTGAAGACCGGACACACCCCGCTTCCCATCTCATAGAGATATCGAAGCGTTCACGGAGGATGGGTGCATCCGGAAAGTTTTATTATGAAACATTCTAGTACTGCAGTAATATAGTGCTTTCTTCTCAATTTGGCAAAGAGCAGTTTTCAGAGGATGAAATTAAGGTTTTTTTTCTTCTAATATAGTGTATGCAAATCATCGCCCAGTAGAGTCTGTTACTGTTGAACATCTGACAGATGCCTTGATAGTCATGTCGGGTACCAGAGGAAAGGATCCGCTCGTGCCAAGAACCCATTTCTTGAAATGCTTGGAAGAATATGGTAGGTTGTGTTACACAGTTTAATTTTGTTTTTAAAAGCTGGTTTGAGTCAAAAGATCTGTGAGTCCGTGATTAATTTTTCAGAATCTCAAGGAAGATGAAATTTTATTTGCAAATGGAGTACTGACAGTGCATTGAGTAGCCAAGGTAGATGATTTTTCAATGCATTACAATGTGGTACAGTAAAACCTGTCTTCAACAAAATCGCATGGGACTGAGATTTTTTTCCTGTTGAACACAGGTTTCCACTTAATGAAGGTTCAATTGATACATTGTGTAAAATTATGTAATGATCTCATAGGTAATTGAAATAAAATATAAAATAAAAATTAATTCAAAGTAAATTAAGTAATTTTTAAAAATAGAAGAGATAAAATTAATTATATTTAAAATAATTAAATATAAACAAATGAACAATTAGTCTATAATTACTAAAAATAAGTTACTAATTATAAGTTTTTTTCAGCATCTGTATAAAGTTCCTACCTTCTCTATTTTTCTTCTAAAACAACGACATTTACCATCTTTTTAACTTTTTCAAAAATATTCAATCAAGGTGTCATTATCTGTCTTGTGTCAGGTTCAGTTTGTATATTATCGTCTATGCTTATGCAATCTTCAGCATCAGCACCGTAACTAGGAGTTTTGTGAGGGAAAAGAGCAAATGATTTTGCTACCCCCACCATTGTAAAATTCGATGATTTGATAACAATGTTTTTGTTCCTACCTAAAATTTTCTGTCCCCTCTAAATTTTGACATGCCCTATTTTATTCCTATTAATTCCAGCCCTGCTCAGCCTTGCGATCAAGGAATGCACACAACTTGCATACAATTTTATGAGTCGTGGATATCATTTGGAAATTCAACCCTTACACTGATTTCTCCCGTGGAAAAGCCTACTTTTCCGAAAAATTTTATTACAATTTCAGAAAGCAACTGCTTCCTTACATATGACTTATCAAAACCACAGCATTAAGTACAGAGATGTCTTCTGCTAATCTAAGGGATTTATGATGTGGAACTCAAATTTGCAATCATAGATTCAGTAAAAACTTTCGGTGGAGCACTTTAACATTTTGTATGATTCTTTGCTCTATTGGTCACCAAACACTCACAGTGTTTGTGTGACATTTTCCGTTAAAGGATACAATTTCCCGTTAAGAGCATACAATTTGCTATTCCGTTTCCATGTTAGACAGGTTCTGTTTAATCCAGGTTTTTTAATGTGAATTTGGCATTGAAATCACGGGATCACAATTTTTTTCTGTTGAAGACAGGTTTCCGCTTAATACAGGTTCCGTTGAAGACAGGTTTTACTGTACTAGGGTTCCCCTGATGGAAAAACAGAGGAATAATTTTTTGTATAAAGCCTTGAGTCCCATGCCCTAATTACTGATTCAAAATAATAGATGTTGTGCTAACATAAATATCATCCGGCTTTCAACTTTACTTTTGTGTATTAATATTTTAAGTTTGCTCGTTTTTTTACCAAAACTCATTGAATCTGTGAAAGAATAAAAATATTTAACGTATTAAGCAACATCATGCAAGTCGGAAACACATCCACAAATTGTGCAAGAAAAAATATTGTCAATAGAATTTGTTTTATTTAGTTGATGTTGAATGACCCTTTGGTTGTACATCAAGTGAATTGAGATGTCTGCACCGTATGTGTGTTACTAAGTTGCCACCACACATTCACTTCAATTGGGGTTGGAAGGGGCCTCATGAACAAAAACACTGTTCTCTAAAAGAAAAATGTTAATTCGGTCTCAATGGCCTTTCATGTTACATAAACACAGATTTTTGGTGTTCACATTTTTTGCTTGTAGTTTGTTTTTGGTTTATTTGTTAAATGCTTAATTAATTTTGAGGAGAGAAAAAACAGGTGATATGAAAATATACATTCTTAATGATTAACAAGATTTATTTCAATTAATAAGTAGTCAGTTAATTAAAATTAAAAAAAATCTGATTTAAATAAAAAAAATCCAATTTTTTTTATATTTTTTTTTAAAAATCATGATTTTTTTATACCCTGATAAAGTTTGTTGTAAGCTGTATTCCATTGGCTACCAGTGATTTGATTTTTGACTTCACACACAACAAAAAGTGTGCATACTCCAAAGCAGTGCCATAACTTGGCAGGTGCATCCACACAAGGCCCACCTGCCCATTCTGGGCCCAAGAAGGTGCCTAAATGCAAATTCTTGCACAGGAATCGCTAGTTATGGCACTGCTCCAAAGTTTGTGAATGTGATAAATTTGCATTTCAATCCTCTTTCTTTCACAATGGATAAAAAATGAGATGGTTATGTCGAATAATTATCACGAAATTTGCAATATTCCCTAATTGTTTTGAGCAATGTATTATGTGACTGTTTCTTTCCATTTAACATTTGATTTCTTTCAAATCATGATAGTTTTATCCAAACATAATGTTCCCTCTTTCTTTTTTTATGAGTAATTTTTTTTTCATTCATATATTTGATCGCAGGAATGCAACTGAACAAGAAGGAGTTATTCAAAATCATAACAATTTTGTTGGACAGAACTCCGCCGGGTGAAGATGTTGATAAGAGATACATTCATTGGACGAATGACTTGCACTACTATGATGGGGACGTAGCTCCGGTACCGAAACAGTTTGTGAGTTTAGAAAGTTACGCATCCAAAGATCTTGATTGGGGTGATCTTGATGTGGAAGATAAGAAGGAGGAGGCAAAGGATCAGTCTGTGCCAGAATTTATGTTCGCTGCTGCAGAGGACCGTGGTGGAGGTTATCCTTATGATCGTGGTGCAACTGACAAGGTATTCAAGGCAGAAGGTCTGGAATACATCTTGCCACCAGTAAGAAAAAAAGTTTTGATTGTAATTATAATGTAAAATCTTTATATCTGCCTCCCTTCTCGTGAAGAGCAAGTTGCATTAACAGTGGGAATATTTACCTGGACTTACGTCATTAGTCTTGAAACAAATTGCTGACGTCAGAGATATCATTGTACCATATTGCAGGATGATTCACTTTTTTTCCCATTGATGCCACAACACTCTTCCATTTGTTACTGTGACTCACCAAGCTGCAATAGTAAAAGGATGCCTGACTAGTATACTTGGGTCTGATAGTGTGTCTCAGTTGATGAAGGCTTGGTTTATCGAAGCTCTACTGTTTGTGCCAGAGGCGAATCTATGGTTTTGCGCCTGTTGGCCACACACAAATTTCACCTCAATTTATCCATTCTAGTCCATTGATTCCTTATTTGCCGCCCTGGGCTATAGCAACCACCGCCCCGTAAATATTATTTTGACTGAGCAACTTTTGGTATTCACATGCTTATACACCCTATTGTGACACACTAACCTAGTCCCTAGTTGTGAAGGTCATTCTTTTGGTTACTTACACACTCTCTAGGTCACTCTTTTGGTCACTCCCATGTTTATACATTCTAGGCCACTCTCTTGTTCACATACTAACCTAGTCCCTAGTTGTGAAGATTGTCACTCTTTTGGTCACTCACATGCTTGCATACTCTCTTTCAGTTTCTCAGTGGTCCCTCGCTCTTTATATAGAAGCAGATTCATGGTTTTGCTACCCTTCTCACATTCTAATCTAATTTTCTTCACGATTCATTTCTCAGATTTCCTGCCCCTCCAAACTGATCATGGCAATTTTCAGAGTTGCCTCCAAAGGGATGTTTTGCCCGGAGAGGGCCAAATGAGTGACCATGTAAATGGCCATACAATGAATGAGTGAGTACGTGATTGAGCAACGAAGTTAGTGGGTGAGTCACCGAATGAGTGACCAAGTTAGTGGGTGAGTTACTGAGTGAGCACATGATGAAAGACTCACTCACCACATACAATGAATTGGTCACTCCCTTGGTCACTCATACATTCACATACGCATTTATTTTGTCGCTCATGCAGTCACTCCCATGCTTGCAAATTCTAGGTCAATCTCTTGGGCACTGACCTAGTCCCTCGCACTCTAGGTCACTGTTGGTCCCCCACTGACCTGGTTTCTTGCTCTCTAAGTCATACCTTTGTTCTTATACTTGACCTAGGTATCAATTTCACTCTTTTGGTTTGCTCACATGCTTGCACATTATCTAGGTCACTTTCTCTTTTATGCTCTCTTGGTCTCCAACTAACCTAGCCTGTCACTTATTTGGTCATTCACATGCTTGCAAACTCGGTACCTCATACGGTCACCAGGGCTTAACAAGTTGAAAAAATATTTAGACACCAGCCCAATTTTTTAGGAGCCAAGCATGGTATTTTGCTCAAGAAAAATGGTCCTAAATAATATTTTTCTTTTACTTTCCTCTCACGTTAAAAGGCATAACGCAATCAAATCTGAAATTTTGTGTCACCCTTAGGCTCCAATTTAGCAACCATGTTTAGAAAAGTTTTGGCACCAATACCAATTTTCTAGATGCCACGGTGACCTGGTGCCTGGGATTTATCCAGACCTGATGGTCACTATCCTACCCACTTGGTCCTGTCCAAGGTGAAATGTCTGAGGCAAAACATTGGAGGCAAATTTTCCAGAACCTCCTTAGAATATGCCCATTAGAGTAGCACCACACAAAATGTTAGGAAGTTTTTCCCTACCATGGCACAAGAACCTGAAGTTTTATTGCATTGCTTTTTTAATGCCTTTCTATGCCATTAAATGTTACATTGATTTGAAATTGTTTTACTACAGTAAACCCCTCTTAGTGGACACCCCTTAGATGCGGTCATCCCTCTTTTGTGGACAAATTTTTTTTGTCCCGTTGGTGTCTGTTAAAGAGAAGGTTTACTGTATTTGTATATTTATTGATACTATATAATACTCTATATCTATTGTGTGTATCTATCTTTTTTTTTCCCTTGCATTCAAGCGCATATCAAAGAATTACTTTGTCGAGGATCTGCTTGGATTTTCGTTTAAATAAAAGACCTGTTATGACGTACACGTTCCTTCAAGCCCTTCTTACGTAAGAATGTGAATTTAAATAATTTTTTCATAAATTTTTTGTGTTTATTTGATAGACTTATTTTTGAAATAAACTTTCTTTTGTATCTTTGTCGATGCGTGTATCAACTCTGATCATTACAGACTCGTTATGCGTTTCAAAACTTTTACAGTAATTTAGATTTCCGAAGAGCAGAGAGTATTTGAATGCATTGGATACCACTTGTAAACGTTCTCATTTATTCTTCGTTCCTTCTAACCTGGTCCTAATGTAAACAAAAGCTCGTGTGAGATACTCAAAATGATTGGTTGAAGAACATTTCACCTCTCTTACTGTAAAACACCGCCAAAAAGCAATGTCCTTTAATTGTTTGTCCCTTTCGTACCATAAACTGCCTCGTAATTGTTTATTTATTTGGTATCATTTCAAAGTTTTCTGGAAGAAAGTCAAAGCATTTTTGCTGTTATGTCTTCAGGGTGGGTGTTGACCGGATATGCCTTTCTCAAACATTATTTCTTAACAGAAATATCATGGGTTTTTATTATTATTCCTGGTCACAAACAACTTGATATATACCTGTATATGCTTCTTCAAGAGTTCCTACAAAAAAAGCTTTCTTCTTTACAGTTCAATGACGTACAGTCGAATCCTATTATAACAAACTCCAATAGACCAGAAAAATCACTTTGTTATAACGAAATTTCGTTATAAAGGAATTACAGGTTTTTGCGTAGTTCCTATGTGAGGAACTTACTTATCTGTGGAATTAGAAAAGTGTTCGTTACAACAAGATTTTTGCTATAATGGTGTTCGTTAAAACAGGATTCGACTGTATATGCATTTCCAAAGAAATTCAGTTCAGTTTTTGCAGCTTGTTGGCAGTGATACAGTAGAACTTCTTGATAACGGACACCCATGGGACCAAAAATTGTTTTCACCCACTAATAGGGAGAGAAATATGATGTATGGTGGACCTCATTTATACGACTGACATTTGACTTCAGTCACAATTGGTTTCTATATATTTTAATGTAAAAATTTATAAGTTACTGTGCACGTGTAAAAGTGATACACAGGTGGTTATAAACAATCACCAATTGTCTCGATAAAGAAAGTTTGATTCACTTTCACAACATTTACTGGCTATTATGCATAACTCTCAAATAAAAATTCATGTATTTTCTTCTCTTCATTAAACTAATTTATTATTTTACCTGTACATGATATGCAAACTACACATATTTTTCAATAAAAATTGAATTAAAATAAGGGTGAAGTAGTCAGAAACACATTCATAACAATGTTATCAGTCTTGCAATGTTGGCTTTATTCACATGTATCAACAAACAAAACCCAATATTACAATTCGAATTCACCATCCTGGTTGTGTGCAGTTTATTAGGTAATTAATCGACGATTTATCATATTTACTAACACAAGCTTGGGATTAAACATAATCTTAGTTAGATATGATAAATTCTCGTTTAATGACCAAAAATGAATAAATTAGAGTTTGCTTCATTTTACTGTCCGCTAATTGGGAGTGAAATACATTAAAGCCCTATTTTACTGGACTGGGGATCAGAAAAGTGCCCATTAATGAGGAGTGTTGGATAGGGGAGGTTCCACTCAGGGGCGGCTCAAGCGAGAGTGCAAGGGGTGTGGTGCAAACGGGTGGCAGATTGCAAGGGGCGGCAGCGTAGCCTTTAGTTAAGACTCCAAAATGTTTAAAAATTTCAGTGAAAATTCATGTAGGTTTACGCAGACCTGCCAACTCTCCGGATTTTTCATCCTTCCTCCCGCTCTCCGGATTTGTTAAAATTTCTCCGGATTTTTGCAGAAAATTAGATTTTACGCGAGCTTTCATTTTGTCGTGACTTCAGTGACTGCCGTCGTTGTTAGAGAAAACACCCATATAGGATAGCCGTGGCCATTTCCATCGAGCAGCCATAAAAAAAAGTCTCGGTGACCGTATTTAAGCAACTGTCAAAGACGTGACTTTGTTTACGTAGCGTTTATCGGCAATCATTTATCAGGGGCATGACCTTGGTTGCCGAAATTCCTGTATAATCGTTATTGTATTCCATTAACAGCCGTGCGTTAAACACAAGTTTTTCGTCAGCAGCTTTGTATTTTGAAGTTTTTAATTGTTTCTTCCGATTAAATATGTCTTCAGAAAGGAAATATAAAACTTTTAAGCTATATAAAGCTAAATATATAAAGCTTTTAAGAGTTCATAATCATAGATTATCAATCACTGATAGCATCCACGAAAGGAAACACTTATGTTTTATGAACAATATGTAGATGTGATTTCTCTATTTTGCATGGAAAGACCGACATGCAATTATATTCTGCTCGGGAGGGCGATCCAGAACCTGCCTAGCGCGGAGGGGGGGGGGGGATGAAACTTTTTCTTAATTGATGAAAAAAAAAAATTTCGCAAATTTTTTTTTTTTTGATCGAGTCTATGAGTGCCAGGTGGTACCCCCCCTCAAGAGAATCTCCGGGTTTCTGGATTCCAAAAGTTTTACAGCACGCGATGCCCTACAATACGCAATGCATTACGATCAGTAATGCACCACTATTTGCAATGTTCTACAATAAGAAATACCGCACATAGAACAAGCGATTCAGTACAATAAGCAATGCAAAAACCACATCTAGTGATCACCACATCTTTATATGCTAAGCTGAGAGAAATGTATTGGGCTTTTACTACGTTTTAGACATTGGTAGAATGTGGATTTGTTTACTTATATTTGTTACAGACAACTAACTGTTCGCAGTGACATCTAACGAGTCTTTATATTCTAAGATATTAACATAAGCTGAGGGAAGTGTATTGGGCTTTTATTACATTGTAGGCATTGGTAGAATGTCGATTTGTTTACTTATATTTGTAGCAGACAACGCACTGTTCGCATTGACATCTAGTGAGTCTTTATATGCTAAGACATTAATATAAGCTGGGAGAAGTGTATTGGGCTTTTACTACGTTTTAGACATTGGTAGAATGTCGATTTGTTTACTTATATTTGTAGCAGACACTGTTCGCATTGACATCTAGTGAGTCTTTATAATATGCTAAGACATTAACACAAGTTGAGAGAAATGTACTGGACTTTTACTACATTATAGGCATTGGTAGAACGTCGATTTGTTTACTTATATTTGTTACAGACAACTAACTGTTCGCAGTGACATCTAACGAGTCTTTATATTCTAAGATATTAACATAAGCTGAGGGAAGTGTATTGGGCTTTTATTACATTGTAGGCATTGGTAGAATGTCGATTTGTTTACTTATATTTGTTACAGACAACTGACTGTTGGCAGTGACATCTATTAAGTCTCTATGTGCTGAATTGTTATCTTAATAGACTGACCATATTTGCTCAAAAAAAATACGGTAAGTTAAGCTCAGAAATACGGAATATTGCCAATTATCGCCAAAATTGATGCTAGAAGTAAACATATTTGCCAACTCGTGCTAAAATGATAGAGAAGTCCACAATCTCGAGAAATGAAGCCCGCTTCAAATTGTAGTGAATTAAAATAAAAAAAGACTGTGAAATGATTTCTCTAGTTTGCAGTCTTGATATAATTTTTGAGTTTGGGACATGCTTTTATTCGTTGACTTGATGAAGAAAATTAAAAGAATTAAAAGTGAGGTTGGCTTCTCTGAATATAAGTGAAAAACCGGGACATTTTTGCAAAAAAGTCGGGACAGCCAGAAAAACAGAAAAGACCGGGACTGTGTACGGAAGTACGGGATTTTGTATGGTCACCCAACGTAAGGCTCTTATTTCACAACTTGCTATAATATAACAGACACGGAGTGTCTCCACACTATAAATATATATTTAGTGTGGTGTTGAGTCAGCCCCCCCCCCCGCCCCTCATTCTAAAAACATGAACGAATATGACACATCCCCCCCCCCACGATTTTTTTTTTATTTCGATAATATTTCGAGATTAATTTACACGGACGTGGTTTATTTATATCTACTCTATAAAATATAAAATCACAAATTCGAAAAGAACCCGTTCCTATGCAACGGAAATTAGTGACGATTTTATGTAACGGAAGTCGGTGACGCTTTTGTGTAACAAAAAATCTGTTACATTTTTGTAATAAGGAAATCGGTTACGATTTTTGGTCAAGTTTTCATTTAACTCGGGACCCATATATCGGGACCCATTTGACCCATCAAGATCCATAAGTTATGTGCATGTGTCGAGAGGCTCCCACATCCTACAGCAGGGCCCCCCTAGGCTAGAATAGATGGCGAACCCCCAAACCAGCTTTTTCACGGTCCCCTCTGTAGTCAATTTATAGTGTGAAAAAATCAAAAAGTGAGATAAGAAACGTTCCGGCATCTGTCAGCCCTGCACTTGTGGGGGTTATGCCGAGAGGTATGTATACGTATAATATACATATATCACCTGTGCTCCCAACACACAGGGTCGGGGTACCCGGGGGGATCGCACATATAACCTTCATAGGGAAGTTAAAAGGTTTCATTTCCAGGGGCCCTTGATGGATCTGATTGTTTTCTTGCTGCTTTACCGTTTAAAAATTTGCGATAGCCTAAGCCCAAGATATATCCGATCTGGTCACCCCCCCCCCCCGTAAAATTTGTGAACGGATAATTGCGGGGGGGGGGGCTGGATTTTATTCGATGGCAAAATGAATACAAATGAAAATTTTTCATGGCACTCGCAGCCGGGAATGACCGACAAGCTTCCAAGTCGGGGGCCCATGTTTACAGGTTTCTTTTTGAGGCCCCTGGATGAATCTGGCACTGAATAACAATGAAGCCCGAGACAAATCCAGTCTGGGTCGCCCACTAAAAATCTGCGTATTGGGTCCACGCTAGTGGATGTGGGGCCCTGGATTTTATTCGTTGTAAAATTGATGAAATTGAAAAATTTTCGTGGCTCCTCCCAGGGGGGGATGTCCGGCCAGCCTACAGGTCGGGGCCCCATGGATAAGTTGACAGGTTCCAATTCGGGGACCCCTGGATGTATCTCATTAATTTTTATTTTTTAACATTGTAGAATTTACAACAGCGGAAGCCCGAGATAAAGCCAATGTGGGGGCCCCACTAAAAGTATGTGAATTGGTGTCCCGGGTAATTGGTTGGGGGTCCTGGATTTTATTCGTTGGTAAAATGAATGCAAATGAAAATTTTTCATGGTACTCACAGCGGGCGATGACCGACAAGCTTCCAAGTCGGGGGCCCCTATGTTTACAGGTTTCGTTTTGGGGGCTCTGGCTGAATCTCATTCTTTTATGTTGTTTAACATTGTAGAATTTGCAACAGCGGAAGCCCTAGATAAATCCAGTCTGGGTCCCCCACTAAAAATCTGCATATTGGTTCCCCCCTACTGGATGCGGGTTCTGGATTTTATTCGTTGTAAAATTGATAAAAATTAAAAATTTTCGTGGCCCCTCACAGGGGCACAATGCTGCAGGTCGGGGCCCCATGGAAAAGTTGACAGGTTCCAATTCGGGGTCTCTGGATGTATCCCATTGATTTTTACTTTTTAACATTGCAACAGCGGAAGGCCAAGATATATCCAGTCTGAGCCCCACTAAAATTTCGGCGAATTGGAGTCTGGGGACCCCCATGGGCAAGTTTTCTGGGGGTACTTGATGAATCACATTTACTTTTTTGTTGCTTTATTATTGTAAAATTCGCTTCTTCAGTAAGCTGGTGCTTCCAGCATGAAGTGGTACGAAATAAACAAGACATGTTGTGAAGAGAAAAGGGGAGGGCAGAGCCCCCCTAGTATTCTATAATATGAAATCACAAACTCGAAAAGGGCCTGTTCTATGCAACAGTAATCGGTCACGTTTTTTGGTGAAGTTTTCATTTAACTCACCAGGATCAAATTATGTGTATGTACCGAGTTTTTATGTGTTTGCACCCCCACCATCCTGCAGCAGGACCCCTAGGCAGGTATAGTTGGCGGGCCCCCCTTTCCCAAATCAGCTTTTTCACGGAGGCTCTTCTGTGGTTCATTCATAGTGTGAAAAATCAAAAAGTTGTAAGAATCGTTTCGGCCCCTGTCGGCCTTACCCTTGTGGTGGCCATGCCGAGAGGTATGTATATGTATAATATACATATATCACCTGTGCTCGCAGCACACAAGACCGGGGTACCCAGGGCATGGCATTGCACATATACCTTCATCAGGAAAGTAAAAGGTTTTACTTCTAAGAGCCTTTGATATGAATCGCAATGTTTTCTTGCTGCTTTAACATTGAAAAATTTAGAATAGTGGAAGCTCAAGATATATCCAGTCTGTGGCCCCCGATAAAAATCTACAAATTAGTTCCAAAATTTATTTGATCGAAATTAATTTTCCTTATCGGAGCCCCAACGCCCCTCGCTGGGAGGAATGCAAATCCAGACAGAAAGTCGAAAGTGCGGCTTATACAATGAAATTAAAATTTTTATTTGATCGCAATTTGTCATCTTGATTGGCACCCCAGAACGCCCCTCGCCGTGAGAAATGCGAATCTAGACATAAATCGCGATTTGCGGCGTATACGTTAAAACTAAAATTTTCAATTCGACACTTTCGAGATTTTAACCCTGTTGGGATTTTGACCTGTCGACCCATGTCCTACTACTGGTGCTGGAAAAAATATTAGTGACATAAAGTGAATATAAAGATAAGTTTAATTTTCTCCATCAACAAAACTGGTAAGAGAGAGTCTCAGCTTCTTATTGTAAAATGCCATGCTTGAGTTTAAAAGAGCTGTGTGAAGTTATCTCGTTTTAAACATCCGATTCTTGCACATAAAAACTTCGAGGGCGACAAAAAACATTTTCGGAAACTGGCTCTTGAAACTAGAGCTTCAAAAAACGGAATAAAAAAAATAGCACTTCTTTTTGGGAAATGTTAGAGGAAATATAATTTTCGACAAACTTTTCATTACATGTTTATTTGGTAACTTCCATTCAAAACATACAGTACTTAATTAATAATTTTCGACGTAATTTTCATTCCTTACATATTTATAATTGAAGTTGTTTCTCGCTCGCTCACGGACTCGGTAGCTCACTCGCCCACCCACTCACCGGTTCACTCACTCCCCCACTCACACGAACACTCACTTACTCGTCCGCTTACCCACTCGATCACTCACTCACTCACGGGGATCAGTAGCTAGCTCACCCAATCATTGTTCCAATCTGCCACTCACTCTACCACTCACGGACTTAGTAGCTCACTCACCTACCCACTCGCCAAATCACTCACCCACTCACTCACTGGCTTACTCGTCAAACCTATCACCCACTCAATCGCTCCCTCACTCACTCACGGACTCAGTAGCTCGCTCTCCCACTCATTCGCCCCCAATAGCCCAATCGCAGTCACAACGCTCACTCACTCGTCCACTCACTCACCCGCTCACGGACTCAGTAGCTCGTTCTGCCGCTGACTCGCCTGCTCACCCACTCACTATTTAACTCGCTCACGGACTGAATTTTTTCGAGAATTTGCTACGCAGTGTCTTAGAAAAATCGCTTAGTCCAGGGACCCCCCCCCCCCTTCCCTAAGACGGTCTGTGGTCGAGCACTGCTCGCTCAAACCAAGAAGATAGATGCTTGATTTCATACTCAGGAGATGTTCACCGGCAACACCCTAGGATTCAATGATTAGCGTCATGATTATTTCAGTTGAAGCCATGTGTCAGACTTCTTGTGTGGGCGCCTTTCTTCGGGTGATGGTTATAATCAAAGCTCTCGATTCGTGAATGTGCCTCTCAATAGGCTGATAGGGCTCCAACCTCGTGAATTCCAACCGTGAGTTCAACCGGGCACAGCACGGAGACACATGGCTCCCACATTCTTCAGTAGGGCCCTAGGCTAAGATCTTTGGTGGGAACCCAGGTACAGGGAAGCCACTAGATGCTTGGTCAGCCGGGGCAAGCACGCATTTTGGCGCCCCCTCATAATGGCAAAGGAGAGGTTAAAGAGTGAAATTTGCGTCCCCTCTAGTCCGGCGCCCGGGGCACCAGAACCGCCTGCACCCCCCCCCCCTCCTCCCCTAGTTGCGGCCCTGCCGAAGTCAGACTCTTCACGGGTGCCCTCTAATATGAATTTGTAGCCTGAAAAACAAAAATAGAATCACATCTGATGAGACTCATCTCGGGGCCCCTGGAGCAAGGGTCTCAGTTGAATAGGAGCTTCTACTATAAGATCTGGCACAATGATTTATGACAATAAATATGTAAATTAAGAGATTGTGCCTGTGCCCTCATCCATTTTGTGCTGGGCAATGATGTTGTCGGGACGGCAGCAGAGACACGCCTTTTTTGGATTAAATATAGAAAAAATTAGTTTGAGTTCTGTTGAACAGAACTTGGTTTCATACACAGTGTGCCGGATACAGAAGTGTGTATTTACGGCTAAAGCCCGGGGAGAGACAAATTTGAGATATGAGTGGTCAAGAAAATTGAGAGATGGACGGAAAAACATTTGTGCAGGCCACTGGCGGTAAAACAATAAATCCATCTCTGCCTAGACAGTGAGTAACTAGGTCAGCGAGGAAATCGGAAAAATTTTGATAAAGAATGAAAAGATCCCTAAAAAAAAGAAGGGGAACCTAATTTTTTTCCCTCAGAAAATAACCAGCTTCTCTAGAGATAGGTGGCACTTTTTGGAACTGTAAGAAAGGTGTGTTGAGATGAATTAGGTATTCATGATTGTATGATTAACAATTACAATCTTACCTTGAATTTTTATTCTTTATTCGTAAGTCAAGAAATGACATTTGTTTACCACTCATAAATTATGTTATGAAAATTAAAATTATAAATAAGAATATTAATCTCTCACATTTGTCTTGGTGAACGTTTTATTTCGCGAAATTCATTTAAATCCACTGTAATTTGCAGTAATGATTTATTTCCCGCCATTTTGATTTTTGCGTAATTTCTCCAATATTTGGCAGCATTGTTTACTTTTGGCGTCATTTGTGGCGATAATTGGCGATGCCCCGTATTTGGAATCCCAATTTCCCGTATTTCTTTCAAGGAAATATGGTCAGCCTAGATCCGCGCGAAAATCTCCTGAATTGACATTCTCCAAAGCTGGCAGCTATGCACTTTTTACGTACGAATTTTTTCATCCCGCCGGTGACCGCAAAAGGGAGTAATAATTTGTGTAGAGGCGTGTAAAATTTGAAAAAAATAATTTTAGAGTATAAATTAAGAAAGTGTAAAAGTAATTTTAGAGTAAGAAATAATTTCAGAATCAATGAAAGAAATAATTTAAAAAATAATTTCAGAACTACTGCACGAAATAATATCAGAATTAATGAAATAAATAATTTCCAGAATTAATGCAAGACATAATTTCCAGAATTAATGCAAGACATAATTTCCAGAATTAATGCAAGACAATTTCCAGAATTAATGCAAGACATAATTTCCAGAATTAATGCAAGACATAATTTCCAGAATTAATGTGAGAAAGAAAAATCGAAATCCAGATATGATGTGAGAAATTATTTCAGAATTGACGAAAAAAATTCAGAAATGATGTAAGAAATAATTTTGAAAATAATCTCACTACTAATGAAAAATTAGAATACATGAAAGAATTTCAAGAATTAGATTTTTTTTTTTAAATTCAATAATGAATACGTAATAATAATGAAAGAAATAATTTCAAGAATTAATGAAAAAAATTATTTAAGAATTGATGAAAAATCGGAATTTATCCCAGGAATAATTACTATCATTAATTATTTAAAAAAATTTTTCAAGATTATTTCCCACCCTTATCTTCCACTCTTATTTATAAAACACCAAAAGACCAATTATCTCTGAAAAAAAAAAGCGGATGCTCATCAAAAAACATCAATTGTCATGAATTTCCGCCACTGCGATCATTGAATGATAAGCACCTTCTCCTTCAATTAATACAGAGGACTCATTTTCTTATCCCTCACAGAATTATTAATGAAAAATAAGTATTAATGCAAGAAATAATTTCAGAACCAATATAAGAAGTAGTTTTAGAATTATCGGAAGAAGTAATTTTTTCAGAATAAGAAATATATTCAGAATTGATGCAAGAAATATATTCAGAATTGATGCAAGAAATATATTCAGAATTGATGCAAGAAATATATTCAGAATTGATGCAAGAAATATATTCAGAATTGATGCAAGAAATATATTCAGAATTGATGCAAGAAATATATTCAGAATTGATGCAAGAAATATATTCAGAATTGATGCAAGAAATATATTCAGAATTGATGCAAGAAATATATTCAGAATTGATGCAAGAAATATATTCAGAATTGATGCAAGAAATATATTCAGAATTGATGCAAGAAATATATTCAGAATTGATGAAAGAAATAATTTCGAAAATAATTTCAGATTTAATGCACGGAATAATATCAGAATTAATGCACGGAATAATATCAGAATTAATGCACGGAATAATATCAGAATTAATGCACGGAATAATATCAGAATTAATGCACGGAATAATATCAGAATTAATGCACGGAATAATATCAGAATTAATGAAACAAATAATTTCCAGAATTAGTGAAACAAATAATTTCCAGAATTAATGAAACAAATAATTTCCAGAATTAATGCAAGATATAATTTCAGAATAACGAAAGAAGTACAGTAAAACCTTTCTTTTACGGACACCAACGGGACCAAAAAATAATTTCAGAATTAATGAAAGAAATAATTACAGAATTAATGAAAGAAATAATTACAGAATTAATGAAAGAAATAATTTCAGAATTAATGAAAGAAATAATTTCAGAATTAATGAAAGAAATAATTTCAGAATTAATGAAAGAAATAATTTCTAAAATAAATGTTGGTCGTTATGTCTACAAGGCGAGCGAAAAGTTTTTTACTGCTTGTGGAAAAATTTTAATTAACAATCACTGAATAATATAATATTAATAATCATCGATACAGTAAAATCTCTTTTGTACGGACACCAACGGGACAAAAAAACCCGTCCGTATACTAGGGGTGACCGATAATTCGGAGTTTGAAATGCGTAGTCTTGTTATAAGGGGAGAATATTATTTTTCCGTAAAAGAGGGGCGACCTTTAAGAGGGGTTTTACTGTAGTTTCAGAATTAAAGAATTAATGAAAGAAAGAATTTCAGAATTAATTTCAGAATTAATTGAAAGAAATAATTACAAAATTAATGAAAGAAATAATTACAAAATTAATGAAAGAAATAATTACAAAATTAATGAAAGAAATAATTACAAAATTAATGAAAGAAATAATTACAAAATTAATGAAAGAAATAATTTCAGAATTAATTTCTGAAATCAATGTTGGCCGTTACCTCTAGAGGGTAAGTGAAAAGTTTAATTAACAATTACTTAATATTATATTCAAATATTTTATTGTTAATGATTATTCATACAGTAAAACCTCTTTCTTACGGGACAAAAAAGTCCGTCCGTAAAAGAGGGGTGACCGTTAATCAGGGGTTTCAAATCCCTAGCCTTGTTATAAAATGGGAAAATATTATTCGGCCGTAAAAGAGGGATGACCGCATCCATAGGCGTAAGCAGAATTTTCTCAAGAGGCGGGGATTCAATTTTTCTCTTTTAAAGGGGGGGGGGGGGGAAGTTAGAACCCCAAAACCCCCTTTTGCGTACGCCAATGACCGCATCTGAGGGCACGTCCGTTACGAGGGGTTTTACTGCATTAATATTTCAGAATTCAGTTTCAATTATTTGAAAAAAAAAAATTCCAAAAGATAATTACCTTCCCTCCTTCCCTTTGTTTCTTCCGTTCAAAAAACACAAAAGAGATGCGGATGTCCATCAAGAAACATCAATTGTTATGAATTTCCGCCTCCGCGATCCTTGAATAATAAGCACCTTCTCTTTCAATTAAACATAAAGAGGACTCCTTTTCTTCTCTCGCTCTCCCTCACAGCCAACAACGGCGACACTTGAGGAGTGAGTGAAGGGGGGGGGGAAGGAGTCCGCGCAATAAAGAAAAGAAGAAAGTTTGGAGAAGGGAGATAAGAAATGTAGCAAGAGAAGTGGGAGGCGGGGGGGGGGGTATTATACACAAGTGCAACCCGAGGAGAGAGAGAGGAAAGATCATCACCAGAGCTCTCACTAGCTCTCTCTCTCAGCAACAACTCTCACTAGCTATCGCGGGCCGGGCGAGGGGGTCATCATTCATTACAAGGCGCGGCCGTGAACCAGACGAGTCGCAACCGAAATGGCTCGCTCTCGCAGGACTATGGAATTAATATTCGCGCTTGTTGTTGTTTTGGGACTCGTTGTGAGAGACTCGTCGTGTTACGACGAGTATAACATCATAGCGCCTTCGCCGGAGGACACGACCAACCAGCTGAGCTTCTGCTACGATCACCAGGGCAAGCCGCTGAGGTGCATACCGGAGTTCGTGAACGCCGCGTTCAACGTCCGCGTCGAGGCGACCAACACGTGCGGCACCCGGGGCCCGACCGAGTATTGCGTCCAGACCGGGGTCACGGGCGCCACGAAGTCATGCCAGATCTGCGACGCGAGCGTCCCGCATCTCGCCCACCCCCCGGAATACCTCACCGATTTCAACAACAATGACAATCAGACTTGGTGGCAGAGCGAGACAATGCTCGAGGGGATTCAGTATCCGCATCAGGTCAACCTCACGCTCCATCTAGGTGAGTTTGGAATTACTATTAACATTTTTTACCTAAAATTAAAAAAAAAAAAACACTGTAAATTCAGTGTTATATTATTCTATTAAATTTCATTCTGTCCTATATCAGTGCTTTTCAACCAATGGTTCGCAGGGTTGTCTTAAGAACATCATGGGCCCTCGGGCCAAGTGATTTTTCTGGGGTCCTACCTGGCGAATTCTCGAAAAACTCAATCACTTCTCATTTTTCCGAGGCCCCCCCCCCCCGTCTTCTCTCGAGGCTCCCGTGTAGGCCCATGCGTTAAGACGGCACTGGTGGTCCGTGCGAGGCCCACCCCCTACATCCCCGAGCAGGTCCCCTATAGGCTGAGATCTGGCGGGTCAAAGATGTGTAAAAAAAATTAAAAATAATAAGATTTGTCTTAGGCCCCGGTCTGACCATCTTTGCCGTCCAACCCAGTGCCGTCTCAACTCACGGGCCCATCCGTGCACGGCCCGGAGGCTTCAAGTGCACAAGGGGCCAGAAGGATAATGAGATTTGATCATGGCTCCCACAAAGATCAGGCTGACGGTTGCAGCCGTATGGCCCGAAGCAATTTCTAATTTTTGTTCTTCACTATAAATTCATTATAGTCTGTGAAAAGTCTGGTTTAGGCAGGCCCATCATTTTGGGGGGGGGGGGAAAGGCCCCCCCCTAGATTTTGAAAATACACTAAAAATGGTATATATATAAATATACAAATATATATATATATACATACATTGAGTACATGTTCTTTGCCCCCTCCCCTGGAAAAAATGTGTCCCCCCCCTGGAGAAAGTTGAAATGACGGCCCTGGGGGCCTGGTAGGGCCATGGTCCCCCCTCAGGGTGGGGCTGGCAGTGCTCCAGCACCTTGCCTTTTTGTTTTTCCACAGTCTAAATTCATTATGTAAGGAAGTGAGGGGGGACGGCGGGGGCTGCTGCAGGATTTAAGGGGAGGGCATGGATTTTTGGTGCTATAATTTTTGAGAGAAACCATAGAAATTTGTAAACAGGAGCTTCCAGCTTGCAGGAGTCCTCATAGTATAACTTTTCCCGGAAACCCATGGAGTTATTACGACGGCCCTGGACCCCGTTGAGAGGAGAGGGACCCATGCCTAGAATGCAAAAGATCGTTAATTTCGAGGCCCTGATAATTTGTGGGCCCTGGGATGGTTGAGCCAATGCACCGTTTGCATTGCCTGTTTCTCGCATGGGCAAACGAGTCACGTGCCCAGGGCTCACAAAATTTTCAGCAAATTGATTGCCTTTTGTTGTTAACTTCTTCAAGCACTTTGGCATTTTACGAAACAGTTTTTTAAATAAAATTTGACATATCTGACATTTTTTATATGTGAAATTCATATAAGAGATCCATGGGCTCCCCTAGATGGAAACACGCATAAATTCCGGAAGTGTTTCGTTGCCCTCAGATTCCAGTTTAGGCATCAACCCAGAAAATTTTAGGTGCCAACGCCGATTTTTTTATTCGTCATGGCGACCTGGCACCTAGGATTTCTTCAACTCCTGTCGATAAATTATTAATAATAGAACAAGACACTTCAACTTTGAAAAAATGTCCGTAAAAATCTAAACCTCTCTTTTACGGACACCAACGAGATAAAAAAAAATTCGTCCGTAAAAGAGGGGGGGCTACCGTTGAGAGGGGCTTTACTCTAAAACTGTGGCAAAGGATTAGAATTTTCTAAGAAACTAGAGAATTGATCTGTCGCGTAGTCTCGCGACTTTTTTGTTTGCTCTGAACCGTGGGTCTGCTAAGAACCCCCCCCCCCCCCTAGCAAGGGAACTGTGGATAAATGACCGCTCTGACGAAGGAACAGTGAGTCGTTGTCGGGTGGGGGAGGGGGGGGGAGTGGCATTTCAAAGCATAAAAACATAAAAGTACAGGATATGTGACAAGTCACTTTGAAAATCACTGGGAAAAAAAATTCCCGAATACGATCATCAGTTCCTTCATTTTCCGCTAGAGGCACTGGTTGTCAATTTTTTTCCCCACTGCATTGTTACTAAGCGACCGTGTTTGTAAATAAACATCCAGAAAGCATTGTTGTTGAATAATAATGCATTCAACAATGCATCGAGAAAGCATTGTTGTTGAATAATAATGCATCCAACAATGCATCGAGAAAACATTGTTGTTGAATAATAATGCATTCAACAATGCATCGAGAAAGTATTGTTGTTGAATGATGACCTTGAGCGAGGTCGTTGACCGTCAACAATACTACAATATGACCTTGAAATTTGCCTGTTGTACAACAATACTTTTTTTTAACGATGCAATTTATGGGATGCAATACAACGATGCAATTTTATTCTTTACTTACCTAGGCTGGGGCGACCACCGATAGATGGCACCTTCATCTCCCATCCACTGGTAGGAAATTGCCGTATGGTGATATATGAACGGAGTTGGAGAGCGGTGAAGTAGTAGATATATATATAAGGGGTCATTCAAGTATTATGGCATCATCGATGGGGGGGGGGAGGGGGTTTCCGATTTGCTGACTTTTGATGACAAGGGGGGAGGGTTTGGATAATGCTTACGTCATCAACCACCCTTTATGAAAATATGAGTTAGGATTCAGAGGGGCAGAGCTGATGACGAAATTGTGCTGACAAGAGGGGGGAGGGGGTCAGCGTTTTGCTTACTTTTACTGACATGGGGGGGGGGTCAAAAATGGCTAAAAATTTGCTTAACTTGAACGGCCCCTAAAGAGTGGGATGAGTATAACATTTTCAGATCGCTTAAGTGACCCGTGCCACAATTCCAGAGCATTTAGGCGGCCCGTTTTCATAATATATATTTTATTACGATAATTACGGCAACTATCATAAAAATTTACCTCACATATTTTGCCAGATTTCACGTTTGTTCAACTTTTTTTTTTGAATTTTAATTACGATTGGTGATTGTTCTTACTTCTGACGAGGTTTGGCGACAATTGGCGACGTCCCATGTTTTACGTATTTAAGATCTCAGTTTACCGTATTTTTCTCAACGAAATATGGTCATTAGATCATTTGAATATATTTTTTCTTGAAATACATTTTTGTTTACTACGATTTGTATAACAGACCTTTATTTCCTAACATATTGCAATTTTTGGCAAAATTTGGTGATATCCCGTATTTAAGATCGCGGTTTCCTGCATGCTCCTCGATGATGCCTAAGCATCAAGGTATAATTATTTATTTCAATCCATATATGGATATTACTAATATCAATTTCAACTGGTGAATAGTTTCATCAAAACTGCCTGCGGACCACCTATGCCATCGTCACGGACCCCTTCTGGTGTGGTCCGCGGACCATAGGTTGAGAAACGCTGTTCTAATACATCCGTGTTCTGATAGCCATTTCTACACACCGTGAATGAACCTATGTTACCTAGGAAGCTTTCAAAGCAGATGGTGGCATGAAGAGTTATGAAATGTCAAACTAAAACAAAAACTAAACTTTCCAGGTGAACGATCCGAAAAAAGAAAAATCACAACTTTAATAACAGAGACCATATAAACAAATAATAAATGCTGTGTTTTGATTGCGAATACATGAACTTCTGCTGTGTGTCGCCACGAATAGACTTTTCAAATTGCCCAGTATAACACGATGCAACAAATAGCATTATTTTATTTATTTTTTCTTATCAGTATGTTACACCTAAATATATATATGTTGCGTTGTGTGTGCGCCATCGTTACTCATGATTTCAGATAAAGCAATAATAAGAATTAGAATCGAGAAAAAAAAATTTAGCAATAACAGTGCATAATAAAACAGCCGAACTTGAAGTAAACAAAGGGAAAACCCATTCACCGAAAACATGGCAAGGACTACAGGAGTGCCACCACAGCAGCCGACGCCACCCCCCCCCCCCAGGTAAAACCTCTCATCGTATCCATACCGCGTAACACCATCACGATTCTCGTGGTTTACGATGAGGTACTTATTTGAACGATACCTGGAGAACGGGCGCATTTCCATTGAGGTGGATCTGCGCTGGGCAGGCATTGCCCTGTTCCTGTACATCTTGTGCAGAAGCTGGGAATACGTACTCAGCCAGTGATCCCCAAGCTTGCCTCCCTCCCTCTAGTTGTTTTTAAATTTTAATCGTAGGACAAGTTTTGGCCTGAGGGAGGGAGTTTACGAAATCAAATTTGTAGGCATTCCCTTGTAACCCCTTATCAGCCATGGCAAAAATTATGTCGGAAGCTAGCAGACGTCCGCAACAGGTCAGCTAAAAAGCATCCAGTAAGTACTTTACCAACCTCTCAATTCTCTTTCTCTCTGTCGACTCTATTTTCTCAAACTCCATATACATTGGTGTAAGAAATTAAGAGAATTTGCAGACTTTGTCGATTATCTCTAGAACTACTGTACCGATTTTAATGAAATTTGATATGTATATACATTGATACAATACAAAACAAATAACTATTCATTCAATAATTGTAATACACACGCATGATCGTGCGTAACACTCGTTGGAGTCGGAAGGTATGAAACAGCGGTTGCAGAATAAACAAAAAAATGGGTTAATAGATGGGTTAATAGGGGGTATGTTCCCCTGTTACAGATATACAGGTCTCGCAGCGTGATTTCATACTTGAAATAAGGCAGTTTATCATTTCCTGTGGCAATTGGTCCCACTCGTTCAGCAACGCTGTTTTCATTCCCTGGATGGTTCCCGGAGGGGGGTTGCGAGTTGCAATTGCCCTCCCCAGAGCGTCCCAGACATTCTCTATGGGGTTAAGGTCTGGAGATCTGGCTGGCCAATCCATCCGGCGAATATCCTCACTCTCTAGAAAATCGTCGAGAAGAGCTCTGTGTGGCCTCGCGTTATCGTCCATTAAAATGAACTCAGGGCCAACTGCACCCCTGAAAAGGCGAACATAGGGCTCCAAGACCTCATCCCTATACCTCACACCAGTCACAGTGCCTCTTTCAAAGACATGGGGAGGTGTGCGGCCATCCAACATGATGCCTGTCCAGACCATTAAACCTCCTCCGCCATAATGGTCAATTTCGTGGACATTGGAGGGTAGGTAGCGGGTTCCTGGTTCTCTCCATATGAACGTACGGCGAGAATCGGTGGTTAGGCTGAACCAGGACTCATCAGTGAAGAGAACGGTCGCCCATTGATCCATACTCCAATCTCTATGCTCTCTGCACCATGTCTCTGCACCATGATAAACGGATTCTCCTGTCCGTAGAAGTGAGCGGGACGCAAACAGCAGGTCTTCTTGCAAACAATCCTCTCTCATGAAGTCTTTTGGAAACAGTCACCCTTGATACACGGGTTCCTGTGGCTGCATACAAGTCACGAGAGAGCTGAGAAGCTGTAGCACTCCTGTTACGCCTCGCTATAATCGACAAATGACGATCTTCTCTGGCCGTCGTGGCTCTTGAACGACCTTGCCCAGGCTTTCTCTCGATGGATCCGGTATCCTGGAACTGTTTTCATAAGTTACACACGACGCTGGGCGTTAAATTGAACTCTCTACAAATCTGGACTTGAGATTGGCCTCCCCACAACTCGCCACCTCATTCCATCATCTAAACGTTGGTGGTTACTCATTTTTACTGTTACAATTTGAAATTAACCGATTGCTGCAAAATAACACCAAGAAATTCGCCGAGGTGTGCTAGCGAACGAAATGCGTCTTAACTTACGCGCGCTTATAAAGCCTGTTTCTCTACTGGCTCCGCTTACACACGCGTGTACGCTTACGTATTTGACGTACAAAATTTGCATTTTTGTCTAGAAGCAGTGGTTTTACATTCAGTTCAGTTCTTTTCATGAAATTTGAAAAAATATGCAAATTCTCTTAATTTATTTCAGCAGTGTATTACATAATACAGGGTGGGCAAAAAGTCCGTAGAAACTTTAAAAATGAATAAAAACCGGTAAAATAACAGAAATAAAAGCGGTTTGCAGGGTTAGCATCGCTAGGTCACGGGGGGGGGGGAATAAACAAACTCAAAAACAGCCGATAGGTGGCGCTGATACGAGCAACTTCGGTGGAAATATGAAAATGAGACAGTTATAAGAACTTGCGCTCCTAATCCACAATCAGTTCACCGTTGTAAACCGTGCACGTGGACCTGTTACACTCTGCCGTTGCTGGATTTGTGACTCGCCTGCAATGTGTTATCCCCTCCCTCCCTATGGTGGTGGTAGTCATGTGGAACACGTACTGCTGTAATGAACGATTTGGAGGCATTCTGTTCGTTATTTGCGTATCTTTTCTTTGACTTGTGTACGTCAGCGCCACCTATCGGCTGTTTTCTAAGTTATTTTTTTCCTGTCTTGAAAAAAAAAAATCCCGTTACAGCGATGCTAACCGTTTTTTATTTTGGTTATTTTTCCGGTTTTTATCAATTTTTGAAGTTTCTACGGACTTTTTGCCCACCCTGTATGTATCGCGGCCGTTCTAGGTATAAACGTCGATATCTCAAGAACAAAACCTTCAATGTGTGCAAATTTTTTGTACGCAAAGACAAGTACAGAAATAACGATAAGTCACCGAAAACTGAGTGTGTACGTCAAATGCTGTCAAGATTATAGAGCCTTTTCAAAATCAAAAATCCGTCAAGTTCTAGTGTTAAACGACGTGATGTCGTCACGAGACCTGTCGATGATGCTGACGTAATACTTGAATGATCCCTTACGTAGTAATTTAAAATAGTTTTGTAGTTTAGGATACTGGTAACTACTGTTATGTTCTAATACAGATTATCTTCTAATTCTTGTTCTAAGGATTATCTTCCCTTCGGTTTTTCTTGTGCTCACCATTAATGCTTCGGGAAAGAAGTCAAGGCTTTCTTTATCAACGACCGTTGAATGATGTGTGTGTATCCACGTTTTGGTTATTATGTGGGTGAAGGGGGGGGACCTTTGGATTTAGGTCCCGATAATCTTATACTGATGGAAAGAGACGGGAGGGGGTTGGGAAAAAGAAACTTTCAATATACAGTCGACGCTCGTTTTTACGAACCCGTATGGAGTTTACAATTAGTGCGTGCAGTATCGGAAGTTCGTTAATGGGAGAGACAATGAAAAAAATGCGCGGGGGGGGGGAAGGGGAGGAGTTAGTCATTATCCTTTATTGATGATTTCCATTGAAAATAACTTATTTTTGTTTGCTTTATCGCAACATTTTGATAAATATAAGATTCCATGTTGAATTGATGTAAGAACATTTCACGTGAATCTCGCTTCTCTGAAATACAGGGTGATTGTAATAAAAGTTCCCTTACTCTGAGTAGTCTTTCGCAAAAACTGCTTATATCCGAATGCAAATTTTTACGGTATCTTAATGGGAGAGAGATTTATGAAATAATAATAAAAAAAAGTTCAGTTTTTTCGACCACCAGGTGAAAAGTGGTGCTTTTTTTTTTATTGAATTTTCCTTTTCTTCTTATGGACCGTATAGCGTATGCACCAACTTTCAATGGAATACCCCCCTCCAGAACGGGCACTACATTGATCTGAGCAGTGTCAGTATACTGAAACTGCTCAAAAGACCGCTGTTGCGTCCGTTCTGGTGGACTCATTCCACTCATACATGCTTTATGGACCATGGAAAAAAAGGAGATTCAAAAACTGCTGAGAGTAAGCAGGGCCGTAACTAGGATTTTTGCCACCCCCATGACTTCAAAATTCGATAATATTATAACGGTGTTCTTTGTTCCCACCTAAAATTGCCGTCTCTAAATTTTGTCGCCCCCCTCTAGTTACGGCCCTGGAGTAAATGAGCTTTAATTATAATCACCCTGTATTTTCAGACCATTGGAACCACTTGCCGCGGAAACGCTCTTTTGCTGATCTTTGATTAGAGGACTCAATACAATTTTTTGGATCCCGTATTTTTTTGGCAATATCTGTCTTTGTAAGAGTTCGCACATTAATTTCTTTCAAAAAATACTCTTTTCATCTTAAGTCAAGCACAATCTTTTCCGTTTTATTGACATTGCGGAGAGGAGAGTAGACGAACAGCAGGTGGCTGAAATCAGAGTTCGACGATCGCTCTCCCGATTCAGAAATTACGTTATCAATAAACTAATGCATCACAATCTCTGAAACCACCAGTTTACATCCAATTATAATGCACAAAGAAGGAATTACGTTGTCAACTCATCTTCGATTCATAGCCACCCCCTTCCCCGTCAACAATCGAGCCCTCCTTCCTGGCGAGTGTTCGCAAAACACCTGCATGATGGTGATGAAAAATTAGTGAACTGTCTTACTCCCCCCACCCTCCTATACTTTTTTCCTAAGACACATAGAACTTCAGAATTTAAGTTCACTTTTCGTTACAACGAACTCGGATGCGGCTGGAACATAGGCGGAGATAGACATGAAAGGCTGGGGGGGGGGGCATGATGACGATGCCAATCGCGTTGCAATACCCCCCATGTATACCCCCTCCCCGTATCTCCGCCGGGAGAAAAAACAATATAGCGGAAAAAAAACGAGTGCATGAAATAGAGATTTAATAAAAATGAGTTTTCGTTAAAATAAATTAAATTAAAATTAAAAAAGAAATTAAACATTGGCTCTATGGCATACCGTTCAGGACGGAGAACCAGTTCGTAAAAAGGTGCTTGTTCGTAGATTGGAGGTTCGTAAAATCGAGCGTCGGCTGTACCATCGAATCCGCTTGCCATGAAGCCGACAAACGTAGTGGTTACGTTCGTTATATCCGTTATATTCTAAGATACGTCTAGTAGACTGACTATATTTTTTCGAGATAGCTACGGCTATTCGAGATCCTTGGTACGGAGTATTGGTAATTGTCACCAAAAAAGTTACTACGCATTTTTAAAAAAGCTATGATTATCGCTGAAAAATCTCCAACTGTTGGAAATAAAGCGTCATTGCTTCTGGGGACGAGCAGGTCTCTTTCACTTATCAAGAGCTAGGGGTACTCGTGTCTTAAGGCGGCGAGGAGGGGTTAGCAAATGAGCTTTCTATGCATTTCTAGTGATATATACACTTTCTTCGCATTCATGCAAATAACGCTTTTTTAGGGATAGCAAATCTCTTCCGCATGTGAAGGTTGGGAAAGGCTGAAAAAAGACCCTACTTATCCTCAGGGAAATGCTAGTCTCCGTTGCCCCTCGAAAGGGAGTACGTACGCTTTTTACCTATCCCTGAAGATACGCAAAAGCCTCCTTCACGTATTTAAGGGGTACAAACGATTTGCGTCGACCATTTACAGAGTTGCAGGCCACGGCAGCAAGCGGGAAAACTCCCACTCGAACAGACGTGGGTGAAAAAACGGGGACTGAATTTCTCCGACCATGGTCCAATATCACGAAAGCTGTTCAAAAGTTCATCAGTCGCTGTCCACGAAAAGCTGCTAACAGTCTTTTTTCCTGTTCGTTTCAGGCAAAGCTTTCGATATAACGTACGTGCGCCTTAAGTTCCATACGAGCCGTCCCGAGAGCTTCGCCATCTACAAGAGGACCAGAGAAGACGGGGATTGGATACCCTACCAGTATTACAGTGCCACCTGCAGAGGAACCTACGGCATCGAGAGCACTTCTTTCGTCGGCAAGGAGGACGAGACGCAGCCCCTGTGTACCTCGGAGTTTAGCGACATATCGCCGTTGACCGGTGGCAACGTTGCCTTCAGTACGCTCGAAGGAAGGCCGTCCGCGTACGACTTCGAACATAGCCCCGTACTCCAGGTGAGTGAATTCATAGTTTGAATTTTAACAGTAATCAGACCTTTATGGATAACATTCATTCTCTAAACACAATCTTATATGCGGCAATCCCGAGATGTCTCGTCAAGCGATTTGCCTTTTAATTTCGGTCGACCTGAAATATCTCGGGTTCTTAACAAGCATTTATTTCGAGTGTGGCAACTATATTGCGGATCAGGAAAGTTTTAAAAACCGCTTAAAGGGTTATCAGTTGCCATCCCGAGCTATTCGGGAGATAAAGATCCATACTCATCCGAACTAGCAGTCCATCAATTAAGAACAGTCAGAAGTAAAAATTATTAACTAAATTCTCATCAGCATGGGGGGGGGGCGGCTAAATTTGTGAGATTTATCTATATGTGTAAATTATCTATTCACTTTCAAAAATTTATCTTTGCTAATAGAGTCAAGTGTATTTTCTTTATTTTTCTTTGTCAAGAAACTTTCCCCATTCCTATCTTACCCATTCTTGAATTCAACTTGCTTTACGTGATTTCGTCTTTACGCGGTAATTTTGCGGAACCAATTAACCCCCTCGCGAGCAAGCTTGCCCTCGAGCAAGCCCCCCTCGAGGCGACAAATTTAAATGATCTCCATTTGACGAATCGGCGATAAATCTGGTAACTTTGTCCTAACCTAACGGCACGTTAGAAAAAAGAAGGGAAAGAAAAAGAAAAGGAAGAAGAAGTAAATATAGAAAAAGGGAAATATAAATAGGAAAAGGGATAAAATGAATGAAAAAGGGGAAAATGGGAAAAAAATTATTGGAATCGGAAGAAAAAATATAAATATAAAAGAAAGAAAAATAAATAGAAAAGGGGAAAAAATACATAGAAAAGAAAGAAAAAATAAATTTATAAAGGAGAAAATAAATAGAGAAGAGGCAAAAATATAGAAATTGGACAAAATAAATATAAAAAAGAAATAGAAAAGGGGAAAAATAAATAGAAAAGAAAGAAAAATAAATATAAAGGAGAAAATAAATAAAAAAGGAGGAAAAAATAAATAGAAAAGGAGGAAAAAATAAATAGAAAAAAAAGGAAAACAGTTAAGATTAATAAGTATATTTCTCTTTTCACCCTCACCCTACGCGTTCTCTTTCTGTCTTACATGTTTATAGTGGAAAAGTAAGTGTCTTATATTTGGGGGAAAAATCACTAACAAGAGTATAGAAAAAACGAGGATGAAAAAAAAAACCCCCTCCGATTCACAGGGTTTCATTAAAGCTGCGCGATGATGTGGAAATAGGAAAGATAATACAGGGAACTGGATTGAATTAATTCCACTGGCGTTTGGACGAAATATTTCGTCCGTGATCTTAAAGGGGTTAATCGCTCGAAGCTAGGGACGCGCCTGTATTTCTGAACGTGATTGGAGTTTGCGAGATTTGATTTTTAATTCTGTCGTGGAATACGAGGGTTTCCTGAAATCACAGGGAAACTATTAAAGAAAGCGTCGTTGTTCCCTTTGGAGCGTTATGTGTAATTAGTCTTCTCGAGAAGTGAGGTGGAAAAACATAATCAATAGGTGTGTGTGTGTGTGTGCCAGTGGAAAAAAAATATCCCGATCCTTCATTATGTTCAACGAAGAGTGTGGGGAGGAGGAATCACTCTTATTAGAGAGAAGTGTTTGTTTCTCGGAGTAGGAATAGATGGCACCGGCGACTTGTTGACAGATCCTACACAGAAGCTGTTGAAAGCTGCGTGGGTGGGTTTGCTCGCCTACGTTTGTTAATCTCATTGTGTGGCTCCCTCTCCCCACTTATTATTTATCTCTATCTTAATGCATTGATACCTTGGCTTATGATTTTTTTTTTCGGCTAACGAAGATTTTTTTTTTTCACTGTTTTTTTGGTCCCTCACTTTGGATTGAAAACCCACGTTTAACCCTGAACAGTGCAACGGTACTGATTTGAGAAGTCTCATTGATGGACGGCTCGGCTTTATAAGCGTAAACTTGTGTGTATAGCTCACCCCGCAATGTTTGGCGCCGTATTTTTCAGCCCCCCCCCCAAATATTTTCAATAACTTTACGCCAGGGATTCACAAATCCCAGGCGCCAGGTTGCCATAGCGAATTTAAAAAAAAAAAAACTCATAATGGCGCCTAAAATTTTCTGTGTGTGATTACTATAGTCCGTTTCAGGTGAACTTTGTAGTGAAGAGAAAGCTACGAGGGAACCGCATCACTCGTTGCTATGACAACGAAAGCCTCTTAACCTATGTATCGATGCGCGGCCTCGGTGAGGTATGGCTGATTCTCGCCAATTTCGCAGAAAAAAATATTTTTTACGTGTAACGTAATGCTTGTAGAAAAAATTGCAGTCAGTTAGTAACAAAAAATTAGCTAATGAAAAAAAAAAATCATTGTCGACACTTTCAGAAATCAAAGTTACGGTTTTTGAAATCATTTTTTTTTTTATTGAAAAGTATCTTAGTAACTCCTATTAACCCGGTTTTCACGTTTGAATTTGGGAATAGCCCCAAAAAAAAATAATAAAAATGATAAGGCAAAATTTAGAATTCTTTTACTCACTTTTCTTGCCGAAATTTCCGTCGCTCACCCACCCAAACGCACGGTATACGTCGATTCCACTTACTATCACTACAGTTTTAGTAATTTTTCACGGATTCCCATTCTATGGAATCCTCACTTGACGTTGTAGTCAAGTATCTGATTCTCTATTACTTATTAATTGTTGTTGCTCCATCAAGCCACCTGCAATCCAAAATTCCTCTTCTTTTTCAATAACGTGCTTTATGCATTATTGCCAAAAAGAACGGAGAACGTTTTAGCGTGTCTATCTCTGGTGAAAAGCAAGATACAACTGTCACAGAAGAAAAAAATACACTGCAAGCCTAAACCATTGTGGGCCTCTCTCTCTCTCTCGCTTATTTATATTTATCTGAAGAGACACTGAAGGGTCATCTGGAGGAACAGCCTCTGCTGTGGGGGAGGAAGTTGGTGTGGGTGAAAAAGAGACATTACTTATGTCAACACCCTCCGCTATCGGCTATTGGAATTCAGAAACCACCCCTATCCTACGAACACGGCAAGAAATAGATATAAAAAAAAGGGAGGGGGGGGGGGTCTGGAACCTTAACCTACCCCCATAAAGAGAGCCTCTCACAACGGTATCGGCGCTGTCGTGAAAGAGGGACACTTCCTGTAATCTATGAGTGAATATCTGAATTCGTTGGAGCTTATTTTCGCGAGAAAAAAAAAACTAATTGAATATTCGTCTGGGTGTGTAGGCCTATAACTACATGCAAAACTGAATGAAAAATTGTATCGGAAAAAATTCAACAAAATGACGATATAATATATATATATAACTCTCTCTCTCTCTCTGAGCAATCAAAAAAAAAAAGAAGCACGATAGTAATATTGGCGGGGAAAATTTCTTGGAAATCGCGCCAAAATGTTCTTGAGCTCGCCATGGATTTTTGATAATGGTAACCAATATTTTTCTAATTTAAAAATTTTAAACGAATATACATTGGTTCAAAACGGTATTTTTTTAGTACCTTTTTCAAAATCATAAAAAAATTTGAAATATTCTATATAAATGATCATCAGAAACCTCCGATGTATGGGAACTATATTTTGCGGCGAAGGAATACACTCTCTACCTTTCTCTCCACTGCAAAGTTAACCTGAAACAAACTATAGCTCAGGCAAAACAAATACGCTTGGCGACTAAAACATTTGGTTGGCGGCTAAATTTTTTCGCTCGTGCTTTGTCAATCCGTGGCAATTACGGCTATGGATTTTCTGGATATTTTGCCGCAGTGGTCAAAAAATCGAATAGAATGTGCTCGGCTTCATTCTTATGAGTGTCGCTTCCTGTTCCTTCCCCCCCACCCCCAAAGCCAGTCTTTCTCTTACGAGGCTTAGTTCGTCCTGGCCTAGAGTATGCCGTAGGGTTTTGGATATTATACCTGCAAAGGGGGGGGGGGGGACATGGACTTTTTCGAGGACGTGCAGAGGAGAGTTACGCGAGCTCTTGTTATTGTTAGTACACGGGGCTTGAGCTATGAAGAGAGACTTGATTTCTTGTATATGTTTGCATTGGAGGACCGCAGGTGTCGGGGAGGATATGATGGAAGTGTATAAAATTTTTAACGGGATGAGCAGGATGGACCATGAGTTATTGTATTGATACCCCGTCAGTCAACAAGGGGACACCGGTAGTAAGGGGCATCGTTTAGAAGGGGCAATTCCAGGTTGTGGTGTCGTAGCAAACAGGGTTTTGAATGCATCTAAAGCTCACCCACTAGTTCTACCACAATTGATACGTTTGAAAAGGAATACGATGTTTTTAACGGGATGAATCGAGAAAAGTCATCCATACTCAGATAACACAACCGTAATTTTTCTTTTATAAGCAGTGTATTATAATATTTTATCATAATAATTATTTTTTTCGTGATAATTGCTCTTTTTTGTGTTGCCATATTTTATCGGGAGGGGGGGGGGGGCTCGAGCTCACCTGCCGCCCGGGTGCGGTGCAAAGCCTCATATGTCCATTTTCCCACCTTACAGTTCTCATTCATAAGCTATCATATTTTCCCTTTCTTTTGGAGTGGAATTCTTCTTAATTAGTCTCAAATCTCCAACGTAGAGCTGAACTTTATTAACGCCAAAATACCTACTTCAAGGTTCCCAGGGCAGAAACTACAGGGAGGGAGGGGGATTCTGGTGCCCTAGGCCTAGGTCAAAGGAGAATCCAAATTCTCTCTTTGCCTTTAATTTGACTGCTCTTGAAAAAAATGGCATGATGTGGGGCATCAAAAATCAACACCATACTTGCCCCCCCTATTATTTCATTCATTCTAGTTTTTGCTATCACCAGGGCCGTCTTAAGAGCATCATGGGCTCCCGGGCCGAGTGATATTTCTGAGGCCTGGCAAATTCTTTAAAATTTCAACCGTGTCTCATTTTTGTGAGGACCCTTTTCTCTTGAGGCCCCTGTGCCGTGACCGGGTGGGCCCATGTCTTAAGACGTCACTGGCTATCACTGCCCAGGGCCTTGTCTGTTCCCTCATATTTTCTCAACATTTTCTTTGTCAAAGTATGGCTCAAAATAGTGACAGCTTAGGGTGTCTTGTGGATTTTTATTATCCCAAAATTCAAGTCTTATGTGTCTAAACGCAAAAACTTGGGCTGCCACCCCTTAAAACCTGCCGCCCGGGTGCACCACACCCCTTGCACCCTCGTTTAACCACCTAGTTGCCCTGTTGTGGCTTTTGTATTTGTATTTTTAGTCTCGGCTGACGAATACGAATTTTGCTAAGGAACGTTTTAGTTGATATCGATTGCACCCTCCAATATGACACGGTGTGCACATTTTCCAGGAGCTTTTATCTTATTATTATTTTTTCCCTTGTGTTTAGGAATGGGTGACGGCTACCGACATCCGCATAGTGCTCGACAGGGTCAACACTTTTGGTGACGAGATTTTTGGAGACTTCAAGGTCTTGAAGTCTTATTACTACGGTGTCTCTGACTTCGCTGTCGGCGGAAGGTAATAATTTATCTCTAACCAAGATTTTTTCCTATGACTGTTTTCGATGATTATTGTGTTTAAATTTATCAGGTAGAGTTACGCAATTTTATCCTTACAATAAACGCTCGATTGAACGGAGTTCGAATCGGAAGAAATTTCACGGCAACTTTTTTTCTTTTTGCTTTCGGTAATACCATCTACAGCAGAAGGCCTCCGCGCGAAGCTCGTGACGTCACTGAAGAAAGTAATCTCACCTATAGCCATTGGATATACCAGGCATCTTCAACCCGTTGCTCACGAGCACCACGATGTGCTCGATGCTCATGTTCTATTTCGTGCTCACGAGCACTTGATCGCCGTTCCAATTAAACCACCTTGTACAAATTGCATTCAAGGATTAAAATCGTCCTCTGATTTCACGCATTTTTATGTCAAACTTGCTGTAGGAGTGCTCTTCTTTTGATGAGGGGTACAGGCAGTGCTCGCGACTAGCAAAAGGTTGAAGACCTCTGGGATATACTACAAAAAAGGGTAAAGATGGCGTAGCCCTTCTGCTATAGATGATGTTGGTCACAGTCCTTCCAACTCAACCTTTTAAATGCTCATTCGATAATACGGGGGCGACCAAAATATAATATATGTGCCCGTCCAGATAAACGCACACTGACTGGCCACCTAGGGGCCGTTTCATCCTCTGGTTAACAATGTGCCCGTTTCATCCTTTCCCAATTCATCCTCTGGTTGAAAATAGAGCAGTTTCGTTTCGCCCTTTCTCGATTCATCCTCTAGTTCAGTGGTTCTCAACCTTTGGAAGCCTGTGTCCCGGTAAATCTCTTTTGTGTAAGTAAAAGGCCCGGTCATACATACAACTAACGAGACATTAATGGGAAAAATGAAACTGAATCACTCACGGCCCGGTGTGACTAGTGTTAGGGCCCAGTACTGGACCGCGGCCCGGCGGTTGAAAAACACTGCTCTAGATAAAATGGGGCCGTTTAATTCTTTCCCGATTCATCCTCTGGTTAAAAATTGCACCGTTTCATCCTCTGGTTAAAAAGGGCCGTTTCATCCTTTGCGGATTCATCCCCAAAGTGGGTAATATCTGGTCCCTGTGGAGAGGCGATAGAAGGGTCCCAGGGGTTGGCTTCCTGGCTTTATAGTGTAGGATCCTTTGGGCTGGCTTGCATTTGATGATGGGGGGGGGGGGAGAGAAGAATTGAAGCGGTTGATGGAACGAAAAGTTTGGGGTAACCATAAACAAGGAAGTTGTAAGGGATTCATAGCTCAATGAGTCAAAATAGCACCACTGTCCTATTGAAACGGTAATTATTCCATTTTTGGATAAGGGAGGTCCCTTAGGGGCGAGAAATTGAATAATTATTATGGGAGATTCAAAACATTGGAGATTAATGTAGGTTCTTCAAGCTTTCAAAAAAAGGTGTCCTTGTACTTGCTGGCGCAAAAAAAAGAGAAAAAAAGAGAAACGACGGCCTCTCGAGATAATCTAAGTGAAAGAAAAAAAGAGCCAAGCAACAACGTCCGCTTATATTTGCTGTTCTTGCAAAATAGCATTTGCTGTTCCTCTCCCTCCCCTTCAACACACACATTCGCCATCTTTGCTCAGTCACGTGACTTGATAATGGCTGTTTGCGGAAACGGAAACGTTCCTTGTTATTATTGTTTTTTTTTTCTTTCAAAATATGCTGTATCAGCAGAGTTGTTGTGGCATGTCCTCCATTGCCATTCACTAAAAAAAAAAAAAATACGCTCATTTGTATTGGGTTAATTCAGTGTTTTCCAAAGTGGGCGATATTTGGGATGGGAAGGTGGTGCATCAGGGATGCTGTAGAACGAACCATTGCCCCCCACATATTGGAGCCGAGTCCCCCATCTATAGTGAATTTACAGTGTTAAAATACAAAACAATAAGAATTGTGCAGGGTCTCAGGGTGCTAGCTCTGCCAGCCCTGCTCTTGTGGGGAGGGGGAAATTACAACATAGGATCCTATGGTTTGGCTCTGGACATAGGCGGAAATACACTTGAAAGTCTGGGGGGGGGGACGATGATGATTGCTGGAGGGACATGATGATGATGATGTCAATTCGTTTATACGCATATACATTAGATGAGGCGGCTCCCCTTCAATGCTGGGGGGGAGGGGGTGCCCATGCTGCTCCCCGTATCTCTGCCCATGGCTCTAGGAGAGGCAGATGGAGGGGGAAAAAATCTGTTAACGAGGGCCGTGATTATGATGAGTATTTCTCAATCTTGCGCCATATGCCTTTTCGTGGCCCTAAGATATTCCAAGAAGGCCACCGGTGAAAATCAAGTTGAAGGGGAGCCACGTGACTCTGCTGAAGGGGGGGGGGGCACAAAGAGCTGTGAAAAAATTTCATATGTAAATAAATGAATCAATGAATGATAAAGTTAGTATAAATATAGATGGGGCCCTCTGATCTAGCTAAATTGGCCCTTGCATAAAGCCAGAGGCTCATCCAGGCATGGCCCTGGGTGTCTAATTCACCTTTAAACCGGCATTGGCGAAATATTTAACCTCCTTAAAAGCCTCTTATTCTATCATTGACAGGAACAGATGCATGCAAAGTTGATTTTCCCGATGAAACACTTTGCTCTATACGCCTTACTTTGCATCTGCTGAAAATCGGAAGAAAGCCTACTTCTTTAAAGAAGATACTGCTGTACCGCTTGGGGTGGGGTGGGGGTGGGGGTTAACAAGCGTTCGTACATCAGGAAGCCATGGCCTCTACATACTGCAGCATGAACCCTAGGTTAGTATCTTTGGTGGGAGATCCTGATCAGATTTTCACGGGCCCCACTATAGTGAATTTACAGCGTGAAAAACAAAATAAGAATCGTCTTCTTCGGGCTCTGGGTTGGAGCCCCTTTCAGTCCCCCACCCTTGTTGCGGTCATGACCCTCTAGTACTCAGTAGCTTCTTCCTGATGATAGCCCACGTATACATAAATTGTAGTGGGCCGCAAAGTGTTCAAACCCGGTCCCACTTTTTTTAGTGTGTACCCAGAGTGACAGGACCACGAGTATTTTTTGGGGGTCCATATAACAATGTATCTTGTTAATAGAAATGTTCAGTAATTTCCGAGTCAAATAAATGTATTTGATTCGGAACCCGAGGGCCCACCAATTCTTACTGTCGCATGTTGTATGATACACAGTTGCAAAATTTGCAGTTACGGATCGTCTTTCTTCCCTTCTCAATAAGAGGCCAAGCTTAGGGCTCCTTGGCCGAGCCTAACCGGCATTCATTTCCTATCCTTATTATTCATCATTCTCATACGTTTCGGCTGTGACACAAGGTGCTCGGTGCTCTTTTCTTTTACGTGTCAGAAAATCTCGTAAATCTCAAAACTGTGTAGGTACTCCCTCACTCCCAATTCAATGGAAGAAATGTAATAAATGGTTTAGAGCAAAGCCGCTTGAAAGATCTCTTAATGCAGCTTTGGTTTAGAGTGAGGACTTGGAGGGAGACTATAAAGACTTTATAGATGACTGTTATGGACCCCCCCCCCCCACACACACACAGCTGAACAGCCTGTTGGGCTTGCACGTGTTGATAAGAACGAAGGCCTAAATGCCCGCAATGGTTCCTAACCTGCGATTTTCTCACCTTGCTTTGCCTCTCAAAAATGAATGTAGGGTAAGCTTAATTTTTTTTCGGGTCCCGAATGTGCCCCACAATCAATGTGAAGAGTTTCATTTATTAAAAAAAAAATTTCCCATATTTGAATTTTATCTCGCATGGCGCGCCGCTTCAGGAGGGGTGCCAAATTCGAGTTGAAAGAGCGGAAAAAAAAAAGCTTTGTCGACAAAAAACGTAGGCGGAGGAGCCAAAAATAAGTACCGCACGGCCTTATAGTAGAGTAGCCCCTGTTGGTGAGTGACCAAAAGTCTAAAGAAGAACCTAGAGCGCGCGTGTACAAACAAGAATTACCAAAAAAGTGACAGAAAGCGATAGATCATTAAGTGAGCGACCATAAAAGCGACCTAAAGATATTGTGAGCATAGGAGAAACCAAAAGACCTAGAGAGCAAGGGATCGTGGTCAGTGACCGAAAGGCAGGCAAGAAAATGACCTAGAGAGAGTGAGGAACCATATCAGTGGGTGACCTGAGGCTTGGTGAGTATGGGAGTGACGAAAAGGGTAGGCGAGCGTAATTACATGAGGGGGGGGGGTGGAAGTCCACCCCTTTGTCTTTTCGGCAAAAAGAGTCTATGGAATGCGGATTGCCAAGAAATCTTGGACGGATTTTCACTTCCACAAAAACACCTGCAATCCGTGAAGTAATCCTCTTAGCAAGCGGAACAATACTGCTAATTACACCACTGACACCCAGCAAATGCTAACGGAACGTTGTTGTTTTTCTTTTGTCTCGCAGGTGCAAATGCAACGGCCACGCAAGTAAGTGCATCGTCGGCGGTACGCAGTACAATCCTTGGGAGCGCCGACTCGTCTGCCAGTGCGAGCACAACACTGCCGGCGCAGACTGCGAGCAGTGCCTGCCTTTCTACAATGACCAGCCCTGGGCTCGGACCACTGCCACCAACATTCACGAATGCAAGCGTAAGTCATTTCATCGATCTTCCCTCAAGTAGTACTTCAAGTACTAGAACGTAGGTATGCGTGAAAATTAGGGCCATTTTAATGCGTGGGCGCGCCCGACACGTCACTCATACGTACTAGGGCTTTATGATTATCAAATCTGATACTATGACATAGCTGCCGAATAAGCCCCGCATAGGGCCATCTTTAGAGCATCATGGGCCCCTGAACCAAGTGATTTTCTGAAGCCCTACCTGGCAAATCGTTGGGGGGGGAGGGGGCGGTCAGCATCACCCTTGTAGGAGGAGAGCGCATGGCTGCCGAATTCCATTTTGGCTGTGATGAAAAAAAAAGTCCCTGCTTTTGGGACCTGTGTGTTCCCCTCCCAAAATGACGTTGCATACAGTCTGGGCCTGCTTCTCACATGGGCAAACGGGACACGTGCCCAGGGGCCCACAAATTTTCAGTAAAATTGAGGCATTTTAGGCATGACCACATGTCCCCTCCCCCCCCCCCCTCCCCATGCCTCAAAACAACACTATACTGTATATAAGAGACCCCAAAAATTCATATGGTATTTGTAAAGGTGCTCAACCTTTTGGAGAGTGCGGGCCACTTCATTGGTTTGGAAATGTCGCAGGCCACTTGAGTTATCGGGAAATGTGCCGCGAGTCACTCAGGTGATCTCAAAGTGAACTTCTTGAGTGATTTTAAAATGCATTTCGAGTCTCTTAAATGATCTGGAAATGTGCCAAGTGATCTATAAATATGCCACGGGCCGCCACTTAATCGATTTGAAACAGTGCGGTAGGCCACTCGAGTGATATGGAAATGTGCCGCGGGCCACTCCGCTGATTTGCAAGTGTGCCGCGGGCCACTCAGCTGATCTGCAAGTGTGTCTCCTGCCACTTGCGTGAACCTGAAAATGCGCTTCGAGTCTCTTAAATGTGTCAAGAGCCGCTAAGTGATCTGTAAATATGCCGCGGACCGCTTAAGTGAACTGTAAGTGTGCTGTGCAAGTCACTCGAATTATCTCTAAACGTGCCATAATCCACTGAAAATGTGCCGCGGGCCTCATCATATGACTCCGTGTGATGCACATATGGTCTGGGGAAGGGGTGGCCAACAACTGGCCCGCGGACCGCATGCGGCCCATGAAGTGATTTTGTGCGGCCCACGACAAGGTAAAAGTACCGTGGAAAAATTAAATTTGTGATTACATTATTTGAACTATAAAGGTTCCAACAGCAGATTTCTTGATTTACAAACTTCTTAGTTCTAGTCACGAAATTAATCTAATAACTAACTAATTAATTCAATTAGTAATGGGGAGCGGCTTATACACCGAAGTTGCATCACTGATGCGGCCCACGACTCTATAGCTGACCATTACGTTGGCCCACGAACAGAAAGAAGTTGGCCACCCCTGGTCTAGGGCATAGTTTCCCAAACTTTTTGTTCCATCGGCCGCCTTCTTCGGAGAAATTTTTTTTCCCTCATTGCTCCCAACTCAAGCCAACCCATAGGATCCTATGTTATATCCATAGCTTCTATCGCCTCCTCCCTGGACATTTCCATCGCCCACCAGGGGGTGATATTGCCCACTTTGGGAAACACTGCTCTCATTGGGAAAATTTTTCTACGCATAGTTTGCACACTAAAATCGAATGAGAAATTTTTTTGAAATCTAACATGGTATGGAGTTGATAGAATGTATGTTACAGAGAATCTGTGTATATAGTTTTGCCTCACCCCTCTACTTGACCAAAAGCAAATAGAGAAAAGGGAGAGGCCTCCTCTTCAAGAAAATTCTTTCTTTGGTGTGAGCACTTTGTGGAACACGTTTCTTCTTCAAAGAGTAAAATCAAGACACTCTCTGGTGTATTCTTCTTCTGAGTTACCTTATTCAGACATGGGAAATTTTTCTTTCTGCATTCTTTTGTCGATTCTCAGTTGTTCGTTCTGCGTCAAGTCCCATGTTTGGAATGGATCTTCCTGGGAGCGTGAGTTAATACAGTTCTAATTTTCAACTTGAGTACGTAATAATGTGCATATACTAGAGTTTTTCCTTCTATAATGTTTGAAAATGAGTACGTATCTGTGACCCATGTTATCATTATCACTGAAATTTGAGTACTGTTAATGAATTTTTGTCTTGTGCCCGGGCAGAGGCGGATTTATGGTTTTGGGGGGGGCTACACAAATTTTGCCACCCTTCTTCTATTCTAGTTTAATTTTCTTGACTATTTATTTCTCTAATTTTTCCACCTTGGTCTAGCCCAGGCCTCTGCAACTTATGACCCACGAGACACAGAGTGACCCATTCATAATTTCAAGTGACCCACTTGAGTTCTGAAAACAAAGTATAATTATATTCGGGTATATACTTTATATACCCCAAACGTCTTCTTAATATTTGTACATACATTTTGGTTGATTTTGACCCACAGCCAAAAAAGGTTGCCAACCCCTGGTCTAGCCTATAGCCTACTTAGCCCATGCTCCTGTAAATATGCCTCTCAGTCACTCTTGTGGTCACTCCCCATGATTGACCACTTTTTGGTCACTCCCATGATTGACCACTTTTTTGAGTCACTCTTTTTGTCTTTCATTGACCTGGTCCCTATGGTCTCACATCTTAGATTTGGGCCTATAGGCTGAGATTTTTGACGAAATGAATAACGCTTGCACAATGCTGTCTTAATGCTTGGGCCCATGCTGCACTGCCTGGGGGACCAGGGCTGTCTTAAGAGCATCATGGGCTCCGTGGCCAAGGGGTTTTTCTGAGGACTTGGTAAATTCTAGAAAATTTCAACTGGATCTCATTTTTGTGAGGCCTCTCTTTTGAAGAGAGACTGGATCTCATTTTTGGGCTCATGCGTAAGGGACCCTCAGCAGCAAAGGGCCTCATACTAATGAGATCTGGTTACAATTTTTCATAGTAAATATTTATGCCAGAGGTAGAGGGCACCATGTCATAAAAAGGAAATTTTACGGGAGAGCCGTATGAAGATTTTTTACTATGTCTTTCTATGGAGCTCGCTTGTTTTATAAAATGGATATCCCTTATTTATTGAAATAGAGAGAGAGAGAGGACTTGGTGTATAGTGTAATGGAAGTACTGGAAATTAATAGTGCTATCCCAATATTGACGAAAATGGACATAGTGCCCTTTACCTCTGGCACGTGTGCCAATATAAACAAGGAGTCAGAGGAGTCACTTTTCCCAGATGCCTATGATCCTCTTAAGACCGCTCTGCTCTGACATCACAAATATGGTATGACTAGGCATGCACACATTAACACACACTTTCCGACATCCACTATATAAATAATTATAAATTCCCCATAGGAATATTTACAAAGTATGTGTACTGTGAAAGAGTAATAGTCAAAGGAGGGGGGCGCTCAAAAACGGGCTTGTGTGGTAATTTTGTAGGGGAGGGGGTGACACATTTTAGGGATGACAGTGAAAAAAAAATTCACTTGAAAACATAACGTTAAAAATCTTCTTTGTTGTATAAGTGAATGGAGTATAGAATGAATGGAGCATGACGTTTAGTGTTGATAAGTGCATGGTCGCTCATTTCGGTTCGAACAACCCACGGTTCTCTTATGAGTTGAATGGTGTCAGTATCCTGGATGCAACTAGGGTCACCGATTTGGGAATTCTCATTGACGAGTGGCTTAGGTTTTCTGAACATTGTTCAGCGGTGGTCAAAAAAGCGAATAGAATGCTTGTGGTCTCAATTTCAAAAAAGTATTTTCACGTTCTCCTAAAGTCATTCTTCCGCTTTTTCGAGGCTTAGTTCGTCCTGGACTGGAGTATGCTGTAAGGTTGCTGAGACCATACCTACAGAGGGACATAGATTTGGTTGAAGAGGTGCAGAGAAGAGCTACGCACATGTCCTTATTGGCACACAGGGCTTGAGTTATGAAGAGAGACTTTATTTTTTGAATATGTTCACATTGGATGAATGCAGGTGTCGAGGAGATATGATCGAAGTGTTCAAAATTTTCAATGGGATGGATAGGATGGACCATGAACTTTTAGTACACCGCCAATCGACTGCTTTTACAAGGGGACACCAGTATCGATTGGTGAGGGACAATGCAAGGTTATGGTGTCACAGGGAATTTTTCTCTAATAGGGTTGTTAATAAATGGAATAGCTTACCCCCGGATGTAGTAAATTGTAACACAATTGACACGTTTAAAAAGAAATACGATAAACATGTTGGGGTAAATCGAGAAGCTATCCATTCTTAGAATAAGACAACCATAAGTATTCCTTATGGGCATTGTATAATATTTTATCATGTGTATATATTGTTTGTAATTTGTGTTAATTGCATTTTTAATTGGGTTGCTGTATTTTTTGAAATATATGACATCCATATTTTTATGGGCATCTTTTTTTCAGCCACCTCGTTGGGCATTTTGCCTGTTGTGGCGTTGTGTTGTATTTGTATTTGTAAGTAACACAATCGTATGAGTAAGACTTTGTTGCATAAGGACATTTATTAGTAATCGTATACTTCGACTCTATGAGGGCTACTAGCAAAATAAAGTTATAGCCCTGTATAATCATACCATGTGTAAATATTTAAGCATGTTGATGTAAACAACATAGTAAGTAAGCTGTATATATTTGAATGTAACACATGCCTTTTTCTTTCCATAGCATGTAACTGCAATGGGCGGTCAAACAAATGCTTCTTTGATCATGAGCTCTGGACCCAGACTGGTCATGGGGGACACTGCACGGATTGTATAGACAACACGGATGGCGCTAACTGTGAGCGTTGCAAGGAGAACTTCTATCAGAGGGAAGATGGCAGATGTATTCCCTGCAACTGTGACTCTATCGGTAAATATACAATTTCCATACAAGATTTTAAACCTCATAATTGTATTACTGCGAGACTGACATAACATCACTCTCTTTAGGAGTACTTCATAAGTGGGGTGAATTATCAATTGAATTAATCAATTTGCTAATCATGTTGGCGGGGGTACTCCAAAAGTTGATGTTATAAGTGGGAGTATGATCAATTTTATGCCAATGTCTTACTGTGCATGTTGCCAAAAATAAAATGTAAAACATGGTATGTATTTCCAGATGTACATCTGCATAGAGACTTTTTTATTTTTCTCCTATGCTTTAAGGATCTAGGCATTTGCAATGTAGCAGCAATGGCCAGTGCCCATGTAAACCAGGTGTTGATGGACAGCGTTGCCACAAGTGTGCTGAAAACTTTTATGACTTTACATCCTTTGGATGCAGGTGAGATGTAGAATTATTTTTTTCCTCTCAGATGATCATTGCACAAACTTGGCTGCACGCTCAATCAAACCATCCTATCTTAAAAATACATATGATTTTTAAAAATAAGACCATAATGTACATTCACCTTAAGTTGGACTAATTATTGAACCCCCCCCCCCCTCATTGTGAAGTTTGTTGAAGTCAGAATGGCAGCATTAATGTTTTATCAGTGGTTTTCTTGACTACATAATTTTTTACTACTTTGGAATTGAATTTTTTTACGAAGTAATTATTCATTATTGAATTAAATTTTTTCCCTTGTTCGATGACAGACCATGTGGATGCAATGTTGCTGGCAGTGTTGAAAATAAGCCGTCTTGTGATCACGTAACAGGTATATGTCGCTGTAAGGACAATGTTGAAGGTCAAAGATGCGACCAGTAAGTTGAATTATATGCTACAAATATTGATAAAAATAGTGGATCCCGCTTAGTATGACTTATTTTAGTGGTAACAGCTTATACTCATCAAGATTTCTCGTTTAAGGTGTTTTCCTGCTTACAACATTTTTTCCATGACAGTTTTTTCAAAAACGATATAAGCCAGATACACTGTATTATATACATAATGACATCGCTCAGCGTGGAAGTGAAATCTGATTGATGTATTTCATGTCAAAAAATTGTCCTCTGATGTTTATATTCATTTCTGTTTTCTATACAAGATGCAAACCAGGGTATTTCGATCTGCAGGCGGAAAATGAATTTGGATGTCTTCCTTGCTTTTGTTTTGGACATTCTTCTATTTGTAGAAGTGCAGTAGGGTACTCAGCGTTTTCCGTAGAAACAGGATTCTACCGAGGTAGTATGTCCTGATTACTTTGATTACTTACTTTTTTTTTTTGTATATTTAAGCGTGAGAAAAAAGATTTCTGTCAAAATTCACAAAAATAAAGTGAAAACTAAACATCTATCAACTGAAGTATATAGCCAGGCAGACAGAGCAAGGTTGACCAGGGGGGTCATAGTTTGGGTGTGTGTGCAGGATGAAATACCAGTAAGAGCAACAACTCCACTGGTTGGAATTTGCAGTATGGCCAATGATTGTAACCTCGTCTAGCAAAATTTCCCTTTTGACTAGATTTTTTTCACAATTTCTGTAAAATGTGCTGCCATCTACTGGGAAAAATACATAGTCAAGTATTTACAACCGAAAAGTATTGCACTGCATTAACTTTCTTATTTTTTCAAAAAAATTCTTTTGTGTGATGAATTCTCAAAATTTTTCACAAACACTAAGAAATTTCCCACTTAGACAAATTTTGGCTAATTTTTCCCATGTATGTATACCTCCTCCGTGAAGTTATGTGGGGGGGGGGGGTGAATAGGAGAGAGAAAATATGAAACTGAAAATAGTATCCTACAGCAATAAGGTGAAAGTGAGCTTTAATTACTCAAGTCAAGTTCACTACCAAAGGATACAGACAAGATACTGTGATACTTCGGCTAATCAATGCCTCAGCTGACAAATTTTCCAGATGGCAAAGATTTTTTTCAATGTTTTTCTGCCTCAGCTAACAAATTCGGATTCGACTTACAAACATTTTAGTTGGTATCAATGCATCAGCTCCCATAAAACAGCTACTACTAAACCACATGTGCACCTTGTTCACATTCTTCTGTGGAACTTCTAACGAATTGATACATGTTGGAATGTACGTGTAAGTGTTGTGAACCTAACATGGTTTGTTTCTTCTTAATGCTTGTTATGCGTAGTGCTGCCATCTGCCATCGATTTTTTTAACTATGAGTGATATCATAAAAAAAGTTGCACCATGAGCTAAATTTTCGTGTCAATCGAAATTAATCTGATGAGTAACTGTCACTTGAGAAAGATTAATATTTTTCCACCTCAGAATTTCTTCCTATAGATACCCTTCTCTTTCAGAAAGATTTTGAGTCATTTGATGTGTAATGAATGATTGAGCTAGAAGAAAATGCATAAAATCCTTAGACTATTGACTTGAATGGTTTCAGTGCATACAGAAATTCTTAATACCGAACTGAACAATTTGGACATTCTAGGAACTTATTTTTTCTAGCTGCATGTATGTGAGAGAGAACTGAGAGCTGACTATTACAGCTGCTGTGCAGTCGTGCACATCTTATGAATAAAATTTGATTTAAATTCGAGAAATAAAAAATAATGATTTTAATGTTAATTAATTATTATTAATTATTAATGTTGTTAACTATTTAATGTTAAATAATTTAAATGTTTCAATCACACTCTGCAGCATCTTTTAAAATTTCAGTGAAGTTTGATAATAGAGTACCTTTATTTTCGTTTTGCTTTTCTAGATAACGAAAGGTGGATCGCAAAAGATTATAATGGCAAAGAAATACCTACCCAACACCACCCGGTGACACAAGACATAACTGTTACTGCTCCATCAAGAGAACCTGTATATTTTATTGCTCCTGGTGAGTAGGCAATATTTCATTTTTTATAGATAATATGCTCCGAGAAATTAGAACAATTTTTCAATCTGCAGATTTATAGGAATATTCTACAATGAGAAAAAGCAACCAACACATTTGTGGCACCAGGGTCTGAAAGGAATAAGCTGTGCAAGATTGTGACGTCTAAGCATTAAATAACACTATTTCCCTGTGGAACATACAAACTTCTAAAGTGTTTCTGGCAATTTATATTACTTCCAGATATCAGAAAATTTTAAATATAGGAGTTATATAGACTGGAGTCGGAAGGTTTAAAAAAACTGGTCAACTGACAGGTAGAAGCCTCAGCACAAGCTTTTCTTCATTGTAAAGGTGCCATCTATCTTCCCCTAAAAGAAGTGCAAGTGCTGTACATTTTCTGAAAACAGGATTTTTTTTCCTTGTATCTGTTTCCACAGTAACAGGATTAAGCACATTATATTCTGCAGCGAAAATTGAGTATATTGGTAAATTTTTTTCCCCTCCATAAAAAATTCGCCTTTGCTTATGATAGGCTACAAAGTTTTGTTGTGATATATAATGTATTTATTTGGTTCATATTGACCGATCAGAGACTATAATACCCTGCAGTAGGATTGACCTTTGAAGGGGGGGGGCGCAAAAACTTCCGATATTTGAATTTTTTTCACCAAAATATTTTGTTTTCCTTCTAATTTTTGGTTAGCTTGAGGGTGGGGGAAGTACAGGATCCCCTAGCACCCTCCTCTGCATGCCTCTTATACCCTGTGACGTCAGGTTTCACATTTTTCTCTTTGTTAATGATGGTAACCTATCAAAACATTATAATTGAAACATTTTTGTTTTCCCTGATTTGCTTCTGTCGCATGCATTCCTACACATGAAAATGGATGCTGTTGTTCGAAATGTTGCTGTGTGTTTTGTATATTTACATACAAATTTTGTATATTTACATCTGTGTTTTGTGCTCCAAAATCTCCTCTTGGGAATGTGAAGTGGGGTGTTTCTAGTCTATGTCAATGCATGTTTTGTTTGAGCTTATGATTTGTGAATAAATGTACCTAGAACTATAATTGTCATTACCTGCAAGCCATCAGACTCAGGTTCTTTATTATATGTAGACTATAATTTCCAGTGCTGCCCAGCTTCCTTGAATTACTGGGAGGATTGAAAAAGTGATTAACCATTATAAAAGAATAAATTATACATAATACAGGAAGCCTTAAAGAAGAGACAAACCATTCTAAAGACATATGCATGTCTGAAACACATTTGTAGGGAACTACGCCAAACAAAGTAAACATTCCAAAAGTGATTGTTGAGGCCCCAGTAACCATTTTTGCCCGACAGTTTTTTGCCCATTTGGGGTATATTCCTGGCTTTTGCAAACTTTTAAAGTAGCCTATCTGGCCAATCTGGGTCCTGTTTCGTATATACAGTCGAATCTTGTTATAACAAACTCCAAGAGACCAAAGAAATCACTTCATTACAATGAAATTTTGTTATAAAGGAATCCCAGGTTTTTGCATTTTATTCCTATGTACGCTTATCTGGAGGATTAGAAAAGTGTTCGTTAAAACGATATTTTCGCTACAACGGTATTCGTTAAAAGAGGATTCGACTGTATATATGCAAAATTTGGCGATGACTGATCTAAAATTGTTGATTCATATAGAGAACATACACACACACAGAAAATCAATTATATATATATATATTATTTGACTTATATATCTCGTATGCACTAACATTTGCTCTATCCTCTTATTCTGAACAGCTAGGTATCTTGGCGACCAACGATCATCATACAATCAGAACTTGCGCTTCAGATTCCGGGTTGGAGAAGAAGGCCCTCAAGCTACCCTCGAAGACATTGTTCTTGAAGGTGCAAGCTTGACAATATCTCTTCCCATATTCAGTCAGGGGAACCCTATGCCTACTATGGGATATCAGGACTATGCATTCAGATTACACGAGCATTCGGCGTATGGTTGGAATCCAAGGCTTAGTTCTCACGACTTCATAACTATAATATCAAATCTGACAGCAGTGAAGATCAAGGCAACGTATACTCCAAGAGGTGAGAATACCATTAATAGAACTTGCCTAGTTCATCAAATACCCGATGTTTGATTTTCAGGTGATAACCAGGTCCTGTTTCTCACAAGTTCGGGATCTGGGCAAATATGAATTTTCGGTGGCCCGTATATATAGTGCTCTTTGAAGCAGAGGTGCGGGGAGAGGGGTCTGTGCCTATTATGCAAAAGGTAGGCAATTTTGGGGCTCTGAAAATTTGTGGGCATCTGGCAAGTGTCCCATTTGCCCATGTGAGAATCAGGCTTTTGTGGTCTTTTAGATTTGTAGTTGCTAACTATACAATATGTAAAGGTTTTGTTATAAATAGTTATAAAATTTATAGGGTCATCTTTATGAGTTTGGAGCCGCAGGGCCTTAACATTTCTTAGGGTTCTTTTTCGGTATCTGTAAAAAATATCTTTTAGTGCGGAAAAAAATAATTATTCTATTATAATAATTATTCTAATAATATTATAATTTATTATTTATTTATAATAAATAATAATTATTAATAAATAAATAACAATTTATTGAATATAAAAATAGTCTTAGATTGTTTTGAGGGTTTTTCTTTGACTCTGAACCACGGCTCAGGCTCGTTAGCTGACCCATTAAGATACCACTTAAGGTGCGATATTGTTTCTTTCTAATCGTACCTTTATATGTTATTACACCTTTTTTTTCACAATGAAAAATAATAATCTTTCCCGATTTCCAGGTACTGCCTTCTTAGATAATGTCGCTCTGGATACAGCACAGCGTTCTCCAATAGGTCCAGATGCAACTTGGATAGAAATGTGCACTTGTCCTGAGGGATATGTTGGACAGTTCTGCGAGTCATGTGCCCCAGGTTTTAGAAATGATCCTCCTGGTGGAGGAAGATTCGCTCGATGTGTTCCTTGCAACTGCCATGGCCACGCTGAGTACTGTGATCCAGAAACTGGTGAGTTTTTTTTTCTAGTGAATCACATTCAGGATATTGTTTTGCTCTTCTGTTTGAATTTTTCCAATAATTTTTTACTTAAATTTAAAAAATTGCTAAGTTTTCTGCTATAAGCTGCTATGTGGGCATCCTATTGGACTTGTGTTGCAATGGTCTATTTTTAAACCCCATTGACGGCATAGTGTAGGTTGGCTGAAGTTGGTTTTCTGTTATTTTCCAACTTTGAAGTGTAAATATGTGCAGATATCCCATTTAAAATAGTCTCTGCACATATCACTGTGGAGGTGGAAATTCCTCTACTATCAAAACTGAGGTGATCACCAATATACAGTGCCCCACATTCAAGTCCACCTCTTGCAAAAATTGTGATAGAGCATTTGGTCATATGGACGAATGGTACTTGATATGTGAACACATGTCACACTATATGGTCTGCTGAAGTGGGTGTTCTGCGGTTCCCACCTTCAAGTCACAAATGTCAACTGATTTCAAAAAGTTCTGCCACAGTGAGTAGCAGACCCGCAACACATAGATACATTAATATAAAATACATACAAATTTGGAAGACTGATATACGCATATGCTGCTTTGACATACAGTATGCTGTAGGTAACCTACACAAAATAATTCCCACACAATTAACCTCTTCCAGTTAAAATGGTAGTAAATAGCCTCAATAGTGATAGATTGGGGGTTGTGAACGGTTCTAAAGTAAAGTAGAGGGAGCAGCAAAATTATGTTAATCTCTACCTGAATCCTAGTTACAGCTCTGGCTTAAGGACAGTGGTTACAGCCAATTAACTTACTACTCTTTTTCGATTTGCTAAATTTTGTTTTGCATCCAGAACAAAACTTTACCGGTCTTTCCTTTTTATTTACAGGTCGTTGCATTTGTCAACACAATACGGCTGGTGATAACTGTGAGCGCTGTGCTCCAGGGTTTTATGGAAACGCTGTACTTGAAACACCTGATGCGTGCCAGCCATGCCCTTGTCCTGAAAACGGTGCATGCGTAATCTTACCTAATGAACAAGTTGCATGTTTGGAGTGTCCAGAAGGATATGCTGGTAAAATACAGCTTGCTATAATTCTATAATCTCATCATTCAATTGCGGCATACATACATTCTCGCAAATCATTCCTGCAAATGACATATTTTGCTGTTGTCTACAAATTGATGTTTGATAAAATGTTAAATATTTAGATAGCATGTGATAAAACATCATAAAAGACGTTTACAGAATGCCCTGATCTTTAGTATCGGCTATAATACACAATGAATGGTCAATAGATCATGTCATAAAGTCAATCATCCAATCAGCATAACCTATCATTAGCCTATGTATTTGTTCAAAGTGCTATGTTTTATCTAATCTAATGCACAACTCCCCAGGGCCATCTTAAAGGCATCATGGGCTCCCAGGCCCAGTGATTTTTCTGAGACCCAACCTATAAAATTCTCGAAAAATTCAACTACTTCTCGTTTTTCTGAGGTCCCTCTTCTATTGAGGGCCCTGCAGCTTCCCCACCTCAAACCCAGATAAATGGTTTTATCTGGGTATGGGTCAAATTTGGTGCTGATATTAGGAAAGAATACTAGTTTTCGCAGCTGATAACTAAAGTGTGATTGGAATGAATATAGTATGTTTAAATTATTTTATACGGAACAAAGAGGGATGTATCTAGAAAATGTGTGGTTGGAAGAAAGCTGCCGTATGGATTCAAAAAACATCTTTGATGTAATTCTCTTATGAAACACTTACAATTAAGTTTGATTCTTGATGAATATTATGCTTACCATTTCAGGTCACAGATGCAACCTCTGTGTTGATGGTTATTATGGTGAGCCAGCTGACAGCTATGATCAAGCGTTGTGTAGAAGATGTGAATGCAACGGCAATATTGACCCAAATGCTGTTGGAAGTTGTGACAGGTATTTGTTTTTGTTTTTGCAAGCATGCATGCATAATGGTAAATACATATACAGTTAAGTTTAATAATGCTATGTATAGGGAAATTTAAATTTCATTACAGCAAATATAGCCTACAATGAGAATTTTGCTATTACGAGTAATTTGCAAGTGATTATCAAAGAGCCAATGTTAAAGATGTGAAAAATATTCTATTATAGAGCAAGTTGATAATAAGAAGCTTTGGCTATAACGTCAAAAAATTATTGAAAACACCAATTTCTCGTTCCTCTCACTTCAAAAATTAAACCAAGGATGGGTTTTTACCGCTTATCATTGCTCATGGTTCCCGTAAACATTATTCTGAGACACTTCTAAAAAATGATGGACAGAAGTCACAATTTTTTTTTCCATTTCCTTTTCTTATTCTTAGGTTTTACCAATATGGGACATGTGACTGTCGACTGTTGTTACTCCCAGTGACTGACAGGATGAGGTCATCATTCATTGCAAAGGTTTATTTGATAGGAACTTGGGTCATTTCTGAATGTCTGGACAAATCATGTTAAAAAAACCTTCTAATCAGCGGAAAGATTTTTATCAGTCCATTAAGTTATGGAATTAAGCAATCAGATAATTGTGAATTTTAATTGTTCAGTGGGGAGCAGTGTTGTGAGAATACAAAATTCTGTGTAAAACGTTCTAGAGCATAGTTTCCCAACCCTTTTTGTCCCCCCCCCCCCTTCTTCACAAATGTTTTTCTCCCATCGCAATCTAACCCATAGGAACCTATGTTACACCCGTAGATTCTACCTCCTCCCAGGGGGGCGTTAACACCCATGTTGGGAATCACTGTTCTAGAGGATGAACTGCTGTTAGCCAATAATCAATTTCATGATTGGAATCCTGTTCATTTGCTAATAACTGAATGAGAGTGATGAAAAACAATTTTAGTGCTGCTATAGTAGGAATGAATAAATTCTGAGCTAACAAATCCTCTTTCCTTAGAGCCTAACATGGACAGTCAGACCTTACTCAGGCCAAAGCTTGCAATTTCTGACACTGCCACCAGATGGTGATTTATACAAAAAAAGATGATACTCTCCTCTATTACTACGAAGGTTTAGGCTGATGGGAAGAAAAATCACGGAAAGAAAATTCTTAATGGTTTTGCTGGGAAACAAACCCACGTCCTTTCTACACTTGCTAGGTGTGAGTTCACTAGACTACAAAGCCTGTTCAGCATGCACAAGCTTAAAGGAAAGAGGATTCATTGGCTTTGTAGTCTAGTGGTCACCCATCAAGTGAGAGGATGTTTGTTCGATTCCCCGCAAGGCAAGTTCGAATCATCTTTCTTGAATTTATCTTCGCGTCAACCAGCTGTTGAAACCTTTTTTGTGGTAATAGCATAGAGTAACATCATCTTCGGATCACGTAATATTGCCTATTTGTTTTGTATGAACCAGTCATTTTACAGACATGTGTTAGACACAATAATTCTTAATGACACTAATTTTTAAAATTTGCATTTACAGAGTGACTGGCGAATGTCTCAAATGTGTTAACAATACAACAGGCAGACATTGTGAACTGTGTAAACCTGGGTATTTTGGCGATGCTCTCAAGGAACCAAAAGGGGACTGCAAAGGTCTGTTTAAATCTTCAATATTGATCTTTCCCTCCCATCTAACTAAATTCTATTGATTACCAACACAGTGTTCGCCACCTATTAAAACCACTTTCATTCTGAAAATTTTGATTTTATGGACTGATTTCTTTTAGACGGCCAATCAAAACTGAACGTTCAAAAAATGTGCTTTCAATAAAAAAAATATGTAAAATTATGTGGTGTGTTCTACACTGATAAACATTATTGTTGCCATGATATATCATTACTTGTCACTATTAATAATTGAAATTGTTGTTTATATGTTATGTATCATGGCGTTATAATGTAAAATGCAGAATCTTTCGTTCCCATAACATTTTGCTCAAATTTTTATCTAATTCTCAAAAGGTGGTCCCTAGACTCCCCAACAGTCCACATAAGAGTTCCCTTCAATGTGTTCCAGAATAAATAAAAAATTCGAGAACTTATCAAATGAGTATAATATTGAACAGGGTATCTCATTCGTGTTTGGCCAAGGGTTTTTTGGGTAATGTAAGCAAGTTGAAAAAACACAGTTCAAGTGAGTTTTTGGGGGCATCAGCTGTTTATAAAATGATAATTTTTTATGTGAACCTATCAGACTGCTTGTGAGGACCTTTTAAGGTCTTTTAAATTTCACTATTCCTGAGTAAGACTTCCCCTCCAACGTTTGTCGTAGATTGAGGGGTGTATTTCTACAGTTAGTAAACTACATATACACATCTCATAAATATTTCTCTAAACAATTTGTAATGGATTGGGGCCATGCTTGAAAAACATGTGTGTGGATAGATGTGGCCATAACATTTATGATATCAGTGTTAATCATGTTTCGTGTTTAAAATGTGATGCCATCCATGTTAAATATTGAATTAAATGTGGTAGATGCCTTATTTTATGATTTTATGTAAGTATCGTGTTGGTTTGACTGCAGAGAGACTTTTTTAAGTGGAAAACTGGCCTGCATTCGCACCTTGTGGAAAACCGCAGGAAACCAACTTTATTACGTCAGCTGGTTGATAAATGTCTCTTTTACTGATCGATTGACTCTGGGCCCTTTTCAAACTTTGTTACAAATACTATTTTCATACATTTTGTGACACTTTTCATACTTTTAACATAGATTTACATTATGGCTATTCGTTGCATGAGGCAAACTCTGGCAATAGCAATGACACCCTCACTTTTTCACATCTGCCGAGCAAAAACAGCTTCCTCCCTATGCTTCCAAAAGAAGTATCGCATTTACTCGATGCTCCAAAGGTCTCTGAAGATGATTTGTAGCTTCATTTGAAGTTTTAAAATTTGTTTCAATTCAATTTAAAAAAAAAAACCAATTCATAATTTTTCCCGCAGCATGCAACTGTTTCCCAAGAGGAACAACCAAGACAGACTCATCATCAGACGTGCTGGTATGTGACTATGGCAGTGGACAGTGCCCGTGCCTCCCTAACGTGAGAGGTCTACATTGTGATGTCTGTGAAGATGGGTTTTGGAATATAGCTAGTGGTAGTGGATGCGAGTCATGTAATTGTGACCATACTGGATCTACTGGTCATAGTTGTGACATAAACACTGGACAGTGTGTATGTCATCCTGGAGTAATAGGACAACATTGTGATGAGTGTTTGCCTTATCACTCGAATTTCTCCGTTGATGGATGTAAACGTAAGTATAAAATTGATCGATTGATCAGACAATCATTCTGTATCACATTCTTATATCCACAGATGTCAGTGCATATTTCTTGAGAGAATGTCTCCTCAAAGTCTTCCAATATTCTGGAACGCTTACAGATTATTCAGATAATGATCAAACACTTCACATACAGGCTTTTGGCAATAAATTCGGATGATATGTACATGAACTAGTATAGATAAATCTCAACAACTGGTATTATTGCTAACATATAGGAAACTTTATTCAACAAACCATGGGGGGAGCAAAGAAAAGAAAAATAATGCTGAGGTAAAGGGGAAAACATTTTCATTTACAGAGTTATCAATGAACAGGCCCGAAAGAAGAGAAAGCCTTGATGTATTTCTTCCATTTGCAAAGATACAAGATATCTTGTCCCTGTATGTTAACTGGTTCATCATGTCAAGTTAAATATGAATTTAATATTTCAGTGAGCGTAAAACGTGTTTAATCTATGTTATGATATACAGTAGACATCGATTATTAAAATCATGGCTGATGTTATTAGGGTATTGTTATCAGTTTTTGTGAAATACCAAACAGAGAGACCTATACCATAACATGGAGAAAAATTCCTTTATAGTTATCAGGACTTTAGTTTATGTTATCAATTTTTTTCTTATCAAAAGTTTTCTTTTTTGCATATTTTGAAGCTAAGGTTGAACTGGACTCATTCCCCCCTCCCCCAAAGAAAAATAATGCTGAGGTAATTAATTAATTACATTATTAATCTGTTAAGATTATTTTGGAGGCCAGAAGGCTCCCTTATTTGTGAGGATTTCCATACGGTTCACTATCCCCGAACCAGGCCGTGATAGCTACTATGATCCTATATGTGTAGCTCTTCTTGTGCCATTTTTTTCTTACAGTGACGGCACATGTAAGGAAAAAAGTCCCCTTTCTTCAGTTCAGGGTAAGTTTCTTTCAACTGACCACATTCACAGTTCCTTGGTCTGAGAAATTTCTTGGAGGACGTATGGAGCATAATATATGCATTAAAAGAAGTAATTGTAATTCCCATATTAGACATTTACACTTGAACCCCTCACAATTTTTGAATAAAAAAAAGTAGCTCAAAGGAGAAAAAAATCATGTTTTAGGACAATTGAAAAAAACAATGCAAAAACTGAGTTGATTGAACATTCTGAAATATGTTATGTGGAAAAGAAAAAGAGTTGTCCTGTTTCCATGCATCTCGTTCAACCTAATTGGACATATGGTTATCATACCTACAACTGAGATTTTTCAAAGATGTAGTTATCAATTGGCTGTTGCTATCAGAAACCCAGAGTGTTGTTAAGATCACATTAAGTGGTGTGCAATGTATTTCATTTTAGTTGCAAAAAAATTACAATTTGACAAGTTTATGTATTACATTTTGGCATGTATTAATTAAAATTAAATGTTTCTATCCCTTTACAGCTTGTGAATGTGATAGTATCGGTTCCCTATCAGCTCAGTGCAACGAAACAATGCATTGTGAGTGTCGTCCAAATGTTGAAGGTCTCAGATGTGAACGTTGCAAAGAAAATACATACAATAAAGCTGCTGGCTGTATAGGTAGAGAATAATAATTTTTTTTTACTATTATTACTCTTCAATTTAAAGAACATGACAACAGGATTGTTATGAATAAAAATGATCAAATTTGTATTGGCAAAATGTTAATGTTAACTCCAGTTGTATGGTATAAGTGGTATTTTCCAAGGGTCGTAATCACCAAAAAGGTCAAACAGAAGGCCTTTCTACCAACAAACACAATACTACAATGTGTTAAACTTTTAACACACTTTTTTTCCCCCTAAAAGATATTAATTCAGTTTTGGCTTTGCAAGAAATAAGAATTTTGGGCCAAAAAACTTCCTAAGTTTCTTTGATGTTTTAAGTTATTATAGGATGTTTTATGCTTCGTGCTTCTATTTCCTCACAGCATAGAAGAGTAACAAGGTTCTTTTGCTAGTAAAACTTCTTCCTAGAATCTGACCATAGGCATTTGTTACTCTTTAATTAATTTTGGGCTATGATTGTTATGCTGTCATCAAGCATGACAGAACTTTGAGAACATCATGCATTTTTCAAAAAAAATCAAAGCTATACACAGTTAATTCAAATAATACAGTGAAAAATACTAATGAAAAATTTGGTACTCCGAACAGCTTATTAAATTCAGTCATGAATTGATAAGTTTCACTGGTGGTCATGAGTAGGTACCATAACTGTTGTAAGGTATCATTTACTTTTTGTCGTATAACTGTATAACCACACCAAATTTTACTTAAATATGCCCATTAGCTTCTTAAGAATGCCATCACATTCCATAAACAAATTTGATCTAATACTTATATGAGAATGCATATTCATATATTTTGTGTCTGCAAAATTATGTGATTTGTGTTATTCATTCTAGACTGCCCACCTTGCTACAATCTTGTTCAGGAGGCTGCAAATGCTCACCGTGCTAAAATGGCTGAGTTGGCCGAACTTCTAGATGCTATACAGAAGAATCCACATCTAGTTGATGACGAGAATTTCCTCCGTAGACTTGAGGAAGTTCATGGAAGAGTTGACGCTCTTTTGGAGGATGCAAGGACATCTGCAGGTGAGTTGGTACATGACACATGTCTCCTAATAGTAGCCCATCTAGGTATTTTTTGAGATTCTGAATGATTTTAGATAACCAGAGCGAGACATTTTTAGTATGTAAAGGTTGAGCAAGGGGTTTGGTATCAAGATTAAAGAGTGGAATTTACAATGAGAGTATACATAGTCCATATACTGACTGTATACTCCAGATATTGATAAACGTGACATTCAGGGCCGCAACTGGATGCTTGGTTAGCTGGGGCAAGCAAACATTTTGGCGGCCCATTGTAATGTTAAGGAGAGGTTTTAGAAATTTATCACATCATGCGGGAAACTTTAGCATTGACTCTATGGGAGGAAATTTTGATTCCAGAGGATTTTATTAGTACATGCAGGGTATATCAGACTATCCATTACCCAATTGAGTAGGGCCGACTGTATATATTGATTAAGAATAAAAAGACAAAATAATCCATGCGTTTCGAATTGTTTTTTCCACATGTTGGATTTCCCAAAGGAAAAATGAGAAAATTTACTCATACGAATTCAAAAAGAAAAAAGTGACTATATATCAAACCAAAACTTTTTTTTGAATGTTCATAGAAAGCATGAAATTTTTAACGAAAGCAGATGATGAATCAAAAGTGGATTTAATGTGTTTATGACCATACTATTAAATTTTTTGTAAAAAATGAAGAATTTATTGACAAGCTTTCATATTATTTTATCTTTTTTTCAGTATGCATAATTTGGAATACACAGGTAAGATGTGTGGATATGTTACTGTCCAAATCAAAAGTCTAGCATCTTTGCTAAATGGTTGGCCACTTTGCACATTACCCACTTCAGACTCCTGTAACTTCGCAAGTGACTGACCACTTTGCAGAGATGCTAGACCGGGTATAGATAGATGGGTCATTTGTGGTTGTGGTTTTAATTATCTGTCACCTATACAATAAATTTGATGGTATTGAGATATATTTCATGTGTAATGCGTAGGCAGAGATATACATGAAAGGCTGGCGGTGGGGGGGGGCATGATAATGAAAGCTGAAGGGTATTATGATGATGCCATTCATATTTATGCATATAAATTACATCAGTCAGATCGGTCATTGACGCTGGAAGGGGGGGGGGCAATGCTCCCCTGCCCTTCCTCTGTATTTCTGTCTGTGGTGTGATGCCAATATTTTAAGGATTGGTCAACAGCAGTGTTATCCGAAAATATAAATTTGGAGAGTAATTTCACTCTTCAAAATTTTAGGGGTATTTTTTTTATCAGCGAGAAATAGCTGTAAAAAAAATTACCTAAAATTTGAAGGAGTATTTTCACTCAATGAAATTTGGAGAAGTAAAATCAAATTTCACAATGCATGAATCATGCATATAGATACACATTGGCACACCTTATTGTTGACAAACACTGGTCAACAGTAAGGTGACAATATGTTGAAGTTGAAATCATTGCAATGAATGCTGTTTTTTTTTCTGAATTTATGCTGACCCCCCTCTTCTTTTTTTTTTTTCAATTTCTGCTCTGTTTGCCCTATTCCAATTTTCTTCTTTTCCTTGCCTATTTTTGAATTTCTGTTCCTTTTCTAACTTTCCTTTGATTTCCCATCCCTCCCCTCCCCTCCCTGTTCAGCCTCCAACATATTAAATCTTTTACCTTTCATGTCTTTGGCGCTGTTTTTGAAATTCTATAAAGCTGAGTTGTAGCACTAAGGATCTGGTTCCCAACTTCAAAGTGCAAATGTGAACTGATCTCCCCCATTGCAAAGTCTCGCCACAGAGAGCAACAGGCCTACAACTGTGCGATTATTCAATCGTTACACCTCACTCATAGTTAGAAACATGGTAGATGGCAGCACTATGCATAACAAGCATTATACAGAAACGAACTTCACGTTAGATTCGCAACACTACGCACATATTCCAGCATGTAACAATCCGTTAGATGTTCTGCAGAGGAATATGGACGAAGTACATGTGTGGTTTAGTAGTAGCACTAAGGCAAAATGACGCTACTACTACTCTTGAACTTTCTTTCTTTGGATGGACAACAACTATGCATATCACAGAAAGTGAAAAGTTAATACAGTCATAGGAAAATTTTAGCAAAACAAATGTAATACAAAGGGGAGTAGGATGGGCAATGCATGATGCATGGGGGGGCATACAACTACTCAGGCCCGTGACCAAAGTGATAGAACAATAGATTTGACCATCTTTTCCCCTTTTTCAATCTAATCATTTTCTCACATTTGGGGGCTAGGGGACCAGACCCCCCCCCCCCAAGTCCCCCCCTTGCTATGGCCTTGACTGCACAAATACACTTCGTAAACAACATTCCTTTGCAGATTTTCTAACAAATTGGTTCTTGGAACACGTGTGCAAACATGGGTGGCCGTAACACATTTATGTTGTTAGAATTAAGCTTCTTCAAGCTTGGTCTGGTGCTGCCATCTGTCTACCATATTTTGAAGTGAAGATGGTAAATGCTTGACTTTTCCTATTATGCAAGTATCGTGTGGAAGGTCTGTCTGCTTTCCATGGAAAAACATTTTTCAAATGAAAGACCACTTCATATTAGTGCCTCAAAATTTGGAAACTGAAAAAAAAACCTACTTCATTTGATCACCACTGTGTATTGATTGTGTATCCTACTCTGTATTGATCACCAGGGGTTTGAACCTGGATCCTTATGATGAGATCCTGGATCCAGCATGTGGCTTGCTACCTTGTGGCGTGTTGCCATCCCTGGCAAAATGATTTTTGAGAACACAGCAGAAACAGCTTGTTGACCAAAAACCATTGAACACCAAAACATGCATACAAATGGTGAGTATTGGGTGCCCAATACTCCTGAAGTTTTGCATTGGAATGTAGGAGTAGTCATATGTTCGGTCTTTCTGTATTAACAGCTTTCTTTAATGCTTTGTGTCTTAACTCCTACTATTTAACATATCGATCATTTAATTGACTTCATTTTGAATGCACCAGAACAGTTTCCCAAACTGTTTTTTATATCGTCGATTTTTTTTCCCGATCTCCCCAACCGAAACAAGCCCATACGATTCTGTATAATACTCACAGCTATACCATCCCCTTGATCATTCCAGCTCACCCTCCCTGGATCATTTTATTGCCTACATCGGGAAACACCACGTAAAATAATCTGTGAATTGCATTGATCACAAGTTCGAATTCACTGTCATTTATATTATGATAGGCTCAATGTGCATTGCATAAAATCAAGCTGTTGCTAATTTCTGTATTCTGTTCAGGTGTGGATGGAAATCTAGTTGGGAAATTGAAAGATCTTCACAAGAGGCTTATCGAAATTCAAAAAACTGCTGGTGTGGTCGCCCAAAGGATAGACGAGGCAAAAGGGATCGGCCAGTTTGGAGAGCAAAATATCACTGCTGCGGAAGATATAATCAAGAGAGCACAGGAAGCTCTTTCTGCAGCGAGGAAGTTTTTAGAAACTGAAGGCAAAAAAGCCCTGGAAGATGCCTTAGAGCGTTCTTATGACTTTGGACAGAAATCTGAGAGGATGTCTGAGATTGCGAGGGAAGCTAGAAATCATGCAGACAGGTAACATTCAGTAACAAATGGTGAATTCCTATGATTTACACAATGCAACATTAATAGAAAAGAATTTTGTGAGCATTATAACACCAGTATGCAAGAGGGCTTGGGTTTAATGTCATGAGAATGCTTAAAATATATTGGTGACAATTCTGTTGATGCAAGCCAGCAAGTTATGTCTCATATGAATTAACTGAGAGCATTGTGAGATTTCTTAGCATGGGAAAGAATCTAAGAACATGTTATCTTCTTATTAATATATTTAAAGTGGGTTTTTAGAATGAATACTTTAAGGGAAACTGAGAATGTTGCGATCATGACAAGACCATCATACACTATGAAAGAACCAAAGATTTCATATTGATTTGATTTCACTAACAATTTTTTTCTATTTTTTTAGACAAGAACAAGAAGCAAAAGAAATTGAAGGCATCGTTTTTTCAGCAAGAAACACATCAAAAGAAGCTTTTGAGAAGGCCAACAAGGCATTACAAGATCAAGTATTCACATCTGAAAATATAAGACAACTTGAGAGAAAGTAAGCCATATCCATTCATCTTGCCTACTTCTTAACTGCAAATGCACCTCATGCACATTCCTCTGGGGAATTTCTAATGAATCAGTACATGCTAGGAATGTGTTATGAGTGTGTGCGTAGCCTTAACATACAGTGAAACCTCGATTTAATGATACTCTGAGGACCAAGAAAAAATATCATTGTAGAGGGATTATCATTATATAAAGAGGCAGCAGTTTAACATTGGTAGGGTTACCAGATTCGAAAACTGAGAAAGGAGGACACCTGCGCTCACCCTTAGTGACATAACTTATCTCAATTTCCCCAGTAGATGGTCTCACTATTCCAACCAACACAAAACCATCCAAAATAATAATTTTTCTCAATTCGAAAAACATAACTGCTAAAAAAACAGAAACAGAAAAATTCTGGGGATTTTGACAGCTATTGGTGAATGCATGTGGGGGGAAAAAACACAAAAACACTCATGTCAATGAAGAAATATGTTTCACAGCAGGAAAACAATTTTTTCCCAGAAAGGAAGAAAAATAATAATCTCTGAAACTTTTTTTTGAAAAGGAGGACAAAAGGGTGAACTTTCTGTAACATAGGAGGATGCTTGAAATGACATAAAAAAGGAGGACATTTGAGTAGAATACACATTTCCAACCAAAATTTGAGGAAAATATCTGTAGAGGGGCTTATCATAAAATCGGGTATCATTATAGCGAGGTTCCACTTTATTTATGTTGTCAGAATTGTGCTTGTTTCGTGTTCTTGCTAGTGCTACCACCTGTCTTTGATATTTTGAAGTGGAGATGGTAAAAATGTTTGACTTTCCAAGTTATGTAAGTATCGCTTTAAATGCCTGTCTGCTCTCTGCGGAGGTATTTTTTCAAATAGAAGACCAGCTTGCATTCGCACCTCAAAGTTGGAAAACTCCAGAAAACAACCTTCAGCTGACCTCTGTGCTACCAATGGGGTTTCAACTTGAATCATCATGGTGAGAGTTCAGCACGATGTACACATGACTGCACAGCAGTATTTATCTTGACTATCACCGTTAAATGGGTATAACTATATTAACTTTACATAAGAGAGTCTTTTAAAGAATTATACACACAACACAGAAGAGCTTTCCTAACTTTTTTTCTGACCCAGATCAGTAAATTTGGCTTCAAAGTGTTCTAGTTATTTTTTGAGTTACAAGGCTGAGTGGATTCCATTTTTTTCTTTTAATACTGGTCCCAAAGCAATTTTTCTTTTTTAAATGCAGCTCACAAGATGCTCAGATAGTTACAAGGTTTAGATAATCAAGGTTTTGATACACCGTTTTTATAGACAAATCATTCAGAGGGAAAAGAAATGTTCCTTAACTTGAGATAATATGAAATCGTTTAACCATTTCTAGTTTGACTGATACAGAAGCCATGTTGAAGAGAGCAAAGGAACTTGCTCAAGAGGCTAAGCAGAAAGCAGATAAAGCTTATGATGAAGCTTTGGACCTGTATACAGATGTGAACTCTATTGTACTTCCAGATGTTGATCCATCTTCCATGAGAGAACGGGCTTCGGATATCATTGCTGAAGTAAGTCGATGAAAAACAATTTAATAAAGCTGATATTTGTAATAATAAGAATGAAGGTATCAAGTATTTCATGCTATGATTATTTGTGATAGGTAATTGAAGATTTTCTTACAAAAAATATTTTTCCTCCAATTATTTTTTGGATTGTGGCTCAAATATATCCCACTGGTTTTTTCCCTACCAACTACAGTGATACAACACATTGATGTACATCAAGATCAGAAATAAAACTTAAGCATCCCCCCTTTCCCCCATTTTTTTTAAATGGAATCAGTTTTTTTGTTGTACCACAATTATGTCCTCCTCTTCTTTACTAAGTTCTTTCTTTTGAAAAGCTAATGCTCAATGGTTTTCAATTTAAAAAGCCATGATAAAAGTGAAAGTCAAATCTTAGAAAGATTTCTAATGTCTGTATATCGTTTCAATTTCCAGGCCAAAAGATTCCAAGAGAAAATCAATGGAACAGTTGAAGAGAATGATGCTTTATTAGAACAATTGCAGAAGCAGAAGGAAGATGCGGAGGGTTTGTTGCAAGATGGAGAACGCCAGAGACAAGTAAATCTTTCATTCTGCAATGTTCGAAGAATGACATTTTGGAGGAAGTGAATCACTCAAGACACAATATGTTTAGCACACCATTACATTGTTGCTCATTGACTATTGCATATATATTATTTGTAAGCATCTAACATGCACAGTAAAACCTTTCTTTTAACCCCATAAAGATGTTCACGTTTGCAATCTCTTTACACGCTCTTTTGAACCACTTAGGGAACTACCAGACACTTTTCATGTTGACAACATTGTAAAGCATTGCTCATTTGACACTTTCATGTGAAAAACAGTGTTCAATTTTTTTTTTCTTCACTAACAGCATTTACCATTGCTTATAATTCAGTTTTGCACGCAAGAAATTGATTGATATTTACTTTCACTTACAATGCTGATTGATTTTCCATTGACGTTATAGAAAATTTTTAATTATTGTAAATGGTTGCTGGAGAGTGGAGTGTTTGAAGCCACTTTCCTGCAATATCTTCACCACAATAGATGTGTATGCTTTGCGGACAAACTTTTCAAGCTGCGGACAAACTTTTCAAGCTGATAGTTTTTTTTTTGCTGAGAACAATGTCGTCTAAATGGCCTCACAGAAGGAAGTCGGGGAAATAAAACGACTTTGGCCCCATCTGTCAGTTGAAATTGTAATTTTGAAAACCAGCACATATTTAAAATTTGAGGCCTGCACATTAAACGTGCCACTTGTTTCACCTTTCTCTATCTTTGCTTTTAAGTTAGGGAGTCTTTACTGAAACCGCCCGTAAAGCGAGGATAAAAACAATTTTTTTTCAAAAGTACCATCTAGTGGTGAAACTTTCAAGTCAAGAAATTATGGGTATTTTTTTAAATTTTTGTGATGTATGAGTAGATTATATATTTTGATAATTATATTAAAAGTTTTTAATAGAGTTTAACAAATAAAATACATATTTTTTTAACAATTAAATGCCTGAAAAATGTAAACTTAATATGTATTAATTTTTAAATGATCATCATTCTAGGTGTGAAATAAGTATTAGACTGTTCTTCCAAATTACTCTCACACCCAAGTTATTGTAGGGTTGAATATATGTGGATGTTCACTCAGTTGAAAAACACATTTTCAATCACTAATTTGTAATCGATTGAGTTAGACAGTCAAACCTCTAACTGATGGGATCAAAAAACTTTTCGGGTTAGAGAGTTTTTGAGAAACTGAGTTTTCTTTATCGGGAAGGAAAAACACACCATAAATGGCAGAAAAAAAAATTTCATTGATAAAAACTAATAAATACCTTACTATATTTTACTACATACTAATGAAATTATTGGTCGGTTACACAATCAGTGTTCTATTACACTATATGCAAATATGATAAAATACACTCAATTTTTTTGTTAAATTCAATTTTATTTACATAACTTTTTTAAAATGATCCATAATCTTAGATTGATGCACATTTTTTGCTATTTGAGCCTTCACAATTCCATCTATACTAGCAAGAGCTACAAATATTTCACCCCCATCTTCTTGATTTGCTCTAGAAAATGGTGTAGAATTTTTACAGCTTGTGTTAGCATTTTTCACCGTTATTTTTTTCTAATACTTCTGGAGCATCTTCTGCTCTATTTTTGTCACCTGGGTCGGCCATACATTCAGCAGTAATTTTGGTATCAGTCAGGTTGCTGTAAGTTTGTAGTGCACTTGTTCATTTCCACAAAATCGGAAAATGAAATTTCTAGCAGCAAGTGTTTTTTAGTAATGCCCTAATGTTTTTAAATTTTATATTAAGCATTGTTCTGAGAATCAGTCATTGAAATTCGAGGGAATCACCAGATCTGATCTTTCATCACTGCTATGACTGGTGCCGAATCCGAAACTTTCTTGAAGTAATTTCTAATTCTGTTGGCTCAATTTTTGCCATGCTGAACAAGCCATCCACATGGCACCCACCCCCGTCAATCATAGTATCCGCATATGATTGACAAGATCCATTGACACAATGGGTTGTTATACGAATAATTCTTTTTTATCAGTTTCTTTCACCTCTGTATTAAAGTAAAATTTATGCAGTAAAAAAAGAAATTTGTGTTTTTTTTTATTGTCATTAGGCTTGGCCTTCCAGATAGAGAGTTTTTCGAAAATTACTTTGAGACAGAGAGGCGAAAATGAATTGTTTTAGTACAATAAATGCAAGGATGTTATAATTTTTCGAGGTATAGATTTTTTCGAGAAATAGAGATTTTGGGAAAGAGAGGTTTGACTGTACCCAAAATCAGAGACAGAAGTACACTCCAGAAATATTAATGTCAAGCTATTTGGACAAACATAATCAGCGTGATCTTATGCACATGACATTGAGTTGTTTCGTTTTGGACAGACAACTGAAATAGAGACTCAACAAAGTTCAAAACAATTGGCCTAAATAGAAAATGACAGATGAATAACTGCAGAAACATAATTAGAATACAAAAATAAAAACTATGTTCATGTGTAGTCAATGTTGGTTCCTGTTCATAAGTCACACTCAATAATGCAATCAAGCCACAGTTTTCCCCAAGCAGAATTTAAAAAAATACTTCAAATGCTCACAGTCATGGTTACAATGCTACACCTAGTTTAGTATTGTAAGCAGTCACATTCGTAGGGGTGTTAATTTTTTTAGACAGGCACACTGACAGAAGACTGTAGAGGAGAATATTATCCACAATTTCACAGTACGTGTGTGGATGAAAGCAAAAACCATTAGTTCAGTTGTAATAACGTGAAAATAAACAAAGCGCAAAAATTTTGCTCTTGTTTATTTTCAATAATTAAAGCAAATTTGAGAACAAAATTTGTATTTTGAGAGAAAATAAGAAATTTTGCTCTCAAAATTTTTGCTTCTTAATGCGAATCACTCCTTAACTGAAGTTCCACTGTACTTGAATTTGTAATTGTAAAAACAACTATGATAAATTCATATTGGATCAATCTATTGTTACTTATTATTTTTCAAAGATTGCTGATGAGATGTTTGCTGAAGTTGACGAAGCTTTAAGTAAAGCTAAGGATGCAGTGGCAGCTGGAGAAGAAACGCTAGCTGAGGCCCGCCAGACTCTTGAAACCTTGGAAGGTAGACTATGCATCAGAATGTTTTTTACAACAAACTATAGAAACAGAACAGCAGTAGTTATTAAGTACTTTTTTTAAATGAGCATAAACGATTTACATTTGGCAAAATTTTTTGCTGAAAAATGGTTATTATTATGGAATACAGTAAAACCTCTCTTAACGTACACCGCTCAGATGTGGTCAACCCTCTTTTACGGCCAAATAATAATTTCCCCTTGTATAATAAATGTATGCATTTCAAAACCCCCTGATTAACGGCCACTCTTTCTTTTTACAGACAAATTTTTTTGTCCCATTGTTGTCCGCAAAAGAGAGGTTTTACTGTATTTATAAATTTTAATAAGAAAATATTTGATTTTCAAATGAAACATTAAAGTTTTTTAAATACATAATATAGATTCTATCTTGAATGAATATAATTTGATTCCATCATTTGTATAGCGTTTGACCTGCTTGTGCAAGAAAGTAAAGGAAAAGCAGATGATGCATTAGCGAAAATCCCATCTATCGAGCAACTGATAGAAGATGCAGAAGCTAAGACTGAATCTGCAGAGGAAGGTCTCAGCGGAGCAAAACTTGGTGCAGGAGAGGCTCGTTCCACTGCTCAGGAAGCCCAAAATGTTGCTGAAAAAGTCTCAGAGGTTTGTGATGAAAACACACACTTTGATGTTTAATTTTTTCTTCCTTTTCCTACACATTTCACTTCTTTTTATTATTAACGAGGAAACATATCCTTGAGGGGGGGGGAAAGCTTGTTCTAAAGTTCTTGTTCCTTAACAGCATTAGGGCCTTTCAAGTATTACGTATGTACCCATGGGGAAAGGGAAGTTGTCATTCACTGATTTTTGATGACATAACTGGGGGGAGTTTGAACGATGATTGCGCAAACACTAGGGTATGAAATCGGGAAATAATCTATGATTTCCAAAACTGTGTATATAAATTGGAAGGCTCTATCATTCTGGTACTTGTAATCAAGCAGAGAGGGGCTACAAAACATTATTTGGCCTGGGAAGGTGGAGCATGATATGGGTTATAGCAAGATCGGGGCTAGGCAGAGGCAATGAAGGTTTGATGTTATGGGTGACAATCTAGAGAAGACAGTAAATTTTAGGGATGGGAGAAGGGTAATTTGAAGTGTTTCTTTGGGGGGGGGGGCCCTTGTGGGAAAGAACCCACACCCTCTCACTTGCTAGGTGAACATCCTGTGGTTCACAACCTTTGGAAGAGGATGGCCCGGTAAATGTCTTTTGTGTAAATGAAAGGGCCAGTCATACACACAACTAACGAGAAAAATGAAATTGTAACTCACTCAGGGTCCAGTGTGACTAGTGTTAGTGTCTGGTGGTTGAGAAACACTGCCCTAGATCATTAGACTACAAAGGCAACGAATATATCAATCTTTCCTTAGAGCTCATGCACACTGAACGGGACCGTACTTGCAAACGTAACCGTCCTTGCTTTTTTCCTCCTGTACTGAACAGGACCAAGTAAACCCGTTCAGTACAGGACGAGAAAAGTTGGTAAAGAACACCAAAAACTAATGGACACACAATGCTCCTTCCCAACTTTTCTCTTATTTTGGAATTTGAATATCTCAGCGAATATTGAACAAAAAAATTTTTTTGTTAACCTCATGAGATACAGGGCAACAACTGTCTAACTGGAAGTTAGGAAACAAAGGGGCATATAAAAATTTAGATTTTTTTCTTTTTGTTGCACACTGCATTTTCACTCTCAAAACTGGTACAGGGTAATTTTTTAATGCTTTTTGAGCATTTTTTAAAATTGAAATTGTACCTCTAGTATAGCCAGTTGATAAGATAACGGCAGCATTAGCACTTACAGGACATCCTGTGTATAGACGGAAGGTCTATAAATTGAAAAAAAAGTACTTATAAGGATATTTTATAAAATGAATTTAGGTTTCTTTTGTTAATCACTGCATGCTTCTGATCTACTGACCAATCGGGCACAGTTGGTTGCATCTCATTGATGCATTGATGCACCCCTGACCCACCCAAAAGTACACAGGTTAACTTTCATAAATCAGGTGCTGCAGTCCTACCCGGTATGAAACTTGGCAGGGTGAAACAGAAATAAATCCTGAGTCAAGTGCCAATGAGGTCTGATTTGCAGGGGGGGGGGGGGGGAAGATGCCACACCTCTTAACGTCTGTCATGAGGTTTTGCTATATAGATACACACAGATCTGTAATAACCTTCAACCGCAGAGCTTAGCGCTACATAACGGCAGTGCCAAGCTGAAGCCCTATCCTACAAGTATAGGGCAAAATACCAAACAGTGGGGTGGTAAAACTAACCTGTCTCACGACTGTCATGTGCACTGTTGGTAAGCCCAATATGACTGAATATAAACTTTACACTTGATTTTATTCATAATTTGAATGTTTTTTATTTTCAGAATGCACGCTCGGTCCGGGACGAAGCTGATCAAACAAAAGACAAAGCGAATAAACTGAAAACTCAAGCAGATGAACTTGCTGGCCAAGTTGAAGCTACAAATGGACGAATTTTGGAATATGAGGACCGTGCTACTGATGACGAACAACTCGCAAAAGAGGTTTTGAATGTTTTCATGTGATCTTTTCATCCTCATAAATTTTATTTTAGGTCTTTTTCTCTTGCATAAAATTTTAGGCATAACTTGATTTGAAAGAAATACATTTTTTTACTGCTAATAAACTTCTTTTTTGATTACTGCTACTTGAAGTCACAAACGTTTTAGCTTTTTTTTATTTGACAGTTTTCTCGAATTTTTTCAGGCCCTGGAACAAGCTAACCAAGCCAAAATCAGTGCCACAGATGCTTCAGTTCAGGTCAAGAATGCATTGGATACAGTTGAAGACATTTTGAGAGCTTTAGGTATTTAATTTTAATATATTACGCTTTCTCACAGATATGGAAGGTTTTCAGGCTGTTGCATATTTCTTGCTTTTTAACAATGAATTTATCATCATGAATTAGTATATGAACTCATTGCTTACAGAAGACGGGCATCTTCAGGAATCATTGAGTAAATTTATACTTGATCGCTTGAACAATCACTCGTTTCGAAAGATGCTGTAACTAAAGCAAATGAATGGCACATTTATTTACTGTTTTGAACTGGATAAATGGCAGAAATCCTTTCATCATACTATCATTGGAAGTTGCATCTCTTTGTATCTGAGATTCGATGCTTCACTGATATACAGTCTGAACTCATTATAGCATATCAGAAAATTGTTTTAGAGAAATAGTTCTCAGGGCCGAGTAAACGAACAAAAATATGAGGGTTGTGGTTTAAGAAAAGCTTTTATAAGTAAGTTGCATACTAACCGTATTTGAGCTCAGTGAAACTCTGCTATAATGAGTAGAGCTTATAATGAGAATCTATTACGAGTAGTTTGTAAGTGATTGTCAAAGAGTTAATGCTAACGATACAAAACATATTTGTTCATGACGAGTTGAGAATCAGGAAGCTCTTGCTATAATGTCAACAAAATTCTCAAAAATCCCCTTTCTTTTCCACTTTTCAAGAATTCAACGAGGCATGGATTACTTACCACTTGTCATCACACATGCTCCTTGTAAACATAATTCCAAGGTATTTTAACAAAGGATGGACACAGAAAAGTCAAATTTTTTACCTCTTTTTTCGAATGTTAGGCTTTACTAATATAGTATAACTTGGTTAATTTAAATTTTAGATAATTTGCAATTTTGTGAACTCCCCTTGGGTTTTCTATCTAATGTAATGTTAAAATTTCTTATTTTATTCAAATTTTTTTCAAATGTTTTGGATAATTCAAAGTTGGAGGAAAAAAGTCATGATATTGGTATATGAGTAAAACATGTGTATTTGCAGATGGACTTGATGACATTGATACAAGCTTGTTGGATGAACTCGAGACCCGATTAGACCAAGCGGAAAAAGAACTGAAAGAAGCAGATTTTGAACCGAGAATGGCGCAGCTAAGACAATCCAGGGAGCACCAGAACCACTGGATGAGAGACTATACAGAAGAAATCAAAAAGCTGGAGAAAGACGTTGCCAACATTGCAGATATCAAAGCAGCATTGCCAGACAAATGCTACAGAAGTGTTGTTCTAGAGCCTTGATTTATGTTTTTTTATTTTTAAATTCTTTCATATGTTCCTATATCATCTCAGGCATAAATGACTTTAAACACTGATCATATCATCGTCACTGCCTCTTATCGAAACGGAAGTATTTTTACAAACCAAAAAAATGAAATAAATGTATTTCAGATACCAAAGGAAGGTTTCACATCGAAATATTTTCATTAACAACTATCCTTGTGTACAAAAGTCTAATTTTTGTGTTCATCATATTTTTACAACATGTGTTACGGACCAAGTCCAGCCACTCCACGAAGTGCCCAAACTTAATGCATTGGCTGTGGCATGTATAAATATTAGTGTGCCATGAGTAACTTTTGTTTCTTTGTCTTATATAGAAATATTTTTTCATATGAATAAGCCAATCCTGGCTTTAATGATGTTATCGTGATAATAATTATAACGACCCTAAAAATGCAAAAATCCTTTGATACCTTATATATATATAATCATTACGAACCAAATAATTATTTCAAGAAGATATCATTTACGGTCGATCTGAATTATTTTTATATTGTGCCAAATTTTATTATCAAATGTTTTCATTGTAGTCAGTCAGTAAGCAGTTTCGTTTTTGATCATGGCTTCATTATTGTGTGTTTATTTCATTAAAATATATATAATATATATTTACATTTTTAATGAATGGAATTTCTTTTCGTTTGCTCATTTTGAGGCATTTTATGATTAAGTAAGTATTTGTGCAATGAATGAAAAAAAAAATTGTTTTTGTTTTTTTAATCAGGTTTTTGTATTATTGCCGATTTGAAGCTTCAATAAATACAATGTTACGTATTCAAAATTTCAAGGTTGTTCATTCATATACTGTACAATAAGTGCAGCGAATGATGAATTCCAAAAAGTTTGGGAACTACTGCTTCAAACGAATTGGTGTGTGCGCCGGAAACTGCTGCATGTGTGTCCATAATGCAATTAAGTATGTCTGAGGCATGTTTGAAATACCGCTGTGCATCTTCCGAATCGAAGTGAAAGTGGCATTGCAATAGTTTTTATGTTTGATGGTCTACCGGCTTCCTTTTTGAGAAATTGTTTTTAAAAAACTTAAGCAGGCATTGTGCACAGTATATGTATATTTATTTCTAGTGAAATAAATTCATGGGGTGTGCTTTATAACAAATCAGAGAAGAATGGAAATATATCGGATGATGAACGGCACAGAGACTGGCACTTGGGTTCTCAAACTTTTTCATCTGCGGTGCCCCCTTACTCTAATCAACATTTATCTACAGCTCCCCACACAAAGCAGTTTAACAAAGAATCTCTTTGAAAAACCTTCGGGTTGCTCAGCGGTGCTGCAGACAAAGGTTGGCGCGAGCAGTTTGAGAACCCCTGGACTAGAGAGTTCTTGGTTTTTCTCCTCATTGCTTCAAGATTCTGTTTTTTAATAAAGGTGGGAACAGAGGCTCATCTGAACCTGCTTCCAGATGAAGAGCTTGAGAATAATTTTCGAAAATGGTAATGAAAACCTCCACTTTCTTTTTTTTTTTCTTCTTCGCTTAAAGAACTAGTACAAACCCAATCACTGTGAAACTGTAAGAGGCACATATAAATGGAGATTTTTTTAATTTTTATTTTTCTCACTCATCGTTTTAATCAATAAAGGTGGAAAATGAAAAATTCAATTTTTTTGAAATTAAGTTTTTTTAAAGATCAAAAGTCATTTAGGAGAATAGGCGCCAATGTAGACAAAGCAACAACTCCCGGCTACGCCACTGCACGGGAGAGGCACAATGCATGCTTGCCCGTTTGAAAGAGTATCTAGTTGCGGCCCTGGGTAAAAGGTCTCCAATATTTAAGTGCCAGTGAGAGTACATTTGCAAACTTTTTCAGTGGACACTATCATCCAAATTTGTTAACAAATCATTTTTTTTATGACCATGCATTAGCAGTTTGGTAATCATTCTAGGGTGCCAATGTAAACCTAGTACACACTTAGGTATTCTTCTACACTAGGGAAGTAGAGTACGTGGGATTTTCTCGTGGGGGGGGGGGGCAATGTTTCACATTTCTTCTCTTCCCGGGGGATTATGTTCCTTATTGCAAAAATTCACCACTATACTGGGAGGGGATAGCCCTAAATACAGAATAATTTTACAGAAATTGCTACAGAAATAAATTTTTCGCCATGTTCCTTACTTGGGATGCTGTCTTCCAGAATTGGGAGGGGTTTTATAATTGGAATCTGGTTTCTAGTCATAGTCATTGAAAGAAAAAAAAAATCCCCTTTAGTTTTTTGAAAGAATTCGCTTTGGTGGCCCGGTGTGGGCACTCCTGACGCACAGAGCCGCAACTGAGAGAGAGAGCGTGGAAATCCGGTGCGCCGGGCACTTGACCATGATGAGCGCTGAGTTTGCACTTTTTCCTTAAATGTTACTGGGTTTGAGCGCCGAAATGGAACCTGGCCCTGGCGTCAGATTAATTTTTTTTTCTAGTTGCGGCCCTGCTTAATTCTGGGCCTGGTTATCTGGAATTTGGGTTTCTGAAACAACGAAAGGTGTTCAGTTGTGTGTAAATGTGTACAGTGCCATCGCTAGCCATTCCCGTACCCTGTACAAGAATTTGCATTTATGTCCCCTTCTGGCCCCCTCCAAGTGGGCCCTGTGCGGGTGGTTTGTTATAAGTTTACCGTCCACGTATAAATGCGTTGCACTATTAGGAAATTCTTTTGAGGCGAGAGACAGACCAGGGATCTGGTGCGCCAAAATGCATGGTTTCCCAATTTGTGAGAGCACTGTACATTTTTTCTAATTGCTCCTTGTGAGATGGATAGGAAAACGGCAACACCAAACGTAGGATCTCTGTTCGAGGAGGGCCTAGAAATCAGAAGACTCATTATTTCTTACGCCAATATTTAAAAAAATGCGGTGTTGGCGATTCGATTGGGGGGGGGGGGAGGTATTGGGGAACTCGCTGACGGCTCTGCCGACTGAAGCTCAATCAATGCTGCGCTTTTAACAGTGATGGCAACTCGTGGGCGAAATTGGACAACATAGGAAATTTCTTGGTGTTTGTGGGAAATTTTGAGAGTTAATCAAACAAAAGAATTTTTGCTGAAAAAATATATAAATGCATAAAACTGCTTTTCTAGTGTAAAAAAATACTTGACTACATATTTCCATCGATAGATGGCAGCACAATATTCGAAATGTGTGGGAAAAATTTAGTCAAAAGAGAAATTTTCGAGTGAAATTTAGCTCGACGAGGTTGCCATCACTGGCTTTGAAGCTAGGTTTTTTACGCCGCGTAAACCGAATCGGGCCATTGCACGTCGGCAGAAACCGGTTACATAATCTCGCTACGCGACTGTGTTTTCCTAGCTTGGTGCATCCACTGAGCTATAAGTAAACTTACTTTACTTATAGCTCAGTGAGCGCATCAGATCACAGGGCGGTTATATAGTATATGGCCCTGGCAACAGCTACTCTGTTGTCTGCATGCTCCGGTTTGAAGGGAAGGGAAAGAAAACACAACAAAAATGAAGAGAAGATCGGTGAAACGCGCGGCGCACAACGCATTTGATTCCTCGAGGAGTCAAATGCAAACAGCCTAGAAGCAGTCCGCTAATCATGCCCGACGTAAAGCGTTGTCGCGAGCCGCGTTGCGCTCGCTGTAGGAAAACAGTCATACTGCTTTTCTTATGGGTGAGTGGACGGCGTGTCGCGCTGAGTGATTCACGTTGCGCCACGGGCGGACATGCGTGGGTGAGGGGGCCCAGCATCAAGGGGGGAGTTAACTGACTGATCTAATGCATATATGTATATATGAATTGACATCATCATCATTTTGCCCCCCCCCCAGCAATAATGATCGTGCCCCCCCAGACTTCCAAGTCTTCCACGCCTATGCGTTGCGCGCAGCACAGAAAACCTGCTCCTAGGAAAACCCCTCTTTAATTCGGGCCACGATTTGAAAGGTATCCAGTTAATCAAGTGATCTGTAAAGATGCGGTAGATCACTCAAGTCCGGCCCATGGGGCCCGAGCCTTCCCCCAATATTTTTGTGCACCAAACTCGGCGCCCCAGAAAATTCGGGTGGATTTGTTTCTCACACTTTGGCTCAGAAAAAACTGTTTTCTCTGATAGTGAAATCATCTGCTCGAAATTTTATTTGTTTACTTTCCTTTAGAATCTCAATCCATTTGTTCTTTGACAACTTGTTCCAGGGCCGCAACTAGATGCTTGGTCACCCGGGGCAAGTGCGCATCGTGGCGCGCCCTTGTTGTAATGTTGAAGGAGAGGTTTGAGAATAAAATTTGCGGCCCCCCTATTCCAGCGTCCGTCTACTCCCACGACCACCTAAATTACACATCTAGGTGGTCGTGCTACTTCCCCATAGTTTCGGCACTGGCCATATTGCCATTCGCCCCGCTAGGAAAACACAAACGCGTAGCGTGATTGCGTAACAAGTTTCTACCGACGCGGAATGATCCAGTTCGGTTCACGCGACGCAAAAAGCCCATTCCTCGGGAAACCCGGCTTTAATTATGTTTTATATAATTTTACCGTCAGTATAGTAGCGCCATCTTTTTCAAAAAATTAGAAAAGTAGTGTTATTTAAGGTGAGCGCCAGGTGTCCTCCTTACTCAGTTTTGAATCTGGTAACCCTCATCCGAAGACCACATAATCTGTATTTTCCATCGAGCTTGTAGAAAAAGTATAATTATTTATTAAAGATTACTTATTTAAAATATAAAAAATTTCATGATAATTTCATTCCTCAAAAATGAAATTAATTATTATTATGTTATTAATTATTAATTATCATGCAAATTAATTTGCATGCATAAGAGGAAGTAAATTATCATAAAAAGGTTCCCCCCCCGCCCTCCCATTTTGATCAATGGTTCTTTGGTTCATAAAAATTACGAAGTCAATGATGTTATTATTCTAAAAAAAAACCGATCTCTATCTGTCTCGCTCTTTTTTTTCATCATTATTTGAGTCGTTAAAAATTTTGAGATTAGATGGCAGCACCAACAGTATATAAATTAAGCCTCAGAGTTTCTGTCGTCTGCTTCTTCCAAGGTTCTTTGTTTTTGGCGTCTCCTAGTATTATGAAAAAATAACTGAACTTTTAGTTTGAATACCCAGCTCAGTCTGTGAGCTTAGCTTGTAAGGAACCAAACGAAGCGACTTTTTACCTGTCGTCTGCTCATTAAGAGGTTCTTTGTTTTGGATGTCTCCTTATGCCCAGATAAAATAGCCGAACTTCTAGTTCAGACTCCCAGCTCGGTTCATGAGCTTCGTTCATAAGGAACTGAGGGGAATGAAGAATATAGTTTTTTCATATTCACCACATGTGTTACTTTTAAATCTGATATTAGATGGCAGCACCTACACTATTAATTGAAGTGAGGTAACTGACTTACCTGTCGTCTGCCTGTTGGAAGGTCCTTTGTTTTGGACGTCTCCTTGTGTCCTGCGAAAATAACTGACCTGTTAGATTGAACTTCCAGTCTTTCCTCCATGAGTTCAGTCTATGAGCATTGTAAAGCTGTAAAGCCGCCATTCCCATAGCCTCTTTTAAGCCCTGTACCAAAGCGCTTGAAGAGAAAGCGTTCTCACTTCAATGGGGAAACCGGTCGTAAGCTTGCGCCAAAGCGGACGGGGTCAGAACTACTATAAGTCGCACTGCGCATGCGCATCTGATTTTTTTTTTAAAAAAAAAATTGGATCCTCCATTACTTTTTTTATCCATTCCACGTGCTTGTTGGCGTGTTTTTTTACGTCTCATTTCCACTTAAATTTTGCCGTTTTTTAACGAATTTGTCAAAAGGCCCTTATCAGGGCCAATTTTTTTTTATTTTCTCATCGGTTTCTCTGTTCTCTAGCTTTTATTCTTTTCCTTTTTATTTGTTTTTTTTCTCCCATATTTCATCGTAATTCGAAATGTCGAATCACTGCAGCTTCCTAGGATGCGAGAGGAATTCGAAGTCCGAAGGAGCTCATATGTTTCGCTTTCCGAAAGACAAGATCAGGTTAGTAATGAATTTATTTTGTTTTACAATTCTTCATCAGAGACGTATGCAGGGTCGTTGTGAGGGGCCCCTAAATGTCAAAGCGCTTGAAGAGAAACTGTTTGCAAACGCTTTGCTAAATGTGCGAAAATGCCTAAAAAAAGTGGAAAAGGTGGCCAAATGTATTGTTCTAGCACTTAGGTCCACCTCCGAAAAAAATTTCTGGCTACGGGCTTGCGCGGGGGGGGGGGGAAATATTACGTGCCCTGTGACAAAAATATTTTCAAAAAAATTAACAAGGAAAGAAAATTTGAGAAGGGGCGGGGGAAATCATTGTCCCTGTGCAGAAATTACCAGAGATAATACCACTGCACTCTAATTTACCTGGGTCCCGGGACCAAGGTTATTGGCAAAATCGATGTACTTTTTGAGTGAAAGTGGGTCCCTCCAAAAAGTTATTGTAAAAAGTAGTATTGTCCACTGCCCCCCCCCATCATTCACTGGTAACCCTGCGAATCAAATAATTCATGCTGGTAGATGCAGTCAGGGCGGTGCAATTGCACGAGGTGTCAAATGATAAGGGGCGTCGAAACACATTAGATATACATTGCTAGAAAAATGACGAGAAAAAAAATTGAAGGTTTGAGTGTATTTAATACAGTCGAATCCCATTTTAACAAATACCGATAGAGCGAAAATCTCGTTTTAATGAACAATTTTCTAACTCCCAAATAAGTTTACATGGGAACAATGCTAGCGAAACCTGGAATTACTTTATAAGAAAATTTCGTTTTAATGAAGTGATTCCTCCGGTCTCTTGGCGTTTGTTATAACAGGATTCAACTGTATTGCAATTTTCGAAAAAAGAATGCATGGGCAGTGCACCTAAACATGAACAATACGTAGCGATTTCGTTCGTTTTTCCAAGGATTTATAGACAGGATAGAACGCTTATTGTCTCAGGCACATTGTTTCTTGTGATTTTTTGTTTTAACTAAGATGCATTGCATTGAACATTTTCTTTGATTTTTTTTTATAGATGCCGAGCATGGGTAGATGCCTGTAGAAATTCGAAATTAGTTGGGATTCCTGAAGCAAGGCTGAATGCAAACGCCCGTGTTTGTGACCATCATTTTCAAGAATGGTGCTTCATGAATATCAACCAGAGAGATCGTTTGGTCCACAATGCCATTCCAAATGCTCCTAAGCCTCCTCGCAATGTCCACCCAGACACGTATGTATCTGATGACTGTGATAAAGGTACCATACATCCAGTAACCATGGTCAGCAACCATCAAGGTGTGCTTTCTGGGTCTATGCTTACACCTTCCTTTACTCCACCATCAACTGCAGATACTTCTCAACAAACTCCTGCATCCTGCAGTAGACCTACTCCAATGTCCTACAGTACTCCTGTGTCCAGTAAGAAATATACACCTCGAAAGGTAAAGCTGGCGCAAAAACTCAAAAAACAGAAGGATTCTGCACGAAGATTGAGAGCAAAGTTTGCCAAATACAAGAAGTCCATCCAGATTGCTACACAACGCTCTCTGAAGCAGAATCTTGTCGAGCAAGGTGTGAGCGATAATCTTTCAACTTTCATCGCCCGGCAAGTGAAACTCAGCACACAAAAACTGAAAGGCAAGAGATTTACGCAATATGATAAAATTAATGCATACAAAATTTTCTGCAAGAGCCGTTCAGCATATCGTATGCTTCGGAGTTTTCTGCAACTGCCATCACCACAGACACTTCAGCGTTTTATTTCATCACGTTTGTCTAAGCCCGGAATTAACAGAGATGTTTTAACTGCATTGAAAGACGTTTTGCAAGGAAAGGGCAAGCAAGAACGATTGTTTGCTCTGGTTTTTGACGAGATGTCGATCAAACCATTCTTGGTTTACGATAAAAGTGCAGATAGCATTGTTGGGTTTGAAGACTTCGGAAACGGTGTGAAGTCTGAAAATTTGGCCAAACAAGCACTTGTGCTGATGTTGCGCAGCCTGACAAGTAAAAGAAAACTGCCTTTGGGATTTTTCTTCTCCTGCAATGGCATGCCTGCAGATAAACTGAAGGAAATTGTTTTGGGTACTCTGCAGGCATTGTGTCAAATTGATGTTGTTGTGAAAGCTCTGGTTTGCGATCAAGGCCCAAATAACTCGAGACTCTTCTCCATGTTAAACATACAACCTACTCAGCCCTACTTTTTTTTCAATGGCCAAAGAATTTATGGCATTTTTGATCCCCCACATCTACTGAAAAACTTGCGTAGAAATCTAATGAAGTACAATCTGGACACAAGTAAAGGACTAATATCTTTCCAACATATAAGAGACTTTTATGAGTTGGACAAAAAAATGTTTGCAAGATGTGCTCCAAAATTATGTGATAGTCATGTTTATACCTGTGGTCTGAACTCAATGAAGGTGAGGCTTGCTGCTCAAGTGTTCAGTAACTCAGTATCGGCAGGTATGAATTTATGTCTAATGGGCGGTTTGATCTGTGCATCTGCTGCACCAACTGTAGAATTCGTGAAAACTATGGACGACATTTTCGATTCTACAAATGGAACCCGGCGGAAACCTTTTCGTGGCAAGCCATTGCATTGCGCTGTTTCCTCTGACAGTAACCATTTACAGGTCTGGGAGGAAACCTGTAGTTTCATTGAGTCGTGGAACTTTGTGAGCTCTAGTCCTTCTAAGAAGCCACAGAAAAGACCCCGCTCCAAAGCTGGTTGGACACTGACGTTGAAGGCGTTAATGATGCTGTCCAAAGAACTGTTGTTAGACATGCAATTTTTCATGCCCGGTCGGTGCAATCAGGATTGCATCGAAAATTTTTTTAGTCGAGTGAGAGGCAGTGGCGGTAACAACACAAATCCCAATGCTTTTGAGTTCCGCACTGCTTATAAATTAGCATCTGTGAATTCCTGCACAGCAAGTAGGGCTTCAAATTGTCAACCAGACAACGATAAATTCATGTTTCATTTATTGTCATCGGGTTCACAGACTGTGGTTGAAACGGAGATTGAGCAAGCCACGACAAAGCCAGATTCGGAAGATGAAGAACTGAATGCTTCATGCATGGATGTTTTAGATTTCGCTGAGTTGAATACCTGTGCTTACTTAGCTGGGTATCTCTCACGTAGAGCACTAGCAAATATCAATTGTGATATTTGTGAAAATCAGCTCATAGACAAGACAAAGCAGTTGACAAATCATTCTTTCTTCACGCATTTCAAAGAGTATATCTACACCAACAACAGTAGCCAATATGACTTGAAAGGCTTGAAGCATCCAACAGAAGACTTGGTGAAGTACGTAGCAGCTGGTATGGCCATTTCTGAGACAACTGTTACAACACTTTTAGCCAAGGATTCTGTGTTGGAAAATCTTAAAAAGTCTATGGCTACAACTAGACTTTTGAACTTTATGAACTGTGCTCAACATGGTGAGTTAGTTAAAGGCAGACTTGTGACGTTCACAGCTAAACTAGCCATAAAAATGCATCTGCGAGAATTAAATAAAAAAATCACCGCCACAACTACAGATCTGAAGGCATTACGAACCTCAGCAAAGAGGAAATTATGAGCGATGACCACATTTTATTTTTTTTTCTATTTTCAGCGAGTACATGGTAAGCTACATGCTAAGCTTTTAAATGAAATAAATTGAAGAACCAAAAAAACTGGTAAGGCATGCGTATGCAAACAAAGAGATGTGGAACCAATCAGGCTACGGCAATGGCTATATAACACAGCAAGTGTCTGGCATAGTTGTTAGATCGGTTACTGCTGCTACAATGGCAGGTTATCGAGATTTAAGTGAGTTTGAACGTGGTGTTAGTCGGTGCACGAGAGATGGGACATAGCATCTCCGAGGTAGCGATGAAATTTGGATTTTCACGTACGACCATTTCACGAGTGTACCGTGAATATCGGGAATCCGGTACAAAATTAAATCTATGACATCACTGCGGCTGGTAAAAGATCATGCAAGAACGGGACCAATGACGACTTACGAGAATCATTAAATGTGACAGATGTGCAACCCTTCTGCAAATTGCTGCAGATTTCAATGCTGGGCCATTAACAAGTGTCAGCGTGCGAACCATTCAATGAAACATCATCGATATGGGCTTTCAGAGCCGAAGGCCCACTCGTGTACCCTTGATGACTGCGTGACACAAAGCTTTACGCCTCGCCTGGGCCCGACAACACGGACATTGGACTGTTGAGGACTGGAAACACGTTTCCTGGTCTGACGAGTCTCGATTACAATTGTTTCGAACTGATGGACATCTACGGGTATGGAGACAACCTCATGAATCCATGGACCCTACTTGTCAACAGGGGAACTGTTCAAGCTGGTGGAGGCTCTGTGATGGTATGGGGTGTGTGCAGTTGGCGTGATATGACTCTGACGGGTGACAGGTACGTAAGCATCCTGGCCAATCACCTGCACCCATTCATGTCCATTGTGCATTCCGATGGACTTGGACAATTTCAGCAGAAACCTAATGCACATTAGGTAAGCTCTATATTGGTGTTTGATGTTAAAAATGGGTTTCTTGAACAATTTAATTCCTTTTGAAAAACATTGAACAAGTCTGTTAGGTTCCACAATCTCTGCTCCTTTATTTTTGTAACTTCTATCATTTTGCCCTTCTTTTTCACTTGTTCTTGTTTGCACTGCTGTTCTTCACACTGTACAGTGCTATTCTCATCCAGCGATTTAGAAATTGTGTTTGAATTGAATTTGTGGTCTTCACTCCAGCAGTGTAAAGTTATTGTGGACTTATGGACCTCTTGATTTTTAACATACCTCCTATGTTCACTTAATCTACATTTCAGAGAGCATTTGGTTTGACGATGTAGCCTTGGGGACAATCTGTGCATGGAATATAATAAATGCCTCTATATATATATTTATTTATTTAGTTGGAGAGATGGAATCTTTCGGGGGGGGGGGGGGGGCTAAGGCTTGTATGTTTCATGCTCATCAGTCAAACATTTGCTCATAAGATGGAGCACTACATATGCTTGTGAATCGAGACATCTGTAGGTCGAGGTACTATTGTACAGGGTGGTTATAAATAAACAGACACTCCTCTGACTTATGTAGTGGCTGTTGTGCTATAGGTATTTCATCGAAACTCTTGGTATACATGTTATTTCAACTATGGGAATAAGGTAATTGTGATAAAAAAAAGCGGCACTTTTTCAGCTGGTGGTCAAAAATTTAACTACTTTTTTTTTTGGTGAATCTTTCTCTTCCCCCATGGTCCATATATATACAAAGTTTTGTCAAAATACCTCTATCAGAATGGGTGCTACATACATCTGAGTAGCATCAGTTTATTTATAACTACCCTGTACTTGTATCACTAGCAAGGCATTCCTATGTGTTCTACTGCCAAGGCAATTTTTCGTGAAGGCAAAACTGTGCTGTATAATCTCTCATGTATTTTCAGTGGGAGAAATATCTTATTTTCTTGCATTCCTCAGTGACTTGAGAAATGCAAGATGAATTAACCAATTCGTTAGAGGTTCCGCAGAAGAATACGGACGACGTGCATGTCTGGTTTAATAATAGTAGTAGTCACTGTATTCTACTGCTGATAATTTGTTTTAATTTTCTTGATATTAAGTTATCTTTGCATTAGTAGAAAAATGTTATTTAAAACTTCAAAACCTCTCAACTAAGAAAACTTTACTTTAAATCATAGTTTCCATCATTGGACACTTTTCTAACATTTGACAGTTTGAGTCCTATTAGTAAGGTAAGAGTTAAAAAGATTATATGCATTTCTCCTCTCTAATGCTGTATGCATAGTTTGTCAAGCAAAATGCTATGACTAATATTGTTGAAACATTTGCGAATGTCGAGAAAAATTGATATTGTTGTTTTAAATTTGTCCATGCTATCAACGATGTATTTTATTAAATTCGAAAAGAGCAGTTTGTTTTTTTTTATTAGGGAGGAAGTAGTGTTGATTTATTTGAAAAAAATAGATTAGAGTTTAAAAATGAGAATAGTCTGCTCCTGATGATGGTCTCTAGGATTTTAGCAGCAGTGCTAAGGACCACCACAGGTCTAATTATTAAATCATTATTATCACCTGTTATATAGATAGGTATTATTACTGCATTTTTCAGTGAGCCTGGAAAATCCCATTTTCTAATCAATTATTAGCAAGTTCAGAAAAAGTCTGAAGAACACCATCTGGAGCATATTTAAAAAACTGCATTCATTGAATCTTGACAGAATTATTAAAGTTATTGATTTTTTTATCTCTGTAACATCAGTTGGGGAAAAATATATAGAATTACGGTTATTTGGCAAATATTGTTTGTATTCTTGTTTAGAGCGTCGAGTATTTGCGACAACATTGATGAAATGGGAATTGAAATTATTGGCAAGAGTTAAGGAGTCGGGGAGGATATTTATTTTATTTTGGATTTTGTAACCAATATAATTTTTATTATCTAGTTGTGAAATGCTCTAAAACAGCCCATTTATAAATATAGATTTTTTTTACATTGTAATATTAGAAATTGGTAGTGGTGTGAAATACGAGACCTCCTGTGTTTTGCGTTAACATCCATTTCCACTACACCTATTAGCCACTGAAATTCTTTTGAAACAGGCATGTTAACAAGTTAGTGCAATATTCAACTATGACAAAACTAAATTTTGTATGTGTAATCACAGTCTGATGAATCATCAGTAACTAATAAAAATTGAATTACTGAATTTAATGTCATAGCCAATGTGTGGTGATAGCAAGGTTTTTTTAAATGTATTTCATCATTGTTATTTTTTGTGATTTTTATGATCTTAAGGTTGGAATTATGTGAAGGACGCTATTACACAGCCCTAGATATTCTCAGTTTGCCCATACGATATATGTTCATTTCATTGAAATTTTTAAAACTGCTATCAGTCATGAAATGCAAGTCTTATGTATACCATTGTTTGTCATCTGAAGGCATATTTGTAACTCATTCTTTGTAAGACTATTTTTTGATGGAACAGAAGCTGGTAAAATAAATGAGTTTTTTGTTACTTTGCTTTTTTTAAATTTTTGCAGTAACAGGTTGTCGGATTTTTATATGCTGTGGGGGAGGGGAGGTTGAGTTATATATAAATCATAAAATTCACATGATGTGCATCAAAAAAATCAATTGATATATGAAATTCTGCATCTGTAACATGGACTAACAAATCACAAATTTAGGTAAATTTGTATCAAATACTTTGATTAGAATTTGGGCTCATTGTGTGTCATCCTGTAATCAGTATTATATATTTGAGGCACGAAATAAGTGAATTTTGCGGCTAACAACTTTCATTTACTGCACGACGAAATTTTCTTGAATATTGCCATATTTCCTCTCAAACAATTTGATATGTATTTCTGTCAAGAATTTATCTTTATCTAATCGTGTCTACATAAGGGAGTGACATTTAAAAATGATCCGGGACGGGTTCGTAGAGAAATTGCTTTTTAATTCGGAAAACACAATATTTACCGTTTGAATATGACTATCTGGAAATCCTACCCAAAATGCATCGGGCGTTGGAGAAAAATAAATATTGCCGAGTGGAACTGTCAATCACACATGGGTAAGGGCGTGGTCAAACGTAGGTGCTGACCCCGTTCGCAAGATGGCGCTGTAGGCAAATTCGCGGCCTCTCGCAATGCACACTGGGGACGCTTCCTCTTCAAGCGCTTTGCCCTGTACCATCCAGCTTATATTACCGGAGGGAGCATCCAGCCACCGCGACTGCAGCGACATCAAATGCAAGGAAATCACATGACTCGGCGAAAACAAAGTTCGTGCCTGGCAAGTTACCCATAGAAATATGTACAGTTCGGTCTTTAAATATTGGGTTTTAAAAATTAAAAAAAAGGATAGAGAGAGACATAATCTAAAATAAATTAAATTTTTTCTTTCATTAATACAGGAATGATTTCTTTCATTAATGCTTGAATAATTTCTTTCATTAATACTGAAAAATTTCTTTCATCAATTCTTTAATATATTATATATATTTTCCTTCATTAATTATCGATTTTCCTTCATTAATTATCGATTTTCCTTCATTAATTCTGGAATTATTTCCTTTATTAATTATTATTTCTTTCATTAATTGTGGAATAATTTCTTTCATCAATTCTGGATCTGCTTCTTTCATTAATGCTGGAATTATTTTTTTTATTAATGCTGGAATTATTTCTTTCATTGATTCCGAAATTATATCTCATTAAACATTAATTCTGGAATTATCTCTTTCATTATTTTTGGAAATATCTCGGAAAAGCAATATATAAGCAATATTAATTTCGGAAAAAGCACTTCCATTATTGCTGAAATTAGCACTTTCATTATTGCTGAAATTACTTCTTTCATTAATGCTGAAATTATTTCTTTCGTTATCAGCCACCTCGTTGGGCATTTTGCCTGTTGTGGCGTTGTATTTGTATAATGCAGAAATTATATCTCATTTATTCTGGAATTCTGGAATTATCTCTTTCGTTTATTTTGGAATCATCTCTCATTTATTCTGGAATTATATTTCTCATTAATTTTGGAATTATCACTTTCTCATTAATGCTGAAATTATTTCTTTCATTAATTCTGGAATTATAACTTTCATCAATTGTGGAATTATCACTTTCATCAATTGTGGAATTATCACTTTCATCAATCTGAAATTATCTTTCATTAATGCTGGAATTATCGCTTTCATTAATTTAGGAAGTATCCCTTTCCTTAATTATGGAATCATCTTTCATTTATTCTCGAATGATCTTCCATTAATTCTGGAGTTATCGCTTTATTAATGCTGAAATTACATTTTTCATTAATTTTGCAATTATCTCTTCTATTAATTATATAATTTTTTCTTTCATTAATTTGGAATTATCTCTTTCATTAATTTGGAATTATCTCTTTCATTAATTTTAGAATTATCTCTTCTATTAATTATATAATTTTTTCTTTCATTAATTTGGAATTATCTCTTTCATTAATTTTAGAATTATCACTTTCATTAGTGCTGAAATCATCTCCTTCATTAATTCTGGAATTACCTTTCATTAATGCTGCAATTATCGCTTTCATTTATTTTGGAATTATCACTTCATCAATGCTGAAATTCTTTTTCATTATTTCTAGAAGTTTTTCTTTCATTATATAGTTCTAGAATTTTATTCTTTCATTAATTTTGGAAATATGACTCTTCTTAATTCTCGAATTATCTTTTAATAATACTAAAACTATCTCTTTCATTAATTCTGAAATTATCTTTCATTAATGCTGGAATTGTCTCTTTCATTGTTTTGGAATTACCTCTTTCATTAATTTTAGAATTATCTTTCATTAATGCTGCAATTATCACTTTCATTAATTCTGGAATTATCTTTCATTAATTTTAGAATTATATTTCATTAATGCTGCAATTATCTTTCATTAATGCTGCTATTATATCTTTCATTAATTCTGGAATTATCTTTCATTAACTCTGGAATTATCTTTCATTAGCTGGAATTATCTCTTTCATTGTTTTTGGAATTATCTTTCATTAGCTGGAATTATCTCTTTCATTGTTTTTGGAATTATCTCTTTCATTGATTTTGGAATTATATGTTTCATTGATTTTAGAATTATCACTTTCATCAATGCTGAAATTATCTCTTTCATTAATGCTGCAATTATCGCTTTCATTTATTTTGGAATTATCTTTCGTTAATACTGAAATTATCTTTCGTTAATACTGAAATTATCTTTCGTTAATACTGAAATTATCTTTCGTTAATACTGAAATTATCTTTCGTTAATACTGAAATTATCTCTTTCATTAATTCTGGAATTTTTTCTTTCCTTAATTCTAGAATTTTTCTTTCACTAATTCTAGAATTTTCTTTCATTAATTTTGAAATTATCTCTTTCCTTAATTTTGAAATTATCTCTTTCCTTAATTTTGGAATTATCTCTTTCCTTAATTCTGGAATTATCTCTTTCCTTAATTCTGGAATTATCTCTTTCCTTAATTCTGGAATTATCGCTTTTTCATTAATTTTGGAATTATCACTTTCATCAATCTGCAATTATCGTTCATTAATTTTGGAATTATCGTTCATTAATTTTGGAATTATCGTTCATTAATTTTGGAATTATCGTTCATTAATTTTGGAATTATCGTTCATTAATTTTGGAATCATCTCTTTCCTTAATTCTGGAATCATCTCTTTCCTTAATTCTGGAATTATCTTTCGTTAATACTGAAATTATCTCTTTCATTAATTTTGGAATTACAGTAAAAACCTGTTTTTAACGGAACCTGCGTTCGACGGAAAAAAAAATCTCGGTCCCTTACGATTCCGTTGAAGACAGTTTATTGTTTTAAACTCCTATTTATGCCATTATAAAATAACGGAGATTGCTCCGATATTCAACGAGTCTCGTGATCTTCCGACAAATGATGCTGGGAGACACCGTTCTCAGCACTGCCAAGACGGAAACCGCTGACATCATACACCCTCCAGTAATATAAGTTCGATGTTCGTAAGGAAAGAAATGCTCATTGGTGAAAATTCTTGAAGCGGATTTTTAACCCGCTTTTTCTATTTCCCATGTGAACGGGGCTCAAGTCTCCCCTTTATTAAACCCCCTTAGGACCTCCCGCCCCCAAGGGCAGAATTTCAAAAATTCACTTCTTAATAAGTCATGAAATGAAATTTCGTGAATTGTACCTGTGTTTTCACTTAGTAAATTATTGTTGGTTGCTGAAGACAGTGCCGTCTTAACGCATGGGCCCACCCGGGCACTGCTGGCGGCGTCAAGAGAAGAGGGGGGGGGGGGGCCTCAGAAAAATAAGAAGTGGTTGAATTTTTCGAGAATTTGCAAGGTAGGGTCTCAGAAAAATCACTTGGCTCGGTTCCCCATGATGCTCTTAAAGACGGCCCTGGCTGAAGATTCCTCTAAGGCGGATTCAAGGGCCTGTTACGCAGCTGCGGGACTTTGAACGAGGTCGAATCATCGAATCGAGCAAAGTAGCATGGGCAAATTGACGTTTTGCGCTCAGCAGGCATACTGTCCGAAGGGCAGGTGTAATGGTCTAGGTGCAGTAGTTCTCAGTTTTTTTGACGATGGCCCCCTTTCAACCATTTCTTACTGCTGCGGCCCCCCTTGCGACCATGACTAATTTCCTACCTTCACCCCCCCCCCCCCTCCGTTTTCCCGTTAAAAGACAATTATTCAAATACTATTTGAATCGCTAAAAGTAAAAAGGGGTCATGTCACATTTTCTCAACTTTTCAGGAGAGGCAAAAAACGTGTATGTTCTCCAATAATTTCTTTTAGTGAAAAATTTAATTGCAGTGTCTGCGGAATCATTTACTGAAGCCCCGAGAGAGGATTTTAAATTTTTATTACTTAAGAATAGCCACGAGAGAGTAAAATCTGATACGGACATGACCCCTTTTTACAATTAAACATTTTAGAGAGTCCCAATTCTCTAATGAAAAGTCTCAGGAAAACACATAAACAAATGTATATGCAATGAAACAAGCTTTATTTAGCTTTTTATACTATACAAACTTTCTATTAGACAGGGATCACAAAAGTACTCCTCTTCCGGTTGCCCTCTAATGAGTTAATGGTTGGTGCACTAAAAATCTGGTCCCAAAAATCGTTATACTCCGTTGGGATGTATTTTTTGTTTTATTCAAGTCGACATATTCGTATGAGACACCCACGAGAGAAGTCACACTTCTTTTCAGCTCCGACAGACACTGTACGCTTGGCCAACGTTCTCCCGTAGGGGTCCGGGTGAGAAGGATATCTCAGCCCGGCCAAGGGAGTAGAACCCGGGGACCTAGGCCATAGTCAGGCCGGACGGGTCCCATTGATTATTGATCTCCAATTTCAGCGAGAAAACTTCAAACACGCCGCAAAAGAGATCGAGTGCTCTTCGCCGGTAGTGACAAACAAGGCTGGCGGCACACGGCAACGGTGCGCTAGCCGCAGATTTTCCACAGTGCACGTTTCCCCTCCCTCCCTTTTTCAGTGACTGTTTCCCCCCCCCCCTCCCCTCCAATGGATAACTATTAGATATCTCTAAACAGGTAAGTGACTTTTGTTGTGCGCTTATCTATTTTGAAATGAGTATTTTGTGCCCCCATGCCTCGGCCAAGGATGACGTCATCCTTAGGCAATTAATCGAAAGCCACGAGAACTACGATGAGCTCTCGAAAGAGCAACAGCTAGCTTTCTTGAAGGTTCTCCTTCCATGGCTACAATCGAAAGAAAGAGTCATAAACGACTCGCCAACAATTCAGCATGACAGCTGTATCATCGACTCAAAACTCGAATCACTCGTAATCAGCTATGCTGAATTAAGTAATCGCCTTGAGAGCGTCAATCATATCTCAACAATCGCAGTAATCGAAGATTCAGAACAATCGATAATGGACTCCTTCGTTATTGAAACACGCGATTTTCTGGATTTCTTCCAACAACATATTTGTATTCATAACAAATCGAAAATGTTCAGAGTACAAAAAACATCGACTCCAATAAACCAGGGAACTTCCCGAAACCCCGGAGGCAGCACTCCGAAAAGAAAAACGAAAAAGAAGCGTCGCCCCCAAAACGGGACTGACACCCCCAGTGCTGACGCCCCCATGGATAGCACTTGTAGTGAAGAAGAGAACCCTAGCTTCGATCTTCACCTCTCAGTAACGGATACCACCCCCCGTGAACTTAGCACAAGCAAAGAGTCATCAAATAATTCCACTGACCATTCATCCAGCAGCCAGAACAACTCGACAGATTTGTCCAGTTCAACTAACAATAATGCATCGGAATCCTCTCCAAATACTTCAACCGACCACTCCATCGAAAATACTGAACTTCCCAAACATAATATTTCTCAAAGCAGCATCGACAGTCCCACCAAATCGCCCCCAAAGGACATACCATCTGTCCCGCCGAAGGCAGATATCTTGTTAAAAAATACAGAACCAGCTGATAGCCAGCCTACAAATCCTGTTGCAGGCACTTCGCAACAATGTTCGCCCCCCCCGCAAGGTTCGCCCCCTTCATCAGGTTCCCTAGCGGAACATGAAACGGACACCACTCCAGGGGTGGACCCGGACGGCTTCACTACTGTTACTTACAAAAAACAAAATAAAAAATCGAACACAACGCAGTCGCCCCCAGTCCAAACCCCCCCCCCCTCTTCAGCGCAAACTTCAGGGAGGAAAAAGTTTAATATACCACCAATCATCCTAACGAAATGGGGGGACCACTGGCTCCGTGATTTTGCCGCAGTGAGAGCCCTCTGCACGTTCGCCCCCGAGGCAAAACCCACATCAAATTCAATTGTCTTCCAAGCCTATTCAGAATTAGACCATCGCGCCGTAACTAAATATTTTGACACAAAAAAATTCAAATACCACACGTACAAATTACAGGGCGAACCAACGCTCAAGTTCGTAATAAGGGGCTTGCCCGCTAATGTAAAAACCACCGAAATCGAGGAGGCCCTCCGCACCCAGGGCATCGAAACAATTAAAATATCGCCTATGAAAAATCATACCACTGGAAGATTATACCCTCTTTTCCTCGTGGAGGTAAACATCGCCAATAAAAACTTTGCTAATATAACAAACATCGAAGGCGCCCCCATCGAGGTAGAACGACTCAAAGGAGGAACTTCCCCATTGCAATGCAGGCGGTGTATGGCCCCGGGGCACTCAGCCCCATATTGCAAAAATATGCCTGTGTGTGCCTTCTGCGCTGGGGGCCACGAAACAGTCAGGTGCGTACGCAAAGGGGACAACAATTTTTTAAAATGTTTCTTTTGTGGTGGCAAACACACGAGCACCTTCCCAGGGTGCAAAAACCGCCCCCAAGCATTAAACGCCCGGGGTAGAACAATACTACCCAAAATATCACCCACACTAATCGCCCCCAATCCATTCGAATTCCCAGCGCTACCAGGCGCCACCCCCATCGACGACGATTTTATATTGGGCACGGCCCCCATCGTGGTCCGCCCAAGCAACTCTCCGCTCAGATCGCCCCCAATATCACTGGACGAACTAGCTGCCCCCAAAAAATCAACAATGACATCGAAAAACAAAAACAACTGCACGATATAATCAGACCCGGCGCCCCCCCCTTTGCAAAGACGATTAAAATCAAATCCCAGAAGGAGTACGAAATCGAATTAGAAACATGTAATAATCGAAAAAAATTCCAACTTTGCCTCTACGAACTTATTTACCAGAGGCCCAGACTCAACATAAGCGGTATCAGTGACATCGACGTCTCTCAAGAAAAAAATCAACTCGCCCCCGCCGCCCCCAAAAGTGCCCCATCCCCCCAAGTCCCACGACCAGCCCTCCTGCCCACACCCACTGCTCCCCCAACCCAACCGATCAACACAGTCGCCGAAAACAACCCAGATCCCGCTCCCATCCACCAGTTGCCCCCCGCCCCCAAAATTAACATTCACGAAAAAATCGCAACCCATCTTGCCACACTTTCACAGGACACCATATCAGCTCTAATCGAACTTTTATCTGCACTTAAACAATAGCTAATACAAGAGTCGCCCCCCCCAGGCCATTTCTAGTGATGGCCTGGAACTGCAATGGTATAAACAACAGCCTACATGAAAAATCAACTCGCCCCCGCCGCCCCCAAAAGTGCCCCATCCCCCCAAGTCCCACGACCAGCCCTCCTGCCCACACCCACTGCTCCCCCAACCCAACCGATCAACACAGTCGCCGAAAACAACCCAGATCCCGCTCCCATCCACCAGTTGCCCCCCCGCCCCCAAAATTAACATTCACGAAAAAATCGCAACCCATCTTGCCACACTTTCACAGGACACCATATCAGCTCTAATCGAACTTTTATCTGCACTTAAACAATAGCTAATACAAGAGTCGCCCCCCCCCCAGGCCATTTCTAGTGATGGCCTGGAACTGCAATGGTATAAAAAACAGCCTACATGAACTCCACGCAGACGCCACTAGACTTCAAATCGACGCCCTTCTTCTCAACGAAACCTGGCTTCTCCCGAGTAATAGAATCAAATTTCCAGGATACACCATCTTTCGCAAAGATCGAACACGCGCACAAGGCGGTGGCGTAGCAATTTTCCTGGGAAACGGTATTCCCAGCCACCCCCTTTCTCTCCCCCCCTCCACAGATATGGAAGCAATAGCTATCTCCGTACATGTTCACCGTCTCACATTTAATATTTGCGCCATCTATAAACCACCAAACAAAAAAAATTGATACACAACTACTGGATTCACTCTTCAACGATCGCACCCCTACTCTCGTAGGGGGCGACTGGAACTCGAAGAGCAACTTATGGTATAGCCAGCAAACTAACATCGAGGGAAGAAGGCTCCGGACATATTGTCTCAGGCGCTTTCTCCAAATACACGCTACCACAGTCGACACCCACTTCCCAAACTGCCCGGGACACCGGAGTGATATCCTGGATTTCGGAATATCAAAAAATTTTATTCACGAAATATCCACACACACAGCGCCCTTACTATATTCGCCACACAACCCTGTCTTCTTCGAGATAGAACTCCTTCTCCCAAGAACAAAACGTATTATCAAACAAACCGACTGGTGTAAATTTCAGGAAAACTTGTCCTTGGATCCCCCTCTCGAGCCTTCGCCCCCATCACCCAGCATCATAGACCAGTCCGTGACCCAAATCACCGAGAGAATTAAATCTGCCCTTCATGATTCCACAGCTGAAATTGTCGGGAATGACCTCCGCTTCGGAATCCCTCACGAAATTCAGACAAAAGAATTGCTTTCAAAAACAGGATCAGGAGAAAATGGCAGCGACACAGACGTCGTATAGACAAAATGCTTGTCAACCGTCTCCAGAAACAGCTGAAAAAAGAAATTGATGACTTCGTAAATAACCGCTTCACCGAATTCATAAGTAATGCTACATCTGAAAACGGGAATCTATGGAAGGCGTGGCGAATTTGTAAACCTAGAAATCCCAGAATTAATAAAATTAAAAAAGATAACACAATAATATTTAACGATGACGAAATAGCTGAAACCTTTGCCGACACCTTTCAACAGCAATTTTCAGCCAATCGCGTTCAACCACTAGAAACGTCACGGAGAAATCGGCAGAGATGCTCCGCCTACATACATAGGGTGACCATACGTCCCGTATTTCCCGGGACAGTCCCGGTATTTTCTGTATTTTTGGTCGTCCCGACTTTTTCGCGAAAGTGTCCCGGTTTTTCCCGTATTTTACACGACGCTTACTTGAATTTTTATTCTTTATTGAAGTCAAAGATTGAAATTATTTTTCAACTAATAAACTATATTATGATAATTACAACTATGAATGAGAATATTTATCTCCCACATTTGTCTTGGTGAACGTTTTTTTCGTGAAATTCATTTTAATCCACTGCAATTTGCAGTAACGTTTCATTTCCCGCCATTGTGATTTTACCGTAATTTTAACAATATTTTGCAACTTTGCTCGGTTTTGGCGTCATTTTTGGCGATAATTGGCAATGTCCCGTATTTTCCCGTATTTAGAATCTCAATGTCCCGTATTTCTCTCGAGGAAATATGGTCAGCCTATACATACATCGTCATCTGCAACAAAACACTGACCATATGTCCCTCACAAACACCGATGAAATTATACAGTACATCAAGCAGCTCGCCCCCAAAAAATCACCTGGAATCGACGGAATTGGGAACAGGGCAATTAAATCTCTCCCCCCCAAACATAATTTCATCTATCACAAACATTTTTAGCTGTTGCCTCGCCACCAGTTACTTCCCATCCCCCTGGAAGCACGCTATAGTTAAAGCGATTCCCAAACAAGGAGCCGACCCCCTTTGCCCCCAGAGTTTTCGACCGATCAGCCTTCTCCCCTGTCTCTCCAAGCTCTTTGAAAAAATCGTAGCAAGCCGCCTGTCAGAATATAACACTCAACATAACATCATTCGGCCAGAACAGCACGGCTTCCGCCCGGAGCACTCATGTGTTACGCAACTGCTCCGGGTAACCGAATATATAACAAATGCTTTTAATTACAACGACTCAGTGGCTGCACTTTTTTGTGACACATCGAAAGCATTCGATGAGTGTAATTTCGCCACACTTCTTCACAAACTTATAAATCTCAACTTTCCACCGCATTTCATCATCTTCTTTTTTCGCTACCTCACACAACGCACTTTTCAAGTAAAACAAAACGAAGTTCTCTCCACAAAACGAAACATCACTGCCTCGGTTCCCCAGGGAAGCGTCCTCGGCCCACAATTGTTTTTAATTTATATCAACGATTTTCCATCCCCCCGGAGCGGAATCTTGGCACTTTTTGCCGACGACGCAGTCGCCCTCTGTGGGGCAAGAAATGCATCATACGCTGTTTGGAACCTTCAAGACGAGGCACAAAAGATAGAACAATGGTGCTTAGATTCAGACGTCGTCATGAATGTAAACAAATGTGTTTTCGCCTGGTTCTCTAGGAAAACAAAGCTGCCCCGTGTCCCCCTCCGATTCGAAGGACAACGGCTCGAACCAAAACAAACAGTCAAATACCTGGGTGTCACCTTAGATAAAAAATTGCTTTTTCGAGAACACATCGCCCACGTCAGAAATAAGACAACTGGTATCATCGGAATGCTTAATAAAATAACCTTTCCCAACGCAAAACTCACCGTTAAAAATATAACTTTAAAACTTATCCTTTTCAAATCAATAATTCGACCCACCATGCTGTACGCATCACCCGTATGGACAGTGGCCCGCAAGCAGGGGCGTCGGAAATGTTTCGAACCTGTGGGTGCTCGTCTTGAGCTTTATATTGGAAATTACGATTTGTCAATCAGTTCTGGGGGTGCTCAGACCCGAGCCACCAATTACCGTGGGTGCTCGAGCACCCACAGCACCCCCGGCTCCGACGCCACTGCCCGCAAGGGCAACATCACAATATTACAGAAGCAACAAAATAAGGCCCTACGTCGCCTACTACAAGCGCCACGCTTTATCAGGAACGTCAACATCCGTTCGGATCTGGACCTTCCCTTGCTTCTTCCATATATTCTTCAACTGAACGAAACTCAATTTAATCGTATGCTCGAGTCCGAACACGCCCACATACGGGCCATCGTTGGCTACGACCCTGGTGAACGAAGAAAATATCGTCATCCGAGACAGTTTACTGATCTCGGCTGGGACATAACCTAGTTCGCTTGAACTCTCATAGATGGCAGCACTGAAAATCGTAATTCTCGTGGCTTTCCATCGTTTCGCCCCCGCTCTTAATTGTTTTGCTCCTTTCAAATTGTGATAAGTATACAACTGAGTCACTTGCCAGTGTCTCCCCCCCTTTTCACCTCTTGTTTCTCTCCCCCCCTTTCCTTTGTCACTCTCTTCCCCCCCCCCCCCCCAACATACTAATATTTTTTCTCTATCTCCCTCTTTTTCTTCTCACCTCCCAGGCTCTCCTGCACCACAGCTGGTTTTGCCAAATCGAAATGTCGCATTGTACCATCGAAAAAACATTTTCTTCACAGCTTCAACTTCGCTATCTCACTTCTCATGTTAATACTAACATCTGAGGTTGTGCCGGCATTTTTCCTGCAAAGTGTGTTAAAGCCAAGACCCATTAATTTAATCGAAAAATTTTCTCCCGAATATGACAAAAAAAAAAAAAAAAAAATGGATGATGATGATAACCTTTCCTCCCACATACATTCACTACATAAAAATACTTACATTACTCACTTGTCTATCCCTTCATCAGGGGGACGCGATGGGCCCCCAGCCTGTATGGGGAATATATGACCCGCTTAAGGGCCAGGCATCCCCTTAAAATTTTTATTCTGGTTCTGGATTCAAGTCGTCCCTTTTACTTTGGTTATTGGAAGTAAGCTTTGCTTTGGAGTATTATTAGTGGTACACCAAGTATTCTTAGTGGGACGACTCGTGAGCCAATACCATTGACGTATTGCGTACAGTAAACTTTGATGCATTCTGGTTGATCAAATCCACGTATTGGTCCACTGTGTACAAACTCACATTCTTCTTGATCAGTATTTTAATCAGTATCCCTATCACGGTAAAAAAGGGAATGCCCTCTTCTTCAGCTCCGTCAATATATTTTTTTCAAAAAGAACATAACTTTATTAGGCCCTTTGCTTCCATTTGTTTCGTCATAAACGAAACATTTCATTTTACCATCTCTTAGGCTATGAATACCGAAGGTATTAACACTCAGCTGCCTAAAATAGTAGATATTTTGCACCGGAATCCGAGGTAAGGATACAGTAGCCATATAGTCAATACACAGACAGAAAATATCGCTGTTTTTTTGGCAAAGCTCTTTAGCTTCTATGATTGCATCATAAGGCTGACCATATTTCCTAGAGAGAAATACGGGACATTGCGTTTCCAAATACGGGAAAATACGGGACATCGCCAGTTATCGCCAAAAACAACGCCAAAACCAAACAAAATTGCCAAATATTGTTGAAATTACGGAAAAATCCCAATGGCGGGAAATGATGCAAATTGCAGTGGATTACAATGTATTCCACCAAAGACAAACGTTCAATCAAATGTGGGAGATTAATATTCTCATATATAGTTGTAATTATCGTAAAATAATTTATGAGTTGAAAAATAATGTCAATCTTTGACTTCAATAAAGAATAAAAATTCAAGTTGGCTTCGTGTAAAATACGGGTAAAACCGGGACACTTTTGCCAAAAAGTCGGGACGGCTAAAAAAACAGAAAATACCGGGACTGTCCCGGGAAATACGGGACGTATGGTCACCCTAATCATACAATTTTTTGCTCCTTTTGTGCACTAATAGTTACAACATAATTACATAATAACAACTACTACGTTTTAAACAAAAACAATAAATAACAAATAACAACAAAACAATAAATAACAAATAACAACAAAACAATAAATAACAAATAACAACAAAACAATAAATAACAAATAACAACAAAACAATAAATAACAAATAACAACAAAACAATAAATAACAAATAACAACAAAACAATAAATAACAAATAACAACAAAACAATAAATAACAAATAACAACAAAACAAAAACAATGTAAACGAAGAAAACCTTCTTAGGGTAACTCAACAGGAAAACCCTGCTGCCACCTGTTAGCGGTCTTGAGAACTAACTGTAAAAAGGGGTCATGTCCTGGACTTGACACCTTTTCACTTTTAACATTCGTTTTTTCTCAGCATCTAGAGGCGAGACTTGACCTATTTTACTATAAAACGATGCGTTGGCGTCTCTATTACACGAATCCATCAAAACATAAAAATTGAAAAAATGTGACATGACCCCTTTTTACATTTAGCGATTCATTTGAAGTATAAAATATGTGCTTGAATTCAATTTTTAATTTATGAAAATAATGGAAAACCAAAATAAACATTAAAAAATATAGATAAATTATTTTCAATCAATGTAAATTTTTTGTGCTTGAAGACGGCATAATGTTATCAAGTGTTACTGTACAGGATGAAGTTTGAATTATTTACAAATTTGGTTTTCTTGGGTAAATTTGAATTTCGGTAAATCAGAAATTTCAAATCAATGAGTAATATTTTAAATAATCTGATTTCAAATAAGAAAATTGATTGATTTATTGATTATAATTTCGATACAGTGAGATGTATAGTCATCGTGAAAATCTGATGTCTCGTTGGATGACAAGCTACCTCCAAGATGCTTTTTGGTTCATAATGTGGCCGCTCTCTCGCAGTCGAACGAAGCAATGTGTGGGTTGCCTTTAACACAATACAATATTTCACATAACAGACACTACTACATGTATATGTAATGTACAGGATGAATAGGTACCAAGACGTATGGTATTCTACTGGCAAACTGTTCACCCTACAGGAATACTTTCAATCAGAGAAAAATTATCCAAATAACGTTTAGTACTCAGATATGCCATTCATGTTGCAAGGGGTTGTGTAGTTATTAAAATAAAAATTTTAACTTTTTATATGGGTACTGTGTGCTTAAAAACCCCAATTAAACAGTTGTTGCCCTGTCTCTCCATGGCCAACGAAACCGTTTTATCTGCATTTAACGTTGTTTTTTTTTGATTGGTTGTCTTCAAATAAATGTTTCTGTCAAAATCACTGTCAATAAAGTGACACTGTATATATAAACATATTCATCTCGAAACCTTATAATTATTGATAACACAAGCTTATGACAAAAGCTCTGACTTTTATGACCTAAAAGAAGAAATGTAGTTGCTAATAACTTATCAGCAACCACGTTTCATCTTTAGGTCATAAAAATCAGAGCCCTATTTATGAGAAATCGGATGAACACACGCACAAAAAAAAAATCACTGTGCTTGTTTTCGTGAAACTCTTAAAATCTTTGATACTTCAAGTGCTAATCTTTCCACTACTCAGGTCCTTAAGCTCGGCTTTGAAATATCCTGCCAACCAATCAAAAATCAATTAATCAAATCTTTATGTTAATGTTACTTAAATAGGGAAAAAATTTCAAAAAAATATATATATATATATTCTATGCAATTTGTTTGAAATTAAATTTTTTTGGTCACTCTTTTAATAAATTTCTTCATGGTGCTTCATCAGCAGTCGTGGCTCTCATTTTGTGATATTTTCTTCCATGGCCCTCCTGGAATATCCTGGGGACCCCGGTTGAGAACCACTGGTCTAGGGCAGTGATTCCCAAAGTGTTTGGCGAGAGATTCCCCGAAAAAGAAACCCGTCCAAATAAGAAATTCATTTTCATTTTAAAACTACATATGTCAAAACTAAGAAATGTCGTTATTCAGCTGAGCTAATAACCTTGTATCATAGAATGTAATTTCATGAAATTCTACTAGAACAATAATCAATACATCAAGGTTAAACTTATACAGGGTGACTGTTAGAAAATCACCAGATTGCTGCAAAAATGTATATTTCTTAGAAATTAAAAACACAGAATGATAAGTAACATACAGTACGTGAATATAGTGGGGGGTGGGGAGGGGGGAGAAACGTGTCTACGTTTCATGAACACTTTTTGTTTATGATCGGTGTCGATTTCAAGTGTAGAATTATTTTGAAATAGCTGATTCTTTCTTAATCACCCTGTACATGAAAATCAAGTGTTAGATAATATACGGAACACCGAGTACATCAAAAAGAAAAATAAATATTTATATAAAACTAGCTATAATACCCGGCGCTGCCCGGGTTTTCTTCCATGAGGCGGTTTGGATCACGTGATATCTCCCTCTTTCTTTGAGGGACATGCAAGCCGTGTCCAAGTTAACCAATATGACGACTTCCTGAGCGACTTCATGAAATAAACAAATCTAGATTTAAAGAAACATAGAAACGAATATATTTTTTTCCCCTTTTTTTAAGGGGCGCTAGGTATTTCGATCCCCCCCCCCCCCCCCGAACTTTAATTTATCCATCTGCCTGTTTCAGCTTTCAAAAATGCTTAATCGATGCTGTGGAATTTCTTCGATGTACTTTACGGGCCCATAATTCATTTTAAAACATCCTAAACTATGAATTAATGCAGTTGAATATCAAAAGACAATACGGAGACATTATTTTTCATGCTTGAGAAGATGTAAATAAAAAGTTGAAATCAATGTTATTGCATGTATGTCTAACTCAAAAGTAGGTCCGGCTAATTACTTCGTATTTAATCTCCTGGGCTTCGTATATCTCTAAGCGAGCTGAATATTTCAAAAATCGAGAATTCAATACAATTTTTAAAATTATTGATGGGGCGGAAAATCCCACTAATTTCCGCATTTCTACAGTAAAATCGACAATTTTAGCACTGATTTCTATGAGGATCACCCTTTTCCTGACTTTCAAAGCGATGCTGATGATGATTATGACGTCTATTCAAAATGCCTCATTACTGAGAGTATATTGAAAATGTGGCAAGCCATTATAAAGGCATAAACTGTCATACATATACTAACAGGATTAAAGAAGTGACAAACCGTTGTAAAGGCATATACACGTCTGAAACGCATTGCTAGGGAACCACGGTAACCAAAGTAAACGTTCGGAAAGTGATTGTTGAGGTCCAAAAACCATTGTTGCCGGACAGTTTTTTGCCCATTTGGGGCATTTGCCCTGGGCTGACGAAATTTTAAAGTAGCCTATCGTTCAAGTCGGGTCCCATTTGGTATATATGCAAAATTTGGCGACGATCGATCTAAAATTGTAGATTTGTATAGAGAACATACACACACACACAGACAGAAAATCAATTTTATATATATAGATTAAAAAAAAAAATTATATTGTTAAAAGGGTTTTGCGACAGTATCGCCTAATTTTAACCGAAAAACCGGGACATATGGTCAGCCGATAAATAAGAGGTCACTGATGAATTTTTGATCAAAAGGAGGGTCGTACTTCAAAAAGTTTACGAACAATCGAAAACATTCGTAGTGTTGATGTGAAATCTTCCGTTAGGAGCATCCAATTTTCTTTTCCGAATGAGGCTTAATTCATTTTACAGCGATTTTTTTTAAAGAAAAAATTGTTTGAGGTTTACGAACAATTCGATTTACGTACGAACTTCAGGAACGAATTAAGTTCGTGAACCGAGAGTTGCTGCAGCCTATTTTATAAGAAACTAGCCATAATACCCGGCAATGCCCGGATTTTCTTCAATTACTGGGAGGATTGGAAAAGTGAGAAGCCATTATAAAGGAATAAACTATTATACATATAGTGTGTGTGTGTGTCATACACATATATGACAGAATTAAAGAATTGGCAAACTATTGTATATTGACAGAAAACAATAGGTGATAGCTTACGAATGAACATTTTGTTTCTTTACTGGTAGGTCAAAAATCTCACCAGTTAACATGTTAAAAAGAAAGGTTTGGCTCACTGTACTAAAATAATTATAATGCTTCAATCTCAACTTGTTTCCGCCCAGTGTCCTCATTCGGGGACAAGAAGGATTTAGCTTTGTATAATACAGTAAAACTTCCTGTTTTGTGGACACTCGCGGGAAAACAAAATTCGTCCGTAAAAGAGGAGTGGGGGGGGGGGGGGAGCTCCTGTAAAATATAGTATCAAAACAATGCCGCTGTGGTGGTCGAGTGGTTATAGTGACGGACTCGCGATGCGAGGATCCGGGTTCGAACCCCACAGCGGTGGTCGGCTGAAGTTAGTTTTCTGTGGTTCCCAACTTCAAGGCGCAAATGCGAGCCGATCTCCCCGTTAAAAAGTCTCGCCACAGAGAGCAACAGTCCTACAACGATAAATCATTCAATCATAACACTTCACTCATAGTCAGAAAAACTAGTGGCAGATGGCAGCACTACACATAACAAGCATTACAGAGAAACAACAAAACTTCACGTCAGGTTTCACTACACGTACACGCACATTCCCGCATGTACCGATTCGTTGGGGGGTTCCGCGGGGGGGAGGGGTGTGGGCGGGGTGCATGTATGGTGTAGTAGTAGTAGGTAGGGCCTCCAAAAAATGGCTCGGGGATCCATGATGTTCTTAAGTCAGCCACCTCGTTGGGCAATTTGCCTGTTGTGGCGTTGTATTTGTATTTGTAACAACTCATCAGCCGATTTTGCGTTTTCCACAGTATTCAATGGCACCAATTTTTTTCTCTTCAGAATCCGCTAAAGCTCTAATTTAGCTCTTTCACTAAATTAGAGCTGGAGATTTTAAACAAAGTGAAATCATGTTAAATATACGAGCACAACCAGAAAACTGACATCAGAGTTGCAAAATATCAAAACTGATGGCAAAATTTCATTGAAAAGTAGTCGAAAAGTGGATCAAATATTAGAACTTCTGCTGCCATCTAGTGAGTGTAATCAGAACCAAAGTCGCGAATATCGGCGTCCGTACAAAGGGTTTTAGTCCGATAGAGCGAATGATGGAAAATGGTATCCGTGATCGTATCTAAGGGTGACCGTCAAGCAGGGGTTCGAAATACATTATTTAAATAGGCTATTTGCCGGGATATTTTTTTTTGGACCCACAGCAGGGGTGACCGCATTTGAGGGGGGGGGGAAGAGACGTTAAGATGGGGTTTTAATGCATTTCAACCTTGCAGCTAGATGGCGTATATTATTGCACGTGTAGGTGACAACCCTATTCAGCGATATGTATGTAAGTTGGTGTATTTTATTATTTCGTAGGTACTTCTGTTTTCCACCTGACATTATAGGCATTATATTGTTATTTTCATGCAAGCGATTCTTTTGTAATTGATTATTTAGATTACAGTTTGAATACATCAATGGGAAGTATGGAACGGGACGACGAGTGTCCTCAATTGAGGACAACAAAACATGACAATGTATTTGAAAAAAAAAGTTGAAGTGAAACGAAATATATTGAATTGTGTTAGTTATTTAAATTTAAAAAAAATCTCTTAGAATGTATATTCTTAATTGGTGCAATTTGCAATTTCAACGAAATGTCCCAATATCGAAATGGAATTCAAAGCGCATCAAGTTGCGGGGCGTTCAGGATCCAGACATTATAAATACTCAGAATTCTAAAGAAGCAAATCCGAATTATACACAATTCATTGACTTTTAATTTCTCCAAATAGTACATTACAAGAAATTGGCAAAGTCCAAAATACTAATTTTGCATTACAGTCTCTCCATCCAACTTGAGACTCTGCTGCTGGTACTCTTGAAAAGTTTCATAGCGTCTTGAAGATCGGATTCGGAGCACCTGGTATTTACGCAGTCCCTTTCGAATAGGGGTTTCATGAATCTCCCCACCATTCCCTGGCTTCCCGTGATACGTTTCATGAGACTTCTGATCTGCTTGTGGATGGAGACTGCGTGTTGGCTGTCTTCCACCGGGACACTGGCAACAAAGCTTTCGGTGTCACAGGATAAAAGATGTTGGACGCAGCTCAGTCTCTGGTGATTTTCCCGTTCGAAAGATGCTATGGATTCGAGGATTCTGATGAAACTATTGTCTTCGTTGAGACCACGGAAAACTCTCTGGGTAGCTGCTATCCCTGTCATGATTTCGTAAACTTGAACGGCCCCAAAGAAGAATTTCGACAGGTACTGTAAGAGTGTAATCAGAAGTAGAGCAGCTGGTACTATCAGGACGGAGATGTTGCTTAGCTGGCTCTTCAGGAAATTCTTAACTCGCTGAGGGAACGTTGGCTTCACTATCTCTATCTCAGACGATGAGTCAGTGACGTCGTCCATAAGGTTGACGATTTTCGAGCTAGCAGCAGGCTCGTCAGGTTGGCTGTGCTGATTCGCTGAGGAAGTGGAACCCACATTCGATGCATCGACAGGTCTTTCTCGAGCGTCATCGATATCCAAATGACTCGTCGTAGAAGCTTGTTCGTGAGGATGGAGCTGATCTGACCGTGACGGCTTTTGCGTAGAGGAAGAGGTACTATACCATCCACGCTCGGGAAATGCGGGTGGGTAAACTCCATACTGATATCCATGTGGCATTGCATAGTTTGTATACCCGTAGTAGGCTCTACCAACTCTTGCGCTCTCAAACGAGTCTACACTCAGGGATGAGCTGTTTTCGCTCATAGACGTCGACAGGCCATTACACGTCACAGTGTAGATGAAGATGAAAGTCAGAACGATTCCCACAAAAGTCTTCATGTTCATTCAGTGATCAGTTTTCTTCCTGAAAGCTCTGATGTTACAGCTGTTGATGAAGCTGGAAGTGTTTCTGGTTTGAATTCGTCAAAGATGACGGTTTTTATACTGAGGAGTGGAATCTGACATCGTAATGGGATCATATTGGTGGGCGTAGACCTTAGATTCCACGTGCTCGCTCGCAACTTTCTGGGGCGTACTCGCGTTGTCTTTTCCGAGGTGTGAATTCTGTCCTTTGTACTAATTTGCTCTTATTGTTTTTTTCCCTCCCGGAATTTTTTCTGTTTTCGTCAAAAAGTTATTTTTTCATGTGACTTATTAGGATTTTCATACATTTTTTAAAAAAGAAAGGGAAAGAAAAACAAGAGAATTGGTTTTTCCCCCCCCACCTTGAATAACATTTCAGATTGCGTTTCAAAAGGCAGACGCCCATATTTCTGACGCTTCCGATGCATCTGATTACGGAAGCAAAGAAAGAATCACACACACAAAGAAGACTCGTTTATTACAAGACACACCTAAATTATTCCGGATAACAAAAATTTTCCCTCAAAGACCAAAAATAAATGAAAATTTCACGAAATATATGATTTTGGAAAGTTCTTTGTGTTCTTTAAATCACTGATTCTCAACCATTGGATGATGAGATAAAAAAAAAGAGGAAAAAGGGGAGAAAGGAGAAAAAAAAAAGTGGACTTTAATGAAATGTGCCTTCCTTATTCATGAACGTAACAAAAAGACGCATCTACAAGGAGTAAATCTGCTACTTCAGGAGTGGAAAATGTGGAATCTCACAGTGTCATAATCGGGTAGGTGACTACAGGGCCGTCTTAAGAGCATCATTGGCCCCCGGTCCAAGTGATCTTTCAGAGGCCCTACCAGGCAAATTCTCGTAAATTTCAACTGGATCTCATTTTTGTGAGGCCCCTTTTCTCTTGGGGGCCCCCGGACCGTGCCCGGGTGGGCCCATGCCTTAAGACGGCACTGGGTGGCCATTGTAAATCAAAATCAAAATCTTACGCTGATTGCGTTTCCTGCAGAAATAGACGCTATTACTAGATAATCTTGTTGACAACTATTGTATAAAGTGTCTCAAATTCGAGCACGGTCAAGTCCAATATATGTGATGTATATAACTAGTAATTGACAGACCATTGCATTTTATTGTTTGGAAACGCCCAATCGGTTCCAGTCACGAAAACGGATACGATAACAATACAAAATCACAAACGCCATCCGGAGTCGCTGCTGGGAGTTTTTGCGTCACACACTTTTAGAATAATCCCGAACTCAGGAAGTCTGAATACACTCAGAATACACATTCAGACATGTACCGATTCGTTAGAAATTCCACGTGGACTGCATGGACTGCATCTACGTAACCGTACATGCACCTCGTACATATTCCTTCGTCACAACTCTGTTACCCGCCAAATGTTTTTGACTTGATACTACGTCGGAAGTTCTGTTCGAAGGGGTGGGGGGACATTCTTTCAGTTGCCGAGTGTGTGTGTGTCCCGATTTGAGATGAAGTATCTTTGAGAATTTTTGGTGGGTAAAAACACGTTTTTCACTTGAATTATTTTTTTTATACTTTTTTTTCCTGCTTCAGGGATTGCATACATACGAATAATTTCGTAGGGAGGATTTGAAACTGACTAGTGCATTATAAAATTAGGAATATTATCAAGTAGCCTATAACTTGCTTGTTGTGAAGTTACTGAAAATATTGGGAGGACTCAAAAAATATTGTGGTGGGGGTGGGAAGGACCTCCAAAGCCAATATTTTTATAAGTATTATCGAGATGGTGGTAAATATTCAATGGGCCAAGTTTACACCTACGATAATTCGACGTTATACAAGGTGGATACTCGTACTACCGACCGCCCAATAATTACACACGTGATTCCTTGTGAGAAACTAATGTGGACAAATGGTTTCCGTTTTAGAATCGGATAAATATTTAGAGGTATAAAGTATTATCGAGATGGTGGTAAATATTCAATGGGCCAAGTTTACACCTACGATAATTCGACGTTATCGTTCAGAGCACTCGTCCGGCAATCGAGGGACCCGGGTTTGACTCCCGGTAGAGGCAGAGATGAGTTTTTTCCTTCCTTAAAAAATTAACATTTCAAATAATAAATATCTTCACAACATCCAGTCTTCTGTATATCTTGTATTAACAAGTGGAGAGCGACATTCATGTCATATATATAGCCATCTGGTGGCTCGTCGTCCATGAGCTATTAGCTGATCGGTTGCACCGTCCATTGCACGGTTCCGTTCGGCATATATACGCTCTAGTGAAGGAAAGTCTCTATCTCCTCTGTAGCTTAGTGGTCAGAGCACTCGTCCGGCAATCGAGGGACCCGGGTTCGACTCCCGGTAGAGGCAGAGATGAGTTTTTCCCTTCCTTAAAAAATTAACATCTCAAATAATAAATATCTTCACAACATCCAGTCTTCTGTATATCTTGTATTAACAAGTGGAGAGCGACATTCATGCCATATATAAAGTTTTGAATTTTTGTGACGTTTCAGTTTTGCAATGGCTAGTTACACACTAAACACCCAACGAAAGTAATTTTTTTTCCCAGCAGAGGGTTACAGCTTTATTGTAAATGAACTGAAAAATTAAATAACGTGTAAAGCCAAGTTCTAATGAAGAAGGACATCTTCTTTCACGATTGGCGCCTTTTCTCCCCATATAGCGTTTTGTTATTACCTTGTTATTGCGTGTTAGCTTCGACCACTATATTGGCAAATTTGTCACTGGATTTTTAAAGTGTTAGCAGAATGATCTGAAAAATGGAGTATGATGTATTTGAGAAATTGTTTATTTGATTAAACAATTTTTGGCTAACACTTTACGAATCTGGTGACAAATTTGCCAATGTAGTGGACGAAGCTAACACGTAATAACAAGGTAATACCATTAACCTTCCACCCGTCTATGACTCACTGAAGTTTTATTCAGGGCCACACTGATGTCAAGGTTGTAATGGGCAATGATCGCCAAATGTTGAGGCTGGTCGAACACAGCCTCCCAGCCTCCAACCCAAGTGAAAGAGAAGCCAGCTTCCTTCCCGAACTTCCAATCGGTCTGGTCACACATTAGTCGAAGAACGCCAGCGATCACAATATAGAGAGTTTTCTGGTAGCAAATATTCGCCAAAGAACATTGGGCCCAGGCTATGCTGCTTTTTTGCACCTGGGGAAAGGGAAATATTGGAAGTAAATATTTGCAAATCACCATTGGCCCTGGCTTTATTCAAAGCCATGACAGACGATTTAGATAAGTGTGAAATCTTTTAAATACAAATGCTATTAAAACAGTCAAAAAGACAAAATATCAGTTATTGTTTTATATTGAGTGAAATAATTAAAAAAAGTGTGATTTTCAAATTGATTTTGCTTTAAATTACATGAATTTAGATTATTATCTACTAACATGATTTGTCATCGATTTTCATGATTTGGAGCATTATATGACATCGGTAGATGACGTTATATGCACAATTCAGTTACAGTAGACCCCGTTTAAACGGATATCAACGGTTCCAGCACCGATTAAATAACAGAGAACAATCGATTCGGTTGCTGTTGGTATGATTATTTTCTTTAAAGCTGATGAACAATCAATATTAACCCTTACAGCGGCGATCTCGGGATATCTCGTCAAACTGGATCTGCTTTATTTCGGTCATCCCGAAATATCTCGGGTTGTTAACACACTTTTATTTCCATTGTGGCAGTTATAATGCGGATCAGAAAAATTTTAAAAACCGCTTAAAGGGTTAATAAAACTCCTAGAACAGGTCAGACGTCAAAATGAAATTATAATTAAATTGAATTGTGGTAGGATCACACACAATCCCTAAGGTGTTTCCTTTTCACTGCGAAAGTCGAAAATTAGCGCTCTCCATGGGCTCAGCAGAGAACAACACACACACACACACACACACACAAAAAGAATTAAATGTACTGAAGACAACTCAGACCAGGGGTTTTCTTGACCTTTTGCAGCCGCAAAACAAAATCAACAGCAACATACAAATACAAATACAACGCCACAACATGCAAAATGCCCAACGATGTGGCTGAGAAAAAGATGCCCATAAAAATATGGATGTCATATATTTCAAAAATACAGCAACCCAATTAAAAATGCAATGCATCATCTTCACGATGTGGCTGCTGGTCATTCAAGTCGACCAGCCTTCCAATATCTCCCAGCCAACAATATATTTGACGATCATTGCCTATGATAGAGAAGCCCATGAATGACTTGGATTTGGGACAGGCTGGACACACGAGTGTGGCCTCTTCATGAGGACTAAACCGGAGGGTGCTCTTTAAGGGACCAATGGAGGAAAAAATAACAATAAATCCTGAAAGTGATTTCGTTACTAGGATCTCTTCATCGGCTTACACTATGACACACGCATACCATAAACTCAATTTGCTAGATGAAATACAACCGGAGAATAAACGGGATATTTTTAATGATCTTTTTTTTTCAACCTTCGTTACTAGCGAAAACAATTTTTCTGCTCAACCAAAACTAATTAAATCTCCAAAAAATAATAAAACGATTTAGATCAATTCGATTCATATACTACTAATCTCATTCCCCCAATTACCTAAAATAATTTACATAGTGTCTGGTTGTAGTTCTCGTGGAAGCTCATCATCAATACTCGACGCAGTCCTCCAGAGTCAGGCGCAGACCGGCGTCGCTGAATACTGCGGCTATCACGTCGTGTTCGCGGATCTCGCTGGAACCCCTGGCCATCGCGAGGTTGCCCGCGAACTCTATCACCTCGGTGGCGACGTATTCCTCGATGGCAGCCAGGAAGATCGGCAACGCCGTGTCGATCTTACTCACCGGGTTGGCCATCTTGTTGATCATGTCGTAGATCTTGTCGACGGGGAAGTTCGGCTTACGCGGATGGATGTGGGGGACTTTCTTGCGGTTCTTGGCGACGACGGGAAGCTTGCCTTTCTTGTCTGCGCCATTGTTGTTCTTTGGCGAGTCCAGATTACTTCCGGCGGCGGCGTCTTCTGACTTGCCCTTCTTGACGCGTTTCAGAGGCAACAGGATTGGCATCGAGGACTGTGATTCTATTTTGGCGGTGTTGTTGCTGCTGCTGTCAGTGGGCGCCACCAGTTCGAAGGCTTTCAGCATGTCGTCCGACGCTCGAGCACCGGACATCGCCTTGTCGTCGTCGTCATCGATCGGAGCTTTCTTTGTCCTGCTACCAAAGCAATACATATTCTGTCGGAATAAACTAGTACTAGACTTATTTACGGGATAACTAAATGACCTGAGTAAGAACCTAATTAAAAATAGCTCCGCTTGGTGAGGCTAACAAATCCGAACTATCTCTTCAATGACGTTCTAATATCCCTCGTTCGTCTCCAAGTCTCGAGTGCTCTTGTAGACGGAGAGAGATTAAGGCTTTTAAAATCCCTTACGATTTTCTGCGAGGAATTTCTAAACCTTCCAATTCAATTGTAATTAGCGTAATATTTGCAATCCAATATTAATTATTATCGGGATACACATATGGTGTCATTTGTCTGATTAAATTATCAAATCCAGGAAATATTATCAACAACGTCATGGTTATAATCAAATTTTAAGGCTTTATTGTTTTAAGGCCTATCTGATTTACATTTGAATTCAGACGGCTTAAAAATTTACGCTCACCGTTTAGGGCTCAGATTTTTATGGGAAGGTTTTTTAAAAAATCGATAAAAATTACCATATGAAGCAATATTTGAAGACGGCTTGTCATAAATCAGAGACGTCTGGTTTCTGCGATTTCGTTGATTGTTCCTCAAGCTGAATTGCAATGTTGCTGCACATTAAATCTGTTTTAGTGTTGGGACTTTTTCAATGTACTTAACAAAATAAAATACATCGGCACCCTTTTTCTTTTACGCAGGGCACAACTCCGGTCTACCGTCATTGGGCAATTTACTGCCATTTTATCCGCTTTCAGAAGTGAGTTAAGCCGAAAGTAAGTGTATATCCTTTCCCTAACTGGTACCTGATATAAGGTTACCAACCGTCCTCCTTTTTTTGGTGTCATTCGGAGCGTCCTCCTACGTTTCGCAGTCGGAAAAACAGGTGTGGAAGAAGAAAACCTCAATCTCCACATTTCGAGGACGGTATTTATTCAGAAATAAAGAAAATAGGATGCAAACAACACTCTGCTCATTCCTCCGGAAAAAAAAAACCCCTCTCCCAAAACATTAAAAGATTGGGGCGAAAATTGCTGCAAAGGCTGCCGATTACACTCAGCGCTTCACGCTACTTGGCACCTTGGGCATTGCTAGAACGTCAAATGTGTCCCGCGATGTGTCATTGGTTGAAGACCCCCCCCCTCCCCCCATCTACGACTGGTAAAATGATACAAAGTCACAACAAAAAGGGACATTTTTGGGAAAAGTCACTCATTTGTTCACGTTTTAATAAAGGACAGTGATGTCTCGGCAAACGAACGCCTCGGTTTACGAAGTTTTGAACCAACGAAGATTTTTTTCGTGATTTTTCTGCCTCGGCTAACAAATACGGATTCAGCTAACGAGAACATTTTCGTTGATATATAGTGATTCAAAAATCGGAGACCGTCCGGAGAATTTCACGGCCCAATGCAAAAAGAATTTTGCTTTAAAAAAAAATTTATGTAGTTGCTCCCCGACTTACAAACTTTTCGAGTTACGAACTTGAATCTTGAAAGGAAATTTTTTTTTTCACAAATAAACATATTCTAGTACACTCATTTTTTTCATTATTTCAGGAACGCGTTGATAGTTTGGATCGTAACCAAACACGATCCATTAAGAGGGAATGGCATTTAAATTAATTTTACAAAATTCATGAACTATTAATAATTAGCACGTGGTCCACCCGCTGACACTTCATCTGGCTCGAATCTTATTGAACAGACATAAATTTTTGTCACACTTTTAAAGCGCTTCATCATCTCTTTATCAAATATACGTTGTAATTCGATAACTGTTCATTTTTTGAATTTTTTATTGCTGTTTTTTGTTTAATTAATGTAAATTAATAGAAGTGAAGGAATCAAGTACTGGAATTCCATGACCCCCCCCCCCCAAGGGTAGGGCTGACAGGCAGGATAGTATTAATAGCATCATGGGCCCCCCCGAGCCAAGGGATTTTTTGGAGGCTTTAGCTGAAAAATTCTCGAAAACTGCAACTACGTGTCCTTTTTCTGAGGTACCTCTTGTCTTGAGGCTCTTCGGGCACGGTCCGGGGTGGGGGAGGCATACGTTAAGACGGCACTGCTTAAGGTTCGCACCAGGCGTCCTCCTTTTCAGTTTTGAATCTGGTAACCCTATCTGAAAACCACATAATCCGTATTTTCACTTGTTTGTTCGATCATGCATATTGTCCGAATTTTTTCGTGCAAGGAAATAATTATTTTTTATACATAAAAAAATCGATTCTTGCAAATGTACGAATTTTGTTACCGAAATTTTCGTCTCATAAAAAAATTTTATGCTAAAAATAACAAAGGATTCTCTCTCTCTCTCTCTCTCTCTCTTTTCATCATCGCATGAGTTGCCCGAAATTTCGAGATTAGATGGCAGCTCCAACAGTATATAAATTAAACCTCCATCGAGCTTAAATTACTGGATAGAGTATGACGTCAGCGGTCTTCGCCTTGGCAGTGCTGAGAACGGTGTTCCCCAACACATCTTTCGGCGGAAGATCACGTGACACACAAACACAATCCCCCGTTATTTTCTTATGGCATCCATAGGAATTGAAAACAATAAATGAAAGAAATAATTTTTCAGCATCGATGAGATAATTCCAGAATTAATGAAACAAAATATTCTAGAATTAATGTAAGAGATAATTTCAACATTGATAAAAGTGATAATTCCAAAATTAATGAAAGAGATAATTAATGAAAGAGATAATTAATGAAAGAGATAATTAATGAAAGAGATAATTAATGAAAGAGATAATTAATGAAAGAGATAATAATAAAATTAATGAAAGATAATTCCAGAATAAAGGAAAGAGATATTCCAAAATTAATGAAAAAGAGATAATTTCAAAATTAATGAAAGATAATTCCAGAATAAAGGAAAGAGATATTCCAAAATTAATGAAAAAGAGATAATTTCAAAATTAATGAAATAGAGATAATTCCAAAATTAATGAAATAGAGATAATTCCAAAATTAATGAAAGAGAATTCCAGAATTAATGAGATATAATTTCAGAATCAATGAAAGAAATAATTTCAGCATTAATAAAAGAAATAATAATTAATAAAAGAAATAATTTCCAGAATTAATGAAAGAAAATTCAAGAAATAACGAAGAAAAATTTCAGAATTAATGAAGGAAAATCCAGAATTGATGAAAGGAAATTCAAGAATTGATGAAAGAAATGATTCCAGTATTAATGAAATAAATAATTTAATCTTTTTTTCACCTTTTTTTAGACTAGTTCCTAATCCTTGTTTTTCAATCTCTAAAACCCAATATTTAGAGACCGAACTGTACATTTCTATGGGCAAATTGCCAGGCGGGAACTTTGTTTTCATCGAGTTCCGTGATTTCCTTGCATTTGATGTCGCTGCAGTCGCGGTGGCTGGATGCTCCCTCCAGTAATATAAGCTCAATGAATCTCAAGCTTCAGAATGTCTGTCGTCTGCTTCTCTCCAGGTTACTTGTTTTGAACGTCTCCTTGTATCCTGAAAAAATTACTGAGCTGAAAGTTCGAACTTCCAGTTCTGTTTGTGAGCTGAGCTTGTAGGAACCGAACAAACCGACTTCTTGTCTGTCGTCTGCTTATTAAGAGGTTCTTTGTTTTGGACGTCTCCTTATGCCCAGATAAAATAACCGAACTTTCAGTTCAAATTTCCAGTTCAGTTTATGAGCTTTGTTTATAAGGAACAAAGAGGAATAAAGAATATAGTTTTTTTCACTTTTAACTTCCTCATCACCACATCAGTCACTTTTAAACTCGACATTAGATGGCAGCACATTACTATAAAGTAGGACTGTGGAAAAATTCACTTTTTACGATCTTACCTCTGTCTGCTTCTGTGGACGTCCTTTGTTTTAGATGTCTCCTTGGGTCTTGAAAAAATGATTGAACTGGAAGTTTGATCTTTCAGGTCAGTTCATAAGCTTTGTTTATAAGGAGCAAAGCTGAATGAAGAATTTAGTTTTTTATACTAAATCTTTGTTGGGACCTTAGAGGCCAGATTTTCCACTGGTCCCTCGATAAAGAATTTATAGTATAAAAAAAACAAAAAAATTATAAGAAACTAGGATGAAGCCTTTCAGCCCGCTGAGGCCATGCGACCTGTGCAGCCACATGGAGCACCTCTCTAGGAAAGGGTGCCAAATCCAAGTTGGAAGGTAAAAAAAAAATTTTGTTGAGCTGAAAAATGTGTCATCGGGGGCTACAAAAAATATATCCCGCACGGGCAGAGATCCCTTTCTCTTTTCTGCCCTTACCCATTTGTACATCATGGCCACCTCAAGACCATCGTAGAACCGGAGACACAACTAGAGGTTTGGTCAGCTGTGTCGAGCAAGCATTTTGGCATTCTTATTGCATTGGCATTCTTATTGCATTTGGCATTCTTCATCAAGCTGAATGTGGGGATGGAAAAACAAAAAAAAACATTAATAGTGTAATTTCAAAGCCAGAATCAAAACACTGAGAGGAAAATTTAAGATGCGTTGAGTTAAGACGCAAATAATGTGGAAAAAACTCTTTTTGATTGAGAATTCATTTTTCCTCGATTAAAGTATGTAAAAATATATGATGGCTCATATCTCTACTAAGTATAGACACAAATGTGGTAAATAGCATTAGTTTTAAAGATACTATCAAAGACTTTGAGCTAGAATAAGTATGAGAAAGCTTTTAGATAAATAACGTGAGTTCTCAGAAATATCCAGATCATATATTCAACATTAGACACAGTCACGGATCCACAGCGATGAATCGGGAGCGGTGGATAATCTTGTATGATTGTAGGATTCTTCTGTATTTTATGGGGACAGGCCAAGTTTTACCATATTATCCGGATTTTGGGAGGGTTGATTACTCCCCACGCTACTTCTGGATCCACTGCTGGTCTTAGATTAGTTACTTCTGAAATAAAAAAAGTTTCATATAATTTTTTTTCCATTGATAGATTCAACATTGTGTAAAATATACGTATGGGGGGGGGCGCACAAAAATTATTTAAGTGCTTAGGGGCTTGAAACATCTTAATCCGGCCCTGTCCCTTCCCTTCAAACCGGAGCATGCCGACGACAGAGTAGCTGATCCCAAGGCCATATACTATAACAGCGTTTCTTAACCCTTTTTTGCCCGTTGCCCCCCCTTGAAGCAATTTTTTTTCTCGTGGCTCCCCTGTCTTACCCAGAGTCTTCGACCCTCATCTAGAAGCAAGATCTTTTATACGTATTGAATTGATTTTTTTCAGTGAATTTACACTGAACGAAAATTTTGCAAATAAAATTGGCCTCCAGACCACTGGCCTAGAATTTATTGAGCTCTCCAATAGTCCGTGTGATATTCAGGACCGTCTAAACATCATGGGTCCCCCCTAGGCAAAGTGATGCTGAACAGTTCGATGAATCCGTTGAAGATTGGAATAGCTACGAGGAGCGACCGGAATCATATTTCGCCGTTCACGATGTACCCGAAGAGAAGAAAGCATCGGCTTTGCTGGGCGTCATCGGGCCACGCACCTACAGGATCCTAAAGAACCTGGCCACTCCGGATCTCCCGTCTACAAAGTCCTACCACGAGATCGTCACCCTGTTACGAGGACATCTGAATCCGACTCCGAACGAGATGACGGAAGGCTACAAGTTTTACAAGAGGAATCAACTTCAAGGTGAGTCAATAGCGGATTGCACGATCGAATTACAGAAACTTTCGCGGAATTGTAACTTTTGACCGAATCTATCTGTGATGTTACGCGATAGGTTCGTTATGGGTTTGAGTTCCGAAAATATCCAAAAGGAACTTCTGACTGTCGAGAATTTGACTTACGATACTGCGAAATCGACAGCTCTCGGTTTAGAAACTGCGTCGAAGGATGTCCAAGAAATGCATAATCAACTGTCGCAGCTCGGCGTGAAGAAAATCAGCGAAGTGTCTCGAATGGCACCTATGGGAAAACGATACCACAGCAACGCGAACTCGGAATCGAAACATAAAGTGAAACCAGCGGGACAAAATCGTGCTTGTTATCGTTGTTCGAGCACTTTTCACATGGCTCATCAGTGTAAATTCAAGGACAGCATATGTAGATTTTGTAAAAAGAAAGGACACCTACAGAAAGTGTGTAGATCGAAAACTAATGTGAATTAGCTGAACCCGGAATCTGACGTGTTTCCTGTCAATAATCTACAGGCTTATAGAAACAAGAAGTTGATGCTTGATGTATACCTTGAGGGAAAGAAACTTTCCATGGAGTTGGATACCGGTGCCGCAGTATCATGCATGAATGTACAGGAATTCAAGAAAATATGTCCAAGTGTAAAAATTCTGAAAACGAGCCTGGTTCTATTTTGATCAATCGTTGGTGCATCCAGTGGGTCAAGCTACCGTGCAAGTACGTTATGAAAAGCAAACTACTACTCAGAACCTGTACTTGGTGAATCAACCAGTAAATGCAATTTTCGGAAGGGAATGGCTACAAACCCTGAAACTCAACTGGCCTGAGATGAAATATCTCACCCATATCTTAGGCCGGTATTACACTATAAAAGTTTGGTAAAATCCCTTTTATAAAACTTGAAAAACCCAACCAATAAAGCTCATAGGTTACGTTCGAGCAAATGCACCTGATAATCTTATTGGTTGAATTTTTCAAATTTTGTAAAAGAATTTTTAGAAAACTTTAATAGTGTAATCCCAGCCTTAGCTGAATTTTGGAAAATTATCTGAAAATAACCAAATCGGATAGAATTTTAAGTAGCGCATGCTGCCATCTGTTGATCTTTATTGACACTAAATCCTAATATGAAAACTAGACAACCAAAAAAATTTAGAGAATGCACTCATGTCCATAAATTAAGGATAATGTCAGCTCTGGCAAATAAAGGTTCAGAAACAAAACAAACGTTACTTATTCATAAAGCCTATTTATTAAACAAAAGATAAAGAACAAAAACGATGGTGTATGTATGATACCATTCATAAAAACTACGATTTTTGCTCCCTGGAGCAATTGTAAAAAATATCTCCTTTACAAAAACTTACTATTACATGGTTGGTATGATCATGTAATAACATTGTATGTCTCCCATGCGATGAAATACAGTCCGTACAACGCCTAGGCATGCTGAGTATCAAATTATCGATCTGATCTTGGGGAAGATCACTCCACTCAGCAAGCAATGCTCTCCGAAGTTCCGGTACACATGTAGGAGGGGGTTGACGGGCTGCAACTCGTCGGCCAAGCATGCTCTATCGGATTCGAGTCAGGTGAGAATGCTGGCCATTCCATACGGGTTGTATCCTCAGATTCAAGGCATTCGTTTACGATGTTTGCTCGGTGAGGACGGGCGTTGTCATCCATAAACACAAATTCTGCGCCCATGGCACCCCTAAACAAACGTACATGTTGTTCCAGAATGATGTCCCGATAAATTTGGGCTTTCGTGGTTCCGGTTTGAACATGCAGATCTGTTCTGGAACCCAGTATAATTCCACCCCAAACGAGCAAAGCTGCACCATCGTAACGGTGTCGTTCAATGATGTTGTCTTGGTGGTAACGGGTACCTGGCATTCTCCATATGAAAGTCCGACGTGAATCAGACTGCAAGCTAAACCTGGACTCGTCGGAAAACATCACACAAGCCCACTGTGACGATGTCTACATTGCATGTTCTCTACTCCAGGCTAATCGCTGCCGACAGTAAGTTGCCGTGAGCGGAACACATTTGACAAGGCCGCGAGCATATAGACCAATATCTCTCAAACGTCTGTACACGGTTTGCCTTGAAACTGTGGTACCTGTGGCTGCAGATAGCTGACGAGACAGGTCGGATGCTGTGCTCCGTAAGGGTTTAAACCTTGGTTTTAACCAACTGGTTTTTTTCAAAAAATCAGATAAAAGTGGCCTAAATATCATTTTTTTAATTGAAAATATCGTATTTGTTCATTATTAGCCAAAATGTTTCATTTTTACCACATTTTATATCCTTGGGGTACATTCTGTTGGTATATCTTTAAATGACATACGATTTTATAAGTGGTTTTTTTCAAAAAGTCTAATAAAAGTGGCCAGAATATATATATATTTTTCATATGAAGTATCTTAGTCATTTAAAGTTATATATAAAAGCCAAAATTTCTCATTCCTACAACATTTTCTAACCTTTGGCTACATTCTGATGCTCTCTCTATCTTAAGCAAATTCATGAATAAGGATTGCATCACACATCTAAATGTAGTGGTGTATTATCTCACATGGTTTCTTTTTCCCTTCACGAAGAAGCAGCTACAGTAGTGACACCATCATGCTAGGGGCAGGTGGTCCTATAATCCAATAAAGACACCAGCTGTCCTTAAAGGACAAAGACAAGTGTTCTAGTTGTTACATTACCTCACATACATTTTCATTCCCATAAGAAGTAGCACATCTCCTACTGTATATCTCCCAGTCTTAATATTCAATAGTTTTTTTTATACTTTCACACACACACACTGTTAAGCCCAGTTAATCAAGGTTCTACTGTATAGTAGTAACAGATTTATGAAAAATAATCAGCTATATACAGGGTGATTATAATTAAAGTTTTGATTCCAAAACTATACAGTATGCACTGATCGGAATGACTTGAAAATTTGCATGGATACTCCTGAAGCAATGGACGTTTCTTTCGCAAAAGAAGGAAGTGCAAAATGTGCAAGTAGATGATGCTGTACTTGGCCAGCAGTATAATCTATTTTGTGCAACCACATCATTTCGGCACTTCCACAGCATCAGTGTGTGGATAGAACTTCTATCAAGATGCACATTGCAATACCAGCAAAGCAGCTGGTGAAGACCCATTTCGACAGGATGCACCTTAACCCTTGCCACTTCTGGCTGTGGGGGTACCTCAAAATGTTATAAACAGTGGTCAGATTGCAAACTTTGGTGAATTGCAATCTCCAGCACATTCCCTATATGTTAGAAGTTCCTCATTCCTCAGGAATATGAACGGGGGAAAGGGGGCGCGTTTGGTTTAATAAAGCTGAATTGCAAGCACATCCACATTATGACCATGGCATACTCCGATTCTGCTGTTGAACAAGAATTTTTGTGCTTTCAACCTCTCATAGCCAGAACACGCGGTGGACAACATATTTAACATTTTTTGAGTAAGTCGTAGTTATTTGTTCAATTACTTCATTTTTTTTTTGTGATGTTTCCGTGAATTATGCAATGACTCGTGCAATGCTATAATTAAGTTATAATTTTGCCATGACTGGCTATCGTTTCCATTCTGCGAGCAAATTTCCCACATGTTGGATGATGTGTCATTAATTTTACATTTTTAAGTATTTTTTCCCCTTTATCAAATAAAATTGAATTTTTTCAGGAATATTCATGTCGATTTTCAAGTCATTCTGACAATCGTTCTTTTTTTACAGTGTTTTGAAATCAGAACCTTAGTTATAATCACCCTGTATATCGTAAATCATTGCTAATTAATCTGCATTATTTATGCCTCATTAAATGCATTATATTCACCTAGTTTTTATTACTTTTTGCAAAATAGCTTCCTGATTAAGTATACTGAAAGTAACTGGAGAAAAACTTTTATATATTATATGATTAATAATATTAAAAGAATTTTCAAACACACAGCAATCCATTGAGTTAAGCAAAAAATTATTAAATGGCAAAAGTTGGTTTTTGTTAAAATTTAATAAATATTTATTGATTAATTAGCATGGGAATAGTGTTAATTACATTAATAAACATTTTATTTTTGTTAATTATTGGAAGTTTGAATGATTTTTCAGAAATTTCATTGTTTTTAATGTTAACACTATTTAAAACAAAAAAACCGGTTTAAAATAAAAAAACCTGGTTTAAACCAAAAAACCCGGTTTTTTGGGGTTTTTTTTCAAAAAAACCGGTTTTTTTGCCAACCCTGCCTCGACATCGTACTGCTGATTGAATTTCTTTGTAAAAGTACTCCTGGCATCTTCATACGCGTCGAGTTTCTCAGCTAGTTCCGATAGGGAGATCAACATGGCCCATACATCGATGAAATGTTCTTTCACTTGCGGAGGGCACTTCTTCTTCATCTGATCAGCTATGACGAGATTAATCAAGTCCTCGAATGTTGTAACCTCAACTTCTGTTAACCACCCTTCAAGATACGTTTTCAACTCAAAATAAAAATCACGACATGAACTTTCCGAGTTCTTCCGATGCTCTACAAAAAGTTGTCGAAATCTGTCCGCATGTAGTTTAAATCGCTTTAAGAGCAGTTCCTTGACATGCTTATAGTCCTTGAATTTCTCGTCAGGCTCCCTGGCACAGATCCTAGCCACCTCCTTCGGTAAGCTATTGATGAGATACGTAATCCACAATTCTTCCGGAATCTGGTGTAATCCCATGTGTCGTTCGAACAGGACCAGAAACAATGAAATGTCATCCGATGATTCAAAACGCGGAACTGACACTTGAAAGTCCCGATTTGTCACAGCCGGTCGAACGGAAGCTTGGCACTTCTCCGCTTCTATCCCCAGTCTCTCGAGTTCGAACTGCATTTCTGCTCGCCTGTTCCTCTTTTCAGCTGCTTCTCGTCGAATTCTCTCTTCGGCATCTTCTCGTCGAATTCTTTCTTTCTTTCTCTTGGGCATCTTCCCGTTGAATTCTCTCTTCTACGAAGGTCTGTAGCAGTTCTTTTGCGAAGACCTCGTCGTATTCTTTACTGGACGTGATAAGTTTCATCAGCTGTATCACTTTCATCTCGGGTTCGGTAGGTTCGCCCATCTCTTCGGCAAGGCGACGGAGTTCGTCTTCTCGATACTTCGCTAAATAGGCCATTTTCACTCACTTGGTACCTAATTAGGATGTCCGCTTAGCTAAAAAACACTCACACGTCTATTTTAAAACGTTGGGCGCCAATGAGACGGTTGGTGAGGTATATACGAAGCGGCGAACACATGGAGCATTCCTTTATTCTGTATTAACATGCGGAAACACACAACCCTTCGTCATGAAGGTTAAAATCGAACTCTTCGAGAATGTGTTCGTCTCTCGAAATAACTTAAATCTCTCTCACGTGTCTCGTGAATAAACGTATTACTGTACATCCTTGTTAACAACTTGCCTGTTACAAAGCTTTTTTTTAATAGCTTAGACGAAGAAGAATAGAAGCTTTTTTTTTAAGCTAGAATATATAGAAGCAAGGTTTCTAGAATATATAGAAGCAAGGTTTCTAGAATATATAGAAGCAAGGTTTCTAGAATATATAGAAGCAAGGTTTCTAGAATATATATAGCTTTGGTCCTTTCTTGTTCCCGCTGTCGGAAAACTCAGAAGCATCTCTTCTTTTGTTTGAACGTGACCCTTGGGAGAAGGAGACTTCCAGACGATGCAGCAGGAAAAGGAAGGTTAAAAAATATGCCAATAATGATTGAAACCAAAGCAAGTACACTCCGAGAACCATATATTACTTATCGAGTTCGGGAGCCCGGACCGAAATATTTTGGACAAAATACTGTATGACTAACACTGAGACAAATAAACAATAGCTAAATGAAATGCAGTTCGATATAACGATTGCGGACCAAGAAAAATATCGTTGTAGAGGGATTATCCTTATATCGAGAGACAACATCATCATTACATGCCCTGAAATTTCTGTTGCTGTCTTTTCTGAATCGGCGTTGTTAGTACCACCAAACAAATGCGCTTTTGAGTATTTATTCACCGCAAAAATAATTTAATTGATTAATAAAATTCATTTGGATGTATTACCGCGTGAAGAGCTTAATCGCATTACGCCGTGGCATGGTCCCTCCCATCTTGGATCAAGGCTCCTAGGCTGGAATCTTTGGCGGGCCCCTACATAGTAAATTTACTAAAATGTTGGGGGGGGGGGCGCATGCAGAGGGCCCACATGAAGAAAACATTGGTGGGGGGAGGCTGAAAGTTGCTGGTCGTCCCGTATATTCGAGACTCAAGCGCGTATGCAGGAGAGAGGGTGCATTGCATTGTTTTTTAAGAAATCATTGGTGGGGCTCAGCCCCTTCACAACCTATCTTAATATAATTGCTTCAAAATTTCAAAGCTATATTTAAAGACACTTTTGAATATAATAGCGCAATATAAAAAGCAGTACCCATACTCAAAAAGTGAACGTTTTTTGTCCATTTTTCCCCTCTCCATTTGTATTTTGTTATCCCTATTTCTCACACACACAAAACGCATCCACTGCCACCAAATCGGAGATTTCAAAATTGCGCGATGGGGTGCGTGTAAAATTTTTATATTTATTTTATTTTATTTTTTTTTGTTAGTACATTTACTTCCCCGGGGCATGATTTCATCATTCATGCAAAAGAGGAGCCGGATCGAGGAGGAGGAAAAAATAAAATAGGGAAAAAGTACAAGGAATGACTTCGAAGAGGGATTTTTTGCTTGAAATGATTCGAAAGGAGAGGAGAAAAAAAATGTAACATTTGCTTAAGTCGTTCTGCATATCTAACCGAATAGCATCACGAGAGGGGGGGGGGGAGAAAAGAAAGGCTATCAAATTCGGTAGGAGATGGTGGTATAGAAAGTTGTTACCCAAATACCAGGGTATTTTACTCGCCATAGAGCCTTTCTTCGGCCCAACAAGCACAATATTATATTGCAAAGGGTATCTCCGATAGGGATTTCTCCTATTTTTTTCCCCCCAAGGGAGAAAATGGGGACTTTTATTGTCATCAACTGTAAATTTTAAGGTTAGCTTCCGTGTGATGTTTTTATTCAGTTAAGCAACTACATGCAGTCGACCCCGCTTATACGGATGAAATCCTTCGAAACTGAGATTTTTTATCCCCATAGAGTTCCCCGCTTAATCGAATATTGCAAGGGTGTGCCAACGGCATGGCCCCCCACATCCTGGAGCAAGGACCCCAGGCTGGGATCTTCTGCGGACCCTCTGTCAGACTTTTCACGGGCCCTTCTATAGTTAATTTACAGCGTGAAAAAGCAAAAAAATGATTAGAATCGTCCCAGGCCTCAGGGCTACAGCCATGTCAGCCTCGCCCTTGTGGGGGCCATGGCCAACAGCTGCAAAATAAAAACTGGAGAAACAATTTTGCCATTGACTCATTTTAAATGTCTGGAATTTAGAGAAAAAAATGATGAGGGGAAGGTAAAGATTCAGTGCTCGGTACTTCGCAACAACTAGCAGCAGCGATCTGTACTAGTCCATTACCATCAATAATTAACACAAGCTATAAATGTAGTGTGTTCAGTCTATACAGGGTGCTCTGCAAGTGCTAATGCGGCCTTTATCTCATCAACCATCCGTCGTAGAGGTATGATTCCAATTTAAAAGATGTTCAAAAGACATTCAAAAATTACCCTGCACCGGTTTTGAGAGTGGAAATACAGCGTGTCACAAAATAAAGAATCTAAATTTTTATACGATCCCCCCGTCCTGCAACTACTAATTAGAATGTCGTGGGCCTGTCTCTCCCGAGGCCAACAAAGAAAAGTCCATATTTATAAGTGCAATATTCACCGAGATATGCGCGTTCAAAAACCGGAGAAAAGTTTGGAAAGACGTGTTTCCCGTAAGTTTTTACTGTTCTTTTCCAACTCTTCTTCTATTTTTTGAATTCAAATATCTCAGTGCAGTTATAAACTTGGAATTTTTCTTCTCGCCTCAGGAGATACAGGGCAACTTTCTCATTGAAAGTTAATAGACAAGGGGAACCGAACAAAATTTCGATTATTTATTTTGTGTCACACTGTATTTTCACTCTCAAAATTGGTGCAGGGTAATTTTTGAACCCCTTCTCAGAATTTTTTAAGTTGGAATCATACGTCTCTGACGGACGGTTCATGAGATAAGGGCCACATTAGCACTTACAGGACACCCTGTATAATAATGTGAAAAATGATCCCGTGCATACATAGCAAAGTTCACTTCAGATTTACTATGTATGTTCCCGGAGGGCAAACCAATCGGGGCGAATGCAGAATCGTCCTCATGGTGGAGGGCGGGGGGGGGGGGGCAACAAAAAGTTCGGGGGTGGGCCACAACGAATTTACCAATGAGAAATAGAGAAAGCTTGAGTTATAAGCTTTCAAATAGCATTTAAATGAAAAAAGAAATTGATTATAATAACATATAAAGTTATAATTAAAAATAAATTTTTAACCGTCTTGGTAGGATACATGAGCCCTCTATTCCCACCTTCTGCGTAAGCTTCTGATTCCAATATGCTGTAGGAGGCGGGGGGAACTGACGGAATTTCACTGACAAAGAAAGGGAGATGTCAAAAATGTCTAAAAACCTGCTGACGTAATATTTGAAGGGCCTCTTACTGGGTTCATCTTCACCGGACCGTCGATCGCGATTGATCGTAGTGACTCTTATGGTCGATCATGAGATCCTTCTGATTACGATGCTTTTATTCGAAATACAGTTGAACTCGATTATAACGACCTCGGATGTGACTACACGTCGGTTATAAACGTCAACGCCATTGGCGGTTCTCACTAATTCCCCCCCCCCCCACAGAACAATGTTAACGAACCTTGCTTGTAATGTCAATAAAAACGCAGCGACCTCGGATATAACGACACATATTTGTGTTATTACGCATTAAATCATATGTTCGGTGATAATATGATATGATGCATTTCAAACATTTCGCAATTTCACTCTTCTTGGCTTTTCTATTTGAAAAGGCCCCTTCATTTCAATATGAAGCTTACTTTTATTTATAATCCCTTTCTTCGGGGATGGGGATAATTTGCATAATTTATAGATTATGTTATGGTAATTTTGAGTATAATTATCAATATTAATCTCACAAATTTGTCATGTATTAGTGCCGTCTTCACGCATGGGACCCCTCGGGAGCCTTACGTGCAGAAAGAGTCTTATAAAATGAGACATGGTGAAATTTTCAACAGTGAGTTTGTAGATTAAGTAGCAAGTATTTGTAGTGGGGAGGGGGCATAAAGACAATAGAAAACAATGGAAATATATAAAAAGCTGTACTCGACAAAAATAATTCAAATAAAATTCTTACAAATCACACACACCAAGATTCAAAAATATTATCTAATGAATTCAACATAGACTTTGTTACAAGAAACCTAGATAGAGAAGATAACGAGCTCATGTATGAAGATGGCAATGACTATGTTTCAAATTCAATGGTCAGCATTGGAAATCGGAATACCCATTTTAGAAAGATTAACAAGTGATTTAAATGAACATAAAGCAAGTGGGTATGACGGGCTAACACCAAAAAATGTTGAAAATTATTGCAGTGTACCACATTGATATTTTGAAAAACCTAACTGATTCTTCAGTAAGTAAAAGTCATTTTCACGATGAACTCAAGTTCCCCCCCTCATACATCTAATCTACAAAAAAGGAGATCTTGACAATATGGCTAACTACAAACCAATCTCAGTTCTTCCAGTATTTTCAAAAGTTATTGAAAAAAAAGAATGGGCAACTAATTAGCTCCTTAAACCATAACAACTTCATTGCATCTAATCAATATGTTTTCCAGCAAAACAAAAATACTGAAATGGCTACATTAAAAGTCTGAAATTATCTAAATAATGGTTATAATAATAACAAATATTGCATAATAGTCTATCTGGATTTAAAGCAAGCATTCGATAACGTCGACTTAACCCGACTTAAATATATTAACAAGAAAATTACATAAGGATGGAGTCACGGGACAAGTACTTGAATGGCTTAGAACTTTCTACTTACACAGACACCAAGCAGTTACTGTAAATAAGAAAATTAGTGATTACCACGAAACACAAAAAGGGTGTTCCCCAGGGATCAGTGTTGGGACCCACATTATTATTAATTTACATAAACGACTTTTGCAAAATGCACCTGAACGGACAGCTGATCTCATTTGCAGACGATACAGCATTGTATATAGAAGATGATGATATAACAAATATGTTAATAAAAACCGAAAATGATCTCAGAAAAATATCAATGAATGGATGACAAAAAAGAAACTTAAACTGAACATCAGTAAAACAAAATATCAATGCATAAAAACAAGAAGCGTTCATCATTACACTGAAATCAACATTTAAAATCCGTAACTGTCACCCACAGGAACAACATAACTGTAATTGTGAGGCGATCGAAAGAGTCTACGAGTATGAATATTTAAGAATAATAATTCAAGAGGATGATCTAAAATGGAGCGCTCATTGCAACAAACTTGTTAAGAAACTCCGATTTCACACACAGTCCTGATATATAGATTGAAGTACCTAATAGCAGCAGACTTTCTAAAAGATATTTTCTACGCTTGGGTCTTGTCTATAATAACCTATGGATTTTATGTGCTTAGGGAGGGGCATACCAAACTGACATCGAAAAACGAAATATTTATATGACATGAATGTCGCTCTCCACTTGTTAATACAAGATATACGGAAGACTGGATGTTGTGAAGATATTTATTATTTGAGATGTTAATTTTTTAAGGAAGGAAAAAAACTCGGCATATATACGCTCTAGCGAAGGAAAATCTCTATCTCCTCTGTAGCTTAGTGGTCAGAGCACTCGTCCGGCAATCGAGGGACCCGGGTTCGACTCCCGGTAGAGGTAGAGATGAGTTTTTTCCTTCCTTAAAAAATTAACATCTCAAATAATAAATATCTTCACAACATCCAGTCTTCCGTATATCTTGAAATATTTATAATAAAATAAGACTTACGGTAATGGATACATATCGTGAAAACAATAATAAAATAAGTAGTCATACTTTAAACATCAGATAGTTATATATTTACAAAATTAGTAACTTCTTAACAAGAAACAACGAATGGCTACCGAGAAAAACAAATAGAGCCTCGGTAAGATTTAAACACGAATATCAAATACTAAAAACTAAAAAAAAAAACATCTCTTCCAAAAAAGTTTCTCCCTCAATCACCTAAAATAATGAATTTTTCCCAATCGGAATACCAAACAACTAAGAACACTAACAAAAAGTATGAAATATATCAATATGTAAAAACGTCTGAAATTGTGAAAATGATATTTTCCTAGTATTATGAAATATTTCGATTGCTTTTCTTCATTTTCACACGCACACATGCCCTATTAATAACATACCAAGACACTATCACATAAATTATGTCTTGCACACCGAATCACTTACAATATATAGAATTTTGAACTTTTTGCGAAACCTCTACAATTGTAAAATTACAATTTCCTGTTTTATATTGTTATATTTTGATCAATTTTGATCTCATTACTTTATGTCTTCATGCAAATAGAAAACCTAATAACATTGTTATGTGCTTTGGTTCAAATTGGCTGCTAAACCAATGGGAATATTCAAAAGGAATATATATATATATATATATACACATGTATGTATCACTTATTATATTACTATTTTTTTAGTTTTAATTATTTTATTTCATTTTTTTTCTTCTCTTTCTTGCTTGTGTAAATGGAGAAGACATCAACCTTGCAGGCTTCCTGGAAGGACAATTGTTCCTTGGAACCACATAGATGCCATTTTTGTGTGTGTGTGCGCTCAATTTCATGTATGTATTTGTGTATTATCTCATTGTGTATTCTATTTGTACACTTTGTATGTGTCTGCAATAAAAAAAAACCACCACCACCATAACGGCGAAAAGGTACAAACACTGGTGAATACACACTGGAGAAAATGAATAATCTAACAAAATGTTGCATAGGAGGGGGAAGTATTTTGTGAAATAATAACTATTGGCAAATACACATACAAAAAAGAAAACAAATGAAATCACAAATAAGTATTAAAAAAAATATATTTCTACCAATTGAATCACTAAATGTAAAAAGGGGGTCATGTCACATTTTTTAAATTTTTATGTTTTGATGGATTCGTGTAATAGAGACGCCAACGCATCATTTTATGGTAAAATGGGTCAAGTCTTGCCTCTAGATGCTGAGAAAAAACGGATGTTAAAAGTAAATTCATACACTATCATAAAACGCATATTCTTCACTTCTTCATAGGCCTATCTGGGCCCGTTTATAGTGCCACAGTCAGCCCTTACGGAGCTGGGAATGGGGGAATAACTTTTGATTCTGGTCTGGTTATTCATCGACAAAACTTCCAATAACCAAAGTAAAAGGGATGACTTGAATAAAACAAAAAAATACATCCCAATGTGAGTATAACGATTTTTGGGACCAGATTTTTAGTGCACCAACCATTAACTCATTAGAGGCAACCGGAAGAGGAGTACTTTTGTGATCCCTGTCTAATAGAAAGTTTGTATAGTATAAAAAGCTAAATAAAGTTTGTTTCATTGCATATACATTTGTTTATGTGTTTTCCTGAGACTTTTCATTAGAGAATTGGGACTCTCTAAAATGTTTAATTGTAAAAAGGGGTCATGTCCGTATCAGATTTTACTCTCTCGTGGATATTCTTAAGTAATAAAAATTTAAAATCCTCTCTCAGGGCTTCATTAAATGCATTCCACATACACTGTAATTGAATTTTTTACTAAAAAAATTATTGGAGAAGATACACGTTTTTGGCCCCCCCCTGAAAACTTGCGAAAATGTGACATAACCCCTTTTTACATTTAGCAATTAAATTAGTAAAGAACAATATACACTACAGTATAACACAAACCATGAATATACAGTGTGCTCTGTAAGTCCAAAGCCGGCATTTATCTAATCAACCGATCAAATTTGAAAAATGCTCGAAATGTGTTCGGAAATCACCCTGTACCAGTTTCGGGAGCGAAGATGCACTGTATCATACAATAAAAAAAAGTTCTGAATTTTTACTCTGTCTGTCCTCCAGTTATCTAACTTCCAATTAGAAAGTTGTTCAGCTGTCTCTCATTAGGCCAATTAAATGTGGTGCCTGTGGCGATGGGCATGTGCACCACATACTGCTGCAACAAACGATTTGGAGGCATTCTGTTCGTTATTTGCGTATCTTTTCTTTGAGCTGTGTACTTCAGCGCCACCTATCAGCCGTTTTTTAGTTTTTTTACTGTCTTAAAAAAAAACCCACCTAGCAATACTAACCCTGCAAACCGTTTCTATTTCGGTTATTTTTCCGGTTTTCATAAATTTTTGAAGTCTCTACGGACTTTTTGCCCACCCTGTAGTTGCCTCGTTCGAGTATCGAACCCGAATCCATTTGAGGGAGCGCTAATCAATTCACCATTAAATGCGAGCTTCCATTTCCGTGCAACAGGCATAGTAACGTGATAAGTTGAGAGAAAACGTTGCAGCCTTCCTTAGCTACAGCCAGGGCCGCAACTATATGCTTGGTTAGTCGGGGCAAGCACACGTTTTGGCATCCCCTTGTAATGTTGAATAAGAGGTTAAAGCATACATGCTCAACTCGTGGCCCGTGCGTCAAATGTAGCCCTTGAAGTGATCAGATGTGGCGGCAAATAACCAAACCAGTGGCCCACGAAAGATTGTTCAATCACTTAAGGGGCCCGTGGTGCATTTATAGATTACGTCAGAGGCTCGCGGCGCATTTCTTAATCATTCATGCTGACAATGGCGCATATCCAGATAACTTGAGCGGCCCCAACACATTTCGAAATCACTTGAGTGACCCGAGGTATATCCGCATTTCACTCAAGTGGCTCGTAGTACATTTGCAGATAACTTGAGTGGTTCGAAGCACATTTCGAGATAACTCAAGCGGCACACTTTCAAAATCATCTGTGTGAATCGCGGAACATTTCCGGATGACTCAAGTGGCCCGCGTCCCACTCTCGAATGAAATCAAAACAGTGACACACAACCGCACTTGCTTGAGTGACTCACTGCACATTTCCAAATCACTTAAATTGCTTGCGACCCATTTCCGATCACTCAAGAGGAAAGAATTTAAGATCACCTGAGTGACTCGTGACTCACTTTTGGATCACCTGGGTGACTCACGGCACCTATCAAGGTAGTTCAAGTTGCCCAGGGCACATTTTCAAATTACCTTAGTGGCTCGAGGCACATTGCCAGATAACTCAAGTGGCCCGCACTCTCCAAAAAGTTGAGCACCCTTGGGTAAAAGGGTGAAATTCGCGCCCCCTCTTGTTGTCCAGCGTGCAGCCGTCGATAATACAAAGAGGGATTTTTTTTTCTCAGCTTGTGTGCTGCCGTCAATTGAGGCTGCAGTCTCAGTCATCTACTCAGCACATAACACTACTATGTGTGTTATAACAAAACTGAAGTCGTGTCTCTGTGGTGTATTGGTTAGCATGCTTGCCCGGATTGCAAGAGAACCTGGGCGTGATTCCTAGAAAAAATTAGATTTTTTTTTCAGTTCGCTTCCACGTAATATCCAGAAAGTCTCTATTTTTGTTATGTTGCAGTGTGTACGAGTGGCGCAGTGGTAAGATGCTCGTCTTTCACTATGAAGGTTACTGTCGATGCCCCGGGTTCGATTCCGGGCGTAGAACGTCAGAAGCAAGTTCTTTACTTGCCGACCCTGTCATCGACTTCCGATAGATGGCGCCTTCATTTCTCACCCAACTCCACAGGTTGGAAATTGTCGTATGGCGATATATGATTGTAATGTAGTTGTGTTGCGATCTGAGGAAAACACATCCTTTCGTACGGTCACTGCAGTTCGATCCATTCTGGACTAAAAATGCAATGATGCCTCGACTAACGAACGCATTGGCTTACGTATTTTTTCGACTAACGACGATTTTTTTTCCGTGATTTTTCTGCCTCGGCTAACGAATACGGATTAGGCTAACGAACATTTTCATTCATAGAGATGGAGGCGCTAACAGTAAAAACAGCCGCGTTTTGAGCTGAATTTTCGCGGCAATCGTCATCAGAATAAGAGTCACTCGAGCAAGGACAATTCACGTCCAACTCGTGGAAAGCACCCCCCCCCCTCCCACTTTTCTTTCAAAAAGTTTTGAAGCATTTCACGTAAAATGAAAAATTTAACCAAAATAGAAAGCACATTGAAAAGAAGGAGCCTATGGTTTTAAGAGCACGCGTTCTTTCAGTGCATCAAACTGTCTGGACACATTCTGAGAGAGTTATCTTTCATCTGCATGTATCAGACACAGAGAAATGAGATTACCAGATCACAAATGGATGGGGATACCTACGAATTCGGCTGTGCAGTGTCTACTCGGCTGTAAAGTGTCTCTTTAGGCCGGTCGTCCACTGGAAGCTACCAAGAGCGAAAACAAGTCACGTGTGTGCGCAAAATCATTATAGTGCGCGATCGGCTCGGGGAATTCGTGCCACGAAATGGAAAAGATTGCATACTGCTGTTGACATCTCTTCTGAATCGCCGTTGTCAGTCGAACTTGAGAGTATCTATTCGCTCCCCCCCCCCCCAAAAAAAAAAATTATAATATTTATTACTTAAATAATGAAATTCAGTCGTACGTTTTGCTCCTGTAAAGTTGTTTCTTGCATTACTCTTCTGTGTACCACGTAGAAAGTAGCAACAACGGCAACTTGCCTAATTAAGATATCAAGGGTTCCCATAAATAGTTTGAAAATTCACAAAAAGTTTATGGCATTGGGTATATTTGGCGACTGTGTTTGCAATTCAATTTTTTGTCGATAGAAGACGCTGCACGAGAGCAAATCAGAGTCCTGTAAAATGCAGGGTGTACGATTAAAACATCTCATTTCTGATATGGATTCAGTCGCTATGTAGGAAAACAAAGGCAAAAAAGAAGCGCTTCACAGATCGTAGCGGGCATTTTGCAGACTGATATCGATAACTTATAGGGGGAAATGAGTCTGGTCCGCACACATACACACAACTTTGACGAAAAATAATTGATAGCATGAACCTAGTCTTAATAACTATAAACGAATTCCCCACCACGTTATGATATTGACCCGTTCTCGCGCTTAGCGAAAATGATAACAATTTTTGGAATACTGATGTCAATAGATACCACCTGGAGAGGAAGAAAAAATTGAAAGTATATTATTAGTGAGAGTGTGGTCTTTCCCTAGTATCTGCATAAATATTCTAATCACAGTTTGAAATTTTTGTTATAACTAAAAACATACATTCGTTTTAACCACTGACTGTGCCAATAGTTACATTTGTTGATCAATTAATTCCTTACAAAATTAGTTTTTCCACGGCTGTGTTCCACGTGTAGTTTTCGAGGTATTGAACGTAGGGAAAAAAACCATGCCGAGTACCCCTTGGTTAAAGTGTATATGTTATAAATGTTAAGCAAATATCGAATGTTACTTTCCTCTGGTGTTTATACAATGTTAACATAGGTATTTGACCCTATTTCGTATGTACATCCCATAATTACCGCTCCTCCTGATTCGGCTGAAACAAGAATCATTATTCATTACCATTGCAAGTTTCAATCATCATTCCGAAAGCCATTCTCATCTTTTCATGTGCTTTAAGTACCCTCCAGGCCCGTCATTCCGGGACGGGGGTTAATTGCCGTTCCTGGCTTTAAAAAATACAATAATATATATGGGGCGATTCAAAATTCAACGCATGAACATTTAGGGGAGGTAGGAAACACAAAAACAAATCGCGAAGGAATGTATCACCCGAAACTCCAACCTGATTAGCTGGAGGATAAACAAAGATGCAGAAATGACGAGCCTATATAATGGGTGGAAAAACTCTTTATTTAGCGATGCTGTAGACGAGGACAGTACGTGTACACTTTAAGTTTCACAAGAGCTCAAAGTTCTTTCAATATAAAGTTTTGCACGCTTCACATGCGGCGACGCATTGATTGTCGGGGCCTGTTCAAAAATACCCTGCATTTCGCGGACGGTTGCAGCTGCGACGGAGATTCTTTGCCACGACGCCGTTGTCAGAGTCAACGGGCGTCTCTCTTCGACCATGGCTTTCAGGGTGTCCCATGGAAAGAAATCCAGGACAGGGTAGATAAATCCAAGGAGATCATTCGAACTACAGCGCTAGCGAACAGCGCCCTCCAGAGGATAACAGCGCCCTAAAGCGTGCATAACTGTGGACAGTAAGAACTTACTCGTGTAAAAGCATCGCTAAATAGTTTTTCCACCCATTAATTGACTTGCCATTTCTGCATCTTCGTTTATCCTCTAGCTGATGGTTGGAATTTATGTTCAATCATTCCTACGTGATTCTGTTTTGTGTTTTCTAACTCCCCTAGAAATATGTACGTTGAGCTTTGAATAACCTTGTACATATATTGAGTATATATCCTTTGCCCCCCCCCCCCACCCCCGGAAAAAGTTGAAATTACGATACCTGCTACCCTACTCTGCAAATATTCAAAGGGGCTTGAATATTGTTGGAAATTTGAGTTCTAATATAATTAGAAATGTGCGAGATTGGTCGCAATAAGGAATTTGTGAGCTTCGTTGTCGTTAGAAATGTGTAAAACGATTGTCTACCGTTAGAAATGTGTTTGAGGCTTCAATAACGTTAAAAATGTGTCGGAGGCATGTCTACCACTAGGAATGCATGAACTTGATTACCATTAGGAATGAGGTAGGAACTTGTGTACACTCAGAAATGTGTTTGAGGCTTGCATACCGTTAGGAATGTGTAGGAGGCTTGTCTACCATTGAAAGAAAGTGTAAGCATTATTACCACTCGAAATACGTTGTGTGTGTGGGGCTTACATACCGTTAGAATTAAAATTGAGGTTTCTATACCGTTAGAAATGTAATTGAGGATTGTATACCGTTAGAAATGTAATTGAGGATTGTATACCGTTACATATTAAATTGTTGGTTATCGTTTGAAACGTGTAGGTTTGTCTACCGTTGGAAATGTGTGAGCTTAATTACCGTTAGAAATGTACGGGGGGGGGTGGGGGTTTGCTCCACCATCAGAAATGTCCAACCTTGGTTACTGTTAGTAGAAATTTATGGGACGCTTGCATACCGTTAGGAATGTATAGGAAGATTGTCTACTTTCGGAAGAAAGAGTAAGAATGGTTACTAGTCGAAATATGTTGGGGCCCCTCGCATACCGTTTGAAATAAAACTGAGGCTTGCATACCGTTATTTGCTTAATTGAGGTTTGCACACCGTTAAAATTTGTAGGAGGCTTGTCCATCATTGGAAATGCGTTGTCTTGGCTACTGTAAGAAATGTGTTGGTGGCTTCGCATACCTTAAGAAACGTAATTGAGGCTCGTATACCGTTAGAAATGTGAAGGAGACTTGCATATCGTTAGAAATGTAATTGAGGCTGGCATATAGTTATGTTGAAAGTACACCCCCATAATCACCAAGTACTAAAATTACATTAAAAAAAAACATCATCAATCAACAGCAAAGTAGAATCATCATTCTAGAAAAGTAATTACTAACATTTCATGTGATTCAAACACCCACTATAACTTGGCTATTCATGCCAAAAAGTTCAAGTCACTTCAACATGCTTCGAAACGGCATCGCATCGTGTAATTTTTGTTCCACCCCCCGATCCGATTGCTGTCCGAAGATAGAGCCCGCAAACCCCCCGCTCAAAGGGCTATCAAGACGTCATTATGGAGGTAAGAGAGAGTGAGGCCCCCCCCAACCCCGTTTTTTGGATCTCAAAAGAGATACCAAAACCTTATCGAATGGTGTCGCGCCGCCCCTTCCCCCATTTCGACGTGAATAAAACACAGTTTTTAGTTTTGAAAATTCATGCCAAAAAAGGAATAGAGGCCATTCATTCCTTTAAAAACACTCCATTATATTCCTTCCACCTTTGAGTCGTTATATAATCGTCCGTCCACCCCTTTCTTTGCTGAATCTCACTGATGGCGACGGAGGCCATTAGAATGTGGAGGCTTTGGGAGAGGAATTTGCATGAAAGAGAGATTTTTCTTTTCATACTTTTTCTCGGAAAATCTCGCGATATCTCGAAAGGATACAATTCGGACAAGCTATGTAAGTAATATCAGATAAACTCAGGCGATATATATATGTATACGTCGTTCTCGGAAAATTGGCGATGTATCGAGTAATGCTTCTTTATGATGTTCCAAATCATGTTCCATTCGATGTTAACATTACTGTTTGAACGTATGTCGGAAGTACGACATACCCATGATTACCGCGCCTAGGAATTCGTCTTGAAAATTCATTATTCACCGCCGCAGCAAATTTGAATCGTCGTTCTTGAAATTTTTACCAAACTTTAATGCCTCAATCACCCTCTTAAATTATTTCAGGGGCTTGTGTACCGTCAGAAATGTGTAGCAGACTTGCCTATCATCAGAAATGTGTAAGCTTGGTTATTGCTAAAAATTTATAGGCTTGGTTATTGCTAAAAATTTGTAGACTTTCTTACTGTTAGAAATGCGTAGGATTGGCTATTGCTAAAAATTTGTAGACTTGCTTACTGTTACAAGTGCGTAGGCTTGGTTGTTAAAAATTTGTTGACTTCTTTACTGTTAGAAATGCGTAGGCTTGGTTATTGCTAGAAATGCGTAGGCTTGGTTATTGCTAGAAATGCGTAGGCTTGGTTATTGCTAGAAATGCGTAGGCTTGGCTATTGCTAGAAATGCGTAGGCTTGGTTATTGCTAAAAATTTGTAGACTTTCTTGCTGTTAGAAATGCGTAGGATTGGTTATTGCTATAGAAATGCGTTGGAGGATTGGGTACCATTAAAAATATTATGGATGCTCAGTACCGTTGAGAAAATGCGTAAGGTTATTGTCCGTAGAAATTTGTAAGAGGTTTACGTACCGTTGGAAATATATTCGACGATTGTGTACTGCTAGAAATATGTAGGAGGCTTGGGTACTGTTTAAAATGTGTAGGCTTCGTTACCGTCAGAAATGTGTGAGAGGCTTGCGTACTATTGTAAGTGTGTAGCAGGCTTGTCTTTCATTAGAAATATGAATGTTTGGTTACTGGCTATTATTTGAAATGTGTAAGCTTGATTTGTGATAGGAATGATTTGGAGGATAGCGTATCGTTAGAAATGCATAGGCTTGGTTATCATTAGCAATGTGTAGCTTGCGTGCTGTTAGAAATGTGTAATCTTGGTTACGGTTAGAAATGAATAGGAGGCTCAATTATAGTTGGAAATGTATAAATGTATTAGTAATGTATAAATGTATTAGTAATGTATAAATGTATTAGTAATGTATAAATGTATTAGTAATGTATAAATGTATTAGTAATGTATAAATGTATTAGTAATGTATTAGTAATAGTTAATGTATAAATGTATAGTGGCTGGGTTACCGTTGGAGATGTGAATTAAGCTTGCTTAGCTCAGAAATGCATAGGCTTTGTTAATATAAAAAATATATAGGTTAGGCTGTCGTTGAGAATGTGTATGAGGCTAGCATACCGTTGGAACCGTGAAGGCGTGGAATGTGTAGGAGGCTTGTGTGCACCTAGAAATGTGTGTGCACCTAGAAATGTGTAGGAGAAAAGCGCATATTCTTACAAATGTGTGAAAAGGTTGTACATTGCCTCACAATTAATGGTTGCATTATTTTAATCGCTTTACTCTGTTTTTTTTCCGCCAAAATGTTGAATTGTCCCTCAATGGTACATTGAATATTAAGTCTTTTGGGTGACTAGTGGTTTTTCTATCTTACCCGTTACTCCCATCTGTAATGCGTTTATTTGACGCACTCGGTAAGTTAATGGTTGTATTCAGCTCCTGTAGGTTTGGATCAAGTCCATTAGTCTGGCCAAGCTGGTTATTGGAACGATCTAGCAACGATGGTTTTGAATCTTAGCACTTTTCTGAAAGTTACAGATGCGAGGCTAGACTTTCGCAAAGAGAAACTAATCTAATCAATCTCCTGCGCATTATTCATAATCATACGACTGTATTGAGTTGTTCAACATCAGCTAACATTATACGATAAAGTTTTCCTAAACATACTTAGAATTAATATCACGAATATATTCTCGAATAGATGCGAGAAACTTCATCGGTTCTACCAGAGAATTAAAAAAAAATGTATATATATTTATTAATTGAGTGGTGGCAATGCATTTAAAATTCCCACGACTCGTAACAAGATAGAATTTTTCACTTTAACCGATACGTCGATAGCACCTAGACACAAAATTAAACGATACAACGATACTTGGGTGCGTAAACTGACATAGTGATAGACATCAGCAATTAGTACGTTCCAATGTTCCAGCATACCCAATAACCTCTTATAAACCCCAAGTAAAAATTAACCATTCGGCTATTAATTTGGTGCTCAAGTGCGGTTCGTTAACTAGACTAAAACTGCCCTGTCACAGGAATTTTCTAGAAAATCTTCGGGAACAGTCTTCCAATAAAATTTGGACTCTTACGTACAAACAAACTAAAACAACTCCGCCCCCCCCCTAAAACATCATCCAACTTGTTAATAACAACGGCCGCATCAATTCGTCATGAACGTTACCATAAAGTACTCTGTACCACGAACATGGGAAGGAGGGAGAGCGTTCTTGTGTGAAGTTTCGTGGGTTTTGGGAAGAGAGGGGGAGGGTTTTGGTTTTATCGAATTATCCGCTGTCTAGATGAATGTCGTCGGGTAAAGGGCGAAATGTGCAATGATTTAACATGAAGGTGGGGAAGATGTCGGGGGTGAAACATGCGAGACACACACACACACACACACACACACAAACTTCGACAAAGTTTCTCCCACTGAACTAATCCCTTAAACTGCGACGCGAAACGCCGGACAACACTGAACTTGAAATTGCCGGAGTTCACGGTACCACACACTCACACAAGGTACCAAACCAAACCAAACAACGAAGAAGCATCATTTCCCCCTATAATGAATGGTTTCGGTCACGCAACTACAGTATTGTGTCCAAGTATTTATATTCGGCACTTATGAATAATCCCGCTCTCTCTCTCTCTCTCACTCTCTCAAACTTACCTCCATCCACACTTTCCGAAGCTTCATTGGCTTTTCGCGATAGGTACGTACTTGGAGGTGGGGAAGAGTGGTTAACCACCACCACCACCACAGACCACCTACCTTCAAGGAGCTGCTCGAAAGGAGGAATGTTATGAGGAATCGAACCCTACCTAGAGGCTTCTATACTGCCGCTGCTTTACTCTGGCTAATAGCTTCTGTTCCGCAATATAGACAAGGTAAGAGACAGAGTGGGCGAAAACACCGGGCAAACCTTCTCTCTCACATACACACACCACTACCACCACTTGTGTGTTCCTCTCCAACAACGTCTCAAAACGTTGGTTTACGTGTTAAACAGCCATTAGTCCCGGGAGAGTGGCAAAGCGCTTTACCTTCCACACTCGTCCCTCATTGCCCCTCTCTCTCTCTTGTCTATCGTCCCCTTGTCGACACCCAATAATGAACTACATAGTTCATTCAGCCAGATCACCACCACCATCCAGTCAGTAACCAACTTATGTGTATATATATAACTAGGGAATATCATCAGTTGGTTGGGTAAACTGTATGGTCGCGGCTTAAACCGCTAGGTTCATCTACAACGCGTTAAACACTTTCCAAGGGTTCAGCGGGACGCGGAGAGAGAGAGTGTGAGTCGCCCTCTCTCTCTCTCTTGCATCAAGATAGGGGGGAAGCGCAAAACTCATCCATACATTGTATCCATCAACGCAACAACCAAGGATCATTTCTCACTCTATGCCGTGCACTGAAATCTGGGGTTTAATTGAAAATCATTTTCAATTACGGTCGCTGGTTCTCTCTCTCTCTCTCTCTCACTGGCACGGAGCGTTGAATGTTCTCCACGTTCTCAAAGGTGATGGTGGAGCGGTACATGATGGAGTTAAGGGCGTATTACCGGCGGGAGGTACCACCACCACCACCACCAGCCCACTCGCTACCTCACCGAACTTGGCAGCAATGGTGTACTTATTCTGTGTAAAGTGCACGCGTGTTCATTCAATTTCTTAAAAAAACAACAAAAAAACAAGAAGAGTCGTTTACGTTCTAACTTCCCACCACCACCACCACCGCCTTTTGAATGTGTGTGAGTCCTAGTCATTCACTTTGGGAACCAAGTGGTAGTGGGTGGGTAGAGAGTGACGGTGCTCTTCTCCTCGGGGAGGAATATTCTCGAACCTATTAAAAAATTCCGAAATAATTTTTTTTTTCCCGATTTTTCCTTTTTTTTTTGCGACCGTCTTCGAAAATTAGGAAAAAAAAATTATTTTATATTTTTGGAATTTTTTTTTAGCCCCCCCTCCCTCCCTCCCCTCCCCTCCCCCTAGTGGGAGTAATCACTATGATGATGTATGAGTCTGTGCAATGTGTGGGGTTTTTTCCAGGTTTATTTATTTTTTTCCGCTAGGATTCTTATCCGTACAGAAATATTATTTTTTTTTACTCAATTTTATTTTTAATTATTTATAAAATTTCTGAAAAAAGATGAATAAAAAGCCAAAATGGCAAAAAAAAAAGTAGATAAAAACTGTTACCAACATCAGAGATTTTTATCCCATTTACCACCTGTGCTGTTGTTTTCAATTTCTATCCTCCCTTTTTGATTTTTCCCATAAAAAAAAACACGTTAAATTTCTTTATAAATTAGATTTGAGGAGGTTGCGGCAAAAAAAAAAAAATTAATAAATTTTTTTTTGGCTTGATAGAAATTATAACTTGAAATTATGAAATTTTTTGGAATATAACAACGAAAATAAAAAAAAAAATCCCATAATTTCTTAAAATTGAAATTTTTTTTTTTAAGGTTGAAAAAAATTCAAATTTAGCTCCGTGTAACGGCTTACGTAGGTGAAATATGCATGGTTAATTTATTTAAAAAAAAATAATAATGTCCGATATAACGTAAAGCCCGAGAGATGTGCCGCTTACTTTTTAACTAACCCGTGTAATTTTTTCCTCCGTTTATTTCCTTGATGGTTTTTAATGGATTAACTTTCATGATATTAGATAATCGGAAAAGACATTTTCCTCGTAGAAGGACAGATTAATGTGGATTAGCGGCTGCTCATAATTCATTCTGGAAGATTCACATTGAGAAAAAGAAGCTTATAGAATATAAATTTTTTGGGTATGAAAAGATTATCGGAAATGAGTACGCGGGTATTTTGAGTGATTATATGGTGATTCCTGTCAAATCGACAAGAAATTTGTTTTTTCTTATCTGATGGATTTAATTTTTTTAACCCTTATTTTCCGAATTCACATTATTGTGATAAGTATAGGCTTGAATAGACTGCGTTTAATGGAAGCCGTCGCTAAGTATTCGATATGAGTCGCTTTTCTCGGGTGTGATGGCAATGATTTTTAGAACTCGTGTATTCATGAAGTGATCGGATGAGGATTTGACCCGAGAAACCGGGACAAATCACAGAATTCCTAATTGGAAACCGGGACGAAACACGGGATCAATTGATGAAAGCATGGACGTTTTAGAAACGCTCTTTTGGGGGTGGATTACAGTATAAAATTACAAACTTACAATGTACAGTGGAACTTCGGTTAGCGAGCAATTCACATAACGAGCAAAAATTTGGAAAAAAAATTTGGTTCGATTAACGAGCGACGATTCGCATCACGAGCAAAAATTTTGCGCTTTGTTTATTTGATCATTTTTGTCGCACCACGGTCATTTTCTGCACACGAGGGCTAATTAGACCGGGACCTACAATTTATTGCCGATTCCGAACGGCAGGCTTGTTTTTTATACTCGTCGAGAGGTTGGTGCGCTAACCCCTCGATGGGGGACTCCCTGCTGTAGCAATTTTTTGCGGCGGTCAAGTCGCCGTTTTTTTGTTGTACCCCTGTGTCAGGAAAGTTTTCTGACAAGGACGAACCGGGTATCGAACTCACGACACCTCTAAACATCCTTTGGTACTTTAGGCGAGTATCTTATCGACCTGGGCTACCGCGCCCGCTTCGTTTATTTATTGTCACGTTTTCACAACTAAGCTGATGATTTTTCGCTTTCGTGCACACACGTACTGTAGAAAATTGTAGGTAATATTCTCCCCCTACAGTGTGTCCGGTCAGCGTGCGTCACTGGAAAAATTGAGTGTGACATTGTAATCGCGCTTATGTGTGCTTGCTTTTTTTTATATAAATTCTGCTTGGCCAGCAGTTGACCATAGACGAACTGATGGACGTCTGTTGCATGCAACAGCAAGAGCTTATATTGAAGGTATCTTTTTCTGAGGAACAGAGTGAAGCGAGAAGTCCCTCACTTTTCAAATGTGATTAGAGAGATGTGTAAAAATGTGGGAATCCGTGCCAAATTCTGTAGAAAATTACCAATGAAATAGAAGCACAGTAAAGCAAGCAATAAATCTGTCCAACGACACAAGGCAATTTCCCATTTCCGAGAAATCCTAAAAAGGAAGAAAAAAGCAAATGTCATTGGATATACGTTCTTTTTAAAATCACGAAAAAAAAAAAATTAAGAATGCAAACAACAGTGAGTCCGTAAATCGTCCAACACGAGATAGTCCTCTTCTCTCTCGTTGTTTAGAGTAAGTTAATTTGTAAAACATTATAATATATCGCATGTTTGTTTATGGCGTTATTACATAATATATACTGCACATATTTCACTTGAAAGCTCTAATTCTTCACCTCTCTTTCTCTGTGTGCGGCACCCTGCAACACTTGTGGCTCCCCTTTCATTTTGTGGCCCCCTATCTATCTGTGGCTCCCTTTTAGAGCATCCCAGATTGCGAACTACTGCGGTGTTATATACATGCAAAGAAAAATAATTTCACTGAAAATTTTGCTGTCACCTATCGAGTAAAACTGTTATAATTTTCTGATTGAAGTTGCCAACTGGCTTGTGAATAACGTGATAAAGTAATAAAAAAAATATCGTATCGATATTAATAGTATTTAAAAAAGATATATATATATGAAATTATTGAATTTGCGAAAAAATTTTACCAGTTGACATTTGTGTACAGTAATATAACATTGAAAAATTTTGTCAAGCACGGCCGTCTATGAATGATTAAGATCAAGGAGGACGTAAACTAGAACCAAACTGTGCCCTCACAAAACCAAGGACGGCTTTTCTTTGCAACAGTACTGATATTATTTTACTTTACAAAAACATCAACCGTTAAAATTTTGAAGCAAATTTTATAATTTAATAAATATTATTGTTTACAAAAATATTTTATCGTATCATATTATATTATTTTTTGATATATTTCACCGATTAAAAACTTTGAAAAATCATATTTTTTTTATTTGGTAGGTGGCAGCAGATATTTCAGACAAATGATTTGTATTATTAACATATTGGATTGCAGTGGTTAGCATGGTGCCATACGGCCCCTCCAGCGTCTCTGGGATATTCTGGCGGGGGAGCACAGGTGAAAATCAGATAAAGGGGAACCACGACAAGTGCTGAAGAGGGGGTGATAGATTTCAAGTGAATTATATGGTGGGAGAAAAAGGGTTGCGAACAGGCGACGAAAAGCTGTCCGTGTGAAAAACAGGGCTCAAGTAGGTTGATACCTGCCACTGCTAACGACTGGCCTTGCGCTTTGTTGATTATCATGGCAAAAATTAAACGAATCGGGAACTGTAATCGCTTTAAAGTGAATGGCATTTCTTCAGTGATAATTGGGATACGGGGAATGAAGACGTCTTCTCCTTTGGCACATCCAGTTGGAATCGGTGCTTCGATGATGTAATTTTGCAATTTCTTCACGCAGAGTCTGCTGCCCTTGCAGAGTCTCGGTGTCTCCAAATTTCTTAAAAGCATTATAGGTGCTCCGACTTTGAGGGTCAAGTTGTGCGGTGGCACACCAGGAATATCCAAAGAGTTCAGAAATTCTGCAGGATACAGAGCTGTCTGCGCTGAGTCTGTGACAGTGTCAACCAATTTTAAGATGTGGAGTCATCTGGAATAATTTTTAAGATTTTTTCGTTGATCTTGTTCACACTGTCATTTTTCGGTGCCAGAATCGCTCTCTCACAAAGCCAATCATGGTTTCGGTGATTTTGTTGAATGTTTGGGCGACTTTGTCTGAAAGTTGTTGAACTGAGTTTATGTAACAACTGGCAAAATCCATTTGGGAACGTAATCAGTCCAGTGCTTCGGTCTACGGGAATTCTTCCATTGTTAAGTTTGATCAATTGACGTGAAAATGGTAGCAGTGCTGAGGCATTTTTCAGTTGAACTCGCATGTTAGTGGATAATGATAATTTTTTTAACTTCGTGCCAGAGTGTTGATGATTTGAGGCAAGCATTGAGTTCATCAGCTGGCGTTAAACATTTTTATTCCCAATTTTGTCGTCGTAGTTGTTGTCTACTGTTGTTAGCGACGTCATACGCCCAGTTTGTGCAGCGAATATTATTCAAACGCCTTTTAAGCATTTTTTAGTGTAAAACTATACCTCTACGATGGGCGGTTGATGAGATAAAGGCCGCATTAGCACTTACAAGATATCCTGTATATAGGCTAGCAGAAATACCCGGCGCTCTTCCCGGGTTCTCTTCAATTACGGGGAGGATTGGAAAAGTTACAAACCGTTATAGAGGAATAAACTGTTATAATGACAGAATTAAAGGTGTCGCAAACCATTGTAAAGGCATATATACACGTCTGAAACGCATTGTTGGAAACCACGGTAACCAAAGTAAACGTTCCGAGAAAGTAATTGTTGAGGTCCCAAAACCATTGTTGCCTGAAAGTAGTTTTTTGTCCATTTCGGGCATTTGCCCAGCTCTGACGAACTTTTAAAGCAGCCTACGGTTCAATCCTGGTCCTGTTTGGTATATATGCAAATTCTGGCGCCGATCGGCCTAAAACTGTAGATTTGTATAAAGAACAGACATACATACACACAGACAGACAGACATACTTCCACATTTATATATAAGACTATTATTATTGCATTGCATTATTGATTAAATGCCGTTCTTATCAGTCATTTTTATGCGAATATGAATAAATGTGGAACGAATTATCCGCGTTTCCATTATTTTCTATGGAGGTTTCATTCGAATAACGAGTGATTCGTATAACGAGCACGTTCGTATAATCAAGTTCGTTAACCGAAGTTCCACTTGGATTACGAAAATATTACCACACTGCTTCTACACAAAGCGCCAAAATGAGTAAAAGATCAGTATAGGGTTGTGGATGTCGGACGTCCCGTATATACGGGATTGAAGGGCTGTGATGGGCTTTTTTTCATTGAATCCAAAACCTTTTTTAGTTGCGCAAACAGAAATCATTTTTCTAAAATTTCAAGGTATTTCATGAAGCTAATGCGGCAATTGTGGAGATTTCTTGAAATTGTTAACTTTCATTGAAAATATTAGCGTCCTGTATTGACCCTACAGGGAACACGAATAAGAAAAAGTAATTAAATGTACGTAATTGAAAACAGCTTCGACACTTCGAGCCCTCAAGTCTAGGTTTCTTTATGTGTCTTAAATAGTATAATGTATTTGTCATATTTTTCAAATGTTTAATCTAAAATAAAATAATATGTACATAATAGTTAATATACATTTACAGTTGCCGCGTGAATGGTAATATTCGATTAAGTCAATGATTACCAACGTGGGCGATGGAATGTTCCGGGGGGCCGGTAGAAGCTACGGGTATCACATTGGATCCTATGGGTTAGATTGCGTTGGGGGACGATGGGAGAAAAAAAAATTTCTGAAGAAGGGGGCGATGGCACGAAAAAGGTTGGGAAACTATGGATTAAGCGGAGAAAAGTCGATATTCTATCTTAACATTATATCTATGATAGAAAAATTGAGATTCTACGGGATGAGTTTAAAGGGGGATATCCGTTTATTCATTACCCAATTATAAGCGGGACCGGACTGTATCTGTAAATTACTCTGTTTCATTCGATCTTCGATTGTGCAAAGAAAAACCGGGATAAATTGGCGTCCCGAAAGCCTTTTTTTTTTCGGGACAGTGAATTTAATAGTGAAAAGCCGGGACATCTGGCCACCCTAGAAAGTCATGAAATTTGAAGATAACTCTCACACCTGACTGGAACTCATGTTTAGATTCGCGCAATTTCTTGCCATTTAAAAAGTGGTATAAATATTTCTATAAACTTAAACAAGTAAAAAAAATCACTTTTTCGTGATTCACGCGAGTGCAGCCTTGATAATTCTGTGGTGTTTGGTCAGAACATCACAGCTCCAAAATCACATTTTTGAAATATAAGCATTTTCACTGTCATTTAAAAATCAAAAATAAAGCATACACACAAATACAAATGAAAATATCATACATCAGCATGTTGTTTAGCCGAACGCACATATTTGTGCATTTATCTCATTTCTTATTAGTTATAACTTACTTTTACATCAAAAAGCTATTTTTTGGAGATATCATGTTCTGACCAAACACCACAGAATTGCGAGGCTATTACTGAAGGCTGGATTGCAATGCTGACAAATTGATTAATTTGAGTTTATTTATAGTATTTTTTTAAGTAATATAAGTTTCGAACATCATCCTATCACCAAAAATCGGGAAACAATCATAAATGTTTCACAGGGGGGTTTGTTCGACTCAAAACGTTTTTCAGTTTTTTAAGTCAATTTTTGTTTTAAAAACCGTGAAATAACATGTAAAATTTGAGATTTAAAAAAAAATTACACACAGACTGTTTCAAATTGCTTGCAAAGCAGATAATCTCTCTGTTGACGTCAGAAACATACTTAAAATTACAAGAAATTTTCAAATGAGGCGCAGTTACTTAAAATCTCAAAATTTATTAGATGGGCCGTATATATAAAAGAATGAAGAAACCAATTTACCTCTCACTTTATTCGGTTTCCATGAGCTAAAAATTTCAGTAATCGAATTGTAGATCATGCTCTGAAAAATTATTTGCAAAAAATTTCACATGCTTAAGTGCATTACCTGAAAAGTTGCCAGTTTACTCGAACATTTTATTTTTCATTTACCATAAGTAGCAATTAAATTTTTTGACAATTACAGAATTTTTACAACTTCGAATTTAATTTACGTTTCGCAATTTGTGCACCGAACCCGAATTTGGCGACAAATGATGAAAACTTCAAAGTCAAAAATTGAATTTGAAAATATGCAATGTGTCTTGTAAATGTCTTCTCAGAGCAGCATTCGCATTCCACTAATTATGTAGAAGTTTTAATTTTAATAAAAAAAGTTAATCTTTCAATTTTTTTTTATGCATATGAATTCTCGGGATATTTAAGACATTTTGAGTAACCCCACGTCATTAAAAACTTTTTGTAATAGAAAGTATGTTTCTATAAAGTTAACGGTTGCAGAGATATCCGCTGTGCAAACAATTTAGGGCAGTCTGTCCAGTGCACAGAAGAGCGCAAAAATTAGAGCCCGGATTAATATGCACTAAAAAAGAGACAAAATATGCTCTAAAAATATTCACTAAAAAGTGGCAAAATGTGCTCTAAAATATTCACTAAAAAGTGGCAAAATGTGCTCTAAAAATATTCACTAAAAAGTGGCAAAATGTGCTCTAAAAATATTCACTAAAAAGTGGCAAAATGTGCTCTAAAAATATTCACTAAAAAGTGGCAAAATGTGCTCTAAAAATATTCACTAAAGAGTGGCAAAATGTGCTCTAAAAATATTCACTAAAAAGGGGAAAAATGTGCTCTAAAAATATTCACTAAAAAGGGGAAAAATGTGCTCTAAAAATATTCACTAAAGAGTGGCAAAATGTGCTCTAAAAATATGCACTTAAGAATGGCAAAATATGCATTAAAACGCGAATATGCACTAAAAAATCCTGAAAAAATTGAAAACTCCGAAGTATGTACCAATACAAGATTCATCGCAAGACTGGTTATTTGTGGAGATGAAGATTACAAGGAAGAAAATTCATCACTGCCCCCACGGGGACTCGAACCCCGGTCTCTAGCTTAAAGCTATCCATCTAAGCTATGGAAGCAGATAGAAAATTACAACCTTAGAGCGTATATATACGTTGAAAGGCACCGTACATGGACGGCGTCAACAATCAACTAATAGCTCGTGAATGTACCAATAATGAGAAATTAATCACCATGAAAAAAAAGCAAACATGTTTCTAAAATGCGTATTTCCTATTTTTTAGTGCACATTCATTTGCAAAAAAAAAAAATCCCCACATATGTATAATATATACTGCATATGTAAATAATTTCTAGCTTCCTTGTAGCTGCTCGGTAATGAAAATACCAATAACAAAAGAATTTCGACAGTTTCCTGAAAAAAAATTGAACACTTTTGACATATCTTTAGAAGTAGCTCTACAATAAAACGGTTGATATTTGGAAAATACAGCATTACAAATATCTCACTATTAATTCACTAAATCCCATCTAAAGTGGGAAAGAAAACCGATGTTGTGAAAATACAAATATAACGAACTCCAAGAGACCTGAAAAATCATTTCGTTATAACAAAATTTCGTTGTAAAGGAATTCTAAGTTTTTTGTATTGTTCTAATGTAAACCTATCTGGGGGGGGGAATCAGAAAAGTGTCCGTTAAAACGAGATTTTCACCTATAACGGGATTTGTTAAAACGGGATTCCACTATATTATGAGCAATATTTATTGGAAAAATTACAAAAAGAAGTGATTGAGCTTAAATTAACCTCGAAAAATATGCGCGTACTCTAAAAATTCTTTGATTTATTTCATTCATATGCATTAATGCTAAAAAAAAAAGGCCAAAATATGCAAATGCATATGGGCATATATTCCGGGCCGTAGTAATAAGCATTCAAATCGACAAATACAAGAGAATAGAAGATATCGGCCGTGTCAAAGTTACATTCATCGATACACATCGCCGATACCCGATTCCAACCGATAAACCTAACAAGGCAGTAGCAGCATCAGCACAGATAACGCCACGTAGGAGAAAAAAAAAAATATGCATAAAGAAAAGATGTTTTATTGGAAAACAATTAGCTTTCACAGTTTTTTAATGACACTGTTTTTCATTAGTATGTATCTTATATATTTTTTTTATCTCTCACTTTCCCCCCCGTATGTGACATAACGCCGCTAATTATGGACACTTTCGCATTAGAGAGACACATTCTCCACGTGCCCGGAGACATACACTGTACTTTTTTCTCTTCTAAGATCAATTGGAAATGGAGGAATTAGACATATGTACTGATCATTTCCTGGAAACCGATCATATTTGACGCAGAGAACCGAAAAAAAAAAAAACAACGCTAATTATTCTTCAAATTAGAAATTTGGAAATCATCAGATAAACTCAGTTTTGATATCCACCAGGAACCACAAAGGTAATTTGAGTCTAAATAAAACTATATTTAGTTTTTTGAAAAATGTGCGTTGGTTTTACAATTTTTCTAAATGCAAAACAGTTTTAATATCCACCAGGAATGGTAATTTAAGGTATCCGATTACGTTGAAAACGTCATTTTGGAAGAAAATATCGATTTTTTAAAAAATATTTTTCATAAAAGCCCTGTTTGTTGTGATCATAAAACAGACTTTGTTTTTTTTATATGACACTTAGAACTAAAGTTATGTCCACTTTAGTGTTGCGTTTTTACATACAAGTAATCCGTGAATAAATCTTTAAACGCGTTTTACGAAGAATGCTATTTCAGACATTTTACTTGAGTTTGAAACATGTTTTCTAAAAATCTATCCATTGTTCATTACGAAATTTTGGTATAATATTTTGCTATATATTGTCGAGGTTATGAATCAAAAAAATCTAAAGTCTATCGCATACGTTTGTCTAATTATAGTGCTATATAGACAATGTGTAGAATGAAATTTCAAAAAAATTAACTCCTACATCACAGATTTGAGTGTAACTTATGAGCATATCATACAATCCTTTATAAGGCACTAGGTACGGGGCACTTTTTTTTTTCAAAACACTATGATTTTTACAAAACAAGTGGGGTTGGAATCAAAATACTGTATGAAATAAGGAAGTCTATTGAAATTTCTGAAATCGTTTTGAGATATTCTAAATTATGCCCTCAAAATTGGCTCATTTTCAGTACTTACGCCAGGCATTGTACACTGAAAAACACAACACAATTTATTTGAATAGTTTTCATACTGTATGTTTGCTATCTGTGACTGCTATCAGTGCAATGAACTGAACGTTTTAAGATACATAAAATATTGTCTGAGATATGGCAGTTTTCGTGAAACAATACGTGAATTTTCACAAAATATTCAATTTTGTTTTATTCGAACAGCTATAAAATATTAAATTCTGAATATAGAGCCAAGATCCTAGTAAATTGCACTGGTAATGTTATCTTGAACACTGTCGCAAAATTTCATGAGAATATGTTTCATAGTTTGTGAAAAATTTGGTTTCGCGTGAAATAAAGTAAGGAAAAAATGAACCTTCAAAAAACGCGTTTGAAAATTGTTTGTTGCCTTCGAAACCATTGTTCCAGATGATTTACATCAGCAATAACTTTGTTGTTACTTATTGCATATATAAGAATAAAATAGTTTTGGATTCTGTGTAAAACACTCTTCCAAATGAATTTATAAAACCATTTTCGACAATTTTCGAAAAAAATCGTCATTTGAACGTAGTCAGTTGCCTTAAATTTTAATTCATAACCTGTACCATTACTATCTGAATGTACTGTAAAAATAACAAAAAACATTCATTCATAGGAATTTTTGCAAAAGTGCTTCAAATATTACACGAATTTTGCTTAAAATTTGACATAAGAATGACATTTTCATGGAAAATGACATGTAGGTAGTCCAAAATTTATTATTGTTTTTACCATTTTGTGACGCTTTCTATCAAAAAGTATTATTCAAGTTCACTCCAGTACCATTTTATACAAAAATGCTTCTCGAACGTAGTCGGATAACCTTTAAGTCTATATAAAATTATATTTAGATTTGAGAAACATGTGTGTTGTTTCAAAAATTTTTTTTAATGTAAAACAGTTTTAATATCCATCATAAACTCAATTTAAGGTGATTCAAGTTTAAATAAAACTGTATTTAGCTTTGACGAAAAAAATTGTTTTAACAACTGTTTTGATTGTTATTCTAATTCAAAGTATTTACTAAAATAAATGATGGAGATACTTTGCATACTTTATATATCATATTGAATGAGACTATACTGTCAAACTTGGAAATAATGATACTTCGACAAAAATGTCAATAATGATAGGTGAATTTACTAAATATTGTTGATAAATAGGGGCTCGGATTTTTACCCCACTAAAGATGAAACGTCGTTGCTGATCGGTAAATTCAGGTTTTTTAACCTATCAGCTTTTTTTAACCATACGTTTCATCTTTAGGGCATAAAAATCCGAGCCCTACCGATAAATAACCCTTAAATCAACCGGGGGGGGGGGGGGCTGGTCGTGCGGCCACACCGGGCCCCTACATAAAGTCATAGTAAACATGAAAAACACGTGACTATACTTATTTTTAAAGACTAAAATGATATAGCTGTGTTTGAATTACGAATATGAAAATTCCTATTATAATGGCAAATAAGCGATAATTGTGATCAATCGAGAAATTTTCCACGACGGCATATTGATCAATTAACAATAGTAAAGTTTGTTTAGTATACAGCATTACAAACGATAACATTTCAATAAAACAACTTCTAAAACATTTAAATATTAAAAAATTTGGACCCAGTTACTATATTTGAGTTACAAAATTCCTATTTGCTATTAAAAAATGTCATATAATAAAAAAAATTATGACAATTATAAACGAAATATTGAATTGTTTATTCGACTGAGCTGTAAATACACAATCTGAATAATAGATGACGCTTTAAATTGCTCTACTGCTGAGTTTCGGAATACTTTCCGCTAAATATATAGTGGGTATTCAGTTAACGAGCGATAATTCGCATCATGAGAAAAATATTCGCGCTTTGTCTATTTATGATGATAGTGATTATTCCGATGGCATTTTTTTTTTTTGCGTTCGTCCACACACGTATTGCGAAATTGTGGGCAATATTGTTCCCTACAGTCTCCGGTCAGCGTGCCTCACTCGAAAAATAAACACATGTGCGAGCGTGACTGTTTACGACACGAAACTACTGTTAATGTAGCATTGTAAACACATACGTATGTGCGCTTGAAGTTCCTAAATTGGAGAAAACTGTGGGCTGATTGCATTATTGAACGTGACTTTAAGGGGTTAGCTCGTGAGAGGGTACCGACATTTGTCGAAGAGATTGCGTGTCCTTCGGCAAGACTATGGCACTGGAGGTGCATGAGGTTGACATTCACAAAATAGCGGAAGAACATGGCCTGGAGTTGAACATGGCCCTAGACCAAGGGTGCTTAACCTTCAGCAGAGTGTGCGCCGCTTTGTTAAATTTGAAAACGTATCGCGGGCCACTTGAATCAATTTAGATGGACTCGATGACTTTAAATATTGCTGATCTATGCGATGACAGCCATGGTTTGGTCATATACATAGGCATATCCAGACAAATTCAGCAGAATTTGTATTTTCTGAGGCGCCTCTCATTACTTTTATGCAGTTTCTGTTTAAACAGGACAATACGCCTGCACAATGTTTCAAAGAACCTAGAGACACCCAGGCTCCGTCACACTCGGTGCTATAAACACATTGCCCTTGGGGAGACTCGGATGTTCCATTTTGTAATTTCCAATCACTCTAAAATTTTCATATGCTTACGTCCACAGGTTTTCGAGTTATGACGATATTTTTCGTTTGTTCTCTCTAAGTTTTTCTCCCGCCACCTTAAAGGCTGCTAACACTACATTGATGTGACGTGATTTTACGTCATGTCAGAGACATTGCAAATTCTGATTCGTGGGAATTCTGTGACGTGTGAATTTCACATCATATAATTTCAACGTCGCAGAATTTTTCCACGAATCGGAATTCACAACTTCTCTGACTTGACACGATTATCACGTCACGTCGGTGTAGTGTGTTTTGACCTTAAGAAACAGAACATTTTCAGTCAGCTGAGGCCTCGTTGCAGAACAATGGAAAACATTCTGCTTTTGGGTTCAGGGCTCCGAGTCAAACAAACACACAGAAGAAAGCCTCCAAACTATCCTCGTGACGTCACTGAAGAAAGCCATCTTACCTATAGCCATTGGATATAGTCGTGCGCCATCTTTACCTTTTTTTTTGTAGTACATTCAATGGCTATAGGTGAGATGGCCTTCTGCTATAGATGGTGCTGCCCATGCACATGTAGTTCTCTCATTTACCGACAGGTGGAAGGAGAAACTTTCATGACGTTCTCGCTAATTCCCCCTATTTAAACCATCACCACCTATAGATCAAGGCCTCCGCACGAAGCTCGTGACGTCACTGAAGGCCGTTTCATTTATTGCCATTGGATATAGCAGGCCGACGCATGCGATATCTTTACTTTTTTTTGCAGTATATCCAATGGCAATAGGAGAAATTTTCCTTATTCATTGACGTCACAAGCTTCGTGCGGAGGCCTTGTGCTATAGGTGGCGCTGTTTAAACTCGTTTATCCACTGGGCTAAGTTTGGGGGCGGTGTGGCTGTTTTTTTGTGTGGAATTATTGAAAAATTTATTCGAGTCTGGGTCTATGAGGTCCAACCGATGCAGTCATTTCTTTTTAAATGACAATTTATGTAGTTATTTTAAAAGGAACGTAAAAATGAGAAATAAATGTTTATATTTTCATACTATATTTGTGAGATGGCCTTCTTTAGTGCCGTCACAAGCTTCGTGCGGACGCCTTTTTTCTATAGGCGGTGTTTGTCAAACAGAGTGCCTTACATTATGTGGAGAGTTTTATATATATGTTACAGTCAAAGTCTGAATTGCGGCCAGGCCACTTCACGAACTGGCCGAGACTCTCGGCCAAAGTCCAATTTTCAGAAATGATTAGTGATTTTTCGAGCTTTATACAACCTATTCCCGAAGTGACTGGAGATCCCTGGCCAAAGTTCGACGTGTGATGTAAGATGGTTCTCGGTAGGCACCAAATCCATTTTCTTCATTGTCGACGTGTGATACACGGCTGTATACAGGGTGATTTAGAAAAGATGGAAAAACTCTTTAGGTGGTGATAGTACACACCAATACAAACAATTGTCTTCAAAGAATGCATGGTCTAACAAGAAACGCAAACGCGCTTGCGCGTTTCGAAACGGCCACTCCACAAACGTTAAAACGGCGTTCCTGTTGAAATTTATCAGGAGGAAAAGAACACCATGCATATTATATTGCAAATGTAACCTGAGGAAATACGCTAAGTATTTTCATACTGCAATGCATGACTGCTTTTTTCAGTATTACTAAAGTGCGACATTATCCCTTACTTTACAACTGTTAGAACGGTTGCACACTGGAATAACTTCACAGGACCGGCGTCCGCGCCTTTTATTCACTAATACGCAGATTTGCATACGGTTTCTTCTTCTTTCCCAGGTTACATTTGCATGCATGGTGTTCTTTTTCTCCCGATAAATTTCAACAGGAACGCCGTTTTAACATTAGAGCGGCCGTTTGGGAGCGCGATAGTGCGTTTGCGTTTCATGTTAGACCATGCATTTTTTGATGACAATTGTTTGTATTGGTGTGTACTATCACCTCTTAAAGTTTTTCTTATTTTTCTGAATCACCCTGTATAACAGCTGTATTATATTGGCTCCATGTGACGAGAGAGAGAGGGGGAAAAAACTCTATATATGTGTGATAATATAGATATACAGTGAAACACTTCGGTTAACGAGCTTAATTCGTTCCGCGAACGTATCACTCGCTATACGAATCAAACTACCCCATAGGAAATAATGGAAACACGAACAATTCGTTCCACAATTATTCATTCACATAAAAATGACTAATAAAAACGGCATTTAATCAATAATACAATGCAATAATATATATATATATACATAAATACAATAAAATAGAATACATATATTGGACGAGCAAATGGGGCCCCCGCCCCCCCCCCAGAATATCCCAGAGACGATAGAGGGCCATATGACACAATGTTAAGAACCACTGCAATCTTGACATAAATCATTGATCTGAAATATCTTCTGCCACCTACCTACTGAAAAACTAATATAGTTTTTCAATTGACATTGGTAAAGGGTTTCTGATTGGTGAACTAAGTAGAACTTTCTAGTGGAACTGGGTCTATCCAGGGACAAAATTGAATTCATACTGTAATTTTTGATAACTATAATCTCACACTCCAACAATTAGCACGCCAAGACTTGCCAGCAGCAAACCACTGCGTATTTTGGCATGGAATGCCACAAGTCTGAGAAGTGACCTTAGAGAGTTCGGGCAGGCACTCTACGACATGGAAATTGATGTAGCCCTCGTATGCGAAACATGGTTGAAGCTTTCACACACCACTAACATATTTAACTACATCTGCCTCAGAAAAGATAGACTAAACAAAAGAGAAGGTGGAGTAGCAGTTTTCATCAAAAATGATATACCATTTAAAGAACTTGATACACCAGACTCCGACTCCATGGAAAATCTGGCAGTTACCATCTTCATCGACAGGCATCCAATATATCTATGTGCAATATACAAGCCACCTAGAAATACAGTTGACCTGAATCTACTTAACTTTCTGATCAACACCAACAATCCAATTCTACTGGCTGGGGACTGGAATTGCTAAAGTCCTGCCTTCTGCAGTAACAGATCAAATTCCTGTGGTAAAGTTCTGGAAAGATGGTGTAGAAACAAATGCCTACAACACTACCCTGGAGGGCGGGGTACACCGGATGTACTTGACTATGGTCTATCTAAAAACTTTCGGAATAATGTTGACTTAGAATCGTTCACTGGTCTCAATCAACACATAATCCAATCATATTCACAATTGATCTAACAAGGCCTCAAGATGTTCCTTTCTGCCTTGCCACTGACTGGAATAAATTCAGAGATCTGCTAGATGTGACGAAGTTCTCGAGCTCCAGCATGCAAACAAGGAGGAAGTTGAAGCAGCAACAGTAATCTTTTCGGACAGTATTAGAGCCGCACTACACAACTCAACTAGACAAATCAAATTCCCGGGAAACAAATTTGGAATCTCTCTTGAGCTAAAAGAAAAAATTAGACTCAAAAATAAAATAAGAGAATCCTGGCATAGATTTCATCGCCCTTTGGATAAAGTTGCGCTCAATCGACTGGAAAAGGAAATTAGGAAAGAAATCAAAGGATTCGTCAACAAGCGCTTTTCGAACTTCGTTGAAGAGGCCACTGCGAGTGAAGGCTCCCTTTTAAAAGTTTGGAAGATCTGCAAAAAGAAAAGCAAGAAAATTACCAAAATTCAAAACGAACGAGATGAATTGGTCTTCATTGATGCTGAGATAGCGGAAGTGCTTGCCGTAACTTATGAGGGCCAATTCAAACCTAACACGAATCAACCGATGGGCACTCAGCGGGAACACCTGAATATAATTGAGGAATTTCTCAACAGATCACGTCATCAGAGTCTTAGTGGGTTTCCAGATTCAGAGCTAACAACTGTGGAGGAGGTTAGAGAACTTATTAAGATCAAGAAAGCCTCTGGCCTGGATGAAATCTCCAATCTTGCTCTCAAAAATCTGCCCCCATCTGCCCTTATGATCCTGACCAACACTTTTAATAGTTTGTTAAAAACTTGTCACTTCCCGAAAATATGGAAACTTTCAGTAATCAAACCTATCCACAGATTTAGCTCTAACCCTCTCATAGCCAAAATTTTCCGGCCGATCAACCTTCTGAGCAATATATCTAAGCTGTTTGAACGTATTCTTCTTATACGATTCAATAACTATCTTGCGCGCGAATCTTCTAATTTTCTTCGTCCTGAGCAGCATGGATCCAGAAGAAACCACTCCTGTGTCACACTGCATCGGGTCGTAGAATTCGCAATACAAGCCTTCAACCACAAGGAGTTCACCTGCGCAATGTGCTTGGACATTAGCAAGGTGTTTGACAAAACGAATCACCTAACTCTGTTGGCCAAGCTTGTTGAATACGGGTTTGGTGGTTTTTCCTGACCACTACGTGTTGTTCTTCAACAACTATCTTGAAGACAGGCATTTTTTCTGGTAAAAAATGGAAATGCTTGTTTTTCTATTATTCGTCCAATAAGAGCCTCGGTTCCCCAAGGATCAGTTCTTGGGCCTCAGCTCTTCTCCATCTACATCAATGACTTCCCTGCCCCCCCCCCCAAATGGCCATACTGGGACTCTTTGCAGATGATGCAATTATTATCACTAACAACAGAAAATATGATAAATGTAGAGAAAATCTTCAGGAGACTCTGGAGGAGGTTGAAGACTGGTGTGAGGATAATGCTGTCGAGCTTAATCATGCCAAGTGTCAGTTCATCTGGATAACAAGAAGAACCAAATTCATTAGAGCACCAACCTACCTGGGCAGAGAAGCCATAAGACCTGTGAAGGAAGTGAAATATTTGGGATGTATTCTAAACCAATCATTATCCTTCGTTCCTCAAATAAATCACGTAAGAACTAAGGCTACCCAAACCATGGGAATGATGTCACGTATTACATTTCGAAGTGCAAGACCAACTCTTAAAAACAAAGTCATATTGTTTAAATCAATCATTAGACCTATCATGACCTACGCCGTCCCAGTATGGGCTCATGTTTCAAAAACCAACATGCAGCGTCTGCAAAGTCAACAGAATAAAATACGGAGAACCCTTGTGCGCGCTCTAAAGTACATCAAAGGGGCTGACATCAGAAAAGACCTGAAGATTCCAACCATCCTCAGCTACATTCAACAAATCTCAGAGGATCACTTTGAAAGGATGAGGAACTCAGAATACGAGCATCTGAGAGAGCTGGTCGATTACAATCCACGTCAAAGACTAACATTTCTCAGGCCTCAAAACGTGCCGTGGTCGATGCGTTAGGGTCTGAATTACTGAGCTGTATAATCTTTGTCTGCTATCATAATACTTTATTTTTGTACTTTTATCTTGCTATCGAAATTATCGATCAACTCTATTGCATAGAGTAACATTGGGGGTTAAATGTACATGACTGATCTTGTACTGCACCAATTTGCATAATCTCGGCTAACACACTTGTTTTTCTATTACTTCTTCTGTATGTTAGATTTATTTTTTATTATTATTTTCTCATTAATGCATTATGTAGCATTTTGGTGAATTGTACATAAGTGATTTCATTTTTGTGTCTATTATAATACTTGTATATTTATCGCATAATATTTTTTCTACTACTATTGATTTTGCTGATCAACTCTATTGCATGGACTAACATTTTGATGAAGTTTGGAGGATCTTTGTGTATTTTACTATTCTGATAGTAGCATTTATCGGACTGTATGTTTGTGTTTTTTTTTCTATTAACTTACAAGCACTTCACATCTACACAAACTTGTCTATAACCCCCATCACAACTAGCAAGAGCAATCTGTAAGTCTTCGGGATGGACAGCGACGAGAAACATTAAATTCTACCTGCCGTGTTTTACCATCATTAGCCTTCTGTGAGCAGTTGATCCCGCCGTTTCATAGACGGCGCCTTCTTCAATTTGAATTATTTTTCAAAGCAAGACATAACTTCACTATAATGGACAAAATTTACTCAAATTATATTACTGTACATAAACAGCAACTAATAAAACTTTTTAGCAAATTTATTGGTTTTATGTATATTATTGTTTTTGCGTATTATATTATATAATATAATATTATCAATATGATAAAATATCATTTTTTTATTTTATTACGCTATTTGGAAGCCGGTTAGCAACTTCAATCGGAAAACTATAACAGTTTTATTCGATAGGTGACACCAACAGTTCCAGTGAAACGATTTTTTTTTGCGTGGCAGTAGTTCGCAACCTGATGCCATGTGGCCCGTTTGTGGCCCTGGGATACTCTAAAAGGGTGACACAAATGGAAAGGGGAGCCACCACAAGTGCTGAAGGGGGAAACACACAGAAAGAGAGGTGAAGAATTAGAGCTTTCAAGTGAAATATGTACAATATGCATATAATGTAATAACACCATTGTACACGAACGACGAACGCGCCGTTATATACGGAGAACGCAAAGGTTTCAATTGTAATAAAAAACGTTTATTAATGAGATGAAGCAAAGGTACGACTGACTCGAGCCAATACAAAATAACATCTGCCTCAAAAGGCGGGAAAAATAACATAGATAATAATTGTGTAAGCGGTAGTGGCGATACAGAGAAAAAGAATAATATGAAATAGTACAGCTACACACAAATAACCATAAACAAACATGCGGTACTTCTTTTCCCGGCATGTCCGCGGTCTTATGACCACTGTGCTTAAATTGCAATAGCGATAGAGCCTGGACGTGGGTTCATTCTGTATTCTGTATACTGTATATACTGCTTGACAAATGCTAAGGAACAGTGCCATTTTCGCATACCTTACGACAGACATCCTTTAAAGAAACGAAACTTATCACATGTTTAATAGACATCCTGAAGTTTTATCTTTATTATGTCCCAAATGGAAACAGATACTGCCACATACCAAAGAAGATAAGCAAATTAAAAACAAAATATGTTCCTTATAGCAGTTGTTGAACACTTACGAAAAGTGCCCATTCTGCTGGAAATAAGGACAGATATGAGTTCTTCGTCACGAAGTGTGACCTCCTCGGACGCAAATGTATATTTGGCATCTGCTGTGCCCACTGTCCACTAAGTTTGAGGGATTTTGTCACATATTCGTCCTTCAACGTGATTTTGAATTCCTCTATGGTTTGAGGAAGGTTACGTTTTTGAGCAATACGTCTGCCGAGTGCTGGAGGCCGTGAGAGGATCACCTCACCTCTGTAGGATAGACATGTCAGCCTAGTGGCGAAAAGAAACAGAAGTTCGACTTCTGGCCAGATAGCCGCAGACCATACTAACGCTACTGGCACTCATGAATATACGAGGGCTATTTTTTTTCGGCGATTGAATAATGTTGGCTTATATGCACGGGAAGCCTGTAAAATGCATTCCGCTACGATCAAATCATCGTCGAGAAAGATTAAGTCGGTGTAATGAGCATAGTCGTTGGGATCAACAGCGGTGGTCCAGTCGTGCTCTCTGACGAATCGCATCAACAGTGATTCTGGACACTAGATACCGTAGAGAGCAGCAACAACTCTCGTTACCATTAGAGGAATGTCTAAGAAATTCATCGCTATAGCCATAGGGTCATTCAAGTGTTACGTAAGCAGATTTTCAGCCATTTTGACTCCCCCCCCCTTGTCAGCAAAAGTCTGCAAACCACTGACCCCCGTACCCCCTGTCAGCAAAATTTCGTCAGCAGCTTAGAATATTTCATATCTTCAAAAGGGGGTGGTAAGCCCTTCAAACGTAAGCAACCTTCAAGCCTCCCTCCTCCCTTGTCATCAAAAGTCAGCAAATCGAAATCCCCCCCTCTCGATGCTGACGTAATACTTGAATGACCCCCTCCCCCCCAAGGAGTAATAGTATGTCCGGGTATCATGCACAGTGGCAGAACTCGACTTCATATCTCCGATGAAAGTATCACTACGGTATTGCACCGCGATTATCCTGGGTCATGTTCATCTTTTCCAAAGTGCAGTAGGTCCAGACTTTCGGTTCATGGGTAGCAATACCCTTCCGCACAGGACAGATGAAGTAGATGACACACTAGAAAGTGGAGATATTGAGCGCATGTCACACGGCCTGCATATTCGCCGGACCTAAATCCCACAGAGCAAGCCCGCCTAGGATGCACTCGGCAGGCGTATTGCTCAAAGACATAACCCTCCTCAACCATGCAGGAAATCAAAATCGCCTTGAAGTACTAATGGGACAGCATCGCTCAAGCTCTCCTCACCAATTTGGTGGACAGTATGCACAACAGGTGCCAAATGTGCATCAATGTCCGATTACGTCACACTTCATACTCAAGAACTCATACTTGTCCTTATTCCCAGTAGAACTATTAAACATGTGCCAAGTATAATTTATTTAAAGGATGTCTGTCATGATGTATGATGAAAACCCTGTTCCTTAGCATTTGTCGAGCAGTGTAGTTTTTTGTGTCAAAATTAAAAGTAATAATAATAATTACCGCATCGTGATCACGATATGATGGGTTGCCATAAATTACGTGGCCATCACCATCATCATGATCATGAAAAATACACCAACACTTGGCGATGATCCCGAAACTCTGAATCATGCCTTTTCTTTTCGGACTTTGGACAGGGATCTCCGACCAGTTCGCGAACTGGCTGGCTAAAGTCCACACCCGACATTTTCCGGTCAATATATAATGAAATTTGCCCTTTTACGAACTAGCGGTTTCGGGCTTTGGCCGTAACATAAATATCCTGAGATTCCCCCCCCCCCCATTAAATATGAATTTCCATCAATTCTTAAATTATTTCCCAATCAAACATGAATTTTCATAAATTCTGAATGTTCCCATCAAAAATCGAATTTCCCCAAGTGAAATTTATATTGCCCTCCTTCTCCGAGCGATTTCGCAACGTTGGGAACCACGGGTCTATAAGCAAACGTTGCTCTCTCTGTTCTATTGAAGCAATGCACAACACAAACACACACAGGCAGTGATATCTCCTTATACTACATTCCACACATCAACCGCAACCCCTAAACTTCACAATTTCACACAGTTTTCCCTCGTCGGAATTTCATAACAGAGAAATGAAGCCTGCATTTTTCCAACAATAGGCTACCAGGCGTTATCGGGAGTAATTTTTCAAAATAAATCACACCGATATAGAGACACCCCCTCCAACCGACGCCCCCCCTCCCCTCTCACGAACCCTAAAACTAAAAAGATAGAAAAGTGAAAACACCCCAAAAATCCACCGAAACCCCCCCTTTACACCTCCGTTACAGCAGCACATTCCTGTTCAGATAGCGCGACTTCTTTGCCTGATAGCGGACGCGTAGGTGCCGGTGCACCCTTTCCGAGAGGGCAAATTCGGAGGGGGGGGCGTCCTAATTATTCAACTCCCCGCGCCTTTCTCCCTCAGCTTCTTTCCGCGGGCGCCCATTGTTTTCAGCGTGCAAAACTGAACGAAATCAAGCAAAGATGCGAGTTCGGATCGGGAGATGGGGCACGGTATGTGTATGGATTGGAGGGCGGGGGGGGGGGGAGGGTTGTCGGAACCCCCCCCCCCCCCCCAGTCATCGGTGCCTTCTCCCCCTCCCCATAACCAAGTAGCGCTTTTATTCGTATTATCCTCAATCCACCCCACGCTATCCATCCATACTCCTGATCCAAGTCCCATAATGAGCTCGTGCGGACGCCCCCTCTCTCCCTCCTTAACTCGGCCCCCCCCACCATTCAATGATGAATGTGCCGACACACAGGGGCATTCGACACGGAAAAATCAGCAGCTCTTCGCCGCCTCGCGTCGCAACATGCTGCCGCGAAACGAGATAGATACGGGACACGCTGATGCCCGCCCGCGAGAGCACACACGTAACTACATACAAGACAAAACGCGTTTTTCGAATGCAATCGAGCGAGAGAGAGCGATAGCACGGGACCTTGATGGGAGTTGTAGTTGCAATAGTAGTAGTATATTCAGAACGAGGGGGGTAGGGGGCGCCCTATCGCGAGAGAATTAAAAAAAAAACGGGGCGGTGAGAAGGATAAAACGTGGAGGGGACTCCAGCTCCGGAAAACAAATAGGGTAATTGATTAAATGGTGGCTGCGAAGGGGTACCAAAAAATATAATCTTAAGGTAAAAATGAAGAATATATAATAAAATGAGAAAAAAAAAAAATGGGGGGCGAAACTGCTTTTTCACAAAAATGTATTCCTCCGTCCGGGAAGGTGAAGGAGGAAACCGTAAGGAGTTCCTTTAAAAAGGAGAAATAAGCGAGAGACTCCTTCATTGGAAATTACGTATGTCATCTTGGGCGAAGCAAAAAGGCTGATAATGAAACGCACCAACGGGGGGGGGGGGGTTCGTCTTAGATTATGTGGGAATGGGCGCGAGGGGGTTGGGGGGGGGACGGGGGCGCTAAGCTTAGAACGAGGCTGGGAAGGAAAAAAAAAAAAAAGATCGAAGAAAGACGCAAGAATTAAGAAGACTTTGTATTGGGTCGTCGTTGGATGAATGGAAATTGAGGTTCAGGGGGGGGGGGGCGTGGAGAGTCCGTCCATGGCGTTTTTGATGTACTTTCCTCCTTGTTCTTGTCCCTTGCCCCGTGAATTCTTAGTTTGTGCGCGGGGCTTTCCCCCGCACCCACCTTCGTCGGAATTATCGAATTTTTATACAAAAACTGTGTTTTTTGTTTTTGTTTCGTTCGCGTTTGTCCCCCCTCCCCCGCCCGCTCGCCCCCGGCATCAACTCGATCAGGGGAAGAGATAGGCGAGATGAGATGTTACGTGAGGTCCGCTGATGGATTTGACATCAAGTTTTTATGATTTTTTTTCTTCATTTTAACGTTTTTTTTCTCCATCAGGGCAGTCAGTACTGAAAAAAAAAAAAAAATTGTTCATTTTCTTTTTTTTTCATTATGGACTGAGGGGAAAAAATATTTTCCCATGAAATTTTTCTCATTATGGGGGGAAAATTAATTTTTCCTTTCATTTTCGTAGCGTCTTGAGATTTTTTTTTAATGATGTTTTATGGATGTCACTTTGTGACTTCGGGTAATAAACATTCCATGATCGGAACTTGATGTGTATAATCCGCGTATATGAATATTTCTCTGGTTTTAGGAAAAATAAATGAGATTTTTTTTAAACCGTCTCGGTGACATTGACGAGATATCTCGTCTGCTTGGAAAACTGCTATTTCGGTATTGACAAGCTTAGGGACCATTCAAGTATTACGTAAGCAGATTTTCAGCCATTTTTTGACCCCCTAGTCAGCAAAATTCAGCAAAACACTGACCGCCCCTCCCCCCCTTACCGTCAGCAGCTTAGAATATTTCATATCTTCAAAAAGGGGTGGTTGATGACGTAAGCAACCTTCAAAGCCCCCCCCCCCCCCTAGATACTGACGTAATACTTGAACGACACCTTAGATATTGAGTTGATTTCTGAAACTTTAACCACTTTTTACAACCCCCTTTTAACTTTGCATCTGCGGAAAATCGGAAGTAAGCGTCTTGAGATTTTTTTTTTTTATATGATGTTTATGGAATGTCGTTTTCTCTCTGACTTTGGATAATAAACTCTCCGCGTTATTTACTATGACCGGAATCTACAGTGTAAAATCCATGGATGCGAGTTTCTTTACCTAGCGAGGAAAAAAAATAAATGGGATTTTCAACCGTCTCAGTGACGCGAGATATTTCTTCTTGAAATCCTCTTATTTTAGCATTGACGAACCTAGATGCTTTTGTAAAGTTGATTGATTTCTTAATTGAACAGTTTTCCCTATACCCCTAACTTACTTTGGGACAATTCAAGTATTATGTAAGCAGCATTTTGGACGTTTTCAATTCCCTCCCCCCCCCCCGTCAGCAAAAGCAAATAAAGCCCCTACCCCTCTGCCCCCCTTTGTCAGCAAAATTAAGTAGGCTAGTCAAAAGCCTCCTAGACTGGTGCTGGTCCCTATTTAAGAGACTTCGCTGAAGTCCAGACGAGTACGCAGTGGGAAAATACGCTTTTCATTTTCAAAGACTTGAGCGTCTCAAGATTTTTTATGATATTCAGGGAATGTCTCTTTCTGATTTTGGATGATAAAAATTCTATGTTATTCACTATATGTTCCGGAATTTATTGTGTATAATCCGTGGATGCAAATTTCTCTCCATTAAGGGGAAAAATTTTTTTTCCACCTTTTCACTGACATCGGTGAGATATCTCTTCTCGTTGAAATCCTCTTATTTTAGAATTGACAATCCTAGATATAGATGGCTATTTTCTCAGCCCGAGATATCAAGGAAACAGTTATTTTCCGGCTATTATGCTGAGGTGAACTCGGAAAGAAAAGTCATCACATCTCCGCCGAGACTCGAACCCAGCCCTCTTGCATACCGGGCAAGCAAGAGGGCCTGGGTTCAAGTCCCTTCCTTGAAGCCTAGATATGTTGGTAAAGTTGACTTCTCAAAGGAACAATTTTCCCCTATACTTTTACTTTGTAGCAATTCAAGTACTAGTTAAACAGAGTTTCAGTCATTTTAACGCCCCCCCCCCCTCGTTCTCAGCAAAATCAAGTAAGCCAAAGCCTTCTAGATTCGTGATGGTTCCTATCTAGGAGGCTTCGTTAACCTCCTCTCCCCCCCCCCCCCCAGAGGAGTACGTAGTGGAAAAATACGTCTGCTCAAGTCGAATGTCAAGGACAGAATGAAGCTTAGCGCCTACATTAAGTCTTTTGACTTGAGCGATCGGGAGTTCAATTTGGTAAGCATCTCAAGTGGGAACCCCGGTCTGCGTGATAGTGGCTATATATTGTTGCCGCGTCGTCGGCGGGTCTCTCGACGAACCTCAGTCACCAGATTCGTCCCGTCGCGCGGATCTCTCCCGGATTTTCCGCCAATGACTTGAGGATGGGTAGACACTCACAGGAACGAGGATTCGAGAACAAATAAACAGCTTTATTTACATGAACTATAAGTAGTGCTAAAAGTAGAGCAGCCTTCAAATGTACACGCTTCCCTTCGAATTCTACTGTCCTTCTAAGTAGAATCTCGTTCTTCTTTTCTAACAATTGCATGCCACGCGAACCTTGCATGCGTTCCTCAAGCCTCTTCAGATTCTACCCTCCGTAACAAAACCTTTGAAGATGGCACCCATTGTACGTGTCGAAACGCGGAAAGGAATTTCGTGATTTTTATTTTATTTGCCTTTTCTTGCTGATTTCCTTCTGCGATAATACGCATTATTAAGAGAAGAAAGTGCTCTAACACAGTGGTTCCCAACCTGGGACCATATGGCCCCCTTGCGGTCCTAGGATATTCTAGGGGGGCCACGGGAGAAAATCAGAAGAAAGGTGTTCCACGACAGGTGGTGAAGGGAGTCATAGAGAGCTGTGAAGAGAAAAGCTTTAAAAGTGAAACATGGTTGAAAAATAGTACTACTTTCAGAATTCATCCGTCCATACAACCAGGAGCATCTTAACCCTTGGGTCTATGTGGGGCATGACCCGGGTGTTCATGTTTATAATGGAGGGAGGGGGACTGCACTATATATGGGATCTGGTGGTATGATTTTCATATGTAAGCTGTTACTTCCAGCTAAGTATGGAGGGCCGCCAGAGCAACGGTTGATGTGTTGAGAGGGTCGATTTATCGTGCATGTTCGTTGGATCGTCCCGTATTTTACACAGACCGTTTTTTGCAATATAATTTGACTCCTGGGAGAGATGATAATCCACCATTTGAATCCGTGCCTAGCCAGGATTCCAGAGATTGATCTTATTTATTAAAATTTCATTCATGATAAAAAAATAGAAAGTATCTCACTCTTGGATGAGAGTAGAGGGGGCCCTGGATAGGACAGGGGAGCCACGAGAGAAAAATGTGATCCATAGGGGGGCCATGAGCTGAAAAAGGTTAAGAAACACTGCTCTAACATTTAATATATTATACATATACAGTGAAACCTCGCTACGATTAAAAAATTCCTCTAAAAAGATATTTTTTCAAACCTTGTTTGGTAATGCATCTAGTCTGTTGTTGAACTTTTCCCGATACGACTTCCCCGATAACATTTACTGCGATAAATCCCTCTTTAACGATATTAAATAAGAAATGTATTGATTTTATTCGTTGAATCGGAACTGTCTCTCTAAAAGCGGGTTCGGTATGAGCTGATCAGACTGAAAAATTTTGTTCATTCAATTTGGTCGGGACTGAATGTTTTCGCCGCTGCCTAGCCTAGAGGCTGTCTGACGACTTACGATTTGGCTAAAGCTGTAAAATTAGAAACAGTTGATATTTTATAAGAAAATTATAGCAACTAAAATATTTATTGAGAATAGTGACTACTAATTGTGATAATTATAATTGTACTAATTCTGGATGTTTCACAAGCTTTTTACACAGCTTTTTACTAGCATTTTATAAACCAGGGTTTTTCTTTTTACATTGCGACTTCTTGACACTAGAACGACGGCAGCGGTCATTTTGACCGCTATAGACATGTTTAGCTAATATGATTGTGTTCCGGATAATGTCTCACAAGTCCTTGAAATGATCAGAGGATGAAGCAGTTTTCAGGGCGTCACAGATTTATTTTTTATTACTGGGGAAACAGCTATTTACAATTTTTCACAAATAAGAATCTCGCACTGAGGATAAAGCAACAGCACTATCTTTTAATCCTCGTCGTGGTCCCTTATATGGATTCAGAGAAATTTCTAGTGAGTATCAATGTGATTCCTGTAAAATGGCGCCACTGTCTGAAGAGGGAATTTTCTGTGGAATGTTCTCCGCCAATTTCGCTTTTTTTCTTTGCGATGAACAGAAACCGGTATCAACTGCCGTTGCTCTAAAATAAAACTCGCGCCATCTATCTTTCTTTCTTTCAAACAAAGCACAACTCAGGTCTATCACCATCTATGGGTGATTTACTACCTAGTGAGTTGTGCTGGAAGTGTAACTGTGTGTCTACCTAACAGTCTGAGTGCGTATGTAGTGTTGTTTGTTTTTTTCATTGTTGCCATCTATATTTCAGAAGTGAAGTGAGTGACGTGTTAGGTCTGTTGCCATCGATAGTCGTAACAATTGCAAAACACGCTGAAATGGGCAGTCTTCTAATACGACATTTTCGCATTACAATGTTCATTTGGATGGCCATTTATATGGGGAGAACAGATTTTCCATCATGTTTGCGTTTCTCCAGTACCCATTTGGTACCATTCAAAAGTACACTTTTCAAAAAGCTGGTCGTCGTACTTTATTCAATTAGAGTTTTTATGGATCTCTTGTGCTTCTTTATACTGCATTGCATTCACTTTTACAATGTCGCTCGACGGAAGGAGAATCTCTGTTTTCCACTATTTTACCCATGCACAGGGCTCCAGCCGGAGGCCGAGACGATTCTTATAATTTTTCGCCTCTTCACGCAATAAATTTATTTTGGAAGGGCCCCGGGAGCACCACCAAAGATCCCAGCTTATGGAGGCCTGGCTGGATGATGTGGGGGGAGGGGGCGTTATTTTACTTTACGGAGCAAAAAAAAAAAAATTCTGCAGTTGGTAAGCAGAGAAAATTTGGTCTTGAGTAGCACACACACAAAATTGAAATCGCGGACGAAGGAAATTCCTGCCAGAAAATGTAAAATTTTATTGTGTCGTTGATGTTTTCGACCAAATGAATCCATTCAGTGCACAATGCGACCAGCATCAAAAAGCTCTCTTACGTAGGTATTGCACATTGCTTTAGGATTTGGCGGCTTTTCATCCTGCACATGCAATAATCTTCGCAAATTTCTGAAGCGTATACTTCAGACCTTGTCAGTAAAATGCCAAGTGAAAATGAATCCACGAATTGCAAGAGCTGAAAAAACCATAGTCAAACCTCCTTTTAAAGTAACAAAACATGGTGATTAGCATTGTCATAATAAGCCCTTTTGTCTAAAATTCCAAAAACATTGGTACACCAACAAGGGTTCAATACAAAAATTAGTGAAAGAGACAATATACACTGTTTTAAGAAGTTTCGGCAAAGAAAAATTGTCCATTTTTGTTGACTTTTATAGCGGAATATAGCGGTCTACGACGTTCTAGGTATATATAGTTCGGAATTCCCATTTTTCTAATGTTATAATGAGATATCCATGTTCTACAGCAGTGGTTTCTCAACCCTTTTCAGCCCGTGGCCCACTTTGAACCATATTTTTTTTTCGTGTCCCCCTCCAAAGTCTTATCCAGGGGCCTCTATTCTCATCTGAGACCTTTTCTACCCATTGAATTGAATTAAGTCTGAACTAAATTTGTAATGAACAAAATTTTATAAAAAAATCGAACCTCGACCAGCTCGGATCCATTTTGAAGGTCAAAGTATAAGGGAGAAATAGGTCTCTGTAAAATACGGAACGAACCTACGCAATAAACTAATCCTCCCGACCCGATAGGTCGTCACACTGGATCCGTGCCTATCGGATGGGGTCGAGTTCAGTTAGCTTCTTTCATGTGTTTTTATTCATTTTTAAAGTTTCTACGGACTTTTTGCTCACCCTGTACATGCTAATGTTATCCACTAAATTTTTTGTTAGATAAGGAAAATTTTTTCGAAACCATTCATTCAAATGTCTTCCAACACTATGAAGTTACATGCTTTATAGCGAGGATATTTTATTAAAATGATTAAAAAAAAACTTTTATGGCACAAAACTCGGGTAAATTTTGGTGATTTTGGAAAAAGTTGCATATTGTTGAAATTAAAATTCGAGAAAAAAAAAACAACCAACAATTAAAATCCTAAACGATCATGTTGAATTGTATAAAAATTAGTATTTTTGAGAGAATTGTCTAAAGTGAACAGAGAAAATTTTAAAATGTTCCTTAAGTCAAGGAGATTTTTCCCATAGCAAAGCATTGGAAGCCATGATCGTGCGTAAACCAAAACCCTTAATTCTCGAAGAGACAGAAGTAAAGAAAACTGGCATTTTTGAGTATTTTCTTGGCTGTCAAAAAAAAAAAAAAGACCGCTAAAAAAAAATTTTTTTTTTTTTTAAATTTCAAAATTACCTTTTTTTCTAAAAAAAATTTCTAATTTTCTTTTTCTAAAAATTTCTAAAAAAAAAGACGAGAAAAAAAAAAATGCGAATTTTTTTTTTTTTGTTTTAACGTTAACAAAAAAAAAAAAAAAATTGAAATAATTCATATAAATGGACGAAAAACTAAAAAAAATTACTTTCTCAAAAGACAAGTGTTAAAGTCGATAAAGAAAACTTGTCAGAGAAGAGGGAAAAAAGATTGATAATGAAAATATGTGCTAATCAATGAGACTGGATCTAGCTTTACTGGAAAATGTTTTCTTTTGATTTCTCCTTTGGGAAAAGAACAAGGAAACGGAAGGAGAAATGAAAAAAAAAAAAAATGAAAAAAAAAATGAAAAAATTCATTTTTTAATGTATTTTTTTTTCCGTCACTCTCGATATTTATTGGTTATAGAGAACCGAGAGGAATGCAAGGGGAAACAACAACTCTTCCGTTCACGTGGAAAATACACTTGATATCGATGAAAAAATGGGAAAAAAAAAATAATAATAGTAATATATATATATATATATATATATAAAATTATCGACAGGTAACATGGACCCCCCCTAAATTTTTTTTTTTTTTTTTACATGTACGTGAGTATGTTGACTTGAGCACAACATGAAGTTTCTGGTGGAAAGAAAGACTTTTTCGGTTGGTGATAATAACAAAGTAAATAAATAAAATTAATTACATTTTCGATTTGTTTCCTTCTCCTCGTTATTATTATCATCATTTTTTTTTTTGATGTCTGAGAATTGATTTCGATGGCGGCAAAAAATAATTACAAAAAACAACGATGTTGATGCTGCTTTGAGAAGAAAAAATATGTAATAATAATAATAATAATAATAATAACACGTAATGGGTGTCCGGAAAGTGAAAATAAAAACGCGTATATTTTCCATGGGATGAGAATGATGAATAGAATCCGTTCATTTTTTTTGCAACAGGAATCATCCAATTTTAATTTTTTTGCGTAATAAATTAAATTTTTTTTGGTTTGAGCTGGATCTGGCTTTGATCATTTTTAGATTCCGTATTTTTGAATTTTTTAGGATTTTTTTTGTAGTCACGTGATCTGAAGTCCGTAAAAAAACTGCGGAAAAAAATAAGATTGGCTTCCAATAGGATATTTTTTTTTAAATATAAGGTGTCTACAAATGACTGAAGCGTTATCGAGATTATTATTTTTTTTTTTATGGCTGTAATATTAGAGATATATGGTAATATCACTATTTACGTATTTCTCAAATTTGTTTTTGGTTTTCTTTTGTGGATGCGATATAACGGGGGAGGGGCAAAAGCTGGCCCGTGAGGTGATTTTTTGCGGCCCGCGAATAGGTAAAAGTACTATGTCTCAAATTGATTTTATTATCATCACTTAAAGCTTAAATTTTAAGTCATCATTTTCCACAGCAGAACTGATTAACAGACTTTTGTTCTATCGGATAAAACATAGGCTTGCCCTATCGTCGGTAAAATAGCGTCAAAGTGTGGGTAATCGTTTGACGTAGGCTACTTCTTCTAAAAAAAGCGTTGCAGGACAGATACACCTAGACCAGGGTTTTCCAATACCTAGATCAGGGTAGAGTTTCTCCCGGAAACCTTGATGGTTATAAGGCTGTTCAGTGGAGCCTTTCACGATAATGAATCTATTTCACGCAGCTTAAACAAATTTTTGAATATTTATCCAAAAAATAAGTTTATCCCTACTGCCGTCCCAAACAGCATCATAGCCCCAGGGTGAAATTAAAGAGGGGCTAAGGCACCACCTCTTAATCGGGGCGTACGCAGGATCGACCTTTGGCTTAGGGGAGGGCACAAAAATTGTCTTCCCGAGAAATTTTGAGTTACCACCGCCTTTCAAAAAGTGTTTAAAGTAAAAAAAATTGGTTTAAATGGTACGTAAAAGATATTTTCTTCCGATATGTAAATTTTTTTTAGTTGAAATATTGAGCTATTTTAAGATTTTGGTCAGCATGGGAGAGAACACGGTCCCTTATCCGTAAGGGGGGAGGGGCTTTGCTCTTAATATACATATTTATTGCCATAAATCATTGTGCCGAATCTTATCGTGAAACACATATTCAACTGAGGTCTCAGCATGGCCCCTACAAGGGGGTGTGGGTTAGTTGGCAGAGCCCCCCAGTCCAGGACTCGAAATTATTTTCATAATTGTTGTTTTCACACTATAAGCTGTTTGCACAGCGGATATCTCTGCAATCGTTGACTTTGGAAGCATACTTTCAGTTACAAAAATTTTTCAAATGACGTGCGGTTACTTCAAATCTTAAAATTTGCTTGAGGGGGTTGTATACATAAAAAAAAAATGAACAAAGTAACTTTTTATATGGACAACCTGTGTTTAAAAACCCAATTAGAAAGTTATAGCACAGTCTCTTTTGGGTCAACAAAAAAAATCCACTTTTCTAAGTGCAATATTCACTGAGATATTCAAATTCCAAAAACGGCGGAATTTTGGGGGAAAACCGCTCTAAATGAGGAAAAATCGTTTTACTCGCATTCAAAGCTTTTTTTTTTTTTTTTTTCATGCCGAGCACAACTCAGGTCTATCGCCATGGGCAATTTACTACCTAGTGAGTTGTGCCGGAAGTGTAAGTATGTGTAGCTAACAGTCTGAGAGCGTATCTAGTGTTATGCATGATTTTTTGTGCTGCCATCTATATCTCAGAAGTGAAGTGAGTGAAGTGTAATGACTGAATATTTGTACTGTTTGTAGGACTGTTGCTCTCTGTGGCGAGACTTTTTAACGGGGAGATCGGCTCGCATTTGCGCCTTGAAGTTGGAAACCACAGAAAACCAACTTCAGCCGACCACCACTGTGGTGACGGTGGGGCTCGAACCCGGGTCCTCGCATTCAAAGCTGCTTTTTTTTTCCACCTTTCCCCCGTTTTTGCGAATTTGAATAGTTCAGTGAATATTGCACTTAGAAACGTGTAATTTTTTTTGGCCTCGGAAGAGACTGGGCAATAACTTTCTAATTGGCTTTTTTAAACAGGGTGTCCATATAAGAAGTGACTTTCTTAATTTTTTTCATGTATACAACCCCTCAAACAAATTTTGAGATTTTCAGTAACTGTAAGTCATTTGGAAACGGGGGCAGCCCAACAATATGGGGCAGCCTGTACAACTTCATCATAGATGGGAGGCGCGTGAAGAGTCTTAGCTGGGAGCCCACCAAAGATCTCAGATTGGATATTACCATACTGCAGAATGGTGGGAGGGGGCATGAATCTCCGTGCCGTGACCGATTGAACTCATGCTTGGCACTCAAGAGGTTGGAGTCCTGTCATCCTATTGGAGGTGTATATTCACGAACCAAGAGCTTTGATTATAACCATCACCAGAGCTCCCGTTCAAGAACTCTGTGGCATGTGCTTTAAATAATAATTTGATAATGCTTGAATTAATCACGAACTTAATCATTGAATTATAAGTTGTTTATCTGAGTTGTCAGTTTTTTTACACTATAAACGCAATACTGAGGAGGCTCCACTAAGGATCTCAGTTTTGGGGGCCTAACTCCAGTGATGGGGGTGGGCATGATGAACACAGAGGTGCTCACGAGAAAAATAAGAATTTTATTCCTACATGAAATGCGCCCTCTAACTTTGTTGGAGCATAATGTCTTTTATTCTTCTTGCATTGGCTCGTTTCTCTACGCACAGAATTTCGATATCTAGCAGAATCTCAAAATAATATATATATATATATAATATAACACAATCTTATACATACAAGGAAATTTCTTTCGGCGCAGCAAAAAATCTCTATATACACGGAAGCATTCTCATTTTTTTATCATTCTCAGATTCTAAAAACGTGCATATTTTGTAAACTTATTTAACCATGAAAAAATAATGTCATTCTTAGTTACTTTTGGTCCATAACACAAACGGGTAAAACAAACCTTTTACCAGCCACAAAATGTAACTTTCAGAAAACAACTACACAGTACAGTATGCATTATATTAAGAAACATCATTAACCTAGAACTTCTTCTGTCACCGATCACATAAAAAAAAAACTGTTATGATTCGAACTGGTTTTCAATTGATATAACAGCATGGAAAAACATCTTTATAGTATGGTATCAACAAGTTATTATTTTGTAAACAATAATATCAATTAAACTACTATATTTGCTTTAAAACTTTAACAGTTGATGTTTGTGAACAGTAAAAAAAAAAAATATTAATATTTTCTCCGCAAGGCAAAACGTATAATTATAATCGAAAAGCATATAAGCGAACTCCCCAACAATTTTTCGTTTATAATCACATTTTGCGTATTTTATCTGAATAATTTTACTTTACTCAAATATCAACTGTTAAAATTTTGCAGCAAAATTGTTTATTTAATTTATATTATTGCTCAAATATATTTATGAATTCTATATTGTACTGCTTTTTATATATATGCGTCATCATTATTTTTATCAATTCTATTTTGAAGGATCATTAAGAGTTTTATTTCATAGATACCAGATGGCGCTCTAGTCAAAGGATGTTTCTCAATATACTAATATATTAATAATAATATATATTATAATATTATATACTGTAATGTATGGTTATTTTCCAGAAAAAAAAGATATATATATATATTTTATCCCTTTTAAAATAAAACTTTATCCGCTAATCCGTCTTTTGGTTATGAACAAAAGTAACTAAAAAACAAATAATTTTTTTCATGATTAATAATTTCACAAAATATGGACATTTAGAGCCAGAGAATGAACATTCTTTTGGTCACGCACATGCTTCAACATTCTCTAGGTTAGTCACCCAAGTGCTCTGGATTTTTTTTAAACTCTACACTATCTTAAAATTAAAAACAAAGATCTTTGCGAATATCAGCAACAAGAGTTTTCTTTGAAAGCTATCTGTGTGTGTGTGGGATTTGTAAGGATTGCGTGGCGTTTGATCATGCGGAGCCAAAAAAAAAAAAATCTCGGGACCCCAGGGTTCCGCTGAACACCAGTTGCAAACCCGTGACCTAGATATGTTTAAGAAATGGCTCATGTTGCAGAACCCCATCGTGGGCCAGTGTGCCTAATACGCATATAGATACGTATTTCACGCATCAAAACTCATTTTTAGTTCTCAAAGTTCCTTCCAGAAATAAAAATACTTCAAATTTTTAAGTTCAAAAAGAAATTGATAATTTTGGAAAATTGTGTGTACAAAAGAGCAAACAAAAAATTATTTGTGTACAAAAAGAACAAACGTTATTTACCGAAATTTTTCTTAGAACAATATCTATCCAGTCCCTCTGACTTATTTTTCGTAATAAACCCATGTTCATGTAGCAATTGTTTTTGGAGTTCTGGACAAAAGGGCGACAAAGACTAATCTCGCGTTTTGTTACTTTAAAAAGATGTTTGACTATACATGATGTTTTTGAGGTCTTGGGTAATTCTTCGTGACTTCATTTCCATTTGGCAGTCCATTTATAAGGTTTGAAATGTAATACGTTTGAGAAATTTGCATGAGCGGAATGAAAAAACCGTGAATAGCCGCCAAATCTTGAGCAATGTATAATACACAAGACAGGTTTTCCATGCCGATCGCATTGTGTACTGAATGAATTCATTTTGTCAAAGATACCAGCGACACCCATTAGTAGACTAACAAAATTTCATAATTTCTAGCAGAAATTTCCTTTATCCGTGTTTTTAATTTTGTGTGTCCACGGTACTCAAGACCTAGATTTTCTCTACTTACCAACACTGTAGTTTTTTTTTTTACCCACTCGAAGCACGATATGTGGTAAAAGAATGACTCCCCACATAATCTAGCAAGGCTCCCCTGGATTGGATATTTGATGAGGGCCCCGGGCCCCTCTGTCGGGAATTAATAGCGTGAAGAAACAAAAAATGATAAGAATCGTCTCTGTCTCCGGGATAGAGCCCTGTTCATGGGTAAAATTGTCAAAAATGGATATTAAATTCGCCGTGCGACATGGTACCATTGCAATGTACCAATGCAGTAAATAAAACAAAGATTCTTAGAGACGCTGAATGAATTGAAGAATGTACGACAACGAGCCTTTTCAACAGTGTACCTTTTGAATAGTACAAAATGGGTACTGTAGAAGAGCAAACACCATGGTAAAACATCGGTTCCCTCCCCAATATTAATGTGCAGATAAGAAAACTGTCCATCGCAGTATGCTTTAGAATCATATTAGTTATATACATATCTCCACGGCGGTCAAAATGACTGCTACCATGGCACCCACAAGAGGTGGGCTGGCAAGGCTCCAGCCCTGGGGCCCGGGACGATTTTGATTATTTTTTTTTGTTTTTTTATGCTATAACTCCATCATAAAGGGGCCCGTGAAAGTCTGATCGGGGGCCCGCAAAAGATTCCAGCCTAGGGCCCTACTCCAGGATGTGGGGGTCATGACTGCTACCGTCATCCTAGGCAGTGGCGTATTTACGGGGGTGGGAGAGGAAGGGAAGGCTTAGAGGGATTGAACATGCATGACCTAGAGAGTTTGCAAGCACGAAAGTGTGCAAAAGAGTGACTAATGACTTAGGGTATGGTTTTCACAGATTTATTCATATGTGGTTACTTCTGCAAAAAATGGTGAAATATTATGTTGATCTCTTTTTTTTGTGATGGGTTGAAGACATCACCTCATACATGTTGTGCAAAAAACATATATATATATATATTATTTCTATTTAGATGGAAATTCAAAATTCAGGAATAAATGAAAATTTGGAATTCAGAAATGGATGAAAATTCAGAAAATATGAAGGCAATATTTTTTGCAGAATTGGTGGAAATTCGGAATTCATAAAACAAATAATTTCAGAATAACTATGAATGGAATAATTCCAGGATAATTATGAATGGAATAATTCCAGGATAATTATGAATGGAATAATTCCAGGATAATTATGAATGGAATAATTCCAGGATAATTATGAATGGAATAATTCCAGGATAATTATGAAAGAAATAATTCTAAAACTGTTAATTAACTAAAAACTAATAAAGATTCATAATTTATGAAAGATATTGTTACCTTCCATCCAGAAATGAGGGATCTGGTGCCCCCCGAGGCGGTTCGGGAAATTATATAATTTTTAATTCTATTTTAAAAAAAAATTGATTTTCGGGGCCGTAGCAATGGTTACAAATGGAAAATAAAATTATTTATTGCAGAATTTTCGATGTTATAAATTTGTTTGATGATGAAGATATGAATTTATTCATTTCTATTGAGTAGAGGAATTTCAAAAATGGCGGTGATAAACAGATTTAGTCTTTTATTTTCGGCAACAGATGGCACTGCGATCGAGCTCTACAATTCATCAAAACGTGGAAATAAGGCATTCCAACCGCTTATTGATGTACAAGTAGATTCATTATGCTCTACGATATATTGTCAATTTAAAAATTAGTATAAATTTAACTCAAATAAACAGTGACGATTAATTATTTAATATTATACATCTTGAATTTTCTTAATAAGTAATAACTGAATAATACATAAATATTTCATTTGTAATTATTTAATGATGCATATTAGATAATATTTTTGATGCATTATGAGTGGACGTGCCGTAATTCACAATGTACGCAAGGCAACAGCAATTTTTCTCAAAATATCTCAAAACAATGAGGTACTTGTTACTAGGGGTCTTCAACAAATAGCCCGCGGGCGGGCTAAACAGTGCCCTCGGAGATTTTCACCGTGGCCGGCAGACCTTTCGGGGAAAATATCTATTTAGCAGTGAAAGACGATTCAATTAAAACAAGTATTCGGGTGCACCCACTGGTGTACTATATTTTACGGGCAAAAAGTTGGCCTCCAAAAAGGCATATACTTTTTGGAGATTTCGCAGAAATACTGACAAAACACGTTGATAAAAGAAATAATCTTGAAGAATTATCGAAAAAAAAAAGGTCTGGAGAAGAATTATTTTGAATGAAATGATCTTCAACGAATAATTGTGAGAAATAATCTTGAACGCATTATTGAAAGAAATAATCTTGAACGCATTATTGAAAGAAATAATCTTTGAAGAATTATTGAAAGAAATAATCTTTGAAGAATTATTGAAAGAAATAATCTTTGAAGAATTATTGAAAGAAATAATCTTGAAGGAACTATTGCAATAAATAATGTTGAAGAATTAGTGAAAGAAATAATCTGTCGAGGAATTAGTGAAAGAAATAATCTGTCGAGGAATTAGTGAAAGAAATAATCTTGAAGAATTTTATTGAAAGAAATTATCTTGGAGAAATTATTGAAAGAAATAATGCTGAAGAATTATTGAAAAAAAAAAGGTCTGGAGAAGAATTATTTTGAATGAAATGATCTTCAACGAATAATTGTGAGAAATAATCTTGAACGCATTATTGAAAGAAATAATCTTGAACGCATTATTGAAAGAAATAATCTTTGAAGAATTATTGAAAGAAATAATCTTTGAAGAATTATTGAAAGAAATAATCTTTGAAGAATTATTGAAAGAAATAATCTTGAAGGAACTTTTGCAATAAATAATGTTGAAGAATTAGTGAAAGAAATAATCTGTCGAGGAATTAGTGAAAGAAATAATCTGTCGAGGAATTAGTGAAAGAAATAATCTTGAAGAATTTTATTGAAAGAAATTATCTTGGAGAAATTATTGAAAGAAATAATGCTGAAGAATTATTGAAAAAAATAATCTGGAGAAGAATTATTGAATGAAATGATCTTGAAGGCAATATTGAAAGAAATAATCTTGAAGGAATTATTGCAATAATTAATGTTGAAGAATTACTAAAAGAAATAATCGTTCGAAGAATTAGTGAAAGAAATTATGTTGAAGAATTACTGAAAGAAATTATGTTGAAGAATTACTGAAAGAAATTATGTTGAAGAATTACTGAAAGAAATTATGTTGAAGAATTACTGAAAGAAATTATGTTGAAGAATTACTGAAAGAAATTATGTTGAAGAATTACTGAAAGAAATTATGTTGAAGAATTATTGAAATGAATAATATTGAAGGAATTAAGTAACCCACGACTCATTCCCAGATTATTTGAGTGACCCGCAGCACATTACAGTTTCTCTAAATGACCCGCAGCACATTACAGATTCTCTAAGTGACCCGCAGCACATTACAGATTCTCTAAGTGACCCGCAGCACATTACAGATTCTCTAAGTGACCCGCAGCACATTACAGATTCTCTAAGTTCTGCGGCATGTTTCCGGACCAATGAAGTGGCCCACACTCTCAAAAAGTTTGAGTGTCCTTGTTTTATGGGGTCAACGGATGAAAATAAAGTGGGGGGAAGGAAGAAGACCCTTAACCCCCAGGACAGGTGGTTTCTTCATCTTCATTTTTCAATTTTTTTCGCGGCTTTCTGTGGGCCCCTGAACCACTTGTCCTGGTGGTTCAGGGGCCCACAGAAAGCCGCGAAAAATATTGAAAAATGAAGATTATAGAAGATTAAATGAGGAATATAAATGAACATTTTAAGCGAAATGTGGATAGGAAAAGTGTGACTGAGCTGTCCCCGTAGTACCAGGGCCACCTTTACTCACGCGGCCCCATCCGACGATTGCCTGTGGCCTTATACGCATAAGAGGCTAGCACGATGAGATATGGTGCTATGACTTTTCTGTGATTTGTAAATGATTTGTTTAGTCGTACTATGATTTGTAAATATGTAAATACAGTTAAACCTCGCTACAACGACACTCGATATAATGATAAATCCATTTACAATGACATATTTTCAATTCTTTCTCGGAATTGCCTATAGTCTAATGTAAATCGATACAACGATATCCTTTACTACGATAAATCTCTCTATAACGATACTTTTGGACGGTATTTCGAGACCGCTACAACGACAATATTTATATTTCACTCAAAACCACTTTCGATGTATTTTTAGATTCCTCACCAGTTTTTTTTCTGTCGAGGGTGTTTAATAACATAAATATTTTGCAATACATGTCATCTGAAAGCGTTAATGAAGTTGCCGTGAAGCTACCTTCTGTGTAGTGCACAAAAGTACTGTCCGGTAAGCAGATGCTCGTCTTCCACTATGAAGGTTACCATCAAGGTCCATGGGTTCGAATCCGAACATAGAACATCAGAAGCAAGTTCTTTGCCTAGGGCGACCACCGATGGATGGAGCTTTCATTTCCCACCCAACTCCACTGGTTGAAAATTGCGGTACGGCGATATATGACCGGAGTTGGTGTGCGGTAAAGTAGTATGTGATTGTAAGAGAGATCAAGTGTAGTCACTTACATGGTCACTCATACGATCCCTAACTTTTTCACTCATGCAGATAAGCACTTGATGACTCATACAGCTACGAACTTGGATACTCATACGGCCACTTACTTGGTTACTCATACGGCCACTTACTTGGTTACTCATACGGCCACTTACTTGGTTACTCATACGGCCACTTACTTGGTTACTCATACGGCCACTTACTTGGTTACTCATACGGCCACTTACTTGGTTACTCATACGGCCACTTACTTGATCATTCATATGATCACTAATAGAGTCACTTATACGGTCAGGCACTTGGTCACTCATACAGCCACTCATACGGTCACTAACTTGGTTGCACATACGGTCGCTTACTTTTTCACTCATACAGTTACGCACTTGATCACTCATACAGCCACTCACTTGGTTACTCATACGGCCATTCACTTGGTTACTCATACTACCACTCACTTGGTTATTTATACGGCCACTCACTTGGTTACTTATACGGCCACTCACTTGGTCATCCATATGATTACTAACTTGATCATTAATAGAGTCACTTATACGGTAAGGCACTTGGTCACTCATGCAGTCACTCGACCACTTACACAGTTAGTCACTAACTTCGTTACTCACTCGGTCACCCACAGTCAAGGCAGGCGAAACGTACCGGGTATGAAACGTACCAGGGGCGAAATGTCGGGGGACGAAATTTCCGCATCCTGATAGTGCTACCTCTCGATATAACGATACAACGATATTTGTTCTTGGTCAGCAGAGTACCGTTATGTCGAGGTTTCGCTGTATGTAAGCTGCCACTGATAAGTTCTGGGACCCAGAGCGTGAATTTTCGCATGATGCCCATGATGTTGCCACGGCCCTACCTAGAACTGTTATAAACAAAGAGGGAAACACTCCATACTCTAGCCCACACATAATTTTTGAAAAGTTTTGTTTTCTAGATAACTCAGAGATAGATTTACTCAGAAAAACCAATTTAATAAGTAGAAAGGGGATGAACTTACAGATTATGGGGGAGGGTAACGAGAAGGAAATACAGTCGATTCCCGTTTTAACGAATACCGTAATGGTCACGGCCGGTCTCAGACAAAGTAGCGCCTTGAGCAAGATAAAAATTTGGCGCACTCCTTCTTGTTAGCTTATTGTGATTCCCAAATGGTGTGTGGCTCCCTAGGGTGCCCGGCATCAATCATAAAAATACTTCCCTATCCATCAAATATCCTATAGCCCCAAATCGTCTCAGCATACTCGTAAAGCAAGGGTTCTTAACCTTTTTCGGCCACGACCCAAAATAAACTTTATAGACCGACATGATCAACTTTGCGACCTATTGGTCTATTTTCAATTTGAAAAAAGTTTATTAAATATTTCAGATAAATAAAATGTACAGTATTCGAAATTAGTGGAACCAGTCCATGGCTTCATTCTTAACCAGTGGGGCAACAGGGCCTGAGCCCAAGGATCGCTAAATTAATGAAGTTTTTCATCAGTTCTGAAAATATTTCACTCGTGAATTTACCATAGGCCTATATTTTTCTTAATAGTTAATTAAAAATGTTTATTTGAAAATTATTTCTAGTTATGTGTAGTTATCCCGACTTGTTTCGACGGCGTCCTGCGCAATTGCACAGGTAGCACTGCCCTAAGACCACCCTGGTTTTATGGTTTTAGGAAAAATATCGTTTAACAAAAACTTTTCTAATAATCAAATAAGATTACATAGGAACAATGCATTGCGGATTCCTATATTATAAAATGAAAAATCCGTTATAAATGAATTCGAAAACAAGTTTCTCTGAAAATCAACAAGATACAGGGCGATCATGATTAGAGTTGTAATTTCAAAACGCTGTAAAATAAGAGCCACTGGTCAGAATATGACTTGGAAATTTTCCTGAATACCCCTGAAGTAATAGAATTTTGTTTGGCTGAGGGGGGGGGGATTTTAATTCATGTATTTGGCACTGTACTTGTGAAATACGGTAAAGCAAAATGGAAACAATAGTCGGATGGGCAGAAAAAAAAAGTTTAATTAACATTGCATTGAAAAAATAACATAATCAGTAAAACAGTATCTGAAGCTTTAGATAGTTTTGGAACTCACGGTATTTATCAGCTCAAGAGGACCTTCCAGATAAGTTTGTTCGAGCAACTGTAGGAATTTATTGTGTTTCCTCGGTTTCCACAATGCTCGTACTAAGAAAATAATCACGGAATATTTGCCTCAAAAAATGTTAAGTAAAACTTATGAAAGAAAATCCAGTGATTTGAGTTATTTTTAGAGTTAACTTTATTTTCTTTTATATGTGGAACGGGGATAAGTAATTTTTTCCTTGGAATCGAATTTCGCTACAGCGAAAGTTGAAATCGGAAATTCATTTGCAACGAAATTTCGTTATAACGAAGTGATTTCTTCAGTCCCTTCAAGTCCGAATGGGCCGCTGATTTCAACTGCAATACTGCTCAAATTACACAGTCATGCATGAAAAAATACTTCTACTAAAATAATTATAAAATTTTTTAAAAATTTAAGATTAAACTCAAATTTCACACAAATTTTATCAAAAAACCGAAAAAAATTCGTTGTAAGCAGTCGGGTAAAAAATATAAAACAAAATTTCTCTCCAATTAAATAAACTATTAAATAATAAATAGAGGAAAAAAGGGATAGTTTTCCACGCTACATAATTTAGCGCCATCTACCGGTCGCTGAACGTATTGATCACAATTGCAGAGACGAAATCCCGCGGAATCGGAGTAAAAGGGAATCATCATCAGTCCATTACCTCTTTTCAAGAAAAATATCTGGGGAGCGGTGAATCTTTCGCAAAAGAGAGAATCATCACTAAAACCCCGAAAATTTTCTTATTAACTTCGCCATCATCAACGGCAGGTGTGTGTTTTAGAAAACCTCTTACTCCTCCGTTCTCTCATCCCGCAAGGACCGGATTAATTGTCTCTGTCTAATATTTTCACTTAAAATAGGTCCAACCACACGTACTAGTTTTAGTCCTCTTACACAACACCATCTATTTTACATTGGGGAGGAGGGAGAGTAGAGGACATAGAGAGAGAGAGATGCTTAATTATATTCGGTTGTAATAGCCAGATAAAAGCATCGACGGTGTGTGTGGGGGTAAAGTAAAGTGTGTGTCCTAAAGATTCTATTCGTAGTATACGTACCGGGTTTTTGTCAGTTGCCGGGTGTATCGCTAAAAGTACAGAGAGGTACGTGCAATTAACAAAAAGCACGGACCACTGAGTTTTCGAACCGCTGTGCTTCTGAAATGGGAAAAGCTTCGGCGTGGTATTGGCAGCGGGGCTTTGACAAACGGTCCTTTACACGGCGACATAATTAGAGCGCGTATGCACGTCCAAAGGGGGCCCCTCGTCCCATACCCACCGGAAATTTTTGTTCTTATGGGTTCGAATCCCTCATTTCTAGGTTCCTCTTAATTATTTTTCCGGAGAGAGTTTTCGGTTGTAGCTCCCGTCCCCGGACTATATTTAGACGGGATTCTTTCTCATATCTTATCTACATATGTATCCTATTAAGTCCGTTAATTGCTGGTGCCTAGGATAAGAAAAGCTCCCCTAGGAATTGATAACCTTCTTCGAATTAGGAAATTTTTATAATATTAGCTTTTTTTCCCTATCCCATTATCATCATATATCGTATTGTATGTCGTCCGTCGTCTTTTAATTTCTAAAAATAAGAAATAAGAATAAAGGTTTTTTTTCTCAAATAAATGATGTTTCGGTTATGAATTCTTAATTGAAAATGAACACGGGAAAAAATAATTTATTAAAAGATTTAAAAAATTGGAGTTTTGTCAAAATTCAATTTAAAATAAGAGTTTTTTCCCCGATATTTTCACTTAAATTATTGCTATATTTAAATACTAACTTGTAATTATCTGAAAAGGTATTTGTCGTATATGGCTATAATTGTTATCATTTCTAAAATATTTTTAAGGCATCTTAAAAATGTGAATAATTTTCAAATTAGAGGATAAAAGTATTTCGTAATTTATATATAAAAATATTCATAAATATATGATTAAAAATATAAAATTGTAATAAATACAGTCTATAATTACTGAACAAAATAATTTCAGAATTGATAAAACATAGTTTTACAACTGCAGTAATTGAAAAGATAGAACTAATTTGACAGATAATTTCAGAATTAATGAAAAAAAAATTTTCAGTCAGTTTTTTTTACAGAATAGTTAAAAGGAATGATTTTGTAATTAATGAAAATTCATATTTGAAAAAGAAATAAGTTAAGAATTATTTAATGAAAACTCATATTCGATGGATATATGAATTCTTTTCGGTTATATAGCTCCCATCCCGGACTATATTTAGACTGGATTCTTTCTCATATCTTATCTACATATGCATCCTATTAAGTCCGTTAATTGCCGGTGATAGAGGGTATCCTAGGGTAAGAAATATTTTCCCTTCATACCGAATCGATAACATTCTTCGAATCAGAAATTTTTTGTAATATTAGCTTTTTTCCCTATTCCATTGTCATCATATATTGTATTGTATGTCGTGCTTTTTCCGGTATGAATTTTTAATTGAAAATGAAATGTTAGGTTGTTTATTAAAAGACTAAAAAATTATAATATTTGGAAAATTCAATTTAAATATTTTTCTTATATTTTTACTTAAACAATTGTTACTTTCAAATATTTATATAGTTGCAATTACCTGAAAGAAAGTTTTACAAATTACGTTTTGAGTCTTCTGAAAGGTTATACTTCAAAATGGCTATAAATATTCGTATTTGGTAATTTTTTTATAAATATTTTAAAAGTGTACATAATTTCAGAATTATGGAAAGGAATAATTTCAGAAATAATACATAAAAGTAATTCACTATTGATAGAAATTAATAAATATGTAATTAAAAATATGAAATTGAAATAAATAGCCTACGTCTAGAATTACTGAAAAAAAGAATTTTAAGAATTGATAAAAAAGATAAGTTTAGAATAAATTGAACCAATTATTAAAAAATTAATTTAACAAATAATTTCAGAATTAAATGAAAAACTATTTCAGAATTATTAAAAAAAGTTATTCTGTTTTGGTTTAGAATAGGTAAAACAAATTAAAACAGATATTTCCAGCGATGATAAAACAAATAAATAGTCGGTTTTTCTCCTAAAAAGTCGGAATAAGTTCAGAAAGAAATGTCAGAATTATTCAATGAAAATTCATTTTTAATGAAAGAAATGTCAGAATTATTCAATGAAAATTCATTTTTAATGAAAGAAATGTCAGAATTATTCAATGAAAATTCATTTTTAATGAAAGAAATGTCAGAATTATTCAATGAGAATTCATTTTTAATGAAAGAAATGAATTCCAAATTATTCAATGAAAATCCATTTTTAATGAAAGAAATGATTTCACAATTATTCAATGAAAATTCATATTAAATTTATAAAAGAAATAATTTCAGAAGAGAAATTAATAATAATGAAAAAAGTAATTTCAGAATTCGTAAGAGAAGTGGTTTCAGAACTAATGAAAGGAGTTATTTCAGAATTAATGAGGGGAAATAATTTCAGAATTTATAAGAGAAATAATTTCAGAGGTATGCAAGAAATAATTTTTCAGAATTTATGAAAGAAATAGTTTAAAAATTGATAAAAAATAATTAAACACGTATTTTTTTCGAATTGGTGAGAGAAATGAATGTGGAATTGATCAAAACCACGGTTGTTATAACCAAGTTCGACTGTATATCATAATTGATAAAACGATAGGTTGTTTTAAAAGTTCGTCAGAGCCGGGCAAATGCCCGAAATGGGCAAAAAACTGTCGGGCAACAATGGTTTCTGCGCCTCAACAATCACTTTCGGAATGTTTATTTTAGTTACCGTGGTTCCCCGTAGCAATGCGTTTCACAGACGGGTATGTGACTTTATAATGGTTTGTCACTTCTTCAATACTGCCAGTATATATGTATATAATATTTTACGCCTGGTTTTAATGGCTTGCCACCCCCCCCCCCCCCCCCAGTAAATCCTCCCAGTAATGAGGCTTTTTGAATAGACGTCATAATCATCATCAGCATCACTTTGACGGTTAGGCAAAGGATGATCACTCTCACAGAAATCAGTGTTGAAATTGCCGATTTTACTGTATAAATGCGGAAATTTAGTGGGGTTTTCCATCACATCAATAATTTTAAAAATTGAATTGAATTCTCAATTTTTGAAACATTGAGTTCGCTTAGATATACGAAGCATAGAAAATTAAATATGAAGTAATTAGCCGGTCCTACTTTTGAGTTGGATATTCATGCAATAACATTGATTTAAACTTTTTATTTATATCTTCTCAAGCATGAAAATGAAAATGTGTCTGTATTGTCTTTTGATATTCAACTGCATCAATTCATATAGTTTAGGATGCTTTTTTAAAATTATGGGACGAAGAAATTCCACTGTCTTAATTAAGCATTTTTGAAGCAGAAATAGGCAGATGGATAACTTGAAGTTCGGGGGGGGGGGAATCGAAATACGTAGCGTCCTTAAAAAAAGTAAGAAAAATACAGGGTGTTTCGTAAATAATCATCCGATCTGAAATGCGTGCATTACGAAAAATATTGAACGTAGACACTTAAGATGAATTTTATATTACTTTATATTACATGGCTAACCATAAATTTTTTTTCCAAACCATATTAAAGGTGCTCAATATTTCCATCTAGGGATGCACGCACATGTCTGTACGGTTGTCAAATTCGTCCCGAACATTCATCCATTGCTGCTGTTATGCGTATCTTCAGTTCAGCTAATGTAGCTGGAAGGCGAGACACGTAAATGTAGTCTTTTATAAGCCCACACAAGAAGAAATCGCACATTGTGAGGTCCGGCGATGTTTGAAGCCAGTGATGTTCAACTGAATCACCGGGTCCCGTACCGCCGATCCATCGTTTAGGAATGCGACTCTTCAAAAATTCTCCGACGTCCAAGCTCCAGTGCAGTTGTGCCCCGTCCTGCTGGAAAATGAAGTCATCCGAATCAGTTTCTAACTGTGGGAATAGCCAATCTTGACAAACACTGAAGTGACGGTCGAAGGAAGAGCGTTAGCTCTACCTGTCGGCAACTGCGTGAAACTCGAGATTTCCTTCTTTCTACCAATACATTATTCGATCAAAACGGATTAAAAGCTGAATAGTTATGATTTTTTTAAATCGGATGATTCTTTTTGAAACACCCTGTATATTCATTTCTACCTTTCTTTAAATCTAGATATTTTTTTTTTCATGAGTAGCGCATGAAGGCGCCATGTTGGTTAACTTAGACACGGTTTGTATGTCCCTCAAAGAAAGAGGGAGATATCACGTGATCCACAAAAGTCTCATTGAAGAAAACCCAGGCAGCGCCGGGTATTATAGCTAGTAAGTAACTGAAATTTAAAATAATCCAGTTTACGAAACGTAATGTACTGAAGAGATGCCTGCGAGAAAAAAAGTAGCAGGGCCGTGACGTCACACAGCGGGTCCGAGCCCACGCCCACTGATCCAAGGCGGCAAGCGTAGAGGCAAGCATCAGAGACGATACAGCCCTGATTCAGGGTACATTTGCTTGATATAGTCACTTTAAAAATTTTCTCCTCTGGATATTTAAATGCTTCCTATAATTAAAGGGTTATTGTGAAAATCCGTTGGATTTTTTAAATACTGAATTTTTAAAGAAGAAGCCTATTCCACATCCGGGACCATGACTAAGTCATGTAGAGCGCCAGGTCAATGTTAGACATTATTCTTGATCTGCATCTCAATCATCTTTGGGATCACTAATGGCGTGATCACTATTGCTGAACATTATAGTTATTTCTAATCGTGAACTTAAACCTGATACACTCTTCACTGTTCATTCAGCCAACAAGCAGGATCGGTCAATTGTCAATTACGCATTCAATTTCTTTTATAATAAATTTGAAAGTTATCATTGGTCAGGATTTCTATCTGCGGTCTTTATCTTACCAACCGTCCATCTGGTAGAGGTATAGTTTCAAGTTAAAAAATGCTCAAAAGGCGTTCAAAAATTACACTGTACCAGTTTTGAGACTGAAAATACAGTGTGTATCAAAATTAAAAAAAAAATCTAAATTTTTATACTGTCGCCTTGTCCTCAAACTTTCAACTAGAAAGTTGTTGCCCTGTCTCCCCGAGACCAGCAAAAAATGCCCGGTTTCCAAGTGCAGTATTCGCTGAGATATTTGAATTAAAAAAATCGGAGAAAAGTTGGGAAGGAACATCATAAATATGGGAAAGGAGCGTTGTCCGTTAGCTTTTGCTATTCTTTCAGAACTTTTCTTTAGTTTTGGAATTCAAATATCTTACCGAATATTGCACTTAGAAACATGGATTTGCTTTGTAGGCCTCTCAGAAGAGACCTGGCAACAACTTTCTAATTGGAAGTTAGAGGACAAGAGGAGGTATGAAAATTTAGATTTTTTTTTTTGTGGCACACTGTATTTTCAATCCCAAAACTGATACAGGCTAATTTTTGAACGCCTTCTGAACATTTTTTAAACAGGAACTCTTCCTTCTTTCTCTCTTTATCTGTCTTTTTCCATGATTCACTTCACCAGCAATTTCCACTTCTATTTCTCATCATCATTTTTTGCCAAATGATATCCAAATGAAATATAACAAAAATATGTACATTATTGTATTCTGAAATCTCTTAAAATGAAAACAATGAAGTTAAAGACTAATTGTCATTTACTACCCAATGGACTCTTTGCACCAACACAAAGTGAATACCAGGGACCATTCAGAATTCTGAAATCACTTCTTAAACTCAATGTGAATTTTATCAATTCAGAATACAATTTCTTTCATTAAGTATGAATATCAATAATTCTGAAATTATTTCTTTCATTAAGTATGAATATCAATAATTCAGAATTTATTTCATTCGGTGTATATTCATTTTCATTCACCTATTTTCGAAAAAACATTGATTATTTTTTTTAATTATGTTTCAAGAATTATGAAATTATTTCTTTCATTGGTTTTGAACCTATTTCTTTCATTGAATACGAATTTTTGCTAATTCCAAAATAATTTCTCTAACCAATCCTGAAAATGTATTATTTGTTTTTATTAATTATGAAATCATTTCTTCCCATGCGACGGTAACGATTTTTGATCCCTGCATTTTTGAGAGAAATGCAATGTGGGGAGTTATTTTAACAATAACATTTGAGGAAATATTTACCTCGACTTACATCGTGTGTCTTAGAACAAATCACTGGTGTAAGTCGACGTATGACGGTTTTGGAAAAAAAAAGTATGTTTTCATCCAATAAATGTCAATGGTTCGTAGAAATTGATAAAAAATTTAAAATTGATAAAAAAATTAAAATCGATAAAAAATTTAAAATTGATGAAAATTTCAAAGTTGATTGAAAACTAACTGTTTGACATAAAGCTGTACTGTTCGGATGTCCCACCGAAATATTTATAATGGCGTAAAGGTTTTTCTTTTGATGAATCAAGAAAAGCAATGTGAAATTTTATTCAAAGATAAGGGAGAGGTGCTGTGTGATATAAAAAACTTTACGTGACACTTTAAAAGCGGCATAAATAGTGTAGATGGTGTAACAGATTAATATTTGCAAACCCTTGTTTTTCAGGATCAAGAAAGGAGTTGTTTTGCAGTTGTTGATTCTTGCAGTTAGTTTCAGCTTTATTAATTTTCTAAATATGCCATGGACTTATCGACCAACATGAATTTTCCAAACACAGTAGGACCCTAATTATTCTAGCTAATGTGGATCGGACCTATCTGGGATAATACGAATAATAATATTTTGAGGAACAAATAGAGCAGAAAATACAGAGAAATTTTTTCAAAATCTTTTCAATGCAATAAAAATATGAAATTGATGTATTGCAAATAACCTCACACATCTTCCGGCATACCTGACTGGTATGCCTGTACAGGAATACCCATCAGGTATATCTGGATATTGGAACGAGTGTCACAGCATTTAGTGTATTTACAGCTTAGAACATTTGGAAGACTACTTTACATACATTATTGTTAAAAATTGTTCCTGTCTTGCACAAAATCTTTCAATTGGCCTACTCATATTCTTATCGCTCAGGCCAAGCCGGTGTTTTTCAACAGGTCCCCGAGGGTTCATGAGTACTTTGCAAGGGGTCCGCAGGATCATTTTTATTTATTACCGTTGCATGAATGATGCCTTTTGTGTTCCGAGCAATTGTAATTTATTCAATTTTTTTTATGATATATAGATTATAAAAACAATAAATCTGGGATATTGTCAGAGGGTGGCGTCGAAATTGCCCTCCTGACGTTATAGGGAGTCCGCGGAGCATTGACCTTCACTACTTCACTACAGTGCGTCACACTGGACTAAGCCAACCTATACGGTCCACTAGTGTATAAGTAGTTTCCACCGCCTTCTTGGTTCATTCCATCGCATCCACTATAAACGAGTGATATCGCCCATTTTAGGAGATAGCTATTTAGGAACTTCAGCTTCCGGTCTAAGTCTTAGGAACCCGTGAAGTTCTAAGATATGACGTTCTTTGAATCAAATTGGTGCAATGAAAAGCATTTTACTGCATTCGATTATAGAAATAAATTTCTAAAAAGAGTCCACGATAGAGCCCGAAATTCGGTTGATCGGGGCCTCCGATGATCGGTCTACTACAGTACAGTATATATTTTCTTAGTTTAGTATATTTTGATTGCAACAAGAATCCAGGAGAAAAACGCACGTGGTACCCCAACGAACCGAAACCCAAGCTGCGCCCGTCTCCTAGCAACGCGGGGTGCTAATCTCTCTGACGGGAGCGAGACAGTTGCGCGCGCAGGCACGGCGGGCCCAACGAGACAAGCGCGCGTAAACTGAAATCCAGCGGAAAAGCGTGTGGCCGAACGCAGCCATGCGCAGAAGAGAGCGCACCTGCTCCGCGCGCGCGCGCAATGTCCGAAGCCACGCCAACCGGGGGGTTCCCGCCTACTAATTCGGAACGTTTCTCCACTCAATCCCCCCCTGCCGTAAGTGCGAACTGCGAACAACATTCTTCGCGTCGTTCAGGCGGAGCGTTGCGCGGTAAAGGAAAATAATAATAATAATAAAAAAATGGGTGGTTTATAACAGACAGAGAGAGACGGCGCTTTTCGAACCACGCCCAATGAACACGCGATTGCTTTGGCGTTTCAGAAGTCCAAATGGGCGGCCCGTAAACCCTCCGAGGTCCGGAGTAGTGTTCCTCTTCCACGTGAAATTCTTTCTTTTCCATACGTATGATATATTTTTTGGTTCTTTTTTTTTTTCGCATTCTACCGCTCACTCTTTCTAACATTGACTGTAATTGAAGTGCACGGAATAGCTGATTGGCGTGGGAGTGAAATTCGACGGACGAATCAGGATTCGAGATATCGCCTCGCAGGGTGGAGTAGTCTTTGAGAGTTCGCAAAGGCCAGTTGAGAATCAACCGTTAACGGGAGAAGGACAGCCAGCAGTAACAGCAGCAGCGTATGCGAAAGCCACCCTTTTCGGTTTTTTGTTGAAACTTTTGTCAAGACTGTGTCGCGTCCAGAACTGAATCGGTCGTCCGTCACCAGCTAAGTGTCATCATCATCGGTTGTGATCGTCTTTCCACTCGGTGGGAAGTGTCATCATTTACGGCATGTTGGACGCCTCAGACTTTAGAGCTCTCGCTGAGCCGACCTATCAGACGCTAAACGGGCGAATGTCCCCGCCGGGATTTGCGACCGCGGTCCCCGTCAACAACAACTACGCCACGTTGACACCGCTGCAACCGCTGCCGCCGATATCGACGATGTCGGACAAGTTCTCGCATTACGGTCACCCGGCTAGTAACGTGAGTGGAAGCTTCACCCTGATGCAGAATAACCTGGGCATGGGACACATGAACAGTTACCATCACCAGTACGACAAACTCGGCATGAACATGAATCCCGCACTGGCCGGCACGCACCACATGATGACGGCGAACGGATTGGGTGGCCAGCAGGGTGGAATACCCTCTCCACCGTACAGCCAGAACGGCCTGCATTCCCCCGAGAAGAACATGTCACCCAACGCCTATGAATCCTACGCTCACCGTGACCTGACTCGGGGCCTGGTTTCACCTCAGAGCCCCAGCGTCAGCCTACACTCGCCCAGTTCCATGATGCCGACGCTGAACGGCCTCGCGGGACACATGACCCAGAACGGACACCATCTTCAATCAAGCATGGGACAGTCCAGGACTCTCGACGTGAAACCCACGACCCTCACTGCCCCGACGCCCGTACCGCCGTCGGTCAGCCTGTCCGGCGCAGCCCCGGCGCCGACCCCGACACCCGCTGGGATCCCACTGACCCAGCCGAACGGTCCCATACAGGCGTCCGTTCCGAACTCGATGAACCACGTGTCGATGGTTTCCAGCAACAACGGCGTGGGTCTCGGGCATCACGGGAAGCTGTCCATGCACGGTGGCCAGAAGGTCAGCTCGGCCGCCGAGGAGGTCGAAGAGATCAACACGAAAGAACTAGCTCAAAGGATCAGCGCCGAGCTGAAGCGTTACAGCATCCCACAGGCAATATTCGCCCAGAGAGTCCTCTGCCGTTCGCAAGGCACGCTTTCGGACCTCTTGAGGAACCCAAAACCCTGGAGCAAACTCAAGTCTGGACGGGAGACCTTCAGGCGGATGTACAAGTGGCTGGAGGAGCCAGAGTTCCAGAGAATGTCAGCCCTACGACTAGCAGGTAAGTGAACACGTTCCAAATATATTCTGTCCTCCATATTCTGTAACTGACCACTTGATGCACACCAGTTTCATGGTCTCAATGCCAGACACATTTTTTGCCAAGTCAGATCTATGATCAATTGATAAACATCTAATGCCAACATTTCTGACTATTCAGGAACGTCTATGACCATTCGGAAACATCTATGACAAATTGAAAAACATTTATGACTAGTTGAAAAACATTTATGACTAATTGAAAACATTTATGACTAATTGAAAAACATTTATGACTAATTGAAAAACATTTAAGACTAATTGAAAAACATTTAAGACTAATTGAAAAACATCTAATTCAGAAACATCTATGAGAAATTGAGAAACATGAATGAGAAATTGAGAAACATGAATGAGAAATTGAGAAACATGAATGAGAAATTGAGAAACATGAATGAGAAATTGAGAAACATCTATCACAAATTGAAAAAAAATATATGACAAATTGGAAAAAAAATATATGACAAATTGGAAAAAAAATCAATGACTAAGTTAATAAAAACATCTATGACCATTCAAAAAATAACCATGACTATTGAGAAATATCAGTGACCAATTGAAAAACATGAAACGTTCCCAAACATTTTGTACAGAGTTCCGGGATTAAACATTTAGAATACGGAGCAGGAAGAGGAACCTATATAGGCAGCTTCTAACTAGCTTGACCGGACTCAATTAAGAGAAATTTGGTTGATCCAAACCTATTGATATTCGAAGAATCATGTATTAAACAACAAGTTCAATAATTATCCTTTTGGCAAAAATCATTATGGAAGATTTGCTATTCATCGATATTGAAATTATCGATTTAAAATATAATTCTAATCAAAATTCAACAAATTATTTCATCGATGATCTTTATTTGATTGGAAGAATGGGGGGGGGGATAAAATGTTTTATTGAAATAAATAATATTTAGTCATTTTTTTTATATTTATTTATTTTTAAACATTAAGGAATCAAAAGTAATAAACCGATAGTAGAGATATTTTAACATTAGCATCGTGTAATCCATTTTTATATTTAAATTTTATTCATCTGCGAGACTGTTCGAAGACATATGTGAGATCATTCATAGACGTCTATGACCAATTGAAAAACATCTATGACCAATTGAAAAACATCTATGACCAATTGAAAAACATCTATGACCAATTGAAAAACATCTATGACCAATTGAAAAACATCTATGACTAATGAGGGATGTTTCATAGGAGCAACTATGACCAATTAAAAAACATTAAGAGAAATTGAAAACATCACGAGATGTGTGTGTGTGTCGTAGATGTTTCTCAATTGGTCATAGATTCAACCAATCGAAAAAGATCTATGACTAATTAAATGAAATCTATAAGAATTCAGGAACAATTACGAAACTTATATGCTACAAGATCAAACAGAAACATCCATGAGACTAATAGACAAAGATTCAGAAGCGTCTAAAAGACAGCCACCCTGTAATGGGATCCTCAACCGGAATATATTTTTCGCTCCACACTCAGGCCAACATTTTTCTCGAACACTTCTATCTTTGGTGTAAAAAATAAATTATTAAATTCATCCAAGAGATTTTGTCAGACTCTATGATGAGGACCAATTTACTACTATGTTATAAAACCATTCAGACATATTTATTAGAAAATATGGAACCACCCTATTCAGAAACAATGACCACTTAGAATCGTCTATGACCAATTGAAAAAGCATCTGCAACCAATTGAAACAGATCTATGACCAATCAAAAAAAGATCTGTGATCAATTTAAACAGATCTCTGGCTAATTGAAAAGATCTCTGGTCAATTGAGAACGATCTATGACCATTCAGGTAGGCCGGCCATGATATTTCATACATCCTCAAAGCTGAAAAAAAAAAAATTACGGACCCCTCACTAGTTTTGTTCATTTGATGATTTTTGTCACACCACGGTCATTTTCTGCACACGAGGGCTAATCAGATCGAAACCTACAATTTATTGCCGATTCGGAACGGCAGCCATTTTTGCACTCATCGAGAGTTTAGTGCGAGAACCTCTTTTGATGTGGGACCCCCCTGCGGTAGCAATCTTCTTGTGGTCATGTCGCCGTTTCTGTTGTACCCCTGTGTCAAGACAGTCTCTCTCTCACAAGGGCGAACCGGGTATCGAGCTCGCGGCACCTATAATCATCCTTTGGTACTTCAGGCGAGTGTCTTATCGACCTGGGCCACCGCATCCGCCTCTACTAGTAAGTTTATAGTTTATAAAAAATGATAACATTCTACTCTCAAGTCCCCCTAGAGACTTATCAGTCTCTCTCTATCAAAAGGCTTGCTCTAATACTATCCCCTTCCCTGGACAGTGCATAAGCATTTATAGCCCCGTTTACATATTTTTTCCTTCGTAAGGAATGTAATGGAGTGCAGTCATTGGTGGAAATTTCTCAACCCGCTTTTTCTATTTCCATGTAAACGCGGCTTATGAGACCGTGCAAAGATCTTTGCTCAAAATTCCAAGAAAAACTACATTAGTTCCTACTATACAATTTTTTAATCCGATCTACAGGTTGGAAGTAATAAATTATTCCAGTCTCCATGAGACAGAAGAAAATCATGTGGAAAGTTTCAAAACTTATCTCTGAAAAATAATTTTTGGAGGGAATTTATAAACACGGCTTACGGTCTCTTATCGGAACTGAGCTCCAGAATTAATTATTAATAGAACACCGCGAGTGCAAATTTGATGTAAATCACCGACAGTGTGGGGAGGGGGGGGGGGAGAAATCACTCCACGCTCACGTGAGAGTTCCCTACCACGTCTACGACACGAATAACAACAACCAAAATTGAGAAATCATCCTCTATGTGATGCATCAGTATTTAGGTCCTCTCATCCTCGCTTACCATCAATTTTGAAATCCTCCTCCTTCAATATCTTCTCGTATATACATAATACACGCTGAAAATTTAGCACAACCTCTTCTCTCCCCCCCCCCACTTAATTTCTGAAACCATGGGTTCCCGCCGTGTTTTAGGAACCCCCTCCCCCCCTCTACAATTTAAACTTTTCCTCCGTAGTGTCGGGGGTGTGTCTGCAGTCTTGTCTGCTCAATTCTGTCTCATCGAGGTCCACACTGTAGTGACAGGACAACCTCTCTCTCTCTATTCCCAGGACCAAATATGTGCACATACACGTACAAAAGTAAGGGAGAAGAGAGGGCAATCGCTCCAAACACTATACCGAACGTCTCTTTCAGCCTTTCCTTGTCAAGGAATGAGTCAGACACCGAGTACTGCTCCCGTATATCCCGGGCACAACATATCCTCTCTCTCTCTCTCTTTCCTGCCTGGCACATTGTGACTATTCAACCGAGCTTGAACCCACACACACCCCTGAATAAGGCGGCAGGTGCCGCAGTTAAGTGGGATTAAGGTTGGGGGGTCTCGTATCCCCCCTCTTTCTTGTTCTCTATCTCTATCTCTCCGTCTACCACCCCGTGAACTCGAAATCCCTCTTTGAGTGAGGAGAAACTCTTGTCCTGGAGAGTATGGGAAGTACAATGTGGGAGAGAACATGAGGAGAAGCCTGGTTGAACAGCGCCATAGTTCTCTTGTTGGGGGAGATACTGGTAGTTTTTAATTTTTTTTTGTACTGTATGAATTTGGAGCGATACATGCACGGGTGTACAGGAATCCGTCTACTTTATGCACAAAATACTACTTGGAAATTATCTTGCACCTGAAAGTTCATAAATGTTCTTTAATTGAAACTTGGAATGAATCGGCAACTTCCTCAACACCCTGTAAGCAATATTCATAATTCAAAATTCCTTATTGGTAACTTTCACGACATTCCTTTGAGAGGTCTCTTACCTTTTATCAGGTCTGTATATGTTGGTGTGATTGAGCTGAAGATAACTATACTCAATATAAATCCACATAATCTAAATTTATCGAATACAGTCAACGCCGATTATTATAATCACGGATTCGGGTATTGCTGTCACTTTCGCGAAGAACAGAACAAAACCAATACCACAACATGGGAAAAATTCTTTTATAGTTATCACACGAAGCTATTTTCGCGCATTTTGAAGCTATCAGGTTGAATCAGAACTATTTTTCTCCCTATAAGTTATCGTCGTTATCAACCTGCAAGACTATGTAGGAGATCAGAAGGTTCCTTTATTGACAGAAATTCCCGTACTCTGTTCACAATGACTTGATCGGGCCGTAATAGCAGCTATGATCCTCGTAGGTGTTCCGCTTTTTTTGCAATTTCTTTTCCATAAGTGAAAGCATGTGTAAGGTAGAAAAAGGTCCCATTCTTCGGTTCTTGGTCAGTTTCGCAACTGAAAACATTCAAAATTCCTTGGCCAGAAGACTTTCACAAGGGATCTACTGAAAGTATCGTAACTCGTGATACATATTAGACTTTTCCTTTCCAACTACTTGCAATTATTTCTGAAAAAAAAAATTAACTTACATATACTTGAGAAAAAGTTATGTTTTAGAACCGTTTGAAAAAAAATTAGGAAAACTCCACGATTTAACATTTTGAAACAAGTAATGTGGAAAAAACCAAGTTAGCTTGTTTCCATACGTTTCGTTCAATCGAACAAAACATATGGTCACCGTACTTATAACCGGGCTTTTTATTTCGGTTATCGTTATCAGAGACCCCGAGTCTCGATGTGATCGCATTAAGCAGTGTCGACTGAGTGTGATTCAGTATATTATCTACATTTTGAAATTATAATAATGGATTTTTTTTAGCAAAACCTTTTCTTTAAATGCTTATTCTAATTCTGGTAGCTAATTTCACAGTTGTATGTAGTAAACGCAATAACTACTCAAAATCAGTTCCGCACAGAATGGCATGTATTTTTGAGATCTGCTACTAATATGTCACGCAATTGAAATATCGAAACATTTTTAATTCTATTCGCATCTTCTACTTCAAAACTGAATTTGAAATCGAATTTAAAAAAAAAAATTAAATTAAAAATTTTATACGTAAAACACTTACGTAAGAGTTCATGTCAAAACACTTTTCATTTTAATTATCACATCCTTTCACTTCAGTGTGTTGAATATCATGTAAGTCAGTGTAGTACCTTTTGAGTCGTTGTGTTGAGTTATTATACACAAGTGTGAAGTTATATACCATAATTGAAATAACCATACAAAAAAGTTTGCTAAAAATCCATTATTATAATTGGAAAATGTAGATAACACACACTAAATCATATACATTAAAAATTTATAATATGTAGGTTGATATAGGGTTGACTATATATTTTAAGATTAATCGCACTGTTGTTCATCCCAATATACAAACTTCTAAAAGGTAGGACGCCCCTTTAAGTTCTCATTCATCGCAATGTGCTCCAAATTCAGAATATTTCTCAGTTTTTTTGCCATTCTGTACTGAAATCATGTCCGATGTTCAATTTTGAAGCTTCCACTGTCGTGAATGTTCCCGATGAAATATATTTTCTCTACTCCTGTAAGTTAAATTTCTTTGCTGTTAAAATCATATTGCTAAGAAGCTAACATTACAACGAAGTAAAAATTGTATTAGAGGATTCTTAATAAAACATAGTTTCAGCTATGCCGTCTTCAACGCGTGAGCGAATCGAGGTCCAGCCCGGGGTTTCGAATCAAAATTGGGACCTCCAAGTCATCCATGATATTCATTGATTTCATTTTTGTTTCATCCTTGACTGCAATCGTTCATATGTTGGATGATTGCATAACCATTTTGCGTATGCTGTCAAGAATTTAATTCTCTAGCAGCGTCTTAATGGGTAGGTTTTCTCAACACCCTATACGCAACATTCAGAATTCAAAATTCCTTGTAGACAGCATTCTCAACACCCGTTAAGGCTCCCATTCATCAAAATATGCTCGAAATTCAGAATATTTCTCTATTATTTCGCACTGAAATCACACCTGATCTTCAATTTTAAAGCTCTCACTATTGTGAAAGCTCCTGATTATATATATTCTATCTCCCCCCCCCCCCGTAGAGCAGTTTTCATTGCCGTTGCTATCATATTGCTAAAAAGCCAACATTGCAGTAGAGAATAAATCGAATTAGGGGATTCTCGAAATAAAAATCAGTTTCAGTTATAACGTCATAGCAGGTGAACCAACTGGGCTCTGCCCAGGGTTTCGAATCAACAGAGGGCATTGAAATTATTAATGATCTTCATTAGTTAAGTGTATTTCATTTTTTCTAATATTTTTAATTCCTGACATTAATATGACATTTTACAGATTTTGGTGTTTGGAATTCGATTCAACAGCGGTGTTTTGATGTATGAATATCATTTTGAGACTCTGAATGAAATGAAGGCCCCCCCCCCCCCAAATCATTGAAGATTTTCATTAGTTTTGAGTTATTTATCTTTTTCATTGGTAATTTTGGTTAAATGGTACCATTTTTTTCTTGGGAGAGAGAGATGAGGATACTGGGGTAGTATCAAAGCTTTTTGGGTATTTACGAATTTGGATAAAAACAATATGGGTGTACTGGAATCCATCTACTTTATGCATTTATGCATAAAATACACTGCTAACGTGGATCAAAGAGAAATATAATCAAACCTCTTTAACCTGAATTTCACGTTAACCGATAAGCATGAGAGAAAATCAATTTTTTGACATTATATTTGCGTTAGTCTGAAATTTAATACAGTGATTAAATTGATACAAATATATTACAATGAATAAATCATCAAGGCGAGATGATTTTCATCAAAGCATATTTTTTTATTCAGGTTGACAAATCCTTTCATGTTAAGCGATCTTCCATTTCAAAAGTACATGTTAAGCATATTTTTTTAACAATATATCGCCATAGAGAATGACGGGACCAAGAATTATTTTCACGTTAACGAGGTTTGACTATAACATGGAGACCCGGAAGTCCACCAATGTTCCTTAACTGAAATTCGAAATGATCAGCAATTCCCTCAACACCCAGTTATGAATATTCAGGGAAGTAAATTCCTTGTCGGTAGCGTTCTCAACACCCTTTAAAGATTCAATTCATCTAAAACATGCTTCACATTCAGAATATTTCTCAGATTTCTGCCACACATTTTGTACTGAAACCATGTGTCTGATTTTAAATTTTAAAGCTTTGACTAACATGAATGTTCCTCATCAAATTTTCTTCTACCCCTGTCACATATACGGCGGTACATATACCGCCATCTGGTGGCACTGATGTCATTTGGGAGCTATTAGTAGAATGTTGCCACCGTCCATTGCACGGAGCCATTCAGCATATACATACGCTCCAAGGAGAGGACATTCTATCTGTCTCCATAACTTAGTTGGTAGAGTACTCGTCCGGCAAACAAGAGAACGGGGTTCGGGTCCCCGTGAGGGCAGAGATCAATTTTCCTTTCCTGAAACATCGATATCTCCTCACTTAGCCAGTTTCCTGTATCTGTCGTATTAACAACGAAGAGTGACGTCTTTCGTCATACCCTGTCAAATAGTTTCTTTGTTATTGCAATTATATTGCTAAAAAGCCAACATCACAATAGAGAAAAGAATTTCGTTGGTGATTTCCCAATGGGACTAACTATCAACTATACCACACACAGGGTTTTTCAACGTTTATCGAGTCGCGAGCAGTGTCTATATTTATCATAAAAAACACACCCTTATATATATGTATATAACGGATAGTGCGTTCACCATTTAGAAAAGTGTGGGCCATTTCATTGGTTTGAAAAAATGCCGCGGGCCATTTAATACGCGACAGTCACTTGAGTGATCCGCGAATGTGCCGCGAATTACTTTAATGATCTGAAACTGTGCGGTGGGCCACCCAAGTGATCTATGAATGTGCCGCTGATCTTTTAAGTGATCTGCGAATATGTCGCTGGCCGCTATCAAGATCTGGAACTGTGCCACATATCACTTACGCCATCTGTAGGTATACCGTGGGTCACTTGAGTGATGTAGAACTGCACCGGTATATTAACAGCTCACTTGAATGATCTGTTAATGTGCCGCTTTTTCATTTTTACAAAATTAGGATTTGAGATCGTGAGCCGCATGATACTACTGCGAGTTTCACATTAAGCTCGCGGGCCATGAGTTGAGCACGTATGCCTTACGGCAACGTTTACATACGTAGCTACGGTAGCTTATGCTTGAAATCTGCATTCAATCTGCAATTTTTGCAGAGTATTAATTCAAGAGTTGGTCAAGAGTGCTCGCAAGTACGAAATCTGGCATGAGCATTTGAGCACTATTGCTGCTTCAGGGAGCACCATGGTGCTCGCGAGCAACAGGTTGAATATTGCTGAGCTGTACTACCTCAAAGGGAGAGGCAAAGGGGTTCCCACCCCATGGCACCAAATCAACATGGGGTCCCCTCAAGCCCACGATAGTCTTGACTGATTTTAGTTTTTGTTTCGTTCCTGACTTCAGTATTCAAATTTAAGTATTTTGTTGTTTGGAATTAAATTCTTTTTTCGGCCTAATAGGTAGGTATAGTTGGGGACCGTGAGCCCAATGCAGGGCTCACCGCAGCGGCGGCTGGAAATGAAATCTTCACCCGGGCTAGACACTTTTTTGGGCACCTCTCCGGTGAATAACATCAAGTAATTTCATTCAACACATTCATAGTTTGAATTTGAACAGACAACAAAAAATTCTGCTGATATTTTTTCCTTATCTCTTCTTTTAGCGCCCCTCCTACTGAGTTGCCCCCGTATAAAGGACACACGGATCACACATCCACGGTGCTCCCCCCCCCCCTGGTCCTCCCGGAAATCATCGAATAATTATATCAATTTGTAATTTTTCACTAATTTTGTTATTGACAATTCGATTCAGTGTTTCCCAGCTTAAAGCATTTTTTTTCAGAAGCTGGAAAAGAGCCAAAATAGTCTAAGCTGACATTTTTTGACTCCCCGTGGCCCCTAAAAGTCTTCAAGATGGCACTAATAATTTCATTATCCTATGCGAATTTCTAGATATGGAAGTGGGTCAAACGTGGCCCGCGACCTCAAACCTAATTATAAATATGAACTAAGCGGCTCATATACAAATCACTTGAATGACCAATGACATATTAAGTGACCTGTCACTCAGTACCAGAGCACTTAAATGATCCGTAGCACAGTTCCACATCAATGAAGTGACTCGCGGGGAATTTGCTGATCACTTAAGTGATGTGTGGCACGGTTCCAGAGCATTTAAGCGGCCCGACGTGCAGTTACACATCACTAAAGTTACTCACGATACACTTTCGGTTCACTCAAGCGTCCCGAGGCACATTTCTACTGACATATTCACAGTTCCAGAGCACGTAAGCGGCCCGCAGTGCGATTCCACATCACTCAAGTTACCCGCAACGCAGTTTCAGATCACTTGAGTGGCCCGCGGCACGTTTTCAAACCAATGAAGTGGTTCACTCTCCTAAAAGTTAAGCATCCTTGACGCTTAATGTTATCATTCAGGTATTGTTATCACTTTGAGAAAGTACGGAACGGACGAACATAATAACGCGAAGAAGATTCATTTATACAGTTCACAATTTTATTTTTGTCCGTCCAAATTTATTTTTGCGCATTTTGAAGGCAAACCAGACTTATTTTTTCTCTGTGAGTTATCGTTATTAGCCGGAAAGATTCTGTAGGAGTGGTTGTGGATCAGTGGTTCTCAACACGGTGGCCATAGGACACTCCCCATTCGACCCTGGGACATTCCAACAGGGCCACGGGTAAAAATCAAGTAAAAAGAAGCGGGGACATCGGGAGCCATGAAAAAATTCTTATAATAAGAAATGAAGCATTTAAGGGAAATAAGGTGGGGAAAAAGTGCTGCTACTTTTTCAGAACTGTTGCAGAACTTCCCATACAACCAGGGTTACCTTAACGTATGGGTTTATCCAGGTATGTCGAAACTACCTTTCATAGAAATACGACGATAAGAAGCTACCTGAACTTTTGCCTACGGGTGCTGAGGCTGAATTGGTTCTGTTCACTATAAATTTACTTCAACAAAATTCAATAGGCAGAAAAGAGTCTCTCTCCTGGATGAGAATGGTGGTGGTGGGCACGGAGCGAAAGTAATATGCAAAGGGGGCCCCGCGCTAAAAAAGGTAAAAAACGATGGGCTAGACGGTGTTTCCTTGACGATGACCCCCCCCCCCCCCCCCGAAGATAAAATTATGGACAAAATTTCCCAAAATAATTTTCATCGTTTTCTGATGTCATTTCGATTTCCTAAAAGCAAACAGTTGAAACATAAATACAGTAGATGGCTCTTCTTTGGATCACGGATAATGTTATCATTATGGTAGTGTTATCACTTTTGCAAAGTACAAAACGACATTATAACATGGGGGAAAAAAATCGTTTACAGAGTTTATAGTTGCCAGCGTTTTGGTTCGGGTTATCGAGTTTTTTTGTGTGTGCCCAAATTTATTTTTACAAATTATGAAGCTAAAGTTTAAGCATACTTATTCCCCCCCCCCCCGGCTGCTGATCGTTGTCAGCAGGGTGGGGGGGGGACTTCTGAGATGGGTCGTTAAAATCCACTAATAGCCAGGGGCTCTGAGCTCCACTAACAGCGAGCAGGTTGAATTTCATGAAATTTTCATGGGTAAACAAATACTGGAATGAAGGAAAGAGAAACTGATATGAAAGAATATGGTAAGTTTATGTTGCCAGATTTCATCTTCAAAGTTTTGCCTGATTTCACCATTCTACAGAAAATTTTTCATCTGATTTGGTTACATGCGCACAACAAATGTTACTAATTTTGAATTGCTCAGAGGGGCAGATATATCGTCAATTCCGGTGAGATGGGAGAAATTGAATACCTACATACATAACCGTATTTAAGCATGTTTATATGTTACGGTAAAAGTGATAAATCTGGTTATTATGCATACTTATCAATCGTCTTGGTAAGTTTGATAAATTTATCATTTTTACCGGAGATTATGCATAAGATGGTTTTTATGTATAATCTCTAGGTAAATTTGATATATACTTAAAATTTATCGCCTTCATGTGTGATTATGCATAAGGATTTTCGAAATTTGACCCCTAAGGAGGGTGATAAGGGGTTCAAAGGTAGCATGCATGAAATTTGGTCAGTAGTTTTATTTCGTGACGTAAAGACTGAGAAGGGGTTTCTTGAAATTCGACCCCTCCCTAAGGATTCAAAGGTAACAGAGATATCACGCCTAAACCATTGATTCTATAGTCATGAAACCTGTCAAAAGTTTTATTTCATAATGTAGAAACTAACTAAAAAGTTTTTTAATTCGACCTCAAAGGGGTTCATAAGGAGAAATCTTGCAGAGTCGAAACCGCTGAGGCTATAAATATGAAATTTAGTCAGTATTATCTTTTATAATCTACATACCCATTGAGACGGGATTCCTTATTTCCATGAGGAGGGTTTAAATGTTATATTGGGTATCATCGCCGAATAACTTTCAGATTACCAAATCCATGCGAGCGAAGCCACGGGTAAAAGCTAGTAATGTACATTACTGTACATCATATATAGTACGATTCATCATGCATTACGCGACGGTTATGCACTGTGCATAATCACCGGCAATTTAGGGAAATTTATCAAATTTACTAAACTGCTCAGCGATTATGCATAATAATCAGATTTATCACAATTGCCATATTATACATGTTACTTTGTAAATGTGATAAATTCCACTATTACACATAATAAACTTACTATTATTATTATGCATATCGTCGAGCATTTTGGTGAATTTGATAAATATCCCCTAAATGAATAACTTTTACCTCCGATTATGCATAGTCCCCAAGCGTTGCGTCGTTGGAAAACATGATAAATCATTCAATGATATATAATATACATAATTGATATATGCCTACAGAGCAAAACCTTTTACTGCCGATTATGCATAGTCCCTAAGCGTCGCGTCGTTGAAAAACATGATAAATCATACAATGTGCTATACTATAAATCACCGATATACGCCTACAGAGCAAAATAAAACAAATCATGCTTTTCAATGAAATTTGAGACTCAGGGGACACAAAAAAATGACCGTTTCAGTTTTACGCCTCTTGATGTCTCAATAAGGCGCCAAGCTTGTGGAAACACATATTTCTCACGTCATATTTAGCAAGAAATATACAGTAATAAGGAATTTTCATTTGTGAACGCGTCATGTGTCCCCCCTTAATAAACATTATAAATAAATCAAAAAAATAAAAGTAATTTTCCCGTAAAAAATCTAGAACTTTCCCTAAAAATATTCTATTTATTTATTTGCTTATTGTCATTTCTTTTTACTTATAATCTGACCCAAATACGAAATACTAACAGCCTTATTCATATCGATAGCAAAGGTACAAAAACCGAGTAGGAGGGCTTTCACCGCAACACACACACACATACACACACAGAAAACAGCACCATCGAAGGTGTGCTACAGGTGTGCTTTCCACCAAACTATTTTTGTGTATTCTTTTAGTATCTATGGAAACACGGAGACTTTGAATGCCACAGGTTGTGTTGAACAAACACTAGATTCATCAACCGAACAAAAATGAAAATAATAATAAAAAAAACACAGGCAACGTTTTGTATTATTAATATTACTATAAACGGAACATGCGCATGCATTAAATGCATGAAACGGTGTTTTAGAAAGAGAGTAGAAAACATACACAAAAAACGGAGGAAAAAATGGGGTTTTCAAGATTGAAATATGGGAGGTATTTCCGTAGCGTACCTAGTAATTTTTATAATTGTGTAAAGCAAGAAACGAGTATTTTTCGCTTATTATAAATTTTAGTTCTGTTATTATACCGTATCTAATACTAAGAAAATACATTATTATTCCATGAATAATATATTAAAGAAATTTCCAATCATTCAGATAGCAAGTACGTTTTATGATTTACTCATTATGACGTGGTCAGTATTGGCAGTATTTTTTGATGTTGCAACGTTTACCAATCCCACCAAAAATTTCTCTCTCAACAGTTTTATTCCATATTTATTTCAACAATTATCAATTTAACAGTTACTTCAGAAATTTTTCATCCAACAACTATTTCAACAATTTTCATCCAACCTTTATTTTAATAGAGTTTTGTGTCCAATAGTTATTTCAATAATTCTTCACTATAAATAGTTGTTTCAATAATATTTCACTGAGCAGGTTTTTTTTCAATATTGCTGAAGTTTTTGGACGGTTGTTTAAACAATGTTAGATTCATTAGTATTTTTTTATACAGTATTTATTGAATTAGCAAATTTTCGTTGAATGGTTTTTTTCACCAATGACGACGGCTTATCCGACGTTTATTTCAACAATGCTTAATCTAACGGTTATTTTAACAATGCTTAAATGCGATGGTTATTTCAACAATTTTTCACCCCAATGGTTATTTCAACAATGCTTAAATTCAATGGTTATTTCAAAAATTTTTCATCCAACGGTTATTTCCACAATTTTTCATCCAACGGTTATTTCCACAATTTTTCATCCAGTGGTTATTACAACAATGCTTAAATTCAACGGTTATTTCAACAATGCTTAAATACGATGGTTAATTCAAAAACTTTTCATCCAACGGTTATTTCCACAGTTTTTCATCCAGTGGTTATTACAACAATGCTTAAATCCAACGGTTATACCAACAATGCTTAAATCCAACGGTTATTTCAACAATGCTTAAATCCAACGGTTATTTCAACGATGCTTAAATCCAACGGTTATTTCAACAATGCTTAAATACGATGGTTATTTCAACAATTTTTCATCCAACAGGTACTTTAACAGATATTCATCCGATAGTTATTCAAATAATTTTTCATTAAAAGTTTTTTTTTTCAACATTGCTCAATCTAACGGGTATTCAAGAAATGCTTAATTCAATGGTTATTTAAACAATGCTTTAATACAACAGTTCTTTCACCAATTCTTAATCCCGATTTTCACACAACGATTTCAAAAATGTTTCAATTGGCAATTAATACGAGTTTTGAACAGAGGTTCATCCAACAATTATTCAAACAATGCATTCATCCAACAGTTATTTAAACAGTTTTTCATTGAATTCCACCGTAACTTCTTCCAATTACAATATCCATATTTATTTTGACGCGATTTCCGACACGTATAATAACGGGATTACAAGATTTTTTTTATGCGAATTCCGTAAATGGGAACGTCTACTAATTATTGGCATGAGATAATTTCAATAATTAATTCTGGGCGCTAATAATTTTCCAACAAACAACACCGATTTCGCTACTCGTAAAAAAATGCAAAATTTCCATGTAGTTTTAGACTAAAAACAAACTCAGAAGAGAGGAAAAAACATCGGAAATAAATAAAACACACATAGACATATTCCCCTTGGGTATGCTCATACATCACGTATGCTGGACTTCCAGTCAACCCAAATGCTCTTCAAACACCAGTTTTTAAAGAAAAAGTCCCTTTTTTACTATTTTCTTGGGCACCAAAAAACAAAAAAAAAACCGAAATTTAAATAAAAAATCGAAAGGCGGACGCCCTTAGGGAACTAAAAATCCGTAAAATTTTTTCTTTTTTGCTCTTACATGTGCATGTAAGTACATAGCTATGTATGTATATATATAGAAAAAAAACGCGAATTCTATTTATTTCTCCTTCATTCTTTATAACTTTCAAACTTCTTTTTGGTCCTACCAAGGGATTTGAACTTTATTCGGACTTTTGTGGGTAGAAGGACATTTAAATTTCTCCCTGGTGGTCATTTGAATTCGTTCCCCCAGTTGGGTTTCGGCTTAACTCTATTTTGGACTATTTTTTTTTTGTCCGGGAACATAAAAGAAAAATGGACTGGGAAAAACAACGATGTATGGTTCGATTTTTCAAAGTATTGCGGGTTTATTTTTCCTTGCGTATACTTTGTTTAGGGAAAGTACTACCGGAACTTTGACAAATTGACGAGTTTGTTCTTTACTTTAAAGATCTTTGAGTTTCTGTATAGACAATGAATTACTAGGCTGATATTATTTATCGAAATTGTGTGGTCAGGATGATCTGGGTTGTATTGGCTCGAAATTAGGTGATTTTAGGTGTTCGGGCTCTCGGTTGATGCACGTAGAGTCAGTCAAACTCGATTACAACTATACCGCGGCAACAACGTAAATGATTAGTGGTTCGGACTAAGTGCCGTAGTGAATAATGTTAATAAATTTTGCTTATAAAGTCGATGAAAAGAAACTATCTAGGATATAACGGCGAATTTTTGTCACTTTTGTATCTATTTCAATGACGTTTTCTGAAAGTCCTTTTTATTTTCATTCCATTCTTTTTATTCATCGATTAAGAAATTCCTAAGATTAGAGATGATCACATGTTCTGTTGATGATCGTCTGTTGTTCTGTTTACATCTATAGTTGAAAAACAGATTTAGATGTTGCAAAAATGTTTAAAGATTTAGAAATTACTTAGAATTTTTCATGTGTATTGAATTGATTACATTTGATTTTAGAAACATTGTATTTGATTGCCTTTGATTCCAGCAATGTTAGCAATGTTGCGAATTACGTAACTTTGTAATCTTTGTGGTTCAAATAAGTTGGGATATTTGAACTACGGAAAACACCAACGCTTACTGTATTTAAATTTTACAGTTTAAGTCGTAAAAACCTTTGAGAAGTGAACACAAATGTTTTCCAACGGAACTACTCAAATTTTCAACATTGATATGAGCTTACGGCTTGAATGTAGATTCGTCAGTTTCCTATGTGTACGACAGATTTTCAATAATAATTCTCGTGATCATCAAAAATGTGAACCAACAATTCTTCTTATTTACTAATACAGTCAAACTCGGTTGTAATGACATTGAATATCCCACAAAGGACCCGGAAACTTCATGTCCCTAGAGGGCTTTATATGAGATCTGGTTCTATGAATCTGAATAGTAAGCATGCAAATTTGTAACCTGTTACTTTCAGCCAAGTACAGGGCCCACAAAATATCACTTATCGTAGCCCCCTTCCCCACAAAGTTAAAATGGGTGTGCATGAAACCTCCACAAGAAAGAAGTTCACTAAAGAGCATTTTTCTAAGTTATTGTCAGTAGGGATTCCTAAACTTTTTCGACATCCTTGAAAATGAGATTAAAACTTCTAATTTATTCAAGACTCATGACCAACCTTGACGCATATTTAATACATCTCAAAATAATGTGGCACTGGGATGGGTTAGTAATCACTCTCATATTAATTCATTAAAAAGTACTTGCAGTATAATGTTATTTTAAATGAATCTCATGAAAATAATTCATAATTAGCGTGTACAAAATTATTTGACCCCAGAAACACCCGAGAAACCTTCTTAGGTACGTAAAAACACCCCGAAGTGTCGCTAAATACGGGAATCACTGGCAGGAAATATCAAACAGAAAAACATAAGTCACTGTTATTATCGTGCGTAGTTCTGGTTGTAATAAATCGTTGGAAAAATAAGAAAGTTAAAGTCAAAAGCGTATTAAAAAACAAATTTATAGATACAATATAATGTTGAAAAATCACATATTGCCGGCAGATACATAAAAGACTATTAATTTTATATTACTTCATTGATTTTTTTTTTGTAAATTTCTTAGTTTTTCAATTCATATCTACAAAATTTAAGATATCAATAGCATACAAATTACCCTTAAAAAAAGTCTCCATAAGAACCATCATTATAAGAACCTAATAATTAACTGCTATCTTCAACACCGAAAAGTGGCTAATGAAAAATTACGGGAGCCAAAAAAAAAAGTGATAGACATTAATAAAGGCGAAAAAGACAAAAAAAACCATGGAAAGTATCCAAAAAAAAGGTGCGAAAAATAAACATGTTCAAAATAACCTCGAAAAACATCGAAAGATAATAAAGCCAGAAAAAAATAAATAAATAAAGTCCTTCCAAGAACTTGTAACAAGTACGACACCAATTAACCTTAATCATTTCAGCATATGGTAACGTCAGGTACAAGATTTTAGGAGAAAAAAAAACCAAAACCAAAGCAATTTTTTTTCCCTAATTCTAGTCAATTTCCATGAAAATATGTCTTCATTATTATTTTTTTTCCCCATCTCTTTATATCATAAAACGATAAAAAAAATAATAATAATGTTTTTTTAGTCACCAAAAACTCGCCAACTTTAGTAATAAATCCCGGCAATATATCTCTTTTTTTGGCTCGCCCTTTGAACGTACTTTCGTTATTGAAAGACCCCCTATTGGTACAGGCTGCCGAAAACAAATCTTTTTAAACACGTTTTAGAAACAAATGACCTACTCGAGTTCGGACCCTACAAAACCCACCTCCAATCTTAACAGCCACAAACCAACCACCTACTGGCCACGCCAAACAAAACACATTCTTTTCTAAGAAATTTTTTCTCATTTTTTGCCGTTTTCTATAGAAATTGTTTTTTTTTTCCTCAACCGCGTGGTTTCCCGCAGGGCGCTGTTTTTGTGCCCTTTAAAACTGTCTTTTCTTTGATTTATGTGACAAAAATACAAAAACCTCCTACCCGCAAAAAAAAAAAACCCTATCATATAGCTATATCATAAGCTGGAGGTGTGGTCGAGGCCCTCTAATTGCCCGGACGGAACATGCTGCATAGCTGTTCCATGGAACTTAAGGAACTTAAGGAGGTTTTCTATATATATATAGATACTTTTTTTATGTGTGTGTGTGTATATATACACACATTGCTATTGTTGAAGACAATTTTTTGATAGAAAAATATTTGATAGAAGATAAGTGGGTGATGATCTGCTCCTATTGTTGTGAGAATGGAGGTAGGAGATAATAATATAAGAGAAAAAAAAATTGTAAAAAAAATAAGATAAATTCTTATAGCTTATTTCTTGTAAAAAAATTTTTTTTCCATATATATTTTTTTCCCAGTAACGCCCATATTGTATTTTTTATGTAATTTTTTTTTTCATTGTATTTTATCTTTGTTTGTTATTTTGCCTTTGAACTTTTGTAGTAAGAATCTATGATTTTTATCTTTTATATTTATTTTTGTCATCGTATATATAGGAGACGGATCTTTTTTCTTCATTTTTTCAGTGTTTTTTCAGGAGCTTTATCCTTCATCAACGCATTTAGCTGTCACTAGCAACCGCGTCATTTTTTTTTTGTTGTTGTTCAGATGGCTTTGAAAAAAGCTGTAGTAATAAGAGCTCCTTATAAGATGTTTTTTCTTTCAAAAAGTGCATTTTTCTTACGATTTTTTTCTCTTTTATTCTGTATGTAAGACGATAAAATCGTAGCACAAATGATTTAACTTCCCTTTATTATAAATACGATTTTTTTTCGGGCGAAAAATATTATTGTTGCGAAAAACTCGTAGTGAATAATAAAAAAAAAAAAACATCTATTAGAATGAATTCATTAATCGTTTAGTGAATGTGAGAAAAAATACGATTCGATAATAGTAATTAAGATCTTTTTCTTAAGGAAAGCAATAAAAAACGGGGAATTAATTAATTAATAAAGTTATCAGAATAGAGACAATAGAAGAGATTTATAGTGTTGGGCATTATAGTAGCTAAACTATTTTCATCAATCTATTTCTTTTTAATATGCGTGGCAATAAATATCAGTTTCAAGTAGGTCATATGGTAGGCGGTGTCTGGATGGAGTATATTGATCGGGGAGAGGGGGGGGGACTTCAATGCATGTCCCGGGTGCCACGTGGCCCCTCGGAGCTTCTCGCAGTGATCCGTCCACAAAATGGCCTACATTTTTACAGAATTCATAGAAATGCTGAAGAAATAAGCCTCAGTGAAAATAAATGTTTTCCAGAATTGTTGGAAAAACTTATTTCAAAATTATTTGCAGAAAAAATTTTAGAATTATTGAAAGAAACATTTCCATAATTATTAAAAGAAAGGTTTTCAAAATTAATCGGAAATATTTCCAGAATTATTAAACTAAGTACTTCCAGAATCATTGAGAGAAATATTTCGCGCGAGAAAAATTGAAAGACAACTATTTCCAGAATTATTGAAATAAATAATGTTCAGAATTGGTGAAAAACGTATTACACAATTCATCAAAAATCCTTATTAATGAAAAGTATATTCAGAATTGCAGAAAGAAATATTTCCAGAATCATTGAAAGAAATGTGTCCAGAATTATTGAGAGAAATATTTCCAGAATTATTGAAAGAAACATTTTCGGAGTTAGGCTAATGAAAAATACTTCCATAATTAATGAAAAATGTTTCCAGAGAATAGTTGAAGGAAATGTTTCCAGAATTAATGAAGATGAATGTTCTAAAATAAAAAAATAATTTCAGAATATTCGAGGAAACTTCAATGAAACAATGATTTCAGAATAAATAAAATGCTTCAAAAATATAGAGCTCTCGCCATGAATACCTGGGACCCCTTGGGACCACTCGTTAAAAGACACCACTATTTGAATCTAGGTACTACAGTATGATTTGTTGGCCCTCGGGCTCCATAGAATTTTCTTTTTTGGCCCGCAATGTCTGAAAGTTTGAAGAATCCCCCCCCCAGGATCTAAGTGTTGGATTGGAAAAGTCGAATATGACATTGGCAAGACATCTTAAGTCTTGACAGGCCAAATTATCGATAATACAATGTAACCTGTGTATACCGACACACCTGCTTATAACCATATTTTCTTTGTTCCCGGTGGGATTCCTATTCAATAGGACATAGTGCAAATACTAAAACTTTCTATAACGATAACTTGTCTATAATTAAATTTTTTTAATGTCCGTACAGTACCGTTATAGATAGGATTTACTGTATTAGCCGGAATAATCAATAATATATGATTTCCGAATTTTGCATATTTTTGTGAATTTAGTTGAAATGATCACCTAAATTCTAAATTCATTCACCTAAAGGATTGCTATTTGTCCTTGAAGATCAACTTTACAATTATAATCATCATATCTGTTGTGTTATAAGCATTTGATTTTGGAGCTTATTTGGCTCGACTTGATTTAGCTTATTTAAGTATTTTTGAAAGGCTTCACAATCGTAATATTTTTTTGTATTTTTTGTCAGTTTGAAAATTATTTCTTCTGTTTTTATGCGTTTTTTGCTAATTATTTTACGGCTCGTATTCACGTATTTTTTTGGTGGTACACAAATTCTTCTTCCTATTTATTTATTGCTGGTCCACAAATTATTTTTCCTATTCATTTTTTGCCAGTCCACAAATTATTCCTCCTATTCATTTATTGCGGTCCACAACTATTTCTCCTATTTATTTATTGCTGGTCCGCAAATTGTTTCTCCCATTCATGCACTTTTCTGTTTTTTCCGCAAATTCTTTCTCCTATTCATGCACTTTTCTGCTTTGTCCGTAAATTGTTTCTCTTACTCAAGTGCTTTTGTGCTTTGTCCGCAAATTGTTTCTCCCATTCATGCACTTTTCTATTTTTTCCGCAAATTATTTCTTCTATTCACGTGCTTTTGTGCTTTGTCCGCAAATTGTTTCTCCTACTTAAGTGCTTTTGTGCTTTGTCCGCAAATTGTTTCCCCCATTCATGCACTTTTCTGTTTTTTCCGCAAATTGTTTCTCCTATTCATGTGCTGTTGTGCTTTGTCCGCAAATTGTTTCTCCTATTCACGTGCTGTTGTGCTTTGTCCGCAAATTGTTTCTCCTACTCAAGTGCTTTTGTGCTTTGTCCGCAAATTGTTTCTCTTATTCAAGTGCTTTTGTGCTTTGTCCGCAAATTGTTTCTCCTACTCAAGTGCTTTTGTGCTTTGTCCGCAAATTATTACTTCGATTAGTTTCTTTGCTGTTCAACAAATTATTCCTCCTATTTATTTATAGTCGGTCCATAAGTTATTTCTCCTATTTATGTATCTTTTGCCGGTCCGCAGATTATTTTCCCGATTTACATAGTTTCTGCCAGCCCGAATTATTCCTTCTACTTATTTAGTTTTGGACGGTCTGCAAATAATTTCCTTATTTATTTGTTTTTACCGGTCCAAATTATTTCTCTTATTTTTTTAATTTTTAATTAAGTGCTTAATTGGTTTTTCTGTAGTTTTCTTATCATTTGCAAATTTGTTTGATGCGATTCCTATTTATCCTTAGAACTGAAAATTACAATTACAATCATTGTATTCAGTGTGTTGTTGGCATTTGATTATTGAGTGCCAATGGTTATCGTATAAGATTCTTTGGCTCATTTTTCGTAATCGAGATTATTTTCTTTCAATAATCGTTGCTGATTTAGGTATCGCATCAGAAACCATTATTACTGCAAGTATTGGTTAAATACTTGCAGTAATCTCGTAACAATAACAACAAAGTTCTTGTTGCCTCGGAATGGCATATTTCACAGAAACATATTGCCGTGATTTCATTTGTCATCATGTTTAAAACACCTACATGCCTTAGAACATACATGCTCAATCCGTGGCCCGTGGGCAAAATGTGACCCTCGGAGTCACCTGATGTGGCCCGGAACCTCAAACTTAATTTTGCAAAAATGAACTGAGCGAGAGGCACATTCACATCTCTGAAGTGACCAGCAGCAGAATATTCACCGATCGCTTAAGTGGTTTGTAAGTGTGCTTCGGGCCGCATACTTGAACTGTATCGCGTATTACTCGAGTGATCTGTAAGCACAAGTACAGATCACTTAAGTGGCCTGCAGCACTTCCCAAATCACTTAGGTTCACTGCAACACTTTCCCAAATTACTTAGGTTTACTGCAGCATATCTATGGATCACTTGAATAACCCACGACGCAGTTCCAGATCACTCGAGTGGCGCTCAATACAGTTCCAGATCACTTGAGTGACTTTAATATAGTTTCAAATCCCTTAAGCGGCCCGCAATACATTTACAGATCAATGGCCCGTTGGTCACTTCCACGTAATTTAAGTGGCTCTCAGCACATTCCCAGATCACTTTATATAAGTGTCCCGCTGCACATTTACAGATTGCTTGAGTAACCAGCGACGCAGTTCCAAAGAACTTAAACGGCCCTCGATGCAGTTCCGTATGATTTGAATTACCCGCGGCAGAGTTTCATATTAATTAATTTACACACGCGGCACATTTCCAGATCACTCAATAAGCTTACGGTACATTTTTAGATAATTCAAGCGGCAATGCGGCATATTTTCAGATAATTCAAGCGCACCGTGGCACATTTTCAGATAATTCAAGAAGCCTGTGGCACATTTTCAGATAATTCAAGTGCACCGCGGAACATTTTCAGATAATTCAAGTGCACCGCGGCACATTTTCAGATAATTCAAGTGCACCGCGGCACATTTTCAGATAATTCAAGCTTACCGCGGTACATTTACAGACCACTCAATCAGCCCGTTACAGATAACCAAAGTGATTCGCGACCCACTTGCAGTTCACTTAAGTGACATCCGGCTGACCGGTTCGAAATCACTTAAGTGGCCCGCGACACGTTTTCTAACTAATGAAGTGGCCCGAACTCCTAAAATTTGAGCACCTACGCCCTAGAAAGCAACCGAGGCAAATTTTTTGTTCGATTTACTGTCTCGGATATCGGATATAAACCCGTAAATTGCCAACGAGATTAACTGCGAGAGCTTTAAATGCATTCGTGATGCCTAGCGGCGTGATTAAGACCGCTTTGCCGTCCTTCGGGGGACAAAATGGAAATTAAGACTCGCTCGTTTCACGCTTTTGAATTTATCTGCCGTTAAAATAGTTTTAAAACAATCGTAGGAAAGTGTGGGGAGTGCGGGGAGCATCCTTCGGCCATTGGACGGCAACTCAGCGTTCAATTTTCGAACGGAGATAGGGGGGGGGGGTAAGTGGCGGAATGTGGTCTCCCCTCCAGAGGATCGGATGGATCTTCGTTCGTTTTAAATCTGTCAAACAGTTCTTGAGTTGAACAGAGTAAAACTTGGCCTAAAACAACGCCAGGAATCAGCCTCATCCCGCGTAGGGAGGGTTTCAATTCCAGGACCGCGACTTAGTCCCCGGAGTCCTTTGCGACGGTTGGCTGGATTTTGCGATTGAAGGGGGACAGGAGGAGAAGGCTCCCGGGAGGAAAACGGGACACCTTGAATAACCCCACGGATCTCCTTTTAAAACTGGAACTAGACGTTTAAAACTTTTCCCCTAACTCAAGTTTACCGATGAGCAAAAGTTTAATTCGGCATTCGCGTGTAATCTGTTAGGAGACCGAGAAAGAAAGAGACGTCATTTGTGGCGTATATTCCGTAGAGGACCAGCCATTTAGTCCTCCTTTGGTTTTCCTAATCAGTCTTCTGATTTATGGCATCAAAATGGATGCCTTAGAGTCCGGAATTCAGTATATACCCGTGGTAAATGAAGAGTCATGTAGATATTTCTTACAGAATTAAACATACTAACCCCCATTGCAAATACGAGACGAGATATTTTAGAGTATCCAATCTTTAAATACCGTGAAATATACTCGTACATCACGCTGGTTTAGCGGAATGTTTTTCCAAGAAATTGTTGACTACTTCTCAGTTCTAATCTATGAAACTTTTGCTAGAATATCTTATTCAAAATGTTGATCTCGAAGGCTGATGAAAGAATTATTAGCTGCCTTGCAATCTGAATCTACGTTATACTGTAGAATCTCTCTTAAATGACCTAATCGGGCTCGAAAATCAGCTGGTTTAGAGAGGATTCCGTTGAACGATGGGAAAACAGTGTAAAATTAATTATCTGTGTTTACTATTTATAAATACGTAAATTTTGCAGAAAAAAAAGTTCTGAAATCAGCAATTTAGCATTCAATTGCAATTTTTTTTTTTCATTTGAAATTTTGCATTTTGTTGCAGTTTTTTTTATTTGACACTTTGCATTTTGTTGCAATTTTTTTTCTCATTTGGAATTTTAATTGCGAAATAATGAACCAAAATAACGACACAATTTTTTTTCTTCCAAGTATAATTACTGAGCTAAGTATTACATTGATCAGTTTTAAAAGCTCTTTGTATTAGTTCTTATGTTCTCTCCCTTCTGCCTTTACCTTTCATCAGTAATAACGACGTTGTAGGTACTAAAAAAAAAATGTCTCAGTTGTTAGGGATTATGAAGGGGCTTTGAATAGCTGTCCGTACAAAGTTCAGGTACCAGTTTTTTTACATTTAAAGTCTGCATGACGAAACAGAAGTTTTTTTGGCTTACCAACAGGAATGAGCTGTGTGTTTAAGCGATCGTATCCATCGAGATGAGCCCATCTCGTGACACGTACTGGAAATGTATAAATGTATATTATACGTGTTTGGAAATGTATATTTTTGGAGAAGTTTTCCAATAATAAAAATATGAGTAGAAAGATAACGTAGGATAGTGGTTGCAGCTTCAGATGATCAGAACACCTATAATTATGCCGATAGGCTAAATTTGTTTGTTTTGGATGTCTTATGTAGAATCACTTTATCAGAACAACTATCTGCTGCTGTCATAATATTGTACAAAATGAATAGGGGAAATAATTTGAGGGACCGGCGAAAAATAAATAAATGGGGAAAAATAATCCATAGGGTCTATTAACGGCTAAGACAGATATATATAATCTAATAAAGAGATGGTGTAATATTTAAATTAAATTTAAGGAAAATTCTTCGCGGACCGGTGGGAACTTCCCGCTGACCGGCACCGGTCCGTGCACCAGCGGTTGAAGAACATTAATTTAAACCACATGGGGAACTGTTGATTAATTTACAAATTACAATTATTTACATTTACGAATGGCTCCATTTCCAAGTCTCTCATGAGAAATTTCGTACTAGAAAACAAAACCACACCCCTTTCAAACTATTCAATTATCACCCACCTCCGATACACGAGAGTTCATGAAATAATTAATTCCTAAAACGATACCCGCGCTTCTCTCTATTAAAAATCACTAACCCAATTACCCCCCCACACACAAACACACAAAATTAGAAAATAAATTAATAAAATAAAACCACCGAAACCCAAAGCGTATACGTAATCGTTGATTATCTCCTCACAGGTGATTAATGTTACTGACTTCTTATCATCTCCATTCAACATTAATTTAATGACAACGTCACCACAAAAAGAAAAAAAAATTAGATAAATTCCCCCGGGAAAAAAAATTTAAAGATAAATAACAAAACGGGGGAAAAATTTATCAGTCTATAGGAAGAAAAAAAAAATTTATTAAAAAATATTATATATTAATCGAGGTGACGGCGAAAACGTGTAACTCATTTAAGTAATTCCATTCCACGTTTCTTTCAGTGGAAACAGAAATATAATGAAAATATACATAAAAGAATGAAAAACACACACAGAAAACCCAAGAAAGGCTCACACACGCAACATACTTAATCTATTTAAATGCAAATTAAGCGCTAATCCTATTTGCAATAACGAATGGGGGACCGGATTTACTTCGTTATTCCTTCAATTCCCAATTTTTTTTTGATATTGCGTATTATCTATGGAAAAAATCTCTTGGAATTTTTTTGCTATATATCCTTCCGTGAGTACTCATACGGAAAGCACATAGAAGAATTAAGTAAATAAATGCATAAATGTATGCGATATAATAAGAAAATCTCGTGTTTCTCGCACCCATTCTTCTCAATTGAATTATTATTATTATTTTTTTTTTTTTTTATAATAATAGCCTTCCTCTCCTCGCTGCTAATTGAGTGAAAAATACCGGAAAACCGGGAACATATATATATAAGATAGGAGAGGCTATCAAGGAGTTTTTAGTTGTTTATCTCTAATAATGTTTTTGTGGTGCTGGAAAATAATAAGAGGGGAGTGATAGCCATTTTTTTTTGGTTGGGAGGGTTTTCACACTTCGCGTATTCCAGACGCGATTGAGTTTAAATCTCTATGCTACTGTATACATGTTACCGCAGATGCGATAAATTCGTTACTATGCATAATAACTGGTTGTTATGCATAATCACAAATCATGTCGTTAAGTTTAGCAAAAAGTAAATTTATCATTTGTACCGGCGATTATTCATAATACCCAAGCGTCGTTGGTAAATTTAATAAATGCTGAGAAAATTATAACCAGTGATAGTTTGATAAAATGATACACATAATACGATGGTAAAATTTGTGTAATAAGAGTTCGTTATATCAAGGTCCGATGGTAGAACTAGTTTAATAAGAGTTTGCTATTTCGGGGTCTCAATTGTATACGCGCCCAAAAATGTGTTAAACCAAAGATCATGTCTAATGAAAGTTCATTATATCAGGGTAAGATCGTAAAATTAGTTTAATAGCATTAGTTATATCCAGATACGATCGTAATAATTGTTAAATAGAATTTATAATTCCCAGGTATGATCGTAAAATTTGTTAAATAAAAGTTCGTTATATCGAGGACCGATCGCAGAATTCGTCTAATTGGAGTTATTACGGAGATGTTGAAAAAATTCATTAAATCGTAGTTGATTTTCTCCAGTTCATAAGTACGGTCATATAAACAATGAATCTTATCACGGCAATGGGACCAATTTAACATATTTACAATACGAAATTGCAATTATGCATAATAACCGGCAAATGGGATAAATTTAGTACGATTTATCATGCTTATTAAACACGCGTGGGAATTATGCATAATCGCTGGTAAAAATGTGATAAGTTTAGGGAAATTTATCAAACTTACCAAAATGGTCGTTGATTATGAATAATAACTGGTTATTATGCATAATAATTTGATTTATGACATTTACCGTGATATATATACACACTTTACATGATCTATTTAAATGCAAATTAAGCGCTAATTCTATTTCCAATTTTAATGGAGACCGGGGATTTACTTCGTTATTCCTGCAATTCCCAATTTTTTTTTATGTGCATTATCTATGAAAAAAATATCTTGCATTTATTGCTATATTCTTCCGCGAGTACTCATACGGAAAGCACGTAGAAGAATTAAATAAATGAATGCACAAATATATGCGATATAATACGAAAAAATTTCGTGTATGTGTGTTTCTCGCCTTCAGTATATATTCTCAATTGAATTCTTCTTCTTATTATTTTTTATAATAATAGGCTTCTCTCCTCGCTGCTAATTGAGTGAAAAATACCGGAAAACGGGGAACATATATATATATAAGATCGTAGAGGCTATATCAAGGAGTTTTTAGTTGTTTATCTCTAATAATGTTTCTGTGGTGGCGGAAAATAATAAGTGGGAGTGATAGCCATTTTTCTTGGTTAGGAGGGTTTTCACACTTGATGTATTAAAGAGGCAATTGAGGTTTAAATCTCTAAGATACCGTGTATATACGGTCTGATATTCGAACTATTACATGATTGATACATATATATTTTGGAATCATGCGTCTTTGTATCTATGGTTTGTCATACTGCATAAGTAACATGTTAACGGGTGTAAATGAGTGATGTTAGCATATTTCCAATTGCCACCATACATCAGCACAGCAATTTAATTAATTAGAGTGGATTTTTTTTTAATTAGTTAAAATGGTTGGTTAAGGGTGAAATATACAGTTCCATTTGATTTGAATGTTATAAGTCTTACTTAGCAAAGGTGAATAGTTGTTACCTGGAAATTTATTTTCAATTCTTTCAGTTTTTGTGCGATTTTGTGAATGTCAGCAGCTCTCAAACATGACATAACAAAGAATCAACTTTTTTTTTGTAGATTGCATTTACATAGCTGTATTTTGAACTGAAATAACATTTAACGATTTAGTTTCTAAAATATCAAAAAAAAAAAAAAATCATGAAAAGAAATAGGTATAATGTTTTGTTTTACCATGTATTTGCCATGTAACTTGCAATTCCGGTCCCGCTTCATCGGATGTCAACGATTCCAGCACTCAATATCCGATTTATATGAGGAACAATTCAATTACCATTTTATAATGTTATTATAGTTTGTATATTGAAAACTGATGAAGGATTAATAAATCCTCTCGAATAAATCCGACATCAAAACTGAAATTAAAATTATATTTAATTATTACGGCACGGATTTTTATGACTTGAAGAAGAAACGCCATTGCTGGTAGGTTAAGAAACCCGAATTTCATGTTTTTTAACGGATCAGCAACGACGTTTCATCGTTAGGCCATAAAAATTCGAGCCCTAATGATCGACAGTACCTAATTGACTTTTACTTTTCATTAGGAAAGTTAGCGTCCTCCATTGGCTGAATAGAGAACAAACATAAAATAGTTGAACACACGACATATTGAAGACAACTTGAATACTTGGAGACCAGTATCAACTCTCAAAAATGCATCTATATATCTTGATATCTAATAACATATTTTTCGTTAATTCCAAATGTTTCATTCAGTTAAAACATCATGTAAACAACGGTTGACGTGCATTAACAGTTCACCTGTGAGGGTAATATGCGATTAAACTGAGAAAAGTCGTTGAAATTACCATATTAAAACAAGGGAACATTGTCTTTGCGGGAGAAATTTTGGTGCCGGAGGATTTTATCCGTTAAAGTGGGGCATTCTATTTTATCCGTTAAAGTGGGGCATTCTATTTTATCCGTTAAAGTGGGGCATTCTATTTTATCCGTTATCAACTGTATATTCAAATATATACGGGATAATAGAGGTTAAGTTTTTAATTTTTAGTTTGAATGAGAAATTATGTGCGGCTTATATGAAGCTACGGCGTGTTAAAAGCCGGCGCCACTTATTCATATAGTGTGGCTTATACTACATATCTCAGTGGCGTATGTATCGAAATTGCGGTAGTTTTGCTTACATGGACAGATATAGTACAAACCAAACTCGTACGGTGTCAAATCAAACTCGTAAGGTGAACATCAGCTCTCATGTTATTAATCAAATCATTATGCATTATTAATCAAAACTTTTTTATGTTCTAAATGTATTGCTTTGCAAGCAAGGCATTTATAACTCAAGCGTGTCAAAGTAATATAAGTGTATCCATACGTATTTCCAATAATTTTATAACTTAATCATAAAAATATGAAATTAAATTGCAAATAAACATGTTGCATCTGATACATATTAATGTGTACAAATCGATGTATCAAATAGAAATTTCCCTTAGGCCGGGATCACACTGTAACGTTTTTACATAAAACTTGAAACGTACAACCAATAAGCTGATCGATTATTTATTGGGGAAAATGCAACCGATCTGTTTATTGGTTGTAAGTTTTATAAAAGCACGTTTACAAAACTTTTATAGTATAATGCCGGCTTTAGAAAAGATTGTTTAGAATTGGATGCTCTTATCATGTTTTTGTGAATTAATTATTTATTACGTAATTATGTAGATCATATACGCTCAACCCAAGGGGCCTGTGGGCCAAATGTGGCCCTTGGAGTCATCTGATTCGGCCGCCGACACATCAAACGTAATTTTATAAAAATGAAAATTAAGCGGCACATTTTACAAATCACTTGAGTGATTCGTGGCGCCGTTCCAAATCATTAAAGTGGCCAGCGGCTCATCTCCAGATCACTCAAGTGACTTGCGATACAGTTCCAGATCACTCAGGTGACGCGCGGCATATTTTCAGTTCATAACATGACCCCCTACATCCTGGATCCGGCCTCCTTGGTTGAAATCTTTCGCCCCCTCCCCCCAATACGAAATTTATAATGTAAAAAACAAAAATAGAAGATTTGTCTCTCTGGTCCCTGGGCTGGAGTCTAACGAGCGCCCTACCTGTCTGAGGGGTCGCCCATGCCTGCGGTGTTGTTCCTGATCACTTCAGTGACGCCCGCGACACGTTTTCAGACCAATGAAGTGGCCCGTACCCCCCTAAAGGTTAGATTTATTATGTAATTATAATGTAGATATACAGTATATATAGTAATAATTATTTGATTATTAAAAAAAACCAATTAAATACTTAAATCAAACATTTTCGTATTACGATGAATTGATATTAGTGGAGTATACTTATCAAAAAAAAATAATTATGCAATCAAAAGCATTTGCATATAGTGTTTGCAATTAGTTACATATTGAGTCTTAAATACACGCACATGGAATCATCAAAATGAAATACCAGTAATTTGTTTTCACAAATGCCATCAATAGATGTATTCAAATTAGTTTATATACTTTGGGGATTTACTCTTAGTCATTTAGGTAATCGAAGTAATTCAATCGTTAGGCAGTAGCTTTACAGTGTAAAAGTGTCTATTAAAATGTAAAAATATTCCAAATCAAGGATTCCAATTAGACACTCACGCGATCTCTTCCCTGAAATCACATCTTCCATAAATATTCAGGTTTAATGAACCGGTGAATTTATGTAAATATTTTTCGAGAATTTTGTGAAATAACGCCATGTTTCTATTTTGCATTCCGTTTATCGGCATCCAAGACGGAGGAATTTAAATACACTGTGACGTGTCTCTGTACATCCCGTTCTGAGGAGTTGACATTTTAAAATGACACTCTGGCATTGGTCAAGTCAAGGTGACCTGTCCTCTTTAAAATCCCTGTCGGTGATGGGTACAGAATACTTCACAAGTGATTATAAGATGCGACCGTAATTTTGTATTCTAATACCTAAATATATGCGAGGAATCTCATTTAGCCGCTAGGTAAAGCAGAAATTTCAATTCGAATTAAACAGAATCACGTCAGAGCTGAAAATTTCCAGAATTGAAACGCTTTTAAGGCCTAAACGTTCTGATAACGTGTTGAATAATGAATATTCCAGTGATTTCCAAGTAGTTGGAAACAACGAAATATTTTGAAAGTAAAATATTCCCAAATTTAGAAAATAGGACTGCGATTTCCAATGAGTACGCCGCAGCCATTTAGGGTGCCCCTGAAGCAAGGGTCTTCAACCTTCCGGACGTTACGGGCCAAAGAAATGTAAATTGTATATGAAGTCCGAGGGCCGGCAAAACATACTGCGGAATCTTACACAGTAGTGTCTCAATGCTGGGACCAACGAGGCCCAGAAATAATATAAATGAGGAAATATTTATATCGATTTCTAAATTTTTATGAATTTAATAATTTTGATTTTAATAATTAAATTGAGGTATTTTTTATTTTGAAATTAATTTTCCTAATTCTGAAATTACTTTGTCATTAGTTTTGAAACTACTTTTCATTAAATCGCAAATCATTTTTGTAATTACATAAGAATTTTCATTAATTCTGAAATTTTTCAATAAATTCAGAAATTAATATTTTTAGATTAAATATGAGAATTTCTCTTCTTTTATTCTGAAAATATTTCTTTCAATAATTATGAAAATATTTCTTTCAATAATTATGAAAATATTTCTTTCAATAATTTCGAAAATATTTCTTTAGTAAGTATAAAAGTGATTTTTTTAACAATTGTGAAATGTTTCTCCTTAATTCTGAAGTTATTTTTCTTTAATGTCCCCCTTCCTATATTTTTTAAAAATTTAATTTATTATTAGTTTATTTCCCCACTAAAAATATGGATTTTCATTGATTCCGAAAAAATATTTATTTTTAATTTTCATTGAATATGAATTTCATTATTTATAATTATTGATATCATCATTTCATTATTAATATTTATGATTTGAAATAATTTTTTCATGAAATATGAATTTCACTTTTCCTGTAAATATTTTGTTTTAAGCATTGAAAATTTCCATCAATTTGGAAACTATTTCTTTCAATAATTTTGAAAATAGTTTTCTCAATTATGAATATTCATGTAACGCGAAATGCTATTTTTTCCCACCAATTCTGAAATTATTTCCAATTCATTCTGAAATCATTTCTCTCATTTTTTCCAGTAATGTTTATGAAAGTAAATTTGAAATCACTTCTTTTATCAATTTTCTTGAATAAATTTATTCATTGAGGGCCACTGCAAAAAAAGCTTAGAGGGTCACAAGTAGGTCGCGGGCCATACGATGAATACCTTCCGCCCAAAAGTGTTTCGAAATCACGCAGGCGTGAGGCAAGAGATACATTGCGGCGAATGGGCCACCCAGCCCCCTCATCCGGGGCAATGGCTAAAATTGACAATGGTCAATAGAGCCTGGGCGGTGCACGGTATGGAAATGCGGCGAATGGTGCACGTTTTTGAATCCATTGGGATGAAATTGTAACGACTGCTTGAAAAGGACAGTTTATAACCTCTTTCTTGGATTCCACGCTGCAATTACAGCATACAGCGTCCCCGTCGGCAAAATCTGTAATTAATTAGGAAACTTTTGAATGTGATTTTTACGGCTTTCAGAATACACATGTCGCTTGTATTCTTCTTCTATCGATAACCGTTCCCGAATTATTTCATTTTAAAACCACCATTTTTTTGCGACACCCTGTGCATAATATTAGATAATATAAGTAAGAAAATATTGTGGAACACTCTCATGAGAATCGGCATGGGAAACATTATAATTTGAATCCGCTTTTGACATTCAAAGTTTTAGCTTCCGCTACAGATTCGTACATTTTACGAGACATTTTTTTGATGAAAATTTCCCAGTCTGAACAATACAAGAGAAGGGACACATTCGAAATTTTCGTGGATCTTTGAATTTGTGGGACAAATTTTGATAAGAACGGGACGGGACGACGACAACAACCACATGACTGGACATGTTGGGTCTTTTTTGCATTAGTATATCTTCCAAAGGGGACAGTTCGGCTATAATGCTCACCGGGGAGAAAAAAAAAACCACGGGAATTGGGGGAGTTTTAAAACGTTGCTCATTTGAGCAAATATGAGGATAAGCGAATTTGGGGGAAAAGGGGGGGGGTCCGGGAAAAAGCCTCAGTTTTCCAGAAATAGGGAGAGGGGGGGAAAAAAACCATGTTGTATGGCAATTCTGTGTTTTCAATTTGGAAGTTTGGAGGAAAAATACACTCGTTTTCATTGATGGGGGGGAAAAGGCTCTATCATACTTTATGCTAGATTAGGAGTTTAACTTTGTCTCTTCTATTCTTTTTTCTATTTATTTTATCTTTTAAAAGTGGAGGGAAAAAAATTGAAATAAAATGTCTTTTTAATGACGAGAGTTTATCTCTGAATTTTTTGTCGCATTTTTTTTGTTTTGTTTGTGTCGAAATTTGAAAGAACAGAGTGTTTGACGAATATGCTTCTGTTTTCTACCCGTTTTGAGTTTAAACTGAGTCTCAAGTTTGATGGGTTCGGTATGGATGGTAATTTCTCATTAAATGAAGACATTTTGTTTTTCCTTCTAGTTTATGGTTAAAACAGGAGTCTTCAATATTTCAGTCATTACGGGAACCCGAGGGCTAATAAACCACATTGCAGTATCATACAGTTTCGTTTTAACGGTGGGTCCAAAGGAGCCCAGTGTTCTTAGTCAAATAAGGCAGTGGTTCTCAACCTTTGGAAGCCCGCGGTCCGGTTTCATTTGCTTTTGAAAGTGGAAGGCCCTGTCAAACACATGATTAAGGGAACATGAATGGGGGAAAAGGAAACGGCCGATCAGTCGCGGCCCGGTATGAATGATGTCACGGCCCAGTACCGGCGGTTGAGAAACACTGAAATAAGGGACTCTTAGTAAATTATTGGAGAATTATACTCATTCTGAGATCAATTTCGCATTAAATATGGATTTTCATTGATTCTGGAATTATTTTCCCATTAAGTATGCATTTTCATAAATTCCGAAAGCATTTCTCTCACTAAGCCTAAACATATTTCTTTTAATGATTTTCATCAAATATTTTTCATCAATTATAAAATTTCATGAAATGCGAAATACTTTTCTCAATTCGTTTCAGCCCGCGAATTATTTCTGTTATTTATTAACTTTTCGCTAGTGTTCGAGTTATTTTTTATTCATTTACTTTTTGCAAGAGAGAGAGAGAGAGAGAGAGAGAGGACAAATTATTTTGCCTATTTATTAATTATTTTGGAAGTCCTTAACTTATTTCTTTTCCTTATTATTATTACTATTTCTGCCGGTCCACAAATAATTTCTTTTCTTTATTTATTTTCGGCCTATCCACAAATTATTTCTCTCATTCCCTTTTTGCCCTTTTTATTTAATTATCTCCAGAGAGGTCCTTGAATTATTTCTTCCCTCTATTTATTTTTTTCCGGTCCGCAGATTCTTTATTCCACTTTCGCCGTTCCGTGGAGTTTTTTTCAACTGCTTTCACCAGCCCGCTGCTGTATAAAGGTTGAGGGACACTGTTCTAAGGCATTGCCTGTGTCGTACCATAGAGATAAAAACATTCTTGTACGTTGAGTTTTCACTTGGTTACGACAGTCACTCCCATGTGAGTTCCATTCTTATCTCAGAATATCTCTGGGATATATATCCGGCCGGCAGTTCTGACGTGTATCCCTGCAGCCTTCACTCGTTTGCATATCATCTAAAAGCAAACTACGGGGGTTTAGATTCGGATGCTGAAGTGAAGGAGACAGTGAAACATTTATTATCGTCACTGTAAAAATCCTTCGAAAAGGGTATAAACGAGTTCATGCTAGAATAGGATCCCTGCCTTCAGCTAAAGTGTAGTCACCATCAATTTGGATTAGAATGGGGATGATCATACTTGGATCAGCCTTTCTTCGGGCATTAAATTATAAGTCCTAATAAAGTCCCCAACTTCAAAGCACAAATGCGGGCCGATCTCTTTCTTAAAAAGTCTCACCACAGCGAGCAATAGGCCAACAACGATACAATTCTTCATAGTTAGGAAACCCTTCACACATAGTTAGAAAACCCTTCACACATAGTTAGAAAACCCTTCACACATAGTTAGAAAACCCTTCACACATAGTTAGAAAACCCTTCACACTTAGTTAGAAAACCCTTCACACGTAGTTAGAAAACCCTTCACACGTAGTTAGAAAACCCTTCACACATAGTTAGAAAACCCTTCACACATAGTTAGAAAACCCTTCACACATAGTTAGAAAACCCTTCACACATAGTTAGAAAACCCTTCACACATAGTTAGAAAAAACTGATGGCACTACGCCATAGTTTCCCAAATTTTTCATTCCATTGCTCCCTTCTTCAGAAATTTTTTCTCCTCTCATCACCCCCTCCCCAAACTAAAATGAACCCATATGATCCCATGTTAAATCTGTAGCTTCTATCACCCCCCTGGACGCCCACCAACGGGTGATATTGTCCACTTCGGGAAACACTGCACTACGCAGAAACAAACATCACACCGTTTCCTCTACTGGCACATTCCAACATTAATAATTCGTTAGAAGTTCCGCAGAGGAATATGGATGAGGTGTATGTGTGGTTTAATAGTAGTAGTAGTAGTAGTCTTAATAAAAATGGTAAACTTCAAGTGTTTACCTTGGAAAATTCTTGTCAAACTTTCAAAGAATCAATTAGGTTATAGTTTCCCAAAACTTTCTGTTCATCACCCCTCCCCCCTACTCAGAAAATGTTTTTTTCTCACTGCCCCCTTTCCTGAGTGGTATCATAGTAGTCTATATTGTATCTGTAACATTATCACTCCCCGCCCACTGTAAGGAGGCGATACTGGCCACTTTTGGAAACACTGAGTTAGATCATTCTATGCCTTAAACTTCGTCAAACGTCTTGACATTCACGCAATTTTCACAACTTCAACCACATTTCTTTCAAACTGTATAAAAAGAAGAATCTCGAAACAGAAGCAAAACCCTTCATTACCAGGAATCATCCTGAACACGTCAGAGAATCAGATTATCAATTTAAAAAAAAAATTAGCAGTGATATTCACGAAAAAAAAAGCGCGGTTAATATCCATTAAATATATTCATTTCCCCCATACTATTCTATAAACGGTTGAATTTAACTGGTACCGAAGTGCGTGTTCACAAATGATGTATTCTCTCCTCAGTCACCTAAAACCATCTTATCGTCCGGAGCGATGCCATTTCGAACATGTGTACCGACCCAAAGAGGGGGGATGGGGTCGGAGGGAATCGCGAGGTGAGAGTGAATGAGACGCGATTGCCTCTTTCCTCTCCTTGCTCGAGTTGGGAAAAGGCGGAGAGTATGCGGTGGTACGGTTACATTTGGGCTCATAATTATCAAGCCTTACAAACGTCTAATTAAGAACCAATCAAGCGCGCATTACCGCTCAGAAAAGCGGCAGTCATTAGCCAAGAGACACAAAATGCATTAGTCGCACTCTCACTCACTCTCACACACGCATACGTATGGACGCGAATGCGCAAGCGATTTGAGACGAGGGACACACACACAGGAGGGTTTGTTGAGAGGAGGCGGGGGTGGTGGTACACTGTACCCCACTTCCTCACACCTTACTACAAAAAGAAATAATTGCCCGAGAAACGAGTCCGGGCATTACATCTCTTACCCAAAACCTCCTAAATCACAGTTTTACCCTACATAAACCTTCCCTTTCCCAAATGCCCTCTCCTGGAACTCCAAGAAACGTTTCCTCTGTTTCAGTACCCCCCTGCACCCCCAGACAGATAACGACTGCCCCCCCCTCCCCCGGCACCCTTGGAAATATGTCCACCGAGAGAAGACACGATAGTAATAGTAGTGGGGTGGTGGTGATACTAGTAGCGAAACCATTCCTCTTGTCTTTATCCTCAGTAGCGAGCAGCGCCACCACCACACTAGCGTCGAAAAGATAAAGCTCGTTAAGGGGGGTTATGAGACAACCTTTTAAAAGAGGTGGAAATGGGTTGGAAGTTGCCCCCCGCCCTCACCCCCTTTCTTTCCTTTTCTGATAGAGACGAAGGCAGGAGGTAATTTTTGCCGTCTTTAATTGTTCCGTTAGCGAGGGGGGGGGGGGGGGTGCTGCTGTATCTTTTCCATGGATTCTTCTAACTTCATTTTAATAATCATCGCTCCGGAACAATTGGTTTAAATACTGCCGCCGCACGTACGTATGTACGTACGTACGTACTAACATCGTGGGGGGGGGGGCGGTGGAGAGTGGTTGCGCAATGTTCTTCGACATCGACACCCATACTCTTCTATTTGGGGACGGCGATGATCAGCCTTTAACACAAAAGGAGTAAAAGAGTCTTTTTTGATGGACGAGTTTGACGATTATCGCTGAGAACACGAATGTAAATTGACTAGCTAAGACAAAAGCGAGATTCGAAGGGAGAGAGAGAGAAAGAGAGGAAAGATATTTTGTTCCTGCCTTTAATAGAAAATTACAGGAATTGATGACGTTTTGTTTTAAGGAATATTAGCAATAATTTTGTTTGAAAACCCGTCCCTCTATTCATTTTTCTTCCGGATGATTCTCGGATGAGTTCCTATTCCTTCTCCATTTTGCTTTAGATGTTTCTGCTCTTGCAGGTTTTTGATCATCCGGATCTCTATTTTCGCGAAATGAGTTTTAATTTGCCATTGAATGCAAATTCCTATATAGTGATTATCAACGTATAAAAACGGTTTCTAGCTTCTGGTTCGTTAAGAAAACACTAGTGATTAGTATACTCAACTTATGATCTGATACTTAGGGTTTTCATTTCTTTTTTCTATTAATTATTGACCGTCTAATTAGAAAATCAACTTGATCCATGGCTATTCTTGTAGCTTATATGTGGGGGGAATATCTCCTACAGTAAGGGGAAATGCTAATAATATTCCTTACAATTGAAGTTCCTGTTTTAAGCTGTCTACAGACGTAACTATTCGTCAGAAAGATACGAAACTTCGGGGACGACTTGATGAAGAAGTAATGAGTATGATATTGAGAAAAAATGAGAGAGCTATTTTCTTAAAAAACGTTCAGAGCATTTTGTTCTGTAAAATCATGCATATGCTAATTTTTGCAATTATTTTATACATATGGTCGGCCTTCGTTCAGCTCAGGTCGATAACATACTCATTTTAAGTGGCGAAGAATGTTTAAAAGTGTCGCGAGTTCGATATGCGATTGTTCCTTGTCAGAAAATTTATTGACGCGAAGATACAACAGAAACTCGACAGCATGACCACAGAAGAAGATTGCTACCGCAGGGAGTCCCCCCACTTTTGGCGCACCAACCCACTCAGCGAGTAAAAAAAAGAAACATCTCGAATGCTGGCTTTCGAAATCGTCAATAAATTGTTGGTCCTAGTCTAATTAGTCCTCGCTTGCAGAAAATGACCGTGGTGAAACACAAAAATGAATCATCATAAACATCTTTAGTAGAGAGCCTTCTCAAAATTTTTTTCCCCTTTCATCGATTTGACAATAATATGCTTTGCTGCCCGATATGTATTAAGGTAAGGTAATTCCGCAATAAAATTGGAGATTTAGGGAATTCGGGGTAGGGAGGTACGAAAAAAATCTTTTCGATCTCTTCATTACGAGGTTCCCAAAGTTTTATAGCTTTCTGATGAATAGTTAGATAACTCAGAACATAGGAACTCAAGCAATAGACGAGCTGTGTATAACCGATTTTGGATCGTATTGGTTCATGTTCGGGCAGAGAGATGATCGTTCTTCAAGAAACCAGCTTTGTTCATAGATTCGTCGTTAAGCGACAGTTCAAAAATCCAGATTAGTTGATTGATATGTATGCAAGAAGTTAGTTGAAAAAGGCAAGGAAGGCAGAACTTTAGGAAAAAAAGATTGGTAGAGAATATGTGTCATTTTTAACCCGCTCTGCAGGATATTGTTTTCCATTTTTCTAATCAATATCTCTAACCACCCTGTACGAATAGGAGTTGATTCGCAATACAGCTCAATTCATTGCTTTGTTGCAAAGGAATATGTACCAGGTCCAGTCGAAGTCATAGCTTTTGCTGTTAGATGACCGTTGATACTATACCGAATCACAATTTCTGAATGCCGTTAGATGACCCCCGTTGGTCAAAAATGCTGATGCGATCGTGGCTTTACTGTTAGATTACCATTATTCAAAAATGCAGCTTTCTTCATTGCTTTGCTGTTAGATGACCATTGATCCAAAATGGTGATGAAGTCCTAGATTTTCTGATGGATTATCGTCGAAAACCCAGCTGAAATCCTGGATTTCCTGTTATATGGTCGTTGATCATGTAATCGAATTTCAGATTATTCAACCTTAGTCCATATAGATTGTAGTCAATCATAAACCCATCCACAAACTTATAATTATGTCAGAATAGATGACATTTCAGTAAAGAACCAGCTTAGCTGATAACTGTGCCAATAGCTGATCCTTTAACCGGCACACAATTATGAGGTATCTCACCTTCATTTCAGAGTTAACAAGCCCAGATGTTTGTAAAATTTATTTTTGAATGGAAAACGTTTCCCTTTATACCCCTTAATTTGCACCTGCTGAAAATCGGAAGAAAGCCTACTTCATTAAAAAAGGTATAACATTTTCAAGGGGGAGGGGTCCTGTTTCTAATTGCCACAACTTAATTGAAGGGTCAACCCTTCAATTAAGAAACCAGATTGGCTTACACTTTAAGAACTGGATCATCACAGCCTGACGTAAGCTTATAATGCCAAGAAATTACTAGATATTGCTCCTCAAGTTTCCTTCATTTAATATATTACCTGTAACTCCTCAGTATATACAGTATATAACCAATCGTAGAAAAATTCTAATTCTGAAAAGCCCATGCCAAAAAATCAATTCCTGGAAATAAAACAATCGCACACAATACAAAGAAGAGAGAGAGAGAGAGAATTCTCTCTTAGATCTATTCCTTCTGTAACTTTGAATTTCGTTATAACAGGGTCTTATTTTATATCATCTCATATTTACTTCTTTTCGAAAATCTTGCAGGAAAAGATAGTTCTCCTTGTTTCTTTCTTGTCCTCCTTCAGTGTTGATGTTGTGTTTTTTTCTCCCCTTTCCTTCTCTCTCTCTCTTAGAAAATGCAACAACACGCAACTCAAAAACCATGAACAATAAACCGTTTGAGAGAAAAAAGGAGAAAAAAAACAAAAAAACAAACGAAATCAACGTAGATCAAGTTTCAGGGAGAAGGGGGGAAGTACGAACTGACCAACAGGATCCATTTTTTTTTCTCTCTCTCTCTCTCTTCTGGCTCGCCTTTGGTCAGTTTGTGATCGGTTTTGAAGGAAGCGGTGCATCTTTTGCACCCACCGCAACCGTATAAGAAGCGAAAGGTCCCTTCTCCGGAGAGATACATACATACGTACATACCTACATCTCACGTACTTCCTTTTCTTACATCCTTCTTACTCTTCCACCTTCGAACGGTTCTGTAGTCAGTGTGTGTGTGTGTGTACGTTGTGAGAAGTTTGTCAGCTGGCAATAGGCAACCCGGTATAGTTGCAGGAGAGCAAAAAAAAAGGAGGGAATGGGTTGGTTGTTAGGATGAAGGGCCCCATGGATCTCATCAAACGGTAAATTGACTGGCCGTCCTCCTTACGGAAAGGGCCCTTCCGGAACAAAAAGGTCCTTCCCATTATCACCCATTCCTACCACATTCCTACTTCCTTCCTATGTAACACCGGTGGTATATATCTCTTCCACCAGAACCCACTTTTTTTTTTACTTCATCCACCCCATGTTTCCTGGTTCAGTTCCGTATATACGCACAGTCCCGTACGTCCCCCACTTTTCCATGATTTTTTTTCCCTTCCCGTGATTCCTTTTTTCCTCCCATCTCTGGTCTCCAATTTTCCCTCAAGATGGCTGCTACCATCTTCCTATCTCATTCCATGCGCCGTATTTTTCGTTTGTGTGTATGTGGAACTAACTCCTCAGTTTTTTTTCCCCCCGAAGCTTTTCTTCGCCACTCTCTTTCTCTCTCGCTACGCCACTGATTAAGAGAAGAACAACTACCGATCACACGGGAACAATGGGGGAGAGATTTTTCAGTGGTAGTGGTGGGGATGGTGTTCGTCCTGTTTGTATTAATGGGAGCTCCAGGGGTAGCCTGAGAGCAGAAAGTGAAAAAAATCCGGGTGATTTTGAGAAAAACTTTGAACGTTGAAAACACACAAAAACACGTTTTTTCCTCAAAACCTCTGCAAATCGCTATGGAGGTAAAAAAAAATAAACCCGAGTAATTTCAAATAATTAAGTTTTTAGTAATTTTTTTGGTATGGGGGCCCTAAATTTTTGTGACTAGAAATTTTAAATATTACCGAATATTTATATATTTTTCTGACCTCCCCTATGACTATTTCCCCAAAATAAGTTCTAACACAGTGTTTCCCCAAAGCGGGCAATATCGCCCTCGGTGGGTGATGGAATGGTTCAGGGGACGATAGAAACTATGAGTATAACATTGGATCCTACACTTCAGTTTAGGTCGGGGGCGAGGTGAGAAAAAAGTGTATTTATTTACACATCTGAACAGGCTGAGCCCAATCACAGAGATGGGAAACCACCACGGACATACAAAATACGAAAAATACAAGTAATGAAAATTATTAGAAAAAGTAAAATAATAATAATAATTCATCGAATTTTTTACCCGTTAAAAATGAAATCATTAACAAACATATAATACAAACATATATATGCGCAACGGAAGCACACCCATTGAGAATTCAATATAAGGAAGACAAAACGCCTACCCAAAATGAAAAACCGAAAATAAATGAGAAAACAAGAGAGAAAAAAGGAAAGAATCATGATGCTACATAGCATCGGACATAAAAGAAACCTTAATGAGAAATGTATACAAATTCATATAGTACCTAGTGGAATAAGGAATCGTTATGAAGAATATGCATGCCTTTGTGATTCTTAACTTCTGATTCTGAACCGGTTATTATGCATACTTAGCAATCGTCTTGGTGAGTTTGATAAATTTATTACTTTTACCGGCGATTATACAAAACAACCAAGTGTCGTTGGTAAACTTGATAAATTCTTGAAATTTATCGTCTTTATCTGTGATTGTTCATAATGCCATAGTGTAATTGGGCAACTATATAAGTATGCAAAAAACAAATCCAAATGAGTCTGTTTTGTGTCTGTATAGTCGGACCCCGATATAATAATAGCAAATTTTATGACCGTACTCCGACATAATGATACAATACATGCAGGAATTATCATTTTATAGTATATCATATAGTACGATTTATCATGTTTATCAACGACGCGACGCTTGAGTACTATAATAATCGCCGGTAAAAGTGATAAATTTAGGGAAATTTATATAATTTACTAATGACGCTTGGGCAGAATGCATAATGCCTATACAAGTGATTAATTCATGGAAATTTATCACACAAATTTACCAACGAACCTTGGAAACCATCACAAAGTACTATGCGTAATCGCTGGTAAAATTTATAAATTTAGGGAAATTCATATAATATACTAAAGACGCTTGGGTGGTATGCATAATCACCTGTACAAGTGATTATGCATAATCACTGTAAAAGTTATAAATTTAGGGAAATTTATATAATTTACTAACGACGATTGGGTGATATGCATTATTGCCCATATAAGTGATTAATTCAGAAAAATTTATCAAATATACCAACGACGCTTGGGTACTACGCATAATCACTGGTAAAAGGTATAAATTTAGGGAGTATTTTATTTATTTTGTATTTAATCATACTCACCAAAATGCCCGGCGATTATGCATAATAACCAGATTTACCATACGTAACATATACGGGATGTAGGCGTATTTCGAGATTTCTATCATGTGTCATATTTCATTCACACCAGCACGCGCTTCCTTTCCCACGAGACAAATAATGACGCAAATTTGATATTTTTACTCGATTTTTATGCCTTGTAATTTTCCATTTCCAAAATTAAAGAATCGCTCGCGGAACGCGCCGTTCAATTGCCAGTTCGTGATTTACGCTGACGAGATACTGAAAGGATATAAATTACTGTTATCCGTTACAACACCATAAAGAAAGAGAGAGAAGGACCTCTTCTCTAATCATACTAATTCTAGGGATTACGGGGGATGCCTCCATTCCATCGGGATAGCATGTAATCCATCTTCTAATCTGGTAATTGCTGCTCGTCCTCCATTCTCGTATCCAAGACGGAGGAGGGGGAGGGGAAGAATTTTATACGTGTAATCACGCATGCGCCTGAGTATACAATGCTCATAGGAACCCATACTTTTCCCGACTCAACTTTAAATTTTAATTTGATCGCTTTAATGTGTTATTATTTGCAATATTAGGCTCGTAACCGAATTTACAATTAACCCTCTTCGACAAAGGTCTTCAACCTTTTTCTAGTTCCGAGCACTGCCAGTATCCATCATCAAAAGAAGAGCACCCTTACGGCAAGTTAGACATACATACGCTTGAAATCAATATGATCTTAATCTTTTAATGCAATTTGTACAAGGTTTAACTGTGATGTTGACCAAGTGCTTACGAGCACGAAATCGGGCATGAGTATAGAACACACTGGGTGCTTCAGAGAGCACGGTGGTGCTCACGAGCAACGGATTGAAGATGCCTGCTCCACTATCCAAAAAATCCAAAAAAAAAAAAAAAATGAATATGCATGATACTGATATCTTAAAACTATCTTAAGGCTATCTTAAGACATACAGAACATATTAAAAAAGCAGTCAATGTTAACAAACAAGCTCTAGCTGTCTTCTTAGATCTGAGAAAAGCATTTGGTACAGTGAAATTCTCCTTAGAAATAGGGGGGAAATATACATGGTAATAACAAAAACCTTACCAATTTGTTTTCTGAATTAATTTTTTTAGTGTTTCAAGTACATTTTAGTGCCATTTCAGTGCAAAAAACAGCTACATGAGTACAGTACTTTTTTATAATAGAAAGAGTTGATTCCTTGTCGGCGATGAAATTTTATTGTGTTCAGAGATTTATAAAATCGCACCGAATTGACGAAATTGGAAATAAAGTTCTAAGTAAAAAGGAAATAAAGTTCTGCCTAACTTTGCTGAGCAAGATTTTATCTATTTATTGATTACAGTGAAACCAAGGCAAAATGTGTGTTTTCACCTCAATTAACCATTTTTAGCTAATTAAGGCAACTGACTACGTTCAAATGACGAGTTTTTTGAAAATTGTCGAAAATGGTTTTATATATTTATTTGGAAGAATGTTTTACATCGAACAAAACTGTCTTATTCTTGTGCATGCAATAAGTAACAACAAAGTAATGACTGAATTAAATAATCTGCAATAATGTTTTCGAGGGCAACAAACAATTTCCAAAAGCGTTTTTTGAAGATGAATTTTTTCGTTACTTTATTTCACGCGAAACGAAATTTGTCTGAAACTATGAAAAATATTCTCATGTGAAATTTTGCGACAGCGTTCTAGATAACATTAGATGTGCAATAAACTAGAATCTTGGCTATATGTTCAAAATTTAATATTTTACGGCTGTTTGAAAAAAAAAATTAATTTTTTGTCAAAATTCACGCGTATTATTTCACGAAAACTACCATATCTCAGTTTAAAACTACTTCATTACGCAGATAACAGTCACAGAAACATACAGTATCAAATAAATTGGGGTTTTCAGTGTACAATGACGCGTAAGTGCTGAAAATGAGCCAACCAATTAATTTGGAGGGAATAATTTAGAATATCTAAAAAAGTTTTAAGATAGTTCAGAAATTTCAATGGATTTCCTTATTTCATACAGTATTTTGATTCCAACCCCACTTGCTTTGTGGAAATCGCAGTTTTTTTTAAAAAAAAAGTGCCCTCGTACCTAGTCAGTTGCCTTAAATAACCAACAATGAAACACGTTTTCTTTCCCCCATACTCGCTTAAAATTGAAATGAAGCCTACATACTACATACGGCATTCTATAAGGGGTTTAGTGATTCTATAAAGTGTGAAAAAAAACCTTTAAAGTATTTGCAAATTGATTCTTTTATAAAATACTCATTTCTATTCCAACATTCGAAGAGAAAACTCCCGATAATACAAAGCGGTATATATAGGGTATTATGGGCATCTTTTTATCAGCCACCTCGTTGGTCATTTTGTCTGTTGTGTCGTTGTATTTGTATTGTATTGTATGTCCCATAAATTCGTAAATAATGTAAAAACTCATAAAATTTGAAGGATTCGGTATATTCAAAAACGGTGTGCGAAAAAATTGTACTCATGACGGGACATCTTTTGGCACAGAAAAAATTTAGATACATTTTTCGATTTAGTTAAATTCAGCTAAATTTTTTGTCGATGGAGGGAGCTGCACATAAGCGAATAACTAAATATATACAAATCCCATAAAATGCAGGGTGTATGATTATTATTATAACGAGCTTATTTCTGGATTTTCCTATTACCAGAGCTTACATAAGGTTTTCATTGTGATGTCGATATTAGTGGATAAAGCACTATTGAATAAGTTGTTTCATCTCAGCTAAGAATCCTCAGTTAAAGCTTTACAAACATTTCGGACACAGAAAAGACCGAAAAAAATTTCTGTAAGGGAAATCTGTGATATACTGCCATGCAAGATCCCTCTATTGACAAAATACTGAAGTATTTTTTATTTTTTCTGTGCCAAAACATCCCCTTCGTGAGAACTTTTCGCAAACCGCTTTAACCCAACATACCAATTCCTTCAAATTTTTTAAAATTTTAAATATTTTTTAATGCATTAGACACCCTGTAATTCGCACATTAACTATCCCAATAGTCTTTTTTTGCCCTCAAACGTATAAACCTCGGATTATACGTGAGAAAATACAATACATAATACAAAAAAAAATCGAGTGAAATTCAACAAACCAAATATTTCCACTCGAACTGACTTTGTTGTTGGAACAGGATAAGAGAATCGTTCCGTTCAACTTCATCAAGTACATCATCGTTCCCGTTTTATTTTCCCCTTGGAATTTCACCGTGATTTTCCTCTGCCCTCCCCACACACACAGATGCGTTTTTATGATTCCTTGTTTATTATATTCTATTTTTCCACAATTTTCTTCATCCATTTTATTCATTTTTTTCTTCCTCTCCCACTCTCTCTCTCTCTCGTGAGTTTTTTGATAGACTGTAGAGACTTGCGTGTTAAGAGACTACCTTCCTTGAAGAAATCACCAAAATGAAAAAAAAAAACAAAAAAATCAAGGAAAATGGAATAAAGAGGAGAGAAAAAGCCTACAAAAGATTTCCTATGAAATGGAAACATAGTAGTTGTTGTAGTCATGACGCTATATATATGTGTGTGGTTTTTTTTTTTTCCTATGTAAGAGAAGAAATGCTATGAATGGATTCAGTTTCCTACGTATAAATCAGATTTTTCTTCATTTTTGTTTTTCCTATTTATTTTCCTGAAAGAAATCGTAACAAAACGTGGAGAAAAATGCTTCAAACAGCTGTAAATAACGTGTGAAAATATTTTACGTCAATAAGATAAAATGAGATATTTATATAAAGTAGAAGATAAATGGTCATGAAAATATATTTAGAAAGGCTTTCTTTATAAAGGGAGTAATGTGTTAATATGAGGTCATGAATGTAAATATCCGCAGTTTATTTGATTATATTATTTGTTCATATAAAAATCAAAGCATGTGTGTTTGGTGGATATTATGATAACGCAGCAGTAGTGTTATATTATGATAACGCAGCAGTAGTGTTATATTATGATAACGCAGCCGTACAGTGTTTCACTCACGTATCGGGGGAATATTATTCCGATTAGGAGTTTGAGAAGAAAACAATAAAATTGTGGAAAATTATTTTCGATAGAAATTTTACTTTCAATGATTTATACGATTGAAGATAGTTCAGTAAAATCAAAAATTTTACTGAATATTAATTTTTTTTTCTGTGCAATGCCATTGTTTCAGTCATATTACAATGACGTGCAATGTTTCAAATTCCAGTTGGAATATTATGTATTGTTTCAGTTGTAAATGCAATAACATGCATTGTTTCAGTTGTAAATGCAATAACATGCATTGTTTCAGTTGTAAATGCAATAACATGCATTGTTTCAGTTGTAAATGAATTAACATGCATTGTTTCAGCCACGCTACGATTGAATGCATTGTTTCAGCCACGCTATGATAGAATGCATTGTTTCAGCCACGCTACGATTGAATGCATTGTTTCAGCCACGATACGATAGAATGCATTGTTAAAGTTGTAAGTTGCAATGTCCTTCATTGTTCCAGTTTCAAGTTGCAATGTCAAGCATCGTTTTAGTCATGTTACGATAGAATGCATTGCTACAGTTGTAAATTGCAATATCATGCTTTGTTGCATTGTTCCAGTTTTAAGTTGCAATGTCAAGCATCGTTTTAGTCATGTTACGATAGAATGCATTGCTACAGTTTCAAGTTGCAATATCATGCTTTGTTGCATTGTTCCAGTTTCAAGTTGCAATATCATGCTTTGTTGCATTGTTCCAGTTTCAAGTTGCAATATCATGCTTTGTTGCATTGTTCCAGTTTCAAGTTGCAATATCATGCTTTGTTGCATTGTTCCAGTTTCAAGTTGCAATATCATGCTTTGTTGCATTGTTCCAGTTTCAAGTTGCAATATCATGCTTTGTTGCATTGTTCCAGTTTCAAGTTGCACAGTCATGATTTGTTGCATTGTTTCAGTCACGTTACGACAGAGTGCATCGTTTCAGTCACGTTACGATAGAATGCATTGCTACAGTTTCAAGTTGCAATATCATGTTTTGTTGCATTGTTCCAGTTTCAAGTTGCAATATCATGCTTTGTTGCATTGTTCCAGTTTCAAGTTGCAATATCATGCCTTGTTGCATTGTTCCAGTTTCAAGTTGCACAGTCATGATTTGTTGCATTGTTTCAGTCACGTTACGACAGAGTGCATCGTTTCAGTCACGTTACGATAGAATGCATTGCTACAGTTTCAAGTTGCAATATCATGTTTTGTTGCATTGTTCCAGTTTCAAGTTGCAATATCATGTTTTGTTGCATTGTTCCAGTTTCAAGTTGCAATATCATGCTTTGTTGCATTGTTCCAGTTTCAAGTTGCAATATCATGCTTTGTTGCATTGTTCCAGTTTCAAGTTGCAATATCATGCTTTGTTGCATTGTTCCAGTTTCAAGTTGCAATATCATGCTTTGTTGCATTGTTCCAGTTTCAAGTTGCAATATCATGCTTTGTTGCATTGTTCCAGTTTCAAGTTGCACAGTCATGATTTGTTGCATTGTTTCAGTCACGTTACGACAGAGTGCATCGTTTCAGTCACGTTACGATAGAATGCATTGCTACAGTTTCAAGTTGCAATATCATGTTTTGTTGCATTGTTCCAGTTTCAAGTTGCAATATCATGCTTTGTTGCATTGTTCCAGTTTCAAGTTGCAATATCATGCCTTGTTGCATTGTTCCAGTTTCAAGTTGCACAGTCATGATTTGTTGCATTGTTTCAGTCACGTTACGACAGAGTGCATCGTTTCAGTCACGTTACGATAGAATGCATTGCTACAGTTTCAAGTTGCAATATCATGTTTTGTTGCATTGTTCCAGTTTCAAGTTGCAATATCATGCTTTGTTGCATTGTTCCAGTTTCAAGTTGCAATATCATGCTTTGTTGCATTGTTCCAGTTTCAAGTTGCAATATCATGCTTTGTTGCATTGTTCCAGTTTCAAGTTGCAATATCATGCTTTGTTGCATTGTTCCAGTTTCAAGTTGCAATATCATGCTTTGTTGCATTGTTCCAGTTTCAAGTTGCAATATCATGCTTTGTTGCATTGTTCCAGTTTCAAGTTGCAATATCATGCTTTGTTGCATTGTTCCAGTTTCAAGTTGCAATATCATGCTTTGTTGCATTGTTCCAGTTTCAAGTTGCAATATCATGCTTTGTTGCATTGTTCCAGTTTCAAGTTGCACAGTCATGATTTGTTGCATTGTTTCAGTCACGTTACGACAGAGTGCATCGTTTCAGTCACGTTACAATGATGTGCAAGTGTCAAAGTCCCGTTTGACTGTTCTGTGGTGTTTCAAATTCCCATTGGAATGTTACGCATTGTCTTAGTTGTAAGTTACAATTTTGCGCATTTTTAAAATTTCAGGTTGCGATGTCATGCATTGCTTCAGTCACGTTACGGTAGAATGCCTTATTATTGTTTCCGCCACGTTACAATGATGCCCAATGTCTCCAATTCCCAATTCCCGTTAGAATGTTATGTTTCCAACGTTGTTTTGCACTGTTTAAGTTCTAAGTTGCATACGCCATGTATTATTTTCAGCTATGTTACGAAGGCGTAAAATTGTTTCAGTCAAGTTATGACGTGATGGCATGCGATTGTTTCGGTTATTTTATCATGGCATGCATTATTTCAGATATAAATACAAATACAAATACAAATACAACGCCACAACAGGCAAAATGCCCAACGAGGTGGCTGATAAAAAGATGCCCATAAAAATATGGTTGTCATATGTTTCAAAAATACAGCAACCCAATTAAAAATGCAATTAACACAAATTACAAACAATATATAGTTACGCATTGTTTTCATTGTAAATGATGATATTGTGCATTATTTCAAATTTGGTAAAAAGTTGTAGGTATTGATAAGTACTGATCACTGTGACAGCCGGAAGACAAATTTTATCATAGATTTGTTACCGCCTAGGATGTTAACCGAAATACGCCATTGTTTTTATTAAGGTAGAATGTATTGCTTCAGTCACGTTATAATAATTTTTGTATCAATAAATTTTGGTTTTCCATCTCTCTAAATTTTCGTTTTGCCGGAGTTGCCCTCGTCCACTCCTGGGGGGGGGGGGGAGGCTAAGTGCTTACGTTGCTTCTTACCGACAGAGCCTGGGTGTCTCGCGGTTTCTTCAGTTCTCCAGTCACGTTATAATGACGTGCAATATTCATAATTCCCGTAAGAATGCCATGTATTGTTTCAGTTATAAGGTGCAATGTGATGTAATTTTTCCGACACGTGCAATAGTTATGACAGCGTGCATTGGTTAAGATTTGAGTTGGTATATTACGCGCTGTTTCCATTGTAAGTGATGATACCGTGCATTGTTTCCGCGATGATACGGCTAAACAATTTTTCAGACACTTTACGGCCAACGTTCAATTTTTGAGTTATGTTACGACTAACATAAACTTACATTGCTCCAGTCACGTTACTACAACATACGAAGTTACAATCCCCTCATGACAACGTACATTGTTTGTATCACGTTACAATGACTTATTAAATAAAGTAAGTCCTTTAATAAAAAAATAAAGAAAAAAAAATTAATTCACATTTATTTCACTTGAATACATTCGACAAAATAATGCAACTTAATGTCAGAAAAATATGCCCGGACTGCCATTTTTTTTTTGTATTGTTTCGTATTCCTCTCATTGTTCCTGAAGAGTAATCGTGAAATTCCCATCCAAAGTTGTTAGGCTAACAAGTAAGTGTATCGGTGAGTGGCAACGAGAAGATTCTTATTCTTACAAATAATAGGAAAAGAACGAAACAAAATAAATTCTTATAATACATCAAACCCACCTTTTTGCTATCAGCAGAAATAAGCAACTCTCAATAAATAAGTACAATTCCGTGTATATATATATATAAATCCTCATCTGCCCTGGAGGGTCCCTGAAAACATTCCCGGCATGGATCGTTCATTTATTTCTGGAAATGATGTTGAGGTTGACAACTAAATAAGGACACAATGGAAAACAACAGAGTAATATATAAGTTATTATTTACCAATTGTTAAGGATTGAATTCGTTTTTTTTTTATTTATTTCTTCATTGTTCAAGATGGCCCTAGAAAATTTATTTTTCTCCCGTCCTGGAAAATTTTATTCAATTTTACTCTTTTATTATATTATTATTATTATTCCCCGCTTTTGTCCTGGAAACTTTTATTTTAAGCACTCTTTTTCTACAAATGGTGCATCTGTAATTGCCGTCTTTTATAAAAAAACGAGCAACATTTAAAGTTTCTACCTCTTTATATATTTTTTTTTGTCCGGGAAAAAAAATCCCATTTGCATAAAGGCCCTCTTTTCCCGTATATAAGAGAGTTTTTGTGCCTCAGGCGCAAATTAATAGGAACACTAGAAAAAAAATATATTTTTTTTCAAAATAAAAAGGAATAAACATGTATTTTTTTTCCTTGTCCTGGATTTGGGAAATTCCTTTTAAATCACGTAAACTTGTTTGCATATTTGTATGTAAATATATTTTTTTCCTTTAGATGCTTAACAATGTCTTTTGTAGCTTGAAAAAAAAATTGACCTTTTTCCAGGGTGAATATAATATTTTGAAAATACTGATTGATATCAGGATATTTTTTTGTCCCGGAGAGAGAAAATTCATATCAAAAAATAATATCTTCGATGTTCAAAGGGACATTGATTTGTTATCTGTATGTATGTGTGTGTGTTTGTACTTTGTCATCAGAATTTTTTTTTTTGTCCCGGAAAAATGCTGATTCCGTCCCGATATTTTTTTTCTCCCAGAATTCCACTGTTTAGTCTTGTCCCAGCAACTTTTTCTTCAATCATAAGAGTCAGCAGTAACGAAATATAAGAAAAATAGAGATAGAGCAACATTGTTATATATATATATGAGTTTTAGATGGAAGCGGAGATTGAAGTTGAAGCCTTTGGGGGCGAAAGGGGCGGAGGGTTTAAAGCAATGGTGGAGTGTGTGTATGCACATGCTTCTTTTCATACACTTAAAATTCACTTGTTCTCTTTACATCTACCTTCAATTTTCCATCACCAGTATAGACCAACCCCCTTTCGTCAATCAAATCAACTTCTACCATATCGGGGACCGAACCCACCACCTCGACCACTCTGGAAAAACGCACGCTTGCGCGTATACAAGCGCCCCCATGTACGCCCGAGCACGGCACGTACTCATACAATACGCCACTCGTATATCCCACTCATACCCGTGCGCATATATTCATATAAGGGGGATGGGTGGCCCTTGAAATATCTCTTGTCTCACCTCCCCATTCTCATCCCAGCTACATATAAGACGGTCGGTATCGCCCCCTCGCTCAACCCCACACCCCCCACCAAACCCTTTGCATTTTCGTACCGTATTGCTGCTGCTACAGAACAGACTTGTAGTTGATCTGTAGCCTAAAGGGTCCCAGTGTTTTCGAGACCCAGATTTCTAGGAGAATGAGAGTGAAGGGGTGGGGGGACATATATGATGGAAGAGGGGCGAAAGATTGGCGTAGGTACCTTGTTAAACCGCAGGTTTTGGAGAAGCTTTCCAGGATGGAGGGTTGAGAGTTGGTGTGTGCGTGTGTGTGTGTGTGTGTATGTCAGGTACCCTCTACTGCGACCTCTTTCACCAAAATGAAGCTGGTTGCCCTCGAGGTCCAATTACTTCCCTGTACTGAGTTTCCTCCTGTCTCCTAGTTAACAATGGCCCTGTTTCGACGACGTTTTCAACTCTGGAATTTTCCCGAATACTCTTCGCTCTCCCCGCTACTGTTTTCTCTCAGTATCTGCTCCCACTTTTACCTCCAAACGAGTATTACACTGTATTCTTGTTTCTGGTGACGAAGTGCGCGCGTGTGTGTGTGTATCCATCTCGTTGCCAGAACCTTTTGTCTAAAAAAAATTTTTTTTGGGATCCAAAATATACTCTATTGCCCTCTCTTGTGTGTGGGAGGAAAAAAATTCCATTTCTTAGGCTTTCCCTCTTAGTCGATGTCTTGGAGAATCAGCTTTATTTGCTCAAAAATGTAAGAAAAAAAATTATTATGTATGGGGAAAAAAGGACTATATATAAGACTCAATTTGAAATTTCGCTGTTCGAAATTTGCCTAAGGGTTATACATACGTAAAAATAAATTTTTCCTCTCTCAAATATATAGTTCACTTAATTTTCATATCAGTGGCTTTTTATATTTTAGCATATTAGTGGTTGTTTAGTGGAAAGTTTCCTAATTGGTGATGGTAAATTAATTATTATAAATAATGATTGAATATATATGTTTTTTTTGGTTTGCGGGAGCATAATTATAACCATTTCCAGTTGCTTTGATATTTGAGTTCAGTAAAACTGGGAAATTAAATAAAGTGAATAGACATATTTGGAATATTTGAAAACCACGTTACTGTAACATAATTGGCCAAGTTCAACACACAGTGTCTTGTGATTCCCCCTTTCATTTCTAACAATTTCTTGTGATTCCCCTGCTCAATGTCAACACTGACTTACAGTTTTTGGTTGAATGTGAACAATGTCTCGTGATTATCCGTTCAATATCAACAATGTCTTGTGATTATCCGTTCAATATCAACAATGTCTCGTGATTATCCGTTCAATATCAACAATGTCTCGTGATTATCCGTTCAATATCAACAATGTCTCGTGATTTCTTTTTCATGTCAACAACGTCTTGTGTGTTTTTTTCCATGTCAACAACGTCTCATAATTCCCTTTTCAATATCACCAATTTCGCCTGATTAAATGTCAACAACGTCTCATAATTCCCTTTTCAATATCACCAATTTCGCCTGATTAAATGTCAACAATGTCAAATTTTTTATTGAGGAATGGGAGAAAAGAAACCCAGAGTAGGAGATACGATAACGAAATAACCTTAATAATTTTACTTGATAGGTGCTTATTCACCAGAAATTACGAGTGATAATTGTTAGTTTTTGTCCCCCAGTCTCTGAATCTACACCTGAATGGAAAATCATACGATATTTCAGGCTTACTCGATCTGTTATTAGATTTTTACAAAGATTTTAGTGAATAAAAAGTCGATAGTCATGCCGTATAATTTCAAACCGGCTTAAAAGGTCAATAAAACAAAGAACAATGAATGTTAAAATTACATTTTAGTCCATTTTCCATTGACAAATGATCAAGAAACATAGAAATATCCAAAAATGTCCCTATTTATATATATATAAATTTCTTTTCAGGCTTCCCATCTTATTTTACATATTGGAGAATCACACAGCTAATCAGCTTTATTTGCTCAAAAATGTAAGGGAAAAACTTATTTGTATATATATATATATATATAAATATGACTCAATTTGAAATTCTACTATTTGAAAACTGCCCAAGGGCTATTCACTATAAGTGAAAAAAATTTTTTCTCAAATGCTTCACGTACATTTTCATATCAATGACTTTCTCTATCTGAGCATAATATCATTGGTTGTTTAGTATAAAATTAACTAATTGGTGATAGCAACATTATGGAATGAAAAAAAATTATGGAATTGAAAAAAAATTCCGATTACAGGACCATATAATAAACTATCTCCTGCTTCCTTGATATTAGATCATTGTATTCAGTAAAATTTAAAAATTAAAAGAAAGTGAAAAGAATTTTTTGTAAGTTTTGAATATTTGATAATCCACACTCATATAATGTAACGTACTTCATTCTGTATCATTCATAGCAACGTGTTAGTTAAGTTCAACGATGTCCCGTGATTCCCTGTTCAATGTCAACAATTTTTCACGATTGGATGTTAAATGTTAACAATATCTCGTGATTCCATAATCATGCCAATAATTTCTCGCTATTCCCTGTTCAGTGTCAACAATGTTCTTATCCGTCTCCGATGTCTTGTAGTTTCCTGCTTAATATCAACAATGTGTCGTGATTCTCTTCCTGTTATGTCAACAATGTGTCGTGGTTTTCTTTCTATTATGTCAACACTGTCTGGTGATTTTTTTCTTAATGTCACCAATGTCTCTTGATTTCCTATTCAATGTCAACAATGTCTCCTGATTTCCTGTTCAATGTCAACAATGTCTCCTGATTTTCTGTTCAATGTCAACAATGTCTCCTGATTTCCTGTTCAATGTCAACTGTCTCCTGATTTCCTGTTCAATGTCAGAAATGTCTTGTGGTTGACTGTAAAATATTAACCATTTCTCGGGATTAAATGTTCAACGTCGATGATGTTTCAGGATTTCCGACCAATGGCAACAATTCTTTGTGATTCCCTGTTCAATGTCAACGAGTTTACGTGATCCCCCCGCTCAATGCCAACAATGACTCGTGGTTTGCAGTTCAAGGTTGCAGGATAGTGCGTAATGGAACAAGGGTGACGGTGATTAATTATGTAGTTGAAGCTTTAGAGCGTCCACTCGTCCCGTCTTTTATGGAGCTAACCAATTTTTACACTTGTGGTGAAAATGCCCATTTCATAATTTTTTTCCCGGTTAGCGAATATGTCGAATTTTTGATTGAGGAAAAGAAAAAATCTAGGATGTGAGTAATATTATCCGAGAAAATGATTTTTAAGAGAAATTTTACTTCTCTTCAATATTATAACGGGTATTTTTGTAAAATAAGGGGTACTTTTTTTTTTAATCAGTGAGAAACAACTCTATAAAAAATTACCCAAAAAATTTAGGAGGATTAATTGAGAAGCACTGGAGTATTTTCACTCCTCAGCGAAATTTAGAGGAGTAAAATTGATTTTTTGATGCTTGAATCACGCATCTAGATGTGCAACTGAACGAGTTTTAACCCTTTTTTACCGGGATATCAAAAATCCCTCTTCATCTCCTGCACACAATTCCATACATACTTTTTGTTTTTCATGAAGGTAGGCATTCTCACAATTTTTAACAGGCACAGAGTAAAAGGGAAGGTAAAATGTATTCTTTTGAGAAATTAAATTACTTCGAACAAATAAAACCAATTTTTTTATTTGTTCATTTTGGAAAATATCTGGGATTGTCATTGCTAAAACTAAAGGCTTTTGAGAAGGTGAGATATCTCGTCAATGCCGGTGAGAGGTTAACAACAAAATACCCTTTCGAATTTTTCTAGATCGTAGCATATAACTACCAAAAACTAATTCTTGTCCACCACAGTCTCCGACGCCAAGCCTGGACGAAAAATCATACGATATTCCAGGCTGTGATGCTTTAATGCTACTAAACTTTGACAAGGATTTTAGTAAGGAGAAAAATTGAATCGCCAAGCCCATTCATTTCGAAGTCCCGATATGACAATGAAACATGGAAAAGCGAATGTTAATCAACACTTGAGTACATTTGTTATTAATGACGGCCAAAACATAGCCAGAAAAAACCAAGAAATATTTCTACTATAAGAGCGATTTTCCTTTTCTCGCAACATAACAATAGAGGTTATTTTTCGAAAAAAAAACAACAACAACAATATCACACAAAAAAATACCGAGAATTGTTACCAGAAAAATAGTAAGAAAGAGATCACGATCATCATACAATTTTGTTTCTTTTTTTTTCTATGAACCTTTGGTAAGAAAGAGAATAGCTTTATTCCCGCCTATAACAGCACCAATAGTGGCAGGAACAATAGGAAAAAAAAAACGGGACAAAACTAAAAGAAAATAGGTGTCCAGAAGTGGCCATAAAAGCCCATTTTGTGGCTGATAGCTCCCTTCTCTCTCTCTCTTGCTGTTGGTTCGTCTCTTAAGAGGTTTCATGAGAAGGATTCTCTCTGATAAAAGATTTCTTTCCTCATACATCTATCTATCCCGGCCTCTTCTTTTTTTTTTTTGAAAGGCCACATCTAAGGACAAATATCTAAAGATATTGTTTACTGACCTCTTGTGACTTGCATCGGACCCGGAGTATCCTGCGAGGCTGTAAAACTGAGGGGGGAAAATGACCACTTATGGACATGGGGTCTCATCTCATCGTCGGCCCGATTCAACTCCGAAGGAGTGTATTTTTTACACTATTGTTGGGAAGGGCTTTGGTTTCTATTTGTTGTCTTTTTTTTGTGAATGGACTCTCTGATGGAGAAAATGGTGTTGTGTTTGTTATTTGTATTTGGTTCGAAATGCCTTTAGGTGTATTAGAGAATGTAATTAAATATTTTAGTTTATTTGATTGTTGGCTATTAATCAGTTTTTTTTAAACTAAATTAAAAAGCCAGTAACATTTTTAACAATGAAATATATTTTATAGTACTGTTTGAAAAGCATCAAAAGTATAATATATTTTGAAAAAGAAATATAAAACGATGAAAAGATCAATTTTTTTGAAACAATGAGGAAATCATTTTCAAAATTTATTTTTCTCCTAAAACATTGATGGTATTTTTTTTTAATAATTGAGCAAATCGTCAATATATATGTGTAATAATGAAATGGGATAACAATAAGTACAACAATTAGTAATATTATTAAAAAACGAAGAATTATAGGAATTATAGAATTATATAAAAAGACAAGTACAATTTCATCTCTGAGACAATAAAATAAAATAATTGTTGAAAATACAGTCGAATCCCGTTTTAACGAATACCGTCGCAGCGAGAAAAAAAAAATCTTGTTTTAACGAACACTTTTCTAATCCCCCGGATGAGTTTGGAACAATGCAAAAACATGGAATTAATTTATAACGAAATTTTTCATCATAACGAAGGGATTTCCCCAGTTACTTGGAGTTCGTTATAACGGGATTCGACTGTATTATTATTATTTTCTAATTATAATATTACTAATATCACTAAATAATACTAATACTAATTCTATTTGAGAAAAGAATTAATATTTAAAAATCATTTCCAATCAACACCAACGATATTAATCATCCGAACGGTGCTAAATTCATTGTTAAAAATAGTTTTAAGAAACGAAGTAGCAATGCGCATCTAATAATCATTTTACTGTTAGAAATAATAGTTTTAACAATGAAGAGGTAGATAATGGCATAACCACCTTAGAAAATACAAAATTTTCACGGTGATTTTTTTCCCACGCTAGAAAGTAAAGTTTTTTCCCCTTCGAAAACTCTAATTTTTTTTTTTTCAAATAATGTCACAGAAAGTCAAATAATGCAATAATTTAATAAACGATAAAAATGAAACAATAACAATACAAAAATAAAACAGTCTCTATAGAAATGCAAAAGAGTATGGGGCTTTACAAGAACAAAAATTCAAAATAATGCAAATAAATAAATAACTCTCAAGGGAATACCAAAGATCATGATATTTTAGAAGAATGCAAGTCAACCACTCTTTAGAATCACAAAATATCATTATGTTTTGCAAGAATAAAAAGCCAACCACACTCAAGAATGCAAAAGATTGCTAACGAAAGATCATGGACATTAATTTTCAGTTTGTTTTCAAGTTTTTAAGGATAAAAACTGAATCGCGAAGGAATGGAAAAGATCACAATATTTTACAAGAATAACAAATCAATTTGTCAAGAACTCCAAAGATCGAGATGTTTTCCAATAATAAAAAGGTCTTATCTCTCAAGAAAGCAATAGATTATGGCGGGTGAGAAGGATCCGCCCGTAAAGGGGCGTTGCATCTTAGGGGCCGCAAAACGGGTTAAAAATACTTTGATTGCAATTTGAATTAAACTTCTAAATTGCGTAATAGCTTAAATCTCTATCCAAGATAGGGAACCCTTAATATTAGGACATTGAACCTTCGGGACTAGGGTTTCGATTGATCCCCTCCATGAATGAACGCCAGGGGCTCTGCCATCGGACTTATCCCGTTGCCGAGATCTCTTCCAGCCCAGCTTCGTGGTAGAGTCTGAAACAAACTGAGCGCACATAACAGTCTGAGTGTGTAGCTAGTGTCGTGTTTGATATTTCAGTGCTGCCATCTATACTTCAAACTGGGAGTGAAGTGTAATGATTGAATATTTGTAACGTTGTAGGGGCCTGTTGTTCTCTGCGGCGAGACTTTTTAACGGGGAGATCGGCTCGCATTTGCGCTTTGAAGTTGGAAACCACAGAAAACCACCTTCAGCCGACCACCACTGTGGCACCACGAGTCCGTCACTATGACCACTCGACCACCACAGCGGCTGCCCTGTCCCCAATAAGCCGAGCTCTGCACAACAGAGGCTCCTACCCCGGGGGGGAGGGGCGGTATTATACCTTTTTAACAAGTTATTAAAATTTATAAAAAAATTAAGCGGGGGGGGGGAAGTAAAACGTGCGCTTGCTTCGGCTTAAATTGTATTTACTCTCGGCCCTGGGTAGATGCTCAGTCCCCTATCCCCCCGGCAGCTTTTCCCCCACTACGGTTCCCTACATACAGATGCCTCAGAACAGTGTCCCTGGAGACACACCTGTAACATTTCCGCTAGGCCTACTGTCATCGAATGCTCGAATGCCTTTCTTATGATAATGAAATAGCAGTTTGATAGTAATTCTCGGGTGCCGGCCCGGGAGTGTCAAGAGCAGAGAGGGCGTCATAAAAATGAGATTCGGTTAAAATTTTCGAGAGTAAGTCTGCGAATTTTTACGGACAAGCATTTATATATATCCAGGTTTAGGCATCAAGAATATCACTTTTCCCAGCTCCCCCCCCCCCCACCACCTGAATTCCTAAAACCTTTCTGTTCAGTGCGCAACGTGATCCGCCCAGCGCGACACGCTGTCCACTCACCAATAAGAAAAGCAGTACTCTTTTCCTACAGAGTAAAGCAATACGGTTCACGACAGCGCTTTACGTTGGGCGTGATTCGCGGACTGCTTCTGGAGGAGTCAAATTCGCCACGCGCCGCGCGTTTCACCAATTTCCTCTTGAGTAGAATTTCTGCGCCGTATGCAGCGTGAAAATACTGATTGGTTAAAAACTTGAAATTCAGGTTTTTTTTTTGACCAATCAGAGTTTTCACGCTGCACGCACTGTAGAAACCTGCTTCTAGGAAATCCCGGCTTTTCCTTCAAACTGGAGCATGCAGAGGACAGAATAGATGATGCTAGGGCCATATACTATATAGTCGCCGAAGCTGATGCGCGAAGCTAGGAAAACACAAACGCGTAGCGTGATCATGCAACACGTTTCTGCCAACGCAAAATGGTCCAATTCGGTTCTCTCTCTCTCTCTTCTTTTTTTTTCTCTCTCTATTTCTCTCTCTCTCTCACGCCGTGCAAAAAACCTAATCCTAGGAAAACCCAGACGGGCAATGCCAGTGTCAATCTGGCGCGCACCTGGATGCCCACGGATACTGGGAAAATGGGAAAACCAGTTTTACAGGGCCGCAAAATACTTAGGTCCGTCCCTGGGTCATGGTATTTTAAAAGAATAAAAAATCGTATTTCTCAAGAATCCGAAAGATCACGGTGTTTCACAAGAATGAAAAAGTGATTTGTTTTCCAAGAATGAAAAAGTGATTTGTTTTTCAAGAATGAAAAAGTGATTTGTTTTCCAAGAATGAAAAAGTGATTTGTTTTCCAAGAATGAAAAAGTGATTTGTTTTCCAAGAATGAAAAAGTGATTTGTTTTCCAAGAATGAAAAAGTGATTTGTTTTCCAAGAATGAAAAAGTGATTTGTTTTCCAAGAATGAAAAAGTGATTTGTTTTCCAAGAATGAAAAAGTGATTTGTTTTCCAAGAATACAAAAAAGTAATTATTTCTTTCCAAGAATTAAAAAAAAAATACAGGAAAAAGAAGTAAAAATGTCACACAGATTAAAAAAAATTTAACAATGTGGGAAAAAAAACTCTCTCTCTCATTTTTTTCCCCCACCTAACATACTAAACAACATAACACCAATTAAGCATTTAGCATTAATCTCCCATTGTTACAATGTCTCGAAAGAGATAGTTAAGCAACTTTAACTCAATAACACCAAAAAGTGAAAAGCCCACATCTAAATCACTCTCCGAACAATTTTCCCGGGACACAGAAATAGCTAATTCCATTTTCAACTGAAATAACATTCCAGAATCTGGAGAGGTGAAGGACTGAAAATAAAACTAAATAAAACTAAAAGAAAAAAAGGGTAAAAAGGATGAGGAAAAAGGGATGTTTGAGAGAATGAATGAGATGGGAAGTAGGTTGTGTGAAGAGACACCCCATTACGTAATTGTCAATTTAATCAGTTTGTTCTCGTTTTTGGAGATCGTCGAGACATTTCCCGTTTTATCCTGTTTTTTTTCCATCTACTTATATATATTTTTTATTTTTTTTTCTCCTCTCAACATATCTAATGCTCAGAAGCTCTCGAGAACTTCAAGTCTCCTCTCTCTCTATAACGTCCTTATCCTTACAGCTAAGGCGTTACTAATCATCCGTAACAAAAAGATTTATTTTCATTAGTCCTGGAGAAAAGAAAGAGCCACTTACACCTACTTTTACTTCTTCCCATAGTTTTTTTTCATTTTATTTCTTTTCGCTATCTCTTATTTTTCAACTCCTTCTTCATCCTTATCCTATTTCACCATATCACCACGCACCCCCGTTTTTTTTTTTCCAGGATTACTCCAGGACATAGAAGCTTCAACACCATTGTGTGTGTGTGAGAGAGAGAGAGAGTGAGTGTGTGTGTGTTGTCTCAAGTCTTTTTCCAAGTTAAATCAGAGTTTCCCCCGCTTTCTCCGGTGAAAAAAAATTTTTTTTTTCGGGATCGAGAAGAATAATACCGGGAAAAATCATACAAAAGTTTTCCCGTGACTTTTTCCAGGGTTTTAATTTTTTTTTTATGTATGAAAGAGTTGAAAAGTTTCGATGGGGAAGAAAATTTAAATATTTCTTCATTACAGCCGATCTCTTGTCACCGGATAATTTACACCAATTAAGTTCGCGAATTTAGTGCATTAAAGAAGATTTCCTTTCCCGATTTTTTTTTTCCTCTTCTCCCGCCGAAATTTAATTTCTTTTCTTTCTTTTTAAACTGAAAATTTCTATTGTTCTTTTTTGTGGGTTTGTCATTTCATTAAGTAGTTTCATTAATTTTTAGGAGAAGGAGGAGGAGAAAGTCCTCTTTCCTGGAAAGAAGGATGAATGCGTTTTGTTTCAAGTGTTAGAAAATAAAGTGGGATTTAGGAGAAGTGAGAGAAAAAAAAAACGGGATGAAAAAAAAATTAAATAAAAATCCTCACTCGGCTTCTTAATTACTTTTAACAAATTTAAATTGGTCTGGTGAAAAACGGTCCTGAAATTAATGGAGCTTTTGGTGTGAATTTTTTATTTTGTCCGGGAAACCGGAGATTTAATGCCCTTGGCAACGTATTGGCGTGAGTCATTTGATGGAGATCAGATTTTTTTTTTCTGTCATCTGCCGGGACAAGACGATTTAAATACTTTTGTGGGAATTCTGATACGCTAATATTTGGATTTTAGTCGCCTCATAGCCGATCGGCTTGTGCATGAAACGCATGTTTAACATGTCCGTATCCCCTTGAGTAGAATGAAAGCTTGGCCTTTGTATTGAACATTGAACTGTCCTTCTTAGATCACTTGCTTGAAATGATGATATAACAAATTACTATAAGTTAACTAAAAGTTTCAACTATCTATCGAAAATCAGTCTAAAGGCAGGACTGTGATTGGAAGATTGGATTGTCGGTCGATGACTAGACTTCGATTGTGAAAGACCAGCATGATAAAATTCAAGACCAAGCGTTCTCTCTTCTAAACGTCAGTTGTACCCGGTTCCATTCAAATTTTAATTTTCAAGTTCTGAACCTTTTTTCTAGCCTCCTACATAGTCTTGCAGCCTGATAACGATAACGTACAAGTAAAAAAAATAAGTTTGATCTAACCTCGGCTTCAGAATGCGCAAAAAAAGGAGAAAAAAAAATAAATTGATAATATTATCCAAAGTTCGATAAGTATAAACGAATTAATACCATTGTTATGATATTGGTCCGTTCCGTTCTTTGGGAAAGCGATAACAATACCTGAATGATAACATTATCCATATGACTGTATTACATTACTAACTGCGAATAAGACTAACGAATCAAATAAGAACTGTATAAAATAAGAAAAAAAAAAAGTCAAATTTTGAAGGAAAACAAAATTCACAGAATTATATAAATTTTATTATTATTTTTCCGTGCCTATAAATTTAAGGCCAAGTAAGAAGACACGCTTTTTTCCCCTAAAAATGCCCGTATTTATAATGAAGTAAGAAGAAGAATCTTCAATCCGGGAAAAAAAAAAACGGGACGTTCGAGTGAAAAAAAAAGGAAAAAAGAAAAACGGAAATGTCGTATATACTCGCCGTTAACACAGTTTGTATTTAAATCAAGTAAAAGAGAGGAAAACCCTTACTGGAGAAGGACAATTTTATACATACATATATATATATATATTTTTTTTTTCCGAGGCACGAAAAAACTGCAAAAATCCCTGGAATACATAATTTTACACAACCACGAGTTTCCCCCCCCCCCTCTAAAACCCTTTTTTCCCTCGAAAAACTAGGGGAAAAGGGCAAACAAGAGCGGAAAAAAAAATCTATTTCGCTCCTCTTTAAGCCTTATACTGTTCCAGTTTTTATTTTTTTTTCCGGGACAGAAATGCCAGGGCGGCTAATTGAACATCCGTCCCGGAGAGACGTTATAAACCCCCCGAAGATATATATATATATATAACTGAGAGAATCTTCGCTAAACGGATAGGGTGTGGATGGAAGTGTCCCGGATTTTTTCCTTTTATTTTTGTGTGTGTGTGTGTCCGGGTTTTCGTTTCCTCTTTTGTATTTCATACGTTTTACTGAGCAGTGTGGGAGGAGGTTTGTGTTTTTGTGAGTTTTCTTGATTTTTATTTCCGTTTTTTTTTTTTTTTGGAATGCTGAACCTCGCCGCACGTCCCGTTTTTTTTCTTCCTACCCTCTAGTCTGTCTTATACTCTTTACTTTCACAACTGCATTCTTTTCATGAAGTTGTACCGTTTTTGTATTTGGACACCTACGCTTATGCTACACCTAGATTGCGGGAAGTAAGAAAAATAGAAAAACTTTTTTTTTTCTTGTTTTTATTTTTTAAGAAACACTTTTTGGGTGTTTTTTCCCCAAAAAAAAAGAGCGAGGTGTCGGATAGAATTTTTTCTTGTCTGTAAATTTTTTTTTTTGTTTTGTATTTTGGTTCTATTCTTTGGTGTCTATTCAACGGGAAACATACGAAAACACTTGCCTCTTTTGTAAATAATTCGTACGGGAACTGAAACTTTGTATGGTGTAAACCAACCAGGAAATTTTGTTTTGTGCGGCAATTTATTTATTTTCTTTCACTCGGTACCTAAATAATAGAAGGGAACGGAAAGTAAAAAAGGGGACAGTAAATCCTGAAATTGACAATTCACGGAACTCTACTGTGTACGGTATCTTTTACGGCAAAGAATGACTCTTAACAATAGTTGTTGTTGTTGTTTGCCTTTGGCTTTTGTGTGTTGAGTAAAGTTCAACTCGAGAACTTCTTTAATTTTGAATATGCGAACAAACGAACAAAAAATAATTGAAGTTTCTGTCAATTTTTTTAGGTGCCGGTAAAGTAAGCAATTTTATGTCAACTTTGTTAACTGTCGACGAAGTCAAATAATTGCCATTTTATTGTACGAATTCCGTTAGGTTCTTGGTGGGTTCCGATTCAAGTGGGATAAATGAATATGAATTTTTTTGTCTGGAATGAATTCTCAGAAAACATGGCGAACCGAATTTGAATTGATTAACAAAATTAAATTTCAAAATTCATTTCAGAATTTAAATTCACAGTTTTTTTTCAATCCTTAAATTTAAACTCTAAATTTGTAATGATGTTATTATGATGAATAGATTGATTATCACATTGAATCGTACGAAGGAAAAATTAAAGGGGTTAATAGAAAATAAATTACAGGGATTGTGAATCAAAAATTATGGAACCAAAACTTTTATATTAAACTAATCCCAGAAATATATAATTTCTAGTTTCAGACAGTGAAACAAAACAGTGAAAATTTGAGTACAATTATTTGAGTGACAATTATCAATTAAAAATAGCGTTTGGAGGGAATTAATAAATTTAAAAAAAATCAACATTTAAGTGAAATTAATGAATTAAAAACAATATTTAAATGAAATTTGTCGAGTAAAAATCAAAATTTATTAATTAGTAAATGAAAAAATACTTTAGTGAATTTAATCAAATAAAAATTTTGTATTTGATTCTATTCTTTGGTGTCTATATTCAACGGGAAACTAAAAATAATTGAGGTTTCTGTTAATTTTTTTTAGGTGTCAACGAAGTCAAATGACAGCCATTTTATCGTACGGATTCCGATAGGTTCTTGGTGGGTTCTGATCCAACAATGATAACTGGAAGAAATAAATTTATAAATTCTTGGTCTGGACTAAATTCTCAGAACACTAGGCGGGCAAAATCCGGGCAACGGATTGATTGACAAAATTGAATTTCAGAAGTTTTTTCAATCTGAATTTAAACCATGGATTTTTTAATGATGTTATTATATATGACGAGCAGATCAGATTGATTTTATCATGAATGGTTGATTGTTACAGACAAAAAAATTATATATAAATAGTATATTTGAAAAAAATAAATTATTTTTTGGACGGCGAATCAAAAATTATGGAATCAAAATTTTTATATTAAATTTATCACAAAATATACATGATATCCAGTTTCAATAATTTTTGTGAGACAATGAAAAGATATAAATCAATATGCAAGTGACAATAATCGATTAGAGATTCACGTATAGGTGAAATTAATCAAATTAAAATGAACATTTAAGTAAAATTATTCAATTAAAAGCCATATTTAAGTCAGATTAGTGAATAAAAATAATATTAAAATTAAATTAATTAAATAAAAATCAGCATTTAATTGAATTTTAAAAACTAAAAACCAGTATTTGAAATAAATTAGTTAAATACAAATCAGCATTCAGTATATATCAGTATTCATTATTAAATGAACTCAAAATCTAAATTTACGGGATAGTAATCGAATGAAAATCAACATTTAGTTGAAACTAATCGAATAAAAAATCAACATTAGTTGTTGGAATTAATCGAATAAAATTCAACATTTGGGTAAAATTAATGAATTAAGAACAATATTTGAGTGAAAATAATCAGAGGAAATCAATATTCATGTGCATATTATGAAAATAAAAATAAATATTAAATAAAATTAGGTGAGTATATAAAGATAATAATTATTAGATACAAAGTTAAACCAAACTTAAGAATGTACTAGAAAAAAATACCGTTATGCATTATTAAATATTCTAAATATTTCCAACAATATGCATCTGTCATTCGAATAAATAAATAAAAATGTATATACAGGGTGTGCGCAAACGAAATAAAGTTTTAAAATTCTACGCAATAAAAATATTCGCATGTATATTAAATTTTTTTTTCATACAGAATTGTATATGTTGATATTTACAAGATATTTCTTGATATTTTTCCCCATTAAAACATGGATAATTTCCATTCCACGATCATTGCTTCATAAAATATAAATTAAAAAAATAATAATAATACTAATAACAATTAATATTAAATACATCCTCATCAACGAAAACAAATTACGCATAATAAAAGACATCTCGAGAGACAATTAAACGAGAACAATAAAAAGCTATCATAATACATAAAAGAATCCAATTTCCTCTCAATTAAAATTGAATTCGCAACGAGAGAAGAAAATCCCCCACTAATTAATAATCCTTATTAAGCTTATAATCAGATTCCTCATTAGTGATTCAAATATAAATTTTTATTACTCCGAATATAAAAGGAAAAAAAAAAACGTTTGTTATTTCTTTTGAGAAAAATTTCTTTTCTAGGAAATGATACTTTATTCGGAATATATTTCTACATTTTTTTTTCGTTAAATTCTATTCTTTTCTGTTTCATTCTATTTTATTCTGTCTTCCCCTTGCGGCCAATTAACCGTAATTGAAATTAAACTCGGTTTGCTTTGGGATTAAAGGTCGGCTGTGTAAACACCAAAGTCGCGTATCGCTTTGAGCAAATGTTTTTCAATGAGACCGCCATGATTATAAAAAGAATAGAAAAAATAATTTAAGGTTTTTTTTTTCCCCTTTATACATTGGACTCTTCATAATCCCGTTTTTTTTTGTGTGTGCTTCGTGTGTCTTTTTAATCAGATCCGGGTATTTTTTTTTTCCACCTTTTAACCAAAGTTTAAACATGATTATAGCCTTAGGCTAATTGCGGGGAATTTTTCCCGTTCTGAAAAGGAAAGGAATGTTAAGTGCCCCGTGAAACCAAATTAGTGATAACAAAGGAGATTTTGTTTTTATTTAGTTCATTTTTTTTTTATTGTTACTATTTTTTGAGAGCTCTTCTTTAAGGATTTTTCTTAATTTATCTGGACTTCTTTATGTTTAAATTTAATACCGTATATTTTTTTTTTGTGTCTTAAATATGATCAAATATTGCGATTTTTTATGATTTCTGGTTAAAATTTAAGACACAAGTTCATTTTAAATATTGTAATATTTATATTAGTATTCGCTATATTTGTAAATAATTTTTAAATATTTTCTGAGGTGTATTTGAAATTTTTTCGTGGGTTTTTCGTAATTTTCAGGATTACGTATGTTTAAATTTTTAATATAGTATATATTTTTTGTCTTAAATATGATCAAATATTGTGTTTTCTATGATTACGTAGATAATTCTGGTTGGAACTTGAGACTGGAATTGTATTTAAATATTATATTTATATATGTTAGTATTAGTTATATTTGTAAATATGTATTTAAAAAAATATTTTCTGAGGTACATTTGAAATTTTGTTGTCGGTTTTTCTTGATTTATATGGAGTTCTTTATGTTTAAATTTAATACCGTATATTTTTTTTTTGTGTCTTAAATATGATCAAATATTGCGATTTTTTATGATTTCTGGTAAAAATTTAAGACACAAGTTCATTTTAAATATTGTAATATTTATATTAGTATTCGCTATATTTGTAAATAATTTTTAAATATTTCCTGAGGTGTATTTGAAATTTTTTCATGGGTTTTTCGTAATTTTCAGGATTTCGTATGTTTAAATTTTTAATATAGTATATATTTTTTGTCTTAAATATGATCAAATATTGTGTTTTCTATGATTGGGTAGAAAATTCTGGTTGAAACTTGAGACTGGAATTGTATTTAAATATGATATTTATGTTAAAATATAAGTTATATTTGTAAATATTTTTAAAATATTTTCTGAGGTACATTTGAAATTTTGCTGTCGGTTTTTCTTAATTTATCCGGATTTATTATTCTTAAACTTATTATCGTATACCTACATATATTTTTTGTCTTAAATATGATCAGGTATTGCGTTTTTATGATTAGGTAGATATTTCTGGTTAGAATTTGAGACTGAAATTGAATTTAAATATTGTAATATTTTTATAGGTATTTGTTATATTTGTAAATATTTTTTGAATGTTTGCTGAAGTATATATAGAATATTGTGGATTTTTCTACTGGGGGAAATATTGAGGGCTTTTTGTTTTCAAAGTATATAAGTATTTCGGAGGATCACTTTTTCTTAAGGTTTACGTATTCAGTTTATTTCGTACAGGGTGCGCCATAAATTCGTAAATAATTTAAAAATCTATAAAAATTGTAGGAATTGGTATATTTGAATGCTGTTTGCGAAAAAAGTAATTCTCCCAAAAAGGAAAAGGGGGGGGGGAGACCTTTTTTTTTAGTACAGGAAGAAAACTTGATTCAAATTTTTGTCGATAGAAGGCGGTTTGCATAACTTATAGAATTTATTATGACTAAATTTCAATAGTAATCCTACATATTCGCCATGTTCATTGTTCATGTTGTCGTATTGAATGAGCTTACCCGGGCACGGCAAGGAGGACACTCAGGAGAAGACAAAGCCGCATGAAGATGAGATCTGGTCAAACTTTTGACAGTGAGAATGTAAATTGGGTGGCAGATATTTCACTTAGGGGTATATGCACTTGGGGGGTCACCCAGAAAAACCATTTTGGTGATGCTTCCAAGATGACCTTAGCCATGTTCAACTCTTTTTCCCAAAAATATTTCTGTTGACCGCAGAGTTGCTGTAGAAATGCATTTCTCGCCAAGAGTTATTTATAAGAAATAATTGGCGGTTTAGCAGACAATTGGCAACATTTTTAGAGAGAAGGGGCAATGTCCCGTGTTTATGATCTCACTTTCACGTAATTTCCTGATCAAGCATGGTTACGAATCAAACATGGAATTTTTCATTTGTGATATTGAGTCCTTGTTTTTTATTCAATTGTTGAGATAACAACTTCACGCACAGTATTTGATTACATCTGATTATATTTTTCACATTTGAAATATCTTGAAAACGTCTACCTTGGCTGCAACGACTACTCGGTTATAACGAGCGAATTTCCATCAAACTTCGATGTCGTTATAACCGAGTTTGACTGTAATACGCCTACAATGAAATCGTATCATCACATGCATCTTCTAAAGAAAAACATCCTATACCAATAAAAAATTATAGGAATGCAGTATATATTTTTTCTTTTGTGTACTAATAACAACAGTGAGAGAGAACGGGTATTAGAAACTTATCTATATATCGTTGCGCTTATCACGTAAAAGAGTTCCTCCCTCAAGATACTTGTCTCTTGTACTTCTCTTCGAAATCAAAGGCAGTAATTGCGACAAGGGGGAACGTCTTTGACAAGAGACCGAAAACTTGGAAGTATACTTGGGCCGTTGTTTTGTCACTTTCCCGTCACATGGTCCGCTTCCTCTTCCACCAACCAACGTCATGATGGTGTAAAATATTTCCCAGTTCTAATTGGACCATTTTCTGAAGGGTTCGAGTTCCTGCTGACGAAAAGTCCTCTCTCTCTCTCTCTCTCATCCCAATTTCTCTCCCTCTATACCCTCTTTTTCCCGCACAACTTTCCCCCTTATAAATACCTCCAAAGTTTAATACCCCCGACCCGAAAAATTCTAGTCAGTAGTGGTGGTAGTAGTTGTGCCCATCCGGTGGTTCGTGCGGTGACACTTATGAGACATCAGCGTTGTCGTTTCTATCCCAACGGGAGTTTGTCGCTTGCCACTCTTGCTTCTCGCTAAGTGGTTTATCTAGGATATATCGGTGACAACTAGTGAAATCCAGTTATCGGGAACAAAAGTTGATGGTGAGAAGGAGGACTTGCACACAAACGTTGTAAACAACCCAAAAATTTAAGGCTTTGGGGTGGAGGGAGAGGACATTATATCCGAGGAGTTATTATCTTGAGAATTCACTTTTATGGAGTTCGTCATTTTATGTTACGGGAAACTTTCTATATATATATATGATTTGATGTTCTAGTGGGTAGATGTCGTAGGTATTCGAGTCTTCGAAATCATACGCAGTGATCTTCAAAAAAATCACCTAAGTTATCGGCCATGGCATAAAAACCACAACATATCGCTTCCTGTGTCTTGAATGCGGAAAAAAGAACTATTCTGACTATCGTACTCTAGCTTCTGCTCGTATGGTTTGTTGATCTGACGTGTAATATGAACTAGGTGCGAAGTGTCATTGTAAACAACAGGTTTCAGACACAAAGGTTGATACAGTCGGCTCCGCTCAAACTGATGTCAATGGCTCCAGCACACAATATTCGATTAATTCGATTATGTGGAAACAATTCGATTGCTGTTTAACACCAGTAGTCTAGGTTGTACTTGATAACTTCTGAAAGATCAACATAAAACTCCTGTAATAAATCAGACAACAAAATGAAATGAAAATTACATTGAATTACAACGATCATAATATCCGAGATTTCTACTTTTCATTGCGTAAGTTAGCGCTCTCTATGGGCTCAACCGACAACAAAAATAAAATAATTGAAATAAGTAAGTGAATGCATTCTAATACTTGAAGCAATACCCATTCTCAACTCTTAACTTGACAACATATTTGCCATTAATTTCCAATGCTTTATCTAATAAAAGTATTATATACATAGTGTAGTGGTTGATGTGTATTTACAGTTGTCGCGTGAGTCGTAACACGGTATTCGAATTAAACTGGGAAAAGTTGCTGAACTTATTTGGATTACGGGGAACTTCAACATTTATCTTTAACGGGAGAAATTTTGGTTTCAGAGGATTTTATTCGTTCAGGCATTGTATCTCTCTCTCTCTCTCCCCGTTTATCCGATTAAGCGGAGTCGACTGTATATAGTGTATTGTCATTCGGTCACACACCGAATAATTCACACACTAAGCTTATGCACAATCACTGTCAGGGCATCTAGACATAGGTGGATTTTTGTATGGTCATTTTGCCAATTTTTCCCCCATTATACTCTAATTTACTTGAATATTCACTCCTCAAATTTGGGACTTGGGCCAACTCCCCCCCCCCCCCGTAAACACGCCTCTGTCCAGATGAATCAGTGCCTGCTGGGGAATTACTCCTGTTACATCATCGAAAGGGTTCTTGTCAAGTTTTTCGAATCACGTGCACGATGCAAAGCTTTGTCAATCGGTGGATCCTCGCCAAATAACAACTTGATTTTTTTTAGCGATTGATTTTTGAGTCCTCCCCAGTCGAATCCTGACGGAAAACCGATATAAGATCAAACTATGACAAGTTAAAATCCAGATAAGTGCGAATTTCGTAAGCATAACCAAGTAACCACCTCAGTATAATTGCAAATTCTAAAAACATTTTGCCTTGAATATCTCACAATCCTCCAGAAACATTTTCGGACTTGGAATTTTTTCGACGAGTGGCATCCATAGGTTACCATCACGACAAAACTGTAGATATATGTACATGCCCTATACCAAAATTTTTTTGCGAAATTGTTCCGTAGGGTTTTATTACTCGCTGCAGCTCCAGTAATTATGTCCTGTATACCCAAGACTCAGTTGCTTAGATACGACGAGTTCAGGAGGTCGATCCTCTTCCATGTGTGGGTTGGTTTTTTTTTTCCTCTCCCTTTCTATACCAAATATGAAGAGGGTTGAGAGTGACTTTAATCATACCTCTCATTTATTTTAGACCCCCTTTTTCCATCCGTTCGTTTTTTTTTTTTACTACAGCCGGGGTCTCCTGTTCGTGTTGCCTGAATCGGGATCGGCATTAAAACGGAAAAAATAGAACGAAAACTTTTTCTAACGTATTTTGTTGCACTGGGATTGCAGGAGATTTCAATGGCAAAACTCAAACTTTCATGCTGCACATTTGAATTTGCTATAAGACGATATAAATGTGTGTGTGTGTGTGTGTGTGTGTGTGTGTGTGTGTGTGTGTAGGTAAGTTATGATCTATTTTCTGATTGTAACCAATCGTCACACCAATATTGTGCCTTCGATAAACATGCTTTCACCGGAATGAATGAAATATTTCATTATGTGTGATGTTTCTATATACAAGTCTTAAAAGCAAAATACCTATATCACATGCGTTGTTTATAAACGTATTTATCGCGAGAATTCCTTGTATACGTATTTGTCGCGAATATTACTTTCAGCATGTTATATTCAATACGAAATTCGATAGCATGAGACAAGTATATTTTTATCGTATATCGTTTATTATTCTAAGACTAAGAACAAAAGTTCTAATAATAATAAAACATTGATAATATCATAAAGTCATGGATATCGACAGCATTGATAATATCATAAAGTCATGGATATCGACAGCATTGATAATATCATAAAGTCATGGATATCGACAGCATTGATAATATCATAAAGTCATGGATATCGACAGCATTGATAATATCATAAAGTCATGGATATCGACAGCATTGATAATATCATAAAGTCATGGATATCGACAGCATTGATAATATCATAAAGTCATGGATATCGACAGCATTGATAATATCATAAAGTCACGGATATCGACAGCATTGATAATATCATAAAGTCATGGATATCGACAGCATTGATAATATCATAAAGTCATGGAATTTTAGAAAAACCCGATTTATCTCTTAGATTGATAGCCTAACGAAATATTTTTTTTCAATACTCATGACAGCCAGATTGGTTATTATTGTTATCATTATTATCGTGTTTATTATCGTCAGAGTCGTCTCTTTTTCGTCTCTTCTTAAACTATTCGCGTGACTCACATGAGGACGAACCCCGAAATCTCAACTTATACGCCAAATAAAACGAGGAAAAAAGGAGGAAAAAGGGGAAAAGAAGATGGAAAAAAGAAACTTCAGAAGAAACAGGAAAAAAAGGAAAAGGAACTTCATCTATATATATATACGTATATACACACAAGCCAGTAGCCACCTACTTCTACGAGGGTGGACGCAGGTGTCCTTGGGCCTCAGAGATGTAATCCCAGGGCCTTGCGAAAGGTCTCATGGGCTCCGACCCAAGGGTTCACCTCCCCTTACGCTGCCCCCGGGTGTTGACCCTCACCGGATTTGGGAGAAAAACTCGCCGGGAAAACGTTGTCACCTCATTAAAGGATAGGAGAGACCCCGTTTCTATTGCTTTTTTCTTATCTTTGGTCTATCTTCATTTATCTCTTTTTTTATGTTCTTATTTTTCTATTACATCTATTACTTATATTGCGTCCGCCAATTTTCTAGTCTTTTTCTAAATCTCACAAATAATTTACTCGATTTGAGATTTTATGGTGAAATAAGTAACCAAACTCGGTTATAACGATGTTCGGTTGTAATCACTCGTTGGTTATAACGTCAATAAGGTCTGGGCCTGATTTTTATAGAGAATAATGTTGATGTGAATCTTGCTTATAATTTCGATGGAACTACGACTACCTCAGATATAACGGCACATTTCCATCGATTTTGATTTTGTTTTTATGGCGTTTTCTCAAGAAATTCCAAGAATTTGAGCTCAATACGGTAAGGGAAATGTTCGACCGTTGCCTTACTGCTCGATTTTCTTTTAAACAATGCTTCCGATAACTATGATTTCAGATTTCGATCTTTCATTTATATATATATTTGTTCTTTTTTTTTTATTTCAGTGCAGTTATTTATGTTTTGAACAATATTCCCGATAACTATGACATTCCAATTATTTTCATCCATAGCTAGGATCTCCATATCAAGTAACATATATCATAAACATAACTTATGATTTCAAACAGTACTTTTTAGCAATTCTTTTGAAAACTATGACTTTCAAACAATGCTCGCGAGAACAATGATTTTAAACAATACTGTCGAAAACAATGATTTCAAACAATGCTCCCGAAAACCATGATTTTAAACAATACTGTCGAAAACAATGATTTCAAACAATGCTCCCGAAAACAATGATTTCAAACAATGCTCCCGAAAACCATGATTTCAAACAATGCTCCCGAAAACCATGATTTCAAACAATGCTCTACAACAATTCTCCCGAAAACCATGATTTCAAAAAATGCTCTACAACAATCCCCCCAAAAACCATGATTTCAAACAATATTCTCAAAAAAACTGATTTTAAATAATACTCTTGAAAACTGATTTTAAATAATACTCTTGAAAACTGATTTTAAATAATACTCTTGAAAACTGATTTTAAATAATACTCTTGAAAACTGATTTTAAATAATACTCTTGAAAACTGATTTTAAATAATACTCTTGAAAACTGATTTTAAATAATACTCTTGAAAACTGATTTCAAACAATGTTTTCGAAAATTATGATTCTAAACAATTAAACTGAATTTTAAAAAAAGTGTGATTTCAAACAATACTATCGATAACTATGATTTTCTTGACATTTTTCTCCATGTGGATGAAATCTCTCTTCCTATCAATTTTCTTCATAATTATGAGATCTCAAACAATGTTCTTGATGACCAGTTTCTGCTGGGTTTCAGTTTCACCATTGACACTAAGAATTCAGAAGTACATACCAAACTATTCATGACAAAATCTTATATGCATATGAAAATTGTATATTTTTCGGGGAGGAAATAATGGTTGCCTGTAATAATCTTTGTTGGAATCATTGAAGTAAAAAAATGTTGTCAGACGGTCTTTTTGACAATATTGATGGCATTTATCGATTTTTATCAAATAACGTTAAATTCGATTGTTGTTGCTAAAGCGGTCACACACACAGCATATGGGTTTGGATATTAGCTTTAGGGTTGTTAGATTTCAGATCTGAATAGATTTTTATGATTTTTTTTGTTATCTGCAGAGATTTTTATCGATAGTAATTTTCATAATTTTTTAAATTTTGTATTTTTGTACGATTTTTTTTTATGATTAAAACGCACAGATTTTTTTATGTCCATAGATGAGCTATTTTTATTGTTAATTATTATTATGTAGATTGTTCTGATTTAGATAATTTTTGATTTGTGTAATTTAGATTTACGTGATTTCAGATATTCATGAATTTTGAATTTTTCTTATTTTTATTGCCTTAAATTTCAGCGTTTTTGTAATTTTACTCTTGACGCATTTTAGGTTTAGTATAGATTCATAATTCAAGAATTTTGTAGATTTTTGTCAAAAAAAATGGGCCGTGTTGCATTTTGTTTTATGGATTGGCATCGATTTAAGTGACTTAGATATAGAATAGCGTAAAATAGAAGTATTTCATGTTTTGACTACTCAATTCAGCCGATTATTTGGCTCTTTTGTAAGTCACTGTAATTTCACACTCACGAAGGCTAACTAATAATACAAATTCATTAACATTAAGGCCAAAAATATTTGAAAAACAATTATTATAAATCTATAGGAAAGAAAAGCAAAATAGACAGGCATCTTAAAACTTATCATTTTAAAATTACAGTAAGAAAAAGGATGAAAATTCAAATTTATTTGAAAAAATTATTTGCATTGAATTTTCAGCCCCAAATTCCCATATATCATACCTAAGTTCACCTTCGAGATACCAATACATTCAAATACGAATTTTTCTAGAAAAAAAATCTGATTTTCCCGGAAACTTAAAACACAAAATTCCATAACGTCCATTGCTGTAAATGTTGTTGAATTCCACGAAAATTATATAGTCCAATGAGCCTTATTCCTTTAACTTAATTCATTCTCAATTAAATAACTTTGATATAGAATATCATAAAATAGAAATATTTTAGGTTTGAACTACTCAATACGGCTGATTATTTGTCTTTTCAAAAATCTCACTATAATTTTACACCCACAAACACTTATTAATGATACGCAAGGTTCAAAATATTTGAGAAACACTTACGATAAAACTGCAGAAAAGTAAAGAAAAAAACACAGGTCTAAGGCTTATATCATTTCAAAATTACAGGGAAAAACATGAAAAAAATTCAAATTTATTTCATGATTTTTTATTGAATTTTCAGCCCCCAAATCCCATATAACATATCCAAATTCACCTTCAAAACACCAAAACATTCAAATACGAATTTTTCCGGAAAAAAATTCCGATTCCCCGGAAACTTGAACCTCAAACTTCCATAACGTCCATTGCTGTAGATGGTTTTGAAATTATAGTACAATAGCCCTTATTCCCATAACGCCGTAAAAAAAAAATTCCGAATATTTTCGTTTTCTCACCTAAAAATTGAACTTTAACCTCTTTTTGTGTGAAAACTTTAACCTATATATAAATATTTCTCAACTTTAAAAAAAAAAACTTTTTTCCTAAAAAAAAAAAACGACATTCTAGCATATCTATATGGAATTAAAATTTTGATATTTTTCTCTTGTCTTTCGTCGAGAATGAATTAAGGGGTGAAAAAAACAGAATGAATAAGATATGTGCAGGGAAAAAAAAACGGGACAGAATATGTATTTCGAAAAAATGTCGCAAGGAACATTCGATTATTACGTTGTTGTACCAACGAAACCTCCCTAATGCCATTTTAAAGTTTTAAGACGTCTCATCTTTTCCTCGCTTGTCACGGTTTTCCTCGGAAAAACAACAAAATAAAAAGCAAAACCCTTCTTACCCCACACACCCTGGAAATTTCTGGAATGTTTTACACATTCCTTGAGCCACCTCGCCCTCCAATTTGGTATTCCGTAAAATATATATATATATATATATATATATATATTCTTGGATCCTGATTCAATCCTTTCCATACCCACCATCTCAACATCCCTTTTTTTACAAATCGAGGAGGAAAAGTGTTGAATTTCTTCACTTCCATAGATCTCCATACATTTTATTCCTTGTATTTTGTTTTTCCCCCCTAGAGAATACAAAATAATATATTGTAGTAACACATACGCAAGCGTGTGAATGCAACTAACGCACAATTTGCAATTCTCTGTTTCAAAAAATATGCGCGCTAATCGCTATACCGTTTGCTTATTATTTCCCAGGGTTCTTAAAGATAGAAATATTTATATATAATTTTTGTATGAATGTGTGTGAATTGTAAATTTTATTATTATTATTTTTTTTTTGGTGTGTGTTTTTTCCCGCCTCATTAAATCATCAGCTGTTGGCATCAACATGGGAAGACATTGGTGATTCCTATTCTGAGATTTTTTTTTTCCGTCTTCATCGTGAATAGGGATTTACCAGAGAAGGATGCGTAGAGTCTAATTAGGTATCGATATATCAGTGTCACATTTGAATTCAACTATTTTTTGAATGCCGTTGCAAATATGGAATTTATAAGGCCTCATGTGTTTTCGGTCAATGCTTGTCAGAGGTACCATTACGAATCAGGGATTCTAGGGTTTCGGGTGGGTATTAATGCTAGAAATTCTAATATTTTCGCTCTTGAACGTTTCCAAAATGTAACGCAGCGAGGTTTTACCTGGTTCCCCTGGTTCATCAGAAATAAGCATATACGTAAAGATACCAAGATTGAAATAATCATGGATCATTATTCCAAAATGTTCCCCAGAAACTGCTATGATTCTCTTCACTACTCTGACTATGAACATATTCGTGAAATCACCAATTATAATAGCACTGATATTTTCAGACTCAAAAAGCCTAATTATTTTCTCGAGATGTCCAGACCCAATGTTCCGGGTCTTTGACATGCACTTGTATTATATGGCTAATTTCTTCCTTCTGGTACTGTCAGAATTTATACACTGCATGTGTGATCATAAATACTTCACGAGTTACACATACTATATTCCCTATTTAACCCGAAGTTAAATATTATTCATCATTATTTACATATCTTCATTATCATATCCATATAGCATTAATCTATTAATATGTTGCATCTTCAGCGTCTTACTCATCATATGATAACCTTATCATCATCTATTCACATTGCATCATATTATCACATTGCATCATATTATCACATTGCATCATATTATCACATTGCATCATATTATCACATTGCATCATATTATCACATTGCATCATATTATCACATATAATTAGCATTAATTATCATCAATATACGATATTCATTAGTTCCTGTGGAGGTGGCTGGTAACTCCTGGGATAAAGGTATACTTCCAGCCGCATTTTTAAAAGTTTCGTCATCTTAGAGATGGTGTGAGATGACTTAAATTGCCATCATCCCTATTCTTTCATACCAACCATGGCTTCAATGCATTACAGCATTTAATTGGCAGAGTGACGATGAACGGTGTATGAGCTGTTGAAGTCTCATCTACGGTATCCCGATATACGAGTGAAGGTTCAAGGTTAAATAGCCAGCCCAAGCGGGCTGAGACTCGTCTAAACTTTAATTCTGGTCACGTCTAGGACAGTGTTGTGATGGGTCCAACACATTCTGTCTTGATCGGTAATAGCCAGGAGAGTTCAGTTTTCTTCGGTGAAGTTCGGTTAAGATACTACCGATATATTCATTTAGAATTTTTTAGGTTAAGACAAGGGTTATTAACTATTAACCTCTTGCAGCACCGACCCAAAATTCCCACAATACGATCATTTTCATAACTCATCGGCCTAATTTTGATTCGAAAATTCTTACTATACAGTGTGTTTATAATTAAAGTTCCACTTTGAAATGGCCATAAAAGGAAAACTACTAGACAACATGTTATAAAACCTGGTAATAGTTTACAGGAGGTCATGGAATTCAATTTTCCGCAAAAAAGTTCAAAACTCACCACCAGCGGGGAATGGCGCTGTATGAAATATTTTTTTAAACGAAACACGACATGAAGACATCGGTTTAAAATGTTTTTAATCGTTTCTAAAACGTTTTACAAAGCATGTTCAATGTAGCATCCACCATTTTCTGAAAGCACGTAAAATCGCATTACTGCGTTCTCAACAGTAGCTCTTAGCGTATCAGAAGGAAAATTACGGACATGTCGTTGTATCGCATTTTTCAATTCCGCCAAATTGTTTATGTTATCACCATAAACAGTGACTTTGAGGTAAACCCATAGCCAGAAGTCAGAGGAGTCGATGTCTGGTGACCGGTGTGGCCAAAAACTAGGGAAGTATCGGCTTATAATACGGAAATCCGGTGAAATGGTACTGAATCGATTTTGCATAAAACCCCACAAACAATTTCGTTTCAGAAACGATTGTAAACCGATGTATTCATGTCTTATTTCGTTTAACGATATTGCACACAGCGCCATTCCCCGCTGGTGGTGAGTTTTTGAACATTTTTTCTCGCAAAATTGAATCCCATGCCCTTCTGTAAAGAACTACTACCAAATTGATAACATTTTTATGGCCATTTCAAAGTGGAACTTTAATTACAAAGACCCTGTATATTCAATATTAACAAAATTTTTAGTTTCTGGTAATTGGTAAAACTAGTCTATGCTTTGGTTTCTTGACCGGGACCAACAGGACCTGCGGCCTGACCTCGACCGCGCTCCGAATCGAACGGCGTCTCCCCTCCAAATTATTGAAAGTTTTCACTATTCTGATTTTTTATTAATTCTGGAATTATTTTACTCTATAATTTTCGATTAATTTTTATTAATTCTTGAATTATTTATGTCCTTCATTAAGCTGATGTGATTAGTCACAGGGGCTTCGCCTTGGTCGATAACTGCATGCAGCCTTTAGTATTTCCTGGTAATATTTTGTTAAGTTGCTACTGGTTATATCTAGAAGTCTAGCTCCAGTTATTAATAGTCATGTTGGATTATGGGAAATAATGTGATTTTTAAGTTCTCGTTCTTAATGCGTTATCGATCAGTGATTGTCATTACGAAACTGAAACAGTTAACTTTATCTTGAAGTTCACGCGTCCATCTTCTTTATAATGCTTTTCTAAGTGTAAATAATCATGATGTTTGTTTCGTGCATCATGCGAAAGCCGGTTAACTTGAAAATTCTCACAGACACAGGAGTCGAAACCTGGACTCAGGGGGGGGGGAAATCACACGAACATGTTAGCTCACCCTTCTTGAGCACTTGGACTTAGTTCCCTTTTCTAGGCTTACAAAATCTAGTCCAAAGAAACACGAATGCTATCGCATCCCACAGTAGAAAATGTGGGAAGTTTCTGTGACACATCCCCAGGCTACCGCTTTATATTTTATTCTAGGGATCTCTAGAAAGTCTCTATTCAGCCATTTTTTTTTGCCGGGCATGTTGTAGACCAGAAAGTGAGTAAAAGAGCGCGAGATTCATCCTTTTGTGCTTCCTGAATCACTATCTTGGCCAGCCAATTTTCTATCCAAGCGAAGGGATAAAAAAAAAAAAAATAGTGGGAGCCCTAAAAGTAGTTCAAGAGAGAGAAGATAAGAAGGACCCAACGTGAGAATCAGACGGAATTGTGGGTGTTTTCCCACCCCCAGCCCCTGTTCCTTTTCACTGTAAGAGACGGGTGTGATTTTGACGGATATCTCTCGGACTTACTTGATCACATGGTGTATAAGGGGACAATTCAAGCTCCCACACAGACATTGCCGTGGATATAAAAGAGCTCCTTCTCTATCCTACGTATCCTTGATGCCATCCATCTAGTCTGACGTCATCGACGGTCACGTGATTCATCTGTTAGAGCCGCGAGAAGTAGAATAGATCTGATTAGTAGGCTTCTCACATGCATGTGATGTCCCGAATAAAGCAAGTGAGAGTCCAGGTCACGGGCGAGATGGACAATAGGTGAAGGTCATTTTCGCTTCGAAAACTGCAGCAGATATTGTCCGTGGATCTTAATTAGCATGGGTTTATTAGTAACGATTAGTTAATGAGAAATCATTTATCGAAGAATGTTTGTCCTATTTCAGTGTCTATTCCGCTTTGTGCGGAAAATTCAGTAGCGACAATTCCCCGCCACGCAACTGACCGAACGGAAAATTTACCGCTGAGAAAAAAGTCACCGCTTGGAATAAATTCATCGACAAGGTATTTACAGACAAAGTGACGCAGTGAATTGGTAGATGAGCAGGTGAATGAGTCGGTGTGAGCGAATGAGCAAGCGAGTGAGCAGGTGAGCAAGTCCCTAATACAATAACTCACTCATTTTGTCTACACACACAATACTCACTCGTTCACTCATTCCCTCATTTGCTAAATTACTCGGTCGCTCACCCACTGGTGACATACCGTTGTTGGTGAATTTTCCCAGTGGTGATTTTTCCGTAATCACCTCCATTCCTATATTGAGACTAAAACCGAAATCAGCATTCACTTTAGTCTTTAGTTTATTGAGTGTGTGAGTAAATGGGATGGCAAAAAGTAACTGAGTCAGTGAGTGAGTGGACAAGTGACTGAGCGGACAAGTGACTGAGCCACTCACTTTCTAGCTCATTCAATTCATTCGATTTCTAGATCAACTGAGCTGTTTACTCACTGCTCACTCACTTGCTCACTTATTGCGGCAAAAAACTACAAGGGTCATATTTAATCTCCGACCCGTGGGACATGGATCGAAGACCCTAGGTCTAAGGCCGGCATTGCAATCTAAAAGTTTTGTAAAAGCTCTTTGATAAAGCCTAAAAAACGCAACTAATAAGCGAATCGGTTACACTCGATTGGTAGTTTTTTTTCAACTTTTGTAAAAGATATTCCATCAAACTTTTATGGTGTAAACCCGGCCTAAGACACTTTTTGCAAAGTACATGAACCAAATTGAGAAACAACACGATTCCCACCTTCAGGAACCGACAGTCACTTCCAAGTGATGCACAAGTTTTCCCGTGACAGACTCTCGTCACCTTTTCAGTGTACAATATCTTATCTCATTGAAGATCTATCTCTACTTTTCTGGCAACAAAACACACTTCCGAACTCGTATATAAATCCCGATTTTCTCACCACAAATCTCCAAAATTCTTGATGTCGGAATATCACAAACGCATCCGTGAGAAAAATCGCCTCTCCCCCTCTCAACGTATATATTTCCAAACTCTTCTAGGTGAACACTCGCCCATTTCATCCTTCTATTAAGCTCCCCAACACCCCCTCTCCTTAGTTTTTCCCGTTCCCCCCCCCCCCCCTTAACTCACCCTCTGTAATCAGCTACTATGTGTCTCCCATTCCGTCTCCACCCTCTCACAGAGAGCAAGAGAGCCAACGATGAGAGCTGAAGAGCTGAGTGGAGTTGTTGTTACTGCTGCTGCTGCTGCTGCCCCTTTTCCCGGGACTAAAATAAAAAAACGGGACAAGGAGAGAGAGAGAGAGAGAGGGGCTAACCGAAGCTAATTTTAATCGCATTTGCTTACACACGGCTGCTAATGCCCTACCACGTGCTGCTAATGAATTTTAATTACTCTCTTATAAGGAGCAGGGAGAGTGCGTACACACACAGGCTCTTTATAGGAGAGTGTTCGGAGGGGAAATCACTCTTCCCTCGCTCTCCTCTTACCATACTACTTTATGGTAAATGATAAAAGGGTTGGTGGTTGTTGTTTTTTTCACTTTTCGCTCACCCTTTACGTATATTTTTGTTGATTAATATTTATTTATTTTTTTGAGTGTGTGTGTGTGTGTGTATCCTAAACACGTACCGTTTAAAGGGATGTTAGTGCTGATGGAAGTGTAAGTGCATGAATATACTGGTTTAATTATGTATTTTTTTCCCCTCTAATTCTTATTTTTTTTTTCGCCCGAAAAGAAGTAAAATGGGAAAAAAACTAGCATTAAGTAAATGAAATGTATTTTTCTTCGCGAGACTTTTAGTGCTAAATGTTGATTTTTGTCTTGTTTTTTCTATGGGTTCTTGAATACGGATGTCAAGAGACTTATTAATTGATATGATTCTTTTGAATGGGAATGGTTTTTGGTTGTTTTTAATTCGTTCACGAATTATTATCGTGCTTATAGTCATTGAAAAAAATGGGGGTTTTTTTTTGTTATAATGAATTTATGATTAATCATTATAAATTATATTTTGGAATCTTCCCTTGTTAGGGATTTTTATCTAGAGATTTAATGGCGGGTTTTTTGTGTTATTGGTTTTGTGGATATTTGACTGGGGTTGGTCGAACGGTGACGAGAGTGATAATACAGTCAAACTCGGTTATAACGACTTTGATTGAAACTTCAGTTGGTGGTCTTGACTAATCCAGGTAGTATAATGCTAAGGAGCCTTGCTTATAACGTCGATAACGAATTTCGGATCGAATTTTTTTTACGCCGTTTTCAGAACAAATTTCTAGAATCAGAACATATATCACATTCAGGGAATTTTGTTTGTTATTTATATGATACCTAACGATCAAAAATAGATTTATTATATTTTTATTTGATGACTTGCTCATTGATATGAACAGTAAACGGGATATACGAGGTATTCACGTATTTTCCCGTGATTTTGCCCTTCCTTTTCTATGAGACTATACAAGGGTGTAATGCAATTTTGGATTTTTACAATGAGTAAAAAGGTTGGGGAACATTAAAGTTTACTGTAAAGCTGTTGGATATGCATCAGCTATTTAACCGTGTCGTTAACTGACAAGACCGGAAGTGTGAGTATGTGTGCCTAACAGTTTGAGTGCGTATACAGGGTGTCCTGTAAATGTTAATACGGCCTTTATCTCATCAACCGTCCTTCGTAGAGGTATAATTCCAATTTAACAAAATGCTCAACAGGCCTTCAAAAATTACCCTGTACCAGTTTTCGGAGTGAAAATACAGTGTGTAACAAAATAAAAATTCTAAATTTTTGTACGGCCTCCTGGGCTCTAATTCTCAGTTAAAAAGTTTTCCTGTCTCAAGTGATGCCAACAAAACAAATTCTATGTTTCTAAGGGCAATATTCACAGAGATATTCGAATTTGAAAAATTCGGGAAAGAACAGCGCTGAATGCAGGTAGAACGGTTTTCCCGTATTTATAACGCCCTTATTTCCCAAATTTCCTTCTTTTTTCGAATTCAAATATCTCTGTGAATATTGCCCTTAGAAATTTGTTTTGTGATTCGCGTGGCGGTAAATTTTCTTTCCGGTGAAATGTTGTCGGGGAATTTTCCGCACACGGTAGAAAATTTTGATTTGTTTTCCCGGAGGAATACAATTTCTAAATGTATGTTTGGAATGGAATTCATATTAGAACGAAAAATTGAAATAACTTTTACCATTAAGCATGCGTATAGTACAGTGAGCGTTAATATGCAGTGTATACTGGAAACAAAAATCGCTTGGTATTACGTGAGAGGTCTCCTTCCCTAACTGTCCCAAGAGGCCTAAAAAAGATACAATTTCACACTTGATCGCACGAAGCCAAGGAATAGGTCGCAATAGGAACTAAACCCTGCTCACATACATATGAGCAAACCCCATTCTCCCCCTCTTCTCTGTGTTGGAAAATTCCTATCCTATTCAGGTCTCGTGAAGGCATTGGATGATCCCGTAATGATTAGAACAGATTTATACTCACTTCCCTCTTCTTTAGCTACGACTGATACTTGTATCCTCCGACTCTCTCTTCGCTCACTTTTTTTACTATTCGCCCCCTCGAAAAATTCGATTTTCTCACTTCAAATACGTTTGAAATAATTTTTTTCCATAATATCTGTTGATTCTTCACACATGGTATATACATTCAAAACTTAAGCATCTGTGGTAAGCACGTGCGTTGTGCTTACCACAGATTTTGAATATTTCTTGTGTTTACCATATTAGCATTTTTGTGTTTTCCATATTTGCATTTCTATTGTTCCCCCTTTTTTTTTCTCGGGCTGTGGCTTGCATTGTGCTTGCCACAGATGTTTATTTTTTCATTGTTCTGTGTTTTCCGATGTTATATATCTGATATATAACATATAGATAACGGATGTTTCTCCCCACCATAGGCAGAGATAGACTTGGAAGTCTTGGGGGGGGGGGCACGATGATAATGAAGTCAATTCATATATACATATATGCATTAGATCAGTCGACTCCGCCTTTGACGCTGGGGGGGGCATGCCCCCACGTCCCCCCGTATCTTCACCCATGTCCCCACCCTTTTCATACATATGTGCTTGGTGCATTGAACTTACCATAGATGCTTAACCTTTGCATTTCTGTTCCTCCCCCCCCCCCTATTTTCTCTTTATTTATTTCTTGGACTGTGACGTGCATCGTGCTTCCACAATTATTTTGTGGTTATTAAAAATATTTTAATTTTTTAACCCCCCCCCCCCCCTCCATATACTTTGAAAAAGTGTTCTCATGTTTGATTCAGGTGGAGTGATGGATTTGATGGGCTGGGGAGGGTGTTGATACTTTTCCAACAGATACCCTTTACGTTAGAGGTTCCGTAAGGAATATTAACGGGGATATCTGTCTGGTAGTTCAAGTTCAAGCAACTAAGTATCACACGTAAATATGGTGTAGGTATCTCAATTCACTCGATATTTCTAACAATTTTAAAATGTGTTATGACGACTTCTCATCAACCCTGTAAATTTTTTATTGCTCTATTTGGATTTAAAAAACCTACAAAAATATTATGCAAATTTAACTAGTGGAATGGATTCATTACATAAGATTTTATCCCCAGTGGACAGAATAATCATAACTTTTTTTTTTCTCTTTCACAGGTAAATCTAACTTTTATCAAGAATATTCTGAGATTTCGTGAGTGTTTGCACATTTCCTTAGATATTTTTACGTTTTCGTGTAATCCGGAAAATATTCTAGTATTTATGTGATTCATACATTAACTTTTATTTCCGGATCATCTCTTATTGTATTTCCTCTCAAGCCCCCTATCGTGAATCTCAAAGTCAATACATGTGCAACATGGATTTTTTTTTTCAGATATTACATTAATATTACTTCTTAAAAATGAAAAGAAATATATATATAACATGTTGAATCGACGAAATGTATTCCACATAAATAAATGGATAAGCGACGCTCGGAAAACCGGCCGGCGGGTCAAGGAGAACTTGACCAGTAGAAATTAATGAACAGAACCAGGAAGGGAAGCGGAACTAATGGACGGAAAAAGTCGTGGAAAGAGGAAACAAGAGGAAAAAAAACAAAAACAAAGATGGGCAATGGCGGACCATGGCCATCAGTAGGTGTAAGACACGGAATCAAAGGAACAGAAAGAAAAAAAAAGAAAACACTCTGAAGTAGCCGACCGTATACACCTTCCACAATGACGCCCGGTAATTAGGTAATTAACAATAATTAATTGTGCCTTTGACCGGCTGCCTTGCTTTGCCTGAGAGTAAGGATCCTCAAGGTAGGAAAACAAAGTTAGAGAAGAAGAAGGGGGGGGGGTGCCCTGAAAGGACAGAAACAAAACAACGTCTGGAGTTTCCGTAGGGTCCATCTTAATGCGAAACGAAGAAAAATCAGGATTGTGCAAGGGAGGAGAAACGTCTGCTGGGAATCAATCCAGATGGGACTCTGCGTGAGGAAGTCACAATGACTTTCCCATTCTTTTTTTGTTCTCTATTGTTTGATTCACTAATACAAGTAGTTAATATCAGTAAAGGAGGGGGGGGGGGAATTATGATGATCGAGTACACGTGTCAGTTAAAAGTAACTGCCTAAGGCCGGGTTTTCCAAGAGCAGAATTTCTGCGCAGTGTGCAGCGTAAAAACGGTGATTGGTTGAAAACTTGCAATTCAGGTTTTTTTGACCAATCAGCGTTTTCACGCTAAGCGCACCATAGAAAACCTGCTCCCAGGAAAACCCGGCTTAAGGGTGCGAACAAAGTGCACGCTTGTTTCCGATTCTGTAAATCGTCGCAGTTACGGATCGGTTAGAAAACCTGAAATTCAAGTTTTTAACCAATCCGTAACGGAGCTGATTTGCAGAATCGGAAGCCGGCGTGCTCTATGCTCACACCCTACGGCTTGACGACAAAGATCCCTTTGTTTCAAAAACCGTGTGTGTTCTCAAAAAAAAAGACGTCTGTAAGAGCCATCAACGTGCTCCATGCTTCACGCCATCGTATCGTGCGCAGTGAGAGGTAAAATTCTGCACTTCCCCGTGCTTTTTCCGGGGCGGGGGGGGGGGGTGTGGATTAGTTGAGGACGGACTGAAGTGACAGGTCCGAACTGTGGGGTCGATGTTTCTGTGATTCCCAAGATTGAAATTTGGCGGGGGAGATTGTTTATTGGGAATAGCATGAGTGGTTATCATGGACATCCGCTCAGTATTCCATAATACTATTTTATACGCCACGATGTAATGTGACTGTAATAATATGCAACATACTGTAATGCGACTGCAGTAAGACATTGTTTGCAGCGTCCTACTGCGCGCCGTTGATGTTGTGTTCAGTGTTCGAATTGCTTAATCGAGGGGGGTCTATGGACATTGAATAGTGTCCAAGCTAAAGCTGTGTAGTAGTAAAATAGACGGCCGGCACACTACTTCACCGCACACCAACTCCGGTCATATATCACCATACGGCAATTTTCAACCATAGGAGTTAGGTGGGAAATAAAGGCTCCATCCATCGGTGGTCGCCCCAGGTTTGGTAGGTAAAGAACTTACTTCTAACGTTCTATGCCCGGATTCGTACCCACGGACCTTGATGGTAACCTTCGTAGTGGCAGACGAGCATCTTACCACGGCGCCAATCGGCCGGCCCACAGGTACCGCTTGTTATTAAGGGCTAATATCTCTTCTTGCATAATACCATGTTTAATTCCCGCATAGCATCGCCTATATATACATTGCGTGATTTGTGATTTGAACATGGTATAATCATTCCGTTTCTGCAACAATGTAAGAGTAGGCTACTAAGAAATGAAATCCAGGGAAATAATTTACACGGAAAAAATCTTGATCTGTTTCTCCAATCGTGTATTTTTCCAAGGTTTTGTACCTACTACTGTCGTACGCCACATAATTTTTTAGTCGTTTTCCGAACACTAGGCGCAAATTAGAAACTGCGGATGTCTGGACCAGCAGCGATTCGGATTTGGCAGCAGGAACTTTTTCTGCTAATTTGATGAATTTCAGCACACTGAGCACTTATTAGTGACAAGATTGCAAGAGAAGTTGTTATTCGGACACAGACGTGACAGACAAAAGTTTTTGTGCCTGCTACACTCGTATGCCACGTAATTTTTGTTGCATTTCCTGCACATCAGGCGCTAATTAGAGTTCATTTGTAGGCCGACTCCGACAGACACAGACGTGACAGGTTGGTTTTCTAGTAACACTGATTAGATAATTTTTTTGTTGCAGTATCTGCTTCCTAGAACTAGAACTACGGGTTAAAGCTGCTTTTGATGATTATTTGTCAATGCACACACTCCAATTATCCGTGTACTAATCCCTCAGCACATGCCCAACTGAATCTGAATGAAAAACTAAAACCAGTCACTGAAACCAACTTGAAAATTAGTAAGTTCTGAAAAATTTAATAACACTATCGGTGTAATTTTTCAACGTCTAAAAATTTCGAGAAGAAATCCTAATATCTTTTTCCCGTCTGTGACCTATTTGTTAAAAAATTTAAACTTTTCTTAGTTTTTATTTCTATTGTTTTCTTCTGAAGGGAAGTGTTTTAGAAACGATATCAGGACTGATTGAGTTAAGGTCTGAAAATCTCAGTCCAAAAAAAAAAAAACCCTTAAAAGGTTTTTCTTTTTTTTGTTTCTTAGAAGGGAGGGAGAACTCTAAAGAGAGGGAACTAAGGAGAAAGAGAGACAGAGAGAGAGAGAGAGAGGGCAATAACGAAAGAAGTAGCCACATTTCCCCCTCATTTCGACCCTCTTTACTGGACTCAACTGAGTCTCAACACCAACGACCAAAACCCCTGCCCACCGACCAGCTAACAAAGATTTCCAGGGGAAATAAACACACACACGCACAAAAAAAAAAAAAGAGGGAAAAAAAAACGCTGTAAGAAACGGACATTTTTCCTAAAAAAGGGAGAAATCAAAACTAAAAAAAAAGATGGCGCAAGGAAACACACTAAAAAAAAAAAAAAAAAAAAAAATGTAAGGGAGAAGCATATACCGGGCTAAACGAATTACACAACAACCTCCAGTGGAGTAATTGCGTTAGCTGAGGACCGGGCTCAACAAAGCGTCCGCGGGCGTAATCAGGTTGGGAACCTGCGAACAAATAAGGGCTTTCTCACTCCACCCTCTACTACCACATCTTTGCTAAGGTTCCCCGCCCTTTTTTTTTTCTATTATTACTTTTTTTTCCCCCTCCTGTTTTCTCCCAATTTCCACATCTCCTTTTTAGCAGGGATCTTCTCTCTCTCTCTCTCACTCTTTTTTTCCTTGAGAAACCTGGATTCCGAGACCCTCTCCCAGGGGGTCGGTTCATTGATAGCAGCGCAGCTGTGAAGAAAATTTTCTTGTCTCGTAGAGGGAAGGGGAACCTCGTCTCGTACATACCTCGCATATCCTTAGTCTCGGAGCGATAAAATATATATGTATGTATATACTGGTGTACACACACACACATATATATATATAAAATCATGTAGTTCTTGAGAGTGAGGATTATGTTGTACCATTTGTCGCCTGGAATTTCTCCACCTCATCATCGGGAAGTGGAGGAGTTGTACGTGTGGGAAACTGCATGTGGAGACATACAATTTGAAATGCTCAAAGACATTGCCGACGCATGTTTTATAATATTACGGTGGATGCAGCCTTTATCCCTGGTGCGTGATATGCCTTCGGGGGGGGGGGGGGAATGGAACAGGCAACTGCCTCTGGTTTTGTATCTTCATTACCCTGGGATTCTTCGGTTTTATTGAGATGGCGTTACAAGTTTTGAAGATAAAATTTTGTTTTATAGAATCTATGTTGGAAAAAATATGCATTGTATCTTGTTTATGTACTGGGTGTTTATAATGGTTATAATTTACCCCGCAGCGCATGCTGGAATATGGACTCGGAGACGCCCTTGGGGTCTCTTAGACACCTGTGTTTATTTTGGTGCTGTTATTTAAGTACAGGGAAATGAATTTGTGTATCTTGTAATACATAATAGACTCACTTAAACGTATACAGATTTTTTTTTACTTCAGTTGCGTTCTACACTCTCCTCACCCGCTGTCTCACTGTATATTGACGGATCAGGGCCATGGTCACTGAAAATTACGTTATCACTAACTTTGTTGTTGCCTTCGAAAATTTTTTCTCCTGCACCTTCACCGTCTCATTTTTTATGTTTTCTTAACCTCTTCGCTCTAGAGCAGTGTTTCCCAAGGTGGGCGATGAAATAGTCCAAGGGGACGATAGAAGCTGTGAGTATAACATAGGATCCTATGGGTAAAGAAGGGGGCGATGAAAACAAAAAGTTTGGAAAACTATGCTCTAGAGGTACCCATAAGTGTACCTTCATTTTTAACGGTTTTGTGTTAAATAATTTTAAATTTTAAATAATTCCAATGGTTTTTTTTTCCCAAGTTAAGACATGAGGCATGCGTAAGGGTACTTAAGTCAAAAAGGATATCGGCCCAAATTAATTAATTAATTATTTTTCTATTTTTTTTCTTCAAAGTGTATTTTGACGTACAATACACACAAATCAATCGAAAAAAAATTAATGGTTAGTTTGGTTCAGGTTTCAAGTGGTTATATCTTACACCAATGATTGGCTCTGAGCCACCGTTTCGAGACATATTCAGAAAATCCCTCAAAAATAGGCCTTTGATATTGTTAAAACCAATTATTTTTAGTGACGGTCGAGAGTAATATTTTTTTAGCCCACTAAAACATGAAGAAAAGATATTTCCTGAACATTAATGCTGAGATTGTGCAATATTGGTTAGTGTACCTGTCCGTTAAGACTCGTTCCCCTTCAGAGACCACAAGCTTTTCTTTCCATAGTTTGTCTCAGCATTATTATCCAGAAAGTACCTTTTACTCTTAGCCAAGTGGTTTTATCGATGCAAAAACGAATTTACGACCGAAATGACTTGTGTTTCTGAAAAGTACTGAAAAGTACTGTAAACATAACGAGCTTAAACTCAGTCTACTAAACGAATGAACGAGCCCATGTTCATGGGTTGAGAGGATGCGAGCCCACTTCATAGAGAATGGGGTCTGTTGGAACCCGCGCATGCTGCTGGATAAAAGTAATCAGCATCATCTGGCTATCGAAACCACATCTAACTCGATTTATATGCATTTCAAACCGTGGAAGAATTATGCGTTTCTTTTGCAGAAAACTTTGAAAATTGGCCGACAGGAGCTCACTTGGACGTCGTGGGCAGTGATAAGTGACAAAATGATTATGTGGAATGTTGTTCATCAAAAACAGAATTTCATTGCTGTAAATATTTAAACGTGACATGCTTTTGTTGTTTTAATACTGGTTTAGATGGAATGTACGGCCAGACTATGATAACCACGGGTGTCCGTATCTTTTGAAGTTGAACTTGGCACTCCTATGAATGCATGGAATCATTGGATGACGTCCATGTGAGTTTTCGTGAAAATATTTTGTAGGAGGTCAACTTCAGATGATCTTCTCGCCCATCGCCCCTGTTTCCGTCTCCACGGAGAGTGTGTGCCTTACACGTGAACGAAACGTTCCTGTAGTGAACGACCAAGGTCCTACAGTTCGCTCGGAATCTTCCAACAGCGACCATTATTCGACAGTATTTTTAGTTTGTAGTAAACCCCTGAGAGCTGGGTCACGGCAGGGTGACACAGATATCAAAGTTATCCCCATACGACTATATAGATACTTCTTAGGGATCTGAATCTTTCTCCCCCACCCTATTCCTACGACGCGTTCCTTCTAGCACATCATCGGACCAAAGAGGCTGATCCCACTCCCAGACAATTCAGGAGAGAAGACGGACGGAAGGAAGAGAGAGAGAAGGTCACGAGGTTTCGAATTAAACCGTGTCAAATTCGTGTCGCTACTGCGCCTTGATCCGCTAAAACGGGGTGAAATTCCCATCACAGACTGTCCACTCCGCCTCCAGACTTGCCCGCGACACATCCTCGCGATGATATATCCACGATGAATTCCTCCCCATTCTCCTCCGAAATTCCATCGAGAGGGATGAGAGAGAGAGAGAGGCTCTCTCTCTAACTCTCTGGCGGACAGATCTTATCACGAATGGCATACAAAAAAAGAGAGAGAGAGAGGGAGACACTGTATGTGCCAGGCTGGACTTCCAAAGTGATAGCGGCCCTTTTACTATGAGAATTTTCTGTGGAAAATACTGCGGTACTGGGGGGGGGGATACTTTTGATTGGCGGCGGTATAACACATGGGACGGTAATTTTCTGTGATCCCCAGTACACTCTTTCTCATGGACGTTGACGTTTGGTATGGCAGATAGATTATATTTCTTCCATTCCCCCATCCATTCCAGTCGGGAATCGAGATTCATGCGGCTGTCGCTGTGTGACACATTTTTCCCGCCTTTGCCGGTCCGTCTAATTGCCGCGAAGTGAAGGAGGTTTGCCCGCAATCCTCTCTTACGGGTAAACGATGGACATTCGACGTTTCCTTCTAAAGAAACGGCGATGAAGATGGTATTACTCATTTACAGAGAAAATATTTGCCATCTAGACATAATTGGAAATTATCATTTTCCACTGGGAATTGGCGGCAATAATCCGACCGACACCGATTTAGATTATATAAGCTCGTCTACAGTCTTACTAGCGTTGTACAATGTATACAGAAAACTGGCTATTTGAAGAGATGTTGATTTTTTTTTGGAAAGAAAAATTAGTCTCTGCTTCCACGGGGATTCGATTTGTGGTCTGTTATAGATCGAACGAGTGCTCGACCACTAAGCTATGAAGACAAATTGAATATTTCTTCCTTAGATCGTTATATATGCTGAACGGCACCGTGCGATGGACAGTGACAACAATCAACTAATTAGAATTAAGCTTAAAAGTTTTCGGGTTTTTTGGCCGACGTGAAGTACAGTTTTCATCTTTCGACGTTTCGTTTGGCGATATTTTCAAGAAACCATTGAATCAAGAAACCATGATTTCTTGAAAATGTTCCCCACTCGTGCGAACGAAACGTCGAAAGACGAAAACTTCACGTCGGCCAAGAAACCTAAAAACTTTTAAGTTTAATTCTAATTCACACGATGGCCACGAAAGCCTTTTTTGTTTCAATCAACTAATTGCTCGTAAATGGCATCAAGGCCACCAGATGGCGACATATATGAGAAAGATGTCGTCTCTACTTGTTGATGCAAGATATAATGGAAAACTGGCTATATAGAAACAGATGCTGAATTTTTTTTTTTTTGGAAAGAAAAATTTATCTCTACCTATTCGGGGACATCGTGGAGGATGAGACCAGTTATATCGCCATCTGGTTACCTCGATGCCATTTACACGCAATTAACAGATTGTTGTCACTATCTATCGCACAGTGCCGTTCAGCATATATACGCTTAAAGGAAGAAATATTCTATCGATCTTCATAGCTCAGTGGTAGATTGGTAGTAGATCACCCGTCCGGTATACGAGAGATAGGGTCCCCGTGGAGGCAGAGAGGAGTTTTTCGTTCTAAAAACATCATCTCTACATAGAGACGGTTTTCCGTATTCTTGTATTAACAAGTAGAGAGGACATCTTTCTTTACTTACTACCTTTGATTCTTGTTCGCCGTGATTTTGCTTCTCTTGTTCCCCCCCCCCTCCTCCCCGCGCACAACCCGGTTCGGACCGCAGTGTCACACTCTTCACTATACAAATCGAAAAGACACTATGCACAAGCTCCATTGAGGAATCCATCGTCGGTGGGTAGTTCCAAGTTCGATGTTCGTCTAGTGCCGTTACTTGGCTCGCGATGAAATATTTCGTGACAGCCGTCACATGGATGGGAAATCTCACTGAAGGACAACTCATAGCACAAGCAAGTAGACTCGCCTTAACAGTTTCTGATTGGGTTCGTTATCCCCAAGTCGACGAGATGCCTACTGTACTAAAAAAATCTTCATATAGGCAGGGGAGATGCACAACCTTTTTAGTCCGCGAGCCAGATATGCGGTGTTTCTGTCGCTCTCGTGCTTAGAAACTTGTAAATATGTGGTGATTATATGACCTATATTTCACGGGACATTCCCGTAATTTTGAACGTCCCAACTTTTTGTATAAAATGTTCTTCCTTTATTTTCAATATGTCTTACTTGAATTTGTGAAATCAAAAATTAAGATTTTAATGAGATAAGATGAAGAACCACTAAGCTATGAAGTTAGTATTATGGTAATTATGACTCTATTAATTAATTAATGGAGGAATTAATTTTTACTCGTACAAATATATTCATCTCACATATTTGTGAAATATATACTTTTTCTGTGAATTGCATTTTTACTCGTTGCGACTTTAAGGAACTCCTCATTTGCCCATCATTGGCATTTTTACAACAATTTTGGCGATAGCTGCCGTGAGAAAGGGGGAAATGGCAGCGATAATTTGCCAAATGTGTCAAATGTGTGTCCCAAATGGAACGAGGTTCGGAAATAGGTGAGGCAGTTCAAGGAGTACAGGTACAGAAATGGGAGGCCAATATCCCTCCCGATAACCAACAAACATTCTTTATACAGTAAAACCCGTATTTTGAGACAACGGCCTATAAACGTCTTTTTTATCAATTAAAAGAGGGTGACCGTAAAAAAATGTGGATTCTTACTAACGTCTTCAAAATAAAACGTATTTATTGAAAAAGTTTGACAGCATAAACTTTCACGGCATAACTCTTCAAGCGGCACAGCAGAAATCACTAAAGCCTATATCGGCTTTCTACCAATTTTCAGCAACTGAAAACTGAGGGGGTATAGGGAAAAGTGTTTCATTGAGAAATCAACTTTACAAATAATTGGACTTGTCAATGCTAAAATGAGAGGATTTTAAGGAAACGAGATATCTCGTTGATGTCACTTAAATGGTTAATAAGGGATGACCGTTTAGAATGGGGGGGGGGCTTTCTGCATTTGCACATTTCAGATAAAAGAAATTAAATTAATAGTTACTCTCTTTCAGAAAAGAGGAATACCCAGTTTTAAAAATTCAGTAATAAATGAACTGATACCTGTTAGATTGATATGTCTGGTAGATCAGACTTTCTTGGAATGAGAAAGAATGTGTTAAATTATCAATTTAAATAAATAGCCAAATAAATTTCAGTAAATTTAGCTCATTTTACATGAGAACTATATTTTGCCAAATTTAGAGGCAGTCAGAAGGTGAAATAATAAAATTAATTCGTGAAACATGCGGAGAGAATCAAAAATTTGAAAGCAATAATGTAATTTTGAGTTTTTTTCCAATGAGCAAAAAGATTGGGGGAAATCAAATTTTACTGTGAAACTGCAGAACTCCGGTCTATCGCCAGTGAGTTGTGCCGGAAGCGTGAGTATGTGTACCTAACAGTGTGAGTGCGTATACAGGGTGTCCTGTAACTATTAATGCAACATTTATCTCATCAACTGTTCGTCGTACAGGTATGTTTCCAATTTCAAAAAAATGCTCAAAGGGCGTTCGAAACATTACCCTGTGCCAGTTTTGAGAGTAAAATACTATGCGTCACAAAATTAAAAAAAAAAACTATATTTTTATACGCTCCATTTATCCTCTAACTTTTAATTAGAAAGTTGTTGTCCTGTATCTCCTGAGAACAACAGAAAAAATTCCAAGTTTCCAAGTGCAATATTCAATAAGATATTCTCTCGAATTCAAAAATCGGAGAAAAGATGTGGAAAGGTCAGAGTAAATGAAGGGGAAAAAAGCATTATCCGGTTGTTTTTGCTGTTCTTTCCCAACTTTCCTCCGATTTTCCAATTAAAATATCTTAGTGAATGTTTTACTTAGAAAAAAAAAAAACATGGATTTCTCTAAAATTTGGTAGAGGGCAATTCTCAAACGCCTTTCGAGCATTTTTCAAATTGAAACTATACCTCCACGACGCATCAGAACTTACAGGACACCCTGTATACTGTCGGAAGAAAACCTACTTCATAAAAATAAATTTTACAGGGGATTTAGCGATTTCTGCTATGCCGTATAGACATTAAAATTAAATATCAAATTAGTGGTTTCCTTAGGCATGTAATACAAATTTGAAGGAAGAAGTGGAATATCTTAAAAAAAATTATATTGAATAAAAAATAAATTTATTTTTATAATAAATATATTAATAAATAAATAAATCCTAATTATAAATTTTATCGAATATGTATTTTTAGATAACAAAAAAATTGAAAATTCAATAAAAAAATTAGAATTTCTTTTTATTCTTTCATAAATTTTCATAAAGAAAAATTTAATTAATTCAAATATAAAAATTGGTAATTTTTTATGAACAATATGATTAATAAGTCGTATTTCCGCGCTATCTATACTACAAATAAATACCGCAACGACACGCGATGTGATAATCTCCTGATTTCAACTGCGTAAATTAAAAAATTAAGTTAAAAAAAATTAATTTTTAAAATACATTTCTTTTTCCAAATCTAAATACATAAATACAAAAAAATAAATGAAATATTAAAAAAAATAAACAAATAAATGATTCTCTTTTACGAAAAAATCCTCACACTTACGGTTTCATTTCGCCCTTCGCCCCCCGTATCCTTCGCCGCCCTACTTGTTTTAATTAATTAATCGACTCGCATTATCCACTTTCTCCATGCAATTAATTTAATAATAGTTCCCACAGCTAGAAGCTCATTAAAGCCCTGATGCTAGAAACTCTCATTCCGTCTTCTCCTCCTTTTAAATGCATGCATAAATTTATTTATTATTTTTCCTTGATTAATTCTGAACAAGAGAAATATTGAATAAACTATTTTTTCTCCCATCATTATTATTTTCTTTTAAGATGAATATTCAGTTTCTTGAGAATCTTATATATTTTTTTTTTCAGCTTTGGGGGAAAAATAGGTTTTTTTCTGGGAATATTTTGTTTTTTTTTTGGATGATTTAGTCAATGATTTGATAATTTTGTGTATTTATTCCTTGGAGATTTGAAGATGTTTTTTTTTGGAATATTGTTATTTTATGATATACTAGTTATAATACCCGGCGCTGCCCGGGTTACTGGGAGGACTGAAAGATAGACAAACCATTATGAAGGCATGTATAAACTATAATACATATACTGACAGGATTGTAAAGAAGTGAGAAATCATTGTAAAAGCATATACATGCCTGAAACGCATTGATAGGGAACCATGGTAACCAATGTAAACATTCTGAGAGTGATTGTTGAGGACCGGGAACCATTGTTGTCCGACAGTTTTTCGCCCATTTCAGGCATTTGCCCAGCTCTGACAACTTTTGAAGTGGCCTGTCGTTCAAGTCGGGCCCTGTTTGATATATACGAAAAATTTGGCGACGATCGATCTAAAATTGCAGATTGGTAGAGAGAACACACACACACACACACACACACAAAAGAATTTTATATACAGGGTGGGCAAAAAGTCCTTAGAAACTTTGAAAATTCATAAAAACGGGATTCATAAAAACAGGTCACGGGATTTTTTTTTGACAGGAAATAAATAAATAACTTTTGAGATGACGCTGACATACACAAGTCAAATGAAAGTGTATCGATCCGGTCCATCCAATCTGTCACAACTGAAAGATGCGATCCGCCGAGAGGCATCATGTATACATCCGCACCTGCTGCTCTCTGCCGTTGTTGGATTTGTGACTCGCCTGCTATGTGTTATACCCTGTGGTGGGTCATGTGGAACACATCCTACTGTAATAAACGATTTGGAGGCGTTCTGTTTGTTATTTACGTATCTTTTCTTTGACTTGTGTACTTCAGCGTCACCTAACGGCTGTTTTTTGAGTTTTTTTTCCTGTCCGTGATCTTGGCGATGCTAACCTTGCAAACCGTTTTTTATTTCGGTTATTTTTCCCGTTTTTATGAATTTTTAAAGCTTCTACGGACTTTTTGCCCACCCTGTGCATAGATAGATTGATTATATTCTTTTCTGGGACTTATTCTCAACCTGTAAGGCACGACCTTCGAGAGTGGCTGGGGGAATAACAAATATTCGACTGGAAAATTCATAGGCAAATAATTAGTTCATTTACAATAGTTAGTGACCTATTGAATGAGCAAGTGAGTTTACGAATGATCGAATAGTAAGCGATCAAGTGCAAGTGGCAAGTAAGAGAATTACAGAATTCTCTTAGAACACATAGTTAGCCTGTCAGTGTTTTGGTCACCAACTCGGTCGCTCACTCAAGCATTCGGTTGCTCGATCACTCGTGCCGAACTGTTGTCGGTGAAATGTTAAGAGTGAATTCTTCAACCGTCTCTCACTCACCCATTTGGTCAGTCCTTCACTCATTAGGTTGCTCATTGTGGTTAGCTCATTCGCTTGTTTTATTCAGCCACTCACTCGATTGTTTTACTCAGCCACTCACTTGCTAAGTCAATTCGACTCACTTCCTCAGTCAATTCGACTCACTTCCTCGATCACTTACTTACTGAGCCACTCGTGCTGAATTGTCATTGAATTTTCCATTTTGTGATTTCTTGACGGTGAATTCTTCAACCATTCATTCACTCATTTGGTCAGTCCCTCACTCCTCTTGTCACTTTCTCACGCTTTCAGTTGCTCTCTCGATCACTCATTTTCTCAGTCGGTTACTCACTCCCTCGATCACCTACTCACCCGTTCACCCACTCGTGCCGAACCAATGTCGGTTAATTTTCTTTCAGGTGAATTGCGCGGAGGTGAATTATTCAACCGTCACTTATACTCCTCCGGTTGCTCCCTCTCGATCACTAACTGAAGTGAGTGATCGAGTTGCACAGACAGCTAACCCACTCGCTCACTCAGTCTCTAGGTCACTCGCTCTCTCATTCACTTATTCATTCAGTTAATCGTGCCGAATTTTGTCGGTGAATTTTCCTTTCCGTAAATGCGTGGTGATAAATTCTGTGGTGTTTGCTCAAAACATGATACCTCCAAAAAATGGCTTTTTGATCTAAAAGTAAGTCTTGCGAATTATAACTAATTAGAAGTGAGATAAATGAGCAAATGCGTGAGTACGGCTATAAAACATGATGATGTATGAAATTTTCATTAGTATTTGTGCGCATGCTTTATTTTTGATTTTTAAATGACAATGAAAATGCTTATGTCTCAAAAATGTGATTTTGGAGTTATGTGTTCTGACCAAACTCCACAGAATTGTCGTCGGTGAAATTTGTTCTTTGTTAGGCATCACAATCATATCACACTTTCTTCGAACGAGATAAGGAAGTGACAAATTAGGTAGCCAATTTAATTCCAGTCAATTTAGCTCTCTTTGTATGATTGTCTGCGAACTACATTTTGTAAAATATAGAGCGGGGCTACAGCCATACAGGGTGTCCTGTAATTCCCAATGAGGCCTTTATCTCATCAACCGTACCGTTAGAAGTATGGTTCCGGTTTATATAAAATGCTTAAAATGTGTTCAAAAATCACTCTTAAAATAGGTACAGGGCGATTTCTGAATACATGTTGAGCGTTTCTCAATGTGGAACCATACCTCTACCACGAACGGTTGATGAGATAAAGGATAAATTACAGACATGACCGTCCAGCGAGAGACATTCTTGGGATAGTTTGCTCTCTTTCCCAAGTATTTGGAATCCGGACGTATACAGGACACCCAGAAAGGTGAATTAACCATAATTCGTAGAGTACATATTTACAGTACATGCCTCTATTCACAAAAGTATGTGGATAAAATTTAAAAAAAAATAGAAAAAAATATATGATTCTAGAATTACAATATGAGTAGAAACCACTTTTTAATGATAGGAAAATTAAAATTTTCTGTAAAACTGTTGGATACATCAATTATCTAACCGTCTCACCGGCGTTGACGAGACATCTCGCTTTCTTCAGAGACTTTCATTCCGGCTATGGCAAGCCCAGATATTTTTTACAAATGATTTCACAATGCAACACATTTTTCTACAACCCTTATTTTGCATCTCTAGAAAATCGGAAAAAAGAATACTTCATAAAAAAAATATTACAGGGGGGTTTAGGGGATCCCTGCTATCGTTTAGACCAGGGGTGGCCAACCCGCGGCACGCCAAGGGACGAGGAGTGGCACGTGAACGCTTTTCAAAAATTCAGAAATTTCTATTCCATTTTTAAATCAAAAAATTCTGTTGAACAATCCCTTTCTTATGAATGTGTTATAGGATGTCAAAACTATACTCAGTATGGTAGGCACTCTTAAAATAATAAATTATGTGATGACTTTCTATACTCGATGCACTTCCGTTTGGTTTTTCAGCTTTGGGCATAGTTGCTTGACGTGAACCACGTGTATGAGATTCAGGATTGTCGGCATGTGAGACATGAATTGTATAATACAATTACATTGTATATCCATGAACTCTTTGGAGGGTGCCAAGCCCTCATACAAAGTTTATTGGAGGAGGGGAGGCAAGCAGCCTGAATCCTCAGGTTCCGGTGTCTATGTCCAACGGGGTATAGGTAAGTTTTTGAACTCGATACACATACAAACACAATCTGCATTGCGATAATTGAATTTATTTCTCAAAAATAAAAACAATTTACAACTCAAAACAGTGACAAACTGAACATTACGAAAATAAGAGAGCAGTTGAACAATATTTTGCATGAACGCAAAGAATGCCCTGTGAAAATGGGATGTGTGTATAGCCTGTGTTTTAAAATTCGTAGAGTGGCACGCGCATCGAAAATAATGTAGATTGTGGCACGGCTTAGGGAAATAGTTGGCCACCCCTGTAGAGGGGGGGGGTTATAGACATTAAAATTCAATAACAAAATAGGGGCTTCCTTAGGCATTTTGTAGAAATTTCCAGGAATAAGTAGAATTTCTTAATATGAAATAAATAAATTATTGCCGCAATAGTTACATTTTTAAGCGATATTTGGCACTCATTTCGAGTGAATGATAAGTGCGAACATTCCTTCGCTGTAAACTTTACCCCATTCCACTTTTCAAACTACTACCTGCCATCCAAAAATTTGATGATGCCAGCAATATACATTTTTTAAAGAAAAAAAAAATCCTTCGCTTTCTCATTCATTTCTATGAAAACAACGTTCAGTCAAACTCGGTTATAACGATATCGAAGATTCCGTGAAGTTTGGTCGTTAACGAGTTGTCGTTACAACGTAGGTTGCCGTTTTCGAGATCTTTTTCGACGGAAAATGTAATCAGATGCAATAAAATATTATGTTATAACCTGTTATTTCATTATGATTCAAACATAATTTGATCGAGAAAATAAGGTAAATTGGGGTCGTAAATACGAGATATCACTAATTCTCGCAAAAAGTATTTGCAACATTTGGAGAAATCATTAAATATGGCTAATGAATTACCCTTGGCGAGAAATACAATATACGATTATACCGTTGGCTAGAAAAATATATGCAGTGGTTTCGAATGCATATAAGTGAGAAATTAGTTACATTCTGATAAATTATCCAAAATATCTTCAGCTCTGATTCTAGTAAAGATTAACAATTAAAGTAAATTTTGTCCCAAAGATCTGGGGACATTTTTGTAAGAAAAATGTCAGTAAATAGAGTAATGCCCCGTAAACGGGTAATGTTAATTAGGAGCATGTCGGAGCGCTAAATTTAAAAAAAAAGCCTTTTTCTCCCCTATCGTTAGGTATCAAAAACACCATAAAACGACGAAAAATGTGTCGTTGTATACGAGTTCGTGGTATTTTCACCGACTTTAAAAACAAGGTTCATTAATCTTATTCTCTATAGTGATTACCACAGATCACGAATTATTGACCTTATAACCGAGGTCGTTATAACTGAATTTGACTTTGTTTCACAGGATGATTAATCTTGGATGATGATTTTGGATCACCCGTTATTCTGATTTTTATTGTGAACACAAATATTTATCGGTACAATTGAAGAAAAAATCTCAATTATATATATAACAAACAAAACTAATTACGTCAGCCAATAGATCTAATTGTATTGGATATTGACAGATCTGGTGATAAATCACAAATAATTATCGGTACATCAATGATGACGAAATAACAAACGATGATAATTGGTCGTGATCATTGATAATACTGTCAGATGAAAGACGTGAGGAAAAAAAAGATTTCAAAATTATTGATTACTATTCATCAATCATCTTATAAATTCCCCTTCAAATTCACAATTTTGATTTAAAATCGGAATATTTTGTCGACTTACACATGACGAAGTATCCCCATCATCATAATTCTCGCATCATGAGCAAATCTTTCAGTATTATAATAATGGAAACGAGCTCTTCTCGTAGATAAATATTTTTTTTCCCCAAGAAAAATAGAACATTTTTATCGTGCTAAAACACCGAAACATCTTTAAGAACATTCTCGCTTAGTCGTGTACGATCTTATCACGTGAACATTATAGCTCCTTAAACAAGGATAAACAAAAAAATGTCAGGTTCCCTATCAACAAGTTTCATTATCGGATAAACAAAAAATACTTATACTGAATAATATCCAAAAAAGGAAATTATAAAGCGAATCTGGGAAAGCTTTAGGTACAAGAATTTTTGAGATAACAAACAGGAAAAACATGAAGAAGACAAGGATAAAAAAATGAGAGCTTTTCCAGTTGACCCTTATCTGAATTTTCAGCCAGTTTTTATCCAAATTTTATTTCATTTTTTTCGAAATTTTTTTTTTTTCTTGCCTTCCTCCCTCCCCTCAATTTCTCACTTAATACGTTCATTTTTCCCGGCTTTTCTAACACATGACAGCAAACTTATCGGTCTAAACAGAGATGGTATGGTGGATTTTTTTGATACTGGGTGGTGATCAATTACAGCGTCAATAGGTGATTATACCGAGAACTCCCCGAGTCAACATAAACCGAATCATCTCCTTATCCGATAAAATTATTATTTCCTTTTTTTGTTATTTTAGCTTTATCACAATTCAGCACAAACTTTTTCGTGCTTATCCCTTAGAATAGCGATGATGCGTTCCTCTCCTCTTCGGTACCCATATCTTAGTCTATGATCCACTTATTCGAGTTGAGTTTTGAGTATCCTATGATATCTCTTTTCAAGAAAGCAATTAGTACAATGTTAGTACCTTGAGATTGTGAAATTTTTTTTTTTTCATTGGTGAGATGATGTTTAACATCCATGTATTCTGTGATTTACACTAATGCTCAAAAGTTAAGCAATAAAATCAGAAATGCTTATAGAAGCAAATATTTAGTTTTTGTTGGAGATTACTCATATCATAGGGCGAAGCAAATGACACACTCCGGTGTTATTACAAAGTAAATAGAAAATCCAAAATCGAATAACTTGGCGTAGATAACAACAATCATATATTGAGCCAATGGAGAAGGTCGATCAATATGGGATATAACCACCTATGCTGAATACACAAGCTCGACAAGTCGATCCATACCAATAATAAGGTTATCAATAGTGTTTTGCGTTATCGGGGTCCATTATGATTTGTTCATAGCTCGCAGAGGATTTGAGAAGGGTCATGGAGAGCAGTTGAATGTTTCCCATGGATGTCTAATATAATAAAAAGTTAAAAGAAATGGGTGGCTATTCCATATGAGTCAGCGTTTTAGACTGAAAGCAATGCGTGATAACACAACATTTTGACTTTTGCATTATCGCCCATAAACATGGCATTGGGTCCCGTAACCGGAAGAAATGGTGCGAGCATATGGTGCAAGGATATCATCTAACTACTGTCTCTGAAACTCTAGTGCAGACATGAGGGTCGATGCAGGCGAAAATAGCAATTTCTGTCCAGATCACCATTCCATTACAATGAAGAATTATCAGTTTGTTGCTCATTTTTTGAGCATGAGTGTATGAGGTGAAAAATTTTCATCTCTGTTGACTCTGAACAGAGTTGAGTTTCAGCTGAAATTCGCCTGTTTAAGAATAAAAATCTTGTTATTGATGATGCGAGATCATCAATACTTTTATCTTCACCATCTTGACAGATTTTGATGAGTCAGCTATTGATTAACGCATACATTTACCGTAATGTTATCCCACTCACTTGGTCAGTCTTATGGTCATTCATTCACTCATACGGCCACTCACTTGGTCATTCACACGAACAGGGCAAGCGAAATATTGGGGTGAAATTTCCGGGGGCAAAATGTACCTGGGACAAAACGTCGGGAGCGAAATGTCGGAGGCGAAATTTCTGTAAACCATGTGGTCCCCTATCTCAAATCCACTTTAAAAGAGGACTGAAAAAAGGTTAACATTTGGATTGGATAGAAATGAAATTAACGCTTATTCTGAGATGGTATCGCAATTTTATAAATGAGAAATGATATTGAAGATTATAATTTATGAACAAATTCGAATTCGATAGATTTCTGATGATTGAAAGATGGAGAAAAAAAAAATCATGTAAAATTCCCCCGATGAATCCAGCAACACATTCAAATGATTATTAGTCTTTCCCCCCACAAATCCCATCAAGAAAAGAGCAAGGAATTCCGCTAATAAACAGAAGGAGTGAGGAAGGAAACAATTAATACTTTTGAAAAGTAATTAAAATCTCTGAAGGGTCTGCATCGGGGGATTTGGTAGGTTTTTCCCAGACCTGAAGGTTTCGGAAAGAAAATCCTTCCTCTCTCCCATCGCGTACCCCCTACATCCATGCCAAGGTATCAGGCACACAATAAGGGTTAGGCAAAGAAAGACTTTTCAACACTAATAACCGACAAGTTCGTAATAAAAATTGATCACACAGGGCCAATCCTTTAAGTGTAAGGTTGAAGAGGTTTAGAGAGGGTAGGGCGAGAGGTTGAAGAAAAAAAAAATTGTTGGGAGAGGTAAGAAGAGAGTTCCCATACTGGAATTTTATCTCAAATACGAGTTGGTGCCGGACTTCTTCAATGCTGCCACGAAGATTACCCGTTACCCAGCCCCTTCAGAAGAGTGGGATTACGTTATCTGCATTGCACATTCAAAGGGAGTGTGCTGGCGTTTAAGTAACTCTAGAACCCTCCGATGATACTACCGCTCTTTGCCACCTTTCTCTACCCAATCTGTGTTCGTCAAACTCTTACCCAAAAGTCGGAACAACAAAAAGACAAGACGGCGCTTATGAAAGATCATCGAGGTTCCCAACAGGAAAATAATATGTAGATGATGCTGCTGCTGCTGCTGCTACTTTCCCAAATTTTGCAGCCTTTTTCCATGATTTTGAAACTTTTCTTTTCGGAACGAATCCAATCCCTCTACTTGGAAAACTAATAACGGATTAGTCGGAATATGGAGGAAGGAATTAAAAGTTCCTAGACACAGAGATGAAAAATTTTTGCCTCATAAATCAGAGAATAACATCAGTGTTATTCAACATTCACCAATGCACTTTTTTTTTTTACAATCACGAGGTACTAATTGCTTTCGGGGAAAGATATCATAGGATACTCAAAACTCGAATGAATGGATCATGCACTAAGATATAGAGACTAAAAGATGAGAGGAAACGCATCATATCGTCATTTAAGGGATAAACACGAAAAAGTTTGTGAGGAATGATAAAACTAAGATGAGAAAAAAGGTAATAATGATAATAATAGGGATGGAATTAAACCGCGCCCTTTAGTTCAGATCATATACACTTCAAAACGGATATACAGTAAAACCTCAATATTCCTCCAACTCATGTTATTGAAAAATTATGACGGCTTAAGCGAAATGACGATTTATGCGAAGTGTCATCAGTTTCAATGTGCATTGCCGTGAAAATCCTACAAATTTACAGTAATATAACATTAATTAAAATATGAATTAAAATTACGATATTAATAAAACTTATAGATTGCAAAAGAAAAAAATTGAAATTTTTATCTTTTTAGAGCTTATATAACCTGACTTATTGTGTTAAATTTATACTGGTACACTTTGATTTATACTAGTAATTTTTATTTTAGACTAATCAGAGCAACTGTTAGAATAGTTAGCTTTTCTTCACAACAAAACTACTGCACATTAATTTTACATATACCATGGAATTTAATTTCTTATCAGTAGTTCAAGATACAACCTCAAGGTAATCTTACCACATACTCACTGCAGGTTAACGTCGAGCACAGGGTTCACTTTGAGGGACTTGTGGAGGGCCCGGGGTAGGGAAAAGCACACATTAGAACACCCTAACTTTGGAAAAATGAATTATTTTTCAACAAAGATAATTTGTTTAAATTAGAAGTCCTAAATTAGTGGGACACTTTCAGAGTAATCAGGTCTAGCTGTAACAGTCCTTAATGTTTCAAAAACTTTAGTTGGCAAATGAACTTCCGCAGCGTAATTTTCGTTACTGGAACTGCTCCGTTTTGATACATAAGGCTTTTATGGTGACTTTTAAGCATAATACAAATATACAAATACAAATACAATGCCACAACAGGCAAAATGCCCAACGAGGTGGCTGAGAAAAAGATGCCCATAAAAATATGGATGTCATATATTTCAAAAATACAGCAACCCAATTAAAAATGCAATTAACACAAATTATAAACAATATATAGACATATGGCAATGCTGTTAACAAGCTATTTTTTTAAAGGAGAAGCCATAGAAATCATCCGTTTCTCTCTCTCAAACTTTTCCATTATGACGAATTAACCGATTTAGCGACGAGTAAACGAAGGTTTAATAACATTGCTGTCTATGAAAGATGGACAGGCCTGAAGAAAAACGACGACTCAACCGGAATGACGACTCAACGAGGTTTTACTGTATTCCACTTCAAGAATACTATATCCAACCGAGTTTTTGCAACGATTGATTATTGTAATTATTAAGTATCAACAATGCATGATTTTTTTTGAGCTGATAATTTTTTCCATAATTAATGAAAGGTACAGAAAGCCGCGAAAAATATTTAAAAAAAATCTGTTTCGAATTGTACTGTTTATACAGGGCCTTAAAGAGGACGTAAAATCGCGCATGTAAAGTAAATGTATTGAAGTATTATTTACTTTCCAAATTATATATAACTGCCTTCTTTCTGATCCAGAATATACAAGGGAAAAAATTGGGTTGCGAAAAAAAATTTGAAGCGTGATTTTCTTTTTTGACAAATTTAAATTTTTTTAAAATTAGAGTTTCACTGCCATCTATGAATGACTTTTGAATGAAAATGAAAAATGGCAATAATCAATGCCTAAAACATGAAGGTGCCAGTTCACAACGGGAAAAATAGATATTGATAATTGACAACAGTATGCACTGTAGGTTTGATGAATCAAATAAAAATTAATTAATTTATATAATAATATTAAATATACTTTTTCCCCTCAAAATAAATAATATGTTTGAATTTTAAACACCATTGTTTAAGTTGTATCCGTGGGGGAGGGGAAAAAAAACTACCCGTACACCCTCGCCCACCTTCCTCTATGTGCACGTAGTGGTAAACGTCTTAAAGAACAACACAAAAGAATCGATATGGGAACGTGATAATTATACGATCAGTTAACAAAAATGAATTATGATTATATTAATTAGTGAGTGTCAGGAATTTAATAAGCTCATGATGTTTAATTGATTCATTAAAAACAGGCTTTTACTGTTTGAAATAAAAGTGTTTAATTTATTCATTATCATCTTATAATTATTAAATAATTACAACAAGTAATATATAAATGTTAAATGTATATTATAACCGCTAGTTCACCAAATTTTTAGAGCTAAGTATTCGAATCATAAAATAGTGCAGTTATACAGGGTGTCCTCTAAGTGCTAATGCGGCCTTTATCTTATCAACCGTCCGTCGTTGAGGCACAGTTTGAATATAAAAAAATGCTCAAAAGGTGTTCGACAATTGATCTGCTCCAGTTTTGAGAGTGATAATGCAGTGTGTATATCTTTTTATACCGTCCTCTTGTCCTCTAACCTCCGATTAGAAATATGCTGCCCTGTCTCCCCTGAGGATAACAAGAAAAATTCTATGTTTCTAAGTGCAATATTATTTGCTGAGATATTCGAACTCAAAATCCGAGAAAAGTTGGACAGCTTAAGAACGTTTTTGTTCGTTGATTTTTGCTGTTCTTTCATCTTCTCTCCGATTTTTCAATACAAAAACATCTTAGGGAATATTGCGCTTAGCAACATGGGATTTTTTCTGTTGGCCTTAGAAGATACAGGTCAACAACTTTCAAATGGGAAGTTAGAAGACAAGGGAATCGTATAACAATTGAGATTTATTTTTTTACGCACTGGATTTTCACTCTCAAAACAGGTGCAAGGTAATTTGTTAACGCCTTTTTTAGCATTTTTTTCAAAATTGAAACCACTCCTCTGCAATAAACGGTTGATGAGATAAAGGCTGCATTACCACTTACAGGACACCCTGTATATTTCCCATAATAGTTTCATCGGATAAGGAGAAAAAAACCTGCCGGAGGTCCAAAAGACCGTAATTCACCCGCCCAAAACCCGTGATTGCAGTGAACGGTAAAGCGAATCTGACGACGTTGATCAATCAATCAATGTTAATAAATCGTGGACTCATCAAATGATTTCAATATGTAAAGTCATGATCAATAACAAGATTTTAATCTGTACGCAGTTTGATTTCTGCTCTGTTCCATTGTTTCTTAAAGGCGCAAAAATGCCGAGATATTACAGATCTGTCGAAAACAAGATTTTACTTAAAACACCATTTCTGACCTCGCCGACTTAGACTGACTTTGAAAGTAAGACTGAGATCTGTCCAGGCTTTCAAAAAAGGACCGAAACAAGAGGAATAAATTCCCAAATAAAATCAAAAAATAATTCTGTTTCATATTGCAAAATATGGACCACAATGGAGCAGTAGTTGTAGCCGGACGGAGTTGAGAAAAGAGGGCGTGAAAATACCAAGAGGAACATAAATAGAAATAACCCTCCCGGAGGTCTAAATGTCCGCAATTTACCCGCCCAAAATTCGGGACCAGAAGGGGAATGGCAAAGCTAATCTGGACGATGTTGATGAATCAATCAATGCTAATAAATCATGTACTCGTCAAAATCATTCAAGATGTAAAGAATTGATCACTGATAAGATTTTAATCTGCATGCAGGCGGATTTCAGCTAAGGGGTCATTCAAGTATTATGTCAGCATCGAGGGAGGGGTTTCGGATTTGTGGACTTTTGATGACTAGTAGGGGAGGGGGGGGGGTTTGAAGGTTCCTTACGTCATCAACCACCGTTTTTGAAGGTATGAAATATTCTATTCTGGCGAAATTTTGCTGACGGGGGGGGGGGGAAGTCAAAAATGCTAAAAATCTGCTGAGGTAATACTTGAATGGCCCCTTATAAACGATAAAAGTGTTTCTTCGATTGTTCTAAGGCGCAACAATCGAAAGATATTGCAACGCTATCGAAAATAAGATTCTAAACTTGAAACCCTCTTTCTTCGCCCCTTTTAAAATCTGACAAACTAACTCAAACTCAACAACTTTCTACAGCTGAAGGACGAGCTTCAAATTCTACTTTGCCTGCTTAGACTGAAATCTATCCCCGCTTTCAAAAGGACCGAAACACGAGGAATAAATTCCTAAATAAAATCAAAAAACAATCCTATTTCATTGCAATTTTAATTTTTTTGACGAATATCCACATTCATCATCATCTAATCCACGGTTTCGGTTCTGACAAGAATTTCGTACTCGAAGTAAATGTCACAGAAGGGTGGAAAAAAAGGAATAAATTTAGGAAAATAAAAATCCAGGATATATACCGAGCCTTAGTGATATATACCGAGCCTTAGTATGATGGTCATCAGTCCCGTGAACCAGAATGGACTCTGGAGCAGTAGTTGTAGCCGAACGTAGTTGGGAAAAGAGGGCGTGAAAATACCAAGAGGGGCATATATAGAAATAACTCTCCCCTAGGTCCAAAGGCTCATAATTTTCGCCTAAAACCCGGTATTTTAGGGAATGGTAAAGCGAATCTTCACGTTGATCAATCAATCAATGCTAATAAATCATGTACTCATCAACAGCTTTCAAGATGTAAAGTAATGATCAATGATTTAATCTGCATGCAAGCGGATTTCAGCTTATAAACGGTAAAAGTGTTTCATCGTTTCTTCTTGGCGCAACAATCGAGAGATATTGAAACCCTATCAAAAATAAGATTCAACTTAAAACACTCTTTCCTCGCCTCTTTTAAAATCTGACAAACTAATCCAAACTCGACAACTTTCTGAACGAGCTTCAAATCCTACTTTGCCTGATTAGACTGAGATCTGTCACCGCTTTCAAAAGGACCGAAACAAGAAGGAATAAATTCCTAAATAAAATATAAAAAAAACAATTCTATTTCATTGCAATTTTAATTTTTTTGACGAACATCCATTCATCATCATCTAATCCACGGTTTCGGTTCTGACAAGAATTCCGTACTCGAAGTAAATATCATGTCACAGAAGGGTGGAAAAATAAAAGGAATATAAATTCACAGGGAAATAAAAATCCAGGATATATACCGAGTCCCAGTATGATGGTCGTCAGTCCCGTGAACCAGAATGGACTCTGGAGCAGTAGTTGTAGCCGGACGGAGTTGAGAAAAGTGCAGGGGGGCGTGAAAATACCAAGAGGGACATATATAGAAATAACCCTCCTGGAGGTCCAAAGGCCCGTAATTTGCCCGCCCAAAATCCGGGACTGGAGGGGGAATGGTAAAGCGAATCTGGACGACGTTGAAGTGTAATGCCCCGTTTTTTCCTGTTTTTTTTTTTTTTCTTTCGAAGCCCCACCCGACATCATGTGTGTATGTGTGTATTACTGCGTAATCTTGGTAGTACTATTCAATTTCTGCCAAAATTCCATAAAAGCCGTCCGCTATCATTTCGAACTCATCATCATTTCGGAGAGAGTGGAATTGCTCTCTTTCTCGCTTCTTCTTTCAATTCTCTCTTGTGGGGGGTTGATGGTGTCCAACCCATCCTTAGAGAGTGTAAAAAGGAGTTCCAAAGTGTTCTTTGTTTTTCTAGTTTTTGTTCCGGTTTTTCCAGACCTTAGTCCCATCTCCAAAAATAAGGATGAGTTTTTGCTTTCTATTTTTTCCCATTATTTCCGACAATTCAGCAAGTGTTGAGTGAAACCTTTTAATGATGTTTCACCCTCTCTTTCTTTCTTTTTATCTCCCTCTGACTCTCTCTGTCCGTTTCTTATGAGGATTATCAGAGGAAAACACTAGATAAAAATTAAATTTATTTTTAGGGGAAAAATTATTGTATTTTTTCATTGTTGGTTATCGATAGTATCGTGGAAATAATCGATAGTAATTTTATTGGATCGATTATTTGATGTTTATGCGATATTGCGGTCTGTGATTATTATTTTATGTTATGGAAATTAGGCGATTGGATTGATTAAACTTGACGATGGTGTTTTTTTTTTTAATTTTCTGTAACAATGTGTTTTTGTTTTAATTCTCTTTGGGGAAGATTTTATAAACAATTTCTTAATCTTATGCTTTTAAAACATTCATTGAAATGACAGTAAGGTATATTTTTTTGGCGGTGGTTAGCAGAAGCAAAAGACATCAACAATTGATGAATGAAAGAGATTACTTTGACTGTGGAAAATTGAGAAAAATCTCTTTAATAATAATTAAATGGAACGTTCTAACAATCGCTAACTGAAATAATATCCCTTGACAATGACAAACTGATAAAAATTCCGTTAGCAATTGCAAACTAAAACAAATTGTTTTGACGATGAAAAACGGAAACAAGTTGTTTTGGCCATGGCAAAATGAAACAAACTGTTTTGAGAATGAAAAACTGAAGAAAAAAAAACCACTTTCACAAGCTGAAACAGAAACAAGTCACTTTGACAATGTGAAACTGAAGCAAGATGCTTCGACAATGTCACAATGTGAAACTGAAAAAAAACCACAGACAACAGATAACTGAAACAAATCGCATTAAAAATAGGTAACTGAAATAAATCGCATTAAAAATAGGTAACTGAAATAAATCGCATCAACAATGTAAAACTGAAGCAAATAACATTAACAATACCAATTAAAAAACCATTAGCAATGGCAATTGAAAAAAAAAACCTTTACAAAAGCCAACTGAAACAAATCACATCAAGAATAGCTGAATAAAACAAATCACATCCACAATGAATAACCTAAACAAATCACAAATAAATACAAATACAAATACATCAATCATATTAATAATGGCTAACTGAAAACCGCACATCAACAATGGCTTACTGAAACAAATCAAATCAACAGTTGTTAACTACATGAACCACTATCTATACTATATACTATAGTCAGATGTCACTGAAAGTGAATTCAACTAGTAGAACCAGCAACTTTACTATTGAAAAAAAATATACATATAAGTTTACAATTTAAAAAGAAAACAACTTATAACCAAATTTTTAAGAAAAAGACAAATGTCTCCAAAATTCAAAAAAATCAAGAGACTGATGTGAATGAAAATTACTGGAAAACTTCAAAATGCAATTTTTTGTCAATCTAAAAATTGATGAAAGCGGAACCATTTCTCTTTTAACCACAAGCTCTTCAACGTGAATATCGATATGATAGTGATGATAACACACCGGTGTTTAAATAATGCAACATTTTTTTTTTCAGAATTTTCTACCCGCAATAATCAGTTTCTTGTAGATTAAAGGAAATATAGACATTTATATATTATATTATAGAAATCATACGAAAAATAGTGAAAGGTGCAGAAAGTATGGGGGGAGGGAAAATAAATCACCGGATAACTCGGGGAATTTAAGGCAGGAAAAATCGTACTGGAGAGAGACTCTGAAGGAGAGGGAGGTGAGAAAACTTCGACAAGGTATGTTTCCAGAAAAGTAGTCGACGTGGCTGGCAGTCGCGAGTACCAATCCGTTTCGGTCCGTCGGTGATCTGATAGGCGTTAGAGAAAGGGGGGATTCCTGTGGTTTTCCTTTAAAGTGACTCACCCAAAAGAAAAGAAAACGACAGGGTAGGGACAAGAACACAGAAAATTTTCTCCAACACGAAACTCTCTCTCTCTCTCCCTCTTCCTCATACTTCATATATACGAGAAAGAGTGTGAGAATATAAAAGCCACAACCCGCGATTCACGAAATTTATCGTAACTTTCACGCCGAAAACTTTCCTTGCACCTGTACGGTAGCTCCCAAGTTAGAAGGAGAAGTCTCCTTTTAGGATCTTGTTAAAGGAGTCTTCGGATTTTCCGGATATATTTGGAGGAAAAGGGGGGGGGGGAAGAGACGTATTTTCAGCTTTTCAACAGAAAAATAGAGAAAATTTCCCTCCTGTATTTCTCATCTTGTTGCCTGGCGTTGATGGTTGGCACGTGAGAACCTTCACTGTCAAAGTCCCTGTACATTTCAAATAACGAGATATGAATTTGGGAGTAGGGTTATAGGATCAGCGTGTGTAACCAAGTTGATACTGAATTATTTTTTTTACATTGAAAATAAAATTGGAAGCTTGACATGTGTTGATATGCAAGAGGAAAAAGAATAAAGTCTAATCCCGTTTTAACGAATACCGTTAAAGCCAAGATCTCGTTTTAACGAACTTTCCTAATTCCACAGGGAAGTTTACGTTGGAACAATGCAAAACCCTGACAAACCAGTCACGGCCCAGACTCTGTCCCTCCAGGGATGAAGCCTTTTACCCTTGCGGGTTGGGTCGCGCTGGGGAGCAATGCAAAACCCTGGCATTCCTTGATAGCGAAATTTCGTTAAGACGAAGTGATATTTTTGGTCTCTTGGAGTTCGTTATAACGGGGTTCGACTATTTATTTGTTTCTTTCATGAGATAAATGCAATGCAAATGTTTTGTGAGTCTATTCATCTCATTCTCAGTGGTGACTCTACGGCAATGCTACCAGTGCTATCGTACGAGGCGCCGCTATAGGAATTGGCACTAAATCAGTGGCAGGGGAAAAATAAGTGCAGAAGAATTTGGGAAAAATATTCTTCTGCAAAATTCAAACTATGAATATATTGGATAGAATAAATGGCAGATATAGTTGTGCAATTTTTAATGCATGCAAATCTGCGGGTTCCAGGGTCGTTTTATCTGTGCGGCGTATACACCATAGGGACACCACAATAATTTTTCGCACTGGTGTAAATTTTGTCGCAAATTGCCTCTGCCCATTCTAGACAACAACATAATTTCTAAATATACTCATTCGTGTTCAACTCAAAATTTCGAAACTATCTTCAAGATTATCACATTTTACCTATACAGTAAGAATTACTGAGAAAAAGCACGAAGCACGATAAACACTGTTCGGCCTTTCAGAGGCTACGCTCGAGTATACTCAAACACCAGTATTGAAGTGAAATCAACCGAGAGTGAACATTTGCCGAAAATGCTTTTTTTCTTCCAAAGATGGATGTCTATCATACATGGATAAAGTGTTTAACCATTTTATATATTTTTTGTCACATTGTTGGTTACACTTCAGCAAACAGTAAATACAAAGACGAAACACAAGTAGGAGGATGGGGGGGGGGGAGAAGGAACTTATTATATGTCTTCCGTGCATATAAGCTCACGATCTGGGAACCGAAATGCGAATAAGCTACCCTACATAATACACCAATTTGATCAAACACTGCACAGTATTCAAAAAGTTAACCACCATCTCAAAGAAAAGTGCACCAACACTCATGTATATGTTACGGTGCAAATACGAACAGCAGATGCGATGTGGCCTTCTCCTAGAATTTACCAGACTCTACCCCACGGCCGTAAGTAGGATTTTCGTGTTATTTGCCACCCGGGGAAAACATGATTTTTCCGCCTCCACCACTTTAATATTCGATAAGTTTATAACAGTGATCTTTGTTCCCACCTAAAACTGCTGCCCGTTGCCCCCCCCCCTCCCGCCTACCTCTTGTTCCGGCCCTGCGCTACCACTTTACGAAGAAGCTAGAATTCAAACGAGGACTGTAACACATAACATTTATCTAGTTTTCCTTTACAAGGGACTAAAATTTGGTTAGATATGTGTCACATCAGATGCCTCCGAATGGCTATATTTGACCCACCAGCCAAAATTCAATCATCAATCTTCACTCGCGATGCCCGCAACAACTTTACATGCCCGCTCCTTTACATCCTATTACCAAATCTCTCTCTTTTTGTACATAGTTTATTCGCACGCACACATCTTTCACCAACACCAAAGAATCAACTAAATCAATGCAAACAAATATGGCCGGAAAAAAAAGGAAACCAGAAGTGTGTCTTATCTTATGAACTTCCATGAAAGAGGAAAAGAAATTAAAATTTCTTACATTACCCTTTTTCTTTAGGCTTACTAGATGGGGGGGGGGGGAGTGTTAGGGCCATCTACGGCCGGCCCGATATTAAGGAAACGAGTCGTTCATTGCCCATCCTGGCATGACTCTGAGCCTGATGTCAATGACGATGACGATGAAAGAAAATGCATACATTACAAAATCTGATACCATGATTTGTGAGGTTAAATATAGATATGCAAGCTGTTACTTCCAGTTAGTAGGGGGGGGGGGGCACCAGAACGTCATTTTTTCAAAAGGGCTTCTTAATAACTGCACTGCATAAAAACCATACGAGAACCCGCACTGTATTTAGGGCGAATCAACTTTACTCATTAAATTTTTGTAATCTTAATCTATGAATTTGTAAAAAAAAATTATCTTATTAGTAAGATGGATCTTGTTCGTTGATATGGGGGGGAGGTCCTGGATAAGACAAGGGGGCGATGAGAAATAAATATCGTTCAAAGGAGGTCACGGATAATAAAAAAAGATTAAGAAACACTTCTCTAGACTTCGGACACGGACTGTAACATATAACACTGAATAAATATCCGTTTACAAGCGACTGAAACCAAATTCGACGTAGCAAGTCACAACAGACGTCTCCATACTTGACCCACCAGCCAAAGTTTGAGCATGCAATATCTTCACTCACACGATGCCCACAACAATATTCATAACAACATCATCAATTCCCTCTTTAAACTCAGAATATATTTTGATCACGTAAATTTATACACCGCAACAGAAATAAATCCCAAACAGATCACGAAGAGATCACCACCAAAAAAAAACAACAAACCACATCACACTCGAAAAGAAAATATCACAAAATACCAAAATACTCTTCCCCCATCAATCCACAAAAACAAAAAACACATTCCTTACTCCCTTTCAATGAACAAATAGAATTCTAGTGAGAGAAATGCTCTCACTCCTTTACATCCTATTAGCAAATCTCTCTCTTTTTGTACATACTTTATTCGCGCACACACACACACATCTTTCACCAACACCAAAGAATCAATTGGATCAATGCAAACAAATATGGCTAAAAAAAACCAGAAATGTGTCTTATCTTAGGAACTTCCATGAAAGAGGAAAAAGAAATGAAAATTTCTTACATTACCCCTTTTTATTTAGGCTTACTAGATGGGGAAAAAGTGTGAGGGGAAAATCCCCTTTTCAGGGTAATTTTTTTTTCCCCCTATTGAAAGTCCCTAAAAACCTCGTTTTTTGTGGTTTTATTTTTGCCCCCACCATAGCCTTACTTACCAAAAATACACGACGTTTCATTTCCCACATAATTAAGGGATTTTTTTTATTTTTTTTGTTCAAGGTGGGGGGTAGTTGTTTGAATCTTTCTTTGGGAAATGAGTCTTTTTCCTCACTTTTTACCCGATTTCTTCTTACTAATCAAATAAATGCTAGAGGAAAACGAACAGGAAAAAAAAAATTTTTCTTTTCCCGCTCCCTACAAAAATTCACATTCAATTTTTACACTTTTTTTTTTTCGTTTTTCCAAACCTTGTTGATAACTTCTAAAAAGTAGATAGGGATTTGTGTGTGTGTGTGGAAATGAGATATTTCTCCCTTAAAAATATATTCGTTGCATTAAGAATCGAAGTTTTTAAAGAAAAACAAACGGACTTTAATAACCTCTGTGTGTTTTTTTTAATCTCTTAAAAGATCATATTGTTCTTCTCCACGCGTTACTCATTTTCACTCTTCCCTCTGACTCCATTAAAAACTTGAGAAAAAAATTTCTTTTTTTTCAATTTTTTTTTTTTCTCCTCTCTTATTATCTTATTCATTTGATACTTTTCTCTTGTTATTGAAAGAGTGAAAGAGAGAGTAAAATTTAAAAAAAAAAACCCGAGTATTTAGCGTATTTAGCGGCACTTTTCACAAAAAAAGAAGGTGTTTTTCTTTCGGTTTCGGTTACTAGTAATTTTTAGGTTTTTGTGCCCTTCGGGGTTTCCTAAAAACATACCTCTTATTTCCCGGGAATAAAATAAATAATATTTCGATACGGTTTTTTTCCCTCTCTCTCTCTCTCCCCGATGAGTTGAAATTACAATTTTTATCCCTTTTTTTTTTTACTTATCCTTAGGATAAAAACACGCAGATCTCTTGTATATTTTAATGACTTGTTTCGTGGGTTTTTTTTTTTATAAAGTAATGACTTAAAAACAATATCCTTAAGGGATGTGGGATTGTTCTCATACGTGTGTATGTGTGTTACACGGCACTCAAGGCTCGTTTCTGTCTCTTGGAATATTTTAATGTTTTTCTTGATGGATAAATGTCTTTTAGAAATAGCTCTTTTAACATTTTAATTTCTTAGAAAGCGTGAGGATTGATATTTGTTTTATGGTGGGAAAATATAAAGGAATTGTTTGTTTGGTTTTTTCCCGATATTTTATCTGTTAATTCAGAAATTAAATGATTATTAATTGAACAATGCTGGTAATTTCTGGCTTACCACAGCAGAGACCATAAAATTATGTATGTAGGATCAGAGCTGCTGATAGAGATACCAGAGTGAGCTGACCATGAGAATATCGGGATTATAGGGATCTTCTCAGGAGAAGTAAAGGCTCATGACCGCAGAGATAATAGAACTGAGGGTGATGAAAAGGGATGGAAATGCTCTCGACAATAGAGATACCAAATTTATGAGCGGGAAGAAAAGAACAGACGCTCAAGTTCTAACATATACCAGAACTAAATGTGATCAGAAAAGAATGCTTGTTACCTCTAAACCAATGCCAAAGTTACGGACGGTAAAAATTTTTTTTTTTAATTTTTGCAAACTCGGAGGCATTGAAATATGTGAGTTTAGATCAGAATAAAAGGCTGATGACTTCAGAAATACCGGAGTTATGTACGGCTACAGGAAGAAAGAAAGAACTTATGACTACATAGATACCAGAATAGTAGGCGATCAGAAAAGAAGGAAGAGGCTTACGGCTACACTAATGCAGGAGTTTTGGGCTGTCAGAAAGAACTAAAATTTTTGCGACTGTGAAGACGACGGATTCATGAACGATCTTCCTCAAAGCCACCAGCATTACACGTCATCAGATGACAAAAAAAGCTTACGACTGCAGAAATATCGGAGTTATGGACGCTCGGAAAGAATGAAAGAGTTATGACCACAAAGCTATCAGAATTACAAGTGGTCAAATGAGAAGAATACGTTTATACAGCTTAAGAAATACCGGAGTAATGGGCGGTCAGAAAATAAAAATGTTTGCGACTTATATAGTCGGTAACAGATTCGCGAACGTTTAAAAACGCAAGAAGGACTTACAACCACAAATCCACAAGAATCATACACTATCAGAAAAGAAGAAAAGGCTTACGACTACAGAAATAGTGCGGTTAAAGAAGGAAGGGCTTACGACAGCAGGCATACCAAAATCATAGGCGATCAGAAAAAAATAGGCTACGACTACAGAAATACTGTAGTAATGGGCGTCCAGGAAGGAAAGAAAGAAAGAATGAAGGAAGAAAGAGATTCTTAAGATCCAGGATTGTATACGCAATCAGAAAGAAAAGTTTTCAGATAAGTTCAAAAGTTTTCGGTTTTTCACTAGAAATGCCATAATTATAGGCGTTCTGGAAAGTAGGAAAGACTTCCGACCTCAGAGATTTCAAATGGATATCTTCAGAATCATAAACGGTCAGGGAAGAAGTGAAGTCTTATGGCTTCAGAATTGCCATAGTTATGCCATGGTTTTTATTTAAAAAAATCGTTGCAGTGGAATTAGATTCTAAGGGGGAAAAAATAACTTACTTACGTTTTAATACGTAAGGTTTTAATGCGAGAGGTTTTACTTTACTATGAAGTAAACACTATGAAGATGATGGGACCATGGACGTTCAAGAAAGAAAGGAAGGCTTACGACCGTGGACATATAAGAATCAAAGGCGATCAGAAAAGAAGGAAATGCTCACTGGTATAGAAATGCTGCAATTATGGACAAAACGGAGACAGGACAAAATTATGGACAAAACGGAGACAGGACAAAATTATGGACAAAACGTAGACAGGACAAAATTATGGACAAAACGGAGACAGGACAAAATTATGGACAAAACGGAGACAGGACGAAATTATGGACAAAACGGAGACAGGACAAAATTATGGACAACACGGAGACAGGAAAATATTATGGACAAAACGGAGACAGGAAAAAATTATGGACAAAACAGAGACAGGACAAAATTATGGACAAAACGGAGACAGGACGAAATTATGGACAACACGGAGACAGGAAAAAATTATGGACAAAACGGAGACAGGACAAAATTATGGACAAAACGGAGACAGGACGAAATTATGGACAACACGGAGACAGGAAAAAATTATGGACAAAACGGAGACGGGACAAAATTATGGACAAAACGTAGACAGGACAAAATTATGGACAAAACGGAGACAGGAAAAAATTATGGACAAAACGGAGACAGGACAAAATTATGGACAAAACGGAGACAGGACAAAATTATGGACAAAACGGAGACAGGACGAAATTATGGACAACCCGGAGACAGGAAAAAATTTTGGACAAACGTTAAGCCGAAAACGAAGTGTCTGATGCTGTATCAAACTACAACATAATTATCGTTTTTCGTGTCCATAACGATTCATATAATACCGCGTTGGAATTTCCGAAATGATGTATTTCCTAATTGCGTCTCACAGGAAGTGTTTAGCTTTTTTTTCCATGTGCATCGCGCATGGCAATGAATGATCAATGTGTGAAAAGGGAATAAATAAAAACGCCAATGTGTATGGAGTGCGTACGCACTTACTTAGTTCGTCGAAGCGTGTAATAATAATTCAGTTGCGGCTGTTCGCCGCGAGTTGCGTGAGTTGCGTTACATACATGTTGATTCCCGTATAATATTTATTATACATTGTCACTTCTCGTCGCTCTGGAACATCTGTTGCTTCACTTCCTGCAAGCTGCTTTGGAATACCCATGCTGCTGCTGCTATAGTTAACGCCAGGGAACTAACCTGTGGTGGAGTTAATACCAATGCGAGATTTTCAAATCTTTTTTCGCATTAGTAAATTTTATAGGAAAATAAATTTCTAGGTATTGCTTCCAATTTTGATTCCTATGAATTTCTAGATATTCCTTCCAATTTGTTCTTTCTTTCTGGATATTTTTTCTGACTCTTTGTTTCTTTCCCGATATTAGAGATAAATCACGATTTTTCTTTGTCTCGGCCCACGATACATCAAACCGGAGGCTACTTTCTGGATTTAAGAGACGCTGCAATGTCTCTGCTCAGCAAGTCGTGCTGCTGTGATTGTTTTAGGGGAAGAAAGATTGGGTTGTATTCTGTGGTATAATGGTCAGTGCACTTGCCCAGTTTGCAAGAGATTCTGGGTTCGATTCCCGGTGGGGACAACAAACTTTCTTTTTTCAAACTTTACCTCACCATAAAATCCAGGAAATCTCTTGGTTTGATATGTTTTTGGATATTCTTTCCTTCTTTCCCAGTTTTCTTTCTTATTTTAATTCCATTGAATTTCTAGATACTTTTCCCAATCTTTTCTTTCCTTCTAGATATTCTTTCCGATTGTTTATTTCTTTCTGAATATTCTTTATTTTTGTTTTTAATCCATCAGGATATTATTTACATATACACAGAAGCAAACTTCACAAAACATGCACACACATTTTCCTGCATGGCCCATGTCTTCCTCAACCACCTGCTTCTTCTCTTCATTGAGGCGGTTAGGAAGAGGAGAATATTCTTTCCAATTCTTTCTTTCTTCCAGGATATTCTTTCCGATCCTTTTTTTTACTTTTTGGATATTCTTCCCGTTTCTTCCTTCATTTCACGAAATTGTTTTTTATTCTAATTCCAAATAATTTAAAATTTTTTTTTCCCAATACTTTTATAATTAAAAAAAAAAGAAATTTCTATCTCCTTCCGTCTTTTTTTTCGAATTTCCGTGAATGGTCAATTAAGGAAAGTTTAATAATTTTCGAGAAACTCATGAGAATACTGACTGTTGCTCGATTTGTTTATCGGCAATATTTTGGTTGATATTGAAACTTATAATGATTTTGGAACTGAATGCAAAACAGATATGGATTCACAAACCATTGAAAAATTAGTTCAAAACAATTTTACATTTTATTGTAGGTTTAATAAACGTGAATAACAGTTTTAATTGAAATTTTAATTAATCATAATATTCTGTGAATTTAATTTAATTATTTTCTAATAAATGTCGATATCCTTAAACGGATATTTCGTTTTAAAAATATTAATGTAGTAGTGTAGCTTAAAATATATAAATTTCCAAAATTACGAAATCATTCCACCTGATAGAGAGATAGATAGAACCGCTCACAACCCCGGACTGATGCAAAGCACCTTACTTCCGTTACCTCAAAAGAGGCAGAGTTGTGTCGGAAAAGTTAGCAAAGATTTATAGTGGTGGCTCCCCCTTGCCCCGTGCTCGCAAGTTTCGAATTACTTGCGTCGTTCTCCCCATGAAGACAGCGATCAACCAATGCAACATACAAGCCATTTGACAAAAATGGGTAACTGAATCTTATGACTAGGGAGAAAAATTTCACGTGAGCCCAGTGGCACATAAGGGCCGGAGACCGTAGTCTGGGATTCCGAAAGAAATATGGAAAAGACTTGTGGGCAAGAAAGAAGAAGAAGAAGCTGGCATGTTGAAGTGGGAGAGCTTTGGGAATGGTCAAAATACATAATATATACCAATTACATATATACAGCTCCTCGACTGTGACGGGAAACGAAGAAACAAAGCCTCCGTCCACAGTGCTGAGCAGTTTTGTTTGCCTGTCCTATTACATAATATGCAATACACACACACAGAGCCTGCACTGCAACGGGAATAATCAAACAGAGCCTCCGTTGACAGTGCTGAGCATTCACATTTGAATTACATGCATACATTATTTACTTAACAAAAATTTCCCTTTTTTATACTATTGGGAATGCACATAAACATTACTCTATGAAGGTAGTATTGGGTACAAATATCACCATGAGCTCATAAAAATATATATTCAAGGTTACAAAATTCCACCTGGATCTTCCACGATATTCGTCAGGCGAAAATTAATGAAGTTATTAATCAATTATCGAATAAATTATCGTTATCATGAATTTTGTTAAAATAAAATAATTTTCGAACGTTAAAATGCAAATGCCATTCAATATAAAAGCGCTTTTTCCCCTTTCCTTATACATTGAAAGTTAAAAATTTAAAACAAATTCTCCGATTTACGGTACTCTTTGTTTTGTGAGCGTGTGCTGAAGTTTTTAATTATTTCAATAACAAAATAAATTTCTCCACGAAAATCCATGTCTCTGTGAAAAAGATATCGTAGCCTTATAAGTATTTTCAAGCCCTCTTCTCCATGAAATCACAAGGTCATTATCATTATTATTATTACTCCCATACAGTCCCAATTTCTCTACACAAAACGACCGTTAATACAATATCAAAAATTTCCCGAAGTCCCTGGACCGTCACAACCATATTGCGCCACGCCAGTCTTCACGTACAGTAGGTACACTCCGGAAGCAGATGTGCTTTTTCATTATTAGGTGCGTACAATAATGGTTCGTAGGAAAGGGTGAGAGGGTACGAATAATATGCATTCATGTACCGTATGCGCTCAATGTACTTCGTGCTGTCAACGCGAGCCCATTATCTCGATGCTTCAGAATAACGTGACCTTGAATTCGGTGCTATGGGGAAAGCATATGCGGCTTAACCCTCCCTGCTCTATTTGCGTACCGAAAAGTTTGCACTTTCCAATACAGACAGGCGGAATTTAATTTTTCTCGTCGCTGCCCAGCCCGAAGGGGGTTGCCTGGCTACTTATAGATTGCCCTTGCTAGTTATGAAGGGGGTTATAGACAAGTTTGTGCGTGCTTGTGTAGATGTGAAGTGCTTGTAAGTTAATAGAAAGAAAGAAAAAACACACAAACATACCCAGTCCGATAATTGCTACCATCAGAATACTACAATATGCAAAGATCAGCTATGCATAGTTCAACAAAACGCCACTCTATGCAATAAAGTTGATCTGCAAAATCGGTAATAAATTATATTACTTCATGATCACAGTGAAATTATTACATTTCTTTCAGATTCGTGAATTAATCTGTAAAATTTAAAATTATGTAGTTTTATAGCCATAAAGGGGTCCAACATATTGTATTCCATTGATATTCCGCACTGAAATAAAATAGGTGTCACCATCTGACGCCTAGAGGTCGCTAATTCAAGTTCAATCAAATAGCTAATATGAGAATTATTAAATTTCTAAATAATTTTTTTAAAAATCTTGCTTCAAATACTTATTATCGAAAATGCCACTTACGACGAGACGGGGGGGGGGGGGTTCCCAAATGTAACCAGGATCTCTTTTTTTTTTACAATTTTTTTACGAAAACATTTCGATTCCCTTGAAAGTACTCTCCATTACAGCTTATCGATGCTTTCTTCCATTGTTCAAAACATATTTTAACCTCTTTACGATCACGTGCGTAATATTACGTTCCAACATATGTGGAATTAATTCAAACAAGTAATTCTGTAAGTTCTTCTCTCTTCACCCTCGTGAAGCTTTATAGTAATCCTTAACAACTGAAGTTGCTTTTTCTTTCCCTCCTTTATTTCCATACTACTGTGTTAATGATTTTTTCCCCCCACACTTATACTGACGTGAGAGCCCCAAACCATGCCGGATGGGACGATGCGTAAAGATGGGTCTACAGTAGTTCTATATGAGCAGTTTTGTTTTATTCCAAAAATAGTCACACTTCTTGACATCATGCATCACTTGAGAACTTTATTTTTTCACATCTTTCATTGCTCTCTGTGCCTCTCTCGAACAAATGCCATGAGTCCCATTCTTAAACTTGATTTTTACCGGCGGCCCTCGCAGAATATCCTAGGACCGCATGGGTTTATAACCACTGCTCCAGCTTGTGCTGGAGCTGCCGGAGCGCTCTGCCAGACTCAACCAAACACAAACTCACCTTCTTTTTTTTTACAATTTACCATCAACTCTCCAGCACCGTGATTTACTTTCATCATCGTACTCATGGATGTCTGACTCAGAACTGACGTCGTAAGTGTGCGAAAGGTGTGATCGCAGCTGGGCCACGTGCTTTGGGGGGACCCACAATTACAATGATAATAATTTCTTTCTTGCACTCTTAATTTTTCCACCCATTCTGGAAATCTGTCTTTTCATCTGGAAAAAAATGATTCTGGAATTCTGCATGTTTATCTAGAAAGAATTATTGCCTTCAAAAATTGTGTACTTTTATCCATTCTGGAATTAAGAATTTTCATGGGTGCTGGAATAGTCTCTGCCAAATACTTTCCTTATTTTCGATGTAGGATTTTTTGTATGCCGACTTCCTTCTCCCACGGAATGCATAAAACTGGGGCTAGAGGTAGCAGAAATTATTAAGACGCCACTAGCCCCGCAATTATTTTCTCACCGCGTCAGGTAAGGGCAGCCCCGGTTTGACCCTACAACCACCAACGACGAGGGGGGGGGGGGAAGCACACCCCTGTCAGTCAAAAATTTCTCCCATTCAGCAACTACACACACAACTTCTATGTTCCCATCATCATCTCGTAACTGAAATATCGGTAAATCGACTTTTTCGTTTGAATAGGGCGAAAAGATTTCAAAAGCCGAATAGCCGTCGATACAATCGTTCCAGCATAATTAGGCGCCCCATCAGATAAGAATCTCCGGGCGATAGAATCCCCTGCGGACCATTCATCTGACTGTTGTCCTTATCAACTCTGATAGTCTCTCTCTCTCTCTCTCTATGTGTGTGCGTGCGTGTATATATATATACGTGCTAATCCATCCGTCGATAAAATGAATACAATGGACTGAGTAATTAAAACACACATTGAAAATGGAAACCACATGATAAGAGGAATGCAGATAAAAGAGAAAGGGGGGGGGGGGAAGAGGCCACAGGAAATAAAAAACCGGTTCTCTACACGGGGTTGAGGGTTACCATAACGCACCCTTTATCTTCATATCTTTAATAGCCGAACATTTCCGTTTTCGATATTTTACGCACTGTGTGCATATATACTATGGCCTATACAAGCAAGCATCTACCCATCTTCTACAACACACACAACGTCATTCCTATGCGCCAAAAAGGTAGAGGAGGTTACCAGGAACCAATAGGGTTGGTTGGCATTCTGAGGTTTATAGAAGAATTGATCGGGGCACCATCGACTTTTCGATAACCTTTTCGCCGCCATCTTTTGTCGGAGGGAGGGAGGGAGAGAGAGAGAGAGAGAGTGAGAGAGACAAGGGTAGCAAATGTGTGTGTGTGTTTGAGGCGCTATCGGGATTTTAGCCCCAGACCAGGTAAAATAGGAGAAAAAAAAGGGCCATACACATACATACATACATACATACTAGGTGAGGAGTGCCTGTGTTTGGGTCAACGGAAATCAATGTGCCATCGATGAGAGTTGAAGGCCGGACGTTTTAGGTGTTGTTACACACACACACGGCAAGCAAGAGCACGTGGTTTTCGTGGATGTTCTGCGTTTGGACTGCACGTGCTTTTGTCTTCCGCTATTGCTAGGCTTGAGGTCTTAAGCCCATGATTGGTATTGATTGAATAATGGCAAGCTAATGCTCAAACTAAACATTGGTATTCCGTTTCCTTTTTATTTACACGCAGAATAATTATTGTAAAATTAGGAAATTTTACAAGGAATGAATTTTTTTAGGAAATTTTAGGATTAAATTTTTTATAAAGTTTTAGCAAGGATGGGTAAGTTCAATTTTTCTTCCATTGAGCTAAAAAGGAGTCGTATCGATTTCTTACGCAAATGCTATCACTGCTAACTGTGTCTACGATGCTTCTAAGACAGCACAGTTCGATCTATGCTACGGAGACGATACTCTAGGGCATATTACACCTTTACATCAACCACCTGAACAACCACAATATAACTAATTAAATTTATTTAAACAAATTTATTTTGAACAGATGGACATTGTGAAAAAATAAATATACATAAATACAGGATAAGTAAGATGTCCTAGGCACACATTTTAAAAATTAATGAAAAATAATTAATTTTAACATTAAAAAGGGAAATTAGCACTGAAATACTTATCATAGGGCAAAGATTTTTTTAAACGAATTTTTTTTTATAAATTTTACTCACATATAGTAGTGCATTATAAACAAACTCGGCATAGAATGCGGCACAAACAATGCATATTTAATGTTTATGATGACTTGCGTACCATAAAACAACCACATTGCAATATGAACATTATTTGTTGCTCGGGTTAGATCTGAACCAGAGTTTCCGAAACTTTTTTGTCTTACCGTCCTCTCCTTCAGAAATTTTTTGGTTCTCATTGCCCTTCAACTATCTAAATCCGTAAGAGGTGATATGATTCCTAAGCAAGCATTTCTGGTCATATATAATGTGCTGAAGAATTGCAATAGCAAAAGCATTACAGGGTGGTTTTTAGAAAGTGCCCAACAGCACTTCACCAGAAGCAAATATCATATTTTCCCGACGGATTTGCTGCAATAGACGCTAACCATCCGAGGGTACAGTGCATTGTAATATGGTAGGTCTTCTCATGGTGCAACCTGAGTAAGGCAAATCCCACCGTTTGATCACTGTATGGCACGGCATAACCTTGATGGTCCTTGCACCAATAGAAAACAAACTCCAATCTAATCCGAAGGTGCGCACGCACCCTCGAATGGTTTGCAACACATCCGCAGCAAATCCGTCGGAAAAAGATTATATTTGCTTTTAGTGAAGTACTGTTGTCCACTGTTCAGTGGTTCTCAGCCTTTGGAAGCCCGCGGCCCGGTAAATCGCTTTTGCGTAAGTGAAAGACCCGTTCATACACACAACTAACGAGAAATGAATGGAAAAAATGAAACTGCGAATCACTCACGGCCCGGCGGTTGAGAAACACTGATCTAAACACTCCCTCTACCGTCTTTGCTATTGCGATTCGACCGCACATTCTATGACCAAAAACGCTTGTTTAGGTGTGTTATATCACCTTTTAAAGTTTATATCAAGAATTTGGAATTACCCTGTATGTCACTTTTTAATAGTTATGTCCAGTTTTTTAGTGATAGAGCGTCATCTGTGAGTGCAATTTTGAACGAATTTTTTAAATTTATCAGGAAAAAAAATCACTAGTCCATGAAAAGTACAGGACTGGATAAATCCTAGGTGCCAGGTCGCAATGGCGACTCAAAAATTGGTAAGCTGAGAACAGCACGAAATGTTTTGGAATTTATAGAAACATATCTGCCAAAAGGGTCGCTAAGCTCTGAGAAAGTCAAAATAAAAGTTATTTTGGACCTTTCTCTTTAGGTAAAAAATGTTTTGGCACACAGTAAATTATTCTGGTTCCTAAATTTCTTTGCGATTTGTCCAGCCCTGGAAAAGTACGGTACTGCAAACTGCAAGTTTTTGTCAATTTGTTGGGGGTTTTTTTTTAAATCAATTTTTAAATTTGGTCCCCAGGACTTTTCGCCCACCCTGTATGATGAATACCGCAAAAATACGTATCTTTCCCCTCTCTACGGGAAAGACGAAAGTATACAGTGCGCACTATAGAGGGTAAACACAGAGCCATTTTCAGCCCCTCATGTACAGAGTAAAGAAATCCAGCTATAACGGAATCCTTTTTTCTTCTATCCAGAAGCTTTTCCCCCCCCCTTAAAGTCAAACCAAGGAGGGCTTTTTTTTAACACTGCTATTCCGCTATAGGTGAAGATATCCGTGAAGAGGACTGAGGAAACCACTCCATTGCACTCCCTCATTGACTTGGAGATTAGACTGCTTTCGTAGCTTTGGGAAAGAGAGCTTTCCCTTTCTCCCCCCCTAAACTCAGTCTTAGGAATATCAAGAAAAGGTCTATCTCTCTCGCATTTCCCATACCTAAGTTGAACTTTTCTTACGACTTTTTTTACCTTTTCTTCTCTTTTCGTTGGCCATTTTGATCGTGATGTGTCCTTGTAGAGGACATCACGGACGGAATCCGATGTACTTTCCGCAGTACCTTCTAACAAAGGCAAGTGTGAATTTGGTTCTCTTACAGATTGCTTGTTTTGCACGGGGCCATTTAAACATCAGAAGTCCTCGGTCAAAGGGATGCTCTGTGGCCCATACTTATCTGGAAAAGTAAATTTTAACATATTTTACAACTTACTCGTGTAGATTAGTAGTTCCAGATCTCATCATGTGAGAGTTCTATGGGCATGGAATCTCCGGGATATGCCCGGGTGCCCCCCCCCTCCCCCCATACGGTGAGATGAAGATAATATGAGCAGCTCTGCTGGATTCTGAAAATGGCCACATTTTTTCTCCTATCATACTTCACTTGGAGGCTTTATGTCCTATATGCTCAACCCATGATACAATTTTTGATTGTGAGCGGTTCTATCTATCAATCAATCTATCAATCATGATCCACGGGCCAAATATGGACCTCGGAGCACAAAACCTAATTTTGTTGAAAATTTTGTTAATGAACTAAGATCACATTCACAGATCACTTAAGTGACTAGAGGCATTATAAGTGAACCGCAGCACATTTTCAGGTCAAATAAGTGACCTCCGGCGCTGTTCCAAATCACTGAATTGTCTCACGGCACATTTACAGATCACTAAAGTGTCTCAGGACTCACTTACAGATCACTGAAGAGGTCTAAGTCACATTTACAGATCACTGAAGAGGTCTAAGTCACATTTACAGATCACTGAAGAGGTCTAAGTCACATTTACAGATCGCTGAAGAGGTCTAAGTCACATTTACTGATCACTGAAGTGTCCTACGTCACATTTACAGTTTTCACCTTAACTGATGTAGAACTGCAGTGCAGTTCTACATCAGTTAAGGGACCCGCGTCACATTTACATAGCATTTGATTAACTCCCCGCACAGTTCCAGAGCACTTTAGCGACCCGCAACAAGATTGCAGATCACTTTAATGACTTGTCCCACGTACACAGATCACTTAAGTAACCTACGGGGCTGTTTCAGTTAATTAAGTGGCCCGTGATATTTTCAAGTCAGTGAAGTGGCCCGTACTCTTTAAAAGATTGAACAACCTTGCTTTATGTCTTCACAGCCGCAACCCCCCCCCCCAGCTCTCTGTGGCTTCTTTTATTAGTTTCAGTGGGTCTCCTTCAATACTTGAAGGATCCCCCTTTCACCTGGCGTTCACCCGTGGCCCATAAGAATATTCCAGGACCGTAAGGAGCCATGTAACTTGAGACCGAGAACCTATGTTCAAGCAACAGCTGATACTACAGTCGATCATATATAGGGGAAGTCTTTTTACATATCGGAAACCCTGACATCACGAATCCTTTCTTTCTACCATTAAAGAGACCCGTTTTGATCAATTTGTATAACATCTCAATACAATTTTTTTTCACGTTAAATGCAAAAGCATAATTTACGGGTCATTTTATGATAACAACCCAGATTAAAAATCACTGTACGGAGCAACAAATTAAACCGCAATCGGTCGTAGGAAGCCCGAAAACGAACCATACTCCTTTCCCTCATTGGAACCCCTGACAATCTATGGATCCCTTCGCTCTAACGTGGAAAAGGATCCTTAAGTCGTGATCAACGTATAATGAATCAATAGTTTTCCTGGCTCCTCTTTCACTTGATTTTCACCCGTGATCATTCGCAGCATTCCAAGTCCATCACCATTTATACCGCTGTTGAGAATTACTGTATACAAAGCAACAGATACAATAATACCACAGTAACCACAGAAAGCGTCTGGAAACAAACCCTTATACTCTTTTTTCTCCTTAACCGAACCACTGACAGCAATGTATCCGTTCGCTTCCTACCACCAAAAGGATCCGTAAGTTCTGATCAACAAATAATGCATCAATACAACTTTTCGTGGTTTTTCACTAGAGTCTCCTCCGTGGGCCCCTTAGAATATCCCAGGACCACCACGTGATTCCAGACTGGCTTTTATAACTAGTTTTTCGTGGGTCGCACTCGTGGCCTGCAGGTGATGTGCGTCTGTGCACCTGCCCATGTTCACCCATATCTATATTCTTGATTTGTCATTAGGGTCCATTCAAGTATTACGTAAGCAGATTTTCAGCCATTTTTTACCCCCCCCCTTTCGTCAGCAAAAGTCAGCAAAACACTGACCCCCCCCGTCAGCAAAATTTCGTCAGCAGCTTAGAATATTTCATATCTTCAAAAAGGGGTGGTTGACGTAAGCAAGCTTCAACCCCCCCCCCCCCCGATGCTGACATAATACTTGAATGACCCTGTACAATAAGTGGGAAAGTGTGCGTATGTGTGGGGGGGGGGGGTGGAAATTGTGGGAGGGAGGTCCTGCTGCTGGTTGGCTTGTGGCTGTTCGGCCTGGTGCGGGTGGTTTGCTGGTCTTGGATGCCGTTGGATTTTTTCCACCGTGGCCCACGTCTCCCGAGACGGAGCAGCTTATATCCCCTAGGGCGACAGAGCGAGTGTCACGGTAGATCTGGTGGGTGGTGACTCCAGACTGAGAACCGCAGCAAAGGCAGCAGATGATGCCACAGTCGGTCGCACGGGAAGTCTTTCTAATCATCGGAACCTCCGACATCTCATGGGCCCTTTCATTCTATCATCAAAGGGATTTCGTTTTGATCAACGTATAACGTCTCAATGCAATTTCTCTTACCGCGTTAAATGCAAAAGCACAAAATACGGGTCATTGTATGATAATAAAAACATCAATAATGCTGAAGGGGAAAACAAAAATAAAAAAAAACGCAGATGGATGTATAAGACATATTACACACACATCCAGAGACAGGCCCGAAAAATAACACAAAAAAAAACCACTTGCAAACAAAAGCAAACAACTTGACGACAGATATACGACCAAGACGACATTATTCCCGCCTACATATCATTCACCACCAGACTCAACCTGCCTATAGAAAAATCCATTCGGGCCACACCAAGTACGTACTAGGCGAGGGGCTTCCCCGTCATACACACACAGCGTCCGTGGGCGTCTATGTACGATTTGTTTGGGATTTGCATCGCCATGGAGATTGGTCAGTATCTAAAAAAAAATATATATATACAAATATAAATTGAAGGGAAACAGGTGGTCTTTATAGAAGAAAACACTAAAAAAAGGAATTTTGTGAAGAGGTAAAACTTTAGCGCCCCTCTCGTCCTCTCTCTCTCTCTCTTCTCTACATACATAATATCATGGTTCTTCTTTTGTAAAAGTACGATTTTTTTTTTTTTTTGTATTTTGCGACTCGGCACCCGTGCAGAACGGCCTTACTCGCTCACGGAAACTTTGAAGGCGCCCACCTGTTTCGTGCCGTACGATATTACATTCCTGTCTCCCTGTGTGTGTGACACGCGTCGGAAAAATACTAAAAAATACCGAAAATAACACCAAAAAAAATAAAAACCCCGACATTTCCCCCCCCCCCCCCGAAAAGTTTTTTTCCCCTCCTAGCACTTTCCATATTCATCAATTTATGTATTTAGTTTACGTACATCACGAGAGGTGGAGTTGAGAACGAGATTATTACGGTCTATGTACGTTATACGCATTTTTTTTTTTACGTTATATACGTCGAATTTTTTTTTTTTTTCTGATATGTTTACATATTAATAGACTCATTTAAGTATTGCACAAGTAACAGTTAGTACCCTTCTGTGTTTTTCGTTTGTTTCTGCCCGTTTTTTTTTTCTCTTTTAATATGGTCACGACAATCATGCTATGACAACTAGAGCAGTGTTCCTTAACCTATTTGCAACTGCCGACACGTGGAAGTGGTTGAAAAATTTCAAGGGCTAGGGATAATGGGAGAAATAAGGACCAGCAAAAAATGAATAAGTGGGAAAAATGATTCCTACACCGGCAAAATATGCATATATATGAATGGGAGAAATAATTAGCGGACCGGCAGAAAATATAAAAATGACAGAAATAGTTAACGCACGGGGCAAAATATATAAATGGGAGAGATATATATAATTTGCGGACCGGCAAAAGATAAATAAATGGGAGAAGTAATTAGCGGACTGCCAAAAATATATAAATTTCAGAAATAGTTAGCGCACCGGCAAAAAATAAATAAATGGGAGAAATACACTGAAGAGCCAAAAAAATCTTGTACACCTGCCTAATATCGTGTAGGGCCCGCAGAAGTGCCGCAACACGACGTGGCATGGACTCGACTAATGTCTGAAGTAGTGCTGGAGGTAATTGACACCATGAATCCTGCAGGGCTGTCCATAAATCCGTAGGAGTAAGAGGCGGTGGAGATCTCTTCTGAACAGCACGTTGCAAGGCATCCCAGATATGTTCAATAATGTTCATGTCTGGGGGCGGCAAAAAGAAATATAAATGGGAGAAATAATTTCTGCAGACCGGCAAGAAATAAATAAATGGTGGAATTAATTAGCGGACCGACAAAAAAAATACAAATGGGAAAATTGAATAACGAAATCAGAGGCCGGGGAAAAAAAATATAAATTGGAAGAAATAATTCGCACACCGATAGAAAATAAATAAATGACAGAAATAATTAGCGGAACAGTAAAAAATGAATAAATGATACAAATAATTAGCGGACCGGCAAAATATAAACGTGTGAAATAATTTGGTAACCAGCACAAAATCAGCAACATAAATAAGAGAAGTAATTTGCGGACGACAGAAAATAAATAAATGACGCAAATAATTAGCGGATCGGCGAAAAATAAATGAATGGCAGAAATAATTTCGGGACGGCACAGAAAAAACATAATAAAATAAATGTCATAAATAAAAGAAATAATTTTCGGAAAGGGAAAATAAATTGGAGAATTAATAAATTTTTAGGTCCTGAAAATTTATTAATTCTACAAATTATTAAAAAAATTATTATTAAAATAATGATTAAAATTTAAACAATTATCGAAAAAAAAAAAAACAAGAAATTATTCGTGGACCAGCAGAAAATGAAGAAATAGGGGAAATTATCTGAGGATCTGTGTGTGTGTGTGTGCGCGCGCGCGTGCGCAAAAAGTGAATGAATGATAATTCGCGAACCAGCACAAAAACGAATACTGTAAATAAGAGAAATAATTCGAGGACAGAAAACAAATTAACAAATATCAGAAATAATTTAAAGATTGAAAAAAAAAATGAATAAATTGGAGAAACAATTTCCTTACACACATCGGCAAAATTTACACGAAAGAAATAATTTTTTGAGTGGCAGAAAATAAAAGATGACTCGCAGATTTTCTGACGAGGCTAAAGCAAAGTTAGAAACCAATATAGAGAGTATAGAAAAGGGCGTCCATAATTAAAAGGCCCTGTTTTAAAGTAGGCTACAGGCGAAACCAGTCATCAGAAAAGTGTGAAATTTTGTGGAGGACTTCAATGAAGTGAGAGAAATTTATTTCGTGGGGGAAGGGGAGAAAAATTAGTTGCACATGTCGCCACCAGAGGGAGTTTCACTATGAATATCTGTAGTAAACATGTAAATTCATATGATGTCACGTTGCAGCTGTTATAAACACCTAGAAACATTCGCTGAGATCTTGTTTCTCACAATGACGATAAGTTTACGAGATCGCGCTTTCTTTGTGTCAAATTTTTTTACCGAAACATCAATTCCGCAGTAACTGCTGGACGGAAATATCCGACTTGGAAGAGGATTCGGAAAGGTCCAATGAATATTTTAAAAAGCTTCAGAGTATGATAACGAAAAATTTAAAACCACAGGATCGTTGGCTGTTTGTCCTGGAAGAAAACCCGTTTCTATAGACGCAGTACAAGAGGTTTCGCTTCAGGTGGAAGAGGACAGAGCTTCGAATTCTCGTGGTAGTGTCAGGCGTGTAGCACAGGAGTTGGATAGGCCACGTTCAACTGTCCTTAAGATCATGCGGAATATCCTCCGACATTATCCGTAGAAACTTTTACTTATGCAGCGGTTCCTTCCACGTGATTATGACGCTCGACTCTGGTTATCACTGCAGTTTCTAGCTCACGTTGACGTCGATTCCGAATTGACTTAGAATATCCTCTGGACAGACGAAGTGCATTTTCACTTGGATGGTGGAGTCAATACTCACACAACTGCCGAATTTGGGAACCAAAAATCCACACGCTATCTTAGAGGTTCCGTTTCATCCACCAAAAGTGACGGTATTATGTGGATTTACTGCATCATTTATTATCGGTCCTTACTTCTACGAGGAGTTACGTTCTACAGGTCCAGTGACATGTTCGATCACCGGTAAGCGATATGCATTGCTGTTGCAGAACGAAATTATTCCGGCTCTGCAAGCACGTCACTTATTTGCAGACACGATCTTTATGCAAGACGGAGCTTCTCCACACATTGTAGTGCGCGTTAAGAATGTTCTTAAAACAAATTTTACAGAAGAACGTGTCATCAGCCGGCACTTTCCTTATCTATGGCCTCCCCGATATCCGGACATATTCATGCAATTTTTGGCTTTGGGAGCATTTGAAACGTCTGATAAGTCCTGACAATCCAAGAACTTTACCTCACCTTAAGGGCAGGGCAACGGTTCACGCCACGTGCTGAACATTTCCCCTCACACACTTCGATCAGTTGTGAAACATGCCATCTTTCGGGTTCAAATGGTATCCGAAACGATGGCCATCATGTGGAACATGTTTTGTTGCAGTAACAATTCCAAAAGTGTTTAACAATTGTTAAAATTATAAACGTTTTCCTAAATGTATCTTTTCTTAATAAAACGCCCTCTGGTGACGACATGCACAACTAATTTTTTTCCCTTTGAAACAAATTTCCATCCACGTCATGAAGTCCTCCACAAAATTTCGCAATTTTCTGATGACTGGTTTCGCCTGTAGGCTACTGTAAAATAGGGTCTTTTAATTATGGACGTTCTGTACACTCGGCCAGGCTTAACCGGATATCAAGGACTCCCGCACGCAACTATCCGATTAGGCGAGATTCAACAATTCAATTGCCATTTTATAACGCTAGCATAGTTTGTATATTAAAAACTGATGAAGGATCAATTTTAACAAAACTTTTCGAATAAATCAGACATCAAAAACGAAATCAAAATTGCATTTAATTACAATGATCACAATACATATGATTCTTTACTTTTCATTAGGAAAGTTAGCGACCTATATTAGCCTTACGGAGAAGAAAACAACTTTTGTGTGTGAAGACAACTGTAATACCTGGAGGCTCTCAAATGTATTTATCATGACCTAGTAACGTGTTTACAATTAATTTCAAATGTTTCATTCAGTAAAATGACATGACGCGTATTAACAGCCGACATGTGAAATTATCACATTAATTTATGTTTACCATGAGAAATTTAATTTTCATAAAAACTTTAAACTGTCATCCTAGTACCGTCTGCACTCGAGTGATTAGAAGTGGTTCAACCCTACTGATCACATAACTGAACGCTATTGGATCCGACGCAATAATCAGAAGATTTTACAGCATCGGAAATCTTTCTCGCAAAGAAAACGTCGAATAACAAAAAAGAAGTTTTACGTTAAAATTTTTCAGGAACGTGGGGAAATTACCACAAAATTTCCGGAGAGGTAAAAATATGAGAAAATAGAACCAAAAATTCACCACTTTGTTGTAGAATTTTTAGATTCTATCCAGGTTAAGGGGAAGACTCTTCCCTTCCCATTTTCGTCTATCTATGGTTTTTCGGGCTATCATTCCACCCTTCCTTAAAAATCTCCCTTAAAAAAAAAACTGCCATTAGCCAACGTATATATATATATATATATCTCAACCCAAGTCAGCTTTTAGTAAAGGATAAGATCTTGAAGATGGTCCTTCGAAGAAGGAAGATGTGACTTTTCCACGAGTAAAATAAAATAAAAATACCCGGAGAACGGGCTATCTTGGAACTGTTTGAATAAATCTACCATTACTGCTTAAATCCAGCCAAGAGATGAGGATGGAAAAGAGAGAGAGGAGAAAAAAAAGAGTAGAGAATCCACAAGGTAGATTGCTAGAGAGATTTCAATGAGATTTAAGCTCCAGGACACTCCTGGAGATAAGCAGGATGGAAAAGTGGGGAGAAGGTGAATCCAGTTTAGGCCTAGGAAAACGGTTGATCAGTGGAAACTTGATGGCTGTAGGTAAAAGAAGAGGCCGAAAAAAAAAAACTACAAGAGAGAGAGAGAGAGAAGGCATCCTCTTTCTCTTCCACAGCATTCAAATGGAAGGCTATTGAGGTTACGGCCCCAAGGGTAATGATAGAGGATAATTGTAAGCCATAGTGGGAACATCTGGAGCCATCAAAACTAAATCAAGAAGAATGCAAGGGTAGGATATAAGGTGGGTGAGTACGAAGGCTAAGAGGATCTCTCTCTCTCTTTCCCAAAGGTAGCCTCGTCTCCTCTACACACCATGTATTTGTTTATTCAATAGGGCTTGTGTCTTTGTGGAATTGCTTGGATGGTGGAAAATAATGGTTTAAGGGGGGTATATGACAGGGAGGTGGAATGGGGGGCGAGCCAGAGATTGTGCCAAGAAAACCGTTTACAGTCCCTCAAGAATAGGAAAAGGCGCCGATTCTTCGCACCACCTTTTTTTTTTTTTACTTCTTACGACGGAATTCGGCGGTTGACAAGAGTTTTGTAACAGCAAAGGAAATTACTCTCGACCCGATTCCTTGAGAGAGAGAGAGAGAGAGTGAGAAGTGATTGCGTTACGTCGTCCGTTTTACAAGGGTGAATTAGATGTTTTCTCACGTGTCTTGCAAATTAGGGCTAAGTTGTCAACTTGACCTCTAATAGCTGCTCGGTTAATTCCTGCTACCGTGAGTTTCATTTGTATCAACCCTTTAATTGGTAAGGATTGATATATCCGGAGGAAACTGCTTTGAAGGGGATTGTATCAACTAAATGAGGTACCTGACAAAAAAAACTATCCTCAATGTTAAAAAAAATATACGGGACGTTGAACTTCAGGAGAACACACTGTGTTCAGATGACTTACATAGATTTGAATAGCACAAAAATGTCATTTATTGTTTACCAACTGACTTTATTATCATTCTTGAAGAACGCACAGCAATTCGTCTCCTCCACGCATGGGTATTTTCCCTCGAAAATGTAAGTTTCAAAGATATTTTTTTCTTTATTTGTCAAAAAATAGGAGACACGCTTACCTTTAAGCCATTCTGCTGGTAATAGTAGAAATTTCATGGACAGCTCACAAGTAAAAACTGAATGTTTTGAAGCATCAATGCCGAAACGAGCTCAGAATATACAATGCTTTTACTTGAGAAAAAAAAACTATAACAAAACCATATCGCTTTTTTGAGAGCAAAACGACCAAATAAGGGGATTAAAATTAGGAAATTGAACAGAGAACTTGTTCACTCCTATAAGAAGAAGATATTCATGTCTAAACTCAACTATAAGCAAAAGACAAAATATAATAAAATACAAAAGGCCTATTGGTATATTGGGTGTCGACACGATTGAAATCGTGGATCAGTTGCACTGGCGGGACGAAAACCATGAACAGTATTAATATTAATCATTCGAAAACTTAGATTAGCATTTTAGATTTGAAAATTTATGATTAGCTAAATTATTATATTATAAATGCAATCCAATCAGGTACGTTCAAACTTTCTTGGAATTTGTGTAGTGCCTTTTGCACTTTTGCAAAGGATTGATTGGTATTTTTGGAATATATGACAACCATATTTTTATGGGCATCTTTTTATCAGCCACCTCGTTGGGCATTTTACCTGTTGTGGCGTTGTATTTGTATTTGTATTTTTGTCTGCCTATTTTTACTATTTTTCAATGCCTAAACTTCCATGCTCTAGTAATGACTATTTCTTTTATGCAATAAAAATTTGCAGTTACCACTTGGGGGACCCTGCCTCTCTCATTTCACGCACTGTGGTGCGAGCTGAAGTAGAGGCATTATTATCCTCTCTTAAACTGCAGCCGGCGGCCTTCGTGTCTACAGTAATGTAGATGGTAGTGCAACAGGACCTGGGTTCGAATCCCGGTGGAGACCATAAGAATTTTCTTTCGGAGTTCACCTCAGCATAAAATCCAAGAAATATCGGTATATCGGTTTCAATGATATTTATTATCTGCCGATCTGCAAATAATTTCTCCAATTTATTAATTTTTTCGCCAGTCCGCAAATTATTTATATTATTATTTCAGCCCGTGAATCATTTTTTTCCATTGACTTTTCTTTTGCTGGTTCGCAAAATGTTTCAAATTAAAATTATTTATTAGTTTTGGAACGATAAATATATAGAAATTTACAGATTACAGACACGAGTAGGCGATATGAATTATTAATGCAGGAAGATAACGAAGGTACAGAATACGAAAATGAAAATTATGTTTATGTGTGGTCAAGAAGTGAGGGTTTTACCGAGACTGGCCACCAGAATGGAACTAGATACAATTAATGTGCATAATTATGATGAGCAGACTCTTTTAAGAGCTGGTCAGAAAAGAAGAGGAAAACTTCTGTTAGGCCGGACATATCCGGACATTGATTCCTAATTGGAATTTTTATACTTGGAAGGGTGTAAACTTTGAATGCTGCCACGCTTTCATTTCAAATGAGAGACAATGGTTTCTTCTTTTACAACTGCGAAAAAATAAATAAGTATATTCTAATAACTTTATGCATATTTATATTGTATTTGTATTTAATTTTTTGTATATGCAAAAATTTTTATCGATCCATTTCTGTTCAAAATCACACAATTATATTTACCACGTGAAAAAATAAAACAAACACAAACAAACAAGGAACGCCCTCTCGAATAAATGTTTAAAAAAACACAAATTTGAAAATTTCTATACCATTATTTTGAAACATTCGAAACGAACCTCTAAGAGGGCAACATCTGGTCCGCGGGTCAGTAGTTTGCTCATCACTAGCCTGAACAATGTTTGTTTCTTTCATTTATTTAGTTTTTTGCCACAGTCCGCAAATTATTCTTCCCACTTTCACCGGTCCGCAGTTGTAAAAAGGTTGAAGAACACCCGCACAGACATCGATACAGCGTGCTGCCAACCAATGTCAATCATCCGATATTCGAATGTTGATTGACAAGAAAACCCCGACCGAACCCAATATTGTCTAATAATAACTGACAGCTATAGCTATCCTAACAGTATTATCGAATCAGCTGGACACCGCTCACGTATGGCCAATGCGTCTTCCATCAAGTACGTGAACTTGGCATAGTTATCTCGGGATTACGACCCCCCCCCAACCCACCGTAAACATCTGCATTTAAATTTATAACAAATAAAGACATACAACTGAAGAGTTTTATTAAAATTAATCATACTTCATTAGGACCCGAAAAAAAAAATCTGGGTTATAACACAGGGCTGTCGAAATCATTAAAGACGCTCCATGAAACAAGTGGTGCCACAAATCAATTTATAACTGCATTGAAAGTGGATTTATGCGGCTCATCTCGGTAGGGTTTGTGACCCAAGTCAGGGTCACGATCCATAAGTTAAGAACCCCTGGCGTAGACCATACATGCTCACTCAACCCTCTGCCCTTAGGCCAAATGTGATCTGATATCATCTGCCACATCAAACCTAATTTTGTGAAAATTAACAAAGCGGCACATTACATATCACTTTAGAGACCCGTAGCATATTCACAGATCACTTGAGTTACCCCCGCTGCAATTTCACATCATTTACGTGACCCGCAGCCCATTACCAAACGAATCAAGTGACCCGCAACTCATTCCCAGATGAATTAAGTGATTCGCAGCACATTCCCAGATGACTTATGTGACACTCAGCACATTCCCAGTAAGTGACCCTCAGTATATAAACAGATCACTTGAGTAACCAGCGGTGCAGTTTCACGTCACTTAATTGGTCAGGTCATTTTCTTGTCAGTTATGTCATTTAATTGCCCCGCAGTACATTCGTAGACCACTTAAGCCGCCCGACACACATTTAACTATCAATCAAGCACCACATTTCCAGAACACTAAAGTGATCCGTGGCATATTTACAGATTATTTAAGTAGCCCGCGGTAAATTTCCAGCTCACTTAAGCGGCCAACGTAGCAGTTCAAAATCACTTCTGCCGAAATCATCAAGAACCTTCGTGAAACCAGTGGCGCAGCAGATTAATTTATAACCGGATCGTAAATGGACTGATGCAAGACATCTCGGGAGTCCTTACGATTCAAGTCAAAGTCACAACCCATAGGTTAAGAACCAAGACGTCGACAATTGTTGATACATCGAAACAACATGTCGTCAGTCGTGTCATCATGTTGTGTTTCGAATGTTGATTGACAGGAAAACTCCGATCGAACGCATTTATAGTCTAATAATAACTGTTATAATTAATCATACCTCAAGAGCAGGGCCTTTTTCTCGCATGGGTAAACGAGAAACGTGCGGAGGGCCCCACAAATTTCCGTGGCCCATTTGGAGCCACAATTTGCATCTCTCTTCTTTCGTTACTCTTTAATATTTTACTAAAATATTAATAAATATTTTTAATTCTTGATCGTCTTGGGAAGGAAGGGGCACGGGCTTCTCGTATACCATTCTACCCCTGCGTACTCCTCTGCCTCAAAGACTGCTATACATAAAGGACCCCAAAAAACTGTGTTTGCCCTGTGCCTGAACTTATAAAGAATAGGTTCTGCTCCAAAACATCTGGGTTACAGCCTAGGGCTGCTGGAAACATGTGAAGACGCTCCATGCAACAAGTGAATTTCTAACTGGTTCGTAAGTGAATTCATACGGCCCAAACCTGGAGCCCTTACGACCCAAGTGCAAGGTCACGACCCATAGGTTAAGAACCCCGTGACGTAGACAATCGCTAATACGTCGAAACGTCGTATCTTCAAAACAATGCCAATCCTCCGATGTTCGAATGTTGATTGATAAGAAAATTCCGATCAAACGCAATATAGTCTAATATAATAACTGCTTAATACTGCTACTATAATTATCATATAACTGCTAAAATTATCATATAACTGCTAAAATTATCATATGACTGCTAAAATTATCATATGACTGCTAAAATTATCATATAACTGCTATACTTATCATATAACTGTATAATTATCATATAACTGCTATAATTATCATACAACTGCATAATTATCATATAACTGCATAATTATCATATAACTGCTATAGCTATCATATAATGGCTATAGTTATCATATAACTGCATTATAGTATTATCGACTCCTTAGATTTCACGCATTGCTAGTGTGAACTTGACATAGCTATCGGGAGATTACGACTCAACCACCGTAAATATCCAAATGTAAATTTTACCAAATAAAAAACACACAGCTGAACAGTAGGGTTCGGAAAAGGCAAAACTCCCATTCCAAGTCTCAGCGTTTTTCCTGGGTGCCCCCTCCGCACCCATTTTACCCCCCGGGAAACAGAAATCCCCCCCCCCCGTTCCCATCAATTCGAAATCCATCAAATGGAACTTTTATTAAAAGGAAAACGCGCACAGCGGGTGCAGCAAGAGCTTGAAGTGTGTGTGTGTGTGCGATATATACATTCGTGCACACACACACACACACACACAGAGAACGAGGGGCCGCTTTGAGCCTGGAACAGCTGGCGGCCCTCCGGTTGACTCGGCTCGGCTGAGCGCCATCCGGAGGTCGCCGTCATGTATGTAGGAAGGGGGCCCCCCGACGATGGCGGCGGCTGCTGCAGCTACGACTTCACTCTCTGTCTATCTGGTATCAATTGCATTTGCCTTTTCCGGGACACGTTCCCTCTCTTTCTCTCTCTCTCCTATTTCGAGCATCGTCATCCTACTTTCGCTTGTTAGTGTTGTGTGGATTGTGTGGATGTTGGAATTCATACCCACAAAGTTGAATCGTGTGGTTGTCGTCGTCGGTGGATGGATTTTTATCCATCTCGGGGAAAATGTCAATCTCTATCTCGATCTCTCTCTCTGTCTCAGTGTTGTAATAATCCGATGGATTATAAACGCTTCCCCCCGTTAGGGAGTTTTTTACTGGTGAAGAGATAATTGCCGAGTTATCGCCTGTTGATTATGGATCAATAGGATCAATCAACATGGTCATGTGTTAGAATCGATAATTGAAGTTTTTTTTTTTTTTCTCCTTTTGGAATTCTATAATTGTGGCGAAAACTGTCAAAAGGGGGAGTCCATGTTGGGAGATTATGGTTGAAATACACTTCGTTCTGGGAATTTTGTCTGTTGTGGCATTTGTATTTGTATTTGAATATCATTGTTACGAAATTTTGATGATTGAAAGCAGTCAATAAGCATGAGAAAATGCTCTAATTTCGATTGTAGAATTTTTGCATTTTTATTTAAAATCCATACTTTTATAGGCCTTTTTTTTGTTTTCTTCAGCCACTTCATTCGGTGGTTTTCCTGTTGTGGCGTTTGTATTTGTGTAACAAATGCGAATTTATGGGAACCCTACATGGTTTTTGTTCAGTCTTCTTACACCAAATCATGGAATCTTCGAGTGAAATCTAATGGGATCATGATAGATTTAATTAATGCCATTTATTATAAGTACAGTAAAACCTTTCTTTCGCGGAGACCGGTGCGACACGGAAATTCATCCGTAAAAGAGGGGTGACCGATAATCAGGGGGTATAAATGCATACTTTTATACCACAAGTGGAATTATTATTTGTCCGTATAAGAGGATTGACCGCGTCTGAGGTCCGTTAAGAGGGGTTTTACCGTATAACAAATTTCTCAACATCTTACTGATGAAACAAATATGCCTCTTATAACGGTGCTTCTCAACCACCGGGCCTCGGCCGCCTTGAGATTGGTCGTACAAGAACACCAGAGGCTCACCTGAAATTCTAATACCGTAAACTGCTCTCTCCTAGCGGCTATTAGACTATTGGAGGCTATTATTAGGCAATGTTTATCTACTATTCAATATACTGCTATTTCCCGATCCGATAGAAGCCATTAATGTATTTTTTTTTCTTGAAACCACCGCAACAAGTCCAAGGAACCGTCTGTTCAAGTCCATGTCTTTTTTTCTACCATAGATACTAAAGCAATCCCAGCCTTCTTTGAATACGTTCAAATAAACAAATACATCTTCGAAACTGGCCCTGGGCTGGCCTGGCCCGGGCCAGCAATACCTCCCCGGTTTCTGGGAAAATGGCAATGGGCAAGCTTGATGACTAGCTGCGAGTGAGATCATTCAAAAGCCATTCTACTCCGCTTTGGGGTGCGAGACTAAGTAGTCTCCAGTATTTCGCACCGAGTACTCTCTCTACTCTAATAATACTACTCTCCATTAGCTAATCAATCTAATCTACTCTACCCACCTGAAATCTGCAAATTTATTTTCCTCGTGTCATATTCCTCGAGTATCTTGTACCCGCAAACACAATTTGCTGCAATTTAAATTACAATATTAAAATGTTTCAGTGGGTCAATTGACACGGTTTTAGATAGTTAGTGGGTCGAAAGAAATACCGTCTCACACTGTACATTTTTCAAAACCTAGTCCTCCGCTTGCAAATTTGTAATTTACTTTCAGCGGTCATCCAAAGGTTGAGAGCCACTGCCTCATAAAATTAATTTTCCAATGGGTGTTTAATAGTTTTGGAGTTTACCGCTTTCATTTAGAGCTGAAGATCATGTCGCCCGATATTCGATACTGTCATGTACGTCATGAAAGAGAGAAAATTCACGTGGGAAGATCAATATCTCCGATAAAGTTAATATTTACCACTATATCTAGTACGATGTTTATCTGTCATTGATCATTAAGTGAACTCACAGCAACCTGTTGAAGTAGATGCGAGAATTTCGTTCAACATTTCTGAGTCTAATTGGATATCGTAATTTCCAAATAAAAAATAATCAAAATGTCTCGCCAGAAGTGGGCACGAGTAGAAACATGGACAACATGGATTCGTTCTTTAATTTCTGTTGAAGGAGAGTGAAACTCTATCAATCTTCATTCTCTATTCTTTCCTCTGATCAATTTCACATTTCACTTCAATTTTACATATAACTAAAATTTCCAACTATCTAAATAACAAATTCAAGATATCGCTGAATTTTTATTCCTTTATACCAATGACTCTTGAAAGTTTGGGTTCTTTTCGTTGCAAAAAAATATTTAGTTATTGGGATGACGTTCATTAGAAATTCCTCGGAAAAACATTTACGAACAATTTCTTTCGTAGAAGTATGCAATATATAATGCCGGCGCAGTAGCCCAAGTCGGTAAGATATTCGCTTAATGTACCAAAGGATGTTTAGAGATTTTCACGAGTTCGATACCCGGGGTTCCTCCTTCTCAGAAACTTTCCTGACACAGGGGTACAACAAAAACAGTGGCATGACCATAGGGAAATATTGCCACCGTAGGGAGTCCCACACCGAGAGGGTTAGCGCACCAATTTCTCGGTGAGTTTATAACAAAAAAAAGCTGCCGTTTAGAATCAATCGGCAATGAATTGTAGGTCCTGGTCTAATTAACCCTCGTGCGACAGAAATGATCAATGAAATAACACAAAAACAATAAGTTAGTTTTTTTGTTCCTCATGGGAAAACCAATGCACACCTGGAGAATCCCATCAAGGACCTTCAAAGGATTAGTGGTCCTGGTTAAAAACTCCCATACTTTACACTCCATGAATCTTGTCAATGCTTTTTTTTTATAAAAATTTAACAGGAGCTTGCAATATTCCAATTGCTGGTTGGTTTTTATTCAGAGTTTCAATTTGAACAACGTGCAACTTACTTTGGAAAAAAAAAAACCTCCAAAATTCACAGATATTTTATGTTATAAAATTGTCTGAAATAATTTTAATGAAGAATATTCCCGTTAGAGCATGAAAAATACAAGACTTGCAAAGTTTAAAGTCATTTTGGCCAATATCGTTTGAAAAAAAAAAGATTCCTTAGCTGACATTGATATTGAAGGACCGGACACACCCCGCTTCCCATCTCAGAGAGATATCGAAGCTTTCCCGGGGGATGGGTTTATCCGGAAATTTATAAATTTATGTGAAAATAACAAACAACGATATACATATATACAATAAAGAATCTGGAGTAAAAATTGTGATCATATCATCATCCACAATCCGTAATCGTAATAGTCCTTATATAAATAATCAAAGAATAACTTTTGTCTTGTATGTGATAGAACCTGGTATTGAGTTTATAGTAGGACCTGAGTTTCAGTAGGACCTGAATTATCCGATCTAATGTAGACCAGACTTAGCCCGGATAATCCGCGCCTTACAGAATTTTGGCCTTCAATACAATGTAAATAAAGCTATTATGGTGGAAATTACGTTTACACAAAAGCTATTTGTAATTATTATACATTGGAATTAAATGATCAAATTGAGATTGCAAAAAGTTACACTTAATACTGCCGCGTATGAAGAGATGATAATCATTTTGATACATAGTCTTTCATTAGAGGTCTTCTGTCATCAAGCACACTTAAATGCTTCAGAGATCATCAGGATGCTCGCTACCACCCCAGCATGATCCAACCCACACGGGTAAAAGGCTTACATCCCGGAAAGGACAGAGCCCGGGTCGTGTTTGGTCTGACAGGGTGCTCGCTCGCAACATACTTAAGATGTTTTTCTACTAAAGACAGCGTTCTAAATTAATTTTTTTGCAATCGACCTCCTCTTATCTCCACCTGGCTAAGCCAACCCATAAGATTTGATGTTGTATTTGTGGCTTCTACCGTTCCAGCACTTTCCCAAAGGGCGATATCGCTCCGTTTGAGAGTGAAATCTTCACAAGCAGTGGAACTAATTGACATGCTGCCTCATACTCTTAACGAGTTTGTCTTGACGCTGCGCACGTCATTTTAATGTAGCTTATTTTTAACCTTCTAGTACACAGGTGAGAAAATGTCCTTGAGTGCACGGGTTGGATCTCACAGACCCTTATTATGTTACGTAAAATATTTTATACACTTTCTTTTTTTTCAGTATTTTGATAATTATCATATCATTTCAACTATGTTACGAAAATAGAATGAATGCAGTTAACAATTGTTGTACTATTTCATAGTAAATTTCAAATAAAACAGAGTTCTTAATTACTCAGAAAATCGTATTAAAACACAAACTCAATGATAAAAACAATAAAACTCGTTATTTTTTCAATCTATGTGAAATAGACCATATAATATGAAAACATAAACATTAATTTCTCATTTTTAGTCATTTTAAAATAACCATATAAATTTACATTGAAAATAAAAATTACTGCACCGGTTGGACCTCACAGACCCAGACACTAACACATTTTTACCGCTCCCAAACTTCGCACAGTGGATAAACGCGTCTTAATAGGGGATTAGCGAGAAGCTCATGAAAGATTCTTCTGCCACCTGTCGTTAAACGAGAGAAATACGCGTGCATGGGCATCTATAGCATGAGAGAAATACATAAATACATGTGCATGTATTCATGGTAACATCATCCATAGCACGAGAGAAATACATGTGCATGGGCAACATCATTTATAGCACGAGAGAAATACATGTGCATGGGCAACATCATTTATAGCACGAGAGAAATACATGTGCATGGGCAACATCATTTATAGCATGAGAGAAATAATTATATACATGTGCATGGGCAACATCATCTATAGCATGAGAGAAATACTTATATACATGTGCATGGGCAACACCATCTATAGCATGAGAGAAATACACGAATGGACAACACTATCTATAGCAGAAGGCCTCCGCGAAGCTCGGGACGTCACTGAAGTACGTCATGCCACCTATAGCAGTGGTTCTCAACCTTTTCAAGCCCGCGGCCCGGTTTCATTCATTTTTGTGAGCCGAAGGCCAGGTAAAACACACGACCAACGGAAAATGAATGAGGAAAAATGAAACGGCTAATCACTCGCGGCCCGGTATGAATAATATCAGGGCCCGGTACCGGGCCGCGGCACAGCGATTGAGAAACACTGACCTATAACCATTGAATATACTACAAAAGAGGGTAAAGACGGCGCATGTGTCGGCCTGCTGCTATATCCAATGATTATAGGACTCAGATGACCTTCAGTGGCGTTACTAGCTTCGCGCAAAGGCCGGCCTTCAGCTGTAGATGATATTGGCATGGGTCTCGCAACCCGTGCACTCGAGGGTTAAAACGAACTTATGAGAAAGTACTTCGAATAACCCGAAACTCGGCTAATCGAAACTTGTTGTCCAACTGTATTATAGCACTTCAGATTCAGGTAGAACAAAAATTCGAATATACAGAAAGAATTCACAAAAGAATTCAAAGCATTTGAAAATTCAAAAATTGCAAAATACATTTTTTCTCCAAATTCTCGTCCACCCTTCAACGAAGAAGAAAAAAAAAGTACACGAAGCATCCAGATAATATATGTACGTACATTAATACAACCACGAAAACTGCTCTAACCAGAAACCTAGAGACCAATCCGATTCCACAACCCAATCACTCTCTCCACACACACACACACACATCCAGCAATCTTATAACAAATAACCCAGGGTAAAAAAAAAGAAAAAAAGGCAGACCCAATCACACATAACGAGAACTACCCGTACTAGTACCGGTACCCGGTCGAAAAAACGCGACTAAAAAATAAAAATAAATACATCATGCATACGACTTCATTGTAATTATTCACGAGAATACGCTCCCGAATCGCATAGCCCTAAAAATAAACAAATAAATAAAACCTAGAGAGCCTCTCGGTATGTTACAAGGTGAACTATAGGATGGGGAGGGGGGGGGGAAACCCCGGAAAAATAGAGACCTTATTCTCTCGTTTGTGCCTAGATTTCTCCAAGTACGTTATATATGTACACTCTCCTCTCCAGTCACTCAATCTCCTTTTGAAGTTAAAAAGAGAGCTAGAGAGAGAGAGAGAGTTCAATCACAAATCGATTGCGAAACTGGCGGGCAATCACAGAATATATGATGCCCATTGAGTGATTTATAACTTTCTAACATTGCTCCGGGTGCCTGGATGTATATATATATATACCTATATATTCCCGTTTTTCCTTTCCATACCCCATATGTATACCTTAAGAAATTTTTCTTTTCTCATAAGAAGCCTATTCCGCCAAACCAAAGTACAATTTTCATTGCTCCGTACCCGTCTTTTTTTTTTACTGTACCTGTTTCACCTAAATGTCAATATTTCTGATTTAAGATCTAGTATATATATATATACTGTACGGAGGAAAAAAATACATATAAGAATGTGTGTGTGTTATTATTATTATTTTTTTTTTTCATTTATTTTCGGAACGTTGGAATCGGAATTTTAAAGGTTAACCCACTTCTCTAAGAATTCGGAAATGTTCAAAATTGAATTAGAGGAAACTCTAGGAAAAATCTGCAGCTAGGGCTGTATTAATACTTGTCGAGAGGGTAGTGCTCCTTATATTATATAGAAGTAGAGATTCGGGGTTTTTCCTCCTTGGAGGAAAGTCCTTGAGCACTTTCTGTATTTATGGATGCTTGTCGACGTTTCCTAACGCGTAATGTGTGGAGAAAGATATCTGAGCTATTTCTAGATTGTTCGAGTTTTAGGTGAAGACTTTAATTTCGTAGCTTAAATGCAGTCAAACTCGGTTTCAACAACAACTCGGATATAACGTTAAAAATTATTGGTCCGGAGTAATGCTCTCAAATACGCGTAGATGCGGGATTCACGCATCAAAGTTCAACTTTACCCTTCCGAATTTCGTTGAGGAGTAAAAATACTCCATAAAATTTTTAGTTTTTTAAATAGTTTTACAATTAAATTCATACTCTTCAAGATTATTTTAATGAATTACACTGGTCCTAACTAATTCCTATATAGCAAGTGTTTTGGTACTCAACGTTTTGGAAAGTGCGGCCATTTCATCTGTTTGGAAACGTGTCGCGGCCCGTTTCAGTTACTTGGTAATGTGCCTCGAGTCACTCAGGTGATCTGAAAGTGTGGCGCGAGCCGCTTGATTGATCTGGAAATATGTCGCGGGCAATTTAAGTGATCTGGACATGTGCCAAGTGCCACCTAAGTCATCTATATAAATGTAGCAGCCCAAGTTATCTGTAAGTTTGCTCCGAACCTCTCAAGTTATATCGAAGCGTGTCGCTGGTCACTCCAAAGATCTGGTCTGGAAATGGGGAGGGCCAGCTACTCAAGTAATATGCAAATGTAGCAAGTGCCATTTAACACTGATTCTTGAGATAATATCCATGTTCTTGGAATTCCCGAAACAACATTTATACAAATACAACGCCACAACAGGCAAATTGCCCAACGAGGTGGCTGCATCAAAGTTGCGGCCCGCGGCCCACTGGAAGTGGGCCGCGGGTTGTTCAGCTGATCCGGAAATGCGTCGCGAGCCCCTGAAATAATTTGATAATTTACTCACGTGATTTGGTAATCTTTCGTAGGCCACTAGAATGGTTTGATTATTTGTCGCGGGCCATATAAGGTGACTCCGAGGGCTATGAGTTGAGCATGTATGCCATAGAGAATAATGGAAATGAACTTTGCTCATAACGTCGATGAATATCAACTTCCTCGGTTATAACGACAAATATGTTTTGTCACTTTTGTTTCCGTTTCAATGATTTTTCCCGAAGAAATTCCTAATATTAGGTCTGATCACATAGAGGGAATGTCTGCCAGTTGTTTTTTCTATACCTGACATTGTAATAAAAGATTTACTATATGTTTTTATTACATGGACATTATACGTAACATTTCCTTATATACAGGGCGCGTAGCTAACTTCTCGCACCACAAATTACCGGAGAACCGTTGATCCTAGAGGCATACTGTCAATTAAAAAGGGTATCCAAATAACGCGTAGTCCTCACATACGTCATTCATGTTGTAAGGGATTGTATAGTTATTAAAATAAAAATAGAAAACCTTTTATACGGACACCCTGTGCTCAAAAACCGAATTAGAAGATTATTGCGGTCTCTTGATACCAAAAAAAAAAAGATAAAAATTCTACTTACCACAGAAAATTAGATTTTTTTCATTTTGTGACACACTGTATTTGAACTCCCAAAACTGGTTCAGGATAATTTTTGAACGCATTTTGAGCAGTTTTAAAATTGGAACCATACCTTTACTAGAAATGGTTCACGAGATAATTGCCGCATAAGTACTTACAGGACACCCTGTATACCGATAGTAATCAAATCGATGTTATTAGCGGCTAGTTCTTGTTTCTTTGGTCTAAGTTACGCATAGTATTATATGGCTTAGTTTTCTTCGATTATTGTTATCATTTTTCGTTTTTTTTTTCTTCTTCTTATAATTTTGTGTGTGGATTGATAACCCATTAGCTGCATTCAGTAGATCTTAACATAGTTTTGTGTTGGATGTTTATGGCATTATTTTCTCTCGTTATGATGTAGTTTAGCTTTTTTGCATTGTCTGTTATGTTTTTTCTGCTTTTATTTTTGAAATATCGTTTTTTTTCTCCCATTGTTTTTTCTTTTTGCTTGCAGAACGCGTCCATCCCCCGGTACCTGGCTTCCGTGAGTAGTTTTATTACGTTTCTTACACACATTTTGCTTGTTTTAAATCAAAAATTAATTAGCTGATTGATTTGTCAAAATTTAGATGTAATTATTATTATTTTTTTTGTTGCTTTTTTAGTGTTTGTGTGTGTATATGTCCTTCGATGTTATTAGGGATAAACATATTTGCCGAATTTTTTCCTGCGTGGATATGATTTAATGTGTCGTGAACTCTTGAGACACCTGGGTGGTTACTTGTGCATTAAAATCTGATGTGATCGTTGTTTTTGAGATATTGAACGATAAAAGCCACTAATGGCCAATCTACCTTCTGTTGACTCTGTGGAATAATTAGATTATATCGTCATTAAACAACAAAAGATCAACACTTTTTATCAGTATGCATTGGTTAACGAATGCTAAATCATCAAAATTCTACACGTGCATGTTACCGATCTATTTTTTCGTGGATCTAGACCAGTGTTCCTCAAGTTTTCTGTGACTGTGGACTGGTGAAGTGAGAGAAATATTTTGAATCCTAGTAAAAAAAAACAACATCGTAAATAGTAGAAATTAGTAGAAACAATTTGAGGACTGATGAGAAGAGATATAAATTTTTGAGAAGTAGTTTTTGGACAAACGAAAAATAAGTGAATGAGAAAAATAATTGCAGAGCAGTAAAAAAAGTAAATACTGCAAATGGGCTAAACAATTTATGACCGGCGAAAAGTAGATAAATGAAAGAAATGATTTATAGACGGGCAAAAAGATAGGAGAAAAAATATAATTAAATATTAGGAAATAATCAGCGGACCAGCAGAAAATAAACGAAAGGGAGAAATAATTTGCGAACCATTAAAAAAATTAATTAATGGGAGAAAAATAGTTTGCTTACCGGCAAAAAATTAATTAAATACGGGTGCTACAAAAATTAACTATAATTTGCGGGCCAGTGAAAAATAAATACCGTAAACAAGGAAAATAGTTTATGGACCCAGTAAAAATATATATAAATAGCGGAAATAATTTGCGGACTGGCAAAAAATTAAATAAATAAGAGGAATAATTTGTGGATCTGTAAAAATTTTAAACGAAGGAGGAGAAGTAATTCGTGGACCGGCAAGAGATAGATGCCTTAAATAGGAGAAATAATTTGCGGACTCGCAAAAAAAATGAATAAGAATGAGAAATATAACTGCTGTACTTTTTACTTGACATTCCTCAATTGTGCAGAAAATATTTTCATCGCCTTAACAGACATTTATTTGTCTCTAGATGGTGAATATATGTTTCTCATAAATGCATATCAATTGTTCTCTCCAAATGTAACGAATTAAAGTGATTGGATTTGATAACTTGCGGACCGGAAAAATATACATGAACGGGAGAAATAATTTGCGGAACTGCTGACGGCTAAGACGGAAATAAAAACTGATATTAGCACAGCATAATATTGATCAAATCCAAAATTATGTAGCGACTATATGAATTTTTGAGAAATGTTTCGTGGGCGGACTGGCACCGGTTCCTGGACCAGAGGTTGAAGAACACTGAACAAGATTAATTTTGAAAACATTTATAAAAGAAACAGAGTAATATCATACATCTCAAGACCCGTCAAAAAATACCGCCACTGTCAATTACTTTACGATGATTTCTTCGGACTATTAGTAGAATCCACAGATCGGGACATAATTTATCCATTCAACAACCAGACTGAGTCTATAGACCTGACTTTAAGTTGGTTTTTCCTCGGTTCTCCACAAAAATAGCCGAGGTACATAGCATTGGATTCATATAACGTTTGGAGAAAAGGTTCTATCAAATATAAGGACTAATGGCACTCGATTTCCTGTAATTTTTCGACGTATTTGTATATAGAGTTTTATACTTTTCCTTTAGAGATTAATTTAAACCGCTCTGCTTACAAATTCAGAGCCGCACTGGGAGGTAGGTGTACGACAGACCTTGTTTTCGAGATTTAAATTTTAAAAAAGTGATTTTTTTGGTTATAATAACACTAATTTGCTGCACTTCACCTAGAAAAATGTTTAAAAAGAACATTTGTATACAATGAAGTGGCCCTTCGATTTGACGGAAAAATAGAGGTGTCCTTTAGATCAAAAGTCATTTGAATCATGAATTTAATTTCTGAATCACAAAATATCGGAAACATTATGTTGCAACCTTATCAATATTATTGGTATGATGTAATTAAAGACTTGCTCTATTTTCAAATTTACGAATCCTCCTTGTTATTGTCAGTTTGTCGATTATTTCTGTGGCAGTCTCGGTATTTTATATCGTCTTTATTATGATAATTCGTCGGAAATTCACTTATAAGAAGCCCTAAATTAATTTTTGTTATGTAAAATTATTGTGATATAATATGATTATTTACCTCATTTAAATAATTTTTGCGACTTGAAGTTTCGTCTACGATTGAGAAGAAAACGATAAGGGTAGGGACTTCTTCGACACTCTGTATATACGGCTTCACTCGTCTTCTTTCAGTCGATTCAGCTCGTAAATATACGTGAAAATATCTGAATCAGTAGTTCTTATCTGTTGGTATTCAGATATTTTAAGCAGGCTGCCACGGGAGGAAATAAAGTGGAAGGTGGCATTGCATATCATTCGAGCGGGGAGAAATAAATATATTCAGATTTCAAGAAATTAAGCTTTTAAGTGATATATGATGGAGAAAAAAATGTGACTACTTTCACAGTCCAACAGAGTCGCCCGTAAAATCAGAACCATCTGCACTCATGAGCCTATTTGGGCTTATCCTCTCATGTTCATAAAGAAACTAATGATATTCATCATCATGTTTGATTCTATGGTTTTCGAGAATAGGAAGGTCCAGTGGAGTAATGTTAAAAGTAAAGATTTGTATTGCACGGGGAAAAAGGTTTCTTGATACAGTTTTTTTGTAAAAAAAAATTAAAGCTTTCTTCAAGTTCATCTTAATTCAGGGGCTGCTCAAAGTTTTGAATTAAATAAATTAATAACAATCAGATGGAATATATGAAAATTTTGATCTTTTTTCATTCAGAATGAAATATTTTACACAAAAAAAATTGGGTTTTTTTAAAAATATTTAAAGGTTGGCAAACTACAATTGCCGTTCTAGAAATAATTTCTTCCCCAATTCTTCGGAAAATCCTCACAGAAATTAGAGAAATTGTGAGTGTGTGTATGTATGGTCTTAACGTGTTTATCTTCCCAGAGTAACCTTTGATTCATGTTCTACTGGCACTGTCATCCGTCTTTACATTTTGGATTGAAAATTGCGGATGACCGAGTCTCAGAATTATATAAGCACCGTGTTGTAGGTCACACTCAAGGACTGTCAATCGATTGGGAATCATGCAGATCCAGCAACATAATAAAAAACTCGGGACTATACTAAATCAAGAATCAGTAAAAAAAAAACCCGTATACCATAAATCCATTTAACAATGGCAAACTCCAACCATCACATCCTCCCGTCCCAAACATATATATTAAGTTCCCACAACAGTCACAAAAACCCACAAATTAAAACATTCCTCAGTTCCAAATGAAAACAATAGGAAAAGAAACATGCTTTGACTAGGAGGCATTATTACTAACAAGATTGATTTTAATCCAGAGTAATAAAAATGCCAGGATTGTATGTATGTATATATATATATATATATATATCTGTTCTCACTCTGTCTCTTCACTCTCACCCTCCACAACATGCCATCATGTGCACACACACACACACACACACACACACACACACACACACACACACACACACACACACACACACACACACACACACACACACACACACACATACCCAACATCTCCCGTTCACTCTCATCGCAATCAGCGATATCGATTCAATTCCCTCATGTACAAAACATCATCGATTTTCAATGGGAACGAAACACAGGCGGATAAGGAAAAAAAAAAATAAATAAAATGAAGAAAATGAAGAAAATAAAATATATATCTTCATTTCATTTTCTTGTTCTTCTTTTATTTTATATATATTTTTTTTAAATTCAATTTGTTGAAAAGTTTAAAACCATTTTGTTGGAATCACGCGTTTTTCTTTTGTTCTGGGTATTTCCCTCTCTCTCTCTCTATCTATCTATCTCCTCTCCTTTTTCTTATATATTTCTCTCTTTCCCCTCTTTTCATTATTTTATTATTCTCTTTTTACTGAGTTTAGGTCCATTAGATTTGAGATCAAAAGTTTTTTCAAGTGTAAACTGCTAAAAAAAAAAAAATTAAATAAATAAAAATAGTTTTTTCTGTTATTTCTTATAAGAAACTGAGTTGTAGACAGGAATGTTCAATCTCCTTTTCATCTTATATATATTTAGGATAGCATTCTTCTCCTGAATTTTTTTTGTTCTTATTTATTTTGTTTAATGATACCCATGGAGAAGAAAGCCCCCCCCCCCCCTAAGAAATATGGCCGCCTAATTTCTTTAGATAGAGTGAGATATATATATATATATATAATTTTTTTCCATTCCCCTTTTGTATTTATTTATATAAATCTCTTTTCATTTGTTTTTCCTACTCCCCGCCATGGTTGCTGATTATCTCTTGTTGCCGTTCCAATGGATCCGTGCGTTCCGATACATCCACGCGTTCCAATACCGAGATGATCGTCTGAACGGGAAACTATCACATGCGATCCATAGTGTTGATGAAACAATAAGAGTTTTAAGATCTTCGCTCCATTGAATTTTCGTATTGTTTGATATTATTATTTTTTTGTATGAAATAGGGAATATGATATCGTTAGTACAAGTATGTAATGTTTTCTTTCACCGATGTGTTTATATATTTTTCCACGAGAGTTATTTTATTATGTATTGATTACGTTATAGTCGTGTATGTGGAGCACGAGAAGCTCTACGATTTTCCTTTCCGGGAATGAAATAGTTTGAATCGATTTATCGGGTGGAAAGGTTATCTGACTTATGTCTGTCATCGTCATCATTTACTCTTAGAAACTAACTATACAATTTTGTCGAAACAACACTTATCTATGGAGGTATCAAGCCAGAGAGGCAACTTTGGACGCTAAGACTAAGTTTTCCCAAGTGTATAATGTTAAAAGAAACTAATTAAATAATTTTTTTTGATATTTCTTATAAGAAACTAAATTGCAGACAGAAATGTTTAAGTTTCTTTTTATCTTATACATATTTAAGGCAGAATGTCCCCTTATTTATTGTGTTTAATGATACTCACGGAAAAATAGTGCCCCAAGAAATATGGTCGCCGAATATCTTTAGTTAGCGTGAGATTATTTATTTTTGGTTTCCTTTCTTTAGTAATTTATGTACATGTATGTCCATTTGTTTTTTTCTACTTCCTGCTGATTATCTCTTGTTGTAGTTCCAATGGATCCATGCAATGCATCTGCATTCCCATGCAGAGATTGCTGTCTAAACGGGAACTATCATATGCGATCCGTAGTGTTTATGAAACAATAAGTGCTTTTAAGATATCTTCCCCGTTGAATTTTCGTATTGTTTGATATTATTTTTGTATGAAATAGGAAATATTATATCGTTTGTACGAGAGTATGCAATATTTACTTTCACCGATGTGTTTTTATATATACTTTTCCACGTGAGTTATTTTATTATTTATTGATTACGTTATAGTTGTGTATGGAACACGAAAAGTTCTAGGAGTTTTCCTTTTGGACATGAAATAGTTTTAATTGATTAATCAGGTGGAAAGGTTATCTGACTTTTGTCTGCCATGGTCATCATTTACTCTTTGAAATTATAAAATTTTGCTGAAACACCACTTATCTATGGGGGTAGCAAGCCAGAAAGGCAACTTGGCTAAAAGAAATTATTAAAAAACAAAAATTTTTTTCGCTATTTCTTATAAGAAACTAAGTTGTAGACAGAAGTATTCAACCTAATTTTCATCTTATTAGGACAGCATTCTTCTCGTGAATTTTTCCTTATTTATTTTGTTTAATGATACTCATGGAGAAGGAAAGCCCTAAGAAATATGGTCGCCTAATTTCTTTAGACAGTGTGAGATTATTTATATATTGGTTCCCTTCTGTAGTTATTTATATACATCTCTTTTCATTTGTGTTTTTTTCTACTCGATTTCTTTCGGATATAGTTATCAATCTGGTATTATTATCGGAGACTTCGAGTCCATAAATGATCACATTAAGCGACGCGCACAGTACTAAGCATTTGACTAAGAATGATGACAAATACTTTCAGAATTCATGAGGATTAGCATCTGATGAAAAAAAAATGCTTTTAATTAATGAGAATCCATACTCAAAATCGAAAATTAATTTCAGAATTAATAAAAATTCGAATTTAATGAAAAAATTATCTCAGAAAAAAATAAATTTTCAAACACTACTACTACGAAACCAGACATGCACATCGTCCATATTCCTCTGCGGAACTCCTGACGAATTGGTACATGTTGGAATGTGTGTGTATGTATAGGGAACCTTCCGTGAAGTTTGTTTCTGTGTAATGCTTGTTATGTGTAGTGCTGCCATCTGGAATCATTTTTTTAAACTATGAGTTTCTTCTCAACTCATAGTGAGTGAATGAATAATTGTAACGTTGCGGGCCTGTTGCTCTCTGCGGCGAGACTTAATTTTCAAATACTAAAGAGTTTTTCCCGTTTGACTCAGACCCTGGGTCCCAGTTAAGACGACACTGCGAGAATTTAAATACCGCGGGATGATTAGCTGTCTTGCTTCATGGAATTTTTTTTTTGTCCCGCAATGTCTGATAGGTTGAATGAGCACCTGCTATAAATTTTACATTCTTTTTAGTGGCTGTGCCATCTGTCGATAATTTTTTGTAGTTCTGTCGCTATCAGAAAAACAAATTCCTCCTTACTAAAAAAAATACAAATTGGTTAAACGCATCGAAATATGATATAATAGCAAGTTTTCTTTTCATTTTCTTGTATATAAGATTTCAAATTTTATGCACTTCCCACCAACCCATTAATATATTTTAACGCACTGGGATCGTAATCTTTGCCCCTAGAGAGGCAATTAACCCTACCTGGACAGACGCCATGGATTCATGTAACAGCAATATAATGATATCTAAATACATAATAATTTTGAAATTTAACTACATAGACACATAATCTAGTTCAGTTACATAATTTATCTAAAAACTAGATTATTTATATTCCATGCAAAAAAAAAACAAATAAAAGATTTTGAAAAAATAATAATTAGAACAAAGTAGTAGGACTAAAGGGATCAAAATTTCAAGATTTTTGAAATAAAACATTAGGTATGATTTTCTGTAATTGTCTGTTATTCCCAGTCATAGACATATGAATATAAAATAAGAATCCTGAAATTTTCTGTGAAGAAAATTTTTTTGACCCATCAGGCAAGCTCGCTAACATACAGTCGAATCCCATTTTAACGAATACCAAAATCACGTTTTAACGAACACTTTTTTATTCCCCCATGTAATTTTGCATTGAAACAATGCTGAAAACAAGGATTTCCTTTATAACGAAGTGATTTCTCCGGTCTCTTGGAGTTCGTTATAACGGGATTCGACTGTAATTGGATTCCTCAATGAGATTTACAGCCATCCAGTGAACATATTTGTCAACTTTAAGTATCAGATTGATTCCAAAGTGGGAAATTTTGACAAACTTATTGAATTCTTTTTGTTCAGTTATTAAAATTCTTAGTCTAACTCGGAATAATCTGATTTCTTACTGATTTTACTGTTCATACAGCGGAACCTCAATTAGCGGACACTCCCCGCTAGCGGATACCTCCCGTTAACGCAAACTTTTCTGATCCTCGTTTGCAGACACTCTCGATAGCGGACAGTAAAATCAGGCAAACTTTAATTTTATTTTCTCCAAATCTAATTTGTGTTTTGTTCATAAATCGGGAATTTATCATATATTCAATGATGATTATGTATAATCCCAAGCTTGTATTGAGAAATATGATAACTCGTAAATTAATTACTTGCTTAACTGAACATAACTATGGTCCAGGATGCTGATTCCGAACGGCAATGTTGGTGTTGTTTGCACATTATTTCTCTTCTTCACATACTTATTTAATTAAATTTAATTAGCATTGCAAAATATGTGTAGTGTTCGTATCATGTATGGGAAAAAATAATTAATTGTGGTTTAATGAACAGAATAAAGGCTATACATTTTTCTGTACTTATAAGTCTTTCCAACTTTATTTGGAAATCATGCATAATCGCAAGTAAAGTAAAGGTGATATAAATGTAGAGAAATTTAATCAAACTTCCTTTATCGAGACGATTGATGATTATGCATAACCATCGGTGCATCATTTTTGCACACATTACTATGTAGAAACCAATTGCGACCGATGCCATACGTCGTATAAATGTGAAAGTCGTATAAAAAGAGGTTCTACTGTTTATTGTATCTCCCCAATAGCGGACACTCTCCGTTAGCGGACAAAAGTTTTGGTCCCATGAGTATCCATTTTCGATAGGCTCTACTACACGATTTAAAAAAAATGCTATACATTTATCAAATGATAAAAGTTTGTTTCTTCTTGACGTAGGTATAAAGTGTAGTGAAATGAATTTAAAATTGATAAAATTTTGAATTCTCATTTGAAGTTTTGAACTAACTAAAAAGAATATGATCATTTGATTTCTATGTGCTTGCTACCAATTAACTGTACGCAATCGACATTTATCTTACGCATAGCTGAGATTGGTCATATTGTGCTTTCTTGTTTATACCAATTGTCATCATTTGCAATGTGCAATTGAGCTGTCGACAGCCATTACTATTTAATCAGAAGGTTGAAGAGAAAACGGGCTAGTAAAAATTGGTTCCGGCATCCACAAATAGTAATGTTTTGCTGGTAAAAATCCTTTTAAACAGTCTGATCCTGCACCACTTGGTCTTTGTATGGGCATCAGAAATGCTCACCATTCTATAATTAAGACAGGGTTGATCAACCTTTTGATTTGCGTGGGCCCCGTAATGACTTTGTAACCGACCACGGTCCACTCGAGTGGTTTTTTCCAACTATTTGCTGGCCCAACAAAATTAAATGGTGCAAAATTTCATGCTCAATAAAGTTCCGTAATTAAAATATCTAATCTAATAAGTATCCGTGGTGGCTTAGTGGATGAGCGGTAGAACCAAGTCACACAGCCCTAAGTCAAAAGGGCCCATAATCGTTGATTTTTCTTTTTCGTACAGACTTTTTTTATTTATTTCTACAACACTCAATTTTGATACTGGCAATCCCTGTCAGTTTTTAATAAGTATAAAAATAGAATGCAACCCTAAAATTTTCAGGACTGGAACCTTAAACTTGTTTAAGACAGCACTGATTAGGGTCGCTATTTTTGGATGGCGATGCGTTCCTCTACGATGGTTGGGTTTTTGGTACGATGCGTTCTTGACTTACAGTTAACGCGGAATTGCCAATCTGTCTCATAACGTCATTAGCTTTGTGGGCTTCTTCAGATGGCCTCGAGAGTTTCATTTAGTCCACGATCCACTGGTTCAGAATGTATGTCATAACACAGTCCTATAGCTTTAGCTTCGCGGGTGGCTAACAGATGGTCTCAATGGATCCAGTCCGCAATCCACGGGTTGAGAAGGTATGAATTAAAACACGCCCGTTGCTTTTGCCTGATATTGGGTTGATCTCTTCGAGGACCACTTCAGATGGCCTCAAGGGTTACATTTAGCCCACAATAAACGGGTTAAAACATGAGTTCCATTACTTTCTGACAAAAGTTTCGGCTCTGCACTGTTTAGAACCGTGAAATAATAAGTATCATGTACATATCACATGATGCCAATCGCAGAGAATCTCATGTGAGAGAGAGAATGGTTTTTTTTTTGCAAGAAAGCGAGAATGATAGCTGAATGATAATGCTAGTGAGAAATAGTGAAATTTTCGGCTCTCGAATCTTTGATAGTGAATGCTTGAGTTCCATGATTAATTTCGGAACGGAGCCGTTTCCCTTACGATCATTCTCTATTCGTATCCAAACTCTTTGAAAAATCAGCAAAATTGAATTTTCTAAAACATCCGAACGATCGAGCTACGAGTCGTCATTTAATAGTCGGATTGTTGCATTTTGCTCTCGCCTTGTTTGTCATCTCGGGGCATTTCTTTGCCATCACATTCATTACGACTCCGGAGAAAACGAAATGACAAATCCCTTCGTCCGGAAAGAGATCGACTCCGACCAATCTCAGAGAAGTCTCCTTCTTACAATCGTCTTTCCCCTCCATATACATATGATCTCGGATTCTCCAAAACAGTCTCCCGCTCCGGAAATCTCCGCTTTTTGGCGTGAGTGATGGCATCCGATTGACAATCTAGTAAGAACGGGTAGGAGAATGGGCGTCGGACACGTCGGGGAGATAGAAAAGCGCCTCGGTTAAAACACCCGGGATCGTCATCCATCCCATCTTTTGCTTCGGTTCATTCTTTGCTAATTAAAAAACCATTTGCCTCTCGCATGTACACTAAGAGAGAGGGAGAGAGAACGGGTCAGTGGAGTATGTCACATAATCATGCCCGCTTTTCACCCTTATGCTCAGGGATATCTGGAATAAGGAAGGTCTCCCAGTTGCTGATTTTGCCTCACTTTTCATCCTGTCCCAACTCCTCCATTTTTCCGGGAGAAGGGAGGGTGATTTTTCTTGGAGAGCTTTTTAAAAGGTGTGCGATCCTTCCGTGTCCAGATTAAGATGATTAAGACAAAAGCAAGGTCATTTCATCTCTTATTCCCTGTTTAAGTTCATCAACTCCCGAGCATTACTCCGCCCAACTCCTGCAGTTTCGTCTGGCGGGTTTTTGGTTCCCACCTCACTCACACACATACACAATTCCGCGTAGTACTACGCCACTGCTGATGATTTCCCACTACTTTTAGAAGGTGGAAGAAAGTAAGTTCTCTCTCTCTCTCTCTCGGCGTGGTTGTTCGGCAGAAAACGTCGTAATTGTACAATTCTCTCCAAAAAGACTGCCGTGCCGGGAAAGAGAGCTTTGAAGGGTGGTAAAGGAAGGCAAGTAAAAGGACGCTGAAGGTGGGTAGGTTCCGAGGAACAATCAGTGCCTTTTTCCCACCCACCCCTTCAACAGAAGCTTCACCAGACTTTGCACCAACCCACCCCTTCTTGTCGAGCATTCATCATATAAACCCTGTAATCCACTCGGTCGTTCTTGACATGTACTTCGAAATTGTAGATGACGAAGAAAAGCAGGATGGGGGGGGATGAGTGAAGGAAATAAAGGGCAAAGAACAGTGCCCTTCACTTACCCACACACACACACACAGATTTCGCACCCTGTCTTGGTGGGTGCTCTCCCATACACACACATAAGCATGCAGAGAAAGTAGAGAGAGAGAGAGAGAGCGTTGGCATATGTGTGTGTGTATGTGCAGGAGTATATATGAATGGAAAAGGAGAAGAAGGTCGCCCTTTAAGAAAGAAGGGTAGTGGAAGTAAAGAGAACACATCCTGGAAGGTCGGTGTGTGTATATGTATGTGCATGTGCCACCACCTATCCACGGGCCCCCCCCCCCTTACTCGCAGGATCTTAATGACCACCTTGAAATAGTCTGTTTGCATTTGCTTCGCCTTTTCTCTCCCCACTTCGTTCTCAGTCCCCTACTTAGTGAGTAAAGCTCTCGTCTTCTCCGTGAGGTATGCGTGAAAAATTTCAAAAAATCAAGTCCTGGAAGAGAGAAAAAAAAAAGGGCACAAAAAATGGGTAGAAGAGGGTGAAGTTAGATGCAGAAAAAAAGGGCTAAATTTGTGGGTACACTCGAAAAAATATCAGGGTGAGGAGGAAAAAGTCTTGGGAGACAGAAAGAGATAAAAAAAAGTACGCACTGGGTTAAGTAGATGATAGGACCTTAAAAAAAATTGTCTCACTCTCTCTCCGCTATTCCACTGGGGAAAAAAAAGGCACTGCATTTGCATAGTAGCGTAAACTGCAGTCTCACATCACACACTGAAGCAGTTTTCCTCTTGCTTCCATGCTGCATTATGTTCGCTTCCTTTCTTCTCCACCCTTTAATTCGCTTTTAAGTTCTTCTTCTTTCTTTGATTTCTAACTTCTCTATTCAACTGTGTTTTTTTTTTTTTTGCTCTCTTCTCCCCAAACATTTCTTTCTCATGTTTCGACTACAATTGCATGAAAAAAAAGAGGCATTTTGAGACACGATCCCATAATATTTGGTCTCGAATTTTTTGTTTTTTTTATGGAGGAAAAAAAACCTGAAATTACTCGTAATTGAGGCCTTTAATTTGAACACTTGATGTGTAGTGAGTTTTCTTGCAATAAAAGATATGATGAGGGAAAAACCTACTTCCAGGAACAAATAAGATGTGAATGCGAGCTGATTTTTTTTTTTTTATGAATTTAATGAATTGATGATTTTTTTTGTCGAGGGATATCCAAATATTTTGATTCACGGAAGAGTATTGGCCTCATAATATTTGGCTAATATTTATTAAAAATAAGGTCTTTGACATACTCGATGCGTGTTTCTCTGCATGAAGAGTGATCTGAAGAACAAAACAACATTCAGGGTTTTAGTCAGGGAACAATAAATTAAACTTTTTTTTATTCTCACTTCTCTTTACTTCAACTGTTTTTTTTTCCTCCCTTTCTCTCCAAACATTTTTTGTCGTGTTTCGGTTAGAATAGTCTCAAAAAAGGAATTTTGAGACATGATCCCATAATATTTGGTCTCAAGGATTTTCTCTAAAAGTGTAACGAGTTTCGTTGCAATGATAGATGTCAAGGGGAAGAAACAACTTCTGGAAGTATATCGGATACATAATGCCACCTGACGCTTTTTTAAAAGAATTTTACTACTTGATCAGTTTTTTTGTTCAAAAAATACTTAAATTATTCATTCATGAGAAAGACTTCATTAAAATAATTAAAGTTAAAAAATAATTGAGTGCGTTATAATTGAAGCGCTTACTATTCTTATGAAGGTTTTAACTAGATGTTGCGAAGATATATTTTGGAAAGAGAAAATTCAACTGCCCCTGCGGGGAATCGAACCCACGTCCTTTCACTTTGCGGGTGAACGCCCTAGACCATTAGACTACAGAGGCACCGAATCTCTCAATCTTTCCTTGGAGCTCGTGTACACTGAAAGGGACCGTACATGGACGGCCGGACCAGACTCAGGCCAAGCTCACAACTGCTGACGCTGCCACCAGATTATCTGGTGGCTTTCTCTCTTTCCAAAATATATCTTCGCAACATCCAGTTGTTAAAACCTTCGTATGGTAGCGGAGAGTGACATCATCCTTGTATACTATTCTTATTCTTCTCAGATTTCTAACTTCTCTATTCAAACGTGTTGTTTGCCCTCTCTTCTACCCAAACACTTCTTTCTCAAGTTTCGACTACAACTGTGTGCAAAAATAAGAGATTGTGAAACATGATTCAATAATATTTGGTCTCGATGATTTTTTTTTCTGAAAAAAACCCCGAAATTTTGCTCGTAATTTAAGCTTTGAACTTCTGATCTGGCGGTTTTTTTTAATGAATTTCATAACTTGAGTTTTTTGTCATAGGACAGTCAAATTTTGGTTCATAGAAGACAGGCGCGTAATCTCATGGTGTTCTGTGAAAAATAATTAAAGTTGCTTTTGGCCGCTGTGGTGGTCGAGTGGTTATAGTGACGGACTCGCGATGCGAGGATCCGGTTTCGAACCCCACAGTGGTGGTCGGCTGAAGTTGGTTTTCTGTGGGTCCCAACTTCAAGGCGCAAATGCGAGCCGATCTCCCCGTTAAAAAGTCTCGCCACAGAGAGCAACAGTCCTACAACGATAAATCATTCAATCATAACACTTCACTCATAGTTAGAAAAACTGGTGGCAGATGGCAGCACTACACATAACAAGCATTACAGAGCAACAAAAAAAACTTCACGTCAGGTTTCACTACACGTACACGCACATTCCCTCATGTACCGATTCGTTGGGGGTTCCACGGGCGGGGTGCATGTGTGGTGTAGCAGTAGTAGGTAGGGCTCGGGGATCCATGATGTTCTTAAGTCAGCCACCTCGTTGGGCAATTTGCCTGTTGTGGCGTTGCATTTGTTTTTATTGTGGATTAGGTTGCGCGTTTGACTTCACAAGAAGAAAACAACTTTCGGGGTTGAATCAGATCAGACACCAACACAGCATTTTACTCTCTTTTCTGATTCTAATTTCTCTATTCAACAGTTTTTTTTGTTCTCTTCTCCTCAAACATTTCTTTCTCATGTTTCGTCTGTAGTTGTGTGAAAAAAAAGAATTTTTTAGAATGAACCCATAATATTTGGTATCAAAAATTTCCTTCCCTGAAAAAATGAGAAAAAAAACCGAAATTGCTAATACAGAGATAACTCGACTAACGAAGATGATTCGTTCCGGAATCATCAATACGTTCATTATTCGAAAACTTCATAAGCACAAACGTGATTACCCCTTGGTTCATTAAATCGCATCTCTAACGTGTGATATCACCCATTTTGAGAAATACTGATCTAGATGATTTTCACATTCCATAAAGCTTTTGACACAGCATTGTCTGTGTTATTTTGTGATCGATTTGTTATAATGACATAAGGTGTGTTTTGCTCACCTAATTTTTTTATATCAATCTATAAAAAGTACTTCGGGTAACCCAAACTTCGGATAATCGGTTTGTACTGTACCTTCAAGCGTATTTTAGAGAATTTCAGATGGCCATACACGGAAAACATGCATATAAAAGGCATAGAAAATTGTGCTCGAAGGGAAAGCCAGAGAAGAAGATACTTATAAGACTTAAGAGAGGTTGCTTGTCTAAGAAGAGGGGTGGTCAGAAAATAAATTGAAAGGGGTAACGACAATGAAAACATGCATACACATGCAATATCTTTTTCTTTGTACCCATCTTTTTTTTTTTCATTCAATCAATCGGCAACAGTGACTTCGGAACCCTTATCAGTGAAGCTTCTCTCGAAGAATTATGGTTTGTCCATTGTGTGCCGATGTTTCCCTCCATCGTATTTTTTGAAAAGGGTTCCTTTAGGAAAGGGAACCCCTTCTCTCTCCCTCCCGCTCTCTTTACCTCTTTCTTTGCTCTCTTTCAGCTACAAGTGCAAGAGTCTGATTTCATTTTTCTTCATATTATATTCATCAATATTTTTTTTTTTTTTGCCCATCTCTGCCGGTACTTCCAGCCATCGTTGCATTTCGTGCATCATTTGACAGTTTATTTAGAATGCAGTGCATTTATCATTGGAAAACATGGTGTCATTGAACTTCGAAAAAAAAAAAAATTGAGAAAAATATTTAGATTGTAGCTATTTGGGATATTTGTTGAGAAAGGAAATAATGGAATAAGGTAATGTAACTGTGAATATTTCTTTGGTTTGAACTGCAAAATAATTTTTCATGGCAAAGATATTAATAAAATATGAATTTCGCAATTTTATTTCTTTTTCTGATCTAAAGTCGGCATTACGCTATAAAATTTTTATGAAAAATCTTTTACAAAACTTGAAAAAAAACCACAATTGAGCCTATCACTTACATTCGCTCGAACGAAACCGATGCGATTATTTGTTGTTTTTTTGCAAGTCTTGTAAAAGATCTTTTATCAAACTTTTATTGTTTAATTCCGGCCTTATTCTATTTATTAAAAAATTTCATTTCTCTTACGTCGCATTAATATTATGATATAGAGGAAAATATTGTTATGTGTGAAAAATAAATTCTTGTTCTTCACAATCCTGTTCGGAAATATGTGTCTAAAAATGTTTAAAGTATTGTGATTGGTACTATGATACTATATTTATACTATGAAAGCTGTTCCTCCTGGAAATACTTGAAACATTGTTGCTTCAGAGAATATTCAAAGTATTATTCCCTCTGAGGTGATTTAAAGCATTGTGTTCCATCTTCGATAAATTCAAATTCTCACTACTGTCGAAATATTCAAAACGTTGTTTCTTTTAGAAGTTTTTGAAGTATTATTACTTCAGAAAACAATTCAAAAACATTATTGCGTCAGAACTATTCGATGCAGCATTGATGCTCCAAGAAATGTTCAAAGTGTTGTTGCATCAGGAAAACTGTGAAACACTTGCTTCCAGAAAAATATGCTTTATATTTTTCCAAAAACGTATAAAGCATGGTTACTTCCAAAAAATGTTCAAAACTGTCACTTTCAAATTTTTCGAAGCCAAATTGATTGTTGCTTCTAAAACGTCAAAGCATTGGTGCTTCAAAAATTTTCAAAACTGTCGCTTCGGAATTTTCTGAATCAACGTTGCTTCGTAAAGGCTCTAACTAGTCACTTTCAAATATTTTCGAGGAGTTGTTGCTTCCAAATCGTAAGAGTTGTTGCTTTCAAATCGTAAGAGTTGATGCTTTCAAAACGTGCAAAACATTGTTTCCTCCAAAACGTCCAAAGCATTTTAATTTCCAAAAATCGTCCAAATCATTTTAATTTCCAAAAATCGTCCAAAGCATTTTAATTTATAAAAATCGTCCAAAGCATTTTAATTTCCAAAAATCGTCCAAAGCATTGTTACTTCCAAACTGTTCAAAACTATACTTTCGAATTTTCCGAAGAAATTTAGCTTCCAAAATCATCAGAACGTGACTTTTCCCATATTTCCGAGCAATGTTGTTTCTAAAACATCCAAAGCATCGGTGCTTCTATACAGTTAAAGAGTTGCTGCTTCATCGGAAGAACTGTTGCATCCAGGTTTTAAAAAACGAAATCAGTTACTTGAAAATATTAGAAGGACTTGTATTCAATGCTTTATATACAGAAACGTAAAAATCATTTTGACCAGCCGAAATGTTTAAGGCACTGCTGCTTCCGAAAACATTGCCCCCCCCATCGTTGCTACAAAAAAGCATTTGATCTCAGACAAAAGTTCAAAACATTGTTGCTTCCACGTACTGTTGAAAGTAGAAAGATGCTAGGCAAAATGTTAATAATATACATGCCACACATCTCCGAATTATATTTTTATTTCAGTGATTTCTGGTGAAATTTCGCGAGCATTTTTTTCCACGCATAATTAATAACTCATTATCTGAACCAAACTCATTTAGTTATTATGGACGGCCAGAATTTTCGACAATATCAGGCCACGCTTCATTTCGCAGCCATCGGACCATGTATAAATACCAACCAAAATAATAAAACAAAACGTGAGATTATCACCATTTTTAACCAGAAAAATTGAACCAAAAAATCCCACAAAGTAAAATAAAAACGAAATGTAATGAATAACCTTCCACATAGGAGAAAATAGATACTGGGGACACCTTCCTCTCCCCCCATTTATAGCGCCTTTTTTGGTATTTTTTTCTCCCTCCAACACGCTATTCTATTCTATTTTCTCACACGGGCGTCTTCTCTGTAAGGTTTCGTGGACATGCGCCGATTTTCGTCAAACATAAAATTTGACTAATAGCCTTCACACAGCCTCACAATGAAACGCTGCCACATCGCCCTATTTTCTAAGGGGGAAAAATCGCCTTTCTCATTTTATTTATTTTATTTTTATTTTTTTTGCTCACCCGGCACCAAAAAGCTGATAACGGGGGTACTGTTGGTGCTCACTCACTCACTCGCTCTTTTACATTGGCCATTCATTGGCAAAGAAAGATTTCAACCTAAATCATTCAATTCTGCCAACATGGATCTGAACAATAGGACGGCTAACACAGTGTTAAATGAGCCGTTTTTGGTTTGGTTGGGAGCGAGAGAGAGAGAGAATGGAGGCGTAGGCGCAGGTTTTTCGATTTTTGCTCCTCTTGTGTCTATGTATATGTATCATTCAGGGCTCGGCATAGGATGTGTCCAATTTTTTTTTTCTCTCACTCCTTTTCTCTGTGGTTTTGATTGCGATAGGGAGAAAGACACATAATTATCTAAAGCTACCCGTGGGCTTTGAATTTTATGACTTGGGCATCTCTTTTGCTTTTGTGTGTGTGTGTTTGAACGTAGTTTTTAGTTTCTTGATTTTTCTTATTATTCTTTCTTATTTTTTTTTTCTCCTTTTTTGTTTTTGGGAGTAATTACGCGATATTGATTTGCATTGTGATTCCCCTCCCCGTCAATGCACGTAGGTGTATTTAACAGTTGAGGGCGAGAATTGTTGTAAAAGAACACGTAGAAACGTGTTAAATGGATAAAAGGGTTGGAATAGCATCGTGGCTTGAAATAGAGGTAGCCTGTTTTGTCGATAGTTGTAATTGATTGAATGATTAGTAATAGATTGACATCCACTGATGAGATAATTAGAAATTTTGCTTTTATGTATAATAACGTGTACTAGATATTTTTCGGTGTTTTTGGATTTTTTTGTGCATCAGTTTGAGGATACAATATGGTTAGGTACACGTAATGTTCGTATTTAGGATATAGATACGATTTAAATTCTAAATTTGCCATTTTTGATGAACAAATGTGGAAATTTTATTTTTACTACTTTCCCTCGAATTATTAATAATTTGCACTTTTTGAAGCAAAAAACAGGTAGTATTTTTTTCTGGGCGCACTTCCAACTATATAGGTACAGAACTTCAATATTTGGTCTCGTAATTAAGAGGGTTGGTGCGCGCAAAATATCTAAAAACACATTTTTTTTAAATTTTTTCAGTTTTCAAATATAAAATGTTTTGCGCCTAAGTGTTCGAGTTTTTGTTTTACCCGCAATAGAAGTAGGTTTTTACATATTTTAATATAAACTGCTGATAGGCATTACTTATGCATATAATGCTTTTCATTAAATACTCTTTTCTTTAAAACTTTTTGTCAGATACATAAGGAACATTTTTTTCAAATAAAACTTCAAATATTTTGAAACTTTCAAGAAATAAGGTATTACATACATTATCATGAAAGGATTTCTCATTAAAATGATTTAAAGAAATTTTTTGTTTCACAAAATAGGAATAAACTTCATTGAAAAGAGCTGCATGTGTTATTAATTTAAAATTCGAGAAAAAATCCAATAATTAAAATCATAAATTCTCTCGTGAAATTGTATGAAAGTATCCATTGTATTGGAGAAAAAAATATTGAGAGCATAAAATGTATAGAAATAGAAAATTTTTAAATGTTCCTTAAGGAAGGAGATTTTTTCCCCATAGGATAGCGTGGAAAGCCAAGATATCGCCCACAAACCTCCTTAAACTATGAAAAGATTGTGTCGTTAGTTGAGTTTGTTTCTGCGAATAAAAGCAAAATTTTTTTACAGGATTTTTTGTTTTTCTCGAATGAATGCAAAAATTTCGATGTGAGAATAATTTTTGCTTATGAATGCAAAACTTTTCATTTGAGAAATGATTTTGCGAGTGAATATATGACATCCATATTTGTTATGGGCATGTTTCTTTATCAGCCACCTCGTTGGGCATTTTGCCTGTTGTGGCGTTGTATTTGTAATTGAACGCAAAATGTTTAATTTAAAAAGTATTTTTGTGGGTGAGTGCGAAATTTTTGATTTGGAAATTCTTTCCTTCGGAAGAATGCAAACATTTTAACACAAAAACTTCTTTGTAAATGATTTTATATATTTTTTTTATTTTTACAAATAAATGCGAAATTTCCAAACTGAAAATTTTTGAAACTCCCCGTCATGCTGGTCAACCTCGTTGTTTTCCCGCAAGTCGGCTATTGCAGAAAATACGGTACATTAATTTTTTTTTTTAAAAATCAACATAAGAATACACAGAGATGCATATCAAAACTTAAAAAAAATCTCCAAAAAATTCCAAAATAAAACAAATATTATTCCATAACAAATTCATAAAACCTCATCAATAACCATTTCTGACTAAATACAAACCACGTGACTCCATAATATATGACGTCACGACAAAAGAAAACAATAAACAAATATACAAAGCCACAAATATCCCCGGACCGGAATATCATTTCAATTTCGAATGTAACTTGAGATTTTACGCTTTGACAAGCGGAAAAAGTTTGCTTTAAAAAAATAAAATTTTATTTCCTCCAAAAAATATTTCTTTTACTCTTGTGGATGCACGGATAATTCCGTTTCTAAGCCCTTACTGACATATTTTATTTATTTTTTCAGGGTTTATTCTTAAGAACATAACCGAAAGCAAAAGCAACAGTCTTTTCCATCTCTCCTATCGCCCTTATAACTTACTTCACTGCAAAACTGAGGAGTATATACTGCTTATAAATATACTAGATGCATTTTTGAATAAAGATCCAGTTTTTATTTTGGGAAATATATATATATATATATTTTTGGATTCTTTTTCCCTCTTTCGGTAAACGTTTATAAAACATTCCAAAAAGGGTATATAAGTTTGAATTTTTATTTATTTATTTTTTTCCCTAAAAATGGAGAGATTTCGGGTGAAATCTTCTGTACAGTATGAACAGTGACTGCATACGCTTGAGTTGATGGATTCTGATGGATCGCTTCAGAGCACAAACTCTTCATCTGTATTACTCTTTCTCTATTCCATTTTTGAAAGTATTTTGAAGTCAAAAAAAAAATTTTTTTTCAATTTTTTTTCCATTTTTTTCCCTTACGCCTTTCATTCTGAAATGATGACTCCACGTCGACTGATCAGACAAGGAATGGAAAGGGAGGAAAAAAAATACTGAGCTGAAAAAAAAAATTGAAAAAAAAAATTCAACAACTTGTTCCTGTGAAATTAATGACTGTAAAAAAATATAATTTTTTTCTGAAAAATGAAAAAAATCCGTCAGGTGAAGATTATTAAGAGAGAGAGAGAGAGGGAAAAAAATGGAACAAGTGAGTTTTTGTTGTAAAAGTGGCAGGAGATCTTTCTTCACCTGGAAAAAAAAAATCCGGAAAAAAATTGAAAAAAAATGAATTTTTTGGAATTTTTTTTTTTTTCAATTTTTTTATGTATTTTCGAGAACATCCCCCCGTGTCTTGTCAGTTTCTTTTATAAAGTAATTGAATGTATGATATCCTTTTTAAACACGATTTCATTGCTGTTATGTAAATTAAACTTTTTTGAATTTTTATTTTAATGTCAAAAATAGTTTTTTTGATTTAATTCCCTTTTCTAAAGATTTCTTTTTGTTGAATAATCGATATCAACGCTAACAATGTGTATTTATGGTCAAAGGTGAATTTAATGCATGCGATCACGTACTATCAGAAGATACATTGTTAATCGGTGAGCAATAATCGGTGAATTATTCAAAGAAATATTCTCAGAATTAATAAAGAATATTTCCAGAATTTTTGAAAAAAATGATTCCAGATCTTTTGAGAAATATTTCCAGAATTTTTGAAAGAAATATTTTCAAAATTATCAAAAGAAATATTTTCAAAATAATTAAAAGAAATATTTTCAAAATTATTGAAAGAAATATTTTCAAAATTATTGAAAGAAATATTTTCAGCATTAATGAAGAATATTTTCAGAATTTGTGAAATATATAATTGCAGAATGAGCAGGGAAGTATTTTACAATTCATTGATATTCATAATTGATCAAAAATATTTACAGAATTATTAAAAGAAATATTTTCAGAATTGTAAAAAGAAATATTTTCGGAATTAATGAAGAGTATTTCCAGAAATTTTTAAAGAAATATTTCCAGAATTTTCGAAAGAAATGTTATCTGAATTAGTAGAAAAAAAGTATTTTACAATTCAATGATATTCATAATTGATTAAAAATATTTAAAGAATTAATATGAATCAAAATCATATCATCATATATAATATTTTCAGATGAATAAATTTCTCGAATAATTTAGCCCCCCCCCCCACCCTCGTTTGACTCATCCGTTAGTGTGTGAAGCTTTTGACGTGTGCTTCTAGTGTTCGGGGTAACTGTCAAGTGGTTGGAAATAGTTAAATACTGTATCGACCACATTGTGGTACTGAAAATCGTTGCAATAGCATTCTTTCTCTAATCCGATCAGTGTTGTGCAAAAATATGGATGAGATTTGTCGGAAAATAAAAGCTTCTGTGCAATTAAACGGATATCTCCAATATGTAAATGTATCACTATGCTCGAATTACGGGTGTATGACACTTATCTGGATAAGATTTCATTTACGTACCTCACAGTATAAATCGGACTAAAATCTAACATTTAAAACTGATTCACGCTGTAGAGGTTGCCACACTGATAGCCAGTCAGATGCTACAAAAAAGAAACACAATATATAAGGTAGCAGATCTGAACCGTTAGATTCTCAGTTGAGACAGTCAGAATCAGATATAAATTTGGGTGTGAATATGTTAATCCAACAGCGTGGGGGTTCAACCGACCCCATCTCGTAATTTGTATTCTTCCTCCACGCACTTGAATTCTTTCAGTAGACACCGGTTCAGGTAATTATTTTCGTGGTACACTCAAAAACGCGGCATTTTGGTCATATAAATTCGTTTTTTGGACAAGGAGAACACATTGGTGTATAAATACCTGGTACACGTTTTTAATCTATGAAGAATGTGACGATATAACTAAGGGTGGATTTATACGACCCAACTCGGGAACCCTTGCAACCAAAGTTACGGTCGCAACTCATCGGTTAAGAACCCTACTAGATTATAGCACATTCTCACTAAAAGTTCGGAGAAATTTCAAAGCTGTTTTCTCTTGTCCGACTCTTATACGCCACTGCCTGACATGACACTTTCCTTGTCAATTCAAAATTCTGATATTTATAACTGCATTGAATAAGTGGATAACTGCTACATTAATACTCCTCAGGGCCATATAACACTATAATACTACATAACCCTGAATAACACCCATCCTGAGAGAACCCTTGCGACAAAGGATGGGGGAGGGGGGTGTGTTATAGAACCTCGCTTGTATTTTCAAACATCCATTTTCAATAAAATTTAGAAAATTTCAACGGTGTTTCCTCTCGCCATCCTCATATATGCTTGACTTGTCACTTCTCGTCCATTTGAAAAAATGTTGAACACCAATCGAAGCAATTTATTTCATTCCCTTCAAGTATTCATCAAAAAATAGCTCTTCAGAGATAAGCAGAAAAATTATGTTGTATTCAACTATTTTTGTCACCTTAACACAAAAAGTAAATAAAACTGTTCAATAGAATGCTTAAATCAAGAAAAAAATTTACACGTTGATCAATTTCTCCAATAGGCATCGATAAAAAAACCCCACAAAATATGATTCCTGGCCCTTCTTTTATGTATTCACTAAATGCCGTTTAGTGTCTTGCGTAATATGTCAAAAATATACTCCCGTTATATATATGTACGACCAATAGTGATTGATCTATGAATAATACGAGTAGGATGAAATGCTCTCTCACATGAATAAAGTATTCTAGTGACGTGTCACACCTTCGCGTGCATTGATTGTAGAATTATTTTTCATAAATTTTGCAATTATTTTTCATAAATTTTGTAATTATTTTTTATAAATTCTGTAATTATTTTTCATAAACTCTGCAATCGTTTTCCATTAATTATGTAAATGTTCACTATTTCTGAAAATTATGTGGATGTATGTAATGTGTTAATAATTTATCTAGATAATTTTCATCATTCTTGTGCATTTTGTAATACCATGCCGACTTCTCCCCCAAACATAATGTTTATAAAATCATACCTCCAGAGGGCCACAAAAACACACAGGGCTGCCACAAATCATTGGTGCTGCAAAAAAAAAAAAGAATTTATAACACGATTAATAGAGGATTTATACGATTCAACTCGGAAAGCACTTGTGAATTAAGTTGGAGTCGTGATCCATAGGATGAGAACCCCTTTATTACGACATCCCATCCTCATTGAAATCTCGGGAATTTCAACATCGTTTTCTCTCCTCGGTCTCACATAACGTACGCCACTGAATTTCACGTCACTTTTTTTCTCCTGTCCATTCGAAATCCCAATGAATTTATAATCGTATCGTAAGGGGATTTATTCGACCCATCTCGGGAGTCCTTGCAACCAAAGTTGGAGTCTCGAATCATAGGTTAGGAAACCCCACTATATCCCACTATATTACGCCATCTCATTATCACTAAGATTTCGGAAATTTCAACGCTGTTTTTTCTTCGTGAGTCTCACACAGTCACTTCTTGTCCATTTCGAAAAGTGCTGAACAGCAATCGAAGCCATTTATTTCATTCCCTTCAAGCATCTAATATTCATCAAAACTATCTCTTCAGACAGAAGCAGAAAAAATGATGTTTTATTCAATTATTTGTGTCATCTCCACTCAAAAAAAATAAATAAAACAGTTCAATAGAATATACCTGAATCAAGAAAAAAAAAATGTACACATCGATCAATTCCTCCAATAGAAATCGATAAAAAATAAACAGAAAATATGATTTCTGGTCCTGTCTTTTATGTATTCACTAAATGCCGTTTAGAGTCCCGTATAATATACTAAAAAAAAATATACTCTCGCTAAGACCAATATACTGCTCAATATTGATTGATCTATGAATAATAGGACGAAATAATTAAGGGTGGAAATTCGCCCTTCTCTCACTACTCCCTCTCTCTCTCTCTCGCCCTCTCTCACATGAATAAGTTATTCTACTGACGTGTCAAACCTTCGCGTGCTTTCAATTTCGACGTCAAATATTATGCTCCATTTTTTTTTAGGTTATTTTTCACCATAGTCCATCGAAGAAGCAATATTCTAACCCTAAAGGTGAAAGAGAGGTCGATAGTCGACTATACTCGTCGCTGGTATGACGTGAGAAAACGTACAGGTGGTCAATGTTTCCAGCCCCTTCTTCCACACCATGCACACTCCTGGTGTGAATCCTGTATACCAATTTTATTATTATTTTGCTCTATGTTTTTTATTTTTTTTCCTTGTGTGCCATCATGTCAGGATGTATCAAGCCCCTGTGCATTTCTACCCCACCCGGGAGGGTCAGTATAGTTTGACAAGTATCGCCTTGGATAAGAAAATATCTAGGCGTCCGTCCACACGCCCCGGTCCGCGGGTATATTCTACTTATATATTTTTTTCGTGTGTTATTGTTAGCACGGTATCTTGTTTTCGCTGCGATACTTATTCCTATGTAAATACGTTTTTTTTTCCTATGCATATCATTTATGTTATGAATATGATTGTCATTTCTACTTTAAACCCTCATCACAATGGAAATTGGGACCTGTTTATCTGTAGAGATGTCTGGGTTAAGAACTAGACAGAACAACGAATTCTTAAATTACGCTTCGTTGAATGACGTTCTTGCCCCCTCCCCCGCAATCATTTAATTCCAAATAATTTATCCACAAATTATTCAGCTGTCAAAATTATCTGAGAATGTAAATTTAGACTAATTTATGGAAATATAGGGTATCCCATGAATTTGTATATAGTTTAAAAATTCATAAAAATTGAAGGAATTAGTGTTTCAATGGTTTGCGAGAAGTTATTCTAACCAAGGGAGATTCTATCTGGTATTAAAGAAAATCGTTTATATTTTTGTTGATAGAGGGCACTGGAGGGGGGATTTTATCCTGAACCTTCCCCCCCCCCCCCCACAATCTCTTCCGTGTCCGGAAAGTTCGTAATGCTTCAGTTGCGATTCGTGGCTGAGATAAAATAGCTTCATCAATAGGGCTTTATCCACCAATGCCAAAATCCTGATAAAAAAGCTTATGTAAGAACCATCAACAAGAAATTTCGGAAATGCGCTATTAATCGTATACCCTGCATTTTATACAACTCTAATTAGCATATTTTCGGAGATTTGTTTTCGTGTAGCACCCTCTTTCCACAAAAAATTGAACAAATTTTTCTACACAAAAAAAAATATCTCCCGTCGTCAAAATAACTTTTTCACAAACCATAATTCAATAACTTTTTATGAATTTCTAAACTACATACGAATTTATGGGACACCCTGTACAACTACACCGAAACAATGCATTATTAAATTACACTTCGTTGAATGACGTTCCTCCAAAAATTCCTTCTCTTTTCAATACACAGAGAATTTCGATATTTTTTAGGTAATGATCCAACTTAGAATGTATAGGAAACAGTTATTTTCCGGATATTATGCTGAGGTGAGCTCGGAAAGAAAAGTCATCACGTCTCCGCCGGGACTCGAACCCAGGCCCTCGGGCCTGGGTGAGCTCTTTCCGAGCTCACCTCAGCATAATATCCGGAAAATAACTGTTTCCTTGATATCTCTGGCTGAGAAAAAAGCCATCTATATCTCTTTAGAATGTATAGTTTCCAAATAACGTTCTAGCCTGCAATATCTCTCAAGTAATGCTCCCTACTACATTCACTCGGGGACAATGTTTTTATGCAGAATATGTTTCAAACAATGTTCCATAATTCAGTATTTTTTTGGCAATGATCTGACAAAACGCAACTTGAAACAATGATTCAAATTACTTGGTTTTGTGGTTTTTATAAATTAGTGATTTTCTAGAAATGAGATCGAATTAAAAGTAAAATTTTCAAGCTATTCTTCACTTATATAGTAGACCGTTTCAAACAATGGCATGTGAACATTGATCTTACTTACACCAATGGGAAGTAATATAGAGTTATACCTCTCACAAACTTACGTTTGTTCTCATCTTTAAAAACAAATAATATATGAGTGTTAACATATAAAATAGAGGTTCCTAATATGAGATTCAAATTGAATAACATTGATTTCATTTCGATCACATGCAATTATAATGATTTTTTTGTTGTTGTTGTGTATAATCTAGATCTCGAGTATTCTGAATATAATAACGTCACAAAAAATTGTTGAAAACTTTTCAACTTGATTTCCAAAAAATTATATTTCAATACGGAAAGCAAAAGAAAACCTCCAAAATCCTAGAAGAAAATCAACAATAACAACGTGGGGGGAAAATTGAGAAACAATCTAGAGTAAATGCTCTCGTCCGATGCCGATGCCAGCCTTTTCCTCTTGCATAGATGGATCTGAAAACAAAAGCAAAAAAAAATCCCTAAAAAAACTACAAAAAATCCCGAAATAAGTATCGAACAGAACCGAACGATTGCTCCAGAAAATAGAACACATTATTCAACCAAAAACCAATCGTAATACCAAAAAAGAGAGGGGGGGGGGGACAAAAATAAATAAAATAACAATAATAATAAAATCAACATGCAACTAAAAAAAATTTCAGACGAAACAATTTCCCTATTTCAAGGAAAAAAAAATTCCCCCATTCGATTGAGTTTTGTATGGAGAAAATAAAGGCGGAGGGGGGGGGGATATTTCCATAATCCATAATAATTTCTTCTACTCGCCCCCAAAAAACTTTTTTCCTTCCCCCACCATCTAAAAAATTCCATATCAAATTTGTGATTGGTACAGAGCTATTATTACGTTTTCAGTTCCATAAACCACGTGATCAAAAATCCCTATATACGCATTCATTTCCCTAAAGATATGAAAAAATGAGGGGAAAAAAAGGGAATGTGATTTTTTGGGGAGGAAAGAGCTTATGCGTGCCTTGGATTGTTCAGGGGTCCCAGGACCGTCGAGTAATAACATGTGACTTTTTTAGTTTGTGATAAAAAGTTTTTGTTGGATTTATTTGCAGGGAAAAAACTATTTTAAAATAAAATTTTTCGTATTTTTGATTTTTTTTCTATTAATGTCGAAAATTTATTGATCTCATGAATATTGATTTTTTTTTTCCTCTTTTGAGTTGAATTGAGTTCAAGTATTTTAAAATATCGGAAATTTCTGAAAGATGTTTTGATTTTGGATTTCAAAAGCAATTTTCATTTTAATATCAGTATATTAAGAAAATTAATTGAGTTTTTTGACCGTGATTGTTGAATGATTCAGATTTTTCAATTCAACTAAATGATTAATACTAAAACAAAATAGTTTCGGAATCGGTGAAAGAAATAATTTCATAATCGAAAAAATTCATAATCAACGAAAAGAAATCATAAAATTGATGGAACAAACAATTTCTTAATAAAAAAAAATTCATAATTACCGAAAGGAAATATTTCCAAAATTGGTGTAATACATAATTTCGTTTTCGAAAACAAATTCGTATTTAATGAAAACAAAATAATCTCCAGAATTGATGAAAAAAATAATTTTGATAATGATTTTTTTGTTCATTATTGCTAATAATTCATAGTTAACGGAAAAAAGTACGTTTTATAATTAATGAAAACATTAATTCCATAATTAATAAAATAATAATCATTTCAAAATTAATGAAAAATTATAATTTCAAAATTAATGAAAAATTATAATTTCAAAATTAATGAAAAACTATAATTTCAAAATTAATGAAAAATTATAATTTCAAAATAATTGAAAAATTATAATTTCAAAATTAATGAAAAATTATAATTTCAAAATTAATGAAAAATGGTAAATAATAATTTGGTAAATAATGGTAAATAATTTCAAAACTAATGGCAGAAATAATTACATAATTGAAAGTTGATGAAAAAATATAATCCCAGACGTGATGAAAGAACACGATTTTATAATTATTTTTCGGAAACAACTGATGGTTGAAAATAACTCAAATCCTGAATTTATAATTTATGAACAATAAAAAGACTTATGTCCAGAATTTCTGAAATAAATAAATTCGAAATCAATGAAATGTTTTCACAATCGATGAAAACTCAAGTTCAATGAAGAAATAATAATTTCAGAATTATAAATAATAAAAAATAAGAATTTTGAAACTAAGAGAAAATAACTTTAAAATTAAGAAAATAATAATTTTAAAATTAAGAAAATGATAATTTTAAAATTAAGAAAATAATAATTTTTAAATTAAGAAAATAATAATTTTAAAATTAAGAAAATAATAATTTTGAATATAAAAAAAATAATTTTTAAATTAAAAAAAAATAAGTTTTAAATTAAAAAAATTAATAATAAGAAAAATGATAATTTTAAAATTTAGAAAAATGATAATTTTAAGAATGAGAAAAGAACTTCGCAGTTTTTTCGAAAAGTAATTTTAAAATCAATATTAGTTTTCAATAATTCAATGAACCTTGTCTGGCACGGGGCCTCTGAACAAGGGGTACGCTGTTCTACTCGTTAAGACGCAGGCCATGTACTATATTGTTTCCTTGGGAAAATCTAAGGAGATAAATTTTCTTAATTCCAAGTACCACCGTAAAACTTGTTGGCCCGCGGGCTTTATGGAATTTCCTTTTTTTAATTTTGCCCACGTCTATAATACTGGAGAACTCCTCAACTAGATGAATGTCTGTAGAGAGAATATTACGATATAAATTTTTAAAAACTACGACAATCTCTCAAAACAGGTCTCATTCAAACTACACTCTGTCAGAAGCTAATTTTTACTTTTCCGATGACGACGAGCATTTGTCTCTCTTCCATCGATTTCTTCAAATTTCCCAAAAGGATAAAATTCTCGAAATCTTCACAGAGAGACGGTTGATCAGCATAAAAGACACAAGCCACTTGATAAGATTTCTGTTATTGATAATTCCTCGGTGTAAAACTTTACCTCCCAGTAGATTTCAAAGCCTTCTAAAAGAGAGTTAGATTTTCTACTTTATTACAAAAGTGTCTTGAAAACGTATGCACGTCTTTATATGTGTACCAGATATTTTCTCTCAAATACCCCCTTCTTTCCTCAGATCTTCGTCTCAGAAGCGGAGGGGGGGGGGGCTTTCCTTCTCTCCTCCTCCTTCGTGGACGTGGAAAACTTTTAATATCTGTTCATCCCGTCGTTGTTCGAAATATTTCCCCGAAAAGGGGGGGTTTTTGAAAAGGGTTGTATTGTGCAGCTTTTAAAGTCTTCAGTGATACGCGCTTCTCTCTCTACTTCATTTTCCTCCACTCTCACAACCACCATCACTAAGATCCAACCTTTTCTCAGACGGTTAAGATGAAAGTTTTCATACATAGAAGAGAGAGAGAGAGGGAGTTGTTCTCTCTCTTGAAGAAGTTCGTACTTCGGGAACCCCCTCCACGCGCAACTTCCCACCAAACATCCATCCAAAAGACTCTTCAGACGGGGGTTTCGCCGACCATCCAACTAACCCATCATCCACTCCTCAAGTCGTCCTCTCCTTGGGAAAAGTAGAAGAAGATTCCGCTGTAACGTTGAAGTACCTTTTCGTTTAAAAGATAGAAAGAGAGAGAGAGAGAGAGAGAGAGAGAGATGATGTGCAATTCAGGTTTTGAACATTTCCGAAAAGCGGCATTAGCCCCACAAGATGGTGGCGAATTGAACGTTTTGGGTGGTTGGCTGGGTAGCTGGCTCTCAGAAAAGGAAGGAAGTAAGTAAATGGTGATAGAGTAGAGGTGAATAAATGAAGTGGATGAAGTCGATGATGGAAGGGTGGGAATAGAAGGTCAGCAATTCCAAAAAGGTTGGTGAGGGGGGGGAATAAAAATGAATAAAAGACGGGAAGTAGGAAGTATGTGGCGGGGATGGAAATTATTCCTTTTCCTGAATTGCTGAAGTGGATTTAAAAGGCTTCCTAAGTATATCAAACAGGTAACGAGACGTTTTACTGCTGCTGCTGTGAAAACTCTTTTCCACGAAAGTTTCTTCCCCCCCCCCCACACCCCAGTTCTTCAAAAATTACGGATAGGGTATAGATATATCAAGGTTTGTATGTGACTGATGTATAATATGTTTTCACGGCAGTGGATAAATTTCTCCGATTTTTCTTGGAGTTTGCGTGTGTGTGTGTGCGAGAGTTATTAAATTCTGAATTGGCTCTCGAGTGTGCTTAATTTTTGGTGTATCGGGGACTTCGTAAAAGTCTTGAAATATTTACTCAATGACAAAATTTTTTTCTCGTGTTTGGTGTAATTGATCGCTTTTTGGGTATTTTCAATTTGAATTCCCGTAAAATTCACTTTATAAAGTTTTGTGTTTTCATTACACGGTACATGAGTAATATATATATATGTATATATGTGTGTGTGTGAGTGTGTGTCTTTTCAGTGTGTCAGACTTTCATCTTTTCGACATATCTTTTAATATGTCGAAAAGATCGTCTGTCTCGATTCTACTCACTCATCGACAGAATATACTACGAAGTGTGAGAGGAAATTATAGTGACTAAACCTACAACGAACCACAAATTTATGGTATCACGTATACATCGTTGAGTTATTTCGATGTAAATCTTCAGGTAAAAATACATGAGTGACAATCCAAACTCAACAAGATACTGAACACCTGTGGCAGCGCTACAGTGAGCTTCGTTATAACATGAACGGTGGTTCCTACATAAGTGGATACGGGGGGGAAAGGCGGATCTTCGAGGTTGTGTGTAATGAACGAGGGTGGGGCGAACGCCCATCCCTGCCCTCCCGCCTATGCCACTAATACTAATTGTTCACTGGACGGAGGGGGGAGGCGATCGCCCCATCATCCTCCTCCTGTACCCGCTTATAAGTGCCTTTTGGCTCCTATAGGTAATAATGCCGATGAACCTTGCTTATAAGGCCAATGAAAACGCATCAAACTCAGAAGCTCTCAGTAGAAACTCACTACGCTATAGGAGCAGATCAAATATTTCTTCCTTGAAACATACATATTAGTGGAGAGCACATCTTTCTCTGCACAGACCGTTGGTAGGTTTTAAATATGCATTTAGAATCAAATCAGAGTCAATTCTTGTGGGAAAAATGATACCCAATCAAAACAAAGAAGAACTTGATCCCTGAAAAGAAATATACCCACATCCCTCAACGTGTTTAGACGTTGATCGTGAAAGCAAATAGGCAGCCTCAAGACGGATGCGGCAAGAAATGAAGTATGGAGGGTTATACTAAATGCGACTGAGGAGGGGTTTTTGAAGGAAGTAAACTACTCACAGCTGAACGAGCATGAGACAGGCAGAAAGTAATCGTAAGATGTATTACCTCACAATAGTAGCAAATGCAAAAAAAAAAGAAAAAGAAAGGACAGGGGACCACCAGAACAAATATTCCCGAAAGCCCCAAAAACTGAATAGCGACTTTTGCTGCCGGTACGAACGAGAAAGAAAGCGGGCGCGAAAGTATCATGGTATTATAGACAGAGTTGGACGGTGGAAGTAGGAAAAGTCCTTTTCTATATATATATATATGAGGACCATGGGCTCCGCATTTGAGGGAGCGAAGAGAGAAGAGGCAGAAAGAACTAACTCCTGGTGCATACGGCGAGTAACAGAAGTAACAGTTGCTTTCCTACAGATTGATGGATCACATGTCACCCCTAGATGACGTGCAACATAAGGTTCTGACGTCCTTTTTTGGACGCATTGTAGCCTCCCTTACGATTTTCACTCACTCTCTTTCGGTGGGGGGAAAGTGGGACTGTACCGTGCTATACTGAAGGGTCATCTCTCTCCCCGCGTCTCTTACGGTCCCAACAGTATCGTCTTATCCATTTTTCTTCTTGATACTCGGTACACATACTAACATAACAGAACCCTAAAGTCAGATCCACATTTAGTACTACTTCCCCTCTTTTCTCTCGCAAAATTCTGTCATCATTCACTTTTATAATGTTAACTATGACGTACTACATTAAATGTCACTTTTTTTTATTTTTGTTTATACGTTCAGGAAATTCTGGCTTTTATGTCTTAGTTTTAAATACATAAAATAGAAGGGAATATTGGATTATTTCATATGGGATATTTTCTTTTTTTTTTGTTTTTTTTTCACTCGACTGAAAAACAGTATTTTCTGTATTTTTGATGAATGTTTTCTGCACTCGTCTGGTTAAGCTGGTAAATATGTTTGTGGCTGGTTAGCGGAAATACATTTTTTTTCCAGTTTTGCTATGAAATTTCGTTAATTGAATCTGTTGAAAAGTTCTTTGGAGAGTGTGTTTCTGGTTTAAAAATAGTTAGTTGAGTCATTTCCGGTTAGTAAATAATTAGTTGAGTCATTTCTGGTTTGAAAATAATTTGTTTAGTCATTTCTGGTTTGAAAATAATTTGTTTAGTCATTTGCGGTTTGAAAATAATTCGTTGAGTCAATTCTGGTTAGTAAATAATTAGTTGAGTCATTTCCTGTTTGAAAATAATTTGTTTAGTCATTTGCGGTTTGAAAATAAATATTTGAGTCATTTCCGGTTAGTAAATAATTAGTTGAGTCATTTCCGGTTTGAAAATAATTTGTTTAGTCATTTGTGGTTTGAAAATAATTCGTTGAGTCATTTCCGGCTAGAAATTATTATTTGAGTAATCTCCGGTTCATAAATTATTCTAAGGCATTTCCGGTTCATGGAGATCTTGTCTACTCATTTCCGGTGGATAAAAAATTTGTTGAGTCATTTCCGGTTGAGGAAAACTTTTAAGAATTTTCGATTCCAATTTTAAAGTAGGCTATTTCCGGTTGATGGAGAATTTGTTTTGTCGTTTTTAGTTCTCTTTAACATAATACTTACATAATATGAAAATTCAAGCGTTCACCATCTTTACTTGGAACATAGATGACAGCACTGGAGCAAGAACACGAAACGAGCGCAGCTCTAACAACATAAATGCGTTAGGGCCATGCATATAAATACACTCACACATCACGTTCCGACATTTACCGATTCTTTCGAAACTCCACAGAAGAATATGTACGAAGAGCATGTTCGGTTAAGTAGTAGTAGTAGTAATCGTTTCCGGTTCGTAAATAATCGTTGAGTCATTCCCAGTTGATAAACTACTTTTAGGCATTCCTGGTTGATAAATAATTCATTTGGTGATTTCCGGTTGGTAATTAATTTTTTGGGTGGCATTTCCTTAAATAGTTTGTTCATCGGGTTTTTTTTGTGTGATATAAGTATTACGCATAAAGTATTGCTCCAACCCGCCCTTAGGGTCATACAAATTAAACGTTGGTTGATAAAGAATGTATTGAGTCATTTCTGGTTCATAAATTTGGAACGTTTCTGGTTGAAAATAATTCTTTTTTTAGGCATTTCCGGATAATATAAAATTTGTTGAGTAATTTTTTCGGTTAGTTAAGAACTTTTCAAAGCTTTTCCAAAGGATTTAAAAATGAACAAAGAATTTTTTGTCATTTTCAGTTGATAAATAATTTTAAGATATTTCCATTCAGTACAGAGTTTTTGAGGCATTTCCAGTAAATGAAGAATTTGTTTAGACATTCCCGGCTGACAAAGATTTCATTGAGTCATTTTGGTTGATGAAGAATTGTCAATTTATTTCCTGTTGATAGAAAATAGTTTATTTTTCGTATTGATAAAAAAATTTGTGATTCCTTATCTTATTTTTATAAAGACTGATTCAGACTTTGTCAATGGATAATTTATGATCTAATTTACGTTAACAACATCTGTAAGTATATTTATTTTTGTTTTGATGAAGATTTATTGAGAAACTTCCTGTTGGTGAAGAATCTGTAGCTTCATTTCTGGCTCAAAAAAAAAAAGAGTACGTTTATTTTTTCGAATACTTTACCAACTACTTAACGAGTTGTAGTAATGTGTTTTAAAGAAACTGTTGAGATTAAAGCCTCAGGGTTTTTGAAATGAGTTTGTAGATTTATTTATTCAAAATAAAAATAAGTTGATAAATTTTTCGTTTCATAGACCACAGTGTTCATTCATTTCCACTTTCGATGGAGACTTCGTCGATACTTTTCTAGTTTCGATGCAGTTCGTTGTAGATTAATTTACTGTTTTGATGAAGAATTAGAAATATTCAATTTTTTTTTTCATATTACTTCTAATATTGACGAAAACTTTACATTAATTTTTTTTTTGTCATCTTGATTATTCGTAAGAAAAGAAATGAATGAAATGAATGAAAAGATGAAAATAGTAATAATTTCTTTCGATGGAAAATATATTTGTTAACATTTCGTACCGTTAAAAGAAATTCTTGTATTTATTTACTGCTGTTAAGAAACTATTTTTACTCACTTCTTGCTGGTAACAAAATTCTTTGATTACTAACAATTTTACGAATTTATTTTTCAATTATTAAAAAAAAATTGAAATATGTCTCTTAGCAAGATATTACTTCCAATCATCCAAGACCTAATTGATTAAACCAATTTATACAGGCTTTATTAATCAACATTCTTAATCAAAAATCTCTAATTTTTCGTGTAACAAATTTATTAATCGATTATGGTGATGAGTTCATTTCTTTATCTCATCACATTTTTCAGTAATCAGGTCCTATACGATCTCATTCCCAGCCATCAATTATTTTTCCACCTCCAGTTTATATTCTTCCGGAGAAAAAAAAAATGGAAAATCCAGTTTAGTTCTGGAGGTAATTTTAAAGAGTAAAAAGTAGTCACGAAATCCCAAACTGATCTCAAATATAAAAAAAAGAACTTTTCATCAATTCGAAACAACGATTGATTGTTACAAACATTATTCCCAACGGGAATCTCTTCCCCAGGAATTCTCCTGGCTTAAAGAATATATATCCATCATCTCGGATGTACGTATCATATCCGAACGGATAATTACAGGACTAATTCCCTTTTTATCACTAACGGATAAAGCTGAGAATCAACTTTCGGTTACAAGTATTGCCTTGGCGATTGTCACAAAGTCTGTCTCGATTTCCAAATTGCTAAAAAAAAAGGAAAAGAAAAATCCCATAAAAATCGTATTTTTTGGAGGAAATCTTTTTTCCCCCCCCCCAAAAAAAAACCCCTCTCATCATCATCCTAGATCTTAGAGAACCGCTCTCTCTCTCTCTCTCTCTCTCTCTCTCTCTCTCTCTCTCTCTTTTGGTCCAGAGTATCATTGTTCCAATAAAAAAAAAAGTATATTTTATTTTATTTTTTCAAGTTGGAGTATCTTTCCTTAAAAACTTCTAAGGTATCTTTTTTTTTTTTTAGGGTTTTCATTCTTGATTAATGATCGAAGAGGGTGATTATACCCCCCACCGGTACTCAAACTGTCGGACTTGAAGAAGTTTAAAATATATGAAAAACCTTTACTGGGAAAATTATTCACCCAGGAATTTTTTGTTGTTTTTTTTAGTTTTATGTATTTTTTATACTTTTTTTTTGGGTGTAATAACCATGGTGAGGGGGGTCTCTGTATAACTGTTACTTGAAACTCCCTAAAAAAAAATTTTTTGTCTTAGACATTTGTCCATTTAATCTTTATTTTTTGTTCCAGTGGTCACGAAAAATTGTGGTGTTTTCAAGGGGGGAAAATCCTTTTTTTTGGAAATTTTAAAAGTTTTATATCTTATCCAATAGGGATTTTTTTCCCCCTATTTTTTTTCCCCTCAATTCCATAAGTTGTTACTGATACCAGGTTTTTTTTTGTAATTTTTTTTTTTAAACATTTATCTCAAGTTTTATTCGCATTCTCTTCTTTACATAATTGTATACTTTTTTCCCCTCTCCCATCTCCTTTCATCCCTTATAATTTTTCGAGAAAATTTCGGAATTGCGTGAAATTGGTAATAATGTCTTGGCAGTTATTTGGTCCTCGAATAAATTTTTTTTTTTTTTTTTTTTTTTTTTTCTGGGGGAAAAATAATATTTTTTCCCTTGATTTTTCTGCCGTTTCAGATTAGAGGGGGGAAAATGAGAAAATGGGAGAAGAAACGATGGAAAGTAGGAGGGCTTTTGGGAGAAAAGAGGAGAGAGAGAAAAAAAAAACGAGAGGGTAAAATTAATATCAGATAATGAATTGCCTCACCGTTAATTACTGCGAATGAATTGTTTTTATTAATTAATATAAGGAAAAGGCGCAAGAGCATGTTTTGGCACCTCATGACCATACATCATGTACAACTACTCGCTGATGCGAAATTAAAAACTGAAAGAGAAAAAAAAAATAGATATATACATTAATTAATCTAAGCAAATCAATATAAAAAAATTATATATTTTTTATTCCATTTTTTTCTCCCTTTTGTTTTAAAAGTCAGTTTTTTCAGTTTAATAATTTATTACGCTTTTTTGTTGAGCTATTTTCCAATGGTGAAATGCTTTTTCCACACATCACTACCGGAGCAATAATTTTAGTTTTTTTTAAATAATAATTATTTCCAAAAAAAATAAAATTCGCATTCATGAATCTTTTAAAATAATTTGAATTATGGACTTCAAACACTATATTTAAATTTTTTTTAGTTTTTTTTCAAAAAAAAAATTACAATTTTTTTTTTCTCAACATTAAAATTATATATTTTTTTCCTTTTATTTTATTTGTTATTGATGTGTAATGTGTTTCAGATTTATTTGCTGGTGGCCAAAGCTTTAGCGGTTGTTACGTTCCGGAAGGTTGTATAATCTAATTTCATATATATATATATATATATTGTTATGCTATTTTTTTGTAAATTTTATTTTAATTTAAATAAAAATGGTTTAATTGATAATCGATTAAAAAAAGAAATAGTGATATTTTATCATTTTTAATTAAAAATATTTTTTGGAGAATGTGATTGATACGCGTAATTCATGCCTGATGGGTGAAACGTATTTCATTATTTGGTGGGTGGGTAGTCATTGTTGGGAAAGTCACTGTTCGTTGAATGATTTCAGTCTTACGGTCATTTCATGCACTTGTTGGGAAAAAATGTCTGTTTAAGAGATAATCTGGAAAGTTTCCGGATTATCTTCCCAATAGACACTTTTTTCGGATAAATAGACATGTTTTCCGGAAAGTTTCTGTGATAGACAATATTATAAACGTCTCTTAATGCAAAATATATTTTTGGGGAAAGTGTCTGAACCTCAAATGTATTTTTGGAAACTTTCTGAACATCAAATATATTGTTATGAAAGTCTCTTAACATCAAACACATTGTTACAAAAGTGTTGAATCGTCAAAGAGGATTTCGGGAAAGTGTTTATCTGTGATAAACTATTCAAGTCTCTGAACGACAATTACATTTTGGGAAGATATCTTGATTGAACTCATTTTCAGGAAAGATGTCTTTGGACTGATTTTTAGGGAAGATGTCTTTGTGAATTAATTTTTAGGGGAAACTGTCTTCTATAAAACTTATTGATGGGAAAGTGTCTTCCAATCAAATGTCTTGTTGGTAAACTGTCTGTTTATAAAATAGGACAGGACCACAAAAATGCTCTTGGTCCCAGTTTCAACTTCCGTAAGAATATGTCTTGAATATTGTTCTCTGTGAAGGGATCCACGGCTTTCATCTTATTGGCGAAGGGCATCCCTATCGTTTGTCTTATGCTAGGGCCACACTCGTGTGCAGTCTGGCTTAATAGCCATTCGCAAATATTTTCTTCCAATGTTTGTCTTCCTCTTGCTGCAATTAAGCACTAGCAGCATAGGCTGGCTTCACACTGGAACAGCCTACGAAAATGTGTGACCAGGCGGATTGGAATATTGGGATGGAAGGCGACTCCTTTCACTTGGGTTGGAGGCTGGAAAATCCTATCTTTGTTCTTTTCGACCAGCCTTTCAACCTTCAACATTTGACGGTTATTGCCAATGGTGAAGCGGCCACACTTCTCAGCTATAATCAAACTTGGAACGCATTGGACCAGGCACAAGTGTCCATGGGACATGAAAGGTTTAAGATCCCTTGAACTAGAAGCAATGTAACCGAAAGAATAGGGTGAATTCACCGGATAACTTTTCAGTCAGGATAAGCAAGATATGCATACATTTCAACTGATGATAGCTTCAAAAAAAAAAAAAAAAATCCCGAGTCCCTTGAGCTGGAAAGAACATCAAACAATCACGAAGCTAAAAGATATTCTTTCCGGAATCTCCCGTGATTCCTGCTGCTTGAATTCCGGGAACGGGTACAAGATTGATGGGCACTGGGAAAAGAACGGGAGAGGAAACTATACACACACACACCAGTAAACAGTAACTACCATAGGAACCTAAGAGGTGGAAAGAAAACGCGGGAGTGGAAACTTGGAGTTAGTAGGGAATTAATGACTAAAATTAATTAACAACAGACAGGAAAGGGATCGGGAGAGCTGCTGGGAGGTGAAAAAGAAAATGGGCTCCATGGGTTTTATTTTTGCACGCCTCCCATGTTTTGTACTTTACTTTCACGCCGGTGCCAAAGAGAGAGAGAGAGAGAGAGAGGGCTCTTTACACATTCAGGTCTATTAAGCGATTCCGTATTATAATTGCCTGGTCTCGCTCCTTTTTCCCCAGTTTTAGTCCCGACATTAAACGTCGGAAATGGGCGGAAAGCAACGACACTAATAATGTATATATATATATAAAAAAAATACAGGTGTCGACGGTATTTTGTTCACACGGCCATAAACTCTATTGCGTCTTTTTACTCTGTGAGGTGAAAATTAAGTGCAAAAAATTATATGAGTACTTTAATAAACATACGCCTCCTTCATTTACACGTTTCCTCGTTCTCGTCGTAAATAAATGATGGGCTTTTCCTGTTCGTTGGGTTCCCTTTCCTCTCTGTCCCCCCCCCTACTTGTCCCGGACGGTTTTTAATGAGGATATGATGCAGTGTTAAAGGGTTAAGGGTGGATTTCGATTTCATCTTTGTACGACTTGTTCCGTATTTTTGATCATAAGATTATTTTTAAATCATTTTTTTCATTAATTTAATGCATTTTATTGCTTTCTTTCCGTCGGACGTTAATGCATGTGTGGCTTCGAACGTATTTATGTTGGGAGAGGTGTACGTATTTCGCATTCTCTGATGGTGCCGCCATCTGTCTCCCATATTTTGAGGTGCAGATGGTAAATGCTTGAATCTTTCACGTTATGTAAGTAACATCTTGTGGGTCTGCCTGCTGTCTGCAGGCCCCTGTAACACACTTGAGCGAGGTTTACTCTTGGGGGTTCTATGCAGGGCCGTTTCAATGTCATCGGCCCCGGAAAGTCAGAAACAGACGGAAAGCAGCGACACTAAAAGAGTTAAATAATAATATATAAAAAGAATACGGTTGTCTCGACGGTATTTTCTTAACACGGCTATAATCTCTATTGGGTCTGGGGGCAAAAATTAAGTACAAAAAATAATATGGACACTTTAATAAACGTACGCCTACTTCATTTATACGTTACGTAGTTTTCTCATCGTAAATAAATGACGGGCTTCGTCTGTTCGTTGGGTTGTTTCCTCTTTGTCCCCTAATTGTCCCGGACGGCTTTCAATGAGGATATCATGCAGTGTTCAAAGGTTAAGGGTGGATTTCAGTACGGATCTTACATGCTCTTCAATACATATATATTTTTTGCAAATTTAAAAAAAACAAAAATTGTTAATCGCTTGCGCGCATGATAAAATAACATTAAGTTGAATAAAAATTAATTTGAAATAAATAAAACTGTTCAGGTCATGAAATGATGAAAATTTTTTGGATTTTATCGGTCCAATATTTTTAAAATTGAGTTGTGAATTTAAAAAAAAATTTTTTTTATAACTCAATTATTTAAAAATGGATCTCAAGTCGTTTCCTTCATTTTATGAAATGAACAGTTTTCGTTCATTTTGAATCAATCATTGGTTTATTCAATTCCATTCATGTCAGTCATGCTATTTTATCATGAACGCTATGTATTAATAATGCTTTTTTTTTTTTGAAATTTTGCAAAAAAAATCAAGTATGACTTGTTAAAAACTATACTAGCATAGGATAGCATAGACCTCTATACAATCAAATATATGTGAAAAATTTGAAATAAACCAATGGTTGTACAAATAATATTTTCGATCATCATCGAAATATTGATAATATTGACATCATAATATTGATTACCAATCACAGGACGGACAGACTTGGTCTAAGTTTTCCGGAGGAGCTCAGAGCCAGTTCTGGTTATTGGTTAGTCTTTTTTTTTTTCTATCGGGATCATTTTGCGTAGAAAAATTTCTCATCTGGACCACGGTCCTGTTCCAAGGGAGCTGGTAATTCCCAACCGTAAAAATAAATGGGTATCTTTATATGAATAGTTATTTAGTTTGAATATGAGTGATCCAATGTTTATTACATTCGTTATATTGTTTGCGATGTTGTGTTGTATTGACCGCTACTTCGTTCTGATGGATTCGAGCACACTGAATATCGGAGGCTTACTCAGGGGCTCGTGCCCCTCCCCAAGAAAACGAAAAAAGATTTCAATACCTTTTATATGCTGTTTAATCAATTTTTGTCAATGAAAATGCTTTTTTGGAAGCTGATAACTCCAAATTTATCTAAGAGAAATCACTTGTACACCCCCACCGAAAAGTCGATTCTGCTCACGCCCCTGCTCGATATCTCTGGATTAGTAGCATGATTGTTGTACTGTTGGGTGTCTGTTACATTTATCTGTTCGAAATAAAGCTTTATTTGTTACAAAATTACACAAATGACCACATAAATCCTATCTTATTTTGCAGCGCTATCCATGAACTCGCTTTACAGGGGCACTTACGAATGCTGTCTACCACCTCCTAGTAATACAATGGAACCTCTTGATAACGGACACCATGGGGCGGAAAGTTTTGTCCGTTAACGGGGATTGTCCGTTGGATGTAGCGACATACATCGAGGCCCTGTTACACAGGCTTCAAAAGTGTCCGTTAACGAGGGAATGTCTGTTATGGAGGCTCCGCTACATAAATAATTTGGTGGAGGGTTGGGGAGGTTTCATCGCAAGAATTTCAGGGCCAAAGAAATAAAAAACGCGAAAACCTAAATCGATAATATGATCATAAAAATCAACACTCGGGGAAGATGGCGAAACTTCTTAGAGATCAAAAAAGACCAACAAAGACACTAGTACGGAGAAAACTTTGAGCATGAACCTGACAAACCTGTAATACCACCTAAAAACTACTAATTTGGTGCTAGGCTATATGTAACCCTCAACATTGCCATGCCGATTCGAACTTTTATCAAAACGTTGCAGCAAAGAGTTACCATAATTTTCTGCGTATGATCCATAAATTTTATTCAGAATAATGAAATCCTAACCCTTTTAACCAAGGGTGCTCAGTGCCCAACTTTTTGGAGAATGCGGGACACTTGATTGGTTTGGAAACGTATCACAGGCCGCTTAAGTGGTATGGGATTGTGCCACGGGCCGCTTAATCGATCTAAAACTGTTTCGCGTTTCGTTTAAGTGATCTGGAACTGTTTCGTAGATCGCTCATGTAGTTTAGAACGCCACAGTGGGTGGCTTAAGGGCCATATTCACCGAATGGTTTGAACTGTAATCACAATTTTTGGATAAGAAATCAACACAGATTGGTTAAAAACCCGAATTTAACCAATCTGTGTCGATCTGTTATCAAAAAATTGTGACTATAGTTTAAACCAGGTCGGGGAATACCGCCCTAAGTGATCTGAAACTGTTTCGTAGATCGCTCATGTAGTCTAGAACTCTACAGTGGATGGTTTAAGTGATCTGGAACTGTTTCGTAGATCGCTCATGCAGTCTTGAACTGCGCAGTGGGTGGCTTAAGTGATCTGGAACTGTGCAGCGGGCCGCTTAAACTATCCAGAACTGACATTCCGCGATATGGGAAACCAATGTTTTTAAGAAAAATACCAATAAAATTAATGATTTGAATGGATTTTTACAATATTCGGTTTGTGATCGCGAGACACATCGACACACACATACGACAAAATTTGGCCCTCGGACCATGGGTTGAACATATATGCTTTAAACGGCATAGTAGAAGCAATTAAACCCAGTACGGCCTCCCGGCCTACAGATGTACGTTTTTAGCCCGAGTTTGGGGGTTGAGTCTCAAACTCCCTCTTTTTTTTGTTTCTTGCCAAGAAGTGCTTTAAGGCCGGGGTCTCTGGTGGGCACCCACCACAAATGAATTTTTCACGGAACCCTCCATACAACAGTTTCGCATGAGTTCAGCCCCTGAGCCCCCCTATATGTAGTCTACTTTGAAGCAGAGGCGTAAGCGGCGGGAGGTCATTTAATCTGTGGTTGAAATATAAAAGGCATCCCATTTTGAGGAACCTGCAAATTTGCTTGCACGGTGACGAGCCTAATTTGCTTACGTTAGAAAAACAAGCCCTACTTATATTAAATATATAGTGTTAAAAGAAATAATTTTAATCACATTCATTTTAGGTTGCCAGGGATCGGAACCCCTGTCATTCTTCATTTTAGAGATGCCATGTGTCACAGAAGCCCTAATCTTTTGAATTCTTTACGAAACAGATAACAGTAAGCACAAAATCGAATAGGGCAGTTTATATTCCATCAAATGAGGCTGCGGGATTACTACTTTCTTAATTTTTTTGCTACATATCTATTGCTATTTTCCGCTATAGTGGCGCATCATCCGTGGATAAGTCGCCATCTGGTGGCAGTACGAGCTCTGGCCTGAGTTTAAATGCTGAATTATATTGGTAAATGTTAACAGGGACGCCGGAACATATATGCTTATGTTGCTAAAGCAACACCAATAACCATTCAAATATAGCTCATTTCCCCCACCCATCAGTTCGGAAGATGGAAGATCTACCATAAATTAGACATTTTTGTTGAATGTGAGACGTAGTCTTCATACATATCCAAGTGAACATTATGTTCATTTTACTCTAGCAATACCAAACATTTTTGACTTTTTGACTTCCGGTGTCTCTGAATGCTTGGTATGCTCTGAATGCTTTGACAATATAATTTTGTTAAATGCAAAATTATATTGGTAAATGCAAAATTATATTGTTAAATGCAGAATTCTATTGCTAAATGCTGAATTCTATTGCTAAATGCTACTTTTTAAATTTCTCTCTTTCCCGAAAATTTCTATTTAAAGGAAGAAAACTTCTTCACATATAAAGTTTCGATGCAAAATTTTAACATTAAAATTCGACTTAAACATATATTCGAGTTGTCGTATTTCGACTTATCACGAGTTGACTGTAATTTGGGGTTCAATATCTCTTGCGATCGTTAAACACCTAAACCCTGTTTAAAATATCACGAATTTTTTTTGTTTTTTATATAAAGTTGGCTCTCTTCCAATTTTTAGCAAGTGTAAAGTGTTAAAATGTGTTTCATTGCGAAATCACCTTCACAGAACATCTGGGCTTGTCAATGATAAAACACAAGAAAGCGAGATATCTCGTCAATGCCGCTTAACGGGTTAAGGAAAACACGAGTATTGTCAAATTTTTGGCGGAAAGAAACTGCTCACATTTTTACGGCATCTATAAATCTTAAAAAATAAATTACAATTTATTTAATATTCAAATATATATTAATTTCTATTATAACATTTTAGAAAATTTACCGTAATTCATTCGGTATGCAATATCTACTAGAAAAATCATCCCGACATAAAATCCAGGAAATATCTGTTTCCTTGATATATCTATCTCAACTTTCGGGTAGTTATAATTTTCTGAAACAAAGATTAATCAGTAATTTAGCATTTCAAGACGCATTCAGTCTACTTTATGCAATTATATCGCAGCCGATATTCTCTAGAAGAACCCCTCAGAACAGATGCCTTCAACCTTTTCCTAGTCGCGAGCACTGCCTGTATCCAACATCAAAAGAAGAGCACCCTTTTCGGCAAGTTCGACACACGAATGCCTGAAATCGGGATAATTTATATCCCAGAACGCAATTTGTACAAGGTGAATTTAATTGGAACGTTGATCAAGTGCTCGCGAGCACGAAATAGGACACGAGGATCGAGCACTCTTGGTGCTTCAGGGAGTACCGAGGTGCTCGCGAGCAACGGGTTGAAGATGCTTGTCTTAGAAGATTAAAGCGCTAATTACAACCGTACCATTCCTAATTTGGGCTTTCCAGCTCGATAATTTTACATGAACTACTCTCGTAAATTTAGGGTTTTCTAAATTTTTAAATATATAACTTGTACATCGGTATTTTTTTATTCATAATAAAATAACGGATATATTCGGTACGCTTGGCACGTATACGGGGGATGGTGCAAGTAGTAATAATACGTATGAACACGGGTATACAAGGTAAAATCACCCCTTGGGACTATAGTTATTTTTCCCCGCGTGTCCTTAAACCCTCAGAAGACGTGCTGTTGGTCAGTTCTTACTCCCCCCCCCCCTTTTCCTTTAAGGTAATTTGGTGTCCGGTGTCTGTTGCGGTCGTTAAACGCGTAAACGACCGGGAACTGATGCCACCGGACAGAAAAGGGGAAAAAAATCCGGTAAAAAAAAAAACGGCAAAAATTGCTGTTTCATGCCTCTTCTTCTTCTTGGTTGCCAATCGAATCTCTTGTCTCATTTGTTTCTTTCTTATGTCCCACGGACCTGATTTTCGGAATGGCCATCGCTGCAGGATGCACGGTTGTGATTTGTTTGTGTGTTTGCCTTGTTTTTTCTTTTGGTCACGTATCGACTATTCTTCTGGTCGAATAAGAAAAGCTATCTACGGTATTCACATCGTGTATGGTACGAATAACGCATTCAAATCCAGGACATATTATTCGCCAAAATTTTGTTTTCCATTCTTAGCATTGTTACCAATTGTTATTTATTGATTTATCTTATTAACACTTCAAGCGGAACAGCATAAATCACTAAACCCCTTGTAAAATGTGTGATCGATTTTTAATTAAGTTTCCTTCCGATTTTCAGCAAGTGAAAAGTAAGTGGTATAGGGAGAAAGTGTTCCATTGAGAAATCAAGTTTACAAAATGTATGTGGGTTTTGGCAATACTCAAAAGAGACATTTAAGGACGCGAGATATCTCGTCAATGCCGCTCGAAGGGAATAAAAATATTGGGATATTTATCTGATTGATAACTTGATACAGCCATTTGAATAACATATCGTGTTTTTTTTATTTGAAAATAAATTATATAACTATTTTGTTTTCTAAAAACTTCATGTTTGTGAATCAAACCGCTTGTCAGTACCAGGCCATTAAGCAAATCGCTACTTTCCTATAATACTGTGGGCCAGTTTTGAATAAGCGCAGATCCTACCAAACTTACGTAAATACGGTGAAAAAAAAATGTTTTACACAGGCACGTAGCCAAGTTTAGATTCATTTGCACTCGAAGCCGATAGTTAGCGTCCCGACTTTCCTGGATGGGTGCTGGATCAGTAAGGCATTCACTGCTTGGGATGGCGGATTAGCTTACCCTCCATGACAAAATGGAAGTGGAATCAAATTCTCAAAAAGATTTTGATAATTTTGATGTTCAAATTTGCTAAATAACGTGAAAAAAAAAACGCCTAGTATTGGGGTCTTCAACGAATGGCCCACCGCCCATTCTGTGAAAAATAACGACTGAAATCGAAACTAGAATAGAAAATAGAGCGAACAAAAACAAAATTGATAAAACTCACAGGCCATTCATAAAGCTATACTTTAGCTCTGTGAGACAATATTTAGAACTGTATAACATACATAACTACGGAATTTACATAAAAATGCTCAAATAATTTCAAGAATTTATTCGAAATATATTATGTTTCATGATTCCGGAAAAATCATAACTAATAAATAATAATCATTTCTGTACTATCGGAAGTAATTTCAGAAGAAATAATTGATAGTTTTTTCCATGGTTTATGGAAAAAGCAATTCTAGGGATTCAAGGAAAAAAAATCGTATTTAATGAATAATATTGAAAGAGAGGATTCTCATAATTATGTAATCAGCAATTTTATGTTAAAAACTGTGTAATTTGGTTACAAGTGGAGGTCGGAAATTGGTTTAGATCAAAGGGTCTTGAAACTTCCAGACATTGCGGGCCGAAAAGAAATTTATGAAATCTGAAAGCCAACAAAACATAATGTGGTATATTGATTGAACCAGTGGTATCTTAATAAATGGGGGACAACTGGGCTCAGGGCTCCGAGTGAAACGGGGAGGGGTTTATTATCTGATGATTTCATTTGTTCTGATAATTATATTTCATTGGTTTTTTTTATTAATTCTGGAATCATTCTTTACTGATTATGAATTTCAATTATACCGAAGTATTTTTTTTTTCAGTAATTATGAAGCTTCATTAATTATGGAGCTGTTTTTTTCAATAATTCTGGAAACATTTTTTATTAATTATGAATTTTCATTCTTGGATTAGGAAATACTTTTTTCCACTTCTGAGATTATTTAAGTAATTATGAAATAATTTTTTCCACTTCTGAGATTATTTAAGTAGTTACGAAATCATTTCCTTCAATCATTATGAAATCATTTCTTTCAATCATTATGAAATAAATTATTTCAATACTTATGAAATCGTTCGCTTCAATCATTATGGAATTATTTCTTTCAATTATTATGAAATCATTTCTTTTAATAATTATGAAATCGTTCGCTTCAATCATTATGGAATTATTTCTTTCAATTATTATGAAATCATTTCTTTTAATAATTATGAAATCAAATATTTTAATGATTGTGAAATCAAATATTTTAATGATTGTGAAATCATTTTTTTCAATCATTATGGAATTGTTTGTTTCAATCATTATGAAATTATTTCTTTCAATCATTATGAAATTATTTCTTTCAATCATTATGAAGTCATTTCTTTTAATAATTATGAAATCAAGTATTTTAATGATTGTGAAATCATTTCTTTCAATAATTACGAAATCATTTGTCATTGATTCTGAGATAGTTTCTCCATTATTTAACCATTGATGTTTTTTTAGCATTTCCATGTATGCTGTAACTATGTCAGTACTTTCGTTGGCGGGCCATTGGAGAAAAGCTTCCAAGACCCCAATTCATCCGTAGGCAATGCGTTGAAGACCCTAGGCTTAAAAGGACACCTCATGTTCCGCGGAAAACACGACTTCCATAGAGGGGAAACTAATAGATAAGGAAAACTGTATTCTTTGAGGAAAACAATCGTCCTAGCATTGTGAGGTGGTCCTTTTGAGAAGTTTCTCAAGAAAAATTAGTATCAGAAACACAAAAGCGGGAAATCTGGAAATATTTCGTCACTTTAAATCCTGAAGCATATTTTCCTGCCCCCCTTTATACAGCAAAGCCATAAAAGATCCGGGAAATCAACCGAACATCCCCTCAAGGGAAGCATATCGGAGAAAAAATCCAGTAGAGGGGGAATCCGGTAATAAACGCATGAATAAGATAAAACTGAGGGTAAAAAGGGGAAGGGAAATCTGGATGCACACACATATGCTCCAGGAAACATGTGGTTCACTTCATTAGGAGAAACAAAAAAAAATTGGTACAAGGGAGGCCAAAAAAATTGGTGAATCCTCTACGGGAAACTAAGGAAAATACGTTGAATCGTCGTCGAGTTTTTCCTGGATATAACCTCCGGTTTTTGCCTATTCACTTACCTTGAATATTGTTTTTCCCTTAGATATCATTTGTACTTATGTTGTTAACCAGCAGCTAGGTTCTTAACCGTACATGCTCAACCAATGGCCAACGGGCCAAATGTGGCCCTCGGAGTCATCTGATGTGGACCGTGACCTCAAACCTAATTTTGCGATAGTGAACCATGCGTCATATTTCTAAGTTACATGTGTGACCCACGGTCCTTTTTCCATATCACTTGAATGGTCAGTTTTATGTACCCACATTGTTTAAGCGACTCGCTGCACAATTACAAATCTCTCAAGTTTCCAGCGGCACATTTCCAGATCATTCAAGTTACCAGCAGCATCGTTACACAATTATGCTTACAGATGCGGCACAGTTCCATAGAATTTAAGCTACTCATCTACTACGACCGTGGCACTACGACCCGTGGCACATCTCTAGATCACTCAAGTAGCCCGTTCTGCGCATTTTAGGAACACTTAAGTGATCCACAGCGCATTCTCAGATCACATGAGGGATTCACGGTAAACATTCGCGCTTGCTTTTATTATCGTGAGTAATCCTGTAACGATTACACTGATTTTGCTATCAAATATATTTCAAAGATTTTAGGGTATATTGGGGCTGCTGATTCCGAATCTGGCACTGGTTTTGTGAGATTGACTCTGGTTTTTGAGATAGCGTAAAAACTGTATTTACGGCAATACCATAAGCAGTATACGAATCACATTGAAACTACGCTATAAATAAATATAGTAAATGATTTCGCCAAAGACAGATAATTCAGTGATTTTAGGGGGATATTTGGCCTCTAATTCCGAATCTAAGCATTGGTTTTTCCGAATCGGCTCTAGTTTTTGGGATAATGCATATTCTCAACAATGTGATTTATATGCTAATTATGCATTACTAATGAATTTTAATTTCCCCGGTATCTCAACAACTAGAGCCAATCTGACAAAACCAATGGCAGATTCAGAATCAGCGCCCCAAAATAACTCTAAAATTACTGAAATAGCTTTGCTAACCATTTATTGTATATATTTATGACGCACAGTTTCAATGTGATTTGTATGCTACTTATGTATTGCCATTGAGAAATTCGTTTCTTAATTTATCTCAAAAACTGGAGCCAATCTGACAAAACCTCCACCAGATTCAGAATCAGCAGCCGCTATGTACCCTGAAAACATTAAAATTTCCTTCAGAACACGAAAAGAATTTTTTTTTTTTTTTTGTTGAGCAGTGTAATATATTTACATATATACATTTTTGTTCTCAATAACGCGTACACATTACAAAATAACTGTAGACAAATCAGATTTTTCTTTGTCATATTCGTATTCAGCACATTGAATTAATTGGGAAATGGCTATTTTCATCTCGGAAGCAGAAAATATTTGGAATTTTGTTGCCCATTGTTATCTCGTGTGAGCTAGAACGTTCATCCGGGTCCACACCCGCTCTGCTAGGCCTTTTCGAGGAGCGGAAAAACCGGTTTTGGGCTACACAAAATTGACCGTTACAATCCCCCCCGCGCTGTGCCAGCCACAAATAAAAACCGGTTTTTACGTGGGTCAGAGTTGCGTAGCGCTGCGAGTGTGGGCTCGATCCTCAGAAATACTGGTCTGGAGGCTCACATGTATGCATGTAGCGGTAGATGTGATAAATCAGTTATTTTGCATAACTGTATAACCTTTCGATATACTGATCACTTTTACCCGCGATCGAGCAAAGCGTGGTTGGTAAATTTGATGATCTGCTAGAAAAATCACTTTTGCCGGTGATTATACATGATACCCAAGTGTACCTGGTTAATTTGATAAATACTTGAAATTCATCGATTTTACCGGGTACTATGCGCGATGTTCCTAGTGTTATTGGTGAATTTGATAAATACGGAAAATATTCCCAAATGTGAGTATATCGTGGTGCATATTCGAATTCAAAAATTCGGAGAAAAGTTGAAAAGGGCTAGCATAAATGAGGGGAAAGAAGGGTTGTCCGTTAATTTTCACTGTCCTTTCTCAACTTTTCCCCGCTTTTGTAGAATTCAAGTATCTTTTTATTTAGATACTTTATATTAGATACACTTAGAAACTTTTTTTTTTGACCTCGGAAGAGACAGGTCAACAAATTTCTGATCGGAAGTTAGAGGACCGGGAGACCGTATAAAAACGTGCATTTTTTTATTTTGTGACACAAACTGTATTTTTACTCTCAAAACTGATACAGGGTGATTTTCGAACACCTTTTGAGCATTTTTCAAACTAGAATCACACCTCTACGACTGACGGCTGATGAGATATAGACCGCATCAATGCTTACTGATCGCTTGTATACAGTGCTTACACCCTGTATACAAGCGAGTACATAAGAATCAAGTGACTATTTCCTATTAAAACATTATTTCATAGAAGTAATACAGCAAAGCAAGGCCTAGTTTTCCTTTTTCACTGCACTGACAGTCAGGACCATAACACATCTCTCATGAAACACCAACAAAAAAGCTAGAAAGAAGGCATTTAACAGATCCGAGTTCAAAGCTTATGGTTTTTGTGACACATGTGACGTCCAGCGGCGTGAGTAAAACGTTTGTGAGACGTTTCAAACGTTTAGGATGTCTTCGTATAAGACAAAAAAAAAAAATAATAATAACACACAAACCCGAGATAGAAATTCGCTGATGCCTTTACCGACTTTTTCGTATTATTTCCGGCTTTTTTTTTTCTTTCCTTCTTCCTTTTGGACACTTCTCCCGTAAAGGGTCGTTGACAAGGGTCTGACATCCAGAGTCGCCGCATTGTCAACATTCCTCAAGACAGCTTCCGGAAAGAAAGATGAAGGGAGGGTATACCGTGAAGGCAAGTATACCACTCCCCCACCACTGCTATTCTGCCGTCCAGTACACAACAAGAAGACACTTGCCGATAAGCACCTTGTCGATATTTCGTCTCAAACATCTTGATCTATCTCTCGGGCCTTTTCTCTTTTATGCCCTCTTTCCAACCCACCACGAGTCCAGTTTTTACTCGATTCCTTGGATAATATCTTGGGATATTTTCTTATTTCATTGTCCCTTATCCTCCGGACTTTTTATTAATAAGATATATCTCGATGACCATTATGTTATGTGAATTGAACTTGATATTAGGATATCTATCGAAAATTTTATCTGTATATGAGTCGGTTTACTGGAACTTGGCCCCCAGACTTTTTCGTCCCGGACTGGGGTCAAGTGAGTGGGTCAGTAGCTGTATGAGTGGCCAAGTGAGAGGGTCAATGGCCAAGTGAATATTCGATTGAATGGCCAAGTGAATATTCGATTGAATGGCCAAGTGAATATTCGATTGAATGGCCAAGTGAATATTCGATTGAATGGCCAAGTGAATATTCGATTGAATGGCCAAGTGAATATTCGATTGAATGGCCAAGTGAATATTCGATTGAATGGCCAAGTGAATATTCGATTGAATGGCCAAGTGAATATTCGATTGAGCGACTGAGTGAGTTGGTGATTGAGCGACTGAGTGAGTTGGTGATTGAGCGACTGAGTGAGGGATTGAAACTTACTCACATGGTTATTTATACGGTCACTCACCCAATTTTTATTCCTAAGAATTCTAACTGATCACGCCAATAGTGGTCACCATGATAAAGGAGATGTAGACCATTTATAAAAAATGGGTCTGGCGCTCTATTCAACTGTTTCACGGTCGCGGTCACTCGCACCATCATTCACTCACCTGGTTATTCATACGGCCACTCACTTGTTCTCACATGCAATCACTCCCTCACTCACTTGGTCACTCGCACCATCATTCACTCACCTGGTTATTCATACGGCCACTCACTTGTTCTCGCATGCAATCACTCCCTCACTCACTTGGTCACTCGCACCATCATTCACTCACCTGGTTATTCATACGGCCACTCACTTGTTCTCGCATGCAATCACTCCCTCACTCACTTGGTCACTCGAACCATCATTCACTTGGTCACTCGCACCATCATTCACTCACCTGGTTATTCATACGACCACTCACTTGTTCTCGCATGCAATCACTCCCTCACTCACTTAGTCACTCATGCGACCACTCCCTCTCACACACCCGGCCACTCATTAGATCCCTCACTAGTATGACCACCCACTTGGTCACTCATACATCGCTTGTCGAATGTCCGGATGAAATGTATGGGGGTGAGTGTCCAGAGCAAATTGTCCGGGCGACGTCTCGGGGGCTAATGTCCGGGGAGAAATTTCATGGGAAAAGTTTGAGGAGCGAAATACCCGGGTTCAATTCTCAGGAATGAAACGTCCGAGATGAATGATCATAATTTGACTAGTAGCAAGTATGTGAGTGATTAAAACAGCGTATAAGCATGCGAATCATTAAAAGAATGACTCATATGACAAGCGACAAAGTGTGTTAAGCGACCAAAAGAGCGATATAGGGAGCAAGGAAGCAAGGCAGTGAAAGCTTTTCCTCGAAATTGACTTGCCCGTGCCTGTCGTAATCTTTGCCCTCAGAGGTCACTAATGAAACATAAACATTCAACTAAATCTGCACAAACGAAATGACTTAATGCAACGGCAATATAATAATACATAGATACATAATCTTATAATCTAATTACATGTACACACACATAATCTGGTTCAGTTACATAATCTAAAATCTAGATCATTCATATTCCATGCAAAAGGAAAACTCAAATGAGATATTTTGAAAGAAAATTTCAATTAAAAAAAAGTGAATCAAAGTTTTAAGATATTTGAATTGAAGAATTAAGTACAATTTTTCGTATATACAATACATTTTTATGTTAGGTTTTGTTTCACCAGAATCATGACGTACGATACCGGTTTTACTACGTATTAATTTTTTTTATTAATTTTTTTTCAAATCGTTAATAAAAATATAATTTTATGAATTGCAAAATAAATTTATCAGATTTGTTAAAAAAATTTGCAATTTTTAAGCAATTTTTCAAAATTTGACTCATTTAAACTTTCGGCAAATGATGGCGCAAACTATTAATTCAAGTAAGCATCTATAGATTTTTTTTATGACCTATATGACATGAATCGTGTAATTTTTTTTTTTCATGTTACACAATTGTGCATTGATACATTTTGGTGTCAAATTTGAATATCGTTGACACAGTTTTTATCATTGGAAGTGCCAGTGTTACAGTATTCGCAGAGTCCATGTAAAGCTGATGACATCCGCTTCGTACCTACCGCTTCAACCGCCTTCAACTTCCTACCGCTCAGAGCATTAGGCGATGGCATAAACAATTCCGAGAAACGGGTTGTCTGTGTAAAGGAAAATCCCCAGGCCGTCCCCACATGTCAGACGAAAATGTGGAGCGCATCCGACAGAGTTTCGCACGTAGTTCACAGAAATCCACTCGGAGTGGATGCAAACATGCTCGCAAAAGTTTGGGACGAATTTGACTACCGTATAGACATACGCCGTACATCCCAAGGTGGACATACGAGTTAGCCATGTAATAAAGTAATCTTGATCGGTTATTTTTCCCGTTTTGTTTTTATGAATTGTTTAAGTTTCTACGGACATTTTGCCCACCCTGTATATAAACACATACTCTTGTAATGTAATTAGTGCATAGGTTATGTAACCAAATTAGACTCTATTTATCTAAAGACTAGATTATTTATATTGAGAGGTATGATTAATTCTTTTGCTAAAATCGATGTAATATAGATTCCAAAAAAAAACATTTTCCCACATTCTTTGGAATTTGCCACAGACAATATATAAGGCTTATGTAAATACTGCCGGAATCATACATTACTGCTGATACCACCACAAAGTTTCAAGTAACTATAACGAAAGCAAAGTAAACTTGATTATGTTTCTTTTTTATATATAAAATTTTTCTTCATAGCTTGTTAACAAACAAATACGTCTTCTAAACTTTCTTGAATATCTAATAAAAATGTAATTCCCGTGTAGAAAGAATTTTTTTATTAGACACAAGTAACCAAATTTGCCGAATTCAAGCAATCACTTCGAATTCGACTTGTTACAACTCACAGCAAGAGATGGCGAAAGGTATATGTACGGTCCCTTTCAGTGTACATGAGCTCCAAGGAAAGATTGAGAGATTCGGTGCCTCTGTAGTCTAGTGGTCTAGGGCGTTCACCCGGAAAGTGAAAGGCAGTGAGTTCGATTCCCCGCAGGGGCAGTTGAATTTTCTCTCTTTCCAAAATATATCTTCGCAACAGCCAGTTGTTAAAACCTTCGAAAGGTATTTATTTTGAGTAAATTAAGAGCATCTGTGAAATATAATTTTTTGTATTATATATATAACACTAGGTTTACCAACATTTCTTATATACCTATCTTACCGACACGGGTCAATTTGAACCGTGAACAAAATCACACATTTTCTTTAAAAAACAACTTAAAAAAACGTACGATATATACTCGATTATTTATATGTCTTGCTAAATTCTAAATAATTTCTATATATACGTACTAGTGTAAAATGAAACTATGAGATATATGTACGTTTAAATAAAATTTATAATATTTAGCATTACATTTATTCCGCGCATATTTTACAGATGTACTTGATTTCGCTAGCACATTTTCCACAAACAGTCTTTTTACAATCCGTACAGGTGTTGATGGTTTTGTTCCTGTTGCAATATCCGATTTCGCAAGCCTTTCTTCTTCATGGGGTATTTGGCGACGGAAGATCACTGTTCTGTCGGTCTTCTTTTTCTTTCGGCAAGTTCCTCGCAAAATTGAAAAAGAAAATCCTTTCTGGATAAATTAGATCTGGTACATTCTTTGTACAGGATCCATGCATTTATTGCTGCAAAATCCAAAATATTGAAAAAAATACTTGGAGAGGATATTTTCCTCTTCACTATCTGACGATTCCTGTGGTCGTCCACTTTGATCCGATTCGAGAATCTCAATCTCATCCTCGTTTTCATTTCCTTCACTGCTTGTACCAGAGCACTCCGCACTCTTATGGTTACTATTTTGTTTTTCATTATATCACTTCTTCTAGACATATATTAAGATGAATAAAGAAGGGTTATTTGTCGAAACAAAGTAAAATTGAATATTACGATGCCGATGATACGGAAAATGCACGAGATTTTCTCTTGGACTGAAACTGCACAGACGTCTACCGCAGGCTAAGACAACAATTCGCGGATTGACTTTCATTTGTGTTTCCGATACTTGTCTCTTTTCTGCATTAGGATCTTCCAACACAAATACGTAGCGCATAAACAGTGCCAGTTTCCTCGCGTTAATACCTATTTTACTAATCCGTCAATTGGCCCGTATCGGTAGAGATAGGTATAGCACAGAGAGAACTTCAAAATTAGAAAGCTTTCAAGAAGACGAATTTCGATATGTACTCATCTCGTTGAATGAATAAAAGTCAGTGCAAGTGGCAGAAAAAAAAATCTAAACGGTTTCTATAATTCCACTCATGAAGTTCGAAATGGGTCAAAATGGCCTACCCGGTAAACCTAGTGTTAACGCTATGAATCGTGTATAAAACTTTTTCCATGATTTGAACATTGGGAAATTTCAAAATTGAATATCGTTACCGACAGTATTAGTGAAAAATTTGACAAAATTGCAGTATTCGCAGAATGCCTGTGTGCCTGACGACATCTGTATGCATAAGATAGATAAGATCATTTCTTTATTCATTTAAAACACAGACAAAACATTCAGGGGCTGAGCTTGTGAGAAACTTTTTTTTTAGGTTCTTCAAAAAGTCCAAAGTAGTAATGATAATTTACAAATGATTTGGAAAATCTAGAGCAAAATTATCATGTTAATCGCTGAATACTGTAGTAAAAACAATAAATAATTTGGAATTTGTCATAGCCAACATAAAAGGTGTTAAATAAGCCGGAATCATGTATCACGGCTTATTCCGGCACAATGCTAACATTAAAATTTGCATTCTGGAGTCTCGTTCGTCAAAATTTTGGAAGGTAGAAAGATTTCGCCTTTCTTTTTCGGTTTATGAGGAACCAATGGAGGCAAATTGCAATAAGTCAGAAAGCCACAGTATCACATTTTTTTCTAAATATTGTTTATAAATTTGCCATCGTGAAATTTTGAAAAAGTGGCTTATTACATTTTGCTACCTGAGCACAGATTATATAATATAGTTATGATAATTCACTAATGATTTCGAAATCTAGAGAAAAATGACCAAATTTATAGCTGAATTATTTAATGATTAGGATTCTAAATATATATATATATATATATATATATTTAACATTGAGAGAAATCATCTTAGAATATCTGGGATTGCCATTACCGACTTAAGAAACCGAGAAGATATCTCGTCAATGAAAATGAAATGGTTAATCACATTCGACTGCCGGAATCACGTTTTACTTCTGGTCCCGGCAAAATCTAAGAAGAAATAGATATCGTACATGCTAAATAATTATTATTTCTTTTTAAGAATATTTTATATCCATAAAAATCCAAGAACAATGAATTAGTTTTTTTGTAATAGCTGTCAAGAATGTAATTTATCAGTAAAAAATATTGTTTCACAGGGTTTTTATAGTGAAAAAGAATGTCAAAGTTTCAGCACATTTTTTCGCATTTAATTCTTTACAACTTTCAGCAGCAAGAGATGGCACAAAAATATTCATTATAATTTGAGCAAACACCTTAAAAAAAAATTTTCCAGTGTTGTAAATCATGAAAATAAAACTTTTTGTTTGATGTTCATGTATATTTCATTCATTTTTCATTCTTTAAACTTTTGTTCTTCATGAAAATAAAACTTCGTGTCACCATAACTGCACAGTGAAATATTTCAATGTCAGATTGGATATCGTTATAGACAGAACTGATTATTCGCAATGTGAAAGTGTTGCAATATACGTGTAGTGCTTGTGGGGTTGATGACATTTGCACATACTTTTTATAGGTTCTTTTGAAAAATCCATAACTAGTAATGTTAATTTACAAATGCTTGTGAAGTCTATGGAGGAATTCTATAATACGGATTCTAATATATAAAGCATCGAGAAATCAGCTTTAGAAATCAGTCATCTATACTTGCGCTGACGTACACAAGTCGAAGAAAAGATATACAAATAACGAACAGAATGCCTCCACGTTGTTTATTACAGCAGTATGTGCTCCACACGACCACCGAAGGGGACAACACACTACAAGCGAGTCACAAATCCAACAAAGCTGTATCCTTCGCTCTCAGCGTCCTTGTTCATATACACTGCTTACAACGGTGAACTGATTGTGGATTAGGAGAGCGAGTTCTTATAACCGCCTCATTTGCATATTTCCACCGAAGTCGCTCGTACCAGTGACACCTATTGGCTGTTTTTTTGTTTTTTCCTTTCAAAAAATTTCCGTGACCTAGCGATGCTAACCCTACAACGGTTGTTTTTAAAGTTTCTACGGACTTTTTGCATACCCTGTATTTAAGACTGCCGGAATCGCATAATACTACTGATTAGCAGCTCAAAATTATTCAAGCCATGATGTAGCAAAACACCTTTACGTAATTTTGTTCTTACATATATAAATTATCCTTTAAAGCTCATTAACGATCAAATAAATCTTTTACGCCGTTTTGATTCACTAATACAAATACATAATAACAAAAATAGTTTGAATAGATTTAATAACCACAAATTTCCAAAATTCAAGCAATTATTTAAAAGATTAATTTATTATAACTGCAAGCAAGAGATGGCGCAGATTATTTAATACAATTATAACTGTTTATTGGCCGTATTTCCACCAACACCGTTTAAACTGCAGTAGCAGGTTAAAGGATTGAAGATCGAAACGGACTTTTGTTAAATTGAGGATTTTAACCAATCCGGGTCGATCGCTAATCCTTTAACCCGCGATTGCAGTTTAAACTGCGTTGGTGAATACGGCCGAATGTGGCATAATTACACATTTAGACATTTTAATGTCAAAATTAAGAGTGACAGTGTGGCAGTATTCACAGAGTGGATGTGAGGCTTATGGAAACTGTACGCTTTTTAAGTTCTCTCGGAAAATTCATAATGATAATTTACAAATGATTGCGAAATCCAGAGCAAAGTGTGATCAAACTTATTACTGAGTTCCGTAATGATGATTCTAAAAAAAAAGAATCGATATAACTATGTGAGTAATCACAGCTTTACGAATTATTTGGAATTTTTAATAGCCTAATATAAAAGGCTTTTGACCCTGTCATAATGTTACAGTTTAAAACTTGAATTTTGTTTTTTGTAAATAAATTATCCTCTAAAATTCACTAACGTACGACTAAATCTTTCAATTTTTTTGAATTACTAATAGAAATGTAATTTTTGAATGGAAAAAAATTATTTTCACTAGATTTAATAACCAAATTTGCGGAATACATGCAAGTAATTTAATTTGTTGCATATTTAGCAAGACACGGCTCAAATTATTCATCATAAGTTCAGCAAGCACCTAAATTTTTTTCTGAACGTTATGAATAATGTGTATATTTTTTCATGTCACATAATTGCACATTGAGACATTTTTAATATCAAGTTTGACATCGTTATTGACAGTATTAATTATTGGAAGTGCGGGTGAAAAAAAAAAGATGGTTTTAAGAAGCCGAGACATCTTGTCAATGCTGACTGCCGGAATCAAACTTGACTTTTGTTCTCAATACAAGGTTAAAGCAAAACCTGAATGATAGAAACTTAAATTTAATATAATTTTGAGTGATGAATAAATTATACTTTGAAGTTCATTAACGAATAAATAACTATCTCAAACATTCTTTAGTCACTGATGAAGAGATTTTTTTTTTAGGATAGGAAGGATGGCTCCAACAGATTTAATATCTAAATTTATATAAGTTAATATCTAAAATGTTTTTAATACGCTACGAATCCATGTATATGAAACTTTTTTTTCATGTTATGTAATTGCATGTTGAGGCATTTCAATGTCGAAATTGGTTATCGTTACGACAGTATTAATTAACGGAAGTGTCAAGATTCTAGTTTTCCCAGAGTGGCTATAAGGCTTTTGACGACTCTGTATGCTTTTTAAGGTCTTCCGAAAAATCCATAATAATAATAGTAGTGATAATTTACAAATGATTGCAAAATCAAGAGCAAAAGTATCAAGTTTATTGCTGAATTCTGCAATGGTGATTCTCAAACAAAACAAAACAAAAATCTGTATAGGGACGGAAGAACGTGCTTTAAAAAAACCTCTATAGTTGCCAATGCTAAAACTAGTCTTTTAAAAAGACGAGAGAACTCGGAATCAAACATGGCTTCTGACCCCGATAAGATGTCAGCAAAACCGCAAACAGCCGAAGCTCACTTCTGCAATCAATTTTGATTTTTTTATGAATAAAAAATACTTTAAAATACATTAACGGACAAACAAACTTGTCAAAATTCCTTCAGTCACTAATAAAAAAGTGTTTTTTATGAATATAAAAAATATTTTTACTAGATTTAGTAACCAAATTTGTGAAAATACAAGTGACCCTTTTTCAAACTTAATTTTTTACAGTAATCAGCAAGAGATAACGCAAACTATTCATCATAATTTCAGCAAGTTTTTAAAATGTTTTTTATAATGCTACGAAACATGTATATAGTTTTTTTTTTTTTTCATGTTATGTAATTGCATGTTAAGACATTTTAACGTCATAATTGATTATCATTGCGATAATATTAATTATCGGCTGTTAAGAAGATTCCAGTATTCGTAGAGTGACTATGAGGCTTATGACGTGTACCTGTACGTGCTTTTCAACTTCTTCCGAAAAAAATACATTATAATAATAGTATAGTGATAATTTACAAATGATTGCAAAATCAAGAGCAAAGCTATCAAGTTTATTGCTGAATTCTGCAGTGTTGATTCTCAAACAAAACCACAAGAGAGATTTTTCTCAGCCCAAGATATATCAAGGAAACAGTTTATTTTCTGGATATTATGATGAACTCGGAAAGATGTCATCTTGTCTCCTCCGGGACTCGAACCCAGACCCTCTTGCACACCGGCAAAGCATGCTACCATCTACACCACTGTAGAAACGACCCTACCTTCCTTATTTCACGCACTGTGGCGTGAGGCACTGAAGTAGGGACAGCAGCCTCAACTCCAGGCAAGAGGGCCTGGGTTCGAGAGTCCCGGCGGATACAAGATGACTTTTCTTTCTGAGTTCACCTCAGCATAATATCCAGAAAATGAAATGTTTCCTTGATATATTTTGGGCTGAGAAAAAGCCATCTATTTCTCTAAACCGTTCCGCCTGGGGGCCAATGCCTGAAGTTGAGGCGTCTCTACTTCAGTGCCTCACGCCACAGTGCGTGAAATAGGGAAGGCAGGGCCGCGTCTCCAGTTGTGTAGATGGTAGTATGCTTGCCCGGTATGCAAGAGAGCCTGGGTTCGAGTCCCGGCGGAGGCAAGACGACTTTTCTTTCCAAGTTCACCTCAACATAATATCCAGAAAATGAAATGTTTCCTTGAAAACACAAAATCTGTTTACCCAATTGAAGGGCGTGCTTTAAAAAATGTCTATACTCCAATGCTAAAAGGTCTTTTAAGAAAACGGGAGTACTCGGAACAATGCATGGCTTCTGATCCCGATAAGATGTTAATGCAACCACTGGACTAAATTTTCTTTTTTATGAATGTAAAAAATGCTTTTACTATAGATAAATAGATGGGACCGCTCACAACCTCGGACTGATGCGAATGAACCTCTTCTCCCTACGAAGACAGCCATCAAGTCGATGTAACGTAAAAGCCGATTGACTAAAAATTTATAACAGAACCCAATGACCAGGGAGAAAAATCGTACGTGCGCCCAATGGCAGGAGACCGCAGCCTAAGATTTCAAACGAAGTGTGGAGAAGACTTGTTGGAAGAAGAGGTTGGCATGTTGAAGTGAGAGGGATTCAGGAAGGGTCTAAATACAAAATATATACTGGGACTCCACTGTGACGGGAAACGAGGATACAGAGCCTCCGTCCACAGTGCTGGGCAGTTTGCATGCTTTTACTAGATTTAGTAACCAAATTGTGTAAAAATACAAGCTACTTTTTCACACCTAGTTTTTTACAGTATTCAGCAACATATAACTCAAACTATTCATTGCAATTTCAGCAAGTTTCTTAAATGTTTTTTTTATAACGCTACGATACGCTATATATAGTTTTTTTCCATGTTGTGTAATTGCATGTTAAGGCATTTTAATGTCAAAATTGATATCGTTACGACAGTGTTGTTTTTATTGGAATTTTCAGCGTTACAGTATTCGCAGATTGGGTGTGAGGCTTATGCCATATATGCATGCTTTTTGAGGTCTTTCGAAGTATCCATAAATAGGGGATTTTTAAAAAATCTAGAGTATTCACTCTGTTTGCTCGGATTATTGTTCTCGGAGTTGCGGGGGAGTACTATCACTTGCACAAAATCGGAACAAAATACACTTCTCGAATAAAAAAAGTGGCATTTATGAGGGTTTTGGTTAATTCCACAGTTATCATGCGGATTTGTTTATTTATTTATTTATACAATATTGCTTGACTGATTCCTGTACAAGGGAATGAGGTGGTGAAGTTTGACAGAGACGATTGATGTTACAAAGGAAATCAGAAACTGTTATAACAATCAATAATGTTTAACGGGAGGTTGTTCCAGTCGGTTATTGTTCGAGGAAAGACACTAAATTTGAAACAATCTGTGGATGCAAAGATGGGGTTCAAATTTTGTGAGTGGTTAATTCTTTTTGGAAAGTATGAAGTATGAGGCTGGATTAGAAAATTGGAAGTATCCATATGCAAACCCACCAAACATGGCCCCCGATCTGTCCCTAGTGGGATATAAGCTGGCTACATTGTGGCTAGGCCATGCTGGAAAAAAGAAAAAGGCCCCGCTAGCCACCAAGACCACGGGCCGACCTCCGGCCCTCTCAAAGGACTACAAACACTAACACTAAACATGGCCCAGCTCTGAAGCTGATTACCTACTGGCTGGGCTATGGTGGAAAAACTTTCTTGATGTCCGGGCCCGGCAGGCATCTCTGGCCCATAAGCCACAGGACCCAACCCCGCCAAGGCCCCCATCGCCTCCGACTAGCGGCAATCACACCCCAAAGGAAAGTTAATCGAGAATGAAAAGCAATTGCATATTGAGTTGGCGATTGAGTTCACATGACGGAGCAAGAGGATGACCAACAGTTAAGAATGAAGCGGGCGGATTTATTTTGAATAGATGCTAATTCGTCTATGTCACAGGCATATGAGAGTACAGGAAGGATGTAGGTTTGGAACAAGAGATGTCTGAGGTGACGGGTGGAGTTTTTAGACTCCGCAGAGAAAAATGAGTTTTTGGAGACACTTATGAAAGTCGTAATCAACATGGAGATACCTACGGAGGTCGGCACAGAAATAATTACAACCAAATATTTATAATTAGAAACTTCTGTGATTTAAGAGTTATTGATAGTGTCAGAAGAATCTAGGGGAAGTCTTTTGCGAGTAATTTTCATAAAAAATGTTTTTTGAAGAATTCACAATTAATCACAGTCAGTTCACACATTTGTCAAATGTATAAGGTTTTTTTTGTAAGTTACATTTTAAGTGAGTTTCAGTAAGACTCTATTTCCCACCATTGGCGATTTCTCAGCGATTTCAACTATAATCGCAATTTTAATTAATTAAAACATATAATCGCAATTAAAACATTTTGGCTATAATTAGCACCTTCACTTTCAAGTGAAAAAGTTTTGGTGATACTTAATAACTTTACTTCAGTTTGACAATTTTTTCCCTATAATTTTTAACAATTTTCTTCAGGCAATTTCATCTGTTATAGTTATCAACTTTACAATTTTGACAACCCTTGACAATTTGTTTTACTAATTAACAACTTTACTACCCTCCGACAATTTTTTTGACTATAATTAGCAACTTTACTTCCCCTTGACAAATTTTTGGCGATCATTCGCTATGGCCCGTATGCATCCCGATTTCCTGTGTTCTTATACATGGGCAGCTTTTACTACCGATACTTTTTTACCGAACACCTTTCGCGAGCCGGATGAAACACCTAGGCGTGCCGCATTTGACCCGCGAGCCGAAAGTTGTGCACACCAGTAATGGGGGGATTTCCTATAGAATTTATCAGAAACACGATTTTATGAGTCTACGAATGGGGGAAATATAAATTTCATCGTTTGTTTTTATAGTGGATAATGCGGTGTATATATATATATATATACCTTTCCTCTTCTATCTAACTGAACTTTGCATCTTGAAAAGGTATCTAGCCAAAAACTCAAAAGATACTTATAGTATTACATATTACCCGACGCACCATTTGTGAAAAAAATAGCATCTGTTTTAACCGGAGATAATCGCTAGATAAATGAGTACATCGCAATTAAATACAATTCTTGTGATGTACATTGTGCCTAGTTTCAAATTATTGTGAACATTTAAAATGATTGATGAACACTTTTGTGAAAACTTGCCCGAGTAAATTCATGGAAGTGGAAAAAGCATATATTTTTCCTATAGCAGTCGTGATGATGGTGACAACCCAGGACTAAATAGTAAGGGTGGTTTCATCACTTTGAAGTTGCTCTTGCCGTCTTGGCTCAGTGGGCGTGGTCTCGGATCAGGTGCATGACGCGCCACTGCTCTAGTATTTTTTTTTTTTCATTAACTAAAGCACGACATATTTTGAAATACCACGGTAGCCAATAACAATCTGCCGGTTCTGTCAGGGTGATGACGCCAGCTGGTACCGAATCTGACGCGTCATGAGACAGCCCTTATATGGTCCTGGTGACAACCGAGCGACACTCATTCTATACCATCACGGGGACATTTTTGAACTGTTCCACTTGGAGGCCATACCCGAAGGCAGAGAAGAAAAGTTGATGTTACATATTACCCGATTATTTCATATCTCTCGACTACTCCATGTTATCTGGATGTACTATACCAGGGGTGGCAACCTTTTTCAAGCCGCTGTGTCATGATTATTTCCGATGCGCCTCCACGCTACGCACTTCCACACGCGGACCAAATGTTCCGTTTTTACGGGACGTGAGCATTCCCTACTGCAAAAATGTCCAGTTTGTCACTCTCTATTTTTATATTGTTTTTATTTTCGAGTCGTAAATTCGATTATCACAATGCTGATTGTGTGTGCACGTATATCTATGTAAGTTCATCCATGTTGTTCATAGACACCGGAACCTGAGAATTCAGGATTCTTGGGATCTACCTTCTCACTGGGACGTCTAGCAACTATGCCCAAAGAAACTGAACAGAAACGCATTAAATAGAAATTCATCTCATAATTCATTATTTTAAGAGTGCTTACCATATTAAATATAGGTTTGACAGCCTACAAAACCATCATTCATGAGAAAAAGATTGTTTACAAGTTGGAAGAATTTCTTTTGATTGAAAAATTGAAATGAAATTTATTTAATTTTTGAAAAGCGTTCGCGTGTGTCACTCCTGATACCATGGCACGCCATTCGTGGCACGCGTGCCGCGGGTTGGAAACACTTATACTACACTCTTATCAAAATATAATCTTCACTAATATGGAAATTCCAATACCAATTCACACGCATCTACATTACTTTATATTATGATTATATTTTTGATATCAGCTCAGTCTTTGATGAATTCTGAGATTCTGATCATTCTGATAACCGAACAAAAATATTCTATCTTTTTTTTGAAGTTTCTTTCTCTTTTTAATGCTTGCTTATTCTTTGAAACTAACCCTCTCAGTGCTGAAATTATCTTTTCTTGTATAGTTACTCTTCTTTTTTTTTTTTTATCTCTTCTCTGAAATTTGTTTTCTTATTTTTCGAATTTCATTATTCTTCTACAAGAGAAAAATTAATTGTATTAATTGACTTTTATTGATTAATTAATTAGTTATTAAATTATTAATTGGCACTGAGACTTGCTCTCTTGTCTCATTGCAGAGTATCAGCTGCGCAATGAAAACCAGAGAGCAGGGCCAGGCCGAACTCAGCAGCGACGAGGGCTCTTCCGACAGTGAGTGTTTCAACCAGTCTCCCAATCTATCTCTCTTCTCTATTTATTCTTTTCTCTGTCATGTACCAATTAAATCAGTATATCCTTTTTCCTATTTATCTCTCTTATCCCCTTTTTTTTCCTGCTTTTTTGCTGGTTATTGTCAATTTATTGATTGAAAATACCGGCGTTTCGATCTGAGATAAATCAAGTTATTCGTTCGAACACGCGGCTTTATTGAAAGAATTTTGATGTCAATTGCGTGGAAATATATATGAAAAGCTTAACCCTCTATGGTATACCCCTAATAGAAATAATACATTAACACTGCAATTTAATTATACAGAGGGGATTTTAAATTGGTGTAAAGTAAGGGTAAATATACAATCGCCAATAGTTTATTGTCATCTATAAACTGAAAAAAATATTATATTTGTATTATATTAATATTGCTTAGCAAAGTTGAACAGTTATTACCTTGAATTTTATTTCCGATTCCCTCAAACTGACGCGATTTTATGAATCAATAGCCCCGTTCACATGTGCAAGATTGAGGGTCGTTTTGGTGATAATTACCGGCATGACAACTTTTTCCCCCTCGTAAAGAAGAAAAAGGTGGAAGAGAAGATCATCAAAAAAGCCCATCTTTCTTGGGGTGGACTGGGGGTCGACACCGACCTTCTCTCCCATAATCCTTTGCGCCGCGAAAACTACTTTAAGCTCCTTCGTCAGCCATCTTGAATCAATCACTTCCGTTCAACCCACGTAAGCAGTGACGACTTCCGGAAAGAAGAGGGGAATTACCGGCATAAACTGAACGTCATGTGAATGGTTTGTAGCGAAAGTCCCCGTTACCGGGAACTTCCCGGGATGTTTTATTGCACATGTGAACGGGGCTACTGAACACGTAAAATTTCATCAGCACTGAAAAAATTACAACGACAAGGAATCAATTCTTTCTAGATGAAAAAGTATTGTACTTACATAACCGTATTTAGGACTGCAATGACTCAAAAAGATATACTTTCTAAATTACAAAAAAAAAATAAAAAAATTGAGAAAAGAAATTGGTTAATGGGTTTTTTTTTCAACCAGCACGAGATCATTATACACGGGACTATAGAGAGTTGAATTACAAAAACACTCGAACCGGCTTATAATGGAATTGAATGCTACAAATTATCCGTTATAATGATTTTCTATTGTCCAAGTGAAATTGTAATACCGTAATATATCGCTTATAATGAATTGCCATATATTTGATACAACTATTTGCATATCGTACAAAATGAAAATTTTTGGCAAGAATGGAATTTTTTCCGTAGGACCAAGTTCCACGAAATCGGGTTCTCTTTCAGAAACAATGTCTCTGAATGTGAAGATTACTATACTATTCCGAATAACAGCTTCTTAATTTCGTAATTACTGAGGCAATATCATAATTGAAAAAAATATAATAATTTTGGAATCATTGAGGGAATTTCATTATTGTAAAAATACAAATATAAGGCCACAGCAGGTAAAATGCCCAACAAGGTGGCTGAAGAAAAAGATGCCCATAAACAAATATATTTGCAGAATCGGCGAAAGAAATAATTTCAGAACTAACAAAGTTTTATATTTAATGAAGCTATTTTTCAACGAGGAAATTCATTCTTAATGAAAGAAATAATTTCAGAATAAATTAAAGTCATATATCAATAATATTCTGGGTCTCCCGTTCAATTCGGGGCCCGTTAGCCTACCCACAACTTTATCTGACATTAAATTCATATAAATCAGGGATGGCCAACATTTTCTAAGCCGTGCCGTATTCACGATTATTTAAGACGCCCGTGTTACTCTACGAGTGTTAACACTCAGACCATACGTCCTGTTTTTACGGGACGTATGGTCCTCAACGTTCCTGCAAAATATTGTTCGACTGCCTTATAATTTTCCTAAAAATTCCAGTGTGCCACTCTTTTGAGTTCTAAAATTTTTTTTAGAACGAATAATTTAAATTTTATCCTATTTAATCAAAATATGTTTTTTTTTATTTTACTAAGTTTTTGTTAAAGATGAAAAACCGATTAGAAAACGCATTGAATAGCAAGTCATGACGTAGTTATTATTTTAAGAGGGCCTGCTACACTAATAATATAGGTTTGGTAGCCTATAAGTTTTGAAAAGCGTTCGCGTGCCACCTCTGATACCATGGCGTGCCGCGGGTTGGCTACCCCGGATATAAATCATGCATCTTCAACCCGTTACTCGCAGGCACCACGGTGCTCCTTCAAGCACTCAGAGTGCTCGTTGCCCAGGTCCGATTTCGTGCTCGAGAGTTACTTGATCAACGTCCCAATGAAACCATCTTGTACATATTGCATTCAAGAACTGAAATCCGCCTGATTTCTCTCATGCACATTCTCATATCAAACTTCCCGTAAGGGTATTCTTGATGGGTACAGGCAGTGCACATGACTAGAAAAAGGTTGAAGACCTCTGATTCTACTGCGTGAGTTGGCCCACGGGTTTCAGTGAAAGTCTTAATGCGGCCCGAAACGCCTGAAAAATTAAAAACTCTCATAAATTATCCAACGTCCTCTCCGGATGCCATGAAACTTCCCAGGGCCCCTGAAGGGGCGATTCCCGGGACATGTTCAGGTTAAAAAAAAATTGCATCCCGATTAAGGAACAAAGAAACTGTTACATCCTTTTCTTTTGGCTTTTCCATGGAAAATTTATTTATTTTTTTTTTTTTTTCACCACATTTCCAGAGAGTTCTCTACCCCTTTTTTTACGGGGCGCTTTCTTCTCCCGTCTTCTCTCTCACTCTCCAGACCACTTTTATTCTTTCGTTAGTAAAAGCAGTAGTGGTGATGGCAGTGGCGGTAGCAACGGCGTGTGTGTGTGTGGCAAGGGGGGGGGGTTGGGCCCCAGCGGCACCTAATGGCAAAACCAATAGTGGGAACCCGCCTGAAACGAAAGAAAAGACGGACGCTTTCGGCTGGCAACACTGGAGAGTAAAAAAAAAAAAAGAAAGAAAAGAATTCTTGTGCCAAGACTTTTAGTTCTTTGAGTTGAAGGTTGGCAACAGGTGGCTCGTATCCATGTGTTGGCGGCTGAGTGAAGTGAGTGATATGTCCCGTGTGGTGGTGAATGAAGGGTGCCTTTTTTTTTTTTTTTTTTGTTGGGAAATGTGGATCGGTTGAGCTAGAGGTTGTGTTCTCTCTCTCTCTGAGTGAGTGAATGAGGTAGTAAGAGAGAGAAAGATGGAAAAAATCTAAGATAGAGCGACAAGGGTAGAAGAGAGAGAGTGAGTGAGAGAGAGATTAATCTAGGGAGATTAATGTCTTCGGCGATTTGTGGGCAAAAAGAGTGCTTGGAAAGACACAGGCCGTGTGAGAAGTGACGAAAAAAAAAAGCAGCAGTGGGGGGGTTCCGAACCTAAAATGTACTCCATTCCACCTCATTGGCTAAGTAAAATGACCGAAATTGGTGGGAGAAATTTTTTTTTTCCCGAATTCCTTTTTTTTCCCGGATTTTTTTCCGCTATTTTGTTTTCAAAACGGAGGGCAATATTAAAGATTTAACTTGGCTTCCGGGCCGTTTCTGAAAGCCCTAGAATATCACATTTTATTTGGTTTTTTTTGAACACCTTTAAAAATTTTGTATTTTGTCATATACGTTGCCAGTTCAATAAAATAAAAATTAATGCGTAAATTATTATTTATCTTTCCAATAATTAATCATTTAATTACCAATCAAATTTCAAATAGTCATCAGTTTTTGAGAAATATCTGCAAATTTTAGGATAGTTTTAATAGATGGCGCTGATAAGAAAAGCTTAGTCATTATGAATAATTTCTTTTATCTGCGTTTAGAGTTGATTAACTGTTACAGGGCCTATCCCGAGATATCTCGTCTAACTTGATGTGATCTATTTCGGCAATCCCGAAAACTATCGGTTGCTTAAAACTCCCTTATTTCGGCACCTCCGAGCCCAGATACCGCTGTATGTTTTCTTCTCCTGATAACACGTTTTCCCTTTTCTCCCCTTTCTGTTAATCAACTGCCAGTGGGTGGAGTCAGCTTTTGTTCAAAGTCTGACAACAGAAGAGGAGAGAACGACAGAAAACGATAGATTTTTTTTTCCTTTCTTGTTATTTGGTGTTGATGGTGCGGGGAGGGGGCGAAGGAGGAGATTTGGTCAGCTCACTCAATCGGGGGGGGGGGGAAATTATCGGAAATACGTGATAATTTAAAAAAGGTTTCGTTATTTACACTGTGCCAGTTATAATGTGGATCAGGAAAATTTTAAAAACCGCTTAAAGATTTAACTGAGAAAAATTGTATACTTGAAGCGGTGATGGGTCCCGTGTAGTGGTGATTGAGAAGGGTGCCCCTTTTTTGGGAAATATGGATCGGTTGTGCTTTGAGGCTTTGTTCCTTTGCTCTGAGAGAGTGAATGATGTAGTGAGAGAGAGAGAGAGAAAGAAGGATAGAAAAATCGGAGACAGAGTGACAAGGGTAGAGAAAGTGAGTGTCTTCGGCGATTTTGTGGGCAAAAAGAGTGCCTCGAAGGGCACAGGCCGTGTGAGAAGTGACGAAACAAAAAAGCATTGATCTCCATTCCTTCTTATTGGCTAAGTAAAATAACCGAAATTGGTGGGAGAATCTCCCTCTTCCCCTCATTTTGTTTGAACGGAGTGAAATATTAAAGATGGCTTGCGTAGGCCTCATGTGTAAGCCCTAGAACATTAATTGAACTAAAACTCGGTCAACCATTAATTGTAATAAAAATGTATTTTATCATATAGAAATTTAATTTAACTAAAGATTAACATCTTTATTATTAATATTTTTTCATAACTAATTATTTAATTAAATTTCATGTAACCATTTCATCATAAAAATTTCGGATATTTCTGCAAGCCGCTATGGTGGTTTAGTGGTCATAGTGACGAACGCGCATCGTGAGGACCCGGGTCCGAACCTCAGTTGTGGTCGGCTGAAGTTGGTTTTCTGTGGTTCTCAAGTTCAAGGCGCGAAAGCGAGCCGATCTCCCCGTTGAAAAGTCTCGCCACATAGGGCAACGGGCCTACAACGATAAATCATTCAATCATAACACTTCACTCATAGTTAGAAAAACTAGTGACAGATGGCAGCACTACACATAACAAGCATTACAGAGAAACAACAAAAACTTCACGTCAGGTTTCACTACACGTACACGCACATTGCCGCATGTACCGATTCGTTGGGGGGGGGGGGAGGTTCCGCGGGGGGGGGTGCAGTAGTAGTAGTAGTAGTAGTAGGTAGGGCCTCCAAAAAATGGCTCGGGGATCCATGATGTTCTTAAGTCAGCCACCTCGTTGGGCAAGTTGCCTGTTGTGGCGTTGTATTTGTATTTGTATTATCCGGTCATTTAAGTGAACCGCGGCACATCCTCACTTCAATTAATGGTCCTCGGTAGTTGTCCGGACTACTCAAGCGACCTAGGGTACATTTGCAGATCATTTACGTGACCCGCGGCACATTGTAACTTGTACTAAATGACCACGGCATAGTTCGAGGTCACTTAAGCAGCTCGCGTGACATTTCCAGATTGCATAAGTAGCCCGCCACACATTTTCAAACCAATGAAATTGCCCGTACCCTCAAAAAGATTGAGCTGGAGGTTGTATTCCATCTCTCTCTGAGTGAGTGAATGAGGTAATATAAGAGGGAGAAAGATGGAAAAAATCTTAGATGGTAGAGATATTATTCAAAAGAATAATGTCTTGGGTAATAAGTGGGCAAAAGGAGTGCCTGGAAAGATACAGGCCGTCTGAGAAGTGACGAAAAAAAAAGCATGAAGGGGATTCCGAAACTAAGAAATGTACTCCATTCCACTTCATTGGTTCAGTAAAATGCCCGGAATTGATGAAAGATAATTTTTTCTCTGAATTTTCCCCTTTTTCCCCCTCTATTTTGTTCAACGGAGGGCAATGTTACTGATTTAACACTAGAAAGACGGACGGGGTCAGTGTGACCCTTTGCGGTATTTCTGCTCTCATATCTGGAGGAAGAATAAACCAAAGGATTAAAAATTTCTTCACTTTTCTTGAATTATCATGTTCTTATTGTACACTTTAAGCTTCTTTCATTATCTTTCTTAAGAACGGAGATACGAACCAATATACGTAGAAAAACGGAAGGAGGATCACGCAGAACACATTTGCCATAAAGTACTATCAACATTGTCACAATTGAATTTTGTAAGGTAAAAATTGTTTCGATAGTCTCTTTGTTCATGTAATACGGTTTGAACCCCGCGTTCTGAGCCTTTTCTTGCTTTCATTCTTGCCTGTAGATGCCTGCCAGTAGGTGTCTCAGATTTTGTTGTCAAGTATTTTTGTCATTTTGAACGATAAATTGTTTGCTTCGCAAATTAGAGATATACGCGTATTTATGATTTCTGCAGAAATGTCAAGAAAACGCACATTCGCCAGAGAGGAAATTTTTCAGAAAATGACAAAGATTGCGTGAGAAAAACCCGAAAGCAGTGGTGGTGCTGCTGGTGATGAAAATTCAGAGAAGAATGAGAGAGAGAGAGAGAGAGAGAGAGAACTACTCATGACGAAACATTAATTTGTGAAGCAAGCAACAGTATTGACGATGGACATGCGAATCTGAAAGAAATTATACTCCGACGGGGCTTCAGCTGATGCAAAATAAGGAACTGCTAGAAACTGTGTCGGAAGTGAAATGAAGTGATGTATAATAATCAGATCGGGTGAAAAGGCCACGGAGCCGAAGAGATACAAGGTGGTTGACTGTTGGACATGAGAGCATGTCGGACGCTCTGGTTTAGGCGTCTATGTAAATAAATGTGATTTTAAGTTATTCTCTCGTTGGCTCTAGTGTATACTTAAATCGTGATATATCTAGGAGGCCAAGCGAAGCAGAAACAATAAACGCAAACCGCATTGAAGCCTCGAGAACAACCTAGAACTACACCCAAACATCAACTGATTTCTATAACCATCCGAGATCTCAATGACGTATCGTCTACCAGTTGCAAAAAGACTGATGCACATTGATGTGTATGGAATATCGTGAGGCCTTCCTCGTGAATACGACGTCTAGGATTCTAAAATAATTTACGAGAAACTCATTGCTTACAGATCCTGTTTGCAAACCACTGGAATTGCGTGAGGTTCTTTCCGATCGGAATCGTAAAGCTTGATTTTGACACTTCGAAGAGATTATCGTCCAAAATAAACAAGTTAAAGCAAGATCACACTCAGCGATCCTAATTAAAACCTGGAAACGATGTATCACTGCAATCCTACATTATATTCGGGAAAAAATAAATATGCCGCATTTCTAGTGTTGACTTTGCTTTCAGACTGCATCTGTAAAGCTCGCGATACCATTTCATGGAAAGTTTGCTGTAAGGTTTAAAAAGAAATCATATTTTACCATATATTAACCTAATTTAAATAAAAATTAACGTATTTATTATTAATAATTTTTTTAAATATTTAACTATTTAACTTTTGATTAAATTTTCACTTGACAGTGTGAAATTTTCACAGTCATTTTAGCATCAAATTTTGGGATATTTCTGTAAACTATTGAATACTTTTCAATAGACCGTGCTAATAAAAGAAGAGCTATTTTCGTTACGATTAATTTTATATCATAGCGCATATACTGTAATTAATTAACTAAGAAAAATTTTCATTTGTGTCTCTTAGTTGGAGAAGTTAAACTAGGATTTCGACCTCGTCGTTAAACCTTAAAATTTGAAGTTACATTTGGACAAAATGCAACTGAAGTGACAAAATAGCAATTGTGTTTTCGTCATAGAGTACATGAGCTTTTCCGTAATATTAATTACTGATTGTTTTAATTGAATTAAATGAATTTATCAAAAACGATTCAATTGAAAACTTACATTAATGACAAGAAAGCGGTTCAAACTGAGGCCAAAGCTCGAATTGCTGACACTGCCACCAGCTTGCGGCTTATCCGAAGACGTGACGTCATTTTTCCCTATTCATATGAAGGTTTCGACAGCTGGCTGATGCGAAGATGAATTTAGGGGAAATAAATCAACTGCATCTACGGGGAATTGAGCCCACGTTCTCTCACTCGGTGGGTGAGTGCGATAGGCCTATATACTACAAAGGCAACGAATCTCTTTTCTTAGAGAGCGTGCGTGCTGGACGGGATCGTGCATTAACAATAAGACCAAACTCGGGACATATAGCTCACATTGCTGGCACATCCAGCAGATGGCGACTTATCCGAAGATGAACCTGATTTGGGTCTCGACTGTCCATGTACGGCAGGGGTCTTTAACGTATGGCCCGAAGGTCACATTTGGCCCTCGGAGCTTTTTGTCGATAATTTTCAGAAAATGGTTGAAAACTTAAGATCAACATTAATTCTAGAATTAATGAAAAAATTAAATTCAAAATTAATGAAAGAAATAAATTCAAAATTAATGAAATGAATATTTAAAATTAATGAAAGAAATAAATTCAAAATTAATGAAAGAAATAATTCTAGAAGAAATTAGAGAAAATTTTTGGAAAGTAGAAATAATTTAAATTTCATTTAAAGTGATTTCAGATTGAAATTAACTTCATAATTAGTTAATTTAATTATTAATTGATAAAAACTTTTTTTTCTCAGAGAAAAAGTTATTCAAAACTAATCAAAATGGATAATAAATAGAACTAATTTCAGAACAAATAAAAGCCTTCAATCGATTTTTGTCCTCGTTTAACTCGGGGACTTCATTTTCTCCTTATATTAATTGGTAGCCCACTAGCTTCGCGGAGCTCTGTTTAACTCGAGGAGCCCTTTTTAGTATATTATTTATACGGCGGTACCCTTTATAGGCCTCTTTTTTGTTTGCTTATCATATTTATTGATTTATTTCATTATCCTCGAGCGGCCGCGGAACCCCTAAAAAGTACACACGGAGCACCGGTTGAGAACCGCTGGTCTAACGCGCTCAACCTTTAAGTCAAAGGACGTGGGTTCGATTCCCCGCAAGAGAATTTTCCTTCTTTCTTAAATTCATGTTCGCATCAGCCAGCTGTTGAAACCTTCGTATATACAGCGGGGAATGAACAGTCATGTTTCATTTAAATTGATTAGCAATACAAATATATTATCAATATTAAAGATCGACTAATTCGAAAATTCAAGCTACGTTTCAAATTCAAATTCAAATTTATTCCTGTGGTCATAAAACCAATTGCAAAGATGACAACACAATAAAGTGCAATTAATAACACAATTAAATATAAAATGAGAACAAACTTGAAGACGGATAAGACATATTGATAAGGCCATTATATGCCTGTTATATACGACTAAATTTACACGTCGATTCGTAATATCACAGAAAGGGGTACAAATACTAAATGTGAAGGTGCACAACACTGTACAAAGTCAAATACAATAACAGAACTCTATAAAGGCCGTAACGTTATAATGGAAACGTTTCCCGAAACCTTTAGATGTCAGAAAGAAACCTGAATATTTTGTATATAAAGCTGGGATTACACTATAAAATTTTCATAAAAGTTCATTGGTAAAACTCGAAAAAATAACACAACCAATAAGGTGCTCGATTGCATTTGCTAGAATGTTAGCAATGCTTTTATTGGTGGCATTTTTCAACTTTTATAAAAGTACTTTTATTAAACTTTTATAGTGTAATCCCGCCTAGGACTGTCAGCATTTTCTATAAAATATGTGGCGAGTTGGTTTATTGTAGGGGCTTCCAAATATTTTATTGTATAATAACTGCAAACTTTACATCTCAGGATCACATATGCTGCCAACTCTCTGGTACCCTTTCATTACAGAAGGAGCGGGTATCTTCCTGATTTAGGCCGGTATTACACTATAAAAGTTTTCTGAAAGTCCTTTTATAAAACTTGAAAAATTCAACCAATAAGCTTATTGGTTGCATTTGCTCGAATATAACTTATGATCTTCATTGGTTGGATTTTTTAAGTTTTATAAAAGTGATTTTATCAAACTTTTATAGTGTAATCCCGGCCTTATTGACATTACTCCACCATTAACAAAGATCGAGTCCAAACCGAATCTAAGTTGGGTGAAAACCCGATCCGCCCGTATTTCCCAGTTTTCATAGAGACAATTTTATGCAATATACAATATACAAATACAACGCCACAACAGGCAAATTGCCCAACGAGGTAGCTGACCTAAGAACATCATGGATCCCCGAGCCATTTTTTGGAGGCCCTACTTACTACTGATACACCACACATGCACCCAGCCCACACCCCCCCCCTCCTCGCGGAACCCCCAACGAATCGGTACATGCGGGAATGTGCGTGTACGTGTAGTGAAACCTGACGTGAAGTTTTTTGTTTCTCTGCAATGCTTGTTATGTGTAGTGCTGCCATCTGCCACCAGTTTTTCTAACTATGAGTTATGATTGAATGATTTATCTTTGTTGGACTGTTGCTCTCTGTGGCGAGACTTTTTAACGGGGAGATCGGCTCGCATTTGCGCCTTGAAGTTGGGAACCACAGAAAACCAACTTCAGCCGACCACATTCCTGGCCGAAATTCGTTTTTAGGAATTCATATTGGGGAAAATACGACGAGTTTTGGATTCCGTATGCCGTTTCTCATGCTTTCAAGCTGCGGATCGGTATCCAGAACTGATTGTAAACAGTGAGGGAATTCCTCATATCCTAAAAAAGGAGTGTTTTATAGCCACACATGAAATTACACGCAATTTTTTTCCTCAAAAGTGACGCAACATATCATATAATGTCCAACTCCCTTTACGGAAGAAAAAACTTATTTCTGACGTCCCAACAATCCCCTAAAAAAATACAGAAAAAACTACAGATTGAAAAGTTTTAGATAAAAATATCCCAAAAAACACATATTTCGCATGACAGGAGAAAGAAAAACAACTTATATATATATATATTTTTTTTTTTTTTAACTCCTGAAAAAACTTCCAGGAACAAATAACAGGAAAAATGCTTGTACAGCATTTAAAAAAAAAATTGGAAAGGGAGACTCCAGAATCAAGTCTATATTTATTTATTATTTTTCATGTTTTATTTTCTTATATATACTTAGGCCTGTATATATATATATAAAAATTTTTCTTTACTGTCCACTCAGTTGGTTTGACAATCAACGGCACCAATCTCCAGAGAATAAAGTTTTCTCTTTTGCAGGGAAAAACCCCGGGATTTTATTTATCAACTGGAATTTTTCTTTTCCCCCCATAACTTTTTTTTTTTAGAAGAAGAAGAAGTAGACAACTCTCGGCTAAACTCAGGCTCGAAATTTCCTGTGTAATCGTTTATTGATTCATCGTGAATTTGAGCTGATTGAGAACATGAGAGAAATACGGGACGGGGGGGAAAAAATCGAGTTAAGAAGAGACTTTATCCTATCTATATAGCAAGGGAGAAGGAAATGGGGGGGGGCAATATAAAAATCTTACTCGAAAATATACGATGATATTTTGTTATTTGTAGTTTCTGTACCGAATGTCTCAAACTGTTCGCACAGCAGACATATCTGCAATCCTTGGCTCTTTAGAAACATACTTTAAACTCAAGAAATGCCGTATATACTCGTGTATAAGCCGACCCCCCACTTCAGGACAACCAAAACCGCAATAAATTGAATACCCGTGTATAAGCCGACCCCAAAAAATTCCTAGCATTTTAGAGAGAAAAATTCTTACATTTTTCATGCAAAATGAATAGCTTGCGAAAATTTACAATAGGAAATGATTCAAACGTTTTAATCCGTTTCTTCTGAGTCTCCAAGCTCATCGTTATCCATCAGATCATCATAGGGTGCGCATCTTCGTTTTTATCCTCATCTGGGCTGTCATCGCCATTGTCACTTTCAAAGAGGATATCTTCAGTCCCATCCATCGCATTGCTGATGCAACACTTTTTGAAGGATCGGATGATAATTTCAGTGGAAACAGAATTCCACGCCTCATGTACCCATTGGAATACTAGGCCAATGTCAGGTTTCTTCAAGGCACCACTTTTTGTAGTTTCTTTATCATCGGAACTCATCCACTCGATCCACAAATTCCTCAAATAGTCTTTAAGAGGCTTGTTGATGCTCACATCTAAAGGCTGTACAATCAATGTTAGCCACCACCAACCAATGATGTTTTCGATTTCTTTGCCTCGGCTTTGACATTATCAGTTCTGTGGGGTTTGAACATATCCCATACCAATAATGCCGGTTTCTTGAACACTGCTACGGAATGCGGGGGTCAATATTTTCTCATCAAAAACTGACCCGAGTATAAGCCGACCCCCACACTTTGGGAACGAATTTTTCTACAAAAAAACTCGGCTTATACACGAGTATATGCGGTAGTTTCAAGTGACCTGCAGTTACTTGGAATGCAAAATTTGTTTCAAAACCATTTCATTTCGTACCGTGCACCGCCCAGGCTCTATCGGCCATTGTAAATTTTAGCCATTGCCCCCGGATGGGGAGGGGGGCCCTGGGCGTTGTCGAGTCCTTTATTATGCATGCATGCATAATACAGTAGATGAATATAAAACGCGTTAAAAGAAGAGAGAGATATTACAGATTTTAAAAATTCCTATTTTACAAATTTATGTCTATGAGCTCTTATTATGCCCTTGTAGCTCTAGTGAGCCTTTTGTTGTTTTCTGCGGCCACGTCCTTGACCCACGTCTTCCCTCCTAGGCTTGTTGGCTCGAGGGAGACCTCCAAGTCGTCCCTCTTATTCTTGGTGAGCCCTGTGCCACGGACAGGCCAGGTGCTGGACCACATTTTCTCTCCTAGGCTTGTTGGCTCGGGTGAGCCCTCCGAATCGTCCCTCCTATTCTTGGTGAGCCCCGTGCCATGGCCAGGCCAGGTGCTGGACCACATTTTCCATCCTAGGCTTGTTGGCTCCAGGAAGCCCTCCGCGTCGTCCTTCCTAGGCTTTGTGAGCTCTGTGCCATGGACAGGCCAGGTGCTAGACCACATTTTCCCTCCTAGGCTTGTTAGCTTGGGTGAGCTCTCTGCGTCTTCTCTCCTAGGCTTGGTGAGCCCTCTGCCGTGGCCAGGCCAGGTGCTGGTCCACGTTCTCCCTACTAAGCGTGTAGGCTCGGGTGAGCCCACGGCCACGGCCAGGTCCTGGACCACGTCTTCCCTCCTAGGCTTGGTTATTTGAAACCGTATGTGCACCTCGTAAGCATTCCTCCGAGGAATTTCTAACGATTTGGTACTTGCAGGAAAAGGGTTTTGTGTGTGTATGCGTGACCCTAACGTATGTGTTGGCAGAGTTATGCTCGTTTTGTGTTATTACACACACACACACACACCAACTCTTATATCACCATAAAACAGGTTACTACCGAGTGGATTAGGCTAAAAATGAAGGCGTCGTCTATCGGTGGCCCCCTCAGGCTCATTAGGAAAAGAACTTATCATTCGTGTTCTTCGCCAAGATCGAACCTGCAGACCTGACGGCAACATTCACGGTGGTAAACGAAGAACTTACATGGCGCCATTTGGGCTCTTCTTTCTCGGTATACTAATGCTTCTATCGGTCTTCCGTATTTTAAAGTATGATAATTAGTGGTAAGTTTCATATGAAATTCACGTTTTTTAATATACAGAAGGCAAATACTAGTAGTAGTCTTACTATACCGCTAAAGAATAGCTCGAGTGGTAAGTAAGATCCTCGTCTACCACCATGAAGTTGGCTGTCAGGTCCACAGGTTCGATCCTGGAGATGAACACAAACAAATAGCAAGTTCTTTTCCCTACGAACCTCAGATGACCACCAATAGATAGCGCCTTCATTTCAATCCAATTCATTCGGTAGCAAACTGTTTCATGGTGAGCGATAACAAACGAACATAACTTCGTCAACACATACGTTAGGGCCACGCATATACACACAAAAACCTTTTCCTGCATGTACCAGTTCGTTAATAATCCCCCGGAGGAATGTTTACGAGGTGCATGTACGGTTAAATAGTAGCTCTTTAAGCGGCACAACAGAAGTCGCTGAACTCCCCCCCCCCATAAAATGCTATATCGTTTTTAATAAAGTAGGCTTTCTTCTGATATTCCGCAGGTTCAAACTATAAGGGATATAGAATATGTGAGAAAAATCAGCTTTACAAAATATAAAGGATTGTCATTGCTCAAAAAAAAAAAAAAAGAATCGCAAATTACGAGATATTTCGTCAATGCCAGTGAAAGGGTTCATTTTTCTAGACAGGGGTGTAAAAGATCCTCCATGCCCCAGCCGACATTTTTTCATGCAAAATATCCATCATAAAGAATCAACTCCATCTAAAAATAAAAATAATGTACTTATATATTCGTATTCTGTATTGAAATGGCAATAAAAGATGTATTTTCTAAAATACCAAAAACAAAAATTGAGAAAAGAAATCGATATTATGGTTTTTTTTTACCATATACTTACCACGCACATTCAAATATACACTGGACCATAGAAGGTAATCGAGTAATTTATTGACGATGTTATAAATTCACAAATACGATATCGGGTTGTAAATAATCACCGCCGAATCCGATGAATTCGCAATAAGCGAACAAATTCACCAAAATGATCGGTGATTCCGCGATAACAAACTGCATTTATCATTTTTACCGTAATATTAATGATACACACATGCACATAATGTATATATAATATGCAATTCCAGTTAATTTTCTCCAGAATTAATCGACTGTATTTCGTATAGGTATCAATTCCCCCAAGTCCGATAAGAAATACTTAGACACCTTCTAGAGTTCTCCTCTCCGCGGACCTCCTAAAACAGCGACAAGAGCAGTTTAAAGAACACTGAGAAGCGACCAATGAAATGAGCGGGAACTAGTCATTGATACTCAAAACAACAGTCTAAAAGTTTCCTGAGAACAACAAGAAAAGAGTATCAGAAAGAGGGAGAGAGCCAGAGAAATTGCTCCAAATGTGTTTGTTTCTTTCCTTTTCCTCCATCTCGGTTCCCTCCCTTATCTGCCATTGTCGAAAACCACCAAAAACGGAACAATTCCACAAAACTTCCAATTCGCACACGCATGTCACTCATCCGCCCCACCGTCCATTTTCCCAATGTACAGTACCATCTTCACACAGAAGGCCGAACTTATATGTACGGTGCTAACAAAACCCGCGTTTTATCTCAAATACTCATTACAAGGTAGACATTCGGAATCGGGGCTTGACTAATTCTTCCATTGCGCGGAGTTTGGTAATTAGTGATCCGGCTTGTGTTGGTCCTTTGGGGGATATATACACCGGAGTAAGTTGTGTTCGGACGACTACATATATATATATATATATACTTTTCCAAAAGGGGACACCAACTAGGAGGTTGAAACGAGAGGAGGTTGGAAAAGAACCAGATTGAATTCCAAACGGTTCAACGTTGTGTACTCAACCGTTCGAGAGAGAGAGAGAGTTTTCCCGTACGACATTGGAAAGGATGACTGTGATGGCAATGGTACTACCGTTTTGGAGGAGTATAGGAGTGAAAAGGTAGGAGGGTGGGTTCTGGAAGAGGGCAACCTAGAGCATCAAGATGTTAGCGAGGGGCCTATTACCCGGGAAAAGAGATACTGGAAAGAAGAGAGGGAATAAAAACCAGAAAGAAAAAAAAAAAGCGCATTTTGGTAGCGGTAAAGTTTTCTCCGAGAAAGAGGCAATTTGTGGTTTTACCTTAACAGCAAAGTTTCTGAAATTAAAGGGAAACTTTGATAATGAATCTCAGTGCTATATATAAGAGAGAGAGAGAGCTGGAGTTTTAGTATTAGAAACAATCTACTTTGTGGGGAAAAAATAGGAGATAGTTTTCCTATTCTTCTCCTCCCTCCTGGATTAAGTGTGTTTTTGAGGGAAAGGATTAAAGTTATCGTCGTTCTACTCGATTGAAATTGAATTTGGGATGATAAAAATCCCCCTAATGAGTCCAGCGCATATTTGAGTATTAATTAACCCTACTTTGAGACAGTTGATTACTTTTTCCTATGGTTGTCAACGATGGATTAATAATGAATATTATTCGTAGTTATCGAAGCTGGAAACCGAAACTACCGAATTAGATTTTATTAATTAATCGAAGGAATTTTTATATATCATTTCATGAAATTTTTGAAATTTTATTTTCTTACAATAACGATTAAAAGTGTTATTAAAATTCACAACATGAAACTTATTCGGATTAGTGAGAGATGGTCACCTATAATGAATTTTCGAGCTGGATTGCTTACAATGAATTTTAGAGCGGTTGTGTACTGTAAATTTTAGAGCTGTTAATGTTTCTGAAATTAAGGAAAACTTTGATAATGAATCTCAATGCTATTTAAGAATTTTAGTATAATTTTAGGCCGGAATTACGTTATAAAATTTGGATGAAATATATTTCATTTAACTTGAAAAAACGAACAAAAGTCCTATTGATTACATTTGCTCGAATGTAATCGATATGACTATTGGTTACATTTTCAAGTTTTATAAAACAACTGTTATCAATTTTTTTAGTGTAATATAATTTCTAACTCAGAAACAATCTACTTTATGGGGGGAAAATAAGAGATACATTAGAATCCCGCTTCGATTAATTGTGCTTTTCAACGAAAGGATTAAAGTTAATTTCAATCGTTTTACTCGATTGAAATTGAATATAGAATGTTAAAAATCCTAATGAGTTCAGCACACGTTTGGTATTCATTAACTCTCTTCTAAGAGGTAATTGATTACTTTTTTTATCGTATGAATGTCAACATAATTGGCATTGATAACGCATAATATTCGTATTTACCAAGGATGGAAACCGAAAATACATATATACTGGATCATACTGAATTTGATTTTAATTTCTTGAAGAAAGTTTTATCATTTCCTAAATATATAGAAGAAAAATAATCTTGAAAAATTCTCACTCTCTCACCTAACATCGAATTCGTTTAGATTAGAGCAGTGTTTCTCAACCTTTTTTGGAACATGTCCCATTAAAGCATATCTGAAGTCCAGATGCCCCCTCCCCCGTAATTTTTTTTTCAGGGCGGTACCCACCATCGGTGAAACTTTATAGTTTCATAACAAAAGTGTTTTTGTTTTTTTTCTAAATGTAAGAACCATTAGTTTTTGCTTTGCCACCTTAAATTTTAAAACTAGGGGGATCTTTGCCCCTCCCCATTACTTAATCAAAAGCAGTGGTTCTCGCACTCTCTCTATTAATCAGGGTTACTCAGAGAGACTTCGGGGAGGGTACTTTTTACTTGTTACACTTATTTTTACATTGTTATATACAGAATATTATTTTTCTTCATTTTATTGGTACAGGGGGGTCCGTGAGCTTTTTCTTACCGGCATAAATTTTCCGTGGAACACAAAGCATTATATAAGAACCCTTAGTCAAAATCTCCTTCCACTGAAAGAGAGAAGAGAAAAAACAGGGGTCATCAAAAGAAATTGTTCAAAAATTGAAAATTTGAGCTGATATAAAACAAATAAAGAGTTTCGAAGGAATTCCAAATCTCTTCATCGAAAAACTCAAATTGTCCTCCCTCCTCCTAAACATCAAATTTCCCCCTTTTGGGACGTGGGCCCCACGTTGGGAAACGGGGGATTAGAGAGAGATGGGGCTATCTACAATGAATATTGGATCAATTTCTTGGAATGGATTGTTTTGGATCTGTGTTGGATTTGCAACGCCGTTTGTTTTGTCCAAAATAGAAATTGTATATACATATACTTTATTAGGTTTAAGGTAACTACTAATATTAAAATATGTTCATTATGTTAGGATAACATAATTTATTTCTAATATATGGGAATTATCACACTTATTAGGAATAGAAAAAAATATTTCTTGAGTATTTATGATTATAAAAAATTGAAATTACGAGTAATCAAAAAATATCCCGAAATTTTTATAAAATATCTTTCATTTTTTATAGATTTTATTCCTGAATTTTATTTCAATCATTAAAAAAATGAATAAAATCCAACTGTTTCAACTTCTATACTTCTTTCTTCAAATTCATGCATTAATTTATATGAATTAAAGATCACGGTAATCGCCTGGATATTGCCGACAAATGATAAAAATAATGAATTTCCATGTCTTTAGAATAAAATGAAGTAGACTATATGATATCATTAGAAAAATATAGAGATTCGAATCTCTATACATAGAATTAATTTTAGAAATAATTTAATTTTCAAAAATACTAGAATTAATTTTAGTAATAATTTTAGAATTTATTTTGGTATAACTTGAAGAATATAAATTAAAGATTAGAAATACATTTCAGAATTAATTTTTCCAAACAATTGAAATAAATTTGAGCGAGTTGCAATCAACTTTTGGGTCAAAGACAACCCCCAAAAAGTTTATAAAATGATTCACTTTCACTTTTGAAGGATATATCACGCATAAATTTCATTTTAATCATCAAGTATTAGATAAAAGTCAACTCGTTCTACCTTGATCATTATTTAATGATTAAAATGAAATTTGTGCGTTAATTTATATGCATCACAAGATGCAAAAACCTTCTGAATATTGCCAAAAATGTTAAAAGTGACGAATTTTCACGCCTAAAAAACAGAGTAGAGTTTATGATATCAAGAAAAATGTATGGATTCAAGGGAGAGTATCTGAAATTAATTTTTTAGTTATTTCCAGAGTTTTACAATCAATTTCAGCATTAATTTTAGAATAAGTTTCAGAAATCATTTTAGAATCAATTTCAGAATTCATTTTGGAATCAATTTCAGAATTCATTTTGGAATCAATTTCATTTCAGAATTCATTTCAGAATTCATTTTGGAATCAATTTCATTTCAGAATTCATTTCAGAATTCATTTTGGAATCAATTTCATTTCAGAATTCATTTTGGAATCAATTTCATTTCAGAATTCATTTTGGAATCAATTTCATTTCAGAATTCATTTCAGAATTCATTTTGGAATCAATTTCATTTCAGAATTCATTTTGGAATCAATTTCATTTCAGAATTCATTTCAGAATTCATTTCAGAATTCATTTCAGAATTCATTTTGGAATCAATTTCATTTCAGAATTCATTTTGGAATCAATTTCATTTCAGAATTCATTTCAGAATTCATTTCAGAATTCATTTCAGAATTCATTTCAGAATTCATTTCAGAATTCATTTCAGAATTCATTTCAGAATTCATTTCAGAATTCATTTCAGAATTCATTTCAGAATTCATTTCAGAATTCATTTCAGAATTCATTTTGGAATCAATTTCAGAATTCATTTCAGAATCAATTTCAGAATTCATTTCAGAATTCATTTTGGAATCAATTTCATTTCAGAATTCATTTCAGAATTCATTTTGGAATCAATTTCATTTCAGAATTCATTTTGGAATCAATTTCATTTCAGAATTCATTTTGGAATCAATTTCATTTCAGAATTCATTTCAGAATTCATTTTGGAATCAATTTCATTTCAGAATTCATTTCAGAATTCATTTTGGAATCAATTTCATTTCAGAATTCATTTCAGAATTCATTTCAGAATTCATTTCAGAATTCATTTTGGAATCAATTTCATTTCAGAATTCATTTTGGAATCAATTTCATTTCAGAATTCATTTCAGAATTCATTTCAGAATTCATTTCAGAATTCATTTCAGAATTCATTTTGGAATCAATTTCAGAATTCATTTCAGAATCAATTTCAGAATTCATTTCAGAATTCATTTTGGAATCAATTTCATTTCAGAATTCATTTCAGAATTCATTTTGGAATCAATTTCATTTCAGAATTCATTTTGGAATCAATTTCATTTCAGAATTCATTTCAGAATTCATTTTGGAATCAATTTCATTTCAGAATTCATTTCAGAATTCATTTCAGAATTCATTTCAGAATTCATTTCAGAATTCATTTCAGAATTCATTTTGGAATCAATTTCATTTCAGAATTCATTTCAGAATTCATTTCAGAATTCATTTCAGAATTCATTTCAGAATTCATTTCAGAATTCATTTTGGAATCAATTTCATTTCAGAATTCATTTTGGAATCAATTTCATTTCAGAATTCATTTTGGAATCAATTTCATTTCAGAATTCATTTCAGAATTCCTTTCAGAATTCATTTCAGAATTCATTTTGGAATCAATTTCAGAATTCATTTTGGAATCAATTTCAGAATTCATTTCAGAATCAATTTCAGAATTCATTTCAGAATCAATTTCAGAATTCATTTCAGAATCAATTTCAGAATTCATTTCAGAATCAATTTCAGAATCAATTTCAGAATCAATTTCAGAATTCATTTCAGAATCAATTTCAGAATCAATTTCAGAATCAATTTCAGAATTCATTTTAGAATCAATTTCAGAATTCACTTTAGAAACATGTTTTGGAATAAATTTGAGTTAAAAATTAACTTTTGGTCAAAAACCCAAAATTAATGCAAAAAAAAAAAAATTTAAAAACCAAACTGCGATGCCGAATTGTCCTCATATCGGGCTTAATAACTACTCAGTATCGAAAAAAGAAATGTTACAGCTAAGTTTCCAATCGGCATATTTTAATATTCATTCCATGCCGTTTGCTCCGTCCAAAATAGCAATATTATGATACCCATCTCGAATCGAACGCCGATACGTTGTTTTCGCGTATCGAACAACGCCCGAATTTTCTAGAAAGTTCGAAAATTATCACATAGGAAAAGCACAGAGAGAGAGAGAGAGAGAAGGAAGGCCTAGACACACACACGGAAGGAGAGATAAATTTATAGAATTTTCCACGTTTTCAAGAGGAGAAACAGCCAAGAAATTCATACGATAATTAACAATTTTCTCTGGGAAACGTTCAAAAGATAGTTTGCTTTCGTACTCGGAACCCTCTCTTTGCTCCGTTTCGACATACCGAATAGTTTCATAATTTTCTAAAATTCTCTAGGAGCTGTTTAGTTATTACGAGGACGGGGGCTGGGGGCGGGGGGCGATGTTTTAGGAAGTGGGGGAAAAGAGACTTTTAACGCTCATATATACGGTGATTTTACCTTAAAGCCTCGGAAATAACTAGACTCGACTTTTAAGCGCGCGCGTGGTCGGATCCGTTCTGTAACAGCCCCCTGTACTTCTCACCCCTGGCTTTTCGAAGCAGCTGACTCTCCCGTTTTAACCCTTTCGGCGCTCTCTTTACCGCCCTTTTTCCCACCCCCGACCTCGTGACTATCCACCTAAAACCCTACATTAGACCGGCTTATTTAGATACGTCTGCGGTAAATTCTGATCAATGCACGGTATGTATTAAAATCAACAGGGTTTGAATTAATTAACCAATAACAGTTTTGTGGTGGCGGTGTTGGTGGTGGGAGGGGGGGATAAGCTTCCCTGGGCCACCCGCCTTCCCACAGCAACCCTGGTGCTTCTCGTGTTGTTCCTCCGCCGTTTATGTCTAACCCCCCCCCCCCTCACCCTGCCTAATTTCGGGAACGGTTCCAGTCAGGGCTTTTCCAGAGCCCAGCCCAGCGTCAGGTGCGTGCGTGTGTGTGTGTGTGTTTCTGTGGGGGTTTTGGTGTGGGGTAGTTTTGGCGGAGAAGTGTTTTGTGCTCCTGCTCTTCTCTCGAACTTTCTACGACTACCACACACTACCATCCCTTTGCTTTTGCCTGTGACTTTGGGAAAACCGGCCGGAGCAACTCCTGATGAAAAGTGCAAACAGGATTCTGTTGTTTGCTTCTCCTTTTGCCTGCTCGTCCCCTATACCCCCCCCTACTGCAAACCCATGCCGTATATACTGTCTGTATACCTCTCCCGTTATTGCCCGATTTCCCTTGCCCGCCATCCCTCAAAATCAACGGCGGTACCAGTGATGATGCCACACGTGAGAGTGTGCGCGCCTGTGCTAGAAGAACGATGATCTAGTACGACCTCCCAAACTAAATATACGTATATATATACGTGTATGTGTGTGTGTATGTATACATACATATATATATATATATATATATATACACACCAATACACACAGGCGGCATCCATTCCTTCTCGCCTTCTCACATAGGCCACAATATGTGTGTGTGTGAGTTTGGAACCGGAATGAGAATAGGCCACCTGCCTTCAGTAAGCATTAACCTCATTTGCAAGTTATGCTTCGAAAGGTGAGTTGAGCGGTAAATTTTGGTGGAATATTGGGAAGCGGTGGAAAAGCAACAGTGAAGTTCCATGTTTTCGGCATGGAAATGTTGGCCCATCGAGTATTTTGGTTCTTTATTGTTTTTCCCCTTCCCCGCTTATTACAATCATGAGTAAACATGTCGAGAAAGCTTTTATTACAGCAAACAATGACGTTAATGTGTGAAGCGATACCCGCAATCCTTCTTTCAGCTTCTCGGTATTGTTCGAATAGTTAAATTACGTTATACATTGGACAAATAAACCGGGATTATGCAAATTTGAATTAATGTGCCATTGTGGGCATGAGAGGGTTGTTTTTTTTAGTTTCTCGGAGTTTAAGAACTTGGCGTGTGAAATGTTTGGAACGTTCTTAAAAAAGTTTGCCCATCACTGCTCTACAGCGTGCAGCGGTTCCTAAATATTTCTAGTCTTGGACCCTCCCCCCCCCCCTTCTTTGACATCTTGGCTTGGTGTCTACCATGGACTCCCATTTACAGCATCACAAACTATAGCCATCTAACAGCATTCTTCGGGAGTGTTCCTGAAGAATGGGGGACATTCTATCCATAGCAATGCCAAGACTGCAAAGAAATGTTTCATAGGCCTATCGCCCCCTCCTCCCAAATAAACGTTATTAAAGGGCTTATCTCCCTCCTCCAAAAATTCATGGATATATAATACTATGTATATGCCCGCAGGGCCATAACTAGGACATTTAAGTTAATTTGCCGCCCGGGGCAAATATAATTTTTCCACCACCCTCCAATTTAAAATTCGATAATTTCACAATGGTGTTCTTTTTTTCCACCTAAAATTTGCTGCCCGGGGCAGTTACTGTCCCCCCCCCCCCCACCTCTCCAGTTCCGGAACCGTGTTCCTCACGCGGACGTTCCTGAACCTCCAGAACATGGGAACTACACTGAAATGCCAAAAGTCATGAGATATCTCTTAATATTGCTGCACTTCGCCGAGTAAAGGAGGTTCCACACGATATTCAAAGGTATCCCATGACTTCAGTGCTGAAGTGCCAAAAGTCATGGGACACCTCTTGATATCGTGTGGGACCTCCCTTCATCCAGCGAAGTGCAGTAATATTAAGAGGTATCCCATGACTTTTGGCATTTCAGTGTATGTTGGCCAAATAGACCTACGTTGGTAGCCAGCCCTGGAACCAAAAGATACGTATAAACTTCAGTAGGCCTTACATTTTGTCAGGTTTTCTTTCTAGCGATGTACTTCTCATTTTTTCGTTAAAGGATCTAATACCATTTAACATGTTCAGAAAGTCTCAGAAATATTTTTCACATACCTCTAATACTTAATTTGTTTGCAAATTTTCAAATAAATGCAATGTTAACACCTTGCGTGCATGATAAAATATCATGACATCGATGTAATTTTGACATCAATGTATCCAGTTTATGCAATGATGGAAAAGATCGAGATTTCGTAAGATACTCAATTTTATTTAAAATGTATCCTCCCCATAGGCGGAGATAGACTTGAAAGTCTGAGGGGGGGGATGTCATTATCATGATGATGCTGATGTCAATTCATATCTACATGAATACACTAGATCAGTCGGCTTTACCTATGACGCTGGCGGGGGCACCCCTCCCCGTATCTCCGCCCATGATCCTCCCTCTACGTAATGAATGAATGCAAACATTATTCCACTAAATATCCTCACGCGATTTCATACGGTATTACCTTCCGTGATGTCCGCAATATGATATCTATCTCTTAAAAAAAAAAAATATTCTTTTCGTCAGTATACTTATTATTATTCTGTGGCGTTTTACCGGCGAGCCGTTTAGCACTGTGTATCCCGAGACGTACATCACGTGCGAAAATTATGTCACGAAACCGCGAAACTAAACCCCGAATGTCCCGCCTTTAGGTACTGTGTTGACCCCCAACAATGTTGGGGTGAGACCAACTTCACCACTATGTGAAATATATGCATATATCTGTTTTCATATATGACTATTAGAAGTTGGAAACGTTGCGTTATTGTGTCACATCATGGGCCAAAAAAAAAAAAAATGTACCACGTACAGTTTTGTCCCAGAATTTTGGAGAACGGGGGGGAAGAGACTGAATAAAAAAATAATAATAATAAAAATGGTGACATGGCACGGGGTGTCACTGCATGTTTTCATGGGAAACATTACAGGTGGCGATAGGGACAGATGTGTCCATGTTGTGTGTACTGACCATGTGGCCATCGATATATTTTTTTTTTTTTTTTGCAATACAAAAATGGACTCTTTGCACGAGGTTGGCAACATCTATTAGACAAAGTGCTCATGCAACATTTTTTTTTTTTTTCATGAGTAAAGAAATGAGAGTATATTTCTGTGAGTAATGGTGATTTTAATTTGTTCGATGATTATATATAATAGTGAAATGTATTTTTATATTAATTAAAAGACACTATTATTAAGTTTGCACACGTTTTTAAGAATTATTTATAGATATGGCATTTTTGACAAATCCTTGTTATGTAGCATCATTGCTTACATTGGCTTAAGTTCTTGAGAATGAGTTTGTTAACTGGAATGCTGTTTGCATATCTATTGCTAACTGGAATGCTGTTTGCATATCTATTGTTAACTCGAATGTCGTTTTTTTGCATATCTATCGCTAACAGGAATGCTGTTTATATATCTATTGTTAAGTGGATGTTGTTTGGATATCTATTAATAACTTGAAATGCTATTTGGTATTGCTAACCGGAATGCTGTCACGGTATCCATTGTTTGCTTACAATGCCGTTGAGATATACGATTTTGTCTATAATTTTTTTTAAACAATTCATAGTTGACTGTAATTATGTTTAAAAGTCCATATTGTTAGCTGAAATGTTGTTCAGAGATTAGTTTTTTTAGCGAAAATGTTCATTCAGAAACCTGCAGTTTTGTTCAGAGACCAATTTCCTAGGTAAAATGTTCATTTAGAGATTCATCTGCTAGAATGCTGTCGAGAGGTTCATCGTTGGCTGGAGCTCTGTTACAATATTTATTGTTAGCTAGAATCCCGTTACATTTTCATTGTTGGCTCCAATAATGTTACGATATCCATTGTTTGCTATAATGCCGTGGAGATATACGATGCTGTCTATAATATTTTCAAACGATTCATAGTTGACTAGAATGTTGTTCAAAGATCTATTTGTATCTATTTATTGTCAGCTAAATTTACGTTCAGAGATTCCTTTACTATCTAATACGTTTCCGCAGAGATTCATTTTTTAGCTAAATGTTCATTCAGAGATCCATATTTTAGCTGAAGAGATTGATTTCAGAGCTAAAATTTTCATTCAGAAAATAACTTCTTAGCTAGAACTTTGTTTAGACAAAGTTTTTGTTAAACAAAGTTTAGAGTTTCACTCTAGCAACATCTGTTAGCTAGAGGGTTGTACCAGAGGTTCATTTATCAGCTAGAAAATATTGTTTATAGATTCATTAGTAAGATTTCATTCATTAGCTATTATACAACCTCTGACAATAAAGTTCGGTGAATAGTCCTGTAACATTAACGTAGATGAAATGTTAACGAAAGTTACTTTACTGTCCTTCGACATAGTCACCTCCCATTACTATGCACCGCTGAGATCTCCTATACATGTCCTGGAAACTTTGCAAGAAGTCTTCTTTTGGGATGGAGTTCAAAAACCTCGTCACGTTTCGTTGGATGTCAGGAATATCGTCAAATCTCTTTCCTTTCAAAGCGAGTTTGAGTCGTGGGAATAGGAAGAAGTCTGGAGGATTGAGATCTGGTGAGTATGGTGGATGTTCAATTTGCAACACCCCCCTTTTTTTGCCAGAAAATGTTTGACGATATTGGCTGTGTAAGGGCGAGCATTGCCATGAACAAGAAACCATGCACCTTGTTGTGCGTACTGAGGTCGTACCCTGCGTAGACGTTTCATGAAACGGGTCAAAATTTCAATGTACCTTGCAGCATTCATCGTCGTTCCCTCAGGTAGAAATTCCTTGTGGATTTTCCTGTTCATTTTCCTGTTCTCAGTTAAGAACCAATGCACTAAACAAGCACTTTGTAAAACAAGTCTTTCACGGAACACAAACGACGCTCAACTAAACAACGGTGGCGGCAGATGGTCAACACCTGCCGCTACGCATGTGCAGCGTTTTGCTTCGCCAGTGTTGTCAGATCGGCCGTTCTGACTTCATTCACCGAACTTTATTGCCAGAGGTTTTATTAATAAGAAGTTCGTTCATTAGCTATTATATTAATAAGAAGTTCGTTCATTAGCTATTATATTAATAAGAAGTTCGTTCATTAGCTATTATATTAATAAGAAGTTCGTTCATTAGCTATTATATTAATCAGAAGTTCATTCATTAGCTATTATGCAGGGTATTATGTTAATGGACCGATAGATTCACGGGGTTGTTAGTAGGCATCAAGAGGAACAAAAATTGCAATGAAACATGGTGTCGCAAACCACGTTAAGAGGGCAAAAATCGCGAAAAACGCATGCAGGCCCTGATTCCAGAGGAGACAGCATTATATTAATCAGAAGTTCATTTGTTAGCTAACAATTTGCTCAGAAATTTGTCTTTAAGCTCAAATATTTGCTCAGAGATTTATGTTTAAGGTAAAATAGTATATATTCAGATTAATTTCAGAGGTTCGTTTTATTAGCTAAAATGTTGTAACCATATCTATTGTTGCAATGGCGTTAAAGTATACGATGTTGCCCAGAATGCAGTTGAAAGATTCATAGCAGTCTGGAATGTTGTCAATAAATTCCTAGTTAGCTAGAAGCTGTTAAAATTTCCACTTTTCACGTATAATACAAAATTTTCCTAGTAGTTATATAATCACACCGTTTCATTATTACTGTGTATAATCATGTTTTTATAGCTGAAAAGAGTCTATTTTTAATCATATCATTAGAAAAAAAAATTATGATGAGTAATTTGTGTTCAATTTTGGGATTTTCCATTAAAAAGTGGAAATCATTATATATTTGGAAGTAATCATGCCAAGGGACGGGGAGTAGATGAACGATATCGATTCTTAAAATATGAGCTGCGTGTGTGAGTATCATTAGGATATCAACATGCTCTAATATTCAATTGACTTCGTGAATAAACAATTCCTCGACATTATTTTTATCGATTAAAAAAAAAAGGGAGTTCGAAGGAGAGAAAACTTTATCGATTTATTCAGAAACTTAACTGAACCCAAAATTGTTCATTAGCCCATAATTAATGTTTGGAACGTTTAGAGAAAGAACATGTAATATTCATGTCAACATTCCATGAAACTTCGCGTTTTCATTTTTTTCTTAATTCAGATAATGATAATAATCGAGTTATTTCGTGCAATGATCAAGCCCTATCAGATCAGAAAATTATACCAGAAATAAGTCGTTCTAGCCGTGAGAAGTTTCTCATTGTATATTTCATACGTTTTTTTAAATTGTCTAGGTTTTATATATATATAAAGTTTGAATCATCGATTACACACACACAGAAACTGATCATACTTGAATTTTTTTTTTTTGTGCGATGTATGAAGGATATTTTATTGTTTGAACTCGTATATGATTCAACTTACACATTTCTGGATGCACATTTATTAGGATGCGATTCTAGTCCCAATTTACTTATTATTTACCTTTTTTTACACTTACTTAGTTTCTTTTTCCTTAAGTCAGATACGTTAGCTCTCGCCTCTATATATGCCTTTATTCGATTTATTATTATATGGCTTATATAGAGAGTGGGTCGCAATGAATTTATTGAAGATAAATTTTGAGTTCGTAGCCTTCAAATAACATTGAAATTAACAGAAATTGATTATAATAACGATTAATAACGAGTATGTTGAAGATACTTTCTTACGAAATTTCAAATTAAAAAAAATATATTTTTTGCATTACAAAAATAAATTTTTGATCTTCGAAGGGAGCGGGCACGAGCCACCCTGTGCTTCCCCCCCCCCCTCCCGTGTACGTCTCTGATCCCACCAATATGCGGTTAGGATTCAAAGTGACAGAGCTGATGACGAAATTTTGCTGACAAGGGGGAGGGAGTCAGAGTTTTGTTGACTTTTACTGACGGGGGTGGGGAGGGGGGGTCAAAAATGACCAAAAAATTTGCTTACGCAATACTTGAACGGCCCCTTATAAGTTCAATCGAAACGATCAACTGTTATCGTGAACGCTTCTATACAAGCTTCTGCTATCGCGAACTACTAATGCGTATCTTAAAACTTTTCTAAACAAAATTCTGCTATCACGAACCATTCGTGACTGATATCGTAAAAGTTTCCTGAACGCGTGCTACTGCTATCTTAAAATTTTCTAAAAAAACTGCTGCTATAACGAACCATTTCTGAACGAGATATTCTGCTATCGTAAAATTTTTCTGAACGTGTGCTACTGCTATCGTAAAATTTTTCTGAACGCGTGCTACTGCTATTGTAATTTTTTTAAAACAACTGCTGCTATAACGAACCATTTCTGAACGAGCTATTCCGCTATCGTAAAACTTTCCCAAACGAACTACTGCTCTCGTGAGACATTTCTGAATTAGTACTGACATCGTAAAACTTTTCTGAATGAGCGACTTTGATCGTAAAACTCTCCTAAAGAATCTACTGCTATTATTCATTTTTCCTAAACAGCCTGCTGCTATCGTGAACCTTTTCTTAAGCAGCCTACTGCAACCAATTTGTCGAGCGTTTTTTTAACGCTCTTTGAACAACAATTTTTGCCGTGGTAGACAATATTAATGAATGTTTGCTATATTACATCATACAAAAACTTTTTTTGAGTGAAACAATTTATAATTGGATAAAAAACATATATTTCGTGCTTTGATGAAGGAGTCGAAAAACTATTTTTCGTCCAAAACGTGGCGCACATTCGTGAAAGCGAAAAAATAATCAAACAAATGCAATAACAAAGTTCAGGCAAATATCGATGTTATTTTTCTCTGTAAACGATTCTATTTGATTACTCATGTATATTCGAGACTTGCTCAATTATTCTCCTGAAGAAATATTCCGCATTTATATTTCATGCCTCGTCCTCTCGTTGCCCGAGAACAATCAAACAATTCCTGAATCTAATCACCCGGTATTCGGTTGATCTCATTTGTTTATTGTCAACGAGAAGCTTCCCGTGTGTTTATTCCACATTCTTTACTAAAAATATGATCAACTTTTGTCATGCTTAGTTAATATTCTCGGATATCCACCCTCACCCCGATTCCGTATCAGTTTCACGTCCAATAAACGTGCCCTAAATCCAAGTATTTCTCGCAAACCAAAAACTTTTATTTACGAAAATAATAAGGCAAGAAGCAGAGGAGAGAGGGTTTTTGGTCTGTTGGAGGTATATTTCCACCATTGTTCTTGTTGTTCTCCTCCTCTCGGAGAAAATTCTCATGAGAGATTCCTAGAAAGACGGGATTCTCATCCGGCTGGCGGTGGGTTTTGCTTATTCCATTTCCCCTCCCACCACAAACTTCTAAGACCTTCCGGACATTTTGAATTCATCCAGTGAGGGGGAAAAATGAGAGCAGGAGGAAAAAAAAAACAGGAAAAATATATAAGAAAAGTGGAGAGTCGAGAGTGATCTACGCTATCAAATGCTTTGGGTATAGACAGTGATTCGAGGAAAAGGAATGAGAGAAGGCAGTCTGGGGGGTAAAAATCAGCACACAACTTCTTGCTTCTTAAAGTTACTCCTCTTTCTCTCTCTCTGTAAGATCATTTCACGCGTCGTCGAATACTACGTACAACAACATGTCCCCAAAGGGGAGAAACGGACTTATATACCCACGAAAAGTGCCCCGGAATCTCTCTCTCCCTCCATCTTACTGCCGACTTTCTTACCTAACAGCCTCTTATTTCTTTGCCTGCCAGCCAGCAGCAGCAGCAGCAACCACCCTCCTTAAGTCATCTGAAGCGTTTTGAGGTATCTTAGCTGATTATCGCTCCTCTTCTGAAGGAGATCCACTGGTTTTGTAGGTTGGAAAGCAAAGTGGGGGGGGGGGGAATGTGTCGAGGGTGACACCACAGCCTTCCTCCTTATTCAGATCACACACACACACACATATATATATATAAACGCGATGTCTTGCTCTTCTCTGTGCCCAGAAGCTTAACCAACTTGCGGATGGCTCTGGTGTAAAAGCCGGGAATAGGAAGGGAATGGGCGAGAGTTTGCAAGCCACCAATCCTTTGCCCACCCGGACCGATGGAGTATTCTGGAAATCCCGTCTTCCCACTACCCCCTCCCCACCCCCGTTTTCTATTGTATATACAGTGTGTATGTATGCATGTATGTATCTCGCCCTCCGCCTCGATCTCCTTTTGTCAGGACACATTGTGAATTTCCTCTCCTTAATCCAATCAAGACCATCAGGTTTGAAAGATGAAATCATATTCTGATCTCACTAGAGAATGGCCCTATCTAATTAATAATTTGATTCTAGGAGGCTCCTTTTCACGGCTCGGATCGGCAGCCCGAGATCTTGTCGTAAAGTTCGTGTTGCATGTGGTGTGTGGTTGGGAAGGTCCCGCAACCCCCCCCCCCCTTCTTCGCAGACACCACAGTGTGGAAGGATATCTATCTACCAGAAAGGCCATAACTTCATTAGCTTCAATAGAAGAGAGAGGAAATAGAAGCATAGGCAAGCATATAGGCAGGAAATCTTAAAATTTCGTGGCTGGGATTACTGGAGGGAAGAGAAATTGAAATTTCCGTATATGACCCCTCATTCAAAACCCTATTTTTGGTCACCGATGTCCCATAATTTTCCGTTTTCAGTTGAATAATATATCGTGTAGCCCCCTGGCCTCTTTGGGGGTCAAAGCTACATCGTATCCCTTTCAGACCCTGCCAACACAAATATGTGAATTTCTCTTTCCTACTGTAGAATTTTTTCTTTTGACCTCAAAGAGTTAAGCCCTGGCATAAAGTATTGTGTAAGTTTCGAGTTAAAAATATGATGATTATGAACTTTGTCCTCTTTCACCAGAGGGCAATACTTGAAGTTGAACTTTCAGGAGGTTTCTAAGACGGCTTCCAGGAGAAAGTGCCTCCGGGAAAAGTGTGACTTATCACATAAAAATTTAGTAATTGAATTCTGGAAAATATTTTGTATGTGAGGAATTTTTCCTGCATCATATTGGCTGAAAAAAAATTGAATTAAGTAAATTATTTCTTCACAAAATTTGAAAATTAAAGAAAAATTAAGATTTGCTGACATTTATATTTTCAATGCATTTTTTGATTATGGAATGAATGCTCGGGGTCTGAAAGGGGTATTGCTAGAAAGCACTTGCAAACTTTTAATATTTTCAGCGAGTTTGCATGGATGGTTGTTTGCGACCAATACGTAATTTTAGACGCTACTGCTACTAAGTCAGGCATGCACCTCGACTCCTCTACGGAACCTCTAACGAATGGGTACATGTCGGAATGTGCGTGAAATCATATTGGTGTGTGTGCGTGTGCTGTGAACCTAGAGGGAGTTTGTTTCTTTGAAATACATGTTACTTTTTGCTTGTCGAGTGACATTCCGAAGTACATTCTCGGGTCACTGAAGTTACTTGCGGTGCAATTTTGGGTCACTTGGGTGGGCCGCGGTACATTTCTCGATCACTTCAGTTATTCAAGGTGCATTCAAAGATAATTTAAGTAGCGCATCACACGCTTCCAGATCATTTAAGTAGCTTGCGGCATAGTTTTAGATCACTAAAGTTCCCCGCGGTGCAGTATCCGATCACTTGACAAATCCGCGGCACATTTCTAGATCACTTTAGTGACCCCGGAACGTTTAAATATCATTTAACTGTTTCGCAAGGAGAGACATGGTGTCAAGCCACTGAAGTGGCCCACACTGTCCTGAAGGTTGAGCACCTATGCCCTAATTGCCATGAAAAATGATGTATACTAATACAGTTGAATCCGGTTATAATGAAGTCCAAGAGACCGGAAAAATCACTTCGTTATAATGAAATCTCGTTATAAAAGAATTCCAGTTTTTTGCATTGTTCCTGTGTAATCTTATCTGGGGGTTTACAAAAGTGTTCGTTAAAACGATTTTTCCGCTATAACGGTATTCGTCAGAACGGAATTCGACTGTATATGCGAGATGCGAGTACCATGGAAAAAACCAAGAAAGTTACATCACGATGATTGTCAGAGAAGGAGTTCGTTCACTGGAGAATCCGGGACCCCTTAGGGCCGCAGATGCGGGGACCACCTCTACTTTAAAGCTCATGTTGTATTGTAAGTGTTCTGCTCAACAGTTTAGCATTTCCCGACTTCAGAAACATTGAGAACCAAGGCTATACCTTAACTATAACGAATCAAAAAGAATACGTAATTCAAAACTGAAAATTCATCGGTGAAACCGAAAGTAAAACGTGAAAATCCTAATGTGTAAAATGTTTAGTATATTTTATGAAATAAAAAGCAAAATATGTAAATTCAGCGTACACACACACACACACACGCGCGCATCTATAAAACTTCTCGAGCATCACCAAAAATGTGAATGCATTTTGAGACTCATTTGCATATCAAAATGCGATTCCCGATGATATTTAGTTAAATCTACACAGCTAACGCATGTAGAAAAAAAAACAAGACATAAAACAATAGTGATAACGATAACCAGAAAAAAAAATAACACATAAACCAGTTGATTTTAAAGCGGTTTTTCTCTTCTCCGATGGGTTGTTTTTTTTTTTTTATTCTTTTTTATGGTAATCTTAACCGAGGGAAAACCACTCAGCCAAAGACGTTTATGCATATAAAACCAATCCTATTTACTTCCAAGAGATAATGCACAGAAATCAGTTAATGACTTGTCGACGGAAAAGGGATAAAAACAAAAATTTTAAACAAAAATTCCCTAAATCTCTAGGAAAACTTCATTTTGATCGGAAAAATAGGACATCAGTAAAGTTTTTTCGCGCTCTCGGTATTCTCTCATACAAGATACTGTTGGAAAAGCTGCCGCTGCTGTCTCGCAGAATAACATATAGGAGAGGGCGGAGGCGAAAAGAAGTAGAAAATTTCAATATGCATACTTGAATACATATATATATATATTTTATTTATTTTTTTCACATTTTTCACTCTTTTTCCCACCCACAGACGTCGCGAAAAACATTTTTAAAAGCATTTCCCACTGATATATCTAAACTCATTAGTCCGTATGCGAAGTTCTTCCGAAAACTACTGCTGTTGTTCACTATGGTATTAACATATTTTCGATTTTTTACTATGGATTTGTCGTATTTCGGATGCGTGGATAGGGGAAAAAAATTTAAAAAAAAAATTCCCCTGCAATTTTTTCCCCCCTCGCTCCTATTCCATATGCATAAAAGGAATCTCGCCCAATCCGTTTGCTTAAATCATTTAAAATGGAACCTCTTCGTTATGCCACAGAAGAGAAGTCCCTCTCACTTTTTTTCCCACACACACCAGTCCTTGTCCCTTCCAGTACTTAAGAAAAATCTAGAAATTCTCAATTTTATTATATATATTACTTTTCATTTTTTGTTTCTTCGGAATCATGATATCAGAGGGACTTAAAAATGAAAGTATGCTAATTATGGGAAAGAAATTCCGAATTTCCTTCTTTTTTTTTCGTTTCTCTTATTTTGAGAGAGGGAAGAAATAAAGTTAAATTTTTAATATCTTTCTGGAAATTTGACTCTTTTTTTTCTTTTTTTTTTTGAGTACTTTTAAGGATTTTGGAATCATTGGGATTGAGGTGGGGAAAAAAAAGAGGGATTTTTGTTTCTAATATTTAATTTTTAATGTGGAAGTTTCGTTATAGAAATTAGTGTTGGTGGATTGGAGGGATGGGAAAAAGCTGTTTTTAGTTGTTGTCTTTTTTACTTGGAAATATATATATATACACATTTTTTGTGGGAAATGTGTGGTATGTTTTTCTTTGGATTGATTGGTGAGAGTGGGATGAGAGCCATTTTTTTTTTTTTTAATATGCACCATATTCGAGAAAAATGAAACCCTAAATGTCGCGATGGCAGTGATTCGAAAGAGAATCATGAGGATTCCGCGTGGGAGCTAATTTATATAGTTTTTATGGTATAAAAGTCAGGCCATCTCTGTCTTTCCATTTGCTCTTTGCTCTGTGGTTCGACTGCACGTGCATATCTATGCATTCTAGTGTTTGATGCTGATTTTTATCTACAATTATTCAGGTTTAAAATGTTCTGTAAAATTTTTTCACGTGCGGAATTGATAATTGGAATTTAATTATCAATGAATTATTAATCCTTAACATGGATGCTGTGTTGAGGAATATTTTTGATTCATAAATTCAATATTGTGATGGCATATACAAAACGAACGAAGTATATGAAAGTGTTATTATATATCCCTTATTATTTATCCACCAACTTAGTACACTTTGATACTGAATATTTAATAATTAATATTAATTAAACATCTAATTGTAATTTTGGCAACTAAGCCGCATGTATATCTATCGTGATTTTTTTTTTCACGAAAACTCCATGGATTTTATGTGCGTAGCTTCACACGCCATTTTTCATTCAAGAATGTAAACTCAGTTTTTGGCGTTTACTTACCTTCTACTTTCTTTCAGAATCTTATGATATTACTGATTAAACATTATCCTAAGCTAAGGCAAAAACATTGATTGAATTCCACCAGAATGTATTTATTTATTCATACAATATTGTGTCCCTGTGTGGGGCCTATACAAGAGGATGTGATTGAAAATGACAAAGATATTATCACAAAAAAGATATTCTTCGATATTGGACAAGAAACTAGTGATAGTATGATAGTGAGAGATTCGACAATAGAGCTTGGGAGTTTGTTTCATTGACCAATGGTATGAGGAAAGAAGCTGTATTTAAACAGTCAGTGAAAGTAAAAATAGCTTTTATTTTAAGGGAATGGTCGAGTCTTCTAGAGATGTAGGATGGTTTGGCTAAGGTACCAGAAGTATCTATGTTGAATTGACCATGGAAAATTTTATATAACAATGTTAATTGAGAAATGAGACGAAGAGCAGAAAGAGAGAGGAGATGAAGCTCGTTTTTAAGTTCGGACACGGAAACGAAAGATGACCAGCAATCGTGAGCAAATCGGGCGGATTTATTTTGGATTTGTTCGAGTTTGTCTATATTACTGGAGGTGTAGGGGTCCCAGATTTCAGCGGCGTAGGAGATAACAGGGGAGATATAAGTTTGGTAACAGAATAGTCTGATATCCCGAGTGGAGTGTTTAAGGTTGGGCGGAGAAAGAAAAGTTTGTTAAGACACTTCTGGTAAATGTAATCAACATGTTTATTCCAACGTAGGTCGGCTGAGATTATGACACCGAGGTATTTGATTTGAGGAAGTTGGGATGATGTTAAATTATTTATGGAGTACAAGTATTCGAGAAGAAGAATCTCTCGGACTAAAAATACCAAATATATATATTTATATATATATACGCGGTGTTCTGTTATTGGACCGACAAACTCAGATGGTTGTTAGTAGGCATCAAGACGAACAAAAATTGCAATGGAACATGGTGTCGCAAACCCCGTTGAGAGGGTGAAAATCGCGAACAACGAATACAGGTTTCGACGTCACGCTGGAACGACAAAAAGTACAATAATAACTAGAAAAAAAGATTTATTTGATTAATCATTACAAGAGTTGTTGGAAGTGACGGCCGCTGACATAATTACACAGTCTACAACGCCGTAAAATGATTCCCGGACGCGCTCGAAGATACCAGGCATGCTTCTGATGTCTGCAGCAGCGACGACAATCCGCACTATGAGCTCCTCCGGTATGTCCACAAGCGTCACATAAACTAGTGATTAAAGGTGAAAAAGTCACACGGATTGAGATCCGGCGAACGTGAGGCCAAGCAACGGGTACTCATTACAGATACTCATTGAAACAGACAACTAACTGCTACGCGTGCTTACTACCACAATAGCACTAATTTGCTTCGTCCGCAGCACGTGATCCTACCCCCAGCGCATGCGTTTCGCGAAGCTGCTTACGTCAGATATGGTGAGCGAACCCAAGAACGCATTCAGCGATCAACTGACATCCACCTTCCGTCTCCTCTGGACTCAGAGCCCGCATGCGTTTTTCGCGATTTTCAACCTCTCAACGTGGTTTGCGACATCATGTTCCATTGCAATTTTTGTTCCTTTTGATGCCTGCTAACAATCCTCTGAGTTTGTCGCCATTAACATAACGCCCTGTATACACACACACATATATATACATATATATATGTGTATGTATGTATATGTATTGTATAGGCCGAGGCTTTGAAGTAGCCGCAGGAATTAACTTCAAAAGCCTCGTATAAGCATTGTTGCAATTGCTGGTTCGGTTATAAATTATCTGTACGATAGAGCTATAGTTGTTCTGAAATTTTATTACAATTTTTTTTTATAATAACGATGCTTATTAACATTTCCATTACGGGCTTCCCCAGTTCATTTCCATAATCCCTTACGTATAATATGCATAATACCTGTAAAACCGGTAAGATGTTTAGTACAATATCTTTGGTTTTAAAATGATGAAGGATTAAAAATTCATTTATGAATCAATATCATCTAGAACCGTTTAGGTATGTGTGTGTGTATCCCACTAGCGCTCAAATCAATGCCTATCAAAGTCCTGAAATTATTCAAGAGCTTGGCTACCGTACTCCAACAAACTATTCAAGGAAACGTGGTTATCGTTGTTATCGTTATAAGAAATTGCATTTGAAAAATGTTTTTTATAACCTTAAATTTATGTGTATCTACGTACTAAAATTGAATGAATCTGCATCAACGGATCTTGAGTAAATTTATAGTAAAGTTTGTAAGATGCAGTTGACATCAAATTAATAAATCTATACATTAACTTTGAAGTCGTGTAATGAAGAATTCGAATGAAATGTTCTTCAAACCTTTCATATACTCGTATATCCTCATATTACACTAAATATTTTGACTATTTTGATAAAATTCGTACAAGACATCGGAGACCGTATACTCTTCGTTACATAGATGTGTACCTCATTCTTATGGTTATATATATATATATATATATGTGGTTTTTAATAATACTTTTCTTTCGCTAAGACGGTGCGCACATGCGTACATAACTGAAATGATCCTGATAAAGATATCGACTCAAACTAATAAATTAATTTGTAAAATTCATTTTCAAACAGCATTTTGTTATGCAATAAACACATACTAATCAAAAAAAAATTTTTTTTATTTGTCAGTTTTGTGTCAAGTGTGAAAAGCACATATTTAATCGCATTTCAATCATTCGAAACTACACATAAGTCTCGCAGTCAATTGAAGAAAATTCGAGCTTACAATGGCAAAAGAAACGCCACAAAAACATGTTTCTCCATGCATTTTATAACATCAAAATATCGCAGATGTTTTCAAGATAAATCAGGATGACGGGTAGCAATTCTCACATCAAATCACCATTTTTCAATGAAATGTGAACTTCCTTTGACTACAAGTCCACTAAATGGTTATTGTTATAGCCTCTATTATATGTGACTCCACGGGTATTATAGAAGTTCGTATTAAGGCCTCAGGAATTTATCCTAGAAGAACAAAGTAAGAAAATCCTTAAAAATTCATTCTTTTCTCCTTTCTTCGTGTTTCCAAAAAAAAAATGTGGAAAAAAAATAGAAGAGGAAAAGGGGCTTCATCCGAAGCAATTAAGGAATTTCTGGTGGTTTCATAGTTGTTAGATTTACCTCATCCCATTCTAGAGCACTTAATGGAGGAAATAGTGTTCGGAAGAATTTGGTGAGGGATAATCGGTCATTGCCAGGCTAGGAATAGCCATTAGTGTCTAAGGATAGAAAGAAAATGGAAGAAACAAGAAAAGAAAATAAGATAAAAATCTCAGAAAAAAAGGATAGATACACATCAGGGGATGAGCAATCGAATCATGATGATTTTTGAGAACATTATTCGGTAAGTATCTACTACTGTATGAGCAAATGATGATTTGAGTCCCCCAGTTTTTCATGCCATCATTATTTTATTCGATTCTTTTTTTTCATTTTTGTAAAAACATGGAGTCTTGTGAATGGTAATGACAGTTTAAGTGTCAAAGTGGGAATAGTGTTGACAACCCGAAATGATGTCATGAAAGTTACTGATTTTTTTTCATTAAGAAGAAGACATTTTACATGAGAGAATGATAAACAGAATGGAAGTCATTCCGAATGACTTTCCGTGATGATTATCTAATTTTCTCTGAACAATAACTTAGTGTTACGGATAATTTTGTCGATCCCCAACAAGATCCGTGGAACGCGATAATCGTTATGGATGCCATTAACTTTTCTATGGCTCATTTCTGAAGGCATACTGAATTTATCCGGATTTATTGCAGATGTAACGTCTGAATACAATGTAGAAATCTGTTCATGATTATCCGATATCATGTTTTTATAATATTTTGAAATTTATGGTGTAGTACACGTCAGAATGTGTGCTCCTGAGAATTGATTGTTATGAGCAATGTGTGGGATGAGCCAGGTGATACTGCCTTATCTGAACTTTAGCATCATTTTTGTGTATTTTTAATAAATTCTCTGTCTCTTGAGAAATATAAAATAACTACTTCACTGAGTTCGAGAATATTCAAATTAAATAGGTAAAAAAAATACTTTTTGAAAGCTTTTTTTTTTTCAGTTTTTATAACTGATTATTAATATTATTATAATGTTATTATTAATTGTAATGCTATTTTCAGTGCTGATTCCAAAATTGCAATTCATTTTTCTCTAACACGTGAGGTTTTTTTTCCATATTTCATATTTTATGGGAAATAAATCCAAATACATTTTGGAATTTCTCATTTTATTTTATCCCCTCATAAATGCATACTTCACATTTATAAGATCTGTCATAACAATGATGGGCCCTAAAATCAATGCAATATATTTGGCAATGGTTTACTATGTTTGTTTATAGTGCACAGTTTCAATGTGATTTTTATGCTGCTTATTTATTACCAGTGAAATATGATTTTCGCTTTATCTCAAAAAGTAGAGCCTATCTGACAAAAACCATGCCAGATACGCAAAAGCGCTCCAAAATCACCCTAAAATCACTGAATTATCTGCGCCTGATTCAAGATGCTGCCATAGCGTTGTCCTAGCATCTCTCCAATTTTCAGTTAGTTTTTATACTTCATCGCAAAAAGCACTTGCTCAAGATGGCTCTTCTTTCTTAACTTGTGGCAATGATTTACTATATTAGTTTATAGAGCACAGTATCAATGTGATTTGTGTGCTGCTTATTACCATCGAAATTTGATTTTCACCTTATCTCAAAGCGTAGGGTCTATCTGACAAAACCAATGGTCTATGGTCTTCAGTGATGTCACGAGCTTTGCGCGGGGGGTTTTCTGCTGTAGACGGTGATGGTAGGATCATACAGCAGATAATTTCGCCGAACATGTTCGATTAGTTCCTCTTTCATCGTTGAAACGCAAACAAAAACAAAACAAATGAAAACACGAAAGAAAAAAAAACGAAATGAATCAAAAGACGAACGAAGCAAAAAGAACGAGAAAAGCAAATATGGCGTCTTCTCATGCCATCACACGACTGACGAAAATCTGAAAGGTTTTATTTTTTTTTTGTGACACTTAATAAGGCGAGTGTTACGTCAGATTTTCATAATTCGACACATTCCTAAGTGCACGTCAGCACTGTGTGAACGTACCTACAGAATACTCATTGGTGGAATGTCAATCACACGCATTAACGTGTGGTACCACGTTACGTCAGCGTAGTGTGTTTCAACCTTTAGGCTTAGGCAACGACATAAAAATTCAACTGTTGTCTAGTCAATAGAACATTATTTTTTCCCAGAATTCAGCCTAATACATTGCGAATCTGGTAAACATCCATATTCGGGTAAATACTGAATTATTCGAGAAGAAAATGTATTTTTCCGAGGATTATGTCACTCTCCGCTATTCATAGAAAGCTTTTTAACTAATGTAGGTTAAGCTAAATGTGGGTTCGATTCACCGAAAGGGCAAATTAATTTTCTCTCTTTCCTAAATATATCTCAGCATCAGCCAGCTGCTAAAAATCTTCCTATAAAAATGGATTTATATTCAACGTTATTTACTAGTTTTACCCTCTCGCCAGCCTCCACGAGATATCTCGTCATCGTAAGACATTATAGTACAATATTATCTTTGAATGCATATGGCAAAGACGTCGTAAAAAAAAAACAATGTGCGAATTTCTTTTCTCAAATTTTTGGTATTTTGGAAAGTAGTTTAGTGTCATTTTAATATAAAAAAATAAGGCTATACATGTACAATACTTTTTTTTATTTAGAAATAGTGGGTTCCTTGTCGGTGTAGTGCCATCTTTTGAAAGCTGGTGAAATTTCACGTCTTCAGAGATTTTTAAAATCTCACCGAGTTGAGGGAATCAGAAATAAAATTCAATGTTACAACTATTAAATTTGGCTAAGAAATATTTTACCGGTTTATAGATGACAGTGAAATAAAGGCAAAAACTGTGTATATCTAACCTTCAATTAACCATTTTAGCTAATTAAAAAATTCACGCTAATTAATTAAACTTCTGTGTTGATGTTTTGGTATCTCTTATTGTTTCAATTAAAACTATGAAAAAACAGCACGGCACCCATTCACAAAGAAAACTAATCAATGTTTTTTTTATGGCGTAGATAGAATAGATAGTCAACGAATTTGAAAATATTTTATCTTATCTTATTATAATTTGAATAATGCAATAAAATCCCAACTAAACTATAGAAAATTATTAGCGGCCATTTTTCATAGAAACCATATAAAAACATTATTATATTTTAAGTTAGCAGTAAAATCTCACTTATGGCCAAGCAGATGACTTGTAAGTAACCAGGCAGCCTTCTTAGGCTAGGCAACGAAACAAAAAAAAAGCAATTCTGGTGTAGTCAGTACAACGTTATCTTTCCGAAATTAATTAAGACCGGGTTTATACTATAAATATTTGATAGAAGATATATTATAATACTTGAAAAATGCAACCAATAAGCGTGCCGGTTACATTCGAACAAATGTCTTATCGGTTTTTTTTTTCTTTTTCTAATTTTTGTAAAAGATCTTTCATAAAACTTTTATAGTATAATCCCGGTCAAGCAAATTGCAGTAAATATCCAAGTTTTGGTGAAGTCTAAAAATCTTAGTTTAGAAGAAGAAAATAGGCTTAAATTTGTCGATATTTTCTCGTTGAAACCTCTCACCAGCTTCGACGAGATATCTCGCCATCTTAAGAACTTTTTATCCTAGCCTAGGTATTTTGTGAAGCTGATTTCTAGCTGGGACACGTTTCCCTATCTCCCTTACTTCACAACTGATAAAAATCGGAAGAAGGAATACAGCATAGAAAAAGAAATATGACATTTCACAGGGGGTTTTGGGATTTCTGCTGTAGCCGGTCAAAGGGTTAATTCATAAAATTTTATATAAATCTGATAAAATCAGCTCACGATTTACATCAAGGGTGCACAACCCCCTTCTCATTGTGGGCCAGATATGCGGTTGCTAGAACGGTTGGTCATAAACTTGTAAATGTAGGGTGACCATGTTACTCTTATTTTACGGGACATTCCCGTAGTTGTCCCAACTTTTTTACAAAACGTCCCGTTTTTCCCTTATTTTTCAACGAAGATTACTTGCGGTTTTGAAATCAATAATCGAAATTATTCTCATGGCTTGTAAATTAATGTCTTTGACTATATTTTTGGCAGGCCCGTCATTCGGGGGGGCCAGGGGGAACCGTCGCCCCCCCCCTAGCTTTTGAAAATACACTACAAATGGTATATATATATGCGTACCTTTAGTACATGCTCTTTGCCCCCCCCCCCCCCCCCGGAAAATATTGAAATGACGGCCCTGATTTTCAGTTGCAATTGGTAACTTTTTTAGGTCGGAGTAGTGTCAGTATACTGACGGGTACTACATCGGTCTGAGCAGTGGGAGTGTACTGAAACTACTCGGACCTATATAGCGCCCGATCTGGTGGACGTATTCCATTAAAACTTGTTATATACGCTATATGAACGATGGAAAATGTCAAATTCAATAGAAAAAGGGCCCCTTTTTCCACCTGGTGGTCGAAAATTAAATATTTGTTTTTTATTCCACAAAATTGCTCATGGTCACTTAAATTTCGATACGTCCGGTATTCTGACTAAGCCTTCTTATGTTTCCAACAGACTTGACCACCCCACAAGATTAAAACCTATTTTTGCCTCTCAGATTGTTTTAAATTCAGTTTCTTTCCCAATACCATAGTTGAATGGAACAAGCTCCCCTTTATTATTGTTAACTCCCCCACGATCTCCGATTTCTTGTCAAATGTTTCAAAGCATATGTGTAATCTACCACGTCCTCTTGTATAGGCCTTGGGCCAACAATATTGCATAAATAAATAAATAAATTTCATCAATCTCTCTCCCATGGTCTCATTAAGACATCCTAAAAAATTTGCTGTACTCGGATAAGCAGTTTCTGAGAAAAATAGCACGGAAACTTTAATTATGGTCACTCTGCATATAAATTTGAAAATTTCCATATTTTTATTTTGCGAATAAATGTGAAATTTCCGATCTGGAATTTTTATTATTAAAATTTGTTTTTTATTTTTGCGAAATTTACGTTTCCGACAATCAATCAAGAGGCATCAAAATAATTTATACAATTAATATCTCGATAAATCCGTTAAAATGTAAAAATCTCTTAATAGTTTTTTTGATAAGAGGAACATTTTTGAGATATTAATAAAAATCGGTTCTCAAAAATAATTTCAATTTCTAGTGTAATTCGTCAATTACACACACACACATACGATATTCGATTCGTTCACCACATGGGAACACCACCACCTGTTTGTACACACACACACACACACATACAGAGCGTAAGAGTAAGTACATCAAGGGGGGGGGGGGGTTTGACGGCCACCAGTTTTCAATCACCATCTTTCTACTTACTCTCTGTAAACCCTCCCGTAGAGTTAATTATTTAATGGGAATGTGAAAAGAACGACGGGAACAACAGGAAAACTCAAAGTTTTCGGTTCTGTACTGGAAGGAAGTACGCAGTGTGGATAGAATAAAACTATGCCGCAGCAGGGGAGTGTAAAAATAGATAGAAAACGCAACAGCGAGAAAATTTCTCAAGGTAGGTTTAGGAGCACCCCCCACACGCGTCTCTTACAAATACGGTATAATGCATACAGGGTGGGGGGGGGGGAAGGAGGGAATTTTCACCACCGAGGGCGAGAGAAAAATCCCTAGGAAATAGGGAAAAATGAAAAAAATATATATATATGTGTGTGTAATAAAATAAAATGAAAATCCTTTTCGCTTCCCGTCGTCACCTTTTCTCCCGTTTTCGGTACTTTCTGTTTTCCCAGTGTTTGGAAAGGTTATGAATAATTGGTTTGGAAAATACCCGGCCATTCATCATAGCAAAACTTTTTTTTTTTGATTCAAAGAGTTTAAGCGTTTTTCCATCTCATGGCCAGTGCAGGAGAAATAATGTCCATTGCATGTAATAATGTCCGATATGGACAAGAAATTGAGGTAGTTTGTGCATATAATACAACCACTTCCATTCCCAAACATTCATGTAGAAATCGCGTCAGCTAATTCACGATATCACGAGTTTTCACCAATATCTTCAAATTCACTGTCTTCAGAAACGTCTTCAAATTCACTGTCTTCAGAAACGTCTTCAAATTCACTGTCTTCAGAAACGTCTTCAAATTCACTGTCTTCAGAAACGTCTTCAAATTCACTGTCTTCAGAAACGTCTTCAATTTCACTGTCTTCCGAAATGTCTTCAAATTCATTGTCTTCCGAAACGTCTTCAAATTCACTGTCTTCTGAAATGTCTTCAAATTTACTACTACCACTGCTTAACCGAACATGCACTTTCTACACATTTATTTCTCTACGGAATTGCTGACGATCTGGTACTCTGGTACATGCCAGAATGTGCGTGTTGCGACCCAAACGTTTCTTCCTGTGTTTAAATGTTATGTGCTTGTTATGTGTGGTATAACTATGACTAAAGTGTACTGTACCGTTGTAGGCCTGCTGAATATAAACGGAGGAATAATTTGTGGGCTGGCAAGAAATGAATAAAGAGGAAAAAATAATTTGCAGACGGCCGAAAAATGAAATGAATAATTTATGGGCAACGGGCAAATTTAGTAATAATAAAAATTTGTGAATCGGCAAAAAAAAATAAATGGGGAAAAACAATTTAAGAACTTAAGTGACTTCAAAAAAATAATTCATTAAATTGCAACTCAAATGCAAAGAAATTAATGTCAATTCGCTGTTTCGGCTCATCCGTAAGATTAAAAAAAGAGAATACTGCAAAGAATAAATGTAGAATTAAAAGAATAAAGGGAAGTATTTTGAATTCAAATTTTTTTGGAATTTATCTTTTTCATCAAACTTTAAAAATTCATACGATTGTAACAATGATCAGATATACAAGTTTGAGATTCATTGCACTAACACATGTCGTATAAATATTTCTGCTAAATTTCAGAAATTTTGTGACAGTCGTTTTATTTCATTTTAATTTTGTGAACAGACTCGAAAACTACAATCTAAGAAAACCATATTAAGAAATATTTGTTCTTGTATACATATATATGTCTATGTATATTCATTTAATTTCATTTCAAATTTAGAAGAAAAAATTGACGGTTTGATATGAAATATTTTGCATCAAAATGAAGTATTTTTCAAAATCCTTTCTGAAAAATCAATATTAGGGGTCGTGAAACTCTCTAATAGCCTTAGTAAAATTCTTTTAAATTCAGAATTTGTTTTTTAAAATCGCTTAAAAAAACCCGAAAAAATTTTAAATGTTGAAAAATCATGACCACAATCATGATCATTAAAAAAAATAGTGACAAGATATTCAGTGACGTCAATCGACAAAAAAAAAATCACATTTCCCTCACCGAAAAAGTCGGTTCCAGTCTAAAACCGAGCTGTTACCAGATGCATATTCAACATGCATATGTGTGACATAGATTTTTTTTTTCTATTCATATCAGACTTTTCGATCAGATAACAAAAAAAAAAAAATTCCCTCCACTCCTCCAGTAACACATCACAGAAAATCCCTAATGCCGGGATTCTTCTCTCCACCTACCCTCAAAAAAATTCCAAAAAAAAAAACACCGACAAAGTCATTCCAAAATCCCAGAGTTTCAAAAACAGTTATCCTACAAAACTGCAGATTTCTCTCCTCTCTATCCATCTCTCTCTCTCCCACTCTCCAATTTTTTCTCTTCTGATACTGATTTCCAGAAAGAATTCCACTGCAAAAAAAAAAACCAACATATAAATATTGAAAGAAAATTAAATGTCCCTGCATTAATTGAACGCTGATTACAGCCGAAAAAAACGCTTGTAATGATCCAGAATGCCCCGGGTTTTTTTTTTTTTTTTTTTTTTTGCTCAGGGAGGAGAGAGAGAGAGAGAGAGAGAGTGAAATTTCACACAGGAAAAAAAATATTATATCCTATACGTAATGTGAGGTAGAACCAACACAAAAAATGTATATTATAGGAAAAAAAATGGCAACAGAGTAGCTTTTTGGTGGATTTTTGTGGAGAGTTGGGAAATGATGGTGGATATTATGGAGAGAGAGAGAGAGAGAGAGAGAGAGTGAAAAAAAATGCAATTAAACGTTTTGAGAGGAGTATATCGTTATCTCTGAGCGCATTAGCGTTATGCTTATCCCACCAACCTACCCAAAAACCCAAAACCTCCGTTAGTCCTCTCTTTTGATACGTATACGACATGTACACACCGAAAGTGGTGGGTAGAGGTGTATATGTACACCTCCCCCCCCCCCGAAAAACCTTCCGACTGTGCATTGTCTGTGCTTCGCTATCACAAACTTCCCATCAGCGAAAAACGAAACACACAAAAATTTTTGCAATGCATTTTCCCAGAAGGAGGGTAAGAGAATGAGGAGAGAGGGGGCGGGGGGGCCGAAATGATTAATTATAAGCTGTTTCCAGTACTAATTCGCCATTGCTCTCTTTTCTTTTTTCATCCCCCCCCCCCATCACAAGCCGTGCTAACCCCACCCCACCCCCACCACAGTACTCCCCCGCTCAGTCCATCGTTGATTGGCGGAGAGAGTGGGGATGACTCAGGGTTGTGTGCCCCTACTCCACCCCCCCCCCCCTTCCATCTTCCACTCTCGGTACTAACACATCCCGTATTCTTAAATAGCCATTTCTACCTACCCCCTGTATACCCAGAAAATGCATTTTTTTTTCAATTTTTTATTTAATTTTTCGCATTTTTTCCCCCCTATCGCTTATTTATTTATTTTTTTCTCCTTAATAATGAAAAAAAAATTTCGGGGAAAAAACAACTTTAGTTTCAGGATCTCTGAGTCTAGTTTTTATTTACCGCCGCCATCCCTCCTGACTAGATATTTTCTTTAATTTCATATGTTTGTGAAGAGAAATGATTCTGTTTTTCTTTTTTTTTCGGTGAGAGAGAGTGAGTGAGTGAGAGAGTGAATAAGTGATTGGAATGTTACAAACACCAGGCAGGGAGAGATTTCATGTTGAATTTAAAAGCAACGTGGAAATAAAAAATGGCGGAGGGGGGTGGAAAATGTTTGTAATTAGTGGACAGGGAGATGGAGTAATGGTTGATTTTATTTTAGGTGGGGCTTTTTGGAGATAAGGAAACGAAAAAATATAAATAATAAATATATTTTTTTTAGATATTTAGGTATCATATGTTCAAAATATAACAAAGATCTAAAATTTCTGGACGTTGACGTCTGAAATGATGGACTTGAGAGGAAAAAGAGTTTTTACTCTAGATCCAGATATTTTGGATATTTTATTTAAGATATTGTTTCGAAAATTCGATTTTTTAAATATTTGCATAAAATTTAAATGCTTGATACATAGTACGAGTTTTGTTAGAGTGAGTTGATGAGCGAAAACACTGATTAGTACCGATTAAAAATAATTATCAATCGAAAAATAATTAAATAAATAATCAATTAACAAATTAATTGAACTTTTCTAATGATTAATTGTCTCATTTTTTTTTATTCGATCATTAATAAGCAAACGCATTATTTTTTAATAATTAATTTTTTTGAATAAGAATTCACAAATGTTTTCTTTGTATAGACCGTTTATTTGCTAAGAAACAAACCTCTGTGTTTCAGTTTTGCTTTTCTTGAAATATGTATTTAATTTATTGTGTAATTACGCGTATTAATATTCTACGTATTTATTTATTATGAAGATAATGAATTAATTTACAAATATCCTGGAGTCCCGAATGCTAAAATCAGTAAAAAGTAATTATTTTTAAGTTCTTAAGATAAAATAACATTTCGAAATTTTAAAAATAAAAAATGCTGGAGTACAAAATAACGAAGATTAAAATTTCTAGTCTTTGTGAGGCCTGAAATGATGGACTTGGGGAAACAACTGAGTTTTTACTCTAGATTCAGATTTATTCAATATTTTATTCACAAATAAATTTATCCCTAAAATAGGATTTTGTTTGTCAGATGTTCATGAAATGTAAGAACTTAATAGTACGAACATTTTGTTAGAATGAGCTGATGAACAAATTAATTAGGTACTAATTAAAAATAACTTTCAATTCAAAATTAATTAATTGAACTTGTTCAATGTGTTAATCTCTATTCAATAATTTGTTTGAGTTCGATCATGAGTAAGAGAATACATGCTTTACATTAGAATTGCAGGATCTCTGGTGTGATACTGTTTTCATTGTATATAAAATCATTTGCTAAGAAACAAACTCGCGGATTTCGTTCTTCTTGCAATACGTATTTAAATTATTATAAAGTAGTGACGTATTAATAAATTACGTATTTAATTCATTATGAAGATAATGCATTTATTTATTTATTTTCAACCCTTGGAGACATGAATGCACTTACACTGGACGTGTCAAAATCTTAAAATGCATGCGAAGCATGTAAGCATTCACGTGAGGAAAAGCAACCAAATATAAACAAATTCACAGTTACTAAAAAGCAAAAAAATACTAAAATAGGTAAACAAGAAGGAATACTAATACAAATGAATAATTAAAAAATTACAAGTAGAATAAGAGAAAAATAAGTCAAAATATATAAATAAACACGAATAAATACTGAAATAAAGAAACAAGGAAAAAATACTAAAAAAACAAGTAAAGATTACTGAAATGGATGATCAAGTATAGATACTAAAATGAATGAGCAATTTAAAATATGCTAAAAAAAAGTCAAAACTAAAAAAGTAAAAAGATGCTAAAAATAAATATTTCAAAAGTGAAATATTCCTAAATTTATCACTACGAAAATGTAAAACAACAAGTAAAATAAAGAGAAATAAAATTATAAATATATAATTATGTATTTTGATGGGTGGCAAAATTTTTCCGTAAGCAAAATTATTACCATTTATACAGATTATCGTTTTTTTTTAATAATTTTATGCATTCAATATATCCACGGCTAATTTCATCTTAATTAATACATATTTAATTAATTACTGAAATTATATTGGTGAAAATATTTTTTGTTTGTATAATTGACTATCAGCAAAACCTCATTATTAACAAAATTTAATTCTTATTTTGATTTGGTTCATTAGATGCTTAATTTGAAGAGAGAGAGAGAGAGACATTTCTAAACTTTTTTAAAATGTTTTAGTTAATTTCCAATTAGAAATCCCATGGGAAATTGTGTCATAATTTTCTCATTTATGAATTTACTGTGGTATACTTGATACGCGGTCTACTTTTTCAATGTCATTAAATAACAGTTTATTAGAAGTAGTTAGGATGTTTTTAATGAATTAATTAATTTAGTTGAAATTATTTTTCTATGAAATAATTTTGTGAATGACCCTCAGATTCTCAGAAAAAACAAATATTGCAACTTGAGTTGGCAATAACTCGGCAACCTTTCGTATGTAGAGGAACAAATTGTTTTTAATATTTCAATTTCTTTAAATATTTTGCTAAATGTGAGCCAGATACAGTAAAAAATTAAAAAATTCGTGACTTTTTCGCGAAATATATATTTTTTACTTGAATTGCATATAGGATTAAATCGGCTATTGGATAATGATAACAAAGTATGCCTTATAAAAAAAAATAATCATTAATCTCCAGATTTATAGACCAGCAGTTAATATTAGCAATAATTCTTTTCATTCATTAATTTAATGCAAATAACGTAAATTTCATCAACTTCCGGAAACAAGAATATTTATTAAGCGCATTTACAACGCATACGAGAATCGTAAATTAATATACATTATAAAAGCTTTACGATGATCGTAACCCATTAAATTCCAAAAATATTTTAAAATTAGTTTTAAAAAAAATGAAAAACAACATTTTTCAAGCCTATCTTCTCATACGCTGAGGCTTTTCCGCTATCAGTCGAAAATTTCATCAATGCATAGATAGACAGAAAAAAAAAATAAAAAAAATTTTTTATTATAAATTTTTTTTTTTAGAAAATCACTAAATGAATAAGAACTCGCACGCATAGCTATATATATTTTCTTCAAAACTGAAAAACTCTATCCATAAGTATAGTCTTAGGGGGAAAAAAATGAAATAAAATAGAAAGTTTTTAGAAAATTTCATTTTTCTTTTGTTATTTCATTTTCATACATACATATATGTATATATATATATATATATATTTTATATTATTTTTTAATATATTTTTTTTTAAATATATATATGTATATATATTTATCTCGCCACGGAGCTGCTTTTTGCTCTCAATCAATTTTCAATCACTTTTCACTCATTCATTTTCCCACTTTCTTTCTATCAGAAAATTTCTTCACCTCTTCAGATATAAATTCAGTTTTTTTCTTCTTCTTCTTCTTTCTAATGTTTGCTCCAGAACCTGATTACGGGGGGGAAAAAAAATTTTTTTTGTTGAAATTTTTTCATTTTTTTTCCCCCGCAAAAAAAAAAAAAAAGGGGAAATTTTTCTCTGCTTTTTCCCTACTTATTCCCACCTTTCCTGGGCTAATCAAAGGCGGGAAATAAAAAGTATAGGTATGCATGTGCTCGGAAAGTGGTTTTCTTCGAATATTAATGTTCGGAAAAATATATATATATATATATGTGAAGCTCTTTTCTCAGAGTAATATTCTGACCACCATCTTTACTCTACTTATTTTTATTTTTTTCTTTTATAATTTCATTTTATTTTTCCCCTTAATCTGTTCAATTCCGCACCCCTTTTTTTTTTCGTTTTCAATATATACAATCAGCCTTAGCCCCCCCCCTCTCACTCAATTTGCCTACAAACTCTAAGAGAGAAAAATTTTCTCAAGTGCTCTTACAGAGTGCTCGATTATAAGAATGGAATAACGAAAGAAAGAAATACCCATCAAAAGAAATTAAATATAAAAATATGTAAGAAAATAGAGGGGGAAAAAAAGTGGAACGAATCATCACTGGAAAAGTTTTATTTATTCCAAGGGAAAACTTTTCCCTTGCGTTGAAAATTAACTGGAATAAAAGAGAAGAGATTCTTGTTGGAAATTATGTTATTATTTTATGTAATTTTATTTTATTTTTTTTGTTTTACGTGATGGGATTAAAGTATGTATATGTACGTTTTAATTTACTTAGTGAGGGAGAGAAAGAGAGTGGGTTGCGTTAATAAGCCAAGATTCTAATGAGTTTTATATGATGATGGTTGTTTAATTTTCTCTGACTAATATCATTAGTATTTGTCTTTTCCTCTTTATTCCGAGAGATTATTTTTCAAATGAGAAAATGAAATTAAACTCTTCTTGTGATAATTTAAAGAAAGAATAAGAAATTGTTTCGCATTTGAATTTTTTTTTTCATTATCGTTTACGTTTTTCCGTGTTCGATAATGATGTTGATCGTTGCAATTCTGTCTATGTACGGATTTTCATGTACTGATGAGGAAAGGTATTTTGTTTCGTGGATCTCCGTTTGAAAGGTCGTTTTGATCTAAATCATTGCTGATGTAAACGATGGTCATTGAAGGAATGATTGTTAACATCAATTATTAAATGGAATTCATGGGTTACTGTTGTCTCAAACTACTGAGTGAGAAATATTTTTGCCATTGATAATTGCACAAACTGGCTGTTTGGACTGCAAATGTGTTAGGAAAAAGAACGAAGAAACATTTCTCAAAGTATATCGTCGTATGAAGCATTTTTTTTTTTTTTGAAATTAACTTTTACCGCTAATCATTAATTGAATTGTTTGTTTTAATCAAGATAATGGTGGAAATGTTTATTATGTAGATGACTTTAACCCTCAGTGGCATTGACGAGATATCTCGCTTCCCCAAAAACCTCTTATTTTAACATTGAGAAGCCCAGATATTTTGTAAAGTTCATTTCTCAATAAAATACATTTTCCTTATACCACTCACTTTGCAAGTGCAGAAAATCTCAAGAATGTTGGCTTTATTATGTTATTATTTTATGCAATTTTATTCATTTTATTTTTTTCATTTTACGTGATGGAATGGAAGTATGCACACATGTACGTTTTAATTCACTTAGTGAGAAAGGAAGACAGTGGGCTGTGTTAACAATCCAAGATTCGAATGAGTTTTATATGATGATGGTTCTTTTTAATTTTTTTTTTGACTAACATTATTAATATTTGTCTTTTTTTTCATTTATTGCGAAAGATTATTTTTCGAATGAGAAAACAAAATTAAACTTGTGATAATTTAAAGAAAGAAAAAAAAATAGGGGTTTTCGAAATAAAAAATTGTTTTCTTTACGTTTTCTAATCATTGATAATGATGTTGAGTATTGCTGAAATTTTGTCTCTGTATAAACTTGATAGGAAAGATATTTGTTTGGTAGTCTTCGTTTGAAATCTACGTTTTTGGCCTAAATTACTGCTTACGTAAACGATTATTACTGGAAAAAATTATTGTTATCATCAATTAATACTCGGACTTGACTGTTACTGTTTGGTTTTCAAACGAACTATTTGGTATGAAATATTTTTACAATTGATAATTGTACAAACAAGCGGTTTAGACTGCAAATGTGTTATGAAACTATTTCCCTATTAAATATGAATCTTCATTTATTCTGAAAATATTTTTCACAAATTCTCGAAGTATTTCTTTTAATAATTCCGGAAATATTTTTCTTTAATTTCAGAAAAAAAAATCTTCATTTTTAGAAATATTATTTATCAATTCGAGAGATATGTTGCATTAGTTCGTAAAATATTTCTTAAGTAATTCTGGAAAATGTTTTGATTAATTTGTGGAAATATTTTTCATTAATTCTTAGAGTATTTCTTTCAATAATTCTGGAAATGTTTTTCAATAACCCTAATGGTATTTTTCAATAACTCTCATAGTATATTTAATAACTCTCATAGTATTTTTCAATAATTTTGGAATCGCTCTTCATAAATTCCGATAACACGTTTCATTTAATTCTAAAATTATTTCGTTAAATAATTCTGAAATAATTTACCAATAATTCTGAAATAATTTGCCAATAATTCTGAAATAATTCTGAAATAATTTGCCAATAATTCTGAAATAATTCTGAAATAATTCTGAAATAATTTAGCAATAATTCTTAAATGATTTCTCATTAAATCTTAAATGACTTCTAATTAAATCTTAAATGATTTTTCATTAAATCCTAAATGATTTCTCATTAAATCTCAAATAACTTCTCATTAATTCTGAAATTATTCTACTCATTAATTCTGAAAATATACTTCCCGTTTATTCTGAAAATGTACTTCCCATTAATTATAAAATAAATCCTTTCATTAATTTCGAAACAACTTCTCATTAATTATGAAATTATTCCTTTCATTAATTATGAAATTATTCCTTTCATTAATTATGAAATTATTCCTTTCATTAATTATGAAATTATTCCTTTCATTAATTATGAAATTATTCCTTTCATTAATTATGAAATTATTCCTTTCATTAATTATGAAATTATTCCTTTCATTAGTTTTGAAATATTTTTAAAAAAAAATTTTGAAATTACTTCTTCCACCGATTCTGGAATAATTTCAACGAAGTTTTTTCCAGCATTTCTATAACTTCTTTAAGTATGCCAGCCTTTTCGTGAGGGAGCCACAAGCTTTCAGTGCCACATGTGGCCTGCACATCGTTCATCAAAGACCCCTGCCCTACGGGTAGACTATATAATAGTTATATACATCTTACGAAATTAAAAAAAAAAAAAAACATCAGAACATTCCGGTCAGAAAAAATTTAGATTCGCATTCACAATTAGATCCAACACACGATTGATATTATATCCACACACATTTCCGGCGCGATTCAATCGGCACTAAATTTCCTATCGCGATAGACCAGAGTTGTACTCGGTTTTAAAAAGTCAGAAAACATTCAAGAGCATGACAACATATATAGCCCCATGTAAACAAGAAAAGTTTCACACTCTCCAGCTTTAAAACCATTTTGTATAAACATACTATTTCTTCCGGCTTTTTCGTTTCTTTTCTATACGGTTTCAAGTTTCGTCACAGGCATCATAAAACCATTCCCGGACAACAGCAACAAAAAAAAAAAATATTTCTCCCGTTCTTCTTCCTTTTTTTCCGGTTTCAGTCCGAGAAACGGTAGGATAAAAGAAACAGGAGCTTAGATTTTTGTGCGAGGATAGAAAGGACAGAGAAAACAGGCCAAAATAAAACTAAGAAATGTGACGTTTAAGGACACGACAATAAACGAGGTGCTTTTCTCTTCCGGCTCCTTGTCTTCGGAATCGTGTATATATGTCCATGTGATCGACACCTGGGCAGAACGTTAAGAGGTTTATGACGCCTCCCTATATATATTTTTCTCCTAAGAAAGAGTCTCGGGAGATGTTTCTGTACTTACTTCAACATTTTTCTTTTTTTTCCTTTTTTCAAAAAAAGTAAAAAAACGGGAAAAAGACACACGGAACGTCATTTCTTCTCCACCTTGTTGGTTAACGCAACAGCTGAAATGGCTCTAGAACCAAAAAAACCAAAAGAAATAAAGGCTAGAGAGAGAGAGAACGAGACAAATGCATTGCAAAGAAAGTGGGCACCATTTTTATATGTATGTACATATGTATGTATGTATGCTTTAGTACTTTTCCGGGAGACGGGGAAAAAGAAAAACGCTTTGTGAGAGATTTTTATTTCTGCATCGTTTGGTGAAAACGGTGATCGTGAAAAACGAAACGCTGAACACATTGAGTCAATGGACGGTGTGTGCGTGCGTTTTTGTTGTTTTTTTTTTTCCTTGCGTGGTGTTTGCGTAGATGTATATCATGTGTTAGATGTGATGTTTTTTCAAAAACACCTTTTTTCCCCAGTTTATTGGTGGTGTGCGTTGAAATTCTTGGACGTGCGCTGGGTCTAACAAACTCTACAATGTCCGTTTTAGTTATATTATTCTAATACAAGATAATGAATTAGCTTATTTTGATGTGAATACATCTTTTGAGTCATCTTTCAGACTAAACCGGCTACATCATACCTGAAAATTTGGTGTAATGAAACTACTTTGAAATCCCGAGAAGTTAATATGCTAGTACTTTGAAAGCTCATATATCGCGAGAAGTTACTATGCTACGCGGTAAATGTGATAAACGCGGGTATTATACACAATAACCGGTTATTATGCATGCTTACTAAGCATTTTGGCGTGTGACAAATTTCCGTAAATTAATCGTTTTTACCGGCGATTAAGCATAATACCCTAGCATCGCGTCGTTTGTAAATATGGTAAATCGCACTATATGATGTACTATACATGATAGCTCGTACGTGTATTACATCATTATATCGGTTAGCGATCGTAAAATTTGTTATCATTATATCCGGGTCCGACTACAATGATCGCACATACTGGGCGCGTTCGGATTTTTTTTTTTTTTCACGTTTATCAAATTCATCAATTACACTAGGCTATTATGCATATATTCACAGATAAAGGCGATTTATCCCGTTGCCGAGATCTCTTCCAGCCCAGCTTTCGTGGCAGAAACTGGAACAAAGTGAGTGCACCTAACAGTCTGAGTGTGCAGCTGGTGTTTTATCTGATATTTCAGTGCTGCCATCTATACTTCGAATTGTGAGTGAAGTGTAATGATTAAATATTTGTAATGTTGTAGGCCTGTTGCTCTCTGTGGCGAGACTTTTTAACGGGGAGATCGGCTCGCATTCGCGCCTTGAAGTGGAAAACCACAGAAAAACTCGAGACAGCAAAAATTTTCATCAGAAAACATTGTCATTGGTCGGCAAAATCCCCAATTGTTGCTGAAAGGGCTGAATAATATTGCCGATGTATGGCAAATGATGAGCTGCTGGGAATCTCAGTGAGCTAAAGTGTAGTTTAGACACTCACAAAACGTATCAAACATGATAAATATGCGAAATGAATACTTATATTTATAGCCATTCATACTATAATTTGTAAATTATCAAATTACCTTAAAATTCCCGCTTTTAGTAAAATTAAAATAAGATCCATCGGATGAGAACCAGACAATTGTATAAGAATGTCGTAACGGAAAAAATACAAGACATTTTTGTGTCATATGTATATTATTCCTCCATATATGTATAATGTAAAATACGGGCCGTATAGTTGTATCATGATCACATTATTCATGCTGTGACTTCTTGGTCCGCGGTATTGTTTCAGACATTTCCTTGGTGTTTTGGTTCAGAAGGGTTGAGAAACACTGTCTGGTGTAACGTTTCTCAACTTGGGGCCATCCGGTCAATTGCATTATTGTGATGTTCTGGGGGGGGGGGGGGCACAGGTAAAAATCGAATGAAAGTAGAATCACGATAGGTGGCATTTCGGAAAATAAAAGGCGCTTTTAAGTGAAATAGAGCGGGAAAAAGTTTGATCGCGTTAAAAATCCAGAACTAGTCTTCGAACCATAGCCATCTTGACTGACGGATCTTTCTGGGCATGTCCCAGGTGGCTAAATGCCCACAGAAAAGATACATGACGCTATGTAGTGTAATAATTTTTTTTTCATAAAAGATAAAATAAGATAAATAAAAGATAAATGATGAAAATTTTACGCAACATATTATAGACTGACATAAATATCGATACACTGTGAGTTGCATATGAGTTGACGAAGGGTAACTTGGTTACCCATACTGACAACGTACAATGTAGCTAACATTAGAATCCATTAGTACATTTTAAGAAGTTTTACATTTTAAGAAGTTTTACAAATACAAATACAACGCCACAACAGGCAAATTGCCCAACGAGGTGGCTGACTTAATGGATCCCCGAGCCCCTACCTACTACTGCTACACCACACATGCACCCCCCCCCCCCCCGCGGAACCCCCCAACGAATCGGTGCATGCGGGAATGTGCGTGTACGTGTAGTGCAACCTGACGTAAAGTTTGTTTCTGTGTAATGCTTGTTATGTGTAGTGCTGTCATCTGCCCCCAGTTTTACTAACTATGAGTGAAGTGTTATGGTTGAATGATTTACCGTTGTAGGACTGTTGCTCTCTGTGGCGAGACTTTTTAACGGGGAGATCGGCTCGCATTTGCGCCTTGAAGTTGGGAACCACAGAAAACCAACTTCAGCCGACCACCACTGTGGGGTTCGAACCCGGATCCTCGCATCACGAGTCCGGCACTATAACCACTCGACCACCACAGCGGCAAAGTTTTACATTTTAAGAAGTTTTACATTTTAAGAAGTTTTACATTTCAAGAATCTACATACGCGACCCATCAGCTGTTGCTTCCAGCTAATATAGCTCTCCAGGAAGTGTTGTCGTGGTCCCCAGAACATCACCTTTTTGGACATTGTTGTTGAGGCAGCCTAGTATAGAGAAAACTCACAATAAAAACCCTCATTGAGCTCTAGCTTAGGGATCTGCAGCTTGACTTCATTTATAATTATTTTTTTTATCTACGAATCCAACGACACCTCACACAAGATGATAATAATCCTGGGTTCCAAACAATACCAATATTCGATGAATAGTGACACAGCGGTCTTCGTGCTTCATATTTACGACACTATTGTGTCATCCAATGGTGTCAAACTGAGATCAAATTCTTGTAGAAAAAATGTTGAATGTTCGTCTTCTTAATGGCATGTTGAGAATTGTCTTCACATGTGCGGTCCAGAAGTTATTTGGATTCAAAATCAGTCCTATTTTCGTCACGCTCAAAAAATCGCGCCGATATGAAAGGCATTCATGGCAAAAAACTAAAAGGATCAGATCAATCATGAAACACATCGAATCGATAACAAACGAGAAAAATAAAATCAATACACTGAGGAATACTGAAGAAGAAAAGTACCGTTCATTAATAAATGACTAAATCCTGAAGAAGAATTCCTGATCACTTAATTGGAGTTGGTACAAAACCCTACATGTACCGTTCTCAATTAAGAGAAATCATGTTATCCAGCAGACACAGAAAGAGAGCATAAAATCCCTCAATAACAGTCCGAAAGTACACGGTGTACACACAAACACAACCGATGTCGGAAACGTCCAATTCCTCTTCAATTCAGATAGCAATATCCGAACACAAATGGGTCGAAATTAAATCGAAGTCGGAAACACTTTGAATGCATGTAAGGGGGGGGGGGTATCCTCTCGTCCTGTTTATTTTACTCGAGTTTGCAGATGCGTAGAAATAAAAACGGGACACATATATACGAATTCGCCCTTTTTTTTCGCCCAAAATGTTCGTAATTCCTCTTGCATTGCATTACACCGAGGCCATAAACTCCACCTACTTCCTTACTTAAGAAATAGTTGCCAGCATAAGAAAAATTTAAATTCCGTCTTAAAATGCGACAAGGGACACGATAGTGTAAGAAACTCGTTTATTGTACAACTCGAGATAGGAAGTAGTAGTAGTACCTACCTCCTTTAGTACAGAATCTTTAAGATTTTTTTTTTTTTTTTCATTTTATTTTTGGGTCCCTTTTAATCCTCTTCTGGTACATACTAGAAGTTTTCCCTCTCCTGTGTGTCGGAGAGAGAAACTTTTGCGAAACCAGGGTTTTCCTGGAGAATTGAGCAGTATAGTCTCTCTCTCTCTCTCTCTTATACTGCCGTGCAAAGCCATCGGAAATCGAACACATCTTGATATCGGAAGCCGATGGTCCTTTTGTGGAAGGCAGACGGTACCCACCACCACCACAACCTTCGCTTCTCCGCGTTCTCTTCGAAAAGAATCCGTATGCACGTGATGGTGGGTTTCCTCCTGAAGGTGGATGGAGATGGTGGTGGGCAGCAAGGAAGGTTACACACAGGTATCCGTAAGATGTTTCTTTGAGTATTTCTCCTGTCCTGGCAGAAGAGGAGGAGGAGGAATGCGCGTGTGTGTGGACGGACATCACACACACACATGTATAAGGTTCTAAGATGGTGGGTTTCGGTGAGATAGGTTTTGGCCCATTCGTGTCGTGAAGGGGGTCCGGTTTCATTTCGATGGTGCAATGGGAATAACCGGCAATGATGTGGAATGGGTCGCAAGGGGGGGGGGGGTACTGGCATCCCTTCCCGACCTCCCTAGAACTTCGTGTAGAGCATTTTGTGTACGAGACTTGAGACAACTTTGGAAGCACTCGTTTAAAATGTTCCTTAAGTAAAAGTTTTTTTCCCCCCTTGCTTTCCTGGGAATCAATTTCTTAAGGAATTTAAAAGTTTTTCTTTATTTTTTTTTGGTTTGGTTTAAAGTAAATAAGGGCTGAGATGTTGGTACTAAATCCAAACATGCTGTGAATGGGACGATATATTGCAATGGGAATGAATGATGACTGTTATCGGTTGAAACAGACGTGATGTTGTTTCAAGAACTCGTGTTCCGTGTGAAATTCGATCAAATTAATTTTATTTATCACTACTGTCAAATTCGGTTGTAATAACCTCACATATACGCTATGTAGGGTGATTCTAAATTCATGGGAGCAACTTTAGAGTTGTGTATATGCATCCCTGATCAAGAGTATCCGAAAAATTTGTTATATGGGACTATGGCAGGATTTATCTGTGATGCGTCCATGACGAAATTATAGCGTTTTCGTGAAGTGGCCGGTGTCTGAAATGTCTGAGAAATCTACGAAATGATCGTAAACTTCCCGAAGACGCTAGATTTCAGACTTGGACTGCAAAAGATGTGTTGATCATCATTGTAGTTTGGCTTTCTTCTTAACTGTAGCGCTACCTATCGCTGAACTTTGTGACTAATTTTGAAATTTCGTATATTTTTCAAAAATACTGTTCCTCAAAATAAAAATGCAATGCCGCATGTATAATACAATAAACAACCCTAACTGCCTATTTAAATGATTCAAGTACTAGCCCTTCGAGTTATCATGGTTAATGACCATTATAAAATTGATAAGGACATTAATATTTGCGTTAGCTAAAATCATTTAAAATTAGCTTCTGTAATTCTTGGACATGTGCATGAAGTGACCGTTACAAGACTGAATGGGAAACATAATGCATGCGACAAAGACGTGTCTTATTTTATTATTAGATAATTTTCCTCGAAGAGACGGGCCAAAAGTCTTACAGACCCACAGTATTCATTTTAGTGATGCATATTAGAATACTGATCAGCGAATTTGATGCATTCTTCGCGCAAGTGAAATGGTCGCTGAGAAATAGTTCATCGCCTACTTTGGCGTTGCCTTTGAAAGTTTTGTCACCCGCACCACTTTTTGGTGGTCAAAATGGCTTTCCACACTACATACCGTTTTGATACGTACCAGGTATTCGTTTTGAGTCAGTCTTTAAAGACATACGGGGTAATCCAAGAGTCAGTTAACATTTGGAAGTTCAATAATTCATGTAGAGGGTTAAAAACTGTTACACATGTGTGTGTGCTGGGTAAAGACATGAAGTTTTTATCGAAACTTTAAAAAAATGGCCAACCGGTGGCATTGAACAGATTTTCAATCTTATGTATTAATTAACTTTTGCTGACGGATGCATTGCAATGCTAGCTCTGGCTTTTGTGATAATATGATTCGCCACCTGTTGGTCATTTTCATTATTGTTTTTTTTAAGATTTCAACAAACCCTTACTCTATTGCCAGCATATGTGTCAATTTATCTCTCTACGTACATTATTCCGTCAGTTATTAAAGTTTTAAATGTTGACTAACTTTTTTTGGATCACTCTGTATTTTGATCACATATGAAATGGAAACATATACATGAAGTTGGTAGACAGAAATTTCTTTTCTTATCAAAAAACAAGAAGAAGAATGAAATGGCATGAGTTTTTCAACATAACTGTGAAAATAAGGACCTCAAACTCAGCTATTGAATAAATCATACTCAGGTGCGTGGATCGAGAGGGCGAGTCAATAAAAAATTGATGGGGGTCTGCGGATCCCACTCTCGTGCTCAGTGACTATAAATTCTAAGATTGTAGTTATATACAGTAAATGTTCTCTTTTTCGGACACCGGCGGGACAACAATATTTCTCGCAAAAGAGGGGTGACCGTTAATCAGGGGTTTGAAATGCATACTTTTATTATATGCGGGGAAATTATTATTTGGCCGCAAAAGAGGGGTGTCCATTAAAACGTTAAAGGGGGGGGGGGTTACTGTGTTTATCAAATAGTTCAATATGTACTTTGCTTGTACTATAGAATTTACTAACGTACATATTTGTTTTCTTTTCACAGCCTGCAAGCGGAAAGAAGAGCAGCAACAACAGCAGCAAAAGAACCCCAACACCCCCAAGAAGCCCCGATTAGTATTTACCGACCTCCAGCGCCGCACGTTGCAAGCCATTTTTAAGGAAACCAAGAGACCTTCCAAAGAGATGCAGATAACCATCTCGCAGCAACTGGGACTCGAACTCAGCACCGTCGGGAACTTTTTCATGAACGCTAGGCGACGGTCCCAGGATAAGTGGCAGGACGAGGAGAGCCGAGCTGCCAAGAAGTACGACTCGACGACGTTGTCCAACTCTCTGAACAACCATCATCATCACCACCATCCTCTGAACCACACACCGACCTCACACCATCTTGGTTCCCAGTTACTAAGCAATCCCTCGACGACCACATAACATTACACCTCCGCCGTTTTTCCCACCCCAGAACTTCTTATGACCACGAAACCACCCAGTACCCTCCGTAACCCCCTTACCGAAAACAATCTCTCGTCCTTCGAATGGACATTGTAATAGATGCATACATACACATACGTACATACACTGTGCGAATTTTTGTTCGCCCGTCGTTCTTTGTATAGTAGTATAATTATACATATATACATATAAATATCTCATATAGGTGCGTACGGTGTACGCGTTTCCACAAGGGGACTCAATTATGACGTCATCACCGTGCACAGATTACATTTTTGTGTCCGATATTATTTCTAAACTCCACAATTAACACTCATTCTTGTGTAACAACCAATAAAATCTCATCTAATGAAATATTAATTTTTTTCGGGAATGACGTCACGGTATCATGCGTAATACGTCATCGGAATTCAAGTATAAGAACCGATTAATAGTTAATACAAATGAAATTATTATACAGATGCAGTAACGTTTTGAAAGTGGGCCAACTGGGCCCCCCCCCCCCCTTCCCAATCAAGCATGGATCTCTTATTATCGGAAAATTTCATTCATTATGGATTTTTCTGTGAGCATATTTTTTATTGTTTTTATAAATTCAAAAATAGTACGCAAACCGGTGTACCAATTTTTTTCCCCCTCAAAAATTTACCAGGGGCTCCAAAAATATTTGGGGCCAAGACATCGTTGGAAGATGTAAGAAAATCGATTAACTGAGATCAAACAAATCGAGGTCAAATACCCTATGGCAGGGGGATGCACAACCTTTCAGTTTGCAGGCCAGAAACTGATATATATATAAGGTATATGCACCGTATTTCTTAATGGTCATTATACAGGTCATTCCCGTAATATTGGGTGCCCCGACTTTCATGAAATATCTTGTTTTACATCCCATGTGTGTGTTTTACCAAAAACTTACTTGAATTTTAATCCTCCTACGAGAGAAACCAAGCATTAAGAATATTTTCATGAATTTATAAATTATCATGATAATTATGGCTAGTCTCACCATATTCACTGGAGAAAAAGACGGGATTTCGGGATTCCAAATACAGTATGATACGGTACATAGCCAGTGGTCATCAGAAACATATGCTGAAAGTAAACGAAGTTGCCAACTATCGCCAAAGTGTGAGAAAAATCAGCAACTGCGGGAAGCACTAGGCCCCACTGGAAATTTTAGTGTATCAAAATTAATTCTACGAAATAAAGCGTTTGAAGACATGACAAATATGTGGGATGAATATTCTTAATTATAGTCGTATATAACTATCATAATATAATTTATGAATTGTTAAGATAATTTTAATTGTTGATTTCAATACCTAATAAAAACTGAAATTGGCTTCGTTGAGAATATTTGAAAAAACGGGGCATTTTTTCGTAATATCCGTAAAGTACGTAAAAAATACGGGAATATTCGGAAAATACGTAATATATGGTCACCTTAATTATGACTATAATTATTATAACTAATTGCAGTCATACAAAAATGCATCTCATTATCTCACGTATTTGTCAAATTAAACGTCTTTTGTAAGCCGTGAATTACATTTTAGTCCATTGCAATTTGCGGTAGCGAACCATTTTCCGACTTTGGCGATTTTTCAGTAGCAAAGAGCAGCTGTACTTGACTTTGACACCTTTATTGGCGATAATTGACGAGGTTCGTATTTTCACGATTGGATTCCCGATTTCCCCGTAATTTTTTATCGTCGAAATGTGGTCAACAATGTATCGATACGTTTCTATACCGAAACACTTTTCGCGATATCCGATGAATGGGCCACGTTTGGCCCGGCAGCGGGAGGTTGTGCACCCTGCTCTATGCCACGACACCAAATTTGGCGATTTTTTCTCTCAACATATTTATTCGTTGTTTTTTTTTTCGTTCACAGGTATGAATATGATTGTTGTTTAATGTTTGAGATATCGAAACGAAAATATACACAATTATAATACTGTAAATATTGTACCAATAATAACTATTATATAGCTGTATATATTGTACATTTCTTGTTAGAGCTGTTTATATACCGCGTAGGGAGAAAAAAAAAAACCAATATTGTGTGCATTCGCTAAAATTTAGATGTAATTTGCGGAATTGAAATGGAATTTAAGAAGAAAAAAAAAAGAAAGCACATTATACGTTTTTTCTTCGCTTTCTATTTATTATACGATACAATAAACATTTTTTCGCTTAAAATCAATTAATTTTGATATTATAATGACGATTGTTTATGAGTTATTATGATGTACAGATAGCACCAGCACTGTATAATCCTACCAAAAGAAAAATCAATGTTAATCAATCGTGCTCAGTTATTGCTTTTTATTAATGATGATGACTCAGTAATTTTTGCATGGATTTCTTGATGATCTCTCGCGGGTTTAATAATTAATTTTTCGAATTTTAATTATTAATTTAAATTCATTCCGGTGTTGAATTAACGGGTTTTTCTTTAATCCATTGGAAATATAGTTTAAATCAGTGTTGTGTGAGTCATTTTTGCGATTACAGACCGGTGAAAGTAGCTGCAAAAAATTTTGCGAACCAGCGAAAATAATTTTCGTTTTGGGGGAGAGTATACGTTTAAACTAATAAATGGGAAAAATAATTTGCTGACCAGTAAAGAGTAAATAAATGGAGAAAATTAAAGACGAAGGAAAAATAAATCAATAGGTGAAATAATTTGAGGGCCGCGGTGTGTGTGTGTAAAAAAAAATAATAATAATTTGCGGGCCCCAGTAAAATATCAATAAATGTAAGGGAAAGAAATGTGTATAGATAATTTGCGACAGGTAAAAAAAATGGGAAACAAATTTTGGAGAGGAAAAAAACTAAATAATTATGAAAAATAATTTGAGGACAAAAATAAATAAATAAATGGGAATAATATTTCACACACATCAAAATAGGCCAGAAAAAATAAATGGATTATTTTCGGACCGACAAAAAATGAGTAAGATGAGAAATAATTTGCGAACCGGCAAAAAAATACGCAAGATAATTATGATAAATAATTGGTGAACCGGGCAAAAATAAGCAGGAGAAGAAATAAATAGGAGTAATATTTTGCGGACCAGCAAAAAAAATAGATATGAAAAATAATTCGTGCATCCGCAAAAAATAAACAAATGAGAGAAATATATTGCGGCCCCGTCAAAAAATGAATAAATGAGATAAATAATCAACTGGCAAAAGAAATATACAGTCGAATCCCGTTTTAACGAATACCGTTATAGCGAAAATCTCGATTTAACGAAAACTATTCTAATCCTCCAGATAAGTTTACATAGGAATAAAATGCAAAAAACCTGGGACTCCTTTATAACGAAATTTCGTTATTACGAAATGATTTCTCGGGTCTCTTAGAGTTCGTTATAACGGGATTCGATTCGACTGCATATGTGTGTGTGTATATATATATATATATCTTTTGACATCAATAAATGTGAGAAAAATTTAAGGACCGGCAAAAAATAAATAATTTGCGGCTAGTAGAAAATAAATTGTTTTAGTTCTTTTGCAGTCCGGAAAATCACATTACTATCGCATTGCATTCACTAGTATTGGATAGAATATCCTGCATTGTTCGAGAACAATCTCGCTGATAGATGACTAGTTCTTCTGCTGTAAATGTGGGGAGGGCGTCCATGGCAGACATCAATATTTCCGCGTGATGCACGACTAAAATATTTTAGAACCGTTTTTCAATCGTTTCACGATTACGGACCGGTGAGAGTGCAAGTCTGCGGCAAAAAAAAAGCTTACAAGAAAAAATGAAATATAGGGGAGATAATTTGCGGACCAATAAAAAATGAACGGGAGGAATAACTCATGGAACGGCAAGAACTAGATAAATAAGAAAAGCAATTTGCGGGCCGGTAAAAACATAACCCGTTGCACAAATTTGCGGACCGACAAAAAGTTAAATAAATATGAGAAAAAATGGATCGACCCCGGCGAAAAATATATAACATAAATAATTCGTGGAGCAGCAGAAAATAATTGAATAGGAGAAATTATTTGCTGACCGGTGGAAAAAGGAACAAATGGAAAAAATAATTCGTGGACAGCAATATAAAAAAAAAATACGAGAAATATGGTAAGAAAATCAACAGGCAAAAAATAATTTGCGGACCGCAAAAAAGTAGATAAGATAAATAATTTCTAGACCGCAAGAAAAATTAATAGTATAAGCATAAAAATAATAAATACAAAATAATAAATGCAAAGTAATAAATACAAAATATTAAATGCAAAATAATAAATGCAAAGTAATAAATACAAAATATTAAATGCAAAATAATAAATGCAAAGTAATAAATACAAAATATTAAATTCAAAATAATAAATTAAAAATAATAAATTAAAAATAATATATATATTAGTTTTTTTAAATAATAATTAAAAATATTAATATTCATGAAAATATAATTTGAGGAAAGCAAAAAATAGATAAAATGAATAATTTGCGGACTGGAAAAAATTAATTAAATCGGAGAAATTATTTGCGAAGCAGGAAATAATTGGAGAGATAATTTGCAGAACGGCAAAAAATCGAATACGCGAAATATAATAAAATATGAAAAAAATTCATGCAAAATATAATTTATAGACCGAAAAAACATTAAATAAATAGGTGAAACAATTTGCAGATGGCTAAAAAATAGGAGAAAAAGTTTGCTGGTTAGCAAAAAATAGTAGGTAAAATAATTTGCGGACCTGTAAAACATTAAATAAATGGGTTAGATAATTTGAGTACCGGCAAAAAAAAAAGAGAAATAATTTGTGGGTCAGCAAAAAAGTAAGATGGAAAATAATTTGCGGACTGGCAAAAGATAAATAAATAAATTTGAGAGCCAGCAAAAAATAAAACTACAAATAATTTACAGAACTGCTGACGGCCCAGGCAAACAAAAACTAATAGAGGCGGTACCAAATTTAATTAATCTATAATGATGTAGTAATTAACTATAAACACGTATAAAGAGTATATTAAGTCCCAAATTCCAATTTTGAATTTTATATAATTAGGAAAGGAAATTATTTAATTATCAGTCGATTACGTTGAAAATTCACCCGCTGAGGATCATGGGAAAATCATTATTACATACTGTATCCATGTTCCTGTTCGATTTTGTTATCCCTATATGGTTACGATATACGAATATTGCCTTTCAATATAATTATTATTTTTAACCACTGTTATGTATTATAATAATGGCATAATTACATGCTCAATTCATGTCATATCTGTTTCGTGTACGAAACCAATTATTGTCCGACTTCTATGAATCCAAATTGAGAAGTTGATACCTCCAATGGAATAATATCCAATTTCAGAAAACCTGTTTTTTGAAAAATTAAATAAAGGTTTGATCTTCGACAAGTAATATTCGTCTCTTTTTGTTGTTATAATTATTATTGTTATTATTTATGCATTTGATTTTCAATAGTTATTATGTTACGGAGTTAAAATTGAAATTGCGAAATTGAAATTAGCGCTGTGTATGAGTGAGAAAAATTTATTCGGGGGCGTTATTTTTTGCGGATATCGTGAATACGAGGAACGCACTGCAGAGACGCCCCTAGGGGTGGCGACAGGTGTGGTCGCACCGGGCCCCGCGGTTGTGGCGGACCCAGCATTTGCAGTAATGGAAGTAATAGAAGTGAAAAAATATATATGCACACACATATATTCAAATATATGTATTCAATTCTAGGATTTATCTCTCTCTTTCTTTCGTTAGTTCTGAATTTTCAAAAATTCTGGGATTTTTCTCTTATTAATTTTGAATTTCATCAATTCTGGGATTTTTCACTCATTAATTCTGAAATTTCATAAATTCTGGGATTTTTCTCTTATTAATACTGAATATTTTGTCGATTCTGGGATTTTTCACTCATTAATTCTGAATTTCCATTAATTGAGGGATTTCCTGTCATTAATTCTGGAATTTTCATAAATTCTGGAATTTTCATAAATTCTGAAATTTTTTCTCATTAAGGCTGAATTTTCATATAAATTGTGGTTTTTCTCTCTCATTAATTCTGAATTTTCATAAATTCTTTGTTTTTTCTCTCTCGTTAATTCTGAATTTTCATTAATTCTGTGTCTTTTTCTCTCTCATTAATTCTGAATTTTCATAGATTCTGTTTTTTTCTCTCTAATTAATTCTGAAATTTCATAAATTCTGGAATTTTTTCTCATTAATTCTGAAATTTCATAAATTCTGGAATTTTTTTTCATTAATTCTGAATTTTCATAGATTCTGTTTTTTTCTCTCTAATTAATTCTGAAATTTCATAAATTCTGGAATTTTTTCTCATTAATTCTGAATTTTCATAAAAATTCTGGAATTTTTTCTCATTAATTCTGAATTTTCATAAAAATTCTGGGATTTCTTTTCTTTGATTAATTGTGAATTTTCATTGGTGAGTTCAGCATTTTCCTATGTAGAATCTGTGACGACGATGAGATCTTTTGATGCCGACCAAAAATATTTGAAATTGGAACTAAGGAGCCCCGAAATAATTTTCGCACCGGGCCCGCTGCTCTTAAGGGCGGCTGTCACACTGGATTAACTAAACATGTGATGATTCGGCCCATATCCCGGGATTTCTAACCTTAAAAGCAACCACCGGGAAAACTCAATCACATCCCCCCCATAGGCATTTTATACATGTTCAATAATTTCCGGGGTTAATACGCCCGAGTGACGTGGTATCAGGTTATTGTATTATCAGGCTGACTCATCCGGCATCTTCGTGCTGGGATTCGGAAAATCGCCCTCATCGTTCCCTTCCGGCATTTATCCACAGGATGTTACGCCACTGCCACTTTCCGCCCCTGGGTCTTTCGCCTCTGACATTTGGCCCCCCTGGCATTTCGTCCCAGGACAATGCCAAGTCAGTGGGTGAGTGATAGTATGAGTGACCGTATGGGTGAGTGATCGTTTGAGTTACCAAGTAAGTGCACAAGTAACCGTATGGGTGAGTGATCGTTTGAGTTACCAAGTAAGTGCACAAGTAACCGTATGGGTGAGTGATCGTCTGAGTGACCAGGTGAGTGATCGTATGAGTGACCAGGTGAGTGATCGTATGAGTGACCAGTTGAGTGATGGTATGTATGAGTGACCAGGTGAGTGATCGTATGAGTGACCAGTTGAGTGATGGTATGTATGAGTGGATTTGTGAGCTATGAATGAATGGTCGTAAGAGTGATTAAATAAGTGGATGATAGACCGTATGACTTAACAAATGAGTGGATGAGTCACCGTATGAGTGTGTGATCGACTGAGTGCTCAAGTGAGTGGCTGGGTGACCATATGAGTGACAAAAGTAGTGGGTAAGTGACCGTATTAGTGACCAAACAAGTGGGTAAATAACCGTATTAGTGACCAAGTACACTGGTGAGCGAGCCTTTCGTACCTGCACTCACTCAGTCGGTTTTTCACCCACTAACTTGGTTACACATACCATCACTCATCCACGAGCTTGCAGCAGTCTTAGACGAAATGTACCAGAGACGAAACGTGCAAGGGGTGACACGTCCGAAGCTAAAACCCTTAAAGTGTGACGTCAGCATCACTCTATAGCCGATCACTATTCCTCCCCCCCAATAATACAGTCGAATCCCGTAATAACGAACGCCAAGAGACCGGAGAAATGACTTCGCTATACCGAAATTTCGTTATAAAGTTTTTCTAGGTCATCAACAGAAATATTCGAACGAAAAAATTACCTTTATTACTAATTTTATTCATTTAATGAATATAAATGCTATCAAAATGGCATAAATGGCGGGAAAAATGAAAATGCACCACAAAAATGAAATTTACAGTGAAACCCCTCTTCTTAACAGTCACCCCGTACATGCGGTCACCCCTCTTTTACGGCCAAATAATAATTAAATTTTATTGCTAATGCTTCAAATTGTAATCCACTCTTTTTATGTGAAATTATACTGAAACCCCTCTTAACGGTCACCCTTGTTTAACGGCCATATAAATAATTAAGGCCGTAAAAGAGGCCTTCATTACTTGTGATGTAAGATGTCACTACCTTATTACAGCTGGTGATTATGGCCACCATTTTTTTACGGAGAATTTTTGTTTTTTGTTCCGTCGTTGTCCGCAAAATGGAGCGGGGGGGGGGAATTGCTGTATTTTCCCAGATGACACTCATTGCTCTACATCAATGGCGTCCAACCTTTTGGAGAGTGTGGACCACTTCATTGGTTTGAAAACTTGTCACGGGCCACTTCAGTGACCGGCGAATGTGCCGAGGGTTGCTTAAGTAAAGGTAAATGTGCCACGGGTGAATTAAGTCATCTGTAAATTCGCCGTGGGTCACTTAAGCAATCTGGGAATGTGCCGCGGACCACTTTATTGAACTGAGCTCGTGCCGCTGGCCACTTAAGTGATCTGTGAATTCTTCGAGTGCCCCAGATCACTTGAGTAACCTGAGGATGTACCGCGGACCACGTAAGTTATCTGGGAATGTGACGTGGACCACCTAAGTGATCTGGGAATGTGGCGAGGATCACTCAACATGCTGCACTGTACCCCAGTTCATTTAAGTGATCTCTAAATGTGCCCCATATCACTTGAGTGATTCGTAAAGGCTTCCCGGGTTACTTGTTTGATCTTGAAATGCACCGCATACCATTTTATTCAAGTGAGAATGCGCTGCGAGCCACTCAAGCGAGCTGGGAAAATGTGCCGCTCAGTTCATTTTTATATAAAATTAGACTTGAGGTCGCGAGCCATATCCGATGACTCTGACGGACAGCTTTGGCCCACGGGCTATGGTGTTTTAAAACGACGTTATCACAGCTTCTCCTACCAGAATGGAGGAATATTGGTGTGCACCGTAATCACAGTTCCCAAACGTATACAATACATTGAAAGTCACAGAAATTTTTCATAGCATTCGTTCTTATCATTTATGGCAGGAGTCACCGACACAGTGACGACCATAGACACCATCGTACCCTATAGGTTCATCCTAGAAATCTCTGGAACTGACAACATGGTCATACTTACGACGTAGAAATTTTTTTTAACAATAAATTTGAACAAAAATTTAGCACCTTCAACCATACAGAAGAAATTCAATAAATCTTATGTAGTCCCCATAGATTTATTTTACATCGCATCTGAATAGATTTATTTATTTGATTATAAACAAGATTCGCACACAAAAGTCTAAAGCCAATTCCCGAATAGCTTAACTTCACTCAGCATTTCCAACTTGAAGACCTGCGAGACTGCGATGGCGCTTCGAGCGTGATTTCCCACAGAATCTAAATTACTACGTAAGTAATAAAGGCGCTTTTTTTTTAAACAATCTGCACGATACTGCAATGGATAAGTATACAGGGTGTACTGTAAGTGCTAATGTGGCCTTTATCTCGTCAACCGTTCCTCGTAGAAGTGTGATTCCAGTTTAAAAAAATGATCAAAAGGCGTTCTCAAAAATTACCCAGTTTTGCGAGTGAAAATACATTATGTAACAAAATATAAATAAGTCTAAATTTTTATACAGTCCCTCCCTTGTCCTCTAACTTCCAATTAGTTCTTGCCCTGTATCTCCTGAGGAGAAAATTAAATTCCGGATGCACCCATCTTTCGGGAACGCTTTGATATCTCCTTGAGATGGGAAGAGGGGTGCGTCCGGTCCTTCAATGTTCAATGTATCTCCTGAGGCAAATTGAAAAGAATTCCATGTCTAGCAATATTCGTTGAATTCAAAAATTGGAGAAAAGTTATGAAAGAACAGCAAAAAAACTAACGGGCAGAGCTTCCTTTTTTTTGTTATTTACGCTCTCCTTGCCAAATTTTCTCCGATTTTTGAATTCGAATATCTCAACGAATATTGCAATTAGAAACTTGGGAATTTTTTTTTGTTGTTGTTGTTGGCCTCAGGAGAGAAAGGGCAACGACTTTAAAAGAATTTAGAGGGAAAATAGACTGTATAAAAATTTAGATTTTTCTGTTTTATGACACACTGTATTTTCACTCTCAAAACTGGTGCAGGGTAATGCTGCAACGCCTTTTGAGCATTTTTTAAATTAAAACTACACCTCTACGACGGACGGTTGATCAGATAAAGGCTGCACTTAGCACTTACGGGACACCCTGTGTTGTAATGACTTCACAGAATAGAAAATTCAGAGAGAAATACGGAGCTATTCACATTTATTTAGCACCAGCAAAAATACCCGGCGTTGCCCGGGTTTTCTTCAATTGCTAGGAGAATTGAAAAAGTGACAAACCATTATAAAGGAATGAACTATAATAATACACTGGCAGCATCAAAAAAGGGGCAAACCATTGTAAACGCATTGTTAGGGAACCGCGACAACCGAAGTAAACATTCCGAAAGTGACTGTTGGGACCAAGGAACCATTGTTGCTCGGGCACTTGCCCAGCTTTGATGAAATTTTGTAGTAGCCTACGGTTCAATCCCGGTCCTGTTTGGTATATGTGCAAATTTTGGGGACAATCGGTCTAAAATTGTATATATTTATATAAAGAACAAACCTACATACATTGAACACATACAGGGGTTGGACAAAATAATGTAAGCACCTGTGCAAAAAACAACACTCGAGGGAACCTGTCGTATACGCCCGCTCTCTAGTGTGGAAGAGTTCCACTTGGTGGGCGATAATGTGCATACATCAATCTAGTCGTAGCAGTGATAGCGTTCGGATGCGATGTACGTATATTGGGGCGTTAAAACTTCGTTATGGCTGACCTCATAGATTTGGAAAGAATCATCATTGTTGGAGCCCGTCTTGCCGGGGCCACAGTAATGGAAACGGCCATCCTTGTTGGTGTCGGGAGAAGTACTGTGCCGATGGTAATGACAGCCTATAGCAAACAGGGAAAGACATCATCTACCAAGCACAACAGTGGCCGAAAGTCGAAGATGGCTCATAGACCCAGAAGGGCATTGAAGCGGATTGTGTGTGTGGCCAGAAAGCACAAGATAACAGCATCCCAAATAACATCTGAGATGAACACACATCTACAGGAAGGTGTATCGACAAAAACTATCCGCCGTGAACTGCATGCAGCAAACATACAAGGTAGAGCGGCTATTCCAAAATCATTGGTGACACCATGCAATGCCTTGGAACGATGAACATGGTGTCAAGAACATAAGAATTGGACACAACAACAATGGGAGAATGTCATCTGGTCAGACGAATCGTCGTTCACATCATTTCAGACTAACGGACGTGTTTACGTTTGGAGAACGCCAGCACAAACGTATGACGTTGACTGTCTCCTTCCTACAGTTAAGCATGGAGGAGAATCAGTGATGATGTGGGGCGTGATGTCCCACCGTGGTCTCGGCCCACTTGTTGTCCTGGATGGGCGGGTCAATGCAGCGGTTTACGTCAGTATTCTGGCCAACCATCTTCATCCAATGGTGCAATATTTGTTCCCTGATTCTCGACCTGTGTTCCAAGAAGATAATTCGCCCGTTCACACTGCTGGAATTCTCGGAGACTGACTTCATAAACACCATGATGAACTGCAGACCTCGTGTGGCCCGCTCGGTCCCCTTATCTTAACATAATGGAACCTTTGTGGGGTATTTTGCAGGCCAAGATGTGCAGTAGGTTTCCACCTCCAACGACACGTTCTGAATTAGTAGCCTTTTTGCAGGAAGAGTGGCTACGTATCCCTGGGACTGTTGTGCATGACTTGTATTTGTCCATCCCACGAAGGATACAAGCTGTAATTAATGCAAAAGGAGGGCCAACAGCCTATTAATAAAGATTTTGTCTCATTTCACAGGTGGTCATATTATTTTGTCCGACCCCTGTACATACTTTCACATTTATATACAAGATGGTGTTTTTCAACCGCTGGACCGCAGGCCGATCCGTGAGAATTTCGTTGCCTGTACAAGGAGCATTCCTGCCAATTCACTAATAATAGCCACTACGTAGTAGTTTTATATTTATTCAAAAATTATACCGTCTCTATAATTGGTATTTATTTCTGTTTTAGGCTAGTCCATGAATTATTTATGCCATTTAATCCGTGCCTGTGAGCAAATCATTTCTCACATTTATTTATTTTACGCGGGTCTGTAAACTGTTCTTCCTATTAATTAATTTTTTTTTGCTGGTACACCAATTACTTCTCCTGTAAATTATTTTTTTGTTTTTTGCTAGTCTGCAAATCATTTTTTTTTTTGCTAGTCTGCAAATTAGATCTGCCAGTCATTTTTTTGTTTGCCAGACCACTAATTTTCACACATTTATATTTTGCCACACTACAAATTCTTTCTTCCATTTATTTATTTTTTGCTGGTCAAAAATTCATTTCTCTTATTCATTTATTTCCTGATTATCCAAAATTATGTCTTTAGGTGGAAGTCATAGGTTATGTCTGATCAGTTTGAAGAACACTGATCTGGTACATCTCCGGTGCTAGTCTCCAAAACAGTGATTGTTTTATTTGAATAATACCATTTTATACCATCAATCATTTCTCACCTGATCGATAACACAATGGCTAGCAGACTATCTAGGTCAGCACCAATGTAGAGTATGGAGTTTCTTCAGGAACTAAATTGTCAAATAACCAAACTGTCGTCGTACAATACAATCCGATATGTATATATTTTTACCCCGATAATTCACTTAGAATGAATAATGTAGATGGTGCCGCTGAAAATTCACGCACAACACTGTATACGCACTCAGACTCTTCGGTAAACATACTCACACTTCCGGCACAACTCAATCGGTAGTAAATTGCCCATGGCTATACACCTGAGTTGCGTCAGCGCTATCTATAGCTCGTGACGCCACTAGTGGTCATCATACCTATAACCATTGGATACAGCAGGCCGACGCATGCGCCTTCTTTACCCTTTTTTTATATATCCAATGGCTATAGGTGAGATAACCTCCTTCAGTGACACGACACGAGCTTCGCGCGGAGGCCTTCTGTGAAAGATGGCGTTGGTTGTGCTCGGTTTACAATGCAAGGATACAATCCCATAAATGATATCAAAAGCTCTTCGTTTATATTCAAGATACTTTGAAGAATAGTAGACGGCATGAATCTTGATAATAATAATGTTATGCTTCTAGAAAAAAAGGGGCGGGTGGAGGGGGTTGGTCTCGATTTCATCGGCCATTAGTAAACTATACAATATGGCAAAGTGTGTGACCAAGCTTTCCTCAAGGATTTCGTCATCCCTTTCCACCCTGAAAGTGTCGGACCGCAAGGCATTCTCCAAATTACTAATCTGAATAAGTTACCAGGACCTCTTATAAAACTAAGGCAAAAGAGTTTTGTGTCCTTCCTTGAGAACAATCAAGTTATAAGTTTATGGTTGAATAACAAGGGAGAGGAAAAGGTGGTGGGTCGTGCCGTGCCAGGGGAAAGTCTTCGAGTGAAGGAAGCGAGGTGGTTTAAGACAACAAGTGAACAGTCAACCCCTGTTAATTGCAGTTTTCACCATATTTATCACTCTACCGCACAGTACCGTCTTCCGTTTCATCACCACTCCCCCCCCCCCTGCCGCACACAAACGCATGGCATGCATGCACAACACTCCAATGGCGGCACTCACCCGCAGACGAACGTTATCGCCCAACGCGGGAAGGTTCGGTTGGTTGGCGCGTGGAGGTTGGAAAAGCTTCAATTCAACCCTTACTATATATATATATACATGCACACTCGCACACCACCTTCTGGATTTACCTCCGCGTGTGTGTGTCTTCATAAACCTAGAGGTCCGGGAGAAGGGTGTCTGTCGTCGTCGTCGTCCATGGTGCCGATCCGCCATCACCACCCCACGGACCGACCAACCATTGCTTTTCCACCCGGGCGTTCGGAGTCAATTGAAGCTCTTGGTGCGTTAGCTCGTTAATTATGCGCAAAGTCTCTGAAAATTTTGCCCTAAAGCATAGAGCTTGAGTTAATTAAGCTGAAACCTAACGCACGCTTGTAATATACCGTGTGGCAGACACATACCACCACCCCACTCGCAAAAGGAGCGCGTGGGGGGGGGGGGGTTCTGGAGAGGATGTCGTCGCGGCAGTAAGGAAGGGCACATACACACAGTGTGGGTATATACTGGAAACGGGCGGTGGGAACTCTAGGACTTAGAGTGAGGTTCAGACGACTGGAAAGAGTGTTGGCGCTCAACAACACACGCACGCACACACAAAATAAGCTTCTCTTAAAACTCTTATTTTCCCTTCTGATACATTATACCCCCGTAGCACAACAGCTTAGGGCGGTGAAAGAGTAAATGAGTGCGTGCCGTAAGAGTGTAACAGAATGCGGGGGGGGGAGGGGGTTGCGACAACATTCAGAGGCTGGGTACCAAACGCTTCGCCCCCTCTTACAGCACCCGGCACATCTCTCTCTCTCTCTCTCTCTCTCACTCGTTCTATGTAAGATGGTATTGTGTTTCAACACAAAAGCCAACATCTTCCTAACAGACGAAATTTTAAATTCTTACGAGGCATTCTCTGTAAATTTCATATACATTCATATCGTGTCCATAAATTCATTCAGAATTGATTTTTTTTTTTTTACGTGAACACGCTGTTGCGGTAAATATGATTAAATGCGGTTGTTTTACGCAAGTAGCCGCGGTTATTATGCATGGTTACCAAGCATTTTTTTGTAAATTTCCCTAAATTAAACACTTTCACCGGCGATTATGAATGTCCTTGCATCGTTGGTAAATTTAATCAGTACAAAAAACAAAATTATCACTTTTACCAGCGATTATGCATAATACCTAACCGTCGGGTCGTCGGTAAACATTATAAATCGTCTACTATATGCGTAACAATAACCGATTTCATAATAGAATATTAAGCTGAACACGTCAACTGTTAGTAAACATCAACCACTATGCACCATAAAGTTTTTATTTCATGAAACGTTTGGAATTGATAGAAAATTATGTTACTAGGTTCAGATAAATACATTTAAGAGTTGGTACTGGCCTCCACGTATTACAGTTGTCTTCAATACGTATATTTAATTATTTTATTTTTGTTCCCTATTCAGCCAATAGACGACGCTGACTTTCCACATTAAAAGTAAAAATCTCTAGTATTGTGATCATTGTAATTAAATATAATTTTAATTTAAAATTTTTTATATCTGATTTATTCGAGGTATTTATAAATATTGATCTTTCATTAATTTTCGATATACAAGCTATACTTAACGTTGTAAACTGGCAATCGAATGGTTCCCCGCATAATCGGATATTGTGTGCTGGAATTGTTGCTATTCGATTAAGCGGGGTCGACTGTAACCCCCAATGTGAAGGCACCAATGTTTTCTGAGTGACCAAACAGAGTGTCTATCTCTCTAAGGCCAGTATTACACTATAAAAGTTTGATAAAATCCCTTTTATATAACTGGAAAAATCTAACCAATAAAGTTATTGGTTACATTCTAGAAAATGCAACCGTTGACTTCATTGGCTGCATTTTTCAAGTTTTATAAAAGGACTTTTATCAAACTACTATAGTGTAATACCGGCCTAACACTGAGGTTTCCAACGTGAAAGATCTCGTGGGAAAAAAACCTCGATTGTCATGAGGCTGTTCCGCGGAAAACTTGTAGGTGTTGCATAGAATCTTTTTTCTTTTTACATTTATTTAATATACAGGGTGTCCCTTAGAGTTTACGAGGTTTTGTGGTTCAAGAAAGCTCCCAGCAAATAATTCTTTTTGTTTTCAAAAATGAATCTTTTTATACAGGAATGTCCCGTTAAATATGGGTTATATGGTCATTTCAATGATTTTGAGGTGATACGGAAAATAATATTCATTTACGGAGTTTTATCGCCATGTAGTTGCAACCAGCTGTTTAAAAACTCACTATTAAAGAAATCCAGCTGATTTTCACATTAAACGAACGAACAATTTGAGAGAAAAATAAATTTCAGTGCACAATTTGGTTTTGTTTTTTTTTTAAATTCTGTCCATGGGTAAAATTTTCAGACAGTTTTCGACCGAGAAGAAACAATTGAAATTAGTGTTTCTCTTTTGTTTGGTCGTCCAAATTGGACTGAATTAGTTTAAAGACCTTTTTTGTTATTCGTCACAATTCAAATAAAGAAAAACAGCATTAGTAATAAGAACTTATATTTATTCACAATCTGTATGGGTTCCGAATTTTGTCAAGTTCCGTGATGTTTGATTTTACGGAACCGCCGAATTTCGCGGAACACCAGTTGGGACTCTACGCTCTATCATGTTTAGACTCAAAGGGTTGATCAGTCTCGTATAGGTTAAGGTACCTTTTAAGACAGTGGCTCTCAAACTTTAGTCACCCGCCACTGCGGTGGCCGAGTGGTGACAGTGACGGGTTCGAACCACAGAGGTGGTTCCCAATTTCGAGACGTGAATGTGAGCCGATCTCCTCGTTAAAATGTCTCGCCACAGAGAGCAACAGGCCTACAAACGGTACAAATATTCAATCATTACACTTCTGAAACGTAGATAGTAGCACTGACAAATCAGTCACAACAATATATACGCACTTTTTCTTTTCTTTTAAACCGATTACAACTCAAGTCTATCACCATCTATGGGCGATTTACTACCTAGTGAGTTGTGTCGGAAGTGCAACTGTGTGTGTACCTAGCAGTCTGAGTGCGTATGTAGTGTTGGGTTTGATTTTTCCGTGCTGCACATCTATATTTCAGAAGCGAAGTGAGTGTTCAGAAGCGAAGAAGCGAGTGTTATGATTGAATTACATTTGTGCTGTTTGTAGGTCTGCTGCTCTCTGTGGCGAGACTTTTTGAAGGGGAGATCGGCTCGCATTCGCGCCTTGAAGTTGGGAACCACAGAAAACCAACTTCAGCCGACCACCACTGTGGCGACGGTGGGATTCGAACCCGGGCCCTCGCGATGCGAGTCCGTCACTATGACCACTCGACCACCACAGCGGCACTATATGCGCCACATTGAGACTGTTAGGTACGCACATTCACACCTCCACCACAACTCATGCGGTAGTAAATTGCCCACGGCGATAGACCAGAATTATGCTCCGGTTTGAAAGAAATAAACTTTAGCCACCCGTGGCCCCCTTGTCAACGTTTATCCGTGGCTCTACAGATTAGTCTAAAAAAAAACCGCTTCGGACAAGCAAGCATCCATCAATATTAACAGCTCGCCGCAACGCCCTTGAGAAAAGTGGAATACATCCCTGGAAGCCGCAACGCGTACTCTTTAAGAACTATTATTCCAAGGTCTTTCTCTAGTGTGTTGCATAAGAATGCACAGGCAAAGTAATAAACAATTGTAGCCGTGAGTCTGACCTAGATTGAAACAGGAGATGGTACCTTCCTTCTAAGGCAAGGGTGTTCAACCTTTATGCAAACCTTGTGCAGTCTTTTATCACTATAAAAGAATGCATAGACAAAACAATAAGCATGAACAACTTGAATAATACGAAGTGAAATTTCATACGATAAAAACACTTGTTGAAGCACAGGGTTGATTAGAATTTTGTGTGTATACATAATACTAATGGCCGCTGTGGTGGTCGAGTGGTTATAGTGACGGACTCGCGATGCGAGGATCCGGGTTCGAACCCCACAGTGGTGGTCGGCTGAAGTTGGTTTCCTGTGGTTCCCAAGTTCAAGGCGCAAATGCGAGCCAATCTCCCCGTTAAAAAGTCTCGCCACAGAGAGCAACAGTCCTACAACGATAAATCATTCAATCATAACACTTCACTCATAGTTAGAAAAACTGGTGGCAGATGGCAGCACTACACATAACAAGCATTACAGAGAAACAAAAGACTTCACGTCAAGTTTCACTACACGTACACGCACATTCCCGCATATACCGATTCATTGGGAGTTCCGCGGGGGGGGGGGTGTGTGGGCGGGGTGCATGTGTGGTGTAGCAGTAGTAGGTAGGGCTCGGGGATCCATGATGTTCTTAAGTCAGCCACTTCATTGGGCAATTTGCCTTTTGTGGCGTTGTATTTGTATTGTATTTGTATAATTATATACATATAATTAGAAGAAAATAATTAGTGACTTTTTTGACTTCCAAATTTTGTTTTCGCAAAAATGTTGAAGGAAGAGCTCATGGTAATTCCATGCCTTTTCTTGACTTACCATCATCAGAAACATTTTTGCTGCTTAGGACAATGTGGGGGGTGGGGGTCCCCCCTTGAGAACGACCTCCTCGTTGTTCCATTTATAGTTTTGTATTTTTCATCTTTTTATTTTCTTATACTTTTATCATTTTCAGGGGGTTATGTGTATAGGTTATCTTAGTTGATGGGAGCAGATAGTTCCCTCAAGTAATTTAATTTTATTCTTATGTTGGCTGGTTATTTATGTTGGCTTGTCCTTGCATGTATATGAATATTTATGGGAGAAGCGTAATGACGACAGCACAGATAGTAGCATAATAATTGTAACAGTATAATTTGAATGGACAGTTTTGGCCGAATAAAAGAAACGTGCTGAGTAAAGGTCTCTTAGTGCGAACTTTGACCATCAGACCAAGCGCATGGCTTTAGAGCCGGGTCGCAATTAAATATGGCATACTAAAAATTTGGCTATATTCGGGTAAGCAGTTTTTGGGGAAAAACTACTCCGAATACACACACGGGAACTTTAATTATAATCACCCTGTATATACTCCGACAATAAAATCGTGTACCGAAATGTTGTTATATCATTGGATAGATATTCTTGATCCAAATCCAACGGCATCTCATCCGTAGCAGTTGCAAGATCGAGAAAGGGAAAATTAAGGATTGAAGAGCAGCTAGGTTCTTTTACTGCACACCAACTCCGGTTATATCAACATATGGCAATTTCCTACTGATGGAGTTGGATTGGAAATGGAGGCTCCATCTATCGATGGTCACCCCAGATTCGGTAGGTAAGGAACTTGTTTACTTTGTTCCTCGCCCGGATCGAACCTGTGATCCCTCACAGTAATCTTCATGGTGGAAGACAATCATCTTACCACCACTACCTCTACTACTATTAAACCACATATTCACCGCGTCCGTATTCCTCTGCGGAATTTCTAACGAATTGACTCACTAAAATGTGCGTACGTGTTGTGAACCTACCGTGGATTTTGTTGCTTTGTTATGTGTGGTGCGGTCGTCTGCCATAAATTTTTCAGACTATGCGTGAAGTGTAATGATTGAAGATTTGTACCGTTGTGTAGGTCTGTTGTTCTCGCTGTGGTGAGACTTTTTAGTAGGAGAGAGCGGCTCGCGTTCGCACCTCGAAGTTAGGAATCGTAAAAAACCAACTTCAGCCGAGAATCCAGCACGATGCCCGCACGACCGCACAGTGACAGCGTCTCAACACTGCAACACTTGGGCCCTATCAAGATCTTGTAGCTGACACCAAAATTTCTGAGGTGTTTCGCCAGTAATCCCAACATGGTTATCATGGGTTATGCAGACATACATTACCGCTGACCGCCCAGAGAATAGTAATCTGTCGCGAGTCACTTAAGTGACCTGCGGCACAGTTGCAGAGCATTTCAACAGGCCTCCGTGCAGTTCCACATCACCCGCGGCACTGTCTCAGATCACTCAAGTGATCCGACGCATATTTACAGATCGTGTAAATGACCTATGGTGATGCTCAAAGATCAATTAAAGTGGCCCGCGACACGTTTGGAAACTAATGAAGTGACCCTCACATCACATCATTGGCGTGAGCCAATTATGTGGGTTCACGCTCTCCTAAAGGTTGAGCACCCTTGGCTTAGAATATATAAGCTCAACCAGTAAATGTGTCGCGAGTTACTCAACCGATCTGTAACTGTGCCGCGGGGGTCACTTAAGTGATCTATAAATGTGTCGCCAGCTGCTTGAGTGCCCTAGAAATTACCATGGGTAAATTGAGCGATGTAAATTTGTACCACGGGTCGCTTAAGACGTTGTAACTGTGTCGCGGATAACTCAAGTTATCTGTACCGTGAGCCACTTAAGTAATGTGGAACTGCCCTGCGGGTCACTTAAGTCATCTGTAAATGTACCACTTTTACAAAATTTACCTTTGAGGCCGTGGGCCTTACCAGATGAATCCGAAGGCCATATTTGGCCCGCGAGATATGGGTTCAGCATATATGCTTCAAGCCGTTACTTTCTGATACTTTTAGCCCGGACAACCTGTATATGGGTGAAACAAACTTAACGACACCATATTCACTACAATAGCGATGAATTTATCCAAAAGATAAAGAATCAAAGAACAAGGGTGAAAAAAAACACAAAAAGGATGAAAATTATCATGGCGGAATATTTCTTGAATAATTGCTAGTAGAGGGAATTACGAATAGTTCTCGTCAAAGAAATTCTATAAGTATGAATGAATCAATGGGGGAGGGGGAGCGTCAGGGCAAAGGCTCACGAGGTGAGCACCTGTAGAGCCTGGGGCCGTATACGATTGAGAAGAAATCACACCAGCGGCAGTAGAAAATTTTATTGAATGCACGGATGAGATCCCTTTTGATATAGCTAGAGCAACACTAAATGTCCAATCAGGTCCGACAGTCATGTCGCATATAATTGTTTGAAATGTTTGCCTCCCCCCTGCTGGAATGAAGCACCAGCGGCATGGGCTGGCCCAGCTTGGCTCAGTGTTCCTTGGCGAATACTTGCTTCCTGAACACTCTCCGTGCAAAGCCGCTTGAAAGTTAATGACGCTTAACGCCGCTTTGCTTTCTCTGTGTTGTGACTGAGGGCGTTCTTCGGTCAAAATGTGCGGCCAGTCGGATTGGAAGTATTGGGTGGAGATACGGGGGGGGCGTGGGGAGCACCAGCGTCAAAGGTGGAGTCGACTGATATGTTTATATGAATTGACATCATCATCGTGCCACCCCCCCCCCCCCAGACTTTCAAGTCTATCTTCGCCTATGATTGGAAGAAAGGCGGATCCTTTCACTTAGGACTGAAAAGCCTTTCGCATGTGACGACCATTACCAATGGTAGAGCGACCACACTACTAACCCATGGCCAAGTTGGACACTAGTGCGAGCTTAAACGAGAGTCTCCCTTATAACTCCTTTTAACTATCAGAAAAGACTACGAATAAACATTTTTAAAAACATAAATGTGAAACATATCATTTCTTTCTTTTAAAATATAATGACTGTCATTTATTACCGATATATATTTTTTATTTTATGAATTTAATAAAGAATTTTAATTAATTTTATGACATAAATTCATATAATATTTTTGTATTCCTGATTCGAATAGTAAGATGCTTATGTAACGATAGTTGGTAGCATCAGATAGTTGGTAGATAGATGGTAGCATCATTTCTTATACGAATTTCAGTAATAATAACATCGGTATGCATACATCAGTGGTACATGTAATAGTAGGGGAGATAGGGCTCGTTTGCAACAGTTGGCGGGGTTTTTTTTAAGAGCAAGTATGGTTTAGTTATGAAAATTTTGATTGTGTCCACGGAAACTACATTTACGAGGATACATTATGGCATTTTTTTCATATTCCTGAATACCTAACACTCAGACGTCGAGAGTGCTTGAAAGTAAAGTTTGACCAACCAGCCCCAACAGCACTTGGGGTTGTTTGGCACGTGGCCAACAACCACATAAGTTAGCCAACCAACCAACCAACCCCCAAACAGGATTATAGGATTTTCAAATAAATGTGAGGCGGCAGAGGTGACCAGGCATCTCAAATTACAGTACCTAATACACGAAAATTAAACGCTTGGTTACACGTTTCAGCTGTCTAATGGAAATAACATCTCCCCATGTGTTTACCACAGAAAAAAAATATTGAAATGCGAAAAATTTACTTACCAAATTGAGAAACAGAAATTCTGGTACAGTATCACCATCACAGATAGGATCGCACTTAAAACAATTTTCTAGGGTCGTGCTGGTAGTGAAGGTCACATGAGTTGACTCTAGCCTCCCATGAGACGTATCTGGTGGAAGCCAGAAGCCAATGGCCAACCTACCCCTTACGCAGAAAACATTCAAACGTCATTTCCCAAGTTTTGAAATTTGCACCAATTTTCTCATATTTCTGGTACAGAATAATGAGTACAACAACACCAGGAAGACGTGTTGCCAACTTTTTTTTTACAGGTAACGGGAAAATGATGGAGTAGAACATATTTCGTCTACACCAGAGGAAGCACAATCTCCGACCCCGTGAGCCAAATGCAGCCCACAAGTGGGTTCGATCAGGCCCGAGAAAGGTGTTCCGGTAGAAATAAAGAGCTATAGCAAGTCTCAATATAATAAAATATAATTCATTAAAAAATGTATGTGTGAGACAATTATATAAAATGAGTATGTATAATAGATAATTATAAAAAGAAGAATCATAAAATTACCAAAAATTATTCATAATTTCATAAGTAGGATTCCTCGAAAATAACAGCAAAAATGGAACATTCCATAAAACAACCGATATCGACTATACAACCCCCTTGCAACATGAATGGCATACAGGCCCGTCATTTAGGGGGGGGGGGCAGGGAGGGCGTTGCCCCCCCCGGCTTTTGAAAATACACTAAAAATGGTATATATACACAGTCAAACCTCGTTAATGAGTCACTCTTGGGAGAGAAAAAATATGACTTAGTAAGCAGAGTGACTCGTTAAACGGAGTAAGCCGTAGCTGTGCCAATTGCCGCCTGAGGACAACTGGGACTTCCAAAAAGTGACCCGTTAAGCGGAGTGACGTGTTAACCGGATGACGCGCTAACGAGGTTTGACTGTACATATACAAATATATATATACTTTGAGTACATGTGATTTGCCCCCCCCCCCCCGGAAAAAGTTGAAATGACGGCCCTGATTGCATATTTGAATACTACATGTTTATTTGGATACTTTTCCTACTTGGAAGCATGCCTGTAGGATCCACAGTTCGGCAGTAAAACCCCATACGCCCTGTTTGTTACCTATGCACCCTGTAGCCTATATACAAGTTTCTGTCCCGCGAAGAGCAGAAATATCTCATATCTGACCCTGCAGGCTGAAAATGGTTGTGACCATCATCCCGGGAACATCTCTAATCAGCAGCCCACAGGTTGAGAAACACTGCACTAAATTGTTCCGTTTACTTAATCCTTCAAGCGGTTTTTTTTAAATTTTCCTGATCCGCATTATAACTTCCACATCGGAAATAAAATCGTATTAAGAACCCGAGTTATTTCGGGAGGGGGGGGGGGAGGTGACCGAACATCAAGTTTGACGAGATATCTCGGGATTGCCGCTGCAAGGGCTAAGCACGCTTAAATTACCCTCGATATCTGGTAATTTTCACCTAATTTTGGTCAGGTAACCAACTTTAACACTGTGGTCTGTACTAATAACATTCTGAAAAATTTCATCATTGACTTCCGCGGTAAATAAATATTTATCGAAATTTGGAATTTTCTCTTCAAAATATGAGGAATATGTTTACCAAGAATGCAAACCTTGAAATACGTCGAACAACCCACACGCATGAAATTCCCAAAAGCTTTCAACGACGGGAAAAATGATACATCTTTTGTTTTGTCCATTGAATCACGTCATGCCCTCGAAAGAGTGCATTTCTTCAGAAGTTACTCCGTGCATAAGAAATGCGTTTGTTGTTTTTTTTTTAAAGATCCCTATGAAACGGAAAGTCTTCACTGAAACAAGACCATGGTGATATATATTTTTGCATATGAAATACAGGGTGTCCCTTAAATTCGTAAATAGTATAAACATAAAAAACTCAAAGAAATCAGCATATTTGAATGAGATTTGCGAAAATGGATATTTTTGATAAAGGAAAAAACTCTAATTTTTTTTTGTCCATAGAAGGCGCTGTAACCCAGTCCGGTGATTGAACTTCAACCTTTTTTCAATCTCTTCCGTGTCTGAAATGCTCGTAAAACTTCAGTCTAAGATTTGTGGCTGAGATAAAACAACTTCTCCAATATTGCTCTACCCACGAATGTCAGTATCACAATGAAAACCTTATGTAAGCGCAAGTAACAGGAAAATTCAGATATGATCTCTGAATGAATTTTATAGGATTCTGATTTGCATATTTTCAATGATTTGCTTCCGGGCAGCGTCTCCTATCGACTAAAAATTTTAACTAATTTGATTTAACCCAAACAAAAATCAGCTTTCGTGAGAATAACTTTTTCGCAAACCGCATTCAAATATACCCAATCTTTCAATTTTTTTACGAATACTTTTCCTAATTGGAAGCATGTTTCTTAGGATCCTGGGACATTATCCGAACATGCTGCCTATGCCGTGTATAGAACTGCCGTAGAATTCAATATCTTGAATCTGTTTAAATGACCAAAATGATGACGTGGATATAGGATATATTCAATTTTCGGAAAATTTGTCCTTCCGACTTTTATCATATATTTCTGCTCTTTCTGTGTTTCTGTCCGCTCCCTTGCCTTGAATCTGATTTTCTGACCGCAGCCCTGATTTTTTTTTCCCCTGCATTCCGATGTCCCACAACTGCCCTTTACTTGTATTTTTGTTCACTTTTAACCTTTCTTGAACATTTGAACCTTCCCAAATTTGCTCTTTCTTAAATTTCTCCACCTGCGTTTTTTTTTGTCACTCCCCCAGCTTTTTACCCCCTTTTTGCTTTTTTTTTCTGAATTTGTGCCCTCCCCCCCCCCTTTTGGCCTGAATTTCTCCGTTCCATGTCGTGTCCTGAATTTCATCCGATGCCTTTTTCTGAATTCTGCACCCACCCCCCTCCCCAGACTTTAGCTGAATTTCCCTCCTCTCAGTCTTCTTCCCGAACTTCTACGCCCAACCCTTTCCTGCATTTCTTGTCTTCCGCGCCTGAAAACTTTACTGAATTTCTTCCCCTCCGCCAATTGCTCTTTTCTGAATTTCTGTCTCCCCCCCCCCCCGGTACTTTTCCTGATCTGAATTTCTCACTCTTCGAATTTCTGCTCTACCCTCTTGCTCACACTTTGCTGAATATATATTTAACTATAAAGGTTGGCCTCAGTCACCCTTTTTCCTATAATCCCCCCCCCCGCTGTAGAATTTTGCCCTCCTACCTTCCACTTTCCTGAATTTCTGCCCTTATTGCCCTTCTCTGACTTTCTGCCCACCTCCCTCTGTCCTCTCTTAAATTTTTTCTCTCTTTGTCTCGCACTCGCATGAATTTCTGCTGTTTTCCTCGTTCTTAAATTTCTCCTTAATTATTTTTTTTTCAATTTCTTCTCCAGGCAGGGGAGAGGAAATTTCTGAATCCTCCCCTCCCCCCGAGCTTTTCCCTCTGAATTTCTGATTTACCTCCTGCCTTTTTTTTTTTTCTTTCTTTCTTCTCCTTGCCCTTTTATTTCAATTTTTTGCCCTCACTGCCCTTCTGTTCCTTACCGAATTATTTCTAAAATGTCTAACATTCACCCACCCGGTCTATCACAGCCCGTGGAGGCTTCGATGATAACTCCCGCGAGAGAGAGATATATACCAAGGACTCAATAGAGAATCGCGCAGAAAATGACTTCCGTTCACGAAACGGCGCAAAACATTCCACATTGTAATAATTTCCCGCAATGCCAACATATAGACAGAATACCAGGCACTAATTATAAAACAGGAAAAATTCAGGAGGTATATATATCCACCCCCCCCCCCCCTAATGACATTTCTTCGCGGGTATATGATAAAGAACACCACGCGATGACGATGATGATGAAGGGCGAAGATGATCACCCCAAACAGAATTTAATTACCGCGCTATTACAAGGCCCTTCTATCAATTTCCCGGTTGAAAACCAAGATGCAAACGAAAGCACAAAATACAATCGCGAAATGTTTTGGAAAGGGGGAGAGAGAGAGAGCAAATACATATTTCTTTTGCTTTTTTAACCCCCTCTACCGTTCAGAAAGACTTGGTGTTCCTCAAACAGTTCCGGCTGGTTTTGAACTTCCTTTAGAAATTGGATTTTAATTTGGCATTGCCTGGGAAATAAAATTCTTCACACACACACACAGAATCTATCGCTGTGTCTCCTTCTCTTTCTTCTCTCCCTTCTGATTACTCCTCCTGATCTCATTTCAAAGAAAATCTTGAGAGAAAAGAGAGAGTTTGTTTGTGTGCAGATAATTCTCCGAACGTGTCTCTTGTCGTGAGTATTCACAACATCTGGATAATTACAAGGTTTTGGAACGAGGAAGAGGATATGGAAATATATATTATCTAACACACATTGTGTCCCTGTCCCAAAGACAAAACCAAAAAGCGTTCGTTCTCTGTCCCTGGAGAATACGAATGGTGGAGATCGTTTGCATTTTCGACAATTACTTTTCTACTACTGCTAATTTGCAGAATGATGATGATGATGGTTTCGGCGTGTTCCGGTGGCAACAACGTCGGATAACCAATCCTTTTTTTTTTTTGGATCTGGAATTGTACGATGTCATTCCATCTGCCATTTTGATCTGGACGAAATCGGGGTGAGAGAGAGAGAGGGGGGGAGATAAGATTTTACCATTCATATACATATGTATGTTATTTCGAATGCGACACCGGTGTCGAGATTTGTATGTTACAAGTGTTTAAAAGTCACGATCAGGTGTTGTTTGGTGGAAAATGGTAATTCTAAGTGATTGAGATCCGTGTTTATACAGGATTTGTATATTGATGAGTAAGTTTTCCCGGTATTAAATCGCATGTTACAAACTGTGGAACTAGAAATTTTGTTTGTTTGCATCGTCGCTGATAATGTCGTCAGTGATAATTATTATCGTTGTAATTTTAATCAAGAATAGTCATTTCATTTCTTACCGTACACCACCCAGGCTCTATCGACAATTGTCAATTTTAGCCATTGCCCCGGATGAAGAGACTGGGAAGTGTCGGGTCTTTGTTATGCATATAAATATATGTATTACATATATACACGACATAAAACTCATTAAAAAGAAAAAGTTGGAATTTTAAGGAATAGGCAAGGAAATGTGGATTTGAAACAAGTAGGAAACTGTGAGTTCATGAATGGTTACGTTAGACTCCTGACCTTTCGAGCCAAATAGGAGCTTTTCCGCCGTTGCCCGCCGACAATTTTTGGAAAATAACTATTTAAGATAGAAAAAACAATTAAATCACACAAAAAAAAAAATATTCCAAGAGAACTCTCTGGCCATTTAAATATACACTGCTGTATTTAGAACTGTGAGATGCTTTCCAGATTCAATAGGAATGTTGTGCGTTTGATACATTGAAAGGGCCGTCGTAACGAATTCGGAAGACCCACGGTGAAAACACTTTTTGGGACCTATGATTTCATATATATCTAATCGGTGTCCAGAAGGTATACATAATTACCGAATCTTCAGAAATGATGCAAAACACCTCAATGAAAGATATAAGTTTAGAATTATCGAAAAAAATAATTTCATAATTGATGAAAATTTATAATTAATGGAAAATAGCTGCAGAACTACTGATATAAATAACTGCAGAATTACTGATAGACATAATTACAGAGCTACTGATAGAAATAACTGCAGAACTACTGATAGAAATAACTGCAGAACTACTGATAGAAATAACTGCAAAACTACTGATTTAAATAATTGCAGAACTACTGATAGAAATAATTGCATAACTACTGATATAAATAATTGCAGAACAACTAAAAGAAATAATTGCAGAACTACTGATACAAATAATTGCAGAACTACTGATACAAATAATTGCAGAACTACTGATACAAATAATTGCAGAACTACTGATACAAATAATTGCAGAACTACTGATACAAATAATTGCAGAACTACTGATACAAATAATTGCAGAACTACTGATACAAATAATTGCAGAACTACTGATATAAATAATTGCAGAACTACTGATACAAATAATTGCAGAGCTACCGATACAAATAATTGGAGCACTACCGATACAAATAATTGGAGCACTACTGATAAGAATAATTTCAGAATTGCTAAAAATATTAGTTCATGAAAAAAAAAATTAGATTAAGAATTCCGAAAATTAAGTTAAGAATTCGCGTAAAAATAATTTCATGACTAATGAAAATTTAAAATTAATGAAAAATAATTTGAGAATTATCGGCACAAATTTCTCGGAATTAATGAAAGAAATAGTTAATAAAAAAAACTGGAATCGGCGAAAGAAATTATTTCGAAAAAATAAAAATTCAAATTTCATGAAAGAAATGATTTCGGAGTAAATAAAAAAAATTAATAACTTAAAGAACCCCGTTTAATGATGGGGGAATGCCACGGTGTGACTTGATGGCCCGCGGGCTCCATGAAAAGTTTGTCTAAGCCCGCAATGTCTGAAAGTTTGAAGACCACAGTTATGGGCAGTGTGTTAATCCAATGTTCCTCTGCCGCGGGTTCGCCGACGGGTGGGAAATTTCTAATTTCTAGCACCGGTCCGCGAAAGATTTTCCAACCAAATTTATACTGCTATACTACATAATTTTAGGTTTATCAAATAAAATACCGCCTCTCTCTCTCTCTACATCGATTTCATATGTGACTGTTAACTGGTCCGTAAACTACTTTACATTACCAACTTTTCTTTGTCGGATCGCACAGGATATACTTGGTTCATATGAAATTGATTGCGAAGGATAAATATTGTTTTTGTCTTTCGTAAACGTCTTGATTGCAACTTTAACAGCTTTGTGACCGGTTGAGTGATTTTTTTTTTACTGTTCTCTGGCAACTTTGATAGATTTGTAACCGGTTGAAAGATCTTCCTAACTGTTCGCGGGTCACGTTATATCTTTTTGCTACCGGTTGAGTGATTTTTTTAACTGTTGTGAGCCATTTTAATGGTTCTGTGACCGGTTGAGTGATTTTTACAAATGTTCGAAAGTCAATTCTGAGCTTTTTTTGATGGTTGAGTGATATTTCTAACTTTCCGCGAACCCACTTCAATAGCTTTCTGGTCGGTTATTAAAAATTAAATAGAAAATTTGAATAATATTTCTAATAATTTTAAATTTTAAGAAGTCATAAAAAATTAAATGAATGAATTTAAAAATCATTAATCAAAAATCAATTATAAATTTAATTTTTAAAATCAATTTTAAAAAGTATTAAACAAAGCGTTGCGCAAATGCAACATCCGTCAAAAATGGGCTGTTCGCGGGCAATACACAATGAAATTAATCAACGGTACAAAATTCCCATTTGAATGCCACGATGGAAGTTTCAAACAATAATGAGAATTGGTGGACAAATGTGGCCCGATCTCTCACCCCAAATCAAACGGGGTTCCCTAATCATAGGGGAAAAATTTCGATGTAAATTTGTGTTCAACATGCGTTTTTTTCTCAAATTTTTAGTTATTTCCTAATTTCTTAAAATAATTACAGAAAAAAAAATCATTTTTGTTCTTAGACAAACTAGCAAAAAAGTGAAATAGCCTAAATCCAATGCTTCTGTAGAGCACTAAATACACTAGGAAAAATATATTACTATACTAGGAATCAAGGAAACAGTTATTTTCCGGATATTATGCTGAGGTGAGCTCGGAAAGAAAAGTCATCACGAACCCAGGCCCTCTTGCATACCGGGTAAGCATGCTACCATCTACACCACTGGAGACGCATGAATCTGCCTTCCTAATTTCACGCACTGTGTCGTGAGGCGCTGAAGTAGAGGCATTAGTAGCCTCTAAACCGTCCCACCCGGGGGCCATTTCCTGAAGTTAAGAGAGGCTACTAATGCCTCTACTTCAGCGCCTCACGACACAGAGCGTGAATTTAGGAAGGTAGATTCATGTGTCTCCAGTGGTGTAGATGGTAGCATGCTTGCCCGGTATGCAAGAGGGCCTGGGTTCGAGTCCCGGCGGAGACGTGATGACTTTTCTTTCCGAGCTCACCTCAGCATAATATCCGGAAAATAACTGTTTCCTGGATATCTCTGGCTGAGAAAAAAGCCATCTATATCTCTCTATACTAGGAATGTCTAGCATAAACTGTAATGTACCAAACAGCATTTTTACATGTTCCTGTTGCTTAATTTTCCGCGGAGCACTTACATAGTTTCACGATAGGTGGAGTGGCTTTTTTTTAACTGTTCGCGAGCTGCAATGAAATTAATGGGGCAAAATTTCCACTTGAGTACCAGAATGGAAATTTCGAACAATAATAAAATTGGCGGCGTCATAACGGGTGGGTAAATGGGACGGGTACCTTAATCATAGAAGGAGAAAAATTGATATTTGCAGTGTCTTACTCAAAAATTCACATTTCATAGATTGATTCGTGTATTTTTTCTCAAATTTCTAATTATTTTTCTATTTACAGAATAAAATAATCTTTGTTTTCAAACTAGCAAAAAAATTCAAATACATTTACTTCCATACAGCTTTATATTATATTCGATACTTCGATACTTATTATATTACTTATAATACTTAATATAAAAGCTTATATTACTTCGATACAGCTCTAAATACACTAAAAAAATTATTATATACGAGGAATGTCTAGTATAAACTGGAATGTACCAAATACAGTATTTATATATGTTTAGGCTGTATAGTATTTTTTTTGTACAAAAAAAAAGGCATTTATTTTGAAAGCCCAGCAGGCACATGACACAAAATGCAACATAGAAAGCGAAAGATGACACACTCATAGGTCGGTCATCCATCCCCCGTCCTTACAAAAATATGTTTCTTTCTCGAACTTTTCTTTTTCGTGTTTTCTTTAGTGGCAACACTTGAATAAACAGCGATAACAAATATATATCACGGTGAAAAGTTTACTTCGATATAATCTTATTTCTTTGGGTATTTTTTCCCAGACCTTGTTGCTTCTGTTTCGAGGTTATCATTGCAAATTGGAGAATCGGTCTAACATTTGGACTGATTTTGTTTTTTCGGACATTTTGTCTTGTTAATTTCAATGGTCCCTTCTGAAATTATCAGATTATAATGGCTAGATTCTTACATCATGATGAGAATAAGAATATTTTTGCACTGAGAAATCCAGTAATTGTTGCAGGATTATCAATCGAAATTATTTAATTAATCCTCTCATTCCAAAGATTCCTCAGATGGGATAATTTTAATTAGAGCGCTAATTTTGAACATAAATTGCAGTTCAGGGTAATTTACTATTTATCAAGGAAATGAAAATTGAATTTATTTATTTAATTGAATTTATTATTATTACAATTATCCATCACGAATTTTATTTTCAATCCCTTCCATACAGTGTGCTTTTTTACCCTGAACATAAAATATTTCAGCAAATATGACACAGACAGGAATCCAACTTTTTCTAGATGATGAAGTTATTGTCACTTATACAGCCGTATTTTGTACTGAAACGACACTAAAAGATATACAGGGTGGGTAAAAAGTCCGTAGAAACTTTAAAAATTCATAAAAGCCGGAAAAATCACTGAAATATAGAATGGTTTGCAGGGTTAGCATCGCTAGGTCACAGGAAAATTTTTAAGACAGGAAAAAAATAATAACTCCTAAAACAGCCGATAGGTGGCGTTGACGTGTACAAGTCAAAGAAAAGATACGCAAATAACAAACAGAATGCCTCCAAATCGTTTACTACAGCAACACGTATTTCACATGACCACCACCACCACAGGGGATAACGCATTGCAGGCGAGTCACAAATCCAGCAACGGCAGAGTGCAGCAGGTCCACATACACGGTTTACAACGTTGAACTGGTTGTGGGTTAGGAGCGCAAGTTCTTATAACCGTCTCATTTGCATATTTCCACCGAAGTCGCTCATACTAGTGCCACCTATCGGCTGTTTTTGTTTTTTTTCCCCCTGTCTTAAAAGAATTCCCGTGACGTAGTGATGCTTACCCTGCAAACCGTTTTTTATTTCGGTTATTTTTCCGGTTTTTATGAATTTTTAAAGTTTCTACGGACTTTTTGCCCACCCTGTACTTTCTGTAGTACCAAAAAATAGTGTAATTCGTTTTTTGACAATGCATTTACCATTTTTATTCAGATACTCACATAGTTATGTTGCATCCTTTCAAAAAACTGCTTTGACAGTCATGGCATCATCAGATACGAGCAAGCCTTCAATAAAAGTTTTTCTGTAACGTCGTTCCATACTTCTAATTATGTCCTGGTCCAAAGGCTGGATAAGTGTTGTATTCGCTTGGAAAAGGAGGCTTGTTATTTTGCCATCATCACTTTTGAATTCAAAAGTGCGGCATGTCGGAGTTGTTGTACATTAACAGCAGTGCCTCCTGCGGCAACTGCTTTTCGACCAGAGCTGCTTCAAGCTCTAACTTGAGGCACGAAAACGTTGTGGAACCATTCTGAAAAAAATTATTTGGTACATACAAGCACTTTTTTTGGGCATAAAAGTCACAGGCAATGCGTTCATATTTAAATATTCAAAGTCACGTGGTTTTTTTGGATTTACCAATTACAAGCAGGAGTGGTTGCCGGTGGAGAATTTGCAATCGGCATTGCATTTGAACAGTGAAACCTGGGCTGTTTTTTCCGTATTTTTTTTACACGGTGACGGATAAACAGAAACTGACGGTCAAACGAAGTTTTACTGTATATTACATGAAAAAATAACACCACCGGAACCAGTCTGGGACGGCATAGAAAAAAATTAATTATTAATTGCGGAATTCGATGTGAACGTGATTAATTTTATAATTTCATCGACGTAATACAAGATGTCGCGACAGAATTTTCGAGAAAGTTCGAAAATAGTCTCGAAAAGTTTCCGCATTTATGTAAATGTTAAAGTTATGTCTAGTGATGAAAGAGTGCCTATGGGTGGAAGAAATTAAATTCGAAAAAGTATGGAAGATATCACTGCGGCTTCGTATCGAATTGCAAAATGAACATGGGTCTTCAGGTGAGAATGTGAACTGAAGATAATGGGTTAATAAATGTATAATATCTAATAAAAAAAAATTCACGTAAATACGAAAATTAATTTCTTTAATAACTCGAAAGCACAGAGTGGGCTTTAAAACCATTTCACCGGGCTCGTTTCAGCCTATCTGTCTGCAATCTGTCCATCGTATTCTTGATATTCGCAAACGCGGTTTTATTTGTCCCGCCTGTATCTGCAAAAGACAGATTTTATTATATGATTGCGATTCACAACAGTGCGTCGCGGCACTTTAGTGTGCCACCCAAATTTCTCGAGATTCGCCAAGGATGCCACAACGTATCCGAAAATTTTGTCTCATTCACAAGAGTTCCACGAATTCGAGAAAAAAAAGGGAATGCTTCAATTACATCGAAGTTAGATTACCCAGGACATACCTACCAGACGCGGCGCCCCGTGCGAAAATAACAGCGGAGCTTATTAGCCCCGATTTTTTTTTTTCTTTTGTGAGGGAGGGAAATCGAAAATTCTGAAAATGAAAATCGTGAAAATTCAGGAAATGAAAATCGTGAAAATTCAGAAAATGAAAATCGTGAAAATTCAGAAAATGAAAGTCGTGAAAATTCAGAAAATGAAAGTCGTGAAAATCCAGAAAATGAAAATCGTGAAAATCCAGAATATATGAAAGAAATACAGTCAAATCCCGTTTTAACGAATACGGTAATAGCAAAAATCCCGTATTAACGAATACGGTAATAGCAAAAATCCCGTATTAACGAATACGGTAATAGCAAAAATCCCGTATTAACGAATACGGTAATAGCAAAAATCCCGTATTAACGAATACGGTAATAGCAAAAATCCCGTATTAACGAATACGGTAATAGCAAAAATCCCGTATTAACGAACACCTTCACAGCGAAAATCTCGTTTTAACGAATACTGATACAGCGAAAATCTCGTTTTAACGAATACTGATACAGCGAAAATCTCGTTTTAACGAATACTGATACAGCGAAAATCTCGTTTTAACGAATACTGATACAGCGAAAATCTCGTTTTAACGAACATTTTTCTAATCCCCCCAGATAGGTTTTCATAGAAACAATGCAAAACCTGGAATTCCTTAATATCGGAGTTACGTTATAGCGAAGTGGTTTCTGCGGTCCCGTCTCTTGGAGTTCGTTATAACGGGATTTGACTGTAGTTTCAGAATTGAAAGTTAAGAATTACAGGTCTGATGAAAATTCGGAATTCTAAAATGATGAAAATTCGGAATTCTAAAATGATGAAAATTCGGAATTTTATAATTTATGAAGTTCAGAATAAATAAAAAAAATAATTTCAGAATTGATGCAAGTTTAGAATCCTAGAATTGATGCAAGTTTAGAATCCTAGAATTGATGCAAGTTTAGAATCCTAGAATTGATGCAAGTTTAGAATCCTAGAATTGATGCAAGTTTAGAATCCTAGAATTGATGCAAGTTTAGAATCCTGGAATTGATGCAAGTTTAGAATCCTAGAATTGATGAAAATTGGAAATGGAAATTTAGGATTTATGAAAGAAATAATTTCAGAACTGTTTCTTTCCAAATGAAAATGCAGATTTCCAAAATTGACGAAACTTCAGAATTTATAAAGGAAATCATCGTTCACATAAATGCGGGGCCCGGTGTGATCCCACCTCTGAGATTACCACGTCTCAAACTCGAATTAACAATTCTTTGACGAATAGCGAAGTATGTATTGATCAAAGCACAGCTTCTCAACTTATGGTACGCACGCAAACTTGAAATATGAAATTATTATTCAATAAAACTATTCTACGAGTTATCTGCAAATCGATTCAATAGACTGATATCTATGTACGTAGAAATAAAAGACCGAACCATTTTAAATTCCAGTCCACCGAGTTATTTCTGGCATTTCAAGAGTCCTTACATCTGGAACTGGGGGCAAAACACAACATTAAAATACATAAAGTACACACGTGAGGTAAATAATCGATAATTTTAAAACTCAAACTAAAATAATCACTAACTACTCTTACAAAAAAAATGCAAAAATATTCAACGAAAAAATATATAATATAACATTATATTTCTTCAAAAATCAATTTGTTCAATTATTGCTTCCGAAAAAAACAAATAATAATAATAATAATAATCACCGATAATCCATAAAAATGCAGATTTCTAAAATTATACTAATTCCTCGCAAATACTTCCAATTCTATCAGATTTCCGAGAAATATTCTAATACCTCGTAAATACTTCCGATACAAATATAAGACAATAGTGATAATCTGTATAACCCCAACAACATTGAAATAATTAAAAATTATGCAAAAAAAATATCGTAATCATTTTTGTGGTAAATTTATCGAAATCTCATCTTATTAAAATAATAAAACCATATCAGTATAAGACAAGGAAAAAAAAATAATGATAATGACTCAATTCTTCTCTTTCCTAAGATAAGAAATTATTATAACTCTTTATTCTGTTTATTAAAATACCCATTTTTTTTCCTTAAAAAAAGTGATCATCAAAAAAACAAAAACCATATTTTATCTCATGATCACTAAAATGAGTTGTAAGAAGGAGAAGCACAAAAATAGGTATTTTCGATTTCCCCCCCGCACACGTGATCATACACGAAACCATGTTTTGAATATTTTATCTCTCAACAACAAATTTTATTGAGAAGAAATCGCATTAGCGCGATACTTTTTATTCATTTTTTATTATTCTTGTTGTTGTTATATCGGGGGGGGGGGGGGAGAGAGGGTTGTTTTCTTTTAAATATATATATGAGACGGTAATAAAGCTGTGAAACCCTCATTACAACGTATTTGTGACGGGGGAGGGGGGGGGGGAGTTTAAAAAATTGGTTATACCGGGGAACAATCTAGCTTTAATAACGCCCTATGTGTTGGCTTTTTTACATTACTCGTACGTTATATGTATTTTTCCCATGAATATTCAAAAACCGAGAATTTTTAAGAGATGTGTACATCTAAGGGGGGTGGGGTGGTGGTGGGTGATGGGGGGGGGGCGAGGGTGAGCTGTTTTGCATATCATCTGACTTGCAAACAACTCGGTGATTGCCCCCTCCTCCCTCACTCGCGCCCATCATCACGGGGTCTGAAACCGAAACTAACAGCCCACTTCTACTAGAGACTTTTGAAAATTTTTCTTATGTCTCTTATACTTGTTTTTTTTTCTCGTGGGAATAGCCCTTGCCAATGTATTTCAGCCTTCCCTCATGCTCACAGCCGCCCCCCACTTTCTTAAATATATTCTTAGCTTCTTGATTACTTCGTCAAGGATCTAGCGGCTGTGATGATGAAAAGAGAGGTTTTTGAAAGGGGAGAGAGGATAAAAGAAAACAATGAATTAAGTGAAAAATGTGAAAGGAAAATGGCAATGAATATATAATACACGTGTTGTTTGGACTAATGAATTGTTTGATTGGTGGGAATTAGTATTTGATCGTGAAATAATTCTGTGTAAATGAAATCTTGAATTTACTTTTTTGAATTTAGGTGATTATTGTCAGCGTATGGGAGGAAAATAAAATAGGGATTATGTGTATTTAGAATCAAGTCATTATTTGGATTTTATAATGAAAACATTTTCATTATGTGAAGGATAATATAAAAATGAAATGTAATTAATTATAAAAAAGAATATACTTCTCGAAAAAATTATCTGAAAATAATAAGAAATTATCAGAATTTATCAAAAATAAGTATTTCAAAAACATCATCTGAAAATGTTATTAGGAAATATAAGCAAGATGCATTGTAAGACATTATCAGGAAGGTGCCTTATCAGAAAGATGCATTATAAGAAATTATCATAGAGATGCATTATAAGAAATTATCATAGAGATGCATTATAAGAAATTATCATAGAGATGCATTATAAGAAATTATCATAGAGATGCATTATAAGAAATTATCATAGAGATGCATTATAAGAAATTATCATAGAGATGCATTATAAGAAATTATCATAGAGATGCATTATAAGAAATTATCATAGAGATGCATTATAAGAAATTATCATAGAGATGCATTATAAGAAGTTATCAGAAAAATACATTATAAGAAATTATATCCGGAAGATGCATTGTAAGAAATTATCAGAAAGGTGCATTGCAAGAAATTATCAGAAAGGTGCATTGCAAGAAATTATCAGAGAGAGGCATTATAAGAAATTATCAGAAATGCATTATATAAATATGTATGTAAAAGAAATTATCAGAAAGGGTCATTATATAAATATATATGTGTAACTTATTATCAGAAAGATACATTATATGTTACAGTAAATGTGATAAATCAGTTATTACGTAGAATTACCGGTTATTATGCATACTTACCAATCGTCTTGGTAAGTTTGATAAATTTATCACTTTTACAGTCGAATAGGCATAATACCCACGCGTCGTTGGTAAATTTTATGAATACTAAAAAAATATCACTTTTATCGGAGATCATGCATAGTAAGCCAGTGTAATTGTCATTTACTGATTGGTAAATTAGTACCTTGGCAATCCTGTGGTTAGGGATCTAACCTTTGACTGTGCAGGTCTGGGTCCGAATCCTGGTTCGCCGTGGTTGTCTGCCAACACTAATAAATTTCCTGGACAGATCATAAGGACCTCAGGAAAATGTGAGGATCACATTATAAATTCGATAAATATGGGAAAAAAAATTCCCGATGTGTCTAGCATGTGTGATGAATATAGTCGGACGCCGATATAATGATAACAAATTTAACGATCGTATCCTGAAATGCATAATAATACAATACACGCATGAATTATCATGTATAGTATATCATATATTACGATTTATTATGTTTACCAACGACGTGACGTTTGGGTATTATGCATAATCACCGATAAAAATGAATAATTTAGGGAAATTTTTCAAACTTGTCACCGACGCTTGAATACTATGCATAATCGTCAGTAGAAATTATCATTTTAAGGAAACTTATCAAACTTACTAAAAGGCTCAGCGATTACGCTAAGTAACTGGTTTTATCATATTTACCGTAATGGGGTCATTCAAGTATTACGTCAGCATCGAGGAGTGGGGGAGGGGGTTTCGGATTTGCTGACTTTTGGTGACGGGGGGGGGGGGTCAAAAATGGCTAAAAATCTGCTTACGTAATATGACGTTACGTATATATATGAGTTATTATCAGAAAGATGCATTTTAAGAAATTGTTTCAAAAACATGTGATAAAGCATTTTTCTGAAAATTTTCAATGAGAAATTAGCAAACGTTGTGGGTCACGAAACATTATCGGAAAATGTGTTACAAGAATTCACATAGATAAAAATGCATAATTAGAAATTATCAAAAAATATACATTATAAAAATATTATCTTATCATTTATCTTAAAAACTTTTTCTAAAAATGTACCATATATATCATATCATGCATCAAAATTACCATTAAAATATTTTTTAAAAAAGCATTGTTTTTCTAACAGTTTTTTTGAACTAGCTTCTCACTATGCAGGTCTGGGTTCGAATCCCGGTTCGGGCATGGATGTATGCCTAAAAAATTCCCTGGACGGATCATGCTGATCCCTTGGGAGTACGTGAGGATCACGTTATTACTTAAAAAAAAAACATTTTCTGGAATATATGTATTATTATAGAAAATGCAAAAAAATATATATATACGAGAAACATCTTCTAAAAATGTATTACAAGAAATTATCAAAAAAATTCATTATAAGAAATCATCAAGAAATACATTGTAAGAAATACATTATAAGAAATATATTATAAGAAATACATTATAAGAAATATATTATAAGAAATACATTATAAGAAATATATTATAAGAAATACATTATAAGAAATATATTATAAGAAATACATTATAAGAAATATATTATAAGAAATACATTATAAGAAATATATTATAAGAAATACATTATAAGAAATACATTATAAGAAATCATCAAGAAATACATTATAAGAAATCATCAAGAAATACATTATAAGAAATAATCAAGAAATATATTGGAAGAAATCATCAAGAAATACATTATAAGAAATCATCAAGAAATATATTGGAAGAAATATATTATAAGAAATATATTATAAGAAATACATAATAAGAAATTATCAAAAAATATGTTATAAAAAATTATTACAAAATATATTAATAATTAAAATGAAATATATCCAAAAATATATTACCAATGAAAAAATATACTTGAAATTATACAGCCTTAAATTATACAGTAATTAAAAATATAATCAGTTAATTAAAAATAATAGTTTATTTCTCAATTATCTTCAGACGCAAGAGCGATGATTGTGAAAACCATTATTGAATCTTAACAGAGGATTTTCAAACATTTCAATATTTAATGGCTATAAATTTCCAATAATTGCAATTATAATGGTTCTGTGGTTCCCAACTTCGAGGCGCAAATGCGAGCCGATCTCCCCATTAAAAAGTCTCGCCACAGAGAGCAACAGTTCTACAAACAGTACAAATATTCAGTCACTACACATCACTCACTTCACTTCCGAGATATAGATGGCAGTACTGAAAAATCATACACAACACTAGATACGCACTCAGATTGTTAGGTGCACCTACACTTCCGGCACAACTCACTAGGTAGTAAATTGCCTATGGCGATAGACCTGAGTTGTGCTCGGTTTGATTAAAAAAAAAAAAATTATAATGGTGAATATCGCAGAGGTGAAATATCAGTTGTCGATTTTTAGAGTACTTTTTTACCATACTAATACAATTCAAAGAAACTTTTAATTGCGTGCGATTGCTATTTCGAAGAATTTCTGTGTGAATTCTTTTTAAAATGTTTCTAATTTCGAGAATACTTTGGAGAATTATGTTTTTTATTTGACGTTCATAATTTTGTGTTTTCTGTTCATTTTGTGTATTTATTTTGTTCCTTAATTATCATGTACGTTTTCGATCATCTGTACGGGCATCGTAACCTCTGGATGGTAAATATGTTTTCTATATTCCATTAATTAATTTTAAATTTTTACGTGAGTGTGAAAATTAATAAATTTGATTTGATTTTTGTGAGAAATGATTATGATACCAATTGTAAATTTTGCAGAAAATTAATTATTATGGTTTATTTTTCGGAAAAATTCTAATATTAATCATATGTTTAATAGATAATTTTGATAATAACGCTCATCTCGAACTGTTCTAATATGGATGGAAAACTTTTTAGAAAATTTAAGAAATTTTGGAGAATCACAAGTAGTTCAATTCGAAATTGCATTATTAGAGAGAAATTTGTAAATACTGTTTATCGGTAGTTTCATTTACCACTAAAAATTAATAATTTTATTTATTAATATAAACATATTTAATTAGGGGGGAACTAACACAATTACCTGCGCCTGCGTACGAATTACGCAGTCGAATCCCGTTATAGCGAAAAATCTCATTTTAACGAGCACTTCTTTAATATCCCAGATAAGTTTACATAATAAATTTTGTTACAACGAAGTGATTGCTCTGGTCTCTTGGAGTTCGTTACAGCGGGATTCGACTGTATTATCTATTTATTATCAACTGTTGGAAGCTTCTGCGTTCAGAAATTATGGTGTGTTTTTTTTCAATTAAACTAAACAACTGACGATGGTATTTTCTAAATTTTTTGGTTGTCTAATTTTCATGATATTAGGATTTTAGTGTCGATAAAGATCAACAGATGGCAGCATGCGCTACCGAAAATTCTATCTGATTTTTGGTTATTTTCAGATAAGTTTCCAAAATTCAGCTCAGGCTGAGATTACACTATAAGTTTTCTAAAAAATTTTTTATAAAATTTGAAAAATCCAACCAATAAGCGTATTGGTTGCATTTGCTCGAATGTAACCTATGAGCTTTATTGGCTGGATTTTTTGAGTTTTATAAAAGGGATTTTATCAAACTTTTATAGTGTAATACCGGCCTAAGGTAGAGAAAAAGAAGAAATAGATGTAAAAGAGAATATCAAATATGTAAATAAGAACTATAATAAAGAAGTAAGAATTTTTAAATGATGACTTATGTAATTAATGTATTTTTTCTAAGAAAAGACTGAAGAAAAATTATCGAGAAACGGAAAAGTGAGTAAAACAAAAATAAATACAATATACAGGGTGTCCTGTAAGTGCTAGCACGGCCTTTCATCCGTCCATTGCTCAGTGGTATGATTCCAGTTTGAAAAATATTCAAAAGTTATCCTGTACTAGTTTTGAGAGTGAGAATACAGTTTGTTACCAAATAAAATATCTAAATGTGTATACGGTCTCCCTGTGCTCTAAATTCAACTTAGAAAGTTGTTGCCTTGTCTCTCCTGCCAACAAAAAGATATTCAAGTGTTAAAGTAAAGTGCAATATTGGCTGAGGTAGTCGAGTTTAAAAAAAAACGAAGATAAGTTGGGAAAGAACAGGGTTAAATGCGGAAAAAAAAACTGTTTTACCCTCATTTAACGATGCTCATTATCAAATTTCCTCCGTTTTTCGAATTGGCATATCTCAGTGAATATTTCACTTGGAAGCATGGAATTCATTTTTATCCGCATCAGGAGATACAAGGCAACAACTTTCTAATTAGAGCACAGGGGGGACCGTAGAAAAACATATTTTTTATTTTGTTACACACTGTATTTTCTCTCCCAAAACTGGCACAGGGTAATTTTTGAACGTCTCTTGAGCATCTGTTAAAGTGGAATCATACCTCTACGACGGACGGTCGACGATAGGATAAAGCCCGTGCTAGCAACTTGCAGTACACCCTGTATATACGTATATATACAGTCAAATCCCGTTATAACGAATACCGTTATAGCGGAAATCTCGTTCCAACGAACACATTTCTAATCCCCTAGATAAGTTTACATGGGAACAATGCAAATACCTGGAATTCCTTTGTAACGAAATTTTTCGTTATAACGAAGTGATTCCTCCGGTCTCTCGGAGTTCGTTACAACGGGATTCGACTGTATATATATTTCACACAACACCTCTCCCTCCAGATAAATATCTCCAAACAATACGCACTGAGAAATTCGGATTTTATAAGCACATTATAATCTGAAAATTAGTCACTAAATTACGGTGCGGTTTAATACAAACTCCATGGTCTGACAAAATGATCAAACAGTTAATAAAAATTGGGGTTTTCCATACATATAATCATGAAAATAATTCGAATACAATAGTGTGCGGTGAGCGTACTGACGAGGGCAACGTCCAGAATGCAACTTGAAGCATGAACGATTGGGGATCAATTTTATGCGCTTGTAAAATGACTAATTACAAGCTCACCTATTACGCAACAAAGAAAGATGAAAACCAAAACAATCGGATAATACGCATTAGTACTACTCGTAAAATACTAATCTAACTAAAATTTGTAGTTAACGTTTCATATTAGAAATATATGTAAAATATTTTTTTTAAAAAACGAAATATTTAAGAACATGTAGAAACTAATAAGTATTTCAGGGCTCCAAAATTAAACTTTTACCGATTATTGGCACACTTTTACGAGGATTATCACACTAGATAGCGTGTTAATGGGTCGTCTCATATCATCGCCATTGTCAAAATGCCCGAAATATTATGATCTAGTAGAAAATATTACAGAAAACAATATTTATAACCATTGATTTATTTCAAATTTTATGAGCATATTTTCGATTGCATATGCTATGCCAAACTGACGTATTGCTTCACGGTCTGTCACATGTAATTTAACAATTTTGATCCATTGATTGAAATTGCCATGGTGTGATGATACGCATTATCTTCAGATGGTAATTATTTATATGCGAAGTGACTTGACGCGAAACCAATAGCTCTCAATTAATTGTAATTGCAAAATTAAAACGTGATTTATCCGTGTATTCTGACAAATATGAAAATGAATAAAATCGACGTTAATCAAGAAATGTTTAACGTAAAAAACTACTCTCCAATGAATTTGCTGCAAAACAAAGCCCCAAAATCTAGAAACGTGGTCGTATAAGGGTCGTTCAAGTGAAACATAGACTGGTGTCGGAAGAATTATGGATACTTTATTGGGAAACGAACACACACTGTATAGTTATAGAGAAGCATAGTATAATGAGGCTTCAAGAGACCCTACGGATAACACTGGGGGAACAATTTCTTTTTTCTGTTGCAAATGAGATTTTTCAACACTGATCCAAGTTATTTTCTTATAGCTGATTTCAAATCTGAAATCGATTTCTCTCTGCAAGCTCTAGTTGTTATTTATGCAGTTTGATACTATATACTGATACATGGACAAAGGTCCCCTGGTCTATCGGCTAACGACTTACACTAGCTTAGTTGTTGCAGTTTTGTCGAATAGATTCACTAGTTTGTTAGTCTATCGGTCTGCAGCACCAGTTTTATAAATTTACTCCAGTGGCTACTAGAGGGCAGCACTTTCCTAGCATATAGGGCGTGGCGTCAGGAAGACGGCCACAGTACACTTCAGTTGCAGATGCGATAAGGAGTCATTCAAGTATTACGTCATCATCGATGGATGGGGGGGGGGGGCGTTTCCGATTTACTGACTTTTGATGGCAAGGGGGGAGGGGGGGGGGGTTTGATAATGCTTACGTCAGCAACCACCCTTTATGAAAATATGAGTTAGGATTCAGAGGGGGCAGAGCTGATGACGAAATTTTGCTGACAAGGGTGGGGGTGGATTCAGCGTTTTGCTGACTTATGCTGACAAGAGGGGGCGAAGGGGGTCAAAAATGGCTAAAAATTTGCTTACGTAATACTTGAACGGCCCCTAAGGAAATGTCATATTTTCCTCTATTTTTAGTGTTATTTTCTATATCAGTTTGAAACTGAGTCGGCAAGTGTATTTTTTGGAGTTCGTTTCAGATCTGATTCCTGGTTCCTTCAAGTAGATGTTGATATTTAAATAGTCCTAATGCATTCTGATGTGTATGTGGTTGCTGCACACTTGTTCGTCAAAGGCGTAATATTTCATTGTTTGTGAAGCGTGCTTATAAAGCCTATTTTGAAAATTCAACTTGGGGACCAAGACAAGAAATGGGCCCCCCCCCCCCATGTAGTGTCATAATTGCAAGGAAATGTTTTACAGGTCAAAAGGAAAACGGTATGCCTTTTTGGAATTAAGTGGTTTGGCGGGAACCCACAGATCACATAACTAACTGTCATTTTTGCCTGGTTAACACACAGGGTGTTTTTGGCAAGAAAAATCGTCACAGGATCTCCTACCCTGATATTGCATCCGCTATTCGACCGATTTCACACTCTGAGCAACTCCTAATTCCTATGTTTAATGGTTTTGGCTCATCTGAAGATGAAGACACTGAGCAAGATCAGCAAAAGTGTGTTTGTGATATCCAGCTTCCAGAAATGTTTCCAACATCTGAAGACTCCTTATCTTCTGATAACAAGAATTGATCAGCCCCTCAGCAGTTTAGTCAGTCTATTTGTCACGAAAATTAATGAAAAGTGGTTGTCTTTTAAGGCAGTTATATACAAAATTTTCTTGGCCACAGAAAGGCAGATAACTATGAGATTCTAGTTAATAGAATGCTGATGGCTTTTGGTGAGCTCGGGGTCAGGGCCGGAACTAGGGGAGCAGGGGAGGGGGCAACTTCCTAGATGGCAAAATTTAAGGCGCGGCAGTTTTAGGTGAGAACAAAGAACACCGTTTCAAAATTACCAAACTTTAAAGTTGTGGGGAGATTCAAAATAATGTTCGCCCCGGACGACAAAAGTTCTAGTTACTGCCCTGGATCGGGTGCAAAATGAGTGTAACAAAGCTTCATTTCCTGTTTAGTCACCTTGATCAACTCCCCCAAGAATCTTGGGGCTGTAAGTGATGAACAAGGGAGAGCACTTTCATCAAGGTTTCAAGATGATGGGAAAGAGCTACAAAGATCGCTGGGACAGAAATATGATAGCGGACTACACTGCTGTGGCATCAAACGAGATTGTCCTCATAAAACATATAAACGCAAGAGTTATAAGCGCTAATTCTTGCCTGCAAAGTTCCAGAAGAAGTAAATTCAGAAAAAAACTAAAAAAAATCTAGAGCTCACAAGGGGGTGTATCAATATTCAGATTTGAAATCAGTAAGTAAGACCAAGTGCTTGTGTAAATGCAACGAAAATTTTGTTCTCCAGTGTAAGGGGCCATTCAAGTATTACGTCAGCATCGATGGGGAGGGGGTTTCCGATTTGCTGACTTTCGAGGACGGGGTGGGGGGGGGGGGTGGATAATGATTACGTCATCAACCACCCTTTATGAAAATATGAAACATTTTTAATGACATCTTACTCTGTGCGCCAAGAACGAGAAAAACCTTTCGATAGTTTGTGGGCACTTAAAGTAACATTCCATTAATAAGTGCCCTACTTTAGTGATCTCTAAATGTTTCGTGGATCCAAGGGATCTGGAAATGTGTCCGGGCCGCTTAAGGGCTCTGGAGCTGTGCCACGCACCACTCAAGTGATCTGCAATTATATGCCGTGGATCACTTAAATAATCTGAGAATGTGCCGCGGGTAACTTGAGTGATGTAGAACCGCACTGGGGGCCACCACTTAAGTGCTCTAAAACTACGTCACATGTCACTCAAGGGATATCTAAATGTGTCACGGATCGCTTAAGTATTCTGGAACTGGGTCCGGGGACATTGCAAAAACAGTTTTTACGAGAAAATTACTCGCAAAACACTTCCCCTCTCGTTTCCTCTTTACACTATCAATAACTCCTTGATCACCGAAGTTTCTAATTAATAAATATCTGGATGTAATTATTTCTGCCGACCTCCGTTGGAATCTCCACGTTGATTAACTCTTCCATAAGTGTCTCCAAAAACTTTTTTTCTTCGTCGGAACCTTAAAAACTCACCCCGTCACCTCAGACATCTCTGTGCTTCCAAACCTACATCCTTCCTGTACTATCATATGCCTGGGACCGAAATCTGGGACCCCCCCCCCCATACTCTCTCCAATACTCTATGGGGGTTATAGTATAGATTCTAATTTGTCTATAATATAGACAAATTAGAATCTCTATTCAAAATAAATCCGCCTGCTTCATTCTTAACTGTTGGTCATCCTCTGCCTCCGCCACTGAACTCAAGCGCCAACTCAATATGCAACCGCTTTTTACCCTTTTACCCTATTTTCTTACTCCAGCTTCATACTTTAATGTGCCGCTTAGTTCATTTTTACAAAATTAGGTTTGAGGATGGCAGGCCAAATTGGATAACCCCAGGGCCATATTTGATCAACGGGACAAGGGCCTTTATGCGACGATTCATCATTATATGGCTTGGAGCAGTGGTACTCAACCTTTTCGGTCCCGCGGCCCGGTTTCATTCATTATTGCGAGTCGAAGGCCCAGTCAAATACACGACCAACGGAAAATGAATAAGGAAGAAATGAAACGCTAATCACTCGCAGCCCGGTTTGAATGAGGGCAGGGCCCGGTACCGGGCCGCGGCCCGGGGGTTGAGAAACGCTGGCTTAAGGGGGGGGGTCATAATGAATTTATTAAAGATAAATTTTGAGTTCATAGCCTTCAAATAGCATTGGAATTAACAGAATTCAATTATAATAACATATAAAGGTATTTTCTTTTCTTCGAAATTTCAATTTAAAAAAATTTGCATTAAAAAAATAAATTTTTTATTGTCGGGCCCCTCGCTCCCCCAACCCCCCCCCCCAACCCCACCTGTGTACGTCTCTGATCCCACCAATATGCGTTAGGATTCAGAAGAGCAGAGCTGATGACGAAATTTTGCTGACGTGACGGGGGGGGGGGGGTCAAAAATTGTTAAAAATTTGCTTACGTAATACTTGAACGGCCCCTAGTCACTCCCGTTTTGCACAGGTAAATGTCCCGACGTGGTACAAGTTTCCCGATACCTTCCGTGAAGAAGGACGAAGTCGGATGATTTTCAAATTTAAAATTTATTTTTAAATGGGATTGAATCGATGAAATCTCAGCCTTTTGCTTCATTCAATGGTAGACTGAATAGTTTTCTTTATTTCCAATCAATATTTTATTCAATTACATTGATGTCATGGTATTTTGTCATGCGCGCGCAAGCGCGTTTTTTTAATTATTTTTCTTTAAATTTGCGATAAACCAAAGGATCCAAAATGGTACAATTTTATAACAGCCTAAGCATACGATAGCACATGCAATCAAGAAAATTTGTAAAAAATTTGAAATAAAGCAATGGTAAAATAGTATTTCTATAGAGCATAGTTTTTTTTACCATGTTCAAGATATCAACTTATTTTTGAGATGTCTGTAAACATGCCGCTGTCACTCAAGTGATCTGTAAATGTGCCGTGGTTCGTTTCAAGTGCTCTGGAACTGCGTTCCGTGTGGATCTATAAATACGTCTTTGTTCATCGGTAATCTAGGAGTGATCACACCACTTGAATGATCCGGAAGCGTTTATTCCATACTGTACATAGGATTTTTTTTTAACATGGGATACTCTCATTGGATAAGATCACTATTACGTCGCTAAATCGTCACACCCTATCGTGACTTCGGAACTTCGGGGCCACGATGTAATGCGCATGCGCGACATAGTGATTGGCGCCAATATATTTCCTGGCGACGTTTAATGATGGATACACTTAATTTTACGTGATATCGACGTTCGCAATCGGTGCAATGGTTATAGCATGGGATTTGAACAATGAAGTTTGTGGGTTCGATTCCCTCAAAATCCCATTCAATAGTATTAAAAAAATGGTATCGGCCCACAGTGGTATATTTACTAATAAAGTAGTCGGAAAGTTCTTTGGGTTGTGGTATTACATTGTATATTATTATTATACACTTGAAAAATGTCGAGAACCGACCGTGTTCACGAATAGAGAGTTCATGCATAAAAACATTTACGAGCACAAATTTCCGAAATTTATGATGTGGGGGGGGGGGGGGGCTACGTTGCTTACAGCCCCGGTAGTTCATTGTCTACTATTAAATAAATTACACCTGAGGTTTAGGCTGATTGCAGCTAGTATTGTTAATATTCAACACAAACGTATTTTTGAATTTCGAATTTGAATATTCAAATATTGAGATTGTAACCTTGGATTTTGTTTGTGGCAAGAAACTCTTGATTTTAAACAAGTAATAACATTCAAGAGCTCATATACAGTGAATCCCACTTATAGCGTTTTCCAAAAACTCATGAAAAGCGTTGTTGGCGGGAAAACGTTTTAAACGGGAAATTTCAATAAGTGTTAGTAAAAGTTAGGAGATCACGAAAATAAAGTCGTACTAAGCGAGAAAACTTTTTAAATGGGACCGTTAAGCGGAATATGCTGTAGTAATTTTAAATTAATCTACATTTTCTCAAATGTAGTTCTAACGTGTTTCAGAATGTTTTTCTTCATTTCTGTGAATTCCACATTCCCCCTCCCCACATCCTGGAGCTGGGCCCCTAGGCTGAGATCTTTAGCGAGTCCCAAGAAAGACTTTTCACGGGCCCTTCTGTAATCAATTTATTGCGTGGAAAACAAAAAAGATGGTTATTGTCATGGAGCCCTGCCAGCAGTGCCGTCTTTACGCGTGGACCCACCCGGGCACGGCCCGTGGGGCCTCAAGAGAAAAGGGGGCCTCACAAAAATGAGATAGAGTTGAAATTTTTGATGTGAATTTACCTGGTAGGGCCTCAGAGAAATCACTTGGACCGGGCCCATGGTGCTCTTAAGACGGCCCTGGCACCCGAACAAAGTGATATATCTGAGTCCCCTCCCATGTGGCTGGAAATGCTCACCTAATAATTTGTATGAAAAATGCTCCGAAAAAAAGTTCACCAAATACCAAATCCTATTATTCTGAGCCCCCCCCCCCACCGGCTGGATCCTGGCCCGTAAAAGGGCTGGGAAAACCAGAGTCCTGCCTCGAGCAAATAGGCAGGGCGTATGTATATTTTTTGTAAGCGCCCCCCCCCCCCACCTCCGGCTTACAAAAAAATGTACACTTATTTTGCATGATAGTAAATCTTTTCTACAGAGGCCCCCAAGAAAGTCTGCCCCGAGGGCCCGAGAAGGCACTCTACGTCCCTGGGTGGACCCCATAGGCTCCTTCCCACAAGCAGGGTCGCAACACGGTCGATACTTGGTCAGCCGGGCAAGATCACATTTTGGCGCCCTTTGTAGTGTTTGGTGCCCTCTCTGGACCGGTGCGAGAGGCACTGAACTCGCTTGCTCACCCCTACTAGGTGCTGCCCTTCCCACAAGACTGCAACGACTGCAACTAGATGCTTATTCAGCCGGGGCAAGGACACATTTTGGTGCCCACCCCCTTCTGATCCGACGCCCGGATCACAAGACACGCTGCTCCCGAGGGCCGCAACTAGAGGCAAGCAGACACGGGACGATAATTATCTTCTTTTTTTTGTGTATTTTCTCACAATATGAACTTACTACAGAGGGGGGGGGGGCATGAAAAGTTTGACGTGGAGGCGTACCAGAGATCCCAGATCACAGGAGCCATGCTGTAGGGGATATGGGATCCAGGGTTTTTATAAATTCATTACAGAGTAATGAATATCCGGTAAAAAAAAAAATCTGACACTGCGGCTCTGCTTCTGGAGGGTGGAGGGGGGCCTGATGCACCAATATGCGTGAAGAACAGGGGTGACTCGAGAAAATATCTGTACTTGTGTGGAACCTACTTTTGGTGTCCCCTGCCCCCGTCTTTTGGGGGGGTTTTTTTGTCGACAAAGCTTCGCACTTTTTCAACTCGAATTTCGCACTCCTCTTAGAGCAGTGCCCAAGTGCGGATCCAGAAGGGGGGCGATCGTCCCTCCCAAGAGCCGAATAATATGGGAGAGCTTTGTCTGTCCCGTGAAATACGGATGATCCAATGCACCTACACAGGAAGTCGCTTCTCCGACACATCGCCCTGGATCCGCCTGCCTTCACTCCATTCGAAGCTGAATATTTCTGCCTCCACTCATTTCGCAGTATAAGATGCCTGTTTCAGCTTCTTTCCCAGCTGAATATTTCTGCCTCTGCTCCATTCGCAGCAGCTGAAGATGTCTGCCTTTGCTCAGGAACGGATCCAGGGGGTGGGGGCGATAGGTAAGAACCGATTAATATTTTAAAATTTTCCTGTCCCGTGAAATACGGGACGATCCGACGGACTTACTCAATTCGCTTCTCCCGACTTATCGACCTGGATCCGCACCTGGCGGTGCCCCATACAGCCGCGCAGGTCACACGGCCAAAGAACCATCCCTAGTTAAGAACACCGATTATGGTTTTTTTTACTGAATTGTTTCCAACTCTGCTTCAACATTACAAGAGGGTGCCAAAATACTTGCTTGACACAGTTGACCAAACCTCTAGTTGTGGCCCCGGGCCTTCGATGGTCTTCGGGTGGCCTTGATGTACAAATAGGTTGGGGCAGAAAAGAAAAGGGAATCTCTGCCCGTGCGGGATCTATTTTTGGTGCCCCCGATGACACATTTTTCAGCTCAACAAATTTTTTTTTTTTACTTTTCAACTCGGATTTGACACCCTTTCCTAGAGGGGTGCTCCATGTGGCTGCACAGGTCGCACGGCCTCTGTGGGGGCTGAAAATCTTCAGCATAGTTTCTTATAATTTTTGTTTCTGTCCTACTATAAATTCTTTATCGAGGGACCAGTGAAAAATCTGGCCTTAAGGCCCCAACAAAGATCCCAGCCTAGCAAACCCTGCTGCAGGACGTGGGTGCGATAAATGCGTTCAGTCTTCCCGCTAGGACAGTACATCCCATAGATATTTTATCTAGAAAGTAATGAGTCCCGTGTATACCGGCTGACTCGAAACGTTACTCAGTCCGCCAATAACGCAGCGAATTCACAATGGCACTAACAATTTTAAGAAAAATTAAAATGAATTTAATACGCTAGAATACTTTAAAACATTCACTTTTAAAAATATTGTTGGTACTTTCAAAATCAGAGGTGCCTTATGTGGTGATGGCGAAAAGCTCAGGTATATAAAAAACTAAATACGTCATTCAATACAAATACAAATACAAAATATTCAGCTTCGCTCCTTATAAACAAAGCTTATAAACTGACCTGAAAGATCAAACTTCCAGTTCAGTCATTTTTCAACACCCAAGGAGACATTCAAAACTAAGGACCTCCACACAAGCAGACACAGGTAAGATCAAAACAAGTGAATTTTTCCATATTCCACTTTATAGTAATGTGCTGCCATCTAATGTCAAATTTAAAAGTGACTCATGTGGTGATGAGGAAGTTTAAATCAAAAAAACTATATTCTTTATTCCGCTCAGTTCCTTATAAACATAGCTCATAAACTGAACTGGAAATTTGAACTGAAAGTTCGGTTATTTCATCTGGGCATAAGGAGACGTCCAAAACAAAGAACCTCTTAATGAGCAGACGACACACAAGAAGTCGGTTTGTTCGGTTCCCTACAAGCTAAGCTCACAAACAGAACTGGAAGTTCGAACTGCCAGCTCAGTAATTTTTTCAGAACACAAGGAGACGTTCAAAACAAATAACCTGGAGAGAAGCAGACGACAGAGATTCTGAAGCTTGAGATTCATCGAGCTTATATTACTGGAGGAAGCATCCAGCCACCGCGACGGCAGCGACATCAAATGCAAGGAAATCACGGGACTCGATGAAAACAAAGTTCCCGCCTGGCAATTTGCCCATAGACATGTACAATTCGGTCTCTAAATATTGGGTTTTAGAGATTAAAAAAAGGATTAGGAACTAGTCTAAAAAAAGGTGAAAAAAGATTAACTTATTTATTTCATTAATACTGGAATCATTTCTTTCATCAATTCTTGAATTTCCTTTCATCAATTCTGGATTTGTTTCTTTCATTATTGCTGAAATTATTTATTTCATCAATGCTGAAATTATTTATTTCATCAATGCTGAAATTATTTCTTTTATTAATGCTGAAATTATTTCTTTCATTGATTCAGAAATTATTTCTTTCATTGATTCAGAAATTATTTCTTTCATTGATTCAGAAATTATTTCTTTCATTGATTCAGAAATTATTTCTTTCATTGATTCAGAAATTATTTCTTTCATTGATTCAGAAATTATTTCTTTCATTGATTCAGAAATTATACCTCATTGATTCAGAAATTATATCTCATTGATTCAGAAATTATACCTCATTAATTCTGGAATTGTCTCTTTCATTAATTTTGGAATTATCTCTTTTTTCATTAATTTTGGAATTATCTCTTTTTTTCATTAATTTTAGAATTCTCTTTCTTTTATTCTGGAATTATCTTTCATTAATTTTATTATTTTCTCTTTCATTAATGCTGAAATTATCTCTCATTAATTTTGGAATTATTACTTTTATCAATGCTGAAATTATCCTTAGGGTGCGCTACTGGAATTTTTGTATGTACAGTCGAATACCATTATAGCGAAAATCTCGTTTTAACGAACACTTTTCAAATCCACCAGATAAGTTCACATAGAAACAATGTATAAAACTGGAATTCCTTTATAACGAAGTGATTTCTCCGGTCTCTCGGAGTTCGTTATAACGGGATTCGACTGTATATATATCCTGTGTAACCGTGTTGCGGGGCTTCACTCTCTCTCGCTCTGTCTTGCTTGTCCTTCAGTATGTCTTCCGCGGTGATGCTCATGTGTGTTAGCGTGATTAGTTTCTAATGTGTTAGTAAGTTCTCACAGTAATGAATTGATACCTCCGATGTGTTTCCCTGCATACACTGTTGTCGAGTGCTTTTTACCACCCGGTCACTACAGTATTTAATAGTCACCATAGCAAAGAAAGAAGGCTTGCTCGCATAGATATGATGTTGAAAAGGGCAAAAATGAGTTAATTGCTTCCTTCATCAGATTAGGATACTCCTCTCTCAGCACAAGGCAAAAAGCAGCCACCGACGCCTCACTCTTGGCGAACTTACCTTTGAGTGTGGTATCACCGCAAAAAATCATTAAATACATATCCTTCGCGAGCAGTGAAATCTATTTCCTCCGCACCGTCTGCAAAATCAAATGGTGAGACAAACCAGTCGAAATTCGCAGTGTAAAGAGATTGAAAGTGCATGTCTATTGCACCTTGCAATTTCGATAAAGTGTTGACAAATGAGGTCTTTCAGAGCTTATCCGAAGGTGTGTGTATGTGTGTGATGTCACTCTCCGCTATTACTACGAAGTTTTCGACCTCAGGCTGATGCGAAGATAAATCTAAGAAAGAAAACTGTCCTTGATCGGACCCACGTCGTCTCACTTGCCGGGTGAGCGCCCTAGACCATTAAACTAGAAAGCCAACGAATCTTCTTTCCTTAGAGCTTGTGGGCACTGAGTGGGGGGCCCGTACATGGACAGTCGGACCAAACTCAGGCCAAGTCTCACATTGCTGAAACTGCCACCAGGTGGCGACTTATCCGATTAGTCTGCTACGCATGAGAGTAATTAATACGACTTAATTTATTTTAAGACCCCAAGTAGACAGTAATATTTTTTTGATTTATCTCCATAATATCTCGCGGCACCCCTTAGAGCATATCACGGCACCCTAGGGTGCCGGGGCACACCAGTTGGGAAACACTGTTTTAGAGACTGGGGGACCAGTAGTCAGTTAGTGACCGAACAAGTTACCTAGAGGGCGATGGACTAGTTCGGTAAGTAACCAAAAGAATGAGAGTGATTTTGCAAGCATGAGGGTGACCGAGAGAACTACCGACCCGGTGAGTGAGGGAAGGAACAAAAGAGTGTTTTTTAGAAAGTGGGAGGCCAGAGGCCAGATCAGTGAATACCCGAAAGGATGACCTAGAGAGCGAGGGACCAATTCAGTGATTGACCAAGACAGTAAGTAACCTACTGTGTGTGAGCAAGCTTGTGAGTGGCCAAAACAGTGACCTAGAGACAGGGTTCTAACGTTTCCTGCCCTGGTAGATACCCATCCTCCGCTACCCTCTGTGCAAGATTACATTTTAAATGTAAGACTACATTATTACATTACTTACAAATTACAAGACTACATTTTTAAATGTTAAAATTCAGATATGATATTCGGTTATTAATTTTGAGGCAGCCTAAAGTTAAATCCATAGATAATGTCAACTGTTTATATTGGAGAAACGTCCAGTTGATACTCAAATTCAGGATGTCAACCCCACCCCCCCCCCTTCTCCCTCTCCCGAGCCAAGAGAATCTTATTTATTAAAATGAGACTTAATTCTATTACATTATATATGATGATTCAAAAGAGCAAGGGCGCGGTAGCCCAGGTCGATAAGAGGCTCGCCTAAAGTACCAAAGGATGTTTAGAAGTGTTCGAGGTGTTAGAGGAGTTCGATACCCGGTTCGTCCTTGTCAGAAAAAATTCCTGACACTGGGGTACAACAGAAATAACGACATGACCGCAGAAAAAAACTGCTAACGCAGGGAGTCCCCCCCATCGAGGGGTTGGCGCACCAACCGCTCGATGAATATAAAAAGCGAGCCTGCCGTTCGGAATCGGCAATAAATTGTAAATCCCGGTCTAATTAGCCCTCGTGTGCAGAAAATGACCGTGGTGAGAACAAAAATGATCAAAAGAGCAAATCCACACGAATTGTAAATAACGTAAGAATTAGTCCTCCACAAGGTCATGTGGAAAATTTGTGAAACACAATAAAATGCTTTATTTTATGCTGCTTCTCTGTCCTTATTGGTCGTCCTCACTTTCAACCTATCTACCGACGGTGATTTTCATGCTACAGTTGCCGTTCGAACGCTATTTAGGGTTTTTCACAATGGAGATTCCAATTCCAATACAAAAAACTTGGTGTTGCCATTTGATATTTTCGAAATTTTCTCACTGTAACCGTAACTGTCAGAGTGACACTGTTGTTTTCCATATCATTCTTGAGCGCATACATCAAAATACCTTATGCCAAAATTTCATTCAGTTTCTGTGAATGGTATGATAGTTAGGGGCCCATATGTCGGGATAGTTTTTTTATAATCACCCTGTATATACGGACTAATTAAATTTTTATGATGGATCGACACACTTCTGAAAAAAACATATTTCATCTATTAATATTGATTTTTTTCCCCCTCAAATAATTTGGGAGCTGAATTTAATAACGTGCCAGACCAGATCAGAATTAAGAGTTTTAGCCGATTCCTAGCCCTGTGGGGCCAGCTGTGGGCATACAAACTGGCCAAGAACGCCTGTGAAGAACAGAAAGAGTGTTAATGCTAGTAGATAGTAGCTATGTGTGTGTTTGTATGTGGTATGTATGTAAAACGAATTGGTCAAAATAAGTCATGGTCTGGAAAATTGCCACCACAGTCCACACACCCAGGTCCTCACAATCTGTAGCCAAGTAACATCTCTATCTGGGAGTAGAGCAGTTTAATTTTCTTCATATTCATACTTATTAAAGTCGTAGGGTTAACATCGCTAGGTCACGGGAATTTGTTTTTTTTTTAAGACCTGGGGAAAATAACTAAAAAACAGCCGATAGGTGGAGCTGACATACACAGGTCAAAGAAAAGATTCGCAAATTACAAACAACAGAATAGAATTTAATCTATTCCGTCGTTCCTCAGCCCAATGAGGCTGTCTGACGACTTACAAATAGCCTAAATCGTTTATTACAGCAGTATGTGTCCCACCCAGTGATGGTAACTTGTGGGAAATTTCCCGTATTCGTGGGAAAAATTGCCCGAAATTTGTCCAAGTGGGAAATTTCTTAGCACTTGTGGGAAATTTTGAGAGTTCCTCAAACAATAGAATTTTTTGAAAAAAAACAAAGAAATTAATGCAGTGCAAATACTTTTCTATTGTAAAATACTTTATTAGATATTCTCCCCGCTAGATGGCAGCACATTTTTCAGAATTCATGGGGGGAAAATGTAGTCAAAAGGGAAATTTTTCTGGAAGAGGTTGTCATCAGTTGATCTCCCCACAGGGGATAGATAACGCAATACAGGCGAGTCACAAATCCAGCAACAGCAGAGTGCAGCAGGTCAACATTCACGGTTCACAATTCTGAACTGATTGTGGATCGCAAGTTCTTATAACCGTCTCATTCGGATATTTCCACCGAAGTCGCTCGTACCAGCGCCACCTATCGCCGGTTTTTTGAGTTATTTGTTTTCCTGTCTTGAAAAAATTCCCGTGACGTAGCGATACTAACCCTGCAAACCGTTCTTTATTTCGGTTACTTTTCCGGTTTTTATTCATTTTTAAAGTTTCTACGGTCTTTTTTCGCACCCTGTATATACAAGGTGCATAGCAAGCAGAGAGTATAACATTTCTCTGACGAACCATTGATCGTAGGTATACTTCTAATTAGGTAAAGTTTCCCAGTGACATGTACAGTTCCCGTGTGCCCCGAAACCGAATTAGAAAGTTGTTGCCCTGTCCCTCTGATGCTAACAAAAAAAAACATGTTTCTATCTGCAATATTCACTGAAATATTCGGAAAAGGAGGACATTTGAAAAAAACAGCGTCAGCGTGTTAAATGCAGGTAAAACGGTTTCTCCGCTTTTTTCCCAACTTTCTTTCGTTTTTCAAATTCCAATATCTCAGTGAATATTACACTTGGAAACGGGGATAATTTTTTTTTTTGGCATCAGTAGAGACAGGAAAACAACTTTCTAACTGATGAATTTTGTTTACTAACTCAGCCCCCATACGAAATTTATTGGGGGGGGGGGGGGGGTTCAAATTTGTCTTCGGTACCTATGTTCCGGTGCCTATGTTGCCAAAAGAGAATCACGGTTTGAGTTGGAGGATATGCCAAAGATAGGAAAATGTTGCGACTCCCCTGTACTGGTATTTTCTTGTTTCAGGTATTCTGACAGTGTGCAAATCAAAATTTATGCGTTGTGAATATTTTCACATCAGCATTGATATATTGATATCCATATTTTTCTGAATAAACGATCAAAATTTGCTAAATGCACAAAATCTGCTTCTTTTCAAATGAGAAAAAAATCCTCATTCGTGAAGAATCAATATTCAAACATCTCTGCAAATACGTAAATTTGGGGGGGGGATGCCGTGGAGAACGAGGGGGTAGGAAACACACACAACTTTGTTTCGTAGGGTTGCAATTCGCGTTGAGGGAAAAAAATAGGTTGAAGAAATAGGCAGCTTTTGAATGAATTCATTCCTCTTTCATTTGGACGCAATATTACGTCCCTGATCGTAAAGAGGTTAAATATGATCAATTTTCTAATATAGGAACATCAATTTCAAGACATCTAATCGGTTCCGTGGAATATAAATGAACTTAATTTATGAAGTTTTAATGAAAATTTTGATGAAAGTTCAATCGGATTGACGGAGTCGATTAAATCGACTGAAGTTTTTAACAACGATTGGATCTACCCGGATTAACTAGGACCAGACCCATTCAAGAGCTGAATAATTCCTCTAGAAGAGCTGAATAACTCCTCCGGAAGAGCTGAATAACTCCTCCAGAAAAGCTGAATTACTTCCTCCAAGGAATTTATTCTCAAACTTTTGCCCCGCACGGCTCGCTTGCCTCAGAAAATGTTCATCCGTGGCTCCACAATAGTCCAAATAAGAACTGAGATAATAATAATAATAAAGATTTAAGCACTCAAAAGCACCAATTGAATCAAATCAAATTTATTTATTTTTGCGGGCCAAACAATGCGCCGATCGCGTGACCAACGTATCATCAATCTGGCACTTCTTTGTTTTCTACAGAAACCAGCACCCCTAGAACACTTATCACATCAGGTGGGAATATTTCCGAAGATAATTCCCTCTCTCTAAAAAGCTCTGTGCAAGACTATCCGTTTTACAGCAGCGACTTGTCCCGGGCGTCCATCAAAACTGCCTTCCCTCGATGACATGGATACACCTCACAGATTGATGACAGAGACTCCGTCTTACAATCGAGGCAGAGGAACCGGAATCAGACGACGGCCATGTAAGCCCAGAAAAAGATGACCAGCTTTAGAGACCGCACATTCGAGACTTGACATCTCCGAGATGGGAAGCGGGTAGTGTCCGGTCTTCAAAAGTCAAAGGTGCCAGACAATGTTTCCAAACTGTGCAGATAGGACCAGGGATTTTGTGCACACCATGGTGTAAAAAACTCGAATCTTTTTTTAATAATTTTTTCTATCCCCATATAGTGCTCCGTTTTGCTTCATCGTCATGCTCTGTATCATTTGATCATGATGATTATGATTAAGGGCATTGCCACTTCATCATCACCATCATTGCCCTTCATTATCCCCCAGCCATCACCATCGTGAGGGGGTCAGACCGCCACCATCTAGAGATAGAAGGCCTTCGCACTCTGCTTGTGATGTCAGTAAGTAGTCCATTTTCCCACAAAATATTCAGGGAAAAATAATTCCCTGCTCTTTCCAGTATCAGCGTTGCGAGGAAAAGAAATGATCGGGCTCAGAATTGGCGATTTCTATGCCCCACATCCAATCACTACGCGGTATTTGTAAGCCAATCAGGTATAGTCTACGTCAAAATAAGTAGAAACGAAATAGGATGCTGTGTTTCAAAATGTTGCAAACTTGCTAGGTAGTCTGAATGACGTTTATTGCAAACACTGCAGAGGCCTTCTATCTCTAGGTGGTGATGGTCAGACACTCAAGTCTATCTCCGCCTATGGCGATTAGTCAAATCGTCTAAACACTGGGAAAAAAACACATAAAAACACACAGTTCTATATTAACGAAGTGATACGGTTTCAGAGTTAAAACAAAGTCTTCCCTGAGGAAAAAAGAATTCTGGAAATCTGAAAAGGAGGACAAAGGGGCGAATTTTCCGAAACGTAGAAGTACGCTTGAAATAACATCAAAAAACATCACACGTCCTCCTAAAGGACTGCTAAACCTTGAATAAATGTAAATAAAAAAAAAGACACTCGAAGTGTCGCTGATACGTGTAATATCCAGAGAAAATGCATACACACATATGCAGTCAAACCTCTCTATCTCGAAATTAAAGGGACGGATGAAAATTTCGAAATAGAGAGTTTTTGAGAAATTGGTTTTTTTTTTGTAAAAAAGTACAAAAAACACGCCAAAAATGACAGAAAATGGGAGTGATTAAAACTGAAAAATGCTGTACTATATTTTAACTGCATGCTATTCAAATTATTAGGTACCGTGCACAATCAACGTTCAATGACAGTGTATGCAAATACACTAAAATACTTTCGAATTTTTTTCAGTTCTATTCAATTTTATTAAAATAATCCATAATCTTAGATTGATGCATATTTTCTGCTCTTTGAGAGCCTCTACAATTTTATCTATATTAGCAGAAGCTGCAAATATTTTGTGCCCAACCTTCTCAGTTTGCTCCGGAAAATGGTGAAGCGTTTTCACAGCATTTTTCACTGTCACTTTTTTTCTAATTCCTCTGTAGCATCTTCTGCTGTATTTCCGTCACCTGAGTAGGCCATACATTCAGCAGTTATTTCGGTATCAGTCAAGGTGCTGAGGGTTTGTAGTGAACTGTTCATTTCCGCAAAATCAGAGAATGAAATTTCTAGCCTCAAATGTTTTTTTGTAATGCCCTAATGTTATGCAATTTCATCTTCAGCATTGTTCTGAGAATCGTTGAAATTCGAGTGAACCGATCAAGATCTGATCCTTCATCAATACGATGAATGATTCCAACCCCGCAGCATTCTTGGAACAATTTTTAATTGCCTATTGGCAGACTTTTTGCCATGCTGAACAAGTCATGGCCTCCACCACCCCCCCCCCCCCCAGTCAATCATAGTATCCGCTTATGATTGAAAAGATCCACCATCACAATGAGCTGTAATATATAGGAATGATCCTTTCTTATCAGTTTCTTTCACCACCGGAGAAGAATCAGATTTTTGCGAAAGAAAAGGTATTTTCGTGTTTTCTTTTACTGTCATTGGGCTAGGCCTTCGAGATAGAGAGTTTTTCGAAAATTACTTCGAGACGCAGAGGTGAAAATGCATTGATTTAGTGCAGTAAATGCAAGGATTTTTTTTCATTTTTAGAGTTTTCAAAAAAAAAAGAGAGGACCTCTATCTTGACTATCTCTGAAAATAATGTAAAAAAAACTCATAGTTATTGAGTTGTGAAAAATTTCCTGTATCAACTTTTGTGATTAAAGAACAAATTCAAGAAAGCTCCCACTTAGAAACGAAGAATTTCCTCAACACAACAGAAGCTTTTCTGGCAACAGCCACGTTACTCATGATTTCAGATAAAGCAATAATTAGAATTAAGAATTAGAATCGAGAAAAAAGAATTAAGCAATAACAATGCATAACAAAACAGCCAAACTTGAAATAAACAATGCGAAAAACTATTCAAACGATGGTACGTCCACCATCAACACCACCGCCTCTGCCGCCGCTGCCGCCGACACCACCGCCCCCCAATCTTCCAACCGGTCCCTACCGCGTACAGCCCTCAAATTTTTTGTGGCACAACCTAAGGTACGTAAGGGAGCATTACCTTGAAAACGGAAGGATTGAGAGTTTCAGCCACGAGTTTGATTTCCGTTGTGTGTATGTTGCTATTCTCCTGTACATGTTGTACAGGGGATGGGAGCGTCCACCGCCGACACCACCGCCCCCCAATCTTCCAACCGGTCCCTACCGCGTACAGCCCTCAAATTTTTTGTGGCACAACCTAAGGTACGTAAGGGAGCATTACCTTGAAAACGGAAGGATTGAGAGTTTCAGCCACGAGTTTGATTTCCGTTGTGTGTATGTTGCTATTCTCCTGTACATGTTGTACAGGGGATGGGAGCGTCCACCGCCGACACCAGCGCCCCCCAATCTTCCAACCGGTCCCTACCGCGTACAGCCCTCAAATTTTTTGTGGCACAACCTAAGGTACGTAAGGGAGCATTACCTTGAAAACGGAAGGATTGAGAGTTTCAGCCACGAGTTTGATTTCCGTTGTGTGTATGTTGCTATTCTCCTGTACATGTTGTACAGGGGATGGGAGCGTCCACCGCCGACACCACCGCCCCCCAATCTTCCAACCGGTCCCTACCGCGTACAACCCTCAAATTTTTTGTGGCACAACCTAAGGTACGTAAGGGAGCATTACCTTGAAAACGGAAGGATTGAGAGTTTCAGCCACGAGTTTGGTTTCCGTTGTGTGTATGTTGCTATTCTCCTGTACATGTTGTACAGGGGATGGGAGCGTCCACCGCCGCCCCCAAATCTTTCTACCGATCCCTTCCGAGTACAACCCTCAGATTTCTTGGCACAGATATCAGGCACAACCTACGATACGTGTGGGAACATTATCAACTTGAAATTATTATATTTGCTTGAAATAAACAATGCGAAAAACCATTCAAACGATGGCCCGACCCCCAGCTGCAACGCCGCCCCTCAAATTTGCCGTCTGTTCCCTACCGAGCACGGCCGTCGAAGTTCTCCTGGCATACCTTACGTTATGTCTGGGAACACTACCGTGAGAACGGTAGGATCGAGCGATTCAGTTATCAGTTCGATCTGCGTTTTGTGTACGTTGCTGTCCTCCTGTACATGTTGTACAGGGGATGGGAATATGCGCTCAACGAGTGATCGATGACAGCTGAAGCCGGCCTCCCTCCCTGCAGTAGATTCATCATTTCAGGAAGTGTTCTGGCCTTGAGGGAGGCAAGAGTGAAATTTGTCAGTTAAATAAGCCCCTACACACTACCACGACACCGCCACCAGCCGTGCGGCCAGCAACGAAGTCCATCAGTGCCGTAACTAGTTCAACTTGGTGCTCCTCCCTGGTTTACGGACTGAAAAGCTTCTGTAGGTAAGTCATCTGTTTCAATGTTTTTTGCATGGGGATTCGCCCCTTTTGTTACAGGTATTTCATTAGTGGTATTTCGTGTAGTGGTTAACGTAAGTTCTGATCTTTCTCGTAAACATTGGAACTTCGGAACATTTTCGGCCGCGGTATAGTATCGCCCGTAGCTGGTTTTTGGAACATTCTGTCTGAACTTATCAGTTTTGGCATAGCCCCCACATCTTGGTGCAGGGCCCATAGGCTGGGATCTTTGGCGGGCCCCCAAACCAGATTTTTCACGGGCCCTTCTATAGTGAATTTATAGCATGAAAAAACAAAATTGGAATCCGGGCCCTGTCAGCCCTGCCCATGTGGGGGCCGTGGTTTCTGGTTGTGGTGAAAACAGAGTTGATATTTTCGGTGGTGCTGGGCCTCTGCTCCAGGGCCGGCCCCCCCCCACCCCAAACGATCAAAAAAATCATTTTTTTAAATGCAAAAAAATTTAAAAAAAAATCAAAATTCCGAAAGAAAATACCTTTATAATCAATTTCTGTTCATTTCAATGCTATTCGAAGGCTAAATTTCCTCTTAAGAACTTCATTGTGACCCACATTCTGAGCCATATAATGATAAATCCTTAGCCCAGGGGTTATTTGATGTGGCATTGCCCCCCCCCCCAAACATAATTTTGTAGAAATGAACTAAGCGGCACATTTGCAGATCGCTTAGGTGACCCGTGGCACAATTCCAGAGCATTTAGGCGGCCCGTGGCACATTTTCGGATCACACAAGTAGGCCTGTGGCACATTTAGTGAGTGACACGTGGCACAGTTTTAGATCACTTAAACGACCCCCAGTGCGGCACATTCCCAGATTACCACAGTGTGATCCGCAGCATAATTATACGGATCATTACGTGGCACACTTCGAAAGTGCTTAGGCGTCCCAAAAACATTAGAAGATAGGTATTCAAAAATTGTCTGAAGTATGAATATGTTTGAATTTAACTGGCTGAATCGCTTCAACGAACGGTATGGTGCGGTTGCAAAAAGGAAATTTGTGCGGGGAAGCAAATTCAGTTGACATGAAAAATGTGAATGAATGGGAAGCTCTTGAAATAGTGAAAGTGATAAAGTCACGCGATCCTGCAGATATATTCAAGATTTTCCAACTGTTGCCTAACAAAAAGGATAAGTGCATTTGTGGCAAAAACTCCAAGCAACGTTTGACTGCTTCGTTTTGCTGCAACATGAACGGAACAGGAAAAAAAAGTTTTAGTGATTGGCAAATCTGCAAATCCATGGTGCCTGAAGAACGTGAAATCACTGCCTCGTGATTACAAATCAAGTCGAAAGGCGTGGATGACTACAGGAATTTTTAATGAGTGGATAGTTAAGTTTGATGGGGTTTGATGTTTGATAGGGAAATGAGACGCGAAAAAATAGAAACTGCACTGCATACAATGAATCTCCAAAGCTAGAGAGCAGAGCTTATACTTAAGTCGGCCATGGTCTTGATGGTCCATTTGTTGGCTCTGACCACCAAACCAAAAAGCTCGCCAAAATGACTTAGTTAAATCTAATATAGCGAAGTTTTGTCGAAGCGTACATTGACGCAGTGCCGTCCTAACGCATGGGCCCACCCGGGCACGGCCGGAGGCCTCAAAAGAAGAGGGGCCTAAGAAAAATGAGACGTAGTTGAATTTTTCGAAAATTTGCTGGAAAGGGCCACAGAAAAATCACTTGGCCCGGGGGCCCATGATGCTCTTAAGACGGCCCTGCCTTGACGTAGTCGAGTAGGTCGCCCCTCTCGACGGGTTCAATGAAGATGAAGACGTGGGACTTGCACTCGTAGACGTCGTAGGTCTTGATGGCGTTCGAGGGGTACAGACTCTGGATGATCTCGAGTTCCCTGGGCAGGAACTTGGTCAGGAATTGTTCGCACTTGTTCCGGCAGTCGATGATCTTGACGGCGTACTTCGTAGCGTCCGACCCGTTGCTAACCTTGGACCGGACATGGATGAAGAGAGCAAGGCTGGATTGAGACTTTTGAAGCCCTAAGCACTTGAATGGACACCCCCAACCCCTTCTCCGCGGTCACTAGAAGTATACTTTGCTCGGTATTGAATCTATAAATTTTATATCTGAAATGTTCCGTTTCAAAATACAGTGAACATACATCCCGTCTGGTCAAACGCTAGATTCGCATCGAATACATGCCTCCTAACTGCACGTCTGTTTTACAACTACTTTACTAATGCATAATTAAAGCCGTGAAAGGAAAGTACCGTACGCAACTGCTGAAACGTATTCTTCACCAGCTTGCTAATAAAGAAATCATAGTGAAGCCTTTGACCTTTGAAGACCGGACACGCCCCACTCCCCATCTCATAGAGATATCGAAGCGCTCCCGGAGGATGGGTGTATCTGGAAAGTTTTATTATAAACAACAAAACATTGTCGCCTCAGACGAAGGCAAAAAAATAATAATAATAATAAAATATATATAAGATGATCATCAATCTAAAATCATATAACAAGTGATTAAAATCGAAACAACAAACGCCAATAGGTAATCAAAATTATAAACAAAATTATACGATGATTGCAAATAGTCCCTCCCATAAGAATCTGGCCATCGCCAGTTAATCGAATGATTGTCAATAATAAATATAAAATTTCGAATCGCAGACAGCTAATCAGTCATCCATTGTCCAGCTTCTACATATCAGTTCGATTGTCATTATCCGTCTTCAGTAGTTGTAGGTCCGCCGTCGTCTAGGCCGCAAGTTGTATATCCTTGCCTGGCAGCCGCTCTCTCGCGAGGGCGGGTACGTAACGTCAAGTAACTCCTCTCAGTCTTGGCCGCTAATCGTACTGTCTCACCTGACTGCTGCACTCTCTTGATGGAACATATGTCGAGTCGGTGCCTCCTCTTGTTTCACGTGCTCCTCTGGTTTTGTCGTGCATATGGTGAACGTTTTGCTCCAGAAACCTGACAAGACTTATGAGGCGGTGAAAGTTCGTAGGACTACGAGGGGGTCCTTATCTTCCAGGCTAAGGTATAAGACTCTGGCATCTTACCAAAGTGGAACTGAGCCGTCATTGGACACTGCGTTGCATGGTGCCAGAGAGATCCAGAAGCTCCACAATTACAAGCAGAGTGAGTTGCTTAAACCGGTCTAAATAGACCGGAAATGGACCGTGCTCTGTGTTACCACTATTATCTTTTCTCTGGGCCAAACATGGTGGTGCTACCGGGCCCGTCGTTGGACATTATAGGCGTCTTTGGCCGCATTATAATTCCAACTACATTGCCACGTCTTCAACAGATAATCACGCAATAAGCGTTGACCAAAGCTCCTTGGCCATGGGTGTTCTGGAGTTTGAAGATTAGCGGCTTCCTTAGCAAGTTGGTGAGCTTGCTCGTTGCCAGTTACTCCAGAGTGCGCCTTCACCCAGGCCAACTGTATTCTTGGATTTCCACACAGGATGCGGCGAATCTCTCTGACGTTGTAATACGGTCAACTGGGATTTTTTTTATAACCCACAGACTTGATGCACTGTCTTAAAATATGAGCACTGGATGCTGTTCGGATTGCTCCCATTGAACTGCATGCAAAATTGCATATACCTCAGCTTGGAAGACACTGCTCTCAGTAGCAAGCCTTCTCATCCAAGATACTTCACAAAAGTCATCCTGCCGCAAAACCACAAATGCCCTACTAGTTCCTTCTGGAATCTTTGAGCCATCCGTAACAACTAGTCTTGTATCGGGCGCTATCACAAGATCACTATTGGATAGTATTATTTGGTTTACTGCTATGTCCATACTTGGGTGCTGTGGCCAGGTCTTGAGCGTCTTTTCGAAGTCGGCAGCGCGCAGTCGTCTAGCTGCCACCACAATATCCTCATCGAGGTGAAGTAGTCTTGTTTTGCGCGCCTCGTAGTCAAGAAAGCTAATGAGAGGTGGATTCCCAGTTGCCACATATAAGACGGCGTTGGCCGTAGTGACGTAAGCCCCTGAAACATAAAGCAGAAATGGTCTCTGGGCTATATCCAGTGCTCTTCTTTGTCTCTGCGTAGGATCCCGATACCAAGAAACGCATCCATAGGATAATTGCTGCTGCACCACCGACTTGTAGAGCACATTCCGGAAATTCTGTCGAAGGCCCCACCGTGGTCCGGCAACTCTTCGCAGCAACTGCAGTCTCATGAACTTTGTCAATTTGTTTCAAGAAGTGCGGTATAAAGTTAAGCCGGCTATCTATATGTACTCCTAGATACTTTATTTGCCTCGACGGCCAAATTAGGGTATTGTTGATTATAATGCGTGGTTTAATTTTCTTATGATGGGGCCAAAGAAACTTGGTCTTCTCGGCCTCCATTTTAAGATGATTCTCACCAAGCCATCTAGTCAGTTGGTTGAACGTCATCTGAGATTCAGTAGTGATGTCGTCGTGATTAGCACCAGAAATCACAAACACCAGATCGTCCGCAAAGGCTTGAATATGGATGTGCGGTCCCCAGTCAAGCTTAAGCAGAGTATCCAGGACCAAAGACCACAGGAGAGGACCACTGCAGGAACCTTGTGGACATCCTTTCCGCTGGGCTTTGATTGCAACGTCGCCATCGGTGGTCATTGTAATATATCTACCTTGTAGCATGCTCTCCGTTGTATGCACCAGGTTCTCAGGGAGAGGCATTCTTCGGAGCTTATTGATAATGAGTTCGTGTCGCAAGGAGTCAAAAGCTCCACGTATGTCCACAGAGACTATTGCAGTCAACTGACTGCAATAGTCTTAGCTGCAATAGCTATTTTTTTTTTCACTTTATGCAACGCATTTCAAGCATTTCCATCTTTACTTAAAAAAATGGGAGACAGATGGCAGCACTAATACAAAACAAGAACAACTCGACAACATAAAAACGTTAGGGTCACGCATGTACTCAAAGCACTCGTTCGTGCATTAGGCCCTGGACATGCTTCTGTCGAATAACTCGAAGGAGTTCAGCGGTAGCTTTTTCGGCTGATCCGCCAGCTTTGAATCCAAACTGAAGAGGACTCAGCCAATTGACCTTCTCCAAATGAAATACGATTCTCTGCACCAGCACTTTCTCATAAACCTTCCCTATAGTAGGCAGCAGACATATCGGGCGGTACGACCTTAGAGATCCTATTATCCGGGTCCCTATCTTTTTTCAAGAACAGAAGTAGTTTACCTATTTTGAAATGATGTGGGAACACCGACATCTCTAGTAGCTTGTTGAAGATAGATGTAATCTCTGTAGCGTATCTCTTGAAGAGTGACTTCAATATAGGGATACTTATGTTGTTAAATCCAGGAGCCTTTCGGTTGTTTAATTTCTCCACGATGTGCAGCACTTCAAATGTCGAGATTGGGAGGTCGCCACTCAAAGTATTACTAGATCACGGTACCAAGATTATATCGTCTGTGGAGTCCGCGAAAATAGTATTCAGCTGGAGTTCGGCCGGCAGCTTCCAAGATTGTAGCGTTTGAACCACTTTGACGTATGGTAATTTGCGGCGAGATTCGGCGACACTTGAAGACCGAGCGTTACGCTGTATCGTCTGTGGGGTCCGCGAAAATAGTGTTCAGCTGGAGTTCGGCGGCTTCCAAGATTGTAGCGTTTGAACCACTTTGACGCATGGTAATTTGCGGCGAGATTCGGCGACACTTGAAGACCGAGCGGTACGCTGGTCCAAAGGGGCGATTCTGCTCGGCACAAAAGTTCGCCCAACGAGTATTCCTTGTCTTTTCCACCAGCCGCGTATACTTCGCCTTGGCTTTTTTGTACAAAGTTCTCGCTGCACCTTTGGCATCTTCCCGTGCCTTCAAAACCTTGCGTCCCAAAGCTCTTACCTTTCTCCTCTCATTGGCCAGCTCTTCCGTCCACCAACTCGGAATATGGGCCTTTTGCCTCTGTGTGAAGCCCAAGGTGTCGACGCATGATGACTGAAGTTGGAACATAAATGTGTCAACAGCAGCATTCACATCGACCTCGGTTACGACGTGGATGATTCGCTGATGTAGCTCAGTTACCATCGGCTTAATTGCTGCCATTAGCTTGTACAGCCTTGTAGTCGTGGTTCTGAACCTTGTCTGAATATTATTGTCACGACATGCAGCTCTCAAGACCATGTGAATGTATTTGTGGGAGCTGAAAAAGAGTCATCGACCCTCACTGACCAGGTAACCTCCTGCATAATTGTAGCGGATGTAGTGAATGTTAAATCGGGCCAACCCAGTGCTCCTTTCAATTCGTACGTGGGAACTGTTCGACTGGAGTTGAATAAAAACATGTTGCAACCTCCTAAAAATTCCTGTAGTGATCTTCCTTTGGAATCTGTATCCCTATACCCCCAGAGCGAAGAGTGGCAGTTCAGATCCGTATAGAATATTTTCTCTATCCCTGGTGATATATTAAACACTTCCTCCATCTCCTTGAGCGTATCTTCCACATCTTCATACGAGGAGACGTAGGCACTCACAAGAACCAGTTCTTTATGCACCAGGCTCAGTTGTACTGCTACAAGATGTCCAATTCTGAAGGTTGCTGGATGAATGCTTATAGATGGAACTATAATAGCGCTTTTCCCGTCAAAGGATTGCCTTCTGGACCATTCTTGGGGTCAGCCACGCATGATACCGCGGTTGAGCCAGGGTTCCTGGACGAGTAGAATATCCACTGCATTCTTCGTGGAAAAATCCACCAAGTTCCGAGTGCATTTTTTTGATCGGCTCCTCCATATTTATTTGGAGGAGCCTCAGGGAATTATGATCACTACTGCTGGTCCATGTTTAGCTGGAGAAGTCGCACAGCTTCATTGCTGTTCTCACAAGTAACGTCCGTTGGTCCCGATGAAGAAATAGCCATCCCACTGACGTAAGCCCTAATTTCGTCGATGATCAGCTAGGCTGCGCTGCCCAAAAATTAAAATTTTGCTGGTGCAGTATCGACCCATTCGTGCATGGTCTGTACAGAAATGAGTATCGTGTGCCATATTCAAAAGCACCCAATTTATACATCTGATTGATGCACCAGATTTTGATCGTGAGTGCAGTGTAGCTTCGTCTATACAAAACCCCTTCGTCCTCCATGGACTAGAGTCTCTAGTCCAGCAGTCATCGCTTCCAGTCCTTGAACGTCGAGTCCTTTCATTCCAGCGACCATTTATACGAGAATCCCGAACACCTTTGTTATTAGCCCGTAGGTCGAGCTGATTATTTTGGGATGACTTCGTAAGTGCTTGGTGCAAAGTGTAGTCTCTTACGTTACCCGCCAGCAACCCAGTTCGTGGGATGTCATTGTATCTAGATGTCGAAGACCTACCGTTATCGGTAATATACGATCCTACTTGACATTTTTGTTTCGCCTCATGTTGACGTGTTGCTGTCAACGCTGATGTTTGTCTCCAGGTGTGTCTGTTTCTATGATGTCGCTCACATCGGAAGATCTTTAGCTTATAGTATGGAGGACTAGTTAGATCCCAGTTAACAGCTGATCGGCCAGGATGCTGGAATTCTTGATACTTCTGTTGATAGTGATGTTTTGGATGATTCTGATAGGCAGCTTGTGTAGAATAAGAGTGTGGTCTCATTATTCGGTAAGATCTCTTGACACGGCTATGACATCGATCAGATGAATAATAGTACCTTGGATGCCTTGCACCTGAATGGATAGAAATAACTTGATTGGTCTTTTCAACACATGTATTCGACCTTAGATCACGTCTAGGGGCTGATTTCGATGACTCTTTCAAGTGATAGGGCTGATGGGGGCGATGCCAATCTCCTCAAATGACTCGTCAGGGGTTGCCTTCTTGCCCTGGATCTAGCAGGCAGTTCTATGTTGGGGGATGTGGCGGCTAGTGAACGGGGTGTCCTTCCGTCGTTAGTAATGAAGTCCTTGTAATAATTCTTCTTGATAGATCTTGATGTAACACTTGCGTATGAGAACCGATGTATAATGGGTAACGGGGGACTACTGTCAATAACTTCGAATGTTTCTATATTGTTTGCACGTCGCAATTCTGGATTTGACCGTTTATTGATACGAGCAGACTCGTTGGTGGTGCATTTAAAAGTCAAATCATTCCTCTTCGTACAGACTTTTGATCGATTTTTCACGCCTATCCAGTTCGGAACGTCACTATAATCACCACCATTGATAGCAGGTATTTGGTTAAGTTGATTATCGGAGGTGGTCTGCTGCGATTGAGGGCATGGCCGTGTTTCAAGTGAGTGAGCATCGCCCTCTGCACGGCTATTTCTGACGTTAAAAGACTTAGAGTTTGAAGGTCTTTTTTCCTTCGCCATCCGATTGATTATGTTCGTATGCAGAGTATCGAGATCAGCAGAGGATAGTGTCGTGTCCGTGGTAATTCCTAGAAACGAGACCGATTCTTCATTATGTAATGATGTGAATGCGTTTCCCTCCGGATGACTGGTGCCCATGTCAGAAAAGTCCAAGAGTGACTTATTTCCTAAGAGCTTCACTGTATGTTATTTGGAAGCGTGCCGTTGTTTGTGATGTTCAGCTGACGGGGGAGAAGTTTTCTCCCGTTCTCTCTTAGCAATCTCCTCTTGCTCATTCTGACGATGTACTTGAACAACTATTGGATTCAAGGGCATCAGACGTTTACCCTGTGTCGATGTCTTTGTGGTTGGTGGCACCTTCGGTCGATCGGTTTTCTTTGCCGAATGGTCACTGTCCGATGTGTGTCGTTCCTGAGTAGTGCTGTTTTGTTCTTGGGTTTGATTCCCGTCTTTCAGTACATTAGCACAGTTCAGCATCTGACTATAGTGAGCTCTCCAATCCAACGCCTGATCATTCACCTCACCAGATACAGACTCGGATTGCAGCCGGCTAGTATTCTGCATCGACACGTTCCCTGTTTTTTCATTAGGAGTCTGCTGAACAGTTCTAGCATCTCTCTCAGTCCGTAAACGTGCATACTCCTCCGCCGTAGGGGTAGAAAACCAGTCTGATAATTTCATATAAACGCCTGTGAACACCTGAAAGGTTGGCCAGATATCAGTACAGGATCTGTCTGCACAGCTGTATGAGTCAAACTATTCAATCTCGCGTTCGCTTGGCGAACTATTTCGGTCAAGAGGTCAAGCAGATGTCGCTTAATGTTCTCTTCTTGATCACCAAGCGAGACCTTATGTCGAAGCTTTCCGGAACACATCTTCTTCATCGCAATTAGCTGCAGCGTCGATGACCTCCTTCAACACTTTCTGCAGCGTGGGATGTTTGGCTGACATACAAAATGTCATCCGAGTGCATATTATTTGAAGGAAACCGAACCTTGGTTCAAGTTTTCCACGTTGCAAATGCATTGCACTCCCCAATTGACGAAAACATATATTTTTTTAAATGTTATTAATCCCTCAAATAAAGAAACTGTTTTGGAACCAGGGACCAAATTAGAGAGAGCTGAACCAGTGGCAGTTACTAGTTCAGAAAGAACTAAAGTCTTGCATGATGACAGTGTAAGGTTTCATGAAACTTCTATGAAGTTTTATACTAGTCATTCGCAAAGGGAACGCAAAAGACAACTTTCATCGTTATTGATGCAGTACAAAGATGTATTTGCGAGTTCAGTCAGTGAATTAGGGTCCTGTGATACCTTACTCCATAGGGTCAATTTAGAAGACGATAGACCAGTGAGAAAAAAATCTTATAAAGTTCCATACGCTTTGACGAATGAATCAGCATCCCAGATTTACGAATTATTAGACGCAGAAATAATTCAGCCGAGCGAATCGGCATATGCAGCACCAGTATTATTGGTTAGAAAAGCAGATGATACATACCGTTTGTGCTGTAATATGAGAAAATTGAATTTGAAAACAGTTCCTGATTCCTATCCACTACCATGCATGACCGAAATGATAGATAATTTGTCAGGCTCTTATTATTTTTCTTGTGTGGATCTTTGTAGTGGGTTTTACCAAATGAAAATACACCCAGATGACACGTACAAAACTGCATTCATTACTTATAATGGCCTGTACGAGTGGACTCGTGTTCCGTTTGGGATGCGAAATTCCCCTAATAGTTTCCAAAGGCTCATGGACATTGTATTATCAGGTCTCAAACAATTGCAAATCGCCACTTACATAGATGACATAGTAGTTCCTAGTAAAACAGTAGAAGAGAATTTGGAAAAATTGAAGATTGTTTTTGATAGATTAAGACAACACAATCTTAAGTTGAAGCCACAAAAGTGCAAATTTTTACAGACTTCTGTGACATATTTGGGTTTTGTAGTATCCCAGGGCAAGGTTACTCCCGATCCCCGTAAAGTAGAAGTAGTGCGAAATGCCAAAGTGCCCGTAAACAGAAAACAGATTAGGGCTTTTCTTGGCCTGACCGGCTTTTATAGGCGTTTGATTCCAAATTATACCAGTATAGCTTTGCCATTAATAAACTTGACAAAAGCTACTAATGAATTTGTGTGGTCAGAAGCGGCTCAAAAGTCTTTCGAAGTGCTCATTAAGGCTATTGTTTCCAAACCTTGTTTGAATCTACCGAACCTTAATAAGCCATGGTATTTGTATACTGATGCGTCTAATTATGCACTTGGAGCTGTGTTAGCTCAAGATGATGACCAAAATATTCGTCATCCTATAGCTTTTGCCTCTCGAAAGTTAAAATACCAAGATACAAAGTATAGTACTGTAGAGAGAGAACTTCTAGCTCTAGTATATGCCATAAATCATTTTAAGCAGTATTTATATGGGCAAAAGTTTACTTTATATTGTGACCAAGCATCATTGTCAAATGTATTGAAATTGAAAGATCCACATTCTCGTATAGCCAGGTGGGTCATGCACCTACAACAATTTGATTTTGTAGTAATACATAAACCAGGTTCAACAAATATCACTGCAGATTATTTGTCGCGACATGTTTTGCCTGTTACTTATGTGCAAGTGCAGTCTGTGCCTAATTATTCGTCGGCAGAAATTGCTGACGGTCAAAAGAAAGATCCTTTCTGTTGTAAAGTGTTTGAATATTTAAATTCTAAGTGTGAAAATGGTAGCATTCCTAAGCGTTATAAAACTCTTAAATTTTTTGTGCATGATTGTATATCATATGTGTGCTCGACTCAGTCGGAGCAAATAAACAAAAAATGGAAATTAGTTGTACCAGAGTCCTTGATTCCAGAGGTGTTAACCCTGGCCCATGATTTACCATCATCCGCACATCAAGGAGTATCTAGAACTTTGTCGAGAGTAAAGATGTCATATTGGTTTCCCCGAGTATCGTTTCTCACCAAACGTTTTGTCAGGTCGTGTATTTCGTGTATGCAAAAGATGCGCATTGTAAACAGCCGAAGAGTCCCTTTCTCAGAGTCCCTGTGACTGAACGTCCAGGTCAAAGAATCGCTATGGACTGCATAGGTCCATTACCTGAAACTACTGCAGGAAATGTTTATATTGTGGTTATATCGGACTATTTCACGAGATGGCCTGAAGCATACGCAGTTCCTCATATCTGGGCAGAAGTAATCTCCCAAGTGCTCGTAAAATACATCTCTCAACACGGTATCCCAGACCAAGTGATTACAGATCGTGGTTCGAACTTTGTTTAAAAACTCATGACAGAATTGTATAATACGTTAGGGATAAAGAAGATAGCCACTCATTCGTACCACCCTCAAGGAGACGGTATGTTGGAGCGCCTGAATGCAACAATAATCCAATCACTCATCCATTTGGTCTCCGAAACACATGTTGACTGGGATTTACATTTGCCATGGGCCCTATTAGCCCACCGATCAGCGATTCACGCAGCAACGGGTTATTCTCCGGCATTCCTCCAGTATGGTCGTGAATTGGTCCTTCCTATAAACATGCTCGGACCACTCCCACGAACAAAGTTTGACTCCCATCACGTTTTTGTGAAAGAACTGGAACGTACTTTGGAAAGAACATTCCGGATTTTGAATTCGAACCTACTCAAATCAGCTGAAATGCAAGAACAGCGGAGAGCTCTGGTGTCAAAAGATAAGAATATTCAGATTAATGATTTGGTGTTTCTCTTTGTGCCAGCGATTAAGCCGCATCTGTCGAGGAAATTGTCAAAACAAAATATTGGTCCTTACAAAGTCATATCTAAATTATCTCCGGTCAGTTATAAAATAACTAGCGTAAGCAACCCTGCTGACACCCAAGTCGTGCATATCGACAGACTATCTAAGTACCAGCCACGGGATGACTTGTTGATAAACAGACAAGATTCCGAAACCTTACATCCGAACAAATTGGAGACACGAAATACGTCTGAGCAAGTGAATATTCCTTGTGAACTTCAGATTCCCCTTGGTTTATTTTCCGTCCGCCCCAGCACCGGATCGAAGTTCCTCTAGATATAATCTCAGACCTACCATACATCAGCCTGTCAGATTTGTGCCATAAGATACGAATCGAATCGAACTGGGCCGTATTGCCAATGAACTTTGTACCTGTGTGTGTGTATAGTGTAACATAATGTAAAAACTTTTGTATATATCCGGATGGCAGTGCATCACCACAGCTACTACTCAAGTGAACATTGGTTTCGTTTTTGATAAAAATGTTTGCTTCGTGATGTAAAATTATCTAAATTTTGATTGCTAAGGTTGCTACCCAGCTTTAGATTTTTTTTTTTTTAATGTATCTTTTTGAATATCACATTATGTTAGCACACGCAATTTGTGCACTTTTGCTAGTAGATACTTTAATTTAATGTTTAAAATGTATAAGAGAATGTGGTTCTTTCGTTAATTAATGACAGAACATTGCCAAATTTGCATAGCTTATCATATCCTAGCATCCGAGCAACATCAAAACTGCTGAGCGACAGATTTGTTTGGCCTTCAATTAGATCTGATTGTCGTGAGTGGACTAGAGCATGTATTCCATGCCAACGCTCTACAGTTCACCGACACACTTGATCCGCGCTGGCTGAATTCAAGGTACCGAACAATCGATTTCAGCATATCAATCTTGACATAGTTGGTCCATTACCATTATGCCAAGGTGCCGAAACATTCGCCAAAATCTTAATTGCCACTTGGTTTGCAAGGTTTGGCATACCGCGCAGGATCACCACCGACCAGGGCATACAGTTCGAGAGCCAGCTTTTCCGAAGCTTGAGCAGATATCTCGGATTTCAACATCACAAAACGACTGCTTATCATCCACAAGCGAATGGGCTGATCGAAAGACAACACCGATCGCCGAAAACTGCCCTGAGATGCTGTATTCAATCGAATCCTGCTTGGGTTTATGCTTTTTCATTCGCTCTACTGGGTCTAAGAGCCGCAGTGAAAGAAGACCTGGGATGCTCATCCGCAGAAATCCTCTACGGAACACCATTGCAGTTGCCCGGCGAGTATTTTCGAAAATACCAGACATTATACAATCCGATTTCGTCCATCAAATCCAAAAGCTAATGCGTTCAATGAAGCCCGTGCCTACAAAAACTCACGGATACAAGCCAACGTATATTCCTAGTGATCTGCAATTCGCATCGCATGTCTTCGTACGCAACGAAGCATCACATTCTGCCTTACAACCAACATATCAAGGCCCGTTTCCTGTCAAAGATCGCAGAGAAAAAGTTCCCGACATTTTCATCAATGGGACGAGCAAGAGGATCTCCATTGATCGTTTTATTCCAGCTTTCCTTGGCGATAGCTTTAAAGTACCTGCGGAAGTGCCCATTCAGCCATCCAGTACAGCGTTGCCAGCACAAGCAGTACCAGCAACTGTGACCCGCTCCGGTCGTCACGTCCACTTCCGCAACCTGCCAACCAAAAAACGAAAAATGTGTATTTTTTTCACGTAAACAACCATATCTCAAAAAGTTTTCGTAATATTCCAAAACTTCTAGTTCATTGCACAGAACAATACTATAGCAACGTTCTGTGTGAAAAACAAGTTGATATAAGCAGTAGTATTTCATGTACCATGTTTTGCGTAAACACTGAAATTATGCTAATTTTAGGCATATAATTAGCAATATAAATTTTTCTTGCCAAAATATTCATGAAAAAATATTTATTTTCTTAATTTTATTCTATATTCAAACTAAAAACACATGCATTTCATCAAAAATAACATTTAAAAAAAAAAAGTACTCCGCACGTAGTCAGTCGTCTTAAATGGTACCTGTCCCTGACTATTTTGGTGAATTTACGTATATAGTCCCCAACGGTGCGTGTACAGTTGATTTGTGCCCGAGTGGCATGGTGGTGAGATGGTCGTCTACCATCGTCAGCGTCCCGGGTTCGAACCCAAGGGAAGGTATAGATAAGATATTTTCCCTAACGAACTCGAGGCGACCATCGATAGACAGGGCCTTCACTTCCAACCCATCTCAGTAAATTGTAATATAGCGATAAGGCCAGAGTGGATGTTTGGTGAAGTAGTAAAATTGATTTGTTTCTCACGCTATCTATAATTTTTACCTCTAGGATTTTAAGGTTTGTGACAGCGTTGCATCCCAGCACTTTCCCTTGAAGCAAAATTAATTTTTCCTCTCACAACTGATCATGGGGTACCTACTGCAGTAGTATCAGAGAAATCTAAATGGCGGGATTCTGCAGCACAAAGTTTTTCAATGGTACTTGATGATCTATTGCAATCGCAAAACACACCACCAAATGCCCTTACGTTTGTGGAAACAATGGTTGCTGCTGCTAGACGCATTAACCTCATATCGAATACAATACCTTCAAACACTTCAGCTATACAAAGAAAAAATAATTGGTTCGGCAACGAATGTTTGGGGGAAGAAATTAAAGTCAACAGGGCCCTAAGACACCTGAGACACTAACGATTCTCATGCCTTGCTCAATTAGAAAATATTGAAAAACACTTATAAAGCCACTGTTAAAGCAACTAGGGGAAAATATTTTAAGCAACTGAATCCTAGTATATATATATATGTCTGCTCTTGTAAAAATTCCACCCAATTTTGGGACGCTATGAAAATATTTCGTACTCGAAAAAACTTTGTACATTCAATACACCTGTCGAAGTTTGGGAAAATTATTATCGCACCCTATTTTCAACTTCACAAAATCATACACGCACACCTTGTTATGATACGGTTCATCAAACTCAGCGGTTCTCAACCATATTTGACTCGCGGAGCCCTTTTCAGTACATAATTTCTATGGCGGAGCCCTGTTTGACTCGAGGAGCCCTTTTATGTACATAATTTTTATGGCAGAACCTTGTAGGCCTCTCTTATTTACTCTTATCTATCAAATTTACCAATTCATTTTTTTTTTCGCCGCGGAGCCCGTGGTAGGTGCACACGGAACCCTTGGGAACCGCTGCTATATACTATTAGATTCCCCGATGAATGTTTCGAAAAGTTTGGTTTCATGTCCATATCACCCAAAGCAGCGGGGCCATTGTGACTTAGCTAAAGTTTTAGCATTCCGGGAGTGGTTAAAATGTAAGAACTAGATCTGGGGAAGAGTTCAAAATATTTAAAAATTGAAAAAAAAATGTTTAAAACAGAAAAAAAATTTAAATTAATTAAACAATAAAAAAAGTGTGCTGTATTGGCTTGTGGAGCGTAGAGACAGAGTTGTGAAGGGAAAAAAAGTTAGTCTGTACAGTGATCTAAATCAGTGGTTCTCAACGGCGCCATATGAGTCCCTAGTGGTACTGAGATACTTCAAGGGGGGGCCATGGAAGAAAATGTAGAAAAAATCCATGACAGGTGGTTTGGAGGGCTGCAGAGAGCTGAGGAATAAAATTAAGGTGTGAAGAAATAAAGCATTTATTTTAGTGACTGTACACTTACAGAATCTGACAAAACCACCCATAAAATCAGGGTCATCTCAGGGCATGGGCCTCAACGCCTACATTTTGCAGCAGGTTCCCTTCGATGGGATTTTTCGCAGCCCCCGGCTGGATTTCATGAAATTGATAGTGTGAAAAAACAAAAAATGATGAAAACCATATCAGGACCACGGGCTGCAGCTCTGCCAGTCCCACTCTAGTGAGGGGTCATGCCAAAGCCTCCTAGATACTAGTCTCTCTAGGAGGCTTTGGTCATGCCCGGGGGGGGGGGTCTCATGTCCATAAGTGACAAGTGACCCCACCTTATGATATTTTGTATAGTACAATAAGTTTTGAAAATAAGTACGAAATATGTAGGCAGTTTATTTCCAGCTAAGTATGGGACTACCATAGCATCACATTGCCTAGGGGGCGGCCCATGATGTTGAGACTGTCCTGATAGAACTCGGACTAGCGGGGAACTCAATAAATTCTAGCCCAGTGGTCTGGAGGCCAATCTTATTTGCAAAATTTTCGTTCAGTATAAATTCACTGAAAAAAATCAATGCAATACGTATTAAGGATCTTGCTCGTATTAAGGGTCGAAGACTCTCTCGCCACAGAGAGCAACAGTCCTACAAACAGTACAAATATTCAGTCATTACACTTCACTCACTTCACTTCTGAGATATAGATGGCAGCACTGAAAAATCATACACAACACTAGATACGCACTCAAACTGTTAGGTACGCATACTTACACTTCCGGCACAACTCACTAGGTAGTAAATTGCCCATGGTGATAGACCTGAGTTGTGCTCGGCTTGGAAAGTAAAAAAAAAAAAAGAAGGGTCGAAGACTCTGGGTAAGACAGGGGAGCCACGAGAAAAAAAATATATAGTTCAAAAAGGGTTAAGAAACACTAATTTAAGTGACGCATGGAAGAGTGATTTTCTTCACGCTGAGCTTCAAAGTTGTGAAAATTTCCATTACCATTCTTGGCGAGTGTCTCGTAATATGTGAGCGAAACATAGTGTTCTCGTAGGTGTCGTGTGATATGCAACAGCTTCATATGCTAATTCAAGAATGGAGTCGAAAGAATTTTTTTCATGTCTGCTTGTGACTTTCTTACGAGGAGTTGAATTATTTCAATTATGGATTTATGGAGATAGTGGCATTTTCAAAAGACAGCGGAATTGATTCGAAGTATATTTCTGATAAGAAGTTGCTAATTGAAGTTATGTTGTACCAAAGCCTCCTAGAAGCACCTCCTAGTAGTATCTAGGAGGCTTTGGTTGTACTCCACGTCACGGCTTTCCGTATTCATTCTTTTATCCGCGTTACTTGTCATGATGCGTCGTTGACTAATAAGAGAATTTAATTACCGAGAGAGCGTCGGGATACTCACCTCACTGTGACAGCGATTTTCTTCACATTTCAGCTGAATTTTTCCTAGGCTTTTCTACAGTATGCAGCAAGAGTGTGATTTATTCAATGACTTCGCTCACTTTGGAATGAGCATAGAAGCCTTACATGAGATGTGTGATGCCTTGGAAGGCAATGCCCGGTCATCTATGAAAAGGTCTCCTGAGGAGGGAAATTCATCAACGAAAAAAAGGAAAATTGATGTACAGTGCGAGACACAATTATAAGACACTCTTAAATTTTAGTGAAATCACAAGAAGTAGCAAAGTAAAAAGTATCAAAAATTTCAAGCTGTTTTATGACGGCAAAAAATAACTTTATACCAAATATTGGAAATTTGAAAAAAATATTTTCACGTTATTTTATGGAAAAACAGAAAATGGGGTGCACGGGGGGGGGGGGGCGCTTGAAGTTCATATCTATTTTCATGCATTAAAATTTCATGATTTAAAATCCCACATTGTTGAATTGACTCTGTCATATTCCTTGTTTGAAATCGTAATTGCTTTTGATAATGTAAGATTTTTCAGATTTTTAAGGACCTGGGTGTGCAAAACCCTCCCCCTCCCTTTACGGCCGCTCCTAGGCTAAATTCCTAATTAATGTGTAAATGGTTCAAAAGGTAATTAGTTAAAAACTTAAGTGTCAAAAACCACAGTGGCTGCACTAGTACTTAATGCAGCCGCTGTGGTACTTAATGCAATTCGAGCGGTCAAAGTGACGGACTCGCTGAGATACCGGTTCAAACCCCACCGTCGCCGCATTGGTGGTCGGCTGAAGTTGGTTTTCTGCGGTTCCCAACTTCAAGGCGCGAATATGAGCCGATCTCCCCGTTGTGTGTGTAAATAAAGTCTCACCGCAGAGAGCAACAGGCCTACAATGTTACAATTATTCATTACTTAGACTTCACTCACTATGAGTTGAGAAAAAACTCAGTTAAAAAAAAAATGATTGCATATGGCAGTACTACACATATAACAAGCATAACACACAAACAAGCTTCACGGAAGGTTCACTATACGTACACACACATGTACCAATTCGTTAGAAGTTCCGCAGAGGAATATGGACGAGGTGCACGTCTGGTTTAGTAGTACTTAATGTAAATCAATTAAATTCCTAAAACGGAGCACTTTTTTTTTCCTTTGTTCCCTTCTGAGCACCGTCGCCCAGAGCACGTAACTTTTAAAAACATTTCATGTTTTAGATCTGAACGACTAAAATTTTCTGAAGATAGCCTTTCATTATTGATGTGTTGATTCTTGCCGATGCATTGTTGCCGAGTTTTCCTTTTCTGGTTCAAATTTCCAACAGTCAAGATGAACGAATATAAATAGGAACGTGTTTGGAGAATATTTCCCAGATTCATTCATCGGAATGTAAAATTTTACTCGCAGCAGACTTTAGTTAAACATTGCTTGAAAAAACTAGTTAGTAATTTGTATTAGCTGCTAATCTTATTCATATCGGGCGGGATTTTATACAACCAATTCTATGTAGATTCTAACTCTGGTTTGGTTAGTAGATTGGGTTATTAAATTGAGAGTATTAAAGGTGGTTGCAGGTTGGTGTCTCTCAGCCCAAGCTGGTACTGTAGAGTTGGGACGACAACGTGGATTCATTGGATCCATGGATCCGCGTGGTGTATTCCGAGGGATATCGGGGTGGAGAGGTTCAGGTTTATAGCCCGACCCATACCAGTAGCGCTAATCATGTCTGGAGTTAGTTAGGCTTTGCATACTTGGTTGTAGTAGCTCAGTTGTTGAGATCATGCATTTAACTTTGACGAGTAAATCCGATATGAACGGGCGAATAGGTGGAGGAAGTGGCGCGGTTATTCGCAGTCGAGTGTCGTTCGGTCGCGAATCGGATTCGAATGCTGAGGAGAGGGCGTGGGCTTAGGAATAAGTTGGATCGGACCCTGAACGATATCTCCCATTGTTAATGTAGATGTTGTACAACTGGTTAAAATATTGAGGAGGGTATTTAGTTTTCAGTTTGAAGTTTAGTTGTTCTGACAACCTTTAAATAAGATAGATTTGGGGAAATCGGCAAAAACTTTCTTTTTTCAGCGGATTTTAAAGAATTAGTAATTCAGTGATTAGTAATTTTGACCACCATTGGGGGACATTAACTAACAATCAAAGAACAGTGATTACAGCAAAAGCAGCGATTTCAGCAAAATTCAGCAGACTAAAACCAAGTGATGGGTTGCATAATGATTCTTTTTTTTTCACACAGCTAGTGTTCGTTGCATAGAAAACTACGCCTTTTCTGTTACTTTCCTTTATTAGAAGCACCATTGAAAGGTGCACGTAGAGTCTACGAGTAAGTAAATTCCTTTCTGTTTGCTATAGCATGCGTGTTATATGTTTGAGGGTTATAGGTTACGTTCGCGAGAATTTGTTAAGGCATTAAGTTTTTCTAAGTTGGAGAAACAGATGAGACATATCACAGCATTTATAAGGCGCCATTTTAGTGTTCACGATTTAAGTGGTGGAGAATTCTCCCAGGTTTCATGGGTGTATGGAAACATACACAACTTTGGATGGTATTTTGGTTTTAACCTGTGCGAGATGATTGAAGCAGACGTTTCCCGGATAAATGAAAATTATCATACGATTTTCGTGAAGAGGGCGAAGAAAAAGCGAAAACTTTGCAACGGCAATTCGGTCTTCTATCCTATATACCAGCGGTTCTCAACCATATTTGACTCGCCCTTTTCAGTATATACTGTAATTTCTATGGCGAAGCCCTGTTTGACTCGAGGAGCCCTTTTTCGTACATAATTTTTATGGCAGAACCTTGTAGGCCTCTCTTATTTATTTATCTATCAAATTTACTGATTCATTTTATTTTTCCCGAGTCACCGCGGAGCCCCTGGTAGGTGCACACGGAGTCCTTGGGGCTCCGCGGAGCACCGATTAAGAACCACTGATCTAACTAATGCGTCGGACGGGAATCTTGACACTACAATACCATTAACAAAACTCAATACTGCTATAAAAAAAGCTAAAAGTGGAAAAGCCCACTGGTGTGACTTGGATCTTAAACGAATTTTTCATAACCGCAGTCCGAATTCAAGACAAATTTTACTGTCAATATTCAACAATATTTTTGACTCCGCATGTGTCCCGGTGAATTGGGCTGAAGTGATTATCTGTCCAATCTACAAAAAAGGCGATCAAACACTTCCGGAAAATTATCGTGCAATTGCTCTGGTCTCAAATATATTAAAGTTATTCACTTTAATTTTAAACAATAGATTTAACACTGGGTTGAATCAAAATAGTATCATTCCGGAAGTACAGGCTTTCTTCCGCGAAAACTAGGGTTGTGAGGATCAAATTTTTAATTTTCATTGTATGATTCAAAATAAATTATCGAAACCTAAAGACCACAATATTCTCTTCCAAACTTTAGAAATTTTGGGTGTAAGCAAACATTTCATAGCTGTGATCCATGGCATATACAAAATGGCGACTTTGAGGGTCAGGACCCCGTTCGGCCTGACTGATAGTATAAAAATTACTCGTGGGGTTCTGCAGGGGTAAATTTTATCCACTGCTCTTATTTTCTCGTTACATAATCGATCTTGTTAAACTGCTGGAGGAATCACATATTGAACCAATTTTTATAAACTCCGAAACTTCTGTACATTGTCTATTTTACGCCGATGTCATCCTTACGGACTATCCTTTGAACCTGCAGAGAAAAATCAAAATTTTGGAAAATTTCTTTTCTCGTAAAAAAGTAATACTCACAAAACCAAAGTTATGGTTTTTTTGGAAAGGAGGCAAGCTCAAGAAATCTGAAAACTTTTTCTTTGAGGGTCAACCTTTAGTCGCAAATTACACGTATCTGGGTGTTCCATTTTCCTCCTCGGGTCATTTTCATTTGGCACAATTAACTTTTCAGTCAAAAACCACAAATCAGCAATAAATACAGTTTTACCCATTTTAGCTGGGGCAAAAATATCCGCACCCCCTGTAGCACTCAAACTCTTTTCCTCTCTTGTTTTTTCAGTACTTTCTTACGGTTTGGCGATCTGGTCCACTTCTTATTTTGAAAACCTTGAATCGATTTTTAACTCCTTTGCCAAAAGAATCTTCTATTTAGACAGGAAAACTCCGGGATACATGGTCAGAGCGGAGCTTAGGCAACCACACATTTCAGCACTTCTTGCGAAATTTATTTTGCGTTACTGGCTCAGGATTGAAAAAATGCCGACCTGCACGCTTCCAAAACAATGCTTTTTAAAACTTCGTGACAGATACGAGGCGAGTAGAAGCGAAAAATACAACTGGCTTGCAAATTTGTGGAAAAATTATTGACAAAAGTGATTATTGCTTTTTGAAGTACTCAAGTGACCCAGCTATCATTCAATACTATATTCCTGTCATTCTAAACTCAATTAACATCCAAAACATGCAAAATGACATGGCTAATATCCAGAGCACCAACTTTTCACCCCACTACAAACAATTTAAAAGGAATTTTGGTCTCGAAAGCTACCTCACTGACTACAATATTCCGCTTAAATTTAAAAGAACTCTCATACAAATTCGTTTTGGTGCAAATGGGTTGTTCATAAACGGGAGAATCCTTGAAATCGATCCCCAGATGCCGCGTACATATTGTAACTCCAATGAATTTGACCTACTACTTTACCAAACACTAACTCTGGCCATATCGCAATTTACTGCCATTAGTGAGATGAGCTGGAAGCGAAGGCGCTGTCTATCGGTGGTCGCCTCGAGTTCGTTAGGGAAAATATCTTATCGATATCCTCCCTTGGGTTCGAACCCGGGACCCTGACAACAACCTTCACGATGGTAGACGAGCATCTTACCACCATGCCACTCGGGTACAATGAATTTGACCTGGGTCCCGTACTAATGGCATGTTCAGCTTACAATTCATTTAGATACAAGTATTTCGGCACACCCAGGCATGCAATCTCTTTCATTGCCTTTCTCAAATCTTGTGAACAAAAACAAAACCGGTTTTTCCATTTGCTGTCTGATATAATATCCTTTAGTGATCTTTTTTGTGGAATGAATCGCACCACTTGTTAATAAACATTTTTTTCGATTTTTCCTTTTTTTTTTGCTAACATGTAATATATTATATATATATATATATATATATTATTAATCATAACTGTTTGAACCTCTCGCAAACGAAATTTTTAATAACTAATTTTTTTTTCCTTTTGTGTTCTTCCAAAAATGATCATTTGTAATTAGTTCTTTTACTATTTGTGCCGTACTGTATTTGCTATTGTTGCCACCCATTGCAGAGACTTTTTGCCTAAATCAATAAAGATTATTATTATTATTATATTTATACTCAATTATTATTATTTTTTTAAAAAACAACATTTGTGCTCAATTTGTTTGTTTTTTTTCATTCATTTGTGCTTTGTTTCTCCTTATTCAATTACGTTCAAATATCCCTTTTTCATATAGTATATTTTTACTAAATAATTTTTTTTAATCATTTGCAGACATTTATTTTTCAATACATTTGTGCTCAATTATTTTTTTCCACATCCAGTACTCATTTACGTGTTGCTGAAATATAAGAAATTCTCCAAATTATTGCCCAACACTGATCGTGTGAAATACCTACCGCAAGTGACACTTGAAACCTTTAGAAAATATTGGAATAAAGTAATGTAAAGAAAAATGAGAGAGAGACAGTACGCGGATTTAAAAAGGTATAGGCCTACATATACATGCCTCCGAAGCTGCTTTTTGCATAAGACGTTGGGCATGTAACACATTTTACCCATTATATCTGTCCTGTTAAAAATGTCACTTCCCTCCCCACTCTCCTCGAGAAAGGGAGGGGAAATGTTGCATTCACTTTTTAAAGCTCGTATTCCCGAGTTCTGGAACTTTCTATGGCGAAAAAGAAAGTAGAGAAAACTTCCTCTCTCGTCTTTTTTTTTAAGGTAGATGCATTTCTTTACACGAAGGGTGGAATATTTAAGGGTTTTTACGTTTTTCTTGTTACTGTTCAATACATTTTTTTAAAACATGTTCTGTATACGTTTTGATGGAAAAGGAATCTGTCGGTGGGTGAAGGGGACGTCGTGTGCTTGAATATCGGTTCATATCTCTCTGGGTTTATTCGAAAGAAGTAATAGTCTTTGTCGGATATGTCATATACCGCCATTTCCAACTATCGGAGTTGGGTGGGAAATGAAGGCGCCATCAGTCTCGATAAGTAAAGAACTTTTTCGGATGCTCTTTTGGCAGCATTCGAACCCATGGACCTTAACGGCAACCTTCATATTAGAGCACGAGCATCTTACCACTGCGCCACTCGGGCGCTTGCTAACGTAACTGTACATGCACCTCGTACACATGCTTTTGCGGAATTTCTAACGGACCGGTACATGCCGGAACGTGTTGTGTGTGTGTGTATGATGGCCCTGACGTATTTATGTTGTCAGAGTTGGGCTTGTTTCGTGCTCTCACTCATGCTTTGCTGCCACTGTCTTCAATGGTAAATGCTTGAATGTTCGTGTTATGGTGAAGGTCTGCTCTTTTGGGGAGAGACTTTTTCAAATGAAAGACCGACTGCGGGGTTCGAGCCTAGATCCTCATAATGAGAGTCCATCACGATGTCCACACGACCGCACAGCAGCTGCCGGATATACAGTCAAACTTCTCTCTCGTTATCGGGTCACCCAGTGCTCAAGTACGATGACCATACATCCCAAACGCGTCACTACAAATTACCAAGTCACAGAGCATGAACCCTCATATAATGGAGGCTGATAGGTTTTCTTATCTTAGAGCCCCCACGTAGCTGGTATCATTCATTTTGAACTAAGGCTTTCAGGGCTCTGCGATGTTTTGCGTACAGTAAACCTCTCTTTTGCGACAAAAAAGTGGGGGGGGGGGGAATGACCGTTAAATCAGGGGTTCAAAATGCATACTTTTGCTATACAACGGGAAATTATTATTTATCAGTAAAAAAGGGGGTGACTGCATATGAAGGGTATCCGTTAAGAAGGGGGGGGGGGTTTACTGTATGTATATATGTGTGTGTGTATATATATATTTGCTACTGTCAAAGCCCGAAGTTGGCTACTTCACCAACTGGCCAATGTCCAAAGTTTGGGCTTTCACCGATCTTTGGCCATCGCCTAAATATCGAACCCTATATATGGATCACTAAAATAGCAATATTCAGATTCCTTTGATCGTTAGGGTTGCTTATCGAAACTTCAACTATTTCCGAAACTTCGTCTGTAGTGACCACCTATTCTGCAAAAGTCACCTATTCTGTAAAAGTGAAACTATAAATTGTTTTTAAAATATTTTATGAAAATTCTTTTATTCACATGAGATTTTTTGAGAGAAATTTTTACTCAAGTTTAATTTTTGTTAAACTTTTATCAAAACTGTAAAAATGTGTTGAAATGTTCTTAATAAAATTTTATTATGTAAATTATTCCATTAAATTCCAATTTGTATTTTTGCTCTTTTTAGAGATGCGCCTCAAAACTTATTGTAGAGACATCATTCGTTTACATAACCATGTTAATGCAGCGTTTCTCAACATATGGTCCGTGGGCAGACTCGATAATTTAATGCTAATTGAATGAGAAAAATTATTTCGATTGTGTGAAACTGATATTAATATTTTCTTCGGTTCAAATGAAAAATCTAGGCCCGTATATTCTGGGTGACCATATTTCGGGATTCCGACGGAGTTGAACACCAACCTTCTTTACACAAATCTCATGCTCTAACCATTGCACCGACTGGCACACGCCGATCGCAGGTGAAATTAGCTATATCTATCACTAAATGTTTCAGCTTTCAGGTCATGACTAAAATGCTGGCATTCCCACATGGAATTATTTTATACGTGTAATTAATAAATTCGAGCCCGAGAACTACGCAAAATTTTTGGAAATTAGATCAGTGTGTCACCCAACACTGAAGAAGGTCACAAAGTCTCTGAATAAGTCTTGAATAAGACTTGAGAAATCTTTCATCTAGCTAGAACATTTGATTTACTGTGTATTCAAGAGGTTTTCTCTCTCTGTTTTTTACTATCCTGACATTACCTCAATCATCACTTTTTAAATCACATATTTTCCATGTTGTTGAGTCTTCTACAAAAGAAATAACTCTAATGGCGTGTATATGTGTTGTTTTTAGTTATTTTCAAGAAACTGTTGGAATTGAATGGACTAATTTCCTTGCTTTAATCACGGTCTGAATTGATGGCACTCCCACCAAAAGTTTGCGACCATTACCCAAAAACACACACACACACTCATCGCTAAATCCACCACTGAAATGCTCTTCTCTTCTCCCCCCCGCAAAACTCAAAGATTATTCACGCATCTATCGTTTAATTAACTTAAAAATTAATTACCCGTAAACTATTTATAAAATTTTCCCGTCCGCGCGTTTGTTCGACAAATCGATGTTCGGTGAGAGAGCCAGAGAGAGAGAGAGAGAGAGTAATGAAGGTTGAAGCCTCTTTTCAAGAGAATTTTAGTTACCATTTGTTTTGGCAAAAGCCATGCGAGTTTTGGACTGGAAAAGAGTTGCATGCGATTGGCCCCATCTTTTCACTCCCATACTTTCCCGAAAACATAGACTGTGCATACCTCAGTATAGTGCAGTGCTAAACGTGATTGCGGGCGGAAAATGGGCCTAGAATAATTCGGAGGAGTGCTTCCGTTGGAAATTATTCGGGGGGGTGGGGGGAGCCCCGAATAGACAGCTGCTTCTGCAAGCGTGAAAATGAAGTATACCATCCATTCACCACGCTCAGAGTATGCATATTAAGGAACCGTACTCACTCGTGGGAAAAATTCCGTAATGGTTTATACTGTGTATTTACCGATTTCGCTTCGTTAATAAAATTTTTAGTGGGATTTGGGAATTTGTGGAAATTTGAGTAATGACTTTTTCCTGCTCGGATGAAGAGTGGTACCGCGGAGCTCCAGCCCGTGATCCTCAGATGTGGCCCATATATTTACTCAGGGCCGCCCTTAGGGGTGTACGAAAGGTGCGTTCCCACCGAGCCTCGCTTTTTAAGGGCCCCGAGCTTACTGTAATAGCAGTGAAAAAATATATACATTAAATATATACATTTTTTTAGTAAACAATGTGTGACCGAGCTTCAACTATAAAAAATTCTGAGAATTATATTATTTACCACCTGGCAGTCAAGTGGTTACGAGACCTACACCCTCTCACTGTGTAGGTCTGGGTTCGAATCCCGGCTCGGGCGTGGATCATGCTGATCCCTTGGGAATGCGTGAGAATCACGTTATTTCTTTCATTTATTCTGAATTTCCATCAACTCTGTAGAAAAAAAATTTCATAAATTCTGAATTTTATTAATTCTGGAATTATTTCTTTCAAAAATTCAGAGTTTTTATTAATTTCGAAATTATTTCTGGAAATTTTCTTATTCATTCTGGAAATATTTCTCTTTCGTATATTCTGAATTTTTATTAATGCTGGAATAATTTATTTCATTAATTCTGAACTTTCACAATTTTGGATTTCTTTCTTTCATTTAATTCTGGATTTTCATTGGTGCTGGAATTATTTCTTTCATTATTTCTGAATTTTTTGCGATTCTGGAATTATTTCCTTCATAAATTCCGAAAATTCTCATCAATTGTGAAATTATTTCTTTCATGAATTCTCAATTTTCTTTACTTCTAAGTAAACTTCTTCCATTTGGTCCTAATTTTCATTAGTTTCGGAATCATTTCTTGCGCAATTCAAATTTTTTCAGGTAATTAAGCTTTGGTGGTTTGATAGTTTCATTAATTTTGGTGTTAATTTACTTTAAAATTGTATCTTCATATATATAGGATATTTTTCAACATTATTGTATTTCCCGTAATAATGTATGAATTTTTGGATGCCGATTCTCCTATCTCCCAAAATATATAAAAGCGGGGGTTAGGGGACCCGAAATTATTAATACACCACTTGCCCAACTATAATTTTCGCCCCGGGTGTCGCATCTGATAAGGGCGGCCCTGATTTTACTTTATTGCAATTTGTTTACATTTTTAATTTAATAATCACGTGTTGAGGGGGAATTGGGTCCCTACACTAGGATATGGGGGACTTTTAATAAAGTAAGAGCTTGTGATGGATTTCCGAGATTATACTGATTCTTGTTTTTCTCTCTCTCTCGTCGCTTTGATAGAGTTCAACCAGAGAGTTGTATTTGACAGAGTAGGACTGGGGTTCTTGAACTTTTCTAGCCGCGACCCACTGGACTATTTGTTTTTCAAAATTAGTGAAAATTTATAACTGGGTTGTGAGGGGATTTGTACGACCTGTGTGAAAAGCCGCTGCAAATCAAATTTTTGTTGTGACCCATAGCTCAGGAATACGACCCTTCTCGAAGGCTCATAAGAGTCGAGTTAAGGTCGTGACCCATAGCTCAAACACCCCTAGCTGTAAATAGATTCATACGACCCTGCTCGGAAGACCCCGCAGATCGAGTGGGGGTACAGACCCTGGCTGTAAGTGTATTTGTACGACCTATCCTGGAAGACTCTGCGAATCAAACTTGTGTATTGACCCATAGCTCATTAATCCCTGGCTGTAAATGGATTTGTACGACCCTTCTCGGAAGGCCTGGTAAATCAAGTTTGGGTCATGACCCATTGCGCAGGAGACCCTAGGCGTTAGTAGATTTAAACGACCCATCTCGGAAGACCTTTGAATACAAGTTTGGGTCGCGACCCAAAGGTTAAGAATTATTGGGGTAGGTAGGTTTGGGTTAAGAATTCCTCTGGTTCGTTACCATACCTAGCTAAAGTGGGTAAGTCTTTTTCCTGCCATTTGTGAAACAATTTATATATATAATGTAGGTTTCAATCTAACAACAACAAAAATAATCGTGTCGTGCGGCAGTTTTAATAAAATAGTCGAATTTCTCAGGATTTGTTTGTTGCGCCATCTATCAAACGCCGATGGGAGTAATTACTCTAAAGAGAGTTTTATTTCCCCGAATATATATATATATTTGTATCTCTCTTTTTTTTTTAAATCTTCCATCAAATTCTTCATCTACAAAAAGACGAAGAAGAAATAAAGGATGGTTTCCTACGTTCAGATATTGTGGGGGGCACACTTGTACTTTTTTTTTTCGCTGGGCAGCAGTGCCTTCCTTCTGATAATAAGATTTGGTTACAATTTTCGAGAGTAAGTATGGAAATTGGTAATATAAGGTATTTCCAGCCAGGTAAAAGGGCCTCAGAAAAATCATTTTGCCCGGGGGGGGGGGGGGCCTATGATGCTCTTCAGATGGCCCTGGCGGGCACGCACTATTGTAAAATTTTATTTCCCGAGTGTCTTATTACTATGAAATAGTGGTTTGATGGTCATTCTAGGGTTCCAGTAAAAATCTCTCATGCACCAGGGTGCCCACGAATACTGAGGGGAATGGCAAAACCAGAGTTAGAGGGCCGCAAAGCTTCTTTTGCGCCGGGCCGGAAAACACTTAAGTCCGTCCCTGGGTAGTAATGGACAAATTACGGCCCGCTTGGAGTTTCTATCCGGCCCGCCGCTGTTTTCAAAATAACAGTATAGAAAAATTTTCAATTTCCATGATTTTAAAAAAATTCATTCAAGGTGGTAGGAAGGGGAGGGGTATTCCTATTGCTTAAGCATATGGAAAATATAGTTGTGAGAATTTAAATAGAAATTGACTTAAAAACTTTTGATGTGCAAAAAGTGGAACACATATGCAATAGATATGCATATAGTTATTCATTTATTTCTTCACAGTTGTAAGGGACAACGTAGCGTCTCGTTTGCAGTGAAACCGTGGCAGTCTACAAAGTATGCAACACATTCGCATAAATATTACGAATGAGTCAGCCCAGGTTTAAAGGAGATCTAGCTTTATCGAACAACTTAGCACTGTGCAAGGCACCTTGAATCCCAATCGGGGCTCATCGAGAGTGGAAAAAGAAGTTTTCTGCTCAATGTGACGGCTAACCGTTGAAAAAAAAGGCATAGGAGACAACTATTGGCTGTAGCGCTAACACTGACGTCACACTGCGCATTAATGGTGGATGATGAGTCGACCTAGATTTATACAGTGTCTGTAGCACTGTAAAGTTAGGCATTCGCTTTTGTAGTGACATGTAAGATTGAACAGCTTTTCACAGTCAATGGTCGGGGTATCCTCTAAGTGGCGCAGTGGTATGAAGCTCGTTTTCCACTATGAAGGTTACCGTCAAGGTCCACGGGTTCAAACCCACCCTAAGAACATCAGAAATAAGTTCTTTACCTACCGAACCTTGGGTGACCACCGATAGAGATGGCACCTTCATTTCCACACCCATCTCCACTAGCTGGAAATTGTCGTATGGCGATATATGACGAATTGATGTGTAAAACCGGGATCACACTGTAAAAGTTTGTTAAAAGATCTTTCATAAAACTTGAAAAATTCAGCCAATACGTGGATCGGTTACATTCGAGCAAATGCAACTGGTGATCATATTGGTTGAAATTTTCAAGTTTTATCAAAGAGCTTTTACGAAACTTTTATAGTGTAATCCCAGCCTCAAGTAGTAGTCAATGCTCGGGATAACCATTTTTCCTAATTCTAATACGGATTACACTTCATTTCTTAGAGTTGAAATATTGAATTTTTTGTTAAATATATATACAGTCAAATCCCGTTTAAACGAATACTGTTATAGCGGAAATCTCGTTTTAACGAACACTTTTTTAATCCCCCAAATAAGTTTACATAGGCACAATGCTAGGTGACCTGGAATTCCTTTATAACGAAATTTCGTTTTAACGAAGTGATTCCTCTGGTCTCTTGACGTTCGTTATAACGGGATTCGACTGTATATATCAATAACCACAAAAATCAATAAATAGTCTTCAATTATTTTAAAAATCATTTACGTTATTTAAATTTAATATTGAATTGAAACATTTAATTTTTTCTCTAAATCACAATGATTTAAATCAAATCAATCGTGAAATTTCGATATAAACCTCCGGTTACAGTCATGCACTGATAGATGACGCTCAAAAAAAACTGAACATTCAATTTTTCCTGAATTTTTCAATGAGAGAAAAAGTTTTTTCGCTTTGTAATGTTCAGCGGTCCTCAACGTGCGCGTCGCAGCGAGCTAAAACTGTCGGTGAATACTATAGCTAGCATAATGATTTGTAGAAATCAGACTTGATTCCACCATTTGCACAGCTGTGATGAGAGCATTATGGGTGTATGACCGTTAGGGGCAAGAAGACGCTAGTAAATGATCACTAAGGGAACCGGGGTAATTATGGCAGTCATCACATGCATGTTATCGGCAATACGATGCGTGTAATAGGGGCAATCACCTCAGAACGAAGAGCAGCTATAGGGCAGTGCCGTCTTAATGCACGGGCCCACCCGGGCATGACCCGGGGGCCTCTAGAGAAGAGGGGGGCCTCACAAAAATGAGATTCGGTTGAAATTTTCTAGTATTTACCAGGTAGGGCCTCAGAAAAACCAATTGCCCCGAGGGTCCATGATGCTTTTAAGACGGCCCTGCTCTAGGGGTGTGACGACACCACACTATAACAAAAATTTATGTAGTAATAAATGCAAATGCTGCTGAGCTTCAAAATGTAAAAATTAATAAAAACATTTTTTGTGAAACTTGAAAGAAAACTCTTGCGAGACTACAATTAGGGCACTTTAGCGTTTATGCCTCAAATTCTTTCTTCTTTTTCGTTCGTCCGAAATAATGAATGATGAGGGGGGGGGGGCCCACGATTGAGAGACATTTTACCCGGGGAACGGAAAGTACATTTTTGTTCCCTCTCCCTCCTACATACGGACCTGAGTTCCGTATGTACAGAGTGTTAAATAAATATTTTAAAAAATCCTCCCTAAAGGTTTTTCTAGTGCTCCTGAAAATGTTCCTACAAGACAGGCCCGTCATTTGGGGAGGTCGGGAGGGGTCGTTGCCCCCCCCCCCACGACTTTTGAAAATACACTAAAAAATGGTTTATATATAAACAAATGTATATGTGTATATGTATATATATATACAGGGTGATTATAAAAAAACTATCCCGACATATGGGCCCCTAACTATCATACCATTCACAGAAACTGAATGAAATTTTGGCATAAGGTATTTTGATGTATGCGCTCAAGAATGATATGGAAAACAACAGTGTCACACTAACAGTTACGGTTACAGTGAGAAAATTTCGAAAATATCAAATGGTAACACCAAGTTTTTTGTATTGGAATGCGATCTCCATACTGAAAACCCCTAAATAGCGTTCGATTGGCAACTGTAGCATGAAAATCACCGGCGGTAGATAGGCTAAAAGTGAGGACAACCAATAAGGACAGAGAAGCAGCATAAAATAAAGCATTTTATTGTGTGTTCACAAATTTTCCACATGACCTTGTGCAGGACTAATCAGGCTGGGATCGAAGAAACGGTGTGACGAATGAAACGAACATTAATGCTCTGGTGCACGGCAAAGTCCTTTTTCCTTGCCTAGCTCCGGGGATTTTCGTGCTACAGGTGCCATTCCAACGCTATTTAGTGTTTTTCAGTATGGAGATCGCATTCCAATACAAAAAACTTGGTGTTGCCATTTGATATTTTCTCACTGTAACCGTAACTGAGTGACACTGTTGTTTTCCATATCATTCTTGAGCGCATACATCAAAATACCTTATGCCAAAATTTCATTCAGTTTCTGTGAATGGTATGATAGTTAGGGGCCCATATGTCGGGATAGTTTTTTTATAATCACCCCGTATATATACATTGTTCTTTGTACATGTTCTTTGCCGCCGCCCCCCCCCCCCGGAAAAAGTTGAAATGACGGCCCTGCTACAAGACTGCTGTTTAAATGTTTCTAAAAGTGAAAATCTTGCAAGGAAAAATTAGAAATATTGACAAAGGTTAGCTTCATTGCTGCGGTTTCCCGTTATTACGTTTACGTTATTTATCCCGTTATTACATCAATGAGTCTCTAGTCAAATATATTACAAAAATAAATATACTTAAAATTCGATCAGCCGTCGCTGTAGCTACACCTGCTACTATACAGGGTGTCCTGTAAGAACTAACGCGGCCGTCTGTCGTAGAGGTATAGTTTCAATTTCAAAAATGCTCAAAAGGCATGCAAAAATTACCCTGCACCAGTATCGAGATCGAAACAGTATGTAACAAAAAGGAAAAAATCTAAATTTTTATACGGTCCCCTTTGTCCTCTAACTTCTGATAAGAAAGTTGTTGCCCTGTCTCTCCTGAGGCTCTAACAGAAAAAAAAATTCCAAGTTTCTAAGTGCAATATTCATTGCTTAGGAATAGTGTATAAGTCAGCCTAATACAGCCGAATCCCGTTTTAACGAATACCGTTATAGCGAAATTCTCGTTTTAACGAACACTTTTATAATCCTTCATATAAGTTGACATAAGAACAATGCAAAAATATGGAATTCCTTAATAACGAAATTTTTCAATTTAACGAATTCATTTCTCCGGCCTCTTGGAGTTCGCTATAACGGGATACGACTGTATTTCAAGGAGCTCTACTAGATTCGACTCCTCAAATGGGTACAAATTATCTACAACGGGTGAGGATGATGGGAAATAAATCTCGCTCGTGCCATAAAATGCAAAAACGGACACGATTCTTTGAAACTGGACTGAAAAGGGAGAACCACCCAATTTTTTTAATCTCTCAATACCCTCGAATGAACTTGAATTCTTTGATAAGGTTAACACTCTCGTATATATCCCAAAAAAAATAAAAAATCCCATTTTTGAAAATTTTCTTATTCTTTCACAATCAATCACTTTAACTCCCTTTAATTTCCGTTTTTTTTTTAACACCCGTTGGCTATTAATTTCACTTCAATGAACTCTTTTTGCTAGAATAGGCACGTGAAACAGAAGAAGGAGAAAAAACCCCGCCAAGGGGCTATCAATTACTGCTCGTTTTATTCGAGAACATTCGAAAATTACGGAAGACCCCGTAGAATTTTATTTTATTTTATTTTTTCTTCCATTCTTTCCCTCCACTCCTCATTATTATTATTATTATTATCAACGAAGCTAATCCATTAAACGGGCCATATCTACCGGTTACAAAAGCCAAGTAAAGACATCATTTTTGGCAGACTACTCATTTGGGTTATCTCTAATACACATAACCACCACCACCATCCCTGGCCCATACTCCGTCCGACGAGTTTTAAAAGCTCAGTTTCGAGCTTAGAGCGTGGGAAAAATGGAGGTACGAGGAGGGAGGGGGGGGAGGGCAAAAAAGAGAACCAAAAATTGGGCAAATGCAAAAGCTCTAATGAAGCATGGGGTTACAATCGCGAAGATTCATTGTGTTTGATGTACACCAACGCTTTCGTCCATCTCGGAACCACCCCCCGTCTCTCCTATTTTTACGCGCCACACATCCACGCATGCGGTTCTTGGTCAGCGAAACAAAGAGTAAGTACGCCATTGAATGATTGGCAAAAGCCTTTGGATGGTGGGTAGGAAGGTTTATCTTTACGCCATTGGTAGGGGGGGGGGACATGGGGTGCTAAAGGAATATTCACGGGCAATTTACTCTCAAAGTGTCACGCTCCTCGCCCTCTATCCGCGTCACCATGCCATAGCGAGATCTCTAAAAGAGTGAGGAAAGACAAAAGAACTCGTGTGTGTGTATGTGTCCCATTGATTTGCTTTATTCATTCGGCTGGTAGGTACGTCTGCGTTGGAAAAGTCCTCCTCCACCAAACTTCGCGCTATCTTCAGGGTCGGGGGGGGCTCTCACACAATTAGCAGAAAACGCAATCAACTTTCACTTTGAATATCCATGAGCCCTCCTCTCTCCTCCTCGCATTCCTCTTCCGTTAGCTCATTTGATATACCCAGTCGCCCTAGAAAAGATTTTTAGTGAACCTAGTGGGGGGTACAGACGCCAACAACACCCATCCCGTCGCCCATGTTCATGATCTGCTTTTGAAGGGAGGGGGGGTAGATCCGTGTGTATTTAAAATGCTATCAGTGGAGTAAAAGCGTATTATAATACAATAACCCAACGAGCCTCCCGCGTCCTCACTCACACCTTGCAAGGTAAACGACGAAAAAGGCATTTTTCTCCAACAAATTAGCCGTCACCTCTTCCCCGCTAACTCCACTACCGTGGTTCCCGCCCCCCCCCCCGACATACCACCTCATGATCATCATCATGATCTTTTAAGGGGATATTTTCGAAGAATGAGAGAGATTAACAGCCCCACACCACCGTCTAGTGTTAATGATGGTAAAGAATTTGAATGGGGCTGGAATGTTGTGGCGCTGATGACACCAAACGTATACCATGTGTGTGTGTGTATGTGTTGTTTGTGAAAGTGTTAAGCAAATGAAATTAACCCCACAGTCTTTCCTCACTAATATACCTTACTGTACTAGTACATAAATCTATGGTTGGACGAGCGCGTCTTTTGAAATTGTTTTCGTTTCCAACAACAACACCAACAGCCATTAGTGGGTTCCTCCGCTTGGAATGGCCGTCCTTTCCCACCTGGCACAAAACAGCAAATTACCGCTTTAAGATTTAAAACGTCTTTCTAGGTCACCTTCTAACACTATATTCGATAGTTTGCTAAAGTATTTGCGAGTCGTAATAATGATAATAGTTCCTAGAAGTGCGAATGATTGATGAGAAGAAGTTCGCATCCGAAATGGAATTCATTGATGATTTGTTTCTTGGATGAAGTGAAGCGATCGGTAAAACGAATATATAGTACGTGGTTGAAATACCGAATGATCATGATGAAAAATAGCTCAACAGTGTACACAAGGGGTGCACAAACACCGGTCCGCAAAGAGGTCTTATTCAGGCATCGTTTGCCTCACTGTCTTGGTCCCTTTTCCCATAAAATTTAAGATTTAAAACTTATTCATTTTCTCCCAGGTTCAAAACATAATATATAAGATCAAAAAACAGGGTAACTTCAGGTTCAACGACAAAGAAAAATCACTCCTCAAAAACTCACAATCAGAGTCTACACTTTTAAACAAAATCAGCATTTACTGAAAACTATTGAGATGAGGAGACATTAGAATATTATGACCTCAAAAATTGTGAGACTTGAAATTTTTAGATCGGAGAAAACTGTTGACTTATATGTGTGATATACCAATGAGGATGACAGGTGTGTCGTAGTTAAGACAGTTCATCACTAAGAGAGTTTTGTGGATACAGTTTGAACGGATAGACGTCGACGAATGTGGCAAAACGATGAGTCGAAGTTGGAATGAAGTATCCAAGAGCCGGAGAGGTACCTCGCCGACAGCTGTCGATGGTTTTTCTATGGTTCCAAACATTGAGGCGCGGATGCGAGCCGATCTCCCCTTTGAAAAAGTCTCGCCACCGAGAGCAACAGACCTACAAACGGTACAATTGTAATTCAAACATCACACTTCACTCACTTCCCTTCTGAAATATAAAGGCACCACACTAGATACGCACTCAGACTGTTAGGTACACACATTTATACACTTCTGGCACAAGTTACTAGTTAGTAAATTGCCCATAGATGGCGATAGACCTGAATTGCGCTCTATTTGAAATAAAGAAAGCTGCCGATGGTTGGCGTGTTATCCAGCTGAAGAAAAGATCGCGATCGATGACGGTGACTAGCAGCAAGACTTAGAGTCGGTAATAGATACTCTCAGAGAGAGACCCCCTTAGTCAATTAATGTAGTCCGCTATCGACCATTTGACAACGCCGACGTACGTAAGCAATCTTGGATGGACTGTTTTCCTGCACTGATTTCCGAGAAATGGAATTTTCTGGATGTTATGCCGAAACGAATGTTTGGAAAGAAAAACGATTTGTCTCCTGCGGGAACCAAACCCGGTTGTCCTTGCATACGGGGCAAGTGCGCTAACCGATACACTAGTGACACACACCACTTTTCGATTCCTTATAATACGCATTATTAACGTGAAGTGCTGAATGGAGGCTTTGCAGCATCCCTTAACTACAACAATTTTCGCCCCAGGTGGCGTTTTGTATTAAGAGACGGTATTTTTTCGGCCCGAAATATACTGAGAAATAGAATTTTCTGGATGTTATGCCGAAACGAATATTTGGAAAGAACAGTGTTTTGTCTCCTCCGGGAATCGAATCCGGGTCTCTTTGCATACCTTGCATAGCGCACTTGCCCGGTATTCGCATTTCCCGGAGAAGACAAATCACTTTTCTGTCTGAATATTCGTTTCGACATAACAATTAGAAAATTCAATTTCCCAGTATAATTCGGGCAGAAAAAACATCCATCTCGGTATTATTTTCATTCGGCACATATAACGAAACAAACGGTGCATCAGGCCGCGCGAATTAATTACTTTTTTTATACTAAAAGAGACCCTTGGCGAGACAAAACTATATGAAAAGGCACTGTGTAAAAGTCCTGAAGGGAATTATTAGGCCCTTTAATACAATGTTGGCGAAGAAAAATAGAGGGGAAATAAATCGAGGTAGAACTAGAAAAGGGGGAAAGTTTTAGGGGAACAATAGAATTTTCCTTCTCGCCAAGGCCTTTAATCACACCCGCTGAAAAACAAACATAGCCTCATATGGCCTACTTTACCGCACACCAACTCCGGTCATATATCGCCGTACGGCAATTTCCAACCAGTGGAGTTGGTTGAGAAATGAAGGCTCCATCCATAGCTGGTCGCCCTAGGCTCGATAGGTCTCATATGGCCTGAAACCAAATGCTACATTATAATATAACGTGCTATAACCCTCTAATAACTCGATCCTCGCCACTCAGTCTGGGGCTTCAAGCCAGCAGTACTATGTATAGATACTGTATATTTATCTCAGGCCTCTAGCTTCTATTAAAAGTATTATTATTATTATTATTACTGTATTGTGTGTATTGTTACTGCAAAGTCCGAAGTGCGGCCAATTCACGACGGGGCCGGCCACTTCACGAATTGGCCAATTGGCCAAATTTCCGAATTGGATGATTCGGACTTTAGCCTGCCATTTCGAGAAGTGGCCGGACATCCCTGGTCAAAGCTCGATGTACTGATGTAAGACGGCCCGGTAGGAGACAAATCCATTTTTTTTTAGTCGCCAACGTGTGATACATGTGCATATTTAAAGCTTTACCCAGAGTCATTATCTGAGGCTTTGCTCATCATTTACAGTGGCCTCACCCAGCCATCGTTTACAAGTAGCTTAGCTCATATGCTATTGAAAGTGTTTTGCTCATATTTGGTGAGGTGAGGTAGATCGACGCATGGGCTATGGCTATGTGCCGTAGGCACCGGAACCTAGGGCTGACGCCATTTGAGCCGCCGCACAGTGGTTCATATGGCTAATTTAGGAAGAAAAAAAATATTTTCTCGAAAACTAATGCATATTTTTGGAAAATTCTTTTTGCTTCACATGAAAAATAGACATTCACACAAGTTAAGAAGTATAACTAAATATATAATGATAGCTTCCTATAATTTTAGAATTGCTTTAACGTGAGTACCATGTTTTCTATTATTTGTGCTATTCTTTGCATTTTAATGTCATAATAACTTACAGGGTGGGCAAAAAGTCTATGGAAACTAAAAATTCATAAAAACCGGAAAATTAACTGAAATAAAAAACGGTTTGAAGGTTAGCATCGCTAAGTCACGGGAATTTTTTTAAGGCAGGGAAAAAAGTAACTAAAAATAGTGGATAGATGGCGCTGGTACGATCGACTTCGATGGAAATATGCAAATGAGACGGTTATAAGAACTTGCACTCACTGTTGTAAACCGTGTATGTGAACAAGGATGCTGAGTGCGAAGGATAAAGCTTTGTTGGTGAAGTTGTTTTACGTGAACCAGGAATCAGCGACTACTGCCAATGTGAGGGCTGGAAAAGGACCTTTAACAGCGACAGGCCTCATAAAGCTTGTTTAGCGGTTTGAAGAAACTGGAACGCTGGAGGATCGTGTAAGAGCCGGACGACCATGTATAAGGAAGGCACGTTCGTCGCGAGTTGCAGCCGAAATGAAACCGTTAGCGTCCGAATTAGCTGCAGGGACCAGCAGTGCTCGTGAAGCTGCCAGACGCTTGGGCTTACCACCATCCTCGATACGCAATATTCTTCATGGAATCCTTGATCTGTACCCATACAGATTACATTCGCGCCATGAACTTTTACCAGCGGATACCGTAGAGAGGGGAGCATTTGCGAAGTGGGATTTTTCCAAAATCGAACATAATCCCACCTGAGTCTTTAACATCTTGTGGACATAGATAAAGTTCATTTTTCGCTTCATGGCGACGTTAATACCCATAACTGTCACATCTGGGTGACGTCTAATCCACGTGAGTACACGCAGAAACCATTGCATTCTCTAAAAGTGACAGCGTGGTGTAGGTTCACAGGTACGTTCATCATAGGACCCTCTTCTTCTTTGAAACGCAGTACTCAGTAGCCGTTTTCCCCTGGTGGAAAATGGCTACGGTGAATGCGTAGCGTTATTTAACGCTTCAGTGCGAGAAGGTTGTGCCATGTTTGCGTGAAAGAGATGCGCTTTCTACCGTTACGTTTATGCAAGATGGAGCAACTAGTCACACTGCTACTCCGGTCAAGGAATTCTTGATACAGACGTTCGGGGGAAGACAAAATCATTAGCAGGCCTTGCAGGTTCCCATGGCCTCCTGATTTGACACCGGCAGACTTCTGGTTATGGAGATATTTGAAATGCCAAATGTATCGATCCGGTCCATCCAATCTGTCGGAACTGAAAGATGCGATCCGCCGAGAGGTGTCATGTATACATCCGGACCTGCTGCACTCTGCCGTTGCTGGATTTGTGACTCGCATGCAATGTGTTATCCCCTGTAGTGCTGGTCATGTGGAACACATACTGCCGTAATAAACGATTTGGAGGCATTCTGTTCGTTATTTGCGTATCTTTTCTTTGACTTGTACCCAGAGCCACATATTGGCTGGTTTTTGTTTTTTTCCTGCCTTAAAAAAAAATTCCCGTGACCTCTAGCGATGCTAACCCTGCAAACTGTTTATTTCGGTTATTTTTCCGGTTTTTATGAATTCTAAAGTTTCTACGGACTTTTTGCCCACCCTGTATTTTAAAAAAAGTCGGGACGTTAAAAGTTATAGGTAAAATACAGCTCATACGGTCACCTCAGTCTGACTTTAGTCTTTCGCACAAATTTCACCCTTTTGCCCCTCTTTCACCATTGCAAGTGGGGTAGCAAAATGCGTGCTTGCCCCGGCTGATCAAACCTAATTGCGCGCTGCCACTACATGCACTTTTCATTTCATATAACCGACGTATCGCCAGGGGCGTCTTAACAGCAATATGAGCCCTCAGGCAAAGTGATTTTTCTGAGGCCCCCCCTACGTGGCGATACACGTTGACTTTCAAATATTTTAACCAGATTTCATTTTCACGAGTCCCCCCGGGCTGTGCCCGGATGGGCCTGTGCTAAGACGGCACTTCCATAGGCGGAGATAGACTTGGAAGTCTGGGGGGAGGGCATGATGATGATGATGTCAATTCATATATACATTTATACATTAGATCAGTCGACCCTACCTTTGACCCCCCCCCCCCCCGTATCTCCACCCATGGGCACTTCACATCGCGACAGCTTTGTCCTCCTGGAATGATGAAATTCAAATTATCCCTCCGAGGACGAGTTAACAGTTTTTCGGTACAGGTACTGCCATCTGTTGTTAACAGATCAGGAAAAGTTTATCTTTGGGAGAAAAAGTGTAGTGTTTCATTAAATTGCTTTATTAAAAGAATTTTAAATTGCATCAAAAGAAGGAAAACGTAGTTTAGTTTGAAGTTGATTTTTTTTCTTTAGTTGTTGTTATTGACAGTTGATGAGGATTGAATAAATTCTACTACAAGGTTTTTAATTTATTCTTATATCAAGATGAAAGCCACGGGTCCTAAATAAAAATTTGGGTACTTAGATGTCTTGTGAAGATTTGTCCTGTTTTCTCAGTTACATAATCTGGCCACGCACCCTTTTTCGAATTATATTCAGCACATAATAATATTGAAAGAATAAGTTGATTGTTTTCTTATCCAAGCTCACGGGCTCCTCTAAAATCTTTTAAAGGGATCCATGAACCACTGGGTTAAATGGAAATAATGGCAACAGATTAAGAGGGCCATAGAGAACCGAGAAGATATAGGGTACACAATGTGTTAACATATCTTGGAGAATTTTTTTCCTCATGCATTAGAATTTCCCATAACAAACATTCCACACAAGGGTGGGGTTGTGTGACAGGGCCCCCCCCCCCAGATGATTCTCATCTTTTTTTTTTTCAAGCTATAAATTTAAAATAGAGTGGTACATGAAGATTCCAGCCTAGAGAGACTGCTCTATGATGTGGGGGCCATGACACATTGTGCGTGGTTTTTTTCATGATCTTCATTAAATCCACCTATAAAGATTTTACATTAATTTGGAGCAAAACCTCAATTTATATTTCATTATCGTCACAGAAAAAAAACCACAACTTAAAAAATACAACTCAATAAAAAAAAACTTTATTTTAAAACACTCCAAAGAAAATGATACATTTTCACACGATACATTTTTTAATGAGCAGAGAGAATATCATTCAATCAATGACTCCATACACTGAACAGACCATGAACACGAATGATTGTGTGGAAACAAGTGATGTCCAATCTGGTAATAAGAGCAAAAGAAAAACGTGAGAATGAACTGAATATAATAAAACAACACAGTACCATATATTCTCGTGCATAAGCCTGCCCCCCCCCCCACTTCAGTACCATGGAAGCATGGATCTTGAAGTGGTTGATTTTCCTTCTCAAAAACTAACCTGTATATATATGCAAACCCTCCCTAATATAAGAACAAATTTCTGAACAACAAAGCAAACTCCGCTTATACATGAATAGCTAATGTTAAAGATAGAAAAAATATTCAGTTACACCAAATAGAAAATTAAGACGCATTCGCTATAGAGTCAAAAAATTATTCACACAAAATGTGTTTTTCCTTCCCTCTCTTTGAGAATTAAACATGATTACTCTCTTATGGCACACACTCCTCATAAAAATTACTCTGAGGCACTTCTAACAAAAAATTAACGCAGAAAAATAAAAATTTTCAACATCCATCTTCTGTTTTTGAGCTTCTCCACAATACACACAGGATACGTGATGCTTTTATTCGACTTTTGTCTCTTCCTGTGATTAAAATACCATGGTACCAGAACTTACAGTTCACTGCCAGGCAGTCGAGTGTCTAGTCGAGGGAACTAGAACTGGGTTTGAATCCCAATTCAGGCATGAAAATGTCTACTAACACTAACAGATTCCCTGAACGGATCATACTGATCCATTGGAAACTAACCAAAGAACTATGAGTAATTCAAATACAGCATATAAACAGTATGGAGTTATATACTGACAGAAGTGATATGCCAACATACATCAGTACAGTAAAACCTTTCTTTTGCAGACACCGGTGGGACAAACAAATTTGTCAGTAAAGGAGGGGTGACCATTAATCAGGGGTTTGAAATGCATACTTTTATTACAAGGGGAAGATTATAATTTGGCCATAAAAGAGAGAGAGAGGAGTGGCAGCATCTGAGGAGTGTCCGTTAAGAAGTATTTTACTGTAATTCATTCCAAGACAAACAGAGGTATTTCTATGTATATGCACATTTTCATGATGTAATATGCCTGACATACTTACCATGCTTTTTCCTGGTTCAACACCAACTGTGTATTCGAGAGTACTTCTGTGGCTATCACAGTTTTCACTGTTCCTGCAATCTAATCTTACGTTCACTTTGCTATGAGACTGTGAAAGAAGATTAAAATAATTGATAACAGAATATTTTTAGCATAAATAAAAGTAATAAGTAAAACATAAATACATATATATAATGTATATATTTATGTATAAGACAACCCCTCCTCTTGAGGATAACCAAAACCACATTGTGGGTCAAATTTTTTCTCTGCTAAAACTTACCTGTGTATAAATTTTCCCCCTCTTCCACCTGATTTTGAAATGAATTTTTGGAGGGAAAAACTCTGCATATATGAATATATATAAATACATCTAATACGATGTATGCATAAGTGTGTTTTGGGGGGGACTTTTCACTAAGACTTACAAAATAAATGAGTTACACGTTAAATGAGTCTAGGATTCCATGTAATGTCATACGAGGGTTACAGCAATGGAAAATTTCTAACATAGCATACAAACTTTTTGTGAGTTGTTTTTCAATAATTCCCTAAACATCGGTAATTCAAGACTAAAAAAAAATACAATGAAATGGTGGTGTTAAGATCTTTTTTTTCTTATAAATTATGTCAGATACTCAAACTAAGTCTTTTAACAAGATAAAACTCCATATAATACACTGAAACTACATCACAAAAATTTCAATTTAAATCCTAAAAATATCTTAGAATTCCTTCAGATGGACTTCTTCAGTATTTATATACCTAATATACTACTTCACCAAACACCAACTCTGGCCATATTGCCATATTGCAATTTACTGCCATTAATGAGATGGGTTGGAAATGAAGACACTGTCTATCGGTGGTCACCTCAAGTTCATTAGGGAAAATATTGTATCTATATCCTCCCTCGGGTTCGAACCCAGGACCGTGACAGAAACCTTCACGGTGGTAGACGAGCATCTTACTACCTCGCCACTCGGGCAGCTAATATACTGTCTCTAGCTTTATGTAGATATTTTAATTCTCAAATGATTCACTTCTAGGAGTGTTCACTCAAACTAGGAGATTCACTTCAAACCAGTGTTACACAATACTGTGGGTGCTCAAGCACTGCACGGCAGTCCGACTTTGATACCACTGCATTAGCTTGTTGAGCTTCAAGTGCATAGCAAAATAAAATTTCTATTCAATCTGTGATGGGCACCAGCATTTAAATTGCTCATAATAATAATACATTGTCACAATAATTATATTTAGATCAGATACTCAACATACGAGTCAGAAGGGGCTACATATTCTCTCACCTGGTTCTGAACCACAGTCGTAACCCTGTGTGGAAGTTTGTGCGTGTAGAGTAACAAGTCCTTCATGTTTCTGATTTTACTGCAGAAACCTTTCTCTATGGCTGTTTTCCGAAAAACTTCTTCCATCAATGAACCACAAATGCTGACTGCTAGTGGCTTCAGAATTGGGACAGATGCCTTCGCATTTACTGTCAATACGAACATGAAAGCCTGAAATAATTACAAAGCAAAGTTTGTATGTCACATGGTTTTTGCCCAGGTATTTATGAAATATTCAATGTATTTAATTCAGAAAATTTCTTCCTTGTGAGACCTTTTAATTTTTAATGGAATTACATGCATAAGCTGTAGCATTTCAACCCTCAAAATAGAATGCTTTGCAACAAGTAGAATTTTTTCCAGTGAAAATTCCCGTAATAGTGTTTCACACAGTTTATTCTTCTGTAACATGCGTCACAGTTTTTGGCATAATCCACTTTCAAGGTTTCTAAGAGAACTTTTTCTGCTTTAGTTATATTTCTTTTTAATATGACATCACAACTGCTTATTTACTAGAAATTACAGTACATTAGAACTTGGAATGAAAGTCATCGATTATATCATTCTTTTTTCCTTGTTCCCAGACCTTTAGGATATAACAAAGGGTAATTGTAGTTTGAAGCTTGACAAAATCTTAGGTGTCAAGTCACCATTGTGACTGAAAACATTACCTTAGCTTCATATGTACATTGTTAAATGAGTCTGAGAAAACATAAAATTTTTGAAATTATGTCAGCATATCTACCAATATGGAAAGTGGGACCATTAAGTCAAGGAAGGTTAAGAAAAAAAAATATTATTTTTACTGTATCATTTTTTTCCAGAAACAATATTTTTGGATTCTCAGAAATTTGGCTGAGGGATAAATTTTAAAATTTTAATTGATTAGTCAAGCCCTTTATGTTTTAGAAACTATGAATATGATTTCCAACAAGTGCCAGAGTAAAAATACGAAACATGATTGCGAAAAAGACTAATTTTGTTCAGGTACCTTTTCTAAATTTGAATTGGTCAGGCCCATTTTAGAAAACATGTAAGCAGCATCAGTGGGATCTGTTACAATAGCCATTTGGTACAGAGACAGGAAACCATCCAGCGACAGCTCTCCGTTAACTGTATCAAAGTTGTCTAGAACATGATGGATAAATATTTAGTATGAGGCATATAAAATCATTTCAATATTTCTGAGTCTTTTACTAAAAATTAACGAGAACATGAGAGAAAGGCATGAGTTTCTTTAATTTTTCAGAATTCTAACTCAAATTTCTAAATGAGAATTTCGATAGAAGTCATGCAAGCTATCAGATAGAATTTATATAATTTTTGTCACAAAAAAAAGACATATTATACAACATGTTTGGAACAACATTATGGAACATATTTGAAAAAATTTTAAAAATTCACTTCATAGGAACATTTTAATCATTTCTACCATACAACATAGATATTGTTTTTTCAATATGGACATTTGATATGTTTGTATTTAATAATGTTTTGATATGTTTTTTATTCCATCCCAATATAAATCCGTCCTAGCCCAGCCAATATGTACCAAAAAAAATGGGTTTCCCTGCAAAAGGTCGGGCATCTCTAATTTTTGGATATATTGTAGGGACCAAGACCACTAATAAAAAGCTTGTCCACCGTGATATTCCACATAAGAGAGCACGAGCATGATCCCCGTGGACAGCCTTTGTTCGTCTGTGCTCAATCATCTTACCCTCCAGCTCCATTGCTACTGTTCGTTGTATCAGGAGGTCCAACATTATCCTTTTCAGTTACTAAACTGGAAGTTACTCGAAAATTGTCCTAAGATTTCCATATCTCAGCAAATCAAATGCCCCTTTGGAATCAGCCGAAATGGCAGCAGCATGTTTTTGATTCTGATCTCCTGTTCCTGATTTCATCAACTATATCACAGAGTGCCTGCTCCGATGACCTGCCCATCTTTTTCTCCTCAGTTCCTTTTACCTTTTGAAAAAAACTCTCTAGCAAGCAGAAAAAAGGGAATTCCAGTGTTTTCTTTTTAATATAATTATGGCTTGACCTTCCACAGGTAGCGAGTTTTTCAAAAAATACTCCGAGACAGAGAGATGAAAGTGCATTGATTCAGTACAATAAATGTAGAACTTTTTCTTCTTATTTGAGATACAGAGTTTTTGAGAAATAGAGTTTCGAGAAAAGGGGATTTTGCTGTATGTAAAACAAACTAGATTTAAAAAGTTATCATTTTTTTAAAAATGTTAATTCATGCAGTATCTCTGAGAATCTTGAATTGCACAGCCTACCTTGTACAGTTGACCATTCATCAGCAGCACTTTCACCACAAATGTACTGTATGAATAGATCAAATTCCAATTCTGACAGAAAGCCATTTCTATCCAAGTCAATGCAGTCGAATATCACTTTCAGTGCATCTCTACAAGACTGAGTGAGAACCGATTCGCCATTGTCATTGGTTGTGACCATCGGCTCCAAGACTGATGGGTCAGAAGTGGTGTCTGCAGTCCAATTCAGAGTCACTGGAACAAGCAGGTATCTGCCCTTCTTCAAATTAGTGTTGATCGAACAGTATCCCTGAACATAGATTTATTTTACAAAAACTGTAATTAGGATCAAAACAAAAATTTTATCTGGCATGAACTTTTGTTTATAAAAACAAATTTATCTGATGAAAGAAAGACAAAAATACTGATTTAGAAAGCAGTTTGCTAAAGAAAGTTAAACCCTTATTTCGTAACAGAACACATTGAACTAATACAATGCTCTTTCAAAGAAATCTTTGATGTGAATGTGTATTATGCAGGGTGTTCTATAAGCCCTAATGCGGCCTTTATCTCATCAACCATTTGTCTTAGAGGAATGTTCCCAATTTAAAAAATTATCAAAATGTGTTCAAAAATCAACCTTTACCAGTTTATAGAGTGAAAATCCAATGTGCCACAAAATAAAAAATTGTAATTTTTACATGAACACTGCCTTCAAAAACTCAACTAGAAATTTTTTTGTTGCCCTGTTTCTTCTGAGACCTCCTCTTCCTCCTAGCCAGATCAGGGCCTGCCACTCTGTCTCAATGAAGAATATATAAGCAGATGGTGAAAAAAGACCTGGGTCATACTGGAAGCTGTATGCGTTATGAACGTAACGTGAGGTTTTTTTTATGTGTTATGGTTGTTATAGGGCTGCTATCTGCCATCTATATTTTGAACTATGAGTGAAGTATAATGATTGAATATTTGTATTGTTGTAGGCCTGTTGCTCTCTGTGGCAAAACTTTTTAACAGGGAGGCTCTTCTGATGCCAACCAAAAAAAAAAGTTTCACGTTTTTAAGTGCAATATTTGCTGAGATGTTTGAATTCAAAAATCTGTGAAAAGTTGGGAAAGAATAGCATAAACAAAGGAAAGGAGTGTTGTCCGTTAGTTTAGATTTTTGAACTCAAATATCTCCGTGAATATTACACTTAGAAATGTGAAACTTTTTTTTGGTCTCAGAAGAGACAGAGCAACAGCTTTCTAATTGAGTTTTTTAAGACAAGATGTCTGAATAAAAACCTAATTTTTTTATTTTGTGACAGGCTGTCATTTCACTTCCAAAACTAGAACAGGATGATTTCTGAACACAATTTGAGCATTTCTAAATTGGAACCATACCTCTATGAAGAATGGTTGATGAGATGATGGCTGCATTAGGACTTACAGGACACCCTATATTTGCTTTGCTTTTGAGATAGAAAAATGCTATGCAGTTTCTGTTATATGCTAGAAACAATTTTTTTTTCAAAATAATAATTTCTATGATTCATCATTATCTAGCACAGGCCAGTTTGTTAACATAATAAATTCATTGATTGATTTCGAATACACCCTGCATAAGAGAGAAAAAAAATTATACTCTAATTATCTAGAACAGAGGTTCTGGACAAGCTCTCAATAACGACTGTAAACACAAATTCTCTAAGGCCTAGATACTAATAGACAAAGACAGCTTTTTTCCTCCACTGTACAAAGAAAGTACTGAAATATTCAAACACCAAAATTCCTACTATCAAAGAGAGGAGGCGATGAAGTCCCTCAGCAGGACATGGATTTCTATTCTGAAGAATATGAGACCCTCTCGATTTAGTGGCCACTAATGAAACATGCTAGAAAACCAATTAAATAGCTTGGCACCTCTTGACAAATTATAGGCACACAGATGGTACTCATAAGACATTGGTTCCCACAGGGGGAGCTCGTGAAAGAGGTGTGACGCACGTGCCCTCCTAGAAAATTTCAAGTCATTAATTTAATAATTCAAATGGATTTGGTACCAATTTAATACCATTGAATTTCTTTTTTTTAATGAATTTGTTAAAATCTGTTGAAAATAAATATTTTCAATTAAATAGCTTGGCATAAAATAAATATTTTCAAAAGGCACTGATAAAAAAAAAAAAGTGTCCCATAAAGTACGGGTCATATGGTCAAGGTTCTGCAGAACTTTCCATGGAGAGATAACATGTTCTTCTTTCCTCTTTAGGCGCTTTCCACCCTGCGGCCAAACGAGATACCCTAATTACTGAGAGAGAAGGAGGAAAGGGGATAGTTAACACAAGTTACTGCATTCGTTTTGGCAGCGCAAAAAAATGTGCTGCAGATGTTGATGCTGCCATCTATCAACTATCTTTTAAATCTGTTGTATCTTTTGTATTTTTTAAATTAGAATATATTTGAATATAAAAAAATAATATATTTGAATATAAAAAAATACTATATTTGAATATAAAAAATAATATATGCTTAAAACTTTCTCATTAAAATATTGTTCTGGATAATTTTTCACAAGACTTCGAGATTGCAAAACAAGAAGCAGTTCGATGGACAAATACAGATTTATTTACAGAACAACAATTCACACGTATTTACAAGCTAATCAGAGAGCTAACAACTTTCTCGCAAAGTTCAATCACAACTGACTTTTCATAGAATCTCCCTAATCTCTAATCCCCTCACTATTTATAGCTCTGGTCGAAACTTCGAGAAAAAGAATATTCTACAAATTTCTTTTTCATAGTACCAAGTTTGTGGTGCCACTGCCTGGAGGGGCATAACCCTCTAGAATGTTCTCGTCAACCCTCCACCAGTTCTTCGCTAATCGCACGTCTTTCCGCTAAACCAAAACCGATATCAACTGCTGTTGCTAACAGATTTCGATATTTCTGAGAACCATAGAACAAATCGCGCCATCTATCATCTATAGATCGTAACAATATAATAAATCTTTTAAATTAGAATAATAAGAGTATGCATTTTCACAATTTGCAAAAAAAAAACATTGCTAGTGGCAACTACTAGACCTAAATAATGATTGTTAATGTAAAATTATCGATAAGGCTCATTGAGCAAATTATTTACGTTAATGTTACGCATTGATAGAGCATTATTATTTTAGTACTGCATAAATATATAGATAATGTGAAAAATAATTTGATAAACAAAAATTATCAAATGCAGTGCAATACTTCACTAATTGTAAATAGTACATATAGTCAGGGCCGGAACTGGGTGGGACAGATTGAGAGGGCAGATTGAGACTGAGAGAGGGTAATTGCCTCGGGTGGAAAAATTTAGGGGCAGCAAATTTTAGGGGGGAAAAAAGATCATCATATAAAATTATTGAATTTTAAATTGGTGGGGGTGGCAAAAATCCTAGTTATCGCCCTACATGTACATATTATCATCGATACATGGCAGTGTATTTTTGGAAATCTCCTTCCCCCCCCCCCCAAATATCCAACCACGAGCCAAGCTACCACTGGGTTCCCACAACATAAGGTTGGGGAAACTTTGAGAAGAAAATGAATTAGTAATAAACACAGCAGCCGTTCGCCACAAGAAACTCTTCTTCAATTGCATTTTACATGTTTACAGACAGCACAAATAACTAAATTAGGAATTACCAGTGGGTTATACTCTGATATGATTTGTGATTACAATATAACTGATGCAACTTTTGATAAAGAAACAGAAAATAAAAGTTTACTTCAGAATCAATGAAAGAAGAAAACGTCAGCAACGTTTTGTTTGTTTCATCATTTTCTTCAAATAATAACACTTCTATAACTGGTGATGGTGATATGAAGCCTGAAATAGGAAACAGAATATATAGCAGACACACTTGAAATACACAAATATTTGAGAAAGCCACAAGTATGTCCATTATATTAAAAGTTATTAATACATAGATATAAAACGAACATAAAACAGATCTTTCTTTTTTTTTTTTTTTTACAAAACTGATAACTAAAAAAGGATACTTAAACCTTTTACTGTAGCTGCTCTCCCAAGCTTAATAAATCAATTTCAGCTTACAAAATTGCACGTTCCTCCCCTACGTCCTATTTTTCTCAATGAATTGCTTAGTCACTCATCCAATACCCATCATTACTTTTAGTAGTTTAGCATATATTACGTTCATAGACATCATATATGATAGGTTAAGAAGAGCTTATTATAAAGCAGTATTTGGAAGTTCTCGCACTTCACAATTTAACACAGCTACATAAGATTATGCTAATAATAATGATAAAAGATATATAAATATATCATGGAGGAATCTTATCTTGAGGGGTTTTTTTTTTCTTATACAGCCCTATACATTTGTCCAAGTCCAAAGGTGTACATGGACCTGCAAAATATTTTAAATTGTGGCTGAGAAAGTACAACACCAATTAACTTCAGATTAACAACCCAGCACATTAAAAGACACAAACTAAGATTTATGGAAACAACAAATTTACTTCAGAGCTTAGTGATAAAAATTTTCGGCAATGGACTTTAGGTTTCACTCATACCACCACTTACTATGTCTCACTCACTTGCATTGCATCACCCATGGGATCTGTATGCAGAAAATTCATCAACAACAATTCACTGTAGAGCAAATCATCGAAAGAAAAATTCAAAAACATGACAATTCACAGCTAGGAAAATTTCCCAAAAAAGTGACATAGTGAGTGAGTTGATGAGTAAAAGAGTGAGTAAGCAAGTGAGCAAATGATCAAGTGAGTGAGCAGGTAAATGAATGAGTCACTCATATGGTCCTTACTCAATTGCTGAGTCACTCAGTCATTCATACTGTCACTCACTCAATCATTCATATGGTTACTCACCCACTTACCTGGTCACTCATAACATCACCGACTCACTCAATTGCTCACTCACTCGTTTACCAGTTTACTCATATAGCCACTAGCTTATTCACCAATTCATTTTCAAACTCACTCTGTCACTCATTCATTTGCTGACGCATTCACTTGGTCACTTCACTTACTTGCTGGTGACGAGCTGTTGTCTGTGAATTTTCCCAGCTGTGATTTTCCATCTGTGAATTTTTCTAGCTGTGAATTACGTGGTGGTGAATTGTCATCTGTGAATTTTCCACAAATCAATGGGATCACACTCACCATCTCCCTGTTCTGTGGGACAAAAAGTGCTTTTTGCATCACACAGTAGAACCTTTAAAGAAAGAGAAAGGACTCGCTCTAATAAACACTTTTTGTGCTCCCTAAAACTGCATGTTCATTTTTCTATAGCCCTCGAGCAAGTTAGTGTGTCTGTGATCACCATGCTTGTTCAAATACATCTCCAATCTTTGTCTATGGAAAAACTCTTCTGATTCGCTGAAAAACACACATCATTGAAATCCAATAATATGATAGATGGGATTATTGGAAAAAAAGAATGTCATGAGAGTGTTTTCAAATTAGGACTGTTAATAGATTCTGTGGAAACAACTGTCTTCTGTCTGTGACGGCATGGATGGGGTTTATAAACTGAGTAGGCTCAGTTATTTCAGAAAAGTTATTTTAGCAATTCCAAAGGTTTAAGCAAAGTATGATTGGTAGTTAATTGCAAAGTTTTCAAATTCATGGGAAAGAATTTGTTATTCTCAGATTAAAGTGGGACCATAAAATGGCTAAGAATTGAATATTTTAAGGTAGGAACTGTGCTCATGGCACATTTGAATCATTCTACATAACTTTAGACTGTAAAATCATGAATTTTTATTGGCTTTCAATCATAATAAAAGTTGAAAATGCTGATATCCCTCGCTTTAGGTAATTAATCAGTTCTGCAAAATAATCATGTAAGACAAAATTGCAATAAAGTGAATTGAATTTAATATGGGTAAGGTAGGGAAGTTTATTCTGGGGGATTTTAAAATAGAATCTTAACTCCCAGCAGCAAAATTAATTTTTGTGAATGAATTATTATTCAAACCTATAACTAAATTTAGTAAATTTATGCTAAAGATTTTAATTAAACTGTTTAGCTCCTGTCTTCAATAGATTGATGAATGAACTGTTTCTGGTGGGACTGGATCTGGATAAATTCAAATTAAATGGCTGATATTCAAATTACAAGCAGTACTCCTTGTCTTTTTATAAAAACTTCTGCAGCAAAGAAATAGTCTTGCATATCCCTCGTAAATATGAAAATTCTAGTCCCATTAAGATATTTTTCTTCAATTAAAATGCTGATAGTATTAACAGTGAGTTGCCAAAAGATGTTCATTAGCTAGTCGTGGTGAGTTGGATTCAAGCAGTTCATTCACATTTGTCTCATCTAAATCCTTAAAATCGCACAGATTTTGCCAATATATATATATATTTCCAGTTTTAATCCTAAAAAAAGCTTGCAAATCTAACTCCGGAGAAAACTTGGAAGGGTTGAGATTTCTTGAATTCACTTTTCAAAATCAAGTAAAGCAAGGGATATCTTTAACTATTTTGTGCCTCTCTCAGCAAGGGTATTCAACTTTTTTCAAGTAACGAGTAGAACTCAAGTCAAGAATGCTTATCACTAAATAAAGAGCACCCCTTATGGCAACATTCACATATGTATGTGTGAAATCTTCATAATTGTAATTCTTGAATGAAATTTTTACAGGATATTTAATTGAAGCGTTGATCAAGTGCTTGTGAACACAAAATTTAGTATGAGCATTGAGCACTGATGGTACCTGAAGGAGCAACAGGGTGAAGATGGCTGATCTACAGCAAGTAAATATATTGCATGAATAAGAAAATTTTGTTCCGTAATGAACGTAATAGAACGATTCAGTTTTTATAAAAAATACCTTTTCTATCTATAGCTTGAGCAGTAATTTCTACTGGAGAATCTTCATTCAGTTCAAGTTCATATCTATGGCCACACAAACTCGATGATTCACAGTCGAAGAAACAGCCTTTCAATGAAACCATATGTGGATCCTGGGGGTATACAGACAGATAAAATAGATAAAACAAGTTACATACTTATAAGAGAAGAAAAAACATGAGACGAACAGAATAGTATTATGACCCTGGAAAAGACATGCACAGACTGTTTGCTCCATGTTTACTTTTCCCTTAAATCAAAGGTGCACAACCTCTGGCCCGCCAAGGGGTTCCATATTGTCTGCGAAGGCCTTCCAGTCGAAAGTATCTTTTAAAAAAATAAATAAAATTGATGGCAGATGATAGCACTGCCCATAACAAGCATTACACAGTAACAAACTTCACACGTTAGGTTCACAACACATACACTCACATTCCAACATGAACCAATTAGTTAGAAATTCTGCAGAGGAATGTGGATGAGGTGCATGTGTGGTTTAGTAGTAGTAGAAAGTATCAATTTTTCTCAATAAAAATAAGGGGGAAATCAGGATTAATATGGCATAGCTGCCAACTTTTGAAAATGAAAATTCGGGAGATTTTCGCGCAAACCCGTATTTTATGCTAAAACCACTCCCTAATAAATACAATAGGGATTTTCCAAACATAAAAGTTAAAGCGTAGGGAATAAAATCCCTACTCAAAAACTGAAGTCAAATTAAAATAGGGATTTTACACACGTGGAAGTTAAACCCTTGGGAATAAAATTCCTACGCAAAAAACAAGTGAAATCGGAGGCCAAAACTTCAATGATGTAAAAATAAATATTGTGTTCAATCAGAAACGCTGTGAACAAACATTCTGCGCGAATGACCCCAAAATCATTGGAAGATGAAGGAAAACACCGTCAATTTTTGAAGAACACTGACTTTTTGTGACACTTGCTTGATGTTTTTTTTTCACTTCACGAGTGATGATGGCAGTCCTTCCATGACCGATGTTTATGTCCGTAACACAACTTGTACAAAAAGGAAAAGTCGGCCCTCTTCTAGAATGTTTGATGAAAGGAAATTCATCGGAATAAGTATCTTTAAAATTGATTAAATATGTTTTTGCTTATCATTATTCATGATTTGTTATATCGCACGTACGTAACTTAAACAAAAGAAATTTTGACCATACGCGCGTAACTAGAACCTTCAATTATTATCCAGAACTATTGGCTGCTAAGCCATTTCCCTGCACGATAAGACAAACAACTTTCTTGTTACCATCAGAGGGTTCGTAAAACTTCCTTAAAAAGGGAATTTCCCCATCTACGACGTGTGACGTCATTTCGAAAGGGAAAAAAAAGAGGCTTCATGCCCCACAAGGAATTCTTTAGGGATTGTTTCCATAAGCGGGGATTTTTTTTTAATGAAGTAGGGAATTTTTAGGGACAATTAGGGATTTTTGTGATTTTCATAAAAATTCGGGAGATTTAAGAACTTTTCGGGAGGTCGAGCGATGAAGCTAAAATTCGGGAGATTTAAGAACTTTTCGGGAGGTCGAGCGATGAAGCTAAAATTCGGGAGATTTAAGAACTTTTCGGGAGGTCGAGCGATGAAGCTAAAATTCGGGAGATTTAAGAACTTTTCGGGAGGTCGAGCGATGAAGCTAAAATTCGGGAGATTTAAGAGCTTTTCGGGAGGTCGAGCGATGAAGCTAAAATTCGGGAGATTCCCGAAAAATTCGGGACACTTGGCAGCTATGATATGGGCATTGCTAACTTTTGCCAAAAAATTTTTTCAAAGTCATGTAAAGTTGCCATTTATCACTGAAATCACAGAAAAACTTTCAATTGGCAAGAGATGAAGCACTACTATGAATCACAATAGACCAAAACTTAATTCACATCAAAAATGTTGAACATGATAAATAAATATGTAAGCTGGATATATCAATAATTATGATAATTATAGTCATAAGTATCAAATTACAGTCGAGGCTAACGACCCCACGTTATAGCAACCATTCCATTACAACAACCCCACGTTACAGCAATCATTCCACTACAACGACTGGATAAGCCTCAAAAGTTCTATACACTGACTATCATATATGTTTTACTTTCAATATAACGACCCTCCCAATATAGCCTCCATTTTCGAAGGGACAAAGTGGGTCATTATATCGAGCGTCTATGGTATAATTCATGTGATATAAAAATAACCCCAATTCTTGGCACTTAGTCAAGAATAAAAATTCAAGCAGGTCTTGAAATTTTGGAAAAAAAAAAGGTCATTTTTAAACGAAGTCAGGATGGCCAAAATTATGAGAATGCCCTGTAAAATAAAGGTCACATGGGCACCCAATATCAGTGTTGTAACTATGGCATTTTATGTGGGGGAGCACATATGATTTTGTTATCCCTTCAGTGTTTTGTATTCCCCTTGAAGTTGGCTGCCCAAGACAATCGCTCCCTTTGCATCCCTTTCTCCCCCAGTTCTAGCCCTGGTCCATGTATAACAGTTTCTAGGGTGCATGCAGTAGCAATCTATAACGTCTGAGTATCTCAGTGGTAAGATGCTTGCCTTCCACTATGGAGGTTACCGTCAAGATCCATGGGTTTGAATCTGGCCTAAGAACAACAGAAACAAGTTCTTTACCTACCGAACATGGGGCGACCACAGATGGTGCCTTCATTTCCCACCCATCTCCACCAGTTGAAAATTAGTGTATGCGATATATGACTGGAGTTGGTGTGTGGTAAAGTAGTAGAGCAATCCATATGCTGTACATAAAATTGATTTTTTTTTCTATACAAATCTTCAATTTTAGACTGATCTTCGCCAAAAATTTTTTCTTATATATACAAAACAGGACCTGACTTGAAGGATAGACTACTTTAAAAATCATCAGAGCTGTGAAAAAAAATGTCGGGCAACAATGACATTAAGAATGTTTACTTTGTGGTTACTTTAATTCCTTAACAATGTGTTTTAGACATGTATATGCCTTACACAATGGTTTGTTACTTTTGCTGCCAGTACATGGAGAAAACCCGGGCAGAGCCGGGTATTATAGCTAGTATCACTAATCGGAAAAAGTTCTGCACCCCTGCCTTAAACCCATTTGACTGTAATTACCTCAGAGCAGCTTCTTCCAGATGATGACCTTGTCCCAGTCGAAGATTTTGCCGAACCTATCAAAGATAAAAAACAAAAAATATTTTTTCTCGCATACATTTTAAACAAAGGGCCTTTCACATAGTGCAGGGCACATCAAAAATTCAAATGGCACTTGCAGGGGGCAAAAGCCAAGGATGAGAAATTCCACTTTTCATGGAGGTTAGAAAATTGAGAAAAGATGAGAAAATAAAAAATCAGTAAAAATACCTAAAAAATTGGTATTTGCATCTACAACTTTCTTTGAGATTACTAAAGTGAGCCTGATGACAAAATACAGTAAAACCTGTCCACGACGGACACTGTATGAGGCGTAGACCTGTCTTAAACAGAACAAATATATGGTCTTGTGAATAATAAATGATTTTTCAATAATAGGAAAAATCTTTCAGATAGAAACTGTCTAATGTGGAAATGGAAGGCATATTTACGGTCATATACACAGACAGCATTTAAACTACAACAGCAGGTAAAAGGATTGGACACTGACGCGGATTGGTTAAATTCAGAATTTTAACCAATCCGTGTTGATCTCAAATCTTGTAACCTGCGATTGTAGTTTAAACTGTTGGTGAATACGGCCATTAGGCTATTTGTAGATACAAAACCTACTAAAATAGAAAGAATTTTTGGCCAAGTGCAAATTTTTGTCCTTTGGATGGGAGGAAAGTTAAGATGTTCTGATCCCCCTCCCCTATTTTGTTAGGCGAACTCTTTCACTTCTTGGAAAAACAATGAATGCTTATTTATCTATCTGGATTGGTTCTGGGAGTCGGGCTTGAGTGGAAGCAGATTTACTATTCAAAATTTAGTAAAAGCTTATTTAGCATTTCATTTATGATGGAAATTGTGACTTTTGTTAGAAAACACTCCTTTTTCTTGGAAAAAGTTTGATAATTTCGGGACAGTAATATGCAAGGGAGACTGAATTATTGTTCACAATTTAGCAGTGGTGGAAAAAAAATTAGTTGCACATGTTGCCACCAGAGAGCGTTTTATTAATAAATGACACATTTAGGCAAACATCTGCCATTTTAACAATTGTTACAGTAACAAAACATGTTCCACATGATGGCCATCATTCTCAGATACCATGTGAAATCGCAAGATGGCATGTTCCACAACTGACTGAAGTGTGTGCGGGGAAATGTTCAGCATGTGGCGTGAAATGCTGCCTTTAAGGTCAGGTAAAGTTCTTGGATTGTCATGACTTACCAGAAGTTTCAAATTCCCCCAAAGCCAAAAATCACATGGGATAAGGTCCAGAGATTGGATTAGGTCATAGATTAGGGAAGTGCCAGCTGATGACACGTTCTTCTGTAAAATGTGTTTTAACGACATTCTTAACACACACTGCAATGTGTGGAGGAGCTCTGTCTTTCATAAAGATTGTGTGTGCAAGGCAGGGACGTCTTGCAGAGCCAGAAAATTTTTGTTCTGTAACAGCAATGTATAACACTTCCCGGTGATCAAACATGCCACTGGACCTGTAGAGTGTAACTCCTCGCAGAAGTAGGGACCAAGAATAAATATTGCAGTAAACCCACACCATACCATCACTTTCGGTAAATGCAGTGAAACCTCTAAGATAGTGTGTAGATTTTCTGGTTCCCAAACTGGGCAGTTGTGAGTATTGACTGCACCATCCAAGTGAAAATGCTCTTTGTCTGTCCAGAGATTATTGCCAGGCCATTCTGAATCTACCTCAACACAAGCTAGAAACCGTAGCGAGAACCAGAGTCGAGCATCATAATCATGTGGAAGCAACCACTGCACAAGTGAAAGTTTGTACGGGTAATATCGGAGGATATTCCACATGATCTTATAAACAGTTGAACGTAGCCTATCGAACACCTGTGCTCAGTGCCATCTTAATCCATGGGCTCACCCAGGCATGGCCCGGGGCCTCCAGAGAAGGGCCTTACACAAATGAGAACTGGTTGAAATTTTCGAGAATTTTCCTGGTAGGCCACTGAAAAATCACTTGGCTCGGAGGCCCATAGTACTCTAAAGACATACCTGCCTGTGTTGCATGCCTGACACTAATGCTACCACGAGAATTCAAAGCGCTGTCTTCGTCCACTTGAAGTAAAACTTCCTGTACCGCATCTATAGAAACGGGTTTCCTTCCTCTTCCAGGACGAACAGCCAACTATCCTATGGCTTCCAATTTTGTTATCACACTCCAAAGGTTTTAACATTCATTGGACCTTTTCGAATCCTCTTGCAAGTCTGATATTTGCATAGAGCAGTGACTGCAGAATTGCTGTTTTGGTGAAACAATTTAACTAGGAAAGCGCAATCTTGTAAATTTATCGCCATTGTGAGCAGCAAACACATTGAGAAACAAGATCTCGACAAATGTTTCTCGGTTTTATAACAGTTGCTTCATGACATTACATTACATAAATTTACATGTTTACTACAGGTATTCAAAGTGAAATGCCCTCTGGTGGCGACATGAGCAACTGATTTTTCACCCCTGAAACAAATTTCCATCACTTCATGAAGTCCTCCACAAACTTTCACAATTTTCTGATGACCGGTTTCACCTGTAGGCTTTTTTTAATAGGTCTTTTAATTATGGATGCCCTGTATATGAAAATTAACCCCCGCAGCTCTTCCAAAGTACTTACAGGAACCCCCCCCCCCCCATGTTCCCAAGGGTCTGTGGACCATAAGTTGAAAAAAGCTGCTGTACAACAAGAACAATACATGTACCCACACATTACAAAACAATACCTTACTTTTGCGGCGAGTAAATGTGCGTGTGTTGACTTTCCTACTCGATGATATGTTTTCATTCTCTGGTGAGATGCAATCAAACAGGTACTTGGTTTTGAGTATCGAGCTACATAAACTGATAAAGTCCAGCTGATCACCTACTCGACATGATTCGCCTTTGAGTAAGTCAGACAACTCTTGCTCCGTCATACCTATTTTCTACGGAAAAAAAAAATAGATTTGTAACGCCACAGTTGATAAGACATCAATAAAACATCATGAATGTAGATAATAATTATGGAAAAAAGATCGCTAAAATTGATTTAGAAATAGAAGAAGGTCCTAAGTTAGTGCGCAATATAACTATATTACAAAAAAAAGAATGTTTTTCATATGCAGTGTTTGCGCAAAAAAAGGATGCAGCTTTTAAAGTTTCTCAGGGAAATGAAACTTTTAAAGTCATGATTGTTCTGTATGAAAATTACCGGAAAATGACAGAAAATTTGAAAAATACTAACAAAAAAAGGTAGCTATATAGTCGTTATAGCGACCATTCAATTACAACAACTGGTAGGATAAGTCTTATGCGTTTTACTGTTAATATAATTACCCTCCCAATATAATGTCCGTTTTTGATGGGTTGAAGGAGAAAGTCGTTATATCGAGCGTACAGTGTATAACAGTTTCCCAGACTTTTCATTCCATCGCCCCTTCAGAAGATTTTTCCTCTCATCGCCCCCTACTCAAGTGAACCCATGGGATCCTATGTTAAACCCACAGCTTCTATTGCCCCAGGAACCCTTCCATTGCCCACCACAGGGCGATATTGCCCACTTTGGGAAACATTGGTGTATAAGGATAATGTCACTCTCAGCAACAGGGGCAGCTCTTTGGCCAAGTGACTCATGCGGTCGCATGGGACACGGTTATAGAGAGGGTGCCAAATCCAAGTTAATAGGGGAAAAAAAAAGAGTATTGTTGACTAGAAAACATAGTCTGGGTGCCAAAAAATAGGTCCCACACGAGTAGATTTTTTTTTTCTCCAGCCACCTCTGCTCCGCAAATCATAGATTTTTTGACAACTGGTTTATATGAAGTTCAATTCAAGAAAGAAAAGTCAACTGTCTCTGCGGGGGGAATCAAACAACCATTCCTTCTCAAGCCAAGCAAATAAGCTAGATCGCCACACTACAGAAGAAACAGATATTTCTTTATTCGTTAGAGCATATATGTGCTGAACCGAACCGTACAATGGACGATTAGACATATATCTCAGATAATAGCCCACATATTGGTAATGGCCACCAGATGGCATCGTACATGAAGATATCACTCAACATCAATTCATACATGGGTTGCGAGGTATGGTGGTTCGAATCTCTGTACAGGCAGTTGAATTTCCTTTCCCGGATTTGTACCATCTAATGTGAATGTTTACTAGAGGGAACTACTGTTGCTTGCCAATAATTGTTTGTTATCATGAGTGTTTATTCGTAGGGGATGATCGTTCGCCAGCGAGATCTGTTTGTTATCCCGAGTGTTTATTATTGAGGGGTGATCGTTCGGCAGCGAGATCTGTTTGTTATCCCGAGTGTTTATTGTTGAGGGGTGATCGTTCGGCAGCGAGATCTGTTTGTTATCCCGAGTGTTTATTGTTGAGGGGTGATCGTTCGCCAGCGAGATCTGTTTGTTATCCCGAGTGTTTATTGTTGAGGGGTGACTGTTCGCCAGCGAGATCTGTTTGTTATCCTGAGTGTTTGTTGGAGAGGAGTGGTTGTTCGTTGGCGAGAACCGTTTGTTATCCAGAGTGTTTATTAGTAAGGATGGCGAGAGTTCTGAAAGAAGCTTTAGCTCATGCTAAAATTAACAAATGAATATACCAACACCACACCTGCTGTATCAATGAGGATAATCTCATATAATTAATTTTTCCGTCGCTTCCACCACCCAAAGTCCTAAAGGCACTCAACAAAGTCCGCATGTCAGCCATATTCTTGTTACCTATTTCTACGGTCAAAAGAGATTAATTAAGCATTATCATGTTCAATAAAAAACTACGATTATTTTTGTAGTTACGGTATCGTTATGGCATCGTCTGGCAAAACCATAAATATAAACAAAGGTGTAAAAAATTTCGAATGAGGAATGCTTTGTGTGATATATATTTCCGAACATCAGACAAAGTAGAATAACCATAATGACCATATGATGCATACTTCACGGGGCACACACACACACACACATACACACACAATTTTGAACGTTGCTTTGATTTTCGCCTTTCATATGTCACACAAAAACCATTTTTCAGCAAATTCAACAAAGAATTAGTATTTTCTTTCAAAATTTAGGACTTGTTTCGACAACAATCAAGAAAATATCCATAATCGGGTCACTGACATAACGTGACCATATTTTATAAAAAAAACGGGCAATTTCATCAATGCAGAACTCACGTAAAATGAGAAATTCGCTGCGGAAGAATTTCAGATCGAACTTCCTCTGCAATGTTGATAAAATGATCATTATTTATTAAAACGATGAGTCAGTTAAATGCTCCGAAAAAAACGCCACTTCATCTCAATGAAATCCGGAACGTATGGTCAATTTACAAAAAAATCACATGTTCCTGTAAAAGAAGTATGTTTATTTCCCTCGACACATTTGAGTCTAACGTGATAGAAAAAAACTTCTATATCCTTAAAAAAGAACGGGAAAAAACGAATAAAATTAAACTTCATTTTTATCAGAAAGAAGCGACGAAACAAAAACTAGCATGATTACGTCATGTGGTGGTTTTGGGAAGAAAAACAAAAAAAAAACCCTCAGCGAGAATGCTTCGAGGTTACAGCCAGTGAGAGTAGAAAGGAATGAGCTCAGCGTGACTGGACAGTTTTTTTTTTATTATTGCTGTTGCCTGGATGTTTCCATTTACGTGTCTTGAGATAAGAAACGATTGAAAATCATTTAATTCCTGCCTCAATTTCAATTCAAGGAAAAAGGAAGAAAAAAAAAAACTCGCTGAGATAATTTTCCCAGTTCCGATATTGCCTAAGGTTTTTTTTTTTCCCGAAGCACTGAAAGTGGAAAAAGAGTTTCACAAGAGGAAGTTCCAGACACTTTATTTAACATGGCCGGCAATAAACAAAAGTGAGTTATCAACTTTTTTTCGAATATAAATTTTTATATTCCCCAATATTTTTTTTAAGTGATATAAATTCAATTATAATTAATTCATCGAATTATGTATTGGAACTCTCAGAGTTCTTGTTTTTCATGTCGAGTTTCAGTGAAATGATTGTTTTTAATCTTAAAGAGTTTCTTGTCAACCCGGCGAATGATATGTTATTTGTGATAATTAATTAATTGTATGATTGACAAGGGGAATTGTTTTTGTAGTTTCTCGTTGTTTATTTGTGTGTGTGTGTTTTTTTAATTATCCGATGAATTGGACTTGAAATTCGTCGAGGTTCAGTGACCGACCGGATGCTAAGCCTAATGATTCGAATTTGCTGATTCATTGTTGTGGAGTCGTGAATGAATGTCAATGTGTGATTTAATGTAGACATTTGATGTGTGATCTAAGCTTGAATAAAAAATAATGTTGAATGTAATTGAATATATATATTTTTTAGTTTGAATTTTGTGAATGTCAAGTATTTTTCGATTTTATCTCAGCAGCTTGGACACATTGTATTGGACAATTTTTTTCGAAACTGATTTCACAATTTGATGAATTTTATTTTAAATGTATTTAGGACATAAGAAAAGAACCTAAAAATCTATATCGGTGATTCTCAACCTGGTGCCATATGATGGACCCTTTGAGGGCCATTGTAGGGAAAAAAATGCACTACTTATAACTAGAGTTTGAGAAATTGTATACGAATAGAAAGAAACAAAAGTGCCGCTGTGTGGTCAATCATGAGGACTCTGGTTCGAATTCCACCATGAGCACAATGGTGCTCTGCTGAAGTTGGTTTACCGTGGTTAGTAACTTCAAGGCACAAATGTAAGCTGATCTTCCCGTTAAAAAGTCTTGGCACAGAGAGCAGCGGGCCTGCATATGGTTATGAATATTCAATCATTACACTTCTGAAATATAGATGTCGGCACTGAAAATTAGACGCACTCGTTCTGTTAAGTAGGCACTAACTTCTAGCAGAACTCACTTGATAGTAAATTTTCCATGGTGATAGGCTGGAGTTGTGTTCGGGGTGAAAGGAAGAAGCACTTGATGACCCCTTTCCATGTGGGAAGACAATATTAGGAAACCAAAATTCTGTGTTGTAATTAGATTCTAGTTTAGTGGTCTCTCATAAGAAATTTTGGGAGCCAATGGTGATTTTCTAGTTGACCTTGGGATTTGTCAGGCTCTGTCTTAGTACTGTCAACCACTGTTATGTTGGGCTCTCTTCACAGGGATCCAAGCAGTAGTGGTGGTCAAAATTGGTTTTCCATCTTTGAGACATGAATGCAAGTCTGTCTCCCATTTGAAAAAGTTATGCAGAGAGCAGTCAGACCTTCAATGTCATACTTACCTAAATAATGATGAGAATTTAAAAGTTTAGTTTCATTTTAAAATATGGAAAGCAGATGGCAGTACTATGTATACCAAGCGTCCCGAATTTTGCCTGTGATTAATTGTTAAAAATCCAGATTTTAAGGGGGAAAATATATTCCACTTCTCTCTACTGAAAGTCAAATTTCGTCAATCTGGCCTTTCGACATATAAAGTTTGCAGGATCGTGTGTATCTGCTTTGACTGTTCCGTTTCAGACTCAATGGAGATTTTTTTTTGTTGTTGGAGAGATTTGATTCTTGAGAGTATAATGCAGGGTTTATAGCTACTGTTGTATTTTTTGCAAAATGCGAAAGAAAATAGAATGTCAAAGAAGTGTTAGTCACTTTTGCAAAAATTCGTACAGGAGATACAAAATGAGTAGACATCCAACCATCAATCATTACATTAGCATTGTAGCATTTTGCTAAAGCTTTTCTCCCCATTTTCACGTTTTTATGAAAGGAATTTTTTATCCATCTTAAATCCTGGTATAATGGCAGGTAAGAAATTTTAACCTATTGGTTGGCCATGATTGGTGATGGCTTGCACAATGTCAATTTTTGCAACGGAAAGAAATCCTTACAGTGTTTCAAATTCCCCTTTTATATTTATTTTTGTACAGAATTTGGATCTGTGCAAAAACCTCCCAAATTCTGATTGTCCGAAGTCGGCAGCTATGCAGTGACAGCAAGAACACAACAAACTCTAGGAGCACAAATTTGTTTGGGTCACACATTCTGGTATATGCGGTTAAGTAAGAATACTATTAGCCCATGAACACACTAGCACAGGGTTTTACGGTCTTAGAGGTCTTGTCACTTTGAATTATTATAGACTCTTCTTCTCCCCCCCCCCCCCCAAAGTGAACTTTATCATCCTCGAGGCAATTGAGTTCAAGTTCGCATGTTTTCTGTTGGTGCATGTTGGGATTGTTGCTCGTGTGAAGAATTTTCAGTTTCATGATACATGATAAGGAACCTACTACACCAATTCTGGCCATATTGTTATGATGCACGTTACTGCCATTAATGAGATGGGTAGGAAATGAAGGTGCAGTCTATCGGTGGTTGTCTCAAGTTAGGGAAAATATGGTATTTATATCTTCCCCTGGGTTTGGGACCATGACAGCAACCTCCACGGTGGTAGACGAGCATCTTACCACTTGGGTGCATGATAAGGAACCTGGAACCTTTTGATTAAACAACACCATGGGCATGCGATTTTTGTCCGTTAACAGGGAGTATGTTATTCTATAACAATACATTAAGATCTTGTTAAAGGTTTCAAATATGTCTGATGTGGAGGTTTCACTACAGTGATCATGATTCGTCATGTAAGGCAAGGGTTCTCAAACTGTGCTCCCCGGTGTACCTCTAATTTTCTAAATATTCTTTGTTAAACGGCTCTGCGGAGCTGACGGATAAAAATTGAATAGGGTGAAAGAGGGGCCTAAGGTGGAAAAAATTTGAGAACCCCTGATCTAAGGTTGAAATGGAATCTGATCAAAACGAATCTGATTTGTTGTATGGTTTTTTATTTGTTTTTTCTCCTGTACTTTTGTGAACATGAAAGCATTGAATAATGGCTTTTATTACCTTTACATTCATTAATGCTTCCATGCAGGGTCACAACTAGGGAGAGGAGCCGGACCACACAGAAGGAGGGGTTGCAAATTTCACCCTCTGTCTTTTGTTGTGCCAGCTGTACTTATTAACTAGAGAAAAAAAACCATATCTTATAATTTGTCAACCAGTTCTTTGAATGGTTTGTTTTAGTTTTGCAAGGGAGTCTGTTTAGAATGAAAATAAATTTTTTTTGTGTTTTTCAGTGTGGATGAACTGGCCACTGCTATATTGAAAACGAAACAAAAGCCCAACAGGCTCATTGTGGAAGAAGCAATCAATGATGATAATTCGCTAGTGAGCCTGAGTCAGGTAATAATCTATGTTGATTTTTCCCCGTGATTTCTTAAAGATGAATGTAAGGAAATATTTAAAGGGAAAACGTATTTTTGTTTGTTTCAATTATATTCTTAAATATCACTTCTGGTACTAGAAATTGGTGCTTATGATTAAAAAAAATTAACTTTTAACAAATGTTCATCTGGATAGATATTTACAGAGCGAAAAATAATTTGGTGCTTTCTGGTCCAGTTTCTGTAGAGCCAGGCATACTTTCAAAGAGAAATAATTCAAAGATAATGATTTTGTTTACATTTCTTGGACTTACTGCTCCATTCATATATTGATAGTTACGCAGGCATAATTTCCTTTAAAAAAATTTTGATGTTATCGCACTAGTGTTGATTTTTCAGTTGACCGACCGTATATACTCGTGTATAACAGGGTTTAAGCTAGATAAAAAACTCCTTTTGCAAAAAAACGAACCCGATGTTCAAACCCCACAGAACCAATGATAAAGCCAAAGCAAAACCATCATTGGCTTTAATACCTAGTGTACTAACATCAATTTTACCTCCTTTAAATGTGAGCATTGACAATCCTTTTTTAAAAAATTTGAAGAATTTTTTGATAGCATTGGTCTAATGTGCCAGTGGGATCACGGTGCATGGTGTTCTATTTCCTCTGAGATCATCAAATCCTTTCGGGTTGTACACTGGGTACACTGTACCAGGGGTACAAAGGGTGTACACTGACACGAACGAAACTGGAGATGACATCCTTTTTGAAAGTGATGACGATTACAACACAGATGAAAACGAAAACAGATGCCACTGCATATGATAATTTGACTTTTTCTGATGAAGAGCTTTGAGAATCAGAAGAAGTAATAGATTAGAAAGTTTGAAAAACATTTTTTTTCATTGCATCTCTTATTGCATGAAAATTTTCTTCTGAAATACTCAGATTTTTAGTTGTTAGGTTATACACGAGTATATACGGTAGTTGCTTTTTGAGTTTTGCATTTTGCAAAAATAAGGAAACATGCAGCTAATTAGTTTTATTAGAGTTGGCATTATCATGTATGTATACTTGCCAACTGCTACGGAATGTCCATAAGTCTCTATGGATTTCTATCACAGAATACAGAATTACTGTGAATCGCAAAAAATATTACCAAAGTCTTTTTTCAAAAGTTAATTATTGATTGGAGATTTCTCTGAATTCTATTGAGAACACAAAAATGATGTCACGTCAAGACCGCCTCTCTAAAGAATAAATATCAGGCTGAAATTAGAATGAAGTAAAGCAACCTTGCTGTTGTTGATAGTCGCTGTAAAGGCTTGCTTTGTTTGACTGTTCCTACATCTGCAAATTAAATCCCCAGATGGGCCTTTTTACCGAAAATGTTTTAACTGCTTAATTGGAAACATGAAACAAAAAATGAGCAGAGGTTAATAAATTATTAAATTATCGAGTTTCTTCATAACATTTTTCATAGCTTAAGTTTCTGCAAAGAAAGCTGAATTAGGATATCTGGCAGCGATGCAGTGATAGTGTCATGTTTCAAAAAAATTGAGCTTTCATTGATTTCGTGAGGAATATTCAGGACAAGCAGGTCCAAACTTAGACAAAAGGCGATTTTAAATGTTTGTCGGACTTGTGTAAATGCCAGATTTGGTCAAGTTGAATAAAATAAGAAAATTTATTTGCATTTTTCAAATAGTCATGAGGGGGAAAAAATTGAGGGGTGGTCCCTCCTCTCCCGTGGGCAAACATTGCCACTACAGAGAGAGCTTGGTCCTAAAGTTGGCATGTTTGTGAATGTGTATATCAGCTATGTTTTTTTTCCTTAATTGTTGAATGTATGTATCATATTTTGTGGTGCATGTGGCGCAATGTTGAAAAAGAAAACTGTCATATATATACTCGCATTAGTGGGCATATTATAAATCTAGGGACACTTTTGAATTTTGGCATGTGATTAATTCCTGGCACACTGGGAAAAGTGAGGATTGCTCAATACATTCAAAAGACTGATGTCGATTGATAAAAAATAGCAAAGTGAAAGGAACTTGTGTAAAAAAAAAATTTTGCGCATATTGAATTATCCAACCAACGGATAAATACTTCAAATTGCATTTTTTGATTGTACTGATAGCGCAGATTTAGAAAAGATGCAGACAATAGCATAGATTTGATGGCATGTGATGAGAATGTTGCCTCTCAATGTAATGATAATCCTTCTGTAACAATATTTTTTCTTAATATTGTTGTACCGAGGTTTCGCTATATTATGGTTACACGTTGGATATCATCTTTGAATTTGATTGCACAATTTTTATTTCCATGATATTGAATATTACCAGTTTTTTTTAATAGGCCCACTCAAAGGTTAGATTGTATAATTAAAATTTAATTTTAATCATTTACAATTTATAATTTTATTTTCAATTTAAAAGCATCGATTTTATTTGATTGTGATCATTTTTAAGATAGCAGATGTTTGGCCGAAACGTTAATTGCATATTTAATATTCTGCTAAATCACTATTTGTCCCATCCCTGAAGTCAAACAAGTGAAAATGGTTATTTTGAAATGCATTCCGAGATCCTCTTCCTCGCTCTGGTATCACAAAATGTGGTTCGTGATGCTTTCGTATATTATCACATATGGGGTAAAATTTCTGGTGCCTATCCCAATTTTTTTAGTCATCCTGGTTTCTAGGATTTTGCTAAAAGCAATTGTCTTACGAGTGAGGCAAAAGAGTATAGTTTAACTTATTTGAACCATTATTTCATATTTCCAATTATGTCTTTAAAATCTTACAGGCCAAAATGGATGAGTTACAGCTTTTCCGAGGAGACACTGTTCTGCTGAAAGGTAAAAAGCGAAGGGAAGCTGTGTGCATAGTCCTTTCAGATGAGACTTGTCCGAATGAGAAGATTCGTATGAACAGATGCATTCGTAATAATTTGCGTGTCAGACTTGGTGATGTTGTCAGGTATTCTTTATAAGTCTATATATTTTTTTTCCTTTGCTTTTCATAATCATAATTTGTAATAGATTGGGTGAGCCTTATATTTATAACCTTTGATCAACGTGCTTGAGTTTTAATCCCAACTAGGTAGGAGATTTGTGTTTGTATTTGTTAAGTATTGCTTAAAATATGTGGAGCGAGGATTTTTAGAATGGTGTTGCTTATATTGCTTTTGTATTGAGGTGATTTAGATAAAGAAACATTTTTTGTTCTATTAAAATTGACAAATTTCAGTTTTTTTTTATACTGGGTTGCATTAAACCTTTTGAGACCAGGAAATTTTTGAAAGCATGAATTTTTGTTAGCATCTCATCCGTACGATTTTTCGGGCTCTGGCTTAATGGGTTAATGACAGCACACATTTGTTACAACATTTCAATGTGTCCATTCTTATTTTTACCTGTGTACAGCAGGGCTTGACTAATTACAAAGAAAAATTAGGCACCAGTCAAATTTCCCAGGAGCCAAGATGCCAAGAGTACTTTTTTTCCTGCGAAAAACAGCCACAAAATAATTTTTGTCAGGCTTGGTCTTGATGACTTTTTCTCATTCATATTGGTGAAAGAAATATAAATTCCAAAAATTTATATTGGCCTAAGACATCTCATTTAATTTAGACATCTCATATGGAATATTTTAGGATACCAACACTGATATTTTAGTCATCATGGTGACTTGGTACTTAGGATTCTTCAAGAGTCCTGCAGTTGCCACAATTGTGGTCGGCTGAAGTTGGTTTTGTGTGGTTCTCAACTTTAAGGCGCAAATGCGAGCCGAACTTCTCATTTAAAAAAATGTCGCCGTAGAGAGCAACAGCCTACAACCAAACATTATACTTTACTTCTGAAATATAGACTGCAGCACTGAAAAATCTGACACAACACTAAAAAATCTGACACAACACTAAATAAACTCTGACTGTTAGATACATGCAAGTACACTTCCGGCACAACTCACCAGGTAGGGAATTGCCCATGGCGATAGACCTGAGTTGTGCTCAGTTTGACTTGATTCTAGTGATCAAGTTACAAGCCAAAGATATTCATTAAAATTGTTTCAACATTAAAGCAAATATTTGATTCTCAAGCTTGAAACCACAAGTCAAACTGTACAAGAGCTATCTCATCTGACAAGTGAAGTATGTTGGAATGTTCTATGTTTTCCTTTCAACTAAGTATGTGTTCATCACATTGAGAAAAAAAAATTTTTTTGGGGGGTATATCCTACCAAGGTTTAACAACTGGCTGTTGCAAAGATATATTTTGGAAAAAGAGAAAATTCAACTGTGCCCCTGCGGGAAATCGAACCCACGTCCCCCCCCCCCAAAGCAGAATATGCCGAAATGTGTGACGTACGTCGCAGAACAACCAGTGCTGTTGCAGAACAATCTGGAAGAATTTTAAGAAAAGTGTAGAAAAACGCTATTATGTATATTCAAATTTTTACCGCAGAACATTTTGAGTTGAATGTTAAAGTTATAAGTAACTGAGGGCTCGTTGCAGAACATCGCAAAACATTCTGCTTTGGGGCCACGTCCTTTCACTGTAGGCACCTGTGGTCTAGGGCATTCACCCGGAAAGTGAAAGGACGTGGGTTCGATGATGTGACAGTCTTCTCGACGACTGGTCTGTCGAGGCCGTCCTGAACCTGGTCGCCATGTAAATGATGTCTCTTCTGTCCACTGGTCTCAACACCACCTCACAGTAAAATCAGAACGGCCTAGTTGACGAGCTACTCGCCGAGCTGGCCACCCAGCTTCCATCATCCTGATGATTCTTCCCCTATCGAACTCTGACAACTGCTCATATGGTCTTCGACGGCGGCGTAACGGCATGTCTACCTCAGCATTTCCTTTGCAAACGATTAAATACACTCCAGCAAGCTCTGCTTACCTGTTTTATACTCCAAGGATAACGAAGTTCAATGCCCTCTAGTGGCATTACGCAATGCGCAATCACGCATTTCTAATCATTTGCATATCTGCCCGACATGTACCTTCAGGCCATCTTTCGTTTCGATCCCACAATTATTTCTTGGTGGCAAATTTTTATGGCAATTAGTGTATCATACCAACCTTAAGGAATGAGAATGAGGGGGATTTTTGTGTGGATCCGAATTCCGTACACAAAACTTAGACACATAAAAGGGATTTTTGTAAAACAAATGTGGGGAATTTTTTGTAAATGGATGCAAAATTATAGGGATTTTTCTCTCCATTGGAAACATTCTAGCCATCGCCAAAAAGTATCATGTCGCTAGTCATTGTGCAGCAATAGGTTGATTTGTCTGCATTACTTACTGTTACATTACTACACTCAAATCAAATTCACGGCAGCAAAACATTGGTGGAACTGATTCTGGTTTTTTGGCAAACTTTGTTTATCCCAGCATTAAAATTTTTCATTTCTTTATGATTTGATGCAATTGGGGAGAATCTATGTGTGCCACTTGAGAGAGAGGAGGGGGTGCCAAAAACAACTGTCTAAATCTTAGTAAATTCTTGGGTAAAAATTACATTCGCATGAGAAAACATCCCTTTCCACTAACTTCAAAATATCTCCAGCAACTGTTAGAATATTTGTTCCCTGAGAAATTTAATTGTGTCATGTGTTGTCTTTTTTTTTTTTTTTTTTTTTTTTGTTAGTTAAATAGTATCTTTGTTTGTGTGTGCAACTAGGGCCACCGATTTGGGAATTCTCATTGACAAGCGGCTCAAGTTTTCTTATTGTTCCGCTGCAGTAAAAAAAAAATGAATAGAATTCTTAGTTTCATTTTTTAAAAAGGTCTCTCATACAACTATAATCTTTGTCATAGGCAGTGTATTTTATTAATTATTAGTTTTTTCTGTGATATGTTATGTTTGGTTGCTATATTTTAATTATAACTGGCATCCATATTTTTTGTGAGCTTTTCTTCAGATACCTTGGTGGGCAGTTTGCCTGTTGTGGTCTTTGTATTTAGCTGAAAATTAGATTTTCTTTTCATTTATTTTATTTTTTTTTTGTTTATTACAGTATAACTCCATGCCCAGACATGAAATATGGAAAACGTATACATGTTTTGCCGATTGATGACACTGTTGAAGGTCTCTCTGGGTAAGTACATGTCTTATGATTCAGGGGTGCATGAATCATAAGCATGAAAATTTTGTTCACGGGACACGGAAAAATATACGGAGGGAGAAACTTCAATTTTTTTCACTTCCCACCATCTACCACAATCGCGTTATCTTGTGACCTTGAAAAGTAGTTCTTCTACCTTGAAGTACAAAGTCCTATACTGTTATTGGTTAACCGGCGGGCTATCGAAGTCCCTGAATGAATATGCCGTATTTTCCGATTTCGGAGACAGTTTTTTCTCCTGCGGGTTATATACTGAAAATAACAGTAATTTCGCGGCTGCCAACCTGCGTTCAAAGGCGGGATACATCGAAAAGGGGATTGGTTTATTAGTTTAAATTGCCGCCATTTTTTGAAGATCGTTGGGAAAAAATTGGATCTGTAAAAACTTCATCTAAAATATTCATAGTTTTGTCATCTAGCCACTATGCGGTCGTGTGCTTATCGTCGGCGGTTGAAGCACTTGAGTGTTCTTATTTCTCCTGAAAATTCTCCCTCTGATTGTTCTGTGACATGATCAGTTTATGTTCATTCCACTTTGTGAATCATGGATTTCAGAATCTTTATTTTAATAGATGTGTCTGTTTACTTATAGCGAGAACACTGCCATCCTCTAATTTCAAATTAGTGATTTTTTTTATTTCAAATTCTTTTGTATAGGAGTCTTTTTGATGTGTTCCTAAAGCCCTATTTCCTAGAGGCCTATCGTCCTGTACACAGAGGTGACTTGTTTGTAGTGAGGGGAGGAATGAGAGCAGTAGAATTCAAGGTTGTCGAAACAGAACCCAATCCTTACTGTATTGTTGCTCCAGATACTGTAATACACTGTGAGGGAGACCCCATCAAAAGGGAGGAGGAGGAAGAAACCCTAAATGCTGTTGGATATGACGATATTGGTGGCTGCCGGAAGCAGTTGGCTCAAATAAAAGAAATGGTGGAGCTGCCACTCAGACATCCAAGTCTGTTCCGTGCAATTGGTGTCAAGGTATGTTTGCAGTCAGTTTTGATTCATTGATTTGCAACATGGTTTTATTTATATTTGTGGAAATGGTTACATGTCTCTATCATGAATGTTTTTATCATGTTGTATCCCAAAGGCACAAGTCCATAAATCTTACATGAAAACAAAAGCACACATATTGTCTTTTCAGCATTGAACTCAAAGGATAGTATAGCAGAGCTGCAAACTTTCCGGATCAAGCTCGTTAATGTCAGATTTCATGGCGCTCACTGGGCTTCTGGATTGTCAATTCATACTGTTGGTTTTAAATTATTGCCATCAACATCAAAAAGAATAAAAACTTGAAAAGAAATTGAGTTTCCTGGTTTTTACTATCACTAGTGATTCCCATTACATGAAAAAGCTCTTGTGAGGTCGCACTATATAGACTCCAGGCGTGATAGCCAAGGTGGTCTAAATCTGAACATAAACAAACATGACAGCCCATTCACAGTGAAAAAGATTTTTTTATGTGTTTGATTGTAAACAGCTGGTACATGATTCAATCATTATATTTTCTCGAATTAATATTCTGACTATAGTACAGTGGTAATTACAGAAAATAGAGATATCATTGGTTGTGGGGTAAAATTTGAAATTTATTGCTGAAAATTGTGCTGATGGGGGAAATTGGGGGCTTCTATAAATTTTGGTCAGAATGATTTCACGAAAAAAACATTCAACATAATGAAAATTGCCAGTAAATATCTGAAATTTATTATGGAAGCATTTTGAAAAACTGGACATCTCTTTTGAAAGTCAGACATCTTAATGAAAAATATGGTCACATTTTGTAAACTATGGGTAATAATATGGTCACCTGTATATGGTCTGCTGTATGTAGTATTTAATTGCAAGAAATACTTATCTTCAGGTTTAATGTTTAGGGTGAAACACGTAAAACTTGAGAATTTAATGTAAAGTATAGAATATGCAGTAGAACCTCATTATACTAGACAGTTAAAGAAGAAATGTAATGATATAAAGGATGCTCTTTTGTTTTCATATGACAAATTTTAAATTTGCAATCAAACGATCAAGATCTTGGTCGTTGTTTTATTTGAACATGAATGTGTGGCATGACTCGTACTCCTCACCAGCTAGAAAAATTCAAATTTATACAATGTATGTGTACACATCTTTTTCAAATTCAACCTATAATGAACGCCGTTTTTTATTTCATACAATTATAATGAACAAATTGTAAAGCTAACTACCTGTACTTTGATTTGCACCGTGTTGCATTACACCCCCTCTGAGAATTATTTGTTATAAACCAGACTTTTTCATTACAACTGACAACCTTCTGCCCATATTGGTCCATTATGAGGTTCTACTGCAGCAAATTTATGCACAAATAATTGATTTGAGGGAGAAAAAACTTTGCAGCATTGCAGGGTATGAAGTCCTATTCACAACGCTTGTTGACATTTAAAATTTATTACAGATTTGTGTTTTATCTTGTTTTATATCACAGATGATAATTTTATAAATCTTACGTGCATAATTTTAATGATTGGGTTTTATTTTCCTAAATAAAAATAGCCTCCAAGAGGAATATTGCTATATGGCCCTCCGGGGACTGGAAAAACCTTGATTGCCCGAGCAGTGGCAAATGAAACGGGAGCATTTTTCTTTCTCATCAATGGTATGAATCAGTTTTATTGGTGTTGTGTATATGTGAAATTTAATGATGAATTTTTGGTTCTAATAGTTTTTTTCTGGAGGTCTGTTCTGAAATTTTCTCTCAAAGTGAAATCTCCTGTGAATAAAATATATATGTCATGAAATATAGTGAAATATATTTTTATTTTGTTCTTAAGGTCCTGAAATTATGAGCAAACTTGCTGGTGAATCTGAGAGCAATCTACGAAAGGCATTCGAGGAGGCTGAAAAAAATGCTCCTTCTATCATATTCATAGATGAATTGGATGCAATCGCACCAAAAAGGGAGAAGGTAATTTGTGATACGCATCTATCTTTTTTTTTCCTTATGATCTGTTTCACTTCCACTTTTGATCTTTTTTATCAATTATGAGCATTTTAATCATTAATGTTTTTCAGTCATCACAGAATCTTTGCAATGACCAAACAAAATTTTTTTTTTTCAAATTGCATCCAAACTTTATTGTGATTAAACCTCATTAATGCCAATTACTGTCTTATGCAAAACGTGTCTAGTTTTATCAAAGCGAAACATTTTAAAATGTTATTGAACCAACCTAGAGGGGAATCTTTTATCTTAAAGTTTCATGTTGACGAGGCCCAACTGTATTTATTCTAGCCTAATAATATATTTTAACCCTTTAAGTGGCACTTCTGAAATCAATAAGCCCATCAAATTATCTTTTGTTAATAAAGCTTCTGAAGTCTGCCCTAAAAACATATTGAATAATGCATTTGTGGTGTAGCAGTAGTAGGTAGGGCCTCCAAAAAATGGCTCGGGGATCCATGATGTTCTTAAGTCAGCCACCTCGTTGGGCAATTTGCCTGTTGTGGCGTTGTATTTGTATATAATAGGCTGTAACTTTGAATTGGTGACAATAACTAAAAATATGTATAAATCACTCCTTTGCTATGTAATAAATTATGATAGCTCAGTTTAGCTCTAATCGGAAAAAAATTAAACTCCAGCCTAATTTCTCTGAAACCAGGCAGGGTTTTTGCTCAAGAAAAATTATGTCATTAATAATATTTTCGGCTTTTCTGGGACTCCATTAAATTCCTCCTGTGTCCCAAGATGTGCCGTAATGAAATAACAGTTGTCTCAACCTTAGACTCAAATTTAGTAATCACATGTAGAAAAATTTAGGTACTAATACTGTCTGTCTAGTCACCATGGCAACTTGGGATTTGTCACGCTCTCATTAAACAAAATACTTCACTTTCATAAATGCTCTTTAAAAGTTTCAGAAGTTTTCAAATATTATGATCAGCAATGAGAAAACTTTCATGTTCTTAGTGAGTGGTTTGATGAAGTTGAATTTTTTTCAACATTTGGCATTCATTTTTAAAATCTTTTTTTTAAGACCCATGGAGAAGTTGAAAGGCGTATTGTTTCTCAACTTTTGACACTTATGGATGGTCTTAAGCAACGGTCTCATGTCATTGTGATGGCGGCTACGAACAGGCCCAATAGTATTGATGCTGCACTGCGTCGTTTTGGTGAGTTTCACTTTTAAAATTCCAGTTTTTAGAATTTTGTCAACTTTTTGGGGGTAATTTCACTTTTATTTATATAATATTTTATCATGTGTATATATTGTTTATAGTTTTTGTGATTGTGTTTTTAATTGGGTTGCTGTATTTTTCAAATATATGACATATATTTGACATATTTGTTATGGGCATCTTTTTTCTCAGCCACCTCATTGGGCATTTTGCCTGTTGTGCCGTTGTTTTTGTATTTTATGAAATCCATTATTGATTGTGGCCTTTTTTTCAAAAATCAATATATATATATATATATAATGTCAATTTTTTTTTTTTTCATAGAAGTCCTCTATGTGTTGTACGATTATCCTCTTATTTTCAATTTGTAGGTCGTTTTGACCGTGAAGTTGACATAGGCATTCCAGATGTCACAGGCAGACTTGAGATATTGCGTATTCACACAAAAAATATGAAACTGGCTGATGATGTAGATCTTGAAAAAGTATGTTGTTTTCACTACTTCTAGCGGTTTTGTTTTTAATTTGTTAAAGATACTTGTATGATGTGGTACGAGTGCATATTTCATTTTCCACTGTGACAGATTGCAGGTGAAACTCATGGTTTTGTTGGTTCCGACTTGGCTGCGCTGTGCTCAGAAGCAGCTCTGCAACAGATTCGAGAAAAGATGGATCTGATTGATCTGGATGACGAACAAATTGATGCTGAAGTTCTAAATTCACTGGCTGTTTCCATGGAGAACTTCCGTGTAAGTGAAATTTTCATATTTTATTTCTTCATCTCAATCACAGTTTCGAATAGGAAAAATTCCATGTTTGAATTAATATTGTATTGTTTTTAGAACATGAACATTGCATCAGAATTTTTTTATTAGAAATTTTATTTGAACTTGAATTTGAATAAATACTGTTTCCTGTGTTTTCAGCATATGTAATTCCAATGAGCATTTTATTAGTTTGTTTTTTCTGTTAGAAATTTTGAAACCTTTTTAAGCGGCACAGTGAAAATCACTGAACTCCCTTTGAAATGCCATATCTTGTTTTTTATGAGGTAGGCTTCCTCCCAGTTTTCAGTAGGCATATTGGGAAAAGTACTCCATGGAGAAATCAACTTTACCAAATATCTGGGCTTGTCAATGGTAAAATAAGAGACTTAAGGAAGCAAGATATCTTGTGAATGCCAGTTAAAGGGTTAAGAATGTGTAGAATAATCTGAAAAATTATTTGCAGAATAGGTTTTAAAATTTATTACGTAGAATAGTCATCATGTGCTACAGCTTGGTAACAAACAATATCAAGTTTATACTGAACCAAATTGTTTAAACATGGATATATGAAAAAAAGTCTTATACATGAGACTATTTTCAAAGGAATAAAGTACATCTTCTGTGCCTGTAACAGTAATTCAGTAATTATATTTATTTATTTTTTATGGGCTCTGATAGATTTTATATAATTTTCAGTGGGCCCTTGGAAAGAGCAGTCCCAGTGCTCTTCGTGAAACTGTTGTTGAAGTACCCTCTGTCACCTGGGACGATATCGGTGGGCTCCAGAATGTCAAGAAGGAATTACAGGAAATGATTCAGGTGCATTTTTTTTTTTTTTTTTTCAGTGTGTGTGTATCCCTGCTTCCTTTCGGTTTGTCTATGTAGTTATGTCTATAAAACATTTAGATGTGTGATTTCGTGGCTTTTCTATTGGAACCAGGTATAGAGAGAAGAGACGTTTGATTTTCTTTAATATCCCATTGAAATTAATTATGATGTACATTGAAAATATAGTATTTAATGGGATTTGAGAGATCTGTGAGTTTTTGGAAGTTAATAAACATTTCTAAATCATTGTATTGTATAAAATTGGCATGTGAACATTTTTGTAATAATTTTACATGTTTGTGTGATTTCATATGAATTTTTGATTTTTTATTTTTAATAAAAAATTCTCTTGATCAAAAAATGATATTTTTTGTGGTGAATATTCTGTTTTAATTATTTCACAGTATCCTGTTGAGTATCCAGACAAATTTTTGAAATTCGGCATGACGCCATCTCGTGGAGTCCTTTTCTATGGGCCGCCAGGTTGTGGTAAAACTCTTCTCGCCAAGGCGATTGCCAATGAATGTCAGGCAAACTTCATATCGATCAAAGGTCCTGAATTGCTGACCATGTGGTTTGGTGAATCAGAAGCTAATGTTAGGGATGTCTTTGACAAGGTATTTGTATTGTTTTAACTTTTTATCGGCTACATACTTTCCAATGTTGGCGTATAGAAATGCTCAATGCATACAGTAAGGAAGGTGCTGGTAAATTGTGCTCCCATGAGTTTATATACAGAGTGGGAAACCTCATATTATAAAGAAAATTGATTAATGAAAGGAAAATCATTCCCACACAAAAGAACTGAATTGTTGTATGGAATTGTCTTTCGAATTTCTGCCAAATTACACTGGGGTGTGGGCTAATCTATATGTTCAGCAACTTTATTTAAAACACTATTAGCAAAACTATTCATGATGCTATATGCCAGAAATGCTTGCTGTTGATGTATTTTCATTGACCACTGAGCTTGTTTTAAAACTGCTCAACTATTTTTATTAATATTCCTGAATGATTTTTTCACTTAACAAAATTAATTTGACTAATTCATACATTTAGGCTAGAGCAGCTGCGCCTTGTGTATTATTCTTCGATGAATTAGATTCCATTGCAAAAGCAAGAGGTGGAAACCTTGGTGATGCAGGTCAGTACTTTTCATTTATTGGTTTTATGTGCATGCTACAAGTTCAGATAGGAATTGAAGTATTGCGCATATTCAGTATAGAGATTTTATTCTCAATATTGCGTGATTTTAAACTTATAGGAGGTGCTGCTGACAGAGTCATCAACCAGATACTTACTGAGATGGATGGTATGAGTAGCAAGAAGAATGTATTTATCATTGGTGCAACCAACAGGTAAGCCATTTATATTTTTGTCATGTGCTTTTTAATTCATAAATTATGTGTACTTCTGATGTATTTATCTGAGATTTTTTGTGGAAAAAAATCTAATAACTAGGGGCATTCTTTGTATATTTGTTCTGGTAATATTCAATACATTAATAGAATGAAACCAAAATAAACCTGTTTTTTTATTGATATAAGTTTATACAGGACAGGTAGCCAATTTAAAGGGAGGATGAAGATGAGTTGGAAAAAAATTATTCACAATGAGTAGTTTGTTGCTCATTCTTTTAGCGCCCAGTATCTTATTTGTATTAGGCTCCCAAGTGATTCGATTTGGAAGGAAATCAAGGTGTTCCTTAAACAAAATTGTCCTATTTTATAGAACGAGCTAATCATTCAGATAATTTAAATTGTATAAGTTAATTTGAATCTGAGAAAAACTTGGGGAATTCCAATCGCTGAAATCTGGCAGTGCAGAGAGCTGTTCCCAACATATTTCACATTTTGTTCTTGTAATGTTTTATTTATATAGATATTTACAAGTGATTTTATTTTTCTTTCCTTGCAGGCCAGATATCATTGATGCAGCCATTCTGCGACCAGGCAGGTTAGATCAACTCATTTACATCCCTCTTCCAGATGATAAATCTAGGGAATCCATTCTGAAGGCCAATCTTCGGAAGTCTCCTGTAGCAAAGGTATTACATATATTCTTGTATATTTCTCTAGTGTGGATGCAATTATTCATTTTCTCGCTTTATACTGCTGTTTTACTGTATGCAAGGTCATGATGGGCTTGAATTTTTATGGCAGTTCATGTTTTGGACACTTTCGAGCAATCGATTATTTTTTTTATCATTCATCATCGAAATATTTAATCTGTAGTCATTTTCTTTGAAAATATGGTACGCGCTTACAATGAATAGTTGTCTTTCTTTACTTTTTTAAAAACAAAACTTTTACATTCCCAATAGCCAGTTTTTTGTTCTGAGGAGGATCTTGCCAAGTTTCTGAAGGGGGGAACTCTCAATGGTTGGCCAAGCACGTGGGAAGAATCTTATTCATTTGTGCCAGTGTTTCCCAAAGTGGGTGATGGAATGTTCCACGTGGGGAGGGGGCGACAGAATAGCTTCTGTTGCCCCTGTTACTGGAAGGAACAAAGGGGCGGGGCAACTACCAAATTTGAGTGTGGTAATTTTAGGGGTAAAAATAAAACTGAAAAAAATTATTTCTTTCAAACATAGTGCAGAAAACATTGTAGAGTTTTGGAGTCTACAGTGAATGGGGCCAGTGGAGAAACCAAGTCCGCCTCTCCTGACAAAAAATTTCCAGTGTTTAGATTACAAGGATTTGAATGCAAAAATAGTGTTCAAATAATAGTTTCCCAAACTTTTTCTTCCACTGCCCCCACACAGAAATGAGCTGGTAAAATCAGAAATGAAAACACCTATGAACCATTTTTCATTATGTAAAATATGAAACAAACATCTTCAGTATTTCACCTTCCTGTAAATTTGCATCTATCCAATTGTGAAGCTGTCAATTTTGGGCCAGAACTGGAGCAAGTTAAATTATTTTCTATAGAAACCTATAAAAAATTCTAGAGCAAATTATCTTCGTTAGGCCAAGGTATCACTCGCTATATAGGGCTATGATTCATATTTGAAAGCTATTTTTTTTTTTTTTGTTTTATATCTATATAAAGGAGAGAAACCCCCTCTTACTAATTTAAACATCCATCGCTAGTTACTCAGAAAGTTTTAAATACTCAGATAACTGGTTAAATGATGTAGCTTTTATTCAAATGAGAGATATTTGAAAATCTAATTAGTGATTAAAATGGCTATTATAATAGCAGTGATGCTCATAATGTGTATTTTATTTGATTCCATTAGACAGTAGAGCTGACATACATAGCAAAAGTAACGGAAGGTTTCAGTGGCGCTGACTTGACAGAGATCTGCCAGAGAGCTTGCAAACTAGCTATTCGGGAATCCATAGAGGCAGAGATCAGGAAAGACAAAGAAAGACAACAGAATCCAGATGCTGCAATGGTAACACCTCATTTCTTTCACTGTGTTTATTATAATTTAGAAACATTGTTTTATTTCTATTGTGTGTGTGTGCGCTGCATGAGATTTCTGCTTTAGAATCATGTTCAGAGTTGCCAAATGCTTCAGTTTGTTTGTAGTTTCTGTGGTTGAACTTACTGAACTATATGGACTTACAAAAAGTACCCAAATATTATGGAAGCCGTTTTTATACATTCTGTAAATGCAAATAAAGCAACTTGTTTGAAAAACCCAGGTGGTTTTTTACCAAAAAAAATCTAAATTTGCACAAAAAGCGATTAAAATCATACCTCTTTTTTTACCCTTTGATGGAAAGAAAGTATGGTGTCCCTTGATAGACATTTTGTGTTGATAGGGTGCAGACAAAGAGTTTGAGTTGACCTTGATTTATGAGTGATTGGTATATAGCTGTTTTTTCTTCCTTGTGGGGGGGGGGGTTGTAATGGTATAATGTACTACAGTTGTGGTTGTCCCTGGAGTTTTCTTGGAATGGGATGTATGTAAATATTTTATTTTATTTCCAAAAACAGCTGTTTGAGACATTCAACTTATAGATCTTATAAAATGTTGGCAAGTCTACATATTTAATGTATTGACTTGAGGACGTAAAGTGCTTAGTGTTCGGTTTTTGAGGTTTGATTCTTGTATTTTGTTCTTCAATAGCAATAGCATCAATGAAATTGGCATTTTTATCATAAAAGATGTTTATACAAACTTTACCAGCTTTTGTATCAAGTTTTCATTCTTATGATTTTACTATTAGAGAATTTCGCCATGACTGCACTTCTTATAGATGTATTAATATACAGTATGACTATTTACCAGAATGATGTTCTTTGAAAATAATTCTGATTTCACTTTGTGTAGGATGTTGAAGATTATGACCCTGTTCCCGAAATAAGACGTGAGCACTTTGAAGAGGCTATGAAATTTGCTCGTCGCTCCGTCAGTGATAATGACATTAGGAAGTATGAGATGTTCTCACAGACATTACAGCAGAGCAGAGGATTTGGAACAAGTTTCAGGTAAGTGGTGAAGGCAATGAAGGTCATTGGTAATTTCTTATTTGCCCTGTAGTTACATAGCTGTGTTGCAAATTGACCATGAACTCACAAAATTTATTTTTAATTTGTGGTTGAGAAAGTATAGTACCATTTGTTTACAGATTAATAGCACCACGTAATTAAAAGACAATAAGTTTTATAAAAACATTTTTACTTCTGAATTAGATCATCAAAACGCCCATTGCTTTAAAATGAGCCACATTAAAAATATTAGTACTCAGTCTCTTACCTCCAAAATATTGAGAGAAAAAAATCTGTCAATTATATACAAATGTGATCACGCCTTTTCCTTTGTGCAGTTACATAGTTTGCAAAAATATACTCCATAACTAGTATATTTACACCCCTAAGAAACTCACGTTCATTCGTCAAAGGCCCTGAGTGAATGTGTGACTTGTGTATTTAATGTTTCAAAATAGGAATTGTGCTCATGATATCATAGGTGCAGATGCTTTTGATTTACCAGAATGCATCCCTATTTTTTTATCCTTATTGAAATCTTTTGGGGGAAACCAGATTCTTCTAATTTTCCCATCTTTTTTAAAAATTCCTAGAAATTTTCAAATGACTTTTGGAAAACACTAAATGAAGAGCTACTGCAAATCACAGTGGATTGAAAAATGCATACTACAAATATTTGAAAAAAACATTTATAGTCATAATATAATTTATAATTTGAGGGAATCTCTCCGAGAAACAGGTTATATTGTCACCCTATGTAATTTCTTGCCCATCCAAAAAAAATCCTATTTCCCCCTTCTATTTGCATGAAATGTTTCTTTGCTAGCGAAGTATCATCACGTGTCAAACTACAGATTTTCGAAGTCTGGAAATTGGCACGATATGTGAAGTAATAAAGATGACTTTGTGCCTATTGATAATGTCATGGTTTTCCGAAAATCACTTTTTTTTTTTTTTTTTCTTTTACGTTTGTGTGTGGTTTTATCATTTGAATTGTTTCAACTTGGCTCTACATTTACCTCTTTCTTCCCTATCGCAGATTCCCAAGTTCTCAGGGAGGGTCAGGTGCTGGAGGATCTCAAGGTGGAAGCGGAGGTTTTGGCAACGACAGTTTCAATGACGATAAAGATGAGGATTTGTATAGCTAAGCAGTTTCTGGATTTTTATAGCTGCGAAAAAACTTTTTTTTGTGGTGGGGTAAAAAGAAGTCTAAATTAAAAAAAAAAAAAAATGGAAGTTTTTTTGCACAGTTCGTATTTGTTTGTGGAATTCCTAGCCTCAAAAAAAGTGTTGTCATATACTTCACACGTTTCTTGATGCATATATATATATATATATTATTTTTCTGTAAAAGCATATTTGTGCTGTAATAAGTTCATGCTGTATACAGTTCTATATATTTTGTCATTTAGTTTGTTTTTCCCCCCTTTTTGGACTGTTGTTTTTTAATAGGTTCGTTCGGCAATTGAACTTTCTTAACAAAATTTACAGGCTTCTAAGAAGCTTAGTCTTATATTCGAATTTGTTATTAAAATGCTTTTGTGAGAATTTAACACGTTGTATTCATTTTTTATTATTATTTGATTTCTTTTTTTGTACCATTTAAAGGCATTTGTTTGTGGAAAGACAAAAAAAAACTTTCGATATTTTTTTATGTGTTTAAAATCTTTTTCTCATTCTGAGAGGTTTGGAATCATTTGAAAAAAAGAAAACGTGCAAAGAGTTTTCTACTTTTTGTATAGGTCATTACGGAAAATATGTCTAAATGCTATGTTCAAAAATAAACTGGTATATTTTGTGTTCCCTGGATATTGTATGTACTATTTTTACTCATATTTTCTGCGTCTTTGTACGATTTCTGTTGGTATTTTTTGTTATCGAACTGGAAAAGTGATGGGGGAATCTCCAGAGATCTATGATCATGCAATATGGCAGGATGCCTATCTTGTGAGGGTGAAACTTTCCCTGACTCATTGCTTGTCATTCCATCCACATCGGTAGCTCAACTAAACAATATACATACTTGAGTGCATGCTGTTTTATTGATACAAATCTATCATTTTCCAATACAGTTTTCAATCATGCTTTCCTGTGTGAATGTTATTTATCTACATACTCTGTCATCTCTTATGATGGGTGCCTAAAGTACCAAATGATGTTCAGAGGTGTCAAAAGTTTGATACTCAATTTGTTTTGGTCAGAAACTTTCCTCTCATGGGTAAAACAAAGACGTGGCCACTAAAAAAGACACTTGCCGTAGGGAGTCCAACATCAATGTGTTAGCGCACTAACCTCTTGAGTATAAAAAAAGGCCTTTGGAATATTAGTAAATTGTATGTCCCGGGTTAATTAGCCCTCGTGTGCAGAAAATGGCTGTGGTGCCACAAAAATTGTCAAAAGATGATTAGAAGCACTGAAGTAGGCATTTCCGCTTTCAGTTACCTTTACGATTCTAACTTCGGACATTTTTTTTACCCAATTGTAATGCACAGAAACCTGTCTTTAACAGGGAAAAAATTGTTGTTCCCATGATTTCAATGTCAAAATACACAAAAAAAAAACTGGTTTAAATGGAACCTGTTAAACCACTGAAAGCGAAATTAAAATTTTACCCTTTAACAAAAAATTTCACAAACTTTCACGACCAAAGGATCATACAAAATATTAGTTCTATCGAAATTTTTAATGCAATGACTGCTTCCCAATGCGAGTTCTACTTTACCCACCCTTAGATTTGTAAAATCTGTTACTGTACATGAGATGCTGTAGTTTTTCAAAATCCATTGTAGTGGAACAGTTGCTTTCTGAAATTGTGACAAATTTTCGGTAAAGCAGGCTTTTCTACGGAATAAAACAGTGTAATGGTTAAACTTATAAACAATGTGAGAAAATTGTATGCAAGCTGCTTTCTGTGATCGCAAGTGCTGAGCAGGGCTGTGGAATTAGATTTCTAAAATGGAAAAGTCTGCTTTTAAGAAAAATTTTGTTGCAATTTCAGAATGCAACTGCTTTACTGCATATGGCTTATCAAAACCACAGCGTCAAGTACAGAAACGATTTTTGCTAATCTAAGGATGGATGAACTTGCATAGATTACATAAAAAATTTCGGTGGAACACTTAACATTTTGTATGATCCTTTGGTCTATTGGTCGCCAAACACTGTGTGAAATTTTCCATTTCCACATTAAGTTCCATTTAATCCAGGTTTTTTAGTGAGTAGTTTAGCATTCAAATCACTGGGCGCGGTAGACCATGTTAAGATACTCGCCTAAAGTACCAAGGGATGTTTAGAGGTTTCGCGAGTTTGATACCCGGTTCGTCCTTGTCAGAAAACTTTCCTGACACGGGTACAACAGAAACGACATGACCACAGAAAAAATTGCTACCACAGGAAGTCCCCCCATCGAGGGGTTAGCGCACCAACTTCTCAATGAGTATAAAAAACAAGCCCGCCATTCGGAATCGGCAATAAATTGTAGGTCCTTCTAATTAGCCCTCGTGTGCAGAAAATGACCGATGTGACAAGACTGATCAAATGATTAATCCAGGTTTTTTAATGAGTAGTTTGGCATTCAAATTACGGGACCATGATTTTTCCCCATTGAAGACGTGTTACTGTACTTTTCATGGTCTTGGACAGTAACTAGCAGTCATCATTTAAAATTGTGGCGTACATTTCGTGCATAGGTGAAGCAACAGTTTGCATTACAAAGCAGTTGGATGCACAGGCCTATTCTAGGTTGTCGATTCTGATGCTACCCAATAGCCATTGTCTTTTGTATTTTTAGGGCATGCAGAGGCGTAAACAATGCATACAAATATATAACTCTGCAAAGAGCTGAAATGAAAGTGCTTAATTTTTCAAAATGCTTACACTGGTATTGAACTGTAAAATGTGAAAAAATCCCTTTAAGAAATATATTTGAATTATTTTTCATTAGTGATCTGATGGAGGAATCGGGAGTGTGGTAGCTGCTGTGGCATTCCTTCATCTTCCTGCTGCAACTGTCTTTGATCAAAAAACGAACCAAAGACAACTCCCAAGTCGGTAGTGTTAAAGATTCTCTCTTTAGTCCTGTTTACATGTGCAAGATTGGGGGTCGCTTTGGTTATTACCTGCATGGGAACTATTTTTCCTCATGGGGGGAAAAAGTCAAATCTTTGTTGCAGAATAATGGTGGGGACTCTGACCTCCTCTCCCATAATCCTTTGTGCCGCAAAAACTACTGTAAGCTCCTTCATCGGGCACCTTGAACCAACCACTTCCTTTCAACCCATGTAACCAGTGATGACTTCCGCAAAGAAAAGGGGAATACCAACATAAATTAAATGGGTTGTAGCGAGAATCTGTTATGGGTAACTTCCTGGGATATTTTATTGCACATGTAAACAGGGCTATAGTCCATTGATTGTGTACCTCTTAGAAAGTTACTTTCCAGTTAAACTAATTCATTTAAATGGCAAAATTAATTGTGGATGGCAGCTAAAGACAGAATTCCTTTCTTTTTGCTGTGGATGTTTTATCTTTGCCATGTAGTATTAGGAAGAAGTTTTGCAGTAGAGTAGATTAGCACGTTCTTTATTTGAGTGAATTTAGTGACTAATTACCAGTTCATTGGTGCTATTATTTTTTATTCTCTTCTATACTGTACAGCAGGGGTGGCCAGTAACAAAAGTACCATGAAAAATTTAATTCGTGATTATTTGAACTATCGGTTCCAACAATAGATTTCTTGATTAACAAACTGCTTACAAACTTATATCTAGTGATGAAATTAATAACTAATTAATTCAATTAATAATGGAGCGGCTTATACACCAAGGTTGCACCACCGATGTGGCCTGCGACGCTATAACTCACCATTATGTTGCCCCCCCCCCCCTTGCTGTACAGGTAAGCATTCCCTACATTTTATTTGAATATTACTATTTTGTTTTCTATTATGTATGCCGGTACTTTGAAAGTACCGCCAGGTAATGAGAGTAATTTCTTTTTCCTATAATAAAAATTACTTCAATGTGGAAAACAAAATGGGGATGATTTTTACCGAGGCAACTAAATTGAATCGTCGAGATGGGATGAAAAAATACGGTGTAGCACCTAATATATTCATCAATGGGCGGAGTGGATAAGGCAGATATGCTGCACTCACTATATGACCAGGACAAAAAGTCAAAGAAATGGTGGCACAGACTGTTCTTTGCTATGCTTGAAATGCCTATATGTCAATTATAAAGAAATACATGTAGAAACTTGGCTATGGGACTCGTATCCCAAGGAAGTACCCTATTAATGAAGAGAGGACACGTTCTGCTTTCAGCACCACACCAGAACAGCCAAAGAAGAAAAGGAAGAGTAACTTTTCTGAGCCCAAAGATGTCGGTACGTCTAAGAAACAGCTGCATAATTAATCACTAAGACGGTGTAAAAAGCATTTTACTCTTTTTCCTAGGGTTATTTTGCACCCAAACTTATCTAATGGCGCAAAAATACAATTAAAAAGTTGCTGGTAAATTAATTCAGGATATAAAGGGTTAACCTTGATTATTGGTGTTATTGCTGATCTAAATTAGCAGTGGAAACATTTCTTTCAGTAGAAATTCTACTTGTATTGTGGAAAAATCTGCAGTGCAATTGTCAAAACTTTCTTATTCTCGCTTAAGAAATTTCTATCTAACCTACTCAACCAAACTTATTTGCTCCTTTTGTAGTCAATGCATTCAGCTTTCAAATGTAGCAGGAAGTAGGAGAATCTACAAACATTAAACGACAAAGACTTTTCAAAATATCCAAGAGCAATTTTCGAACTGGCTAACACACTGACCACTTTCTAGTAAACTGTGATGTTACAGTGCAAATCATGGTCGTCTTAACCTCGGCACCAATTACAGGGTATGTAGCTTAATTTAATGCTTTGTATTTTCGCGAGATATCTCGCCTCCTTTTAAAACTCTCTTATTTCAGTAATGACGGACCCAGAGATTTAAATGTTATGCTTAATTTTGTGTAAGAACCCATGACTAAATTAAAATGCTTTATTACTTATTTACCGCTACTTAACTGTACATGTACCTTATAAACATTCCCCCAACGGAATTTCTAAGAAATCTGTACTTGCTAGAATGTGTGTAGGTGCAGCCCTAACGTATTTATGTTGTCAGAAATTGTGGTCGTTTCGTGTTCTTGCTGGTGCCACCATCTGTCTTCCACATTTTGAAGTAATGTTGGTAAATGCTTGAATTTTTATGTTACATCAGTATCGTGTTGTGGGTCTGGCTAGTGTAGGTGGAGAGACTTTTTTAAATGAGAGATCCGCCTGCGTATTTATACCTTGAAATCTGAAAACCGCAGAAAACCAAGTTCAGCCTTCCACCACTGCGTGTCATCAGGGTTTGGTGATTGAATAGTATACCGTTGCTCTCTGCTGCAAAACTTTTTAACGGGGAGATTGGCTCACATTTGCACCTAGAAGTTGGAAACCATAGAGTATGTGTGACTATGTAAATGTTTTATTTCTTTATTGCTGTTAATCCCCAATGAAATTAGAGTACGTTTTTGGTATTTTGTTTCAATGGATAGTGGCTTTACCTCTTTTAAATCGAAGGTCTACTGTCTACTGATACTTGTACTTTACCTGTACAAAGATGGGCCCACAGTAAAACCCTGAATCAGCAAATTTGACCGGAACTGAATTGTACTCATTAAAGTGAAGGTTACATAACACACAAATACTTGTAAAAATAGCAATTGTTGAATCCCAGTTTATTTCATTTCTTTGTTTAAATAATTGAATTAAGTCATGAAATTGTGGGTTGGCTAAACAATCAGGTGATATTGACGTTTGTCTTGTATTTTCTTGGCTGCAAATTCAATAAATCGAATAATAAATCGCAACTAGTAAAGTTAAATAATAAATTACAGTATTATTTCAACTATTTACACTGACGCATAGAGAAATATTTCTTGATGGCAATCATTCAATCAGATTCTTCACCCAACATATGAAGGATAGTTGTAACACAATTAGGTTCCATTTCACCATGCATGTTACGGAAACAGTCTTCTGCCAGAGATCTTTGTGAAGCTGTGCCGGCGAGAATCAATTCTCCATACAAGTAAATACCCATTGCCTGTTAGAAGAAAAATAGAAAATAAACTTGAATGTGATTTGACTGATGTTTTGTTGTGGAACAACTTCATTTAAAGGTGGATGCAAGCGTAACTGTAAGTTTAACAAGCATGCTCAAGCAGCAATAGGAGAATTTTGAGCAAGCATTGATTTCACAAGCGGCTGGACATTTGAATAAATTTTGATTATTCATGCTTTTTTAACCTGTGAGGTGTATGACATACTGGTACCCATATCAGTTTTCATGCTCCAGTGAGCTCTCCTTGTCATTTTTTCTCTTATACACAGGCAACAGCAGCCAAAGTGAGCATAACATTGCTTGAGCTCGACATATTTCAATTACAAACTGGTTCTTGTGCAAGCAATCATACTTGTACTGTGTGGTGCTGAAAGGGAAATTGTGCATGCTTGTCAAGCTTGCAGTTGAGTGTGAAGTAGCTGTCTTAATACAGAGCTTGACAAATGGGAAAAAAAATAAGGCCAGTTGACATTTATTCCAAAAATTTTGCTATGTCCTCAAACTAGAATTTAGTAATTTGTAATTTTACATCGAAATTTTCAGGTGACAGTACCAATTTTTTAAGCGCCATGGGGACCTGCCACTTGAGGTTTGTCAAACTATCGTTTTAAGGTTGCTACATAGATAACTGCAAGCTTAGCAAGCATGACTGAGTAGTTATATGGAAAATTTAGAACAAGCATTCTGATTGTAGAAGCAACTTGACGATTGAACAAATTTTGATTATGCAATGTTTGTGCAATGAAAACTGAAGGTGGGTATAATGCACATAATTTGTACAAGCCTGTAAGTCTTAACGCTTCAGTGACTGCTTGGTTCTGGTATTTTTTGTTGCCATTTTTCTTCTGCACACAAGGACAAAGCGAACACATCATCGCCTGAAGCCAACATATTCCAAGTACAAGCTGCTTCTCATGAAAACATACTTGCACCGTGTGGTGTCTAAAGGAAAATTTTGCACGGCAGTACAAAAACGAACTTGCATGCAATCAAGGTTATATGTTATGTATGTAGCTGCCTTGAGATAAGAGATTCCGAAAAAGCTCTACGAGGAATGTTGCACAAAAGTTTTGTTCTTTCAAAAGCCCACTTATCATAGGTGGGAGAAGGCTTAAATACAAGCTGTGTTCCTGCCAGACATCACTGGATACTTATTTCTTTAAAAACACTTGCTACTCATGTGAATGAAACGTTGAAAAAGAAAAACTTTCAAATATGATGGTCAAAAGCCTAATAGACTAAAAGCTATAAATTATTTGTTAAATGATGGGATCAAAAGCCATGTTTGTTTCATTGGTACATTTGTTGTATCGTGTAATAAATTACTTTACTTGTAAAACTTTGCCCTGCAACTCAACAAAATGTTTAACAGCCTGTTGGCCCTCCCTCCATTACGCCTAAAGTGATGCCCTGGCCATTTGATTTGAATTGTTTCATCCTTTGACTATTTTTCCAATATCGACTGCCCGCGAGCATGCCTGTCTATTTCTCATCTTTCTTTTCCAGCACACTTGAGTCCCCTCCTTCATGCATTCAGGACAGTCTGAAAATGTGTATGTTCATTCAAGACCCATTATTGTGTGTGTGTTGTTCCCTTCAGCTTCCTCTATGAGAAACTTCCTTTCAGAATGTCCCTCACACATTCACAAAAAGTGTTTTTAAAAAGAAATTATTGTTAATTTTATTCAAAACGAAACGTAATTAAGAACATTGCGCCAAAATATCCAAATTTAAAGGAATTCTTTTCAAAAAAAAAATATCATAATTCTTCGTGTACAGAATGTATTCAGTCATTACCAGATCATTCTCAAGAAATTTCTTGAGACTATCATATCCAGAATAATATCTATGCTTAACCACCAGCTCGCACCATCTGTGGCGAATCTAAGAGAAATCATGGAAAGGTTGTAATTAACGACTGCATGGATTGTTATCCGATAAAGAGTAATATTTTCCTAAGAACTATCAAATATGATAAGGCAGAACTTATTTCCATTATTGCAGCATGTGCTAGCTACTAATCAACATTTGAGAGCTATGTTAGAAGAAAGATTTATACACACAGCAACCAGTTTCCCCAAAAGATGGTGTTTTATAGGTCAAACCAGTTGCTGTGTAAAAATCTTTCTATAGTCTGCTATATAACATAGCATAATCATAAAATGCATCCTTAGGATAGTACAGGTACAAATTTCAGTATCATCCAACTAATTGAGAATGCTCTCAACAGGGCTCTCTAATGCCCAACTTATTTTTTGTTCAGCCTCCTTTCTTAATTTCTTGCTCAGCTGAGACTGCGAGAAATAGCATGAAATTTGCCCAAGATATTTTAAGTACTTACTTCAGCATTTTTTTCTTTAATATCATAAACCTGTTCCATTAATCTCAAGACCGAATGAGCAATGGTGTCCTTTCGAAGCATCGCATCAAGGACTAGGCACAATATTTCGTAAGATATCTAAAAACGTGAAGACAAAAAATGTCAATCGAAAAATATATTCAAGAACGGAAAGAACAAAGCATCAAGATTTCTATTCCATGGGGACCACCAATAGATTTTTTGCATGTAAAAGAATGCATTTTTGCAGTACACATCCACAAAAATTCCCCTAATTTCTGTACACGGTTGAGACCATATCCCATTTTCAGCATCAACTGTGCATAGTTAATAAAATTAAGACGAGCGAGTTGACTTAGTGTGGGTAAAAAATTCAGATTGAAGTATCCTGAAAATGTAGTTATTACTGCTGTAAAACCGAGTTAACCGAACTGATAATCAGATTTTTTAAAGGGACACCCATTGGCTTACCAGCAAAGCATCCAAGTATCTGAAACAGGGCAGTTTATGGAATATTTATTTTCTGTTGCTGTTTAAGCAGAGACGTATGGCGGGTGGGGGGGAGGGGCTCTGAAGGACCCATGGAGTGTGTAAGCATGGAAGTGACCTAGAGAAAATAAACCATGTTAGCGAGTGATCAAAACAGTTACTTATTGAGCAATGTACCAAAAGAATTATGAACTCTAATGTGTATTGTACTCCAAAGCAGATCAATCTTCACTGCATCCATGACAACAAAGTTTAATGGGTTCTATTTGCAGGGCAATATCAAAAATTGAACCTCTTCTGATTGACAAATTATTGTTTGCTCAGGCACCATCATATCTCACAAATGTCTGAGACTAAGACTCTAACCATTTCTGGAAGAAGAATACAAGCTCGTGATAGCAGTGTTATTGTCTGAGAAATGTTTAATTTTGCCAAACCTTCCCCCCAAGATTATAGCCCACCTCCAGCCCTACATACATCAAGGTTGAAAGAAAAGTGTATAAAAAATATGTGTGTCAGAACAGTCCAAGTTTGAACAGACACTATGAAAAGTGACAACCACTTGCTAGTCATTTTGAGAAGTGTCTAGAGTTCAGACATAGACTAGCATACATATATAAGCCTTAGGAAATAAAAAGACAACGAGAACAAATACTCTGAATAGACATGCCTCACAAAAAATATCTGCATCAATTTTCTTCCGCTTCTTACATCTTTTCGACAGGTAACTGCGATTCACTCTACTCCATTTTCCAGCCTGAAAAAAAAATAATATTAAAATATTATTATAAGATTAAAAACAAATAGATAATTATTTTAAAATTGTGATCAAGAGATACATAGTAAAATGTTATCAACTGTGGAACCAATCTGAATCATACATTAAGCCAGGACTTGACAAGTTAAAAAAAAATATTTAGGAGCCAGCCTAAAATCTTAGGAGATAGGCATGATTTTTGCTCAAGAAACAGGGTTGTAAATAATGTTTTTCCTACTCTTTGAACCTCATAACTTCTTCCCAGGTTAAGACTTAATTAATGAAATCAGAAAATTTTTGGTCATCCTTAGGCTCCAATTCAGCAATCACATTATAGAAAATATTATGTGCCAATATCTGTTTTAGTTGGCCTAAGGCCTGGGATTTGTCAAGCCCTGAATTAAGCATGATTTCTGTTACAATAGAGACCTGGATGTTATAGTGTGGAAATTCAGAACGTGTTTTTTTTTCTTTTTTCCTCTTCAACGAATTACAATATTTCAAGGGATAATATTTTTCACATACCTCTTGAGTTGCTATTCTGTTCATATTACTAGAGGAAGTCAGCTTCATGCAGGAAAAAGTCTAGAAATTAAGAAAAGTTGTCAACACATAGATCATGCACAATCACAATATGCATATTGTACTATTGTCTTAAGCATCTGTGTTTTTTTTCTCCAGCTCTCATTGTGCACCTAGACCCTTTCTCTGTCACAATTCATTTTTCAGAAATGCCATGGTGGAAATCGCTAAAAATTTCTTCAAAATGCCACATCATTTTCCGTATAGAGCAGGATTTTTCATTATTACTTCCATCAGGTACAACCAGTGGTGAAATTCAGCCAGTGTGATAGAACAAACACCTGTGTTTTCCCTTTTTTGGATTTGCGGAACTAGTCATTAAAGTGGATTCTCTTTAAGGTGAGCATTTAACACTAAAACCACAGAAGCAGTCATTTTGACCATAAAGCTAATTTGATTGCGACCAAATTGTTCATCTCAGGTTGTTGAAATTTCATGACATTTTTTATCGTGTTGAAGCGCTTAAACTCCTAAAATATGAATATTCTAGGTTTCTTAGTATAGTAGTAAATAGAAGTTCTACCTAGAACGATGGTAGTAGTAATTTTGATTGCAATAGATATATTCAACTATATGTTTTGCAAAACATGAAGAAATGGATATCATAGATTGCTTTTCTCTAGTATCCATTTTGTACCATTAAAAGGTATACTTTTGAAAAAGATCATCGTTGTATTTTATTCAATTAATTTAGCATATTTAATAATCTTTGTCCTTCTACTGAATTCCATTCGCTGGTACAATACTGCACAATGTAAGAAATCTTCATTTTTTATGAATTTTACCCATGGACAGGGCTCCGACACAATTCTTATCATTTTTTGTTTTTAACACTACAAATTAACTATAGAAGGACCCCACCAAAGATCCCAGCTTAGGGGCTCTGCTAGATGATGTGGAAAACCATCATTATTTCACAACATATCATACTTTCGACTGTGAAAAAAATAATTCTACAGTTGGTTAGCATAGAAAATCTAGGTCTTGAATACCTACCATGTGCACACAAAATTGAAATTACAGGCAAAGGAAATTTCTGCCAGAAATTATGAAATTTTATTGCTCTATTAATGCATTGATGTTTTTGACAAAATCAACTAATTCGATGCACAATGTGATCAGTATCAAAAAGCTGTCTTCCACATGTATTTTACATTGCTAAAGATTTGGTGCTTATTCAGTTTTTCAATTCCGCTCATGAAACCTCTTCGTAAATTTCAGAAGCGTATTATACTTAAAAACTTGTTACTGGACTGACTGCCAAGTGAAAATGAAGCTACGAATTACTGGAGCTGTAAAATCATAGTCAAATCACTTTTTAAAGTAACAAAATACAGGATTAGTCTTTGTTATAACAAGCTCTTTTGTCTAAGATTCCAAAAAATTGGTACATGAACAAGGGTTCATTGCACAAAATACATCAAAGAGACTGGATAGCTACTGTTTTAAGAAGTTTCTGGGAAGAAAAATAATAAATATACATAATAGATAAGAATAATTTTGTTTTTTCCCTACAGCTGTCAGAATAACTGCTACTGTCATTCTAGTGTTAAGGAACCACTTGCGTTCATAGCTGAGGCTGTTCTTGGTCCATGTGCTCTAGAAGAGTTGTGCAAATCAGAGTTGAAAGAGCAAAAAACAGATTTTTCAGACAGAATTTTACTGACCAAAAAAAATTATGGAAAATTATCTGTTAGCCCAAGGAAGAGCATCAAAGAGAAAAGCGGCAAAGATCTCAAAGAAGTTAGGGATAGATGATTTTGTAAAAAGTAACGCATGGAAAAAAGTGTTCAAATCAAGGAACGATCTAAGCTTTTATAAATTGTTCTATAGTTATTGAGTATTGCCCTAGGACAGCCATTGTGTCACTTTTCCCCGCCAGTCACCAAATAAAATTTAAAAAAGAAAAATTAAATCTCTTATGCTACAAAAGAATTTTGGAAATAATAATCGTGTATGCACGTTACTGATTTCAAGAGGGTGTAAAAAGAACTACAAATGTTCAACGTATCCACTGCCATTTTCAAGAACATTCTGCACTCGCGGGAAAAAAGTGTTCATACTCCCATTCAAAGTTTTGTACAAAATGTCAGAGTTGATAACATGAATGAATGAACGCCAGGGTCTCTGCCACCGAACTTATCCCGTTGCCGAAATCTCTTCCAGCCCAGCTTCGTGGCAGAGTCTGGAACAAAGTGAGTGCACCTAACAGTCTGAGTGTGTAGTTAGTGTTGTGTATGATATTTCAGTGCTGCCATCTATACTTCAAATTGTGACGGAAGTGTAAGGATTGAATATTTGTAACGTTGTAGGCCTGTTGCTCTCTGTGGCGAGCCTTTTTAACAGGGAGATCGGTTCGCATTCACGCCTTGAAGTTGGGAACCACAGAAAACCAACTTCAGCCGACCACCACAGTGGCGCCGGTGGGGTTCGAACCCGGATCCTCGCATCGCGAGTCCGTCACTATGACCACTCGACCACCACAGCGGCCAGAGTTGATAACAGAGATCTGGTATCACATATGGCATCTTTCAGCTCAGATAAGGTGGATGGACTAACATATACCCAAGATTTTAGGTAATCCCATTAAAAAGATATATTGGACTGTGTAAAAAAAATCCGACTCTTTGACAAGTCTAAGGGTACAAGGTGCAACCTGGCATGTGAATTTGTTGATTTTTTAAAATATAAATTTATGGGACAGCCTTCCTATCCAGTTTTGTACGATATCCTGTCAATTCCAATGAGAGGATTTATCTTGTGTGAGAAAATGTTTTTTCCAAAACTACTTGAATTAAACTACTTGAAAGTTTCCAAAAATTATATTGATGACATGGAACGTTCGTTCGAAAGCAAGTTGAAAGGTTCAAACTTGTTATATTACACAGAAAAAAGTACATCGAAATCACCTTTGGTATCTGTGTCGAATGAAGCCACTCGGAAGTGATTCTCTCAACTGTTACCACACCTGCACTGTTAGAAAAATACAGGAATTTTACATTTTAGGTGCCAATATAAAATATATCATTACTGCCAAGTATAAAACTGCAAAAATATCGTAACTGAAATGATGAAAAACAAAAACAGCTACAACTTAATTTAATGAGTCTCTAATGGGACTGGCATTTTTTTTTTTTTTTATTTGTTAAATTGAAGAAGTTTTTAAGTCAGTTAGTAAGTTATTCAAAAAAAAAATTCAGGGGTTGTACATTACAATAGCACCTTGGGATCAAATTTAGTAAATATGCTTGAGAGATAACATTGCCATGCAAAATGTCCAGTGAAATCACTTGCATTATAACTTACAAGCATTTCATAGCAAATTCTGAACAGTGAAATTCGACATTTTTTTTTGGGAGGTGGGGGGGGGTGGGGCTTTTCTAACCAGAAGGTCTATCCTTAACCCCTCAATAGACAGTCTTCTTATGGCAACAATATGATCAGCTTTTTGCAATTTCTATTGCACCTCTGCGTCAAAAAGATTCTGACAAAAACTAATCGGGTATGAAACTCGTAACATTCTTTGGTGCAGTAGGCAAGTACCTCGCCATGTAAATGATTTTCAGAATTACATTTTTATTTTGATAGAATTTTATCACATCTTATTACTGGGAGTGTCCGCATATAGAGAAATAATTCAATACTTGAAAAATCTAATCTCCTATGTATAGCATTTTACAGAATATTTTAAAACTAATGAAAATTTAATACAGCCACTCTGAGACTTAGACTTTCAGAACTACAAATCCAACTATTCTGCTGTCTCTGCAAATAGAAGAGACTGACCTCAGCAATAGTTTGACAAAATGTTTTGATAGCTTGGCTGCTACTCCTCACCCCCCCCCCCCAACCCCTCCCTTTGCAGCACTGGTTAAAGAAATAAAGGTATTATCAAGGAATATATATAAAGTGCACGTATACTACAAGGCAAGAGCGAGATGTGAATCATGTTACATATACATTTATGTGTGCATACTACCTTCAACAGCAGCAATAGAAATTGATGAAAAGTAAATGGACTACATTGTATTTGTAACATCACATCTGGATGGGACAAAGATACTTAACAACACATGAAAAGTATAAATACATGCATAAAAGATTTTGGAATGTGTTAGAGAAGAGGATGACTTTATCATTTTTAATGACACCAGAGAAAAACTTGTGAATGGAGGAAACTTGTTTTCTGTTAGTAAGTCTGGGAATGGCTGTACCCTGTGTTAGAGAATAGAGAAGTATGTGATTGAATCCAGAACTTACCATTCTGCTGAAAATGAATCACAATAAAATTGCAGCATTTCCTAGGGAGAAGCATAAGAAAAGCATAAACTCTACCAACTGTAAATTAATTTTAAAAATTCTAAGATAAAACAAATTTAAGAAAAAGTGAAAAAAATTAAAACCTTTTCATTAGTAAATGTTTAGTTAATGAAATACAGTAAAAGTCTAATACAACAAGTATGGCTTATAACAAGTGATTGAAAGTGATTGTCAAAGAGGTTAAAGATACAGAAAAATATTCTATTATAGCGAGTTGAGAATTGGAAAGTTTTGGCTATAACGTTACAATAATTCTCACAAATGCCAATTTCTCTTCCTCTTTTTCGAAAAATTAAACTAAAGATAAAAATTTATCACACCAGACATGCTGCTCGTAAACATTACTCTAAGGTACTTCGAACAAAAAATAGACACCAAAAAGTCACATTTTTACCTCTTCCCCTTTTTTAGACCTTCCCACTGTACACATGGATATGTGATAATTTTATTTGAATTTTGTCCCTCCCACTTATAACCATGGTCACTGTTTGTGATTTGACATAAAATTACAGTATAAAGTTGTTTCAAAATGGAAAAAACTTCCCAATTATCGGGAAAATGTTAATGAGTTCATGCAGCCACATGGAAGTGAGCAGTGATATAACAATTGCGAATTTTCGTTGCTCGATTGGTCAATTAAATCTCTTTGACGATAAGAAACTCTATGCAAAAACATTTGAGAGAATCACTAATAGCCAATTTCATGAATAGAGCTCAAATGATCTAACAAATGTTTTAATGCCGATGAAGGAGTAATTTCGAACAATTTTTTGCCAGACAGAATTTAAAAAATTACATTTGCTTATAAGGAGAAGTTTGTTTTAATGACGGTTTTCTTCATGATTGTGAGCCCTCTTTACAATGGACTTTTGCTGTAATTACATTTAAAAATAAATATTGCGTACGATGAATTTTAAAGAAATCTCTTCAGCTTTGAACATTGGGGGTAGAAGACTGCATTGAATGTTACATTCAGCCAGAGGCAGATTTATGACATTGAAAACCTGAGGGCTATGAAGATCTTGCCACCCTCCAAAAGTTAAGATTCATTATTAAACCCTCAATTATGTGGAAGCTTTATATGAAAAAAAAAATTCACGTGTACAAAAGCTAATAAAATTAACACTTACCTGCGAGTCTACCAATTGGCCTCTATATTTGCACACATAAGAATTCAGAAACTGAAGAAATTTTGGCATCCCCACGAAGTCCGAAAGATATTTCAACAAAAAATATCCCTGAAAAATATGGCACAACAAAGGTTACGATTAACTCCATGCCGATTCCACAAACTCAAATGAATCTTACAAGTAAAATGAATAATAGAGAATGTAATAACAAAATACCTTGATGTAATGAACCTGCATGAAACCTTTCTCTGGGTCTTTCCCATTTTTGAGTATGACAGCTTCGACACCATCAACTTTTTCTGTCAGAACTTTACCTTTGTTAGGTCTAGAACATAATAAAAAAAAACTGCTCTCAATACATTGTAGTGAAAAACCAATCATTTGAACAACTCTTTCTTTCTTTTCTTTCTTTCAAATGGAGCCCAACTCAGGTCTATCGCCATCTATGGGCAATTTACTACCTAGTGAGTTGTGCCGGAAATGTAAGTGTGTGTACTAACAGTCTGAGTGCATATCCAGTGTTGTGTCTGATTTTTCAGTGCTACCATCTATATTTCAGAAGTGAAGTGTAATGATTGAATATTTATACTGTTTGTAGGCCTGTTGCTGTCTGCGGTAAGACTTTTTAATGAGGAGATGAGCTTGCATTCTCGCCTTGAATTTGGGAACCACAGAAAACTAACTTCAGTCGACCACCACTGTGATGCCTGTGGGGTTCGAGCCTGAGACCTCGTGACGCAAGTCCGTCACTATGACCACTTGACCACCACAGCGACCATTTAATGTATAAAGCTTTGATTTTAACAAAAATCAGTGTGGCTAATAGTTGTAACATTCCAAAATATATAATCTTATATATAAATTTGAAAGTATGTATATCTGTATGTATGTATGTTTGTTCTTTATAAAAAATCCACACTGTTGATTGTATCACTCCAAATTGTTTTTTAGGATCCTTTGCTAATGTATGGAAGGAGCCAGAAACATACACATAAACAAACATGCATCCCACCAAAGAATGTTTAAAAAAATTATTATTGCACAAATTTCTCAAAAAAAACCATTTTTTTTCATAATTTTTTCATGTTTTCAATTAGATGCAACAATTTTTTTCTATACAAAAGATGCACATTTTAATGGGTTTTTTTAAAGTGTTTTGAATTTTAAAAATCGGTTAACCAATAACAGAGTCAAATAGGTTTTTGTCCCACATGAAATCTTGAATTATGAGTGCAAATGTGGCTTTGATCAATTTCGATCAATGTTCTTTCTTTTCAGTGTGTGTACAAGTGCTGGGATCAGTGTATTTTTTTTAAACAAGTGATGCATTGATCATTTTTTTCTGCTGTGTTATGTCACTGGGTACAGCTAGTATTCAAAATCACCAATCGCCATATTTCACATTTTAACGTGTATAAGGCACCTCTTTTTGACAAAAATTGGGTAGGTACCAAAAATAGGGAGGGGGGGGGAGTTTCTTATACATGGATAGTATTATAGATATTAACAAATTCCTAAATTCCTCGCAATTCACCGATGCGAGTCACTCTGATTATAATCTATCAGATGAGTGTGATGAGGAATTAAATAGTTTCTATGATGAACAAAAAATATCTTTTTTTTATACCTTAAAATAAAAATTAGCTTTGATGAAAACTTTATTTTTTTTAATTTTAACCCCAAAAAATCAGGGAGTTCATTATACAGGTTAAAAAATGGTATATCATCTAATTTAGTACAAATACTGTGAAACCAAAGATGAAGATCGCCAACTAAAAGAAAATGACATTCCAGGGATAAAAATTTTTTTAGTAAAGTTATTATTTATACTACTTATTATTACTCTGTAATGTCCCAGAGCTGCTCTCAGCATCTGGGGCTAATACTCGAGATACCAATTAATACCGCTCAATTATTCAACCCTTGTCCTCAGGTCGGAGTAAAGATTATTTATTTGCAGCTATAACAAATAATGTATATATGAGGATGTATTTAAATTACATACTTATAAATCAGTACATATGTTTTATGCTACTACTCCTTGAGCGAGAGAGGAATGGAGAAAGCAATAGGTCAAGACTTACCCCAGACTTTCGTCATCTTCCGCTCCTTCCACTTTTCTCCAAAACCCGGACAACCACCTCTCATCAAGACCTAGTTCGTTCTGCCTCTTTCAACCATCTCCTCTCTTCCAACCATCTCCTCTCTTCTAATTTCCTCCTGTTTCCCTCTCATTGGTTCCATCTCCTAAAACATCACACCCCCTCCCCTTTGGATCCCAGATTAGAATCCCCTACTGGAATCTCGCTGCTGCCTCAATGTCTACATACCAATGATAAAATCCATCTGCCACTCCTTCTCAATGTACCACTGCCCAAAGGGCAGGGTCAATTCTGAGAATCTGCAAAAGGCGTTGGAAGTAACACCTGTGCATATAGGTGCCTCACCTATTTCTATACACGATATCTGAATGAAAGTCCAACCCAGTTCTCAGACTGTCTGGCGTCGTAAATAAAATTATATTCTAAAAGGCTTCATTAAAATTTAACTACAAATTAATGTAACCAGTTAGCGAGTAGCTTGTTACAGTAACTTGAAACCTAAATAAAACTGAATTGTACTATATCAAAAATATTTTAACTCTCTCATTATAGGGTGAATGTCAGGAGACAAAGGGGGATATAATCTATGCCTTGAATGATAATTAAATTTTTAATAATCGTACTGATAAAATAGATAAAATATGCAAAACATCAGAGTGCAAGCATTACAATCAAGCAATACATATTGATAGCTTAATAAATTACACAAACACATTAAAAAATAGAGTATCCATCTGTGCACTCATATTTTAGAGTAAATAGTACTCTTACAAAGGTTCTAAGTTCTGAAATTTGTACTTGCCTCAGAATATGCAACTCTTCCTTGGTATTCTTCACCTCAGCACACAGAGTCTTCGATCTGATGAAAGCTTTGTAATCGCAATATTCTGTCCCTTCTTCTGCAGTCATCTGGAGACAAAAACAAATTATTGCGAGTTAGTTATTTGAAACAGAGTAGAATGATAGAAAATGAATGATGCAGAATTATGCCAGAGTTTTTTTTTTAAATATTTAAAATCAAAGTTATTCCTATAATATATATAAATTATAAATTCCCTCTGTATTAAAGTGACCCTAAGCTATAGGTAATTTTTGCTGTTAAAATTTTTTTGTACGTTTAAAAATGTTACAATTTTGCTGCTCCCACACTTGATCCTGTTCCAATCAGCAACAAAAAAAATGATATGAGCAAAATTTTAGCTCAATCGAACAACTGTTACGTGACCCTCAAACACCTCAAACTGAAACATAGTAAGCAATGTTAATTCCTTATATACAATAATTAATCCCATTCAAAAGTGATTTTGACTTGACCACTTTCTCTTTTCTTCTTGAAGGAATTTATGAGGATACATTCAGGAAACCCCAGTAATTACTTAAAAATATTCTGAATCCAATTTCCTAAAAAAAATGTCAATTCAAAAAAACACCTGAAATAACATGAAGAATTTGAGAAATATTAGGTTTTTTTAATAATGCATATAACTTCTATAAAAGAAACAAATTTTTATTTAAAGCAATATATAATTTTTATAGAATCAAAATATAATGAGAACCAACGAATGAACACTGAACATTTTTTTCTTCTAAAAGAGGATAAGGGCCACTCTACTCTGTATTGTATAGCAAGAAAAATTTCATAATCACAATCTTGACATCCTTACAGCTATTGCTTTGATGTGGATGACATCTTCCATGAATGTAGCAAACCCTTCACTCAGCCACTCTTCCGTCCAATCAGAAGCACCAATGAGAAGCCCAAACCAGGCATGCGCTATTTCATGTGCAATCCTGCAACACATGCTTCTATCCCCAGCAAGCAAGGACTGTGAGATGAATATGACATTTGGACTGAAAATACAAACAAAAAATTTTAAATTATAAATTTAAATTAACGGGAAGGGGGGGGGGAAGAGTTTCAGTAATTTAGATACAGGACTGTGCATAAGACGAAACTAGAAATCAGATGATGGAAGATTAAAAAATGATTTGCCTGATATTAATGTTTCAGCCAAAGTCTGGCCATTTTGCAAATTTACTGGCCATTCCGCAAAGTAGCTGGAGATCCCTAATCAAAAATTTATGTGCTAGCTGTCTGGTAAGCATCTATTGGTTGTGTTATTCTGTCACACAAATTTATATAGATATACTGTATATGACGAAAGACGTCACTCTCCCTTGTTAATACGAACACTGTATATACACACATATACTCATTTAATAAAATTCTGGATATATCCATCTTTCAGGAGTGCTTCAATATCTCCTTGAAATGGGAAGAGGGGTGCATCCAATGTCTATTGGCTGATATCATGAGCTGATTGACTTTGAAATAAGTTCACCTTGTGTCAAGCAACAAGTGATGATAATAAATAATAAATTAAATATCATGCCTTTCTTCTTGAGACTTTACTTAATCACTCCATGCTATTTGCAAATTGGCTGGCCAAAGTCTGAAATCATGAAAAGATCTGTCATTGGCTCATCAATTTACAGCAAAATTGGCCAATACACAATTTGCCTGATTTGCTTGATATTAATGTTTCAGCCAAAGTCTGGCCATTCCGCAAAGTGGCTGGAGATCCCTGATCAAAAATTTATGTGCTAGCTGTCTGGTAAGTGTCTATTGGCTGTGTTATTCTGTCATATGTAAATGCCAGCCAATGCAAACTGGCAGTTTTTGTGCTTCGGCCATAACATAAACACAATTAAAAAAGGAATCACAGGTAAAAGCACATAACAAGGAAAAGCCCAAAGTATTTTGAAGCACAAGATGTGCTATCTTCAGCGGTTATATAAATATAAACTCATTATCACGCTGATCTGGGATTCAATTTGTTTTTATTATCAAAACCTGTCTGTTGGTTGCTTGAGGAAGGAGAAACTTATGTTCATCTGGTCAATTCTGACCATAGCATTTGACTTAGGTGGACATGAACTTTCTGAACTGGGCAACTGAGACTTAAGATTTGTAACTAACTCAAGTGGAACCTCCCAATCTGCAAGATAGTGAGGTTATACAGTGTAACCCCACTTAAGGGTCTCTTCCCCTTCCTCTGATTTCCATAAAAGTGTTTTACTGTATTTATATCTCTCTTTAAGAAGCTTTATCCCTTTGGGAAAGAGCGCAAACCATCCAAAGATGGTCTCTCTGTGTGATCAACCGTGACCTACGTGAGTGACAAGGCCAACTCAATCCCCATCAACATACCTCTGACGTCACCAACCTTGGGGCTAACCGGATCGGAAAGACCCCTAGTCAAAGCTGTATTAAGAAGCTTTGCCCCTAGTAGAAACAGGTTCTTCTGCCATAATGTTAAGGAAACTCCATTACTCTGTACATTTTCCTTCTAGTTCTAAGACACAAAGCATGTTGAGGAACATTTATTTTCAAGAATTTCCAGCTTAAACATCAAATTAATAGTTGTTATATATGTTGTGAAATATGCCACAAACTTGTTCAGTAGTAAATTGTAGGGGAAACTACAAAAACGGCCCCAAAGTAAAGGTGTTCGGTTTTCCGAAAGAAGAGCAACTAAAAGGCAAGTGGTTGAATGCTATAAAGAGGAAAGACTTTACTCCAACAAAAAACAGCAAGGTGAGCTATGTATTTTTTTCTTCAAGTGAAAAAAAATTATTACGCGCATGTTTTTTTTCTTTTAAATTGATTACGTATTTTATATTCTATCTCTATATTCTGATGTCCTAGCAGTAAGAGAGGATCTTCTGGGACTGGTATATAGTAAATTTATAGTGTAAAAAAATTTACATAGGCCTATTTAACACTGGCAATAGTGAAATATAATAATTATAATTTTGTATGCATTTACTTAATGATACGGTTATATTAGTTGACATAGGCGTACGCAGAATTTTCTCGGGGTGGGGGGGGGGGTTAAATTTTTTCTTACAAAATAACGCTATAATCTCGGTCCCCTTTGCGTATGCCAATGTTAGTTGATAATTATTGTTCATTTAATGATAACTACAATATATTTTCATTTTAAATGTATAGGTATGTGAGAAACATTTCAAAGAAGACGATATAATCAGTGAAGTGACGGAATATGATCCTAAATCAGGAAAGGAAATCACAGTGAAGCTTCAAGTGTCACGACCAAGAGCAGGAGCGATTCCCACAATGTTTCCGGATTGTCCGAGCTATATGTCTTCCTACAGTCGCAGTAGAGAAGCACCAGAAGAAAAGAAAAAAAGAATAGAGTTTCAAAATTTCAATAAAGCTATAGAAGACAGCAGAAAAGAAAAAGAAAGGTTTGAGAAAGAACAATTTTTGAATACTTTAGATGATTTGAAATCAAAATTAAGTGTTATTGATAGTAAAGAGTGGAGCACAATACTTAAAGAAAATAGTGTTATGTGTTTTTACTGATTGAGCAATCACCTGCTCCTCAGATTAGCTCATCAGTTGTAATTGACAATGAGTTAAATGTTTCTGCATATATTAGAAATGTGCCTGTACCGAAAATTGCAAATATAAATTTACCGGTGAAAATTAGTAGCTGCCAAACATTGAGTGAAATTTTGATAGCCTTAATTGCTGTGTGTAACATTTCAAAATCTGATACTGGCAGTGATAATATCATTCTTCTTTTGAAAAATTTATTGGAATATTTTCTCAAAGAAAATTCTAAAGATGAGTTCTTAAATTTTTTTTATGATCAGATAGTTTTGAAATCGTCTAAAAAACCAATTTATTCCCCAGAAATGATAATATTCAGTACCTTGATTCACACCCTGTCACCTCATACATATAAATTCATTAGACAATCAAACAAACTAATTTTTCCCCATACATCAACTATTCAAAGGTTATGCTCAGACTCCAGCTTGAGTCCTCATTGTGAACAAAATGATTCTGACTTTCTTAACTATCTAAAACAAAAAGTACCACATTTAAAACCACCTGATCTAAACATAATCCTAATGATAGATGAAATTCATTTAAAATCATATTTGGACTATAAAGGAGGAAGTATTGTTGGCATGTCTCATGATTCATCAAAACTAGCATCCAGTGCTCAAGTGTTTATGATAGCCAGTGTTACTTCTTCCTATAAAGATGTTGCTCAGGTGCTCCCCGTGAAAACAATAACTTTTGATATATTACATAATTTCATTAAAAAGCTAATTCTTAACTTAGAAAATATTGGATTTCATGTGTTTTGTGTTATAACAGACAATAATGCCATTAACAGAAAATCTATGTCTCAGTTTGTTAATCCACCAAATTTTCAATGCATTTACCCACACCCTGTTGATCATGGAAGACCATTATTTTTTTTAATTGATCCTGTTCATCTTCTAAAAAGTATAAGAAATAATTGGATAAACCAAAAGAACCATCAAAAATGTATGTATTTTCCATCCTTTGATGGCATGACAGACGCTCAAAATTTTCACACTGCATCCTTTAATTCTCTCAGAAAATTGTATGAGTGTGAAATGAACGGCTTGATCAAATACGGCTATAACTTAACATTAAAAGCTCTTTTCCCATCATGTCTTGAACGCCAAAATGTAAATTTAGTCCTGAAAATTTTCAATGAAAGTATCATTAATGCCCTTTTAGAAATTGGTGAAAAGAAAGAAATTCCACACTTCAAAGACACTGCAAACTATATAAATATTCATTTAAATTGGTGGAAAATAATGACTGTCAAATCTAAATACATTGGAATTCGATTAAATGATCAGCTCAAAACCCCATTAACTTATTCAGCTGATGATGAAAAGTTGATATTTTTGCATAACTTTTTGAATTGGTTGGAGGAATGGGAAAAGATGAAATGCACTACAGGCATGTTAACAAAAGAAACACACACTGCACTAAAAGTAACCACATATGCTATAATTGAAATAACATCATATTGTAAAAATGAGCTCAATATGGATTACATCCTTCCAGGAAAATTTCAGACTGACAATCTCGAGCTCAGATTCAGCTTATATCGACAAATGGCATGCAGTCATTATCATATAACTATTCGTCAATTGTTTGAATCTGAAAACAAGCTGAGAATTCGAGCAAATATGAAACTAGGCATCATTTCAAAAAAATATACAATCCCTGTGAATGACATAATTTTAAATGATAATTTTGGAGATATAAATTCAATTGATGAAAGATCTGAAATAACCAATTTTGAAGTAGATGAAGTAACAGAAAATGAAATTGAACAAGCACATGAATATTTACCTGTTTTGGCATACATAGCTGGGTACTGTGTATTCTCAGTTTTGAAAAACAGTAAATGCGATAGCTGTAAAACTATATTAACAGTCGATAAAGAATTTGATTTTGAAGAAATTCACAGTTTAATTATGAAATTCGATCGTAGTAAACTTCTTTTTCCATCATCTGCAGTAGTAAATGTGGTGTTATATAGTTATCTGATTATTAATAAATTACTTAGCAATAGAGAAAATGAATTATTGAAAAACAAAAACCATCTAGACCTTCTATTCAAGGTTTCAAAGAAATACATAACTGATGAAAATATGTTTGTGTTTGAGGAGTTTTGTTCTTTTGGACACAATGCAACAGAAATTTTAAGTAAAATTTTGTGGTCATCAACAAACATATTTTTGAACAACTTCTGTAAGCAAAGAAACGATTCTTCAGTCGAAAGAAAAAGTCAGAAGCGAAAATTAAATACTTTAATTTCGCAATAAGATGCTCTAAATGGATTCTTTAATCATTTGTGCTGTTACGTAATCGGTTATAAATACTTGTATTTTTTGCTTGTAATTATTGTGGTTTTTGTGCATATTGTATATATAATATTTTATTTGTGTGTGTGTAACAGTAAATAAATTTCTAAATTTGAAATTTCAGATGTGCCAAACATTTGCTTTTATTATTTTATCTTGAAATAAAAAGTTTGTTCTATCTGATCATTGATTTAGTTTACTTACTCAAACATAATTTAGAGAGCTTTAAAATGCATATTGTTTTTTCAAAAACTGATATAATATTCTGACTATTGTTTTAATGTTCGCATTTATACACTTCTCAATCCTCTATAGCAGCGATTCTCAACCTTTTCTGACTCGCTTTTCAGTGTATACTTTCTATGGCGGAGCCCTGTTTAGTATATTATTTATTGGCGGTACCTTTTTAGGCCTCTTTTTTTTTGTTAGTTTATCAAATTTACTGATTTATTTTATTATCCTCAAGTGGCCGCGGAGCCCGCACCGGTTGAGAACCGCTGTTTAGTGTATATCTGAATATACTTGGCAAATATATAGTCGGAAAAAGAAAACTCATTATACCAATTTATTTTAATGTACACGCAAATACAATACTTTTCATCCAGAAACAGTGGATCCCGTGTTGGCGCATTTTTTGAGATTTTGCTGGTATAGAAATTTATAAAATTGCATCAAATTCATGCAATTCGAAGTAAAATTCTGGTTAATTATTAATCAACTTTGCTAAGCAAGATTTTATCGATTGAAAGATAACACGGTAAAATAAAGGCAAACTGTATGTTTCATCCTCAAAGCCATTGTAACTAATTAAAATGCCCATTAAACTTAATTAAATTCCTGTGTTGATGCAAGGTTTAAATTGAAAATATGCTATCACAAATTTCATCCGTATTTGAAGAAATATTCACTATGTTTTTATGGAAGTGAGCCACACACATCGAGGTTAATATTCCGTCAAAAACACAACCTTAAAAAAAAATCCAACAGTTAAAGAGAGAATTTTTCCCTGTCCAGCGACGCGATGCCCCACGAATGCTGACGTCATTTTCGATTGAGGGGGCCTTATTACTTTCGAAGGTCACGGATCAACACAGTCATGTCTGTCCGCATTTATATTCTCTGAAGGCACTGCCCATTGTGGGTTGACACAATTCCCAAAAGCATTAGGAATTTGTGGCTTTTCCAAATTATTTGCCTTCATCGTTTTTTCTCTTCTTTATTGTAGTTCTGGTGAGATATTAAGAGCAAAAAATATAGCAATCAGATCATATGCATCTTACCTGGCCATGCCAAGACTGGCAAATCCTCTGGGCACAATCAAGAAATCAATTCTTGGGAAAGGATATGCTCCTAAAATAGATTCCACCACTTTCACACACGAATATATGTACGTTGAGAATTCCTATAAGAATAGATATTAATCATATAAGATGAATTTGACTTATGTGGGGGAAAACCATATTTAAATTAATGTAACATAGTTTTCTCATTCCAAAAATAATGGACTGTGAATGGAAGACCAACACTAATATATAAATGCTCTTCAATGAACAGCAAATTATGAAATCTGTGAAATTCAACAATGAAGGTCGCTAAAAGACCTGAACTATCAAATTTTTCATGGATTACTTGACAGCAAAATTTTGCAAGTTTGGGAATGATGGAATTGTCCGCTAAATTTGAGCAATGAATACTCAAACGAGAATAAGAAAACAAATGAGTGTGGCTTTCTGACAGCGAGTTCTAGGCTAAATTGAAGATGTATGTGGTGCTAGTACCTCTTCCGTCCTTTTCCCGGATCTCACTGCGGGGGAATTTTTTCTATTTGCACAAAAAAAGAAAGTTTTGTGATAAAAGTGATTAATATAAACATACATTTACTGCTTTACTCAGCAGAGACGGAGATGCCAACAACCTTATGTCAACATGCAAATCTTCCTTCAGCTTCCTAAAATAATAAGAAAACAAGTTTTTCAAGCATTTCAATTTTTTTTCTTCAAAATAACAGCTAAACCCCCGCTACAGCAAACATAGCTAGTGGTCAGGGCCATAATAACCAAATCATGAGCCTCCAGGAAAAACAATGCACTGAGGGGCCCCCTTAGGCCGAACACATACTGGGGAGACGACAAAGAGAGCGATTTCAAAAGAGAAAATACATCGATGCTTATCTCGATGTCCCCTCACATACTGACGAGGCGGAGAGAGCGAAAATGACCGCAGGCGTTCCGAAGGGTAAAGAAGAGAACCCTTTGAGCGGGAAAAGTGACATCCCGCCAACTAGTAACCCTACCAGCCTGTTCATGCCAAATCAATCAGTTTGGCAATATTGGAGGATTCCAATAAACCAGCGGTTCTCAACCAGTGCTCCGTAGAGCCCTTATGGCCCCGTGTGAACTCCCAGGGGCTCCGTGGCCACTCGAGGAAAATAAATAAAAAAAAACAGTAAATTTGAAAAAAATAATTAATATTTTTGAATAATAAAAATAAGTCAGAAACTTTGATGAATAAATACAAAAAATAGGCGTCTGGGGCTCCGCCATAGAAATTACATACCGGAAAAGGGCTCCGTGGGTCAAAAAAGGTTGAGAAGCGCTGCAATAAACCCATTAATCCTCAAAAGACTACAAGTCCTGTTTATATATGTTTTTAATGACTTCTTGTATCAAACCGTTGTTTCGAATATTATTATTGCATAATGTTATTATATTATAATATTATTGCATAACGATTTAAATAATTACACTTCAATCAAGATAGAGACAACAGAATTAGTTAGACACTGAATAAAAATACATGCCTATAATCCGCAGAAGATAATTTCGATACTTTCTAAACAAAATATCACCGTTAATGAGATGAAGTGACAAGTTATCCATACACCCCTCGATGATGAAACCGTAATTTTTTTATGGCCACCGTATCATTATGAAAATGATTGTTATTAGCGGTAAATGTATACGTGGTTGTTAAGCACAAATTATCAGTGTGGATCCATTATTTATGAAATCCCAGAATTACAGATTCCTCCTATATGCAGGGCTGTCTTGTCTTAAGAGCATCATGGGCCCAAGGGCCAAATGATTTTTCTGAGGCCCTACCAGGCAAATTCCCGAAAATCTCAACCACATCTCACTTTTGTGAAGCCTTTTTTATCTTTAGGTCCCACGGTCCTTGCCCTGGTGGGCTCATGCCTTACGACGGCACTGCTTATAACTGCCATGTTCTGTGCATAACCAATTTCAATGAACGCACGGATGCTGCAATCAACTGGTTTCGATTTTTTAAGAAATACAGAAATATGTATTGCGTGTAAGATGTTCATTATTTGCATCAGAAAAAATCTTGTGCCTCTTTCATAACACACGACATTCCAATTCAAATCCACGGAAATAACAGATATTCAGTACAATAAAATAAAAGAGAAAAAAACAGAAACCGTGTTTCGACAATGTTAGTAAGCGATGAGCAATCATCACGGTGTTTTATCCGTTTTCCTAAAAAACGGGTTCTCAATCTCAAACATTTTCCACCCGCACCGCCCATTTCTCTTATAAAGAGCCATTGGCGTACGCAAAGGGGGGATTTGGGGTTCTAACACTCCCCCCCTTAAGCCAAGATTATAGTGTTATTTTGCCGGAAAAAACGTAAACCCCCCCAGAAGGAAAAACAAATCTGAACCCCCACCCCCCGAGAAAATTCTGCGTACGTCTACGTGAAGAGCAGTTGTAAGAAAAGCATTTCTTTGAAAAACCTTTGTCAAGACCACTGCGAAACTGCACCCCTGACAAAGGTTGGTGCGCACAGTTTGAGAACCCCTGCTAATCCATCAACGTGTTGACAAATACGGGGCCGTCATTCGAGGGAGGGGGGGGGGCTTTGGAAAATACACTAAAAATGGTATATATACATACAAATATATATATATACTAGGGGGGCTCTGCCCCCCCCCCCCTGTCGCCTTTGGCAACCAACCCCCAACCCCCTTTTCTCATCACAACATATCTTGTTTATTTCGTCCCACTTCATCAGCGTACTATGGAAAGGGACATGTGAAAGCACCAGCTTACTGAAGAAGCGAATTTTATAATAAGAAAACAACAAAAAACAAATGTGATTCATCAAGTACCCCCAGAAAACTTGCCCATGGGGGTCCCCAGACTCCAATTCGCTGAATTTTAGTGGGGCCCAGACTGGATTTATCTCGGGCTACCGATGTGTTGCAAATTTTACATTGTTAAACAACAAAAATCAATGAGATTCATCAAGGGACACCCAAAATGAAACCTGTCAACATTTCCATGGGGCCCCGACCTGGAGACTTGTCGGATATCTCCCCGGTGAGGAGCTACGAAAATTTTAAATTTTTATCAATTTTACAACGAATGAAATCCAAGGCCCCCATTCAGCAGCAGGGACCCAATATCCGACATCCCCCCTGTGAGTGCCACGGCAAATGTTCATTTGTATTCATTTTACCAACGAATAAATTCCAGCCCCCCCCCCAATTACCCGTGACCGAATTCGCAAATTTTATGGGGTCCCCAGACTGGATATAGCTTGAGCTTCCGCTATCGCAAATTTTTCAATGTTAAAGCATCAAGAAAACAACGAGATCCATCAAGGGCCCTGGAAATCAAACCTTTTAACTTCCCCATTAAGGTATATGTGCAATCCCCCCGGGTACCCCGACCCTGTGTGTTGGGAGCACTGGTGTTATATGTATATGATACATATACATACCTCTCAGCATGACCCCCCCCCTTCCCCCACAAGGGCAGGGCTGACAGGGGCTGGAACGATTCTTATCACTTTTTGATTTTTCACACTATAAATTAACCACAGAGGGCCCCCGAAAAGCTGGTTTGGGGGCTCGCCATCTATTCCAGTCTAGGGGCCCTGCTGTAGGATGTGGGAGCCTCTCAGTACATGCACGTAACTTGGTCCCGATGGGTTAAATGGGTCCCGAATATGCTAGAGTTAAATGAATACTTGACCTAAAATCGTAACCGATTTCCATCACTCAAAAAACGTCACTCACTTCCGTAACATAAAATCGTCACTAATTTCGGTTGCTTAGAAACAGGCACTTTTCGAGTTTGTGATTTTATATTATAGAGTAGATATACATAAATTGAGTTTATGTTCTTTGCCTGCCCCCTTCCCTGGAAAACGTTGAAATGACGTTCCTGGAAAAATCTCTACAAATTTTCGTTGAAATTCTAAGAACATGTTCAGTATTGAGTAGAAAATTAATGTCGACCAGCAATTCTCAACCTTTTTTCTGCGTCACGGAGCCCTTTTTAGAATATAATTTCTACGACGGAGCCCCGTACGCCACGTTTTTTTTTTTCATTTGGTCATAAAATTTACTGATTCACTTTACTTCAATTGAGTGAACGTGGAGCACTGGTTGAGAACCGCTGGTGTAGACAGTACATAGATAAAGTTTTCTTTCTAAAAGATTTTTGATGTGTTTGTGGGGAGGACAGGTTTTTTCCGCCCCAGCGACTGCATAATGATGTATAGTGATATATAACATGATTTTATAGTGGTTTTCCAGTTTCCAACAGAAATTTGCCACCCTTTACATTTTGCAGCCCAGAGCAAAGGCGTGGGCATGAAAAAACATTGAGAGGGCTGAAAGTTTCCAGTCGTCCCGTGACGAGCCTCGAGCCCGTATGTAGAATGATGCAGTGCCCCGCTTTATTTATTCATTAATTGGGGAAGGGGGTTCTCAGCCCCCCAACACAAAATTTATTGGGGGGGGGGGGTTGAAATAGCCCCCCCCCCCGCCATGTTTTGGTGCCTACGTCCCATGGCAGTACGGCAGTACGTTTCTTATTAAAAGCTATTCAGAGACAATTGAAAAGATGGAATTTGCGCCCCTCCTGATACTACGCCCAGGAAACCAGACCAACCCCACCCCCTAGTTGCAGCACTGTCCGTTCATCAGAAGGAAGTTAGTTCTCTTGCACATAGTGTAGTTTTCCATGCAAAAAGCGCAATGGGATGGGCGGAAATTTGAGAAATATCTATCTCGTTAGTCCAGTAAAATTTTGAAAAATATTCACGTCTAAAAAAATGACGGGGGGAATTAATCCGTAAAATGCTACCACAACAATCGTCAAACTTTTAAATTAGGATAGAAAATTAAGGACAAAATTAATTAGGATTTAAATTAAGCACAAAAAATGGGAATCGAAAAGAAGAGAGAGCGCCAAAAGTGAAAAAACATCCGAAAACCCCCTCCAAACCAAATGGGTGGTGATGATGATGATCCCCCCTCAGAAGTTCTCTTTTTTTTCCAAGAGAGTGAGGAAAAAAAAAAGGGGGAGAAAACTGACCAATCCCCAAATAGCGTCTGATTTTACCTCGCGATGAAAACAAACCGGCTTGAAAGAATCGCGTACCTCTTGAGCCGCCTCTTTCTCCTTCTCGTCTCGCTGCCCGAGTATGTGAGGCGCAGAACAAAACAGTACATTTGTTTTCGCCGCTATTTCGTACCTCTCCGCTCACATCCCCAGTATGTGTTCGGCCTTAAGGTCTGACACAATTGAAGTTAATCATTACAGGACATTATCAGTGGCCTCTCATGCACCACAAAGGATTCTGGGCGATATTTGAATGAGCTCATGCCTTTTTAAGATAACACTGATTATAATGAACCTATTTATACGTTGAAAAAAATATGATGGAACAAAAAGTTTGGGAAACCATGGTTTAAGCCACTGCATTATTATATTGGATACAGCAAATTATAACAAAGTTCAGTTGTACCAATGATTTTAGTCTCAAAAATTATTACCAATGTTTGGCTTTGCTTGTTATCTGGGACAAATTAAACTTACAGTGCATACCATTCAATGTGATAACATCAAGACTCTGGGTATTTTGATAACAATAACTAATTGATAAGTATATCCAAAAAGATCCCGGTAGAAAGTACTATGAGCATATGTCTTGCTTAGTCAAACAGAACTTCCTTTCCCAAATAATTTGTTTTCCAATGTTGAATCGTGCCGTTTTCTTTCTTTTGGTTTCCATGTTCTTCTAAAACTGGATTTTTTTCCTTTCTCACAAGCTGAAATCAAGCTGAATGAAAATCAAGCTCTTTCAAGCTGAAATCTTTTTTCTAGATTTTGAAATTATGAGATTAGAACGAAATCATCACACACCTATCACAAATTATGATACTATTTGTAATGTATGATACTTTTCATAGATCACAAGTGAAAATCATCAAAACCGAGGAACTGTGAATGTGGTCAGTTGAAAGAAACTGGCCAAGACCCGAAAAAAGAGTTTTTTCACCTTGCACATGCCTTCACTATAGAAAAAGAAGTGCTTCCATGCATGGATCATAGCAGCTATTGCGACATTTTGAATCAAGTAAGGAAATTTTTTTGCCAATAAGGGAGCCCTTGTGACCTCCTACATAGTCTTGACGGTTGATAATGAAAACTTACAGGGAAAAACTGAGTCTAATTCAAACCTTAGCTTCAAAATATGCGGAAAGGGAAAACCCCTAGATGAAAAAAAATGGAGTCCATAGTCCTGATAACTATAAACAAATTTTTTCCAATGTTATGATGTTGGTCCATTTCGTACTTTGCAAAAGTGAAAGCAATACCCGAATGGTAACATTATCCCTGATGGTAATAAGTGGCATTACTGTATAGCGCATAGTTCTCTAAAATTTTATGGAAAATAAGTTCAAACTTATGTTCAAAGTAATACACATACTAAAAACCTACATACTCATTAAAACATTCTTCCACATCCCAGTACCCAATGGCCAGCGCTAATGTGGACAATGGAAGCTTCATCTTTGTGTAATAATAATAGGAAGAGACACCTGGAGAAGATAAGGAGATTTAAAAAAAGCATGAATCAATCAAACACGAATGGCTTGAGAATCTGAAATGAAAAAATACTCCCATAACACAATGAAACTTAGTGATCAAAGGCATACCATTGGAAGAAGAGTGCATGCCGCTATTGTCTCCACTCATTATTACAACTGCCTGTTGTGGTACGGAGATGGTTGCTTCCCAAGTCGCCATCGCAACTGGTGGTTCCTGACACGGGAAAAGCGATCTGTTGTTTATCCAAGCACCATATGTATAAACAGCAGGCCTGTAAAAAATACGAAGTATATGTTACGGCAAAATATATGAGGTCTCCATGAGGTGTTTGGCCAATGTGCAAAGTAATTCTTTGAGGAATGACAAGACCTCAAACGTTGCCCCACCCCCCTTCAGCACATACAGTCAAACCTAGATTTAATGAATCAGACAGAAGGATGAGTATTTTTATTCATCGAATTGAGATCAAGATGAAGACGATTGAGAATGAACTCATAGGAATCATGAAATAGATAAATACAGGTTCTATAGTATATAAGGGTTTGAGAAATCAAAAGTTAAGTGTTAGCCAAATTTCTTAGAAGCCACAAGTTCATCCCAGGAGAAAGGACCAAAATTGTTTTTTTTTTAGGATTTTCAGGACCTTGGTGATCTCCCCATGTTGGCGGAAACACCTACATTAATTCTAAAAAACATTTTATTGTCCTCAAACTTCAATTTAGTCATCACACATGGCTAGAGAGAAAGTTTTAGATGCCAACACAGAATTTTTCTGTCACCATGGCTGGCACTAGGCTGATTCATTAAGCCTCGCAGTATGTGCATCAAAAAAATTGGATGTGAGTAAAAACAAAATGAAAATTCATCAGCAACAATTTATTGTCACAAAAGGGAAACTTCACCACCACCATTCAGTGATAGGAAAATTCTCAAACAACAAACAAACAATCCATCAAGGTGAGCAGATGAAGAAATGAGTGAGTTAGCACCCATACGGTCACTAGCTTGCTCAATTGCTAACTCCCTAAGGTCAAGCACCCATTCACTTATATGGGTCACTCAATTTCTCATTTACCCACTCACTATCACTTAGATGGTTGCTCACTCGCTCACTTATACGGTCATTCAGTCACTTACTTGCTCATTTACTCAGTCATTGATATGGCTATTCACTCTGTCACTCATTACAGTCATTCATTCACTAGTTCATTGGTTCATCACCAACTCATTGGGTTATTCACTCAATATTGCTCAATACTCATTCGTTGCTGAAGAACTGTTGTCATTGAATTTTTCTAGCACTCATTTTTCTCTCCTGAATCTTCCCATCATGAAACGCATGGCAGTGAATTTGGAAAATTGAAAACGTCATCTGCTACAATTCCCTGCAAAAAAATTTACCAACAACAATTCATGGCCACACAAAGGAAAATCAGCCACCAAGCAATTTAGCACTAGGAAAATTCCCAGACAAACAATTCATCAATGAAGTGATATAGTGAGTGAGTGTGTCAGTCACAGAGTTAGTGAGCGAGATGAAGAAATGAGCTGGTGAGTTAGCAAATGCGTGAATGAGCCACTGATTTGGCAACTCACTCACCCAATCACTCACTTACCCCCTCACTCCATCACTAATAATTGGTCACTCACTTGCTCAGTCATTGATGTAGTCATTCATTCACTCACCCACTCACTTGGTCAATCACTCACTCTTTAGATCATTAATCAAATCATTTGGCTATTCACTTGATCACATATTTAGTCAATTGCTCAATCACTCATTGGTGACAAACTGTTGTCAGTGAATTTTTACAGCAGGGATTTTTCTATCATGATAGCCATGAATTTTCCAACAATGAATTTTTCAAAAATCAGGCTAAACAGCTCAAAATTCCTCCATCACAAAAAAAACTGAATATGTTGGATAATATTTTGATAGCCACTGTGGTGGTCGAGTGGTCATAGTGATGGACTCGCATCGCAGGGACCCGGGTTCGAGCCCCACCGTCACCACAGTGGTGGTTGGCTGAAGTTGGTTTTCTGTGGTTCCCAACTTCAAGATGCAAATGCGAGCCGATCACCCTGTTAAAAAGCAACAGTCCTACAAACAGTACAAATATTGTCATTACACTTCACTCACTTCACTTCTGAGATATAGATGGCAGCACTAAAAAATCATACACAACACTAGATACGCACTCAGACTGTTAGGTACACATACTTACACTTCCGCACAACTCACTGGGTAGTAAATTGCCCATGGCAATAGACCTGAGTTGTGCTCAGTTTGAAAACATATATATATATATATATTATGATAGATGAGTATAATTTAATCTTCGGGAAACTCACTTTCCATCTTGATCAGGTACCCACATCAACGACTGACCACATGGTTTTGTTTCATATTCAATCTCAACGCAGCGGGGAAATGTGCAGCTACAAAAAACATTGGGCTTCCAAATTTTCAAGCACCATTTCTCTACAGAGAATTCTAGCACAGTTTTTTTTAAATTCTTCCAATCAGAATTGGCAAATGCACGCTCTTCAAAGTCGTCGATGGTCAATTCATGGACAGTTCTGACTACGATGTCATTACAATCAAGAATAAATTGGAAAGCGGTATCACAGCTGGGACTATAACTGAGTTCAGTTATTTTCTTTGTTAAGGCATTATCGTGACTGTCTATAGCATTGATGAAACAATGTTCAGTAGGCAGTTGATTCAGTGATAATCGGAACGAATGAGGCGTATCACACAATGCATCCAAAACCACGATAGAAGAACCATAAAACTTCCTTTTACTGAAATCGCACGATAAGTTGAAAACGAAATGTCTCACTAAAATGTCACTTGTGTTAGCCATAAGTGGTAGATCGTTATCGTCACAATCTGCCATGAGTGGATATAACAAAAAAGTAATCAGAAAAGAAAATCTGGATAAACACAAAAAGATTTATTCATTTGACTTGAAAATAAATATGCAACAATAATAAAGTTTCAGATTAATCTTTGGACGATTCGAGCAAGTTTGGAGTGGAAAGCGACTGAGCTTTAGCCGAGGACGTGATGGCTTTCATCTCTATTTCACATAGTGCTTGGTGTTTCTTCTTGAGTTTCATGCCAGCACCTAACCCTAAAACAGAACCGCTAAGAGCACATGCAACTGTGCCAAAAAGCTTAAATCCGGCGATCGCACCTATAGGACCGAAAACCAATCCGCCAATAGCAGCTCCTGCAGCTGGAAACGTAGCCGCTTTAAGAATGACAGCCTTATTCAGATGCTTGGTACCCTCACGGACATTGTTACGAGCGCTTTGGACATTATCTTCGATCCTATCGACGCTTTCTTTCTGAGTAAATACGAAACGTGAAAATTTTTTGAATAGTTCATTAAGTTCATAGAGCTCCGACGTGAGTTTCGTCCAATGCGTTTGTACCTTCAAAGGCGCTTCCAACAGATCATCCTTGAGCTGAGCTTGAGATGAACCAAAAAAGTATTTTTCTTCTGCAGCTGGCTCGTCGAGGTTGCAGACGAGAGCTGGTATTTCTGGTTGGGATGAAGAAGGCACGTCAAAGTCAAGTTTCGGTACTGGGTGCATAGCATTCGAATTTTCTTCCAGAAACGTGGCTATGGCCGATATCACATCATTTGTGGGTTCCTCTATGGTTTTCTGGAACAAAGGGACATCATCTTCTTTCACGCTATGGCTGATTTGACGCAGTTCGTACAGATCGGATTTGAGCAGTTTCACTGCATTTGATGCTTCAACCTGTTCTTCTACCAGCAGAGACCACTCTTTGCGGGCTTGATATTCTTTTATGAGTTCCGAGTGAGCTTTCAATCTTTCTAAATGATAAGGTATGGCGAAATCTTTGATTCTGTCAATTGGGGTCTTCAGTATTCTGAAAGGAACCTTAGGACTGCTTTTAGTTTTTTCTTCTTCATCAGTGTCATCACGAGTGTCAAGGTTATCCATCACCTTGAAAAAACAACCACATGAAGACCGGCTCGGACAGGAAACTGCAAAAGAAATAATACGAGTCTGTCATTTAAAATATGGGGAAAAAAGCATGCTATTTTAAGAAACGTACAATGTGGAGCTCCAAAATTCTGAGGACAGTTTATGGGTTTATCAAAATGTGGGCTACATCAATTTTACCACTTCCCCTCTTACTTTAATCCAATTTCTTAGACAGAAAAAACCTGTTCGCTAAATTCATCTTCCATCTAAACTTATTGCCCTGGCCTTAAGCTGGGTCCACACCAGCAGGATTCTGCGGCACAAAAACCTGTTTCGGGACATGACTATACAAAATTGACCATTGAAATCACCAGCGTTGTGCTAGCCACAGATCAAAACCAGTTTTTGTGCTGTGGAATTCTGCGGGTGTGGATCCAGCTTTATGCTGGTTCTTTTTGTTACACTGTAAATGTGCCTCCAGCCCTGATGAACTGAGACTTATTCAAGGCAGTTCAGAGAGCATATTTTTGCCGGAGGAACAATTCTCAGAATTTTGCAGCCATACTGGTAAATAAACCTCCATTATTTGGTGATTCAATGCCATCTCAAGATCTTCAAAGCAGAATGTTTAGCACTGTTCTGCGACGAGCCCTTGGCTGACTGGAAATGTTCTTTGGTAAAACTCCCCATACATATAATAGTGTTTTTTGCACTTTTTCTTAAAATTCTTCCAAATTGTTCTGCAGTAGCGGTAATTGTTCTGCAATGTACATCACAGATTTCGGCACATTCTGCTTTGGGGCTCAAAATGTTCACTCCTTTAGTAATAAATGAAATAAAACCTTGGCTAATTAAGGAGAAGAATCTGGAGCCACAGCTCTTTGTGACAATGGGTCTAATGGCTGAACAGATGCTGCAGATGGGCACTGTTCACATTTACAAAAACTAAATCTGTCTCCTCAGATGCTCGTAAAAAGGATGTCATTAATGAAGTATCTTCTAATTCGCAAGCTTTTTGTCCCTCAATCTTCAAATAAGTGTTTCTACCTGACACGTGTGTGAAAATTGTAATATTTACTATATTTTCACAAGCATCAGGATGTTATTATAAGTCTGAAACACAATACTTGTGAACACTATGACGTGCTGATCACGCAGATCTTATGTACAATTCACTAACGCTATCTCCATGCTCACTTTGGATATCTGATGTTTCACGACTAATTTGAAACTGTTATCAGAATGCATTATATGCATTAATACTTGCTAGGGTCAAAACAGAACCATGGCACCAGAAACCCACATTTTTGTAACAACTTGAAAAATTTTTGAACAGTTGCACAATTATTACAACGCCACTTGAGGGTTAACCTTCAGCAATAAAAGCGGAACGCAGTAAAACCTCAATCCAATGACACTCCGAGGACCAAGGAAAAAATATCGTTGTAGAGGGATTATCATTATCTCCAGAGGCAGCACACATTAGAGTACACACACTTCCAACAAGACTTGAAAAATACCGCTGTAGAAAATTTATCGCTATATCGTACATCGTTGTGGCGGGGTTTCATTGCATTCCGTTTGGAAAGGCGTAAAAACGTATAATGAATTTTATTGGGTAATCAAGACTTTCAAACTGCATCAAAGTATAACAAAATCATAAAGAAATTTCACATCTTAAAATTTGAAACTAAATTTCAACCGCTTATTTACAAAATTCTACACTCAATTCAGTATTTTAATTTAACTGGTTTTGTATCCACTTGATTTCACCCACTACGCAATAATCATGGAAAACCTTTTTTAAATCCATCATATTTAAATGCTAAATTCCAATAACAAAACAAATTAATTGTAATAAACATTCATAATATTTCTTTATTTTCAATCAACTCAAGAGAAATTATTTAATTAGACCAATTCGTATCATTACCCAAAGCTCTGATCCGAAAGAATTTTGTTTACAAATTGAGGAAACGAAAACAATAGATGATAATAAGGGTAAATGGGATATCGGTCGTGTTTAGCCTTTGAATCGGCGAGATCTCTGAAGTAATATTACACCAGACAGGTGAAGGGACTTTTCGGAATGGCTGTAGAATTAAAGCCGGGTTTTCCTAGAAATAGGTTTGTTGCGCAGCGTGAACCGAATTAGACTATTTCGCACCGACAGAAACGTGTTACATAATCACGCTACGCGTTTGTGTTTTCCTAGCGAGGCGCATCAGATCAGGGTGGCTATATAAAGTATATGGCTTTGGCATCAGCTACTCTGTCGTCTGCATGCTCCGGTTTGAAGGAAAGGGAAAGAAAACACACAAGTGTGAAGAGAATATCGGCAAAACCGCGGCGCACGACGCATTTGACTCCTCCAGAAGCAGTTGGCCGACAAGTCGAAGAAGTGGAATCATTCGTTTTGTTTGGTTCCGTGTGAACAAAGCCGACAAAGGGAACTGGATGTTGAAATGGCAAGTTCAGTTCTTTTTTCTGAGGAACCGGCCAAAACAAGGGGCACCTCTGGAAAAGCAGCAGACGACAGGTCCAAGAAGTAGAATTATTCGTTCTGTTCGGTTCCGTGTGAGCATGCCGATAAACTGAACTGGATGTTGAAATTTCACGTTCAGTTCTTTTTTCCAAGGAGCTGCCCGAAACAAAGAACCTCTGGAGAAACAGCAGACGACAGGTCGAAGACGTAGAAGCATTCGTTCAGTTCGGTTCCGTGTCAGCAAAGCCAACAAACGGAACTGGATGTTTAAATGGAAAGTTCAGTTCTTTTTCCGCTACGTAAGGAGCTGCCAAAAACAAAGAATCTTCGAAAAAGTAACAGACGACAGAATATGGAGGTTACATGCAGTGGAAATGGTAACGCAGCGAAGATCAAATTATTCCGAGTTGAGTTTTCCTGGCATTTATCGCTTTTTCCATTCGGCACAAACAATTCGCTCACCCAATGCTTCTCTATGTGAATGGGGCGCATTATTGGTGACGTCACGACCGGTAGCGCTGACGCCCTTATCCACAATATTCACAGAGATATTCGAAAAACGGAGGATATTCGGGAAACAACTGCGTTAAATGCGGGTTACACGGTTTTTTCCGCATTTAACGCTGAACGTCTCCTTAAGGGCAGTTTATACGTGTGCCAAGTGACTAAGTATTATAACCAAATTTTGAGTTGTCAAGTACTTTAAAATTTATGCAGACGTTAAGAGCCGTTTATACGCCCTTATGGGCCCATGCGTTAAGACTACACTAGGAAAGAGCGCGATTACTTTTTTTAATGCAGTTAAAAACGTACGAAAACCCCTTCCTCTTGTTATTGCCCCTACCCACGGTTCCGTGGCATCCTGTTTGGGAATCAATTTCACTACATTATAACTGTTTAAACAAGTTCAGGTGTGGGCGAGTTCAAAATAATGATAATAATAATAAATAACTAGTAATTAATAATAAATAACTAGTAATTAATAATAAATAACTAGTAATTAATAATAAATAACTAGTAATTAATAATAAATAATAATTAATAATGAATAATAATAACTGTTATTACCAAGAAATTTTTTTTAATTCAACCAAAATTATTAAACACTTTCAAATGCATCTAATATTTTTCTTTCCCTGTATGTTTTTTTCTCCGTAAAGACGAGTTCCTGATAATTTCCCTCTCATGGTTTCTAGAATTTCCCTCTCGTGGAAGGGAGAAGCTGCTTCCATTGACTTAACATTGCATACATGAGTTGGGAAAAAAATTCATTAAAAATCAAATAAATTTTTTAAAAATAAAAAAAAATATCTTGACAATAAACCGTTTTCGTGGCATCCGCTCAAAAAAAATGATGAAGTTCTGAGCGTAAAGACTATGCGAAAAAATTCATTAAAAACCAACAATTTTACATTATGCTCCCGTTTGAGTGGGTCACGTGAGGAATCGGGTGACGTCAAAACCAGTTTCATTCTGAAGCGCGCGCTTGCTAATACTTAACCTTATATATTCTAGAAACCTTGATATAAAGTATATGGCTTTGGCATCAGCTACTCTGTCGTCTGCATGCTCCGGTTTGAAGGGAAGGAAAAGAAAACAACACAAAACTGAGAAGATAGAAGATCGGTGAATTGCGCCGGGCGAGGCACATTTGACTCCTCCAGAAAGCAATCCGTCAATCACACCCAACGTAAACACTACCTTCTATATACAGGATGCATATAGGAGGTAGTGACGTAAAGCGCTGTCGTGAGCCGTATTGCGCTTCGTAGGAAAACAGTCATACTGCTTTTCTTATTAGTGAGTGGACCGCGTGTCGCGCTGGGCGGTTCACGTTGCGAACGACACAGAAAACCTGCTCCTAGGAAAACGTGCCTTAAGTCGGGTTTATAAATGTCTGATATTGAATCAAACTTCTTCACAAACATTGAACCCGGGTTTTAATTTTCGTCAATAGATAGCAGCAGCAGCGGCATTTTGATTTTACTGTATTTAGTTACTGAGGGGCTCTTCCGCCTGTGGTGGCCACCCCCGCATTTTCTCTTCACAACATACCTTGTTTATTTCGCCCCACCTTACCAGAACCAGAGTGCTATGTAGAACGACACGTCAAAGCACCAGCTTACTGACGAATTTTAAAATAATTAAACGAAAAAAAAAGCAAATGTGATTCATCAAGTACCCCCAGAAAACTTCTCCATGAGGGTTCCCCAGACTGGAGCCCTGTTGGACCAAGAAAAACTTTCACTTGTATTCATTTCACCAACATATAACTCAAATTCTAGGGCTCCCGATCGAGGACCCGGGATCCGATTTGCGAATTTCAGCGGTGCCCAGACTGGATTTATCTCGGTCTTCCTCGGTTGCAAATTTTACAGTGTAAAACAACAAAAAAAAAAAAAACAATGCGATTCATCCCAACCAATTACCCGGGACCCAATACGCACATTTTTAGTGGGGGCCCCAAACTGGATTTATCTCGGGCTACCGCTGTTGCTAATTTTACAATGTTAAACAACCAAAATCATCGAGATTCATCGAAGTTGCCCCGAAATGAAACCTGTCAACTATTCTATGGGGGGGGGGGGGCCCCGACCTGGGGACTTCTCGGACATCAACCTTCCCGCCCCCCCCCCCCCCCGTGAGGGCCACGAAATTTTTTTATTCGTATTCATTTTTCCAATCAATAAAATCCAGGTCCTCCCAATCAAGGAGCCGGGACCCAATTCGTAGATTTTTATGGAGGCCCACAGACTGAATATAAATTGGGCTTCCGCTATTGAAAATTTTTCAATGTTGAAGCAGCAAGAAAACATTGAGATCTATCCTTGGAAATAAAACCTTTTACTTTCCCCATGAAAGTATATGTGCAATGTCACGGCCTGGGTACTCCGACCTTGCGTGGTGCGAGCACATAACTCTCGGCATGTCCACCACAAGGGCAGGGCTGACAGGGGCCGGAACGATTCTTACAACTTTTTGATTTTTCACGCTATAAATTAACCACAAAGGGGCCCCCGTGAAAAAGCTGGTTTGGGGACCCGCCAACTATCCCAGCCTAGGGGTTCTGCTACAGGATGATGGTGGGTGCAAGCCTCTCGGTACATGCACATAATTTGGTCCCGATAAGCCAAACGGTTCCGATATTGGAACGGTTCCGATGTTGCATAGAAACAAGCCCTTTTCGAGCATGTGATTTCATATTATAGAATACTGGGGGGGGGGGGTAAACCCCCTCCCTCCTCCTTTTTCTTCACAACATGGCTTGTTTATTTCGTCCCACTTCATCAGCGTGCTATGGAAAGGGACATGTGAAAGCACCTTACTAAAGAAGCGAATTTTATAATGATAAAGCAACAAAAACAGATGTGATTAATCAAGTACCCCCAGAAAACTTGCTCATGGGGGTTCCCCACTAAAATTCGCCCAGACTGGTGAAGGCCCAGACTGGATTTACCTCGGGCAAATTTTACAATGTTAAACAACAAAAATCAATGAGATTCATCCAGGGACACCCGAAACCTGTCAACATTTCCATGGGACCCCAACCTGCCGGCTTGTCGGACACCCCTCTCCCCTATAAAGGACCACGAAAAATTTTCATTTTTATCAATTTTACAACGAATAAAATCCAGGGCCCCACATCCAGTAGCGGGGACCCAATACGCAAATTTTTAGTGGGGGACCCAGACTGGATATATCTCGGGCTTCCACTGTTGCAAATTCTACAATGTTCAACAGAAAAGAATGAGATTCATCCAGGGCCACAAACATGAAACCTGTAAACAAAGGACTCCCGACTTGGAAGATTGTTGGTCATCCCCCGCTGCGAGTGCCATGAAAAATTTTCATTTGTATTCATTTTACCAACGAATAAAATCCAGGGTCCCCAACCAATTACCCGGGACAGCAATTCGCAAACTTTAAGTGGGGGCCCCAGATTGGCTTTATTTCAGGCTACCGATGTTGCAAATTTTACAATGTTATAAAATAAAAATCAATGAGATACATCCAGGGGTGCCCGAATTGGAACATCCCAACGTTTCCATGGGGCCCCGACCTGGAGGCTTGTCGGACATCCCCCCTGTTTGGGGCCACGAAAATTTTTCATTTTTATCAATTCTCCAACGAATAAAATCCAGGGCCCCACAAACAGTAGCTTGGACCCAATACGCAGATTTTTAGTGGGGGACCCAGATTGGGTTTATTCGGGCTTCCGCTGTTGCAAATTCTACAATGTTAAACAACAGAAAAGAATGAGATTCATTCAAGGCCCTCAAAATGAAACCTGTAAATATAGGGCCCCCGACTTGGAAGCTTGTCGGTCATCCCCCGCTGCGAGTGCCATGAAAAATTTTCATTTGTATTCATTTTATCAGCAAATAAAATCCAGGGCCCCCAACAAATTACCCGGGACACCAATTCGCATACTTTTAGTGGGGGACCCAGCCTGGATTTATCTCGGGCTTACGCTGTTGCAAATTCTACAATGTTAAACAACATAAAAGAATGAAATTCAGCCAGGGCCCCCAAAATGAAACCTGTAAACATAGGGGCCCCCGACTTGGAAGATTGTTGGTCATCCCCCGCTGCGAGTGCCATGAAAAATTTTCATTTCTATTCATTTCACCAACGAATAAAATCCAGGGCCCCAACCAATTACCGGGGACCCAATACGCAGATTTTTAGTGGGGGACCCAGATTGGCATTATTTCGGGCTACCGATGTTGCAAATTTTATAATGTTAAAAAATGAAAATCAATGAGATACGTCCAGGGGCCCCTGAATTCGAACCTGCCAACATTTCCATGGCGCCCCGACATGGTGGCTTGTCCGACATCCCCTCCCTCCCACCCGTGAGGGACCAGGAAAATTTTTCATTTTTATCAATTTTACAACGAGTAAAATCCAGGGCCCCACATCCAGTAGCGGGCACCCAATACGCAGATTTTTAGTTGGAGACCTAGACTGGATTTATCTCGGGCTTCCGCTGTTGCAAATTCTGCAATGTTCAACAGAAAAGAATGAGATTCATCCAGGGCCACAAACATGAAACCTGTAAACAAAGGACTCCCGACTTGGAAGATTGTTGGTCATCCCCCGCTGCGAGTGCCATGAAAAATTTTCATTTCTATTCATTTCACCAACGAATAAAATCTAGGGTCCCTAACCAATTACCCGGGACAGCAATTCGCAAACTTTAAGTGGGGGCCCCAGATTGGCTTTATTTCAGGCTACCGATGTTGCAAATTTTACAATGTTATAAAATAAAAATCAATGAGATACATCCAGGGGTGCCCGAATTGGAACATCCCAACGTTTCCATGGGGCCCCGACCTGGAGGCTTGTCGGACATCCCCCCTGTTTGGGGCCACGAAAATTTTTCATTTTTATCAATTCTCCAACGAATAAAATCCAGGGCCCCACAAACAGTGGCTTGGACCCAATACGCAGATTTTTAGTGGGGGACCCAGACTGGGTTTATTCGGGCTTCCGCTGTTGCAAATTCTATAATGTTAAACAACAAGAAAACAACGAGATCCATCAAGGACCCCTGGAAATGAAACCTTTTAATTTCTGCATGAAGGTATACGTGCAATCCCATCCGGTTACCTCGATCCTGTGTGCTTCACTTCGATTTTGTACACTTGTCAAGGGGAGCGCTCACCTTCTCTCCTTTCTTACAACACTGTTTTTTACACTATAAATTAACCACAGACGGACCCCTGAAAAGCTGGTTTAGGGGCTCGCCATCTATTCCAGCCTACATTCCGTACTTCCAAGGGCGTAGCGAGCGCGGGGAGACTTGGGGGTCTGGTCCCCCCCTGAAATGTGAGAAAATGACCGAAAAAAGGGAAAAAGATGGCCAAATCCATTGTTCTGTCACTTTGGTCCCCCCCCCCCCCGAACGAAATTTCTGGCTACGCCCCTGCGTACTTCCGTACACAATCGCGGTCTTTTCTGTTTTTCTGGCTGTTCCGACTTTTTTGCGAAAATGTCCCGGCTCTTCACGCATTTTCAGCGAAGACAACTTCACTTTTAATTCTTACTTTTATTCATCAAATCAATAAATAAAAGTACGTTCCAAACTCAGAATTTATATCACGTCTACAAACAAGAAAAATTATTTCACAATTTTTTCATGTCTTTTTTTATTTTAATTCACTACAATTTGAAGCGGACTTCCTTTCCCGAGATTAGCGACTATGATTTTAGCACGAGTTGGCAAATATGTTTACTTCTAGCATCAATTTTGGCGATAATTGGCAATATTCTGAATTTCTGAGCTTAGTTTACCGTATTTTTCTCGAGCAAATATGGTCAGTCTACTAATGATCACACTTCAACACATAAAGACTCAATAGATGTCACTACCAACAGTCTGAAACAAATATAAGTAAACAAATCGTCATTCTACCAATGCCTATAAGGTGGTTAAAGCCCAATACATAGGCTGACCATATTTTCTCGAGAGAAATACGGGACATTGCGTTTCCAAATACGGGAAAATACGGGACATCGCCAATTTTCGCCAAAAACAACGCCAAAACCAAACAAAGTTGCCAAATATTGTTGAAATTACGGAAAAATCACAAAGGCGGGAAGTGATGCAAATTGCAGTGAATTACAATGTATTCCACGAAAGACAAACTTTCAAGGCAAATGTGGGAGATTAATATTCTCATATATAGTTGTAATTATCGTAAAATAATTTATGAGTTGAACAATAATGTCAATCTTTGACTGCAATAAAGAATAAAAATTCAAGTTGGCTTCGTGTAAAATACGGGAAAAACCGGGACACTTTTGCCAAAAAGTCGGGACGGCCAAAAAAACAGAAAATACCGGGACTGTCCCGGGAAATACGGGACGTATGGTCACCCTACCAATACATTTTCCTCAGCTTATGATGATTTTTTAGCATATAAAGGCTCGCTAGATGTCACTGCAAACAGTTAGTTGTCTGTAACAAATATAAGTAAACAAATCGACATTATACAAAGCCTAATAAATTTAATAAAACATTAAAGTATTATAATGTCGAACCCACTGTTTATTATGCTGCATTGCGTATTGTTATGCATTACGTGTTTTAGCACGTCTTGTGCTGTATTGCTTATTGAAATGTCGTGTTTACTGCCTATTATACAAATACAAATACAACGCCACAACAGGCAAATTGCCCAAAGAGGTGGCTGACTAAAGAACATCATGGATCCCCGATTCATTTTTTTTTTGGAGGCCCTACCTATTACTGCTACACTGCACACATGCAGCCCGCCCACTCAATTTCCCGTATTTATCTCAAAGAAATATGGTCAGCCTAGCCATACTAAACAGCTGCGCCTTAAATTATTTGAATTACACAAGATTTTTTTACAATTTATTTTTGTGGTGATCCTGAAGAAATTTTTTGGGGCCCCTCCGATTCACCAGTTAATGTTTTCAAAATACTGTGTTCGCAATTTTTTTAAATTAATCAATATAAAAGTTTTACATTCCGTCCCTGTGTGACGGACGACTGCAGTGTCGTTTAGTCGCACATTCATATATTTCAATATGTAGGAGAAAAAGGATGGCAGAGCTCCGACCAAAAGAAAACATGTGCTTTCAAGCATATATCATAAATCTCCGAATGAGTACAATATACATACACAATGAATTCTTCATTAGAACTTAAAAATTTCTCGTTTCATATTAGTCATTGAAAATATTCAAACATTACTTTGCTTCAAGGAAACAGTTATTTTCCGGATATTATGCTGAGGTGAGCTCGGAAAGAAAAGTCATCACGTCTCCTCCGGGACTCGAACCCAGGCCCTCTTGCATACCGGGCAAGCATGCTGGGCCTGGTTCGAGTATGCAAGAGGGCCTGGGTTCGAATCCCGGCGGAGACGTGAGGACTTTTCTTTCCGAGCTCACCTCAGCATAATATCCGGAAAATTACTGTTTCCTTGATATCTCTGGCTGAGAAAGAAGCCATCTATATTACTTTGCTTGTTAATCAAATTGACATAACCATGCATATCGACGTGGGCATATATACGAGCATTGCGCACACCTATCTATGTGGTACATACATACAGTGTACACTCAACTTGAACATAGTGAATCACTTCACCAGTTTCATATATATATATGAACCCTTATTTAAGATTAGCTGATTAGTAACAATAAGAAATTTCAACCAATACAAATACAAATACAACGCCACAACAGCCAAAATGCCCAACGAGGTGGCTGATAAAAAGATGCCCATAAAAATATGGGCATCTATTATTATCCAATATTATCTTATATTTTGATCAAAGTGAACATGCCTATGCCCCATGCCTGGGTGAGCATACATGTATTGCGTACACCCATCTATATGACACCATATTGTGCACCTCCTGACATTACTAATTTTATATGCAATGTGTACCTTCAATCCGAATTGGCTTATTAAACACTAGGGTTGTATGCTATATCAGGGGTGTTTAGTCAACTTCTTTCCGTTCGCGGGCCAACATGATGGTCAGCTATAGTGTCGCGGGCCACGTCAGTGGTGCAATTTCGGTGAATAAGCCGCTCCATTATTAATTGAATTAATTAGTTAGTTATTAAATTAATTTCGTCTCTAGAAATAAGAAGTTTGTGAGCAGTTTGTTTATCAAGATATCTGCTGTTGAAACCGAAAAATTATTCAAATAATGATCACAAATTTTATTTTCCCCCAAAACTTATACCTTGTCGCGGGCCGCACAAAATCACGTCATGAACCACCGCATGTGGTTCATGAAGTGCGGCTACCCTCTACGCAGCATCTCTCGAAATACGAATGGGGATTTCTGGCAGTACCTGTCAGTTGACACTAGCTGCCCTCATGCCGGCCCGCGGGGGGTCGTTGTGAAGAGTAAGGCAAGGGAGCATTGTGTGTGTATGTGAAAATGCATGTATGTCAGTCTGAAATTGGGAGCACTGTCTAGTGGGGGACCCACGGTTAATTAATGAATTAATTAACCAGGAATTTTGAATCAAACATGTCTGGACGAGCTCTGTTAGTCATATTACTTATTAATATTTCGGAGGAAAAGTGATCGCTCCTTTGACGTCATCATCTTGCGCCATGGTCGCACCTCATTCGTCGGTTGCGTTCATGTACCTAATTGGACGAAAAATGTCACATGATATGCAATTTTGTAAGTAAAATAAATTAGTTTTAAGGTGAAGAGAAAAGAGGAATAGAATTAGTATTTTTAAAAAGCAAGGAAAAAAGGGAAGAAGAAAAAATTTATTTATTTATTTATTTTTTTTTTATAATTATTTTTCGGAGCCATTTCTGAATTGTTTCAGGAATGCCTCGATTTTTAAGTTTTTATATATTTTTGGAGAAAATGTTCTTGGAAAGATGGGTAAGGGAAATGGAGAAAAAGATAGAAAAAATGCCGGTTGATTAATTCCGGCTGTTATGAGCATTTAATTGCTCGTGGGGTGCTTGCTGCTACTCTGCAAGCTGCTCAGGAATTCTCTAGTGGGCGAGATACTGTCCAGCTTCTTTCCTGAATTCCTGGATTAGTTCACGCTTGTCTTTGCGTGATGTTTTTCTTATTATACTTTTCATGTATAATTGCGCTATTTGGAAGATTTCATTTGCGGGGCTATCACTAGCATCCATCGCGTCAGAGTCCGGGTCCTTTGCCACTAGATCACGTTGGCCTAGTCCGGGTTTCTTGTTGATGATTCCTTCCGCGGGTAGTGCGCTCGTTTCGCCTGTCTTGCTTACGGCATGCGATGGGCTCAGGCTAAGCCGTGGGTGGACGTCGTTCGGTCGGGACTGCTTACTCGCCCCGTCTGTCGCCTTGGGATGGGCCTTGCGTTTCACTTCAGTACTGCGTTGGAAGTCCGTAGATCGGGACTTGTATTTTTCAGCTGATGCACGCTGATCTTCAAGTTCCGTTGGGAGGTCCGTAGAGCTGGCTCGGCCAATCGCATTCTTTTCCTTCGTCTTGTTTTCGTCCAGCGAAATTTTCTTTTTTCGCTCATAGAATTTACGTAGAACGCTTCGTGGGAGAAACGAAGTGTTCGTATAGTTTTTTCGTGATCTTCGAAATTCTTTGGGATTAATGAATTCATCATTTTGTTCTACCGTTGGGGGTGACGCTTGCTCCTGGGATTTTGCACAAAATTTTTTGTAGGCTTCGCAGCCACGAAAGTTGCTCGTGTGACCTTTTCCACAGTTTGAGCATGTCGGGGTGTCGACCCCTTTGATGTTACCGCAACATTTCACGTCATGGTTCCCCGAACAACCCATACATTTCTGCGGTAGCTCGCACTCGTCTCCTCTATGACCCCAGATTTGGCATCGATAACAAATATTAATCGATTTTCGATTGGGGTTCCTGCGATATTTCGTAATCGATATATCGATGAGGAGAAGTTTTTTAAGTTCAAGGATTCGCCTTGATTCTGGGTCGTCCTTCAAATCGACCTTCCAGAGGGGTAGCGGTTTCCCTCTTATTCTTTTCCTCTGTGATTTGAGCTGAGTGACGTCTAGGGGTGAGAATCCTTCTCCGCATAGTTCCTTTGAGATATCCTCTGCTGGGATCGCGGCAGTTAACCCTCGTATAAGGACGCTGAGGGTAGGATCATCTGAGGCTGATCGTCTAGTAATTTTCGCATCACTATTTTCTATGTGACTGAGGATTGTCTCGTAGTCCTTAAGACTGCAGAAGTCCATTTTGAATTCATCCCGCACTATTTTTGTTTTCACTGGGGCACAACATTGTTCTTTTATCATTTGGGAGATACTACGCCACTGACGGTCCGCGCGAGCTACGATGGTGTAAGTGACGCCGTTCGACCCGCTTGTTGCTGGCTGTTCGCTGCCTGGCTCGGGTTCACTTGGTACGGGTACATCCATTTCATCGTTGCTAGCACACGACTGATAAGCCGACGCTAACCCATCTTGTGGTGCGTGGTCCTCCTGGGTGCCGATGATAGCGGTGTGGGGTTCTTTATTGCCGTCTTGGGTACGGGGGGGCTCCGGCTGTTCACTACCGGTTTCCCCGTCGATCGATACCAGTGTGGGCGGGGCTTCATCATCGCTCCTTCCACGCGATTTGTCCGCTGCTGCTGGTTCGCTCGTCGGGGCGGGGCTTCCCTTACCGTCGGCGGCGGTGAAGACCTCATCTTTGGTCTGTTCGCCCACGTCATTTTCCAGTTTTTCCTGGATTTCTCCCGGAGTTGCCGGTTCCTGTATTTGCGGTTGGGTGTTTTCATTACTCTGGGCCTTGCTTCCCTCTTCCGGGGGCTCGGCTGGGCCCGAGTTTGGTGGGGTTCCATCGGGATCCGGCTGGGCTTCAGAATCCGGGACGGGTTTCTTCCGCATAAATATCGGGATCTCGTCCCACTTCTTGGCCCGCTTCCAGATATGTTTGTTTATTTCGTTGTAATAGTCCGTCCAGATGCCCTCGTTTTCCTCTTCGTCAAAGAAGCAATCTGTACCGATGATGATAATTTGTTGCAAGTTCCACCGTAGTGATTGCTTGAACAGCGGCACTTCCGGGTCATCTGGACTTCCCATAATTGTTTTGTAGTCTTCCATGGCTTTCCTTAAAAAATCATCGCCCGTGCAGTAGAACACTTCCGTGTCCGGGCGTCTGTTTCTGGGATGTGACTCGTTCCAGCTGTTGAAGTGGTCCCTGATGGTCCCGAGGTATGCGATGGCAGCCTTGTTCAGGTCAGCGTTACGTGCTTTCCTTCTGCTATAGACCGCTAGCAGCTTGGCCCATTCTGCATTCTCGCTGTCCTCATCAAGAATCACTTCGTGTAAGAAACAGACTGGTTGTGGAGCTAAGTTATTTCTTGGTGCCATGTTATTTCTGGGAATTTTCCAAAGTCGTTTGTGGGAATTAGTTATTTAAGTTATGAATCCCTGCCATATTTCTCGTTCAATGATATCCGACTGAGTACGGATAGGTGTCTAGCTTCATGCCGCTAGGTTAGATCAGTTAGTAAACGATCATCAGAGCACAGAGAAACGTGCTTCTCCTCTCGTGTCTAAAAAGGCGCAGCATCTCTCCACATAGCTAGGAAAACACAAACGCGTAGCATGATTACGTAACACGTTTCTGCGGACGCGAAATTGTCCAATTCGGTTCCCGTGGTGCAAAAAACCTAATCCTAGGTCATACCGCTTTACTTATTGGTGAGTGGACGTGAGTTCACGTTGTACGCGGCACAGAAAACCTGGCTTCGGAAATTTATTTTGTCACTAGATGAGTCATTTCTACTTTTGAAACTAGATGGTAGCATGATCACTCTATATCACTGAGCTATAAGTATTGAAAAGAACTTGTATGTGCACATTGTTGTATATATAAAGTGACCATACGTCTCGTATTTCCCGGGACAGTCCCGGTATTTTCTGTTTTTTTTGGCCGTCCCGACTTTTTGGCAAAAGTGTCCCGGTTTTTCCCGTATTTTACACGAAGCCAACTTGAATTTTTATTCTTTATTCAAGTCAAAGATTGACATTATTTTTCAACTCATAAATTATTTTACGATAATTACAACTATATATGAGAATATTAATCTCCCACATTTGCCTTGAACGTTTGTCTTTCGTGGAATACATTGTAATTCACTGCAATTTGCATCATTTCCCGCCATTGTGATTTTTCCGTAATTTCAACAATATTTGGCAATTTTGTTTGAATTTAGCGTTGTTTTTGGTGAAAATTGGCGATGTCCCGTATTTGGAAACGCAATGTCCCGTATTTCTCTCGAGGAAATATGGTCAGCTTATGTATATATAATGTTTGAAAAAAAAAATATTAAACACTTTTTTTTTCTCTCTAATTTTTATTTCATTTCTTGCATTGAAAGTTCTTTTTTTCAGCAGTTAATTCGCGGAAATATTCACTGATACGAATTTTCGAAGTGGGAGCCTTCACCAAAATGAAAAACACAATATTAGAAATGTATGTTGTTTTTTTATAAAAAAATAGTTCCTCTTAAGTTTTGGAAAAGAAAGGGTATTTCGTGTACGAAAGTAAGTATTCATTTTTATACATTTTTTTGAAGATAAAGAATGCATAATTATTGGCCGAGAAGTGAAAAAAAAAACGGAATGCCCATGTCTCGTATTTGGAATTGCCCCATTGCATTAACATGGTCAGGAAATGTTTTGCCCGGTTCGCTCCAAAAGGGTGATGCGGTCGCGTAGGACGACGGCTCGCGCAGTCCTCACTCCACTTTAAGGCCCGTTTACACGACGCAAGCGCTTTAGTTGGTAACTTAATTTTTAGTTGCCAAGTACGATACAATGTATGCAGACGATAAGGGCCGTTTACACGGCTTTAGTTGGCAAGTGCGCAAGTGCATAAGTGATTTAGTTGGTAAGTGAGATAAGAACGGTTCTATTTTTTCCGGTTAAGTTGACCTATGCGCATGCGCCAGTGGGCGTGACCTGCCGCTCTGGAGGGGTCTTTTTGCTCTCTCACGGAGGGGTTTATTTTGATCTCAAGCGTGAACCTGTTCATACTCCGTCGTCTCCTGAAGTTTCGCTAGAATTCCGCCGAAATATTGGACGGTGAGGTGGCCAGAGGACACAATCTTCAAGTTTATTGAAAAATATCTTCGCCATGAATGTTTGTTGAACTATAGAAATGGAAATTACCTTGTTCAAACAAGCTAAAATTATTCGATGTTGGAAAAGGCTATGGAATATTCTGTCGACGTGATGTCAGGAGTTATATATTTTTGAATCTTCAATTTTTTTTATCTGGTGGGGAGGATTTATATATTAAAAACTGGAGAGGGGGGTTTCGAATATTTCTCTCGTCCAGAACGAATTTGCTGCCATCTGTTGTAAAAATACATGATCAAATATTTCACATAAAGATATCATCTCTATGGATCAAATTAAAAAATAATAATGATTTCGAAAATTTGGAAATAATTTTTGTTTAATGAATTTTTATTATTTAATTTTTAACCCTTAGAATTTCCTACGAATGCCAAGAATCTTCTCCCGTATTTTCGGCTTACATAATTCATAATTATCTCCTCTTTAACATCGATTAAAATATAATATAATCGGTATTTACAACTTAGAGGAGAAATAGAGAAATCTTATATTTCTTTTCGATGATTTACTTAAGTTTATAATATGTTGTGTGTTCTTTTTTCCGCTGTGGCGTCATCTCTCGCCCCCTTGCGTGGGTGGCAGAGGCGAAAAAAGGGGACAAGCGAACTGTTTCCCTTGCGTGACCTACTTCTTGCTCAGTGTGTTGCTCTCGCACAAGTGATATAGTTTCTCCTTTTTTATTGAATAAAATAAATTTATATTCTTTAAAAAAAATGTCATATAATGTGGCTGTAATCACAGTATTCGTAAGTTCTACCTGATCATCTTCATCCATCGTTACGAAAGCTATGAGCTTTAAAAAAAGCACCTCTCTGAATGCCAGATAAATAAAAAATTATTACTATTATACTCCCGCACGTTGTGCGTCTGTCTCTCTCCGTGGATTTGAGTAGACTGAAGCGCGCATGCGCTAACTGCGCTCACCTCCGTAAAAATTATCCAATGAGCGCCTACTTATCACTTATCGTGTGGACAGTTTCAAGAAGAATCGGTAAGTTGAAATTAAGTTACCAACTAAAGCGCTTGCCTCGTGTAAACGGGCCTTTACTTATAGCTCAGTGGCTGTAAGTAGCTTTCCTTATAGCTCAGTGCTCTATATAATCTAACACAGAAAAATTCCACTTCAGCTGTCGTCTGCTTTTTTCCGGTGCTTTGTTTCGGACTTTTCCTTGTGCGCTGAGAAGAATAACTGAACTTGCTATTTCAATTTCCAGTTCAGTTTGTTTGTAGACTCTGTTTGTAAGGCACCTAAGTGAACGACTGACCTGAAATTTATCTAGTCACCGTCAGAGTTATTTTTAATTTCAAAGTCAGATGGAGCACCATTACAATATGAATCAGACTGCTACTGCGTTCTTTATTTCCTTAAATATAAGGTTCCTATTTCTCCTCCAAAGCCGGGTTTTCCTAGGAGTATAATTTCTGCGCCTTGTGCAGCGTGAAAACGCTGATTGGTTAAAAACCGGAAATTCAAGTTTTTTCACCAATCAGCGTATTTACGCCGCGCGCTGTAGAAACATGCTCCTAGAAAACCCGGCTTCAGGTCTCATTATGTCGACGATAGTGAATGGCGTGAATCGTTCTGCCTGACACGCTGTCCACTCACCAATAAGAAAAGTGGCATGACTGTTTTCCTACAGAGCATAATACGCCTCACGAAAGCGCTTTACGTGAAGCGTCATTGGCTGACTGCTTTTGGAAGAGTCAAATGCGTCGTTCGCCGCGCGTTCCTCCCCATCTCTTCAATTTTGTTGTGCTTTCTCCCCAACCCCTTACCCTTTTAAGCCGGGTTTTTCCTAGGTATATGCATGTGGCGCTGGGTGATTCACGTTGCACGCGAAACAGAAAACCTTCTTCTAGCCGCGTGAAAAGAACTGTATAATTTCGCGTTGGCAGCAACGTGTTTAATCCCGCTAAGCGTGTTTTCCTAGCAGGGCGCATCCGATCAGGGCGGCTATATTATAGTATATGGCCTTTGCATCAGCTACTCTGTGTCGTCTGCATGCTCCGGTTTGAAGGGCAAGAAAACACACACGAGTGAAAGAACATTGGCAAAACGCACGGTGCACGACACGTTTGACTCCTCCAGAAGCAGTCGGCCAATCACGCCCGACGTAAATCGCTTTCGTGGGGCGTATTATGCTCTGTAGGAAAACAGTCGTATTGCTTTTCTTGTGGGGGAGTGGACGGTCACATTGCGCGCGGCACGGGAAACCTGCTCCTATGAAAACCTGGCTTAAGCGCCCGCCGCGATATATAATGACGTCACATGAAAGTCAAGCTGATTGAGAAGTACAAGTGAGAAAAAACTAGCAACCGCATCATCATCCGACTGGCGATGGTGAGTTGTTTTCACAGGCTTCCCGATCGATAGGCGATGGTACCTCATTTTAATTTGGTGAAATAGTTTTCCTCGTTGAGATCGAGCAGAATATTGAAGACAACCGGTGACGTCGGACCGACTTTCTCTTTTGCCTCTTGCGTACCGAGCCGAAGTCATGGCGGGAATAAAAGGTATACCCCCCACTTTGTTTTAAAACCATTCATAACAAGAAACAATTTTTATTCACGAATTTATTCGTGGCTCGTTTAAAAGTGTTATTTATTGGTTTCATGTATTAATATTTGTGCGGTGTTCGTAAAAAAGTAGTAATGAAGGTGTTTACAAACAAATAAATTCGTGGTTCACTATTGAAGCAGTCAGTTTATTCCCAATATACAGCATACACTTTTTGTCGCCAAGTTCTCGATTACACCAAAAACAGCGATATGTCGTCAACGCCATCCTCTATGGCGCATGTTTTTTAAACTGAGTGGGCTCAACGTTTAAGGAAGTGCCGGACACTTCATTGGTTTGAAAACTTGTTGCTGGCCACTCTGTTGGTTTGAAAACTTGTCGCTGGCCACTCTGTTGGTTTGAAAACTTGTCGCTGGCCACTCTGTTGGTTTGCAAACTGGTTGTGGCCACTCTATTGGTTTGAAAACGTGTCACTGGCTACTTCAGTAGTCATTGAGCTGCAAGTCACATCACTAATCTGTAAATGTGCCTTAGATCACTTATGTTATCTGGAACTGTGATGCGGGAAACTTGATTGCTCGGGAACTATGCTGCAGGTCACTCGAATGAACTGTAAATATGTGGCAGGTGATACATTAGGTACCATTTACACGCTTTAAGTGATTCAGTGGTGAACTAAATTTAAAGTTGTCAAGTACTTTAAAATGTATGCAGGCAATAAAGGCTGTTTACATGCCGTTTAGTTGGTAAGTCTGGGGGCAACACTATTTTTGAAATTTATATCAGTGCGTCAAGTAACATATAAAGGGTCACCAAGTCTCAGAAAAATTATTTCTGATCGTTTTTTGTTGAAGGACATGGGGGGGGGGGGTATTATATAACTGAGAATGTTTTTTCTATTACGTTGATTAAATGATAGTGCATTTATATCATTAATTATATAATATTCAAATAATAGCCTTTTAAGATTTTTTTTCGTACCAGTCATTTGGGATGTCGACAATGGTGTTGGTTAGGTATATTGCCGACTTAGGGTTAGACATTTCGGAAAATAACTGAAGTCTTTTCTGGAGTTTTTTGTCCTGCATTTAAAAAAAAAATAATTCAATTCCCAATTTATCAATGTCAGAAAAACATAAAGAAAAAAAAAGAATAGTGAAACCTTAACACACATTGTGTATTCATTTTTTTTAAATATTTATAAATTATGTTCATGAAATGTGTGCAGTTTTTCTAATGTTATTTTTATCTTTTTCTCTTTTCATGTATTTTGTATCTTCTATGTTCTTATCATCTGCAGCGTGAGTACCAACAAGGTTTTGTTATGATTAAAATTTCACTTGATCACCTTTTTAATTTCATATACATGTTGCTTCTTATGGCATCTAATTTCCCATGCAGTGAACTCAATATCCACAATCTAAGATTCATCGCATTTGCACCACCTGTCTGTCTAATAAGTGTTTAGCATCTGATGCAGGCCTATATATAACAGGTCTCCTTTACACGGTTGATGTGATGCTTTGTTGGGATTGGTATTGCTGGGGCTGTAAGGGACCCCAACTAGAGAGAAAGAGTGCAGCACTGGGGAAGATGCTCAATAATAACGCTTTCCATTCATTCATTATCACAGAGGGTCACATTGAAATTTATGCTTACAAGGTGTCAAATGTCTAGTCGCTGCAATGGTAGCTGCTGGTGATTTGACTCGCCATGGAGGGTGTGGTAGGGCAGGTCAATAAGACACACTCCTACTGTACCAATGTTCAGAGGTATCACAAGTTTGATACCTGTCAGTTCCTTTCACAACACGCAAGTACATAAGCTATACAGGCTCAATAATGGCAACAAGATGACACCAAAAGCAGATTTTGTGTGAAGCCTAACTGACATGAGACGTGGCCAGTCTTCAAGCTTTTGTCTATATATAGAGATATGAGCTGAAACTGCGCCACCATCATCCTGTTTCATGGTCCGCTCATTGTTGTAAACTGAGCATGTGGTGTTAATGTTATGGCTCTTGGGTGTATTAATTACTAGGTTTACTTCTGCAAGAAAATTTTATTGACTTTGAATGATGAGTAACCTATACAAATGCTTCTTTTACAGTTTGGTCAGCTTGGCATTTTCTGGCTCTGTAGGAATGACTCTCCTTGTTTTAGGGTGTGCCCTACCGCAGTACGAGTAAGTGTATGAGTTTTTTCTTTGAATTCAAGCAAATCTTAAATTCCAATTGTTTTATTTTAATAGAAAAAATATGTTCATGAAGGAGAGACTTTTTTCTGAGTGTTATACTGTGGTGAACTCGGAAAGAAAAGTCAACAGCCGTCTGCCAGGACGTGAACCTTGGCCATCTTGTACACGGATAGCATGCTTGCCCAGATTACAAGACGACCAGGGTTCAAGTCCCGGCAGAAAAGCATTGACTTTCAGAGTTCTCCTTGGCATGACATCCAGAAAAGTAAGAAAAATAAAAAATTACTCTGCCAGATACAAAAAACTGCAAACAATTCGTTGAAAACTTTAATACAGATTTTATGAATCGAAACTCAGTGATCTTTCCAATATTGGAGCTTCTCCAAACTGTGACAGCAATGCATCGATATCTTCAAATATCTTCAATGCATAATATCTGAACTAAATGAATACAAAGTAACAGTAAAAATGATAAAAATCATAGTTGATTATCATAATGACTTGTTACTATACCTAATAAATACTTCACTAATCGAAGGAATTTTCTATCCCAAACTCCAAGTATCTATTGTGTATCAAATTTTTAAAAAAGGTAATAAAACCTTCTAGCAAACTATAGACCTGTTTCAGCACTCCCGGTTTTTTCAAAAATAGTTGAGAAAAGTATGAAAACAAAATTGAATAATTATTTCATATGTATGAACTTCGCTAAGAATCAATATGGTTTTCAAATGGGGAAAAGCACTGAAATGGCTATCGTATTTGTAATGTAGATCTAACTCTGTTATTATATAAGATGAGAGTTGGAATCCATGGTGAACTTTTGCGGTGGTTAGAGACGTACTGTTATAGACCAATGCAGGCAGTCCAAATCGAAAATGAAAAAAGTAATTCCCTTGAAATAAAAAAAAGAATACCTCTCAAGGAACAATACTGTCCCACTTTTTTTTCTGATATATATATAAATGAATTATGCCTTTTAAAATTGCATGGTAGAGTAGTATCTTTCGTAGGTGACACTGTATTAAATTTTAAAGATAGAAATATTTCTCATTTGATAACTGAAGATCACCTTTAATGTCATGTTAATAACAGATTAACATGTGGCTAGCAAAAAATAAATTACTTCCAAACGTAGAAAAAACAAAATTTATGTGTCTAAAACTTTAAGGTATGAAATCAGAAACTCCAATATCACTAAGATTGCGTGTTTGTGAATACCCTGCTCAAAGTTGTTCGTGCAGTCACATAGAAAGAGTAAGAGAATATACCTATTTAGTTATACAATATGATAAGAAAACAAATTGCAACTTCATATAGATTAAAAAACAAAAGTCTGGAACCCCTTAAAACAATTTTTCATGCTTGAATCCAATCAAGAGTAACTCCTGCTATTGCAATGTGGGGAGGTGCCTACCACGATAATATCAAGAACTTAATTGATATCTATAATTGCTTAAAATGAGATATTTAATAATCCAAATCTACTAAAATCAGAAATTTTAATAAATGTAAATTTATGTGTATAAAATAATAATTTTCATGACTAAAAACCATAATTTATTTCTCAAAAATAATGATAGAACCTCAGATAGATACAATTTCTTCTATTCAACTCCAAAAACAAATAAATACCTTGTTCGAAAAACTATAAATTACCTAGAATCAACCATTTGTAACAAATTCGGGAAAAACAATTATCAGACCTTAGAATAAACATCTCAAGGGAGTAATTTTTATATTTTTAAACTCTATAATGAATTTTAAAACTTTTATTAAAAATTTAAATAGTTTAACCAAGGCAAAATTTGAAACACTTTTATGAAAGAACAAAAAACAAAATCAAGATCATGTTATTTATTGTATATAGAAAACTTTTTAAGCTGTAGGACGGACCAAGTGGGTACCTAACAGCTGCACAGTGCATGTATTGTTTTGTTATGTTGTCTTGCATTTGTATTGTATTTTTATTTTTGTATTTCATGGTACAATGTCTGTTGTGTTGTTAAATAAAATTAAGTATTTCCTTCATATATTGTGATGAGAAAAATTGTCTCATTTTTGCTCTTCCATTTCAGTCATTAGCACTTTCTATTTTTGAACTCTATGCATAGAAATCTGTATGCAATATGAAAAAATCGAGAACTTGCTCATATTATCTACTTAAAATGTTGTACCATTTTGAATATTCTAAGATGATTTTGACTTTCAGCAACTGGTATCCATTCTTTGTCATCATATTCTACATCCTCTCACCTCTTCCAACTCTACTATCAAGGCGATTTCGAGATGACATGGGCACAAGCAATGCCTGCTATGAAGTTGCCATATTCATAACAACAGGCATAATCATTTCAGCTTTCGGGCTCCCCATTGTCTTGGCACAGGCTCCGAAGGCAGATCCAGTTGTGAGTATACATATTTACTTCTCCATGATTTTTTTTGGTAAATATTTTTTGTTATTTGAGGAAGTTTAGGGCAAAGCGCAGTCGTTGGTACATTTCCCAACACTCGATATTTACATCATTTAAGTTGTATTACTAAATGCTGAATTAGAAGATTTGCTATCTGCGAGTTAATGCTTTTCAATGATTGCAGCATGTATCGCTTTTCAATGCTGCAATCATTGAAAAGCAACTAAAATGCTCAGTTTCATTTTCAAAAAAGTCTCTTTTCATTCTCCTGAACTCATTCTTCCCCCTTTTCCAAGGCTTAAGCTGGGTTTTCCTAGGAGCAGGTTTCCTGTGCCGCGCGCAACGTGATTCGCCCAGCGCGACACGCCTTTGACCTTTGAAAACCAAACACACCCCGCTTCCCATCTCATTGAGATATCAAAGCGTTCCTGGAGGATGGGTGTGTCTGGAAATTTTATTAAATATCTTCAGAATAATAAATAAAATATTACATATAGATTGCACATATAAATTCACTTATAATCAATGTTCGTCAATGGACTTATCATAATATACTGATGAAGGGATTTAAGCGCGACACGCCGTCCACTCACGAGTAAGAAAAGCAGCATGCCTGTTTTCTTACAGAGCACAATACGGCTCACAACAGCGCTGTATGTTGGGCGTTATTGGCTGACTCCTTCTGGAGGAGTCAAATGCGTCGATCGCCGAGGTTTTGCCGATATTCTCTTCACTCTTGTGTGTCTTCTTTCCCTACCCTTCAAACCGGAGCATGCAGACAGAGTAGCTGATGCCAAAGCCATATACTTTATATAGCCGCCCTGATCTGATGCGTCACGCTAAGAAAACATAAACGCGTAGCGTAATCATGTAACACGTTCCTGTCGGCGCGAAAGTCTAATTCAGTTCACGCTGCGCAACAAACCTATTCCTAGGAAAACCCGCTTTAGTTCGTCCTGGAATATGCTGTAAGGTTTTGGAGACCATACCCACTGAGGGATATAGGCTTGGTTAAAGGGATGCGGAGAAGAGCTACGCATGTCCTTGTGTTGGCACACAGGGCTTGTGTTATGAAGAAAGACTTTATTTTTTGAATATGTTTACACTAGAAGAATGCAGGGGAATAGGATATGATCGAAGTGTTCAAAATTTTTATTGGGATGTATAGGACGAACCACGAGCTATTAATACACTGTCGATTGAGTGCTTTTACAAGGGGACATCAGTATCGATTGGTAAGGGACAATCCTAGGTTATGGTGTCGCAGGGAATTTTTCTCTAATAGGGTTTATTAATAAATGGAATAGCTTTTCCTTGGGGGTGATAAATTCTAACACAATTGAGACGTTTAAACATAAATATGATAAACATATTGGGGTAAATCGAGAAGCTCATTTGATCATTATCATTTTTTGTCGCACCACGGTCATTTTCTGGACACTAGGGCTAATTAGACTGGACCTACAATTTATTGCCAATTCCGAACGGCGGGCTTGTTTTTTTTTAATACTCATCGAGAGATTGGTGCGCTAACCCGTCGATGGGGGGCTCCCTGCCGTAGCTATTTTTTTGCTGTGGTCAAGTCGCCGTTTTTTGTTGTACCCCTGTGTCAGGAAAGTTTTCTGACCAGGACGAACCGGGTATCAAACTCGCGACACCTCTAAACACCCTTTGGTACTTTGGGTGAGTATCTTATCGACTGTGCTACCGCGCCTGAAATCGAGAAGCTATCCATATTTAGAATAAGACAACCATAAACATTTTTTATGAGCATTGTATAATATTTTATCATGTATATATAGTTTTCAATTTTTATGATTGCATTTTATAATTGGGTTGCTGTATTTTTTAAATATATGACATCCATATTTGTCATGGGTATTTTTTTCTCAACCACCTCAGGTATTTTGCCTGTTGTGGCCTTGTATTTGTATTTAAAAAAAATCTTCCATCAGAGTGCAAATAATGGCTCCTGAAGCCTAATATGTTTCAATTTTATGTTTCAATTCTACATTTAGAATTTATGCAATTGATCACATTTATTGTCGTAAATTTGACAATAACAATATTTACTAAATTTGTTTTTTCCCCCTCCCCAATATATACAGATTTTATGGGGAGCTTGTGGATTGGTTCTTGCTGGCAACGTCGTTGTATTCCTCACCATTTTGGGCTTCTTTCTCGCTTTTGACAACGACGATGTTGACTATAGCATGTGGTGATGCAGACATGCTCACGAACAGTGATGTTATCTCCAAATACTAGTGTGGTTCTTGCTGCTTTTCAGTTTGCTGGATCAGATCAGGTGTAAAGTAAAGGCAGGCTTACATATGAGTGTGTGTGGGTGTGGTTTGCGATTGTAGTGACAGAAGCCAAGAAATATACGAAAACTCTCAGAAGTTAACAGCAAAATGCTCATGAAAAGTAACATTGGCAAAATGATCTATATATTTTTCTTTTTATTTGTATATTAAATATACAATACAGTATCTGAGATATGAAATTATTTTTCATCATGAGCACACTTGCATCTCCTCTTTAATTTTAGGGACTAAAACTACCATAATTTCACTCTCCGTTGCATTTCAGAAACAAAAACAGTATTAAGAATGTATTTCATAAGCATAGATCTTTGTTTTTGAAAGGAATTTTTTTACCTAACGTATCAATAACATTAAGCCTAATTGTGCTTTTTCTTTTCTGGTATACCATTCTATTTCGAGCATGAAATTAAAGATATTTAAATGTTTTTTTTTCTGCAGTATTGCTAGTAAATGTTTTCAAACATAAATTTAGGGGAAAAAATGCCATGACATGTTTGGGTCAGCTATCGATTGCCAATGGCAACTTCTCAACATGGCATCTAATAGGTAGAGGTATTTTGCTTCTGAAGATCAAATCATCTTTGTTTAGATTCACACGTTAACTTGAGTCACTACTCTTACATGATTCTTTTCCCGCCTGTCGAGCAGCATGCTACAAAGTACTATGCCATTTTATTTTCTGGATATTATGCTGAGATGAACTAGGGAAGAAAAGTCATCTTGTCTCCACCGGGACTCGAACCCAGGCCCTCTTGTATACCGGGCAAGCATGCTACCATCTACACCACAGGAGACACGACCCTACCTTCCTTATTTCAGGCACTGGGGTGTGAGCCCTCTCTGAACCGTCCCACCTGGGGGCGAATTCCTGAAGTTAAGAGAGGCTACTAGTGTCTCTACTTCATTGCCTCATGCCACAGTGCATGAAATAAGGAAGGCAGGGTCGTGTCTCCAGTGGTGTATATGGTAACATGCTTGCCCGGTAAGCAAGAGGGCCTTTGTTCGAGTCCCGGCGGGGACAAGATGACTTTTCTTTCCTAGCTAATCTCAGCATAATATCCACAAAATAAAACGTTTCCTTGGTACCTACCATGCTTTAGATCTACCATTAATATAGCAATGATGACAACGATGAAAACTATTGTGAGCGAGTAGTCTGACGTGGTAGTAAGGTATTACTTAAGCCTTCTGTTGAAACTTTTATATATGCTGCTACCGTTTCTGTGGAGTGATTCAAATGCAAAGATTTTAACAGCTGGCTGATGCGAGATTAATTCAGGAAAGAAAATTCAACAGCCTCTGTTGGGAATCAAACCACCATCCTCTTGCAATCTGGGCGAGTACACTAGACCACTTTGTAACCAGATGTCAACTTATCTGATCTCACTTTCCCCCTATTAAAAGCTAGTAGAGAATGTTCGTAGCATGTCGTTACATGTGTGCTGTTAGCTATGTTAGGTCTGAGTGTCCATGTGTGGTCCCATTCAGCATATATATAAGCTCTATATAAGGAGAGAGGATGGTAGTTTGATTTCCCACAAACGAAGTTGAATTTTCTTTCCCGAATTCACCTTCCCATCAGCCAACTGTTATAAATGTTGCATGAATAGTGGGGAGTGACATCATTTTTAGGTGATTCATATTCAGATAGTAATGTTCCAGGATGAAAGTCTCTTGGAACCCTTGGCAAAGATAGAGATTCTACAACCTTTTTGCATAATAAACTTTCATTTTGCTTTGTTCTGATTTTAAAATGTAACTATATTACTTTGAAATGCTTGTTCACAAGTCCTTTCTTCTGTCAATTATTGTGCATGCGTATGTAGGGGAAAAAGAGGACAAACAGTTTGCTCTATGATGCAAACAACATTGTCTGATTTTGATCCATGATAATGTCACAGCTATTAAAATACCAACCCTTGTATATACATATTTATTTCTCTTTTATAATGGTTCATGTAAAATAAATAATACATTTTGGGTTTATAATTATCAATAGTGTTCTCTTCTATGTTGCTGCTACTTTTGTAAATGTGCTGATATATGATCTCAAAAAAATCAACTGACTTCTTAATTGAATCTCTCCAAACAATAACACATAGTATGTAAATTTTTTAAGCTTACTGGGCAGCAGCGATCCACAATTATGTTAGGTTTTCAATATAATCATATCCTGTACATTTTGGTATTTGTTGATTTGTGGTTACTCTATTTGTTTCTGCCGTCGGCACAGCTAGTCTGCCAGCTTGTTTTTATGTAGAGTACTTGTTTTGTTTTTGCTTGTTTTACTCCGCCTGTCTATAACCGTTGTATTGTCAAATGATTAACAAATTTACACATTTCTTTTTTCTTGCAGCCGTATTTATGTAATACTCCATCGTAATGTAATACACTTTTTTTTCAGTATTCGTTCAAGCGGAAAAAAAAATCTTTAATGTAACATGAGACTGTTCTATTTGTAGTTCCAGTTCCTTTGTATTCGATAACGAAAACATGAAAGTGAAAAAAATAATAAACTGTTGTAATTTTAAACTTTTCTGATTTTAAATTGGATGGTTCTTATAGGTTGTTACTGTGCAAAAAAATCCAAAGATTTACGAATCAAGTGTAATTCTCCAAAAATTAGAAACAGACACGAGCGCTAATGGACAAGATTGCTGGTACCTTGCAGGTTTGTTTCTCGTTTAATGAACCCACTCAGAAATTTTTCCCCTACAATTCATTGTTAGAAAACTCAACAACAGAAATTTGTCGCTAGTCAGTGAGACTTTATGAATGAACAAGTGACTTATGGTTGAATATGAGAGAAAATAAAAGTGGGCGAGTTGCCAAAAAAAAGTATGCATTTTAATGAGTGACCAAGTGAATGACAGTATTTATGACTCAATAGGTGAGTGACTCGCTCACTCATCAATCCTCTCTCACTATATCACAGTTATAGTTGCCAATTCCCCTAGATTTTTTGAGAAATTCTAGAATTTCTACTCCATTTCCTGGACATATATCTTCTAAATTTTGACCATAATTGTAAAAAAAATTCCTTCCAAAGAATTCACCCAGAAAAAAAGACTTGCTATTGTTTTTTGTATCTTAAATGACGTCACAAACATAATGAAAATTGTAACTATTGCAGCAAATCGAAACAATCGTTCCCAACTTCAAGGCGCGGATGCGAGCCGATCTCTCCGTTAAAAAGTCTCGCCACAGAGAGCAACAGGCCTACAACGTTACAAATATTCAATTATTAAACTTACCTCACAATCTGAAATATAGATGGCAGCACTGAAATATCATACACAACGCTAACTACACACTCAGACTGTTAGGTGCACTCACTTTGTTCCAGACTCTGCCATGAAGCTGGGCTGGAAGAGATCTCGGCAATGGGATAAGTCCGCTGGCGGAGACCCTGGCATTCATTCATTCAGCAAATCGTAACAAATATTTCATTTTCGATGGGGGGGATAGACACAAAATTCACCAAACAACCAGCACCAATTCTGGCTTTTGACATCTAAAATTGGAGAGATAAGATCTGCTTTGACCATGGGTCTTGTTTTGGAATCAGTGGTGGATTTGTTGTTCGTGAGGTTTGATTTGAGAGTAGTATGCGCAGTGCTAATCTGCAGTGGCTTGCATGATGCGTTTTTGCAGAGGGAAACATCCCTACAATTTTACTTTTATTTATGAAAATCCCTATATTGTTTTTCAAAAATCTTTTATATTTATTTTTGTACATTATTTGGAGCTTTTCATGGAAAAGCTCTCTAATTGTCATTGTACAAAGTTGCTAGCTATGCTGCTTTGTCAGTGGATTTTTCTGGTGGCGAATTGTTGATGAATTTTCCACACGCACACAAGAAAGAGGTTGCAACCCTGGTTGCTAAGGACTGGATCCTTGATAAATGTGGGCGGGGAGGATGATGGCAATTGAACTTTTATACATCATTTTCTGAAATTCTTGGTATTGAAAATGCTATATACTGCTCCTATGCCATCACTCGTAAGAATACTTTTTTTACTATAAATTTATCCAGAAATCAGTTTAATAGGTAGAAAGGGTTTGGCTTCTAGATGTCACCACTAGGAAAAAAAATGGTTGAAAGTTGAGTAATTGGCTAAATAAAACCACAAAAAGCCTCTATTCTTTTTTCAGCTGCGATCCAAAACCAGCAAGATCAGCTTCGCCACCTACAGGACTATGCGTTTCTGAAATTAGTGATGCAATAAGTGGATTTATATAACTGGATGTTTATGACCCATTTCAGAAGTCCCTATGAATAAAATTTAGGTCGTGACTAATGGCTCGAGAACCTGTGGCAGTTTGTGGAGTTAGCCTTGAATTATATTCAAGGCCAACTCCACAGAGAAGTGTACTAGTCTCTGCTGGGAATCAGACCCAGTCCTTTTGCAATCCAAGCATGCCATCCTTTGCATACAAGCATGCTATGCCACGAGAGACAACCATTTCTTCCTTATTTACGCTTTGTAATTTGTAGTGTGACACACTAAACTGAAGGCATAGTAGTCCCCCTTTCCTAAACTTAAGCAAATGGCCCCCTCTACTTCAGCACCTCTGCTACAAAGGATTGCAAGATGACTGGGTTAAATTCCCAGCCAAGGCTAATAGACTTTTCACTTTTCCTTCTGAGTTCATCTCTACATAATATCCAGATAAGTTGTTCCTTCATACGATTGGGATAAGAAAAAAAAATTCAAAAATCTCCATCTCACTAATGGATAGATCATTTAGTTAGTAACACAAACAATGCAATTGTAACAAACTTTAAAATGTGCACCAGTCTTTATTATGACATCAACAGCGACATGTTTCACATTATCTTTCGCAAGAAAAAAATTCATGCAAAAGCGGGTCATGAACAACATTACATGGTTACATCCATCACCTAACAATCAAAGTATCTGAAAAAAAAACTGGTTTAGATTCAACAGCTAATAAATTGCAGATTGTTACTCCATGCCTCATGAAAACAAATGTTTGTTCAGTCATTATATAAAAAAACTGGAGAAACACAGCATAATGACACCACTCGCATCAATAACCATTCTCGTTAATTCAGCACTTGAATTTCACTATCTGATCATCAGTTAAACCCAGACAACCCCCTTTAAATTTAGCAGAGCTGAAGAGTGACTGGCTGTTCCTCGTGGCGCATGAACTTGGCCCTTTAGCTTCCCCACAACAGCACCATAATATGAGGTTATGAATAGCTTTGCTGTGCCTACACTATGGCAAGCATTTTGGTGAGGGAATGTTTCAATGTTCATTAGTCCCTTTCAGCCCGCCACCGTTTTCCTTGGAATGGGTGTACCGCTATTTTACAAGCTTGCTTACACACACAGCCCTGATTTGAGTCGCTGTAGTAATCGAGTGATCATAGTGACTGACTCACATTATTACAAGGACCCAGGTTTGAATGCCACCTGCACCCCAGTGGCTGGAGTCGGTTTTCTATGGTTCTCAACTTTGAGGCGTGTATGCGAGTCTCTTCCTGTTGCCACAGAGAGCAACAGGCTACAATGGTACAAATACTTAGTTGTTACGGTAGACTAACTTCACTTCTGAAATATAGATGGCAGCACTGAAAAAAGCAGACACACAATAAACATACTTAGACTATCGGGTAGGCACAGGTTCCAGACTCTGCCACAAAGCTGGAAGAGATCTCAGCAACTGGATAGGTCCTGGTTAGCAGAGTTCTGGTGTTCATTCATTCAGACCTGATTTGAACCCTACTGAACATACTTGGGATTTAAAAGGCCTAAATCTGTGTCACAGAACTAATCTATTTCACCAAACACCATACAACCTCTGGCCATATGGTTATATTACAATTTACTGCCATAAATGAGATGGGTTAGAAATGAAGGCACTGTCTATCGGTGATCACCCACAGCTTGTTAGGGAAAATATAACCTCCCTTGGGTTTGAACCTGGGACAGCGACAGCAACCTTCACGGTGGTAGACGAGTATCATGTCACTTGGGCTACACAGAACTAGTCTAGACTTTTCTTGCTGAGTATATGTGGTTGACTAATCTGGCACATATCAGACCAGGGTTATGACGGATCACTGGAAGATAGTTTGTAAAATCAAACGTCAATTGTATACACCACCAATACACGAGATGACACTCTTTTCATCTTCTATGCTTGGAGTAAGGCCGCCCCCTCAAAAAATGTTGGATTGAAGGATGAGGTTCAACTAGCGCTGCATGGCTGGTTGGATTGTAGTGAGTATTACAATGAAATTAAAAATTTTAAACAAAAATTTCAAAATACAACAGATATATCAGTATCTAAAGCTATAAGGGTGTTGATGTGAGCAATATTACTATGAACTTTTATACATGCTAACCAGGATGTAGCTAATCGATTGAAAATTGAGGTGCCAGCAAAACGCCACAGGTGCCAAGTCTGTCCGAAATATTGTAGTCTGACTAGTGTGGGGTCTATTTCCCCTGCTAGCATCTTCAATTCAGCTATCGTACATAAGAAAATATATTAGGTGCAAATTTTTTTAGTTGCCATGCCGAAATAATATTTGTCAAGCCTTTGTCTTCATGAGTAAAGAATGAAAAAAAATATATACAGAAAATATATAATATAGCAATACAAAAAAATTATCGAACATTTCGTAAAAAAAATGTCTTGGAATGTTTATCAATGTATAGTAGTACCTCAAATGACAAGCGCCTTCACTAGCGGGCAAAAATTTGATTTACACAACAATTTGATAGCTTTAAAATAGACTACTATGATAATTATTGAGCGAGTTATTAATACATTCAGATGAATTGACAAGGTTTCCATAATCGTGTATTGGATACTATATGAATTGAGATTACATGGTACGACAAAACAGTTTTGTTGGGGGCAGATGGAAGTAAAGTTGTCACTTGCTTCCTACAAAATTGTCAAAGACAAGTAAAGTTGTAAATTTACAGCCAAAATATTTGTTCCACAATATCATAAAAGTCTCGGAAAATGATGGCCACTTTACTACCAGATGTGCCCTGCTCCATAGCTGATTTAGATACGAGTGTTCCTGAAGAACGAGTATTGCAAGCCGAAATGTAATTCACCAAAAAAAAAAACTATGACAGATATGCAAGATGAATATATTTATATATGACGAAGGTTTATACAATTTATGTCATGGAAATAATCTTAATTCCCGATTTCTAAAATTCAACTAACCCTTGAAAGTAAGAGCAAAAATGGGTCATTTCATAAAAAAATTGGGGCAGCCAAAATTACAAGAATATCCTGTAGAATATGTCATGTATTTTACAGGATATATATTCTACATCAGAAGTTTCTCAACCTTACAGACACGGCAGGCCAAATTGAAACTTTCCATGAAGTCTGCGGGCTACCAACTCAAGTAAATTTGTGACAGCTTAATAGAAGAGGGGGGCGGGGCCATAGGACCCCAAACGAAAAAGGGGGAAAAAATAATTGAAGACTTCTTATATATTCTTTTTCTAAATAAAATCCGAAAATTTCCATTAATTCTAGAATTACTCGTTTTTCAATGTTTTTAGCCATTTTCTGAAAATGATTGGCAGGTTACGCCAAAAAGCTCCAATGGCCAGATGTGGCTTGCGAGCCATGCATCAAATACCCCCTGATCCAGTGTTCACCAATACGCATAGCTAGATGTGTGATTCATACATCTAAACTCAATTTTACTCCGCATTTTGTTGAGGAGTGAAAATACTCTTTCACACACAAAATGTTACATACTTTTTTTTCTATTCAATACTTGGGAAAAAAAAAACTCTTTTTAACAAAATACTCTTTAAAATTTTAGAGGGAAGTGAAATTACTCTTCTAAAAATATACTTTTGGATAACACTGGCCTGCAAGCAGTAGAAATACTGCATATCTGACCTGCGGGTCTGTAAAGGTTGTGTGTACCCCTTACTCTGACCAACATACCTCAATTTTGTCTCCGTTACATCTCAGAGTTAATGTTTATAGATCAGGACTGGACAAATCATAGGTGGCCATGATGATTAAAAATTTAGTATTGGCTTTTGAAATTTTATTTTCTTTGGATAGTTACTGAATTGCGCGCCGAGAGCAGCGCAAAATGTTTGGAATTTATATCGGCACATCTGCCAACATGAAAGAGGGTCACCATGTCCTGAAAAAGTCAAAAGAAGCATTATTTTGGACCATTTTCTCTGCTTAAAGAAATTTTTGGTACCTAGTTTTTATTGAGATTTATCCAGTCCTGGTATATATGTGACCAAGAAATTTGTGAGATCTTCAGAAGAAGATTTGTGAATATATCACTCGTGCTCCTTCGAGAAGTGATGGTAAGAATGGTGAAACTTCTTGTATAGACCACAAAAGACTTTTGAGCGATTTGCCTTTCAAAACCAGTTGAAAAGGTAATTTTCCAGTTCCGCAGGTGTGAGACTGATTATTACCACCATGATAAAAAATGTATTTTCACAATTTATTACTTCACTCTACCATCTGCTGTACATCTTGAACCTTCGAATTAGGAACAGGGTTTTGCTACACCATTGTATATATCAACCTTGAGGTACCACCATTATATTTGTATATATTACGGCCAAAGTCTGAAATTAGCTGGTTTGTGAAGTGGCAGATGTCTGGATTTCAGGCTTTTGCCAGCCAGTTTGCAAAGTGGCTGCAGATCACTGGTGAAAGTCTGAAAAAAAGATATGATTTGGGGGTCAACGGTCCCTAGCTATGGCAACTCATATTGAAATCTTCAGGATGTGGCAACCATTTTTGTTTCAAAATTTCACAGAAAATATATATTATATGGCTTTTTCTATTTTTTCTCTCTCTCTCGTCACATGAAGATACATGTATAGCCATATCACACATTTTTTGGTGATGAAAAAAAAGATTTGGCACCTACCAGACCATTTTACATCAAACTTTGGCCAGGGATCTTCAGACATTTCATGAAGGTTGGCCAAAGCTTGAAAATCAGATTTTAGCCAATTGCCCGCACTTCAGACTTTGGCCATAACATATACATGTTATAAAAACAAATAGCAAAATCATTCCTTTTATTTAAATGCCTTAAACTATGACTAGATCAAATTTCCTTTTAAAAGAGTGAGCAGATAAATAGAAGCGCAAGACACACATTAGTCTGCTTTTAAATTTACAAAACCCATGGTTTCAAAACTTATAAAAAATGAAAATAATTGAACTTTTAATACTATTTTGTCAGAAAATTCCACAGGACTGGTTACTTCCAATCTACGGTATTCAAATGCCAACATTGAAATAGTGTGACATTTCCGCATTAGTTTGAAAAAAAAAAAAAAATTGATATAAATCAATCTGGAGATTCAAAATGTTGGATTTGTTAAGCACAGCCTTTCTTATTGAGGAAGAAAACGGTGCTTGACAAATCAAAAAGAAATTTTTAGGAGCCTGTCAAATTTTCCAAGAAAAAATCTTGAGAACAACACCAAGAAAAATTTACTTACAAATTTTCTGGTGCCCGTGAGAAGGGAGGCAAGTTAAGCCTCTGAGAAAATAATGAAATTCTACCTTCTCCCCTCCCTTTAAGTCAATATTAGAGCTTGAAAAATAGAAAAAAATCTAGGCGGCATTTTCTTTTGTTCAAGCATACATTCACGTATAAAATCTTTTTCGATACCAATATATATATATACAAATTCTTAGTTACAACGGTCACAGGACCTGTTCCTTCCTATACAGTCATCTTGGAGGCATGTGCCCATAAAATATAGATGGCCGCTGATTTGTGGGCCTTTGGTACATACCCTAGGCAAGAAACAGGACCTGGCTATAGCACCTTAGATTTGTCAAGCCCTGATCAATAATTCAGTTGGCACTAAAGAATGCTGTCCCATGGGGACACAAGCATTCCCCCCATTAGTTCCACACATAGTTTCTCTTCTCTCCCCAGCTGAAGAGACTACATTGACAACACATACCTATCAAATTAATTTATAGGAGCCCAACCTCGACACTTTTCTGACAAAGTTTGAATACATGTAAAGAAAATAATGGGTACTTATGTATCATGTCACAGATATTCCTGTTAGTGCAGAACCCACCAAACTTGCAAAGTGTGGTTTAAAGCATATGCGGTATATACTCAATGCTGCCACATAGTCAAGTTTAGGTTCAATCACACTCAAAACCGATAGTTAATGTCTCAACATAGTCAAAAGGATGCAGGGTCTAATGAGCTTGTGGCACGGAGGGGGGGAGAGATCAGTGCCTTGCCGAACCATCATGACAAAATAAAACAGCAGTGCATTACTCATCTATTACCGGCACTAAATCACATTGTTTGACAATTTTAAAAATGGACAACGGGAAAAATACATGATACACAATAAACATGCTCAGAGAATGATAAATTTCAGGCACCAGGTATACAACTAGAAAATCCCCCACCCTGCGATTGCTAAACTGAAAACTACAGATAAAATTTTGACATCTCAACAGTTTGTTTGTAAACATAGGAAAAGGAATATCGTTTGTAGCCTAAATCTTTTTCTTTGATTTGTCAAGCTCTGATTGTGCTTAACAACATACTTGAAAGCAGTTGAGATTCTGTGCAAAAACTATTGAAACTTAGTCTACAAACAATTCAATTCAGCATAACTGTTAGATAGTTTTTTAAAATTATGAATCCATGGAAGAATCTAGCCGCAATACACTCACAACTTTTTCCCTGTACAAAATAATATATCACAATAGTATTGTAAAAAAAATGGTTCATCGGAATATACGAGAACTATACAACTAGAATTTTTTGTTTAATAAACACTGAATATTCATATTTGTTAATATTGTGAAAAGTTCGTTTTTACTCGGAAGAATGTAGCTTAATCTTTCTTATCTTTGTCATCAGCGTTGTCCCCAGCATAATATTCTGTAACTCTTTTTTTGTCAACTGGATAAAGCCAGCGTTGATACAGATAAATGGCAAACACAATATCATCCCTGAAACATGCGATCCGATGAGCAGTCGGCATACTGATGATGAACGCGAAAAGGTCATCCACGATGGTGTTGAAAGCCTTGTACATGAAAACTTTCCAAGGCAAGTGCGCCACAGACTTCAGTTTGTAGTTGATGAACAGCTGCGGCATCATGAATATGAATCCGAATGCGTAGACGCCATTAACGACGCTCTCGAGAAACCAGGAGAACCAACTGACGTGTTTGACAAAAAACAGGGAATATGCGGCGTACATGATGCAGCAAGGACCGATGAGCCACATCAAGTACTTCATGCCCTGAGAGTCGTACTCATCAGATTTTTTCTCTTCCTCGGTCACGGCTCCAAATTCGAATTTGGGGCGCCAACCCAGCCAACAAACCTTTAGCTTCAGAGCCTTTGAAACCTTCCAGATCTCTATGATCACAGACACTCCATGCGGCACTAGAACGAGCAGGCTGGTATGCTGGTCTTTGAGATAGACAAAAACAATGCCCTGACTGATGCAGCGCCAGACCAAACTGCGAAACGACAGACCAACGATAGTCTTGCGGTGCCTCCAGAAGCTTATATCATTCTTGAATGCTAGGGCGTCAAACAGCAAGTGAAACCCAGAGACAACAAACGTCAAAAAGAGGAGATATATATGCGTGTCAAAGAAAATGGATCTGACATCGTCCATCTCCTTGTCTGAGAACCCGACTGCTTGAAACATCTGCAATGAATGCTCCAATATTAGAATCAGTCGCATCTTGCCAAGTGGAACTGGGACGTATGATATCTTGAGTGGCATCACAGGGGTAGATCTATTCACTTCGAGGAAGTCTTTCTCCAGGACACCGAAGTGATCTATGTGCAGTATCGGTAAATAGTTCCCTCTCTTGTTGTACCTGAAATGAGGCGCCATCTCCTGGGGCACTTGATAGAGCCGTATTGATTCGGACATGCAATGGACCAGCATGTGCGGTATCCAGTGGATGACCAGTTTCTCATCGGTTAGTCCTCGAGCCTTCGAACGGCCATCATCTTCACCGCTGGATCCCTTCGCATCCAAGAGGTTTATCGCTTCTGTCTTGGGAACAAGGTGCTTGGTCAGTGGAGCTGAACTCATAGACGTCATTTCCGTTTTGAATTGCACAGGTGAATGGAGATTTCCCCTACCGTCGGTGGGCTTGACGAAAACGTGGAGGTGCAGCGAACCGTTGTTCATGGTAGCCTTCGGTACGGTCACGTTGAGATCTATATCGAAGGGTCGAGATATATCGACGTCATCCGCCGACCAAACATTCGTCAACAAGTGCACGACGTCCTTGGAGCCGCTGGCGACGAACACGGACATCTGGAAACGCGTCGATTCCGACCAAGATGGCTTGATGCATTTCTTCTCCGACAGAGGGCACCGACTGGGATTGTAGATCTTGTAAATGTTCCACACAGAATTTACGATGTACGCTATGAAAACTACGCTCAATGTGGTGCTGAGAGACGGGAGACTCAAAAATGAAGAACGTTTTTTCTTAGGAGGAAGTACTGGCGCCTGATTGCCATCCATGTTCAGAATATCCTATTTACTATGCAGAATTCACTATTACCAACACAACTATCACACCCGAATGTAAACTTAAGTAGTTGTAGTAGTATTTCTATAATGATCGATTTTATGTCTAAAAACTCATGAGGAATTTCTCTTTATATCTCCTTATCTCTCTTGTAATTTGATATTTTGAGCTTTTCCATGTTTTGTAAACTAATTATTTTCTTGAACAAGTGGTTTTTTTTTCCATTTAGTAAGTTCCAGCAGGACATGATTCAACTCCACTTATATATATTTCTATATAGTGTGGTGTTCTTCATGGAGGAATGAATAACAGGAGGTGACATCAGGAACGAAAATTGAAGCCGTTGTGGCAACCCTATGGGCTGACGAGTAAGCCCAAACAAACAGCTCTTTTCCCTATACTTAACATGTGTTTTGCCGGATCGAATTCTCTTAAAATATTAATAACTAAATAAATTTAAGCACCATGACTGTTTAATGCGTCTTCAGGTAATCTACATGATCCCATAAAGGAGAGAGATAAAACTTTATCCTTGTATAAGGGGTATTTATATTTTTAATTTATTTTTGAAAGGGGAAGATCATTTTTCACTCTCAACTCGTCATAAGTTTTTAGTTCAGTGCCTTCAATTCATTTTAAAAATTCGATGTATGACATTAATATCTATGGAAATATGATTAATTAAAATAATATGAAGCTGCAATAAAATGCAATTTCATAATTTTTTTCTTTTAACTGTTTGTTTTGCCTTTTTGTTTCGTTCATCATTATCATAGATCCGGGACATTTCGAAAGTGTTTGAGGCCCGTGGGCGCTCGTCTTAAGGTTTACATGAAGAATTTTGATTTCTGAAGCAATCCTGAGGTGCTCGAGCACCTTCTGACAGGGCCGTAGCTAGGCTTTTTGGCACCCGGGGCAAACAGCATTTTGCCGCCCCCGTGCCTCAAACATGGGCGGAGATACGGGGGGGGGGGGCAAAGGTGGAGTCGACTGATCTAATGTATATATGAGCTGACATCATCATCATCATCGTGCCCCCCCCCCAGCAATAATGACCTTGCCCCCCCCAGACTTTCAAGTCAATCTCCGCCTATGGCCTCAAAGTACTGGAAGTGCTCGAGCGTCCTCCGCCACTGTGTATTTATGGTTTTGCTGCCTGTAGGCTGTACAAATTTCGCCACCCTTCTTCCGTTCCACTCTCATATTCTTGAATACGTATTACTGGAAATATATGCCACCCATCCGAACTTTCCGCTATGTAGATGTATTGAGAAAAAAATATTAAAAAATAAAAAACTTTTTTTTACGAGCGATAAGTCATCTCTCTCTGGCCTATAGTGTTTATAAAAATAATCTGGGCTTTTTTTTTCCCTCTTCATTTTGTACCAATTACTTTGCTTTTAAAGTGGTACGTGTACGAAAATTTGACAAAAAAGTTTCGAATTGAATTCTAAATTGAAATCTAAAATTGTGTCTGTGTTCGTCGAGTTTTTGCCTGGAATGGAGAAATATTTCTACAATATTTTAATATAAACAGCTGAAAAGCGTTATATATGCTAATGTTTTGCATATATAATATGTTTTTCGCAAAAAAAGGCAGATTTTTTTTCAAACACCGCTTGTTCAAGTGTCTTTAAACATTGTATTTCTCTCAGCACTGAGGTATTACATGTTTTGGCATAATTTTTTTAAAATTAAAATGCCAAGAAGAAATTTTGTGGCACAAGATATGGGTAAATTTTGGTTATTTTTGCAAAAGGTTCCATGTTATTGAAGTTAATATTCGAAAACAAGTAACAACTAAAATTGTAAAAGCTCTCGTTCAATTGTATAAATATATCCAAAGAATTTGAGAAAAAAAAATCGAGTTCCTAAAGTGAATAGTAAATTTTTAAATGATTTTTAAAAATGGGGATGTTTCTCATAGGAAAGCATGGGAAGCCACGGTTTGTTTGGGCTTACTTGGTCCCTTTAATAGAGCGATCACTGGCTTCATCTGGCAACCCAGATTCCCCATGCTTTCTCAACGGAGGCGCTGGTCGCGTCACCTCCTGTTATTCATTCCTCCATGGGTGTTCTTGCATAACTTAACAACTTTGTGTACTCAGTGATGCTAGCCAAAAGCTGTATAATTAATATTGTAATCAGTGGTTTTATTTTTTTTTTGGTAAAAAATTTGGAGATGATCTATAGCCAAGGTTTCTAGAATATATAAGGTTAAGTATTAGCAAGCGCGCGCTTCAGAATGAAACTGGTTTTGACGTCACCCGATTCCTCACGTGACCCACTCAAACGGGAGCATAATGTAAAATTGTTGGTTTTTCATGAATTTTTTCGCATAGTCTTTACGCTCAAAACTTCATCAGTTTTTTTGAGCGAATGCCACAAAAACCACTTATTGTCAAGATATTTTTTTTTAATTTTTAAAAAATTTATTTGATTTTTAATGAATTTTTTTCCCAACTCATGCATGCAATGTTAAGTCAATGGAAGCAGCTTCTCTCTTCCACGAGAGGGAAATTCTTGAAACCATGAGAGGGAAATTATCAGGAACGCATTTTTAGGGAGAAAAAAAAACATACAGGGAAAGAAAAATATTAGATACATTTGAAAGTGTTTAATAGTTTTGGTTGAATTAAAAAAAAATTCTTGGTAATAACAGTTATTATTAATTATTAATTACTAGTTATTTATTATTAATTATTATCATTATTTTGAACTCGCCCACACCTGAACTTGTTTAAACAGTTATAATGTAGTGAAATTGATTCCCAAACAGGATGCCACGGAACCGTGGGTAAGGGCCAATAACAAGAGGAAGGGGTTTTCGTTCGTTTTTTAACTGCATCAAAAAAAGTAATCGCGCTCTTTTCTAGTGCAGTCTTAACGCATGGGCCCACCCGGACACGGCCTGGGGGTCTCACGCAGAGGTGGCCCACATGATAATGAGATATCGTTCGAGATTAAGCATGCAAATTGGTAAGCAATCACGGGGCCGCAAGGAGGGGGAAGCAGTGATGTCTGGTGCCCTGGACGCTGAACCAGAAGGGGTGCAAATTTCAACCTTTAACCATAGGGGGAGATTGACTTGGAAGTCTGGGGGGGGGGGGGGGCACGATGATGCCAATTCATATATACATTAGATCAGTCGGCTCTACCTTTGACGCTGGGGGGGGGGGGCATGCCCCCACGCATCCCCCAGTAGCACAACGATATAGTACAATATTTGGACCATATCGTTATATATCGAAATGTCAGAGGAATATCAGATATCATAACTATGATATAGAACGATCTCGTCTTATATGGTGCAAATTATTTATGATGTTAATTGATCAAATGTTTAATTTTTCAGCCGAATATGTATTTGATTCCATGTGAATAATCTCTACTTTGAAGGACAACAACTTGGGACAATAAATTATTTTAATATAGTTTGAAAAACATAGATCTATATCGTGCACCTGACAAAGATCTATATCAGATTCTCGATATAGACCTGATATAGATCTATCAAAGACGACATAGCTCTATATCCTGAGCATGACATACATCTATATCGTGAACCTGACAAAGATATATATCAGATACACAATATGCTGATATATCACCATATTGTGTGCCTATAAATAAAAATATTGCCTTGAAATAAAAATTTGGAGGAAATTTAAAGTCGAGTGTACAATTCTTTGTTTGAATTGAAATTAAAAACGTTTGAATTTTTCATATGAAATTTTGATTTTAATAGGATTAATTATGTTGATATATCAAAATCATTTCGTCAGTTATAATTGAATCCTTACTGTGTATGTTTTACATCGTAGATGTTGGTATTTTAGAAGGAGCGAGAACTTATCCACCAGTGGCTTTAATTGCCACTTTATAATTGCACATATTTTTTAATTTAAAAAAATTGCTTTTGTTTTTGTTGTATGTGTGTTTTTCTTAAAATTATTTATTTTTTTCCTTTGATGTTTTCATTTCTTACCATACTTTGAGAATTTTAACTCTTTTGTGATGCATATTTTTTATTCTGTATTTTTTGTTTCATTAGCATATAAATTAATAGTTTTAAATAAATAATATACTACACAATACATTAATTTGTTTCTTGTGTTTTTTGTATTATATATAATTTCTTCAATTATAATATAATTTTTCTATTATCTGCCTCAAAATGATAAATATGTCTCACAATTTCTATTTTGTAATCTTCTATTTGTAATACATGAAAATGAATGAAGTAAAAAAAAGATTACTTGTAATTTAATGTTATAATAAGAAACTATAACCAGTGCTGTTGTGGTGCGTTGGTAAGATACGGGGTAAGAGATGGGAAGAATTCAGGGTACATGGGTTCAAATCCACCCACCTCCAAGTAATTGCACTCCCCCCCCGAAAGAGCGCCATCTATCGTCCAAAATTTGAAGTACTTGAATATATCACATTCACGATATAGATCTATTTATCTCCGACTATGCCTTTTTTAGCCAGAACGATATCGTGGCCCGATATAGATCTATATTGAAAACTGAAATTTTACGATATAGATCTATATCTTTGTGCTACTTGGGTCTCCTCCCATGCCTTTAACCTCTCATTCAATATTAAAAGGAGGCACTAAAATGCGTGCTTGTCCCGACTGACCAATCATCTAGTTGCGGCACTGTGTAACCATTTCTAGTTAGGTAGGGAGGTCTTAAAAAATCAATTTTTCCGGAGACAGTGAGACGGGGGGGCTGTGATTCCCGAATGGTGAGCCACATCATCTTGAGATGCCATTGCTATTTGTACCGCAAATATTCTGATATTCTGCTGATACTTTTATTGAAAATTGTCTTATTACTACACATAGGCGTACGCAATATTTTCTCAAGGGCTGGGGTCGGGGTTTCATTTTTTTTCTGATGGGGGTGGGAGGCCCGTCATTTCAATATTTTCTGGGGGGGGGGGGGACAAAGAACTTATACTCAATATATGTATACACATATATCTCTTGTAGTGCATTTTTTGAAGAACCCTGCTTTATAATACGTTTGGTTAAACCTAGAGTGCACAACTTCCGGTCCCTCATGGCCGAAATTAGGCAGCTGCAAAACTTGAAATTTTATTGAATCCATTGATGAAAAATATGTCGATTTATTAAAAGACACACACATATGGTAGTGAATCTGCAGCACCCCACATCCTTGGATGGGGACCTTAATTTTTGAAAGGACCCCCAGACTAAGATTTTTATCCGGCTTTCTTGGTTGAAATTCAAGAAAATTTATATTTTTATATATTTATATAAACATAAAGGCCGGTTTACACGCACCGTTTTGTCGTCCGTTTTGGGGGGGACCAAACCGGTCTGAAAATCGTGTCATTTTTTGGGGGTGTCTACACGCAACGATTTTTCAACCGTTTTATCTTGCGATCCAGCTTGTGACTGTTGATGGATGTCCACAATGGAAGACGCGCTCTTGCTATTCACTCTTTACCAATTACATCAGTTGCAGAAGAGCAGGAAGAAAAATAAAAGAAATCGCAGGTCAGAGACATAATTTACTATATTAAAGAATCGATGAAGTGGAGGGAACATAATATAAAATCAAAATACAAAAAAAAAAAAAAAAAGAAACGAACTATTCACAAAAAACGAAAGTTACCCAACAAAAAAATGTTGGCGCACTGCCATGGGTGGAGATACGCCTGGGGGGGATACACCCCCCCCCCAGCCTCAAAATTGAAGTCGACAGATATAATGTATATGCGTATATATGAATTGACATTATCATCATGCCCCTTCCCCCCAGACTTCCAAGTCTATCTCCGCCTATGCGCAGGGCAAGAAAAATACGTACAACTGAGGTCGGTAAAAGGCAAAAAGTGCCCTGAAATATGTCTTCTGATACGTGGATTTTATAGACTCCTTTGAATGAAGTCTATAAAGCCTATAATACCATTTCAACTTTCGGGGGTCACCGAGAGATGTGCAAAAAGTTTGACCGTTTTCTTCGTAATTGTTTACTTAATCCGAGGTGCCCTCGGTCCGATCCTCCTCGAATTATCGAGAGACTGCCGTAACTCTCTACTTGAGTTAAAATACCACTTTCAGAAGTTTCTCGATAAGCAAAATGGATTATGGCGTGCAAAACATTTCGTACTACCCTCAGCCCGAAATTCCGTATCTACATAAAAAAAGTTTTAGGTGCCAATACTGATCAAAAAATGTTTTTGACCAGTTCAGCAATTGCAGATCGCAAAGTTATAATTAAAAAAAGTACTTTATTTATACAGCCAAACACGGTTAAAATGATATCGAAGATTCTGCGAAATTTTTTTGGTGCAAACGATTCGTCCTTAGTAGAGCCCGGAAGTTCAGGCAAAATGCCACATAAATGTTTTTTTTTTACTTATTTTTAAACTTTTCCGGTAAAAATGCCTTTTTTGAAATTGTCGTGCCATAAATGCCTATTTTACCAGTTTTAAGTTTATTAGTGAATTTCAGAGGCATAATCTGTAAAACTTGAATATTACGGGCATTGAAAACTTCAAAAAAAAATCGCTCTTTTTAAAATTTCACAAATCTCAGTATTACTTATCGTCAGAAAGCCGCCTTCCCCAGCCCCATTTAGACGCAACTAAGTGATCTGAGAGATTGGTGTTGGCATGTATTAATTTTGCTTTGACCGGATGATATTAGCCGTGAATGATTTTGTTTCAGATGAACGCAGTCCGTGTTAGAAAAGCGGAGGAAAGTTAGAAATTTGTTTCTCCTCACAGGCTTCATATGTCTCGCTCAGGCATTCGACTGCGTTGTATGAGTATAGTGGCTTGAAGTAGTCTTGTATACGTAGTAATATAAAAATATTTTTTTCTTTTTACAAAAATAGAACACGATAGCCATGTTTCAACTATAGAAATGATAATGATTATTCAAAATGATACGACAAATAAACGAGAATAAACTCGAGATAGCTCCACAGATCATTATCCCTACCGACCCCGCGTCTGGTAATCGTGGCCCTGGAATTAGTAACCTAATCCTGACGGTCTAGTAACATTTTATTTTTGACTTGAAATCCATTTAACTTAAATAATAATGCAGTTATTATACATTGTAATTAAAATAATAGACGGATTAAGTACAATCGATTTTTCAGCTATTTTTTGGGCCCTTAGTTTTTAGTTATTTATAGTTTTTTTTTCCATTAAAATTATGTCTTTTTTTGTGCCTATTTTATTCATTTTTAGTGCCTTTTTGCCTGCCTATTTCGACCATCTTTAGTGCCTAAACTTCCGGGCTTTAGTCATTACAAGCGAGGCTGACGTACTTATTTTTTGGATCAAAAATGTAATCAGATGAAATCAAATATAATGTAAATAAAGTGTTCATTGACCATAATTGATCTAGAACAGTACGGTGAATTGGGATCATAAATACGAGGCATCACCAATTTTTGCTAAAAATATAACCGATTGTAGGTAGAATTATCGAAAATTGGGGAATTTTCTTAAAAAGACATGCCATAAAAACAAAAGAAAGAGTGACAAAAAAATGAATCGTTGTAACCGAGGGCGTTGAATTTCTTCGACGTTGTAAGCAACGTTCATGAAAATTCTTCTGTATGGGAATTAGTCATTCCGCCAAGAATTGTTGTTATAGAAAAATTGTCATTAAAACCGCGATCGTTATAAATAGGTCTGACTGGGAAAAATAAATTCAGAAAATTAAAATAAAATACAGGGGATCCCGCTTATAACGTTTCAAAAAACCGCCATGAGAAAACGTTGTAAGCGGGAAAACGCTTTTAACGGGAAATCTTAATGAGAATCACCTAGACCCCCCCCCCCCAAAATTATTTGCATCAAGCGCGAAAACGTTATAAATGGGGACGTTATGACCGGGATCGACTGTACACGAAAATTCATTCGATAAAAAAAAAGGGTTCGAGGAGGGAAAAACTGACGACAAAATGGAAATGCGTTTACACGCACCCTTTTATCGTAGGATTTCACGGAAACTATTGCTCGGCCACCAGATTTTTTGACGCGACCTTGAACCACTTGACCTTCGATTTTTTCCGTCTACACGACACCATCTTATCGCAGACACTCCCTCTTTTCCCCAAAACGGACGACAAAACGGTGCGTGTAAACCGGCCTTAAGACCGATAACTAAAGCCCCTACAGCCCGGTCTGCCTTTCCCATAAATTGGCCATGCCTTAACACTGTGATGAGCCCTCGGTGCAAGGGACTCACCCTATCAGACTTAAAGCGCCAGTTATCCCGATTCAAAATCTTATTTCACAGTATTAGACATCAGGGTCGCAACTAGATGCTTGGTCAGCCGGGGCAAGCATGCATTTTGACGCCCTCTCATAATGTTGAAGGAGAGATTAAAGAGTGAAATTTGCACCCCCTCTAGCACAGCGCCCGGGGCACAAGACCCACCTGCACCCCCTCCCCCAGTTGCAGCCCTGTTAGACATTATATTGTTTTACATATTTCTCGTGAACGCGAAGCTTTGTAACCACCTGCACTGCCCATACCCAGTCTGCCCATGCGCTAGAACGGCCCTACTTACTGGGGCGTCCTCCTCGGAAATATTTTTTACGGATCCAAATTCGAAGACCCTCCCAAGCCCCTGAAAGAAATTTCGGTGGATTTATAGAGCAAAAATTAGTTAACCTCTGGGCCCAACCCCTATCACCAGGACCGCAAAACTGTTCTTGCCGCTGAATGACTAAATCCGGTCCTGCCCCCGGGCCATAGGCACTGGAACTTGGGGTTGAGGCAGTTCGACCCCTCCCTAATAAATTTTACGAGGGGGCTGAGCACCCTCCCCATAATTAATAAATATACAATGCAACAACCACTGCCCCACCCGCATAAGGGCTAGAGTCCGGTATATGTGGGACTACCAGTCCCCCACCCATAGTGGTGGGATGACAAGAGATTCCATGCGGCTCGCGAAAAAGTGTTGTTAAGAAAGTACCTAGTGCTTACAACACGATAATTGTATCAGAGAGAGTTTGTGGCCAGCAGCTAAAAAGTACACGCCTGGGATCACGTATGCGAAATCGAATTATATTATATAATGCACTAATGATTGTGCTGCAGTAGTAACTATGCAGAAATTATTCGAGCATCAATTAAACATTTTGAAATTAATTTTATCCCTGTTTTCATTGTCATATGGCCCGCAAACCTAAGACTTTGAACATCTATGTCGGGGCCCAAATCAGACATGGGGGTTATCCGTGACTTGGATCAAAGACGTTTTGTTAATCAGTGAACGCATGTTGTTTAAATGTTGGAGCTAGCGGGCAGGGCCGTAAACGGAAGGGGAATGGGTGGGTCTGGTGCTCCGGATCCTGGGCTAAATTTTATCCTCTAACCTTTCTTTCGACATTACAAGGGGACACCAAAATACTTGCTTGCTCCGACTGACCGAGCATCTATTTGCGGTCCTGTCCCAGGGCAAATGCTTCACTTCCCCATGCGGAAATCAGGCCCTGTTTCAACAAGTTCAACAAGTAATGTGGGCAGAGCCGCAACCGATGCTTGGTCAGCCAAGCAAGTACATATTCTGGCGCTCCCTTGTAATCAGGGTCGCGACTAGGGGGGGGGGGGAAAGAAAGCAATTGGGTCTCGTGCCCAGGGCATGCCCCCACAAGGGGTGGGCTGGCAAGGCTCCAGCCCTGGGGAGCCGGGACGATTTTCATTATTTTTTGTATTTCACGCTATAAATCCATCATAAAAGGGCCCGTGAAAGTCTGGTCGGGGGACCCGCAAAAGATTCCAGCCTAGGGGCCCCACTCCAGGATGTGGGGGCCATGGCCCAGGGCGCTGGACCAGAGGGGGAGCAAATTTTATTCCCAAACCTCTCCTTCAATATTACAAGGGGGCGCTAAAATGCTCACTTGCCCTGGGTGACCAAGCATCTAGTTGCGGCCCTGCTTGTAATGTTGATTGAAGGAGAGGTGAAAGGGTGACATTTGCCCCCTCCCCAGACTAAACCAGACGCCAGTTGCGGCTCTGAATGTAAGGCCGAGTTATAAGAAAAAGATGAAAATTTATTCCAATTAATACATTCCCACTGAACGTTGAACATCAAAAGGCCATAATTTATAGGGAAAATGTTTTCCCCCATTCTGATAATTCCCTTTCCGTTTCCCTTTTCGATTTTACAAACGTGCATACTTCCCCTTGATTTAACATTGCATACATGGGTCGAAAAAAAATCTGTCAAAACTATAAAAACTTTCAAAAAAATAAAAAAAATACAATTTGATAATCAGCGGTATTTGTGGCATCTACTCTGAAAAAATGATAGAGTTTTATGAATTAGAACTATGCAAAAAAAATTATCAAAAAACCGTAATTTTATACTCAGTGTTCCAACGGGAGAAGGTCGCGTGAGGAATCGGGTGACGTCACATGATTTTTCGAAAAGAGTAGCTAGAAAACCGGTTTTACAGCACCCCCCACCTGATCTATAGCCACTGAGCTATAAGTAAACTTTACTTGTAGCTCAGTGTCTGTAGCCATGGATATTCTAGTTAAGACGCCTTCATATATATGTATTAAGGAATTCTAGTCACAGAAACACTACTTTTGATCATCAGCACCACGCATGCGCAAATGCAACACCACGACTTGCTTATATTTTTTGCGCATGCGCTTTACTTGATTTATTACTTTTATTACCACGAGCACCACATGGGATTATTATTGCTCTATCGATCCTGTTGATCGACGATTGGCTGTTGATGATGCAACAAAAATGAATAGATTACCCACTGAAAGCAATTTGGTGAAAAAACTGGCAGTGCATGGTTGCGTCAAAATTTCATTTTGTTCATACGCTGATCTTTCCGCCATTTCCTCCCTTTTTGCGCTTTTTTTTTTTTTTATCGAGGATTTAATTTTTTGGTAATTATGTCGTTCTTGCAAGAAGTGAACAGTGAACACTTCAGCAGTGTTCAGAGTGTGCTCAATAATCTAGCACCGAAACAGTAAAAATTTTCTGGTGATGATGTGGTTCTTGTCATTGCAATAGAATTTTTTTCATTCAGTTCAGCCCAAACTGGAGCACACCAAAACTGGAGAGAGATTTTCCATAATTGGTGTTGGTAATGCCATCTACAAATTTATAAGAAACTATTGCGGTGATTATTATCTGTCAGTCAAGAAAGCAGAAATTTCCATTCGGTTCAATTTCGTTCCGTTCAAGTACAGCCCACAAACTGAAAAATGAGTCCAGTCTTTTCTTAATGCCGGGTCTTCCTAGGAGCAGGTTTCCTGTGCCTCGCGCAACGTGATTCGCCCAGCGCGACACGCCGTCCACTCACAAATAAGAAAAGCAGCATGACTGGTTTCACACAGAGCGCAATACGCCTCACGACAGCGTTTTACGTCGAGCGTTATTGGCCGACTGCTTCTGGAGGAGTCAAATGCGTCGTGCGCCGCGGTTTTGCCAATTTTCTCTTCACTTGTGTTTTCTTTCCCTTCCCTTCAAACCGGAGCAATGCGGACGACACAGTAGCTGATGCCAAGGCCTTGTACTATAATATAGCCTCCCTGATCTGATGGAACTCAAGGAAAATACAAACGAGTAGCGGGATTACGTAACACGTTTCTGCCGGCGCACAATGGTCTAATTCGGTTCACGGGGCGCCAAAAATTTATTCCTAGGAAAAAAAAAAAACTCGGCTTTAACACTACCTCAAAAAAAGCAGGTGAGAGCTGAAGACGGAATTTTCTCTCGCATGCTATTGGTGCTGCCATCTAACCCCGAAATTAGAGACTCCTCTTGCAGCACTGAGCTATAAAAGTAAACTTACATAGCTCAGTGTCTTGCAGTGGCGGTAATGTTTCCTCAAGGTCATACAAACAAAGCCCATGAACTGAGCTAGGTATTTTTTTTAAGGCAGCGCTTCCAAAAGAAAGAACTTTGCAAGGAAAATTTTGACCCTCCAACCTTTCCCTGAAAGAAGACATTAACATTATTTGTTTAAACTATGATCATACAAATTATGAAATTGATCAAAAGTTTTGATGGTTGCAGAAAATGACGTCATAATTTGACACAATTTGATCATCATCACCATCACTACAACCTTATTGTAAACAGATCTGGCAACAAGTCTCTCGTGTTGTGTTTACAAATTTTTTTGACCACCCAAATTTTCCCTATGGGTTACGACACCACGTAATAATTTCCATTTATTTTTTAATTATTCAACATTGTTGCTTTGATTTTCATTGATCCAAGACATTTTTCAAAGATTGCGATAATTTACTTAAAATAGATAAAATGTGACACTTAAATCTCCGGACTTGCGCATTGATTGAGATCTAATTTCACAAATGTTGGTTATGTTTCTTTTTTATTTAGGTTATAATTTTATAAGCTATTTAAGTTGAAACTTGGTATCTTGACAGCATCATAGGGGGCCTCGAGTAACCTGAGGTTCCGGGCCCCCCTTTGCTGGCTTAAAGCAGCAGTTTACAAATACAGCCAATTTGAAAATTTACTCTAGAAAAATGGTAGAGCTCATTATTCTGATGCCCCGGGTACTAGAGGCCCACGGGTCGTGAACGGGTAAAATCATGCTTTAATATGGTCTGGGTTTAAAGCATATTGAGATAATTGTGGGTGCATCTATTGTAAATGTAAAAAAGGAACATCAAATAGGGTGCTGGGGGAAAAAAGAAGTTAGGCTAACCACTACAGCTTGAAAACTTGCGCATCAAAGTTTTTGAGTGAAACTACAAGTAAAACTAAGCATTTTCCACATACATAACTTTCATGAGTGCTGCATGTTTTCGAAAATTTTTTTTGAAATTATAGTAAAGGTCAAAAGTTGAAAAAGAACAAGCATGGTTCTTCTGTCGTCCACAGAAAGAAATTAGAATTTTTTCTCGTGTTGGTCTAACAGTTTTTTTGATCAGTCATGCGCTGTGAAATCAATGTCTTTTTCCTGAAAGATTGAAGATGCTAAACACAATATAATTATTGGATATTAAAGTTTGCTCTTAGAAAAAAAAAAAAAGGGGTCTGATCATGAAATATGGCGAGAAGAATCAAAAGATTGAAGACTGTTGGTTACCATTTCATAATTGCGCCAGATAGTCATGGACTGTAAGCTTTTGCACAAAAAGGTCTATTTACATAATCATTCGTTAAGAAAAACATGATTATTTACAGTTTTGACGTGAAAAGAAAAATTCTCTTGCCTTGTGCAAGTCGAACAGTACATAATGTGTTAGAAAAACAATCCGAATGTCCAGTATTCAAAAATAAAGTGCAAACTTTCCCTTATAAAACAGCACAGACAAAAGCGAGTGCAGGTTGTAGAAAAACATGTACCATGTGTACTTGTGTATAAGCTGAGTAATTTTTTTTGAAAAATTTGTACCTTAATTTGGGTGGTCTGCTTATATATACGGGTCAGTTTTTGAGAAGAAAATATCCCAGCATAATTTACCAAATCCTATAGCTACATGGGTTCCGCATGACTAGCTTGAAGATGCCCAACATTATTGGAGAATTTTAGACGTAGCGTTACTAAATCATTAGAGTAATTTTTATAGCTATAGATGTTAGTAATCTTTCTTTCCTTAAACCAGTCATGACTCCAGTCTATCACCATGTGTGGGCATTTGACTACCGATTGAGTTGTGCCATATGTGTAAGTCTTAGCTTACACTTTCAGCCTTTCTTCTTAAAGTCGGCTTATAGTTAACATTCTGAGTGTGTATCTAGTGTTGTGTCTGAGTTTTCAGTGCTGCCATCTACATCTAAAATCAGAGTGAAACATAGTTGTAGGCCTGTTACTTTCTATGGCGAGACTTTTGAACTAAGAGATTGGATCACATTCGTGCCTTGAAGTTGGGAACCACAGAAAACCAACTTCAGCCAACCACCGCTGTAGCGACAGTGAGGTATTGAACCTGTGTCCTCGTTATGCGAGTCTGTCACTCGACCACCACAGCAACTATGCTACTAATCAGTAGAGTGATTTATGTAGCTATGCTCAAATTCCCACATAACCGATGATGTTAAAGCCAAACCAAAAAAAAAAATCAAAAATGTTGTTGGCTTTGATACCTGGTGGATCAATTTAAGAGTCTTTTGAAAGATTATTTAAGGAATTTATGGGCCAAATGGATGAGAATTATTTTACTGGTGCAGCTTACACGCCATAGGGGTGCCAAAACTGTTCCACATGGGTAATAATAATTAACGATAAAATAATTCTTCTGAATTCATCATCGTCCATTCCCATCCCATTCTGAAACTACAGTTGATCCACTAATGACTGACTCATAAAGATTTGTACATTTTCATCTTCATACCCTTATTCTGTAGAACTTGGCTTACTCTTGTTGTGTGGATCTCACCCAGACACAGCCTGAGGACTTCATGACAATTTGATGTCTACAATTTGCAAGAGTTAGCATGTAAATTGGTAGGCAGGTATTTTTAGCTAGGTAGAGGGGCCTCAGAAAAATCAGTTTGCCCAAGGGCCCTATGATGCTGTTAAGAAGGCCCAAGCTTACTTTATGGAAATTGCACGAAACACCTCATCCAAATACTCAGCATTGATGTGATCTATTTTTTGAAATGTATTAATTTTTCTGAATTTGTGCATTCCGTTTGATGAAGGTCTTCAACTATACAATCAATCAAAAATTCTAAAATTTTTCGCCAGACTCTTAGTGATGAAAACAAATTGTGCATAAAAAAAACCATTTCGATAACTTTTTGTGGTGCCCCTTTTTTCCTGGTGTCCCAATCACGTGCTTATTTTGTGTAATGGTTAATCCGGCCCTGTTTGGACCCTTCTCTCGTAAGAAGGGGCTTTTTGAAATTTGACTCCTACAGGGTGGTCATAAGAGGGTTCAAAGGTTATATATAGAGAAATCAGTCTCAGGAGCCAAAACTGCTGAAAAATAAATATGGACTTGGGTCAATACTTTAATTTTATCATGTTAGCACCAAGTAAGAAGGTTTTTTTTTAAAAAATTCGATCCATGAGGGTCATAAAAAGGATTCAAAGGCAATATAGAAAAATCATGCCGAGTCGGAACTGCTGAAGCTGTACTTATGAAATTTAGTCAGTTTTAGTTTGTAATGTAGAGACTCACTAAAAAAGATATCTCAAAATTCAACATCTAAGGGGGTCATATGGGGGGGGGGGGGGCTGGGCTTTCAAAGGTTATATGGCACAATCATCGCTGAGTCCAAACAGCAGAAGCTATAAATATGATATTATTAGTTAGTATTATATTTTATAATATAGAGCAGCGGTTCTCAACATCTGACTCGCGGAGCCCTTTTCAGCATATAATTTGTATGGCGGAGCCCTTTTTTGTACATATTTTTTATGGCAGAACATTGTAGGCCTCTTTTATTTACTTATCTATCAAATTTACTGATTCATTTTATTTTCTTCGAGTCGCTGCGGAGCCCCTGGGAGGTGTACACAGAGCCCTTGGGGCTCTGCCGAGCACTGGTTGAGAACCGCTGATATAGAGAATCACTACGGTAAGATTTCTGAAAATTTAACTCCAACGGGGTTCAAATGTAATATGGAGGAAATCATTGTAGAAAAATTTTCTGATTACCAAATCCACATGAGCGAAGCCAAGGGTTACAGTTAGTGTAAAGAATAAATGAACATTTAACATGGCAATAGCAAACAATAAACATTTAACATTTCTGAATGGCACGCCAGTGAAGGCATCACTTTACAATCACCACTAGCATTACCACGCAACAAAAGAGTTATCCCATCTTTCATAGGCTTATATCCGGGCAATGCCTTTTCCTCTTGTTTAATGAACGTCCTCTTGGCATTTTCTTCCAACAGAGGCCAATATTCATCACAGTAGAAGACTTGTTAGCGGATGAATCCTTCAGCCTCTACGTAATCTATCTGAATTCAGACATAAAAACTCTTCGGTCCCAGACTTTTTTGAACTGGCACTTTTGCAGTGCCCTGTGTATGCCAGTGCACCTCTTGAATTTTTCAAACTAGCCTCTGCTGTACGAAGGTTTTTAACAACTGGCTGATGCAAAAATATGTTTTGGAAAGAGAAAATTCAACTGCCCCTCCAAGGAATCGAACCCATGTCCTTTCACTTTTCAGGGGAATGACATAGATTTCTCTTTTCAAAATATATCTTTGCATCAGCCAGCTGTGAAAAACCTTCGTATGGATAGCGGAGAGTGGGATCATCCTCGGATAGCCTCTTCTGGCCTTAAAATCACAGTACACTAGCACTTGTCTCAGGCATTTTCTTAATGAGATCAGTATACAAGAGTCTGGCCTTTTCACATATGATGGTCTCAGAAACAGATTGATCCAAATTAATAATAACTGTTCGACATCTTCAACTGCTTGCGATCTCGGTTACGTTAACACATTCACATCTTTTGCTGCATTAGCTTCCTTTTTCGCCACAATGAAACTTATCATGGATGGCGTCTTTCCGTACATGCAGCTGATTTTAGTAATCTTAATACCACTCTCATATTTTTCAATGATTCCCTCCTTCAACTCGATTGTGTTACTGCCCGTCTTCAAAGGGCTGTTGGCTCTGGAAACTTTTTTTGATCCCATGAATTGTTTGGCTAGACATGCGGGGGAGATGCTCATACAATGAGAAACAATACCACGTGAGCAGGAGAACAAAACTGAACAACGGGGTCACGTGAGCACGCTGACAAAATTCGAGGCAACCAAACAAAAACAGGGACAAATTTTTCACTGAAAAAATCAATGAAAATCAAATTTGATGATAACTGAAGTCAGTGAAAATCTACTAGAGTATATCACTGTATTTGAATTAAGTAATAGTTTTTTGTACTAGCTATTTTAAGGGGCTTGAGTGACTCAGTAGTACCACCATGAAGGCTACCATCAGGTCCACAGGTTTGATCCCAGGGAAGGGCATAGATGATAAATTCATTTCCTACTAAACCTGAGGTGACTGCCGGTGGATAGCGCTTCACTAATGCTCTTGCCGCTAGTCCCCTTTGTTCAAGACAAGGAGAGAGGTTCAGTCAATGCTAGTTATAGCAATCTCTGCGCCTTCACTTCCAACCCATCTCACTAATGGCAGTAAATTGCAATATAGCGATATGGCCAGAGTTGGTGTTTGGTGAAGTAGTTATAGCAATCCCTTATTGGTCTGTGGAAAATGTATGCTATATCGAGTGGTAGTTACATCAAAACAAAAACATATAGGACAAGCTTTATATGAAAACATTTGTGACTTATCTGACTGGTCATTATAATGGACTGGCAGCTCTAACATGGGAGTCATCATAAAGAGCCTCAACTGTATAACGTGATTTTGTCTAGAGAGAAAGATTTCAGAGCCAACTCTATCATTAGTAAATTTTTGTATAGTGGTATGCCCAGAGTTGATGTGTGGTAAAGTAGTAGTAGCCGTACTTTCATAATTTGTATATTTTTTTTAAATATTGAGGTGAGCCAAAAGTTTTGCAATATATTATTCATTTATTTATTTTATTTAATATGTTGAAATGTGGTGTTGTTTACGGTTTTGAACAGTTTGAAGGTGTCTTTTTTCAGTTCTTAGGCTTATGCCATTTATTGTTCTTCAAAAGTGAAGAACTTCACCTGTTACTTCTATGTTTACTTGGTTGTTAGAGTGTTGTGAGCCATGGATTTGAATAAATAATACGGGGGGGGGGGTGCAAGAGGTCATGACAGAGAACAGGATGTACTATCAGCTATTCTGTCAATTTCTAGCAGCAAACTCAAATTGTGCTATAGGAGGGCACTTTTTCTGTTTAACAATGTTGGTTTTTGCTGTACACCCAAATGTGTTTGCTCTGGTAGCTTTTGGCGAGGTCATGAAGTTAACAAACAACACTGGATTATCCTATGTAGAGTTCACTTGATCATCTCAGATGATTAATCAATGGATTTGCTTCCATTCATGAGTGAGCTCAAGGTCTCAGTACCAACATTTTTGTCGTACTTGACATTGGCTGATTGTAAAAGTTTTTTTTTTGCAAGAGCAAAGTCTTAAACCATATGGTGGCTGTGCTAGGATCAACTGCACCTTCATATTTTATGAGACATATTTCAGGTTGCTTTCTTCTTCACAATTTGGGATCTTGAAGTAAGCATTCATAGGCAGCGATTGTTTTTCATGATATCTCTGGTGTCAAAAGACATTTACAGTTTATTGAATTGTTGCCAAAATCAAGGAGTTCTCATATTCGGTTCTGAAACATCCTTATGACTTTTAGTTTTTAATTCTTGGACTAATCGTAAAATCAGATTCCTATCAGGTACCTACCTCAACCAATCAGAGGAGTAGCACTCAGAAGAAAGAAACAAAAAGTAAAGTCTGTTTTTCCTTTTTTTGGAAGAGAGTGAATACACGCTCACTAAAAAAACATGTACCATTAAAGTGATACTTAAGAGCACTATGGTGATTAAGCAATGCCCAGTCTTTCACTTAGTATCATACTATTCGAGTCCTTATGTAAATTGGATTAAACACCTAGGAAAAGGTGGTGAGTGACCATGTTTATTTATAGATTTCTTTAATGGGGGTGAGCCAAAACAATGATGAAGCGCAAAATGCATTGTTCTGATTTATTATAAGTTAATAGTGAAAGTTCTTTTGTTTCATAATACAATTTTGTTTATTTTTAATTTGATCATTTAATTTAACTATACGACCTCTGCTATATGTTTGTGTCCCGATGGCACGACAAAAAGAACTATTAAAAAATTTCTATAGTGTAATCCTGGCCTTAGTTTTAGCAGTGTTACATGTTCATCTTCGTCTCTTAGATTTCACATGGAACAGTAGACAATCTATAATGATGCAGCATCTGTGTCATTCCTGCCTTTTCTAATGATTAATTTTCCTGTATTGATTTGATCTTGTTGCATGACATTACATGCGTCAAACCATGCTTGTAGATCCCAAACAAGTAATGCAAAACTTCTGTTGTTTTCTACTGAATTTTTATGGTAAATTAAAATTATAACAATTGTGTTTTTCAGGTTTCTATTTTACATTTAGTTCATTGAAAATTATCCATTATTATTATTTTTTTACTTTAGTGAGGACGCCCCTACGCTTTGCTGCTGTGATGTCTAACCATGCCTAGAAATAGCGTCTTCAGGTTTAGGTGGACAGTCCTTAATGTTGCACCAATCATGAATAACAACAATAACAACAACCGAATGCATGTCATGCAGATTAGAGATAGAATGTTTCGGATGATGTTCGTGCGAATTGCAGTCGCATATGCTGCTCATGTCCCTCTGAAAGCAAGAAGGGCAATTGAAAACATCATATTGTTATTTGTGAGATTTTTTGTTATTTTTGTAAATTTATATAAGTTTTTTATATTTCATGTAATAGATGCCACAGCTGCAGTCTCCAGAATTTTTACTCCCTCCACTGGACTCTTGAAAAATTCTTATATTTCCCGAATTTTGACCATAATTGTAAAAGTCCCTCTTACTTTGGGGAAAAAAATTCATCAGGTAAAAAGACTCTCTTTTAATGTCAAAATGTCACAAACGTAATGTAAATTGCTGCGATTTCGTCAAATGAAAAATAAATTCAGTTTTTTTGGGGGGAGACAAAATTTGCCAAACAGCCAGTTTCTGCTCAGCGTTTTGACATTCACAATTAGCTAGTGAGATGACTTGTATCTACCTTGACTATATGGCCCATTTTGAACCCAATATGACATTTTTTTTTTCAAGTCGAACACAACTCAGGTCTATCGCCATAGGCAATTTACTACCTAGCGAGTTGTGCCAAAAGTGTAAGTATGTGTACCCGATATAAAATATTTGTACTGTTTGTAGGACTGCTTCATAACTTGTCGCTAATCGACGATGGCTTGCACAATGTCATGCTTCTGCAAAGAGGACAAATCGTTACAATTTTACTTCAATTATTGAAAAATCACTATTGTTTCTCAAAAAAATCCCTTAGTTTTGTACAGACTTCGGATCAGCGCGAAAAACCTTCCTAATTCTCATTCTGCAAAGTTGGCAAGTATGAGATGTATGAGGTTTGTTCAAAAAGTATCCAACCATAATTTGTCATGCGTAAACCAATGAATCTAGGGAGGTGTGATTTGGCACACGTATGTATGTAGGTTATCCTAATGTGCATGCTGAAATTGTTCTCTGTCCACAAAACTGCCAGTCGTTGGCAGAACGCTGATGAGTGATTAAGTGTAAGTGATCGCAGTGGGATTTTTTTTTGTCAAAATGGCAGAAAACTTGAACAAAACTATTGCATTAAATTATGTGTAAAGCTTGGAGATTCCCGAATGAAAACAATCCGGAAAATTCAGCAGCTCTTTGGGGATGGAACAATGGCCACTACACTGATAAAGGCATAGGCAGTGATAGACTTGAGCGTCTGGGGAAAAGGGCATGATGATGATTATGTGGTACAATCGTTTTGGTTCCTTTTATAACCATCCACACATTTTTTCGACACCAAATTGCCACATTTTGGCGTGATTCTTTCTGCTTGCCTTCGGCTTGTCAATATTTAGTGTTCTTGGCATGATATTCAGCTAGAACATTGCAATATAAATATATATATCTATTCTATAATATAAAATCACAAACAAACTCGAAAAGGGCCTGTTGCTAAGCAACCGAGTGACGGAAGTGGGTGAAATTTTTGAGTGACGGAAACTCTGTTACGGAAGTGGGTTCGATTGATATATCGATATTCACATTCATATATCGATATGATATCATATATCATATATCGATATTGGGTCGATATTCACATATCGGGACCCATTTGACCCATCGGGACCATGTTATGTGCATGTACCAAGAGGCTCCTACATCCTACAGCAGAGCCCTTAGGCTGGAATTTAGATTTCGAGTCCCCAAACCAGCTTTTCAGGGGCCCCTCTGTGATTAATTTATAGTGTGAAAAATCAAAAAGTGATAAGAATCGTTGTGGCCCCTGTCAGCCCTTCCTTTGTGGGGGGGGGGGAGGTCCATGCCGAGAGGTATATATATGTATAATATACACACACAACAGCAGTGCTCCCAACACAGGGTCGGGGTACCCGGGGAAGATTTCACGTATAAGTAAAAAGTTTTCATTTCCAGGGGCCCTTGATGGATCTCATTGTTTTCTTGCTGCTTTAACGTTGAAAAATTTCGATAGCGGAAGCAAAAGATATATCCAGTCTGGGGCCCCACCAAAAGTATGCGAATTGGTGTCCCGGGTAATTGGTTGGGGGCCCTGGATTTTATTCGTTGGTAAAACGAATACAAATGGAAATTTTTCATGGCACTCGCTCCGGGGGATGACCGACAAGCTTCCAAGTCGGGGGCCCCATGTTTACAGGTTTCATTTTGGGGGCCCTAGATTTTATTCGTTGGTAAAACGAATACAAATGAAAATTTTTCATGGCACTCGCTCCGGGGGATGACCGACAAGCTTCCAAGTCGGGGGCCCTATGTTTACAGGTTTCATTTTGGGGCCCTGGACGAATCTCATTCTTTTCTGTAGTAGAATTCGCAACAGCGGAAGACCGAGATAAAGCCAGTCTGGGGCCCCACCAAAAGTATGCGAATTGGTGTCCCGGGTAATTGGTTGGGGGCCCTGGATTTTATTCATTGGTAAAACGAATACAAATGGAAATTTTTCATGGCACTCGCTCCGGGGGATGACCGACAAGCTTCCAAGTCGGGGGCCCCATGTTTACAGGTTTCATTTTGGGGGCCCTGGATTTTATTCGTTGGTAAAACGAATACAAATGAAAATTTTTCATGGCACTCGCTCCGGGGGATGACCGACAAGCTTCCAAGTCGGGGGCCCTATGTTTACAGGTTTCGTTTTGGGGGCCCTGGATGAATCTCATTCTTTTCTGTTGTAGAATTTGCAACAGCCGAAGCCCGAGATAAAGCCAGTCTGGGGCCCCACCAAAAGTATGCGAATTGGTGTCCCGGGTAATTGGTTGGGGGCCCTGGATTTTATTCGTTGGTAAAACGAATACAAATGAAAATTTTTCATGGCACTCGCTCCGGGGGATGACCGACAAGCTTCCAAGCCGGGGGCCCTATGTTTACAGGTTTCGTTTTGGGGGCCCTGGATGAATCTCATTCTTTTCTGTTGTAGAATTTGCAACAGCCGAAGCCCGAGATAAAGCCAGTCTGGGGCCCCACCAAAAGTATGCGAATTGGTGTCCCGGGTAATTGGTTGGGGGCCCTGGATTTTATTCGTTGGTAAAACGAATACAAATGAAAATTTTTCATGGCACTCGCTCCGGGGGATGACCGACAAGCTTCCATGTCGGGGGCCCTATGTTTACAGGTTTCATTTTGGGGGCCCTGGACGAATCTCATTCTTTTCTGTAGTAGAATTCGCAACAGCGGAAGACCGAGATAAAGCCAGTCTGGGGCCCCACCAAAAGTATGCGAATTGGTGTCCCGGGTAATTGGTTGGGGGCCCTGGATTTTATTCGTTGGTAAAACGAATACAAATGGAATTTTTCATGGCACTCGCTCCGGGGTATGACCGACAAGCTTCCAAGTCGGGGGCCCTATGTTTACAGGTTTCATTTTGGGAGCCCTGGATGAATCTCATTCTTTTCTGTTGTAGAATTTGCAACAGCCGAAGCCCGAGATAAAGCCAGTCTGGGGCCCCACCAAAAGTATGCGAATTGGTGTCCCGGGTAATTTGTTGGGGGCCCTGGATTTTATTCGTTGGTAAAACGAATACAAATGAAAATTTTTCATGGCACTCGCTCCGGGGGATGACCGACAAGCTTCCAAGTCGGGGGCCCTATGTTTACAGGTTTCGTTTTGGGGCCCTGGATGAATCTCATTCTTTTCTGTTGTAGAATTTGCAACAGCCGAAGCCCGAGATAAAGCCAGTCTGGGGCCCCACCAAAAGTATACGAATTGGTGTCCCGGGTAATTTGTTGGGGGCCCTGGATTTTATTCGTTGGTAAAACGAATACAAATGAAAATTTTTCATGGCACTCGCACCGGGGGATGACCGACAAGCTTCCAAGTCGGGGGGGCCCCATGTTTACAGGTTTGATTTTGGGGGCCCTGGATGAATCTCATTCTTTTCTGTTGTAGAATTTGCCACAGCCGAAACCCGAGATATAGCCAGTCTGGGGCCCCACTAAAAATCTGCGTATTGTGTCCCCGCTACTGTATGTGGGGCCCTGGATTTTATTCGTTGTAAAATTGATAAAAATGAAAAATTCTCACAGGGGGGTGTCCGACAAGCTTGCAGGTCAGGGCTTCATGGAAATGTTGGCAGGTTGTAATTCGGTGCCCCTGAATGTATCTCATTGATTTTTGTGGTTTAACATTGTAAAATTTGCAACACATCGGTAGCCCAAGATATATCCAGTGTGGGGCCCCACTGAAATTCAGCGAATTGAATCTGGGGACCCCCATGGGGAAGTTTTCTGGGGATACTTGATGAATCTCATTTGTTTTTTGTTGCTTTATTATTATTTTCATTAAAATTCGCTTCTTCAGTAGGCTGGTGCTTTCACACGTCCCTTTCCCCTTTTCCATAGCACGCTGATGAAGTGGGACGAATTAAACAAGATATGTCCGGGAGAGAAGTGAGGGGGGGGGGGGTTGGCCGCCAAAGGCGGCAGGGGGGCAGAGCCCCCCTAGTATATATATAAAAGCACCAATTGGTCAGAGAAGTGATCACCAAAAAAATTCACCAAGTGGATGATTACAACAGAAAAATACCACAGTTTCAAATATGGCTGCACATCAGTGGTGAGACCACAGCCATGCTGAAGTATTGAAGAGAAGCCAGAGCACACCATCAATGTTTGGCAATATCTTATCACAAGTATGCACCACACAGCATAGCCATCAACAAGGAGTACTACCAAGAGATTCTGAGTCACCTTTGGGATGCTGTGAGACACAAACTGCCGGACCTGTGGGCTATGAGCAATTGCAGTCTTATCACGATAACACACCTGCCCATTCTTTACATTTGGTTCAGCATTTCCTGGCCAAACACAACACTTCTGTGCTTCGTCAGGTTCATTCTCCCAACATGGCTTAGTGTGACTTCTGGCTCTTCCCGAAGCTGAAAATGTCCATGAAAGGGACCAGATTTCAGTCAAATGAAAATCTGTTTGCACTCGCTTGCGCTTCTTTACTCATCGGTAATCTGCAGGCAACTGGCAGCTTCTGCAGGAAAAAAAATGTAATCATTAGCATTAGGATTGCCTACACATGCGTGCAATGTTTCAATGAAGCAAAGCAAATCAGAGAAGAGCCATTGTAAACTTCACTATGGGGAATAGTCTCGATGAAGCAGCCACATGGAGAAAGAGTCTGTTGATTATAAAACTCTGCGAAGTTTAGGGGGTCCACATGGGAAGTAAGTCCCCAGACATTAAATTGTCTGTACAATTGTAAATGCCAGTAGGCATAGGAGAAGTCATAGCAGCCTACTGATCACCGTAGGAAAAGAAGAACAAACTAGACATCTGTAGGGAACTCAGGAAAAAATTAATTAACTAATCAAATCTTTTCAGACCACCTGTGATGATTCACTGTCAAGGCACTAAATGTTAAAGTAAAAACTTCACGTTAAATCAGGAAATTAGAGTGGCAGTAAGTGCATGAGAAACTCAACCATGAGTGTATATTAAACAGACTTAAATAAAAAAATCTTCTGACTAGTTGATTGACGGAAGCTAATCCATCTTCAAACGAATAATCCTACCTCACAAGGAAATTTACATAATCAAGCAACACACAAGAATATCACACTTACACAACATCAAAATGGCAACACTCAACAATACACGACAAACTGGCCAGGTCTGCCCAATAGTGCTGAGTAGAAACTATTACATGATGAAAACACCACAAAGAGCAAATCTCCCTAAAGGATGTCTGCAACTATCCGCCAGCGGAACAAGGTGTTTATTGATTAACCAAATTCAACGCAGTAATGATGCCAATTGTGACTGATTCATAGTCCAACATCGAACTTCTACACCAGGAAATAAGTATTGTTACTCAGCACCAAACCACCCTTTCCTAGCTTCATTGGTTTGCGCATGAAAAACTATGGAAGGACACTTTGTGAACAAACCTTGTGTATATGTTTTTCAGATATCAGTGTGTGTGTGTGCGCCATTGCTCCATACATTCAGTATTAAAGAATTTTTATTAAATCAGATTTTGTTTCTTGAAAAAAAAAAATTAAACTTGTTTCTTATTTTATTTTCGTAAAATTGTTTTTCTTTCATTTTCAGTCTCTGCTAAGTTTCCTCAGTCTCACTTACACCCATACAATGTTTATCCATTCGCCTATGAACTGCTTGGAATCTCTTCAAGATGATTGGCCAAAGGACGGTATCTTGCGAGTTGAAGTTATACATAATAACACGGCGAAGTCTTACACTATCGAGGATTCTTATAGGAAAGAAGTTATGATAAGACGCTTGCAAGCGATGGATTCGGCTCATCACAGTTTTATAGATGCTAGTGACTTGAAACTACACCCAGAAAGAGCTAAAATTTCTAAAAATATTAATGCTGATGCAAGTTCATTTCCAGCTCATGCGATAGACGCGAAAGGGAATAGGACTTCTACAGATGTTATTAATGCTTTAAATCAAGAGGATATTGATAGCATAAAACCGTCAGAAGTTGCAAGTGACCTACCCGAAGTGGAACTCCACATCGCTGTTTATCCACCAAACAATACGGATGGACTATATTCTCATAATGTGTCAAACAATTTAACCAAACGCCAAGAAGAAATTTGCCTTGGTAAGATATTGTATTTTCATTTACATTTCATCTGAGTGATAATGGAAAGATCATAATGTTTTTTAAAATGATTGTTATACTTCTTCAAAGGCATATAACAGTAATCATGAAAATCACAGCTTCCACTGTAAGGAGGTGATTTCCACATTATGAGGTGATATTTGATGCAAAAACCGAGGGCAAGTGAGGATCTGTGATGGGGAGGAGGATGAGGAGGGAGGGTGAAACGAGTCATTGTCCTTTCCTCCTCTTCCCTAATGAGCCTAGTGGCATAAACATGATATTGAAAAATTATGGTTTTTTTTCTGCTCCTTGTCAGGAACAGGGACCAGTTGTAAATACATAGTTGCCAGGACGTTACAAATCAGGAAAAAATCTGAGCTTCAACCTAATACTTTAAGAACCAAGGGTAAGGTAGCTTCTACTACCTTGCTGGTTTGTTCCAGAGCCTTCCACATGACAGCTCAGCATTTCAAACACAATTTTTTTAAAAAACGAGATAGAGGCATATAGACTGAAAAAGATACCAAAAGATCAGAAATTGCACGTATATAACACAGGGCTCCCACTCATCCTACTTTTCCTACTTTATGGTAAAATGTCCTACTTTCTAGTTTTTGACCTTTTTTTTTTTTTTTTACCAAATCCCATCAACAAAATTTGTATAATTGGTTTTAATTGAGCAGAGAATCATTGATATATTGACAAATGTTGTAGATTGCAATTAAAGATTCTGCCAAAGCAGAAATTATGTAGTTTTTAAGGTTATTTGGGGGTGTATGTGGATCATTTGGTCTATTAATTTTTTATTTGCTTAGTTTGAGTTTTCAACTAGTAAAGTAGTCATTAAAAACTTCTATCTGGATGAAATAATAATTTGGTATTTACTACTTCATGGTCTTGGACACTAATTAACATTCATCATTCAAAATTAAAGTCAGCATTTTGGGTATAGGTGAAACAACAGTTTGAATTTACAAAGCAGTTGGATCCATAGGCCTATTCTAGGTTTGGTGATTCTGATGCTACCCTATAGCATTCAATTGTCTTCTATATTTTTATGGCACGAGGAGGTATAAACAATACTTGGAATGCTCAGCAAAGAGTGAGAAATGAAAATGCTTCATTTGTCAAAAATTATTACACTGGTATTGAATAGTAAAATGTAAACAAACCCCTCTAAAAAAGGGGGTGGACAACACAGTAAAACCATCCAGTTCACCTTGACTCATTTATATTGGATCTTGTAATTTACACATTTTGCACTGTGCTTTTGAAAGAGTTGTCATTCTTAAAAAAGTTAGGTGTCTTCATAATTTGCTGTGCATTGTTAACGAGAGTTGACAGACACTGCACTTTGGAAGATTCCAAAAAAAAAAAGAAAGAAAAAAAAGAGTAATATATATTGCAAGGACAGACAGGAAAGATTTGTATGAAGTTGATAGTACCCTATCTTCGTCAAAAATTGTTTCTGTAACCAAGTCATTTCTGTCATTCTGCTTTGGCTTGAGTCAATCTTATAGCATACTGAAATAGGGATATGAAAAAAAAATTAATTTCAAAAATTTTTTAAAGTATAATTTTTGTTATGCTATGATTATATTGTATAAGAAGAAGGGGGGGGGGTATCCTTTCCCCCATAATAACTTATATCTAATGTATTCATTTATTTTCTGAGTACTGCAGCAGATATTACCAATGTCATCAATTTATTAAACTCTTTATTTCTCATTTTAGAGTGCTTAGTCGATAGCTACATCGTTGAGTATTCACTGGAATATGGATATTTAAAAATGAGTGCGAAATCTCGCAGGCAGTTGAAAGTGCCCACGAAAATGATCGTTTTAGGTGAGTTAAGATCTAAACAATATTCATGATGTATTGTTATTTATAATATATTGGTATCATTGAGATGCTTATTTTTGCTGAAGAGATTGGGGGGGGGGGGGTCGGGTCACATTCAATAATTCATTGATTCGCTTTTGCTATGTTTGTCATTTTGCATCAGTTTGATTATCCATATGTCATAATGTGATTTAAGTAGTTTAGATTATTCAAAATTCTCTCACATTATACATATGTCATAATGCAATTTGATAATACAATATGTCCAGGTGCTAATGCTTCTGATTTTTTACTCTTATTAAAATCTTCTGGTCAGAAATCAGTTTCTCCGGATTTTTTCATCCCTTTTTAAAAAATACCTAAAAATCCTCAATTGTGCTTAACTTGAATGAAAAATCCCTGAAGAAAATACTCTTTCAGCCCTTGCAATCCCAGGCTGACCATGTTTTCTCAGAAAAATGGGGGAAATCGAGATTTCAAGTGCATGAAATTCACAGTCGTTGCCAAATATGATGCCAAAAATGAGCAAAGTTGCCAATTATTACTAAAATCACTGAAAAATGGTGAATGGCAGAAGCGCTAATACAAATCACATTGGATTAGAATGAATTCTACGGGAAAATATTAATTGTAACAAATATATGTGAGATACAATATTTTTGTTCATAGTCATAATTTTCTTTTATAAGTTGGCAAAATAATTTTAATCCCTAATTTAAACAAAGGGTAAAAATTCAAATAGTCTTCGTTGAAAAAATGTAGAGAAAAAAGGCCATTTTTATTTTAAAAATAAAAATGACAAAAAATATGGGAACATCTAGGAAAACTGATCATGTGATCACCCTATGCAATTCGAAAATCCTCAGTTCTACCTTCTATTTGTATTTTATATTTTCTTCAATGCTAAATATTTCATCACATGATAAGCTACAGATTTCTCAAGTCTGGAATCAGCATCTATGATATTTACATATGTAATGTGATGCTGCTTATATGTCATTAAACATGACTTGTTTTCCAACGCTGGAAATGCATATCAGTTTAATCTGTAATGCCTGGAAATAGAATTTAGGGTAACAAATGAACAACCTATCTCTGACTTATGAACAAGTTCCATTCTGAACATCGTCCATCAGTCCAAATCACATTGATCAAAAGCTTAGAAACAGGGCAATCAACGGAAGCTAAGAAATGAAGGAAAAGGCATAGATTGAGAAAATAGAAGAGAGGGCGTTTAGATTATTTAAAATTTTCTCAGTACTATCTTCAAATTCACTGCATGGTCTACCATCACAGAAAAGTCATGAAATAAGGAAAGGTAATGAAAAAAGAAAGAAGGTCACAGATTTTTTTTATGAATCAATTTTTTGATTTACCCTGGCAAGTTTCAATACTCACTTTTTTCCCTGAAAATCGGGATCCCTTTATCAGGCTTTCACAATGGGAAGCCTGATAGATACCCGTGATTGTGCAGTAATGTTTGGCTAATGATGATTTTCACTGGTTCTTTAACTATGAGTGCAAATATGAGAGTGGGGTTTCTGTTTTAAAAAAAAAGTCACCACTGCACTAGAAACAACCAAGGTTTCTGTTGTCGATTGTCCTTACATCAAATCTCTACAAAATGCTTCATTTTGAGAGTAAAAGAGCTCCCAAAATGTTCTGCCAAATAGCCAGTGTTAAATTTCCAGTTGTCGCTAAATAATGAGTATTAAATATCTGTAGGTGGCAAATAATGAGTTTGAAATTACCAAGTATGTCGGCGAATGATGCTAATGGTGCAATATAAGTCAAGGAAAGTTCACCTAATTTTCTGTAGGGTATGTGGTAGGCTACACTGTCGTTTTCAACACCTTCAAGCTTGTTAACAGATTTTTTGAATACCTATCCCAAACATTTCTCATTCATCAATCAGTCATCTTGTTTTATTATTTATTCAGATGCTATGTTAGCATCCAAATTTTTTTTTTAATGTTTGTGCATCATTTTCTGTCATGCTACAGTCCTTCTGAAAGTTGTAGAAGGATCGTCCTTGTATGTTTTGAAATTCATACATAAATGCTCATAATTTGTAAAATGTACATTTCATTATGACACATAAATGAATTTTACATCTGCTCTACAAACACCCTAAATCTACATTTGAATTTGCAACTAGAGGGGAGTGAGGTAGGTGATGGGTGTTGTTAAACATTTTTTTACCAAATATTGCCACTGTCAATATAGCATTTGTGAAGAGGAGTGCTAAATATTCATAATTTGAGAGCCGGAAAATTGAATGTTTGTAAGTTGGGAAGCATCTGTATATTGTATTATTAAATGAATTTGAATTTTTCTCTTTTGTAATCCATTCCATGATGAGAATTATTTCTCAAAATATATTTCTGCATGATATATTTTTTTTAATGGCAAAAACTGTTTTGTTATATAGGGAAACGCAACTCTGTAATTTAAAAACTTTTTTGACTTAACAATTTAGATTCAGTAGGGAGAATTCTGTAGTCTGGATATGAGATACATACGTTTTTTCAAATTCACCTGCTTCTTACCAATATGAAATGGTATAGATGAGTTTCTAAAGTTGATAATTCATTTTTTTTTCAGATTCATCCACAGACAAGTGTTTTGGAAACTGGTTGACTCGATTTTTTCTTGATTATATTGTTGGTTATGATGAAGTATTACTTTCGAGTGTATCTAGGCTAGCATCAAAAGTAGGGAACAAAGGTAAGTTGTAAATAAATAAAGTTTTTTTGTTTCCTGTTGTGCTGTACCCATAGTCCAGGGGGTATCGATTCTGTTGCACACACGCCACACGGAAGTTCACCACAAAATGTTTAGAATTATTTTTTAATAGAGAAGTTTTTGTATTCCGTTGCATCACTTTCTAGAGAGAAATACTTTTGTTATGTATGAAGATGTATTCTGATCTCAGTGGTAGCTTATACTTTATATTTACACATAGGGTGGAGGAAGAAAATAATAAAGTTTATTTATTTTATTTTTAGATCATAATATGTGCAAACATTAAAAACAGACTGTACAGTCATAAAGAGAAACATTGATCACATTGGCACACCTAACTAGAAAGCAGTTCAGTTCTCTTGATTCAGTAACAGGCAACAGAAAAATCATGTAAATGTTAAAAAAATTATTAGCAAATGCAGTTTTTTGTTGAAGAGACACATATACACTATGTTTATGCATTCTCAATGTTATTTGACTAATATGCAGTTCTAATATTGACAGAGGTTGAGAATACGTTGGTCTTTAGTCAGAGGGTTAAAATATAATGTGATGGATAAATTTAGATTCATGTGTGCATTTTCTTTATCTTGACAAGCAAAATGTTAAGATAACAACTAACAGTTGCTAAAAAAAATCAGAAGAAATAAATTTTCCTTTAGTATTATAAGGTGCAGCTTAAAAAAATTCTCATCATATCAGACAATTTTCTGAAACCCCTCTAGTGTAGGAGCCCCACAAATAAATAAATCACACAGATTTGAGATTTTTATGTACCATATTGTGAAAAATAGCAATGACAATTTAGTTCTTAAACCTTTTACCCTGGGCTTATAATATTCTCTCCCTCTCCTCCTTTGTATACTACACTGACACATATTTATATCTGGGTGTCTATGTCCCAGCTAGAATCAGTGCATAAAAAATTATTTTTTTCTGGATATTATTCCATCCCATGCATTCATAGCTTGAATTTTGAAGGCATAAAATTTCTGCTATCAATTCTTTTTTCAACCTTTCCCCAGATTTGGTGCCCCCTTCTATAGTGGTTTCCATACAGCCTCAGAGTTTACGCAGCCTTAGAACAGAACCTGAGTATTAGCGCATGTTTTGCGCATCCATTCGTGGTGTAACTTGTGGTGAAAAGTCAGCCATGCCTTTGTGTTGGCATTTGTTGTTTATGGCATTTGTGTTTTGCAAAGGTCACTAGAAAATATAGTGTCTGGAGTAAAGTGCATATTTGTCTAAAGAAATATATGTGGACATTCATGAGCATGGGCATGAACAGGATTTCCTCAAGGGGGTGAGAAAGGAATTTTATCTTTTTTTTTTTCTTTCCAAAGAGTTTTTTTTTTTCGTTTTTAACTGTAAAAAGCAACAAATTTTAGCTTAGGCTTGTCTCCACTTGTGTATGCTAGTGTTCATGAGTAGGAACAGGACCATGTTAATAAAAAATATCAAGTAATGAATGCTGTAATGCTCATCTGATCATATCTAAATATTCATAACCTGTTGGAAACTATTACATTATTATAATATAGTATCTTTAACTATATGTATATTTGTACTATTGTATCATAGTCTTATGTGTATAACTTGGAGATTAATGCAGCAATAAAAAATAAGTATTTCTTAAAAAAGAGGATTGATAAGTATTTAGATTCAAGTAGAACCAATGAAAAACCATCTGAGTTGAAACAACATTTTTTTGGAAGAAACGTGACCAGCTATCCCTTTTCCATTTCTTAAAATTTCATTACATTAGCTAGTAAATTAAATTTGCATATGAGGCGTATAGGCAGCTGTGGATTATAGGTTGAAATTTTTTCTCAAAGTACAAAATTTGCATGTGCAAATTAGACCCTACATGGTAATCTAACTCGCATTATGACAATGAGCATCTGTTTATGAGTCAATACTAAACTTGAAGCATGAAACCTACTTGAAAATATCTATTCAATGCATCATGCATTAAACCTCAAGTACTTTAAATGAGTCAAAACCAACAGCCCTGTATTTATCTCGTAAGCAAAATTATTGTCTCTGTAGAATCCTTTGCATTGTACCATTTCCTGGACAGATCATGCTGATCCCTTGGGAATACAAGAGGATAACATTATTGAAAATATGATGGCTTGAAAAAAATTGCTTTTTATACATGTACAGTATTAATATTGTGTTCATGCAGAATGAATTATAGTTCTTCCTGAGAAGAGATTTTCATGATATAAGTAGTGTTTAGTGCAGAATTAATCTCATAAGTCGAGGTACCACTATCGATAAAAACTCATATATCGATGAAACATTTGATATCAAAGAAGTTCAATGATTTCTTATCTTATTTTTTAAATTAAGGTACTTTTGTCTGAAAATGTTTTCTTCACCTTTCTTTTGTAGGTTTTATTCATAATGTGGTGAAGGATCAGTATTTTTACTTTGTTAGTGTAATGTACAGTATTAATACTGTGTTCATGCAGAATGAATTGAAACTCTTTCTGTGAAAAAAGATTTTCATGATATGAGTAGAGTGTTTAGTGCAGAATTAATCTCACAAGTCGAGGTACCACTATCGATAAAAACTTCCTTCTTCATTGAATATCAAGGAAAAGTTGAATTCTTATCTTATCTTATTTTTTAAAGTTAAGATTTTGTTTTGTCTGAAAATGTTGTTTTCTTCATTTTTTTTATAGGTTTTATTCGTAATGTGGTGAAGGATCACTATTTCCGCTTTGTTAGTGTAATGGGTCATGCATCTTACGCTTTTGCTGCTTTCATTATGTTTGTTTTTGTGAGTATGACTTTCATTTTCATGTATTTAAAGTAAATGTTGCACATATACATAGTTGCACTTTCTTTTTTCTTTCTCTTTTGAAGGATAATATCAGTTTTATGTCAGCAGAAATGTATGTGAAGGTGGCTGTAAGAAAAAGAAATGATTGGTTGGAAGCAGTGTGTGTGTGTGTATGTGAATAAAATGCTAAAAATAACAGTTATCTCATCATCACTAACCATTTCAATCCACTGCTGGATGTAAGTCTCTAATTTTTCCATTTTTCTCTGTCTGATGCTTTCCCCCATCCACTTTACTCTAGCCAACTTTCGAATCTCATTGCTCCATCTTGTTTGGGTACCCACTTGGATATTCGGTATTATGGGGGTACCAATTTAGAATATTTGTGACCCATCTGTTGTCCAGTCTTCTTGCAATATGTTGAACCGATTTTATTTTGAAAATTTAATTCTTTCCATGATATCACATATATTTAATTCCTTCCTCATCTAAGTGATTCGTTTTCTGTCTTTACCGCTGTGATACCTAGCATACATCTTTCCATGCTCTTTTTGTTGTCTGTAGTTTCAGTATCATGTTGCTTGTGACTGTCTATGTTTCAGCTCCATAAATTAATGCTGGTAGCACACACACTGAGGCATAATGACATGTTGCTCTTCATGATCACACAGTTTTTGCCAAAATTGCTTCACCCAATCCTGATTCATCTGTTTATTTTATTAATGATATGCTGTGTCCATGGTAATTTCTTGTCCTTCCTCCAAGTATACATACCTTTGTACATCTTCCATCTCTGTGTCATTGAGCAAAATTTTATTTGATGCAAGTGCGTTAAACTTAACTTTACTCTTTTGCAATTCAAACTCCTCCGAATACTAGCCTTTGCCAGTTCTTAATGATTTCTATTCATGTGGATTATTGTATATAATAACAATGTCATCTGAAAAATGTGAAGGGTTGAGGAAATTCTTCACTTATTTCTATCTCTATCTCATACCAATTAACCAATTCAGTTTCCTAGATAATTCTTCTAAAACAGTGATAAATAGCTTTGGTGAAATAGTATCACCCTGGTGGAATTCTTTCCCAAGTTTAACTTTTACTTTTCCTTTATCCAAACGAATGGTTGCAGTTGCTTTGTCATAAATTTTCTTAATGATAACTGTACACATCTTCTCCACTGCAGTTGTGTCTAGAGTAGTGCTTCTCAAAACCTTGGGAAGCCCATGGCGTGGTTTGTTCCTGTTTTGTGAGCGGAAGGCCTGGTCATACACACGGCTAATGAGAAATTTTTTAAATGAGGAAAAATGAAACTGAATCACTTACGGCCCGGTATGACAAATGTCAAGGCCTAGCAGTTCAGAAACACTGGTCTAGAGCAGTTTTCCCAAAGTAGGTAATATCACCCCCCCCCCCCCACACGGGGTGCGATGAAATGGTCAGGGTATGGTAGAAGCTAAGGGGGTATAATACAGGGTCCTATGGGTTGACTTGAGTTCGGGGCGATTAGAAGAAAAAGATGTCTGAAGAGGGGAGGGCAATGGAGCTAAAAGTTTGGGAAACTATGGTGTAGAACAGTTTCCCATACATTTTGATTCATTGCCCCCTATTTCAGAAAATTTTTTCTCTGATCGTCCCCTCAACTCAAGCACACCCATAGGATCCTATGTTATACCTGAAGCTTCTATTGGCCCTTTGGACAATTCTATCGCCCACGATGGGAAACACTGGTCTAGAGCTTTAACAAGTCAAAAGCTTGCTGAAAACCAATAAAGGCTATATGTAATTGTAATTCATATTTATTGTGTGTCTCTATGAGTTGTTGTCCCTGATTATTTGTGTGATCCATTGTACTCAATCCACTTTGAAAACCTGCTTGTTCTTGTGGTTGAGCAGCGTCTAATGTGGATTCAGGCCAATATATCAACACTTTAGTGAAGTTCTTATAAATTATAGATGGGAGACTAATTGGTTGATGATTCTTAATATCCTGTTTTTACCATTTTTTTAAAAGAAGAACTATCATCACGTTATTCCAACCTTCTACTTCACCAAACACAAACTCTGGCCATATCGCTATATTGTAATTTTTACTGCCAGTAGTGAGATGGGTTGGAAATGAAGATGCTGTCTATCGGTGGTCACCTCAACCCAAGTAGTCGCCTGACGTCAAAAATGACGTTTTTTGGAAGTCATGAAATGCCTTATTTCTGACGTCATAAAATAGGTGATTATGTCCATTTTGAAGACGTCATCTGGGCGCCATTTCATGACGTGATTAAATGACGCATTAGTAAATAACGCACCCCCCCCCCCAAATACGTACCGCTTTATAAATTATTCATGTGGAATAGAACTAAAAAGACAAACACAAGTATTTAAAGGAAAAAAAATGTTTTATTCAGTCAAATATGCATATTATATATCTACACAGTGGTTCAATGGACGAAATGGATTATGAACTGTGCAGCAATGGTAAGCTTACAAAACAATCTTTCAAGGGCAGCAGAACACATTTGGAAACAACATCCTCTAAGGATACTTCAGTATATATATTTGCCAAATCTTTCACAATAAAAACATTCAGTTTAGAAGATGGAAGGGGATACGTATAGAAATTTTCCTGTTTACTAAATCGTAGACCTAAAATACTTAATCTGTCAGCTCTCCTCAATACATTGTGAACCTGAATAACTGATTTTTCTTTAGTAAAACAATAACAATTAGCGGGACTTAGAGAGGAAATTGAAATACAGAATTTATTAAGGAATGACAATTTTTTATATTGATGTCCAATAAAATCACAAGGAACTGGCCCCAAATTATGTTCATTTTGCATCTCAAATAAATCAGACTGAATTTGATTAGAAGGTTCACCATGTTCATCATATTCATTTAGTCTCCGACAAATTTGTTCAAATGGCTTATTGCCAGATTTAATGCTTTTTTTTAAACTGCCTAGAAAACTTTCAAATACAAAAGCTGAGAAATTATCTAAAACACCCAATTTTTTCACATCATCTGCAAGGTGAATCAAAACATGAACATTATATACTAAAAATGATTTGCCATATAACTTTTCAGAGTGGCTTACAAATTCCCTAAGAAAGTTATTAGCAGAACTAGAATAATTCACCAAGTGTGGAGAACATAAAATGCTAATACCACAATGCAATAATAAAAAATGCTCGTATATGGAAGAATGAACTAAATTAAGCAAAACCACAGGGCCAGCATAAAGGAGGAAGGTTCGTAGCTCTGTGGCTTTCCACCTGTCAATTTCATTCAGTCCTCTAGGCTTTCTTATGAATTCTGCAGGAAAAAATGTTTTCAAATAAAGCAAACGAGTATTCAATTCTGCAGTTGTTTTGGCATCTAATTTTAATGGAACTTTGCCACAAAGCCAAAAATTTAACAGTTTCCTCATAACTCCTAAACACACACAATGCATATAATCCAAGGGGAAATGTGAAACCATGTCAATATCAAGAGCTAAAAGTGGTGAAGTTCCAATGTGATGATCTTTGTCTCTTTGTGCTCGAAAAGATTTGTCATTGCGATTTGTCGCATTCAAATCTGCTAAAACAACATTTCTACCCTCTGGAACATACGTCCCATTACAGGTGCATTTATCACATGAAGAGTATCCCCCATGACCCTTTACACATTTTAAAAATGCACGTGCAGGAGCATCGCAAATAAAAGAATACAGCTCAATTTCAATGGTCCTGCCCTTGAAATTAAAACCAACATCAAACAAATGCTTTAGTTCTAAAACTAGATGATTTAGAAATTTTTCCAGAGGCTTTGGTTTCGAGATGCCACAAAATATGCCAACTACTACAGGAGTGTTTATTAAACAGTCATTAACCGACATCAAAATAGGCCAAAATTGCACTCTGGAGCTTTTGAAAAGTGGTAAACCATCGATGTTGAATATTAATTGCAAGGTATCACAAGGAACAATAGGATGTTTAGAAAAAAATAAAATCAAACGCTTCTCCACACCAAAATAGCAAAACTCACCATTATCTAATTTTTCTGTGTCTAGGGCACACATTAGGGAGGTACCTAAAAGAGATCGACTTGTTTTAATCAGATTAGGATGATATGGAGAAAGAAGTTTTAGCAAATCGGTTATTGCTACACTAGGAATTTTATATTTGACAACCCACTTCTTAAGGTCACACTGAAGAAGCTCGTCACTGGGCTCTTTTTCTCTCATAATTTCTTCTGCATGTTTTGGTGCTGTGCAAGAACCACTAAAATTACCACTTAAATATTTACCTCGATTTTCAAAATTGTGTTTATCACAACTATGTATCACTGGATTAATTTGACCATCATTGCAAGTCTCTTCTCTAGATTGATCTTGATTATTTTTACATTCATTTTCTTGACTGAATGAATGAACGCCAGGGGCTCTGTCATTTTCTTGACTATGGTTTTTCAAAAATCTATCAATTACTTTGTTGACTCTTCTTTTTGTTTGTCTCTTACTGATAATTCCTTCTTTTGGCATGTTGCAAACGAACTACAGCTATCTCAAAAATTCACAGTTGTTTTTCAACAACTTCGATTGCCGCTGTGGCGCATGTTTTAACCAAATTTTTATATAATTCTTTATTGTTACATCAGATTCACCAGTGGCTTTTTTCACAGCTCCTGCAAAATAGTGGAACAAAAAAAAAATTTACTTAAATATGTAGAATAATAATAAATTTTAAATAAATAGATAACTAAACAAAATTATGATTTCATGAAAAATATATTGTACACGCAGATGGTAAAGATAAGCTCCCAGAATGTCCAGGCTGTTCAATTTGATGCTGAGAGACTTGACTGAAAGGACACCTCCTGCTCTAAAAACATAGGCTCTTTTATTTTTCACTGAATCTTTCATTTCACATGAAACAGTTCAGAAACTTTCATAAAAAAAAATTATGCGGAAAAGGTAGAGAAAATATTGCAATTGATTGTGTTTCCTTAAATAGCAATAACAATGGATAATTATTTAACAAATTTAACTTTGAGGTGACAATGGTACATGTATCTCGTGATAGTGACGTACGCGCTGTGAACTTTTGCACCTGCTTTTCCAGCATCTTTAAAGTTGAATTTTTAACTCAATTTTTTGGCATGAATGTTAGACGTTTAAAATATAATACAGAGTCGGTTCATGTGACAGTCTGGTCTCAAGACAGTTTTGTCTTATTTCGTCTTTTGTTACTTGCTGGATTAGCCAGGTGCAATCAAGAAGCAGGTGTAAAAGTTTACCACACTCAACTTATTCATGAAAAAAGAGGCAAGCATTTTTATTAATCCTGGCTACTTTTTCGAAATATATGTATATAACAGCAGACTCTCGCTAACCCGGCGCATATCAGATCACCAGGGTGTGCCCCGATTACTAGAAGTTAATTGAAGAAGCACATTCAATTAACATAAACTTCCATGCACTGACATGCATTAACATGTTTTCCTCTTCAATGGGGTCAACGAAACCCACCTAAAATTGCTGGATTACTAGATGGCCAGATTACTAAGTCTGCTTAATTGAAAATTATTTTAACTTCACCACGCAGTTTAGTTCAGTCTTCTATTATTTCCGATATATAAGCACACATTTTCAACACACTTTTTTTAGTGTTGCAAAACATGAAAATCTCTCTCCTGGCATTATGTAACAAAATGAAAGGTTTTACCATAAGTTGAAAGGGATAAAAATTTAAGAAAACCCGATTCTATGGCATATACAACATCAAAATATAATGTTTTATATGGAGACAATGCTTTAAGAGCACCTCTCTTGCTTCAGCAAAACTAAACAAATTAAAAATCTGTCGTCCCCATTAAATTGATGGGAAAAAATAAGAAACACCTAAAAATGTGTTTGACAAAAAAAAAAAAAAAAAAAAAAATTGTTTTGAGTATCAGTGCTTGGTCAAATTGAAAATGAGCAATGAAAATAGATTATATTTATGCTTCTCAATCAAAATTTTTAAAGTCAAATGCTGAAACTGACAAAATGCTACATTTTCCACCATGAATTTTAAACAAACATCTTTGCTGAATATGTATCAGCTTTGGTTCACATTCATTTTTCGTTACCTTTTTTTTTCAATTTCATGAGAATGATCCATATGTGAGAACAGTAACTTTTGCTGTAAATACCAATTTTCTTTGCTTAAAAACCTGATACATGATATTAAAAACTTACGTAACAAAACATTGCATAGCGATGTGGATTCAAATGCAATTTTGCTGTTTCTTCCTTTAAAGTTGTATTCACACGCCAACCGATCAGTCAATAAATACCGTAATGAGTCATTCACTGCTCGCACAACCCCTTTGCCCACTCTGGAAGACAGGTACTGGCACTGGAAAGCATATTAATTGAAATTGTAATTAGAAAGGAATAACTCCATGTGACAAACTGGCATTTATAACTTCATTTGAATATTCTGGTTCTAAGCCCATTTCAGTTTCATAAAAATCACAGTAAGCATGCAATGATTAATTATCAAGATATACTTACCAAATTGAAAAAATTGTTATCAACTTGCAGAAACTCTTCCAATAAAAACATCTCATCTTGCGTGGTAAGAGGAAGAGAAATAGGCAAATCTACAGGAATCTGTGACAATTCCACCTTCATGTTTTTGTTCAGTTGTTTCATGCATTGCAGGAGCTGGTTATTCTGTTCTCGGATTTCCACGAGTATACTTAAAATCTTATCATTAGTTCGTGGACTAACAGGAGTAGATGAGGTTTTAGGAGTACTGAGATACTGACTTGCTTCTATCTCCAATTCTACAGATGGAAAAAATAATTCAATTTAAGCTAATTACTAGAGAATTTAGATGAGAAACTTACAATAAAATATGATTAAGCAAACGAAAAGTGCAAAGCTTGGAGGCCTACTCAAGCCCTATAATAATTCAAATATAGCACGGTTATCTTTTTATCCCATTTCCCAGAACTGGAAACTCCACACTCCTCCTAATGTTATCTTCATATCAGAACCTGATCCATGAAAAATACATTAGACTCCAGACTAATGTGGCGAAGGGCAGAGTTGGCAAATTTCTTGTTATGGTGGAAAAAACTGCAGTAAAAACCATGGAAAAAAATTGCTTATTCTACTTGTATATCCTACCTGTTAAGAAACTATTATTCTCATTCAATAATTTCTCTTGCTCAGGCTTCAAATATTCAATAACTGGTCTCGGTTTAGGTAGAGCAATTGTATTTCTCGCATTCTCATCATCACTTTCACTGCTGCTGAGAATTACTGGTTTACGTTTTCGAGGCCTGCGACAATCATCATCCTCTATCTCTGTGCTTGCAACGTCAGTTTCATATTCAGCTTCTTTGGCTCTTTTTCTGGCTTTCAGCAGGTCATCTATTAGAGACAAGACCTACTTGTTGACAAGGTAAAGTATATAAAAGAAATATGCAGCATCATAGAACATTCAACATTACACTTGAATATATTGCCCCCCTCATGCCAGCACAAATGTGCTATGTCCTTGGGAAGAAAAAGAACATGGGAAATGGCGTTAGAATGTTTGCTATACTCATGTATGGTAGACTTATCTATGGAAGTTATTTTCCTAAAATGTTTCATGTATTCCAATAGGAACATATTTACAGTTCAGGGAAACTGTATAGAGCAAAATAAGGTATCGAACCAGCTGATAAAAAAAAGAGAAAATGTTCACATTTGGGCATTGGGGGGGGGGGGGCGCTATATATACCACACAGGGCTGGACAAATCTTTAAAAACACTCTAGCTGCCAGAACAATTTTATCAAAAAAGGTCCAAAATAATGCTTCTTTTGACTTTTTCAGGACATAGTGACCCTCTTACATGTTTGCGGACATGTTGCTATAAATTAAAAATATTTTGGGTCGCCGCTGTGGTGGTCGAGTGGTTATAGTGACGGACTCGCGATGCGAGGATCCGGGTTCGAACCCCACAGTGGTGGTCGGCTGAAGTTGGTTTTCTGTGGTTCCCAACTTCAAGGTGCAAATGCGAGCCGATCTCCCCGTTAAAAAGTCTCGTCACAGAGAGCAACAGTCCTACAATGATAAATCATTCAATCATAACACTTCACTCATAGTTAGAAAAACTGGTGGCAGATGGCAGCACTATACAAAACAAGCATTACAGAGAAACAAAAAATTTCACGTCAGGTTCCACTACACGTACACACACATTCCCGCATGTACTGATTCATTGGGTGTTCTGTGGAGGGGGGTGTAGCAGTAGTAGGTAGGGCCTCCAAAAAATGGCTCGGGGATCCATGATGTTCTTAAGTCAGCCACCTCGTTGGGCAATTTGCCTGTTGTGGCGTTGTAATTGTAATATGGAATTCCATGTTAAAGAGACCGAAATGCAAAAAAAGAATTAAATAATGCCTCTCAGCCTGCAATTTAGTGACTGAATAAAGAATTTTTTAGTCCTCGTGGTTACCCGAGATCTTTCCAGCCTTGATAACACAAAATGTATAACAAGGCTCCAACACTATTTCACTGGACCAAATTCATAACTGTTGATGCTGGAAGATCCATATAAAGGTTTACCGACATTGCCTCTCAAAATTTGACTACAAAATACGTAAATTTCACAAGAATTTTAAAAACCTTTTTAAAGCAAGAACCTAAGGTTTGCCAGCTTCAAAGTTTGGTTTAAAAAAAAATTTTCCCCATTAAAATTGAACTTGATCTTCAGTCATAAATCCCAATGTTACATGAAGTGAAATGGCTACCTGTTTCATAGAGGATTCTGTTTAGTTGTATTATTTTCCAATTTTCATCCGGCTCCTCGCCAGAAATCAGAGCTTTATTGTAATTTTTCACAGTTTTTGATGGCCAAAAACATCTGGTCTTCCGGGGCGTTAACCAATTGCCGTTAAGGATAACAACTGGACCATTCCCAGAATCGATTGCCTCCTCTGCAACGCAAAACATTTTTCTACTGAAAAGCAATCGAAGATAAATACGTAAATAATTTTCGAAAAAAAAACCCAGACAGAATTCTAACAAAAAAGCAGAACATGCATAACATTTTACTTTGATAGAAATTGACTGTCGTGACTCATGAAATGAAAATTCGAAAGGAAATTCACCTCTCAGGAAAAACCTCTTGAAAACAACTTGGTCCTTCGTGCTCAAGCTCAAAATCTTCCCTTTTTTTAAGGCACGCAACTATAAAAGGCCATCGCTAGCATAAATTGAACAAAAACAACAAAAAAAAAGAAAACAATTTGATAAAAGTAACGTTGTAGGATTACAAACAGATCCAGAACATATACATAAGACAAAAATTTTAACACCATGTAAAACAAAGACTATCATCAACATTCACTGCAGCAGAGAAAAAGAGCGCGCATTCTTTGCGGTTGACGGTTTTTCCAATGGGCACGAAACTAGTGATGTTTATGACTTAAATACATTTACGCTATTTACCGACACGTCATTTCATGACCTCGATTGTTCATGAACGTCATGAAATGACGAGTTATTTAAAGAAGGTCATGAAATATCACGTCATTTCATGACCTTCATTGTTCATGGTCATTAAAAGACTTTGAAATGACGTGATTTTTTTTCCTCATTGACGTCATTTACAGAAAATGACCAAATTATCACGTCATATTTGACGTCAGGCGACTACTTGGGAAGTTTGTTAGGGAAAATGTCATCTATATCCTCCCTCGGGTTCGAACCCGGGGACCATGACAGCAACCTTCACGGTGGTAGACGGGCATCTTACCACCACGCCACTCAGGTGTTTTTTAATTCCAACCTTCTGGCACATCCGATTTTGTGAGACAATTTGTATAAAAAGCAGCTAGCATACTGGTGAATTCTGCTTCTTTTACAATGTGAATTTAAATCTGATCTTCCTTTCAAAACAATTTTCTATTTTTTCACACATCTAAAAGCCTTGTAAACTTCTATAAGTTGTACAAATTCTGTTCAATTTTCTCTTCTTCCTGCTTCTTTTCCACTTTCAACCTGTTTGTTTTCACATTTCTACCAAGCATTACAAAATTTATGAAAAACAACAATTTCATTTCTGTTGTTTGTGATGTTTCCTTTTAAATATAAAAATTTCCTTTCTTGATGAGAAATGAATAATTCGGCCGCTGAATATTCAGTATTCGGCCAAGACATTAGCTGAATATTCGGTATTCGGTTAAATCACTATTTGTCCCTAATTTTAGTCCAATCTGCCAATTTTGTATGTTGACCAAATAAGATCGGACTTGATAGGCAACTTTAACAGTAGGCAAGTGTTAAAAAAACTGTCCAATAAATCAATGTATGTAAAATTGATTTTCTGTGTGTATGCATGTTCTCAATACAAATCTAAAATTTTAGTCCAATCTGCCAAATTTGTATATAGACCAAACAAGGTCTGACTTGATGGGCAACTTTAACAGTTTGTTAGGCAAGTGTCAGAAACATTAAAAACTGTCCGATTAATAAATGTATGTAAAATTGATTTTCTGTGTGTGCTTGTCTGTCTGTGTGTATGCATGTTCTCAATACAAATCTAAAATTTTAGTCCAATCTGCCAAATTTGTATACAGACCAAACAAAGTCTGACTTGATGGGCAACTTTAACAGTTTGTTAGGCAAGTGTCAGAAATATTAAAAACTGTCCAATAAATCAATGTATGGAAAATTGATTTTCTGTGTGTGCTTGTCTGTCTGTGTGTATGCATGTTCTCAATACAAATTTAAAATTTTAGTCCAATCTGCCAAATTTGTATATAGACCAAACAAGGTCTGACTTGATTGGCAACTTTAACAGTTTGCTAGGCAAGTGTCAGAAATATTAAAAACTGTCCAATAAATCAATGTATGGAAAATTGATTTTCTGTGTGTATGCATGTTCTCACTACAAATCTAAAATTTTAGTCAATTTATGCCAAATTTGTATATAGACCAAACAAGGTCTGACTTGATGGGCAACTTTAACAGTTTGCTAGGCAAGTGTCAGAAATATTAAAAACTGTCCAATAAATCAATGTATGGAAAATTGATTTTCTGTGTGTGCTTGTCTGTCTGTGTGTGCTTGTCTGTCTGTGTGTATGCATGTTCTCAATACAAATCTAAAATTTTAGTCCAATCTGCCAAATTTGTATATAGACCAAACAAGGTCTGACTTGATGGGCAACTTTAACAGTTTGTTAGACAAATGTAAAAAAAATATTAATTAAACTGACCAATAAATCTATGTACATCAAATTGATTTCCTGTGTATGATTGTCTGTCTTTTTGTGTATGTGTGTTCTCAGCACAAATCTAATGGTTTTAATCTGCCAGAGAGGCTGGTTAAAGGTCTAATCTGCCAAATTTTGTGTATAGATGAAACAGAACCTGACATGAATGATAAGCAACTTTTTAAAAGTTTGTTGGAGCTAGGCAAGTGGCGCAAATAAATATATATATGTTACTACCAAAGCCCGAAGTTGGCCACTTCACCCAGCCAATGTCAGAAATTTGGGCTTTTGTCAGCCCCTATATATCGATCCTTATACATTCCTTGTATATGTATCACTAAGATATCAATTTTCAGATTCCCTTGATCATTATGGTTAGCCATGGCTAATTATAAATATCCATAATTGTCACAAAAAATATGTCAAGGGGACAATGACCCTGAATCATAGGGATCAATATATAGGGGCCGGCTAAAGCTCCGTGAAACCCAAATTTTGGACATTGGTCGGGTCAACTGGACTGGTTCGTTCGCAAAGTGGCCAACTTTTGGCTTTGGCAGTAACATATATGTAAAATGGTTTTTGTGTCACTTTTTCAATGGCCCCAGTAGGATGAAAAAGTCTGGGCAAACCTGATACAATTAAATATGAAATTTTTCTAATTTGATACATGATTAATACAAGATCATGGCTCATATGAGCAACACTTCAACTGGCTTTGTTTGATATTCTGAAACAAAAACAAAAAAATTTCACACTTTATACAAGTGCTTGCATGGGAAGTTCAGTTCATATGAGGAAATTATTTCGGACAAGTTCCCAATGTAATCCAAAATCGGTGAATTTTTCTAAAAAAAAAGGGTTTTTTTTGTCAGCATATGATACAGGGTTCCCAGCAACCTGGAAAGTCACGAAAAAATATGCAACTACTTGATAAAAGTCAGGGGAAAATTCTGTGAAGGGGAAAAACTGAAAACCGAAAAAAAATTATACATATATATATGTGCGTGTTTAGAAGGTTAAGACTTTGAAAAATATGTCTTTCTTCAGGAGTTTTGGTCAGGGAATCATTAAGCAGATTTGGCTGCGAACTCTGTAATAATAATATAAATATGCAGGACTAGTGCTTGTAAAAGTTGGTCTGCTAACCTCTGTGCAGATTATTGCGAAGAGGTTCTAAATAAAATAAATTTGTTAATCTACATTACGCTCAAGCACTTCTATGCATAACGTGAATGTTTTTCTGGTCTCTATTAGATTTTGTGATTAATGTTTTTCTGGTCTCTATTAGATTTTGTGATTAATGTTTTTCTGGTCTCTATTAGATTTTGTGATTAATGTTTTTCTTGACTGAGAAACATTTCTATTCACAAGAGAGTACTTTATTTTGGGAAGAAATGCCTTTTGCATGTAAAATAAACTGTGCAGGGGGGAATAAGGGGGGTATGTCGATTCACTTGGAGTGCAAGTGAGGGGGGTTCTTGATGTAATTGAAGACCACGCGTATACATACTACTACTACTACTTAACCGAACATGTACCTCGTACACATTCCTTTTCGGAATTTCTAACGAATCGTCACATGCCGGAATGCGTACGTATACATACTGCAATATAATTTCATACATGATTTGTAATTGATGTGTTTATCATGATGTTCTGTGGTCTACGCTGAGGTGGTTGAAAACAGCATGATATTATATATATTCATCAATTTTTAAAAAAAAATTCTTTCATTGATGTGACTATTGGTGTTAATGTGTGGAAAGGTTTTTTTACTTTAAAAAAAACAGAATTTATTTGCGTAAGCATTATTAGCTTTAAGGTACTTAGAAACTGAGTGGTTAGCCAGAGCTTGGCATTAAAAGTGGTGGCATTAAGATGGTGAACCTGTGAAATTATCACAAAATTGTTGAGACTTGAATTCCAGTGAATCAAAAAGAGGTGTATTTGGTGATGATGATATCAGTATACCATTGCCTAAAGATCATATGGGGGAATTAATTCACTTAATTTTGTGAGAAAGACTTTTATTGGAAAGAGAGAAGATTTCTTTTCTTCCCTCTCTATCTGGCCTATAAGTAGGTCTATTCTCTGCTGATTCAACTTAAAGAGGAAACATTATTTACACCCAGCATCGAGAGATCATTTAAGGTCTGCTGCCATATTTTTTTTCAGAAACTTTCCCATGAAAATGTTCATGGAGTGATTCTTTTTTCACTCTTCCGTTTTCATGGGTTTGTATGGATAGGCATATTTACGCGTTGATTGTATTAGTTTTTTGTTTTTAATTCTGTGATTTTCAATGATTTTCACTTGATTTGACAATTCTAGAGCCGTTTTGAAATACCATAATCCTAATCCTTGAATACAAATAGGGTGGTGAAGACAAAAATGTTTTGTGATTGATTTCCGTAAGAACAAAATTTGATTAAGGAGTGGGAAGAAGAAAATATAGAACATTGGTTTAGGCGACAATTTTTATTTTCAGTTGTAGCCCCCCCTCCCTCACTTACGTCATTGAATTGGTGAAAATAGTTTTATCTGTTGCATCTCTCATTGCATGGCTACAGTAAACCAGAATAATTTCTCAGAGGAATATTTAGGTGGCACATGTGTTGACTGAGTACAAATGCATACACTGTAATAGGTCCCACTAACAAAATATTTTGATGCAATTCACCTCTTCAACTCCATTCACATGGGAAACAGAAAAGCCGGTATCTTTCACCCAGCAATAGGGAAAAATTGTGAAAGATTAAGGGAAAGTTGGCGTGAAGCTCCATAAATCCACCAAAAAAAGATGGTATTGTATATGTATATCTTTTTCTCTGCCACCTTCCCCCCCCCCACGTAGGAAGAAAACTTGTCTAATATACACTGGATTGTCTCAGTAACAATACTGTAGGTTTGTGAATAGTTTGAAATGGAAAAGGTTGAGTTCATGCGGTGATGTTTGGTGGATGGAAAATGATGGAGTTTAATTAAAAGAATGATTTGTGATGTGACATAATGGTTGCTGATTACATCTAATGCATTGCAAAGACTTACATATGTATCCTTAAAAGATGAATTCAGAGGTTCTTGCAATTTATGTGCCTCTGGTTGTGGAGATGAAGTTTATTTGAGTTTCCTTTACCCCTCTTTAGAAAGCTTCCGTTGTAATGTCTATCACGTGAAAATATGATCGTACAAATTTGCATAAGGACGACTTTGATGTTGTGGGCTCTTTGATCGTAATGTGGTATCCAATGTCATGTATCCTACATCCCACTTTTAACAAAAATTTACTAGAAATACTTTCATTTGCCGATAAGGAAAGTCTTCGCGTAATGGAGTTTTTAAATGGTGACACATAATTTCCTTTTATCGAATTCATTAATGTTATTATTCAAGTTTTCTCACATCTAGTGAATTTGCCAGAAGAACAACCCCCCCCCCCCCGCACGCATCTCACCGACGTTTACTCTCCTCGTAATTGTTTGATCATTTTTGTCATACGTCCAGGGTTTACCCTATTATCCTCGTCAAGGATGGAGAAATAATCTCTTATCAGGCTGGAGGGCATATAATCTGTTTACATTGGGCGGTGATAATCATGGAAGTGTCTGTCAGCACTCATCAGCGTAGATGCGTTATTTGCCCACGAGGTGATTCGAGGAGAAAAGAGTCAAGGCATAGGGGGGTGTATATGCCGAAAGTTAATCAAATATATTCATGTGCGCGGTAATACTTCCAGGTAAAGCAGGAAAAGAGCCTACTCTCGACCTCGACTCAACCCTTCTTCCCAAAGCTTATCTCGAAGCGGTAAGACGTAAGACCTCGCTCACATAAATAAATGGATAGTCTCTGATGTAATAAATTATCTTCAAAATGACGGTTTGCAGGGAAATGGGTAGTCATTCACGTTGTACGAAGTTCACTAAACCCTTGGAATGGTAATTGGATAACGATCCATCTCGTCTAGTTGGACGTCCAGTAGAATCGACATTTGGTGCCATTTTTCCTGATAGAAATTCTGTTCATAAATTTTTTATTACTTCCCACAGATTCCAAATATTCCCTTAGTTTCAGAAATAACAATTTAATAATTTTCTTAGCTGTTGCATTCCTAAGAAATGTTACCATCTGGAAACGGTATTAACATCGCTTACGATAATCTGTGCTCAGATGGCAAAATGTAACAAGCCACTTTTTCAAAATTTCACGAGAGCAAATTTGTAAACAATATTTAGCAAAAATATGATACTGTGGCTTTTTGACTTATTGCAATTTGCCTCCGCTGGTTCCTCATAAACCGAAAGAGATGGACGAAATTTTGTCACCTTCCATAATTTTGACGAACAAAACTCCAGAATGCGAACAACTCAATTTTTTGGAAAAAGTGACTTTGTGACATTTTGCCATGTGACCACAGAAATGATCTGGATGGAGATCTGATTCTGAATGGGTTCAGTGTTCATATTTCTTATAAAAACTATAGATTAGATTCTGATATTGTCCGGAATCTATCAGTGCTCTAAAATTATTCGCGTTGAGAAAATGGGGTCTACTGTACTGAATTCACCTAGGTCTGACTCCGATCCTAGCGCGATTGCGTCGGCTTAAATTCGAAATCGGAAGATGTTGTCCTACATGAATGTGGGGGCTGAGCTGCTGGTTATGAGAATGGGATTCATCCTAGGTGCCTGGGCTGGAGGTTCCGGTTGAGTCATTCGCATCTGCGGTCCGGTCCTGCATAATCGGCGGGCGTAAAAATCGGCCATCACCAGCGTAGGCGTACGCAGAATTTGCTCGGGGGAGGGGGGAATTGCGATTTTTTTTCTGGGGGGGGGGGGAGAATTACGTTTTCCCATAACCCCCCCCCCCCCCCCCCCCGCCGCTCTTTGCGCACGCCAATGATCACCAGCATCGAGGTGAAGAGCAACCCGACTCATCTTCCTATTCCAACAGCGCATAAAATTATAATTAGCGGTTTTTTGACTAATTTTGAATCTTTGATTGGTGACCGCATTTCTTTTAAATTTTCATATTTTTTTTTCAAAATTTCTATTATTTTTTGGTTTGTTTAATATAACTTTCAATATTTCTTATGCAAATTAATTATTTGTTTTAAAATTGTGTTATAAGTAATTCCAGTGATAATATTTTTCGGGCGTATAAAATATCGATTCAGGCATCTGTTTTGTTGAGTTGATTTGTCCAGCTCTGATGGCGACACCATTGTGGTAGATTGTTTCTACTCAATAAGGTAAAATTTACTTCTAATTATGGAACGTATTACATCAGTTTCTCGCTTTCAAACTACTTTAGCTTGGAGATAACTAAAGGGTTCAATGGACTAAAACAAACACTACTTGAAATTTTACTTGCGTCATCAAGTCTCCATACTTCATTAAAGTTAAGTGTCTAAATCCAGAAATCTTCTACGAAACCGTAGGCACACCCCAGTTATTTTAATAAAGGGCGAGACCAATATTTTGCCGAAGATGCGTCACGAAGGTTACCCCCCTGAATAAAAAACCGCACTGGAGGTACACTTTGAAGCTTGAAGCTGAAAGTGTGAAATGAATTGCAGTGGTATTTGGATTGATAAATAATCGAACAGTATCAGAATAATTATTATAATCTGTTTTTTTTTCCTTCAAATATTTGCAGACCTTTTCGATATCGACGTTACTGCGGTACGCCCATCATCAAATTTTTCTGTTCATTGGTGAGTATAATTGTTTGTTTTTGAATCCATTTAATCCAATTCGAATCGTAAATTCGCATTTAATATCACATCGTTAATTGTCTAAGCAGATTTATATTTTGTGGTAACACAGGAAAGTGCGGTGTCGATTGTTGCTTTATCTATATATATAAAATTGATTTTCTGTCTGTCTGTGTGTGTATGTTCTCTATACAAATCTACAATTTTAGATCCATCGTCGCCAAATTTTGCATATAGACCAAATGAGACCCGACTTCAACGATAGGCTACTTTAAAATTTCGTCAGAGCAGGGCAAGTGCCCCAAACGGGCAAAAACACTGTCGGGCAACAATGGTTTTCGGGCCTCAACAATCACTTTCCGAACGTTTACTTTGGTTACCGTGGTTCCCTAGCAATGCGTTTAAGACGTGTATATGCCTTTACAATGGTTTGTCATTTCTTCAACGCTGTGAGTATATGTATAATATTTATGCCTTTATAATGGCTTGCCACTTTTTCAATCCTCCCAGTAATGAGACTTTTTGAATAGATGCTATAATCATTATCAGCATCACTTTGAGGGTCAGGCAAAGGATGATCCCCATAGAAATCAGTGTTAAAATTGTCGATTTTACTGTAGAAATGTGGAAATTTGGTGGGGTTTTCCGCCACATCAATAATTTTAAAAATTTTATTGAATTCTAGATTTTTGAAGTATTGAGTTCGCTTAAAGATATACGAAGCCCAGGAGATTAAATAGGAAGTAATTAGCCCCGGACCTACTTTTGCGTTGGATATCCATGCAATAACATTGATTTCAACTTTTTATTTACATCTCAAGCATGAAAATTAATGTCTCCGTATCTTTTAATATTCAACTGCATAAATTTATATAGTTTAGGGTGTTTTAAAATTAATTATGGACCCATAAAGTGCATCGTGGAAATTCCACAGCTTTAACTAAGCATTTTTGGAAGCTGAAATAGGCAGATGGATAAGATGGATCGAAATACTTAGCGCCCTTAAAAAAGGAAAAAAAATATATTCATTTCTACGTTTCTTTAAATCTAGATTTGTTTCTTTCATGAGTCGCGCTGGAACTCGCCATATTGGTTCACTTAGACACGGTTTGCATGTCCCTCAAAGCAAGAGGAAGATATCGCATGATTCAAAAAGCCTCATTAAAGAAAACCCGGGCAGCGCCGGGTATTATAGCTAGTTTTAGATATTTCTACAGGAAGTAGTTCGGATGTGGTTGATCAAAAGACGCGTTTTAGGCACTCGATGCTATTGTTAGTTATTGTTTAAAAAAGGCAATCCTTTTCGCTTCAAATTTATTTCTATAAGTATTTATGAAATATATAAAGGACACATGCTTTAATCATATCAAATCGTTTGACCGATTCGTTTGACAGAGTTTTAGTTCTAAAAGATGAGAATTGGAAGGGACGACCTCTTGCATCGGATGATGTTATAAACGCTGAAAGTCAGTCTCAAAGTCCCCGATGTCATAAAACACGGTCGAAACTTAGCTTAGATTTGAAACACTCGTACAGGTCTCAAATATTATCTAGTTGACAAGCAAGCTGTTCGGGGAAAAAAATTGTGTGGATTCTCAGTTCGTGGAATGTTTCTGGAAAGCAGCGAAATTCCATGAGATAAAATCAATTTTTCTATCATCATCTCAGACACCGTACCATTTCATGTTTCGTTTGTTTTTGCTCTCTTCAAAATCTTTTATGAGAAAAATGGTTCTCTGATGTGAAACTCTTTTTTCAAAATCCAATTAGATGACAGCACTTGGACTGTCCTCGCCCGAAATGAATGGATCCTCGTGAATACGCAAGCTGGCGGCTCGGAGCGATCAGCCGGAATGAGCTCTCCGTGCTGTACCTAGTACAGCGCGGAAGTCTTTGGGAAAAGAAACATGGTGTATAGTTCTCAGATCACGAGAAGAGTTACGCGAAGTCCCCTCTCTGGAGAGGGTCCATTTCGGCGCGGGGAAAGGATAAAAATGATCCCGGGTTGCCAGTAAAGGCTGTCTTGGCGCAAATCTCTGTTACGAGGGTATTCTTCACGCTTGAGTGAGCTGCGCTTTTTGAGTTGGCGTTTGTTAAAAGATGTACTCGGAAATTGTTGTTTTAAATTTTAGAAGTAAATTAAATTTTTTAATTTTAAAAAATTTGAATTTTTATTAAACTTAATATTTTGAACTAAAATATTTGATACGGAAAAAAATTCGAAGGGAGTAGCGATCATTTAGTACTGAAGGGCGTAAAATTACTTTAAATTAATAATTTAATACAAAAGGAGTATTATTAATTTAATAATAATAATTTATTACTACTGTAAATTATATGGCATTTTCTTCGGTTTAATTTCTATACCGCAACAAGAGAATGCCACCTGCTAGCAATTAGCCATTCTTCTTCTTCTGTTTACCTTCTCTTATAGCCATATCATCGTCTTTTTTCCTTTCTCCACAGAAGCTACTCATATGGGCTTTTCAAATAGGTGACAAATGTAGTAGTGACAAATAAAAAGATTGAGCATGCCTGTTTGTCGTATCTTGTATAAGGAAATTACGGAGTCAACCACACAGAGTCACTGCTTCGTAGTAAACATTTATTACGACGACACAATAATTACCCTGGTTAATAAAAAAGGAAGACAGACAGAGAAATTTTGAACCTCACACTTTCGTGTGTAGTGACTCTCTGCTCTGCTTCTGTTTTGCAGTTTTTGTTATTCAGTCGTCTCCAGTACTCGTGATCACGTGATACACTCGAGGTCGTTGACCCGACTCCTGGGGGTCGTCTGCGTGGAACACCACACACTCCCTCCCCCGTGATCACGAGTAGTAAGAGATGATAGCGTACTGTAGCATCAGTGATCACGAGCACTGTAGACGATCTAGAAAGTGGACAGTACGTCCAGAACGAGTGGTTCTTACTGGTTTCACAGCAGGATCAGTTGTGAGTCTGTCAGTCGGAACTGCAGTTTGACCGTCGGATTCACGAGAAATGCCGGTTTAAGCCGATCGACTGACACTGACACAGTTTTTCCTCTTATGTCCATGTTGAACACTTTGTCGGTTCGGCTGATCACTCTGTATGGTCCTTCAAATGGCTGTTCCAGAGGACGTTTCACCCTATCAGTTCTTACGAAAACGTGGGAAGTAGTTTTCAAACCATGGTGAACAAATGTAGGATGTCCTCCATGCCGTTTGATTGGTCGTGGCTGGAAAGCTCGGATGCGAGCTCTCAGCATTTGCAGAAACTCGGAAGCGTCAGTTGAGTTGGAATTAGCTCGTGCTTGGAAAAACTCACCGGATAATCGTAGTTTCTCCGCATAGTAGTTCTGCCGGTGTGCACCCCAAATCTTGTTTCAGAGAGCACCGAAGACCGAGTAGAACTGTAGGTAATGCTTCAGTTCATTTACGGGTTTGATGGCATTTCAACGCGGCTTTGAGAGGGCGATGCCATTCTTCCAACATACCGTTCGCTTGTGGATGATATTCAGTTGTCCTCACCCGTTTTGCTCCGATGAATTTGGAAAGCTCCCGGAATAGCTGCGATTTGAATTGGCGACCTTGATAAGTTGTTACTGTTAAAGGTGTGCCGTATCGAGAAATCCAGGTGGATAGAAAAGCTGCAGCTACCGTGGGTGCTGTGATGTCACGGAGAGGTACCGCTTTTGGCCATCGTGAAAACCGGTCTATCGTTGTTAGGCAGTAAGAATATTCATCGGAAATGGGCAGTGGGCCAATGATATCCAGATGAATATGTTGAAATCGTAGGGAAGGTTCCACAAACGATTGTAACGGGGACCTTTTGTGCTTGTGTACTTTGGATCTTTGGCATGGTATGCATACTTTTGTCCATTTTAGCTAGACATGGCCAAATGAACCGCTTTCTGACCAAATCGATAGTGCGTCTAATTCCTGGATGTGACAGTTTATGCATATTTCAAAACACATCATATCGAAATTTTTCTGGATTATAAGGTCGAACTGCACCTGTTGATAAATCGCCGTAGAGCGCTTTAGCTGCGTCTGGAAGAAATACTTTCTTCAGTTGCAAAGCTGATTTGTTCTTTAGAAGTTCCTCTAGTTCCTTATCCCCCCTCTTGTTGCTCAGCGATGGCAGTAAAATCGAGAGGTCCAGGAACAGAAATTGCTGTTATGCGTGATAAGATATCAGCGGAAATATTTTGCGATCCAGGAATATGGCAAATGTTCGTTGTGAACTGCGATATATAATCTAAATGCCTTAGCTGTCTAGGTGAGCATTTTTCACTTTTCTGTCGAAACACATAGCACAGTGGTTTATGGTCACTGAAAAGTATAAACATGCTCGAGCTTCGAGCATGTATATGTGGCAAGGAATTCGCGACCGTATGCGCTATACCTGTTTCGGTGGTTGAAAGTTTACGTGAGAAAAAACCAAGCGGTTGAAGACCATTGTCCGTCACCTAGTGCAGTGTACCACCCATAGCATAGACGAAAGTATCTACGTGTAGAGCTAATTGGGTAGACGGGGATGGATGTGCCAGCAATGCGGTATCAGCTAGTAGCTTTTTACAATCTTCAAATGCTTGCAAAGTTGATGACCACACAACTTTTGTTTTGTCTTTTTTTCGTAGAGCCTTCCAATAGATCATGCCGGGGCGCTTGTGTCTCAGTTGCATGCGGTAGGAAACGGCGATAAAAATTTATGAGACCTAAAAATTTACGTAATTGCTCTATTGTTTCCGGTGTTTGAAATCGAGTACAGCTTGTACTTTGTCTGGACGATGAGTGATACCAGATAGTTTGATCACATGTCCCAGAAATTCGAGCTCAGAAACACCAAATATGCATTTTGACACATTTAAAACTAACCCATACTGTTGAAGACGTTGGAATATTTGTTTTAAATGAATTTTGTGTTCTTCGGCATTTTCAGAAAAGCATAGAATGTCATCAAGTTATACATAGCAGAATGGTAAACCTCGTAATACTCCATGCATGAACCGCATAAAAGTGTGAGCGGCATTTACGAAACCAAAGCTCAATCTTGTATACTCGAATAAACCCCCAAGGGGTAGTGATTACGGTTTTTGGTACATCTTTCTTCGGCAATGCTTATTTTATGGCATGCCTTGAAGATGTCTAGTCTAGAAAATCTCTCCCCAGTTCTTGGGAAAAGTCTTGAATATGCGGTATCGGGTAAGAATCAAATTCCGTTACACTATTTAGACGACGATAACCGCCGACAGGACTTACAGTACCATCGGCCTTGGGCACTATATGTAACGGTGAGCTCCAAGGGCTTTTGGAGGGCCGGATAATCCCTTGTTCCAAAAGGAATTCAAACTCTGTTTTCACCTGTTGTTGAATTTTTGGATTGAGACGTCGAGGCTTGGAAGCCACCGGTGGTCCTCGAGTGATGATATGGTGTCGCGTGACGCATTTCACTGTTTTACCGATCTGTGAAGGGTTGAAGACATACGGGAATTCTCGAAATAAAGCACTGCATTCAGAATCCCCCAATGGTAGTGACGGAAGATTGTGTTGTGGGCTTGATAAATCCGATGACGATGTTTGCGAATCCCCCAATGGTAGTGACGGAAGATTGTGTTGTGGGCTTGATAAATCCGATGACGATGTTTGCGAATCGATGAGTCGTCGGTTGCGCACATCAACGATTAGGTTGAAGTTGCTAAGAAAATCAGCTCCAAGTTATTAATGAAGTGGCGTCAGCTACGAGAAATGTTCAGGGAAAAGGTTTCCGGAGACCTAAATCCAGTTTCTTGACCGTGGACCCATAAGCAAGAATCTTGCTGTTGTTTGCGGCGAACAAATGGAAACTTGGATGTAGTGCTGACGAATTTTTCTTAGGCGGTATAACAGAAACTTCACTGCCAGAGTCAACAAGGAAACGTTCACCCGTAACTCTGTCAATCACGAAGAGCCTGTTGGATTTGCTGCCCGATTCTATCATACCAGCGATGATGGAAGGTCGTTTTTTTTCTGGTATTTAAACAGGGCTGATGGCAGTGGCGGGCTTTCTCACCGAATTTGTTGTGATAGAAGCAGATATCCCGTGCTCGACTTGAACGCCTAGCTCGTCGCTGTTGGGAGTTATTACGATATCTCTCTCTTGAGAGTCGATTCACCGTAGCCGTTAGGGGTCGTTCAAGTATTACGTCAGCATCGGGGGGTTTGAAAATTGCTTACGTCATCAACCACCCCTTTTTGAAGATATGAGATATTCTAAGCTGCTGACGAAAATTTGTATTTGCTGACGGAGCGAGGTGGGTCAGTGTTTTGCTGACAAGGGGGGGGGGGTCAAAAATGGCTGAAAATCTGCTTACGTAATACTTGAATGGCCCCTTAGCTCTGCCACTTGTTTGGTGAGCGTTTCGACGGCTGATGACGAATCGTTTCGATCTAGAGTTGACTGCATTTGTGATGACGACGATATCTGGATGCGACACACGTAATTTTGGAGTGTGACTTCAGCCACTTTGTCGGCTAGCACAGCAAGTTGATGTAATGGCTCACTGAAAACCGATAAATGTAGCTGCTGAATATTAATTATACCCACTGCTTGGATATTTTGCGGTAAGCGTTGCACCCACAAGGTGCGCAAGAACTCGTCAGTGACCTTGTTGCCGGAGAGTTCTTTCATCTTCCGCAGCAGTTGACTTGGCTTTTGATCACCCATATGAGGCGATCCGACAAGGCTTGATATCGCTTGATTGCCGGCGGATTTAATATCAGATCCGAGACGAAAGACAAGCATTCTCCGTCCAAGGAAGAGACCAAGGCTGCATACTTTGTGTCATCGTTAGTGATTCCACTCAGCAGAAAAGCACTGTTGCATCCATAGTTGTACATTGGATTTCCAAAAGGGACAGGTAGTCGAAGTCCAATCCTCGAAACTTGAGCATTTTCATCCGCCATCTCTCAGTTCCAACGGGAGAGAGAGAGAGAAAACAAGAGAGGAAGAGGTCACATCAGGAGAGAAGAGCAGGGGATGATGCGTGGGCGAGAGGGGCCCGTTCTTCAGGGGCCTGTTTGAGGGAAGAATTTTTAGTCGTCCTAACCACAGACATGATGGAGGCTCGGAAAGAAGAAAATTTTCAAAAATGCATGAGATGAAATCTTCAATGAAGATGGACTTTCTTTGATGGTTAATGCTCCTTAACGTCGCTGGTCACCACACAGAGTCACTGCTTCGTACGACGACACATAATAATTACCTTGGTTAATAAAAAAGGAAGACAGACATAGAAATTTAGAGCCTCAAGCCGGGTTTTTCCTAAGACGCCTTCATTTCATGTATTAAAGCCGGGTTTTCCTAGGAGTATGTTTCCTGTGCCGCGCGCAACGTGATTCGCCCAGCGCGACACGGCGTCCACTCACCAGTAAGAAAAGCAGCGTGACTGTTTTCCTATAGAGCGCAATACGCCTCACGACAGCGCTTTACGTCGGGCGTGATTGGCCGACTGCTTCTGGAGGAGTCAAATGCGTCGTGCGCCGCGGTTTTGCCGATATTCTCTTCACTCTTGTGTTTTATTTCCCTTCCCTTCAAACCGGAGCATGCAGACGACAGAGTAGCTGATGCCAAAGCCATATACTTTATATAGCCGCCCTGATCTGACGCGCCTCGCTAGGAAAACACAAACGCGTAGCGTGATTATGTAACACGTTTCTGTCGGCGCGAAATAGTCTAATTCGGTTCACGCAGCGTAAAAATGCGGATTGGTCAAAAAAAAAACCTGAATTTCAGGTTTTTAACCAATGAGCGTTTTCACGATGCACACAGCGCAAAAGTTTTAGTCCTATAGCCGGGTTTTCCTAGGAGTAAAATTTCTGCGCATTGTGCAGCGTAAAAACGCTGATTGGTTAAAAACCTGAAATTCAGATTTTTTGACCAATCACAGTTTTTACGCTGCATGCGCAGCAGAAAGCCTGCTCCTAGGAAAACCCGGCTTTCACGTTGTGTGCTGTTTTCCAGACGGTCGTCTCCAGCACCCGTGATCACGTGATAACACTCGAGGTCGTTGACCCGACTCTTGGGGGGTCGTCTGCTTGGGACACCGCAAAATCTTTTTGCCAAAAATGTCGTCCCAAAAATGGGAGAGGGTTTCTTATACATGGATAGCATTATAGATATATCTTTTCAATTTCCCCCCCAAATTTTTAGTCCCAAAAAAATCGGGGGGGGGGGGGGTTCCTTATACACTTTAAAATACTATATTTGACTGTAGAGTCATTGATGCCATAATAACGGGAAACCGACAATAAAGAAAAGAATATATACATCCCGATTATAATTCCTTCAATATTTCGAATTTTACTTGCAATTTTTTCTATTTTTGTAGAAACATTTAAACAACAGTTTTGTATGAATATTTTCAAAAGCACCAGGAAAACCTTCAAGAGGATTTTTTTAACGTTTATTTAACACGTACAACTAACATTTTGTTCCGATACGGGAATTATTACCTCAACCGTGTTTTAAAAAAAAACAACTGAAAGAGACCGTGAATATGAAATCAACGAATACCGAGGGCATACTGTAGACGGTATTTCGTCTTCGAACCAGCTATATTTTAGCGTAGACGATGTGTGTGTGTGTTTTTTTTCCGCTTTATAAAAGCTACATAAAAGAAACGTCATGCGTATTAAATGCGTGTTTTTTGATGTGATAACTTTCGCGTTCCAACTTCCAGGAATTGATAAGAGATTTTCACCGTTGCATCGAAACTCGGAAATGTAACCAATTCCATTTTTGTTTTTCGAGTGTTTTATTTTACCTCTTCGAATTAGTAAGAATTTTATTCTCTCGAGTTTTTGTAAAAAAAAACATGCTTTTCTTCCATTAATGTAAGATTATCGGACTTTTTTTTTCTCCTTTTCCCGGCTAATCATTGTCTGAGCGGAAGGTAAATAAAAGTCGAAAATTCCGTTTCCCGTTTCGGTGACAACGAGAATCCCAGTTGCATCGGGATTCGGAAAACAATAAATAAATCCAAAGCTTTTTTTTTTTTTTCTTTTCCGCCAGGAAAAACGTTTATTCACGATTTTTTTTTATCTGTCAATTTTCTTACTTTCGGGCAATTTTTGTTTTTTCCTTCACTTTTCCTTTGGATAAGAATTTGTCTTCTTCTTATTCTCTATCCATATGTGTAACCATTCGCGAGAAGCCGATCCCTTTTTTTCAAAGTTTCACAAGTGAAAATCCTTCCTTAACGAAGGATGTCGGATTTTTCCCCGAGTTTTTGCGTTTCTTTTTTTTAGTTTTACGGGTGGGGGGGAATTTCTACGTGGTCTTTGATGTACTGTAACCCTTACTTCGTCCCAAGAGGATTTCGGTGCAGAAGCAACAGATCCTTTCCTCGACTCCATATATTTCCCTCTACGCACTTATTTTTCCTTTTTTTAGGACATTTTCAAGGAATCGAATCACACGGTTTAAATCTTCCTTTCATTCACGGAGCATTCAGATATACGAAAAGATACATTTGTTATACGCGTGGAATTCATTTTCGACGTCGTGCGAGGATTTCGAACTGTTTTAAATTTTCCAAGCCCCCCCCACTCTTTTTTTCTCCCTACTCTTATTGAGTAAACGCCACAGTGTATTCTTTACCTTTCTCTCGAAGAAATACCATGTCGCAAATTCCTATCGGTTGCCACTATTGACTTTTTTTTTTCTTTTGCGGAACACACACATACCCATACCTTAAGTTAGCATCAGTTTTTTTTCACCCCCCCCCCCTCCCATTCACCCGTAAATTTATACTACACAGGGTGGTTATAAATAAACCGACACTACTCACACGTACGTATCGCCCATTCTGATGGAGGTATTTTGATGAAACTTGGTGTGTGGAAAATATGGATCATGGGGGGAAAAGAAAGATTCAATAAAAAAGAGTGTTCGATTTTTGACTTCCCAGGTGAAAAAGTGGCGCATCTTTATCGTAGTTAACTTTTCCCCATGGTCCAAATTACGTATATACCAAATTTCAATGGAATACGTTTACCACAACGCACAACGGGCGCTACATAGGTCGGAGGAGTGTCAGTATAATTCAATTGGTACTACTCAGCTTAATTTTGCTGACACTACCAATACCTTCTAAAGCCTTGCTCTAGAAGGTGTTGACACTACTCCGACCTTCGTAGCGCCCGTTGTGGTGGACGTATTTCATTGAAACTTGGTATATACGTTATTTTGACAATGGGAAAAAGGTAATTGCATTAAAGCCCCACCTTTTCACCTGTGTGTGTGGGGGGGGGGGGTGTCAAAATTCGAAATATTTTTTTTGTATTCAATATTTCTTTCCCCTATGGCTCATATATCCTATATGCCGTACCAAGTTTCATCAACATACCTCCATCAGAATGGCTATATACGTCTGAGTAGTGTCAGTTTATTTATAACGTGCCCGAGTGGTAAGATGCTCGTCTTCCACTATGAAGGTTACCATCAAAGTCCATGGGTTCGAATCCGGGCATAGAACGTCTGTAGCAAGTGTTTTACCTACCGAGCCTGGAGCGACCACCGATGGATGGAGCCTTCATTTCCCACCCAACTCCACTAGTTGGAAATTAACGTATGGTGATATATGACCGGAGTTGGTGTGCGGTAAAGTAGTTTATTTATAGCCACTCTGTACGTTGAGGTAGCACTTGACGGTGCCATCTTGACGAATTCCGAGGCTTGGGGTCTCAACTCTTTCAGGGTACTCCTTCACCAACGTTATATGTTTTTGGCATTGCAGTGGTCAACAAACGTACAAAACGTTTTTTAATGCACAGAAATGTTGGAAAAACAAACATGTCACACTGAAAATAAAAAAAGTAAACGAAATTCCTCAATAATCGGGAAGAGATGGGATCCCGTTGGATTAGAGCTCCTTGAAATACCAGACTGACCATGAGCTATCTTTCAGCAAAAGAATGATATCCGTATTGTTGCTAAAGCCAATTGATATTCCCTTTCGTGCCTTTTTTCAACGATTTCCGAGACAGTTTCGAGTCGCTTTGAGCAGCAAACTTGTTATTAGCTCAAAGATGGATGCAAGTCCACTCTTCTTTTCCTTACATTTGAATGCAAAAGACGCACGTGTCAAACATGCCAAAAGAAAGAGCAACTCCTCAAAAGAGTGGATAGGGCACCATACTTTTTTTCTCGGATCCTGCTGATTAGGCGTGACAGCTTAGTCCAGCTGTTCCCCAGCCGGGGACCCTTGGGGGTATTCTAGGGGGTGGGGGCACGGGTGATATTCAAGTATAAGGCGAGCCATACCAGGCACAGACCTGCCAACTCTCCGGATTTAGGCGGGAGACTCCGGATTTTTCATCCTTACTCGCGCTCTCCGGATTTTCGCAGAAAATTAGATTTTAGCGAGCTTTCACGTTGTCGTGACGTCAATGAAACTAGTTGTCATTAGGGAAAACACCCATAGAGGACAGCCGTGGTCATTTACATCGAACAGCCATATAAAAAAGTCTTGGTGACCGCATTTAAGCACCTGGAAAAGACGTGACTGTTTAAGTAGCGTTTATTGGCAATCATTTATCAGGGGCATGACCTTGGTTGCCGAAATTCCTGTATAATCGTTATTGTATTCCATTAACAGCCATGCGGTAAACACAAGTTTTTTCGTCAGCAGCTTTGTATTTTGAAGTTTTTTAATTGTTTCCTCCGATTAAATATGTCTTCAGAAAGAAAATATAAAACTTTAAGCTATATAAAGCTAGATATAAACCTTTTGAGAGTTCATATACTCAAGATTATCAATGTATTATCAATTATAGCATCCACGAAAGGAAACTTATGTTTTATAAAACAGTATACGTAGATGTGATTTCTCTATTCTGCATGGAAAGACTGACATGGAATTATATTCGGGGGGGGGGGGGGGAAGGAATGGAACTTTTTAACCCCCCTTCGGAAGAATCTCCGGATTTCTGAATTCCAAAAGTTGGCACGTCTGCTGGCAACCAAAGGAGCCACAAATACCTTAAAACTCAGATATAGAGCATTAAAGCGAATCCAGTAAAACAACCACAAAAGTTAAGCTGGCTGGTCTCTAGCCCGACATCGCCCAGCCCCCTCATCCATCCGGGGCGATGGCTGAAATTGACAATGGTCGATAGAGCCTGGGCGGTGCACGGAATGAAATGGCATCCAGCCCAAGGGTACAGACATACACCTATCTTATTTATAAAATATAAAAAAAAAACTTCCACGCAATGAATTTACTCGGAAAACAGCTTGATAACCTCTTCACACCTGAGCCAAAACTGACTATTAAATTTTTTTTTTTTGATTTGTGTTTATATCGTGTGTCAAAATGCCCTTTCAAAAAAATAATTAATTAATTAATTTGGGTCGATATCTTTGCTAGGACCATTTTGAATTAGGTACACATAGAAGAACCTCGGGTCTTAATTTGAAAAAAGACTCTTTAAAACCGTTTAAAATGAAGTACACATATGCGTACCTCTTGTGCGAAGAGGATAACGGCAAATGTCTCACTCGTCGATGTTGTGGCCCTGTTTAAGGGGGGGGGGGGGCGAAGAAAGCACAAGGAAAAAAAAAGGTCCGGGGGGGGGGGGAAGGGTCCATGAATGAAAAGAAAAAATGTTGGAAAACATTAAAAAACATTGGCGTAATCGATCGGAATCAGCTTAAAAACTGCAGGTTTGTGTGTACTCGGTACTCGTGTGCGTAGAAATAACCTTTGTGCGACAAAACCTCTAGAGCAGCGGTTCTCAATTGGGGCTCCGTGTGCACTTCCCAGGGGGGGTCCGCGGCGACTTAAGGAAAATAAGTAAATTTGATAGAGATAAATGAAAAGAAGAGGCCTACAGGGTTCCGCCATAAAAATTATATACAAAAAAGGGCTCCTCGAGTCAAACAGGGCTCCGATATAAAAATTATGTACTGAAAAGGGCTCCGCGAGTCAAAAAAGGTTGAGAACCACTGCTCTAGAGTTCAACATTTAAAGATGTGACTAGCCTACTATACCAGCGGCGTATAAATTGGTATCTACCGTGTGGTATACTCATGCTGAACTCCCTCTTTTTTGAATTATTTGAAGCAACGGTGTGTTAATCCTTAGATGCATCAATCAATCATAATCAATAATCAATTATATTCAATTCAATTGACATCAGATTTTTTTTTATACTTCATATAATTTGTTCTAGTTCATATGAACGAACGCCATTTTTTTTGTATTAAAAACACGGTGAAATAAAAAAAAATAAAAAATTATCATTGAACATTTAAAATTTTGAATTTTATAAAATACAAATTGACGCGTTGAAGAGGTTAAAAAAAAAAAAAAATCGATTATATTTTTATCGATTTATTCCGGTTACCAGAAAATTTCTCCATCTAATAAATCCGAGTAATTTAAACTCGGAACATTTATTAAACGGTGGATTCCCATTTAAATTACGTCTTCGGAGGAAGAATCTCTTTTCCCCTATTACATATAAGTAAGAAAGAGACTAATTTTATCGACATTACAAGTCCTTAATGTTCTCGAGTCGGTGAATCGCTTCGTGTAGCAACACCTATTCGGGTGGTTGCATCACCGATTTTTATTCGTTTTCTACGGCTTCTCTACTTTTTAGCGGGTTTCCCTCTTTTATTGCGTTTTTTTTTCTCGTCCTCCTTAGCGGAACTAAATTTTAATTTTGGCGTCTCTCTCTCTCTCTCTTTCTTTCGAACCTTATTGTTCTAAGGCTCCGTCCATCTTTGTTCGAACGACTAACGCCTTTTCTGGCTCTTTAATTGGATTTTTTTTTTTTACTCACTCACTCGCTTTATTCCTCCATTCAGAGCTGCTGACGCCGACACACGTTTCTTCACTTTAGTGGGCTCTTCTCTATCTCTCTCTCTTGTTTCTACGAATCTCTCTCCTTTGATTTTTCTCTCCTCTTTTTCCTCTACATCTTAGGTAATAAAGCTGCCCTCTTTTATTTATTTATTTTTTTTAAATATATTTTCGTTCTTTAAATGAGGTAGGGAAAACCTTGATTGAATTTCATGCGTCGCCGTTCTTCTTTCAATATGTACTTAATATACGAGCTGGAAGAGCGTGTTGTGGTAGAGGTGGGAATGATGTGAAGTATATATGTATTTTTTTTTCTCTTGTGTGTGACTTACATTGGAAGGAAAATCTGTTCGGAGTATAAAGAAGCCTTTTTAGAAAATTAGGACCCTTTTTCTTTAATTTTCATCTTTTTTTTTTTTTCTTTTGTTTTCCTTCCTTATTTTCTCCAGCCAACATTCCTTTGACTTTCGAATTCTTTAGATTTCTATTCAAACTGTTTAACGAGAGCGATTCTCGTTTAGGATATATTTCGTTGTTTTTTTAATACCACTTGTATGTACAGTCCGTGCTGCTTAATGTGATCATATCGTTTCTGGGTTTCTGATAACAATAACCGATTGATGACTATATCCGTAAAAATTCGGGTTGTAAGTGTGATCACCGTATGCCTCGTTTGTCAAGCGGGACAATTTTGTTTTCCCTTCCCACATTTTTTTTTTTTTTTTGATAATTGTTCTAAAACAGATTTTTTCCCCTTTAAGCTAAAATAATTTTTTATAATAATTGAGAGGAGTTAGAATGGAACCCCACAGATGTGTGTTGCGAATTACGATATTTTTTATAATGTACGTTACATAGATTCCATTGTAAAAGTCTTTCAGTGAGTTACTGTTAATGTGATCAGTTGAAAGACTGACCAAGAACTATTGACAGGTTTTTTTTTACCTTACACATTCCTTGATTACAGGAAAGTCATTGCAAAAGCAGCGCTACACGGGCTTATAGCGGCTACTAAGGCCCAATGACCTCAGGGCATTCCGAATTGATTACGGAAGTTTTTGTCAATAAGGGAGCCTTCTGACCACCTACATAGTCTTACAAATTGATTATGGTAACTTATTAGGAGAAAATAAGTCTGGTTCAACCTTAGCTTCAAAGTATGCAAAAGAAAAACTGTCGACGAAAAAAAAAAGTTAAAATCATAGACTGAAGTCCTGATAACAATAACGAATTTTTTTCCCATGTTATGATATTGGTACGTTCCGTACTTGCCGAAAGTGATAACATTACCCGTGATTTCGATCAGCGACGTTGACTGTGTGTGTAAAGCTCCAGCTTGAGATGGATTTCTCGGCTAGTGTGACGAGAATCTCCCTTTTCTCTTGTTTGGGACGTTGGACATTCGTGGTAGGAAGACACAGTTTGTGCAGTGGTTCTCAAAGTGTGCTGCCCTGTTCCTTGGAGCGCAGCCAACCATTGTCTGTGCCCGAGTGTGGCGCCGTGGTAAGATGCTTGTCTACTACCACGACGGTTTCCGTAAGTTCCACAGCTTCGATCCATGGATAACATGGATCAATGGTTTGCTGCTCGAAGTTCTTTCCCGAGTAACCTGAGATTTCCACGATAGACGGCGCCTTCATTTCCGATCTAACTCTAACGGTAGTGAATTGCTGTATGACGATATGACTGGATTTGATGTGCGGTAAAAGCCAAACATCGTCAGGGATGCTGCGGCGAGCTGTCCATATTAATGCTTGCCTATTCAATACTATTATGTGGTTCTTTGTTAGAATATTGTGGTGAGTCGCGGATATATGTTCATTAGAGGGCAGGGGTTCTCAAACTTTTTCCACCCTCGGCTTTCCTTACCCTGGTGCCCCTAATAAAGGTTGTTTGAGAATCCCTGCTCTAGGGGAAGGAAGCTGCGGAAGACAAAAGTTTGATAACCACTGGTTTATTGCGCATATACTGATGAGATAATGCATGGGGATTTCAGAAGGAAAATTATATATTGCGCATAATTTTTGTGCTCACTGTCAATCACATGTTAATACCGCACATCTTGGCGCAGCAATAAAAGTCAAAATTTGGGTTTCGGATCTAACGTGAATACAATGTGAATGATGCTAAATTTTCTCAACTCTCCCAAACGAGGGTGTTGGCTATCAGAGTAGAACTGCACTCCCCCCCCCCTCCCCCATTCAAAGATTTAAGGAATTCTTCTGAAGTCTCTGCATGTGTACAGTCGAATCCCGTTATAACGAACTCCAAGAGACCGTAGAAATCACTTCGTTATAACGAAATTTCGTTATAAAGGAATTCCAGGTTATTTAAAAATGTCCCTACGTTAACTTATCTGGGGGGGGGGGGGATTAGAAAAGTGTTCGTTAAAACGAGATTTTTGCTATAACGGGATTCGACTGTATTTGTAGTCATTCTGACGCCGATTTCACGAATAAAACTACAGTATTGGTTTCATTCGATTTTGCAATCGGGTTTGATTTTATATAAATCGGAAACAGTGAGCATGGCCTGTAAAAGTCCGTTTATTTGGCATCGATGATGCACGAATGCTAATAAATCAATTTTTAATGCCATATCAATTCTATCAACCATGTGTTAATAATAATCCATGTTTCACTAGTATAAGTATCAACTATCTTAGTTATTCCTCTATACTCTGATGTCACATTAGATTCTTTTAACTTATACAATTGTTTGTCCATGAAAAATTATTGTGCTAGTTATTTCTGAAATGTCTATCCGTAAATAAACGTTTTTCTCTTACTGCCGAAAGCCGATTTGTGCAGAAAAAAATTGACGAACGTTGACTGTCCGCATTTTGAATATAGCTCTCTAATAATTTCTTCATCGTGGAAAGTATCCGCTGTTAGCGAAATTATTATCCTGATAGTTCTAATTCTAAGGTGTACGGTATTTAGGGAAATATCATCCCCCCGAAGTTGTATGTTAATGCCAGTTGAGGATGTGCGCCCTCTTTTTATTGTCCAGCATGTTCTTCCCACATTCAGCAGCAGGTGCCCTAGGCCATCGTCCTATTTTCATTGACTTCTTTACACTGTTGTATTTCATAGGTTACTAACAGAAATCATATCGTCGTGTGCCCTAGAGCTGTAGTTCGGCCGTCCAGATGAATATTTTTTGAAAGCCCTTAACAGTTGCTATTCCAGGGTTCTTAATCCATGTTCCGCGACCCAAACTTGGGACACGGTTGCTTCCGAGTTAGGTCATTCAAATCCACGAGAAGTCAGTGATTGTTGAGTTGTGGGTTTTTGCATGTGGGTGACGACCTAAACTTGATCCGCAGCGGCTTCTTAGATGCGTTGTACAAATTCACATACAGTTCTGTTGTAAATGCACTTATTGCACCTCTGGTTTCACTAATTTCGAAAACAAACAGTTCCATGGGTCGCGAAGCTGATTTTATTATTAATTTTGGGTCGCGGCTGAGAAAGATTAAGAAACCCCTCATCTATTGTAACTGAAATAGTTTTTCTCCTTGGATTAATTTTAGCTGCGATCAACAGGGGTGGAATGAAAAAGTCACATGTGCTAAGTCTGATCTGATCTGATCATTAGGATCATGATAAAAGTCTTCGGTTTGACTGATTTGGGTTCGAGTCGTGGTTCGGGTAATAAATCATGCTTAAATTATTTATTAAATCATTAATAAATAATTTTTTCCCATTGTTTTCAATGTTTATATCCATACTTATATTGCATGACAGCTGGTGATTTTTTATTTGCATTACGATGCAGCAATAATTTTATTTTTCCTCTCCTGAAGTTTTGTATTAGTGCATCGATGTTTGAAGAAATAGAGTACAGTAAAAGTCATTATGAGCGAATTTTTCCCTTTTTTTGCTTTGCCAGGTTATAAAATTATAGAAAATTGCCACTTTAACTGCATTAAAACCCCCTTTTAGATCGTATCGTTCTAATATTAACGAATGAACAAAACTCTAGTCGTGAAATCGATTTTTGGTCTCTCGGTAGTTAATTCTGTAAGGCATTTTTGCATAGAATTTCGCATTATACAAATACAAATACAGCTTATACAACGCCACAACAAGAAAAATGCCCAACGAGGTGGCTGATAAAAAGATGCCCATAAAAATATGGATGTCATATATTTAAAAAAAAAAAAACCAGCAACCCAATTAAAAATGCAATTAACACAAATTACAAACAATATATACACATGATAAAATATTATACAATGCCCATAAAGAATACTTATGGTTGTCTTATTCTAAGAATGGATAGCTTCTCGATTTACCCCAACATGTTTATCGTATTTCTTTTTGAACGTGTCAATTGTGTTACAATTTACTACCTCCGGGGGTAAGCTATTCCATTTATTAACAACCCTATTAGAGAAAAATTCCCTGCGACACCATAACCTTGCATTGTCCCTCACCAATCGATACTGGTGTCCCCTTGTAAAAGCAGTCGATTGGCGGTGTACTAAAAGTTCATGCTCCATCCTATCCATCCCATTGAAAATTTTGAACACTTCGATAATATCTCCTCGACACCTGCGTTCATCCAATGTAAACATATTCAAAAAATGAAGTCTCTCTTCATAACTCAAGCCCTGCGTGCCAACAAGGACACGCGTAGCTCTTCTCTGCACCCCTTCAACCAATTCTATGTCCCTCTGTAGGTATGGTCTCCAAAACCTTACAGCATACTCCAGTCCAGGACGAACTAATCCTCGAAAAAGCGGAAGAATGACTTTAGGAGAACGCGAAGAGACCTTTTTGAAAATGAGACCAAGCATTCTATTCGATTTTTTGACCACCGCTGAACAATGTTCAGCAAACCTAAGTCGCTCGTCAATGAGAATTCCCAAATCGGTGACCCTAATTGCATCCGGGATAGTGACACCATTCAACTCGTAAGAGAACCGTGGGTTGTTCGAACCAAAATGAGCGACCATGCACTTATCAACGCTAAACGTCATGCTCCATTCATTTGCCCATGCTGCAATCCTGTTTAAGTTGGTCTGGAGCAACTCCCTATCGCTTTCATTCCCGATTACCCCCATTAGCTTCACATCATCTGCGAATTTGCTAGTAATCCCATCGATACCCTGATCGAGTTTATCGATAAAAAGTGAAAAAAGTATGGGGCCAAGGACACTTCTTTGAGGAACTCCACTTGTGACGTCTGTCCAACCAGAGAATTCCCCGTTCACCATAACTCGTTGAGACCTATCTCTTAACCACGATTCTATCCAATTCAGCAAGTTGCCCCCAATTCCAATCTCGTGTAAACGCTTCAAGAGTTTGCCATGTTGGACCCGATCGAATGCCTTCTGGAAATCAAGGTAAACAACGTCTACATTTTTGCTCTTACCCAAAGCCTTAGTCACGTGATCATAGAAGCAAAGGAGGTTAGTTACACATGACTTCCCCCTTCCTGAACACATGTTGATTATTCGACAATACATTATTCTCGTCTATCCACTTCATAAACTGCCTTTTGATGATAGCTTCCGAAATTTTCGAGAGGGAGCTCGTCAAACTCACTGGACGATAATTTGACACCGTTTATCAAAGCGATTTGGTCGACCAGCTGAATAATTAAAAGTCTGAATTATTATAGCACCGCTCATTTCCATGCTTCATGGACTGACGAAAATTTTCCCACTAATCGGAAAGTTATTTTAGCACGATTTTTTCAGTCATTCGGAAACTGCCTTAAACTGCAAACTCTGGGTCCATGGTCTCTTAATCATCGGAAGAGACAAAAGTCGACTAAAATCGTTGCATTACCCGTGTGTGTAGTGGAGAAACCCAAAAATAGGAAAAGGGTTGAAACAATTTGACTTTTCTGTGTCCATTCTTTGTTCAAAGTACCTCCTGGTAATTTTTTACGAGGAGGCATGTGTGAGTCATGATAAGAGTCATCATGTTCAATTCCTGAAGAGCGAGAAGCAGAGCTCCCACTTGTCCTACTTTTTGATAAAATGCCCTTCTTTCTAGGTTTTGTCCTACTTTTACACCAAATCCTGTCAACACTATTCATGTAACTGTTTTTAAATGAAAAGGGAATCACACATCGAAGTATTGTCAAATAATACAAATGTAGTAGAATTGCTGTTAATGATTTTGTCAAAGCAGAAGTTGTATTGTTTTTCCAGGTTATTTGGGGGGGGGGGGGAGTGTGCGTATGTGGGCCACGTGGTTTATCAATATTTCTTCTGCTTCGTTTGAGGGTTCAAAAACTCATTTTGTGTCGATGTTTTCAGTAGTCATTGAAAACTTCTGTCTGGATGGGAAGAAAATAATTTTGTATTTATTACTTTATGCTTTTTTGTACTTTTCGCTGCACAATAACTAACATTCAAAATGATAGTGCACATTTTGTGTATAGGTGGAACAACAGTTTGCATTAAAAAGCAGTTGGATACATAGGCCTATTCTAGGTTTTATGATTTTGATGCTACACAATAGCATTCAGTTGTCTTCTGTATTTTTAGGCCATGCACAGGCATGAACAATGTTTACAATGCTCAGCAAAGAGCTAGAAACGAAAATTCTACAATTATCAAAAACTATTATACTGGCACTGAACAGTAAAATGTAAACAAACCCCCTTTAAAAAGGACAACGCTGTAAAACCCATCCTGATCTTGTAATTTACGCATTTTGCACTGTGCTTTTGGAAGTGGTCTTGGAGGAGCGTTATTCTTAAAAAAGCTTACATGTCTTCATAATTTGCTGCGCATTGTCGAAGCGGGTGGACATGCTGGAATGTGGAAGACTCCAAGAAAGAATGTAATATAATGTATATTGTGAGGAGAGCGGAAATGAAGTATATGTGATTGTTAGTACGCTGTTTTGGCCCAAAATTGTATTTGTTATCGCCATTTTGCTTTGACTCGAGTCAATCTTATGGGATACTGAAATAGTGTTATGAAAAAAATTATAAATATTTTTAGTGTTTTTTAGGACATTTTTATTGTGCTACAATTGTGCTGTCTGAGGGGTATCCCCCCCTACCTTTTTTTTGAGTGGGAGCCCTGGAGAATAATCATCTTGAAAATTTCTTTTGACGTTATAGCGAATGTTTCCTAATTTTCCACTTGATATATCGGAAAAATTTTCGTATCTTCAAACGTAACAATCACCCGTTATAGCGAGATTCTCGTTATAAGCCGTACTCGTAATAACGGACTTTTACTGTATTTTGCAACACCGTATATCTCGGTGCCCTAAATTCTATTAAAAAAAAAAAAGGGTGGTGCTCTCGGAAACGGATTACTTCATTTTCGGAGAATCGGATCGGATTTTTCTTTTTCTTCCCGTTTTCTTTTTTGCGCAGTGTTTTCCTTAAGCAGCTTTTCTTATTTGCTTTATATCTGGGGCTTAAAGCTTAGGCTAGAAACAGGTGACGTTGACAACTCATCAAACACACGTGGTGCGTTAGGCAATCCCGGACGAGGGTGATGCACTCAAACTAATTATATATCTGTAGGTTTTTGTTTTTTTTTTACATTCTGTGTGTTTTTTAAAACCTCATCACTGATTGCGTGAGAAAAAAAAAGGGGGAATTTTTGGAAAACCAGTGTTTGTTTTTCTTTGGGATTTCTCCCGTTTTTTATTTGCAGGTGGCGCCGAACTCGGTCGCGTTTGTAAATATGTTTCCATGTTTTTTTGTGTTTCTCTTTGAAGGATTACGAAAGCGAAAATATATAAAAATTTATCCTATACCAGAAAGGTTTTGATTATTTCCGTGCCATCTGCCGCCACATTCTTGAATGAATTTATCGCGAGTTTAAATATTAAGCCGATAGATGGCAGTTGACGTTTGTGAATCCTGAGCTGTGAATTCGTGAAATGAGCAAATATTTTGAGAGAGAGGGAGTAAAATTCTCATAAAATTTTTGATTCTAGTTTTCGGGAAAACAACACCGTGATGTTTGGAATCATTGGAAAAAGTTATTCATTATTATTTTACCTTAGTCCAGTGGTTCTCGAAGTGAGAGTCGCAGCTCGAACGAACTCCAAGAGACCGGAGAAATCACTTCCTAATAACGGAATTTAGTTAAATAGGAATTGTAGATTTTACATTGTTCTCATGTAAATTTATCTGGGGGATTAGAAAACTTTCCTTAAAATGATATTTTCGCCATAACGGTATTCGTTAGAACGGGAATCGACTGTAGCAACAGAAGCCAATTTAAAAGCTTCCCTAGCTACCTTACAGTTTTAATAGGCGCTGCTTATCGCATCGAGTTCCGTTGATCGGATGCATTTCTCCGTTATTTGCATACGTTCGTATGCACCAGTTTTTCCTGGCTTCTTGGTGTATTACAGTGAAACTTCGATATAACGAGACTTTGCGGACCAAGAAAAAATGTCGTTGTAGAGGGATTATCGTTATATCGAGAGGTAGCAGTATAACATTTGAGTATAGGCATTTCCAAACACGATTAGAAAAAATAGCGTTGCAAAGGAATTTGTTGTTACATCGAGTATCTCTTTGCAGCAAGGTTTCACTAGTGGACGCGTTGGTCCACAAGGTTAGTCCGTTGCAACGGTTGAAGAACACTGTTCTAGACCAGCGGTTCTCAATCAAATGTCTATGGCGGAACCCCGTAGACATATTTTCTATTTCTCCATCAAAGTTACTGTGATTTACTTTTATTATTCATAAACATTTATAATTTTTTTTAAATTCAAATTTAGTTTTTTTATATTTTTCCCGAGCGGCCGCGGAGCCCCTGGAGAGTTGACATGGAACCCCAAGTGCTCCGCAGAGCACCGGTTGAGAACCGCTGTTCTAGACTATTCTAGTGAGCCTTGGATAAACGATGACAAGGCCAATGGTGCCGCGAATGGAAAAAGTTTGAAAATCACTGCATTAGCCTTTGTATGTGCTGAAATCTGCTGTTAAGAGTTGATTGCGAATTCTAAGGTTTCACCACCGAAATTCATTGATGAATGGTTTTCGGCGGTAAAGGGCCGTCGTAGTTTAAAATGCATTTCGCTATTTGTAAAATAATGGAGAAGCCAGAAAACATCCTCTGAAGTTAGCGAAACTTTAGTAAATACTCATACTCCTTTAGCCTGAGAAACCATTCATCGCTGATAAGTATTGTTATTTCCAGAATATTCCAAGTTATTATTAACTTATACAGACTCAATTAAACCCTAATTTCTCTAAAATTAATGTTTTTAATTTTTGGTGTTATTCAAATGTTTTGCACGTGCAGTCGGCCCCGCTTCAACGGAGTCCTTATCATATCTAGATGTATCGTATCATATACATTATCATATCTACCATATACATATCTTAAATGAATGGAGCATGACGTTTAGCGTTGATAAGTGCATGATCGCTCATTTTGGTTCGAACAACCCACGGTTCTCTTACGAGTTGAATGGTCCGTCCGGATGCAACTAGGGTCTCCGATTTGGGAATTCTCATTGACGAGCGACTTAAGTTTTCTGAACATTGTTCAGCGGTGGTCAAAAAATCGAATAGAATGCTTGTGGTCTCATTTTCAAAAAGGTCTCTTCGCGTTCTCCCAAAGTCATTCTTCCGCTTTTTCGAGGCTTGGTTCGTCCTGGACTGGAGTATGCTGTAAGGTTTTGGAGACCATACCTACAGAGGGACATAGACTTGGTTGAAGGGGTGCAGAGAAGAGCTACGCGTGTCCTTATTGGCACACAGGGCTTGAGTTATGAAGAGAGACTTCATTTTTTGAATATGTTTACATTGGATGAACGTAGGTGTCGAGGAGATATGATCGAAGTGTTCAAAATTTTCAATGGGATGGATAGGATGGACCATGAACTTTTAGTACACCGCCAATCGATTGGTGAGGGACAATGCAAGGTTATGGTGATATATCATATAGCAAAACAAAGGGATAGATTATATTATGTAATGATGTGTATAATAATTGCAGTCAAACTCGGTTTTAACGACATCTCGGATATATTGCCACTAATAGGTCGTAGCGCCGCGATTCCCAAATACTTTTACTCGTTGACCCTACCGGAAATCTTGGTGTCTGCCATGGACTAGAAACAGAAACTACAGTTGTCATCTAACGACGAGAATTTTCTCGAATAATGGAGGACATACTATCCAGTACTTTCTTTCAAACTGGTCACAACTCAGGTCTATCACCATTTATGGGCGATTTACTACCTAGTGAGTTGTGCCGGAGATAGACTTGGAAGTCTGGGGGAGGGCACGATGATGATGTCAATTCATGTATACATATATACATTAGATCAATCGACTCCACATTTGACGCTGGGGGGGGGGGCGGCAATCCCCTCTACGCCCCCCGTATCTCCGCCCATGCAGGGTGTTCTGTTAATGTACCGACAAACTCGGAGGGTTGTTAGCAGACATCAAAAGGAACAAAAATTGCTATGGAATATGGCGTCGCAAACCACGTTGAGAGGGGGGGGGGGAACGTATGCAGGTTTCGACGTCACGCTGGAACGACGAAAAAGTACAATAATGACTACAAAAGGATTTATTTGATTAATTATTACAAGAGTTGTTGGAAGCGGCGGCCGCTGAAGTCATTGCACAGTCTACAACCACGTAAAAAGGATTCCCGGACGCGCTCGAAGATACCAGGCATGCCTTTGATGTCTACCGCAGCGACGAAAATCCGCGCTATGGGATCCTCCGGTGTTTCCATCCACAGGCGTCGCGTAAACGAGTGATTTAAGGTGACCCCCCATAGGAAAAAGTCACACGGATTGAGATCCAGCGAACGTGGAGGCTAAGCAACGGATCCCGCGCGTCCAATCCACCTCTTTGGGAATGTAACCGCAATAGCGCTAATTTACGTCGACCGCAGCGCGTGATTCTACCCCAGCGCATGCGTTTCGCGACGCTGCATACGTCAGATATGGCGAGCGAACACACGAACGCATTCAGCTATCAACTGACATCCACCTTTCGTCTGCTCTGAACTCGGAAGCTGCATGCGTTTTTCGCGATTTTCACCCTCTCAACGTTGTCTGCGACGCCATGTTCCATTGCAATTTTTATTCCTCTTGATGCCTCCTACTAACAACCCTCTGAGTTTGTCGAGAATATGGTACATTCCCGTACTTTTGCCCAACATATTTCATCAAAATTCCGTTTTTCAATGAAAAGCTTACTTTACCAAAGTCAGAATGGAAATAGTTTGCACAATTTATGAATTATATTTTTGCGAACCTGTGACTATATGAATAATGTCATGTTTATCATTTTTAACTTTTAATTCACTGCAGACATGTTTGCTTTAGCACTATATTTTCCTTCAAGGGTTATTATTATTAATAAGCAATAATTGGCGATTTCGCGCTCAATGGATAAAATTTTTGGCCGGAACTGGTACAAACCCGAATCGATAATCCCAATTCCCCGTACTTTTTTGGTCACCTGGTCACCAACTTCTGGTATAGGCATTTCATTGCACCTGTTTACATTTTTCTTACTTTTGGAGATGCCAACATCAGTTATGACGTGGTTATAATAAAAGAAATTCGTGCAATCATCGGTGTCGTTATAACAGAGTTTGGCCGTATATGTCTAACTATTTATAGTGTGATAATATTCAAATTATATAAATATTTATTTATTTTTGCAGTTCAGCTTCTGCGAATGTTCGAACTGCGCTCATCAGTTACCATTCAGGCTGCTCCTCTTCTGACGGTCATATTGTCCCTCGTCGGTATGATCTTAATCTGAATTTTTTCATAAATTGTTATTGTACTTGTTGTTATATAAATTGTTATTTGTATGTGCAAGACAAGTTCTCCCAAATTGTTTGTACAGCGAATGTCTTTTCAACCCTTGACTTTGGAAAAATAATTCTTCCAACAATTTTTTTTTTTCAAATGATGTGTGATTGCTTAAAATGCCTTAAATTTTCCAAAAGTATGGTATACATAAACAGAGTTGCCAATTGCTACGGATTGTCAATAGTTTCTACGGACGGCCGCAATAAACTACGGAGCTACTGGAGACACTGAATTATACGGTAATCGGTTAAAGGGGAAAAAAACTCTTGAGTTGGTCTTTGAGTTTCTTTTGCGGTGTTTTATCTATTTATTATTATTTTTTTAATTGCATCGTTCTACCATAACGATGAATTCGTATACGCATGCGAGAGAGTTCGAGTGAAAACAAACTCGTAGCCAATCTGTTTTGCCTGTGAGCAGAAGGCAATCTGTAAAGCCTCGTCTAAACCCGCCGCTCTACTCGATGCCCAAACGCGCAAAAAACTGTTTTCCGTCAAAAACAGGTTTTAGAGTTGTTTAGAGTGCGGTGCAAAGCTGCATTAAGAACTTACAAGCGGCTTTGGTGCGGTGGGTCCGGACCCGGCTTCATTTGCATAGGGAATGGTCGAGCTCGTGGAACGTATGTCGGATACAATGTTTCTTCATAGGTACTGTAGGAGCTCTGATACGAAGAAAACGGGGAAGGGTGGGTGGGGTTCTAGGGTTGTTAGATGTACGTATATACGACCCACAAGGCCGTATGCAGTTTGGGATTGTATTGAATATTCATGAATTATTAAGGCACTCGGTGACCTCGGAAAGTCGCTTCGGGAGGCCTGAGCCTTCTAGGTTCCAGTCCCAACGAAGTGCGTATTTAATGAACTTTCAATTAAAATTAAAAAATTAAATTTTTTAGTGATTATATTTTATTGTACTATCATTATGTTGTCCTAGGGGTTACCCCCCTTCCCCCCATACCATCATTATGTTGTCCTAGGGGTTACCCCCCCTCGCCCCATGGAAAAGCTGAACATTCATCACTACTGACAAGCTTTAAGTCAATGTTGGCATGTCTGCATAAAACGAAAAGTTTTTATGTAGACCCATTGTGCGCTAAAACTTCCAATTAGTGAAGTATGAATCCTGCTCTCTCTGAGAAGTCATTTGCAAAAATATCTTTAATGCATACATTGTTTATCCAGATATTGTAGGTGAAGAATTAATTTGTTTTTAGGACTTATCGTTTTGTTTGCGAGTTTGAATTGGCTCAAAAATGTTCATTTTTTGGAACGGTACACAAATGGAACTAGTAAAACCCCCTCCTAACTGATACCTCATACATGCGATCACCACTCTTTTACGGCGAAATAATAACTTCCCCTTGTATAATAAATGTATGCATTTCAAACCCCTGATTACCGGTAACCCCCCCTTTTAAGGACGGTTGTTTTTTGTCACTCCGGTGTCCGCAAAAGAGCGGTTTTACTGTAAATCGAATTATTGGTTTTTATTTCATTTAGATGAGATTCACACAACAATACACTACTCAACATATTGAGGACTAAGAAGTGAAATGAATAATAATAATTATAAAAAAAAAAAAAAAACCAATGTGCTGTAAATGTTTCTCCGCCAGAATAAAATTCGAGAATGAATGGTTCCAACCATTGGTCACGTGAGGAAACGCAAATGAAAAGATCGTTTCGTTGTTAAACAACTTGACCGGAAAGTCTTCATTCTTAACATTATTGAAGTGTGGAGCTACAGGGTGATCAGCGAATAAGCCCTTATTTCAAAATTAAATATCTCTACAGCAAAGATCAATAGAATTATGCGGTAAACGGTACTTTTATTAGCAAAACTGTAAGAATGTTGTACAGAAATTTCGAAAATTTAGTTTTTTTTAAAAAATTTTTTAAAATTAAAAAAAAAACAAAACAAAACTGGAGATTTTGGGTTTCCGAAAATCCTCATTTGTGTGAAGAGAAACCACTGCATTCGCCTAAAGTTACTGCATGGGCTGCGGTATGCGCCATGTGTGCTGACAAATTGTTCCAAAATTGTAACGTAACGTTCAGTAGTAATCGTTTCTCGCACGAAGAAGGGGGCCGATAATGCCTCTGGCGCATACCGCAGGCTATGCAGTAACTTTAGGCGAATGCGGTGGTTTCTCTTCACACAAATGAGGATTTTCGGAACCCCAAAATCTCCAGTTTTTTTTTTTTATTTTAAAAAATTAAAAAAAAAACAACTAAATTTTCGAAATTTCTGTACAACATTCTTACAGTTTTGCTAATAAGCGTACCGTTTACCGCATAATTCTATTGATCTTCGTTGTAGAGATATTTAATTTTGAAATAAGGGCTTATTCGCTGATCACCCTGTATATTTAGCTTTTTCAAAATAGTTAATTTTTTTTTTAATTTTAAAAATAAGTCAATTTAAATGATGAATAAGTTTGAGTTAAATTTTAGCAATTTGTGAATCATACCGGCAATCGTAGGCGATAAATGCCGAAAACTTTAAAATCAAGTATCTACGCAAATATTGCATTGAAAAGTATTCAGTTTCCTGTAAATGACTTCTCACAGAGCGGAATTCATAATTTAGTAATTTATTTACAATAATAATAATAATAATAACAATAATTTACAATAACCCCAGAAGGCATGAAATGCACTTATACTGGAAGTATTATTAGTATGAGATTAATTGGAAGGTTTAGCACACAGGGTCTACATAAAGAGGTTTTTTTCGTTCATTTTTATGTATACAATCCCTTGGAAAATTTATAAAATTTCAAGCAACCGCACGTCAAAAAAAGTTTCTAACTGGAAGTATGATTCTAAAGTCAACGGTTGTAGATACATATATCGGCTGTGCAAACAATTCGGCACAGACTGTTATATTTTCATCTCTATTTTGGCCGTAAAAATCGTTTCTTTACAACGATCTGCCACCATGTAGTCTGTTCTAGCGGTACGTACAATATGGGTATAATTGTTTGCCAAATATAGCATGAAACTAATCAATAAAATATTGTTTTAAAATTGTTTCCTATTTTTTGCCATCTTGGAAAGAAGTTTTCATCGTACGAAGCCCTCGCAGTGTTCCAACCATGAAATACGCAACCTTCTCGTTTTTCATTCTCCGGAAATTGATGGGAAGCCTTTCTTGGAGGATATTTTTTTTTCCCCGTTTCTCCATCCGTATACACGGTATTGGGCTTTCGCCATTAGATCCGATCCGAAAAAAAAAAAAAAAGCTTGTTACGACACTTTTCTTTTGTTTTAAATTATTGTTCCTCTCCTATTGTTTTTTTTGTTCTCTCGTTACTTAATTTGATTCTCGCTGCATTTTCTTGACCTCTATTTCCCGCTGTCTGAAGCCGTATCTTGTTACGGAACCATTTTTTTTTTTTTGTCTTTCTTCGGACCGGATACACGGAGTCTGTTTTAAAGGAGTTGATCTCGTGGCCTCTGGTTAATGTATCCCTATCCGATTACCCGGAAAATAGCAGGAACGAATTTCAAGGCACACACACACACATACCAATTTTCCTTTATTTTTGTCGATCCGGTAAATTTCCTGTGTTGTAGGCTTTAAGAAAAGCCTTTCTCCCCCCCACCCCTCATCCTTGTCACATCAGTGAGTGAGAATTTTTTTTTCTACGTGGACACACTGCCTGAAAATCTGTCTTGCTTATGTGTTTATATGTACTTGATTCAGCAACCCCTGTACCTAGATCACCTTGAAATACTAGGTTGACTTACCTGCCATTCTTGAACGAAAGTGTGACGTCAGTAATATCACTATAGACAATCGCTGTTTCCCACTCCTGCTTTTTTCCAACGATTTCCGGAACATTCCTGGGAGCGGGTAACTGTTCTATGCTCAAAGATGGACGACGAGTCCACTCTCATTTATAGACATCCTACGTGTGTTCCTATTCTTATTTATCATAGCATACACAAGTTTTGTACACGGTCTGTACAAAAATTTCTTACTGAATCAGTAAAAAATATCCATTCGAAAAAAAAATCTGATAAATAAGAATAACGATAGTTACTTTTGATGACGTCAGTAACTGTGTGTGCAATGAACTATTACTGATCTTAACCTTCTCAACAATCTGTCTAGTTACTGATGAGGTCAGTTTTTTTAGCCAGCAGCAAAACCTTCTGTGTAATTCTGTAATGCGACTTTCACACCTCCTGATGATTCCGATCATCGCTGTTGGGGTGACGTTGACAAGGAAAGAGAACTGGTACCGAATATAGACCCTATGCCCCTAGAAAATGTTTTTCAGTGTATCTACTGGTCGAGAGCCGATCTTCAGTGAAAATAATGAGCATTTTTACGCGTTATTTTGCAACACTTTCATCCAGAGAAGTCTTCAACTGATCTTCGTCTTTCAGTGACTGGTGACCCTCTTGGCAGTACCAATACCGCTAAAAAAATAGCTGTATAATATACAAAGTCATATCCCAAGATCCGTGGTTTTCGATCCGCGGTCCGTGAAACACTGGTGTTCCGTGAAGCTACTTCAAGTGTTCCGCGAAAAAAAATCAGATATACAATTAAAAATAGTTGCAGAAGATAAACCATTAGAATACAGTATAAAATAATGTTTTTATATGGCATTGTAATCAGCAAAAACAGCGAATGACCATTAAATTTTCAGTTATATATGTAGTATCGTAAACTTAATTCACACCCAATTCCTATAAAAATGAAGGCATTTATCAGACCGAGTGGTATATAAAAATCAAGCAAGTTACTTCACTACGCAGGGCCGTCTTAAGAGCATCATGGGCCCCCGGGCCAATTCATTTTTCTGAGGCCCTACCTGGCAAATTCTCGAATATTTGAACCGGTTCTCATTTTTGTGAGGCGCCCGGGTGAGCCCATTCGTTAAGACGGCACTGTCACTACGGCTGTCACGGAAAGGGTCCATTCGCTGCCGTCCGAGAGGGAAGAGAGGCCCGAAGGTCCCAGCTCCATGATTTGGTGGCCCATGTCTCGGATATTTGTTTATAGGTTGTAAAAATGACCGGTACATTTACAAAATAGAAAAAAAAAAGAAGCCTAGCCCGGTCAGGAGGTCAGTAATTATTCATAAAATATTACGGTAAAAATAACATTCTAGTTCCCTGTTACGTCTCACAGCCGTTATACGGCAATTAGGTTTCTCGGAAGACAGCGTTCATGCCGCGGAATCAAGTGAAAAAAATAATAATGTGGGGGAAAACGACACACACTAAAGATAAAGAAATATGTTCAAATTTAAAAGAAATCGAATTAGTAACAGGAGTGGCCAAATGTGCTCCCAAAATGTGCCCGCGAAAACGAATCCGTTTTTCCCTCCAACAATGAAGTTATTTTTACGAGCAACGTCTTTTTTTTCCATCGTGCCCTTGATTTCGAAAGATTGGCCACCACTGCTTTAAAGCTTGTTGTATTGTAAGTGTTCCGCGTAGAAAAAGTTAGTTTTTAGCACTCGCCGACTTCAAAAAGATCGAGAACCAAGGCCCTAGGCAACTTTCATTGTTTCATAAGTTTTGGCTCTGAACGACGGAGCAAAAACATCTTTAGAGGAACAGAAACCAATACTTCTTCACCGAATGAAAAAAAAAAAACCCCATAATGCCAATAATTTCGGGCATTCATGGTATTTTACACCAAGTTTAACATAAGGTACCTCACAAACGCCCACGAAAGATACACTTCGAGAGCATTTTGTACGGACGAAGTTGTATTTTCTCAGTACCTGTTCTAGTTTATTAAGTTTCGTCGACTCGTTTACCTATACGATGGATTTAACAACTGGCTGTTGCGAAGATATATTTTAGAAAGAGAGAAAATTCAACTGCCCCTGCGGGGAATCGAACCCACTTCCTTTCACTTTCCGAGTGAACGCCCTAGACCACTAGACTACAGAGGCACCGAATCTCTCAATCTTTCCTTGGAGCTCGTGTACACTGAAAGGGACCGTACATGGACGGCCGGACCAGACTCAGGCCAAGCTCACAACTGCTGACGCTGCCACCAGATGGCGACTTAATATATCTTCGCAACAGTCAGTTGTTAAATCCTTCGTGTGGAAGCGGAGAGTGACGTCATCCTTGTATCGTTTACCTATGACTAATCTTTGTGGAAATTAAGAAAAGAACGTGTTTATTTCTTTTCCGACATTTCTATTTATACAGTAGACTCTGGACTGTTCGGCCTATAAATGCGGCGGAAGGGCAGGCCGGATGGCAATCCGGATACGCCGGAATTCTATGTAAATGTTCACTTCCTATCCCCCACCCATTAAAACACCCTTTTTCATACCAGAACCCTCTCTTATTCATATCTTCTGACTTAGTACAGGCCAGTACTTTATAAATGTCCGTTATGTATTGTGTAGTACAGTGGTTCTCAACCTTGACAAGCCCACGGCCCAGTTTCATTCATTTTTGTGAGTGGAAGGCCCAGTCAAACACAAGACCAACGACCAATGAATGAGGAAGAATGAAACGGCTGATCATTCGCGGCCCGGTACTGGGCCGCGGCCCAGCGGTTGAGAAACACTGGTGTAGTAGGGTATGCAAGATTTTCTCCAAGGGGGGGGGGAAGAGTTTCCACCTCTTTTCTTCCTTGAGGAGGTGGGGGGAGGTCGTTTTTTTACTTCAAAAATACACAATCTCGGCTCAAGAGGAGGGGGGGGGGAGAGTGGTGTTGATCCGAAAAATCTCCCCCCCCCCCTTGCGTACGTATATAGTACTGCACGTTTTAAAAATTTATTACAGACAGTGGAAAACCAAGAATAAAAATATTTTATACATTTTAAGATAAATTTTATGACGGCTAACTTAATTGCAGGAAACATAAAATTGCAGAAATTACATATTATAAATTATATATCCAGAAAATTACATGCATACTATACAGTATGCATTTATCATGCATACTGTATAGTATGAACCCGCACACTTTTAAAATAAGCAAGGTATTAATGCAGACTTAATTCTTACAAAAATTATTTAAACATATTTTAATGTTCATTGACGAATGATTAAACTAACTCATTGCACTTTGAACGCATCGGCAAAGTAAATTATTCCTCATTTTATCACGGAGAGTTATTTTTATTATTATTATTTAACTAGGCCGGATAGTACGGAGTCCACCTAGTTCTGTTTAAGAAAACTCAGAAGCTTTATAGATCTTTTTTTCGACCAGTGCTTTTACTGTATCCATTAATAACGATGATGAATATGATTGGAGTTTTTGGATATAATATTTTCTTTACAACAATTATCCGCCATATCAAATTCATGTGGTCATAGATGATATATTTATTGGTCTGGACTCGAGAGATTATAATTTTCTCTGTTTAGGTTAGAATCTGAATAGTAAGTATAAAAAGACCATCATCAATGCCTAGAAGGATTATTTTGCTGAATATCTATGCATTTGGAAATTTTTTTTTTTTTTGATAAATCTGTAGTATTTTGAATATGCTGTGGTATTGTAGTTAAAAACATTTCGACTGGTACCAAACAAATCATCTGAACATTTTAGCCAATCCACTACTACTTCTCAACCGTACATGCACCTCGTACACATTCCTCTACGGAATTTCTAACGAATTGGTACATGCCGGAATGTGCTTGTACGTGCTGTGAACTTAATGTGAAGTTTTTTTTATGCTTGTAATGCGCAGTGCTGCCATCTACCACCAATTTTTTCCAACTATGAGTGAAATGTAATGATTGAATAAGTACCGTTGTAGACCATTTTGCTCTCTGTGGCGAGACTTTTGACCACAAGAGCGGCTGGCCAATCTGCTATTGTAGTCAGTCAGTTCGGAACATAAAGTAGTCAATGGTTGGTTCTTCAGTCCGTGAACTCAAAAGCTGCTCTGAATCGAAATGCCATTGGTTTAAAAGTTCAATGCACGTAATGTCAAAATTTTACTGGAAATTTATCTTACGAAGCTTTTTTTTCCGCGCCTCTTCCTCACATAAGCGAGGAACTAAACCCTACGACGCTACTTTCAGATTTCTGTGACATAATTTTTGAGTGTTAATAAGGGAAAAACCACTTTGCATTTTTTTTTTTTTTGCTTGCTTGCCTCTTTCTTTCTTCTCGAGATTGCCGCATACATGCGTGTACCGCATCTATATATAAAACCTCCCTAATGTGTAGCTAACTCAGTTAAGGAATTTCACGTAGAAAAATGATGATAATACCGAAAAAAAAAAAAGCAGGAAAAAGGGATGTCCAAGGCGTCCATTTATTCCACTTCTTGAGACTTTTCCATTCAATTAGCAATTCGCGGGGCGTTTATTAAAAGCCCTCTTCTTCAGCTGCAGACTTCTCTTAATGCACCTGAAGCACAATCTCCATATTACTTTTCTCCCTTCGTTCTGGTGAACCGTAAAGCTCTTTCGCTATTTTCGAGACGCTTTGAGTTCGAGGAGGGGAAAAATTTTATATATATATATATAGGAAATTTGATTTCAATTTCGAAAAGACGCGCAATTTTCACTCTCCCCCCCCCCCCCCATTAATCTTTTTTCATAAGTTTATGGAAGGGGGGAAAAAATAATAAACCAAGTCAAGAAAAGACGAAATTGTCTCTTCTAAGAGATTCCATTAAGTGACATCTTCTCTCAACAAGCATCATCTTAGGATGTGGAAATGTTGCTGATGATGATGATGATGATGGCACTTTCATCATGGAATGTTTCCGTAGCTGCTTCTGTATTTGGAAAGGTAATTAACGGCAATTTATTGATTGTAGGAACCGTTTCTTTTTTAGAATGGGTAATAAATGCCCTTAAACTGGGCTAACTTTAGTACAATCGTTATTTTCGTATTTAAAATTGTTTGGAGGAGTTTCCGTGCTATCGTCGCGTTCTTGGTCTGGAATCGTTCGCGACAATTAGTAGAATTTTCGCTGAGGTGCTTCGGTGTATTCTGAGAGATTGTTGGTGCTTTGTTTCTTCTATTTTGTGATTATCATAACGTAACTTTGTGATTATCATAACGTAACTTTGTGATTATCATAACGTAACTTTGTGATTATCATAACGTAACTTTGTGATTATCATAACGTATCTTTGTGATTATCATAACGTAGCTTTGTGATTATCATAACGTAACTTTGTGATTATCATAACGTAACTTTGTGATTATCATAACGTAGCTTTGTGATTATCATAACGTAACTTTGTGATTATCATAACGTAACTTTGTGATTATCATAACGTAACTTTGTGATTATCATAACGTAGCTTTGTGATTATCATAACGTAACTTTGTGATTATCATAACGTAACTTTGTGATTATCATAACGTAGCTTTGTGATTATCATAACGTAACTTTGTGATTATCATAACGTATCTTTGTGAAATCTCTTAAAACTTTGATTAGTCAAAATCGTATGTCAAGTGAAAACCAAAAAAAAAAAAAAAGGAAGTAATTATTCAATTCATAATTTTATAGTGCTTAATTTGCTGTTTGAATTATTTCTGTGTATGTTTGAATTACGTATGTTTTTTTATGCTCGCCAACCCCTCGATGAGTATAAAAAAACAAGCCTGCCGTTCGGAATCGGCAGTAAATTGTAGGTCCCGGTTTAGTTAGCCCTCGTGTGCAGGAAATGACCGTGGTGCGACAAAAATAATGATCGAATGAGAGGAATATGAACGAGGTGCGCGTGTGGTTTAGCAGTGGTAGTAGTATTGGGGGTAACAATCAGACAAGACTAATAATAACATGGGTTTCAGAATGAGGGAAGGAAGGAAGGATTGCGCTGAAGTTACCCGGAATGCGGGGTAACTTTAGCACAACAGAATTGTCTCTGTCCCTATTAATTTAAAACAATTTTAAATATTCGGGGTCATGGTAAGCGAGCTGAGAGTTATAGCTATATCCCCACTACCCCCGTGAAATCATGGTAAAAAATTGCAGTACGATATTCAAACTTTTGCAATACTTGCACTAAATTTACCACAGTTTACGGTGATGATTTTGTGATTTAGAATAAGCGATATATATATTTTTTTTGTCTCGATGAATTTATTGCTCACGTTCGTCCAACAGTATAGACAGCGGTCGTCGGTCGTATTCCAGACAATCGTCTCATTCCCCTCCCGAATACATTTAAAGAAAGTGTTAAAACAATATGGCCCATGCTGTCTGGAGATCCCGCTTATTGACGTTTGTAGCTGCTCATCGTCAGTTCCAGCCTCTTGGAATTCTTCTGTGTTTTCCGGCGTTTTCCCCCCTCAATTCAAAAAATGAAAGGATTCCCCCTTCATACACATACACATCTTCACGAGGTATTTACAACCTCAACGATTCTCTCTTTTCAACTCGTTCGAGAACATTACTCACTCGAATCTCTTTCATTAAAGCGTTAATGGGTATGAAATCTCATTGCCAGTTGGTCGCGCTTTTAGCCTGCATTAATTCGATCCTTTTAAAAAGGAATGAGTTGCAAAGTAGGGGGAGAGGGAGGGGGGGGGGAAGCAGAGAAACAGTAAATGGGGTAACGGTATGGTCATATATGAGGAAGAGATTTCTGGTAACACATGTTTCTGAAGGTTGACGCTGGTTCGAAAGAGTGGAGGTGGGGGGAAAAATCGAACTCGTAAAGAACATTATGTACTGAGTAAGAGAGAATTCTAAAAGTAATATGTAGCTGTCTGAGAAGAGTTGGGCGAAGAGGTGAGAGGGAACCCCCTACATAGGAAAAGAATATTCACGGGAAGCCTCTCAAAGGGATGGTTGGGAAGGGCGAGAAGAGAAACTGCTAACGCCAATGAAGACGTCATAAAATATTTCTGGCTTGGAATGATGAGAACGCTGTCATGTCGGGAGGAAGAAGAAGGCGGAGGTGCTCTGGGGGATCCTATTCGGATATTGCGTTAGAAGGGGGGCAAGAGATTCTCAGGATCAAAACGATGAGACAAAGAAAAATACGTGTGTGAGACTAGCACGTTCTTGGGTTTGAAAAGACAAGTTTTTTTTACCTCTTGGATAGAGATCTTCAACCTTTTTTCCTTGTTGCGAGCACTGCCAATACCCATCATCGGAAAAAAAGAGCACCCTTACAGCAAGTTTGACGTACGTATGTCTTAAATGAGAATGATCTTAATCATTGAGTGTAATCTGCACAGGGTGTTCAATGGGGATGTCGATCAAGTGCTCGCAAGCAAGCACGAAATCTGACACGAGCGTCCAGCACTCTGGGTGCTTCAGGGAGCACCGTAGTGCTCGCAAGCAGCAGGTTGAAGATGTACGCTCTAGGAGATACTGTCTTTCATGCTTGCATACTGACTGAGCTTCATTTACCAATTGGCGTTGCAATGATTGGGGTTGAGAGTGAATAAAAAAGAAAAATGTTATGTGGTGGTTCGGGGAGTGATCGTGACCCCCGTATCTTATCCAGGGAATTTCCTACCTTTAGCCCAGATCGGAGACCCTTTCAACATTTAATCAAAACTTAAATTTATTGAGTGAGAATTTTGTAATTAAGATCGGTCTCTGGAACACTGGGCCACGCACGGATCTAGAATGGTCATCTGTCCCAACAGCCGAATTAAATATGAAAATAGGTCTGTTTAAAATATGGGCCAATCCAACGGACCTAAAATCGACCCTCCCGACATATCACCTTCATGAACCAGTGTCATTATATGCTAGTGAGGGACGGAGAAATATATGGCATTGAACATTGAAGGACCGGACGCACCCCGCTTCCCATCTCAAGGAGATATCAAAGCGTTCCCGAAAGATGGGTGCATCCGGCAACAGCACCCTGTTCATTCGTGTGTCAGTCGAGGTTTTTAGTGCACCACGTTCTAGTTCTACGGCTCTGGGTGTGAATTCCTGTAACAGTCATGAATGAAAAGCTATTCCTAATTACGGGGGGGGGGGATCAGTGAGATTCCAAAAAATGTAGGGTTAGTAGATTCCATTTTTCAATAGAGCAGCCAAGCCTTCTTGGATGGATATTCTAGAACTGGATGGACCCGATAACCACAGATATACAAAGTGCCCACATCGTACAGCAAACACAGGAAAAGGAACAGACAATGGGTGTCAAAAGGGTGACAATGAACATGAAACAGTTACAAGAACAATAAGAGATGATTCATTTAGGATGACGTGGAAATGGAAAAAAACTGCGCTACAATCTGATACTGTGTATTCAGGGTTTGTTGCGACCTTGAAAGTGAGGGAAAATATTTGACAAAAGTCTGGGACGTATGCAAATATTTGCTAAAAGTCAGGGGAAGACTCTGTGAAGGGGAAAAGAACTAAAACTCGAAAAACATTTCCAAGGTTAAGATTTCGAATTACAGTCGAGCCCGGATACAACCAAGTCGCATGGGAACGTGAGAAGCATTCGCTATATACGATAGTCGTTATAACCGATGCACGACAAATACTCGAGTTTAATGAGAGGGATCCACTCGAAATGACGTCTCTTAACATTTTAGTTCGCAAAAAATAAGACGGGTGGCCCTCGGACAGACTTTAAATTTTAATTGCAATTAAATTAGAAAATTATTCACGTGTGCGCAAATATTAACGATATTCATATAGATTTGAATAAAATAATATTACCCGCATACTGCGAGTCTGGTTCTCAAAGGGAGCTTCGCAGCTCCTAGGCGCGTCGCCAAACTTTGTCAGAGGTGAGCTGTCGACATTGATGTGCACCTGTTCAGTGGTTTGAAGTGATTCTTAGAATATTTTGGGGGAGCAGCGGTTAAACGTTGGCTGTGGCAAGGGAGCCATGGATGACAAACGTTTAAGAAACGTGGTTCGCCGAATTTTTAGGTCGGGATTACACTGTAAAAGTTTGATAAAATATGTTTTACAGGGCTTGAAAAAACAACCGATAAGACCATTGGCTACATTGGCTCGAATGTAGCAGATCCGCTTATTGGTTGCATTTTTGAAGTTTTATAAAAGAACATTCTTAAAACTTTTATAGTGCAATCCCGACCTTACGGACATTTTAATGGTCGGTGGGGTTTGAAAATACTGAGGAATTCTGACGTAAACGAAAATGTGGTTATGTCGATCCCTCTTTATTCGAGTGGTTCTGGAAGTGAACAAAGGCAGCGTTACCCAGGGCCGTAACTAGATGGGGGCAACTTACCGGGCTGTAAAATTTAGGGATTGGCAGTTTTAGGTGGGAACAAAGAACACCTTTACAAAATTATTGAATTTCAAAGTTCTGGGGGCGGCAAAAATCCTAGTTACGGCCCTGGAGCTACCTATATAGCTAAAGATCGTCATCTAGCTATAGAGCTGACAAAACACATCCGTAGCCCGTTGTCGGAATAGTACGGTAACACTTCACATTTTTTGGAGAACTTTCGAATTTCTGATTCTCATCGAACTGAACCCAAGGGAAAACAATTCAGTTCTTGCCAAAAACTCCGTTATATCCGATATCCATGAATATGACAATTCGTTATGAGCGATATTTTAAATATTTTGGTATTGCATATTCAGTAGAACGGGAAATAATTCTTTATAACCGATATTTCGTAACATCCGATTTCGTTATGAGCGGACACTTCAGGAGTTTTAGTCAAGGAAATGATCGAGCTGATTTTTCTGGGAACCCTGATATTTTTACTTTATTTTTTAACACTGATCCTATCGGAATGGTTAGGTCAAGAGTGCTCAACCTTTAGGAGATTGCGGGCCACTTGAGTGGTCTAGAACTGTGTCGTGGAAATGTGGAACGGTGCCGGTTTACTACAGGTCACTTAAGGGAGTGGTGCTATATTTACAGCTCCCTCTTTGAGTGACCCGTGGCACAGTTCCAGAGCACTTAAGCAGTCCGTGGTGCAGTTACACACCAATCAAGTGACCCGCTTAAGTGATTTGGAAATTTTCCGCGGGCCACTTGAATGAGTGATCTATAACTGCTGTTGTAAGACTGCACAGCGGGGCCGCTTAAGTTCTTTGGAACTCTGCCACACTTCACTTGCGTGATCTGTGAATATGTCGCAGGTCACTTGTTTGATCCATAAGTGTGCAGCGGGTCATTTCAGTGCTCTTGAATTGTGTCGTGGGTCACTAAAGTGATTTGGGAATGTGTTGTGGGTCACTACTCATGCAGAAATGAAGTCCCGTGTGCCAACAAGAACATACGTTAGCTCTTCTCTGCTCCCCTTCAACCAAGTCTATGTCCCACTGTAGGTATAGTCTCCAAAAAATTTACTCCAGGACGAACTAAGCTTCGAAAAAGCGGAAGACACCTTTTCGAGCCTTCAAGAGCTCCAAAATTTCACCAAAGACCGATTAATTGCTCTGGAACTGTGCCACGCGTCACTTACGGGATCTGTAATAAATGTGCCACTTATAGTTCATGCGCCTACAAAATTAGGCTCGAGGTCGTGAGCCACTTCAGGTGGCTTCGAGGGTCACGGGTTGAGCATATATGAACTAGAATTTTTATATGGTGGAACAGAAACAACATTTCATATTGATATAAGCAATCTCGATGCTGTACTGAAATAAGTACAGCGTATTTGATTTAAAAAAATAAAAGGAACAAAAACAAAGAGCACTTTCTTTGTTAAAGAAGAAAAGTTTCATCTCCAACTTGTTTCTGTAGAAGAAAAACATCAAAGTATTTCAGTCTTCATATAGGATTTAATCGCTTTTAAAACGGCCCTTTTTCAGAACTTGGGACTCCGCGTAATTACATTTTTAGGTTGTTCTTCCTTCCCGATTTAATTTTTCTTTTGTTTTACTTCCAAGGGAGGCTGCGAGAGGAAAAGGAAAACTTTCTCAGAAAGAAGCATCGGCTCTAAATGCTTTCAAAAAAACAAAAAAAAATCATCGCAGTTGCCATAAAATAGTTTTGAACAAGAGTAAAACCTTTAACGAATCTTCATAAGTTTATGGAGCTTTTATCAGATCTGGAGTTGCTGCCATGTCGGGGCTTCTTCTTTTGGTTTTGTACGTCTCTCTCTCTCTCTCTATCTGCTGCTCCCCTTTTTGTTCGTTTGTGCTCTTTGAACTTTTTTTCTGCCCCGTCGGTCTTCAGTGACTCGTGCCTATTTTTTTTTAATCTTATGAATTCATTCTATGATCTTCAACGCTTGGCCCGTGGGCCGCATGTGCCCTTCGAATCGTTTCGTCGTGGCCCGCCGATCATTTTCAGGAAGTGGTTGGAAACATTGAAAAACGATTAATTTTATAGAATTAATAAAAGAAATAATTCTAGAATAAATGAGAAATAATTCTAGAATAAATGAGAAATAATTCTAGAATAAGTGAGGAATAATTCTAGAATAAATGAGGAATAATTCTTGAATAAATGAGAAATAATTCTAGAATAAATGAGGAGAATAATTCTAGAATAAATGAGGAAATAATTCTAGAATAAATGAGGAATAATTCTAGAATAAATGAGGAATAATTCCAGAATAAATGAGGAAATAATTCTAGAATAAATGAGGAAATAATTCTAGAATAAATGAGGAAATAATTCTAGAATAAATGAGGAATAATTCTAGAATAAATGAGGAAAAATAATTCTAGAATAAATGAGGAAATAATTCTAGAATAAATGAGGAATAATTCCAGAATAAATGAGGAAATAATTCTAGAATAAATGAGAAATAATTCTATAATAAATGAGGAAAATAATTCTAGAATAAATGAGAAATAATTCTAGAATAAATGAGAATTAATTCTAGAATAAATGAGGAGAATAATTCTAGAATAAATGAGAATAATTTTAGAATAAATGAGAAATAATTCTAGAATGAATGAGAAATAATTCTAGAATAAATGAGGAGAATAATTCTAGAATAAATGAGGAGAATAATTCTAGAATAAATGAGAAATAATTCCAGAATAAATGAGGAAATAATTCTAGAATAAATGAGGAATAATTCTAGAATAAATGAGGAAAAATAATTCTAGAATAAATGAGGAATAATTCCAGAATAAATGAGGAAATAATTCTAGAATAAATGAGGAAATAATTCTAGAATAAATGAGGAATAATTCTAGAATAAATGAGGAAAAATAATTCTAGAATAAATGAGGAATAATTCCAGAATAAATGAGGAAATAATTCTAGAATAAATGAGGAAATAATTCTAGAATAAATGAGGAAATAATTCTAGAATTGATGAAAATTTAGTATTACTGAGAGAAATAATTTTAGAATTTTTGAATCCAATAATTTCAGAATTAGTGAAAGAAATGACTTGTAAATCAATGAGAAATATGAAGAGATGGTATTTTTCCGGCCCGAAATATACTGAGAAATTGCTAGAGTTGAGGGAAGCTGCTATCACTCCACTCAACGTTTCACGCTACTAATGCGTGTTATCAGGAATTGAAAAGTTGTGCCTCTGGTGTATTGGTTAGCGCACTTGCCCGGTATGCAAGAGGATCCGTGTTCGATTCCCGGAGGATTCAAATCACTTTTCTTTCCAAATATCAGTTTCGGCATAACGTCCAGAAAATTCAGTTTCTCAATGAGAGAAATAATTTCGTACTTTCTGATAGGAATTATTTCGACAAAAGAATATTACATGATTATTGAATTAAATGATTTCAAGATTATGGAAATGGAGTTAAAGAATCAGTTAAAGTGATTTCAGATTACAATTAATTTCAGAATTAATTTAATCAGTAATTAATGAGAAAAATTTTCAGAATTATCGAAAAAAAGCATTTCAGAACTAATCAAAACGTACAATTAATGAAAGAAATAATTTTAGAGTAAATAAAATTCTCCAATTACTTTTGTTCCTGTTTAACTCGGGGCTCCTGCTATTAAGATGTCAGTTGGTGACCCGCGGGCTCCGTGGGAAGTTTCAATCTGGCCCGCCGCGTCTGAATGGCTGAAGACCCCTGTTCTAATTTATTTCTCTTATTATAGGCATGGAAGCCATCATGTCGGAATTCTTCAGTGATCCGACGACGTCATTCTACGTCATCATGATCGTGTGGGTTGCAGACCAGTACGACGCTATATGTTGCCGTACTACCATATCCAGGCGGCACTGGTTGAGGTGAGCTAATAATACATATGGTCATTCATTTCCTTGTATGTGTTCTGTTGCGATAACTATTTTTGTTTGTTTTCATGGTGTAACAGGGTAAGAATTTTGTCATGAGTGTGTTTAGTTTGTGCACTCATTTTTTTCCGCTAACGAAGATTATTCGTTCCGGAAACACATTCGTCAGCCTAAACACGATTTCCCATAGATTTCTGTGGAAGATCCTGAAATTCATTCCAGATACGACCTAAAATTTGAGGATGAGTTTTCTGTAAAACACTGAAGAAGTTCTGTAAAAAAGACAAGCTGCAGGAAGGTGGGGGGGGGGGGGGCTCTTCAACATTTGCCCCCCCCCGCAGCTTTTTGTCATGGCCCGCCAATCAAAAAATAATTGTAGAATTAAAGAAATAATTTCGGAATTAACGAGAAGTAATTCTAAAATAAACGAAAGAAATAATTCTAGAATAAATGAAAGAAATAATTCTGGAATAAATAATTTCAGAATTTGTGAAAAAAACTAACAAATCAGTGAGAGAAATAATTTCGTAATTTTCGATAGAAATTATTTCACAATCAAGCAGTGAAGAAGTTATTAATTTTTGATAGAAAAAACAGCTCCCAATTGTCGTACTTTTCCTACTTTTTGGTAAAATGCCCTACTTTCTAGTTTTTGTCCTACTTTTCACATTTTTTTAAACAAATCCTATCAACAAAATTTGTGTAATTGATTTTAATTCAGCAAGGAATCATCGATATATTGCCAAATAGTGCAAATGTTGTGGATTGCATGTAAGTATTCTGCCAAAGCAGAAATTGTATCGTTTTAGGGGGTTATTGGGGAAGGGTGTATGTGGACCATTTGGTCCATTAATTTTTCATTTGCTTATAGGTCATGGTCTTGGACTATTTATTGTACAGTAACTAACATTCATCATTCAAAATTATGAAGCACATTTTGAGTATAGGTAAAACAACAGTTTGCATAGCAAAGCAGTTGTATACATAGTCCTATATTAGATTTGGCGATTCTGATGCCACCCAATATCATTCGATTGTGTTCTTCATTCTTAGGATATGTGCAGAGGCACGAACAATATTTATAATACTCAACAAAGAGCTAGAAATGAAAATGCTTCATTTGTCAAAAATGATTACACTGACATTGAACAGTAAAATGTAAACGTTCTCTAAAAAAAAAAAAAGATGGACAACGCAGTAAAATTATCCGGTTCGCCTTGACTTATTTACATTGGACCTTGTGATTTACACATTTTGCACTGTTCTTTTAAAAGTGGTCTCGAAAGAGCGCCATTCTTAAAGAATATCTTCATAATTTGCTGTGTGCATTTTCGAAGAAAAGAGTAAGTAGAGTGAGACTAGAGTGTGGAAGACTTCAAAAAAGAATGTAATTTACATTGTTAGAGAGAGAGAGACAGAAAATAATTATTTGTGGTTGCTACCGCTGTGTTTCTCCGAAAATAAGACCGCCTTATATTAATTTTTGCTTCAAAAAATGCATTAGGGCATATTTTCGGGTTAGAGCTTATATTCAGAGCATCCTGAAAAATTACGCTAAGGCTTATTTTTTGGTAGAATAATTCTATCTTTTTGAATACTTTTTTGAATGATGGTTACGAAAAGAAAATCGACAAAAATTTCAACTTCATAAACCATTTCTTTTGGCTGTCGTCATATAAAGTAAACAGGAAGTTCAGTTTGCATTTTCAGGACCAAACGAAGCAATGTGTCCTTGCCCACCAGGGATACTCGTCGCTTCATTCGGTCCTCAGCTTCGAACTGTACCAATTGTTTACTTATGGCCAGGATTACACTATAAAAGATAGATAAAACTTCTTTTACGAAACTTCAAGAAAACTACCAATAAGCCTATTGGTTGCCTTCGCTCGAATGTAACTGATACGCTTATTGGTTGCATAGTGAACACGGTAGCATTTTTATCTACCGCGAGAGCGCAATTTACTATAATTTTATAGCCGAGTTAGTGAGTTGCTTCGGTGTATTTCAGTACTAGCCTAGTGTAGTAAGACGTGTGTGTGATTAATATTAGCACATTGTAGATTATATACAGCGAAACGAATCGATACACAGTCCCCGCACATTTTTGGTACAAATGGCATTCAGTATACGGCGGAGAATCCTATGTGTCTTGTTCACTATCATTTGCTATTTAATGAAATGACAAAAATCATTTGTTGCCTACCCTTTCGTATTGTGATTAAGCAATACCGTGTGAATAATCGCGTTTATGATCCTCTGTATTTGACGTATGGGGAAACGACGACTTTTTATAACATTTAAGATGACTAACATTCGTGCCTCAAATTTATGAAACGGGAAAAAACCATGTCAGCTAAATGGTATAACTAAGAACATAATTGATTCGACCTCAATTTTTTTCTTTTGTAACCATTGAATGGCTGGGCATTGCACGCCTGTGTAAAGTGAAATTCTTCTCTCATGTGGATAGTAAAGGTGTTCGAACAGTCATTTGACTACCATGCCTCCATGGAAGGCGAAGGACTGTATATACGATGCAGTGTACGGACTAATAAGTTGTTCAAAAGCAATTCAAATTGGAATGAGGTCTAATTCAGCACATTGTTGCTGTACTTGCGCAATTTGTGCACATTTTAGCCAGCTTGGGCGGTTCTGGAAAGTTCTTTTCTTTCAGTCTGAGCTGATGACAATCACAGGCTGTAAGATCAGGTATTGGGCCGGTATTTCTTCTAAACCTTCTCAATACCTGATTGTTAAACATCTCACTGATGAAGCTGCTCCCATTGACACTCCTTATGACTGGAAGCTCTTGTTAGAATAATTGAATCCAACGCTCACAGCCTGTTAAATCGAATTTTTCTACCAGTGCCAATTCTACGGTCGTTATGAACACCGAACATTTTAGTTTTTTTTCTCTCCCTGTAGCGGCAGCATCGAAATGTAATATCTAATTAGCAGGGGTGGGACCTCTGCGCCAATTGCGCCGTTCTGAGCTAAAATTAACATCTTGCGCCATCCTGCTCCAATAGCGTATTTTCGTATTTTTCTGCTCCAAATAGCCAAAATAGCGAATTTCGCCTCAATATGCCCGAAATTTCGGAAAGGTTGCCAAAATAGTTCTGTTCCTGCTTGCCGCAAAACGATTCCGAGAAGAGTGTTTTATTCCTCGTCTGTACTTTTCAGCACCTCCCATCTTCTATAGCCGTGCTATCTCGTGACCTTGAAAAAATAGGTCGTCTCTGTTGGAAAGTAAATTGACTACACTGTAAAATATAGTCTCGTTGAACGAATTGCTGGAAGTCCAGAAAATTTTGCGAAATTAGCAGGTAGCGGATTTTTTTTTTTCCCGAATCAATTTTCGGATTTTCCTTCCAAGTTCCCGCGCTCAACTTTATCCCCGAAAATCATATTAGGATAACTGCGGCCCCTTATTTAAACTATTGGCCCCTCATCCGGATTTCCATCGCGAAATTCTCGATAATATCCGTGATCGAACCGTTGAAGATGGTTTGCAATTTGCAGCTTTAAGGCGCAAATGTGTCAGTTTCCGTTTTCAAAAAAAGTCGCCATTGCAAGCAGCAGAAACTACTATAGTCGATCGCCATTGCGTCAAATCTCGATGTTTCGTGAAAAACATTTTCATTCCTGGAGTAAAAGAGCCAGTCCGCCGAATTACGGATGCTAATTTAGAAACTTTGCCGAATAACGAGCGTTAAATCGCCAATGTTGCCAAATAACGAGCGTTAAATCGCCAAATAGCGAGTGTCAAATCTCCAGTCTCGCCAAATAACGAGTGCTGAATTGCCAAACATCGTGTTGATTCTTCGAAATTCTCTCCTATGTAGCAACAATTTCTTTCCGAGTATGGAAAAAAAAAAAAAATTGAAAACTTATAGAAAATTTTTAGCTCATTTAAACTGCTGCTGTTCCAGACAGCAAATAGTGCCCTCAGTAGGCAAAAAGTGTGTCACCTCAAATAGACTGGTGTGAAAAATTTTATGACAGCCGCTCTTTCAAACAAGGTGTTAAAAGCCTGAAACACCAAAAAACAAAAAACAAGCTGATGAAAATATGTTTGATAACAAAAGGCAGTGCAGTTGTTTTATGTTGAAAAGGGGTGGGGGTTAACCAAATATTCTTGTTAATTTCGCAGCTCCACTTTATCGTGCTCCAAAACTGCTCAGAATCCTATATTTTGCTGCTCCGAAATGGACTTCGTCACTTCTCACGCCTGAATTAGGCTTGAAACTTCAAAAAAGATGGTTATAGCAAAATTTGTTTCCCACTTATGTAAACGTTTTCATGAACCAACACATATTAACTGGGTATATCAAGATTAAAGAAAAAAAGAGACCAAAACGTATTCGATGTTGAACATCGAAGCATTTTCGAAATTTTTCTTGATCATTTCCATGTACGTCACTTCGAAATTTGAACTAAATTTCTCTAGCAAGAAAACAAAAAAAACAAAAATTCTGCAATGTGTAATAAAGTACGAGGACTTGACTGTTTATATGACAAATGCTTCCTTCCGCGAAAATATATTTTCCCTTCAAAATTCCTTTCCGGAAAAGTTAAAGAGGGGAAAATTTTTGCGAAAAAAGAGAAAACACACTGAGAAGATATTTCCAATTAGATAAATCAGTTTTGGAAGAAGAGCAAGTCGTTTTCTCTATATATACACAAATATATATAATTCACGAGTTGTGTGCTTTTCGGTATATGCATACATGGATTCATACTCGTTGGTGAAACTACTTCTCAGAAATATATATATGAATGCGCATATATACCTCGTTTTCTCATTTGCATATCCTTTATTTGTAGGTGTATATATATCGCTAGCCTTTTCTGTGCTTTTCCATTAAGGAAAGGAGGGAGTCGATTTCGTTTTGAGCGTTTTCCACTGCTGCTAACATATACGCTATTCCTTCTCCACACACACACACAGGCGTGTGCATTTCCACTGCGAATTGGCATTTCCGCCTCTTTCTAAAGCTTTAAACTTCTTTTCCGTACGCCGCCGACACCATCGCCACCGATTGCCGCAGTCTCTTTTCCCATTTGAAGTACCTGGGATTTCCAAGTGGCGAGGGATGAAATGAATCGTCGCAGTCGTCGAGCTTAATTATTCACGCGTCTCACAGTCACTTAAGTTAATTGACGTGCATTTAATCAGTTCCCCCCGTCAGGATTCTCTCTCTCTGTAGAGAGAGAGAGAGAGATCTTGGTAGTCTTTTCTCGGGATTCGGCATCTTTTTCACGCGAGATTTCAAGAGATTCAGTTACGAATACACACATACATATATCGAGAATTCCAGTTGACTTCTCGAGATATCGCTTTTGAATCTCTCTCTCGCAAATACCTTGGTCAGATTTTTGCTTTATGTGTGCGAGTCTGAAGGTATACAGCGCGAGAGCTTTCGTTATCGCGCCTTTCAAAAGTTGCTCTCTCTCTCTCTCTCTGTGTGTGTCTTCTCACTCACAAAAGGAATATTTGTATGTATACGAGTTTTGTGTGTATAAACAAATAGATTTGTGTGCCGCTCGTGTGTTTGCCTTATATCACCCTTAATAGCGTTAAGAAGTGATTTGGATTGAAAGATCACGCTCCTCTCGGAGAAAATTGATTCCTTCTCCGCTTTGTGAAATTGAGTTTTCTCTTTCCCTTCGGCCCAGCTTTCTTGAAATGTCATCTACGAATCAGATCAAATGTTTCCGAAGCTCGAAAATGTTACGGAAGTTCTCCCCTGAAAGATTTCGATAATTCGAATGGAGTTCTGAACTGTTCAATTTCTCAATCGCTTCTTCGGGATGGGTTTTCGCGTTTCGTTCGCACTGGGAAGTTCGTTGGAACTTAATCTGGTTTGTAGCTGTGTGTTTTATCGGGAGGGCATGTGTAAGTATATTATGTTACAAGGCACTTGTGTGAGCTTCCGTCTACCTACTCGTTTGGTTTAGGAGTACGATAGAGAGAATTTTTGCTAATTTTTTTCCGTGTGGTACATCGAGTGTCTCATCTTTTATCCGATTCAGACCAACACCTACTAGAGAACTTTCATTGCTATCTAGAAGGAGGTAGAAGTACGCACCTTGTAGATTTTTGACAAATGAAACTGGGCAGAGATGAAGTCTCAAACATTTTATAAAACTTAGTTTGTTTAAACTTTTTGTTCCGCGGTTGTCAAAAAATCGAAGTAGAATACTGTTTTGTTCTAAAAAAAGGTCTCTTCGTGTTCCTTTAAAGTCATTCTTCCGCTTTTCGGGGCTTAGTTCGTCCTGTCCTGGAGTATACTGTACGATTTTGAATACCATACCTACAAACGGGCATAGAATTGGTAAAAGGCGTGCAGAGAAGAGCTCGCTCTTGTTGGTACGCGGGGCGCGGGGATTGAGCTATGAAATTCTTGATTTTTTGAATATCTTTACATTGGAAGAGCGCAGGTGTTGCGCTCTTCCAGTGTAAAGGGGATTTGTATGATTGAAGTGTTTAAAATTTTCCACGGGGTGGATAAAATGGACCATGAGTTATTAATACACCGTCAACTGACTGCTTCGAGAAGGGGACACCGGTAAAGATTAGTAAGGGACAATTGCAAGTTTTGGTGTTGCAGGGAATTTTTCTCTAACAGGGTTGTGAATAAATGGAATAGCTTACCCTCTGGGGGGTGTCGGGAATTCCAACTCAATTGACACGTTCAAAAAAAGTGCGATAACCACACTGGGATAAATAGCGAAGCTATACATATTATTACCATAAGGCAACCATATTTTTATGGGAGTGTATTTTATTTTATCATGGTCATTTGTTTGTATTAGTTTTATTTTAGTGTGTATTTGTTTTCTCTTGATAATTGTTCTTATTTTGAGTTGTTGTATTTTAGTTATATATTTGACATCCATATTTTTTATGGGCATCTCTTTTCAGTCACTTCGTTGGGCTTTTTTGCCTGTTGTGGCCTTTGTGTTTGTAAATCAAGAATAATTGTGCAAGCATTTGAAGCAATAGCTTCTTAAACAAATGAGTTATAAATTTTCAAAAATAAAAAATAAGAGAATATGCATTCATCATTTATATTTTTAATAAGTAAAAGTACGTCATGTGTGCGGCCAAGAAAGAGTACGCACCCAAAGATTTGACAACACGTAGTTCCAAACGAAATTTTATGAATCCTCGTAACTAGAGCATTCCCCCGCACCCCAATATTTGCATATTTCATACTTGAACTATGTAAAGGAATGGGGGGAAATCTATTTCTATCTTCATTGTGGGATTGTTCACAGGCTGGGCAAAAAGACTTCTCTTCTTTCTATGGTCTAGCTCGGTGATTCCCAACGTGGGGCAATTTGAGTTTTTCTGTGAAGGCTTGTGGAACCCCTTCCGAACTCCCTTAATTTTTTTTTCAGTTAAAATTTTTGATTTTTAAACTATTTCTTGGTGATTTCTTTCTTTTATTTTTCCCGTTCAATGGAGAGGGTTTGCCCAAGGGTTCTTAATGTTTGGTGTTCCATTGAAAATTTGTGCCAGTAAGATAAAGTCCATAGAGCCCTCTGTGCCAATAAAATGAGGGAAAATGAAGGCGGCGAACTTCTTTAAAAAATGGTATTCTGTGTATAGTAATGTAAGACCAAAGAGTTAATTATTTTCTCATCTAAGCTCATGGACCCCCCCACCCCGAAGTTTCTCCGAGGAGGACCCCCGATTAAGAATTCTGCGTTTGACCAAGTAGAAGTAGACAAATGTCTAAAAGATTGTGAAGATTGAAAAATCTTGAAATTTTCTTGAGGACTGGTATAAAAAATATATCAAGGTACTATACTTTATATGCAAAAAAAAACCAAAACAAAAGACAAACATCAAAATCATATCAATAAATATTTATTACATATACATGAACTTCTTTTTGATATGATTTTGACTTTTATCTGATCTTACGACGAACTTCACCATTCCAAGTTTGATAGAGTGATGCAGTGCTCCCACTTGTGCTACTTTTTGGTAAAATGACCTACTTTTGTCCTGCAGTAAAACCTTCTGGTTTTCTTATTTACATTGGGTTTTGCAATTTACATATTTTGCACTGTGCTCTTGAAAGTGGTCAAAGATCGTCATTCTTAAAAAGCTTATATGTCTACATAATTTGCTGTGCATCAAGGAAGAGAATTGGCAGACTGGATATTAAGCAAAAAGTCCATCGTTAACGCGGGAAAATACTTTGAAATTTTAGCAGTTTTGATTTAAAGAAAAACTTTCACAGACGTTGTCTTCATGAAACGGTAATAAAAGTGATAACTGTGACTGGACTTTGGAAGACTCCTCGAAAGAAAGAGATAAAAAAGTAGTAATATATTGTGGGGAGTGACAGAAAAAAAGAAAAAAAAAGAATTATTTGTGGTTGCTAGTACGCTGTTTTGACCCAAAATTATTTTTGTTACAAACCCATTTCTGTCATTTTGCTTTGGCTCGAGACAATCTTATATGACTCTGAAATAGCGCTATGTACAAAAAATTAGTTTAAAATTTTTTTTTTAAATCAAAAATTTTTGAGTGTTTCCCCCATAAGGCTATAATTATGTTGTCTTGGGGTGGGGGGTGGATACCCTCGCCGTTGTTCTACGCTTCTGATTTTTTAGTAGGAGCCCTGACTAATGTTGAAAGCATATTGTGGCCGCTGTCATACATAGCACGCCGCTGTCGGGACGAAATCAGGAGCCTCAAATCATGTTCGAGGAGAAGTAAAAGTAATAATAATAAAAAAGGCAAAATAACCTGTCACTTTGTTGCTTCGAACTCGGCAAACTTCACGTTAGGTACGCAACACGCACATACCGACATGTGCCCATTTGTTATATGTTCCTCAGAAGGAATATTTACGAGGTGCATGTGCGGTTTAGTAGTAGTATTAGATTGTAGGTGCCGAAAAGAAGGGAAAGGATAACTGTATATTCCCTCTTGAATCTTTTTAACATTTATGAATTTAAACTGAATTCGATTTGCACTTTTTGCATTTTTCTGTTTCTTCACGCGTATAATAATTAAACGTGCTGTTCTGAAACAGTTGAAAATTCTGGCTGAAAGAAGTCCCCCCCAGAAAAGTAGGATGCAAAAATTACGTCTCCGTAATGTCAAAAAACCTCCTATATTAATGTGGAGTAAATCAGATAGGAGATCATGCATATTATATTATACAATGGGACAGCTTTAAAACTTCTTTTTTTTTGCGTGTTTCATCACCTTCAGCTGCGGAACGCTGACGGGCGTTTCGTCTTCTTCAAGACCTAGAACCTTCCTTTTCATCAAACTCAAGTTGGTATGCACTATTTTGCATACACGCGTGGGTCCCTTATCACTTTTATTACCGTTTCATGAAGACAACGTCTGTGAAAGTTTTTCTTTAAATCAAAACTGTTAAAATTTCAAAGTATTTTTTCCCGCGTTAACGATGGACTTTTTTGCTTAATATCCTTCAGTTACAATCCTAAGTATGCATTTCGTAGTTACTCATCGCGATTGCGCCGTAGCGGGTTATGAAAGCATACACGGGGCGTTCAGTATATGCAGAATCTACTAAATATTTAACGTGGTCTTCGTCCACGGAGAGTGATCCATCGTTTTGCTAGCCTTGATATCGAAACAGACCCGAAGCTCCATTCTTTTTCGTATGAATGCATGTAACTTATTTATTTACGTAGTTTCATGAATTTCAAACTATTTAAAAATTGAATTTCCAAGTGTATTTTTTCCCGCCTCTGCACATTCACAAACGGTTATTCGGTATTTTCGTCACGGTTTTTGTAAGAAATATTTTTCTTATAAATATGCGCAGTGCACAGGGGTTTAGATTATTTAATTCAAATATTACGCGATGTGAATCTCTTTCGGAATTTAATAGAGAAAATCGCAGTTGTACTCGGTGCAATTTTTTTTCCGATGTGTGTGTAGAAAAAATGAATGAAATTCCATCCTATGAAATTATAGGTCTGATCCATATCCCCCCCCCTCCGCCTTTAGTAAAAATTTAACAATATGTCTCCGCGGATTAACCAAAGATATCTAGATTCTAGAACGAAACGATGAACCTTCCGCTAATTCTACGAAGTACAGATGACTGGATACCAAGCGAAGATAATTGGAAACAAAAGTCACATTCCTCTGTGGGGAAACGAACCACTAACTTCGCACTTTCCGGGCGCGTGTTCTACCATTAAGCTACAGAGGCAGACATTTTCTTTCTAAAGAACACCGTGTTCCTTTTGGGCTGAACGGCACTGGGCAATAGACAGCCTCCTAACTCAGCAGCAGCTCGTAACGAAATTAGCCTCCAGATGGCGGCATAGAACGAAACAATGAACCTCTTCGCTAATTGTACGAAGTACAGATGACTGGATACCAAGTGAAGATAATTGGAATTTCCCCACAGAGGAATGTGCCTTTTCTTTCCAATTATCTTCGTTTGGTATCCGGTCATCTGTACTTCGTGCAAAGTCGTAGGAGCGGAGGCGGATTTAACGGCGGAAGCACTTGGCGCCCCGACTTCTAAAGGGCTCCGAAAAACCCAAACTTCACACTTTTTTTCCAGTTTAAGGGGCCCCAATATTTTCTTTTGTGCCTGCGGCGTCGACCGACTTTCATCCGCCACTGCGTAGAAGCCTCTAAATGTCTGCCTCGCCAAAGATGCCTCCTCCCCTATGTCATAGATGCAACCTGTCTGGACAGTAAAAGTGATCCTTTACAGGATGGGTAATATCGACCACCCAATAATTAAACACGTGATTCCTTGTAAAAGACTAATAATGTTTTCCGTTTTAGGATCTGACTAATATTAAGGGAGATATAACGTTTTGTGAAATTTTGTAACGTGCCAGTTACGCTCCAAACACCTAACGAAAAAAAAAAGTTCTCCCATACAGCGGGTTGCCACTAATTGAAAATGAAATGAAATATATTCAATCCCGTTAGAAGCCAAGTTCAATTATTTTGTTTCGCGATTGGCGTTTTTTCCTCTTCGCGTAGAGTGATGTTAACCCTGTTATTACGTGTCACCTTCGCTCCTTTATATTGGCAAATTTATCACCAGATTTGCATTAACCAAACTAGATCTATTGGGGAAATTAGTTTTCCCAAAATCAACACTTTTGCCTAATTCGGGATAATTTTCTTTCCTTCATTGTGTGTGTGTTAAGTTTTTTGCGGGAAAGAGCAAGGGAAAAAAAATTGTTTTTTTTCCTTGCTGTAGCAAGAAAGCTGTAGCTTTATTGATTATTCTCAGAGTTATAGCATTGCTATCAGCTTAAAAGCTTCAAGGTATACGTTTGGTGCACATTCGGGGAATTTGGCAGTGAAAAAGAAAGTGATGTCATCATTATTAATGCGTTATAACGCCATAATTATTGGTCAAATATAAAGAAAAAATTAACACTTTTCCAGTTTCTCATAAGGAATCACGCCTGTAATTATTGAGCAGTCGATAATATTCACCCTGCATATCAGTAAGCCATATGTTCAGTGGCAGTTACACGAGTTACACGACCCTTTGAATCGCACGGCGAATAGAATATTGTCTCACTCCCCGTCCCTTTCAATGAGGTAAACGTAATAGTAATTATTGGTGATTCATTATGGTGCCGCGACAACATCTTGCATTTATGATGACGATGACGGCGATGAGATATCGTGCTCGCCGTCGAATTTGCAGGGGCGGCTATTCGTCGCGCGGGAGGAACCAACCGATTCGCCATTTTTCCCGGGGATGTGTAACTCGGATAGATGCCGGGGTCATATTAGGGTCCCGGAAATTAACGGATCGTGTGTCAATTCCAATTAACGTTGTCGAGAGCTTATCGATCGAGGAACCGGTGGTTTTGTGGGGAGGGGGGGGGGTGAAGTTAAATCGTTTGGTTCGAGTCAAGAAGGAGGAAAGGGTGGGATGGGATCCAGTTCCCGCCGGAGAAGAAAGATGGGCTTATGTGGCCGGGAGAGGAGGACGAGGAGAAAGAGAAGATGTAATTACGACGTTGTGTGTGTGCTGCACGAAGATCGCCCTTAATTGTGTTTGAGGTTTGGCACTGGCCATCCGTGTATGGTATCGTATCATACTAGGGTTACTCTGCTCCAGCTGTAACACTAAACCTAATAAAGTGCCAGTGGCTTTGTATAAAATGAGTGTCTTGGAAATTTCAAGGAACTTTAAAATGCGGGAAAAATATTCGACGTAAAGGTATAGCAGCTTCATTTAGATCTAGTTTCACTTAGCATGTACACGTACAGATCTCTCTATCAGCCATACACGCACTAAAACAGGATCTATTATTTTGACATTCTTAACCCTTAAATGCTCAATTTTCTTTTTCGAGCTGATGTTTTTTTTCATAGTTGATGACACGTATAGACAACCTGGAAAATCACTAAAACTTTTTTTTATATCTGGAATTGCATTGCTTATGAAGGATCTTCATAATCATGCCTCAAAAATCGCCCATGAAATATATATATATATATTTTTTTTTTGGTTGCCTACGTATGAGGCGACAATGTTTTGTTTTTATAATAAAACTTTCCGGATACACCCACCCTTCGGGAACGCTTCGATATCTCTATGAGATGGGAAGCGGGGTGTGTCCGGTCTTCAAAGGTCAAAGTACTCACGAATAGAAGAAGAACCTTTATTTAATTTGGCGGAGCCAATTTTGAAGGTGCAGGTATACAATTTCATTTTAGCACACAAAATAAAAATTAATTAGTGGGACAGCATTGCGGTGGAAAAGAAACAACAACAAACACTGCAGTTGAAACGCACAACGAATAATTATGCAAAAAAATAATAATAATATTTATATCAATAAAGAAGTAAAAACCACATTTTTTCACATAATAATGGCTAAAAATTGGTTTTGAATTCTCAGATGGATCGGCATAGAGAAGACGATTTCGCAAACAGTAGTTAAGAAAAAAAGTTATTCTCAGTTAGTGCTTGTTTTGAAATTGGAAATGCCATTCCTGAGCAAATAATTATCTCGAAAAATTGGGCATTCGAAAAATACATGCTCCCAAGTTTCACTTCTACGTGGATTACAAAAGCTGCATATTTCGTGAGGTTCAACTATGAAATATTTATCTCTCTCTCGAATAGCTGGCAAACCAAAACGAAGCTGTATTAATACGCGCTTGAGATTTATTTCTGAGTTAATTATTAGGTAGTCTTCCAAACATGAAAGTGTTTTTATTGATCTATAGCACACTGCGGTATAGCAAGTTTGTAAAAACTGAAGCTCTTTTTTGTTGACCCTGAAAAGTCAACCGTTCTACGACGTAGGGTATGTAAATGCTTAATCACGGCAGGATCGAGGTTAAATTAAAAAAAAAATAAACTATATCCACTCTCGTCAAAAAATGTCCCAAATTGTTGCCAGCCGATTGAGTTCGGTATCGTAAGCATTTAGTAACTTGTTGTATAGGTTTTTCGAGCAAATTTTCGGGAATCTATTACAGACCTGCCAACTCTCGGGATTTGGTCCGGCAATACCGGATTTTTTAAACGTTTACAGCATAGTTTCCCAACCTTTTTTGTCTCATCGCCCCCTTCTTCAGAAATTTTTTTCTCCCATCGCCCCCACAAAGCAATCTAACCCATAGGACCCTATGTTGAACCCGTAGCTTCTACCGCCCCCCTGGAACATTCCATCGCCCCCCCCCAGGGGGCGTTAACGCCCACGTTGGGAATCACTGGTTTACAGGGTTTTCGGATTTTAATTACATATTGCCGGGTTTGATGAGAAAAAATGAAATTATTTTTCATTGAGTTTGGAATTGTCTCTTCCATTAATTCTAGAATTTTCTCTTTCATTAATTTTGGAGTTATCTCTTTCCTTAATTCTGGAATTCTCGCTCTCATTAATTTTGGAATTCTCGCTCTCATTAATTTTGGAATTCTCGCTCTCATTAATTTTGGAATTCTCGCTCTCATTAATTTTGGAATTCTCGCTCTCATTAATTTTGGAATTATCTCTTTCCTTAATTCTGGAATTCTCGCTCTCATTAATTTTGGAATTATCTCTTTCCTTAATTCTGGAATTCTCGCTCTCATTAATTTTTGAATTGTCGATTTTTCATTAATTTTGGAATTAACTTTCATTAATGCTGAAGTTATCACTTTCATTAATTTTGAAATTATCTCTTTCTTCATTCTGGAATTATCTCTTGCCTTCATTCTGGAATTAGCTTTCATTAATTTTATTATTATGTCTTTCATCAATGCTGAAATTATCTCACATTTATTGTAGAATATTTGTTTTCATTAATTCTGGAATATTTTCTTTCATTAATTCTGGAATATTTTCTTCCATTAGTTCTGGAATATTTTCTTTCATTAATTCTGGAATATTTTCTTTCATTAATTCCGGAATATTTTCTTTCATTAATTTAGGAATCACCTTTCATTAATACTGAAATATTATCTTTCATAAATACTGAAATTATCTCTCTCATTAATTTTGGAATTATCTCACCGATGCTGAAATTATTTCTTTCGTTTATTGTTTGGAATTCATTTTATTCCACTACAATTTGCAATAATGTTTCATTTCCCGCCATTGTGATTTTTCTGTAATTTCATCAATATTTAGCAACTTTGTTCGGTTTTGGCATCATTTTTGGCAATAATTGGAGATGTCCCGTATTTTCCTGTATGTGAAATACCAATTTCCCGTATTTCTCTCGAGAAAATATGGTCAGTCTAATTATAATATAATCTGGATGGTCGTCTGCTTCTATCAAGGTCGTTTCTTTGCGTCTCCTTATGTACCTAAAAATAACTGAACTGTGAATTGCAACATTCAGTTCAGTTCTTTGGCTTAATCCATAAGGAACCAGACTGAATGAGGTCGTCTGCTTTTTTCTTAAATGAGCTTCACCTTATAAATTGTTATTATTTGTTGTGTAAGATGGCAGCAGCAGTAGTGGAATAGAAAAGAGGAAAACATACTTTTCACGTGTCGTCTGCTTCCACCAAAGCTATTTGTTTATATATATATTTTATTATACGCCTCCTTATGTATCAGCAAAATAACTGAACCGTGTATTAGAATATCCAGTTCAGTTCTTGGGCTTCTACCACAAGGAACTTGACTGAATGAAGTATTCTGCTTTTCTTAAAAATTAAGCTTCACCTGATAAATAGTTACTATTTCCAAGATAAGATGGCAGCAGCAGTAGTAAAATAAAAAAGGTAATTATAAGGTATTTTCGCCTGTCGTTTAAAAATATGTCCCGAAAAAATAGGGGAACCGTAAATTCGAACATCCAAATGGATACTTTAAGGGGGGCCACGGAAGAAAATGGAGAAAGGGGCCACAACAGGTGGTTTGGAGGGCTGCAGATGGCTGAGAAGAAAAATTAATGTGTGAAGAAATAAAGCTTTTATATATATTTGAGTGACTATACATTACAGAATCGGCGTTGAACAAGGCCGTCTTAGGGAATGGCCCCACCCGCCTCACCGCCTACATTTTGCAGCAGGTTCGCTAGGATGGGATTTTTCGAAGGCCCCCGACTACATTTTTCACAGACCCCCTCAACTATATTAATATAGTGTGAAAAACAAAAAAAATGATAAAAACCATATCAGGCCCGGCGCTGCAGCCTTCTAACTCTGCCAATCCCACTCTTGTGAGGGGTCATGCCCGGGGGTCTTATGTCCATAAGTGACCCCCACCTTATGATATTTTGTATAGTACAGTAAATTTTTAAAATAAGTAGGATATATGTAGGCTGTTTATTTCCAGCTTAAGTATTGGGACTACCATAGCATCACTTTGCCTGAGGGGGGGCTCATGATGTTGACACGGCCCTGAATAGAACTTGGACTGCCGGGGAACTCAATAAATTCTAGGCCAGTGGTCTGGAGGCCAATCTTATTTGCAAAATTTTCATTAAGTATAAATTCACTGAAAAAAAAAAAACCAGTTCAATACGTATAAAGGATATCTCGCTTCTAGATGAGGGTGGAAGACTCTGGGTAAGACAGGGGAGCCATGAGAAAAAAAATATGGTTCAAAGGGGGGCCACGAGAAAAAAAAATATGGTTCAAAGGGGGGCCACGAGAAAAAAAAATGGTTCAAAGGGGGTGCCACGAGAAAAAAAAATGGTTCAAAGGGGGGGCCACGAGAAAAAAAAATATGGTTCAAAGGGGGGGCCACGGGCAAAAAAAAAATGATTCAAAGGGGGGCCACGAGAAAAAAAATATGGTTCAAAGGGGGGCCACGAGAAAAAAAAATATGGTTCAAAGGGGGGCCACGAGAAAAAAAATATGGTTCAAAGGGAGGGCCACGGGCAAAAAAAAAATGATTCAAAGGGGGGCCACGAGAAAAAAAAATGGTTCAAAGGGGGTGCCACGAGAAAAAAAAATGGTTCAAAGGGGGGGCCACGAGAAAAAAAAATATGGTTCAAAGGGGGGGCCACGGGCAAAAAAAAAATGATTCAAAGGGGGGCCACGAGAAAAAAAATATGGTTCAAAGGGGGGCCACGAGAAAAAAAAAATATGGTTCAAAGGGGGGCCACGAGAAAAAAAAATATGGTTCAAAGGGGGTGCCACGAGAAAAAAAAATGGTTCAAAGGGGGGGCCACGAGAAAAAAAAATATGGTTCAAAGGGAGGGCCACGGGCAAAAAAATTATGGTTCAAAGGGGGGGGCCACGAGAAAAAAAAATGGTTCACAGGGGGGCCACGAGAAAAAAAAATATGGTTCAAAGGGGGGCCACGGGCAAAAAAAATATGATTCAAAGGGGGGCCACGAGAAAAAAAATATGGTTCAAAGGGGGGCCACGAGAAAAAAAAATATGGTTCAAAGGGGGCCATGGGCAAAAAAATATGGTTCAAAGGGGGGCCACGGGCAAAAAAAAATATGGTTCAAAGGGGGGCCACGAGAAAAAAAATATGGTTCAAAGGGGGGCCACGGGCAAAAAAAAATATGGTTCAAAAGGGGGGGGGCACGAGAAAAAAAAATATGGTTCAAAGGGGGCCACGGGCAAAAAAATATGGTTCAAAGGGTGGCCACGGGCAAAAAAATGTTAAGAAACACTGCTGTAATCTGCATGCGTAAATTTTTATTCCTTCTTAATGAAGTCTTGAGAGATTCGAGGAAAGTATTTGATTTTCAGAGAAAATGTTGCTTCTACTAAATGTCGCATCCATGCACCTTAGGGGCCGTTCAAGTATTACGTAAGCAAATTTTTTGCCCCCATCAGCAAAATTTCGTTATCAGCTCTGCCTATCTGAATCCTAACTCATATTTTCATAAAGGGTGGTTGATGACGTAAGCATTATAAAAACCCCCCTCCCCCCTTGTCATCAAAAGTCAGCAAATCGGAAACCCCCCATCGATGATGACGTAATACTTGAACGGCCCCTTATAAAAATATGCTCATATTTTACATTTAATTCTTCTTTATTTTGACTTTTACTCCACGGATTATACACAGGAAATTGTCGCATAACTGCCAAGTCTTTCCGGGAGTCTCCCGAATTTCTACTCCATTTCCCGGACTCCCGAAAAATTCTTATATGTATCTCCCGAATTCCGACCGTGATGGGTAAAAAAATCCCTAATTTTAGGGAAAAATTATTCCCAAAGAATTTACGAATTTATAAGACATGCTTTCAGTTTTAATCCTCCGAAACGACGTCACAAGCGTAGTGTAAATTGTCACACCACTGCGTGAAATAACAAAAGAAGTACTGTCGAATCCCGTTATAACGAACGCCAAGAGACCGGAGGAATCACTTCGTTAAAACGAAATTTCGTTATAAAGGAATTCTAGGTTACCTAGCATTGTCCCTATGTAAAATTATTTGGGGGATTAGAAAAGTGTTCGTTAAAACGATATTTGCGCTATAACGGTATTCGTTAAAACGGGATTCGATTGTATTTCATTTTCAGGGGAAAGATAAAATTCGCTAAACAGCCAGCGTCAATTGGGCCTTGTAACATCCGAAATTGGCGAGATGACTTGTATTTGCTTTGACCATATTTCCAGTTGCGTCTGTATGGCCCATTTAGAGGCGACGGCAATTGTTTTGTTGGCGTGATTTGATTGGAAAGTAGTAAAATGACAGGTTATTTAACTTACTGGTTGGCAATGATTGGCGACTTGGTGCGATGTCTATGCACGATGTCGCGCTTTTGCAAAAGGAGAAAATTCCTACATTGTTTTCTAAAAAATTTTAGAATTGTATTGATTTTTATACACAGAATTTGGATCTGCGTAAAAACCTCCCGAATTCTAATTCCCCAAAGTTGGAAGCTATGTTATAGTATGCTTGCAGGATTTTCGCAGGGAATTTTGGGATTTTTGCAAGAAATTGCAGGATTTTTGCGCGGAAATTACAGGACTTTTGCTTTTTCAAGGTTGGCAGGTCTGCTATTACTTTTCATGTTTAAAATTCGTAAATAGAACTTGAGCAGGAATTTTTTTCGTTATGACTGACACCTGGGGTTGCCCTAGTTCAATACGGAGGAGATATTTTGTAACATTATGGGAATATGCCCAAGTTTGGATCAGATGTGGTATTGAGATCCATTGGCTGATATTTTATGTGGATAAAACGTTCGAATTTCAAAAATGCAATCTAATCCCTGTAACTGAAGAATTTAAACGTTCAGCTTGTTGGTCTTTGCCCTTTTCCCTCTTCTTTATTTCCGCCTGGATTATTGTCAAACAGATTAAATTGTTCTCAGCAATACGGTTTTTCATGATAAAGAGCTTGTGATCACGATCCTTCGTCGGTACTTCTATTCTATCCCGAGATTCTGCTCTCGGTATTGAATCTCGTATCTCCAGTAGTATCGTGCTTCTGTCCTAAAATCTGAAAAAAATCCCGCTTCTAGAAAAAGGTCAGCAATTAAGGAAAATTGATGGATCTTGATGGCAGGGGTCAGTTTTTTGTTTTTATCCCATTTTATTTCAGACCACGATTGATGACAATGATGTGGGATTTTGTAAATATTTAGCTGGATCTATACATGGCAGAATGAGCTTGCTGTTGCCGCGGCTGCAGGAAAATGCCGCAATACCGTAGCCAATTGAGTAATAATAATAATAATAATAAGAAATTAGCCAGGGTAATTGAAAGTTCCCCCCCCAGCAAATTACTTTCTCGGGAAACGGATCACATTCGCAATCCGAAGGAAATTCTATTTCGATCGGTCAGGGGGAGTGGGAGAGGAGGAAAAAAGGAATTGGTACGGAGCGGACAGCAATCCAATGGACTCGCAAAAAAAAAAAACAAAAAAAAAAAAAAACAGTTGCTAGTCTCATTGGCCATTGGCCGCCAGAATATCCAAATATTTACATTCCGTTCTACTGAGTTATTTCCACTTTACTCGGGTCGGTGGCATGGAAGGAACAGCAGCAGCATCAATGGGGCAAATGCAGTGAAGGGGGGGGGGGAAAGCACCAAGTTTCTTAAATGCAGACGAAATGAGTCGATAGGGAGTGGGGGGGGGGGGAGAGATAGAGCAACCAAGCCCTTCTCATGCCAAACTCCAATGTCCACTAATCCTTCTTGACATGCCGCCGGAATGTAATTGACAGCGGGACAAACGAGGGCAAGTGCGGAGAAGGCATCAGGTCACTGTTCCGACCCGCGTGGTCAATCCCGATTAAGCTTGCCTTCCCCCCCCCCCCAACTCGGGCCCCGTTCTTGTAACCAGATACAGCAACCAGCCTTGGGAGAGCAGAAGAGGAAAACTAAAATAAACAAGAGCCCAAACGTGGGTGGTAAGGAAGTAATGGCTAATGGGTTAACGGACATGTCGATGTCCTGGATCAGAGACGATTAATTGCCTTCCCGCTAGAATAACGTCCGACGAGGCAATTATGCCAATGCTCCCCTTTATTTTTTTTTTAACGTACAGGAAGGAAAGTTCGTTCTACAGTGGTATTTTATTATGATGAGGAACGGGAAATAAACAAATGCACGCGCTGTGAAGGACACCGTTGATATTGCTTAACCCTTTAAGCCAGTGTTTCTCAACCTATGGTCTGCGACGATGGTATGAGTGGTCCGCAAGCCGCCTTGGTAAAATTAATTTGAATAAAACTCAATTCGAACTGGATGAAAAATTATTCAAATTTTGTGATTGATCTTAGTAATATCCATATCGGCTCAAATAAGAATTATACCTTCATACTTGGGTTCAACACACACATCACCGTGGGAAATGTTAGAAATTACGATCATTCGGGCTGCGATAAATACTGGGTATCACTAAATTTAGTCAAGAAATGCAATTTATTGACTTAAATGCTATTTGCTAATTACTGTTGAAATTACCGGACATCGCCAATTGTCATCAAAAACAAAACGTTGCCAGAAGTAGGCACACAGAAACCCGAGTGAAGTGTGGTTTAAGATGCTCGTCTTCCACTATGAAGGTTGCCGTCAAGGTCCATGGGTTCGAATCCAGGCAAAAGAACATCAGGAAAAGTTCTTTACCTAACGAGCCTGGGGCGACCACCGATAGATGGCGCCTTCATTTCCGACCCAACTCGAATAGTTGAAAATTGCCATTTGGCGAACTGGAGTTGATGTGCGTTAATGTAGAAGGAGGCGCAATATTAAAATTGCTGAAAAATTTCGAAAAAAGCAGTTGAACCTGAGGAACACGTGCTAATGATTATTCACTGTCATAATATAATTTATATTATGAAAACGTTGTGTATTAATAACAATTTATTTCTCTCCCAGTCATTCAGATACAAGTTAAATTTGAACCTCATTCCCCATCTCAAGGAGATATCAAAGCGTTCCCGAAAGATGGGTGCATCCGGAATTTTATTAAATATGTATATATATCTATATAAATTTGTATAACAGAATAACAAGTCCAATTACAGGAGTATAAATCAACGAAATAATTATGATAAATCATGATTAAGAATCGAAATCTAAATCGATATTATAGCGTCCTTGGGACTCGATAATCAAATTCCGTTGGTGGCGGTCCGGCAGCGTTCGTTGGATGTCACTAGTCGTGTAGGCCGTACAACGACGAATCGATGCCATGTTTGCGTCACATGTCCTTGTCCAAGTCAGCCAATGTTCGGACACCCAGATGTTTTAGCTCATTCTAGGTACACATTCCTGTTCCATAGGTACACATTCCTGTTGCCGCTGTGGTGGTCGAGTGGTTATAGTGCCGGACTCGTGATGCGAGGATCCGGGTTCGAACCCCACAGTGGTGGTCGGCTGAAGTTGGTTTTCTGTGGTTCCCATCTTCAAGGCGCAAATGCGAGCCGATCTCCCCGTTAAAAAGTCTCGCCACAGAGAGCAACAGTCCTACAACGGTAAATCGTTCAACCATAACACCTCACTCATAGTTAGTAAAACGGGGGGCAGATGACAGCACTACACATAACAAGCATTACACAGAAACAAACTATACGTCAGGTTGCACTACACGTACACGCACATTCCCGCATTTGGGGGGTTCCGCGGGGGGGGGGTGCATGTGTGGTGTAGCAGTAGTAGGTAGGGGCTCGGGGATCCATGATGTTCTTAAGTCAGCCAACTCGTTGGGCGGTTTGCCTGTTGTGGCGTTGTATTTGTATTTGTATTTGTATAAGCATCCTGCGTCTTAATTCTCCTGGGCAATTAGGAGATTTTCATCATTCCCGAAGCTACATCGGCTGGCTAGCTTGATTATGGTTGGCATTGATTCACCATGTTAACATGTTAAGTGTTTATAGTTTCTCCAATAAAGAGAGTTGGCCGTTCAACGACGTATCAGTTTCGTGAATTTCCGGTACCCCTACGTGGCCGCAAGTTGTAGACTCTCCCTGGTATCAGCTTTACTGGTCTGGAAGGCTGAAATTCATCCTGCTTCTTCCGTAGTCCACCCTTCTTGTCGTGCAGCAAATATAGGTTACGGTCTAAAAATTGAATCAAATTTTGAATGCGTGAGAAGTTCATCGGACTTTTTAGTATTCTTCTTTTGAATGCCGTCATCTGACTTTGTGACATCTGACCAAAATGAAACGCTGATGTGTGTGGACATTAGCAGACGTAATGCCATAGCGAGCCCGTAGCACCACACTTACAAGCATTGTGAGATGATCGTCCAAAGCGCTGCAAGTATGTCGGAAATGGACCATGAACTATAAGGGTATAGGGAGGAGTTATTCCCATTGAGAAATCAAGTTAAAATATCTGCTAAATTTTTCTCTTAGCGTAACCTTTAGAGGAGCCATGCACACTTCTATTTTATGGGGTCTCAAACTCCTTAGCCTGGACCGGAGGATATTTTGGAGAATTTTGTATGGAGCTGTATATGGAATTCTTCATCGGGAGAAATCGCCATTGATGGAAGATTCCGTAAATTTCTCTTCGCAGCTGATCCACTTTCATCCCCCATTAATTCGATCTCCCGAAGGGCTTTGTTGTTACAGTTTATAATCAGTGATTAATAATCAGTATAATAGTAATCACGACTTCGTACGAGTTTGTTAAATATGTCCTGGTTTGACTCCCCCCCCTGAAACATCATTTAAATTCGTGCTCAACTTTCAATCTGGAATTTCTTAACAATGTTGTTAAGAATATCTCTCGGTGGTCATTTATCAAAAAATATACACACATAAACTGATTCATTAATTCGTGCAGAAACAACATTTACTTTTAGGAGAATAAAAATTAAACCAAATAAAATGATTAAAAGGAATCCGCTTATTAAATTGGAAATAATTCAGTATTGTTATATACTACATATATCATTATGTATAATATATTTTGTATCGAAAAGAGCGTAGGCAGTTAAAAATACATAATGAATATGTTATTTCTGTATTTTAAAATTACTAATTAAAATACAATAAGCTGTGTGTATCTGAACAACAAGGAAATACAATGAGAAACAAAATACGTATACAGTACTAATTGTCCAGAAAAAAAAAAATAAATCTACGATACTAAAAATAACCAAGTTTGGTGAAATTTTTAATGATGGGACTATTTTTCCGTGGAAAATTCGTGGAATTTATGGATTCGATTCGAAAGAAAAATACGGAATCGAAATACGAAAGAAAAATTTCGTCTTAAAATTTCTTTATTAAATTATTTCATTGGTTCCGGTTTCAGTTTCTTTTACAAATTTTTCATTTCCGAAGACCACTTTAAATGAAGAAGAATATTCATTTCCTTGAGAAGAAGAAAAAAAATCCCACCAAAGTAATACCTAGAAAAGTAGCAAGTAAGCATCTTTATGAAATTCAAAACCGTAGCAAAACTTCTAATTATAATTCTTAGAGAAGATTAATAATTTCTCTTTTTAAGTTCTTTTTTTGACTATCGAATTCCCACAGCACTTTGGTTACGCTTGCATTTGTGAATATATGGTGCGTATAAAAATTGTACGTAAGTTTTCTTACTGCTTCGTATATTTGTAGGCTTAGTTGATAATGAGTTAATTCAGTTTTATTATTATATAAAAAAAAAATATCTATGTTTTAAATTTTTTATTTGGCGTACGGAATGCGCTGTGTTAGAGATTCCCCCACGGGAACCTAACAAAGAGAAGTTAATCATTAAAATAAGCAGAAAAAAAATTATATTAGTCGGGAAGTTTTGGAAAATGTAAGTTTTTTCCCTCCTCTTTTCCGAACTTCACAGTGAATTTCCATAACAAATACAGTAGAGGTTTTTTCCCTTTAGTTTCACGCCCATTTAGCAATGTTATATACTTTAAGAACCGCGGAACCACGATAATCGTATTTATTCATTATAATATATTTTTTTTTTAAATTGTGGTAAAGCGTGAAAAAAAAAAAAAATTTTTTTTTTTTAGAGCTTTTGGTATAGTTGGAAATGTCTGTTAATTTTTTTTTGAAAATCTAATTTTCTTCGAATATTAGGAGGAGGATGAGCAGAGAGAGAGAGAGAGAGAGAGAGAGAGAGAAAATAAATTAAGCAGTATATTGCTCGTGATATGAATGAGGCGTTATAGATTCGAATGGGAAGTGCTGCCACACACCCGAAAGAAAACTTCATTACAACAAACAAACTACAACCTTGCTTATGTAATGAATGGATAATGAATGCAGGAGAGGAAAAATATTCCAAAAAAAAAGGAAAAAAATTGGGGGGAAAAAAAGTGAAATTAATAGGAGAAGAAATATCCATATAGAGTTTTGAAAATAAAAATGCGATTAAATCGTGGAATTTTGTTTCTTACTGGTTATAAAATGCTTGAAATCATTGAGCATTTAATAGATTTTCATGTTCCAATAATCACGCCACTATATTATTCACTGAGATACAAAAGGGTAAAATTGTAGTTTTTAGGTTATAAGCACTGCATAAAATTGCAAACGTTCATTCTCCCCGAAAATTAAGTGCTTTTAGCGAACTCCAATCTCAGCACTTTGCATGCGTCTGTTAGAGACGGTCAGTACAGCCTTCAATTTTGAATACATCACATGCAAACTTTTCAGTATCATATTGTGGGCATTTCTACTGGTACAAGAAAGAACCAAATCGCTCAAAATTCTCTTTGAAGACTTTTTTTTCATTGACATCTCGATTAATTGCTATTCTCCTCTGCCAATCTGTTGAAGAAGACGGCCTAACCGTACCTTTTACTCAGAATAACATTCGCTGTTCTTAAATACAAATACAACGCCACAACAGGCAAAATGCCCAACGAGGTGGCTGAGAACCAGTGCTTTAGATTTGCCTGTGCTATGAAGCACTGGAGAACGATTGTTAACCAGTGCTTTAGACCGGGATTATACTATAAAAGTTTGATAAAAGGTCTTTCACAAAACTTGGAAAAAGAAACCAAGCCTATTGGCTAAGTTTGCTCGAATGTAACCAATGCGCTCATTGATTTTATTTTTAAAGTTTTATAAATTAACTTTTGTAAAACTTTTATGGTGTAATCCCAACCCTAGACATACACTTTATCAAGAAATTTATCCATTTTTCTAAAGTGAGCGCATCTTACTTTACTCTATACTTGTTGGCTTCTATACTTATATGACATCCATATTTGTTATGGGCATCTTTTTCTCAGCCACCTCGTTGGGCATTTTGCCTGTTGTGGCGTTGTATTTGTATTTTTGTTTCGTCCAATCTTCGTGCATCGAGATTCGCGGGAAACAAGCTCGTCGCATTATTTGAGAAGCTCCTGAGATTATGTCTTGCCATAAACATATGCAAATAATGTACGTAACACGAGAAAAGTGGCGTGACCTTATAGCTTTATTCCAAATATAATAAATACACCAATAACTGAAAACAAAAACAACTGTTTACTGGGAAAATTATTGCGAATTTTCGACCAAGTTTTTTCGATAATATTTCTCGTCATATTCATCGTTTCTGAAAAATTCTGACCTTTCGTTGTATGAGAGGTCGTTGCATTTTTATTGACGTTATAAAGCGAAGTTCATTAATATTATTCTCGATGGAAACCAGCTCGGATTATCAGTTTATTGACGTTATAGCCGAGTTTGACTGTTTTAATAAATGTCCCTCGTCCCCCATTCGGCAAAATCTTACCATTGTTGGTAACAAACCTTGCAACATTTAAATTTTATTCGTAAAAAATTATAATCAAACTACTAGTTTCTTCTTTCGCTCACTGAGAAGTCTTCTCGCCTGTCGTAGGAAAACGTTTCTTGAATCGAGTCGGGGTTTTAGCTTCATAAAGGTATTTCAACTGGAAAGGAACGAGGCTAACATTTCAATGAAATCCATATGAATATTCGTTCAATACATCAGTGTTCATCGAACCCAATGCCGATTGTAGTGACTTCTTGGTAAACATCATATTCTTAGGCCTATCCGCCGAAGCATTCAAGTTTTGTAAAACATAATTTCCAAGGTCTACGGTGCTTACACTTATGAGGCACCTACATTGGTTTTTTGTCTCAAAAACACAATCTACGAGAAATTGACAATGAATATTATCATATCGTATCGAACATTCAAATATACAAGATATACGGAAGACTGGATGTTGTGAAGATATTTATTGTTTGAGATGTTAATTTTTTTAAGGAAGGAAAAAACTCATCTCTGCCTCTACCGGGAGTCGAACCCGGGTCCCTCGATTGCCTCGACCACTAAGGGTGGTATATCTTGTATTAACAAGTGGAGAGCGACATTCATGTCATATTCAAATATACATTAATTGAATCGCATTTCAACTATTCCGAATGAATTATGACCATTTAGTATTAAAATTTTCTGACAAAAATATTTTCATAGACAGAAACGGTAAGTGAATAAAAAGATTAAATTTTATCCAACAAAAGTTACACCGATGAGCCGTTTGTTCTAAGAAATATGGTGCCTTATTTTAACACTAGAAAGAGACGGGAACTTCTAACCACATAGAACGACGGTAGCGATCGGTAGGCAAAAATTATTTTTCTTTACCGAAAGTTTTTAAAACTGTATTTGCTCAGTCTCTTTGGCTTATTTCTACAACCTGTGACAATAAAGTTCGGTGAATGAAGTCAGAACGGCCGATCTGGCAACACTGGCGAAGCAAAACGCTGCACATGCGTAGCGGCAGGTGTTGACCATCTGCCGCCACCGTTGTTCAGTTGAGCGTCGTTTGTGTTCCGTGAAAGACTTGTTTTACAAAGTGCTTGTTTAGTCCGTTGGTTCTTAACTGAGAACAGGAAAATGAACGAACAAAAGATCAATTTAAAGTTTTGTTTTGTCCCAGGTACGACCCTGAAACGAAACGGCAAAGCATGGAATGGCGTTCTCCTGCATCACCCCGTCGGAAAAAGGTCAGAACAGAAAAATCACGCATCAAAACGATGCTAATCATCTTTTTTGATAGTCAAAGCATTATCCACAAGGAATTTCTACCTGAGGGAACGACGATGAATGCTGCAAGGTACATTGAAATTTTGACCCGTTTCATGAAACGTCTACGCAGGGTACGACCTCAGTACGCACAACAAGGTTCATGGTTTCTTGTTCACGGCAATGCTCGCCCTCACACAGCCAATATCGTCAAACAGTTACTGGCAAAAAAGGGGGGTGGTGCAAATTGAAATCCACCATACTCCCCAGATCTCAATCCTCCAGACTTCTTCCTATTCCCACGACTCAAACTCGCTTTGAAAGGAAAGAGATTTGACGATATTCCTGACATCCAACGAAACGTGACGAGGCTTTTGAACTCCATCCCAAAAGAAGACTTGTTTCCAGGACATGTATAGGAGATCTCAGCGGTGCATAGTAATGGGAGGTGACTATTTCGAAGGACAGTAAGGTAACTTTCGTTAACATTTCATCTACGTTAATGTTACAGGACTATTCACCGAACTTTATTGTCAGAGGTTGTACAATAAACTCTTGTTCGTGTACTTTTTTTTCCGGAATTTTGGACAAAACGGCTTGTTATGACAAAGACCAATCGCGTATTTTGTTACTTTGAAAAGAGATTTGACTATGATTTTTCAGCTCTCTTAATTCGTGGCCTCATTTTCACTTGGAAGTTCTTTGACAAGGTTTGAAATATAATACGCTTTAAAAATTTGCGAAGAGATTGTATGCGCGGAATGAAAAAAAACGTGAATAGCCGCCAAATCCTGAGAAATGTAAAATACATACGCAAGGCAGCTTTTCTATGCCGATCGCATTGTGCCCTGAATGAGTTCATTTTGTCGAAAAAGCATCAACGGCACTCCTTAGTGGAGCTATAATTTTTGGCAGAAATTAATTTTGTCCGCGATTTCAATTTCGTGCGTGCATGGTACTCAACATCTAGATTTTCTCCGCTTACCAACTAGAGAATTATTATTTTTTGCTCAGCCAAAAGCATGATATATATTGTAAAATAATGGATCCCCATGTCATTCCAGCAGGATCTCTTAGGTGGGAATCCTTGGTGAGGCCCCCCCCCCGCCTATATTCAATTTACAGCGTAAAGAAACAAAAAATGATAAGAATCGTCTCGTCCGGGCTGTCTATGCCTAAACTCTTGAAAAATGAAGATTCCTTACGTCGTGCGACATTATACCAGCGAATGCAATGCAATTAAAGCGCAAAGATCCATAGAAACACTAAATGAATGGAGCAACGTACGGCGACAAGCTTTTTCAAATGTGTACCTTTGAATGATACAAAATGGGTACTGGGGAAAAGCAAACACCATGATATAGAACATCTGTTCTCCCAATATTAATTTTTGTATAAGACTATCAATTTCAGCATGTTTTGCAATAAATTACTTAAATATTTTTATAGCTGTCAAAAAATGACAGCTACCGTCATTCTACATCGAACTTCATTTTACCACTTAACTAAGAAACCTGCAATGTTCATACTCTAGGAATTTAAGAGCCTCAACAAAATGAGATAAGAAAAATGAAATTTCGAGATAAAGCGTTCGGGTTCAATCGCATGTCGAAGTAGGCTTGCGGTCAAAATGACCGCTTCCGTCGTTGTAGTGTTGAAAGAGTAATAAAACTGCAGGAAATTACCCAACTTTCAATTGTAATAAATTGTTGGCCATAAGATTTGTTAAAAATCACATCCCACAGCCGATAAACACCAATTTCAAAGCAGATTTAATCTTAACCGATCGTAATATCTAATTTCAACCAAATGAATTTCACGTTCGTCGCAAACTTTAAAAAAAGAAGAAAGAAAGAAAGAAAAAGACGGAGGTATGGGAATCCCCCCAAGGTGTTTTTCTTTCCTTCTTTTTTGTGCCAACCGAGAACCCAATATCTGACGGCTACAACAGCCATCTCCGAAGCAATTGATCGACGCCGAGAAGACGATCCCTGACTCTTATTTTCAGCTTCCGCAAACGTAATAACAGTTCCCATCTGTCGCATCTTGGAATGTGCTGAATGTCACTGAAAAAGAAAACAAAAATATCCCGAAGGGCTTCGGTTTCGCTGACAGCTTCATCCCCGCGTCTCGGTTCTTCATCTTCCGACGGTTATATTTCCAGTTGCCACACAACAGTCATCATGTGTACTCCAACAATTGATTTTCTCAAACAATGGTTTCCAATAACACTTTTTTTAAACAATTATTTCCAACAATATTTTCTCCAACAATATTTTCTCAAACAATGATTTTCAACAATATTTTCCTCAAACAATGATTTCCAACAATATTTTCTCAAACAATGATTTCCAACAATATTTTCTCAAACAATGATTTTCAACAATATTTTCTCACAAAATGATTTGCAACAATATTTCTTCAAACAATTATTTGCAAAAATGTTTTCAAAAAATGTCATCTAACAATGATTTCGAAAAATGTCTTCTCAAACAATGTTTCAAAAAATGTCTTCTCAAAAAATGATTTCATACAATGTATTCTCCAACAATGATTTCGAAAAATGTCTTCTCAAACAATGTTTCAAAAAATGTCTTCTCAAAAAATGATTTCATACAATGTATTCTCCAACAATGATTTTATACAATGTCTTCTCAAACAATGATTTCATACAATGTCTTCTCAAACAATGATTTCATACAATGTCTTCTCAAACAATGATTTCATACAATGTCTTCTCAAACAATGATTTCATACAATGTCTTCTCAAACAATGATTTCATACAATGTCTTCTCAAACAATGATTTCATACAATGTCTTCTCAAACAATGATTTCATACAATGTCTCTTTCTTGTCAAGAAACATTTCAAACACGATTACACACACACTGTTTCCTCAAACAATCGTTTCACAGATTTTTTTTTTGCCTCGCCCAATCTCATCTCCCTCCTCGATTTCAAGCATATATTTTTTTTTAATTTCAAGTCTTTTAAACAATTAAGTCAAACATTGTCTCTCCTGACTCAATATTTCTCCTCCTAAAATTTCAAATATTCTTTTTGAAACTTTGATTTCAAAAGCTGCGTTATAACTCATCTCCCCCCGCCCTTTTTTCTTTCAAGTATTCTCCACAAAATATTAACAAACAATATCCTCTCAAGCCAATGCTTTGCATGGGCGGTATATTCTTAGATACAAAAAGGCACAGCGGGAAAAACGAACACACCTACACGTTTTCGAACTTTTCCTAAAAAAACATTCTCACTTTTCCTCGAAATATCTAACTATCACGTAATTTGGATTTGAAATATATATATATATACACACACACATAATACATTAACTACATAAATCAGAAAACGAGTTAAAGACATTCCACAACGCCTAAAACAAAATAGGAAAAACGTCCATTAAAGAAAAAATACAACAAAATTTTTACTGTATGCAAATCAGTGCGATTCATTCGTATCGACTAAGCCACTGTAAACATTCAAACTGCTGTTTCTCTTCCCCTCACCTTAAAAAAAAAAAAACTCAAAAAAAAAGTTTTTTTCCCCCAATTTTCAAAAATCCCTTTTTCTTTGCTCTTTCGACAAATCATACACTTTTTCTTTTACTTATTTATTCCGGAGGGTACCGGGTACACATATCGGAAAAAAAAGGAGAAGTATTTCTCATCCCGTGCAGTATTCGTTAAAGGTACATCTTTTCACACACACACACGACGATAAATCTCCATTTCAATGCTTAGCACGAAATTTTTCCTCACTTCCACCCGCCGCCGCACTACTTTACGTGCCGATTCTTCATTCCTTACACTCCATTTACAAATCAATTGAGAGGTAAAAAACATTTCTCTCTCTCTCTCTCTCTCTCTTCCCAAGAAAAGGTATTACCCATGCAAAATTCTTAAAGAAATGGGGGTTGGGGGAAAAAAGCTCTAAAACGGTAATTTTATTCTTTTTTCGGAAAAAAAAAAATGTCGGAAGAAGGGAAAGGAAATATATATTAAGAAAGCAAAAAAAAAAAAAGATTTAAAAGGGTATCACTGCGAATGCTAACAATCAAAGGATTATCGCGCTTTCTTGCAAAGTTTTCTTCATCCAATTTTCTACGGCAAAAAAAATTGGAGAAAGAGAGGGCGGAGGGATATAAGCATGATGGCGGCAGGGTCGTTTTCCGTATAAGAAAATAGAACAGACGGAGAAGCAAATCCTGTTTACTTCTTTTTTTTATCTCCCTGTACTTACTGCAGATTTTTTTTTTTTGTCTCTCTCCTAACTGTCTTTGTGTAAAGAGGCCTCGCCATTGTGTCCAATTTCGAGCGAATTTTCTCTTGTTCTCATAATACTGTATCACGAAATCCTATTTTGCGGACATCGCGAGGAGTAGCAAAAGAACGAAGTGTTGCCAGCGTCGACTATTATACTTAGGGACTTGTTAAAATTTTCCTTTATTTTATTTTTGGCACACGGTGATCGAAGTAATGATGCATTGGAGTATGTACGCATGCATATATGCAAGATAAAATTAGCGGTGATAGGCCAAGAAAAGCCGGATAGGCGGGAGTTCTGCGAATGCCTACTTCTTTCTCCAACCATTTACAATTAAAAACAGACATGAAAACCCGCTCTTATTCCTAATTTCTGACCTTTCGGTACGGGCTAGTACTTTATATGGATGGGGTTAAAGTGTTACATTGGTGAAGTCGCATTTTCAACAATTCTAACCAGATTTCGACGTCCAGAAATGTGATCTAGACGTGCTAAACTGTTGAAAGGGAAAATGAACTAATATCTAGAAGAAATGACCAAAAAAATGAAATGAGTCTCTGCTTTAATAGTTCGCCACTAGAAAGTGAAATCACCATACTTTACACTTGAAACTCTGTGACAATTCTAGTAAAACCTCCTTTTTCTTAAAATGAGGATTTGATTAGTTGTTGGCTTATTATTTAAATATTGTACAAATTTTAAGATAAATTTTATATAATGCCACTTATAAATTATAAATTTTACTGTAGGAAACAAGAAATCGTGTATACTGTACTCAGAGGTCCTCAAACTTTTTCTAGTCGCGAGCACTGCCTGAGCCCATCATCAAAAGAGCACCCTCCCAGCAAGTTTGGAAATACAAATGCATGAAATCAGGATGATTTCAATCCTTGTTTAATTGGGACGTTTATCAAGTGCTCGCGAGCACGAAATTGCACACGAGCCTCGAGCACTCTGAGGGCTTCAGGGAGCACTGCAGTACTCACGAGCGACTGGTTGAAGATGCCTGTTGTGTTCCTCTGTATTGGACGGTTAGTGGAGCACACACACGTAGTACTAGAGCGTGCAGTCTCTTCATGTGGAGCCTTAGGCGCACAGTACTAACACATATTGTCTTATCAAGTGATATTGCAACCAGTTGTGGAAGTCGCTCTTCGATTCCGCTTGGCTACTATAGCCAATATATCGATCATCTGAGGGGATCGTAACTCACAGGGGCGGCTCGAGAAAAAAAACAACCGATATTCGTGTGAGACCTATTTTTGGTTTGCCAAAGCTTTTTTCGGCTCCTCTTCTAGAGCTGAGCCGCCGAAGAGCCACTTCTGGCTGACCAGGCACAGGTCTCCGGACAGAGGTTTGACTTAATTCGAATTATTTCCATAATTTGTATATTGCTTAATAGTTGCCACGCGGAATCGACGAGTGACTTACACAACTGTTGCATCCATGATTGCAGCGCCACTCAGCAACACAATATCTGTCAGTACTGTGCTCGGAAGGCTCCACGTGAACTGGACTCTACGAGATCGTGTACCACATACGTTTTTGTTCCACTAACCTATTCAGAAGAATACGATTAAAGTGATGTCGTTGTGTCACGTGCTTAACTTTTGGAAGCCCGTGTATGTTGTAAGTTTACTCTACGCATAAAGTTACTGAGTTGCGACCGAATGATGCGATGCGTCTGTTACGGTAAATGTGGTAAATCCGGTTATTATGCATAATCACCGAGAATTTTCGTTAGGTTTGATAAATTTCCCTACTTTTACCGGCGATCCGGATAGTACCCAAGCGTCTTTGGTAAATTTGATGAGTACTAAAAAAATCATCACTTTTACCGGTGAATATGCATAATACTCAAGCGTCGCGTCGTTGGTGAACATGGTAAATCATACTATATGATATACTATACATGATAATATAATTCGTGCATACATTTTATCATTATATCGGGGTACGACTATATTTTACACATACTCATTTGGATTTTTTTTTCATATCAAATTGAACAATTACACTAGGGCTCCGCTGCCGCTCGAGGAAGAAAAAACAAAAAAAAACAGTAAATTTTTGAAAATAAAATAAATATTTTAAATAATATAAATATGTCGGTAACTTTGATGAACAAATAAAAAATAGGCTTACGGGGCTCCGCCATAGAAATTATAGACCAGAAAGCGAGGGGAAAAAGGTTAAAAACCGCTGCACTACGGCATTTCGGTATTATGCATAATCACAGATTAAGGCGATAAATTTCAAGTGTTTATCAAATTCACCAATGACACCTGTTTATTATGCATAATCTCCGGCAAAGGTGATATTTTTTTTTTTTAGTATTTATCAAATTTACCAACGGCGTTTGGGCATTATACATATCCGCCGGTAAAAGCGATAAATTTTATCAAACTTAACAAGACGATTGGTAAGTGTGCGTAATAACCGGCTGTTATGCACAATAACCGATTTATCACATCTTCCGTAACACCTCCAATGAACATCACTCCAACAAAACGTGATGTGCTGGTGTGTGAAAGTTTTTGTTTTACGTAAACTCCCCAGTATAAGACGGGTGTTAATGTTGAAATGTTTTAGTGGCAAAAAATCCTCCCTGGAAGTGGCCGACTAAGATTCCTACCAACTTCCAAACACCTACTATGAAACAGACCTATCTGAAAATTTTCCGCCCTCGCGAGACATTTTCCTTAATAAAACATTGATTCACTTTCCGGAGCCATAGAAAAGGACAATAATAAGTAAGAATTTAAAAAAAAAGAGAATGATTCTCTTTTTTTGTTCAATTTGGCGAATGCATGCGCATGATGTTCCCAATGAATCGGCCGAGTAATTCCAGAATCAGTTCCCCCCCCCCCCCCCTTGTCGAATCTCTTCTCGCCCCACGTCCACCAACCAACGAACACATTCAACTATATATTATTGAGATTTCGCATCCGAATGAAATGTAATTTGACTCCACTTCGCCCTAAAATTGAATTTAACGTCAGGGAGAAAAATTTCCTCCCCCCCCCCTTCCCTATTCTTCCTTACTATACGTATATATACGTTTTAAATATCGGCCTTTTTTTTTTTTTTTTTTTTGCGGGTAATCTCTTCTTTTTTGGATTTCAGAGAGTCGTATACTGCTGGTTCTAGCTCTCGTGTGATGATCGGCTGTACCCATACCGAGCGGTATCCTTCCCATCCAACCAGCCCCAGTCCTATCTTTCCGCCGTGTATTCATTCTCCTCGTGATGCAGAATGCAATATGCTCTTAGGATTAAATTTCGGTTCCCATGCAGGAAATTCATCCCGAATAGGTTTTTTTCTGAATGAAAGGGGAAAAAGTATTAAAGGGGGGGAAAAACAAAATTCCCAATGATTTTCTTTTCTGTGTTTTCTCCATTTTTTTTATTTTATGATCATGATGTGACTTTATTAACCGTTATACCTAAAAAAAAAAACCCGATTTTTATTCATTCCCCCGAAAATTTTTCTGACGAAAAAAAAATTCTTTCCCACTGATATTTAATTTGAATTTTTTTTTTCCCTCCCTTCACCTTGGAAACCGTCTTTTTCCCTATTTTTTCCCCCCCCCCAAAGGGAAGAAGAACGGATTTTTTTATTTTTTAAAAATAATTTTCACGCTGAAGAACCAATTATTTCCCTGTAAGTAAATTCCATTCTCTTTTAAGAACCCGAATATTTGAGGTGTCACGTACGTACGGAGTAGGAGTAGGCCGTGAATTCTCCAACGAGTTAATTTTCCTATTCTCGACTATGTAATTCCAAAGAAGAAAGGAATCCTTGTTTTTTTAGTGAATGGGATTTTATATACGAATTTTTTAAGAGGAAAAAATAATATTTTAAGGGTTTTTTTTGCCAATGATTTTGTATCAAAATTTATGATTTTCTTCCCCTTTCTTTGAGTAAATTATTACTAAATATGTACTGAGAAATGTGTCCTTAAAAATTAAATTCACCAATTAAAAAACACTGTTTACCCGAATATTAATATGGCACAGGAATGACACGTTGAATTGGAAGCGCACATTTAACACGCACTGTCACCGAGATAAAAAGAAGCGGAATATGCTAAATTGCACTCGAGCTTTTGAAGGACGTTTGTTTTGAATTACGTATGAAGGAGATGATTCTACGACGTCCAGATTATAAAGGTGGTGTGGATCCAGCATGGTATGGCGGAACGGGGATGGTGGATTGACCATACATCCCATGTTTTATGCGACAGGATTTCATTTTTTTGACGTGAATAAGTCTTTTAAAAATCATCTGACAATACATTCGCAAAAGGCAACGAAATCCTTTTTAAACCATAGTTTCCCGAACTTTTTGTTCGTTCCATCGCTCTCTTCTTCAGAAATGTTTATTCTCTCATCGCCCCACAACTCAAGCGTACCCATAGGATCCTATGATATACCCGTAGCTTCTATTTCCCCCCCCCCCCGGACAATTCCATCGCCCACCAGGGGGTGATATTGCCCACTTTGTGAAACACTCATTTAAACCATATGTGCTCAACTTATCGCTCGCGGGCCAAATCTGCCCTTCAGAGCCATCTCATGTGGCCCACGACCTTAAATCTACATTTGTAAAAATAAACTAAGCTGCACTTTTTCCCAGATCACTCGAGTGACCCCAGCACATTTATAGACCGCTTTAGTGACCTGGAGTGTTGTTCTAGATCACTTAAAATGTCCTGCGGCACAATTTACAGAAGCAAATTTACAAATCATTCAAGCGATCCGCTGCACATTTCGAGCTTAATTAAGTAGCCCGCAATACAGATCGCTCAAGTAACCTGGGGTGCTGAACAATTTCACTTCAGTTAAGTGGTCCGTGGCACGCATCCAGGTCACTTAAGTAGCTGCGGCACACTTCCAGTTTAATTAATTGGCCCGTGACATCTTTTCAAACCAATGCAGTGGCCCACACTCTTCAAAAGGTTGAACACACAGCCTTGCTTTTAACGCTCATATCTTATGAATGAATTTAGAATCTATCAGTGTTTTTGATGTCTGTAGATGTTGTTAAGACAAATTAAATGATATCACCGAGGTTTTAATAGCTCTTCAGGTCTGGATATCAGGCCCACGGCCCGCGTTCGTAACGCAATTGTTTTATGCTATATCTCGTAAGGTGCGCAACGCAAATGGAAGCCAGTGGTGTCGTTTGAGACATATTCTTAAGCCAAATACAGTGGTGGTAGGTACTACTCAGGTTTTAATACTTCTTTCGGTCTGGGTACCAGGCCTACTGCCCGCATTCGTATCGAAATGGGTTTTTGTTCCCTGTATTTCGAGTAATTCACAACGCAAATAGACAACAATGATATCGTCTGTTAGATATTCAAAAGACAAATCCGATGATTTCCATTTCGTTAAGTCAGTGCCTACCTACCCAACTCTATCAGTTGTAAATTGCTGTATGGCTATATGACTAGAGTTGGTGTGCAGTAAAGTTGTAGTAGTAGTACTTACCTAACCACGGGATTTAAGGCACTAGGTAAGCAGTGTTCATCAATGCGCATCTAGACGCGTGATTCATGCATTCAAAATTAAATTTCATTCCTCCAAATTTCGCTGAGGAGTGAAAATACTCCATCAAATTTTAAGTATCTTTTTTTTTTTTAAATAGGGCTATTTCTCACTGGTGAAAAAAAAAAAAATCCTCTTTTTACAAAAATATCCCTTAAAATTTTGTAGAGGAGTGAAATTATACTCCTCGAAATTATATTTTCGGATAATGAAAGAAAGTATTCACGTTAAAGCTTGCGGCCGTGACTATGACACACACTGCCTACGCCATTTTCTTTTTCTAATATTATTAAGCTGTCCTGTCGTTTTGGTGAAAGTGCGCATTTTGCCAATTTGTTTGACTGAATTAATTTTTTTTTTGAGGACGCTAATTGATATTTATTAATCCTGTTTTGAGGAGTAGGGGAAAAGAAGCCAGTGATAATCTCTTTGATATTGGGTTAGGCATATGTGAGGGGAGGGGGGGGGGGGCTTGCGTAAAAGACCCAAATAACTGGCCTGCAAATAAGAAGCGTTCATTACGCGTACTTGATGAAAAAACGACGTACAGCGATGCCGTTTTCTCACATTCAAAGTTGCATAGGAAAATAGATCTCTGATGAGATGGGGGGGGGGGGGGACAAGTGAAACCACAGCATTGGTCGCTAATGAAGAGAAGGTCCAGACCCATTAATAGAATACCGGGTTACATGTGATTGAGATAACCTTCTTTGATGTTTTCAAGATTCATTTGAATCACTCGTGCGTATGTTCAAACATTAATAAAGAGTTGGGGGGGGGGGGCGAGGAATCCAGTCTGAAATAAGTAATATATTTGAAAAACTGAATATTCACAAACCACGGGAAGTTGTGAGTTTCCGAATATTAATACAAGGTTGCGTACATTGTACGTTCACAAGGCGAAGCGCAGAGTTCGATTCCGCTCCCTGTCCCCTTTTCATTAGAGACTTTTTGAATATTCAAGCGCGTAATTTTAAAAGCAAAGTTGTGTACTTATTATCTTTTAGAGAGCTTTTCTCTTTATATTCCTCTTAAGAGTGGATTATGTTCGAAAAATTTTGGTTAATTATGAAAAAAGTAAAAAGTTAGCGGAGAGCATTGGCTTCGCTTCCGCTTAATTTTAATGTCATTAATGTATCGACTTTTATTTTTTTGTAATTCTCCCTGTTTAATATCTCCAGATTCAGGGAAAGAGAAGCTTTTTTCGATGAGGGTTTTCTTAGGTTTTGAAATACTTTTGATTAAGGGGAGGGGAATGTATCAAGAAAAGCATTAAAGCATTGCGAATAATGCGGGAATAATACTGCTCATGATCATTTCACACTTATGAATAACTTTATACGAACATTACTGCTAAGTGGTTGATGATTGGATTTATGGTTCGGGGAAATGCATGTTACTGTGATAATTGATTTATTTCGTGATCGCTGGCAATCGAAATAATGGGGGGTGAGATTAGGTGTATTCGAGAACGGGGCGATTTTCTAAATCATTAATTGAGTTTTCTTGTTTTCTTATCGCCCATAAAGACCATCTTACGTAGTCAGGCATCTTCAACCCGTTGCTTGCAAGCAGCGTCCCCCCCCCTCCTCCCACAGAAACGCACTAAAATTGTTCGATGGTTTGTCCGATTTCGTACTTAATTCGCGAGTTAATTCAAGTTGAATTGAAGGATTTTCATCCTGCGAATTTCAGTTTGTTCTCGTCAGAGTTTCCGTGTGGGGGTGCTCTTCTTCTGATGCTCTTCATCTCATTAATGGCACTAAATTGCAATATAGCGATATGGCCGGAGTTGGTGTTTGGTGAATGTTTGGTGAAGTAGTGTTCGCGACTCAGTTCTGAAACATTCGCACTAGGTTTTCGAGAACTTTTCACTTCCGAACGTGTCGTGGCACTTCGGTGGAAACCCTGAAGTTCCGTTACACTCTGGTTGGGCATCACAAACCCCTATTAATATATTCAGTATATTAAATTTAGGGAAGAGAGAAGCTTCTTTCGAGACGCCCCAAAAGTATCTTGGGGTACTGCGGCACATCGTCGGGATCACTAATTTGCACCGTAAAAAGGCAGCAGCTATGAATATACGTGTTACGGTAAGTGTGACAAATCGCATTATGTGTAATCTCTGGTTATTATGCATAATCACCAATCGTCTCGGTAAGTGTGACAGATTTCATTGCACTTATCACTTTTACGGGTAATTACGCATAATTCCCAAATGGATTTGGGAATCATGATGAATATGTGAAAAATTATAGGGAAATATCACTTTAATTCAACCACGTATTCCCTTGAGTTCCAGACTTTATTTCGCAGGTGTGCGGCTATATACCAGTGTGTGTATGGGAGAAATGTGTACGCCCTGGGAGTCAAGTGGTTAACACGTTTGTCAGTCCGTACGTGATGCACGCACTACATGCATTTTGTCATGAAAATTTAAAATAACTGTTGTAAATAGGGCTCGGGTTTCTGCTTCTTGGCATATATTTTTATTTTTCTGCATATTTCGCTATTTTTATGCGATAGAGCTTATTTCAAAAATTTTAAGGCATATTTTGATTATTTCATAATTTTCGTAAAAAAGGAAATCCCCCCCCCCCCCGCCCGCTACTGCAATCCCGCTTCGTTCTGATTTTGGTTCATGCCTCTGTCGAGAGATCTTAGGTCTAAGGGCTAGGATTTTTATGCACTAAAAATGGTACGTCGTTGCTAATTGGTAAAAAATCCTGAAATTCAGGTTCTTCAACCAATCAGCAATGACATTGGAATTTCATAGCATGAAAATACTATCCCTTCAACGACACTGGTGAGTGACTGTACATAGATTAATCATCTGATGATGGTAACTCGTGAGAAAAATTGGCTAAATTTAGTAAATGGGGGAAATGTTTTAGCGTTTGTGGGAAATTTTTTGAGAATCCTATCAAATAAAAAGAATTTTTAAAAAATTAAAAAAAATTTTTTTTTTATAAATTTTGTGCAGCGCTTTTCTACAGCTAAATACAGTACTTAGCTAGGTATTTTTACCTATAGGTGGCAGCACATTAATTCTGAATTTGGGGGGGGGGAAACCTACTCAAAAGGGAAATTTTTGATGGAAACTGTGGCTCGATAACATTAGTTAATAAAACGAAGAATTTATGGTCATACAATAAGTAATGGTTCAAAATAGTTTAGACTGCATCAACACTTCATTATCATATACTTATGTTATTTGAGATAGGAATGAACAATTTTTTGGGACACATTTTGCATTTTATAGGGCATATTTACAGTTTTTAAGAGCATAAATCTATTTTTTAGAAGATTCTAGAGCATAAAAATCCTGTGGCCCTAGTTATAAGGATAAAAACGTATAAAATTTTTTAATTATGTGTTGTAAAATTGGTAGCTTTCTTCTAATTTATCGACGTGTTGCAAACATAACCAATATTACCGATCAAATTCAACAACCTGGACTGAAGTTCATGCATAATGGCCGGAAAATTTATATAATTGGTTGGCATATTTATACGGTTGGCTTTATATCGAATCACTGGTAAATGTGATAAATCCACGATATTTATCAAACTCATCGAAATGATCGGTGATTATGCGTAATAATCGGATTTATCACATTTTCCTTAACATGCGCGTAAGTAAAGCTCGAGCATTTTTTTTTATGTTTCTTAAAACGCCTAAATCTTAAATCCATATAATGAATCATAGACGTCGCATAATTTGGTATTTTAAGGACAAACCCCTAACACGAGATTGTTTATAAAAAGGAATTTATATTCTGAATTTGTGTATGTAATTTTTTCTCAATCATATTTTGGCTTCCGTATAATGCAGGTGGGACCAATATTTTTAATGGCTTCCATGTTTTCCTTAGTTCTATTTTTCTCCCATGTTTTACTTTTTTTTTTCACATGTGTTTGTGAATGTTTTGAAAGAGTTTTCACTCCTTTAAATTAAATGCTTGGAAAAATACGAAAAGAGATGGAGAAGCATTGCAAGTGTCACAACCCATTTTCCGAAAATTGGAGCAGTTGTATGGTCTCTGTTATTTACGCTATAGATTCGTAAAGGGTGTTCGTTCTGGGTCAACATCTCCTGTGTCCTCACGAACGCAAACGTGCTTTTATTTGCTTATTTTCTTAAACTTCGCTTCGAATATGACAAAATAAATATGCAACAAAGTAACAAAAAAAATATCTCAAATCAGTATTTAAATTGGAGATGAAGTTTTTCTTCCTTTTTGCAGCGGAGTTCTTGCACCTAAAAATTCGAGTTTTTTAAAATAAAGTTATCAAGTATTTTGCTCACGATGTGTTTTAGAGCGTTATTTTATGCATGAATTTATTTTAAATTTGGTACGCAAGATATTTTGTCGTGCTTAGAGAAATGAAATACAATCAAACGTTATAATCTGTTAACGTTATAACGTCTATAATCTGCGGTCCGGGATGATGATGATCTTAGATCAGTGATTCCCAAGGTGTGGGTCGTGACTCCCTGGGGCGGCGGGGAGTCTTGTTATTTAACTAAGGAGATCGCGAAAGAATTTTCACAAAAGAAGTCTTAATGAGAAATTCAATTTCGTCTTCCGCAACGTAACTAAAAATATATCAACCCAATATAATGCTTTAACTTTCAAATGAGAAATTTAACATATGTTCAACATATCGTCCCCCCTCATGCCAGAAACACGAATGTGCAATGTCGTTGGAACAAAAAGCACGTGGAAAACGACGTTTGAATGTTCACCCTACCCATGTTACTCAGTTATTTTCCTAAAATGTTTTGCAACATGTGCTTGTGTAGGGATAGGCATTCGTGTTTCAGGCAAAATTTAGCAAAATACGAGGTATCCATCCAACTGATGAAAAAAGAGAGGAAAATTTGCATATTCGTACTTCTTGCATGCGAGGTACGACATAATATATTAAAATTACACGTCTACGAAATAATCAATGTATATTAGAATTAATCGATGCACCGAAACTCCTGTATAACGATACTAAAAGGGACCGGTTAAACGTAAGGAGTTATCGTTGAAAAAGATTTTTGATGTGCATTAAGAAGTTATTTAACAACAAATTGATTGGACAGACTCAAAGTTTTATTTTGAGTGAAGTTGATTACCACAGAACGTAGAGCAGAAAGGGAGAAGGGATGCATGGCTGTGTCCACAATGGTATATGGCTGACAGGGCTGCTTCATGCTGAAGGGCTTGGAAATTTCAGCAATAAATGAAAATGATCGCATACGTAATTCATTTAATAAATGACACCGACAAGGAATCAGCTCTTTCTAGATAAAAAGTATTGCTCTTTTATAGCTGTATTTTGCACTGAAATAACACTAAAAGAGAAAGAAATTGGTATAAGGATTTTTTTTTTTGACTACGTATTTGCCATGTTTAATGATATATACACCGGGCCATCGAGGGTTATTAGGCCTAATTAATATAATAATAATTTTAGCTTCGCGAAATTTCGTTTCAGAGACCTGTCACCGAAAGTAAGAGTTATTATTTTCCATTTTATAAATGACTTCAAATATGATGACCATTGAGCGTGACAAAATTTATTGAACCCTTTACGCATTGCCGATCCATCTTCAAATGAAACAAAAAGAAAAAAAGGAAGACACATATACCTATGTATGTCTTATGTGGTGTTGATCAGAAAATAAGCGTGAGAGTATAACATGGAGTGATTCTCTGATCGGGACCCCCTGTAATTTCGGAAACGACTCAAACTCATTCTGTTTCTACATGTTTGGAATTTACTTCTATGTCTCACAAAAACGTTCTTAAAACATGTTCCAACATTTTACACACGCGCGTTCTCGCAAAACGTTCTGAACATTTTTCAGCGTTGGTCGAAAAATCGAATAGAAAGCGAATGTAAAAAGGTCTGTCACGTGTTCCTCTAAAGTCATTTTTCCGCGGCTTAGTTCGTCCTAGACTTTAGTGTGCCGTAAGGTTTTGGAGACCTTACCCACAGAGGGACTTGGTTGGCGGTTGGTGCAGAGAAGAGCCACTATTGGCACACAATGCTGGAGCTATGAAGAGGGACTTGATTTCTTGAATATGTTTACATTGGAAGAATGTAGGTGTCAGGGGTGGGGGGGGGGGTGGGTTGATAAAAGTGTTTAGAATTTCCAACGAGATGGATATGATGGACCATGGGTTTATTAAAATATCGTTATTCGATTGCTTCGATAAGTGGACACTATTATCGTTTAGTAAGAGGCAAGTCCAGGTTGTGTGATGCCACAGGTGCTTTATCCCTCTAATAGTATCCACTCAATAAATGGAATAGCTGACCTCCGGGGGTCGCGAATTCCAACACAATTGACACGTTTTAAACGAAGTACCATAAACATATTGGGATAAATCGAGAAGTTTTCCGTACTTAGATAAGACAACCATAATCGTTTTTATGGGGAGTTCATTGTATTTTCCAGATATACGAGTATGCTTTTAGATTGGGTTGCTGTATTTTAGTCACTTTTGACACCCATATTTTTTGCGGGCATCTTTATTCAGCCACCTCGTTGGGCAATTTGTCTGTTGCGGCCTTTGTATTTGTATATATATATGTATTTTTTTTTTTTGTTACGCAGCATATCTCATAAGCTGTATCACGGTCACGAAATACGATCCTCCGGTGATGCGATCAGGCAAATGCTGGAATTCCACTCCTAAAATTGGCCAAGAACACATGTAATCAGATCTCGAAAAAAAAGGGGAAAGAAATGGTTATCCTATTGTACCCGAGACCTTTTTAGTTTTAAAGGAAAATGTTATTTTTTTAACTTTTATTTATTTTTTCATCCGTCCTGATTTCACCTAATCTTGTTATCTTCGCTCTTCCCTCACGTTGCGAAATTCTCCTCCCCCCCCCATCGGAGTTTATACTGAAGGCTCTGTACAGGAAAACACTGGAGACCAGGAGGCGACAGTTCAAAAGAAAGTGCAGTGTATAAGAGAGGAAAAAAAAAAAACAACAACAGAAAATAGTGGAATTGCTTGCCGGTTAAAAAGAGAAAGTGAACACTATATCCATATAGCTAGCCAGCCCCAGCCGACTCTTCTCTCTGTTACTGTCTCTCTCTTCAGCAGTAGCCGTAGTACAGTGTCGGCGAGAGCGGAAAATGAATAAATTCTGGAATTTCTGGGGCAAAGCACCGAGGCGGGAAAGTGGAACCGGGACGCAGTTGGGACGAGAGGAAGTCATCAAGTTGGCAATCCTCGTATCCTTCCGTGTCTTGTGGGAAGTGCAGTTTTATAAGCTGCAAATAGCCAATTACGGAGGGGGGTTACGATATATATATCTGCACACATGCACATCTATCTGCTCCGGAACAGACATACCCACACCAAAGAAGAAAGCTGGCGCCGGGTTTATTGCTCAACTGTGTGTATGTGTGTGGAAACTGCCCGCGCCTATGTTGTTCAGTTGATACTGTGCGCTGACAGTGACGTCTTGATATTTTGAGGAAGCCCCACATCCTTCTCTGTTATTGTTATTATCGACTCTCCACTTTCCCCCCCCCCCCCGCCTAATATATATCGTACTGTAGATGTGTACTTCGTTGTTGGGACTATTTTCTTGAGGTTCAATATTGACGCGAGTTTTCTGAAAATGAAGATTGCTAGGACTGTGTGTGTGTGTGTGACTGGGTGAATTTCTGTGTGATTATTGTTTCCTGGGGGGTCTAAATCAGTGGTTTTCAACCTGGGGCCACATGGTCCTCCCTTGTGGTCCTGGGATATTCTAAGAGGGGTGTCGGGTGAAAATGTAGTGGAGTGATAGGCGAGCCATGACTGGTGGCTAGGGGGGGGGGAACCACGGAGAGAAATGAATAATGATTTGAAAAAAAATCAGATGTAAAGAAATACAGCTTCCAAGTGGGCAGAATCCAGCGCAACTTCTCATACACATATCAGGGCCCTGAAAAGGTGTGGTACCATGCGGGCATAGACCGGGGAGCATACATGATTAGATCTGGCACTATAATTTTCGGGAGTAAGTATGTAAATATGCAAGCTGTTACTTTCAGCTAAGTAGACCCCCCCCCCCCTCCGAATAACCAGTCCTCCACCAGGAGGGCTATGATTAATTTTATGGCGTGATTGAGGATCAATTAAATGCGGTACTGCATTGAAGCCATCGTTGGTGTCATAGAATAAGGATGATGACGATTTAAGAGTCACACCATCTCTGAGAGTGAAAATTTAGAAAAAAAAATATGGGTGGAAGAGTACATCAGTGTACCACGGGAGTTACCAGACTCACCTCCACAGGAATCTAATGGATAACACATGTTGATGATAATGTATGCTAACTAGTATTATGTGATAATGTGATGAATGATGACAAAGTTACCATATGATGAGTAAGATGTTGAAGATGTAACGTGATAACAATGATGCGATTAACCGTTTTTAAGTGGTTTTTAAAATTTTCGTGATCAGCGTTATAACTGCTACATTGAAAATAAAAGCGTATTAAGAACCAGAGATATTGCGGGGGTGACCGAAATAAAGCAGATCAAGTTTGACGAGATAGCTCGGGATTGCCGCTGTAAGGGTTAATGCAGGGCTCCCACTCGTCCTACTTTCCCGGTTTTGTACTACTTTTCCTACCAAACCCTATATACAAAATTCGTGTAATTGGTTTTAATTGAGCAGGGAATCATCGATATATTGCCAAATTTTACAAATGTAGTAGATTGCAATTTATGATTCTGTCAAAGCAGAAATTTTATCGTTTTCAGGGTTATTAGAGGGGGGGGGGGCGTATGTAGACCATTTGGTTTATTAATTTTTCATTTTCTTAGTTTGAGGGTTCAACAAGTCATTAAAAACTTCTGTCTGGATGGAAGAAATAATTTTGTATCAATTATTCTGAAACAATGAAAGTGCTTCATGGTCTTGGCACTCTTCATTAGAAAAATTATGGTGCACATTTTGTGTATAGTTGAAACAAAACAGTTTGCATAACAAAGCAGTTGGGTACACAGTCCTATTCTAGGTCTAGTGATTCTGATGCTACCCAATAGCATTCCATTGTCTTCTGTATTTTAGGGCATGCAGAGGCATAAACAATGTATACGATACTCAGCAAAGAGCTAGAAATGAAAGCGCTTAATTTTTCAGAAACGATTATACAAATAAATACAAATACAAATACACCGCCACAACAGGCAAATTGCCCAACGAGGTGGCTGACTTAAGAACATCATGGATCCCCAAGCCATTTTTTGGAGGCCCTACCTACTACACCAGGCTAGGATTTCTACGACACAGCATATTTTTTATGATTTTACATATTTCGTTATTTTTATGCGATAGAGAATTTTATCATGATTTTTAGCCATTTTGAGGCATATTTTCAGTTTTTAGCATGTTTTTTTTTTTTGCATATTTTAACATTTTCAATGAAAATGATTTTTTCATAGCCATCAAAGACTTTATACAAGATGAGATAAAATGATGGAATCTCTTGGCTATTCAGGACATCTGTACATTCATCCTGTTGACATTACCAATTCCTTCATCCCTAGAGATAAAATGTTCAGGTGGAGACTTGTTGCAAGATTACCTTGTCCTCAAGGTCCTTTCCCACTGTCCTCTTTCCCCTCGAAAATACCGTGTGTGTATTTTGATTCATCATCCGATTGATTCTAGGCAGTCACTTACTTAACTAGGCCTCAATATTTTCGCACCCACATTAGTCGGACAACGCAATAGTCGGTGGCGGGACTTGGAGGTCCACCCCTAAGATATCTCCTTTGTTAAGTCTGCTTGTGTTACTTACTGATTCGGTGGTATACATGTGAAATGAAGAATTTCAGTCTGGGCAACTATCAGTGTTTTAAAACACAGTGAAAACTCACTACAGCGATACTCGATATAACGATAAATTCCTTCTACAATGATATTTTTCAGATCTTGTTTAGAATTGGCTATAGTCCAATGTTAAATTGTTCTCGATGCAACGATACCCTTCGCTACGATAAATCCCTATATAACGCTACTTTTTTAGGAGATTTCGAAACTGCTACAGTGATATTTTTTTTATATTCCGCCCGCAAAATTACCTCCAATATATTTTTAAATTTCCCATCAAATTTTCGTACTTTCGAGAGTGTTTAACGACGTCGGTATTTTGCCCTATCTGCCCTTCGAAAATTGTTAATGAGGTTGCAGTAAAGCTACTTTTTGCGTAGTGCACAAAAGTACCGTGCGGTAAACTACTTTGCAGGTTGAAACAACTAACTGCATTTTATTTATCACCTAATCCAGTGATGGGCCAACTTTTTTAGGAGGAGCCAAAAAACAGAAAGAAAAACATTGATTCATAATTGGAAGTTTTATGCTTAGAAATGAAGTGGCGGGATGTGTTGTATACTTGGAAGGCTGCCACAGTTTCATTGCAAATGAGACACAATGGTTTATTCTTCAAAGCTGTGAAAAAAAAAGTATATTTTAATAACTTTACGCATATTTATTGCATATGTGCTCCATTTTTTGCGTATTCAAAATTTTTTAGGAGGTCTACCTTTTTTAACATGGTAACACATATTATTTATATCCATTGATTTAATTTAAAATTTTTACACATATATTTGATTGCGTATGCTATCCTATGCCAATATTAAACTCTGAATATCTCTAATGCTTAATTTATTTGAAAATTTCAAAAATATGCATTAAAAACAACTTTCGTGAATGATAAACTTGTTTTTTTTTTTAAATTTCTGAAAAATTAAGTATTGAAGATATGTAAAATTTTGTACTGGCATAGGAAAGCGTACACAATCATATATATTTCGTCAAAATTTGAAATAAATCGATGGATGAATAATATTTCTACATAAAGTTTTCCTACCATGTCAAAAGGTAGAAGATCCCTTGAATCGATTTCTATTTAAATTCTCACAACTATTTGTCATATGCAAGAAAAAAGTAACACCTCTCTCCTTATAATTTTTTTTTATAAAAATTACACTGAAATTGAAAAATTTTATACTATTATTTTGAAATCGACGGGGTCCCGGATAGAACCTCTAAGCGGGCCGCATCTGACCTATCACTAACCGAATCAGAATTTTTCGCTGTGAATAAATATTTATAAATGCATTTTATAGGGGTACTAACGACTCCAATTCGGAGAGATGCCGGCAACAGAATGAACTTGGGGGGTGCCTGATGATAATATTGCCTCTCGATATAACGATAACCCTCCACAACTAAATTTTTTCTTGGTCCACAGAGTATTTTTGTATCGAGGTTTCACTGTAGTATCAGTTGCATTAATATTCCTCATTCTCACGTTATTTAGTTAAAATTAATGTTACTGCAAATAAAAAATTTCCCATTTTGAACTTCAAATTTCCCATTTTGAACTTCAAATTTCCGGATTTTTTGGGCATATTTTCAGTTTTTAAAGCCATGTTTTTACTTTTCTGACGTCATAAATGCAAATATTGTAAGTGTAATCATAAAAATCGCAGCCCTAATGACGAGTAATATTTTACTTGAAGGGAAACAGGAAATAAAAATATTTCTAGTCATGAAGTACAGTCGAATCCCGTTTTAACGAATACCGTCCTTGCGAAAATCTCGTTTTAACGAACGCTTTTCTATAATCCCCCAAATACGTTTGCATAGGAACAACGCTAGGTAAACTGGAATTCCTTTGTAACGAAGTAATTCCTCCGGTCTCTTGGCGTTCGTTGTAACGGGATTCGACTGTATTTGCAATGAAACAGGCCATCGATCCCGGCAGTACCAGAATGAAGAGAAAAAAAAAATCTCTCATACCATTTTCCACCAATTTATTGTAAGGATTATTACTATATGATTATTGATTTTTAGAAATGTGATTATCAATCAAAGGTTAATTTTTACCAAAAAATCATTAAAAATTAAAATTGACTAAAAGATGCAAGCTTTGAAAAGCCATTTATTTTTGGGTCTCTCTTTCAATTGCCGAACCCCGTATTCCTCATTTATGTTTTCATTGGAATTCGACAGAGGGCGCTGTGCCCATCCCGAGCCCCCAACTGATCATTTTGAGGCGTTTTATAACACGGGCGGGAAAAATGACGGTCGTTAAAAGAGGCGAGAAAGTTATAAGAAGTTTTATATGCTTCTTACTGAGAGGGCTTCTCTTATGATCGCGGTGCGGAAAGAAATAGCCAGACACAATTAAGAAAAGAAAAAAAAAGATCAATGGAGAGTTTTCCTTCCATCTAATAGAAAGGCCCATGCTGTGCGACCTCCATTTAGACGCGGGGATTTCGGCTTTAACCCCCCGATTTAAGTATTTTCAGCGTTCTCCCCACCTCTCCCTTATATGCCGCACTTTTATTACATGTGCTTAAGGCTGCGATGATAACTTTTCGCCGTCGTGCGTGCGATGATACGATGTTTAGTATAAGACTGTGTGGATTGGGATGAATCATAATACTCACGCGCATGTCTGCGAAAGATGGGGAGGAAGCCCGGAATATCATGAGATAAATGCATGTTGTGATGTGAAATCCGGATTGATTTAGGGCGGTATTCACCGACATGGTTTAAACCAGTGGTTCTCAACATGGCCCCCCCCTCCCCCCTAGTGGTACTGGGATACTTCAGGGCGGCCACGGAAGAAAATTTAGAAAGGGGCAAGGGGATTAGAAATTAGAAAGGTGGTGGTGGCCGCTGTGGTGGTCGAGTGGTTATAGTGACGGACTCGCGATGCGAGGATCCGGGTTCGAACCCCACAGTGGTGGTCGGCTGAAGTTGGTTTTCTGTGGTTCCCAACTTCAAGGCGCAAATGCGAGCCGATCTCCCCGTTAGAAAGTCTCGCCACAGAGAGCAACAGTCCTACAACGATAAATCATTCAATCATAACACTTCACTCATAGTTAGAAAAACTGGTGGCAGATGGCAGCGCTACACATAACAAGCATTACAGAGAAACAAAAAACTTCACGTCAGGTTTCACTACACGTACACGAGATATTTTGGGATTACCGCTCAAAGGGTTAACCGCTCAGTTCTTTTTTCTGATAAGGAACATTTTTTCAAACACCACTTGTTCAAATGTCTTTAAATTTTGTGTGTTTCTTAACACTGAGGTGTTACGTACTTTATCGTGAAGATTTTGTATTAAAATGATTTAAATCTCGAAAATTTTGGAAATTATTATCAAAAGGCAGTTGGTGAAGCGGATAGACGAGAATAACGTATTGTCGGGTAGTCAGAAAGGGCAAGTCATGCGTAACTAACCTCCTCTGCTTATATGATCACGTGACTAAGGCTTTGGGTAAGAGCCAAAATGTAGATGTTGTTTACCTTGATTTCCAGAAAGCATTCGATCGGGTCCAACATTGCAAACTCTTGAGGTGTTTACACAAGATTGGGATTGAGGGCAACTTGCTGAATTGGATAGAATCGTGTTCTTGGTCCCATACTTTTTTCACTTTTTATCGATAAACTCGACCAGGGTATCGATGGGATTGCTAGCAAATTTGCACATGACGTGAAGCTAATGAGGATAGTCGAGAATCAAAGCGACAGGGAGTTGCTCCTGACTCACTTGAACAGGATTGGAACATGGGCAAATGAATGGAGCATGAAGTTTAGCGTTGACAACTGCATGGTCGCTCATTTTGGTTCGAACAACCCACGTTTCTCTTACGAGTTGAATGGTGTCACTATTCCGGATGCAACTAGGGTCACCGATTTGGGAATTCTCATTGACGAGCGGCTTAGGTTTTCTGAACATTGTTCAGCGGTGGTCAAAAAATCGAATAGAATGCTTGGTTTTATTTTCAAAAATGCATCTTCGCGTTCTCCGAAAGCCATTCTTCCGCTTTTCCGAGGCTTGGTTCGTCCTGGACTGGGTTATGCTGTAAGGTTTTGGAGACCATACCTACAGAGGGACGTAGACTTGGTTGAAGGGGTGCAGAGAAGAGCCACGCGTGTCCTTATTGGCACACGGGGCTTGAGTTATGCGAACACCAAACATGGCCACCGCTCTGTCCCTTGTGGAATGTAAAGCAGGATACCTTGCGGCTGGGCCATGCTAGAACAAAAGAGCCCCGCCAGCCGCCACGTCCGCTACTACCAAACCAGACATGCACCTCGTCCATATTCCTCTGCGGAACCTCTAACGAATTGGTATATGTAGGAATGTGTGTGTATGTATAGTGAACCTTCCGTGAAGTTTGTTTCCGTGTAAAGCTTGTTATGTGTAGTGCTGTCATCTGCAATCAATTTTTTAAACTATGAGTTTTTTTCAACTCACAGTGCGTGAAGTGTAATGAATGAATGATTATACCGTTGTAGGCCTGTTGCTCTCTGCGGCGAGACTTTTTAACGGGGAGATCGGCTCGCATTTGCGCCTCGAAGTTGAGAACCGCTGAAAACCAACTTCAACCGACCGATCACCACTAGCCACCAAGACCACAGGTCGAACGCCGGCCGGCATTGCGCCACCGGATCTCCTACCCACGCAAAGCACCACAGCCACAGACACTGACACCAAACATAGCCCCCGCTCTGAAGCAGATTGCTTAGCGGCTGGGCCATGCTGGAAAAACTCTCTTGATGTCCGGGCCCGGCAAGCATCCCATCCCGTAAGCCACAGGACCCAAACTCGCAGGGGGGCCTCCCATCGCCTCCGACTCGAGGCAATCACACTCCCCGGAAACCCCCGCCAAGGAGCACGGGTGGATCGACCTCAATCCAATGAACTATAAAGGTGTAAGTGGGAATTATCGATATTGACCAGTTACTGGTATCAATAATATCGCAAGACTGAAGGAGCTGGGGGACTTCGTTGCCAGTTAGAGACATATTTAGATGGGGATATTATAGTCCTAATGATGATCAAGTCCGGAGAAATTTCAAAGTTCGCTTGAATATATTGGGCTTGTTGCATTTTTATTAGGGTTGCTGTCATTTTGAAGTACATATATGACATTCGTATTTGTTATGGGCAACTTTTTCTCAACCACCTCGCTGGGCATCTTGCCTGTTGTGGCGTTGTATCTGTATTTATAATCATTAATGTTAAAAAAAGATAAAATCGAAACACGGAAGGGGGGGGGGGGAATCGATTTACATATCAATTTCAAATAAGAGTAAACAGACATTTTTGAAAAAATTGTGTATACCTTATATAAAATTTCTATTTGGTGAGTAGAAATTTTCATTTAATAATTGTGAAAATCCATTTTCATTATAATTAATAAATTTACAGTGTGGCAAAATATACCCGTTATTGATCGAAATTATTTTCCACCAGAAAATGTTTCGTTCCACTCGCAATTTCCGCTGTGAAGTTTTCATATATTTGCATGCATCCATAAGTTTTCGAGATATGACAATTCTTCGGTTGTCATAAAACTTTTTTCCCCACCACCTTAGTGTGTCGATATAATTAATCGATGATGACGAAGCCTCAACTTTCTCTTTTTGTTGATCATCCACCATTTAAGGGATCCGACTACGTTGAAAACGTCATTTTGGAAGAAAATATGGGTTTTCATTTTTTTACTTTTTATAAAAGCCCTATTTGTTGTGATTCCAAAAACGGGCCTCGTTTTGTTTATATGATGCTTAGAATCAAAGTTACGTTCACTTTAGTGTTGCGTTTTTACGTACATGCAAGTAATACGCGAATAAAGACTTTAAACGTGTTTTACGAAGAATATTGTCTATTTTTGACATTTTACTTGACTTTGCGACATGATTTGTAAAAATCGATGCATTGCATCCTTACGAAATTTTAATGTGATATTTTGCATTTATATACATTGTTGAGGTTGTCAACCAAAATCATTGGTGTATCAAATCAATAAGGTATATCACATATATTTTTTGAATTACAGTGTTTTATAGACAAAATGCAGGATGAAATTTCAAAAAAATTAACGCGTACTTGAACATATTTTGGTGCAACTTATGAACATGTCATGCAATCCTTTAAATTTTGGTTCATAACCTGCAACATTACTGGCTAAATGCACTGTGAAAATAACAAAGCATTTCATTGATAAATTTTTTTGCAATCGTGTTTCGAATATCACATGAATTTTGCCTAAAATTTGACATAAAAACTACTTTTTCATAGAAAATATAATAGATACACCAAAATTTGTCACCATTCCGAGACACTTTCTATCAAAAAATGTATTTAAAATTCACTCCAGAACCATTTTAAAGAAAAGTGACAAGAAAGATAGTCGGATACCTTAAGGAAATTCAAACTGGTGCCATTGGACCCCATTATTCCCCCACCTGCTAAATGTGCCTTTAAGCACTTTGTATGCATCAAATTAATCAGTGTACCGATGGATATGAAACAGGTTGACACTTCTTTACGGAATCATTTTCTCAGGACGACACAAATGAACTCGATACACGTAATGTACCGTACCGGGACTGAAGACTAATATTCTATCTGTTGATACCGCCACCTGTGACACGTCGACATCACGTTTTCATCTGTCGTTGGAGAGCCATTCTCGGTGGCGTATCACGTTACATCGGCCTGATGGAGAAAGGCGGAGGGGGGGGGGGTGAAGAAGAGAAGCTCTTCAATTTCTCTCTCTCGCTCACCTCCAATGCCATTTGGTGTCTTTTGTATTTGTTCACTTTCTCGTGTAGAGGAATAGGTCGTCACCCTCTTCAGTACCTCTCTCCGACATTGTTACAGTTTTTACTCGCTGCGCCATCTACCGCCCTCCGACTTCCGCCTGTGATGGTCCCGGAATATGTATAAAAAAAATACACAGGAAAAATACATTTCCTACTATTCCTGTCTTTCAATGTTTCAGGCAGTGGTAGTGAGTGTGGGCTTAAAAGATTGAGAGAGAGAGAGAGGAGGGAGCAGGTATGTGCGGTGACCCGGGCAATACGATATTACGTTACATTGCATTACCAAAAGCGGGAATTAGATCTTGGAACACTCCTAGAACTCTCTCTCCCTCCCTCCGTTCCCACAATCGCTATCCTCTCTCTCTATACATATATATCCCGTTGCGTCTTCCTCTACCCCGGGTCCGGTGGGTCCCGGAGTAATTCTATTCAGCTCTTCCCGACCGACTACCTTTCTGTCTCTCTCTCCGCTCTCGAAGTTTCCAGGGCTGTGGTTTAACGCTGGAAATGCGTAGGGAGGAGGGGGGAATCGAATAGCATTGGGTGCCCTGGATCGGGAAAAAAATAGGGGGCCCCCAGAGAGGAGGAGGCGGGAGAAAAAAAAATACTGTCAGTGTACTGCGCAGTACCTTATACTCCCCCCACCATCATTTCACTCTCTTTCCGGTCCTTGTGCTCTGGACGGTTTTTTTTTTTTTTTTAAATATCCAATCCAGGACGTTCGACGTCGTTGCGGGAGTCGATTCGTATTCCAATTCCGGATGCGGTATCTATTAGAATTCGGATATTAAGATGGAGCGGTGAAGGAGCCGGGGTATAAGGAGCAGTACGTAGAAAACGGTCGGGTTATATTACTTTATATACATGTGCATGTGTGTTCTGATCCCGGTGCTCCCTTGAACTAAATTGTCCCCCTCGCCCCCCCCCCTCCCCGTCCTTATATTATTATTATTATTATTTTGATGATATTTCGTTATTCATTTCCTCTTAGAAACTGAGGTAGGAGTAAGAGAAATAAAATAAATCCAATTGAATGCGTCGGTCGGCTCCGCGAGCGAGAATGTACTTGTGCCTATAGGCGCGTGCCGACCGGCAAGGGGGGTTTCGAGTTACACACCATGTGCTCGAGCCTTATTCGAATGATATGTACCCGCCTAACCTACCTTTGCTTACCTGTGTATCATCATCATCATCGTCATCCTGATGATTTCCGGGATTCGTGGGGGGAATCGTGTTTCTTATGATGTTATTCATGGGAAGTCTTTAATCGAAAATCGAGTATCGATGACATGGAGGTTTCTCGGATATTTCTGGTTATTTTTTTCCCCCCATGTGGAGGATGTTGCGCATTAAAATATGTATATATTATACTTCCTCCGTGTATAGGAATATGCCCGCACATAGTTGAGAAATTGATCGCCATGTCTTTATTATAAGAGAGAAAAAAATAATGTCTCAAATAGATCCGATTTTGATTAAATTCATTACATCTGTTACAATAAACGTGATAAGTGCGGTTATTATGCATACTTACCAAGCATTTTGGTAGAGTTGATAAATTTCACTAAATTTATCACTTTTACCGGTGATTATGCATAGTATCCAAGCGTCGTTGTTAAACTTAAGTACTAAAAAATTTATCACTTTTATGGTGATTATGTATAATACCCGAGCGTCGCGTCGTTGGTAAACATGATAAATCGTACATATATGATATACTATACACATGATAATTCATACATGGATTGTATCATATAGGGGCCGATCATTTTTTTTAAAATTTTTATCAGGCCCTACACATACCAGACTCATTTGGAATTTTTTTCATATTTATATCAAGTTCACCAATTACTCTTGGGTATTATGCATAATCACAAATGAAGGCGATAAATTTCAAGTATTTATCAAATTCACCAGCGACACTTGGTTATTATGCCTCGGGGGAAGGTGACAATTTTTTTAGTATTTATCAAATTTACCAACGACGCTTGGGTATCATGCATGTTCACCGGTAAAAAGTGATAAATTTATCAAACTTACCGAGACGATTGGTTAGTATGCGTAATAACCAGTTATTACGCATACTAACTTATAATATCCAGTTTTTATCAACAATAACCGATTTATCATATTTACCGTAACATATCGATGCATATCAAAGGGAATTATTTGAAATTAGGAAATTATTTGAATTATTTAATTTTTTTTATAACGTATGCATTATTATTATTACTAAACCGTGCAGGTGATCAGGTAACGTACGTGTTGAAATATCTGTCGTAAAGCTTATGTTCATCAAAGAAGTCTCAGTTAACCAGTTTGCGTCCGTAAGTAAAATAATCTACGAAAAGGGTGAGAGTCCTTTCATCAGCACAGGGTGCGGAATAATCCGTTCGTGCAGTCCGTAAAAATCCGTTTCCTCACCGACGCGTGTTGCATGAGTAGCGGATTTAGAAGAAGGGGGTGAAAATGATGGGTCGGGACTTGAGAAGTCAATCATCCCATTCGTATTAAAGGTGGCTACACGCGTAACTGGAAGCTTGACAAGCATGCGTGTTTGCATTCTTGTTCAAGTATGCTCGAGAGTCTGTAGGCGAAGCCGCCTTTAGGGTAGTGCGACAGGTGCGGTCCCAGCGGGCTCCGCGGTTGTTTGGAGGGTGGGCGCACTTAGAAAGCTAATGGAAGTGCAAAAATATGCATCTGTCAAATACGTTTGTTTTTCCCCCCCCCGTAGTAAACAAGGTGCCTGAGCGCCTGAGCTTCAACTGATTAAATTGTGGAATTATTTCTTTCATGAATTCTGGAATTTTTTCTTTCATGAATTCTGGAATTTTTTCTTTCATGAATTCTGGAATTTTTTCTTTCATGAATTCTGGAATTTTTTCTTTCATGAATTCTGGAATTTTTTCTTTCATTAATTCTGGAATTTTTTCTCTCTTTAATTCTGAATTCCAATCAATTATAAATTTGTTTTATTTTATTAATTCATCAATTCATCGTGGGTAATTTCATCAATTCTGGGATTTTTTCCTCTCATTAGTTATGAATTTCCATCAATTCAGGGATTTTCCCCCCCTTGCATTAGTTCTGGATTTCTATCAATTTTGAGATTTTTTCCTTTCATTAATTCTGGGATTTTTCTTTCATTAATTCTGGGATTTTTCTTTCATTAATTCTGGGATTTTTCTTTCATTAATTCTGGGATTTTTCTTTCATTAATTCTGGGATTTTTCTTTCATTAATTCTGGGATTTTTCTTTCATTAATTCTGGGATTTTTCTTTCATTAATTCTGGGATTTTTCTTTCATTAATTCTGGGATTTTTCTTTCATTAATTCTGAATTTTCATTGATGTGCAGATATGTTTCAGCATTCCTGCATATACTGCGGATATTCATGAATCTATGGATGCTTGATTCTTCCCCCTCCCTCCCCCACAACAGATGAAAAATCGGGGCTAATTAGCTCTGAACTTATTTTCGCATAAGGCCCCGGGTCTGATAAGGGCTGCCCTGTTTGGAAGATAATTATCATTTTGATTGTACAAACAACGGCTTGAAGATTGAATGAATTTTGATTACCCAGTCTTGCACAAGCCATGCATGTGCAAGCGAAATAGAAGGTGCTACGCTACCATGGAGGTGTCGTCTTGTACAAGCTCGTGTCAGTCTTCACTCTTCAGTCAGTTAGCTCCGTTTGGAGTTGGTATTTCTTTGCGTTTTTCTTCTATACAAAACGGTCAAAGGCAGCCGAAGCAAGCGAATGATCTCCGCGTTCAGCATATTCCAAGTACTAACTAATTCTGGTGAATCACACTTGTACCGTGTGGTGTCGAAAGGATGTTATTAGGTATTATTATTAGTATTGAATATGCATGCTGGTCAAGCTTGCAATTGCGTAGTAGCCGCCTTTTTAGCAGTTACTCGTTAAATCCGTGAAGTGATGCCATGAGCAAATTGCATTCGGTCAGGTCAGTGATCAGAATTGCGCTTGTTTCGTGTTCTGCTGGTGCCGCCATCTGTCTTTCATGTTTTGAAATAAAGATGGCAAATGCTTGAGGAAATTTTCATGTTATGGATGTATCGTGTTGTAGGTCTGCCTGCTCTTTGCATTTCTTCCTACCAAAGAATGGACACTCTCTTCTCGTGATGAAGATCATACAAGGTCAAATGCCATCTTTCCGTGGTCACACGTTTTCATGAATGGAAGACCACTTGGAAATCACAGAAAACCAATTTCTGCCGACCACCATTGCATTATGCCCCCCTCCCATGCAGGGATCCAACTTCCTTGAGCTTCGAATTGATCACGACGCTCACTCGACCGCATAGGCGGCTTTTGCACAATTACTGCAATAGGGTTTGAGCTATATTTTCCATCAAGTACTCTGAATCACAAAACACCCATTTACTCTGCAGGGGTGGGAACTCTGCGCGATCCTGCTCCAATAGTGTATTTTCGTATTTTTCTGCGCCAAATAGCCAAAATAGCGAATTTTGCTTTAGTATTCACGGAATTTCGGAAAGGACGCCAAAAATCTTTTGTTCCTGCTTGCCGCGAAACGATTCCTTCCGAAAAGAGTGTGTTTTATTCTTCTGTACTTGAACTATCGCCTTAACTATCGGCCCCTCCATCGCATAACCCCTATAATATCCGTGATCGTGCAACTGAAGATTGTTTGCAATGGTCTTTCAGCTTTAAAGCGCAAATGCGAGTCAGTTTCCATTTTCGAAAGAAAAAAAAAATCGCCACTGGAAGCAGCAGAAATTACTGTGGTCGATCGTCATTTTGTCAAATCCCGATGTTTCGTGAAAAGAAAATGTTCATTCCGGGAGTAAAACAGCATGCCCCCGAAGTACGAATTCTAATTCAGGAACTAATAAAGAACCGAATAACTAGCGTTAAATCGCCAATGTTGCCAAATAACGTGTGTCAAGTCGTCAATTTCGCCAAATAACGAATGCTGAATCGCCAAACATCGTGTTGTTTCTTCCGAAATTCATTCTCCCATTTTGCAACAACTTCTGAGTACAAAAAAATTTTGAACTTACAGAAAATTTTTTAACCCATTCGAACTACTGCTGTTCCAGACAGCAAAAAGTGCCCTCAGTAAGCAAAAATCATCTTAAATAGACTGGTGTGAAAAATTTTATGACAGCCGCTCTTTCAAACAAGGTGTCAAATGCCTGAACCACCAAAAACCAAGCTGATAAAATTGTGTTTGATAACAAAAGACAGTGCAGTTGTTTTATTTTGGAAAGAGGTGCGGTTAACGAAAATATTCTTGTGACATGCTCTCGGTGAATATAAAGAAGGCTGCCGTTCGGAATCGACAATAAATTGTAGGTCCCGGTCTAATTTGTAGGGGTGGGAACTCTGCGCCAATTGCGCCGCACTGCGACAAAATTAACATCTTGCGCCATCCTGCTCCAATAGTGTAATTTCGTACTTTTCTGCGCCAAATAGCGAATTTTGCTTCAGTATACTCGGAATTTCGAAAAGGACTCCAAAAATTTTTTGGTTCTGCTTGCCGCGAAACGATTCTTTCAGAGAAGAGCGTGTTTTATTCCACTGTACTTGAACACTATCAGCCCCTGCATCGGGCTTTCCATCGCGAAATCCCGATATTACCCGTGATCGTGCAACTGAAGATGGTTTGCAATGGTCTTTCAGCTTTAAAGCGCAAATGGGAGTCAGTTTCCGTTTTCAAAAAAAAAAGAAAAGTCGCCACTTGAAGCAGTAGAAATTACTGTAGTCGATTGTCATTGCGTCAAATCCCGATGTTTCGTGAAAAAAAAATTCATTCCGGGAGTGAAAGCGCATGTCCGCCGATTCCTAATTTTGAAACTTTGCCGAATAATGAGTGTTAAATCGCCAATGTTGCCAAATAACGAGCGTTAAATCGCCAATGTTGCCAAATAACGAGTGTTAAATCGCCAATGTTGCCAAATAACGAGTGCTGAATTGCCAAATAATGAGTGTCAGATCGCCAATCTCGCCAAATAATGAGTGCTGAATCGCCAAACATCGTGTTGATTTTTCCGTAATTCTCTCCCATTTTGCAACAATTTCTTTCCGCGTATAAAAAAATTGAAAACTTATATAGAAAATGTTTAGCCCATTTGTAGGGCGGCTGTTCCAGACAACAAATAGTGTCCTAAGTCCCTAAGTAAGCAAAATTCATCTTAAATAGACTGGTGCGAAAAATTTTATGACAGCCGCTCTTTCAAACAAGGTGCCAAAAGCCTGAACCACCAAAAACCAAGCTGATGAAAAGATGTTTGATAACAAAAGACAGTGCAGTTGTTTTATTTTGAAAAGGGGTGAGAGTTAACGAAAATATTGTTAATTTCGCTGCTCTAATTTATAAATATCTGCTCCGAATCCTATGTTTTGCTGCTCCAAAACTGCTCCGAATCCTCAATTTGCGGCTCCAAAGCTGCTCCAAAATAGACTTTGCCACTTCCCACCCCTGAATTTGCCCTCGTGTGCAGAAAATGACCGCTGTGCGATAAAAATGATCAAATGAAATCATATTTCAAGACGGTCCCAAAAATATCTGGGCCCCAGGATGCCGAAATCATTAAGACAGTCCATGAAAATATTGGTGGAACAAATGAATTTATAACCGGATCTTAAATGGATTCATACGGCCCATCTCAGGAGCCCTTGCAACCTAAGTTTGTGTCGCGACCCATAGGTTAAGAACCATGGTCCGGATGTTACGTGTCCGGAAAATTCACCGACAACAGTCAGTTCCACATGAGTGAATGAACGATCGCTCACCTGTTGCGATCAAGTGTGTGATCGACATATAGTGACCTTTCTCACTAACTAGGTCGGTCGCTCTCTCTCTCGCTTACTCACTAACTAGGTTGCTCACTCTCACTCGCTTACTCGGTAACTAGGTTGCTCACTCTCATTCGCTTACTCATTAACTCACTCTGTTACTTTGCTCTGATTTGGTCGCTCATGCTATCACTAACTCACCAGGTTTCTCACTCTGTCACTCATTTCTAGATCACTCATTTCATCACAACCCACTATAGGTCGCTTACTTTGTCCCACACATTTAATCACCAGGCCATTCACAGACTCAATCACCAGGTCACGCACTTACTCACTAGATCACTCATTCTGTCACGCGCTCACTCACTAAATCACTCAGTCTACCACTGAGTCACTCACTATTACGCTCGCTCACTAGCTTTCCCACTCACTCGCTAGGTCACTTACTCTATGTCTAGGTCGCTCACTCACCAACACTCACCAACTATTGTATCATTTACTGACTCCCTCGGTCATCCCTCGCTCCATAGGCGGAGAATAGGCTTGGAAGTCTAAGGGGGCATGACGACGATGATGATGATGATGATGTCAATTCATACATACATTAGATCAGTCGACTCCACTTTTGACACTGGGAGGGCATTGCGCCCCTACGCCTCCCCCCCCCCCGTATCTCCGCCCATGCCTCGCTCACTTACTGGTGTCGAACTGTTGTTGGTGAATTGTTAGTCGATGAATTATTGGTTGGTAAATTTTCCCAGCGGTGAGTTTTCCTGACGGTGAATTGTTTTCGGTGAATTTTCCGTAAACCCGTCTATCACTTGTCGATAATCGTCGCAGTGGTTTCTGGTTGTATTTCCTCTTCCCCGGTTAATTCATCACCGAAGTCGGTCTCCATCTTGGGGAGGGGGGGGGGAAGGAAGGCCGAGATGTCACAGTGAATTTGGCTTTCTTTTGTTCATCGGTGGCATTATCCAGGACAAGGCCGGGATGACATCTTGCCGACGACTCTTTACACCAGGGCGAACGAAGTGCATTAACGAGAGCTCGTCACGAGGTTTTCCTCGTGTCTAATGAGTACGGACTACGTCCTCCGTCGCGTGGTGTTTCCAGGTCTTCGGTTTGCTGATGCGCTAAATGGGAATCCTTGGATCCGCCGACTCTTCCTCCCCCAACTCCATGCTGCTGCTGTATATTTATGTACCGTGTATGTTGTGCGTGTATCTCATATCTTTCATCTTCATTCGTGGCGACCGCCATTTCCTTTCGAACTAAACCATCATCTGCCGCCCCCCCTGCGCGGAACTCTTTTCCATTTTCGCCCGAGGAAAGGCTCGCCGAGAACTTCTAATCATATTAGCCTCACCCCATCGCGGGAAATAATTCCGCCATTCTTCTTTTCCATTTGTTTCAATTAAATAAAGCTTATGACCTTAAACCTCTTCCTTTTTCCATATTCTCCTGCTCCGCGCCCGTCGTAAGCTTCGCCTGTCGCTGGTGTGCCGCCGCCGCGTTTTCGCCGTTGTCGACGATTTATGCCTACATTTGTCGCCTTGCCTTTTAAACCGCATCATCACCACCACCAGCAACAGCGACTACGCCGCTGTCAGTGATTAGACGACGGACGTCTTCCGACGACGGTAGAGGGCAACAACATTGAATCACCTCCGCTTCTCTCTCTCTGTGCCCACACTTTAGGGTATAGTCGCCTCCACCCCTTAATTTGTTTCCTTAGTTTTGGGCACCGGGAATCGTTATGGGCTTCACCCTTCTTCCCTCTCTCTATTTTATCCGGAAAGGAAGAGATGGATATCGTCTTTGCCACTTAAGCTGATGAAGGGAAATGGAAAAATATCCCCTTGCCCGGGACGATTCATCTACCCTTACTCGTTTGAGATTATGACAAACTCTTCCCGGAACTTTTCAAGCGATGAGTTTATGCACTGTCGAATGTGGTTAACCCTATTCTGGATCTATTCTGCATCGTACGAGAAGGTACGATTAACGACTCGAGAATGAAAGTTTTATTCGGACGAGAACTTCAGTTTTCTATAATTGAGGGATGGGAAAGAGGTTCTGAAGCACAAATGGATGCAAGTGATCAAAATTGAGTTTCGAGAAAATCAACTTCAAAGTTATTGTAGCGTTAGTCTTATGTAGTAGTCAAACTAGTATCCACTGGAAAGCACCCTAGTATATAGGATGGTCCTGTCCGTCTGCAAATTGTCAGATGTTGGGTAAAGGGGACATAAAAGATGACTACGGGGAGGGGGGGTCAATGTTTTGCTGACTTTTGCTGGGGAGGGGTCAAAATGGCTGAAAATCTGCTTGCGTAATACCATGGCTTTTTTGCTACCCGGATTTATTTTGGATGTAGTTATCAATTGGTTATTGTTATCAGAAACTCCCCGAGTCCCGATGTGATCACATTAAGCGACGTACACTGTATAAGGTCGATCCTTGGGAGACAAGTGTAGAACCGGGGAGGGGGGGGGGGTGATCGTCTTTCCCATGAACCGAATAGTATAGGGAGTCTGCCTATTCTGTAGAGAATACGGGATGATCCAATGCACCTACACATTAAGTCACTTCATCGACACATCGCCCAGGGTCCACCTGGCTCCGCACCATTCGCAGTTGAAAATGTCTGCCTTGGTGTCATTCGCTGCCGAAGATGCTTGCCTCCCCTCCATTCGCAGCTGAAGATGTCTTCCTCCGCTTCTTTCGCAGTTGAAGATACTTGCTTTCGCTCCACCACTCACAGCTGAAGATGTCTGCCTTCGGTCCATTCACAGCGGAAGACGTCAGATGTGGATCCGGGGGGGGGAAGGAACAACCGCCCCTCATAAGAGCCGAATAATATGGGAAAATTCGTCCGTCCTGTAAGATACGGAATGATAAAACGTACTTTTTTTTTTCAAGCCGAGCACAACTCAGGTCTATCGCCATGGGCAATTTACTACCTAGTGCTGGAAGTGTAAGTATGTGTACCTAACAGTCTGAGTGCGTATCTAGTGTTGTGTATGATTTTTTTAGTGCTGCCATCTATATCTCAGAAGTGAAGTGACTGAAGTGTAATGACTAAATATTTGTACTGTTTGTATGACTGTTGCTCTCTGTGGCGAGACTTTTTAACGGGGAGATCGGCTCGCATTTGCGCCTTGAAGTTGGGAACCACAGAAAACCAACTTCAGCCGACCACCACTGTGGTGACGGTGGGGCTCGAACCCTTGTCTCCGCGATGCGAGTCCGTCACTATGACCACTCGACCACCACAGCGGCTATAAAGCACCACAGGATAAAACGAACTTACACAGTTCACCCCCCTTCCGTCACATCGGCCTTGATCCGCACCCGCTGGGAGAGGCCCGGTAAGCTTCTAATATTGATGGCCGGTGGCTACCACCACACTATCATAACATGGCAGTTTTTCCGAACCACAAATTGCACATCTCAGTTCCTGATGAAGATTAAAGAACGCCGTGTGTACTTGAATCTATTTCAGTTTATGGGCACTTTGTTAGAATTTTTCAACATGTCTAAATCGACATGCATTTTTATTCCTGCCCGTGATTTTCCCTCAGAAACATCCCCCCTCCCCGCCCCTCCGTGTTATGGGCTCAGAGGGAGGGCTTTTCCAGACGCATAAAGGTTGGTGATACATCTTCGAAATGTCATTCGCAATGTCTTTGCTCCGGCGCTCTTCTTTTCCTCATCTTTCAATGTTGTTTTATTCGCCCCCTCCTGTACGAATGTCTCATGGTGTATATATATATATATATATATATATATTTTTTTTTTTTTTTGATATTTCAAATCCCTCCGACTCGTCGCCGTCTCCTGTTGCCAATTCGTTCTAATTAAACTCAGTTTGTGGTGACAGTTTGTTCCGGCGGGTGTGCCTGGTGGTGTTTCTTGTGAGAATGTGACATATAGTACATGCACCAAGCGGGGATCGTTGTATTACTTCCCCTTCTCTTTCCTCTCTACGGGACCAAGATATTTTTCACGGTAAATCCTCAAGAATTCAAATTGAAGTTTTGTGGGGAGGTTTTTGTTTCAGCCGAATCAATGTTACGCATGTACATGGCGAAACATTACGGCCGATGCGTTCGCTCTCGTATGCACGAGGGACCCTTCAACTGACACGAAATAATCCGGGACAAGCTAAATGTTCCAATCGACGGAGGAATCCGCTCTGATTTCGCTAGTTCGCGAGAAAACACGCTACATATCTTTTCTCGGGAGTTGTGACGCCGCTGCCACCGTCACTGTCGTTTCGTACTCTTTGAATGGTTCCGCTAACTTGCAATTTACCTTACACCGCCTTGGAAGAGACTAACACAGCGGAAAGAGGGTTGAAAAAAAAAAAATTAAAAGGGGAAGGGTAATACAAGAACTCCATGAATGGGTTCCTAATGACTCCACATTTGTGTGGTTTCTCACACAAGTGTCCCTGGGGAGAAAACATCATCTTCTACTCCATTGAAGAAACTCCCACACTAACCTCCTTTTTTTGTTTTCTCCTCTCGGGTTGTTTCTTGTTATTGCCAAGTGATGCACAGTCTTCGTTGAGTCACGTGCTTTCACTTCTAGACTTCTCAAATCACACTAATTGTAAAAAGCAAATTTTGTCTATTCTGACCAGACTGACAAAAAAAAAAAAAAAAAATGCTATATGGATATTCAAGCATTTTGCAACTCGTCATGAGAGCGATATTCTTCAACATTTTTTAGATGTTGTAGGTTTTACGGGACGGAAATGTATTCATTATAATTGGTACTTTGTCACATATCGGATTTTATTGTAATTGTGGACCTGACTGAATGATTTCTTCCTAAAAAAACAATGTGTGCTTTTGGATATTTATGTTTAATACTATACAGGCTGTTTCAAATTGTTTGTACTGCAAATATCGCTGCAATCTTTGATACTAGAAAACATACTTTCAATTAGAAAAAAAAAAATTCAAATGGCGTGCAGTTACTTAAAATCTCAAAATTTGTTTGAGGAGTCGTATACATAATATATGGAATGAAGAAATTAAATTTTTATGCAGTACCTGTGTGCTAAACCTTCCAATTAATGGAATGGATTCGCTCTGAAAAGCCACTTGCATAAAACCCCCCAAAAAATCACGTTTTTAAATTCAGTTAAAAACTTGAATATTAACGTGAAAACATAGTGATTATATATATTTTTATTATTGAGAAATTAAAAAATATATATAATCACTATGTTTTCGAAACTTATCACCGTGTTGGCAAATTTTCATTGACTCAAAAGTTGCTATTTTTAGGGACTACGCAAGTGAAGTTAACTCAGCCATTTTTTTTTAAATTTACTAATAAAAATTAAATTTTTCGACAGTCATTTTGACAAGGACAGAATTTTTATAGCTTTGAATGTAATTTACGTTTCGCAATTTGTAAACCACACCCTTAATCATTGGCGATGAATGCTTAAAACTTCAAAGTCCTCTTGTGACCTCTTGAAAAATTTGAGACATTTTGAGTAACTGCACGTCATTAGAAAACTTTGTATAATTGAAAGTTTTTCCAAAGTCAACTGTATCAGAGATATCTGCTATGCAAGCAATTTGGGACAGCCTGAATAAAATAACTGTCGACGGTGAAACTTTCAATACAATATTTTTTGGCAATAAATGCCAAGAGATTCGATAGTTTTTCTTGTCAGTTTTCGTGATTAAAAAAAAAACTTTAGAAGCATTATACGTGCATGAGTGGTGTAGCAGTAGTAGGTAGGGCCTCCAAATAATGGCTCGGGGATCCACGATGTTCTTAAGTCAGCCACCTCGTTGGGCAATTTGCCTGTTGTGGCGTTGGATTTGTATATTCATATTGGTTGCAATGAACTCTTTTCTTTCAAGTATTAGGTACAATTAAAATTTAGTTCTTGTGGAATTTAGTTATTTTTGGCCAGACAAGATGTACCACTAGTTTACTCGACATAACACGTAATAATGCGATACTTGTAAATGCCTTCTCATACGCGCGTTTACATTTCACTAATTGGAAGTTTTAGCACACAGCGTCTATATACAAGTTTATTTTTCTATTTTTTTTTATGTAGTTTGGGAAACAGACATTTTTAGAGTAAGCGCATGTGATTTGAAAAAAATTGTATGAATGAAAGTATATTTTTTGAAGTCAACTATTGCAGAGATATCCGCTGGGCAAAGAATTTGGGCCAGCCTGTACTAAAGAACAATCGACGTTCATAGGTGAAGCTTTCCATAACAATGTTTTTGGACAATAAATACCGAAAGCTTCAATCGTTCTTTTTGTCAGTTTTTGACGTTTAAAAGAAGCTTGAAAGGAATGATTCCTCCCCTCCCCCCTTTCATGATTTAGGTATTTTCAAAATTTAGTTATTTTAGAATTTAGCTTGTTTGGACGGTAAAACGCCAGATTAGATACATCACTATACCAACATCCACTTGTTGCTACAAAGTATTTATTCACAACGTGATAAAAATACACAACGGCAGAGCCGCAACTCGCGCCAACAAAATACGCTTCCGGGACGTTGTTTGTAGCCGATCACAACATGAATAATTCCGGTACTAATAAGAAACTCGTGAACCGCGTTAAGCTTAATCAATTAAAATTTAAACGCGAACGTTATCCTGCAACCAATCCGAGGGAAAATATTTTAAATTGGGAAACAGCCACGTGAAATTGAAACAAAAAGATGAAAATTGCCTGCGCGTGTTTGCTCACAGTGAACGCAATATCAGAATTCCTACGAATCTACGGACGGGATCACGGAAACTTTATGAAAGTATGTACAACTGAGAAAAAAAAAAAAGCACAAAAATTTGGTATCTTTCATTTACGTGATTAAAGGCAGAGCGAGTAAGTGATGCGCCTTCATCTATTTTTCAACTTTGTTTCTCGTATATTTCGCGTGTATTTGAAGGGGGAAAAAAAAAAAGACAAGAAGTTGTTTCCCAGCGAATGTTCGAGATCGTTTAGAAATTCCGTTTTCTCCGAACCGGAAAACTCCTGTCTCTCCTCCCTCTCCTGTACGTTATAGTATGCATTTCTCAGTGTTGAAGTCACCTTCTCCCGCTGCTACATGTGCACTTTGCAAAACCGGCTTTTACCGATAATTACTTTTAATTTCAGCGAGACGATTTGATCCGCTAAAACGTCTCCTTTCTCTCTCTCTCTCCATCTTTCTCTCGCTAATGAAATGAACATCGCGGATGGGGGTGTTGGAGAATGGAGAGAGATAGACCCCGTGGAAGATGGCTTGGTTGGGTAACAAACGCCCTCCAGAGAAAGATCTCACGGCCTCTTTTATGAGCTGCCGCTACGGGGCCGCCAGCAACTTGCTTCACAAAAGCGAGGGCGAGTTTTAAAACATTGGTTGTTGGGGGCTCGGAAAAATTGAGCGAGAGTTTGTTATTGGTCGATTGTAGTGGAATATATATATTTTTTTTTTTTGGGAGAGACTTATACTCTTGCTTTCCGTTTCGAACAATTATGGAGGCGCGTTTTTAATGTCTCCCGGAAAACGACGTTTTTTGTTTTGTTTAAACGGCGTCGTTCGAGAACAATTTCATTAGCATTTTCTTCGGAGAAAATATTTGTCATAGTCGGAGAGACAACCCCCCCTCCCCCTCCATGGTAGGATTGTAAGCCGTGATTGTTGAGAACGTAATATTGTACATTGCTCTCTAGAAAAATTGTGCACGGTTCACAAAGCTACGAATAGTGAGGATGTTCGCGAATTTAATTGCGACTTGGATGTAAAAGGGGGATGGCAACATGCAAATATCAAATCATACAGTGAACGCCGCTTGATGCGATAATCGTATCGGGAGTCTGGGGGTGGGAGAAGGAGGGCCAATGATAATAACTAATTGCGTGTGTATGTAAGTGTAGTCAAAAGATTTTCAGGAGGGAATGTAATGACCATAAGTCCCGTTCCTAGGGAAAACGAAACTTCCCCCCCCCCCCCACACACAGAAATGTCCATTCGTGCCACTGCATTGCACACATCCATTTCTTACCATACTGTTGTAAAACGGGATTTCTTTTCCCTTTAACCTTTTCGCTACTACATTAAGAAAATAATTATTAGGTCATTTTAATTCTGAATAAAGCCTATAATAAATTATTTAGTAGACAACGAATACGACCCGGTACTTGAAAGCTTCGTCAGCATGCAGTAAAGAAAAGCATACAAAAATCATACTCTTACAAGAAAAATACCAGTTGGAATATGTTGAACAATACAGTTGCATCAATATTTATTTCACCACAAAGAAAGCCATAATTTGTTTTATATATATTTGTTATGGAACATTTTGTAAAAGGCATGTTTTACTGCATCGCAGTGAAATGTAAATAAGTAAACACTTTTACAGGCGTGAAACATTTAACAGAATTTTAATAATTAACATGTTAAAAAAAAACCTAGTTGGTTGTCCCATACTTGTGCTATCATTTTTAAATTAGGAAATTGTTGCCCTGTCTGTTCTGAGTGCAACAAAAAAAATTCCATGTTCTTAAAGCTTCCATAATCGTAAAGTAGTTATACAGCTTTTATACTTCAAAATTCCAACAATGTATGTAAGGTATGTTATACGGAGATTTAAAAGAAAGGTGTACTTTAAAGTTATGCTCGTCAGTAGTGAAAATGTTAAGCGGTGTGAGATCCTGGTTCTTTGCTTTTTCTTTTTGTTTGTCTCTAGATACATGCGTTCAGATGGAACAATTAAAAATTTAATGTCGTATCTTAGTACATATACCACCCTATTAAAAGACACTGTGAATCTAAAATGGTAAAGATTAGTAAAAAAAAATAAAAGTTGTGCTGAAACGGTCTCAAGTTTAGATCCTGTATATACGGGGTGATTATAAAAAAACTATCCCGACATATGGGCCCCTAACTATCATACCATTCACAGAAACTGAATGAAATTTTGGCATAAGGTATTTCGAGGTATGCGCTCAAGAATGATATGGAAAACAACAGTGTCACTCTAACAGTTACGGTTACAGTGAGAAAATTTCGAAAATATCAAATGGCAACACCAAGTTTTTTGTATTGGAATGCGATCTCCATACTGAAAACCACTAAATAGCGTTGGAATGGCACCTGTAGCACGAAAATCCCCGGAGCTAGGCAAGGAAAAAGTAAAAAAGGCTTTGCCGTGCACCAGAGCATTAATGTTCGTTTCATTCGTCACACCGTTTCTTCGATCCCAGCCTGATTAGTCATGCACAAGGTCATGTGGAAAATTTGTGAAACACAATAAAATGCTTTATTTTATGCTGCTTCTCTGTCCTTATTGGTTGTCCTCACTTTTAGCCTATCTACCGCCGGTGATTTTCATGCTACAGTTGCCGTTCGAACGCTATTTAGGGTTTTTCACAATGGAGATCACATTCCAATACAAAAAACTTGGTGTTGCCATTTGATATTTTCGAAATTTTCTCACTGTAACCGTAACTGTTAGAGTGACACTGTTGTTTTCCATATCATTCTTGAGCGCATACATCAAAATTTCATTCAGTTTCTGTGAATGGTATGATAGTTAGGGGCCCATGTGTCGGGATAGTTTTTTTTATAATCACCCTGGATGTGCTGATTGTCGGTTCCCACCACAAGTAACCAGTCACAAACGCACACCAAAATCTGCAAGTTCCTAAAAAAAAGCGTGATGGTCAGTTATACGGATGGCGATATATATTACGCAACCTTGAGTAACAGTTGTGTTGTTACATCTTTCTTCCGGAAGGTGGCGTTTTACGGGTGGGGGGTTGGTGCAGTAAGTCTGTCAAGGAAAAGTTAGACTTGGGTAAAACAAAAAAAAAAAGAAGCAAATCCCCGCGAAAAAGTGTTTCATCGAAGTAATGCATTCTGCTCGGGGGGAAGTTTCTATCTCGTCAAGTATTTATGGCTTTTCTGTGCTGCTTCTGTATTCGACCTGCCAGTTTATGCTCCGAAATCGCTGTTGCGGCCTTGTGTGTGGGGTGTCACTTTTTTTCTTTTTTGCCTTGTCGGGTGTTAACTTCCCTCCTTTTATACATACTCACACACACACACACACACACACACACACACACACACACACACACACACACACACACACACACACACACACACACACAATGTGAGCGCACTAACGAGAATGAAGTGTTACCTGTAACCTTTCCATCTCCGAGGTTGTAGCAGTTCTACTGTCGGCTGAGGAAGAAGGGCTGGTGAAGTTTATAGGGTAGATGTTACTGGATTAACGGAGCTATATATATATATATAGATACATACCCGTGTAGCATCTGACTGGGATGTGATTGTGTTTGTTCCTGTTCAAAGTTGCCTTTCAATTAATAAATGAACAGATGCAGCGTCGTTTGGTGTATATGTGTGTGTGTGGGGGGGGGGGGGAGGGTGTACAACTAGCTGATAAAAGATAGAGCTCGTGCCAAGTGGCACTCACACCAAGAAAAAGTGCACCCAGTCTTGATGCGGTGACGCCATCAGAATGAAATCACTTGCCGCCTTCTAATGTGAGAATTAAAAGGTATCAGAGAAGAAAAAAAGGTTGATTTTTATAATATGTTTGTGAACTTGAAAATCATATTGGAGTCGGTTTGAGCCTTTCATTTCCCATAGGATTTCGTGTATTTTCGGAACAGCCGTGGCGTCACAGTAACATGAAGGAGCCCCCGGTCGAAGTTGTAATTAGAACGTGAGTTAAAGATGTTTGGGGTTTGCCTGGGGGGGGGGGTGGGGGAGGGTCTGTACCCTGGCCCGTGAGCCATATGTGGCTCTTGGAGCTTTTTTTCGCAGTGACCCGCCGACGAAAAGACTTGCACAATTACAGAACTTATGGAAATGCTGGGGGAAAAAAACCGAACCCGAATTGAAAAAGGTACTCCTGGATTAGTGAAAGAAAAGTAACTTTAGTTTTAAAATGTTTTCTAATAAGTAAATTTAATGAGAGAAAGGATTTCAGAGTTGATGAGAAATAATTTCGGAACATTATTGAAAGATATAATTTTAGAATTGGTGGGAAAAAGTTATTTTCAATGAAAAACATTGCAAATGCTTCTCTTGCCCATGTAAAAATCAGGGGACGGATCCTGATCCTCACTAGTTTGAGCCCAGAGCAAACATGAAATTTCGGTCCTCTCTCAGCGTTCTTGAGGAATCGTTGCGGAGCATTATTATGTAACAAATGCGTATAAATGTCACAAATGTAGACTCTGCGCATAGTGGCCGGTGTGCTTCAGCCATAGCATAAATACTTTAATTTTTTTAAATATGCTATGAAATTTCAGTTAATTTACATTAATTTCATCAATATTACAAACGCCTTTCGAATTTCGAAAAAATTAGAACGTGATAACTTGAGTAATTTTCGTGGGGCCCTGGGTACGCTGCTCTTTTGCTCTTATTCGGTTACTAGACGCGAGTAGGGTATTGCCATCTTTTTCTGTCACGTGGTGTATTTTAGACTTCGGGAAATTTTATGCTATCCTATAGCTAATGAATTAGTGAGTCATTCGAGGCCAAAAGTGTTATCCATAGATAGGTGGACCCGTTCCTACGACAACCGGTGTCGTCCTTCACCATCAACTAATTGTTGGCATTTTCTGCCTCATCTAAGCCACGACCAATTAGCCTATTCAGAAAATATTCGAAACCGTAGTCCTCCTCCACTGTATAGAGAGGGGAGGGTCCCTTCTCCTCTGAAGTTTGAGCCCTAAGGAAAAACATGAATTTTCGGTCCCAACTTAGAGCTTTGTGACCAACAAACGCTCTTCACAATGTGGCCAGTAAGTGTTCGGCCAATGACAAGTGGCCAACGGACTTCAGCCGTAGCGCAAATACCTTCGGAATAGTTTCTGAAATATTCTATGGTACATTCCCGACGACATTTTTATTATCAGCAGAAATCCAGATGAACCGGAAGAAACGGTACAAGAACTGGTGAAGGCCAGTATTCGGGTGGGTTTGGAAATGGATCTGCAATAGAAAGTTATCTTTAACTCGTACGCTTTGAAGAAAAGATTTTGTTCAGCAACGCAGAGATAGAAGAAATAAAAAGCTATGTATCAAGAAATTACCGTGGACAACATCATCCTCAATGAAATAAACAGAAGAATCGGGATTTAGTGGTGCACTTTTGGCCAAAACTGTGCGATTTTGAAGAGCAATATGCCATTATGTCGGGAAAGAAAAGTATTCAACCAGTGTGTGTTACCAGCACTGATTTATGGAGCTGAAACATGGACACTCACTAGCAAAATAATACAAAGACTACAGACTGCACAAAGGAACACGGAAAGATGTATGCTGGGCAGCACAAGGACAGGCAGGAAACGAATCACACGGGTGAGGATATATCAAACAAATGATATCACGGAAAGAAATAAACTTCTAAAATGGAAGTTGGTTGGACATATTGCAAGAAAACAGGACAACAGAATATACCACAAATATTCTAGATTGGTACCCCCGTGATGTTAAACACGGTGTTATCCATCTTGCGTGGGGACGCAAGACGAGTTCAGAAAAGTGGCTGGAGTGTCAACTCAGGTTCTCCTAGGAAAGCAGGTTTCTACAGTGCGTGCAGCGTGAAAACTCTGATTGGGGGAAAAAAAAAACAAACCTGAATTTCAAGTTTTTAACCAATCAGCGTTTTCACGCTGCACCCGGCGCAGAAATTCTACTCTTAGGAAAACCCGGCTTAAAGCGTCAGACCGAGTAAAATGGAAAAAATTTAGAGGAGACCTTCCTCCAGCAGTGGATTGAAAATGGTTGCATATGATGGTGATGATTTCTACATTTTAGTAATAGGCTACTACAGACACCTTTCGAAGATGCAACAAAATGCGAAAGTTACTATTTTTGGATATAATTTTTTGTTTTGTCCCTTTCTACACTGCCCGTTTGCTCTCGAAGTATATTCGGCCACTTGACGCTTGTAACATATTGTATCTTTTGCGGACCCGTCGTTTATTTTGGGCAGGACATTTTATGCCATCTTGTCACTAATGAATTAGTGAGTCATTCGACGCCATGCAAATATATGTGCCCCCGTTCCTGCCAAAACCGTCACCACCATCATCATCAACTCATTGCTTGACCCCTCCCTCATTTTCTGCCTCATCTAAGACACAACCAATTTCCCAAACTGCCTATTCAGAACCTATTCGAAACCGTGGTCCTCTCCGTTTCGTCGATTGTATAGAAAGAGAGGGAATGACGAGCAGGGAGAGCAGTTAAAAACCGAAACATTATCCCGCGAGAGCCTTGTACAGTTTTCGCTGAGAAACACACGTTTCTCTGTGTGTGTGTGTCGCTCTCTATACCTTTCCAATGAGCTACCGACACACACACACACGCTCACTCAGAGACACATGATAACTTCGAGGCTCGGAAACCAAACACCGTGGCGTAAGCAGGCTTTCTCAGGTTTCTTCCTGATTCTGCAGGATTTTACCCTAGGATTTCTCCCCGGAGGCGTTTCCCAAACTCAGGGGCAACTAGAGATGTGTATGGGGGGGGGGGGGTAGTTCGTCGTAGTCAAGAGAGTGGTGGGGGGGGGGGTAGTTCGTCGTAGTCAAGAGAGTGGTGGGGGGGGGGAGGTTCTTAAATGGGCTTTCCTAGTTTTCTCCTGTGAAGTAATTAAATTAATGCTTCCGAGTGCGTTTGGCGTACGAGTCGGTGGGAAAGGGTAAGCCCCGTGGCTGCTCCTTTTGCCGGTTCCTGTATCTCTCTCTCTCTCTCTCATGTGCAGGTGTGTAACCCTTAGGAAAACTGGGAAATCCTCTCTCTGTTTCTGGCTCTGGAGATTCTCTCTCTCTCTCACGCCTTTACCCATTTAAAAGTTCCTCCTTCGCTGTGATGTGCCGTGTCAACGTTGAGGACTTTCCTCGACTAAGTTCGTCTCTTTGTCACTTTGTTTCCCCCCAACTTTTGCCCATTTCCAAACCCCATTTCTAAGGTTTATGGAACTCTCCGTCTCTGTGGGAGACACACAGAGAAAATCATCATAAAATGGAAGTTTTGGGGACTCGTGTTTGTGTGTCGGTACGGGGGTGGCCGAGAGAGTCTTGTTCCGTGCGTAATGGAGTCCTCATATTTTCCGCGTTAATGGCTACGGAAGAGGGGGCATTAGATCTTATTGGTGCGTATCTTGCGATATGGGTGACTTTTCGTCTGAATTATAAACAAATACCACACATATATGGCTAGTTATGTACGTATGTTATGGTAAATCGGGCAGGCATTATGCATAATCGCCAATCCCGTCTCGGTAAGTTTTGATAGATTTATCACTTATATTGGGAAACCCGAGTGGCAAAATTAATGTTAGCCAGGCTGAGGATAATATATACAATCATCACTTATACCGGTGACTATTCATAATCCCCAAGCGTCGTTGGTGAATTTTGATGTGCTAAAAAATTTATCACTTTTACCGATCATTATACTTAATGCCCAAGCGTCGTTGGTTATGGTCAAATAATGATTAAAGTTGTTAAATGAGAGTTCAGACACACAGTATTTAGAGTTACAATCGTAAAACTTGTTAAATAAGGTGTTCGTTATATCGATGTTCGATTTCAGAATTCGGCAAATAGGGAATTGATTACGGGGATTTTTCTTCTTGGTAGTGATAAAAATAGTCAAAGGTTCTTCTATCAATAGGGGGATGCCTCACGCAAATCAATCTTAAAATCCCGTAGTGAAAAGTGTATTATTGTATTTAGGTAAATATTTACTTGTAAATGCGTTTTATTTTGTCTGTCAGAACAAGAAATTGCATTTTTGCCAGCTTGTGAGAATAACGCCAAGTGAGAAACATGTAGTCAGAGGCAGATTTATGGTTTCGCTGCCTGTGGGTTACACGAATTTCGCCGTCCTCCTCCCATTTCTTTTTCATGACCATTTATTCCTCAAATCTGCCATTCTAGCACATAGCCCGCTTCGCCCCTCTTCTGCACATACTCGATAAGAGTATGTCTCTGAGTCGCTCTTTTTGTCACTCACGTGTTTGCACACTTTCGTGGTTATTCTTCGTCGCTCTCTCCCTCGCTCTCAAGGTCACTCTTTCGGGCGCTCACTGACCCGTTGATCCCTCGTTCTCAAGTCATCCTTTTGGACACTCACTCTCTAGGTCACACTCTTTTGGCCATTTACATTCTTTCACACTGTTTCTGTCTCTCACGTGAACGCTCACGCTCTCGGTCACTCTTCTAGCCTTTCACGGACCCTTTGGCCCCCTTGTTCTCTAGGTAACTCGTTCAGTCACTCACATGCTTGCACACTATCTTGTATCTTGGTCGCTATTCTAGTCGTTCACTGGTCCCTCGCTCTCTAGGCAGAGGCGAAGTCTTAGTTTTACTGCCTGTGGGCTGTGAAAATTTTGTCCCTTTTCTCTATAGTGGTCTTTGTCGTAGGCAGATCGTGCACACAGCAGGTCATGCAAAAGTCCTAGTTTACTGATCAAAACATCGAAGTTCTCGACTAGGGCAGCATGTCCCCCCCCCCCCCCCCACTGATGAAAATAATCGATAGTATTCGTCTGTAAAAGATTTTCCTAGATTTTAGATAATTTTTATTTTGCTGGAAATTCGACTTGGTCTAAACTTTTGCGTCGATTGTTTATGTGTTATTTTTGTTTATTTTGCCACTATGCCTGTAAAGTGTATAGACTGACTTTTTATTACTTTGGAAACCAAGTGCATGTTCAACCTTATAAGCGGTAGTTAATTTGTGATTTTGCAATCATAGTAGTTTTCAGAGACTGCGTGATGTCAACTAGTGTTGCGGTGCACTGTATCTTTCAAGGAAGACGTGATACTGAGAAGCTGGGACTTTACTTGGTCTTACAGCTAAAAATTAACCGGTGTTAAGTCCACTGAACCAGGAGACCGAAAAATACGGTATACAGAATAGAGTATTCTTAGTGTGTTGATTATTACAGTAGCAGCTGAGTAGCCATTCTTCACCAAATAGTGTGTGTGTGTGTCAGAATTTTCTTCACTATAGACACGATATTAGTTCAATATTTACTGCGTTACGTTCATTCAATTAACCACAGTGGTGGAATTCGGCGGATTTTGTAGAACCGGCTGCTAAAATGGTGCCTGTAATCAGGGTACTTTTCGATATGGGTGGGTAAGCCATGTTTGTAGGTACAACCAATTTACGTAACAACTGGTTTTTTAAATTACTGCTTAAATTCCATCACTGGTCAATAGCGCTTCGCTCGTTTGCAAATTGTATTTTCTTTTTTTCCAGCCAGAGGGTGCGAAGAATCTATCTCCTCTGAAAGCGTTGTGAGTAAATACAGCTATATTTAAAATACTTTATCCAGGTGTCTCACTAGTTAGCATTCGCCTGAATACAAAAAAAAAGTATTTTTCTACAAAATTGCCTGATTTGATTGTTCAAGCGCCGCACAGCGGTGCGTTTTGCGAAAAACGTGGTCAAAACTCTTTACTCGACTTGAAATTTGTTGCATATTCTTGAAAACTGTTTGAAACAATAAATATTATGCTTTTTTAACGGCAGGGCGCAGATTATAATATGATTAAAGGGATTTTAAGGATATGAAATGGAGAAAATATGATATGTTTGCATTATGGCTATTGATTAATTCCGATAAAAGACAGCATGGATTTGTTCATGATATCTCATCATCATATATATGACATTTGAATTGCAATAACATGTAAGAATATTGCTGAGATACATTAAAAAACTTATAATAACAAAAATGCTGCATAAATGGCAACGAAATGCTGCATAATGCTGCATATTCGTTGGTGTCTTCTCAATATTCTTGGGCAAAGTGGACCAACTCTTCTAAAGAAATAACTGCCTAAAATTCCCCGGAGAGCCACGAAATTTCTGAACGAGAGCAGCTTTGTAAAAGGTTTAGATTGACGTGTGCGGTATACTGCTACTTGAATCACCACATTGGAGCTCCTTCTGGGCGAAAACTAAGAGGGTGATGAACGAAAAAAAACGTACGTCGAGAAGCCGGGGGTTATTCACTCTTCATCTGTGAAAAAATCACTCGTTTTCAAATCACCTGCAGACTTGTAGGACACACTGTATATGATCGTGCACAATTTTCGTATTGTATCGAAATTTCTTGGGAGATGAGTCATTTGTCCAATGCGCTCATTAAGTTTCATAGCTATTCCATTGTACTTGATTTATGGTAGAAGTATACATGTTTTTATTTCATACCGATTCTTTGCAGGTTCTTCTACTTGTACCACTTCGCCTTCTATGCCTACGAGTACCGTTTCAGTGGCCAGTACAGCAACCTCGCCCTATTTACCAGCTGTTGCTTTATTTTCGTACGTATAAATCCTTTTGCTTAAAAATTGTTATTGTCTTTATTTCCCGTTATCAGTTATGGGAAGCGTTAGTGACTATCAGTTATCATGGAAATACCGAATACCTTAATATTTGGCTCTACGATAGTGTTTGGGAAATGTTTTTGCTGTGAGGGGGGGCGTTGTAGTTTATTATTATTGTTTTTTTCTACTAGGACAGTGATCACATCGTTCCCTATATATCAGTTTTCCTCAACCATCGGTCCGCAAATATTTTTCCCCACTTCATATAGCCGCTGTGTGGTTATTCTTGCCCTATCCGCAAATTATTTCTCTTATTTAAGGTATTATTTTTTCACAGTCCGCAAATTATTGCTGGAATTTATTTTTTTATTTATCTTTAAATTATTTCTCCCATTTATTCATATTTTTTTTTTGCTGGCTCGCAAATTACGAGGTACTTGTTTTTTTGCCAGTCCGCAAATTATTTTTCATATTTGAGGTATTTATTTTTTGCTGGTCTGTAACTAATTTTTTAATTTATTTTTTGCTGGCCCGCAAATAATTTCTGCCATTTTTTTTTGCTGGTCCGCAAATTATTATTATTATTTTTCGCTCTTTAAATAATTTCTTTCCTGGCCCTTTCTTTGCTCTCAGTCGTGAAGGTGAAGGGACAGGGATGAATTCCAAATACGAGGCAAAACCAATTGACTTTCCTTAACAATTTTTTTTTACATCATGAAAGCCTATACCTTAATCTACTTTTCAACATGATTTCCACCATTGTTTTTGATTGCACAACTTTCGATAATTTAAGCGTTCGGTCACAATTTCATAGAGAACACTTCTGGAAATTTTTGAGGAAACTCATTAGATAATGACGAAATCTTAAAGCGCCTGCTCTCGCTCAATTTTTCGGCAATTTTCTGCACCAAATCTTCAGTAATGGCAGAAGGTCGCTCACTTCGTTCCTCATCATGAACATTTGTGCGGCTATCTTTAAAAGCTCTAACCCATTTTTCCATACCATTCCATCGCTCATATAATGTTTCCTCCATACACTTCACTGTACAGTGATGAAGGCGGATGGCTCGGGATGTTTTCGTTGACCTCTTGCGGGTCGATCCGCCCGGGCTCCTTGTGCGGGGGTTTCAGGGGACTTTGGGGGTGTTATTGCCGTGAGTCGGAGGCGATGGTGGCCTCGGCGGGGTTGGGTCCTGTGGCTTACGGGCCGGGGATGCCTGCCGGACATCAAGAGAGTTTTTCCAGCATGGCCCAGCCACTAGGTAATCTGCTTCAGAGCTGGGCCATGTTTGCATGGGCGGAGATACGGGGGGGGGATGGAGGGGGAGCATTGCCCCCCCCCCAGCATCAAAGGTGGAGTCGACTGATCTAATGTATATATGTATATGTGAATTGACATCATCATCGTGCCCCCCCCCCCCCCAGACTTCCAAGTCTATCTCCGCCTATGCATGTTTGGTGTTAGTGTCTGTAGTCCTTTGCGTGGGTCGGCCCGTGGTCTTGGTGGCTAGCGGGGCTTTTTCTTTTTTCCAGCATGGCCCAGCCGCAAGGTAGCCTGCTTATATCTCACAAGGGACAGAGCGGGGTCCATGTTTGGTGTGTTTGCATACACTTCACTGATCTCACGATCAATTTCAGCCACACGCCTTTAGCACTAAGAAAACGAATCACATCGCGTATTTCACAGTCGGAGGCATTTTAAATACTCACAAACAAACATGGTCGAATGTTTCCGTAATGGCGTCTGTGGTTTGCCAACAGATGTAGGTACACAGCGCGCGTGTGCGAAATGCCGACCGCAGAGCTGCAGCGGCAGAATTTCAAAACGGTACTTACTTAAAAAAACATGCCTGGTATTAATATGTATATATTTGACAAACATGCGTAAGACGAATATAAATATGGCTGCAATTAATTACGACAGATTCATAATTATCGTATATAATAAATAAGTCATGAAAATAATCTTGATTCTTGATTTCAAAAATTCAGCTATTCCTTGTTGAAAATAAAATAAAAAACGGGACAAAACGTATAAAATAGTTGGGACCGCCAAAATTACGGGAATGCCCCCCCCCCTAAAATAAGGGTTACATGGTTTCCCCCCTAAAATACAGTATGCAAGCTTCTGACCCGTGAGTAGTAGAAATACCGCATGTCTGGCTCGCGAACTGAAAAGGTTGTTAACCCCCAACCCTGTTTTGCATATTCATTGCTTTCAGAAACGGCCATGGGCGATGTGGGAATTGGCCAGTCATATTTAAGCTTCGTTCAACCATCACTGGTGATTAAGAAAAATGTTCGAATTCCAAAAATGTTTTTTCTACTTCATTGCAATAACTGCCATCTTGCACAAAAGTCATTTGTCCAGGGGTTTTCGGATTGAGTCCGAGTTCAAAATCATTCTTGAACTTCGTAAGCATTTTTTATGCGGAATTTCCAACTGATTGGTTCGTGCCGGAGAATGTGTATGCGTATATTTGCGTGGTGGTAATTTCTTATATATAGTATTATCGCGTACAATTCAACATACGGGGTGCTTCTATCTTATCTGTCAGTGTACACCGACGAAAAGTTAATCCTTGACAACGAGGAGACGCAACTTGTTCATTTCTCCTACATGCACCGCGTTTTATATTCCAATGCCTGAATTAAGTTGGGCGCGTAGCCTTTGTCTCAATCATAATCCTACATGAGTAGGGTCCCCGGCGAAAAAGATACGGGACTTGTCCTGATGCTTTGCGCGATACGAGTTTCCAAGTTGCACCACTATTTCGCCAGACACCAACTCCGTCCATGTCACTGTACTGCGATTTACTGCGGTTATAGAGTTGGGTAGGACATGAAGGCGCCATCTTGCGGTGGTCGCCTCTTGTTCGTAAACGATAATTCTGTAAACCCTTCTAGCTACAGTCGGTCAAATTTACAAAAAAAAAAAAAAGCCTACGACAAACCATTATCGGTGTTTTAGTTCAGAAGAAATTAGGCGTTTTGTTTGCGATACATCACTGAAATCAGCGTTTGATTCAGAGTTCGACTTCGCCGATCTCTCAGCGCTCTCTCTGAGCAAGTGAGTGATTGGACATGTGAGTCAAAGACTTAGTGAGTGAGCAAATAAGCGAGTGAGTGAGCAGGTAATAAAATGGGAAAGTGAGTGAGCAGGTGAGAAAATGAGCGAGTTAGTGAGCAGGTGATAAAACGGGCAAGTGAGTGAGCAGGTGAGAAAATGATTGAGTGAGTGATAAGGGGTCGTTCAAGTATTACGTCATCATCGATGGGGGGAAGGGGGGGGTTTGGATAATGCTTACGTCATCAACCACCCTTTATGAAAATATGAGTTAGGATTCAGAGGGGCAGAGCTGATGACGAAATTTTGCTGACAAGGGGGGGGGGATCAAAAATGGCTAAAAATTTGCTTACGTAATACTTGAACAGCCCCTAAAATTAGTGAGTGAGTAGGTGATAAAATGATCGAGTAACTCATACGGTTACTCACTTGCTCAATCACTCACTCACTCGCTCACTGGTGACGAACTGTTGTCTGTGAATTGCTTGCCAGTGAGTTTTTTCCCCCATCGGGTGATTTTTCCCTAGTTGGCAGCAAATTCTCCGTGAATCGTCTGTACAAGGTCATGACCACGGTAGCCAAGAAAACTCCAGTGACGGCATGTAATTACAAATCACTCTTCTTTTCTCTTTTTTTTAATATTTTTTCGGTTGAAAAAAAAAGCGAAAATCCGTAAAATAGGGGAAATTAATACTTGTAAAGCGGGTTAAAAAAAAAAAAAGTAGGAGAGAGAAAGAGAAGGAAATCCCTCTTCATCAAGAGACACTACTTAAGAGTCTCCCTCTCACGGTATCTGCTACTTAATCTACTCCCGGAGTGGTTCATTAAGTTTCGTCGAATGAAAATTTTTGGTCATTTGAATCATAATTACCTTATCTAGATTGTCAGACCCTTTTTTGGCGCATAATGAAAAAAAAATAAATGGATGGAATTAGCGCCTACATATTCTCCATTTTTTCCCCCATCCGTGCCTTTTTTTTCCCCCCTCCATGTTGAAAGGCAAGTCGAGAGGATTCTTTTCTTGGCGATATTCCTGATTTTTATTTATTTAATTTTTTTGCTCCCGTTTTGCAATTTATTTAAATTATCTCTTCAGAAAGTGAAGTGTATAATTTTTCTTGATTATATCTATGTTAATACGTTGTTTCAAGTTTCGGGATTGGAGGGAGGGAGGAAAGGGGGAAAAAATTGTATTTTTAGGGATTTTTTTGATTCCCCTTTTTACTCTCGATTTTGTTTCTTTGTTTCCCCCCCTTGATTTATGAATTTGCATAATACGATGTCGATTTTTACGCCGCCGTGACCTCTGATTCACCCTCTGTTTTTTTGGTTTAGGCTTTCTTTGATCGTGAATTTGTTTTTTGTAGGGTAGCTGTGTGTAAGTTGTTATGGCGTTGGGGCAATTTATCTGAATTCTGTGATTTTTTTGTTTTTAAACAATTGAAATTTATAGGGTGGATTGTGTCTTAGTAATCATTTCGACTTCCAGAGGTCGCACACACAATAGCACGGCGGTGTTTTCCGCTGGTTCCGGGAGCCTTATGTTTCAGGCTCCAAAAATACACTCATTGTCATAAAAATTTGCGCACCCAGAAGAAGTCGTCAAAATGCAACGAAATTTTACACACGTAAGTACTACGTTGATGTAAGTAAGTGATTAGAAAATCCAAGAAAAAGGATCATTTATTGCAGAAAAAAAGTACAGATGAACAGAAGTTTTAGTACTCTGTTGGACCCCGTCTAGCACGAATGCACGATGCGATACGAGCGGGCATTGAGGCATACAAGTTCCGTATGATGTCCTGAGACATCTCGTTCCACAGTTGCTGTAAATGCGCCTCCAGCTCAACCAACCTCGTAGGGTGTCCAACTTGCCGTCCCAAATGATCCCAGATATGCTCGATTGGTGACAAATCTGGGGATAGAGCAGGCCAGGGAAGGGTGGTAATGTGGCGGAGGCAGTCTTGTGACATCCTTGCTGTGTGTGGCCTAGCATTGCCTTGTTGAAAAATGGCTCCTGGGAGCCCTGCCATGAGTGGCAACACATGTGGCTGAAGGATGTTATGGACGTACCGCTGGGCTGTCATTGTGCCATGGATCAATATTAGGGGTGACCGTGTATCGTAAGCAATGGCACCCCATACCATGACACCAGCTGTGGGAGCGGTGTGTCGCTGTAAAGCGAAGGCAGGATTGAAGCGTTCACCACGGGGCCTCCACACACGAACACGATTGTCATCACTACTCAAGTTGAATCTCGATTCGTCGCTGAAGACGACCTGGTTCCATTCCGTTGCAGTCCAATCCCGTCGTGCTCGACACCACTCCAAACGGAGGCGTTGGCGAGTGGGTGTCATTGGCAGCACACGTAATGCGAGCCGCGATACCAGATGTCCTTCAGCCAGGCGCCTTGCGATGTTTCGGGAAGACAGAGGGGGCCCGTAGTGAAGCTACTGCGTGTGTCTGGATAGCGGCCAATGAGGCAGTTGGCTCTACGCGTGCGTTTCGGATGATGTGACGGTCTTCTCGACGACTGGTCTGTCGAGGGCGTCCTGAACCTGGTCGCCGTGTAAATGACGTCTCTTCTGTCCACTGGTCCCAACACCTCCTCACAGTAAAATCAGAACGGCCCAGTTGACGAGCTACTCGCCGAGCTGACCACCCAGCTTCCATCATCCCGATGATTTTTCCCCTATCGAACTCTGACAACTTCTCATATGGTCTTGACGGTCTATGGTCTGCTCTATGACGGCGGCGTAACGGCATGTCTACCTCAACATTTCCTTTGCAAACGATTAAATACACTCCAGCAAGCTCTGCTTACCTGTTTTATACTCCAAGGAGAACGAAGTTCAACGCCCTCTAGTGGCACTACGCAATGCGCAATCACGCTGTATTTCTAATCATTTGCATATCTGCCCGACATGTACCTTCAGGCCAACTTTCGTTTCGATCCCACAATTATTTCTTGGTGCGCAAATTTTTATGGCAATGAGTGTATATATCCGAATGTATTCGATCTTACTATATGCACTTGTAATATTTACGTGCTGTTTTATTGATTTTACAGCGAGTAAACTCACTGTTAACTGTCCGCCAACGAGTGAGCGAGCGACCATGCTGGTTGAGTGGGAAATCAGAAAGTGGGTCAGCAGGCGGGTGACTGGGTCTAACAAGTGAGCGGTAAGTAAAGTTAGAGAGAAATGGGGCAATTCGCCGCTCTATCAGTCACTCACTTATGACCTCTGATGCGCCCGCTATTTTTTTTTTTTAGGGTTTTGATCATGTATCTGTCTTCTGTTTTTTTGTAGGAGATATGTGTAAGTTAGCGCTGGAGAAATTTATCTGAATTCTTTGATTTGTTTTTCCCATGTTCTGCTTTTTTGTTTGTTAACAACTGAAATCACTTAGAACCACCTGAAAAGCACCACGTTGCTATCATACAGGGCGTCCCATGGGTGGGGTGACTGAGTCTGAGAACAACATTGCCACAAATTTAACAAGTGAATAGTAAAGTAGTTCGAGAAAAATTGAGTGGTTCACTTACTCACTCACTTGCTTGTTCACCGACTCAATCACCCGCCTACTGAATTTCTCACATATTCGCTCACTTGCTCATCCAAACGCTCGAATATTCACTCACTTGCTCATCCACTCTCTCGCACATATTCGCTCACTTGCTCACACATTTGCTCACTCGATTGTAACTGACTCGGTAACTTCCTCCCCGAATCACTCGCTCGTTTGCTTAACTGTCACCACCGTCTCTGTAACTTGCTCCCACTCGCTCACTTGCTACTGACTGACTCACTTCTCCACTCACACATTCCCTTAATTCCTCACTGAATCTCCTCACTCGCTCATTTAGTCGTTCGCTCAATTTTCACCGACTCACTCACTTGCTGATTAACCCAGTCGATCTTTCTCGCAGTTTCTCGACCACTTGCTCTCTGCTGTGTCGATCATTCGCCCACTCGGTGGCGAACTGTTATCGGTGGATTTTACCTTCGATCGATTCTCTTTTCTATGAATTTTCCGCACACGGTTTTTATCACAATTTTTAAGGTCATTTATGTGTATGTGAGATGCAGGGTGTTCCAGAACTGTACCGAAAAATAAAAAACAGGAGGGTGGGTGGTGGTTACACACGTCAAAAGAAACCGTTTTTCCAAAGGAACCCTAGATCGCAATCCACTTAGTCGGAGGATTACATGACATTATACCTTCACTTTGGATTTCGCCAAAATATGGCAGCCTTTCTCGCATCATTAGGGGCAACAGGGAAATTTCTTCCAGGCAGCCAATTAGGAGGGAAATGATATTTTCCTCTCTGACGGTTTTATGTGGGTGCGTGGGGAAAATATTTTTCCCTCTCCTAGGGTTATTTTAGGACTTTTACTTTCTCACCATTTTGTCGGTGCCAATGACTCGAATTCCATGTTAGCAGGCGCTAATCAAAAAAGTCATTTGCGACACTTGGTTCCATTGCGGAAAATGTTTGTCTTGACGTGTGCTCTCTCATTTTGGCGAATTCTTGGACTTCCTATGTATGCCCTGGTTATTGCTAAAAGCATATATTGTTATGCGAGTAAAATAACCGATGACACATTTTTAACAATGCAGCGCATGCGCTCTTTGTTCCAGATCACAACATTTTTCTGATGAAATGGTTGTTAATTTTGTCTTTTTTTCTTCTCTATACTTTTCAGCATTCCATGGTGTATTTTTTCCACCACTACGAGCTCCCCGTCATCATGCGGTTCGTGAGTCGCGTGGGCGGCCACCGCGGACAGCGCATGCGAGCCGCTCCTCCGCCCGACCCGGATCCTCCCGACGTCGACTCGAACGCCGAGGCCCCCACGGAAGAGTCGTCGTCGTCGTCGTCTTCGTCCACGTCGGGCGTCGCCAACTTGAACGAAGCCCGACTCGATTCGATGGACGTTTCTGATTCGACTTCCGAAGAGTCTTCGTCCCGGAACCAGGACGACGACTACGACGAGTACACGCCTGGATCAACCAGCGATTCCAGTGCTGGTGGTCTGTTCGCGGGGCGCTCGTCTCGCGGCAACGCGACTTCGGGAACCGATACGGATAGCGGCCACTACAGCGGAGGAGGATCCACGGCCTCGTCATCGTCCAACACGACGAATGGGACGACTCAAGAGCGTCGCACCAACGTTCCGTCCGGCGGTGATGGCAGCGGCGGCGTTGCCAGCAACTCGCTCCCAGCGGGACCGAGTTCGGTTCACCTGACGACCTGGCGGACTATCTGTTCCCACGGATTCAGCATCAGAGTCAGGGTGCAGTTCGAGGGCGTGGACAGACAATCGCCGGGTGATGTCGATGCGTCGTCGTCATCATCATCACGGCAAGGTGCGGTCAATCCCTCAGGGACAGCCGACCAAGATCAGTCATCGCAGCCCGTGGTCGCTGTCAATAACCACTGCTGCTGTCGGTCCGCTGCGTGTCGGAAGCGACCCATCAACGCCACATCTACGTCGGACTGTCCCGGAGACACCGTAGTTACTAGATAGAATATGTATTTTTTAAAGGGAAACATTTTTATTTAGACCGATCACGTGACTTTAATTGCGCGCATCGCATTCTCGAAGTTTTTACTCTCTGCCCCTCCCGCCCCCATCCATTCTTAAATGTAAGTTGTGATGATTTTGAATATTTTGAGTATAGTGTTTTGATTTCTCTCTTTCTCTCTCTCTCTTTTTGTGATTTAAACTGTGATTAAGTTATCGGAAATAAAGTTTAAATAACGTGTTTCTATCATGTCATCATTTCATGTCGGTGCTTTGCAATCAATCGGGTCATGATCCCTTCGCCTGGGACCGCAGACAGTAATACAGGCGATCGAGTATCGTGAGTCCCCGGAGCTGAACTTAACAAACCGAGCACGCGACCAGACTCTGTTGCGCTAGCGATGTATGCTCAGTTACTCTATCCTATACATAGGATTTTAACACAGGGTTACACTCATTGACCAAGATTACTATTGCGTCACTAAAAGACGAGGCAAGGGATTCACAAAATGCTTATTGTATGATAGTATATGTGCTATGGGGTAAATGTGATATATCGATTATTATGCATAATCGCCAATCGTTTCAATAAGTTGGATACATTTACCACTTTTAGCGGTGATTTATGCATAATACGCAAGAATCGTTGGTAAATTTTATTAAATACTAAAAAAAAAATTTAACTGGTGATTATACATAATATCCAAGCGTAAGTAGCTAATTCCATAAATATTTGAAATTTAGCTCTCTTACCGGCGATTATGCATAATCGACTTCAAGGGGTCGTGACACTCCTTCAAATGTGGGTAGGTCGAGTATTGTTTGGGAATTTTTCATATTTATCAAATTTATCAATTACAACATCAGGGTATTATGTATAATCACTTGTAAAAATTATAATTCTTTTAGTATTTGTATCAAATTTACTGCCGATGCGTGGGTGTTACGCATAATCGCCGGCGAAAGTGACAAATTTATAAAACTTCCAAAGACTATTCGCGATTATGCAAAAAAAAAACCGATTTATCACATTTACTTTTGCGCCTCTTTAGCCCCCCCGTCTTGTCTTTTTAACGTAATAGTAATCTTGGCCAATTAGCGCAACCCCGCGTTAAAATCCTATGTATAGAATGGGAGAACGCGTCCCGGAGGGTGTGGTCGTGCCGGAAGAAACCCCAGCCCGTTGTCCGGCCGGGTAAGCAAGGGAAAAAATGACAACAATAATAACTTGTAACGGAAATGAAAGTAATACGAAAGTAGCCCAATTGGGTTTCAAACGCGGTACCAGACGAGGGGCTGTGGTTGAATCAAAGAGAAGAAACAAACCATATATACATAACCTGCGAGGCTTGGTCCAAAATGATATCAGCAACGAGGAATCGAAGGGGCCCGCAATGTGGGAGGGAGAAAAAAGCTTTAGCAGAGTCTATATATCACCCGGGATATTGCCCAAATTTTGCCAAAGGCTAGTAGTTAGTAAAGTTGTTATTTTACAATCGAAAAAAAAGTTTTCAATTGCAAGTAAAGTTATTTTACGACCGAAAAAAAAAATTGTCATAGGCAAGTAAAGTTGCCAGTTGCAGCCAAAATAATTGTCAAAGAAAGGCAAGAAAAGTGTTGGCAATCACAGCCAAAAAAAAAAAAAAAATTGTCAAAGGAAAGAGAAGTAAACAATTAGAGCTAGTCTGAAGCAAGTTCGGTTGCCAGTTACAGCCAAAAAGAATTGCCAAAGGCAAGTGAATTTACCAATTTCAGTCAAACGAATTGTCATCAAAGACAGTACGATTTATGTCATGAAAATAATCCCGATTATTGATTTCAAAAATTCAACTCAGCCTCGTTGAAAATAAGGGGGAAAAAAACGGGTTTTTTTAAAATATAAAAATGTCCCGTAAAATACGGGTCATATGGTCACTCTTTATATACAAGATACAAGTTGCTGGACCGCGAGCAGTATAAATATCGGATATGTGGCCCACGGACTGAAAAGGCTGTGGACCCCACCCCCTCCGATGGAACCATCAGCAGGGAGACGTTGCTCGACTCTGTGTACACTTGTTACAATCACAAGAGCGTCATACATACATAACCATTAGGGCAAGGACCTTCACGAGAGTGCGGCCCACTTCATTGGTTTGAAATCACTTCGCGGACCATTTTATTTCGACAGCGTCGTTGGTCATTTAAGTTGTCTGTAAATAAGACGCGGACCGCTTGAGTGATGTACAGGGTCACTCAAGTGTCGTGGAACTGCACCAAGGGTCATTTAACAGGATCCGGAAACGTTCCGCCTCAGTTTATTTTTACAAATTAGGTTTGACGTTGCAGGCCACATCAAATGACTTGGACAGCCACATAAGGTTCGCGGGTCATGGTTCAGAAACACTCTCCATTAAAAGGCCTCTCCGCAGAGAGCAACCGGCCTACAACGTAACAATTATTCATACATTACATTTCACTCACTGAGTTGAGAAAAAACTCATAGTTTAAAATATTAATTGCAGATGGCAGCACTACACATGGCAAGCATTACACAGAAACAAACTTCACGGAAGGTCACTATCATAGGCGTACGCAGATTTTTCTCGAGGGGCGGGGTTTAGTTTTTTCCTTCTGAGGGGGAGGTTTACGTTTTTCCTGCAAAATAACACTATAAACTTGGCTCGGGAGAAGGGGGTTAGAACCCCAAATCCCCCCCTTGCGTACGCCAATGGTCACTATACATACACACACATTACAACATGTACCAATTCGTTAGAAGTTCCACAGAGGAATATGGACGAGGTGCATGTCTGTTCAGAAACACTGATTTATAGGCATTGATTGACGATTTCGCCAAAAATTGACCACATTTTGATTGACCACCACCGAGATTTGGCGATGTCCCGTGTTGATGTTTCCAAATTGTCTAATTTCCAATTATTCCAACTGTCCCAATGTCCCGTTTTTTTTATTGAAACAATATGATCAGCCCTAATCATTGTGAAATTACTTCATTTTTTGTATTCGATTGCATTTGAGTATATTTTTCATATTTGAGATGTATTGGAAATCGTCAACCTCGGTTATAACGAAGATATAAATTTGAGTTCTTCAATCTTCGACATATCTTCAATGTCGTTATAACCGAGGTTTGACTGCAGTAAAATAAACCATTTGTGAAAAACAAAAGCCATTTATTGACTTCAGATACCAAAATTCTACGTTTTAATGAAAATGGCAGCCATCAGGGGGGAGGAACGAAAATGGCTGCCGTGCCTCCACGAATGGCCGGAAAATGGCGCTCCTGTTTCACCTAGACGGCTTTCTGTTCTGCTTTTTGATGTTTGCGGTGTCCGCGGGATGCCTCTGTTTTTCGGGGCTCCTGGCCTTGATTTGCTTTTCTGATTGGTCCGACCCGTCGGAGTTTGGCTCGGACGACGTCGACGAAGCGAAGCTCCCTTTCACCTGGAACTTCGTCGAATTGCTCGCCATCGTCAGGCCGTTGCTGTCTTTACTTCCTTGCCAGGCCGGGACATTCGTTGCCGGAGCCGTTCCCGGAAGCACCGCGTTCAAGACACTGGTAGGTGGTGTCGCCGCCGCCGCCGCCCTATTCGATGCCTGGGCCATGTACTGAGCTGGCTCGAGTGGACGTGAGATGGGTTGCCTGGAACCAAAGAATATCTGAGTTATTCATCGATAATATGCAAAGATTAAGCCAACGCACGCCCACACTCACTTTCAACCTGACCAACAACCCCCCCCCCCCCCCCACAAAGAAGAAGGGGCATCTTAAAAGGGTATCTTAGTGTTCTTCTTTGGGAGGAAGGTGACCGAAAATTCATCGACAAACAATTCACCGACAATTCACCGCTACGCAATTCACTGAACTGGGATTGCGTGCGCCCACTCCCTATACATGTCACATCTGGGAGAGCGTGCCCCCCCCCCCCCCAATATTGCTAACTTTGGGAAAAACTGAATTAGAGCTTTCAAATAAGGACCCAGAGTGCGAGTCACCCAGAGAATGTGTAAGCATGGGAGCGACCAAAAGAGCAGCATGTGAATGACCAAAAAAAGTGACCTAGAGAGTGAGGGGACCAGGTCAGTAAGTGATCTAGAGCAGTGGTTCTCAACCAATTCAATTCAATTCGCCGACAATAGCCCCGGCAAATCGTCTAGGGACAATTTACTGCGGAATCCCTTTCGGGGGGGGGGGGGGGGGCTATTGCGGGTTTTTTATTGTTTATCAAAAATATTTACAAAGCAAGACAGAAAATATGTATTATATACATAAAGATCTCATGCCGAGCTTCCCCGCCTACATTTTGAAGCCGGTTTCCTAGGATGGGGTTTTTCGCAGGCACCCCATTTCTACATTTTTCATAGACCCACCTCCTCTATATTAAATTTATAGTGTGGAAAACAAGAAATGATGAAAACCATATCAGGCCCCGGGCTGCAGCTCTATCAGTCCCACTCTTGTGAGGAGTCATGCCCGGGGTTCTCATGTCCATAAGTGACCCCCCCCCCTTATGATATTTTGTATAGTACAATAAATTTTCAAATTAAGTAGGAAATATGTAGGCTGTTTATTTCCAGCTAAGTATGGGACTACCATAGCATCACTTTGCCTAGGGGGCCCATGATGTTGAGACGGTCCTGAATAGAACTCGAACTAGTGGGGAGCTCAATAAATTCTAGGCCAGTGGTCTGGAGGCCAATGTTATTTGCAAAATTTTCGTTCAGTATAAATCCACTGAAAAAATCAATTCGATACGTATAAAGGATCTTGCTTCTAGATGAGGGTCGAAAACTCTGGGTAAGACAGGGGAGCCACGAGAAAAAAAAATGTTCTTCAAAGGGGTCCACGGGCAAAAAACGCTGATCTAGAGAATGTGTGAGCATGGGAGAGACCATGTGAATGGCCAAGAAAGTGACCTAGAGAGTGAGGGACCAGGTCAGTGAGTGACCTAGAGAATGAGGGACTGGGTCTGTGAGTGACCTAGAGAGTGCCAGAACATGTGAAGCATGTGAGTGTCCAAAGCAGTGACCAAGCATGTGAGTGTCCAAAGTAGTGAACAAGCATGTGAATGGCCAAACTAGGGATTTAGAGACCGTGTGACCATGAGAGTGACCAAAAGATTTGCGCAATCATGTAGGTGACCAAAAGAGTTCGCAAGCATGTAGGTGGCTTGTAGACAGAGGCATATTTACTGGGGGCCGAGTGGGTGTGGCGACAGGTAGCCGCAGGGAGGAGAATTCGAGTAATGATTGGTCACGAAAATCAGACTGGAAGGGGGGGGGAGAGCAGAAGGGCGAGCCGGCGCAAAACAGTAAAATACGCCACTGACTATATTTGTTGTTTTCGAGGCTGCGGATTGCAAAAAAATTCAGTGGCGTAAGTGCTCTTAAATACGAGCCTAGGAACAACAAGTCTCAGAATAAATATCTCGAGGCATAATAAATACGAAAATCTAAAATGCAATCTACGTTTCCATCGCTATATCTCATTATCCAAATACTTATAATCAGCTTACTCTCAAAGAGGAACTTCTATGGGATATATATATAGTATAATTCGATACCAAAAAGTTCTTAGACTCGTCGCCCACACGCACACGCGCAACCTTCAACATGACCTTTCCTTACACGTCGTTCCATTGCACATCGCCGACGAAAAATAATGCTATTAATAATTAATTATCGGATAATTAGTAAATCGCATTCCGTCGCGAAAGGATTAGTTCGGTTAGTGCAGTGCAGTGCTGGGGGGGGGGGGGGGAGGAGACTGCTAGGACAATTCAGAGCCCGAAATGGCCCATCACTTCCACCATTTTCCATTAGTTGGCGACGGAAAGTGCAACATGGCTAATGGATAAGGTCTGTACGTTACTTTTCTTTGTTATTGTTGGACACGCATGTCCATATCCTTAAAATGCAAATTAATTTACTTCTTCGTAAAGTTTCCCTCCTTTAATTGCAGTTATTTCTGGAGCCTTTCTAGAGGGAGGATTAGGGACAAAACGCCATCTTGGATTAGAGCTTAGGCGACGGCTGAACGTGAATGCGATGTTTGACGACGACGACTATATAATCCTTTTAGAAAGGATGACATCGATGATTTTCCCCGGAAACCGAATTATCCTAAGAGGGTGCACCAATCTTAGAAAGAAAAACTGGCCCGAAGGTAGGATTTGGCGAGCTGAATTCTCTGTCCTTAATTAAGGACTAAGCTGAAGCACTAGATCGGTGGCTGGTGCAAAGGGAGGCATGGCTCCCCCGCAAGGGTGGGGATGACATGGCTTCAGCTCTGGGGCCCGAGATGATTTTCATCATTTTTTTTGTTTTTCACGCTATAAATTCATCATAAAGGGGCTTCTTGAAAGTCTGCCCTTGGGGCCCGCAAAAAAATAAAAAAATAAAAAAAAACAGCCTAGGAGCCCTGTTCCAGGATGGGGGGGGGGCATGAAGGGAGGTTACGCACTAATTGAAATACGCTGACCACCACACTCTCCAAAAATAGTCGAGATGCAACGTTATTTGGCGGTATTTCATAAAAACCAGCCATATTGGAAGCAAAAAGTAGACGTTGGCTAAACTGGTCATGTTCAGCAACGATTGTTAATAACTGACGATATTTGGCGATAATTGTTGTAGATAATTGTAGCGATATTCAACGAAAAGTATCCTCATTTAGTGATAAAGGGGGGGGGGGGTTTAAACGTAATGTTAAATATATGAGTGCTATACCCCCTCCCTTTTGCCTCCCCCTCCTGATATACGAGGGGGCGGGGGATGCGCAAGCTTTTAACTAATTTCTAGCGGTAAACTGAACATAACCTCCAACGCGTTATCTTATTGAACATCATCGATATTTCATATAAAAAAACTAGCCATGTTGAGGCTAGCCGCTGTGGTGGTCGAGTGGTTATAGTGCCGGACTCGTGATGCGAGGATCCGGATTCGAACCCCACAGTGGTGGTGCAGGTACACATTCCCGCAGGTACCGATTCGTTGGGGGGTTCCGCGGGGGGGGGGTGTGCATGTGTGGTGTAGCATTCATTCATTCATTCAAACCGGAGCACAACTCCGGTCTATCGCCATGTGTGGTGTAGCAGTAGTAGGTAGGGCCTCCAAAAAATGGCTCGGGGATCCATGATGTTCTTAAGTCAGCCACCTCGTTGGGCGGTTTGCCTGTTGTGGCGTTGTATTTGTATTTGTATAATACACCACTACATGAAGAAAAAATTTATGTTATTTGGCGATATTTTCCTGAACTGGTCATATTCAACGAAGGTTGGTAATAACTGTTGATATTTGGCGAAAATTTGGTTCGTAGAGTTGAATTCAACGAAAAGTTTCAGAAAATTGTTGCTGTTTGGCAGAAATTTAATATTTAGCGTTATATGGCGACATTTAGCGTAACTGGCCATATATGTGGCGCACTGGCGGAAATTGGTGGTATAGCTTGTTCCAGCTATGTTCGAGGAAAGGTTGCCTCATTCCGGAAAATACATTATCTCCACCGCCAAAATCAGAGGAATGATTTGGCGGTGGAAATCACAAAACACGCAAGACAAATAATTTTTCCGATTAAAACCCGGGGTTCCAACCAACTTATTCTGGGGGGGGGGGGGAGATACGTTCATCTCCTCAATGCAGAAGTCGCCAAAATATGGCAATCTTATATATAAATGTGAAAGTATGTATGTATGTATGTATGTATGTATGTATGCTCTTTATACAAATCTACAGTTTTAGACCGATCGTCGCCAGATTTTGCATATATACCAAACAGGTGCGGGATTGAACCGTAGGCTACTTTAAAAGTTCGTCAGAGCTGGGCAAATGCCCGAAATGGGCAAAAAACTGTCGGGCAACAATGGTTTTGGGGCCTCAACAATCACTTTCGGAACGTTTACTTTGGTTACCGTGGTTTCCAACAATGCGTTTCAGACATGAATATATGCCTTTACAATGGTTTGTCACATCTTTAACGCTGCCATCATTACAGTTTATTCCTTTATAATGGTTTGGCTCTTTTCCAATACTTCCAGTAATTAAAAAAAACCCGGGAAGCGCCAGATATTTTTGCTTGCATGTATACAGGGTGTCCTGTAAGTACTAATGTGGCCTTTATCTCATCAACCACCCATCGTCGAGGTATAGTTTCAATTTAAAAAGTGCTTAAAAGGAGTTTGAATAATATTCCCTGCAGAAGCTGGACATATCGCGTCACTAACAACAGAGAACAACAACTACGGCGATAAAACAGGGAATAAAAATGTTCAACGCCAGCTGATGAACTCAATGCTTGCCTCAAATCATCAGCACTCTACTTCACCAAACACCAACTCTGGCCATATCGCTACATTGCAATTTACTGCCATTAGTGAGATGGGTTGGAAGTGAAGGTTCTGTCTATCGGTGGTCGCCTCGAGTTTGTTAAGACATCAACACTCTGGCACGAAGCTAAAAAATTATCATTATCCACCAACATGCGAGTTCAACTGCAAAATGACTCAGCACTGCCATCATTTTCACATCAGTTGATCAAACTTGGCAATGGAAGAATTCCCGTAGACCCAAGCACTGGACTGATAACGTTCCCAAATGGATTTTGCCAGTTATTATGTATATAAACTCAGTTCAAGAACTTGCAGACAAAGTCTTCCCAAACATTCAACAAAATCACCGAAACCATGAGTGGCTTTGTGAGAGTGCGATTCTGGCACCGAAAAATGAGTGTGAACAAGATCAACGGAAAAATCCTAAAAATTATTCCGGGAGACTCCACATCTTACAAATCGGTTGACACTGTCACAGACACAGCGCAGACAATTGTGTATCCTGCAGAATGTCTGAACTCTTTTTGGATATTCCGGGTGTGCCACCACACAATTTGACCCTCAAAGTCGGAGCACCTGTAATGCTTTTAAGAAATTTGGAGACACCGATACTCTGCTATGGCAACAGACTCTGCGTGAAGAAATTGCGCAATTGCATCATTGAAGCAACGATTCTAACTGGATGTTACAAAGAAAAAGAAGTCTTCATTCCATGTATCTCAATCATCACCGAAGAAATGCCATTCACTTTCAAGCGATTAGAAGTTCCCGATTCGTTTAGCTTTTGCCATGACAATCAACAAAGTGCAAGGCCAGTTGTTAGCAGTGTCAGGTATCAACTTACTTGAGCCCTGTTTTTCACACCTTTCGTCCCCTGTTCGCGTGTTGGTAATAGCAAAAATTTGTACATTTACACACCAGATGGAAAAAGAAAACATATTGTGTATCCACAAGCAATTGCCTGAAGATTTTAATTTAAATATTTAAATATAAAAGTAGTTTTTTCTTACTTGATGCAGAAATTTTTTTGATTAAGAAGTAATTAATAAGCTATACATATATAAATTTTTTACGGGGCGGGCAACGTCGCCGGGTATCAGCTAGTATATAATAAATGCCGATGAAATAAGTGCGAGCTCGTGGCTTAGATTACAGGTTAACATGCGCTGAACATTAATGTGGTCTATGACCCTAGGTTCCCTTTGTGTTTAAAAATTGTTTGTCTTGGCGTGTACGCTTGTCATTGGGGTTAGAGCTTTCTTCCCCCCCCCCCCCCGCATATATGTATCAGCAGTCAATCCATCCCATCTCCTGGGTAAAAGCCCACAACGGCCAGTGGGGAAACGAGCTAGCGGATGCGGCAGCTAAAGAAGCGACCAATACGGGAGACTTTTGCGAGGAACTCTTATATCCAGCTTCGTACGCCAAGTCTCTCCTCTGAAGGGACATGATAGCAAAGTGGCAACTGGATTGGGATATACCGGAGGCATCAGGAAGATCAACTTATGAAGTTATAAAGAAAGTAGATACTAGGAGCAGGGGCTGGTCACGCGAGCTCATCTTATTTGTCACCGGTCATGGACCTTTCCTGGCAAACTTACATCGCTTTAAAGTGATTGCCAGTGACAAATGTTCTTGTCTTGAGCCTGGCACGCCCCTGCACTACGCCACATGCTGTCCAGAAACGACACCCTATCACTTCCGTTCGCCGGCTGCCCATCTACACAGACCATGGATGCTTGTCATACTACGTCGAGAGGAATCAAGAGAAAAGATAAGAAAAATGGTGAAATTCCTTGAGGAACATCCTGGGAAGATAAGGGATCCGTCTCCCCCAGTTCCTGCAACTCCGGTACCAGCACCTCCGTTAAGGAGATCGCCGCGTCTTACATAATTTTTAATTTCCTTTAACTATATGTAATATTTGACGTATCAATAAATAATGGTTTTGCCGGAGAGGCCCTGGACCTCCCCCCCTTCTGGGGGGGGGGGGGGGGTGAAGAGCTTACGTTGCTTCTTGCGACAGAGCCTGGGTGTCTCGCGGTTTCTCAAGTTCTCCAGTCAATCCATCTCGTGAAATGTAATTAACCTCAAGCTAACATTTGTCCCAATGACTTGAGAAAACCCACTGGCCATCTATCTCTTGGTGAGAGGGATTCGGCTGAACTTTTCGTTCTTTAGCGAAAGCAGGAGCCAATTGGCGAGAATTTACAACGAGAATTATCACGCTAAGTTTGCCACGTTTGGCGGAAATTGGTGACAATTAATTGGTGAATTAATTAAAGACCCCTACCTCTCGATCAGAGAGATTTAGCTGAGCTGGTCGTATTTTGGTGAAAGCAGGTTGTGTGATTGGCGAGAATTTACTGCAATATTTGACTAAACGTACGAGTCCGCAAAAATTGTGATAATTAGTTGGTGAATGAATTTAATTCAAGACTCTGGCTATTCAGACTATTTTGGCGAAAGCAGCACTAATTTTCCACCAAAACTTATAGCTAAAGTAGACAAATCATAGACTTCCCACTTTTGGTGAAAATCGGTGACAATTAGTTGATGAATAAATTTGAGACTTGGTCTCTCGATCAGAGAGATTTGGCTGAACATGTCGTATTTTGGCGAAAGAACGTCGTAATTGGCGAGAATTTACCACTTTTATATTTATAGCTGACTTCACCACATTTGGTGACAAAAATGAATTCGTTACTTACTCGGATATGATCTGGAAGTCGGGTCTTTTCTTCTTCTTGGTGGCCTCTTCGTAGCAAACCGAGACAAAGCAGGCGAAAGTGGTGTAGAGCACCTTCAGGAGCAGCAGGGCCGCCACCTCCGCCGCGATGAAGAGGATCGAGCTCACCATCTTGTTAGGACTGTGCAGCGCGAACATCAGTGCGAATGACTGCAGGCGAAAAAAAAAAAAGATCACGTCTATCTACAGGCACCGGAGCCTTGATGCTTACTCACTTCCCAATAACTCATGCATAATGCAATCTTATTGAATCCCGTATATACGGGACGTCTTGGAACCCTAGCCACCCTGTTGATGTTCTCTCGTTCAATGCCGATTAATTTTTCCCCTAATGCGAATAATGGATGGTTTCATTACTGCAGGTGTCCTCAATCTAATCGGTGCTCATTGAAGCGGGTGTTCGATGCTTGTACTCGATTTGGTCTTCATCGATCCCCCCTCCCATCAAACATCATTAAGTTCCGTGAATATTCCCATTAAATTATTCATAACTGCCGTTTTGGGTGCTCTATTGCTAATTTCTGGTGCTCGCGACAGGGCTTGTCTCTCGCGTGGGCAAACGAGGCACGTGCCCAGGGCCAACCAATTTTCAAGGCCACCCAAAATCTAACTGTCTTTTTGTTTTAGGCACCCCCCCCCGCGCATACGCCTCAGCCTCAAAGAACTTACACATAGGGCTCCAAAAATTAATATTTGCCCCGGGGCCTCCCGAGTTTATGAGGACCAGGCCCTCGTTTGCGATTCAAGATCCTCCGTTGCCCCTGATTTAGGACAATGGCTGATGGGCATTCGTTATTTGGTGAATTTTATCTTTCACTCATTAAAGCAGGGGGTTCTTAACCTTTCTTTTTCCATGGATCATTAGATGGAACCCGGGACCTCCTGTCTCAATACGATGAAGGCAGAACCCCATGTGCCAATAAGTTGAAGGTCGCATCGCATCCCCTGTTAAATAAGATGCAAGTCCGAATTCTTATGCCCCTTGTTATGGGCCCCCCGTCTGGGCCAATAAGATCAATGCCGCTGACTTCCCTTCACGGAATTATATTTATATTGTATAATAATAATAATAATAATAATAGGTTAATTTTTTCCCTTGTCCTAGCTCATTGACCCCCCCCCCCATTTCTGAGGTATTTTCAAGGACCCTCGTTTAAGAACCCCATCACCTTGGGGGGGGGGGAAGGGGAATTATGTCCCCATTCGGCGTAACAGCGATATTTATCTTCAGCGGGGGTTCGCTGTAGCACTTTCGGTAATAGGTGGTAAGACCTATGTGCATGCCCCCATTTCCCAACATGGGTGAAGCGAAAAATGCTTCGGGAGCTTAGGGAGTTGATGTTGATTGTTGTGACAGAAGATCATCACATTCATCGCAAGGCCTCTGTCTGGCTTAAGAAAGTTTAATAAGGCGGCCTATAAGCGGGTACAGGCTTTTCAAATGGGAATTGGGGGGAAGGGCGAATATCCACCTCCGCACTCTCAAATATGCCAATAATACAAATTATTGTATTATTTGTGGAGGAATCACCTCACCCTGTGTATCCACCTATGAGACGGTCATTCCCATTCTTGAAGGACCATCCGCTATCAGTCCTACATGTACGAACAAGACTTAGAATCACTTCAGGGCAGACCGGGCCACAGTTGGAAATAAGAATTTACACTCTCACTTGGGGGGGGGGGGGCAAGTATTTGTTTTGGTTTCTCCCCCCCCCCAACCCGTAATTTTAGCACCAAACTCTACTTCCTTCTTGGTCCATCCCCTTGCTTAGTTACGCCCCCCCCCTCATATCTTACAGCGGAGCCCTGAGGCTATCACTATTTTCATCAACTCCATACAGCAATTTACTACCGTTCAAGATGGGTTGGAAATGAAGGTATCGTCTATTGGTAGTCGTCCCAGCTTCTGTAGTGAAAGATCTCTTGCTATCTATGTTATCCCTTCCCTGTATTGAAACCGCGGACACCTGACAGCAGCCTTTATGGTTGCGATACCGTAGGGCTAGGACACCTAGGACCTAGTCTCACCTGTCAAACCGTCTTTACGAAGTTGAGGTCCATGCCCTGAGGGACAGATGATCAAGCAGGGGGGCGATGCATACTCACCCCGACGAGGAGCTCAGAAAGCCAGATGCAGGAGTCCGAGAACCTGGACACGATCTGCACGGACAGGGCGGCCTCGGCGACCAGGATCAGCAGCGACCTGCCCATCGCGGTCGCGATCAGATTGCAGTCGGAGTCCCTTTTGCTACTGTCGCACCAGTCGAGGACCCGCTGGTCCTCGTCGCTGAAGTCCGCGAAGCAGGTCAGTATCCAGACGAAGATGACGCTGTACGAGCGGATGTACCACAGGAGGTTCACGGGTCGGTAGGTCGTCGCCGCCATAATCTCTTCTCTCGCGAATCGTAATAATTATCCTTACAGCGCTTTTTTTTTTCTTTTCGATTAATGATAATTACGAGATAATTCTTCGGGAATTTTGGGGCGGAAAATGCGGGGGCCGAAAGAGTCGAGAAAACCTCTATCTACTACCAGAGTTTGACGAGAATGGTCCGCGGTCATTCATTCAGACTCATCAGGTAGCCCTGGCAACAATGACATCAACATCATCACAACCCAATTATTGTCAATAATAGAGAGAAGAAGAAAATTCTCATAGGGCATTATTGCTCAAACGCACGCCAAAAATTTCTGAAGAGTCCCGATTGGATGAAAAAAAAAACACAGTTAAACCTCGATATAACGAAAGCTGCGGACCAAGAAAAAAAAAATTATTGTAGAGAGTTAGGTTATCGTTATATATCGAGAGATAGCATAGATTATCATCGATTTACGACAGTTTGTCAACAGTGAGTGAGTGACCGAGTGATGAATGGATGTTTGAGCGATTGAGTGACTGAACGTGCTGGTTAATAAGCCGGGGCGAATAAACTAGTGAATGAGTGAGATACCGTACGAGTAACCGTGTGAGTAAGCGATCAAGTGACCAAGTGAGTTACAAACTCAGTAAGAGACCGTTTGAGTGACTCACTGATTCGCACTTTCTCACTCTGTTCGTTTTCTCACCTACTCACTCAATCGTTTGTTCAACTGCTCACACACCCTCTCATTTTCTCAATCACTTGCTCATTCATCTACTTACTCGCTCAGTTGTTCACTTGCTTACCGAATCGCTCAATTGTACACTTTCTTACCGAATCGCTCAGTTGTACACTTGCTTACCGAATCGCTCAACTGTACACTTCCTCACTCATTCTTTCATTTTCTCACCCACTCTCTCACTCGCTCATTTGCTCACCTGCTCACTCACTCACACTCTCTCATTCACCTGCTCACTCGCTAGTTCCCTGACTCACTTGATCGGTCACTCAACTCACTCATTATATCAATCTGTCGATGAATTGTTATATTGGTGAAATGCATGGACGTGTGAATTCTTGGCGATGAATTGTTGTCGGTGAATTTTCCTCACACGATTATTATCAGACGTAACCAAATTTATGCTGTTGTTGGCAACTCTTCTCTATTGCCATTGTTAGTACCAAAACAAAATGCACATTTGTGAGTGTTTATTCCCAGCAAAAAAAAATTAATAGTAATAATAATAATTGATTTTTTGATGAATAAAATTCAATTAATTGCTCCACCCTGTAACGGAGTTTCTCGTGCAACACTTTTGCTTACAACACAGAAGGAAGCTTCACGGTGACGTCATCAACACTTTCGGAGGGTTACATAGTGCAAAATAACGATGTTGCTAAACACCCTGTTGTCGTTATAGCGAGATCTCACTTGTAATTGCAATCAATACTCTCTAAATTAGGGGAGGGGGTCGTTCTTAAACTTTTTCTCAGCTACGACCCAAAACCTTACATCACGATCACCTTCGCGACCCTCAAGGGACTGAAAAGTACTCCACGATAAGATCTGGCAAAATCAGTTATGACAATTCCGTGGAATTTCGGTTAACGAGCTTGATTCGTTCCTCCTTCCAACGTGCTCGTTATCCGAATCAAACTTCCGGGAGAGAGGAACTGTGGAAAGAGAAACCGGGATAAAAAAAAATTCGTCGCACAATCATTCATTCATTTTTCGGAAATAGAAAAGTGCATTGTCGTTGGACAGATTCATCGCTCGCTTTGCCACAGCTTTGCAAACTTGATTGGCCCTTTTCGGCAAAATTTTGCACAGATTGCCACATTCTATGTACCTATCTAATCTCATTTGAAAAATGCGGGACTTTATCTAGCTTTCTCAGACGAGATACCATCAACTTTTGCTGTTGCGTGCAAAGGAGATCCATCAGTTCATCTACGGTCAACACTCCTAGCCACGTTCCACCATTATTTCTTGAATGGCATCCTCGTGCTCTTCCCCAAGGGCATAATCTCTTCGAAAATGTTGGCTCCTGTTCATGAGCTAGTCACTCAAAGTCACGTTCAATTAGCCAATCAGCCCACAGTTTTCTCTAACCAGAATTAAAAAAAAGCACAGACGCACGCACGCGCGCGTGGTTGCAATGTTACATCTGGTTTCATGTCGTAAAGAGTCACGCTCGCATGTGTGTTCATTTTTTCAAGTGAGGCGCGCTGACCGGAGACTGTAGAGGAGAATATTACCCACAATTTCCCACAGTAAATGTGTGAACAAAAGCGAAAAGACGTCGGCTCAGTTGTGATAAAGTGGAAATAAAGAAACAAATCGCAAATATTTTGCTAGTAATGAGAACGAATAATCGCTCGTTATAAGCGGGACAAAATTTGTTCAAAATCTTTGCTCGTTATATGAATTGCTTGTTAACCGAATCACTCGTTAACCGAAGTTCCACTGTACATACAAGAGACTTACTTGTGACAATGGATACGTGTAATTTAAGAGGTGATGCCTAAGCTCTTCCGTCATTCGTCCTTGGGGCTAGGGTAGTGAAGGGACATAAATATTCAAAATTTGTTCTACTTCCGTGGTACAGCTTCATTATCATCAAGGGTCCTGCGGAACAGTCTTATAACTATCAAGGGGAAGTTTTACGTTGGAAACCCCTGTGCTTCAGAGCAACGTCGGCTCTGATGCCACCGCAAGAAGGCGTACTAACAAAAATTCTTGACGTCATGAAATAATCTCCCGCAAGATTACGTTCAATATTAACACTTTCCGCTTGTTATTCAATGAATTATTCAAATTTTAGCGCCCGAGTGACGTGGTGGTATGATGCTCGTTCGTCTACTACCGTGAAAGTTGCCGTCAGGACCCATATTCGAACCGGGGGAAGAATACAGATTACTAGATATTTTCCCCCTAACGAGCTTGAGGTGACCACCGACAGATGACGCCTTCATTTCCAACCCGAATATGGCCGGAGTTGGCGTGTGGTGAAGGAGCCAAGTAGTTATTCTTCAAAGTAGAGAGTTATCGTCGAAACAGTAAAAATCACAAAAAATCGTCAGCCCATTCCAGGACACCCTATACAATCATCTCATCTTGTTCCTCTTCTTTCTTCTCGATGACCAATCTCTAAAATGTAAAAAGACCATTGCCACGCCAATCAAGAGCGAAAATGGTCAAGATTTTTGATCGTTAATGGAATCGGTGGAGGGAAGTTAAGTTCGATGGTGTCCACGAGATCGTCCGTGATCTGGAAACCAATACAGCTTTTCTCTCCTCTTCTTATTTTTCTCCTACCCTCAAAGAAGAGGACAGGATGGTCAATGGTAGTCACTACTAACCAGTGGAATGAATTAGAAGTGTGTGTGGGGGGGGGCACCTTATCATGAAATTGAGAGGATGATGGAGGCATTGGGGGAGTGGGGCTTTATAACATCCAATCTTCAGAGCACTATTCCCGTCCCCACTTGGAAACCGAACAGCAGCAGTGGCGCTATAACCGGGTATCGCTCCGGAGCACTTCGCTTTAGATCATCAACACCGCCACCTTCCATTCCCCCCCTCCTACACGGCAGAATCACGACACTGTCCGAAAAGAAACCGTCGTCGTCGGCCTTAATTAGAAGATCGTCCGACCAGAAGACGGTTTACGTGCTCGCAATGTATAAACGATTATTGCGTCGCTCGGTAGTAAGTGTGGCAAGAGAGAGAGAGAGAGGCGATTCCGGTTGAAGGGACCGGAGGATAGGGTCACGGACCCCAGGCGCCGATGCATCTAATAATACGAAGTTTGCTGGACCTATCAGACGAAACGAGTCGAGCAATTAATGTTAAGTAAGTGAGAGCCTAGTTTTTGCGATGGAGTGTCTGGTTCGATACGTCTCCGTCATGGCGGAAGAAGGACCGATGAATGGAGACAGCAATGCCTTCCGCGATGTTTGTTGTCTTCTTCTCATGACCTGTTTCGGTTATTCACACTCATTACTAGGACTCGGATTTTCTATGTCTTTGCATATACGGTATATATATATATATATTTCGCTATTTTTCAAAATGGAGCATATTTTCAAAATTTTAAGATATATTTTGCATATTTCAGGAGATTTTCGATAAAAAGTAAAATTTTTTCCCCCGGGCATATTCCAATCCCGTTCCAGACTGGTTTTTCCAGTTCCCGCCTCTGACGAGAGCTCTTAGGGCTAGGATTTTTTATGTGCTAAAAATGGACCATCGTTGCTGATTGGTACAAAAAAAAAAAAAAAAACCCTGAAATTCAGGTTTTTTCAACCAATGGCATTGAATTGTTAGAGCATAAAAATACTAGCCCTTCAACGACACTGGCATGTGGCCGTAAATAGATTAATCATCTTGAATCGGTGATGGTAACTCGTGGGGGAAAAATCGGCTAAAAAATTGGTAAATGGGGGCAGGGGCAGCGGAATTTTTTAGCGTTTGTGGGAAATTTTGAGAGCTTTTATCAAATGGTAAGAGTTATTTATTTATTTTAATTTTATGCTTTTTTAAAGCTAAATATATACGGGGTGATTACAAAAAAACTATCCCGACATATGGGCCCCCTAACTATCATACCATTCACAGAAACTGAATGAAATTTTGGCATAAGGTATTTTGAGGTATGCGCTCAAGAATGATATGGAAAACAACAGTGTCACTCTAACAGTTACGGTTAAAGTGAGAAAATTTCAAAAATATCAAATGGCAACACCAAGTTTTTTGTATTGGAATGCGATCTCCATACTGAAAAACACTAAATAGCGTTGGAATGGCACCTGTAGCACGAAAATGCCCGGAGCTAGGCAAGTAAAAAAAGGACTTTGCCGTGACTTTACCAGAGCATTAATGTTCGTTTCATTCGTCACACCGTTTCTTCGATCCCAGCCTGATTAGTCCTCCACAAGGTCATGTGGAAAATTTGTGAAACACAATAAAATGCTTTATTTTATGCTGCTTCCCTGTCCTTATTGGTTGTCCTCACTTTTAGCCTATCTACCGCCGGTGATTTTCATGCTACAGTTGCCGTTCGAACGCTATTTACGGTTTTTCACAATGGAGATCACATTCCAATACAAAAAACTTGGTGTTGCCATTTGATATTTTCGAAATTTTCTCACTGTAACCGTAACTGTTAGAGTGACACTGTTGTTTTCCATATCATTCTTGAGCGCATACATCAAAATACCTTATGCCGAAATTTCATTCAGTTTCTGTGAATGGTATGATAGTTGGGGGCCCATATGTCGGGATAGTTTTTTTTATAATCACCCTGTATATATACGCATACACTACTTGGCTAGCTAGATATTTTTACCTATAGATGGCAGCACGTTAATTCTGAATTTGTGGGGGGGGGGGGGAAACTTGCTCAAAAGGGAAATTTTGGCTCAATGAGTTTAGTTAGTAAAACGAAGAATTTTTGTCCATGCAAAAATGAGTGATGGGTCAAAATAATTTAGACTGTATCAACACTTTTCATTACCATATTAGAATGGTACTTTTTATAGTAATGAAAAAATTTTAGAACATATTTTTCATTTTATATAAGGACATATATTTACAGTTTTTTAAGAGCATAAATGCATACTTTATAGAGCATTTTTTAGAAGTTTTTGCAGCGTAAAAATCCTAGCACTACTCATTACATTATTTATTTATCTTTTTCACGTATGCACCATATTCCAACTTCTTAAAATTCATTTTCATTGCTTACAACGCGAGATGTGGTTAGTAAATTCTCTTACTGCCCTAAGAAAAAAATGAAATAGGATCGAAATACTGAGACATGTCATCATGAACTAATTTGCATGTCCTACGAAGTACTCTCGAAATGATATACATGTTCTAGGGCAATGAATATTCATTTTGTAGTCCGTGGACTCCCGGAGGTCCGTGGGTACTTCGTAAGGGGTTCCGCAGGATCACATTTTCATTTACTACCATTGGATGAATGCCGTGAAATTGGAATTTATTCAATTTTTTATTGTGTGTGTGATTATGTTAATTTATAAAAAAAATGCATTTTTGTGGATATTATGAGTGGACGACATCGGAATTGTCGGCACCGAAAGTTTGGAAACATTGTACTTTGGGAACTCTTGAAACAATACCATGTTCTATAAACACTTGAAGTTAAATTTAGGTTGTGTAAATGTTATAGGGAATATTTAATTTAGCAAATATATATTGTCTAATTGTCTCGGGCAGTGTTTGCAAACATCTGAACACGAAAGCCCTCGGGTACGTCGAGGTTCATTCAAAAATACCTGAAAAATAATCAACAATTTTGGAGGAAAAAGATTGAAGTAGGAATAAAAAGTACAGAACGTAAGTATACAGCGAGTTATGCAAGTTTTCTGTAAATTTTTGGGGATGTGCATCCCTCATCTCTAAGGATACTACGCAATGCAGTAATCCAATGGGTAGCTCTAACCTCAACACCAGAAACGCTCTCAGACTGTTAGGTACGGGTGTGGGTCATAATCCCGACAGACGAAATCCCGACAAGTCACAATCCCGACAGACGAAATCCCGACAGGTCAAAATCCCGACAGGGTCGAAATCCCGACAAGTCAAAATCCCGACACGGTCAGAATCCCGACAGGGTCGAAATCCCGACAGGTCAAAATCCCGAAAAGTCGAAATCCCGACAGGGTCAAAATCCCGACACGGTCGAATTTAAAAATTCAATTTCGCCGTATAATCGCCGCACTTCGCGATTTCTGTCGGGATTTGAATTTCTTACGGCAAGGGGCGTTGGGGCGCCGATGAGAATGATAAATTGCGATCAAATAAATTTTTTAAATTTTAATTTCGCCGTATAAGCCGCACTTCGCGATTTCTGTCGGGATTTGAATTTCTTACGGCAAGGGGCGTTGGGGTGACGATGAGAATGATAAATTGCGATGAAATAAATTTTTCAAATTTTAATTTCGCCGTATAAGCCGCACTTCGCGATTTCTGTCGGGATTTGAATTTCTTGCGGCAAGGGGCGTTGGGGTGACGATGAGAATGATAAATTGCGATGAAATAAATTTTTCAAATTTTAATTTCGCCGTATAAGCCGCACTTCGCGATTTCTGTCGGGATTTGAATTTCTTGCGGCAAGGGGCGTTGGGGTGACGATGAGAATGATAAATTGCGATGAAATAAATTTTTCAAATTTTAATTTCGCCGTATAAGCCGCACTTCGCGATTTCTGTCGGGATTTGAATTTCTTGCGGCAAGGGGCCTTGGGGTGACGATGAGAATGATAAATTGCGATGAAATAAATTTTTCAAATTTTAATTTCGCCGTATAAGCCGCACTTCGCGATTTCTGTCGGGATTTGAATTTCTTGCGGCAAGGGGCCTTGGGGTGACGATGAGAATGATAAATTGCAATCAAATAAATTTTTTAAATTTTAATTTCGCCGTATAAGCCGCACTTCGCGATTTCTGTCGGGATTTGAATTTCTTACGGCAAGGGGCGTTGGGGTGACGATGAGAATGATAAATTGCAATCAAATAAATTTTTTAAATTTTAATTTCGCCGTATAAGCCGCACTTCGCGATTTCTGTCGGGATTTGAATTTCTTGCGGCAAGGGGCGTTGGGGTGACGATGAGAATGATAAATTGCTATCAAATAAATTTTAAAATTTCAATTTCGCCGTATAAGCCGCACTTCGCGATTTTTGTCGGGATTTGAATTTCTCGCGATGAAGGGCGTTGGGGTGACGATGAGAATGATAAATTGCTATCAAATAAATTTTCAAATTTTAATTTCGCCGTATAAGCCGCACTTCGCGATTTCTGTCGGGATTTGACTTTCTCGCGATTAAGGGCGTTGGGGCGACGATGAGAATGATGAATTGCGATCAAATAAAATTTTCAAATTTTAATTTTGTCGCATAAGCCGCACGTCGTGATTTCTGTCGGGATTTGAATTTCTCTCGGCGAGGGGCGTTGGGGCGACGATGAGAATAGTGAATTGCGATCAAATAAAATTTTCAAATTTTAATTTCGCCGTATAAGCCGCACTTCGTGATTTCTGTCGGGATTTGACTTTCTCGCGATTAAGGGCGTTGGGGCGACGATGAGAATGATGAATTGCTATCAAATAAATTTTCTAACTTTAATTTCGCCGTATAAGCCGCACTTCGCGATTTCTGTCGGGATTTCCGTTTGTCGCTGCAAGTGGTTTGTGGCGCATACCATGATCAATGGAGATCAATAATTTGGAAATTCATTTACTTTTCCAACTTGGCGAAAAGCAAAGGATTCAGGGTTGCCTTTTTCTGGCATTTATCGATTTTTCTATCCTCCACAAACAAATACAAATACAACGCCACAACAGGCAAAATGCCCAACGAGGTGGCTGATAAAAAGATGCCCATAAAAATATGGTTGTCATATGTTTCAAAAATACAGCAACCCAATTAAAAATGCAATTAACACAAATTACAAACAATATATACACATGATAAAATATTATACAATGCCCATAAAGAATACTTATGGTTGTCTTATTCTAAGAATGGATAGCTTCTCGATTTACCCCAACATGTTTATCGTATTTCTTTTTAAACGTGTCAATTGTGTTACAATTTACTACCTCCGGGGGTAAGCTATTCCATTTATTAACAACCCTATTGGAGAAAAATTCCCTGCGACACCATAACCTTGCATTGTCCCTCACCAATCGATACTGGTGTCCCCTTGTAAAAGCAGTCGATTGGCGGTGTACTAAAAGTTCATGGTCCATCCTATCCATCCCATTGAAAATTTTGAACACTTCGATCATATCTCCTCGACACCTGCGTTCATCCAATGTAAACATATTCAAAAAATGAAGTCTTTCTTCATAACTCAAGCCCTGTGTGCCAATAAGGACACGCGTAGCTCTTCTCTGCACCCCTTCAACCAAGTCTATGTCCCTCTGTAGGTATGGTCTCCAAAACCTTACAGCATACTCCAGTCCAGGACGAACTAAGCCTCGAAAAAGCGGAAGAATGACTTTAGGAGAACGCGAAGAGACCTTTTTGAAAATGAGACCAAGCATTCTATTCGCTTTTTTGACAACCGCTGAACAATGTTCAGAAAACTTAAGTCGCTCGTCAATGAGAATTCCCAAATCGGTGACTCTAGTTGCATCCGGGATAGTGACACCATTGAACTCGTAAGAGAACCGTGGGTTGTTCGAACCAAAATGAGCGACCATGCACTTATCTACGCTAAACGTCATGCTCCATTCATTTGCCCATGCTGCAATCTTGTTTAAGTTGGTCTGGAGCAACTCCCTATCGCTTTCATTCCCGATTACCCCCATTAGCTTCACATCATCTGCGAATTTGCTAGTAATTCCATCGATACCCTGATCGAGTTTATCGATAAAAAGTGAAAAAAGTATGGGGCCAAGGACACTTCCCTGAGGAACTCCACTTGTGACGTCTGTCCAACCAGAGAATTCCCCGTTCACCATAACTCGTTGCGACCTATCTCTTAACCACGATTCTATCCAATTCAGCAAGTTGCCCCCTATTCCAATCTCGTGTAAACGCTTCAAGAGTTTGCCATGTTGGACCCGATCGAATGCCTTCTGGAAATCAAGGTAAACAACGTCGACATTTTTGCTCTTACCCAAAGCCTTAGTCACGTAATCATAGAACTACTAGTAACGTAATCATAGAACTCTACATAGAACTACACAGATCATCACTGCTGTTCCTTATTATTTTCTTTGAGAATTTTTCGAAATTCTTTCTCGCTCAAGTTTCAAATAGACTTAAAATGTCAAATGATATTGCACAAAGTTAGACCGTTTCATGAAGATCTTAATTTAAAATTTTCAAGGTTTTCGAAAGCAATGTAATAGTAGAGAAATATTTTTATTCATATGTATAAAATTACATGTCTTGACAGCTTAATTCACTGATTCATCGCCGAGCCGCAACCACTGAAGGTCAGGCCCGTATCTAGAAATTCCATGCGGGGGGGGGGGGGGACAAGGTGGTCAAATAATATATTTGGCCATGTTTTACCTTATTTCAATCATTTTCTCTCATTTCGAAGGGACCGGATCCCCAATTCCCCCCTTCTCACTACGAAGCTATAAACATAAAATTCTGTCAATAGTTTTATTTTATACTGTTGAGACTCCCAAAAAAATTTCTTAAAATTCTATCTCTAAGTTGGTCTTAAGGCTTTGAAGAGAGTATGCAAATTGTGTGGTAGTGTAGTTGCATACAGGGTGTCCTTTAAGAGTTAGTACGGCCATTGTCTTCTCAACCATCCGTGGTAGAGATGATTTCAGTTTGAAAAAATACTCAAAAGGCGTTCAAAAATTACCCTGTACCAGTTTTGAGAGTGAAAACACGGTGTGTAACAAAATAAAAAAATATAAATTTTTAAAACTTCTAATTATAAAGTGACTGCACCGTATCTCCTGAGACCAACAAAAAAAATCTAAGTTGACAAGTACAATGTTCGCCGAGATATTTGAATTCAAAATTCGAAGGAAAGGTGGAAAGGACAGCATAAATTTGGGGAAGGAGCGTTGTCGATTAGTTTTTGCTGTCTTTTCATAACTTTTCTCCAGTTTTCGAATTCAAATATCTTAGCGAATATTGCACTGAGAAACATGCAATTTTTCTGTTGGCATCAGGAGAGACAATGCAACAACTTTCAAATTGGAAGTTAAAGGACGGGAAATCAAAGAAAAATTTAGATTTTTTTGTTTTGAGCCACACACACTGTATTTTCCGAGGATGATATCACTTTCCGCTATCTATACGAAGGTTTCAACGGTTGGCTGATGCGAGATGAAGTTAGGAAGGAAAAATTCACCTGTGCTCTTGCTAGGAATCAAACCCACGTTCTCGAGCTTTCTGGGTGAGCCCACTAGACTACAAAAGCAAAGAATATCAATTTTTCCTTGGAACTTGTATGCGATGAACGGTCGGACCTAACTCAGGCCTCTGGAATCACGAAGTGCGGCTTATACGGCGAAATTAAAATTTGAAAATTTATTTGATCACAATTTATCATTCTCATCGGCGCCCCCACGCCCCTCACCGCAAGAAATTCAAATCCCGAACCGCGGCTTATACGGCAAAATTAAAATTTGAAAAATTTATTTCATCGCAATTTATCATTCTCATCGGCGCCCCAACGCCCCTCGTCGCGAGAAATTCAAATCCCGACAGAAATCGCGAAGTGCGGCTTATACGGCGAAATTAAAATTTGAAAAATTTATTTCATCGCAATTTATCATTCTCATCGTCACCCCAACGCCCCTTGCCGCAAGAAATTCAAATCCCGACAGAAATCGCGAAGTGCGGTTTATACGGCAAAATTAAAATTTGAAAAATTTATTTCATCGCAATTTATCATTCTCATCGTCACCCCAACGCCCCTTGCCGCAAGAAATTCAAATCCCGACAGAAATCGCGAAGTGCGGCTTATACGGCGAAATTAAAATTTGAAAAATTTATTTCATCGCAATTTATCATTCTCATCGTCACCCCAACGCCCCTTGCCACAAGAAATTCAAATCCCGACAGAAATCGCGAAGTGCGGCTTATACGGCGAAATTAAAATTTTAAAAATGTATTTCATCGCAATTCATCATTCTCATCGTCACCCCAACGCCCCTTGCCACAAGAAATTCAAATCCCGACAGAAATCGCGAAGTGCGGCTTATACGGCGAAATTGAAATTTGAAAATTTATTTGATAGCAATTTATCATTCTCATCGTCACCCCAACGCCCCTTGCCGCAAGAAATTCAAATCCCGACAGAAATCGCGAAGTGCGGCTTATACGGCGAAATTAAAATTTGAAAATTTATTTGATAGCAATTTATCATTCTCATCGTCACCCCAACGGCCTTCATCGCGAGAAATTCAAATCCCGACAGAAATCGCGAAGTGCGGCTTATACGGCGAAATTGAAATTTTAAAATTTATTTGATAGCAATTTATTATTCTCATCGTCACCCCAACGCCCTTCATCGCGAGAAATTCAAATCCCGACAGAAATCGCGAAGTGCGGCTTATACGGCGAAATTAAAATTTGAAAAATTTATTTGATCGCAATTTATCATTCTCATCGGCGCCCGCACGCCCCTCACCGCGAGAAATTCAAATCCCGACAGAAATCACGAAGTGCGGCTTATACGGCGAAATTGAAATTTGAAAATTTATTTGATAGCAATTTATCATTCTCATCGTCACCCCAACGCCCCTTGCCGCAAGAAATTCAAATCCCGACAGAAATCGCGAAGTGCGGCTTATACGGCGAAATTAAAATTTGAAAATTTATTTGATAGCAATTTATCATTCTCATCGTCACCCCAACGGCCTTCATCGCGAGAAATTCAAATCCCGACAGAAATCGCGAAGTGCGGCTTATACGGCGAAATTGAAATTTTAAAATTTATTTGATAGCAATTTATTATTCTCATCGTCACCCCAACGCCCTTCATCGCGAGAAATTCAAATCCCGACAGAAATCGCGAAGTGCGGCTTATACGGCGAAATTAAAATTTGAAAAATTTATTTGATCGCAATTTATCATTCTCATCGGCGCCCGCACGCCCCTCACCGCGAGAAATTCAAATCCCGACAGAAATCACGAAGTGCGGCTTATACGGCGAAATTGAATTTTTAAATTGGACAGTGTCGGGATTTCGACCGTGTCGGGATTTTGACTTGTCGGGATTTCGACCCTGTCGGGATTTTGACCTGTCGGGATTTCGACCCTGTCGGGATTTTGACCTGTCGGGATTTCGACCCTGTCGGGATTTTGACCTGTCGGGATTTCGTCTGTCGGGATTGTGACTTGTCGGGATTTCGTCTGTCGGGATTGTGAACGGAACCCGTTAGGTACATACGCACACTCCCGACATGACTAATTTGGTAGAAAATTGCCTATGGCGCTAGACCAGAGTTGGGCACGGTTTCAAAGACAGAAAGCTCTATTCTCACGTATTTCTATGGTTCAACAGGTCTACTGCGCATTTTCAGAGATTGAGCAAGTGTCTAGTGTATTTCTAGGAAGACAACCGACGAGTTAAGCACTTCTTCTGTGCATTTCTAGAAGGTAAGCTAGTCCATTGCCATCAGTAACAGGCCTACAACGGTAAAATAATCAAAAATTACATTTCACTCACAGTTCGAGAAATATGTGATAGATGGCAGCACTATAACAAGCATTACACAGAAACAAGCTTCACGTTAAATTTAGGTTCACAACACGGACACGCACATTCCAGCATGTACCAATTCGTTAGAAGTTCCGCAGAGGAATATAGACAAGGTACATGTGTGGTTTAGTAGTAATAGTCCATTGCCATCTTCTTCGACAGCTGTGTAATTTCAATCAGCAGCGGTCCTTGGACATTTTCGATTACGAAGGAACTCGATTGGTAGCTGTTCTTGGCCATCTTATTCGACGACAGTGGATTTGCCTCTGACGGTCCTTCGTCCACTTTCTTCGACGACTGAAGAATCATCTCTGACGGTGATTAGTCATCTTCTCCGACAACTGACGGATAGCCTCGTGCGCTTAGTCACTTTCTTTGACAACTGATGGATCGCCTCGAACGCTTAGTCATCTTCTTAGACGAATGAGGGATAGCCTCGGACGGTGCTTAGTCATCTTTTTCGACAACTGATGGATCGCCTCGGACGCTTAGTGATCTTCTACAACTGATGGATCGCCTCGGATGTTAGTCATCTTCTTCCGCAACTGATGGATCATATCGGACGCTTACTCATCTTTTACGACGACTCAGGTATTACCTCTAACGGTCCTTGGCAATATTCTTCGGCGACCGATGGGCTCTCCTATAACGGTCCTTGACTATATTATTTGATGAGTGAAGGGTTGTCTGTGACAGTACCTGGCCGTCTTCTTCGACGACTGAGGAACTCGATCAGTTGCTGAACATAGCAGTAGTAGGTAGTAGTATCATCTTCGATGGATGGTGACTCAGCAGTTATTTTCGTGTAATTTCTTCGATGGCACGAGGCTTTCACGACACGAAGCCTCGACGGTACTAACGTGACCGAAGAAATAATGAACCACTGCCCGATTGAGTTCCTCAGTTATTTCAAGCTGAAACTATGACGGCCATCATACTCGTGCTTACCCAAAGACTCTTAACTCCGTATGCGTAAAAAAAACATTCTGACATAATTCAAATGTAACATCGCCCATTTCGAGCGAGTTCATCCTTTGCAAAATGTGCCGCTAATATTTTCTAGAGCCCCCGCTCCTTCAGGCGCGGATCTAAGACAACGTTCCGGGAGAGGCAAATCGTGTGAGTTTCTTGGATCATCTCGAATTTTACGGGACGGACAAATTTTCCCCCATATTATCCGGCTCTTGGGAGAGGGTGTCGTTCTTTTCACCCTCCCTGTGGATCCGCGCCTGAGTGAAGGCAGATATAGTCCTCAGATGACGAGAAGAGTTACGCGAACCCCCCCTCTCTGGAGAGGGTCCATTTCGGCGCGGGGAAAGGATAAAAATTACCCCGGGTTGCCACAAGTAAAGGCTGTCTTGGCGTAAATCTCTGTTACGAGGGTATTCTTCACGCTTCAGTCAACTCCGTCAGTCTTCATGCTGGAGTGAGCTGCGCTTTTTGTGTTGGCGTTTGTCAAAAGATGTACTCGAAAATTGTTATAAATTTTGGAAGTAAATTAAATTTTTTAATTTAAAAAATTTGAATTTTTATTAAATTTAATATTTTGAACTAAAATATTTTATACAGAAAAAAATTTGAATGGAGTAGCGATCATTTAGTAATGAAGGGAGTAAAATTAGTTCAAATTAATAATTAAATTCCTAAAATAACAAAATAAATTAATTGTTAAATTACTTTAAATTAATAATTTAATACAAAAGGAGTATTATTAATTTAATAATAATAATTTACTGCTACTGTAAATTATATTGCATTTTCTTCGGTTTAATTTCTATACCGCAACAAGAGAATGCCACCTGCTAGCAATTAGTCTTCTGTTTACCTTCTCTTATAGCCATACCATCGTCTTTTTTACTTTCTCCACAGAAGCTACTCATATGGGCTTTTTAAATAGGTGACAAATAAAAAGATTGAGCATGCCTGCTTGTCAAGTTTGCAGTTACGTCTATAGCCACCTTAAGGGCATGCCCCCACAAGAGCAGGGATCCAGCCCTGGGGCCCTGGATGATTCTAATCAATTTTTACAACTATAAATTCATTTTAGAGTGACCCGTCGAAGATTCAAATCTGATAGCCCGGCTGCAGGATGTGGGGGCAATGCTTAAGGGCATCGGAAGAATGGTTCTCTCATGCTGCCAAGGGATCCTGGCTGGGATCTCTCACCGGACATCCATTTTGAATTTACAGTGTGGAAAAAAAAAGAGAAAATTTTAAGAATTCTTCTATAGGCTGGATTTTGTCATCCCATCCTGCGTCTTCAGCTCGTCTGCCTCTACGTACGCGTCTACGAAGGTTACCATCAAGGTCCATGGGTTCGCATCCGGGCATAGAACATTCGAAGCAAGTTCTTTACCTACGGAACCTAGGGCGACCACCGATGGATGGAGCCTTCATTTCCCACTCAACTCCACTGGTTGGAAATTGCCGTATGGCGATATATGACCGAAGTTGGTGTGCGGTGTAGTAGTCCATCCTTCTGGGGGCCATGGTCGAAAATGTTTTATACGAGCAGTGTTCAGCTTCAGCTTGATGCATGGAACTGATTATTAAAAAAAGGCTGGAGTTTTCGATCTCTTCTGCGGAATAAAAAATATATTTTTTGTATTAAAATAATGTGCCGTAAGTGCTCGAGCAGCCGGGCCGTCTTAAGAGCATCACGGGCTTTCCCGGGCCAATTGATTTTTCTGAGGCCCCTACCACGTAAATTCTGGAAAATTTCAACCAGATCTTATTTTTGTGAATCTAATGCGACAATCTCTTAAGACGACACTGTCGAACAGCCGGTGTTTACGCAAGAAAAGCCCTGCGATGACGACGTTATCGAGAGCACTGCCGTGGCGCTTTTAGTGAAATTTCTAGGAGGCCAAATAGCGCCAAACGGGAAAGCGCCGTTGCTAATGCGCTATTCTCGATGGGCATTTGCTTTGCCTAAAAGTAAATAATAGAATCGTCCCACGTGACGTAATGTGACGTAGCCAGTGTTCTTCTTGTGATCGGTGAACTATACCTATAGCTGCGAATGAAGCAAATGCAGATATCTTTAGCGCTGAAATGAGTAGAGGGCAAGCACCTTCAGCTAGACAAGATCATTGTGCGATTATCTACATAAAGACAATGGTGCGATTACGGACTGATTGACTGTGATGATCACAATTTTTATTCTAGATTCCTTATTGTATATATGTTTGTATGAAATTTTATTGTTTGTTATTTTCACAAAATTAATAAACTTCCGGATACACTCATCCTCCGGAAAGGCTTCGATACCTCTCTGACATGGGAAGCGGGGTCGAGTCCTTCAATGTTCAGCTGCAAAGGAGTGGAGGCAGATATCTTCACCAGTGCATGGAGTAGAGGTAGACATCTTCAGTTGCGAATGGGGCTGAGCCAGATATCTGCAGATGTGAATGGAATGGAGGCAGGCATCTCCAGCTGCGGATGGAGTGGAGGCAGGCATATTCAGCTGCTAGCTGCTAATGGAGTAGAGGTAGACATCTTCAGTTGCGAATGGAGCTTAGCCAGACACCTGCATATGTTAACGGAATGGAGGCAGACGTCTTCCGTTGCGGGTGCAGTGGAGACAGACATCTTCAGCTGCGAGTGAAGGCAGTCATTTTCAGCTGAAAATGGAGTGGAGGCAGATATCTTCACCTGCGAATGGAGTAGAGGTATATATCTTCAGTTGCGAATGGAGCTGAGCGAGACACCTGCAGATGTGAATGGAATAGAGGCAGGCATCTTCAGCTGAGAATGACGGGAGAGGCAAATCGCGTGAGCTTCTTGGATCATCTCGGATTTTACGGGACGGACAAATTTCCCCCATATTATCCGGCTCTTGGGAGAGGGGGTCGTTCTTATCGCCCTCCCTCTGGATCCGCGCCTGAGTGAAGGCACATACCTTTAGCTGCGAATGAAGCGAATGCAGATATCTTTAGCGGTGAAATGAGTAGGTTCAAGCACCTTCAGCAAGACAAGATCAGACATCGTCAGCTGCGAATGGAGTGGAAGCAGGCAACTTCAGCTGCGAATGAGCCGAGGCAGATATCTTCAGCTGCTAAAGGAGCGGAGGCATGTCATAGGTTCATTGTATCTTCCGTACGGGACGTGCAAATTTCCCCATATTATTCGCCTGTTGGGAGGGGCGATCGCCCCATTAAACCCCTCTCCCCCCCCCCGTGAATCCACCCTGTGACCTTGTACTTTGACCACAAGTTCCTGTGATTTATTTTTTTAACATGACACGAATCCCAGAGTAGAACAGAATATTGACGGCAAGTAACCAGGAGGCCATCTCGAGATACATACGTGGTATGGAATATGTTACCCAGAACCTTTCCCCGATAATAAAGGCCTAAAGGAGGGAAGCAAAAGAAATATATATATATACATTAAAGGGAGTCCCTACAGGTTGCCCTGGTGAACGCATTTTCATCCCTCGTCGACTTATTACCAACGACGATTATCGATTCGGTTCCGAACCCTCGTCCTCTTCATTCTTTTTTTCCCATCTGATGTAAGAGAGAGTATCATCTCTCTCTCTCTCTCTTCCCATAAGATGATCTCATCATGAACGGGGGGTTTTGGGGGCGGAATGGGTGGGTGCCCTTGTTAATAACGCTTTACTTGTTCGTGGTAAGAGCCCCCTCAGATTCGAAAGCGATTTTGCGCCCTCCTCTAACTCTACTTCTGGCAGCTTTTCGGATGAATGGATGATGTCGAAGTCCGGACCGGAGCCGCCCCCTTTTTTCAAGTGTCTCTCGGATCAACACGTGCGAAAAAACGGCCAGGCTTCGACGGTTTTTCATTCGCTTGAAGACGTGCCACGTGTTTTTTTTAGTTTTTCATTTTACCCAATAAATGGGTCGTTATATTAATTTGAAGATAAAGGATTACATATTCATGATCCATTGATTAGATGGATCGCGGATGGGACTATTAAAAAGTTTGGGAGAATATGTGTGTGTATGTGTGCAGTGGTGCATTTACGGGGTGGGGGGGGGGAGCTTTTTTTAGCGGGGCTATAGCCCGGAGCTGCAAGTTCAGAGGGATGGCAGATTTAAGGATTGAGTGCAGAAGAATGTTTTTAGAATGGGAGAATTGCGGCAAAATTTGTATGAATCTCAATAAATCCATCTCTGCCCAGACAGCAAAGGGACTAGGTTAGTGAGTGACCAAGAGCCTAGCCTAGAGAGTTTGCAAACGTAACAATAGATCATCAACATTACCTCTCTAGATCATAGTTTCCCAACCTTTTTTGTCCCATCGCCACCTTCTTCAGAATTTTTTTTCTCCCATCGGCCCCCAACGCAATCTAACCCATAGGATCCTATATTAAACCCGTAGCTTCTACCGTCCCCTTGGAACATTCCATCGCCCCCCAGGGGGCGTTAACGCCCAGGTTGGGAATCACTGCTCTAGATCATCTTTTTGATGATCTAGAGAGCGTGAAAACTTGTGAATGACCAAACCAGTGACCTAGAGAGCATGCAAGCATGTGAATGTCCAAAAGAATGACCTAGAGCATGAGTAATAATATACTATCATTACTCATGCGTAAACATAGTAAATGATAGAAAGAGTGACCACATGTCAGTGAGCGATCAGAAGACTGACCTAGAGCGTGTGCAAGTATGTAAGTGACCAAAAAGATGTGCAAGCATGCGCGTAACCAAAACATTGTGCAAGCATGTGAGTGACGGCTGTGCAAGCAAGTGAATGACTAAAAGAGTGACGTAGGGAGCGTGCGAGAGCATGAGAGTGACCAAAAAATTGACTTAGAAACACAGGTGTACTTGCAGGAGTTGGGCAAGCGGGTTATAGCACAGGGTGGCGAATTCGAGGAAAGAGTAGTCAAGAAAATTAGGCTAGAAAATGGAAGAAGGTAGTTAAATTCGTGCTGCCCACAGGCAGCAGAACCTTAAATGCGCCTCTGTGTGTACGTGTGAGCATCGTGGATGAAGTATGGCAGGTCTTTGAACGATGTTACATAGTTAAGTGTTATACAGTCATATTGTGCACTTCCCCACAGGCCAACTAATTTTGAAGAAAAAATATACGTAAAGGGGTGTCCACTAAAATAATATATACATAACAAACAACCATATAAGAAAACGGGGGCGATATTCAAACAGAAATGGACTGAAACGGTTGGAGAGAAACGCATGATGATGGTGGAAGTAAATACACATATAGTATTATGCATTATAAATATACAGGGTGCTCTGTAAGTCCTAATGCGGCCTTTAACTCACCAACCGTTCGTAGTAGAGGTGTGGTTCTAATTTAAAAGATTCTCTAAATGTGTTCGGAAATTTCTCTGTACCATTTTCGAGAGGTGAAAATACAGTGTGAGCCACAAATTAAAAAAATCTAAATTTTTATACTGTCTCCCTGTTTTCTTCGAATTAGAATGTTGTTGACTTCCTGAAAGCTCCTATAATTAGAAGGTTATTGCCCTGTCTCTCACGAGACCAACAAAAAAAAAGTTTCATGTTTCCAATTGCAATATTCACTGAGATATTCGAATAGGAAAATCGGAGAAAAGTTGACAAAGAACATTATAAAAATGAGGGAAAGAGACATTAATCCCTTTCCTTTATGTTGTTCTTTCCCAACTTTTTTTACCAATTTTCGGAATTCAAATATCTCAGTGAATATTTCACTCGGAAACGCGGAATTTATATTTTCTGGTCTCAGAAGAGACAGGGCCAACAACTTTCTAATTGGGAATAAGAGAACAGTGGGACAGGAAATATTTTGTGACACACTGTATTTTCACTCTGGAAACTGGTACAGAGTAATTTCTAAAAAAATTTTGAGAATTTTTTCTAACTTGAACCATATCTCTACGACGAAAGGTTGATGAAATAAACGCCATATTAGGACTTGTAAGACACCCTGTTTACAGTTTATTAGATCAGGCATCACCTTCATTGAGGCTGGAGAGCATTGCATGACACCTACTCTCCCCCCCCCCCCTTCCTTCTCGTAGCTCTGCGCATGCATTAAAAGAGGTGCTGTCTTGTAAGGCAGGAGTTTTGTAAACTTTTTTGTGCTCGTAGTATACCAGAAAGTGCCATTAGGGGTTCTTCTGCCATCGAAGGAGATGAGTAAAGACCCGATCGAATTCATCATCCAACGGAGAATATTGCAAAGGACCTCTAATGATCGAGTTCCTCAGCCATCGAAGAAGATGACAAAAAGTCTGTTACTGATCGAGCACTTATCCAACGGAAAAGATGGTGAAATCCTGACTGCTGTCAATCGTCAGACATCGAAGATGGGACAAAGACTTCTGATGATTGAACCCCCTCAGCCATTGAAGAAGATGGCCAAGGACCTCTGATGATTGAACCCCCTCAGCCATTGAAGAAGATGAGCCAAGGACTTCTGATGATTGAACCCTATCAGCCATTGAAGATGAGGCAAGGACCTCTGATGATTGAATCCCCTCAGTCATTGAAGAAGATGAGTCAAGGACCTCTGATGATTGAATCCCCTCAGCCATTGAAGAAGATGGCCAAGGACCTCTGATGATTGAATCCCCTCAGCCATTGAAGAAGATGGCCAAGGACCTCTGATGATTGAACCCCCTCAGCCATTGAAGAAGATGGCAAAGGGCCTCTGATGATTGAATCCCCTCAGCCATTGAAGAAGATGAGACAAGGACTTCTGATGATTGAACCCTATCAGCCATTGAAGGAGATGGCAAAGGACCTCTGATTATCGGACCCCCTCAGCCATTGAAGAAGATGGCCAAGGACCTCTGATGATTGAACCCCCTCAGCCATTGAAGAAGATGAGCCAAGGACTTCTGATGATTGAACCCTATCAGCCATTGAAGATGAGGCAAGGACCTCTGATGATTGAATCCCCTCAGCCATTGAAGAAGATGAGTCAAGGACCTCTGATGATTGAATCCCCTCAGCCATTGAAGAAGATGGCCAAGGACCTCTGATGATTGAATCCCCTCAGCCATTGAAGAAGATGGCCAAGGACCTCTGATGATTGAACCCCCTCAGCCATTGAAGAAGATGGCAAAGGGCCTCTGATGATTGAATCCCCTCAGCCATTGAAGAAGATGAGACAAGGACTTCTGATGATTGAACCCTATCAGCCATTGAAGGAGATGGCAAAGGACCTCTGATTATCGGACCCCCTCAGCCATTGAAGAAGATGGCAAAGGACCTCTGATTATCGGACCCCCTCAGCCATTGAAGAAGATGGCAAAGGACCTCTGATTATCGGACCCCCTCAGCCATTGAAGAAGATGGCAAAGGACCTCTGATGATTGAATTCCCTCAGCCATTGAAGAAGATGAGCCAAGGACTTCTGATGATTGAACCCTCTCAGCCATTGAAGATGAACCCAGGACCTCTGATGATTGAACCCCCTTCATGCATTGAAGAAGATGGCCAAGGATCCTTAATGATCGAACTTCTCAGCCATCGAAAAAAACCGATTAACAATGAATACAGCCAAGGTTAGCAGTCAGTTGAGTTCGTCACATTCAACAAAGAAGATGACAAGTACTTCTGACGATCGAGCTCCCCCACCGTCGAAGAAGATGACCAGAGTAGGCAGCTGATAGAGTTCTTCATCCAACAGAAAAGATGGTGAAGGACATCTACCAAACTATACGTGAACCTCGTCCATATTCCTCTGTGGATCATCCATATTCTTCCAAAGAACGAATTGGTGCATGTTGAATGTGCTTGTACGTGTAGTGAACCTAACGTGAAGATTGTCTCTGTATAATGCTCGTTATGTGTAGTGCCGTCATCTGTCAATAATTTTTCTAACTATGAGTGAAGCGTAATGACTGAATAATATTGTACCGTTGTAGGCCTGTTGCTCTCTGTGGCGAGACCTTTTAATGGGGAGATCGGCTCTCTCATTTGCGACTCGAAGTTAGGAACCATAGAAAACCAACTACAGCCGACCATCACCGTGGCGACGGTGGGGGTTCAAACCAGGATTCTCGCGATGCGAGTCCGTCACGATGACCACAGCGGCTGGTAAATGACCGAACTCCTTAGCCATCGAAGAAGATGTACAAAGATCGCTCCTCATCGAGTTCTAGCAACAACGGAGAAGATGGCCAAGGTTCGTTGTCAGTTGAGTTCGAAATTCAACAAAGTCGATTGTAAGTAGATTGGGAATTTGAAATTCGCAATTTCCAGTTCCGAATAAGAGCGTATGCAGAATCGACTTTTGAAGGGGGCTTAGAATATTTCAGGGAATTTTATTTTAGACAAATTTCAAGTTATAAATCTTCAAAAAAAGTATTGATATTGTGAAAAATTGATTAAAATAGCATAGAAGATTAATAGAAGATTCTTTCGATATTTTAATTTTTTCACAATAAAACTCAAAAAAAAAAACTTTTTATATAATTTTTACAATACTTTTTTGTTATATTAAGTGGGGAACAAAGTTCTTGCCAGAAATGATAGGTAGCGCCAGATGAGCTGCGGTATACGTGTTTACAGTCGAATTTGCATAATCGCCGTCGTTTTGGGAACGTTAAAGCGTGTTCTGGTAGTACGCAAAATTTTGCAACTTTTAGGTGTAATACGGGACGTGTAAAATGTCTGTAATCTAATTCTGAGCCGGATCATTTCTTTTCTTCACAAATGTAGAATTTATTTGATTTGTAGCAAATTCTTTTTAATTTAAGTTGATTGACGTTAAAACATGCTTGCGAACTTACAATTTATTTAAAATAATAATCAACAAAATTTGCTAAATCTTGAAATAAACTCAAAATTAAATTCCAATATAATGCAAATTTCTTCCAGAAAAAAATTGAGAAATAGTTACGACGCATCCCGACAGATAACGCTGGATTGCGTCTTTGAAACGAAAGGAGAATCTATTGAGCTAGGAAATATAAGAAACGGATGTGTGGTGGATACGAACTTTTTTTTGGGCGTTGTCGGGTATATGCTAAACACTCTCATCGACTTTATATACTTTTTTAGTATGGGGGGGGGGGAAGAAGCCCCCCCCCTTTTTTTATTGATATTAGTGACACGCTGTGCATCTGCTGACGCCCCGGAGTGGTAATTTAACCCGTTCGTGAGCAAATGTTGACATGCGGCTGGCGCTGCATGATTCTATCACTCTTCGGGCAGAGTGTGGAAATCCACACGCGAGTGGTGGAAGGAGTAATGGAGATACGCCTTCTATTGCCTCATCTCTCAAGTATCTTTCGCCATACCTAGGGTGACTGTACGTCCCGCATTTCCCCGGACAGTCCCGGTTTTTTTTCTGTCTTTCCAGTTGTCCCGAATTTTTTTGACGATTTTTCACGTATTTTCAGCGAAGCTAACTTGCTTTTTTCCCCCCTTCATTTTATTATTTTTCAAACCAGCTATTAAAGTTATCTTCCCAACTCAGAAATTACAGTACGGTAATCACGACTACAAATAAGAATATTCATCTCACATACGAGTGTCGTTTTGGAATTTTTCAGTAGAGCTTCATTTCACGCGATTGGCAACGTTTCTGCGATTTTAGCATGAGTTGGCAACTCCTGTTACCGTATTTTCCTCGGACAAACATGGCCAGACTAGCCATATCATTCTGTCTATAATTATTTCAAAATGCCTATAATGATATTTCATTACGTTATCAGATTTTATGGGTGCGTGTACTGTATACAGGACATAGGCGGAGATAGACTTGGAAGTCTGAGGGGGCGCGGTCATTATTACTGGTGGGCACGATGATGATGATGCCAATTCATATATACACATATTCATTAGATCTGTCTACTCCACCTGACGGTGAGGGTAATGCCCCCCTCCCGTATCACCGCCCATGATACAAGATTTTGTAAGTGCTGATGCGGCCTTTATCTCATGAACCGTCCGTAGTAGAGGTATGATTCAAATGTTAAAAATGCTCAAAATACATTCAAAAATTACCCTGTACCAGTTATTGAGAGTGAAAATAAAGTGTGACACGTAATATAAAATATACATATTTATACCAACCCCCCCCTCCTCCAACTTGCAATTAAAAAGTTGTTGTCCTGGCTTTTCTGAGCCGAACAAAAAGAAACACCATTGTTTTAAACTGAGACATCTGAATTCAAAACACCGGAGGAGAAGTCGTGAAATAACAACAAAAAAGCTAACGAACAACGCTTCCCTTCCCCCATTTATGTTGTTATTTCCCAACTTTACTCTTATTTTTGAATTCGAATATGTCAGTGAATATTGCACATAAAAAACATAGGATTTTTGTTGTTTGACTCAGTAGAGACAGGACCACAGCTTTCTAATTGGAAGTTAGAGGACGGTGGGGAACGGACTGAATAAAAATTAAGGTTTTTACCACACTGTATTTCCACTGTCAAAACCGGTACCAAGGTGGTTTTTGAACACATTTTGATAATTTTTTTAAATTGAAACCACACCGCTACGGTGAACGGTAATGAATGAGATAATTCCATAATGAATGAGATAATTCCATAATGAATAAAAATTCAGAACTAATGAAATAAATAATATATGATTTGACAGATGAGAAAGCTTTAAACGATTTGGGAGTTTGGGGGGGGAGGCTGTTTGATTCGGGTCTGAGTCTCTTCGGCCCGGAATAGAAACAAAAATAAATAAAATAGGCATTTAGTCACCAGAAGTTAACTTTTTCAGCCCCCTCTATTATTATTGATGGAAAAAAAGGGTTAATACTCGACGATTTCTCCAAAAATTTTCACTTCTATTACCGTGAGTTCGTCCCGCCTCAAAGAACGCTGCCCGGTGCGACCGCACCCGTCGGCTATGAGCATAATAATAAGAAAACTCATCGTTTCCAGCAAAGGACTCATCGACGCATCGACGAATTCCAATTTTCCACATGAAACATTTATCATATCCCGATTATTATTTTGTATCAACATTACTGTTACTCTCTTCCGGACGTCGATACAATCGTAATTTCGTCGATATTTTCCAAAGACAAAATTAAATGTTCCCCCCCCCTCACCCCCTTGGTTATTACCGTGATGAAAAGAGTCGCATGTGTGTCCATTGTATCGAATGAATCCTCCTCCCTCGGTAAATTGCCCAACGGCAAATCCGTAGAAAGGATGGAAACGGCAAACAATGAGACATATAAGGAATCCTCTTCCATCATGTCGGACTTGAGTAAACATTGGCGTCTAGATGAATTTCTACCTAATATAATGATGGTATCTTTTCTTGACGTGGTTCGGGCTTGACTTTTCAAGCATAAAAGCCAAAGGAAGTGAGTCGCAAATGACCGTCATTCCGAGATAATGAGACACCACGGATTTCAATGGAGATTTTGACTTCGCGGTTTGTCCGCCCTCGGGGTTTGATGTCGAGAGTGTGACACCTTGTGCACAGTCGTAACACATATGCCGTGCCTTTATGTTTTGTGGAATGAATGTATGACTCTAATGACGGATTCAATTAGTCGATAATCTTTCGAATACCAGAAGTCTGCTGTTGTTTTTTCGAGTCTCAAGTGCTATTGATGCTTTCCCTGAATTTGTAATCAGAGACTCGCTCTTTTCTGAATTTATGCTATCCTTGTCGATTTCTGAATTAATGAACGCCCTTGTACTTTTCTATATTTTTGGTCACACTTGCCTTTTCTGAATTTATGCCGTCGTTGGTGGCTGCGGTATTCACCCTGTTCTTGTTGGTTGCGATATTTATGCACCCCCCCCCCTGTCTTTTTCTGAATTTGTGCTATCCTTGTCGGTTTCAGAATTTATGCTGTTCTTGGCAGTTCCTGAGTTTATGCTGTTCTTGGCAGTTCCTGAGTTTATGCTGTTCTTGGCAGTTCCTGAGTTTATGCTGTTCTTGGCAGTTCCTGAGTTTATGCTGTTCTTGGCAGTTCCTGAGTTTATGCTGTTCTTGGCAGTTCCTGAGTTTATGCTGTTCTTGGCAGTTCCTGAGTTTATGCTGTTCTTGGCAGTTCCTGAGTTTATGCTGTTCTTGGCAGTTCCTCAATTTGTGTTATCCTTGTCGGTTTCAGAATTTATGCTGTTCTTGGCGGTTCCCGAATTTATGCTATCCTTGTCGGTTTCAGAATTTATACTGTTCTTGGCGGTTCCTGAGTTTATGCTGTTCTTGGCGGTTCCTGAGTTTATGCTTTTCTTGGCGGTTCCTGAGTTTATGCTGTTCTTGGCGGTTCCTGAATTTGTGCTATCCCTGTCAGTTTCAGAATTTATGCTGTTCTCGGCGATTCCTGAATTTGTGCTATCCTTGTCGGTTTCCGAATTTATGCTGTTCTTGGCGGTTCCTGAATTTGTGCTGTCCTTGTCGGTTTCAGAATTTATGGTGTTCTTGGTGGTTCCTGAATTTGTGGTATTCTTGTCGGTTTCAGAATTTATGCTGTTCTTGGCGGTTCCTGAATTTGTGTTATCCTTGTCGGTTTCAGAATTTATGCTGTTCTTGGCGGTTCCTGAGTTTGCGCTGTCCTTGTCGGTTTCAGAATTTATGCTGTTCTTGGTGGTTTCTGAATTTATGCACCTCTGATTTCTGTATTACTGAATGCTCTTGCTATTCCTGAAGTTATGCTGCCTTTGTCGGTCTCGAGTCCGGGACGGACCGACTTGGTATTCCTTCTATATTTATGAACGTCCTTGGATTTTCTGAATTTATGCTGTCCTTAACGGTCTCAAAATTTGATCTATCCTCGCTCTCTTTGAAATTTATATTGTCCTACCGATTTCTGAATTTACGCTTTTCTGGTCTCCTTTTTGAATTTTTGTACCCCCCATGCCATTTTTTGTATTTATGCTGTCCTTGCTACTTTCAGAATTTTTCTCCACGCTCTTGCTTTTTTTTTTGGAATTTATGTTGTACTTGTTGATTTCTGAATTTATGCATCCGACAGACCTTTTCTGTATTTCTGCACACCCTTGTCTTTTCTGCATTTCTGATCACTAGGGCTAAGATTTTTATGCTGTAGAAACTTCAAAAAAAAAAATGCTCTATAGAAAATGCATTTATGCTGTTAAAAAAACTGTAAATATGCGCTATAAAACGAAAAAATGTGATAAAAAATTCTTATCTCAAATAATATTAGTTTTCGCAAAATAATATGATAATGAGAATTGTTGATTCAGTCTAAACTATGTTGAGCCATTACCCATTGTATGAACAAAAATTCTTCGTTTTACTAACTAATCATCTCATCGAATCAAAATTTCCCTTTTGAGTGTTCTTCCCCCCCCCCCCTCCCACTAATTCAGAATAAATGTGCTGCCATCTATAAGTTAAGATAACTAGTCAAGTACTGTATTTAGCTTTAGAAAAGCATTGCACAAAATCTAAAAAATAAAATAATAATAATAATAATAGTGTATTGAAAAAGAAAAGAAAAAAACTACAATATATATATATATATATATATATATATACAATATTTTACTCAACGAATGTTTAATCCGTTAAGAGTATACCAACATAAATATTTCTGTGGTTAAAAATTATTATCATAATGCAATCATATCTAAATACACAAATATTACTATCGTCCTTGGTGTGACAACACTGTATACTGGAGGGTGAGGTATTAATATGAAATCTATAGTCTGATTTATATTTAGCAGATGGTGTAGGGTTGCCAGAGAAAATAATTATCGTTTCTTTTTTCAGAGCACTTATATTAAAACGTTCAAGTTGGACTTATAATCACCCTAAACACATAGTATACTGAATACGTGAGTAGACCCAAGCAAAAATAAGGTGTATGAATAAATTGAGGACATATAATATTCATGAATGTTTAAATAATTCTTTTTATTCGATAAAAGCTCAATTTCCCGCAATCGCTGAAAAATCTCCCACCTCCCCATTTACCAATTTTTTAGCCGATTTTTCCTCACGAGTTACCATCATCACATGATTAATCTACTTACAGCCACACCCCAGCGTTGTTGAAGGGCTAGTATTTGCACGCTCTAAACCATAGTTTCCCAACCTTTTTTGTCCCATCGCCCCCTTCTTCAGGATTTTTTTTTTCTCCCATCGCCCCCTAACGCAATCTAACCCATAGGATCCTATGTTATAGCCGTACTTTCTACCGCCCTCCCCCCCCATGGAACTTTCCGTCACCCCCAAGGGGGCGTTAACACCCACGTTGGGAATCACTGCTCTAAACATTCAATGTCATTGCTGATTGGTTGGAAGAACCTGAATTTCGGGTTTTTTTCACCAATCAGAAACGATGTTCCATTTTTAGTGCATAAAAATCCTAGCCCTAAGAGCTCTCGTCAGAGACGGGAAACTGGGAAAAACCAGTCTGAAACGGGATTGGAATAGCGGGGGAAAAATTTACTTTTTATATCGGAAATCATGAAATATGCAAAATATGCCTTAAAATTTTGAAAATACGCTCTATCACGTAAAAATAGCGAAGCATGCAAAAAAATAAATTAATAAATAAAATTTAAAAAAAATGCAAAGACAGAAATCTGAGCTCTACTGATCACATTTGCCTTCCCTGAATTCATGCTGTCCTTGTCGGTATCTGAATTTATGCAACCTCTTGCCTTTTGTGAATTTATGCTGTCCTTAACGGTTTCTGAATTTATGCAACGTTTGACTCTTTTCCGAATTAATGCTGTCCTTGCCATTCTCTAAATTTAATCGCTCCCTCGTTCTTTTTGCCAATTTACATTCCCTCATTCTTGCTGGTTTACGAATTTGCTGTCGACCTTGCCAGTTTCTAAATTTATGCAATCATTAGCCTATTTTTGAACGAACGTGACTATCCTGAGTCATTGCTATCCTTAACCGTATCTAAATTTGATCTTTTCTCGCTCTTTTAAAAATTTATATTGCCCTTGCCGATTTCTGAATCTAGATTTTAGAATTTATTCCACGCCCCCCCACCATTGTTTGAATTTTTACTCCTCCTTGCCCATTTCTAAATTTATGATACCCTTGCCTATTTCTGTTGTTATGCATTCCCTTCTATAATTTCGCAAGCCCTTGCGTTCTCTGAATCCCTCTTTTCGGTTTCAAAATTTAATCTTTCCTTGCTTTTTTCGAATTGTTGCTCTTCATTTAGGCTGTCGGTTTTTGAATTTATGTTTTTTTTGCAAATTTCTGAATTTGTTTTTTTTTTGCAAATTTCTGAATTTGTTTTTTTTTTTGCAAATTTCTGAATTTGTTTTTTTTTTGCAAATTTCTGAATTTGTTTTTTTTTGCAAATTTCTGAATTTATGCTTTTTTGCAAATTTCTGAATTTATGCTTTTTTGCAAATTTCTGAATTTATGGTTTTTTGCAAATTTCTGAATTTTTTTTTTTTTTTTGCAAATTTCTGAATATATGTTCTTCTTGGGAAATTTATGAATTGATGCTTCCTCATAATTTTCTGAATTTATTGTTCCTCCTGCTTTTTTTTTGCACGCGTTTTTTAAATTTTTGCCCTACGCCAGTTTATTAAATTTACGTCCCTTTGTTTTTATTTTGAATTGCCCTTCTTCCGTAATGCTGCTTTTTTCGCATTTCTGAATTTCCCTCGTCCTTGTTCATTTCTAAATTTAGGCTCCACAATTTTTTTCTGATTTAATGAGCTCTTTCCCAGGTTTATGCTCCCCCCTATCTGCTGTTTTCCGGATTTGTGGCCTCTGGTCCTATTTTGAATTAAAGCCCCCTTGCCTTTTTTTGAATTTATGCCTTTCCCCCCCCCCCTTCTCTTACAGATTTTTCAATTCATGCTTGCTCTTATTAGTTTCTGAATTCTTGCTCCTTGTCGTTCTTCTCAGAATTTATGGGTTTACGGAAATTTCAATCCCGATGTTTCACCAGCTTTGCGCATATGGTTGACAGAGTGGGTGAGTGACTGTATGAGTGACCAAATGGGCAGGTGAATGAACGCAAGACTGACCTAGTGAGAGGATGAGTGAAAGTATAAGTGACCAAGTGAGTGACAATATGTGTAACAAAGTGAATATGTCAGTGACCATACGAGTAACCAGTTGAAGGAGTGACTGACCGTATGTATGAGTGAACAAGAGGATGGAGTGAGTGATCTTGATACGTCATACGGTTACTTTTATACGGTAATTATCTCAACCCCTTACAGACACTTACACTCACTCATAAGGTTACTCATTTGGTCATTCATTCGGTCAGGGCAGGTGAGATGTCAGGGGCGAATATTCTGGGTGCGGAACGTCGGAGGAGAAATTTTTGGATCCCGAATTCATGCTCCTCTGCCTTCACTCGCAGCTGAGGATGTCTGTTTCATTCGCCGCTGAGGATGTCTGCCTTCGCTTCATTCGAATCTTCATTCGCCTGCCTCCCCTCGCAGCTGAACATGTCTACCTTGGCTTCGGCTTCTCTCGCAGCGGACCATATCTGCCTCGGCTCAATGGCAGCTGAAAATAACTGCTTCCCCCCCCCCTTCATTCGCAGCTTAAGATGCCTGTGTCCACTCCATTCACAGCTGAAGATGTCTACCTCGGTTTCATTCGCAGCTCAAAATACCTGCCTCAGGCACGGATCGGGGGGGGGGGGGTAGGATCATAAGTACGATCACCCCTCCCAAAAGCTGAATAATATGGGAAATATTGTATGTCCCGTAAAATGCGGGACGATTCAATGAACTTACTTACACAATTCGCTTCTCCCGACACACTATCCTGCATCCGTGCCTGCAATCCTCACACCAGAGCCACCTGGCGAGATTAAAATAAATCCAATATAATTACATATATGAGTGAAAAAAAAAATGTTTCGTCAAAGGCAACTTCCAAGATATGATTGAGACATTCGAGCCACAAAATGAAGATAATGAAGCGATATCGGGTGTCGATCTCTTTTGAGGATGGGCACGTGTAGGTTCGTCTTTTTATTTCCGGGGTCTTAATGGCAGGGTAAATAATGGCGACCACGCGAAAAAAGAAAAGGCGAGCCAAAGACTAATTGCGGCGTAATGTGATATGTCGTATATACTCGTTTGGGGACTATTCACGTTGGAGGACTTGGATCACCTCCCTCCGTCCGAAATGCGCCTTCAGTGAATTAAAATCGTTAGGTCATTTTTGGAGGCTTATGAACCACAGAATAGAAGAACCACATTTGTGACGTCTTTAAAGCTGAGAGAACATTCAAAGATAGGGTGACCATAAGTCCCATATTTCCCGGGACAGTCCCGGTATTTTTGGCCGTCCCGACTTTTTGGCAAATGTGTCCCGGTTTTTCCCGTATTTTACACGAAGCCCAACTTGAATTTTTATTCTTTTTGAAGTCAAAGATTGAAATTATTTTTCAACTCAGAAGTTATATTATGATAATTACAACTATAAATAAGAATATTAATCTCCCACATTTGTCTTGGTGAACGTTTTTTTTTTTTTCGTGGAATTCATTTTAATCCACTGCAATTTGCAGTAATGCTTCATTTCCAGCCATTGTGATTTTTCCGTAATTTCAACAATATTTGACAACTTTGTTCGGTTTTGGGTGGCATTTTTGGCGATGTCCCGTATTTGGAATCTCGATTTCCCGTATTCCTCTCGAGAAAATATGGTCAGCCTACTCATAGACATATTTACAGGGGGGAAGGGGGGGGGGGTATGAGCAGGCAATAGCCCATTTTAAAATGCCTTGAAATCTGCAAAAGATGTAAGGTGGGATGTTTATGGTTTTATGGAGCAGTAACCCATTGAGGCAGTTTCTAAGGCAGAAGGTCTCCTCGCGAAGCTCGTGGCGTCCCTGATGAAGGTCATCTCTTCTATAGTCATTGGATGTAGCAGACCGAGCATGCGTCATCTTTACCCAATGGCTATAGGCGAGATTATAGCCACTGGAATAAGGGTTAGTCCAGATAATCCTTATCAAGTCGCCTTAGGTGAGATTACCTTTTTCAGTGACGTCACGAGCTTTGTGTGGGGGCCTGCTATAGATGGGGTGTTGGCTCAACCCTTTCACAAGTGCGGGCCACTGTAGTGATCTGGAAATATGGCGCGGGTCACTGAATTTATTTGAAAACGTGCCGCGGGCTCGTTAAATGACGTGTAAACTTATAGCGGACTTTTCACGTGATCTAAAACTGTGACGCGGACCACTTAGGTGGTCGGGAAATGTTCCACGGGCCACTTAATTAACCTGAAAACTTGCCGCGGGCTCGTTAAATGTTCTGTAAATTTGTTGGGCACATTTTACGGGATCTGAAATTGTGACGCGAACCACTTAATTGAAGTGAAAATGTGGCAATTACACACACAAGTCATATGGAAATATTCCGCGGGTCACTGAATTGATCTGAAAACATGCCGCGGGGTCGTTAAATGATCCGTAAATTCAACCAATTTTTACGAAATTTACAGCATACATGACGCAATACACAAGAGACATACAGCATAGGAAATTAAAATATGTTTAAAAATCATTATTTAATGAAATATGCGTATTTTTGGTAAATTATTATAAACTGCGCATGCGCGAAATTACAGGAAGATGTACGCGATATTGTGAGCTTTAATTTTGAAGTGGCCCGTGGAAACAACAAATAACCGTATACCAACCAATGCTTGGAAAATCTCTTAGTAATCAGCTACTTTCAGCAAGTTTCGAAATTACAGCTCACAACATCACGCATATCTTTCGGAATTACCGAAATTTCACGCATGCGCAATTAATAATCATTCACCAAAAACTCGTATCCGATTGCGAATAATGATTTGCCATATTTTAAATTTCTACACTTATATGTCTCATGCACAGCGTCGTCATGTTTTCTGCAAATTTCGTAACCATTGGTTGAAAACTCGACATGCTGTAAGCAAAAATCATGCGATGAAAATTGGAATTTTTATGTAAAACATTTATACTTTCCTGAATATGTTCTCACTAAAATGCGCAGAAGGGTTGCACGAAGTTGGTATATAATATTTTGCTAGAGTTACGAGTCATTTGTAGCTTTTTTCTCATACAGGGGGTTGATGAAAAACATTTTGTTTTCTTATTTAGTGATTTGTCCTAAATGCACTCGTGACTAAATTTTCACTGGAAATAGGGAGTACCAATGTATAGGGTATATATGAGCAAATTTCAGAAAGATTCGCCCAGTAATTTTCTAGAAATTCGAGAAAAAATGTCTGAACTCCAAAAAGACACAGACTTATGGTAGCATAGTGTATGCATGAAAAAATGAGGATGATTTCAATCCTTAAATGTAATTTGAGGCCGTTGTGTGGGGGATTATGTGCTCGCAAGCACGAGCATCGAACTCTCTGGGAGCAGCACCCTGGTTCTTGAGAGCAACAGGTTGGTGATGCCTGTTTTATATCATAAAGGGTTTACGGAAAATTCACCGGCCAATTCATCGACGGGAAATTCACCGTGGGGTAAATTCGCTGACTAATAATTCACCGATAACACTTCGAGACGAATCAGTGAGCCAGTAAGTGAGGGAGGAATGACCGAGTCAGTCAGTAAATGATACAGGAGTGAGTGAGTGACGGGGTTGTTAGTGTAGGTGAGTGAGCGAGAAAGAGATAGGGTAAAGTGACTTAAGTGAGTGAGTGGGCAATCTAGTGAGTGAGTTTCATGGTGGGCGACCCAGTTGTGGACTGAGTGATCTAGTGAGTGAGTGATAGAATGAGTGACTTATGAGTAAGTGCGTGATCTTATGATTGAGTGTGTGACAGAGCGAGTGACATTATCTGTAAGTGAACGACTTGGTTATTTAGTGCTTGTGACAGAATGAGCGACCTATACAGGGAGTAACAGAGTGAGCGACCTAGACAGGGAGTAACAGAGTGAGCGACCTAGTTAGGGAACGGATGAGTGAGGGACAGAGTGAGCGACATTAAGAGTGAGTGACCTAAGGAGTAAGTGAATGAGTGACCTAAGGAGTAAGTGAATGAGTGACCTAACGAGTAAGTGAATGAGTGACCTAAGGAGTAAGTAAATGAGTGACCTAAGTAGTAAGTTATATAGTGAGCGGCCTGGTGAGGGAGTGACGGGGGAGCGACCCAGTGAGTGATAGAATGAACTACCTATTGATTGACCGAGTGACCTGGTGAGTGGGTGAGTGAGAGCTAGCTAGCTGTAGTGTAGAGACATATCGGTTTCGCTCATTCATTTACTCATTCGTTAACTCATTTGCTCACTTGCTCGTTAACTCATTTGCTCACTTACTCGTTAACTCATTTACTCATTCGTTAACTCATTTGCTCACTTGCTCGTTAACTCATTTGCTCGTTAACTCATTTGCTCACTTACTCGTTAACTCATTTGCTCACTTACTCGTTAACTCATTTGCTCATTTGCTCGTTAACCCATTTGCTCACTTACTCGTTAACTCATTTGCTCACTTACTCGTTAACTCATTTACTCATTCGTTAACTCATTTACTCATTCGTTAACTCATTTGCTCACTTACTCGTTAACTCATTTGCTCACTTACTCGTTAACTCATTTGCTCACTTACTCGTTAACTCATTTACACATTCGTTAACTCATTTACTCATTCGTTAACTCATTTGCTCACTTGCTCGTTAACTCATTTGCTCACTTACTCGTTAACTCATTTGCTCATTTGCTCGTTAACTCATTTGCTCACTTACTCGTTAACTCATTTGCTCATTTGCTCGTTAACTCATTTGCTCATTTGCTCGTTAACTCATTTGCTCACTTACTCGTTAACTCATTTGCTCACTTACTCGTTAACTCATTTGCTCATTTGCTCGTTAACTCATTTGCTCACTTACTCGTTAACTCATTTGCTCACTTACTCGTTAACTCATTTGCTCGTTAACTCATTTGCTCACTTACTCGTTAACTCATTTGCTCACTTACTCGTTAACTCATTTGCTCACTTACTCGTTAACTCATTTACTCATTCGTTAACTCATTTGCTCACTCACTCGATAATTCACTCATGTCGAACTGACGTCGGCGAATTTCCCGAAAATGATCATAAAAACTTTTAATCTCTGTCTATAATATACACGCATTTATTTTCCCACCAAATATTAAACATGCATTTATTTTAGTCCCACCTTGTATATTTTCTTGTATCCAACATTATTTAAAAAAACCAGTTTTATTCATCAAAAAAGTTTTGACGGTTTTGGTTATAAAATGTTTCAGTCAAAAAAAAAAAAAATCTAAAAAAAAAAACATTTTAAGACATTTTAAACGTCCCTCGTTATCTCTGAATCAATTTTTTTTTCCTTTGCCATTTCTCCCGTTTTTTCCGCCCGTGAAAAATAAACTCCAGCTAATGGTTAGCAACGTCTCCCGTATATATATATATTTTTTATTCCCTTCTAGAAAATTCTGTTTGTCTCTCAGATTTAGTCATATCCCAACGAACACTCATGGGACACACAGACAGAGACGCTTTCTCCTCATTCCAAAAAAAAAAACAAAAAAAAAACGGGAAAATAGTCCCGGAAAAAAAAACCCAACCCTGACTCCTTACCTGTTCAATTTTTCATACGTGTTGCTCGCCTTTTTTTTTCTCTCCAGTTTGTCCGCTACCCTATTTCTTGTTCCCTCTCATATCCAGACTTAATCTCCCATAAAAAAAAAAACGGGACGAATCCCTTGTAAAGGTGTAGCTTTGCATTATTAAAAGGCCCTTTAGTAGAGATGTCTAGCTTTAAAAAGGAGGAGGAACGAAGGGGAAAAAAAACGGGATAAAGGATCTGGATACAATCTTGGATCTGTCAGGACATGCTCTCAAGAAACATCAGATTTATTTTGGGAGAATACCGGAGAAGCGAAAAAAAAAACCGTGTTTTTTTGGTGTAAATACGTTTCGACAGGGAAAAATAAAGGGAAAAATCTGTAGTATTTACAGAATTCATCGAATATTCTAGAATGTTTTTTGTTTTTTTCGACTGGACGTTTGCTTTTTTCACGAGTGTTAAATGTTAACCGTTAAAGGTCGAGAAAGGGATAAAGCCGCCATTTTTGATTTTGGTGACTTTTGTTTTGAAGCCAATACCGCCAATGAGGTTATCATAAATATGGGATTCCAGATGTGAAACTGGCTAAAGGAAGAGATGGTGAATTTTTGGAAAGGAAACTTCCACGGGGATTCGAACCCATGCCCGTGTACCGGACGAGTGCGCTACCACTACGCTATAGAATTAGGTGCAATATTTCTTTCTTTCCAAAAGAATCACCATCTTTACATATGGCCAGTTTTCTGAAAATCCTGTATTTACATCAGAACGATGGGGGGGGGGGAAACCTCGTTCTGGACCCCTTTTTTTTCAAACCAATCGGACCTCGAGTTAAACAGGGACAAAAATAGTTGAAGACTTTCATTTATTCCGAAATTATTTCCGTAGTTGATCATTAATTTTGATTAGTTCTGAAATATCTCTTCTTGCTGTATCTTTTGTATTTTTTGTTTTAGTAAAAATGCCTTGCATTTTTCTTATTCATTAGCTCCGTTATCTTCCCAATAAAAATGTCTCACATTTTCACAATATTTTAATGAAAATGTTCCGTGCTTTTCCTGATTTTTCATTCGTCTCATCCCCCAATCTCCCTTTCGATAAAAAACGTGCCAGATTTTTTGGCTCGTTACAGTAAAAACAACCTCTAATTTTGGATCGTTACAAAAAAAACGTCCCGTATTTTTTGGATCGTTACAGTAAAAACAACCTCTAATTTTGGATCGTTACAGTAGAAACAACCTCTAATTTTGGATCGTTATAGTAAAAACAACCTCTAATTTTAAATCGTTACAGTAAAAACAACCTCTAATTTTGAATCGTTACAAAAAAAACGTCCCGTATTTTTGGGATCGTTACAGTAAAAACAACCTCTAATGTTGGATCGTTACAGTAAAAACAACCTCTAATGTTGGATCGTTATAGTAAAAACAACGTCTAATTTTAAATCGTTACAGTAAAAACAACCTCTAATTTTGGATCGTTACAAAAAAAACGTCCCGTATTTTTTGGATCGTTACAGTAAAAACAACCTCTAATTTTGGATCGTTACAGTAGAAACAACCTCTAATTTTGGATCGTTATAGTAAAAACAACCTCTAATTTTAAATCGTTACAGTAAAAACAAACTCTAATTTTGAATCGTTACAAAAAAAAACGTCCCGTATTTTTGGGATCGTTACAGTAAAAACAACCTCTAATGTTGGATCGTTACAGTAAAAACAACCTCTAATGTTGGATCGTTATAGTAAAAACAACGTCTAATTTTAAATCGTTACAGTAAAAACAACCTCTAATTTTGGATCGTTACAAAAAAAACGTCCCGTATTTTTTGGATCGTTACAGTAAAAACAACCTCTAATTTTGGATCGTTACAGTAGAAACAACCTCTAATTTTGGATCGTTATAGTAAAAACAACCTCTAATTTTTAAACGTTACAGTAAAAACAACCTCTAATTTTGAATCGTTACAAAAAAAAACGTCCCGTATTTTTGGGATCGTTACAGTAAAAACAACCTCTAATGTTGGATCGTTACAGTAAAAACAACCTCTAATTTTGGATCGTTACAGTAGAAACAATCTCTAATTTTGGATCGTTATAGTAAAAACAATCTCTAATTTTGGATCGTTATATTAAAAACCTCTAATTTTGGATCGTTACAGTAGAAACAACCTCTAATTTTAAATCGTTACAGTAGAAACAACCTCTAATTTTGGATCGTTACAGTAAAAACGTCCCGTATTTTTTGGACCGATACAGTAAAAACAACTTCTAATTTTTTTTTATCGTTATACTGTTGTAAAAACAACTTCTAATTTCAGATCGTTACAGTAGAAATACTTCGATAAAATTGTCCCGTATTTTCACATTTTTCGCCCCTCCATTTGTCATTTTGACAAAAAAATTCGATTGCCAGATTTGAGTAACCCAATAAATATTCAGTTTATATCTGCCTCTCGTCACGTTGGCGATCTATTTTAGAGAATAACTAGCATATTTTAGTAATTTTGGCGATCACACTTGGCGGCTGTAACTGCGGACCTTAAAAAAAAATAAATAATAATAATATCGATATTAACTCAGTTTTAATTAATTAATTGAAAAGAAACACCCGATTAAGCAGTTTTTTTTTTTTTAAATTCCTTCGAAGACGCCGGTGTGGGTTCATGGGTGGCAAAAGGTGCAGATTCTTGATCCTGGAAATTCTTGGCATCGAATGACTGAGGAAATTTTTTTTTTGGTCGTTGAAATCCGAGAAAATATCCCCAAAACGGGAAAAATTTCTCAAGAATTTCTTTAATGAGCGACGGAATTTCTTTCTCCTCGATCTTTTTTTTTTTTTTGATTTCAGTCCCGTATTTTTCTCCCGGCTTTTAACATGGGAACATTCGCGCTCTTGTTTTCTTAGAAAGCACGGAAGATTGTGTCAACCATGTTAAGCTTGAAATGCCCCTGCGTCAGCTTGAAGTTATTTATTATATTTTTGTGTGTAACATACACTGGTGAAATAAATTAAGAGAATTCGCATATTTTATCAAATTTCATGAAAAGAACTGAACTGAATGTAAAACCACTGCTTCTCGACGAAAATGCAAATCTTGTACGTCAAATACGTAATCATACACGTGTGTGTGTAGGCGGAGCCAGTAGAGAAGCAGGCTTTATAAGCGCGCGTAAGTTAAGACGCATTTCGTTCGCTGGCACACCTCGGCGAATTTCTTGGTGTTATTTTGCAGCAATCGGTTAATTTCAAATTGTAACAGTAAAAATGAGTAACCACCAACGTTTAGATGATGGAATGAGGTGGCGAATTGTGGGGAGGCTAGAAGCAGGCCAATCTCAAGTCCAGATTTGTAGAGAGTTCAATTTAACGCCCAGCGTCGTGTGTAACTTATGGAAACAGTTCCAGGATACCGGATCCATCGAGAGAAAGCCTGGGCAAGGTCGTCCAAGAGCCACGACGGTCAGAGGAGATCGCCATTTGTCGATTATAGCGAGTCGTAACAGGAGTGCTACAGCTTCTCAGCTCTCTCGTGACTTGTATGCAGCCACAGGAACCCGTGTATCAAGGGTGACTGTTTCCAAAAGACTTCATGAGAGAGAGTTGTTTGCAAAAAGAACTGCGGTTTGCGTCCCGCTCACTTCTACGGACAGGAGAATCGTTTATCATGGTGCAGAGAGCATAGAGATTGGAGTATGGATCAATGGGTGACCGTTCTCTTCACTGATGAGTCCCAGTTCAGCCTAAGCACCGATTCTCGCCGTACGTTCATATGGAGAGAACCAGGGACCCGCTACCTACCCTCCAATGTCCACGAAATCGACCATTATGGCGGAGGAGGTTTAATGGTCTGGGCAGGCATCATGTTGGATGGCCGCACACCTCTCCATGTCTTTGAAAGATGCACTGTGATTGGTGTGAGGTATAGGGATGAGGTCTTGGAGCCCTATTCAGGGGTGCAGTTGGCCCTGCGTTCATTATAATGGACGATAACGCGAGACCACATAGAGCTCTTCTGCTCGACGATTTTCTAGAGAGTGAGGATATTCGCCGGATGGATTGGCCAGCCGGATCTCCAGACCTTAACCCTATAGAGCATGTCTGGGACGCTCTGGGGAGGGCAATTGGAACTCGCAACCCCCCTCCGGGAACCATCCAGGGAATGAAAACAGCGTTGCTGAACGAGTGGGACCAATTGCCACAGGAAATGATAAACTGCCTTATTTCAAGTATGAAATCACGCTGCGAGACCTGTATATCTGTAAGATGAGACCATACCCCCTATTAACCCATCTATTAACCCATTTTTTTGTTTATTCTGCAACCGCTGTTTCATACCTTTCGACTCCAACGAGTGTTACGCACGATCATGCGTGTGTATTACAATTATTGAATGGTTATTTGTTTTGTATTGTATCAATGTATGTACATATCAAATTTCATTAAAATCGGTACAGTAGTTCTAGAGATAATCGACCAAGTCTGCAAATTCTCTTAATTTCTTACACCAGTGTATTATATTACACGCAAAAATATACATTCAAACATGCATAGTGCAGTAAGTACAGGGTGTCCCCATAAATTCGTAAATTGGTTAAATTAAATTCATAGAAATTGATGGAAGTGGTATGTTGTGGTAAATGTGATGAATCGGTTGTTATGCATTATAACCGGTCATTATGGTTACTAATCGTCAAGTCAATCGGTAAGTTTGATAAATTTATCACTTTTACCGGTGAATATGCATAATACCCAAGCGTCGTTGGTAAATTTGACGAATACTAAAAAATGAATACTTTTACTAAAGATTATGCATAATCACCAAGGCCGTTGGTAAATTTGATAAATATTAAAAAAAGATCAAAATGAGTCCATTATGTGTTATGATGATGAAAAAATTTTATGATTGTACGAAAGCAAATCACACAGTTATGAACATTTCTTCAATCTCTTCTGTGGCTGAAACGTTCGTAAAGCTCCAGCTGGTGATCCGTGGCTGAGGTTAAAACAACTTCATCGATATTGCTTCACCCACCAACCATCACAGTGAAAGCCTTATGTAAGCGTGCATTACGGGAAAATTCAGAAATGAGCCGTTTTAATCGTATACCCTGTGCATTTTATAGGACTCTGATTTTCATATTGGCTTTCATGCAGCGTCCTCTGTGGCAGAAAATTTAATTTAATTTTTTTATGTGCTAAAACAGGGGATTACTTTACGCAAACCGCATTCAAATATACCAATTACTTCGATTTTTATGAATTTTTAAACAATTTATGAATTTATGGGACACCCTGTAGACCACACATGCTCAACCCATGGCCCGCGGGCCAAATGTGGCCACTCGAAGTCGTCTAATACGGCCTCCGATCTCAAACTATACTTTCGCAAAAATATATTTAGTGCCACATTTCTAACCTCCACATTTCTTAGGTAATCTAGTGATCACTAAAGTGACTCGCGTCATATTTACAGATCATCCGAGTGATCTGCGGCACAGTTGATCCGGAGCACGTAAATGGCCCACGTCATATTTACAGATCGGATGAGTGAACAGCGGCACAGCTCCGGATAAGTGCTCATCTCCTCTCAGTGTAGTAATAGATCACTTGAGTCAACCGCAACACATGTAAAGATCACATTGAGTGACTCGAGGCACAGTTCTAGAACACTTAAGCATCAGATCGAGTGGCCCACAGCACATTCCCAAATCACTTTAGTGACTGCGGCATATTTACATTTCATTTGAATGACCCGTTGCAAATGTGCAGCGGGTCACTCAAACCACTGAAATGGCCCGCACTCTCTTAAAGGTTGAGCACCCTTGCTGTAGAGCAGAGGTTCTGAACTTCTAACTCGCGGAGCCCTTTTCAGTTTATAATTGCTATGGCGGAGCCCTGTCTAACTCGAGGAGCCCTTTTTAATTATATTATTTACATGGCGGTACCCTTTAGGTCTCTTTTTTTGTTTGTTCATCAAATTTATTGATTCATTTTATTATCCTCGAGTGGCCACGGAGCCCCTGGGAAGTGCACACGGAACCCCAAGGGCTCCTCGGAGCACCGGTTGAGAACCGCTTCTGTAGAGTATAGATCGTCCATCGATTTTGTGGGTTCGGCGGTTTTTTGGAGGTTTTTGTAACTTGTACGAGGCTCTCAAAGACGCAATTCAGCTTAACATTCGATTGTCCAGCCTTTACTGCTCTGGAATAAGTGACTCAGCTCTGACATGGCCATTCAAGAAGTTATTCAGATTTTATACAGCCCTAGAGAGGAAAGGCGGACCTCGAAGAAAGAAATTATTCCGCTTTTATGTAGGCGCGTTGATGGAATTATTCAAGTTTTTATAATGCGTTTGAAAATGTTAAGTTTTCACACAGTTTACGGAAAATTCACCGACAACAGTTCGACACGAACCAGTGAGCCAGTGAGTGAGCGAAGAATGACCAAGAGAGTGAGTCAGTAAGTGATACAGTAGTTATTAGTGAGTGAAAGACAAAGTGATTAGTATTTTTTGTGAGCAAAATAATGAGTGAGCGAGTGAGTGAATTAGTGGACGACCTAGTGAGTGAGTGTCATAGTGAGCGACCCAGTTTGAGACTGAGTGATCTAGTGTGTGACAGAATGAGTGACGTAGTGCGTAAGTGCCTGGTAATTGAGAGAGTGACAGAGTTAACAGCCTAGTCAGTTACTGAACAACCTGGTATTTGAGTGTGTGCGCTAGAGTGAGCTACCTAGTTAGTTAGTGAGTGTCATAGTGAGCGACCTGGTGAGTTAGTGATAGAATGAGCGACTTAATCAGGGAGTACCAGAGTGAGTGACTGGGTGAGCTAGAGATAGAATGAGCGACTTAGAGTGTAAGCGAGTGAGAGACCTAGTTAGTAAGTGTGCGAGTGAGTGTCTAATAGAGTGAACCTAGTGAGTTGAACACATAACACTGTTATAGAGCTCACTCACGGACTCATTTTTTCAGTCAGTGACTCATTTTCTCCCTCACTCGTTTACACACACTCACTCGTTCACTCACTCACTCGCTCATTCATTCACTTGTTCATTCACTCATGTGGAACTGTTGTCGGCGAATTGTTTGTCAGTGAATTTTCCTAGCGGTGAACTGCATGGCGGTGAATTGCTGTCGGTGAATTTTCCTAGCGGGGAACTGCATGGCGGTGAATTGCTGTCGGTGAATTTTCCTAGCGGGGAACTGCATGGCGGTGAATTGCTGTCGGTGAATTTTCCTAGCGGTGAACTGCATGGCGGTGAATTGCTGTCGGTGAATTGCTGTCGGTGAATTGCTGTCGGTGAATTTTCCTAGCGGGGAACTGCATGGCGGTGAATTGCTGTCGGTGAATTTTCCTAGCGGGGAACTGCATGGCGGTGAATTGCTGTCGGTGAATTTTCCTAGCGGTGAACTGCATGGCGGTGAATTGCTGTCGGTGAATTGCTGTCGGTGAATTGCTGTCGGTGAATTTTCCTAGCGGGGAACTGCATGGCGGTGAATTGCTGTCGGTGAATTTTCCTAGCGGGGAACTGCATGGCGGTGAATTGCTGTCGGTGAATTTTCCTAGCGGTGAACTGCATGGCGGTGAATTGCTGTCGGTGAATTTTCCTAGCGGGGAACTGCATGGCGGTGAATTGCTATCGGTGAATTTTCCTAGCGGGGAACTGCATGGCGGTGAATTGCTGTCGGTGAATTTTCCGGGTACGTTTTCACGAAGAAGGTATCAATCTTTCCAGGCCCATGAACAAGTTATTAAGCTTCCACACGGCCCTTAAAGAAGTTATTAAGCTTTCACACGGCCCTTAAAGAAGTTATTAAGCTTTCACACGGCCCTTAAAGAAGTTATTAAGCTTTCACACACTACCATTGAAGAAGGTATAATTCATATTACACGGTTCTCGGTGAAGATATTCGGATTTTATACGGCCGTTGTGTGAGATATTATTAAGTGTTCAACGAACCTAAATAAAGTTATTAACCTTTCACGTGTCCTGCGAGTGAGTTATATCGATTATATACTGTCCTTGAAGAAGTTATTGTTTTCACAAATTCTCTTAAAAATGGTTTTATGCTTTCATTCTGCCCTCACAGGAACTATTTACATTTTACACGGCCCTCGAGAAAATTTACATTTTATACGGTCCTTGAAGATGTTTATTAAGCTTTCAAACAGCCTCGAAGGTTTTTTTTTGTAATTTTACGCTGTGATTGCGGCAAGATCTCATGTCGCCCATATGTAATTTGCGACACATGAACTCCGTTACGAGAACTGGGTGGCTGCTGCAGCTGAAAAGGTAAATTTATTAATGCATAAAAAATTTATATGTAAAATATTAACTTCACAATAAACCAACCTATGAATAATTTCACAAAATATTTTTGCATTTAAATTTCCCTTGACACTGGGAATAAAGTGCTACAGCAAGTATGCAAGGAATTCAAAATTATTTTATGGCAACACAAAAATTCTACATGACAAAGATGCGAAAATTTTTGCATTTATAATCATATTCCTGTAACATAATTATTAGTAACACATAATTTATATATCATGCAAATTATTATTACATTTTTATACTTCATCCCTGATTTTACTACTGAAATTAAAGCAATATTCTCGTCGTAAGAACGAGACATTTGGGAATTTTCTAGGTATATCTTGGGAAATGGAATTAACGTAAAAAAAAAAATGTGTCGTTATATGCGATGCCATAACGTTTTCATTGACGTTATTAGCAAGGTTGACTAATATTATTCTCCATAGGAATCAGCCGGGGGGGTTGCCGAATATTCACGTTATAATACGACGACCAGGGTGTCGTTGCAACCGAGGTCATTGAGTTTCACTGTTGTATCTGTTAATACTTACAGTCAACTTACCCCGTACTTCCTAGAAGCTTGTGCACCTTATGGCCACCTCAGCAGTCACGGCATCGCGGATACCAGTCAAATAAGCACACAATTGCTACGAGCGACAACATTTGGGTAGGCGTATTGATCACAAATGATGAGAAACCATGCCAATTTCCCGATCCAGTCTGTAGCGGTGAATACAAGAAGTTCTGGATATCGAACGATAGCGTATAATATAGACAATAGATGGCAGTCATTATGAATGACTTCCGCTTGGCCATCGTTCCCCCACTTGCTCAACCATCACCTGGTTGGGATCGGACAACAACTCATGCGTACTATGCTTAAAGAAATTGTAAAGATTTCACATGGCCGCGAGGAGAGGAATTAAGGAATTAATTCATACTTTATGCGGCTCTCAAAGAAACTATTCCGATTGTAATGGCCCTTGAAGAAGTTATTAAGCTTCCACACGACCCTCGATTAAGTTATTAATCTTTCAATGATCCTTGAAGAAGTTATTAAGTTATCACACGGCCCTTGAATAAATCATTAAGCTATCACACGGCACGTAATTAAGTTATTTTTTTTTTTAACCGAGCACACCTCAGGTCTATCGCCATAGGAAATCTTCTATCTAGTGAATTGTGCCTGAAGTGTATGTACCTAACAGTATGAGTGCGTATCTAGTGTTGTGTATGATTCTTCAGTGCTGCCATCTATATCTCAGAAGTGAAGTGAGTGATGTGTAGTGACTGAATATTTGTACTGTTTGTAGGTCTGTTGCTCTCTGTGGCGAGACTTTCTAACGGGGAGATCGGCTCGCATTTGCGCCTCGAAGTTGGGAACCACAGAAAACCAACTTCAGCCGACCACCACTGTGGTGACGGTGGGGCTCGAACCCGGGTCCCCCGGAGATGTTAAGCTTTTGTACGGCCCGCGAAGAAATAACTTACATTTTATACGGCTTTCGAATTGATTATTCAGATTTTATATGGCTCTGAGAGAAAAAGCTGAACTCGCATCGTGAGGATCCAGGTTGGAACCTCGTTATCGGCACAGTAGTGGCCGGCTCTGAATTTGGTTTTCCGCGATTTTCCTAATTCGAGGCACGAATGCGACCGGTCTCCCATTAAAAAAAAAAAATCTCTCCGCAGAGAGCAGGCAGTCCTACAACACGATACTGACATAACATGAAAATTCAATCCCTTAACTATCTTTGCCTCAAAATATACGACACAGATGGCAGCACTAGCAAGTACGTGAAACAAGCAAAAGTCGGACAACATACATTTGTTAGGGCCTCGCATATACATACACTCACACAACTTGTTCCGACATGAACCGATTCGTTGGAAATTCTGCAGGGGAAGGTGTAAGAAGTACATGTTCGGTTCAGTAGTAATAGTAGCAGTGGCTCTCGGAGAAAATATTCGAACTTTATACGGCTTTCGAAGAAATTGTTTTAACTTTATAGGCTACGGCTCTTGAAAATTCTTAGAACTCGTTCAGCTCTCACACTACCCGCCAATTCAGGGCCGGAAATTAGAGACGAAACAAGGGTAGCCCAAGCACCCATGGCCCGTATGTACTAATGGATACATTTCGTTAATGAAGTTGCCAAGGCGAGGTTTGGACTGAGATTAGGAATAGAAACGGACTGTTAGATTTAGGACCCCGAAGCGTGGATCTCAATACCTCTATATATAGTCATCTTACCTTGCACCCCTTTCAGAAGCTCGGACATTGATGACCCCCACTCAACACTCACGGTACCTATTGGACACCACGCATATTAATCAAAGTACTCACACAATTGCTACGAGCTACATTCGGTACACGTATTGATTCAAAATGATGAAAAACCCACCCAATTTCCTGATCCAGTCTGCGGCGAATACAAGAAGTCCCGGATATCGAACGCTAGCATCTAATATAGACAATAGATGGCATATGAATGGCTTTCGCTTGGCCATCGTTCCCCCCCAACCAACACCTGGTTTGGTGATATGCACAAATGAACCGCAGCAATTACGCTCTTCCAGAGCCCGAGTATGGATTCGTCTATTGTGAATGCTTCGAGAGTAACATATCCTCTCCCGGACCGTAATACAGTACTACGCACATTTGAATGGAGACCTGTGTGCGCGTGTGTATTTGGCTCCCGGTTCTCGCCATTATCCTTAACGGCCACTTGTGTATAAGGGCCGACGGCTCCTCGTTTGTTGAGGGGTTCCACGTAGTGTCATGGGGGGGGGGGAAGAGGGGTCCCGATTCGCTTTAAATACGGCTTCCTGATCAAATAAACGTGTTCTCTTGGTTGGTAACTTATACCATAGTGATGGTAGATCCTCTGCGCCGCTGCTGTTTCATAATAATGGCCGTGTATGGGTTTAGAGTTGAAATTGGTGCCCTAAAAAGGACCGAATTGGCCATTTTGTGGCTATTTTCGTCTCCTCTCTGTCAAATTGATCATCTATTGCGGTGTTTTTTTAGAACTTTTTCACAACTTCAGAACGGTGAAAGTAGGTGAATAGTTTCGCGGAATTTGGTGGGAAAAACGGGAGAAATAATTTTGGACACCGGCAAAAAATAGGAGATGTGATTTGAGATCCGACGAAATCAAATCAGGGACATAATCTATGAACTTGGCAATAAATAAATAAATAGGAGAATAATTTGGTGCAATAACTTTAACTAAATCGAAATAATAACTTTCATATCTTTCGAGAAGCAAAATTCGGCATCCGAAAGGTATATTTACACAGGGTGTCCTGTAAGCGCTAATGCGGCCTTTATCTCATCAATCGGCCGTCGTAGAGGTATGATTCAAATTTAGAAAATGCTCAAAAATCGTTCAAAAATCACCTTGTTCCAGTTTTGGGAGTGAAAACACAGCGTGTCACAAAATCAAAAATTTTGGTTTTTGTATCGTCCCCAACTTTTCTTCAATTTTTTAATTCAAATATCTGAGCAAATACTGCATTTTAAATTTAAAAAAAAAAAAATCTTGTTGGCCTGAGGAGAGACAGGGCAACAACTTTCTAGTTGGAAGTTAAAGGAGAGTACGAAAATTTTAGATTGTTTTTATTTTATTACACGCTGTTGAAACTGGTGCAGGGTAATTTTTGAAGACTTTTAGAGCATTTTTCCAAATTGGAACCATACATTTACCACGGACTGTTGATATGATAAAGGCCGCATTAGAACTTACAGTACACCCCGTATAATCAAAGAATTAACAGAAATGCTGTAAAATACCTTAATGAAAGAAATAATTTTAGAATTATTGAAAAAAAAATTGCGTAAATGATTAAAATTGATAATTAATGAAAACAGCTGAGCTACAGAACTACCGAAAGAAAAAATTGCAGAACTACTGATAGGAAAAATTTCAGAATTATTGAGAGAAATTTAAAAACTGTTGAAAGTTCATGAAAAAAAATTAAGAATTTGTAAAAGAAGTCATTTCATAATTAATGAATATTTTACAATTAGTGAAAAAATAATCCTAGAATAGTAGGCACAAGTTTCGGAATTGATGAAAAAAATTACAGGCCCGGATAAATTTCACAACTGATAAAATCAAATTATTTCATTAAATTTCCATTACTTTCTCGTAGATCCCTTGAACAGGATTACATTGACAGAATCTATCTTAACAACCAGAATTTATAAACTTTAATATTAGAAAAAAATTCATATAAATTATTAACTTTACAATACATTAACTTATAAATAGTTTTATAAAACTACAGTTCTTTTTACTATTAATAGCTATTAAAAATCCAAATTTGATAGGATTATTCAACTTTTGTAATGTTTTTTTTGTTTACAAATTTGTTTTAATACTTTTATTTCAACAGATGGCAGCACATTAAAACAGATAATCTCTACAGTACAAGTGCGTACATATAGGCTTAACATTTTTGACCTCTATCTCATCCAGTGAAACGTCTCTTCTAGACATGGCTTCGGGGCCCCTCACGAGAAACCCCAAAATTTTCAGATTAGTATACATTCCCCCTGAGGAATTTCGAACGAATCGGTACGTGCCGGAATGTGTGTATGTGTATATGAATTGTATACGTTTAGTCTCTAACATATTACAGTAATTCTGATATTATTTTTTTTTCCTCCAATATATCTTGAAATTATTTCTATCATCAATTTGATCATAACTTCGTTGAATTTCTTTCAATCATTCTGGAATTATTCATCCATTAATTAGAAATTATTATGAATTATGAAATAATTTCAATAATTCCGAAACAATTTCCATTCTGAAATTACTGCTGGCCTTAATTTCGAAATTCGGCGTGACAGCCGAGGTCAATAAGGTGCTCGCCTAAAGTACCAAAGGATGTTTAGAGATGTCGTGAGTTCGATACACGGTTCGTCCTTGTCAGAAAAATTTCCTGACACAGGGGTACAGGAGGGAGCCCCCCACATATTGAGGGGGTTAAACCTCTCGGTCAGTATAAACAAGGCTGGATGATTGGATAATCGGCAACAAATTGCAGGTCCGGTCTAATTAGCCTTCGTGTGCAGAAAATGATCAAATTTCGAAATTTATTTCACTTAAAAATTCTTTTATGAACGTATTTTTCAGCGTTTCTGTCAATTCTGTAATTAGGTAGGCATGGCTTTTTCGATATTCACTTTTCCGTTCAAAATATGTAAAATACAGGGCCCTAAAATCTTTTAGGGGATCGTGCTCCGGGTCGTCTTAAGAGCATCATTAGCTTTCGTGTGAAGTGATGATTTTTTTAAGGCCCCTGACCGGCTAGAAGTACTTGCCTACAATTTTATATGCTTGCTCTCGAAAATTTTTACTGGATCTCATTTTCATGAAGCCCCTCGGCACTAGAGCCCCCTCCCCCCCGGGCATATGCGTTAAGACGGCACTGATCGTACTCCGTATCTCACTGGCTTTCCGGGTATGATAATTTTTTCCCCCTAATCGTCTTTTAATGTTTCTTCCCCCCCCCCATTTTCTAAAAACCGGCGGCGGGCCACGGCAAAAAGATCTGAGAAGTAAATGTGGCCCACGGACTGTGCGCTGAAAATCCCGGTTTTAGGGCATCTCTTAAACAGGTTTCAGGTTTGAAAATTATCGATCTTACGTCATAGTATCCATAAAGAGAGAGGGGAGCAGGCCCGTTTTTGCTGAAGTGGAGTTATGGACAGATATATATCATATATTAGATGGGGAGCCCACTAATATAATTTCATATATTAGAGGGTTCCCCCAAACTGAGGTCAATGATGTTTTTTTCGTTAGCAAACATATATCAGTAAAATTCGGGTCTAAAATTGTGTGGGCCCACTCGGGAAATGCTCCTCTTGAGCATGCAGAAATCGGGTGGAGAAGCTGACTAAATTTGCCTCGGATCCGAAGTGGACCTTTATTTTCTGAATTATTGCATTTTAACATTTAGAACAGAAAGAGAAAGTCCGTAAAAATTCTGTGCTTTGGTGGGCCCCGCTTGAGGATTTTGGGGCCTCCATGCTGAACAAATGTATCAAATTTAGTTCTATTTTTCCTTCTGCAGTATTGACGGGCTCCTTGACAGATCCATGTCAGTGTAAAAAGTTCAATGTACACGGGGAAAGAAATGGCGGACGTGATGAAAGGACTGTCCGGGAAAAGTCCCCCCCTCCGCTCATGCATCTTCATCAATAATGTTTAAGCATTGGATAGGTGTACAATGAGATGTACATGCACGTGACCAAAAGCACACAGGAAAAACAGGAGAGGAAAGGAAAATCAATTCGTGCAGGATTTGTCCAGGACATTTTTTAAAAATGAAAAATCCAGGACAGAAAAATAAAATCTTCTTGGATAAGTCTTCCCGACAACTAACAAAGATTTATATTCGGCCGCTGCTGACATTTTTGTCCTCGTCCTGGAAACGTTTCTGTCCTGAATATTCTTTTATTTTTTCATAAAATTCAATTTTCATTCATTCAAATTACATTATGATGGGAAAAGAAATATATTCTATGAATTTCCTTTCAGTCCGGGAATTTGAATTTTTCCATTATTCTCTTTCTCTCTCTCTTTGAACATCAATTAAATTACATTATTTGGGCATTATGATCATGATGATGACAAGGATGATTTAATCATTGTTTGTGATTATTGATGATTATTTAATCAAATACAGAGTACGCAAATAATGAATCTTCCATCATTTATGTTAAGACAGCTCTTTCTCGTCTCTACATTAAGACTCTCCGTTCATATATCAAGACGTAAATTTCTTATTCTCATATTAACATGTCCCTTTTCCATCCCTATATTTAGATGTTCCTTTACTGTCCCTGTGTATGGAGACATTCATTTCTCGTTCTTATATTAAGTTGTCCTTTTCCCGTCCTCCCTAAAGACAGCCCATTCTTGTCCCTATATCAGGACGTTCCTATCCCATTCTTATATCAAGCCGCCCTTTTCCTATATTAAGACGCACTTTTTCCTACTCTATACGAAGACGTTTCTTTTCCGTTCTTATATTAACACGTTATTTTTCAGTTCTTATCCAAGAGGTTCCTTTACCGTCTCTGTATAAAGATGTCTCTTGCTTATTCCATATTAAGATTCCTTTTTTTCTCATCCCGATATTAAGACGTCCCTTTCCTATATTATCACGTTACTCCAAGACGTCCCTTTCCTATATTATCACGTTACTCCAAGACGTCCCTTTTCCCGTCCTTAAACTAAACTCTATCCAAAACTTACTTTACCGTCCTTATATTTAAACGTCCCTTTCTTATCCCTATATTGAGACGTTCCTTTCCCGTTCTTATATTGCGATGTTCCTTTCCCGTCCCTATATTAAGATGCCCTTTTCCCGTTCTTATATTATTACGTTACGTTCCCGTCTTAATATCAAGACGTCCCTTTTCTCGTTCTTACCAAGACATCCCACTCCCGTCCTCCAGTTGTATTAAGAAGTTTTAAAACTTGCATTCCTTTCAGATTAATAGTTACGGCAGCGGACATTGACATGAACTAGCACTAAGGTTCCTATTGCTGCAGACAGCTCAGAGCAGGAAGACTTTAATTATAGACACCCTGTACATATTTATATCTTGAGGACAATACGTGCGCAGGACAACTGTTTGTGTATATTTTCAATAGCTTTCTTTTAATATATATATATTTTAAATCATGTCAGGACTTCTGGACCACCCTGTATATTTTAGTTTAGGGAACCATATTAAAAAATTTTTCAGTGCACATATGTAAGGTTTTTTGCTGTCTGATGCATGCATGCGCCCCCCCCCCCCACCAAATAAATATCACCTGGGTTGTGAGTGATTGCAAAAAAAGTCTTATCTGTGCTTCCAAACTCATTGAGACGTCTCCTTCAGTAATATTTTACCCACAGTATTCCCAGTGACTAGGATTTTTGAATGTTATTCGACTGGTTCAGACACAAAAACAAAGGAAGTCACGGTAGACATGAAAGCCCAAAGAACTGTATTCACTAAATATTTGCTTAGTTTATAGAATTCTTTGTGTATAAAATCCAAAGCTGGAGGTTATCACACCCTCCATTATCTTATCACGCTACAGGGTGTGGTCCAGATAATAATTTATAAGCCTACTGTGTAATGAATTTTTCATTAATGACCCTTTTCTGTTGCGTCACATTTCCGGAAAAAGATACCTAATTATCCCATGAAAATTATTAGGCTAATGCTATTGTAATTTAACACATTCAGGCATTTCAGGGTCATCAATGGTACTGATGCTTCAAAACCGAAATTTAGTACATTTTTTAGAAAAGCTCCTATTGGGTGGCTTCTTTACATCAGAGGTGCTATTGCAGTGGAAACAATAATTGCGGGTTTGTTACAGTCCCAAGTCCGGACACCACGCGAAGTGACCACTCAATCGCTGACAACTACAACTACTAAACCACGCATGTACCTCGTCCATATTCCTCTACAAAACTTCTAATAAATTGGTACATGTTGGAAAGTGCATGTACGTTTTATGAACTTGACGCGTGAACTTTGTTTCTGTGTAATGCTGGTGATGTGCAGTGCCGCCATCTGCCATCAGTTTTTCTAACTATGCGTGGAGTATAATGATTGAATAATTGTGTCGTTGTAGGCCTGCTGCCCAACTGCTGACAACCGAACTCGAGCATTTTGGGTATTTTTTAAATTTTTGACGATTCTCTACATCAAGGGGGGGGGGGTCTTCCAAGCAGGGCCTGTGTGGCCCTCGAATCTTGTGGCCAAACAACGACTTGGCTTACCTAGTTACCAAATCCACAGAAATACTGAAAAAAAACCAATTAATACCGAAAAAACATTAAAGAATTGGTGTATAAGAAGTAATTTTTCAAATTTACTTCTAGAAAACATTTCGTAACTAAAAAGAGAAACAACCTCAGAACTGATGAAAAATAATAAATGATGTCACGATTGATAAAAAATAATTTCTGAATTTTTAAGAGAAATTATTTCATAATTATTGAATGAAATTCTTCCGGAATTAATGAAGATTCACATTTTATGGGAAAAGAAATTTCATATTAATTGATGAAAGTTCATATTTGATAAAAATGACGGAATTAATGGAAATTAATGGAATTATCTTTTCGATGAAAAGTAATTTCGGGATCAATTTTTATTCAATTGCATTGATGTAATGCTATTTTATCACCACGAAAAGTTGTATTTTTTTAAGAAGGTTGGTGCACGATTTTGGCTTTCCGTAGTTTCCGATGGGAAAAATCTTCTTCCTTTAAGTAACGTCTAAAAATTTTCGATTCACTTTAGGCACTCGATTTTCTCATAGTATTTTCTCAAATACTATGAATACTTTTATACAGTTTAACAAGAGCATTTAGGTTTTAATTGTTGGTTATTTTTCCCCCCCGGATTTACCTTCATCAACATGCAGCTTTTACGGAAATCACAGGAATTTCCTCTTACTTTGTGCTATAAAATGTTTTAAAAAACCATTTTAATGAGAAATTCTCTCGTTAAAATATGTAACACCTTAGTGTCGAGAGGGAGGCACACAAAGTTTCAAAACATTTGAACAAGTGCTGTTTGTGAAAAAAGAAATTTCCTTATCAGACAAAGGAAGAAAAAAAAAATCGGTTTTGAGAAAAAGCGGATTTTAATAGAAAACATATTAGCATACACATTATGCATGTGAGCAGTTTACATTAAAATATGTTAAAAATATTTCTAGTGCTAGTAAAGCAAAAACGCGAACGTGGGTAGACGAAGAAAGCTTTATAGTAGCCTATTTAAAAATGGAAAAATTCGAGAAAATGTGTTTTTTAGAAAATTTGCGTTCACCCCCACCCCCTTTAATTCGCAAAAAATGAATATTGAAGATATATGCAAAACATTTCATTGTGTAGGATGATATGTACAATCAAATATATGTACGATAAATTTGAAATAAATCAATCGTAAAATAGTGTTTTGAATGATATCTCTACTAGAACATAGTTTTTCACCATTTTGAAAAGTAAGAGACCACTTGAATTATTTTACTTTCAATAATTCCTCAAAATATTTCTTTTACCAAAGTGTTTTACTTTGTTACTTCCGTAACATTGTATGCTCGTCGGTGGGTAACAAAAAAAGTTAGGAAGGCATATGTGGTCCACGACTCATGCGTTGAAGACCCCTGCTTTGTTATATCTGAGAACCCCAAGGAAGCCTTATGTCCTCAGGTTGAGAAATACTGGCTTAGATCATATTCAATCACTCTTTCATGATCTTTGAAAGGACATAATGTAATTAAAATACAACTAACAAGTAACATAACCATTATTGTTGCACCAGATCCAAGAATCCCCGTGATAACACTTTAATAGCAAGTTATAAACCTGCCAATGTGTGTGTCAGCTTCATTCAGAGCCAGGGTCATAATATATCTATATTTATTTATTAGATTAACTTGAAGAATTTAAATGAAATATGACGAGAAATTCACGTGGTGTGCTGCGTTAAAAACATCCAAACATCCAAAACAGCCGAACTTGTGTACCCGGATTGTGTGGTGCATTACGGCTTGTCTATCTAGGAGACTTTACACGAACTCTCGACCATTGTCTTCCTTCCACGTATGTACAAATACGAATACAAACACAAAGGCCACAACAGGTAAATTGCCCAACGAGGTGGCTGAAAAAGATGCCCATAAAAAATATGGTTGTCAAATATACCAAAATAGAGAAACCCAATGTAAAAAGCATATATCACGAAAGTAAAAGTGTCTTTATGTGTGGCATCTCATCTTCTCTGTACACTCTCTCTCGTCACATTCAGCGCTGCAGGTTGGAAAATACTTTCTTAGATCACGTCTGATAGTTCTTACAAGAGTAACATAACCGTTATTCGCCCACCAGAATTCAAAAATCCACGTGATAACACTTTAATGACAAGCTATAAACCGGCCAATGTCAGCTTCGTACTTTCAAGTGACAAAAATACTCCAGGTAAAAAGAAAGAGGGCCCCTTTCATTTCCGTGTCTCCAGGTTCGTATGCTCGAGGGATACTTTACTTCTCCTTACAATAATACACATATTAAAAATAATCGTCAACGAATAAGGCAAATACCTGGAAATACTCAAAAAGTTTTAATATGTTAGGAATTCTTGCTTACATTAGGAATTTTTGAGTTTCTACCTTATTCGTTGACGAATTTTTGAGTATTTTTAAGCAAAGTCATCTACTCTTTTGTAACACGCACGCATGTGTAAATCCAACCTTCGACCATTCTTTTCTTTCTACACATGTGCCACATTATTTGTGGCATCATTTCTCTCGACGCACTATCTCCCGTCACATTCAGAGCTGCAGGTTGAGAAATACTGTCCTAGATCATATATGATAATTCTTACACATGTTTTAAAATTCTATAATTTAATTAAATGCAACAACTAACAAGTAACGTAACAATTATTCCTTCTGTCAGATCCAAGAGAATCCACGTGATAATACTTTAATAACAAGCTATAAACCGACCAATGTCAGCATTGTACATTTCAAGTGACATAAACACTCCGGGTAGGAGAAAAAAAAAGGGTCCCTTTTATTTCCGTGTCCCCGGGTCCACATGTTCCAGTCATACTTTACCTCTCCTTACAATGATATACACATATGTAACGCCAACCCTCTACCATTCTTTTCTTTCTCCACATGCGTCACATTATGTGTGGCATCATCTTCTCTACACTCTCTCTCTTTCTCTCTCTCTCTCGTCACATTCAGAGCTGCTAAAGCGTGAGTAATAAGAGATGAATAGGAGAATAAGAAAGGAGAACAAAAAAATGGCAGAATTTTATTATTTTCATTTCTTTCTTCAGCGTACGTATCACGTGGATATCGATCACGTAACCCCACTGCCATTTTTTTCTTTACCATTTATTTTATTATTATTATTATTTTTTGGTCATACACTAACAAACCGCTGTGACGTTGTCCGGGCTATGAGGTAACAATAGCCCTCGAATAAAAAAGAAATGGACATGGTTCTCCTATTTTCTGTCTGGTTCTTTTTTATGCTTTGTCACCTGCACGTGCGCTGGAAGAAACCGGGGGGAAAAAAACGGGACAAGGAGAGAAAGATAAAGATGTAGGTTGGATATAAGCTACTAAAAAGATTGGGTAAAAGGAATTTATTTCTTGTTATCTTTTAGTCCTATTTTTCTCATGAGATGACCATTGGGCAGTCAGTCGGTAATAAATATTTTTATTACTGTGTTATTATTTGTATTATTTTATAGAGTGGTATGATATCTCGATCTTATAATCTTCATTTGTTGGATGCAATTCATACCGGGCGTGATTTCCACACCTGCTTTCCATCCGCATGAAATCAGGATCAGACATAATTTCTATCAGCCTCCGATTATTTTCTGTCAACATGGGATATAGTTTATATTAACATCAGATATAGTTTCTATTAACATCAGATATAGTTTCTATTAACATCAGATATAGTTTCTATTAACATCAGATATAGTTTCTATTAACATCAGATATAGTTTCTATTAACATCAGATATAGTTTCTATTAACATCAGATATAGTTTCTATTAACATCAGATATAGTTTCTATTAACATCAGATATAGTTTCTATTAACATCAGATATAGTTTCTATTAACATCAGATATAGTTTCTATTAACATCAGATATAGTTTCTATTAACATCAGATATAGTTTCTATTAACATCAGATATAGTTTCTATTAACATCAGATATAGTTTCTATTAACATCAGATATAGTTTCTATTAACATCAGATATAGTTTCTATTAACATCAGATATAGTTTCTATCAACATGTTAATAATTGAACACAATTTCTATCAGGAGTTGTGGAATGCAATTCATACCGGACCTGATTCCCAGATTTGATTCTTATCTACATATCAAGTTTTCATGGAATCAGGATCAGATATAATGTCTGTCAGCATCGGACATAATTTTTGTCAACATCAGACATAATTTCTTTCTGTGTCAGGCATAATTTCTTTGTGTCAGGTATAATTTCTTTCTGTGTCAGGCATAATTTCTTTCTGTGTCAGGCATAATTTCTTTCTGTGTCAGGCATAATTTCATTCTATCGACATCAGACATAATTTCATTCTATCGACATCAGACATAGATTCTATCGACATCAGACATAGATTCTATCGACATCAGACATAGATTCTATCGACATCAGACATAGATTCTATCGACATCAGACATAGATTCTATCGACAGACATAGATTCTATCGACGTCAGACATAAATTCTATCGACATCAGACATAGATTCTATCGACGTCAGACATAAATTCTATCGACATCAGACATAATTTCTATCAAAAAATTGAACGTAATTTCTGCCAGCGTCAGATATAGTTTCTATTAACATGACAAATTCTATAAAAAAAAATATCCGACACCATTTCTACGTATGGTGATGGAAATTTCCACTTGCGATACATACACAGTGTTACGAAAAAAATTCAGATTCAATCGTAGTAGATTATAACACAAAAAACAATGTTACATGCGTGAACACATTAACATTTATACAATTCCAAAAACAGTGTTTTTTTCTTTTTAATTTTTTTCAAAATACTGTATATCGATAAAAAATGTACATGTATTTCTGTATTTTTCTATCTGGTTGTTTCTTATGCTTTGTCACCTACAAGTGCGTTGGAAGAACTGTAGGGGAAAAAACGGGACAAAAGGCGAAAGATAAAGATGTAGGTTGAATATGTTATAAGCTATTAAAAAGATTTGGGTAAAAGTTATTTCTTTCTTGTTAACTTTTAGTCCCATTCCTCTCGTACGATGGATATTGGGCAGTTGGTTATAAATACTGCTATCATCATTATTGATAATGATGTCTTGCCGACAAGGTTGGTTTCAGGATAATTAAATTTTATTTAGTATCTATTTTGAAGTAACTTGTATTGGTAGTTCGTATTGTAGAGCCGAATGATTTCGCGCGGTCCTATAATTATGACTGTTGGAATGATTCGAATGAATGGACGCGATTCCCAGACGTGATTCAAAAATACATATAAATTCTGCAAACAGTCAGAATCGTACATAATTTCTACCAGTGACAGACATAACTTCTATCAACGTCATAATAACTAAACGCAATTTCTATCGGAGACAGACGTAATTTCTATCAGAGTCAGACGTAAATTCTATCGCAGACAGACGTAAATTCTATCGCAGACAGACGTAAATTCTATCGCAGACAGACGTAATTTCTATCAGAGTCAGACGTAAATTCTGTCGCAGACAGACGTAATTTCTATCAGAGTCAGACGTAAATTCTATCGCAGACAGACGTAATTTCTATCAGAGTCAGACGTAAATTCTATCGCAGACAGACGTAATTTCTATCAGAGTCAGACGTAAATTCTATCAGAGTCAGTCGTAAACTCTATCAACATCAGACATACTTTCTATATCAGTTTAGCTTATAGTTTCTATCAGTTTCAGGAAATAGTTTATATATCAGTGTTAGAAATAGTTTCTATCAGTGTTAGAAATAGTTTCTATCAGTGTTAGAAATAGTTTCTATCAGTGTTAGAAATAATGCCTATATATATCAGCGTCAGAAATAATGCCTATATATATCAGCGTCAGAAATTTTTTCTATCAACATCAAACGTAATTTATTTTCTTGCGTCAGACATATATTCTATGAACGTTATAATGATCTGAAAAATAATTTCTATCAACATCAAAATAATTTCATAAAATTTCTATCAGCGCCCCCCCCCCCCGGCGTGATTTCTACCAACATTAGTTTTGATTACTCTCCCAAAGTGACCGAAATCGCACTTGTGTGATACATGCACAGTGTTACGAAAATATAGACTACTGCACTACTATGATTTAAAGTTTAGATCATAGTAGTGCAGTAGTCTATATTTTCGTAACAGAGGGCGTTTTTTGCTGCGAAATTTCCTTATCAATTCATTTGCTAAAATTACACGGAACTGTGATTTGACGTATGGGTTTCTTGTGATTAGGGGGGGGGGGTTTACAAATGTACTGGTTTTCTGTTTGACCTTCTCTTCATGGAGCTTAATTTTCCTATTACTGGCAGGAAGATGTCTTTCGAGGAGCTGGAATCTACGCATGAAATGATAAAGGAAATTACTACTTCTACTACTATTTAACCGAACATGTGCCTCGTACACATTCCTCTTCGGAATTTCTAACGAATCGGCACATGCCGGAATGTGTGTTCTGAGTGTATGCTTGGCCCTAACGTATTTATGTTGTCGAGTTGCGCTTGTTTCGTGTTCATGCTGCCATCATGCTAAAGGAAATTACTGCCTATAACATATTTTCCGAGGATGATGTCACTCACTCTACGCTTTCCATACGAAGGTTTTTAATAGCTGGCTTATGGGAAGATATATTTTGGAAAGAGAGAAAATTCAATTGGTCTTGCGAGGAATCAAACCCACGCCCTAGACCACTAGACCACTACAGAGGCAACGAATCTCTCAATCTTTCCTTGGAGCTCGTGTGCACTGAACGGGACCGTACATGGACGGTCGGACCAACTCCCATTTTTTTTCCCCTCTTTCCAAAATATATCTTCACATCAACCAGCTATTAAAAACCTTCGTGCGGATAGCGGAGAGTGACATCATCCTCGGATAGTCGCCATCTGGTGGCACTGTCAGCAAATTGTGACCCCGAGTTGGGTCCGACCGTCCATGTACGGTTCCGTTCATTGCACCCGAGCTCCAAGGAAAGATTGAGACATTGGTTGCCTCTGTAGTCTAGGCCGTTCACCCGGAAAGTGGAAGGACGTGGGTTCGATTCCCCTCAGGTGGCAGTTGAATTTTCTCTCTTTCCAAATTATACCTTGACATTAGCCAGCAGTTGAAAACCTTCGCTTAACATCTTTGCCATAACATTTGAACAGAATTAAAAGTCATATTTTTTTCATAAGGCTTGTTATACATTGTTAAGCTACATTGTTAATACCAAGTTATACATTGAATTACAATTAAATTGGTTAACATATCTTTCAAATAAGTCACTGCTTTTTTTAATAAGGAAAATTCGGACGCGAACTCCGCAGAACAATGACATCCAGCTTCGCAGCGGTAACGAGCGAACCACTGGGATATGCAGTCGATCCCGCTTATAACGTTTCTCGAAAACCGCAACTAAAAAACGTTATAAGCAGGAAAACGTCTATGAGAATTATAATGCATAGTTTTTCATCGACCGTAGCTTTTTTATGTAGTTTTTTTTTTTTTTTTTTGCAATTTATTAACAAGCATTACGGTACATATAGGGATTTAAAAGAAAGAAATTATGTATTTGTTATTCCAATGAATATTTGCGTGTATTGTACGGATGTATATACAGGGTGATTATAAACAAACTATCCCGACATATGGGCCCCTAACTATCATACCATTCACAGAAACTGAATGAAATTTCGGCATAAGGTATTTTGAGGTATGCGCTCAAGAATGATATGGAAAACAACAGTGTCACTCTAACAGTTACGGTTACAGTGAGAAAATTTCGAAAATATCAAATGGCAACACCAAGTTTTTTGTATTGGAATGTGATCTCAATTGTGAAAAACCATAAATAGCGTTCGAACGGCAACTGTATCATGAAAATCACCGGCGGTAGATAGGCTAAAAGTGAAAACAACCAATAAGGACAGAGAAGCAGCATAAAATAAAGCATTTTATTGTGTTTTCCACATGACCTTGTGCAGGACTAATCAGGCTGGGAAACGGTGTGACGAATGAAACGAACATTAATGCTCTGGTGCACGGCAAAGTCCTTTTTATTTTTCCTTGCCTAGCTCCGGGGATTTTCGTGCTACAGGTGCCATTCCAACGCTATTTAGTGTTTTTCAGTATGGAGATCGCATTCCAATACAAAAAACTTGGTGTTGCCATTTGATATTTTCGAAATTTTCTCACTGTAACCGTAACTGTTAGAGTGACACTGTTGTTTTCCATATCATTCTTGAGCGCATACCTCGAAATACCTTATGCCAAAATTTCATTCAGTTTCTGTTAATGGTATGATAGTTAGGGGCCCATATGTCGGGATAGTTTTTTTATAATCACCCCGTATATATAAATAGAAAAAAAATCGTAAATTTTTTTGATTTATGTACAATGATCTTTGAACCTAGAATAGTGTTTAACGTACTGGGAGGCAAACTGGATGTTCTGCTGTTGCAACTCTAGAACGCAAAGGAATATCATCTACAAATTTTTAAGAATTTTCACTTTTTTCCTCTATACTTAAAGCTTCTTTTTTTTTAACATGCTCTAAGGCAGTCTGACTCTAACTGTGCTAACGCTTTTACTACTTCATTACAGAAGCGCGGTAGCCCCAGGTCGATAAGATACTCGCCTAAAGTACCAAATGATGTTTAGAGGTGCCGCGAGTTCGATACCCGGCTCGTCCTTGTCAGAAAACTTTCCTGACACAGGGGTACAACAGAAATGACGACATGACCGCAGAGAAAAAATTGCTACCGCAGGGAGTCCCCATCGAGGGGTTAGCGCACCAACCTCTCGATGAGTATAAAAGACAAGCCTGCCAATCGGCAATAAATTGTAGGTCCCGGTCTAATTAGCCCTCGTGTGCAGAAAATGACCGCGGTGTGGCCAAAATGATCAAATACTTCATTTACCGAAATTTCAAAGCATCGTATATTGGATATTCTATGAAGAATTAAATTCCAAGAAGTACAGTTGAGAAATCCGATTTCTCTTATCTGAAGAAAAGCCCCATTCAAATGTTACTTGATGCCGGCGTCTGAAAATCTGTCAAGTTTGTTTTGTGTCCATGTCACTCTTTTGCTGCTTGATAAATAGATTCAGAGGTGTATGAGAAGGCCCACCGTTTTATTCCTTTGCTACACGTCGACCACTATAAGAAGATTCGTTTTTTGTGGAAGAAGTAATTTTTTGGAATCGATCTAACGCGGCAAATTTGAATGACGACAAGGAGGAAAAATTAACCCTTTCCGTGTGAGAACTTTTCCTTGTTCTTACCTGTGCTGTAGTCTCCCTTATTCAGTGACATGACTTCGATCACCCCCGGTGTATATGAACAGTGGTAAGGGTAGTTTATGCTCTGCACACTAATGTTGAACAATGTGAGAGAAAAAGGAAAAAAATGTTCAAATTACTTACTTTTCAAAAACGTACTTTTTAGTTGATTTTTTATGCCGAACAAAAAAATAACCGGCTTCTAAAAGAGCCATAAAAGAAAAGCTCCAGCTCTAGTTTTCACATAATGTAATACTTAATCGCTAGCACAAATGGCCACCATTTTCGTTTCTTCAGCTGTGAAAACAGGCCGAAAAAATACGCTGTTTTCAAGGGAGGGGAAATGCCTGATGTGGCTTTTTCGAACGTTGTAAGCGGGAATAGCAATAAATTCAAACGTTGCATCCGGGAAAAGCCTACATTATAAATATGGGGGGAAAAAAACTTAAATTCGCAAAAATTAGTCGTACTAAGCGGGAAAACGTTATAAGTATGATCGGCTGTATATATTTCCCACTTTCATGAAAGAATTTCATTATAGACGGGGAAATGCGTCTCATATCAATAAAAATATGCTTCCATCTATGAACAAAATTCCCAACTTCACAAGAAAAAAAAGAATAAATTTCACACAGAATAATTACTTTAATTTTTCGACGGTGGAAAATTATTATCCCAGAGACCTATAAAAGGTTAATTTTATGCAAGAATGGCACTCGTCCGGCAATCGAGGGACCCGGGTTCGACTCCCGGTGGAGGCAGAGATGAGTTTTTTCCTTCCTTAAAAAATAAACATCTGAAATAATAAATATCTTCACAATATCCAGTCTTCCGTATATCTTGTAAGAACAAACCATCCCAAGTCTGCCTAATAGTAAAGGTACAAATGATGAAAAACATCCGTCATTAATAATATTTACTTGCGGAAAACTCATATAAAAATTTAATTTTAAAACACATTAACATATAATTTAAAAATCAAATAAAAAAATCATGTATTTTTTTAATTTTTTAAAAAAAATTATATGGAATAAAAATGCAATTTATGATGTATTGATCGTATTTCAGAAAAGCATCAATATTTGCAATAGTTTGAAATCTGCGGCGCTATCTATTACTATCTACAGCAGTGTTTCTCAAAGCGTACGTTGCGGCTCCTGGGAGGGGGGCATCGCGGCGTGCTGAAGATATTGATTTGTGTGCCTATTTATGCTTCGAAGAGGTTGTTTTACATCAGAAAACATATTTTGGGGAGCCGCATATGAACCATGAATTGGGCAAGTGAGCCATAGGTGACAAAAGTTTGGGAACCACTGATCTACAGGATTAGCAAGGAATAAGTTCCCGACTTCAGAAGGCTTTGGAATGCGTCCGACGCTCAAAATGAGAAAACATTTGTACTACAGATGCAGTGAAACCTCTCTACAACGATACTCGATATAACGATAAATCCCTTTGCAACGATATCTTTCAAATCTTGTTTGGAAATGTCTAGTAGTCGATATAACGATAATCCCTCTGCAACGATATTTTTTCTTGATCCTCAGAGTATCATTATATCAAGGTTTCATTGTAATACAAATGTTGCGCTTGTCATTTACTGAATAAAAAATAGTATAAAAATCCTTCGATAGGGGGTGGCATCGGAGCACATATATGAATACCATGTAAATATGCTTACACGTATATGTAGCAATATGTAGCACTGAAGCTGTACAATATGTCATTGGAACAATATGCTCCAATCGCAGAACCATATTTTCCACAGCTGAACGTAGTGAGTCCACCGAAATATACAGAACATGGCACCAAATGCTGTCCATTTGGTGCCATGTTCTGGATTTATATGTGTACTAGCTGTTACCTGGGCTTCGCTCGCTTGGATTTGGTAATTTAAAAGTTACTCGGCGATGATTCCCCCAATATAACATTTGACTCCTTTGGGGATGAATTTTTATAATTCTCGTCTCAGTGGGCATGTGCAGTATAAAACATAATACTGACCAAATTTAATATTTATAGCTTCAGTGGTTTCGGCTCAGCGTGTTTTCTCCATATGACCCCCCCCCCCCTTTATTGAACCCCCCTTATGACCCTTCCCCTTTGAGGGTCCAATTTCGGAAAATTCCTTCTTAGCTAGTCTTTACGTCATGAAATTTACCAGAAATTTCATGACTGTATATTCAGCGGTTTCAATTCAGCATAATTTCTCTATATGTATCCTTTGAACCCCCTTATGACCCCCCCCCCTCCTTCGGTGTCGGTCTTCAAAAACCCCCTTCTTAGTTGGCCTTTAAGTCTGGAAATATAACTTCTCACCGAATTTCATGACTATACATTCAGCGGTTTCGCCTCTGTGTGATTTCTTTATGCTACCTTTGAACCCCTTTATGTCGAAATTCAGACCCCCCCCCCCCCCTTAGGGGCTGAATTTCAAAAATCCCTTTCTTAATTAGTGTTAGCGTCGTGAAACAAAACTTCTGACCATATTTCATGACTTTCCGTATTCAGTGGTTTCGGCTCTACGTGATTTCTGTATGTTAACATTTGTGAACCCACTTTTGATCCCGTAGTTACAACTATCAGAACGCGGTTACACGCTGGAATAACTTCACAGGGCTGGCGTTCACGCCTTTTATTCACTGTGACGCAAATTTGCATACGGTTTCTTCTTCTTTCCCAGCTTACATTTTCATGCATGCATGCATGGTATTCTTTTTCTCTCGATAAATTATTTTTCTCCCGTTTTAACGTTTGCGGACGATCTCTTTAAGTTTTTCCCATCTTTTCTGAATCACCCTGTATATGTTACTGCCAAAGCCCGAAGCTGCCCTGAATTTGCCAGCCCAGTTGACCCGGTCAATGTCCGGAATCCAAACTTTCGCAGAGTTTCAGCTGGCCCCTATATATCAATCCCTATGATTTGGGGGTCACCGCAGTGTTGGAGTATTTTTCGTGATAATTATGGCCGTTTATAATTAGTCGAAGCGAACCATAATTATTTTGGCCAGCTATGGCAACCCTAACGATCAAAGGAATCTGAATATCGATAACTTACTAATACATATATAGGGTTTTATAGGGATCGACGTATGGGGCCGGCAACAGCCCGAATTTTGCACATTGACCGGGTCAACTGGGCTGGCCATTTCTCGAAAGGGCCAACTTCGGGCTTTGGAAGTAACATATATAGATATAAATATTCGATATTTATATGTGCGCTCCAGCGTCTCCCATATGGATTTTTATACAATTTTATTTTAAATTTAAAAAAGTTCAAACTCATTATTTAAAATTTCAAGTCAAGGGTGCTCAATCCTTACGAGTGTGCGTGTGCGGGTCACTGATGATCTGTGAATGTGCCGCGGTTCACCCAAGCGATCTATAAATATGCTGCAGGTCACTTGAGTGCTCTAAGAATGTGCCACTCTGATATAGTCTTCATAGAGACAAATATAGGCTTGCAGTGGCAAATTAAAGAATGGGAAAACTTTGTTATATACATAATAGGGATAATGAAATGTTTGTTAATCTGTCCAAATCAAATATTATTTGGAATTGTCTTCACTAAGGGTTATAAACGTTCAAAAAAATATAAACAGTTGTATTGCGACAATGAAAGTTGGCATTGTCAATGAATATGTTTGTCTAGGTAATAACATTTTTCACGCCAACACGGTCTCTGTATTAACAAAACAGTTCGACCTAGAATTTATAGACTCCGTAGCTCACATTGCTTTAAGCACCTCGCTAGGTTTCGAGATTAATTTTTTTCAAGCAGAAGTACTTTCATCGGCCTTGTTTGCATGTGAAGTATGGAATTTCGAGGGCATTAGTCTAGACCAGTGGTTCCCAAAGTGTGGGTCGCGACCCCCCCCCCCCCACACCCGGGTAAATTTCAGATTCTTCCCGAAATTGGTGAAAATTCGTCCATCTTTTTCGTCGTATACACATTTTATGAATACACGCGTACAGCTCCCGTAAATAAATGACCGAATGACCTCATCTCTTTTCATTCTATTCAGTAGGAAACCATTTAGATTGATGTGACACTATAATAACGCTGACGTTGTCCATACAAAACCATAAAAAAATCAATTTCATACAAAAAAAAAAAATCCGAATTTAGACGGCGATAAATTAGATAAATTTCATTTCACATCTCTCATCATCACAAATCAAATTACTACGTCCTAATGAAAATGCTAAAAATTACGAAGTTTTTCTAACTCAAATATCACAGTTTTCCTCTAAAAATTAATAAATTTCTTTCTTGCGTACACATCTCATGAATACAAGCGCGCACACATGTACATATGCACAGCTCCCGTATATAAATACAAATGACCTAACACTCAAATTCGTCTCTTTCCACTCTTTATTCAGTCCACGAACAATAAATTCCGATCTAAAACAGTACACACACATACAGTCAGTGAAGGTGAGAGAGAGAGAGAGAGAGAGAGAGTGTGAGATGATAGGACACAGCACACAGGAGATCATCGAATCAATGCTCTTTTCACATACTCCACTATACACGGCAAAAACAACAGCGAAAAAGGGAAGAGCAAAGAAAAAAAAAGAACAAAAACGAAATTTAGTCTTCGATGAATGGCAACACGGAGAAGATACTTGATATATACCGAAAGGTACAATGCCCATAAAGTATCGGGACTTCACTTCTCCCGTGCACACCAATACTCTCTTTAGAACAACAGGAAAAATTCACGCCACCAGGGATGAAAGAATGGCAAAACTTAACATAGGGAACGTGGGGGGGGGGGGGTGTAGTGTGCGTATGTACACTATGTGTGCAGTGTACTGGGAGGGGTGGGAGGGTGGTATGACGTTAATGCTCCCGTGTTTATGTAAACTGCAGGAGATTTAAAATTAATTACCGTGGGGATTAATACGAAGTTTGCTACAGGTATAATCTTTGTTCAAACAGTGAATGCTGCTCACTCTACTCTTCCGCCATCGCCACCATTGTCTCTAGCTCTAGCTCTACAAGTGTGGAAGCCTTTTCCTTTTTGCCTGAAATATTCGTACATTGTGTGTGTGTATATTCCCGAGAAGTATTATTCATTTCCCATTCATACGCATACGCTACCCCCGCCTATTCCTAGGCACAGAACTATTAAGCTCTGTAACTGTGCCCATTTTTCTTGTTTAACCCTCCTCCCGTTCGAAATTTGAGAGTTTGTTCAAGATAAACATCTAATTAAAATTGTCAGCGAAATTTAGTTTTCGGATGTATGTGCTTTTTTTCAATTGTATATAGATTTTTTTTTTCTTAAATTTGGATTTGAATAGGAATTTAGTTTTTAATTTTTTTTTTGTTTGGAAGCAAATTCCGTGCTTTGGATATTGATGTGGAAAATGCAAACATGTCGGATAAATTTTTTCTTGTTGTTGTGTTTAATCTGTGAAGAAATTGAAACAATTGGAAATAATTGTAGGATTAGGATCAATGTTAAGAAAAAAAAATTCTGAGTATTTTGTGAATATATGTTTAAAACAAAAAATCGAGCTTCAGTTCAATTATGGAGTATTAGACTTGATATAGTTGTGGCTCTTCAGCAAGCACCTACGACAGGAGTTTCCGACGCGTGGCCTGAGGGCTAAATGCAGCCCTTTGGGCCCTTCATCATAGCTCGCTGACCCTTTTTTTGGGAAATAGATGCAAAATATTGAAAGAGAATCAAATAAAACAAAAATTCTTGTAGACCAATGGCTTTCAGGGCCCCGCACAAGAAGAAACCTAAGCTAGATAAAGCAGTTTTTCCACCCATTATTGTCTTCTCGTTTCTGCATCTTCGTTTATTCTCCAGCTGGTGGTTCTCAGGTTGGTGCTCCCGGTCATACATTTCTATGCGATGCTGTTTTGTGGTTTTTATGTTTTGCACCTGCCCTAAAAGTTTGTACCTTGAGTTTTGAATCACCCTGCATACAACCTGAAATTATTTCTTCATTGAATATGAATCTTCATTAATTCTGAAAATACTTCTTTCAGTAATTCTGTAAGTATTTTGCATTAATTACGAATTTTTATGAGTTGAATTAAATTGGTTTCTTTTCCCCCAATTCCGAAGTCATTTCTTTCAATAATTATGGGAAGTCATTTCCTCATTAATTCTAAAATGATTTCTCATTAGTTCTGAAATGATCTCTCTCATTAGTTCAGAAATGATTTCTCTCATTAGTTCTGAAATGATTTCTCTCATTAGTTCTGAAATGATTTCTCTCATTAGTTCTGAAATGATTTCTCTCATTAGTTCTGAAATGATTTCTCTCATTAGTTCTGAAATTTCTCTCATTAGTTCTGAAATGATTTCTCTCATTAGTTCTGAAATGATTTCTCTCATTAGTTCTGAAATGATTTCTCTCATTAGTTCTGAAATTTCTCTCATTAGTTCTGAAATGATTTCTCTCATTAGTTCTGAAATGATTTCTCTCATTAGTTCTGAAATGATTTCTCTCATTAGTTCTGAAATGATTTCTCTAATTAGTTCTGAAATTTCTCTCATTAGTTCTGAAATGATTTCTCTCATTAGTTCTGAAATGATTTCTCTCATTAGTTCTGAAATGATTTCTCTCATTAGTTCTGAAATGATTTCTCTCATTAGTTCTGAAATTATTTCTCTCATTAGTTCTGAAATTATTTCTCTCATTAGTTCTGAAATTATTATTCTCATTAGTTCTGAAATTATTTCTTTCACAAATTCTGGAATAGATCTCTTCCTTAAGGTTTTCTTCCAGCATTTCTATAAATTCTACAAATATCTGAGCGTTTTCGGCCACTGAAAAGGCGCTTCGAGGGCCACGCGTGGCTCGCGGGGCCCTGCGTTATAAAGACCTCTATTGTTAGATTTTTGGGTTTTATACATTTAAAATGCAATAAATATAATTTTATATTGCATCAATAGCAGTAGCTATATCTAAAGAAAAAAATTATAAATGTATCTATGTACGCTTTGTAATGTAATATAATAAATGTGTGTGTATCATGCTCATACATTAGCAAGTAACACAGCAATTATTGAGTAAATTTTCTAGAGCGCTCTCTGTTGTCATATAAGACAACAAATTCTGTCAAAATTAGTTTTTCTCACATGAAAAAAAAAATTGTAAGAAAAATTGATAATAACGGAGCAAAATTGTTTTAAAAAATTAAAATGATAATTATTAGAAAATGATAATTATTAAAAAATGATAATTATTAAAAAATGATAATTATTAAAAAAATGATGATTGTTAAAAAATTATAATTATTAAAAATGATTATTATTTATAATTACGTAAGCAAAATAAATGAAATTGCTTTATTCAACTTATTAATTTATTAATTACTGGAGTATTTGGTTTACATTAATAAATTAAATATCATAATATTAATTGATCTGTCCTGGATGCTGTTACTGAAAAAGCGTCCCTGTATTACAATTGAGAAAGCATCACGTGTCAACTTTGAAGTGGTTATCCCGATATTTCCACTGGAAATTCGGAAAAAAACCTGGAAACGTAAAATATTTCGGAGATAGCAATGTGAGAATTTTGAATACAATATGAAAAACAGAAAGCACACACACACAGTGTATTATGATTTCATTTAAAATCCAATACACAGAGATATATCCCATCGAAATTTCTTTTCAAGGGATGGTGTTGTTTCACGGATCATTCAATATGTAAAGATATGATAGAAAAGAAATATATATATACAAGAGTGTTTGTTTTTTAAAGGATTCTCACGTATTTTGCAGTGATATACTCGTATATCTCTTTTTTTAGAAATCGAGTTTCGATATCCATTTTTATTATAAAGACATTTTCAATATGGAACGATTTTGACCTCTCCTTCAACAGCGTGGTTCTTTGTTGTTATATATATTTTATGGTCGGTGAAATACTTCGTAGATACAATGGTTGTGTGAAGCATGGTATGATCTTTTGGTTTTATTTTCCTTCAATGAATAAACATGGGTTTTCGTTATATATACAGTCGACGCCGCTTATTAAAATCACGGATAATGTTATCATTCGGGTATCGATATCACTTTTGCAAGAAACGAAGTAATATCATAACATGGGGGAAAATTCGTTTATGGTTATTGGAACTAATGAGGGAAATGATTTCAGCAGTCGACATTTTTGCTTGAATCGCGGAAAATGTTATCGTTAGGATATTATTATCGCGTTTGCAAAGAACGGAACGGAACAATATCATAACGTGACAAAATATTGTTTATAGTTATAGGGGCTTCGGATAATGTTATTAATTCTTTTTTTTTTTTCGTCGTTTTCGCAAGATTTTTTCGTGTATATTCTGAAGCTAAGTTTTTAAACCAAAATGTTTTAAAATCCATAAAACCCCTAAATTTTAAAAACCAAACTTTTTTTACTGCAAGTTATCAGGCTGCAAGGCTATATAGGAGGCTACTACTACTAAACCAGACATGCACCTCATCCATATTCCTCTTCAGAACTTCTAACGAATTGGTACATGTTGGAATATGTGTGTATGTATGTATACACTATCTACCAATAAGTATTTGGACACCTGTGATAGAAAAGAAAAACTAACTTTATTCAAAATCAATAGTTGGTAGAGCCTCCACGAGAGGCAATTACAGCGTGAACCCTCCGGGGCATACTTTCCACAAGTCCTTGTGTGACGGCTAGTGGTATTTTCTTCCACTCGGCTTGGAGAAGACATGTCAGTTCCTTCACCGATTTTGGACGGGTAGGCACCCATTAATTCGGCGATCCAACTCGTCCCAGAGGTTCTCGATAGGGTTCAGGTCTGGGCAGGCAAGTCCATTCGATGAACCCCATTGGCACCATACCAAGCCTTGGTTAACCTCGCAGTATGACAGCTGGCATTGTCGTCCTGGAAGTAACAGGGGTCCACCCCGTAAAACTGCCACAACGTAGGAAGCACATTGTCATCCAAAATAGTGCAGTAGGCATCGGCGTTGAGCTTACCATGAATGGGGACCAAGGGTCCCAGTCCATACCAAGAGTCCCAGTCCATACCAAGAGAAACACCCCCAGACCATAATTCCACCTCCGCCGAACTTGACTGTTGGCACAATGCATTCTGGCAGGAGACGTTCTCCATGCAGACGCCAGACCCAGACCCTGCCATCCGAACGGTGAACCTTGATTCGTCGCTCCAAAGAACCCGTTTCCACTGATCTACGGTCCAATTTCGATGTGCTTTGCACCACATTAACCGAGCAACGGTTAATGTGGTGCAAAGCACATCGAAATTGGACGACAGTACGACCATGAAAACCAATCAGATGTGCTCCCTTACGGATGGTATTCATTGAAACAATACTCCCGGATGCCTGTTGAAACTCCTCGCGGATGAGGGCCATCGGTTGGGTGCGGTTCTTCCGAATTTCTCTGGACAGCACCCGTCGGTCTCTATCTCCCAGTTTCGTTGGTCTGCCGACTCGGGGCGAATTCCGACAATCACAGCTCACCTTCCACTTCTTAATCACATAGGCCACTGTCGATTTTGGGTACTTCAGCTCGCTAGATATGTCCCTTAAGGATCGGTCATTTTTGTGATACCCGATAATTATACCTTTCTCGAAATCAGAGAGCTCCGAACTGCGCGGCATCTTGCATGCGACTAATGCCGATGTCGTTTCCTACACGATATATACCGGCGGAGGGCGTGACGTATCTCAGGACCGCATATATCGTCATTTGCACTACTGCTTATTACGTGTATAGTGCTGCCGTCTGTAATAATTTTTTTAAACTATGAGTTTTTTGTCAACTCATAGTGAGGGAAGTGGTGTAATGAATGAATAGTTGTAACGTTGTAGGCCTGTTGCTCTCTGCGGAGAGACCTTTATTAGGAGGCTAGAAGGTATTCTTCTTCCCCCTTAATGTTGTAATCGGCACATAATATTTGGGGCTTTTTTTGAAATGGCCTTCGTTATAGTGAAGGCAAATGTATGATGAAAAAAAGCGCTATCATTCAGTTTTTGATCACTTTCTTTCAGTTGACCAAATTCAAATTTCTTTTCCCGAGAGACTTTCTCAAGGAATCTGCGAATCGTATTCTGTACATTAAAAACAACACAGCGATACCTCGGCTAACGAAGATAATTTGTTCCGGAATCACGTTTATTAGACGAAATCTCCGTAAGCCGAAATTAGATTTCGTATGGGTTTCTATGGAAAATTCTTTAATTCGATACGACTTTTTGCCCAAAATTTAAAGATAAGTTTCTTAAAAAACGCTATAAAAAAGACAAAACACTGACTGAAGGCTAAAATGAACAGCTTCAAAATTGGATTAATGAGCATCTACAGGAAGATGAGATATTGAAGATACTTTTATTTTACACTAATGTATGCACACACACAACTAACACCTACTAACCCAACTGGAATGTTGGCACATCCCAACGTTGTGTCAACATTCCAGTTGGGTTAGTAGGTGTTAGTTGTGCGTGGTTAGTTGTGTGGGTTTGTAGGTGTCCTATCCATATGTGATTTTATGAAATCATTTCAGTGTCTCTGATACATTTCAGACAAAAAAGATGAGCTCCTAGAATGCCCAAACTGTTCAGTTTGATGCTCAAAGTCTTGCAATGAAAGAAAGTGCGCTCTGAAAACATAGACTCCTGTTTTTTTTATGCATTTTCTATTAGATGAATTTTTCATTTTACGGTCCGAAACTTTCAGGAATAGAAGTGAAAGTACATTAAAAAAAAAAAAATCCCGAGGTGGACTTGAGTTAATCGGACTCAAGTAAGAGTGATTCTCCTATGGATTGCCGTCAAAATTCGGCTCACGACGTGGCTGTTTTATGTTAATGGGGCATTCAAGTATTACGTCAGCAGATTTTTAACCACTTTTGAACTCTTCCCCCCCCCCCTGTCAGCAAAAGTCAGCAAAACACTGACCCCCTCCCCCTTGTCAGCAGTCAGCAAAATTTTGTCATCAGCTTAGAATATTTCATATCTTCAAAAAGGGTGGTTGATGACGTAAGCAACGTTCAAACCGCCCCCCCCCGTCATCAAAAGCCAGCAAATCCGAAACCCCCCCCTCGATGCTGACGTAATACTAGAATGACATCTTAGCACGTGCATCCGTATCAACGAAAATGTTTGTTAGCAGAGGCAGAAAAATCACGGGAAAAAAACATTTGTTAATCGAAAAATTCGTAATCCGAGGCATCACTGTATCGTAATTTGGTATAAACATTAAAGTTCCAATTCTAACACAACAATGGCTGAATAACAAATATACAGAATTTTCGCTTAAGGGATTTGGTGCACGCAAATTTTTCCAAAAAACACATTTTTTCAAATTCTTCAGTTTTCAAATACAATGAAATTTTCCGCGTCTTTAACTGTGTTTAAATTTTTTTCAACTTTTACTAGAAATATCTATTTTTTTTAAATATTGCAATATAAACTGCTGGCAGCCATCATATATGCTAACGTTTTCCACTGTAATGCTCTTTTCTCAAGTTTTTTCTTAAACAAGGAACATTTTTTCGAACACCAATGTCTTGAAAATGTCTTGAAACTTTGTGTCTCTCAACACTCTGGTGTTGCATACTTTAACACGAGGGTATTTTATTAAAGTTTTAAAGAAATAAATTTATGGCAGAAAATATCGGTAAATTTTTTATTGATTATTGAAAAAAAGTTTCTAGTTGTTCAAATTAAAATTCAAGAAAAAATAACCAAGTAAAATCTTAAATTCTCATGTGAAATTGTATAAAAATATCCATAGTATTTGAAGGGAAAAATTGAGTGTCTAAAGCGAATAGAACATTTTTAAATGTTTTATAAAGGAAGAAGATTTTCTCCCATGGGAAAGAGCATGGGAAGCCAAGATCGCGCAACAACCCCATAAAAATAAAAAGATCCCGTTTTGGGAATAGAATAAAAAAATGGAAATTATATTGAACATTTTGCAATCAATTATGCAAGAAAGAAAAACAGTTGCCCCATTTTGCCAGTACCCGTAGAACTAACCGGATGTATGGTCACGCTACTTGCAAATGGGACTTCTCCGGATATAGTTATCATTTGGTTATTGTTATAAGGAACCCAGAGTTCCAATGTGATTACATTAAGCGGCGATGACTGTACTAGAAATACCGTTTACTGATGATATAAAGAATTAATGAATCATCATCTAAAACTATGCTCTTCGACCTTTTCTACAGCTGCGGACCAGTGGAAATACGCTGTAGTGGAAAATTTTGCAGAAAGGCTCAAAGGGGAGACATAATTTGCAGCGGCAAAAGAGGAGAAACAATCTGTGCACTTCCAAAAAAATTAAGTGAGAGAAATAATTAGCGGACCAGCAAAAAGTAATAAATAGGAAAAATAATTTGTGTGCGGACCGACAAAAATAAATGGAAAAGAGAAATTATTTGCAGACTAACAAAAAATAAATTGAGAAGAAATAATTTTTATAACTTTAAATCGACCCTGCCCATGTCCCAATTTTGGGTTTCGTCCAGCCACTGGAGATCACTGGCCAAAGTCCGAAAAGGGGAGTCATGATTCACAGAGTCATCACCATTTGGCGTATTTTTCCGTGATAATAATGTCCCCGTTGGCTATGGCAACCCATCATATCGCAGTCACGATGTGGCAATAATTTTTTTTTATTCATAATTTGACACACACACACACACACACACAGAACAACTCTATATATCTATATTATTATATAAATAGTTTTAAATAGTTAGAAATATTTTTTCTCCTGAGTTCCTCTTTTCTTTTTCTCTCGTCACATACATCTAATGTAATACAGTGACTATATATATATAGCCATATATCGCACGTTGGCGATAAAAAAAATGTATTTGGCACCTACCGGACCGTCTTACATCGACACATCGAACAATGGCCAGGAATCTCTAGCTACTTCGTGGATTAGTCGGCCAAAGCCCGTATAACTTCTACAACTCGAACTGTGGCCAAAACTGTCGGTTATTTCGCGAATTAGCCGTAGTTCGGGCTCTTTGGAAGTAATATATAATATATGTTACTTCCAAAGCCCGAAGTAGAGGAAAATATATTATATTTGCCTCCATAATTGATGATTGCAAAATCTAAGACAGCAATACGAACTTCTATTAATTGCGACTTGGGGACCGGGATTATACTATAAACGTTTTAGAAAAGTTCTGTTGGAAAACTTGAGAAATGCAAACAATAAGTCTATTGGTTACATTCGTTCGAATGTTACCGGTATCGGTTGCTTTTATTTGCAATTATTGGTTGCATTTTTAAATTTTTGCAAAGGAATTTTCATCAAACTTTTATCGTGAAATCCTGGCCTTACAATAGCTTTCTATTTTCCAGCATTGGCGATTTTTCAAAAACTTTAGCGATAGTTGGCTACTTTATATTCATTTTTTATAATTTTTTTTGGCTGTGATTGGCAACTTTTACAATTTTTTGGCCAAAACTCATCAAGTTCGAGAATTGGCCGTGCTTTGGCAGTAACATATATTTTTTTTCCTCACAACTGATGATTACAAAGTCTAAGATAGAAATACTAACTACTAACAATCGTCACTTATTGCATTTCCCTGTGTCTCCAAATCATGCTGGAATCAGGAAATCAGCAAGTCTGAACCAGAAATCGCCCAGTATTAACACACACACACACCAACTCCACTCCCTATACCAGAAACAGTCGCGAGCCAAGCTAATTGGAATGCAGACGAATCACTAATTGATGTCATATAAATCATGTTAATTACCACAAATCTCAGTTAATAATGTGCACACTACGGTTTAATCAAGTCCTCTCGCTGTTGTAGAAGACGGGGGGGGGCCCGGCATGGTAAACGGGGGGGAAGTGGGGGTTTGGACCAGTGGATTAAGAGGCTTTTACGCACCGTCTGCCGCCATTTGCTTAAAACGTAGAGTTTGCTTTCTCTACTGTGTGTGTCTGCTACTACCACCACCATGTCCCTTCATGCCAGCACCACTTTGGTCAGGGGCACCCCCCCCCCCCGACGTCCTTCCACCATTCTCAAAGTCTCTCTCTCTCTCTCTCTTTGTTTATTCACGTCGCTAGACCCTTCCGTTTTCCATTTAAAACTTAGTAGCCTTGACGTTTGACAGGCAGTGCACAGTTTCACGATTAAATCCCGTTTTCCCGGCAGACTGGCACAGAGAGAAAGCACAGAAACAGGATATGTACCAGTTACTCGCTCTCTCTCTCTCTCTCACTCTCTCGCAGTGGTGCCTGCATATGTTCAAGGATTGACTTGGGGAGATCCGAGAATAACACACACACATACACCACCTTACTGCTACCACCACCACCACCTACTGAGTGAGAGCTAAAAGCTTCCTGAAAGCTTTCGGGCATCCTAGCTGTTCGGATGTATGTATATGAGTGTGTATATATACATGCACACGAAAACATGATTTTTGAAGTTTTCTTTAACAAAAAATACTAGGGTGTTGTGAAGTTAATAGAAAAATTTAAGGTAAAAATCTCGTCCGATTGTGGATTATTCAGTCGATGGAATTTTCTTATAGTTTTTGTAATACAGGCACCTGCAGCCCCTGTATGTAGGCTTAGCGCCTTACTCGGTACTCCAAAACGAGAAAAACCTTTCGCTAGTTTGTGGGCACCTGAACTAGCATTCCCCCTATTGATAAGAGCCCTACAGAGCCACTTTAGTTATCTCTAAATGTTCCGCGGATCCAAGTGCTTTGGAACTGTGCCATGCATCACTCAAGTGATCCGTGATTATACCGTGGATCACTTAAGTAATCTGGGGATGTGCCGCAGGTAAGGAGCCGTTCAAGCACTGGAGGGAGGGGGTGCGCTTAAGAGCTCTAAAGCTGCCACATGTCACTCAAGGGGCAAGGGGATCTCTAAATGTGCCACAGATCGCTCAAATGCTCTGGAATTGTGCCATGGGTCACCTAAGCGATCTATAAATGTGCCGCTTAGTTCATTTATACAAAATTAGGTTTGATGGGGCCGGCCACATCAGATAACCCCTAGGGCCACATTTCCATTTCATTTATCAATCGAAGAAATTCTTTCCAAATTATGGAGAATCCTTTTATTTTGTTTTATGAATGATAGTCTTGTAGGCTATGCAACCACTTTTTAGTATGGTAGGCTTCATAACAATAATTATGTGATGACTATTTTTCTATTCAATGTATTTCGGCTTTTGTTTCCATCTTCGGGACCAATTTGCTGGGCGTCCCGTATGCACGGGTTTCAAGGACGTCCGCAGTGGGAGGGAATGTATTGCATGCCAGTTCTTTGGGGGGGGGGGGACTGAAGCATCCTGAGCCCTCTGTCTGTTGGTCTCTATACCCAACATAGTGTAGTTTAAGATGAACTTCTGTCGATATACGTAGTTACGTAGTACACGTACAATCTGCATTGCGACAATAAAAAAATTCGCGACTTTAAAATAAAAATAATTTTGAACTTAAAAGCGTGCCAAAATGAACATTTTTACGAAAATAAGAGGACAGCCGAAGAACAGTTCGTGAAAGCAAGAGAAATGCTCATATCCTGTAAAAACGGGGCGGACGTATGGTCTGCATGTGTTTTAGTTCATGGTGTGGCACAGCGTGGAAAAAGATTGGCCACCCAACTTTTCTCTACGATCATAATGAGCATAATTTTTAAATAATCAACAATGGTTGGTTGATAAACACACTCGTTCTGAGCATAATTTTGGCAAATCCTCCCTAAAATAATAAATAGTTTATGAGCATTATGAGCACTTTTCACAAAATTACGAATGGCTCATACGTGCTCCTGATGAACCAAATTTTCGCGTAATAAACGGATTTTTTGCGTAATGTAAGCAGGATTTTTTTCCATTATACCAATATGACTTTCAATTAATGCAAACAATCAAGGAAACAGATATTTTCCTGGATATTATGCTGAGGTGAACCCGGAAAGAAAAGCCGTCTGGTCTCCACGGGGACTCGAACACAGGCCCTCTTGAAAACCAGGTAAGCATGCTACCTTCTACACCACTGGAGACGGGACTCTACCTTATTTATTTGACGCAGTGTGGTGTGAGGAGCTGAAGTAGGGACGGGGTCCTGTCTCCAGTGGTATAGATGGTAGCATGCTTGCCCGGTTTGCAAGAGGGCCTGGATTCGAGTCTCGGCAGAGACCAGATGACTTTTATTTCTGAGTTCATCTCAGCATAATATTCAGAAAATATCTGTTTAATTGATATATCTTGGGCTGAGAAAAGAAAATCCGTCAATTCTCTCATTGCAAACATGGTTTTCAAATAATGTAAACATGGTTCTCCTATTATTTAAACATAATATAAACAAAATTTTTCGCATAATTACAATAAATTTTAAGATAATTCAATATATTGAACATGATTTTCATAAAGTTTAACAGCGATTAACATGATTTTGCATTAATTACAATTAACAGGATTTTCACATACGTAATTTAATTGTAATGAGCATGATTGGGCGCGGTAGCCCAGGTCGATAAGATACTCGAATAAAGTACCAAAGGATGTTTAGAGGTGTCGTCGATACCAGGTTCGTCCTTGTTAAAAAAAACTTTCCTTGCACAGGGGGTACAACAGAAACGGTTACATGACCGCAGAAAATATTGCTACCGCGTGGAATCCCCTCAAAACAAGCCTGCGGTTTGGAATCGGCAGTAAATTGTAGGTCCCGCTCGAATTAGCCCTTTTGTGAAGAAAATGACCGTTGTGCGACAAAAATGATCAATGAACAAGATTTTCACATAATTCAGATATATAATGTATATATAATTTTCACATGAAGAAGACGATTCTTACATGACCAATGGAATTTTCACATGAAAAAGGCGATTCTTACATGATCAATGGAATTTTCACATGAAAAAGACGATTCTTACATGATCAATGGAATTTTCACATGAAAAAGGTGATTCTTAAATGATCAATGGAATTTTCACATGAAAAAGGCGATTCTTACATGACCAATGGAATTTTCACATGAAAAAGGCGATTCTTACATGACCAATGGAATTTTCACATGAAAAAGGCGATTCTTACATGACCAATGGAATTTTCTCATGAAAAAGACGATTCTTACATGACTAATGGAATTTTCCCTTTAGAACACCAATAACTTAATTAACAAACACCAATAACTTAATAATATTTCAATCATCAATTTTTCAATGAATTTTCCGAAATAAATCACGAAACCTCATTTTTTCCAACGAAACACAAAGTCACAGTAATAATTAGCATTCAGTTAAGCCACGTGATTGAAATATTTCTGACAACACACAAGGAACTAAATAAAACAACGAAATTCAACAATATAAAAATTATTAGTAAACACAAATTTTTATCATGAATTTCGAATTCCCGTTTCTTACATATTCCCAAAATTATAAAAAAAAACAAAAACAAATTTCAAAATCTATTCCCGAACAACAAAAAAAAAAGCCAAAATAACATAAAAATTTCGTAAAATATTCGAATATTATTTACTCAACAACCAAGAAATCGCATCAGTTTCAAAATTTGAATCTCGATAAATTAACTTGAAAATATAGGAACAAAAAAAAAAATACATATATTAAAAAAAAAAAAAAGGGAGAAAATCAGGAAAAACAAAAAAAATTGAGTCGGAGAGAAAAGGGAACGTAACACTTGCACAGAGACCATAAAATATGCAAATTAAGAACCTTATAACATCAGTTGTGAGAAGAGAAAAGAATCGGAAAAGGGGGGGGGGCTTATGGTATATACAGTACCTACAGTACTCGTTACGTGTTGATGGAAGGGTAGGAAAAACTGGAAAAAAAAAATTACATGCAAAAAATTCAAATAAAAATCCAGGGGAAGCCACCGCTTATAATTTATTTGGAACGGGAGTTTGCGTCTACTTCAATTGAGTTTTTCGGTATCTTCAAAAGCATATGAATGAATAAATATTCACAAAAAAATAACAGATACATACAAAAAATAAATGAATGAATTCATAAAAAAAAATGAATAAATAGAATGTGGCGATCGGCGCCAAAAGACGACGCCGACGCCACGAAAACGGCAGAAAAAGAACACAAACAATCAAAAATAGATTGTATTCGTCCTACTTAACGCCAAAAAAAAAGAGAAATATATCTTAAGAAAATAACGTCACGTTCCGAGAAAAGCGTCAATATAACGTAAAAATACGTATTTTGTATCCAAAAACAGTTTGTTACGGTGATAAAAAAAATTGGCGTTTTTGGATGGTGTTATTTCTTGTAATATCGTGGGTGTGGCGATACTTTTACTGGAAAGATATACGATACTCTGTTTAGAGATTTTATGTAAAAATGATCTATAAAATTAATTTTTATGAACTAAACTGACATGAAATTAAGTTGTGCACAAAAAAACTAATATATATATTTTTTTTGTCTGTATCAGCAGTTCTCAAATTTTATTGCGAGTATATTTCGGAAAATTATTTGTAGCACCACTATATAGAAATGCGTAGGAAGCGAGCGTAAACCTTTAATTATGTAGTAAGGCTTACTTATTGTTAAAATCAGTAGGAGGCATGTTATTGTCTGAAAATGAAAATGTGTGCATAAAGTACTCATAAAAATGTGGGAGAGGTGCGAGTACTCCTAGAAATGTGTGGGGTACGTGCGAACTCCTGAAACGTGGGAGGGGGGAGTTGTGCGTAACGTACTCTTGAAAATGTGTGGGATGTGTGCGTACTCCTAAAAATGCATGGAACTGTGTGCTCCTAAAGATATATGGAACTGCGTACTCTTAAAATGCACGGAAGTGCGTACTCCTAGAAATGTGCGGGAAGTGTGCGTGATCCTAGAAACGTGTGTGGGGGTGGGGGAACTCTTAAAAAAGTTTTCGGGGATGTGCGTACGCCCAAAAACGTATGGGGGGGGGAGGGAAGGAGTTTAGAGTACTCTTGAAAATGTGTGGGAAGTATGCGTATTCCGAATTTGTGGAGGAGATGTGACATTTACTCCTGAAAATGCATAGGATGTTTGTGTACTCTTGAAAGTGTGTGAAAGTGTGTAGGTGATGTGCGTACTTCTAACATTTTGTGGGAGGTACACGTACTGCTGAAAATGAGGGGGGTGCATACTCTTATAAATGTGTGAGAGGTGTAGGCATTTTCAAAAATAATTAGAAGATGTATGGTAGTTATCGTACTCCTAAACTCCTAAAAATGTATGGAAGAGGTATATACTCCTAAAAATATATCGTAGATGCTCGCACTTCTAGAAACACGTGGGAGTTGTGTGACCTCCTAAAATGTGTGTGTGTGCGTGTGCGTGTGTATGTATGTGTGTGTATGTGCGCGTATGTGTGTGCTCCTAAAAATATGTGGGGATGCACGTACTTTTAAATCAGCGTGTACAGCGTACCCGTAAATATGCGCACCATAGTTGCTTACTCTAGAAATGCGTGGAAGATATGCTCACACATTCATGCTTCTAGAAATTTATAGGAGGGCTTCCTAAACTTTGAAAAGCATAAAAGACATGCGTATGCCTGGAAATGCGTAGCAGGTTCGTAGAATGTAGAAATGAATAGGAGGTACAATAACAATTGGAAATACGCAGACAGAGCTTGTGTACTTCTAGAATTGCGCAGAAAGTTTGCGTACTCATGAATATGTCTGCTCCTACATATGCTTCGGGAGCATGTTGTCTCTAGATATGCTTACGAGCACGCTGCCTCAAGATTGTATGAGACTTGCTTACTTGTAGAAATGAGTAGAAGGCTTGATATTTATACAGATGTGCACTAGGAATTAATATTTTACAGATGTGCACTAGGAATTAATATTTTACAGATGTGTATTAAGCCCATGAACGTGTAGAAGGCTTGCTTAGCTTTGGAAATTTGTGGGAGAGGCTAGCGTAACCTTTGAAATGCATAGAAGGTGTGCTTAACACTATAAATGTGCATTAAGGCAGCGTAACCTTTGCGAAGTCTAGTAGGTTTGCTTATTCGTAGAAATGAGTAAGGGGTATAATAACTTGAAATGCACAGACAGCTTGCGTAATACCAGAAATGTACAAACAGCTTTGTATAGGAAGGATGAAATGTACAAACAGCTTGCGTAATACCAGAAATGTACAAACAGCTTTGTATAGGAAGGATGAAATGTACAAACAGCTTTGTATAGGAAGGATGAAATGTACAAACAGCTTTGTATAGGAAGGATGAAATGTACAAACAGCTTTGTATAGGAAGGATGAAATGTACAAACAGCTTTGTATAGGAAGGATGAAATGTACAAACAGCTTTGTATAGGAAGGATGAAATGTACAAACAGCTTTGTATAGGAAGGATGAAATGTACAAACAGCTTGCGTAATACTAGAAATGTACAAACAGCTTGCGTAATACTAGAAATGTACAAACAGCTTGCGTAATACTAGAAATGTACAAACAGCTTGCGTAATACTAGAAATGTACAAACAGCTTGCGTAATACTAGAAATGTACAAACAGCTTGCGTAATACTAGAAATGTACAAACAGCTTGCGTAATACTAGAAATGTACAAACAGCTTGCGTAATACTAGAAATGTACAAACAGCTTGCGTAATACTAGAAATGTACAAACAGCTTTGTATAGGAAGGATGAAATGTACAAACAGCTTTGTATAGGAAGGATGAAATGTACAAACAGCTTTGTATAGGAAGGATGAAATGTACAAACAGCTTTGTATAGGAAGGATGAAATGTACAAACAGCTTTGTATAGGAAGGATGAAATGTACAAACAGCTTTGTATAGGAAGGATGAAATGTACAAACAGCTTTGTATAGGAAGGATGAAATGTACAAACAGCTTTGTATAGGAAGGCTCTAGATATGTATAGGAAGGATGCATATTCCTAAAATTACTGAGAAAGCGTTTGTTGATTTTCTGTTAGTTGGGAAAATCAAAAAGTGTTTCTGGAAAGTCAAAGTGTTGTCTAGTCAACTCCATTACTATTCCTAATGTGTGAGTACTTTTCCTGTTTTTGAGGCCCGTGAGAAAATTAACTAGGACGTTACAAACAATTTGATTTCTAGATCATCTAACATTAGTAACATTATTACGAACAATAATAATTCGACTATTTGTTTATTACCAGGTATCTAGAAGCTTTTCCTCAATGGTTAAAACTAATCATTCTCAACAACACGAAAAAGTGTATAATTCCATAAACTAACAATTGAAATATTCGTAAGAGGCCGGCTACCAAGGAAAATATTGTACCACATCATGTATTGAAACGAGTGTTGGTTAACGCACATTTCATGTCGATACCTCGTCTTCAGATGTACCCCAATTAATTGGTACCTCCTAAAATGTGTGTGTGTGCGTGTGCGTGTGTATGTATGTGTGTGTATGTGCGCGTATGTGTGTGCTCCTAAAAATATGTGGGGATGCACGTACTTTTAAATCAGCGTGTACAGCGTACCCGTAAATATGCGCACCATAGTTGCTTACTCTAGAAATGCGTGGAAGATATGCTCACACATTCATGCTTCTAGAAATTTATAGGAGGGCTTCCTAAACTTTGAAAAGCATAAAAGACATGCGTATGCCTGGAAATGCGTAGCAGGTTCGTAGAATGTAGAAATGAATAGGAGGTACAATAACAATTGGAAATACGCAGACAGAGCTTGTGTACTTCTAGAATTGCGCAGAAAGTTTGCGTACTCATGAATATGTCTGCTCCTACATATGCTTCGGGAGCATGTTGTCTCTAGATATGCTTACGAGCACGCTGCCTCAAGATTGTATGAGACTTGCTTACTTGTAGAAATGAGTAGAAGGCTTGATATTTATACAGATGTGCACTAGGAATTAATATTTTACAGATGTGCACTAGGAATTAATATTTTACAGATGTGTATTAAGCCCATGAACGTGTAGAAGGCTTGCTTAGCTTTGGAAATTTGTGGGAGAGGCTAGCGTAACCTTTGAAATGCATAGAAGGTGTGCTTAACACTATAAATGTGCATTAAGGCAGCGTAACCTTTGCGAAGTCTAGTAGGTTTGCTTATTCGTAGAAATGAGTAAGGGGTATAATAACTTGAAATGCACAGACAGCTTGCGTAATACCAGAAATGTACAAACAGCTTTGTATAGGAAGGATGAAATGTACAAACAGCTTGCGTAATACCAGAAATGTACAAACAGCTTTGTATAGGAAGGATGAAATGTACAAACAGCTTTGTATAGGAAGGATGAAATGTACAAACAGCTTTGTATAGGAAGGATGAAATGTACAAACAGCTTTGTATAGGAAGGATGAAATGTACAAACAGCTTTGTATAGGAAGGATGAAATGTACAAACAGCTTTGTATAGGAAGGATGAAATGTACAAACAGCTTTGTATAGGAAGGATGAAATGTACAAACAGCTTTGTATAGGAAGGATGAAATGTACAAACAGCTTGCGTAATACTAGAAATGTACAAACAGCTTGCGTAATACTAGAAATGTACAAACAGCTTGCGTAATACTAGAAATGTACAAACAGCTTGCGTAATACTAGAAATGTACAAACAGCTTGCGTAATACTAGAAATGTACAAACAGCTTGCGTAATACTAGAAATGTACAAACAGCTTGCGTAATACTAGAAATGTACAAACAGCTTGCGTAATACTAGAAATGTACAAACAGCTTTGTATAGGAAGGATGAAATGTACAAACAGCTTTGTATAGGAAGGATGAAATGTACAAACAGCTTTGTATAGGAAGGATGAAATGTACAAACAGCTTTGTATAGGAAGGATGAAATGTACAAACAGCTTTGTATAGGAAGGATGAAATGTACAAACAGCTTTGTATAGGAAGGATGAAATGTACAAACAGCTTTGTATAGGAAGGATGAAATGTACAAACAGCTTTGTATAGGAAGGATGAAATGTACAAACAGCTTTGTATAGGAAGGCTCTAGATATGTATAGGAAGGATGCATATTCCTAAAATTACTGAGAAAGCGTTTGTTGATTTTCTGTTAGTTGGGAAAATCAAAAAGTGTTTCTGGAAAGTCAAAGTGTTGTCTAGTCAACTCCATTACTATTCCTAATGTGTGAGTACTTTTCCTGTTTTTGAGGCCCGTGAGAAAATTAACTAGGACGTTACAAACAATTTGATTTCTAGATCATCTAACATTAGTAACATTATTACGAACAATAATAATTCGACTATTTGTTTATTACCAGGTATCTAGAAGCTTTTCCTCAATGGTTAAAACTAATCATTCTCAACAACACGAAAAAGTGTATAATTCCATAAACTAACAATTGAAATATTCGTAAGAGGCCGGCTACCAAGGAAAATATTGTACCACATCATGTATTGAAACGAGTGTTGGTTAACGCACATTTCATGTCGATACCTCGTCTTCAGATGTACCCCAATTAATTGGTGATTTGGGATTTCGATATGATTGTACAAAAATCAAGACTAGAAATTCTAGTTTATATGCATCTTTTATATTGATTTGTGATCTCAATAATTTTGATAAGCTGATGAACCCTATCACCTGGCATAAGGGTGTGAACATTTTTGAGTTGAAGAGTGTGCCACTCTGATGTGCCGTTCTCAAGTGGTGATACTGATCAGACAGTGCAATCGGAGGAATGACTACATGTATCTGTTAAACTGGACTTTCATGTCTCTACTAAAGTTTGACTATTTGTTCATTACCAAATGTTTCCCACGTCTTCGAAATAAAACCCATGGTGTTTTTTTTCCACTTCTGTTCCTTCCTGTAACTATGAAGTAATATACACTCATTGCCATAAAAATTTGCGCACCAAGAAATAATTTTGGGATCGAAACGAAAGTTGGCCTGTAGGTACATGTCGGGCAGATATGCAAATGATTAGAAATGCAGCGTGATTGCGCATTGCGTAATGCCACTAGAGGGCGTTGAACTTCGTTCTTCTTGGAGTATAAAACAGGTAAGCAGAGCTTGCTGGAGTGTATTTAATCGTTTGCAAAGGAAATGCTGAGGTAGACATGCCGTTACGCCGCCGTCGAAGACCATATGAGCAGTTGTCAGAGTTCGATAGGGGAAGAATCATCGGGATGATGGAAGTTGGGTGGTCAGCTCGGCGAGTAGCTCGTCAACGAGGCTGTTCTGATTTTACTGTGAGGAGGTGTTGGGACCAGTGGACGGAAGAGACGTCATTTACACGGCGACCAGGTTCAGGACGCCCTCGACAGACCAGTCGTCGAGAAGACCGTCATATCATCCGAAACGCACGCGTAGAGCTAACTGCCTCATTGGTCGCTATCCAGACACAGGCAGCAGCTTCACTACGGGCCCCCTCTATCTTCCCGAACCATCGCAAGGCGCCTGGCTGAAGGACATCTGGTATCGCGGCGCCCATTACGTGTGCTGCCAATGACACCCACCCACCAACGCCTCCGTTTGGAGAGGTGTCGAGCACGACGGGATTGGACTGCAACGGAATGGAACCAGGTCGTCTTCAGCGACGAATCGAGATTCAACTTGAGCAGTGATGACAATCGTGTTCGTGTGTGGAAATCCCGTGGTGAACGCTTCAATCCTGCCTTCGCTTTACAGCGACACACTGCTCCCACAGCTGGTGTCATGGTATGGGGTGCCATTGCTTACGATACACGGTCACCCCTAATATTGATCCATAATGACAGCCCAGCGGTACGTCCATAACATCCTTCAGCCACATGTGTTGCCACTCATGGCAGAGCTCCCAGGAGCCATTTTTGCAACAAGACAATGCTAGGCCACACACAGCAAGGATGTCACAAGACTGCCTCCGCCACATTACCACCCTTCCCTGGCCTGCTCTATCCCCAGATTTGTCACCAATCGAGCATATCTGGGATCATTTGGGACGGCAAGTTGGACACCCTACGAGGTTGGTCGAACTAGAGGCGCATTTACAGCAACTGGGGGAACGAGATGTCTCAGGACATCGTACGGAACTTGTATGCCTCAATGCCCGCTCGTATCGCATCGTGCATTCGCGCTAGACGGGGGTCCAACAGAGTACTAAAACTTCTGTTCATCTGTACTTTTTTTTCTGCAATAAATGATCCTTTTTCTTGGATTTTCTAATCACTTACTTACATCAACGTAGTACTTACGTGTGTAAAATTTCGTTGCATTTTGACGACTTCTTCTGGGTGCGCAAATTTTTATGGCAATGAGTGTATGTAGTGACGAATTATTCGACGACAGATATAAAGTTTTTAGACGTGATCGTAGTGACCCCCCCAGGTTAAAAGGTGGGGGGGGGTGGGGTTTCTTGCTGTCTCAGGAATATTTTTTTGTCAGCTAGGTGTTCGGCTTCAGAAACTTCCAGTGAAGAAAATCAGGTTAACCATTAAGTTTTCTCAATTTTCGAACGTTCATATATGTGTTATTTATATTCCACCATCGTCTAGTCAGTCATTCTAGACGTTCTTTTTCAATTGCTATGTTCGATATGTTTTGGAATACTGTAGTATCACCTGGAATCCGTATTACTCATTTAATATATTCAAAATTGAACGAGTTCAAAACAGGTTTTTTACGCTACGTGTATTTCATGAAACATTAGTCATATAATCATTATTACTTATCTTAAACGAAATACTTCGCTCATCGTTCAGTTATGATTCACTTGAAACTCGCCGTCGCATGGCCATTACTAGATTTTTTTGTAAAAATTTTTCACTTTCATTTACATACACACACCTGATATTCTTAATCTCATTACATTTTATTGCACACGAATCAACCTTAGAAGCTTTTTTTATGTTCCTCCGTATCATTCAAATGCCGCTGTGGTGGTCGAGTGGTTATAGTGACGGACTCGCGATGCGAGGATCCGGGTTCGAACCCCACAGTGGTGGTCGGCTGAAGTTGGTTTTCTGTGGTTCCCAACTTCAAGGCGCGAATGCGAGCCGATCTCCCCGTTAAAAAGTCTCGCCACAGAGAGCAGCAGGCCTACAACGTTACAAATATTCAATCATTACACTTCACTCACAATTTGCAGTATAGATGGCAGCACTGAAATATCATACACAACACTAGCTACACACTCAGACTGTTAGGTGCACTCACTTTGTTCCAGACTCCGCCACGAAGCTGGGCTGGAAGAGATCTCGGCAACGGGATAAGTCCGGTGGCAGAGACCCTGGCGTTCATTCATTCATTGCGGTTTGATGGGTTGCCATAGCTAACGTGGACATAATTATCAGGATAAAATACGCCAACTTGGCGATGACTTTGAATCGTCCTTTTTATTATCGGAATTTGGCTAGGGTTCTCCGGTCGCTTTGCGATCCGGCTGGCCAAAGCCCGAAATTTGGACATTTGCAGGGTCAATATATATATATATATATATATACATATACAATTTTCTGGCCTGAGAGCAGAAAAGGTTGTACATCCCTACTTTATCGTATACCAAACTGAGCCACAAACTAACTAACAAAAAATGTTCCATTACAATCAAAAATATGTATCCTTTCGGCGCTAATAACGCATGTAATTTCTTCGAGAAAATTCTAATCTCCAGGTGCTTCCTTTATTACATCAAAAACATTCTTCTCGGATATTTTTGACACTTTTCTTGAGGATAACGAACAGTAAATGATCTAAATCAGATATTATTTGATCATTTTAACTCAATTTTTCCCACCTCGCTCCCAGGAGCTAACAAACACTGAATAACTCGTACAGAAAGCTAAAAAAAAAAAGCAACACCGAAATTATGAATTAAGAATTCTCATACAAACAAATACAAACGAAAGGGAAAATAAATATTCAAAAATAATCCAGACGGATACTTATTAGCAAATAAACGAAATAGATCATCGCTGAAATTCCGAGCAATCCCTTGAGAGAAATGGCTACAGAAATGAATATTAAAGTCTCGGGGAAAAAGATAATTTTTGATATTTTTTTTCGAAAATAAATACACAACTGCAGTGTCGAATATTTTCGCCATTTACATAGTGAGGAAAAAACTGCAAAAAAAGAGTATATGAATGCCAAAAATTCACGTTTGACTTGAGAGATAGAGAGAGGGAGAGAAAGTACGAGATGTACTCAAGGGCAATTTACCATCTACTGATCTTTCAAAAATTTGTTCATCGTGATCTTAATCCCCTTGTTGCCGCGCATAACACTGCACTAAAATAAAATAAAAAATTACGATGAGTTTCAAGGGGGAAAAAAATGAATAAAATACGTATAGGCAATTTACGAATTTCAAAGAGAAGAAAAATCTAGAAAATTCTCTTATAATTTATATCATTGGCAATTTTTTTTTTTCCTTCTCTCATCCTTTACACATCTCCTGTTTAATCCTTAACTCATCATCATCATACGATTTTCGATTCCGAAAAGGAAATTTGTAAATTAGATTTGTAATTTCGAAATCCATGTGGGGGAGGAAAAAAAAAACTATAAGAGGGAAAAGAAAGTTGGAATTTTTCGCTGGAATGACGACTGCAAAGAAAATTCGAGTAAAAATCTGGAATAAAAAAAAAAAATTTGCGAGTAAAATTACATACGTGTGCATTGATATTGGAGAACTCCTACTAACTCGATAAGTTCCATAAGAAGAAAAGTAATTTCGTATTCACCCAACTCATCACACACATAAAGATATTTTTCTTTCATTTTTTTTTATTCTTATTTTATTCAACTCATTCATCTTTATTCCCTCGAAATTCACAAATCGAAAACAAAAAAAAAGTCATTAGAATGAGCGTAATCTTTTGCTTAAAATATCTTTTGTTCCATGTCCGTGAGAATAATATCATTTGTTGAATTTCAATGGAAATTTTGTGTGTGTGTGTGTGTTATACGGTGAAATTTCCGAATAAGTGGGATCGAGAAAAATTTCGAATGGGATTATATAAAAAAGGAAAACGAAATCGAATTTCATAGGCATGATCATGAAAAAAAATTAATAAGGATTGTTATCATGTTGTATTTTTTACTGCTATCTATCAAGTTACATAGGAATTATATTATTTTTCAAAAATACTTATAAGAACTTGCATGTAAGGTTTTTTTTTTTTGGCGTGTGAAATTCAAGACTTTCTTTGTAATTAATTTAATTACATCACGAAATGAGTAATTTCATTATACCACTAACATATCGGAAGGTAACAGAAAAATAATAATAGCGAAATTGTTAATTTTTCAATGCGTCGTCCCAACGATATTTTTTGAAAAGTAATACTCAGTTATTAATTGCATTTTTTTCATTTCAGTTATTATATATCCGCAATGATATACGTTATAAATAAACTTGATTCATAAATAAGTTCTGATGATATCATTCCCTGGTTAATAATTCAGATGAAATATTAATTTTTAACTTTGAAATCTGGTCTCTATTGTTTCGAATGCCAGCGTCGGCATCGGCGTAAGATTGCAACAACTTGCGTGTATTCATGCGAGAATGTTTTGAAGTTTAACTTGAATTTTTTTTTAATTAGTATTCTCAGAGATTTTAATGAAGCTTCTCAAATTGGAAAATATTCGGTATATCAATTATTTCGAAATCTCGAGAGAGAGAGAGAGCACTAATAAGTGAAGTTAAATTCTTTCAAATAGATGAATAGTTCGAAGAAATAATTTAGGTGTTGGCTGATACTGAAAATAATTATTTGCTTGTACTACTTTTACAGGAAATTCATTTCAGCGCCGGATCAGGAGCTTTTGCAATGAAGCAAGTATATCACATTCTCATCCTTAACGAGAGTTCGATCCTCAACCACTTTTTTTATCGTTAGTCATTGACGAATAAGAAATTTTATTTCGAAAATTTTAAACAATCTTAGAAAAGTGATGTCTAAGGACGGTGAATTGATAGTTGCAACCACTTTAGTTAAGGTATATTTAGGGAAGTGAAATTCTCGGAGTAAGTGGAACCCAAATGCGATTCCTAAAATCCAATATGTGATTTCTAAAATTCAGTGAACTTCTGGAAATGTTCCCTTGCGGAATTTTTATTTGGTACTTACTCTGTTTTTCAGTAAAAATGTGTTTTGTGCTTTATGTGCTCTCACAAGCAGCTCAAGTTAAATTTGTGATCACGTTGCTACCTGTTGCGCTCTTTCCATTTCAAACCGCTTCTGAAAGTGCGAATTTGACCTGATATTGATATCCCGGCAGACAAGTTCTTCCTTCTCATTATGTTAACTGTCAAGGAATTAAGTGGATTACATTTTTTTCTTCGCGATTATTCTAAGCTGAGGCTGGTGGAACTAACGAATTTACGCTAACGCCGTACTAGACTTGCAATTGCACTGGCTTTATCAATTGTGGTAGTAAACTGAAGGAAAGGATAAAACTACCGAGTCAGCACAGGCTTCTTCAATAGACCTAAAAGATGAGTATCAAGAAGAAGAGAGAAAACGAATCTTCATAGACACGATGTGTAAAAACATTTCAAGAGCAAAAGCTAGTGACTGGGTTCTTGTCAAATCACACATAAAAAGCCAACAGAGATGATCATTGTTCAATCTAGAGCATAGTTTTCCAACCATTTTTGTCCCATCGCTCCCTTCATTAGAAATTTTTCCCCCATCGCCAACCCCTTACGCAATCTAACCCATAGGATCCTATGTTATACCCGTGTAGCTTCTACCGCCCCCTTGGAACATTCCATCGCCCACGTTGAGAATCACTGATATAGAGCAACTAACCGAAGTTGATACTAGCCGGGAAGCGAAATTTGGAGAAAGAATCGGTACTACATCTACCTCTCAATGGCCCAACACTCAAGACAAAAATATGATTAGAAATAATGAAGTTCCGTCATTTTCTTCTCAAGTTCGGTAGTTTTGGAAAATTCACATTTCCCTTCTCATTTGCTTCATATAATGTCGATTCATATTTCCGCGGAAGGTTGGGGGGGGGGTGGTTATTATTACATTATGACTTATCTACATACCGAATTTGTTAATTAACATTGTGAGTTTCCTGCATACTAAGATTGTTCCTTTGGAAACCAGAATGATAAAATGTTTGGGATTTTTATGATACGAATGGATTTTCCCTTTGTTTACGGTTCTTTCATTTATGGACGCCATTTTGTGAGTGATCTTTAGCCATAGTCAGGCGTAGGTTCTACTTGCCCTCACTTACCGAGGCAAGTAAAAACCCTTCACTAACTGGAAAAATAAAATAAATCTTAAAAAATAAATAAATAACTCCAGATAATAGATTTAAAACATTAGTTCTAAAAGAAACACGATTCGAAAAACCTGCTGCCATATTTCTGAGAAGTTTCGTTGACCAGAGAAGGTCCATCGTAGGTACCAGGTTAATGAAGAAAACAGTGGTTCTACTTAGGGGGTCATTCAAGTATTACGTCGGCATCGATGGGGGGGGGGGTTCCGATTTGCTGACAAGGGAGGAAGGGGAGGGGGGTTTGGATGATGCTTACGTCATCAACCACCCTTTATGAAAATATGAAATATCCTTAATGGCATCTTACTCGGTGCGCCAAATGCGACGAAAATCTTTCGCTAGTTTGTGGGCACCTGAACTAACATTCTCGCTAATGATAAATCCCTTGCAGAGTCACTTCAGCGATCTCTAAATGCAAAAAAGTGCTTAGGAAATGTGTCCGGGCCGCTTAAGTGCTATGGGAATGTGTCCGGCGCGTTTAAGTGCTCTGGAACTGTGCAACGCATCACTCGTGATCCGTAATTATGTCACGGATCACTTAAGTAATCTTGGAATGTGCCGTGGGTTACTTGAGATGTAGAACCGAACCGGGTGCCGCATAAGTGCTCTAAAATTGTGCCCCATGTCACTCAAGGGTATCTCTAAATCTGCCACAGATCGCTTAAGTGTTCTGGAACTGTGTCGCGAGTCACTTAAGTGATCTGTGAATGTGTCGCGAGTCACTTAAGTGATCTGTGAATGTGTCGCGAGTCACTTAAGTGATCTGTGAATGTGTCGCGGGACTAGTTGAGTGATCAGTGAATGTGTCACGGGACAAGTTGAGTGATCTGAAGATGTGTCGCTTAGTTCATTTTTACAAAATTGGGTTTGAGGGGGCAAGCCACATCAGGGTCACATTTGGTCTGCGGGTCAAGGGTTTACCATATATGGCTCAAAGGGTGGGTTGCAATGAATTTCTTAAAGAGGAATTTTGAGTTCTTACCCTTCAAATAGCATTGAAATTTACAGAAATTGATTATAATAACACATATAAAGGTATTTTCTTCCGAAATTTTAATTTTTTTTAAAAATGCTTTTAACATTATTATTTTTTTGTCTGGGGGGGGGAAGGCGCATGAGCCCCTTATGCCCCCCTCACGCGTACGTTTCTGATCCCACAGTGCAAGTGCTGACGAAATTTTACTGACAGGGGGGGGGGGTCAAAAATTTCTAAAAATTTGCTGACGTAACACTTGAACGGGCCCGCCCCTGATCCAGTAGACCGTATTTGAAATTTATCGAATGAATGAAATTAATGCATAATATCTTTGTAAACCCTAGATGGTTGTTTCTTTGCAATATGTTGATAGTTGCAAAGGAGTTTCAACTGGAAGAGTCACCATTTCTCCAGCTATTTTTTAGCTACGGAGAATAAAAGCTCTTTCATTTTGTATGAGATGGGAAAAAAACTGCATGCTTGCGTGTGTATTAATTCACAATAATTTTGAAATTCCGTGCGATTTGAAAATTGAAATGATTTATTTCACCATAAAGCCACAAAGAAAGCTTCTTTTAACCGCAATGTTCTAAAGACACCTTTTCATCAGCTTTTCAGTCGAAAACTTTGTTCTCCCATAGTTATTTTGTAGGATAACCTCCTATTTTTGTCTTTTATACAGTAAATGTAAATATATTTAATACTTGTCACGACCTACGAGTCTTCAAAAAGTATATTTTTCAAAAATGGCATTAATAAATATTTCACTCGATTGCAAATCAAATGCCAAATATCTCGTATGAATCGGTTTATTGGTTCCTTCGGAACTAAAGAAAAGAGAAATGATCAAGGCCGCGATTACACTATAAAACTTTGATAAAAGATGTTTTACAAAGCTTGGAAAAACAACCAATGGTATTGGTTACAAGAGCAATAGGCTTATTGGTTACGCGAGCTGATCTCTCCGTTAAAGAGACTCACCACGGAGAGCAACGGGCCTACAACGGTATAATTATTCAATCATTACAATAAACTCATCGTTAGATCAAAAAAATCGATGGCAGCACTACACGCGGAAAGCATTTCACAGAAGAAGAAAAAAGTCATGTCACCATCTCGCATGTACCAACTCTTTAGAAATTCCGTACAGGAATGTGTACGAGGTGCATGTACGGTTAAATAGTAGTAGATGAACAACAAACCATCGATTTTAAGAGAAAAAAGAAACGCATTCAAAGTTTGTTTTGGATATATTCACACATTCATTTCTCTGCTACTTTATTCTTAGAATCAAGTAATCCACAGCAGAAATCGCTAAACGCTCTTCAAAATGCCTTGTTTTCCCTTCTTTGACCGATTTTGCATTTGTTTGCCATTTTTTGTCAAATACAGAAATTTGCAAGCATTCGAACTGCGAGGTACGAATGCGAGCCGATCTCCCCGTTAAAAAAAGTATCGCCACAGAGAGCAACAGGCCCACAACGGCACAATTATTTAATCATTACACTTCTTTCGTAGTTGGAAAAATAGATGGCAGTACTGCAGAAGCATTACAAAGAAAAAAACTTCGTCAGATTCACTGCACGTACGTGTACATTCCCAACATGTACCAATTCGTTAGAAGTTCCGCAAAGGAATATGGACGAGATGCATGTGTGGTTCAGTAGTATTAGTAAAATCCATGCAAATTTTTGTATGAAATACAAACATTTTTGGAAAATTAAAGGTCTAATGAGAGAGTGCCGCCACATAGTAATTTTCAAAATTTGTTCGCAACGAAATTAGATTTTTTTAATGACTTTTTCAAACATGAAATTTCCAGAAAATTTATCCTAATTTTTAATTTAGAATTTCTTTTTCATGACTATGAAAGAGAATTAAATTTTTAAAATTACAAAAAAATAAACTTTTTAAATTTTTTTTTTTGTTATACGGTACGTAAGGTTTCCAGAAATCATAACAGCTACTAATTATTTTAACTAAATAAATCTAATTAATTTATATCGATTAAAAAGTCGAGTTGGAAATTTGCATTAATTTTGAAAAAACACGCTAAATCGATATCCAATCCTTTGAAACTTCTCAAATATATTATTTGAGCAACTAGTTATCGTATAAAAAATTTGCGAAATTTCATTACGAATTGGAGGAGCGGTCAAAAACGGGTTAACGAAGTGAGTTTTCTTCCAATTTCCAGTGGATTCAAAGTAAGAGGTGTACGGGAAAAGTCTATTCCCCCATTGAGAAGTCAACTTCACAAAGTAGATAGGCTTGTCAATGCTAAAATAAGAAGCTTAATAAGGAGGCGAGATATCTCGTTAATGTCACTAACAGGGCAAATCCATAAACACGAAAATTTCACATTTGATTCGCAATAAAGTGCAGTATTTTTTGATCGCCGATTTTTTTTAGAAAAAAACACAATAAACACTAAAAATTTCGCAAAATCTCCACGACATTTGCACGAGAGGAAAAATTCCATTTGTGCTAAAAGTGAAATTCGAAGTAACATTTACACGTAGGAAATTCCATTTTTGAATAGCTGAAACGTAAAAAAAACAAAGACTTGAAACTTGAACTTTTCTTCGAGGAGGCGAAGAAAACAGAAAAATTGAGGGAAATCGTATAAAGCTTTCGATTTCTTTTTGGCTCTTTCTTAAAGTAGGATGAGGCTTTCAACACCTTTTAGGGGAGTTTTTTCGCTTGGAAATGTGTCTTTGACTTCAGTGGTCAAGTTCCTGGAAAAGTGTCGGAAAAGACCGGGAAAAAAAAGGATCGCGTAGGACAGGAAAGAAAAAGGAAAAAAATCTCCTCTGACCTTTTCTTTTTCACACGCTATACCTTGTCCTTAAAAGGTTTGAAGTAAAAGCGTGAAAATTTGATTCCGCTAGAGAATCGCGCAGCAAAAGAAGGAAAGGGATCGAAAGTGATGGTCCTCTTTTTTTAGGGTCTTTCTGCCTTGTTACTGCTCTAAAGCCAACATTTAAAATAAAAGGTCGAAAACGTACGCCGATTCACTGACCCTTTACATTTTTATTGCTCGATACATTTACGGCATTCCTTTTTTCCCCCTTCAAAATATTGTGTAGAGACAAATTTTACGAATATTTAAGATGTCAAAGGATATAAGTGAACAATTTTTCCGCTTTTACATTTTCGAATACAGTGGAACCTCGGTTAACGAGAGGTTCGGTTAGTGAGCAATTCGCGTAACGAGCAAAAATTTTGCACTTTATTTATTGTCACGTTTTCGCAACTGAGCTGATGATTTTTCGCTTTCGTGCGCACACGTACTGTGGAATTGTAGGTAATATTCTTCCCTACAGTGTCCGGTCAGTGTGCCTCACTGAAAAAATTGAGTGTGACTATTATACGAAACTAGATGTCGCATTGTAATCGCGCTTATGTGCGCTTGCTTTTTATATAAATTCTGCTGGGCCAGGAGCTGACCATCGATGAACTGATGGACCTCCATTGCATGCAACAGCAAGAGCTTATATTGAAGGTATCTTTTCCTGAGGAACTAAGAAGTCCCTCACTTTTCAAATGTGATTAGAGAGATGTGTAAAATGTGGGAATCCGTGCAAAATTCTGTAGAAAAGTACCAATGAAATAGAAGCACAGTAAAACAAGCAATAAATCTGTCCAACGACAATGCAATTTCCCATCTCCGAGAAATCCTAAAAAGGAGGCAAAAAGCAAAATGTCATTGGATACGTTCTTTTTAAAATCACATAAAAAAAGAATAATAATGCAAATAACAGTGACTCCGTAAATCGTCCAACACGAGATAGTCCTCCTTTCTCTTGTTGTTTAGAGTGAGTTAATTTTTAAAACATTATCGTATATCGCATGTCTGTTTATGGCGTTATTAAATTATATGATACTGTACATATTTCACTTGAAAGCTCTAATTCTTCACCTCTCTTTCTGTGTGGGTGGCCCCTTCAGCATTTGTCGTGGCTCCCCTTTCCATTTGTGGCCCCTTTTTAGAGTATCCCAGGGCCACAAACGGACCACAGTGCATCAGGTTGTGAACTACTGCCGTATTATAATATAATCTTTGCATGTTATATTATAACATGCAAAGAAAAATCATTTCACACTAGAACTTTTTCTGTCACCTACGAATAAAACTGTTTAATATTCCGATTGCTGACCGGCTTTTGAATAACGTAATAAAGTGAAAAAAAAAATATTGTATCATATTAACAATATCTTAAAAAACAATAATATATATAAAATTATTAAATTTACTGAAAAAATTTTATCAGTTGATATTTGTGTGAAGTATATAATATGAGTACATTTCGTCAAACGCGGTCGTCTTTTATATGGACAATTGAGATCAAGGATGACGTAAACCAGAACGTCTTCGCAGATTCAAAGACGGCTCAATTTTGAAAACTTACTAATGTTAATTTACTTTATTAAAACATCAACCGTTAAAATTTTTAAGTAAATTTCAAAATTTAATAAATATTATTGTTCATAAACATATTTTATCATACCATATTATAGTATTTTTTCAATATAATTCATTAATTATAAAACCTTTCATCAATGTTAATTAAAAAAATCATATTAGTTTTATTCGGTAGGTGGCAGCAGATATTTCATATCAATGATTTATGTTATTAACATGCTGGATTGCATTGGTTCTTTACATGGGGCAATATGACCCTCTAGCGTCTCTAGGATATTCTGGGGAGTGGGGAGCACAGGTGAAAATCAGATGAACGGGAACCATGACAAGAGTGCTGAAGAGGGGTCCCTCAGAGAGAGAGAGAGGTGATAGATTTCAAGTGAATTATGTGGTGAGAGAAAATGTGTTAATACTTTCTGAATCCAGCACAGCATGGAACCAGAACCATCTAAATACGCGGGCCCATATGGGCAGGGACCGAGCCCTCATATCCATGGGGGGGCACATGATGAGATCTGGTATGACAATTTCTGGATGTAATTAATATGTAAGCTATTACTTCTCTCCGGCCAAGTACAGGTGACCCCAAAACACTTTGTCAGAGCCGTCTTAATACGTGGGCCCACCCTGGAACGGCCCGAGATCCTTAAGTTTGAAAGGGGTGCTCGTGATAATGGTATTTGGTCAAAATTTTCGAGAGCTTCAATATGTGAATAGCATACCAGACAGGCATTTCTATCCAAGCACGGGGGCCTTATGAAAGTTACTGTATCCAAGTGGGAAGAAGCCGATGGTGCTCTTAAGACAACCCTGCACTTTTGCTGAGAATCCATGATGTTGAGACACCCTCCCCGCAAGAGGGCTAAGATAGGCGCGGGCCAAGGTCAATATCTCTGAAAATTCATTGGCTCGTCCAACATATGTATTTTATTGTATATTATTATTATTATTATTGAAGAGTTGATCCACTTTGCCCAAGAATATTTAGAAGACACCAACGAATAAGGCAAATACACAAAAAAAAATAATAAAAGTCCTAATGCATTTCAACACCAATGGGTGCCGTCTTCAGAGGAAAAATTTAACCACTAGTTTCGCTGACCGAGTTTCCCATTTGGGTTGAATACCAAATCTTCACGCTCGGTTGCTCAGCGGAAGAAGTACGTCTGTTCACTTCAAACGTCGTGGTCAGAATGAAGCTGTGAGCCTGCGTGAGATACTAATGCAGCGTCCTGATTGGACCTTTGCGGAATAGTGCTATCCGATTGGTCCATTCGAATTTTCTTGTAATTCCCGCTCGAAATGAATTTAAGCCATGGTGTTGCGATCGGGGGTGTAGATTTATTATCGTTCACTAGTATATTTTTGAAGGCCCGAATATATGTGCCTTCGTAGAAATCTAGATCAACTGTGGACTTGACTTTGTGAAAAACTCTCGCTTCTTGAAATTTGAATTTGTGGCCTTCTTGCCAACAGTGAGCGGCGATGGTCGATTTTTCACATTCCTGATTCTTAACACAGCGAGCGTGTTCATTTAATCTTGCTTTTATGGGTCTCCTTGTCTGTCCTATATAACCAAGAGAGCAATCACCACATGGAATGTAATAAATGCCCCATTGTTTATTCTGCGGTATAGCATCCTTAGGGGGCATGAAACCAAAGTTTTTAGTGGGCACATCTATGGTTGTTAGATTAAACTTTTTAAGAATCGATTTGATCTTTAGTGAGAGTATTGGATCGTAGGGTATGACTACACTTTCTCTGAGTGGTCTCTCTGTAATATTTTTCTAGAGTGGTTCCTCGTGCCGGTTTCAAGAATTTTCTACTTAATTCGTCAACGATCTTGGTGTTGAACCCCCTGTCTATCGAAATTGCTTTGATGGTTTCAAGTTCGTGGTCTAAAGTGTTCCGATCTGAACAGATGTTAAATGCTCTCTCTACAAAGGTGCGAAAAGACGAAAGTTTCTGTTGCATAGGATGGCAAGATCTGAAATGAGGTGGTAATGAGACTGCGAAAGGCTTACGATAGACCGAGGTTTGGAACTGTGATTTCTGTTTCGTTACTAATACGTCCAAGAAAGAGAGTTCATTGTTAGTTTCGAATTCGGCTGTGAACTGAATATGAGGGTCTATGTCATTCATAATGAGTAACAATTGTTCCAAGTCATCTTTAGAGCCGTCCCAAAGCACAAAAGTATCGTCTACGTATCTTCGATAAAATGAGAAGGGCACAACGTTCCCTTTTTTTGGGTATTTGCCAACGTTTTTTTTTTGTGTATTTGCCTTATTCGTTGGTGTCTTCTAAATATTATTATTATTGCATTGCATTATTGATTAAATGCCGTTCTTATTAGTCATTTTTATGTGAATGAATAATTGTGGAACGAATTATCCGTGTTCCCATTATTTCCTATGGGGGAGTTTGATTCGAATAACGAGCACGTTTGCGGAACGAATTAAGCTCGTTAACCGAAGTTCCCCTATATTTATATTGTAAGGATGTCCTTGGTACTTTTGAAGAACCATTTTATTTACTTATACCAAAATTTCGCAACAATTTACCTCCCGATATTTTTAAGGGGAGTGACGGCCCCTGAAGTCGATTTTTCAAACGTTACTTTTCAAATTTTTTCATTTAATCGCAAATAAAATGAAAAAATTTCGCGTGAATCGGGTAATTGGTTATTTCAACATGCAAGACAGAAGTTGATGAATAATAATGTAAATGTACACAAGAAAAGCATTTTGAATGCGGTTTTCTCAGATTTCATAGTTATTGAGTTCATCCGTAAGATTAAAAACAACTGCTTTACCAAGAATTCTGAAATTTCGCAGGAATGTTTATTCTACGTGTAAATGTCGGAACGGGGGGGAGTACACTAGTTCACCGTAAAACACGGGCCATATGATCACACTAGTCATGTATAAGTTGGTAGTTCGTCGAACTGATTTGGACATTTTATTGGTCTGAATACCAATGAGATACATTTTTGAAGTAATTTTCGAAAAATCGTGTTTAGGAGTCGTGACATCCCTTTAACATTACTATTTTATCACCTTATACAGTACAAAAAACCCGAAGCAATATCTATTTTCAATCAATGCCTGGAGATTTATTTTCTGATTTTCCTTTCCATGCACATCATTCAATTAAATTGGTATAATCGAACCTCATTCTTTCATATTGAAATATTACACTTATTTTTTCCATTTGTATCAATTTGAAAATCATGTAATATTAGTATGTCGCGGAATTTCACTTCCCACTGTGGCCAATAATATTAGAAATCTTAGTTAAGAGAAAGCGTTCTAGACATTTCATTTTGTTCCTATACTAACAAACTACATTCATTGTTATTAGAGAGGCACTGAAAAATTGTAGGCAGGCAATAAAGCACTAAGATACTAAAAATAGACAAGCAAAAAATACGCTAAAAGCACTTAAAATAGACACTGAAAAAGATCATTTATAACCAAAGTGAAAAAAGGAAAACTAGGTAAAAACTAAGATACCGAGTCCGAAAAATTACCAATATGGTTAAAAAATGTATTTCCATATCAGTTTATAATAAGTGCATTATTAGCCAAGCCAATTTGATTGCCAAAAAGAAGTTATTGTGATCCTTCAAGCTTAATTCGAAGGCGATTTTAGTCTAGATACGTAATTAGCTAACACGCAAAATGAGTTTTATAAAATTAAAGAACCTTAATTAGCAAATCATTGTAATTATTTTTTAATTGAAATCTGCCTTACAATCTCGATGTGAATTTAATGGTATGAAGATTTCCATCTGAAAACTATGTATAGATAGCCAGGGTCGTCTTAAGAGCATCGCACCCACCCTCAGCAAAGCGATTTTCTGAGGCCTCCTACGTGGTTATAAATTTGTGCCTTTTTCAATTCGCGTGCTTACACTCGAAAATTTTAACCAGATCTCATTTTTATGTGGCCCCCGGGCCACGATCGGTCGAGCCCAATTTGCTGACTTTTGATGATAAGGGGGGGGGGGGTTGGATAATGCTTACGTTATCAACCACCCTTTATAAAAATATAAAATTTTCTTAATAGCATCTTACTCGGTGCGCCAAAAACGAGAAAAACCTTTCGATAGTTTGTGGGCACCTGAACTAACATTCCCCCTATTGATAAGTCCCCTACAGAGCCACTTTAGTGATCTCTAAATGTTTCGCGGATCCAAGTAATCTGGAAATGTGTCCGGGCCGCTTAAGTGCACTGGAACTGTGCCACGCATCACTCAAGTGATCCGTAATTATATGCCGCGGATCAGTTAAATAATCTGACAATGCGCCGCGGGTAACTTGAGTGATGTAGAACCGCACTGGGCGCCACTAAAGTGCTCTAAAACTACGTCACATGTTACTCAAGGGATCTCTAAATGTGTCACGGATCGCTTAAGTGTTCTGTAACTGTATCTCGGGTCATTTAAGTGATCTGAAAATGTGCCACAGGCCGCTTAAATGTTCTGAAATTGTACCACGAGACACTTAAGCGATCTGTAGATGTGCCGCTTAGTTCATTTTTTTACAAAATTAGGTTTGAGGAGGGCAGCCGCATCAGATAACCCCCCGGGGCCATATTTGGTCCGCGGGCCAAGGGCCTTTATGCCATTTATCATTATATGGCTTAGACGGTGGGTCGCAATGAATTTATTGAAGATACATTTTAAATTCATAGCCTTCAAATAACATTGAAATTAACAGAAATTGATTATAATAACATTTAAAGGTGTTTTCTTCCGAAATTTCAATTTAAAAGGCGGGGAAATTAAAATTTCAACGAAAGGCGGGGGCCTCCCTCCCCACGATCAAAAAGTTATTTGATCGTGGGAGGGGGAGATCGTGGGGAGGGGGGCCGCCGCCTTTCGTATATTGGTGGGATCAGAGACGTACACGGGGGTGGGAGGGTGGTCAGAGTTTTGCTGACTTTTTCTGAGCCGCTGTGGTGGTCGAGTGGTCATAGTGACGGACTCGCATCGCGCGGATCCGGGTTCGAGCCCCACCGTCGCCACAGTGGTGATCGGCTGAAGTTGTTTTTCTGTGGTTCCCAACTTCGAGGCGCCAATGCGGGCCGATCTCCCCGTTAAAAAGTCTCGCCACAGAGAGCAACCGGCCTACAAACAGTACAAATATTCAGTCGCTACACATCACTCACTTCACTTCTGAGATATAGATGGCAGCACTGAAAAATCATACGCAACACTAGATAAGCACTCAGACTGTTAGGTACACACTTACACTTCCGGCACAACTCACTAGGTAGTAAATTGCCTGTAGCAATAGACCTGAGTTGTGCTCGGTTTGAAAGAAAGCAAAAAATGACTTTCGCTGACGGGGCGAGAGGGGGGTCCAAAATGGCTAAAAATTTGCTTACGTAATACTTGAACGTCCCCATATTCTCAAATTTTCATAAATAATTTGAGTACATTTCATTTTCCCGCGTTTTTGACAAAAAATTTATATGGTTCTTACTTCCCCATTAAGAGGCAGTTTCCAAAAATTTATTTTATGCATATATATATTATATTTAAACATCATTTTTGTATCATTTAATGATCGAATTTTCTTCATCCATTTAATGTTTTTTCTTACGTTTTAGTGAATTTTATTCATTTTTTTGAATTAATGCCCATTAGTTTACATCAATATTTTTTAGGTTCATTATCTTTTGAATTGATTTTGAATTTTGATTGTTCACGAATAATTTAAAATTTTACTCTTTTTTTGTAAGATTTTTTTTTTTGAATTATTTTTTTTTTATGAATATATTTCAAGTCTTTTTTTCATTTATTTTAGCCGTGAATTTTTTATTCAATTTTTTTAAAACTCGTTTTGATTTTTTTTGATAATTTATTATTATTATTTCAAATTTCCTAAATATTTTTAATGACTTTCCATTTAATGAACGGTTTAATGAGTTTCCCGTTTCAGATGAATTTTTAATGAGTATAAATATTTCTTCTAAAATATTTTCTCGTGATTCAATTCATGTAATACATTTATTGATTTTGGCATGTTTACGTCCAATTGTTGAATCATTAATTCGTTCAGTTTTAATAATAAAAAATAAGCCAATTATGAACCATATTTGTTGGAATTAAATTTATTTAAATATATGCATTTATGATTCAGGATTATCTATTTACTAGCTATAATACCCGGCGCTGTCCGGGTTTTCTTCAAGGAGGCTTTTTTGGATCACGTGATATCTCCCTCTTTGTTCGAGGGACATGCAAACCCTGTCTAAGTTAACCAATATGGCGGCTTCATGAAATAAACAAATCTAGATTTAAAGAAAAATAGAAAATAGTATTTTTTTTTCCTTTTTTAAGGGGCGCTAGGTATTTCGATCCCCCCTGCCCCCCTGAACTTCAAGTTATCTATTTCTGCCTGTTTCAGCTTCCAAAAATGCTTAATTAAAGCTGTGGAGTTTTTTCGATGTACTTTTTACGGGCCCATAATTTTAAAACATCCTAAACTATATGAATTTATGCAGTTGAATATTAAAAGACACAATACGGAGACATTAATTTTCACGCTTGAGAAGATATAAATAAAAAGTTGAAATCAATGTTATTGTATGGATATCCAGCTCAAAAGTTGGTCCGGCTAATTACTTCATATTTAATCCCCTGGGCTTCGTATATCTCTAAGCGAACTCGATATTTCGAAAATCGGGAATTCAATACAATTTTTAAAATTATTGATGTGACAGAAAACCCCACCAAATTTCCGCATTTCTACAGTAAAATCGGCAATTTTAACACTGGTTTTAATGGGGGATCATCCTTTGCCTGACCCTCAAAGTGATGCTGATGATGATTATGGCATCTATTAAAAAAGTCTCATTACTGTGAGGATTGAAAACGTGGCAAACCATTACAAAGGCAACTATTATACATATAGTAACACGATTAGAGAAGTGACAAACCGTTGTAAAGGTATATACACGTCTTAAACGCATTGCTAGGGAACCACGGTAACCAAAGTAAAGTTCGGAAAGTGATTGTTGAGGCCCGAAAACCATTGTTGCCCGACAGTTTTTTGCCCATTTGGGGCATTTGCCCTGCTCTGACGAAATTTTAAAGTAGCCTATCGTTTAAGTCGGGTCCCATTTGGTATATATGCAAAATTTGGTGACGATCGATCTAAAATTGTAGATTTGTATAGAGAGCATACACACACACAGACAGACAGAAAATCAATTTTATATATATAGATTGACTATCTGATACCCGGCGACGTTGCCCGCCCCGTAAAAAATTTATATATGTATAGCTTAATAATTATTTCTTAATCAAAAAAATGTCTGCATCAAATAAGAAAAAATTAGTTTTATTTTTAAATATTTTAATTAAAAACTTGAGGCAATCGCTTGTGGGTACACAATATTTTTTGTTTTGCCATCTGGTGTGTAGATGTACAAATTTTTGGGATTACCAACACGCGAACAGGCGACGTAAAGCCGTCCGTGTGGAAAACAGGGCTCAAGTAGTATCCAAAGACTTCAGAAATTCTGCAGGATACAGAACTGTCTGCGCTGAGTCTGTGAAAGTGTCAACCGATTTGTAAGATGTGGTCTCCAGGAATAATTTTTATTATTTTTTCGTTGATCTTGTTCACACTGTCATTTTTCGATGCCAGAATCACTCTCTCACAAAGCCACTCATGGTTTCGGTGATTTTGTTGAATGTTTGGGAAGACTGCCTGAGTAAATTCTTGAACTGAGTTCAACAATTGGCAAAATCCATTTGGGAACGTAATCAGTCCAGTGCTTGCGTCTAAGGGAATTCTTCCACAGCCAAGTTTGATCAACTGATGCGAAAATGATAGCAGTGCTGAGTCGTTTTGCAGTTGAACTCGCATGTTGGTGGATAATGATAATTTTTAACTTCGTGCCAGAGTGTTGATAATTTGAGACAAGCATTGATTTTATCAGCTGGCGTTGAGCATTTTTATTCTCAGTTTTGTCGTCGTAGTTGTTGTTCTCTGTTGTTAGCGACGTCATACGTTCAATTTGTGCAGTGAATATTATTCAAACGGCTTTTAAGCATTTTTTAAATTAAAACTATACCTCTACGATGGGCGGTTGATGAGATAAAGGCCGCATTAGCACTTACAGGACACCCTGTATATAGGCTAGCAGAAATACCCGGCGCTTCCTAGGTTTTTTTTAATTACTGGGAGGATTGGAATGGTGACAAACCGTTGTAAAGGAATAAACGGTTATAATGACAGAAATAAAGGTGTGACAAACCATTGTAAAGGCACATATACACGTCTAAACGCATTGTTGGAAACCATGATAACCAAAGTAAACGTTCCGAAAGTAATTGTTGAGGTCACAAAACCATTGTTGCCCGACAGTTTTTCGCCCATTTCGGGCATTTGCCCAGCTCTGACGAACTTTTAAAGTAGCCTACGGTTCAATCCCTGACCTGTTTGGTATTTGTGCAAAATCTGGCGACGATCGGTCTAAAACTGTAGATTTGTATAAAGAGCATACATACATACATACATACTTTCACATTTATATATAAGACTAGCTGATACCCGGCGCCGTTGCCCGCCCCGTAAAAAATTAATATATGTATAGCTTATTATTAAAAAAATTTCTGCATCAAGTAAGAAAAAATTACTTTTATTTTTAAATATTGTAATTAAAAACTTCAGGCAATCGCTTGTGTATAATACAATGTATATGTTTTGTTTTTCCATCTGGTGTGTAGATGTAAAAATTTTTGGGATTTCCAACACGCGAACAGGCGACGAAAAGCTATCCGTGAGAAATTCAGGGCTCAAGTAGGTTGATACCTGCCACTGCTAACGACTGGCTTTGTTGATTGTCATGGCAAAAACTAAACGAATCGGGAACTGTAATCGCTTGAAAGTGAATGGCATTTCTTCAGTGATAATTGGGATACGTTGAATGAAGACGTCTTCTCCTTTGGAACATCCAGTTAGAATCGTTGCTTCGATGATGTAATTGTGCAATTTCTTCACGCAAAGTCTGGTGCCATTGCAGAGTCTCGGTGTGTCCAAATTTCTTTAAAGCATTATAGGTACTCCGACTTTGAGGGTCAAATTGTGTGGTGGCACACCCGGAATATCCAAAGAGTTCAGAAATTCGGCAGGATACAGAACTGTCTGCGCTGAGTCTGTGACAGTGTCAACCGATTTGTAAGATGTGGAGTCCCGGAATAATTTTTAGGATTTTTTCGTTGATCTTGTTCACACTGTCATTTTTCGATGCCGGAACGCCACTCACAAAGCCAGTCATGGTTTCGGTGATTTTGTTGAATGTTTGGGAAGACTTTGTCTGCAAGTTCTTGAACTGAATTTAACAACTGGCAAAATCCATTTGGGAACGTAATCGGTCCAGTGCTTGGGTCTACTGGTTGGTCAACTGATGTGAAAATGATAGCAGTGCTGAGTCATTTTGCAGTTGAACTCGCATGTTGGTGGATAATGATAATTTTTTAATTTCGTGCCAGAGTGTTGATGATTTGAGGCAAGAATTTAGTTCATCAACTAGCGTTGAACATTTTTATTCTGAGTTTTGTCGTCGTAATTGTTGTTCTCTGTTGTTAGCGACGTCATACGTCCAGCGAATATTATTCAAACGCGTTTTACGCATTTTTTAAATTGAAACTATACCTATATGATGAGCGGTTGATGAGATAAAGGCCGCATTATCACTTACAGGATTACAGGACAACCTGTATATAGGCTAGCAGAAATACCCGGCGCTTCCCGGGTTTTCTGCAATTAAATTGGAAAAGTGACAAACCGTTATAAAAGAATAAACTGTTATAATAACAGAATTAAAGGTGTGACAAACCATTGTAAAGGCATATATTCACGTCTGAAACACATTGTTGGAATCCACGGTAACCAAAGTATTGGTTACCGTGAAGTAAAGTAATTGTTGAGGCCCCAAAACTATTGTTGCCCGACAGTTTTTCGCCCATTTCGGGCATTTGCCCAGCTCTGACGAACTTTTAAAGTAGCCTACGGTTCAATCCCGGACCTGTTTGGTATGTATGCAAAATCTGGCGACGATCGGTCTAAAACTGTAGATTTGTATAGAGAGCATACATACATACATACTTTCACATTTATATATAAGATAATATATACCAATTTTTCTTACATTTTTTAAAATAAATGTTACCTTGAACCTTCGCTCGTATATGAGGGTGCCGTAGATAAGACGTTAAAATAAATGCTTGCATATTTTATGTTCAGTTAAATATAAAAATATTCCTCGTTATAAAAATAAATGTCAATATATTTTATGCTTTGTTCATAAATAAAAATAACTTTTTAAAATTTCAAATGAAATACGTTTTTTGAAACTCCTCGGCTTTAAATTTTTTTTCTTGAATATCATAATCATTTTAACTGTTATTTTTAAAACTGCTATTATAACTGCTATTAAAACTATCTTATCAGAGAATTTTAATCGTAGGACCTAATTCCAGTTGTTATGTATTTGAATTTCAGCAGTTAGAATGCAAATAAATTGTTTAGAAACATCATTGGAAAATAAATAATTGTACAGCTCAACAAAAAAAAAATCAAAATTAAATTGTTCTTAACGTATCCGACTACGTTGAAAACGTGATTTTGGAAGAAAATATGGTTTTTCTTTTTTTTTATTTTTTATAAAAGCCCTATTTGTTGCGATTCCGAAACGGGTCTTGTTTGGTTTATATGATGCTTAGAATCAAAGTTACGTTCACTTTAGTGTTGCGTTTTTGCATACAAGTAATACGCGAATAAAGACTTTAAACGTGTTTTACGAAGAATGCTATTTTTGACATTTTACTTGACTTTGTGACATGATTTGTAAAAATCTATCCATTGCATCATTACGAAATTTTAATGTGATATTTTGTTATATATTGTTGAGATTATGAACCAAAATCTAAAGTCTATCACGTATATTTTTTGAATTACAGTGTTTTATAGACAAAATGTAGGATGAAATTTCAAAAAATTCACACGTACTTAAACATAGTTTGGTGTAACTTATGAACGTATCATGCAATCCTTTAAATTTTGGTTCATAACCTGCAACATTATTAGCTAAATGCACTGTGAAAATCACAAAGCATTTCATTAATAAAATTTTTTGCAATCGTGTTTCGAATATCACATGAATTTTCCTTAAATTTGACGTAAAAACGACTTTTTCATGGAAAATATAATAGATAGACCGAAATTTGTCACTGTTTTCACCATTTCGAGACACTTTCTATCAAAAAATGTATTTAAAGTTCACTCCAGAACCATTTTAAAGAAAAGTGACAAAAAAGGTAGTCGGATACCTTAAGGACATTTTGATGGCTTTGGAGTATGTTGGGGTGTTGGCCACTTCGCTAACTGGCCGTCCCAATTGTCCCGGCTAATGTCAGAAATTCAGGTTTTCGCCTGTCCTTATATATTGATCCCTTTATATATCCCTATATCGATTCCAATTATTCGGGTTCATCGCCGCGGTGTCGTATTTTATTGAGGTAATTATGGCCATTTATAAAATCAGCCATAGCTAACCATAATTATTATGGAATCCTAACGATCAAAGGAATCTGAATATCGATATCTTAGTGATCCATACACAGGGATGTATAGGGGCCAGCCAAAGCCTCGAATAAGAGCCCGAATTTCGGACATTGGCCGGATAAACTGTGCCTGCCAGTTCGCGAAGTGGCCAACTCCGGGCATTGGCAGTAACATGTACAATCCAGAAAGAAAGCAGAAATTTCGAAATAAAAGTCCCAGTTGTTAGTTCCTAAGACCTAAAAAAATAACAACATGATATTCCCTTCTTTGTAGAAGCGGCATCGCTGAGATTTTCTACTTTTCTTTTGCTTTTTGCAGTTCCAGGATGAAGACATAACCGGCCACGTATTTCTTGGAAAGTGACACTTAATCCCATAGCCTTGGGGGTCTTTCTAATAGCAAGCAATGCCAAGACGACAGCAGGGAAAAAGGAAAGAATCCAAGAAATAAAAAGAAAGAAAGTAGAAAACAATTACTTGGTCTCCACCTTGGACTAGGTCGTAACTTCGCAAGCGAGAAAGTCCCGTTTTTTTTTTGTTGTCCATGGACGGTCCATAGAATAACGAGTCTCGTGAGAGAGAGAGAGATATCTGTCCGCCATGTGTTAGAGAACTTCTTTCCGCCATTTTCCTTCAATTTTTTCGCTTTCACTTGCTTGACTAAAGGATATTAAAATACATATGTCATGTTTTGTATATAGCTTGCATTTTTTTTTAATACCAATCACGGAAAAAAATATTTCCGGTTATACACAGTCCACGCCGCCTAATGCGATCGCAACGGGATTCGGAGGTATATGATAACAATAACCGAATGGAAACTATATCCGAAAAATTCCCGTTTGCAAGTGCGGTGACCGTTTGGTCGAACGGGATGTGTGGTAAAACGGAACAATTCTGTTTTTCTTTCTCCCACATTGCTTGCAAAATGCTAAATTTTTCTTTAATTTTGACGACATGACAAATTAGGGCAAAAAGACGCAAAAACAGTAACACAGAACAATACATACATAAAAATTAACATGAATTAGGAACATTCACTCTGTGGCGACCCCAAGGGGACTAGGGTGTCTTTCCAGTAGGTCTATAAGAATAGTCTACATTATCAAGTGGCAACTGCCGTTGCCTTTTTCAAAAATTAGTTAATTCATGGTTAAGGTTTCGTAGAGTTGATTTCACTTTTTTTTAATGTAAGGCAACACAATTCTTTGGTTAATAGAAAGTTACACATACACTGGACGAGACCGTACACGTACGGTCTTGTTCAGTGCACACGAACTCCAAGGAGAGATTGAGAGATTCGTTGCCTTTGTGGTCTAGGGGGGCAGTGGTTCTCAACCTTGGCAAGCCCACGGCCCAGTTTCATTAATTTTTGTGAGTGGGAGGCCCAGTCAAACACAAGACCAACGGCAAATGAATGAGGAAAAATGAAACGGCTGATCATTCGCGGCCCGGTATGAATGAGGACAGGGCCCCGGTACTGGGCCGCGGCCCGGTGGTTGAGAAACACTGGTCTAGGGCGTTCAAGCTAGCCAGTCGATGAAGCTTCGGGAATGATGGAAATTCTCCTATTCGCCCAGGAGAATCAAGATGTGGGATACTTACGGAACAGAAAACGAAATGCGCCTAGAACGAACTTAAACACCTGGGTGTCCGACTCCATGTGACGCAAACATGAGATCGATATGTCGTTGTACGGCTTACGCGACTACAACTTGTGACATCCAACGAACGCGGACGGACAGCCACCAACGGAACTTTGGTTAGTTATCGCGTCCAGACGTGCCAGGGACGCTACAATATCAATTGAGACTTCGATTCTTAGACCACAATTCATCATAATTATTTCGATGACTTATACTCCTGTAATCGGACTTGTGTTATTCTGTTATACAAATTTTTATAGATATCTATACATACATATACCAATTTAATAATGGTCTAATGAATTAATATTGGTCAATAATTCGTTAATTCACTTATATTCCCTGCTTTATAAATTTGGTGTACGAGAGCATATTTCACAATTCACCATAAAATAATCCATTTGTTATTGACGAGTCGACAATATTTTATAATAATATCAGTGATAAAAGGAGATGATTTTTAGAATCTTAGGCGCTAGTTCACAGTATCTACTTGTTTGATTATCTTTTGATTCTGTTATTATTCCTTTTAACGTTTCATTAGAAGTTTCTCAGTAAAACATATAGATAATGGAATTATGAATGCACTCTATATAATTATTGAATGCACTGTCTTGTATTGTGTGGAAGGGCAGTATGTAATTTCTTCCGTATCATCTAAATTTCTTCTAATAAGCTCATTATTAAAACTTTCACCCATAGTTATGGGATCCTGATCACATTTTAATTCCATATGTTCTCACTGATGCATTTCCATTGTAGTCTTTTGTATTTTTTCACGTGTATCAAACATCTCTTTAATATACAGGGTGGGCAAAAAGTCAGTAGAAACTTTAAAAATTCATAAAAACCGGAAAAATAACCGAAATAAAAAACGGTTTGCAGGTTTGTCATCGCTATACCACGGGAGTTTTCTTTTTTTGACAGGAATAAAAAAAGAAAACAATTGCCGATAGGTAGCGCTGACGTACACAAGTCAAAGAAAAGATGCGCAAATAACGAACAGAATGTCTCCTGATCGTTTATTGCAGCAGTATGTGTTCCACATGACCACCACAGGGGATAATAACACATTGCAGGCGAGTCACAAATCCAGCAACGGCAGAGTGCAGCTGGTCCGGATGTATACATCACAACTGTCGGCGGATCGCATTTTTCAGTTCCGACAGATTGGATGGACCGGATCGATAACGCTTTTCTTTCCTAGACCTAGCGATGCTAACCCTGCAAACCGTTTTTCATTTCAGTTATTTTTCTGGTTTTTATGAATTTTTGAAGATTCTACTGACTTTTTGCCCACCCGGTATTTCGACCTTGTGTTTTTAATATATATATTTTTTTTAATTTCTGTCATAATTTTTACATTCTATCTCATAGGATAATATGTATGGGTGTGCAATATTCGCTAAGATATTTAAATTCAAAAATTGGATTAAAGTACTGAAATAACAGCAAAAAACTAACGGACTCAAAGCTCCTTTCTGTTCCCTCCCAACTTTTCAACGATTTTTTAATTCGAATATCTTAGTGAATATTGCAGTTGAAAAACATAGGATCTCTTTTTTTTTAAACTCAGAAAAGACAGGGAAGCAACATTTTATGTAATTGGATTTTTGATGACAGGGTGGAGACGAATGAAAATTTAATTTTTTTTTTTTTATTTTGCGACACACTGTATTTTCACTCTCAAAACTGGTACAGAGTAATTTTGAACATTTTTTAAATTGGAATCATATCTGTACGACAAACGGTTGATGAAATAAAGGCCGCATTAGCACTTACACGATACCCTGCATAATAAAGGCCAACAAATAATTATTGATAAATCCCTCATAATATATTTATACAGTGTAAATAAATTCTTAATCAAAATATCATTTTCCAATATTGTCAAATAATGAAACTTCAAGTATTTTGAACATTTATTTTCTAAAAGCAATTACAATTGGGTATTTTTTCCTTCAATAATCCTCACGCAAAAACTTATAAAAAATTTTACTTTGTAGACAATTAATCATACAGTCAATTTCAATTAATAGTCAAAGAAATAGGGAATGACAATTTTGTCAGGGATAAATTTGAATAACTTCCTTAACATAAATTTCTATTAAATTCAAGCAAAAAAATTTAAATAATTTTTCTAAATGACTCCATTTGTAGCGGCAATCGGTACCCATTACAAATTAAAGATCTTAAAAAAAACCGAACAAGCAAATTTGAAACTAATCCTTTTAAAATATGAACAAAAAAATTGCTTAATTGATTTTTTTTTTATAAATGCGTTAATTGAAAATGAATTGATAATTTTTCCCCCAAGTCCTAAAAAAGAAATAAACATTTTTCATCCGATTCTGAATTTTGTTAATGAAAATGTTTTTAATGAACTCAGAGATTTTCAAGCAAAAAAAAGAAGCTAATTTCAATTAGTTAATGCCCGTTATTCATCAAATTTGATTTAATGGCATCTTATAAATTATTATTAAACGAGTTAATTCAAAAAAAGATATTTTTTTGTGAGAAATATTTCGGAAACAAGATATTTGTTTGGGGAGCAGATCAAGTCATCATGCATTAATTTAATCAATTTGTAACTGATTAAATTGCAATTATTCAATTAATTAAAGAATTGAACGTCTAAAAATTTATTCGGGATTGAAATAATACCGCAATAAGAGTTATATCGGGCAAATTTTGCAAGATATATATTACATATATAATTTTTTTTTTTCATAAATAAATGAATATACCACTAAACAGTGAAATAGACGTAATCAATTTCATTTGAAATTATTAATTAAAAAAATAAATTCAACTGAATAATCAAATGAGGATCCTACATTGAAGACATAATGACGAGTAGTTTATATTTTAAACACATGTTTTTACTATTCCAGTCAGAATTGATACATAATTGCTCATAAAACAGTGATACATAAAATGCTCATGTCCAGTGAAAACGGGACGTATGGTCTTCACGTGTTCAAGCTCATGGTGTGGCACAGTATGGAAAAATATTGGCCCCCTCCTTTCTCTACGATCGTAGTGAGCATGATTTTTAAATAATCTACAATGGTTGATAAACACTCGTTATGAGCATAAGTTTGGCAAATCCTCTCTAAAATAATAAATAGTTAATGAGCATTATGAGCACACTTTTCACATCACGAATAGCTCACACGTACTCGTGATGAACCAAATTTTCGCATAGTAAACGTACTTTTCACGTAATGTAAACAGGATTTTTCCATATAATGCCAACATAATTTTTAAATAATCCACACAGATACTTTCTGGATATAATGCCGAGGTGAACCCGGAAAGAAAAGTCATCTGGTCTCGACCGGGACTCGAAAACTGGTCCTCTTGCACGCCGGGAAAAGTATTACTCGACACGCTACCCTGCCCTTCTTATCCGGCGCACTGTGGTGTGAGGAGCTGAAGTAGAGACCGGATCGTGTCTCCAGTGGTATAGCTGGTAGCATGCCCGTAATTACAAACCCTACTCTCTTGGTAACACAGGAAGCATTATCATGCCGGTGAATGGTTACTGCTAGCAAGACGTAACGAAAGGCGGAATTTTTGTGTGAAACTGAATTTCGAAGTTCATTGTCGAAAAATGAAAGCATTTTTTATTGAATCAGTAAACGATAGCTGGGCGATCACTTCGCGAACCGTTATTATTGTCTTCACGAACACGTGAACCGCATTTTATTAAATCAGAATCAAAAGTCGAAACATTTTTTAGTAATTCAATAAATGGCAGCAAAGATGGAAAAAAAATTTGGATGAGTTTCAGACCGAATCGCACACACAACCTTCGGTACGTGAGTCTCGTACTATAACCATCACACCAACGGCGGATGTCGAATTCCAGTACAATTAAATGCATCTATTGTTAAACGTCGCCAGCAAAATTTTCACTTGGAATGATACAAAGGTTGAACACTCATTTCGGCCAATCACGATTAGCGGGGGCCATGGTTGGTTTGGGGGCCAATCACGATGCGCTAAATTTCTACAATGTAGCTAGAAATGTAGGGATTGTTTATAAGCTGCCCGGGGTAATGCAACAGTGACTGGTTTCGAGTTCCGGCGGAGACAACATGACTTTTCTTTCCGAGTTCACTTCAGCATAATATCCGGGATATATGTTTCCTTGAATCAATTATTATAAATTTCTTTAAGCCGGGTTTTCCTAGGAGTAAAATTTCTGAGCAGTGTGCAGCGTGAAAACGCTGATTGGGTTTAAAACCTGAAATTCAGGTTTTTTGACCAATCACAGTTTTCACGCTGGAAGCGCAGCAGAAAGCCTGCTTCTAGGAAAACCTGGCTTTACCTAACTTTCAATGAAAATTGGGAAACAGAATGATAATCACAGTCATCACGAGAGGGAACAAAGTAGAATTATTTTTTTTTCCATCCCAAGCTTCGATTCCTAAATTCAATATTAAAAGATAATTCCATTTTTTTTCCTCTTTTAGGTAAAAAAATGAAAAAAATCCTAATTTCATATTCATAGATAAATCTTTTGTGGTGGAAATAGAAAGATCTCGAAAAGAGGTAGGATGGCGTAGGAGGGGGGGAGGGGGAAATCATTTTTCCTTTTCTACGTACGAATCCGTCGTTTGCGGTCTTCAATTTGCAAATAACCACAGGAGGCCCATATTTCATGGGCAATATGTCCGAAGCATTCGCCAGATTTTTGTGCTTGAGGAAATCTTTTTTTCTTCTCCTTTCAGTATTGTTTTCTTTATTGTTGTAAATCTTGGAAACCATCTGTCCTGGACAAGTATTCCATAACATAATAGGAAAATGAGAATCCCAAAGAAAAGTAGATAAATAATAATGAAAAAGGTATATTCCAGTGGGATTGATTCGGTATTTACTGAAAGGATGAAAAAGATGAGAAAAATTTGTTTGTTTTTTTTTTACTATTCTGTATCCGCGAATCGGTCTGTTCTTGTATTTCTTTGTATTTACTCGTATATATGGATGTCTCCTTGTAAATGTTTGTGACAGAGACTAAGGGAATACTTTCCGAGGAAATACAATTGTATTGTTGAATTTTTTTTTTTTTGGGAAAGTCCGATTTATTCTCTTTTTTTTTTTGGCGTTGTTGGACGTCCTGTTCCAGCTTTCGGTTCGTTGTCTGAGAATGTCACATGATAAGTCCATTGTTGGGAATTTACTGTTGTGTATTTATTTATTTATTTTGAAGTACTCATGGTCCATATTGTTATTTTTAGTTCAGTCGCATCAATTATTTTCGTAATTCATGCAATGACTATTTTTAGGTTGTTTTTGTCATTTTTTCGCCCACTTTGGTTCTTGTTTACTCGAACTGAGTTTATTTTACTTATCGTAAGATTTAGTTATCATGCTAGTACGTTGCATTGTAGTTGGATGTTTTTTGTTGTTAATTTTCGAGAGTTTTTCCCGATGAACACGAAAACAAAATGTCCTAACTGGAATTAACCCCAGACTGCGTAGCTTTGCATGTGCGCAAAGGTTCTCTTAAACGTTCATTACTGCAGCCCATGATAGTCGTTACTATCCACACAAATGTCTTTTGGCAGGGGCTTTCCACATCCCAGTAATAAAACGTGTACCGGTGCGTAGGGTGACCATACGTTCCATATTTGCGAGGACAGTAACGGTTTTTTCCCGTTTTTTCTGGCTGTCCCGACTTATTTGCAAAATGTCCCGGTGTTTCACGTATTTTCAACGAAGCCAACTTCAGTTTTATTCTTCAAATCAACTATTAAAATCATCTTCCTAACTCAGAAATTACATTACGATAATTACGACTACAAATTATAATATTTATTTCACATATTTGCGATTTTTTTTTGTTTTAAATTCACTGCACAAGTTGCGCTTCATTTTCCTCGATTAGCGATTTTTCTGTAATTTCAGCACGAGTTGGTGACTTTGCTTACTTTTGGTATCATTTCTGGCAATTATAGGCGTTGGCCCGTATTTTCCCGTATTTCGAGAGGCCCAATTTCACGCATTTTTCTAGAGCAAATATGTTCAGTCTACCGGTACGTGAATAAATTCCTTGATCGTCTATTGGACCCGTGCGGCTGCATTGGTTCCTAAATCAGGAGTAAGGAATGCAAATAATTACAGAAAGATTAGAAAAAAAATGGTTTATAAAATTTAAACTATGAATGTTTTATTGAATGGATTAATTTGCAAAAAGAAACAGTAATTTCCGATGCATTGTATCTACTAGCTGGTAACCAGAAAAAACAATGGATGTATAACATTTATGAAGAAGGGGAGCCCAGGGTAGAATTTTAACGACTAAATTTCCCGTTTCCTATATCTCTTTGAACCATATAATTTCAATTTCAATTTCAATTTCAATTTATTTTATTAAATAACAGTTACATTCGCAAAAATAACACTACCCAAGAGGCAAATGGCTGCCAATACTGGGGTTATGATCATGAAAAAAAATTTAAAACTGATACAACGTTTCATGGGAAAAAATATATATATATACATAAATTCAAACACAAAAATAATCATAAATACAAAATCAAGTTAATTAGTAGTACAAGTATTTTGAAATTAATTAGTAAATATTTATAATGTGTTCATTACATTGAAGTAAAAAAGAAAAAGGGGGAGGGAAGAATTGTGTGTGTGTATATACATGTACATATTGTGGCTGGCTTTCGGAGTGCTACTTTAATTACACATAAAAAGGGATTAATAAGATTTGCAGTTATGGAGCTATGTGAAAATAAATTTCAATATCATTTATTGAGTGAAGATATTCTTTAAGTTTTCTTTTGAAATGAGGCAGATTTGTAATTGTTTGCATTTCATAAGGTATTGAATTAAAGAACATTGGCGCTATGAAAATGAAGTGTTTTTGCAAAATATCTTTGTGTGCATGTGGAATAGAAAAAATACAATTTGGTCTACGTGGATTTACTGTAGTGCGCATGGGCAAATGGTATTGTTTTTTGTACAGAGTAATTGCAACTTTTAGCAAGTACAGCTGACGAACAGTTAAGACGTCAGCATTACGGAAAAGAATATTAGACTGGGTGTTATAGTCATTATATATTAGTCGAATTACTTTTTTTTGTAGATTAATTATAGGACGAATATTACTATTGTAATCTCCACCATATATACAAAGACCGTAATATATGTGTGATTGAAACCACGAAAAATACAAATTTCTGATGAACACTTTATTAACCTGACTTCTGAGATGAAAAAACTTGAAAATCATGTACCTCAATTTATTATGTAGAAAGTTTACGTGTGATTTCCATTTTAAATTATTATCGAGATATTTAATACTCTTGACAGCTTTAAGACAGTTACATGAACATGAAGTGAGATTACATTGGTTAGTATGGTATATCAATTGAATAGGGTCAGGAGAATTATCTCGTAGGGAAAATTTCATGTATTTGCTCTTTTCAATATTAATTTCCAGATCATTAATAAGAAACCAATTCCGAATTTTTAAAAGATCTTCATTTATTTTTTGGTTCAATACCTCTAGTGGATCATTACTTGCATACATGACCACCGTATCATCAGCGAAGCAGATAATTTTACCAAAAATATCAATGTCGCAAAAGTCATTTATGAATATTTGAAACAATAAGGGACCTAAAACTGAGCCCTGAGGGACTCCCCTTTTAATTATTAAAGGAGAACTGTAGAAACTTGAACATCTGACTCTTTGGATTCTATTTTCCAAGTATGATTTCATCAAATCGTGTGTACCACCCCTGATGCCAATTGAATACATTTTCGAAAGGAGAATATCGTGATTTATTGAATCAAAAGCTTTTCTTATATCCAAGAATATTGCTATTACTTTGTGGGATTTATCAACGTTTTCATAGACAAATTGAGTAAAAGTTAATAATGCTGTTTCAGTATTTTTTTTAGGTAGAAACCCATGCTGATTATCAGAAAAGAATTTTGTTTTGTTAAGGAAGTCAAATACTCGGATTTTTATGATGGTCTCAAACACTTTCGAAAATGTTGGAAGAACAGATATTGCTCTATAGTTGTTAAAAACATTCACATCTCCTGATTTGTAAACTGGTGTAACATTTGCAATTTTTAAAACATCAGGAAAAATAGAGTATTTAATGCAGTCATTAAAAAGTTGGGTCATATAAGAAACCACATTATTTGGAAGCACTCTTAGTATCTTTGAATTAATAATGTTAGAACAATTTTTACCTCGAGATATATCAAATATAATATTCGAGACCTCAGTATAACTTATTTCAGAAAAAAACATTGATTGAGAGTTATTGTTAATTGAATAGGCAGGAACATAATTTTGATACGAAGAGTTATTTCCACCCGACATCGTGATGAAATGGGTATTAATATTATTTAAAGTTAAAATTGGATCCCTTCCCATAGGCAAAGATTGTTTTGGCCCATCGGTACCTAATATTTTATTTACAAATTTCCATTGTTGTTGTGATGTATGGCATTTATTAAATTCATGAAGAAAAAATTTATTTTTTGCTTCAGTAACTTTCATTTTAACACAAGAAGTAACCGATTTATATGCAATGTTCACCAAGACATCAAATGGAAATTTTTTACATTTCAAATAGAGACTTTGTTTTAGTTTTACAAGATCCAAAACCTCCTTTGTAACCCAACTATTTTTTTTTCTGTTTTTCGGTTTATTAAAGCATTTAGTATGATTCATAGTGATAATTTCAAGAGTTTTGAGAAAAGAGTCAAATGAAATATTGGGATCACTTTCTACATATGCAAATTCATAATTGTTTAAGTAATCAGTAATATTTTGGTAATCAACAGACATAAATTTCTTTCTCAATTTATTGGAATTGTAAGTATTGTTAATAAAATTTAATTTACAACCAATTGCATAATGATCAGTTAAACTAGATTGGAAAACAAATGAATTAACACATTCCATGTTTCTGCTCATTCTGATGAAAACGTGGTCAATGCATGATCCACTGCCATTAGAATATGATCTGGTTATGTTATTGATGAAACATTGGAAACCAATACCATAGAGAAAATCAAGATAATCAATGACAACGTTATCATTAACATTCAATAAATCTATATTTATATCACCAATCAGAACAACATTCTGATATTTAAGTGTTTGTAAAATCGGACTAATTTCAGATACAAAACAGTCAGAGGAGAACGCATGAGATCTATATGCACTAAAAACCAACAATTCCAAGAGATCACTATAAATTACAACATATTCAGCGGTTTGCATAGTTACAAAGGTGATCTGATTGAAATTGAGTGATTTTTTTGCAAAAACCATAACCCCTCCAGATCTATTTTCATTACGACACTGAAAAAATATTGAAAAATTGGGGATATTGTACAAAGCAATCTCATTTTCATAAACCCATATTTCACTTAAAACCAAAACATCTATATATTTCAACACAGGTGTTAAAGTTAAAATTAATTCGTCAAAATTTGTTCGTAGGCTACGTATATTGTAATGGAGTATGTTAAATTGTAGTTTTGGGCAAGATAAATCACATTTCGGGTATAAAAAATTTCGGAGATCATCCAGAGTGCACAGTACAAGACAATCTATTTCTCTATCAATGAACGATATTATTTAAATCCTCAATAGTACTTATCCTGTACACTCCGGAACCCTCCGATTGACGTAAAAATATCTTACCTCCTTTTGCCCAACAAAACTTGTAATCATGCTCCGTTTTGAATTGTTTAGCGTGATACAATACCTGTTTTAAATAAGGAGCCAAATGTTCATTGAAATAAACAGTATTCGGTCTCAGCCTAGAATCAATTTTCGAAGCACATAATTTCAGTTCACGAGCCGCAGCTAAACACATATCACGGGTTTTTTTTGAGTCAAATTGGATTATGATAGGCTTAATCTTGTCCTTTCTTGAAGTTGGTACTCTATGAATGGCTGTAACTCTCTCAGCTATATCTAATTTTAGGTGTTGGAACAAAGCTGTCTTGATCGTTTCTATGTTTTCATCAGCTGTCTCTGGCAGACCCAAAACCTCAACATTACACCTCCTAGAATATTGTTGAAGTTCAACAACTTCGGAATGCAATCGTTTTATTTCATTTTTTAAGCTTGAATTTTCCTCTGTCAAGAGAAGCTGTTTTTCTTTGCATTCCCTCAGTTCATTACAATTTTGTTCAAGCAACAATTTCAATGAATCTACAGATTGTGAATAAGTTGTAAATTGGTTGGTGATATAGACCATCAGAGATTGAAACTGCTTTTCGAATATTGCGATAACGTTTTTTATGACACTGGTAGATTCCGGCGATGAATCGGTTATAATTTCACCAATTTCTTTAGCGAGATTTTCATTTATACGCGGCACCAATTCAGCGACACTTGTTGATTCTGTATTAATAGTCACATCACTTGCCACTGATTTTACCGTCGAAACACCAGAAGTTGTAGGAGCACCATAAACACACCTGCCACATTTCCATGCCGATTTACGCGACACTGTTAATTTTCTGAAATTTTTTTCTGCAAGTCCAGCACAGTAAAAGTGAAACATTGCCTTACAATTCGAACACACAATTTTGTCTTCATCAGATTGAATAGATGTACTGCATGGTAAACACATCTGAATGTTGTTGTACGCCATGATTAGTGTAGCAACCCCGACAAGCTTTACTAATTATAGTATATTGACTAGAATTTAATTGTTTGAATATATAATTTTAACTTTTTGTTATTGTTTTAATTTACGAGCATCAACGGGATGCGTATGACTCCGTGCCGTTGCCACCGGAATAATGTATACAATATCTGTATAATATATACAGATGAAACGTTTTTTCGTACCTTTTCATTTGATCACCACTTGTACTATTTCTTTAAACCACATTACTTATGGCGGACACAAATCCGCGAGTTTTCTGGATCATTTTACTGGTGCGGCTTATACACCGGAGTGTTGTCGCTGGTGCGGCCCGCGACGCCGCAGTCGAGTCTGACAACCCACCCCATATACGGGGCAAGTTGTCACAGACCATGGGGTACGTTGTCACACAACATTAATTAGTTATTCACTCGTTATAAACATTGAAGATGGTAGAACTGAATAAGCTTCATAAAATTTATCTCAACGAATTCTCTTCTTCAACTCTATTTCATTGTCAACCTACCCATCAAAATGAAAAAGGAAAAACTGAAATAATTGATTACTTAGGTTTATATAGATATTTTCTCTTCTCTTGCTTGTTACACTCGAAAATTATGAATGTTGACAACGTAATTTTATTGCAATTTGTTTGAATTTTACTTATGGCCGCTTTTGAACAGTGAATTTGGCTATTGTGCTAAACGTTGCCACTTGTACACAGTGGCATCTTAACAAAAAGTGTGGTGGGGGGGGGGGAGGGGGGGTTGCAACGGGTCCCCATATCACACAGAGTGAAATAAAAGCCTCCAAATTATTGAGAATTTCTATCAATACACATCGCAACATTTTAAATAAATAAATTCAAAGAAAATCCAAAATAATAATAGTAATAATACTAATAAATACGAACTGGAGGCCCTCTGCCCCCAGACCGACTCCTGAAATCAACGCTGAGGGCATACATCAGAATATTCTCTGAAATTGTAATTTCCCAGGCTACATTGAAACAAAATTGTTGAATTCACTATAATATAGTATTATACTTTCATTTTTCATACATAGTGAAATAAATGAACATAGTGAAGCCACATTAACACACTGTCATTCCCTTTTAGGGGGTAAATTGTCACATGAGACAACTGACCCCCCTTTTACCCTGGGACAACCAGCCCCAGATCCAAATATCTAAAAACTTAATCCAACAACGAATTTATTATTAACAATTATTATTTTATTATTACTTTATAATGTAAAGAGTGTTCCAAAACTCAAGATTTGAATTTTGCGCCATTTGTGTGGTAGTGTTGCCAACGGGGAAAAAAAAGCGTGACGCGTGACAGCTGCCAGTTCAGGGTTATTAAAAATGAAGCGCTATAAAAAAGAACAGCGCGTTTTCATTGTTGTGCAATATTTTGAAAATAATGAAGATTTGGCAGCCACAGTTTGCAATTTTCGTACAAAATATGGTCAGGATAGTGATTTAACTTCATCAACTGTGGAGAGATTAGACTGAATCAATTAGTTATCTTACGCACTCTGGTAGTCCTTCAACAAGTCGTTCAACACACAACATCGAAGCAGTTCGTGAGAGTGTTGCTAAGAATCCAGAGACATCAATTCTTTTTTTCTTTTGGGGATTTTTGAAGTCTAAGGTTGATGCCAACAAGCCCACGACCAACCCCCGCCTTGAAATTAAGCTCTGTATCAACGAAATTCAGTCACATTTATGCAAAAAACGGTCATGCAAAATTTCAACGAAAGAGTGCGTATGTGCCAGCAAAGAGAGCCGAGGAGGGCATTTACCTGTGATATGCTATTCCATACATAACCCTATACTGTATACTTTATGAATCAATAAAAAATTTACAATTTTTAATTATATAAACCTGTGTTTTGTATCAAAATTACTTCTTGCGTGAATTTTGGGACACTCTTTACATGATAAAATCGATTAATAAAGGCGTGCCATTGAAATGAAACATTAACCGAGACAACGAAAATATTGCTTATCCGGTTAAAATTCAGAAAAATCTTTCTAAAAATTTTAAAGCAGACAAATACTAAGAAGAAGAATCCCCTTAACAACATGCACAAACTGTACTATTATGGACAGTGGGAAACTCAGAGAAATTAAGCGTGTGACAACCTTACCCGTGTGACAAAAAGTCCCGGTCTCCCCCTACTCGTTATTCGTATTAGAATCAGGGCCGGACTTAGACAGGTGCGAAATGTGCGGCCGCACCGGGCCGCTAAATTTTTGGGGCCGCAAAAGGGGGATAAAAATGTTTTGATTCCATTTTGACTTCAACTTCTTAGCAAGCAATAGCTTAAAATTCAGTCCAAGATAGAGAACCACTAAGGTCTGGGTAGATAATCGGTTTTCTAGCCCTGAGAGCCCCCTAAACCTTCAAGTGGCGGGGGGGGGGGGTGTGCACTCGCAATTTTTTCACCGGGAAACGGACACTTTTGTCCATATTTATTTGCCAAATGACAATTTTTTATGACTACGGAGTAGTTTTGTATTCGTTCCCGGGCACAAGTGTGAACCTGGCGGGCACCAGACTACCCATGGACACCCTAGGGTATTGAAAACCCCTGTTCAGAGGGGCCGCAATTTTTTTTTTTGCACCGGGCCGCAAGCCCGTCCCTGATCAAAATTAATCTCCTATTAATGCTGATCGCAAATTAAACTAGTGTTCTTCAAGCACTAGTCCACGGACCGGTGCCGGTATGAAAATTATTTCGCTTATTTAATTATTATTGGCAGTCCTCGCGAATTAATTCTCACTTCTTTTTTCTGATCATCAAACTATTTCTACCATTTATTTATTTTTTACCGGCCCTTAAAATATTTCTACCATTTATTTATTTTTTACCGGCCCTTAAAATATTTCTACCATTTATTTATTTTTTTGCCGCAGCCCTCAAAAATTACTACCTCTCATGTTTATTTATTTTTAGCGGGTCCGAGTCTTTATTGCCGAGTCAAATCATTTCTCCCATTTATTTATTTCGTTTGCCAGTCCGCAAATTACTAAAACCATTTCCAATGTCTAATCAATGGCTGAATAGCATTTTTAATGATATTAAAATATCATTATTTACCATGAATTATTAATACGCCGTCAATCAACTGCTTTTACAAGGGGACACCAGTATCGATTGGTAAGGGATAATGATAAGTTATGGTGCCGCAGGGAATTTTTTTTTTGTAATAAGGGGGTGTGAATAAATGGAATAGCTTACCTTCGGTGGTTGGGAATTCTAATTGTGGTCGTGAACACAACTGACATGTTTGAAAAGAAATCCGATAAACATGTTGTAGTAAATCGAGAAGCTATCCATATTTAGAATAAGACAACCGTAAGTATTCTTTATGGGCATTGCATAATATTTCATCATGTATATGTATTGTTTGTAATTGCATTTTTAATTGGGTTGATGTATTTTTGAAATATATGACATCCATATTTGTTATGGACATCTTTTTCTCAGCCACCTCGTTGGGCATTTTGCCTGTTGTGGCGTTGTATTTGTATACTGGAGCGTAGTTTTTCCCCATGTTAAAGGGCACGTGACTTCCCTTAAATCGAGTTTCACTGTATATCTAAAATTATTGAATATTTAAATTTCCCTGAAAATTCGCATATCGAAACGCGAAAATTCCATAGATAAAGAAACATCTGGAATGATGGACTACGATCAAACGAATTCCGTCGTACAGATGGCATCGCCCCAATATACAGCTGAAATCCACTTTGGTATACATCTCTCTCTTTCTATATTACTGCTAACCTGTCCCAAATAGTAGATAATAAATGCAGGAGCACACAAATGTTTAGATCTCTTCCTTTTCAAGTTTAATTTGGCGCAGTCTTCATGCAAATACAGACACTAAAAATAAGTATTTACAAATCCCTCGGGAAGAAAACACAGCAATACATATTGGAATACAGTAAGATATATATATATATGTATACAAAAAAAGTAGTACGTGTACAGTATTTGTTTTCAAAAAGTATGAGAACTCAATTGTGCATTTAAAAGATGCAATACGCGCGTTTTAAACGGCATGAAAACACCGACAAAAGACTCGTTTTGCATATGAATGCAGTTGCGTGCATTCATTTGCGCCTTGGCTTAATCTTTGAATTGCCCCCCTTCTTTCTTATTATTATCAGTTCTTTTTCTTGCATTTTTGTGATTTCAAACACACAAACACTGTTATCTTAATATATTTACTTGATCCTCCTACACTAAAAAGTGAATAACTAAATAACAAATTAATATTATCGCTCCCTCTCAGGGGCTATTTGAATATTCGATATATACATGGTTCCAGAAACTTCTTTAAATACTTCGTGCGCAGATACGAAATGCCGTAAGAATGAATGTCGAATGGGAAATAATTGAATACAAGAGTAAAAACCCATGAAATTTTCGGTTATTTTTTTTTTTTTTTTACAGGATGTTCAGGGATTTTAATATTAACATATTACGTAGATTAATTATTTATTCCTCGTTATTTGTATACTGTTCGAAGCAATTAGAAAATGCAAAGATTGTTCTTTTGGGGTATGAAATTGTAGATATAGGAAATCTTGATGGTTGAAATATAGCGTACATATATATATAGGTATCGTACGATATTAGCAGGGTGTCCCATAAATTCTTAATTACAGTCGACGAAACATATTAGAATCACTGACAATGTAATTATCATTTGGGTATCATGATCACTTTTGTAAGAACGGAACAGGCCGATATCATAACATGTGGGAAAATTTGTTTTTTTTATAGTTATCAAGAACTTCTGATAATGTTATATAGTGTTTTTCAGTCGAAAGTTTTTTTTTTTGTTTTTTGTTAATTTTTTTGCGCATTCTAAAAAGCTAAGGTTTCACCAAACTTATTTTTTCCCCCTGTAAGTTATCGTTATGAGAGGATGACGTCACTCCCCGCTATCCATACAAAGGTTTTTAACAACTGGATGTTGCGAAGGAGAAATTGCCGTCTTAAATACGGGATATCATTGACTGTAACAAAAAAAAAGTGGAATTTGCACAAAAACGTTTACTTGATCCTCTCACAAGTGAATAACTAAATAACAAATTAATGTTATCGTTTCCAGTCAGGGGCTATTTGAATATTCGATACATATGATCTTAAACACTTCTTGCGCAGATACGAAATGCATGGCTCCCACATCCTGCAGCAGGGCACCCTAGGCCTTTCAAACCGAGCACAACTCAGGTCTATCACCATCTATGGGCGATTTACTACCTAGCGAGTTGTGCTCTGGAAGTGTAACTGTATGCGTGCCTAACAGTCTGAGTGCGTATGTAGTGTTGTGTTTGATTTTTCAGTGTCGCCATCTATACTTCAGAAGTGAAGTGAGTGGTGTGTTATGATTGTAGGTACATTTGTAGGTCTGTCGCTCTGTGTGGCGAGACTTTTTAAAGGAGAGATCGGCTCGCATTCTCGCCTTGAAGTTGGGAACCACAGGAAAACAACTTCAGCCGACCGCAACTGTGGCGACGGTGGGGTTCGTACCCGGGACCTCGCGACGCGAGTCCGTCACTATAACCACCAAAGCGGCCCCCTAGGCTGGGATCTGTTACGGGGGTCCAGGTCAGACTTTTCCCCGGGCCCTTCTATAGTTAATTTACAGCGTGAAAAAACATAAAATGAGGAGAATTGTCCCGGGACCCAGGGCTAGAGCCCTGCCAGCCCCATCCCTTTGGGGACAATGGCGAAATGATATAAGAATTAAAGTCAAATGGAAATAATTGAATACCAAAAGTGGAAAAAAAACGACTTTCCCGTTATTTTTTACACGATATATCCAGAAATTTTAATATTAAAATATCATGTTGATTAATTATTTATTTCATTACATATTTTGTATAATGCAATGCTTGAAGCCATTAGAAAATATGAAGATTGTTCTTTTGGGGTGTAAAATTGCAGATTTATGAAAGCTTGATGGTTGAAATATGGCATATATAGGCATCGTAGGATATTTGCAGGGTGTCCCATGAGTTCGTTAATAATTTAAAAATGCATAAAAATTGGAGAAATTATTGTACTCTTGAATGCGGTTTGCGTGTTGTTCTCAAAGGGAGATATTTTTTGGTACATGAAAAAAAACAACAACAACATGAGGGCTGTAGGCTGTGCATCCCTGATGCACAGTATATAAAGCAGTGCGGTCACTGAAATATCAAAATCGACTCCAATTCTCCACGAGGTCTATATTATTATCATCCTTATACAGTGCTTGGTCAAAGCTAGGATTAATTCATAATTCAATTAATTTGCTTTTCGTTCATGGTATGGACTAAAAAGAAATTAAGTAACCTATTTATTCTTAAGGATGAAGAAGTGGTATCGTGGTTTCTTCTCCAGGGCAAGAGTAACGTTAATCTGGTAGATGTGTTGGTACTGATTATGTCAGTATTTTTGATTTCTGAAAACAAATTTCAAAATTTCCCTCAATATTTCATTATATATACCTGCGATTGTTCGTATACCTATGTTTCAGCCCTTCTAATTTACCATTATCTGAATAGTAAATAATGATCAATATTATTATTTCCATATAATCAGGAAAAAAAAATTGCGAAAACTTAGTTTTGTTATTGGTAATCACAAGGAAATGTAAGAAAGTTACTTAAAAACCCAAATATAATCCTGTTTTAGTAAAATATTCAGTTTGTGATACGCCTTTCCGTAAACCTAAGAAATTTTTTTTTTTTAATCTTACACGAGTTGTGCCCTGACGAACCTTTGCAAAGTTGTATATGCACACTACCTGAATAGATGTTCACCGTCGAACGAGCGACGCGCTATAAAAAAAAAGTAGATTTCTACGCACATGTATCACTAATTTTAAAATTTTCAGTTTATTCAATTTAATTTACTTTTCAGGTATTGTAACAATTAAATTTAACAATTTTGTACGCCAAAAAATGCAGTATATGATTTAGTTCAGTGGAAGAAAATTTTGATAAATCCTGTCCTGATAAAGAAAGTTGACAGAAAATAGCGTGGTAGGCCGGATGGGGCGTGTTAGGCCGGGTTCACTATGAAAGTTTTATAAAAGTTCGTTTATAAAACTTTAAAAATGCAACCAAGAGGCGGATCAGTTACGTTCGCTCGAATGTAACAGATGTGTTTATTGGTTACATTTTTCAAGTTTTATAAAAAAGATATTTATCAAAGTTTTATAGTGTAATACCAGCTTTAAAAACACTTTATATCAAAGACTACTACACTAGATGACGCAACATCTATAGAGACATACGAGATATACGCACAGTAGGGACTTTCTTCCGGCGTGCCGTGAGAGGGTCTCAGGTGTGTCGCAAAAATTCTCTAGGACATTAAACACATTATCGCCTAATGAAGTCGATAACATAAAGAGTTCAATTTTCATAACAGTAAGTGTAAAAACCTAAGTCTTCATGATATCTATGTACAACTTATATAGTAGGGGGAAACTATTTACCCTGACCATAGTAAACCTTGAAACACTTGAAATAGTTTCAATAATATTGCATTTCAGCTGATGGATGTTTTTTGAGTGCAAGAGATTAGAAATACATCAGCTCACCACTGAATGTGTTTTCAGGTCATTGTCTGTGACCTTGACAAAAAATTTTGCTATTTGCATATTTTAGTAAAAAAAAATTTATTGCTCAATTTTAGTTTTATGGTTAAATGTAATTAATCGCGCTTTTCCCAGAGGCAGTTTCTTCTAGGAGCAATCTTAAATCTCACCCCCCCTCCCTGAAAGTTCAACTTCTGCTCTCTGATGAAAGCCCCCGAAGTTCATACTCACCATATATTTCCAAGTCAGAACTTACACAATCCTTCAAGTCAGGGTTTTACTCCCTGTGAGGTCAAAAGGAAAAGCTCCTACAGTGAGAAAAGTAAACCCACATATTCGCGGCATCAGGATATGGAAGGATTAATGGCTTAAGTATGACCTATATAGATATCGTAGGATATTTATTTAGACAGAAAAAGAGGACTATAAAAATGGAGTTTAATTCAAATATGAATGTCTAGCACTGTCGACGGAGGCTCCGTTTGATTATGCACGTCGCAGTGGAGGCTCTGTGTATTTTCCGTGTGTGTGTATATTGCATATTCCGTAAAAGGAAAGGGAAACAAAACTGCCCAGCGCTGCGGACGGAGGATTTGTTTAATTTCTCGTGACAGTGCAGGCGCTGTACATACATAATTTGTATATATTGTGTATTTAGACCATTCTCAAATCTCCCCCACTTAAACATGCCAACTTCTTCTTCTTACTTGCCCCACAAGTCTTTTCCGCACTTCTTTTGAAATCCCAGGCTGCGGTCTCCGACCCTTATGCCACTGGGCGTACGGGAAATTTTTCTCCCTAGTCAGTGGGTTCAGCTATCCATTTTAGTCAAATGGCTTGTATGTTGCATCGAGTTGATGGCTGTCTTTATGGGGAGAACGACGCGAGTGATTCGATATTTGCGAACATGGGTCAAGGGGTGAGGGCCACCGCTATAAATCTTTGCTAACTTTTTCCGACACAACTCTGGTTCTTTTGAGGTAACGGAAATAAGGTGCTTTGCATTAATCTGGGGTTGCGAGCGGTTCTATCAATCTACCGTTCTCTGTAATGGTTTAATAAGATAAAGACCTACAAGTTGTGTAGTCGATTCAGAACCTCTGGACAGATAGATATTCATGGCCCAATGCTTTCCAGATCAATTCCCAGAAGAACACTTTCCAATTCGTGTTATGTATGGAAAAGTTATGAAATTGACTAGCAATCGCTTTTCTAAGCATGTCCCAAGTGCCGAATGACCAGTCACTTTTGATTTTTTTTTTCCACAAGTGACCGCTAATTAGCAAATTACTGGTGAACCGGTGAGCCTAGAGACGTACTTCCTAATAGAAAATGTATCCAAATAACATGTAGTACTCAGATATGGTCATTCATGTTGCAAGGGGTTGTATCGTTATTAAAATAAAAATGTTAACTTTTTATACGGGCACCCTGTGCTCAAGAACCCAGTTGCGTAGTTGTTGCTCTGTCTCTCCTCTCATGACATTTAAACCAATTCCACGTATCTAAGTGCAATATTCACCGAGATATTTGAATTCCAAAAACTGAGGAGAGTTGGAAAAAAAAAACAGCGTTAAAGGCGGATATATAAAACGGTTACACATATTTAAGGTTTTTTTTCTCCAACTTACATCCGTTTTTCGAATTTGAATATCTCAGTGAATATAGCACTTAGAAATGTGGAGTTTATTTATTTATTATTATTATTATTATTATTTTGGTGTTGAGAGATACAAGGCAGCAACTTTCTTACTGGGTTTTCTGTCACATGGTGTTCGTTAAAAGTTAATTTGTGTATTTCGATAACAAAACAACCCCTTGCAACATGAATGACATACCTGAGTACTACACGCTATTTGGATACTTTTTCGAAACCGAAGTGTGCCTATAGGATCAACAGCACGCCAATAAAATGTCGTGCTCCCTCTTGCCTACGCATCCTGTATACACGCATACTGAAATATTATCGTAACGAATATTTACATGCGAAACACTGGTATTATCCCAATATTTGAAATTGTGAATACAATGAAATTAATATATGAATTATTTACACACATTAAAAATCCTTTTATGTCAGACCTAATGACCGTCTGAGAATTTTCAGGTCTAGCAAATCTGAGTCTTTGTGTGCAGAGATATGGAGCGGTTTCCCTCAAAATGTTGAAACTCCGATCCATTCAATGACTGGTAAAAATTTCTAGCAAGTTTTTGGTCATAATGTGTGAATGTTTCGGTACCTTTCCTATATCTTTTTGTAAAAGTGAAGTTCTGTTTTTGAGAAAATGTCCCTTTTTTATATCTTTACATTTCTAATGAACGTCGGAGCATTGCGAAAGTGACGGAGTTTGTGACATTTTGAGATCTTTCCAATTTGATAAGATGCCTTTTACCCGAACACATCCAGACCGAATCACCATTTTGTATATGACCAACGTTGATTAGAATATAGAATTTTCTTGCTAACACCGCTATGAGGCCGGTATTACACTATAAAAGTTTGATAAATGTCCTTTTATAAAACTTGAAAATGCAGCCAATAAAGTCACCATTTTTCAGAATGTAACCAATAACCTTATTGGTTAGATTTTTCAAGTTTTATAAAAGGGATTTTATCAAACTTTTATTGTGTAATACCGGCCTAAGAGCATTTTGAACAGATACAGTGAAACAAAAACATTGAATTTTTTTAGTTTATTTGTTTAAACTTACTTTTTAGATTATTAACAACCAAAGTTTATTATTTTATACGTGAAAATATATAGTAAATGATTTAGAAAATAACTCAACATGGATTTTAATAAAATTTCAGACTGAAAATAGCGCGTTAAAACAACACAAAATATTAGGAACTACAACGTTAGATCTACAACATCTATTAATAGTAACACGAGATTTTCATACAGTCGGCGTTTTTCAACGGGTGTGCCGCGAAAAATTCTATATGATATCGACCGCATTATTTTCTAATAAGTCAAAAACCCATAATAATTTCGGAATTTCATAACAGTGAATGTAAAAGCCTAAATCAGGACCTTTATGATATCAATGTATTAAGTATTTAACTGCAAAAAATGCAAAATTCCAAATAATATCATCTACTATGAAAGTACAAAACACGCTATCACTAAAGTTGATGAAATATTGCCAATCGTGGAAAAGTCAAATCTCAAAAAAGAAACATATATTTGACGAATATGTTAGATCTACGTATATATTTATATGGCTATAATTAGTTATGATTATTCATACTTAATGAGTCATAATTATCATAAATATAATAAAAAAGTCATGAAAATAATTTTAGTTCTTTATTTCAAAAATTCAATTTATCTTTGCAGAAAATAGGGGGATGGGACACTTTATAAAAAAAATGGGACGGCCACAATTAAGAGAAAATACGGGTCATATGGTCACCCTTTACAATTTTTGGACTGAAAAGGTTGCGCACCCTTGTACTAGAGCTTATTTCGAGGCTTTTTGATCATGTTGAGACCCTTTAAGAACATAATAATAGATAGTCCACGCAAACAAAAATCACAGTCGTTTATCCGTTATTCGATTAAGCGGGGCCGACTGTATCAACAACCATTTTCATTCATTTATAGCACATGAAATAGCGAAATTTACTTAAATTTCACTGATGCACAATGTGCTTATAGGCAAGAAAAATTTGCATTGTAATATTTAATGAACTAGCTGCACATAATGAAAAAAAAATTAAGAATTAAAATCAATGTATTACTGATTGCAATAAGCTGCCTCTACACAGAAAACCAATTTCATTGAAGAGAGCAAACGCCAACATTTACATTAGTTGCAATCTAGCGAAAAAAATAAACGTTGTGAAGGTAATTAAAGTTGCCAGTCACTTCTAAACAATTGTCAAAGGCAAGTACAGTTGTTAATAGCAGCCAAAAAATTGTCAAAGGCAAGTACAGTTGTTAATAGCAGCCAAAAAATTGTCAAAGGCAAGTAAATTTGCCAATCACAGCCAAAAAAACTGTCAAAGGCAAGTAAAGCCACTAACTAACTACTGTATCACTAAAATTGGTGAAAAATCGCCAATCGCGGAAAATGATAGATACAGCAAGTGCAATTCACCAAAAAATAAGTACAGTGTTTGATAAATATGTGAGATGAATATACTTATTCGATAATAAATAATTATGATAAAGTCACAATAATCATAATATAATTTATGTCATGAAAATAATCTTAATTCTGGATTTCAAAAATTCAGCTAAGCCTTGTTGAAACTAGGTGAATGAACGGAAAACTATATGAAAAAATTGGGGTGGCCAAAATTACTGGAATATCCCGTAAAATACGGGCCACTCTATGTTTACAAGTGACTGAAGATTGTGCATCCCTAACTAGAGTTGAGTTTTTGAGACTTTTCGATCATGTTAGAAGGTAGGAGACCCTTCAAGAACATAAGAATAGATAGTCCACACACAAGAAAATGTAACAACAATTTTCATATAACAAAAGTTATCATGAATTTATATAACGCTTATAAAAATTTGTAAAATAAACTTCTAGAGATTTGATTCAAAAAATACAAGAATTAGCGAAAGGTAATTTCCTTAAATTTGTATCGTCTTATGGAACAATTTACGCATGATGTGTGAAGAAAACATTAAAAAAAAATCATATAGTAATATTTAATGAACTGGTTTTATATGATAATAAAAATAATTAATAATTAAAATCAATGCATTATTGATTGCAAAAAAAAATTCACGTACAAAAAATGAACATCGTTGAAAGAAAATTTGACTGAAAACAGCAAAGGCAAACATTAGTCGCAATGTAGCAAAAAAAAAAAAAACACCACTACTTGTGTCAAGGCAGGTAAAGCTGCCATTTACGCCAAAAATTTTTGTCAAAGGCAAGTAAAGTTGGCATTCACTTCTAAAAAATGGTTTAAGGCAAGGGAAGTTGCCAGTTACCTCCAAAAACCTGTCAAAGGCAAGCGAAATTGTCAGTCATCGCTAAAATTGCCGAAAAATAGCCAATCGCAGAAAGCGATAGGTACCGCAAGTCAAAATGTAATTCATTAAAAAAAAACGTATATGTTTGATTAATACGTTAGATGAATTTATTTATTTATCAATTATGACACACACACACACACACAGAGTCATCAAAACAGTTTTATATACAATTCTTGATTTCAATAACTCAACTGAACCATGTTGAAAATTAGGGGAAAACGGGACATTATACATAAAAATATTTGGGACAGTAAAAATTACTGGAATATCACGTAAAATAAGTTTCACTCCCTTTATACAAGTGGACCGAAAAGGTTGTGCACTCCTGTACCAGAACTTGTGTGTGTGATATCACATACATTTCCCAAATTTTCCTTAACGAAGTATGATGAACCTAAGTATGAAGATCAATATTTATTTCAACCCATAAGGATATTAGCAATATAAATTATAACAATTGAATGCTTTTTTCATTCAGTTAGAATCGAGTTACCAAGTCTGCCTGCGGATCATCGGTTGAGAAACGCTGCCATAAAGAATTCCACTGCTGAGGAAGCATTCAAAGCCCCACGGCTTTATGGTACTGCTGTTGACATCTTCAACCTATTGCTCGCAAGCACCATAGCGTTTTTCAAAGAACCAAGAGTGTTCTATGCTCGTGTCCGATTTCGTGCTCGCGAGCACTTGATCAGAAAATTGCATCCACCGATTTCAGTTGTACATACATGTATTTCAGAGGCATACTTACACTAACTTGGCCGAAAGTATGCTCCACGTTTGATGATGGCCATAGCCAGTGCTCACGACTAACTGAATAAAGGATGAAGATCCCTTGCTGAAGAAAGAGCATCCAATTGAGTTAAAATATTAGGAAAACTTTATCTAATATAACTCAACCATATAATTTAAATAACGACACTAATAACGATTTAAAAAAAAAATCATTCATCACAATTTGAGTTACAGTGAATGATCTCATTGATTTACATACATACATAAATCCCACAAAAAATAATCATGGAAAAAAAAAACCCCGAAAATTCCATAAAAATCCGAAAAAAAATTTCCACGACTTTTCTCACAAGGAAAAACCAATAAAACAATGCACTTGTGTGTGTGTGTGTGTGAGGCTTTTGATCATATTAAAATGTGTGACACCCTTCCAGAACAAAACAACAAATACTCCAAACAAACAGAAAAAAAAAAATGTTAACAATCAATTTCCATATAACAACAATTATCATTAATTTACAACACTTATAAAATTTAAATAAATTTTTAGAAACTTTTAAATAAATTTCCAAATTTGATTTAAAAGACACGAAATAGAGGAAATCAATTCCCTCAAATTTCTATTCACTGATGGACAATTTACGTATGAGGTCAGGCAAAAAAAAAAAATTCCACAGTAATATTTAATGAATTGGTTGTACATAATGAAAAAAATTAATTAAGAATTAAAATCAATGCATTATTGATTGATAGAAAAAAAAAACCACGTATACAGTAAAATGAACATCGTCGAAAACCAATTTCATCGAAAGAGCAAACGCAAACATTTACATTAGTTGCAATCTAGCAAAAAAAAAAAAAAAAGAGCGCGTTTTAACCAAATATTCAAGCACTATCATCCACCATTGGTAATTTTTCATCACATTAATCCGAAAACTCAGTCCATTAAATATTCACACACGCAAATCTTCCAAATACATACACACACTCATACAACACCCAAAAAAAAAATCAACTACCAATAATAATAAAATAATAATATTAATAATAAGTCGAAAGGTGAAAAACGCGAGAGATTATACACTCGTGCGTTTCATTATTATTATTTTTTTTCGGGAGTTACTTTAATTAATTAATTATTTATTTCACTCGAGAGAGAGAGAGAGAGAGAGAGAAAGGAAGCGAGCATTGATACATGAATTATATATTTAAAGGTGGAAAACCCTTCCTCAGAATTAATATATAACAAACAGAGAGATATTCATTCCAAGAGATTTATTATTCATCTTAGGACTTGGAATGAGATAATATTAATAAAGAATAAAATCGGAAAAAAAATGATAACAATATGAGACGGGAAGAATCTATTCAAAGATGGATGGATTTTTGATTACGGATTTAATTGACGTTACGGTTGTTTTTTGTTGTTGTTATTGTTATTATTTTGTTTCTTTGTTGGTGGGGGGGGGGGGATTCATTTTCCCGTTTCATTAGCGAAACCGCCAAAGAAAACCACCGAAACATCCAAAAATATGTAAATATATATATATATTTTTTTTCTAATCTTATCATTCGTCTCGTTTTCTTGTCGGGTTTTATTGTCACTTGTAGACGGTAATTATTATTATTATTGTTTTTTGTTTTTTTTTGCGAGAGATGGAAATTAATATTCATACGTCATCTCTGCCATGTATAATTTCATTTTTTTTTTTACGTATTCTTTATGGAATTAATCATTTCTGTTTCCCGAAAAATAATTTTTTTTTCAAATTTTTTTTGTTGTTTTATTGGTTTTTCCTTGTGAGAAAAGTCGTGGAAAATTTTTTTCGGATTTTTATGGAATTTTCGGGTTTTTTTTTCATGATTATTTTTTGTGGGATTTATGTATGTATGTAAATCAATGAGATCATTCACTGTAACTCAAATGGTGATGAATGATTTTTTTTTTAAATCATTATTAGTGTCGTTATTTAAATTATATGGTTGAGTTATATTAGATAAAGTTTTCCTAATATTTTAACTCAATTGGATGCTCTTTCTTCAGCAAGGGATCTTCATCCTTTATTCAGTTAGTCGTGAGCACTGGCTATGGCCATCATCAAACGAGGAGCATACTTTCGGCCAAGTTAGTGTAAGTATGCCTCTGAAATACATGTATGTACAACTGAAATCGGTGGATGCAATTTTCTGATCAAGTGCTCGCGAGCACGAAATCGGACACGAGCATAGAGCACTCTTGGTTCTTTGAAGAACGCTATGGTGCTTGCGAGCAATAGGTTGAAGATGTCAACAGCAGTACCATAAAGCCGTGGGGCTTTGAATGCTTCCTCAGCAGTGGAATTCTTTATGGCAGCGTTTCTCAACCGATGATCCGCAGGCAGACTTGGTAACTCGATTCAAACTGAATGAAAAAAGCATTCAATTGTTATAATTTATATTGCTAATATCCTTATGGGTTGAAATAAATATTGATCTTCATACTTAGGTTCATCATACTTCGTTAAGGAAAATTTCGGAAATGTATGTGATATCACTATTTGTAGCCAAAAGACGTAATTTATGATAAATTTGCTAATTACAGCAAAAATGGATAAAGGGCTGCTACAAATCGCAGTAAACAAAAACATATCTGACGAAAAAACACTCAAATCACTAGATGACCATATTCCATTGAGGAAAAATAAGGGGAACTGGGATCTTACATACGGTAAAATACGGAACGTCGCCAATTGCCATCAGAAACGTTGCCATAACTCGGTAAAATCCCTAATAGTGGTTAAAATTGCTGAAAAATTAAGGAAAAAACGTTGAACCTAACAAATACGTGAAATGAATATTTGTATTTATAGTCATAACTATCATAAATATTATGAAGACTCTTTTTATTCACGATTTTAGTAAACATTTCAAATTTGAATAAGCATCGTTGAAAAAACAGTACAAATTATAAAACGATTTGGAACACAACTGAAATAGTTGAAATGTCCCGTAATACGGGACACAAATGGTCTTTGCAATTGTTTCGGATATTTTACTGGTCCTCGGGTTTCGAAGGGTTGAGAAACGCTTCTTTATGGAATCAATCATTTGTGTTATGCTTAAATGGTTTTTTCTGGTGAGGAAATATTCATGGAATTTTTATTTTTTTTTTATGGAATTTTGGGGTTTTTTTTATGATTATTTTTTGCAGGATTTATATATGTAAGTTATCAATGAGTTTATTCTAAAAAAACCCGGAAATTCATAGAGGTTTTTAACCAATTCGTGTGAAGTTGTAGGCTGCATCGCTTGTACTATCGCACCAGTGTGCTGCACCCTGCCTAATGATCCCTATTGATCGATCTTGATTATTTTTATCCTCAGAAACGAATTAAGGTTGGCTGAGGCCACGGGAGCAGAAGAAAATATTGGGCCCTTTAAATTAGAAAATACTGTACGGTTGGAATTTTTCTGGGCCCTTCGGAAGTCGAAGCATAAGGAGTGCGCTCGGTACGCCCGCCGTTAAATCCGCTCTTATTCATCCTGATTATTTTTATCGATCCTGATTATTTTTATCGATCCTGATTATTTTTATCGATCCTGATTATTTTTATAGATCCTGATTATTTTCATCATTTTTGGTCGATCCTGATAATTTTTGACCAACCTCCGATAATTTTTTGTGTTCCTCTTCATTATTTTCAAACCCTATTGATCGATTAGTCGATCGATTATGACATTATCCTCTTTTGATACCTTTTATCGAAAAATCTAAATCAAATCAAAAAAATCGACATTCCAACCATCGAATATAAACGTACAGAAAGTCAACCTACACAAATTGTGACTAATGCATAGTCAATAAAAAAAATATAAAAATTTTTGATTGAAATTACGCTCCAAATAAATTTTTGGGAAACGATAAAAATTTGAATCGCATTAAAATTATGCATTAGAAATACAAAAAATAAAGCATTTCAAAACAAAAAATACAGAGTTTAAAAAGAATTTCATATTCTTAAAAACAAATTTTTTGGAGTTTTATTTCATTATTTAAAAAAATTTGGGACTCATTACAAATTTAAAACTCGTTTAAAATGTCGATTAAAAACACAAATGCGGCGCTACAAAATCGATAAAAATAAATCATAAAATCTGAAAACCAAATTATAAATGTTTTCATATTTTTGAATAATTTTCTGTCTTTTTATTTTTCGAAATAAAATTTGGACCTCGTTAAGAATACGAATATACAGAACATACTTTAAAACAAAACAGAAAAATCTAAATAATCTCATATTTTTTTAAATTTTATTCTACTTTTTTAGCACAATTTGGGCTGTTTTTGCTAGTTGTCCTATTTATCCTATAGTTCTAATTGTTTTTCTACGGCTTTTTACACCCTCTTGGTGGTATATAACTCTTCTTAATGTTGATACATTTAAAAAAATTATAATATACTAATTAATAATTAGCGCAAAAATGCCACAACAATGGGGAAATACGAAAGCGCTCGCGTGCGTGCGTGTGGCTGGGTAATCTCTCTCTCTCAGCGTTAGAATCGAAAAATAAGAGTCACCGGTCTCCCACGAACCAGTGAATACGAGAACCTACTGGTCTGCGGACATCATATGGCTGGGTCCACTAAACTGTTCTCAATAACAATCATTCATTTTCCTGAATTTGTTAACGTTTAGGAGAGGGTGATATATTTCTTGAGTATTTCCTGATCAGTGGCACCGCTGTGGTAGTCTAGTGGCCGTAGAAACGGACTGGCATCGCGAGGACTCGGGTTCGAACAACACCACCTATAGAACAAGGCCTTCGCACGAAGCTTGGGACGTCCATGAAGAAGGTAATTTCTCAGATTGCCGTTGGATATACTGCAAAAAAAAAAGGAAAAGGTATCGCCTGCTATATCCAATGGCAATAGGTGAAATGGCCTTCTTCAGTGACGTCACGAGCTTCGTGCGGAGGCCTTGTCCTATACGTGGTGTTGGTTCGAACCCCACCATCGCCACAGTGGTGGTTGGCTGAAGTAAGTTTTCGGTGGTTCCCAACTCCGTCATGTACCAATTCGTTAGAAATTCCGTACAGGAATGTGTACGAGGTGCATGTACGATTAAATAGCAGTAGATGAACAACGAACCATCGATTTGAAAAAAAAAATCACATTCAAAGTTTGTTTGGATAAAAATCTGGTAAAAAATCTGAGAATTCAATACAATCGAATCCCGTTTTAACGAATACCGTTATAGTGGAAATCTCGTTTTAACGAACACTTTTTCTAATCCCCCAGATAAGTTTACATAGGAACAATGCAAAGACTTGGAATTCCTTTATAACGAAATTTCATTTTAACGAAGTGATTTCTTCGGTCTCTTGGAGTTCGTTATAACGGGATTCGACTGTATTTAAAAGAAGAAAACTTCGTCGGATAAACGTTACTGCAAAATTTCAGCAATCACAGTGCAGTCATTTCCTCTAAATCTCGGGTGATCAGCGAAACATCGATCTGAAAAAAGCGCATTGAAAGTTTGTGTGGATCCATTCAGACTGTCATTCATTCATTTTTTATGTTATTTTTAGAATCAAATAATCCACAGCATAAATCGCTAAAACTCCCTTCAAAATGTGATATTTTTAACCCATCTTTCACTGACGTTGCATTTTGCGCAACGCTTTGTTTGAATTGTTTGCCAAATACAGTAATTTTCATACTTCCCAACTTCGAGGCTCGAATGCGAGCCGATCTCCCCGTTAAAAAGTCTCACCGCAGAAAGCAACAGGCCTACAACGATGCAATTATTCAATCGTTACACTTCACTCACAGTTGGAAAAACCGATGGCAGATGACGGCACTGCACATAACAAGCATTACGCAGAAGCAAACTTAACTTTAGGTTCGCCACACGTGCACGCGCATTCCAACATGCACCAATTCGTTAGACGCTCCACAGAGGAATGGGGACGACGTGAATATTTGCGGTTTAGTAGTAGTGGCATTTGCATCTGATCTTGGCTGGTGCTAATGAAGCCATCGGAGAACCTCCAGCTGCCTACGGAAAGGCAAATTTAGTGTGTGGTACTGGTAAAATTTTAGAAAAGATCAGCAAACATAAAGAGAAAAGGATGACCAAAATTTATCCAGAAATTCCCTTGAAAATAAACATTTTGCTTATGAAATATTTAACTCAAACTTCAAATTAGTCGAAACATAAGGTGAAAAAAAGATCGAATTGAACAGGTAATTGCAACGTTAAATCGAATAAGATAATCAAGGGGAGGAAATCCCAAAATTCACCCGTATTTAGTTTACCGATTAAATACGGGCATATAAGTTTATTGTATTAATGCGCCATTTTCGAGAACGAATGAATGTCCATTTACTGATAATACTCGCAACGACCAAGGAGATGGAAAAAGATGGAGGGCAGCGGCGAGAGAGTGATATCGTGATACTCGATGATCATTGGTTGTCAAGGGGTAATAAATAACATTTTGATGGATGGTCATCTCTCATAAACTTACACGACCGCAAATAGAGCCGAGAAAGGGGAAGATCTACGCCGCACGGAAATAATAAAATAGCATTTTTTCCAGACGCCATGACCCCATTCTACTTTTTGTTTTTCAATACGGACATATTGGATAAAGATGGAAAAAGCTCTTCCTCAAGAGCTTTTTTTTTGGGCCACTTAACGTATAATTTGGATCTTGCGAAACTGAGGGGGGAAAAAAGAACATCCGAAAAAGAAAATTTTCCACAATAAATTGAAGCCTAACGACAAAACAAAAAGAAATTTTGGGGGAAAAAACCTCATTATTTATCATCATTAAAAGAATTTATTTTTTAAAATTTTAATTTAAATCTATTCCGAAGAATTATAATCATCGTGGTCATTTGTTCAACTTTTATGTCCTTCTTGCTGATTATTTTTTCAATGAATTTTTTTTACAGTATAATTTATTTTTAATTGTGTTCATTTTTTTTCCCCCCGAAATTGATAATTTTTTAGTATCTAAATTTTTTTAGGACTGAATCAACGCAGAGTCAAACGCGATTATAAAGACATTCAAGGGACTGTGAAATGAAAATTACGTTTTTTTTTTTGTATGGAAAGGGCATTTCTTGTCGAAAATTATATCGAATTTGTTCGTTTTTTGTGAAAATTACGCGTTTGAGAAAATTGTGTGAACGGATTTTTGCCAAAATTAGTGTAAGCACATTGTTGCTAAAACTAGTGTAAATACCTTGTTGCCAAAATTACTGTATAAACACGTTGTGACAAAAACTATTTTTGTGTGAATGTATTGTTACCAAAATAACTGTACAAACACATTGAGGCGAAAACTATTGTTGTTTAATTATATTGTTGCCAAAATGATTGTAGTGTAAACATACTATTGCCAAAACACATATTTTGGCAAAATTGTTTTTAAACATATTGTTGAAAGAAAATATTGGTGCCAACATCATTGTTGTGTAAATATACAGTTGTCAAAATATATATTTGTCAAAATTATTGTGTAAATGTACTGTTGTCAAAATACATATTTGCCAAATTATTGCGTAAATACATTGTTGTTAGGAAAAATACTACTGCCAAAATCACATTGTTGCAAAAAAAGTTGATGCGAAAATCGCATTGTTGCAAAAAAAATATTGGTGCCAAAATCTCATTATTGCAAAATATATTGATGCCAAAATAAATGTGTAAACACGGTACGACTATAATGATTGTTGTGTTAACATGCTATTGAGAAAATAATTGTTATGTGAAAATGATATTGATAAAGTGATTGTTGACGACATTATCATCGAATTGATTGTTGTGTGAAACACATCGCTGTCAAAATAGTAGTTGTGTGAAATATATCGTTGTTGTGTGTGAGTGTGTGTAAGTGTGACTCATTGTTGAGATGATTTTTGTTAAACTCATTGTTGACAAGAGGGGTAAGGACGCAGACAAAGAAAGAATCCTCTCACCAATTTTGTATAAATACATTGTTGCCGAAATTGTTGAAAAAAACACATTGCTGTCATAATGAGCGTTAAGTAAGCACATTGTTGCCGTAATGATTGTTGTGTAATAATGTTGTGTACTCTTTGCTAAACCCGCAACGTAAACACATTTTCGCCAAAATTATTGTTATGTGAAACCCATCGTTGTAACAATATTTGTTGAGCGAACACACATCGTTCTAAAAATATCCGTTGTGTAAAACACATTTTCACCTTAATAACAATTGATTGGAGTACATTGCTGTCCAATTTTTTGTTTCAAAGAATCGATTGTTGCGTGAAACCCTATTTGATGACAATGATTTCCGGAATAAATTCAAAGAGACCATGACATTGAATCGTTATAACAGGGCCCGCATGTTGATGACATTTGCATTATTTTTGCATCTATTGCATTTTTCTGCTTTTCTTTTTTAATTTCAAGGCATTTTCATGATATTTTTCACTTTTTACATTTTTGAAAATGAAAAAGATTGAAAAAAGTATCTGAATATTGATTGCATTGAGCTTCTTATGAAAAATATGCTTGAATTTCTTTGAAAATAAAATAAAACATGCTTTTATTAGCTTCCTAACTATCAGCATACACATGAGTTTTTAATGGGGTAGGGTAACATTTTTTACACTGTAAAAACCCGTATTCCTCCCCCTCCAGTACTCTAGTCATGGCCCCTAAATCTACCAACAGGGCCTTACGGCCAGATTCTTCACTGGCCTCTCAATAGCGAATTTCTTGTGAAAAATACAAAAAAATGATAAGAATCATCTCAGCCCCCCCTCCCCCAAAAGCTGGAGTTCTAAGCAGCCCTAAACTTGTTTGAGCCCTAACGCCAGTGTTCATAACCGATTCATGTACACGTTTCTTAGAAAAATTGCTATTTTTTTTTGGATGAAAAATATAAACGGGAGAGGAAAAAAAACTGGAGAAAAAATATTTACGTATGATTTTGATGTTGTCAAAACTTTGACAGGATCAAAATCATACCTAAATACTTCGAAATTTGAACATAACCGGTTTTTCAAAAGAATTTTGTTTTGTTATTTTTTTAATGACATGTTTCTCGAATTAGGGTTCCTTTTCAAGTTCTCGGGGAATCTTTCTTTTAGAGATTTTTAACATTTTTAAAAAAATTTTAATTCAACAACATCCCGTTTTTGGTTATAACCAAGATGACGTTAAAATCGAAGTGTAATATTTATAGAATTTTGAATAAAATCTCAGTATATATATATATATAATACAATTCTTTAAAACTCATGTAATCAATAATTTATACCCGCCAAATATACCATCCAGAGTTTATTTATTAATTCATTTTTTTCATGATTAATAAACAATAATCCCTTTTAATAACATAATTCATGAATATTCCCCCCCCCCCATTTTTTGGATTAATGAATTAAATAAAATTTAATCCAAAACGCAAATTCCCGTAATAACAAAAAAAAAATCTAAATTTTTAATGATATTTTTCCTGGAATTCGAAATACTATGCATGAATCATGTATAAATTATGTTTATCTACATTCATAAGAAATAATAATATATGTATCACTTATTTATAATCACCACACAATTTTTTTTATGAAGTTTTTTTTTTTGGTTCGGGTATTTAGGATGAATACAAACAATATTAATATTTAATATACCTATAAAAATATTATAAAAATATAATAAATAATATATATAGTCCCGTTTTTACACAAAAATATTTGTCTTATATATTGATGGAATTATATTTGGGTACTAAAATATATTGCAAGATTAATGTATTATATATTGTATTTGAATTATTTTAAAATTATTCCCCTCACATATTTTTATAAAATATTCACTGTAATTATGCTGTATACTCATTATACTATAGTTTACAATACTAATTGACGATGCAAAAGAAACGTTATTCCGATTTTAATCAGTTTTTTTGTATTTTAATATTATTATAAAACCCTATTTCGTATAAACTACCTGAGTATTTCAAATATTCAAATCAGTAAATATTGAAAAAATCATAATCTACTCAAGTATTTTAATCACCCAAAAAAAATTATTTTAATTAATTTTGAAATTTGTTTTAATTTAAAAGCCAAAAATATTCGTACATTTAATTGAAGTTATCATAGAAAACCGTTTTTTAATTTACGAATCCATATAATAGAATTTCGAATGTAAATTCTCTAATTCACAAAAATTGTTTTTTTTCTTGATTTTAGTTGCAAAAATAATAGTTGTTTTTAACTTCTATGAAATAAATTAATTTAAATTACTTTCAGAATTTTAGAAATTTTATTTTGATTTATATAAAAATTTATTTGAAAACTTTTCTGTATTTTACATAAGAAAATTATTATTTTTCCTGATTATATGGGAGAAAAATATTGAAAATTTTTTTCTGTACATCAGAAATTAGTTCACTTTTTCATTGATTATATAAAATTAATGAAATCTCTTCCTAACATCTATTTTTAAAAACTCTAAACATTTTCCCTCACATTCGTGATTTTTAGGCCTTTCTCCTCACTTTTAACGAAAATTATCCACAAACTTTTAGCTTTCTTACAAAAAAAAAAATGTTCACAAAATATTTTCTGATTTAAGAAATAATTAATTGCAAAAAATTAATTTTTTTTTAAATTTCAAATTTTGATTTTTTTTTTCCTGATTTCAAATTTTGATTTTTTTCCTGATTTCAAATTTTGATTTTTTTCCTGATTTCAAATTTAAATTTAAAATTTTGATTTTTTCATGATTTTTATTCAAAACAACTCTATTTTTTTTTCATTTAAAAAAAAGATCTTTTTAATTCTTTTAGAAGAATTTCAAAAAATATTTTCCCGAGTTTCATTTAAAAAAAATCCGTCCCACTAATTTTGGGGAAAAAACGACCAAATTAATAAGAAATATTTCAAAAATATTTCAGATTTTATATTTAAAAAAAATCACTCGGAAACTGAGCCCTTAAAAACGAGAAAAATATTCTCTGTACATATTTTACGAATTTATTTTTTTTTCATTGATTTCCTCGCAATTGCAAAAACGTATCTCGAAGGATGTCATTTAAAAAAAGAAAATTCAAAGACACATTCCTTTTTAAAATTATTGAGTCAGATTTTGATTTGGGGAAAATATATTTCGCAAAAAAATTTAAAATTCCCAATTGAAAACATTTCGGTAAGCGTTGACGTGAAAAATACTTCAAAAGAGAAAAAAAAATTTTTCTGGTTTTCACTCTCTTCTAATGTGTTTTCAATGTAGCATATGTTATGTATCTTGTCACGTCTAGAACGAGTGTAAAAATATTAAAAAAAAAAAAATTATTTTCGAAAATTTCCTTTCCCAAAACCTAATTACTTTTCAAGTGGCTCTTTTAAAAATGAAAGATTCATTTCCAAACCGCGCGTTTCTATTGGTTCGATTCTATCCAATAGGGACTGACATGATACGTATGATTTTCGATGTAGCGTTCGGGGGATAAATTTCAAGCAGTATTTCCAACTCCACGTATGTATGTGTTTTCATTTTTTTTCTTCGATATTACTCATTATCTAGGATATTGCTTACAGGTGTCGAGTACGTATAAAGAGAGAGGGCGATAGGGCGGTCGCCCCTCCCAAGAGCCGAATAATATGGGGGAGGAGGAGGGGGAATTAGTCTGTCCCGCAAAATACGGGGTGATCCGATGCACCTACACAATAAGTCGCTTCTCTGCAATATATTATCACCCAGGATACGCCTGCCTCCGCTTCGTTGTGTGTGGAAGCTCTACTACTTCACCACACATCTCAACTCCGGCCATATCGCTATACGCAATCTACTGCCGTTAACGAGTGGGGTTGGAAATGAAACCGCCATCTATCGGTGGTCACCTCAAGCTGGTTAGGGAAAATATCTTATTTAGACGTTTGACCTGACGGCAACCTTCACGGCTGTAGACAATCATCTTACCAACGTGATACTCGGGCAATTCCATTGGAATCTGAAAATGTATACCTCCATTCCACTCTCAGCTGGAGATTGTCTAATCAGGCGTGGATCCACATGCGGGGGGGCTGGGGTTAAGAACAACGACCTCTTCCAAGAGCCGAAAAATATGGGAAAATTTGTTAGTCCTGTAAAATACGGGACAATCCGATGCATCTACACAATGAGTCTCTTCTCCGACATATCACCCTGGATAGGCCTGCCTCCGCTCCATTCGCAGGTGAAGATGCCTGCCTCCACTTCATTTGCAGCTGAAGAAGTCTACCTCAGCTTCATTTACAGCTGAACTTATATGCCTCAGCTCATCGTTCGCAGCTGACGTTGTTTTGTTCTGCGCCATTCGCAACTGAAGATGTTACCTTCGCTGCATTGGAATCTGAAAATGCCTGCTTTCGTTCCATTCGCAGCTGAAGATGTGAGCCTTTGCACAGGTGGGGGGGGGGGGAGATGGGAATGACCACCTCTCCTAAGAGCCGAATAATGTAGATAAATTTGTGTGTCCCGTATTTTACCGGGCACTTGACTCTATCACTTGTAACTCAGTCGCTTGCTCATTCTACTTCTTGCTCAATTGCTCGCTCACTTATTCCCTGAGTTGATATATTATTTGCCCGCTCACTGACTCATTCATTTGTTCACACTGACGCGCACTCGCTCTCTCGCTACTTCACCAAACACCAACTCCGGCCATATCGCTATATTGCAATTTACTTCCATTAATGAGTTTGGTGGGAAAATGAAGACTCCATCTATCGGTGGTCGCCTCAAGTTCGTTAAAGAGGTGTTATAGAGTTCGATATCCGGTTCGTCCTAATCAGAAAACTTTCCTGACGCAGGGGTATAACAAAAAACGGTGACTTGACCGCAACAAAAAATTGCTACCGCAGGGAGAGCCCCATCGAAGGGTTAGCGCACCAACCTCTCGATGAGTATAATAAAAAACAATAGGACTACTTTCCTCAATCAATTCTCTTCTCTGTTACTCTTCGAAATAACGTTCTCAAACAGTCGCTCGTTACTCAAGCACAAAGTCATGATACATCTTTTCCTTCTTCAGCAGTTGCTCGATAGCTTCCTATGCATCTTATTTCAGAAGTGAAGTGTAACGATTGAATATATATTTGTACCGTTTTGTAGGCCTGTTGCTCTCTGTGGCGAGACTTTTTAACGGGGAGATCGGCCCGCATTCGCGCCTCGAAGTTAAATCACTCAAACGATTTGTGAATATGCTGCGGGTTCGTGTTATTTGTGAATGCGCTGTGGGTCACTGAAGTGATCTGCGAATGTGCTTCTGCAGTACTGCCATCTATTTTTCCAACTACGAAAGAAGTGTAATGATTAAATAATTGTGCCGTTGTGGGCCTGTTGCTCTCTGCGGCGATACTTTTTTTAACGGGGAGATCGGCTCGCATTCGTACCTCGCAGTTCGAATGCTTGCAAATTTCTGTATTTGACAAAAAATGGCAAACAAATGCAAAATCGGTCAAAGAAGGGAAAACAAGGCATTTTGAAGAGCGTTTAGCGATTTCTGCTGTGTGTTACTTGATTCTAAGAATAAAGTAGCAGAGAAATGAATGTGTGAATATATCCAAAACAAACTTCGAATGCGTTTTTTTTTCTCTTAAAATCGATGGTTTGTTGTTCATATACTACTATTTAACCGTACATGCACCTCGTACACATTCCTGTACGGAATTTCTAAAGAGTTGGTACACGCGAGAAGGTGACACGACTTTTTTCTTCTTCTGTGAAATGCTTTTCGCGTGTAGTGCTGCCATCGATTTTTTGATCTAACTATGAGTTTAGTGTAATGATTGAATAATTATACCGTTGTAGGCCTGTTGCTCTCTGTGGCGAGACTTTTTAACGGGGAGATCGGCCCGCATTCGCGCCTCGAAGTTAAATCACTCAAACGATTTGTGAATATGCTGCGGGTTCGTGTTGTTTGTGAATGCGCTGTGGGTCACTGAAGTGATCTGCGAATGTGCTTCATGCCACTTAAGTGATGTGAAACTGCATTGCGGGTCACTCAAGTGATCTGTGAATATTCTAAGGGTCCCTTATGCAGGCGTGGATCTATGTGATCGGGGTGATCATCCCCCTTCCCAAGCGGAATATGCAATATCGCCCTCAATGCGATAATGGATATACAATGCATTCGTGAAATTTTCGTACCTTCTACATGATAATATTGCATTCAATGAATCCGTTGAAAATTACCTTTGTCTGTGTGTGTGTGTGTGTTTCAACGTTTTTTGATTAAATAACAAATTCAAAAAATTTCGACTAAAAAACGGGAAAAATCGGGACGGAGAAAGAATTTTTGGAACTGTCCCGGAAAATATATAGGACGTATGGTCACCCACACACAACAATTTGTGAAATCACCCCTCTCAACAGCGAACTCTAGATCCGCCCCTGCCCTTATGTGATCTGGAAATGTGGTATTTTAACAGATGAGTTTTACAGTCGCGGGCCATATCAGATTATTCCAAGGGTCCCCATTCGGCCCGCAGGCCATGGGTTGAGCTACATATGGGCCAAAGTGATATGAGCATCCAAAACAGATTTTTGCGTTGCTGGGGGAATACATTGCGTAGCAGGGAATACTGACGTTAGAGACAGGAACCGCACCTTAGCAACACCAACTATGATAGACTAGAAAAGCTGGTATTGACCTTGGACACTGGACAGACAGGTCAGGTATTATTTGGGACTTAAATATATCTTTTCTGTATCTCAATTCCCTAGTAAGGGCAGGCAAATGATCGATTGGTAAGGGAGTCATAGATGCCAAAAGTGTGAAAACCACGCTAACGAATCGGTTATTGGATAACTATAATAGCGCACTACCTGTGTGTTATTATAGTTTATAGATAATTTTTTCCCCTAAAAAATCGTATTCAAGGGAATTTTATGGATTTATTTTTTTCTAAATTGCTGTACCTTTTAAAAGGTTTACAAATATATGTGTTGTCGTTTATCCCTACTTAATTCTCTTTCTCTCTAGGGACAGAGACAATGTCCCACATTAGAACTCAAATTCCCATTAGCTTTTAGTGTTTGGAGAATTGCGGATGATCTCATTGAATAAGTAGATAGTTTTTTAAATGTTTATTGAAATAAAACAAAAATTTAGGGGAAAAGTGCAACCATGTTTTGAACAACGTCATCTTATTCGATAATTATCGGATTATACGGACAAGTGCACGTGAAAATAATTTAAAAAAAATGCATAATACGGATTGCTTTTTTGGAGTTTCAAAGCTTCTTTATAGTCAATTTCGGTTTTTACGACATCCAATATTCCGTGAAATTTCCCATCGTTATAACCGAGGTGTTGTTCGTTACTATCGTGGTTGATGTTTTCGAGACCTTTCAAGTGTGAAAAATATAATCAGATACAATCAAGGCGGCTTAGGGCTGGTCATGGGGTTAGAAATTCAACCCTGGTCTGGTCAAATACGATACATGAAGTCGAACGTGTTGATTTTGTTTCATCAAGAAAGACGGGAGAAATTTTTTTGTGATCGTAAATACACTACAACGCCAACTCGGGCTTCAACGCGGCTCATTATTATTCATTATAAACAGTCCTTAGCGCGAAATAAAGCGTGTCCGGAAAATTACCGTCAAACAGAAAGATACCCAGGCCACATCGCCATATGGCAATATCGGCTCATTGTCCTCACGGACTGGATATATATATACTTCTGGCAATTTATTCATAAAAAAGCATACATTACAAAATATACATTATAATCATAACAACTATAAAATCATGCCAACAATTCACTGCCGGAAAATTCACCTCCAACAATTCACCGTCAACAATTCACTGCCAGTAAAAATTCACCGCTAGAAAAATTCACCGCCCGGAAAATGCACCGACCAGCAATTCACCGCTGAGAAAATTTACCGAGCAGCAATTCAGCACCATGCAATTCACCGCCAGGAAAATTCACCGATAGAAAATTCACCTATCAGCAATTCACCGACAACGGTTCGACACGAAGTTACCGAGTCCGTGAGCGGGTGAGCGATTGAGCGAATGACTGACTGGACGAGCGAGGGAGTGAGCGCATGGTTGAGCGAGTGGGCGAGAGAGCTACTGAGTCTGTGAGTGGGTGAGAGAGTGGACGAGTGGAAGAACGAGTGAGTGAACGGGCGAGTGGGGGTGAGCGAGTGAACTACTGAGTACGTGAGTGGGCGAGCGGGTCTTCGTAATACTTATTGTCACGTGTCTTTAAATTTATGTCATAGTTGCCATCTTTTCTAAATCGGCATTGTTAGTACCATCAGAAAATGCACTTTTGTGCATTTATTCCCCGCGAAAAATAAGTGAGAATGGGGGAATCTTAAAAAAATTACGTACAGAAATATGCACGCACTGGACAAAAATTCAGAGTTAATGAAAGAAATAATTTCCGAATTAAAATTCAGATTTGAACAAAGAAATAATTCCAAAATTAATGAACATTCTTAAGTCAGCCACCTCGTTGGGCAATTTGCCTGTTGTGGCGTTGTATTTGTATTTGTATTTGTATTTGTATTAATAAAATGAATAATTTCGCAATTAATGAATGGAGTAATTTAAATGATTTCGGAATTGATTAAAGTTCACTATCAATAAAAGAGATTATTTAAATTCATAGAGTATCACTATTAATACGAGCAAAACAGTAGATTTAATGTAAGAAATAATTTCAGAATTCATGAAAATTCACAGATTTGATGAAAGAAATAATTTCATTAATGAGGAAAAAAAAAATACTTGGGCATAAGAGAAAAATTGTTTCAGAATTAAGAAAAGAAATAACTACAGAAGTAAAAAAAGTTTTTGAATTCAGGGAAGACATAATTTCAGAATTAAGAAATAACATCAGAATTCATGAAATTTCATTACGAATAAAAGAAAAATTAAATTAATCAAATTTAATCAAGGAAATAACTTCAGAATTAATGATAATTCAGATTCAACCAAAGAAATAATTTCACAATTAATGATAATTCAGATTCAACCAAAGAAATAATTTCAAGTAATTGAAAGAAATAATTTCACAATAAATGACAATTCAGATTCAACCAAAGAAATAATTTCACAATTAATGATAATTCAGATTCAACCAAAGAAATAATTTCACAATTAATGATAATTCAGATTCAACCAAAGATATAATTTCAAGTAATTGAAAGAAATAATTTCACAATAAATGAAAGAAATAATTTCACAATAAATGAAAGAAATAATTTCACAATAAATGAAAGAAATAATTTCACAATAAATGAAAGAAATAATTCCCGATTGATGAAAAAAATCAGAATTAATTTCATTAATTCATTACACGCTGGCTAGATAGCGCCGCCCATTTCATCATTGTCCCATCTCCATCCACGATTTCCATTCCATCACAAGAGCCCATCAGGTTCACATGATTAAAATAAACTCATGCCAATCCACAAACATCCGATCACTCACTTAACGGATCAAGGCAACATACAGCGAAAATAAAAATATTACAAACATCAATCAATCAAATAAAAAAAAGGGGGACCAAATACGTCATCTTCCCCCCATTTTACGAACCGATTACCAATAAGGCCTTCTACAAAGTTCAGGTTTGGCTCCCGCTTTTCATCCTATTTTTTCCCAATACGTATTCTTCCCAGGAGACGCCAAAAAAAAATGGTACATACGCAGACTCATGAACGGGGAACCATACTACCATTACATGCGTACATGCAACATGCAGTATATGTATCGCAGCATGATGGATATGGAGTGAGGGAGTTTATTACTCCCTTTTTTCTTCGGTTCTTGAAGGGGCTAGGGACATGGGAGTGAGAGGGCGGCTAAGCTCCAATCCAGCAGGGGGTCGATAGTTTACCAAGGGAGGTGTATGTGTATGCTCTCCGACTCCCTCTCTCTCTCAGTAAAAGTAGGTATAAATGAGGGTTCCATGCCAAGACCGGAACTCCTTAAAAAGCGTATTGGGTTGGATATTTCACGCTGGCTACTCCGTGAGTTATTATTACGTCGGTGGTGGCAGTAGTAGTGGCAGTCGTCGCGTGTACCAAGAGGGAGGGGGGAAGGGGGTTATCGTACACGGTTTCGTGCCCGCCGCCATCGCCCCCACTACCTACCAAAGGACAAACTTGCTCTCTATTGCTCTCTCCTGCCTTTTCCTGGACATATATTATGTAACTTGTCAGCGTTATATAGAACGTTCCAGGGGAACCCCCGACATGGGGTGAAGTCCATATAGGATTGAAGAGAAGAAAGCATTAGTGAGAGCTAACTTTGGTAATGGAAATATTTTTTTTTTTATATGTTCTTTTGTTTGTTTCGCGTGTACTCCGTAGATGTAATATTATAAGAGAGTGTGTCCTGAGAGGTAAAAACATTTTATTCCTCTCAAGGGAGTGTTTAGCGGCAGAAGCGATGACCATTGGCGGTTCCCTTGGGAGTTATTACGGGGAAGGGGGGGGGGGGTTCATATTATTGTATTGAATATGATATTACAGTATTATCGCCGTGTCCTTTGTGATGTCCCTCTCTCTCTCTCTTGTTTGCTGTCATCGAGTTGTTTGTCCGTCGTCTCCGATGGCCTGTGAGTAATTTGGCGAAGTTTCGTGTTTGAGGAGTGGTGTGTGTGTTTCCGAGAGAGAGGCTCTTTCTCTGGATCGAGGGCTTCTACGATCTGTGGCTCGCAAGCACCGTGGGTGAGCGTTGAAGCTTCAAAAACTGTTCGATGTATATGCGGGTGGTAGTGATCAGCAACTCAATTAAATGTCTAAATCAAATACCAGAGCCCGTATTATATGCACTGAATATGCACGGAATATGCTCTAAAATTTGCAGATACGGTACGCACTATAATAATAAAATATGCATTAAGAATTCAAAACTATGAGCTAAAAAATCCCCAAAAAAGTCATTACAAAATAAGAAGGAAAAAGTGAGTGAGTGAAACAAGATGAAAGAGTAGGTTTGGGAAGCCACAGAATTAGTCACACTCCGCCAGCACCTCCGCACGATGCTTGCGACGTCAGTAAGTAGGCCATTTGAACTCAGAATATTCAGGGGAAAAAAATTCCCTGCCCGTGCCAGTGTCATCGTTGTGCGGAAAAAAAATGATCGGGCTCAGAATTGGCGATTTCTATGTACCACATCCAATCGCTATGTGGTATTTGTGAGCCAATCAGGAAGATTCTACGCCAAAATAAGAAGAAACGAGATAGGATGCTGTGTTTCGAAATGAGGCAAACTTGCTACGTATTCTGAATGACGTTTATGGCAACCCGTGCGGAGGTCTTCTATCTCTAGGAGGTGCTGGTAGAGCTCCCCTTTGAAACCTCAGGCTGATTAGAGAGCTAATGGAAACCCGAGGTTGACTAATTCGTTATCTTTGTGGGAGGTGTTACGTCGGTATTAGTGCTACAGGTATTATTTACCACTACGCGTTCACCCTGAAAGTGAAAGGACGTAGGTTCGATCAGCCCCTCCTATAGATAGAAGGCCTCCACACGCTGCTTGTGAAGTCAGTAAGTAGTCCATTTTCCCTCAGAATATTCAGGGGAAAAAATTTCCCTGCTCGTGCCAGTATCATCATCGTTGTGCGAAAAAAAATGATCTAGCTCAGAATTGGCGATTTCTATGCCCCACATCCAATCACTATGCGGTATTTGTGAGCCAATCAGGAAGATTCTACGCGAAAATAAGAAGAAACGAAATAGGATTCTGTGTTTCAAAATGAGGTAAACTTGCTAGGTAGTCTGAATGACGTTTATGGCAACCCGTGCGGAGGCCTTCTATCTCTTGGAGGAGCTGACCCAGCCCGATTGCAAAATTCTCAGCTGAGTACACGGCTAGATAACGGCGATCCGATAAACCACTGAGTCGAATACAGTCATTTTTGGACACGTATTGTCTTTCAATTTAATTTTAATCGAAATCAAAACAAAATTTAAATTAAAAATCTGGAAAAATCAAAAAAAAATTTGTGTTTAACACATATTATTATATCGAATATGATATTACTGTACTGTTACCCAAAATGTACGTCGCGGAGGGGCTGTAGATTTGTGTACCCCTTTATGAAGTGATTCTTTCATATGGAAAAATATGTGCCAAACAATTCTGGGGAGTCGCCGCTGAACAATGAATCAGGCAAGGGAACCTCAGGTGACAAAAGTTTGAGATCCACTGCATTACAATATTGTCGACGTGTCCTTTGTGATGTCCCTCTCTATTGTTTGCTGTCATCGAGTTGTTTGTTCGTCGTCTCGCATGGCTTATGGGTAATTTGGCGACATCCCGTACGTACTGAGAGTTTCCTCTCTCAATAGAAGGAATCTACGATCTCACGAGCACCGCGGTGCGCGTTGAAGCTTAAAAAACTGCTCGATGTATATTCGCGTGGTATTGATCAACAACTCAATTAAATGTCGGAATGAAATGAATAGAACTCGGTTTACAAGCATTGAAAAAGTGGCAGAATATGCTCTAAAAATATGCAAATACGGTATGCACTACAAATGCCGAAATATGCATTAAGAATACCAAAATATCTGCTAAAAAATCCCCAAAGAATCATTGAAAAATTTCAATACATGTACTAAAAACGGATTATTTTAATTTCAAAATTTTATTAATTGATTTATTCAAAAATATGTGTTCTTAAAAACAAATGACGAATTGGTAACAGCTAACGTGTTTTTGGAATCCATATTTTCTATTGTTCTTAATATACATTCGTTTACATAAAGTGTTCTCGGCAATTAACTTCCATGTTTTTGTTCTAGAATTACTAGTTACTAGGTGCTCATCAAGTTTCATGGCTCTACATGAATCATAGAAATGCTTCAAATATCGGATATAATATAGTACAGTGGTTCTCAACCTGATGTCATATGGCCCCTTGTGGTTCTGGGATATTGGGGGGGGGGGGGGCACGTGTGAAAATCTGAGGAAAAGGGAAGCCAAGATAAATAGTGAAGACAGACACAGAGAGGTGTGAAGAAATAAAGCTTTTAAGTAAAATGATGAGGTTGGGAAAAATATGGCTACTTACACAGAATCCAACAAATATCCATAGAGCCAGCGCCATCTTAACCCATGGGTCCATGTAGGCATGGCCCAGTGTCTCATATCCATACGGGGAGTGAGGCACGTGATGAGATCTGGTACTATTATTTTCAAAAGTACGCATGTAAATATTCAAGCTGTTACTTCCAGCTAAATATGGGACCCCAGAACACCACGGGTTCCATGATCAATATCATGGGTAATGAAGGCCATGCATAAAACCTTCACCAGAAGGAAGCTTACTGAACTCTGACCCAGGATAGGCGTGGACTCAGGGTGATGTATCGGAAGGTTCGATTTATTGTGTAGATTCGTTGGATCGTCCCGTATTTTACAAATACGTACCTATTTCTTCCCCACATAATTCGGGTTTTGGGAGAGATGATCACCCACCTTCTGGATTCTTACCCGATACAGGATTCCACCGCTGTGGTTTGTCGAGTGGTCATGGCGACGAATTTGCATCGCGAGGTCTCGGGTTCAAATCCCACAGTGTTGGTCGACTGAAGGTGATTTCAAACTTCGAGGTGCGAATGCAAGCCGATGTGTCGCCGTTCAAAAAAGTCCCTACAAAGACATCAACAGGCCCACGACGGTATTCAATCACTTCGCTCATAGAGGGCAGCACTGGAAATTCGAAACACGACACTAGATACGCGCTTAGACTGTTAGGTACCTACACACACACTTCCGGCACAGCCCAATCGTTAGCAAATTGCTCTGGGCGATAGACCGGAGATGATGTCGGTTCGGATGGATATGCCCAGAGATCAGTCTTATTTATAAAATTTTTGTTCGTTATTAAATTTAATTTTGATTAAAGTCGACTCGATAAGTAGAAACGGTCCGGCTCTTGCATATGAGGTAGGGAGAAACGGGACACCCCCCCCCCCTGGATAAGAAGGAGTTCAGGAGAAGAAAATATGGTAAGAAGGGGACCGTGAGCTGAAAAAATTTGAGTAACACTGATACATATAGCGCCATCTTATGAGCAATGTGCTGTGTGACAATAAAAATGAGTTCTAAAAAAATCAACAGTTGATATTTTTGTTCAAGTTTAAATTACATTAATTAATACTTGTTGAAAATAATGTTCATCGACTGTTCAACATAGTATACAACTTGTACGTTACGGTATTAGGAGTGGGATGCCATTTTCACTAACCGTAGTTATGAACCTAGGGCCTTCTGACCCCCTTGCGGTCCTGGAATATTCTGAAGGGACCACGACATGCGGAGAAATGAAGTTTCAGGTCAAATAGTGGGGTGGGGGGGGGGAGGAGGGAGAAATGTGACTACTTTTAGAATCAAGATGATACAGGACCATCATACAGAGAAAACCAGGGCCATCTAAGCCCATATAGGCATGGCCCGAGGAGTCTTGTCTATGGTGATAGACTACATGAATAGATCTGGTACTATTATTTTCAAGTGTTTAAAATTTGTTTAACGCTCTTATCGATTGCATTTTTTGAGTTTTATGAAAGACCTTTCCTAAAACTTTTACAGTGTTATTCCTGCCTGTGTATGCAAATATGAAGGTTTTACCTCGAGCTACGTCTGTCGGACCCAGAACACCACTTCGATCGGGGATCCATACTGTGTTTGAACGGCCATGCATAGAACAATTCTCCCCCTCCCCCATTTAAGAATGAATCGTACTGAACTCTAGACCAGGGTAGGCACGGATTATTATGTAAGTGATATCACTATTATATAAGTGATGTGCAGGGAGGTTCGATTTATTGTGCAGGCTCGTTGAATCGTCCCGTATTTTACACGTATTACCTATTATTAAGTCACACCTATTTTTCCCATAAAATTCGTGTCTTGGGAGGGATGATCTTCGGGTACTTAGGGCCTCCTCACACGGGGATACTAAATTCTGGCAACTGATAGGAGACTCCTTATCCAACGGATCAACACACTCATTTCAATAGAGCTCCTCACACGAGGATATTGGAGTATTGGATACGAAATATCCTATGCAACGGAGTCATTCTGTGACTGGCATGCTAGTCACAGAAGGACCTAGTATTTTTACACAGAAGGATCACCTAGGATCTTGCGGTCCTGGGACACTGTAAGTGGACCACGGGTGAAAGGATGGGGAGGGGGCACGAAAAGTGAAGAGAGTTGTGGGAAAATAAAGCTTTCTTATCAAATAAAGTGGGGGGAAATGTGACTTTTCAGAATCAAGCAGAACTGTTCATGTGTGTGTGTGTGTGAGATGAAGGGTTATTATACAGAGAACCAGGGCCATCTGAGCCCATGTAGGCATTGTCCGAGGCCTATGTTCTTGGGGTTATGCTTTCGATCTTTATGCTCTACATGAGTAGGTACAATAATTTTCGAGTGTTAGGCCGGGATTACACTATAAAAGTTTGATCAAAGATGCAACCAATAAGCGTATCAGTTAAATTCGAGCGAATGTAACTACTAGGCTTATTGGTTGTTGTTGTTTTTTTTCAAGTTTTGTAAAAGATCTTTCATCAAACTGTTACAGTGTAATCCGGGCCTTAGTATGTAAATATGAAAAAAGGTGCTACCTTCTAGCTAAGTCTGGTGGGCCCAGAACACCACTTCTCCGGTAACCCTTGCTGTTTATACGCTATTCTCTAAAAAAATTATAAATCAAATTTAACGCCCCCCCCCCGTCTTCCAATAAGTAATTTCACTGAGCTCTGGACCAGGGTAGGCGAGGAACCAGGAGGTTCAATTATTGCAAGTGTGAGTTCGCAGTGGATGCCCGTATTTTACACAATCCTATTCACTCCCATACATATACTTCGTGTCTTGGGAGTGATGATGATCACCCACATTTTGGATCCATTGCTGCCCCCAGGGTTTTCCAGAGATCAAGTTTATTTACAAAATTTTCGGTCATTATTTAGTTTTGATTACATTCGATTCGATAAGTAGAAAGGATCTCGCTCTTGAATGGGGGGGGGGGTGTCTTGGAAAGGACGGGGGGGGCATGGGCTGAAAAAGACACAGAAACATTGATACAGCGTCACCTCATGAGCATTGTGTCGTGCGATAATAAGAAATAAATTACTCTACTAAAAAAATTTCGAGTAATGGCTGCAAGTAATTCGACGAAATTTCGTGTTTCTGGAGTACTTGTATACTCTTCTTTGTTACTCTCAATAGAAAACTTTTACTACTAATACGCACATGTACCTCATACACATTATCTTTGCGGAACTTCTGAAGAATTGGTACATGCTGGAATGGGGATTATGAGTGTATGCATGGCCCTAACGAATTTATGTTGTCACAGAGCTATGATCGTTCGTGTTTTTGCTGGTGCTGCCCCTCTGCTTTCCGTATTTTGAAGTGAAGATGATAAATGATTGGATTTCATGTTATGTAAGAATCGTGTTGCTGTGGAGAGACTTTTTTTTTAATGGGAGACAGGCGCACATGGGCACCTGGAAGTTGGGAAAGTTGAATGATACCGTAGTACGGTACTCCCTACCCCCCCCCCTCCCTCCAGAGCCTATAATATTGAAAGGCCTTAACAATAATTTGATAATCACTGTTTATCCGATGCATTCATTTTTAGTCTTAAAAACAACCATTATACTCTCTCCCTGTTTCTGCTGATACCGAATTATTACGGTTATGTTACGGGCCATATGGTCACTCTTTATATAAAATATGTGCACCTCAAGCGGCTGAAACACCGCATATAAGGACTGAACCTGACTAAAAAGATTGGGCACTCCCTGCCTCAAAACTTGGAAATTATTTCAAGGATTTCACAAAGGTGAAATAGTTTGAAACATACTGCTATATACAGACATAGTGATTTCAATTTAGTAGACGTTTTTTTTTTTTTAATGGCGGCATATCACGTTACAAAATGATAGGCTGAAACTTTTTGCTCTAGGCTAAATGCAAACACGGTCATTGAGCTGACGCAGGTGGTTAGTTTGAGTTTGATGTACCTGAACGTCGCTCATCAACCGCCCGTATCATTCATTCATTCATTGATGATTTCCGACCTTTGTGTCGTAAAACCCGCACCGACCTAAAGTTTCGGTCGACAGCCTAATAACTTGTTAGTTCGGTGATCTTTGTAGCCTATTAATATTTACCCCAAGAGTCCCGATAATACTACTATAAGTACTACTGACCTTCGCCCGCATTGCCAAGTGACGCGTCACACGCCCTTCCAGACCGCGACGGGGAAAATAAACGTTTCCGTTGTTAACGATAATCTTCACGCGCGTTTCACCGATTTGATTCCACGCCAATGCTGATGATGATGAGGTTACCACCAGATGAAAACAGTTGAGTAACGACAGAGTTAAAATATAGTGAAATTATAATATTAGGGACGATATCGAATGAAAAGGTGACAGAATTCCTGATGATGAAGAAGTATACGCACCCGTTAAGGGTAACTGCATCGCATCGGTCTATAAGGCAGAGATAGTTATACAAGCCAGTGCAAGGCCATAGTGAGGGAGGGCTTGGGGGTGGGCTGGTCTCCCCCCCGAAGAAAAATGCTTAAAAAGACGGGAAGAGATGGCCAAATCTATTGTTATACCACTTTGCTATGCGAGTAGTCTCCCTCCGGACGAAATCTCTGACTACGGGACTGAGAGCCAGTGTATGTCATTCTCAAAAATTTTCTTTTGCTGTGACAGCAACTAAACGTTCACAATTCATTGCCCCAGCGTCCAAGGCTATCCTCCGACCTTTCAGTTAATTTTAACTAGGGAAGCAACAGTATCACTGACATAGTGATTTTAAAAAAACAGTCATATTGATATTCAGTCATCATATTGTCGCTAGTAGAGCCCGGAAGTTCAGGAAAAATGCCATAAATGCCTATTCTTGCCTATTTTCGAATATTTTACTTTATAAACGCCTTTTTTGAACTTCCAAGAAAAGAAGTTATTATTCAGAGAAACTGAGTTAATTGCGAACAAAAACTCACGTTAATGCTCAGTTTTTGGATTGAAATTTCCATAAATTAAGCCCCGGAACCGTCTCAGAGGCATTTTGGGCCCCCGGGAAAAACAATTTCTTTTTGAGGCCTCACCATCCCACCTAGCTATAAATACCTGCCTACTAATTTGCATACTTACTCTCTCTTCAAAAGTTTAACCAGGTCAAATCGTCATAAGACTTCTACGGCCCTTACTGACCACCCGTAGCATCATAGACCTCGGAAAAAAAGGATTATTTTGGCCCCCTCCCCCGAAAAAAACTGCTTATCAGAACAGATATAATTGTGTCGTGAGGCGCCCTGGACCATGCAGTAAAGGGGACGGGGGCACCAAATCATTTGATTGCTCACATGGGTAAATCCAGCCTTGGATTCCCCTCACCATAAAAAACGGAGTCTAAAACATAAAATTGCTGTATTTAGTCTTTTTTTAATCGTAAACCATTAGGAAATGCCTGCTAACCAAGGACAAAAATCGATTTTCATAGTGTTATTAGTCGTGATTTCCAACAACGTTATAGAATCGTTCGCATCATAATTAAGTACCACCAGAGATCATAGATTTGATTCTCCGGATGCATTTCAAAGCACGAAAATTTAATTCTCCTCCAATACTGATATATTTAAAATGGATTCCTTAGATTCAGCCGTTTCCCATATTCAATCCCCCTTCAACATTTCATGGAAAATTTCCACTGTATACCTAGCATATCAACCTATCGGAATTCCAAGCCCCGCCCCGGTACCTCGCAAAACCAAAAAATATCCCCATTTCTAATATATCCCGCTCTTTTCGGAGCAAGTGGTGGCGGGGGATTTAGGATCCGAACCTAAACCGTCCGCGGCCCCGAAAAATAGCGATTGTTCCCGTGAATTATTATTCGGCACCGAGAGACAATATGTTGTGTCGTTGCCTCTGCAAGGGGAGAAAGTAAGTAGACATCTCAACGCTCACAGGTAGAGAGGATTTTACCAGAAATGCTGGCCAGGAATACACATCCGATATTCGATTCGGTTTTGAGTGTGTTTGGCACTCGTGTCGGAGGCCATTCCTTGCAGATATTGTGTGAGGATAGGAGAGAGTTTTTCCTCCCATTCACTCACGTTACGTTTCCCATAAATCTTGCCTTTACTGGAGCTGAGAACCATTTTCTTCCTTCTATCGTGGAGCATCTTCAGTGAAAGAGCCATTCATTGATCATATCAACAGGCGTCATGTGCATATCATACATACAGGGTGTCCTGTAAGTGATAATACGATCTTTACTGAAGCTGAGAACCATTTTTTCTTTCTATCGTGGAGCATCTTCAGTGAAAGAGCCATTCATCGATCATATCAACTGGCGTCATGTGCATATCATACATACAGGGTGTCCTATAAGTGCTAATGCGACCTTTATCTCATCAGCCGCCTGTCGTAGAGTTACGATTCCGATATAGAAAAATGCTCAGAAGGCGTTCAAAAATTACTACGTTCCAGTTTTTAAGAGTGAGAATTCATTGTTCCATGAAATTAAAAAAATTTAATTTTTATACGGTTCCTTTGTCTTCCAACTTTCTCACAATTAGAAAATTGTTGCCCTGTCTTTTCTGAGCTGAACAAAAAAATTCCGATGTTTTTAACTGCAATATAGACCCGTCGTCCGAGACGATAACAAGAGTGTTCCGCAGGCAAACTCGATCATTTTAAATTCATAATGAAAAACTTATTCTGCCGTTGTAATTGATATTAGTAATATCCATATGGATTCAAATAAAAATTAAACCTTCGTACTTGGGTTCACCATACATCATCGACGAAAATTACGATCGTAAATATGGAATATCACTGAAATTTACCAAAAAAAATTCAATTTATTGCCATGAATGCAATTTGCTAATAAATTCTGAAGTTGTTGGAGGGGAAGGGAGGGAATAAAGGTCTGCAACAAATCGCAGTAAACAAAAACGTATTTCACTAAAAAAAATATTCAAATTATCAGATGACCATATTTCATTGATAAAAGTACGGTATACTGGGATTTTAAATAGTGTTAAATACGGGATATAACCAATTGTCTTCAACACGTTGCAGAAAATAGGTACAATCATACCACACAAACAGCAATTTAGTAATTTATTAAAATTGCTAAAAAAATCCGGGGGGGGGGGAACGTTGAACCTGACAAATATGTGAGAAGAATATATCTATATTTGTCTGCCATATTATTATCATAATATAATTTAGACACTGTGTTTTGAAAACGCTGTGCATTCACAACTACTGTAAAATTGTAAATTCAAATAAGTACCGTTAGAAAAACGGGATGAATGTGTAAAAAAATTGGAGCTGCCAGTACATGGAATGTCCCACAATACGGGACAAAAGTGGTCCGTAAAATTATTTCAGACATTTTACTGGTTCTGGTTCCTAAAATGTTGAGAAACACTGATATACAGCGTGATTACTTAGTTCCCCTTGGCGCATTTTACTTGCGAACCGTTGATCCTAGAGGCATACTTCCAATTAGAAAAATTATCGAAATAATGTGCAGAAGTCACATACAACATTCATGTTGCAAGGGGTTATATAGTCATTAAGATGAAATAAAAAGTCATACGGACACCCTTTGCTCGAAAACCCAATTAGAACCTTGTTGCCCTCTCCGGGTCTCTCCTGAGGCGGAAAAAAAAAACCCCGTTTCTAAGTGCAATATTCGCAGAGCTATTCGAATTCAAAAATTGGAGGGAAGTTGGGAAAGAACAACATGAGCGAGAGAAGGAAGTGTTGTTCGTTTGTTTTCGCTGTTCTTTCCCAACTTTCCGCTGTTTTTTTAAATCAAATATTTCAGCAAATGTTGTACTTAGAAACATGGAAGTTTTTTGTTGGCCTCACGTGAGAGAAAGAGACAACGGCGACAACTTTCTGCTTGGGTTTTTCACGCCAAGGTGTCCGTATAAAAATTTTATATTTTTATTTTAAAATAACTACATAACCCTTTGCAACATGAATGACGAGCCTGACTTCTATATACGATATTTGGATAATTTTTTCTAATTGGAATTATGTCTCTAATAAACGGTTCGTCGCAAAAAATGCGCCGTAAATGCCCGAAAAAAATATTTTCTCAAATGGGAGTTGAACACCAGCGCTATGCCGCCAACGGGTTTCGAACCTAGACTCCGGCACGATGCCAACATGGACGCGCAGCAATCAGTAACGATAATACTGCAATAATTGCCCTACAGTCCTAAATATATGAACTGGTGACTGCAGTCGTAAATATATATATAATGATAAATAGAGCCCAGACGTTTAGGCACTGAAAATGATCAAAACAGGCACTTTCTTTTTCTTTCTTTCAAACCAGTCACACTCCGGTCTATCGTCATGGGCAATTTACTACCGAATGAGTTGTGCCAGAAGTGCGAGTGTGTGTGTGCTTAACAGTCTGAGTGCGTATATAGTGTTAAGATTGAATATTTGTATCGTTTGTAGACCGGTTGCTCTATGTGGTGAGATTTTTTAACGGGGAGATCGGCTCGCATTATCGATGTTGGATACCGCAGAAAACCAACTTCAGCGGACAAGCACTGTGGCACCGGTCGGGTTCGAACCCAGAAAACCACTAAAAATGCTTAAAGTAGGCACTAAAAAAAGGCATTTATAACACTAAAGTTTTGTTACATTTATACCAGCACTTGATCTTACCTAATTCGGGTGACGCTGATTTCAAATCTAAATTCAGTTTTTCCCTGTAAGCTCTAGATATTTTTCAAAAAATGACATTGTTAGTATTTTTTCTGGCACCTTGAAGGCAAGAATCTGAGCTTATGATACTTGCGTTTCTGGACTTTGCGAGGGAAATCCCGTTTGATGCTCCAGCGGTAGTCCACCATCCTATTTTTGTACCTGCGGCTTCGTTAACGCGTTTCCATCGCCTTGAAATCTTGATGAAAGCATCTCCCTGTTCACACCTTACAGCCCCCAAGATTCTTGGCGGAATCGATCAAGGAGACTAAACAGGAAATGTAATGCATTACGCTCATGTTGCCACACACCCCAGCTCACGAAAAGCCATCAGAATTATAGTAATCAGAATCTCACAGTTATCTGCTTTTCTGGTACAAGAAAATTTTGTATAACTATCTTAAAAGACATCCACGCTGACTTCTTCTTTTCATTCATCTTCGATGATGTTAATCAAATGAAGGAACACGCACAAGGGCACGGATTTGACATGTCAAATTTGACTCTTTAACCAGCTTTGGCCCGAGTTAGGTCCGGCCGTCCATGTACGGTCTCGTTCAGTGCACACGAGCTCCAAGGAATGATTGAGAGATTCGTTGCCTTTGTAGTCTGGGGCGTTCACCCGGAAAGTGAAAGGACGTGGGTTCGATCAGCCCCTCCTAGAGATGAAAGCCCTACGCAGTCTGCTTGTGACGTCAGTAAGTAGTCCATTTTCCCTCAGAATATTCAGGGGAAAAAATTCCCTGCTCGTGCCAGTATCACGGAAAAGAAGTGATCGGGCTCAGAATTGGCAATTTCTATGCCCTACATCCAATCACTATGCGGTATTTGTGAGCCAACCAGGAAGATTCTACGCCAAAAATATGTAGAAACGAAATAGGACGCCGTGTTTCAAAATGTGGCAAACTTGCTAGGTAGTCTGAATGACGTTTATGGCAAACACTGCAGAGGTCTTCTATCTCTAGGAGGTGCTGGTTCGATTCCCCACAACGACAGTTGAATTTCTCTCTTTCCAAAAATTCATCGTCGCAACAGCCAGCTGTTAAAAACCTTCGTGTGGTAGCGGAGAGTGACGTCATCCTTGCAAAAGGTACATGTTACCGATGTTGAAGTACAACTACATCATGCACGTGGTCAATAAACATCCTAAAATGATCGTTGCCTACGATTTTTATTACTGTAAGATATCGGTGTCGGTGAATCCATCTATTTCGAAAGTATTCCCCAAAATAATCTCGTAAATCCCCTTTTGATCGGCCATTTTCTTCTTTGTACCGTATGTGTACCTCATGCTGGTTGACTGGCTGAGTGGAAGCTCCCATGCTGTTTCAAGTGACGTCAGACAAGACGTCACAGTCGCAGTCTTTCATCTCCCTGGTGGCCTCAATCAGGATTCCCGAATGAAATATAAAAGGAACTGGGGAAGAGGGGGTGTTCTCTAGTGTATTTTATACTGGCGTTGAAACTCGATGACGTCATCGAAGGGTCTCCATACATCAGGGAAGACGACATCCTGTGAAAAATGTGTAGGAGGATATACATGCATACATATGGTAGTGTTCTTCGAGTGAATGATATTATCCAGGGGATAGGGTGTTCCTGCCAAGCGATACGAAGTTATTTTTGGGGTCATATGTTCGATCCGATCTACAATGCGTAATGTTGTTCAGGAAAACCAATAAGACGATTTCTTTATATCTCTTGGAATGAAGAGCAAATTGTGAAACCAAGACTCGATGGCATCGACAGATTTTATATGACAATTCATTCGCAGTAAAACCTCGCTACAACGATACTCGATGTAACGATAAATCCCTCTACAACAGGCATCTTCAATCTGTCGCTCGGGGGTACCATGGTGCTCCCTGAAGCACCACCACCAGACCAACCGTGACCCCCGTGACGAAGACCACGGTGGAAAACTCGAACGACATCCAAGACCAGCAACCAAGGTTTCTATCTAAAATATATAAGACAGCAAAACACCCTACACCAGGCAACACAGCCACAAGCCAACCAGCAGCAAGACCCCTGCCGCAACTTCACCCCCCCCACACACTTGTTGTCAATGCACAGATATGGGGGGGGGGACATGGGCAGGTGCACAGACGCACATCGTCTACACGCCACGAGTGGGGGCCCACAAAAACTAGTTATACATGTTACATATTACACATATGAGCATATAGACAACAATGCAATTATGAAAAGATACAAAAGAATTTCGAATGATACATGGCGATCATAGATGCAACAAATACGACTTACAAAATCTCGACTTACGTCTAAAAAGTCAAAATCATTTGATTTGTGCAAACAAAAATACAAATATAAAGAAAGATCTACCAACCGTTCCGCTCACAGTCCCGACAGGTCGAACTTAAAAATTAAATTTTGCCGTATAAGCCGCACTTCGCGCTTTCTGTCGGGCTTTGCATTCGAAGTTGGCCACTTCGCGAACTGAGTTGACCCTTCCAATGTCCGAAATACGGGCTTTGACCAACCTTTGTGCATATCGATCCCTATATATCCCTTTATCGATGCCTATGATATTCGAGGTTATCACCTCATTGGAGTTTTTTTTTTTTTTTTTTGGGACAATTATGGCCATTTATAATCAGAGATAGCTAATCATAATTATTATGGTTAGCTATGGCAACTCTAACAGTCAAAGGAATCTGAATATCGATATCTTAGAGATCGACATGTAGGGCCCGGCGAAAGCTCGTAATTCCGACATTGGCCGGGTCAACCGGGCTGACGAAAGTCGATTTTAAATTGGCCGTCATTGGCGTATTGCGAAAGCTCGTAATTCCGACATTGGCCGGGTCAACCGGGCTGACGAAAGTCGATTTTAAATTGGCCGTCATTGGCGTATTGCGAGAGCCATTTCTCGATTGAAATTGAACCATGAAAAATGACATTTCGATTTCGATTTTTTGTTTCTAAATTCATAGAAGCTGCGAATAAATCGATCAAACAAGGAGATTGGAGCCAACTACGTAGTCGGATTAAGACAACGTCATTGGCTTCCCAATGACCTTTAACTTCGAAGCTCATTAACTAAGCTTTGATTCCACAGTAAATTAAAGACATGGACGATTGACATCAATCATGCTGGGACGGTTGTCGGATACAGGATAGAAGGCCTTAAATTCATTAAGGTTTAGGAAACTTTGACGTATGACCAAGGTGTTAACACTTGTCGTCACATATCCCTTAAAGCCTTGAAGGATGTGCGTTCGAGCGTTTCTTAGCAGGAGTTACATGGAACCCTGGGAATCTCCGAGACATCGCTGGAGTTTCTGAGAGAGATACTGATGGATAGACATGCAAAATAATAGTTTTAGTGATGAACGATACTGTGCAAGGAATATTTGAATGCTGTAGAGAGAGAACGTGGATATATATTATTTTGAGGATTTTTTAGAACATGGTTTCTTTTCAGGTGATTCCCAGAACATGGTTTTCTTTTCAGGTGATTCCCAGAGCATGGTTTCTTTTCAGGTGATTCCCAGAACATGCATGTAATTTCTAAAGCTGAATCTCGGCGCTGACCGCACGGATTTTCGGAGTGGATCTCTCTCCAGACACTCTGGAAAAATTCTAGCCAGTGAGGACTTAGCCAGAAGCAGACCAAGTTCACCACCGAAGTACTAACAAATACACGTGCAATCATGATGACGGGGGGGGCGTCTTTTTTTCCCGGAGCCGGATGATGATTCCGCTGCCAACTCCCTCGTAAACTTTATTTATCCCAGAAATGTTTCTTCTCAGTAGTTTTTGGAACTCTAATAATTTGTGTGTAATTTCCCCATTTTGACAACATTTTCTCATGCACAAATGCATACTTACTGACGTGCATTAAATACACATTCCTAGGCTGTTAACTAACCTGTCTGTAATCCCACCATCAGCCCCGAGGGCTGGGCATAGGGGCAAAAAATTTGAATCTTGTCCGGTAAGAAATTGTAGTCCACGCTGCAGTTCCTGTTTACGCAGTTTCCTTTCATCGCTGATTTCACTGTCTGTGAGAGAACATATAAGTATTTTTTTCCCCCAAAAAATGAAGAGTTCGGTTAATAATTCATTTCTAATTGGTATTTAATTAAATGAACAGGTCAGTTAATTAGTTAATAAATCCTGTCAAAATATTTGCGGTCTCCGATGTCATACCGAGCAATCAACTGGGTGAGGCTTATATGCCGGAGTTCCCTCCCCTTGCGGTTTATTTATCGGTGTTTTTTCCCTGGTGCGGCCCGCGACACTGCTTCTGACCATTATTTTGGCCCTCGAACAGAGAGAAGTTGGCCACCCAGTCAGCCCCGATTAATCGGATAACGTGCTTTAAACGGACAAAATCCTTCTACACCAAAATGTCTGCCACAAAGAAAATGTTGAAGTTCCCCGCCTGATAATTTCAACGATTCTTCTCCGTTTAATTGAATACTACACTTCACACTTTAACTGTTGATACGCATTAACCACTATACACGTAATGTGTTTATTGAATGAAACAGCTGGAATTAATGGACAATATGTTACCAAGTTAAGATAAATAACATTTGAGAATAGGTACCGGCTTCCAAGTATTTAAGTACATTCCATTATTTTACATTTGTTCTCTGTGGAGCCAATAAAGGCCGCTAACTTTCCCAATGAAACGTAAAACCCTTGGGTATTGTGATCATTGCAATTAAGTAGGGCTGGGAATCGATTGAAACTTTTAATTGTTTAACGAAAAAAATTTAATCGATTAATCGAATTTTAATCGAATATTTTCAAATGCTATTCATTCATAGGGAACGTAGTGTTGGTAACTGTACAATATTAATCGATGGTATAAAAACATATTTAATTCATTTCACGCATCTACCCACTGAACGGATGTAAACAAATCAGAAATCGATTAAGAAATAAACGCCACCCGCTTGAGATGCTACTTAATATTATCCTTAGAAACATGAATGTGCAAACTTCTATAAATTGGAAAACGACTTATGAAGGTTTACTCTACCCATGTTACTCTATGGAAGATGTTCTTCTAAAATGTTTCGTAAAATGGGTTTCAATAGGGGAATATAAATACATTTGCCTTCCTGGAAAAACTTAGCAAACTGAGTGATCCAACACCAGCTGATAAACCCAAATGGGAAAATTTGCACATTCATGTTTCTGGCATAAGTGGGAACGATATGCTGAACATGCTTGTCACATATCCTGGAATTTCATAACTTGGATTTTGTTGTGATTTTTTGTCATCACTAGTTTTCGTTGAATCGACTTGTGCTTCCTCGTGTTGAAAAATTTGATCAAAATTCAAATATTTTCAAATACGGTCATTTATCTGAAATGTTATGTATGGGAACATAATTTAACACATTTAATCGGTTTAGTAAAATAAATCTAGTTAAATTATAAACTTTTAATGAAAATTTTAATCGAATTTTAATGGGATAATATTGATCGAGTCGACTAATTCAACTGAAATTTTAAACTGCGACTAACAATTGATCGATTATTCGATTAATTGGACCAGCCCTGTAATTAAATATAATTTTAATTTCATTTATGATGTCTAATTTATTCGAGAAACTTTATTAACATTGATTCTTCATTAGTTTTCAATATACAAAATATACTGCGCTTATCGTGCGCTGGAATCGATGGTATCCGATTAAGCGGGGGCCGACTGCGTCTCGAGCGCATGCTGGAAGAAATAAAAAACCGATTTCCGTAAATTTCGCATTAATCTATCCATCACAGCCTCACGCACGGGCTCAAGTCTTGAAACCAGCAAATAAACTTTACAACCACCCTGTACATTTGCGATCCACTGTTCAAGTATAGCTTTGTATCACCTATTCATAGGCTCATAGACGTATCAACAGTTGGTGCAATACTGACACCACACATATGCAATGTCAACTATTTTCAAAATGATAAATATAGCCCATGGAATGGCCGAGGCTTGGGATGGGGGGCGGAGAGATCCTTCCACTAAGCAGAATCAATATTTTCTCCACAAAATTCTGCATCATTGAAGAGTACGGATGACATGGTAGGTAGGTGGAGAACCGAGTTCAGAGTACAGGGAGGGTCAAGATTATTTCCTGTTTGCTCTACGGATTTACAGGATATCTCTCTCCCTCAACGTCCAAATCCGGGCACTTTGTCCCGGCTCCGATGGAAAGATTATGCAATCGGCCACGCGAACCTTCTCATGGTTATATATATATATATATAGAAAGAGAATGGCCATCAATTGTGTCCATCCCGTCCCCAATACCTTCCTAGCTTTCTGGCTGTACTATTATTCTTACGAGAAAGGCAAGCAGTCTGTGGCTTTAGCAAACTACAGCGTAGTGCCCGCGTGGGATAATAGTTTTTGTATGGACGACGGGAAGGGCAACAGCAGCAAAAAAAGGACTCGTGTGACGCTTGTGGGAGGGAGGAATGAGCGTATAAGAAGAATGGCGGTAATGTTTAGATAGCATTTATCGACCCGAAGTCCTCTCTCTCTCTCTCTCTGTCTCTGGTTCACTGCAACAACGTTAATCCACTACAGCCTCCCACTGCCCACCGGTATCAAGTAAATAAATAGTCTAGGTCAGTACGGTGATAAAAACAATAAAGCATCGATGCGTTGTGCGGAACGCGTACGAAGTTAACGCTGGATACTAGCGAGATACGCTTTTCGTGACGTAAATTGTTTCGTAATTAAGGTGGGAAAAGGTTGAAAAGCCGTTTGTTTTTTGTTTTTTTACCTCAGCGTGAGCCTGATAATATGAAAAAATGTACCTGTCCCGTAAAATGCGGGACAGCAGTGGCCATTAACGCACAATAAATCGCTACGTCTGAGAGTAAATCCGCACCTGTTAAGGGAGTTAGTTGGTGCGCATGCCAATTTTCTAAGAAAAATACAAATAAATTTTCTGCGTCAAACCGTGTTCAAGATTTGTTCTACTTGTACAGCATGATAAATGATATATATTAGCATATACAGGGTGATTCAGAAAATATGGGAGGGGGGGAAAGATGATAGTACACACACAAATACAAACAATTGTCATCAAAGAGTGGATGGCCTAACATGAAACGCAAACGCGACTTTCGAAACGGCCGCTCCGCAAACGTTAAAACGGCATTCACTGTTCAAATTTATGTGGAGAAAATGAACATCATGCATGTAAATGTAACCTGGGCAAGAGGAAGAAACCGCATGCAAATCTGCGTAACAGTGAATAAAAGGAACAGACGCCAGCCCTGTGAAGTTATTCCAGCGTGCAACCGTTCTAATAGTTGCAACGTCCGGGGTAATGGCGCACTTTAGTAATACTGAAAAAGCAGACATGCATTTAATTTACGGAGCTGCAAACGGAAGTACCACAGAGGCAGCATGAATGCACGGTGAGTGTTCCCCCCCCCCCAGGCGGTTGGTAAATCCGAAAATATTTGCCATTATCCCGTACGTTACAACTGTTAGAACAGTTGCACGCTGGAATAACTTCACTGGGTTAGCGTCCTCGCCTTTTATTCACCGCGACGCAGATTTGCATACGGTTCCTTCTTCCCCAGGTTACACTCGCATTCATAGTGTTTTTTCTCTCGATAAATTTCAACAGAAATGCCGTTTTAACGTTTGCGGGGCGGCCGTTTCGAAACACGCTGGCGCGTTTGCGTTTCGCGCTCGGCCATGCATTCGTTGATGACCAAATGTTTGTATTGTGGTGTGTGCTATCGCCACTTAAAGTTTCTCCCATCTTTTTCTGAATCGCCCTGTATAATGCCTGATTATGCTTATGCTTTCCACTGAAATGCTCACACCACAAAAGCTAATTTTTTTTGTCAGATAAGGAGCATTTTTTCAAACACCACTTGTTCAAATGTTTTGAAACTTTGTGTGTCTCTCGACACTAAGGCGTTACATACTTTAACGAGAAAATTTCTGATTAAAATGATTTTAAAAAGATTTTATGGCACAAAGTAGGAGTAAATTTCAGTGATTTCTGAAAAAGCTGCATGTTGATGAAGTTAAAAAATTCCAGAAAAAAAAACACCAACTATTGAAATACTACGTGTTAAAACTGCATAAAGATATCCATATTATTTGGAAAAAAAATTGAGTCCCTAAATTGTGTGAATGTAAAGTTTTCAAAGTTTCCTTATAAAGGAAATATTTTTTTTTTCCATTGGAAAGCCAAGATCGTGCACTAACCCCCCTTAATACGAGGCCAAATCTAACTAGAACCGTTATCTGATCAGAAATCCCGCCAATACCTTTTGCAAGTAAGTGGTCGCAGGAAGTGGAGAGGATAAATTCGGATTGCAGGGAGGATGTTTCAGAGCTGAAAAATGTAAGCCGCCTTCAGCTTTTCAGTCATTGATGTAGTAGAGTACTCATATTGTCGTATTCATGTCGCTCAACGAGTGAGTAAGGTGCTAAGCGAGATGGCACAGGTGTTCCCTAATTGTATATATTCCCGCCACACAATATTTCTACTTTGTATATTCCCATCAGATTCGCCTGGAGCGAGTGACCTCAACGCAATAAAACTGATGCTGGCTTCCAGTCCGTAAGTTATCAAACCCATTCGCTCACCAATAAGGTGTTAAGCGAGATGAGACTCGCTCCGATGGATATTTTATATTTCACAATAAAATTCTCATTTCGTTGTTGTTGTTGCGGTTTTTTGTTGTTGTATCCTGTGTATATAATATGGCATATGGCAAGTGTAAGATAACAGGTGAGATGGCATGGGGGTCCCCCTCCCATTGCTTTTAAAATATACCTCCTCCTAATATACGCATATTCCTCCATCTTTACGAAACCCAGAAACTTTTCTTCAACTCCCAACCCCATCTCGTCTGTAATCACCACAAAATCTGTTAATCGCGACAGTACTCGATTGTCCGGGGAAAATATATTGTAAATATTTTGTATGTTTTTTGTTTTTTTTGACACAAAATAAAGTGTTCCAGACTCTGCCACGAAGCTAGGCTGGAAGAGATCTCGGCAACGGGATAAGTCCAGTGGCAAAGTTCCGGTGTTCATTCATTCAGTTATTGATGTAGCAATGTGTGTGTCACTGTGCATTGCCGTGGAGCAGGAAGTGAACCCAGCAGACGCTTTCCGGTAGTCTGGGGTCCGGGCCATCCTAAATGACTGATTAAACTCTATACTATAGCCAACCGTGTATAGTCTATACTAACTGTTCATGCTATTTCTGATATCTCTATGTGGTTACCTACTTCAATAATTTCGCGAAGAGCATGAATTTTTACTCGTCCGTGGTGGGAAAATTTTAAACCTCATCACATTCTGCTAAAGACTTTTACGCAAATCATACACATGAGTTTTGAACAGTGTTTCTTTCCTTGAATGCGCTTATATAGAACCTCCACAAAATTTCAGACGGTTTTTACGCTTTGAGCAAAGACAGATGTACGTATTACTTTTTGTGCTACATGTGTTTCGCATTGTGCTACGGAGTACAGATTCGAGTTGCTGAAAACCAAACGATGAGATAAGACACTGCAAACATCCGAACCATCTGCCAGTAACCATTTAGATGGCAACCCACAAAACACCCTACCCTTCTAGAAAGAAATTCCGTTTATATAATGATCCCATTACGTAGAAAGCGTCATTTTGAGCAGTGGTGTCGGAGCCGGGAACGCTGTGGGTGCTCGATCACCCACAGAATTTTGAATTATGCAGTAGAGCACCCCCCCCCCCCAGAAATCAAAGTCTACAACGAAAATCTCAAGTCCAGCACCCGCAGGTCAAAATTACTTCCGATGTCCATGATCTTGAATTTCAAGTCCCTACGTCCATCATATAAATGTTTCAAGTAATCGGATATGAGATGAAGCTCCATCTCATGAGCATGTAGCGTGTGATAATAAAACCGAACAATTTCCTTTACGAAGTTGAAAATAGATATTTCTGTTCAGTTCTTTTCTAACTTAAATTTAATGTTTGTTGAAAATATCGTTTGTTGATTGTTCAACATTGTAAAATGTTTCAGAATTTCTATAAGTAATATAGCTCGCTTCTTAGAAATCAGACTATGCAGAACAAAATACTCAGAAGATCTGTTGGAACCCCTTGGTTTGTTCGTGGAATAAACATCAGACAAGACTTGGACATACCTCACATATTCACATACATTAAGAAATTAAACAATGATCAATTCGAGCGAATGTTTAGTTCCCAATTCGAACATCTGAGGGAAATTGTTGACTATGATGCTGACTGCTTAAGGAAATATAGGAGGCCCAAACAAATTGGGCGCCTTACATGGGAGAATTTGTAAAGATGCTTTCTTCTACAAATCTCATTGTATACATACTATTTTAATATATAAATTCCCTCATTCAATTGTATATACTCACATTACTTGCATACTATGTATCTATCCACTTTTGACATTTATTCGCATCTATTCGATTTGTATCTTCTCATTATTGAATTTTGTATATACACATATATTTCCCAATTGAACTTTGACCTATATATGATGTACATATGAAAAAGGTGTAAAAGAAAAAAGACAGAGAAGACTCTTTTTGAACTTTGGATTGTTTTGCTTACATAAAATTTATTAATGGTAAATCCCCATTAATTTCTGATGCACTGAGTTGAAACAGAACTTTATTACCTGTATTGCATTTTTGATGTTATTGCTGGGGTTTTTTGCGTCACGACTCCCATGTGATGTTTTTTCCCCCATTCCACTTCGAATAGATGTTGCTAGCTGCAGATTGTGTGACCTGCTTCTGTGGTGGCATTTGCCTGCTTATAGCCAGATCATGACTTTTAACCAATTTGACCAGTTCTTTTTACATACACTACACATTCATGCAAACACATATCTATCTACAAACACGTACACGTTTTTTTCTTCACAGGCCTTCTTGGCCAGTTTTTATGCCGGCAGTTGGCCCTCGCGGGCTGGGAATCGGCTCAAAGTTCAATTCTGGTCTGGTCAGGTTTTTCTTCGAAATCATAAGTAATGCTCTCCCTGTAACTACATCGTAGCATCAGGAAAGTTTTCTTCAAGACTTGAAACAAGTACATATGAATGACCCAGAGAGTGTGTGAGACAGAATGACTGAAACAGTGACCTAGAAAGTATGTAACGTAGAGAATGAGGGGGCCAGGTCAGTGAAAGACCACAAAAGTGATTTACTATTAGACTACCTGCAAAATTTTATACCTTTCAATACCAATGGGGTACATTGGGCCCTCATCAAATAGTTACATACTCCATTAACTACATCAAAGGTGTATGAAAATTATTTGAAAAAAGTATAGTAAGTCGAGTAGCAGTTGATGTGAGAATAATTTAATAAGACAATGGGATGTTGGACACAAGAAATAAAAATTGCAATATGTGTTGTTACATGCATTTCATATGACCTCGTGCTCCATACAATACCTCGGTTTTTCTGAAAATATAGGTTTATTACTTTTGAGACAAGTTCTGAACTTCATTCATTTTTTGCAATATACATTGCAAAAAATGAATGAAGTCCCATTGTTATCTAGCGAGCTTTTTGATGGACACATTCCACAAAGAGCTTTCTTATGCAAATACAAAGGCCAAAACTGGCGAAATGTCCAACGAGTGGCTGATAAAAGATGTCCATAAAAAATATGGATGTCGAATATGTATTAAAAATTCGTACCAAAAATACAGAAACCCAATAAGAGCAATGAAAAAACAATGACTATGATAAAATATAAATATACTGCCCATAAAAAAAATTATGATTGTGCCATCCAAGTATGGATAGCTTCTCTATTTATCCCAATATGTTTATCGTACTTTTTTTTAAACGTGTCAGTTGTGTTAGAATTCCCGAACTTCCCGGGGGTAAGCTATTCCATTTATTCACAATCCCATAAGAGGAAAAACTCCTGTGACACCACAACCTGAAATTGTCCCTTACCAATCGATACTGGTATCCCCTTGTTGAAGCAGTTGATTGACGGGTATTAATAATTCATGGATGATTTTATCCATCCCGTTGAAAATTTTAAACACTTCAGCCATATCCCCCGATACCTGCGCTCGTCCAATGCAAAAATTTTCAAAAAATCAAGTCTCTCTACGTAGCCTCCTCGCTCCATAAAGAGCACGCGATGCTCTTCTCTGCACCCCCTCTACCAAGTCTATGTCCCTCTGTAGGTATGATCTCCGAAACCTGACGGCCATACTCCAATCCTGGACGGACTAAGTCTCGGAAAAGTGGAAGGATCACTTTAGGAGAACGCGAAGAGGCCTTTTTGAGAATGAAACCGAGCATTCTATTCGAATTTTTGATCACCACTGAACAACGTTCAGAAAAACTAAGTCGCTCATCAATACGAATACCCAGATCGGTGATCCTAGCCCTTCTTAGATGGCTCATCCGCCTGATGGATCGCCTTTGAAAACCGTTACGTTTTTTTTCCCAGTGAAATCGGATAACTTCGTTTCTGGTATCCATTTTTGCTGGCTTTTTGAAATGATAGCCAAGCAATGTGTGCGGTGAGAACACTCACACCGACCTCTAAAGTAAAAAACTACCATTGACCAACTTGGTCTGCCCTTTCTATACTATAGCTTCGAATATTTTTCCATGGTATCTACGCTGGATTTTGTTTTGTTGTAATGCAGGTTATGCATGACTTTTTCATCTGGTGTTCAATCATCTTCCTCGGGTTAAATGTGTGTCGTGCTAAGATGGGTTAGTTTTATTTTTCTTCAGACAGTAATATATACTACTATTGAACTGGAACCGAAAAAAGACTGCTGTTCACTGTCTTTCACTTGTCTGCTTTTACAGAAACAAGAGAAGTTCCGGCTAATTTTTTCGGATATTTCCGGCATACGTGAGTGGCCGTTGCTTCAATTTACGAGCTAGAGATAGGCAAGTGAAGAAATTGTCGATGATAATATCTCCACCATAACTTACATATCTACTCTGCTAGTTCAAGAACTAATACTTCACCTGGATTGGTGAAAGATTTCACTCTGTTGTGAATTCATTCTTGTTGTGATCTCTTTCCAGTGTGTATGTGCTTGTTGCTCGCATAGCTTGTTGTGCTGTCGCAAGTAACTCAGAATTTCAGACCATATCTTCCTGGTTAACTGGGTTCTGTCCAGAAATGCAACAACTCCCTTTGAATGCAATCAATTACTTTCTCGCCACTACATTATTGCAAAAATTTCTGGGATATCTTTATTGGAAAGACCGCCACGTGCCATTATCTGCAAAACAGATCAAGGTTTCATTCCTACTCGCAAAAAAAAAAAAACGATTTCGAACAAAACCTTGCTTTGAACAAGCGCTGAACGTTGTCTTGTTCACTTGGTTATTCGACTTGTCTCGGTAGAACCACGTACATTTTTGCTATTCAAGAGCGGGAAATGAAGCTTTGAATGACAGGATACAAAAAACTATGTCATCTGTGATGAAAATTCTACACTTTCATCAAAGTCTCAGTGGACCCCATAGGTAATTTAACGGTTAAGAAAGTACGCAAACATGTTAGTTATCAAAAGAGTGCTAGAGACAAAGGCGTATATACAGGGGCCAAGCGGGTTATAGCACGGCGAAATTGAAGAATGATTAGTCAAGAAAATTAAAATACAACTGGAGAAGGGTGGCAAAAATCCTCGAATCCACCTCTGGTCGATATCTCGAAAATTTCAACCTTAGCCACACTTGACAAAATTTCACAGTATCTTCAATGTGATTTGATTCGATCTGTACAAATACAAATACAATGCCACAACAGGCAAATTGCCCAACGAGGTGGCTGAATTAAGAACATCATGTATCCCCGAGCCATTTTTGGAGGCCCTACCTACTACTGCTACACCACACATGTGCACCCCGCCCGCACCCCCCCCCCCCGCGAAACCCCCAACGAATCGGTACATGCGGGAATGTGCGTGTACGTGTAGTGAAACCTGACGTGAAGGTTTTTTTTGTTTCTCTCTAATGCTTCTTATGTGTAGTGCTGCCATCTGCCACCAGTTTTTCCAACTATGAGTGAAGTGCTATGATTGAATGGTTTATCGTTGTAGGACTGTTGCTCTCTGTGGCGAGACTTTTTAACGGGGAGATCGGCTCGCATTTGCGCCTTGAAGTTGGGAACCACAGAAAACCAACTTCAGCCGACCACCACTGTGGGGTTCGAACCCGGATCCTCGCATCGCGAGTCCGTCACTATAAATGTGACGGAATTTGCTTTCGTGCAGCGTCCTCTATCGATAAAAATCGAACCGATTTTTTTTTTTCTGCACAAAAAGAAAACACTCTTTAGAATGCATTTTTTTCCCAAACCGTATTCAAATATCCGATTCCTACAATTTTTATGAATCTTTGAACTATTTACTAATTTATGGGACCACAGGTGGATTTATGATTATATACTACTATTGAACTGGAACCGAAAAAAGACTGCTGTTCACTGTCTTTGTGAGCCTGGGGGCTACAACACAATTTTGGCATCATCCTTCCATTTTATATAGTCTAATTTTTTATACACGATATCTCACTTGGTCCTCGCCCCTGTAGACATGCTTCTGTCTCTAAGTCACCCTTTTGATCACTCACTCGCATGGGACACTGTACTTATTTACACAGCGAAACCCCGCTACAACGATACTCGATATAGTGATAATTACTTATATTCCTCTTACAACGATATTTTTCAAACTTTGTTTTGAATTGCCTATAGTCTAATGTTAAACTCCTCTCGATACAATGGCCCGCAATTTTATCTGATGCGGCCCGCTATCTCGAACCGAATTTTGGTGGGAAATTAACGTCCCTAAACGTCGCATTAACAAATGACTTAAATGGCTTACGGTGCAATCAAGTGACCTGCGACACATTTCCCTTAAGGGACCAGTGACATATTCACAGCTCACTCTAGTTACCCGCGCAGCGCAGATACCGATCACTTGAAAAAAAAACCCCGCAGCACAGTTCCCGGTAACTTAAAAAACCCGTGACATATTTACAGATCACTTGATCACTTTAGTAACCCACTGCATCATTTCAAACATTTAAGGGCCGTATTCACGTTTTAAACTGTAGTCACAATTTTTGGATAAGAGATCAACATAGATTGGTTAAAAACCTGAATTTAACCAATCCGTGTCGATCTCTCATCAAAAAATTGTGACTATAGTTTAAACCATGTTGGTGAATAACGCCCTAAGCTGGCCGAGGTAGATTTCCAGATCACTTAGGGCGGATATTCACCGACATAGTTTAAACTATAGTCACAATTTTTTGATAAGTGATCGACACGGATTGGTTAAATTCAGGTTTTTAACCAATCTATGTTGATCTCTTATCCAAAAATTGTGATAACAATTTAAACCATGTCGGTGAATACTGCCCTTAAGGCACCAGCGGCGTATTAACAGATCACTTGAGTGACCCGCGACATATTAACAGATCACTTGAGTGACCCGCGACATATTAACAGATCACTTGAGTGACCCGCGACATATTAACAGATCACTTGAGTGACCCGCGACATATTAACAGATCACTTGAGTGACCCGCGACATATTGACAGATCACTTGAGTGACCTATATCGCAGTTTCAGAGCATTTAAACGGCCCTCCCTCGGTGCAGTTTCATATCACTTACGTTACCCACACACGTCACAGTTCCTGATTATTTAAGTGATCAGATCACATTCTCAGATCACGTAAGTGACTTGTAAATGAATATGCGCTTGTGGCAAATACAAAATATACAAATTCTAAAAATGTGCTTGCTTTTTTTGAGGAGGGGGTATTTAGTTTCTAAAAGAACATTTTTTTCAGTTTTAGCGCTAATTTTGGAAATTTTCAATGACTTTTTAGGGATTTTCAGTGACTTTTTAGGGATTTTCAATGGCATTTTAGGGATTTTTCTAGTTCATATTTTAGGATCCGTGCATATTTGAATATTTTTATAGCTTATTTCGTCACTGTTCAAGTGCATACAATCCGGTCTCGATAATGTTGCCTCTACAACATTCGTCCGCAGAATATCTTTATTTCGAGGTTGCACTGTAATCCACCCACGTGATTCCTTATCTAGATCGACAAGACCATACGTTTAACGTTTAGTGGAGCGCCCCCTCCAGCCACCAAAAAAAGGATCTAAAATGCCCACTCAACGTAACAAAAGACCATCCTCCAGACATAACGTTTTCTTTCCCACCGCAGAAAACGCTCTCCATCTTTCACTGACCGTTCCATATTGTCTATTACGGAGTAGGTAAGCGTATTTCACCTAAGGGACCCTACAGCAGGAAAAAAAAACTTACGGTATATTTCCATTTATGGTAAAGTATATACGGCATAGGAAAGGAATGGATTGGTGAGGAACACTGAGTGTTACATCACGTTCTTTAGTGGTTCCCTCGGAGCACTTTTATATATATAAGTAAGAGCGGGAGGGGTGCTCGGTCAGTCATTGCGTGTAATCCTTTTTGGCTTTTGTTTATGTACCACATAAACGTCGTATTTTTCTTTGCAGGCTCGCCCCCCCCCACCCGAAAAAGCTTTTCTTACGGCTCGATTCCATTTCTCTTATGCGCCATTGTTAAGGTGCGTGTGTGTGTCTATTCTGAAGGGAGGAAGAGCGTTATAAGTTATATGATTTATTATGTAACAAACGCTCAAGGGGGGAAAAGATGATATTATTGTTATAAGCGAGGATGGAGGGGACGAACCTCTATTGCGTTTCTGTTGGGCGTGTGGGAGGGGGGGGGGGGGTTCAATGTATGGAGCGTGGGCCCGCGTGCGACCCGAGTTTTTCAAGTGCTGAATTATATGCTCTAAAAGTTCGTTCTAGTGAAAGAAGTGATTTCAAAAATTTCGGAATTTGGTTCGAGAAATGATTCCGGAAATTTCAGAATTAATGAGAAATCATTTCAGGTATGATAAGGAGTAATTTCTGGTTTAATAAAAAATAATTTGAGAGTTGATGAGAAATAATTCCACGCTAGTGAAAAACGTTTTCAGATTTAAGGAGAAATAATTTCAGAATCATTGGGAAATAATTTCAGAATTAATGAAAATTTCAGATTTTTAACAAGAAATAATTCCGGCTTCAATGAGAATTAATTTCAGAATTGACGAGAAATAATAAAAAAATTACGCAATTCTTAAAAGTTAATTATGTATGAAAAACATATTTTTCATCATTTTTGAGAGAAATATTTTTAGAATTAATGAAAAATATTACCCAAAATATTCCTAAAGTGTGTGTGTGTGTGTGTGTGTGTGTGTGTGTGTGTGTGTGTGTGTGTGTGTGTGTGTGTGTGTGTGTGATCTGAAGGACACAAAAGCGTTATGTACTTTACAATAATAATGATGTACCACGTATTATACGCTGAAGGGAAGAAAAATGATTTTATTGTTATGAACTGATGAAGGAGAGAAGATATATATATATATATATATATATATCTTCTCTCCTTCATCAGTTCATATATATATATATATATATATATATATATTACTAGGGCTATCTTAATATGTTGGGGGGGAGGGGGAGCAAACACTTTTTAGGACCTTCATTTCATTATCTCTAGAAGGAAAAAAGTCGGCACAAATAATTACACAATAAGCATATAAATATCCTGTAAAATCCATCAATGAAAATAATAATTTCAAAATTAATGACCGAAATAATTTCAGAAAAACAGTTTCAAAACATCTGAAAGAAATAATTTTAGAATTTTCGAGAAAAATACATTCAGAATTTTTGAAAAAAATAATTTCATGATTAGTGACAGAAATTACTTCAGATTTACATGAATAATTTCAGAATCACAGAAAGAAATAACTCATCAAAAAGTAATTTTAGAAATGGTTGAAATGGTTTCACAATATACAACCTCTGATAATAAAGTTCGGTGAATGAAGTCAGAACGGCCGATCTGGCAACACTGGCGAAGCAAAACGCTGCACATGCGTAGCGGCAGGTGTTGAGTTGAGCGTCGTTTGTGTTACGTGAAAGACTTGTTTTACAAAGTGCTTGTTTAGTCCGTTGGTTCTTAACTGAGAACAGGAAAATGAACGAACAAAAGATCAATTTAAAGTTTTGTTTTGTCTCAGGTACGACCCTGAAACGAAACGGCAAAGTATGGAATGGCGTTCTCCTGCATCACCTCGTGGGAAAAAGGTCAGAGCAGAAAAATCACGCATCAAAACGATGCTAATCACCTGTTTTGATAGTCAAAGCATTATCCACAAGGAATTTCTACCTGAGGGAACGACGATGCAATGCTGCAAGGTACATTGAAATTTTGACCCGTTTCATGAAACGTCTACGCAGGGTACGACCTCAGTACGCACAACAAGGTTCATGGTTTCTTGTTCACGACAATGCTCGCCCTCACACAGCCAATATCGTCAAACAGTTCCTGGCAAAAAAGGGGGCTGGAGCAAATTGAACATCCACCATACTCGCCAGATCTCAATCCTCCAGACTTCTTTCTATTCCCACGACCCGCTTTGAAAGGAAAGAGATTTGACGATATTCCTGACATCCAACGAAACGTGACGAGGCTTTTGAACTCCATCCCAAAAGAAGACTTCTTGCAAAGTTTCCAGGACATGTATAGGAGATCTCGGCGGTGCATAGTAATGGGAGGTGACTATTTCGAAGGACAGTAAAGTAACTTTCGTTAACATTTCATCTACGTTAATGTTACAGGACTATTCACCGAAATTTATTGTCAGAGGATGTATAAATACAAATCTTCAATTTTTTGAAGCCCTTGTTGAGGATGGAATTCTTGTACCTTTCGCGACTGATTTCAAAGAGCTAATGTTTGTTTTACCAAATTATTTCCTGTTGTTTGAAATTTTGTGTGATGAGTTTTTAGTCGATATTTTTGAATTTTTCTTTATATTGATCGATAAATGAATTATATATTGAAATGTGTTAACGTCAGCTATCAGTAAAGTATATATTTTTTCACAAGCCTAATAATAATCCAGATCACAATTTCTAGTGAATAAAAATTTAACACAAAATATAAATGCAAGCAATTAATAATAATTAAAAAATAATTTAATAAATAAACATTATCTGTAATTCCAACGTTAATTTATAAACAAGATAATTTATTTTATATATTATTTAAAATTAAAACAATTGTATTATAAAAAAAAATCCGAAATAAAGATGTAAACGCCGCGGTTAATCAAATACCGTAGTAATATACAGCTGTGAATTTCGATGATTGCTGCCGTTTGACCATATTTTTAGAAAATCTTTCTATGGAGCTTTTTTTGGCTTGTGTTTATCACTGTTATTTACATTGAAATAGGACTTGGTGTCCTATTTAGAGTAACGAAAGTACAGCAAATTAATAGCGTCAACATTGACGAAAATGGGCATGGCGCCCTTTACCTCCGGCATTGCAGATACCAATTTTTGCTCCAAAAGATGCATTGTGGGGGCTTATCTTCGGATAATGTCCTACTTTTCCGATGAACAAAAATTTTGACTTGAATTTTTTCCCGACTTCTTTCACCGAGAACCATTGGCATTAATCTCTTATGTCCAGCAAGAGAGAACCCTCCAAAAATTAGCATTTCTTATGTATGGCCTGCTCCCAGCGCATTAGCGATTCAACTGCTACTGATTTGATCCCTGGGTATGTTTAGCTTTAAATGTCTTGTTTAATATCCGTGCCATATCACGAATCTCGACTAGTCATTCCTGCGTCAATCCTAACTCTGGAAGCGTTTACCTCTCGTCTAAGGCACCTGTTTGAGCAGTTGCAGTTATTTAATTAATATTGTCATTTTTATTTTAAATATAAATTTAGTAAACAGATCGTAACCCAGTAATAAAGTTTATATATTAATATTATTTTAATTGAAATTCAATGCATTCGTCGAATGTAACAACGTCCATTGTCACATGTGTCTGACGTGCTAAAATGTGTCAGACTGACGATTTTGAATGAGGCTTATCTTAGGTCTCAATTTTCGGATAAACCACGTTAGTGTTTAATTGAAATTTTAAGTGACACCAAATTGAATCTTACTTCACAACTGCATGCGTCCAGGTTGTGCATCCCGGGCGATGTTAGGACTTGTTAACTACGTGTATTCTCAAGCAATAACAACGAATAGCACAAAGTGTTATTTACTTAAGAATACACATGACCAACCAAGTCTCTTGATTGTTATTTCGTCATCAGGCTCGCCTCGACCGTCAGTCTTCTCTTTTCCAAGCTGAAAAGATTCACCATTGAACATTATGCAGTTACGTTCTTGCATCAGTGAAATTCTCAGTTTCTTCGAGGAGTGTTTTCAAATTGAAAGGGACCACTTACACCCGGGGATTGTGGGGTTACTAAAGGTTCCGCGGGATATGTTTCATAGCCCACGAGGCCATCGGTGTTTGGCCGAAAGTACTTCTGGTAAGTGCTAATCGGAAAACACTGCCTTCTCGTAGATGTCCCTAACCGAAATGACACTTCAGACTTTTGAAGTGGTTAGCTAGAGTGAAGAAAAAAAGATATACAAATGCAAAAAATACAAACGCAAAGAGGCCATAACGGGCAAATTGCCCAACTGGGTGGCTGCAATGTAAGCTATGTGTAAAGCTACTTACTTTACATAGAAAAATTATTGAATTCAAAAAATAAAATCTTTGAAGTGCTTTTTGACCACTCTGAAATCTATACTGTAATGTTTAGAACTGTGAGATATACTTCCCAGATTTAATAGTACTGCTTCGAAAGGGCCGTTGCGACGCGTCGTAACGAATTCGGGGACCCTGAGCCAAAGCAGTTTTTGAGGCCAATGATTTCATATAGGCAGTGCCGGCTTAACGCATGGGTGCACCCGGGAGCCTCAAGAGAAAAGGGGCCTCGGAAAAACGAGAAGTAGTTGAATTTTTCGAGAATCGGCCAGGTACGGCCTCACAAATATCACTTGGCCCGAGGGCCCACGATGCTCTTAAGACGGCCCTGCATATAGGCTACATATTTCGGTCAAATTCGGCATCCGAAAAAAGTATACATAATTACAGAACTTACAGAAATGCTAAAAACATTAAAAACACCTTATCGAAGGAAATAATTTTAGAATTATTGAAAAAAATACTTTCATAATTGATGAGATTTATAATTAATGAAAAAATGGTTACAGAACTACTGAGAGAAATATTTGCAGAACTAATGATAATAATAATTTCAGTAATGTCAAGAGTAGTTTCAGAATAGTTGAAAATAATAATTTCCACATGGTAAAAAAAATTAACAATTTTTGAAAGAAATAGTTTCCTAATTGATAATGGTTTTAAAATTAATGAAAAACTAATTTCAAAATTATCGGGACAAATTTACAGAGTTAGTAAAAAAAATAATTCACGGAAAATCCAGAGAATTATCTTTTTAGATAAAGAGATAAGTGATTAAAAAGGAAAAAGTTATTCGAAAATAAATGAAAATTCAAATTTAATGGAAGAAATAAATTTAGAGTAAAGAAAAATATCCAATAGTTTGAAGAACCCTGTTTACTTACCGAGAATACCACGGTATTACTTAGTGGCCCGCGGGCTTCGTGGAAAGTTTTATTTGGCCCCCAATGTCTGAAAGGGTGGAAACCTTTAATCTAAAGCCCTGCAGGCCTATTTTTTATTTATTCATCAAAGTTACTGATTTATTTAAATTATTCAAAAATATTTATTTATTTTTTCATATTTACTGGGTTTTTTTTAATTTTCCTCCAGTAAACGCGGAGCCCCTGGAAGTTCAAATGCAGCCCCTAGGGCTCCGCGGAGCACCGGTCGAGAACCACTGATCTAAAACGCTTGCACAAAAATGCAAGCGTTTTTTTGGTAAGAATAAAACTTGTTAGATGGCAACAATGCAACTAAAGCTGCTAAAAGTTTTAGCGTCATCTATATTATTTATTGTACGTGGTTTTTGAAAGAAAAATTATTTATCGATTAAAATTTGAAATTGATTAAAATTCGTGTGATTGAAATTTTAATCAATAGTAGTTATTATCGAAGTACTTTTTATGTATCAGTTGTAAATCTTTGAAGTTAAATTTGTTTTGTTGCTAAATTTATATGTCATCATCTGAGTTTAGGTTAAAAGTTTTTCTTCAGTTTCGGGCCCCAGTGGTTATGGTGTCTTAACAGGTGGGGCAATAGGGCTCCAAATTATAGAATCTTTACGTTAATTCTGATATTTTTTTCTCTCATAAATTCGGAAATATTCATAGACATTTTAGAATTATTTGCCACCAATTTAAGAATAATTTTCATCAATTTAAGAATTATTTGTCATCAATTTTAGAATTATTTTTCAAGCAATTTTAAAATTATTTCTCGTTAATTTTAGAATTATTTTTGATTAACTTTAGAATTATTTTTCGTTGACTTTATAATTAGTTTTCATTAATAATAGAATTAGTTTCCATCAATTTCAGTTATTTTTTCAATTTTAGTTATTTTTTTAATTTTTTCAATTTCAGTGATTTTTTTAATTTTTTCAATTTCAGTGATTTTTTTAATTTTTTCAGTTTCGGTGATTTTTAATTTTTTCAATTTCAGTGATTTCTTTAATTTTTTCAGTTTTAGAACTGTATTTCATTAATTCTAAAATTATTTCTCTCATTAAATGTAAATTGTTTCCATCAATTTTAGAATTATTTTTCATTAATTTTGGAATATTTTTCATTACATAAACAGAATTATTTTTCATTATATTATAAAATTATTTTTCCGCAATTTTATAATTAGTTCTCGTTAACGTTGGAACTATTTCTAATAATTTCCATTCGTTAATCATACAACTATTTTCCATTACAAGATATACGGAAGACTGGATGTTGTGAAGATTTTTATTATTTGAGATGTTAATTTTTTAAGGAAGGAAAAACTCTGTAGCTTAGTGGTCAGAGCACTCGTCCGGCAATCGAGGGACCCGGGTTCGACTCCCGGTAGAGGCAGAGATGAGTTTTTTTTCCTTCCTTAAAAAATTAACATCTCAAATAATAAATATCTTCACAACATCCAGTCTTCGTTATATCTTGTATTAGCAAGTGGAGAGCGACATTCATGTCATATATTTTCCATTAGTTATAGAATTATTTTTCATTATTTTAAGAACTATTTTAATAAATTTTAAAACCATTTTCAATTGACTATGGAAATGGTTTCCATTAATTCCGGGATCATGTTGTACTTAAATAATTTCAAATTCTCATCATATATGAATTTTCATTAATGCGACAAATATAAATTTTGAATCTTCACCTTTAGAACGAGATGTTGGACATTGTGTCTTCGCATTTGTTATCCAGAAGTTAATTGGATTCAAATTCCATTATATTTTCGTGGCGCTCAAAAAATCATGCATATTTATGACTTATTCACGTCCAAAACAATTAGGGAACCACTGGGTTCGATCTCATATGGAAGGGTGCCTACATTTTCGCCGCCCCCGCCCCTCTCGGTACTGCCAGTCGATAAAGTTTCTCGGTTAACAATGGTTGGGAAACACAGTAGTTCTAGATTCTAATTTAATAATTGCATAAAGGTTAGATTGCTCATTAATAAATTTGTGAATGTAATTATGACGTCGGCTTTCCAGCCAATTTATCCGCTCGTTACGTGTACATTTTCAATAGCGGCATTCGATGATAAATTATAAGGTCTTCTCTTCGCACTTTGACAGCTCTCGATTAACCGGTGTGAATTGACTCGTGATGCTGCCAAAGGAACACCGAGTTTAATACCAATTTTAAGGATCGAATAAATGACAATGTGAGTTGTGTGACTTACCCGGATCGTTGACGGACCCAGGGAACATCCGTGTCGGTGACGCTCGCCGTCGCCGAAGCCGGGAAAATATCGAGCCGAGCTGCCGCATGCAACAGGCGATAATATCGACCCGCTTTCCTGTTGCCGCCGCAGCCGCAACAGGTGCCCGCTACTGTCATCTCCGCCGCTGGAACTTCGCGTACTTTGCGGCAAACGATTAGTCATTTACACAGCGCTTGTTTCTCGCGTGCATTTTTTTTTTTATAAAATTGCCCCACCTTCTGTGCAAGAAATTACACAGAATAACTATAATATTACGGAATAATTCCAAAAAATAAATTCTGTAATGTTTTACTGAGCGATTCGAGATTAGTAGGAGCACCATACTAATAATGTATGATTCCGTGCACCGTACTTATTATGAGCACCATACCACTCACTTTACACGTTCACTTTCTGATTCTTACTACATATGGCATTACCTGATAAATTGAGTTGACCGCATCGCCCGTCAGAAATACGTCATCACAGTTTGAAGAAAAGGAACCCGAATTTATCTTGCAGTATTGCGGGGTATTTGGAAGACCAGGTTCTTGTACCCTCAATTCCTCAGGACTTGAAACTGTTAGCAGCAGATAGGTGAAGCGGTTGGATCAATCGATCAGACTACGTGGGTACTGGTGTGGCAAGAACCCCATTATGCTCTCCCTTGTGGTCCTGAGATATTCTGAGGGAGCCCACGGTGGAAAATCAAGGAAGCAGCCATGACGAGTAATTGAAGTGGGATTCAGAAAACGGAAAAAAAAATTAATTTGAATGTGAAGGGGGAAAAATGTGACTATTTTCAAAATTCTGCAGAACTGCCAATATAACCAGACCACTTAACTCATGAGCCCATTCAATCATGGGCCCCAGGGGGTAGGCTACATGATGAGAACTGATTGCTTGACTTTCGAGGGTAAGTATGTAAATATGTAAGCCGTAATTTCCAACTAAGTGCGATGCTCCATTACATCACCTTGCATACCTGACCCCCAACAATGTTCAGACATAACCTACTCCGAACTCCAGCCCAGAGGTCTGGGGATCGGCCTGATTCATAAAATATTTGTTCACAGTAAATTTACTTAAAAAAATTAATTCAGTATATGGGAAGGATTGGATTGGGTTTTGGTTTTACTGGTGCAAGGACCAATTAGGTCTAACAGGTTAAACTGCGCCAAAACAAATGACCGTATAAAAATAAGGTGAAATTTGCTCTTGTCATGTGAATGAAATCACAGTACGCATGAGATTAAAAAAAAAATGTTGCATAAAACGTAACACAATTGCATAGATTGTAAACAACTATAATTTATCATTAATATGGGTTAGAGAGAGAAAACTTTCAACGTTTTTCTGTACGTTTGTGAAATGCATTTGTCGCACAGCAGTAACAACAGCGTTTATTTTTGCACCATTTATTTACACCACGCATTTTTGAATCTATTCGTCAAGCAGTTTGGAAGTCAAAGCAGTGGGTCCATTCCCATGCAATGGATCAATTCCCTCGAATCAGTATTGGAAAATATTTCTGATCATCATATCACCGTGATCAACCACCGCATACAATGTCACGACATGTACCGACCTCCATCATTTGAAATCATCTCCCGCCAAGGCATGCGCTTGGTTCCGCTAATATCTGCCGTAGGACAACCATGCAACTTAGTAAACGGGATTACGCCCGTAACGGGACAGAGCCTGGGCCTCTTCAGGTAACTCGGTTGTTAACAAATCAGATTTCGGTTAAGCAAGAAAGCCTTGATTCAAATCCAACAGAGGAATCGATGTCTCTGTCTACAAGTTTGGAATCGCCTTCAAATTTCTAGGTACCGGTTTAATTTGGTCCCTGAAATTGAACCAGTAACTATTCGGTTTCCATTTATTGACTCCCGTTCAATCAACGAGGAAAAACCAGACAATGCGGTCAGAATAGTGTTAAATACCTGCTTGTATATCTGAGAAAAGCAATGATCTGATTGGTTCAGACTTGCATGTGGGGCGTGTACGAATCAACAAATACTTCTGTTCGGTAAACTTAGGGAAGCAGAAACTGTGAGGATTAATAGTCCATCTCGCGTGATCTTGACTAATCTCCTAAGCGATTAGTTCCGGTCATTACCTATTCATGTTCGGATACACGTGACGAGTATTTGTTTTTCCTCTCTCTCTCGTCAGGCTCCTCTGGGAAGTTTCTCTGTTTCCCTGACGCATTTATGATGCCAGAGTTATGCGTGTTTCGTGTTCATGTGGTGCTGCTATCTGTCTTCCGTATTTTGAAGAGAAATGGCAGACGCCTGAATTTTCGTGTTATGCTTGCATCGGGTTGCTGATCTGCCTGATCTCCGAGGAGAGACTTTTTTTTACAGAGAGAAAGTGAAGAATCATAATGTGACTGGATAGACACTGGAACCATTTCATCAAATATTCCAGAAACGACAACATCTGATGTTGCCAACGCACAGTTGGAGTTGGCAAAATGTCGAGGGAATAATCTAAACTGATTTTTTGTGCCCCAGAACCGGGGTTATCCGATTAATTTTTTCACTATGAAGAAAAGTAGATCATGGGCCCTAGATGCATGGCATCACAGAAAATTTCCTATTACAGTCGAATCCCGTTTTAACGAATACCGTCATAGTGAAAATCTCGTTTTAACGAACATTTTTCTAATCCACCAGATAAGTTTACATAGGAAGAATGCGAAAACCTGAAATTCCTTTATAACGAAATTTCGTTATAACGAAGTGGTTTCTCCGGACTCTTGGAGCTCGTTATAACGGGATTCGACTATAGTGAAAATATGTGCAATCAATCATTTTTTTTTAAATAAGAAAGTAAAAAATCAAAGTATTTCAATTAGCGTATGGCAGTGGTTTTTAAAAGGTTGTCCATCTAAAGGGCCCATAGGATGTATTTCAGAGGAAATCAAAAATTATAAAGATAATATAATTATAGATAATAAAGTATAATAATGTACTAAGTTTTATGAGTGACTGCGGCACAACTCGGGGATGGTATCCTCAGACCCAAGGGGAGGGGGGGTCCCTTGGTAAATTCGTAGTGAAAAAAAACGCTTGTACCTCCGGTACATAAAGTACTTTCAAAGCACAGAAAAGTTCCGCGCACTTCAAAATCGGAAAATGTCAACGAAAATTTCTTGGGAAATGTGCATTTCATTCACATGGAAATATTTCTCTCCGGCTTTACAGAGTCATTCTTCAAATTCAAAGCCTGTTTCTTGTTGCTTTTGTCCCCTCCCCACCGTCCTGTTCAACCAAATATGCATATTTATTCCGTTTCTATGCAATGGTCTCAGGTGTCACAGTCGGGGCAAGATGAGAAACGCAAAGCATGTCGGGTAAAAAAAAATGTCTTCCATACACGCGTATATAACACTGTTTTCCATCAGTTTTTTTTTAAAAAAAGGTGAAAACGTTTCTCGGTTTTTATAGAAAGCTTTTGATACATAAAGTATAACGTGTCAACACGATTTTTTTTCCTCTTCGATGCATATTTTCTATCACTATATACATATTTATGTATAACTACTTACCTAAACCTTACGGAAATACAATATACAGACTGTATGACCAAAAGTTTCTGGTCATGGGTGCAGAAAAGAAACCTGACATGACGGAATAATTTAACAGTGGTATAGAGTTGACTTATATCAACGATTCACGGAAAGTTCACGCCCAGAATTCATCATATTCACCGACAAAGATATAGAAAGCGACAAACATTTCATCGGCAGGAAAAGTGTCCATCAACAGCTCACCCACCTCACAATTCTTTGAGGAAAAATTCACCGACAAATAAAGACAGACACCGACAAAGTGAAGGGAAATTCACCGTCAACAAATCGGCAGAAAAATTTATCACCACATAATTCTTTGAAAGGATAATTCACCGACAACCATCGACTTGTAAGCTCATAAAAAATAAAGAAATAGACACCTACCGATAAGGACATCTACAAGAAAATCAAAGAAAAAAAACATTCATGGACAGGAAAAGTTATATAGTCAGCAACTCACAACCATAAAATTTTCCGAAGAAAAGGTTCACCGATGAGTAAAGACATAGACACCGACAAACATTAACAGGGCTAATCATAGAAAAGCAATTCATCGCAGAGGAGAAATCACACATCGTCAACGATTCGCCACCACTGAATTATTCGAAGGGAAGATTCATCCACAAATAAAGATAGACCCTGACAAGGAAAATTGTTCAGTTGTAATTTCATCGACAGGAAAATTCATCATCACGCTATTCTATGAGGAGGAAATTCATCGTAAAACTTCAAATTTCACCTGCAGATAAAGACATAAGACAAACACCGACATTTATATTTTAATGGAACCTGTAACACCCCACTTCACATCTCCAAGACGAGAACGCTGACCGGAAAATCACAGATAAACAATTCATCGACAGGAAAATTCGTCGTGAACAATTCGCCACCACTCAATCTTCGAAGGGACAATTCATTCACTCTCAAATAAAGGCAGACACAGAGAAGCAAAATACACCGTCAAACAATTCATCCACAAGAAAATTCACAATGAAGGGAAAATTCACCGTAAGACGTTGAATTATAAATCTATAGATAACAAAGAGACATGGACCACAATCGGAAAGAAAATTCGTAGACCATACAATTCTTCGAATAGAAAATTAATTTACAGATAAAGACATTAAACACCTATAAACTTTGACAGGAAAATCACAGACGAAAATTCGTGTGCAATTAAAAGTACACATCGGCTAGTAAAAGTAATCGTCAACAATTCAACAATTTTTGAAGGGAAAATTCCCCGACGAATATCGACTTGTAAATTCACCGACAATTGGTACACTAACACCAACACAGATAAAGACATAGACGCCGACAAAACATCAGCAGGAAAATTCACCGACAAAGATCGGTATGAAAATTCATAGATAAATAAGACATTGACACACAGATAAAGACGCAGACGCCCCGACAAACATCGGCAGGAAAAAATTCACCGCCACGTGTATTCTTCAATTAGTGACTTATATAGTGAGTAACTGGACCGAGACGTGACCGAGACCGAGAGAACGGTCAGAAGAGACCACTCACTCTCTGAAAAACACATTCATGTTAACGAAGAAATTCCGGGGGAAAAAACCCCTGATAAAAATTTATTGAAATTTTAACTGAAAATTACCAATTTCCTAAATTACTTATACTGTAATTTTTTTTTTTTTTCAGATAAGAATTCGGATCTAAAAACAAATTTTATCGCAATATGCATGTAGTAATTTTAAAGATATATTAAGGAATTTCCCAGAATCTCTTATTCGAACTTCGTCTTTTCAGATGAATTTTCTGAAATTTTCAACCAAACAAACGGGATAGAGTAAGTGATTGGCTATATCGGTAGTACTGGCGCCACGCAGCACCTCCTAGAGATAGAAGGCCTCCGCATTCTGCTTGTGACGTCAGTAAGTAGCCCATTTTCCCTTAGAATAGCGGTTCTCAACCGGTGCTCCACGGAACCCTTAGGGCTCCTCGTGTACTCTCCAGGGGCTCTGCGGCCGCTCGAGAGAAATATAAAAAGACTGTGAAATTTATAAAAAAATAATTATAAATATTTTTAAATAGTAAACATATATCAATAACTTTGATGAATAATTAAAGAAATTGGTCTACGGGGCTCCGCCATAGAATTGTTTTACTTAAAAGGGTTCCGCGAGACAAAGAATGTTGAGAACCGCTGCCTTTTAGAACAGTGTTTCTTAACCTTTTTCAGCTCATGGCCCCCTATGGATCAAATTTTTTCTCGTGGCCCCCCCTGTCCTATCCAAGGCCCCCCCCCCACCCTCACCCAAGATTGAGATACTTTTCTATTTTTTTATTATGAAGGAAATTTTAATAAATCGGATCAATCTCAGGAATCCTGGCTGGGCACGGACTCAAATGGTGGATTATCATCTCTCCCAGGAGTCAAATTATACGTTAAAAAACGGCCTGTGTAAAATACGGTACGATCCAACAAACATGCACGATAAATCGACCCTCTTAACACACCAACCGTTGCTCTGGCTGCCCCAAACACTTAGCTGGAAGTAACAGCTTACATATGAAAATCATAGTATCAGATTCCATATAGTGCAGTCCTCCTCCCTCCATTATAGACATGAAGACCCGGGTCATGCCCACATAGACCCAAGGGTTAAGATGACCCTATTTCTATGGACGGATCTGATGAATTCTGAAAGTAGTAATATTTTTCAACCATGTTTCACTTTTAAAGCTTTTTCTTCTTCACAGTTCTCTGACTCCCTTCACCACCTGTCGTGGATCACCTTTATTCTGATTTTCTCTCGTGGCCCCCCTAGAACAGCCCAGGACCGCAAGGGGGCCATATGGCCCCAGGTTGAGAACCACTGTTTTAGAATATTCAGGGGGAAAAAATTCCCTGCTTGAGTGCCGGTATCATCGTTATGAGGAAAAGAAATGATCGGGGTCAGAATTGGCGATTTCTATGCCCCACACCCAATCACTATGCGGTATTTGTGAGCCAATCAGGAAGATTCTACGCCAAAATAAGAAGAAACGAAATAGGATGCTGAGTTTCAAAATGTGGCAAACTTGCTAGGTAGTCTGAATGACGTTTATGGCAACCCGTGTGGAGGCCTTCTATCTTGTGCCCGAGTGGCATGGTGGTAAGATGCTCGTCTACCATCGTCAAGGTTGTTGTCAGGGTTCCGGGTTCGAACCCAAGGGAGGATATAGGTAAGATATTTTCCCAAACGAACTCGAGGCGCCCACCGATAGACAGCACCTTCACTTCCAACCCATCTCACTAATGGCAGGGGGAACTCATCATAGTCCTCTATCTCTGAACAAAAAACTGCTTTTGCCGTTCCAAGTGACATCTAATGGATAAAAAAAAAAGCAGGTTAGAACATGCTTTCGGCTATAGCGGTAATAGTGTCTTTGCCGAAGATAGAAATATGACAGCCTCTTAATTAAAGAAGCTCTAGAGACCTACAAAGGCGAGCGGACTCATCGTCACTCATCCATGTTCGGACAAAAAACTATTTTTCCCACTCCAAGTGATTTCTAATCATTAAAAAAACGGTATAAGGAACGGTGATCGGCTGCATAGGGATGGTAGTCTGGGAGTCATATCTTTGTTCAAAGATGGTGCATAGGTCAACCTGGTATTCCAAGAAGCTTTACGCGCCTAGAAAGCGAGTAACGGAGTCATCGTCTTCATCGTGGAACGAAAATCTGGTTTCAAGCGAGATTTAATCGTTAAAAAACCGGGATGAGGGAACAGCGATACTTCTGACGTCACACTTAACACAAAGATGGAGTGAAGACCGAACACATAATGAGGTGACCACGAGGTACGGGGATGCATTATAGAGACTAGCGACGAAAACAATTGTATTGTTTTGTTCTACACCGCACATACTCGAGGAGCGAGGCAAAAGAAGAGAAAGAGGCCACTCAACAAGGTGCGCGACTTGAACAATTCTTTTTGTTTTCACCTCGATCTGCTGATTTCCGCTATCTGCTGATCGGTCTGTTTTACCCTTTTTCCCCCCTCTTCTGCGTAGTGATCATCACAACCCTTGCATTTTAGAACCCCTCCGGCTATTTTTCTCTATCGTCTTCCTCTTTTAGTATATGTGCGGACATTTTTCTTCCCCCAACTCTATGCATTTTTTTACGTCTCGCTCCACTATGATCACAGCCGAGGGGTTCTGAAATTTAAGGGTGTGATGATGATGATGATGACGATCACTCCGCAGAAGAGGGGGAAAAGGGAGAAACGGGCTAATCAGCAGATCGAAGTTAAAACAGAATTATTCAAGTCGCACACCTCGTTTAGTGGCCTCTTCCCCCTGCTTTTATTCTCTCCTCGAGCATGTGCAGTGTAGAACAAAACAAACAATACAATTGTTTTGTCACTAGTAATTAGCTAGTCTCGCTTCTAATTCATCCTTAAGTCACCTGGAATGCAGAATGGACTCAACGTCCTCCATCTTACAGCAGCAAAACCAATTTTCTATCCAAAGTTACTTCTAATTGTCAAAAAATTAAAATGCGGCACATGGAACAGCTATCAGATGTATCAATAATCCGAGGATGACGTCACTCTCCGTTATCCATACGAAGGTTTTTAACAGCGGCTGATGCGAAGATATATTTAGGAAAGAGAGAAAATTCAATCTCTTCGCGGGGAATCGAACCAGCACCTCCTAGAGATAGAAGGCCTCTGCTCTGTTTGCCATAAACGTCATTCAGACTACCTAGGAAGTTTGCCACATTTTGAAACACAGCATCCTATTTCGTTTCTTCTTATTTTGGCGTAGAATCTTCCTGATTGGCTCACAAATACAGCATAGTGATTGGATGTGGGGGGCATAGAAATCGCTAATTCTGAGCCCGATCGTTTCTTTTCCCTTATAACGATAATACTGGCACACAAGCAGGGAATTTTTTCCCCCTGAATATATTATGAGGGAAAATGGACCACTTGCTGACGTCATAAGCAGACTGCGGAGGCCTTCTATCTCTAGGAGGTGCTGGTTCTACTGGTGGAAAATATCCATGGAGCATTGTGGAATTCGAGGGGCACCAGGTGTTTGAATAATCGGGGTTTGGTTCATTCCGGGTATGCCGGAAAAAGCGAGGTTTAATTAGGATGAAAATATGGATTCGGTCACTTCAATGGGTTTTTGGAATAAAAATATATAGGAATTTTCCTTCTCGCTGGTATGCCGGCTAGTGCGGGAGAATATTGAAGTGGAATAAATGAAAATTTTATTACAAAAAGAACAATGTGGCTCCTTCAGTCAGAAAGGAAGGATCCTTCGAAATATAAATTTACGGAAAAATTTCAGGGCTCACAAAAAATTGACCATAGCGGGAGTTGACCCCTCAGTGATTCTTTACTGTACCTAGTAGTGGCCCTACCGCCCGTATAGAGTGGACTTCATTGAAAACCCCTACGGGCTTCACGTAGCCCGCGTAGAATCCAAAAGATTGAAGACCATTTCTGTAAGACATTGATGCACAAATTCCAGCCCGGAAAAAAAATTAAAACATGTATATGTTACGCGGTAAATGTGATAAATCCATTTATTCTACCCAATAAATAGGATAATAACCGGTTATTATGCATAATCACCAAGCCTTTTGGTAAGTTTGATAAATTTATTCCTTTTACCGGTTTCATAATTGATGAAAATTCAGAAGACATGCTAGAAATAATTTCAGAATTGATGAAAATTCAGAATTGATGAAAATTCAGAATTGATGAAAATTCAGAATTGAGGAAACTTCAGAATTCTACAAAATTGAGGAAAATACAGAATACACAAAATTGAGGAAAATACAGAATACACAAAATTGAGGAAAATACAGAATACACAAAATTGAGGAAAATACAGAATACACAAAATTGAGGAAATTTCAGAATTCCAGAATTGAGGAAATTTCAGAATTCCAGAATTGAGGAAATTTCAGAATTCCAGAATTGAGGAAATTTCAGAATTCCAGAATTGAGGAAATTTCAGAATTCCAGAATTGAGGAAATTTCAGAATTCCAGAATTGAGGAAAAATTCACAACAAATGAAAGAGTTTCAGAATTGAGGAAAAATTCACAACAAATGAAAGAGTTTTAGAATTGATGAAAATTTTCAGAATCCCAGAACTGATTAAAGGTCAGAATTGATGAAAATTTGGAATTTATTAAAAGAACAATTCCAGACATGGTGGAAATTCAGAAGTTACGAAATAAATAATTCCAAAATAATTTCTTTATAGATGGAAATGCAGATTTGCAGAATAATTTCTTTGTAGATGAAAGTCCAGATTTACAGAATCGACAAAAATTCAGAATTTATGGAAGAAATTGTTACCGTAAATGCGTGGGGCCCGGTGCGACCTCACCTCCCTCACACCCCCTGAGGGTGGCCCTGACTCTACCCGCGCCTATCACCGACCGTCGTAAAGATTTGGCTCCTGTGATTAACGCTATTCAATTTATACTTCAGCCCTAGACACTATTTTTGCCTTGATCCCCCCATCTCCAATCCCAATTCAGTACTTTATAAAAATGGCAGGATCTCTCTCATGGTATATTGTAGACACAGAAAAAGGGTGGAGAGTGAAGCCTCCTTCTCTTTCAAGCGTAGGAAAAATACAGGGGAGAGGATGATATGGCGCGGATGAGTAGTGGGGGGGGGGAGTACTATCATCCACCTCACGAAAAAGAATAGGATGATGTTCTGGTCGGGTAGAGGACAGAGTATTCCCATCAAATTTTCCAGTGACAGTTCCCAGTATGTATAAGTAAGGGTTGAGTAGGGACATCATATGAGCCGGAATTTTCTCTTGGAAAATTTTTTTTTTATTCATCTTTATACTCCCTAGAGCTTTCGTGCATTTTTTTTTTGCCTCCCCCCTGTATCTTATTATTATTGCAGATGCATAGTTTGTAGAGATTGCTGTTGTTGAGGATACATATTCAAAAAAATGCAGGAAAGAGGAGGATGGGCAGGGAGTTCCCATTTAAAGGATCGGTGGATATCGTCAAACGACGACCTATTACAATATACGGCGGACATTTCTTTGGGAAATTTCTTATTTTATTTTTGGTCGAAGTATATGACGGGTGTGTGTGTGTGAGAGCAATAAAAAGATTCTTGGGAATAATATATTCTTCTCGCCCCGCCATTGCCTTTAAAGGATCGTTTTAAAACCGCCGTGTTTATTTGCATATCTCTCCAAATGGTCCCCGAGAAGTTGAATTTTTTTTTTTTTTCTAAGATTGGTGTGTGTAAATCAAATGCCGTCAAACTCGGTTATAACGACATTGATTGTAGATAGATTATTATTATTATTATTATTGTAGTAGTTAGATTCAATAATTGTTTGTGTGAGCTGATTCCCACCATAGAGAATAATGCCAATGAACCTTGCTTATAACATCTATGTAAACAGGATTACCTCAGATATAATGACAATTTTTCATTACACGTTGGATGGAATAAAATTCGTGAAACGTTTAGATGGAATAAAATTCGTGAAACGTTTAGATGGAATAAAATTCGTGAAACGTTTAGATGGAATAAAATTCGTGAAACGTTTAGATGGAATAAAATTCATGAAGGCGGGGATGAGATAAAATTCATGAAACGTTTGTATGGAATAAAATTAATGAAGCGCTGGATGGAATAAAATTAATGAAGCGCTGGATGGAATAAAATTAATGAAACATCAAACCTCGTGAAATCTAGAGAAATTCGGAAATTTAAGGAACCTTAAAATTAACTCTCACAAATCCATACAATTAGAATTCAAGAGAATGGGAATAAAACTCATGAAACGTCGGAATAAAACTCATGAAACGTCGGAATAAAACTCGTGAAACCTTGATAATTCAACCACATGAAATCTGGAAATCCAAGATGTCAAGAAACCTTAAAATTACCTCAAATTACCTTGGAATTCAACTCATGAAACGCCGGAATAAAACTATTATAATTTTCACCCTTTCGGGACACTTTCTATTAAAAATTTCAATTTGAGTTGTGATTCCAGTACCATTTTAATTAAAGGAGTGACGAGAGAGAGAGAAAAAGGTAGTCTCTTAACCGTTAATCGTTCGTCACCTTAAAGGGTGCGAACACACACATAGTCCACGATGGTTTCCGATTCTGCAAGTCCGTGCCGTTACGGATTGGTTGAATAATTCTGCCCGAAATTCGTTTGTAACCAGCCCGTAATAGAGCGGATTCGCAGAATCGGAAACCGGCACGCATTATATTCGCACCCTCAAGACAACTGTCGGAATTCGATCGCATGGAATCTATAAATTCGATGTCAAGCAATTTCAGTATTGAAACTTCGACGGATATATCGTCAAACGACGGCCTATTACAATATACGGCGGACATTTCTTTCGGAATTTATTTTTTGTGGAGGTCTATGAGACACGCCATTTGCCTTTAAAAAGGATCGTTTTGAAACCGCCGTGTTTATTTGCATATCTCTCCAAATGGGTCCCGAAAAGTTTTTTTTTTCCTCAAAGATTGGTGTGTAATAAGGCCGGGATCACACTGTAAAAGTTTTCTAAAAGTTCTTTTATAAAATTCAAAAAAATTCAACTAGGAAGATTATCGGTTGTATTTGCTCGAATGTGTAACCTATGAGGATTGGAACCTATCCTATGACCTATATTGGTTGGATTTTTCAAGTTTTGTAAAAGGGATTTTATCAATCTTTTATAGTGTAATCCCGGCCTAAATCAAATACTCTAATACAACAGCAATAATAATGGTGGTGGGGGGGGGGGGGAATTGATGTAAAGTTTCGATCGAACACGTCATTAGGTTGTTTTTTGCCAACTCGTGGGTGCCTATTCGGACTAGGTTCTGAAGTTTATGGCTTATTTAAAAATTGTTTTTTGGTGAAAAGATTCCGTGTGTGTGACCTGACCATATTGGAATGCCGAACTCATGAAACTCTGTAGTTAAGTTCATGAAATCTTAGATTTCAAAGTCATAAATAATCTGAATTCAAATTGATGGAAACTCTGAATCTAAACTTCCCTTCTCCTCAGTTAATTACAACAGCAGCAGGGCCCACGCATGCACAGAAATGAAAGGAGAGGAGAACAAATCTGTATTGCATCCCCCCTGGTTTCTGACAAGGACATACAATAGAACCTCGATTATCCGAACACATCGGGACCGAAGGGTGTTCGGAAAAGTGAAAAGTTCGGAAAATCAATTTCAAAACTAATTTGATAACGCAAAGGAATAAATTGAAATTCAGGAACAAACGATATATAAATACCTCCTACCCCGACAAAAGCGCAATATGAAGTTTTTGCGCTGTCAAGAGAAGAAACACACCCATAAGATTAAGATGAATTCGTCTGACGGAAAAAATAGATGGCAGCTAAATTTGTTCCTGTTCACGCGTTTGTTTGCTTGTATCGTTTGTAACCACATAAACTGTACCCGGATCCGTCCCTGCTTACATCTATAGCTCACGGGTACAGTATGTACAGTTATTTGGAATCGGATTATTGTGCAATAGAAGGAACCCTATCGAGTTGGGAGATAAGAGGATTCAAGTTCCAAGAAAATATCAACTGTTGAGCATCATTGACTATAGAAAACTGAAAATGAGTTGGGTTGAAAGGGTTTGGGTTAACACGGAGCTGTTCGGATATAAAGGAGGTTCTACTATATTGTAATGTGAACTCATGAAACTATGGAATCCAATCTCGTGAAACCTCTGAATTCTAATTTTCCATGAGCTTAATTCCAAGCCACGGAAAACTCTGAATTCAATTGCTTGAAATCTCAAGCTTCGGTCAAATGAAATCTGGAAATTCAAAGTTTAGTGGTATGTAATTATCTCGGAATTAGAACTCATTAAACATTACAATTAGAATTCATTAAACATTAGAATTCATTAAACATTAGAATTCATTAAACATTAGAATTCATTAAACATCAGAATTCATTAAACATTAGAACTAGAGCTCATTAAACATTAGAATTCATTAAACATCAGAATTCATTAAACATTAGAACTAGAGCTCATTAAACATTAGAATTCATTAAACATTAGAACTAGAGCTCATTAAACATTAGAATTAAAATTGCACAAACCTCGGAATCAGACACCAACTGAAATCTAGAAAAATTAAGCCCTATGGAACCTCAAAATTTTATGGTATAAAACCTTGAAATTATAAAATTCGTGAATTTTCGTAATCAAAATTCACAAAACTTTCAAACTGAACTCATGAAACGCGTAGTAATTCAACCACATATGACATCAACGAAACTTTAAATTAACTCTCGCAGATCCTTGGGATTAGAATTCATGAGACCTTGAAATTGGACTCATGACTCGTCGGAATAAAATGCACGAAACATTAGGATTCGAATCCATGTAATCTCGAAATTTCAGAATAAAAGCTTCGATTTTATTCATTTCTATGCTCCCTAGAGCTTTCATGCATTTTTTGCTGCCCCCCCCCCCCATATCTTATTATTATTGCAGATGCACAGTTTGTAGAGATTGGCTGCTGCTGTTTTGTTGAGAATACATATTCATGAAAATGCAGGAAGGATGGGCAGGGAGTTCCCATTTAAAGGACCGGTGAGGTAGAGCGAAAGTAAGGAAGGCAACCACTACTGGGAAATGGACTTTTCCTTGGTAATCACTCGGAAGCACGTGATATGCGTTGATAGTCCGGTAGTTTTCACAATAGCATTTGTGGAATGTTTGTGAGTAAAGTAGAGCAACATGGTGATATTTTTTTTTAAGCGGCAGAGAGAGTTGGAAATTACGAAACGCATCGGAGAACGAAGGCAGTGTACGGTGAGAATGCACTGTCGTTGACTCGTATGTAGGACTGGCACAAGCATTTCCGTGAGGGATGGGAATCTGTGAATGATGACACGCGACCTGGTCAAGATCACCTCGTCATCACGGACGCTTTGGTAAAAGAAGTCGTCCAGATAATCAGCTAAAACAGACGAAGCACCACAAGGGACATCAGCAAAGAGGTGCTAGCGGGTTTCTGTCCCGTCGAGTTCTGTCGTGTCATCATCAAGGAAAAACTCTACTACGGGAAAAACTACTACTACTAAGAAAGTTACAGTGGAAACGCTTATGACAGCATGCAAGTCATTGACAGTTCATGTTCTCCGTACGCTGCCATCGTTCGCCGATGCATTGAGTGAATTCCAATTCCTTCTTCAACTAAAAAAAAGAATAACACCACGTTGCTCTTCTTTACTCGTAAACATTCTGCAGACGCAAAGGGGAAAAATAACCGATTGCCTTCGCACCGCGAGCTTCACGCTTAATTCAAGTATGACGCACTCCAAGCACGCGTTTCTAGTGGGAAAGAAACATACAAGGCATAGATATGCTAAAAAATCTTTCTAAGATTTTTCTTTAAGTGGTAAGTAAGCTTTGCATGCATTTAAGGGATACTTGAGCTTCATAGGCATTCAATGGGCTCGCAAGCTTCTTACGCTTTTATGGCATAACGCACACCTAGCACGCATGAAGAGTGGTCAAGCATCCTGGGCATTTTTAAGCACACTGGACTTGACTCTTTTTCGAGGAGTACGAGATCTTTGTTCGCATGTAAGGAGGTTCGCAAATTTTGTATGCATTTCTTGGAGGACTTTTGTGTGAGCAAACTTTCCGAACAAGCCATAGCTCCTACAAGGGTGGGGGCTGACATTGCTCCAGCGAGGCGGCACAAGCAGATTATCGTCTTTTTTTTCGCACTATAAATTCACTATAGAGACCCCCCCCCCCCGTGAATATTCCAGACTAAGGGACCTGCTGCAAGATGTGGATGTGAGGGGCCATGGAACAAGCCCTCTACTCATTTCTAGTGATCAAGCCTCCCAGTCATTCCTAGAGATACGCTAGCCCTTCTTGCTTTTACAAGGCGTACGCAATATTTGTATACATCGTTATAAAGTCACCAATGTAACAGTCGTTTCTAGTAGACAAGCATCATACCCGCGAAATTATTAATGGGAAGCGGTCGTTCTTATTTCATCATTAGAAACGTGGCAGATATGGGAGCGAATTCTGCCAATACATCCTTTGAGTCGTACTGCTCATGCTTGATTAACGCAGGCATCTTTTATCCGGAGACAGCTTTTTTTTACACATAACTGTACGCTATACCACTGAACTACTACTACTACTATACAACTGTATAGTGGTACAATGCATGGATCATGTCTTTTATGGAACAAAAACCGCACTATTCATCAGTTCGTTGTCTTCTACGAAGGTGACAACAAGTTTCATAAGTTACATACACATGTATAGTGAGAGGACCAACCCTTAAACTTCCTAGAAACATGCATGGATCTTACGCATTTCTACGAGTTCGCAAACCTTCTACGCATTTCTAGGAGTTCGCGAAGCCTTCTACGCATTTCTAGGAGTTCGCGAAGCCTTCTACGCATTTCTAGGAGTTCGCGAGCCTTCTACGCATTTCTAGGAGTTCGCGAGCCTTCTACGCATTTCTAGGAGTTCGCGAAGCCTTCTACGCATTTCTACGAGGTTCGCAAGCCGCCTACCCATTTTGACTGAATGGTGAATAGCTGAAACACCCAATGGATAGAAAGCACTGATCTAATTATTAAGTTAGAAAGTATCGATTTTCATTTTCCATTTTTTTTCTCCGATGAAAAGACAATATTTTGTAAGGAGAAAAATCAATTTCTTTATTCAGAAAAAAAAAAAAAAATTCAAGATTAAAAAAAAAATAAGAAATTCAATTTTTTCCCCCATTTTTCAATGGTTTTCTTCTGATATTATGTATTTTATAAGCCGGTGAATCATCTTTTGCAGATGAGGTAGAGGGAGACATAGAAATGAGAACTTATCTCATTTTCTTAAAAACCCGGGGTAAAAGTATTTTGTGGGGAGGGGGCGAGGGGTCTGCGTGTGTGCAAACAAGAAGCACACACACACAAACACACAAAACCCGTGAAAAGATGTCCTCAGCTCTTACGCCCCACACGTCCGCTTACCTTCAGCTATTTACGAATTCCTATCTCTTTTCATGAATTGACGACGGCTTTCATCTTTGTAATATCGTATAACATCACCACCAACCACTCTTTTAAGATTTCGATTTCGGCAGGAGCGTGTTTAGAAGATACGTACGGCGTAGTGTTGGAAGTTAAAGGGAGATGAGAGATGAAGTCTTATCTCATAATATATATGTCTGTGTGGTAACAATCGAATAGGAAAATGCAGGGATAAGTTCTGTTTGACGTGCGAAAATAATGCGGGGGAACGGTTTAAAAATTTTACTTTCACTTAAATATTGGTCTGAATGTGTGTGTGTCAAGCAGTCTTTTGATGAGATAGAGGGGCTCAATACTCAATTTTGATAATTATCCAGAAATTATCAAAATTAATCACTAATTTTGGAACGAGTGAAAACTCAGAGAGATCATCACGAGATATAATCTCAGAACTAATGAAATTTGAGAATCAATGAAACTTAAGAATTGATGGAGAAATTTGGAAATAATCAATTTGTCAAATAATTTTTAAAACTTAATCATTTTGCCAGTGAGTTATTAAAAACTAATCAATATATCAAAGAATTATTAATGATCTTGCAAATGAGCTATTAAGTATCATGTAATCAATGCATCAAAGAATTAATAATTTTGTCAATGTTATTCAGAGTTAATCGATGTATCAAAGAATTGTTAAGAATCGATCAATGTATCAAAGAATTGTTAAGAATCGATCAATGTATCAAAGAATTGTTAAGAATCGATCAATGTATCAAAGAATTGTTAAGAATCGATCAATGTATCAAAGAATTGTTAAGAATCGATCAATGTATCAAAGAATTGTTAAGAATCGATCAATGTATCAAAGAATTATTAATAATTTTGAAAGTGAGTTATTAAGTATCATGTAATCAATGTATCAAAAAATTAATAATTTTGCCAATGATAATTATTAAGAATCAATCAATGCATCAAAGAATTGTTAAAAATCGATCAATGTATGAAAGAATTGTTAAGAATCAATCAGTTTATCAAATAAATATTCCTAGTTAAAAGTTATTCACAATCAATCAGAATCCTGTAGATTGAATGAAAATTCAGAAGTATTCAAGAAATGATCTCAAAGTGAATAAAATTTCAGAATTGAAAAATAATTTCATAATTAATCAAGATATACTTTCAGAATGAGTGAAATTTAGTAATTAATCACTCTATATAATTTCAGAAAAAATTTAAAATATTAAAATTAATGAAATTTGGGAATAACCAATTTATCAAATGAAATACATGTATTCAGTATTTTTCTACTGCGACTTGCAGTAGCGTTTTCACCACTGCAGTATTTTTCACCATTGGCGATTTTTCAGCAATTTCAACAAGAGATAGCAACTTTACTTGCGTTTGAAAACTGTAATTAGCAACTTTACTTGCGTTTGAAAACTGTAATTAGCAACTTTACTTGCGTTTGAAAACTGTAATTAGCAACTTTACTTGCGTTTGAAAACTGTAATTAGCAACTTTACTTGCGTTTGAAAACTGTAATTAGCAACTTTACTTGCGTTTGAAAACTGCAATTAGCAACTTTACTTGCGTTTGAAAACTGTAATTAGCAACTTTACTTGATGTTGACGACTGTGATTGGCAACTTTACTTGATTTTGACAACTGTTTCGGCTGTAATTGGCGACTTTACTTTGACAATATTTTTTTTTAGTTTTTTGCGATAATTGGCGATATCCTGTATAAATGTCGATTTCCCATATTTTTCACGTGTTGTGTGTGTATTGATAATTTTTTACGGAACACCTTTCGCGGGCCGAAGGATGTGCATCTCTGGTATAGACATTTTCAAACAAGACCCAACAAATACCGTTATAAAGGGATTTATCGTTATATCAAGTATCGTTGTATCGAGATTTCACAGCATATAAAATTTTTTAGAACTCAAATTTTGAAATTAATGGCTGAAATCATTTTAGAATTGGCGGAAACAATTTCAATAATAACGGACAAATGATTTCGGAATTAGACTTTAGACCCCGGCCAATTCACGAAGAGGCCGACCAGTTGCTCGCCAATTCAAGAAGACGCTGGATTTCGAACACACATTCCATAACTCATAAAACAAAAAACTCAAAAAACCAACCGTAATTCTCGAAAATTCCTTCAACTTAATTTTTAATTTATTTTTTTTCCCTGGAATTTCGATTCTAATACATTTTAATACATGGATATAATGGAATCGAGGGAATCTCCTCAACACACACAACTCACGTTATTCATTCACATTTATTCATGAATTAAATCTCTGAGGGAAATTTGATTTAGTTCAAGATTTTTAAAGAATTAGAATAATGAATTTTCATCAATATTCATGAGCCATCCATTATCAATGATTTCTTTTCCCTTTGATTTAGTTTTTTTTTTATTAATTATAATTATTTAATTAATAATAGCTATTTCTCAGACGTATTTTTTCGTCGGCCATTTTATTTTTGTATCGAGGAATGTCTTGGGAATGTTGAGAATTTAATGGCGTGAGTTCATCTGGCGTCGCAGTCTATTGGCTGATGGTATCACAGAGAAAACTCTTTAAAGGGGCACCTCTATATATATATATATATATATATATATAATAGCCACCGTTAACGGAAACTTTGCCCCCGACATTTCGCCCCCCGGAAATTTCACCCCTGACATTTCGCCTGCCCTGACCGTATGAGAAATCGAGTGAGTGAAAATGTGAGTGATTGTAGGAGTGGCCCTTTTAGTGATCAAGTAAGTTGGGCATTTACCTCCTGACATTTTGCCTGCTCTGACCGTATGAATGACCGAATGAGTGATCAAGTGAGTGACCAAGTAAGTGACTGCATGAGTTATCAAGCATGGTTATTCATTCACATTTGTATGAATGACTAAGTATGTGACCGTATGAGTGAAAAAGTGAGTGATCAAGTAAGTGACTGTATGAGTGACCATACCATATGAGTGATTAAGTGAGTGACCGTATGAGTGACTGAGTCAGCGACTAAAAGAGTTGGACATTCAGCCCCGGATATTTCCCACCCGACATTTCGCCCCCTTGTGTAAATAGTATGTGAGTTATGTCACTCACTTGATCATCCACTCAACCATTCAGTCACTCACGCTCACATATGGTCACTCAATTGGTCATTCACACGGTCACTCACTCACTCATGCAGCCAATCGCACACTCTTTGTCACTCATTCAACCACTCACTCACTCATACGGTCACTCACCCATTTATATAGTCATTCACCTAATCACTTGGTCACTCACACCGTCCGCCACTCATACGGTCAGGCCAAGCAAAATGTCAGGTGTCAAATTTCCGGGGGCGAAATGTCAGAGGTGAAATTTGCAGATCCCATTCCCAACAGGGTCAATTTTTCTTCAGTTCAGCTGCCCAAGTGTGTTTTTTATCTCTTTTGAGAGAGAGAAGTGTAGAGTAACCCTCCTACACACACACAATAATTTCTTTGTATTACCTGATGTGCAGTAAAGCTTCGATTAACCTTCACTCGTTTAACCGTCTGTTATCCGTCATCATCTAAAAAAAGCGGAAAAAACCACCCCAGGTTTTAAGGTCCGAAAAGATCGGATCACTGCTATGGTCTTTGCAAACACCCACCGGCAATCATAGGTTACCCTTGCTTGTGTGTAATTAGTAAATCCAAAAAAACCACGTGATTTCAAATATTTAAATATGAACGCATTGCCTGTGAACTTTTTATGCCCAAAAAAGGTGTTTGGATGGACCAAAAAAAATTTTCAGAATGGTCCCACAACGTTTACGGGACTCAAGTTAGAGCTCATATGGCCGAAAAGCAGTTGCCGCAGGAAGCACTGCTGTTAATGGACAATGCCCCCGACAAACCCTTCTAGTTAATTCAAAAAAGTGATGTGATCACCATCATCAGATGATGGCAAAATAACAGGCCTCTTTTCTCCCAGCGAATACAACTCCACTTATCCGGCCTACGGCATGATTGAAAATATTAAGCGACGTTAGAGAAAAGCTTTTATCGCAGACTTGCTTTCATCTGATAACGCCATGACTGGCAAAGCATTGGATGTGTGTTTTTCTGAGATTTTTTAGGTTTTTTGCGCCGCGTGAACCAAATTAGACCATTTCGCGCCGGCAGAGACGTGTTGCATAATCACGCTGCGCGTTTGTGTTTTCCTAGCGTGGCGCATCAGATCAAGTTATATATAGTATATGACCCAGCATCAGCTACTCTGTCCTCTGCATGCTCCGGTTTGAAGGGAAGGGAAAGAAAACACCCAAGAGAGTGAAGAGAACATCGGCAAAACGCGCGGCGCACGACGCATTTGACTCCTCGAGAAGCAGTCGGGGCCAATCACGCCCGACGCAAAACGCCGTCCTGAGCAGTATTGTGCTCTGTAGTAAAACCGTCGTGCTGCTTTTCTTCTTGGTGAGTGGGCGGCGTGTCGCGCTGGGCGGATCACGTTGCGCGCGGCACAGGAAACCTGCTCCTAGGAAAACCCGGCTTAAAGGACGGTATTTTCAGTGTCGCCACTGCCTGGACTGACCTTATATTGATCGTTTTGTAAAATTAAATACAATATATATGCATTATTCACTTTTAAAGGATTTTATTTTCATTTTCGTCTCAAGCCCTCAGTGAAATCACGTTACTGTACATGCATATTAAGCGGATTTCTGTTATCCGTCTATTCGGTAATCCGTCACTGGGCCGGACGATGACGGTTAATCAAAGTTTTAATGTATATCATTTCTTAAAATTCCAGTATAGCCACTGCCTGACATTTGAATTGAGAACCGAAATGTCACTTGGCGACATTTGGTAAAATATTTTAACCCGGCTCGACCTGCTCTCTGCCAATTTTGGTTGCAGAATTGTGTTTTTAAGGAATATATACTGTATATGAAATTTACTACGTATATATACCATTTATGCCGTCGGTTCTCGACCGATCCTTCTTGGAACCCTGTGATATTCAGGTGGGGGGGGGCACAGACAATAACTGAGGGGGGGAAGCACTGTAATTTAATTATTGAAGGGGGGAGGGGCTTGCTCTTGGATATGGGAACCACAAACGTAAAATCTGGAAGGAGTGAGAGCTTTTAGATCAGGGGTTCTTGGATTTTTCTATTCCCTGGACCAGTGTTTCCCAACCTGGGGTCCGTGAATGCTTTGTGAGGAGTCCACGGTATCATTTTCCCGAGATCATTATTTCACATTTTGTGCTGTAATTGCAATTTACCAAAATTTTTATAATACGCCAGTTATAAAAACAAAAAAAAAATTTCTCAGCATGTGGGGTCCTATAGGCATGGTTCCCCTACAAGTTTGGGGCTGACGGGGTCAGAGTTTTGGGATGATTTTTCATTTTTGTTCATACTATAAATTCACTATGGAGGGGCTCATGAAAAGTTTTTCCTAAGGGCCCGCCAAAGATCCCAGCCTAAAGGCCTTGCTACAGACCGTGGGGCCATGCCCCTGGGAGTTGGGGGATTACTCAAAATTAACCTTCACTACGGAGGGTCCGCTGAACATTAACTTTCTCTACAGGGGATTCGTAGTATATTGACCTTCACTAGAAAAGGGTCCACGACATAAAAAAGGTTGGAAAACACTGCCCTAGACCAGTGGTTCTCAACCGGGGGCCATATGGCCCCCTTGTGGTACTGGGATACTTCAAGGGGGCCACGGAAGAAAATGGAAAAAGGCTCCATGACAGGTGGTTTGGAGAGCTGAGAAGAAAAATTAAGGTGTGAAGAAATAAAGTTTTTATATTAGTGACTAACACTTACAGTGAGAGAGAGAATCCAACAAAACCACCCATAAAACCAGGGCCTTCTTTAGGGCATGGACCCACCCAGGCCTCACCACCTACATTTTGCAACAAGTTCCCTAGGATGGGGTTTTTCCTCAAGTCCCCGGCTAAATTTTGCACACACCCTTCGCTATATGAAATTTATTGTATGAAAAACAACAACAAAAAAAAGATGAAAACCGTATTAGGCCCCGGGTTGTAGCTCTGTCAGTCTCACTTTTGTGAGGGGCCTCATGCCCATAAGTGACCCCACCTCATGATATTTTGTATAGTACAATTAATTTTGAAAATAAATATGAAATATGTAGGCTGTTTATTTCCAGCTAAAGTATGGACTACCATAGCATCACTTTGCCTGAGGGGCCCATGATATTGAGACGGTCCTGATAGAACTTGGACTAGTGGGGAGATCAATAAATTCTAGGCTACTGGTCTGGAGGCCAATTTTCTTTGCAAAATTTTCGTTCAGTATAAATTCACTGAAAAAAATCATTTCAATACGTATAAAGTGTCTTGCTTCTAGATGAGAGTTGAAAACTCTGGGGGTAAGACAGGGGAGCCACAAGAAAAAAATATGGTTCAAAGGGGGCCACGGGAAAAAAAAAGGTTAAGAAACACTGCCCTAGACCAGTTTGTGCTGATGAGATGAAGAACGCGACACTCGTACGTCATTAAAATGAAGGGCACGGACCCTGGACCCCCCTTTACAGAATAATATTCTCAGTACGATTTATCATCTGAAATCTCTCTAAGACACTGGTTGAAACGAAAGAACTCGAAAAAAATGCGTGAAATATTTTGAAGACCTCGGGGAAGACAATGTGAATTTAAAATTATCGGTGGAAAAGCTCGTGAAATTGTCCCACTTACGGATGACGCTCGGAACAGATCCTGTTCGTGAGTCGGAGAGAGGACCAGGCTCCTCTGCACCGATAATACAGCATGAATGGAGGCCACGGACACCCCTTTTCAGGAAAAAATATCTAATGTATGTGATAATGTAAGTTAAATTATTTCTCCTCAATCTCACAAAGCACTCGAGACCCTTCCAGGGACACCCGATTAGCAATCGCTTATCTAGAGAGATATCTTCAATCTGCTGTTAGTGAGCACCACAGTGATCAATCACACCGAAGCGCACCCAAGACAATTTTTTTTTTTCGACGTAAATTAATCAAACGGACGATTATTGATATTGTATACGTATCAATTTATCCTGAAATTATAGTGACCGATAATAAAAAACACTCGGCTTTTAAAAATATATATACTGCGTAATGGTACAAGAGATTATTCAGTAGGTTTTCCAAAGACGTATTTTTCAGCGCAAATTTACATAATCTAGCACCAAATACTACAGGGTGTCCCATAAATTCTTTAAATAGTTCAAAAAATGCATAAAAACTGAAAGTATATTTTTAATGGGTTTTTTGCGAAAAAGTTTTCACGAAGGGAGGACTTTTTTTTTTTTAACAGAAAAATAAATTAGATCATAGTTTTTGTGTCGATAGAGGACGCTGCACAAAAACAAACCACTGGAAATATGGAAAATCATAGTCAGAGCCCTGTAAAATGCAGGGCGTACGATAAACGGCCCGAGTTTAACTGCAGTGGCAGGTTAAAGGATAAAAGAAATCGACACGGATGGGTTAAAATCCCGAATTTAACCAATCCATTTCGATCTGAAATCTTTTATCCTGCGATTGCAGTTAAACGTTGTCGGGGAATACGGCCGTTACAACTGTTTTCTGAATTCCATGTTGCTGGTGCTTACACAAAGTTTTCATTGCGATGTTGATATTGTTGAATGAAGCACTATTTTTCTTCGGTGAAATTGTTTATTCTTAGGAGCTTTACGAACGCTTCGGACAACTGGAAGATTGAAGATAGGTTCGGGCCCAAAACTTCTTTCTAAATTAGATTTTAAAAATTTTTAAGAATTTTTGAACCATTTATGAATTTATGGGACACCTTATATAATAATATCCAAATTATCAAAGACAAACTTTATAAAGAAATTACCAACCATTTCTATAATTCACAAAAAAGTTATTACCAGATCCTTACATTAGTATATCCACGGATATTTCATGTAAATCCAAGAAATAACTATAATACAAATCAGACAATATAATACTGATACCTCGTTCACCCAGTTTTATTCGAACTATCAACGATCTTCATAAAAAGTGTTGAGCAAACCATTCCAGCTCGATCTAACTATCCCAAAAGGACAAAAATTCCGGATATTCAAGAAAATTCATTGCTACCACCAATTCCGATCGTCTTATACAGTCTAAAGCAAAGATAAGCGTGTGATACACCATCTTTACACTCCTCGTAAAACGACATTATTTTCGAACAAAAATGAGCGGGAGAGGAATTCAGCTGCCACAGTGTATAATAAAACTGAAGTACCAGCAAGTAAAACTAGGCAACCTTTATTTTGCACAACGACAAAAAAACCGATTTTGCATACATATTAATTAATCTTAAACTTAAAACGACTGGTAGCAAAAAATATTGTTTTTAGCACAATTTCCAACTATGTAAATATTTTTCAACTCAAATTTGCATGATGGATTCCCATCAATTCCAAATTATCAAAGCAATAAAATTCAAAGGGAAATTACCCCATTTCCAATTCACAAAACATTTTATTTCCATATCCTGACATGACTCTATTCAGGGATATTCCATATATATATGATTCCCAGAAATAATCATATAATACTTCAGTCAATAATACTAATAATTCTTTCTCCCAGTTAATTCAATGAATCGACACTATCTTTAAAAATATTAATTAACAAACGATTTCAGCTCAGTCCAACTATTCCAAGGGGACAAACATTGCAGGAGTCCCACCGTGAAACGAATTCGAGAAAATTCATTGCCACCACCATCAACAATTCTCGACTGTCTTGGTTGGACTCTCTGAAGACAGGACAAACTCTTCGTATACACCAGTGATTCCCAACATGGGTGTTAACGCCCCCCCCTGGGGGTGGTAGAAGCTACGGGCATAGCATAGGATTCTATGAGTTAGATTGCGATGGGTCAAAAAAAGGTTATTAATTAAGATTAATATTAATCTAAAATTTTCTAGGACGGTTCTTAAAGATGTATTTTTCAGCAGAAATTTACTTAATTTTCATCAAATACTACAATAATGAATAAATACCAAATTACTAAAGACAATGAAGTTCGGATGATGAATCACCAACCATTTCAAAACTCATAAAACAACTCATTTCCGGACTCTGACATAATATCCGAATTTCTCGAAACCTATCCAGGAATATTCCATATAAATCTAATGAAATAATAATAATGTTATCAGTCAAAACAATACCGGTAATTATTTCTCCCAAGTTATTCGAACAATCAACACTGCCTTTTAAAAAAAATTGCAGCAAACGATTCCAGCGCTCAATCTAACTATCCCGAGGGGACAAACATTCCAGGAATCAAACCGTAAAACAAATCCCGGACATTCGAGAAAATTCATTGCCGGTCCCCACCACCACCACCGACTCTCGATCCCACCGACCTGTATATTCTCCGAAGCCAGGACACACAAACTTCATATACCATCTTCTCCTCTTCTTTTTTTTTTAAAGTCTCACATCTTTATATTCCACCCGAAAACGACATTGTTCCCGGAAAAATGAGCGAAAGACGCATCGGGGGGGGGGGGTGGAGAAATAGAGCACTACCATCCAACCAGCCACCCCTTTCCTATGCCAATCGTTCCAGTATAATCTGTTATATTTTCCAGGCCAAGGGAAAAATAGCGGGGGGAAGGGAAGACATGGTATATATAGAACGGAGAAGAAATCCTGTCTTGGGGGAGTAGAAGATGGGTAGAACACATCTCAAACAAATCTATCCTGCAGGATCCTTGCTGCGTGTGATTAAATGGATCCCGTCCACTTTTCTTCTCCACCTTAGTCTACCTAGGAAACGCGCAATTCTTATCCCGGTAACTTCATCTTCTCCCAAACCCTCCACACACATTTTTCCAGGACCCTCTGCTGGTTCCATCCCCCCCCTCCCTCCTATTCCCAACTATACATGCCTCCATTCTTATCCCGGAGCTAGTCGCAATAAGCAACACAATGTACTTTCAATACATCACCATCTTATATTTTGTATGTATAGGCTTCTCTCTCTCTCTACTCTATACGCTTTTTTTTTATTATTATTATTATTATTTATTCATTTTTACCTCTCTCTCTCTCTACCGTTTTGTTATTCTATTTATTACTCAACTTCTAAGTTTTAACACCTTTTCCGGGAAGAGGCCTGGGAAAAAGCGGGAAGAGAGCGGAAAAATACGCCTATTCTTCGCGCCCGCGCTGCACTGCTACTGCTGCTACAAGGCGCGGGCGCGCTCTCGCTCCATTTCTCCATGCTAATAAACGCATTGGCTTTAATTCCCCTCCTTTTCAAAAAGTCTTTTGTTTTTTGGGAAAAGGATTTTTCCTCGACAGGATTTTTAGGCTTATTTCCCAGTGGTATTACCTTCTTTTGTTTTGTTATATTATATATATATTGTAGGTATGAAACTTATTTTTATCGTTGTATTATTGTTTTTTTTTAAGGAAAACTACAGGTACGCGTCACTGTTTAGAAACACCGTATTATTGTTTTTATTATTATTTTGTGAGTCTTCTCGTATTTACGAGTAGTTCGTTAGGATTTTTGTCTAATTGGGATACGAGAGTTTTTCGTGAAAAATCAGGCGTGAGATGCGCTGAAAAGAACAGCAATTGTTTAGTATGGCGTTGATGATGTTAATAATAATAATAATAGTAATAAATCGACAGGGAAACTAAATATTCTAGTTTTATTAGCATTTTCCAGAAGAGAAGAATGGAGAATTTAGCGTGGATAGAATTTCCACGTTTTAAGGAATTTTTTTTTTTTTTTTTTTTTTTTTTTGTCTCTCCTGAAAAATCCACGTTGTTGCATTTTTAATCCCGTATTTTAATAAAAGCTTCCGTACACCCGTAATATATATAACGCTTCGTTTATTAGTTTGTGTACGGGAAATATTTGTACGTGGAATTTTTATTAAAAGCCGGAGTCACGGAAATAAAAATTGTCTCGGAGAAATATTACTGGGAATATTTTTTTGTTTACACATTTCTGATGAATTATTCCTGTCCTGTTGGTTTAATTTGTGAAAACAGAGTATTTTTGCTTTGGGATGGTGGACGAAAATATACTGGAATTGTTCATTATAAGCAATTAGACGAAAATTTAGGAGCTAAAAAAAATTGTTTTCTAGGAATATTTCGTGTAATTTCTATAAGTATATCTACATGGGAAATTCCAAAATATTCGGAAATAGGTATTTCTTTCTTAGTAATAATATTAATTGTAGAATGTGAATTTTTATTTTTGGGAAATGTTGGGATTGGAATAGATGTGTTCTAGAGATTTCTGAAATCTATATAGAGTATTTATATATTCGATAATTAGTTCGTTAAAGTTGATTAAATTGGGAATACATGCCTTCTACTAATATTTTCCGGATTGCTTTTTGTCTTGAGTTTTGATCCGGGCAATTTACTGCTGTTTAGTGAGGGCCTTGATCGTTTTTGTAGTTACTACGACTACTATGATAAAGGGTTGTGGTTCTCAAAGTGTGCGCCGTGGTGAACGGTCCTTATTAGTGTGTATCTATTGGATACCATTGAAGGAGTTCTTTGTTAGGCCATTCACTAGGGCAAAAGAAATCACAGAAGACATCAGTTCGAAACACTAAGGAGAAGATATAAGGATAATATTTGCATTCTTTACCAAGTATTTTCAACTTCATTCTCACAAACACAATGTCCCACTGTGCTTGATGGTCATTACCGATTACAAAGGATTTATTGGGCTCAATACGAATTGCATTTAAGATTTGAATTATTATAGTAAAATTAAATTAATTTTACAGTTACAGTTGTAATTGGCTCTGACCCAAAACCATTTTTAGATTCGTCAATAATGGATGTAAGGAGACAGTTGAGCCCCTCTCGATAGGAAAATCTAGGTTAGAGAGCAATGTAGGCATGTGTAGTGCTTTCAATTACTTTTTCGCGTCGGTTTTTAATAGAGATAATGATATTCAATATACGGGTGTTGCATGGGGTAATAAAATCCTCAACGATATTCAAGTGGAAGACGTGGAGGTCCTGAACTTGTATGTGCAACCAAGGCACCAGGACCAGATGATATCTCCCCAGGGTTCTCGGGGGAATGTGCTAATGAATTGCTGGGGCCAGTCGCACAGATATGGGCACCAGTCACACAGTAGTGTTGTTAAGGTTATCGCCCTAAGGGATTGAAAACTTGCTAATGTTGTTCCGATATTTAAGAAGGTTAGTAGAGAAGCTATGTCTAATTATCGTCCAGTGAGTTTAACGAGCTCCATCTCGAAAATTTTGGAAATTATCATCAAAAGGCAGTTTGTGAAGTGGATAGACGAGAATAATGTATTGTCGGATAATCAGCATGGGTTCAGGAAGGGGAAGTGATGTGTGACTAACCTCCTTTGCTTCTATGATCACGTGACTAAGGCTTTGGGAGAGAGCAAAAATGTAGTTGTTGTTTCCCTTGATTTCCAGAAGGCATTCGATCGGGTCCAACATGGTAAACTCTTGAAGCGTTTTCACGAGATTGGGATTGGGGTCAATTTGCTGAATTGGATACAATCGTGGTTAAGAGATGGGTCGCAACAAGTTATGGTGAACGGGGCATTCTCTGCTTGGACAGGTGTCACAAGTGGAGTTCCTCAAGGAAGTGTCCTTGGCCCCATACTTTCTTCACTTTTTGTCGATAAACTCGATCACGGGTATCGATGGGAATGTTAGCAAATTCGCAGATGAAGTGAAGCTAATGGGGGTAATCGCGCATCAAAGCGATAAGGAGTTGCTCCAGACCAACTTAAACAGGATTGCAGCATGGGCAAATGAATGGAGCATGACGTTTAGCGTTGATAAGTGCATGGTTGCTCATTTTGATTCGAACAACCCACGGTTCTCTTACGAGTTGAATGGTCCGTCCGGATGGACGGACCACCATCCTAAAGTTCGTTCACCATCCTAAAGTCACCATCAAAGAAAGTTTTTTCACAAATTAAACCAACAGGACAGGAATAATACATCAGAATGTGTAAACAAAAGATTCCCAGTAATATTTGTCCGAGACAATTTTTATTCGATGGAAATTTATGAGCTAAAAAAAATTGTTTTCTAGGAATATTTCGTGTAATTTCTAGGGTCACCGATTTGGGAATTCTCATTGACGAGCGGCTTAGGTTTTCTGAACATTGTTCAGCGGTAGTCAAAAAATGCTAATAGAATGCTTGGTTGGATTTTCAAAAACGTCTCTTCGCGTTTTCCTGAAGTCATTCTTCCGCTTTTTCGAGGCTTAGTTCGTCCTGGACTGAAGTATGCTGTAAGGTTTTGGAGACCATACCTACAGAGGGACACAGATTTGGTTGAGAGACTTCATTTTTTCAATATGTTTACATTGGATGAACGCAGGTGTCGGGGAGATATGATCGAAGTGTTCAAAATTTTCAACGGGACGGATAAGATGGACCATGAACTTTTAATACACCGCCAATCGACTGCTTTTACAAGTGGACACCAGTATCGATGGGTAAGGGACAATGCGAGGTTATGGTGTCGCAGGGAATTTTTCTCCAATAAGATTGTTAATAAATGGAATAGCTTACCCCCGGAGGTAGTTAATTGCAACACAATTGTGTGACACGTTTAAAAAGAAATACGATAAACATGTTGGGGTAAATCGAGAAGCTATTCATACTTAGAAGAAGACAACCATAATATTCTTTATGGGCATTGTATCATGTGTATATATTGTTTATAATTTTTGTGATTGCATTTATAATTTTTGTGATTGTATTTTTAGTTGGGTTGCTGTATTTTTGAAATATATGACATCCATATTTGTTATGGGCAACTTTTTCTCAGCCACCTCGTTGGGCATTTTGCCTGTTGTGGCGTTGTATTTGTATTTGTATAATATACAAAGCTTCGTTTATTAGTTTCTGTACGGAAAATACTTGTATGGAGTTTTCATTAAAATCTGAGTTCGAAATAAATTTGTCCCAGAGAGATATTACTGAGAATTTTTTGTTTATAATCTGATGAATTATTCCTGTCCTGTTGGTTTAATTTGTGAAAACAGTATTTTTTTTAGGATGGTGAATGAAAATGTACAGGAATTGTTCATTATAGAAGGCTTATAAAATAGAAGGCATGTATTTCCGATTTAATAAAATTTAATTGAACTAATTATCAAATTTCAGAAACCTCTGGAACTCATCTATTCTAATACCAACATTTCGAAAAAAAATTCACATTCTACAATTAATATTATTACTAAGAAAGAAATACCTATTTCCGAATATTTTGGAATTTCCCATGTAGATATACTTATAGAAATTACACGAAATATATATTCGTAGAAAACAATTTTTTAGTTCCTAAATTTTCATCTAATTGTCTTTAATGAACAATTCCTGTATATTTTCGTTCACCATCCTAAAATCACCATCAAAGAAAGTTTTTTCACAAATTAAACCAACAGGACAGGAATAATACATCAGAATGTGTAAACAAAAGATTCCCAGTAATATTTGTCCGAGACAATTTTTATTCGATGGAAATTTATGAGCTAAAAAAAATTGTTTTCTAGGAATATTTCGTGTAATTTCTATAACATTACATCTACATGGGGGAATCCCAAAATATTCGGAAATCTTTCTTTATAATAAAAATTTCATTTTGGGAAATGTTAGTATTGGAATCGAAGTTCCAGAAATTTCTGAAAAATCTGTACAGTATTTATTTGTTTGATAATTAGTTCAGTTAAATTTGATTAAGTCAGGAATTAACGCTATATCTGCGGATAATTTTCAGAACTATTTCTGCCTTAAATGTTGATTCCGTGTATTTACGGCTGTGTAGTAAGTTCCGCGATCATTTTTTTTTGTTTTACCACTACCACTATGATGGAGGAGTAAGATTTTTAAAAAAATCATTAAATCACCTTTCACATTTTTTTGAAAAAATTTACAATTAATAAATTACGAAAAATAAATCATTTTCACAAATTAAAAGATTTTCACAAAACGAATAGCAAAATTATGAAATTTTGGGATTTTTCTTGATAAACTTGAAAAATCCGAGGTTATGATGAAACTAAACAGTCATTTAAAGTATTCTAAAGGTACTTCTTATTAAGCAAATTAATAAACCCGCAACAACTTGCATCATGTTGCAAAATCTCTTTTATTAAATTGTTCTACTTATCGAAAACTGATGTCTTACATTGCTGAAAGAACGACGCGGTTGCCAAGGTCGATAAGATACTCGCCTAAAATGTCAAAGGATGTTTCGCGAGTTCCATACCCGGTTCGTCCTCGTCAGAAACTTTCCTGACGCAGGGGTACATCAGAAACGGCGACATGCTGACGGAAAGAGATTGCTACCGCAGGGAGTCCCACACCCAGGGTTTAGTGCACCAACCTCTCGGTGAGTCTAACAAAAAGGCTGCCGTTCGAAATCGGAAATAAATTGTAGGTCCCGGTCTAATTAGCCCCTCGAGTGCAGAAAATGACCATGGTGCGACAAAAATGATCAAATTACTGAAAGAAAATAGCGTACATCAGTGGTTCTCAACCGGTGCTCCGCGGCCGCTCAAGAAAAATAGAAAAGGAAAGAAAAAAATTTCCCTCTAAGTATGGATAGCTTCCCGATCTATCGTAACATGTTTATCGTATTTCTTTTAAACGTGTCAATTGTGCTAGAATTTACTACCTCCGGGGGTAAGCTATTCCATTAATTAACAACCCTATTAGAGAAAAATTCCCTGCGATACCATAACCTAGAACTGCCCAATTGGTACTGGTGTCTCCTTGTAAAAGAAGTCGATTGACAGCGTATTAGTAAGGCATGGTCCTTCCTATCCATCCGGTTGGAAATTTTGAACACTTCGATCATGTCTCCCCGACACCTGCGTTTTTCTACCTATGTCCCTATTATTCCATTCTACTATTCCATTAATTAACAACCCTATTAGAGAAAAATTCCCTGCGATACCATAACCTAGAACTGCCCAATTGGTACTGGTGTCTCCTTGTAAAAGAAGTCGATTGACAGCGTATTAGTAAGGCATGGTCCTTCCTATCCATCCGGTTGGAAATTTTGAACACTTCGATCATGTCTCCCCGACACCTGCGTTTTTCTACCTATGTCCCTCTGTAGGTACGGTCTCCATAAGTTGGTCTGGAGCAACAGGGGATTACTACCGGCTACCCCCAATAGCTTAACGTCATCTGCGAATTTGCTAACAATTCCATCGATACCCCGATCGAGTTTATCAATAAAAATTGAAAAAAATCATGGGGCTACGGACACCAAGAACACTTCCTTGAGGAACTCCACTTGTGACACCTGTCCAATCAGAAAATTCCCCGTTGTGACCTATCTCTTAACCTTACGATTAAGAGATAGGTCATCTATCCAATTCAGCAAGTTGCCCCAATCCCAATCTCGTTTAAATGCTTCAGGAGTTTACCATGTTGGACCCGATCGAATGCCTTCTGGGAATCAAGATAAACAACATCAACATTTTTGCCCTTATCCAAAGCCTTAGTCACGTGATCATAAAATTCTGTTTCCGTGAACCTTCAACCGGTGATTCAGGGCTGAGGTAAAACAACTTCGCCAAGAGTGCTTATCCACCAATGTCAACATCACATAGAAAACCTCATGAAAACACCAGCAATAGGGAAATTCATAAATGAGCTGTTAATCGTACGCCTTGCAATTAATTTATAGGACTCTGATTTGCATATTTCCAGTGATTCGTTCATCAGCAGCGTCTTCTACCGACAAAATTTAAACAAAATTTTTTATCTGTACAAAAAACACCTTCATGATAATAACCTTTTCACAAACCACACTGCAGTGAAGCGGAGGCCCCGACAAAGGTTCTTCAAAGGGACTCCCCTTGTCACTGCGCTGGGGAATCGAATGATCAGGGCAAGGGGTCCCTAAAGGTAGAAAAAGTTTGGGAACTCCTTAATTTAATGTATTATCACCTTTTATGTTTCTTCCAAGGAGAACATGTACACCCTCCTATGTAGGGAACCATTTGTTGGGTATGAGCTGTTATAGCTTTTCATTTATATCATCTCCATATACGAATGAAGGTTCAAGGTACCTTCTTTTACCCTAAAGACAGGATTTTTCTGAATTGTAATATGTACAAAAGGTCACAACTGACAATATAAATTCCTTCAATTTTTATGAATTTTCAAACTATTTACGAGTTTATGGGACACCCTGTACTTAGGAATCTCGATTGACAAATGTTTCATTACATTCATGTTAATTTAATCTAAATTATAAATTTTTTTTCAGATTTCCTATGCATTTGTTATTTTTTGATGTAAATAATTCATTGCATAGAGCCACAATATTAAAGTCATCATTTTCTAAAATTTAATAACTTTTTCACTTAAATCAAATGAATTTGTATTCAACTTTCGATAAGAATATAAAATAAAAATTCCAAATTCATAAAATTTAGCTGTAAACTAAAGTTTTAAAGATTTTAAAACTTTAGTTTACATACTTAAGGGATAAAATACTATATCACTACAATTATTTTCAAATTTGTGTAAAAATATTTCCTTTCCAAAAAATTTCAAACTGAAATTCAAAAAAATTAATTTCCAATTAACAAAATATAATCGATAAAAAAACATAATTTTCTTCTCCAGAAACAAACCTACACCATTTATTTTCAATTTTGAAAAAAAACCAAACGAAAATTTATATCGGACAAAAAACACTTTAAAAATACATTTTTAAATTTAAAAAAATTCAATTTTTTTTTTCATTACATACATGTTCAAATTTATCTACATTTTGATAAGAATATATCAAAATAAAAATTCCAAATCCATAAACTTTAAAGATTTTATAACTTTAACTCACATAATAAAGGGAATGAAATATTATTTCGCTACGATTATTTACAATTTTTGTAATAATATATCCTTACCAGAAAATTTTAAACTAAAATTAAAAGAAATTAATTTTCAATTAACAAAGGACAATCAATTATCGATTTTTTTTTTTAAATCATTTCATTCTCCAAAAACAAACCGAAACCATTTATTCTTCAAAAGAACGAAACCGAAACTTATATCAAACAAAAACACCTGAAAAATAAATTTTTGAATCAAAAAAAGCAAAAAAAATTCAAATTAATTTTTTTTTCTTCTTCTTCCGTGGATTTACTGCCATTAAATGTTTTAAATAATTTTCCAAATTTAAGCGCCTCGAAAGTGACAATTTTCTTTTAATTTAAAAGACAGCGGTAAGAAGAGAGAAAAAAAATTTCATTCTAAAAATTTATTTATTTTCGTAATTAATTTTTTTTCCCCCCTCCTTCAATTTTAGAAGAAAGAAGATAAAAACTATTCCAATAAGACGGAAAACAGATTTAAGGAAGAGGAGGGGAAGAAAAAGCATTTATTTTCTTAAGTAAATGCGTCAATATTAATGTACGGGGCTTAAGGCTTTATTACGGAGACAGATGTTTCTCTTGCTCTCCCTCCTTCGAGGCAAAGATATTCCGCTGATAATGTAATTACACATCAAACAGGCCTAGGCCAGATGGCCGCTTTCTAAAAAAAAATGAGAAGAGAGAGGCTTTTTTATTTATTCATTCCATAAAGATGATGCCGGTGACATGTTATCTCATTCACGTACGCGGAGATAAAATAAAAAAAAACGAAATGTCTGATTACGTAAGAATGCATTTGGGACAGAAGGTGTTCAACCTTTTATGATAGTTTGGGGCCACTTCATTGATTTGGAAACGTGCCGCGGGCCACGTCAGCAAGTGTTATGGAACAGCGCCAGATCGCTCGCAAGAAGGGCCCGAGTGGCTTGGTGGTAATATGCTCGCTCGTCTATCGCAGCGAAGGTCGCTGTCATGGTCCCGGCTTCGAACCAGAGAGAAGATATAGATGGTTAGCGCTTTCATTTCCAATCTATCTCACTGATGGCAGTGAATTGCAATGTAGCGATATGACGAGGTTTGGTGAAGTAGATCACTCGTAAAGAGGCGCGTGCTTTTCAACTTGGTGAAAAAATAGAATATCGTTAAAGAATAGAAATATATCATTAAAAATACTGTTTTTTTTCTTTATCCATTGATTTATTTCAAGTATTTTACACATGGTTTCGACTGGAAATGCTATCCTATATACGCTAGTATAAAATTTTACATATCTCTGATATTTATTTTTTTTACAAATTTTCAAAAAGATGCATTTAAAGCAACTTGTGCGCATGATAAATTACTATGATGTCAACGTAATTGAATGAAATTATACATTCAGAATATATATATAAAGGAAACTGTTCAGTTCATGAAGTGAAGCAAAAAAGGTCAAGATTTCATTGCCTCAATTTTGTTTAAAATTTAAATTCTGAATTTAAAAATTTTTTAAATTCAAAATGTAATTTTAAACAATATTCAGCCAATGAGATCTCAAACTTTTACTTCATTTAATGAACTTAATAGTTTCCTTTATTTTGAATCAATATTTTAATCCAATTACATTAATGCCGTGGTATTTCATCATGTGCGCAAGCTGTTTTTACTGAAATTTTACAAATAACTAAATATCAGAGACATGTAAAGCTTTATACCGGCATAGGATAGCACATACAATCAAGAACATGGGTAAAAACTTTGAAATAAATCAATGGTTAAATAGTATTTTTTAAGGATATTTCTATTAGATCATATAGTTTTTCACCGTGTTAAAAGATATGAGACCCCCTTAAGAGTAAATGCGTTAATATTAATGTATGGGGGACTTCATAATACAATACAGTACAATACAAATACAACGCCACAACAGGCAAATTGCCCAACGAGGCGGCTGACTTAAGAACATCATGGATCCCCGAGCCCCTACCTACTACTGCTACACCACACATGCACTCCCCCCCCCCCGCGGAACCCCCCAACGAATCGGTACATGCGGGAATGTACGTGTAGTGCAACCTGACGTAAAGTTTGTTTCTGTGTAATGCTTGTTATGTGTAGTGCTGTCATCTGCCCCCAGTTTTACTAACTATGAGTGAAGTGTTATGGTTGAATGATTTACCGTTGTAGGGCTGTTGCTCTCTGTGGCGAGACTTTTTAACGGGGAGATCGGCTCGCATTTGCGCCTTGAAGTTGGGAACCACAGAAAACCAACTTCAGCCGACCACCACTGTGGGGTTCGAACCCGGATTCTCGCATCACGAGTCCGGCACTATAACCACTCGACCACCACAGCGGCGTCATCACTAAGACAGATGTTTTCTTTTCCTTTGTTCAAGGCAAAGATATTCCGCTGATAATGTAATTAAATATCAAACAACCTATAGGCCGTCGTGTGACAGATGGCCGCTTTCTAAAAATGAAAGGTTATTATTTATAATAACCTTTTTATTTATTTATTCTATAAAGGGGTGTGATGCTGGTGACACGTTATTTCATTTATGCACGCTGAGGTAAAGTAAAAAAGTGAGATGGCTTATTTTTACGTAAGAATGCATTTAGGACAAAGGCGCTCAACGTTTTCAAGAGTGAGGGCCATTAAAGTGGTCCAGAAATGTGCCGCGGGAGAATTTATTGGTCTGCAACTGCGCCGCTTTTCACTAGAGTGATCTGTGAATGTCGCGCGAGCCATCTAAGTTGCCTAAAACTGCACCGCGGGTCACTAGAGCGATCTGTTAATGTGCCGCGGGGTCACTTGAGTGGCATGGAACTGCACCTTCAGCCACTTCACTTGGGATATTCACAAAGTTGGTTAAGTGCACTAAAACTGTGCTGCGGGGTCACTCAAGTGATCTGTAAATATGCCACGTGTCCTTTAAGTGATCTGGAATTGTGACGTGGGCAACTTGAGTAATGGGGAACTGCACCGCGTGCCGCTCCAGTGCTCTGGAACTGCGTCGGGGGTCACTCAAGCGACCTGTGAATATGCCGCGGGATACTTGAGTGATCTGTAAATATGCTGCATGTCACTTAAATGATCTGGAACTACACCGCGGGTCACTTGAGTGATGTTTAAATGCACCGCAGGTCACTCACGTAATCTGCAGATGTACCCCAGGTTCCTTAAGTGATTTGTCATTTTTACTAAATTAAGTTTCAAGTCGCGGTCCACACATCAAAAGATTTATTAATATGTTTCCCCAACATCTGACTGTGTGACTCCTTGGGCCACATTTGGCTCGCGGGGCCATGGGTTGCGCATGTATGTCCTGGGAAGTGGATTTCATTTTTGTTTAAATATATACAATATACAATTAAATTGAGGCGATTCTTACACCTGTCAAGTTGTTCTTTGTCAAATACTTAACAATCGGATATCGATAAAACGAGCTCCAGTTTAACGAATGTTTTCAGACGTTCCTGTACGTATATTTGGTTCAATCTGAACTCCGATATAACGACTTTCCTCCATTCAACGAATAAAAATGTTGATTTTTTTGTCTGATTCGTTCAATCTCGGGAAAGGGTGGAGGGGTCCGAGACTGTATTGTATTCCAATTCAGAAATGTAATACTTCACGTTTACAGTAGTGTTGAGTCTCAAAGAAAGTGTCAAATCGACACGGGTGAGTGATACCCAACCTGTGGTAAGCGTATAACTCGGATGTCCCGTCATGTAACCCTCACGGGTACACGAAAAATTATCAGCAACGGCGGAGTAAGCCAGTGAAGTAATGAAAAGAGTAAAAAAAGATAGATTATTATACAATAATTACAGAAGGGTATATATACGTGTCCCCCCCCCACCCCTACATAAGCTCCATGAGTACAAGAGCTCCTACGTACTTTTAGGGTGATGCACTTGTTGTTTGAAGCAAGCAATTTATACTCAACTGCTTGGATAGGCGAGCCTCATACGCGTTTTATGGAATGCGCGAGCTGCCATGGCATTTCTTCGAGGTCGTAAGCCTCCACTTATTTCTGAGAAAATAATGGAGAAGGAACTCACGAGCCTTCCTCGTATTTCTTCGAGACTGCAAGTCTTGCGTATCGCAAGCCCTCCTTTTATTCCAGTCAATACGCAAGCCTCCAACGCATTTATTGAGATACACAAGCCTCCTCATTTCTATAGATACACAAACCTCCTACACGTCTCTTGGAATTTAAGAGCCTGCCACGATAAGAAACGCAGGCCTCACTCACATTTCTTTGAGATCGCAAGCCTTCCATTTATTTCTGGAGATACGCAAGCCTAAGCATTTTCTAGAAATACTTAAACCTTTCGCAACATTTACTACATATATACAAGCCTTCCCACATTTTTCTTCGGGAAAGAAACGCAGATTAGAAGCCCTAAACTTCGAGATTTTAAAATCCTTTCACTTATTTCTGGCGATACGCAAGCTTCCTAAGCATTTCCAGAGATATGCAAATCTCCTAAGCATTTCCAGAGATACGCAAATCTTCCAAGCATTTCCAGAGATACGCAAGCCTCCTACGCACTTCTGGGTATTCGCACGCCCTTCTTCGAGATCGCTTGCCTTCTATTCATTTATTATCTCGGGATATGAACTTTCTCTTACGCATTTCTAGAGCAAGCCTCCTACGCATTTCAAATAATGCACATCTAATCTGCAGGCCTAGTCTGAATTGTCGAAAAAATTAATAAGAAAATATGCAATCTATTAATTCTTTAAAATGCAGCAAAAAAAAATCGAATATTTTTCGTTTATATTTAAAAAACTACAGTTATATAAAGGTTTTGATTTTTTACAGAAATCGGTCAGTATTAAAGCGACATCTAACGAACAATTAAAATTCTATGTTGAAACATGATGGGGTTAGTTGGAATAAATGTAGCTTTACATAGTACTAGGATAAAAACAGCATATTATATCTTCTACAGTGCAAGTTCTTAAACTTATGTATAAGAATAATTTCTATGTATTGTAAAAAGTTATTGTTTAAAACTTTTCAAAGATAAAAAATGATATTAAATTAAAAATATAATAAAGTTGATTTATTATAAGTAGTTTCGTATCGTGATGGTTGCTTCCAAGTGACCGTTTTTGCTAGTAGTTGAATTATGTGGGGTCACATTGTCCCCTAGCGGCTGAAAAATCACTAAAATGCGAATGAAATTCAAGATATAGGTGTTTCAAAGTATACGCTCAAGAATGAAGAGGAAAAACAAAAGCCCTAGCTTTCCGCGGTTGAGTTCACGGCAACTTAAGTTTCGAAAAGGGAACACTCGTTTTTTTGCATAATAAAATGTAGCTGTATCACAACAAACGCTGATGAAGTCAAAAGATTTCACCAAGGGAATGGTGCACTAACCCCTCGGGGAAAGGAGGACTTCCTGCGAAAGAAACATTGGTTGTTTCCACGTGTTTCTTTGCGTTTGACACAGATTTGATGCTACAGGTACCCCATTCCAACGAAATTTATGTTTCCTTTTTTTTTCTCACTTTGCAGTGCTGAAAAGTGAGTGTTGCCGTTTGAATTTTGTTGCTGTAACAGTAACCGCTAAATCGAAGTTTTTGTTCCTGTTCTTATTCTCGGGCTCATGCTCTGAGAAACATCTACATCGATGATTTTTGCGGTCGCTAGGGACTCGAGTATCGGCTGAGTTATTTCATAACCTCCCCTACCTTAGATATTTCATCAATAAGGGACCCACTGGTGTACGGCCATTAGGGGGGATAGATGAGCCAATCATGGGCAAATGAAAGCCTGTGAAAGGGACTAACAATATCGTAGATACTGAGCATTTTGAGACATACAAAAACCGTACCGTATATACAGGGCGATTCCATTATTCCCCCTTGGTGCATTTCGCTGACGAACCGTTGATTCAATATTTTCAGTCAGAAACGTGGATTATTTTTTGGGCGAAAACTTTCTAATTGAGTTTTTGAGGCCAAGGTGTCTGTATATGAAGTTAATTTTTACATTTTAATAAATATACAAGCGTTTTTGCAACATGAATGACTTATCTGTGAATTTTCTACTCGTTATTTAAATGTTATTTTTCCTAATTGGAAGTAATGCTCTGGATCAACGGTTAGTCGGCAAGGAGAACTGTGGAGAGAATCACCCTGTATAATGATTTAATATAACATCATCAATATAATAACATTTGCGTGCTATTTCTTATAAAGGGGGGAATTTGCAATTGAAAATTTATCACTCACTTTCTCATCCCAATTAGCTATCTTTAGTTTGTGCTTTCCTCCATCTTGGCCAGTGAGTGTGTAGCTCATCTCGACTGATTCTTGGTCAGGACCCAACATCAACTACGGAAGGACGAAGCAAGAATTTAAGACACCACCACGATTAGGATCTAAGACATTTGCTTGTTTGAATTGGAAAAACGGCCATACGGGGAAATCGATACAAGAGTTCTCGATCCTTATTCGCACCTAGAAATGAAACTTTTTTTGGAAAATCAAAATTAATGAGCATCATATAATTAGTGGTAAAATAAGGAAAATAATATACATAATTTTTTGTATCAGGTTTCAATATTTTTGTAATACTAAATTCGTTCTTGATTTTCTTCAACATTTTAAAAGCCTTAAAAATTGCACATTTATCAAGCTCCTCTTTTAAATAAAGTGATTTGATTTTCTAACATCTTATAACAGGGATCTTCAGCTCATAGCCCGGAGACCAAACGTGGCCCTCCGAGCTTTTTGACGTGGCCCGCCGAATTATTTAGAGAAAATTTCAGAAAAAATACGGCGACTTGACCGCAGCAAAAAATTGCTACCGCAGGGAGTCCCCCATCGAGGGGTTAGCGCACCAACCTCTCGACGAGTATACAAAACATGCCTGCCGTTCGGAATCGGCAATAAATTGTAGGTCCCGGTCTAATTATCCCTCGTGTGCAGAAAATGACCGTGGTGCGACAAAAATGATCAAAATGATCAAATGATAGAACCCAGAACGACCGTCAAACTATGCACTACATACTGTATTTATGGTATAGAAAGCCACTTGGCAATAATTTTTGGTATATCTCCCAACGAGAAAAATTGTAAGTGTGTCCCCGGACAATCGAAGGTTGAGAACCACTACTTTATTACTTTATCATGAACCACAAGAAGGTGGGTCTGACAAGGCTATAGCCCGCTGGAAGCAACGATGTCTTATTAATTTTGTTTCTTCATCTTATAAATTCACTATAGAGGATGGGGGGGGGGGGGCCCAGTGAAAAATATTTGCCCTGGGGCCCCGCCAAAGATAACCTAGGTACACTCTGTGCTGCAAGATGGGGTACATGTACGTATGTACACATCGCACCACAATGGAATTATCTACTAGGCGCTCCAGCTAAATATTCTTTCAGCTGGGTCAAGCATGCATTTTGCCCCCTCCCCTCCCGGTGAAGAATGTATTGAATACGTCGTTCGCTCTCTTTCTGGTCCAACACATGGGGCATCTAACACGCGTATGCTCTTGGCTTGGAGCAGAGTCTGTTTCTCGCATGTGCATTCAGGGGTACAAGCTCAGTTCCCACACAAATTTTCAGGACCACGAAATTGGCTGCCTTTTGCATCACAAAGGTCCCTTCTCGTGCCTCAAAGAACACTCTAGATAGGGGGGGGCAAAAATTTCATATTTTTTAGCTATGGGGCCGTTCAAGTATTACGTCATCATCGATGAGGGAGAGGGGGGGGGGTTCCGATTTGCTGACTTTTGATGACAACGGGGCAGCGGGGGTTTGGATAATGCTTACGTCATCAACCACCCCTTTAAGAAAATATGAAACATTCTTAATGGCACCTCTCCTGGCTGTGTCAAAAACGTGAAAACCTTTCGATAGTTTGTGGGCACTTGAAGTGACATCCCCCCCCCCCTATTGATCAGTGCCCCACAGAGCCGCTTTAGTGATCTCTAAATTTTTCAGGGGATCCAAGTGCTCTGGAACTGTGCCACGCATCACTCAAGTGATCCGTAATTACATGCCGCGGATCCCTTAAATAATCTGAGAATGTGCCGCGGGTAACATGAGTGATGTAGAACCGCACCGGGGTCCACTTAAGTGCTTTAGAAACTACGTCACATGTCACTCAAAGGATCTCTAAATGTGTCACGGATCGCTTAAGTGTTCTGTAACTGTGTCCCGAGTCATTTAAGTGATCTGAAAATGTGTCACGGGCAGCTTAAATGTTCTGGAATTGTACCACGAGACACTTAAGCGATCTGTAGATGTGCCGCTTAGTTCATTTTTTTACAAAATTAGGTTTGAGGAGGGCAGGCCGCATCAGATAACCCCCCGAGGCCATATTTGGTCCGCGGGCCAAGGGCCTTTTTGCGATTTATCATTGTATGGCTTAAAAAGTGGGTCACAATGAATTTATTAAAGATAAATTTTGTGCGTTCATAGCCTTCAAATAACATTGAAATGAACAGAAAATTGATTATAATAACATATAAAGGTATTTTCTTCCGAAATTTCAATTAAAAAAATAAATTTTTGACCGTGGGGAGAGGGGCCCGAGCCCCTCGGGGGGGAGGGGGTCAAAAATGGCTAAAAATTTGCTTACGTGATACTTGAACAGCCCATATGTTTCAGCTATAAAAATGGCAATGATCATTCCAAATAGCACAGCAAATTTTCTCTTTTTCTGTAATTCCAATTAGAATGTTGTTGCCATGTATCTCCAAAGTCCAACTGAAAAAAAAATTCATGTTTCCAAGTGCATCATTCACTGAGATATTCGAATTCAAAACTCGCAGAAAAGTTGACAAATAACAGCAAAAACAAACGGAAAACGCTCTTTGAATTCGAATATCTCAGCGAATATTGCACTTAGAAACAAGGAATTTTTTTTCTGTTAGTCTCAGGTGATACGGGGCAACAACTTCTTAATTGGAAGTATTGAACATGGGGGCTGAATAAAAAAAAATTATTTTTATTTTGTGATACACTGTATTTTCGCTCTCAAAACGGGTACAGGGTAGTTTCTAAACGAATTTTGAGCATTTTTTTTTTTAATTGGGATCGTACCTCAACGACGGATGGTTGGTGAGATGAAGACCACATTAGCACTCACAGGACACCCTGTATAAACGCCTGCCAGCGCATTATGTTAAAATATTCTAAAAAAAATGCTTCTAGTGCAGGTAGAATAAACCCTCGAACACAGTTAGACGCAGAATAAATATTTTGTAGTATTTGATAATTGGAAAATTCGTGAATGTACTTTTTGGAAAATTTGCGTGTACAAACCCCCCCCCCTAAAAAAATTTCTGGGAGGTAACAAAATTACGGGAAAATACAGAAATTTCCCGTATACGGCTGATATAAATTAGCATGTTGGAACATCAAACGTATAATTGCAATGTATTTTTGTAATTGGGTTGCTGTATTTTTGAAATATGTGACATCCATATTTGTTATGGGCATCTTTTTATCAGCCACCTCGTTGAGCATTTTGCCTGTTGTGGCGTTGTTTCTGTACAGTCGACTCCCGTTTTAATGAATACCGTTACAGCGATAATCTCGTTTCAACGAAAACTTTTCTAATCCCTCAGATAAGTTTACATAGGAACAATGCAAAAATCTGGAATTCCTTTATAACGAATTTTCGTTATAACAAAGTGATTTCTCCTGGAATTCGTTACAACGGGATTCGACTGTATTTGTATAATAATTTTTTTTTTTTTTTTTGCAAGAGTGCCACAATGTGATCCATAAATTTTAAGGGGAGAAAAAAAAAAACTCGTAAAACAGAAGCAAAAGTGACACAAATGTGGCGTTATATCCGAAGTCATTGCATTTTCATCGACGTTATAAGCAAGGTTATTAGGCATTATCCTTTATGGGGATAAATACGGACAGCCAATTCATAGACGTAATAGCCGAGGCGTCGCTACAACCGAGATCGTTATAACTGTACTTCTCGAGATATACGAGCGTTTAAGCTTTACTCAAACTTTCCAATGCAGTCTGTGTGGTCAGATAGATGATCTTTAAGAAGAAAAAGTCATAAAATCACGTCAAAAGATCACTTCGAGTGACGTTTTTGGGACACTTTGGGGGAGAGAAAAGAATTCCGTTCTTACGGGAATTCTAGAAAATTCTATTGATTTATATAAAGCAACAAATAAAAGAGTATCAAATTGAGAGAGGCTCAAAGTAGATTTTTATCTACTCTCTCGTTGTGTCTTATTGTTGTTGGTTTTTTTTCCTGCTCTCTTTGGAAGATAATCTGAGGTGTTTTTTTTTCTCCCGTTTTTCCTGTTGATTTTCTCCCTCTCTCCTGTTTTTATATTTTGTTTTTATCTTTTGTATTCTTAACACGAACTTGACTTCCAGTCGGAAGTGACGCACAAAAGGAAGCGGATACGCGGAACTCCTTCGTGAATCCGGCTTTGTTACCGAAATGGACGCCGAAAACAAAAAGAAAATTAGTGGACAATATCGCATTATAGGAAAAAGCGGCATCCATTCTTTACTTATCTTGAAAATTTCAATATCTTACACGAAATCTCTCTTCTGTTCTGAGCCGGTGGTGGCGATAAAATTTCCGATTTGTTTATCAAAGTTATGTGAGATGTCTCGCAAATTAGTAAATGCAGTCGAATCCCGTTTTAACGAATACCGTTATAGCGAAAATCTCGTTTTAACGAACACTTTTCTAATCCCCCTGATAAGTTTGCATAAGAACAACGCAAATACCTGTAATTCCTTTGTAACGAAATTTCGCTATAACGAAGTGATTTCTCCGGTCTCCTGGAGTTCGTTATAACGGGATTCGACTGTAGCTCAAAAATTGACAAAAAAAAAAAAATTGAAGGAATTAGTATATTTGAATACGATTCGCGGAAAAGTTATTCTCACGGAGTGGTTTGGATTGGTACTGGGAAAAAGAATTAGTTCATATTTGTGCCGGTAGACAGCGCTACGTGACCAGTCCGGCAGGCGTGATTGGACTTGAATCTTTCTTCAATCTATTCTGTGTCCGAAACGTTCGTAAAGCTTCAGCTAGTGTGATTCGGGGCTGAGGTAAAACAACTTTACCGATAGTACTTTTTCCATCAATGTGTGAAAATCACGATGAAACCTTATGAGCGCCAGTAACAGGAAAATTGGCCGCTGTGGGGGACGAGTGGTCATCGCGACGGACTCGCATCACTAGGACCCGGGTTCGAACCCCACAATCGACACAGTGGTGTTCGGCTGAAGTCAGTTTTCTGTAGTTCCTAACTTGAAGGAGCGAAGGCAAGCCAATCTCCCCGTTAAAAAGTCTCTCCACAGATAGCAACAGCCCTATAACACTACAAATGTTCAATCATTGCCCTTCGTTCACAGTTTAAAATGTAGATGGCAGCAGTAATTCGTGCGCTACACCAGATACGCACTCAGACTGTTAGGTACACACACTTACACTCCTCATAACTCACTAGGTAGTGAATTGCCCACAGCGATAGACTCGAGTTGCGCTCGGTTTAAAAGGAAGAAAAAAGAAATCGCGAGAAAAATAAGCTATTAATCGTATATAATCTGCATTTTATAGGACTCTGGTTTGCTTCTTTGCTCTGATTTTTCAGTGATTTACTTTATTATTGCGCCCTCTATCGAGAAAAATTTTAAATTATTTTCATAAAGCTTAAAAATCCTTCCTTGTTAGAAAACCTTTCCCGCAAACCGCATTCAAACGTACCAATTCCTTCAATTTTTATGAATTTTTTAACTATTTACGAATCTATCGGTTGGACCTTTATGAACTTATCAAAGTTATGCAACGTACAGTATAAAAATTGGGAAAATGTATAAATAGTAGATGTCGGCTAAATATAGTTTCAGGAACTTGAGCCACCACATTGGCCCGCTTGCTAGTTGCGGCAGAGTTGCCAAGATGCAACGGTACCGCCGAGATTGGCTACAATCAGGTCAGGACTGTTTCAGGATTTATAGAAATGGTTTTAAAAAACCTCAATCATGAAATGTATTCCAAAAGTTAATGAAAAAAATTCCATTTCAAAATTAACTGTTAGAAAAAATTTCAGTACTAATGAGAGAAATAATTTTAGATTTATTAATCATTAAATGATTTCACTATTTGTGGGAAAAAAGTTATTTCGTGAACATTCGTAATTGATGGAAAATATTTCCAGAATTTCCTTTAAAATATTTTTAGAATTGGAAAAATAAATGTTTCATATTTTCGATAGAAAAAATAATTTTTTCTGAATTTATAAGAATCCATATTCGTCCGTACATTCGAGACCAACTCAAATTTTCTTTTACTTACTGAAATCAAACAACAAAATTGTTTCCCAACTTTTATAAATTATGTTATGGAAATCATGGTTATAAGTATTGCGCGGAAGTTTATTCAAAAAAATGCCATTAATTAATTTTTTTTTTTTTTTTGCCCATTTTCAAACTTTTTTTTGTAAAAGTGCCTTTTTTAAACTTTTCCTGCCCCATAAATGCCTATTTTAACATAGTTTTATGTTTATCAGTGAATTTTAAAGATTAATCTATTTCAGTATCAAGAGAGGAATTCCTGTAGGCTTCGGACCACACACACACACACACACCCCCCACCACACTCCGGACCTTTCTTGTCGCTGTGGTGGTCGAGTCGTCATAGTGACAGACAGGCATCGCGAGGACCCGGCTGAAGTTGGTTTTCTGTTTTTCCCAACTTCGACGAGCAAATGCGGGGAGATCCCCTTATTAAAACGTCTCACAACGGAGAGCAACAGGCCTACAACGATACAATTATTCAATCAGTATATTTCCCTCATAGTAAGAAAGAACAATAGCAGATGGCGACGCTAGACATAATAAGCATTTCACAGGAACAAACTTCACCACATGGTTCACAACACGGACATGCACATTCCAACATGTACCAATTAGTTACCATAGAAAAAAAAGAGGTTGGTTAAAGTTACATCGACTTTTGCATGCACATCACTTGAGATTATTTGATCACGTTGAGCAAACATTTAAAAAACCTCATTTTAACTTCATAAAAAGAATTAAAACAAACCACCGATTGTAACCAGGGCCTTAAGTCCCGGGCCTGTAGCTAAGCTAGTTAGATGAAGATATAATGTATTACCATCTGGGCGCTGAACTGATCTATCCATTAGGATCCGGCAGCCAATGGTCCGGCCGGCTACCGGTGACAGCAAATTAAGTGGCGCATGAATATATTACTATACCACTCAGGCCAACAACCTCCAGCACTCCAGGGGGCACAGAAACAAACTTCACAGAAGGTTCACTACATGTACATGCACATTCCAACATGTACCAATTCGTTAGAAGTTCCGTAGAGGAATGTGGACGTGGTGCGTGCGTGGTTTAGTAGTTGCAGTAGTGAATTTCAGAGTCCGTGATACGCAAAACTGGGATATTTCGTGGCAATTGAAAACAAAAGAATTGCTATTTTGAAAATTTTCCAACTCTCAGTATTAATTATCATCAGAAAACCCTCCCTCCCAGCCCCCAGCTACATTTAAACACCATATATACGCACTCGACTGTTAGGTATGAGAGTGTGTGTGCACACTTCCAGCACAACTCACTCGGTAGTAAATGTCATACATAAACTTTGCTTTGACCGGATGGTGTTAGGCGTGAATGATTTAGTTGCTGATGAACGCAGCTCATGTTTGAGAAGACGAGGAAAATTAGAAATTTCTTTCTTCACACGATTCGTATCATAACATGTCTCCCTCAGGAATCGGGCTACATTGTACATCATGTATAACTGACCGATGACTGTCTTAAGAGGTCATCAGTGACTCAACACAAGGCGCGGGTAGGAGCAAACTAGGTTCTGGGGGGGGGGGGGGCAATTCTTTTTTTTTTTTTTTTTTTGCACCCTCAATGCACCGCAAACAACCATCGCAAGTTATTTTATATGCATATTTTAGCATTCATTTAAATGAGTCGTCCTCAGTGGTGTGAGACAGATATGTGGTGTTAGTCCCACATATGTAATAATATTTTAAAAAAATTTACAACAAAAAGAGCAAAGTGGCTATGTTTCTACTATAAAAATGATAATCATTATTCCAAATAATACCGCAAAAAATGAGAATTATTTGCAATTTGAAAGGAGCCCCACACATCTTTTTCTCTACGGGCTCCGCATCTGGTAATGGTGGCTGGAATTGAGAAACCTGATCCTGATGGTCCACCAGCATAAGCGTATAAAAACTTTCGGCTAGTTTTTGGACCCTTAATGTACCATAGTTTTCAGTTATGTTTTCTTGTTTCCATAAATTATAAATGACTATTTTTAGTGCCTATTTTAGGTTTTTCAGTGCTTTTTTGCCTGCGTATTTCAACCATTTTTAGTGCCTAAACTTCGGGGCTCTAGTTATAGATATTGCTATTCATTTTTAAGTAGGCTATTTGTCACGTGAAACGTTTTCTCTATTAATTGCATTTCAATCCACTGTGTTTTTTGCTGTCGGGCTTCATTTCCCGCTCTTTGGCTATTTTTCAGCAATTTCTGTCATAACTGATAGTTTTGCTGGTAATTCGACATCACTATTGGAAACGATTGGGGGGGGGGGATTCCCCATGTTCACCCGTATTTGTGATGCAAAATTCCCGTATTTTTCTAGGAAATATGGTCAACGTAGTCTATATGAGAGAATGTATATTCCTCTTGTCGTGAGCGTCAGATAATATTGTTGCAAAAAGTTTTGTATGTCACCACCTGTTGAGTAAATTTGCGCTGGAAATCGCTAAAATGCTTAAATTCTAATTACTATGAATGAAATCGATCAAACATCGAAATTATTCAATAAAGGTGTTATTTTAGACACATTTTTATTCTGTTTTCCACTTAGCCATAGTAAAAAAACGAAACCAATATTTTTCAATTTGTACGTATAGGAAATATATTTATAAATTTTTTTAAGACATATTTTGCGCGTCGGATTCGTCTTTTTGTTAATCGAAAGTGATTAGAAGCACAGTCGTGCTGTCTAGTTGACAGCGTTGGAGGTGAATAACATTTTTCGAGGCATGGGTTCCGTGGCATCAAAGCTTTTTTTAAAACGGGTTCACAACCTCGGACACGCGGTAGGTGTTACGGTAGAAAAGTATCAATGAACACATGTTACAAATTTCGATAATTAACTCGGGAAAAAAATGAAGGAAATCGGGAATGCACACGGGAAAATACGGGAAGTCACCCCATCACAACAATACAAAGGCAAGTAAGGCTGCAATTTATCACTGAAAAATTACGGATGCCGAGAAATGCAGTGCCGACGCAAATCGCAGTGAATTGAAAAGTAATTCACGGGAAAAAAGACATTTTAACAAAATTTAACAGAATTTAACACGTGTAAGGCATTAAGATGAATGTGGCCGTAATTAATAATGATATTTGTGATAAACTATCATAATATAATTTACACACAAGTAATGAAAATAATCTTAATTCCAACAAAGAATAAAAATTCCGGTAGCTTCGTCAAAATGTTGAAAATTCGGGTAAAAACGGAAAATGTTCATGGAAAAAAAAAAAAGTCGACACAGCCGAAATAACGAGAATGTCCCGTAAAAGGGAGTCATATGGTCACAGCATACAGTAACAACGCGTTATAACAAGTATGACTTATAACGAGGCTCTCGCTATTACGAGTAGTTTGGAAATAATTGTCGAAGAACTAATGTTAAAGATACAAAAAAAATATTCGCTTACAACGAGTTATTTACGAAAGGAAATCGGAAACGTTTGCTATAACGAAAGCGGATATTCTCCGAAAAAAAGTTTTCCTTTCTCCTATCTTTAAGAATGATATGTAAAATACAGGGTGGACGTAGAAACTTTAAAACGTAGAAACGGGATACGTAGAAACTTTAAAAATTCATAAAAACCGGATAACCCTAATCTTCTTGTTATCTATATCAGAAGGTGGAAAAACGCTTCATTTTTTCTATATGTGTGTTTGTTGGGTAGGCGGGGCACGACCTGTGGTTTTGACAACGTTGTTAGCTCCCTTGAAAAATCCCCCCCCCCCGCCGCCCATCCTTTTTCAGAATATTTCACAACTGGCTATCGGGCAAACAGGTCTTAATCATTTTCTCTGCTTTAAGTGTTATTGAACATTTTTATAATGCAACAAATACTCTAGTTGCAAGAAACTGCTGCATTCCAGGGCAAAATTTTGCAAATTTGTGCAAGAGTTAAAGTGCAAATTTTAAATGCATAAGCAGCTAACTCTAGATGCATATTCCAGCAAAAGTAGTTCAAAATAGAAGGTGTGTGTATATGTGTGTGTGTGTGTGTGTGTGTGTGTGTGATATTTTCCCCATTTATGTTTCTTCAGTGCAAAAAATGAAAAGTCGTTTATAACGAGAAGTCCGTTCTAACGACAATTTCCCACAATGTGAACTACCGTTATAACGGATTTTTACTGCGTATTAGTTTCTACAAACACACACCACCCTCCCACTTCCGAGACCGACAGCCCGCGGACTGAAAAGGTTGCGTTAAAATGTTTCATTTGGTGCTATTCCCGTATAAAAACATTACGGGAAAATCTTATATTCCCGTATATCAGAAACATACGGGATGGGGGTGGGAAAAGTATTTTAGAGAATTCACATAAAATCGGATAAAACACCAGAGAAGGTGGTTCGTAATGTCTATTTTATGTCCCGCATTCGATATTTCGCAACAAAAATCACTCCGCGGAAATGAGAGAGAGAGAGGGATGAGCCGCAACTAAATACTCCGCCAGCCAGGGCAAGCATGCATTTTGGCACGTAATCTTTTAAGAGTGGTGAGTTCTCGGCACCCCCTTCGTTATACCCGGATATAAGAGGATGTCCCTCTGTCATCATCGAATTTCTGGGTAATTATTTTGTCTCTTCGAAACTTTCTGGTCTAGATAAACGACTCGATGTCCTCAGAGGCTCATAATCACCGAGATAAATCGATGCTGGAATCATGGCCTGATAATACGTAATAGTTTTCGTCAATCGTTATCCAATACTGTCAATGGGCGTACTAGGGGTGTATGCGGACTGGCGAAAAACCTTTGATAGAAGCCATCGGACAAAATCATTTTCTAACCTTCAGGAGTTATTTTCTAGTTTTGGAAAATATAAATCCAAAAAACAAAACTAGCTGAATGTAAAAAAGTAAATTTGTTTGATATATTTTTTACATTATCTATACATACTTTGCCAGAAGAAACCAGCGGCCAATCAGGACTCTGCGTTAGACTTGTGTACGGGCTCTCAGCTTCTTTCTGACCCCAACGTGTGACTTGAACAGACGTACTTCCCCCCACTGAGCAACCAGAAGTAAAGATTTTGGTAACCAACCCAAGGGGGGATCCCTGTATGACGTTTAGAATAAGACACGATATGACAGAAAGGAATAAAATACCTATTAGCTGTCACGCATGTTCCAGAAGTTTCTATCTGTAGGGAAATTCAGTTCATCCAAAAAGTCTATGATGTTCGAAACACAGGGTGTTCCGTAAGTCCTAATTCGGCCTTTAATCGCATAAACCGTTCGTCGTAGAAGCGTGGTTCCAATTCGAAAAATGCTCAAAATGTGGTCAGAAATCACTCTGTATCAGTTTGGAGATTGAAAATGCAGTGTACATTTTTTTTTTTTTTTTATCACACGCTGTACCTTCACTCTCGAAACTGGTACAGGATGGTTTCTGAACACAATTCGAGCATTTCTCGAACAGTTGATGAGATAAAGAGGCTTAATAGGCACTTACACGGGACACCCTGTACAATTAAGAGTTTTCATTTGGACGCAATGGATCATGAATTAATTACGAAAAAAGTAATGGGATGGCAGATCTCTCTTGTGCGTGTGTGTGTGGCTATTCAATAGTCCATCATCATTGTGGTTGCCGGTCATTATACCATGGTCAATACCACACTGCGTGATCATCTACCATGAAATTCCGAAATGAAGCTGACTTTGAATGAAATTTACCACCAATAAAATCACGAGATATAGAATATCATTCGCCTTAATTTATAATCCATAACCGAACGCGCGCGTTATAGATATATCTACAAGCACAAAGCATGTGATTATCGGTGACTGCCATATCGCGTGAACACAAGTCTCTCTTGGCCGCAAAATAACGTGTAGGACTCTGATGCATCATTCATATGGCGAGAGGGGTTGTGTAGTTATTGCAATAAGGAGAAATTACCGTTTCATTTGTCATCCTGTCCTAAAAAAAACCAAATGAGAAAAAGTTGTTGCCCCCCCCCCCCCGTCTGTCTTGAGGCTCACGTTTCGAATATTCGCGGAGGTATTTCAATTCAAAAATCGATGAAAAGGCCAGAAACAAGTAGTATGTGATTATCTTGTCCGTTATTTCATATGGTTTATTCGTTAGGTTATTTATTCGTTGCAGTCCCTCATTTTCAGTAACTTTCGAATTCAGATATCTCAGCGAATATTGTATCTACAAGTAGGGTCGTCATTTCAACTTTTTCCAGGGGGGAGGGGGGCAAAGAACATGTACTCAATGTATATATATATTTATTTATTTATTTATTTATTTATTTATTTATTTATTTGTATATATGTCATTTTTAGTATATTTTTAAAAGCCAGGGGGAGGTCGTTGCCCCCCCACCCCCTAAATGACGGGCCTGTTAACAAGGAAAGGGTGCCAAGATGTCGTGCTTCAAAAAATTCTTTAAAAAAATTTAAGCACGTGCATCTCACACCTAGAAACTAGGCCCGTCATTTAAGGGGGCCGCCCCCCCCCCGGCTTTTGAAAATACACTAAAAGAGGTATATATATATACATACATTGAGTACATGTGCTTCGCCCCCCCCCCCGCCCCGGAAAAAGTTGAAATCACGGTCTTATTAGAAACGCATAAAAACGAAAAGAATAGCGACGGAATGCAACTATTAAAGCTGCAAAAAATTACCGAAACGACAGCGCTTGGCTACTCATCGCCTCTCGCACATCTTGGTGATATCTACAAAAAAATTCTTTTTTTTTCACTGTTTTTTTACACAGTCTATATCTATTTTTTTTCCTTCTTTTTCTTCTTTATTTTTCTGTGCTGTATCTGATCTTGCGACATGAATAGAGGAATGAAGACCTTTCATCTAAACGAGGACGAACGCCATGACGGCTGGACGCCTCAGCAGCGTAAGCTGCGGTGCAAGAATCTGAACTGAATGTGTAACCATGAGTGGAACGTCGACGTGCCAAGTAACACAAGACGCGCTCACCGAACCTCAAGGACGCTCCCGGCACCGAGAGACGATCGACGGATGTTATATGCGAGATTTCTATTCATTGTTATTGGGCCCGATTTCCCTAAATCTATCTCTATGTTACTTGTTATTTAATAAAATTTCCGGACACATCCACCCTACGGGAACACTTCTGAGAGATGTGAAGTGGAGCGTGTCCGGTCAGCACCTCTTAGAGATAGAAGGCCTCCGCAGTCTGCTTGTGACGTCAGTAAGTAGTCCATTTTCCCTCAGAATATTCAGGGAAAAAAATTTCCCTGCTCGTGCCAGTATATCGTTGTGAGGGAAAAGAAATGATCGGGCTCAGAATTGGCGATTTCTATGCCCCACATCCAATCAACATGCGGTATTTGTTAGCCAATCATGAATATTCTACGCCAGAATAAGAAACGAAATAGGATGCTGTGTTTCAAAATGTGGCAAACTTGCTAGGTAGTCTTGAATGACGATTATGGCAAACACTGCAGAGGCCTTCTATCTCTAGGAGGTGCTGGTCCGGTCCTTCAATATCAATGTATCTGATATTGTGTTGTTTGAATGATGTCACTGTAGGGTTGCGGGATTTTTAGATTCATTCTTGGCCTCTATTGGCGTTAAAAATATTAAATAGAATCAGAAGCAATTTTTTTCGAAACTTTTCGAAGAGACACCTTGGAACCCTGTGCTTGAAATTTTTATCTAGTTTGAAATTGATTGTTCTGGGTCGCATGAGGTCCGAGAGTTACACTCTTGCTTCTGTCAATTCGGAGCCCGGGGGAGATATTAATGTGACCCCCCCCCCCCAGATTAGAACTCACTAATCTAATCTCTTCAACTAATACAGTGAAAATCCTATAAAACGGAGAAACGGAATACATTAACCTTATCAAAAGTGCATTGGGACTAGCGATTAGCATCGTTATATAGGTGATTATCTTTATAGAGGGGTATCGTCATACAAGAGATTTTCACTATGTATTAATAGTGTTATGGAGGGATTCCAAGTATATTTTGCCACCTGAACGAGAATTAATTGAACTAAACGGGAAAATCCAACTTGAAATCAGAAATTTGGTTTCAAAATTATATAAAATTCGAGTGCGGCCCAAAAGTGCATTTTCTCCTCCCGATTCGCGACTCAAAATCGGTTGGTTTTTTTTTTCCTCCCAATGTGGCCCAAACAGTTTTTTGGTTTCCAATGCGGCCCAAACAGCTTGAATTTCGCCAGCCCAGTTCCAGAGAGTGAATTTGTTATATCCGTATCAATTTTGTTTTGCACGAATTCATGGAGAGTCTTCATGCAGACCCGTGTTTCCCAAAGTGAGAGCTATCGAACCTTGTGGGGGAACGGGGGGGGGCGGGTTGGAACGAACCAGTATGGCGGTAGAAGGTATAAATACAATATAGTAGTGTTTCTCAACCTTTCTGAAAACAAATATCAGTAAAATGTCTGAAACAATATGACGGGCCACTTGTGTCCCGTATTACGGGACATTCCTGTAATTATCGTTGTTCCGATTTTTCTTATACATTTGTCCCGTTTTTTAAAAGGTATTTATTTGAATTTGTAATATTTACTAAAGTCGTAATACACACGGTGTGTTTTCATAATATAAATTATATTTTACGGTAAATATCATAAGTATTCATCTCACATATTTGTCAGGATTACCGTTTTTCCAGCAATTTTTTTGATATTTTAATTACGATTCGTGATCGTGCCTACTTCTGGCAATGTTTTTGATGGTAGTTGGCGATGTCCCGTATTTTTCTGCAAATCGTAGCAACCCTTTATTTCCCACATCCTTCACCCATTTTAGAAGCAATTGTCAAATTGCATTTAAGGCAATAAATTGCAATTTTTGGCACAATATCCCGTATTCAGAACAACAATTTCCCGCATTCTTCTCGATGATGTATAAGATATAATTTTATTTGAACCGATATGGATATTACGAACATCAATTTCTACGGGTGAGTAATTATATCGAGTGTTCCTGCAGACCACCTATGGTATCATCACGGACCACCTCCGGTCCCTGGATCACAGATTGAGAAACGCTGCAGTATAGGATCTCCTATATGTAGGTGATGAAAAATTTGTTTTTCTAGGAAAGGGATTGTAGGAGAAATAAGTTCGGAAGACTGATATTTACTAAAAAAAATTGGAAATCAGTAGTAGGTAGCCATTTTTTCAGATATTTAAATTTTATTTTTAAAGCGTAGACATGTGAATCATGAAATTTTAGGAATAAGCATTATCTGAACTTGCAACAATACTTAAATTGAATTATTCTCCTTACCTGTATTTCATAACAAAGCCCGCGAGGAAACTAGGGAAACTTAAGTCGCGATACATCCAACACAAGAGATTTTGCAGGTAATGGCGGAGTGTTTCCTTCTCAAATCAAGTAGAAATTGCGACAACATAGCAGTTTTTGTGACTTCAATTAAGTATAATTACCGAGGCCTGCGCCCTCATCAGCCCGCATAACAAGGTCGTCTCGGGGCCTAATGCAGTAGTCATGCGGGACGACGCATTTTTATCGCTTTTGTATATCTGCTTCAGCGTTTCTCGGTATCTTTTGCCCCGTATATCTACCCACTTTGTTATAATAATCCATGTCCCGGGGAACCCCCCTGTCGTAATATTCATTTTAGCAATTATTGTATCGTAGGGGTTCCCTAGTTCAACTCCCGTTCGGGAAGGAACTCGTGTTTTTTTCCCCAAATACTGGAAACTGTATCCTACCCGTTATTCTCACAGAATACCCTCAGGGATGCCTAAGGGAACCCTCGCGGAGAGAGACGCGCTTCTCTATTTACAATACGCATTTAATCTCTCCCGTTATTGTTATTTCCACGTGGGAGATAACAATAAGTGAGCAAGAGTCCCGTTTTTTTTTGCACTGTTAATGATCTATTAAAATAAGGACCGCTGTTTCGGGTGATAGGAGCGACCCTGATTGAAATCATAGTGTATAATAGTACTATTATATTTGAATGATATTGTATTTCATTCCGTTTAAATTTTGTTCATTATAGCGCTTGTTGAATGAATTTCGAAAAATATTGATTCTCTCACGTTTTCAATTGATACGTTGTTTGAAAAACAGCTGAAAAATTGATGGTTTGATCACGTTTTAAGCCGGTTCTTCTTTGAAGCCTTTAAAATACAGTGAAACCTTGATACAACGATACCCTACGAACCAAGAAAGCATATCGTTATCGTTATATCAAGAGGTATCGTGATCAGCATCATCATCATCATCAGGCCCAATTATATTGTTGTTGGAATCTCTTCTGAACTGGCGTTGTTAATTAAACGCAAAATGCATTTGAAAATATTCATTCACAACAACAAAAATCTGATTGAATAGTTGATTTTTGAATTTGTGTTGTTCAGTTGTGTTCACCCTGTAACATAATTTCTTTCACAACACTTTTGTGTAGTTTCACTGCAACTTCCCCAACACTTTCGGAGGAGGTAGTGAGTGCAAAATACGGATGTAATTAGGCACATTTTTCAAACATAAATGTATCGTTGTAGCAGTTTCGAGATCTCCTCATAAAAAATGGCGTTATAAAGGATCGTAGTAAAGGATATCGTCGTATCGAGAGTATAACATCAGCTTACAGGCGATTCCAAACAAGATTCGAGAGGGATTTACCGTTATATCGAGTATCGTTGTAGCGAGGTTGCACTGTAAAACAAAACTGTTAATTAGGGGCCATTCAAGTATCGCGTCAGCATATTTTTAGAGATTTTTGGCTACCCTGTAAGCCATACATGCTTAACCCATAGCCAGCGGGGTTTTGATGTTTCCCGCCACTCAAGCCAAATTTTGTAAAAATGAACTAAGTGGCACATTTACAGATATATTTTAATCGTGTTTTTCTTAAGTGACCCGTGGCACAATTCCAGAGCATTTAAGTGGTCCGTGGTACATTTTAAGGTCACTCAAGTAGGCCCGCGGCGCATTCACGGAGCCACTCGAGTATCCCCGTGGCACAGTTCCAGAACGCTTGAGTGGTCCGTGGCACATTTAGAGATCGATTACGTGACATGTGACACAATTTTAGACCATTTAAGAGGCCCGCAATAAAATTCTACATCACTCAAGTTAACCGCGGCACATTCCCATATTACTTAAGTGATCCGCGGCACAGTTCCAGATGACTTGAAGGATGCGCGGAACACATTTAGGGATGACTAAAGTGGCTCTATAGAGGACTTATCAATAGGAGGAATGTCAGTTCACAGGTGCCAACAAACTAGGGAAAGGTTGTTCCCGTTTTTGACATACCCAGTAACGGTGCCATTAAGAATGTTTCATATTTTTATAAAGGGTGGTTGATGACGTAGCATCATTCAAACCCCCTCCCCAACGATGCTGACGTAATGACGTAATGCTTAACTCACCCCCTCCCCCAGCAGTAAAAGAGGGCTGACCATGAAGAGAGGGGGTTTCAGGCCAATGAAAGAACTGAAATTTAGTCACTCTTAATCGTATTGTTTTTTATTTAATAGTATTATTTTGCTCGAACTTCTAGAAATAGTATGCGTGAAATCTACGGAGATGATGCTTTATATAAGAATCTGCGATCTTGTTATATATTTGAAAGCATCGGAAATCATCCGAGTACAAGTGGAACTTCAGTTAACGAGAGGTTCGGTTAACGAGCAATTCGCATAACGAGCAAACATTTTGAACAAATTTTGACTCGGTTAACGAGAAATGATCCGCATTACCAGAAAATTTGGGCTTTGTTTATTTATTTTCATGTTATCACAACTGAGCTGATGGTTTGTTTTTTGTTTTTTTTTTTTTTTGCTTTCGCCCGCACACTTATGGAATTGTGGGTAATATTCTCCCCTACAGTCTCCGATAAGTGTGCCTCACTCGGAAAATGAACACACGTGCGAATGTGAATATTTACGATACGGAACTAAATGTAGCAGTGCAACCATGCGTATGTGCGCTCGAAGTCTTCTTCTTTTTTTCTTTTTTTTTTTTGTTAATTCTGCTTGGAGAAAACTGTGGACTGATTGCATTACCGGACGTGACTTTGAGGGGCTAGCTCATGAACAAGAGCCACTACTTGTCGAAGAGATTGCGTGCTTGGGGGAAGACCATGGACTGGAGGTGCATGAGGATGACATTCACGAACTAGTGGTGAAAAATACCTAGGACTTGCTGGTAGATGAAGTGACGGATCTCTTTTGCACGCACCAGCAAGAGTTTCTGGACGGTGAGTACCTCACATAAAATGAGTTTGGAGAGATGTGTAAAATGTGGGAATTTGTGCAAAACTCTGTCGAAAAGAACCACCCAAATAAAGCTGTTGCAGTGTGCGAGCAATAAATCTGTCCAACGAACACTGAAATTTCCCATTTCCCAGAAATCCTGAAAAGGAGGCAAAAGCAAGTGTCAATGGATAAGGTTCTTTTAAGTCCGTAAATCGTCCTAAGCGATAGTCCTCCGCTCTCTCATCGTTTAGAGTTAAGATGATTTGTAAACATTATCGTATTGTATGTTTATTTACGGCGTTATGTATATCATATATAATTTAATGTATCGGGAGCATCAAATTCTCTCTCCTGCTCGCGTGATGTTAATGGTGCTACCCGAGTAATGTAAGCTGTAATAGTAGTAGAGTAATCTTTTGTTCTGTTATTTTAATTGTAATGCAATGTAAATTGTTTTGTAAGGTGAATTGTCAACCTTGGGCCAATGATGCTCCGGGGATGGAATGATTTTCCATGTAAAGGATTTTGTAAGTTTGATTCGAATAACGAGCTATTCGGAAAACGAGCACGTTGGCGGAACGAATTAAGCTCGTTAACCGAAGTTCCACTGTATTTGAATCTAGAAGACGAAAGACGGATGGCGATACCTTGAAAGCAGTAATCGAAGATAACCCAAAATTGTCCACTCGCAATTCAAAAGAAATTCTGAACATCTCTAAATTCAATTCGCGAACATTCAGCGGAAGTCGGAAATGTATGGATAAGCATTCAGTGTGTATTCTGAAAACGCAACGAAAATATCGATTATTTTTCTTTGGTCACCTGAATCCCGTAGGATAATCCGGGCATGTTTTATCACATCCGCATACTGACCAGACATCGCAACATCAAACTTTCATTTGATCCGCTCCTTACAAAATCCTTTACATGGAGAATCATTGGCTGATTTATAGCTTTTTTAGATGAGGACGCGGAAAGATCCCGGAATGTATGTTGAAACTGCGGAAAAAGTGCATAGAGTACTTTGAGAAACGGAGGTAAAATCCGAAATTTCTTTTCTTATGAAAAGGGTCCCCAGAAAAATGAAATCCGGTTGAAGTTTTCTAGAATTTACAAGGTAGGGCCTCAGAAAAGCCACTTGGCCCCATGATGCTCTTAAGACGGCCCAGCATGCGAGATTCCCGATGAAAATTCATGAAATCATACTTTGGGTGGAACATCCAATCTACTTTCTACTTAGTACCATGACGTCCGATAGACGTCAAAATTTGGTCATTTTTCTGAAAAAAAATTTCGTCATTTTTTATGACCATAAATAATTACAGCCACGAAACTATAAGATTTTCGATCATAAATATAACGTTAATACTGGTTGTATAGAATTTAATACAGTGAAACCTCACTACAATGATACTCGATACAACGATAAATCCTTCTACAACGATACTTTTTTCGAATCTTATTTAGAATTGCCTCCTCTCTGTACAACAATAGCCTTTACTACGATAAATCCCTGTATAACGATAGTTTTTTAAGGAGATTTCAAAACTTCTGCAACGATATTTTTTACATTTCGCTCAAAATTACCTTCGATATATTTATAAATTGCTCACCAGGTATTGTTTATTTCGATAATGATTAATAGTATCGGGGTATTTTGCACTATCTACCCTCCGAAAGTGTTAATGAAGTTGCCGTGGGGGCTACTTTCTGTATAGTACGCGAAAGTGTTATGAAGGAAACTGCTTTACAGTGTGAAACAAAACTAACAATTTTATTCATCAACTACTATTCACTTTTTGTTACTGATACTGTCACACTGATACTTTTTGTTGCGAATAAATGCATTTTACGTGGTATTAACCACGCCAATCCAGAGGAGATGCCGACATCGTAAATTGAGCGACGACTGATGATGCTACCTCTCGATATAACGATAACCTCTCTACAACGACATTTTTTCTTGGTCCGCAAAGTATCGTTGTGTCGAGGTTTCACTGTAATTTTCATATACTCAGAAATAAATTCCCAAGTCTTCTCGCAGACCTATCGTCATCTCTACGGACTATTGGTTGAGAAACGCTGCTCTATCTATCCAATGCCCACTACTAAACTACACATGCACCTCGTCCATACTTCTCTGCGGATCTTTTAACGAATTGGTACATGTTGGAACATATGTGTGTACATGTAGTGCAGTGGTTCTCAACCTTTGGAAGCCCGCGGCCCGGTTGATTTCTTTTTTGTGAGGGAAGGCCATGTCATACACACGACTAATAGGGAATAAATGGGGAAAAATGAGACAGTTGTGAATCATTCACGGCCCGGTTTGACTGATGTCAGGGACCGGTACCGGGGCCGCAGCCCAGCGGTTGAGAAACACTGGTGTAGGGAACCTAACTGTGAAGTTTGTTCCTGTGTAATGCTTGGTATATAGTGCTGCTCTATGCCATCTATTTTTCGAACTATGAGTAAAGTGTAATGATTAAATAAATGTACCGTTGTGTGGGCTGGTTGCTCTCTGTGTCGAGACTTTTTAACGGGAAGATCGTCTGGCTCGCATATGCGCCTCGAAGTTAAGAACCACAGAGAACCAGCCAACTTCAGCCGACCACCACTATGGCGACGGTGGGGTTCGAACCTCGCGATGCGAGTTCGTCACTATGACCACTCAATCCCCGCCGCGGCTCTGTCCAATGCCTGCCGATTTTAATAACCCTATAGATCCAGATATAATTATCGATAGCTTTCCGCCATAACTTTTAAACGATAATGAAAGGTAACTCCGCATTTAGATCTTAAAATACGGAAAATTACATTTTTTTTCCGAATAGTATTCATTTCCAAAATGAGTGTCGTGAAAAAATCACGGCAATTAAAATTAGCAAAACAATTTCGAATTTTTAAAAATTTTTAGTTTTCGAAACAAACTTTTCGATAACGGACACTTATGGCGCACGAAAAATTTGTCCGCTAACGGGCAGTGTCCGTTTATAAATAGTGAAATGGAACTTTCTTATACGGGGCTCAAAAAAGTATCCGTTAACAGGAATTCTCTATTGAAATCCTGGATAACAGTGCCTTTTTCTCTATTTTTTCCATTTTTGTCATTTTGACAGAATATAATTTACGTTCATTCATATAATTAACGTATCAGTCTCCATATAAAATTGATGAAAATCGTATAATGCGTATCATCATGACGTCCATTAAATGTTACAATTTCATCATTTCTAATGACACCAGTCCAAGGAAAACTTTCGTTGTTTCGACGTCTTTTCATCACCATAAATAGTTATGGCCATAAAGTTATGGGGTTTTGGTCGTAGTCACATCATCAATTTTAGTTGCATGAAATTAAATAGTTTTCATTTCAATCAGAATTGTATTCCCAAGTCTACCTGCGGACCACTGAGCGAGAAACGCTTCTCTATCCAATACCTGCTGATTTTATGAAACTTTAGGTCCAGATATCATTATACTAGTAGCTTTCGGCCATAGTTTTTAAACAATAATGGAACATAATCCCGCTTTTAAAGCTTAAAAGTTCTACTTTTTATGGAATAACATTTAATGTGTTCCATGAAACCTTCACGGTGATTAAAAATCGGCAAAGAAATTTTGAATTTTAAAATATTTTCAGAACTTTTATGTGAATTAAACCTCTCTATAACGGACACTCGTGTACGCCGAGAAGTTTGACCACTAACAGGAACTATCCGTTAACAGGTAGTTAAATGAAACTTTACTTTTACTCTTTTGAGAATTTACAAAAGCGTTTATTAACGGGAAGTGTCCGTTCAAATCTTTGATCTCAACCTGAACACGATGATCATTCAAATTTCTGGAACAATTCGACGAACATTACATTTATTCATACAGTTACTGATCAAATTCCCGAATAAAATTCATGAACATTGACATCTTCTTATGACCGTAAATAATTGCAGCCAAAAAATTATGTGATTTTTTGATCGTAAATTTGTATGTAATATTTTTGTGCGGGAAATTTATTCATTTTCATTTTAATCAGAAGTAAATCCCCAAGTCTTCGTAGCAAATCTATCTTTCTCTAAGGCCGGCATTACCCTATAAAAGTTTGATAAAAGTACTTTTATTGAAGTTGAAAAATGCAACCAATAAGAGCATTGGTAACATTCCAGCAAACGCAATCGATCCCCTCATTGGTTGTATTTTTCGAGTTTCATAAATGAACGTTTATGAAACTTTTATAGTGTAATCCCAGCCTAAAACCCAAGTCTACTTGCGGACCTTAGCCTTCGTGTGCAGAAAATGACCATGGTGCGACAAAAATGATCAAACTTCGTGACTTATCGTCATCTCCACGGACGACCAGTGAGAATTCTCGATAACGGACGGAGATGAGGCCGAGACGTTTGACCGCTAAAGGAAAGTGTCTTCAAATTGGTAATGAAATGCATTGATAGCTTTCAAGAAAGTATCTAATGTTCAAATCTTCTATGCCAGATATACCACTAATTTAAATTTGGTCATACAAGTAACGTGTCAGTCAAAATTCTAGAATGAAATTCATGAAAATCCCTTAAAGCGTAGTGCTGTTATAGTATATATAGTCGGCACAAAAAAAATTTAACTTATTCGGGAGGAACATTCTTTCCACGTAGTGTCATGACATCCAAAACCATATAAATTTGGTCATTTTCGATAACACTAGTCTAGTGTTCATGCATCAAAAAAATCAATTTCACGGCTCCAAATTTCACCAAGTGAAAATACTGCTTCAAATTTTGGGTAATTTTTTTTAAATTTCTCTGTTTTTCATTTAAAATCGTATAAGATTTACAAAACCACCCGCTTAAAAATTTGGAGAGGAGTGAAATTACTCTTCAAAATGAATTTTCTCGGATAATACTGTAGTTTGAAGAAAACTTCCGTCATTTAGACGTCTCTTTATGACCATAAATAATTATAGTCAGAAAACTATGCGGTTTTTTTTATTGTAAATGCATCATTAATTTCAGTTGTACGAGATTTAATCATTTTGATTTTACAGTGAAAAACTGGCCCCATAACGGACACTTTCCTTCAGTGGATACCTTTTTGAATTATTACGACGGGCCTCCCCCCCCCCACCCACACACAATATATTTCACTATCCATTAACGGACACTTCTCATTAGCGGACAAAATTTTCAGTCCCCATGAATGTCCGTTATCGAGAGATTCTACTGTAATCAGAATTACATTCCCAAGTTTATATCTTCGGACTATCATTTGAGAAACGCTGCTCCATCCGATGCCTGCTGATTTTAATTACTCCATAGATCCATATATAATTATTAATAGCTTTCGGCCATAATTTTCAAACATTAATAAAAGATGAATCCGCTTTCAAGGGGGTTGGTGCAAGCAAGTTTTTCGAAAAACACATTTTTGAATTTTTAAATTTTCATATAATACGAAATTTTCTGTCTAACTGTGTGTCCAAGTTTCTGTTCTACCTGCACAAGAAATATTTTAATATAAACTGCTTTTAGGAGTTATAAATGCTAATGTTTTCTATAATGAAATGCTCTTTTCTCAGAACTAAGTTTTTTGTTAGATAAGGAACATTTCTCCGATCACCACTCGTTCAAATGTCTTTAAACTCTTTGTGTGTCTCTCAACACCATGGTGTTACATACTTTAACGCTCGGGATTTTTTACTAACATTATCTAAAAAAAATTTTTTTTGCAACAAAATATAGTTAAATTTCGGTGATTTTTGAAAAAGTAGCATGTTGTTAAGTTAAAATTCGAGAAAAAAAATAACCGACAATTAAAAGCCTAAAAGCTCGTTTTAAAAATTTTTATAAAGATATTTATAGTGTTTGAGAAAAATTGAGTTCCTAAATTGAATAGAAAATTTTTAAATGGCCCTTATAAAAGAATTGAGATCTCTCCCATAGGAAAGCATGGGAAGCCAAGGTCGTGCACCAACCCCTTTGAATCTTAAAACGCGGAATATCTTACAACTCCGGAAAATTTCGACTTCAGAAATGCGTTCCCATCAATGGTTGACGGTAATTAAAAATTAGATGAGGAAATTTAAAATTTTCCAAATTTTTAAACATCACAAAAAAAAAAACATTAAATATACAGAAATTGAACTTACCGCGTGTGTGTGTTTGAAGTTTTCCCACAAAAAAAGCGGAGAATCGAAAACCCGTCAATTGGCGCGCATGTCTCTGGGAAACAGAATCGACCGGAAAAAGCAACAGTTTGGTGAAAAGAGCGGTGGAAAGGGAATAAACGCAACAGGTCCGATGACACTTGTTGGTGGCCCTCTCGGTGTGTTGCCGTCTCTTCTCCCGGTTTGTTTTGTTCTTTTCACATTCTTCCCGGATAATTTTAAAAAATTTTTAAAAAATTAAAATTAAAAACTAATAAATATCTTCTGTCTCTAAAAAAAAAAAATTTCCTCTCGTCTTCGTTGTTAGGAGAGAAATAGGGGAGAATGTTTTTCCTTCCCGGACCGTTTTTCGGAGCATTCGGAAAATGCGTTCGACGCTCGCTGTTTCTGGAGGTCCTCTGAAATAACAACAAGGATGGGAGAGCGATTCCCCTCTCTCTCTCTCTCTCTGTTGCAACATTACAAGGACGACAAGTGGAGTCCGGGGTGGGCGATGATAAGAGATCGAGTCGGTACAGATGAGAGTGAGTGAGTGAGTGAGCACCATACGGTGAGGCATGGTGTGAGTTGCATCCAAAAAGGTGGATACAAGAAGACTCCCCTCAAACCCGCATATTGCAGCGCTTGCGCTCTGGTCTCGATGTCTCTGATAGGACAACTGCTATCAACTAGTCTTCGTTTTTCGGGAATAACCATCTCTTGCCTACACCTCAGTCTTCACTTATTTAGTGCGTCCCCCCCCCCAAACTCCTACTCCAAAAACACGGTACAAGATGTTGCCACCTCCTCCATCACCCACACATGCAACACACTCCGGATCCGATACCACACCCTCTCTCTCGGTAAATTCATTTTTATTTTCATTATTATTATTTCGACATCCGCATCAACTAAATTTTTCGTGGAAAATGATGTACGGGGATGATTTTCTTATACACAGGTGCTGGGTGGATCTGGCTACATCCTTTGGACTTACAGTCCGGCCTCGGTATAACGTCAACAAAAAAATTATACGCGGGGAGGACTCGCCTATCAACAGCTGCTACATATAAATGCAAACACAAAGTTCGCAACAGGCAAATGACCCAACGAGGTGAATGAAAAAAAGATGTCTATAAAAATTATGGATGTGTCAAATATAATCAAAATACAGTAACCCAATATAAAAGCGCATATCACCAAAATAATGATAATAATAATTGATAATATATAATACACTTCCCACTCTCGATTTCCCCCACTATGTCTGTCGTACTTCTTTTTCAACGTGTCAATTGTGTTAGAATTCTCCGAAAAGCAAAGGTTGTGCAGCGGTTGCTTCCACGGGATTATGACGCTCGAATCCGGTTCTCACTGCAGTTTCTAGCTCGCGTTGAGGTCGATTCTTCAGAATGGGCTTGGAATATCTTCTGGACAGACGAAGAGCATTTTCACTTGGATGATGCAGCCAGCGGGGACGCAACTGGGGGGGAGGGGGAGAGCAGGTTTGTCTCGTGCCTCAGGCGCCAGACTCGAGGGGGTGCAAATTTCATTCTGAAATATCTCCTTCAACATTACAAGGGGACGTGAAAATGGGCGCTAGCCCCGGTTGACCAATCATCTAGTTGCGGCCCTGGCAGCCAATACTCACTACTGTCGAATGTGGGAACCAGAAAATCCGCACGCTAGCTTAGAGGTTCCGTTGCATTTTACTGCATCATTTATTCTCGGTCCCTAAGTTCTACGAGGAATTACGTTCTACAGGTCCAGTGGCATGTTCGATCACCGGGAAGCGATATGCATTGCTGTTACAGAACGAAATTGTCCCGGCTCTGCAAGCACGTCACTGCCTTGGAGCAGACACAATCTTTATGCAAGAAGGAGCTCCTCCATACATTGCAGTGTGCGTGTTAAGAATGTTCTTAAAACACATTTTACAGAAGAACGTGTCATCAGCCGGCACTTCCCTAATCTATGGCCTCCTCCTCGCATCGATCCCGGACCCACGCGATTTTCGGCTTTGGGGCATTTGAAACGTCTGGTAAGTCGTGACAATCCAAGAAATTTACCTGACCGTAAATTCAGCATTTCACGCCACGTGCTGAACATTTTCCCGCACCCACTTCGGTCAGTTGTGGCGCCATCTTGCGATTTCACATGGTATCTGAAAATGATGGTCATCATGTGGAACATGTTTTGTTGCAGTAACAATTGCAAAAGTGTTTAACAGTTGTTAAAATTGAAAACGTTTGACTAAATGTATCAGTTCTTAGTACAACGCCCTCTGACATATATATATGCAACTAATCCCCCCCCCCCGAAACAAACTTTCATCACCTAATGAAGTCCTCCACAAAATTTCACAATTTTCTGATGACTGGTTTCAGCTATAGGCTACTTTAAAATTGGGTTATTTAATTATGGACGCCATGAGTACTTTGTTCAACATGCTAAAAAAGTAATTTTGTTTGAGATTTATTTTGATTTCTGAATGGTGCGTAGTTTCTTTGAAACAGTTTAAAAAAAATACTCGGTGCTGCTTGAGTTTTCTCAAGGTACTTTGTTTGAGGGTGAAGATGTCTGAAATACATTCCAAAAGTTACTGTTGATTCGTATAAGAACCAATGCTGCCCGACAGTTTATTGACCCATTTGAGGAATTTACCCAGCTCTGATGAACTTACAAAGTAGCCGACTTGAACGATAGGCTTATCGTTCAAGTCCTGTTTGGTCAAAATTTGGCGGAGATTGGTCCAAAATTGTTGGTTTTTATAGCGGTAACAGACATACAGATAATCAATTTTATATCGGCTACAGTCGGTTACAACGAAATCCATCGAAGATTCTGCGAAATTATGTCGTTACAACCGAAAGTTACATTTTACGATTCTTTTTTTTTTAACAAAAAATCAATCACAGGCAATCGAATATACTATGCAAAAATATTTTATTTCTTCATGATCAGGGTAACCATATTTGATAGAGAAGAACTCGAGAAATTGGGACAATGAACGGAACATCGCCAATTCTCGCCAAAAATTTTGCGAAATCGCCAAATATTGAGTACAAATAACTTTTTGTGAGGAATACGCCAAACTTGGCAAATGAGTGAAATGAATATTTATAGCCATATTCATTATGCACAATTTATAAATTATACTACAAATTATCTTTATTCCTAATTCCAGTAAAAATTAGGAATTGGAGCAATCTTCGTTAAAAAAAGGGGGCATTTTTAGAAAAAAAAAATCCGGGAAAGGCGAAATACGGAAATATTTTGTATAGTGATCATGTGTCAATAAGAAAGTTGGAGCTCCAAACACAGGTAATAAATATTTTATTCTGCTGTAGGTGTAGGAGAAACGATAGACGAACATTCCTTGAATGCGATCAGCTCTAATCTTAGGAATTTATGGGAAAACGTTATTGAGACGGAAACACAAAAGTGACGGAAAATTCGTTCTCGCTTTGATCGCTTTCCACCGAAGTTATAAGAAAGGTTCATGAAAATTATTCTCCACGCGGACCGCAAATTACTAACGTTACAGCCGAGATGTTGTTATGTTACAACCGCGAGGTCATTAACCGAGTAACCATCAGTAACCGAGGTTACTGTTTTTTATATACTGTGTATATAATATATAGTTAATCTTACGGTGCCCAAGCACATCCTATGTTTATAATACGTGGTTGATGTCATTTTAATTTTTACCGACATAACGGTCCTGAAGGTGCTAAATAATCACCAGGAGCTAGCTGGTCACAAATGTCGAAAAGTGGAACGCCTACAACAATTCTAAGCTGCCATGTGAATACATGTGTGAAGATATGATATATAGAACCGTGATAGTATATGCCATCCCCGTAGATCGTCAAAGAGCGACAGGATATCGTTCCACCGACTCGAACCAAATACTTCAACATCGCCTTGGATGAAAGACTCAGATTCAAAATCCACACCAAAAGCACAATCAATAATGCTCAGATCCAACTGGAGAATCTCTTGTGATTCTGTTATCCGAAATCCAAGCTTATCTTGGGAAAAAGTTTTGTCGTGTAAACTGAGTATTCATCCAGTTTTAATGTATGGGGCCTCTCAACTTGTGCTTTCACATCGGAGGGCAACATATGCGATCTACAACGGTACCAGAATCACGTCGCCCTCAGGCGCACCTCGCTAGAACACCAAAATTTTTCCACCTCATTGAGCGTCACAGAGTTGAAGGTGTCGTCTATGTGCACCCACATCAAGACGCTGCCTCGTAATTACTTCGAAAAATAGGAAAGGTCGTTTCACACCAATACCTGAGAGAGATCTCAAATTATGACGCTCACGAGTTTCTAAATCTAAAGCCAGGGCCACACTCGCGTCAAGCCTAGCCTAATAGTCATTCGCAAATATTTGCTTTCAATGTTTGCCTTTCCCTGCTATAATGAAGCACTATTGGTATAGGCTAGCTACACATTGGCCCAGTCTGGCTTAATGTTCCTCAGACTATTGCTTTCAGAACAATTTACTGCGCCAACGTTTGTTGTGACTTCGACCAATGTGAGGCAACAATGATTGGAAGATAGGGAAGAAGGCGGTTCCATTGTCTTGGCTGGGGGCTGGAACGTCCCGGTCGTTCTTTTTGACCAGCCTTCCAATACCTTCCATCCTCTACCATTTCACTATTATTGCCAATGATGGAGCGGTCCACTATTTGGTCATGACCAAGCTTGAAACGCATTGGGCCCGGCTGGACACGAGTGTGGCCCTAGCTTAAGGCCTAAAACATATCCCATACTGAATATGTGTCCGAATTTTGAGAACTAACTGTGCGTTAGGAACTAACCCCCCACCCCCCCCCCCGAGAAAATCCTGCTTACGCTACTGTATGTGTGTCAGAGCTTGACAAATCCCAGACGCCGGGTTGCCATTGCGACTAAAAAGTTGGTATTGGCGCCTAAAATTTTTCTAATTTGTCCTAGTATATGTATTTGTAGATATTTAGATATTCAATGGCGCAACCTGCAAGACAATGTTCAAGACTAACTCACGGACTGAGGCATTAATGTGGGACAAACTGGTGGATTCATATGCATACACTCTGTTCAAGTTTGGTGTCAGACCGTCCATCCTGTACCACAGCTCATAGACCATCTCGTATCGAAAATGTTTCCATTACCCCAGTAATGGAACTTTCTTAAGAACTTTCTTACAACGCACAACCCTCAAGCTTAAACTTGCCAAGATAAAATTCCTGTCCTAAGAAATTGGTATCGCGTGGTAGAAGGCCATGTGTCATATCCGTATATCCATTGAAAACAATCGTGCAATCGGATTAAATTCGATCGTGGGGGGAGTAGAGAAATCTCATTTAACATAAGAAATCACGTGAGAGGAATGTCTTGAGTCGATATATCGCCCTGTGGTCTCCGAATACGGCTAAACGTGTCCAGATTGAACACGCATGTAAGGACGCCCATCCATAAATTCGACAAAATTTCCAAACGATTGTGTAAATCTCACACGGTATTTTTTACTGGGCATCTTTTCGTAGCCCGTACACGACACACTCCTCTGTGGATACATCCAGGGTAAAGTCCAGGGTCGTTACGAATGTATCGAAGTTTTCCGCTATCAGCGGTTTCAGTTTCCGGGTATTTTTCACGGTGGCATGAAATGGTCACTCCGATACGTTTTTTTACATAGGATAGAGGACATTCGTTTGGATTTTGGAGAGATTTGTGTCACGATTCATACATAACCTCCGTTTCGGAAAAAATTTATTTGTGTGTGGGGGACTTTTTCATAACCTTTCAGAACAAATACGTCGGTTGTCTCTGAAATGGGCGTCGTAGAGAAAAATATTTTATCATCCTTTGTGTGTGTGTGTGTCACGCCACGTTTTATGCTCACGAGAGATGATTTGATCGGTATCTGCAGCTTATTTGCCGATGTTGAATGAACTCGCACAAGACAAAGATATGCTCTGAATCCCCTTTTATCAGACCTGGAGGCAGAGAAAGTCAACCAACCCAATTTATTTTTCTTATATACAGGGTGTCTGCGCTAAAGGTATCAAGAAGGCTTATACCGGGAGAACCACACATACTAGTTGCGAAAATGTTGCACCGTCGACAGGGGATTGTTCAACGTTTTCCCACCAAGGTCGCGCATGCAAACTGTCAACAGCTGCTTTGAGATACTTTTCACAGAAGTTGCGCGATGACCTGCGAAGGAGGGCGCCGTGGTCGACTGAAATTTGTTATGTGTCATTTTTCAACTTGTGCAAATTCGAGTCTATCTTCCATGTAAATCAAAATCTCTCCGCAAGAGAGCACACAATCAGGCCTACGACATTTAAAATGCAAGCGTAGTACGTGTCATGGATAAAAACTATCGAATTGTTTTGGAACCATGAGCGGAGATACAAGGGGCGTGCCCCCCAGCGTCAAAGGTGGAGTCGACTGATCTAATGTATATGCATATATATGAATTGACATCATCATCATCGTGCTCGGTAAACGAAAATGTGACGAAAAAAGCATTCAGATAATAGGGTGGCCATATTTCATTGAGAAAAATAAGGGATTCCGGGATCTTAAATACGGTAAAATACGGGACGTCAGCAATTGTTATCAAAAACGTTGCCTTAAAGTCGTACGGCGTTGAACCTGATAAATATGTATGATTAATATTTGTATATATAGCCATAATCACCATAATAAGTTGTGAAAACGCTGTTTAGTTACGATTTTAGTAAACATTACAAATTCAAACAAGCAACGTTAAAAAAACGGGAGAAATTTAAAAAAAAAAAATTCAGAACAACTAAAAATAAAGGAATGTCCCGTAATACAGGGCACAAGTGGTCCGTCGCATTGGTTTTAGACATTTCACCGGTCCTTGGTTCCAGAAAGGTTGAGAACCGCTGCTTTAACACACACAAATATGGTTCTCTTCTCCATCTACCTTTAAAGTCTTTACTTTGAGTCTCGAACCACCCCGTGTACCAGATAACATCAACAACAAAAAAGACATGATAAGCTGATATGAGTATTGCCTCCCCAAGGTTAGGACGTTTTTGCCTTCTACCCGGAGCATACCAGAAGGGTATAAACACATATGAGCCAGAATATATAGAGATGTAATAAAATATTTCTGTTCTTTCGGGAATATTCTCTCTTGATCCCTAAGAATATCCCCCTCGATATAATAATCGCGATGATGGTGAAAAAGCATTCTTTCTCTCTCGGTATTCTTTCTTAACGTGGTATGCGTCCATTTCGCTTGCAGGAGACCTTTTTTACCGTTTTCTTATCTCGTGGTATGGCATGTTTATGCGATTGATCGAATGCAATCTCTTCTATCTGTATGTTGCACCCGGAGATTTCTTTGATCGCTTTCGGATACGTCAGATGCTAAGGTAGAAGAAAGGAGCTTATTAATAGCTGTTATCAGGTAAAATGCCTATAACTAACCCTGTTCTAGACAGGTATTGATAGAAATTGGCGATGGTCCCAAATGGAGGTTGCATAGTGTTGATCGGGGGTGCACAACCTTTTCAATCCGCTGGCCAGATTTCTGCGGAAATTCTGCCTTTTCATCTGGAAAGAAATAATTCTGGAATTTTCCATTTTTATCGAGAAAGAAATAATTCTGGAATTTTCCATTTTTATCGAGAAAGAAAGAATTCTGGAATTTTCCATTTTTCACAAATTCTGAATTTGCATCATTTTTGGAATTCTGAAATGTTCATCAATTCTGGAATTCTGAAATTTTAATCAATTCTGGAATTCTGAATTTTCATCAATTCTGGAATTCTGAAATTTTAATCAATTCTGGAATTCTGAATTTTCATCAATTCTGGAATTCTGAAATTTTCATCAATTCCGGAATTCTGAAATTTTAATCAATTCTGGAATTCTGAAATTTTAATCAATTCTTGAATTCTGAATTTTCATCAATTCTGGAATTCTGAATTTTCATCATTTTTGGAATTCGGAGTTTTCATCAATTCGGGAATTCCGAAATTTCATCAATTCTGAATTTTCATCAATTCTGGAATTCCGAAATTTCATCAATTCTGGAATTCCGAAATTTCATCAATTCTGGAATTCTGAATTTTCATCAATTCTGGAATTCTAAATTTTCATCAATTCTGGAATTCTGAATTTTCATCAATTCTGGAATTCCGAAATTTCATCAATTCTGAATTTTCATCCGGAATTACTTCTCTATCACTTATTTTCTCTCGTCACGTGAAACTAATCCAATACACCTACTTTATCATCAGCCAAGTATCACACGTTGGCGATGAAAAAAAAAAGTATGTGGTGCCTACCGTACCGTCTTACATCAACACATCGATCTTTGTCAGGGAACTTTAGCCACTTCGTGAAATGGCCGGCCAAAGCCCGAGAAAACACTATTCATTTCATGAAATCTTACTTCGGCCTATTCGTGACCTGGCCGGACTTCGAAATTTTGCCGTATGTATGTATATATTACGGCAAGTACTGTAAAACTCGCCCTAACTGCTGCTTCATCAACATGGAATTGTTCCTCACTACTTTACTCCAACATGACTCACTTTCAAAAAAACCACGCACTTTCTTTTCCCACAGTAATTTAATTTAAAAGAAGCATGTTCATGATAACATGTCTACAAGCACGATATGCTTCAGCAATACCTATAAAAAAATTAAATAATGTACCCGATAAAAATCAATATTAAAAATAATTAGATTAAAAATCAAGATTAAAATTAACTCGTTAAAAAAGTGATCAGAAATTATTGTTTTGGTGGTAATATGCAAATCTGAATACACAAGATTGAGAAGTAGGTCTCTCTCTTTCTTAACCAATCACGATACCGAAACCTGACGCGTAACCACACGAAAAGTGGATGAAAAGGTATGATAACAACAACAAATACTAAAAAATTTTAAGGGCGTAACGGGGGTAAAAAAACTAAAAAATTAAATTAAATAAGAACGCATAAATAATGACAGTAACCGGGTACGTATTGCTGACATTTTTTCATTCGCTAAGAGAACATTGTGCATTATGACTAGTTGGAACAAAAAAGGAAACTAAGGGGTAAATAATGAGTAAGGCAACAGAGGCTTTAGATCAGTTATTCCCTACGTGGGCGTTAACACCCCTTGGGGGGCGATGGAATGTTCTAGAGGGCGGTAGAAGCTACGGGTGTAGCATAGGATTCTATGGGTTAGATTACGTTGAGGGGCGCTGAGAGAAAAAAAATTTCTAAAGAAGGGAAGCGATGGGACAAAAAAAGTTGGGAAACTTTAGTTTTGTCTCACACATCGCCTCCTTTCTTCAGAATTTTTTTTCCTCCCAGCGCCCCCCAACACAATATAACCCATAGAATCCTGTGCTATACCCGTAACTTCTACCTCCCCACTGGAACATTCCATCGCCACCAGGGGGTGTTAACGCCCACGTAGGGAATCACTGCTCCAGATCAAATTTTTCCCAAATTTTCCGTCACATCGCCCCCTTCTTCATAAAATTTTTTTTCCCGTCACCCCCCAAACCAAGCCAACCCATCGGATCCTATACTAAACTCAAAGCTTCTACCACTTCCCCGGATCCTTCCATCGCCCCCAGGGGGTGATATTGCCCACTTTGGGAAACACTGCTCTAGATCAGTAGGGTAGATATATAATGATATAAATGAGTTTTAGGGCAAGAGAAGGAAGTATAAATCACTAGAGCAATGTAGGCAACAATAAGTCACCACTAGAGTGAGGGAGGCAACGATAAATGACCACTAGAGTGAGGTAGGCGAAGATAATGACCACTAGCGCGAGATAGGCAACGATAAATGACTACTAGATCAATGATAAATGATCACTAAAGCAACCGAGTGGGAAGTAAATTATCACCAGAGCGAGATAGATAAAAACAAATTATTACTAAAGTATGATAAATGATGATAAATTATCACTAGAGCGAGATAAGCAATGATAAATAATCATTACAGCGAAATAACCAATCATTAATGATCACACACACAAGAGGGCTTAAGATAAATGATCACCAGAGCGAGCGCGCATGACGTAAATGATCACTAAAGCAAGAGAGCATGACGTAAATGATCACTAAAGCAAGAGAGCATGACGTAAATGATCACTAAAGCAAGAGAGCATGACATAAATGATCACTAGAGCATGAGAGTGGAGGACAAATGATCATTTAAGCTAGATGGGCAAAGATACGTAACCACCAGAGTGAGGTGATAAATTATCTCTGAAGTGAGATAAAATATGCTAAATAATCCCTAGGGCAAAAAGAGTGATGTAAGTGATCACAAGCGCTAGAGACAGTTGGGCAAATGCTAGCTATATATACAGGGTGATTATAAAAAAACTATCCCGACATATGGGCCCCTAACTATCATACCATTCACAGAAACTGAATGAAATTTTGGTATAAGGTATTTTGATGTATGCGCTCAAGAATGATTTGGAAAACAACAGTGCCACTCTAACAGTTACGGTTACAGTGAGAAAATTTCGAAAATATCAAATGGCAACACCAAGTTTTTCGTATTGGAATGTGATCTCCATTGTGAAAATCCCTAAATAGCGTTCGAACGGTAACTGTAGCATGAAAATCACCGGCGGTAGATAGGCTAAAAGTGAGGACAACCAATAAGGACAGAGAAGCAGCATAAAATAAAGCATTTTATTGTGTTTCACAAATTTTCCACATGACCTTGTGGAGGACTAATCAGGCTGGGAAACGGTGTGACGAATGAAACGAACATTAATGCTCTGGTGCACGGCAAAGTCCTTTTTACTTGCCTAGCTCCGGGAATTTCCGTGCTACAGGTGCCATTCCAACGCTATTTAGTGTTTTTCAGTATGGAGATCGCATTCCAATACAAAAAACTTGGTGTTGCCATTTGATATTTTCGAAATTTTCTCACTGTAACCGTAACTGTTAGAGTGACACTGTTGTTTCCCATATCATTCTTGAGCGCATACCTCAAAATACCTTAAAAATAACTTGCCAAAATTTCATTCAGTTTCTGTGAATGGTATGATAGAATTAATGAATATTGTCGATATTGCCCATATGTCGGGATAGTTTTTTTATAATCACCCCGTATATATATAGAGTGAGATAGGCACACAGATGTTTTCAGTACATCGTTCTTCCATAACTCCCTCTCAAGATCCCTAAAAAAATCCACGCGTTTTCTTTCTTACAGTAACTTAATTTCGGACGTACCGATACCTGGAAAAAAAAAAGTAATTAAATTATGTATCCGATAAAAATCAAGACTGGAATAATCAGATTAAAAATCAACATCAAAAATTAACTCGTTAAAAATCGGTAAAAATCAATTTTTTTTTAATTTAATTTTTTTTTTTCTTGTGGTAAAACGCAAATCTCCGGTGGATAGAATATCTACACAAGAGGTCTCTCTCGACCAATCACGATACCGAAACCTGACACGTAACCACACCAAAAGTGAATGAAGGTACGACAACAACAACAACAGAAAAAAAAAAACCCAAAAATTTTTAAGGGCGTAACGGGGTAAAAACTAAAAAATTAAAATAAAATAAAGTAAGAAGCCATATTGAATGTGAGAGAGAGAGAGAATGAAGTGAGGCTTTTCTCTCTCTTAAAACATGTCAGTAACCGGATATGTACTGTTGACAGTTTTCCGTTCCGCCATTCTCAAGAGTTCTAAGCATGAAAATGTTTTTTTTATTTTACTCAAAAAATTGTTTTTCTTGTATAAAAATCCAGAAAAATAAAAATTTCTTAATATTTTCGCGAATTTCCTCCCCCCATTTTCTTCGTAAAAAGGGAGGGAGAGCGAGAGTTAAGACTTGAAATAAAGATCATGTCAGCCGTTTATCCTTAAGTAACTTGGCACTTATAATTAGTTTCGTGTTTCCAAAAAATATTTTCTTATTAAGTAAAAAAAGGAATATTTTTCCTCGAAACTTATACGTCAGTCGACTTGTTTGTTTTATTTATTTATTTATTTATTTAATCTTTTCTCTCTTTTTTTTTTTTGTGATGTTTGAGGAATGGGATTTTTTCTTATTTAAGATTTTTGCGTAAATTTGGAAAATATTTGGAAAGTAAAAAAAAAAAAAAAAACACTTTTCTCTGAGGTTTGCGGTTTGGAATTTTGTATTTCAGCGTTGCTTATACGTATATGCTTCTCTTTATGTATTTGGACGCAAATTTTAAAAATCTGTTTTAGTTCTATTTTCGTGTTTCTAAAAAAAATGTGTATTAGGGGCCGTTCAAGTATTACGTAAGCAAAGTTTTAGCCGTTTTTGACCCCTCTCCCGGCCCCCCTTGTCAGCAAAATATCGTCATTAGCTCTGCTCCTCTGAATCCTAACGCATATTGGTGGGATCAGAGACGTACACGTGGGAGGGGGGGGGCATAGGATGGCTCGTGCCCCCCCCCCCTCCGACGATCAAAAATTTATTTTTTTAATGCAAAAAAATATTTTGTTTAATTAAAATTTCTCGGAGGAAAATACTTTTATATGTTATTATAATCAATTTCTGTTCATTTCAATGCTATTTGAAGGCTGTGAACTCAAAATTTATCTTTAATAAATTCATTGCGACGCACTTTTTAAGCCATATAATGATAAATCGCATTAAAGGTCCTTGGCCCGCAAATATGGTCCTGGGGGTTATCTGATGCGGCCTGCCCTCCTCAAACCTAATTTTGTAAAAATTCACTAAGCGGTGCATTTACAGATCGCTTAAGCGTCCCGTGGTACATTTCCAACGCATTTAACCAAATTGGAAACCACCCCATCGATGCTGACGTAATACTTGAATGGCCCCTTGGGGCTGTTAATATTACAACTAGTAGTGAAATACCCGGTGTTGCCGGATGCAAAAATGGGGGAAGAAAACATGTTGCGAACTTGAATAATAAAAAAACTGTTGAAGGAAACATGTTGTTGAACTTGAATAATTAAAAAAAAATGCGGGATAAAACATGTTGCAAACTTGAATAATTCACATGTTTCTTTCTGAAATTTTTTAACTTGAATAATAAAAAGAAGTACGAAAGGAAACATGTTGCGAACTTGCATAATTGGAAAATTGAATGAACTTGCATAGTTATGAAAATGCAGGAGGAAACATGTTGCGAACTTGAATAATTAAAAAATGTAGAAAAAAAACATATTGCGATATATCGCAATATTTTTTTTTTGAAACTTATACGTCGACACTTGTTAATTTTATTTAAGTATTTAATTTTATTTTTTTCGTGATGTTTAAGGAATGAATTTTTTTTTTCTGAATTTTGCGTAAATTTGGAAAATATTCGAAAATTTAAAAAAAAATCTGTACGGTTTGTGGTTTGTAATTTTGTATTCGAGTGTTGCTTACGCTATGCTTCTATTTCTTTATGCATTTCAATATTTAACTATAAATTTGAAATAGCCTTTATAGTTCAATTATTCTCAGGTGATGGTGGTTTATATTTTGTTAGTGATTAGGTTTTTCTGGTTAGTGATGGGTTTTTGTGATATACATTATCAACCAATAAGTATTTGGACACCTGTGATAGAAAAGAAAAACTAAGTTTATTCAAAATCAATAGTTGGTAGAGCCTCCACGAGAGGCAATCACAGTGTGAACCCTTCGGGGCACACTTTCCACAAGTCCTTGTGTGACGGCTAGTGGTATTTTCTTCCACTCGGCTTGGAGAAGACATGTCAGTTCCTTCACCGATTTTGGACGGGTAGGGCACCCCTTAATTCGGCGATCCAACTCGTCCCAGAGGTTCTCGATAGGGTTCAGGTCTGGGCAGGCCAGTCCATTCGATGAACCCCATTGGCACCATACCAAGCCTTGGTTAACCTCGCAGTATGACAGCTGGCATTGTCGTCCTGGAAGTAGCAGGGGTCCACCCCGTAAAACTGCCACAACGCAGGAAGCACATTGTCATCCAAAATAGTGCAGTAGGCATCGGCGTTGAGCTTACCATGAATGGAGACCAAAGGTCCCAGTCCATACCAGGAGAAACACCCCCAGACCATAATTCCACCTCCGCCGAACTTGACTGTTGGCACAATGCATTCTGGCAGGAGACGTTCTCCAGGCAGACGCCAGCCCCTGCCATCCGAACGGTAGAGGGTGAACCTTGATTCGTCGCTCCAAAGAACCCGTTTCCACTGATCTACTGGGATACCCGATAATTATACCTTTCTCGAAATCAGAGAGCTCCGAACTGCGCGGCATCTTGCATGCGACTAATGCCGATGTTGTTTCCTACACGATATATACCGGCGGAGGGCGTGACGTATCTCAGGACCGCAGATATCGTCATTTGCATAGGTGTCCAAATACTTATTGGTAGATAGTGTATATGGTGATCACTTTTTGATATGTACAGTCAAACTTGGTTATAACTGCACGGGACATTGATTCCGGGAATTTTTGTCGTTATAACTGAGGTTTCGTTACAACCGAGGTTGCCGTTTTCGATGCCTTTTTGACGAAAAATATAATCAGATGCAAATAAATGTTGTGCAAGAGGCTATTACTTCATTTTTTGATTAGAGTGACCATATTTGATCGAGAGAAAAAACGGGAAATTGGGGTTCTAAATACGATATGTGATCAGTTCTCGCCAAAAGAGATTTTATCAACCATTTTATCAACTCTCTCCATTTTATCAACTGTCAGAAAAATCACCAAATATATATGGCTAACGAATAACCCTTGGCATACAGTGCTGGAAAATATATGTAGGGATTCAAAATGTATTTCACGAGGCGGGATTCACATGGGTAATAAGTAAGATAAATATTTGTAGGCATATTCCTTTTTACATAATTTATACACATTTGCAACATACCATTATCTCTGATTCTTCTAAATTAAAGTAAATTTCATCCAAGAAAACCGGGAGAAAACAGAACATTTTTGTAATGGATAAAGTATGAGGGGGGTTAATTACAGGAAAATATAGCAATGTCCCGTGTACAGGTCATGTTGATTAGGAGCACGACTGATCCTCAAACATCTTAGAAACCCTTTTTCTCTATTGTTAGGTATCAGAAACACCATAAAACGACGATAAATGTGTCGTTTCATCCCAGTTCATGTGCCATTTTCATCAGTGTTGTAAGCAAGGTTTATTAAAATTATTCTTTATGTAAATCACCCAAACCACCGATTATTGACGTTATAACCGAGGTGTCGTTACGATCCAGTTTTACTGCATATTTTTGTGATTTTCCCCATGAATATAAGGAAACATCAACGTTCTTGCGTTTTTGATCGTCAGAAACAAAAATTCTCACGGTAAATGTCACGTACTGTCAGTCCTCAAAGTAACATCTGGTGACATGCTGCACCTTTCGCTAACATTTACATCCCTTTGACAGATGTAATTGGTATGTGACATTTGCTGTATGAATTTTTGTTGCTGGCCCTCAAAATCGGTGCCAGAACTTCTTTTGGTTATCTTATTTGACAGCCAGAGAGAGATAAATGATCGCGGCGGCAAAAGAGCATGAGATAAGTGGTCACTAGGACAAGTGGGGGGTGAGATAAATTACCACAAGTGATAGAAAAAGGGGAACAAACGATCTCTCGAGCGTGGCTGGCAAGGATAAATGATCACAAGGGGTGTCGTTAATAAGCAATAAAACGTTATCACTAGGGCAAGAGAACGTAAGATAAATGATCACTAGGGCAAGAGAGCACGTAAGATAAGAAAAGATCATTAGGGCAAGAGAAATATTCGTAAATTATTACTACAAGCAGATAGCATTTTCACAAACGTGAGGTAGCAAAATACAAATGGTCGCAAGGGTAAAAAGAGCATGGGATCAGTAATTACTAGGGCAAGAGAGCATGAAATAAATTACCACTATTGCTAGAGAGAGGCCGCTGTGGTGGTCGAGTAGTCAGAATGACGAACTCGCATCGCGAGGACCCGGGCTCGAACCCCTCCGGTGCCACAGTGACGTCTGCTGAAGTTGGTTATCGTCGGTTCCCAACTTGGAGGCGAGAATGCGAACCGATCTCCCCGTTAAAAAGTCTCGCTACAGAGATCAACAGGCCCACAACGGTACAAATATCCAATCATTACACTTCACTCACTTCACTTCTGAAACACGGATGGCAGCACTGAAAAAAATCAGACACAACAAAATTTAACGTCAGATACGCACTCAGATTATTAGGTACACACGCATACACAAATACAAATACAACGCCACAACAGGCAAAATGCCCAACGAGGTGGCTTCCGGCACAACTCACAAGGTAGTAAATTGCCCATGGAGATAGACCTGAGTTGTGCTCGGTTTGAAACAAGGAAAGAAAGTAGTAGAGAGAGGGGCTGACAAATGGTCTCTCGAGCGAGGTAGGGATGGTAAATTATAACCGGGACAAAATAAGTTTAGATAAATGATCACTAGTGCAAAGAGAGCGTGTGAAATAAATTGTTACTAGAGGCAGGTACTGAAAGGTAAATTATCACAAGAGTGAGATAGACAATTATAAATGATCACTAGAGCGAGGTATCCGAAGATAAATGATCGCAAGGCTACGTGAGCGTGAGATAAATGACCACTAGTGCCAGAGATAGGGGGACAAATGATCGCTTTTGAGACAGTTAGGCAAAGGCAGATCATAAGAGCGAGGTAGGCAAAGATAAATGATCACTAGTGCAAAAGACTTCGGTGTAAGCAAGAGAGAGACAATCACTATCACGACTGAGAGAGACAATCACTATCACGACTAAGTTTGATAACCACTACTGCAACACCACCGACTATAACTATCAATCGCACAACGAGGACATAATTTCCTGAACACATATTCATAATTCCAAAAAAAAAACATTCATAACTAACTCCACTAATAATAACCGCAAATACGAAATTACATTATTAAGTAGATGTAGAAATCATGCTTTAAAAAAAACCCCTTTTCTATATATTCAAACATCCGAACGCGTACATTGGATTATTCCCTTCTCTGTACTTCGATTTTACTTATTTTTCTCCCATGGTTTTCCAATTTCACGGCTAGGGATAAAATAAAAAAGAGGGTGCAGATATGTAAGAGGTGTACTTTGTACACACGTACACATATACAACAAGGTACACCGTTGTTGAAAGAAAGTGTAGAGAGAGAGAGAGAGAGAGTAAACTAAACTTAGATCAAAGGTTTTTACCTCACTCTCTTTCACGCCATCTTCGATTCTTTCATCTCTTAAGACTTTTAGTATTATGATGAAGACGCGGAGACTGTGTGAATACATCTTTATATATTTCTATCTCCCTTATATCTCCATTTACCTCGTTAAGGGGAAAAATCCCTCGCAATTTTTTTTTATTATTATTATTTTCGCTCTAGGGGATTTTTCCCGTTCCTTTTTTTTTATTTATTATTTTTTCCCCGGGTAACACGTATAATGTAATAAGTGTTTTGCCCCCGTGTACAGTCGTTGAGAAAAAAAATTAAAGAGTACACATATGTAGGTGTGAAGAAAAACGTGCTTGGATTTCGGTTTCTGTGGCCGATGAAAGTGGTGATGGAGGGAAAAATGATAAGGGAAAAAGAAGAAATTGAGAAGAGGGGGGGGGGGGTTCCCACACGTTTTTTGAGATTTTTTTGGATTGGAGATTTCACTTACTGGGGAAACAAAAATGGAGGGGAAACGAGGGATTTTTCTGATTTTTGTGATGGTTCTCTTATTTGGCTTGAAAGGCTGCGAAATATAGAGAAAAAGAAATTGATTTGTTGAGATGCTTTAAGGAGACACTGTATTCGACGTGTTTATTTTTGAGTTATGTACACGATATAGTACACCGTACGGAAAAACGAATAGACTACCGTTTCAATTCTAAGATATTCAAATAGGATATGGCTGAAAAAATCTATTGAATAAAGGGATCAATGTGTCATTGATATATATGCAATTATGTGATTTTAAATACATACTTCTTTGTATGGAGACTATGCATACTGTCAACTGGGACAACTTTACCACTTTCTTTTTCTTTCAAATGCTTTATAAACAAATAATGTACGGAAATGTTTCGAAACCATCATAAAACATTAGTGTGATCTCTAATTGCACAATCTGTGAAAAGATGGCAACTTAAGTGAACATTTATACGTTAAAAAATTAAAAAAAAAAATAAAAACAGCTTGCAAAGTTACCCTGGCAACAGGGCAACTGAGCCACCTGTGTTAAAACCAGTAGGAATCACCCAAAAAACAACAGAAAAAATGACTTTTTAAACTTTGGAAACACCTTACACATTGGTATTAATCCTTCGTTCTCCGTAAAGAAAGGCACGCAAAATTATTTAAAACAATAAAATATTGGAAAGTTTAAAAGTCACAAACTTCAAAGTTTAAAGAAAAGTTGCATTTTCGTCAGAAAAGGTAAATTTGTCACGGTTTCCTTTGTAAAGAAGGTCAATTATGTACACCAGTGGTTTTTCCAAAGTGGACAATATCGTCTACTGGGGGGGAGATGGAAAGGTCCACGGGGCGATGGAATATTATAACTACCATGTATTTACCTGGGGGATCCCATGTTATACCTACGAGTATAACATGGGATCCTATGTATTTACTTGACTGATGAGAGAAAAACATTCTAAAGAAAGGGGCGATGGAATTGAAAAGTTTTGGAAAATATGATGCACACGATGTGTGTGTCATATACATTGAGTTAAGCATACCCTCTGTCAGTTGTATGTATGACAACCCGAACTCACTCCCCGTCTCCATAGAATTGAGTAAGTTTACCAACATTATGTGTAACACGTTTTTTTGTCCAAAAACATTATCACAACAAACATTCAGAGATGTAGTTATTTAAGAACCGTACCATATCAATCTCCTGGACCACGTTGACATTCAGCATTTCATCACGTTCGTCTAGTATTCAATCGTGTCCTCCCTCTTCACGGGGAAGAAGCGGGAACAACAACAGCAGTGACTAATTCCCGTCAAATCTCTTCAGTAGGCTCTGGATCTTGCTCGGGTTCTCTCTGATTCAGATGTGCCGTGCAACGAAAAAGCACAATTAGAATGATTATCACTACTGTGATGATTGTTGTTACTTTTACGAATGCCTGCGATCTGATTCATTGTAGAGGTTCTCGGAAGGGAATAGTTCTTCTTCATCAATTGCGATTCGCCGACTGCATCTCCTGGTGCCACATCAATTCTCCGTTTTCTTCTGTTCTGTAGAATCTGGCTGCAGTGTAGTATCATCATAATTTAGATACCTGCGGCCTCCCAACTTGGTACTAATGCGTCTTGGCCTCTAAACGACCTCTAAAACTAGCACGAAAAATGCACGATTTGAAAAACTGTAAAAATTTGAGAAATTACGAATTTTTAGGATGGCAAACTGCGCCCGAGTGGCGTGATGGTAAGATTCTCGTTTACCATCGTGAATGTCGCTGTCACGGTTCCAGGGTGTATATAGATAAGATATTTTCCCTAACGAACTAGAAGCGAGACCAACGGATAGACAGTGCCTTCATTTCCAACCCATCTCATTAATGGCAGTAAATAGCGATATGGCCAGAGTTGATGTTCGGTGAAGTAGGTCGGCGAAGTTGCCACATTTCCACAAGCTTCCGCGTTTGCATTGAAGTTTGAATCAAGGCTGAAAAAGTAGCCGTTTCCTATCATAATCAAAGAACGAATTCATCTCCGAAACATCTCCTCTTCAAACTATCTTCACCATAATTTTAGAGTTAAATTCTGACATCTCAAAAAAAAATCGAACCATACTCGTACAGCCAAGTGAAATAAACACAAACAAGGAAAAAAAAACGGGACAAGAAGAAGTCAAAGCTTAAATCCGATCCCGGAATTCAAAAGCTACAAAATAAGTGATGAAATAGAAAAAAATATATACTTTTTCTTGAAGCCCCTTCTCTCTCTCTGAGAAAATCTCAATAGATTCCCCTCGGGAACATAACGTGTGCAGTGACATACATACAGTACACGCAGCCAAAATAGCGGTCGGGAATGGCGGAAGAGAAAGATAGGAAATAACAGAGAAATAAAAACCAAAGCTGCGAAGATATATTCGTAAATATTTATACGACTTGTAATACCATACACATAACTCGGATGGGCGAGGTTTGCGATGATTTCCCTTAAGCTTGCGGAGCTGTGTTCCGCCAATGACCCTCTCTCTCTCTCTCACTGCACCTATCCTCTGTACATCTCCCAGAATGGTTTTCCGGTAAGAATGTCCAATTCCGTCAAGGAAACATAAAGATACACAAATTACTTCCCGTAAAAAAAAAAACAGGTAAAAGGAGGCGGTTATATCCGGACGTACCTGGAAATGAGACTTAAATTTATGATGACGTACATCTTCTAGTTAGACAAGATCCAGAAAAAAGAAATTGCTAAACTGTTCGCGTGTAATCATGATGGGATCTCTCAATTTATTTTTCGAGATTTTTACCGAAAATAACGAGAAAGTTCGTGTTTTCTCGTAAGGAAAAAAAAACATCTTTTGGCAGATGGTTCATTAGATTCTGTGATACGTCTGGAAATACATCTGAAAATTTGTCCTTTTTTTTCCAGTTCAATTCTGTTGGGGGTACAGTGAGAGAATGTCGAACTTCTCTTGAAATTCCGTGTTTACTAGGATACCGTAAAAAAACGAATGGAAATCTTCAATGAGGGAATTTCGTTTGAAAATTTGTACGATGTGTTGTGATTTGTTGACAGATAATATGTTTGGAAAATTACCTCATGTTCAATGTTTTCTTCGGGGAAAAAAAAAGTGAGAGAGCGAGAGCAATGGATAGACATGATGTCCCGAAAGAGTACACAAACCGAAACATGCGTCATTATGAATGGATAAACCAAATGTACGTACTAAATTCTCGGTTTTTATTTTTGGCATATCCACATGAATATCTTAATGTAACGAATTGAACGTTCTGGAGCTCAAATGGAATTTGGATTTTTTTCCCAGTTGCTGTTCATCTAATACAGGGATAGCCCGGGAAGAGAAATAGCTACTGATCTCGAATAGTATCCGTAAAATAAACCCGAGTTACGAATGGCACGCTGATTTATGAGAGGGATCCCAGAGCTATACGAATAGAAAGAGTATTCAACTTCAAACTTCGAGCTTTAAACATGAGAGAGAGAGAGAAAAGCTCGCTTTCTACGGTGATTTTTTTGTATAGTACTGCGCGTGTTGCAAGTGAAACTACTTCCCACTCTATATAGAATACCTTATTTGCCCGAAAATAAGACCCAGTCTTGTATTAAGTTTTGCTCCTAAAGATGCATTAGGGCATATTTTTGTGTTACGTCCTATTTTTCCAATGTACAAAAAATTACATTAATTATCTGTAAATACCTACGAATTTGTCAGGAGGTGTAATATCTCTGTCTGTAACCCCCCAACAGTAATCTGTCATCATGTTTACATTCCAATGTCCTTGATGTTGTTTTTTCCATGTCCTGCTGAAATCAATCACCTTGTTCCTCGCTCAACGCACCAAGATTTTCAGGAAAATATTCACGATGGGAATGCAAAAACTGCATTTTTAGGCTCGTTTCTTTAGGCTCTCGAAAGACTGGTTATTTGTGGAGATGAAGATTACAAGGAAGAAAATTCATCACTGCCCCACGGGGACTCGAACCCCGGTCGAGTCCTCGCTTGCCGGACGAGTGCTCTACCATCTAAGCTATGGAAGCATATCGAATATTTCAACCTTGGAGCGTATATATATATGTTGAAAGGCACCGTACATGGACGGCGTCAACAATCAACTAATAGCTCGTGAATGACAAAGGCCAACCAGATGGCCACATGCATATAGAAAAATTTTCTTCCTTGTAATCTTCATCTCCACAAATAACCAGTCTTTCGATGAATCTTGTATTGACAAGTGGAGAGGACGTTTCTATATACACCTTTTTGATTTTGCCCTCCGATAAATGTGGGAAAACATCAGATACAAGAGGACTTATTTTGGATTCACCAAGTTCTGCCGAATCGTATTCTTCGATCCTGGATTTAAATTTTTCCTTGGAAGCCATTTTTTCCCTATCCATCCAGTGTTGGTTTTTAGCTCTACTATCCCACTCACATAGGAAACATGGCAGTTTTGTATAACCACCTGGCTGGCCTAATAACATCGTCGTAATTTTTAAAATACCACAAATTTGTCCTTTAAATTCTTGATATTTTATTTTGATAATTTGGAAAAATCAAGGTTTTTTTTTTATATGATTCTTTTAATGCAGTCGAATCCCGTTATAACGACGAATGCCAAGAGACCGGAGGAATCACTTCGTTAAAACGAAATTTCGTTATAAAAGAATTCCAGGTTACCTAGCACTGTTCCTATGTAAACATATTTGGGGGAATTAGAAAAGTGTTCGTTAAAACGAGATTTTCGCTATAACGGTATTCGTTAAAACGGGATTCGACTGTATTACTGAATGAGCTGCAGAAATTGAATCAAGATCGTTACCATTATGCTGCAGTAAGACACCTTTTAAGCTTCTCTTACTAGAATCAATAAATAGTCTCCACTGAGATAAATCATAATCAGTGGTATAAGGCAAATGAGCTACAGTCGAATCCCGTTATAACGAACTGCAAGAAACCGGAGATACAACTTCGTTATAACGAAATTTCGTTTTAAAGGAATTCCATGTTTTTGCATTTTGTTCCTACGTAAACTTATCTGGGGGAATTAAAAAAGTGTTCGTTAAAACGATATTTTCGCTATATCGGTATTCGTTAAAACGGGATTCGACTGTATAAGTCCAGGGATAGCTGCACAGTACACAAGTGATTCTTCTTACGAAAAATACCTGGAAAATTCTTTTTCCTGATTTCTGTACCAAGAAAATGTTGTAGTAAGTAATTTTTTATTTTCAAGTCGCTAACCTAAAACTTGATAACTTTCTTTGGAACATTTATAAATCCCGTACTAAATCATTTACTTCACATTTTGTAAACTTTGGCGCTTCCATATTTGTTTCCGGGCTTGTGTATATGATCTCGGTTTCATTACTGCTTAATTCTTCAGAATCAGATGCTAAATGAAAGGATGTAGGAGGTACTGGCACAGGTAAATTAGGACCATGCGGTACAGGTCTAATACAGTCGAATCCCGTTTTAACGAATACCGTCATAGCGAAAATCTCGTTTTAACGAACACTTTTCTAATCCGCCAAATAAGTTTACATATTAATAAAATGCAAAAACCGGGCAGTCCTTTATAACGAAATTTCGTTATTACGAAGTGATTTCTCTGGTCTCTTGGGTTTCATTATAACAGATTAGACTGTAGCTGAAATGACTTCTGGGTAGACAACATTCCCTTTGTTATTGCTATTGTAGCCTCTTATGTTAGTTGAACAGAAATAGCAATCATCATGACTTGCTGGCTCTCGCCGTACCATTGACATAGCAAATGGAAGAAAGAGTTTATTTTACCTTGAATCCATTTCCGTAAATGTTCAGTACAAGTGTGATAGACTTTATGCTGGGGCCGTGTTCTTGCCCTGGTCGCCAAGTTGTATACCGAAGTAAGCATGATATGCCTTTTTAACAAAGCCGGTTATGCTAGGCTGTCTTTTCTTTACAACGTATTTACCAAAAAAAAAAATTTCAACAAAATGGGTTATTTTCGGAAACAGTTATTTTCAGGTGAACTCGGAAAGAAAAGTCATCACGTCTCCGCCGGGACTCGAACCCAGGCCCTCTAGCATAACGAGAAAGCGTGCTACCATCTACACTACTGGAGACATGGCCCTGCCGTCCTTATTTCACGCACTGTGGCGTGAGGCACGAAAAATAACTCTAGATATCGGGCAGAGAAAAAGCCATCTATCTCTCTCTAAAACGGGTTATTTTTACAACATTTTCATGCCATATTGCGGTAAAAGAAACGAACGAAATAAGCGCGTAGTTACAGCAGTGTGCGATGAAATAGAACAACGATTCACTGACTGAGTGGCGCCACTTATAGCATTTTATTTCATATTTATTATCATTTCACTCAGAAATTAATTTTAATTATGATTATTATTATTATTTTACTCAACAATTAATTTTAAACTCTAATAACAATGTATTTTATTCTATCATATTTCACAATAATCTTAATAAATAGGCTGCCTTTGTTTTTTGATTTGTGAAAAATCTGTGTGTGATGGGGGAAAAACAAATGTAATTTTTGTGATTACTGTGATTACGTGCCTGATTTACTTAAAAACATCTGCCACTCTGCAAACCCCAGATTCATGTTGGGTTGTGTAATTCGTGTATTGTTGTGAGATCGAATTTTCAACGTGCCTAAAGTGTCTTAAGAAAATCATAGTTTCCCCCCCCCCGCCCGGGCCAACTGATTTTTCTGGGGGCCCACCAGACAAATTCACATGCTTTCTCTCGAAAATTTCAACTAGATCTCAATTTCGTGAGGCCCCTCTTCTCTCGAGGCCCCCCTCCCCGGGCCGTGCCCGGGTGGACCCATGCGTTAAAACGGCACTGAAGTGAAGCAAAGGACTTCACAGAAGAAACTGAAGAAATTCGTTTCTGTGAATATGGTGAAAAATACGTGTCCTGTGCAGATGAAACAATATTGTTTTGCAAACTGTGTTGCAGCACATCAACACTTAAACGAGGTTTTCAATGACCAGAGGTCGAGAAAAAAATCTGTTTTTTTTTTTTTTTCTGTGACCGCGACCATTGAACGTTATATAGAGCGCCGAGCTCAAAAGAGTCCTATCCTCTCTCATCATGGAGTAACACAAATATTACATTGGGATAAAATATAGCATAAAATTATAATATTTGAAGGGGGAAAAGAAAAGAGCATTTTTTGTTGCGGAAAATTGCCTTATTCACCAGTTTGTCACACATTTGATGTCTTTGTTCATGAGACTGACTTAAACATTGCCTTAAAAGATGAACTACTGAATGTTTTACTATTCACAAAAATATATATATGTATACACAAGCGCACACCACATTTTTCAACATTCAGATACATATTTTGTATGGAGGATGTGTTTAGACCTTAGATGTTTCAGAAACTCGCGAGCATCATAATTGAGATCTCTCTCAGATGTTGGTGACACGACATTTCTTGTTTTTCGAAGTAGTTTCGAGATAGTTCCTTGATGTGGCAATGCATGGACGACACCTTCAAATCTTTGTGCATGTAGGTTGAGGCGGAAAAATTTTGGTGCTCCAGTGAAGCGACTGAGGACGCGATTCTGGAATCGTTGTAGTTTGCACATGTTGCTCTTAGATAAGAAAGTCCAAGCTGGGGCACCATGTGTCGCTCCAGCATACAGGCGGTCTCTAATCCTCAGTCAAGTCATGAAATGGCTAGGACAATAGGAAAGCTTCTCTGCAATCATACCAGAATAAGCCTCTCTTGGGTAAAAGCACATATAGACCAATGGGGCAATGAATTGGCGGATACCACTGCGAAGGAAGCTACCGAAGTCGGAATCATTACACGTGATCTGCTGCTTCCCCCATCACACGCCAAAGCAATCCTATGGAAGTATCTAATGAATAAATGGAAACAGAGGTGGGACGACAACACAGAGCCCGGTCGATCAACTCATGGCATCCTGCGACATGTAATGCCTCGAAACCATAAATGGTCACGTGAGATGATAATGTTCGCAACGAGCCTTGGTCTTTTTCCGGCTAACTTTCATAGGTTCAAATCAATCCCCCAGTGATAAATGTGCATGTTCGGTCATAGGCACGCCTCTTCACTACGCAACTCTATCTCCCAAGACAACGGCTTTCCACTTCAGAGAGCCAGCTGAACATCTGCGAATGCCTTGGCTTGAGTGCATCCTGAAGCGAGAAGATTCAAAAAGTAAAATACGTAAACTGCTCCGCTTTCTAGAGTAGCACCCTGACTATATCAGAGCTACAGTCCCAGAGCCAGAACCAGATAGAGAGCCACCTATGCCACTTAAGAGATCCACTAGAATACGACGTCAACTACACCCAGACAGCGATCTCATACATCTGTTCAGAGAAGAGGAAGAAGAAGAGGAGCCTGAGTAGTCAAGAATAGTGGTTGATTCACGCGGGCTTATCGAAAGGCTGGATACAGGCAGCAATTGCTGACGAATGTCTTTGGACCAAATCAAACCACACGTTGCAGCGATTAGATCAACCCAGCAGCAGATTGGCAGCTTTCATTGATGTGATAGTTACTGATTCAATGAAAAATCCCTGAAAAGAATCAAATCAAATTTTATCAAGAACTATTCTCGATTATGACGATTACGTGATGATTTCGTGATTTATAACCTGTGATTTATAATTGTGATTTTGTGATTTATTTACATGAATCACCATTTTTTCGATCATAAATTTTATACTTGTTTACTTGCGAGGTGCGTAATGGCACCTGGTCATGTATGTAATATATCTTTCTCAAGCTCAATAAATGGTTAGGTTCCCCGGAGGCACCCGAGTCCCCAGGGATAGTGTGCTTATATCACCGAGTGTGACAGAGCCTGGGTGTCTCTCGGTTCCTATCACTATCACCATGTGTCAACACTGGGCGAATGATTTGTTCGTACATCAAAACTTTGTTCCTCAAACTGAGTTTGGACTTCGGATAGCAGAATCTCAATATATTCTCTAAGAGCATCTGAGCCTTTTTGATTTTGTTCTTGGTATGGCTCCTGAAGTTGAGTCTTTCATCCAGGGTGACGCCCAGGTACTTAGTTTGAGTCGATGGCACCATTATATTGTCGCTTTATGATGATCTTTGTGTTTGATGGGATATCTCGGTTTGTGAGCCATATCATCACGCATTTGTTCACATTAAACTTGGCATTGTTGTATGCGTTCCATTTTCCAACATTTTTAATCAGCTCCTGGAGGTAACTTAACGCCTTCTAGGGCTTCCTGTCGGTTGACATTAATGTAACATTGTCAGCGTATGAACCCAGGATACCCTTTGGTACCATAGGATAATTATCCATGAAAATACTGTGTATCCTCGGGTCCAAGCTGGAACCTTGGTTAATTCCTGCGGTTATACGACTTTTTTTCTGATAATGAGTCGTTTATCTTGACCTGAAAGGTCCGAAAAGATAAATATGAACTCAAAAATTTGATTATGACTGAGGGGTAGCCCCTATTTATCATTTTGAAAGACAGCCCTTCATGCCAAATTTTATCAAAAGCTCGACTGTAATCTAAAAGGGCTGCAGCAGAATAATCTTCATAATTTTTATGTTTAGCATTCGATCATCCTAACGTTGATGAACTGTTCCGTGCTCTGCCTTGAAACCAAATTCTTCCATTCGGCCTAAGTTGAATTCGTTAGTAAATTCGATCAGTCTTGCAGCAAACACCCTCTCGAATAGCTAGGATAGATGAGAAAGAAGAGCGATAGGCCTATACGATGATGCGAATGCTAGAGGTTGACCAGGTTTTGGAATTAATTTTTCCAATATGTGCGAGAATAAGCCGGAATAAACACGAGATTGAAAATGTTTTTGTAAGAGATATGATGATATTTGGAGTAAACATTTTTATCGCTTTAGATGTGAGGCAATCCATGCCAGGTGCTTTACGGGGCTCAATATGGTTATGATTTGTCTGGTTATGATAAATTTGGTTATAATTTTCTCTGTCCGGTCCGTGGAAAAACTGCGTGATCCAATGGAGGCGAGTTCGTTTTTGTTTTCTGTTTTTACATTAAAAAATTAAATTTCAGTGTGTGTTGGATACATTTACTGTAAAAAAAATGAAAGCTAGTTTATTGATTCGCTGGTACTCGTAGTGGTGAGTAAGACGAAGAATTTTTCTATGTACAATAAGTAATGGTTCAAAATAGTTTAGACTGCATGAAAATTTCTAATTATCATATTAATATTTTACTAAAACTATCTGAGATAAGAATGAAAAAAAAATTTAATGACATATTTTTCAGGGCAGGGGCGTAGCCAGAAATTTCGTTCGGGGGGGGACCACTTTCATTTCGGGGGGGACCAAAGTGACAGAACAATAGATTTGGCCATCTTTTTCCCTTTTTTCGGTCATTTTCTCACATTTCGGGGGGGGACCAGACCCCCAAGTCCCCCCCCCTGGCTACGCCCTTGTTTCAGGGTGTATTTAGTATTTTATAAAGGCATAAATGCATTTTTTTATAGATAATTTTTTAGAGGGAATAAAAATCCTAGCCCTCTATTAATAACTGTGTGTCCTACTTAAATAGCTAGCGTCATCTAGCGAGTTAATTCTCAAATACAAATGAAGAAGGAGTAACGTAATACACGTATCATGCATATTTCCGATACAACAAACTTCATCAATAAACTTTCATCATAATTTACACACATAATAAATACAAAAATTTAAAATTATTGAATATTAATTCATTTTCACTATATTGTGAATATATAAGTAATGTAATATTTTATATATGTAATAAATGGTAATATTTTGTATGAATCAATTTAAGAAATGTACGTGATAAAGAGGTGTTCAGAAGTTATACCTTTTCTGGGGAACCTACTTCCTAACGAATAGCCGAAATGGCAAATGGTTTTGGTAAATTCTGTATTAAGAACGGGGGTGTCAAACCTTAGGGTTTTCTGGGTAGTAGTTGAAAAAAATTGGTTTGTGGCCGCGATTAGCAGGAGAAAGACTAATTTGGGGGGGGCACGATGATGATGTCAATTCATATATACATTAGATCAGTCGGGCGTATCTCCGCCCACGCCTGCGTCGGGAAAAAAATCGGTCGATTTATAGAAAAAAAGTAGAAGTATGTTTTTCAACATAATATAATCGGGAAACGAGAATCCTCGTTTTACATATGTGTATAACGAGAATTTTCGTTTCCTGATGCGAATGTTTTAACCACAACGATTGGCCTTCAGGTAGCGGCAGTAGAGATGGATGGGGTTTTTTTCTGTACCCACGATAATGGTGAGTGCGCTTGTCTGATTTGAAAGAGGTCCTGGGTTCGATTCCAGGTGGAGACATCAAACTTTTCTTTTCCAAGTTCACCCAGTTGCGTATATAAGGGTGGAGGGCTTAGCGGGATAAAGAGGCCCAAGGCAGAAAATTTGAGGGTGTATTGTCAAGAAAATTAACAGATGCGTGGCAACATTTCTTTAACCCTCAATAAATCCGCCTCTGCCAAGACAGCTAGAGGCTAGGTCAGTGTGTTCCCAAAAAAGTGACCTAGAAAGTTTGCAAACACGTGGGTAAGCAAAAGAGTGACTTATAGCGATAGTGAATGGCCAAAAAACAATGACCTACAGAGCAAGGGATCAGATCAGTAAGCGACATAGAGCGTGTGCAAGCTTGTGAATGACCAAAACAGTGATCTAGAGAGCGTGCAAGCATGTGATGACCGAAAGAATGACCTAGAGCAATGTTTCCTGAAGTGGGCGATGGAAGGGGCCGGGAGGGGGGACGATAGAAGCTACGAGTATAACATAGGATCCTATGCATTCACTTGAGTCGGGGGCGATGAGAGAAGAAAATTCTGTGGACGGGGGCGAGATGGAACAAAAAGTTTGGGAAACTATGACCTAGAGCATGTATAAACGCGTAAATGATCAAAGGACTGACCCAGCAAAGGGACCATATGTGTGAGCAACCAAAGGAGTGACCTAGAGGGTGTGCAAGCATGTGAGTGGCCAAAACAGTTTGCAAGCATGTGAGTGGCCAAAACAGTCTTATGTCTTTATTGCCTACAGCTGCGTTTTTATATTGTCCACACTTCTACTTTCAATTTTCCAACTACTTAATAATAATGATAATAATATTTAGCCAATTGCAGCCAACTTAAATTGTCAAAGGCAAGTAAAACTGTCAATTACAGCCAAAAATATTGTCATGGGCAGGGGCGTACGTGGGATCGGCCTTTGAAAGGGGCACAAACTGCTTACGGGGAAGGGGCACGAGCCACCGTGCTTTCCCCCCCTTCCCTGCGTATGCGCCTGGCCAAAGGCATTAATTTATAAGGCATGAGAATGAGAGAATGAATCTTAATTCTTGATTTTTCAAAAATTCATCTAAGCCTCAGTGAAAATGAAAGAAAAATGGGACATTTTGCGAAATTAAACATTTTTATTTGTATTTATATATTTTTATACATATTTTCCGTTCCTAAACTTTTTATTTTATGAAAATGTATTTTATAAAAAAAAAAGTTGGAATGACCACAATTATACTGTATACGGGAACGTCCCGTAAAGTAAAGGTCATATATAGTCACCCCATTTTTCCGAGTTTCTTGCCCGCAAGCAGCAGAATTACCACATGTCTGGAACGTTTGGACTAAAAAGGTTGTATAACCCTGCTGTAAAGCGTTTTGAACATGTTATTGATGCAAATGGAATGCATATTGAGCTAATGCCTTGATTAAATGTTTGTGGGAAAAAAAGTTTCAACTGGAAAAACGTGTGAAAAAAGGTTTTATATTCATTCTTTGATTTTTCATTTGTGTTTCTTGTTCTTTAAGCGCCAGTTTTCTCCTGGTGATTGGAAATGCAACTTTTTTTGGATGTTGTTGTTGCATTTCCCCCCCCCCTCTCCCCCCATGTTGTCCACATAACAGTAGAATCCAGACTATACGGCCTAATGAGCTGGAAGGAAGGGCAGGATAACAAAAAAGCCAGATAGGGACCGGAGTTCTATAAATGCTCACTTCCTAGCCTACCATCAAAAACACCATTTTAATACCAAAAACATGTCATATTCATGTTTTGTAACCTCTTTGGTATACGTTAGTACGTTATATATGAAAGTATATGTTACTGCCAAAGCCGAAGTTTTGGCCACTTCGTGAACTGGTCGACCCAGTTGACCCGGCCAATGTCCGAAAGTCTGGCTTTCGCCGTGTTTTAGCTGGCATCTGTATCCCTAAAAATCGATCCCCACGTTGGCGTATTTATTGTGTGACAATTATAAACGACAACCTTAACGATCAAAGGAATCTGAATATCGATATCTTATTGATCCATATATAGGGATCGACATATAAGGGCCAGCCAAAGACCATCGAAAGCATGAAATTCGAACATTGGTCGGATCAACTGGGTCAGCCAGTTCACGGAGAGGCCAATTTCGGGCTTTGGCGGTAGCATATATATAAAGTAAATGTTTGTTATTGTACGTTGTTTTGTACGTTTTAAAAACTTATTACGGAAAAGGGAAGTCCAAAAATACAAATTTTGTTATGAAAATTATGTAAATAGTTCGTATTTATAATTTATTATGCCATTTTCGGCTGTAATTATCTTATGTAAAAATGAAAACTAGCGTACATATATATATGTGCATATCCTCTGTACATATCGCCAAATTGGCAACAAACTTAGCGAAGTTTGGTGGCAGCTCCGATGATTTGGCGTCGTCATGGCGCCAAGAGATAATCGAGATTCTACTGTAACAAGTTTCAATGAATTATGTCCAACAGAACGGGCGCTACATAGATCCGAGTAGTGTTAGTGTAATTACATATAACTACACACACCTTGTATTTTTGTTCTTAGATGTTGGGATCATACATGACTTGATTGCGCCAAAGCTCAAAAAGCATCTAACTAATCGACAATTTTATCGATATCAGAACAAAAAAGATGTACATTCTTCTTCCTCATTTATAAATAATTTATAAGATGCCACACCATTTATTGCGGATTCGGAAACAGAAACCGCAACTGCCTCTCGTGGAAAAGGTATAAAAACAACCACGTGCGAGTCACATAGGAAAAAAGGTGATGGTGTTTGTCTTGATTAAAAATAACAGCTACCTCCGGGCTCTAGAGCGAAAGCGATGAGTCCATTCCTCAGTTTTGCCAAGACAAATCTCTATTGGACACGGGGGATTTGCTCCGTTGCTCCGGGAACATGATCCAGGAACATTTTTTTTTTTTTTTTTGCTGTTATTATATATTGATCCTATTTCTTTTCTTTATTTTGTCCCACTCAGCGGACGCTGTGTGATCAGTTCCTTAAGTTTTGAGCAAGGTCTTGTCTTAATGTCTTAGAGCCGTCCGTAATGTCTTTCTAAGGAAGGTTAGCGTTAAGTAAATTGTTGCCAAATCACTTTATTGTTTGTTTTCCACTTTATTGAATGTTATTTGCGCGATCTATTCTTCCGAAGGTGCGAGCCCATTCGTCATTGTTCTGCATCGCGCATTTCCGTGATTCAGTGGTGCTCCCCCCCCCCACATATATAAAGCACCTGCTTGCTCACTCACTACCCTGATGCACTTGATCAATCACTCACTTGCTCATTGGGGGTCATTAAACTGCTCATCCACTCACCCACTCACTATCTCAATTAGTCGATGAATTGCTTGTAGGTGAATTTTCCTAGAGGTGAATCGTCATGTCGGTGAATTGCGTGGCGATGAATTTACCCAGCGGGGAATTTTCCTTTCGGTGAATTGCGTCTGGTGTTGAATTTTTGCCGGTGAATTGTTGACGATGAATTTTCCGCACTCGGGTGCAGCCAGGGACTGCCTGTGTCCCAACTTCGAGGCGCAAATGCGAGCCGATCTCCCCATTAAAAAGTCTCGCCGCAAAGAGCAACAGACCTACAACGATAAATCATTCAATCATTGCATTTCACTCATAGTTAGAAAAACTGGTGGCAGATGGCAGCACATTACAAGAACTACACAGAAACAAACTTCACACTCCAGGTTTCACTACACGTATAAGCACATTCCAACATGTACCAATTCGTTAGAGGTTCTGCAAAAGAATATGGAAGAGGTGCATGTCTGGTTTAGTAGTAGCCAGGGACTGCCCCGCCCAGACTGTGGGAGGGGGGGGGCATGCGTTAAGACGCATGGAGGAAATATAACTTGATGTGTAATCAATGGGTTTGAAAAATCATTTTTCGAGAAAAAAAACATCGGAATTTAATTTTGAATATTGAATATTTAAAAAAAATTAATATTTGATATTCCAAAGGACTGGAATAGTCCTACAAGGGGTTATTAAGTTTTCGTATGATCTCAGAAATATATATACAGTCGAATCCCGTTATAACGAACTCTAAGAGTCCGGAGAAATCACTTCTTAATTCGTTTTTTTTTTCTTCGTTATGAACGAAAGAAATGAAAAAAGGAGCTTTTATTTACATCATTGTGCGAAAGTCTTGCTAAGAGTGGTTTGGTTCAATTAAATGCCGACCATTAAGTTCCGCCAGGCCTGTATCAATGTTGGTGGTGGCACATTTGATCACATTCATTGCCTCAGCATTTCATGTTTTTCCGCCAACACTTTTCATTTCCGACCCCACATTGATATACAAAAAGTGTGCTTCTTTATGTGTATTTTACCTTCCCTTAAAAAAAAGCAGTGTTTCCCAACCTTTTTGGTCCCATCACCCCCTTCTTCCGAAATGTTTTTCTCCCGTCGCGCCCAACGCAATCTAACCCATAGGATCCTGTAATACCCGTAGCTTCTACCACCCCTGGAATATTCCATCGCCCCCCAGGGGCCGTTAACGCCCACATTGGGAATAACTGCCTTAAAGTTTGGCCCATGAACTCATTATGAATTCTACAAGGAGTTATTAAATTTTCGTATGATCGTAGACGTAGTTCCTATGATTGATAGCACCAGGGCCGTCTTAAGAGCATCGATGCAACCCACTTCGGGGCGAATTGATTTTTCTGAAATCCCACTAGACAAAAAAAAGGCCTGCTTATCAATTTAACACGCTTAATCTCGGAAATCTCAACCAGGTCTCATTGTGATGAGGCAATTAAGGTAGAACCCGGGTAAGCCCAAGCGTTAAGATGGCACTGGATAATAGCACAAGAATTCAACTTTTATACGATCCAATATCTCACGACTTCTTAATTAATCATGAAATGCTAGGCACAATTTTTGAGAATCATTGTTACAGAAATGTAAGAAGATAGCAATTTTTAATATATGATTGGACCAAACAGATTTTGAAACCATTATTAAAAAAAAAAGCTATCGGAATTTAATTTGGAACTATAAATATTTTTTAAAAAAATTTAAGTCCATATGAAACCTCTTTGAAAAAACGTAATTTAAAATCAAGTTCTCATCCTGCGGTATTAATTGTAATACGGTCGTTGTAATTGAACAGCATCGATTACAATCACGGTAAAGAATTTCATTCTCATTTTTTTCTGTTTTTTTTGTTCAAATAATTGCGATTTCTAATTTAATTTCTTGAATTTGAAATTATATATTTGCTTATTATAAGCTCCAAATTAAAGTATCCGGCTGTGTTGTTCCCCCGTGTTATCAGACCGAGTCCCCAACCAATCACGAAACTGCATCCAATTACAACGCTAGCAATTTTACTTCATTTTAAAGTTTTTGAATTAATTTCATTTATTTTTTTTCTTCGAATCAAAATTTGATCCTTAATTTCTCCTCCCACCCCCTCCCTCTCTCGTTTGTGATTTCGTTCGCTGTGAAATATAAAAGGGGATCAAAACTTCATTAATTCAGTTCCAAATGAAGCTTTATTTAGTTGCTGTTTTTTTGTTTTTTTTTTCCTAAAGTAATTTCTCTGGAAATCACAAAATTTCATATCTTCTAAATCAATTTATTCAATTCTTATGCGTTCCGCTTGAGAATATGGATCGTGTGTGAAGAAAATGCTTCAACCGGGGATTCGAATGAAGAATGCTAGTGGGGGGGGCTTAAAACTGTACCGTCTTTTTCAAACTTCTTTTTTTTTTTTCTCAGTCAATTTTTACAGCGAAATTTTACTGAATTCGTCGTTTTTAGTAACTGTATGGAACATCATAATATCCTGTGTATATGCTGTGTAAAGTACGGTACATACAGGGGGTGATATTACTTAATTCCCTCTTCCCTCTTAACAGCGAAGCGTTGATCCAGTGGCAAGTTTCCTATTGAAAGAGTATCCAAATAACGTGTAGTGTGTGTCTGTACGTATCTCTCTCTCTCTCTCTCGCGCGCTCTCTGCAACATGAATGGTACCACCAATCCCAGGAGCATTCTTATACACTCATGTCCATAAATTAAGGATAATTTAAAATCACACGGAAATCGAGATCTAAAGTAAAAATTTCACCTGTAGAATTATCACACACATCTGCAAGAATGATATGCAAATTTCAGGAAGCCACCAGATGACGCCGATAGTACGTCACAATCACGAGAGTGTAAGGGGGGGGGTATATAAGGAATGGTAGCAAAGAAGTAAAATTGTTCACTAGAGTTCTGTAAGGCGCTCAGTGCCATAAGCGAATACTTATGACACAGAGGACGCATGTGGATGATTTTTTACGTGGTAGAATTATCGGCCGCCTGGAATGTGGGCGTACTCAGATGGAAGTATCCGAGGAACTTGGAATTGCCCAAAGTGTCATCTCTAGGCTTTGGCAACGATTCCAAGATAACGGAAATGTCAGTAGACGTTACAGTACAGGTCGCCCCCGAGTTGCAACGCCGAATGAAGACCGGTATTTGGCAGTAACTGCCAAAAGAAGCAGACGGAGCACAGCATCCGACCTGTCTCGTCAGCTATCTGCAGCCACGGGTACCACAGTTTCAAGGCAAACCGTGTACAGACGTTTGGGAGATATTGGTCATATGATCGCAGGCCTGTCGGATGTGTTCCGCTCACGGCAACTCACTGTCGGCAGCGATTAGCCTGGAGTAGAGAACATGCAATGTGGACATCGTCACAGTGGGTTTGTGTGATGTTTTCCGACGAGTCCAGGTTTAGCTTGCAGTCTGATTCACGTCGGACTTTCATATGGAGAACGCCAGGTACCCGTTACCACCAAGACAACGTCATTGAACGACACCGTTACGGTGGTGCAGCACTGGTCGTTTGGGGTGGAATTATACTGGGTTCCAGAACAGATCTGCATGTTCAAACCGGAACCATGAAAGCCCAAATTTATCGAGACATCATTCTGGAACAACATGTACGTTTGTTTAGGGGTGCCATGAGCGCAAAATTTGTGTTTATGGATGACAACGCCCGTCCTCACCGAGCAAACGTCGTAAACGAATGCCTTGAATCTGAGGATATAACCCGTATGGAATGGCCAGCATTCTCACCTGACTTGAATCCGATAGAGCATGTGTGGGACATGCTTGTCCGACGAGTTGCAGCCCGTCAACCACCTCCTACACGTGTACCGGAACTTCGGAGAGCATTGCTTGCTGAGTGGAGTGATCTTCCCCAAGATCAGATCGATAATTTGATATTCAGCATGCCTAGGCGTTGTACGGACTGTACTTCATCGCATGGGAGACATACAATGTATTAGCCATCATACCAACCATGTAATAGTAAGTTTTTGTAAAGGAGATATTTTTTACAATTGCTCCAGGGAGCAAAAATCGTAGTTTTTATGAATGGTATCATACATACACCATCGTTTTTGTTCTTTATCTTTTGTTTAATAAATAGGCTTTATGAATAAGTAACGTTTGTTTTGTTTCTGAACCTTTATTTGCCGGAGCTGGCATTATCCTCAATTTATGGACATGAGTGTATATTCCGGCAGTGTGAAGGAGATTTCGCGGGGATCCGGCATAGTCTTATTGATTGCGATCTTTCTCCTTAAGGAGGGAAATCTTATTGTCATAGGTAAACAGAGACGTGGCCAAAAACTGTGGCTGATTGACCATGTTTTTATGTTCGGAGTCAACCATTAGAGTACTCCAAAAACGGATGCCTCTAGATGTAGAACTCAAGACATGTCATCATGTTGCAAGGGATTGTATAGTTATTACTATCAAGGCCCGAATGTTGTTGCCCTAAAAAATCTTGAAAAACGACTTTTAAAAATGCGCTAAAAATGAGGGGAAAAAATGCCATCGAGAAATAATAAAGCAAAGTTCTTGAAAAACCGCTGATGTTCGAAAGTCGAAAGAAAAAATTTTGACAGCATCAAAATCGTATGTAAATTTTTTTCTCAAAATTTTTAGATTTCATCGAAAATAACAGTTTTTCTAATAAGCGAGTTATAATTCCTGTATCGATTAGGAACACTGTTGTGATGGCGCCTCCAATGGCAGGGCTGGCAGGGCCCTAGATGATTCCTGTCTCTTTTTTTTTTTTTTTTTGTGCTTTTCACAAGAAATTTACTATTGAGAGGACCGTGAAGAATTTCACCGGGGGGACTCCGTTGCTAGATGGTGGGGCCATGACTGGTGTACTAGAGGAGGTAGAGTTCTTTGCATTAAAAATCGAAAAATGACACCCCTCCCCGTACCGGCCACACGGCCCCAACAAGAGTGGGACTGACAGCAGAGCTGTCTTAAGAACATCATGGGCCCCGGTCGAAGTGATTTTTCTGAAGGGGGCCCCCCTACCCGGCTAGATATTCCTGTCTACCAATTTGCAGGCGCTCGCGCGCGCTCTCTCTCTCTCTCTCTGAATTTTTAATCAGAACTAAATTTCATGAGGGCCCCCTCTGATCTTAAGGGCCTCAGATTATGCCCAGGTTGGCCATTCGTGCGTTAAGACGGCAATGGCTGACAGGGATCCAGACCATAGACTAAAGATATAATTATTCTTACTCTATATATATTCTTACTCTGATCCAGACAATGCCCGCAACTAGATTATTTAAGCGCTAGAGGGCGGTATGTGCCGTGTCCAGAGCCAGATGTTGAATCTTACGAACTACACGGAAACAAGATACACAGGGACAGAATTAAAGGACTGATGAGTTTAAAAAAAAAAAAAAAAAAAACTTCCAGTACACAGACATCATAGCAACTGCTCAAAGCTGTGGCCACCAACAGTGACGCAAGCTTCACACTGTCGATGTAGTGCTGAGAAGCGCCCTCTAGAGCTTTACCACTTGAGTTCCGGGTATGGACTATATAGTGAATTGTGATTGTCAAATGTTGTACTCTAATCACCCCCGTATACGCTAAGCGTTTAAAACACCCGGTATAAATCCATTATACACAGGGTTGTCGTGGATTAAGAGCATCGTGGGCCCCCAAGCCAAGTGATTTTTCTGAGGCCATCCCTGGCAAATATACACTCTCACTCTTGAAAATTTCAACTAAATCACGTTTTTGTGTGGCCCCCTCTTCTCACATGCGTAAAGACGTCACTGTCTATACAGGAGCTCGAGAAATATTCAAGTCTAGGGGGCCTGCTGTAGGATGCGATGGCCGTGTCCGGTCCTGCCTCCCCGTGTGCCCCCCCCCCCACTATTTTTTGTCACCCTGAAATGTTCCTAAAACAAAATTTACACAATTGATCTTAATTTTCTTAGGGAGTGATGAGCGGAACCTTCCCGATCCTATCCGTGACTCTCCGGATAACTTCAATACTGAAGATCAACGAAGGGTCTTGTCTTGTCATGACCCCTGGTGGAGGATTAAGGAACGTGACATGAGATGGGGAATCCCTGTTGAAAATAGGTGAGGAGGGATGCCGTTGCCAAGCGATGCTGTGCCAAAATATATATATATTTCTGAGAGAGAAGTTTCCCCCAAAAGAGAGAGAGAAAGCCAGCAACAGTTAAAGAGCAACATCTATTCGTCCGACCCCATCTTTCCACCGGGAGCTCCGGTTCCGGAAATGAGAAAAGAGGATTAGGCATACATCAAGGGAAGGTGGTAGACATAGTGGAGAACGACGAGCAATACGAGGCCCCACTGGGACTCCGGGTTGAAGGGAGGGGAAGGGGTTCCCAGAATAGCAGTAGAAGAAGAAGAGAACTCCTAAGCTCCAGTTTCCCACATACGATGTCGCCAGAGACGTGGAGTTTGTCACCACTTTCGTCCTTGGATGGTAGCGGCGGTGATGGCAAAAGCCTATCTACGATCGGTCCTGGATAAGGGACTCGGGGAAAATGGGGGGGGGGGGAGATACAGAGAGAGAGAGAGAGAGAGAGAGAAAAGTTAATAAGGACTTTAGCAAATGTCGTCCCGGAGTTATCCCGGTGCAATCCAGTTCAAAAACCGTATCCGATTATGTCGGAGGGAGAAGTGTTTGATGACGTCTCCGGGAGAATTGACGTTTCAAAGTTGGTCTCGTGGTTGGAAAAGTTTTTAACAAAATTACTCTGCCTCGGGCCCGACACATATTATACTCATACGACGGGCGTTTTCGAGAAGCAGGGGGGGTATAGATTTTTTTTATATTTGGTTAAATGTGAACTTCTATATCGATCTGTTTGTTTTTATGAGCCGGGAAAAAAATTTATCCCGTATTTAATTTTTTTTTCTCAATGTTATCGAAATTTGATTCATGCGAGATATTTAATTACGTTTTCTACCCATAATCTGTGAATCATACGATAAAAAAAAATCCGAATTAAGCGGTGGATTAATGAAACTAAGTGTAATTAAACTCAGTGTGCATTGAGATAAACCACTGTTGTGACGCTCGGTGAGGTGTATACGGAGCGGCGAACATGGAAAATTCCTTTATTCTGCATTAATACAGAACAACTCTACGTTAACATTCGAAACTGACAACCCTTCGTCATGAAGGTTGAAATCGAACTCCTCGAGAATGTCTTCGTCTCTCGATGCAAACTTAATCTTCACGTGTCTCGTGAATAAAAGTCCTTGTCAGCAGCTTGCCTGTTACACTGTGTATAATTGAATCGTCAGGTTTTAAGAAGGGAAATAAGTCCGCGAAAAGAAAACTACATTTTTCACATTCAATGACAACCAAATTTTTATGGGAACTTCTGAATCCTATTTATGTAGAGTAGTTGAAAACCATGTACGGGGTGATTATATATAATTAAAGTTCCCGAACTTTTTTTTTCAAACCGAATACAGCCGAATTTTTAGGATATCTTAATGAGACCATGGGAGAGATTTATGGAATAAAAAAAATATATAGTTCCATTTTCCACCACCAGTTGAAAAAGTGGAGCTTTTTTATTGCATTTTTTCTCATGGTCCATATAGCATATATACCAAGTTTCAATGGAATACGTCTACCAGAACGAGTGCTACATAGGTCCTAGTAGTTTCAGTATGAGCATACTGAAACTACTAGGACCTATGTAGCACTCGTTCTGGTAGACGTATTCCATTGAAACTTGGTATGTGGTTTACTACATAGTCCATGGGGATAAAGGAAACTTCAATAAAAAAAAACGCCACTTTTCCACCTGATGGTCGAAATTGAACTTTCTTTTATTTTTTTTTTATTTTATAAATCTCTCTCCCGTGGTCTCAGAGATATCCTAAAAATTTGGCTGTATTCGGATAAGCAGTTTCGGAGGAAAACTACTCAGAGTACGGGAACTAATTATAATCACCTTGTATATACCTGCCTAGAAATTTGTATAGAATTAAAAAACGTTGTTGTGTGAATTTATCCTCTTTTTCGAAAAAAAAAAAAAAAAAAACTTGAAAAATAAGTTTTAGCTGAGTAAAAATAGTGAAGAACTTCTGAAACGAGAGAAAAAGAAAATACAGTATATTTTGTTTAGTTTTGCAGCACGCAAGTGAAAAATGGAATGACAGACAAATTTTCCAAATAGAATGAAACTGAAACAACGGACAGTCATCCACTGACATGATCTTCATCACAGTGAGAAATTTTAGGCCAAGCGTCTGTGTTTCATGCTGTCCGGGAATGTAATGGACAAGTTTTTTGAGATCTTTCAACTGTAATTGATTAGTAGTTTGGCATTATAAGCTTGATCCGTGGGGGGATATCACAAGAGTTCTTGGTTTTTCAGCAGGAAACTTATTTTTGACAAAGCCATCAATAAACTCGTAAGCAGTTGCGTATAAGCACTGTTAATCTCACTTGAAAAAGCACACTGTAAATGCTGGTACTTCGAAATAGAAAATGTCAGTTTTACATTAACGGATTTCGTGCACTTCTTGAAATACTTGGGACTTAAAGCCCAATATGTTTTCAGGAAAAATGTTTGTCACAGAATAACCGATATTTTTCTGTGTGCGTTCTAATCATCTCATTATATTCCTCATGTGTGTATATATATATATTGTCCTCCCCACTACCTCTCATTTTTCTTCTTTTTTTTTGTGCCAAGGAAGGAACTTTGGACTGAAAATCTTGTCACATTGCAAGAACTATGGCCACGAGCGAGAAAGTACTGGTGTTATTTTCTGAAAGCGACCAGTTGATGCTAAAGCTAGCAGAAAACGAATTGTTATTCCGATTTTGGCCTCCACATTCGTCACTGAAGACATGTGGCTGTTTCACAATAGAGCTCATCTCTGTTGGATTTTCATACACAAAAGACTGCAAACTTCATCAGGCCCTCGCTTTCTAAGTGCCTTCATGATATGTCTAACATTCAGCTGAATCAGTTTTTGTTTTCTTCAAGTCACGAAATTTCCATGTGCGGATTTTATAGGCAGTGAATTACGGTAATGGCGAAATGATAACACCCGCAGCGGATCATCAAGTCAAGGAAGCCGCTGATAATCATTTGATCATTTTTTTTGTCGCACCACGATCATTTTCTGCACACGGGGGCTAATTAGACCGGGACCTACAATTTATTGCTGATTTTGAACGGCAGGCTTGTTTCTTATACTCATCGAGAGGTTCGTGCGCTAACCCCTCGATGGGGGACTCCCTGCGGTAGCAATTTTTTCTGTGATCATGCCGTTTCTGTTGCACCCGCCAGGAAAGTTTTCTGACAAGGACGAACCGGGTATCGAACTCGCGACACCTCTAAACATCCTTTGGTACTTCAGGCGAGTATCTTATCGACCTGGGCTACCGCTGATAAATGACCACTTAGGAGAGAGAGCAACGAATATGTGATCGTTACGGCTAGGGAACCTCGACTGATATGAGCATTAGACGCAGATACGCAGGTTGTTATCAGAACTGTTAACACCAATTCCCGTGGTCATTTACCCATATTAAAGCCGCGGTTGGGGTACCCGGAATACTGATATTCTAAGATCAACACAACACTTACTTTAGGAGAGAAAAAAAACTTAGGTTTTTTTCACCTAAAAAATACAACACTGATTACAAACAATTATTCGGTCCCATGATGAAATCACAAATGATTCCAAAAATTTCATTTTGTACATCTTCGAAAAGAAAAATTGTAGGAAAAACAAAATAAAGAGATGAGAAAAAAAAATTACATATATTTTTTATTTCTTTGGCTCAAATATATAAATCTACAATTTGGCTAGAATTTTATGAATGCAAAGAAAAGATGCATTTGTATCCGTAAATAAAACCATCTTTTTTCCATTATTATAATCACCAATATTCGAATAATGGCAAAATTTCCGAGAATGCACATGGTCATTATTATGTCATGGTTATTAAAAATACACAGAAGAAAAATATACATCTGGATAAGCAAGTGTAACGAAATCTATGTATATCATCTACTCAAGGGAACTGTCTAGATTCTTAAATACATTTGAAGTCATTAGGAGTAATTATCTATAACACAAGATGATAAAAAATATGTATCAATAGAATTTAATGCATTAAAGATGGTTTTATACTCAATACTCAAATACACTACCAGGCTATAAGCAAAGTTGCACACTTTAATGCTTTGTTGTCATAAACAAAAATTTAACACACATTCTTATTGGCATTAATTTTATGAGATAATGCAATATCTCATCATTATTTTCAACCGAATTTGCATCAACTGTCCACCAAGATCCTTGGTAAATCCAGGAAGACTCCTCTGGCACCTCTTTCATAAGTCCCATAGGCTTTCCATTGGATTTAAGCTGCCTATTGGATGACGATTCACATGACCACATGATGACTTGCGCTCTTTCATGGTCTGAGGCGAATATATTTTGACACTGTCATTCTAGCACACGCCATCACCTTCAGGGAAGGGACGATTACGGTCATTAAGCATGGTAAAATACTCAGCAGATTTTGTTTTATTGCTGACCCTTGTCCAGAACAATGGAAACCCTTTCAGATGGTAACTTTTTCCCTTGGGCTTGAATATTAGGCACGATAAAATATATTAAGACTTCTTTTTAGCCAGGAAGTGTATGAGCTTCTCTCTTCCCATGAAGAATCAAGAATTTTTTCAAGATGTCATTTAAAATTTGAGTTCATTATTAGGTAAAGGGTGATGTGTAATAAGAGAGACCAAATTGTATGTTCAAGAAAACCAAACACATTCGAAACAGAATACATTTTCAAAGAATTTTTGCAGTAATTTCTAACAACAGATATTGATATTAGATAAGCAATTCTGAAACAGATACTGATATCAACTTAGATGAAAAGTTTATGAATATGTTAAAAATCTTGTGTTACTTTCAGGAAGATTACACTACTTAGCTTTCAAAAAACTCCATAACTAGCATCTATCTAACCTACAAAGACAAAACTAAAGGAAGTTTTAGGTTTTGAAAGAAAAACTTTTCCTGATAAGAAAACATTAAAAATGTACAGAAATATAATTTTCTTCTATGAGTGAATTCTTAGATGAAGAATCTCTACATAAAATATATTTTGTGTGTGTCAATAGTTGATGTTTATTTGAACTCTCAATTGGAATATTGAAATATTCTATGCTAATGACCGAATGAGCTTGAAGAAACTAGAATGGCAGGAGATTCAATATAGCTCTAACGGCAACAAACTCATTAACAATTCAGTGGCACAATTTCCAAGAAAAAATGTTTTCTGGATTTCTCATGAATTGTATGTAATTTTTCACAGGATCAAGGCAATCGGATAACAATAAAGATAATTTTCTCCACATAATCAAAAAGCAAATGATACACTAAAGGTAATGCAAGGGTTCCCTTTCCCCATGGCATAGTTCTTAGAGGCTGGTAAATGATTAATAGACTCCATTCTGTTCATTAATCAGCAAAAGAATTTTCTTTACATGGAGGCTGTAGATTATGGCAGTAAATACTTTCTCAGTATCTATACTCATTGAAACATGACTGATATACACTGACGAAAATGTCCCAAACCAATTAAAAAAATGGGAAAGGAAACGTTGTTTAACAAGGTAGTTACAGAATTCTGTACAATAATATTTGGCTTAACATTCTTTTTTGATATATATATATATAAATGTACCTCAAAAGTAATTAAATACAGTAGAAGTCTGTTATAACGACAGCTCACCAATCACAGGAAACATAGTTATTATAACAGACTTCTTGATATAAGTGGATGTTTTTTGTGTAATATTAGCTTTTTGACAATCACCTGCAAATCACTCATTACATTGAGATTGTTGTTATAAGCTGTACTCCTTATAACAGACTTTTACTGTATCCACACAATTTTTTAAAAATAAAATTGTTTTTAACACTGTGTTAACAATTGTTAAATCTAGGGTTTTGGCACATTTCTTTCCTTTTTTGGCAGCATATTTCACTTGAATGAGAACAAAAATCTATTCTAATAATACTTGAATAATACTTTTAAAGAGTGAATAACACTTGAATAATAATACTTTTTAACAATTCTAAAACATGCTTTGGAAACATTCAGTACATTAAAACAGCTTACAATTTTCAATGCTGTACATGAAAGGATCTTTAATGCACTGGATATTGCACTCACTGACACCTTAGAGATTCTAAACGTATTTACATGAAATATATTGATGTTTATCAAGAAAAAACAAAGTTCTGCACTGATAATTAATGGAATACCTTTCGATTTGAAGGCACGTTTGCAGCGGAGTGACAGAGAAACATAATTACCAAACTCCCCCATACAATTTGGAGTAAGTCCTGACAAACATAAAACATCACTCTGCATTACAAAACAAGTGCTAAAAGGCAACACAAACAATTTTAGACAATTAAGTTTGGCACCCCTTTAAATGTTTCAAACTTTACTGATTTTACTTGAATCAAATTTATCATCACAATAGACTTTTTCAAGCATATAATAACTGTGAAGTTCAAATGATAAATATTTTAGTCTTAATATAACTAGAGATTCAGTACCTATGAAGAAATATGGATGATAAAAAAAAATTTAAGAATACAATATTTGAATATTGTATCAGGCTGAAATTTCATGAGTTTGAGTATCGACTTGACAGTTCTCCAACATCATCTTTAGAAGGTTTATTCGATGAAATGGACTGCATCAAAAAAAACCAGAATCAAACCATTATTACTGGCTTCGACCAATTAAATCATGGGGAAAAACACTACTATTTTTAGACTAACTCAGTCAAGGCTGACAATAATGAGTTAATTCTGTTCTGTTCATTACAGTCAGTTTCTCTCTCATCCAATATCTCTTTTTAGTAGGAGCTTTTTCTAAAAGTGTTTTTGATCTCTTCTAATTAATCAATAGAATTGAGCACTTCCTTTATTTGCTGATCCACAGCTTGCCTTGTTTGTTATCTTCAGTGAAAATCTTTTTGAAGTTGTACATAACCCATTTGGACACAATTCTAAATGTTGTTACATGATATTTCACTTATGAGAAAGAAAAACATAAGAAAAAATGCTGTGAATCGTAGTGTACGTCTCTCACTTCTTGACTAGAACTTTAGAGGTGGTGAGGTCTGGCCAGATGAACTGATTCTTTCAAAATTTTGTTTAAAATCTGATGCAAAATGGTTTGGGTTTTACTGCTATGGAGTGTTCTGGAGGGGGGGGGGGCAGAGGCTGGTGGGTGAGTGTTTTTCATGTCAAGTGGCTTCTGATTGGACTAGCCTTCTGCTGAATTTGCACATTTTGAGCTGCTTATAAGTTTCTTTTATCAATGTGAAAATTTTTGTTTTAATTGATCACAATTTGATAATGGCCAAATCGTGGTAATTTCATTGCATGTTTGATTTATATGTTTTTCAATGTGTTGGGAGAGAATAATTGATTAAAGTTAGATCGGCAGAACACTACACAAGTTTCAGAAGTGGTTTTTTTTTATGTGTATATTTAATTTAATATGTTCCTGGTCTGTAAAAATCACATCTATATGACCCTAACCACTGGTGATGAAGAAACATGGAGTAAATATTCAAGATCACAATGGTTCTGGTTCCTTAGTGCTCCTATTAGAAAATATGGTTCACTGAACAATGTGACAGAAAAATCTAATCAGCTAAATAGGATATTTCTGTAGGAAAACCATCAGGTTCGAGTCATGTTTGGAACTACAAACATGGGTGATAGAAAATGATCAATGTGTTTTTCTTTTACAACAAATAAGCACAAAATGTGCTTCAACAAAGTTTAACTGAAGCTGATTTTCTAATCTATTGTCATTCTCGCTAATTGAATCAATATTTTTTCATTGGTCAGCTAAACATATGCAATGCATCAGAACTGCTTGAAATTTTCATAACTTTCAGTGAGTAAGATATATAGTTTACATACAGAACGAATATTCAAAAACAAAAGCTTTTGGTATAAAGCGCTAAAAAAAACAATTGTAAAAATTGATAAAAACAACAATAATAATAAACAGCACAGATTAAATGGAGATCATCAAATCATGAGATCGGAACAACAGCAAGCAAGGAAAACCTGAAATGAAACGGATTATAAAAAAGTTAAGTTTGAAAATTTCTATTTTGAAAATTCTAAGAAAAATTACATAGTAGAACAAGCAATAATACCAGAAGTAAAACCATCATGCTCAGTTATAGAAAGCAGTGGTATCAGAAATGGGGATGCTGTATTCTTAGCATGGTCCTGAAATCCCCTCCCTCTACCAGAATTAATTCAGAAATCAACATTTTCTTATATGAAGCTGAAGACGAGCACCCACAGGTCTCAAACAGTTCAGATGCCTCTGATCAAAATTATCATAAAGGAAAATGCCCCATTTATTTGATGCAAAAACTTTTGCAATAAAATATGAAAGCAGAAGACTGTAATTATTTGAATCAAATACTCTTTTTCTTGCAAAACCAAACCAATTTGCCAATTTTCATATCAGAATTGATTGAATTTCTGATTTCATCAGAATCCGTGAAAATATTGAGGAAAAAACGTTCATACAGTTTAGAAATGAAATCTTGGGTAAACATCTGGTTTTTTGCTCATTGCTTTCTAGAACTTACTGGTAATTCTCCATAGGCTACATCTGTTTTAGGGGCCCCCTTGTGTGAAGTGGTTATTTTTGTTGTCTGGCAACTGTTTTGGGCAAGTATAAACTTTTGACTGATAAGAAAAACAGTGATGCTAATAAATAAATGATGCTAAATGAGTAGAATATCACATCCTGAGAAGTTCCAGGGAATGGATGATACATCAAGTTACTGTATGAAAAATTATTATTGAATCATTCTTGTTGTTTCATGGTTATTCAATACTTATAAGGACTGGGCCCCGAAATTTTAAATGAATTCCACACATTTATTCATTGTGGTTTATAAACTCAGTTATACATATAAAACTCAATATTAATATACCTATTTCTATAAGCAAATAAAATTGTTCATATCTTCTTCAACAAGGAGGATAATTGAGATATTTCTCATCAGATTTCAGTAGTTTTGTTTCTGAAGAGGGTCCTGGAATGGCAACCTCACAAACAGGTTCTTGTGCTTCACCGGAAACAATTTTTGCTTTCAACAGAGACTCATTTTCAATTTTACTGAAAGCATTTTTGGCAAATTCTGATTGTGAATCGATCTGAGCTGAAACATAAAAAAAAATTCAGAGAGAAGTCTCAAGCGATTGCTTTAATTCAGTCTGTTAGACAACAAAACAATTTTCATGCAGATGCATATGCATATATTATACAGAACTGGTCATTAAATATTCCAATTTTTAGGCAAATTCACATTCTTTTGTTACAAATATACTATATTTAAAACAAGTAATGCATATCTTAATCCAGTTTTGAAAGCTCTCCCGATTCTTAACCTAATTGCACATGATTTTTTATATGATTACTGGTAACTTAAATATTGAGAGAAACATTTGAGAATTTTCAAAAAATTAAGACATTAATTTAGTATGTTTTCTTTTGAATTAATGTGACTTTAATTAACTTTTTAAAGAAAACCCAAATTTGTTAATTTTATTCAATTAAAATAATTATTAATTATTGTTACAAAACCTCATGTATTAAAACCTTATGTGCCAAAAAAATTCAATTATTTCTGTTTAGGATCAAGACAGAAAAAAAAATTCCTATCAAAACTTGGGATAAAATTTCTGGAAATTTAATTTTTTTTTAAATAAAATTTATTCATAAGCAAATTACAAAAAATACTATGACACTCATTGGAACTTTTAATTTCCAGAAATGATTTTGTTACAAAAATTTGTATAAAAATCACCTGGAAAAAATTTTAAACAAAGCATTGCACAAACACAATGTCAGTCAAAAACGAGTAAATATGCAACAGGAAAACTTACTCCAGAATATTTTGTTGAGCTTTTCGCCTAACAAGTAATAAACAGCTAGCACACCAAGGCAACCAATGAATAGCAAGACTCGTAAACCAGGATTCAGTACCTCAATCAAACCATACGGCCATTCTCCAAACCAAGCATTTAGAAAGAGTATCCTAAGAACAGACACACAAAGAATAACTAATTGATCGAAGTCCAATGATTTCTTTTAAATCAATGTGTGCGCACAAAGTAATGTTCTGTGTAAGAGAAACAAAAACGTGCATACACACATTTCAAAATAATTTTAAAAAACAGAAATTTTTTTCTCTACATAGCAATAGTCACAGAGACCAGAGAAAAAATATAGTTTTTCCGGATTTAATATTATGGATGAAATATATTAATGCTATGGGAAGCATGTTTGGAAATGGGGAGTGGCATTATATAGGTGGTTATCATTATAGAGGATATCGTTATATAGGATTTTCACTGTGTACATTCCTGTATTTTTCTGATTAGTTTTACAGTTATCAAGTTCCTTTTGTCATGTATGAAGTTCTGTAATTATTCTTTTCAGAATAGTGTCATTTGAAACATTTATAACTTATTTCATACAGTCACATTTTCTTGAATACTCTTTCTCTGCTATCTCTATCAAAGCTGCAGATACCATAAAACAAAAGCAGCAACTAGACACTACCCTAAACACTTTTATCATTGTAACTTTTTTTCAATTTCCATAAAAAAAAGTCTTAGAATGGTTGAACTCTGAATCAAATCACAAATAACAAAAAGAAATACTGAAAAAATTCAGAGTTAATAATGATTCTTCAATGATTCTGGAGCCTCTTGAGACCCGTTGGTTGGCCCATTGAGACTATGATAGAGCTCTATGCCAATCTTTAAACTCAGAAATATAGTACACGTACTAAGTGGGAAACCAAAAAACAAACATGTGCAGAGCCATCTTGATACAAGGGCACAGCCAAGTAGCACTTGATTCATAAAGGATCTTATGATAACATTCAATAGCAATTAATTTTAATTTAATTGCAGCATGTCCAAGAAGAACCTATTACATGGGGGGGGGGGGGATCTTGAAGTTTAAAGTAAATTATGTGAGTAAAATCAAAGTAAGTGATGAAAGTTTTCTTTCTTTACCATATTAAATATGCTATGCCAAAAAGTTGGGTAGCAATAAGTCCATCCATTCTTCGTGGATATCTATGTTTGACCAGCCACATCTCGATAAGAAGAACAGGGAAAACAACAGTGTGCTAGAATAAATGTAAGAAAACTTTTCTCAAAGAATGAAGAAAATGATATTCAAGATAACTACTGTATAAATTTAGCATTGATTGAATTCCTTAAACAGTAGAACTTTGATTAACCAGGAGTAATGGGTCCGGAGAATCCCCTTGGATAATAAAATTTTCAATTAATACAGACAATCCCCAAAAGTGTGAAAAATAAACATCTGCAGGTCATTCACATGTGTGAATTACAAATGACAAATGAACTTTAATGCATGATGGTAAATGTAAGAATTATGCAAGAATATTTTCAGATCAATCATTTTTAATGCTTTTTATTTACCCTCCATGCACCACGCTTTAACAGTGAAAGTAATACTTGACAGGTCGACCTTGGTCTGGCCACATAACTTAGTTAATCAAAATATTTACTGAACAAATTAGAAATCAACTTTCAGTGGTAGACTTCAAATTTGTGGAATAATCGTTCAAATCTCATCAGCCTTAAACATAAAATTAAGAATGCAAGTATCAGCCAAAAAAATTTTTCTTACTGAAATATGATTTGTCCATGCTGGGTTGTGTATTTCTGCTCCCTCTGGAAATATCAAGTTTCGATTTATGAAGAACAGGGTCCAAAACAGCGTGAAAACAAACTGTAGAAATGAAGATAATAAATAGAAATATCAAAAGAAAAATTGAGATTTTAAAAAAAAAAACATGTTAAATATCGATAAAAGTCACTAGAAATGTTATTTTCTTGTATTATTAATTTCTATGACAGTTATTGCACAAGATACTTAATGAGAATATTATCTGAAACATAAACAGAAAATTGTTACGATTCTTTTTTTTTTTTTTTTTTTTTGATACAGTAGGGCAGTGGTTCCTCAAGCTTTTGTCAACCATGGCTTCCTTGCCCTTAAGGGTCATACATCCATAGTATCTTTAGCCCCTGGTATCTCTTTTACTCTGTATCCTTACATAATGGCATAATGGTTCATATACCCCTTGCATTGTTACCCTATTGTTACTTTCTTGTCACTCTCTTGCCCTAATGGTAGCCAGGTCCTCCTTTCTCTCTTTAGAAATCATTTACCCATGGACCCTTTGACCTAACAGTCATATATCCTCAATCCTCTACTCTCATGGCATTAACAGTTATTTATTCATTTATTTATTCAATATTGCTTGGCGAGGCCTATACAAGGAAATGCTGTGGTAAAGTTTGACAGAAGAGACGGTTGATGTTATAAAGGAAATCAGAAACTACTGTTGTACAATCAAAAATGTTCGATGGGAGGTTGTTTCAATCTACACCAGTTGTGTAAATAACTGGGGTAATGAGTAATTCTTACTGAATACTTTGTAGGTGCACATATATTTGTTTGACTCAGTGCAATGCCCTTGACAAAGCTTAATAATACCCGACATATGTGACTCATAGTTTGAGAACCACTGCAGTAGGAAATCTGAACAAAAAAAAATATCAAGATATGGATCACAAAGCATATTCCTTGTAATTGAAAATTATCCACGCAGAAAAAAATATTTAGCATAATAACATAACATATCATAAATAACATTTTAATCATTTGATCATTTTTGTTGCACCACAGTCATTTTTGCATACTGAATCCAAACAGTGGCGCACACACATTAAACATTTTTCCTTTCCTATATCTTGCCAAGGCATTGGTGCACTAACCCTTGGTGGGGGACTTTCTGCAGTAGCAATGTGTTCATTTCATTGATGTGGCCATTTTACTGCTGTATCTGTTGCATCTCCTCCTCAGGAAAGATTCTGACGAGAACAAATAGGGTATCAAATTCATGAACACCTCTGAGCATTCTTTGGTACAATAAATGAATGTCTCATTGGCGTGTGCTACTGCAACCAATAATATTTCAAACAAAATAGTAATGGGAAAATAAAACTTTCATAAACCTTGATTTAAAAAACCTCTGATAACTTCCGATATGAAATGTAACCATAATGTCATTTTTTTTATCCTCTCCATGAAAGCAATAAACCATATGATAAAATACTTACTAGAATAAAAATGGTAAAAGATTTTTATGAGTCAATTATGTTATTCACACAAGCAACTCATTACTTTCATCATTACATAGGTGTCAATTTCCAGAGTTGAAAAATCTGTAGTTTGTTAATTTTTCAAAACATTTCACTGCCAAAGAAAATATGTAATACAAATAAGAAAAAATTTGGTATTTTTCAGCATGACCATATGACCCGTCTTCCCGGGCCATTCCCATATTTTCCTGTAATTCCGGTCCCTTTTTTGCATTAAAATTATCCCTTTTCTTTCTGTATTTTCAATGAAGTTTACTTTCCATTTTTCACAGAAATCAATTATTACGACTACAATGTTTGTCATACATATTTGTCATCTTTTTTTTTTTTTTTTTGTGGAATTCATTCTGATTCATTGTGATGTACAGTAACACTTCATTTCCAGCCATAGGCGATTTTAGCAATAAATGGGAACTTTGCTCGGTTTTTATATGATATTTTGCGACAGTTGGTTTTTCATGCGAAAACATAGCCACTTTGATATTGCGAGGACTCTAACATTTTCTTTGGGGATTATTAATTATTGTGAAGTACAATTTAAAGATTTTTCTACATACAAAAATTTGAAAAAATCCGGTTTTAAACTGGAAAATTTCAATTAGACTAAAAATCTGAAGGCTTCGTATAATTTGGAAGCATTGGCACCTACATCATTAGTATGCATGTACAATTATATAAGCTGATCTTTGAAAAAATCTTAGAGGAATTGCTTGGAGAAATAAACAGCATAAACAGATCATGTCAGAAAAAAATTCACTTACTGAGCCAACCGGAAAAATGACAGATGCATACATCTTATCACGTATTCTTATTACACAAGAGTATCTGAAACAAGATGGTTTGAGTACATCTATGAGAGCGGAATACCCAAAATACAATGCTTGAGCCCACTGAAAAGAGAAAAAAACGTAAAAACATCAATTTACTGCTCTAAAACAGAAAAAAAATGAAGAAGCAAACACAAAAATTACATTCAAATTGTTATATTAACAAAATAAACAACTAATGTGGGATTAGATGTTAATGCTAATGTTTCTTAACCAGTTCTTTAGTAATTACTAGATATCCCATTAAACTTGCATTGATAAGATATGCAAATAAAAAGCCACTTATTCCTGTTACTACAAGCCCATATAATTTTGTAAATCTGATTTCTCAATAGTGATACAGTTGCGCTCGAAATAACGACCCCCCCCCCCCCTCTGTTACATCAAAAATGGGCGTTGCATTGGGAGGGTTGTTACATCGAAAGTAAAACATAGGTAATACTCATTCTATGAAAACATTTGGGACTTATCCTACTAATCGTTGTAATGGAATGGTCGCTGTAACATGGGATTGTTATAATGAGCATCTACTGTATTTTTATATATTCCCAACTAAGCTTACACCTGAATTTCCTTTAATAGTTGTAATAAACTTTAGAAGTATATTTTAGAAGTATATTAGTTTGCTGAATATTTGTTATTCAGCCAAATCACCATTCATCTCTAACGCAGATTATAGAATATAGCTATTATTATTATACCAGATTCCAATACGTCAAAGCAGGCCATCTTCCAACAAAAAAGGCTTCTGTTAGTAAGAACTTCCCAATAGGAGCAAAATACATAGCACAGCAACCAACGTGGAACAAGAAAGTTGCAATGTGTCTTGCCTGCATTTTCATAGGCTAATAAAAGTAAAAATACAATTAAAATGCATTCAATTAACAAAAACTTGAACAAAATTTCTTTCAAACCAAACTCAACTCTAGTCTCAACTTGCCCTGGAAAATGTACCAAGGAACGAGCTGTGCCGGAAGTGTGCATGCATTCCTAACAGCCCCAGTGTATATCTTAATATTGTGCATGAAGTTTTAAAGTGCTGCCATCTATTTTTCAAACTATGGGTGAATTGTAATGATTGAAAATTTGTACCGTGCTAAGGTTGTGTGTGTGTGTGGTGGGCTTTAGATAACTTTGCATAGCAATTGTGTTTAGCATGTATGTAGTCTTAGTTTATTGCCATCAAAATGTAGGGGGTTTAAATTTAAACTCCGCCCAAGATGAGATGCCTGTTTCCATGGGCTAGGTAGGCCCTTATTTCGTTGACCGGAATAAGTGCATTCTTACTATAGGAGGGCAGGGACATAACTAGGATTATTGTGGGGGGGGGGGGAAGACAAACAAGGTTTTACTGCCCTTCACTGCACAATTTAATTTTTAAACAGTATTTTTATTGTGTCCGAAAATCTACTGCCCACTACTACTGTTTTTTGCCTGCAGTTGCCCTTTTGCCTCCACTCAACTTCCGTCTTTAATAAAGGGAGGGGGGGGGGGTAAAGCTTGGGTTGAATTTTTCTTCTGAAAAACTGACCCATATAGAATCCCCCCCCCCCAAATATAGAAACAAATTTTTAAACAAAAAAAACTCAACTTATACGCGAGTGCATATACATCATCTCAAAGGATTTAACCTCACATGCACTAAACTTAATAGTATTATCTTCTTGAGCACAAAAGCAATGAGTTGCAATCATTTTAAGCAGAGCCTATTTTTAAAGCATCATTGCCCCCCCCCCCCTCTCCTCCATCCAGAACAGAATAATTTTTTGTGAAGCCCTCTACAGAACTGGAAATTCCTTCTTACCAATTCACATGCTTACGCTGAAAAACTAGGTGCACACCGATTAGACAAGACAGCTTTAGATTCAAGCTTAGGCATTGTTATTTACATTTTTTTTGTATGGCATAACCCAACAACATTTCACCAGTTAGTGATACAAATTGAAACACTGCTCCATACAAATAAACGTGAACAAGAATGACTACGCTTGTCTAACCAGTGTACGCCCAACCTTGACCAGATCTCATTTTTATGAGGGCCCCTCCCTTGCCCATGGCTGGGTCCAGATGGACACAGGCATTAAGAGTATTCACTATTCGTTCATTAGAGCTCATGCCGAAATCTTAGATTTCTCTCACAAACACATCTGTACATCAACTCGTCAGATAAAAATAGAAGCATATGATGAATGAAATGAAGAGGGGTGAAGCATAACACCCCCCCCCCATGTGAAGGAGACTGATGGGAGTTCGTATTTCATGTTTTTTCTCATTATAAACTAACTGGAAATGGGCTCGTGGCAGTTACAAGGCGCCCCAATCCCCCGCACTCCAAGATGCGGGAACATGGCCCAAAAAAAATGGGGTTAACAGAGCTCCAGCCCCGGACGATTGTTATAACTTTCTGTATTTTCACACTCTCAATTCACTATGAAGGGCCCCCCGCCAAAGTTCTCATCCTAGGGTCCTTGCTGCAAGATGTGGTGACTCCAGGGTGATTTTGGTCGATAAATAATCTTGATAAATTACTGTATATTCACTTTTACAGCGATTGTTTAATACTCACTGATTTGAGAAGTGAAGTTCACATCAACAAATTTCAAGGACTCGGACCAACATCCATGTCTCTAATCATCAAATACGTACACACAGTTCGCATTTGTTTTTGTTTGTTTCGTCGCAATTTTTATGGTAGCTAAAGAAGCTGGGACTTACCATCGTTGCACATGATTGGAGGGGAATGTCCTTGAAAGTGAGTGCCGATGTTAGCGCTACCTATACGAACTTTCACTGCAAATTGAGAATCTTGAAAAGTGCAAAAGTATTTAATTTCGGTCAAAGCCGTTTATCTTTACTTTTTCAAAAAGACAACACAAGTTAGTTGCAGTTAGAGGACACTAATCATTCAAGTCACGTCAAATCAAGTTGCATAGAGGACGTTTATCTGTATAAGCTTAGAGGATGTTTGTACCTTTTATACCTCCTCTAGGCCTTGACCTACAGCAGCGATATAGAGCATTATGCATCGCGAGCAATCAGGCCTACAACATCTAAAAACTTCGCTTGACGGAGGCGCTGGTACCGGAGTTGGAGGAGACGAATCCCATGTGGTGATAACTATAAGCTCAGGTATAAAAACTAAATTTAGCTTTGCTCCTTATAACCTGAGAGATCAAACTTCCAGTTCAGTAATTTTTCAAGATCCAAGGAAACATCCAAAAAAAAAGGACCTCCACAGAAGCAGACGACAGGCAAGATCGTAAGAAGTGAATTTTTCCACACTTCCACTTTATAGTAATGTGCTGCCATCTAATCTCAAATTTAAAAGTGACTCTTGTGGTGAGGATGAAGTTTAAAGTAAAAAAACTATATTGTTTATTCTGCTTAGTTCATAACGAACAAAGCTCATAAACTGAACTGAAAATTTGAACTAAAAGTTCAGCTATTTTATTTGAGCTTAAGGAGACGTCCAAAACAAAGAACCTCTTAATGAGCAGACGACAGATGGTTTGTTTGGTTCCCTACAAGCTAAGCTCACAAACAGAACTGGAAGTTCAAACTGCCAGTTCAGTAATCTTTTCAGGACGCAAGGAGACGTCCAAAACAAGGAACCTGGAAAGAAGCAGACGACAGAGGTTCTGAGACTTGATTTAAATACTGTTGGTGCTGCCATCTAATCTCGAAATTTCAGGCAACTCATGCAATGATGAAAAAAAAGAAGGACAGCAAGTTCTTTTTATTTTTTAGCATAACATTTTTTTGAGACGAAAATTTCGGTAACAGAATTCTCACATTTGCAATAATCGATTGTAAGTGGAAAAAATTATTTCTTTTTTTTCACAAAAAAATTCGGACAATATGTATGATCGAACAAGTGAAAATACGGATTATGTGGTCTTCAGATAGGGTTACCAGATTTAAAATTTAAAAAAAGAGGACGTCTGGTGAGAACCTTAGGCAGTGCCGTCTTAACGCGAGCCTTCCTCCTTCCGGGCCGTGCCCTAAGGACCGCAAGAGAAGTGCCTCAGAAAAACGAGACGTGATTGAATTTTTCGAGAATTTTTTAGGTTGGGCCTCCAAAAAATCTTTTGGCTCGGGGCCCATGATGCTCGATCCTGCCTATCAGCCCCACCCTTATTGGGGGTCATGGAACTCCAGTACTACTACTAAACCCAGACATGCACCTCGTCCATATTCCTTTGCGGAACCTCTAACGAATTATTACATGCTGGAATGTGCGTGCACTTGTAGTGAAACCTGATGTGAAGTTTCTGTGTAATGCTTGTTATATGTAGTGCTGCTATCTTCCACCAGTTTTTCTAACTATGAGTGAAGTGTAATGATTGAATAATTAATCGATGTAGGCCTGTTGCTCTCTGTGGCGAGACTTTTTAATGGGGAGATCGGCTCGCATTTGCGACTCAAAGTTGGGAACCACCGGAAACCAACTTCAGCCGACTACCACTGCGGTGACGGTGGGGTTCGAACCCGGATCCTCGCGGAACTCCAGTACTGGATTCCTTTACTTCTATTAATTTACATTAATTAAACAGCAATGAAAAATTCCAAAAATTATCGAATTGCAACGTATATTTGATAAAGAGATGAAGTGATTCAAAAGTATGACAAAAATTTATTTCTGTTCAATACGATTCGAGCCACGATAAAGTGTCAACAGGGGGACCAGGCTAATTATTAATAATTTCTGAATTTTGTAAAATTACATTATTACAATTAATAATGGCTCTGCCTCCAGGAATCAAATCCGGGTCCTCTTGAATACTGGGCAAGTGCGCTACAATTACACCACAGACGCAAACAATCTATTTTACTTTACATGCCACAACAACCTTCCTACTATAATGTGCATTAATTAATTAATAGCTTGTTGCGCTCAGTAAAGGCATTTCTGATGACAGACTCGTCTCTTTCCGAAAATGTATATTATTTTCATCTCAAACAATTGAACAATAGTACAGTACAAAAATTTATAATGTCGATTTTATTTGACAATGGATCAATACATAAATATCTATTACACAGAGTACACATTCGAATGTATTTGCATAGGATTCATGTGTGATAATGAAACTGTCATCTAGCAAATAAGAAATTAGCACCAGTTAAGATTCCACTTAAAAAAAACACCAGTGTATAACTAATACAAGAAAAATTAATGTTTGAAGGAAAAAAAATCTACAATGCAAAATTAACGCTCAATTGTTTTTCTTACAGAGGACTCTTTATAGTTGTACATTAAAAACCATTATTATACTGCAGCAGTTTTGCCATAAATAGTATACACTGGACAGGTTTATTATTGATTCGCCGTGTCAATAAACATGATAGTAGTTATTGTTATCGAGACCATCGATTCAATTATCAATCTACTTATCACAGATTCATTCCTTTTGCCATTCAAATCCCCCCCCCTACATATATAGTAACTGCCTTCGAGTCTGAAGTGAACTCGCAACATCAAAAGCTACGAAAATCACAAATACATTTAAATATTGCTTTTCCTTTTTGAAGTTGACATTTGCATATATAAAAATGTGATTTGGTCAAATACCACCACAACTAAACAAAAAACGATTATTGCGTTACTTGATTATAGTGACACTGAAAAGTGCAAAGCTAGGGGAAAGACATATACAGGAGTGATTCATAGTAAAAGTCCTAATAAGTCACTTATCGGGATCAAGGAAAAAGACATGATAGTTAGAAAAAAAATCTGAATAGAGAGAATCAGTAGTTTCGGAATTTCACGATTTATTTTCCAGCATAAAGTACCGTTTGGAGACAGAGTATAAATCTATCGATGTTATGGATGATTAGCTCCAAAAAAGGAAAGGTGGGTTCAGAGATATTTCTGCAAACGTAGAAAAAGTTCACTCATAAATTAAAATTTCTCAATACAACAATACTAGATTAGCAAATTAGTTTCAGACAGTCGTTTTCAATGAGATTTTCCTACAGAGATTGTTATTTTTAACTGAGTAACTGTCTTAACAGTAGCATTTTAAAGAAACAGTGTACCAGATGTGTCTTAAAGAAATCTGCAACCTTTCAGACAGCTGCAATTTTAGAATCTGTGTGATCACAGTATTTCACAGTCAAAACTAACTATGGTGGGTGCAGAAAAAAAAGTCACTCAAGACTTTCAATGTATGGGAACAGTTGAAAAACCACTTTTATAAAGTATCTCACGCATGCAAAAGTCTTGGGTACTCTATATTTTTGCGGCCCTGAAGCTAAAGTGTGTAGTCATAGCTGATAAAACATGATGACAGCCAAATTATGATACTGTTTCTGGTACTAAAGAATTTTCATCAGCAAATAACAGCTAATTTGATCAGAATATTATCACTGGTCTACCAAAGAATTTTCAACAGCCAATAACAGCTAATCTGATCAAAAATATTGTGTCTGATGTGCCACAGAATTTTCTAAATTAAAATTGTCAACAGCCAATGACAGCTAATCCGATTAGAATACTGTTTCCGGCAGGCCACAGAATTTTTGAAATTAGAATTTGACAGCCAACAGCTGATTCGATCAGAATACTGCCTCTTATGTGCCATCAAATTTTTAACAGCCAATAAAACAGCTAATCCGATCAAAATAATGTTTCTGGCGTGCAACAGAATTTTAGACAACAGAAATCGTGCACTGGCATGCAACAGAAATCGACAATAACAGCTAATTCAGTCCGAATACAATTTTTTGGGGTGAAACAGAATTTTCGATAGCCAATAATGGCTAATTCAATCAGAATATCGTTTTATGTGCCACCAAATTTCTGACAGCCAACAGCTGATTCGATCAGAATACTGCTTCTTATGTGCCATAAAAATTTTGACAGCAATAACAGCTAATCCGATTAAAATAGTTTCTGGTGTGCCACAGAATTTTTTTAACAGCCAATAATAGCTTATGTTACTAAAATATCATTTCTGGAATGCCAGACAATTTATAACGCCAGATATTAGAAATTACCTCCACAATATGCATCAAGTTGAAAAAGGATGAAAACAGCAGCTTATAGTAGTAACTGGTTCCGGGAAGTTAATCTACTCGTTCACTGATAGGAAATGAGGCATACATTTAATATATTCATTGAATCAAAAATAACTTAGTCGCAATTCTAATAGTAAGCCTACTATGCACACAAAATAAAACACGAAAAGAAATGCTTGAATAATTTTGTGAACACATCATTTGTGATACATGCTTTCTGGAGAGAGTGATACAATCTGATTGATAAAAAGGATTTCTGTATGAATAAAATTTTAGAATCAATTAATCTCTGCCTGATCGGCCATTCCGGCCCTTCCCCAGTATGACTTGGGCATAGCAAAATTTAACAGGAGGTAGGACTTCACATTAGCCATATATATTAATTGTGCAATTATGCTGGAGGAAAAATTTTTCTGAACATAAATTTGAAAGCATAAAAAAGCCAAAATTTTTTAACCCTCGAATCGGACATGAATTGAAAGCCAGAGAATATGGGGATAAAAAAACATTTTTCCCTACGTCTGTATTAATTAAAAGAAGTGGTGACATAATCGTAAATTCATATCACAATATTTGCATAGATACGATAGTACTGAAGATAGATTCATACAAACAGGACATATATATTTTATAATCATGGTTAGTGTGTCTTTTCGAAAGCGGCACATTCTTTGCTATAGCACAGCTGGAATATGGAAGAGATGTACCATAACCATGAATGTTTTCTTTGAAATACATAGGGAGTAAAAAAAAAGGGGGTGTCGAAAAAATGAATTTGTCTAGCTTTAAAAGAAATAATCCACTTCAATAATCTACCAAGGGTCTCGAAGAATATCGTCTGGAAGATGGAGACCTTGATCGTTGTTCTCGCCTGTAATTGAAAACAAAAAAAAAGGCAAAATAAATATATTTTGTCATCATTTATTTGAAAATATTTTAATCAAAATACAAGATATTTTTCTTAAACCTAAAAATAACTTTCTGAAGAAATTGAGTTGAAAATTGATATTCCATATTTTTCCCAGTTTATTTTTTGTTATGAAATACGGTCAGCCTAATAACAATAGCCTGCAATTAATTGCAAACCAACACTATTAATTTAAAATACAAATAAAAGGCCACAACAGGCAAAATGCCCAATGAGGTGGTTGAGGAATGGCCATAACAAAATCTGGAGGTTATGCAACCGATTTGAAATCCTGCATTGCTGGCCTAAATTTGTTAGCACCTCGGCCAAGGTATTCTGTGTGGATCTGGCTTCCAGTCGAAGAAGAATGTTACCATGATTTCTTGGAATTTGGGTATATGGCTTTGGTTTTTTTGTTTTCTTTTAGCGTGTGAGAATTAGTGTTTCAATGACTCTGCATGTGCTTTCAGGTTCATATATCAGGTCCATATAAGTTTGGTAACAGAAACGTCTGATATCCAGAGTGGAGTGTTTAAAGTTGTGGTGGGGAGGAAGAAAAGTTTGTTTAGACATTTCTGGTAAATGTTGTCAACATGTTTGTCCCAACGTAGGTCGCTGAGATTATGACACCAAGGTATTTGATTTGAGAAACTTGGGATAACTTTAAATTATTGATGGAGTGTGAGTATTCAAGAGGAAGTAACTTACGGGTAACTTTCATGTGAACCATTTTTGAGACATTGATTGGCATTTGCCATAAAGAACACCAGTCTGCGATGGAAGCCAAGTTATTTTGGAGAAGTTCTTGATCAGATTCATGGTGAATGATACAGTAAATTACACAGTCAGCAGCAAATAATCTAGTGGTGCAGTTGAGGAATTCTGGGAGGTCATTGATGTAAATTAAGAAAAGTAACAGGGAGCGTATAGATCCTTGAGGGGTCCCAGACATTACGGGAGCGGATGGGGAGTTATGGTCATTAAAATGAACAAACTGTTTCGATGTTTTAGGAAAAAGGCTCCACCCAATTAAGTAATTGTACACTGAAACGAGGTATGAGAGTTTATGACACCTAAACTGTCTGACTACCATATATATATCTCTCTAAAATAGTAAAAAAATAATAATTTTATATACACATTACAAAAACAACAAAGACAGAATTGGTGCATTCATAGAGATGAGAATGAGCAAGAAAAATTCACCTATGTGATGAAGATCGAGACGTATCTGAAGATTTTCTACTGTGGCCATCATCTCTGTTTCCCCGAGTCACGCCATTTCTAGCTGGACTTCTTGATCTTGACCTGTATCTTTTTGTGGGACTTCTCTGTGACGAACGAGGTGGGCTTCGTGCACTTCTCCCTCTGCTTTCCGCTGAGGTATGGGCACTTCTTTCTTGCACTGTATTCCTCTGAGAGACTCGTGAAGTGGAAGGACTGGGATCACGAACTAGCTTCTCAGCTGATCGTTTTGACGAGATGCGATCTGCAGAGTCATCACTGCTGCTACTGTTACTCCTACGGTGTCTTTTCTTGCTATCAAGGTCCAAATGCATCAGTTCATCTTCTTGGGACTTGGAATGATGCCTAAAATGACCTGAATCTTCATCTGATGCATATTCATAACCTCTCATGCGATGTCTTCTTTCTCTTTCTCTGAAATATCATAAACATAACGTTTTAGGAAAAAGTGCTCTATTTATATTACTTCCATTTGCCATTAAGATGGGCCTAATACCCTCAGTTCAATTTGGCTTCATTCCTGGCCACTTTTTATCAATGCAGCAGTTCATTTGCTATGGTATATGGGCGAGTGCTATTAATTCAGGACAAGAGATTGATGTTATTTACATCGATTTTCAGAAGACATTTGACAAAGTAGAAAGATTGTTACTATTGAGGAAGCTAGCTGGCATGGGTGTTCCTGATAAAATTGTAAGGATGATTCAGGTTCTGCTATCAGAGAGGGTTCATCAGGTTTGCGTAGCGAGCATCATGTCCAAAAAATGTCAGGTGCCAAGCAGAGTTATCCAGAGATCAGTTTTGGGCCCGATCTATGTACTTCATATACTTAAGATACCACAGACTGTGTCACCCATCCCTCTATTGTAACTCGCTGATGTGAAGTTATTCTCTCCAGTAGAAAATACCAGGGGCCTAAAAATTGCATGCCAACACTTTTCCAGTAGAGTTGTCAGTATAAACTCCCTATATCAATATTAAAAAGCAGATCAATGCATTTGGGTAGACGCACCAATCCTGAATATTATCAGCTAAGTAATGAAATGTTGCAACTAGATACATGCATGGATTTAGGTATTGTAATGAGCAGCATCTGGATTTACTGAACATCATTATGGCACTGTTTGCGTGTTATGTATGGCATACTGCAACTTAAATGCCCATACGTTTTCATATGGTTTCTGTGTGTACGTTTACCAGAGTTCTGTTCACAAGTATGGAACCCTTACAAAATTGAGTACTGCATAAAGCTCCTCAAAAAGACACAGAGGTCTTTTACCAAACAAATAGCTAGCACGAGTGGCTGGTCTTATTGCGAGAGACTTGAGTTTCTGGATTTGCACTCTCTGGAATGGTGTAGAATTGCTTCAGATCTGAAGATGCATTACAAACTAGTCCACCAAACAGTTTATCTACCATTGAGAGAACCTTTCTTAGAGATCATAAAAGAGTGAACGTATACGTAGGTATCATTTCCAAATAAGAATACCAACATAGCAATGGCCCAGAAGAGATTTTTTTTTTCGAAGGGTGCAGATGCTGTATTGCGAGAAAATGGAACAGTCTGCCATCAGAATATGTATGCGCCACATATGCAGGATTTGCTTCTGCTATTGAAGATTTTGACCTGCCCCTGTAAGTGATTTCCCTACTGACTATTACATTTTTTTATTATTACTTTTCCAGTGTAAGTGTTGCATGTCTTCTGTGGTTGTAAATAAATAAAAATAAATAGAGTCGATTCCTTGATATAGTGACCCCACCTCATCCTGTTGAAAACAGACGTTATATTGTGAGGGTCATTATATCGAAAAGTAACACATATATCAATCATTCTAAGAAAGCATTCGGGACTTATACTACTGGTCACTATAACACAGGGTTGTTATAATGAGTGTCGACTGTATATGGTCAAGGAATCCAATTTAGAACTCCATCTGATACTTTCAATCAATTTGGCTGATAATTATATCTGATTCAATACAACATGAACACTTTAATTTTACACCAAGTCAATATTCTGACATTTTTGAGATGCTAATTAGGCCAGAAGCAGGACCCAAACTATACAATGGCCGTAATTACAGCTGAACTGTGAAATGTTCCAAGACCTGCACTTTTCATAAATATATTTTGAAAATTAGGTGCAATAAAATGCCTCACATCGGGATATAATCCTTGCACAAGTTTTTCAGCAATATCGGTTTTGACAAATTGCAGTGTTCTTGCAAGTTTTTTTTTAATTAAATCATTTCAGTTTGAAAATGATTCAATTTTCTTAAAACACGCAATGAAGATATACAAGTATTGTATCTTAATAAAGAAACATGTCTAATGCCAAACAGAAGAAAAAAAATCATAGAATCCAGCATGTTCAGATGAAGACTCACAAAATATTTTAGTTCACTCACCGCTGACGTAATTTGATGGCCATTTCCCTCAGTTCTTCAGCTCGATCCTATGAAAATAAATAATTTAATTACTGCAAATGATTCGCACATAGTCAAAAGCTTGCAGCCATACATGTTTACAGTATATTTATCGCTGTATTCAATTAAAGCAGAAGGTGTTAACCAGGGGGTGACGTCAACCTTTGAGCTTTCATGAGAAGACAATCAAGATTCATTATTTTTATGTTACTAGATGCTGAAATAGCATTCTGTGAAGAGATCTAGGGCCTTCATGTTATTGGCTCAAGCACACTATGGAACACAAAACCTTAACTCCTGAATTGAAACATAACGTACATTTCCAAGCTTTGATTTTTTAAAAACAGCGGAGGAATCATTATTCTCATGCTTTCACTTCAGAAAAGTGAACTTTTTTTCCTATTGTTTGATGCATCAAAAGGGACACTTGCTAATTACTTGATGAGACTTGTGTAATTGGCAGAGAAATCTAAACATTTGAATAAACTTGAAAAAAATTAAATACTTTAACGATTTTGAATGCATTGTAACTCATGTCTGTTTCCAATTGCTAAATGACATAGAAGTTGGAATATTTCCATATGAAATAAAGTTAACAAATAAACACATACAGTGGTATCTCTTACGCACAAAATAAATTTGTAGATGAAACCTACTCTTATCATGAAAATTTTGCATCTAAAATCAAACATTGCTAAATAAAATAACGAGAAGACCCCCGAATTCATTCCAAACTTTTAAAATACCTATACTCAAACAAAATCAATTAACATGATGCACTTTTGTTCTGTTCTGTATAGAATGCACAGCACTGTGTATCCTATAAAAAAATTGAAGAAATTTTGCTTGTATAATACAGTCTGAAGTTTCAATTCTTTTTTCGAAACACCAGAGTTTTTGTGTGTAAATCAGTTTTCTCTCATGTTTTGCACTCAAGTCAAATATTTGCTTCTAATTTGAAGCACACGCATAAAAAATAATTTTCGCTCATAAATTTTATTAATCACAAGCAAAGATACCACTGTATATCAAATAAGTTTGACAATGTTTTCAACTACTGAAAAGAAAGTTACCATTTGCTCTTGCATCTGCTTTTCAGATTTTTCCATTCTTGCTCTCTTATCAGCCTTATCTAAATAACGGTGCAAAGTTTAGACATGTTCCAAAAGACAAAGTGAAAGAAAATATATCTGTATTAAAAATGCAAAGATATTGCACAATATCAACTCTTATTCTTACAAACTCGAACAATCAGTTTGCAGATCGGAAAAACATTTAAAGAAATGACATTGCTTCTGACAAAAGGACTAGTTTGTAAATTGCGGCAGTTTAAGTTGAACCAAAACATTATTAAATTTGAAACGAGTTCAAAAAAATGGAGAGGGAGAAACTGGAGATTTTAATTGATACAAGCACAGAGAATGTAATTGTGAACATTTTACAACACATAGAAGAATCTAGCAAATATTTTTGAACAAAATGCAAGAAAAAAAAACGAAATTCAGAATATGTTATGGATGACTAATTGCCAAATATAAATATTAGAAATGCAACTCACATTGTCGATTCAAAGCAACTTGCATTCTTCTCTTAAGCCGTTCTTGAGGTGTAAGCACAGCCTACAGAAAGAAATTTAAGAAATTTAATAATCTGAATAACTGCATAACATGAAACACGAGCGTTTAGTCTTAAAAGTGAGACTAGTCAAAATAAAATATATTTACACCCAATATACCGAAAAAAAAGAACCCTAGTCACATTTATGTTAGATCAGGTGAAAAAATTATCACATTTGCAAATCTTATTGTTCTAAGAACATAGGGGGCCATAAAAAATCAAAATTTTTCTGAATGATTATAAATATCCTAGGCAATTTCAACACTTAAAAAATGTATCTTAGTTTACAATTCAATAATTGTTTTTGCATTATAAGAAAATAATTCATCTTAACTGCCACTGCAGTGTGGAAAATGGAAGTTCTTCATTGAGTAGACGTATGATGTAAATTTGGGCTAACACACTGTTATTGTTGGAACATGTGTAAACCATCAGTAGATATCCTCATACAACACACATATTGTTCGATTTCTCAGATGCGTGTCTTTGATCTTAATCTGGCTTTGCATGTTAAACTGTGCATTTATCTCATTTCAAATTTTAGTCACAAGCTTGAAATAAAGAAAACCATTCCCACATACTGAGAGACAAAAAAAAAGAAAGAATTATTTCTTGTTCTTCTCATGGAGCTATTTGAATATTAACAATGAATATCAAGTGTTTTATTCCCACTTTTTCTTCATGTTCAAATGTGCTATATCGTTTTGATTCCTAATTCATTGAAGAAATGAATTACTTCTCCCCTCCACACAAATAACACTCGGGAACAAAATTTTTGTTGCATTTATACAAACACTTGATATAACCTAATTCGTGTATGCTGATTTCAAATCTGAATTCTGTTTTTCCCTGTAAGCTTTAGATTTTTTTCAAAATAGAATTTGTTTTTTCTGATTATAATTTCTCTGGCACTTTGCAGGCAAGAACTTGTGCTTCACTTGCGTTTGTTGACTTTATGAGGGCAGTATCATCTGATGTTTTAGCAGTAGTCCACTATCATATTTTTGTCCCAGCGATTTTGATAGTGCTCTTTCATCGTCTTGAAATCTTGATGAAAGTGCTCTCCCTGTTTATCATTTACAGCCTGAAGATTCCTAGGGAATTGATCAAGGTGACTAAACAGGAAATGAAGCTTTACACTCATGTTGCAATGTAACTAGGATTTTTGTCACTCGGGGCAAACATTATTTTGCTGCCCCCCCCCCCAACTTTAAAATTTGGTAACTTTGAAAGAGGCACATCGTTTCATTTTCCTTTTTACCTGTCATAAAGCATTTACTCACAATTATGAAACACAATATGAGGGTCTTGTCTTGGTCCCAAGTCCCAATTTCAGAATAGACTGTATACGAACGCTTTACAAACAATGAAATATTGCGTCTTTGACGAACAAGTGTACAGCAGCCACATACATAACAAAATGCATTAGGGCTATTGAATATCTACATCTACTAGATGCCATGAATAAGATTTGAAATGATCTCCACAAAATGCACTTGTGTGCTCTGTTTAAAAAACTGACACTAAAAATAACACTAAAGAGAAAGAAGAATATGCCATTTCCTTATCACATCTGGAACTGAAGTGTACTGTGGTCGTCTTCCTGACATCCCGCCCTACATGCTGGAAAAAGTGCTGCCCTTTAGTAGCAACGGGAGTAAATTTATAAAACTGATGCTACAGACTGATAAATTGACACACTAGTGAATCTATGTAGTAGTACAACTAAACTGCAACTAAGCTAGTGTAAGTCATTAGTCAAAAGCCTGGGGACCTTTGGCTACGTATTAGTATATAATATCAAACTGCATAAAAACTAGAGCTTTGCAGAGAGAGAGATTTCAGATTTGAAATCAGTAATAAGAAAAATAACTTAGATCAGTTGAAAAATCTCATGTAACAGAAAATGAAGAAAATGTTCCCCAGTGTAATTCAACTGCTGCAAAAACTCAAGTGAAATTAATTTAAAACAGCTGATTCAGAAGCGAATAGGTTAAAGTATACTTATAAATCACTTAATAAAGCCCTTATGTTTTTTTTGTAAAAAAAGCAAAAAAAAAAAATAATAATAATAATAATCACTTTTACACGGGATGAACCCTTAAATGTATAGCTTTGTATATATATGCAAAGGGTCCTTTAGACATTTACCACTGCAGCCAGTTTGAAGATAAAAATTCAGAACCACCCTTGCACATAAGGTGAGGTCGTATTCTTTTCATTTTATATTTTAAATTTGCTGGTAGAGAAGTCCCAATTAACAACAACTCTTTGTTGCAGAGCATGTGTGTCCGTGATTTCGCTAATTTGTCAAAATGTTTTGTCTGCATTTCTTTCTTTTTTTTTGACCATGAAGTTAACAACCTGATTTTTTTTCTTATTATAGTTTGAATCACAAAGAAGGTAGTTATATATTTGCAATGTAATATTATTTCAATACATTCATTTCAGGTGATTTTTAAGGCTTTATATGGTCACTTTAAGGCCCTGTAGAAACAGTACAATTCAAGATAGATTTTTCAAATGATTTTTCGGGCGTTATATATATGTGCCATTAACTATAAAAAAAATTATCAGCTCAAAAAAAAAAAACTATTCAAGGCATAGCTTCCCAAACTTTGTTTCATCGCCCCTCAAACTCAAGAGTACCCATAGGATCCTGTTATACCTGCAGCTTTTATTGCTTCCCCCCCCCCCCCCGGACAATTCCATTGCTCACCGGGGCAACACTGATTTAAGGGTCAAGAGACATAATTTAGCAGCAATGCAACTGGATGAGTAATAATGCTTTGAAACAAGCTAGTTGTCATACACATGATAGATAATAAATGATAGTTAAATTAGTAATAAATGCTGTATATCTCAACACTGTATACAAATTCCCAGATAGCCAACTCTCAATGCCGGAGTGGCGTGGTGATAAGATACTCGTAGATCACAGTGAAGGTTGCCTTAAGATCCTAGGTTGGAACCAGGGAGAGAATATAGATAACAAGATATTCTCCCTAACAAGTTTGAGGCGACTACCGATAGCCAACACCTTCATTTCTAATCCAACTCGTTAATGGCAGTAAAGTGCAATTCAGCAATATGGCCAGAGTTGGTGTTTGGTGAAGTAAATAACCAATTCTTGAATTCTGAATTAAACTTCAGATGTTATGGGATAAAAGAGAAATTCCGAAAATCGAAAATAAGCTCATAAAATCAAGGATATGCAAAGCATATCCTTGTAAACATATCCCTATGCAGGTAGAGGCTTTCACACACCTAAAATGTAAACACAACATTACTTCTATCTCATAAACATGGACAAATGACACCAGCCGTTACACATCAGCTTCATAAAAGTAATATTATGAAGATTCATGCTAATATGCAACAACCGAGTTATTAATCTTGTGCTACTGCTTTGGCAAGCGGTAAACTCGTACAAAAACCCATCATGTTTCGTGTACAAAGGCTTTCATCTACAACAGCCATCCTCTTCTCTTCCATTCCTCAAAAACTTTGGTGGAAACATGACAAAAAAACAAGCAATAACCCTTTAAGGGGTTTTCAAAATTTTTCCAATCAGCACAATAACTGCCACATTGGAAATCACTAAAACTTCTAGAAACTGCTACCTACTTTCAAGAAGAATTATTTTTCAGATTGCAAGCTGATAAATGCTTCCCCCCACTCCAACATGAAATAAAAAAACACAAGAAAACAAACTATTATAATACTATACTATACTATCCCACAGGAGAAAGAAAAACATCCCCTCTCCCCTTCTGCTATCAGGACTTGGAACAAAAGCTGACTCTTCCCACTGGCAGGTGATTGACAGAAAAGCGGAGGGGAAAGGAGCACATGTTATCAGGAGAAGAAAACATTCAACAGTATGTGGGCTCGAGGTTGTCATTTTGAGAGGTTTAAGAGCCCGAGATATAGACTGCTGTTTTGAGAGAGCTTCAAGAACCCAAGATATCTCTGGATTGCCTCTATAAAAGGTTAAAAGGAAAGGGGGGGGGGCTGTTGGAAGCATCAAATCTTGTCTCGCATTAATTGTGAATGCCTCAAATTTGGAATTTGAATTTCTGTGATGCTATACAATTCAAATCTCACTTGCTCAAATTTCAATAGTCACAAAATTTAAACGAAATTATATTAAAAATAATAAAACAATTTCAAATTAAAAAGTTCCACGCAGAAACATAACCACAAACTTTTCCTAAGAACAAAAAAATTTGATCGCTTTTCTTTTAATAACGACGATGCTTTAAAAACACATCCACAAAGATTATTATGGGTTTTTTAGAGCCAAATAAGCCAGTAAATTAAAAAAAAAAAAATAGTTGTGTATAATTCAGAATGCAAATTTAGTTCTTACTGACTTTGGTGGAAGTACTGCCTTTACCAGATTGCTGTTGGCCCCTGAAATTAGAACACAAAATACAATTATTTTTATAATGAAAAATTAAACTACAATTAAAATTTTTTTTTATAAACACAGTAATCACCACCATATATAAAATTCCCACATACATTTCTTATATTTTTCACTAAAGTATTTCACTTAGGGAAAAAGAAAAACACACTTTTACAAAACAGTGGAAAATATTAGAGCTAATACTCATTCACTGAGCACACAATTACAGAAGAACCTTGATTATACAACCCTTGTTTATCAAGAAATCTGTTAACAATGTTTGTTTCTTTAACAACGGGGCAACATTAACATTGTAGTAAAAAAAATTTCATACTAATGGAAAATATAAACGTAGAAAGAAAAGCAAATAAATAAACTTTGGGGGGGGGGTGGAAATTTTTAGGAGAAACAAAAAGACACCATTAGAATGGAGCTAAAGTCAGTAAAAACAAATTTTAGTCTAGCCGTGGCACCGACAGAGATACTAGAGACATAAGAAACAACAAAGTTTTATTTTTTGAAAGTTGCTTGGTTGGAGCAGCAGGAATATTGCAGCTCATCAGAAATAATGTTGTTAGAAAAAGTTTGTGAAAAAGCTACAAAGCATTGTAGACTTGACAATTACCAAATTGTCAAAAAGTCTATCAAATGTTTAGTCAATTAAAATTAGTATAGATGTTGTACATTGATGCACATCCAAATATCTGGAAATCTTGATCTACCACCATGGGATTGTCACAATTATGTCAGATAATTTAGGTTCTACTGTTTATGTTATCAAGCAAAAGCTGCAAGGGAAGAGACCTATCAGGCAACTTAAAAAATAATATGAGTTGTTGTTAATAATATATGTTGTGGAAAAAATGTGGAAAAAATTATTCCACACAAAATTATATAAATACAGTGAAACCTTGCTACAAGGATGCTCAATATAATGATAAATCCCTCTACAATGATATTTTTCAATTGTTGTTTAGAATTGCCTATAGTCCAGTGTTGAACTCCTTTCGATATAACAATATCCTTTACTCTATAAACCCCTCTATAATGATATTTTTAAACTTGTCACATATTTCAATTCTTTCTAGTATGTCTAAAAATATCGGTCTTTGGTACCAACTGATCATCAAAAGTGTTGATGAAGTTTTGAAGTTTTCAGTATCACTACTTTCTGTATGATACACCAAAGTGTGTTATGATAAACCCCATTACAGGGACAATGCATAACTGAATTCTATCAACAAATCAATTAAATTTTTTTGTGACCAAAAAGTAATCGAAAGCGTTTTTTTTTGGGTTTTTTTTGGTGCTAACAATGCTGATTTAGAAAAGATGCCAACAGCAACATAAATTTGATGGCACATGATGATAATGTTGCCTCTAGATATAACAATCCCCTCTACAATATTTTTCTTGGTACACAGAATATCATTATATCCAGGTTTCACTGCACCACTAGTTTAGTTAAATTACAGATTTCAATCTGACATCAGCTCATAGCACCGAGTAAGTCTATCTTTGTCTAACGGTGAGTCTATCTTTTTCATATATGCACGTTTACAGATTATTTTTAAACTAATTGATTATGACAGGGGTCTTCAATCTTTTTTTATTTACGAGCACTGCCTGTACCCATCACCAAAAGAGCACTCTTACGGCAAGTTTAACATTCAAATGTATGAAATGACGATTTTCAATCCTCAAATTTTATTTAACTTTTTTTATTTCACTAAGGTGTTTAATTGGAATGTTGATCAAGTGCTCGCAAACACGAAATCGAGCCCGAGCACTCTGGGTATTTCAGGGGAGCACTGTGATGCTCTCAAGCAACAGGTTGAAGATGCCTGGATTATGACATTGATATGTGTGCCATTAAATTACATTACAAATGCAAACAAGTGACATAAAATATAGGTAATTAAAAATGTCAATATCACATTATTATTACAAGACATTATGAAAAAATAATGGTGAAGATATCAAACAAGATTGATACAACAGTGTTGTGAACTCATTGATCACTTTATCTGAAAAAGAAAAATACAACTGCCAAATATTATGACATGGTGAATCCAGCTTTAGACTTTCCAAAATTAGATACATCTGACAGACAGGAAAAAAAACCAATCCAAGTAGTAATTAGAGTACTTGTCTCCGATGGTAAAACAAGAACGTTTGTTCTTGTTTTATCATTGGAATGAGAGTTTGAAGCTCTACTCTAGTTGAAAAGAGCTTCCCTTTATGACAGAGTAATCCAGTGGATCTCAAAGCTCAAAGTGTATCAAGAAAAATTCAACTGCCCTTGCGGGAAAATCAAACCCACGTCCTCTCACTTGCCGAGCGAGTGCCCTAGACCAGTGGTTCTCAACCAGGAACCATATGGCCCCAGGATATTCCAGGAGGGCCATGGAAGAAAATATCGCAAAAGGGGAGCCATGGCGGCTGATAAGGGGGCCATGAAGAAATTTATTAAGAGACTGACCAAAAAAATTTAATTTCAAACAAAATGCATAAAATATTTTTTTCACAATTTTTCCCCTATTTAAGTAACATTAAAATAGAGATTTGATTGATTTTTGATTGGTTGGCAGGATATTTCAAAGCCAAGCATAAGGATCTGAGTAGTGGAAAGATGAAATTTATAGCACTTAAAATATCAAAAATTTTAAGAGTTTCACAAAAACAAACACAATGACATTTGCGTGTGTGTGTGTAACCAATTTCACATAAGTAGGGCTCTGATTTTTATAACCTAAAGATGAAATGTTGTTGCTGATAAGTTATTAGCTACTATGTTTCTTCTTTAGGACATAAAAATCAGAGCCCTTGTCATAAGCTTGTATTGTCAATAATTATAAGGTTTCGATATGAATGTATGTATACATACAGTGTCACTTTATTGACAATGATTGACAGTAACATTTATTTGAAGACAACCAACAGAAAAACAATGTTAAATGCGGATAAAACGGTTTTGTTGGCATCAGAAGAGATGACCCAATTACAACTTTGTAATTGGGTTTTTGAGCATACGGTGTCCGTTTAAAAAGTTAATATTCTTATTTGAATCACTATATAACCCCTTGCAACATGAATGCCATATCTGAGTAATATATATACACGTTATTTGGATAATTTTTCTAATTGAAAGTGTTCCTGTAGGGTGAACGTGGTTTGCCAGTAAAATACCATACGTCTTGTTACCTATGCATCCTGTACATTACATAACAGACATAACATAACAATATAAGCTTGTCATTCAGCGAGACATCAGATTTTCACGATGAATGTAAATCTCACCGTATCGAAATTATAATCAATAAGCTGATAATTTTCTTATTTGAAATCTAGTTATTTATCATTTCTGATTCACCCAAATTCAAATTTACCCAAGAAAAACTAATTTGTAAATAATTCAAACTTCATCCTGTACAGTAACTTGATGACATTATGCCATCTTCAAGCGCAATGTTTACATTGATTGAAAATAATTTATTATATTTATTTTTTACTGTGTTGTACTATGTTTATTTTGCTTTGTCGTTAATTTCATAAATTAAAATTAAATTCAAACAATATTTGAACAATTGTCTTTTAACAGGAAAACGGGGTGTGTGTTTGTGTGTATGTGTAGGTAATGAAATTGATCATGGTCGCAAGGGGGGGGGGCACACAGAAATGAGGAATGGTTGAAAGGGGGCCATGGGCAAAAAAAGATTGAGAATTGCTGCCCTAGACCACTAGACTGAAAATATCTCAATCTTTCCTTAGAGATTGTGTGCAGTGAGCGTTTTTCTCTTTCCTAAATTCATCTTTGCATCACCCACTGTTAAAACCTTTGTACGACTAGCGACATCATCCTTGGATAAGTTGTCATATGGTGGCAGCATCAGAAAATTGTGAACTTTGGTCTGAATTAGGTACAATCGTCCATGTACGGTGCACACAAGCTCTAAGGAAAGATATTCGTTACCTTTGCAGTCTAGTGCCCTCACCCAGCAAGTGAGAGGACATGGATTCGATTCCCGCAAGGGCAGTTGAAGTTTCTCTTTCCTACATTCATGTCTGCGTCAGCCAGCTTTTAAAAACCTTCGTATGGATAGTGTAGAGTGACATTATCCTTAGGAAAATGTGGTTTAATAACTAGGATAAGAAAACAGCTTGTGGGAAAAGTTTGAGAATTTTTTTCACTGAAGTAATCTTCTAATAGGTATGGTTTTGGGTTTGCTGCTCTTGAATATTAAGCAACTTAAATTCAGTAGCACAAGTTTAAGATAGTTATAATAATCAAGATCTTTACAGTTCTGTTTAAATGAAGAACTCATTTTTCAATCACTAATGATGCGTAATGAATGAAATAATCCAAAACACTGGCAAACATCCTACGGGGAATAGAATCTATGTATATTTTTGTTTCAATGCATTCTTGGGAAGCCCATTTAGTTTGAAGGGGGGGAAAATCAGATGAAATGTAAAAGCCATCTAAAACTAACCTGAATGTGGCACCAAAGCCCACATTGAGACCAGAACTAGAATCATCCTTTTTATCACCGTCATTAGTATCATCATCGTCTTCTTCTTCTTCTTCAGATATATCACTGCTGGACCTTGATAAGCTATGTCTGTAATATGACTTTACTGGTGGTGGCGGCAACTGTAGAGGTACTGATTGCGAGCGAGAACGAGATCGAGCTCTCTCCTCCTCGCATTTGATTGTTTTGGGACAAGACTGGGACCTTGACCTCGATCTGGAGGAAACAGAACGGTGGCTGGTTCTAAACAAGAAATTTTTTTAAGCATTATTTAAGAGGGAAAAAAAAGAACAAAACATGATTCTACATATAATTTACATGTTATTTGTTAGTTACTTTTCTGACATGCTTGGGCCTGGTCTGAAAGAATGTTTGAAGCTTGAAGTGTAAAATAATTTCGCAGAATTAACATTTTACAGTCGACGGTAATTTTTACGAATTCGTACAGAACTGATAATTATATAATTCGCAACATTGAGAGTTCCTAAATGTCAATTAAAAAATGTGGGAAACAAAAAATAAGTCACTTTTATTGATGATTTTAAAAAATCACTTATTTTCATTTGTTTCACCGCAACATTTTAGTAAATCTAAGATTCCATAGAATTGATGCAGGTAATGTAAAATCCAGCGTCGACTGTACATAGCATAACCATATATTTCTAAACATATAGCTTGTAAAACTTTTGTGGCTGCCATTCATAAGGCAATTGAAGTTGCTCAGAATGTAGAGTCAACGTAAGCTAGAATTTGTTTTACCACACTTCACTTGATCTAATGTCTACCATCTTCAGGATTAGCAAATTAATGGGAAGAGCTCATATTTATGTGTTGCACTGGTTTACATTAGTGCTCACTAGTGATTGAATAGTTTCTTCAGTGTTACTTGATTGATTTATAGACATTCAATTGGTTTCTTTATTCATCTGTGATTTGGCTGATTTTGCCAGTGCAATGTGATTATGTATAATGGGTCTCTGGGTTCGCTAGAAACATTGTTTTTAACATCATACCGCCCCTAGCACTAACCTGGAAACCAATAGTACATCAAGCACCCAATCATGTAATACCTGTGAAATCAACGAATCACAGATGAACCAAGAAACAAATTCTATATTCATAAACTAATTCATAACATCTAACCAATTAAATGACAATGAAGAACCACCTAATCACAAATAAGCACTGTAAACCAGCACAATGTGTGAATTATGGGCGCTATCCTCAACCTCACTAATTCTGAAAATGTTTGATGCTAGATTGAGTGAAAATTTTTACAAAAACCTTAACTTTAACATCAGCCCTGCATCCCGCAAAACATTGTTTTTTCTCTGGATATGTTTAAAAAAATTCATTATCACCGAAAGCAATTATGGCACAAGACAACAACAAAAAAGAAATTACCATTCAATTCTAAGCACACTAATTTTGTGTAAGAGTTTCATGCACAAGACCAAAAAATAAATATTACAAACTTTTGCAGTTACATATTTAAACCAATAAAACATGTTTTCTGCAGGGGCTAAATGACAGAAAAATTAAAAAGTAATGAACAACATACTTTGTTTCAGTTTGGGAAACATCAGATTTAGTTTTGCTTATTGACCTATTAGATGACTTGGTTCTTTCTTTAGATCTGTCAAGCGACTTTGTTATACTCCTGGATCTACGATTCCTTTTTGTTCGTCTCCCTCCACTGCGGGATCTATCCCTAGACCTTGTTCTACTTTTTGACCTACGAGATCTTGTCCGACCACGAGATCTATCGAAAGACTTGCTCCTACTTCTGGACCTTCGAGACCACCTCGTTCGACTTCTGCTTCGACGGGACGAACTGCGTGATTTTTCTGGGGATCTTGTCCTGCTGTTGTTGTGCTTGAGGGATGGCTTGGTTCTCCTGTACGATTTATCTGATGACCGGCCTTTGCTTCTGGATCTTGATCGAGACGAAGACGAATGGTGTCTGGATCTGTACGACTTCTTTCTTCTTTGCCTTGAACTGTCACAGCCCTTCTTTGAAGAGGTTGAAGATTCAGAGCTGGATCTGTGTTTCTGAGACTTGGCAGAGTCCTTAGATTTTTTACTTTCATACTGATCAGGCAACAGTGGACCAATGACAACATCAGGTTGAGTGGCTTTACCAGATCTGCAACATTAATATATCAGAATGATTGATATGAACGATTAGAATTGCTGTGTAATAATAATTAAAATACTTAATTTTATTTCAAAAATAATTTCACATCAGTTTAAAATTTTTTATGGAAGAAAAACAATCCTTTTCAAAAATGCAATGAACACATTTTATGAACTCCAGAATCACATTTTATGAACTCCAGAATCACATTTACTTTCATTTCAAAAGACAGATGATGACGACGTAACTAGAACAAAAGATGTTTTGATCTTTGAAATTTAGAGGACGACTTCTAATTCACATTTGGAGAAACTACAGTAATCAGTAATCTGTGGTGTTGTATAATTCGCATATGCAAATTTTGCTACTTTGAGGAAAAATACAGCATAGTTCACACAGCCACATAAATATAATATGCATTTAAGATTTTATGATTGAGGAATGAAATTTTCAAAGAATGGAAGGGGTTGTTTGGCATGCCTTTGTCGAAACAAATGTCAATTTTCCAACTTAGATTCATAAGACATTAATATATATATATTTTTTTAATTATTTCTATTTTAGCATTTGAAGAAAAAAAATGTAAGATAAAACACAGCAGTATGTAACTCTCACAAAAGAATTCCAGTGTCTTTTTTAAATGACTGTTTTTTCCTTATGAATGCCCAGATTATACTACTTGACTGTACATGCAACTCGTATGCATTCTTCTGAGCAATTTTTAACAAACTGATACATATCAGAATGTGTTGTGTGAGTGTAATGTATATGCATGGCCCTAGCATATCTATGTTGTCAAATTTTGATTTGTTTGTTTTGCTTGTGCTGGCATCTAAGTCCCATATTTTGAAGTGAAAATGATAAATGCTTGAAATTTCATGTTATGTAAGTATCATGTTGACGGCTTTCTTGCTCTAATCAAAAAGACTTCCCCAGATTATACGCAGTGTATATCATTTTATATTAAACTACGAAGTACTGGTGGACTCTGGTTTAATAAACTTAACTATACACACCCAGAATCTTTCTCCTTTTTGTCAGAGCTTGATTTGCTGTTGTTTTGACGAGATCTTTTTGATTCACCATCAGAAACCTCATCACCAAAACTTGTAATAAACATTATTTTCCCAGTATTCGGAGGTGACTTTGAACGAGAACGAGACTTCGATGTCGAAAAACTGTAAAGCAATAACATAATTACTATACTACTCCATTCAAATAAAATCCTCAACTAAAAAAATAGTGCAGATATTAAATATTTATAAGGTATACAGTACACTCCCTCTCAATAATCTGGACATACGTTAATCCCGCCCATCCAGTAATCTAGAGTTTTCTTGCTGGTTCTTTTGTTCTCTTGCTAGGCCACTTTTTTTGGAAAAAACCATATGCAGACAAGATAAAAGCACGAAGACAAACAACAAATGAGAGCAAAAAACAGCATAGCTGTTGTTTGTGTGGCCTCAAGGGAGAATATGCCCTTTACAAAGATCTTATATATGAGGGCTGCTGGCCCCTTGAGAATGTGGAGAAATAGAAAATGCACCACTTGTCTCTGCATGTATTGCTGCATAGAGGGAAAAAAATACTGAGCAATATTCTGTATTGTAATCCCGTCTATCCCATCTATACAGTTCAGTTTTTGCTTTGATTCTCAGTCTTTTTAATTTGTGATAGTGTCCTGTCTACATCAGTTTTTCTCTTGTGTGCGCAATGCCGTTGCAGTCAAAAAGAAAGCATAAAACATTAATGCTCATTCAAAAGAATGAGATTGAAAAGCTTGAGAAAGTTGGTTGGCCACTCCAAGGAATATGCTCCCCTCCCGTACAACCCAAGTTTTTTTACTCCAATGAAACAATACAGTTACCAAGTATAACTACTTTTTTATAATGAAAAAAAAAATAAATGCACAGATTCATTATGCAAACTCATTTCAGTAAATTTATAAAATATATACAATCTAAATTCATATTTAAAGTTCAGTTCATTTTTGGCTGTATATATATTTTTTCACACGAAAAATATCTTAGTTACTTTAAAAGTCTTTTAAAGTAGCCAAAATTTCTCATTCTTACATTTTATAGCTTTGGGCTTAGAGATGTAAAATGCTTGGGAATAATCCTTAGACAATATTCTGATCGAGGAGAATATTTGAGAATATTTTCTGGAGAAGGACTACTATTATAAATAACGTAAGAGTAATTATTTATTATACAGAAGACAACTGAATGCCATTGGGTAGCATCAGAATCACCAAACCTAGAATATGCATATGCAATAAATACAAAATCATTTTTCCATCCAGACAGAAGTTTTTAATGACTACTATACTTGTTGAACCCTCAAACTAAGCAAATGAAAAATTAAATCAAATGGTCCACATACACACCCCCCCCCCTCCAAATTACCTTAAAAATGATACAATTTCTGCTTCAGCAGAATCATTAATTGCATTCTCCAACATTTGTAATATTTGGCAAAATATAAATAGTTTCCTGCTCAATTAAAATCAATTACACAAATTTTGTCGATAGGATTTGGTAAAAAAGTAGGACAAAAACTAGAAAGTAGGACAAAAGTAGGACATTTTACCAAAAAGTAATAAAAGTAGGACGAGTGGGAGCCCTGCATGTCCATACCATTCCTCCTGATATGCTAAGAGCTGCTTTTGATAAAGCAGTAATGTGATTTAACTTGCATTCAGAAAATAATGGATGCCACATTGAACATGCTTCGTAGGATGTTTTAATAACGATTAAAAACATTTTAAACCGATGTCTTAATGCACTTAACAATATTGCACACAGCGCCATTCCCAACTGGTAGTTTTTGAACTTTTTTTTTAATCCTCTTACCACCTGTAAACTATTACCAAGTTTGATAACATTTTGTCCGGTTTTTTTTTTATGGCCATTTCAAAGTGGAACTTAAATTATAAAGACCCTGTACATTAAAGAAAACAACAGTTTTTTATCTTCTTAGAATGAAGGTGAGATTTTATATATATATATATAAAACAATAACTCCCTCTGTCAATCAATTTTAACTCTATTTTCAGCTTTGAACATATTCTCTGAAAATTTATCAAATTCTTAATAGCAAAAACTTTGAAACCTCTCACTATGACAGAGAATATTCTCAAACTAAAAGTTGTCATTATGAGGCGATTATGCCAAAACTTTTGTTTTAAATGTTCCCGACAATAAAAACTATATTTCATAATTTAAACCAAATTAATAAAAAAAATTAATTATTTAAAAGAAAGGAATATTCTCGATTATTTTCCGATTTTTTTATTCAGGAGAATATTCTCACCTTTCACTCTGATATATTTTGGAATTTATTACTTAAAAGTGCTACTCACCGCATTGGGGTGTATGATGGACTTTCTCGAGCAGCATAGCTACATGGAGGGGAAAAAACTCATTTTCAATCATAATTATCAAAAATGGTGTATTAAGTTTTAGAGGGAACAAAAAGAATTAGATCAGGAAAAAATATATATCAAGCACCTCTTTTGCAAAGTAGAATTCTTATTGAAATTTTGGACTGATGAGTATTAGGAAAAAAATTTTTTTATAGGGCATATTCTAAATGAAAAATAATTGACTTGAAAATTAATAACACAAAATGGTTGAAAGATGTATCTGATTGTAGATGACAACAAATCCATTAAACAAATTCATTATTTTCTCACAGGAAAATAATGAAGCAACATTATTTTTGGCTTGTTTTCTTCATGTCGTAAATCTCTGAAATTGCAATTATATACCTTTCACTCATACTGTTCTGTGTCTAGATGAATAGTCCATGAACTTAATCACAGCAACTGCTAATAGTATTGATTTACTTATAGTTATACAAAAACAAAGGCCACAATAGGTAAACTATCCAAAAAGGGTGGATGGGAAAAAACATTCCCATAAAAAAAATGGATATCAAATATATACTGTATATTTAAAAAACTTCAGTAATCTCCCCCCCCCCAAAAAAACTATTTTCATGGGGAAAAAAACTAAATAGTCGAACCTCGCTATAGTGAACCCAGGATACAGTGAACTTTTTCAGTGGTCCCAACTGAACACCTATTAAACTAATGTTATTTTAAAAAACGCTTATAGTGAACTGCTGAAAAAATGGTCAGCTTAATTAGTGAACCGAACCCCTTCCACAGATTTTTTTCCCAATTTTTCAAAGGTTAGATTACACATATTAGGACCCTGAAATACAGCATTCCTTGACTTCCGTGTCAAATCCCACTTTTTCATCTTCCCCGCCATATCCAGGAATCCACTGGTCTACTACAAGACCCCACTCTCTTCAAACCACCCCTTGAAAATCGGAACAATAGTGGAACAGACCTAGAGGCATCTGATGTTTCCCCCCCCCCTTCTATCTCCTGCTGCTGTCTTCATATCCCTATGATTGCTGTAGACTAAATAGACATTTTGCTATCTCAGAAGTATCTTTAAAAAAAAAATTGGTAAAAATGGTTAATTCCGTAAAGAGGAAAGCATTTTTCAATTGATAAAATAAAAATAAATGTATTGAAGATGGAGCCAATCAATCGGCAATATGCAAGGAATTTCCCTTATTGAAATCTACAAGTTTCCAACATTTGGAAAAATAGCAGCATGAAAAAACCTGGATGGAGCTTAGAGCCATAACTATGATTTTCGCTGCCACACAACTTAAAAATATTCAATAATTATATAACAATGTTTTTTGTTCCCACCTAAAACTATGTGTGCTGCCTCTTAAATTTTGCCCCCCCCCCCCCACTTTAGTTCTGGCCATGAGCAAAGAAGCTACATTGGTCTCTGAAGTGGAAGCAGCTGCAAACATTCTGAATACTTTTTCCTCTAAAAAAAACTTTGAACTCTTTCCTAATCGTTGATAAGAAAATTGATGAGCTTTACTTAAAACCGAAATTTATTCAATCAAAAATAAATTTCCCATAGGATGTAAAACTAAAATATTACAAAATTTTTCTTTCTAATATTTGATTGTCTATTTAAGTGATTAATATTTTATTAGTAAATTGAGTGTTATCGCAGGGAATGTTTCCAATGAAACCACCATGAAATGCTAAGAAATATTAATGTTTCAACAAATTTGGATATAGTGAACTTTTTATTGGGTCCGCAGACAGTTCACTATAAGGTTTGACTCTAGTATTAAAAATATATAGTACATTACCCGTAGGAAATAATGGTTGTCTTCAATCTAAGTATAGATAGGTTCTCAATTTATCCCGATATGAATAATGTATTTTTTTAAAATGAATCATTCATCCTCATTTTATTACTATCATTACATCATAAGTTATTACTGACAACAGAATTAATAGCATACTTTAATTTAAGTCACAGAATGAAAAATAAAATGAGACCAATTCGTCTTTATCACTGTTTAAAATATTTTTTATGAAGAAGGGGAAGAAAAACACTTCATTTTGTTTGATAGAAATTATTTTTTATATAGCTTACCTTGGAGGGCTTGTAATTTTTCGACCAGCTAACTTTTTTTCTCTTATAGCTCTTCGTTCTCTTCTTGATTTCCTGCCCTACTCAGAACAGACACAAATAACATCAATAACTTTATTATGATATACGTAAAATTCAAACAAAAAATCTTCATAATGGAGTGCCAGTGGGTTTTCTAACTGAATATAGTTTGTGTGAAAAAACAAGAACAGAATATTATCTTCCAGACATGTATTCATAAAAAAATTACATTAACAGAGTGATGAGTTCAATGTATACTTCTTTTAGGTTCAACATTGAAACTACCATGGTATTTCACAATTTGGGGATTGTATTTCACACACTGCCTACACAAGGGACTTTTAATGTAAAAAAACAAATAAAAGGTTCCCAGAAAAATCTGTTCAATCATTTCCCTGACCAAAACTTAGGAAGAAACAAACATTCAAAATCTTAACCTTCCAAATTTAAAATTTGTTTATTTCCCTTCACAGAACTTTTGCCAAATGTTTTACATTTTCCCTGACTTTTCAGGTGGTCGCTGGGAACCCTGAAATGTATTCAGAAATGGTATCTTATTCGAAAATGGTATTCTGATGTCATATGAAGGTACAGTAAACTCTATAATTTGGCCATGCGCTAATCCTGCTCACCCAGTAACCTAGTGTTTTTAGACTAGCTTTCTTTGAGCATAGAAGAAAATATTCCATTGCATGTAGAGAAGTCTATATTATTTAAATGGGATTTCATCAACAACCTTCCAGTAATCCAGTTGTCTGGGTAATCCAGTGCAATGATTAATTTTTACCAATCCGACATATGCCGAATTAGTGAGAGAGTATTGTATATCTTATGCAACTTTGATACGTCAGTAGTTGCATAAATGATATAAGAAATAAGATTATGAAAATTACAAATAATTGAAGAATATGTAAGGGAAGGAAAAAATACAACCAGAAGAAAACAAAGGTGAAAAACAATTGGTTTTTTTTCTACAAAATGTGTAACACGCAAGAATGATGTGCATGGAAATATAATAAGTGGAAAAATTTGTATACATTTAAACATGTACAAAAAAGTCAAGGTTAGCATTACTAATTAGGCATTAAAAGAATAGATTACACTTTTACTGAAATGCAAAACAATATACAAATTTTAATTTGTAAGAAACTCAACATATTAAAAGTAAAAAGAAGCAAAGAAAGTGGGAACACTCACAGAAAACATAGCTTTCTCCTCTTCAATTTCCTTTGCAAGTCTCAGTTGCTCTGCCTCTTCTTTGTCTTGCATCAAATATCTGTGGAAATATTATTTCCTTGGCTAATTACTATTGAAATTGTACAAAGCCAAGAACTTCTTTCTTCTTTAGATCAAAACACGTGAAGTGTAACAATAAAAAAAAAGGAAATATAACATCCTCACAAATACTCAGAAAGAACAGCTTACAGTAACGATGAATACTGAGCTCGGTCACACCAGTCATTTGTGACTGAATAATCTTACGATTGCTACACAGTGAGGCTCGACCATACACAGTGGAATTTTTTTTAAGGGCATTGGATTACCAGATTTCAAGAGATACACAGGAGAAGGTATCTTACGTTATAAAGTCATCATCTACCATCCCATACTTCAGCGACTGTTGATTCATTTCAGCACACTGAGCTGGTGTCAGCTCACCGACATCAACAGTGACATCTACAGAAAGAAAAACCATTCCATTAAGCATAGAAACCTTTTCAACTGTGTTTATTTGCACTTAAAATCAACCTGAAATCATAAAACTGTCGCATGCAAAGAAACTCGACATTAGCAAAGCATACATACCCAAATCGATATCACTTAGATCCTCTTTATCGTCGTCATCATCCTCTTCTTCCTCTTCATCAGCTTCACCACCACCTCCAAAGATGTCAGAAGATCCAGGTAAGGGGGTACTGTCTTCATACACATAGGCTATGGCAGCTTTCTTTTCTGCTAACCTGTTGAAATGGAAAATCAGTTCAATAATAGAGAAAATTTACTATGGTCTTTGTACTAGTTATTATACTTGGGGGGGGGGGACCCAAAAAACTTTGTCCCTCTTTTCTTATGCAAGGAAGACAAATATGCAAATTTCAAGAACTTGGAAAAAGATGTTTGAATATTTACTCTACCCATGTTGTGGAAGTTGGTTTTATAAAATGTGTTTCAATAGGGGAAAAACATTTGCATTCCTAGCAAAACTTAGATAGCAAAGTAACAGATTCAACCAGCTGATAAACCCATAAGTGAAAATTCACACATTTATGTCTCTGGCATGGGGGGAGGGGGACAATATGTACTCAATACAATGATACTCTGCGGATTAGGAAAAAAATATTGTTGCAAAAGGATTATAGTAATCAAAGGCAAAATTATCATCATGCTGCTCAAAATTTATGCAGTAGTTGACATCTTTTCTGAATCAGCATTTTCAGTTCCACCAGAAAATGCACCAAAAGTATACTTATTTGTCTCAAAAATTTTATAATTGACTACTTGATTAATAACATTCATTAAAAAGTTAAAGGAGGGTTTTCCGTGTTAGACTTCTATGTACAACACAGAAAGTAGTACATGCGGATTTTACCGATTCGTTGGGGGTTCCGCGGGGGGGGGGGGGGTAGCAGTAGTAGGTAGGGCCTCCAAAAAATGGCTCGGTGATCCATGTTCTTAAGTCAGCCACCTCGTTGGGCAATTTGCCTGTTGTGGCATTGTATTTGTATATAAAGAGTTAGTAATACTGTCAACTTCATTACCATTCTTGGCAGAAATTACCAGTCCGAGAGAAACTAGTCTTCAAAAGAAGTGGAGAATTAGGTATTTTTTTGCAATCACTAAAAATTCTGAAAAGGATTTTTTGAAGTTTAGAAGATAAAAGTTGAAGTTCAGGAGCATCTCAGAAAATCTGAAGGCATTCATATATATCATGATGAAAATGGATGACTTTCTTTTTTTGAAGATGCAAATCCCACTAATATCAAATTTTTTCACAAATGACTGATGATTTTGAGATATCAAAAGACTATTAACCTCCTTCAGTAGAATGCCTTGAAATCTTCCGGGCCTTTTCTTAGTTTTGGAGGAAAAAAAAAAACCTACTGCTGAAAGGGTTTAATTGAAAAAAAAAGTTATTAATTTCTTAATACTATTTAACATTATCATTAAAGATTATATATATAATTTCTCTGTAACAAATTTTCTGATTGATCAAAGTGACTGACTTCGTAATGAGAAGACCTGACCGTTCTTGCTTTGACCAACTAAAGTGAATAACAAACTATAAAAGGTAAAGGATGAGATAGCCAAATAAGAGACCAACAAACTTTTTTTTCTCTTCTTCAGTGAAGTTCGGCTTTAAAACAGGCCCAAATCTTTCCTCAAGGAAAATTTGATGCAGAAACTTATCTTCATTAACTGAAAATGGAAAAAATCATTAACATAGGAAATGAAGGACAGAAGATTCAAATTTAATGAATATCAACAATTGTATACGATTAAATCATCAGGAGCCATAGCATATCATCAAATGAACACATTTCTCAAGATGCTCACACCAAAAAAAAAAACACTGCCTTCTCATATAAATGTTGTGGGGCAAACATGACCAAATCACATCCAAGATCACTGACTGGCTAAAGCTGTTTTTCTATTTTTTGTCGAAAACTGTCACAACATTTGACAAGGTCAAATTACATTATGAAGATGTCTGAGAAGGATAAAGTTCTAGTCAAATTCTCAGATATGTTATAAGATAAACCTATGTAAATAAAACCTATTGTGTGTGTGTGTGTGTGTGTGTGTTCTATATACAAATCTACAATTTCATATCTTTAATCACCAAATTTTACATATATATGAAACGGGACCCAGACTTGATGATAGGCTACTTTAAAAGTTCATCAGAGCTCGGCAAGTGCTCAAAATAGGCAAAAAGCTGTCAGGCAACAATGGTTCCCGAATCTCAACAAGTACTTTTTGAATGTTTACTTTGGTTACCATGATTCTCTACCAATATGTGTTTCGAACATGCATATGCCTTTACAACAGTTTGCCACTTCTTTAATGCTGCCAAGTATATGTATAATATTTCTTTATAATGGTTTGTCACTTTTCAATCCTCCCAGTAATTAAAGAAAACCTATTATAGCTAGTAGGGTAAAAAGTGTGATACTCATGAAAACACTAGCTACTGAAATATTTAAAACATATTTAAAGCATTAGATAGTTATTGAAATGTAAGATAAAGATATTTCTGAAAAATTGATCATGAAAAACCTGTTAATCATAACTTCTGCAACAGCAGTTTAAGTGACATTGAGAATCCACTTGATTCACACCTTTCTGAAATTTTCTTGAACCAATGGAAAGCTGTTGTGCAGGACCACACATCACCAACTTTTTGAATAATTTTCTGTTCCTGTAGCAATTTTGAATGATTCACGGCTAAGAGCATTCATTCGGTTGAAGGTGAACAAAACCTTTCTAGCAGATTTCTGCTCAGGTGTGAGGGTACCATGTCTGAATTTATTTGATGACAGGACAGCAAATTAATTCAAGTAAAAAAATCAATCTCATTCTTTATTTAATAAAGAATCAGCCCTGGTGATACTAATTGTCCTTCAGAAATGCAATAGCATATTATAATATCAGCATTAGCAACATTTAAAATTGAAACTAAAAATTTTATTCCGAAGAATACTTCCAAAAAGAAAAACTTACTGCAAAGGAAATCATTTTGCACCAACGTCCTGTATCGCTCATAACAGACCTTCCTGTCATCAAGAAGCTCCTCTCCTGATCTGATTTTGATAAGAGAAAAATTTTAAAAAATAAAGTTTCTTGTGACCAATACATGTCTCTTTGATTGCAATGCTGGCATTCCATGCATTTATTAACTATTATAATTATTAACCATTAAATAACTTAAAAAATTTAGTGAAATGAGAAAACACTGTCTACTAGTCTCTAAAGCCTATTAGCCACATCAATATGAAAACAAGTTTCATACAAGGTGCTGTAAATTAGTTTTAGAAAATATAATTTTCCCATCCAAGACAGTTTCCTCACTTCTTAGCCTTTTGGCTAAGATTCAAGTGTAGGACAGTTTCCAAGCCAAACTTTATTATTTCGAAACTAAAGGGAGCAGCAAAAATTATTACACCTCAACAAAAAAGTCTCGCATTAACACTAATAATTTAATACATATATAATGTAAAAAAGTAACTGAACCTCGATAAACCAAGAAAAGGAAGGGGGAAGGCCTCAGTAGGTAGAGGCTCATTTCTTTGAGGTTCTACTGTACTGAAAGAAACACTGAAGCAAACGGATCGTGATTTTAAAAAATAGTCATATATAATGAACGAAATTTGAAAATAACTGAATTTATATAAAATTTTGATTTACAGTCAAAAGAATCAGATTGCATAATCTCGGGTATGAAAGTATGGATAAAAACTATTACTTCTGAGATTCTGATGATGATGATGATGAGGGATTGTATTCTGGTATAATGTCCAAATGAGCTCGAACATCAAATCTGTCAATCAAATTATTTGGATTTCCTTGCCAAGGCATCCTGAAAAAAAATTGTTACAAAATCATTTTACAGTGAAATGCTGCTACAATGACACTAGATACAACGATAAATCCCTCTACACACAACTTTCAAATTTTCTTAGGAACTGCCTAGAGATGTGACGTGAGAATATTTTCCTGTATGTCAAAATTGGAGATTAATCGAGAATATTCCTTTTCTTTTAAATAATGAAAATTTCTCACTAATTTTGTTTATATTATAAATTTAATTCAGTTTTCATTGCCTGAAATATTTTGATTTTTTTTGGCATAATCACCTCATAATGACAAATTTTAGTTCGAGAATATTCATGGTAAGAGGTGTCAAAAGTTTTTGTTATGAAGATTTTGGAAACCTTTAAAGATTAAAAAATTTCTTTTAAAATTAGATAAATTTTCAGAAATAAGTTCATAACAAAACATAACCAAAGGTGATTGATAAAGAGAGCCACTTTTACGACAAAATTCCACGAAACACTGGTTATATTTTGAGATTATGACTATTTTTTTAAAGAAAATTCAACTCTGCCTCCACAGGGACTTGAACCCCGGTCTCTCATTGGCCAAACAAACGCTCTGTCCCTAAGCTAAGGGGAAAAAAATAGAATTTTCCTTCCTTGCAGCATATATATACGTGTGTTGAATCAGTGACTTCTTAACTCATGGGCTCACTCTGGGACCTCACAATAATGAGAACCTGTTCAAATTTTCAAAAACTTGCCAGGTAGGGCCTCAGAAAAATCACTTGGTCCGGGCCCCCCCCCCCACGATGGTCTTAAGATGACCCCGTACTAATGGCTTCATACATGGACGGCGGCAGCAATCAACTAATAACTTGTGAATGACAGGCCACCAGGTGCCAACAATGTAGAGAAATATGTATTCATTATGTAGCCATTCAACATATATATACATATGCTTCAAGAAAGGAAAATTCTATCTGCTTCCATAGCTTAGGGGTAGAGCACTCATCTGACAAATGAGAGACTGGGGTTAGAGTCCTCGTGAAGGCAGAGAGTTGAATTTTCTTCCTATAAAAACGCCATCTCCAAATATAGTCAGTCTTTAGTGAAAGCTTGTATCAGGGTTCAAGCTAGATAAAAAATTCCTTTTGCAAAAAAGTGAAAATGGGGAGAAAAGATTTAGAAAATACTACAATGCTAATGTAATGATTGACGGTTGGATGTCTACTCGTTCCATACCTCCTGTAAGCATTTTTGCAAAAGTGGCTACCACTTCTTTTGCATTTTGTGAAAAATGCGACCATAGCTTAAACTTTGGCTTGTATTAACTAGTGGATAGGGCATCTTCCTCTACATTCTCATGAACACCTTCATTCGAATAAAGATGAAAAATGCATGTAGAGAACTGCGTGTCATTTTTTTTCAATAAGCTCAATGAACATGGACTCAAATTTTTTATCGCTCATATTCCTTAGCAAAGTTATTCAATTCATCTATGTTGTTTTCATGTTCTTGCTTTAAAAAGTTTAATACTGAAAGCTGCCAACTTTAATTTTCCTCTTCTTTCCATTGACAATTCCTCTGTGCTATATGTATGAGGTTCCGACAGCACTCGAAGCAATTTTAGAATGCAACTTCGGTTAAACTCATTCCGATACACCTTCCTTTCCACCACATAACAGCACCGATGTTTTCTGCAAAGTTCTTATAACATTCGTCTTTCCAGAAACCCTTATTTTCAAAAAGAATTCCCTCTCGTGGCATACCTTCTGCAGTTGCCAAATGGGGAATAAATTCTGATCCACGATCACATTTGCTTAACCCTTTATCTACTGATGATGCTTTGAAGTACCAGGTTAGCCATGGTTCATTACGTACAAACATGGCTAACCTGGTTTTTACAAAGCTTCTGATGGTTTAAACCAGTTTTTTATGCTTTTCAAGTCAAAAACCCAACTCTGATTAGGGCCAAGAATCGATTGAAAACTTTTAATCAGCAAATTGATCTCGTTTTTAATCAATTATTATACAACAATTAAATTTTCTAGCTATTTATAACAAGCATGGAGTGTTGATACTACTACTACTACTTAACCGTACATGTGTCTTGTACACATTCCTCTACGGAATTTTTAATGACTTGATACATGTTGGAATGTGCGAGTGTATGTTGTGAACTTAAAGTGAAGTTTGCTTTTAGGGAATTCCTTTTGCATATAGTGCTGCCATCTGCCATAAAATTTTCTAACCGTGAGTGAAGTGTAATGATTAATTACGTTGTGGTAGGCCTGTTGCTTTCTGTGGCGAGACTTTTTAACAGGGAGATTAAAAAGTCTCAAATGTGAGCTAATCACTATGGATGTTGGGAACCCCAGAAAACCAGCTTCAGCTGGCTACATTTTTCATATTTGTACTTTCAGCGATAAACTCAATGATTGCTCTATATAACCTTTGAACCCCCTCCCATTAAAGAGGTTAAATTTTGAAAAACCTCATTCTTAGTTGGTCTTTACGTTATGAAATAAAACCTCTGATCAAATTTCATAAATATAGTGTCAGCCGTTTCAGCTCTGTATTGTTATGTTACCTTTGAACCCCCCTCTTTTATGAAACCCTTTACGGGGGTCACATTCAAAACCCCCTTCTTAGTTAGTCTTTATGTCATGAAACTAAACCTCTGTCCAGATTTCATGAATTTCAGTGGTTTCAGATCGACGTGATTTCTCTACATTATCTTTGAATTCCCTTCTGGCCCCTTTTCGGGATCAAATTTCGAAAAACCTCTTCTTAGTATTTAAATCATGGAATAAAATTTCATGAAATTTCATGAATTCCAGTGGTCTTGGTTTGGCGTGATTTCTGTGATACCTTTGAACACCCCCCCTTACGGGTCACCAGGGCCATCTTAAAAACACCATGGGCCAAGTGATTTTTCTGAGACCCTACCAGACAAATTTGCATGCATACCCCTTGAAAATTTCAACTATATTTTCGTGAGGCCCCTCTTTTCTTACAGCCTGGGTAGGCCCATGCGTTAAGACAGCAGTGGGGGGGGGTTTGAATTGTGAAAACCCCCTCCTTAGGGTGTCTACATCATGAAATCAAACTATTGACAAAACTTTATATTTATAGCTTCAGCAGTTTCGGCTCGACGATGATGAATCAGTCAGTCAGGACATATAAATAATAATTTTCCATACATGGTAGCTGGACTGTCAGCAGCAGCCGCAATCGCTGGGTCCAAGTGAATTTTCGCAGGTCGTCCATGAACTTGCAAAAACTGCGCTGGATCTTGTTTCTGCAATGGTGATTGAGGAAAAAAAAATTATAAATTTACATATAAATAAAATTATAAGTTTACAATAAACAAAGTTATTGTTACACAACTCTACAAGATAAAACCACTGGACCCTCCGCTGGCCATATGACTAGAAAATGTGTAATTGAATTTCCGAAAAAATTCCGAAAATTTCAGATAATTGGATTTCAATCGAATGAAAACCTCAAGAGAACACTCACAGAATAGGTGTAGCACTTATGATTTGGCAATATTTAAATGTGTTGCCAACATAATTTAATATAGGGCTTGATAAATTTTAAAAAATGTAGGCACCAGCAGAACTTCTTGGAAGCCAAGCACATTTTTTTAGGAAAAAGTAGTAAAATTGGTTCTTCCCCCCCCCCCTTTATTTTTGCAGGGCTTTTCACTTTCTGTGTTGGTACACATATTGACATAATTTCCGAAAACTTCCTATTGTCCTCGCTTTCGAATTTAAGCATCACAGATATAAAATTTTAGGCGCCAGTGCTATTTTCTTAGTTGCCAGGGATTTGTCAAGTCCTGATTTTGTAGTATAATGTTTGGCTGTCATAATAACCATTTTTACAAGTGCATTTGCATCTCCCCTGCAATGCATAGGAATCTTTCATATCCTTGGAAAAAGTGCTCTCTCACTTCACATGAGTTTTATGTAACGATAAGCAGTGGACAATTTAACCCTGTAAATCTGTAAAACCTCTACGATTGACCCCGTAGAAATGCAAAGGCGATTAAAATATTGTCTGAGGCTTTCATGGCCACCGTTTGCAAGTCAAATAACCCGGAAACCGTTTGCAAGTCTGCGATTAAAATGTTTTTAAAATTTTGTGGAAGGATCGACAATCCTCAAAAATCAAAGGAGGCGTGCGTCCTTTAAAAGTTGGACGTGACGCTAATCCTCCTAAGTATGCAAGGGACGTGAATCCTTTACAATTCTATAAGGAAAATTTGCTAATTCCCCTAGAAATACATATAGGGAGGTTTATATACGTGCTTGCCCATATTGCACTACAAAAAACCTTTTTTACTCGTTTTTAGCCCGTCATTGCTAACTTTTTTTTTTCGTTCCCCCTCCCCGAATGATCCGTCACGTACCCCTCAAATGTATGCGTATCACTAGTTGGGAACCATCCGTATTAGATGAAAGACTTACGATTCTCTCGTAATAGTCCCTCCTCCGCTCCGCTCTTCTTTTGTAGTCGACCATCATGCCTCTTATTTTCTTCTCATGCTTCCTCGCTTCGTGCCACATCTTGCAAATAAATTCGAAATCAACAAAAAATGCATAAAATTATAAAACAACGATGCGGTCAACCGAACTATTCTATGCATAGATACGGTCTGGGTTCGCCTTTTTTTACTTCCTTCCCTCAAAAGACTAATGACTCGGACTTGCGATTTGAAATTAAACTCAAACCAGATCAAATGCTAGTTTCATTTACTCTGACCGGCATGATTAAATTAATTAATTTACAGCGTATACGCTTCAAATCCATTCTTGCTAATACAACCACTTCCCATAATAACATTTTTCTGTATGCACGACGCACCACATCGTAAAATTAGCCGATCTTCACGACGAGAGCACGCGATAGCCAATCAGAAAGGACTTAATATAAATAAGAGCTAAAAATATTAATAAAAGAATTTTTGTAAATGGCCTTTAGGTTCGTGGAGCCATCTGCCTACGGATTCGGTGTGGTAGTGTTGCCAGATAGTTGAGAATAACTTGAATGAAGTGACATACTTTTACCATATGTTCCACTTGACTAATATTTTTTTGCTTCGATTTTTATTTTTTGATAGCATGAAAAATATCATTAAAAAATGTCCATTTTGATCGGTTTTTTATTTAAAGATGCGAGTTTTACATGAATTTAATTAAACTCAAATTCGATTTCAATAATGAAATCAACCTTACCCATTTTTGTTTCCATCCCATTTGGAAAAACAGTATTCTAGTTTGTTATAGACATGCGAGTGTAGGACTTATTAACGGCCGTATTCACCAACACAGTTTCAATTGCAATCGCAGGTGGAAGGATTGAAGATCGAAACGGATTGGTTAAATTAAGGATTTTAACCAATCCGTGTCGATCACTGATCGTTTAACCTGCGATCGCAGTTGAAACTGTGTTGGTGAATACGGCCGTAAATGATCTCAAAACACTTTTTTTTCCATTCTGACAAAAAAAATGTTCAGGAGCATCATTATAATTTGGAAGAAAAAGTTACGATCACCGTATTAGGAGTCGTTTCTAGTTTAGAGAAGGGATAGCAGCACATATGACATGGATGAGACAGCCAAAGCTCTCTCTCGTATTAAGAGATGGTATGTTTTCGGCCCGAAATATACTGAGAAATTGAATTTTCTGATTTTATGCCGAATGTAATATTTGGAAAAGAAACTGAACTGCCGGGCATGTGTGCTAATCAATACACCAGGCACACTTTTTAATACCTTGTAACACGCGCGTGTTATAAGGAATTAACTACCCGTCATTGCTGGTTGTGGATGACGCTGTATTTGTCTTCAATAATGTTCCATACGTGCTCGATGGGAGAAAGATATGGTGATCTCACAGGGCAAGTCAACATGTCGGCACTCTGTAGAGCACGTTAGGTGACAGCAGTGGTATGAGGACGAGCGTTATCCTGTTGGAAAACACTCCCTTGAATACCACTCATGAATGGCAGCACAATCGGTTCAATCACCAGTCTGACGTACAAATTTACTGTCAAGGTGCTAGGAATAACGACGAGAGTGCTCCTGCTGTCATAGGAAATCGCTCTCCAGACCATGACTCCTGGTGTAGGTCCAGTGTGTCTACGCCGCAGACAGCTTGATTCCATGCGCTCTCACCAGGCCTCTTTCTTACCAACGTACGACCATCACTGGCACCAAGACAGAAACGGCTCTCATCTCAGAACACAAAAGATCCCCACTCCGCCCTCCAATAAGCTCTGATTTGATACCACTGACGTCGCAGATGGCAGTGATTTAGAGTTAGTGGAATGAACGCTACAGGCCGTCTAGCTCGGAGCTGTCCCTCAAGTAATCGATTTGTTACAGTTTGCTGTGTCACTCTGGGGACAACCGAAGCTCTAATTTCTGCTGCAGATGCAGTAGGATACACCACAGCCTGCGGCGAATACGGCGGTCTTCCCTCTCAGTAGTGGTCCGTGTGCGGCTTGACACCCGTTCTTTTTGAGACAGCTTTCCCGTGACGCTGCTGCCAATAATTATGCACAGTGGATACATCCCTGCCAAGTCTTTCCGCAATATCGCGGAAAGAAAACCCACCTTCTCGTAGCCCTACTCGTTCAAACTCAGTAAGTTGATGATACAGCCTTTTTCGTCTCCTTAAAGACATTCTTGACTCAAAAGTAGCTCACAACGTCAAATCCGGACGATAAATAACGTTCTCTCACGAAGTTTACATCGCGCATTTAAAGCAAACGTGAGCTGCATGATCACAGTGGCGCAACTAGCGCCACTCTTATTCGTCTAGTGCGAAATTTGAAAGAGCGTCATCTTTCAGATGTGCAAACACGCCTTCCAAATTTCGTTTATCTAGCACAACTCCTTCTTGGTGTTGGGATTTCATTTTCCTCCAGTGTATTTTACTTTACGCCGATGAGACGGTGCTGCTCACGGATACAAGAAGCAATCTTCAAAGAAAAATAAGTTTAATTTTTGATATATTTAAGCGTTTAAAGTTAACAGTGAATTTTAATAAAACAAAAATCGTGGCTTTCCGAAGAGGAGGTAAGCTATCTTCACACGTCAATTGGTCATGGGAGAACAGAACGATTGGTAAAGTACCGGAATACACCTATCTTGGTGTACCTTTCTCCTCCTCGGGTCTCTTCACAAAAGCTAACAAACACTTCTCGGGAAGGGCTCAGCTAGCAATCAATAATTTAACACTAATTCTCGCAAAGATGAAATGCAATAATTTAAATATGCAGTGAAAGCTTTTTCAATCATTGGTTACATCTGTATTTTTTTATGCGCCCCTCCCCCATATGGAGTATTTTTGATTTAAACAAGCATTGGAAGAATTCAACAAATTTTTTTCAAAAGAGTTTATAACCTGCCTAGAAATGTACCTGGTTACGTCATTAGAGCAGAATTGGAATGTCCGCTTTTGAAAGTAGTAGCAATTCGACTCATAATGAAATTCTGGATGAGATTACTAAAAATGCCCGAAACCAGAATTTCGAGAATCTGCTTGGCTAAACTAAGTAACATGCGTGATACGGTTTCTGATCATTCCCGGAACTGGGTGGAATATTTAAATGTTATGTTGTCTTAATGCGGTTTCCCATTTTTTAATAATTGTAATAATCTCCGGACTATTTCTAGACCTCTTCCCAGTTTACTTAAAGCAGTGACTGATATTGGATTTCAAACTGATGTTTGAAAATTCACAACTCTACTCATTTTCTTCATTTTAAACATTTCCGTTTCTCCATTCTGCCGGCAGAATACCTTTTCCCCAAACTTCCAATTAAAATAATAAGGTTTTTATGAACTTAAGATTAACCATGACATACCGACATCCTACTGCCAGAACCTTGTTTTTCAGAAATAACTCAGAGTGCAATGTTTGTAACAGACATGAGGCCGACAATCTTGTCCATGTAATTTTTTGTTTGCCAATGTACATATCTTTCCACCGGAAACGTATCTCACAGTATATTAATTCCCTAGAATCAAATGAGCAGTCTCTCATACAGACTGCTCATACCCATGGCCATCCCTTGCTGGATATCCATGTTTCTAATCGACTTTTTATTTACGGATTATTTAATTTCTTTCGAGATGTACAATTATTTTTGAATTTGTTGGGAATTTATGAATGACGTTTATTGTGCGATCATTTTTGAGATCTTTTCCTCTTCATCTTGTGGATTGATGTGTGTATTTGATTTCCCCCGAATTTTTATATTTTTGTATTTATAGATGCAAATGTAATTTTTTTTGTTTTTGTACCACCTATTGTAATAGGCCGACAGCTTTTAATACAATTGATAAAATCGAATCTAAATCTAAAATCTAAAGATCTCAGGCTAGAAGCCCTTCTCCAGTATGTGGGGGGGGGGGGCCCTGCTTATATCCCGCTGGATGCCGGGATGATTGCTAGATAAGACCACTATTGTCACAGAACAAGTGGATTGAGATTCTAAAGAAAAGTAAAAAAAAAAATTTGGAGTAGATGATTTTCACTATTTAGAGAATTTTTTTTCTCAAAAAGTTTTGTCTGAGCCAAGTGTGAAAAACAAATCCACCCAAATTTTTTTGTTTTGGAGGGGGGGGGGGCCGAGCTGGCTCTTCAAAAATATTGGGGAGTGGTTGGGTCTATAGGCGGATACAAGTTTACGCCTATGCATATATTAGCATTACATTATTTATAGGACAGCCTATCGATGTAAAAAAGGTTGCCAGAACTTAAAAATGGTATTAATATTTAGTTTATTGGAATTTAAAATAAGCGACATTTGTGATAAGCAATAACTAATAATCAATGTAAATCAACCTAATGCCGAACACTTAATAGCTTCTAGAAAACAATTAATAAACATTGTAACTAATAAGAGCCCCAGGTTATTTATTGATGATAATTTTAATCCACGATTAATGATTGCAATCTTTTGATCCCACCCACATTTATAGTGCTCTATCTATGCAATATTTTGAAGAAAATGTCTTTCAAACGCAAATGCAAGTTATATTTATACCCTATTTCATGGTTGAGTTTCCAATTTTAAACAATCGGTATAATTGTTCACCTATGCTAGTTGCAAAAGTTGTAAAAACAAATGAAACTATACATTGTTCAAACGACAACAGTGGATGATCGCAATGATAGAAAATTGAGTCATGCAAAAGTTTCATGAAAAAAATTCAAAAAAAAAAAAAATTCACTTATTCAAACACCGACTTTTCATTCAAATGATCGATGCATTCTACAATGATCCAGGGCCGAAACTACGAAACTAGAAGGGTGCAACTGCCCCGGGTAACAAAATCATGTTCACTCCCCTCCCCCTTTAAAAAATCCTAGTTACTGTCCTAGTGGATTAATTATATTATATACTTAAAATGTTCAATAAAAAAAGGTGATTGTAGAGATAAGTTATTTTACTTCTGGGTGCCAAATTGTCCCCCTATATTACGGGTTGTCAGCAGGGTAGCCAAAGTGAGTTCAGCCAGAAAATCCCGCCCAGCTTTTCTAGGCAACCCCATTAAAAAACCCACTGGATTTATGCTTGAAAATGAAATTTTTTGCAAAGTTTGTGAATTTTTGTCAAAATTCAAAGCTTTTCGCCCAGCTTTTCTAGGCAACCCCATTAAAAAACCCACTGGATTTATGCTTGAAAATGGAATTTTTTGCAAAGTTTGTGAATTTTTGTCAAAATTCATTAGAGCCTACAAATCCCATTCACATTTAACATTAGCAAAACAACTTTACCTTTTCAGCCTTGCTCTTTTTTAAATAGAAATTAATATTGTTCAGAGAGAAAGAGTGCAGTACTATTGACCGCATAATAATTACACACGTGATTCGTAATACGAAGACGTAATTAAAAATCATCGACTTGGAATGCTCATATCTTATTGAATTGTCATATTTTAAGATTCTTTATAACGTGTCTCATGTGTAGTGTCAATTTTTTTCTGTAAGTTTTGTAAAAATTGTTTGAGAAGTCCACTTGTTACAAACAAAAAACATGTGATGAAAATGAAAATTTTTATTTAAAAAACATTTATATCTTCGTGAATATAGGTGTTTTTTTTTTCACGAAAATGCATACAAATATTGAAAAAAGCATACTCTGTGAAAATTACAAATCATTTGCAGCTTTTTATGATATATAGGGTTGATCAAAAACATTTTTTTCTTCCTTAATTTTTTGTCGGTTCCCTAAAGACACTCGTGACCAAATCTGCACTGAAAAGTGAAAGTTCAAGCATAATGTTTACATTCCCGCAATTACAGACTGATTCGTTCAGTAGTTTTCTAACAATTCGGAAAAAAATGTCTAAATTTCAAAGTTTCTACTGATTTGTGGAGCAATACAGGGTGGATACTATCGATCGCCCATCAATTACACACGTGATTCCTTGTGAAAAACTGACATGAAAAAGTGTTTTCAGTTTTTGATTTGACCAATAATTGAGGAGTTATAACTCTTTAGAAATTTGCTACGCTACTTTATAATTTTGGCCGATTCACTGAACGAACACCAAACGTTAACTTAGCGTTTTTCAAACTGGTAAGGGGCTGTTCAAATATTACGTAAGCAAATTTTCAGCCATTTTTTACCCCCTCCCCTTGTCAGCCAAATTTCGTCATCAGCTCTGCCCCTCTGAATCCTGACGCATGGTGGGATCAGAGACGTACACGGGGGGAGGGGGGAGCATCATTGGGAGACGATCAAAAAATTGCAACCAATTTCTCTTAATTTAAATATTATTTGAAGGCTATGAACTCAAAATTTATCTTTAATAAATTCATTGCGACCTACCCTCTAAGCCATATAATGATAAATCGCATAAACGCCCTTGTCCCGCGGACCAAATATAGCCCTGGGGTTATCTGATGCGGCCTGCCCTTCTCAAACCTAATTTCGTAAAAATGAACTAAGCGGCACATTTACAGATCTCTTAAGTGTCCTGTGGTACAGTTCAAGAGCATTTAAGCGGCCCGTGGCACATTTTCAGATCACTTAAATGACCCGGGACACAGTTCTAGAACACTTAAATGACCCGGGACACAGTTCTAGAACACTTAAGTGATCCGTGACACATTTAGAGATCCTCTGAGTGACATGTGACGTAGTTTTAGAGCACTCAAGCGGCCCGGACACATTTCCAGATCACTTGAATCCGCGAAACATTTACAGATCACTAAAGTGGCTCAGTAAGGCACATCAATAGGGAGGATGTTAATTCAAGTGACCACAAACTATCGAAAGGTTTTTCCTCATTTTTGGTGCATTGAGTAAGATGCCATTAAGAATATTTCATATTTTCATAAATGGTCGTTGATGACGGAAGCATTATCCAACCCCCCCCCCCTCCCTCTTGTCATCAAAAGTCAGTAAATCGGAAATCCCCTCTCCCATCGATGCTGCCGTAATACTTGAATGGCCCGTAACCATGGCATAACCGTAAAAAGAAATCAAGAAAAAGCAAACCAGTTTTTTTCCTTTTGTGTGTGTGTGTACACTTTTTGAATTTTTACGCAATCGTTATACCCAAAAATAAAAATGATTTACTTTTGATGAAATTATGCATTACGTCTATGTTCATTTGATTTGTCTTGTTTAATGTAGATGTAGAACCGCACAGAGCTGTGCCCACACAGCCGCGCAGGTCGCACGTCCAAAGAACCGTCCCTAGTTAACAACACCGATTATGGTTTCTTTTCTGAATTGTTTCCAACTCTGCTTCAACATTACAAGAGGGTGCCAAAATGCTTGCTTGACCAAACCTCTAGTTGTGTCCCCGGGTCTACGATGGTCTTAAGGTGGCCTTGATGTACCAATGGGTAGGGGCAGAAAAGAGAAAGGAATCTTCTGCCCACGCGGGATCCATTTTTGGTGCCCCCGATGACGTTTCTCAGCTCAAAATTTTTTTTTTACCTTCCAATCCTAGAGAGGTGCCCCATATGGTTGCTCAGGTCGCACAGCCTCTGTGGGGGCTGAAAGGCTTCAGCCTAGTTTCTTATAATTTTTGTTTTTTGCCAGTACGTCCTATTGTATCCAGGAAGTAATGAGTCCCGTATATTGGTGATTCTAAACGTTACGCCGTCCGCTAATAGCAGTTTTTTTTTTTTTGCCTTGTAGGCATTTGCAGTGAATTCACAATGGCACTAACAATTTTAAGGGAATTAAAATTAATTTAATACGCTAGAATACTTTAAGACATTCATATAAAAAAATATTGTTGGTGCTGCTATCTTTTTTTCAAAATCAGAAGTGTCTTATGGGTAGGCTAACCATATTTCATCGAGAGAAATACGGGTAATTGGGATTCCAAATACGGGAAAATACGGGACATTGCCAATTATCGCCAAAAATGATGCCAAAACCAAACAAAGTTGCCAAATACTGCTGAAATTACGAAATCACAATGGCGGGAAATGAACCATTACTGCAAATTGCAGTGGATTAAAATGAATTCCACGATAAAAAAAAACACGTTTACCAAGACAAATGTGGGAGATTAATATTCTTATTTATAGTTGTAATTATCATGTAATTTATGAGTTGAAATATAATTTTAATCTTTGACTTCAATGAAGAATAAAAATTCAAGCAGGATTCGTGTAAAATACGGGAAAAACCGGGACACTTTTGCCGAAAAGTCGGGACGGCCAGAAAAATAGAAAATACCGGGACTGTCATGGGAAATACGGGACGTATGATCACCGTACTTATGGGTAGATGACGAAACTCAGGTATAAAAAACTAAATTCTTCATTCAGCTTTGCTCCTTATAAACAAAGCTAATAAACTGATCTGAAAGATCAAATTTCCAATTCAATAATTTTTTTAAGACCCAAGGAGACATTTAAAACAAAGGACCTCTTCACAAGCAGACGACAGGTAAGATCATAAGTGAATTTTTCCACACTACACTTCATAGGTAATGTGCTGCCATCTCATTTCAAATTTAAAAGTGACTCATGTGGTGATGATGGAGTTTAAATTTAAAAAAATATATTCTTTATTCCGCTCAGTTCCTTATAAACAAAGCTCATGAACTGAACTGGAAATTCAAACTAAAAGTTCGGTTATTTTATTTGAGCATAAGGAGGCGTCCAAAACAAAGAACCTCTTATTGAGCAGACGACATACAAGAAGTCGGTTTGTTCGTTTCCCTACAAGCTAAGCTCACAAACAGAACTGGAAATTTGAACTGCCAGCTCAGTAATTTTTTCAGGGCACAAGAAGACGTCCAAAACAAGTAACCTGGAGAGAAGCAGAGGCACTGAGCTAACTCGTTTACTATAGCGTATAGCCACTGAGGACTGAGCTATAAGTAAACTTACTTTAGCTCAGTGACATGGCCCCCACATCCTGAAGCAGGGCCCCCCGACCAGACTTTCACGGGGCCCCCTTTATGATGAATTTATAGCGTGAAAAACAAAAAAATGATTAAAATCACCCCAGGGCTGGAGCCTTGTCAGCCCATCCCTTGTGGGGGCCATGCTCAGTGACTATCAGCTTAATAACTGACTAAGGTGAGTGTTAAATACATTTTCTACCATCTTTGTTATTATTAATTTAGCATATTTGTCTGTATAAAGTAAATCAAATTGCGTACATTACCAGGTGCAAAGCTGTTCGTATTTCTGGCATGGAAATTGCATGATTTAACTAATCAGTAGGGGTATAATAATTAAGTTCGCGAAATGATGAACAGCTTGACTAAAGTAACTAATAATTGTTATTCAAATCATCTAGAAAAGCGTTGATACACATGTATGGTGCAAATTTTGCACCATAAAATAAAATACACATATTCCTTAAATAAAATTATGGCTATGGTTAGTATAATGCAAATAGAATTTTACAAGATGAGCGGGTTTATCAATTTAAAGTGTAATGATATATTAAGGAAAGTAATCGTTTTCTTTGAACAATACTTTTTATTAGCATTTTGTATAATTTTTTTAAATTATTGCATATTTGAATAAAGTAGGCAGTTTTTCTTTAAATTCAATATTGGCTAATAGATTTTATTTTTTCTGATAAATTGCAATGCCCAAGCGATGTATGTGGCAAGTTGGTGATCAACGATTTGTTCGCCAAGCAAGGAGCCTCTGAGGTCACAGTAAAAAAAGTAAGCAATTTTCCTTCAAATTCAATATTGGATAAATTTTTTTTCTTCTGTTTATCCGTATAAAGTCGATCCCGCTTATAATGTTTTCTTGCTTATAATGCTTAGTACTTCTTACTAAGTAATTCTTATTAAGATTTTTCATTCAAAGCGTTTTCCGACTTAAGATATTTTTCCATGCCCGATTTTTTTTAAAAACTTTATAAGCGGGATCCACTGTATATATTACAATGCCCCAGCAATGTAGTGTAGCAGGTTTGGAAATGTTATACATTAGCAGTCTTCTCCCAGAAGCACCAAGGTGCTCAATGCTCATGCCTGCTCATGCTTGCGAGCACTTTATCAACGCTTCAATTAAACGCCCGGTAAAAGTTACACTCAAGTATTATATTCATGCAAATTTCATTGATACACATTTGTGTAATCATTTATTAATGATCAGTAAAATAAGTTTGAATAATTTTTGTAAGAACTTAGCCTACATTTGATATATGACATGAATGTCGCTCTCCACTTGTTAATACAAGATATACAGAAGACTGGATGTTGTGAAGATATTTATTATTTTAGATGTTAATTTTTTTTCCTTCCTTAAAAAAAATTAACTTCTAAAATAATAAATATCTTCACAACATCCAGTCTTCTGTATATCTTGTACATTTGATATGTTTATGCTTTGTTCATTTTGAAAGTGTTTGTATTTGTACTGTAGAGCGTGTTTCCCAACCTTTTTGATGTAGTGAACCCCTTAGTGAATGTCAAGACACACAACAGACTCCTGTAGCGAAGGGCAAATTCCATGTTGCCTTCCTGTGAAATCCAAAATGTGTTAATAATTTATATATCAAAAAAATTGAAGTACTAAATTACAATTGCACAGCATTAAATGTGTTCTTTGTGTAATAATAGTAAATAATTGTCACAGGGCCCATGGGGGCCCGTTGAAAAACACTGCTGATTTTGTTTCCTGCTGTGTGTTGCATCTTTTATGACAATGTTTTAACATCTGTAACAAATCCTGGAGATTTTGCTTAATTTATTTTTAATATTTTTAGGGAACTTTCTGAAGGTTTGAATGCATCTGAAAACAGTTTTGTCTCGTCGGAAAGATATGCTGGTTTCTTCTATGTAGTTGTTCTCGCTGACGTGTTGCTGTGTGTTTTCGATGAGCCTGTGATTCATTATATTCACTAAAATAATTACACAATGTAATCCACTTATATTTTAAATTGAATATTTAATTACGTATAAGAAATAGTCAAGTCGCCAAAACTATGTTTAAATTTTGCCAGCTTCGCAGAAGATATAACTGTTTCAACAATCAAGAAATTCGGGTCACCTTCATCAGCTACAGCATTTTTGATCGCTGCTTCTCTGAAAAGCCAACTGCAAAAAATAGAAAGTAAATCAATTATCAGTCATATCCCATTTTATATTTAACACAGAATGGAAAACTCAAATACAGCGAAACTTTGTGTAGTAACTCAACGTAACGAAACTCTGCGGACCAAGAAAAAATATTATTGTAGAGGGATTATCATTATATTGAGTGAGAGGCAGCAGTTTAACGTAAGAGTATAGGGACATTTGCAAACAAGACTTGGAAAAATATCTTTGTAGAGGGATTTATCATTACATCAAGTTTTGTTATAGCGAGTTTTCACTAAAGCTATATCAAAAAGTCAAACATCAGAATTTTTCTTTCTAGTATTGATCATATTTTTGTTATCTATCACAGTCGTTCACAATGAATAAAAACTTGCATTGGTGGATAAGGTGCTGCTATTATTATCTATAAAATATGGTGTGATTTTATTATCCGAGGATGATGTCACTCTCCGCTATCAATACAAAGGTTTTTAACAGCTGGCTAATGCCAACATATATTTAGCAAAGTGAGAAAATTTAACTGCTCTTGCGGGGAATCGAACCAACGTGAGGGCAGTGTCAGCAATTGTGAGCTTTGGCCTGAGTTAGGTTCGACCTTTCATGTATGATCCTGTTCAGTGCACATGAGCTCCAAGGAGAGATCAAGATATTCGTTACCTTTGCAGTCTACTGCGTTCACCTGGAAAGTGAAAGGTGGAGGATTCGATTCCCCGCAAGGGCAGTTGAATTTTCTCTCTTTCCTAAATATGTCTTCACGTTAGCCAGCTGTTAAAAAACTGTGATTTTATTATTTAATGATAATTAAGGCTAGGATTTTTATGGCCTATAAACAATCTTAGCCCTAATAATAAGAGTGTCGGCTAGTGCTTCTCTCCTGAGATCTTGCACCTAAAATGTAACCGGGAATTTCCTGGATCCCTGTAAGAAGAATCAGGTTGAACCAGATCACATTCCTGTGCTGAACTGACATGCCCAAGAAATTTTTATCACTAGAAGTATGCATTTTAGAAGTTTCAACTACTGAATTTCGAATAAAATAAATAATATTTTAATAGATAAATTAATGAATTACACATTATTTAACTCTTAAGGAGACATTGACAAGATATCACGTCAATCAATGCTAGTAGCATTGAAAAGCCCAGACATTCTGAAGTGTCGAAAATTTTCCCAGCAATTCATTGGAAAGTAAGAGAGAGAGAATCTGGAACAAATAAATCACTTGAATTCAGACATTTATTTGAATTCAATTCATTAATCATATCTAAGGCATATTATGCCATTCATTATATAAGCGCCATTGACGAGATGTTTCGCCTCCTTGAAAGGCTCTTATTTCAGCATTGACAAACCTGGACATTTTGTAAAATTGTTTTTTCCTCAATGGAACACTTTTCTCTACACTGCTATCTTTGCACCTGCTGAAAATCAGAAGAAAGCCTACTGCATTAAAAAAGCACTCTAATTCCTGCTTTCCCGCGATTGAGAAAAAACCCGAGAAATGCTAATCCCTAGTGTCCATTACAAACCCAAAGAAAAATTTGGTGACTTTTTCTTGGCTTCTTTGACAACATTGGAGATTTAGCACTCATTGTTTGTTTAACAAGTTGTTGTAATTTAGCATCATTGTTTTGTAATTTGGCACCTGTTACAAGACAGGACAGCTCTTTTGCTCGCAAAATTAAACATTTTGCCAAGATTTGACAAATGAAAATAAAATCCTTGGTTGTTTCTGCTGCTCGAATATGACTTTTTTAAAACGGAAATTGTCTCATGAATGACCAATGTACCATTGATCAAGATCAACCAAAGTCTTTTCTTAAGGATTGTATTTGCTGTCTCCTCGAGAAGTTAAATGTGTGCCTAAATGCATTAGGTGACTTCTATGTGTTCTGGTTTCCTCATAGATTGCTTTAATGTTGCCACATCATTGGTTGTTTTAATAACTACCTTTAAACAGGTTTCATTTGTTTGATCTTAAAATTATTATAAAAACATTGTTTTTATCAATTTACCTGTATTCATTTCCACCATTAGGTATCCTGAAATAATGTATACTTCGAGAAGTATTTGCCAAGATTGAATCTTCTACTTTCTGGGCTAACTCTTCCAGATTTGTTCCCAGCGTAGCAGAAATCAACAGCAAATCATCATCTATTGCTTCTGCATTACTATTCAACAGACACATGAAATATTTCATTTAAACGCTGAACTTTCTTATGATAAAATTAAATTTTCCTGCAGCAATTCGATCTATTCCTGCATACATAGATAAGATGACATAGGCCTATGCATATAACGAGATGATGGTTATCAATGTGATTCTAAAGCTGGGATTATACACTATAAAATTTTGATAAAGTAAAAAATCTTTTACAAAATTTACAAAAAAAAATCCAATAAGCACATTGGTTACATTTGAGTGAATGTAATCCCAGCCTAAGATATACAAGGAAGAAATATGTGAACCCTATCATTGATAAAACGATCAAGAAGTAGTAGGGATGATTAGCAAATTTGCAGGGCGACTTAGAATTAATGGGTGTACTCGAGAACTTTAATGACAGAGATTACTAAAAACCTACTAGAATTATGTATATAGATTACACCATAGCTTTGGTATTAATATACTGGGCACATGGTAACTCATTTTCGTTTTAACCCGTAAATAACTCCCATCATCTTTGGATGATGACCATAGCAGCTTGATAAAACATCCTCTGATGATTTCAATAGCTTTTTAAAAAAAATAATAAATTCTTAAATAACATACAGATGGCATAAGGGCCTAATTTTAAAGTTGTGGGGGCAGCAAAAATCCTAGTTACGACCCTAGATAGCATACATATTTTTATATGTTCACGTTTTTTAAAAAATATTATTTCTCTATTCTTTGACAAGTTTGCTTGCCAGGACTGTCTTAAGAGCATCACAGGCCCTCGAGCCAAATGATTTTTCTGAGGCCCTACCTGGAAAATTTCAACCGGTTCTCATTTTCGTGAGGCCCCTCCTTCTCTTGAGGCTCCCAGGCCATGCCCAGATGGGCCCATGCCTTAAGAAAGCACTGTTGCTTGCACTGTATGGGATGGTGCAGAGAGTGGTAGAGTATCTGTCTTAAATCATTAGTGTGTCTATGACAAGGGGTTTGAACCCAGGTTTTGTGTTTGTATCATCAGGTTTTTATTTTTACTGAATTTGTAACATCTGAGTTTGATTGGCATTTATTTTTTGCAAAAGAAAACTGAAAAAACAGAAAATTTTTTTGTGCTCCTGCAGAGAGAGAAACATTTCTGCGACTATTTGAGCATTCAAAAGGTTAACAACCAACCTTTTGTTCATGTGGTGATGGATGAAATCATGCCTGATTGGACTAGTATACTAATTTATGAATTCGCATTGGTTTAGAAAATTCAGAAAATTATTCTGCAGTTGTAGAAAAAGGCAAATAAAATTCTAGGTTTCATATTTAAAAAGGTCTCTTTGCATTCCAAAAGTCCTTGTCGGGCAATTTGCCTGATAGTGATCTTTGCATATTCTAAGCTAGATCCTTAGAATTCCTGCTACACCTTTTGAGCATAATACTTAACAGAGATGTTTTTACCTAAAAAAGTAAGTTTACCAGAACTGTATAATCTTATTTCATAGCACAAGAAAACTTTAAAAGTATTTTACACCAATGGCTACTTGACTTGAAGTTTAGGTAGAAGATATCTTGATACTTGAATTAGTTCTAGGGGTGCTGCAGCATCACTGGCTCTTCAAATGACAAGAAAATCAAATCATTCCAGGCCATTGAAGCTTTGTTTGGGGACTATTAAAGTCTTGGTAGTTTAAAGAGCTTGTTCCTTTCTACATGAAAAGTTCTGATAATAATAATATAAAAATGGAACTTCTCAGTTTTGATTTATGATTATTTTACAGGAGAATGAAGCAAAAAGACATAACATTTTTTTTTAACAAGCGTTGAGTCATATACAAGGCGATTCTAAATTCATGGGACAAACTTTAAGAGTTGATATAAGGCACCTTAATAAGCATTTTTAACCATAGAATGTGCGGTTGAATCACAAAGGAACTATAGGTGCTTTTAGAGAGGGCGCAATAGCATTTCACCAGTAGCAAATACCATATTTTTCAATGAATTTACCCTGATATGTGTGGTCCATACAAGGATGCATATGGTAAAGAAGCATAAACAAGTTTTCACATTTTTTTCAGAGAAACTCAGAGGCACACTAAATTTAAAAACTACATTTTTGCTACAACAAATTGGATAGGGAGCACCCATTAAATGACCCTAGTCTTTCAAAGAACTCTTTTCTCTTGCCATTTCTTTTTGTGGGCATTGTGTATGCAACTCCTATTGAAACCTAGGGGCCGCATCGCCAAAATTGGTGTCACCAATGCATTTTATTAGATTTTGCACATCAACCTTTCATATTCTACCACATATTCCATGAAGAAAAATGTTTGTTTAAGTGTGTTCTATCACCCCCCTTAAAGTTTATCCAATGAATTTAGGATAACCCTGAATTATGCCAATAAATATATTTTTAATGACCCAAATAGTTGATGTCATTATAATTAATGATCTTCTATAAAGCAAACAGTAATATATATATATAATCACAGATTTAACTTTTCAAATAATAAAAAAAAAAGATTTGTTAAAACATACTCAGACAGCTTGTCGACTTTGTTGCCAACTTCAACAATGGAATTCAATAACTTTGATGGCAGGTCCAGTGAAAGAAGCGTGTCTAAAACAACTTGCTTTTGCATTTCAGTATCTGGATGACTTATGTCTCGAATGTGAACTATGACGTCCTGTTCAATTAAACACACAAAATTTATAACGTGAATTCTAGAAAATTTTGAACTAACAATGTGAGTTTTAACTGTGTCTACGTAATTTAATGAAATTTTTGCTCATTAATTTTTCTTACTGCCATCGCAATGTCTTCAAGAGTTGACCTGAATGATGCTATAAGCTCAGTGGGAACATCGGAAATGAAGCCAACAGTGTCTATGAATAAAACCCTCTGTGATGATGGCAGCAAACCAGAATGCAATGTTACATCTAAAGTTGCGAACAGCTTGTCTTCAGGAACTAGGCTATCATCACTTGTTAGACTTTTGATCAGTGTTGTTTTACCTAGAAAATGATCCACATGTTTGCATTTAATACAAATCTAGATATAAAAAATTGTTTTTCGGTCTGTCTGCATGTATGTTCTCTATACAAATCTACAATTTTAGATATATTCATCGCCAAATTTTGCATATATACAAAACGGGACCAGATTTTAATGATAGGCTACTTTAAAAGTTTGTCAGAGATGGGCAAATGCCCAAAATGGGTGAAAAACTGTTGGGCAACACTGGTTTCTGGGCCTCAACAATCACTTTCGGAATGTTTACTTTGGTTACAGTGAATCCTTAGCAATGCATTTCCGATGTGCATATGCCTTTACAATGGTTTGCCACTTCTCTAATCCTATTAGTATATGTTTTACAGTTTATGCCTTTGAAATGGTTCATCACTTTTTCAATCCTCCCAGTAATATCATCGCCACATCATTATCAGCATCACTTTGAGGGTCAAGCAATGGATGATTCTATAGAAATCAGTGTTCAAATTGCAGATTTTAACTGTAGAAATGCGGAAATTTAGTGAGATTTTCCTTCGCATCAATAATTTTTAAATATTGAGTTCGCTTAAAGATACAATGCCCAGAAAATAAAATATAAAATAATTAGCCGGACCTACTTTTGAGTTGGATATCCATGCAATAACATTGATTTCAACCATTTATTTATATCTTCTCAAGCATGAAAATTAATGTCTCCGTATTGCCTTTTAATATTCAACTGCATAAATTCATATAGTTTAGGATGTTTTAAAATTAATTATGGGCCCATAAAGTACATCAAAGAAATTACACAGCTTTAATTAAGCATTTTTTGAAGGAGAAACAGGCAGAGATGGATAACTTGAAGTTCAAGGAGGGAAAAAAATAAAAATACCTAGCTCCCATCAAAAAGAGAAAAAAAACTATTCATTTCTATGTTACTTTAATCTAGATTTGTTTCCTTCATGAGTCAAGCAGGAAGTCGCCATATTGGTTAATTTGGACACGGTTTGTATGTCCCTCAAAGAAAGAGGGAGATATCATGTGATCCAAAAAAGCTTCATTGAAGAAAACCTGGGCAGCGCCGGGTATTATATCTAGTATTATTATAAAGACGACTAACCGAAACTATGTTAAAAAACCATCGTTATTCTTCCCAGTGGCCATCAACAGAATCTTACATTGAAAATAATAGATCAAAGACACTTTTAAATTTAAGCATGTTGATGCAGTATTTACGCATGTGTGAAATCAGAGCAAAAGAAAATTAAGATATGGTTCAAAATAAATTTTGATATTGAAATATTTTTCCTGACAAAAATATTTTTTAAAAAAGGCTTCATATTAATGAATTGGTTTTTTGAATTAACATTTTAGACATATCTTACAAATGGTATAGCATTAAATGAATACAATGGTTCCAAATTACCGCAGTTAGTGTAACCAACAACTGCAACTATTGGTAAAGAGCTTCTCTTTTCACTCTGCCTCAGTTTTTGTCGCTGGTTCTTCAATTGGGTTAGCGCTTTCTTGATTTTCAATTCCCTTTCCTGAGTGAATATTTGGAAGAAAATGTTTAGTTAAAAAAAGACATATCGGAAAACACATAGGGAAGGCATATCTTGGCACATTATTTTTCAAACTTCTCCTTTCTGTCAATTTTTACATTGCAGTTTCGTTATATTCATTTTTAGTATCTGTACTGTACAAAACATCATATAAATTTTAATATAACCTTTCTTTTTACTGTAACCATGAAATATGGACTTTTGAAAATGTAAAAATGTTCCATGGTACAACAAGGGGTCTTGTACCTTGAAACATGCACTGTTGTATCTCTTAACAGGGTAAAATGACAAAGATGAAAAAATACAAATGTTACAGGAAAAATAATATAATAAGTATTTTTTTAACATAAATCATATATTGAAAGATAAAATATCAAAATAATGGCACAAATATGATTATTAATATATATAAACAAAAGTAACAATAATGGAGGTAGGAACATCCAAGGATCATGCCACTCTCTGCTATTCATACGAAGATTTTTAACAGCTGATTGATGTGAAGATATATTTAGGAAAGAGAGAAAATTCAACTGCTCTTGCGGGAAATCGAACCCACGTCCTCTCACTTGCTAGGTGAGCGCACTAGACTACAAAGGCAACAAATATCGCAATCTTTCCTTGGAGGTAGGAACATATCTGTTATATATGATATGATTATATATAACATATCTAGTATATTTATGCAGATGAAATCCATATTTATTCTACATTATACTTGTAGAAAGGAAATTTAAATGTTTTTAAATCTTTGGTTCTGTCAGTTCCTTTGAAGCTAGGTGATTTTATAAGAAATATATTGTCTGTGACATCAAAATTTGTTACAGCTGGTGGGTAATAAAATATTTTACCCCCTCTCCTCCTAAGGGGTTCACTCCACAAAGGAAATTTAAATGTTTTTAAATCTTTGGTTCTGTCAGTTCCTTTGAAGCTAGGTGATTTTATAAGAAATATATTGTCTGTGACATCAAAATTTGTTACAGCTGGTGGGTAATAAAATATTTTACCCCCTCTCCTCCTAAGGGGTTCACTCGGTAGAAGTTTTTGTTGAACACATCCCACACTGTAAAAACTCCATGTTTTTTTCCAACAAATTCGACTAGGAAATAACCAAAGGTGAATAGAAGAGAAAAAATGGATATAGCTGAAGTTTTTATAGAAAAGAAGTATAGAATTTAAAACATAAATTGTGTATTTGAAAGCAAATGAAGAGTTAAAAATGAGTGTAATTTGAGTATTCCAAGATACACTAAGAAAATTTTAAGTTTAATACTGCTCCAAGGCACACACCTTTTTTTGTTTGAAGCTACATGATGCTTCACCATTTGTCAAAAATATTTATAACTTCATTCACAGTGACAGGTAAGATGTTGGGAAGAAACACGGCAAGAGTGTGTTACTATTAAATATCAAGTGTTTCAAGGTTTACTATGGTCAAGGTACAACAATTTTCCCAACAATGAGTAGGAAAATTGAAAGCAATTTAAATACAATTTTTTCTTTAATTATTTGAATATAATAATTGTAGTAAGGGTCATGCTCATTATCAATGGGAAAGTATTTTCAATGGGAAAATTAGTAGAAATTATTATAGTACTAATGGTACAAAAGAATCATTCTCCATGTTTTATACGAACAGCTATGCCTTCGATTCTTGCTGAATTGATAAAAGAGACACATGCACATACATGATAAAAAATTTATGGATAATAAATGCTTACAAATAGTATTCGCCTCCTTCTTTCCATAACGGTTTCACCATCGCCGCCAGCTCTGACTATCTGTGGCATAACCTCATGTTTGTAATTGTGTGAGAAAACTGCAAGTTTAACTCTAAGAGAAACAGAGAAACTAAATTCAATCATACATATAAAAAACTCATAACAATAAATGAAAATTTTGAATCAATTTCAAACTCATATTTTTTGTATTCCTTTCAACCCATTAAATGTTTCTGACGTAATAATAAGTCAGAAGTAAGAAATACAAGACACTTTGCTACATGTATTCTGTTGCTGCCATCTGTTGTTACGCAGAGTGTGTGCCAATTTGAGATGTAACAAAGTAACCCTGTGAACCTCTTGCGAGATTGAATAAAAATATGTTTTACTTCAAAATCTTTTTTCTCAGTTTGTCTGAGGGGCTGTATATTAGTTCAATTTCATAGATTGAGAATTTTAAAATTGTGATTAGTGTGCTATCAAATTAGGAATTATAAGTATAATATGTACAATAAAAAACCACGCGTTGAATGTTTTTGGGTATTATATACACTGCTCAAAACAGTTAGGGGATATAGTGGTTTCAACTATAAACAGCATAGATCTGGGAAAGTTTTGAAGGCAGAAATGCCATCCATAGGTGTAGTGCAATATGAGAAAAGGTAATCACTCATGCAACACATGGTATGATAAAATTTTATTCACAAAAGTTTCATGCTAAAGAACAGAAAATGCATATTTTATGCATAAAAAGAGAAAATGTGATTTTTTTGGATGAAAATCATTTCTAATACAGAGTATGGCTTTCCTGGATGGAAAGCAGTGTTTGAACTTGCAGACACTATTGATAAGAGACCGAAGTAGTCTGCTCCACCCCTGCTGAAGTGTGATTTCCAGATGTTGAACAGTCTCTGAGGAAAGGGGGGAGATGGATGACCTGCAACCCTTCTCCCTAGAATGCTCGAAAGATGTTCAGCGTGATACTTGTCAAAAGAACATCATGGCCAGTCCATTTGAAGGAATCCCTAGTCAAAAATAAAAGTCATCCACAAGCTCAGCATAATGTGCTGGCGGATGGGGGGGGGGGGGTAGAGATATCGTCAAGGCTGTAAACTAAGCTGATACACTGGCTCCAAAAAAGCATGCTACAGCCCTGGTTATCGTTAATGAAAAGGAATTCATTTCCAACTGCTGCAGCACAGGGATCACAAAAAGTCTAAGAATATTGTTTCTACAGCGCTGAACCATCAGTGATTCATTCCTGATTATGTACAGGTCAGTGTGGCCATTTATGAAGATACCTGTTTAGACCATCAACCCGCCTTTTCCATACCGGTACTTTCACATACGAATGCATGCCAGATTGTTTTGAGTGCAAAATTCTTTCCAGATCAGCAGTCGAAAATTCTCAGGTGAAAAGTGAAACAGGATTTATCTGAGAACAGAGTGTTGGACTCATTTACACCTCAACTGTCTGTGGGTAGCATGGTGACATCTGGTCAAAGCAATACACACCATAGGTTTGTGAGCATAAGAACCAACAGAGTAGAGTTGGTTTCCTCACAGTTTGAGGTGAAACACTGGTTTCAGTAACTGACCGAAGTTGTAGCTTTTAGATGAGTGGAATTCATTCTGTGGTTTCTCCTGGCTGTCAGTCAAATATTGATCTTCATTTTGTGTTGTTGTCTTCATCTTGCCTTGATCTTCAGCTTACATCTCGTTTCCAAAAATCATACCAAAAAAGATGAGAAGTGTCAATGGCTTCTGCTACAACAAATTGTCTTTGACCAGCTTCTGGACGACCAATAGCCCTCCAGGCTTTCGATTCGACTAAATCATTCTGTTGAGACATCACATTCACTCATTAAAGCATTTGATAATTTCTTTTGGCCACCTTTATAAAGTTTCATTTTTTTCATGTTTCATTGGCTGCCAGTGGCACACTATTTTTTGACTTCACAAAAATATTTGCATACTCTGAAGTATGCGAATGTGATAAATTTGTATTTTAGTCTTTTTTCTTTCACTATAGATAAAAAAACGAGATGATTATGTGGCTAATTATCACCAAATTCACAACATCCCCTAATTGTTTTGTGAGCAGCGTAGTACACTAGCAATGCATTTGGTATTAAGTGAAACGAACGCTGAAATGGTTAGAAGTCATAACAGTGCTGGAAATTGATGCTAGTTTTCATTCATTAAAAAATTAAAAAATGAAATGAAATTTTAAATTGAAAAAAATGTTTTTAGGTTGAAAATTGTACATCACTAAAAATGAACAAACAAATTGTTCATTTGCTAATTATTAAAAAAAACATAAAACTTATATTTGATATATTCTATTACACTTTACATGCATATTCAAGGATATGGTAATTAAATGAATGAGCATTTGGATGAACATTATAACGAACAAGCATCATATTGTCACCTTATAATGAAAACCTTGTACAAAAAAATTTCAAACTTTCAGGAAGAGCAAAAAAAAAAAGGATGGAACATCCCATTGAAGAGGTTAATTTTTTTCTTTAAAGACAGCATTCTCTCAAAGACAGCAGATTAAACTACATTTTTTTTTTCAAAAGCTGTAATAGACAGGATCTGATGACTGTCAGTCATTTTTGGAAAAAGTTGATGTACAACAGTGCAGTTGATGTACAGGCTTTCATTACAAGGTATGCAAAAATAAAATGAATAATCCAATTTTCATTAAAATCAAGAGTAGATTCAATAATTTATTTACCTGTAATATGGAATTTCGGCCATAGCAACTTGAAGTTTTGCTTCTTTTGTATGAGCATGGTCGTGGAATATCTGGAGCACTATCTGGTATCTATGATAAGAAATAATATGCATGATGGCCACGAAAGCCTTTTTTGTTTCATTTATAATATGTGCATAATTATATAAAAAATAAACATGATAATAATTAATATATACCATATGGTGTTAATATGGATAAGAAATATAATTAGTCTTACTGTATGTACATCCAGCGTGACATATGTAAATGATTCTGATAACCAGGTTTGTTTATTTAAAACCATATTGGTTTTAGAAAGGGGTGTAAAAACTTTATTTTTTCGAGAGAGAGAGCATGCATCTAGGCCATTTTATAACAAAATTCAAACTGGTCGGCCACTTTGAAGGAAGGGCATCAGGAGTCAAAATCTTTGACAGAAGAACAGAGTTTTTTACTCACAAGAGAATAGTTTTTCTGACGAATGAATGAAGACAACTTGTCTGATGCTGTGTAAGAGAAGTGCTTTAGTATAAAACATGTGTATGATGTCAAAATGAACAAACTGAATTCAATAATGAAACAGAAAATGTGGTCAAATTTGTAAAGAAAATCCTTACCATTCAATTACTTTACATTTCAAGTTACTTTCAATAAGTTTTGAAATTACTACTCACCGAATCACAGATATCTTTTTGAATTTCCACATGACATTCAGCTGGAATTTTTATTATAAGTTGCACTGCATATGCATGAATGAATTGAATGCCAGAACTTTTTAAAAAATAAAATTTATATTTCTCATGCATGCTCAATTAATAATCATTTACTAAAAATAATCATATCTTATTGAATAATAATCAGTCACATTTTAAATTTTTATACAGTATGACTCATGTAAAGCATCAGGTTTTCTGTATATTTAGTAAAAATTGGTTTAAACTTAGCCTGTTGTAAGCAAAAATCAAGATAAAAATTGTAATTTTTATAAAAAAACATTTATATTTTCGTGAATACACGTGCTATTCTGACAAAAATACACAGAATGAATATTTTGTTAAAGTTGCAAGTCATTTGCTGCTTTTTCTGATACACGGTTGATCAAAAACAATTTTTCTTATTCAATATTTCAACAGTCCCCTAAATGCACTCATGACTAAATTTTCACTGGAAATGGTGAATACCAACATAGGATATATATGACCAAAATTTCAGAGCAATTCATTCAGTATTCTTCTAGAAATTCAGGAAAATGTCTCAACTCCTTTAGACACAAACTTTCGGCTATAAAGTAGAGTCTCGATAATCCGAGGAGGATGACACAGAGGCCACCTTGGATTATCAAAAAACTCAAATTATTCAAAAAACAATTAAAAAAAAATTTTAAATGCTGGTTTTAATTTTTAAAAAAAAGACAAGCAAAAGCTTTAGCGCACTTACTGTATTTTTATTCTTTAATAAGATATAGATGCCACATACGATGTGTTTCAAGAAATAAAGAGCGTCAAAAAGGCACGAAGATGGGAGAGTGATTGATGGGATTGATGGTGAATGACTCTAAGACACTGATAGCTTTCAATTGCCTTTCCAATGGTTTTGTCTAAGCAATTAAATGGAACAATGCCATCATCCACCATTACAAAGAAAATATTCAAACTTGGTCCTCTCTCAGTGACTCTTTGAAACATAAAATGACCTATGTCTATTCAAGACAGTCTAATATTTTATTACAATAGTTACCCATTACAGGGCTGCCTGGTCCTTTACAAACTGAAAAATTACTGTATATAAGTACTGTTAAATACATACACACTACATAGTATTCATGGACAAAAAATAAAGAAATTGGGTTCTTGGAGGACAAAAAAATAGAGTAAGAAGGTCTCAAGCAAAGTCACTTGAAGGTTAGATTCTTGATGCAGCTTTTGTCTTAAGAGGGAAATTCGAAAAATTTCAGTGTTTCAGATTATCCAAAAAACTCGAATTTTTGGGGCTCACATTTTTGACTCTACTGTATAGTGTATAAACTTAACCAATAAATCATTTACCAACTTAACCTGCGTAAATAGGCCTTTACATTTGGCACAGATTTTAAGGTACTTGATGACTTGAAATTTAGTTAACTACTAAATCACTTCACACGTGCAAACGGGCCTTCAGCTCTCATCACTATGATACACGAAGATTGAAAGTAATCTCATTATATTACGCATGCCAGGCTAGAAAAAGGGTGACATAAAATATATAGATTCTAATGTTAAGTTAGTTTAATTTTTAAGTGCTTTTAATAAAAGGTGCAAAATATCTGAATCTACATTTTTTTTTCCCAAACTGAGCACAACTCAGGTCTATCGTCATGGGCAATTCGCTACCTAGTGAGTTGAGCAGTAAGTGTGTGTGTACCTAACAGTCTGAGTGTGTATAAAGAGTTGAGTTTGATTTTTCAGTGCTGCCATCTATATCTCAGAAGTGAAATGTAATGACTGAATACTTGTACTGTTTGTAGGTCTATTGCTCTCTATGGCGAGACTGTCCAATTGGGGAGATCAGCTCGCATCTGTGCCTAGAGGTTGGGAACCACAGAAAAACAGCTTCAAGCATTCACCACTGTGGTGACGTGGGACTCAAACCCGGGTCCCCGCCATGCGAGTCCCTCACTATGACCACTTGACCACCACAGCGGCTTGAATTGAGCACAGAGTTATTGCATCATGAAAGTGAGTGTGATTACAACTTTTTTTTCTTTTTGCATAACAGGCATACAAACTTGGAGGACTATGTGTTTGTACATACCTGTCAAATATTTCAACCTTGAAATACTCTTCAAGCTTTGCATCCTGTAGAGCAGTCAGTATATCGACGCCAAAGAATATGCCAGTTATATAAGGATTTTTACCCTTTATGTCTTTCAATTTTTGTAGGTTTCCTTTCCCAAACAAAAGCGGAGCATTGAGGCTTGCTGCAGTAATAACACACTATAAAATAATGGAAAAAAAATTGTCAATTGTATAACGATTTTTAAAAAATATTTCCTTCTTTGAAACAGGTGCTAAAAAAAAAGTTACACTCAATATTGATTGGCTTTCCTATTCTATGAAGAAAAATTGTTCAATCACTCACACACAGAGTTTCAAATTATTTAACAGAAACTCCAAGAAACAATATATTTTACCATTGGTTCAATGTCAAATATGCAGTAATATATATAAATAAGGTTCTGATTTTGCAGATTCGTGTTTCATGTTAGTAGTTTTCAAATGCGGATCCAGAGGAGGGCAATCACTCCTCCCAAGAGCCAAATATTATAGGAGAAATTTGTTTGTCCCATAAAATATGGGATGATCCAATGCTCATAATGAGTCACTTCTCTCACACATGGCCCTGGATCTGCCTGCCTCAGCTCCATTCTAAGGTGAAGATACATGCCTTCACTCCATTCGCAGCTGAATGTCTGCCTCAACTCATTCAGCTGAATGGCTGCCTCAACTCATTCAGCTGAATGTCTGCCTCAACTCATTCACAGCTGAATGTCTGCCTCAACTCATTCACAGCTGAATGTCTGCCTCAACTAATTCGCAGCTGAATGTCTGCCTCAACTCATTTGCAGCTGAAGATATTTGCCTCGTCTCATTCACAGCTAAAGATACATGTCCCACTCAATTCGCAGCTGAAGATGCCTGCTTACACTCTATTCGCAGCTGAAGATTTCTGCCTTCACTCCACTCAAATATGAAGATATCTGCTTTGGCCCCATTAGCAGCTAAATATATTTGCCTTGGCTCAGGCATGAATCCAGAGAAGGGGGGGGGGGCATAGGATCGATCATCCCTCTCAAGAACAGAATAGCACGGGGAAATTTGTCTGTTCCCTGAAATATGGGATGATCCATCAAATTTATAAAATTTTCCCTTCCCAAGACATCGTCCTAGATCAGTGCCTGGTAGTCCCAAGGCAAGAAGTTCGAATTACTTGACATTGTTGAAGAGAAGGGAAGCTAGGAGTGTCGAAAACATACACTACTTACCAATAATATGTTCAGGCACCTAAGTATATCAGTAGCGGTCAGATTTTTGGTCTTGCAGTTTTTAAGGAATGATTTCTGACATGTTGTTATGAAACTATGACTACTACTACTATTCTAAGGCCCACTGACTAAGGTCATATCACCATACAGCAATTTACTAATTATCAAGTTGTAAGATGAAGCTGTGATATACTGCTGTGTTCATCTTTAGTATGGAGAGGGCATGTTGAGAAGGCACCATCTATCAGTAGTTGCCTCAGACTCGGTAAGGGAAGAACTCATTTTGTCCTTCCCAGGATCAAAACTGCAGGACTGATGGTAGTTTTCATGGTGGTAGATGAGCACCTTATCACTATGCCACTTGTAGCCGACCATTGTTTTTACAAGGATGGCAATGAATGGTGCTGCACAAACTCAGCTTTTATAAAACGGTCAGATTTATTGGGACCCCAGTGAATTGTGTGGCTCGCTGTGCTCATGAACGGTGATAGCTCTACATATATATATATAGCATCTGAGCCATATGCAAATGCTAGCATGTATGAATGAGTGAATTGATCAATACCTAACAAATACAAAATCAGATACAAGCATTCTGTGGCAGTGATTACCAAACTTTTGGGGTAATGGAGCAATAACACTTACTTTCACCCCTTACACAACCTGAATACGATTAAGATTATCCCGTCTTTTTGTTTTCCCACTTACAACAGTTTGCGAACCACGGCTCTAGAACTATCTAGTAAGTACCATGGCGCTCGACAGTAAGAAGTTGAAAATGTCTGCTTTATAGGCTAGCTTTCTAAAAGGAAAACTATCATATTAATCTAACCTTATCTACGACTTTCCAACCTGGCAGAGTTTCCACTAAAGCAACTGCTTCATCCAACTTGAGCTCAGCTGCTTCTATTGTGTCCTTTTTGTTGCCAAATTTGATTCTTGGTTGTATCAAGAGAAGATTATGGCCTTGCTGAGGGTGTTGGTATATTGGTTTGAATTCACCATCAATTGGACGATTGATAATATTTAGCAATTCTTCATCACCTTCACCATGCTTTTCTTCCTCTTCCACCTCATCATCATCATAGTCCCCATTGAAAAATCTAGATATTTTGCAGATAGGGTTTGTAGTAATTTTCAACAAATGATTGCTGCTTCTATTACTTGGTATACAAGTATTGGGAAACCACTGTTTTCTACAAATATTAACGAAAGCTGAAAATTTATTCATTAAAACTTGAATTCAATTAATACGATTAAAGAGATGTTTAATCAATAAATTTTTGTCATGATTGTCATAAATTTCGAAAGATTTGAGACATTAAGATACTTCTTTAAACTTTGATTAAAAAACTAAATAAAATTAAGCACTTCGTTTTCATTTCGAAAAAGTAAACATCGACGGCTTTGACTGCATATGAATATTCTCTTCATTTCTTGTGGATGATGTCCTCGATTGAAGTAAAAGTTTACATAGAGGACGCTAAAATATGCGTTGCCTCCCTGAGCCAGAAGTTGTCAATGTACTACACTTTCTCTCCTCATGGACGAAAAAGAGAAACTTTATATCAGTTGTAGCTCAGATTGATTTCTTTGCTCATAAGCAGTGGCGGATCATGATTTTGGGAGGCCCCAGGCGCAACCTGATCTGGAGGCCCCCCTATCAGGGACGGATTAAAGGTAGGGGCTGTCCCCCCCCCCCCCCCCCCCGAGATCAGAAAAATTAAATGGAAAGAAAAATGTTTTCTACGTTTTTTGACTGAATAACAAACCAAGAAAATAAATTTGCTTAAAAAAAGGGGAAAATTCAGAATTTTTTCCAAAAGAAATCAGAACCGTCCTGAAAAATTGAACACATGGTCACAACCACCGCCCCCACCCACAAATTTGCGTTTATCCAACACTGCACCCTTTTGGCCCTAATAAGAACGAGGTGGTTCACTAAAATGAACAATATTATGAAAAATCATAACTTTTTTTTTATTTTTGCATCACCAAAACCATAAACACAAAAATAAGATAAGGAAATATAATGATATTCTCTGGTACTAGATGAAAAATAATCACACTCCCATTAAAAAAAAAAAAATCACAGTAAAATTCTGCATCATATTTTTAGTAATCTAAGATGTCCGTCCTGGTGCCTTCCTTCAGCCACACGGCAAAAATGGAGATCCGTCATAGTTTTAATAATTTAATATTACTGATTAATAAAGATTTGATAATATCTCAAATATAATATATTTGATTTGATATAAAGATACTGATAATATTTAATAGAAAAACATTTCTTCAATAGAGGGAATAGAGGGAAGAAATTATATCGGAGTAAATATAAGAATTATATTTTTAATGGAAGAAATTATTTCAGAATGAATTAAAATTATTGTCAATGAAAGAAATTATTTAAAAAAATTTTTTTAGAAATTATTATTTTTATTTGTTTATTCTATTTTATTTTTACTATTATTATATTGATTATTATTATTTTCTCTTTCAGCCACCTCGTTGGGCACTCTGCCTGTTGTGGCCTTTGCCTTTGCATTATTTGTATTCAGAGTGAATAAAAATCTTCTATATTATGCCCCCCCCCCCCGTTTCGTTTAATAACGAAAAATGCCACTGTATAACATTGTGGCCCGCGTACTTTATAAAATGTTTCAATATGGCCTGCTATGCCTCAAAGGTTGAAGACCCCTGCAGTAGACTCTCGCTAATCCGGTACGTATTACACCACGGTGTGCCAGATTTTACCAAAATTGCTGGATTAACTTTGAAGAAACCCATTGAAATAATATATGAAATTTCGTGCAAAGACATAGTCAGGACTTGATCAGCAATTAAGAAATATTAGAACGTGTTAAGGGGTTAGGGCATCGGGAGAAAAGTGACACCACACCACCTAAATATCCTGGACTACTGGACGTGCTGGATTAGAGCACGACCGAATTCTCGAGAGACTACTGTAGTTGAATTGAAATGCTCAAATAAAAATTTATCAGATAATTTATATATTTTTAGTTTTGCTTACCGTTATTTTTGGAGATTCTGCAATCTAAATCCTAAAGGAAATCTTGAGGATCGGCATGAAATTTTTTTTCATTACAATAACACACATTACAATTACATTAACAATAAACACTTTTCGGTCTGACACAAAGATGTTGTCTACCCAAGCCTCCTTGACCAATCCAAAAATGTAGCTCTTTTTTTTAGAAAGAAGGAAAAGAAACCCCCTTGATTTTTTTCAGCCGGGGAGGGAGTGTTAAAAGAGCAACAGAAAAATCACGTGATTCAGAATGCATGTCATTCAGCATTCATTTCAAACCCCACTTTTCTTTTGTCATATGGTCGTATGGTTCCAGTCATAGATTGCAAATGTATATGTTGTTTGAACCAGCTTATAGTATTTCATTCAAACAAGTGGGAGACAAAATCACAATAAGAGCTCTACTACATTCATTTTAATTAGTACGACTGTCTCTTCCTGTCGATGTCGCCGCTTGCCGATAGCCATCTTGCCATCCATTATACTGTATACAAAAGCTTACACCAAAGCTGTCGTATTATCGGCGCCCATGAAAGCATTTAATACTGTGGAATGAGACATCTGTTTATGCCTTCACTACAATTTTCATTTCGGACAGACATTAGGACCTGCTGTTCTCATCCCTCCTCCTGCTTGTGCCCTTAGGGAAATACTGTTTGAAAATGACCCTCCCTGAATGATCGCTTTACAATGTCTCTTCTTTCTTTGTCGGGGAAGAACTGGCCCTTGAGAGCTGCGTCTTGTAAATTGTTCTTTTCTTTCAGTTCCCGTTTTTCTTCCATAACTCATACGTACAGTATACAAAAAATAACAAAAATAAAAAAAAATAAAAATTGCGGTTGAAAAAAAAAGGGAGAGCAGATACTGTACTTAGTTCAAGAGATTTGTTGATGCGCATGTAAATTCATATGTAGGATGAAGCACACAACTATTTGGAGGCCCCCCGCTCTGCCGAGGCCCCAGGCGCGCGCCTCATGCGCCTGTGCGGTAATCCGCCACTGCTCATAAGGAGCCAAATTGAAAGAAAGCATGCTTCCTCGACCCGAAAAATATAATCACCGCATACGTCATCTCCAATTTCGCAACTAGATGACAGCAGGATATCAGTGGAGACTTTTTCTCGTCTGCTTCACATGGAGGAAAGAATACAAGGAGGTGACATCAGACACGAAAATTAAAGCCGTTGTGGCAACCCTATAGGCTGACAAGTAAGCCCAAACCATTAGTTCCGAGGCTTAACTTTACTTATAGCACAGTGTATTCAAATTAAGTCTCAGAACCTCTGTCGTCTGCTTCTTTCCAGGTTCCTTGTTTTGGACGTCTCCTTGCGTCCTGAAAAGATTACTGAACTGGCAGTTCGAATTTCCAGTTCTGTTTGTGAGCTGAGCTTGTAGGGAACCGAACAAACCATCTGTCGTCTGCTCATTAAGAGCTTCTTCGTTTTGGACGTCTCCTTATGCTCAAATAAAATAACCGAACTTTCAGTTCAAATTTCCAGTTCAGTTTATGAGCTTTGTTTGTAAGGAGCTAAGCAGAATAAAGCATATAATTTTTTTATTTTAAACTTTATCATCACCACATGAGTCACTTTTAAATTTGAAATTAGATGGCAGCACATTACTTTACTGTGGGAGTGTGGAAAAATTCACTTTTTACGATCTTGCCTGCCGTCTGCTTGTGCAATTATTAAGTAATTGAAAAATTACTGAACTGGAAGTTTGATCTCTCAGGTCAGTTTATAAGCTTTGTTTATAAAGCCGGGTTTTTCCTAGGAATAGGTTTGTTGCGCAGCGTAAACCGAATTAGACTATTTCGCGCCGACAGAAACGTGTAACATAATCACGCTACGCGTTTGTGTTTTCCTAGCGAGGTGCATCAGATCAGGTCGGCTATATAACGCCGACTTTGGCATCAGCTACTCTGTCGTCTGCATGCTCCGGTTTGAACGGAAGGAAAAGAAAACACACAAGAGTGAAGAGAATATCGGCAAAACCGCGGCGCACGACGCATTTGACTCCTCCAGAAGCAGTCGGCCAATCACGCCCGACGTAAAGCGCTGTCGTGAGGCGTATTGCGCTCTGTAGGAAAACAGTCATGATGCTTTTCTTACTGGTGAGTGGACGGCGTGTCGCGCTAGGCGAATCACGTTGCGCGCTGCACAGGAAACCTGCTCCTAGGAAAACCCGGCTTAAGGAGCAAAGCTGAATGAAGAATTTAGTTTTTTATACCTGAGCTTATAGGCATCACCACATGGGATCCGTCTCCTCCAACTCCTGTAACTCCGGTACCAGCGCCTCCGTTAAGGAGATCGCCGCGTCTTCACCCTGACAGTGCGCTGGTGGCACTGTTTGAAGGCGAGGACCAGGATGAATCCTAAATCTATCATCAAGTGTCCCGGAGATATTTTAAAGACCTTCAACTGTGATCAAAAGCGAATTGGACAGAGTGTACTGAACTGCCCGAGCGCAATGGGGTGCTCTGCCTTTCTGTCATACAATCCTTGATCAATTAAATTTGTTTATTTATTTAACTTCAATTTATTTATTTATTTAAGTTAATCAAATTTCTGATTGCGCCTTTTGCGACATGATTTTATACAACTTTCTATGATTATTTATTATCCGTGCCCGTTGCACTTTGACTTTAACTTGATTAATTTGATTTTTCATTTTACATAATTTTTAATTTCCTTTCACTATATGTAATCTTTGACTTATCAATAAATATTGGTTTTGCCGGAGATGCCCTGGACCTCCTCCATGCGGGGGGGGGGGGGGCGAAGAGCTTACGTTGCTTCTTGCGACAGAGCCTGGGTGTCTCGCGGTTTCTCCAGTCATCACCACACAAGGCCCTTGAATAGGCACATAAGGCACAATGAATGTCTTAAAGTATTCTAGAGTATTAAATTAATCTTAATTCCCTTAAAATTGTTATATAGTGCCATTGTAAATTCGTGGCAAATGCTACAAGACAAAAAAAAAACTGCTATTGGCAGGCAGCGTAACGTTTCGAGTCATCCGGTATATACGGGGCTGATTACTTCCTAGATGCAATATCTATATGACGTACTGGCCTAGTCGGGAAGACTGGGTGCATTTATCGCACTCACGTCCTGCAGCAGGGGTCGCTTGGCTGGGATCTTTGTTGGGGCCTTACCGCTTGTGCCCATAGACTGGCCAAAAATGTTCTGTGAAGTGCTTGAAATGTGGACAGTTCATTTGTAAGAAACATTTCATCCAAGTGGGCAACACTTGAATATGAATAGAACAACTTACTGACTACAGGAAGAACAAATATTCTATTACTTCCTTTCATTGACTGTCAAACGCCCAAATGTAAGAAATATTTTGTCACTATTTCGTAATTTTTCTTTTGATAATATTGTTCTATCCATTGATTGTAAATGTAAATATATGTAAGAAATATAGGGAAAATACATCCTACATTGTATTGTATTTGAAAGTTTATAGTGTGGTTTTCAGCGGTGAAAGAATTACTGCATTTTTATTTCACAGATACAGAGTGGTTCATTAAATGCATATACATACTTCCTTATGGTTACAAAAACTTACCTGTATGACAATGTTAAATGATATACAAATACAGAAAAAGGCAGATAAATGACAGCTAAATAAATAGTTAAGTCAATAACATTAATAAAATGCGACCATAATTCAATAACATTGAAAATTACACCGAGGGTCATTTTTGACCGAACACCTTAGGTGTATGCTACATTGCAACAACCTAAGAAGGTTAAGTGCTGAGGGCCTTCAAACAGCTTAACCCGGCCCTGCACATACACCTGGGTTATCGAAGTCATGTCACTGAATAGGGAAACTAGTAGGTAAGAACTAGAAAAGTTCTCAGAAGGGGTTAATATTTTTTTCCTTTGCGGTCTTATTCAAATTTGTCGCACTAAATCGAGTCCAAAAAATGATCCTCATAGAGAGAGGACGTCTCTATGACTATACAAGAAAGGAATAAAACGGTGGGTCTTCTCATCCCACCTCTGAATCCATTGATACAGAATCAAGCCGCAAAAGAGTGACATGGACACAAAACGTAAACAACTTGACAGATTTTCAGGCGCCAGTATCAAGTAAAATTTAAAGGCGGCTTTTTTCAGATAAGAACAACCACATTTCCCAACTGTACTTCATCGAACAGCCTATACGATGCTTTCATGATCTTTGACATTTCGAAAAATGAAGCAGTAACAACACGTTAGATTTTGCCGAGCACAGTTCGAGTCAAAATATCTCAGAGCAAGTTGAAAAGAAACGCTCTAAGTGTTGAGGAAAAAATAAAAATTCTTAAATTCGTAGATGATAACTAGAGCCCGGATTATATGCACTAAAAAATGTAAAAATATGCAATTTAAAAATGCATAAATATGCGCTTGAAAATGTTAAAATAAGCACTTAAAATACAAAACGTGCACTTGAAATGCCAAAATGTGCACTTGAAATGCCAAAATGTGCACTTAAAATCCCAAAATATGCATTACAGTCGGCCTTCCGTATTTGCTGGGGTCACGTTCCGGGGGGTGACCGCGAATACGGAAATCCGCGAATAACCGAAACCATAGGTTATTTTTGTATATCTCGTTTATTGAACATCATGAGAAAATGTAGGGTGATGCAGAGGTAGAAGGGAATGTAAAAGAGGGTGCAGCGATTGTTGGCGATGTTTTCTGAAAGAACATTGTGATTTCTGTTTGCCGTGTCTTCTTCTTCATATCATCAAGTATGTTGGAGTATGTTGACAAGGCTTTCTCTACTAATTTTTCTACATGTGATGAACGTAAAATAGAGAGATCTATGTCATAAAAATAATCTATTGCTGATTTGAGCTTGCGAAGCCTTTCCGCTATGTTAATTGTGATGAACTTGTCTTCCTACTTCTTTATGTTGATCATCTTCATCTGGTACAGCTTCAGTTTCAGGACCAATCAGCTGCATTCCTCCTCGGTCAATCCAGTATCAAAAGAACTTTGAATAGAATGTATTCACTCTCAAAGTGCCTACTGACTTCCGGAACGAAACAACGTTTAATCCAATTCAGGGAAAGTGTTTTCATAGTCCAAGCCTTTTTATTGTTCATCCAAAATACTGGAAGCTTTGGCTTATCCTTCCTTTCAATTCTCACGGATTCGCAGATTTGAAAATTGATGTCGTGTTTTATCATGTACCCATACGCATTTGCGCAAAACAACATAGTAAGTCTATCTCTACTTGCCTTAAAACCAGGAGCTCGATTTTTTTCTCTTGCTTAACTTCTTTGCGGCATTTTATTGCAAAATAGTGCAGTTTCGTCAACGTTAAACACCTGCTGATGTGCATAACCCTTCTCTTCAATAATTTTCTACAAAGTCTTTGGAAATTTTCTAGCTGCCTTCTGGTTGGCAGAGGCTTGTTCGCCAGCGATTTTTACATTGCGTAATCCGAATCGTTTCTTAAACCTATGAAACAACCTTTACTTGCATAAAATTTTAATTAAATAGACGTTTTTCCAGCCTTGTCCTTATGGAAGAGTAAATATTTTCGCCTTTTTTGTTATAATATTACAATCAATCGGAATATCTTTTTGTATCGGTCTTGTACCCGCAAAAACATCATTTTCTGTACGAGAAACACGTGGATTCCGTAGGTGCTGCAAAGTTTTGACTGCCACGGGTGCAGCTATAGCTACGGCTGAACGAATTTCAGATTCATTTTTCTTGATATATCTCACCGTCGATTCGTTGATTCCGTAATGGTGGACCACAGCAGGTACTGACTGACTTTCGCCAAGCATAGTGAATATATCCAATTTTTCTCGTCAAGTTTTCACTTTTGTCTTTTCAAAGCATTATCAGTAGCACTAAAAGTATGGGCCATCCTAAACAAGCACAACTCAAATTTTGCAAACAAAACACGTGAATGACGATTGCCGAGTGTTGTCAAAAAAAAATTTCCAATAAAGGAAAAACAAACCGCGAAAAAGGAAACCGCGAATATGGAATCCGCGAATACAAGGGGCCGACTGTAAACACCCCATAGTATGCACTCGAAATCTTGTGAAAGTCAAAAATTCCGAAATATGTACAAAAAATGAGAAAATATGCATTAAAAAAATTGCCATGCAAAAAAAATTAGATGTGTTTTTAAAATGCATCTCTTCTATTTCTTCGTGCATATGCATTTACAAAAAAAATATCCCTTCACACACATATATATATATATATATATATATATGTATATATATATATAATGTATATAAACTGAAGAGCCAAAAAAACTGGTACAGGCATGCGTATGCAAATAAAGATATATGGAAGCAATCAGAGTACAGCGCTGCGGTCGACAACGCCTAAATAACACAACAAGTGTCTGGCATAGTTGTTAGATCGGTTACTGCTGCTACAATGGCAGGTTATCGAGATTTAAGTGAGTTTGAACGTGGTGTTACAGTCGGCGCACGAGAGATGGGACATAGCATCTTCGAGGTAGCGATGAAATTTGGATTTTCACGTACGACCATTTCACGAGTGTACCGTGAATACCGGGAATCCGGTAAAAAATTAAATCTACGACATCGCTGTGGCCGGAAAAAGATCATGCAAGAACGGGACTGACGAGAATCATCAAACGTGACAGACGTGCAACCTTTCCGCAAATTGCTGCAGATTTCAATGCTGGGCCATCAACAAGTGTCAGCGTGCGAAACCATTCAACGAAACATCATCGATATGGGCTTCCGGAGCAGAAGGCCCACTCGTGTACCCTTGATGACTGCACGACACAAAGCCTCGCCTGGGCCCGACAACACCGACATTGGACTGTTGAGGACTGGAAACACGTTGCCTGGTCTGACGAGTCTCGGCTCCAATCGCATCGAGCTGATGGACGTGTACGGGTATGGAGACAACCTCATGAATCCATGGACCCTACATGTCAACAGGGGACATGTACAAGCTGGTGGAGGCTCTGTGATGGTATGGGGCGTGTGCAGTTGGCGTGATATGGGACCCCTGATACGTCTAGATACGACTCTGACAGGTGACAGGTACGTAAGCATCCTGTCTGATCACCTGCACCCATTCATGTCCATTGTGCATTCCGACGGACTTGGACAACTTTAGCAGGACAATGTGACACCCCACACGTCCAGAATTGCTACAAAGGGGCTCCAGCAACACTCTTCTGACTTTAGACACTTCCGCTGGCCCCCTAAATCCCCAGACATGAACATTATTGAACATATCTGGGATGCCTTGCAACGTGCTGTTCAGAAGAAATCTCCACCCCCTCTTACTCCTACGGATTTATGGACAGCCCTGCAGGATTCATGGTGTCAATTACCTCCAGCACTACTTGAGACATTAGTCGAGTCCATGCCACGTCGTGTTGCGGCACTTCTGCGGACTCGCGGGGGCCCTACACGATATTAGGCAGGTGTACCAGTTTTTTTGGCTCTTCAGTGTATACCGCATATGCAAATAACTTCTACATATTTTTTATTCAGGCATTTTTTAATTTTCAGTTTGTTGCAGCTGTTCAATAACGAAAATAGCAGTAACAAAAAGAATTTCGACACTATTGCTAAAAAAAAAATTCAACACTGACATATCTCTAGAAAATAGCCTTACAATAAAGCGGCTAATATTCGTAAAATACTTTATAAATATGTATTAATTCACTAAATTTTTCACCTGTGGGAGAAAAAAAACCGATGTTATGAAAATATTATGAACAATATTTATTGGGAAAATTATAGAAAAAAAATTGAGTGAGATTAAATAAACTTTCAAAAATATGCACTTATACTGAAAATTCTTTAATTTTATGCATTTATATGCAAAAAAGGCCAAAATATTCAAATGCATACGCGCATATGCATTTGCATATAATCTGAGCTCTAATGATAACCCCTTTATAGAGTTACAACAGCAAAAAATTCAATTTGCCTCCCAGCACGTTAAACACCATTCTAGGATCAAAGATGCATTGTACATAAATCAAATGTAAGATTTCTTTTTTCCTATTTATATAAATACATCCGTACAATGCACCTAAATATGTATTGGAATAACACAAATACATAATTTCTTTCAATTAAATCTCTATATGAACCGCAATGTTTGTTAATAAATTAAAAATCTATATATATAAAATTGATTTTCTGTCTGTCTGTCTGTGTGTGTGTTCTCTATACAAATCTACAATTTCAGATCGATCGTCGCCAAATTTTGCATATATATATATATATATATATAGAAATCAGTGTTGAAATTGCCGATTTTAATGTAGAAATACGAAAATTTGGTGGGGGGGGGTTTTCTGTCACATCAATAATTTTAAAAATTGTATTGAATACTCGATTTTCTTAGAGATATACGAAGCCCAAGAGATTAAACATGAAGTAATTAGCCGGACCTACTTTCGAGTTGGATATCCAGGCAATAACATTGATTTCAACTTTTTATTTACGTCTTCTCAAGCATGAAAACTAATGTCTCCGTATTGTCTTTTAATATTTAACCGCATAAATTCATGTTGTTAAGGATATTTTAAAATTAATTATGGACCCGTAAAAAGTACATCGAAAAAACTCCACAGCTTTAACTAATCATTTTTGGAAGCTGGAACAGGCAGATGGATAATTTGAAGTTCGGGGGAGGGGGGGATTCGAAATACCTAGCACACCCCCTTAAAAAAGGAAAAAACTATTCATTTCTATGTTTCTTTAATCTAGATTTATTTCATGAGTCGCGCAGGAAGTCGCCATATTGGTGAACACGGTTTGCATGTCCCTCAAAGAAAAAGGGAGATATCACGTGATCCAAAAAGCCTCATTAAAGAAAACCCGGGCAGCGCCGGGTATTATAGCTAGGCGCATTTGGCCAAAATTCTTATTATTTAGATTACAGGGTATAATCTATATCGATCATCCAGATTTATCTCCCGCATTTTTGAAATTATACAAATCCGCATTCATTATCCTACCATTTTGGCAATTGTGCAAGTTCGAAACATGTTCCTTTATTTATTTTTGTAATTATGCAAGTTGCAAAATGTTTTTCTTTCATTTATGTCGTTATACAAGTTCGTAGCATGTTTTCTTTCCCATTTTTGTACCCGGGCAACGCCGGGTATTATAGCTAGTACTACATAAAATTGCTATGGTCGATGAAAAACTATGCCTTATAATTGTTATAGACATTTCCCGCTTATAACATTTCTTCGGTTGCAATTTTTGAAAAACGTTAAAATCGGGATCGACTGTGTGCATTGGCGTACGCAAGGGGGTTCCAACCGGCCCCCCCCCCCATTAAAGTGGTATTTTGCAGGAAAAAAACGTAAACCCCCCTTGAGAAGAAAAAAAATTGAAACACCCCCCCCCCGAGAAAATTCTGCTTACGCCTATGATTGTGTGCATATATATATTTTTTTTTATATTTTTTTATTTATTCACATATATTTATTTGTATATAGGCCTATATGTACCATTTCTAGTGTATTTTCTAAAGCTGGGCCGCCCCTACTCTGACTTGCCTACTATGTATAAAACATAGGAAAAATAAACAATGGAATGTTTCTCGGTATAAAATGTATCCGAAAAGCTCTAAAAATTTTAGGGGGTTGGTACCAAGCTGACGTCTTCCAGAAGTTTTGAAAAAATTACCACCGATTCCACTCATTTAAATATGCGCAGAAGTATAAAAAAATCGGCGGAATTATTGTCACTCAAAAAAAAAAAGTAAATACGTTATTAGTATTTAAGCACCAATAGAGGCTAAGAATGAATTTGAGAATCTCGCAACCCTAGAGCAGTGGTTCTCAACCGGTGCTCCGTGTACACTTCCCAGGGACTCCACGGCCACTCGAGGATAATAAAATAAATCAGTAAATTTGATAAACAAATAAAAAAAAAAGAAGCCTAAAGGGTACCGCCATATAAATAATATACTTTAAGGGCTCCTCGAGTCAGGAAAGGTTGGGAATCGCTGCCCTAGAGTAACATCATTGAAACAACACATCATCAAGTGTGTGGCGACAGCGTCCACCACCGGATGGCGCTGTCCGCCTAATAGGGAAAAGAGCGTGCCTTCGCGATAGCGGAACGGGACTTGGACTTTGCCGCTCAAACGAGACAGTCACGCGGTTCACTCGTTCTTGTAGATTCTGTTTATTTATGTTTAATCGTTTAATAAATGTTTAATAATATCTCTGAATCGTAGAGGGAAGTGTTTGTCGTCAATCGCCTTATTCCTTCTGCGACAAGTGGTGACCCGACCGCTCTCGAACGCTCTTCTGCTCAATTTCCATTCCGCCTCCACCGTTACCTACTGTCATGGCGACGAATGTGAAACTGCCACCCTTCTGGAGCCGCGAACCTGAACTTTTCTTCAGCAGCGCAGAGGCATTGTTCTTCATTCACAAGATCGAAGATGATCTCACGAAGTTCCAACTCATCATCAGCGCGCTTGGCCCAGATGAACTGAAGCTTGCGAAACCGCTACTTCAATCCGCGGACGCAACAGAACGCACCTACAAGAACCTCAAGGATACCTTACTTTCCGAATACGGCCAATCGAAGCAAGCCAAAACCAGGTTCCTGCTACAACTCTCTCTCGGAAGTCAACGTCCTACAGCCCTTCTACGAAGCATGCGAGAACTTTCTGAAAATTCACTTGCCGACGATTTCCTGAAATCACCGTTCCTGAACCTACTCCCACCGCACGTGCAGAGTATCTTGTCTATTTCGGAACAGCCTCTCGACGCCTTAGCGAAACAAGCCGACCAAATCCTTGCAATAACTCCGACCAACGCCGAAAGCGCAACTGTCTCATCGGAAACATCAACCGCTCGTGCTATCGCGGAACTCACGGAGAAACTTTCAGTGCTCACCGAAAAAGTCGACAGGATTTCCAGGTCTCAACAACAGCACAACGATGTACCGGTTCGACGCGAGAGCCGATCGCCACCGCGAGATAACGCAGCTATGTGTTACTACCATTCGTGTTTCAAAGAGAAAGCGCGCAAATGTAGGTCACCGTGTTCGTTTTTTCGCGTTTCGTCCAACGCCGCCGCCCACGCGCACAAAAAAACTTGTGAGCGGGGAGGGAAATGAGGCGCACTCCTCCCTAAGGGTACGTCCATAGTGAACCGCTTCTCGCTACTCGCTTCATCGCGGCTGAAAAAAGATCGTGAACACTCATTGGGGCGGCCATAGTGCGCCCGCCTACCTGCTTTTACCGGCTGAAACTGCTTTTACCCGCTTTAACCGGAATGAATTGTTATTTCTTTTTCTCGCTTGACCGGCTCACCGCTTGCACTTTAAAACGGATACTTTCCTGTAAGTCTTCGTTTTATAGTGGAATAGTAAATCGACGGAGTTGATTGACTAATTGTTGATTAATTATGACATAATAAAAGCAAAATCGTTAATCATCAAGTAATTAAGGAAAATTAACAATTATAGTGAATCCTATTGTGAGAATTAATTATTGTCAATACTAATCGTTAACTAGTTATGGCATAATATAAGCGAAATCGGTTATTAATTAAGAATCATTAATGATCATACTAAATCCAACGGAGTTTTTATGACGCCTAATTATTGTTAATACTAATCGTTAATTAGTTGACGTAATAAAAACGATATCGTTAATTAATCAAAATACCGTTGGATTTCATTTTAGCGTTAATTCGTTAATTAACTAATTAAGTTGATTAACTAATTAACGATAAAACGAAATCCAACGGATTTTGCCGTTAATTAACTAGTTATCGGCCAGTTTAGTTTCATCGTTATTAGTTGATTAGTTAATTATCGATCATGATTTAGTTTTATCATTAATATAAACTAATTAACGATAAAACTAAATCAAACGAAATTTTGTAACGATTAATTCTCGTTTTTCTAATCGAAAATTTGTTGTGGCACTAAAAGCGAAATCGCTGATTTATCATCAATTAATTAATTAACTATAATTAGCGATTACACTAAACCTATTGCAACTTCAAGGCGAGTCCTATTCATTTCATGTACATATTTTTTGTTGTCAACAAAAACACCATATATCCCCACGTGATAGCTCCATGATGCCAACTGCTCATGCAAGCAGACGCTCCCGCGAGCGGTGCACTATAACCACCACCGGCTAGAATCGCGCGAGATCATCTCGCCTTCTACAACTGCCGCGGTTTAAGCAATAAAGCGAGAAGCGGGAAGCGGTGCACTATGGACGTACCCTAAGGGTACGTCCATAGTGAACCGCTTCTCGCTACTCGCTTTATCGCGGCTGAAAAAAGATCGTGAAAACTCATTGGGGCGGCCATAGTGCGCCCGCCTACCTGCTATTACCGGCTCAAACTGCTTTTACCCGCTTTAACCAGAATGAATTATTATTTCTTTTTCTCGCTTGACCGGCTCACCGCTTGCAGTTTTGAACGGATACTTTCCTCTAAGTGTTCGTTTTATAATGGAATAGTAAATCGACGGAGTTTTTGTAACGATCAATTATCGTTATTACTAATCGTTGATTAATTATGACATAATAAAAGCGAAATCGTTAATCATTAAGTAATTAAAGAAAATTCCCAATTATAGTGAATCCAATTGGAGTTTTTGTGACGATTAATTATTAATACTAATCGTTAACTAGATGGCATAATAAAAGCAATATCGTTGGTTAGTCATTAATTAAGGTTAATTAACGATTATACTGAATCCAACGGAGTTTTTGTGATGGATAATTGTTGCTAATACTAATCGTTAATTAGTTATGACATAATAAGCGAAATCGTTAATTAATTAAGGATCATTAATTATCATACTAAATCCAACGGAGTTTTTATGACGCCTAATTATTGTTAATACTAATCGTTAATTAGTTGACGTAATGAAAACGATATCGTTAATTAATCAAAATACCGTTGGATTTCGTTTTATCGTTACTAATTATTGATCATGATTTAGTTTTATCGTTAATAAACTAATTAACGATAAAACGAAATCCAACGGATTTTGCCGTTAATTAGTTAATTATCGGCCAGTTCAGTTTTATCGTTATTAGTTGATTAGTTAATTATCGATCATGATTTAGTTTTAATTATTAATGTAAACTAATTAACGATAAAACTAAATCAAACGGAATTTTGTAACGATTAATTTTCGTTTTTCTAATCGAAAATTTGTTGTGGCACTAAAAGCGAAATCGCTGATTTATCATCAATTAATTAATTTACTATAATTAGCGATTACACTAAACCCATTGCAACTTCAAGGCGAGTCCTATTAATTTCATGTACATTCGTCATTCTTTCATGTTTAATTTTATAATAAATATTTTTTGTTGTCAACAAAAACACACAATAGATCCCCACGTGATAGCTCCATGATGCCAACTGCCCATGCAGGCAGACGCTCCCGCGAGCGGTGCACTATAACCACCACCAGCTAGAATCGCGCGGGATCATCTCGCCTTCTACAACTGCCGCGGTTTAAGCAATAAAGCGGGAAGCGGTGCACTATGGACGTACCCTTATTTTCAAACCAGCAAGTCGCCTTTTCGTCCGTAATATCAACGACAACCGGGTGTTTTTGGTCGACACTGGCAGTCAAGTCAGCATTATTCCTCATCCTTCACCCCCGTCGCTCAACTCTTCAGCCGAGTTTAGTTTATACGCCGCGAACGGCATAATCATACCGAACAGTGGTACGCGAGTCGTTCCGCTGAATCTCGGTCTTCGTAGAGACTTCAGCTGGCGTTTCATCTTCGCCAAAACGTCGCACGCCATTATCGGCGCGGATTTCCTGAACCACTACAAACTGACGGTGGATATCGGCAACAATCAGTTGATTGACTCGACGACAGGACTGTCAACGAAAGGTAAGCAAGTCGATTTACAAATCTCGCCTGTCTTGTGCGTTTCCGGGAATTCCGAAATTCATTCGCTTCTGAAAAAATTCCCGTCGCTTACCCGGCCGTTCAACCCGAAAGTTGACCCACCTAAACATGATGTCCTTCATTATATCGACACCCAGGAAAATCCCCCAGTGCAATGCAAGTCCAGACGGCTCACTCCTGAACAATATGCGTTTGTCAAAAACGAGCTGGCAACATGGCTCGATCTTGGTATCATTCGACCCAGCAACTCGCAGTATGCGTCACCGATCCATGTTGTGAAAAAGAAAGATAACAACTCTTTTCGTCTCTCCTGTGACTATCGCATGCTGAATCGCAACACGACACCGCAACTGTACCCCGTACCGCACATTCAGGACGTAAACAACCAGATAGCCGGCTGCACAATTTTTTCTAAATTGGATATGACTCGGGCTTATTTTCAAATCCCGATATACGGCCCTCATCAACACAAAACTGCAATTGTGTGCCCCTTAGGCAAATACGAATTTACCCGCTTGAACTTTGGGCGCATCATCGTACCAGATGTTGACTTTCTCGGGCTATACCATCAACGCTCACGGTCTCAAACCGCTCGCCGACAAAGTCGCGGTCATCAAAGACTATCCACCGCCTAAAACGATAAAACAGCTGAAACGTTTCATTGGTATGATCGCATTCTACAAAAGATTCATCCCACTATGTTCTCAAATCATCGATCCGCTCCAACGTTGCCTTAAAGGTAAATACAAGCCAACACGTGCGCTCGAACTCACGGACGACCAGCTGGAAGCTTTCACCGACATCAAGAAAGCGCTCGCCGACGCAACTCTACTTGCTCATCCGCATCCGAACTCTCGACTTTTTCTGCTTACCGATGCCAGTGGTACGCATGCTGGGGCCGCTCTCTGCGAACTTTCTTCAGATGTTCCTTCGGCTCATGACAACCACACCAACGCGTCCTCCGGATTCTCGACAGACTGCTCTACACACGCTGCCCACGCTCGTAGCCAATCGGCAAGGCTCATCTTGGCAGCTCCCAAACACAACCGCCTCAAATAAGGATCCCGTCGACTTACTCGATCGCTTGAAACCCTTAGCTTTCTTCAGTACCTCGTTCAATTCTACTCAGAAATCTAAGAGTACTTACGAACGCGAACTACTGTCTATTTACCTCGCAGTGAAATATTTTCGCCATCAATTACAAGGTCGTCACCTTACCATCGTGACAGACCATAAACCAATTTCCCATGCATTCCACCAGAAGCTCGAGTCTGCGTCTCCGATCGTCCAACGACAGTTGTGTTACATCAGCGAGTACACTACCGACATCCGATATCTGCCTGGCATTCTCAACACTCCAGCAGACGCTCTGTCTCGGTTAGAAGCTGACGAACTCCATCTCGACGAAATCGACTACGCTCTTCTGGCCAACGCCCAACAGACCGATCCAGAACTTGCCAAACTTCTCGACTCTAGTTCGACAAACAATCAAAATTCACTAAAAATTCAACGAACGTTTCTTCCCGGATACAGACTGAACCAACCTCTATACTGATCATTCGCAAAACGTCCCGCGAATATTTGTTCCCCTAGCATTTCGCAAACAAGTGTTTGAAAAATTTCATTCTCTATGCTATCCAGGGGTCAAAGCATCTGTGAAACTCCTCACCGAACGTTTCGTCTGGCCAAACATAAAACGAGACGTCACTAACTTCGCCCGTGCTTGTATCGCCTGCCAACGAACCAAAGTGCACAAACACACCCAATCGCCTCTCCTAGTTTTTCCTGTGCCGTCGGAGAAATTCGCTCATCTGAACATCGACATTGTGGGCAGACTCCCGAATTCCCAAGGTTACGAATATCTTCTAACCGTTATCTGCCGATTCTCAAGATGGATCGAAGCAATCCCAATCCGAGATACGACCGCACAGACTTGTGCCCGAGCATTATACTCCAACTGGTTTTCACGATAGGGAATTCCGAAGACCATCACGACGGACCAGGGTTCGCAATTCGAATCGCACCTATTCCACAAATTCAACAGTTTGTTCGGAATAAATCACATCCATACGACTGCTTACAACCCCAAAGCAAACGGGCTCGTCGAACGCCAACATCGTCAGCTCAAACAAGCACTGAAGGCTATCATGACAAGTGATTGGGTCGACAGTCTTCCTTCGGCTCTCCTCGGCCTCTTTTTAATCATTTTTGGCGGCTTTAATATTTGCACTCCACCGCTAATTTTTGTTTTCATGTGTTTCTTGGGTGAGATGAATACAGAGAGATTAGATAGAATACATACATAGATGACACTTAATTTTTTTTTTTTTTTCATAATTTTTTGAAGATGACACCTTGACACCCTTTCCTTTTTCTAAATTCGTACAACATAGAGGTTTAGTGTAATTTTTTTTCCATTCAAAAGAGAATATTCTTGTCAGAAGAAGAAGGAAATTTATTAGAAACATAAACTAAAGGAACTAAATGCCAAATATATCAACAAGATGACGATGAGAGTACATACATTACGAATATTTTTTTCACTTCTCGTACTCAGAAATAACAAATTTCGAACAGAATTCAACGAGATCGGCATAATAGTAGTCTTTGGAAACGACGCATTTCTCCAGATTCCCGTTATCCTGGAAAGACAGAATTCAAATCGACATAATTAAATTACTTAATCGATTATTTTCCGACTGAAATAAACACTTGGACCTTTCTTTCAATCTTCTTTAAATAGTGAATATGGTTAAGTCCTCTGATCTGAGCTGATGTTCCGATGCATCCTCTAGCAGGAATAGTGCTGTTTTCATCCGCAGGTTGGAAATACCAGTTCTGTTGGAATCGAGTATTTTGAACAAGCAATCTTGGTGCCATTTGAAGCACCAAGAGTACGTCGCTCTTGAATTGCTATTAGACTATACCCTGCCACAGAAACATCTAAATTTAAAGTTCCGAAGACCTTCTTTAGCTCGATGGGGGTAAAATACAATGAATAAAAGAGAGAAAGAAGAGGACTAAAACGGGACATTTTTAACAACTGAGAATGACCACGGCATGAATAGGGAAAAGATAGAACGACACAATTTTGACCACAGAATGAGTTGAAAAAGAACGGAAATTAGGCACAGTTTTGAGCACGGGATGAATCGGGAAAGGATGAAACGGCATAATTTTGACTAGAGAACGAATTGGGAAAGGATTAAACGGCATAATTATGAACACAGGATGTATCGGGAAAGAACGGAACGCCACAATTTTTACTAGAGTATGAATCGGTAAAGACCGAAACGGTACAATTTTGACCACAGGATGAATCGGGAAAGGATGAAACGGCATAATTTTTACAAGAGAATGAATCGGGAAAGATGAGTGAAACGAAACAATTTTGACCCCGGGATGAATGAATCGGGAAGGATGGGACGATACTATTTTGAGCTCGGGATGAATATAGAGCACAATTTTGAACAAGCCTTTTTTTAACTGGTGGGGAATTCGCCCCACTAGCCTTTCTATTTGCCCCACCAGAGAAAATAAAAAATGACCACTGGTGGGGCCAAAGCTCTTTTCTTGTTTTCCTGAGGCATTCGTGTCATACAAGACGTGTGGTCATACAAACAATGATTAAAAATAATTCTAGTTGTTTAAGTCCGGTTTCTAATTGTTTTCGATGAAGAGATGAATCCCCTTTTTTAAATAACATTATAATTTTTCTGCATATACGAAGGAAGCAATGTCATCTTGTTCCCTTTTGTACTTGTGATAATTTTCTACCTCGCATATGTTTTTTTATATTGTCAATGCCAGCACCACGCATCCCTCTCCGATCATGTGCTCCACACACTCGTGCTTTTGCCTATTTAGTGCATTTTTTTGCGTACCCCTTCACATGTACCTATTTCTGCAAATGTTTTACACACTCCTGTTCTGCGTTGTGCTATGCAATTTCACCTTGCATCTTTTTGTACATGCAATAATTTCCTACCTCTCTCGCATATGTTTTTTTTATATTGTTTTTAATCAATGCCAACACAATGTGTCATTATCCCCCATTGTGCATAATGTTTAATTGCAGCTCGCTCTGTAAACGTCTGATGGATTTCTTGCTATGTTTCTTTTTCAAGTTTGTACACCTACGCCCTTTCTGTTTTGCATATGTTATGCATTAACACAGAGAGAGAGAGAGTTATAATTAATTAATGAGTTTCATAATTAATAATTTCATTACTTAATACTTTTATTAATTAATAATTTCATTAGTTAATACTTTTATTAAAATTTGAAATTTTTGCCTGCTATGTCATTTGTACGGAACACACTGGAGCTTACTCCGCTTCGAGTGCCCTTTTTTTCTAGTGCGTGCCCCATCAGTTTAAATTTCTTATAAAATGGCCTGTTTTTGACCATGAGATGAATCGGGAAAGGGTGGAACGGCACGATTTGACCTCCTTCTCCTAACCAGATCATGGCCCGCACACAAGTATGAGCCCAGAAGGGATCGAGAAAGGATGAAAAGATACAATTTTGACGAGGGAACGAATCGGTAAAGGCTGAAACTGCTCAATTTTGACCGCAGGATGAAAAGGATGAGACAGCTCAACTTTGACTGAATTTACTATAAACTGCACATGCACCTCGTCCATATTGCTCTACGGAACCTGTAACAGATGGGTGCATGTCGGAATATGCGTGTGTGCGTTGGGAACGTAGCGTGAAGTTTGTTTCTGTGGAATGCTCGTCGAGTGATGCCACCTGTCAAAAATTACCCTGTATCAGTTTGAAAAGTGATAATACAGTGTGTCACAAAATGCAAAAATCTAAATTTTTATACGGTCCCCCCCCCCTCCTTGTCCTCTAACTTCCAATTAGAACCTTGTTGCTCTGTCTCTTTCGTGAAGGAAACAAAACAAATTCAATTTTTTCACATCTGCTGAGATATTTGAATCCAAAATTCGTCGAAAATTTATGGAAGAACAGCAAAACTAACGCTCCTTTCCTTTTTTTATGTTGTTGTTTCCCCAAGTTTCTCCAAATTTCGAATTCGAATATCTCAGCAAATATTTCACTTAAAAACTTTGGTGGGTTTTTTTTTCTCGGCCTCAGGAAAGACAAGGGAAAAACTTTCTAATGAGGCTTTTGGATCACGTGATATTTCCGTCTTTCCTTGAGGGACATACAAACCGTATCCAAGGCAGCCAACATGGCGATTTCATCGGCAGCTCATGAAAGATTGAAAGAGCAAAATATAAATCAAATAAATGTAGAAATGAAATAGATTTTTTTTTTCGTTGATGGGTGCTAGATATTTAGATATCCCCCCCCCCCCTCACCGAAGTTTTGAAATAATCTATCTGCCTGTCCAATTATCTCAATTGCTGCGGAATTATTTCAATGTAATCTACGAGCCATTATTAATTAAAAACAAAAAAAACGTAACCTATATGAATTGATGCTGTTGAATATTAAAAGGCCATAAGGGGACCTAAATTTTAATTTTCATACTCAAAAAAAATGTAAACGAAAAGAGTTGAAATCAGTGTTATTGCATGGTTACCCAGTTCAAAAGTAGGAGCCGCTGTGGTGGTCGAGTGGTCATAGTGACGGACTCGCATCGCGAGGACCCGGGTTCGAGCCCCACAGTGGTGGTCGGCTGAAGTTGGTTTTCAACATGAATGTGGTTCCCAACTTCGAGGCGCAAATGCGAGCTGATCTCCCCGTTAAAAAGTCTCGCCACAGAGAGCAACAGACCTACAAACAGTACAAATATTCAGTCACGACACATCACTTACTTCACTTCTGAGACATAGATGGCAGCACTGAAAAATCATACACAACACTAGATACGCGCTCAGACTGTTAGGTACACACAATTACACTTCCGGCACATTTCACTAAGTAGAAAATTGCCTATGGCGATAGACCTGAGTTGTGCTCCATTTATAAGTAAAACATTTGAAAATTACGGCAAATACATGTGTATTGTCAGTTAAGATTTATGGGGCTAGAAGTTTCCAAGCTATCTTCAGAGAAGTCAATATAGAGGACGCTAACATTTTCAATGAAAGTAAAAAATCTGCACAAATGCCATAGCTTCGGGAAAGAAAGGATTTCTGTTTGTGCAACCAATTAAAAGTTTTGGATGAAATAAAAGAAAATCCCTCCTTCGTAGTGTGCACCCTTCAATCCCGTATATGCGGAGCTCCTGAAAAATCGGGAGCTCCAAAAATCAATAACTGAATGCGGAACTCACCAGCTCTTTCCAATCAATCTGCTGGAAGAAAAGATGGCTCTGCAGTTCGTGTTGATCTCTTCCGAGCCTCTTCCGTGGGTCCTATTTTGGAAAATTGACGTACTAAAATAAACATGCGAGTAATTAGCAGATAGTGTCAATGTCACCAGTGAATATTTCGAATGTTATGCCCCACCATATTTCATCGAGGAAAATTATAGATTTTCGGCAGGGGCAGTCCGAAGTGTTTGGAACCTGCCGGGTACTCGTTTTGGGTTTCATGTAGGAAAGTTTGTATTTCTGAATCAAATCTGCGATTGCTCGAACCCGTTCTACAAATTTTGAGCACCGCACAGTACCCCTCCCCCGCCTCCGAAGCCACAGGAGTTCGGGATCAAAAATAAAAGAAATGGTCAGGTGTCGCCAAAAGAAATGCCAAAATCAAGCAAAATTGCCAATTAGGATTGAAATAAATGAAAAATTACTAAGCGGTGGGGAAATCGAGTGCTACTGGGAATCGTAGTGTATACGGACAGGGAAGGGACCGTTTAAAATTTTTAGATTTTTTTTTATTTTTTGTTACACAGTGTGTGTGTCAGTGCCGTCTTAACGCATGGACCCCCAGGGGCCTCAAAAGAAGAGGGGCTTCAGAAAAACTAGAGTTAGTTGAATTTTTCGGGAATTTTCCAGGTAGGGCCCCAGAAAAATCATTTGGCGCGCGTGCGTGCGTGTGTGTGTTTTTTTTTTTTCAGTTTTTCACGCAAAACTGGTACAGGGTAGTTTTTAAACGCCTTTTGACAGGCGGCTGATGAGATAAAGGCCACATTAACACTTACAGGACAAATATAAAAATAATAAGAAAAAATATATAAAAGAAAACGTTAAACATGACAATTTTATGTAGATTAATATTTGTATTCTCACACACACGGTCATAAAATATAATTCATAAAATTATGAAAATTATTTTCATCCTTTCTTTTCAATAGAGAACAAAAATAAAAAGGAGGACGTAAGCTCTTCGTTGGCATTCAAAAAAAGAGTAGCGACGGTCACGTGAAAATATGGTATGTCCTGTAAAATGTGGGTCATATGCAGGGTCGCAACCAGAGCAGGAGGGGGGGGGGATCTGGTGTCCAGGCGCTGGACCAGGAATGGTGGCTTACTCTCAACGCCCTTCAAAACGCGTTTAAAGTAACGGGCTGGAAGTGCTCAAAAAATTGATGCCGGCCCCGGGGATTTACGGAAAATTCACCGACAACAGTTCGACACGAGCCAGTGAGGCAGTAAGTGAGCGGGGAATGACCGACTGAGTGAGCCAGTATATGATACAGTAGTTAGTTGTGAGTGAAAGAGTGAGTAACCTACAGTAGAGTAAGTGACCTAGTAAGTGAGTGGGTGACTTAGTAAGTAAGCGAGTGAGCAAATGCCATAGGGAGCGACTCGGTGGTGGACCGAGTGATCTAGTGAGTGCGCGAGCGACAGAATGAGTGACCTAGTGAGTAAGTAAACGGCCTAGAGATAGAGTAAGCGACCTCATTCACTCGCTCATTCATTCATTCGTTCACTTCCTCGCTCGTTCATTCACTCATGTCGAACGGTTATCGGTGAATTGTCCCAGCGATGAATTGCTGGCGGTGAATTTTCCGGACATTAGCCCCGGACGACAGAGTAAATCTTTGGTTCGAGTTGCGGCCTCAGTCATATGGTCACTCTAGTTATGCCCCCAATCGAAACTATTTCGGGGAGGAGATAGAATAAAAAAACCTTACCAACTCCAGAAACTGCTTCAGCGCTTGCATAAAATCGACCTCCAACGTGTGAACAACGTATACCTTCATCGTCAGGGAAACTGTAAAAAATTGACTATGTAATTTTTTTTCTATAAAAATTGAGGAGATTTCGAAATGCTATTATTACGAAAATCATGTAAATGGTCCTTATTTATCATCTGTTATGTCATTTTTTCGCTTGTAAATAGTGTAAATATATCCATAATCTTGAGTAAAATTGAAATTTAACGCATTTCTCTGTAATCTCGCCTAACTGGCGGCAAACTTGGCAGGTTTGGCGACAGATCTGATTATTTGGCGACGTTATGGCGCAGAGAGAAATTTGTAGAAAGAAAAGGAAAGAATTATGGGATCTCTTTCTCTGGCGAGAATGACGGAAAAACTTCTAGACTTTTCTTTGCCTCTATAAAAAAAAACGCCCGCCAAAGCGAAACAGTTGAGAGATATACAAATACAACGCCACAACAGGCAAATTGCCCAACGAGGTGGCTGACTTAAGAACATCATGGATCCCCGAGCCATTTTTTGGAGGCCCTACCACTATAACCACTCGACCACCACAGCGGCTCCTGTGTACGCTGGAGAAGCTATCTGCCATGGGTTCTCTGTTTTAGCGTTTAAAATCAAATCTCTTCTTGTGAATAGATGCAAATAGCTGTCCTAAATAAATCAGTGACGTCCTGCATTTTCTTCCGTCTTTTACTCATTTCACGGACTTGTGTGAGAGACATTATCCTGTATTTGTCTTGGAAGAGAGGAGAAGATTATGACTCACCAACTATACGGCCCTTGAAATCCAATTTCCAGAAATCGATTTTCTTATACCCACAGTAGACCTCTAGCGGCGTGATTCCATACTGCATCTCGTAAAGGCACACTCCAACCGAATACCAGTCAACCATTTCGTCTGTTGAAAAAAATAAAATGAATTTCCAATCGTGTAACTAAGAATTTAACTACATTATTTTTAGGGGACACCGAGTTATTCATCAATAAATACGGGACACCTGGTGAGAAAACGTAACTGAATTTTTTCCGGTACATCGGAGTACTTCTAACAAAAATACGGGGTGACTGCCGACAGAATTTAATTAAAATGTGATAAGAAACGTAATTATGGTCTGACTGTAATAGAAGTTGGTGAAATGCAACGATGCACGTAAGAGAAATGTATATTTTACCATAATTTTTTCCAGAGAAGACTTCGGGCGCGTTGTACTGCCAGGCTCCGTAGATCCCTTTGCATGTTTTCTTCATCTGAAATGGATATTGTCTTGCATTACAGTAGCCGCCGCTTATAAGAATCACGTTTTTTTATCAGTCATCTTGATCCGAAGATTTTTTTTCTGTTTCTCCTGTATGGTTAGTTACAACTGGAGTACGCAAGGAGTGGGTGGTGAGAGGGGATTTGAGCCATTCACTACAAAGCTGTAATCGTCACTGTTTGTGGGGGGGACACAGTGCTGTCTTAACGCATGTGGGCCTAAGAGGAGAAGAGGCCCTATCACAAAAATGAGATTTTTGGCAGTAACAGATATATTTGCCTCGGACGAAGGAGTAAATTTTTGTTTCTAGTTGTGCCTTCTGGTTGAGACGTGTTTTCCGTCACGGCGGATTGCTTCGAGATGCGACGGAAGACAGGATAGAAGGGAAAAGGCCCAGGGTAAGGCCCAGGATCACCTGGATCTCAACGGTACTAAAGCCCCGTTCACATGTGCAATAAGACATCCCGGGAAGTTCCCGGTAACGGGGATTTTCACTACAAACCATTTACATGACGTTTTGTTTATGCCGGTAATCCCCCCTCTTCTTTCTGGAAGTCGCCACTGGTAACGTGGATTGAACGGAAGTGGTTGATTCAAGATGGCTGACGAAGGAGTTTACAGTAGTTTTCGCGGCGCAAAAGATTATGGGAGAGAAGATCGGTGTCGACCACCAATCCACCCCAAGAAAGATGGGCTTTTTTTGATGAGCTTCTCTCTCACTTTTTTACCCTACGAGGGGAAAAAAGTTACCGTGCCTGTAATTATGACGAAAGCGACCCCCAATCTTGCACATGTGAACGGGGCTTAAATGACGTAGAATGTAACCAACTAAAGCTATAACCAACTAAAGAACAAAGCCCAAGGCAGAGATGAGTGGCGGCTGCTCAACGTTAAGTCTGTGGCTCTGACTTCTAACACTTTGTCCCCCCCCCCCCTCCAAAAGAAATTTCTGGCTATGGCTCTTATGGACAAATCAGAGGATTGGTGTTAAGATTCGGTTTTCTGATGGATCTGCAGAATGCTTACGTTAGTCTCGGCAATATATATGCCGCTTCCCTTCCTCTCCCTTAGCGAAGTGGTGCGTCTTCCTGGGCTGATCATATAACATTAAAACTACATAAAATTGGGGTGCGAAATATGGGAAAATTGGCGTTTGCCAAAACTGCCGCCAAAGGTATATAAGCAAAGTTACCAATTATTGCTTAAATAATCGAAAAAAATCTCGTCATCGTCGGAATTGAAAATTAACAATGAATTTGTGCGTGCGTGCGTGTGTCAAATTTCAAGTTGGCTTTGTTGAAAATACGGGAAAAACGGGACAGTTTGTATGAATAGGTCGGGATAATCTAAATTACGGGAAAGTACGGGTCATATTGTCACCATATTCTTACCCAGCCTATCAATTTACATACTCCCAAAAAAAAAATCATAAATCAGAGTGTCGGATCTCATAATCATGGAAAGCCGCCCCCTTTTGTTTTCCCTCCGTGAACAAGAGGCATCCAGTCCGTGCCAGGGTTTGGCCAATGACCATCTTAACACGTAATTAATTTAGTAAAGAAAATGTGAATTATATATAGTAGGCTGATCGTATTTCCTCAGGAGAAAAATACGGAAAGTGTTTGGAATACGGGTAAAATACGATGCACTGCCAATCGTCACCAAAAGAATCGCCAAAAGACAAACTAAGTCGCTTATTATTTCCAGGCACTTTGCATTTTTTAATAAAAAATTCAAAATTGAACTTCGTTGAAAAGAAAAAAAAACACAGAACACGGTTATAACATAAAAAAGAGTCGGGGTGGCCAAAATTACGGAAAAATACGGGAATGTCCCGTAAAATACGCATTACACGGTAACCTAATTGATAAGTAATGTTCTTACTATGGCAGAGCTGAAATCTGTCAGTTTCAGGCAACCCCTTGGATCAATCACGATATTCATTGAGCTGATATCTCTGTGGATGATGCCTAGGCCAAAAAAAAAAATATATATATATATACAGTCGGATCCCGTTTTAACGAATACCGTTATAGTGAAAATCTTGTCTTAACGAACACTTTTCTAATCCCCCAAATAAGTTTACATAGGAACAATGCTAGGTGACCTGGAATTCCTCTATAACGAAATTTCGTTTTAACGAAGCGATTTCTCCGGTCTTTTGGCGTTCGTTATAACGGGATTTGACTTTATATATAATAAAATAAATAATCAAATATAAATAATTAATAGTGTTATTAAATTTAAACGATTCATCCATCTTTGATTTTTCATAGGAATGGATTCCCATTCGATAGCCTTTTATAATGTATAAAGAAAAGGCTATTATTATCCTAAGGAATAGGGCTTCCATTCTCATTAGTGGGAGCGCGTTCTTCACTGAAATTACATACAGGGTGGACATAAAATAAATTTGCCGATATACACGCCCCTAGCGGTCGCAAAAATCAACAAATTTGGATGAAATTCGAAATAAAGTTATTTCAGAGTATGCGATCGAGGATAGAGGAAAATAAATGAATGAATAAAACGAAACCCTATATAGTCCGTTTCAGGTTAACTTTGCAGTGAAGGGGAAGCTACGAGGGAACCGCATCACTCGTTGCTATGGGAACGAAAGCCTCTTAACCAATGTATCGATGCGCGGCCTCGGTAAGGTATGGCCGATTCTCGCCAATCTCACTGAGAAAAATATTTTTTACGTGTAACGTAATTGCACAGTTAAATTAGTAATAATTATAGAATTAAAAGAAAACCACTGCCGATACTTTCAGAAATTAAAGTGAGGTTTTTGAAATCATTTGTTTTGTTTTTTGATTAGAAAGTGTTTTAAAATTTATAAAAAATAATCATCTTCTATCAGCGTGTCACTTACTCTTCATTAATGTGCCGTAAGTAACACTAAAAATTTCAAAAAACAGTCATATTTTTCTGCAATATTTCCCTTCCTTCAACTGAAATTTATTTACAAAAAAAAAATCCAAACAATATTATGAAAGCAACGTATAATTTTAAAATACTGTATATTAACCATGGCTCTCAAAAACTTGGGGAGTTTTAATTTTTTCTTCAATTTATATGGAAAAAATGAATGTTAAATAAAATTAAGAAGAAGCAGATTAACTCTGTTTTCACGTGTAAATTCAGGAATAGCACCAAATAATGATAATGATACGGAAAAGTTTAGAATTTTTCTACTCACTTTTCTTGCCGAAATTTCCGTTGTTCGACCTTACCCCCCTTCCCCGAATGGTATACGTCGATGCCACTTGTTTTCACGACAGTTTTAGTCTTTTGTTACGGTTGATGTGCTGCTCATGGTTATTACGGATGATTCTTATCGAGTTTTGTTTACAGCGAGTATTCAAAAAGCAAAAATATAGTATTCAGGAATGAAAGAGCAGAGAACTTTAGCGTGACTATCTCTGGTGAAAATAAAGACACAACTGTCACATAAAAGATGAAAGCCCAAACCACTGTGGACCCCCCCCCCCCTCTCATTTATTTTATCTGAAGAGACACTATAAAGGCAAGGGGCGCATCGGGAGGAACAGGTGGGTGGAAGATGGCGTCCGTTCGTGTGAGTGGAAGTCGCGACTCTGTCAATACTCTCCGTGATCGGAAACTAAAACTATCCCATAAACATGGCAAAAAATAAATAATTAAAAAAAAAGAGGATCTAAAACAAAAAACTTCTGCACCCATAGACGGCCTCTCACAATAGTATCGGCAATCTCGTGGAAGAGAAACACTTCTTGTAATCTGTGAGTGAATATCTGAACTCACTGAGGCCTATTTTGGGGAGAAAATAAAACATTGAATATTCGTTTTTATGTAAGCCTATAACTGCATGAAAAACTGAATGAAAAATTGAATCGTTATGGAAAATTCAACCAAATAACGAAAAAATATATACATATACAGTATACAATTGTCTAACGGAAAAAACACGACAGTGATATTGGCGGGGAAAATTTCTAGGATATCGCGCCAGAATGTCGTTGCCGTTGCTATGGATTTTTGATAATGGTAACCAATATTTTTTATAATTTAACAATTTTAAACAAGTGAACATCGGTTCAAAACGATGTTTTTTTCAGTATTTTTTTCAAAATCATAGAAAAAATTGAAATATTCTGTATAAGTGTTCATCTTAAACCTCCGATATATATGAGAACTATATTTTGCGGCGAAAGAATACACTCTCTACCTTTCTCTTCACTGCAAAGTTAACCTGAAACAGACTATAGTTTGTTTCAGGTTAACTTTGCAGTGGAGAGAAAGGTAGAGAGTGTATTCCTTCGCCGCTAAATATAGTTCCCATACATCGGAAATTTATGATGATCATTTATATAGAATATTTCAAATTTTTTTATGATTTTGAAAAATATACTGAAAAGATACCGTTTTGAACCAATGTATATTCGTTTAAAATTTTTAAATTAGAAAAATATTGGTTACCATTATCAAAAATCCATGGCGAGCTCAAGAACCTTTTGGTGCGATTTCCAAGAAATTTTCCCCGCCAATATTACTATCGTCATTTATTATATATATTATATCGTCATTTTGTTGAATTTTTTCCCATACAATTTTTCATTCAGTTTTGCATGTGGTTATAGGCCTACACACCCAGACGAATATTCAATTAGTTTTTTTTTCTCCCGAAAATAACCTCCAACGAATTCAGATATTCACTCGCAGATTACAGGAAGTGTCCCTCTTTCACGACAGCGCCGATACCGTTGTGAGAGGCTCTCTTTATGGGTGTAGGTTACGGTTCCAGGCACCCCCCCCCCTTTTTTTTTTATATATCTATTTCTTGCCGTGTTCGTAGGATAAGGGTGGTTTCTGAATTCCAATAGCCGATAGCGGAATGTGTTGACATAAGTAATGTCTCTTTTTCACCCACACTAACGCCATCTCCCCCACAGCAGAAGCTGTTCTTCCAGATGCCCCTTCAGTGTCTCTCCAAATAAATATAAATAACCAAGAGAGAGAGACCCACAATGGTTTATGCTTGCAGTGTATTTTTTTTCTTCTATGACAGTCGTATCTTTTTGGCAATAATTGAAAAAGAAGAGGAATTTTGGATTGTAGATGGCCTGATATGGAACACAGATTGGAGCAACAACAACAATTAATAAGTAATAAAGTAATAGAGAATCCGATAGTTCTACAACTTCAAGTGAGGATTCCATAGAATGGGAATCCGTAAAAAATGACTAGAACTGTAGTGATAACAAGTGGCACCGACGTATATGCGTTCGTGATGCGGGTGGGTGAGCGACGGAAATTTCGGCAAGAAAAGTGAGTAAAAGAATTCTAAATTTTTCCGTATCATTTTTGTTATTATTTGGGGCTATTCCCAAATTCAAAACCGGGTTAATAGGAGTTACTAAGATACTTTTGAATTAAAAAAATGATTTCAGAAACCGCACTTTAATTTCTGAAAGTATCGACAATGATTTTTTTGCAATTTTTTCTACAAGCATTACGTTACACGTAAAAAATATTTTTTTCTGCGAGATTGGCGAGAATCGGCCATACCTTACCAAGGCCGCGCATCGATACATAGGTTAAGAGGCTTTCGTTGTCATAGCAACGAGTGATGCGGTTCCCTCGTAGCTTCCTCTTCACTGCAAAGTTAACCTGAAACGGACTATAGCTCTCTTGTGGTTACGGCCGCAACAACAAAAAAAAAATGTCGAATGGCAACACCCACTTTTATGCAATGCAAAATCAGCGTATACAAAAAAAAAAAAGAAACGTAAATGGCGTTGGAACGGTACCTGTAGCACCATAATCAGGGCTTTCGCAGATTTGAAGAAATTTCCCGACCGAGCGTCTAGCGCACCAACACCTTGGCGAGATCTTTTTTTTTCCTCCTTCTGCGTCCTGCGCCTGCATTTATGGTGCTACAGGTACCCCGTTCTAACTTTTTTTTTTTTTTTTTTTTTGATACACTGGCCATTTTTCAATGCAAGTGGGTGTTGCCATTCGAATTGTTCAAATTTTTTTTTTTTTAGTTTTGACCGTAGCCACAGAAGCTAGGGCAGGGGTTTCCAACGTAGAGTTTCTCGCGAAACCCTTGATGGTTACAACGCTATTCAACGGAACCCTTGACGGTGACGAGGTTGTTCAGCGGAATCCTTGATGGCTGTGAGGCTGTTCAGCGGAACCCTTGATGGTTGTGAGGTTGTTCAGCGGAACCCTTGATGGTTGTGAGGTTGTTCAGCGGAACCCTTGATGGTTATGAGGCTTTTTTTCTTTCAAACCGAGCGAACACCTCAGGTCTATCACCACCTATGGGCGATTTGCTACCTAGTGAGTTGTGCCGAAGTGTAACTGTGTGTGCACCTAACAGTCTGAGTGCGTATGTAGTGTTTGGTTATAAGGCTGTTCAGCGGAACCCTTGATGATAATGAATAACCCTAGGGAACTTAAATAAATTTTTGAATATTTATCCCAAAAAAATCGTGTCCCTATACTGCCGTCTCAACAACAACATAGTCCACAGGCAAAAAATGAAAGACGGTTTCGTCACCACCTCCTCTTAATCAGAGACGATATAGTCCTCAGATCACGAGAAGAGTTACGCGACCCCCCCCCCTCTGGAGAGGGTCCATTTCGGCGCGGGGAAAGGATAAAAATTTTCCCGGGTTGCCAGTAAAGGCTGTCTTGGCGTAAATCTCTGTTACGAGGGTATTCTTCACGCTTCAGTCAACTCCGTCAGTCTTCAAGCTTGAGTGAGCTGCGCTTTTTGAGTTGGCGTTTGTTAAAAGATGTACTCGGAAATTGTTGTTTTAAATTTTAGAAGTAAATTAAATTTTTTAATTTTAAAAAATTTGAATTTTTATTAAATTTAATATTTTGAACTAAAATATTTGGTACAGAAAAAAATTCGAAGGGAGTAGCGATCATTTAGTAATGAAGGGAGTAAAATTAGTTCAAATTAATAATTAAATTCCTAAAATAACAAAATAAATTAATTGTTAAATTACTTTAAATTAATAATTTAATACAAAAGAAGAGTATTATTAATATAATAATAATAATTTATTACTACTGTAAATTATATGGCGTTTTCTTCGGTTTAATTTCTATACCGCAGCAAGAGAATGCCACCTGCTAGCAATTAGTCTTCTGTTTACCTTCTCTTATAGCCATATCATCGTCTTTTTTACTATCTCCACAGAAGCTACTCATATGGGCTTTTCAAATAGGTGACAAATGTAGTAGTGACAAATAAAAAGATTGAGCATGCCTGCTTGTCAAGTTTGCAGTTACGTCTATAGCCACATTAAGGGCATGTCCCCCAAGGGCAGGGCTGACAGGGATCCGGCCCTGGATGATTCTAATCATTTTTTACAACTATAAATTCATTTTAGAGTGATCCGTCGAAGATTCCAATCTGAGAGCCCGACTGCAAGATATGGGGCCATGCTTAAGGGCATCGGAAGAATGGTCCTCACATGCTGCAGCAGGGATCCTGGCTGGGATCTCTCACCGGCCGTCCATTCTGAATTTACAGTGTAGAAAAAAAAAGAAAATTATAAGAATTCTCCTATAGGCTGGATTTTGTCAGCCCTTCCTTCGTCTTCAACTCGTCTGCCATTACGAAGGTTACCATCAAGGTCCATGGGTTCGAATCCGGGAATAGAGCATTTGAAGCAAGTTCTTTACCTACCGAGCCTAGGGCGACCACCGATGGATGGAGCCTTCATTTCCCACCCAACTCCACTGGTTGGAAATTACCGTATGGCGATATATGACCGGAGTTGGTGTGCGGTGTAGTAGCCCATCCTTCTGGGGGCCATGGTCGAAAATGTTTTATACGAGCAGTGTTCGGCTTCAGCTTGATGCATGGAACTGATTATTAAAAAAAGGCTGGAGTTTTCGATCCCTTCTGCGGAATAAAAAATATATTTTTTGTATTAAAATAATGTGCCGTAAGTGCTCGAGCAGCCGGGCCGTCTTAAGAGCATCACGGGCTTTCCCGGGCCAAGTGATTTTTCTGAGGCCCTACCACGTAAATTCTGGAAAATTTCAATCTTATTTTTGTGAATCTAATGCGACAATGCCTTAAGACGACACTGTCGAACAGCCGGTGTTTAGGCAACAAAAACACTGCGATGACGATGTTATTGAGAGCACTGCCGTGGCGCTTTTAGTGAAATTTCTAGGAGGCCAAAATAGCGCCAAACGGGAAAGCGCCGTTGCTAATGTGCTATTCCAACACCTTCTAAAGCACATCTAGCTATAGATGGCGTTGGCTATTCTCGATGGCAGTTGCTTTACCTAAAAGTAAATAATAGAATCGTCCGACGTGACGTAGCCAGTGTTCTTCTCGTGATCGGTGGATTATATATAGACAGAACCACAAACTTTTATCAGCCAAAACACGCCTTTTAGAACATACTATAAATACAAATACAAAGGCCACAACAGACAAAATGCCCAACCCAGGTGGCTGGAAAAATAAAAAATGCCCCATAAAAAAAATAGCTGTCGTATATAAATCTAAACTATATCAAAACCACAGAAACCAAATAAGAGCTATAAAAAAACAATAAAATTATGATAAAATATAAATTTTATTTTATTCTCTAGGTCGCTGTTTTTGTCCTTCGCTCACCGTCTCATTCTTTTGGTCACTCACTTACTAGCACGCTGTTTTGGTCACTCAGATCTCGGATATTGGTACACACTCTCTAGGTCTGTACTCCCCTGAGTGGTCTGGATCTTTTTTTTTTAATGACACACACTACCACGTTAAAATTCAAAACAAAGAACAGTTTTGCGAAATATCAGTAACAAGAAAGTTTTCTTCTTTGAAAGTTCTCTTTCCTGGAATCCGTGATTTTTGAGTTCCGTGGCATGTGATCATGCGGAACCCCCCCCCCCTCCCCACACAAAAACAAAATGCCATGGAATCCCAGGCTTCTGCGGAACACCAATTGGAAACCCGTTAACTAGGGATCCTTTCCCCCCCCCCCCATACACACATCTTCGAGCTCATACTCTGAAGCACCTATATCTCGAATTTCATCTAAATTCGTTGATTTTTGCGGCCGCTCGTATCGGCTACAGCTTGACTCCATGGATGGAGTATGATGTAAAGGTGTCCTCTGAATGTCACGGAAGTGTGACAAAAACTACATCATGGTTTTGGACCTGCACGTTGTTCGCACATGGCTCTCACATCCTAGAACCAGTCCCCCCCACTCCCCATAAGCTTAAGCTTGTATTCAGCCCATGGGCGCAAGTCGTCACACCTCCCCTAATTAAATGCCAACATCTCCACAATACCGATCGAAATACTGTATTGGGTTTGAGCCCATGGCCTCCACATCCTAGAACCAGGCCGATAGGATGAGATCTTTGGAGAGCCCCTAGGCCAGGATTTCTCGCACAGATGAAAATTTCTGCCTTCGTTCCATTCGAAGCTGAAAATGTCTACCTCGGCTTCATTCGCAGCTGAAGATGCCTCCAGCGAGGCCACTCATCTTTCGGATAGTCCATGTTCCATCAACGATCGAGATTCTAGCTGAAGATGCCTGCCTGCGCTCCATTTCGCTGAGGCGCGGATCCAGAAGGCGGCGAGGGGAACGATACCTCCCAAGAGAAGAATAATATGGGAAAATTTGTCTGTCCCCTAAAAACGGGACCATGAAACGAACTTACACATCGTCCTGCAAGTGGGGGGGGGGGGCGGCTGCATCTAGTAGGGTCAAAGACATTGGGTTAGTCATTGAATATATAGGTTGTTTAAATTTTGGGGGCCTGTGGAAAATGTCCCTATTGACGATACGGAAACTAGGCCCTGGCAAGAGGCTCATATGACCCCAGGTTGAGAAACATTGTTGTACTGTATACATACCTTTGCTGTGAATATAAGCTACAGCCAAGCACAGCTGAGCTGTGAAGAGCGTCGTCACATACATTGGGAAGGTGTCGCCGGAGCATATGGCATTCCTCAAAGTTCCACCTTCTACGTACTCGGATATACAACATTGCCTGTTTAGATATGGATTAATTAGTAAAATAGTTATCAGTGGGCCCCCCCCCCCCCAACGATCCTTGTGGGTGATCCCGTGATTATGAATACAGAACTGAGTTGCCAAATGTCATGTTTTAATGTTTAAAGCATATAAGATTATAGCAGGGCCAGTCCGAACCGGACACGGGGCATTGTTAGAGCCGGACTTGGTTACCTGGGGCCATGGGTGGAGATACGGGGGGGGGGCCCCCCCCAACGTCAAAGGTGGAGTCGACTGATCTAGTGTATATATGTATATACGAATTGACATCATCATCATCTTGCCCCCCCCCCCCAGCAATAATGAACTTGCCCCCCCCCCAGACTTCCAAGTCTATCTCCGCCCATGCCCGGGCCATCGGACAGTTAACAGAATCGGGGCTCTTTTTCTGGTAATTCAACAAAGTGAAACGTAATTTTATTTTATAATCAGGTTGGTCCTCAATGCAAGGGACTCCATCAAGGTTAGGAGCCTATAGGCAGCCGCCTAGTTTTCTCAGCCAGAAGTCCGGCCCTGGGTTCCGATGCAAAAATTCGTGTGACGAATATTTTCACAGATGAAGCGAAGCCACACAACGAGGGTAGAGCTGCACTCATGGCCCCCACATGCTGCCGCAGGGCTCTCCTATCTTTGGTGGGCCCCACTGTAATGAACTTATAGTGTGAAAAACAAAAAAATAAGAATCATTCCGGTCTTCTGGGCTGAAGGCCTGTCGGTCCCCAAAAGGATGGCATACAACCCCTGAGCAGAGCCATTTTACGAAGACGAGGGGCTCCAGGGTAAATTCATGTTCTCAAATAAGGGGGTAGTCTGTTAAGACAGTAATGCGCCTAATGGCGGCTTCAGAATATATCTCTTTGCCCGATTGAGGGTGGGTGGAGGCAGGGCCAAACCAAGAGGGGAAGCGGGGGGAAGCCTCAGGTGGAAACATTTAGGGGTTGACAGTTTTAGGCGGTAACAAATAACACCTTTATAAAATTATCGAATTTTTTAAAGTTGTGGGAATCGCAAAATCATGCTTGCCCTGGGCGACAAAAAGCCTAGTTATGGCTACGGCCCTGGGTGGAGGTCATTATGTGATTAAAAGGGTGGTCTTGCATCTGAAAGGTCTTTACTTTCATTGTCCCGTTAAGTGAAGCAGGGCCTGACTTCGACACGAAAGGACCTTAGGCAAAACTGAATTTGAGGGCCTCCTGCAAGTAGGGTTAGTCAGTGATAAAATTTTAAAATGTTGGGCATCCCAAAAGTTATGGAGCCCTGGGCGAATTTCCCACTTGCCCATCCAGAAATCTGGCCCTAATGGTTTTTTTTCTTACAGCTCGGGGTAAGAGCGGAACGAGATATGGCTTACCTGACCTGGTTACTGAATTTTCCAAACAGACTAACTATATATGGATGGGCCGCCACCAAAGCCCACATCTCCGGCTCCTGCATTATTTTCTGCTGAGGTAAAAACTAAAATTAAGATTTTGTTTATTATTGAATAAGGCATTAATGAATAATAACCTTATTTTATTCTTTTTGCTTGATAATAAAACGAGCAACAGAAATGCAAAAACTTGAATTGGGAAAAAATTCTCATAAAAAAAAAGAAACAATCATTCGATTGTAGTTTTTTATTTCTAGTATGAAAGAGATATAGATGGCAGCACCTTAATATCAAATAAAGGACTTCATAGTCCCTTGGGGCTACATAGTGTATGTATTATATGTGTGTGTGTGTTTTGTGTCGTGTAAGTTTTGCGTCTTAAGGGGGTTGTATTTGTATTTGTATTTGTATTTGTAACATATGTTTGTATTTGTATATTGTATTATATATTTGTATATTGTATTATATATTTGTATATTGTATTATATATTTGTATATTGTAATTTGCTGTTTGTTCGTTTTAATTAAAAAAAATACAAGGCAATCAGGACAAGTAAGGTTCCGCGATAAGATGATAATTCCTACAGCCACTTGCTTCGAACGTAATAGCAGGGCCGCCAGGGGACCAAAAAAAGCAGGCTGGCGGGGAGGGGACAGAATTTCAGGAAAGTGTCTTAAGGGGGAGAGTTAGAGTTTTTAGGAACTCAGATAATATAAGAAGGGGGAGAAATTCAGATAAATAGAAAGGAGTGAAATTGAGATAAATAGAAAGGAGTGAAATTGAGATAAATAGAAAGGAGTGAAATTGAGATAAATAGAAAGGAGTGAAATTGAGATAAATAGAAAGGAGTGAAATTGAGATAAATAGAAAGGAGTGAAATTGAGATAAATAAAAAGGAGTGAAATTGAGATAAACATAAAGGAGTGAAATTGAGATAAACATAAAGGAGTGAAATTGAGATAAATAGAAAGGAGTGAAATTGAGATAAATAGAAAGGAGTGAAATTGAGATAAATAGAAAGGAGTGAAATTGAGATAAACATAAAGGAGTGAAATTGAGATAAACATAAAGGAGTGAAATTGAGATAAACATAAAGGAGTGAAATTGAGATAAATAGAAAGGAGTGAAATTGAGATAAATAAAAAGGAGTGAAATTGAGATAAACATAAAGGAGTGAAATTGAGATAAACATAAAGGAGTGAAATTGAGATAAATAGAAAGGAGTGAAATTGAGATAAATACAAAGGAGTGAAATTGAGATAAATACAAAGGAGTGAAATTGAGATAAAGACCAGAAAACTCAGGTAAAGGGAGGGGGAAAATTTATATAAAGGGAAGGGAAGGGAGAACAATCCAGATAAAAAGAAGAGGGAAGAAATTCAGAAAAAGAGGAATAAGTGAAATTGAGATAAGTAGAGGAACAAAGATAAAAAGAAGGATTAGAAATTCGCTTAAAAAGAGAGGGGACAAAATAAAGAGGAGAGAAACACTCAGATCAAAAAAGAATCAGGAGGAGGGGAGGAAATTCAGACAAAAGGGTGAGAAATTCGTTTAAAAAGAGGGGAGCAAAATTGAGATGAAGAGAAGGCGAGAAACTCAGGTTAAAAGAAGAAAAAAAAATTGAGATAAAGAGAAAGAGAGAAACTTAGATAAGAAAAAGGAGAAGAAATTCAGACAAAAAAGGGTGAGAAATTCGTTCAAAAAGAGGGGGGAATTGAGATAAAGAGAAAGGAGAGAAACTTAGATAAAAGGAGAAGAAATTCAGATAAAAAAGGGTGAGAAATTCCTTTAAAAAAAAGAGGTCAAAATTGAGATGAAGAGAAGGCGAGAAACTCAGGTTAAAAGAAGGAAAAAAAATTGAGATAAAGAGAAAGAGAGAAACTTAGATAAGAAAAAGGAGAAGAAATTCAGATAAAAACGGGGAAAGCAGAGAATAAAGGTGGGAATCAAGCAAAGAAAAGTCAAAGGTGGGAAAGAAGTTCATTTTAAAAAAAATGCATGGAAAGGAGGATGAAGAAAAAGGCAGGGAGGTGTGGTGTAGACATTTAAGCCCCGTTCACATGTGCAAGATTGGGGGTCGATTTGGTGATAATTACCGGCATGACAATTTTTTTCCCCTCGAGGGGGAAAAAAGGTGGGAGAGAAGTTCTAACACACAAAAAAAGCCCATCTTTCTTGGGGTGGATTGGTGGTCGACACCGACCTTCTCTCCCATAATCCTTTGCGCCGCGAAAACTACTGTAAGCTCCTTCGTCAGCCATCTTGAATCAGCCCCACTTCCGTTAAACTCACGTAACCAGTGACGACTTCCGGAAAGAAGAGGTGGGGTTACCGGCATAAACTAAACGTCATGTGAATGGTTTGCAGCGAAAATCCCCGTTACCGGGAAATTCCCGGGATGTTTTATTGCACATGTGAACGGGGCTTAAGAAAACTTATGGGGGCTGGAAATTTAAGAAAGACTACACACAAGCAATTCAGAATCCAGAATAAATGCGGGGGGGGGGCAAGAATAAAAACAAATAAAAAGTCGGGCAAAATATATATATATATCCAGCGAAAAAAAAAAGGGATTTTTTTATAAAAGCAATTATAGGATCCGGAAAGGAGACAGGAGGGGGCAGATATAAAAAAGAAAAGAAAAGTAGGGGGGGGGCTAGAATTATCTGAAAAGGGGGCGAGCAAATAAATTCTTGAAAGGGCCGGGAATGAAAGTTCAGGAAAAAAAAAGGAACACGGGGAGGGGGAATGCAGAAAAAGGGAAAGAAATTCAAACAAGAGCAAAAGGGATTTAGTAGAAATTCTGGATCAGAAATCCAACTTTTGATTTTCCCCTATTTTAGAGTAAGATATTAAATCCCTCATATTCTCCCGTATTTTGCTCAATGAAAAAGCCTATTGAGTCTTCGTCATATTTTCTTTACAATTATGCGGTAATTATAATAATAATAATAATAACGAAAGAATGTGTCACCTCGAATTTGCTCCTTTTCCTGACTTTGAGGGTGGCAACCTGCCTACTCTCACGATGCACGACTCTGAAGACGGGTCCGTATTTACCAAGTCCAATCACGTTCAGGTTGGCAATCAGATCGGGAGACCATTTCATATTCGGGACTCTGGTGACGGTTCCGGCGGTCTGCAGATAAAACAGAAGGTGTAACTATAGAGCTTACGTGCTAGACTCACGACCCGCGGGCTGAATGTGCCCCGCGATCTTAAACCTAGTTTTGTAAAAATGAATGAAGCAGCGCAGTTCTAGATCACTTGAGTGGCGGGCGGCATATTTGCAGATCATTTGAGTGAACTGCGGCACAGTTCCGGAGCACTTAAGTGACTCACGTGCAGTTACAAATCTCAAGAGACTCGCGGCACACAATCTCAGGATTTTTAAGTGTTCCGCGAAACAATTACAGGTCACTAAAGTGGTCCGCGGCATATGTATTTACAGATCAGTTGAGTGGACTACGGCTCAAGCGGCGCTATTCCAGATCAATTAATTAAGCGGCTTATGACACGTTTCCTTCAGTGAAGTGGCCCGCACTCTCCTTAAGGTCGAACACCCTTGCTATAGAGCATAGTTTCCCAACCTTTTTCGTCCCATCGCCCCCCCCCAAACGCCATCTAACCCATACAATCCTATGTTATACCCGTAGCTTCTACCGCCCCCCCCAGGGGGCGTTAACGGCCACGTTGGGAATCACTGCTGTAGAGTAACCTTATGATCCGTAATTTTAGGGTCGCACCCGTTCGGTCAGTACCATTTACGACTTAAACATTACGCCCAATTCCTGTGGCCACTACGTAGATTTAATAAATAACCGTAATTTTTTTTCATTTGCATTAGTCCGTCAACAGGTCCGCAAATCATTTCTCCGGTTTCCGACGGTCCGCAAAATTATTCAACTGCTTTCCCACCGGTCCGCAGTTGTAAGAAAGTCGAAGCCACACTGCCTTATTATATCCATTTACAAAGCTCCGCTGCAAGTGGCGTCCGAGAAGGGTCTGCTTTGGGTACTTGAGGTACCCGCGGTAATGTTATGGCATGGGTCTGATCACCTGAATTGAATCAGGAATCAAAATTTCCTACGTAAAGATCAAGAAACTTGAAATTCAGGTTTTGAACCAAGCCCGTGCTGAGTTGCGGGCTACATCGCTTGCATAGGCGGAATAGACTTATAAGTCGGGTGGGGGGTGGCACGATGATGATGAAGTCAATTCATATATACATATATACATTAGATCATTCGACTCCACTTTTGACACTACCGGGGGGGATTTCCGCCCATGGTCGCTTGTAGCGTCGGTCCAGTGTGGAATGCGCCTAAAAGATCACGATGAATTTGTAATGCGATTAATGTCGCGATGAATGAATCTAGACTACACTTTATATCATTGGTAACTCACCCTTTTTGGAGAGTACGGGCCACTTCGTTGGTTTTGAAAACGTGTCGCGGGCCACCGGAGTGAGATATGGAACTGTGTGCGGGTTACCTAAACGATCCGTAAACGTGCCACGGACCACTCGAGCGATCTAGAACTGTGCCGCGATCCACTTAAGTATGTGAAACTGCACCGCGGGTCACTTAAGATTTTTAAATGTACTGCGGGCCACCTAAGTGATCTGGGACTGCGCTGCAGGTCACTCAAGTGGTCCGTAAGTATACCTTTTACTTTTCGTTTTATCACCGGACGTGCCCCGCCCCGCATCCGACACAGACATCAGAGTGTTCCTGTAAATATACCACAGGTCACATGAGTACTCTGTAAAAATGTGCCACTTATTTCCTTTTCACAAAATTAGGGCCACATCAGATGACTCCAAGGGCCACATTTGCCCCCCCCCCTCCACCCTCAACCCATAGGTTGAGCATGTACGCTTTATATCAATCCAGCTCAGACCAGATATCTCAAATACAAGGTTAGATCCACGCAGAAACAACAAATCCCCGTACAGATGTTTACTGATACTTTACGCGATTAATTAGTTGTACAAAATGATCGCTTCAGGCCAAGGCCGTCTTAAGAGCATCATGGGGGGCCCCCCGGGCCAAATGATCTTTCTGAGGCCCTACGTGGTGAATTCTCGGAAATTCCAACCACATTTCATTTTTGTGAGGCCCCTTTTCTCTTGAGGCCCCCGGGGTGGGCCCATGTGGTAAGACGGCACTGCTTCAGGCAAAATCTTGTAAAGTGAGATCGCGCGTAGAGCGAAGGATCGGAATCCATATCAAAATGAAGATTGATCTGAAGATCTGAAGTTGGCTTCTCGGCAACTAGGGGGGGGGGGATGGTAGAGAAGGATCAAGAGTGGATGATGACGCGAACTTCGAAGCTATACTCTGTTCGTTCTAACTTGGGTCCTGATGTAAATAAAAGCACGTGTTTGATGCCCAAAATGATTGGTTGAAGAACATTTCACCTTTTCTTACTGTGCAACACCGCCAAAAATATAGTCCTTTGTCGTTTGCCACTCATACCATAAAATGCCTCATAATTTTTATTTTTTTTAAATATTTATTTCATATTATTTCAAAGTTATCTGGAAGACGGGAAAAAATATTTTTTTAAAGATTGGTCAAAGTGTTTTTGCTGCTATGTCTTCAGGGTGGGTGTTGACATGATGCGCCTTTCTTATTCAAACATTACGGTCCCCTTTTTAAACGGAAGTTTCATTTTATTATTATTACTCCTATTCGCAAACAGATTTGATATACACTTGTATACGCTTCTTCAAGAGGTCTTGCAAGAAAAAGAGTTTTCTTCTTTATCGTTTGATGACATAAATGAAATATGCGTGTCTATCTTGTTTGGCAGAGCCATTTGAAAATGCATTTCTTTGCAGCTGCTCTGGACTCCTATAAACAAATTTCTGTCAACAAGATTTTTTTTTCTCACCCACGCGCTTTGATGTACACTGGATACGGGGGGGGGGGAGTGGGGGGGGTCACTTATCGTTCGTGGTGAATATATGCATTACGAAAGACTTCGCACTTCTGCTTGAGCAGCTTGTTGGGAGGAATTGGTTTCGTCGAAGGCGGCGAGCCGAAGAAGTCTGAGGATTATCACGTAAACATGAAGGTAAAGTTTCGAAAATCTAGTTCGAAAGAGAGTAATGCTCATTTTTGATTCAGTTAGCCTCATTATGACAGACACTATAGATCCGGTGAGAAAGCCTGGCCTGGGGGCCCATTAAAGATCCCAGTTCAGGGGCTCCTGCTGCAGGATGTTGGGGTCATGGCTCGCAACCCTCGCACGGATAAAAAACCGAAATTGTCTTGACAAAAAACAGGATATCAACAACAGGTTGAAGTAAAGAAACGAAATAATGTGGACGACTCACTCATCAAATTGGAACTTCTACAGCCAGTGGATTATTATGAAATATTTAATTATACAGACCAGCAAGAAAAATAAAAAGCGGCAACACAACGGCAAGTTGTTCGTAATTTGTTTCAGGTTATAATTGGCAGCATATCCGGCCCAGGAAAATCATACCGCGTAAATTAGCTCAGAAATAAAATTGTAAAATTCTGAAGAAAAAAAAGTAATAAGAAAAAAATGAGGATTTTTTTTTTTCTCTATCTGCCGTAAAATAATAAACAACTCGCACAAACTTTTGTAACGACCACGGCCCCACATCCTGCAGCAAGACCCCCCCCCCCCCCAGGATGTGATCTTTGACGGGCCCTCAGACCAACCTTTCAACAACCCTTCTATATAGTAAACTTTTAGCATAAAAAAATGACGAGAATTGTCGCAGGCAATGTCCGGGCTGGAGCAGTGTCATCCCAACTCTTGAGGAGTATGCCATGATAACGACAGAATACCTTATCGAACTTTTTTTTGGGAGATTTATTTCAACAAAATTTGGAGAACAGTGAAAAAAAAATTTCCAGGAAAATTCTTCGTAACGAATTTACAATCTCGCGTTTTAGGAAAAAACGCACGTGTTCGGAACACGTAAGGGGCGGGTAAAATTACAACCAATAGAGATAAAGGATGCGGAGTGATATCAAAAATTGGTACAGCGGTTTGTTTACATCAGGACCCAAGTTAGAGCGAACAGAGTATAGTTACTGGGGCGGAATGCCAATAAAGATTGAAGAGCATGAAAATGTTCGCTGAGCGATTAGGAGTTTGCGTTCCTACGGCAGTGAACCACACTCGCCACTGTTCGACTTGCATTAAAACAGTACGCGCACTGAAGTTTAAGCCTAGCACTTCTAAGAACCGGAACGGAAGTGACCGTCAAGGCTCTTCGAACGAAAAAGTAGTACAGGCGCGCAAACTGGAATGGAAAACTGTCGGAGTGAAGAGAACGCGCAAAATTGCGCTAGCGATTCGGAGTTGCCAATGCTACGGTAGTGAACCAGTAGCTGCCGTTAGAGCCTCTAGCTTTTTTTTTTTGTTGCAAATCATTGGTTACCGTGGGGGCTACGTAACTTTTACGTTTCTTCTCGTAAATAATATCGAATTTTTTCGGTTCGAGAAGCCTCACGGGAATTGGAAAATATTTCGTGCAACGGGTGTACAAAACGATTATGCCGACAAGTTCTAAGAGCAATTAATTCTTTTGTATAATAAACCCCCACAGGAGAATCAATAAATAATAATACACAGTTTACAAATATTATTTTGGTTCCCGTAGGGTTTCGTATAAGGGCTGGTTTTATAAAAGACCAAGACCGGGTCTTTTGAGCATCCGGATTAGTTTTTTATATGTTTGTCTTTGGAAACAACGGTGACTGTTGGTCTAATCAATTTACTTTTTCTTTATATTGCATGATCATGAATATGGCACGATTAGCTTATATATTACGAATTCCTTTTACGAAATCCTCTGATCAAAATGAAAATTTTTTAATTGCTACGGAAAGGCTACGTGCCATTTCGGCCTTTCCGAAAAGTCCACAATTTTGATTTTCTTGACTGAAGCTTAGATATAAAGCTTGACTTCGCGGCAGTTGAAGGAGGGGGGAATGGTAAGAGACAGAATGAATGATGATGATGCGAACTTCGAAGCTAGTCAAGGGGACGGAATCTCAGTAAAGAGGAGTGCGTGAAATTTCGCTAAGCGATTTGAATTTTTCCGTTGCTGCGGCAGGGAACCAGCGACTTGCGCTAACAATGCGCGGAAGTGCGAGCACAACCATCGCCTCCTAGAGATAGAAGGCCTCTGCAGTGTTTGCCATAAACGTCATTCAGACTACCCATAGCAAGTTTGCCACACAGCATCGTATTTCGTTTCTTCTTATTTTGGCGTCGAATCTTCCTGATTGCCTCACAAAAGCCACGTAGTGATTGGATGTGGGGCATAGAAATCGCCAATGCTGAACTCGATCATTTCTTTTCCATGGTGATGGTTCAACCATCACCTCGTAGAGATAGAAGGCCTCCGCACTCTGCCTGTGACGTCAATAAGTAGTCTATTTTTCCTCAGAATATTCAGGGGAAAAAAAAATCCCTGCTTGTGCCAGTATCAATGTTGTGAGGAAAAGAAATGATCGAGCTCAGAATTGGCGATTTCTACGCCCCACATCCAATCACTATGCGGCTTTTGTGAGCCAATCAGGAAGATTCGACGCCAAAATAAGAAGAAACGAAATACGATGCTGTGTGGCAAACTTGCTATGGGTAGTCGGAATGACGTTTATGGCAAACACTGCAGAGGCCTTCTATCTCTAGGAGGTGATGGCCCAACACTTCCAAGAATCAGAGTTGCCGTCCAAACAAACTAGAAAGGAGGTTATGCAGGCTCTTCAGACGAGAACGAAATATCTAGTGTTTCCCCACCTGGCACGGAAGTGGTCGCGCCCAGACACGTATATTAGAATGGAAGGAGGTTGTCCCGACTCCTCAAACTAGAACGAAGTGCCGTCCAGGCTATTCTATCTGGTACAAAAGTGGCCGTCCAGGCAAGCAAACGAAAGGCTCTTCAAACTAGAAACGTGCGAGCACAGCACGGCGATCTTAATTCTCGCCGTGTATTTTTTCCGGTAATGAACGCATAGCAATTAGGTGTGTGTGCATAGAATTGAATTTCCTCTTGTTGCAAGTTATCGGTTACCGTGGGGCTCCATTTCTTAAATTCAAGGTATATTTGCTTAGTTTCGAGAATCCCCACGGAATTCGAAAAAAAATGTTTTGTGCAACTGATAACGCATATTCCCCCCCCCCCCATTGCCCGGTCCGTCTTTTGGAACTTTCAACTATTTTTACGGTTTTACGAAGCCCCACGGGAATCAGAATAAATGATAGCCCCTATTTCCAAATACATACAGTATTAATACAAATACAACGCCACAACAGGCAAAATGCCCAACGAGGTGGCTGATTAAGTTTTACTGCCGGTATACACGTGTTACCGAGTAGCACGAAAGCACGCTTATTTCGAGCACATGCTACCAATAACCAATTGATTAACACGTGCATTCGAAACATGATTTACTACGTTGTTATTATTTTGTAACAATAGTTGTGGATGGGGGCGGATGAAAAAATTTTAAATATATTATTTCTTAAAAGGAACATTGAGTGCTTATGGAGTGTCGACTGTACAATAAAAATTGCTCATAGATTTTGTTCATTTTTGTGGAGTAATAATTGATAAAATCGGAAAATAGCGTACACATAATTTTTTGTGAAAATTTTAAGAGCAGGGCATAGTTTCCTCCCTCCCCCTCCCCTAAAAAAAACATTATTTCGTGTTGCTCAATCAATAGAGACGCGTAACTTTCGTAAATAACTAATCCAAATTTCTCAAAAAATATATATACAGGGTGTTCCATCAAGACCACCCAAACTCTGCACAGCCAGATTCCTCGCTTGGAATACATAAAAAATGCCCAAGGAACTGTACCGGTACAACACCTTCTACAGCATGCTTTAGAACAGTGGTTCTCAACCTTTGGAAGTCCGCGGCCCGGTAAATCGCTTTTGCGTAAGTGAAAGGCCCGTTCATACACGCAACTAACGAAAAATGAATGGGAAAAATGAAACTGCGAATCACTCACGGCCTGGCGTGACCGGTGTTAGGGCCCGGTATTGGGCCGCGGCCCGGCGGTTGAGAAACACTGCTTTAGAAGGTATTGACCTGTACGATCCATAGTTTCCGAGAAAAATGAGGAAGAAAAGTATGACGTCATATCCGTTGCAAGGGAAAAAAATTTTCCACGTCATTTCACGGCGCGCGCATTTCATTCCTCGATATGCGCGGTGGATATCTTGAACATCTTCCTGTGCAAGTACCGATGTGTCAATGTTTCCAATAAAAAAAAATTTTCCCTTGTACCGGATATGACGTCATATTTTTCTTTCGCATTTTCCTCGAAAACTATGGGTCGTAGAGGTACAGTTCCTTGGGCATTTTTTATGTATTCCGAGCGAGGAATCTGGCTGTGCAGAGTTTGGGCGGTCTTGATGGGGCACCCTGCATAATTTAATAATGAGAAGAAGAAAAGGAATTTCAAAACCGTTTTTTTTTTTTGAATCGATCAAAAAGTCTTTTGTTACTCACTTTTTCTGGTGGAAAAGCTTCGTACACATAGCCTCCTTCGACATTCAACGCCACCAGGAAAGTCAGATCGTTTAGGAAATTCTCCACGACTTTCTTCGTGTCCTCCTCCGCTACCGCCGCCGCGGTCCACAGGCCGGGACCCACCGCCGACGTCCGGTAGCCACAGAAACTGATGGAAGAGTCGTAGTGAAATCTAGAAGGCTCGGCGCGTTCCCGTTTGCAGGTCAGTGTATCGCTGATGATGGAGGACGATCTTGGCAGTTCTTGCAGGCGGATTGACAGCTCACTCACAGAAACTCTGCTCGGCCTATATGTAAAAAATGTTAAACACGCGTCAGTACATTTTGAAGTAAATTGAAAATTATTTTGTGTGTTTCTACCACTTAATGTATCAATCAAAGTAAATAAATTAGTTTCTTTGTACTGTTGAACGTTAAAGAGCTACGCGCGTTCAAAAATGCATGTTCCATTTATGGAACATTGACCTTTCAAGAGATCGGGATTCTAGCAATATCTAATGTGCAGTGCGCTGCTGCTTCGATTTTCCCGTTCGAACCCCAGGATGTTGTCATCGTTCGACATGTGTATAAGGGGCTAATTCTGGGTAATATGGCACATGGGAATGTGCTTTCTGGGGTGGATTGTTTATATTGGATGAGCACTTTTTTATTCTTGCCGGGGCGCCGGAACATATATGCTCATGTTGCTAAAGCAATACCAATCATTTGAATGATATTGCTCAGCAACACAAATCATCATTCGAATATAGCTCGTACCCCTCAGTTAGGGCGATGGAAGATTTACCAAAAACGGGACATTTTTGTTGAATGCGTGACGTATGGGCTTCATACATATCCAAGTGAACATTATGTTCATTACTCGAGCAATACAAAACATTTTTGACTTCCGGCGTCCCTGATTCTTTCATTCTTAGAAATGTATATTTTACGAACTACAGACTAATCAAACCGAGTTCGACAAGCCTAGATAGCCTTGTTCTGTTCAGCTGAGTGTAACCATAACAAAAAGATATCACACATTAGAAGAAGCTGTAGGATATTTAGAAATTCTTTCAGATTCCGAATTAGAGGATGTAGATATATGTCAATTACGTGCTAATGAAAATGGGAACATCGTGGATGAAGATGATATTGTTGAAAATGATCTAGTATCAACGGTTCCAACTGATGTATATGAAATGCTAGGTAATTTTGCAACAACGAGGATGAGGTGTTAGAAAACTCCTGAAACGTGTTGTTCAAAAGAACAAAAAAGGAGCAAAACCTAAGTGTAACACTCAAGTTTCAAGAAAAGGCAAAACTGTTTTGAAGCAATCCGAGAAAAAACATTATTGCATGGGATAAAAAGTTATTTTTAGAATCCGAACAAAACCTCAGCTCTGGATTCCATTGGAAAGGATTTGCCATATGACCATTATAGCACGTTGGTTAGTTGAACCTTACGAGTTGAATGGTGCTACTATCCCGGATGCAACTAGGGTTACCGATTTGGGAATTCTTACTGACGAGCGGCTTAGGTTTTCTGAACATTGTTCAGCGGTGGTCAAAAAAACGAATAGAATGCTTGGTCTCATTTTCAAAAAGGTATCTTCGCGTTCTCCCAAAGTCATTCTTCCGCTTTTTCGAGGCTTAGTTCGTCCTTTACTGGAGTATGCTGTAAGGTTTTGGAGACCATACCTACAGAGGGACATAGACTTGGTTGAAGAGGTGCGGAGAAGAGCTACGCGTGTCCTTATTGGCACACGGGGCTTGAGTTATGAAGAGAGACTTCATTTTTTGAATATGTTTACATTGGATGAACGCAGGTGTCGGGGAGACATGATCGAAGTGTTCAAAATTTTCAGCGGGATGGATAGGATGGGCCATGAATTATTAGTACACCGTTGATCGACTGCTTTTACAAGGGGACACCAGTATCGATTGGTGAGGGACAATGCAAGGTTATGGTGTCGCAGGGAATTTTTCTCTAATAGGGTTGTTAATAAGTGGTATAGCTTACCCCCGGAGGTAGTAAATTGTAACACAATTAACACGTTCAAAAAGAAATACGATAAACATGTTAATTGTAGTAAACACGTAAATCGAGAAGCTCTATCCATACTCAGAATAAGACAACCATAATATTCCTTATGGGCATTGTATAATATTTTATCATGTGTATATATTGTTTACAACTTTTTGCTAATTGCATTTTAATTGGGTTGCTGTATTTTTTGAAATATATGACATCCATATTTTTATGGGCATCTTTTTCTCAGCCACCTCGTTGGGCATTTTGCCTGTTGTGGCCTTGTATTTATTCAAAGTTGCGAGAAGCGGTTCTTATTTCGCATTTGGAATTCCGAAGAGAAGTGACAATGGACCTTCTACGAACGAAGGAGTGGTTAATTATTCATCCAGGTCCACGTTGTCAACTAAAAAAAAGATGTCAGGTCATCTGATGGTCATTATATTGTGTCTGCACGGTGTGCGGTTTGCCAAAAATGTGTATAAATGCTGCTACCAATGTGCAAACGGGTCCATCAAATATATATGTTTTCCTACTTTTAGCACGGACATCAGAAAAAAACTTGAATTTTCTGCACTCACACACACACATTTTTATGTTAAAAAAAAACAAGTATGTGTTGCGAATTTGAATTTGTAGTAGAAAATAGTAAATTTCGTGTGATAACTCTACTCTACTCCAGAAATAAATAATCGTGATAATATAGACAATACCAATTTACGCTTTCATCTCTCCCCAAGTGCCAATGTTCCATTTATGGAACATCGTGAAAAACAAAGAAAAAAAAAATTTTCTTCAAATTTCAAAGTTGATCTATGTATAGGCATGCAAAACGACCCCGAATTACGAATTTCAAAACAATAAGTGACTTTGTTCGTAGTTCGGCCTTTAAACGGTTAAGAATATTTCATATTTTCATAAAGGGTGGTTGATGACGTAAACATCATCCAAAACCCCGTGCTCCTTTGTCTTCAAAAGTCAGCACATCGGAACCCCCCCCCCCCGCATCGATGCTGACGTAATACTTGAATGAACCCTTATTACAATCTGCCCTCGGTATTGAAGGATTTCATATATTCGCGGTCTCTTTCCAAGTTTTTCTGGAAAGGACCGTTGCGATGAAAATTTTCGTATCGGAGCAAAATATAAAAATTGCAGTGTAAAGTAAATATTCAAAAAAATCCCTCCTAAAAATGTTTGTTTTGCTTCTGAAAATGTTACTACAAGACTGTTGTTTAAATGTTTCTGCCCCCTGGCAGCCTTCTGACTGCAGGTCTGAGTTCGAACCCCGGTCCGGGCCCGAATGTTTACTAACTCTAAGGAATTCCCTGGGCAGGATCGTAATGACCTCTTGGAAATGCGTGATGATCACGTTGTAAAAGTGAAAAACTTGCAAGGAAAATTCGAAATGTTGATAAGGTTATATCTTCATTGCTGCGGGTTTCCCGTTATTACGGCATCAACGAATCTACGTATACAGGCCCTGTCATTTCTGGGGGGGGGGGGGGGGGTTTGATTAAAATTTAATTTTTTTCCCATTAAACTATTATTGATTGTGAAAGGAGGCTTTCAGTTAGAACCCCTATAATATTATTTATAGCGTTATTAGGTATGGCATTAGCTTATTTCTAAAAGAAAAAAGAGTATGTTATGCAGGTGGTCGCATTCTTTATCCCTGAAAAATGCCTGGCCTTTCTTTCTGCCGTTAAAGAATAACAGAACTATATTAACCAAAAGAAAAAAACATGCTTAGAGCATCAAACGAAAAGGGAGGCTAAAAAAGATATCTAGCAATTTTTCCCCCTTGAAAACCTCCCCCTCTCGGAGTTACCATCTGATCTGGAGGTACCAATAGCGCGCACAAGGTGAATTCTTGCAGTTTCATTTCGGCGATGCTTCCACTATTGATGTTCCATAGTAGACTGTAGTATGGATATCTCTAGATGACGATTGCCCCGGGGCGAGGCAACATCGACCGTCGTTCGGAGTGTTAAATGCATGTCTTCCTGGGAACCTCTGAACTGTCATGCCATGATGTTTTTTCCCTAGGGAGGCTTGAGAACATCTTCGAAATTTTCATTCGTAAAACACCGCCCCATCTCCCAATCATTCTCTTATATATTCCGGAAGATGGATATACAATATATAAATTCTAAATTTGATTTTTTTCTCGATCTAATTATTCACCTAGTACATACAGTACCGACATTAGAGATATTTTATTTCATGAACATTTCCGGATCTTCAATCCTGCGAACTACGCGGCCGCAAAAGGCGCCAACTGAAAGGGGTGATTTTTTTTTAAATCACCAAAACGTCATCCGCTTACACTTGAAAAATGTCCAGAACATGAACAGAGAGTTCATGCATAAAAACATTTAAGAGCACAAATTTCCGAACATTTAGGATGTAGGCAACGTTGCTTACAGCCCCGGTAGTTCATTGCCTACTATTAAATGGGTTATATCTGAGGTTTTGGCTGATTGCAGCTAGTGTTGTTAATATTCGACACACAACCTATTCCCAGACCCGTTCCGCAACGCTGCGTTACACGCGCAGTCTCAGCTCTCGTGCTCGCCGTCCAACAATATCCATGCCCAAATCCTTCAGCAACGGTTAAAGCAGACTATCATCAACGCTCGGTACGACGGCCACACGGAGGCAGTGAAGAGGCTTCTCGCTCAGCTACCGATCAGTTCGCAGTCTTACAGCATCAGCCACTACTTGGATTTGGCTCTGTTCAGCTACGACGATAAGTGGGTGTCTGTGATGGAACGACCTAAAGCTTGCGGTGATCACCCCGGAGGGTAAACGCCGGGGATATAATATGTGTATGATATGTGTATAATATGTGATGTCGAATTTGAATATTCAAATATCGCGATTGCAATGTTGGATTTCGTTTGTGGCAAGAAACTTTAAACAAGTAATAACATTGAAGAGCTCATAAACAGTGAATCCCATTTATAGCGTTTTCCAAAAACTCATGAAAAACGTTGTTGGTGGGAAAACGTTTTAAACGGGAAATTTCAATAAGTGTTAGTAAAAGTTAGGAGATCACGAAAATAAGTCGTACTAAGCGAGAAAACTTTCTAAGTGTGGGGACGTTAAGCGGAATATGCTGCAGTAATTTTAAATTAATCTACGTTTTCAAATGTAGTTCTAACGTGTTTCAGAATGTTTTCTTCATTTTTGTGAATTCCATATCCCCCACATTCTGGAGCAGGGCCCCCTAGGCTGAGATTTTTAGCGGGCCCCAAGCCAGACTTTTCACGGGCCCTTCCGTAATGAATTTATTTCATGACAAAAAAAAGGATGGTTATTGTCCCGGATCCCAGGCCTGGAGCCCTGTCAGCAGTGTCGTCTTAACGCATGGACACACCCGGGCACGGTCCGTGGAGCCTCAAGAGAAAAGGGGGGTCCTCACAAAAATGAGATATAGTTGAAATTTTCGAGTAGCATACATGTAAATTTGCCAGGTAGGGTCTCAGAAAAATCACTTGGCCCAGGGGCCCATGGTGCTCTTAAGACGGCCCTGACACCCGAACAAAGTGATATGTATCTGAGTCCCCCACACTCTTCTGGCTGGAAATGCTCACCTAATAATTTTCATGAAAAATGCTCCGAAAAAAAGTTCACCAAATCCTATTATTCTGAGGCCCCCAGGTGGACCCTGGCCCGTAAAAGGGCTAAGGCAACCAGAGTACTGCCTCAGGCAAATGCTGCCGAGGTCCGCAACTAGAGGGGAGCAGACACTGGGACGATAATTATCACTTTTTGTGTATTTTCCCACATTATAAACTTACTCTAGAGGGAGGGGTATGAGTTTGGCCTGGAGGCGTACCAAGTGATCCAGCCTAGGAGCCATGCTGCAGAATATGGGATCCATGGGAATATCCGGTAAAAAAATCTGACACAGAGGCCCTGCTTCTGGAGGGTGGAGGGGGGCCTGACGCATCAATATGCTTTAAGAACGGGTGACTCGAAATACCCGTTATACCTGTTATACCGTTATACTTTATTATATACCTGTACTTGTGCGGAACCTATTTTTGGTGCCTTTTGCCCACGTTGTTTTTTATCGACAAAGCTTCTCACTTTTTCAACTCGAATTTCGCACTCCTCTTAGAGCAGTGCCCAAGTGCGGATCCAGACGGGGGGCGATCGTCCCTCCCAAGAGCCGAATAATATGGGAGAAATCTGAAGATGATCTGAAAAAAAAGATCTCTCCCTCAGCTTTATTCGCAGCTGAAGATTCCTGTACCTCCGCTTCATTCGAAGCTGAATATTTCTGCCTCCACTCATTTCGCAGTTTAAGATGTGTCTTCTTTCCCAGCTGAATATTTCTGCCTCTGCTCCATTCGCAGCAGCTGAAGATGTCTACCTTTTCTCGGGAACGTATCCGGGGGAGGAGGGGGGGGGGCGATACGTAAGAACCGAATAATATTGGAAAAGTTCCGTCCCGTAAAATACAGGACGATCCTACGAACTTACGCAATTCGGTTCTCCCGACACACCGCACCTGGCGGTGCCCAATGTAGGTCGCACGGCCAAAGAACCATCCCTGGTTCTGGCTGGACAAATCCACAAAAATTTACATTCACGAATAAATACTTTTTTTTGCAAGAATAGGTCACGTATTTGTACGTAAAATTTTAACATTCCCCGCGCATTTAGGGCAATAGCCCTGATGATAACTTCGTCGTTTTCAGAAAGCATTGGTTGGCATGTTTTTCTGTAAAAGTACGTGGTGGTTTTTAAGAGCCCCACTTTGAAATAAACGAGCCAATGAGCCAAAGCAAGAATTAAAGTCAACTACTAAGACCACAGTGAAGAGAGGGGATTTCCCTTACCCAAAATGCGAGGAAAATGGCCGATGGAGATGGGATAACATGATCAGGGCTCCCACATCCTGGAGTGGGACCCCCTAGGCTGAGATCTTTTGGGGCCCCTCGGTCAGACTTTTCACAGGCCCCTTCTGTAGTTAATTTATAGCGCAAAAAGAAAAAAAATGATGAGAACTGTTCCGGGCCCTGCCAGCCCCCCCCCCCCCTTTGTGGGGGCCATGAACATGATCAAGAGTTTGTTGTTTTATTCTTTGGTTACACTCCTTCCTCCCGCAGGGCCGTCTTAAGTGCACCATAGGCCCGCACTGACAAAGTGATTTTTCTGCCGCCCTTTTCTCTCACCAAGCTAGAAATACCCACCTTCAAACTACTAAAAATTGTAACCAGGTCTCATTATCACGAGGCTCCTTTTGTACTTGAGGGGCCCTCCGGGCTGTGTCCTGGTGGGCCCATGTGTTAACATACCACTGCCCCTTCCAAAATAAATTACTGGCTTCCACTGAGATCAAATTTTCTCAGCCACCTCGTTGGGAATTTTGCCTGTTGTGGCGTTGTATTTGTATTTGTACAACTATTTTTGGTTTTAATTTGGAGGCCCGAAAAATTAAGAGACCCCCGAGAAATAGCCCGATTGTCCTGTGGGAAAATCGGTGTCCCCCCCCCCCCAACATCTTGCAGCAGAATCCATAGGCTGGGATATTTGACGCCCCCCCCCCCTAAAGTGAATTTATGGTGTTAAAAAACAAAGATATGATAATAGAGAGAGAGAGTACTGTACCTGGGCGCAGGCCCGTGGCCAGAAATTGTGTTTGGAGCGGGACCACTTTCATTTTGGAACCAAAGTGATAGAACAATAGATTTGGCTATCTTTTCCCCTTTTTCGGTCATTTTCTCACTTTTCGGGGGGAACCCAAATCTCCAAGTCCGTCCCCGCCCGCAACGGCCCTGCCGGGGCAAAGGCCAGTGCCGTCTTAACGCATGGGCCAACTCGGGCACAGCACAGAGGCCGTGAAATAAGATCTGACTAGAATTGTAAGAACCACGACTGAAACCGATACGCTTATTGGTTGCGTTTTCAAGTTCTATAAAATAACTTTTGTCAATCTTTTATAGTGTAATACCGGACTTACGATAAGAATTTTATGGGCTACTCCCTATCGACAAGTATTTTATCGGCTGATTATGCCCCCTCCCTTCTTCTCGCAAGCGTCGTCTTAATGCAAGGGGGCACACGAGCACGGCCGAGAGGAGACGGGCCTCAACTGTAGAAAGGGGCCTCATGAATATACGATCTGATAGAAAAATTTGAGAATAAACACGCAAAAATTGGTAGGCAGGTATTTTTTTCCAGCCCGAAAAGAGGAAAGGAATCTCTGCCCGTGCGGGTTCTATTTTTGGTGCCCCCGATGACGTTTCTCAGCTCAACAAATTTTTTTTTACCTTCCAACTCGGATTTGACACCCTTTCCTAGAGAGGTGCTCCATATGGCTGCACAGGTAGCACGGCCTCTGGGGGCTGAAAGGCTTCAGCCTAGTTTCGTTTAATTTTTTTTTTCATACTATAAATTCTTTATCGAGGCACCAGTGAAAAATCTGGCCTCTAAGACCCCAACAAGGATCCCAGCCTAGCGACCCCTGCTGCAGGACGATCCCGACTAGGCGAATTAAAATCATCCCGAATTAAAATTAAAATCTCTAGAAAACATTAGGACATTCATTTTTTAAAAATATGGTTTGTGCTGCCATCTACTTTAAAAATCAGAATTGCCTTATGTGGTGATAGGTAAAAAAAACTAAATTCTTCATTCAGCTTTGCTCCTTATAAACAAAGCTGCTGACCTGAAAGTTTAAATTTCCAGTTCAGTTACTTTTTTCAAAACACAAGGAGACATTCAAAACGAAGGACCTCCAAACAAGCAGACGACAGGTAAGATCGTAAGTGGATTTCCACATTCCAGTTCATAGTGTAAGTGCTGCCATCTAATCTCAAATTTAACAGTGACTCATGTGGTGATAGTGAAGTTTAAAGTAAAAAAACTATATTCTTTATTCCACTCAGTTCCTTGTAAACAAAGCTCATAAACTGAACTGGAAATTTAAACTGAAAGTTCGGTTATTTTATCTGGGCATAAGGAGACGTCCAAAACAAAGAGCCTCTTAATGAGCAGACGACAGACAGTTTGTTCGGTTCCCTACAAGCTCCAGCTCACAAACAGAACTAGAAGTTCGAACTGCCAGTTCAGTAATTTTTTCAGGACACAAGGAGACGTCCGAAACAAGTAATTTGGAGAAGAGCAGACGACAGAGTTTCTGAGGCTTGATTTATACTATAAACATGTATTTTTGAAAAAAGAAATACGATAAAATGTTGGGGTTTCGAAAAGCTATCCATTAAGACAACCGTAAGTATTCTTTATGGGCATTGTATAATATTTTATCATGTATATATACTGTTCTTAATTACATTTTTATTTGGGTTGCTGTATTTTTGAAATATATGACATCTATATCTCTGTTATGGGCATCTTTTTCTCAGCCACCTCGTTGGGCATTTTGCCTGTTGTGGCGTTGTATTTGTATTTGTATTTATATACTGTTCGTGCTGCCATCTGATCTCGAAATTTCAGGAACTCATGCGATAATGAAAAAAAATATATATAGAGAGAGAGGGTTATTTTTTTTTTTTATAGAATATGCAGTCGAATCCAGTTTTAACGAATACTGTTATAGCGAAATTCTCGTTTTAACGAACACTTTTCTAATCTCCCAAATAAGTTTACATAGGAAAAATACAGCGACCTGGAATTCCTTTATAACGAAATTTCCTTATAACGGAGTGATTTCTCCAGTCTCTTGGAGTTCGTTATAACGGGATTTGGCTGTATATATATAAAAATTTTTTATGAGACGAAAATTTCGGTAACAAAATTCGTACAATTGCAATAATCGATTTTATGTATAAAAGATAATTATTTCTTTCCACAAAAAAATTCGGACAATATGGATGATCGAACAAATAAGTGAAAATACGGTCTTCAGATAGGGTTACCAGATTCAAAACTGAAAAAGGAGGTCGCCTGGTGCGAAGCTTAGGCAGTGCCGTCTTAACGCATACCCCCCCCCCCTCCTCCCGGGTCGTGCCCGAAAGGCCTCAAGAGAAGAGGTGCCTCAGAAAAACGAGACGTAGTTGAAGTTTTCGAGAATTTTTCAGGTAGGGCCCTCAAAAAATCCTTTGGCTCGGGGGGGGGGGGGGGGGCTTAAGGCGATCCTGCCTGTGAGCCCCACCCTTGTGGGGGGGTCATAGAATTCCAGTACTTGATTCCTTTACTTCTATTAATTTACAATGTACATTGTACATTTAAAAAAAAACATTTGATATCTTTTTGTGGTGCCCATGGCCCCCACATCCAGGAATAGGGCCCCTAGGCTGGGATCTTTCGCGGGTCCCCTGGTTAGACTTCTCATGGGCCCTTCTATAGTTCATGTATAGCGTGAAAAAGCAAAAAATTATGAGAATTGTCCCGGGTCTCAGAGCTAGAGCCCTGTCAGCCCCGGCCTTGTAGGGGGTGGGGGGGAAAGCAAAATAAGCACGTGCTTATTTTGCTTACTGGTTAATCCGACCTGGACTCGAGCCATGCTTTAAAGGGATTAAGTGGAACGGGAAGTGTATCAAAATCACTTGAGGTACTTAGGGCCTTCATAAGTCTTAACTTAACCCGGCCCTGTCGGACACTCGCGATAGCGGACAAGTAAAATCAGGCAAGCTCTAAATTTTCCCCCAAACTCTTGGTTATTAATTTTTGGTCATAAACCGAGAATTTATCATATTCAACGGTGATTATGTTTAATCCAAAGCTCGTGTTGGTGAATATGATATAAATCGTCAATTACATAATTACTTAATAAACCGGACATAACCATGGTCCACACACACACAGGATGGTTATTTCGAATGGCAATGTTGGTTTTTGCTGATACTCGCGACGTACCTCCCCGTTTTGGTTCTCATGGGTGTCCGTTATCGAGAGGTTCTACCGTAGTTGTATCAATATGAAAGCGATCGTGTGCTGCTATCTCTCCCATTCGAAAAAGTCTCTCCGCAGAGAGCAGGCACACCTACACAGCATGATACACATAACAGGAAAAAAGTTCAAACATTTTTACCGTCTTTCCTTAAAAAAACCATGAAAGACAGATGGCAGCACCAGCAAGAACACGAAACAATCATAACTCTGCCAAAAAAAAGTTGCTTTAACGCAGCGTTTCTTGACCTTTTTTTGCCCGTGGCCCCGTTGAAGCATTTTTTTTCCTCGCGGCTCCCCTGTCTTACCCAGGATCCGGGACTTTCGCCCCCGACATCTCGCCCCTGCAACGTTTCGTCCCCGTTACATTTGGCCCCCGGAAATTTCGCCCCGGTACATTTTGCCCCTGGGGCGTTTGGCCTCCGAAAAATTCACACCTGACATTTCACCTGCCCTGAACGTATGAGTGATTGACGGTATGAGTGACCGTATGAGTGATTGACTTATGAGTGACCGTATGAGTGATTGACTGTATGAGTGACCGTGTGAATGATCCAGTGACCGTATGAATGACCAAGTGAGTGTGAAATGAACTGTAGGAGTGCGTTAGAGACCGTACAAATGACTGAGCGAGTGGCAGAATGACTCACCACGTGAGTGACCGTATCAACTAGTGTGCAATTGACTTTATGAGTGAATGACCGTATGAGTGACCACGTGACTGGCCGAATGGCCGTATGAGTGAGCAAATGAATGACCGTATGAGCGACCAAGTGATTAACTGTATGAGTGATCAAGTGAGTGATAGTGGGATTGACCGTGTCAGTGACAAAGGGAGGAATTGAGCAATGGAACGTTTGAGTGAATAAGTGACTGACCGAATGAGTGACCAAGTGGGTGGCTAATTAAATACTGGTGTAAGTTTCCTAGTGAATGATTGAGCGTATGAGTGACCGAGTGGCTGACGGAATGAAAGACAGAGTGAATGCTTGAATAAATTTGCGAGTGACTGAGTGATTGAGCATATGAGTGATCAAGGGAGAGACTGAGTGATTAACCGTATGAGTGACCGAGTGACTGACCTCATGAGTGACCGAGTGGTTAACTGCATGAGTGACCAAGTGAGTGACTGTATATGTGACCAGGTGAGTGATGGTACGAGTGTTCAAGTGAGTGATCAAAGGACTGACCGTGTGAGTGACCAAGGGAGTTACTGAGTGATGGAACGCATAAGTGAATGTGTGACCAAGTGAGTTACTGCATGAGTGATGGAACGTATAAGTGAATGTGTGACCAAGTGAGTGACTGCATGAGTGATGGAACGCATAAGTGAATGTGTGACCAAGTGAGTGACTGCATGAGTGATGGAACGCATAAGTGAATGTGTGACCAAGTGAGTGACTGCATGAGTGATGGAACGCATAAGTGAATGTGTGACCAAGTGAGTGACTGCTAAGTGACCGAAAGATTGATAAAGTGAATGACTGCATGAGTGACCGAAAGATTGATAGAGTGAATGACCGTATGATTGACCCAGTGAGCGACTGAGTGATTGACAAAGTGAGTGATTGAGTGATTGGCAAAGTGAGTGATTGAGTGATTGACAGAGTGAGCAATTGAGTGATTGGCAAAGTGCGAGGGTGGAGTGTCTGCAAAGATGATCCCCCTCATCCCCTCCCTTTTTATAGGTGGTTACGTAGCACTGAGTGACCAAGTGACTCACACTTTAATGGATTCTAAAAATTTAGAATTTTCAGTTTAAGCATAAAATATTTTTCCCAAATTTACGACTCACACCGGTGTGGTCACTCACACTATCATTCATATATTCACTCATACGGGCACGCGTACGGTCAAGGTAGGCAAAATGACAGGGGGTCAATTTCCGATTCACTTGATTACTCACTGAGTAACTCATATGATCACTCACTGGGTCACTCATATGGTCAGGGCAGGTGAAATGTCCGGGGATAAATTTTCAATTCACTCGATCACTCATGTATTCATTCACTTGGTCACTCATGCGATCAGGGGAAGCAAAATGTCACGAGTAAATGTCCAACTCACTTGATCACTCATGTGGTCACTCACTTGGTCACTTGTACCATCATTCACATGTTCACTCATAGAGTCACGCGTACGATAAGGGCTGGCGAAATATCAGAGATAAATTTCCGATTTACTTGATTACTTACTGAGTCACTCATATGGTCACTCACTGAGTCACTCATATGGTCACTCACTGGGTCACTGATATGGTCAGGGCAGGTGAAAGGTCAAGGCGAAATTCCCGGCGTGAAATGTCCGGGGCGAAATGTACCGGGGTGAGATGTCAGGGGCGAAATTTCCGGGGGCCAAATGTACTGGGGACGAAACATGCCAGGGGCGAGATGTCGGGGACGAAATGTCGGAGGCGAAATATCGGGGGCAAAAGGTTCCGTGAACCGTCTTACCCAGAGTCTTCGACCCTCATCTAGAAGCAAGATCTTTTATACGTACGGAATTGATTTTTTTCAATGAATTCATACTGAGTGAAAATTTTGCAAAGAAAATTGGCCTCCAGACCACTGGCCTAGAATATATTGGTCTCCCCTCCATAGGCGGAGATTGACTTGGAAGTCTGGGGGGGGGGGGAAAGGTCATTATTGCTGGGGGGGGCACGATGATGATGAGGTCAGCTCATATATACATATATACATTATATCAGTCGACTCCACCTTTGGCGTATCTCCCCGTATCTCCGCTCATGCTTCCCGCTAATCCGAGTTCTATTCAGGACCGTCCCAACATCATGGGTGCCCTAGGCAAAGTGATGCTATGGTAGTCCCATACTTAGCCGGAAATAAACAGCCTACATATTTCCTACTTATTTTCAAAATATACTGTACTATACAAAATATCATAAGGTGGGGTCACTTATGGATATGAGACCCCCGGGTATGACCCCTCACAAGACTAGGACTGACAGAGCTGCAGCCTGGGGCCTAATATGGTTTTCATAATTTTTTGTTTTTCATACTATAAATTTAATATAGAGGAGGGGTCTGTGTATGAAAAATCTAGCCGGGGGCCTGCGAAAAAACCCCTCCTAGAGAACCTGCTGCAAAATGTAGGCGGTGATGCCCAGGTGGGTCCATACCCTAAGACGGCCCTGGTTTTGTGAGTGGGTCTGTTGGATTCTGTTAAGGTATAGTCACTAATATAAAAGCTTTTTCTTGACACCCTAATTTTTCTTCTCAGCTCTCTGCAGTCCTCCAAGCCACTTGTCATGGATAATTTCTAAATTTTCTTCCGTGCCCCCCCCCCTATTTAAGTATCCCAGTATCACTAGGGGGCCATATGGCCCCCGGTTGAGAACCACTGCTTTTACGTATCCTATATAATTAGGGTCACGAATATACATACACACATACTGTACATACAACCAGTACCTTAACTAGGATTTTTGCAGCCCCACACAACTTTAAAATTTGATAATTTTATAAGTGTTCTTTGTTCCCACCTAAAATTGCCGCCCCTTAAATTTTTCCGTCCGGGGCAGTTGCCTCCCTTCCCCCCCCCCCCTCTTCCGACTCTGTATACAACCCGTTCTGACATCTGCCGATTCTTTAGAAATTCTGCAGAGAAATGTCTGACACCTTACTTATCAAACTACCCTCATAACCTCGTTCCTGTACGTTAAGGGGGTTATAATTTAGGAGGGGGGGGGGATCATAAAAAACCTGCCTGCCTGCCTGCCTGACGTATTTATGATCATTTGATCATTTTTGTCGCACCACGATCATTTTCTGCACACGAGGGCTAATTAGACCGGGACCTACAATTTATTGCCGATTCCGAACGGCAGGCTTGTTTTTCATACTCATCGAGAGGTTGGTGCGCTAACCCCTCGATGGGGGACTCCCTGCGGTAGCAATTTTTGCTGCGGTCAAGTCACCGTTTTTTGTTGTACCCCTGTGTCAGGAAAGTTTTCTGACAAGGACGAACTGGGTATCGAACTCGCGACACCTCTAAACATCCTTTGGTACTTTAGGCGAGCATCTTATCGACCGGGCTACCGCGCCCACGTATTTATGAATGTATGAGGCTTAAATTGTAAAATCGAAGAGTGCAGTATTTTCTATGCACAGTACCTACAGTATTTCCTAAATTGAAAGTGGCCGGTTAATAAATTTTTGTGTTTTCGCAATTATCGCTTTACGGGCCTGCCCGAGACAGAATGTGGAGAGGCCACGTTATTCCCCTAGGGTCCCTTAGTAAGATTGGGGGCGCATTCCCCCATGCGCCCACCGAAAGAATCAATACAGGGGGAAGTTGGCAGAGTTCTACCCTGGGGACCTGATTTTGTATACAGACCTATATATACAGTCGAATCCCGTTTTAACGAACGCTTTTCTAATGCCCCCCAGATAAGTTTATATAGGAACAATGGAAACCCCTGGAATTCCTTTATAATGAAATTTCGTTATAACGAAGTGATTTCTCCGGTCTCTTGGAGTTCGTTATAACGGGATCCGACTGTATATATATCTATCATTTTTTTATCTTTTCTTTTTTTTAAACCAAGCACAACTCAACTCATGTCAATCGCCATGTGCAATTTACTACCTAGTGAGTTGTGCAGAATAGTGTATAAGTGTGTGTACCAAACAAAAAATCTGAGTGCATATCTAGTGTTGTGTCTGATTTTCAGTGCTGCTATCTATACTTGAGAAGTGAAGTGTAATGATTGAATATTTGTACCGTTTTGTAGGCCTGCTGCTCTCTGCGGCGAGACTTTTAACGGGGCGATCGGCTCGCATTCGTGCCTCAAAGTTGGGAACCACAGAAAAACAACTTCAGCCGACCGCCACTGTGGTGCCAGTGGGTTGCAAACCTGGGAACTCATGATACGAGTCCGTCACTATATGGACTCGTATCATGAGTTCGAAATTTGAGGGCATACATTTTGTGCAGATGGTTCACCCAGGCGGGGAGGGGCTAGAGGGGGGTGATTCCTCTTTCAGAGCTGAATAATGTAGGGGAAATTGGTCTGTAATATATGGGGGAAATTGATGGCAGTGGACCTAAACAATAAATCGCCCCTCCCGACACATCGTCCTAAATCCGCGCCTGACAAAATTATCAAATCAGAACATCGTAAGCAAAGAGTCTATTATGAACGATACACATACCTTTCTTTATTTTTCTTCTTCAGGCAGCAGCAAATATTATAAAGGAATGATTTCGCCATTCTTTATAAAATGAAATGAAAAAATAATGCAAAAATAACAGTTTTATATAATCATATAAAATGAGCGATCTTATTTCGTTTTATTGGCTCAACTGGCGTCTAGCATTTTTAGCCACGGACTAAAATATTTCATCCACGTGCAAAAATTAAAAATTTCCCGCTTTTTTTTTCTGATTTCGTACGGGATTAGTGCTGCCATGATGAATATCTGTCTACTTTGCCGCATACCAACTCCGGTCATTTTATATCGTCATACGGCTACGGCAATTTCCAACCAGAGGAGTTGAGTGAAAATGAAATCTCCATCCATCAGTGGTCACTCCAGGCTCGGAAGGTAAAGAACTAGCTTCTCGTTCTATGCCCAGATTCGAATTCGTGGACCGTGATGGTAATCTTCATAGTGGAAGACGAGCATCTCACCACGGCGCCACTCGGGAACTGAAACCCTGTCTAGTATATATATCATGAAAGTTGTCAAAATCATCGTCAACGAGTCAGTTACAAATTCGGGCATAGTTTAGAAAAAACAACCAAAAAACGGGAGATTTCCATAAAAAAAATAAGTCGGGATGGTCAAAAATCCGCTCACCACCACTCCTTCACTTACAGGCTTTTGGCAACAAATTTGGATGATCTGTATTCGAAGTATCGGCGATAAAACTGATTACCTTTTCGCATGTTTGAAATAGAAGGGAAGAAAAAAATATATTGTGGGACATATAGATTTTTACTTTCTCTCTCGCTAATATATATACGGGGAGGGGGAATACTATCGATCACCAAATAATTACACACGTGATCCTTTGTGAAAAGCTAATATGGAAAAGTGTTTTCATTTTTTTTAATTGACCAATAATTATGAGTATTAACGCATTAAAATATTGATGACGTCACTTTTGAATCCTGCCAAATTCACCGAACGTACACCAAACGGACAACCTGGCATTTTTAAGCTAATAGCAATGTCACAAACTAAACATAATTAAAAAAGCTAAAAGCTGTGTGCACAAAGCATCGAGAAGAAATATAAGGGGGACTATATTTCTCCTCTAAGGTGCAAAGCAGTTTTTTTCCTTTCCCTTAAAAAATTTAATTTAACTGTGAAGGAAAAAAATTATCACATTTTAGCAAAAAAATTTTGATTTCGGGAAAACAATTTTTTTCATTTTTCCAATTGATCTCGTTTCGTTAATGCTTTAGAAATCTGGTGATAAATTATAGCCAGTATTGTGTGGGGCGAAGGTAAAATGAAATAACAAGGTTTACATCACTCTACACAAAGAAGAAAAAACGCCAATCGTAAAAGAATATAACTTTAACATGGCCTCTCTAACTGGACTGAATGTTTCAGTTCATTTTAAATTTGCGCACAACCCACTGCATAGAAATTTTTTTTTTTCGTTGGGTGTTTTGCCCGTAACTGACCATTAAGAGACTGACACATAACAAAACTTCAAAACTCCCTTAATAAAAGTCCGATCCTAAAATGTAAAACATTTTTCCATAGCCTATTTTAGTTTATCGCAAGGAGTCACGTGTGTTATAATTGGGCGGTAGATAGTATCCACCCTGTACAGTTGAGAGAGATGCATAATATGCGTGTGGGGAGAGGGAATCACTTCACAGAAATAAGAACGTAGAGAATAAAAAAAAACTTTTCCGTTCAATGGGTATCAATAAAACTTCGTGGTGATGAGAAAACAGGGAGTGAGAATGATTTTCTTCCTTTTTGCGTTAGGACGAGATATCTTATCCGTTATGGTTGAAGGAAAATATTCGAACTTTTGAAACTACTGTAATTAAAGCCGTCTTGATCAGTTACCCGCGAATTTTCGAACTGCGGAAGGGGGCTTTGTTTTGGTACCAGGAGAGAGAGATTGTTTGATGCCTGCGAGTAGAGGATGTTTTTAGACATCATAAAGGAGGCTTCGTGGGTAACAACACACACACACTCTATTAACTTTTCCTTTTTCTAAATATAGAACGGTAAGGACCTTTAGTTGCCAATAGCTCTTTAGAGTGCCCAAATGGTAGACCAGCTCTCAATCGCACTTGAAGGCGAGCCTTTTTCCGATTTGAAAAAGTCTCGCCACAGAGAGCAGGCAAACCTTCAACAAGATACTTCATAACACGAAAATTCATGCATTTACCATCTTTACTTCAAAATATGGGAAATAGATGGTAGCACCCTTACTAGTACTTAACCGTACACGTGCGCCTAGTACATAGGGTTACCAGACACCCTCCTTTTTGTTGTTCGAGCGCTGCATAGGTCTGAGCAGTGTCAGTATACTGAAACTACTGCGTTATCTGTGTAGTGCCCGTTCTGATGGAGGTATTCCCTTCAACTTGGTATATACTCAATATGAACCATGGAAAAAAAATTCAATAAAGAAGTGCTACTTATTCCCCTAGTGGTCAAAAATTGAGCTATTTTTATTGTGTAAATCTCTCTCCTATGGTCTCATTCAGATGCCTTGAAATTTTAGCTGTATTCGGATGAGTACAGGAACTTTAATTATAATCACCCCATACCCAGACAGTTTCATTCCAATGCTTCACAATGAACGATTAACAAAAATGCAAAATTTTAGCTTAAATGAAATAAAAAAAGAGGTCCCATTTTAGAATAGAATAAAAAAATGGAACAATCAGACATTTTGCAACCAATGTGGGAAGGAAAAACAGTTGTCCCGTTTTACCAATACCAGTTTACCATACATCCTGTTTGGTCACTGTACTTGCAAACAGGACTTTTATTTGTATACAGTTATCATTTGGTTATTTTTATCAGAAACCAAGTCCCGATGTGATCACAGGGCAATATTCACCGACATGGTTTAAACTAGTCACAATTTTTTGATGAGAGATCGACACGGATTGGTTAAATTCAGGTTTTTAACTAGTCTATGTTGATCTCTTATCCAAAATTTGCGACTACAGTTTAAATCATGTCGTTGATTATGGCCCTAAGTAGCGTAAACTGTAATAGGAAGAAAAATATTACACTCGAAGAAAGAGATTTAATTGACAAAGCTATTGGATCAAACATGAAGCTATCGCTGAAATATGGGAGGAAACAAAAATAAAGAACAAATCTCAAATGAAAGATTAAAGACAAGCAATGACTAAAAGTTTTTATATTGATAATTTATTCAACGTCCATAAGTACAACACATTTCAATAGCAAACTTGCCTCATAACATACTGGTTCTTGATAAATGACAATTTGTCATACTTTTGAATAAACTCTCATGTTTCGTTCTTTTTTCCTTCTCTTTTACGTTCACAACATGGTAATATTGAATTAATTTTTTAAAAAGTAAACAATCTGTCAATAAAAATAGACAATAATAACCGCAAACGGAGGATGGAACTACACTATTATCTCCAAGTTATTCATACTAGAGTATGATATCCAGCATTTTGTAATGCACGATTCTGTAAAAAAGACGAAGTAAATGATCAGTTATACTTGAACAGTGGCATCATTAAATGAAATAGCACTGTACCATTCCATATACATTGATTGCACAAAAAAATACACATGACGTTATTATTATTTTTTTAGGACATGATCTCTATTATTTTATATTGAAAGTTTGATTCGAGATACAAGTTTTCCATGGCACTAAACAGGGCATTGATTTGACTATCGACAATTATGTACCAGATATACAGAAACTGACTTTCAGGGTGTTCTGTAAATGCTAATGCAGCCTTTATCTCATGAACTGTTCGTCGTATAGGTATGATTTAAATTTTGAAAATGCCCAAAATGTATTCAAAAAAATACCCTGTACAAGTTTTGAGAATGGAAATGCAGCATATCGCAAAAGAAAAAAGCTAAATTTTTGTATGCCCCGTAACTTCCAATTAGAAAGTTGTTGCCATGTCTCTCCTGAGGTCAACAAAAAGAATTTCATGTTTCTAAGTGCGATATTCACAGAGATATTTGAATTAAAAAATCGGAGAAAAGTATGGAAAGAACAGCAGAAACAAACGAACAACCTTTCTTTCCCTCATTTATGCTGTTCTCTCCCAACCCTCATCGATTTCTTAAATCTCAGCGGTTATTGCACTTGCAAACGTGGAACGTTCGGCTCAGAAGAGACAGACAGGGCAACAACTTTCTAATTGGAATTAATAGAACGGAGGAACGTATAAAAATTTAGATTTTTTTTTTATTTTGTGCAACACTGCATTTCTACTCTCAAAACCAGTAGGCCTACAGGGTGATTTTTGAATACATTTTGAGCATTTTTTTAAATTGGAATCATAACTCGGTGACAAACAGTTAATGAGATAAAGGTTGCATTAGCACTTACGGGACACCCTATATGTGGAGATGCTGATATTTTTGGAAAGAAAAATTCATCTCTGCTCCCACGGGGACTCGAACCCAATCATGGGTGGAGATACAGGGGTGGGGCATTGCCTCCCCACAACATTATAGTTGGAGCCGACTGATTTAATGTATTATGCATATATATGAATTTACATCATTATGCATATATATGAATTTACATCATTATGCATATATATTAATTTACATCATTATGCATATATATGAATTTACATCATTATGCATATATATGAATTTACATCATTATGCATATATATGAATTTACATCATTATGCATATATATGAATTTACATCATTATGCATATATATGAATTTACATCATTATGCATATATATGAATTTACATCATTATGCATATATATGAATTTACATCATTATGCATATATATGAATTTACATCATTATGCATATATATGAATTTACATCATTATGCATATATATGAATTTACATCATTATGCATATATATGAATTTACATCATTATGCATATATATGAATTTACATCATCAGACTTTCAAGTTTATTTCTGTCTATGAACACAAGTCTCTTGTATTCCAGACGAGTGCTCTATCAACGAATCTATGAAGATAGAATATTTCCTCCATGGAATACATATATGCTGAATGGCACAGTGTGATGGACAATGGCCACAGTCAGCAAACTGTCTGTAAATGGCATCGGGGGGCTACCCACTAGATGGTGACATATATATATATAGAAAGATGGCCTCTCCACTTGTTAATACAAAATATATGGAACCTGGTTAAGTGAGACAGAGAATGAATTTTTCTTTCCTAAAATATCAGCATCTCGACAATTAGCCAGTTTCCATATATCTTGTATTAACAAATGGACAGGACAGCCTTCTCTACAATAATCTAGCAGTTGGTTCCATTATTTGCCATAATTTATTATTTGCCACTCAGATCAAAAAAGGGCCAAAAATAAAATCCTCAGGACGACAATAAAATGGGACAGAAAGTCACAGAGTGAGCATAAATTCCCTTTTTAACAAACACTTCAACATTTCACCACAAAAAAGCATTTCGTTGGGACCCATCTGGCATCTTGGTAATTGACAGCCAAAACACTTCAAACGAAGGAAAATTTCACAATATACCATATATCCTTTTTTTTTTTTGACAAAAATATTTAAAAACTGTTTTCCTCAGAAATATAGGGATTTTTTTGCATTTAAAATGAAAACTTGAATTTTTCTGTTAAAATTATATAGTTAAAATCTGAAAAAAGTTGGCAGCTATGCTGAATAAAGAGATGTGAAAAGCAGGGTGAATGCATTACATAACAATGGCAAAAAAAATTAAAAATAGAATAATTAATACCAAATTTTCTTTGAAAATTTCCTGAAGCAATTCAATGATTTTATCTTCGTGATCACTCAGTCGAGCAGTCTTTGGCAAGCCATTCTTGAGAAGTTCGGCCACAGTCGGACCATAATTCTGCTTTCTAGCCATAAGGAACTTCTTCGGGTTAGGAGATGCATTCAAATATGACGTGTGGGTCTGCAATAAATTGAATGAATTCAAACACAAAAGATTACTAATTATTATTAATACAATGACAATTATTAAAAATGATGAAATGTTAAGTTTTTACTGTATCAACTTATTCCTTTTACAATGATGAAGATACAGTAAATCCACTCTTAACAGACACCCCTGAGATGCAGTCACCTCTCTTTTATGGCAAAATAATAATTTCCCCTAATACAATAAAAATATGCATTTCAAACTCCTGAATAATGGCAACCCCTCTTTTATGTACGAATTTTTTTGTCCCGTCAGCATCCACAAAAGGGAGGTTTTACTAAAGCATGATGAATAATAATTCTACATTTATCATATTCAAACATTGAGTTTTCCCGAGAAACATTACAATTGACCCTGACTATATCTTGCTGAAGGTTATATAAAAATATTTGGTAGATAGTCATTAACAAATAAAAAATTAATAGCAGATGGCAGCCCATGACACATAACAAGAATTACACAAAAACAAACTTCAAATTAGGTTCTCATAACACGTATAGGCACATTCCAGCATGTACCATTTCATTAGGAATTCCATACAGGAATGTGTGTGAAGTGCATGTACGGTTTAGTAGTAGTCATTGACAAGTAATTAGACAAGTAAATCTTCATAATGAACAGACAGCACATCATCATCAAAAATACCTCTCATGCCAGGTAGCAACTGAGTGGGGTTGGCACACTAAATACTCAAGTATAGCTTATGTTTTAAACTAGAGAAACTTAAAAAAAAATCTTGGGTAAGGGTTCATAAGAATTTTTGTTTTTTTATAGCAGAAATGCTTCAATAAAGCCACTCAGTGTTTTCAAGATTTCTGTGAATCAGAAAACCAACTTACTGGGAGAGGTGGACACTGATCACTGGAAAATATACCATCCCAGACGGATATCTCAATACTTGCTGTGTCCTACATAGCAAAAAAAAAAAGAATTTTGAATTAATAGTAGTATTTAAAGACTTTTAAATACTACTTGATCCAACTAGTGTCTGTGGAGTTCCGAACCATCCTGTATAGCATGTGGAAAAAAATTTTACTTAAAAAAAATTAATATAGAATGATAGGTGTCTAAAAACATAGTTATAGCATTACATAGTAGATGAATGAACAAAATAGTTTTTTATGTAAATATATTAAAAAATAAACTATTTCAGAATTAAGACCCTTTGGAAATAAGCTTTCTAATTATGCTAAAGTTTCCTGATAGGAAATTTTTAAGGATGACAATTCAAGGATAATATTTTCAGAATAATAACCTAAAAAAATATTTCAGAGTACTTACATAAAATTTGACGGAAGTACTAAATTTCTTGCATATGTAGTCAAAAGGCAGATAGCCCAATTTTTCCTTAACACCATCTGGAGGCTGACCTCTCATGAGGGGCAGGATATGGCTCCCAGCGAAAACTGAATTTCTGTACAAAAAAATAGATAAGCGACTGAAGATCAATAAGGCAACCAACAGCCAAAAACTTCTGAGAATAGAAACGAGCACTATCTCATGCTATTCTTAAAGAAATAATAAAAAATTATTTTTTAATTATTTTTTCAATGGTTGAACAGTGGATAGACACATTGGGACCACAAAGAAATATTAACTTAGGTAAATTATTTGGTGGTTAAACAGAATTATGAGGTCTGCAACTTTGTGTAACACATAAGGGGCAGCTAGTCATGAGATCTTAGAGAGAAAAGAAAAATCAAAGTTACAAAATGAATGCAGTAGTTCAAATTTTTTTTTAAACAGGTTCCAGTCCCAATTAGCAGGGTTCTACTGTATCTAAAAATTGAATCCCTGATATGACAGGTTTTGGAGACTTAGAACAGTGAAACTTGGGTAGACTACATGTGAATAATGTTTGGAATTAAATGCTGCGTAATGAATTTTTGTAATTGGACAGCTTTTATATAAAAGGAACCAAGCGCCATTTTTAACCTTTTTGAGGTATACCGACATCTGAACTATTGAAAGAAATGGGATTTTTTATCTAAATAGAACCAAGTGGCATATCTGCTGTGATTTCATCTGTGTGCACTTGAACCAACTACCAAACTGAAGAGATAACTGAATCAAAGATAACTTTAAATCAGCTTTTCTCAGTTTTTATTTAATGGCGCTCAGTTCCTTTTATATAAAAGCCACCCAATTCACCAGTTCGTACATTTGCAGATATTCAGATTCATTCACTTAGGATATAGCAACATGCATGAGAAAGAGACCTCATATAAAATTGCAAGCAATTTGAAATATTAACTCACTTGTCAAAGCAGGGCAAGATGCTCCAAGCAATGGAATTTCTCAACTCGATTCTAGGTTCTTTCCCATCCTTGTCAGTCAGTTTACCAGTACCTGGATCATAGTGGGGCTTCAGCCCATACAGGGAAACCAGCAAGTAAGCCCTGTCATCATAGTCAGGATTAATTCTCTGAAAATAAATACAAAATTAATTTTTATTGCTTCTCTTTAAAAAAAAAATAGGTTTCAGAGAATGTGTTCTTTTCCAGAATTCTACGATAGTATCCACATTTCTTAAGTATTTGAAGACACGAGAACTGAATTTTTTTATTTAAATGTGAAGGAAACATTTTTCCTGTGTGTGGATAAATATTTTTTATTATATTTCATCTAAAAAGATTATAAGCTCTTAAAGTATCAGAGCTAAATAAACTATTGTGACCATACCTTAGCAATGTCAGTCCAGTCTGGAGCTCGCTGAGTGCTCTCAAGATCCAAGTCTTCGGTTACAAAACTTATCACTTGAGAATTTCCATTTCCGAGTTTGGAGTCTTCACCAGGAAAGAACTGCACCAAACACTGCAAATAGCGTCCTTCAAGGAAAACTAACCAGAGAAAAATATTATGGCATAAGACACTTTATCAACACAAATCAAAATAAAAAAGGTGCAAATATATACACAGTTGTCTACTCTTATCAGTCCAATAGCTAATGCCTTTTAACAGTTAGTCTTAGAGGAAACTTTCAATAATAAAAAATGTTTCAAATGTTGTTAGATATTATTTCCAATGACATTTTAATTGTAGGATATTATTTTCTAAATTTAATTCATATTTAGTAAATAACTCTTCATGCACTCACGTCAAAAGAAATAAATCATTCTCTCACGACCAAAACTATAACAGCTAATTATAGCCTCCTTTTTTGGCTGAGAAATGGGGTGATAATATTGACTAATATAATTTTTTTTAATAAGAAGCACCCTAAAAATCCCTAACATGATGCCATTGAATGAAATCTCAAATAAATTACCTTGATTATGAAACAAATTTTCAAAATGTTTTAGACCTCGAATGGAATATGTTTTCTGACAAGGAATTTTGCTATAATTCATAAAATTTACAGTTTTGCAACTAAGTTGATTATGGCTGTAAGAGAATTTTATTTTGCATGTTAGAGCATGAAGGGTATTTTAATGAATATATAACTAGACCATATAAAAAAATTACATAAGAAATTTATTCATTATTTTAAGAAACAATTTTTTTGGTTGAATGACTTCTAGGAAGGTGTCAGACAACGTTTGAAATGTTTTTTGATTAGTATCTTCTAAGACTTACTATTAAGGAATTAGATATTGGGCAACAATAGACATCAAAATGCATATGAAAGTGACTGAATTCTTTTTGAACTAAATTACCTAGCAGTACATACTCTTCATTTTTTTAGGCAATCTCTTTGAATGAGAATATTATGTAAAAAAAAAATAGTTTCAAAAACTGAACAGGTAGTAAATTCAGGAGGTGACAATATCTGTCAAATGATACCACTTTTTTATCCTTGTCACTACTAATTAAGAGCACATAAATATCCAGCAATAAAGAATGTTTGCGGAGAAAAACAATGAAAGATTATGTCCAAATTCGAACAAGCTACTAAATTTCAATTTTAATTTTTTTTATTAAAAAACATTTGTTAAGTTAAAGATTCGGATGCTGATATGAAAATGTAAACAAGTAGCAATAGTTTCAATCAAAAATTGAAACTCACACATTTTTAAAACTTACTTGGAAGACCAGTAGCTTTGTCTGCAAGTACCATCACTCCATGCGTTTTTTGGTAATCCACGTAACGCTCATAAGCAAAGTCTTCAGTTTCTCTGCTACCTTCATCAAAAAGTAATTTGATCGACTGATGGAGCTTATCATCATTTACTGAAGCTGAATAATACAAATTATACAAATAAACAAAAAAAATTCCCTTTATAAAAATCAGAAATCAACAGCATATTACAGGATAAGTCATTTGTGTTTGTTTTAATCTACAATTCAAAATAACTCGTGATGTATCTACTGTCATTGGACACAGTGATATTTTGGTGTATGTTTTACTTTGATATCCACCAAAAACTACAATAAAGATCGAATGAATTTTTTATATTCAGTTGCCACATAAGAGGGAAAAATATTGATTCAGCTTCACTCGACAAAATATAAAATTTGTGAACTGAAGTGACCGGGTAGTAAGGAAGTTATAAGGAAGCACTCAACACAATTGTATGCAAGAAAACACAATGGAGGTTTAATCCATTACAGAATTAACTTATTAATACATTAGAAACTAACCACAGTGCAGTTAAACATACTGGCACGCGAACACGCATGAGCATTACAGCAGAAGACATAATGAAAAAGAGCACCACATCATGGTTGCACAGGATATATATAGACACAAAAATTCTAGTGGCACCACCTAAGGTTATAAACATAAATATGCAACATAAACAAATGTTGGCACTTTGATTTTTATTTTTGAAGTTATCAAATTCACAAGGTACTGACAAAAGTTTACCTAGTCCACAGCATTTCATAGCCACGTCTCTAAATGACACATTGAAGTCATCAGAACCTTGATAGTACTTGTATAACCTCTCTTCTGATTCATTTGGTTTACACAAATCTGATCTATAAACATGACTTTCATACTCAGAAGCCGGTGCGAAATCCTGCATGTGAACATACAAGCTTGTGATTCATCAAGAATTCAACCAAAACAGTTCTGTTCATATGTCTTTTTTTTAAAATCACTTTTATTATAATGTATTCATATATAGTCCACTGATCACGAGAAGAACACTGGCTACGTCACGTTACGTCACGTCGGACGATTCTATTATTTAATTTTAGGTAAAGCAACTGCCCATCGAGAATAGCGCATTAGCAACAGCGCTTTCCCGTTTGGCGTCTTTAGCGCTATTTTGGTCTCCCAGAAATTTCACTAAAAGCGCCACCACAGTGCTCTCGATAACGTCGTCATCGCAGTGTTTTTCTTGCGTAAACACCGGCTGTTTGAGTGTCGTCTTAAGGCACTGTCGCATTAGATTCACAAAAATAAGAACTGGTTGAAATTTTCCAGAATTTACGTGGTAGGGCCTCAGAAAAATCACTTGGCCCGGGAAAGCTCGTGATGCTCTTAAGACAGCCCGGCTGCTCGAGCACTTACGGCACATTATTTTAATACAAAAAATATATTTTTTATTCCGCAGAAGAGATCGAAAACCCCAGCCTTTCTTTAATAATCAGTTCCATGCATCAAGCTGAAGCCGAACACTGCTCGTATAAAACATTTTCTACCATGGCCCCCAGAAGGATGGACTACTACACTGCACACAAACTCCGGTCATATATCGCCATACGGTAATTTCCAACTAGTGGAGTTGGGTTGGAAATGAAGGCTCCATCCATCTGTGGTCGCCCTAGGCTCGGTAGGTAAAGAACTTGCTTCGAATGTTCTATGCCCAAGTGTGAACCCATGGGCCTTGATGGTAACCTTCGTAGTGGCAGATGAGCTGAAGACGAAGGATGGGCTGACAAAGTCCAGCCTATAGAAGAATTCTTAAAATTTTCTCTTTTTTTTCCACACTGTAAATTCAGAATGGATGTCTGATGAGAAAACCCAGTCAGGATCCCTGCTGCAGCATGAGAGGACCATTCTTCCGATGCCCTTAAGCATGGCCCCCACATCTTGCAGCCGGGCTTTCAGATTGGAATCTTCGACGGGTCACTCTAAAATGAATTTATAGTTGTAAAAAATGATTAGAATCATCCACGGCTGGATCCCTGTCAGCCCTGCCCTTAAGGTGGCTATAGACGTAACTGCAAACTTGACAAGCAGCATGGTCAATCTTTCTATTTGTCACTACTGCATTTGTCACCTAGGGGCCGTTCATGTATTACGTAAGCAAATTTTTAGCCATTTTTGACCCCCCCCCCCTGTCAGCAAACTTTCGTCATCAGCTCTACCCCTCTGAATCCTAACTCATATTTTCATAAAGGGTGGTTGATGACGTAAGCATTATCCAACCCCCCTCCCCCCTTGTCATCAAAAGTCAGCAAATCGGAAACCCCCCCCCCATCGATGATGACATAATACTTGAATGGCCCCCTATTTAAAAAGCCCATATGAGTAGCTTTTGTCGAGAAAGTAAAAAAAGGAAAAAAGACGATGATATGGCTATAAGAGAAGGTAAACAGAAGAAGAATGGCTAATTCCTAGCAGGTAGCATTCTTTTACTGCAGTATAGAAATTAAACCAAAGAAAATGACATATAATTTACAGTAGTAATAAATTATTATTATATTAATAATACTCCTTTTGTATTAAATTATTAATTTAAAGTAATTTTACTCCCTTTATTACTAAATGATCACTACTCCCTTCGAATTTTTTTCTGATTTTAGTATTTAAGTAGTTAAAAATATTAAAATTAATAAAAATTCAAATTTTTTAAATTAAAAAATTTAATTTACTTCCAAAATTTATAACAATTTTCAAGTACATCTTTCAACAAACGCCAACACAAAAAGCGCAGCTCACTCAAGCGTGAAGATTGACGGAGTTCACTGAAGCGTGAAGAATACCTGCATACAAAGATTTGCACCAAGACAGCCTTTACTGGCAACCCGGGATAATTTTTATCCTTTCCCCGCGCCAAAATGGACCCTCTCCAGAGAGGGGGGTCGCGTAACTCTTCTCGTGATCTGAGGACTATACCGTTCACTTGACCATTGGTATTTTGAGATTTTGTATTCATATTTTTGTATGCATCCCCTATCATCATGACTTTCCATCATCAAAACTTATCACCACTCTGCAATCAACTGCAGGAGTGTTCCCACAAAAAACTAGCATTTTTTTAAACTTGATTTGATGATGATAAAAAAAAAGGCATTACATACTTCTATGAAGAAAAGTGTTGGTGAGATGCCAAATTCTACATAATTTCATGCTAGCAAAAGTTTGGTTTGGAATTCACGAAGGCAATTTGTCTTGCATACTTTTGTTATGCAAAAATTTGTAAGAAACAAGCCCGGATGGATTTTCCAAGAATATTAAAGCAGTATATTGAAAAGAAAAAATATGCATCTCAGCAAATATTCAATGTCAATGAAGCTGCACTGCTATGAGAGTTCAAAGTCATTGTATGAGAAAGAACAGATTTTTTTTTTTTCATCTGTATACCATGATCCCCAGGAATGTAACCTCAATGAATACCAAGGATCAACTATACCTACACTATCAATTTGATAATAGTAAATTGTCATAAATATATCAAATAGTTTTTAGAAGTATGGGGTATATACCCAATATACATATTTAAATTAGCTAAATAATTGACATGCCCTCCTAGAAATCATCAATGAATGGACTTACCTTCTCATGAGGCATAACTCTTATTAGTATGGTTAAACCTGGAATGATTGGATTATCGTCCATATGAGATGCTAACATATGCTGGATAGTAAAATCGGGATCAGGAATACCATGACGAAACCTTATTTGATGGCCTCCAACTCTGAGCATTGCTTGCTATGGAGAGATACAAAAAAAAACTTTTTTAACAAGTTGCAAAAAACATTTATAAAATCTTATTTAGAGCTGAAACCGATGAGTAACAAGAAACGAATAAACAGTCATAAATATGCATATTGCACATGATGGAAGTACTGAATTACAATTATATGAGCTTCTCTTGAGTTTGAAAATTTTTTTTAAAAGTGGCATAGCAGAAAAATCTTTTCTTTATAGAAGAGACTTCCTTCCGATTTTCAGCTGTGCTCAGTAAGAGGGTATAGGGAAAAGAATTTCACTGAGAAATAAACTTCACAAAACATCTGGTCTTGTCAATGCTAAAAAAAGAGGCTTTTAAGGAGGCAATATATCTCATCAATGCCAATTAGAGGGTTACTGACTAATTTTTTTGCCCAATCCCAAGAACTGATGAAAAACTTTTGAAAATAATAATTCAGCTAATTTATTATTTGTACCAACTGATAAACACACATATGTAATAAAGCCTTGATTAATCAAGTCTCTATCAACCAAAGTACATGGTTAATCATGGCCACAACCTTGTCCAGCCTGGTTTAATAGTCATTCGTAAATATTTTCTCTTTCAATGTTTGCCTCCACCTTCTGCCATGAAGCACCAGCGGCATAGGCTGGCTACACACTGGCCCAGCCTAGGCCCAATGTTCCTTGATGAATATTCGCTTCCAGAACACACTCCAAGGATACCAATATGCCAATTGTTTCAGTTCTTCGACAAATGTGTGGCCAGGTGGATTGGAAGATCAGAAAGTAAGATGGCTCCTTTGAATTGGGCTGGGGGTTGGATGGTCCTGATCATTCTCTTCAACCAGCCTTCCAATATCTTCCAGCCTCCAACATTTGATGATCATTGCTAATGTTGAAGCAACCACACAGCCACTGCTTGTCCATGACCAACCCCAAAAAGTATTGGGCCATGCTGGACTGGTCTTGGCTTTACATAAAGATCAACCAATCTCGTGTTACTTTTCATTCGCAAAGTTTGATACATTATAAAAAACATCAACTGATGATCTAAAAATAAATTTGCATAATTCTTGAACCATTTTATTCCATTCTTCTTATTACTATGTACCGAAGCTTGATTGTTATTCGTTTGTAAATAAATTTACCTATAACTTGAAAGACTTTTTGTTTTTCCCAGTTTTAGGGAAGCAGTCTCTAACAACAAAGTGACTACCAAGCTGTTACCCCATAGTTAATTAAAGTTCTACTGTATTTGAATAGACTTTCTAGCCATATAGAAACAGTGTAAAGCATACCTTTCCATGCTTGTTGGAGAAAGGACAGAAAAGGCATGAACCAAGCACCATCACCTTTTTTGTATGTTGCTCAATTGTATACAACCTAAACATAATCACAACATCTGGGTTCATGGGTAGACCTTCTCTGTTGACAGCCTGCTTGAAAACAAATGAGGGAAATCTCCACATGGAATCCATTACCGGATAAGCTTCCATCTTGACTGTATTCTCTTTCCTGCCAATGTACATATTCAATATCTTTGCAGAGACCTAAAAATATTCATTATCAAAAATTTTTGTTCAGGATATTTGGCACTAAGAAAATTTTGAATATTTTAGTGTTTTTAACCACTTTACAATCAGAGAACGTAATATTGTGTCCAAACGCAAGTGGAATGAATTCAAACAAGTTCACTCTGTTTTCTTCCCGAAGCTTTGTTGAAACCTTACAATTTTTTCTCTTTTTGGTTTTTTGTATACCCTGATAGTGATTTTTTCCCTTACATATGATGTATCTTTCTCATAAGAGAGTGAAAAGAAATCTAACTTTGTACCTACATTCTTATCACCTTATCTATCATACTGTCTTACTATCATTTGGATTTTTTTCTTCTCTTTTTCCAACGTGCAGTTAGGTTAGGACAAGGTTACTATATTTAGAGCAGATTCATCAAATAGAGAGCATTCAAATTTCTTGCCAATTCCCTTGTAAGCAAATGGGTTAAAAGTTAAATGCCTAAAAAACTTACGAAATTACTGATAACACTGACAACTGATATGCCTAACAAATTCATTTTACAGTTTGACTTATCACCTAGACAAGGGGTTCTCAATGGGGGCTCGGTGTATACTTCCCAGAGTCTCCATGGCTATATTTGAGAAAATCTAAAAAGGGCTATGCTAGTCAAAAAAGTTGAGAACGGCTGGCTTAGACCTTTTTGAATGCAAAAGCAAATGTGCTGCATCAAATTTCAAAAGGGATAAAAAAAAATCTGGCAGTTTTTTTAATTTAATAAATTAATTAAATGATGAATTATTTTATGACTGGCATCACACATGAAACATATCATCACTCACTTTGGTAACTGTGGCATTATCAGGTACAAATCGTACTGCATCAATGTAAAGATCAAATGGCAAATCTACTTTAGTCTTTGCAGGCATCTGTAACTTGGTCTGAGCTTTGTCATAAGGTACCCATGGAATGAAGACCTTTGGTGGTGGTGGTGGTGGTGGCGGCGATGGCAGAGGAGGCTTAAGAGGGGATAGAGGAGGAGGAGGAGGAGTTGGAGCAGCTACTGGAAGTGGAGTTGCATTGCCTTTGATATTCCGGTTCATGGATGCAAGATCTTTCATATTGCCCTTTTTCTGCAGATGGCACCAAGCACATTGTATATCACGAGTATAGAGTTTATATGGCTCCTTCAAGAACACCTGATAATCAAAAATGAATATATATATATATATAAACCTCGTGAAACTATGAATCAGCTTTTCTTTCTTTTCACATCAGAAGTCATTTTTTAGTAATATTTATATTCTTAGCTATTGTAAAGATCATGCATACTTTTATGATCTATCTTCTTAATGTGCATAGACCTTCTGGCAGTGGTTGGGGTAGGGGGGAGAGGTCCATGGCAATCTTTTATCGCAATCACATAGATTATGAAAGACTGGTAGGGACTCTAACGCATTATTTTGCCCAGGAACTCATGATGGTACAGTACTGTAGATAGCCAACATTTGTGAATTGGTAATATTGGTTCCTGCCACTTTTCAAAAGGAAATTACGGTGGATAGATGAAAACGAGATGATATATCAGTAAGATATATCTGCCCACCGGCGCCAGAGCAGTGGTCAGCTGAAGTTGGTTTTATGCGGTTCCCAACTTCAAGGCATGAATACGGGCCGATGTCCCTGTTAAAAAGTCTCGCCGCAGTCAACAATGGTACAAATATTCAATCATTACAATTCACTCACTTCAGTTCTGAAATATAGATGACAGCACTGAAAAATCAGACACAATGCCAGATACGCACTCGGGCTGTTAGGTACACAGGCACAACTCACTCTGTAGTAAATTACCTGTGGCAATAGACTGGAGTTGAGCTTGATTTGAAAGAAAGAAAAACGTAAGATATATACTGTATTTCTTTTCACTGCACACCAACTCCAGTCTCATTGTCATGCAGCAATTTACTATCGAAAGAATTAAGTCAGAAATATCTCTCTAGAGAAAGTCATGTTGTGCTTTGTCCTCATCTTGAGCACTGATCTAGCTGGGGGTTTAATGAATTAACAAATTCGTGATTCAGCTGTTCAAATTGAATTTGTTGCACTATGGTGATATAGTAGACCAATATGACTTGACATTCATGGTGGTTCCAGCAGACTGAGTGAAATGAAATCCAAGGACCCCCCTCCCATTATATTGCCCACAGAGCATACAACAAATAACTTTTTCTTGGATAGCCACAGGCATATACCCACATAAGCATTTACAGTATCAAGATGGAGGTAATCTATGGAAAAAAAATAACATAAAATTCCATAGATTAGAAAAAAAATCATATTCTTTTTAGTAATTTGTTATTAGAAATAATTAATATTTAACTTACATGTCTGATTTCTGCATAGTTTTTTGCAATCATAAACCACGGTTTCAGAAGACCCATGATTACTAGGCACATTGTCTGAAGAGAATGTGTTGTCCATCCATTCAAGAAAAATTGGTCCCAAGCAAAATACAAAGCATTTTGGCTCAAAATGCTCACAAATCCCTTAGAAACAATAGCGCAACAAAATCAAAACATATATCAAACATCAAGTTTCATGATTCAACGAAGTTATGACAAGTTTTCAAAGAACTGATTGCCAGCATATTTTAACACAAAAGAAATGCATAGATTATTTTTAAATTCCAAAAATTTTGCCATATCTCCAAATATCCACAACATTAGCAAACTAATTGCTTTTGTGTGCTTAGGGCTTATTTATAAAATGAGCAATAGCACCGCACAAGAATTGTCTATGGTTTTTGTCAATTTATGGCAGTCACTACATAAATAGCGCGAAGCCTGCAACATTGTTGGCAGCCACACTTTTGAACAGTTGCTGCAGTAATCATTTCATGCCAAGTAAGTACTTCCCTTTTGTGCTTTATTACTTGAGTTTTAAGCATACATTGTAGGGTGATTTGTGCTTGTCTAATTTTTCCTACTACCCCTCTAAGGTTAGTACCATGAATTTTGAGAAGCGCCTGAATTAAATACTATAAATTATATAAACTGATTTATAGGAAAAAATAAATTTATATACGCAATAATAAAAATAAAAATATTTAACACAATGAATATAAAATTAATTACTTCATAAAGCCATTTTCTCACAAATATATCTGGATTGATTTTTCGTTTGGTAGATTTGTCTTCAACTGCTCTTTGCTCAAGACTATCCATTCCAGAATCAAGGATGCCACTTGGGAAGTCCTAGAATATGCACATAATAATTACATTTACACTGATACTAAAAAGTTACACAATGAAAAATCCAAAAACTTCTCAATAACAAATCATTGGATCACAAGATATAATAGAGAAACCCTTAGGTTTATATTTTTCATAAAAAAATTTTTATATCAACCCAGATTTTAATCATTTTTTAAATTCATTATTTTAAAAAAAAATCCTCATACGTTTATGACAGCAGGGACATCAACACATGCAGCTTTCTGAATATGAGATACGAGATCCTGATCATCGTCCTTCACCATATCCATGGTTTTGGATGTCAGGCTGAACAAGACTTCTTTCTTTAACAAGCAATTTCTGATAGTCTTGTCCAAGACAGCAACAGCAGTGCATAGATCATCATCTTCTTCGTCTTCATCTTCATCAAGATTACCGTCTAAGATTTCAGACATTTAAAATTACTAAGTTCTATCACTTAACAATTTGCATCAATTGATCAATTGTAAGAATTTAAAGCATAGGCGCACTAACTTTTTATCTTGCAGCCAATTTTTGTCTAGAAAGTATTATTGTGGGCCATACAAAAACTATATTATTTAATTGAGGGTCATATATAGATGGGAAAAAACTGATAAAATGCATTTATACAGTGGTTTTTTTTTTAATTTTTTGAGCCAATATTACGACTCTCACAACTGATCATATTGAAAAAAATTATTAAAAACATTCATATGCTTTGGTCAAATTAAAATGACTCCTAGCACCAACAGAGAAAAACTAAAAAGAAGTAATAACCCTGTATAAAAACTATAGAAATTACACTTAATGCAATGTGAATCAACTTACTCTTATTTAAGCTATTTGCAAAATAAATGGGCATACTCCAGAAAACCAACTGAGAATTCATTTTCCTCGAGAACATGCTGTACAACTTGAGCATTCTTCCAAATTCTTGAGAACCTTCATCGAAATCATTAAAACATGGTGCATTCTTCATTCCCTAAATATATTTATTATTCTTATTTAAACTAGCAGAAAAAACTTTTCTCAAACATAACTAAAAACACTGGTTCAGAAATATGTATATGCTATTCATAGTCCACTGGCATTGTATCATTAATGTACATAACACTAATTAGTGTATATCTAATGTAAAAAATATTAGTATACTTTTTCAGCAAGTGTAGAAATGTCACTGAAACCATCAGAGTGATTCCACGATTCATCTAACGAGCCTCTGCTACTAAGGTGCATCAACTTCTTTTTGGTCTTCTGAAAATTTTCCACTCTGCAAAATAAAAGTACTGAGATGAACACACAAGAAACCTATAGAAAACACTGAATGATTTCATAAATAACAACAAAAATGATAAAGCACAGTGAATTTTCAAGCTGTGGTCTGATTCCTAGGGGTCTGTAGTGCTTTTCTAGGGAGTCTGAAAGTCTTGTGTTCAAAGTCAAATTTTCCTCTTTTATATTTATTATTGGTATTCATATTGTCATGAAAAAATAAATAAAAAGAATGACATCAAAAATACTATAATTCTGTAGTTTGTGAATCTCTCTTCTGAATTGAGTATTCTGAAGAATATCAATATAGTTTTCATCTTGAATCCTGAGGCACCACAGAGTCAGGGGGAACATAAAGGGGATTTATGGTTAAGTAAGAGATTGACTATCATTCTTCAAAAATGAAAAAAAAAATCTATATTGCATTACCCTTGAGTTCTTGATTTCTCCTTTGCTAGAAGGCATTCACACCAAACGGGCAGTCTCACATTCCCTGGAATGAGGACAAATGCTTTTTGTAAACTGATGCAGAAAAGCTTAACTAGAGATGGATCATAACTCAAAACTTGATGCCAAAGTCCCTCAGGAAAATATTTGCTCTTCTTTCCCTTTTTTGATTTTGACTGAAAATAAAATCCATTGCTATAATTAAAAAATAAATAATTGAATGAATGTTGATGAAAAAATGATGCAGTGGAACTCTTGTATAACGATATTCAAGGGACCGGAGAAAAACATATCATTTTAAAGGATTTATTATCATAGATGGAATACATTAACACTTAAATGACCGCTCACAAGATTTCTCGTGTTTCAATGCTGAGACGTAAAAAACTGGCAACAAGGTTTCTCAATTTTAAATTTCCTATATGTATTTGTTTTTCATTTCAAAATGAGAAAATCGGCGGTCTTAGAGTAAGCCTACGAGAAAAAGTATGCTGTCATTTAAATGTCAACGTCATGGACAGCGATTTTCTATAACATAACAGCAATTTCAGTCCAACTTTTTTACTGTCCTTTCCAACTCGAATTAGCTAAGTTTGACTGTACTTGAATTTCATGCATATTTTTCCCCCTCCAAAATTGAACTAGCTCATATGAAAATGCATTAGAATCTGTGACAATTAGGGGGGAAATATTCATTTTCGCAGCTGAGAAATGAGATGCATACTTCGTTATTTTTTTAATGATATTGCATCATATAGGCAATCATTAGTGTAGAGAGGTTTTTTTTTTATAATAATAATGTGATCCTCACGTATTCCCAAGGGATCAGCATGATCCGTCCAGGGAATTTGTTAGTGTTAGTAAACATCCATGCCCGAACCGGGATTCAAACCCAGACCTGCACAGTGAGAAGCTAGTTCCCTAACCACTCGACTGCCAGGCGGCAAGTATTCATTATAAATGAGTTTCACTGTGTAAATTGATTTTTTTCTCAAGTTTAATTTCAATTCTGCCTTAACACTATCAAATTTGTTTTAGTGCAGAAAAAAATCTTGCTGTATAAGTAATCAAACCATTTATATTAGGATTTTTTTAGATCAAGATCAACTGACTGGAACTCTGATGATAAAGACAAAAGGGTGATAAACTTATAAATCAGTAATTTAAAATTTCAAAGTGTAAATTTTTTTCAGTCTAATTCTATTATTGCAATTGATAAATAATTATTTATTAGGGTACTGTTATTTATGGTAAGTAAGCCGCATCCAGAAAAATTATCAGAGAATTATTTTTTTATTGTAGAAATGCTGTGGTTTTTGTTTTTTTCACAAGCATCAGCTTCATATAAGCTGCATGTAAATTTCATTCAAGAACTAGAAAAATTCAGCAATTCGGATGAAACTCAATTTTGTGCATTTACCTTCTGCTTTTTTTTAATGAGTATTATGATACTACTGATTAAGCATTAGACATTATCTTGAAATGGAAATGTTCATGAAAATGTAATAGAATTCCTTGAAGTTAGAGCACCAGAGAAAAAGGTTATTGAATAGGCCATAGCTTTGGGTTAGTTACAATATGCTGAAAATGAACTGCAGCTTTATTAAGGGAACTTACCTATTAAGGTAACTAAAAAATATATTTGTTTGAACAAATACTAACTTTTTTGTGGGATGACTGCAAGTTATCCCTCAGAATACGTTTTGCTTCATAAGTAAATGTATTATATTCATGAAACTTGTTTTTTCCCTTGCTACTGCTTTTTTCGGCAGCAACTTCAAGAATATTCATCATGATATGTTTGACATCAGTTGTTTTCTTGTCTTTTTTCTTCCCTTTCTTTTTTTTCTCATCCTATAGAAATACAAGTTTTATAACCTTTCAAACAAAAAAAATTTAAATTGCAGAAGATATTCAACTGAATTTTGTGAATGCAAGTGGATTTGTCATTTCCTAAAATTTTACCGGCTCAAAATAATCAGCTCTTATTGAAGATGAGAAGTGTTTCTCTGCATTTTCCTTGCCAAGGAGTTGCATTGCTGCGGCCCACTGACTTGAATTGAGATCCTCCTTCTCTAAATTACGCTTGAGAATACTGCAAGCTTTTGATTCAACCTAAAAAACCATAGTTAAAATGCTTTCAATAACCACAACTAACAATCAATTAATTATGTACCCCTTTCTATAATAATTCCTGATTAAAAAAAAAAATTTCCCTTAGACATAGCTATTTGAAAAAAAAAAACTAATAACATATTTGAGAAAAACGTAAATGAAAATACATGGCACGAGCACCAGAACTCTGCCGTCTGACTTATTCCATTGCTGAGATCTCTTAAAGCCAGGCTTTGTAGCACAGGTTGAAACATGAAAATACAGTGATTTTCAGGAGTAAATTGAGATAACGTGAATTGATTGTAATAAGACAACATTAATTTCAGTCAAACCTTTTTGCCGTCCCCTTAAAATTACTTAATTGTTTAAAGTTTTGACTGTACTGGAATGTGATGCACATTTTGATTTCCTCAAAAATGTAGCTAGCTCATATGAAAATTTATTAGAATTTTTGTGACAATTTTAAGAAAAAAATATTAATTTATACAGCTAAGGAATGAGGTATGCATTGTATTTGCAGTAGTATTAGATTTGAGTAAATACGAATGTTATTTTAGAGTTTTTTCAAATGGCGATCAATACTCTTAGCAAAAGCTGTCTTCACCCAGCTACCATTCTGTAGGTAGAATTTGATTTTAAAAAGTAGAATGAAAAGAAATTACACATTTTCAATTATCTTAAAAAAACAATCAAACTTTGTGAAATAAATACCTTTGGCCAAGAAGGTAGAACAATGCATTGATCGATGCAACTTGTCACCCAGCTATCTTCCTCTACAGGTTTTTTTGATGAAAACATGATCTTGAGAACTGATTGACTAGATGTGTTCAAATATCACAAACTAAAAAAAGCCCAATATATATATATATATATCAGACTGAAGGCACTTGCACGATGAAAAATAAAAGAGTGACCACAGTCTCACACAGTCTTGGTGGCGTTTAAGAGATTGTCCCTCTCTTTAGAAACATGTGGGTCACTTGTAAGATCAGAAGCATACAATATATACAGACTTGATTTTTTGAGTTCGCTGATTCGCTAAGATAATCCAGATTCTGATGTTGGCGGCGATTCTCCGTAACAATGCTTAGCTTTTGGATCAGTATAAGAGTTCTCGTGCTGGACACTCTACAAAGGGGGAAATTCCATATCAGCATATGTCTAGGAACATGTTAGTACAGTAAAACCTGTCTTCAATGGAATCACAAGGGACTGCGATTTTTTTTTTTTTTTAGTGTAAAATTTTGTAAGTATTGCATATCATTTGGAAATCCAACTCTTTCACAGATTTCTTGTGCAGAAAATTCTGTTACAATTTCAGAAAGCAACTGCTCCACTACATATATGGTTTTTTATATAAGCACAGCATAAAGTACGGAAATGGTTTTTGCTAATCTAAAGGTGAGTGAAGCAGAACTCACATTGGCAAGAAAAGATTGCACAAAAAATTTGATAGAGCACTTTAATATTTGGTATTATCCTTTTCTCTCTTAGTCGAGAAACAGTGGAAATGATTGTGTGAAATTTTCCGTTAAGAAGGTACAATTTTCCTTTCTGTTTCTGCATTAGACAGGTTCCATTTAATCCTGGTTTTTGGCATAGAAATTACAGGACCAAGACCTTTTTCATTGAAGACAGGTTCCGTTAAAAACAGGTTTTACTGTACAAATTTTGAAAGATAAAATTCAAAGTTACTTATGAAAAACATTTTTACAGCATTTTACAGTAATCAAAAATGAGGAAATAATTATTTTATCACTTGTGTATGCTGGGACATTTTTTTTTTCATTTATACAATTTCAGCTGATGTCTGCAAATGTAACAAGTTCCTCCATTTACATTATCATAAATATATGAAGGGAAGGGACATTTGAACCTAAATTGCAGTAAAACTTTATTTTTCTCCAATGCTTGCAAAATTCTAATGTGGTACGTTACTTCAGAGCATCGTGTTTACCCAATAGATATTTATTAGGAAAGTAGAAACCATAAAAAATTTGTTGCCACTAATGAATTTTTACAAACCATAAAAGAGAATTTTTGTGAGAAAAAAAATTACATACCTGTGATGATGTCCTGCACTTTGTCAAGCATAACTCAAAATGGTCAGTTATGGAAGCAAACAGAATATTGAACGTCTCGGAGGCTTTGCCTAAAATCTTCTGCAAGAGTGCTTTCTGTAATTGTGCATAAAAATATAAACACCATTACAAAAATGTAAATGCATAAGCATCATCTGTGAATACACAACAAATTATGAAGACATAAGTAGACACTAAGTTTTTTAAAAATGTAGCACAGTGCAAAATTTGTAAATTACAGCATTCAATGGAAATAAGTCAAGATGAACTGGTCTGTACTGTGCTGTCCATCATTTTTTTGAAGGGACTTGTTTACATTTTACTGTTTAATGCAAGTGTAATTGTTTTTGACAAATGAAGCACTTTCATTTCTAGTTCTTTGCAGAGATATTGTTTATGCCTCTTCACGTCTCAAAAATACAGAAGACAATTGAATGATATTAGAAGAATCACAAAACTTAGAATAGGCCTATTTATCCAACTGCTTAGTTATTCAAACTGTTGTTTCACCTATACATGAAACGTGCACCATAATTTTGAATGATGAATGTTAGTTACTACTGTACAGTGAATAGTCTAAGACCATGAAGTCTTAAACACAAAATTATTTTTTCTATCCAGATAGAAGTTTTTAATGACTCAAAACATTGACACAAAATGAATTTTTGAACCTTTAAACTAAGCAAAGGAAAAAAATAATAGATTATGTGGCCCAAGTACATTCACCCTTCCCTAAATAACCTGAAAAAATCATACAATTTCCTGCTTTGGAAGAATCATTAATTGCAATCTACTAATCAATTAACAATCTAATTATTTGACAATATTTTGATGATTCTCTTTTCATCTAAAAAAAAAGTTACACAAATTTTATTGACAAGACTAGATAAAAAAAAGTATGAAAATGAGAACAAAACATAGAAATTAGGGAAAAAAGTAGGGCATTTTACCCTGTTTGTAGTTTATTGCTTCCAATAACTTCAACAATGTTACATTTTTGTCACAATGAAATATGGTCAGCAAATGCATGTGTTATAATCGGAAATTTTTTAGGCTGATCAAAAATTTGGCAAAAAATTGCCATAGTTCATAAAACGTCAGTAAACTCTTGCCCACATCCAGATTAAGCATATGAAATCTGTATTAAATAAGATTTTAATTTCTTTTTAAACAACGATTTTGAACAGATCTATTTACAGGAGGATAATCTTTCACACAGGCCAGGCCTAACAATAATTTTTAAGAAATTTTTGCTTTGTTTCACAATTCGAAACCAAGATTATAGAAATTAGGATTTAGATTTGTTAAACCTTGATTTTAGGTATTTTCTATCAACTCAGTTTTGTAGACTACTACTTAAACATACATGAACCTCATAATCATTCCTCTGGGGAATATGAACGCACACATTTCTCTGTCGATATGTGTGTTCTGAGTATATGTGTGTGTGACCCTAACATATTTACATTGCCAGAGTTATGCATGTTTTGTGTTCTATTGTGCTGACATCTTTTTTCCTTATTTTGAAGTGAAGATGGAAAATACCTAAATTTTCATGTTAAGTAAATATCCCGTTGAAGGTCGTCCTGATCTCAGAGGAGAGAATTTTTCAAATGGGAGACCGTCTTGAGTTTTGTAGACTATAATGTAAATGCCCTTAGTTGTGATCACAAGAAAGCTCAAGTTTACAAAACCAATGACAGATGGCAATAGCGTCTTTCGAATATTTTAAAAAACTGTTTCCACTGACTCGTACACTTTGACCCCATGCACAACTGATGCCATCAAGGATAAATATGTGTTTGCTTATTTTTTCTTTTCTTTTACTTTTTCGTTTTCTTTTATAATTTGTTACTGTTACATAAATCCGTTAATTATCTTCACCAATTTGTATCCTTCATTTCGATCAACATCTTAGCATCCGCGAAACAAGATACAAAGCAATCAGTCGTCTCACAGATGACATGCGTTGCAGCACAAAAAATAATTAGTTTCCTCAAGGAATGTTTCCCTTGACTTGATTCAAAGTTCAAAATTCCATCAAGCAATTAATTAACCATTAGTCTATTTTTTTTATTTACCCATCTGTCCATTATTTTCTAAAAATTATATACATTTTTTTTTCCAGACAGAATCTAAAGATTCCTATTGTAATTCAACAAGCAAGAAAAGTCAAGTCAATTGTCAGTATTCTTATCAAACGGTTCTATAGGAATAAAAAAATCTCTTCACATACTACTCCATCAGGTATGAAGGAAAGAAAAACAATTGAAAGTTTATCTAACGCACAGAAAGAAAATCTACCTTTTCAGGCTGCAGGCAACAGGAGATGCAATATTCATAAATGCTGCAACACCCATTATCCTGACAAGATTCACAATGATACCGTTTCGTTGAAAGTACTTCAGCATTACAACATCCGTTAGACAAAACATTTTGTCTCAAGCACACATAGCCTATGAAAAATTACAACAGGCATTAATATTTTTTCCTCTTGATAATAAATAAAAATTAATAAACTCTTGAACTTTTTAATATTAATGCTTGGGAGACCAAATACAACTGAAATTCTGAAAAATACATATTTATGTTCATGTAAAATACATTTGAATGCAGAGCTATAAACTACTTGGCTCAATATACATAATCAAGATTTTTTTTGGTGGGGCATTTTTATGTTATGCAGAAAGAAGGAAAGACTATAGGAAATTAGTTTAAAAACTAAACTTTTTTGAAACAATCTGGTCATTTACATCTCACCAAATCATGTGGACATTTAAGAACTCACAGGTCCCTCCTAGTGCTAGATTTACCTGTCAAAACATCACATTCCGATACTTCCACAACCAACCTATTCCCCTGATCTCATCCCATGTGACTTTTCCTTGGATAAAGAATTTACTTAAGTGGCAGAGGTTTGCAGGTTCTGAAAAAGTGCAGCAAACAGCGACGAAGGCACTGTAGGATGTGACAAAAAAAAGGCTTGCGATCCGCATTTACATCTTCGTACAAATAACGGCAAAAATGCATAACTGCACAGGGTAGTTACTTTGAAGGAAACACCAAATAAACAGGTTCTATTTCATTATTACATAATCATCACTACATAAGTGGTTTTTGATGTGATGTGGAACAAGTAGCAAAAAAAAAAGATAAACCCTCTTACTTTTCAAGGTCTATGTTGAGGAACCAAAAACTTTACACTCCTGATTTCTAAATAGAGTGACCAGATTTTCATACAATGAAACCAAGATAACCTACTTCAGAAAACCCATGTGGCCAATTTTTGCCAAATATAACTACTTTTGTCAAATATTGTATATTTACAATCAATTTTTTTTCCTGTCCTTCTAAGACAACTCAAAAACTGGCAGACACACCAGGATATCAGGTCATTCTACTTATAAGAACCTTAATCAAAAGGAAAACACACTAAATAACAAATTGAAGAAATAAACCAATAGATAAAGTTTCAGAATAAAATTTTCTTCATGGAACGAATATAATGTATCAATAAAAATATTATGTATTTCCTGTTCACCATTAAAAAAAAACACCCAGAACAACCAAAATTACTTACATGGTTTGTAGGATGAACTGAATAATGACAAGTAATTAAACACAAAGAAACGTACACAGGAGAAAAAAACAATAACAGAGATACTAAAAAAATGAATAAATAAAGCTTAATGATCAAGTAAACTCATGAACTATGCAAACACATTGGTAACTATGACGACTAGAAACACATTACAAACAAACGAACACTCTGAGACACTTTGTTAGCCAAACAAAACAAATTCATCAATAATAATAAAAAATGTTCATGTAAATGCATATTAAAACTTCTATGCACTCCTCTCAAGACCAATGCATGAAGGGAGGTGGCCCTCACCTCATGACCAATTTTTTTACAGTACAAAACTCTTTTCTATTTTCTAAAACTCTTTTTTTTCTATAGCTCACTTCTATTTTAGGGCATCTCCATTTTTTTTTAAGAACAGATAAAAAAACTCTTAGAGAGTTTTCACTATGATTAAATCATGTTTTATAATATTTACTATCAATTTCAAAATTTTTATGTAATTTGATATCTCAACCCAAGTATAGTGAAACTTTGATTATGCAATGAAATCGGGGCAAAATGTACTTCAGAAGAATTTCTGGATAATCCTATATGCAGAAACCTAAAGATCCAACAATCACCAAAATTAATTATAGTAGAATATACATTCAACAGCCACGAAGATAATATGGTCATCCTCTGCTTTACAGCTATGGCTTTACTGCTTTACTTACGGCTCTTCAGCAACATCATTTTTGATGAGTTGCAATGTTGTCACTGCTCAGACCGAGCAATGTCTTTTTTAAAAACCATTTGAATACCCACAACCTTATTTACAGAGGGCTATAGTCCAAGTGCTACAAGTTGTGAATAGAGACAGAATGGGAAATGGCAGAATGGAATTTGGAGAACAGGTGGTCATAAAAACTAACTAGTACAGGAAGAGGGTAGCAAAATCTTAAATCTTTCTTCGCTAATGCATTGCTCCTGGTTATTTGCACTTATGAAGTCTATTTGCCTTTATTAACATCCGTAGGAGGATTTCTGAGCAATAATTTCCTCAATACTAAAAAAAATCCCTGGGAAAACTGATTTTGACAAAAGATGGTCAGAAAATCAAGGTTCTACTGTATTGAATGACTGTTCTTCTCATCTACTTGGTTGTCAAAAAATGAAATATAAAATCATGGAGATAAATATAGATAAGATAAATAATTAAACAAAAACAGAGCTTGGCGAATTACAAAAAAATGTAGGTACTAGAACAATTTTTTTAAAGAGCCAAAAAAATTTGACTAGAGAAAAAACAGGTCCAAAATAGTTCCCCCCCCCTTTTTTTTTTTTACCAGAGCATATAGACCCTCTTCCATTTAGCAGAATGATGTAATGTAGCTGTTGTAAATTCTGAAATTTTGTGTGGGTCTCAGACTCCAAAATTTAGCAACTACACAAAGAAAATTTTAGGCACCAATACAAATTTTTCAGTCACCATGAGGACCTGGTATTTGGCAAGCCCTGATAAAGATGATACAAAGTCTCCTATCAGTTGTAAGACTTCAGTATTCCCATGTGAGGAGGCCCTAACTCATGGTCATTATAATGAGCATCAACTATATATTTCCTACTAAACATCTTCAATCATAGTCAGGAAGCAACCAGCATCTATGGATTCAGTTTAGTCCGTTTCTCAAAAGGGAAAAAACTCAATTTTGAAATTGATAAAAAAACAAACTTAATAATGTGGAAATATTTAAAGATGGGTAATGATAGATACCTTTATCATCAGCAATAAGAATTTTCCCTTGCACAGAGTTACGACAAGAGGTGATCTTATTGCTCGTCCCATTTTGTCCAGGTTTATCGCCCGAATGCCACTGGAATGATCGCACGGGTATATTCAATGGCTGTACCACATTATCTTCAGACATCCCATTATCAGACTGAAATGAAACAGAAACTAGTAACTAAAAAAAAAATCAAAAATAAAATCATGAAAGATAATATAATAAGAACTGCCAATAAAATAGAGGGTGGTTATGCACATCAGGATTCAGTGATTTTACAATAGATAGAAATGAATTGGAAAAAATGTTGAAACCTTATTAAGTAAGAAGTTGAAAACTGTCGAATACTGAGGACTGTGCTATGACATCGTATGCAAACAACGAGTGGTAGCTGTGACGTGCAGGTGGATTTATGATTCTTTTCATGCTGGTCTGATTCAATCCATTCCCCAAATATTTGGCTCTTAACCCTGCTTAATGCTACTACTACTTAACTGTACACACAGATCATACACATTCCCTCCAGAAACCTCCAGGGAAGTGGCACATACTGGAATGCGTGTTATGAGTGTATGTGTGGTCCATGATATATTTATGTTGTCAGAATTGTGCTTCTGCATCTTCTGTTGGTGCTGCCATCTGGCTTCCATATTTTGAGGTCAAGATGGTAAATGCTTAAATTTCTGATATTACGTATGCAAAAATCATGTTGAAGGTCTGCCTGCTCTCTGTGGAGAAACTTTTCAAAATGGGAGACCAGCTCACATTTGCACCTTAAAGTTGAGAAACCACAGAAAAACAGCTTCATACCACTGTAAATACGCCTCTGTGCTATAATAGACTAGTCTTCTTTTCATGTGCAACGTAACTGTTTGAAAATGAATGAAAAACACTCACAGAAAATTAGGCTGCATTTTCGGGGCTAGAACATTTGAGGATAGCAACCCCCTTGGGAAAAAGGCAGCTATGATTCCATGAGTGAGATTGCAGCCAAATTGGCAGGTTTCTTTCATTAAAGCTTTGGTCATTAATTATGAGGAAAGGGAATCAATCCAGTTAATTCATTGTAATATAATTGACAAATTATGGTTCTGTTAATTTGTATTTTGTAAAGGGACTGTTTTTCAGATCCGGAAGCTTGTGAAGGGTCCAGGAAACGGACCCTCCACAAGCTTACGGATCTAAAACACCAAATTTCGGCTAGATGTTAGTATCTAAATTCTGGGATTGCTCAACTACATACTTTCTTTCAAACCAAACATGATTCAGGTCTATTACCATGGCAATTTATTACCTAGTGAGTTGTGCCGGAAGTGTAAGTATGGGTGTATCTAACAGTCTGAGTGCGTATCTAGTGTTTGATTTTTTTTTCAGTGCTGTCATCTACATTTCAGAGGTGAAGTGTAATGATTGAATTATATTTGTAATGTTTGTAGGTCTGTTGCTCTCTGTGGCGAGACGTTTTAAAGGAGAGATCGGCTCACATTCACACGTCAAAGTTGGGAGAACCACAGAAAACCAACTTCAGCCGACCACCACTGGGTAAAGGGTTAAATTTCAGAAGCAGGGATGGTGGCTCTCTGGCCGTGCAACCCATCCAGCTGCAAGGAGTGGCGCTCTAGGAAGAATGCCAAATCTGAGTCAAAAAGGCAAAAAAAGCTTTGTCGACTAAAAAACAGAGGACACCAAAAAACGTCCCGCACAAGTAGAGATTTTTTTCTCAAGCCACCCCTGTTCAGAGGAATAAAAAATATACTATAATAAAATCATTGACTTGGGTGGCGAGGGACATCAAAATTACGTAGAGCATTCCCCCCCCCCCCCCTTCCCTACCAAAACTTTTTGGTAGGACCCTGAGTTTTAGTTAACAGGAAATAACGTACACAAAAATATTTTGTTTCACTTTTTTTCATGAAAGGTAAATAATAATTAATACGTGCCTATATATATTACCAATTTATATAGGCCCATAACAAACCTACTCACCTCTGGTAACCACTGGAAAATGCAATAGCACAGCGACAGCGAGAAGAGCACGGCGAGAACAATTTTTTTACGGAGAAATCGGAAAATTCGTGTTGTAAGCATTGTTTATTTATTTGTACGAAATTTTAAACAATTAAAGTATAAAAAACAATTCAAGTTTTAAAATAAATATAGTGAGTTTAAAAAAATAATATGAAATAAGTTTGGAAATACAACTTCAAATGGGGAAGTTCCTAAAAAAAAATTTTATCACTCAAATAAGGGTAGATGCCATTGACATCAATCAGCTGTTTGGACGACTCTGACTCACCCTGTGAGTAATGCTCATCAATAAATCAATAAAAAAACTAAATATATATTATTAATTATTTTTATTATAATATTAAAAGATTTTTATTCGTTCTTTATGATTTATTTATTATCTCATTGAAGTTTTTATTTAATTTTTAAAAAAAGTGTTCAACAATTTCACGGCCAATATTTCAGTTCAAAAGCATTATTTACATTTCATTGTGTAGCCTAGCCGTAAGCTGAAGGGTTACCATTTGTTGTGGCTTGGTTTTTCTATGGTTGATATCGACTAAGTGTAAAGCAAAGCGCTTGGTGTAAAGTAGCATGTCTATTGAAATTGAATCAGCTGAGTTAGTTGGATCTTTCAATCATTTTTTTCAGTTTATTTATACAATTTCTATCAAATATCATTTTCCTCTTTGATTTTTAATTCCTCTAGTTGATGCTAATTTTACTTGTAAATATGTAAGATTATCTACAATTTTTATGGTATTAGTACAGTAAAACCCCTCTTAACGGACACCTCTCGCCTAGAATTCCATATCGGGGTTGCGCCAAATTTGGCGATTTCCAATTCCGCCAAAGTTTTTCCTTTTTGGCGACAAAAGTTTTTTTTACTCGCCAAACATCTTCAACATATATGAAAATCAAGATGGCCGACAAAAAAAAAAAATTGGCATCCTTTTTTTGGCAAGCTAGAACATCGTGAGGAGTTAAATCTAGAACCAATGAAGAAAGTATTGGCTACAGGATTCACACACCGATCCATTACATTTGGGCTTTTGAGTTCCTATTCTGGCAAATCCAATGCCAGCCGAGTTTTTTGGTGTGATTGCTGTTTGAACCCATGCTATTACAACGAGGTACCGTGCCAAATTATGTCAAAAACTGAGGTTTTCTTGGTCTGACTGAAGAATACTCATCTATAAAAAAAAATGAATTTATAAATATTCCCAAGCAAAGGCTGCATGATGACGAATTGGGCATCGGCTCAATAAAATTTCAATGATGACGAACACGTTATAACGAGATTAAAGATGCTGGTGACAGTAAGAAATGTAAATGACCCAAAAATAGATAAGGATAGCATGTTAGCTTGAAAAACATTACTGTCACCAATGAAAATTTTTGAAAGATCGATAGGGCCAAGATAATCAGTTGACAACATAAAATAATTGCCACATTTGGTGCAAACCCGTTTATGGAATCTTAGCTCTCAGATGCTGCCACTCTTTTTTTACGTCCAAATAATAGTTTCTTCTTGTACAATAAATAATGCATTTCAAACCCCTGCTTAACGGTCACCCCCTCTTTTAACAGACAATTTTTGTTTGTCCCATCTGTGTCTGCAAAAGAGGGGTTTTACTGTACATCTTTTCAGAAATCAATATTATTCTATGATTCAATAGTTTTAAAATATTATTTTCTTCCTAGCGTTATTCGTCTCATTCAGCAGTATTTAAAAGAAAATAATCTCTTGAGGACTCTTCAAACATTACAAGTAAGCAGTCGTTAGATTGATTTTCTACTTCACTCCTATAGTATTTGATTAAAGTGTCAGTTATAATACACTCATGCGGCATCACTCATAATTTAGTGATATATATACACAGTAGACGCTCAGTTACTAGACATCCCAAAAATATCGACAAACACGTCAACTTAAGTGGATCTCAAGTTAGCAGAGTTTCACTTTCAATTTTTGTCTGATCGCTTTTGTATACGTAATTATACACATTCGAACGATTTAATTAAATAAAATGCTAAGGCAAGAGAGTTAGGCCAAAACTGAAAAAAAATAAACCTGTCTCATTACAATTCAACACATTTGCATCTTTATACACTTCTATCATTGGTTTGAGAATATCATTCTTAAATTTTTCCACAGTTTCTTGACATGCAGATATGCTGTTTCCACAAACTTTATTAAAAACAATATCTTATGGCATTCTTTGAATCGGGTCAACCATCCACTGCTTGCAGTGAAATCACCGTGATTGAGATGTTTTGTTTTGTGAATTTCTTTCTTTCTCTTGAATTATTGGTCCTGATAATGGGATTGAGCGAGATTGAACAGATTTGAATCACAAAAGAGTTGCTTTTTCTACATCACTGAAGTCTGATTTCTTATGCGTTTTCTGCTTGGTTCATAAGATTCAAATGCTGACAAAATTTTTTCCCTATTTCTACCAAATGTTGAAATGGTGTTCCGTGCAACTCCATATTCTTTTGCAAGTTCACTCTGAGTTTTTCCCTGATTCTAGTTCTTCAAAATTTTAACTTTTGATTTTAAAGTTAAAGTATGAAGTTGGCGTGTAGCCATTGCATTCACGACCGTCGATACTCATGATAAAATCCAAATGATATATTCATCGTCTAACCACAGGCTTTGGCACTTTTTCTTTTACTTCTTTTCCAAGAAATCATTCCATGAACACCACTTTCTAAAACTGAGTTCTGTCAAAAACATTCTCCGCAACAGACAATATCGAAACTCCCAATCCACACTTTTTTGACCACGAAAAGAATGAAAGACCTTTTCTATAAATGCCACTAAAATGATAAGCCGGCCAAGAGGTTTCAAACATTCATTGGTCACAAGCATGTCCCCCCCCCCCCCCGATATTGGTCAGGTTGTACCATTCTGTTGTATATTATTTATTTATCCATTGTTGTGCCTTCTGATTTGTTGTTATCACTTTTATGTCCTGATCAGTCTATTATTTAAAAGAGAGTCCGGGTTTTATTATACAGAGAATATTTATTTACAACAGGAAGGACTGTTGTTAATCTGGGTTTCAACCCGCAAATGCACAGTGATAATCGGCTAAATACGATTTTCTGAGGTTATCCAATTTTGAGTTGAGACTGTCCCTTTGAATAAAACTCTGTTGGCACAACGATCGCACAGACCTACAACACAAATATGTATACATCAGATTTCAAAGACACTCACAACTCTTGACACACAAGCACACTGTTACGTTTCACCAATACAAATCTGAAATAGCTCCCATATTCAGGTATGCAATGTTATTCCCCCTTAAATGGTGGTAGGTTGGAGTGGTGGACCATCAGGGAGGGAAAAGAAAATCATTCCACCAAGAAATTGCTTCACAATTATTTATATCTTGGCGTCTTGGAATCATTTGCTTTAAATTTATTCAGAAGATATTATTGAAAGAGCTAAGGTTTTCTGAAATGGGGAATCGATCAGAAGAGAATTTATAGATTGATTTATTAGTAAATATATAATGTGCTTAACTTAATTTTGTTTGTTTTAGTTATTACGTGTCAAATTCCATGTGCTAAATTCTCAGTGTTAATGGGTTTCTTTGCAATCTTTCTCTATTACAGTTTAATCCCATTATAACGAACTCCAAGAGACTGGAGAAATCACTTCGTTATAAAGGAGTTCTAGGATTTTGCATTGCTCCTATGTAAACTTATCTGGGGAATTAGAAAAGTGTTTGTTAAAATGAGATTTTCGCTATAACAGTATTCGTTAAAACAGGATTCGACTGTAGTAGACAACGAGAGTGTAAAAGAACATAGCTAGTAATATTAATATTAATAGCTTGTAAATTAAACCTTTTTTTCAATGAGCCTTTGGATTGAACATGTTTTTAGAAACAAATTATTTGATTCACACACAGGGATACACCATGAATGAATGAACGCCAGAACTTTGCCACTGGACTTATCCCGTTGCCGAGATCTCTTCCAGCCCAGCTTCGTGGCAGAGTCTGGAACACTTTATTTTGTGTCAAAAAAAAACAAAAAAACATACAAACTTTTTTACAACATATACAGGGATACACCAGTGAATGATGGGGTATTTTCCATCTTTAGTCCAGAAAATGGAAGACATATGACAGCATGAACACAAGTGCAACTCAACAATGTAAATACCTTAGGGCCACACATACACTCAGAACACACGTTCTGGCATGTTCCAATTTGTTAGAAATTCTGTAGAAGAATGTGTATGAGGTGCATTTATGGTTAAGTAGTAGTAAATGATTCAGGGGGGAGGGGGGGGAAAGGCATATTTTAATTTTTTCGAGAGTGACCCACTTTCAATGGACCCAGATTTTGCCTAAAGTACAACATCATCTCTGCTACTATACTCCAGTTATTTTTATTTTTAAACTGATCTTCTTTTCTGTATTTTTCATTTTAAAAAGGAGGAAACTTCTGTGTCATTGAACACAGTGGACAGCATTGACAGTTTCACACAGGACATAAACAATGGACATTGGGACACTGTGTTGAAAGTTGTGCAGTCTTTGAAGTTGCCGGATAAGAAACTGATTGATCTATATGAACAAGTAAATTCATTTTACTTTGTTTTTCTATACTATAAAAACTATATTTAAAAATAAATTTATGAAAGGAGGATGAATAACCCTAAAAGATGTTGTGACTCATGTATGAGTTTTTTTGATTTGTCGCAAAAATGAAGTAGAATCATGAACCAGTTTTTGAGTATAATTCCTGGGATAAGAACACTGTACAATAGAATTGTCGTAAATGGACAATATTCTGTAAAAAATTTTGATAAGCTGAGAATTGGCTAGGTGTCCCTTTTCATCATATTGAAATCTGATAGCCATAGTACACTGCTCAAAACAATTAGTGGAGCAAGCAAAAAAGTGAAGGAAACCGTGCGAGACAGCCACATATTGGCATACAATGGATAATACACACGTATCAATGTGCAATACAGAAAAAAGACGTAAAAAAATTTGGAATTAAGCTTTAATTCTTTGAAAATATGGAAAAAACATGAAAAATAATTTCAGTGAAGAACGCGCTCCCACTAATGAGAATGGAAGCCCTATTCCTTAGGATAATAATAGCCTTTCTTTATACACTGCTCAAAACAATTAGGGGAGCAAGCAAAAAAGTGAATAAAACCGTGCGAGACAGCCACGTATTGGCATACAATGGGTAGTACACACGTATCAATGCGCAATACAGAAAAAAGACGTAAAAAAATTTGGAATTAAGCTTTAATTCTTTGAAAATATGGAAAAAACATGAAAAATAATTTCAGTGAAGAACGCGCTCCCACTAATGAGAATGGAAGCCCTATTCCTTAGGATAATAATAGCCTTTCTTTATACACTGCTCAAAACAATTAGGGGAGCAAGCAAAAAAGTGAATAAAACCGTGCGAGACAGCCACGTATTGGCATACAATGGGTAGTACACGCGTATCAATGCGCAATACAGAAAAAAGACGTAAAAAAATTTGGAATTAAGCTTTAATTCTTTGAAAATATGGAAAAAACATGAAAAGATGATTTAGGGCAACAATTTGGTTTCATGTAAACGATAAAAAAAAGTACTGTTTAGACATGATGCATGAGTTTTAATAGGGCGTGTGGTCTCCTCGAACAGCTAAGACTGCTGCACACCTGTTTGCCATGGATGTGATGAGGTTATCGATCAGACTTTGGGGAATACTGTTCCACTCCTCAAGAAGTGCAATCTGCAAGTCTCGGACAGTAACAGGCGACCTTGGTCGCGCAGCAATGCGTCGTCCGAGCATGTCCCAAACATGCTCGATTGGATTCAGGTCAGGAGAGCACGCTGGCCATTCCATACGCTGTATTGTTTCAGCTTCAAGCATGTTCTCCACCAGACGAGCTCTATGCGGTCGGGCATTATCATCCTGGAAAACAAAGGAATCTCCAATGGCTCCAGCGTAAGGGATGACATGAGGTCGCAGTATCTCGTCTGCATACCTTCGGGCCATCAAAGTGCCATTCCGAATGATATGCAGGTCCGTACGTCCGCCTATTCTGATTCCATCCAACCAGCTCGTCTGTATTGTGACCTTTCACGAACGAATGCGGGGTTATTTCGAGTGCCCCTGTCCCTCCATACCAGAACACGTCGAGTGTCACACTTCAGACTGAATCGGGACTCGTCTGTAAACAGCACTTGGCTCCATTCATGTTGCTCCCAATCTCGATGTTCAGCAGCCCATCTTCTTCGGGCCGCACGGTGGCGTGGGGTCCACAGAATGCAGACCATTGGCCTACGTGCATAGAGCCCTCCCTCATGAAGCCGATTACGTACTGTTTGGCTGGACACCCTTCGTCCTGTTGCCAAGAGCAACCGTCTTTGCAGCTGCGTAGCATTCTCTGTTCTGTTTCGACGGGCTGTTAACCGTATATACTGGTCATCAGTTGCTGTAGTGGCGCGTGGCCGACCTTGCCCTGGTCGACGTCTAACATTTCCTGTTTCTTGGAATCGATTCCACAGCCTTGCAACAACACTTCTGGCGACTCCAACAGCGTCCGCGACATCCCGAAGTCACCTTGTCTCAAAAAAAAATACTGCACAATCAAATTTCACAGTTACGGCAGTAAAACAGACGTTTCTGCAACACCCCGATTTCTGCCCTTATCTCATTTTTCTGGTTTTTGACGCCATGAACTTTGATTTGCATATGAAGTTTTCTTCTTCCGTTTCCTGCTAGGCTTTAAATTATGGATGATTCATTTTATTTTACTTATCGGTATACATCTTTGCGTAATTTTGTTAAAACCATGTGCTCCCCCTAATTGTTTTGAGCAGTGTATATCCATGTAATAATTATAATACCTTTCAGTAAACATGTATATATGTTTTGAGTCTTATACTAAAATAAACTTATTTCGCGTGTTCAATGGCTCTGCATAAATGTAACGTGTCTCTTAAAATGAGAATTTGTCTATCGTTTCCACTCAGGTGGTGTTAGAGCTCATAGAGCTGCGAGAGTTGGGTGCCGCTCGTTCACTTCTCCGACAGACTGATCCCATGATTAAACTTAAGCAGCAAGAAGCTGAGAGATTTGTACATCTAGAGAATTTACTGACCCGATCCTATTTTGATCCGAGAGAAGTAAGTAAACCTCAATTCTAATATTCTTTGTTCTAGCATTCCATTATTTTGCCCGTAACTAACTGACAGAAGTGAAATACATAATGTGTATTGCTTTAGCTCTTTTCACTTTATAATTCAGCTCTTCTCGATATCCTAGGCATATCCAGATGGCAGCAGCAAAGAGCGTAGGAGAGCTGTCATAGCACAAGCTTTGGGAGGAGAAGTCAGCGTCGTGCCTCCATCTCGTCTCTTAGCTCTGTTGGCCCAAGCTTTGAAATGGCAACAGCACCAGGGACTTTTACCACCAGGTAAGGAAAAAAAACTTCCAGATTCTTAGTTCTAATCCCCCCCCCCCCCGTAATTTTCGGACCGAATTCCCATCCAAATTTATGGTGATATTAAATAGCACCTTGATCGTCATTAAAAGAGACAAGTTTATTTTTCTATTTTTCTGCTACAGTAGATCCTGCTTCATGTAATGTGATAATAAGCAGGCAGTAACTATTCAAAGATATTTTCAACATGTTTTAAAAGACAAGTGGATTTTTTCCTTCTTTCACTGGTTTATGCATTTCTACCCTAAATGGGGAGCCGTCTTTATTATGGTGAAAAATCACGAACAAAATGTTTTGACCGTGATGTTCTCAAGATGGCTCTCTATTATAAAATTCATTTGTCTTTAAAACGTATTAAAAATATCTTTGAATGAAAACCAGGCAAAGTTTTGTTTTTGGGTAATATGAACTGTATGAATTTTTATTTAGGACGGCAAATAAGTTATACAAAGATATTATTGAAAGAGCTAAGGTTTTCTGAAATGGAAAATTGATCAGATGAGAATTTATAGATTGATTTATTAGTAAATATATAATGTGCTCAACACTTAATTTTATTTGTTTTAGATTTATTAAGTGTCAAATTCCATGTGCTAAATTCTCAGTGTTAATGGGTTTCTTTGCAAGCTTTCTCTACTGGAGTAGACAATGAGAGTGTAAAAGAACATAGTTATAAGCTGGTAAATTAAACCTTTTTTCAATGAACAAACAAATGATTGAACATGTTTTTGGAAACAAATTATTTGATTCACAGGGATACACCAGTGAATGATGGGTGGGGGAAGGGGGGCATACTTTAATTTTTTGGAGAGAGACCCACTTTTTCACTCTCAAAGGATCCAGGTAAATTAGAGTACAACGAAAAAATTTCCATTTTTGGTTTGCTTACAGTCAGTTTCTTCAAATGAGATCCTTAATGAAAGCTTCATACTCCTATTGTTCTTTTTTTTTTTTTGTAAAGTCGTTTGACATGTGCCTGGCACCATTTTGGAGTGTCTCCGATGCCTCCTGCATTCTGGCATTGATCAAAGGTTTCTCATCAACATTAACCAAGGCCATCCTGCTCGGAATCGTTTTTTGTCTTATCATTAGGGATACATAATTTTCGTATTCATGAAATAGATGTGACAAATGTGAAAGTTGCCATTTTTAATGAATAAATTGCAAAAATTTTATTTGTACCACTTTTCTGTGAAATCTTAAAAATTTACACTTTTTGGAGCAAAAATGGGTTGTAATTTTGCTGAGCACAATTCTAAAACTTTCAACTAAGTACTGCATTGTAATCAAACTATTAAAAAAATGTTTCATTAGTTTAGTTCAGTTTTGCGAGTGAATGCAAAGTTTTTGGTTTGAAAAATATTTTTGCGGATGAATGAAAAATTTTCATTTGGATTTTTTTGGGAGTGAATGCAATTTTTTTTTTGTGAATGAATGCAAAATTGTTAGCTTGAAGTTTTTTTTATTTCTGCAAATTAATACAAAATTTCTGATTTTTTGTAAAAAAATTATTTAATTTGCATATCCCTACTCATCACTTAATTTACATATCCCTACTCATCACTTAATTTACATATCCCTACTCATCACTTAATTTACATATCCCTACTCATCACTTAATTTACATATCCCTACTCATCACTTAATTTACATATCCCTACTCATCACTTAATTTACATATCCCTACTCATCACTTAATTTACATATCCCTACTCATCACTTAATTCATAATCTTTCTCTTGCAAATGTTGTCTTCTGTAACTGTCCTAATACGTGGAATTGATAATTGATTTCCACCCATTGCTCAAAATGTTCAGCATCCATATATCAATATTATTATTGTTTCTAATGCTATTAAATGTTTTTTTTCACAGGAACAACTATCGATCTTTTCCGAGGTAAAGCTGCCATCAAAGAGCAGGAAGAAGAAAAATATCCTACCCAACTGTCGAAGCAGATCAAATTCGGTGCCAAGGCTCACGTGGAATGTGCTAGATTTTCGCCTGATGGCCAGTATCTGATTACTGGTTCTGTAGATGGTTTCATAGAAGTATGGAATTTTACAACCGGGAAGATAAGGAAAGATTTGAAGTATCAAGCTCAGGTTAGACTTATTCATATATATTAAGATTTTTTCCCCTCGATCATAGGTTTACCAGGCCCAGTTTAAAGTGTTACGTGAAAAATTACAAACATTAAATTTCTCAAATAACACAGAAAAGAAATTCAATGATGCAACTGCACTGTATTAAAATTTTCCCTGTCTGTGTTAATACTATGGTTCTGAATGATGTTAGATGGCATGAACTATACTAAGGTTGACAAGCAAAATAATATGCACAAGAGGTAGAGAAGAGGGCAGAAACTCCCGGAGTTTAGCCGAAGTAGTAGTAGTTTGATTATGAAGCTGACATTGAATTTAGTATTTCTCCTCGAGAGAGTTAGAAAACATTACTTCCATTTGTCATTTTTTTGTTACTGTCACACCACTATAGGTGTTCGCAAGATTCTCTAAAGGAAGGATAGAGTTATTTTTTTACTGCAAAAAAAAAACAAAAAAAAACAAAAAAAAACCACTAAAATCGCCAGTGCACACCACTGTCATCTTCTGCTATCAGGGACTTTAAATCCAAAAATGACTGAATGCATATTCTATCAATTTCTGAACGTTAAAAAATAAGTTGCAACACATCCTGAAAGGAGAAAATATTTTCACAGGCATCAAGTCTTCCAGATTTTCTGAGAAGTTCCATAATTTTAACTTCCTGGACTGCAGAGTAGTTGTTAAATTTCTCAAAAATTGACTGTAATTGTGAAAAAATTTGTGATTTTGGGTGGAAAATAATTGGTAAAGAATATTTCTCCAGGAAGAAAACTCTTTTGCTTCCATCCTCCATTATATAATAGTTGTGAAGTATATCCTGCTTTGTTGATGGTTTATCCCAATGGCGATGGCTACTTTCAGTAAGATAATGTGTCCTGCCATAGTGTTGGTGTTGTACAAAATTAGTTTGAGGAACATTAAGGAAGGTTTACTTTATTTATGTGGCCCCACAATCCAAAAGTTATGTGGAATGAATGATGTTGAAAGATCCACAATCATCCAATCTCACGCTGTTATCTGTAAAAGAAATCTATCAAAAATCAATGGGAAAAATAAACAGAAGAGATGGAGTAACTTGAATCGATATCTTTCAACAAAACATTATTCATACTAGTTATGAATTTTTATAGGTCTATGCTATATGAGTAATTTTTATTATATTAAAGGACAACTTCATGATGATGGATGATGCTGTTCTCTGCCTTTGCTTCAGCAGAGATTCAGAAATGCTTTCCTCTGGTGGACAAGATGGTAAAATAAAGGTATGTATAAAAATCTTTTGATAAATGCTCACTGACCACTATGTGCCTCGATTTATCTTTCAAAAGCAAAAGTGTCTATTCAGGCTTGTCTAGTCATTTATGAATGCTACAAATCTTATAAATAATTTACTGCAGTAAAACCTGTCTTCAACAGAATCGCAAGGGGACTCCTTCCATTGAACACAACACTTTCTGCTTAATAAAGGTTAGATTGCCACACAATGTAAAATTATGTAACAATCTTGTATGCAATTGAAATAAAATAACAATAAATATTGTAATTTTTAAAAAAATTGATAAAGTAATATGCATTATTTCACTCTATAATCATACTAAATACAGTCAACGCTCATTATTCCATTGAAAATAGACATTATATCGACAGAAAAACATATATAAGAGTTGTTATATGAAATAATTTGGGATTTATCCCACGTGTCGTTACAACAAACTTCAACTGTATTTAGGTTTTGACAGCATCTGCGTTAAATTTCACCCTACGCTGTTCTAAAAAGACTACATTTATGTTCTTTTTGACTTTCTTTAAAACTTTTAATAAGGGTGGTAATATCTATCATTTCAGGTTCAGTTTGTACTTCGCCATCTATGTTTATGTACTCTTTGTGACCAGGGCTGTAATTAAGGCTTATGTAGAACTCACATTGGCAAGCAGATATTGGGGGAAAGAATTCAGTAGAACACTTTAACATTTGGCCAGTTGATCGTAAAACAATCAAAGTGTTTGTGTAGAATTTTCCATTAACAGGGTATAATTTTCTGTTTCAGCGTTAGTCAGGTTCTGTTTAATCGAGGTTTTTTAAGTGTGTATTTTGGCATTGAAATAACTGGACCGGGATTTCTTTTCATTGAAGACAGGTTTTTGCTTAATACAGGTTCCACTGTACTAAATGGAATGGGGGGGGGGAAGCTTTTTCTCTTAATAAGTCCTTAAAAAAGTCCTATAAAGTTCAGTTCTTGAGTAATTTTTTACATTCTTCTGATGATTTACTAAGGTATGGAAGATTCAAACAGGTCAATGTTTGAGAAGATATGAACGTGCACACTCAAAAGGAATCACCTGCGTGCAGTTTTCCAAAGACAGCAGTCAGTTGTTGAGCGCATCTTTTGATCATACAATCAGGTATGTGAATATTTTTAATATTAGCTGCTGATTTGAATTTTTATGTAATGGGAAAGCTTATTTACCACTTTTTGTCTCATTTCGCAGAGTGCACGGTTTGAAATCTGGAAAGCTGCTGAAAGAGTTCCGTGGCCATACCTCTTTTGTCAATGAAGCTATATTCACACCAGATGGCCATCACATCCTCAGCGCCAGTTCTGATGGTGCCGTCAAGCTGTGGAATATAAAAAGCACAGAGTGTGTGAACTCTTTCAAGTCTCTTGGGGGCACAAGTGGCATTGATATTACTGTTAACAGTGTTCATGCTCTCCCTAAAAATACCGAACACTTTGTGGTTTGCAACAGGTCCAACACCGTTTCTATTCTAAACATGCAAGGACAGGTAATTTATTTATTTTATCATTCTTTTGTAAATGATTCACTGATCTTTTTTGACTTGTGGACTGTATGTTGCCCAGGATTATTTTCAGTGGTCATGTAAGAGTAATTACAGAAAAGGTCTGTCATATATACAGATGAATGTGGCTAATTTGAACTTGGTTAATTTAAATTTTAGGAATTCCCCTATAGAATTTAATGCCACAATTGCCTGTTTAATTCAATCTTTTTTCCTCGTGTTTTGGATAATTCAAAGTTTGATTCAGAAAAATTTTGATCTTCCTTTTCTTTATTTTGTTCTGATTGCTTCCAGAATATAACATGTACACAACGCTGAAAAAATTACAGAGACAACATAATTTTAACTTTTTTGTTGCGGCTCAAAGCAAAAAGTAAACAATGTTTTCATTTTCTGTTTCACACAATAGCTTTTGTCTTTTCATTGGCGTATGTGAATGTATATACAAAAGCTACTACTCAGGAAATACGAAAGTTTTCGTGTGTGTGTGAATGGCAAAATTTCTACAAATAACAAAATATTTAAAAGCTGAAACCCCAGTCACTAGTCTGGTGAAATGTGTTAGAGATTCATGTTTCTCTAAGGTTATTGTCCGTTTATTTTGGAATATCTATGTAGCTAAGCAACTTTTTCATGTAGAACCAAGGTTCATGGCTTGCAAGGAGTAATTATCTCACATATCTGACCCGAGGACTGAAAAGGTTATGCAGCCCTGTTTTAGACAGCAGCGGGATTCAAATACAGTCGAATACCGTTATAGCAAAAATCTCGTTTTAGCAAACATTTTTCTAATCCACCAGATAAATTTACATAGGAACAATGCAAAAACCTGAAGTTCCTTTATAACGAAATTTCGTTATAACAAAGTGATTTCTCCAGACTCTTGGAGCTCGTTATAACGGGATCCGACTGTAATTTAACAACCGGTTTGATGCGAACTGGTTTTGACCTGCAAACGTATTGGGTGGCTGCCTAGGCACCTACCTTAGAGAGAATCCTGTTCTTAGATGTTATCAACATTCAGTTCTCTGAACTCAACAAGAAATTATGGAATTGGTTTTTCAGAATCAGTTCCTAAATTCTTGATTTTAGAAACGATTATTACTTTTTCCAGATAGCCCTCGTACGTATTCTTTTAGGCTATTTATTGGTTTTTATAAATTTTTATGTCGAAAACTGCATTTTTTTTAAACTTTTCAATTTCTTGATTAGATTGTGAGAAGCTTCTCCAGCGGTAAAAGAGAAGGCGGTGACTTCGTTTGCTGTACCGTTTCCCCCCGTGGCGAGTGGATATATTGTGTCGGCGAAGATTTTGTTCTCTATTGCTTTTCCATTACAACAGGAAAACTGGAAAGAATGTTGACTGTATGTATTTTTTTTTTCTACAATATACGTAGTACCCAGACTTGCATCAGCCCACATTTGCTTAAATTTGTTTTTGTTTCAATTAGACGAACTTATAGCAAATCTTGAAGTCAGTATGATGTAAATTTATCTTTGTATATCACTAGGCAATGCTACCAAAATCACATTTCATTTGATGAAACTGATGATCTTGAAGTAAAACACAATTCCTTTTCAAATGTCTCTTGACAGGTTCACGAAAAAGATGTCATCGGTATTGCTCATCACCCTCATCAAAATCTCATTGCTACGTACAGTGAAGATGGTCTCATGAAATTGTGGAAGCCATAGTCTGTATACGCTATATCATTTTCAGGTGAACTGATAGACGCACGTGTCTTTGAATTCCATGAGGAGCAGCCCTTGCTGCAGATACAGACAGGTGATTTGCATAATGTACATTTTTTTTCATAATAAACCAACATTGAACAAAAGTGTATTTGGCTGTTCTGAAATCATTGGTTTGAAATGAATTGTCATGCTGTACAGTGTACATGATTTTATGTTTAATGCAATTAAGTTAGACATTATAAAATTGATATTGAAATGTGTCCTACATTTTTATACATGCATTTCCTTTTCCCGAAATAAATTTTTTAAACGTGCAGTACATAACAAACATTGATAAAGTACTGGCGCCTGTACTTATAGAGGTCATTCAAGTATTATGTCAGCATTGATGGGGGTGGTTTCAGGTTTCCTGACTTTTGATGACAGGAGGGGGAGGGTTTGAATGCTGCTTATGCCATAACCACATAAATAGAGACCACATAAAGTTTTCTTCAGAAATTTTTTTTCTTATATAAAAAAATGTTTTTGATAGAGTCATGTGCTCCAGCATACGTCTCTGATCCCAATTGGAGGTAAGGGTTTGCAGAGCTGACAAAATTTTGCTACCAGGGAGAAGTCAAAAATGGCTAAAAATCTGACAATACTTGAGCGGCCCCTTAGGGTTCAGAATATATGAATGAGGGCGAATTTTTAAATAAAAAGGGTGTTTTCAATGGTAGGAGAGAGGAAGTGAGCATCTGTAAAACTCTGGCCTACACTTCTGTCAGACAGTCCAGTCTACTGAATTTTTTATTTAATAAATGGCAAGGCTATCATTTGAATTATCTTTAGTCAGTGCCGTCTTAATGCATGGGCACCTCAAGAAAAGAGGGCCTCATAAAAATGGGAACTAATTGAAATTTTCAAGAATTTTCCAGGTAGGGCCTCAGAAAAATCAATTGATCCAGGACGTTCTTAAGACGGCCGCGTCTTTAGGTCAGATTTTGTCTCATTTCGGAGCGCTTCCAAAGCTCTGTGAAGTGTGGGGAAACTTATTTCTCACCAAACCTGTATTTTACGAACAAACATCACAAGTAAAAGAAGAATAAGACACACTTAGAAACGTAGAATATTGATGGAATTGCCTTTCTTTATAACTAGACCACATTCTATATAAAAAATGTTTTTTTTTAACGATACAAATATAAACTACAAGCAGGTAATAAATATTAAAATATGTTTCAATATGGACAACCATATAAAAAACACACAACAGAGAAAAAAAAATATTGAGATACACATAATATTTCTCCCCCTTTTTTTACTTCCCTTTTCGTTAATACTTCCAATGCTAATAATTACTCGAGCGACAAATCGAATGACACTTGTGCAAAAAAAAAGTCTTGTTCGGACTAGAGCTTCCTAAAGACCGTAGGAACTCGGGGACTTGTCACACATAAAAAAAGAGGGAAGAAAATTACTTCTATTTCCGAAACGAACTGAGCAATATGCGCACACCTGATACTTGAACTTCATAATCATATATAAACACTGAACGAAGAAAAAAAAAAAAGATTCGTAAATGATGTAAAAATTTGAAAATTGCATAATATCTTGGCATTTATATCCAAAGTGGAATGTTTTGTTGGGCGTCTTTGAGCAATTTTTACAAATTGAGGGTATATGAATTAATACTCAAACACCTTAATCGCTTTCGTTTACTCACGCTAGATGATTTTATTCTTGAAAGAATTTTTAAAAACACTGCATCATTCAAAAAAATGGTGCTCATTTGAGCCCCGCTTTGAAATTATATGCTGCTGTGTATATGCCTAACCTACGTAAAATTTATCTAGATGTCTTATTCTCGAGAACGGAGCCTTTCGTGTGTTTATAGAATTTTATCCAGTTAACCGAGACGTATACCTTCCATTGGCTCAATACAATGTATAATGGTAGAAGAAAATATTTTTACACAATATTTACCGTTAACACTTAAACTGTTCTTGTGGAAATTCAGCAGATTTGTGACCTACTCGCTGAACTGGTGATATCATTGCTTTATTGAGATGAAACTCTTGAGGTGACTATAGATGGCATGTGAATATATATCAGGGCTGGATAAATCCCCTTCACCAGGTTACCATGGGGACTAAAAAATTAAAATTGCCGCCTAATGTTTTATGTATGATAGCTTAATTGAAGTCGAAGGACAGCATAAAATTATTGGAAATCATGCCAGTGTGTGTGAGCTAGCATGTAAAGGGGTCCCTAATTCCTTGGACAAGTCAAAAAATATACTAATTTGGATTTTGTCTAGAAAAAAACTGCTTGGCGCCTTAATTTTTTTTTTATTTGTCAAGCCCTGAATATATTATTAGTTTCTTCTTTTACTATAGTAATACCGACTTACGTCATCCCACATTTACATTGTCTCGTCCTAAAAAAAATTTTTAATTAGATGCATTTTGAGAACAGCTTAAAGGCTTTTTCACATTTTCAGGGAAAAATGTTTCAGAGAGGTAGAGTCCCATAAAAAAAAAAGACGAGTAGATAATAAAAAAAGAAAATCTTCAAATTCACCTCCTAGGGGGTATCAACGTTGATTGGGTCTTCCAGCCACAAGGTGAGACTTGGCCATGGCATGCCATGTCAGCCGATTAAATTCTTTTCTAAAAGGACATGCCAAAAATAAAAGTTCAGTTGCTGACAAGCTATTCTTGATGCGTAATTGTTTCAGCAAAAATAATTGAATATAATCCTCTGACGTGATGTGGCATAAAGTAACCAAGTCTCATCTCGTGGTTGGAGAAAGAAATAGTTGAACTAACATCTTCATTTGCATAGTTGAAGGATTGAAGAATCAATTTCTATTAATCACATTTTTGACGCACAACATGGATCCTGAGTTGACCACACCCATTACTCCAGTTCAGCGGACCAGAGGAGACTTATTCGAGCGTTGTAATTGATTTTGATAACACCCATACTAGTTCAAATAAAATTATACCTCCACCATGTATCAGAGACGAATGTGGGAAATTACAATCTTAAATACGGAATATCACTAAATTTTACCAAAAATTTTAATTTATTGCTTTAAATGCAATTTGCTAAATATTGCTGAAGGGTGTGGAAATAAGGGGCTGCTACAAATCGCAGAAAACAAAAATGTATTTCACGAAAAAAATATTCAAATAATCCGATGATTTCTCAATACATACAGAGGAAAACTTCACCAATAAGCGATTCAACAGCCAACCAACATGTTAAATGACAGGAACCATTTAGAGTTAATCAGTGCAATCAGATTTTTGTGAGTCTCGATAGCCTGGTTAGGAAGCGCTAGACTTGCAATAGGTGTAAACGAGACAGGAAAACACATTACATCGTTTAAATATATATGAAACCTATCAATTAAATGCAATTATAGAAAGTTTTGAGATATACCAAAAAAATTTTTGTGAGCGAAATTGTAAAAATTTACACATGCACATTGATACCCAGAGATATCATCACACACACATTTGGTTTTTTCTCCATGAAATTAATGCGATTCATACAAAAGACGATATTGGGGATTATTTATACACATTCGCTACAAAGAATTTACATACATAATAAATATACGAGATTTTTCACAAGGTATGTTTTTCCGGGTAGTTGAGTGCAAAAAGAAATACAGCTCCATGAGCAATAGGATGGCCCTTAGCTATTGGTAACTTTCAGAATGTTAAAATTTTGCTGCTTCCACCCTTTAGTGCACTTGGGTATTTTTTAGTCTTTGGCAATAATTTGTTTCACAGATTGTTGCCAAAGACAAATTTTTCAGAGAAATTGGATTCAGAATGTTTTTAAACAATAGCTGGGGTTTGGATGTGCCCTCATAAATTTCCGTAAAAAGAAAAAAATAGTCGAGATAGGGCACAGAGTCTGCCGCTTTTGAACAGAATATAAATCATTAAGTATAGGAAATTAACATTGCTTGCTTTGTTGAACTTTAAAGCAAAGCAGTTGAGGGCGCAGTTTTTTTGTTGTTGATTGGAAGAAGATAGAAGGGTAGGCAACATATATTTCTGCACTGACTCTCGAACAAAGACTGTTGCTTTTATAACATGTTTTCAATAATCAAACAAATCGGAGACAAATATAACAGAAAAGTTAAATTCGTTCAACAGTTACAAAAATTTGTCACTGATTATATTGAATGCAGAAGATTCTAAATTTATCATATACGTTCGATTTATATTCATTTTTTTTTAAGTATACCAAAGATTTTTTAAGTTAAGTATTGTCTTATGACTTAACATGATTGCTACTGCAACTGATGCTAATTTCGATTTTCTGATAATTTTTATGCAAATAAATCTGTTGATAATTTATAGCGGCTATTAAAAGATTTTATGAGCCCCCACCCAAAAGCCAAATAAATCAAATGCATACAGTACGTAATCACTTAAAAATTATTCAGAACACTCAATGCTCAATAGTAAGAAAAGCAAAACACTATTTCGGCCTATGCCATCGTTCAATCAAAACAAATTAGTCTTCCGTGTGCACAGTACTGACAGATACCCAAGGCTGCAGCATCACTTAGACAATATCTGCCAGTATTGTGCACCAAAGACTCGAAATTCAAAATAAAAGAACTGTACCCTCTTGGTGTGTTTGTGTTTCACTAACTGTCCAATCCAGAGGGAGGGGCAACATTAAAGTGGTGTTACGTTATATAAGCCATTGTTTGCTTAACTTTTGGAAGCCAGTGTATATTTCATTGATGCTTCCATGAAGCAATTTTAATTGGTTGAATTTTTTTTTTCAAATGTGACGAAAATAAAAATAGAGGGGAAAAAAAATTATTCTTAAAAATAAACTTGTTTCTTTCCAATTACTTGGGACGAATTTAATCCTGACTATAGTTACGCCGCAATTTATTTTTATGATGCAATTTCATTTCGAGGCAATCTCACATAAATTGAAAACATATTATCTGAATGTACAGGGTGGGCAAAAAGTTTGTAAAAACTCATAAAAACCGAAGCAAAAAACGGTTTGCAAGGTTAGGTCACTGGAATTTTTTTAAGGTAAGAAATAAAATAAACTGATAGGTGGCACTGATATACACAAGTCAAAGAAAAGATACGCAAATAACAAACAGAATGCCTCCAAATCGTTTATTTGGACATTACATACACAGTATGTGTTCCACATGACCACCACCACAGGGGATAACACATTTCAGGTGAGTCACAGCAACAGCAGAGTGCAGCAGGTCCGGATGTATACATGACACTTCTTGGCAGATTTATGCAAATGCATTCCCCAAACGTGACAGTGTGGTGCAGGTTCACAGGTTCATTCATCATACAACCCTTATTCTTTGAAACACAGTGCCCAGTAAAAAGGTGGAAAATGGCTAAAGTGAACGCACAGTGTTATTTAATGCTTCTACGCGAGAAGGTCACACCATGTTTGCATGAGAGATAAGCTTTCTACCGTCACGTTTGTGCAAGATGGAGCAACTATACACACTATATATATATTCAACTATATATAACACTGCTATTCCCGTCAAGGCATTCCTGATACAGACATTCAGGGAAGACAAAATAATCAGCAGGTTCTCATGGCTTCCTAGATCTCTAGATTTGACACCGGCAGAATTCTGGTTATGGGGATATTTGAAATCTCTGGTGTATCGATCTGGTCCATTCAATCTGCAGAACTGAAAAATGCGATCTGCTGAGAGGTGTCATGTATACATCCGAACCTGCTGCACTCTGCCGATGCTGGATTTGTGACTCACCTGCAATGTGTTATCCCCTGTGGTATGTGGATCACATACTGCTGTAATAAATTATTTGGAAGCATTCTGTTCGTTATTTGCCTATCTCTTTTTTTTACTTATGTACATCAGTGCCACCAATCGGGTGTTTTTTAGTCATTTTTTTCCGGTCTTAAAAAAATTCCAGAGACCTAGCGATGCTAACCCTGCAAACCATTTTTATTTTGGTTATTTTTCCGGTTTTTATAAATTTTTAAAGTTTCTACGGACTTTTTACCCACTGTGTATATGATACATTATTGCAAGTGCCACTGAACCCTACCCTCATAAATAAAGATGGAAACATAAAATACAGAGAGAAAAAAAAATATTCAGGCGGTTTTAAAAATGACGAAAGTATGAACCTTAAAATAAGATAATTACATTTTTGGTGCTCATCGTGCAAGAGAAAGAGATAGCATTGGTGCAGAAATTATGAGAGAAATCTGTCAAAGCCAACGAAGCACTTCAATCGAAAAAAATTCAGACATTTCTTTAAATAGACAAATATATGAATATATATATATAACACTTTTCATCTTATTTGATCGTAGAAGCACCACACTATTTCCTTTACTCTGCAAATTCATTCGTTTACCATAATTTACAATACTCTCCTCTTACGATACTAGAATTTCTACAAAATCGTCCTTAAAAACAGATCGTATATGTACATATAATGTTCAAGTATATCACACACACACACACACATAATTAAATACAATCAAATAAGAATTATAGGTTATGAATGCCTGGGGGGAAGGGGTTAACTGATAACAAACGAGAGCTATATGCAAATTCAAAATACACACGCAAATGCCCGAGAAACCTTGCCGCTTCAACCAGAACATTCAATCGTTAGAGATGGATCTAGTGATTGAGGTTTAAAACAAGTTGATTTCATCTAGCAAGGCATCTTTGGCATGTCAGTACTGCAATCGAAGCAAATAAAATGCACCACACGTACATTTTTATTCAATCACGAGACATGTTTTGTTCAGCGTTCCAGATTCAATAACAATTATGATACTTCTGTGATCAGTGTTAGAGATTCGAAGAGGGGAGAAAATAATCATTCATGAACTAAATCAAGCATCAACTAACAGAACTATATTGAATTCATTGTTTACTCTTATTGTGTGAAATTACGGGCAAACAAAGAATGAGGAAATGAAATCAAACAAATTTGTTCAGCAACTCAATCACATACAAGAGGCTGCCACTTGCGATGTTTTGTTCTAGCTCACACAAATATAATGTTAACACATTGCGAATGGTATAGTGCAAAACGATCCTTCTTACACATTTCTTCTTACCTCAGTTCTTACACATTTTCTGCATATCGTAGAATTACAACATTTCGAAATAAAATATATTGTGTATTTCATTATTTTATTGAAAAAATACAAACATTTTCATATTATCCCATTATATTAAATTATTACTTGGGGGCAGTGTCGTCTAAAGGCATGGCCCAGGGACCTGAAGTGCAGAGGCGGCCTCACGAAAATTCAATCTGGTTAAAATTTTTTGGATTGAGCATGTAAATTGATAGGCAGGCATTTTTAACAAGTAGGGACCCCATAATGCTCTTGAGACAGCTCTGGTGGAGGGTAAACCATGCCATCACCCGCTTGCACCATCTTCTGTGAATGAGAAATAGAAAAACGATTTTTCCCATTCGAACATGTGTTAACAATTGATCTATATATTCAATTTTAGAAGTAAACCCGATATTTCATTTTGTAATATCATATACATTTTTTATATTTTGTTCATGCGTTCTCTGATTTATGGAACTGAAAAAAAATATATAACACAAGCTAGCATGTAACATTCTTCCGTTCTGAACAGGTGAAGCAAATTTTTGATTCAAATTCCAACTACAAAGGATTTTATTTTGGGGCATAGTCAGACAACGATAAATATACCAATTAAGTATGAAATCATTTTATAATGTGTAAATTAGTTGTTCGCCGCATTTACAGTCGACTTCAAATTATCCGCAATGGTTTATCCACATTACTGATTATCTGCAAGTTCTGTAGATTTTCTTCCTGATTATATTATTTTATTTTAAAGAACCTTAATAAACAGGATGTTAATAATTAAATTTGTCATGTTCTCAGCTGTCTGAAGCCTAAACCATGCAAAAAATGACACTTTATGAACATCTTAATGACGGAATAGGGGAGACTTTTCAAACCTGAAAATCATGACATAGGTTTTTGATGCAGAATCACCATGTGTGTGTTTGGAAAAAGAGTTTCAACAGCAAAATGTTCTTGTGAGTTGAACGTCATATGCTTTAGTGAAGAAATAAGAATGGAAATTGTGTTGCTGTGGGAGATGTTTCGATACCCTACCATAAAGCTTGAGAAGTTTGGTCACATGTTTGCAAAAAATTTCTATGTGCACTACAATTGGCAAAGAAAAACCCTCTAGTCCAGGTTTCTTAACCTATTGTGCTCCATGACCAATAAGACGAGATAAAGGCTGATTTTTATGACATCATATTTTGAGCATTTCTGAGCGATCTGTCATAAAATAATAATACTTAAAATAGTATTTCTGAGCAACTGGTAATATTTTAGTAATTTTCAAATAGATCATATTTCGGTCATTGATCATCAAAAATTTGAATCTGTGGGTGTTTTCCTTCTGAAATATAGTACACGTTTACAATGAATTCTTGTCTTTCCTTTCTTTTTGGGAAAAACGTATACATTCCCAGCAGCCATCACTTTGTTCTTGGAGGATCCTCTTGCTACGAGTCTGATAGGAAACTCTGAATAGCATGGCATGCGTGAAAAAGATCATATTCATTCAGACACTCAAAATCTTCGCATTCAATGCATTTTCATCATGCCTAACCAGAGGGTTTTTTGTCAGGAGGGGCAGAATTGGTTTTGCCGCTACTCTCTGTCACTGTAAAACACCAAAGCTCTATAAAAAATTTTTGCATCATTTTTGGAAGCACAAATTTTTTCAATCCCTGAAATTCCCCCTCCCTCAAGTTTAGTAGTTGCACCCGCCCCTTGTCTCTTTCTGTAATTCTGGTGCTGTCTAAAGTTAAATGTTTAGAGTAAAAAGTTACAGAATTTTTTCAAGGACATTGGTGAGAATATTTTCGGCGACGATAGTAGCTGCTGTGTGGTCATGTGGGCATTGTGAGGGATTCTCATCATGAAGACCTGGATTCAAATCCTACCGGTGTCATAGTGGTGGTTGTCTGAAGTTGGTTTTCTGTTGTGTTTTAGCTTTAAGGTACAAAATGTGAGTTGATCTCCCTGTTAAAAAGTCTCCAGACTAATTCTACAACCGGGGCCGCAACCAAAAACAAAAACTGACACTGTGTCTCAGGGAAAGTACCTATTTTAATGCCCCTGTTTGTAATTTTGAAAAAACAAAAAAGCAAACTTGGTGCCATTGGTACATTTCACCAATAAGATAAAAGCCAGGACAACGCAAAACAATATCAAGCACATAGTAGTGTAAAAACAATAGGTTGATTCTCATAAAAACTCATGGATTCCCCTCCCATGAAACCCCACAAAGGACCCCTGGTGAGTCAATAATCATTTCTCTATATCAGTGATTCCCAATGTGGGAGTTAACGCCCCCTGGGGGGGGGGGGCGGTAGAAGCTACGGGTATAACATAGGATCCTATGGGTTGGATTGCGTGGGGGGGGGGGATGGGAGAAAATAATTTCTGAAGAAGGGGGGGATGGGAGAAAATAATTTCTGAAGAAGGGGGCAATGGGACAAAAAAGGTTGGGAAACTATGCTCTATATATAGTTTCCTAACCTTTTTGTCCCATCACCCCCCCCCCTTTCAGAATTTGTTTTTCTCATTGCCCCCCCCCCCCAACGCAATCTAACCCATAGGATCCTATGTTATACCTGTAGCTTCTACCCCCCCCCCCCCGGAACATTCCATCTCCCCCCCCCCCAAGGGGTATTAACACCCACGTTGGGAATCACTGATCTTATATATATATAGTCAAAATCTCTTCCTTTTCTCTCTCATCCCTTCACTAAAATGCTCCCTCGGTTTCATAGCTTTCTGGTGGGTAGTTAAGGCTGTAGAAAGCTCAGAGAACGCAAATGTATAGACACACACCCTTTATTAAAACATTTAAATGAATAAAAATCTTTTTAAATTATTAAGTGAGCAAAGGGAAAAAAATTTGACATCTATCTAAACGAATCTGCAGATTACCCACAGCCCTCAAGCCATCCAACTGCACAGATAACTGTACGGCTGTCTACTGTATTTAGATCCCAAAATATGCAACTAAATAAATATACAAGGGAGAAAAATATTGAGAATAAATTCACAATTAATATAAGCTGATATTTTCTTTGGTTTCGAGATCATGAACCTGTATGTGTGTGAGGGGAAGATAACTCCTTGATTTCACATGGTAAAACAGTGACAGCTATTCCATTAATATAATCAAATGATAGTTTCTTTTAATTTTTCACGAAGTTTCGACATTTTAAATGACTTTCTGCCCATTCTTTCAAACCAAGTAATCCCAACCAATCAAATTTTGCAGAATTAAAAAAATAGAGGGGGAAAAATGTGAATTTCCGTTGATTACTTTTGCAATTGCTCCCATGGTTTTTACAAATATTAGTTTCACTTTGATTGATAATGTGATTGATAGACCAGATATCCGTACGTAAATGCTCCAAGTCAGATGCCTCTCTCTTACCTTACAACGCATAAAATTCTATGATGTATATAGCATAATTAATAGCATATCATCGATAATTGCCAAAGTTATTAAACTGGTTATCGAATCAACATTTAACAAATAATTTTACTTAAACTGTGATTAACAATGGAAAAAATTCTAAAAAAGGAATTTTAAAAATAAACTGTGTGTGATTCCCACTATATAAATATTTCGGGAGGAGGAGGTGGGGGGAAGCCTGATGAAACTTTTTGAGAATCTTTGGATTATTTCATTTTCCAAACATGATATTTGTTCACGTATTTATACCATAGAAGAAATGTAAACATTCATTTTTTTTCTGTTAGACACACGACACAATTCTTTGAAAATATCTGCCATATATGTACACATTCATTACAAAAATTCAATTTCCAATGCAGCTATATGTAACCAAGTCTTTTTTTTTTGTTTACGCTTCTCGATTTCAAAAGTCGCAAATTATATAGGGGTTTGCTTTTTGAACATAGAGAGAAATTTTTAAAAAATATAAAATTTCAAGATGAATGACCTTGATAAAAAAAAACATTTTCACCGATTTAAGACATAAAAACGAAAGCGTTGTCTACGCATTTTCCCCCATCGTACAATCCACATAAAAAACCAAAATGGAAGAACCAGTCACCGCCAGAACAAATAGAATACACATGAAATCAAGAACCGCTTGCGAAAACCAAACGAAAATCTAAAAAAAAAAAAAACGCTATCACATCATAAAATTTCGAAACATCAATTATTAAAAACAAAGCGTGCATAGTTTTCTTTTCCTCTCCACCTTTGCTACCATAGAGGGAAATAAAATTAAAATTTTCTCTCTCTCTCTCTATATATATATATATATAAGTAATTATAATGTTATGTATACATATATATACGTATGCACAAGTGTACATGGTTATAAAAAAATGTCGAAAACTGTCAATACCACATAGATCTCCTTTGTTCACTAGCCTCGCAACAGTTAGTTTTTAACCCATTCTCTCTTAATTTTTAGTTTTTTTTGTGACTAGATAAACCTCGGAGATATAAAGTTCAGTTAGTTTTTTTCACCCACTTTAAGCATTCATGCTGTATACCTCGCTGTTCCATTTACGTCTCTCGAACAGTTCATAAACAGACTAATAACTACATAGGTCAGGCACGAGTATGGTTTTTCATTTCGAAGTCAGTTTTTCGATTGCCGCGGTATGCTCGCGATCTATCGTCCTGACGAGATTTGTTCCTAATAGGTGGCAGTTGCTGCTGCTGTTGTTGTTGTTGCTGCTGCTGCAGTTGCTGTTGCTGCATCCTGTTGTAGTGGCCCCGGCCCTCGCCGTAACCATGGGAAGGTCCCGCGATCGGTGCCACTGGCATGGGTGCAGGCGGAGCCGATGGCCTTGGTCCTGGGTAAGGGGGCGGAGGTCCCGAAGGTGGCCTCTGCTGATGCTGGCGGTGTCGCTGAAATCATATTCATAAGACAGGTATTTTAAAATACGGATTTGAAGTTGTACAGAAAAAATAACGAAAACAATATGGAACAACATATTTGAAATCAGCAGAGATTAGACATCTTTATGAAAAAAAGCAAGGATTCAGCCAGAAATTTCATCAGATAAAGATATATATAGTAAGACCTATTTATAATGAGCCCATATTTACTTACGGCAGTGTGGGTATAACAAGGAAATACTGTATTTTATTTGGTGCATTATTGATTGTATCAAAATGTTTTTGAATTCTTATGAAGGGATTTAACAGGGAAACACTAATTAGCAAAAAATACAGGAAATAAGATAAAGCAAGAAGTAAGTTTAAATTTCTTTTACAATTCTCACAATAAAGATATAATGCACTTGAATAAGGATAAAAGCAGGGTACGATCTGCGTGATCAAATAAGAAAATTTCTCAGGATCCTAAAATTTAATCAACATGGACTATATCTATTTTACTAGCTAAAAATAACGTTCAAACTAAAACACTGAACCCAATCCCAGACTCCAGCTAGATAGCAGGTTACTGATCAAAAAATGACCCAAGTCATAGGCATAAGTAAACATTCATGCCTTCCCTGACTACAATGACCATAAGACCCCCTCCCCCGATCATAAGCGGATACAGGCCCATTTGAGGAGCCTGTATACATTTATGGTCATAGGGATCCCCCACTTTAAAGTAAATTGTAAATATCTTGGGTTAATGCAAAATAACAGCTTCTCACACCTTGACTATTGTTGTAAATTGAGCAGAAACAGTGGGAGGTTCAAGCAAAAGGTTGCACTTCATCCAGAAAAGGGAGAGAGATGAGCACAGCATAAGGAATTTGGCAGGTCCCATGGTAATATTTTTCACCGGCCCCTATCTAGCAAATTTTTTTTGTAAAAAAAAAAAAATCAAGGACTCAATGCAAGCATCCTGTCAGCTTACACTATGTGTGGGCAGTGCTATATAGTAAGAGCTGTTCCATCTCTTTGATGTTGCGCTTGCCGCCTAGGCTCAGTAGGTGAGGTCTCGGAGCTGCTGTGCGATGTTACATCCCTACTACTTTTTCCTGTAGATAACATCAGCTTACAAAATATGCTATATTGAAGAGGATTACTTTAAATTTTACTTGCTTATTTTGCTGGTTTTCAAGTGAGTGATCTCTCATTCATAGTGTTGCTTTAGTTAACTCAAACTGGTACACTCTATATATAACCACAATATTAAATTACCCTCTTTAAATTAAAAAAAAAATTTAACATGACAGACTCCTTACCTTCCTTCTAAGGGTGTCTGCTGGATGCCGTAATGTGTCCTGTATGCGGAGTGGTGGCGCTTTTCTAGGATTACTGCTGGGAGTATGGACGGCAAAGCATTTGATGAAGAGTCCCATGAAGATCGCAAGACCTACCAGCGAAAGCATCACACCCCACCAGCAACTCTACATTAAGAGAACAACTTTTTGAAATTCTATCATAAAGAAAGCAATACTGCACAAAAAATTGTTTCACTAAATATCTGACATTATTTTTGAACTGATTTAATAAACATTGTTTTTAATTACAAAATAATGCTAACGACCTTTCTCAATTCAGAAAATTCACCAATTGGCTCATATTCGATAAATAAGTGAGTAAATCGGGAAAATTTCAGCTGTATATGATGGATAAGGTATAGTAGTTACATGAAATAAAAAAAGGTGTTTATAACACTGGAAAATATTGAAATTACATCCAACATTTGATCATTTTTGTCACACTACTGCCATTTTTGCACATGCAAGCTAATTACACAGGGACCTACAATTTATTGCACATTCCAAACAGCAGCCTTTTTTATACCCACCGAAAGGTTGGTGCACTAACCCCCTCAATGTGGAACTTCCTGTAGTAGCAATATTTTTCATGTCACCGTTTCTGTTGTATTTCTGTGTCACAAAAGTTTCTGACACGGATGTGAACCATGTATCAAACTCGCAACATCTCTAAACATCTTTTGCTACTTTAGGCAAGTATCTTATTGACCTGGGCTACCCCACCATACGTCTGACATGAAAATATACAATTTCAAATGATTTTGGCATGCTGAACACGAATACCACCATGAAAAAGTTTTATTGGTTCTTGTTTTGGAGAGATTACCATGTTAACCCTTTAAGTGGCGTTGATGAGATATCTTGCCTCTTATTTTAGCATTGACAAGTCCAGATATTTTATAAAGTTGACTTCTTAATGGAACACTTTCAGTTCCCTGAATTGAAAAAGTGTTCTATTTCCAGGGAGAACCATATAACAATCGAACTTTTTTTATGGTCAAATTCGTGTTCAGCACATTAAATTATGTAAGAAATTACTATTTTTGTTTCAGATGTAAAAAAATTTGTTGTTCAGTGTAATTAAAGCAGTCTACAGCCTTAAATGTCCATCAGAAAGCTACAAAACTTGGAAACGTCTCTATGAAAAGGTGGAAAAGAAATTAAAAGCTTAAAAATTGAGTTCTACCATACTGACTTTGGTATCATTTGATAAAACAAAAAAGTTTAAATCGGTAAATATCAAATTTGGGAAAGCAATTAAACCTCAGTAGGTGAACTTATTTGAATTATTTGAACCCAGTCGAATAGTGTGTGAGTGTAAACTTTATTACATTTTTTTTTCTTTCTAGAAACACTTGCAGATTATTTCGCTTTTGGCAATGTGGAACTACCACCATTTTGCAGATTATTCCATGCTTGGTGATGATGAAGAATATAAATCTGCAGATTATTACATTTCCATATGGAAATGAGTTGGAGGGACTTATTGATAACATTAAACATTGATTTTTCAAAAGTTGTTTTTTTTAGATAATGGTATATGATTTAGATGTTGTGATCTCACACAATGCTTCTTTGTATATTCACTATGGGATACCAATCTGGATTCTTATACATGAATAGTAAAACTTTATGCAAATAAAGTTTATGTATATTAAATTGGATTAATGATACTCTATTAATGAAAAGAACTGTTGGTTTATGGAATGTCACGTCGAAAACAGTCATAAAGATGATTTGTAGTATAGATGAAAAAATGTCCCATTATTTTCAACAAAGTTTGAAGATTCTCCCTGATCTTTCATCAAGGCATTCCCAAAATTTCAGAACTTCCCTCAAGGGTAGTTAAGACTGTATACAGCTCAGAGCACGCCAATTTCAGTTACAGACCCTTATAAGTTATGATTTGACATCCTGCAATGCTCACTGTTCTAGTAAGTGGCATACTCCATTAGATGAGAAATTGTTCTGTTTTTAATTACTCGCCAATACACTTATGTTTCCCATCAGGGGGGACAGAAGAGTAAATTTCATTTAGAAACATACCGTGATCCACTGTTTGATGGTGAGCAAAGTCTTCTGATTGAACAGAAGATTTTTGAGGCGTGCCAGGGGACCCTCTGCATCAACGGCCCTACATTTTTGAAAGACGTCACAGTATCCCTTGAAATCATTACACGGCGATCCAGGTCGAAGCTTTATACCACTGATGTTCTTCATTTTTGAGATCTCGTAAGTGCTTCTACAGGTTTTTTCCAACCCTGAAACAGACAACATACAAAATAAATATAAACACACATTATAAGAAGGTTGCCACATTGATACTACAAAACTCTGATTTCATGTTTGTCACGGCTCGGAATAGCTTGTCTGTCCATGTTGCTCAAATTGAAAGCTTTGCTGCAAAGCTGATACCACTTTTATACAGGTCATTTTGACTGCTTCAATCCTATTAGCCTACTGAAGATTGTTTTTTATTCCTCCTACTCTAAAGATTGAAAACAGTTTTCTTACCACTTATTGTTTTCAAATTAAAAATATCCATGTCGAAATCATAATATACACATGCTTCATCCAGCGTAGCTCACTGAAGTCATCTTGCAAAATTATCGCAACTGCACTTTTCTGATACTTTTTATGTATGGCTTTCTACGATGGGCAGTTACGATAAGATTGCAGCAATGTACACTTCCACACAGACATATGAAATCCTTGTTTCTCATCAAAAGTTTCCATGGTTTTTTGCATTCCATTGAGAAACTTATGATTATCAATATTTATTATGTTATTGGATCGCAATTTATGCCTCGATTTTCTTTTCAAGGGGGAAAAATTTGTTTTTCTTTATTACTTTTTGCTTTCAATCAGATGGCAATTGTTTTTCTAGGTTCGTTGTTAGAAATTTTCAGGCTTTACAACAGAAATGGGCTATTTTCCCTGACTTTTATTTAATAAAAAAATTTTCCCCCCGACATGTATGAATCTTGCAATAATTTTCGAATATTAACTAACACAGCTTGTCATGCAGAAGGATACCAAATTAATATAAGACAATAATGAAAAATTTTATAAATAACTCCGAGGCACAAGCAGAAATATACTTGAACGGCCGGGAGGTCTGCTGGCAATGCAATGTCAACACATACATATTAGATTGGTCTGTCCCATCACTGATGTTCAGGACACTGCCCCCCGCCCGCCTGAGGCAGCTGCACAAGTGCCTTTTCTATAGATACAATTGTGTGTTATGCCCCATTTTTCACCTAAAATTTTGTCAAGATAATAGAATAATTTTTAATAGAAGAAGAAATTTTGTCAAGATTCTCAAATTAATAGAAGATTGAAAATATAAAACATGCTTATTTACTAATAAAATGCTCAGACTAAAATCCCTGTTCAAAAAAGTATTAGTCTGTTATCGTCTTTAACAACCATTAAGGTGCCAACAAACTATATGTGCTGAATTCCTCAAAAGGGGTAATTAAATAAATATGCCTATATATATATATTTTTTTTTTTTCTCTACCCATGCAAAAAAAACCAGTCATAACCACATCACCAAAGTCTTCCTGGCCTCATAATAGTACTGTCTTGTAAAAAATTTATATCATAAGGTCTTGTACACATTACCCAGAAGTTCAGAAAATAACTCAAAGCATGTGAAGTGTGGATGCACTTTTAGAAATATCCTGCAGTAAATATCCTTTTTAATTTGAATGAATACAAATATTCATATGTAATGTTTTTAATTGAAAGTGTTCATTTGTTAAAGCTGATGCATATCACTTCAGTGTAACCTCTTGATAATGAACACCATGGGACAAAGTTTTATCAGCTAATGGAGAGTGTCTAGTAATACGTATACAGATGTGCCAACTTTTGAAATCCAGAAATCCGGAGATTCTCCCGAGGGGGGTACACCCCCCCACTCATAGACTCGATCAAAAAAAAATTCATAACATTTTTTTTCGAAATTTTTTTTTTTTTAATAAATTAAGAAAAAGTTACATTCTCCCCCCCCCCCAAGGCACGTTCTGCATTGCCCCTGAGAAGAATATAATTCTATGCCAGTCTTTCCATGTAGAATAGAGAAATCACATCTACATACTGTTTATAAAGTATGTGTTTCCTTTCGTGGATGCTATCAGTGATTGATAATCTTGGGTATATGAATTCTTAAAAGCTTTATATTTAGCTGTATATAGCTTAAAGTTTTATATTTTCTTTCTGAAGATGTTTAATCGGAAGAAACGATTTAAAAAATTCAAATTACAAAGCTGCGGACGAAAAAACGTGTTTACCGCGCGGCTGTTAATGGAATACGATAACGATTATACAGGAATTTCAGCAACGAAGGTCATGCCCATGATAAATGATTGCCAATAAATGCTACAAAAACAAAGTCGCATCTTTGCCAGTTGCTTAAATGCGGTCACAAAGACTTTTTTTACGGCTGCTCGATGAAAATGACTACGGCTGTCCTCTACAGGTGTTTTCCCTAACGACGACAGTAATTATTGACGCCACGACAACGTGAAATCTAATTTTCTGCCAAAATCCGGAGAAATTTTAACAAATCCGGAGAGCAGGAGGAAGGATGAAAAATCGGGAGAGTTGGCAGGTCTGCGTATAGCAAAATACATTGAAGTCCTATTTCACAGACTTCAAAAGTGCCCCTTAACAGGAGGTGAACCCAACTCCATTATGGACGTTCCACTGTATACATAAATTTTTTTTATACTTGATACTAAGAGTAAAAAAACACTCTACAAAATAAAATAAAAAAATCAATTTCACAAGAGGGAAAAGACTCACCAGGATTCTGACAAGCAACTTCACACATTTGTTCGGGTTTGGCATTCTGTTCTTCTGTCAAGAAACATTCTTCCATGTCATATCTTTGACAAATGGACCCGCTGCATTCGCCATTCCAACAAACCTGTGTTCCTTCATTGCATATGGTCTTGTTTTTCTTTGAAGCCGGAGATGGACATTCTGCTCGATGGCCACTGAATACAGAGTTAAGGTTTCTTTGCAAACATGATTTTTTTTTAATCTATCGACTAATATATTTTTTTTAATCTATATTTCCACTGAAGATATCTTCTTTCTTTTTCAAAAACTGAAGAACAATAATAATGTGTTCTTTCTTTATTGCCTGATTTGCTACAATCAAACATTCAGAGAAATGGTAGGGTTTTTTCCTCCCAATTTTAAGCTTTGGAAAGTTGCTCTTACAAATGACATGTTTCTTACTAAGTATAATAAAAAACAAAAATTAAAATCTGCAGAAGACTCACAAATTGTGTCTTGAGTAAAAAGAAAATTTACCTGCACAAATAATGATCTTTGCTTTATTTTAATTACCATTAAAAAAAGAGGACATGCCTTTTGGCTTTGTTCTTTTGCTTCTTAGTCATGATACGGCAGAAAAAATAGTATTAGAAAGAATGTATGTTTTTACAATCTGTGTCCTAGCAAAAAGATTCTAGTCCAATGAACCATATAACAGAAATTTAGTTGGATTTTCTTTTGGGGAAAACCATTTTATAAGAAAATAAAACAAGTACAGTATAGGGTAGAGATGACCAACCCTTTTCTAGCCTTTGTCAATATTAAGATCATGAATCACTCCAGCACAAATTTTTTCATATGTTACTCTTTTTCCATCATTTCCTCTTATTTATAGTTGCCAGACTTCCTTTTTCTTGAAGGAATGTCCCAGTGTCCCGAAAAATTCCAATTAAATTAAAAATGTGAACAATTCTGTTTGCTGTTAAAAATTATATTTTTGAGGCTTAGAAGATTGTCACTGATTCATTGGAAACTTTAAACTTGAATACAATGGTCTGCACCATAGTGACATTGGAAAAATTGTCATTTCGTCACAACCAAATATTTTTCTTATAGAGAATGATTCAAAACATTATCTCTCTATCTTCAATTACTTTTTTAACATTTCATAAGTTTTTATGGCAAATCTTTACATCCAGGATTGCAACTCCTGGTCTACGCTATTTGATACACAATCATCTAACCTAGAGCTGCACAAGTGGTTATTTGTTGATATAACTTAGTGTATATGACATAGGTGAAACATGATTCAACAAATTTCACTAAAATATTTTGTTATGCAGTTTTTGCTATTGTATGGAAAAAAAATGTAAACATAAAACAAAAACAAGATGAATAAAATTAAAAGAAATCTATTTATGATTATACATATATGGGTATTTATATATAAAAATTACACTAACGTTACCAACCGATACACCTTCATATAAAAGGATACTTGCAATAAGAACGTTCTGTGCAATCTGACTCTGATTTACACAGTGTTCCTCTTCTGACATAATGACATGACTGATTGCAGCATGGTCCTCGGCTCGGGCTGTAATTAAATGATAAGCATTAGTTACACACACACACACACTAAAATTAATGATTAAAAATGCAGGGGGGAAAAGACTCAAATTGCTGATGCAACAAAATAAAAAAAGAAAAGCCCATGCTACCACCAGCTGAAGAAATTTTACAATTTGTTCTTGACAATAATTTTATGTAATTGTAGTGAAAACGTAGAAATTCTCTCTATCTGTTATTTTATTCACTTTAAAGAAAAAAAAATTAAACTTCTCAAAACTCAACATTCAGCTAGTCTTTATAATTGGCTGAGGTTGGTTTTCAGTGGTTCCAAACTTTAAGGTGCAAATGCGAACCAATATCCCATTAAAAAGTCGCACATAGAGAGCAACGGCGCAATTATTCAATCATTACACTTCACTCATAGTTAGAAAAATTGATGGTAGCACTGCACATAAAACATTATACAGAAACAAAGTTTATGGTTAGGTTCACAACACGTACACACACATTCCAACATGCACCAATTCATTAGAAGTTCCGCAGAGGAATATGGACGAGGTCATTGTTGATTTAGTAGTAGCTATTCCTTATGGTGCTAAGTTTAGATAGAGGTTCGAACTTTTTGTTCAAACTTCTCTGATTGTGTCAGTAACAGGGTTGGGTTTTGAAAAACCAGTTCTTGATGTGACAAGCAAGAAAAACAGGTTTAAACTGTCAAAAACCTGTAATCAATGTGTTAAAATATTCTTTTGCCAAGTTGTTGAACAACCATAAACAATTTTTATGCAGATTGCAGTTTGAAATTTATCATAATTATTAAGTAAAAATATTTTCATATTCTAAATTTTTTGGTCTACGCACAAAAGTGTATTCCATAATAAAACTAAATTGCTGCACAACATCCTATAAGAGCAATACATAAGTAATTTTACTCATTTATTCACGCACGTAAGATATCTTGCTATAAATCAAAAAATTGAAAATAATCTCGATTGAAAGTGAGCTAGCGGGACTCGTTAACACAAACATTAATAGTTTTGCAAGTTGAGATACATCATCAATTGGACAAACTATTGCATTCAAGGATTCCCTTCCACTAAATCATAGCAGTAGATATTGTTGCACTAAGAATGAAAAGTGAGAGGGGGAAAGTAGTTTTGTCAGCTTCACATTCAATCAGTACTAACGAGCCTGTGTTAATTTTTCATGTTGCCCAATTTAGAGCCAAATAGTTTTGCATGTTAGTGAGGCTATCAATTTGTATTTGGTTGCAATGTTATGTCCAGTAAGAATATTGTTTTAAAGTATCAAAAATTTTCAACAAAATTTAATAACAAAAATTAACATTCTTTATATAAAGTAAAAGATTATTCTATACACATAATTAGTTTAAAAAAAGAAATGTAAATTATAATGATAATTATATTGCTTAAATAATGCTGTTGAAAGAGTTAATTAATAATTATATTAAGTATTTATTATTGGTATAATATTGTCCTTTTAAACATTATTATGCAACTAGTGTATTTGTTTTCAATGGGAATATATATATTGAAATGCACTATTGAGGATTTTGACAAAAGTTTTTTGACGTGACAGTTTAAACCATCAAAAACCTACCAACCCTGGGTCAGTAATGATTATTATTGTATCAAAGTAAAAATTACGTTAAACCAAAAAAAAAGATTCAATTAGCTTCAAAGATTGGCTTACAGCACCACGATTCATTTACTCTTCACTTGAACAGAACTAAATAACAATCACTAAGAAGAATAACAAGAGATGATTTTAAATCTAGGAAAAACTTGGAGATAAGATGACTAAACTAGAAAAATGAAAAATATCTAATACCTACCTTCCAAAAGTTGAAGTATTTATATTTTTTTCTATCAACATTTTTTAACATTTAGTAGATGTCTTCAAAATAGCCAAAAACACTATTTTTATCATGCCATCTTTTTAGGTAAATTATGACTTCCAAACCCATCATTCATGACCTCATGCTACTATTTCGGTTGGTGATAAGGGACAATACAAATTTGCGGATTATTCAGGTTGTGTATATGAAGAAGTTAATACAAAGCTGATAATACAGAGTTTTAGATAAAAACAAACACAAATATGTGAAACTTTACCTGCACTCATTGCCTTCTCGCAACCTACAAGCAAGTGCAGGTTCTCCTCTTGCAATGAATGTTTCAACTTCTTTCGGGTAACAGCAGTCTTCGGTACATTCTTTCTCATCATAACCACAATCACATTCCTCGCCTTCTTCCACAATTTTATTGCCACAGAATGCACCATCATCTTCTGTATTACAAAAATCGCCATATTATACATATATCTCACCTTTTTTTTTTCAAATCTATAAAATCTAGATAAAGTAAATGAACAGGTTTATCTGTTATATTTTTCTTAGATAAATAGTTTTTCCCCCTTTGCATAGAAATGCTAAGGCATGAACACATAAGTATCACACATACTCATTAAACACTGGTCAAATACTAAATCAGTGATAGCAAACAAATGCAGGCATACACAGACTTAAGCGAACTTGGACTTTCAGTTTTTTGTGAATAATGACCAGTGATTGAATTCAAGTGTGATGCAACAGGGATTATTGCAGAGATAGACAGGATTATGGTGCGGTAATATATTATTAATTGTCTAGTCAATCAGAACACCTTATATAACCAAGTTAAGCTAATTTTGATAGACTAAAAAGTAGAAGCTGGGGAAGTGGTTAGAGAGGATTTTCCTAATAAATAATTTGGAAATGGAATCTTAAAGCTTGGGTGACATCTATTTGTGGAAGACTGGCCAAAACTTCATACTTGAACTCAAAATGTTATTGTCAGTAGCAGAAAATTCTGTCCAAAGTTAGGCTAACCAGACATTTGAGAGTAGAGACTGAGATTTTTTTTGCTCTAGTTGCTACCAACTGTAGTAACTGTAAAAAATGACAGGAATATTTCTTAATTTTTAGCTCTAATTATTGACATCACCCACCTCTGACATAACCAGCTTACTTTTGATTAGCCAAGGCAATGATCTTGTTGATCCAATCAAGCAGTGTCTTCTAAAGAAACACTCAGAAGCATTGCTGTTGCATATTTGCAACTGTAAATATTTTTGCCTGCAATTATATCTTTATTTTCATGGGAGGATTTCAGACTTAAGGATATTTGAGATGATATTGGAAATAGGTTTTATTATCATAATTGTGACAAACAAGTAACACATAATTTGTGTTGACATGTTGAGATTCGAACCTAGGTATCCAGGATGAGAGAGTCAGATATATATCTTGACCACTGGACTACATGGGACGTCCAAGTAATTCCTCTTATTGAAAAAAATTATCACTGAGGAAATCAATGTGGGCCAGATAATCAAGCGAATTCAATTTGTAATTCAAAATAATCATTGCGCAAACTTAATTTTCACCATTAGTGTCATTTTTTTTTAGCTTTAAAATGCAATATTTTTTTTATCAGAATTTTTGGCTATACGAGATAAGTTTGGTCCACATTAGCTTGAATAGTTGAAGCTCTACTATACTTTATAATAGAAAAAAATAAAATAAGCTTCATAATGAAAATCGTGCTTACTTTCAAAGCAGTTTTCTTTTCCTTCATTATTGAAAACAACTCTCAATACAGAGCTTATGTTGTGAACACTGCATTCTGAAAACTTATTATTATGTGGTCTGTCACCAGAAGTTGCACTCGCGTACATTATGTAATTTCCTTTTGGACCACCTGGTCGACATTCCTTTGGATAGTCATGCTGGAAACAAAGATTCAAGAGTTAGACATAGTAATTCAACTGACTTCAAAAATAATCTGGATTTGACATTTAATTGACGGATATTATTCTAATAATTCAAATGTTTTTTGTCTCATATAATATGTATTTCTACCCACACATAAAACGGGAGATGAATCATCAAACTAAACATCTTTTGCATTATGCACACAAAATTAACAATCATACTTACAGGAGAGCCAAAATTATGGCCGATCTCATGAGCCAAAGTCAACTCGGACACTTTAGGAGGAACTCTGCTGTTGTAGTTCACAAAAGTTATCACTCCTGTATTAAGGCTCCTTTTGGTTTGCACCTGACGACCAGCGACATTTTCAGTGTATGACTTGTACTTCTCACATATACCACCCGATGCACCTACAGAACCACAAAATAAGTTCTTTTAAATTGATTCACAAATAATTACTGTAATCTGAATTCCAAAGAAAAAACAAGAGAGGAAATGGTGTATGAAACAAGAAATACCAAATACGGAGATATTTAAACCCCCTAACTATTTGTATATGGGTTATCAAATACAGACAAAAGGTATTCCTTGGCCTAAAAACAATGTTGGAAGGAATGCAATTTTTTTTCGGGGGGGGGGGGGTGTTTTTCATCGCACCACTTGTCACAGCAAGGATCCAGGGAGGGGGCGACCACTCTTCCCAAGAACTGAATAATATGGAAAAAATTGTCATGTCAAGATATTTTTACAGAGCAATCAAACCAATCTACACAATAAATCTCCTACCAAATTTTTGTGGATCCGGCTTGTCAATGTTTGGCACCGCATGACCTTGATGGACTACGCAGGAATAAAAACCAAACTTTGGTTTTACTAGAGTTTAGTTTTTATTAGTGCATATGCACATTTGGATTGGAATTTGGTTTTTATTTGTGTGAGGACCATCAAGGATATGCTGTACCAAACAATGACAAATGGTATAATGTCTTGTGGTAACTTTTGTATTACTCAGGTTTGCAGCATGAGAAGGCCTACCACATTACAATACCCTGCATTTTTGAATGGTTGGTTGCACATCATGGTTTAAGCTACGGTCGCATTTTTCGCAAAATGCAAAAGAAAATTGTAGAATGCTTATCCAGCTTAAACCCTGTTGCACATATTATGGCAAATATGCCAGAAAATATGTTATTTTCTTTGAGTGAAATGTTGTTCTGTACTCCCTGAAAACACCCTCTACCACCTGCTATTGCAATTTGACTACACATTCTATGACCAAAAATGTTTGCTTAGGTGTCATATTACCTTTTAAAGGTTGTCCCATGAATTTAGAATCACCCTGTATGTGTCCAAAGAAATTGATAAATACGCAAAATAAAAATTTGAAATAATGGAAATGCTGTAGATTTTGTGTTTGTTTCCCCATTACATCACAAAATAAATCAACAAAAACATTCAAATAGAAATTTAAAAAAATAACTTTACCTGAGGCAGAAGCCACCCATGCTAAACCCAATGTTCCACCAGAAAAATCTCTGTAGGTGAAAATGTACGCTAAACAAAAATCATCATGATTGAACTGGGAGTTCAGATTTAAAAAATTAGAAACATCAATATTTGGAGAGCAGAATGGATTGTTTCTTTTATGTCTAGGTTCACATGCTCTTGTATCGTTTATCTGAAAGATAACATGTAAATGTTTTGATGAGTTATTTTCATAATCAGATAGCTATAAGAAAGAAAACAAAGTATTTAGAAATATAAACAAATGCCAATCTTATGCTAGATAAAAGTACATACTTCAAGCTACAGTTCACTTACTTTTATCCTTTGAACAACAAATTTGATGCCACGGAAACCATCAAAATCTGTGTTTTCGTAGATATGGTTGACAGCTTTAATATGCTGGGAAACAAGGGAAGTGATTTCCTCCCGAATGTTTGTATCGGAAAGTTCATAATTTCTTATATGGTCCCATAAAAAAGTATCTGTTTGGATGTATAGAGAACAGGCCCGCTTCTCTAGTGATGAATCCTTGGAAGAGTATGAATACTGTTGAGCTTCTTTGGAATAGATGTCATGATAGCCCCATCCCATAGATCTCTTCCGACGACTAGCATCCTGTTGCTCCTGCACATAACATGTAAAATAAGTTATTACATAAAAAATTGCTTAGCTTCATAAAAACCTTGAATATTATATATGACGATATGAGCACAAAATGTGATATCGTGAATTCACCTCTTTAGGTTCTTGGCTCTTTTCCTCGGGAAGAGCAGAACTGCTCACATCTTGCATCCATCGCAGAACATTCCCGGTTGCTCCACAACCACCCACAGCCTCTCTTTTTTTAGAATAAGGATCACGGACATCGTCTTCAGAATAAATTATAGAATGGTAGCTTGGGTCATGCACATTATACTTATGAGGTCGCTCAACAAAATATGTTTTGTTCTTCGTGTGAATTTTCCCCTCGAATATGCCATTTCGCACAGAACCATACACATGGGTTCCTGACTCACCTATTCAAAGACAAAATCAATACATTATTTGCAGGTCACATAAAATTACATTTTTCATAAACTATTACAAAAGCAGGATCAGCTAAAATTACAATCTTACATGCTAACATTGTGTTTGAAAGTTTTTATCATTTTTCATGTTATTTATTTTACCGGTATTCAATACAAAAATAAATACAAGATGCGTACCATAAACACTTGAAGCAAAATCATAAAAAAATCAAGAAATATAGGTAAAGCAAAATATAATTAATTCTTAGCTTTTTTAAAGCATCTTCCTTTAGATGATATGCAATATGATCCCATCACATTCAATCCACTTTTCAAATCTAGTAGAGAAGGCTTTTTCCCAGAAGTTGCCTCAGTGAACCCTACATGCAGATCATACACATTCCTCTGTAGAATTTTTAACAAATTTGTACATCAGAATGTGTTGTGTGAGTGTATGAATACGTATCTGTTCCTAACATGTTCATGTTGTCAGAGTTGTGTTTATTTTATGCTCTTGCTAGTGCTGCCATCTTTCTTTCATATTTTAAAGTGGATATAGTAAATGCTTGAATTTTCCTGTTATGTATCATGTTCAGGGTCTGCTTGCTACTTGCAGAGAGATTTTTTTGAATGGAATACTGACTCGTATTCATGCCTCAAAGTTGGAAAACTGACCTCAGCCAACTACCACTGTGCTGCCAATGTGATTTGAACCTGGATCGCCATAATAAGAGTTCAAAAGACTGCAAGCAGCAGCCCTCAGTGAACCCTGTAAATTTCTACAAGTTCACAACATTTTGTCGATACATGTTGCCGCAAACTTCCAAAGATGCATTACAAAAATCATGCCTACCTTCCCCCCCCCCCTTCAACAGTCCATGCAATTTCCGGCTGTTTCTGACGTTGAAAGAGAAGCTCTGTGGGAGAATTAAGTTATTTCAGTTGCGTAGAGTTCACTGAGGCAACTTACAGAAAACTGCTTTCTTCTGCAACTTCTATACTTGCTTTGAATGGATTGAACGATGGGATATATTTTTTGCTGTACCTGTATTTCCTGATTTCTTTGATTTTACTCCGAGTTCTTATGGAATGCACCTTGTATTACAATATTCTTACAATGGTTTTAGTCAAGCATAGCCGTAGAGTTTGACTGCAATAACTGAACTTTTTCCCCCAAAAATGAATGAGAAAGTTAATTAAAAAAAGCTGTTCAATTAAAAAAATATACATATACACTGCTGGCCACCGTAAATGCAACACCCTGAAGGAAGCATGCAAATAATATGAAATTTACAACATGCATTAGCGGAGGTGAGATATGTAAATGATTAGAATTTCAGCGCAGACGCACATCACGCGCGCCTGTGGCGCCACTTCAAAGCGCTATTTAAGGCTTGGAGATTTCGACGATTTGAAGTACGGCAATTGTGTTTTTCTTGTGGTTTTTTCAAAAAAACGATCAATTATGCCTTGTAGAAAACAGCGATCATCTTTTGATCAAGTATCCGAGTTCGACAGAGGAAGGATAGTGGCCTACCGAGATTGTGGATTATCTTTCAGGGAAATCGGTAGTCGTGTTGGACGAAACCAAACATCTGTAATGCGGATATGTGATCGTTGGATGCAGGAGGGTACGACGGACCGACGTGTTCGATCGCATCCACCTCAGTGCACCACTTCACGTGATGACAGGCGTATTGTGCGTATGGCAGTGACGGATCGCTCAGCCACATCACGAACCATAGCACAGCACATTCAGTCTGTACCGCATCATCCAGTGTCTGCGCGTACCATTCGACGCCGTTTACAGCAGAGTGGTCTGTCCGCAAGACGTCCATTGCTTCGTCTACCCTTGACGCAGAACCACAGACGTCTCCGCCGCCAATGGTGCGATGAAAGAAGGATGTGGACGGCACAATGGAATGAAATTGTCTTTACTGACGAGCCACGCTTCTGTCTGCAGCACCACGATGGTCGGATTCGAGTCTGGAGACACCGTGGAGAGAGGATGCTGAACAGCTGCGTTATGCACCGCCACACTGGCCCTGCACCGGGTATTATGGTATGGGGCGGTATTGGATATCACTCTCTCACTCCTCTAGTACGCATTGCCGGTACTTTAAAAAGCCAGCGCTACATCTCTGAGGTGTTGGAGCCAGTTGTCCTTCCTTACCATCAGGACTTCCCCACAGCCATATTTCAACAGGATAATGCGCGACCACACGTGGCACGCATTGTCCAAAGGTTCTTCGTCAATCGCCAGATTGAATTGCTTCCCTGGCCAGCTCGCTCTCCGGATCTTTCGCCGATAGAAAACATGTGGTCCATGGTTGCTCAACGATTGACCCAGATTACATCCCCAGCTGCCACACCAGATCAACTTTGGCAACGCGTGGAAGCTGCTTGGTCTGCTGTACCCCAAGAACACAACCAAAGTCTCTTTGAATCAATGCCGAGGCGTGTGGCAGCGGTGATCTCCAACAATGGCGGCTACTCTGGCTACTGATTTTGGCAGGAACCACACTTCACAGAAGTCTATAAATTTAATCATTTGATGCTTGGTCAACATGTTATCTACAAAATAAATATTGTTGCGATATCTCTTGTCTTTCTTGGTGTTGCAATTTGGGTGGCCAGCAGTGTACATGAAGCAGAGAATACCACTTTTGAAAAGGGTATGTCCTGACAGGGTCGAAACTAGGAGGAAGGGCATTAGAGGCAATCACCCCATTAAGCAATCTTGTTCAGGGGCACTTGTAAAACTTCTACCTTTACAAGTGAAAAGGGTGGCAAAACTATGTTTGCTACGATATCGCTCTACATTTCACAAATTCTAATCTATAAATTTTCACACAGTAAAAATTGAGCAAAAAAAATGTGAAACATGTACCTGGAATGTGACCAGAATAAATATGAGATGTGTCAAAATCGGTTATTTCACCATCTGGTGTATCTACGATGAGTTTCTTGGAAAACACTGATGTATCACGCTTTAATCGGATGTTGAAATGCCTGGGGAAAAAGAAATATTTTCATGAATACAGAATACCCATCAATAATGCTCAATTCACATTCATATTTTATTCTTAAAAACATATCAATAAATAAAGTTTTTGTTGTATCACTATGTGTTGAAGCGGGGCAGATCCGATCTTTTAATGTTCAATGCATCAATGTGTCTAGAAAGATTCTGGCAAGGCCTGATCTAGCAAACTTGCAAAAGGGTTGATCCATGTGAAATCATTGAAAAACAAAATCACTTTTTGATTTGTAAATTTTTTGTGATAAACTTTCACATGCCACTCGCAAATTTCAATAATATACTTCTGAGAAAATTTGTGAGCCATGAATAGATGTTTCAATAATATAGACCTATCGCTGAAAAACTTGCCATATTCTACCTAAAAATCAAAATTTCACAGCATCATATGCAATGGGTAATTAATTGAAGCAAAAATTGGTCCAAAACCGAAATTCCCATTGCACAAATCAGCATTACAACAAATCTGAACAAAATGTTTCGATTGGTGAAACATTTACTGACCCTTTGTGATTGATGATTTTGCTAACCCTTTCTCCAAGATTCAGCTAAAAATATTATTTTATACAAAAATTACCACGTTTTTAAGACAAATAAATTCAATTGGTTGAATGGTCGACGCGTTTCGGCTCTTCAATGGAGAGCCGTCATCAGGACCTCGTGGTAAGAAATTCACACGAATGAGTCGTGGAGGAGTGATGTTTACGTCTGGTCGTCCGAAGAGTTCGCCTTTGTATTTGCTGCGTCCGAGTGGTCTTTGGATGCGAATTGGGGAGCCATCTGTTGTAAAGTGTTGAAAGTTTTGTCACGACTGAGGTTAATAAAGCCTGTCCAAGCTGACGAAATAGGTGGTGTGTTTCTTCCATCATTAACGTGGCAATTTTTGTATAAATTAAAACCAGGCAAAGTTTCTCATTTTTTGTGATAAAAAATATTATTGTCAGATTAACGGAAATGACAAGCCTGAGGGAACCCTGGTTGCAACTATTAAAAAAAATAATACTGATGGAGAACTCCGTTTAAAAGACAGCATAAATCCAGGTAAGTAAAAACATAAGAAAATTCAATAGTACAAGCAAAGTTGCCATAAAAATTCTCTAACTTACCTTTGTTGAGCAGAAAAATTTATGTACACATATGGATTGGTCGGAGCTGAACGTTTGGCACGTAAGTGATTATCGTGAACTTTTTTGGTGTTGTAGTTCAATTTCTCATAATGAAGGATGTATTCATTGAATTTTTGAGCTGTAAAAAACATTAAAAAACAATGTCTCGATCAAAACCAACTCAAATTATAATTATACAGTATTATTCCATATTGCCTAGTAATACAGTTCAAACCAACTTGTAGCTCACATGGATAAGCCTATATGAATTTTTTTTTTGTCTTTCCATTTTATAATACTCACTTATATAGATTATAATTAACATAATTTCTGCATATAACCTGTGGAAGTGGATGATCCTTACATGCGAATTCTACAATCCACAGTGGCATAAAACCTAATCATAGCACTCCTATCCCCCTACCGATGTCACACCAAATCTGCTAGAAATTTTCAGGGAACAAATTCTTCTATTTATAGGATTTACACATGTTAAACAGTGATTCGATAAAATGCCAAACTCGCTATAATGTTCTGCGAAATGAATGGTGGGGTTAAATCAAGGGTTACTACATACTCAAATTTAATTTACCAATAATGAAATCTCAAGAAATAAAAAAAATATCCAACAAATATTCACAACTGATTCTTATACTTGCACTCTTAAGCCAGAGTTTGACGAATCTGAAAAAAATTATGGAGTCTGATTTCTTAGGAGTCAATCATGTTTTTTTTCATCCTCAAGAGAAACAGCCCAGAATAATGTTTATTCAATTTTTCCAAGACCTAATGACAAATTTGCCATGTTAGAAGACACACTGCCATGGAATCAGAAAATTTTATTTCATCCTTAAACTAAGTTAGCAATTACACATAGAAAATTTCAGGGGTCAATACAGATTTTCTAGTCACCATGACACTTGGGGTTTTTCAAAAGCCCTGCTAAACCTTTTTTTAATTATTTTATTCTAATTTTTAAAAATAATAATAAGCAAAATAAAATGCAGAGATCTATATGCACTGAGAAATACATATGTTTCTTTAAATTTTTGTCATTATCGTGTGAATCACATGTTATATGCAAAAACATATAGTTATAAAAATTCTGGCATTATTCACGTAAATCAATGTGCATCAAAGTTCTCTGCTGAGTGTTTTAATATAAGCCGTTTTTAACTGTATTTTTTATTTCTTTTCGTAAACCTGAAAACACACATAACTGATAACGTACTTCATCTCTAAATCATTTTTAGGGGTCTTTTTTGTATATGCTATTTATTCCCTCCCCCCCTAAAGTTCCCCAATAAAAATGGGAATCAAGCAAGGATTATCTGCGGATGATAGACACATGAGGTCAAATGAAAGATAGATTCTGACTAAGTTGAGGGCATTTAATATATATAGGATACATAAGAATTTTAAAGATGTCGAAAAAAGTCAAAACTCAAATGAAAATGATGAACTGATTTCATGTCTGATGTTAATACAATGAAACCTGTCTAAGACGGACACTGTGAGAGACAGAAACCTGTTTTTAACGGAATCAAAAGACAGTCCCATCAATAATTAGTGCTTTGATATGCACCCTTATAAAATGGAAACCTGTCTAAGCCAGAATATTATTTCAGTCTCTTGGTGTTCTGTTTCATACAGATTTCACTGGATATAGAATATTGCATTACTAAAAAATAACTTATCTTTGAGCCTTAATTTAGCTAATCATCAGTTGAAACTTTTTTTTTTGGGTTAGATTGGATACATTGAAAGTTAATTTTAAGCTCTCGTGACCAATTCAAAACCAGGACTTTCTCATCTAATTTCCCCCTCCCTTAATAGTCCTATTGTGAGGAAATTCGAACCAATATGTTTTACTCTATAATGTTTAATGTTTTATCAATTATATTATAAAATGCACAAAGAAAACAGAAGGTAAGTTTGATATAAAAAATTGAATTCTATTAAAACTTTTGTATTTTTTATTTCTTGCATGAAAACTATGTGAAGCTTCTAAAACGCTATGGCATGTAAAATGCTGCTGCATTTTTATGAAAACATTTTCTTCTGCCATTTTTTATAAATGCAGTTTATACATCTGAATGGCTTCACCAAAAAATATATTAAGTGGAATTGGGTAAAGAAAATAAAAACAAATAATACTGTTTTCTACCTGTTTAAATGTGCTTTGTCACAGGATTTGATAAAAATAATGGAAACTGAACATTTAATATCATTATTTTTACTTACCTATTGCATTCATTTAATAGTACATACATACAATAAAACTTTTACTGTATTATCTTTCTTTGCCAGTTAAGCCCACTACACATGTTCAGGCTTGTCCGTGCAGGTATGCCTGTGTCAGGTAAACCTGAATGAGTGTAGCAACCTTAAGGCACGATTTGTTTGTTCTCTTTGTTACCAGGACCTTTTCATTTTCTTATTTTTACCAAAAATCAGCAAAAATTCTCTCAAGCCGCCTTCACCTATTGAGTTATTATTAATTGTGAAAAATATTGATATATTTTCTGAATTTAGTTAAATCTTTTATCAGTTTTTCAAGCCATGATTCGCTCCATAAATGTTCTCAGTTCCACTAAGCATTTGTTTCCCAATTGTTTTCAATATTTCATCAGCCCTGTATAGTTTTATTTTAAAATTATTTTATTACTTTTTTTGTCCAATTTGTATTTTAAAACACAGTGAATTTTTGAATCCTAATCACTGAAAATACTTACTATTTGACTCTCTGTAAAAATAAAAATGCCAAATATTAGAATTTCTTTGGTAAGCCTACCTAATCATTGATTGCACATTTACTTTGAAAGACTAAAACACATTATTGCTACACACTAGAACCATGCTAATCCAAACATCACCAAAAGGGTGAATGAAAAAGAATGGGGGATATGGTGTATTTCTTATAGGCAAATGAACTCTATTGGATCTCGATTATTGTTAAATGCAGTGATGTCTTGAACCCCTACCAAATGGGTAAATGATGTCAAACAGGAAGTTCCAAATAATTTTGTTTTCTCACAATTTTTCCAGCTTACATTCAATAATATTTTATTTCAATAAAGTTATCTGTTATTTCACACTCAGTGCTTTAATCATCAAAAAACATTTTTGACGAAGTTGGAAAAAGAACCCAAAAAATATTTTAGGCCAGTTTTCCAACACCATGAACTCTTTCAGATGGCCTTGGTTAAATGGAATTGTCAGGTGTGCAAAGCAGATACCAATTGTCATCAAGGGTTTCTAACAGTTTAGGTAATCCGAATGGGTCCCAGTCAGTTCATATATCAGCTGGGTTCTACTGTAAGTGGTCAACATTTTAAGACATGAATAGCCTATATCCAAATTAATAAGCAACTATGGACATTCTTAAGTGGCCAGGGACATACACAGATCCTACTTTTGAGGGAAGGCACACCTTTTAGATTGGACACAGGGAACCTGTTCCAGAGAAATTTTCAAATTATTAACTTTAAAAAAGTAACATTTAAATTTTTTTTTTAATAGCATGATATTTTCTTTTGAAATTTTTAATTTTCTTTATTGCTTTAGGCCATGAGGAGCAAAATGCCTTCCCTTCATTTTTCTTCAATATATTAAAATACTCAGGGCCGACGCTTGGGCAGTGCAGGCGGGTCTGGTGCCCCGGGCACCGGACTAGAGAGGATGCAAATTTCACTCATTAACCTCTCCTTCAACATTATGAGGGCCGCCAAAATGAGTGCTTGCCCCGGCTGACCAAACATGTAGTCGCGGCCCTGCAAATACTTTTATGCCTGCATTGTCCAACTCAATCACAAAAATATTTTTAAAACATTTACACCCACAATAGACCAGACCAGATAAAGACACAGAAAAGTTTTAGGCTTCTTTTCGTCCTTCTTGTTTCAGTTTGAGATACATTTTCAGTAAGGGAAAATAATTTCTTTTATCTCATCCTGTATAATCCATACCAATAACAATACTGAACAACAAATTCAGACAAAGTTCCTACGTCCGAATATAATTTGGTATGCTGAACATGAATTTAAACATAAAAAGGCGGAATTGCTATGGTTTCCTGGGAAATCACATATACAATGATACAATACATTGAAACAAAGTGTAATTGTAAGCCTAGAGAAAACAAAATAAACATACAGAAAAAAATCTCAAATATACAGAAATTGCACCAAATATATAAAGGCACAAAATTGATATACACAAAAATACATAGAAACAACAAAAGTATTACAGCATAATAGATCATTTATCAGCATCTGACATGTTGCTTCCTTTTGCAGTATGCTTGAACCAGCCGCGAGGACCATTTCTTACAATTGTCCAACAATTTTCAGTCAACATCCAGAGATTGACCATTTTCCTTGGTAATGGTCTAAGGTCCTTACCATTTTTTCACTATACAATAATGCTTTTAAAGCACTTTTTCAACTGCTAACAGGTTATATTATCTCAAAAGCAAGAGCCAAAAAACTTTTCCGTGGTCATATTCGTGTTCAGCAGGTCAAAATCATTCGGAATGGTGTATATTGTCAGACACAGTTTCATTGTTGTCTAGTGATACTACTCGGAAAACACTTCAACTGAAAACAAGGACCTGACGGGCTGTTTGGCCGTGATTTTCTAATCATTTCTAACATTTAACCTGCAGCTGTGGCAAGCATCCCCAAAGCAGAATGTTCTGAATTGTTCTATAGCAAGCCCTTGGCATCTTTCTGTGGTAAAAATTCCCATGTTCTCTACACTTTTCTAAATACTCTTTCAGATTGTTCTGCAGTAGCACTGATTGTTCAGTGGTATACATAACAGATTTTGGCATATTCTTCTTTGAGGGAAGCATCTTCAGGGATGACAGAACAAGGTGTCCTCCTTATCAGCTTTTACACCCCTGCTCATTGTAGTTTGTTACAATTGGCTGGATCCCTCCAAAGCAGAATGTTCTGCAACAAACTCTCAGCTTACTGAAAATGTTCTGCAATAAAAATTCCCACAATAGTATTTTCTACACTTTTCTTAAAATTCTTCCAGATTGCCCTGTGATGTACAACACTGTTTGCAGCATATTCTGCTTGGGGACTTGGATTTTTCATGTTCATTTGGGATTAGATGAGAACAGTTATTATTTCGTGATCAGTAGAAGACCCATAGCCATACAGCCTGGTAAGTCCTTGTTCTCTGTGAAAGTCTACATCATGATGTCTTAAACTTTTTGTTTCATTGCCCCCTTCCTCAGAATTTTTTTTTTTTAATCTCATGGTCCCAGACTCAAGGGAAACCTATAGAATCTTATGTTATACTCGTAGCATTTATCGCCGTCCCTCCCCGGACAATTCCATTGCCTACCAGGGGGGCGATCTTGCCCCCCTGGTAGGGAATTACTTTGGGAAACATTGGTTTACATCAACCATGGGAATCTGTCCAAAGCGAGAGCCAATAAAGGTTTTCCATAGTGATATGGGCGTTCGTCGCTTTACACGATTAATTGGCTCTGCAAACTAGTCTCGTACAACGAAATCACGTAAAGTGAGTTGAATTTAACATAGGAAAGATAAGGATAGGGGGGTTGGTTTTCTTTAGAAGGATTTAAAAAAATTTAACAGAATGGCAAAGGAACTTTTTTAATGAATGAATCATTCAAACTTATGGATAAATCTCATCAATTTAGGGAATATGAATGAATTAAATCAATACTTTTTCTGCCTTCGCTACTTCTGATTCTAGTGAGTATGGATGTTTCCTTTTGTGCAGAGCCTTGTATGATAACTAATGAAACAGTTGAGATGCGGCTGACATGCAACATTTTTCGTTCTCTTTATAAAAACTTTAGCAGCAAAGCCAGAGAATTACACACATTTCGCGCAAATGTGAAAATTCTAGTTTCACTTACACCGCTTTTCAGATTAAATTTCTCCTGGAAATGCCAATGCGCTACCAAACGTTCATCAGTGAGATCTGGTGAGTTGTATCTGAGAATTTCTCTCATATCTGTCTCAACTACATCATCAAATCCAACGTACTTCGTCATCAGAGGATTCAACTATGTTATATATCTTCAATTTATAAGACTGTTTCCAAGATTTAAAGTTATAAACTCAAATCCAAAATTTTACAGGTTGCATTTCTAACATCAACTTGTAAGAACTGCGTTATAGTGAAAACGCTTAAAGCAAAACCGCGCAAAGCGAATGATACCTGTATTCATATTCAGCAGGTCAAATTCATGTGAAACTATCCATTTTCATGTCAGACGTAATTTCATTGTTGTTCAGTGTAATGAATGATACCTACCCCCCACCAATTACTCTATTCAGGAACTCCCTTGAGATCAAAGTTGCACTCCGAATATGTTTGAACAGGACCAGACTTAGGCAGGTGCGAAGGGTGCGGCCGCTAAATTTTTGGTCAGCAAAAGGGAATAAAAATGTTTTGATTATTTTGACTTCAACTTTTTAGCAAAGCAATAGCTTAAAATTCAGTCCAAGATAGAGAACCTCTAAAGTTGAGAGCCTAGGTAGATAATTGGTTTTCTAGCCCAGAGAGCCCCAAATCTTCGAGTGCCTGTGGGCGCACTTGCAATTTTTTCACTGGGAAGCGGACACTTTTGTCCATATTAATTGCAAAGTGGCATTTTTTGACTAAGAAGGAGTTTTACAGTCGTTTTCGGGCTACAGAGTACCCATGGACACCCTGGGGTATTAGAAAACCCCTGTTCAGAGGGGCCGCAAATTTTTTTTGCACCGAGACGCAAAATACTTAAGCTCGTCCCTGTGTTTGAATAAAAACCAAAACAAGAAATTGCATTTGCCCAGGGCTTAAAATGTGCACATATTACCCACCTACAAAGCAAACTCCCCCTTCCCCCCCCCAAATCAAAATCGGGCTCTGCATACATGCAAACAATAATAATCTACAAAGATCTCAAAACGAATTGATTCATCCATAGGGAGTGAGTGGGCTAACACGGAATCGCGCCTACACATTCAACCCACCATGCATGTCCTAGCATGTTGTGCACACACACACACACACACAATCACCAACCCATTTCAAAATCGAGTTCAACGTCCAAACTTATAATAATAGAAAATTCAACTGTTTGATAAGCGTTATCTCCGCAACTAATTTAATTTCCCAAAGAGCGATCCGATGCTCACAAACACACAATCAACAAACAAATCTCCGCGAGGTCAACAAACAAACAAATCAAAATGCATTTTCCATGTTTTGCAACAATGCGATGAGTCATATCGCAATAATGGGATCGTTGTAGCTTTCACAACGTTAAACAATATCAAAAAAAACAAAAACAAAAGAGGACGGTAAACACAAAAGTAAATATCACCCACCATTCTGAATTGCACTGCTCCTCGCAACAAAGAACAACAGAAAGAAAAACTTTAAAGATGTCATCTCCTCATGGATGATTTAATATAAAATCGCGACTCCGGAGACGCTTTCCTTTACGAAATAATTGGTCAGGATTCCATTTTTGTGAAATTTAAATTTCGATGATTGCGATTCAAAAATTAAAAAAATGAATACAAAATGCTATTGTTGTTGTGATGCGTTTTTTTTTTCTTCTCAATTCCGTAATTTAAATGGAGGAAATCCGCACCACTGGTTGCAGGCAAGGCATCGAGGAGTTAATACACCTTTCGCCTCAGCGGGTTGCTTTTGTTGATAAGAGGAATCCAGATATGGCGTGTGTTCGCTGTCAGGAAAATAGTATCACGTTGCCAAAGTTTTGTGACTGTGGTTGGAAACAGTCGCCAAATCAGTTACATTGCGATTTTATCAATTTTTGTGTGAGAAGTTGAAAATGATTTCCCATGCTTTTTTAAAATCTGTTGTTTTTGTGTTTGTCATTTTTCAATTTTCTTTTAGTGTTTGTGTTTTTTTTTTCCTTTGAAACTTGACAAAAACAAAGACTTCCGCGCCGCCTGGCGGTCAAATGTTTGGCTCGTCACTTTCCGTTCGTTTGGATTTCAGCTGGAGCACGCATGGTTTTTGCCCAGCTGAGATGCAGTGTCATCATGCCCCCCCCCCCCCACACAAGGGTGGGGCTTACAAGGGCTCCAATCGTAGGACGATTTTCATTTTTTTTTCACGCTATAAATTCAAATATCTCAGCTTAGGGCCCTGCTCCAGGATGTGGGGGGGGGGGGGGCATGAGTGTCGTCTTAAGGCATGGTGCTCACTCACGCACATCGAGAGAAGAGGGGGTGGGGAGCCTCACAAAAATGAGATCTGATTGAAATTTTCGAGAATTTGTCTCGTAGGACCTCAGAAAAATCACTTGGCTCGTGATGCTCTTTAGACGGCCCTGCTGAGATGAAAGATTTCTCCAAAATTTTACAAAATTTTTTTTACAAGGAGATTTTCCTGTTTTTATTTTTGCATAACTAAGGTTTCCTTGATAACCTTGATTGACCTGCATACATAAACAGGTTTTCCTGTTTTAATTTTTTATGTGCATAAAATTTGCATTATAATATTTCAAGAAGAAAAAAAAAGGGAAGACGAAAATAACTGCGCAATCGGCATTAGGCTGATCACATAGTACACATGTGTCAATAATTACGTTTCTTGCGTCAAATATTTATACAAATAAGGCTATTCGAGCCATCGAGGAGAATATTTCTCCTCTAAGTATTCGAGCGGGGGAAAATTTTTCACTTCTACCCTTCCGCCTATGCTACTAATGCAAATTTAAACGGTAGAGGGGCTTTGATAAACTAGATATTTCTCTCAATTTTTTATTCATAAATTTAATAGAAAATTAGAAAATATAACTTATTTTATTTTTTGAAAAGTACTCGCGCTCAAGTGCGAGGAGAAAAGCGACCAAACCATGAGTGGAATATTTCCGTAGCGACCAAAATATGAGGAATATTTCCGTAGTTATATTTAAAAATAACGATATTCACACAACACTATTATTTCCAAACTGTTGTCTGAGCAATGGTTTTTATAATTATGAAATTTTTAAGCATTCTTTAATTAAAAAAAAAACTAAGCTGATTGTGAGTTTCTATTCGATACTCTGCTATATTAAACGCCCCCACTATGTGTGCTATGTTCCTTGCTCGCAGCTACAGTCGGCCCCCCGTATTCGCGGTTTTTTCCCTTTATTGGAATTTTTTTCTGAAATACTCAGCAATCGTCGTTCACGTGTTTTGTTTACAAAATTTGAGTTGTGCTTGTTTAGGATGGACCATTCTTCTAATGTTACTGATAATGCTTTGAAAAGGTGAATAAAAGTAAAAACTTGACAAGAAAAATTTGATATATTGACTGCTTGGCGAAGTCAATACCTTCTGTGGTCCGCCATTACGGAATCAACGAATGTTCGGTGAGATATATCAAGAAAATGGAATCTGAAATTCGTTCAGCCGTAGCTGACCTGTGGCAGTCAAAACTTTGCAGCTCCTATGGGATCCGTGTGTTTCACATACAGAAAATGCTGTTTTTTGTGGGTACAAGACTGACACAAAAAGGTATTTCAATTGATCGTAATATTATAACAGAAAATGCGAAAAAATTTGACTCTTCCATAAGGAAAGGGCTGGTGAAACGCCTATTTCATAAGAATCTTATGCAAGTAAAGGTTGTTTCATAGGTTTAAGAAACGATTCGGATTGCGAAATCCGAATCGTTTGGCGATCACTGGCGATCAAGCCTCTTTCGACCAGGAGGCAGCTAGAAAATTTCGAAAGACTTTGTAGAAAATTATTGAAGAGAAATGTTATGCACCTCACCAGGTATTTAACGCTGACGAAACTACACTATTTTGGAAGAAAATGCCACAAAGAAGTTAAGCAAGAGAAAAAAAGCGAGCTCTTGGTTTTAAGGCAAGTAGAGATGGACTAACTATGTTGTTTTGCGCAAATGCGTATGAGTACCTGTGGCAGTCAAAACTTTGCAGCTCCTATGGGATCCGTGTTACATGATAAAGCCCAAGGGCGTAGCCAGGGGGGGGGGACTTGGGGGTCTGGTCCCCCCCCCCGAAATGTGAGAAAATGACCGAAAAAAGGGAAAAAGATGGCCAAATCCATTGTTCTGTCACTTTGGTCCCCCCCCCGAAATGAAAGTGGTTCCCCCCCCAAACGAAATTTCTGGCTACGCCCCTGATAAAGCCCACCATCATTTTCAAATCTGCGAATCCGCGAGCGTTGAAGGGAAGGATAAGCCAAAGTTCCCAGTATTTTGGACGAACAATAAAAAGGCTTGGACTATGAAAACACTTTTCCTGGATTGGTTTAAACGGTTTTTTGTTTCGGAAGTCAGGAGGTACCTTGAGAGTGAATACATGCAATTCTCAAAGTTCTTTTGATATTGGGTTGACCGAGGAGTATTTAATGCAGCTAACTGGTACTGAAACTGAAGCAGTACCAGATGAAGAAGATCGAGATAAAGAAGTAGAAGACAAGTTCATCACAAGTAACATAGCGGAAGAGATTCGCAAGCTGAAATCAGCAATAGATTATTTTCATTACATATATCCCTCTATTTTACGTTCTTCACACGTAGAAAAATTGGTAGAGGAAGCCTTGTCAACATATTCTAGCATATTTGATGATATGAAGAAGACACGGCAAACAGAAAAATCACAACGTTCCTTCAGAAAACACCGCCAACAATCTTTCTCTCGCTGCAACCTCTTTTACATTCGCTTCTACCTCTGCGTCACCCTGCTCTTTCTCATGGTATTCAATAAACGAGGTATACAATAAAAAACCTATGGTTTCTGTTATTCGCAGATTTCCGTATTCGCGGTCACTCCCGGAACGTAACCCCTGCGAATACGGGGGGCCGACTGTATATATATATTCTCATCTCGCTTCTCTTCCTTTTCATTCGTCGCTTTGCTCGCCGCTCCGAGATCCGAGCAGCGAAATCGAACACACTGATTCTAATGCGCCTGCGTATAGTGGCGCGCACCGCATCAGGGTGGGAACTCCGCGACAAGCGATAAGAGCAACGCAATCAAGATATTTTGTTTTCGCTGCTCTGTCAACACCTTCTAGAACAGAAAGTACCTTCTGCTAGAAGGTGGCTTGTTTTCGCTATTAAAAAAGCGGTAGTGAGGTCAAAAATGTCACCAGAATCGTTGATGTTGAGCGCTCGACCTACTTCAAAATGGTGTCGTCGATCAAATAGAAACATCAAGTACCGAATAATTTTCACGTATTCCCCGTCAAACTTTTTTCGTGCGCACGTGCTTAACCAAACCTGAAAATGATTTATATTTTGAGTTTATAATATTTATATTTTAAATTTTAAGCTAATTTATCATGCACCGTGTGTGAGAAAATGTATTTGAGTAGTCTGAATTAAAAATCACATGTATGTTTCTACGGAAAAATTGGGTTTTATTTGTTTGTTTATTTTCTGTGTACCCAGGGCCGCAACTAGGGGGGAGCAGGTGGGTCTCGTGCCCCGGGCGCTGGACCCGAGGGGGCGCAAATTTCATTCTGAAACCTCTCCTTCAACATTACAATGGGGTCTCAAAATGCGAGCTTGCCCCGCGTGACCAAGCATCTAGTTGCGGCCCTGTGTGTACCATCAACATTTACATACTCGGACCTGTCAACCTGAAAAACGCACAGGTCTTGTAATTTTCTGCAAAAATCCCATAATTTCCTGCAACCATACCGTAATTTACCGTGAATAACCTTACCTAGCCCTTCCCAGTGAACCCGATTAAAAAAAAAATTGCGGTTTTTTAATCAATTGAGAAAAAGTACACCTCCCCCTTCTTCCCTAAGCAGGTCCTACGTAGCCCCTAAGCAGAATATAATAATCTTGGATGCTATTAGTGATGGATAGAGCCCAGATTATATTTATTTGTCCTTTTTTAGCATTAACGCATATCAATGCATAAAATCAAAGAATTTTCAGTATAAGTGCATATTTTTGAAGGTTTATTTATGCTCACTCAATTTTTTTATAATTTTTTAAAGAAATATTGTTCATAATATTTTCACAGCATCGGTTTTTTTTCTCGCAGGGGAAATTTAGTGAATTAATACATATTTATAAAGTATTTTACGAATATTAACCGTTTTATTGTAAGGCTATTTCTAGAGATATGTCAGTGTTAATTTTTATTTTTAGAAATAGCGTCGAAATTCTTTTGTTGCTGATATTTTCGTTATTGAGCAGCTACAACAAACTGAAAATTAAAAAAATTCCTGAATAAAAAATATGTATAAGTTATTTGCATATGCGGTATATAATGTATATATATATATATGAGGGGATATTTTTATTTAAATGAATACGTATGCACTAAGAAATAGAAGAGATGCCTTTTAAAAAACACATTCTGTTTTTCACATGTTTTGTGCATATTTCGGAATTTTTGACTTTTCAAGATCTCATATATACATATTTTTGCATTTTTAAGGGCATATTTTGGATTAATAAGTGCATATTTGCATATTTTGCCACTTTTTTAGTGCATATAATCCGGGCTCTAGTGATTGATAATCTTTGGCATACGAAGTCATTGATGTCATGACATCCTGAAAGCTCAGGGAAAATCTAAAAAAAATCCGATCTAAATGAAATCGAAAACAATTTTCTTCCAAATCTGATTTAAAATTCGGAGAAATTTTAAAGAAATCCGGAGGAAGGGCAAAATACCCGGAGTCTCCGGCTTTTAATCCGGAGAGTTGGCAGGTCTGCATACTGGAAGCGTACCGAATGTTTTATACGCTGGATTTTTGTGTGTCAATAATTACGTTTCTTGTGTAAAAAAAATTAAACCAACAAATATTTATACAAATAAAGCTATTCGAGCGGGGGGATTTCATACTTCTACCCTCCTGCCTATGATAATAATACAAATTTAAACGGCAGGGGATGGGGGGGGGGGGACTTTGATAAACTTGATATTTTTCTCAATTTTTTACTCATAAATTTAGTAGAAAATATCATTGATCTTCCGAGAAGTGATCGCAAAATCAAGTGCCGCGGGAAAAGATGTAGTGAGAAAAGCGACCAAAATATGAGAAATATTTCCGTAGTTATATTTAAAAATAGCGATATTCACACAACACTATTATTTCCAAACTGTTGTCTGAGCAATGCGCCGCTTTGCTCGCCGCTCCCATTTTGTCCTTAGCCTTAACAATAACGGAGAAAATTAATACGTCATTGCTTGTAAACTCGTTAAAATAGCGCCATATTTGCTATGCTAGAGTGTTTAGTATAGGCGTTAATCGCGGACGAGCCCTTTGAACGACTCAATGGATTAGAGGAGGTATAGGGAGGACTTTAATACCTCCTCTAAGGGAGAACCCCCTCCCACAAGGGCGAGGCTAACAGGGCTCTAGCCTTGTGGTCCAGGACAATTATCATCATTTTCTGCTTTTTCACGTTATGAATTAACTATAGAAGGTCCCGTGGAAAGTCTGACAGGGGATGGGGGTGCGCAGAAGATCCCAGCCTAGGGCCTTGCTCCATGCCCATCCTGCCTGGGTTCGAATCTGAATAGCACGGCAGAATTCATGCTTTTCTCTCTCGTAGAGTAGCGCTATCTATGTTCTCCGAAAGTCGAAGTACAGTCAACCCTCGGTTTACGGCAACGGAAGCGATTCGGTTTACGAACACTAAAAAAGGACTTTCTTTCACACAACCAACAGGACTATTGTTGGCACAACTCAGGTCTATCACCATCTATGGGCAATTTACTACCCAGTGAGTCGTGCTGGAAATGTAAGTGTGTGTACCTAACAGTCCGAGTGAGTATCTAGTATCTGATTTTTCAGTGCTGCCATCTACATTTCAGAAGTGAAGTGAAATTATTGAATACATTTGTATCGTTTGTTTCTCTCTGTGGCGAGACTTTCTAAAGGGGAGATCGGCTCGCATTCACTCCTCGAAGTTGGGAACCACAGTAAACAAACTGCAGCCGACCACCACTGTGGGGACAGAGGGGTTCGAATCCGGTACCTCAGGGCAGGCGAGCATTTTGACGCCCCCTTGTAATGTTGGAGGAGAGGTTTCAGAATGAAATTTGTGCCCCCTCGGGTCCAGCGCCCGGGCACGAGACCCGCCTGCTGCCCCCTAGTTGTGGCCTGCGGTACCTTGCGATGTGAATCGTCACCATGACCACTCCAGTGGCACAAAAAAATGACTAAATCTCAAGGAAGAGAGATGATAAACTAAATTTTTATTTTGAGCATCTCGAGTTAACTGTAACGAAGAGTTACAGTTAACTCGAGTCCAGTTGCGAAGTTTGTTGAATTGTGTTTCATAAAGTTTAAAACGCTTATTTTTAATAGGGCGTATCTACAAACTATAATAGAACCTCGTTCATACGTCGCTCAGTTATATGACTTTCACGTTTATACGATGCTTTGCTTCAGTTGCAATATTGGTTCCTATAAATTTTAATGTTAAAATAATTCACATTCATTTATTCAACTCAAAACCTCAATTATTCGACTTTTCACGTCGATTCGAGCTCGGAATCTTTTGAAAAAAAAACCCCGTCATTTATATCCATCGAATGCGCACAAAATTTTTTTGTATGCAGTGAAAACGCACTGGTGAAACAGTTCTTCTTGAATATTGTCAACGCAAAAGTCATAAATTTTAGGGTGATTTCTGACGTACGCAAAAGTTGCCAGTGAGATGGCAGATGACCATTTAGAGTGGACACTTAAGTGATTTGTTTATTGCTCGTTTCTGAGAATACACAGATGTGGCGATTCCCGAAGAAATGGGTTTCAATTGTTTTGACGGCCATATATCCTTTCAGAATCTTTTTCTCCCAATGTTTTCAGCATTATCCCGAGAGGGTAAGGAAGTCCTTTGGAGGGTACAAGTTTGCCGAAAAGAGACATATACGGTACACGTGCACGGTAAGTTCCTTCGATGATTTCCTGTAGAATCTTCTTTCGATGTAGTGCTTTGCTTGCTGTTTGCTGACTGTCAAATCCGCCATTCGTAATGTCGAAAAAACAAAAAACGCTCTTTCTTTAAAAAAACTGGAAATTTTTGAACAATTAAACAAGAATTTTAAATTAATAAAGCTCCTGGTCGAAAATCACCTACTGCCAAAAAAAAAGAAAAAAAAAGCGAGTCTAAGGCCAGTATTACACTGTAAAAGTTTTGTAAAAGTGCTTTGATAAAACTTGAAAAATACAACCAATAAACTGATCGGTTGGATAAGCTTGAATGTAACCCATCAGCTTATTCGTTGTATTTTTCAAGTTTTATACAAGCACTTTTATAAAACTTGTATAGTGCAATACCGGCCCAAGAGAAAGAATTTTTTTCAAGTCGAAAATATTTTGTTGCAATTTTGTACCCAATGTCGTGCCCAAAGGTAATATACTAAATTTTATTTCTTAATGTGATTTGAAATGCGATTTAATTTCTTCTCAAGTATGAAATGATATTTTTTAGAACAGAATTGAAATGCAATATCAAACACATTAAATTTTATAACATTTTATATGTGGGGAGGGGGAATCGTTTTTTTTAAAAGTTTCAGTTATTCGACTTCGAAATTTATACGACGTTTTGACTCGGTCTCTTGAACGTCGTATACGACTGTGACAGAATTGGCAAGTTGCTCAGTTGAATAGTTGGAGTGAACATAAATACACTGTACACGTCGGTTAATGAACTTAATTCGTTCCACCAACGTGCTCATATACGAATCGCTCGTTATTCGAATCAAACTTCTCCATAGAAAATAATGGAAACTCGCATAATTCGTTCCAAAATTATTCATCCACATAAAAGTGACTAATGAAAATGGCTTCATTCAATAATACAACACAATAATAATATAATACAGGGGGTGGCCAACTTTTTTCTGTTCGCAGGCCAATATAACGGTCAGCTATAGCGTCGCGGGCCGCATCATTGGTGCAACTTCGGTGTATAAGCCACTCCATTATTAATTGAATTAATTAGTTAGTTATTAAGTTAATTTCGTCACTAGAAATAAGAAGTTTGTAAGCAATTTGTTAATCAAGAAATCTGCTGTTGGAATCGATAGTTCTAATAATGATCACAAATTATCAATCAAAGCCGCCTGGCAGTCGAGTGGTTAGGGAACTAGCCTCTCATTGTGCAGGTCTGGGTTCGGGCATGGATGTTTACTAACACTAACAAATTCCCTGGACGGATCATGCTGATCCCTTTGGAATACGTGAGGATCACGTTATGATTATTTATAAATTTAATTTTTTCACGATACTTTTTACCTTGTCGCGGGCCGCACAAAATTACTTAACGGGCCAACCGCGGGCCATCTGTTGGCCACCCCTGTTATAATAAATAATACAATAACATGTATATGTGTTATAACAACGCCATAGATAAACATGCAATGCGATAATGTTTACAAAACTTACTATAAACGATGAGAGAGATGAGGAAGTGTTTTGGGCGACTTAGAGACCCACTTTTTTCTGCAAACTTATCCTCTTTGTCCGACTTTGAAAAAAAAGTATCTAATGACACTTGCTTTTGCCTTCTTTTTAGGATTTCTCAAAAATGGAGAATTTGCATTTTTCTTGGACGGATTCATTTCTCGCACACTGCTACAGCTTTATTTGATTGGTTCTTTTCTATAGAATTTTGAGCAGATTCCAACATTTTACACATCTCTCTCATCTATCTTATTTGAAGTGAGACACTTTTCTCTTCCTTAAAAAAGATACCCTCCATAAGATCTTGCTGTTGCAGGAAATGGAGGTCCATCAGTTTGTCTAGTCACCTCCTGGCCAAGCGGAATTTATATTTAAAAAAACAACAACTCTAAGCTCTCATACGCGGGCACGCTGACTGGAGACTGTTGGGGAGATTATTATCCACAATTCCACAGTACACGTGGGGGGGGGGCCGCGAAAAATCCTGGCCCGGGAACCAGGCACTACCATGTGGGGGCCATAGCTACATTACATATTGCATTAGCTATCATTGGCAAAGCTTAGCCGCAAATATTTTACAGAACTATTAATTCGGCTTGAAGGATATGGGCCAGATTGTGTTAAGCGAGTAGAGATTTCGAGGGTTTTAATTCTGAGATTATTGATGATATTGATGAAACCAGACATTGTTTACATTTCGTCATACTGTAGTTATTTATTTAGTATTATTCAAATAATTTTCTCATTAGTTTCACATTATGCACAGGAGCTGCTGCGAAAATACACACGAGAAAACTTTGTGGTGCCAGAAACGAATTAAATCATTTCACAATGATTCTTATGAAGAAAAATGTTTAAAATGTTTCGGTTTACGAACGGACTTCAGGAACGAATTAACGTTCGTAAACCAAGAGTTGACTACTTTTTGTCCCTCTCGTGTAGCACGTCTATCTTCCGGAAGTCGAAGTAATTTGCATATGGTAAATTTTTGACGAAGTGGACATAATGACCACTTTTAAGACAATTTATGATTTACCAAAAACTTTTTTTATTGACGTCAGGCGCAACGTGGGGATTAAATTTGTTTTCATTTGAAAGGAACTAGTCTCAATTGAGCAAATACCTCTCTTGCCCATGTGAAAATCAGGCAGTCTCACACGCACACACAGCCAACATCCCCCTATCCCCCTTTAAAGATTACACGCCCTACCATATCTATGAGGGGGGGGGGGTTGTATCAGCCCAAGTTGTCGTCTGACGCCCTAATTTGTCTCAAAATTGACGTGATAAAAATGGTCATTACGTTTTTTTTTAAAACGTCAACTGGACGTTAAAAAATGACCACATACAAGTCGAGGAGAAATAAAAAAAATTGTAGACATTTGCGATAGGGATTTGAACCCGCACTCTAAACACATAGCCCCCGCAATCTGACGGATTTACCAAACACGCTACCGCAGTAATACTGGTATCGCTGAAATTATCAAAATCATATCGATTATCAAAATCATATCAACAAAATTTTTTTAACTGAATGAAGTATCAATGCTCATCACATTCACGAATTCATATCCTTAAAGTATTCAAGTCATTTTATAACCAAAAAATGACGTCCTGAAATATTAAACATCATTTTATGGTGTAAAAAACACGTGAAACATATATTTATGACATTGCGATTTATCAAAATAACGTAACTTTTTTTCGACCGACAGTAGTAGGACAGAAATTTTCACGTCAGATGTCACCTTAGAGAAGTATGGATATCACCCCAGGTGACCTAGAGTCGGGGAACCCTAAAGTTCCGCGGCACCTCAGTTGAGAAACTTTGCTTCAGGGTGTAGTTAACACACCGGAAATATCACATGACATTAATTTCGAAGGGGGAAAAAAAAAATTCTCAAAATAACAAAAAAAAGTAATAATAATTCAAGAATTGATTACCAATTAAAATTTCAATTTTTTTTTTTGTTGCAAATTGCAATTACCTCATGGGTATTGACCTTGATTGCATGAATAATACATCTCTTGAATGTTATTGGGCAGAAAAACTTGCTTGGAAACCATATAACATATACAAGTAGTATTCGTGTTCGGCAACACTCGCGCAAAAATATAGTGCGGCTCGAAATAACGCTATAAATCAATTTAAAACCGCTCGATAGGCCCTGAATACTAAATTCTTGGACGAAATAAAATCAAACACTAACATTAGGCGCTAAAAATTCCATATAATAGGCTTAACTCTTAGGCGATCGCGGTGCACGTATTAGTGCGCGGTGACACAGTTTACTATCTCTTTTCCAGCTCATTTCGGCTCTCTTCGCAAGGCACTCAATGCAATACCTCTTGTTCGTTGTGTATCATTTGTATAATAATTCCTAGAATTGCCTTTTTAGTTGGGGGTTGTTTTTTTTAATTCTAAAAGTATTATCTTTATTCTAATTTAGCCTTAAGTACAACTCGCCTTAGTTCATCCTAATCAAAGCCCAGTTATGGCCTTGAAACGAATCAATAAGGCAAGTATTATTATTATTTCTCTCCCCCCCCCCTATTTTTCAGGCTTCATTTGTCGCGAAATGTAATAGTAGTTATAATCTCTATGTATTATTGTTATACTTCCCTGTTGAGCTTGTGAAAAAACACACTTCGGGGTAGTTCATTATAATTATAGTATTCGAATTTTCAGTGTTAGTGTTTGAAGCATTTTAGCCTAACTAACCCATTGTGTGTTGTAATGTGTGTGTGTGTGTGTGTAATATACCGAAATGCCCGTCACGTACACGTGAGTGTATGCGTTTTAATAATTGTTTCTTTTAATTGTCCGTTTTGGGGAGGTGGTGTGAAATTCGGGGGGCGGGTGGGGGCGATGAGATTCCGACGTATTTAAATACACTCGTCCCTCCCCCCCATGCAGTGGTTGGGACTGGAACCTGTAGGTACTGGAATTGGTGTATTAACCCTTCATTTTTATTTTCCAGACCTAATGAAGGATGATTTTTATTTATATATTTTTTATTATAGATGGTGTTGTAGGAGAGGACAATGAAAAATCAATTGTTGAACCTATTGTATATCGGGTATATGCAGATTGAGAAAAAAAAATTAATGTATAGAAACAGTTGTAACAATTACCAGTTGCAAGGTTGTTGCTCTGGCCGGGCCAAATTTTAAGAGAAACAAAAACACTTATAAATATATAGTGGTTTCATGGAGGAGGAGGGGGGGAAAAGGACTTTCAAATTGTTTGTCCCCCTCTCCCAAATTCTGTATCAATCGAGTTGTATATACAGTAGAGCCTCGATAATCTGATGATTCGGATGGGACTGAATCCACCTCGTATTACCGAAAAACTCGAATTGTTTGAAAAACAATGAAAAATGTTTTAAGTGCTGGTTTTATTTTAAAAAAAGGCCAAGCAAAAAAAAAAAAACAATAGTACCAGCATACTTACTGTATTTTTTATTCTTGAATAGGATATAAATGCTGTGCTATGCTTTTTAAAAAAGGAATGTGAAAAGGGTGTGAAGATGAGAGAAGAGTTTGTGGGGATGGGATTGATAGTGAAATGACGCTGATGGCTTCCAACTGCCCTTCCAATGATTTTATCTGAACAATTGGGGGACAATGCTGCAATGCCATACATGAAGAAAACAGTCAAACTTGCCTTTTTCTGTGATTTTCCTAAAAGTTAAAAAGTTCTACGTTCATTTGAGTTTAATTTGTTACACCAATTGTACCCATTTGGTTGAGTGCTGCCGTTTCTTTCAAACTGAAATTACTGTACATTATATATGTACTACATATTATTACTGGGGAAAAAATGAAGTTGAGTTCTTGGAAGGGAAAAACCAAGAAAATATTGTCTTGATAAAGAAATTCTAAAATTTCCCATGTCTTGAGAACGAACTTTCGGGGTTCTGATTTTTAAGACTAATGTAACGTGACAATATTTCTCTGATCTTTATAACCCAGAGTTTTTGAAGAATCTTGAGTCCGTTGAAGTACTCGGCAAGTAAAATTATACCAGTTAAGTAGGTGTTTCCAGCATTTTAGCCCAACTAACCCATTGTGTGTATGTTGTATAACGTGTGTAAAATATCAAAATTCCTGTCATGTGTGCTTTATAAATATTACTTTTAATTTTTCTTTAATGGGGTCCCATTAGAATTGGGGGGGGGGGCAGGGTGTAGTCATTGGGACTTAGAGCCATAGATACTGGGATCTGTGCATTTACCCTTTTTATTTTTGGTGACAGATCTGTGGAATATGATTAAAAAAGGTGTAAAGAATTTATTGCACGTTCATCCTGGATTGATCTTTGGGGGGTTACGGAGGTAAACTTTAGGAGAAACAAAAAATGCTTATGAAGTCATTGACTTTTACTGTGGAAGGGACTTCAAAAGTATGCTTGTGCTTCATACAGTAATCTTGACCATGGCTTGATCATCAACACAATCATGACATCTTCAGCCCACGATGATTCTCGTCACTTTTTGTTTTTTCACACTATAAATTCATTTTATAGGGGCCTAGTTAAAAGATTGGCCTAGGGTCCTGTTCTAGGAGGGGGGGGGGAGACATGATCTTGACTGATAAAGCCACACCTAATGTTTCTTGTGTGTAAGCTATATTGAAATTTTTAATACATTGTATATGGTAGTACATTTTTTTTATCCTGCAGAAATACATGGGGTTTAGGGGCAGGGGGTGTACCAATGTCTTCTAATATCTAAGATGTGATTGTGACCTAATGTACATGTGTATATATATTGACATTGTCACCTTCCCCCCCCAGACCTTATTCTATCTCTGCTAATGCACTGATAAATTCTGTGGGCAGAGTAACAAGTGGGTGCAGGTTAGGGACAGGCAAAAAGACATCACTTGGGTTACAATAATGTCATGTTGGCTTTTAAAGTTGGCTTCACGCGTGGTTAAACGAAAAAGATTGAAAACAATGTGAAATTGTTTTGGTGACGTTACATATAACGAGCTGATAGCATGTCTTGGGTCCTTGGAACCCAGTTTTGAAGAACCTCAATCTTTTTCAATAAAGTAAAAATACACAGGGGTTCATGAATTTTACATTTATGAGTCTTTTTCTCTGAAAATTTGGTTATTTTATGTGCTATGCGATGGTCCATTGTTTTATAAATTTCTTGTCACACTGGTGCCTAAAATTTTATGAGCATGTGAAATCTGAGTACGAGGACAATAATTGTTTGATTGAAATTTAACACATGACGAATATAGACTTACAGATACAAACACATATTATACTCTGATATCAACCGAAGGGATCATCTGATCCATCCAAAGTTTAGAAATTATATCCTCAATGTTCTCCGAGATAAGGTAGATTTATATTCCCATGATGAGATTATAAGGGAAAAAACACTTTGGGGGGTAATAAAATATAATGTTGGTATCATTTGAGTTTTCAGTGTTTGTGTTTGAAGCATTTTAGTCTGATCTATTGTGTGTGGGTTGAAATGAAATGTGTGTAACACATCGAATTGCCTGTCATGTAAACGTGAGTATGCATTTTTTAATTATTTTCAGTTGTAATTCGTTTTAAGGATCCCATTAGAAATTCGAGGGGGGTGCAATTCTGGTGTATTACATTCTCCCCTCTATATGTAGTCGGACCCATAGATACTGGAATTGGTGTATTATTTTTTGGTGCACCCTTTAATTTTTTTTTAATTTTTGGTGATATCTATGAAGGATGATTTGAATCATTTGATATTTTTATCATCAGGTGGTGTGAGATAATAAAAGATCAATTGTAGAAACTATCGCACATCTTGGGGTAAATTTAAAAATGGTCTTAAGAATTTGTTGCCCTGGGTGAATCGAGGGGGATTTAGGCAAAACATGAAACACAGGCATTGACTTTTATTACTATTATTAAACCAGACTTGTACCTCCTACACATTCTTTTGTGGAACTTCTAACAAATTGGTAAATGTTGGAATGTACATGTTGTGAACCTATGAAGTTTGTGTAATATTTGTTATGTGTAAGTGCTTTCATCGGCCAACAATTTTTCGGATTAAGTGAAGTGTAATGATTGAATAATTGTAACATTGTAGGTGTGTTGCTCTCTGTGGTGAGATTTTAACAAGAAGATTGGCTTGCCATTGATTTTTATTGCAGAAGGGCTTCAAAATTAAGTTTGTTATTCACAATCTTTACTATTAAACATCAGACATGCACCTTGTCCATATTTGTCTAATAATCTTGACCGCTAGTTACTGTTAATGTTCTCTCTAAGCTGTATCAAAATTCAGTACATGGTAGGCTGTTTTGTCATCTTGCACTGATGCATGGGTGGATATGTCTTGACAAGCAAAGAATGGCTGGTCATCTGAAAGTGTTTTTTCAGTTAGCGAAAAAATGACAATTTCAACAGAAGTTAATAAAATGTTAGACTTATCAAGCAATTTTTTCATCATCCAGATTTTATTAAGTTTGTATCTTTTTTTTTTTTTTTCAACTGTCAAATAACTTATAACAGCAACCCCAAAGTAAGTAGCTTTTTAAAATTTGCAGTTTTGTTTGTGTTTGATTGAGTTGACCCCCAATTTAACAAATAAAACTTACTGTTTCTTCCTATTCGTGAAATCAGGTTGTGACTGTATTAACATAATATATTGCATCCTCTTCCCCTGCAGACCTCAAGTTTCGCAAATGCACAGATAAATTCTGTGGGTAGAGTGACAAGACAGCACAGAGTACGGACAGGTAAAAAGATGACAGCCCTGTCATTTTGGCTTTTTAAGTTGCCTTGCAGGCACTGTTAAATGAGGAAGGTTGAAACAGTTTAAAATTATGTATCCGTGACAATGCATGTAATGTAACAGCATCCTTCTTAGGTCCTTGGAACCTAGTGTTGCTGGCGATCCTTAGTAAGTAAAAAATATAGGTGTATTCGTGAATTCTACTTTCGTTAGTTTTTCTGAAAATTTGGTTATTTATTGTACTATGGTATGTCTGATATCCAGTGTTTTACAAATTCCAGGTCACTAAGGTGACTGAAGAACTGGCATTGCTGCCGAAAATTTTATAACTGCATGATTATAAAATTTGAATGAGGTCTTAAAAAATACATATATTTTTATTACATGAAGATGGTATTTTGAAATTTGAAACATTCAAAAAAGTTATTTCATCTTACCCAGTTGCTTTATCTTTGTTCTCCCATAAAATAATCTAGTTCAGAATATTTTTTGGCTTGGGAAATTTTCTATTGCATAAATGACCCAAAGCAGAATGTCAAAATCTGACATACGTTAGAATAATAAGTATTACTACAGAACAATTGGGAAGAATTTCAAGAAAAGTGTAGTGAAGAAACATTGTTCCGGATAATTTCTCACACGTCATTGAAATGAGCAGAGGACAAAACAATTTGCAAGACGTCAGATTTATTCACTGAAACAGCTATTTACAAAAGCAGATATCTTCATGAAATGCGACGATGTAAATCTCATCTTCAGACTCTAATTTCAACAACTGTTTTTAGTTCTAGAAGTGTCTTCAAGATTTTTCTCCATTTGTACAAAAAAAAGAAGTTTCTGGAAAGGTCTCTTATGGACATGACATCGTCAACTTATTGGAGCTCACGCTTAATTTGCCAAATTTGTCGTAATTTTGAGGGATTTACAACAGATGAATTATAGATTATTTACATGTGGAAGATGACATAATTTTCGTAACATGGGAATTTTTACACCAAACATTTCTACTCAGCCAAGGGCTCGTTGCAGAACAATGCAAAACATTCTGCTTTGGGGTATAAATGCACATTAAATAATTTTGTCTACGTCTGTCTGTCTGTCAATTTTTCTTTTATCTGAAGTCCTGATCTGCGAAGTCACAAAGCTGGCAACATGAGGGGTCAAAACTTTGAAATGAGGCTTATTTTTATTTTATTGATTTTAAAACAAAGCAAGATGTTAAAATCCAGTTACAGCTTGCAGTAAAAATAAAAATTAGCACAATATGAATTACGAATAAATAAAATACATAAAATGCTAATAAAGTAAAGTAAGATGTCGATTAAGCTCATATAATTCAGAAAATCTGTTTACATCACAGTATTTACCAATATTAGGATTGAATGATTTGACGGCAAATAAACGATTTGATCTGCAACAAGAGCAAGTAATCTCTGCATTTTTGTAAACTAATACATTGAAACTTGTGTAGATGAGGGGCAGATAAAATATTGTAAGAACCATGTTTTTTGAAATATATATACCTTAGAAAATTGTTTTGAATAATTTCCACACTCGTAATATGATAAGTGTGAAATGAGTTTCAGATTGAAACCTATTTCAGTTTAGATCTTATAAGGGTATTGAAAAGGGTTATTAAAGTGTTAATATCAAGTTTTTTTGATTGAAAAAAAAATAATATTTTGATGCGATCAGAAATTAAAATTATTACTATAACACCCAAATCATTCAGAGGTTCTAAGCAATTGGCTATTATTGCTATACGTATAAAAGATTGGATTCTTTTTGTGAGTGAATGAAAGGAAACATTTATCAATGTTAAGATTAAACACCATTCATAAAGTAAAGACAATTCATTTTGTAGGCAGTAACATACATCAAGTCAGTACAATTAATACTTTTAAGTCTTTAAATCATTAGCAAAAAGCAGATAATGTTTGAAAAGTGTGGAAAGATCATTGATAAAAATGATAAAAAATAATGAGCATAGGACATCCTTGGAGGTACAACAGAACTAGTACAAAAACGACTTAAATTGGATTCATACAATACATTGTCTTGTAAGATGCTTTAGTGTATTTGTTAACTATTCTGTTTTTTTGGCAATCCTATGTTAAACATTTTTATTTCTGGTAAATTGGTAGCAGAACCTTTTTTAATTTTTCATTCGTTTGGCAAACTTTACTTATCCAGTTATGGGAGGTGTTATTATATTAAGTGCTGAAAAAATGAGTGGAGTCAAACCCTTGCTACAGTAGTCTAATATTTAAAAAAAAAAAAAAATTGTATTTTGAAGCAGGGGGATTGATAAATATGAAAATTTGCTATGCCTAAATATTACTAGGTACCGAATATTCATTTTCCTTTCAAAATAGTGTTATCAGACATAGGAAGCTAATTTTTTTGTTGTTAATTTTTCAGCTTGCCTTTTCGTTGAGTTCTGGCTTTAACCCCCTTCATGTACAGGCTTTTGAAACAAATTTGAATGATCTATATTTGAGGTATTGGCAAAAAAAATTTTTCCTTGTTCTCGTGATAAAAATAGAAGATGAATGAGATTTCTTTCGTGATCTGCCATATCCTTCATCCTACCCCTGTGTTCTCTCCCTCTTTTATATATATATATATAAATAAAGTAGACATACATTTATGTATGGGAAAAAATTAACTTTCGTTTATCGGGTTAGAATGAGTTTTTGTGATGAGAAAGATGAAAACTGCTTGAATGTATTTCTTCTATTTGCATTGGGATAACATCTCATCCCTGATTGTTGAGTCAAGAGTGGCTATGCATACAATGTTTATAAGGTTGATGTAATAACCTTAAATATCTGATATTACAAATTTTATCGCTTGCAGGAAAATTTTATATTTTCCCTCAAGTTTTTCTTTTATTCAAACTGAGCATTGTTCTAGTCTGAATCATTGGTGGTCTGCTGGGCTGAGACCACTGAGAAAAAAATTAGTGTTCTGGGGGATGGAGTAACATTGAAAATCCCTTCCCCTTTGATGCATTGATCACAGAATAATTTCTTATGGGAGACTTGACGATCCTGATTCGTTTCACATTATCTCAGCCAGTTAGATGTCGGATGATAATCGTTTATTTGCTGTAAAAAAATATTTAGAAAATTGCGTCTGCTGAAATTCAAAAATTTATGAGCAAAACTTTGATATTCTGTGCATTGTACAGTATATGTGAATCCCTTAGAATCCATTTGATGAATCAATATTTTCCGGCATTTGCATGTCATCCTAATCTCTTATGCTGTCATCAATTAAATTGAAATTTCATTGAATTTTTGTCTAAAAATAGCCTTCTACTAGAATATCACTGAGTTGTGAATATCGGTTAATTCTCAATCCTTTAGGATTCATCTAATTTTTTATCTTTTTGTTTGACGAAAGTGTGGGTGGTTCCCTTTCGCCCCTTATTTCTGATGGTTCAGAGATTACATTCCAGGGTCCTTTTTTTTTTGTCTTGTCAGCCCAGACACCTGAAAATGTATTTTTTGCTGAATATATTCACAAATGCACGTCTCATTTTAATTTTTGAGATTTCGTTTTAATTACTACTTAACCTTTTAATGACCAATGTCCCGAATTGGAAACATTGATCATTAAAAGGTTATAAAGGTCATTAAGGTCAAAAAAGAATATTTTTCTAATTAATAAAACCAATGTTTACATGAAAACCACTTTTTTTCCCTGAACTCATGAGATTCCAAACTTAATTTACAAAACAAATTTAATTTCAGCACTTATGCCATAAATTTAATTTTTTTTAATCGCCTATTTTTAAGGGAGAATAAAATTTCTTTTTTTAAATTTTAATATTTTCTATGGACATAGGCAAGTCCAAAAACGTACAAAATTTGTTTTATGAATTTTATGGGTGATACCTCTAAATTAAATGATCAGAAGAGGAAATAATAGAAGAAAAAAAAAAGTCAATTTAAATCTTAATTTGGCCAGTAAAAGGTTGTTTTCGTTTGAATCTTAGCAAACAATTTAGTGTATATCTTAGAAGAGAATATCTTCTGCAGAATGTTTTCTGAAAATGTAATTTAAAAAAGAATGTCCTTTTTTTTAAACCTCCACATTTGTTTTTCGATAGAACCGCAGCACAAAATCAACAGTCGTGGTTCATCAGACCAGTCATGATGTCTGTAATTTTATATATAGTGTACTAATACCTTTTATGTTGGAGGAATATGTTCTATTTCTTTTGTCATGGATGACTCTTACTGCATGAAAAATTCATCTTGGAAAACACTTAACAATAGATTTTTAGCAAAGAGATATTGGTGGGTGAAACCTCCTTAATAAACAGTTGATGGTAAATTTAATCATGACTTCACCTACATCATAATATGTTTAGACTCTACCATGAAGCTGGGCTGGAAGAGATCTTGGCAACACAATAAGTCTGGCTTCCGAGTTCTGGCGTTCATTCAGCATAGTATGTTTTAACTTTGTGTATGCAGGAGGTTGTCCCTTCCTCAAGTTCCACTTGGAGCAGGGAGATAACCTATGTTTCTTGGGCTTCTTGTGCCAATAGAATGGAGGCAACGCCTTTTTTAAATATTCGGCATGTAACAGGGCTTGTCAATTTTTTTTTAATTTGTCATCAGCAGAATTTCCTGGGAGCCAAAAACATTTTTTTCCCAAGAAAACTGCCTAAAATTTTTGAGGTTTTTCTGGATTTGGGTGATTTTTCCCATGTAGGTAGAAATTCTCATATGAATTCCAAAATTTGTTCAGTCTTCAGATTTCAAGTTAGTCATCACACAAAAGTTTTAGGTGCCAAAGCCGATCTTTTAGTATGTGCATTGCGACCTAGCACTTGTCGACCCGTGGCTTATATAAGTTTGGAAATTTCCTCGTTGAATTCAAATTTAGCTATCAAACAGAATTTTAGGGGAGCAACAGTGATTTTTTTTTAGTTACCATGGCAACCTGGATGTCGGCAAGCCCTGGTGTATAATACTAAAATCAGTTAGCCTAATTATTTTCTTATTAAATTTTCATTTAGAACAGTTTTCCTCAAAGAAAAACCTTGATTCGACCTTGATACATTCTCATCAGGTTATTTTTCTTAAAACTTATATTTAATGCTATTAATAATTAAAATGTATAATATAATTATATTACTATTGATGTCTCACTTATATGTTGAAATATCTTTATATCACTTTATGTGTAACATGAGAATTTTCCTTTCCTGGTGCAAATGTGTCTATAAAATCTTAGGCCCCATGAAGTTTTTGTTATAATGGATTTTTTTACTGTAATTGAGAAGGTTATGTTAATTTAAATCATAATATTTTAGGTTATAGGTTTTGTATTTAGGTTTTGTTTTTTCTTTACATTACTTCAATGATATTGAAGTAAAAGTAAACAGGTATGGTACAGGGTGATCAGCGAATAAGCCCTTATTTCAAAATTAAATATCTCTACAACAAAGATCAATAGAATTATGCGGTAAACGGTACGTTTATTAGCAAAACTGTAAGAATGTTGCACAGAAATTTTGAAATTTAGTTTTTTTTAAAAATTAAATTAAATTTAATAATTAAAATTTAAATTAAATTTAAATTAAATTAAAATTAAAAAAAAACAAAACTGGAGATTTTGGGGTTCCAAAAATCCTTATTTGTGTGAAGAGAAACCACTGTATTCGCCTAAAGTTACTGCATGGGCTGCTGTATGCGCCAGAGGCATTATCGGCCCCTTCTTCGTGTGAGAAACGATTACTACTGAATGTTACGTTACAATTTTGGAACAATTTGTCAGCACACATGGCGCATACCGCAGCCCACGCAGTAACTTTAGGCGAATACAGTGGTTTCTCTTCACACGAATAAGGATTTTTGGAACCCCAAAATCTCCAGGTTTTTTTTTTTTTAAATTTTAAAAAATTAAAAAAACTAAATTTTCGAAATTTCTGTACAACATTCTTAGTTTTGTTAATAAACGTACCGTTTACCGCATAATTCTATTGATCTTTGTTGTAGATATATTTAATTTTGAAATGAGGGTTTATTCTCTGATCACCCTGTATATATGATGTAAAGTTTATGATTAAAAGAAGTATGTGGAAGATCTTTCTGGTATATATAGACTTGAACTTAGAACAGCTTTCTTTTTGAGCTGTATCTAGGAACTATTTCTCGATTTTTGTGCATGGTCAAAATTGCAGAAAAATATAGGGAGTTAAACTTAGCGCTTATTTAAATTGCACAAGTATTTTCAATGCATTACAATGTGGCAGGGTTTCCCTGATTAAAAAAAAACACACTATTTTTTGTATGAAGCCTTGAATTCTATGTCCTAATTGCAGAATCAAAATAATAGATGTTGTGCCAACATAAATATCGTTAGGCTTTCAACTTTTCGTGTTAAAATTTAGAGTTCACTCATTTTTTAACCAAAACTCTTTAAATCTGTGAAAGAATAAAAATGTGTTGCTTCTCAGCAACATCATGCAAGTCGGAAACACATCCATCAATTGTGCAAGAAACAATCTTGTCAATAGAATGTTTTTTTAGTTGGGGTGTGTGTGTGCGCCGAGTGACCCTTTGGTTGTACATTGAGTGTTTCGACTGATCTGCACCATATGTGTGATACTGAGTTGCCATTACGCATTCATTTTAATGGGAGAGCCCCCATGAATTAAAAACACTTTTCTCTAAGAAAAATATTAATCTGAAGTTTATTTGGACTCAATAACCTTTGTTACATAAACAGATTTTTGGTGTTCATGTTTTTTGATCGTAGTTAGTTTGTTCATTAATGCTTAATTAAATTGGCAAGATTAGAAAAGCAGATATGAAAATATGCATTCTTAATTATTGAAAAGATTAGTTTTATTTAACAAGCAGTCAGATGATTTAAATCGGATTCTTTTGATTTTAATTGAATTTGATTTTAATTTTAATTAGTATTGCCATGTCTATAAGCAAAGAAATGTCTTGCAAATGCTATTAGATCTTAATTTGTCATTTTGTATAATTGTTTCAGTAATACCATAGCTTAAAACCTTGTAAAGCTGCTGAAATTTCAGCAAAACTGTCTTTGTATACAATAAAATTAAGGAGACTAGAGAGATGTGAAATGGTTTACAACTGGAGAATTGTGACAATAGTACCCTGCGTTTTTTTCTGTTAGGAAATTGAATGTGATTAGTTAATTGTAGAAAATATTGCTTATGAATTACCTTACTATAAAGTTGAACATTTTTTTTTTAGTATTTTTTTTAAACAGATCTGCATGTTTGTGTAAATTAACTTTGTGTGTATGTTGCAGGAACTACAAGATCTAGGAAGGGATCCACCTGCACAGTGCTCAGCTGGACCTGTTGGAGATGATTGTAAGTCACGTTTTTTTTTATCGTTCTTAAACGCTTTGGGAATAATATGAGTCAGTGATTGTAGTGTATTTTATCTTGAATGCAGTTCTGAACCAGTGAAGATTGAAAATACCTTTACTTTGCAAAGTTGCTTGCACTACTGCGATTTCTGAGATTTTTAAGTATAATCTTATTTAAATCAGTAAGAATCATTTGCAATTTTTGTATAAGTGCTACTCAGACTTCTGTTAGTAACTGTTAACTGAGACTTCTGTTAGTAACTGTTACGAGGAAGTGAGGTGAAGTAAAATTTCTACTGATTTATTTAATGAGTCAACTGAAAAAGAGAAAGCGGTGAAAATCCAGAAAAGTGCAAGAAATAAGGATCTCAAATACAAGAAAGTGCTTTAAGTCATAAATTCTTGCCAAAAAAGTAACTAACTGTGAAAAAATTGTCTTTGGCAGGCGTCGTAGGTGCTAAATGCTTCCGATTTACCTAGAAAACCTCTGATTTTGTGTAGCCTTATTAAAATCGTACGATCAGAAACTGGAGTGTTCTAATTTTTTCTCGTAATTTTACAGAAAAGTCCTGAAGTTTTACAAAAACAAAAATCTGATTAAAAAAAATCCCTCTATCCTTGAAATCCTAGGCTGAAAATGTTTAAGGAAAATACAGGCTATTAAGATTTCTAATATAGGAAATCACCAATTGTCAAATAGGATTCCAAAAGTGAGCAATGTTGTCAATTATTTGAGATCACTGAAAATTTCCAATAGCAGGAATTGGAGCTCTACTGCAGATCAGTGAACTGCAGATTAAAATTAATTCTCCAAAAATGAAGTTAAATATGACAAATATGCAAGCCAAAATATTTATAGCTATAACACCCGACGCTGCCCGGGTTTTCTTCAATTACTGAAAGGATTGGAAAAGTGGCAAACCATTGTAAAGGCATATGTACGTCCGAAAACCATTGCTAAGAAACCTTGGTAACCAAAGTAACTAGAGATGGGCAAAATAGTTCTTTTTATAGATCTTTTTATTGAACTAATTCAAGTGAACTACATATTCATTTTGAATGTGAAGCTACCAATAAATCAATTTAATTGGCTACGAAAATCAAATGGTCTTCACTCTGGGAATAAACCCAGTGGGGGGGGGGGGACCTTTTTAATTTTCTAAGAACAGATTTTTTTTACGGCATGTAGAATCTTTTTAGAGGATTGGCTGAGGGCTTTTTATTTTCACCCAAGCCTTTCATCTCTGGGTAGTGAGCACCGTTAAAAATGGGTTTAGTCCTATTGTCATCAAGAGCGTTTAACTACTTCTTAACAAGTAAGGTCTAGGAAAAACCAATTCTTATTTGATAGTTCATTGAAATTAATTATGAGACGAGAGACAAAAATATATGGATCAGGTTAAGGTGTGAAAAAAAAAGTTTTTGTGAACAAACATATAAGGGGTGATCAAATGAAAAGGTACGAAACGACACGGTGGGTACAAATGTAGACTTTATTCAAAATATGCACCATAGGCCTGAGCACAACGATCCCACTGATGAACAAGCCGCAGGATTCCTTGTTCCCAGAATTCCTGTGGCCGTGACGAGACCCAGTCCTTCACAGCATCCTTGAGTACGTCGTCCGAGTTGAAGCGCTTCCCTTTCAGGTGTTTCTTCAGTGGACCAAACACATGGAAATCGCAGGGCGACATGTCCGGACTGTAGGGTGGATGGTCCAACGGCTCCCACTTGAACTTGGCCAGTTCCATGTGTGTGACTTTGGAGACGTGTGGACGCGCGTTATCATGGAGCAGAACCACACCCTTGGTGAGCAGCCCCGGTCTTTTGTTCTTGATGGACCTGCGTAGGTGTCGGAGTGTCTCACAGTACACATCGGAGTTAATGGTTTTTCTGTGCTTGAGGAATTCCACAAATAGCGGACCTTGAACGTCAAAAAAGACGGTGAGCAACACCTTGCCTGCTGATGGCACGGCTTTGAACTTTTTAGGGGGAGGTGATGACGCATGCTTCCACTGCATGCTGTCCCGCTTTGTCTCTGGCTTGTAGTGATGGCACCAGGTCTCATCACCTGTGACGATCCGCTCCATGAAAGCGGGGTCTTCCTGATACCGAAACAGATGTTGCAGTGCTAGCCCCATACGCAGTTCCTTTTGCTGGTCGGTGAGCTGCTTCGGAACCCAAGCGGCACACACCTTCCGATATCGCAACCTGTCGTGAACAATTGTCCACACTGTTCCATAGCTGACATACACCTTCACCGCCAACATTCGCACTGTGACACGCCGATCACTTCTCACTAGGTCATCCACCTTGTCGATGAGATCGCTCGTGATGACAGTGTTTGCCTGGCCTGGTCTCGGTTCATCACCCACACTCTCACGGCCTGCACGAAAACGGGCAGATTTTCTGACAGACTTGTCAGAGACACATTTCTCCCCGTAAACTGTCACCATCCGGCGATGAATAGCTGCCGGTTTCTCACCTTCTGCTGTCAGAAATCGGATAACACCTCGCTGCTCCTCAATCGTCGAATTTTGCAACACGAACGCCATCTTGTCCTCATACGGACTGCCGCATCATTTGGACGCCGCTTTTGATAAGAGCCTCTGCTCTCTCCTGCGCATGCGGGCGCATGCTCCAATCCCAGTCAGAGACTCCAATCGCATCCCGAGATGTCTCGCTATGTTCTCCCATGGCGGAATATGCAATATTTAACTGTTACGTTTTTACGTCGTTTCGTACCTTTTTCATTTGATCATCCCTTGTATATATTAAAAATACTGAGAAATTGAATTTTCTAGATGTTATGCCGAAATTGATATTTAAATATCAATTTCGGCATAATATCCAGAAAATTTAAATTTCTCTTGGTATTTTTTTGGCCTGAAATATACATCTCTTCATTTATTAAAAATGTTATAATATGAATTTTACATCACTAATTACTAAAATGATTTAAACTATTTTACACTTACACACTTTCAAACTGTAAGAAGTATATTGGACAAAAAGTATTTTAGTTAGTTTGTAATTTTTTTCTCGGTCATTATTTGACCCACTTTAGAAAAAATGCTTTCCCGAGGAACTGAGATGGCTGGTATGCAAAGCCTTTTCATTGTTATTTTGTACAAATGGGGGTATATTAACTTTATTTGATCCCACCATAAAGGGTCAGACAGAACCTGGGTAAAAGTGGTTCAGATAAGTATTTATTTCCACGATACTAGCCGCTTTAGGGTTTTGTCTTGCCGTTAGAACTGTTTTTTCATCGAATTTCGCCCAAATTTTCGAGCTTGGGGAACCAGAGACAAAGGAAATTTTGAGGTTGAGCGGAAAAGGGGGGGAGATTGTTATGGCCTATGGGTGATTAATGTTTGGATTTTTTTGACTAACCCTTCGTAAACTGTATCAAATTTCCTTGCATTTTTAAACGCAGGCTTTTTTAAAGTGGGTGTCAAACAATGCTGATTCAGGGATTAATTCATGCTCCTTTGATATCAGCTTGTTACCGATTTCTTTTAGCAGCTTATCATACATTTTTTTTTCAATACAATAGAAAAATTTGGCGTTATTGACATGTCTTTGACAAAGTCATACAAATTCTTGGACAAAACCATTGTTTTAGACAAAGTTACTTATAGCAGCATTCAATTCCTTGGTTACATCAAAATTTCTAGAGTATTAATGCTATGTTCAATAATCCAATCACTATATGAAAGTGTTGTTTCGTCATACTGTAAAAGTGGAAGAGTGGATAATATCGGGTCATTATGACTAATAATCTCTAACATTGCATAAGTGGAGTTCTCCAATGTGTTGGTACAGCTTAAATTAATTTTACTCTGGCGATTTAATTTGCTTTTGGGTTTCATGAAGGTTGTACATTGAGTGTTTTGACTGAGCAAATATATGTGGCGTGAATATTTGTATTCATAGTCAGTTATCATAATGCAATTTGTAAGCAATAAAAAATCATTTTCTTTCAGGATTTAAGATTGTAAATTTAAGCTTTGTTGAAAAAGACATTTTGTATAAATAAAGATGGTCAAAATTACGGGGAAAAGTGGTCATCCCATTCTTTATTCATCTTTGATATTTTAATGCTTGCGCAGAAATATAAAGGATCAAATTTTTTTTTTTTGCCTGATGTCTGGTTAAACTTCAACATGTAGCAAGAAAGTGTCTCTAGCGCAATGCAATACGCATTAGCAATGCTTTGAATATTTACTGCTGTTATATATAATTTTTATTCATGCTTAAGGTAAAATCAGTTTTTATATTTCTACATTTTTCTTATAGTATTTCACTGGCAAGCAACCATCATGGGTCCGGTAAGCAATCTTATTCATTGTTGCTGAGTAAAATATGTAATTGCAATTTAAATTAGTGATACGAATTGTTTTTCAAATACTCTTATTTATATCAATATTGAATCACTGCCATATTTTCCATCATTTTATAGACAGTGTACAATGCAGTGTGCCTGCAGCTTGTGATCATATTGGGGGGGGGGGGTTCCTAGGTTTTTGATGACAGTAACAGATTGATAACTATTTGAAACAAACCCAGATGTAAATTTGATGGCGTTGTTTAATGTGAAGGATGGTTAGGAAAAGACAGATTATACTATATCTCTTCATATATTGATCTGTTTTAAAAAAAATGACAGAAAATATACTGCATAAAATATTTCATGCAACATTTTTTTGTCAAGATTGTTTCGTTGAATTATGTACGAAGATTGACAAATAAAAAAAAAAATTCAGCTGGCCTCTAGATTTTAAGAGCCAAACCTGATCGTTTTTTCTGGAATTGTGTTTTTTTTAACTTTTCCTGGACTTTTTGAAACCTTTCCATGTTGGAAGATACTTATAAAATCAAGCTCTAATGTCGTTTCAGGCGCTAATGTCAATTTTCTAGTCAACCAGTTAAATTTTCATTGCCACCTGGGATTTGCCAAGCCCTGATTATGTACGCCTACGATTCATACCAGAATGAATAATTAAATGGAAGTTGTGCTGCAACATATCTAGATATTGAAACAATGCTGTTTTTTTGGGATTTGCCCTGTTTCTTTGATTTTTATTTAATTTTTACATTATATTTGCTTGTGCCCTTAAAGCAGAATATATCAAAAACTGATGTATATATTGCAATCAATACTGGTGCAGAACAATCTAGGAAAGAATCCTCAAGAAAATATTTTTGTGTATAAAACGTTATTACAGGAATTTTTATCTTTGAAAATTGAATCTAACCCTGACATATCGCTAAAGAGTTATATCTGTAAATATTAAGAGTTATGGCAAAATTAATTTGCATAATATAAGGGAATTTCTACTGCAGAAAATTGTCATCTGAAAGCTTGTTACAAAACAATGCAAACCATTTGACTTTGGGGTGCTTGTTAAAGTTCCTTAGTTATTATTTTCCCCCAAAGTATTTATAACGTTTTTTTATCTTAGAATGGATTTTTTGCATTATGGTTATAATTCTTTTTTTTGCATTACAGCCAGATAGCCCATATCAAGGTGGTGTTTTTTTCCTTACCATTCACTTTCCAACAGATTATCCTTTCAAGCCGCCTAAGGTAAGTACCATGTCTATTTTGACATGCATTACTTATTTTAATCTACCTCAGAGCCAATGAAATGCAACTCCAATATTTGGTGTTTTTACAATATTTTACATTAGCACTTCATGTGCAACTGCCGAGTGCAATCGCCGCTGTGGTGGTCGAGTGGTTATAGTGCCGGACTCGTGATGCGAGGATCCGGGTTCGAACCCTACAGTGGTGGTCGGCTGAAGTTGGTTTTCTGTGGTTCCCAACTTCAAGGTGCAAATGCGAGCCGATCTCCCCCTTAAAAAGTCTCGCCACAGAGAGCAACAGTCCTACAACGGTAAATCATTCAACCATAACACTTCACTCATAGTTAGAAAAACTGGGGGCAGATGACAGCACTACACATAACAAGCATTACACAGAAACAAACTTTGTCAGGTTGCACTACACATACACGCACATTCCCGCATGTACCGATTCGTTGGGGGGTTCCGCTGGGGGGGGGGTGTGCATGTGTGGTGTAGCAACAGTAGGTAGGGCCTCCAAAAAAAAAATGGCTCGGGGATCCATGATGTTCTTAAGTCAGCCACCTCGTTGGGCAATTTGCCTGTTGTGGTGTTGTATTTGTATTTGTAACTGAATTCGTTCCACAATAGTAAAAGCCATTTTTGTTACCTTTTGCAATATCAATGCTTGTATGGCAACGTTATAAAGGGCAAGCGCACACCTCCATCTCATTACTTTTTGGCATATAAATTCTGACTTTCCTGACATCGAAATATATATACCGTATATACACTCGTGTATAAGCCATTTCAGGACCACCAAAACTGCAATAAATTGAGAACCTGTGTATAAGCTGACCTTAAAAAATCTGCATTTCAGAGAAAAATTCTTATATTTTCATGCAAATTGAATAGCTTATGGAAATTTACAATACAAAATGATTCGAACTTTTTAAAAATGTTTTTCTCCAAGCTCATGGTAATCAATCAGATCATCATAGGGGGTGCGCATCTTTGTTTTTATCTTCATCTGGGCTGTCATCGCCATTGTCATTTTCAAAGGGGATATCATCTTCAGTTCCATCCATTGCATTGCTGATGCAACACTTTTTGAAGAATCAGATGATAATTTTGGTAGAAACAATTCCACACTTCATGTACCCATTACCACACTAAGCTGATGTCAAATTTCTTCAAGGCACCACTTTTTTTTTGTAGTTTCTTTTTCATTGGAACTCATCCATTCAATCCACAAATTTCTCATAGTCTTTGAGAGGCTTGTTGATGCTCACATCTAAAGGCTGTACAATCAACGTTAGCCACCACCAGCCAATGATGTTTTTGATTTCTTTGCCTCGGCTTTGGCATTATCAGTTCTGTGGGGGGTTTGAACATATCCCATACCAATAATGCCAATTCCTCGAACGCTGCTACAAAAATTACTACTGATTGTAGGGGGGCCAATATTTTCTCATGAAAACTGGCCCCTTTTCCCCCAAGTTTTTAGAGTATAGGCCAACCCCCTCCCTCCCCTCCCCCCACTTGGGGAACGAATTTTTCCATAAACTTGGCTTATACGCAAAGTATATACAGTATTTTTCATACTTGGGCTTAACAAATCATAAATTAAAATTATAAATACAGGGTACCAGCAGAGGTGCAGACATAAAACATTCTTGGGGAGGGAGGGGGGGGGGGACCCTAAACATTGCCTCAAGCAGCAGGAGGGAGAAGGTACATTGCATTGTTCTTTTTTCAGAAATTATTGGGGTTATTACAGGGGATGCTCAAATGGCCTCGTTTTATATTAAGAAGTATTTAAGTCATTATACAGTGTTTGTAACTTTATGTATTTCTTCGACTTGATATCGGATGCATATAAAATAGGTTATTTATGGAGTTACACTGAGATACATTAGTTCATAACAAACGTGTAAATTTGTGTAATGGAACTTCTCTGAAACATTTATTTAGACCACGATTCGATATAGTGTCGAACTCGTAACGGCAAAATTCTTTCGGGTAGTGGCGTTACAATGGGGGTTTGATTGCAGTTTTGTTTTGACACTTCGTAACATTCCATAGCAAGATGACATACATTCCAATTAGACAAGGTGAGACAGGTCTGTCTCTTGCCTTTGTGTTAAATTGTTTAGCTTTTCTATGTTGATAATTAATGTCATGAAACACTAAATGTAATTATCAATTCTTGTTCTCTTGTTGAGCCTAAACTTTTTTTTTGGCTTTTGCTAATTAAGATTTTTGGACTTGCATTGCTTTGGCACTGAGATAGAAGACTGGTGATGATTTATGTATAAAATTTTTATGGAATCGGTATTCAAGTATCTTCAGATATTTTTTTTATAAAGAAAAATTAACATTAAAGTTATTTTATTGTAAATATTTGTATGAATTGTGTTGTGGGAAAATAAAATTTTTAAATAAAGTTTCCTCCTTGGTTCCTGCAGGTAGCATTTACCACTAGAATCTATCACCCAAACATCAACAGCAATGGTAGCATCTGCTTGGATATCTTACGTTCACAATGGTCTCCAGCTCTAACAATATCCAAAGGTAAGCAAAATTGAGAAATGTTTTTATATAGGTACATAGCACTAAAAGAAATACATGTTTGGCTTTATTTTGTATAGAAATTCAGGGTGTATAATTTTATTCATATGATGGTCACATCAAATCTTTTTATTTGATGTGACCTGTGCACATTAGGGATGGGACCACTAGTGATTTGGCCAACTAGTGAATATCGAATATTTAGCAGCTGAATATGAATTTCAATATCAGTTCAATATCAATCATTTAAAATTACCGATAATTTTCTTAAAAATTCATCACAATTCTAAATAAAATCAATGTTTTAAATTGAAAATAAAATTATTGGTAATTTTAAATGATTGATATTGAACTTTAATCATGCAATTAATTATCTAAAATATTTTAAAAAAACTGGTAATTGAAAGATTTTTTATAGCTATAATACTGACAATCACATTTAACGATGATATAAAATATTATCGTTAAATTTGATAAGTAATATTAAGATACAATATATATATTATGTATATTGTATTTTAATATTACTTACCGTATCAATTTTTTTTCCACCCCACACTTGTTACGATTTTACTCAATTAAGAAAATGTCAACCATTATTTACTTTCAACTAAATAATATATCATAAAATTTAGAACTTATTGTTCTATTTTTCCTCTCTAGATATTTTTTGCCCCTGTTGCCTTTTTCGGTAGCTCAATACTTATGTTGTCTAGGTAAATCTTTCAGTTAAGGAACTTTTGTATAATTCATGCTCACTTCCACCATATTGCAGTAGGATTCTATTTTCAGTTTCATGTTTTCCTTATCTTAGAAATTCTCTCACCTGACGTAACCTCTTTCATGTGCAGCACGCAATAAAATATAATCAATATATAAATTTTTAATTTATGGGATAAATTCTAATATTTTTAAAAATTTGTTGTGCTTGAATTTGCATAGATATTTGACTGTACCGAATATTCGGCAAAAGGACATATTACCGAATAGCAACCGAATATTCATTCCATCTCTGGTGCGCATCATAGATGAATCAAAATCTTTATTATATTTATAATTTCTTTCTTGTTAAAAAAGATAGATTTGTACATGAATTCATAGTGCTTGTTCCAAATCCGCTTGTGAAGCATTTCCAATCCAAAAAATAATACCCAAACTAGAAAAATCTGTTATCGCTGAAGGCAATAATTGTGTTGCATTTGGAAAAAGTTCTTAGTTTTCAGAATTTAAATGGATCATTGGTGTGGAGTGAAGCCCATACAATACAAAAACATGCGTGCCTATTGTTCACCTCACCAAAATAGATGTACCCCCCCCCCCCCCAATATGCTGGTATGGGTGGCTAATGCCCAAGTATTTAGGATCTACTAGGCCTGTGGAACAGACTCTATTCTGATGTCTTCAGAATTTCTGCATTGATGGCCTTCCACTTTTCAAAAACTCTGGCAACTGAAAATTTTCCAGCGTCTCTTAAACCACTTGTAACACTGCCATTGGGGTAAGACATCTGAGCAAACACTCCTCAAACAACTTTAAGTAAGTGAGACTATTTCTACCATTTGTACAACACATAGTTTGAATCCTGTTAGAACGCACTCCAAGAGACCGGAGAATTCAGTTCATTATAAAAGAATTCCATGTTTTTGCATTGCTCTTAGGTAAACTTATCTGGGGATTATAAAAGTGTTTGCTAAGACGAGATTTTTTCGCTATAACGGTATTTGTTAAAACAGGATTTGACTATTATATTTCTTGAATGAAATCAAAAGATAGTCAGTTCAATGGTTGGTGCTTTCATGTGCACCTTTATAAAACAGATCTATTTAAAACTGAGTATTATTTCAGTCTCTTAACACCCCTTAATGCCATTTTATGTACCCAGTATGCATGGTTAAATCACTGTACGGTGCTGTCATACGTACTCAGTGTGTCGTGGCGGCCAACTGCATATGTTTGTGAAATTATGCAGTGGATTAAAAAGCTATCTTTGCATATTTGGTATCATTCAAAAGAGGAATAACGTAGCTTTGTACAATCATATTTTCATTAATAAACATATTTTATTGTGAGTGATGAACGCTTACTGCTTAACACGTGAGGATCTGAGATAATATTATAAAGAGTATTTTTTTAGTCCATTCATTATTTAGAAAATAATTCATGAATTGTAATTTGCAGTTCTGCTGTCCATCTGCTCTTTGCTCTGTGATCCCAATCCAGATGATCCCCTGGTTCCAGAAATAGCGAAAATCTACAAAACTGACAGAGAAAAGTACAACGAGTTGGCAAGAGAATGGACCAGGAAATATGCTATGTGATTTGGTTTATGTATTTTTTTTTAAGTATCCAGAAAAAAAAAATAGTTTCTTCCACTCCCTCCCACCACTTAATTATGTTCTGCTTGTTATCACTTTGTTCATTTCCTCCGTGATTATGTCAGGGCCTTCACATGTAACTTTCTTTTTACTTTAATTTTTTTTCCATATGTACATTTTTTTTACGTAAATTATTTAATCGTATAGTGTTTCAGCAGTTTGAAGTATCTGGCTTTTTGCTATTTATGAAGAAAAAAAAATCTAAAAGGGTCGTGAACATTTTTTGCATATTAAGAGTTTAGAAAAAACAGTGGGACAGTAACTGTAGGTTTGGTCTAAACAGTGTTTTTGCTGGACCTCCAGATAATTTTCTTTGATATTATGTTCAATTACACATCGTTTTATTGTTTCTTTTCCCTTTGAATTGTCTGTAGAAAGCTGTGCGTTGAATCTTATAACGATTGCGATCGTTTGTAATGAAATGAGTGTGAAGTGTGTCGCCTGTACAGAATGTCGAGGTGTAATGGCTTTCTCTAAGGCGACGTTAAAAATGTTTCTTTGGCTATTGTAAGGAACTGCTGGGAAAAAAATGTTTTTGCTGTTTAGTGAAAAAAAAATGCATCTTCACGATGGTGTAATCAGTGTACAATTCACTCTATGTATTTCCCTTCTCCACTTATGATGAAAAATGTGCTGTGTAAATAAAACTTTTTACATTTGCCTGCTTATGGAGGAGCATGTGAGATTATTTAAGACTCCCGTAGAACTCTTTGCTTTTTTTTTTGATTGCTTTAATGTACATTCGGATCATGCACTAGGTTCTTGTTTTTGAATATATTTTTAAAATTTTATTCTATTCAGGGCATACATGCTCATCTCATGGTTAGCGGGCCAAATGTGGCCTGAGTTTGCAGGCCATATCAAGCAACTCCAACCTAACACAATAATTACTACAAATTTGAGTTAGGAAACAACTCTCTACCAATCTAAAACAGGTTGAATGTCCCTTTTGCTAAACATAGTCCTTCAGCTATCTTAATTGAAACTTTCCATGCTTCTTTATATTATTGATATCTCGAACCCATAGGCCAAACTCTTTTATGAAGATTGGTCCCGTGCAAAACAATCTTTGTTGTAAAAGCTTATACTATTTAAAAACAAATGTGTGGTTTGTGCTTTCTGAAAGGTGGATCCTCTCTCCCTTAGGGTCCAAAAATTTGAGCACTTTGTATTATGTTGGCGACACTTGACTACTTCAATATTATTTTTAAATATAAAACTTGCACATTTCCTGCTTTTAGTGAAAAGAAATTGAGCCTTGCAAATTTGCTTCAGAGGTTTTTCGTTTGCCTGTGCAGTTTGCTTCATAAATACACATACAGTGATAAACATTTGACCGTGCTCGTCTGAAGGATATTGGAAGGTGCAGGCAAATTATTTGAAGGAAATGAGTTCCGATTCACAAATTAATGGGAGGGGTGGTAAGGACATAAAATAAAGGTGTTGCTTGCACACACACACATTCATGACTCGCCCTATGATATTAATACATAATTATTTTCAATGAAAAAATAAACTTTTTTGCGTTCATGTGGTGACTGTACTTTTAGACTGATTTGTATTTTTTAGCATGAAAAATAAAAAGGGGAATCTTTCGTGCTCCCAGTGAGAATTATATCGGGTACGGGATTGTCATGAATGTGTTGACAAAAAATATATGCTGGAAAAAGTGTCTTTTTATTTGAATTAAAACGAGAGAAAAAAGCTGAACTAATTGTATTTTCTGTTTTTGACTTTCGTTTCTTTATTTGGCTTTTTTTGTTTTGATGATATCGATATTCACATTTGAAATATTCCAAAATCCACTACTTTGTTTCCTCTATCATATTGCCATATGCTCTGTCCACTTTTTAAAATCTAATACGGAAAGAGACCAAGGTTTCTAACTGATAGTCTTGTCTCACCTTGCACTTATACTAGATTTCTGGACAGCAGACGTTCTGCATAATGTAAAATAAGGTTGTCTATGGAAATTGAACTGTTTCTTCAAAACTTGTCTCTAGTTAGAGATAGGCTCCCTGCATCACTCGGCATACCCATGCATACAAACCCCACCATCGCCACGGTGGTCATTATCAAAGTTGGTTCTCAACTTCAAGGCTTGAATGCGGGTTCCATTAAAGTCTTACCACAGTAATTTTCTTCTATTGAAAAAAAAAATATTCATTACACTATACAAGCTTCACAATAATTCATTACACATACACGCACATTTTTCAGCATGGCACAAGACGACCTGCTTTTATCTCTTGAGACCGAGAGGCGGGCCGTGATCTGGTTAGGTGGTGGTATACCCATGCATTAAGACTGCCCATTATTTCCAAAGCCTGCAGTCTCTTCTAGTTTGAAGCCTGACATAAGGTGCGTTGTTTTCCAGGCGGACTCGTTCTAAGTGACGTCTAATCGTTAAAAATAGCTGTTTCCTATGCCATCATCTTTGTTTCCAGCGAAAATACTGACATTGCACAACAATAAGGAATAAGTCAGCCTAGGTTCAGACACTATCTATAGCAGGGAGCCCCGCCCGAAGCTGAAGTCGTCCATTTCACCTGTAGCCATTGGATATAACAGTACGCCGTATGCGAAATCTTTACCATTTTTCGCTGTATATCCAATGAGTATAGGTGAAATGAGCGACTTCAGTGACATGGGCAGAGATGCGTGCATCCCCAGCATCAAAGGTGAAGTCGACTGAGCTAATGCATAGATGAATTGACATCGTGTCCCCCCCCCCAGACTTTCAAGTCTATCCCCGCCTATGTTTAGTGAAGTCACGAGATTCGCGCGGAGGCTTTCTGCTATAGGTGGTGTTGATTCAGAGCTGCCCTTGGGTGATAGCGGCCACGCCGAGGCGCAGATTTCGAGGACAAGTTTTGTGCCCAAAGATTTGCGAGGGTTTTTAAACTGACGATTGATGAAAAGAAATTATACAGCACTTCCCTTCCGTAGGGGGCCGTTCAAGTATTACGTTAGTAAAATTTTAGCCATTTTTGACCCCCCCCCCCCTTGTCAGCAAAATTTCATTAGATCTGCCCCTCTGAATCCTAACTCATATTTTCATAAAGGGTGGTTGATGACGTTAGCATTATCCAATTCCCCCCATCGATGATGACGTAATACTTGAACGGCCCCAGGGAATTTTCAACAACTGTGAGGCCCTCCTAAATCCGAGTTCCTTTGTTAGGCTGTCAGGCCGTTACTAGTCCACGGTATTCAGAAAAGTGTTCACTAATTGGAAACGCTCTTTATTGGAAGTTCCACTTGAGTAGAAAATTAGAGAAAATCATTCGGGTACCGCGAAAGGCACCCCACACAATCAGGACCAGATCTAATTAAGACGCCTTCATATACTAGAGTATTAAGGAGTTCTAGATCTAATTGGAGGGGGGGGGGTGAATGGTATTCTCAAAATGGGTGCGGTTTTCTCGGATTGTATGTTTCATCCTGGGGCAAGATGGGCCCATGCTTTGAATAGCCCTGCTTGGGGGACAACTTGTGTTCTTGAATTCTGGGGATTTTGGCGACGATTGGTCAAAGCGTGTAAATATGTTAAAACAAACCACGAAAACTCATATCAATGAAGAGCTGCTTCCGAATTGAAAAATTTTTCCCCAGGGAAAAAAAAAAATTCCTTGGACAGAAAAGGCGAATTTTTTACAACGTAGGACAGGCACCTTCAACCCGTTGCTCGCGAGCACCACGGTGCTTCCCTGAAGTACCCAGAGTGCTCGATGCATGTGTCCGATTTCGTTCTCGCGAGCACTTGATCAACGTCCCTTGTACAAAATTGGTATGCCAAACTTCACATTAAGGGTGGTGTTCTTTCGATGATTGGTACAGGCAAAGTGCTCGCGACTAGAAAAAGGTTAAAGCTGTCTGACGTAGGATATTTTAAATGACATCAAAAAGAAGGACGTCTGGTAACCCTACCCTTCCGCAAAGTAATTTTTCTGGGGCCCTCGATCTGGACAGAAATACTTGCTATCCAATAATTCACACGCTCATTGTCAAAAATTTTGGCCAGATCGCATTTTTATGAAGCACTTGAGACCTCGGGTAACGCCCGTGTGTTAGGACCGTTCTGCCCTTCCTACTCCTCTTAAGTATTGTACACCCACGTTGAGTTGGCCTCTGGCTACGTCACGATGGGCGGTTCCATTTATCTTTCGGTATGAAGGTCGCAGGTTGGTATTTTTCATTGGCGTCTTTTGCGCTATTTTAGCGAGTTTTTCTCTTCCCCCTTTTTTCTTCTGTTTCTCCCCTCTTTGGAAAATGAACCCTTCCTTCGCACGTCAAGGCCAGAGGCCAACTCAGTATGGGCCATGACCCCCCACTAGGGGTGGGCTGACAAGGCTCCAGCCCCGGGACAATTTTCACAATTTTTTTGCTTTTTCACGCTAAAAATTCATAAAGGGACCCCTGTGCAAGTCTTGTCGGGGGGGCCCTCAAAAGATCCCAGCCTAGGGGGCTCTGCTCCAGGATGTGGGGAGCCATGGTATGGCATACAATACACGATTTTAGCTGTTGGTGAGCAAATTCTCAAAATGATTGTTACAGCGGATTTACTCAAAATGGATTAATAGTTTCTCTTGAAAAACTTTTCCTTATTGTCCTGTAGCAGGCTGGGCCTGGGTTTGAATGGTGGTGTCTGCCCTCTTTGGAGGACACTTGGGTTCTTGTATTCTGGGAATTTAGACGGTGAGCGGTGTGTCAACAAGTGGGGGACACCCACACACACAAACCCTCATGTCTATGAAAAGATGTTTCAGACTGGAAAAAGAAAAGTTAAATAATTCCAGACACCTGAAAAGGAGGGGAAAAGGGCAGTGCCGTCTTAAGGTGTGGGTCCACCCGGGGGCCTGAGATCTAGTTGAAATTTACGGGACTTTGTTTGGTAGGGCCTCAGAAAAAGTGTATCATTGGCCCGGGGGCCCATGATACTCTTAAGACGGCCCTGGAAAAGGGTGAATTTTCTAAAACGTAGGAGGACGTCTGGTAACAATATATTTTAACAACAAAAATCGGTAGGGCCAAAATTACGGGAAAATACGGGTTATAGTGTCACCCATGGCCCCCACAAGGGGTGGGCTGACAAGGCTCCGGCCCGGGAGGATTTTTATCATTTTTTGTTTTTTCACGCTATAAATTCATCTTGGGAGGGCCCGTAAAAGATCCCAGCCTGGGGGCCCTGCTTCAGGATGTGGGGGCCATGGTGTCACCCTATATTGAGGTTACCAACGGGTTTCCTTTTTCATGTCATTTTCAAGCGTCCTCCTTATGGTTTGGAAAATTCACCTTTTTGTCCTCCTCTTCATGTTTCTGGAATTATTTTTCCTTTTTTTCTGGGGAATTTTTTTTCTACACTTTGAAAACATATATATATATATATATATATATATATATATGTATGTATTTTTGTATTTTTTTCCCCCCACACTCATTGACCAATAGGCGTCGAAATTTCCCATAATTTTTCTGTTTCTGCTTTTTTTTAGCGGTTCTATTTTATAGGAGGGGAAAATTATTATCCTAGCCGTTTATTCGTCAGAATAGTGGCGCCATCTGTTGTGGGAATTGGGATAAGTGACGTCACAACGTGCGGACAGGCGTCCTCTTTTCTAAAGGCGCAGTTCAAGTATTACGTAAGCAAATTATTAGAAAATTTTGACCCCCCCTCCCCCCCCCCCTTGTCAGCAAAACGCCGATTCCCCCCCCCCCTCCGTCAGCATAATTTTGTCATCAGCTCTGCCCCTCTGAATCCTAACTCATTTTCATAAAGGGTGGTTGCTGACGTAAGCATTATCCAAACCCCCCCCCCTCCCCCGTGATCAAAAGTCAGCAAATCGGAAACCCCCTTCCCCGTGTGCACTTCCCAGGGGCTCCGCGGCGACTCAAGGAAAATAAATATGCAAATTTGACAGATAAATAAAAAAAAGAGGCCTACGGAGTTCCGCCGTAAAAATTATATACGGAAAAGGCTCCTCGAGTCAAATAGAGCTCCGATAGAAAAATTATGTACTGAAAAGGGCTCCGCGAGTCAAAAATGGTTGAGAACCGCTGGTCTAGAACGTAATCGAACACGATCCATTGAGAGGGAATGGCATTTAAATTAATTTTACAAAATTCATAAATTATTAATAATAATTAGCGCGTGGTCCACCCACCTGCTGACACTTCATCGTGGCTGGAACCATATTGAACAGACATAAATTTTTGTCATACTTTTAAAGCGCTCCATCAATCTCTTTATCAAATATACGTTGCAATTCGATAACTTTGATCATTTTTCGAATTTTTTATTGCTGTTTTTGTTTAATTAATGTAAATTAATAGAAGTAAAGGAATCAAGGACTGGAATTCCATGACTCCCACAAGGGTGGGGCTGACAGGCAGGATAGTCTTAGGAGCATCATGGTCCCCGAGCCAAGGAATTCTTTGGAGGACCTACCTGAAAAATTCAACTACGTCTCGTTTTTCTGAGGCACCTCTTCTCTTGAGGCCCTTCGGGCACGGTCCGGGGTGGGGGAAGCGTGCGTTAAGACGGTATTGCATAAGGTTCGCACCAGGCGTCCTCTTTTTTCAGTTCTGAATCTGGTGACCCTATCCGAAGACCACATAATCAGTATTTTCACTTATTTGCTCGATCATCCATATTGTCCGAATGTTTTTGTGGAAAGAATTTTTTTCTACATAAAAATCGATTACTGCAAATGTACGAATTTTGTTAGTGAATGAATTTTGTCTCATAAAAAAATTTTATGCTAAAAAATAACTCTCTCTCTCTTTTCATCATCGCACGAGTTGCCTGAAATTCCGAGATTAGATGGCGGCACCAACAGTATATAAATCAAGCCTCCATCGAGCTTATGTTACTGGAGAGAGTATGACAGCGGTCTCCACCTTGGCAGTGTTGAAAACTAAGGCGACTGTAGAAGGACAGGGCCCTTATATAGTGGCTATACTGAGACATCATCTTTCGTCGTAACATCACGTGACTCGGTGAAAACAAACACGATCCCCGTTATTTTCTTATGGCATAAATAAGAGTTCAAAACAATAAATAAAAAATAATTTCAGCATCGATGAGATAATTCCAAAATTAATGAAAGAGATAATTTCAGCATTGATAAAAGTGATAATTACAAAATTAATGAAAGAGAGAATTTCAGCATTGATAAAAGTGATAATTACAAAATTAATGAATAATAAAATTTATCAAAGATAATTCCAGAATGAAGGAAAGAGATAATTCCAAAATCAATGAAAAATAGATAATTCCAAATTTAGTGAAAAAGAGATAATTCCAAAATTAATGAAAGAGACAATTCCAGAATTAATGAGATATAATTTCAGAATTAATGAGAAATAATTTCAGCATTAATGAAAGAAATAATTTCAGCATTAATGAAAGAAATAATTTCAGAATCAATGAAAGAAATAATTCCAGCATTGATTCCAGTATATTAATGAAATAAATAATTTTATCTTTTTTCACCTTTATATGAGTTCTTTATCCTTTTTTTTAATCTTTGAAACCTAATATTTACAGACCAAACTGTACATTTCTATGTGCAAATTGCCAGGCGGGAACTTTGTTTTCACCGAGTCTCTACAAGTGGAGTGAAGACTGTGCGAGCCGTCGCCCTACGCGACCGCATCACCCTTTTTGAGCGAGATAGGCAAAACATTTCCTGAACGTGTTAATCCAATGGGGCAATTCCAAATACGAGACCTGTATATTCAGTTTTTTTTTTCACTTTTCGGCCAATAATTACGCATTATTTATCCTAAATTTTTTTTTATAAAAATGAATACTTCCTTTTGTACAAGAAAAATACTTTTTTTTTCAAAAACTTAAGAGGAACTATTTTTTTTTTATAAAAACAACAACAAACATTTCTAACATTATGTTTTGCATTTTCGTGAAGGCTTCCGCTTCGAAAGTTCGTAGCTGCGAATTTTTCCGCGGATTAAGAACTTTCAATGCAAGAAATAAAATAAAAATTAGAGAAAAAAAACTACTTTTAATATTTCTTTCTAACGTTATATATACAGCAATGCACACACACAAGTTTTTCAATAAACAATTTACAAACAGATCCACAGAGAATAATTTGGAATATTAAAATCACATTGCACAAGAGCACTTATAAATGTTTGCTATCAAATAATTATTTAGTTACAATGCAAACTTTTGTCTAGTATTTTATACAAACTCTCTAAATTTGAAGGGATATTTTTTCCTCCAACATATGCAACTATTCACAGCATATAAGAAATTCTTCAACATTTTCATTAGATTTATTTTCATCATGACTACAGCTGTCATGTTTTCCCACATTGCAAAACAGGGGTGCCAGAAACTAACACCTTTTCCTCTAATTAAGACTGTAATATTACATACATAGCTCAGCAGTAATCAACAAATTTTGGAAAATGACTAGGTGGTGGCCCAAAATTTCAATAAAAGATTATTTCACAGGCATAATACATTAGAATTTAAATGAACTTGAAACTATCCAAAAAAAAAATGCATTAAACTGGAATTTTCACAATTATGGAGTCGAAGCTCAAGGAAGACCAGAGGTGCCAACATGAAGAAAACAGGGCATTGTGTATTCATTAATTGGGGAGTTGATATGGAAGAACATGTAAGTCACAAAAAATCTTACACGACAATAAAAATTATATGTAGGAAAGCCATAAACACTCACTGACATCGCCCTCTTTGAAGAGCTGCATAACTAAACTATTTCTTCTAGCGTTTCACTCGCTTTAACATTCCACTGGCACGGCTTCGTATCATTATCTACAAGAAAAATTTTAAATTTTTTGTGACTTTTTTTGGGAGGGGGGGGGGGAAGCTCAAATAACACCTCAGCACCCAGGTTTCAGAGTGAAGGGGACAGCAGTGGAACAGTAGCCCAGGTCAATAAGATACTTGCCTAAAGTACCAAAGGATGTTTAGTGGTATCACAAGTTCAATACCCAGTTTATTATTGTCAGAAAACTTTCCTGACACAGGGGGTACACAAGATACTCCGACATGATAACAGAAAAACACTGCTACCGCAGGAAGTACCACATCAGAAGGTAAATGCACCAACCTCTCAATGAGCATGAAAAAGGTTACTGTTCAGAATTGGCAATAAATTGTAAATCCCAATCTAATTAGCCCTTGTGTGCAGAAAATGATCAATGAAGGGGACAGCAAACACATCTGAATTTTTTTGTCATCATTAAGAGTATGGAAAGTTCAGATTGCATTGTTGTTAATGGAAGTATATTTCCTTGATATTATTAGAATGAATGATGAGCGAAATTGGGCACAGTAGCCCATGTCGATAAGATACTTGCAAAAGTATCAAACTGTCGGGAGTTTGATGCCTGGTTCATTATTCCTCTGTTCTGGAATTAGCATCACTGTAGAATTTCTTGACTTACAGAAACTGATCATCAGTAATGAAACTGCTTCCCAATTATTTATATGGTATTGGCAAAACCTATTTTCATTACAATTCGTTAGAAGAAACTGTTTCCAGAGGTTAAACAACACAATTCATATCAAGTGGTACACAATTTTCACAATGGATTCTGGCTGAACAATTAAAATAGGCATTGAATTATTAAAAAGACTAAAAATTTACAATGATTTGAAAATTTTTAAACTCTTTAACAATTTGTTGTATACCAGGCATATTCACCACAGTGCTCGTGTCTGATTTCACGCTCGTGAGCACTTGATCAACGTCCCAAGTAAACACCTTGTACAAATTGCATTGAAGAGTTGAAATCATACTGATTTCATGCATTGGTATGCCAAACTTGCCATAAGGGTACTCCTTTTTTAATGATGGGTACAGGCAGTGCTTGCGACTAGAAAAAGGTTGAAGACCTCTGTTATATACAGACAGTCATTTCTGAAATTACTCACAAGTCATCCAAAAAAATTTGGTGACTTAATTAAATGAGGATAATTTTTTTTACAAATTTAGATAATGTGGTGTAAAATCATCAAATTTGGTACTTTTTTCTAACCGAGACTCTGAATAATCGTCAATTTCCACCAACTGTCTACATTTGCTCATGCTAACATCATGATTTTTTCCCTTTAAAAACGTTAAACTTTTTATCCGCAAAGGATAGCACATACAATCAAGAACATGTGTAAAAAATTTTAAATGAATCAATAGTTAAATATATAATATAATTTTTAATGATATTTCTATTAGAGCATAGTGTGTTTCACCATGTTAAAGGTATCAAGTTACCTTAAGTTCCACTGTACTAAATAAGAACGTTTAGGTGAAATTTGAACAAACATTCAAATTATTTAGTTTGCTGGCATCTATACATTCTGGAATAGAATGAGTTTAGTCAATTTATGCCTTTTCGTAGTGTTGTTTTTATGAATTTTCTGCAATGTCACTTTGCCAACATAAGACTTTAAACGTAATCTTATATATCTATCGATTATTTGTTTTGTCATCTGAGATTCATGTAGCTCTTCAAATCCCATCTCATTTTCAATTGGATGAAAAAAACTAATCCCTTCATTACACAGATATTCACTAGTTATAATCCTCAACTTAAAATCTATGTTTGTCAAGTTATTACTATCTCCTAGCATTAAAAATTTAAAAGCTCTTTCTGCAACTGAAATAATTTTGAAGACAGCCACAGAGCACAAATTGATACCACCTCTCGAAACAAATAACGAAAATGCTTTTGGATCTTGTGGATTAACAGAACTGTAATCATGTTCACTTTTTTCATATTGATGCAGCAACATGTGCTTGCACGATTGACAACTTATCTTTTTTAGAATGCTTCTAACAATATATCCACCTATGTAATATAGAATATTATTCTGATAATTAGATAGACCTGCAGAGTCTAAATATTTTGAATAAGCGGATAATATTAAACTCTCATTTTCAGAAAACTCTGGTTCAATTAGAGTTCTCTTTGGTGCCCTGAACTCTAGAATTGAAGGAACAAAAATTTTGCTGTCCATACAGTTTGAATTCCTAGTGGATATATTCCCGGCCAGAAGTAATTTTCGCAAAGACCAGCGAAACTGGCATGTGTTGGGATTATTATTAAAGCCTCCACAGGCTCGTACACTATTGAAAAACAATTCAATGTGATCTTGGGATACTTTGTACGTTAGGACATATTTCAATGGATGTTCCTTGTTCCTTCTTTGATAACAATTCTGAAGATAGTGCAGATACAGATTTGGCACTCACTATTAATCCTAAAGCAAACATTTTTCTTGGAGTTTTCAAAATTTCAACTTTTTCCAATGTTATTTTAGACAAATAATCAATGCTATCAGAAAATATACCATTCCACCACACTTGATTACTGAGATAAAGGAGATTTAAATCCTTTACCAAAAGGATTCCTGCAATTTAACAAATCAAATAAGCGGTCAATTACTCTGATGAATTCAATAGTGGCTTCTGATCCAAGGAATGATGCATTTTTTGAATGCAACAGAAATTCCATTGCATCAGCAGTTCCACTGCTCAATGTCTGAGCAGCCAAAGAAACATTCATGATCTTATTTCGAAAATTTACATGGGCAAAACCAAGCTTATTAGCAAACTTGAATCCTACTTCATCTTGAAGAGAATTCAAGGCTTTGATGTAACGCCAATGTAAATTTCCAGTTTCTGAGGCCAACTGCTTCTCTGCCAATGTGTTTCGTGCTAATTTCAACATATGGCATGGATCAAACACTACATACACAGGTGCCCGATTGCTTGGATGCAAGAAGTATGTTTGGTAGTCTTCAACTGAAGTGCCAGAACCAAATTTGCAACCCAAATGCTGAAAAGCACGAACATTGCAGGAAGCACCATCGGCTGTAATTGACCATATTTTGACATTGATGTCGTGAAGTTTTGCCAGACTAACATTTATCAATTGGCATAAAACATCAGAATTGATCTTATCTACAAAAAAGTTGGCAATCGGTACTTTGAAGTTCTTGGTGAAAGACACGATGACAAAAACCAATGCCTCGGAAGCTAGGCAATGCTCTTAGCCATCCACTAACTCAGCACATTCAACATACCCAGAGTATTTATGCTTACTTTTGTCCCACGTAATTTGCTTCCTAATAGACATAGAGTCAATTATTAGGGCACAATCCAGGGGAGTGCTTCCTTGTGCTGCAACATTTTCAACATATGAAAAAGCTTCACTCATGAAACCTGGGTAACATTTGGTAGAGCTCACCCATGATCTCAACATCGCTGGATGGGGAAGGGTAAACTTTCTTCGCAAATAATTATAAGAACGAGGAGAATAAAAATATAATGTGAGAGCAAATTCTTTCATACATGATGTGTATCGTCTCCCACTTGGTTTCACATTTTTATTCCTCAGCTGATGTACTAAGAGTTGAAATGGGGCATCTCCAAAAGTGCCTTTCAATAATGTAGCAGTTTGCGTGGGCATTCCACACACTTTTTGCGATGTTGTTAAAATTGATGTGAGATCTAATATTTTTTTGTCCCTCCGTTTCAATCTTTGCTGGAGAAGTTTTACTTTGCGCCTCAGTTCAGCTTTGGTAGGACTACTTGACTTTGGCACTTCAGAACTGATCTGGCCTGGAAAATTAGTGCTATCCTCCCTGGACAAAGCGACTGTAGCCAGTTCTGATAATGCTGTAGTAGCTGCTTCAAATTCATTTTGGCCAGCTGATTCATCCGTTTCGGCCATGTTGTCACGATGGGGAACAGCAGTTTTCAACCTTTTACAAATCTGGAAAAAAAAATCCTAATTAAAATATTAATTTTTCATATACAGTAAAACCTCTCCTAATCGCCACCTCCGAACTACTGCCACATTTTGTTGAAACCAAAGTAGTCTCCGATCAACTATTTCCAAATGTTCACTTGACACAGAGATGAAAAAATATGCATAACGCAATGAGAAAAATTATTTTCAAGGCAGTCCCCCCGCCCCCAAATTCTATGGGAAGATTATGTGCGTATGCTTTCTTTTCCTGGATATAAATGCTAGATGGGTGTTGAAAGCAGTGGAGAGAGAAAAAAAACAGATTATAGGGACAACAGAAGACATGCTGTCAACACTAATCACAAGGGGGAATATACAAGCTGTTAGATTACTGGAAAAACTTTATTTATGTGGCACTCCCTACTTCTAGGGATGGTTCAATCCGAAAAATATACTTCATAAATAGCGAATGAATAGAAATATCCAGGGTATAAATTTTTTGGGAGGGATGTGTCAATGTTCTTTTCATAAGAACATCTTCAACTATCACACTAAACATAAAAATGCCCTGGAAAGAAGACTTAATTAATTTCGGATGGTCCGATTAGTGGCCATTGTTGGGAGGTTTTACTGTAATTTTCCATTATAGTTTGCAAAATATTAGTTTCTAATTCTGTGGTATTTGGTCAGAACACAACTCCAAAATTACATTTTTAATATATAAGCATCTTCTTTGTCATTTAAAAATAAAAAATAAAGCATATACACAAATACAAATGAAAATATCATACACAAGCGTGTTGTTTAGCTGCACGCACACATTTGTGCATTCATCTCACTTATAACTAGTTACATTTAGCAAAACTTACTTTGATATCGAAAAAGCCATTTTTTGGATATATCATGTTCTCACCAAACACCATAGAATTTCTAGGTGAAAAACAGAATTTACCAAAAATTTTGAAAATTATATATATATTTATAACTATGTATGTCATACATAATTATTATATACATATTTTTTTAAATATAAACGCTGTGTACTACAGTGCACAATGGCTATTTGATTGTTCGCCACATAACAGAATACAGTGGTTAATCAAATATTATGTGCCAGAGCTGTTGATAACCATTTAAGTGAAGTCGATTGTACTTAAAAATTGAAAACCACTTAAACAAGGAAAAAATACCAACTTAATATCTTACCGATGGAGGGCGTTCAATAAGTGATCGGAGTCGTTTCTGCAAAAGTTGTGGAAAATCAAATATAGTAGGAACAGCATCATCTTTCAAATAGCGTTGAGAAGAAGACTTGTAGCTGTCAGTTGTGAAATGTTCAGCACAAAAGAACCGATGCTTAAGTAGGATGCCAAGACTTTCTTTTCCCAGCGTCCACCCATTGTTTAAGAACTTCTGGGTTTCGAAGAGGAAACCTTTATTTTAAAAGAAAAGTGTATTCATTACCAGGCTTCAAGAAAGCAAAGGATCAATCAATCATTGCTCGTAATAGCAGCGTAACAATAATTGTTTGATAATTATAATAATATAATTAGATATTATAATCATAATTAACACTTTGTAATGATTATGATTTTGCATATTTCGCTTTTCATATTTAAGCAAAAACTGATGATGTAAATAATATTAATTGCATTTTACTACTCCTCATTCTCACATTATTTCTCCAACATTGTTTTTACTAGAAATAGACAAGTTCAGGTCCTTTGTTTCTTTAATTTACAAGGGATAATTTTAGTTCTTCGAAGGCATTTTGTTTTTTTTAGGACATAAATGCAATTTTTAATGAAGCATATTTCATCAGTTTTTCCGTCATAAATATTCTAACCCAAATAGTTATAAGCAATTTCTACACGATTTCAAAAAATATTTTGAAGTTTAAAATTCATGTGGCATTAATTTGTTGTTCTGAATTATGCTCATAAAACAAAAATTGAACGCGAAATGAAATCTACATGCATATAATTTTACACAATTGTAGTATAGAAATAAATCCATGTTTTAATATAAAACCACGTGCACTTACTTATGAAACTGAAGTTTATTTCCATCTTCCTCCAATTTTCCCCATCGGTTGGTGCAATTACAGGCTGAACACGATATCACCATTTCTATATGTGCAGATGGACAACTATACTAATGAAATAATATGAAAACAACGGGAAAAAATGCTGAAGATGGAAGTTTCCCCCATTGTTTACATGCTGAAATAAGCAATGTTTTGCCTATTTCGCTCCGTCACGCCCACTTTTGTATTCCTCCGCGGCGGCTCGCGCACGTCTGTATTATTGTATAGCAAAGCTGCATTAACTTACAAGCGGCTTTGTTGTATAGGGAGTCTTCCTTCCAGTTTACTTATAGCTCAGTGCCTCAGGTAATATAAGCTCTACGCAAGCCTCGGAATCTCTGTCGTCTGCTTCTCTCCTGGTTACTTGTTTTGGGCGTCTCCTTGTGTCCTGAAAAAATTACTGAACTGGAAGTTCGAACCTTCAGTTCTGTTTGTGAGCTTAGCTTGTAGGGAACCGGACAAACCGTCTGTCGTCTGCTCATTAAGAGGTTCTTCGTTTTGGACGTTTCCTTATGCTCAAATAAAATAACCGAACTTTCAGTTTGGATTTCCAGTTCAGTTTATGAGCTTTGTTTGTAAGGAACTGAGAGGAATAAAGAATATGGTTTTTTTTACTTTTAACTTCCTTATCACCACATGAGTCGTTTTTAAATTTGAAATAAGATGGCAGCACATTACTGTAAAGTAGAGTGTGGAAAAATTCACTTTTTACGATCTTACCTGTCGTCTGCTTGTGTGGAGGTCCTTTGTTTTGGACAAAGGTTTCCTTGAGTCTTGAAAAAATTACTGATCAAACTGGAAGTTTGATCTTTCAGGTACTAGCGGCTAAAAATCCGACATTCCCTAGTGAACTCGACCAATCACAGAGGAGCGGGAATGAGTTACTCTCGAACCGTAAATTTAGCGGCGTAAACACTGTAAGAGAAGTGTAAACAACAAATTGAAACCTTCCGAGCCGGAGAAAAGTTAAAATAGTTCTAGAAGGAAGTGGTTGGGCCGTAACTATAGACCGTTCAAGTATTACTTAAGCAAAATTTTATGGGATTTTGGACCAAAACCTTCTAGATTTTAGTACCGTTATTAACCAAGGGGGCTTCGGCTGCCCTCCCCATTCTCGAGAGATACGCGGGTGGGGGATATAATGATATATTGTATAATGGGTGACCCCAAGTGACCTCCAAGAGATAAAAATTGAATTTAAAAATTTAAATTCAAATAATTTTAATGAAATATCGTATAAAAATATCTGTACTGTTTTCATTAATTTCTGTAAATTTAAAATGTTTTTTGAGAGCTTGTGATGAGAGGAAATATTTTACCCTGTATCCCCTTCCCCTTTTTAAAGGTAGGTCCTGTGTAAGCCCCCCCCCCTCCCCCGGGCCCTCTTTACTTCTCTTGTTGATCTGAAGCAACCTAGTAGAATAGATCGGGATTTCAGGACATTGCACTGCTGAGGTGAGCACCTCTACCAATCAACAAAACAACCATCAGTTGCCATTGTGCTTTATAATATTTTACTAACATCTTTTTTAGTTTTGCCAGCAAAACTAAAAAAATAACTTTTTGATTCCTTAATAGTGCATGTACATTTTGAATGCCCAGAAGAGCATCGATCAAGTTGGTTTCAAAACCCCTTTCATCTAAACCAGTTTCTTAACCTTTTTCAGCTCATGGCGCCCCCCATGGATCACACGTTTTTCTCGTGGCCCCCTGTCCTATCCAGGGCCCCTCATCCAAGAGTGAGATACTCTCTATTTTTTATTATGAATGAAATTTTAATAAATCAGATCAATCTCTGGAATCCTGGCTAGGCACAGATTCAAATGGTGGATTATCATCTCTCCCAGAAGTCAAATTATATTGTAAAAAACGGTCTGTGTGAAATACAGGATGATTCAACGAACATGCACGATAAATCGACCCTACCAACACATCAACCGTTGTTCTGGCGGCCCTCCATACTTAGCTTTAAGTAACATCTTACATATGAAAATCATAGTAGCAGATCCCATATAGTGCAGTCCCCCTCCCTCCATTATAGACATGAAGATCCGGGTCATGCCCACATAGACCCAAGGGTTAAGACGCCCCCTTCTATGGACGAATCTGATGGATTCTGAAAGTAGTAATATTTTTCAACTATGTTTCACTTTTAAAGCTTTTCTCTTCACAGCTCTCTATGACTTCCTTCACCACCTGTCATGTATCACCTTTCTTTGATTTTCTCCCTTGGCTCCCCCTAGAATATCCCAGGACTGCAAGGGGGCCATAAGGCCCCAGGTTGAGAACCACTGATCTAAACAATAATCTTCAATGCATGGTTTGCTGAGCTGTTTACTAATATGTGTAGCATATCTAAGTGCCCTGTGAGTTTCATTTCATTAAAATGTCAAATGTGGTCAAAATCTGGTCCAAGTACTGATGCATCATTTTCCAAATCACATATCAATGCTTTGATTAAAAGGATGAAAAATGATTCTATTAAAAATCTATATCAGTGCGATGAATGCTCAATTAACAGGAAATTTTTGATAATTATGTCTTTAGTAGTATGAGATACTGTATTAGATTTGGTTGGAAATGAGGACAGGGCTGCAACTGGGGGGGAAGACAGGTGGGTCTGGTGCCCTGGGTGCTGAACCAGAAGGGGCGCCAAATTCACTCTTTAACTGCTTCCTCTACATACAAGGGGCGCCAAAAATTCCAGCTTGCCCTGGGTGACAAAGTATCTAGTTGCAGCTCTGAATGAGGATACAGTACTGTATGAAGAAATTCGCTCCAGAATCACTTTTGTTTGTTGAAACACAATTTCCCATAAGTTTCAATGGAATATTGTTTGATTTATTCCAGGTATGGCTCAAAATTTAAAATACCAAGTTTGTTTTTTAAAATACCAAGGAATGTTATAAAGACGATAAAAACTGACCAAACGCTAAAATGAATAGCTTTGAGAGCTATAAATGAAAATTTATAGGAGTATAAGATACAGACTTTTTATTTTAAACTATGCACACAAACACCAGCTTTATTCTGCTTAAGCCAGTGTTAACACAGTCGAGTGTGTAGGTGTCCCCCATCCATTTGTGTTTTAGTACATCTGGAGAACAGATTACACAAAAGGGGATGTGAGTAAATCAATGCTCAAGTGACATTCTGACAATGATTAGCTTAAATTCATCTCATGATGCAGCTGATTTATGTCATTGCTTGCATTTGTATCAAAGAAAATGTTCATTAATCACATCCGTTAGCCAAGGCAGAAAAACTATGAAAAAAAAAATTGTTAGCCAAGGTACTGTAGTTATATATCCTCGATAAACTGATATATTCAATTTTCTTCAAACCCGATTTGAAGAAAGCCATGCCAATATGTTCTCATCCAAATGCTTAGATAATCTTCATTCCAATCCCTTCCTTCCTTGCTATTAAAAGAAAATATAAAACCCTATTTTTCCCTATTGGTGCTTACGTAATATTTGAACGGTTGTGAGAATAATAGAAATGTACAAATAATTATACACAGTGAGAGGGAAAAAATTTTTGAACATAAAATTTTTTATTAAGTCATATGTTATTGAATGACGTTTAACATAAATAAACAAAGTTGCACACACTATGTCATAGTCCCAAAGGCAATTAGAAATAAACATGATTTTATATATTCTGAAATTTAAATTTTTTTTTTAATTGCGGCTTGTATTTCCATAGATTGAAAATGCTATTTTTCATAGTATTCTGTAATACTGTGCAGATGTACGTGGTGTTTTGAATTTTTATGCATTATAGAATAAGCAATTTCCTGATATAGCAGAGAGGACCAGACCATCAAAATCAATATGAGATCAGACATTCTATAACATTGAAGATAAACATATATATACAGTAGATAAACAGATATAAACTGTAGAATAAACAGATATAAACTGTAGAATAAACAGATATAAACTGTAGAATAAACAGATATAAACTGTAGAATAAACAGATATAAACTGTAGAATAAACAGATATAAACTGTAGAATAAACAGATATAAACTGTAGAATAAACAGATATAAACTGTAGAATAAACAGATATAAACTGTAGAATAAACAGATATAAACTGTAGAATAAACAGATATAAACTGTAGAATAAACAGATATAAACTGTAGAATAAACAGATATAAACTGTAGAATAAACAGATATAAACTGTAGAATAAACAGATATAAACTCTAGAATAAACAATTATTCTAACAGCCGAGCGGATAAGGCCATCAATAAGATATTGCAGACATGATTCTACAATATTAAAAATAAACATGATCATGAATTAAATTTTTAATGTTATAGACCGTGTTGCTCTGCCCAAAGAGACTTTTTTTACCCTTTCAGTGGCAATCCTGAGATATCTTGTCAAACCTGATCTGCTTTATTTCTGTCACCCCAAAATATTTTGTCTTCTATTAAAATGCAGTGAAACTGTTTTTACAATAAAATGTTTTCCATTCCCCTCCAACCAATCAACTGTTAGTGGGCAGAGTTAGCTATTGTTCTAGGTTAGATAAGAAGAAGAAGCGAGAAAAAAAAGAAAAATATATGCTCAATATATAAATAATACAAAAAGGGTTCTCTTCATAGTAAGCCACACACGTAATGGCAAGGTTTTGCAATTTCAAATGTGGCAATTATAATGCTGATCAGGAAAATTTCAAAAACCACTTAAAGGGTTAAATGGGAGTTTGGCTTAGATTTGCACCTTAAAATTGAAGAACCAACTTAATCTGACCATCCCAAACAGCGGGGCTAAAACAACTTTTAATAACTTACCACTAATCATGAGCTAATCCCAAAATATTGGTCTGAGGATGTGTTGTATCCACAGTGTGTACCAAGTCAAGAAAAACCTTAAGGGTTGTGGAAATGATTAGTTTTCTAAATTCAAAAGTCATAAGCTTGTCACAAAAGTTCAGCGATACAAGCAGAAATTGTAGTAAACCACTTTGAAAGTGCTCGAATGTTAATGAATTTAGACAGCTTTATTTATTTTTTTTTTTGGTTTCTTTTTTTTTTCCACATTGAATAAATCATGGAAACGACATGAGCGAAGAGACTTAGACATTGTAAATTCTATTTTATTTCATCCCAAAGATTTCTTTAATTCTATTGATTCATATTTAAAAGGGGTTGACAGAAATTAAACATACAGTTAATTACAGGAAAGCATAGGTGTACGTAGAATTTTCTCAAGGAGAGGATTTTCAGATTTTTTATCCTCCTTTGCAGGAAAGTATACTTACTTTAGAAAATATAATTACAAGAAAATGTACTTAATATGCAGGAAAAATAAGAACATAAAGGTACATGTAATGTAAGAAAAGTAATTACAGGAAAATACACAATGTAGGAAAAATTACAGGAAAATGTACTTTTAATGTAGGAAAAATAATTAAAATATACGTAATGTAGAAAAAATAATAACAGGAAAATGTATTTAATGCAGGAAAAATAAAAACAGAATTATACACAATGTAGGAAAAATAATTATAAAAGAAAAATCAATTAACCTCAAATACATGAACCCAAACCAACAGGAAATTGATGAAAAAAAGAGAACTATGTAGAAAATATTGATGGAAAAAAATAAAGACGAGAGCCAGAAAAAAATGAGAAAAGAGCGCAGAATATTACAAAATTACGGAGAACGCGCTTGCGCATTGTAAGTTCCGAACAGTTTCCGAAGTATTTTACACGAAGTAACGACCGGTTCGAGAGTAACTCACTCCCGCTCCTCTGTGATTGGCCAAGTTCACCAGGTAATGTCGGATTTTTAGCCGCTAGTTTTCAGGTCAGTTTATAAGGAACAAAGCTGAATGAAGAATTTAGTTTTTTATACCTGAGCTTCGTCATCACCACATAAGGCACTTCTGATTTTCAAAGTACCAACAATATCTTTAAAAATGAATGTCCTTCTAGTATTCTAGAGCAGCGGTTCTCAACCGGTGCACCGTGTGCACTTCCCAGGGGCTCCGCGGCCACTCGAGAATAATAAAATAAATCAATAAATTCGATAAACAAACAAAAAAGAGGCCTAAAGGGTACCGCCATATAAATGATATACTAAAAAGGGCTCCTTGAGTTAAACAGGGCTCCGCCAGAGAAATTATTCACTGAAAAGGGCTCCGCGAGTCAGAAAAGGTTGAGAACCGCTGCTCTAAGCCAGTGGTTCTCAACCTTTTTTTGTCCATGGCCCCCTTTCAACCATTTCTCATTCCTATGGCTCCCTCTTGCGAACATGAATAATTTTCTACCCCCCCCCCTCCTCCGCCAGTTTTTCCATTAGAAGATAGTTATTCAAAAATTGTCTGAAGTATGTAAATATATGACATGAATGTCGCTCTTCACTTGTTAATACAAGATATACGGAAGACTGGATGTTGTGAAGATATTTATTATTAGAGATGTTAATTTTTTTAAGGAAGGAAAAACTCATCTCTGCCTCTACCGGGAGTCGAACCCGGGTCCCTCGATTGCCGGACACTCGGTCAGAGCACTCGTCACTAAGAACTCAAAAAAATGAACTAAAATACGTGTGAAAATTTTTTAAATATTTGTTTGAAACATTCATTCCAGAGAAATCATGTGCGCAGTCATCAGGGCCGGATTAACCATTAAGCAAAATAAGCACGTGCTCTGGGCATCAGTACAAAAGGGGCACCACAAAAAGATATCATATGGTATTTTCTTTTTAATGCACGATTTTTTTTCAAACATCGATCATCCGATAGAAGATCCTAAAATTGTAAGAACACTTGATTGTATAGTTGAAGATCATTATCACAAGAATGGCGCGAAAGATGAGAATCTAATAATATTGCAAGCTAGACTTCACATTATTGCCGAGTTTTTCGATTAGCTATTCACAATTTTCATAAAGTACGCCCAGGGCTCTCTTAACATTATCATACGCCCACATACAAAGCGATTTTTCTGAGAGAGGCACTACTACCTTGCTAAAAATTCCTACCTACCTATTTGCATATTTACTTTTGAAAATCGGAACCAGATCTAATTGACACTTGGTTGCCAGAAGTGACCAGATGGGCCCCATGCAGCAAACCAAGTTCTACAGAATAAGGACATGATTTTTGTGGGTCATTAGTGGATCAACTGTGTAGTTTGATCCATAGAAGTAAAAGAAATGCTACCAGGTGTTAATTACAAACTTGAGAATGTATCTAAAAAGAAAAAAATACCCAATATATATAACGGTGAATCGTCAAAAATAAGATACCTATTGGCAGGGCCGCAACTGGATACTTGGTTAGCCGGGGCAACTACTCATTTAGGAACCCCCCCACCCTCGTAATGCTGAAGGATAGGTTGAATGGTTGAATTTGCGCCCCCTTTTGTAATGCGCCTGGTTCACCAGACTCGCCTGCCCTCCCCCCACTAGTTGCGGCCCTGACTATTTGTAATATTATGGCCATTATAAGATTCAATGGTTTCTCCTTGGAGTGTTGGTACAGCCTTTATCCCTCAACCGTTCGTCGTAGTGGTATGGTTATAATCGTAAAAATTCTCAAAATATGACCAAAAATCACCCTGTACGAGTTTTGAGGATGAAAGTACAGTATACACAAAATGAAAAATGTAAATTTTTGTACGATATCCCCCCCCCCCCCGTCCTCTAACTTCCAATCATACAGTTGTTGCTCTTTCTCTTCTGAGCCCAACAAACAAATCATATGTTTTTACCTGCATTATTCCCTGAGATATTTAAATTCAAAATCGGAGACAGGTCCGGGCTCAGGAGAATTTCGCGGCCCAATGCAAAAAAAAATTTTACGGCTCCCTCTAAAAACATTTTATGTAGTTGCTCCCGACTTACAAACTTTTCGAGTTGCGAACATAAATCTCGGAGGGGAATTTTTTTTCAGAGAGAACGCATTTTATTACTCTAATTTTTTTCATTACTTCAGGAACGCGTTGATAGTTTGGATCGTAATCAAACACGATCCATTGAGAGGGAATGACATTTAAATTAATTTTACATAATTCATAAATTGATAATAATTAGCGCGTGGTCCACCTGCTGACACTTACCATATGAACAGACCATATTGAACAGACATAAATTTTTGTCATGGTTTTAAAGCGCTTCATCATCTCTTTATCAAATATACGTTGCAATTCGATAACTTTGATCATTTTTCGAATTTTTTATTGCTATTTTTGTGTAATTAATGTAAATTAATAGTAAAGGAATCAATTACTGGAAATCCATGACTTCCACAAGAGTAGGGCTGACAGGCAGGATCGTCGTAATAGCATCATAGGCCCCCCCGAGCCAAGGGATTTTTTGGAGGCCCTATCTGGAAAATTCTCGAAAAATTCAGGGGCCGTTCAAGTATTACGTAAGCAAATTTTTTTGCCATTTTTGACCCCTTCCCCCCCCCCCCTTGTTAGCAAAACGCTGACCCCCCCCCCCCACTTGTCAGCAAAATTTCGTCATCAGCTCTGCCCCTCTGAAACCTAACGCATATTGGTGGGATCAGAGACGTACACGGGGGGAGGGGCATAGGGGGGTTCTCTAGTGCCCCCTTTCCACGATCAAAAAAAGTTATTTTTTTTAAATTAAAGTTTCGGAAGAAAATACCTTTAAATGTTATTATAATCAATTTCTGTTAATTTCAATGTTATTTGAAGGCTATGAACTCAAAATTTATCTTTAATAAATTCATCGCGACCCTCCCTCCAAGCCATTTTTTCCCCAACCTTTTTTGTCCCATCGCCCCTTCTTCAGAAATTTTTTTCTCCCACCGCCCCTCAACGCAATCTAACCCATAGGATCCTATGTTATACCCGTAGCTTCTACCGCCCCCCTGGAACTTTCCATCGCCCCCAAGGGGGCGTTAACGCCCACGTTGGGAATCACTGCTCTAAGCCATACAATGATAAATCACATAAAGTTCCTTGGCCCGCGGACCAAATATGGCCCCGGGAAGTTATCTGATGCGGCCCTCCTTCCTCAAACCTAATTTTGTAAGAAAATGAGCTAAGCGGCACATCTACAGATCGCTTAAGCGTCCCGTGGTACAATTCCAGAACATTTAAGCGGCCGTGGCACATTTTCAGATCTTTTAAATGACCCCGGACACCGTTCGAGAACACTTAAACGATCCGTGACACATTTAGAGATCCCTTGAGTGACATGTGACGTAGTTTTAGAGCTCTTAAATGGCCCCCAGTGCGGTTCTACATCACTCAAATTACCCGCGGCACATTCTCAGATTATTTAAGTGATGCGTGACACAGTTCCAGAGCCCTTTAGCGTCCCGAACACATTTCCAGAGCACTTAAGCGGCCCGGGCATATTTCCAGAGCACTTAAGCGGCCCGGGCATATTTCCAGAGCACTTAAGCGGCCCGGACACATTTTCAGATCACTTGGATCCGCGAAACATTTAGAGATCACTAAAGTGGCTCTGTAGGGCACTTATCAATAGGAGGGATGTTACTTCAATTACCCACAAACTATCGAAAGAGTTTTCTCGTTTTTGGCGCACCGAGTAAGATGCCATTAAAAATATTTCATATTTTCATAAAAGGTGGTTGATGACGTAAGCATTATCCAAACTCCCCCCCCCCCTGTCATCAAAAGTCAGCAAATCGGAAATCCCTCCCATCGATGATGACGTAATACTTGAACGGCCCCTCAACTACGTCTCGTTTTTCTGAGGCACCTCTTCTCATCATGACCTTCGGGCACGGGCCGGGGTGGGGGAAGCATGCGTTAAGACGGCACTGCCTAAGTTTCGTTTTCAGTTTTGAATTTGGTAACCCTATCTGAAGACCACATAATCCGTGTTTTCACTTATTCTTTCGATCATCCATATTGTCCGAATGTTTTTGTGGAAAGAAATAATTATTTTTTCTACATAAAAAAATCGATTATTGCAAATGTACGAATTTTGTTACCGAAATTTTCGTCTCATAAAAAAAATTTCATGCCAAAAAATGACAAAGAACTCTCCCTATCCCTCTTTCATCATGTCATGGGTTGCTTGAAATTTCGAGATTAGATGGCAGCACCAACAGTATATAAATCAAGCCTCGAGAGAGAGAGGCTTGGCAGTGCTGAGAACTGTGTCCCCCAATATATATTTCGTCGGAACATCACGTGAGTCGGTGAAAACAAACACGGACTCCCCCCCCCCGTTATTTTCTTATGGCATAAATAGGAGTTTAAAACAATAAGTGAAAAAATAATTTCAGCATCGACGAGATAATTCTAAAATTAATGAAAGTTATAATTTCAGCATTAAAAAAAAGATAATTTCAGCATTAATGGAAGAAAATATTCCAGAATTAATGTAAGAGATAATTACAGCATTGATAAAAGTGATGATTCCAAAATTAGTGAAAGAATTAATGAAAGCGGTAATAATAAAATTAATGAAAGATAATTCCAGAATGAAGGAAAGAGATAATTTCAAAATTAATGAAAGAGACAATTCCAGAATTAATGAGATATAATTTCAGAATCAACGACAGAAATAATTCCAGCATTAATAAAAGAAATAATTTCATCATTAATGGAAGAAACAAATCCAGAATTGATGAAAGCAATTATTCCAGAAGTAATGAAAGAAATAATAATTAATAAGGGAAATAATTCCGGAATTAATGAAAGAATATTCAAAAAATAATGAAGGAAATTCAGAGACCGAACTATACATTTGTATGGAAAAATTGCCAGGCGGGAACTTTTGTTTTCACCGGGTCACGTAATTTCCTTGCATTTGATGTCGCTGCAGTCGCGGTGGCTGGATGCTCCCTCTAGTGATAAGTCCGACCAGTAATGTCGTCTGCTTCTCTCCAGGTTACTCGTTTTGGGCGTCTCCTTGTATCCTGAAAAAATTACTGAACTGGCAGTTCTCGAACTTCCATTTCTGTTTGGGAGCTTCGCTTCTAGGGAACCGACTTCTTCTCTGTCGTCTGCTCATTAAGAGGCTCTTTGTTTTGGACGTCTCCTTATGCTCTAATAAAATAACCGAACTTATAGTTCAAATTTCCAGTTCAGTTCACGAGCTCTGTTTAAAAGGAACTGAGCGGAATAAACAATATAGTTTTTTTCACTTTGAACTCCATCATCACCACATGAGCCACTTTTAAATTTGACGTTAGATGGCAGCACATTGCCTATAAAGTGCAGAGTGGAAAAATTCACTTTTTTACGATCTTACCTGTCGTTTGCTTGTGTGGAGGACCTTTGTTTTGAATGTCTCTTTGGGTGTTGAAAAAAATTACTGAACTGGAAGTTTGATCTTTCAGGTCAGTTTATAAGCTTTGAATGAAGAATTTAGTTTTTTTATAGCTGAGCTTCGTCATCACCACATAAGGCACTTCCGATTTTGAAAGTAGGTAGCAGCACCAACAATATTTTTAAAAATGAATGTCTTGAAGTATTCTAGAGTATTAAATTAATTTTAATTCCCTTTTAAAATTGTTAGTGCCATTGTGAGTTCGAGGCAAATGCTACAAGGCAAAAAAAAAACAAACAAACTGCAATTGGCGGACGGCGTAACATTTCGAGTCACCCGGTATATACGGATTTTGTCATTGCGTAACGCAGTGACAAAACTGTTCATGTGAACATAATAATGATTCATTATCAGGATTTCAAGCCCATCGGAATGTATAAATAAGGTTCCATTCAAGTATTACGTAAGCAGATTTTCAGCCATTTTTGACCCCCCCCCCCCGTCAACAGCTTGGAATATTTCATATCTTCAAAAAGGAGTGGTTGATGACGTAAACAACTTTCAAACCCCCCCCCCCCCTTATCATCGAAAGTCAGCAAATCCGAAACCCCCTCCCTTTTCTCGATGCTGACGTAATACTTGAATGATCCCTAATCAGATTTTCAAATAAGAAAATTTTCAATTTCGATACGGTGAAAATCTGATATTTCGTTGGATGACAAGCTGCCTTCAAGTGGCTTTTTAGTTCGTAATATGGCCGCTCTCTCGCAGGCGAACGAAGGAATGTGTGAGTTGGCTTAAACACAACACAATATTTCACATAATAGTCTGTACTATATTTAATATACAGGGCGCATAGGTAACGGGGCATATGGCATTTTACTGGCGAACCATTGGTCCTAGAGGCATACTTCCAGTTGGAAAAAGTACCCGAATAATGTGTAGTACTCAGATATTTGATTCATGTTGCCAGGGCTTACGTAGTTATTAAAATAAAAATGTTAACTTTTTATGCGGACACCCTGTGCCCCAAAACCCAATTGGAAAGTTGTTTCCCGGCCTCCAACAAAAAAATGCATCGTTTCTAAGTGCAATATTCACTGAGATATTCGAAGGAAGATGGAAAAAAAAAATCATTAAATGCGAGGAAACCATTTTATCCGCATTTAATGCTGTTTTTTTCCCCCAAATTTCCTCAATTTTTCGAATTCGCATATCTCGGTGAATATTGCACTTAGAAACGTGCAATTATTTTAGTTGCCATCGGAAAAGACAGAGCGACAACTTCTTAATTGGGTTCTTTGGCACACGAGGATGGTATAAAAAGTTGGTTTTTTTATTTATTTTATAACTATACAGCCCCTTATAACATGAATGACATATCTGAGTTGGTCACGTGATTTGGATACTTTTTCTAGTTGGGTATGTCTGTAAGACTAACGGCTCGCAAGTAGTGCCATACGCCCATGTTACCCATGCAGTCTGCATATACACGTAAAAAAATAGTTTGAGACGAAATGCAGTCGACTCCCGTTTTAACGAATACCGTTATAACGGAAAAAAATATCGTTTTAATGAAAACTTTTCTAATCCCCCCCCCCCCGGATAAGTTTATATAGGAACAATATAAATATCTGAAATTTAACGAAATTTCTTTATTACACTGGTCTCTTGGAGTTCATTATAATGGGGTTTGACTGTATTCCCTACAAAAAAATCTGATATTTTTGCAATTTGATCTGAAACAGTCCTTTTTATAATGATTATGCCCTTTTTACTTTTATAAATTTAGGAAGGAAACAAAAGAAAGAAAGGGTAGGGGGAGGAAAAAAAGAAAAATGGCCAAGGGGCTCGGTTGTGCGTAAATGCCTTGAAATTCCACTTGTGCGCAAGGGGATTCGTGCCTCACAAGGGCGTAGCCGGGGGGGGGGGACTTGGGGGTCTGGTCCCCCCCGAAATGTGAGAAAATGACCGAAAAAAGGGAAAAAGATGGCCAAATTTATTGTTCTGTCACTTTGGTCCCCCCCCCGAAATGAAAGTGGTCCCCCCCCCGAACGAAATTTCTGGCTACGCCCCTGGTGCCTCACTCTCAGTTTTATGACAAAATTCCACATTTATGAGATAGACGTATAGATTAGACGTATGACTATGGGCACGAGATTAATCTCTATATATATAGCTTTCAATATTAAAATATTTCATTTATACGAAGCACAATTTCAATTATTTGGCATTTTCATTTTGACTCGAACTCCAAATCTTTGGCATTTAGACATCATTTCCATCTATCAAATCCACGAGGTTATAGCAGATTGTGAAAAATACGTCGCTGAATTGGTTTTGCATGCGTATTATCAACACTAAAAACCACAAATTTTAGGTTGACAGATACAAAGAAATGCATTGAGCGGATTATGGACATTTCAAAGTGAAGACTTACGTGAGAATTTATTGCACTTTTCTGAGAAATCAGCAGATGCAGTTAGTCTCAAATAAACGGATTTAAATTGCTTTAAATGTGGTCATACGCCATTTTAGAATTATTATTTTTTTCAAATGTCCACAACATTGTTCTTGCAGGATAGGGAAATTGCATTGAAATTACTTGGGATGTTGTAGGCCAGCAGCAGGCTTACGTAGCAGGGCAGTTAATAGGAAGCATTACAGTATAGATTAAAAAATCTCCAAAGAGATGTGGTGTCAATCTTAGAGGAAGTCCCAATCTGCTTGGATTGCTTATAGAAACCAATCAACAAACCAATTGACGTTAAGACCGTCTTAAATATGTTTAAAATTACGTTTTTCCTGTTAAATGGAAAGGAATGACACATGAATACTTGCGATTGAAATCACAGTAATTTTATGCAATTACAGTTTAAGTTATACAGCAATGTAGTTTTAAAAAATTTAATTTCGCGGGTATTTTTCCTCATGTATGATTTGGTCCCTTGGAGTTCGTTATAACGAATTCGACTTTCTTTCTTTTCAGTAGAGGCAATGGATTGGCACACCACTCCCCAAAAATTCATAAAAAAATACCCCATAGCAACCATTCTTTATTCGATTTGTATAAATATATTCCCCATCAGACCACTCAGGTGTAGAGGTGCCGCGAGTTCGATACCCGGTTCGTCCTTGTCAGAAAACTTTCCTGACACGAGGGTACAACAAAAAATGGCGACTTGACTGCAGCAAAAAATTGCTCCCGCAGGGAATCCCCCATCGAGGCGTTAGCGCACCAACCTATCGATGAGTATAAGAAACAAGAATGCCGTTCGGAATCGGCAATAAATTGCAAGTCCCGGTCTAATTATCCCTCGTGTGCAGAAAATGACCGTGGAGCGACAAAAATGATCAATGATCAGACCACTCAGTGCCGGTTGAAGATAGCTTTGTGCTAAACTAGATGGCTATCCGTCTGTAATTGCATGAAAACGATGTTTTTTTTACACACTAGCTTTCAGTTTTCACCCATCTACTTCTTGGATTGCGTTTACTACCAGCACTCAAAAGAATGTCAATGAATGGCCAACAAATCTTTGCCTGCTTTCTTTATGGCAGCCCTCTTTGAATGAAAAGTCTTGGAACACACACAACTTTCTGTCTTTACAGTTACTCCATTTTGCTTTAAACCTCTTCTATAGTTTGTGTCGGGGCTTACTGTCACCCCGAAGTCGTAAACCCACCGAGATTACATGCAGCGCTTTTTTTATTTCCTTCCTCATGTTAATGTCACTTGAATAGCGGAAAAATTGCGAAAAATATATTCTATGCATTTTTTGTTTGAAATTAAATTTTTTTTAGTCAGAGTGACTAAAAAAATTTAATTCCACAAACTTCTTCGTGGGCCCCCGTATCAGTAGCCATGGCTCCCCTTTTGCCAGATTTTCATCCGTGCCCCCCCCCCGTGGAATATCCTAGGGCCCCCCTGAGATCATATGGCCCCCGGTTGAGAACTACTGCCCTAGACCACTAGACTACAGTGGCAACGGATACCTCACTCTTTCCTTAGAGCTCGTGCGCACTGAACGGGACCGTACATGGACGGTCGGTGAGCTTTGGCCTAACTCAGGCCAAAGCTCACAATTGCTGACAATGGCAACTTATCCGAGTCTGATGTCACTCTTCGCTGAATTCCCCGCAGGGGGGGGGGGGGGCAGTTGAATTTTCTCTCTTTCCAAAATATATCTTCGCATCAGCCAGCTGTTCAAAACCTTTATATGTATAGCGAAGAGTGACATCAAATAGTCGGATACAGCATGTATATAATTCCTGCCAGCAATTTATATTAAAATATTTTACAAACATTTCTAGTACAGGTAGGACAATAATTTGACCATAGTTGGACGAAGATAATACGCGAAAATTTAAAAATTCGAAAATGGGATTTTTGGAAAATTCGCGTGCACCAACAACCCCTCCCTTAACTTATGAAAGGGGATTAGGTTGGCATGCAAATGCCGAAAAAAAATATTGATTCATCGAATAGACGCTAAAGGATTGGGGCACCAATTGGTACGCACGTTGATTGTACTATAGGGATCATTCAAGTATTACGTCAGCATCGGGGGGGGGGGGGGTTCGGATTTGCTGACTTTTGATGACAAGGGGAGTTTGAAGGTTGCTTATGTCATCAACCACCCCTTTTTGAAGATATGAAGTATTCTAAGCTGCTGACGAAATTTTGCTGACGGGGAAGGGGGGGGGTCAGTGTTTGCTGACTTTTGCTGACAGGGGAGGGGTTCAAAAATGGCTGAAAATCTCCTTCCGTAATACTTGAATGGCCCCATACGTGCAGCATGTCGAAATCGGTTTCGCTCATGGATTTCAAAATTTAGGCAGAATTTCCTTAATATTTTTTACAGAAATAAGCGTTTATCATTTGACGTTTAAATGGCTGAGACAGCATAAAACGACGAGGATCGATGATTCATTCTTCATTCATTTCAGCTGCTGGTCCCGCGGGGACCGCTACAATTTTTTTTTTCCCCGGGTGGTCTGATTGTTTAGCTAGTGGTCTCGGACCAGCGGACCACCAATAATTTCGAACGCCACAAAGCAACAAACATCTCAAGCTCGTATGCGCTGAACATGGACCGTCGGACCTAACTCGGGTCCAAGCTCAGAATTGCTGACATTGCCCCCCAGATGATGTCAACCAAGCTACTTAACCAAGGATGATGTGACTGTCCGCTATCCATTTCTTCTTCCTTGTCTTTCCTGAATTCATCTTCGCATCAGCCAGCTGTTGGAAAATTTCAAAAGGGCTTAGGCCCGAATTTTCATGTTATGTATGAATAGTGTTGAAGGTATGTATGCCATCTCTCCGAGGAAAGACTTTTTCAAATGCGACACTGGCTCGAAGTTGGAGAACAGCAGAAAACCAACTTCAGCCGACTACCAGTGTTCTAGTAAAGGGGATTTGAATCTGGGTACTCATGATCATAGGCGTACGCAGAATTTTGTAGGAAGGGGGGTTTCCGATTTTTTTCCCTTCTGGGGGGGGGGGGGTTACGTTTTTAATAACACTATAATCTTGGCTCAAGGGGGGGCGGTTAGAACCCCGAACCCCTCTTTGCGTACGCTAATGCTTATGATGCGCTTCGAGCATGATAATCGCATGACTGCACAGTAGCATACAGAAATATTAGCGTACGCAAGGAAGAGCGCGTGGGGGGGGGGGGGCTGCCTATATAACCCCCACGGAGATTACAGTTTTTGTTTTGTAGTAAACGACCCCCCCCCCCGAGAAAATGCTGCATAGTTTACTGTACAAAAATATGCATAAATTAGTGAAAATACAATATAAAAAAAATGTTCATGTAATAATTTTGAGAGGCCTCTGGGAAATTGTCACGGTCTGCCGGGAGACTATTGCCGGTGAATTGAATTGGATTGTTTTCACTCGCAGCAGGACCGCCCTGACCAGACACGGGGCCTGGTGTGAAAATAATTGTGGGGGGGGGGGTCAGAGGTGTCTTAATAATTTCGGCGCCACTCAGCCTCGATTTTAAGTATTCTGTGGGAGAAGGGAACGGGCATTCAAAAATTCACACATCGAAACTACGGAAAATAATTGACAGAGATAATTCCACAGAACCAAAGCACCCATGACAAAGCTCTACAATAAAAAATGGAAGAAGTAACGCCAGTACAGCACCCATGAGAATTCTAGAATGGCTGAAAATTCAGAATTCATGAAAAACCTTAATGTGGCCGTAAGTGAACCACTCCTCCAAAACCACTAGACCAGGTGCGATCGCACCTGTCGCACACCCCTACACCATAGGCAGAGATACGGGGGGGGGCAATCTCCCCCCCCCCGCCCCAGCGTCAAAGGTAAAGCCGACTGATCTAATGTATTTGTGTATATATGAATTCACATCATCATTATGTCTCCCCCCAGCAACCTACACTACACGGGGGGCACCGAAATGTGGGCTTGTCCCGGCTGACAAAGTATCTAGTTGCGGCCCTGTACAGGAGCGAGGTCCAGAGTGGCGCACAGTGCAGCGAATTCAAAGAGTGAGTGAGTCAAAAAGATTAGACCAGAATGGGAGAAGGGCGGCAAAATTCGTTTAGCCCACAAGCGGCAAAACCGTAAATCCTCCTCTGGGTATCCACCAAAAGCTCTGATGCTGGAAACCCCCAGACCCAGCCAAGGAAGCATCCATTTTGATGCCACCGTCCCCTCCCCACCGTCGTTATATTTTTCGTCATACTGTATACAACATACGTAAGTTTCGTCAAATATCGATAGGGAGTTCAACCGAGTGGCTCTCCTCGGTCGTAATCATCCTGTGCATGTTTTGACATCACAACCAAGGAGATTGTAATAAATCAGGGGGGTCGAGAGTACTTATATATAAACACAAAGGTGGTTATTAATATTATTATAAGTCACAGCGCCATCAATCAAAACCAATGTTTGTCTTAACGACCGAAAATAATTTAAAAAAAAAAGACCCCCCCCCCCGGACGTGCCATCTTCCTGGTGGGGAGATGGAGAAAGCGGGGAGACACCCGAACGCGTGTGCGGAGATGCGAGACGTCGGCCGTTGATAAAAACGAAACCAAAAAACATTATTGTAATAATAATAATTATTATTATTATAACGTTAATTTTCGGTCAATTAAACCACTGATAAATAATTAGCGACCGGGGAGAAGGGGGGGAAAAAAAGATCACTAATGTTTTCTTGGTGTGTTCTGATGTATATGATCTTTTCTCTCCCCCCCACCCTTTCCGTGATCGTATGAGGTCCAAAAGGCGTACTTTTTTTTATACCCTCCCTTCCCGTCTTCCCTACTAAACGCAAACCGTTTACGCTCCTATCTAGTAGTACCTGGCACCGTGCCTTCTTGGTAGTAGTAGTAGTGGTGGTGGCTACTGATTTCAGTATTTTTTTTTTTGTTTTGTTTGTGAACGTCGTCGTCGTCGTCTGCTGCTGCCTTGTGTGTGTGTGTGTGTGTGTGTTGCTACTTGGGTGGTCCCACCACAATTAGTGGTCTACTGCGAAGTCGCTGTGGGTGGTCCCGCCTCTCGCGCTCTCTCTCTCTCTCTCTATAATATATATGTATTTTTTTCTGTTCTCTCTCAGAAAAAAAACCAAAACGGTGAGTGCGTTTTTCTTTTCACTTATCCGAATCTGAATCTGTGTGTGTGTGTGAGATTTTTTTGTTATTATTATTTTATTGCTATTTTCCTCTAGACCTCCTGGTGTTAAGCGCCACCTACACCCGGGTACGGGCTCGAGTATTAGTACGCTAGTAGCACCCGAGAACAAGCGCGGATCCAGGAAAGAGGGGCGGTCGCCCCTCAACAGCCGAACAACGTGGGGGCAAGTTTGTCTTTCCCGTGAAATGCGGAATGATCCAATGCACCTACGTAATCAGGGCCTCAACTAGGTAGTTTTGTTGGCCGGGTAGAGAAAGCGTTTTGGCACTCCCGTGTTATGTAGAAGGAGAAGTTAAAGGGTGAATTAGGTGCCTCCTCTATTCTAGCGCCCGGGACTCCAGGCCCGCCTGCTCCCCCCCCCCACCCACCCAGTAGCGGCCCAGTGCATAATAAGTCGCTTCTCTGACACATCGCTCTGTGGATCTGCTTGCCTCCCGCTCCATACGCAGCTGAAGATGCCTGCCTCCCGCTCCATACGCAGCTGAAGATGCCTGCCTCGGCTTCATTTGTAGCTGAAGATACCTACCTCGGCTTCATTCGTAGCTGAAGTTACCTGCCTCGGCTTCATTCGTAGTTGAAGATATCTGTCTCCACACCATCCGCAGCCGAAGATGTCTGCCTTCGTTCCATTCGCAGCTGAAAATATCAGCCTTCTCTTCATTAGAAGCTGCAGATACCTGCCTCGGCTTCTTCCGCAGCTGAAGATATCTGCCTCCGCTCCATTCGCAGCTGAAGATGCCTGCCTGCACTCCATTTGAAGCTATAAATATCTGCCTAGCCTCAGCGCCGGAATTAGAGAGGACCGAGGGTGGGGGAGACTGCCCCTGGCTAAAAAATTTAGTGAGCAGCAGTTTTAGGTGAGAACAGGGAACACCGTAATGAAATTATCGAATTTTAAAGTTAGGCGCAGCGGCGAAAATTCTAGTTACGGATTTTTTTAGGGCTTCATTCAAAGACGAAGATGTCTGCCTCAGCTTCATTCAAAGACGAAGATGTCTGCCTCAGCTTCATTCAAAGACGAAGATGTCTGCCTCAGCTTCATTCAAAGACGAAGATGTCTGCCTGAGCTTTATTCACAGCTTAAGATGCAAGCCTCTACTCCATTCGTAGCTTAAAATGTCTGTCTTCACTCCATTCGAAGATGTCTGCTGTTTCTGGTCCAGCACCTGGGGCATAAAACTCGGGGGGGGGGCGCGTGCGCCCCCCCCCTATCCGTTAGATCGTCCTACATAGCATAAACAGACCTATTTTTCCCATGAAATTGGGCTCTTGGGTGGGATGATCATCCACTTTCTGGATCGGGCCGGGCCTGGCCCGGGGTCCTAGAAATTCATCTTATTTATAAAATTTTTGTTCATCACAAATTTAGTTTTGATCGAATTCAATCGATAAGTAGAAAGGGTCTCGATCTAGGGAGCCCTGGATAAGATTAGGGGGCCCACGAGAGGAAAATATTTTTCAAAAGGGGCTATGGGCTGAAAAAGGTTGAGAAACACTGGACTGGAGGAGGAAATTTCCTTAACGAATTAAAATTTGTTCAAGCAAAATTTAGAAAATCTATTGATGAAAAAAAAATCTAAAACATAGTGGTGACTTGTCAGAAACTGGGATATTAATAATAATGAAGTATTACGTCAGCATCGACGGGGGGGGGGGTCGGATTTGCTGACTTTTGATGACAAGGGGGGGGGAGGGGGTTGAAGGTTGCTGACGTCATCAACCACCCTTTTTTGAAGATATGAAATATTCTAAGCTGCTGACGAAATTTTGCTGACAGGGGGGGGGGGGGTGGGGTCAGTGTTTTGCTGACAAGGAGGGAGGAGGGTAAAAAATGGCTGAGAATCTGCTTACGTAATACTTGAATGGTCCCTAAGTGACGAAATAAAAGTTTTGTTTCAAATATTATTATTTTATGTAAATTGCTGGTGGGGGGGGGGGGGGACACAATTTAGGCCAATTTCGTGAGAATCATCTATTTAAGAATTTTTCTGAATCTGTGATTCGAATTTATGGGTATTCCCGACATGATGGTCCAACCTCGATGGTTCCCAGGCATGCCCGCTAATGCGGGAAATATGGCTATATTTGAAGGAGAACTAATGGTAGTTACAAGCTGAGAGGACTGATTCAAGTTGTTTTTTTAACGGAAGAGGCTGCTGATCTCTCGGCGACACTCGGAGGACCCGGTCCGTTCGATCATTGTTACCCCCCCCCCCCCATTCTATTTTTGAAATTCATTCCACATTCCCGAACGGGTTGTTTATCTTCTTCCCCCCCCCCCTTTCCAACAACTAATAATTCACCAAATTCAAGTTACCATCGCCCCCCGAAGCTAAGTCGATTATATTTCCTTCTCATGATTATTAGGGGCATCAATCTCACGAGAAGAAGCGTTATGCCCGTACATACGCGAGCGCAGCATACCTCGGATTCCATCTCATCATCCATGTAAAAAAAAAAAAAATGTATACAACGTATAATGTACAAATGATGTTATTAAATCGCCAACGGGTCTTCCAACCGGAACAAGAAGGATGCCAAACATTTGGCGACTTCCGTAAACGATTCTTCGATTCCGATTGGTTCCCAGACGTGCACCAAATCTTTATTGTTGTATGTAGTATGTAATAGTTTTTCTTCCCCCCCCCCCCAATGAATCGTTGTAACGTTCGAAAATTACCACTGCTAACATAGCAATAGTAGTTGGCTTCTTTGGTGTTCCCTCTTTTTGTGTGTGTGTGTGTGTTATTACCAGTGTTACTTCCGAAACCTGCAATTACATTAGACAGATTGAAATTTTCTAACTTTATTATTATTGTTATTTCGATATTTGAAGGCCTATGGTTAGATTGGTTGTTTTTTGCGTTTTTTTAGGGCGGGGTGCCATTTCTGGAAAATATCTCTATTAGGTGTGGAATCCCCTGCTTCTCGCGTTTATATATATATGGTGGTGGATGAATGGCTACATGTGAATTATTGCATCGTTTGGCGTCAAAATAGGCGTTCGGAAAATACATATCAATCGAATAAATCTATTTTTTGAGCTTGAAAATTGGCTCGTTATTGGACATCTGAGAGGAAAGGGAGGTGGAGGGAAGCAAGCGCGGATTCAGAGGGATAACGATGAGGGCCATCGCCCTCCCAAGAGCTGAATAATATGGAAAAGCTGTAAATTTGCCCGCCCCGTAAAATACGGGATGATCCAATTTCACCGACACATAGTCCTGAATCCGCCTGCCTTCGCTTCATTAGGCAGCTGCAAACGTTTGTTTCGACTTCAGCTTCATTTGTAGCTGAAGATATCTACCGTGGCTTCGTTCACAGCTGAAGATGCCAGCCTTCCCTCAGACATGAATCCATTGTGGGGTGGGGGGGGGGGTTAGTAACGATAGCTCCAGATAACTGATAATTCCAGCATTAATGAAAGATAATTTCAGAATTAATGAAAGAGATAATTTCAGCATTAATGAAAGAGATAATTTCAGCATTAATGAAAGAGATAATTCCAGCATTGGTGAAAAAAAGTGATAATTCCAGCACTGGTGAAAAAAAGTGATAATTCCAAAATTAATGAAAAAGTGATAATTTCCAAAATTAATGAAAAAGTGATAATTCCAAAATTAATGAAGTGATAATTCCAAAATTAATGAAAGTGATAATTCCAAATTAATGAAAGTGATAATTCCAAAATTAATGAAAGTGATAATTACAAAATTAATGAAAGTGATAATTACAAAATTAATGAAAGTGATAATTACAAAATTAATGAAAGTGATAATTACAAAATTAATGAAAGTGATAATTACAAAATTATTGAAAGTGATAATTCCAGCATTAATGAAAGATAATTTCAGAATTAATGAAAGAGATAATTTCAGCATTAATGAAAGAGATAATTTCAGCATTGGTGAAAAAAAATGATAATTCCAAAATTAATGAAAGTGATAATTCTCGAATTAAGGAGATATAACTCCGGAATCAATGAAAGAATTAATGCCCGCATTAATAAAGGAAATAATTCCAGTATTAATTAAATAAATAATTTCATCTTTTTTCATTTTTAGAAGAAGTTCGCTCTATCCTTTTTTTTTTTAAATCTCTAAAACGAAATATTTAGAGACCGAACTGTGCATTTCAATGGGGCAGGGCACGAACTGTGTTTTCACCGAATCACGTGATTTCCTTGCATTCGATGTCGCCGCCGCCGCCGAGGCGGCTGGATGCTCCTTCCTGTAATATAAGCTCGATATTCTGGTCTGGTCATGAAATTATCACATTAATCAAGGAACTCTGTGTGGGGGAAATTTTAGGTCTAGAGAATATTATTCGTTACTTGATTAAACCGACACTAAATCTGAATAAAAATTAACTCTTCAATCGCTTTGACCAACACCTTCTACGGCAGAAAGACTCCGCGCGAAGCTCGTGACGTCACTGAAGTCATCCATTTGGGACCGTTCAAGCATTACGTAAGCAAATTTTTAGCAATTTTTGACCCCCCCCCCCCTTGTCAGCAACGTTTCGTCATCAGCTCTGCCCCTCTGAATCCTATCGAATATTGGTGGGATCAGAAACGTACACGGGGGGGGGGGGGGGGGGCATAGATCAAAAATTTGTTTTTTTAATGCAAAAAAAAAAATTTTGAAATTGAAATTTCGGAAGAAAATACCTGTATATGTTATTATAATCAATTTCTATTAATTTTAATGATATTTAAAGGCTATGAACTCAAAATGCATCTTTAATAAATTCATTACGACCCTCCCTCTAAGCCATATAATGATAAATCGCATAGAGAACCTTGTCCCGCGGACCAAATACGGCCCCGGGAAGTTATCTAATGCGGCCTACCTTCCTCAAACCTAATTTTGTAAGAAAATGAGCTAAGCGGCACATCTACAGATCACTTAAGCGTCCCGTGGTACAATTCCAGAACATTTAAGCGGCCCGTGGCACATTTTCAGATCTTTTAAATGACCCCGGACACCGTTCGAGAACACTTAAACGATCCGTGACACATTTAGAGATCCCTTGAGTGAAATGTGACGTAGTTTTAGAGCTCTTAAATGGCCCCCCAGTGCGGTTCTACATCACTCATGTTACCCGCGGCACATTCTCGGATTATTTAAGTGATCCGCGGCATATAATTACGGATCACTTGAGTGATTCGTGGCACAGTTCCAGAGCACTTAAGCGGCCCGGACACTTGGATCCGCGAAAAATTTAAAGATCATCACTAAAGTGGCTCTGTAGGGCACTTATCAGTGGGGGAGGGGGGGGGAAGGGAAGCTATTTCAAGTGCCCACAAACTATCGAAAGGTTTTTCTCGTTTTCGGCTCGCCGAGTAAGATGCCATTAAGAATATTTCATATTTTCATAAAGAGTGGTTGATGACGTAAGCATTATCCAAACCACCCTTCCCCCCTTGTCATCAAAAGTCAGCAAATCGGAAACCCCCTCCCCCCATCGATGATGACGTAATACTTGAACGGCCCCTTTCACCTATAGCCATTATTGGATATACAGTCGAATACCGTTATAGCGAAAATCTAGACGAACACTTTTCTAATCCACCAGATAAGTTCACATAGAAACAATACAAAAAAACCTGGAATTCCTTTATAACGGAATTTCATTATAACGAAGCGATTTCTCCGGTCTCTTGGTGTTCGTTGTAACGGGAATCGACTGTACTGAAAAAAAAAAAAAGGTAAAGATTTCACATACGTCGGACTGCTATATCCAATGGCAACAGGTGAAATGCGCGACTTCAGTGACGTCAAAGCTTCGCGGGGAGGCTTTATGATATAGAAGATGTTGATTAAACGGTGCCGATCTCGAAATTACGTAGGGGGGCTAGAGGCTACGTGAATTGATCGAAATATGTCGCGGAGCGGCAATTGAAGAACACTGCTCTACCTACAACATAGGTTTACCCCCTGGAAACAATTACAGGGTTCTGCTAAAGCTTTCCCTGATTCCCACGGGAAAGGGGGGGGGGGAGAACCTATAAAAAATTTTATAGGTGCCGCCACAATAGGAAAAATATTCGTTGAACGGAACCCAAACGCACACTTATGGTTTTCCGTCAAAAAATCTTTTCTCAATCACCACCAATATCCTTAATTTTTTGGCGTATAAATTTCTACTTCCTAAACCATTTCTCTTATATAAGAATAAAATCAAAAAATGGTGCCCCCCCCCATTCCCTTATACGTCCAAGAGGAAAAGGGTTGAGGGGAGGGGGGGGGGAAAGAGAAAGGAAGCATCATCATCAATTCATCATCACTCTTCGGGTGACAGAGGCTATTAATTTTAATTATAACTCATCTATCAAAGTCACCAAAAGAAAAGAAGAGAAAGTCTTATTTTTTTGAGCGGAGAATATTATTATTATTAATTCGGCTGGACTTTTACACGGTTGCCATCGTCTGAATTCGAAATAAGTTAAACCGTGAATTTTATTATTATATTAATTATAAACACGTAGGAAAAAAATTGGCGCGGACCGATTGTTGTTGGTGTTTTTTTTTTTGGCCCTTTTATTTCTTTTCGTTCGCGATTCTTTTATCCAGTCCCGGATTTGAACGGGTAAGAAAAGTGCGGTCGCGCAGCACCGGGTCGTAAAAAAAACGGTGATGTGCCTATCAGGCCCGGACTTAGGCAGGTGCGAAAGGTGCGGTCGCATCGGGCCGCAAAATTTAGGGGGCCGCAATTTTCCCTGAAAGAAACAATTTTCTTCTGGAATGGGAAATATATTTGTGAAAAACTTAATTTTTTCCCCTGAAACTTTCATTTGGTGGGAAAAGAAACAGCTCCCAGTTTCAACACCAATAACATCAAAGCGCTGATAGCCATTACAATTAGTGGAGAAATTCCGAAGAGCATATGCGTAAACTTCTATTGGGATCAAATTCCTCCCCTTAATATTTGTAATATCAATGGAAACATTTGGGTTTTATATAGGCCTCCTTCCCTCACCAATATTTTTGAACCCTCCCAATGTTTTCAATGAGGGCCGCAACTAGATGTGTGGCCAGCTGGGGGAAAGCACGCATTTTGGCTCTCCTCTCTAATATTGAAGAGGTTAAAGGGTGAAATTTGTGGTCTCTCTGATCTGGCACCCGGGACACCAGATATGCCTACCCCCCCCCCCATTTGCGGCCCTGCTTCCAATACACAATGAAAATGAATATGATGATAAAAAAGTCTTCTTTGTCAACATTGTTTTCCCTTCAACATTCTGATTTTGATCTCCATCACACTTCCTGTACAATTTTTGTTGCATGCTGTAAAACCAAGACTGCCAAAATACTTCGGTTCACAACTCGGGAAGTTCGTAAATGGGGGAGTAATTATATATATTTTTTAAAAAGGGTCGCAATTTTATTATTTTCTTTGCACCGAGCCGCGAAATTCCTCAGCCCGGCCATGGTCCCGATTCATTTTTCTCCCGTTTAATCCTCTCGTTGAGATAGTGCCGTTTCATCCTCGGATGATATAAATTCCAGTTCAGTTTTCATCCATTCCATCCCCCCCCCTTCCCGTTCGTATGTTGACATCTTAAGAATGGGGTACGGAGAGGAGGACTTCAATGTTTTTTTGAGTCAAGAGCACCGGTACATGCCAATCATTAGGAGAGAAGCACCCGGGGCCGTAGTGTGCCTTCTCGGTGCCCTCAAGACTTTTCCTTGGGGCTCCCCCCCTCTTGGAAGGGTTATCATTATGCAAAACAAATGTAAACTTTTCTGGGGCTCCCATTCGGCTCGGGCTCCGGGGCAGTACCCTGGCTGCCCCAGCCTAGTTACGGCCCTGGGAGCACCTATGGTAAGAGGTGTTCAACATTAAGGTGAGTTTGGGTCATTTGATTGGTTTGGGTCGTAGGTCACCCAAATGATCTGAAAATGTGCAGCGGAGGTCACTCAGGTGATCTGAAAATGTCTTCGGGGGCACATTTGGCATGCGGATCATGGGCTGAGAATGTGCATGTATGACCTATGTATTCATATGCTTAAAATCGAAAAAAACAAGAGAGATGCAGAAATTCATAAAAGGGCAATTAAAGCGTGGGGGGGAGGCAGGAATTCAGAAATGGCAAAGGGAGGAGGAGCAATTTAGAAATGGGCAAGGAAGTCAAAAATTCAGAAAAGGGGGGGGCAGAAATTCAGAAATGATCAAGGAAAACAGAAATCCAGAAATGTGAAAGGCAGGCAGAAATTCTGAAATGAGCAAGAGGAATTGGGAATTAAGGGATTGCCAAATGTATTGAAGTTAAATTGACTTTCTGTAAATGTGTAGAGAAAGAAAAAAAAAAATGATAGTCCCTGGCAGGGCCTGTTTGTTCCTCATAAATTTGGGTCCTAGGCAAAAATTCACGTAGCCTTCTTTGAGGCGCACACAGAGAAAGGAGGCATTCGGACCGTATTCAAGATACAAAAGGTAGTCAATTTCGGGGGCCCTGAAAATTGTGGGGCCTGGAAACTTGTCCCACCCACCCATGTGAGAAACAGGCCCTGGTCCAACCACCATACCAGTGCCTGGGGGCCTCAAGCGCAGGGGGGGGGGGAGCTCATGATAATGTGATCTTGTTGAAATTTTCTAGATTGAACATGCAAATTGATAAGCAACCATTTCTAGTCAGGTTGGGAGTGAGGGGAGATCAGAAAAATCAATTTGCCTGAGGCCCATGATGCTCTTACGACGGGCCCTGAGCATGGCCCGTCTGTTATGTATGTATATACATAATGGGACGCAAAATGGCCAACTCCGTCTATGCATTCGGGACATTCTAATAGTATTTAGAGAAAATATGTGTGGACTTTGGAAAGAGACTAATACGCTAAATCAGTCTTTCCCAAATCGGGCAATATCGCCCCCCGAAGGGCGACGGAAGATTCCGGGGGCGATAGAAGCTGCGGATTTAACATAGGATTCTATGGGTTCACTTGAGTTGGAGGAGACGAGAGAAATTTCTCATGAAGGGGGCAAACAAAACGCTTGGGAAACTATGAGCTAAACTATAAAGAAAATATTATAAATGGTGGGATCTATGCAGGGACAAAACCAAGACGCGTAATACTACAATATAACACGTTAGTGCAGACGCGGATCCAGAGTGATTTGAGAAAAGCGACTAATTGCGGAGGTTCGTAGGATCGGTATATCGCGGGACAGAAGAATTTTTTCCCAAATTATCCAGCTCATTGGAGGGGGTGATCGCCAAAATCACCCCTCCCTCCTCTGGATCCATGCCTGCATTAGAAATACTGGCGAAGATTCAGAGAAAGGGTGATGCGAGGATTGTGCCCCTCTAGACGATATGAGAAAAATTTAGTCTGTCTCGCAGAACAGTGTTTCTCAATCTGGGGACATATATAGCCCCTTACAGTCTTGAGACATTCCAAGGGAGGGCCATGGGGTGAAAACCAGGTTGAAGGGAGAACCATAACAGGCTGCTGGGGGGGGGGGGGGCAGACATAAAGCACACACAGAGCTGTGAAAAAAATATTCAGATGGGAAGAAATATTATAAAGCTTTTTTAAAGTAAAATATGATGAAGAAAAAGTGCGACTACTTTCAGAATCCATCAGAACCAGGACCTACCAGTACAATTAATTTTGAAAATAAGTAGTAATAATGTGGGCTGCTTATTTTCCAGCTAAGTATGGGACTACCACATGTTGGCTATTGATTATTACCTATATTGACTACCATGGGGCCCATGATGTTGAGACAGTCCTGAATAGAACTCGGACTAGCGGGGAGATCAATAAATTCTAGGCCAGTGGTCTGGAGGCCAATCTTCTTTGCAAAATTTTCGTTCAGTATAAATACGGATCTTGCTTCTAGATGAGGGTCGAAGACTCTGGGTAAGACAGGGGAGCCACGAGAAAAAAAAAATGTTTCAAAGGGGGCCACGGGCAGAAAAAGGTTAAGAAACACTGCTCTAGAATACGGAGTGATCCGACGAATCTACACAATAAGTCACCCGTCATCCCCCCCCCCCGCACATAGCTCTGGATTTTCGCCTATCACTGTATATATAAGTAAAAATGGAAAACATGCGATGACTCATTCAATTCAACATGGAGGTGTTATTCCATCTCCCCCCCCCAAAAAAAAGAAGCACGACGAATTTACATGAGATGAGAGAGAGAGAGAGAGAGATAAGTAATGAGAGATGACTCACACGCGTAAACGCTCTTCCCTCTCTACTTGAGAAATTATCCAAATTTTGAACGTAATCAAATTTTTTATTATCGCCGGAAGATGGTGCTGGTCCTTTGAGAGCGACTGATTGATTGATTGATCGGCTGATGAGATGATTATCGGGTCTCGGATCCAAAAAATTGACCGATTCTTCTCCTTTTCTCTTTTACATGTTGAGTCAGAGGAGAACATTTGACTGAATTTATCTGATAAAAAAAAAAAGAGCAAAAGGAGAGGAAAAAGTCATTCTCAACAGCCCAAAAGAAAAGACCACCGAGACGAATCCATGTGGGTGGTCCGAGAGCCACCCACGATGGCATCACTAATTGCCTTCTCCTATTTTTTCTTGACTGACTGAAATGTATGTCTCTCTCTCTCTCTTTCTACTACCACAGGGGGGGAAAAAGAAAATAATAAAAGACTGTTGTGTGGTGATGTCAATGGCTGTAGGGAGAAATTGGTAATTTCTGCTCAATGGTAATAAAGAACGAGGACGAGACCCATCCTGGGGTGTGGATATGATCGTATTCTGGCAACGCGTGTGGTTTCAATTCTCTCTCTCTGTTACATAGTTTAAGCAAAAGAAATTAGCCATTTGGCAATGAGAGAGAGAGAGAGAGAGAGAGATAGAGAGAAACTCCTCATTACTATAAACATACCATACGTATAATTGACGCTCGTTATTTCGAGTGAACACCCAAACGAAGAAACTGAATCACGCCTTTAGGTACTTTGGGAAATCCTTTTTATGAAAACGGAACTGGCATGGAATACACGTACCGAATGGATGGTATTGTATATAAAGCGTATAGCAATTACGAAATATTTATGCATTTCAGTCAGTAATTACCGAATTATATTCACTAATATATTAAGAGTGACCCCAACCTCTTTTTTTCCCCTCGACCCAAATTACTACGGACTTATACAAATTTCTTGCCTCTACCACATGCAGTAATCAGCAACCACATGCTACCCCCTCCTCCCTCACTCCATAAGGTTACGGGAGGCTGACAGGACTCTAGCCTAGAGCAGTGTTTCTTAACCTTTTTTTCATCACATGGCCCCCCCCCCCTTTGAACCCATATTTTCTTCTCGCGCCCCTCCCCCCGTCTTTTCCATGGCCCTCCCTACCATCATCCAAGAACAAGATCCTCCCCACGTAAGAAAAAAATCTAAAATTGAGTTTAATCAAAACTCTAAATTCAGTAATAAACAAAAAATTTATGATTATTCACTCTGGAGCAATGGGTCAGGCACGGATCCAGAAGGTGGGTGGATCATTCCTCTAAAGCAGTGATTCCCAACGTGGGCGTTAACGCCCCCTTGGGGGCGATGGAAAGTTCCAGGGGGGCCGGTAGAAGCTACCGGTATAACATAGGATCCTATGGGTTAGATTGCGTTAGGGGGCAATGGGAGAAAAAAAATTCTGAAGAAGGGGCGATGGAACAAAAAAGGTTGGGAAAATATGCTTTAGAGCAGTGGTTCTCAACCGGTGCTCCGCGGCCACTCGAGAATAATAAAATAAATCAATAAATTTGATAAACAAAAAAAGAGGCCTAAATGGCATCCTTCGCTATATAAATAATATACTAAAAAAGGGCTCTAGTTACACAGGGCTCCGCCAGAGGAATTATTCACTGAAAAGGGCTCCGCAAGTCAGAAAAGGTTGAGAAGCGCTGCTTTAGAGCAAAGTTTCCCAAACTTCGCATTCCATCACCCCCTTCATCAGCAATTTTTTTCCCTCTCATCGCTCCCCCCCCCCAACTCAATCTAACCCATAGGATCCTATGTTATACCAGGGGGTGATATTACCCACTTTGGGAAACACTGCTCTAAAGAGCCGAATTATATGGGGAAAAATGGTTCTGTTCTTATGGCGCGATACCAACGAACCTACACAAGAAATCGCTTCTCCTGACGCATCACCCTGGGTTCGCACCTACCCTGGGCTCTCTCTAGAGCTATCTCTCTCTCTAAGTAATCTTACTTCTTGTAGAAGTTTTAATCATGGTCGTCTCGACATCATGGGTGTTAAATGTGATGTTCGAACAAAGTGATGTTCTGAGGCCCCATACTTATCTGGAAGTAACAGCTTGAGTACCCCCTACTCGAAAATCATAGTACCAAATCTGATCATGCAAGCCCCCTATGGATATGAATGAAGCCCTTGACCGAGCCCAAATGTCTCCATGTGTTAAGGGGCCGTGAAAAATACTGGACTAAAGAGGGGGTGGGTGTTAACAAGTCTTAGAAGTTTAAGAACTATAGAACTTTTGGTCTGTTTTTTAGGCGAGGAAAGTCAAAAGACAGGGGCTGTTTCTCATCCTTCCTGAATTTCTGCTTCAATCGTTCCCCGAATTTTCTTTCCAGTTAATCCCGAATCAGTACCGTCTTAACGTATGGGCCCACCAGGGCACATCCCGGGGGTGGGGGGGGGCCTCAGAAGAAGAGGAGCCTCACAAAAATTAGAATTAGTTGAAATTTTAGAGAATTTGCCTGGTAGGGCCTCAGAAAAATCATTTAGCCCGGGTGCCCATGATGCTCTTAAGACGGCCCTGTCCCGAATTTCTGCTTTTTAGGACCTTCCATTCTGAATTTCTGCTCTAGTTTTTACCTGCGTTCCTGCTTTTCATGTACTTTCTGAATTTCCATTCACTCCAGTCCTTTTTTTAACTTCTGTTTTTCATTCCATCTGCTCTTGTCCTTCCTTGTATTTCTGATACAGGCCTTCCCACAATTTTTATTCTTCGCGTGGCGGCTTTATACAAATACAAATACAAAAACAATGCCACAACAGGCAAAATACCCAACGAGGTGGCTTTCTTGCTTTTCATGTCCTTCCATCGGGAATTTTTGCTCCAGTCCTCTCTGTACGTTTTGTTCCTGTTCTTACTGTCCTTTCTGAATTTCTGCTTTCCATGTCCTTTCTGAATTTCTGCTTTCCATGTCCTTTCTGAATTTCTGCTTTCCATGTCCTTTCTGAATTTCTGCTTTCCATTTACTTTCTGAATTTCTGCTTTCCATGTACTACCTGAATTTCTGCTTTCCATGTCTTTTCTGAATTTCTGCTTTCCATGTACTACCTGAATTTCTGCTTTCCATGTCCTTTCTGAATTTCTGCTTTCCATGTCCTTTCTGAATTTCTGCTTTCCATGTCCTTTCTGAATTTCTGCTTTCTATTTACTTTCTGAATTTATGCTTTCCATGTACTACCTGAATTTCTGCTTTCCATGTCTTTTCTGAATTTCTGCTTTCCATGTACTACCTGAATTTCTGCTTTCCATGTACTACCTGAATTTCTGCTTTCCATGTACTACCTGAATTTCTGCTTTCCATGTACTACCTGAATTTCTGTTTCATGCCCTTCCATTCTGAATTTATGCTCTAGTCCTTTCCTTCTCATTGTAATCAGGTTGAGCTTTAATTAATTTGATAATCCCTTGAACCCGATTACACATTATCTGCTCCAACCCTCCCTTGCATTACTCTTTTCCATGTCCTTTATAAATTTTTGCTCCAGTCCTTCCCTGAACAATTCAGGCCGAATTTCTGCTCTTTATGCACTTCCTGAATTTCTGCTTTTTATGCCCTTTTTGAATTTGTGCTCTTCACGTCTATTTTCAATTTCTACTTTCCATGCACTCCCTGAATTTTCGCCTCAGTCCTTCTCCGAATTTCTGATTTTCTTGCCCTTGCATCCAAAATTTCTGTTCTAGTCCTTTGTCCTACCAGTCCCAGTCCTTCCTCTGCTGCAGTTTCTGAATTTTTTGCTCTCCATGTCTTTTTTGATTCTCGTGTACTTTCTAAATTTTAGCCCTAGTCCTTCCCTCAATAATTCAGGCTGAATTTCTGCTTTCACATCTTTTCTGACTTTCTGCTTTCCGTGTATACAATTCCTGAATTTCCACTTCTGCCCTTCCCAGAATTTCTGCTTCCCTTGTATACAATTCCTGAATTTCCACTTCTGCCCTTCCCAGAATTTCTGCTTTCCATGCTCTTCCATAATGAATTTCTGTTCTAATCCTTCCTTAATTTTTTGCTCCAGTCCTTCCATGAAAAATTCAGGCTGAATTTCTGCTCTTCTCATTCTTTCTGAATTTCTGTTCTCCATGTCTTTTCTAAATTTCTGTTCTCCATGTCTTTTCTAAATTTCTGTTTTTCATGTACTTCCTTAATTTCAGCTTCAGGCCTTCCCCGAATTAAGGCTTTTCGCGTTCTTTTTTATAAGCTTTTCCCGCCCTTTCTAAATTTCTGCTCCAGTCCTCTTCCCTGAATAATTCAGGCTGAATTTCTGCTCCTCCCGCCTACTGGCCTTTTCTGAGTGCACCACTGCCCTCTTCGCTTTTTCCAGCTTCCGTCATCATTGGACGAAGTTCTCAAAATTGTCATCTCATTTAGGTTAACGCCAATAATTTCCCGTGCAATCTCAGTTTCAAGCGCGGTATTCTCATTGCAAAGTGAAAAATTCCTGTTTCTAAAAATTACGTGACATTCCACCCCCCAGATCGCGGATCAACAACTGTTTGCCAGACTCCAGGGGCTCGACCATCTACTTGTCGTTCATAACAACCTGTCCCTCGCTGAAGGACAATTCTGAAAGACAAGCTGAAGGACAAAAGTCTCAGCGATAATTCTGAGCGACCATTTTCCACTCGTTGAAGATTGTCGTTCAGACCACGTGATACGATAAGTACGCGAAAATGCTTCTTCGAGAGTAATTCATCTTCTGACCAATCAGCGCTATGTTAAGGAAATACGACAACTACTATGTTTTTTATTTTAATTGTTCTTCCTGCCGGTGGCAACAGAAACATTCTGTTTATTTACTTTCTGTCCCTTCCGTGTGTTTTTTTTCCCTATCGCAATGAATGGTGCTCAACCCAAGCGATGCTCCAAGACCATCGCCGCTCAGCATGAGGTGATAATTTTTTTGGAGAAACGCCATGTTTTAATTCAGGGGAAGCTGTCCTCTGACCTCACAAGTCACGACAAAAATACAACATGGTCACTGCTGGCGACAATATTAAATGCCATTCCGTATGGTCCCAACAAAGATGGGAAGGATTGGAAAAAGGTGAGTACTTCAAAGTTTGTTGAATTTTACCTTGTAATTTATGAAATATAGTTAATTTATTAAATATGTTTCATTTATAAAACCAAAAGTTTTGTTTCCTGCTGATGTCAGAAAAATTACAGAAACGAAATAAGGAAATATTGCATTTAATCGCTTAAACTAAATTTTTTTTTTTATCAACATCTCTCAAAGGAAAAAAAATCTAATGTAATTGTTTTTTATGTGGTTTATATAAACAATGGTAGAATGTTACAAAAATTAACAGCGGTCCAAACAGGCCTTTTTGAATCTGGTTTTTGAAGGTTGAATTAATGTGGCAGTTATGCATAGGATGATTATTTAAACCACAACATTTCTTTTTGTGTAGACGTGGACTCACTACAAGAGTACTGTGAAAAAAAATGTGAAATTCACTTCATCCAATGTCACATTTTCTCACAAGCGAAGAGCTTCTTTACATTGTGATCTCATTAAATTTAACTTTTGGGATACTGTGCCTATTACCTCTGGCATACAGAAATGTTTCACACATTTCCAATTGAGTTTTGTGGTCTTCCAGTTAGTACCGTCTTAATGCATAGCCCCCCCCCCCCCCACCAGGTTTGAGACTGCTCTGCATTTTCAGAAACTTATAACACATACAGTTGTGACATGATGGCATTGGGTTGTATCATTATTGTATATAACTGTCTGAAAGTTTGATGCATAATGGATATGATTATGAGGTATTATTTGTTAAATCTCCTTCACTTGAATACACATTTCAGGTCCTGTTGATGTATCCCTTACTGTTCCTTCCCATCAAGAGGAAACAGCCTCAGCTTCATTGAACAGGACGCCACAACGAAGAAAAAAAAAAAAAAGGATGCTATAGAAGAGCTCATACAGGCACAGGAGGAAACTGCAATAACCTTCAAAGAAGTACCCACTTCTTTAAACATTCTTTCATCACAGTTATGTAACATGTTTAAAGATTTTATTGAAGTATATAAGAAAAATTAAAATTGTGATTTTTTTTTTCCTTTTTATTGATTGAATTTGTATTGCTGTATTTCATTTAGATAGGTCACTTTTTAATCTCCCACAGGAGACTGGAGGATAATATGGCCCTGTTTACAGTTAAATTCAACCATTTAAAAATTCATGAAATGTATGCATTGGCTAACAGAGATCAGGAAATAGCAGATTGTTCATTTTAACTTTCCAAACATATGGAAGGATCAAGATCACTAAAAATATTTTAATAAAAACTATTTCCAAATCTTTTTAAAACCAAAATCAATGAATTCCTCACACCTTAAGTAATGAGTCAACTCTCAGTTACATTTAGTTTCATTGTGCATTTATTATTTTCTTTTCTTGCAAAATTTGAGGTATGGCAAAAATTTAACTGCCAGCACAATACATTGCAGCATAAAACATTCGAAACACAAGACATTTCATAAGCAATACTACATTCAAAAACTGAAAACATCACAATCAAAAATTCACAAAGATAAAACTTGGAAGACAAACGCAACATTTGTGCATGCCCTTCTGGTCAATAATGCTTTCCCTCCTTATTTTTGACTGCATTCACACATATAGGTTGGAAAAACACACCCGCAGTCAGTGTTTACCGCTCCAAAAAAAAAACCACACAGTTCACTAGCAATAGTCATCATTACCGCTGAGCATCCATTGCCTCGATGTTAAGAGTCAGAAGTTCTGTCTGAAATAATAAAAAAAACTATGTAATGATAGTTAAAAAGACTGCATAGAAGCATGTGAATTATTAAAACCTGACATTGTGTCAGACAGAAATCTTTACAAATATCCTGAAATTTAATAATGGAAAAAAAATTTTACATAAAGGGTGAGAACAGTGTTCAGACAACATACGTGTATAGTACTACAAGAATAAATTCTGTTTGATAGTTTGTTTAAAGATATCACACCTTTTCTTATTTTATGTCATTGCATAGTGACAGTTTTCATGGAACGTACCATAAATGACTACTAAACCAGACATGCGCCTCAGCCATATTGCTCTGTGGAACTTCTAGCAAATCAATACATGTTTGAATGTGTGTGTCCGTGTTGTGAACCTAATGTGAAGCTTGTTTCTGTCTAATGTTTGGTATAGTGATGCCATGTGGCACCCATAGGCATAAACTCATTGAAAATTTGGAGGGAGGGGTTCAGGCTCAAATAATGGTGTCGTATAAATGCAAAAACCATATAACTGGCGCTTTTAAAAAATTAATCCCCCCCCCCTTTCCACAGACGTTTCCCAAAATTCAAAATCATAAAGGATGATTATTGGCAAGAAGTTGAAATACTATATTTCTCACCAATTGTGCGTTGACGTAGGAAGGCTCTGGATACTTCTTGTCAAACTTTGATGGTGCCACAACAGGTACTCCCAAAAACTCTCTTGCAGGTCGACATATTAGGACATCTCACATACTTATGTAGCATCAACGTATTGATGGCCTCAGTAACTGTATGGATAGAGTTACTCACAGACTGTTCGTACATCCCCAAACTGACGTCTTGACTCAGGCTTCTTTGGTAGGCACCAGTGACATGCACATAGAACCTGCGCAAAAGTCAAACATGAGGTAGTTGTTCAAGATATATTGTAAAACTATTATATTTGAATAAACTAATGTTATGGTAAAGTGCTATGAGAAACTTCTGTTAGAAACAAATGCTAACGCGCTCTCGGAAAATGTAATCATCACCACCCCCCCCCCAAAACATGAAAAACAATGACATATAGTGTAACTATCGGTTAGTAATGGAATGGTCATTATAACGAGCATATAGACTGTATACCGTATCTCTCACTCATCCCCCCATTGCAAAAGTACAAGGGAAGAACATGCATAAGTGAGAGCAGGGCCGCTACTAGGGGGGGAGCAGATGGGTATCGGGCACTAGACCCGAGGGGGGTGCAAATTTCATTCTGATACCTCTCCAAAACGTTACAAAGGGGCATCAAAATACTCGCTTGCCCCGGGTGACCAAGCATCTAGTTCTGGACCTCAGTGAGAGAGGCATACAAGCGAATAGCATTATTATCCATGCAGTGTGTAATCGCTTCAGTACTCACAAAAATAGGTAAACCATTAAGTGAATATTTCATTGGAACAACTGTGATGGACAAAGGGTGATCTAAACAAAATACTGTAAACTTGTTTAGGGTACTTATTAATTTTACACACACATATATATATATACAGGCAAGGCTTGACAAATGGAAAAAATATTTAGGCGCCAGCGTAATTTCTTAGCTGCCCTGCAAAATTTGGTAATCACAGGTTTGAGGTTGTCTCAAGAACGCAATGGGTCCATGTGCCCCTATTCCGCAGGACCCCTACGCTTGGATCTTTGCCGGTCCTTTCCAGAAAAGGTGAATTTAGAGTGTAAAACAATGAAAAATGATAGAAATCGTCCCCGGGTCCCTTCAGCCCCACCCTTGTGGGTACCATGCATGGGCCTCAGGCAAAGTTATATTCTAGGACCCCCCTAATTAACTGAAAGGGCCTGTAGCTTATAAGTTTTATGCTTTCCTCGCGAGAATCATAGCACCAACTCTTACGAGGCCACTTATGCACATCGGGTCGTGCCCGGAAGGGGCCCCACGTGTTAAGACGGCACTGCACAGAACTACATATTTTGTGCATGAGTTTTTCAAAATACTTTTATTTTGAAAGCCTAGTGTTTTTTAATGAATATCAAAATTACCTGAAAACATTGTGAACATAAAAAATGTATAGGCCTAAATAGGCTTACGTTAACTACTTGATTCGTTTTCCATTATTAATAAAAAATCATTCATTCAAAATGAAACACCACTACAACGAATAATTTCTGATTAAAATTATTTTAATTTAAACGTTAATTATTACTTACCTTTCTCTCAACTGTCAGCGGTGTCTCGAGTTCCGACCTATGGGCCAACATCGGCGCAATTCCTCGAACACTTTCCTCGTAGCATTTTTCTTCAACCTAAAAAGGTTCACGAATTCTTTATCCGACAGCTTAAACGCATCCATGACGTATCTATTTCAAACCGGAGCACGCGCAGGCATTTGAGAATCGTAATAATCATTTAACAACACGTAAGTCGACGCCATCGCCATTGTTAAGCCTACTGAAATAATTGTCCTTCCGCTGAACGAGAGGTTCCCGGCTCTCGTTCACAATTGTCCCTCCCAGCGATCCGCATTTATCGTTCACGAAGAATATGGTCGCAAAAACTTCCCTTTTATCGCTCATAACGAGAAATCGCTGAGTGAACGATAAAATCGTTACCGGGGACAAGTAGATGGTCGAGCCCCTGGATCACGAAATAAATCTTATATATAAATGTGAAAGTATGTATGTATGTATGTATGTATGCTCTTTATACAAATCTACAGTTTTAGGCCGATCGTCGCCAGATTTTGCATATATACCAAACAGGACCGGAATTGGACCGTAGGCTACTTTAAAAGTTCGTCAGAGCTGGGCAAATGCCCGAAATGGGCGAAAAACTGTCGGGCAACAATGGTTTTGGGGCCTCGAAAATTACTTTCGGAACGTTTACTTTGGTTACCGTGGTTTCCAACAATGCGTTTCAGACGTGGGGTGATCAGCGAATAAGCCCTTATTTCAAAATTAAATATCTGTACAACAAATATCAATAGAATTATGCGGTAAACGGTACGTTTATTAGCAAAACTGTAAGAATGTTGTACAGAAATTTCGAAAATTTAGTTTTTTTTTTAATTTTTTAAAATTTAAAAAAAACAAAACTGGAGATTTTGGGGTTCCGAAAATCCTCATTTATTTATTTACAATAACCCCAGAAGGCATGAAATGCATGAAAATGAATTTTCGAAATTTCTGTACAACATTCTTACAGTTTTGCTAATAAATGCACCGTTTACCGCATAATTCTATTGATCTTCGTTGTAGAGATATTTAATTTTGAAATAAGGGCTTATTCGCTGATCACCCTGTACCTTTACAATGGTTTGTCACACCTTTAATTCTGTTATTATAACTTTTCCAATCCTCTCAGTAATTGAAGAAAACCCGGGAAGAGCGCCGTTTATTTCTGCTAGCCTATATACAGGGTATCCTGTAAGTGCTAATACGGCCTTTAACTCATCAACCGTCCATCGTAGAGGTACAGTTTCAATTTAAAAAATGCTTAAAAGGCGTGTGAATAATATTCGCTGCACAAGCTGGACGTATGACGTCACTAACAACAGAGGACAACAACTACGACGACAAAATTGGGAATAAAAATGTTCATCGCCAGCTGATGAACTCGATGCTTGCCTCAAATCATCAACACTCTGGCACGAAGTTAAAAAATTATCATTATCCACCAACATGCGAGTTCAACTGAAAAATGACTTAGCACTGCGATCATTTTCACGTCAGTTGATCAAACTTGGCAATGGAAGAATTCCCGTAGAGACCCAAGCACTGGACTCATTACGTTCCCAAATGGATTTTGCCAGTTGTTAAACTCAGTGATGTGCCAAAGGAGAAGATGTCTTCATTCCACGTATGGGGTCATTCAAGTATTACGTCAGCATCGAGGGGGGTTTGAAGGTTGCTTACGTCATCAACCACCCCTTTTTGAAGATATGAAATATTCTAAGCTGCTGACGAAATTTTGCTGACAGGGGGAAGGGTCAGTGTTTTCCTGACAAGTGGTGACACAGGTGGTCAAAAATGGCTGAAAATCTGCTTACGTAATACTTGAATTACGATATCCCAATTATCACTGAAGAAATGCCATTCGCTTCCAAGCGATTACAGTTCCCGGTTCGTTTAGCTTTTCCCATGACAATCAACAACAAAGTGCAAGGCCAGCCGTTAGCAGTGGCAGGTATCAACCAGCTTGAGCCCCTGTATTTCTCACGGACAGCTTTTCGTCGACTGTTCGTAATCCCAAAAATTTGTACATCTACACACCAGATGGAAAAACAAAAAATATTGTGTATCCACAAGCGATTGCCCTGAAGATTTTAATTAAAATATTTAAAAATAAAAGTAATTTTCTCTTACTTGATGCAGAAATTTTTTTGATTAAGAAATAATTAATAAGCTATACGTATATATACATTTTTTACGGGACGGGCAACGTCGCCGGGTATCAGCTAGTAAATAAATAAAAATAAATAAATACAATTGTCTGGCAACTATGGAAATCACGTGATTTCCCGCGCACGCATTTTCAACTCCTGAGCAACTCGTAGAACCTTTTCTCTCCTTTTTTTCCCCTTCAGATATCGGTCTTGATGTCTCTCCAAGGTTCTTCTTCTCCTTGTCTTCGAACACTATCATTAAATCTCATTAAATTCACATTAGCGTCGGACGATGTTATACAATGTATTAAAAATAACGCAAACAACTTTCTACATATATATATAGATAGATATTTATACATAAATCCGTGTACGTACGTACACATGGCATGTTTTTCACATCACTTTTTTACCGATCGTCTTGGGGTATCCGGTAATTCATTTTCTTCTTCGGTGTTTATTAATTCTGTACGTATATATTTTTTGTTCATATAAGTGATCCATCTACACATGGGGGGATAAAAATGGGGGCCCACCAAGTACGTCAAAGGGTTGAGGATATATATATATATATATATGAGAAGATGGAAGTGCGTTGTGTGTGCGTGTGTACGAAAAAAAAAACTCTTCTGGAAAACATGAATGATCGGATTTTGTTTCTCGGACCGATCGGTCATGTTGTATAAGGGGTTGTCATGTGACGTAATTAGAGGGAGTGTTCCACGGACATGAGTTTTCCCGCGCTTCTTGTTTCAACCCCCCCCCCCCCGTCCAAAAAAATTCAATTACTTATTACGAGTCGTGTTTATTGTCTATTTTTCCTTCCGCCATTTTTTATTATTGTTTAATGCTATTCCTTAAAAGTTGTTTATGGTCTATGGACCGGACGGACGGCCATCTTTAGCTCTTTCTATAGCCCTTTTTTTTTGGGATGTCTAGTTTCTGTGGGGTTCGATGATCTTAACCACCGAAGGCGTTTGTATCTTTATATATAAAAAGGGTCTGCGTTGGCGAATTGTTTGTTGGTTTGTTGTTCAACAGAGGAAGTAGACATCTTGACTGGAGGTCTGTCTAAGAAATGCTTTTTTTTCTTCTCTTAATGGATATGTAATTAATAAATTACAGGTTGGATGATGATGATGGAGGAATGTTTTCATCTCACCATATAACCAGTCTAATAAAGGTCGTAAAGTCCATTCATTTACACGAAAAAATTGTTTTTAGTCTGCATCAGTGTTTTTCAACCTCTGGACTGCGGCCCGGTACCGGCCCTGACATCATTCATACCGGGCCGCGAATGACTGGCCATTTAATGCCCCCCCCCCCACTCATTTTCCTACATTCGTGCGTTTGAAAGACCTTTCACTTACAAAAAATAAATAAAATCGTGCTGCCTCCAAAACTACTGGTCTCTCTACACCTTAGGTTTCCAACTGGTGTTGCGTGGAACCCTCAGGTTCCGTGACAGCTTTTGTTTTTGGGTTAGGCATGATCGAACGCCACGGAACCCTTAAAAATCCCGGAGTGCATTCAAAGAAGAAAACTTTCTTGTTATTCATACTCGCAAAGCTGCTCCTTGTTTAGAATTTTAACGAGATAGTGCGGTTTAAAAAAATCCAAGCCACTAGAATGACTAACCAAGAAAGTGTGCAAGCGTGCGAGTGACCAAAACAATGTGTATGTGTATATAGTGAACACATTCTCTTTAATTTCACTTGAGCAGACCTGTTAGTTTCTCTGCGCACAGAATTTCGATATCTACGCAGAATGACAAAATAACATGCTAACTTATATTATACAATACGGGGAATTTTTTTCTGCCCAGCAAAAACTCCGTGTTCACGGAAACATTCCCAGCAGTGTTCGCCAATAAGCATTTAGATGCGTGATTCAGGAATCAAAATTCACTTTTACTCCTCCAAATTTTGTTGAGGAATGAAAATACTCCTTCAAGTTTTAGGTAATTTTTTTTGAAAATAGTTATTTCTCTGGTTTTTATGAAAAAATACCCCTCTTTTTATATATATACGAAGTTGCCCCCTGAAACTTTAGAAGTGAAATTATTCTTCAAAATTATTTTTACACTCATTCTCAGCCATTTTTAGACTAAAACTCCTCTAAACGTCCATATTTTGTAAAATTATTTACCATGAAAAATGGGTACCTTTGTTAGATATTTTTGTCCATAACTAACGAACAGTAAAAAGAAAATTTCATCAGCCGCAAAATATGCTTTCTAGAAAATGACTACTACTCAGGGCCGTCTTAAGAGCATCATGGGCCCCCGGGCCAAGTGGTTTTTTTGAGATAAGTTCAAGAAAATTTCAACCAAATCTCATTTTTGTCAGGCTCCCCTTCTCTTCAGGCTGCCGGACCATGCGTTAAGATGGCACTGCTACTACTACTACTAAATCACACATGCACCTCGTCCATATTCCTCTGCGGAACTTCTAACGATGTATATATTATACTAGCTATAATACCCGGCGCTGCCCGGGTTTTCTTCAATGAGGCTGTTAGAAACACGTGATATCTCCCTCTTTCTTTGAGGGACATGCAAACCGTGTCTAGTTAACCAATATGGCGACTTCCTGTGCGACTCATGCAATAAACAAATCTAGATTTAAAGAAACATAGAAATGAATATATACTTTTCTTTCCTTTTTTTAAGGGGCGCTATGTATTTCTATTCCCCCCCCCCAAACTTCAAGTTAATTATCTGCCTGTTTCAGCTTTCAAAAATGCTTAATTGAAGCTGTGGAGTTTTTTCGATGTACTTTTTATGGGCCCATAATTAATTTTAAAACAACCTAAACTGTATGAATTGATGCAGTTGAATATCAGAAGATAATACGGAGACATTAATTTTCATTCTTCAGAAGATATAAATAAAAAGTTGAAATCAATGTTATTACATGAATACCCAACTCAAAAGTAGGTCCGGCTAATTACTTCATATTCAATCTCCTGGGCTTAGTATACCTCTAAGCAAACACAATATTTCAGAAATCGGGAATTCTATACAATTTTTAAAATTATTGATGTGGCGGAAAACCACACCAAATTTCAGCATTTCTACAGTAAAAGCGGCAATTTTAACAGTGATTTCTATGAGTCTCACCCTTTTCCTGACCCTCAAATCGATGCTGATGATGATTATGACGTCTATTCAAAAAGCCTCACTACTGAGAGTATTGAAATGTAATTGTATTGAATAGTAGTATTGTGTAGTATTGAAAGTATTGGCAAACAATTATAAAGGCATAAACTATTATACATATACATATACTAACAGGATTAAAGAAGTGACAAGCCATTGTAAAGGCATATACACGTCTGAAACGCATTGCTGGGGAACCACGGTAACCAAAGTAAACGTTCGGAAAGTGATTGTTGAGGCCCGAAAACCATTGTTGCCCTACAGTTTTTTGCCCATTTGGGGCACTTACCCTGCTCTGACAAAAATTTAAAGTAGCCTATCGTTCAAGTCGGGTCCCATTTGGTATATATGCAAAATTTGGCTACGATCCATCTAAAATTGTAGATTTGTATAGAGAACATACACACACAGACAGGCAGACAGACAGACAGAAAATCAATTTTATATATATAGATTGAGAGACATCATCAAACTAGAACACCTTCTGACACCTATCAAATAAAAAACACAACTTTTATGATTCTTCGATTCGAATTGGTGACCGATGTTCGATTAATGTGTCATATGAAAAAAAAAACAACCAATGTAGTATGATATTAGTAAATATTAAAAATATATATATTAGTTAAATTATCAAGTTTGCCTCCAAATTTTAACAGTTGCTTTTTGTGTGTAGTAAAATAACGTTAGTAACACTCGTAAAATGATGTCCTCTTTGACTTCCTGTGATTGTAATCAAAATCATATAAAAGGGGCTTGTATGCTTTTTGATTAGGACTCTAAGGGAAGATAAAATATTTACTCTGATATCATACTTTATTGTTTTTTTTTCATTCGCCGCATTAATCAAAAACCGACCACCAATTTGAATCGAATAATCATAACAGTTGCGTTTTTTATTTGATAGGTGGCGGAAGGAGTTCCAGTTTGATGATGTTTCTCTATATCAGCGGTTTTCAACGTTTTTTGACTCGCGGAGCCCTTGGGGTCATTCAAGAATTACGTCGGTATCGAGGCGGGAGGGGGGTTTCGGATTTGCTGACTTTTGATGACAAGGGAGGGGGGGGTTTGAAGGTTGCTTATGTCATTAACCACCCCTTTTGAAGATATGAAATATTCTAAGCTGCTGGCGAAATTTTGCTGACGGGGGGAGGGACAGGTTAGTGTTTTGCTGATAAGAGGGGGAAGGGGGTCAAAAATGGCTGAAAATCTGCTTACGTAATACTTGAATGGTCCCTTTTCTGGTATATAATTTCTGTGGAAGAGCCCCGTAGGTCTATTTTTCATTCATTCATCAAAGTTACTGATTTATTATTATTATTCAAAAATACTTATAATAATTTTTTTTCGAATTTACAGGTTTTTTTTTTGTATTTTTCATGGAGCCTCGATTGAGAACCGCTGCTCTATATAATGCACAGCACAATCATTTTCTAGAAGGCATATTTTGCGGCTGATAAAATTTTATTTTTACCCGTTTGTTGGAAACAATTTGAAGGCTAAAGAAAATTCAGAATCAGTGAAAGAAACAAATTCAGAGCAAAAGAAAATTCAGAATTATTTGAAAGAAACAATTTCAGAGCTGAAGAAAATTCTGAATTAACGAAAAGAAACAATTTCAGAACTAATATACACTATGGCAGAGGTTTCCAACACTTCTGTACTTGCGGAACCCTTGTCTTCTATTACATCTACTACTAAAGCACGCATGCACCTCGTCCATATTCCTCTGCGGAACTTACAAATGAAAGACTGATTCCGGGAACCCAAACAAACATAAATATTTATTTACTATATAGAATTTTTCATTGCGACACCAATGAAAAAGTTTTGCAGCTTCTTATACCGCGCAGAACCTTTTCCAAAGAAAAATCTTTCACGGTACCCTAGACACATGATGTATGTATAACAAGAGTAAAAATGGTGATGTCACGTAGTGTGTATGTGCGAGCCGTCATCTATATAGAAAACGAGTCTAGGAAAGAATAGGAAGATGGATAATAATTTTTTTGTTATTTTCTTAAGGAACAAGAAAAAGAAAGAAAGATATAAGATTAGAAAAATGTCGTTTCGTTGGCGAAGCAGAAAGAGACAAGACAAGTGTGCGGCCATCATTGCGTGCGCCGAGTTTTGTCTCGCTTCTTTTTTTCTTGCGAGTATGGACGATGAGTTTCACGGCCACCCAAGTCGCAACTGACGACCTCAAAAATGCGATAACCGAAAATAATAATAAAGAAATGATAAGGGGAAGAAAGAGAAGAACAAGAACATCATCTTATATACATGTTAGAAAAAAAAAATAGGACAGAACTTGTATTTTCCACTTTACTACAGAAAATTGATTTTTAAAAATTGAATAATAATCGTTACATTTCACAGATTTTGGTGACAGCGTCATCATAACGAGTTCGGAAACCTGGAAAAATTTTTGGGGCCTTCATACAGCTTTTTTTAAAGCCTCGAAAAATTAGGCCGGTGAGGGGGGCACAGCTGGAATCCAAAACAGGCATTCATAATTGCAGAATTTACGAAAAAGCTGAAAAATGCCAAAACAAAAAATTTCAGAACACTAAATAGGAATTAATGAGAATTCAAAATTAATGAAAGAACTGATTTCATAACTATTGAAAGAACTGATTTCATAACTATTGAAAGAACTGATTTCATAACTACTGAAAGAACTGATTTCATAACTACTGAAAGAACTGATTTCAGAACTATTGAAAGAACTGATTTCATAACTACTGAAAGAACTGATTTCAGAACTATTGAAAGAACTGATTTCATAACTACTGAAAGAACTGATTTCATAACTACTGAAAGAACTGATTTCAGAACTATTGAAAGAACTGATTTCATAACTACTGAAAGAACTGATTTCATAACTACTGAAAGAACTGATTTCAGAACTATTGAAAGAACTGATTTCATAACTACTGAAAGAACTGATTTCAGAACTATTGAAAGAACTGATTTCATAACTACTGAAAGAACTGATTTCATAACTACTGAAAGAACTGATTTCAGAACTATTGAAAGAACTGATTTCATAACTACTGAAAGAACTGATTTCAGAACTATTGAAAGAACTGATTTCATAACTACTGAAAGAACTGATTTCATAACTACTGAAAGAACTGATTTCAGAACTATTGAAAGAACTGATTTCATAACTACTGAAAGAACTGATTTCAGAACTATTGAAAGAACTGATTTCATAACTACTGAAAGAACTGATTTCATAACTATTGAAAGAACCGATTTCAGAACTATTGAAAGAACCGATTTCAGAACTATTGAAAGAACTGATTTCAGAACTATTGAAAGAACTGATTTTTCAGAAGTGACGAAAGAACAGATTTTTCAGAAGTGACGAAAGAACAGATTCCAGAACTAATAAAAGAACTAATTCCAGAAGTAATGAAGGAACTAATTCCAGAAGTAATGAAGGAACTGATTCCAGAAGTAATGAAGGAACTAATTCCAGAAGTAATGAAGGAACTGATTCCAGAAGTAATGAAGGAACTGATTTCATAACTACTGAAAGAACTGATTTCAGAACTATTGAAAGAACTGATTTCATAACTACTGAAAGAACTGATTTCAGAACTATTGAAAGAACTGATTTCATAACTACTGAAAGAACTGATTTCAGAACTATTGAAAGAACTGATTTCAGAACTATTGAAAGAACTGATTTCATAACTACTGAAAGAACTGATTTCATAACTACTGAAAGAACTGATTTCAGAACTATTGAAAGAACTGATTTCATAACTATTGAAAGAACTGATTTCAGAACTATTGAAAGAACTGATTTCATAACTACTGAAAGAACTGATTTCATAACTACTGAAAGAACTGATTTCAGAACTATTGAAAGAACTGATTTCATAACTACTGAAAGAACTGATTTCAGAACTATTGAAAGAACTGATTTCATAACTACTGAAAGAACTGATTTCATAACTACTGAAAGAACTGATTTCAGAACTATTGAAAGAACTGATTTCATAACTACTGAAAGAACTGATTTCATAACTACTGAAAGAACTGATTTCAGAACTATTGAAAGAACTGATTTCATAACTACTGAAAGAACTGATTTCAGAACTATTGAAAGAACTGATTTCATAACTACTGAAAGAACTGATTTCATAACTATTGAAAGAACCGATTTCAGAACTATTGAAAGAACCGATTTCAGAACTATTGAAAGAACTGATTTCAGAACTATTGAAAGAACTGATTTTTCAGAAGTGACGAAAGAACAGATTTTTCAGAAGTGACGAAAGAACAGATTCCAGAACTAATAAAAGAACTAATTCCAGAAGTAATGAAGGAACTAATTCCAGAAGTATTGAAAGAACTGATTTCATAACTACTGAAAGAACTGATTTCATAACTACTGAAAGAACTGATTTCAGAACTATTGAAAGAACTGATTTCATAACTACTGAAAGAACTGATTTCAGAACTATTGAAAGAACTGATTTCATAACTACTGAAAGAACTGATTTCATAACTACTGAAAGAACTGATTTCAGAACTATTGAAAGAACTGATTTCATAACTACTGAAAGAACTGATTTCAGAACTATTGAAAGAACTGATTTCATAACTACTGAAAGAACTGATTTCATAACTATTGAAAGAACCGATTTCAGAACTATTGAAAGAACCGATTTCAGAACTATTGAAAGAACTGATTTCAGAACTATTGAAAGAACTGATTTTTCAGAAGTGACGAAAGAACAGATTTTTCAGAAGTGACGAAAGAACAGATTCCAGAACTAATAAAAGAACTAATTCCAGAAGTAATGAAGGAACTAATTCCAGAAGTAATGAAGGAACTGATTCCAGAAGTAATGAAGGAACTAATTCCAGAAGTAATGAAGGAACTGATTCCAGAAGTAATGAAGGAACTGATTTCATAACTACTGAAAGAACTGATTTCAGAACTATTGAAAGAACTGATTTCATAACTACTGAAAGAACTGATTTCAGAACTATTGAAAGAACTGATTTCATAACTACTGAAAGAACTGATTTCAGAACTATTGAAAGAACTGATTTCAGAACTATTGAAAGAACTGATTTCATAACTACTGAAAGAACTGATTTCATAACTACTGAAAGAACTGATTTCAGAACTATTGAAAGAACTGATTTCATAACTATTGAAAGAACTGATTTCAGAACTATTGAAAGAACTGATTTCATAACTACTGAAAGAACTGATTTCATAACTACTGAAAGAACTGATTTCAGAACTATTGAAAGAACTGATTTCATAACTACTGAAAGAACTGATTTCAGAACTATTGAAAGAACTGATTTCATAACTACTGAAAGAACTGATTTCATAACTACTGAAAGAACTGATTTCAGAACTATTGAAAGAACTGATTTCATAACTACTGAAAGAACTGATTTCATAACTACTGAAAGAACTGATTTCAGAACTATTGAAAGAACTGATTTCATAACTACTGAAAGAACTGATTTCAGAACTATTGAAAGAACTGATTTCATAACTACTGAAAGAACTGATTTCATAACTATTGAAAGAACCGATTTCAGAACTATTGAAAGAACCGATTTCAGAACTATTGAAAGAACTGATTTCAGAACTATTGAAAGAACTGATTTTTCAGAAGTGACGAAAGAACAGATTTTTCAGAAGTGACGAAAGAACAGATTCCAGAACTAATAAAAGAACTAATTCCAGAAGTAATGAAGGAACTAATTCCAGAAGTATTGAAAGAACTGATTTCATAACTACTGAAAGAACTGATTTCATAACTACTGAAAGAACTGATTTCAGAACTATTGAAAGAACTGATTTCATAACTACTGAAAGAACTGATTTCAGAACTATTGAAAGAACTGATTTCATAACTACTGAAAGAACTGATTTCATAACTACTGAAAGAACTGATTTCAGAACTATTGAAAGAACTGATTTCATAACTACTGAAAGAACTGATTTCAGAACTATTGAAAGAACTGATTTCATAACTACTGAAAGAACTGATTTCATAACTATTGAAAGAACCGATTTCAGAACTATTGAAAGAACCGATTTCAGAACTATTGAAAGAACTGATTTCAGAACTATTGAAAGAACTGATTTTTCAGAAGTGACGAAAGAACAGATTTTTCAGAAGTGACGAAAGAACAGATTCCAGAACTAATAAAAGAACTAATTCCAGAAGTAATGAAGGAACTAATTCCAGAAGTAATGAAGGAACTGATTCCAGAAGTAATGAAGGAACTAATTCCAGAAGTAATGAAGGAACTGATTCCAGAAGTAATGAAGGAACTGATTTCATAACTACTGAAAGAACTGATTTCAGAACTATTGAAAGAACTGATTTCATAACTACTGAAAGAACTGATTTCAGAACTATTGAAAGAACTGATTTCATAACTACTGAAAGAACTGATTTCAGAACTATTGAAAGAACTGATTTCAGAACTATTGAAAGAACTGATTTCATAACTACTGAAAGAACTGATTTCATAACTACTGAAAGAACTGATTTCAGAACTATTGAAAGAACTGATTTCATAACTATTGAAAGAACTGATTTCAGAACTATTGAAAGAACTGATTTCATAACTACTGAAAGAACTGATTTCATAACTACTGAAAGAACTGATTTCAGAACTATTGAAAGAACTGATTTCATAACTACTGAAAGAACTGATTTCAGAACTATTGAAAGAACTGATTTCATAACTACTGAAAGAACTGATTTCATAACTACTGAAAGAACTGATTTCAGAACTATTGAAAGAACTGATTTCATAACTACTGAAAGAACTGATTTCATAACTACTGAAAGAACTGATTTCAGAACTATTGAAAGAACTGATTTCATAACTACTGAAAGAACTGATTTCAGAACTATTGAAAGAACTGATTTCATAACTACTGAAAGAACTGATTTCATAACTATTGAAAGAACCGATTTCAGAACTATTGAAAGAACCGATTTCAGAACTATTGAAAGAACTGATTTCAGAACTATTGAAAGAACTGATTTTTCAGAAGTGACGAAAGAACAGATTCCAGAACTACTGAAAGAACTGATTTCATAACTACTGAAAGAACTGATTTCAGAACTATTGAAAGAACTGATTTCATAACTATTGAAAGAACCGATTTCAGAACTATTGAAAGAACCGATTTCAGAACTATTGAAAGAACTGATTTTTCAGAAGTGACGAAAGAACAGATTCCAGAACTAATAAAAGAACTAATTCCAGAAGTAATGAAGGAACTAATTCCAGAAGTAATGAAGGAACTGATTCCAGAAGTAATGAAGGAACTGATTCCAGAAGTAATGAAGGAACTGATTTCAGAAATAATGAAAGAAATGACTTCAGAACTAATAAAAAATGATTAAAACGCATTAGGAAAATTTCTCATATGGTGAAATTATTGATATGTGAGAAAATGAAATGTGTAAATGTGAAAAAGAAAATGTGTTGGAGTTTTTTTGGAGTATAGAATGTGTAAGAAAAGAATCAAGTGCGTTCTGTGTAACGTATCCATTATGTGCAGAGCCGTCTTGACAGCCTCATGGATAGAGTGATATTCTGGGGGCTTCTTACATGACTGGAGGTTCCAGCCTTACAGATTTTCATATGTAAAACCAATTTTGAAAAAAAAAAATGAAAGTTAAGAATAATAAATAAAAAAATTTCAGAATTCATAGAAATTCAGAATTAGTGAAGGAAACAATTTCAGAATAGAAGAGATATTGTGAATTGGTAAAGGAAATAATTCCAAAACTCACGAAAGTTCAGGATCAATGGGAGAAAAAAGAACTTTAAAGCTAAAGATAATTCAGAATTAGTGAAGGAAACAATTATTAACAAGGATAATGAAAATTCAGATTCAATGAAAAAAAAACCAGTTTAAGAATTTATAATAATTGATAATGATCTGAATGAAAAAATTTGGGAACTAATGAAAATTTGGGAATCAATCGAATAAAAAAAATTCATAACAATGATAATTCAGAATTAGAGAGAGAAATAATTTCAGAACTAGTGAAATAATTCAGAAATTAGTGAAATAATTTCAGAATTAGTGAAATAATTTCAGAATTAGGGAAATAATTTCAGAATTAGTGGAATAATTTCAAGATTAGCGAAAAAAATAATTTCAAGATTAGCGAAAAAAATAATTTCAAGATTAGCGAAAAAAATAATTTCAAGATTAGCGAAAAAAATAATTTCGAATCCGTAGAAATGCAGAATAGAAAATTTCAGAATTAGTGAAAGGAATAATTTCAAGATTAGCGAAAAAAATAATTTCAGAATCCGTAGAAATGCAGAATAGAAAATTTCAGAATTAGTGAAGGGAATAATTTCAGAATTAGTGAAGGGAATAATTTTTCAGAATTAGTGAAAGGAATAATTTTTCAGAATTAGTGAAAGGAATAATTTTTCAGAATTAGTGAAAGGAATAATTTTTCAGAATTAGTGAATTATATATAGATCACTACTCACATTATCAGCTGAGCTTGCAATTAAAGGTATAAGATGCCAGAAATTTGTATGCGCCGATTACAGACAGATAATTTTGTTATATCAGAATTTGTGCCCAAAATACTTTCTATAAATTCAAAATTAATTAATTTTTTTTTTAAATCAACTAACCGATTCCAATTTTTTGCAGTGAATATTAATTTTTTGAAAACTTAAAAGGGTACTTTCTTATAGTCCGCTGAATATCATTAATCGGGATTTCACTTTATTTCTATTACGCCAGTTTCTCAAATTTTTTGTTCCATCGCCCTCTTCTTCAGAAATTATTCTCTCTCATCGCCTCATAACGCAAGCGAACCCATAGGATCGTATGTTATACTCGTAGCTTCTATCGCCCCTCTGGACCATTCCATCGCTCACCAGGGGTGATATTGTCCACTTTGGGAAACACTATTGCACTGTTCAAAAAATTTTCATGAAGTCTTCATAAATCCATTCAAATGAATTTATTTATATAGTCGATTCCCGTTATTGCGAAAAAAATTGTCCTTTTCACGAAAACTTTTCTAACCTCTTAGATCAATTTACATAGGAACAATGTAAAAATCCGGAATTCTTTTATAACCAAATTTCATTATAAAGAAGTGGTTTCTCTGGTCTCTTGGAGTTCGTTATAACGGTATCAGACTGTATTTCTGACCATAAGGGAATAGAATTATTATAATATCGCTAAATCATTAGCTCTAGTATATGAAATAAGTGCCCGAGTGGTACAGGGGTAAGATGCTCGTCTTCCACCCATGGAAGTTGTCCTCGGTCCCGTAAGTTCAATCCTGGAGAAGAATATAGATAGAAGATAGATAGGAAGAAAACAGTGATTTTAGGGCGCTGATTAAAAATCTCATTAGTTTTGTCTGCTGACTATCCAGTTTTTGTGAAAATTAAATTTCGATGGTAATACCAAAAGCAGCATACAAATCGCATTGGAACTTTGCGTTATAAACAAATACAGTAAATCATTGGCAAAGACGTTTCAGTGATTTTAGGGTGATTTTGGGGCGGTGATTACGAATCTGGCCTGGCATCGGTTCTGTCAGATTGGCTGTAGTTCTTGAGACAACGTGAAAATTAAACTTCAATGGTAATACCATGAGCAACGTACAAATCACATAGAAACTATGCGCTATATATAAAGACAGTAAGTTACTGGCAAAAATATTTCAGTGATTTTAGGGCGACTCTGGGGTACTGATTCCGAACCTGGCATTGGTTTTACCGAATTGGCTCCACTTTTCGGGATAATGCATACTTTCAACAATGTGATTTGTATGCTGCTTACGTATTAAAATTGAAATTTCCGCTTTATCTCAGAAACTAGAGCCAATCTGACAAAATCAATGGCAGATTCGGAATCGGCGCCCTGAAATGACTAAAACCACTGAAATATCTTTGCAAATGATTTACTGTATTCATTTATAACGCAGTTTCAATGTAAGTTGCTTATGGTACTGCCAGTGAAATTAGTAAGTGAAATTAGTAGAAAAACTAGAGCCAATCTGACAAAACCAATTCCAGATTCAGAATCAGTAGCCCCAATGCTTCAACATACCCTAAAACCATTGAAATTTCCTTAAGAACATGAAAAACAGTTTTTTGTGGTTGAGCAGTATTATTGGTGGGAGTGGATTTTCCATATACCATTTACTGCATTACAATTCCCACAATCGATACTTGTAAAATAAAAACTAAATCTCTAATTACCAATTTTGTCTGCCATTTTCGCCTTTAGCAGCCAGTGACGTCTTAACGCATGGGTCCACCCGGGCACGGCCCGGGGTCCTCAAGAGAAGAGGGGCCTCACAAAAATGGGAACTAAATGAAATTTTCGAGAATTTTCCAGGAAGGGCCTCAGAAAAATCAATCGGCCCGGGGGGCCCCATGAAGCTCTTAAGACGGCCCTGTTAGCAGCATGAAATCCATACAAATTAGTTGCTTTTCTTCAATTTACACATTTGTTGTTGAACAGTGTTATTAATTCATTCATTGTAAATGGTCACTAATTCTTAATTCTCAAATTATTATTATTTTATTAGTTCGTTGCGTTTCACTAATTCGGAACTAGGAAGCATTTGAAATCAATGAATTAATAAAAGAAAAATTTCAGAATTAATGAACGTTAAAAAAATTGATAAAAGAAAAAAAACCACTCAGAATTATAATATGCATACATATATTAGTATATTATGTACTACTATGAAGATTCAAAATTAATGAATTGAGAAAAAAAATTAGAATTAGTTTTAACATGTAGAATTAATAATGGAGAAAAAAATTCAGAATAAGTGAACATTTAATAATAGAAAAATTCAAACTTAGTAAACATTCAAAAACTGATGGGAAAAAAATTAAGAATTAGTGAAAATTTAAAGAGGAGAAGAATTCATAATCATTGACCTGATAAAAACGAAAAAAAAAATTAAAAATTTATGCAGTACAATTATCGTATTTTCCAGCGGCAGGGAATACCGCTTAGAATGTTTCCCCGTTTAGTACAACAAAAATTCGTGGTCCCAACCCTTACTAATTCTCATTAGGAGATTTTCCGTTTAAAGCGTTTTTCCCACTTACAAAATTTTTTCGAGAAAAAAAAAGTTAAAAATGGAGATCCACTGCAGATGGCATTGAAAATAGTAGATAGGAGTAGAGAAAAAAACAGACTAATGTTTCTGCTAAAACGTCACCCCTAACATTGCTCAAGATTTCATCATTGGTGAATGAAGTTTTCACATATGGCTGACGATGATATTTTCCTTAAAGTAACGAAATTTGCATCTGTGGATTATTCGTAAGAAATTATGGCGTTGGATCACATGCTGAAAATTAGATTTCCAGAGAGAAAATAAACATTCATCATAGATCTTACGGATACATAACTAATTCGAAACCGAAAAAAAAAAAAAAAACCACGTGAATTTATTAACACAACACCCAATTACAATAGACAACAGCCCGGTCACATCAAGGTCCGTTATCGAGACGTCCACCCCATACAAGAACCTAAAACAAAAATAGATTATGATCAAATTAATTAATATAAACACATTATACACATACATACATATAGACAATCTCCGGGCAAATAGTTTTTGAACTCATCTCCATGTATTTATTCATTCATTAAAATATACACTTGAGTATAATATTACGACGCTTTTTTTTTAGAGCTCAATGACTCAAAACATTCTAGGAGGAAAGAAAATAGACATTTTATTTATTATTCCGTGTCGAACAGTTACATGCTATATACAAGAGAGATCTTATTGCGTCATTAAAGCAAATGCGAAAATAATCGCCTCCTTGAAGTTGGGGGGGTTCAAAAAAGGCATCAAGGTGTAACGAATACCTTTAAGAACGAACTGCGGTCAGACCACAACATGGAGAGGAGAGAGAGAGAAATATGGCGGTCAACTGCAATTATTTCCTATGGTGGATGGCTTTCAGAAAAAGATTCCTCTATGGACACGACACGCGTGTACGTGTGAGGGCTCCTTTTCTTATTCTTTTTTTTAAAAAAAAAAAAGGAGGTAAGAAAATATAAAAAAAGAATTCCTTACCACACACAAACCGTGACCAGAAACGGAAAGTTCTTCGGTTATTATTTACATTTTGTTGCTCTTCTTTTCTTGTTTCCTTACCTTCATTATCATGATCATTTCCTTGGAAGGCATATACTGTGTATATAAAGACAAGGAGGAGGAGGAGGAAGAAGAAGCGAGCTTCTCGCGTTGACGAAATATTAAATGTTTCTGAAAAAGGAGGGAGGAAGAGGAAAAAACCAGTAAATTATTTTTTCTCCCGCGTAAATTTTCCCGCCCCGTCATCGATCTGGGACGCGATTGGACGGGGATCGAGTCACGTGACGAGAGTCTTCAACGAATCGCGTATCTTCCTAGTCCGGTCGCAATGCATTCTGGGATGATTTCATTTGAATAAATTTCTACTTTAGTTTCGTATTCAAAGATTCCGCTGTGTGTTTGGCGCTTGTTAATCACGAATGTAAATTTTTAATTAAGGGCGGGGGGAATCGATTAGAACAGGTGGGTCTTCAATGCATGGCCCGCGGGCCTCGGGAGTTTTTTTGCCATGAGTTGGTGGCCCCGCGGGGTTCGGGGGAAGTTTCAGTTTGGTCCGCCGTGTCTGAAAGGTTGAAGACAACGCGGATTAGAATTTTAAATTTGTTGATTATATAAATTTTTCTATTGAATACCTCATGAAACCTTGTTACAACGATACTCGATATAACGATAAATCCTTATACAACCGGGCGGGGGGGGGGGTCGTCAATCATTCAGACACGGTGGGCCAAAATGAAACTTTTCACAGCAGGGCCGTCTTAAGAGCATCATGGGCCTCCGAGCCAAGTGATTTTTCTGAGGCCCTACCTGGGAAATTCTCAAAAAATTCTACTTCTCGTTTTCCTGAGGCCCCTCTTTTCTTGACACCCCGGGCTGTGCCCCTTGTGAGTCCATGCGTTAAAACGGTAGTGTTCTACAGAGCCCGCTGGCCACCAACTCATGTAATTTAGTGCTATCTTAATAGAAGAGACCAATGGGAGCCCCGAGTTATAGAAAGACAAAAATTAATTGAAGACGTATTTATTTTGAAATTATTTGCTTCATTAACTCTAGGATTAATCGTTTTTCAATATTTTCAACCATTTTCTGAAAGTGACCGGCGGGCCCCAACAAAAGTGCCGGAGACCAAATGTGACCCTCGGGCCATGCGTTGATAACGGCTACGGCCACATGTGGTCCGCAGGCTAAAGGTTTACCATATATGGCTTAGAGGGTGGATCGAAATGAATTTCTTAGCCTTCAAATAGCATTGAAATTAACAGATTTTGATTATGTTAACATATAAAGGTATTCTCTTTCGAAATTTTAATTTAAAAAAAATATTTTTTGCATTAAAAAATAAAAAAATTTTGGTCTTTTCCGGAAGGGGGGGGGGGGCATGAACCCCATGCCCTGCCCCTGCGTACGTCTTTGATCCCACCAATATGCGTTAGGAGGTAGAGGGCAGAGCTGACGAAATTTTGCTGACGTCGGGGGGGGGGAAGGGGAGTCAGAGTTTTGCTGACTTTTGCTGACTGGGGGTGTCAGAAATGGCAAAAAATTTGCTGACGTAGTACTTGAACGGTTCCTAAACCTCCTAGAGTATTAATGAAGTTGTTGCCGTGAAGCTACTTTCTGTGTAGTACACAAAAGTGTTGTCCAAAAAAACTATTTTACAGGGTGATTCACAACGAACTGAATATTATTTATCAGTTAAAATCGTCACACATACATACATACACACACGAACTTAAACATCCATATACTCTCTTGTCCTTCCTCTTCGTAGTGGTCCCCCGAGGGCCGGTTAAGAGGGCAGCCAATGCCCGCAAACGGGCAGGTACTGCCAGAAATCCCTCTAATAAAACACTTATAAATGCATTTGGCGGTGGTACCAACAACGCCATTTCAGAAGAATTACTAAAAAAATGAGAAAATTTTTTTTTAAAAACAGATCGAAATACCCAATTTTTTTTTACTTTATGTCAAGAATCACGACCGAATTATTTACTTGTGACATTTTTTTCATGTGAAGTATAGACATGCATGGGGTGGTCTATGCGTTAATGGTCTCACGTCCTTACAGTGATTCTCTTTTTGTCTCCCACGGATCTCTTACCGTAGTGAACATGCGGCTTCCCAGAAAGTTGAACAAAGAACCGCTTCGAAGACTGCACAGGTGCGCATAAATATCTCCAGCTTGCCGCGACGCCCCTGACAATGTTTGACGACGCAAACTTTTAGAATCACAGTCTTAAAACCTTAAGAAAACGAAATTGATGATGAAATATGAAGAGATGATTTTGAACAGCAATTTATATATATAAAATTGATTTTCTGTACGTCTGTGTGTGTGTATATATATGTTCTCTATATAGAAATCTACAATTTTAAATGGATCGTCACCAAATTTTGCATATACACCAAATGGGACCCGACTTGAACGATAGGCTACTTTAAAATTTTGTCAGAGTAGGGCAAATGCCCCAAATTGGCAAAAAACTGTCGGGCAACAATGGTTTTTGGGTCTCAACAATCACTTTCGGAACTTTTACTTTGGTTACCGTGGTTCCGTAGCAATGCGTTTCAGACGTGTATATGCTTTTACAATGGTTCGTCGCTTCTTTAATGCTGCCAGTGTTATGTATAATAGTTTATGCCTTTCTAATGATTTGCCACATTTCCAATACTCCCAGTAACGAAACGTTTTGAATGACGTCATAATCATCATCAACATCGCTTTGAGGGATAGGCAAAGGATGATCCCCATAGAAATCAGTGTTAAAATTTCCGATTTTACTGTATAAATGCGGAAATTTGGTGGGGGTTTTCTGTCACATCAATAATTTTAAAAATTGTATGGAATTCTCGATATTGAGTTCGCTTAGAGATATACGAAGCCCAGGGGATTAAATATGAAGTAATTAACCTGACCTACTTTTGAGTTGGATATCCATGTAATAACATTCATTTCAACTTTTTATTTATATCTTCTCAAGCATGAAAATTAATGTCTCCGTATCGTCTTTCGATATTCAACTGCATAAATTCATATAGTTTAGGATGTTTTAAAATTAGTTATGGACCCCGTAAAGTGCATCGAAAAAATTCCACAGCTGTAATTAAGCATTTTCGGAAGCTGAAACAGACAGATGTGGATAACTTGAAGTTCAGGGGGGGGGGGGATTGAAATACTTAGCGCCCCTTAAAAAAGAATAAATTCATTTCTGCGCTTCTTTAAATCTAGATTTGTTTCTTTCATGAGTCGCTCAGGAAGTCTCCATATTAGTTAACTTGAACGCGGTTTGTATGTCCGTCAAAGAAAGAGGGAGATATCACGTGATCCAAAATGTTTTATTAAAGAAAACCCGGGCAGCGCTGGGTAGCTGTTTTTGCTATTTTTGCTATATTAATAGCAAAAAACATATACATGATATTTTTTGAATACATATACATGATAGTGAAATTAAGCAATCGAGGGTACGGGGTATTGCAATGTGGCAGTACTTCTGATGGTTCAACGTAGTGTCAACGCAAATTCTACCGCAAGTCATTTGATACCGCATTGTTTGAAGCAGCATAACCTTGATGTTCCTCGCACCAAATAAAAAAAAAAAGCAAACTCTAATCCAATCCGAAGGTGCATAGGCACCCTGGAATGGTTGATAGCACCTACCGCAGCAAATCCGTCTGAAAAATATACAGTTGAATCCCGTTATAACGAACTTCGAGGAGACCAGAGAAATCACTTCGTTGTAACGAAATTTCGTTATAAAGGAATTCCAGATTTTTACATTGTTCCTATGTAAACTTATATGGAGGATTAGAAAAAGTTTTCGTTATAAAACGAAATTCTCGCTATAACGGTATTCGTTAAAACGGGATTCGACTGTAATATTTGTTTCTGGTGAAGTTCTGTTGATCACTCTCTAAAAACCCACCCTCTACCGCCTTTGCTACTGCAATTCCACCCTACATTCTATCGTCCAAAAAATGCTGGTTTTGGTATCTTTTATCCCCTCTTGAAGTTTGTCTCATGAATTTAGAATCACCCTGTATGTATTTATTTATCTAATCTATGTGTTTATATTTCGTTTGCTAGGATGCCAAGATCGAAATCCACTCTTCTCCAAAGAATGTCAGGAAGAAGTGGCGGCCAGAACACATGTGAAAAATCGAGAGAGAGAAATGCGTACATACTCTGAAGGCTCTCTGGCTGCGTTTTTTCCCATAATTATTATTATTTTTTTTATAAGGGACCGTCAAAGTATTACGTCATCATCGATGACGGGGGCGGGATCCGATTTGCTGACTTTTGATGACAGGGGGGGGGGGAGAGGGTTTGGATAATGCTTACGTCATCAACCACCCTTTATGAAAATATGAAATATTTTTAATGGCATCTTACTCGGTGCACCAAAAATGAGAAAAACCTTTCGATAGTTGGTGGGCACCTGAACTAACATTCCCCCTATTGATAACTGCCCTACAGAGCCTCTTTAGTGATCACTAAATGTTTCGCGGATCCAGGTCTCGGGGCCGCTGAAGTGCTCTGGAACTGTGTCACGCATCACTCAAGTGATCCGTAATTACATGCCGCGGATCACTTAAATAATCTGAGAATGTGCAGCGGTTAACTTGAGTGATATAGAACCGCACTGGGGGGCCACTTAAGAGCTCTAAAACTACGTCACATGTCACTCAAGGGATCTCTAAATCTGTCACGGATCGCTTAAGTGTTCTCGAACTGTGTCCTGGGTCATTTAAGTGATCTGAAAATGTGCCATGGGCCGCTTAAATGTTCTGTAATTGTACCACGGGACACTTAAGCGATCTGTAGATGTGCCGCTTGGTCCATTTTCTTACAAAATTAGGTTTGAGGAGGGTAGGCCACATCCAATAACTCCCCGGGGACATACTTGGTCCGCCGGTCAAGGGCCTTTATGCGATTTATCATTGTATGGCTTAGAGGGTGGGTCGCAATGAATTTATTAAAGATAAATTTTGAGTTCATATCCTTCAAATAACATTGAAATCAATAGAAATTGATTATAATAACATATACAGGTATTTTCTTCGAAATTTCAATTTAATTTCGTTATTTCCTTTATTTTGCATTAAAAAAATAAATTTTTGATCGTGGAGGGGGCTCGAGAGAACCCTATGCCTCCCCCCCCCTCCCGTGTACGTCTCCGATCCCACCAATATGCGTTAGTATTCAAAGGGGCAGAGCTGATGACGAAATTTCGCTGACAAAGGGGGGAGGGGGGGGGTCAAAAATGGCAAAAAAATTGCTTACGTAATACTTGAACAGCCCCTAAGCATGGTTTTTCCCTCAGGACCGTCATTTCAACTTCTTCCGGGGAGGGGGGGGGGGCAAATCACATGTACTCAATGTATGAATATATACCATTTTTAGTGTGCCCCTGCTCCCCCTAAATGACGGGCCTGTTTTCCCTCCTTATCTTCATCCTCACATGCTTATTTACACACATGGTACATTGGCGTACGCAAAGGGGGAGGGGAAAAAACGTAACCCCCCCCCCTCCTGAGAAGAAAAAAAAAATTGAAACCTCCCTTGAGAAAAGTCTGCGTACACCTATGAAAGGGTACATAGCAAACGGGGGGGGGGGGGGAGTATGGCATTTTAGTGGTGAACCGTTGATCCTAGAGGTACGCTTCCGAGTAGAAAAAGTTTCCAAATAACGTGTAGTACTCAGAATACAGTCGAATCCCGTTTCAACGAATACCGTTGTAGCAAAAATCTCGTTTTATATAACGAACACTTTTCTAGTGTCCCCCCCCCCCCCGTATAAGTTTACATAGGAACAATGCTAAGGAACCTGAAATTCCTTTGTAACGAAATTTCATTTTAACGAAGTGGTTCCTCCGGTCTCTTGGCTTTCGTTATAACGGGATTCGACCGTAGTATGTCATACATGTTGCAAGGGTTTGTATAGTTATTAGAATAAAAAAAAATATTTTTTATACAGTCCTCGTGCGCCGAAAACCCAATTAGGAAGTTGTTGTCCTGTCTCTCATGGTGAGAAAAAAACTGCACTTCACCTCAGCGGTCCAGGAGATTTTTTTCGGCACTTCGTTGGTACAGTTCGTACTGTATAGTGATGCGGCCCTATGTCGAGATGGACTGTTACCTGCGTAAAAGTAACGGAGACAAATACAGTAAAGGGGTCATTCAAGTATTACGTAAGCAGATTTTCAGCCATTTTTGACCCCCCCCCCAGCAGCTTAGAATATTTCATATCTTCAGAAAGGGGTGGTTGGTGACGTAAGCAACCTTTAAACCAACCCCCCCCAACAAAAGTCAGCAATCCGAAACCCCCCCTCGATGCTGACGTAATACTTAAATGACCCCAAATAAAAAATAAGTCTTAATCAATTCAGACCGTGAATAAGTTTTTTTTCAGAGCCAAAAAACCATGTCTTAGCGTGGCCTGGATCTAAAATTTCCGCGCGTACGCGTCATATCATTATTTTAGTGTGTTATTAAGTTTAAAATGGCAACTGGAACGCATCATCAAAGAAAAACAATTGTTATTTTTTATATGAATGCGCCATCTAGTATGTAATGGCTCTTAAAACTCCACAATGAATAGTCAGTTTCCATACAAAAAAACGGAAAATATATTCTAAATAACATAAATATAAATTTATAAAATCTGTTAACTTGTGATTTGATATAGTGGCAATTCCAATAAAAGTTAATGTTTTGAAAAGTTATAATTTATCAGAAATTAATATTTTTCTTCGTTGCTGTGTTTCACAGGCCGAATTCATCATTTAATTTGAGCGGTTAATTGATCAATTGTTAATCGCAGTCGAAGACTTTAGTTGAGTTGCCCAGCCGCTGTGGTGGTCGAGTGGTTATAGTGACGGACCCCACAGTGGTGGTCGGCTGAAGTTGGTTTTCTGTGGTTCCCAACTTCAAGACGCGAATGCGAGCCGATAAGTCTCGCCACCCTACAACGTTACAAATATTCAATCATTACACTTCACTCACAATTTGAAGTATAGATGACAGCACTGAAATATCATACATAACACTAGCTACACACTCAGACTGTTAGGTGTACACACTCACTTTGTTCCAGACTCTGCCACGGGGGCAACGGGATAAGTCCGGTGGCAGAGACCCTGGCGTTCATTCATTCATTAACGGTAGTCCCAAAAAAAGAAGTCATAATGTTTCCTAACAGGACATGGTCTTTTTCCAGAACAACCTCCACCGCTTCGAAATCCCCAAAGCCCTGACTGTAGATGCGGCGGAAACGAGTTGCATTAGGCCAGGAATTCAACACAGTGTAGCGGACGGGTGGTATATATAATACTGCAATCTCCCACTCCTGCAAGACTCCATATTCTCGGAAAGTTATTTTACGTGCTTGAGGATCGCATCAAATTCAGGAGACAAAAACCCCAAGGCGATGAAACTTAACTATTTATTAATAACGATTAACAAGGTTAAAAACATTTTAGGTTGTAGTTATAAAAACATGCTAGCAGCCAGCATCCGACCAGCCGGAAGGTTAAGTGTTGAAAGGCCACAAGCCAAAGCCATAATTCGTCTGACCGAGGTATAAGGCCACAAGAATAGTGACGATCTTCATTTTATAGCCGAAGATCGAAGTAGCGCATGCGCCGCTACATAACTCCATCCTCAGTCTAGTATAGACGATATTTGACTCTTTTTTTCTTCCACTCCTGGTTATGTAATCATGGCTCTTTGGTCGATCTCCTGGTTGAGCGTCTGACGTTGGTCGCTGGCTCGATGATTCAGACGAAGTCTTGACATCGGCAGGTATCATATACGCCGGTTTGATTCGATCTATATTCACCAATTTTTCTCCTGTATTGAAAAGAATAAAAAAGTTTTTAGCGAAACGTTTTTTTTACCAAAAATGGTCCTTCGTAAGGAGGTTGAAGAGACCTTTTAGTTGCACCGCGCCGCACAAACACATGTGAGCAAGATTTAAGTTCAGCTGGTACGTAAACTTGATGTGATGAGTGATGTTTAGCGGGCACTGGTTTCACTTTGCTCATTAATTGTTGAAGCTCAGGGGCATAGTCAGCTGTCTTTAGAGGATTTCTTGGTTCAACGACCATGTCCCCAGGTAGACGTAGTACAGTACCAAGAGTGATCTCAGCTGACGAGGCATTTAGGTCTTCCCGATGAGCTACTCTGAACCCCAGGAGTACCAGTGGCAAGGCATTCACCCAGTTCAAATCTTTGTGGCACATTAGAGCTTGCTTGAATGGACGATGTATCCGCTCAATCATTCCATTGCACTTTGGGTCGTATGAAGTTGTCCTAGCAATTTCTGCACCCATGAGCTTGTAAAGGGCACGCACCAAGTGAGACTCAAACTGTCTACCCTGATCGCAAGTGATCCTCAGTGGCACACCAAATCTGCTAACCCAATTAAACAGGAAAGATTTTGAAACTGTTTCCGCAGATATGTCAACAAGAGGGACCGCCTCAGGCCAGCGCATAAAACGATCAATAATTGGTAAGCAATATCGGTATCCCTGACAAGGGTAAAGGCCCCACTATATCTAAATGTACATTTGCGAAACGTTCATCAGGTGTTTTAAAACGCATCAAAGGAGATTTTGTGTGCCGGAATACTTTAGTCTCCTGACAAGAAATGCACATTCTACACCACAAATATTTTTGCTTATTAGGCCACACATATTTTGAAAAAATAAGATTTTTTGTAGTTCGAATCCCGGGATGGGAAAGAGTCGTGCAATGAATGAAAAACTTCATTTCTCAAAGTTGCGGGAACATAGGTTCGAGCTTTTTCATCGTCATCACAATACAACGAAATTTCCGAATCCGGAATTTGAACTAATACGAGTTTTACACCTGTTTTTTCTTTCCCACACAAAATTTTCTTTAATTCAGGATCTGACCGCTGCTCCCGCTCCCAGAACGATAGATCAGCGATCGATCCAAATTCTATCTCAGAAATCCTGGAAAACGAATCTTCGACAATATTGCTGTTGCCCTCTAAATATCTGATGTCTGAGGTAAACTGTGCAATAAAATCTAACTGTCGTGAACGACGTGGAGATGCATTTTCATTCTTCTGTTTCAAAGCATATACGAGGGGTTTACGATCCACAAATAAAGAGAAAATGATCTATCCTCAAGCATATGCCTAAAATGTATAGCCGAATGAGCAGAGCCAAAAGTTCTCTATCGTAAGTAGAGTATTTTTGTTGCGTGGATGTTAAACCTTTTGAAAAAAAAAAAAACCCCTAAAGGTCTAGGACCGTCTGAAGAATTTTCTTGTAGAACGGCATAGCAAAATTACTACAATCCGAAATGAGAGCAAGATTAGCTGATGGAAAAGGATGATATAACAAAGTTGCAGGGGCGTAGCCAGAAATTTCGTTCGGGGGGGGACCACTTTCATTTTGGGGGGGGGGGACCAAAGTGACAGAACAATGGATTTGGTCATCTTTTTCCCTTTTTTCGGTCATTTTCTCACATTTCGGGAGGGGGGGGACCAGACCCCCAAGTCTCCCCCCTCGCTACGCCCTTACAAAGTTGCATCGGCTAAAATTTATTTCGACTTCAAAAATGCGCATTTTTCAGTTTCTTCATTCCACTCGACAGTGCATTTGTTTTTGTTTTTTTCGTTTGAACCCATTAACAATTTATTTAGGGGCGATAAATATTCAGTAGCTTTTGGACAGAAACGTCTGTAAAAATTAATCATTTCCAAATATTGTCGAACTTCTTTAATAGTTTTAGGCTTGGGAAAATTTATAATGGCATTGAATTTTTTTTTTTCATCGGTTTAATTCCGTGACTATTAACTATATGTCCCAAAAAGAGAAATTCCAGTTTTGGCGAATTCACTTTTATCCAAATTAATAGTTATGCCATAGTCCAAAAATCTCCGAAACACCGTTTCCAAATGTTTTTGGTGCATTTCGACATTTTCACTGGCCACAAGGATGTCGTCCAAATACGGAAAAACATAATCCAGACCCTGGACCACCTCATTAATGAAACGTTGGAATGTTTGAGCGGATCCACAGAGCCCAAAATTCATAACGGGGAACTCAAACAGACCAAAAGGTGTAATAATGGCTGTTTTAGGGATATCGGGGGGATGAACCGGGATTTGATGGTAACCAGGTCCAATTTGGAAAATACTTTTTTGTTATATGTTTTGAAAATCTTGAAGGTAGGAAATTGGATACCTATGACTTGATTGGATTACCTACACTTGATTCAACCGTCTATAATCCCCTGTAAGAAATCAATCGCTAGTCCCTTTAGGAACCATGTGGAGAGGGCTAGACCAGTTACTGCGAGAGGGTCTGCAAAATCCCTTCTCCATCATGTACTCAAATTCCCTTTTTGCGATTTGTAATTGAGACGGATTCAACCTACGGGCTCTAGCTACATACAATAGAGGGTCCCTTAGTTGTTATATAGTGAACTTTTTGAAGATTTTCTTTGCGACTGGGCTTAGGATACAACTCAGTAATTTCTTTGTATTTGCTAAGCAGTGAATGATAAGGATTATCTCTAGAAATTGTTTTGATCGTTTGGATATGTGAAAGAAAAACCTGGCCTCTTGAGATGAATGTTTTTTTTTGGTTCCCTCAAACATTTATATATAATGTCCACTAATAGGCCGTAATGTGAGAGAAAATCGGCACCTATAATGGGTTTCGAAACTTCAGAGATTACAAAAGGCCATTGAAAATTTTGATCAAGGCCAAAATTACGTGCCAATAATTTTGAGCCGAATGTGCGTATTTTTGTTTCATTTGCAGCTATAAATGCGAGTTTCGCAACTGGTAATTTTTTTTGAAAGATACGAGAAACAGGGTAGCAGCTTACATCGCTTCCAGTATCGATCAAAAATTTCGTTTTGGAAATTTTTTCAGTTACGAAAAGCCTGCGACGTGTGTTCGCCGGTTTATCAAAAAGTTGTCGCAAATTTTTTTCCGGCGAAACTAGTTTTGAATCTACAAATGAACAAGGCAGGCTTAACGCACCTTGTTTGCACGATTTCCAAATTTTTTATGATACCAGCATTTTCCCCATTTTGGTTGAGAAACAGGATTTGTTTGCGCTGTATCAGAGCGAATATATACGCGCTTAACTGAATCCTTTTCCTTTCCTTTTCCATTTTCCTTTCTCAACTGAGCAATGCAAGACTCCAACCGGTCAGCTTGGTTTTGCAAATTATCCACTTTCTTACTTGAATGCGCTTTGTCAATTTTTGCGGACTCGTCGTCGACAGCCATGACTGCATTTTTCAGAGCATTCGCAAATTTTGTCTGCCAAAACAGCGAGTCTTGACAGTTCATTCTCACTAGCAGCTAGCAAAATAGACCAAGTGGTTGAGGGCAAACGATTCAACCATAAATTTTTTAGGAAAGAATTTTCAACTAAACCTTTCACTTAGACCCTACATTTCCCGTAAAAGGAATGACGGTTTTTTTCATCTCCCAATTCCAAGTGTTCTAACAAAGTTTTAAACTTTTTTGCTTGAGAGTCCTCAAACGTCGAAATTAAACGAGTTTTTAATACTAAATATATAAGGATTTTCCTGAGGTGGTCTGTAAACAGTATTGGTCGCGTGACTCGGTGTTTGCGGATCAAGAGCAGCTACTAAAGTGTGTAATTTAGTAATCTCACCCTTTATGCCCGACATAAAAAAATTTGCCTCTAATTGCGAGAAATACAAGCGCACATTATTGGGCCAGAAAGGGGGAATTTTAACTGAAACCCGATTAACCTCAAAATTGGAATTCATAGTATTAGCTTCGATATTGCCCATCAATTATGATATTATTCGACACGCCGGCCGTGGCATTTTCCTCGTTTGGCATTCTGCAATTTATCAAGGGGAAAAAAAATTCAAAAGCATAAAAATTTGAGTGCGCACCGAAAGTATTCACCAGCAACCAGAAATAAACGTTTTTTTACTCACGAAAGCAGGTTACAAACTTCACGGCAATCCAAAGCAGTTCATCGTGTAGGTTGTCAGGTCACCACATGCAGCGGACGGGTGGTATATATAATTTTAAGGAGACACCAGCGAATAAGGCGAATACACGAAAACAAAAATATAAAAGTCCCCTAATGTGCATTTCAACACCAATGGGTGCCGTCTTCGGAGGAAAATTTAACCACTAGTCACGCTGACCGAGTTTCTGACCACGACGTTTCAAAGTGAACAGACAGACGTACTTCTTCCGCTGAGCAACCGAGCGTTAAGATTTGGTATTCAACCCAAGTGGGAAACTCGGTCAGCGTGACTAGTGGTTAAATTTTCCTCTGAAGACGGCACCCATTGGTGTTGAAATGCATTAGGAGTTTTTATTTTCGTGTATTTGCCTAATTCGTTGGTGTCTCCTTAATATTCTTGGGCAAAGTTGATCAACTCTTCTATGGTATATATAATACTGCAAACGTTTATTCCCGTATTTCCGCCCATGGAGACTGTCATAACTGTCAATATCAGAAGTAGGCACAATCTGCAATCGTAATTAAAATTCCAAAAACACTGAACGCAAAACGTTAAACCTGACAAATATGTGAGATGGATATTCATAATTTTTGGCATAATTATCATAATATAATTTATATTATGAAACTCTATGTGTGTGTGTATATTCAAGACTTTATTAAACGTTAAAAATTCAAAAAAATATATATATCGTTGAAAAAACGGGCCAAATGTATAAAAAAAAAATCGGAACAACGAAAATTGCAGGAATGTCCCGTAATACGGGACACAAGTGGTCCGTCAAATTGATTGGGATAAATCCATGGCTTCGAGGGTCGAACGTGCCCCCCCCCCCCCCGGGGTTATTATATGATGAGGCCAGCCTCCTCAAACCTAATTTTGTAAAAATGAAGTAATTGGCACATTTAGAGATCCTTTAAGTGACAGGCCCAGTTTTAGAGCACTTTAAGCGGCCCGTACTGTACTTCGACATCACTCAAGTTACCCGCAGCACATTCTCGGGTTATTCAAGTGATCGTCGGCATATTTACGGATCGTTTGAGTGACAGAACCGGGTGAAAGTTCCAGAGCACTTAAGCGGGCCGCGACACAATTCTAGAGCTTTAAGTGTGGTCCAGACATATTTTCAGATCACTTAAAAGATCCACGGAGCATTTTAGAGATCACTAAAGTGGCTCTGACCTGGGTGACAAACTTAAAAGGGCTGGGAATTTAGGTGGGTACAAAAAAAAGTTATAAAATTATCGAATTTTGATTTGAAGGGGACGGAAAAACGGGAGTTTGCACCCCCCCCCCCCAATAAAAGTCCTAGTTATGGCCCTGGACCGAACACACCCTGCTTCACATCTCATAGAAAAGGAGGTCTCTGAGATAGGTGCCTTCAGCTTTACACGAAGCGTGGGCCATATTTAATGACCATGCGTTGATGACAAGTGCCCTAAGCATAGGCGTACGCAGAATTTTTTCGAGGGGGGGGGGGATCAGATTTTTTTTTCTGAGGGGAGGGTTACGTATTTTCCTGCAAAATAACACTATACTCTTGGCTCGGGGGGGGGGGGGGATTAGAGCCCCAAACACCCCCCTCCCCCTTTGCGTACGGCAATGGCCCTAAGGCATTTCCAAACTTTTTCTTATTGTTTATAGTACCCTTAGGAATGGGATTGGAATTTTACATGTCCCGCAACACCTCTGCTCAATTTCAAGGTTTTCCGGTGGCACCAGATTTCATTGTCAGTGCCGTCTTAATTCATGGGCCCACGCGGGCACGGCCCGGGTGGTCTCAGAAGAAGAGGAGCCTCACAAAAATGAGAATTAGTTGAAATTTTGGAGAATTTGCCTGGTAGGGCCTCAGAAAAATCTCTTTGCCCTGCTTTTTGTGACGATGTCTCTCTATGCATCTTATGCCCAGTGGCGTATTCACGAGGGTAAGGGAAGATAACCGAGCGATAGCCCAAAGCGGCAAGTACAGAGGGGGGCGGCAAATTTAAGTAATTGGTGTCAAGAACATTAAATTAGAGAAGATAATTAATGGAGAAGGGCGGCAAAATTTTTTGAATCGCCCGCATGCGGTGAGGCAATAAATCCGCCGCCTCTACCGAGGTCCCACCAATTTGTGCCTTGGTGGGTCCATGTGTTGAGATGGCCCTGGGGACGGTGACGTATTTACAGGGTGGCCCGAGCGGGCTACAGCCCAGGCAGGCAAGTTCAGCGGGGCGGAATTTCACATGTTGAAATGACCTAGAGTGTACGGCAAATTTGAAAAATGAGTGGTAAATTAAATTAGTGTAATGGAAGAACGGCGGCATAATTTGTAGAGCCAACACCTTCTATAGCAGAAAGCCTCCGCGCGTAGCTTTGACGAGACTGAAGTCGCCCATTTCACCTGTAGCCATTGGATATAGCAGTCTGACGTATGCGAAATCTTTAATCCTTTAATTTTTTTTTGCAAGTATTTCCAATGACTGTAGGTGAATTGAATGCCTAGAGGGTGAGTGGCTGAACGAGTGACCTAGAGCGTGTGCAAGCATATGAATGACCAAAAGAGTGACCTAGAGCCTAGCTAGAGTGTGCGTGAGCATGGGAGTGACCAAAAGAGTCACTTAGAGACACAGGGGACAGGGGAAGGGGGAAAAGGAGGCGGTAAAACCATGAATCCGCCTCTGCCTAGGGATTAACTTTGCCTTCCATTCAAAACAAAATGGGTGAAAGAACACTCTAAATGCCTGATTTCTTAATACAAATACTCTCAACCAAGAAGAACATCCTAAAAAATATTGCTGCATACTACAGTCTAATCCATCCCGTTTTAACAAAAATCTCATTTTAACGAACACTTTTCATCCCCCAAGATAAGTTTACATAGGAACAATGAAGAAACCTGGAATTCCTTTGTAACGAAATTTCGTTATAACGAAGTGATTTCTCCGGTCTCTTCCAGTTCGTTATAACGGGATTCGACTTTATATTGAAAGCTCCTCCGTGTTTCAGTTAAAATAACTAATTGTTGTCTTTGCTTTATAGTAGCGCCATCTATTGTGAGAATATATAATTGACGTCGTCAAGGGTGCGCGCACGTCCTCGTTTCTATAAGTTTCGGAATCGCTCTCTGAGCCAATACGCATAATTCTATAAACACTAGTTATGAGTGGGCGCTTTATCCCAGTGTCGCGAGCCCACAGATGACCCTTTTTTTTTTGACGAATTTCATTATTATTCAATCGTCAACAGCAAGCGCGAAAGGGCCAGGCCCGGGAAGAAAAATTCAATTCTGGTCAGGTCTGGTCCGATACCCGGTTCGTCCTTGCTTGTCATTAGGCTTTCCTGACACAGGGGTACAACAAAAACGGCGACGTGACCGCAGAAAAAATTGCTACCGCAGGGAGTCCCCCATCGAGGGTTTAGCGCACCAACCTCTCGATGAGTATAAAAAAAAACAAGCCTGCCGTTCGGAATGGACAATAAATTGTAGGTCCCGGTCTAAAAAAAAAAATTAGCCCTCGTGTGCAGAAAATGACCGTGGTGCGACAAAAATGATCAAAGAATAGTTATGCGCATTTTCGTGATCAGAAGTGCCGCCATCTGTCTGCCATACAGTAGGTGTACTTACAATGTCTGCAAGAAAAAGACTGCCTATGTTTAATTGCGTTTCGTGAGTGAAGTTGAGAATTTAACAGAAGACGGAAAAGGCCGAGAAAAATCTGAATCCTTATCTTATCAGTCGACTGATTAGAAAGTCATAAAATGATAGAACACCTTTCCACATGCTCATTAGCAAATTCCTGTGAAGCAACATATTTACCTTCTCGGAGCGGCGCCATGTCGTTCCGTAACATTTGAAGAAAATTCTGCGCGAAACCATTGATTTTCGTGGTGAAATTGCGGAAATCAGACATCTCTGAGAATGAGAAGTAGGGACACCATCGTATGGTTTGACCGATTAGGTGTACAGACCTTTGAAGTTGTCTGAGAAGTACTCGTGTGGCAGACGCTGATCCAGGGCAAGGTGTCGGGAGGGGCAACTTTTTGTGTAGGTTCGTTGGATCATTCGGTATTTTAAGGGAGAGACAAATTTTTTCGTATTACTCGGCTCCCTCACGTCTCTGGATCCGCACATATAAGCGAGAGAACAGATATCTTCAGCTATGAACAAAATGAAAGCAGACATTTTTCAGCTACGAACAAAACAGACATCTTCAACTATGAACAAAGCAGACATCTTCAGCTGTGAATGAAACGAAAGCGACATCTCCAGCTATGAATAAAGTGAAAGCAGACATCTTCAGCTATGAATAAAGCGAAAGCAGACATCCTCAGCTATGAATAAAGTGAAAGCAGACATCTTCAGCTATGAATAAAGCGAAAGCAGACATCCTCAGCTATGAATAAAGGCCAAGCAGACTTCCTTAGCTCTGAAAAAAGCAGACATCTTCAGCTGTGAAAAAAGCAGACATCTTCAGCTATGAATAAAGCGAAAGCGACATCTCCAGCTATGAATAAAGCGAAAGCGACATCTCCAGCTATGAATAAAGCGAAAGCGACATCTCCAGCTATGAATAAAGCGAAAGCGACATCTCCAGCTATGAATAAAGCGAAAGCGACATCTCCAGCTATGAACAAAGGCAAAGCAGACATCCTCAGCTATGAAAAAAGCAGACATCTTCAGCTATGAATAAAGCAGAGATCTTCAGCTGCGAATGGAGCGGGGCAGGCAAGTTTAGCTGCTTTAGACGCTGAGAAGCCGAGGCAGTCTCAGTTGCGAAAATAGCGGAGGCAGTCCAACACCACCTATAAGAGACCTTCTATAGGTGGTGTGTTGATTCAGGGCATTGTGTCGGAGATGTGATTTATTGTGCTGATTCGTTGGATCGTCCCGTGTTTTACAGGACGGACAATTTTCCCACATAATGTGACTCTCAGGAGGGGCGATCGCCCCCCGGTGGGAAATTAAGACCCCATCCATCGATGGTCGCCCCAGGTCCGGTAGGTAAAGAACTTGCTTCTGATGTTCTATGTCCGGATTCGACCCCATGGACCTAGACAGTAACCTTCATAGGGGAAGACGAGCATCTTACCACTGCGGCACTCGGCCGCTAATTTCACAGGTCTGGTGTCCATGCCCTTTATTCACTGTGACGCAGATTTGAATATAGTTTCTTCTTCCCCAGGTTACATTTGCATGCGTGGTGTTCTTTTTCCTCCCGATAAATTTCAGCAGGAATGTCATTTTAATGTTTGCGGAGCGGCCGTTTCGAAACGCGCGTTTGCGTTTCATGTTAGACCCATGCATTCACTGATGACAGTTGTTTGTATTGGTGTGTACTATCACCTCCTAAAGATTTCCCCATCTTTTCTGAATCACCCTGTATAGACGTGAATGGGCCAAATTTTAAGGATTTCACAACTGTATGTTATATCCGGGTATTGTTATAAGTGTACTCGACTGTATATGCAACTTTTTGGAATTTCGGAAAAAGACGCTATAAAAAGCATTTGAAAAATATGGTTAAATTAGGAGAAAGTAGAGAAATACAGTCGAATCCCGTTTCAACGAATACCGTTATAGCGAAAATCTCGTTTCAACCAACATTTTTTGTAATCTCCCAGATAAATTTACATAGGAATAATGCAAAAACCTGGAATTACTTTATAACAAAATTTCGTTATAACGAAGTGATTTCTCCGGTCTCTTGGTGTTCGTTACAACGGGATTCGATTGTATTACTGCAATGTGATTTCAACTGAGTACGCTAATACTTTCCAGTAATACGGCCGATTTTTGTTCTTAATGCAAAATTTTTAATTTGAATTATGGTCTATGGTTGTTTTTTTTTGTGAATGAATGTGAAATTTTTCATTTGAAATTCGTTACTGCGAATAAATGCGAAATTTCTGATTTAATATATATATATATATACAGTCGAATCCCGTTTTAACGAATACCGTTATAGCGAAAATCTCGTTTTAATGAATACCGTTATAGCGAGAATCTCGTTTTAACAAGCACTTTTCTAATCCGCCAAATAAGTTCACATAGGAAAAATGCACACACCTGGAATTCCTTTATAACGAAGTGATTTTTGCGGTCTATTGGAGTTCGTTTTATAACGGGATTCGACTGTATATACAGTATATATATTTTTTTTTGTTGCGAAATTTATGTATCTCTTCTGATTATTCAAAAAGATTGGAATTTAAAAAAAATCTAGAAAAAAAATGTCTTTTCTTCACTTCTCAGCAGTGGCGTCGAAACCAGGGGTGCTCGAGCACCTACAGTTATTTGTATCACGTTTCCGAACACCCCCAGATTTCATTCAGAAAAAAGAAAAAGTCTACGTAAAACTAAAGACGAGCACCCACAGATCTGAAGGGCTTCCTACGTCATTGCTTGTCAGATGTTCTTGCGAAAGTTTCTCTTTCTGTTTTGTTGCATTGATAAATGTCTCTGTGTTAAGAACCACTGCTCTAGGTCATTCTTTTGGTTGCTCACTGACTTGGTCCCTCGATCTCTAGGTTTCTCTTCTGGTCATTCCATGCTTTTTTCAGTTTAATGTTTCAATTTGTTACATAAATACAAGATGAGACAAAAAAAAAATCACCCAGGGCCGTCTTAAGAGTATCATGGGCCCCCGGGCCAAGTGGTTTTTCGGAGGCCTACCGGTAAATCCTAGAAAATTTCAACCGCATCTCATTTTTGTGAGGCCCCCCTCTTCTCTTGAGGCCCCCGGGCAGTGCCCGGGTGGGCCCATGCGTTAAGACTGCACTGTCTGGAACGCACTTGGGTCCAGACCCCCCTTGGCTGGAAAAAAGTGATATAAAAAAAAATTAAATATTAAATTTTCTCTCTTTTTTTTTTTTGTTTAATATTCCCCTTTCTCAGGATCAGGTTCGATCCCCGTTGACGACCCAGTGGTGGTCGGCTGAACTTGGTTTTCTGCTGTTTTCCAGCTACGATGCACGAATAAGCCGGTCTCCCACTTGAAAAACTCTCCCCGCAGAGAGCAGCAGGCAGGCCTACAACACGATACTGACAAAACATGACAATTCAAGCATTTCCATCTTTAACTCAGAAAATGGAAGCCAGGTGGCAGTACAACTCGACAACATAAATACGTTAGGGCCAAGCATACTCTCAGAAAACACATACATTCCGGCACGTGCCGATTCGTCAGAAATTCCGTAGAGGAATGTGTACGAGGTGCATGTTTGGTTAAGTAGTAGTGGTAATGTTTAATGTGAGAAGAAAAAAAAAATCAAATATCAAAATAAAACTTTCGCATGATTTCTAGTATTTTTGGCAACAGCAAGGAGTGCAACTATATGAAACATACATTGCATGATTTTCAGATGAGTGCAAATAACAAGAATCAATATGTCACTGATGGATGGAAAAAAGATATTGCTTCATGTGTCTTTTGTAAATTAATAATATTAAGGAGTAGCGCTATAATACCCGGCGCTGCCCGGGTTTTCTTTAAGGAGGCTTTTTCGGATCACGTCATATCTCCCTCTTTCTTTGAGGGACATGCAAACCGCGTTCAAGTTAACTAATATGGCAAACTTCCTGCGCGACTCAAATAAGCGAACTCAATATCTCAAAAATCGAGAATTCAATACAATTTTTAAAATTATTGATGTGGCAGAAAACCCTACAATTTCAGCATTTCTACAGTAAAATCGGCAATTTTAACAGTGATTTCTATGAGTCTCACCCTTTTCCTGACCCTCAAAGCGATGCTGATGATGATTATGACGTCATTCAAAAAGTTTCGTTACTGAGAGTATTGAAAATGTGGTAAATCATTATAAAGGCATAAACTGTTATCTACTGTATATATATAAAATTGATTTTCTGTCTGTCTGTGTGTGTGTGTGTTCTCTATACAAATCTTCAATTTTGGATCGATCGTCGCCAAATTTTGCATATATACCAAATGGGACCCGACTTAAATGATAGGCTACTTTAAATTTTTATCAGAGCAGGGTAAGTGCCCCAAATGGGCAAAAAACTGTAGGGCAACAATGGTTTTCGGGCCCCAACAATCACTTTCCGAACGTTTACTTTGGTTACCGTGGTTCCCTAGCAATGCGTTTCAGACGTGTATATGCCTTTACAATGGTTTGTCACTTCTTTAATCCTGTTAGTATATGTATATGTATAATAGTTTATGCCTTTATAATGGTTTGCCAATACTTCCAATACTACACAATACTACTATTCAATACAATTACATTTCAATACTCTCAGTAATGAAGCTTTTTGAATAGACGACATAATCATCATCAGCATCGCTTTGAGGGTCAGGAAAAGGGTGAGACTCATAGAAACCACTGTTAAAATTGCCGATTTTACTGTAGAAATGCTGAAATTTGGTGTGGTTTTCCGCCACATCAATAATTTAAAAATTGTATAGAATTCCCGATTTCTGAAATATTGTGTTTGCTTAGAGATATATACGAAACCCAGGAGATTGAATATGAAGTAATTAGCCGGACCTACTTTTGAGTTGGACATTCGTACAATAACATTGATTTCAACTTTTTATTTATATCTTCTCAAGCAAAAATTAATGTCTCCGTATTATCTTTTGATATTCAACTGCATCAATTCATACAGTTTAGGTTGTTTTAAAATTAATTATGCGCCCGTAAAAAGTACATCGAAAAAATTCCACAGCTTTAATTAAGCATTTTTGAAAGCTGAAACAGGCAGATAATTAACTTTAAGTTGGGGGGGGGGGGAAATAGAAATACATAGCGCCCCTTAAAAAAGGAAAGAAAAGTATATATTCATTTCTATGTTTCTTTAAATCTAGATTTGTTTATTTCATGAGTCGCACGGGAAGTCGCCATATTGGTTAACTTAGACACGGTTTGCATGTCCCTCAAAGAAAGAGGGAGATATCACGTGTTTCTAACAGCCTCATTGAAAAAAACCCGAGCAGCGTCGGGTATTATAGCTAGTACATATATATGCGTACAGCATTGAAAAAGTGACAAACCATTAGGCCACCAACCAAAGGCATAAACACGTCCGAAGCGCATTGCTACGGAACCACGGTAACCAAAGTAAACGTTCCGAAAGTGATTGTTGAGGCCCAAAAACCATTGTTGCCCGACAGTTTTTTGCCCATTTCGGGAATTTGCACTCCCCCTGACGAAATTTTAAAGCAGCCTATCGTTCAAGTCGGGTCCCATTTGGTATATATGCCATATTTGGTGACAATCGATCGTTAGCACAAATTGTAGATTTGTATAGAGAACACACACACAGAAAATCAGTTTTATATATATAGATATCAAGTGGTAAAGAGTTGAAAAATGAAGGTAAGTAAAATGCGCGTTTTTAGAAGAGTTTTGTGGATAAGTGATGGCGAATACATATTGTTCAATCTATTTGAGAAACGAGAACTGTTTAAAAATAATCATAGTAGATTTGTACTACGCGTACGCAGAATTTTCTCGGTGGGTTTTACGTTTTCTCCTGCAAAATAACACTGTAATCTCTACTTTTGGGGGGGGGGGGGGTAGAATTCCCCCCCCCCCCCCCCCCCCACGTTACGTACGCCAATGTGTAGAAGTAAAGCTGACGTAGGGGTAAGAATTCCAAAACTGTGGAAAAGTTGTTTTGAAAGAGTCAAATAGTCACTTGTGATGAGTCTTATTGCTCTTTTTTTGAGTTTCATTATTGGTGTAAGACTTGAAACGAAGTCGCCACCCCCAGGTAGCCAAACCATATAACAGTAGGGAATGAAATAATGAGTAATAAAGTGTTTACATGAACGAGTATATGGTTTAAGGCAGTGTTTCCCAAAGTGGGCAATATCCCCCCCTGGTGGGAGATGGAATGGTCCGGGGGGGGGATGCGATGAGGGAAAAAAATCCTGATGATGAAGTGGGCGATGGGACAAAAAGTTTGGGAAACTATGGCCTTAAAGCATAGTTTCCCAAAAGCTAATATAGTTTGTAAATTACATAACGAAGTACATTTTGCAAATATTTTGCGTGGGTTTTCCCACCTAAGGTTATGATCAATATGCATACCTTGGTATTTAGTCGTTGAAACCTGTACGAGAGTCTGGCATTTCCAAGTAGAAATATTTTGGCAATTTTTATAGTGGAATATCAGATTATGGTTGATATTCCACAATATCAGTTTATATTAGCCATAGAAGAGAAGTAGATAAACTTAGTTTTTGTCACACTTATTTGTAAGTCAGTTCTGATAAACCAATTACGAACCATCAATAAATCAGTGTTTATGGGCAGACTTGCTAGTGAATGATCTCGTCATCAGTTGAATAAAGTAGTGCTATGTCGTCCGCAAATGTGCCGCTTAGTTCTTTTGCTCAAAATTAGGTGGCGGGCCACATTAGATAACTCCGAGGGCCACATTTGGTACGCGGGCCATGTGTTTAGGGTCCATGGAATTTCTTAAAAAGAAATTTTGAGTCTCAGCCTTGCCTTTTCAAATTTTTCCGATCAGTTTTACATTTCGAGATCAAATAAGCTGTCCGCAACCAGATTTTTGAATCACCCCCCCCCCCCTCCCGGTGCATTTCCCAGATCGCTTAAGCGACCCACGTTTTACACTTCCGTATCACGCAAGTGGCCAACGGCATATTTCCAGATTACTTGAACGGCTCGCGTCGCATTTCCAGATTAGTTAAGTGGTTTGCGTTGCATTTCGAGATCAATTAAGCTGTCAATTTCCAGACCACGCAAGTGACCCGCGGCACATTTCCATACCATCTGAACGGCTCGCGACACATTTTTAGATCAGTTAAATCGTCACTTTCGCCATGTATAATTCCGCATCGTCTTGTATAGGCCTCGGCCAAGCAATATTGAATAAATAAATAAATAAATAAGTGGTTTGGGGCCCATTTTCAGATCAATCAAGAGCCCCGTGACACGTTTCTAATCCAATGAAGGGGCCCGTATTCTCCAGAAGGTTGAGCACCCTTTCCCTAAAACAGAGGTCTTCAACATTTTTCCGGTCACGAGCACTGCCTGTACCCGTCATCAAAAGAAGAGCACCCTTGGACGAAGAGCACGAAATCGGACACGAGCATCGAGCACTCTGGGTACTTTTTGGAGCAGCACCGTGGTGTCCGCGAGTAATGGGTTGAAGATGCCTGCCCCAAAATTTTACACACACATATCCGCCATAAAAGCATCATGGGACCCCCGGGCCCACTGATTTTTCGGACGCCCCCCACCTGACAAATTCTCGAAAATGAGATCTCATTTTAGTTAGACCCCTCTCCTTTCTCAAGGCCTCCGGGTGAGCCCATGCGTTAAGACGGCACTGTTTAACATTCTCTTCAAATTCCCCCCCCCCCCCCCAGGATAATAAACACCACCAGAAAACCCAAAACCATTCACACACCTCCAAACCCTCACAGGTGGCCTAAAAAAAAGGGGTCCAAATTTTATATCCTTTTTAATAGGCCTCGTATAACCTTCATTCATCCAAAAAAGATCTGCTCATCCCCTCAATACAAAGTATTTGGTATATAGGCCCATAACACCACACATAGGCCTAGGCCTATATATACAAAAAAAAAAAAGAACTTTATATGACTGTGTGGTTTCCGTATATGTGGGACCACCAAAGGCGATAAACCAGCCCCAGTTGTCTATTGACCATCGAACAATAATTAAAAAAAAACACACACATACACGCGCGACCCCCCCCCCTTCCCTTCGGGGCCAACCGCCGCCCCCTCGGGAAAAACAGTTGACAACATACGTACGGACTTGATTCCCCTGGGATGTATTTTTAAAAGCTTTTCTCGATACTTTTTAACCACAGTGTCGCTCAGTGTTCTTTCACTCACTCACATATGGTGGAGCTTTTGTGACTGTTGCCACCTATATATTCCCCTCTTTCACCTTTAAAAGGTCCCTTTTTATTTATTTACTTATTTATTTTTATGGTCAGGTATCTTCTCTCTCTCCAAGTAATACTTCGTCCTTTTTTTTAATGTCTCCATTTACAATTGGCGGGAAGATCAAAGCTGGCCGCCGACGTGTGTGCAAGGAAAGGAAAAAAAAAAAAAAAAAAATGGTGGACCACAAAATGGCGGACCACACAGGGAGATGGGATGTGATTTCTCAGCGCTCTCTTTTTTTTTTTTTCTCTCTCTTCTTCTTCTTCATTACGTGTACGTAAAAAGTTGCTACTACAGCACAACTACTGCAACAACACCATCATGGGAAACTAGCATAAAGTACGGTTTGGTTACGGTTGTCTTTCCTGGGACCCCCGTCGGCCGCCCCTCACCCCTACCGACGAGACAAGAAAGGTCCACGTTTAAGAAATGCACTTTTTTTTTTGCAGATTTTTTTCTTGAACATGTCAAAAAGTGTTTTTAAAGGAGAGAAAAGGGTTATATAAGGCTTCTTTTTTTCACAATGTTGCAAGATTGTTTTATTTGTTTATTGGCTTTTATGCCATGTGCGTATGTAGTATTTACATGAAATATTGGCATGGGGTTTTTTGCTTCCTTCCCCCCCCCCGTTACATGAATAAATATGTGGGTGAATCGCAACCGGTGGACGTAAACTATGGTCACCACATCCTGTAGCGGGGCCCCCAGGTTGGGATACTTTGCGGGCCCCTCGGTCAGACTTTTTACGGGCCCCTTCTGTAGTTAATTTACAGCATGAAAAAGCAAAAAAAATTATGGTAACCGTCCTGGGCCCTAGGGCTAGAACCTTGTCAGCCCCCCCCCCCATGTGGGGGCCATGGGCGTAAACTAAGGGCGTTCAAGATGCGAACTTCCAAGTGATTGCGGGCCACTTCACTGATTTGTGTGGGTTTTGTTTGAAACGTCTCGCGGGGCCACTTAATTAAGTGATGTGTAACAATGTCGCAGATTGCGGTATCGAATCCCACTGTCGCCACTTCGCCAGAGTGGTGGTCGGCTGGGGTTGGGTTTTCCATGGTTCCAAACTCCGAGGCGCGAATGAGAGAGCTGATCTCGCCGTCAAAAACTCTCGCCACGAGAGCAAGAGGCCTACACAATGGTACAAATATTCAATAATTATACTTCACTCACTTCACTTCTGAGATATAGATGGCGGCACGGGAAAATCAGACACGGCACTAGATACGCACTCATACTGTTATATACACACACTCACACTTCCGGCACAACTCACTCGGTAGTAAATTGCCCATGGCAATAGACCGAAGTTGTGCTCTGTTTCAAAGAAAGAAAAGAAATAAAGCGCCGCGTGGGGGTGGTTACTTGAGTTATCTGTAAATATGCTGCTTGTCACTCAAGTGATCTGTAAATATGCTGCGGCACACTTGAGTGATGTGGAAGTACACCGTCGGTTACTTGAGTGATCTGAAAATGTGTTGTGGGTCATGTAAGTGCCATAGGCAGAGATAGACTTGGAAGTCTGGGGGGGGGGGGCACAAGATGATTATGATGCCGATTCATCTATACATATATGCATTAGATCTGTCGACTTCACCTTTGATGCTGGGGGGCACCTGCCTGCACCTTCACCTGCCCCGTATCTCCGCCCATATTAAGTGCTGGAAGGGGGGGGGGGAGTCAGTCCACTCAAGAGATCTAGGGATGTGCCGCGAGCCACTGCATCAGTGATGTCAAACTGATCGCGGAATACATGAGTGGTCTGAATATGTGCCACGCCCCTTAGGTGTTTTGGAACTGTCACTCAAGTGATCTGGGAATATATCACGAGCAACTTGAGCAGGTCAGTGTTTCCTTAGCGCTGCCTTCTTCACATTCCGTATAAGTTCAAAGACTCCTAGAGAGAGACATCCTAGTACCTAGGCAGCACCTCCTAGAGACTACTTAGACTACTTAGCAAGTTTGCCTCATATTGAAACACAGCATCTTATTTCGTTTCTTCTTATTTTACCGTAGAGAATCTTATTGATTGGCTCACGAATACCGCATAGTGATTGGATGTGGGGGCATAGAAATCGCCAATTCTCAGCCCGATCTTTTTTTTCCCCCGCACAACGATGATACTGCAGGGATTCCCCCCCCCCCCTGAATATTTCTGAGGGAAAAATGGACTGCTTACTGACGTCACAAGCAGCGTGAGGAGGCCTTCTATCTTTAGGAGGTGCTGATCTAGGAGGCTTTGATAAGTTGCAACTACAACAACACATCACGGGAAACAAGCTTAAAGTGCGGTTTGGTTACTGTTGTCGTTTTTTGGGAAACCCCCCCCCCCCACACCTTTAGGGGAGAAAGAAATCCATGTTGACTTAAGAATATTTTTTTCTTAGATTTCTTCTTAAACACTTCGAAAAAATTTTTGAAGGAAAGAAAGGGTAAAAAAAAGCAAGAGGAAGTTGCTTTCCACAAATGTTGTTACAAGATTGCTCTTAATTTTATTTGTCTTTGGCTTTACGCCATTGCGCATTGTATGTATTTGCATGAAATATTGGTGCGGAGTTTTCTTTTGCTTCCCCCCGTTACATGAATAAATAGCAGGCGGTGGGCGTAAAATATGACTGAAATGTGTTCTAGTCAAACTCGATTATAACAACCTTGGTTGCATAGGCGTACGCAGAATTTTCTCGAGGAAAGGGGGGGTTTCAGTATTTTTCCCTTCTGGGGGGTGGCGAGGGTTTACATTTTTTCCTGCAAAATAACATTATAATATTGGCTTGGGGGGGTTAGAACCTTAAAAACCCCCGTTTGCGTACGCCAATGCTTGGTTGTAACGACACTTACACTTTTTGGCTATAACGTCGATAATTGGCGGTCACGGCTGTTTCCCGTAGAGAGAAGGGGGTCTCTATGGGTCGCAGGGGCCGCTAACATGGGTCGTGTACAAGTTCACTTACAATCCTGATATAAATCCTTTTGTTGCGCCACTGGTTTCAGGGACATCTTGATGATTTCGGCAGGGTGGGCTTGGACCCCCCGACATCATTTTTTTTAAGGCCCTATTGAGTCATGATTTCATAAATTTTTGTTTTTGGGGGGGAGCGTGTCACACGTGTTTGTTACGAATCTCTTAATGACTGTGTGCGACAAAAATAACCGAAACAGTGGAACCTCGGTTAATCCGCATGATTCGTTCTGTGAACGTGCTCGTTACCCGAATCACTCGTGTATCGAATCAAACTTCTCGATAGGAAATTATGTAAACTCGGATGATTCGTTCCGCAACTATTCATTGACATAAAAGCGGCATTTAATCAAAAACATCACAATAATGATAATACAATAAGGAAACGCCATAAAGTAAGCATACAATACAGAAATACAATCATGTTTACATATTAACTTACTCTAAACCAGGGGTTCTCAACCGGTGCTCTGTACTGGTTGAGAGCCGCTGCTCTAAACCAATGTTTCCCAAAATGGGCAATATCGCCCCCGGTGGACTATTCCATCGCCCACTAGGGAGCGATAGAAGCTACGGGTGTAACATAGAATCCTATGGGTTCGTTTGAGCTGGGGCCGATGAGAGAAAAAAAAATTCTGAAGAAGGGGGCGATGGGACAAAAAATTTTGGGAAACTATGGTGTAATAGAAATACAATGAAATCCCGATCAAATGATACTTGGCTCTAAACCAAAATGATAGTCTGGGCTCCGTGCTTTAAAAGAAGTAACAGCTTGTTCACTTTCTCCCGAAAATCATATAATACTAGGTATCATCATGCAGGACCCCAGTGAACATGGGGGTCCTGCATAGTGTCATACTATTAATAAATAGACAACGAATTATGCCTGGATGGGCCCATGCGTTAAGATGGCCCTGGATTTATGCAGAGCCATCTCTGAAGGGCCTCGAAAAACTCCAACTTTACAAATTTTTCTAAAATATATATTTAAGGGTCCCAATATTTTCTTCTGCACTCACCTGTTTCTCTATGTATAGAATTTCGATATCAGTGCAAATGACAAAATAACATGCTACCTTATACAATATAAGTAATTATTTTTTTTTTTCAGCGCAGCAAAAACTCTGTGTACACGGAAGCATTCTCATGCTTGGTGATTCTCAGACTCTAAACGTCAGGCATGTTCTTTTCCCCGGAAAAAGTTGAAATGACGGCCCTGCGCTAAACGTCTGTATTTTGTAAACTTATTGACCATTTAAAAATGGTGATATTCTTGGTTACTTTTGTCTACAACCAACAAAGGAGTAAAAATAAAATTTTAGCAGCCAAAACATACCTTTCAGAAAACAACTATACAGTAACGGATGTATTATATTGAGCTACAATCGGTCAAATTGGCCAAAAACTTGTCTGTTCCACCAGCTCCTGAACGAGCTCACAATAGACCATCTCGGTTTTCTGGTTCAGGAGAAATTTAGCCTTTTGTTCGCAACACGTCACTGAAATCAGCGTTTGTCGAAGTAGATATTCGACGAAAATTCGGAATTGGCAGCGGTTACTGATTTTGGCGACAATTTGATTCTGCACAAAAAATCCTACAAGGTGACACTACCTCTATCTACAGGATATTCGTATATATTGGTGAGACATCGGTGAAGGGAAAAATCACATAAATTGTCACCAAAACCTACTTAAATTACTTCGACGAACGCAGATTTCAGTGACGTATTGCAAACAAACGATTAAATTTCTCCTGAACTGGATTTGGTTTGTTGTAGGCGCTTTCGAAAGCCGGTGGAATGGACAAGTTTTTGGCAAATTTTATTGATTGTGGCTAGAAGGGTGTTTGCAGAATTGGCGATTAAAAATTTTTTATTCTATTTTGAACTTTGCCAATCTTTCAGCGCTTCTAGCTCGGCATTAAAACCAAAAATTTCGATGAAATTGGCGTCACCTTAATAGCATGTTTTCTGCGCTTTTCAAATGTGTGCTTAGTTTTTCGTATAGGTTTTTCAAAGCCGCTGTGGTGGTCGAGTGGTCATAGTGACGGACTCGCGTCGAACCCCACCGTCACCACAGTGGTGGTCGGCTGAAGTTGGTTTTCCTGTGGTTCCCAACTTCAAGGCGCGAATGTGAGCCGATCTCCCCTTTACAAAAGTCTCGCCACAGAGAGCAACAGACCTACAAACAGTACAAATGTAATTCAATCATAACACATCACTCACTTCACTTCTGAAATATAGATGGCGGAAAAATCAAGCACAACACTACATACGCACTCAGACTGCAAAGTACACACACAGTTACACTTCCGGCACAATTCACTAGGTAGTAAATCGCCCATAGATGGTGATAGACCAGAGTTGTGATAGGTTTGAAAGAAAGAAAGAAAAGGTCTTTCAGAAACTTTATAAATTCTGGTTTTTTTTCAGACGTGAGAATTATTTTCCATAAACGATTATCCACCATAATTTGGAAACGGTTTGACATAGGACAGGGTTCGTGGAGTGTTCCATGATCCACCTTGAGCTCGTCTATCACCACCCTTCAGTTTGGCAGAATAGGTCGGATTCCCCCGTATAGTAGAAAGATACATAGTGTGTGGAAAAAAATCACTATCAGGGAATAAAAAAAAAGGAAAAAAGTTATATGGTTACAACAAAGCTTCGCGATGAATAAGAGAGAGAAATGAAAACAGGGAGAACCCTGTTTGAATTTATTCCAGTGGCGTTTGGACGCAATATTGCGTACTTGATCGTAAAGTGGTTAAATGTCATTCTGACATTTGCTGACATTTGTCACCAGATGACGACTCATTTTTGCTGATATTCCGTGTCTATGGTTGAAGAACAGGTACTAAAACAACTGAGTCGCTACATTTGAACAGGGGCGTAGCCAGAAATTTTGTTCGGGGGGGGGGGACCACTTTTATTTCGGCTGGGGGGGAGACCGAAGTGACAGAACAATACATTTGGCCATCTTTTCCCCTTTTCTCTGTAATTTCCTCACATTTCGGGGGGGGGGGGGAACCAAACCCGAAGTCCCCTCGCTACGCCCTTGCATTTGGAGGCAGAATTTAAAGAAAAATGCTTCAAGCGCACATACGCGTGGTTACAATGCGATACATCTAGTTTTGTGTTGTAAATAGTCACGCTCGCACGTGTGTTCATTTTGCGAGTGAGGCACGCTGGCCGGTCTCTGTAGGGGACAATATTACCCACAGTTCCACAGAACGTGTGTGGACGAAAACGTCAAACCATCGGCTCACTCGTGATTACGCGAAAAAAAAAAAAACTAAATAAACAAAATGCAAATTTTTGTGAAAATTCGAATCATTTCTCGGTAATCGAATCAAAATTTGTTCAAAGTTTTTTGCTCGTTTTGTAACCGAAGTTTCACAGTATTTACAATTTCTATAGTTAGGCGTCGATGAAACATTTTTGCAACATTTAAAAAAAAAAAGAGATGACTAAGTATAGCGTCATCTACCGAATAAATGGCGAAAGATCTTTCATATTCAAAATTATATTCATAATAATTTAAAAACTGAATTTTACACGATTTTTAAAAAAATCTGGGCAGTGACGAGAAAAATGAAATTCTGTCTGTCTGTAAAAAGGTTTAGGCCCATCAGGCTTCTCTTTAGCATCTCTAAATTATTTGTGCGTACATATATAACTTGACTTGATAAGTACTTCAATCAACATAACATTATCTGACCTGAGCAACACATGGTTTCCGCCGAGGGCACTCCTGTGTAAACCAACTGCACAGAGTGGCAGAATTCATAATTGGCTCATTTAACTACAAAGATTACGTCTATGCAGCATGTGTTGACATAAGTAAAGAGTTCGACAAGGTTAAACATGACACACTGCTGGTCACACTTATCGACATGGGCTTCCCGGAGCATTTTATATATTATTCTTCCATAGGAAGAACGTTCAGAGTCAAAAATGGGAAAAACCATTATCAAACATGCACCCAGTGAGAGCCTCAGTTCCGCAAGGATCCTGTTTGGGCCCGCAGCTCTTCCTACTTTATATTAATGACATTCTTGCACCTCTGGTACGAATCATAGCGCTTTATGCTGACGATGCCATCACACTCACCAGTCATAGGAAATGTAATGAATGCCGTGAAAATCCTCAAGAAATCGTCGAGACCATTGAGAATTGGTGTGGCATCAACGCCATTGAGGTGAACCACAGCAAGTGCCAATTTATTTGGTTCACGAGAAAACGAACCCAGGAAACACTCCCATCTACATCGGTGGCGCGGCCGTGGAACCAGAAAGTAAAATACCTAGGCTGTATTCTGGACCAGCCAATGACTTTTGGTCCGCAGATTGACTGTCAGGAATAAGGCAACCCAAGCCCTAGACACGCTCTCCAAAATGACATTTCCTCAAGATCGTCAAAGAATGAATTCATACTATATAAATCTATGCTTCTACCAATTATGACATATGCAGCCCAGGTCTGGACCTACGCAAGTCATAGCAACATGCAAAAACTACAATCTCAGCAAAACAAGATCCTAAGGTGAGGGCACCTAAATTTATACGGGGAACTGACATCAGGAAAGACCTGGGTATACCTCTTATACTGGACTTCATCAAGGAGCTGTCTACAACCCACTATGACAAACTGCAGAACTCTGAATATGACCATTTCAATGAGATATTGGATTACGACCCATTGCACAGAGAATAATATACCGTAGGCCAAAAAGGGTATTGCACTCTGACTGGACACTATTGATATTATACTATATTATACTACACTCTACTATCTTATAAAGAAAATTATGTATTCCATTATTATTTTGGTTATAATTGTTTTCGAGAAAAAAATGGGGGAAAAAATGAATAAATTGGAAAAATATATATATTTATATTGTGCATTTCTATTTTTATTGTTCTGTGTGTGTATAAGTAATCCTATTATATCCCACTTTATCTACTTTGCCACTGGTTGCAATGTACTCATTCTTCTATCCATCTCTATATCTTATATGTGATACATGGTTTTTGTCTACCATCGATTTTTGATACATTGAATACTTTAATTTTTCCCCTAACTGTGATCTTTCGGAGCCCATACTTACTGCATTTGTACTTTGGACATGAAGTCGAACTTGATTTTTGTTTACTCTACACAAACACGCACTCATGCTTTACACATACATGTACAAACTTGTCTTTCCCCTTCACAACGCCTCAGAAAGACTATTTGTAAGTCGTCAGACAGCCTCATTGGGCTGGGAAACGACGAAATAAATGAAAATCTATTATTTTTTTAACTTTGTAATTTCCAAGATGTACGTATTAAAAATATGTGTAAACTAATGTTGTAAAAGATGTTATAACTTCTGCAAGTTGTGACAATGTAAATCATTATACTGACTGAATTGATTATTGTAAAGTATTGAAAAAAGGCGTGTGTAAACCATAGTTTAATTTTGTGTAATATAATTGTCAAATGCTCAACACTATTCATACCTGAAGAAGGTTTCATATAATATTTTTAAAAAAAATCACCGATGGTTGTTTTTAATCAACCATTTTGCCATTGACTGATTAATACCTCTACCAAAGTAGTGAAACCAAGACTAAGAAGACCGTGCTCGTAGTAGCAACGGCAACATTTCAAATTGCGGGAGGGACGTAATAAATTGCGGAAGAGCATACAGACAAGACCCTCTCGTAAATATGCCAACTGTATATTAATTACTAACTAACGATGGAAGACCGTCAATATAGTGGTGAGGGAAATGCTGACAGGACACCAGCGGACACATCGATCGATTTTGTGTTTTTCATTGGTTCTGGAATTGTTTCTTCTGTCAATTCTGAATTTTTATTGATTCTAGAATTATTTCTTTTACTAATTTTGAATTTTCGTTGATTCTGAAACTTTTACTAATTTTGAACTTTCGATGATTCTGGAATTATTTATGATTCTTCATCAATTCTGTAATTATCTCTTTCATCAATTCTGAATTTTCATCGACTCTTGAATTATTGCTTTCATTAATTATGAACATATATTAATTCTGATTCTCCATTAATTCTGAATTTCCATTAATTTTGGAATTATTTCTCTCTCTCTCTCTCTTTCATCAGTTATGAAGAAATTTCCATTTGTTCTAGAATTACGTCTCTCTTCCATTAGTTCTATTCTATTCTTTCTATTCTAGAATTATTTCATTAATTCTAGAGTTACTTGTTTCATCAATTCTGGACTTATTTCTTTCATCAATTGTAAATTTTAATTGATTACGGAATTATTATTTTTTATCAGTTCCCTGAATTTTCATTAATTTTTGCGTTAATTTACACTTAAATACGTGTGTTTATATTTTTTGTATGAATACATTTGAGTATTCCTTTATATTCTGTACAGTATGTGAATTTTTGGAAGATGATTCCCCTTCCCCGTGAAATATGTAATATCGGGACAAAAAAAGCCCCCCCCCCCCCGAAACATTCTTGATGTCCCAACAACGGTCAATACGCCCGCTATTATCTTCGCACCGTGCCCCGCGCCTATTAAAGGCGTCCCTGGAATGAATGAATAATGAATAACGACTTCTCGTGTCTTTTCCATAAAAATCCGAAAAAAAACACGCCAACATATCTATAGTCACGGAAGCTAAAGAAATATGTGACTGGGAAAAACGGCAATTAAAAATATAAGAAAAACGGGGCCCTACAAAGTCCCCCCATAAAAAGTAGTTTCGGACCCGAAAAAGCTGTTGCACCCTCGTAACATATCATGCTATACAACAGCGGAACGGAAATGGCGGATATTAAGTGGTTTCTGAACGAATGGTTATGAAACGTACTACACTTATTGAAGAAAAGAAAAGGACTTCGTTATAATGTCCCAAGGACCCCCCAAACAACGGACTGAAAGTGACAAGGAACAAGCGTTTGGTAATTTATGGGCGCGTCCAATACAAAAGAAACGTGAAATATTTCCCAAGGACTCCCCAAAGAGGAACAGTGACCAGTGGTGAGGTTTTATGGGCTACCGTCGCGCATTAAAAGTCCTCATGTCAAGCCGGGACTGCTATATATCTTAATTTTTAAGAGCCGGTGGTTAAAGTTCGCGAGGGGACCACTACACACACCCTCCATCTAATGCTGATCTGAAGGGACCATAAGAAAAATTTCCATACAATTCTATGAGAGTAAATTGTTTGGGATGGGGGGAGTCCCGTTTTGAACGACCTTAAATGTATTCTTGTAATAGTCGGATTCCCCCATTAAGGAGCAGCGATGTCCTGGACCCTAGGCCATGGAATTTCGGGAAAGCTGCAAGAGTTTGCTTAGGGGATTTGTGCAGAATGCGCGGATCCGGGGGGGGGGGGTCGAACGATGGGAACAACAATAACCAAAATATGAGGGAAAAATTTATCTGTCCAGTAAAATACGGGACGATTAAACGAGTCTAAACAATAAATAAGCCCTCTTATATAACACATCGCCCAGGGATCATCACCTGCTTCGTAACTTGTGATCTTCATTTGCAGCTGAAGATGCCAACTTTCGCTCCATTCAATGTTGAATATGTTTGCCTCGGCAACATTCGAAGCTGGAGATGTTTTCGCTGCTGATGTCTGCCTCTGTTACATCAGCTTTATTCGCAGCTGATGGTTCCTGCCTTCACTTCATTAGCAGCTGGAGGTATGTCTGCCTCTACTCCAATCACTCCTGATGATGTTCGTTTTTCTGTCTCATTTGTTATCTGGAGATATCGCCTTGGTTTTATTTGCAGCTGATGGTGTCTGCCCGGGTCTATTCGCAACTGAAAATATCTACCTGGGCTTTATTCGCAGCTGAAGATGTTTGCCTCGGCACATGCGCGGATCTAGAGGGGGGGGGGGGAAGAGCGATCTACAGAGCTATAGACCGTGTAGGTGAATCGCCAAAATAGTGACCTACAGAGTGTTTGCAACATAGACTTAAGATATAAATAGACCGCGCACGCTATTCATAAAACTTGTCGAACGTGAAGAAAAGATGAGCAGTATTGTCGGGGAAAGAACAGGTTCTGCGCTATTACATTTGGCGCGTTTTCGCAGAAGCTAGGATGTTGCTGTAACGAAATTTGACTCAATTCGATCAAGTTGATGAAAACTTTCCTTCATTTTTTCAATGAATTTCACTCATTTTTATGTGAAATATTTAGGGAGTATCAGATTTGAAAAAATAAATTCTATAAAATAAACAAATATTGGAAAACGGAACAACGTATATGTTGTAAAGCCTAATTCATTTATATTTTTAAATATTCTCTTCATTCACTTTGTCGCTTTTAATTTCGAAAATTTATTTATACTAGGGGTTATTAAAACAAAAATATATCTTTCCAGAACATTACAATTACTCTATATACTCATAATTAATGTATAATTAATTATAATGCATCATATTATGTTATGTAATGTAACACATTCACACTCATACCATATTCAGTCATGAAATAATATTCAAACAATAAGAAAAAGTTTCATTTCTAACATTCCTGAAAAACCTTTTATAACCTCATCACACAAAACGGTAAACACTTACATAATATTTCAGGATTAAAATAGATTTTACTCAAGAAAATTACAGAATCTCATCATCAATTTCTCTAAATTATAAGAATTAAAATTCCATGTAGAGTATATATGTAATAATTTAAAGTGTGTATATATATATATATATATATATATATATGATATTTTAGGATATAATATTTCATATATATAACATAATATTTACACATGTCACATATATATATATATATATATATATATATATATGTGACATATGTAATCTCTTCGCTCCAAAAGTATGCATATGTTAATCTTAATTTAAGGTATTAAATCGTTTTTAGAATGATTCTTTTTCAAGATAACATCTGAGGTACACAATATATGACTTCAGGTCTTAGTACAGATATTGACTCAAAAAATCAATTGAATAATTAATTTTCTTGTTTGAAGCGGCAATTTCACATACAACAAACATAAATTAATGAATAAAAAAATTTCTTTTCTGTAATAGTTTTATCTCAGGTGTGAAGAGGGGTAAAAATACTATTATTTTTAGAGGTTGTTATGCATTTTTATGCAAAACTGCAATTGTCTAGAGAGGGGGGGGGGAAGTTTTCCTCACATTCTATTTAAATAGAATATTTTTCATAAATTTCTCCTTCTGAAAAGAAAAGCATATTTTCTTCCAAGTTGAGTAAAACTCGAATGAACTCACTAGCTCGCCAAATCTCGCCAAATCTTGCGGAGACGTATATTTCAGTTAAAACTTCATAAAACTCACAATTTCAATCATTTATTGCCAAAATTCTATTAAAACATTTAATAATGATTCATGACATTTGAATTTTACTAAAACTTGGAACTTTAATTGAATTAAATCCAAAATGGAGTCGTTAAAAACTGAGATTACGTCAGAAATCCATTGCATCGTCAATTTAATATTCCAATTTTTAATTTATAAGAAGAGGAATAAGCAAAAAAGTATTCCCTTGTGAAAGGATACTGGTCCCCCTTTCCTAAACCGCTCAGAACATCCGAAAGCTGCGCAAGTGTTGGCCATTCTAATCAAAAATAAGACAGCGCGTGTAGATCGTCATACGAGTAGCCATAAGGAAAGCATTGCCAGCGAGATTCCCTGACCAGCCTTTCGACCGGAGTCACGTGACTCCGGATCTTTGCTTCACATTGTAACCCCTCGCGCGCACTCTATAGTATTATTACTCTGTGGTTTGCAAGTATGCAAAGGATAAACAAATGCCATACAGAATTCGAAATCATGTCAGGGATAAAAAGAGTGACTTAGAGGGCAAGGGACCAGGCCAGTGAGTGAACTAAAGAGTTTGCAAGCATGTGAGTGACCAAACGAGTGGCCTAGACCTAGAGCATGTCGAAGCACGTGAGTGATAAAAACAGCGTGCAAGCACGTTAATGACACAAAATAGTGACCTACAGATGGGGGGGGGGGCGGGATCATGCCAGCGAGTGACTTGAAGAGTAACCGAGAAAATGTGCAAAAAACATGTGAGTGACACATGCCGACGCAACCAAAAGAGGGACTTATAGAAACATAGGCGTAATGACGAGGGGGGGGGGCACAGGTAAAAATCGGGCTATAGATCAGGAGGGCTATAATTTGATGGAACGGCAAAATCACAAATTCATCTCTGAAGACGGCCCTGATCACGGAAAGAAGAAGCAGCATTTGCTTGAAAACAATTAACACAGCAATAACACATCCCCGTGAAATAACAAGGAATAGACCACGCGGAATGGAAATGCAAAAGGTGAAAGGTTCAAGACCCGAAAACATTCCTTGATTGACAACCGTAAATAAGTTGTTTCTAAGCCCACGAAAACACGGTTTTACGTGGCCTGAATCTGAAATCCGCGTGTGTGTCATATCTTATTAATACAGTACGATGAGGCTTTACAGCATAGGCGTAATTATCAGCATCGCTTTGAGGGCCAGGCACGGGATGATCCCCATAGAAATCAATGCTAAAATTTGCCGATTTTTACCGTTAGAAATGCGGAAATATTCTCAGTGGAGTTTTCCGCCACCGTCAATAATTTCAGGAACAGAATCGAATTCTTGATTCTCACACAAATTGAGAATCTTGAATTCTTGATTATCACACAAATTGAGAATCTTGAATTCTTTATTCTGAGAAATTGAGAATCTCGAATTCTTGATTCTGACAAAGTGAGAATCTCGAATTCTTGATTCTGACAAATTGAGTTCGCTTAGGGATACGAAGCATATAAAATATGAAATGAGAGATTAGCCGGACCTACTTTCCATCTGGATATCCATGCAATAACATTGTTTTAAACCAAGGGTGCTCAACCTGTATTTAGAGAGGTGAGGGCGATACTTCATCGGTTTGAAAACGTGTCACGGGCCACTTTGCTTGATCTGGGAATGTGCCGCGGGATGCTTCTATTGAAGTGAGGATGTGTCGCGGGCCATTAAAGTGATCTGTAAATACGCCGCGCGCAACTTAAGTGATCTGTAAGTGTGCCGGGGACCTCTTTAGTGATCCGGAACAATGCTCCGGATTACTTGAGTGTTCTGTGAATGTGCCGCGGGTCATTTCAAGGGAACTGGATATGTGTCGCGGACTACCTAATTGACGTGAGAATGTGTCACTGTGCCCAATTAAGTGATGATCTGGAACAGCGCCCAAGGTCACTTGAGTGATCTGTAAATGTGCCATGGGTCATTTATTCTTTTAAGTCCGAGCTCAATCAATCGTGCGGGTGGAAATACTTAGCAAACATTCATGTCTTCAAAAATTTGCCGGTCTCAAAGGGTTAAGTGATCGGATTAAGAGGGGAATGTGCCGCGGACCATTCAAGTCACTGTTTCCCAAAGTGGGCAATATCACCCCTTGGTGGGCGATGGATTGGCTCGGGGGGGGGGTGATAAAAGCTACGAGTATAACATAGAATGCTATGGGTTCACTTGAGTCGGGGGCGATGAGAGAAAAAAAATTCTGAAGAAGGGGGCGATGGAACAAAAAGTTTGGGAAACTATGATTTAAGTGATGTGGGAACTGCACTGCAGGTCACTTAAGTGATCTATGAATGTGCTCCGGGTCACTTAAGTGGATCTGTAAATTTACTGCGGTGCACTTATGTGATCTGTAAATTTGCTGCGGTGCACTTATGTGATCTGTAAATTTACTGCGGTGCACTTATTTGATCTGTAAATTTACTGCGGTGCACTTATGTGATCTGTAAACGTGCCGCGGGTCACTTGAATGATTTAGAAATGTGTGGCAGTCGCTTTACGTCATCTGGAAGCGTGTCGTAGTCCATTTAAGTGAACGAGAATGTGTCGCAGATCACTCAAGTGATCTGGAAACGTGCATGTTGGTTACCTTGGACACGCTTTTGTATGTCCCTCAAACTCTTCACTAAAAGAGGGAAATATCACGTGATCCAAAAAAAAGCCTCATAATTAATTATTCCAGTGTTGTTGTTAACTTCAAAACGGCAACAGAAGAAACAAACCGTATTCAAGTTATTTCATGCAGGAAAGCGCCATCTCTTAGAAAATTCAAAAATTTAATCACAGTTACCGATTGAGTTTTGTGAAAAAAATAACAAAAATATACCTAAAATATATAATTAATATAACTAATTTAAAATTTATTATTAGCTCTCGCAGTTGTCAAACGATGACTTTTATAAAAGTTGATATTTCAAAAAGCTATACTATTACTGTCATTGCTATTATCATATTTTTGATGAACCAGGAATCGCTGCTGATATCGATATGATGAAAGGGGTTTGATGGGTTAATTACTACCCATTGGAACCCCGTTTCACTATCCCCGGCCTTGGCTTTGATGCAAAAGCATAGTATAAATTAAAGAAAGCATACATTATCCTTTGCTTCTCAAATAAATCACGTAAGAACTGAGACTATCCAAACCATGGGAATGATGTTACGACGCATTACATTTCCAATCTTAAAAACAGTCATATTGTCGATCATTAGACCTATCATGGCCTACGCGGCCCCAGTATGGGCTCATGTTTCAAAGACCAAGATGCAGCGTCTGCAAAGCCAACAGAGTAAAATACCGAGAACCCTTGTGCGCGCCCCAAAGTACGTCAGGGTGGGCTGACATCAGCAAAAGATCCGAATATTCCAACCATCCTCAGCTACATCCAACAAATCTCAGAGGATCACTTTGAAAGGATGAGGAACTCAGAATACGAGCATCTCAGGGAGCTGGTCGACTACAACCCACGTCAAGGACTAAAATTTCTCAGTGTCCCAAAACGTGCTGCACGTGCCGTGGTCGGTGCGTTAGGGGTCTGAATTACTGAGCTGTGTAATCTTCGTCTATCTATCATAATATTTTTGTACTTTGCTATCTTTTGCAATCGAAATTATTGACCAACTCTATTGCATAGAGTAATATTGTGGTTAAATGTGCATGACTGATCTTGCACTGCACCAATTTGTATAACACACTTGCTAACACACTTGTTTTTCTATTGCTTCTTTTGCATGTTCAATTTATTTCAATTTTATTAATATGTTAGACGGATGATAACAATACATTAGGTTAGTGAAAACCACCAAGGAGACACCAAAGTCCCATACTTGTTGTTACAATGAAGTTAATTCAATAACATTTAATTATCATACAGTGTAAAATAAAGAGTCACTATGAAGTGATTTTTGAGATTGAAAACAAAAAATTATGAAAAAACATCAAAATAGAAAGAGGTGGGGGAATGCGATTACACAAACACATATAATACAAAAAAAATACAAATATATATATAAATAATGCAATAATGCAACGGTCACAGGGGGGTGCTTTAGTGATTATAAAAAAACTATAAATCAACATACAATTACGTATGAATTGGACTGGCGGCAGAGAGCAGTTGAAAGAGCAAGGGTATTTTAATGAATAATTCGACCGAAAGACTGTAATACACACACAACAGGGAGTGATTGAGATTCCGTGGATGAAATCAAAAATAATTTTCAATATTGAAAATTTGTAGCAAGTGTTTTTGGATAGTTTTATGAACTAAAGGCATTGAGAGTAAATAAAATAGTGTCTATTAGATGTTCTTGACGAATTCAGAGGTAAAAAGAATTGGTTTTTTTTCAATTATAAGTATGGATCGGTAAAAGTATAAGATGTCTTAAAGGAAGGATGTTTAATTGAAGAAAAAGTTCATTTTTGTTGGAGTGTTGTAATTACTTGCCAAAATCCTAATATATATATTTTTTTGTAAAGAAATAATGGGTGCAATATTGGAAAATATGGTGCAATACGGGAAATATTATTATTATTTTCTCATTAATTCATTATGTAGCGTTTTGGTGAATTTGTACATAAGTGATTTCATTTTTGTACTCATTATAATACTCGCATTTATTGCATAATATTTCTTTTCTTACTATTGATTTTGCTGATCAACTCTATTGCATAGAGTAACATTTTGATGAAGTTTACATGATGTGGCTGATCTTCGTGGATTGTACTATTCTGATGGTAGCATTCATCGTACTGTATATGTTCGCGTTTACAGGAACTTCGCATATGCACAAACACGCACAAACTTGTCTATAACCTCCCGTTCATAGCTAGCTCTGACGAACTTTTAAAGTAGCCTATCGTTCAATCCCTGTCCTGTATGGCAGGGTTTTCCAACCGGTGTTCCGCGGAACCCTAGGGTTCCGTGATAGCATTTTTGGGGTTCCGCGGAATCAAAAGTGACGGAACCCTGATAGCTTCAAAATTTTTCTTATTACTATTTCACCTGAAGCAATTTCTTTTATTTTGATTTTTGTTGAGAACATGTACTATAATATAATAATAATATATGTGGTAATTTGATCTGTAGGAGACAAACAATATTCGTGTTGGTTCCTTTCTTTCTTTCTTTCTTCCTAATAATTAGATCGAGATAAAAAGGCATTGACATTCTTTTTTATGCCAATCATTCTTTTGTTTAATGTTGAAAGAAAAAGCGTAAGGGAAATTTCCCACGAGTGACCGTCATTGTATGTTGGTGAGTTACCGAAAATTTCAAGATTCCGCGCACTCCAGTAACACATAATCGCTCTCAATGTCCAATCAGTACCTGTCATATAGCATCACGCGACAAGCAAACATTTAGCATGCTCCAGGGAACCCCCCCCCCTCTCCTATATGATGAATTGCTGCAAACTTGTGTATCAGTTGTCATGATTAAAAAACCGTGGGTATTTGCGGATTGCTACTTACACAGCAGTGGAATACGGTATCCCAAGTCGACAAGATACTCGCGAAATGTGCCTCAAGATGTTTAGAGATGTCGTGTGTTCTATGCCGCTCTTTCGTCCTTGCCGGTGCTTTTTCTGATCCAAAGAACAATTGCAAAAACAGCGCATGATGACAGGGCCGTCTTAAGAGCATCGGGGGGCCCCCGGGCCAAGTGGTTTTTCTGAGGCCCTAACTGGTAAATTCTAGAAATTTTTTACGGGATCTTATTTTTGTGAGGCCCCTTTTCTCTTGAGGCCCCCGAGCCGTGCCCGGGTAGGCCTCATGCGTTAAGACGGCACTGCATGATGATCAAACAGCACTATTGCTATTGAAGAATGTCTGCACACCAAACATTTGGCTTACGAACCTCTCGGTGACAAACATAAAAAAACCGTTCGAAATCGGCTGTGAACTGTATAAGTAACGGTCTAATTCAGGGGTTCTCAACCCTTTTTGACTCGGGGATCCCTTTTTGGCATATAATTTCTTGGCGGAGCCCCATAGGCATATGTTTTACTTATTCACCAAAGTTACTGATTTATTTTTATTATTTGAAAGTATTCATAATTTTTTTTTTTTTTTAATTAACAGTTTTTTTTCTCGAGCGGCCGCGGAGCCCCTGGGGAGTGCGTACGGAGCACCGGTTGAGAACCACTGGTCTAATTAGTTCTATTGTGCAGAAAATGAAGGTGGCGGAGAAAAATGAGTGTGTTTCTCGCTATCCGGAAGCTATGTGTATAACTAGGATGGTCAATTGAACAAAAAAGCAAAAATGGACATTTTCATTGATGTTAAGAGATAACGAATTCACAATTTAAAAACTTCAAAGTGGGTTTTTAAGTTAGCAAGCTTGGCAAAAACATTTTTGTTAAAACGATGAAATAGCCGAATATTATAAAAAAATTAATCTGTCCCGTAAAATATGGGTCATAATTATGGTCACACTACAGTATGTGTAACTCACAAATATATTTTTTTGACACTCTTATTTACTGCAAGTCTTCTTGTTCCGCCGACGGAATGTGGACTTTTGGGACACCCTGTATACTGAAAAAAAATTCAAAATTTGTTAAGGGTTCCGCGGAATAGCCTCATAATCATCAAGGGTTCCGCGAGAGCTTTCACGTTGGAAAACCCTGCTGTATGGTATACTATATGCAAAATTTGGCGACGATCGGTCTAAAATTGTAGATTTATATAAGGAGCAAACATACATACTTTCACATTTATATATAAGATTTATAGTTTACAAAAATAAAACATATATATTGGGACTTCAGGCAAACTAGCCCCCCTCCCCCCCCCAACCCCCACCGCCAGTCTCACTAATTTACAAATTTCGAAATTATTTCTTTCATTTTGATTTCATTTTTCAAACTTCCGTGCGTTATTTTTCGATAACTTCATGATGAGAGTTTCTGGTCATATTCCCAGGAGCTCTCCCCTTTCCTCTTAAAAAGGTATCTCAGATAGGAGGACAACACCACCAGGAGAACAAGGCCTCCGCACAAAGCTTGTTACCTCACTGAGGTAGACCATCTTACCTATATCCATTGTGTGTGCGTGTGTGTGTGTGGATATGCTACAGAAAGGGTTATTTAATATTAAGATGGCGCATGCGTCGGCCTGCTATGTCCAAAGGCTATATTGGTGAGATGGAAAAATTTCACCGTTTAACTTCTTCAACATTACAAAAGGGCGCTAAAATTCGAGCTTGCCCCGCCTGACCAAGCATCTAGTTGCGGCCATGGTCGCGGGTCACATTAGATGACTTCGGATTGAGCATATATGACACAAACCCACTAGGCACGGTCCGGGGCCCAAATTTCACAATGAGCCCATGACGATAACATCTAGTGAACATGGGTTGAGATACGGAGGGGGGGGGGCGCGTTGGGGCGGGGCCCAGAGTCAAAGGTGGAGTCGACTAATCTAATGTATAAATGTATATATGCATTGACATCATCATCATCGTGCCCCCCCCCAGACTTCCAAGTCTATCTCCGCCTATGCTAGCGAAGTAATTTTCAAGAATATTGAAACTGTGCTAGGACGCTTCAGATCATAATTTCTCCCGGGAGGGGAAAAGAAAGAGCCCTTGATGCATTCGAGACTCCCTGGGCCCCCCCCCCTTCTCCCAATTCCGATCCTAACTTATCTACGGAATTATATTCAAAATTTATCGCTAGTCCATTCGTATTTGCGTTCGTTAAAGACGTGTTTTTTATTACGTGCGAGATAATTTAGCATGGTGAATGGTGTGTAGTGCCTATATGAATCCATCATGGACGAGGGTGAAGGGAAGGAGGGGCCCATGGGTAACAGATATACATAAGAAAAATATGTATGCTATCAAACTAGGACCCCGCAAGCGGTTATGGACTGAATCTAGATTAGGGATAGATGGGGGGGGGGATCCGTAGTGATACATATGTGGGGGGATTCAGAAAAGGGGGGGGGGAAGCAGCACCAACAACAACAAGCAACGACCACCCATGTTGCTCACATGGCCGCGTGCCGTACATGGCCCAAGGGCGAAAAGCGCGATAACGAATAAAAAAAACAACAGGGAAAATCATCTTCTTTTTCGCGGGCAATAACAATAATAATAAAATAAAAAACTTTCATCTCTCACGACGTCTGATAGATGGCGCTAAAATCATGAGTGGGAAGAGGTTTTCTTTTTTCTTTTTTTTTGCTTGGCATACTTAACGCACAACATGCGCACTACACCAACATGATCCCTTCATTGAGAATTTTTTCCCGTCTCTCTTGTTCGTTGTTCCCCCGACAATGATGGGGTTGACGGTGCTGCAGCCCCCCCCCCCCCCCCCCCCCGCCACGATTCTTATAATTTTCTGTTTTCGCACACTGAAAATTCACTATGACGGGACCCTTAGAAAAATTCAGTCAAGCACTCGTCAAACATATCAGCCCAGGAACCTTGCTGAAAGATGTGGGCAGTGCCATCTTAATGCATGGGCCCACCCGGGCACCTCACGATAATGAGATCTGTTTAAGATTTTTGGGATTACGCAACAATCCAATATCTGATCAATTTCTCACCCGAAACGGCAAACAACAATATTTTTTTTTTTCAACAGAGAAATCTCTTTTCTTTTCTGTGCTGCTGTATGTCAGATTCTCTGACAACCATTTGTTATAACGTCGTATATTTTTTTGACGTATTTTCAATGATAAAAGCATTCTTGCCTACCCATCAGTAAAATTTTCAATAACCTTCCGCACAAATTTGCAGTAAAAAAGAAACTTCCCATTTGCGGATAACGGCGGGGATAAAAAATTTCATCCCTAAAGGAAGGGTGACCGTTAACGAGGGGTTTCAAATGCATACCTTTATTATACATACAAGGAACAATTATTGTTTGATAATAGTAATAAAGGGGGGGGGGGTTCTACTGTATGTGTTTCTATTGCCTCGCGACATTGAACAACCTCTAAACCACATCGATTTTCAACAATGAGAGAAATTATTTTACCGTATTAAAATGTGATTTTGTTTCTCAATTAATCAAATTGCAGAAAATGAAAAAAATTATTTCAATTTTTTTAACTTTATTCTGCTGTTATTAGTGAAAAACTTCGAAAACACTCTATATAGCAGTGATTTCCGATGTGGATGAGCCATACCTTACAAAAGTAATTTCTCAGAATTAAAGAAAATCTGTATTTAATGAAAAAGTAATTTCTCAGAAAGAAAATCTGTATTTAATGAAAAAATAATTTCTCGGAATTAAAGAAAATCTGTATTTAATGAAAAAATAATTTCTCGGAATTAAAGAAAATCTGTATTTAATGAAAAAATAATTTCTCGGAATTAAAGAAAATCTGTATTTAATGAAAAAATACTTTCTCGGAATTAAAGAAAATCTGTATTTAATGAAAAAATAATTTCTCGGAATTAAAGAAAATCTGTATTTAATGAAAAAATAATTTCTCGGAATTAAAGAAAATCTGTATTTAATGAAAAAATAATTTCTCGGAATTAAAGAAAATCTGTATTTAATGAAAAAATAATTTCTCAGAATTTAAGAAAATCTGTATTTAATGAAGAAATAATTCAAGATGTACAGAAAACTGGATGTCGTGCGAAGATGCTTATTTTATTATTTATTGTTGGAAAGATATTGAAAGAAAAACTAGAAGAGAGAGCCCTGGGTCCTGTTGGGTTCATCCGTTAAAGGGGTCATTCAAGTATTACATTAGCATCGATGGAGGAGGTTTCGGGTTTGCAGATTTTTGATGGCGGAGGCGGGGGGGGGGGCTTCAATAATGCTTACGTCCCCTTCCTTACGTTGGTGGAATCAAATTTTGTTGCACGAAATTGTAAACAAAAAAAAAAATTCTTTGATATATATAGTCGTATTTTAATTTTCTGTAAAAATTTTGATTGTAAAAATTGTACAAAAACTTTTCGTACTTTCTAGTTTTATGTCAGAAACGGTAAACAACAATGATTTTCAATAACCAGAAATTGTTTTTTTGTTTTTTGTTTTTTTTTACCGCACTCTGTGAAGTAATCATCCCTAGTCATTCTGTTTATAGTTTTTTTTAAAATAAATTTTCTATATTGTCTTGTGATCTTCAAGAAATGCACAAATACCTCTTTGTATTTAATCCAAATATTGAGCGAAACAATAAACAACAATCCAATATCTGATTCGGTTGCTAGAGGTAAACAACAGAAATTTTCAACAGAGAATTTTTTTTTCTCCGGTGTATAGTTGTGCAGAGGTCCCCCGCGCGACGGCCAATTGTTAATAATTATTATGAACAATAATTTTCAACGGCGAAAGAATATTTTTTTTTTACTTCACAATATAACAAGGGATTTTGCTTCTCCACCAGCCGAATTGTTGATAATTTTTAAAAATAAATTTTCTATAACTTTATTGTCGAAGCAGTACACGCACACTCTAATACAGGGATTCTTGACCTTTTTAGCAGCGACCCAAAATGAACAAGACGATGAGCTTCGCAAACCCATGGAACTAACTGTTTGTTGTTTTGCGAAATTAGAGAAACGAGTGACTCAATAAGGGCATTTATAACAGTACTGTAAGTGGATTTGAAAGACCCATCTAGGAGGTCCTTGCGAATGAAGTTTGGACTGTGACCCACAGCCCACAGCTCAAGAATCCCTAGCTGTGTAAGAGGATTTGTGCGACCCTTCTCGAAGCCCCTTCGAATCAAGTTTTGGTCGGGACCCATAGCTCAAGAGAGCTGTTAATTGAATTGAACGACCCATCTCGGAAGAGTCCTGTGACCAGGGCCGTCTTAAGAGCATCATGGGCCCCCGGACCAAATGATTTTTCTGAGGCCCTACCAGGCAAATTTTCTAAAATCTCAACTAGAACCCATTTTTGTGAGGCCCCCCTTTCTCTTGAGGACCCCGGGCCAAATGATTTTTCTGAGGCCCTACCAGGCAAATTTTCTAAAATCTCAACTAGAACCCATTTTTGTGAGGCCCCCTTTTCTCTTGAGGCCCGGGTGGGCCCATGCCTTAAGACGGCACTGCCTGTGACCCAACTTTGGGTCGCGACCCATAGGTTAAGAACCCCTGCTCTAGTATTTGACCCATTCATTGACATTAACAGCAATCAACAATCCAATATATAATTCGATTGTTGCCCAAATCTGTAAACACTTTCAATAGAGAAAAGTTGTTTTTTTTTGCTGTGTAAGTATTCTCGATCCCTAACAATCGAATTGTGAAAAAAATTTCGTACAAACTTTTGATACTTTTTGATTCTGCTATCACGGGAGGGTGAACAACAATGATTTTCAACAGTGAGAGAATTTTTTTTTACTGCACTAAACTTTAGTTTGCTTCCCCGCCAAAATTGAAATTGTTGATAATTCCAATTGTTGATATATTTTATAGTTTTTTAAAATGAATCTTTTTTTTTTTCCGGTAAAAAAATTATCCTTGAATTATTTTTACGTTATCATCTTATCATTTAAAGAAATGCACAAGTACTCCAGTATTCGATTCATTCATTAACTGCAACAATCCGACATTTCATGCACTTGTTGCCCGAAACGGTAAACAACAATCGTTTTCAATTTTCTTTTTTTTTTACTGTGATTTTTTCGTTCCCTGACAGCCGAATGGTTAATAATTTTTCGTGGAATTGTTTTTGTCATTGTTAGGTAATTTACATGATATAGTATCAGGGAGTCATATCAAAACACCTTTCGAAAAAAAATTGATCTTATAGAAGACTAATGTTCCTAAAAAAAGAACATTTTCAACAGCGGCTCCATGCCACGTATGTGGGACACATAATAAGAAGAAAAGTTAGAGAGAGAGAGAGAGAGAGAAGCTTCTTTTTCTTTTCTTGCCTTTCTTTATTATCCCAAAGAAGAAGAAGGCCCATCGTGTGTGGTCCGCCTCTACGTTGGGGTCTCTATATGCCTTGCCTCACAATTGCTGAAGTTTCCGCCGGGAAGCCGAAGCCCTCGACCAATCACAAAAGTCCTATCTCCCGTCATCCATCACGTGACGTCACTGACAGTGGGTAGGGCTTCACTTATAAACACTGGTCCTGAGCTGACTCATATTGGCTACTTGTTATGTGTATGGCGATTAGTATCAGATTGTTGGCGAGTTTTTGATCATGATTCCGTGAATGAATTGGCGAGTTTTTTTTCCCTATGTCTCCCCTTTAAAATGCAGTATGATATTTTGTTATGTTTAATTAACATAAAAAAATTTAACAAACACAAAAAATTAAACAAAAATAAAAATCAATTTTTGATGTAAAAATTTGAAAAATTCAATTGTTTTCAATAGGAAACGGTTTAAAGTAAAACACTGTAATTTTAACAGCTGTAATTAAATGTATATTGATAATAATTATTATTGATTGTTATCGATGATAATATTTTGTAGCTATCAAAAATGCTCGAACAGCAATAAATTGGTGAAACATTAATCGAATAACAATTCTTTTTTAATACTTTACGACAATATGATTATTTTTTTGAATGATAGGCAACTATGACTTGCGTACGAAATTCCCGTGCTCATGAGTTTTTTTTAAAACTTGGGATGACAAGGGTTTGCAAACATGAGGACAAAAAAAAGCTCGGGGGAAGAATAAACAAAGCTTGAACTAAAACAGTGATCTGCAAACAAAGCTTGAACTAAAACAGTGATCTGCAAACAAAGCTTGAACTAAAACAGTGATCTGCAAACAAAGCTTGAACTAAAACAGTGATCTGCAAACAAAGCTTGAACTAAAACAGTGATCTGCAAACAAAGCTTGAACTAAAACAGTGATCTGCAAACAAAGCTTGAACTAAAACAGTGATCTGCAAACAAAGCTTGAACTAACAACGGTCTTTGAACGGAGTTTGGGCGAACAATGGTTTCAAAACAAAGCTTGAACTAACAATTGCAAACAAAGCTTGAACTAACAATTGCAAACAAAGCTTCAACTAACAATTGCAAACAAAGCTTCAACTAACAATTGCAAACAAAGCTTCAACTAACAATTGCAAACAAAGCTTCAACTAACAATTGCAAACAAAGCTTGGGAAAACAATGATTTGCAAACAAAGCTAGAGAAAACACAGATTTGCAAACACAGCTTGGGAAAACAATGGTTTGCAAACAAAGCTTGGGAAAACAATGATTTGCAAACAAAGCTAGAGAAAACACAGATTTGCAAACACAGCTTGGGAAAACAATGGTTTGCAAACCAGGGCCGTGGCTTTTCTGAGGTTCTACCTTGAAAATTCCAGAAACTTTCAACCGGATATCATTTTTGTGAGGCTCCTCTTCTCTTGAGGCCTCCGGCCCGCGGCCGGGTGAGTCCATGCGTTAAGATGGCTAAGATGGCACTATTGCAAACCGAGCTTAGACTAACAATGGCTTCTTGCAAAAAAGGATACGAAAAACGATCAGGCAGCAATTATTTACGTATTATTTATATTTCGGGCCGGATATAAGTTTCGCCTATTGGAGTAACAGTCGTTTAAAAAAATGCTTAAAATTAATACAACCGCCCCATGATTATTGTTAATAAAAAACATTATTGTTATTAATTGTGTTATTATTAATTATTGTAAGTAATAGTGAAACTCGTTAGATAAATAACAAAAATTATTGTTATTATTGTCATTATTTTAAAGAAAAAAATTTGATTAGTCGAAAAAAAAAATTATTGAAATTTAAAAAAACAAAACCATCTTTTTTTCCCTATTTTTTGGCGACGAAAATGTCTGTTCTTGGCTAGATTTGCAACAACCATCACTGGCGAATGTTGGCGGGTTTTTAGAATCATCCTCTTATTATTATTACTATTTTTCGCACACCCGATCGTAGCAACCCTCACAAACGTTCGCATCGTGTATGGATCAAGAACTTTTCACTATTATTATTATTGTCAGAGCATTTAGAAAAGGATGTGAAAAAGATGCAGGTTCAGTCCAAAATCATGTGTTGTTTCCGTCATATTACGAGACGCGTCACCTTGGCAACGAGACGTGAATGACACTCGGATAAGTCAGCCATCAAGGAGTGTCGGACGCTGGTCACTCCGATGATACAGAAGACATCATCGTGGGCCACGGTTTTCTTCTTTAATATCAGCGAGAGTGTGTGTGTGTATATATATGACTTGGCAGGACGCCTCTCGAGAAGACCACGAACGGTTCGGTCCAGCATATCCCATCTAATACTCGGGTTGGCTGGACGACGCGGCATTTCTCAAAGATGGCTCTTTTGACAAAATGATTCCTCTGCAAAAAGTAACATCGTCTCAACAGGGTACCAACAGGGCTGCTGCTGCTGCTTCCTCCACTAAAGGGACATCATCATCATCTCTACGACCCGTTCACGATCTACTCACCAGGACAAGCTGGGCCGACGCTACTTTGGCACTTGCGCAAATTAATAAGGTGAGCGTTTCTTTCATTTGATGATATAATCCGAAAAAAACTTCGAATGGTCGATCCAGCGAGAGAATCTCCGAAAAAAAAAATCCAATGGGATCCGCCAAGGATTCGTATCCCCCGCGGGAACTTGCGGTCGCTTTCTGGGTGGCCTTGCGCTCTGGCATCTCTCCCTCTTCTTTCTTCTTTTCTTTGACCTACACTTTGTTTTCATTGTGTGGAAATCCATTTTTTTTTTCAAGACCAAATTTCGAAAACAACAGTTATTGTTGTTGATTAATCAAGTTATCAATTTCTTCCATTAATTTCAAAACTCTTCCAATTGATTATTGAAATTTTCTTGGCTTGTAAATATTGTCCTTGAAATTAACATTTGAGTTATTTTTCTTGACGTCACAATTCTGTCATTAATTGTTAAATTTTTGAGAATTTTTTTTATGATTTGATTGTTTAGGGATTTCAGATATTGGCTTCTTTTTATTTTTCCAAGTCATTCTTGGGTGAATTTTGGAGATAAGTTTTGATTTAAAGAATATAGTTAATCGTCAAAAGACAAGTTTTTGTCTCTTGATATTATTTTATTGACAGCGGTTAACTAAATTGTTTGATTTATTTATTCTGATTGTGGCCAGGATAGGGTTTAAATTTTCACTACAGGGTTCAAACAGCTTTTATGAGTATTCTTATTTTTTTGAACTTTTATGGGTGTAAATAACTTTTGTAAACAATGTTACAAATCAAACTACATGAAACATTTTGTGGAGAATGTTACATGAAACAACTAATTTAAAAATAGAATGTTATGAACAACAACAATTTGAACTTTTATGAACAATGTCATGGGCAACAAAATTTAAACTTTTATAAATGTTATGGAATAGGCTTTTGTGGGAAAAGTTACATGGAACTACTTTAATTGTGACTTTGCAATGAAATGTTATGGGCAACAACAGTTTCAACTTCTATAAACAATGTTATAGAAACAACTTTAGTGGTAAATTTTACATGAAGCAACTTTAATTTACAAATAAAATGTTGTGAGCAATGACAATTTTTGAACTTCTATAAACAATGTTATGGAAACAACTATATAACAATGTTATGGATAAAAGGTCTTGTTTTCATGATATCATTTAATTAACTGTTGTTGCAAATAACATTTTGCAGCAACAGTTAATTTGAATTTTTGTGGAAAATTTTACATGAAACTACTTCAATTTACAAAAAAAAATTTGGGCAAGGAGAAACAAGATTTTTTTGTAGGCCTAAAAAATTGTTGTATATAAAGCAATAATTTTTTGAAAACTGTTTGAAGCAGCACCAAGTTTTGAAAATATTCATTATAAACAATTTTATGAAAACAACTTTTGTGAAAAACATCCATGAAACAATTTCAGTTTATGAATATAGTAAAATGTTATGTGCAGCAACAATTAGTGTATTGATATCATGGAAGTATAATAACTTTTTTTGTATAAACACTGTTGTAGAAACAAAACTTTCATAAACAATGTTTTAAGAAACAACTTTTGCAGAAAACATCACATTAAACAACTTCATTCACATGCGCAAAATTTTATTTGCAACAACAATTAATTAAATGATATCATGAAAACAAGAACTTTTTTTGTGTAAAAAATGTTGAAGAATCAATAATGTTTTTAAACAATGACTTAAGCAGCACAAAGTTTAATAAATAATGTTGTGTTACAAACGCACACACAAAAATAATGTCAAAATGCAACAACTAATATTTTAACAGAATGTTATTGGCAACAACAATTTGTATAAATAGTATTCTGGGAAAAAGAACTTTTTTGTATAAATATCATTACAGAAACAACAACTTTGAAATGATTCAAGCAACACAGTTATATAAATAATTTTATGATCATAACTTTTATTAATATTTTATGGAAACAACTATTGTAGAAACAATTTTGATTTATCAACAAAATGCTATTGGCAACGTAAACGTGCATAAATAATATCATGAAAACTTTTTTGCATAAATATTGTTGAAGAAACAGTGTCAACTATGTCATAGAAAGAATAATTTTTTTATGAACCATGTTTGGAACAAAAAGAAGTATTCTAAACAGTGTTATGATGACAATAACTAAAATGAACAATGTAATCATTAGCAATTTTTTTATAAACAATGTTATCAAATAATTTTTGTAGAAAAAATGTTCCTTGAAAAAAATTTTTCAAAACAAGAATTTTTTTTGCATAAACATTGTTATATTGAAACAATATATTTTTGGAAGTTAACTATAATATAGTTCACTTAAGTTACATGAAAAACAATGTCAAAATGCAACAACTAATATTTTAACAGAATGTTATTGGCAACAACAATTTGTATAAATAATTGTGTGTATAATAATATGATTATATAGACTCAATAACTTTTATGAACAATGTTTTGAGCACCATAAAATGTTATGATAAATAATTGAAATTGAAATATATATGATAATAATTTTTATCAATAGTTCCATGATAACTTTTATAATCAATATTATGCTATGTAATAACTTTTATATATAAAATTAAAATACTGAATATTGTTGACAAAATTTGTGTGTGTGTTGTCTAAGATTATATACTATGTTATATGTAAACAATAAATCAATAAACAATGCTGTAAACAACAATAAATTAATAAACTATGATATAAACAACAATAAAATTATAAACAATGACATAAGACTACAATGATGTCATGGGAAAAGTTTTCTTAAAAAATATTGTAGGTATCAGATACTTCTCTGTGAATGATACCAAAAATATTTTTTGAGTGGAAATTTTTTTAAATAATTTTTGATGTTATTAACAATAGTTGTTGTGAAAGTATATTGATTACTTTTCTGGTTGATCCAATTAACAAATGTCCATATTAAAAAAAAATATTTGGCTTGAATGAGAGCATTCTTAATATTTCATGCTAATTCACAAAAAATTTTCGCAGATGGAAAATTAAGAGAAAATAAATGTTCATAACTGCTCATCATTTCTTTTCAAGAAACCCAATGAACCCTCATTCACTTTAGTAAAAACAACATGTAGTTTCAATGTATATTTCTTTGTAATATGTCCTGTTTGGCTCAATGTATGAGTTATACTCTCTAGAATGTTTTAGTATGAAATTTTTAGATTTATTGGAAACACTAAAATACATTATCTCATCATTTCAGGGTAAAGCCTCAGGAAACAAAGCAGCATTATGTCTACGAATGTGGTTACAAGGACATTTATTTCTCCTGGGATGTTTTATACAAAGGAATCCAGGAAAAATACTGTTTGTAGGACTTCTAGTTTTGTCGTGTTTTTGTGTAGGACTAAAATCCGCAACCATGCAAACGGACGTAGAAAAACTATGGGTAGAAGGTAAGTACAGAATTTCTTCTCATTTTGTCAATAAAATTTGCTATGGGATCATTGAAATATTTTCATGCATATTAGGTACTACGATGAGTGTAAATAATGAAAGGGGCTTTGTCAATACTGATGTGCTTAAATGTACAGCCTTGAGACCTCAATATCTTAGCATTAGGGACATGAATACCAAATGGGGGAATATCGGAGCAGATATGGAAAATTATGTAGTCTAATCAATACTTTGTTAATTTGATACTTTGAAGTATCAGTTTGAGTGGCATCTAAATGAAAGTCTTTTCGATTACACATATTGTATAGCTCAGCTTGAGCTTCATTGCTGGAAATTCTGCTTTGTGGATTGATAGTGGGAGTGATTAACTTAGTTTTAAAAATACATGAGCGCCTCTTGTTTTGATGCAACTGTAATAGTTGTGGAACTGCTATTAACACACACACTTTCATGCTTCCAATATTGGGGGGGGGGGTCAATTTACATTCTATTACCCCCCTCTCGAATTGTTACATCCTGTAATATTTACCAGCCAGTGCTCCTGGTTAAGAAATACTCAGAGGTGGATTTAATGGCAGGTGCACCAAGTGTGCTCTGTGAGCCCCGACTTCTGAAGGGCCCTATAAAACTTGCAGCCTTAATTTTTTTTAATTTAACGGGACCAATACTTTCTTCTGTGAACGAGGGCATCAACTGACCTTAATTCATCTCTGGAAACACTGCATGAAATCCGTACATGAATGATTGTTCACATTTACATTAGAAACTATTCCCCAGTGATATTTTCCATTTATTTATCATTGTTTATTTGAGAGAATGAAGTCATAAAGTTTCGTTTTTGAATGATTGTCCATTCCTATACATATTTCGCGCTAGAAAATAAAGGTTTTTTTTCTGTTTCTTTCACAATTGACTCCTAATAAAAGGTGGACTTATATGTAGAGGAAACATTTTTGTACCAGAAAAAATCAGTCATATAAAGTGGGGGGAAGAGGGAATTGCATGCCCCCCCCCCCATTTTTGCAGAGGAGCAAATTCTACTGTAGTTCAAAGAATTATTCAACAATATTTACAAACATTGTTGTTGTTAATTTTTTCAGTGTTTTTTTCACATAGTACAATTCAAATATTTATCAATGTAATTCTTTTGTTACATATATAAATTTTTCGTTTGTAAATTCTCACAAATATACCTATTTTATTATGAAAATAAATCAGTAATTTGATTAATGATTGAGCACATAATGGTCCCCACAAAAGTGGAGGGGACTGGCAGGGCTCTTGACACTATCCCTCTCTCCTATAGATCAGATACATGTATTTAAAAAAAAACTATGCTATAAATTCACCAGATAATCAATACAAAAGAACACTAGAAGTTTTGCCCAGGGGCCTCGAAAATGTTGAGGGTGGGGAAACATGGGTCATACACTTAATCCCAATCTATATTCCACATTCACAATACTGTTTTCAAGCCTAAGCAGTTTAACGACTTGATATAATCATAGGCGGATATTGACTTGGAAGTCTGGGGGGGGGGCAAGGTCATTATTGCTGGGGGGGGGCACGATGATGATGATGTCAGCACATATATACATTAGATCAGTCGACTCCACCTGTGACGCTGGGGGGGGGGGGGGACAATGCCCCCCCCCCCCCCACCCCCGTATCTCCACCCATGGATATAATAGTTCGTATATTACATTCATAAACAGCAAAGAGAAGAAATTATAACAATTATAAAAATTTTCTGCATCTTTGAGAAGTGCTTACATAGTTGTGATATCTATCCTAGACTGTAGAGGAGCTTTAGAAAGAGGAATTAACATCTCGTGCATCTCTACGATCTAGGATCAATATTTTATAGGTCATTTTTTTTTAACTGTGAAGCCCCTTTTTCGAGTTTCTCAGTTGAAAATTGTTGATTTCGCATTTAATAATCAGCAAAAACGTGAATATGAAGTTTTCCTACGTCATTGAGGACTACGTACTCATGATATTAATCCTAGACAGTAAAGAAACTTTGAATGAGAATTGACATTACGAGTACCTCAATGATCTAGGATCTCGTTTATTTATGATTTTGTAACAAACCATCGGGTCATAGGCGGAGATAGACTTGAAAGTCTAACTGATGATGAAATGAATTCCTCCTTTTCTATATCTTCTGAAGGACCCAGCACTAGATGATAATACAGTCGAATCGCGTTTTAACGAAAACCGTTATAGCGAAAAATCTTGTTTTAACGAACCCTTTTGTAATCCTCCAGATAAGTTTACATAGAAACTATGCAAAAACCTGGAATTCATTTATAACGAAATTTCGTTATAATGAAGATTTCTCTGGTCTCTTGGAGTTCGTTATAAATGGATTCGACTGTAATCCCTAGACGGTAAAGGAAACTCCGAACGAGGATTAAGCTCCCGTTTATCTGTACGGTCTAGGATCTATTATCGATAATTTTCAAAAACCATTGAATTTCGGATGAAAAAAAAAAAATTCTCTCTAGATTGAAAGGGAGCTCTCTCGGCTTTACTCCCTTCCTTGGCGACGTATTCCCGCATTCATTTTTCCCGCTTTCTTGTGTCTTGGCGTTTTGCCCTATTGTGTTTGATATGACGTAATAAAGAATCTCGTTAAGTTCAACAACCACTTTCTTTTTTCTCCGGTTTCGTCTTTTTCTCACCCCCCACCACCTTTAAATCTAAAAAATCCGCATCTAATTGTGGATGTCATTTTTCGCGCAGCTACTGGAATTCAGACTGCGACTTTTTGAAGGAAGAAAAAAGAAAACTTTTTGAAGATTTTTTTTTTTCTTTTTCTTCTCGTTTATGTGTCAGAAGCTTCTTCCCCTTCGTTAGTGAAGTTAAGATCAGGACCATGTTTTCCTTTGCAAGGTTCCATTTAACGGTACCCACGTGGCATCGTGCCACTTATTGTGTGGTATCGTGGCAAGTCGATTTTTTTTTTTCATGTGAATTTTCTATCCCACGCTGATTTTCTATTTCTCATCAAATAAATCTGATGAAAACACTTCGAAATCTCTCCCCAAAAGTCGCGCAGGCAGACAGTGGCGTACGCAAGATCGACCTTCTTGTACTAAGGGGGAGGTCTCAAAGAATTTCCTCCAGAAAAACTTGAGTTAACAACTTTAAGACTCGAGAGAAAATTTGAAGACCTCCGAACTCCCTAAATTAGGACTTAAGTCGGGACAGTGGTTGCAACCAATGGTTTGAGATAATAGAGTGTATCACTTTCCTCTCTGTGGTAAATTCATGATCTTAAGAAAGGAGAAAAAAAGTTCATTCCGGGCACCGCACCCGTGTTAAAACCGTTTATATAGCGTGATTTGCGGCATCCAGGGACGTTAGCAAACTTTGTCTAGGAAAGCGTGTTACCGAATGTTGTTGCCTTATCATCCGAATACGCGATTTGTGTACTCGTCAGCATATATGCGGTCCAAGTCAACACTATATTTTCCAATTATACCGTATTTAACAGTATTAAATTAACACTGCCCTCCCTTGTCTGCAATATCTCTTTCAAATAATGTTCTAGTTGACAATGTTTCTTTACAATAATCTTATAATCAGTAATGTAATGTCTGTTTGCAACAATGCCCTAGTCAACACCATGGTATTTTCCAGTAATTACACAGTATCACAACTTATATAACGATACCTGAAATTCACTTGTCAACAATATCTTTTCCCCAATAATGTTCTAGCCAACAATGTATTTCCCATAATGACCTTGACAACAATGTCTTTTTCCAACAATGTGCTATATTTTCCAATAATATCGTATTAACCACTGCCCTCTAACAGAAATTCCCTCGTCAACGATGTCTTTTTCCAACAATTACTTGGTCAACGATGTCTTTTTCCAATTGTGTTCAAGTCCACAATGGCTTTTCAACAATATTATTTGATGAAAACCAATAATAATAATGGAAAATAATCATTAATCGGTGCCCTACTGGGGAGGTTCCTAAAGTCAAATAAGTGTTGCCTACAAAAAATATTTTTACCCCTTCATCTCGTGAGAATTTGTTTTTTAAAACTGAATTGAATGGCGATTCGATTCATTTCTTTCTTTAAAAACATTTTACTCTAACAATTACGAAATTTTTTTTGAACCGCGGGCACCTCGTTCTCCTTGACGGTCCTGAGCAGTGTAAGCAAATTGAATCATCGAAGAGTTCTGTCATTTTATAACGTTGGAAAAAAAAGCACCATTCACCGCCACCGAGGAGGAGGCCAGTCCGGACTATGACCCGATTCAATTCAGGTGTTCAGGCGGGATATTTCAAAGGGTCATTCGATGGTTATTGTGTGTGTGTTATTCTCCATGTCCGCGATCTCGGTATAAAGTATTAAAAGCACTGCGAGGGGGGAAAAAAAGGATGTTATATATATTGTATAAGAGCAAATAGAACCAAAATGTTAACTTTTAACCGTCAACAATGGGAGGTTGTTGACTCAGCTGAAGGATGATAGAGGGCATGTAGAATACGATAAAAAAAAAAATGTCCGACACGGGAGCCATTTTTCTATTATGAAAGACCATCAGAAATAACGTCGTAAAGATCTAAAAAAGATCATTTTTCCCCTCCCTTTTGATCTTGAAGTTCTAGATTATGAGCTTATAACTCATCTTTCTCACCAGCGAAGGATGTACAGTTACCCCAAAAAAATCTAGGGAATATTTTTTCGACTACTTGTCCAGGGGCGCTTAGGTAAAGGGAGGCGTGCCCTGTCTACTCCCCTACCCCCCACAAACTCCATATTTTAGTGTACTGCAATCCACTATATTTCTCAGAAACATTAGCAGCGGGGGGGGGGGGGAAGCGTGTTTTGCGGGTAGCATGTGTGCGCTCCGTCCGTGGTTGGTGGCGATGATAATAAAGACATCAAGGAGTTGTGGACTGACGGAAAGAGATCTTGCAAGGGAGGGCAAGCTATGTCTGGACAATGGACTTGCCCCTGCCCACTAATCTATGTGGGGGACCGGCGGCCACGATGTTATTATTATAAGATCTTCACCTCCTCCTAGAAGTTCATTTTATGCAGAGAAGCGGAGGGGGATCGTATACAAATGTAGCATATCCCGACTTACGAATTCCGAGCATCGTCCGTAAGTCGAAATAACGCTGTTTTGGAGAGAATTCATTGTCCTTCGCCCAAGGCCTCCGAAATCGTTTACCGATATTTGTGAGTATTTACTTTTTTTTCATGCATTGGAGGAAGTGGGAAGTCCGCCAAAAAGATCTCGGTCTTGCTTGGGAGGTGGGGGGGGGGGGTTGAACTTGCTTTGTTTCCTCTAGATATTATGTTAATATAGCTGGGCTTACAAAATTTGAATATTTTTTTCCCACCCCCGATTAACCAAATATCTTCCACCATTCACCAGTAGGGAAGGGGTTCCTAATTTTTGCTTTGTGCATAGCTCCCTCATTTCAAAGTAGGGCCCTGTAGTGGTTCCCGCCCCCCCCCCATACAAAAGGACCCTCACTTTTACAGATTTTTCACGCGTCCCAGTATTGTGAATTTAAAACAAAAAAATTATAAGAATCGTTCCGGGCTGGAGCCCCGTAAGCCTCACCTTGTGCGGGGGGGGGGGGGGGTCCTCCTTTTAAGTAAAGTGTAACTCTCCTCCTTCGAGTAAAGTCCTCCTTTTAAGTAAATTTTATGCAGCACGTATTTCTTGAAATATGCAATTTTATAAGCAGATGAGGAGAGCCATTGCCGCAACTAAGGGAAAAGCAGGCGGGTCTGATGACCTATGTGATAGACCGGGAAGGGGGTATAATTCGCCCTTTAATCGCCCCTTCAGGCATGAATTTTTGGGCCCCCCTGTCAGCACACGGGGGCGCAAAAATTCATGCTTGCCCCGTTGACTACATGTATAGTTGCGGCCAGGACCGCAACTAGTAGATGCTTGGTCACCCGGGGCACGTGAGCATTTTGGCGCCCCCTTGTAATGTTAAAGGAGAGGTTTAAGAATAAAAATTGTGCCTCTTCTGGTTCAGCGCCCGGGGCACGAGCCCCAACCCCGGTTGCGGCCCAGAAGAGAGCTAATTGTAGAACATCTTTGCCGAATGTCATCGATATCGATCTGGAACTCGCCAACAGCGCCAAGTTGGCCTATATCTCGATTCATAACTCGGAAAGTTCGTAAGTCGGGAAGTGACGGCATAGGAATGTCGCGGTGGTTGTTTATTTCGATTTTTTTTGTTTTCGATATTTCATCCTTGGCGGGATTGCTCAATGGAGCGCTTCACACTTTTTGTTGACACCTCGGTCATTCTCGAAGATGTATATTTTTGCCTAGGATCAGACCCGGCCCACTACGCTCCATGAAACCGTCCTCTTATCTTGGGATCTCAAGACAAGATCTTAAACGAGCGTCATTGGGGAAAAAAACATAATTTCACTTGGTTGGTGGGGGTGGGGGGGGGGTCCAATTCAGTGATATCAATTCAATGCCGAATGGGTAAAAACTACCTCGTTATAAACAATTACGATGGATGACTGGAACCTTTTTGATGAATTTGTTTATTATCCATAAACAAAAGGTTTTGGCATTTGCTAGAGATGGATTTGGGCGATGTTAATGCCACCATTCCCCCCCCCCCCATCAAATTCTATAGACGGAGTCCATAGGCTGTGAATTTTCGTAGGCTCGACGCCAGGAATTTTCACGGCCCCAGTAAGTTTATAGCATAAATATACAAAAAAACATGATGGATTTTTCACCATGTTATCCTCGGGATGGATCCCTTTCAGCCCTCCCTATGGTGGGATTTTACTTAGCCCCTCCCTTCCCCAATACTGAAATACTAGTTGTCCCTTTCCCAAAAGATATTTCTGGCGGTGGTCTTGTTTCACTGAAATCAGTACCCACCGGGGCCCTCCACAAGGGCTGGGGGGCTGACGAGGGGGCCCGAGACGATTCTTTTATCTCCTTTTTTTTTTTCATTCTTTCACACTATAAATTCACTGTATAAAAATTAAGCCTGGTGGGTCCACCTAAGATCCCAGCTCTGGGAGGCCCTGTTGCAGGGATTTTGGGGTCCGGTATACATCATTGGTCTATTGACAGCTACGTGAAGTTGCATTCGTTGTCTTGTCATTTCGCCACGTAGAGAATTTCTGGATTATTCTTGGAGGGGGGGGGGCGGCTCGTCTATATAGGAGGATTTGGCTGTGGCAATACGGGTAAGTAGTATCTTAAATAGAGTGTAAAAAAAATAAAGACTATCTCATTGTTCCGGTGGGCTGGATGAGTCTCTCATTTTCGACAACCAAGTCGTCCATCATATTGTCTCCGCTCGAGACATTGTTGCCACGCACAAAGTCTCTGGAGTCTATTGTCATCGTTGTTGTTCCAGTTCTGACACTAGGACTATTGTTCTCGTGAGGGAGGAGACAGAGCGTTTGTGACATGTATACGACAGTATAGGATGGCTCTGAAGAATGACGGCTCTCCCTCGTGGATTTCTGGAAGGCATTGGATGTCTCGGATAGGAGACATTACCTTACCTGTGGTATCGCCAAGTTTGGTTACGGGCATTGCCACAAAATTCAATCTGGTATCATTATATGGGGGGGGGGGGGGGTCCGATCCAAGAACAAAAAACAGTCCGACCACGTGACTACTAGCAGTAAAACGTACGTATGTATTTTTGTATAATGGGGCATTAGAGTGTGTGGGTCATGGCTTATTTTCCACCCGGGGTGGGCTTGGGGCTTTGTAAAGGAGGCATGTATGTGCCGCCATCTTTCCTAGAAATCGTTGGGTGAAGGGAGAGGAAATAGCGGCACTTTTTTTTTTCATGCAGTGTATTCGGAAAAGTATGTTTTTTGCTTTTCAGAAGGGTGGCCCGTCATCCTTCATTTTTTTTTTTTTTTTGAGAAAACTGTCTCAAGTTGAGGAGGGTGGATGGGTTCCTCGTGGGATGGGGATTATTCGTCGGTGGTTTTGGAGATTTATATGTTAAAAAAAATGGGGGGGGGCCGAGCGATTTTTGAGCTTGTGACATCTCTATTGATATGTGCGCATGACATTCTTTTATGTCATTTCTCCTACACTGTCGGTATGAAATGTGAGAACCATTCGCGTCTCCCCGCCCACCTTCTCAAAACCTATCACATTCTCTGACGGAAAAGGAATTCCCCCCCCCCCGACATGGTGGGTTCATGTCATATTCTGGCCGCTTTTCCCTCCAATTCTTTGGTCCCCCCCCCTCCCCCGACGTTCTCCTAAATGTTATGGAGACACCCTTTCTATGAATTCGATTGAGAGCTCCTAAAAAACGTTATTGCGTCATAGTTGGAAACGAAACGTCTAATTATGTATACATTGGGACCGAGAAAGGGGCGGCTCGAGAAAAAAATGTCTACTCTTGCAGGACCAATTTATGAAGCCCCTTGAGAATGTTTTTTTTTTTTTTTGCCCTGCAAACTCTGATTTGGTGCAGCCCTCCCTGTGCGGCCACTGGACTAAGGTGGATTGATGGTTTGGGCCTGTGGGGTTACACAGAGATTTTTAACACTCATTCTTGAAGGACGACAAACCCCCCCCCCCCCCAACATTCTCGGAAGCTGCGACTCATTTTAACGACCGATGCATAGAGGCCCTGGGCATGACTCTCACGTCCTGCAGCAAGGTCCCTGTATAGTGAATTTATAGTGTGGAAAAACAAAAAAAAAATATTCAAGTACTGCCCGGTCCACTGGGCTGGTCCTGCTTCACCGTGGCAAGCTGTCAGTCCTCCCCCCCTCCCGCGTTGGAGAAGTCAATGACCGCGTCATGACCCTTGGGACAGTATTTTACTTTTTTAAAAATTTTTAACTTGAAAATCAATGCATATAAGAACTTTCACCCCCCAGGTGCTAACGGGATTCCATCCCAACACTTGAGTGGGCCCGTAAAAAAGTCCCCGGGGACCCACCAAAGATCCCAACCTTGGACAAAGCTGCTCGACCTTTAGGAGAGCGCGGGCCACTTCATTAGTTTGAAGACGTGTCACGGGCCACTTGAGTGGGTTTGGAACAGCGTGGCACTAGCGTCGCACTTAAGTGATCTCAAAATGCTCCCTAGCCTCTTGAGCGATCTGTAAATGTGCCGCGGGTCGCTTGAGTGATCTGAAACTAAGCCGTTATTTTTAAATGTGCTGCGGGCCACATACGTGATCTGTAAATGCCGCTTAGTTAATTTTTACAAAATTATGTTTGAAGATGCGGACCACATCAGAGATGACGTTGAGGGCCACATTCGGCCCGTGGGTTAAGCATGCGTTTGTCCCAGGAGCTCTGCTACAAGATGTGGGGGAGCCACGATGTCAATCTTGCCAATAAGCTAATATAAAAATTTTGTGCGGGTGTCAAATTAGAATTTTTTCGAGCAACCCCGTATATCGAATCTTCCCTCGAACTCCAAAAAAGGGAAGAAAACAATCGGATTGTCCAATTCTTTTTTTTCCCGCTCCTGTTGGTGTCTATGTGGACAGAACTTTTTTTTTTTTTACTACGAATTATAAACAGAGAAAGAGAGAGAGAGAGATCATCAGTTCAATGTCTCAATCTTCGCTGCTCTGTTTAAGGTTTTCTTTTGTGTTGTCAAGAAGCGTGAGGAGGGAGGGAAGGGATGGATGGATGAAGACAAACCTGCAAGAGAGAAAATGTCTCAATTCCTTCTCCACCGCCACCTAAATATGCACTTGGCGAGATGTAGGCGTTCCTAACTTCATTCTGAGGTTAAAGGCAGATGGAAGAAGGGGGGTCGTATCCAGTGCTCCAGTTTCGTTGCTTGTAGTTCTCGTCCTCTCTTTATCTCATAAGGCAGGGGGGTGCACAATCTTTGGCCCCGGGGGCCCAAATGCGGCTCGTCGAAGGGGGTTCCACCCGGCCCGCAAGTGATGATCCGGTAGAAAAAGTATCAATTACACACGACACGATAAATACCTCTTGACTGACCATATTTCTTTTTATAAAAATGCCTGACATTGACAAAAAAAAAATATTGTCAAGGCAAGTAGATATGTCAAATTACAGCTGAGAAAAAAGTTGTCGACGGCGAGTAAAGTCGCCAGTTACAGCGAAAAAATTGTTAAGGTGCCGACTGTCACATTAAAATTTCTGAAACATTGCTTATCGGTGGAAAAAGATGTACGTAGTACTGCAAGTCAAAATGTTATTCACCAAAATACGTTGTATGTTTGACAAACACGTGAGATGAATACATTTAGATGGATATAATTAATTATAATAATTAGTCATATAATTATCATAAAAAATATAATCTAAATCATGAAAATAGTCTTATTTCTTGATTTCAAAAATTAAACTAAGCTTATTTCGAAAGGAAGGGGGGAAAAAACGGGACGTTCTAAAGAAGTTGGAATGGCCAATATTACGGGTATATTCCGTAAAATACATCCCATAAATACGTCCCGTAAAATACTTTATATACACTGCTCAAAACAATTAGGGAAAATGTAGTTGTGATTTCAATTGTGATTTTTAAACATTTTAATTGATAAAATATTTACAAAGAACATTATAAAGTACATATTCACAAAGAGCTGTGTCCCAATCATCAACTTAATTTAAATAAATAATACATATCCCCCCCCCCCCCTAATTGTTTTGAGCAGCGTACAAGTTTCTGGCCCGCGAGCATCAGAAATACTGCATATCCGGCCCGCGAACTGAAAAGAATCAGATCCCGATATAAGGAGTTTTTGTATTCTCAATAGCTGCCACAAGTCTCCCAAAAAGATTTCTGCTCCTGGTCTCCTGAAATAAAGATCTTGGACACTAGTCACGGGGAGGGGGGAATTCCTTAATTATTTCTCTCCCCCATACATGGGCTCCTCCCCCATGTCAAAGTCGGGAACTTCCGTCTGCCCACTTGGGTTCCACGGATGGTTCATTAAAAATATTTACATTGCATAAATATTCCATTCTATTTTTTGTGGAGGGGGTTCCGCGGTATGGTACAGTCGAATCCCGTTATAACGAAGAACTCCAACGGATAAATCACTTCGTTATAACGCCATTTCGTTACAAAAGAATTCCCGGTTTTAGCATTTTTCCTATGTGCACTTCTCTGGGGTATTAGATAAATAACTGTTCGCTAAAACGTGATTGATTTTTTCGCTATAACGGTATTTGTTAAAACGGGATTCGATTGTATATCGTTGTAAACCTCTGCTCTAGAAGCACAATGGTTGTTACAATATGGGTGTCGTGTCGTGTGTATGTGATCGTCAAGGCAAGGTATTCACGCGTGTAAAATGTATGGTAGCTAGCTCCGTCTTAACGCATGGGTCCACCCGGGCACGGCCCGGGGCCTCAAAGGAAGAGGGCCCTCACAGAAATTAGAACCGGTTAAAATTTTCGAAAATTTGCCAGGTAGGACCTCAGAAAAATCATTTGGCCCGGGGGACCCCATGATATTCTTAAGACGGCCCTGATGGTAGCAACTAAAAAACAGAATGCACAGTACAAGCAAAGCTCCACGCTTCGCGGAACGCATGTTGAGAACCACCTCCTGTACGGCATTCCAACACTCAGTATTTGATTACGCGGGGAACAATTCGATTTCCATTTTACGACGTCAATATAGTTTGTGTGTTTTGAAAACTGATCAAGGATATCAATATTAAAGCTTCTCGAATAAATCAGACATAGAAAATGAAATGAAAATTACATTCAATTACAACGTTGATCGCAATACCTAAGATTTTTACTTTTCATTAAGAAAGTTAGCGCCCTCTATGGGTTCAACAGCGAACAAAAATAATTAAATGCCCATATTGAAGGCAACTTGAATACTTGGGAGGCCGATACCTCTCTCAATTTTTTTTTAAGTCTTAGTAACATATTTCCCCATTAATTCCGCATGTTTCATTCAATAAAGACACTATGTGTGTAGTGGTTGATGTGTATTAACAGTTGATTTGTAAAGCGTAATATTCGATTAAGCTGGGAGAAAAATCGTTGAAATGATCATATATATCAAGCGGGGGAACTTCAACATTGTCTCTATGGGAGAAATTTTGGTGCCAGAGGATTTTATCCGTTTCAGCGGGTATCCGGTTTATCCGATTAAGTGGGGCCTACTGTATTATGTCATTCCTGAAATAATCCTAGCTGGATTAAGTGGTGGCCGAAGCTGTCTTTTTTTTTCTGTAAATCCTGAATACAGTCGAATCTCGTTTTAACGAATACCATTACAGCGAAAAATCTCGTCTTAACGAACACTTTTCCTAATCCTCCACATAAGTTTACATAGGAACAACGCAAAAACCTGGAATTCCTTTATAACGAAGTGATTTCTCCGGTCTCTTGGAGCTTGTTATAACGGGATTCGACTGTAGTGAGAAGACAACATGGAGCAAGGAATTTGAGTGACTGGTTGGTCACTGCTGTCGTGCTGGTATCTCCCATAAATTTCTATGTAAGTCGAGGATATTTTTATTTTTTTCGTTGCGAACAGGACAAGCATTCTTTTTATTGCTATTATTACTATTATCATTCTGTCCAAAAAGATTCAAGCAAGTGGCTTGTGCGTGTGTATTTTCTTCTATGGCCCTTTTTTTTTTTCGTTTCCCATTCTTCTTTTTTTTTTGCTTCAACCGAGAAGAAAGAAGTAAAGAAAACGGGGCGTTGGTTTTTCTTTTCTCTTTTTTTTTACGAGAGAATGAGTAAAAAGAAAAAGAAGAGAAGACAGAGAGAGAGCTGCTGCTTTGTGAGTTCATTATCTGAGGAGGAAGACCACCCTGAGCGCCCTACCATCTTAATTAGTGGCAGAAACTCATCAAGTGCGGATTAAAGAATAGATTATGTTCTTCGAAAAAGAAAGAAAGAGAGAGAGAGTGTGTGTGTGTGTGGTGTGCTTGTGTATTACGCCTCTTCTAGTCCTCGACCAGAATCTAGGTTTTTTTGTCCAATCTCCTCGTACTTATCCACAACTTGGAAAATGACATTACTGCTTATTGGAGGACGCGGCACCTTTGGTGCTGGAAATTCCAGCTCGAAATGACCATTTCCATTCCACGAATCTCAAAAAAACCACTTGGGATACGATTTTCGAACGAATCCTCTGCGGCAGTGTTTCTCAAAGTGTGCGTCGTGACTCCTATGGCAATCTGGAGATACTGATGAGTTGTGCCTGTTCGCGCATTGAAATTAATTTTTTTTGTGCATGCATAATATCTGTTAGCTATTCTACGGTGCCGCAGATAAACTATAGATAGGGTCCTAGTTCACGGATTCTCACCCACGGCTCCCTTGCCCAATTCACGGTTCGTCTGCGGCTCCCCAGACTAGTTTAGCAGTTATTTTCACTTATAAAAGAATCACCAAAGAATATATAGGCAATCTCCAGTTCGCCGCGACGCACGTTTTGAGAAACACTGCCCCAGGTCAAGGAAACCACTAGTAAAAAAAAGTTTGAGAACCATGGTTCTGCTTAATCATAGCATCCCGGATCAATCCTTAGATTATGAAACACATCTAGATTCAGCCGTGAAATTCAGCCGGTCGGGAACCGGAGATATTAGGCATGACTTCAAAAAAATGTGCCGTTATATAAGAGTTTCGTAAAAACGGTTCCTAAGTTTTCTTACCCCTATCATGTAATTTATGGCAGAGTGTGTGTGTGTGAATATTATCTTTCTTTTGGTGCCATAACGGTGTGTTCAAACATTAACTCCACGTGTGCGAAAGATGAGTTCATGGTCTCCTAGCAGTAGGCGTAACCCACGAAAAAAAAGAGGAAAAAAAAAATCCTCTGCCCTACTAGATAAAGAGGCCATTCTCTTATATATACTTTTTTCCCTATATGTATATTATTCCTACGGCCACATAGGGGGAACGAATGGAAGGCAATTAACATGGAGACCACCCTTGCGGAGGATGGATCCCCTGCGGGTGGGAAGGTCCCCCATTTAGTTCTTCTTTTACTTTCTTTCTCCCTTATATATTATTATTATTACCGAAAGAGGGAGGGAAGCCTCCGGGCGGTTTTTTTTTTTTCCTGCATGTATCTCAATTTACAGGCTCTGATCGGAAACATCTCAATGGTGTACGCGCAACACTTAACATGTGCTTCATGACCTGTTTTTTATATATTTCATTTGTATGTTTTTTTCTTACGTTTCACTCAACTTTTTGCCTTTTGCCTTTCTGATGTATTTGAGAGAAGTGTTTACATGGATTCTTCTCATGGAAAAAAAAAATTGCCATTGAATATTCCGTTGTTCAGTGTTTCCTCAACCTTTCTGAACCCAAGGACCAATAGAATATCTAAGATGATTCGACGGACCTCTAACTTACAGCATTAATTTGTGATACATGTGTCCAGTATTTTACGGGACATTTCTATATTTTTGTCTGTTCCGACTGGGAACAATGGTCGGGGCTGTCAACAGACAGGGCTGAATGAATGAACGCCATAACTTTGACACTGGACTTATCCCGTTGCCGAGATCACTTCCAGCCCAGCTTCGCGGCAGAAGCTGGAACACTTTATTTTTTGTCAAAAAGGAAAAAATGCAGTATGCATTAGGAGGTAGGGGCAGTGCTGACGAAATAGTGTTGACGGTGGAGGGGGGGGGGTCAAAAATGGCTAAAAATCTGCTGGCGTAATACTTGAATGACCCCCATTGGCCTTTATGGCACTAGAGTCACGTGCCCTGCTTGGAATATTTACGTGATAGCAAAACAAAGTGAATTATTTACTGCTACCCTTATTTGAATAAAATTGAACGAAAAGGTTAAAAGAAAAAACAGGATTGAGGGCAAGATTATGTATATGTAAAATTGCAATACTCACATTACACGTGATTGATAATTCCTGCGATACCGTACAGTGTCAAAGCCTTCTAGTACTTCTAGGAGACTTTGACAGTGCTCGCTGTACATTTTTACGCGACGGATAGTTACTGAGACAACGCATTTGCAATGTACAGTGGATTCGCTTATAACGCTCCTTCTCAGAATGTTCTTCCGCTTAGTGAGACTTATTTCCGTGAGCTCGATTTTTACTAATACTCATTGAGATTTCTCGTTTAAAGTGTTTTCCCCGCTTATAACGTCTTCCATGATTGTGTTTTTTTTTGGAAAACGTTACAAAAACGTGATCCACCGTATTTAGTGTAACAGTTACTCCATTCGTTGACTTTGCGTGACAAATACAGTACAACATTTTTCAAAAAAACAGATGAGTACTAGCCTCTTCGCACCTGAGCTCACCTAATTGATTAATAATAATTAATAATAATAATAATCAATTAGGCTCGATGTCTTTACTATGACCATTTGAGTTCGGTCTTAACTCGGAAATAGAATCATTATATAAAAACCATTTAGAAAACCGTTACAAATGAGGTACACAGTGAAAGAGGTTAGGGAAAGTTGGGACCACAAAAATGCTTTCAAAGCGAGAAAACGTTCTAACAGGGAACGTTATAAACAAAACGGGATTCACCGAGGTTCCGGTGATATTGCATCCGCTATGCACTTTTCTTGACACATGCAACACCGAACATAAACTCGGATCCATAATCACTTTTGGTGGTCAGGATCCAAGATATAATCCATTTGATGTGGTTTGTGACGGGACTTCATTTAACTACGAATTAGTGTAGCAATTATAATGAATTCAAAAAGCTTATTCGGTGCTTTCAAATTGTTACTTCCTTGGCAAATAAAGTTCCCAGAGTTCCGCATTACCGAGGCACTGCATCCCCAATGCATTTCGTGTGACTTCAAGATATCGAAAATTTAGTTCATTATATCTAGTCTTAATCATGACCCCCACAAAGAGGGGGCTGACAGGGCTCTAGCCCTGGGGCCCGGGACAGTTCTCACCATTTTTAACTTTTTCACGCTATAAATTAACTACAGAAGGGGGGCCCGTGAAAAGTCTGACCGGGGGGGTCCAAAAGATCCCAGCCTAGGGGCCTCGCTCCAGGATGTGAGGGCCATGGTCTTAACCCTTTAAGGTTTCTTTTTTTAATTTTCCCGATCCGCATTACACATTTAATAGCCCACAGAGGAAATCACTAAACCTTCTACTACTTATTATGTACTCTTATTCCTATACTATTCGGAAAAGAACGACTTTCAAACGCTAACCATTCATAACAAACGTTTGTGTTTGTCTCTCTCTCCCTAAAATTAAAAATTTACAGATTACATTTTATTGCGTGGGTGCGCGTATCCCTTCCTGTAAAAGAGGTTATGTGTCAGGTTGAAATTCTGGGGTAAGGAAGACATAAAACTGGAAATAGAATCCTACTGCAGCAATAAGGTGGAAGTGAACGTGAATTGTACACAAGTTCACTAATTGAAGGATGTACCTAGAAAAGATACACATTGAGCAAAAGAAGCAAAGGACATAAGAAAATGACATAAATTTTTCAGGGCTCCCACTCATGAGCCCACAACTTTTCTTACTTTTGCCCCACTTTCTAGGTTTTTGTCCTACTTTTTTTTTACTAAATCCTGTCAACAATATTCATGTAATTGATTTTAATTGAATCGATATATTGCCAAATATTTAAAATGTTGTAGATTGCAATTAAATATTCTGCCGAAGCAGAAATTATATCATTTTTAAGGTTATTTGGTAGGGGGTGTACGTGGATTATTTGGTTTATCAATTCTTCATTTACTTGATTTGCGGGTTCAACAAATAGAGTAGTCATTAAAAATTTCTGTCTCGATGGAAAAAATAATTTTGTATTTACTACTTCATGGTCTTGGACAGTAATTGACACACACACACAATCATTCAAAATTATAATCCACATTTCGTGTACAGAAGGGGCAAAAACAACAGTTTGCATTACAAAGCAGTTGGATACATAGGCTTATTCTAGGTTTGTAACATTCAATTTACTTTTGTATTTTTAGGATATGCAGAGGCATAAACAGTATTTGCAATTCTCAGCAAAGAGCTAGAAGTGCTCAAAGTGCTTCATTCATCCAAAACGATTACATTGAACAGTAAAATATAAACAAATCCCTTCAAAGAAAGGGATGGACAACGCAGTAAAGCCCTCCGGTTGACCTTGACTTATTTACGTTGGATCTTGTAATTCGCACATTTTGCACTGTGCTTCTGGAAGTGGTCTTGGAAGAGCGTCATTCTTAAAAAACTTACATGTCTTCCTAATCTGCTGTGAATTATCGAAGACAGTTGACAGATTGGACTGTGGAAGACTCCAAAAAAGAATGTAATTTATATTTGATCTCATTTTTGTCGTCATTTTCTGCACACGAGGGCTAATTAGACCGCGATCTAAAATTTACTGCCGATTCCGAATGGCAGCCTTTTTTGTATTCATCGAGAGGTTGGTGCGCTAACCTCTCAATGTAGGGGACTCTCTGCGGTAGCAATCTTTTGCTGTGGTCATGTCGCCGTTTCTGTTGTACTCCTGTGTCAGGAAAGTTTCTGACGAGGATGAATCTGGCATCAAACTCGCGACACCTCTAAACATCCTTTGGTACTTTAGGCAAGTATCTTATCGACCTGAGGGAATTGTGAGGAGAGAGAGAAAAAATATTTATGGTTGCTAGTACACTATTTTGGCCAAAAATTGTTTTTGTTGCCGTCATTTTTGTCATTTTGCTTTGGCTCGAGTCAATCTTACAGGATACTGAAATATTGCTATAAAAAAAATTAAATTTAAAATTTTTTGAAAATAAAAACAAAAATTTTAGGGATTTTTTTTTATTTTGCTATGATTATGCTCCGTCTAAGTGGAGAGAGGACCCTCCTCCGTCCTACTTTTTCTAATTTTTTGAGTGGGAGCCCTGATTTTATGATGCATTGCTAGTTGAGAGTAAATATAATGGTTGACATTTTCTTGATTAGATGCATAATTGGTAACGAGTGTCTAAGGAAAAAAAAATTATTCTGTAATTTACATTAAAATACAATATACTGTACCATCATTGAATTTGATTGTCAGCATCTCATGGCAAAATAATTAAAATTCAGTATCAATCATTTGAAGTTACCAATATTTTTTTTATTTTCAATTAAAAACGCCAATTTTATTTATAGTGAAACCTCTTTTGCGGACACAGGTGGGACAAGAAAATCCACCTGTAAAAGAGGAGGTGACCGTTACTCGGGGGTTTGAAAAGTATAGTTTTATTATACAAGGGATGCAGTCACCCCTATTTTACGGCCAAACATTAATTTCCCCTTGTATATAATAAACCTATGCTTTTCCAACCCCCGAGTAACGGTCACCCCCCTCTTTTACGGGCGAAATTTTTTGTCCGCAAAAGAGAGGTTTTGCTATAAATGTGTCCGTTAAAAGGGATTTTACTGTATAATTGTGATGAATTTTAAGAAATTCGGTATTCGGTCAAATCGCTATTTGTCACATCCCTAATTTAACTGTATGAAATATTTAAGAGTAGGTCCCGCTCTTAGAGAAGGTATAATATAATATATCTCCCCTCTCTCTTAAGGTCTCGCTCCGAAATGATAACGGGCGGTCAATGAGAAGCGAAAATGTGAGAGAATCTCCTATCAGAAAAGTCTGATCATTTTCCCTATCGAAATATGCACTTATAATAAAAGTTAATCTTGAGGAAATTTGAATATTTAATCCTCTGTCGTAATCAGGCAAATGATGGTCAGACTGGGATATATTGCAGCAGTACCAGTATCAGAGCTGCTGTTTTGAAATTTATGTTCCAGGAAGCATTCCTATCGGGGACATCACATTCAGGGAAGACACAATCGAGATTGTCTTCCCGGTAAATAACTCTGAATGAACGCAAGAAGCGCCATTCATAATTAACCGAGCCATTCCCCAGAATGTGGACATGGGGTGGAGAGAACGGCCCTATCATTCCTATTGGTCGCATGTCGATTCCGTGGAGGGTAGGGGTTCATTTATGGAGAGAGAGAGAGAGAGAGAGAACTATGAACTTGATATTTTACCTTCAGGGCCATCTACCGTCCATTTTCTTCCTTATTGCCCTTTTTTTTTTCTTTATTATTATTAGTATTTAAGGAGAAAAAGATCTAGTTCCTAACCCTGCAATTTAACTGTCAAATTGCCATTATACGAATTAAATAAGTAGTTGATATAATTCATTTTCGAGAAGAGCAATTCTTAATTATTTTATTATTATTTTAGTCCAAAAAAAAAATGTATAAAGAAAGAGATTCATGTATCCTGTACTTGATTTCAAAAACAGCCTTAAGCAAGGAAGGGTTATATGTTGGTTGGGCTTGCATAACATTGATGTCTATGTCTCGTATATAATGATAATGTCTCTACATTCTGTCTACGAAGTAGAAATAGTCACAAATATCTTCTAGTTTTTTTTTTTGTTTTGTTTAAAGGAGATAAATTATTTTTTTTAAATCTCTTTTTAAAATTATTTGATTATCTCTGAATCATTAACTTGTTTTCTTGGGTTTTTTTTCGTGTATTTGTAATTTGATTGTAAATCGCCTTTTTTTTCCCTCTGGTGATTGATACGAATCGTCGAACCCCCCCTAAGGTTTATTTCATCCTTAACTGGAAACATTCTAAATTCCATCCTCTAGGATGGAAAACTGATGGGTTGCCGGGGATATAATGAAATAATCGTTGAATTAATATTATCTTGGGTTGTTGAACTTCGGGAAGTATCTGTCAGTTCCTTCGTAATGAATTCATTATTATATTCTTCATTGTTATTGGGTTGGGATGCGTGGAAATTCTGATGATGGTGATGTAACATGTTTTGCTCGGATATAATAGGTATGGATCCTCGAAAGAGTTATCCGGCTTTTATTCAACCCCCCCCCCAGAAAAAAAATAACTGCCCAGCTTTTGTACGGCCCCCGAAAAATATATACATCATCTATAACTCTATGGCACCTGCGAATGAGTTATCCAGCTTTTATACGCCAACCGTAAAAGATATCCATCGTCTATGACTATGGACCTTTGAGGGAGTTATCCAGCTTTTACTACCCTCAAAAAAGTTATCCAGCTTTTATACCACCCTCTCAGAAGTTATCCAGCTTTTATTCCACCCTCTCAGAAGTTTATATATATATATCCAGCTTTTTATACCACCCTGAAAAGTCCATCTTTTATACGACCTTTGAAGGAGTTGGATCTCTATCAGCTATTATATACGATCCTCTAAGGAGTTTTCCGACTTTTGTATGACCCCTCGAAAATATTATCCAGCTTTTTATGATGCCATCTATGTTATCCTGTGGGCAAGTGCGTTTAGATGACCCTACTATAGACAAAAAGATTTCTTTTAAAATCTGTTGTAGGTACTGAATATTTACAGGATACTGGTTGAAATAATGTATATACCACACACACACACGCACGCACGCACAAATCCTGGTATCACTTTTTTGAGAATTGATGGAATAATGTCAATCAGATCTGCCCTAAAAACTAACCAAACTGTCTTTTCCCTGGTCATTAAATGGAGTTTTCCCCATCGGGGCAGTTATATAGATTAACTGCGGGTACTCTTTCACAGTGCTCCTATCTGTTAATAGCTCAGATTCAATCTCCCGTTTTCTCGGGACTCCCCGTGGAGACTTCATGAACTCCGGATGTCCATTAACACACACACACACGCTCCTCTTTCCGGTCTCTTGACTAGGATGGTCAATTGACTGACTCCCATTCGAACGTCTTCATAATGACCGTTCACCCTATTTAGATGGTGATGCGTGTCCCCTTTCTGTGATTTATGGCAATTTATAGTTGATGGCAGAACTTTCTCTCATTTCTCAAAATAATCTTTCTTTGCTTATTGGTCTCAAACTGACCAACCGTAATAACGATTCTTCGTCGTTGTATGCATTTATTGTTAATGATTCATTTCTGATTGGTATTTTTTTTATTGTCATTTGCAGAAGGTGGTCGCCTAGAGAAAGAGCTCAGGTACATCAGCTCAACTCTCGGAGAAGGCACCGGTAGCACCAACCAAATACTCATCCAAACGCCTAAGAAGACGGGAGTCAACGTCCTACACCCTGACACCCTCCTCGCCCACCTCCAAGTGGTGAGGGCCGCAGTCCAAGTCTCGGTTGACGTGTTCGACATGTGAGTACCACTGATCAATGTTTGATGGCTTTCGGGGCTTTCTCAACTGCCCTCCGCCCCCTACGCAGAAATCCCGACCAGAATATTATTATCACATCCAAGGCCAAAATAACCCTCAAATTGTCAGATTAGTGGTTCCCAACCCATGGGCGGAGATACCCCGCGCATCCAAAGTGTAATTTAATGTGTAATTTAATAATGTAGATCTAATTTATATGTGTAATAATAATTGACATCATCATCATCGTGCTCCCCTCAGCAATAAAGACCTTGCTCTCCCCTCCAGACTTCCATTTCTATCTCCGCCTATGTCCCAACCTGTGCTCCGCAGAACCTTTAGAGCTTCCTGTGCACGTCCTAGGGCATACATGATCAACCCATGGTTCAAATGTGGCCCTCGAAGTCATCTGATATGGCCCACGACCTTATTTTGCAAAAATGAACTAGGCGGCATATTTATAGATAATTCAAGTGAGAGTTCCAGAGCACTTAAGCAGTTCGCTGTTCAACATCACTCCAACGGCCCACGCCACATTTCTACATGACTTAAGTAGCCCGCGGCACATTACCAAATCACTTGAGTGACCCGCGACACATTCCCAGATCACTTAATTGATGCGCGACACGTTTTCAAACAGGTGAAGTAACTGACCCACATTCTTTCCTAAAGGTTGAGCATCCTCACCCTAGGGGCTCCGAGACTGCTCCTGAAAGTTAAAGGCAGTAAATTTTGTAAATAATTCTTTTAAAGGCCCGGTGGGGGGTTTCCACAAAGAAATAGACTCTAAAATGGGCTCCGCTAGTCGAAAAGGTCGGGAATCGTGGTGTTAGACATATAGGTGGCTCTGAGCGAATAAGGTATTGAGATAGAAGGTACCTACGACTAGAGTCAAAGATGGTAACTTTAGTGCCCCCAAAATTAAAATTGCAGAAATTAGACCCAGAAAAAAAATGCATTGTATTCAATGACAGACTCTCCCAAAATAGCCAGTTTATATTCCATAATTACCGATATAAACCTGGTTGAAATTGTATTTAAATATTGTAAATTTTTTTTATAGCCCGTGGAGTCTCAAAGATCTGTGTTATTCCCCAAATTTTCCTGTGTTTGATAAACATTATATAGATATGGTGAGTGCAGTTATTATATCATAAGAAATGACGTTGATAGATATTTATAAAAGATGAATGAAAAATACTTATTTATACGGAGAAAATTTAAGTTATGTGAATAGTGTAATAATTGTAATAATTATCATCAAATTTTTCTGAAATATAGCTTCCTTTTTTTTTTCTTATTGTTCCAGACTTTAGAGAATCTATTTCCGTGTGCTATAGTTACTCCTTTAGATTGTTTCTGGGAGGGTTCGAAACTCTTAGGCCCAGAAATGCCTGTAAATATACCGTAAGTATTTAGAGCAACTTTTTTTCTTTTCGTATGTGTATACAGCATGTATGGAGGGGTTATTTTTGAAAATTTATTGAATTTGTGGTTGAGATTAAGTAGAAACAATTGTTTTTTAATATGGAAATTGTTGGGCGCCCCCCCCCCCCACAAAACTAACTTTCTAAGAAAGGATTTTTCTTTTCTTTTCAAAAATGAAACCCCCTTTCCCTTTACAATGTCTTTCTGTTCATCTGCTGCCATACTGCACCAATATGGGTTGAGTAGTAGTAGCTTTCACAATGACCGAAGTTCTGGTTGAGTGAGAGAGAAAGATAGATGGCTTTTTTTCTCAGCCCAAGATATCAAGGGAACAGAAACTGATGATGATTCTGGATATTTGGATCCAAAGTCACCTTGATTAAAGATCAAAATCATCCGGGATAATCCGCAATATCACCTGGATTAAAGCTCAAAATCACCCTGATTGAAACGCAAAATCACATTGATTATAGCTCAAAATCACCCTGATCGAAGCCTCACTTTGATTGAAACTCAAAATCAACTTTAATTGAAACTCAAAATCAACTTTAATTGAAACTCAAAATCACCCTGATCGAAGTGTAAAATCACACTTTGATTATAACTCAAAATCACCCCGATCGAAGCGTAAAATCACACTTTGATTATTGCTCAAACTCAGTTGAATGGAAGTTCAGAGTGATTCTGATTGGAGAATCATTCACACTTCAACTGAAGCTAAAAAAATCGCACCTCAACTGAAACTCAAAAAATCACCTTCACATTTACGTTTGAAATCACACTTTGATTGAAGCTCGTAATTAGTAGAATGGAAGCTCAAAATCACCATGAGATTGACGCTCAAAATCACTGATCAAATTCCAACAACTGTTTGATTGAAGCTGAAAGTCACTTCAATCGTTTGTCAAGAAAAAAAAAAAAAGGAAAGAAAAAAGTAGTGAGAAAATCAAAGCAGGTCTTTAATCTCCAATTACACGACTTCCTTCTAATAGTAAAAAGAAAAGAAAAAAGAGAGAGGGAAGAGAGAAATAGAATTAAGAAAATTCAAGGGTGGCATCAATTTTTCTTCTTTCTTTCTTTCTATGTTCCTCGGAATTAATGTGGATCAGCGGGTAATGTATGGTATACCTGAATCGATAACCTCTATCTTTTAGTAGTTGTATAATTTTTTTTCCCCCTTTCTCCTCTCTCTCTATCTTAACTTCTTAGAAGGACCTCCCAAGAAGAAAGGTTGAAGATCTGGCAGCAACCAGGACTGGTAGAATTGAAATGTTGAATGAGAGATGCCATTTTTTCCCTCTCCCTCCTCTTCAGCCTCTTATATGTATATATGTGTTATCTCTTATAAGAGATGGAGGGAAGAGTATATAAGGCAAACAGGTGTAATTTTGGGATATTTTTTAAACGTCATATGAAGTGTATTGAAGGAGGGGGAAATAGTTTTTTTTTCCCTTCGTGTTTCCTCACTTCTTTTCAAACTGGATAAAACTCGATGTGTGTGTGCTTAGTTTCTTCCTGGAAGATGAATTTTTTTTCAAGTGTTTTTGTTTACCTACCGTAAGGAGGAATTCTCGAGCAGTTTCACCATAGACTTCTTACAAAAATATGTGTGTGTATATTTATATATATATATATATATATATTTTTTTTTTTTTTTTGAGTGAGTGATCTCACCTGTTGTTTTTCCTTCTCACTATACATCAACTACAAAAACAGTGCGTGCTTCTACCAAAAAATCGAAAACACGTCTAGACCACTTCGATTTTTTTTTTTTTTTTTTTTTTGCAAGAATTTCAACGATTATAATCTATATCAGTTTGTCAGCCTGGGGCCATATGCCTTCCTTAAGGTCCTGGGTCCTAACTGGGGAGCAAGGATAGAAATCAAATGGAAGGGGAGCCATGAGAGGTGGCTGGGAGGAGGGGGGGGGGGTGCGCAGAGCTCTATGAAAAAAAAAAATCACACGTGAAGAATGCTTTTATGAGAAATCATGATGGGAAAATTGTGATACTTTTACTTTCCAGCAACAACGGCCATGAAAACCAGGACCTATCTCAACGTATGGGACTCCTTCATGCATGGCGCGGGTTGGGGGGGGGGGAAGCCTTATGTTCAAAGTAGGCCTACACGACGTAATCTTGCGCAATGGCTTTAGAGATTAAGTATGGCGATGTGTTCATAGGCACAGGAACTTGGGGGAGGAGGCTGAAGCTATTTGAACCCCCAATAAATTTTGGGAGGAGACTGAGCCCCTTTAATAATCAATAAATATACAATGCAACGCAGCATTCCTGTCCTGCGTTCGTGCTTTAGCCCCGTAAATATAGGACGAATGGTGATTTTCAGCCCCCCCCCCCAATGCTGTTTTCTTCGTTTAGGCGGATCTGGTTATAAAGTAAGCTGTTACTTTCAGCTTACGGGTCCGGTGCCTTGGATCGGGGGGGGGGGGAGGGTGCTGTCAAAATGTAGTTGCGGCCCTGCTGACAGTGTTCCAGCCCGGACGATTCTTCTCTTTTTCACACGCTGTAAATTTACTATGAAGAGGCCCGTGAAGACTTTGGCTAGTGACTCGGTAAAGATTCAAGCCTGGGATTCCTGGTGCAGGATGTGGGTGGCCCCGTGGGTCAATGATGTTGAGACGCGGCCCTGCATAGAATCCCCCTGTAAAGAGAAGTTCACTGAAGTTCACAGCCCGGAAGTCCAGAGATCGACGTTATTTACAAAATTTTTCGCTCACTATAAATTTGCTAAAAAAATCAATTCAATAACTAGAAAGGGTTTCGCTTCTGGATGAGGGGTTGTTCTGAATAGGACCGGGGCCTTGAGAAGAAAATGTGGTCCAAAAGGGAAGGGGCGGCATGAACAAAAAAAGCTTAGGGGAAAACTGGTGCATTCGATGCTCCCCCACATATCCTGGGCCCATGCGCATAGGCTGGGACCTTCGGCTGGCTCTAGAAATTTCCACGTAAGCGTGGAAAATCTTGGTCCAAAAAATTTGTTCTTATTAACCGATTTCCTTGCTCGTAGAAAGCGTGGAATTTTTTAATGCAATCAAATCCTGAACTAAAAGCAGGCACATTTCGAAACAGCTTTGCCAGCCGAATAAAATTTCGGAGTGGGGCCAGAGTTGTGCTTTCCCGTGCTTGTAAAGTAGGAGGAGTTTTGAACATGGTCTGTGGCTGTCATCAGAAGAGCTCCCGCTCTCTACATCTAATACTATCAAAATAAATCCTTCTCATTCCCTTAATACTATCATCTAATACAAATTCAATCAATCTCGAATCAGCATAATACTTGAGTGCAGAATAATCCTCTAGCACCTGACACTCTTGGGTGCTTTATTGAGCACCCGTTGCAGGTGTTTTCTGTAATGTCTGAAAATAACAACCTCCGCCTCCAGGAAAAAAAACCTAAATATGATTTGTTTTAAAGACAAAACATTGAATATTAAACGTATCTCGAAATGCGTTTAAAAAAAACTGTAAAACATATTCACATCAATACCAAATATTTATTGTTAATCTAATCTATAAATGTTTTAAAACCGACATCGCAAATTAACGTTCAATTTATTTTTTCCCCCAGGGGTATAAATTTTTTTGTACAGTGGACCAATTTGAATCCTCAGTGGCTTTTGAATACTATGAAGAATTTCGGAAGCTTCGGATCGTCATACGGGTTTCATACAATCGAATCTTTCATGAAAAGGGTAAGTAAATTGTCCATTCTTATATTTCACTTATTCATCATGCATTGAATATTTCAGAAATTGATAATTTTAAAGTCCGATTTCGGTGTCACAGTCTTCCTCCTCCGTAATCTCATCTCAGAATCATGCTAAGTAAAATCTATAGGAGTGTCCATATCTGGCGCACACACATAGCGCATGCGTACGTTCTAAGATGTAAGGAAAGGTGGTTGTTGTTGTTTTTTTTTTTTGTGCGTGTGTTCCCAACTTCCAAGCTTCCCTCAAACTCTTGAAAGAAATTCATTGACGGCCGGTCGGTCGGTCCCCCAAGGGAAAGGGATGAATGGAGAGGAAACTGAGTAGAGTGAGACGTATGTGCGTGCGTGCGTCTTTTTCTTTTTTTCTTCTTCTCCCACTCCCCTTCCTCTCTCATTAAATACCCGACCCCAAGCCCAGTGGGTTTAAATAAATGGCAGTGACCACCCGCCTTACTACAGGGTGGTCGTGAGCCCGTTGCTGTTTACTACGTCATCCTCTTGGTTTTTTTTTTTTTTTGAGAGAGAGGAGAGTGGTATGGGTGTGTGTGTGGCGCGCGGGGACCTTTCTTTTCATTGTGGAAAAAAGAGAAGAAATCTTCCTTCTCTTTTACCACCCGATGAGAATTTTTATACCTTCTTTTTTTTTACTTTTTTTTTCTTTTCCAGAATATATTTTCCTACTATATATCCACTGCGTCCCACACTTTGGAATTGCTACCACCATTGAAGAGAATATATAAAAATGTGTGGCTTCCTCGTCTTTTTTTCCTTCTTTGGCATTGCTCTCTATCTCTTCTTACTAGATTTCGTGATTTCTTCAGGGGGGGGGGGGGAGAATTTTCTTGTTCACCAAGGAAACTATCAGTACCACCTTCTTAACGCATGGATCCACTTGGGCCACGGCCGGACTTATGCAGGGTTGCGGCAGCACTGGGGCCGCTAAAGGAGATAAAAAATAATAATATTTTGATCACATTTTGACTTCAACAAACCAATAGCTTGAAATTCACAGTCCAAGACATTGAACCATCTTGCCTAGGGTTTTTGACAGTGGCCCGTTCTTCCAAGCCAAAAAAAAAAGTGGGGTGGTGCAGATTAATCTGCTGTTCTGGGGAACGCTGGGCCAGAGCGTTCACTTATTCAAAATTACATCAAGTAGGCATAATGCATGCCTACCCAGCTGAAAAAGAGTTTCCAGTTGAGGCCCAGGGTGAATAACCGATTTTCTAGCCCTGACCTTTAAATGCTTGATGGGGGGGGGGGGCACACTTCCAATTTTTTCGTTGGGCAACGGACACTATTGTCCATATTTGTTGCCTAATGGTTTTCTTTATGACGATGAGATAGTAGTTTGAGAGTCATTTTCCGGAACCTATGTGAACATAGCGGGCACCAGGGTACCCCACGGTCACTGGGGTATTGGCAAGCAAAGCTCTTCTTTCCACCGGGCCGCAAAATACTTAAGCCCGTCCCTGATCCGGCCCGGAGGTTGTAAGTACAGAAGGAGCCTCATGAAAATGAGATCTGGTTAAAATTTTACAGAGTAATACATGCAAATAGATAGGCAGGCATTTTTAGACAGGTAAATGAGTGACCTGGGATTGTGCCGTGGCACACTTAAGTGATTTGTAAATGTGCCGCGGGTCACTTGATTGAGTGATTTGCGAATGCGCTGTAGGACATTTGACTGATTTGAAAATTGCCGTGGGGGACTTAAGTGATTGAAAAATGTGCCGCGGATCGCTTAAGTGCGCTGGAACTGTGCTGTGGAGATCTTTAAATATGCACTAAAATGATCTGGGAATGTGCCATGGGACAGTTAAATGATCGGAAATGTGCCGCGGGAAGCTTGAGTCATCTGCAAATAAGCCACCCAAGTGATCTGCAATATGTCACATACCACCCAAATGATGCGGAACTGCATTTCGGGTCACCTATGTGAGACTTAGTTCATTTTTACAAAATTAGGTTTGAGGCCACGGGCCATAGGTTGGCATGTACTGATTTAGAATTTGTTATCCAAATTTGTTTTCTGCCACAGCTCTATGTAGAAAACTCCCTTTAAACTACCTGTTATGCTCCCCTTCATTCAATTTCCCATCTGTGAACCTCCTCCTCCCAGAATATCTCAGGACCGGAAGAATGACTCCAGGAAAGTTCAACCTCTCCTTTAGCACTACAAGGGGGCGCCAAAGTGTGTGCTCGCCCTGGCTGACCATCTAGTTGTGGCCCTGGGAACAATAACTCACCCACTAATGAAATTATCAGACTTGATTTAGCTCATTTGGATATCTGTATACAATGTGTAATTTTGGCCGTCGTCTCTATCATAGGCTGGTATCACCACTGCTTATCAAGAGAAGCCTTGTCTTCAACCTTCAGATGAACAGTGTCCTCCAACAGCTCCAAACAAAGAAAGTCAACAGGTATGGAAAGTCTACTATTAATAAATCTTAGCGCCTGCGATTGGAATCATCATCAATGTAGAAAAATGTCTAATTACCCCGAATCTATATTGATTTGCTGTCGTTTTTCTTTAATAATATAGCCTCCTGATATCGGTGCAGTTCTAACTGGCGGCTGCCGGGGGTTCGCTACCAAATATATGCATTGGCCAGAAGATGTCTTGGTGGGAGGTACTACAAAGAACAAGATGGGTCGCATAATAAAGTATGATTTAGGATTTTATTTGCCTTTGTAAATACATAGTTTTAACATATGATTCTTAGAAATATATTGTTGCTTTTTTTTCAAAGTCGTTCAACTTATGAATTTATGGTTTGTCGTCATTCAGGGCCGAAGCTTTACAAACTATCGTGCAGCTCATGGCTGAGAAAGAAGTCTATGAATTTTGGCAGGATACCTTCAAAGTTCATAACTTGGATTGGACGATGGAAAAAGCAAAGCTCGTTCTAGAAGCCTGGCAGAGGAAATTCACAGAGGTTCGTTTCCTTCCCATTTTTTCCCCCCAGCCTACCATCAGTGAAAACTTTGGACAACAGACACTCATGGAATAATAACTTGGATATACAGGGTGCATAGCATTTTACTGGCAAACCGTTGATCCTAACAGTTCCAATTAGAAAAACTATTGAAACAACCTGTAGAACTCAGATCTATCATTCATGTTGCACGAGGTTGCATTTTATATGGACACCCTGTGCTCAATAACCCAATTAGAAAGTTGTTGCACTGTCTGTCTTGAGGCCAACAAAGAAAATTCTATGTTTCTAAGTGCAATATTCGCTGAGATATTTAAATTAAAAAAACGAAGAAAAATTGGTCAGTCATCATGGAAATTTCCATTGTTGCCATCAGGGGAGATAGAGCAACAACTTTGGGATTTTGAGCACAGGGTGTCCATGTAAATAGTTAATTTTTCTATATTTTAATACCTATGCAACCTCTCGCAACATGAATGACTTATCTGAATTCTATACATTATTTTTGATAGTTTTTCTTATTGGTTTTTTAATTCAACAGTTCTCCAGTAAAATATGGCGCTTGCTGGGGGCTATGCACCCTGTACATATTGGATAAGTCACAACTTATTATAGAAAGGGGGGGGGGATAATCCCCCATCCTGATCACCTGGATCCAGAGACAGATTTATAGTTCTGCTATAAATCTGCTTCTGCTCCCATTCCAGTGTAAGCTTCACCAACAGAGGCACTGACATGAAGAAAACATGGGGGGGGGGGGACTCAGCTCCCATACAAAATTTATTGGGGAGCTCAAATGGACTCAGCCCTTGGGTTCCAGTGTCTATGTTCACCAATACCCATTTCCCAAATTCGTCTTCCCCATGTGGTCAGTACCCAGGTATGCCCTATACATAAAGATGACCCTTATGTACCTAGTTTTTGGGGGTCAAGTTATACACTGGTTTTAACTTTTTTGCCATATTGGCTATCCTCAAATGTAGTGTGGACTTATATATGGGTATATAAGGTATACAGTCAAACCTCGTTAATGAGCCACTCTTGGGAGAGCAAAAATATGACTTATCAAGCGGAGTGACTCGTTAAACGGAGTAAGCCATAGCCGTGCCAATTCATGCCTGAGGACAATTGGGACTTCCAAAAAATGACTCGGTAAGCGGAGTGACATGTTAACCGGGTGACGCACTAACAAGGTTTGACTGTTCATGTTTTAATTATGATTTGGATACATTGACGATCCTGTTAATAGAGAGGGAATATAAATTTTTACCATACTCTTGATGAGTATATACCACAGAAATTTTCCAAGCTTAAACTCATGCATTCTGAGAATCGCTGACACACATATTTCCTTTTTCCCCTCAGGTTGTGCTGAAAGAAAGCACGTCGCCAAACATCACTAAGCACCATTCGATAAACGTTTTCTCCACAACTTCGTTGAATGACATCATGAAGGATTTCTCTGAAATCGACGTGACACGGATCGTTGCTGGTTACGTGGCCATGGTGAGTACTGCAATTTGAAGTCAATACAAAATAAATGAAAAAATAATATTTTCCTGTGTGTGTGTACTAGACCAGTGTTTCTCAACCGGGGTTCCCCCACCACATTGCTCAGTGTTTGAAAAAAAATTACTGCAAGGGTTCTGGTAGAGCGAAAAGGTTGAGAAACACTGCATCAGATAATAATATTTGTGATGGAAGTAAAAATCGTCCAAAAGCGTAATTAATGACTTAATTTTCACTTTTTTTTTTACTGTTCATAGTTGGTGTATGCATGTCTGTCATTGATGAAATGGAACGAACCGGTGTATTCGCAAAGTGGTATCGGCATCGCTGGTGTCTTACTCATAACATTGTCCTGCGCAGCTGGTCTGGGATTTTGTTCGATACTAGGAATAGTTTTCAATGCTTCTTCTACTCAGGTATGTATACTCTTGTTAAATGCCCGCTGAATAAAACCATTTAATTCTTAAAAACCAGTGCTCATTGGAAATGAAAATTTTGATTCACAGACTAGGGCCTAAATCGGACATAAGTGGGGACTGGGAAAAAGCAGAAATCAGAGACCCCTAAAACGAGTTAAAGATGTTTGGTTAGTCAGTAAATACATGTTGTTTAGATTTTTTTGGCTCCTAAAATTATAGGATCCTTTGTAAATGCCTCACTCATTCATTCAAAAGTCAGGTTCTGATAACGTAGGCACCGATATGAAAAAAACACGTGGGGGGGGGGGTACTATGTATTGAATGACCTTCAGCACAATACTTGCATTAACTCTTTAACGCCCAGATAGAAAACCTGGAAGGGTCATGAAAATACCAAGTTTTTTGTGTTCGAAGTGGACTCGTCCAAATTTCGGCCACTTTCCCTCTCCCCACCCTTTCTCCATGAGTTTCTATTCAAGCCACCCTTTGCATTGACGTTCACCCTTTCATTTCAATGGATTTTCGGGAGATAATTTGTCTACTGAAAACACCCCTTTCCTCACAGTATTATCTCTTTGTAAAATGCATTGAGTACCCTTAGTCCATTCTCAAGGAACATTCTAGTACATCAGCTTTTAAAATCCCATTGATAGGGCGTTGCAGTTGTCTTTTCCGTTCCCGCCTCTGACAAGAGCTTTCATCTTCTTCCCCGTTGGTGACAAAAGCCCACCAAAACATACCCATACCCCCTAGCTGGGCCGACTTGAGGCGGTTATGGGCATTAACCTACTCGGCCGATCTGGGCATTATAGAGTTAAACACAAAAATTGAGGCATCCCCAGGTGTCGGGAATGGCGTAAACCTGTAGGTGCTTGACTTGGGCTTTGTGTAGGAAATTTTGATTTCTTAGTTGATTCTAGGGATGCTCCGGCTACAAAATATTGTGAGTGCTTGAGCAACAACAGCATCTGTGGCTCCGGTGCCCTGTGGCAGGCATCCACCAATTCCACTATGGGAGACTGATGGCAGCACTTCAGTACCTTGAAGCCACTTTCAGACATGCATTAATTTGCTAAAAATTCCCCAGAAGAATTTCAAGGTGCTCAAATGGTAGTTTAGTAGTAGTATATATATATAATACGGGGTGATTATAAAAAAACTATCCCGACATATGGGCCCCTAACTATCATACCATTCACAGAAACTGAATGAAATTTTGGCATAAGGTATTTTGATGTATGCGCTCAAGAATGATATGGAAAACAACAGTGTCACTCTAACAGTTACAGTTAAAGTGAGAACATTTCGAAAATATCAAATGACAACACCAAGTTTTTTGTATTGGAATGTGATCTCCATACTGAAAAACACTAAATAGCGTTGGAATGGCACCTGTAGCACGAAAATCCCCGGAGCTAGGCAAGGAAAAAACAAAAAGGACTTTGCCGTGCACCAGAGCATTAATGTTCGTTTCATTCGTCACACCGTTTCTTCGATCCCAGCCTGATTAGTCCTCCACAAGGTCATGTGGAAAATTTGTGAAACACAATAAAATGCTTTATTTTATGCTGCTTCTCTGTCCTTATTGGTTGTCCTCACTTTTAGCCTATCTACCGCCGGTGATTTTCATGCTACAGTTGCCGTTCGAACGCTATTTAGGGTTTTTCACAATGGAGATCACATTCCAATACAAAAAACTTGGTGTTGCCATTTGATATTTTCGAAATTTTCTCACTGTAACCGTAACTGTTAGAGGGACCCTGTTGTTTTCCATATCATTCTTGAGAGCATACCTCAAAATACCTTATGCCAAAATTTCATTCAGTTTCTGTGAATGGTATGATAGTAAGGGGCCCATATGTCGGGATAGTTTTTTTATAATCACCCTGTAGATTCTCCAAAGCATTTGTGGACGGAACACATGATGGCATATATTTATGAATTATTAGGGGGAGAGGTTCGAAGGGCCCCCCCCCCCCCCGTCGCACAATTTTTTTTGGTGAGATGCTCAACAGGTTCCAGTGCCTATTATTTTGAATATGCGTAAAAATTACTTTTTTTAATGTATTAAAAACTTGTATTTGAGTGCACTGAAAATCTCATACTTGCAAACATTTTGTGATCCAATCATTTATTTTGCCTAGGTTTTGCCATTTCTTGCCCTTGGTCTGGGTATGGATGACATGTTCTTGATAGCGCATCAATATGCTGATCTAGCAAAGTCTGATTCATCTCGAGAGGTGAGGTTTTCTTATTATTGTTTTATCACATTTTTCTTCAGTGTTAGCTATTAGTTAGGGGAAACCCATGTTATTAATTTCAATGTCTGAGTGCATATGAAATTTCTCTAAAAAAAATTAAAGATTTATATGGTGTTCATGTATGTTCATGACATTGATAACAGCATAAAGATGTAAATTCAGAGCTTAAATAACTCATGTTTATTGCATACTTTCCATCAGAACCATAATTAAGATTTTTGCCACCCCCCCACAACTTTAAAATTTTATAATTTTGCAAGCGTTCTTCGGTCTTACCTTAAACTGCCGCCTCCTAAATTTTTCTGCTTTGGGCAGCTGCCCTCCTTCCCCCAATTCTGGCGCTGCTTTTGATTATTTAAGTTCATGATATCTTTTGACAAGTAAACTGAATGTGTCATGTTGCTAATTAATATTTATTTAAATACGTTTTCGTTATAGTCTTGTCATCAACAGACTGGAGAGTGCTTGAAAAGGACAGGTGTCAATGTCATGCTGACATCTGTGAGTAACGTGTGTGCGTTCTGCGTGGCAGCTATTATTCCAATCCCTGCATTAAGGACTTTCGTTCTCCAAGCCGCAATACTCATGATTTTTAATACTGGTATCATCTTGCTTATTTTCCCTGCGGTGGTTAGCATCGATTTGAAGAGAAGGAGAGCCAACAAGATAGACATTTTCTGCTGTTTTGGCAGGTAAAAAGGCAGCAAATTCATTCTGTTTGATTGTCGGCCTATCATTTATGTGTGTAGTATAAAATTGGATTACCCCCTCATATATTGAACTTTTTTTTATTTTCATCTCATCAGTAGCGATTCAGAAGTGCCACACTACAGAGAAAGTCACAGACATCACTGTAAATCGAAATCGTCTCGACTCTATGATGTACATCCAATCACAGTGCCCATGCGCCAGGCTGTGACACATGCATTACCACCAGATGGCAGTCATGTTGTCACAGTTCTTGCACCACCTGGCTCTCAACAACACTCAAACTGCTGGCAGGATTCCAAGTCACCAGGTACAAAAAAAAATCATACTCTGATCTATTGATTAAGTTACAGTTTTTCCGTATTCCTATGCAGTAAAGATGCTTACATGTCCAGACGAATTTAATTTCTCTATTAATTTGATATATATAGTAAATTTATTTGACTGCTTACTAAATTTTGTGTAAAATCTCAACTTTCTTCATGCAGATTCATCAGTTGAGAGCTTATCATCAGCCAGTACAGTATCGTCAACAAAAGAGCTTATATCAAAATCGTCTAATATGAAAGAGCGTTGCATCAAAGTCTGCGAACAGACAAAGTCAGAATGTGTCCAGTGGTCTTTGGCTTGGTTTGTGACAGAGCAGTTAGCACCTACACTGCTGAAGACATCAGTAAAGGTATCTATACAATATACAACAGACCATACAACAGACAAACCTAATAGTTCTGCTCAACATGGGCTGTTCTGATGGCTCAGAGCCCCTTACAATGTTTGGGAGGGGGCCTCCTTGAACTTCTGTAAAAAATGTCAACAAATCTAATTGCAAATGAAAAAATAATGAAACATTGAAGTTAAAGGGGAAAAAACATAATAAATAGAAATTCCTTGTCGATTTTGAGGGGTCCTCTTTGGAATCTGGCCCTATTATGTGCCTTTTAAGATGGTATTAATGGTTGACAATGATCAAGATCTGATAGAACCCTGTGATTATCTTTCTTCTTCAGAAATGCACTACATGCATGTTTTGAAAAGTATGCTAGGGCACAAAGGGCACGTCCCAGGATCCCTTGATAAAATAGCTTAATTTAACTTAAATTAAACTTAGTTTTGGCCAGGAATAGTTCGAGAAAAAATCTCTACCCACACTGGAAAATATTTTTGCCCCACCCCCTCCTGACCACGTTTTTCTTGGCCAACAAAGCATTTTTTGCCTGCTAGAGTGACCCAAGAGCCTACCTTGGGTTTTGCAAGCTTGTGTGTGACCCAGTAGTCTAAGGTTGCCAGAAATATGTAAGTTGGTGGGGGTCCTCTCTCCCCCATTCCTTTTCTTATTCTTTGGATAAGCAGAGTACCAGTGTATTTGTCCTTTCCTCTGTCATTGTCTTTTTTTTTAAATGGTGATAATAGTTTTTTTTCTAAAACTTAATTCTTCTTCTAGGTGATGACGGTAATATCTTTTGTGATAATCATGTGCATCAGCGTATGGGGAACATTCAGGGTTAAAGATGGTTTGGACCTGACAGACATCGTTCCAAGGAACACCAACGAATATGAGTTTCTAGATAAGCAGGGAAAGTACTTCGGATTCTTCAACATGTTTGCCGTCACTCAAGGGAATTTCGAATATCCCAGTAACCAAAGGCTTCTGTACGAGTATCACGATGCATTCATGACCATCGACAAGATCATAAAGAATGATGATGGAGGGCTTCCTGAATTCTGGTTGACCATGTTTAGGGACTGGCTTCTTGGTAAGTTGACTTACTTCCACAAACGCTTTTGGTATTGTGGTGCATATGGCATGACAACTAGTATCCTGTGTTGTGAGTAAATTGTCATGCAGTCAAGCGTAATGATCCCAAACCACTGATTTTATATTTAACAGTTTTACAGAAAGCTTTTGACAGTGACTGGCAGGATGGATGCATAACTGAAGAAGGGTGGTTCTCAAATGCAACTGATGATGGTATACTTGCCTACAAGCTTCTTGTTCAGACTGGTCGCATAGATAACCCTATTGACAAGTCACTGGTGCGTGAAGCATGTTGTAACTTGAACATTGTGTGTTTTATAGATTTTATCACGCATCAAATAAAAATCAGTGTTTTAATTCTTAATTTAGATTTCCAAAGGAAGACTGGTGGACAAGAACGGCATCATCACTACAAAGGCTTTCTATAACTACCTGACAGCTTGGGTCTCTAACGACGCCCTTGCTTACTCAGCCTCGCAAGCAAATTTCCGCCCAGAGCCGAGAAAGTGGATTCACGATCCTCAAGAGGTTGAGTTGAAAATACCAAAGTCACAGCCTCTTGCCTATGCTCAAATACCTTTCTACTTGAATAAGCTTAGTTCTACTGAAGAAATCACAGGGACAATCGAATCGATTAGAGCAGTCTGCAAGAAATTTGAAGAAAAAGGACTATTAAATTTCCCAACGGGTATCCCATTCACATACTGGGAGCAATACATTGGCCTTCGATACTACCTCTTACTTTCATTGTTGTGCATTTTTGCAGTGATATTCATTGTGATGGCTATTGTGCTGATGAACCCTTGGGCTGCTCTCATTGTGGTAAGCATGTTTTCTTCTTTCATTTTTGTTGTCAATTTTTGGGATAAGTTTTATCCCTTCTGAAAATTTCAAGCATTTTTTCGATGTGGATAAAAGTTTAAAATATATCAGTGGGAGGTGGATATTGTGCGTGTGTGGGATGATTTATACTTATGGTCGGCAATGTACTAATTTTACAGGTATTTCTACTGGCTGTGATAGTCATCGAACTATTCGGTGTGATGGGCATTCTGGGTATCAAGTTGAGCGCTGTTCCTGCTGTCATACTGATTGCTTCCGTAGGATTTGGAGTGGAGTTCGCCACACATATCATGATGGTAGGTGGAATTATTGGTTTAAATCGTTCATGAGTTCAGTCCGAATACATTTCCCCATGTTTGTATGAGTGCTATGCATATTCATTTTCAAATCGCTCTGTCATTTTCCTGATGCATAGCTCAATTTCTTATTTTCCCAAAAATTTCTAGGGTTTCCTAACCAGCATTGGAATGAAAGATAGACGCATGGTTATGACTCTGGAGCAGATGTTCAACCCAGTTCTCCATGGTGCCATGTCAACATTGATTGGTGTTGTGTTGCTCGCATTTTCAGAGTTTGACTTCATTATCAGGTATAGTTTTAAAGGACCAATAATAAAAGTATTTTTAGAAATATATGGCCCATATTTATTATGAGCTTCTTTTTCTCAGCTTTCTCGTTGGGCATTTTGTCTGTTGTGGCCTTGTATTTGCATAAAATGACTTTATACATAGGCTGTTCAATAAAGAATGAAACAAGATTTAATTTAAAATTTTCATTTGAAGTCTTTGATGCAATCATCGTTTTCGTTTTCAAAGTATTCCATTTGCTGTCATGCACTTCCATAATCATTTCTTCCAAATGAGTGCTGGAGGCTATTTTTGATAATATCTATTACAATCGCCTCTACTTCTCTCATTAAGGCTGTATAATCAGAAAGCTATTTTTGCGACTTCCAAAGAGGTCACGAGGAGGCTATATCAGAGCCGTATTAGGAATGAGATACATATTTGATGTCACTTTTGGAAAAAGAAAACTGTGCCAGATTCATTTGTCACATGAGGTTGACGATGTCCAACAAGAGGGATGAAGTTTTGGTCATTTTTTTCTTGGTTATGATGCTGCAAGATGCACAATGTTTGTCAGTGATACTCATGAAAACACTGTCTACTGTAATTTTTAAAGCATCATATGATTATCAAACTTATACATGAAGGTCTTAATTGAAAAATGACCATTATGAATCCATCAATAATGGTTTCTGTACGAAAAGTGGAAGCCCATTGAGACCGCTCTCTTTTCAGTTGGTTTTCACCATTTCAAAAATTTATTGAACCATCAAGAATTTGTTGCACTGGGCAGTGCATCATCATCAAACACTCACTTGATCATTTTGTGTTTCTGTTGTCATTTTACTTAAGCGAAAGCAAAATTTCATACATTAGGAATCATGTTGCTCAGAACTGGGGGGGGGGGGCAATTTTAGATGAGAACAAAGAACACTGTTATAAAATCATTGAACTTTAAAGTTGTGGTGCGACAAAAATCCTAGTTAGGGCCCTGCTGAGAATGAATATCATCCAGTTCGGTTGGAGGCAAAATGGCAGCCCCAAAGCAGAATATGCCAAAAAACTGTGATGTACATCGCAGAACAATCTTTGGTAAGAATTGTGAGAAAAGGACTCTTCTGTGTGTGAATAACACTATTATGGGAATTTTTACAGCATAACATTTTCAGTCAATAGAGGGGCTCATTGCAGAACATGCTCTCAAACGAACAATGCTTTCAGGATTGAGAGCAGTTTCTGCTTGGTAATATCTGTGTCATGCTTAAATTTATAAGATAAAAAGTTTAAAATAGGTCCATTAAAATGTTTTGCCAGTTGTTACAGGACAAATACAATAAAAACCACTGATCCCATTCTTTATTGAACAGGCCTTGTATCGAGACATTATCTCGAAAATATAGACCATGAAACAAAATTGCTTCAACCCATTTTATTTCTCTTTCGATTATTAGGTACTTCTTCTATGTACTGTTTGCTCTGGTCATTATCGGTGTACTCAACGGGCTTGTGCTATTTCCTGTGCTTCTCTCAATAATAGGACCACCAGGAGAAGTGAGTTGCATTGTAATTATTCTTACAAAATTACATCAATATCTTATATATAAATGTACAAGTATGTCTGTCTGTCTGTTCTTTATACAAATGTACAGTTTTAGACCGATCGTCGCCAAATTTTGCATATATACCAAACAAGACCGGGATTGAACCGCAGGCTCCTTTAAAAGTTTGTCAGAGCTGGGCGAAAAACGTCAGGCAACAATGGTTCCTGGGCCCCCAACAGTCACATTCAGAATGTTTGCATCAGTTACCGTGGTTTCCTAACAATGAATGCATTTGAGACATGTATATATGCCTTTACAATGATTTGTCACATCTTTAATGCTGTCATTATAACAGTTTATTCCTTTATAATGGTTTGTCACTTTTCCAATCCTTCCAATAATTGAAGAAAACCTGGGAAGCGGCAAGTATTTTTGCTAGTTATAACCATAATGCAATTTTAACTTTTTAATAATATTTTTCTTTTTGATTTTGAGATAATATAGCATTTTGCATAAGAATATTTCAGTCCTTACAATGTTTTCTTGTGCTGAAGGGAAATGTTCCTCATTATTTTTTTATCTTTTGTAAATTGCTAATGACATTTTTTTTACATTGTAAAATAGGTCATACCTCATGATAATCCGGACAGGATACCAACGCCATCACCAGAACCTTCCCCAGTAAGGCACAGGATGCATCATCCGAGGCCATTCAACAGGCGTAGCTGTCCGAGGGTTAACTCAGAGTATTCGCTGTCTACGATCTCTGAAGAGTCCAGCTCATGTCACTCTTCGCATGAGATTGTAGTCCAGCCAGAACTAGTCGTCGAGACCACAACAGTTACAAATACTACTGCGGGTGGTCCACCAGTGGTGAGCACGAGCACTACTTCTAATGGTAAAGAGGTAAGTTGTGGTGCTTTGCACATGAAGAGTTTTCTTTTACTTAAAATTATTTTTCAGATTCTGTTTAATATAGTGGATCCCGCTTATAACATTTTTCAAAAAAATGTCATGGAGAAACTTTCTAAACGGGAAAAGGCTTTAAATGGGAAATCTTAATGAGAATTACTTGTAGTTGAGACCACAAAAATTAGTCGTATTAAGCAGGAAAACGTTATAAGTGAGAACGTTATAAACGGCCTTGACTGTATAAGATTTTTTGAAATTGAGTCAATATTTTTGTATTTCTTTATCATTACAGATCAATGATGACCATTCCGATGAAACCTCTTCAAGGAAATCTCCTGGTGGTGATAGCAACTCTTCTACTAGCACCACGACAAACACCAGTGCGAAGTTGAACAATCAAGGTTCAGCAACTACTCAAACTTCCTGTCAACCAGAGATCGTTGTGGAAACGACAACTACCACCAACACAACATCAGGACCATCTGCTGGAATGCAAGATGTAAGCTGGCACACACTCATATATAAACATACAAATGCTTGTTAAAAAGTGCTGAATTAGAGTAGGGTTTTCTGCAGATTTTGTGTGCCTCCTCTGCCCGATCTCATTTTCAGCATAGGACATTTTAGCGGTACCCTACATTGCCATGACACATTGTACAGGAAAGAATAACAGCTCTATTAATACTTTCAGTATGATTATATTTTCAAAAATTGAATTTGGCAATCCTGACAGATCTCATGGTATCCCAGGGTGCCTTGACACACAGGGCCGTCTTTAAAGCATCATTACTGCATCGGCTGGGTCCCCCAGGCCAAGTGATTTTTCTATGAGGTCCTACCAGACACTTTCTCTAATATTTCGATCCAATCACATTTTGGTGAGGCCCAGGGCCATGCATTGAGATGGCACTGTTGGCAAACCCTTTGGGAATCTGCAGGTGGTTTCACGGTTTTACAGACAGTGGGCTGTACAAATTTTGCTGCCCTTCTCCCATTATAGTCTAATTTTCTTGGCTACTCATTCCCCAAATTTGCCACCCTGGGCTATAGTCAACTTTTTCACCATCCCTGTAAATACGCCTGTCTCTAAGTAACTTGTAACTCTTTTGGTCACTCACATGCTTGCACATTTTCTTGGTCACTCTTTTGTTGCTCACTGATCAAGTTTCATTTTCTAGGTCACTCTTTTAGACATTCACCTGCTTGCACACTCTATAGGTCACTCGCATGCTTGCACACTTTCTTGGTCTTTCTTTTGGGTGCCCACTGACCTGGTCACTGGCTCTCTCTGTCATTCACATGCTTTCACACTGTTTTGATCACACATGCTTGCAAACTCTCAAGGTTACTCATTGACCTAGTCCTTCGCTCTCTAGGCGTAGGTGAATTTATGGTTTTACCGCTTTGTGTGGGCTAAACAAGTTTTGTCACTCTTCTCCTGTTTTATTTTTCTTGACCACTAATTTCTCAAATTTTCCGCCCCTCCAAACTTGCCATCGTGGGTTATAGCCCGCTTCCTGCTAAGCCCCCTGTAAACACAGCTCTGATTTGTGACACAAGAATTCATTAGTGTATAATGAATGTATGACTTAATATACCTAGAAAGACGGTAGGGGGGGTCACACTGACCCTACCATGTATTTTAAAACATATTCACCATATACTACAACCATCAGTCACAATTGGATTTTGTGTGATAAAAACTCTTCTGATAGTCTCTTTGTGCATCTAAAATGGTGTAAATCCCTAATTCTTATAACTTTTCTTCACCTTCATTCATATCTGTAGATGTCGTCAGATAAATTGTTTATTTTGCGAAATAGGAATATCCATGTGCTTATGATTGCTGTAAAAATAGCTAGAAGACACTGAAGAGGAAATTTTTTCAAAAGTTTGTAATGATTGCAGGAGATAAAACCCAGAAGGCAGTGGTGCTGATGAGAATTCATAGGAGAATGGGAAGCGGTGCGTCAGCTGATGCCAAATAAAACTCTGCTAGAAACAATAAACACAAACCACACTGAAGTCACAAAAACAACCTAGAACTACACCAAAACATCAACTCATTTTCGTAAATATTTGAGATCTCAATAATATCCTGTGTATTGGTTGAAAAAGAAACTGCTGCAGATGAAATTTTTCTCGTCAGTAGGAGGTCAAGGATTCTAAAATATTTTTATGAGGAAGTGTTTGTTTACAGATACTGATTTCACACCAATGGAAATATCTGATTTTGTTTTTCAAACCAAAATGGGCAAGCTTGGTTGAAATCCTTCAGAAAGATCATCGGTAGGTTCTTCCAACTGCCAAAAAATAAATAAATAATAATGCAGCAACATCCCACTCATTAATACTATTCAATATACCTAGGAGCAATGTAATCCTATTGGGGGAAAAATAAAAATGTTCCAGTCCCGAGTTCACTCCACACTCATGCACATCAAGAGAGATGGTTTACACACAACGCTTTAAAAACTAATATTATTTGTGTTATAACTATATTCTTTCTTGAAAAATATTGTACCTGGGTTAAAACATCAAAGTGTTCAAAATTACACAGACCCCTGCCATCATTCTAGGTATAGTCCGCTGACCTGTCTTTCTAGTGTTAAAACTGAAATTACTCTCATTTGTCGGAAAAATAACATAAAAGGAAATGAACTTGTTCTTGGCAAAAAAAAAAAAATATCTTGAGAAGGAATTTCGAAACATTTTAGCACATCTGATTAATCAGAACCTTAAAGTTTTGAAATTCAAATTATCGGGACACTACTGTATGTTAATTTTAATTAAATTGAGAGAGGCATATTAGATTACTTGGAAATTTACAGGCCTAGACTTGTTTTAATTATGTTGAACTGAGGTTTTGCTTTCCATGCATTTTTTTCCAAAAACTTCTGAGTTTTCCATAAGCTACATTATTTGAAGGTGACTTTGATGTGAAGGTATCTATCCATAGATGAAACAATTGACAATAAAAATTTTTTTAATATTTGGCAGTGAAATCTAATAGCAAATGCTATGCCAATATTTTTTTGTAAAAAAAAACTCTCTTCATTTTAGATAATCATAACTGATATTTTGACTCTTTTATTCCAATTCGCAGGGAATAAACAGTTCATCAGATGAATCAGGTGCTCGCAGCTCCCCTTACCACCCCAGTTATTCTCCAGTTTTCTGCAATCTAGGTGCTTTCATGAACCAGCCTCCAGCGACCACACAGACGGCAGTCACCACGAGGGTCACTGCTACTGCCAAGGTCAAAGTCCATGCACCTTTGTCAGGTAAATAAGAATTTAATTACTTGTTTCATACTTTTGTCTTGCAATCATACATTATTGATGGTTAAAGTCTCGAACCCTAATGGGAAAAATTTTTGGTGTCAGTTTTATATCAATGCAACTAATGTCATACACTCCTAGGGAAAAAAAATTAGACTCAATCAGAAGTATGAATAGTCGGCTATATGCAAATAAGTTGATGAAATGCATAGATCCCATGAATCTTTTTTCATGCACAGAGTATCTTAACTCTTTCATCTGCAATCCAGAGATATCTCGCTTACTTAAAAGCCTTTTACTTTGGCAATAACAGGCCCACAGATTTTCTAAAGCACACTTCTCAATCAAACATGTTCTCCAACCCCTCCCCCATTTTGTCAGGTCAACTTGTTAACGGGGAGAAAGAGGACCATGTTTGAAATTGATTTGTTTTTCCTTCTCTTTGTCTTACTCAAGGTAGTGAAAGACAGAGCTAAAAAATCTCAGGTTGCCATGGTGAGCAAAAAATCTTCATTGGCGCCTTAAAATTTCATATGTAGGCCTATGTGAATAATGAAAAAAAATGGATTAAACTAAGAAAATTGGAAAAATAAGATATACTTGGCTTGTAAGAAATTTGGCTGGCATCTATTTGTTTTCATTGGGGGGGGGGGGGGGACAACTGCACATACGTACAGTGTATCACTACTCTTCTGGGTTAATTGGTTCTGAGTTGGAAGGAAAGGCACACGCGCTCAGTGAAATCCCGTTCTAGGTACTGTTTAAGCAGTTGAACCAGAAATTCATGCAAAGGTTTGCCGTGCCCAGTATGGGTCGAAAATATGGCATGAAATGACTTGCAAAAAGGAGTGATTGTTTTTGGACTTTCAAAAGAACACAGCATGAATTTGCTAGTATGTTATACAGGGATGTGGAATAACCGACAACAATTGGGCTATCACTACTTAATTTACTGCCTGCTACCCCCCCCCCCCACCCCTCCAAGGAGGTGTGTTATACAGCACCATTTAATTATTTTTTGTTGCACCATAGTCATTTTATGCACATGAGGGCTAATTAGACCGGTACCTGCAGTTTGCCAAATTTGACCTGCAGAGTTTGACATTTTGTGTTTCTTCTGTATATCTCGCTGAGAGGTAGTTTACATAACACCATCAAGAGCATTAATCTGAAATGACAGCAAATGTATAGGTCATCAGATGAGCGTGAAGATTTTGATTGAAAAAAATAAAAAAATTGTCATAGACAGATATCATTGCATGTAGCAAATACGATCGCTTCACAAACCTGCAATAATCACTGCAAATTTTCAATGTAGGATCTCCCATTCATGAATTTGAGATCAAACATTAGGAAGAGTGGTTAGAACTAGGTTGTATCAATGTTCAAAGGGCAGAATAACTGCCTATTAAGTGGAATTTCGCATAAGGTCTAGTTTTCTTTTTGTCCGCTGTGTTTAGGCTTAACTGATACAAAAATATTTCTTTTGCTCCATAATGCAATAACATTATTTTGTTCCTGTTGATAATTGTTTTGGTACGACTTCTCTTTCAAAAGGATCATTAGATAGATGTATGGATATCGGCAGGCACAGACGAAGAAGGGATAGTTGTTGCTCAGCTTGTAATTGCTCATACACTCGAGCAGGGACTCGAACTCCAAGTCCTAACTCTTGAAGTGAGTAATTATTCCATCCCCTACTTCTTATATAATATGTATTTATAACATATAAGAACTACTTTCTCTTATAATATGTATTTTCAATTTCAGTTTTGATTATATCTTAAATACCAATAACCATCAATATAAAATAACCTCTTTCTCTTTTGCAGCATTGTTCGCCTGTATGTGATGTTTCCAGGAAGTTCAAAATGAAACTTTCGATGAACTCCTCAAGCACTGAGAGAACTGCCATCGAAAAATGTAGGATTTTCCTTTGACAAAAGACTGTATTTCATGATTGTGAAGGCTGAGCATCCATTATTTTTGGAACATATTGTTCCGTTCCTCTTCACCTCGATAATTTTCTTTCACATGTTTTCCGGTGTGTAAAGATACAAAAGTCATGCGTTATACAAAAAGAATAAAAGAAAAAAAACCTTTGATCATGGTACAAAGTATCAGAAACCCTCAAGGATGGTGGCATCATTTCATCAAAGGCATTCACCGTTTGTGCCAAAAAAAATTCACTTTGTAAAATTCCTTCTATTATTTATTATCTACCAGGTTTGAGTAAATTTCAATCTGTAAACACTCTTGAAAAGAATTAACGGGAAATCAAAATCGGACAGCTGTAGTACGTACACATTGAATACACACACTTTTGAAAACATAAACGTTTATAGAATATTTATGGGTTTTTTTTATAAGGTGATTCACTCGCAAACCAAAAATTTGAATCTCGTAGAAGAAGAAATACTGTTTTTTTTTAATGTATCTAAATCAAAAAATGAAGACGATAATGCTTCCTAGTCTGTACAGAATCTTGTAATTATGTTATATATACACGCAAATATACATCAGATACAAATATAGGCTATATATATATACACATAGATGGATCAATTAGACTTCACCAAGTGATGGTAAAATGAAATATATTTTTTTGGTTTTCATTATGACTAAAAAAACAGCGGCCCAGACATAGACATCAAACTATTTATGGTATATTACATAAAATTTTAAATTCTCACTTAGATGGCAGCACATAACACACAAGGCATGTGACACACACAGCATTTTCCAGCATGTACAGAATCATCAAAAATTCTTCGAAAATAATCCTTATGTACATTTTTAAGAATATAATCTGTACTTGCGCTATTCACCGGAAGGAAAATTCACAGACAAACAATTCGTTGACAAAGTGACATAGTGAGTGAGTGGATGAGCAGGTGAGTGAACCAATGAGTCTGTGAGCAAATGAATGAGTCAGCAGGTTAAAAAATGAGTGAGTGAGCAGCTGAGCAAGTGAATGAGTCTGTGAGCAAATGAGTGAGTGAGCAGATGAGCAAGGGAGTGAATGAGCAAGTGACTGAGTCAATGAGTGAGCAGGCGACCTAATGAGGAAGTGAATGAGTTGGTGAGCAAATGAGTGAGAAAATGAAAAATGAGCCGAGTGAGTGAATGAGCATGTTAGAAAATGAGCAGGTGAGCGAAGGGAGTCATAAGTGCACTCAACTCAGTCAATAACTCAAGTCAGTTGTTCACATACTTAGTAACTCACTCAATTGCTTACTTTCTCAGTCGTTCATACTGTTGCTCACTCTTAAAGTCACTTACTTGGCCACTTATGTGGTCACTCGTTCGTTCATTTGCTAGCTCATCCACCAACTCACTCACACATTCAGTCAGTGCTTAATCACTCACTGGTGATGAACTGTGAATTGCTTGTCAGTGAATTTTCCCATAAATATCATGTGCACTCGATAACTAAAATCTTGAATGAGAAGCCTCAAATGTGTAAAAGAAACAGCTTAGAAAACATCTAGTTATTTAAAAAAACTTAAGATTGCTAGTTTAAAATTTTTCGACAAAAAAGAAAAGTAAATCGTTGCCATCTGATGACAAAAAAAAGAGGGGGGGGAGTTCCATGAAACCAAGAGTACAAATAAAAGTTCCATTTCTTTTTTTCTATGTGTTTGTTCGTGATGTTCACCGTATACATATATGTTTGAATGATGTACATAACAGGCAGTTCTTCGATTTCGTCATTGTTTGGGATAACAATGTTATTTTTCAATTTCAGGAAAGATATATATATATATTTGCATATTTATATATATATACACAGAAGTATATTGATATAATATATTATTTATTTCCATGTAAATTTTTTTTATGGGTTTATGCCTTACTCCTCACTGGGCTCATTTTTTTCCCCCTCGTATTGTATTGTTTCCTCCCGTAATCAAAGCCAGATTATCACTGCCCTATGTGAATTGGAAAACAAAATGAAAGTTGTAAATTTTTTCTAAAGAAAAAGAACAAATTATGTATTGAACTGCATATTGTTTGTTATTTCGTGTCGATATTTTGTTTGTTATGTTATATATATGTGTGTGTGTGTGTTATTGAAATTATAAATTAAAAATAAATATTTGTTTTTATTTAATGACTGTTTCCGCTTCGTTTTATTCCGAAGAGAAATTTGCAATTTTATTTTGGATATACAGTGAAACCTGTATAAAACGGAAGGTCAAGAGACAAATTATTTTCAGTTCCAGACAGGTTTCTGTTTCGTAGAAGTGCACATGAAAATATATATGCAGTGATTTATTTCTATCATTTACGAAACTTAAGTTTTGAGATCACCCTAACTTCTATAACCCAACGAGTGTTAAACAAAGACATGCGTATTATTATTTTGCATTTTTTCATGTTTGCTGATTGAAATAACTACACATTTGAAATTTCATATTTAATTTTGTTAATAGTTAAACATCGAAACGTTCACCTGAATAGCAATAGAATAAAAATTTACTTTTGTTGAAAATGAAATTTTTTTTAATGCAGTGAAACCTCGATATTTAGTGGATCGAGAAAAAATATCGTTGTAGAGGGATTATCGTTATATCGAGAAGAAACATTTTTCCTTGGGTGTGATCAAATTTATGCTGTGTTTGTTATCATCTTTTCTACATCCCCACTGTTAATAGCATCAGAAAATGTGCTTTTATGTATTTATTTGCCGCAAAAATTTTTTAACTGATTAATTTATTATAAAAATTCACTAAGATGCATTGTAAAAACATTTCCCGCACTGCACTCGTGTGTCTTACACAGAAAGTAGCAATACCGATAAATTCCTTTAGCTTTCTGTGACTTTTTAGTGCAAAATATTGAAGTTGTCAGATGCCTTCAGAAGAAGGAAAACAAGTGACGAAGTTAAAATTAAATTCAAAACGATTTTGAACAAAACATAAAAAAAATACAGTTTTTTATAGTGGTTTCAGAAATGTTTTAAAAATATTGTTATAGAGGGATTTATCACAGTAAAGGGTATATTGTAGCAAAGTTTCACTGTATATTTGAGAAATTGGATATCTTTTTGAAAAAAGATAGATAATAAGCATTCATCGTTTTTCCAAGAAGTGAAAGAGTTCGCCTAAAAGAATGGGGAATCAGAACAACTTAAACTTTTTTCCCGTTCAAACAACAAAAACTTGCAGTTGGTAAAAAATTCTTTCAGTTTTAGCAGGTTTTGTATCTACAAATATAACCTAGATATTCCTTCTGTTTCCACGACAGACAGTTTCCATCTAAAAGAGGTTTCCTATTATTGAAAAAGCATTAATTATTCACAATACTATATAGGCCTATTTGTCCCGTTTAAGACAGGTTTCCATCTCATACAGTGTCCGTCTTAGACAGGTTTCACTGTAGTAGTATCTTGAGTTCAGGGATGTAACTAGGGGAACAGCAGGGAGGGTCTGGTGCTCAAAATGCTGGACCAGGAAGGGCGCTGAGCTCACTCTTTCATAGGTACAGATTCCTATACTTCAAAACTCTAGTTTGCCATATGACAAAATATTTCGTTGCTGAAGAAAACATGTCACTCAAATAAAAGAGAAAATTGAGGATTCATTTTTTTGGCAATTTTGTAAAAGGACTATAAGATCTGTTTTTCCAGATATATTTTGGCCATCCTGACAATTTTTTAATGATAATATGTATATAATCACCCCCCCCCCCCCACCAGTATTTTTGATGAAGCCTACTACTTGAATTTTCGTGCATCACTGAAATCAAGGACAAAAATTATTTCGCCAACTTATAAATTATATTAACCCTTTGGGCCAGGGGTTCTTAAACTGTGTGCCGCCAACATTTGTCAGGGGTGCCGCAGAATGATGACAAAGGTTCTTTGAAGTGATTCTTTGTTACACTGCTCTGAAGAACCGCAGAAAAGCAATGATTAAGAAAAAGGCTGCTGCCAGAGTAAAAAAATTTGAGAACCCCTACTGTTTTAGGGGTATTGACAAGGTATTTCGCCTCCTTAAAAAGCCTCTTATTTTAGCATTAACAAGGTCAAACATTTTGCAAAGTTGATTTTTCAATGGGACACTTTTCCCAGTACTTAGTTTTCAATTGCTGAAAATCGGAAGAAAGCCTACCTTATTAAAAAATATATTGAAGGTCGTTTAGTGATTTCTGCTGGGCCGTTTAAAGGGTTAAGATAATAATGAATTTTTATATTTGTCCAACATATTTGTCATGTGTTGAATTATTTCGTAAAGTTCATTTCAGTCCGCTATAATTTTCAGCAGCACTTCATTTCCCTCATTTAGCAGTTTTAGCAAATAATTGGGAAACTTATACTTGGCAATATTTTATATACGGAAATCCCAATTTCTCTTGATTTTTCTCGAAGCAGTGAGCCCGATATTGTGCGCCAGGACTAAGGTCTTCTGTTGCGAATACAACTTGAGGATTTTTAGGGATTTTTAAATAAATGGGCAAAACGGAAAAATCTGGTCTTATAACAGGGAGATTTTGATAAGGCTGGAAAAAATCACAAAGCTTTTTGGGTAAATCAGGCGTACTAGCACCTATGCCCTTTGTTTGTTGAAAATTCTGGAAAAGGGAACAATAAAATGGTAACTTTCCCTCAGTGACTGAGTAAATTTTTGCTTCCAGTCGCAACCCTGCTTGCAAACTTATAAGTTTTTCTGGGATCGGTGTGTGCACCCCACAAAAAAAACTTGGTTATGACTCTGGTGTCCTACAATCTATAAGAGCAATTCACTCCTTTGTGTGGCATCTCTTTATAGATGTAACAACTTAAATACAATTAAGATCCCTGCCTTCTAAGCACAAGATGAGACTCGGCTACGTCATGTCACGGATTTTATTCAATCCTTTCAAGTAAAAACGATTGCATGATTGAGTACTGAGAATAGCTTATCAGTAACTGAGCTTTCATGATTGGCTTGTCCTTCTAATAAGAAATAGAATCATCCGAGGTGACTTGACATGCTGTAGCCAAGTTTGATCTAGAGGTTGGAAAAGACCATACTTAAGTTTGAGACTGCTCTAGACACACACACACTATAGATCATAGTTTCCCAACCTATTTTGTCCCACCGCCTCCTTCTTCAGAAATTTTTTTCTCCTATCACCCCCCAACGCAATCTAACCCATAGGATCCTATGTTATACCCGTAACTTCTACCGCCCCCTGGAGCATGCCATTGCTCCCCCCCCCCAGGGGTCGTTAACGCCCACATTGGGAATCATTGCTATAGATGAAAAACATTTGTCAGGGACATTTTGATCGCTGCATGGACGGAAATACGAACGTCAAAGGTGGAGTCGACTGATGTAATGTATATATGTATATATGAATTGCCATCATCATCATCGTGCCCCCCAGCAATAATAAACGTGCTTCCCCAGACGTCCAATTCTATCTCCATCTATGGATCACTGCATGCGAATCGTTCCTAATCTTGATGTTAGATGACAGCATCAATATTATGAATCGAACAACAGAAACAAATTTGTTTGCTGAAAAACAATTGACGGTACATCCAAGTTCAATTTGTGGACTTTGCAGCACAGACACAACTACGGAAATTTCGTATCGTCTGCTTCTTTTGATGTTCTTGAATCATTTTTAATTTCAAAATTAGATGACAGCACAGGCACAACCACGGAAATTTCTTGTCGTCTGCTTCTTCCGATGTTCTTGAATCATTTTTAATTTCAAAATTAGATGACAGCACAGGCACAACCACGGAAATTTCTTGTCGTCTGCTTCTTCCGATGTTCTTGCCAAAGAAAAGAACTGAACTTCAATAAAAGGTCAATTTTCGATGTTGGTCGTAGGGAGTTGACCTGAATGAGAATGACTGATCACCGCATGGATCATTTTTAATTTCACGAGTAGATGGCAGCACCACACTATCCGAACTGCCTCTGGTAGAGCAAAAAAATGACTTTGTCACAGTTTCACTGTATAATTAAATCAGAAACGGACGAGATCATCATCAACATCGCCGCACTTCTTTGTTGTTTTTGTTTACTGAAAACATTCGGGGTGGGGTTGGCATTTGAAGTTTCGCTTATTAAACTTTTCAATACTAATTATTGTAACATATGGGAAAGCAGTGATTGCACAATTCAAGTGAGTGAGCACGTGTTTTGTAAATTCCATTTTTTTAACCCATGAAATTTTTTCTTTTTCTCTTGGTATAAAATGTCCATATTTATCAGTTAAAATGTTTAAACAAACATATAAGTATTGATTTGTTACTGAAATGACATCGTGAGTTTATTTATGTAATTGCATATTGATTTAATTTTCTTGTAGGGATAATATGAGTCACCACATAGCCTCGACCTCTAGAAGTGCCCCCCACAAGGCAAAGATTTTTCACATGGTTCCCCCCCCCCCCCAGGGTTTAAGCTAGATAAAAAATTCCTTTAGCAAAAAAGCGAAAGGGGGGGGGGGAGGAGGAGGGAAGCTTTAGCAAAATGCTACAATGCTAGTGATTTATAGTTGGATGTCTTCTCGTTTCGTGCCTCCTGTATGCATTTTTGCGAAAGTGGTTGCTACTTCTTTCACATTTTGCGAAAAATGCGACCGTAGCTTAAACCCTGGTACCTCCCGATCTTCTAGTCAATTTATGGTTCAATAGAATAGGAAAGCATTAATTAATTCCAGGCTAAAGCTCATGCCATCCTTCAAGAGGGTCCACAGGTGAAATTCCGAGTTAAAGGGTAACAGATAAATTGGGACCACAGAGATATTACTCTCACTCCTGAAGATTGGGACACTCGTTGCGGGGGAGGGGCGAGCACAAAAAATGTATAGTCCCGCGGGCAAAAAAAAACCATTGATTTAGATCAGTGTTCTTCCTTTTCACTGGATCATATCCAGGGCAGCAACTAGATATTTGGTCACTCAGGGCAAGCACACATTTTGACTTCCCCTTGTAATGTTGAAGGAGAGGTTTCAGAATGAAATTTGCTCCCTCTCGGGTCCAGCGCCCGAGGCACAAGACCCGCCTGCTCTCCTGTAGTTGCGGCCCTGGTCATAATATCCCCTACCATGGCCACAACTGAAGGGGTTGGTCTGGTGTTTAGGGCGCTGAACCAGAGAGGGCACGAATTTCACCCTGCGATATATATCACTTCAGAGATCTCTTAGCACTTGTAGCTTGCCATTGAATATGGATATTCTGTAGATAGAGGTAGTGTCACCCTGTAGGATTTTTTTGTGCAAAATCAAATTGTCACCAAAATTTGTAGATGCCAGTTACAAGTTTTCATCAAATGTCTACTTTGGAAACGCTGATTTCTATGATGTATTGTAAACAAAAGACTAAATTTCTCCTGAACTGGAAAACCGATAGGGTTTATTGTAAGCTCTTTTGAAAGTTAGTGGAATGGACAAGTTTTTGGTAAATTCAACTGATTGTAGCTAGAAGGGTGTTTGCAGAATTTGCGATTAAAAAATTTGGTGACAATTCGATTTTGTAGCTTTGCCAATCTTTCAGTGGCTGTAGTTTGCCATTAAATTCAGATATTCCGATGAAATTGGTGCAACCTTATAGGATTTTCTTTGCGCTCTGTAAATATGCGTTTAGTTTGAGTGCAGGTTTCTCAGAAACTTTACAAATCCGAGTTTTTTTTCAGACTTCACACATTTTTTTCCATAATCGATTATCTACCATAACTCAAAAACAGTTTGAGATAAAACAGGATTGGTAGAGTGTTTCATTACCCACTTGTCTATCACCCCCTTTTTCATTTAGCGAAATAGGTATGATTCACCCTGTATATATATTATTATTGCACTATATTCATTAATTTATATTTTCTTTTTAAAGAATATAAAACAATACAAATATAAAGCACAAACATAATGACTATATAACCGCTTGGCTGCATACAGTCCAATCTGTTTAATGGGAAACTCAAGGTTCTACCGAAATTTTTCATATTAACCGTGAATTTCATGTTATTCGATAAGTATGACAGAAAAAAAATTTCACATTCTATTTCCGTTAGTCTGAAATTTGATACAGTGTAGATTTATACAAATATAATACACTGAATTAATCATCAAGTTCTCTTTTAAAAGGCTTGCTCTTTCCCTAAATTTGTAAAACACAAAATTTGCGTACCAGCAGCAGCATTCAATCACCTTTTGGTAGAACGTTGGCTTCTGGTTCATCATTTGATTCACTCAGATCTTGGTTACATGCAGCGATAATGTCATTGTCTGTCTGGAAATAATCCCACCAACAGTTGGAATATTTTCATCGACTTCAACGTGTTCTTCAAATTGATCTGCTGTCAGAATTCCATGATATTCAGCTTCTTAAATCAACGAAGGTTTGGTTTCATTTTCGACAGCATTTGTTTTCACTTCGTGAATCTACCATGCTGAAAGCAGTTCCATAACTTTTGCAGAAGAGACAAAATTCCATGCACTTCTAAGCAATGTCATCGCTTCTAACAAATTCACTGAAAAACTGGTTCTGCTGTCAAAACACAGAATTCATTTTCTGCATGATTCCTCTTCGGTAGTGCACATTAACAACATTCATCCCACCCTTTACCGTCCCAGAATTTTTTACAAAGCATTTATTAAAATTCAGGTTGGCAAATCCTTTCACGTTAAATGATCTTCCATTTAAAAAGTTCATGTTAAGCATATTTTTTAACATATCGCCATAGAGGATGACACGACAAAGAATTCTTTTCATGTTAACCAGAGTTTCACATTAAGCAGGTTCATGCTAGCAATGTTTGACTGTCTTTTTTTATTTTTATCTCATTTACTATGAAAATGGACAAGATAGGCCACAAATATAAGAAATTCAGTGTTTGGATTTTTTCACCATGTAGTATTCGAACAAAAGCTGGGACACGTGTCCCAGTCATAGTCAGTGATAAGATGCATACGTCCCAGTCGTAGTCAGTGATAAGATGCATACGTCCCAGTCGTAGTCAGTGATAAGATGCATACGTCCCAGTCGTAGTCAGTGATAAGATGCATACGTCCCAGTCGTAGTACGTGATAAGATGCATACGTCCCAGTCGTAGTCAGTGATAAGATGCATACGTCCCAGTCGTAGTCAGTGATAAGATGCATACATCCCAGTCGTAGTCAGTGATAAGATGCATACGTCCCAGTCGTAGTCAGTGATAAGATGCATACGTCCCAGTCGTAGTCAGTGATAAGATGCATACGTCCCAGTCATAGTCAATGACATTATACATATGAAGGAACAGTGTACGTACATATATGGTTTTGAGCAAGGTAACTGCAGTGCCATCTGAGTAACTGAAGATAAAATATGAGCAACTGGTCTGGCTCTAAGATTGTGATATAGTACAGTTAGTTTCCGAACAACTTTTGTCCCAGTAGTAATTTTTAGAAATGTTAGTGGAGGACGTGCATACGCCCATTAGTAGTCATAGGGTTGAAAAATACTTGCAAACTAAAGATAAAATCAATACTTGTAGAATATATCGGAACATTTTATTGGGAGAAAAGACGAAATAACTCCAATTTCTTGAATAGATACCTTACAGCAGTATTGAATAATTTTACCTTCAATAATTGTTCATTTGCTCCATTACAAACACTAGTTTTGATGCTTTGTGTACTCCTAATCTGTTTTGCAATTTGGAATGAACTACATCGAATAGAGAAAAAAAAATCCTTTCAACACAGGCAGTCGATGCTGTGGCTGTAGTTAGCATGTTCACAAAGAATGCGTATCAAACTCTCCATAATTATATCTTTACCTAAAACAGTATAAAAACTATTCTACCATTCAAAATCAGATATTGTATCAAGGCCGTAGCGAGGGTAGGTACTTGGGGGCCTGGTTGTTTGAAAGCCATTTATAGATGGCAGTAAATCACACACACACCTCTCTCTATTTTTTTACATTGAAGTTTGCTCCCCATTTTTTTTTTTCTTTTCTACAACTTGAATCACAAAAATGGTAGCTATATATTTGGAAAGTAATAATACTTCAATATATTTATTTTATATGTAATTTTACGTCATTTTTAAGACCTGTATAAGGAATGCAATTCAGAGTAGGTTTTTTAAATATTTTTCCCGGCGTTCTATAGGCTTCACTAATTATGGAGGAAATTATCAGCTCAAAATAAAAAATTATGCATCGTAGGGTTAAGATTTTATTGGAGATGTCACTATCCATCTGAGATCTGTGCGGTCTTAACAAACTTTTGTAAGGATTAACCAATTTTCTCAACATAAGATTCAAGAGAATTGCAAGTATTCTATTGTACCTCTAAAGGAAGTACCAATCCACCTGAACCAGAAACTATATTTGCAGTATTCTCTGTAACGGAATTTGACATTTTATATTTGAAGTTTTCTTCTGTTGACTTCACTGAACAAAACACCAAATTTACTAAATAATTTCTGGTATGTGATGAGCCAGCGTCTGTGCAGTGGTAAGATGCTTGTCTTCCATCATGAAGGTTGATGTCAAAGTCCACGGGTTCAAGTCTAGGGAAGAACGTAAAAAAAAGTTATGTATATCTACCCTAGGTGGTCACCCTAGACACCATGAAGAAGAAGACACCATAATGGTGCTTTCATTTCCCACCCATCTTCACTGGATGGAAAAATTGCAGTATGGCAATATATGACTGGAGTTGGTCCCCAAAGCAGAATATGCTGAAATCTGTGACGTACGTCACAGAACAATCGGTGCTACTGCAGAACAGTCTGGAAGAATTTTAAGAACAGTGTAGAAAACACTATTATGGGAATGTTTACCACAACAATACAAAACATTCAGTTCATGTACAGTGAAGTAGTATATGATGAACCAGATATATCAATAGTATCAACGAGAATGATTTTATGTACCACACACTGTTTGATAACACACACACAATTGGTTCATTATGAATATTCATACATCCATCCATTGCCATGCAAACAGCATAATTTTCTAACTCGGCTTTACATCCCTTAACTTCATCCTTGTTGATCTTGGGTTACCATTAATCAGCTAAATAAGTATGAGTTAGTTAAATAATAATATTTAAAAATGTAATAATTATTTAAAATAATTTAACAGAAAAATTAAATTGCTTTTTAAAGCTGTGTAAATTTATTCGATTAAAACAGATAATTTTTCAAACCTGAAATAAATTATTTAAAAATTTGTTGATTGAAATCACTGCATCCCTGAACGTCTCTGATATTTTATTGGAAAAAATCCAGAGTTTTCAAATTATCTACGCTATTTATGCTAAAATAGTTCTTTATGAATTTTGGTAATTTTTTCAGGACAGAAATAAAACTGCTATTCACATTTCTGTTATGAAATATGATCGGTTTGGCTATCGGAAAAGAAGAAATTTTTTTTCGTGTGGTTTAGCAGAAGATGATGGAAAATATTTGTCTGTTCTAGTGTTTTTTCAATTTTGAAGGATAATTGCAAAAAAGAAAACTGGTGAGAGGATATATCAAGCATGGTGTAAAACTAGTCTTTCTGGTTCAGTGCCCGTGGCTGTCCTGGTGAAATTATGAGCCTCTCTTCAAACAAGTCGTGGTTCAGTGATTATGATATAGCAAGTGTGTGTGTGTGCATGTGCGTGGTATTATCTCTCGCAGCAAGTGAAATGAATTGTGGGTGTAAAGAAGAATGTAGGACACAAGATAAAATATGTAGATGGTCGCGTCTATTCTTTTCCTATGATGTCAGCAGTGCAGGATTAGTGATGCTATAGAGCTAGAGAGATTGGGGACAGACAGGAAGAAGGGGAAAAAATGGTTTTTGAAAGCTTATCCAATATATATATTTTTCAGGTCATGGGATGACAACTGTCTTTGCCTTACTGCATTATAGGGAAAACGGGAGGGGGGGGGGGGTTGGTGGTTTGAATTTCTATGTCAATAAGAAAGTTTTTATGAAATCATTTGATGATGGCTATTACATTAGGTTTTGGTGAAATTAATAATTTTTTAAGGCATTTTCCTTCATCGTGTTTTATTTAAAAGGTTTTTTTTTCCCAGCTTGTTTTGGAACGGTTCAAGAGGAGAAGTTATTTAAGAAAAAACTAAAAATTTATCGTTGTTGTAGAAATTTTTTTCTCTCAAATTTGTTTTGAACAGTGGTTTCCTATAATGTTGACGATTGATTGATGACCCAGTACAAGGCTTGATGAATCCCAGTTTTTCTCTATCTATCTGCGGCTATTAAAAATATGTTATTGAAGTCTGAAGACAAGACAGGATTTTGGGAAATTGTGTCAATGTGGGAAGAGTCACAAAATCATGGAAAAGTTTTTGATTTAAAAACATTTTTTGATAGAGGGAGTGATACAGCTTTTTTTCTCAGCTCAACAATACATCAAAGGAAAATAAACCTTTTCTGGATATTATGCAGAGGTTAACTCAGAAAGAAAAGTAATCTGGTCTCTGCTGGGGATCAAATCCAGGTCTTTGAAAGCAGGCAAATGCGCTACTATATACACCACTTGAGATACCACCCCCTCCTTCCTTATTTCACTCTCTTTGGTTTGAAGTGCTGAAATAGGGTTGTTAGTAGCCTCCCTTAACCTCAGCAAATGGCCCTCAGTTCTACTTGACATTAAGACTCAAAGGTTGCAACTCAGTGTGTAACATTAGAAGAAAAATATTTTTCTACTTGCCTGTTTTTTATATTTTTTCATCGTCTTTCCTCAATTGCGAACAATAATCCTGGTTATATTGGAGAATGATCCAATGAATATTGCTCTTTGCAATAATGTAACACGTTATTCAACTCCAAATATGCTCATATCCATAAAAAAAATCAAATATTAAAAATAGTTCCATATTCCATTATAGAATGGCAGGCTAGTTCTGCCACCCCAGCTCATTACGCCCCTGTGATCCTCCCGGAATTGAGATGCTTACTATTGGTGCATTTACCCTCACTACTCCTTCAAATTAATCTACGATTGCAGTGTAAGGGAAACTGTTGTACCTTGACCATATCAAACAACATGAAACACTTGAAATAATATTGCATCCTAGCTGATGTTTTTCGAGTGCAATACATTAGAAATACATAACCTTACAGCTGAACGTGTTTTCAGCTCTTTGTCTGTGACCTTGACAGAGATTTTGCAAGTGGCACATTTTAGCAAAAAAAATTGTGTGCTTCTTTTTGCAGTGTTTCTTCTTAACATTGCAAATTTAGTTAAACTACATTTAGTAATTACAATCTACACAATCAGCCGATAAACCATACCAAGTGCTGCTCATTCATACTAAGCTCTGTCCCCAAAGCAGAATAAGCCAAAATTTGCTGCATATGCTGCAGAACAATCAATGCTACTGCAGAAAAATCTGGAAGAATTTTAGGAAAAAGTGTAGAAGAAAACATTATTATGGGAATTTTTACCACAGAACATTTCCAGTCAGCTGAGGGCTCGTTGCAGAACAATGCAAAACATTCTGCTTTGGGGAGCTCTGTGAGAAAACCCAATGAGGTGGCTGAGAAATAGATGCTCATAACAAATATATGAAATCCATATTTATTATGGGCATCTATTTCTCAGCCACCTTATTAGGCATTTTGCCTGTTTTGGCCTTGTATTTGTATAAAAGTTATTAATGTTTTTTACAAATAGTTGAACATTGTATACTTTGAAACAAAAAAACATTGTATGCCTTACAACTAGTTTACCTTGGAATAATCAATTTATACTAATTTATAATATTGCTTTTTTTGCTTTTAAATACAATTTATATTTTAAACATTAGTTCTATACTTTCCTGTAAAAATACTTCAGCTACCCCCCATTTCTTCTCTTCCATTCCCATTTGGTTATTTCCTTGTCAAATTTATGGACGAAACAATGTTTTTTGATGCATCCAACAAAAAATTTTACCAAGTGGAAACTTTCTTAGGGGGAATGGGGAGGGGGTTGTGTGAAAGAATGAAGAAATCTAGTTATACCCAATGGGGAAATGTTTTGTTTCAATATGCAGACCTTCCAACTCTCCCGATTTAGGCCGGAAACTCCAGATTTTTTGCCCTTCCTCCGGCTCTCCTAATTTTTTAAAGTTTCTCCAGATTTTAGCAGAAAATCAGATTTGGAAGAAAATTTTTTTAGATTTCATTTAGATCGGAATTTTTTTAGATTTCCTCCAAGCTTTCAGGAGGTCATGACATCAATGACTTCGTATGCCCAAGATTATCCATCACTAATAGCATCCAAGATGAATATATTCTGCTCAAGGGCTACGCAGGACCTACCTAGGAAGGAAGAGGACACTCACTTTTTCTCAATCGCTTAAAAAACACAATTGTTTTTGATCGGGTCTGCGAGGAAGTGCCCCCGGGCGAATCTCTGTATTTCTGGATTCCAAAAGGTGGCACGTCTGATCAAATTTAATGTAATTCTAGTTCATGTAATCTAGTTCAGTATCTAATGTAATGAGCTCTAGAATAAATATTTTATACAAATGAATATTTCAAACATGCAAAAGTGTATATTTTAGTGCAATAAGTTGCACATTGGCATTGCACTACTTTGAAAACAAAAAGATGTCCTGTAAAATATACCTATGACCTCTACTTAACTAGGAGAAGTTCCATCCTAATTAAGCAAGTGCATGAATAAATTTCATTAGAATAAAGAAAGAACTCCCTTTAATGAAATCTGAGGGAAGTTTTATTGTACTTTATGAGCCGTTTCGGTAGTGAATCATGAGATGAACGATAATTCTTAACTAATTTATTACGGAACAATATTTACATCTTGTTCCCGCCATGTTGTCATTCCCTTCAAGTGTTGCCACCTTCGTAAAACATAATACTGTATTTTCTGGTGTTGCCAGATACATAACAATTCTCCCACACTAAATTAAGAGATGATTAATGATACAATCAAAAGTTATACACAAGAATCAACACTTGAACAGTCACAAGTTCAATCTTTGAACTGGTTTTCTAGAGCGAGTTGAGCGTCTCAGTTGAGTAGTCTGAGCTGGAGGAAAAATAGTTCTTGTTGATCGAGGAGTTGCATTTGAAGTTTGCTCTGTTTCAGTAGAAGCATCTACCATAGATGAAGTCTTGTGTTGGCAAACTGCAGGAATCTCTCGTTGACATACATGATCACTAAAAGTGACAGATTTCTTTTGAGGGAAGTGTCTCATAGGAACTGATAGTCGAATAGGAGTTGGAGAAGACGGTCGATTGACTTCACACCGTCGAAGCTGTTCAAAATGTCTCTTGATAATGTATCCATCATCTAGTTCAACTAGGTAATGAACACGACCCAATCGTTGAACAACAGTTCCATACTTCCATAGGCTTGAATGAGTGTAATTTCTTGACTGTACTCTATCTCCTTCCTTGAAAAATTTGTCAAAGACTGGCTGTGTTGCATTGTTCTTGTATGACTTAGGAGTTGTAGGTTTGAGGAGATCTAGCTTTGTTCTGAGATTCTCTCCCAACAATAATTCTGCTGGTGTCTTTCCACATGAAAGAGGTGTAGCTCTGTACCGAAACAATAGTTTACATAATTTTTCGTGAAGTGTTCCTCGTTCGAATTCCATGCATTTCAGTTTTGTCTTCAGGGTTTGGCAATAACGTTCTGCTTGTCCATTTGTTGAGGGATGACCAGGAGCTATCATTCGTTGTCGAATACCATTTCGTTTGCAGAAGTCCATGAATTCTTGTGATTTGAAAATTGAAGCATTATCACTAACGAGAATTTCTGGCAGTCCATGTCGACTGAATATTTCTCGCAGGAAATGAATTGTAATAGCAGAATCTGGAGCTTTCTTCATGTAGTAGATTTCTGGCCATTTAGACTTTGCATCGATGACAAGTAAGAAAAAATGTCCCATGAAGGGTCCCGCATAGTCCATGTGAACACGTTGCCAATTTCTTGTTGGACTTTCCCAATTGTGCACTGGAGCTTTCTGGGGGTTTTTCTTGACGTCACAACAGTTCTTGCAACTTTTCACTAGACTTTCTATGTCAGAGTCAATATTCTTCCAATAGCAGTAATTTCGAGCAAGTGCTTTCATCTTCACTATTCCACAATGAGTTGAGTGTAGTTCTTGAAGGATGGTTGGTTGAAGTGTCTTAGGTATTATTACACGCTGTCCACGAAGTAGAATTCCTTCTTGTAATGTTATTTCTGGGTCATATAAAGTTCCTTCCATCACATTTTTCTTTAGTTCACGTAGATCATCATCCAATTCTGTATATTTTCGGATTTCTTCAGAAGTAATTGTGTCTGTGGATATGTGTCTAATCACTGATGCTTGCAGGATGTATTCATCATCAACAGTATTGACTTGTACATCTGTCAGTGGTAAGGGACTTCTCGACAAATAGTCTACATTTGCATGTTCGGATGATTTTCGATGTCTGATGTCATAGTCGAAGTTGGAAAGGAAATGTGCATACCGCAACATTCTTGTAGCTGACAATTCTGGAAGTTTTTTCTCTGGATGCAAGAGAGTCATCATTGGTTTATTGTCCACAACCAATGTGAATTTTCGACCAAAGATGTAATCATAGAACTTTCTGCATGCCCAATACACAGCTGTAGCTTCTCGATCGAGCTGGCTGTAATTTTTCTCAGCAGCTGTTAGTGATCATGAAGCGAATGCAATAGGACGTTCACTTCCATCAGGCATAATATGCGATAATATTCCGGATAGACCATGTGGACTAGCATCAGTAGCCAAAGTCACTGGAAGTTCTGGAGTAAATGGTATGAGGACTTGGTCACTAGCAATTTCAGACTTGATTTTTATCCATGCTGCTTCACAATCAGCTGTCCAGTTGAACGGAATACTTTTCTTGAGAAGAATATTTAGTGGGTGAAGTAACCTTGATGCACTCTTGATGAATTTCGAGTAATACATAACTAAGCCCAAAAATTCTCTCAATTCGTCAACGTTTTTTGGTCTGGGTGCTTCTTGAATAGCTTGAATCTTAGCTGGAGATTTGTTCAGTCCTTTGGAAGTTATAACATGTCCAAGGTATTCTACACTTTTTTCAAAAAATTTACATTTGTTGATATTTACATGCAAATGATATTTTCATAATTTATTTAGAACATTCAGCAAGTGTGTTGTGCATTCCTCATAAGTCTTGCCTTGTATAATTAAATCATCAAAATATGCAGTTACTCCATCTAAATCTTGAACAAACTGATCCATGAAAGAATGAAATTCGTTCGGTGCAGTTTTAATACCAAAAAACAATCTTTTTGCCAAATAGGTACCTCGATGTGTAGAGATCGTTTGAACTTTTGCACTGTCTTCATCGACTGCTAAATGCAAATATGCTTTATGGATGTCCAAGGTGCAGAAATATGATCCACCTCGTAGCTTGTTGAATATATCTTCAATCTTGGGTATTGGGTGTCTGGCATCATGAAGTTGATTGTTTACAGTCACCTTATAATCAGCACAAAGTCTTACAGAACCATCAGATTTTGGCACGATGACAAGTGGAGTTCCCCATTCTGAATGATCCACTTTTTCTATGATCCCTTGATCACACAAGTTATCCAGTTCTTTTTCAACTTTTTCACGCAAAGCATATGGTACTGGACGAGGTTTAACAAACACTGGTTTGGCATCTTTCCGCAATTTCAGGGAGCATGTATAATCTGGAATCTTGCCCACTGTTTGTTCAAAAACATCAGAGTATTCATTGACAATACTAGGAACAGATCTTTTTACGGCACACACAGGTATATGCTTGACACTTGAGGAATCATGAATGTCATTTATGTTGATATCCAATTTACGCATCCAATTTCGACCAAGGATAGGTTCTCTCTTCAAATTGACAAGGTATAATTCTTCTTCACTGGATTTAGCATTGTAGCATACAGTCACTTTGACGTATCCGATAGGTTTGAAAATTTCACCTGTATAACTTCGGAAAAATATATTTGTTTTCAGGATCGGAAGATTTAGGTTTAAGCGCCTGTAGTCACTTATGTTCATGATGCTCACACGACTACCAGAGTCACATTCGAAATGACAATTTTTCCCATTTAATTGAATGACTGCAAATATTCTATCGTCTTTTTCAGCAGTGTTAGTGCATATATCAACAATTTGGCTCACTTGAAAGTGATCTGGATTTTCGACATATTGAACAGTATTTCCTTCAGATCCGCTTTTATTTTTCCGTTTCAGAAGCTCTGTAATACATACTCTACTGATATGACCTTTTTTGAAGCAAATCTGGCATGAGAGCTTGTGTTTCACTCGACAGTTTTGAGTCTGGTGGTTGTTTTTTCCGCAATGGAGACACACGTTTTCTAACCCGATGTCTCTCAAATTGAGGTTTCGCTTCCGACTTGCCGATCTGTCGCGTCGATGCGGAGTCGATTTCCGTCGCGAACTCCCGCTGTTATTACATTGCGCAATTTTATTCACGCTGGAACCGTAATTACTCTTGTAGAGTTCTTTATTTTCGATTTTCGAAGCTTCAATCACTAATGCGACTTCGAGTGTTTCGTCGAATGTCAGTTCAGCTTGTTGTAGAATTCTTTCGCGGATTTCGGCATCCTGTAATCCTCGTATAAATTGAGCACGTAGCATGAGGTTGATGACAGATTTTGAGCATTCAGCATTTTCACAACTAGATTTGAATTCGGCGGTTTTCGAAAGTTCTTTTAATGTAGCGATATAATTCGAAATCGGCTCACCTGGGTGTTGTGTGCGGCAAAGAAACTTGTGTTGTTCCGTCAGGATGTTTACCCTTTTGCAGAGATGATCTTTCAAGATTTTCAGCAGGTCGTCGTACGTCTTCGATGAAGGGAGATCCGGTGAAGTTAGACTGGAAAGCAGGTGATATTACTTGGATCCGAGACAGTTGATTAGCACCATTTTCTTGGCTTCGGCGACGTCGGCTGTTGAATCCGTGAGTCCTTTGAGCTGGAAGTAGTTTTCGAGTCTTTGTACATATTCACCGAAACTTTCGTTAGCTTCGTCGTAGCATTCAAACGAGATCGATTGTGACTGGAGAAGCGTTTTCACATTGACGCCGGTTGAAGATGCTGGATGAGTTTTGTTTAGTTTCGAGACGAAATTACTTAAAACGGTTACTAGATCGTCGATGTCTGCCATTTCCGATTCTTTTTTTTTGTTTTCACTCGTCGCCAACTTTATTGTACTTTATGAGCCGTTTCGGTAGTGAATCATGAGATGAACGATAATTCTTAACTAATTTATTACGGAACAATATTTACATCTCGTTCCCGCCATGTTGTCATTCCCTTCAAGTGTTGCCACCTTCGTAAAACATAATACTGTATTTTCTGGTGTTGCCAGATACATAACAGAAGTGAGAGAGAGATCTTAGAAATTTAAGGAAAGTGTTTGTGATTTTCAGAAAAAATGTTACCTCCGTTCACAGTCTGTTACCTTATAAAAATATACACATATTTTGCTAATTTTACATTTAATTCTTTTTATCTGACTTGTACTCCGCGAATTATGCACAGGAGATTATGGTATGCTTGCAGGACTTTTGCAGGAAATTGCGAGATTTTTACAGGAAATTGCAGGACTTTTGTGTTTTCAAGGTTAGCAGGTCTGAATATCTGATTTATATGAAAAATTCTCATTATTCTCTCTCGTTGTTTTTCCTAGTGATATTTGTATTTTTCTGTCTTTGTAATTTTACCGTTTTAAGACACAACAGTGTATGCTTCAAACATTTTAACCTTTTCAAGAATCCATGTTTCATGATGCCAGTAAGAAAAATATATAATGTTAAACTAATATAATGTTTCATACAGTGTATGGTTACTAAAGATGAATATAGTGAAATTTTACAGTAAACATTGACTAAGGAAAAAAAAAGTTTGAAAAACAAAATGTAAACAATGTATTTCATTTTTATATCACCCACAATTTTTTAAATTCCTATCTTTATTATTATTATTTCATTAAGTAACTATCAAGCCGTAGTAGACAACCGAGACAGTATAAAAACCAGTTTGAGCAAGTAAGCACCGAGAAAATGAACAATCATAGTCAAGGTGTCACATTTGTCAACTTTCTGAAGGGTATCTTAACTTCATGCCGCTCACTAGGCTACGGTATATGATTTCAATTCATCCTTGTCCAACCTAGGACAAGGATGACTACCCCCCTAGAGGGGAGGACTACTAGTACTACTATGTACTAGGAAGGGGACTACCCCCCCCCCTCCCCTTCCTAGACATGCTTAGCTGAAACACCCTGTAAAGGTTGGACTGTTTCAATACTGATTGATCTAAATGGAAATAATAACTCATCTAAATAGGTGCCTTGAAATCCAACTCCATACTTAATTGATGAATTGATTGAATAGAAATATTTCAGATCAGTGAAATGTGGAAAAATTGAAAATCGCTGTTGTCTTTGTGTGATACATGCGTAACTAAGACTAACTTTCTTTAATTTTTTCTAGACGCTCAGATCAATCATGGATGTACTGCTATCAAGAAATTTGTTGAAGATATGCAAGTCCTTGATCGTTCTGAATGTTATTATCAGTTTGCATGGAAGTAAGATTTTTTTCTCTCATTATTTTTGTGAAGTGTAATGTTGTATAGCGAAAGTGAGACAACGATTTATGTTTGATTCATCGTATAAGTCAGGAGTTCTCAAAACTCTGCCTAGCAGTTCCCTGGTGTACGACCAACCTTTGTCAGAGGCCTCACGGAGTGATGGTTCTGACAAAGGTTTTTTGAAGCGATTCTTTATTGCACTTCTCTGGTGAGCAACGGATAAGTGTTTATTAGAGAAAGAGGGCGTCTCTGGTGAAAAAAGTTTTAGAACCCCTGACATCATAAGTAATTTTTTTATTAATGTTGCTTAAAATTTGTTTCAATACAGTTTTCTCTTTCGTCTTTTTTTTTCTCTCGTAACAGAATCGTTCGGTTTAGCTGGTGTTAGATTCAATGTAGTTAATGTGACTGAAACCGAAATGCATGTGCATTGGTCTCCAGTAGCAGATTCATCTCTTCATGTCGAAAAATATCAGGTATATTATTAAATAACCATTGTTAAAATGTTGTGACGTAGTGCCTCACAATTCTGTCCTAAATTATGAAGAGACAGTGCAAAAGTGTGCATGGGATTACAGATTTGTTGTTTGTTATTAGTCATTTTTCATTGGTGTTTATTTGTGCTATACTTAATATACAGTCCATGTCAGAAGTAGGTTATCACATTTTCACAGTAACTAGCTACCATTACAGGATTTTTTCAAAGGGGAATTCATTTTTTCCTTCCGAAAGAGGGGGTGTTCCCCTGTGTATGCCTGTGACCACTACTTAACTATTCATGCATCTCACCCAACACCCTGAGGAATTTCTAATTTGTTGAGTTGGTAGATGCCTGAACATATTTTTCTGAGTAAACGTGTGCACCCCTAATGTATTTATATGTGTTTCCTTGATCCAGTGGTACTTCCACCTGTCTTCCATATTCTAAGGTTAGAATGGCAGGTACTGAATGGGAGATCGGCTTGCATTCATGTATAAAAATGGGAAAACTGCAGAAAACAGGGAGTTAGCAATCTGGGGAATCATTTTGCATAGTATCTGACGTCTGGGTAATGTGTAAAGTAGCTACTACTACTTAACCACACATGCTCCTCTGCCATATTCCTCTGCGGAACTTCTAACGAATTGGTACATGTTGTGAACCTAATATAAGGTGTGTTTCTGTGTGATGCTTATTATGTGTACTTCCTACCATCTGCCATCTATTTTTTGAACTGTGAGTGAAGTTCCATAGTAGTAGTAGGTTTAAAAGTAACAAACTTACGTTGTAGGTTTGTTCCTCTCTGTGGTGAGACTTTTTAACCGGGAGGTCTACTCCCATTCATGCCTGAAAGTTGGGAACCACAGAAAACCAACTTTGACTGACCACCACTGTGGCGATAGTGAGGTTTGAACCTGGGTGCTCGTGATGCTAGTCCATCACTATGGCCACCCGACAATCACAGCAGCTGTGTAAAGTGGCTGGATACTTTGTAAAGATGCAAGACTTGGACTGCAACATGTATATATGTGTAGTTACTTCTCCTGACTTATGAAGAGAATCCATTCTGAGCATATCCTTAAGCTGAATCACTCATTATTCAAAATGAAGTCACCAATTTAAAACCAGAAACAAGGTAGCCCTGTCAAACAAATGTCGTCATCATCCCAGAAATGGCCAGTTCAATCATACTATCCCATCTAGATGTTATATTGCTAGTGATTTATAGGCAAACTTAGGGTTCATAGAGAACAATAAAGTTTTGGCTTAGGACCGGAATAGAGTTTAAGTCGGAGAGTTGCTGTGTATAGTTCTATTTCTTTTTTCTTCTCCAATAGAGAAGCGAGACTGTGGTTTAACAACAAATTAATCTATTTCCCATAGACATGTAAACGATATTGTTTCACTATTGACTAGTTTTGCGATTCAATATTAATTCAGCAATGGATCAGTGCCAAATTGCACTGCACCACTGTATTAGTTTTCAGTTTTTTAATGAAAAACTTTTATTATTCAATTTAAATCTAAACTCTTGCGATTGAGTAGCTTATGTGTGTATATATAAAAAAAGGAAAATTATATAAAACGTGTGTCCATTACAGATTTCAGCTTTTCCGATTGAGTCTCACGGTGATATTAATATGATCAATAGAAACCAATGGACATTCTACAACACTACAACTAAATCTGAGTTGTTGGGACTGTATCCCGGTACTTTGTATAACTTGAGCCTTTGGGCCTTCACCGATAAAGGTTTAACAGATGTGTCCAGTCAGAAAATATGGACTGAAATCGGTGGTAAGTAACTAGCACTAGAGGTACATTAAGCTTGAGAAATGCATACCATAAACATATACAAAAATGCATGCCCTAAACCATATTACTTTTTTTATAACATCCTTTGTTTTAATTTAACTGTTATCAAGATAATCTTTTGGTATGTTTTTTCATTTCATATACATAGCAAAAGCATTGAGTAATTGTGCTGTATAGAAATATTTTCCTCAAATGGTTTCTAAGATTCTAATGGTTCAAGACGTTTTACATAGTACGTCTTGAATTAAAACTCATATTTTAAACAAAGATAGTTTCAGTTATTGACTCATGTTATATTCTAGCACCAGATGTTCCACCAGCCGTTGATGTTGTAGAGCGCAAAGGAAAAACATTGTCTGTGAATTTACCTGTTGGTTCAAATTCAAAGGGGCCAATAACGTAAGTTGTACTGAAATCTCATATTACATACTTTGATTTTCATCTCTTTGCAGATTTGAACCTGAAATCCTTTTGTTATGAATGTTATCTGTTACTTCTCTCTCACTCATTGTAAAATACATGGTATGGGGGGGGGGGTTATGTACAGTAAAAATGGTCTATAATAGCAGTTTATAAACAAAAGCTAACTCCTAACATCTGAAATTCCAAAATTCTGCGTAATAGACCTATCTTTCATCCAATAGATGGAAGTACAATATAGTTGTTCTCTAGTGAAAACAGCAATTAGAGATGCCAGTCTTGTTCTTCTATTTAAAGAAATTATATTTGTGATAAGCAATATGCAACAGTTGAATTCTGTTTTTGCTTAAGTGTAACAGCAACGATTAAGAAACAGATGTTTTTTTGGTTCTGCATCTAGTAGCAAAACAATCAGTGATTCTAAAGGACACATCACTGAAATTGTGTTCTAACACATGTGTTCGAAAAAGAGCAGAATCAGTGCTTACTGAAAAGCATCACAACATATGTTGTACACACTAAACAATATCATAGTTATTAACAATGATGGTTCTCCAACCTTTCATGCTTCAAGTAACCCCCGAAATGCACAAGAGCTTGTGTTCCCCCCCCCCCCCCCAGAAATGCATAGGAGGCATATGTGCCCTTTACAGTATACATATAATAGGAGCTTGGAGCTTTCTCTTAAAAATGTGTAGGGGACTGCATAGGTCTATCCTTAGAAATTAGTAGGATGTTCACATACCCCCCCCCCTCCAGGCATGCATAGGATTCTTGCATACTCATAGACATGCATAGGATGCTTGCTGCTTACCTTCTAGAGATGTGTAGGAAGCTTATGTACCTTTTTTTATATTGTTTCATAGCCAATGTTTTGCAATCTTTTTATTACTTCTTATTTTTTTCTGTCATTGCTGCTTATTATTTGGGTATCCCTGAGAGAATGGCCAGTTAAATACCTCCAGTGGTATCGGGAAACATTGATCTAGAATAAAATATTTTCCAATGAAAGAAATATGTTTTTCTTTTTATTGAACAGCCTATATATGCACATAAGCTAGATGCAAGTAATTAAGATATTTCTAATTTTCTATTCTATTTATCTTTCATAGGAGCTACCAAGTTGTAGTACTGGAGAAAAGTCCCATAATGTACCTGACTCCTGAAGAACTTGGTGATTTTGCCACATCACAGAGCACAGGCTTGCCATTTTACATAGCAGCTGATTTGACACCCGAAGAAGCGAATGAAACTTTTGTGGTTGGTAATGCAAGAACTTATGGCAATTATTATAATGCTCCGCTAATCGAAGACAAGAAATATGAAATTCTTGTTGGCGTTGTGAGCACCTTAAATGGGGTGAGTTAGAGAAAATCCTATTCATACTCTTTTCAATTTTAAGTGGCCTCATGTTTCATATAACTTAATTGTTAGCATACTATTTTATCCAGCGTAGTTTTACCAATATATTTTCAGTTGTGTTTTATTGGTTGGTTCTGTTTAAAATACTGCATTGTGTTTTCCTTTCCCAGTTAAAGAATTTGAGTAATTTCACATCTATTTTATTATTGATGTTGAAACTCTTATTGAGAAACCAAAATATTTTTGGCAAAATAATAACAATTGTGTGTATTTAATTTGCAGGTGACAAAAGTTACCTATTCATCCCTGAAGTCCACTGAAAGTAGTCATACAATGGCACAGAATAGTGACCAGGGTAATATTTGTTTTAGTAATTATGCTCCCTTTAATCTTCATTTTTTTTCTTCAGATAATGGAGTTGAATAACTGATTTTATTTGATCTAGTAGAAATATAGTTATTTATTTATTTTTATTATACATTCACACAATTGGACAAAAATACAAAGATATAGTGAAAGACAAAATACAAAAATCTACAAGTAAGAACACAACAATAAAAAGACAAAGAAAATTTAACATGCACTCTGACCTGTAGGGATTATTTTAATCTTTCCATCAGCGGAGTTACCTAATTTGAAGTTATTACAATGCAACAACCTACGGCATTTATACATAGTTATTGTGTTCCAAAATAAAAAAAGGAAGAACATTATATAAGGCAGAATATTGAGAGATCTGAGAATAAGTTTGTTTTATGATGTAAATTTAGATATTTTTATTTTGTTTAAACAATGAATTTAGCTGATTGTAATATAGCTTTCTAATTTGATTTTTTTACTACTGAGATACTGTCTTTTGTGGAATTCGCCACATTGTTCATATCATCGACGTTATGATAAATATTTTACCAAAAACATTTCATTATAGGGGAGGAAAACAAACTTGAATATTTCTACAATATTGATTTTTTTTATTGCACCACCATTGAAAAATTCTGCTGCTTTTGATACTCTGTAACTCTATAGAAGCTTTCATGGACTCCCCCCCCCCCAGTTTCATGAGACATCAGTTGAAAATCTAAAACAAAAAAATATAAGAGAAATGCCATAAGTAATCAGACTATTTGACCTAATTTATCACGTTGTATAAGCTAGTAATGCCCAGCTTTTTAAGAACCCAATGGCGCATGTGCAATTTTTCATAATGGCAGCAGGTACAAATATCAAAATCTGAAACTTTATTTTGGAGAGACAAAATTGTTAAATGGGGGATTTATAGGGATATCTACCCTAATTTTAACATAGGTTGTTTATGCATGTGTGCATTGGATATTTTGTGATTCTCATCTTATAATCCATACCTTTTTTTTAGTTCGTACTAGCTCCATGCTGTCTGTGGCTTTATCAGCAGCAATTGGCGTGTTTGGGTTTTTGCTCGTGATATCTGTGATAGTTTATATTTTGCTGCGGAAAAGGTATGGAAAACGTAGACCATCTGATCAACTGGTGCTGCGTGTTCACGGTTTTGAAGGGGTGAGGTTTTGTTTTGTTCAAATCAAAATTATTCTCATTATCACTAAAAATATCTTGATTAATATTTTCTTTTTCATTACTACCCAACAATCTGGGGATCTTTTTGTGTGTAAGGGTTATGAAATAAACCCCTTTTCAGCATTTTGTAAGTTATATTTCATTACTTATCACATTTAGACAAAGTTTGAAATAGTTATTGTTTTATAAATTCAATGATATAATTATTTCAGCAATGTTATGTTTCCTCTGAGCTGCACAAGGGTGTGAGGAAAATGCTTAAGCACAAGCAAAATCACTTAATGCACCATTAATGCATATGTGAGAGCTTGAACAAATCGCAAAAAAATCTATGTTCCAGAAAATATTTTTAGGTACCAAACATTTTTTTCCTCTAAAAGGTCAAAAATAGTATTTCTTTCTACTTTTCCAGGACATAGTGACTGTCTTCATTATTAATAGATACTCTGAAATAAATTCTAAAAATTTTGTATTCTAAGATTTTGATTCATAGAAAATTATAGGTTTCTTAGTTGTTATTAGTGACGTGGTGCCCAGGATTTGTCCAGTCCGGTATATGGCACAGAAAAATATCTACACTAATAAAAGAAATTAGAGCATTGCTAAGTGGTTAGGTGCATTTTGCGGCAAAAGACATGAGGAAAAAAGTCATTCTAAATTTGCAGTAAATTGTTGATCCTGGTCTTAATTAGCCATTGGGTACATAAAATGAAAATGATAAAATTTCCCCTTTCTGTTTCAGTGGAATCTTAATTTTTGCTTCAAATTTTATGCTCTTGTATAATTTTCTAGGAAGCTTGTTCTGCATTATTCTTTAGAAACATTTTTATCCTATGACTATTCATGGGCTTACGTATCGAGTGTTTTTATAATAATATATTTTTTTGCAATCTTATAACACAGGAAGAAAATGGGTTTCTGCCTGGACTGCATCTGGACAATGACACAGATCTTGCAGAGTATTATGATCAGTTGAAAGATCACTACAGCCAGATCCCTCGCAAGCAGATAGAAGTTCATCAAGCAGTTCTAGGAATCGGACAGTTTGGGGAAGTTCGAGAAGGAGTTGTTCAGAGGCAGGCTGAAAGTATACCTTGTCTGGTTCAGCACACTCAAGGTAATGAGTATAGCTTAACTTAAAGAGATTTACAAGATCATTAACATGCTGGGATTAACTATAAAGTGTAGTATATGCAAGTATTAAATTAAATAGTATTAAAATTATGCACTGATTCATGTTGCAGCACCATCGATTGTCGTGGAGAAAGAAAAACGTAGTCTTCTGCAGGAACTTGATAAGATGGCGAGGATCGGATTTCATCCTAATGTTGTTGAGTTTTTAGGTGCATGTGACGAGAGAGGTAATTGAAATCATATCGATTGACCCTTCACTCACATTTTTTATTTCAGTGAAATTTGTTACATTTATCTTTCCTTGTGTGTAAGCTGACTTTCCTGAACCAACTTGAGGACCCCAAAATGGCAAAGATTTTAAAATTTAAGCACAATGATACCTTGATATAATTATACTCTGCAGACAAAGAAAAAAATACTGTAGAGGAGTTATCATTATATCAAGAGTTAGCATTATCATCAGTTGCCACCAACTTTATGCTGTTGTTGGCATTTCTTCTGAATTGGCCTTGTTGTATTGTTGTTGTTGCTTATTGTTATCAATGTATTCATAAGCATTTATTCACAACAATTGATTAATTAAATTCAGTTATTTCACACTGTAAAATGGTGTACACACAGCACTTTTGTGTACTATACAGAAAGTATCTTCACACTGCAACTTCATTTACACTTTCGGATGGTAGATAGTGTAAAATACTGATGTTTATTAAACATCCTCAAAAGAACAAACTCTAGTGAGAAATTTTAAAATATATTGAAGGTGATTTTGGGTGGAAAATAATACCATTGTAATGGTTTCAAAATATTGTCAAAACATATTGTTGTAGTGGGTAGGGAGATTTGTTTTAGTAAAGGTATCGTTGTATCGAGAACCGTTTAACATTATACTATAAGGGATTCCAAACAAGATTTGAAAAAATGTTTTATTGGGATTTATACATACAGATTATATGGCTGTATTAAAACAGATATTAATTTCAACAAATATCATACGACTCAGTTTTCAAAAGCATTAGAAAATATCAAGTGAATTTACTCACTGTGGTGGCCCAGGAATATGCAGACATGAAAGTCCGCCGCAGGTCTCTTCTTGTCCTGTAAGTAAAAGCCATATCCATGAAAAAAAGACATTTCATCGAATCTCAACTCAATTTATTGAGTTGTTGTAGCCAGGTTTCGCTGTTCATGCTAACTTGGAAAATGAACACATTTCGGGGGAGGGGGAGAAATGTCAATTTTGTAGAGCTAAATATTTTTTCAGCAGATACTTTACAAGACAGTAACAAAATTTTTCTAGTGAATCTAATCTGTAGCTGCTGTAGGTGTTAAGGAAGCAAGAGTGCATAGCTTTTTGAGACTTGGCTAGATATGCAAGATAGCTACCATCACAGGCTTGTGTACTTATCGTGATGTGTAGATTTATTCCTCATTTTTTAGGAAAATATCTTACATGATACATTTGGCCTACCATTCAGAGGGGGTATACCTGCACTATTGATGTGCTTGTAAAACTTGAGTTTAATTTTGTCTCCTCAAAATCAACGCATATGTAAGAGAATTTCCTTTCCCAATATAAAAACAAATTTCTAAACAAAATTACTCATCTTATACCTCACTATATATCAGGGCTGGACAAATCCCAGGTGCAAAGTTGCCATGGCGACTATAAAATCTGTATTGGCGTTTAAAATTTTCTAAATGTGGTTGCTGAATTGCAGTTAATCTGCAGGAGTCTAAGGGTGACTCAAAATTTTCTGATTTCATTACACTACATCTTTTAACATGGTAAAAGTAAACATTATTTAGAACCGTTTTTCTTGAACAAAATAACATGTTTGGCTCTTAAGCAATTGGGCTGCTAAATATTTTTTTTATTGGTCAAGCACTGCTATATACTGTAAATTTCTGTATATCAAGCCTATTTTAAGTGGAAGAGTTTTATTAGTGTAGTTAACTGTATGAAATTGCAATCACTTTTTATCTGTGTTGTTTATTTTGAAAAAATTTAAAATCTGGTCAATTATTTTTGTCTGGCTTTGGAAAAAATTGTGTAATTACTCATTTAATTTTGTCCATTCTTTTGGTAGGTATTCTCCTTGTAACTGTAGAGCATCATTCAACTTCACTGAGAGGTATGCTTTTACGTAGCAGGCAGCAGCAAAATGGTAAAATCAATTCATTGTCTGAATCTAGCTTGCTCAGGATATGTGCCGATATAGCTCATGGAATGGCTCATCTTTCCAACAGAGGGGTGTGTATAATTTTTTTTTTATTACCTTATAATTTTTTTAAATAGTATAACTGTGTAATAATTCATTTTGTAGTCTAATAGAATTATACAGTGAAAACGCTATATAACGATACCCTCCATGCTATATTACTCTTTGATCCCCATAATGTGAATATATATATCGTTATATATCTATAATGAGATAACCCCTTTATAATGATACGTTTCTCCAGTCTCTTGAATATAATCATCATATGGAGTTTTCACTGTATATATTTCATAGTTATTTATCTGAAATTATTATCTACATCTGTATGTCTAATTAGTGAGATGAATTGAAATAAATATTTCTTGCATAGTTTAAAATCGAGAGTTCTGGGATTAGGGATGACAATTTTACCTTTAAAATGAAGATAAAATAATAATGTTCACACAAATGAGATATGCACTCTCATTCTCCCTCCCCATTGCTTTGGATGCGAGGAAGAAATACTGAAAATTCATTTACTGTAAGCAATGTTTATTATCCCGTGTGATGGCGTGCTTTCCAAAAGTAATAACAGTACACAAAAGTAGGGTTCCTTGAGCAGGAATTTTTTCTTGCCATTTCTCTGGAATATTAGACAATTTCCATTCTTAAATTCCTGAAAGTTCAGTTGGGAAATCGAGAAAATTGTTTTTTCAACTCTGTCAATCCACAGTATGAAATAAATTAGAAAATGCTAGCAGATGTTCTGTCTGAAAAATTTTTGAATTTCCTTCTCCAGACTCTTTCCATCTCTCTTTTTTTCCTTTCCCTCTAAGAATCTGGTTTTTTTCATTTTTTTTCTAGGAATTCAAGTATATATTTTACAGTAATTTCAGTTTGCATGCGAAAAGGCAGCCCCAGTCGTATAATGAGTAACTATGGTAATAAAATGTTCCACTCCCCCTTTTTCTTATCAGGGTTCCTAGGAGGGTCAGATTTGGCCTTTTTTATGGCAATGATGTCCATTAATGGCTTGTGTACAGTTATTGGGAAGGCAGTTGATGGCTATCAATGCTTTTCATTCATCATCAGTCATTCTAACCCTTTGAAATACCCTATCTTTCAATAAGATAGTGAAAATGCTACACACTAAAACCACTTTGCCATGTTCAAGTTCGAGCCCTGCCTACAGATGTTATGCTTCTGAAATAATGATTTAAAACCAGAGAAAAAATTGTTTCTTCAAATTATATAAAAATTCCTATTCATAGTTTATTCAAGAATAAAAGTACACACGGTGCTCTATGTAGTCCATTTTTTATTGTTTTTGCTTGTCTTTTTTAAATTAAAACTAATATTGTAAGTATTTGTTACTGTTTTCCGGATAATTCAAACTTTCAGTGTCTACTTTAGATTATCAAGACTCAGCTGCATATGTATATACTCATATAGAGTAATTATTGTGGATATAAAGATTCTCTCTCAATCATAAATCCAATTAAAATTATTTCATGAAAGCTAAACTCGGTCACTTATGGCAAAAAAAGTTAACTACAGAATTATAGAGTCATGAAGGAAAGACATTTTTCTGGATATTGTGCCGAGGTGAACTCTGAAAGAAACGTCTGCTGGTCTCTGCCAAGAAGGAAAAAATCTCATTCTTGTTATTAGAGGCATGTTGAACTGCTCACATGAATAACACTTCGAGCCTTGAGCAATAGAGAGTCTAATATTATTGCATGAGATTGAATATTCAATAAAGTAACGAAAATAAGTACTTTGAGAGGAATGTGTATGAGTTATGGAATTGAATACCATCCTTTTTTTTTGCATCAAAATACTTGAGCAACTGAACAAGTTTTTCAGATAGTCTATGATAGCTTCATTGTTAATTAATATTCGCTTAATATCCTCTTTTTCTCTCTCCCCCCCCCCCCTCCACCACAAAAGAAAGATTTTACACACAGAATTTTATTCTGGACTATTTTGTGAACATTTTACACTATAAATTTTCCAGAATAGGCAAACATTCCAAACTAGGGGCCCGTTTTGGAGGGGTTACTGCTTTATTCTCAATATGTTATGAGAACTAGATAAGAAATATGATTCTCGGAAAATACAATTTCCCAATTTCCGAGAAGGTTAAAATGTCAGGAATTTGGAAACCATACCCGAAAGAGAGAGAGAGAGAGGTATTATTATTCATCGTTCTAATAAGGGCATGTACTGCATTTATTTTTGAATTTTAGTATTAGTTGTGTTTTTTATGAAATAAATCAATTTCCTGATTTTTATTTGCCTCAGATTCTTCATAGGCACTTATCATCCAGAAATGTGCTAATGGACTCTGGCTCAACTCCGAAAATTGCCCATTTTGGGATGGGCCATTACTACCCTCTTGGAAAGGTATTTTGATCTTGTATATGTTTTTGTATGTAAGACTGTAAATCTGTATCTCCATAGTTTTTATTGTCTGATTATTGATTGATATCTAGTTACATTGTAAGAATTCCCCCCCCCCCACCTATACTTATACGCCTAGTATGGAATATGAAGTTTAAAATCTGATATATATGTGATAACCGGAGCATCCTCAGTCTTTGTTTTTATCATAAATTTGAATGAAAAGAGTTATTGGTTGATTTCAGAAAGAAAATGTCCTCGCCCTTATGTTCTAATTATTGTTCTCAAATGCTGTGGTAGATAGAAATCATGATTCTTGTGAGCACAGGTTCACGGTGAGAAGCTATCACCACATCTATGTTAAAAATTCAACTTCAATTCCAGCCCCATCCCTAAGTCAAAGGAGCTGCCTTCCTTCGTGATCTTCCAATCCATCTGGCCCACATATTGGTCGAAGAATGCCAACAGTCACAACATACAAACACGTGTTGTGACTGTTGGAAGCAAATGTTCGCCAACGAACATTGGGCCAAGCTGCAGCTGGTGCTTCATTGCAGAAAGGGAAGACAAAAATTGAAATCAATGACTTTTGGACCAAGCTGGATGTGAGTTGTGGCCGTAGTAACAATTTATTAAGAAAAAAAAATACTCACATATATAAGAATATTGATAATGTGAATCAGCATTAGAGAATTACTTTCTTTTTATTATTTTTATTCAGCCACCTCGTTGGGCATTTTGCCTGTTGTGGCGTTGTATTTGTTAATTGAAACCTTTTCACAGTATATTTTCATGTTCAGTTTCATTTGTCATGAAAATTTCAACAAAGTAGTTGCTACTCTTGCCACACAAGTTTCCAAAGCAGTGGTTCTCAAACATTTTGGGGACTCCCTTTCCCTAGTCAACATTTATATGTAGCTCCCCAATAATAATCCAATGAAGAACCATTTCAAAGCGCTGAACAGGTACATTGCTAGCTCATTGCAACTGCGTACTTTGAGAATTGTTTAAAGTAATTGTGATGTATGTAATGAGATTTCAGATTATGATGTTTGATTAGCATTCATTTGTATCAATCAAGTGAACATTTTCAATCTTTGTAAAGAACACTGTATATCAATATACAGCTGTTTATTTCACATTGTGATGATTCCTTTTCTCTTATTGAATATAAATATTTTTTTTAAATGCAGAAATTACTATACACAAGGTGGGCAGCCCCAGAAGTGTTGAACTCTGGCGCCATGTCAAGCAAAAGCGATGTGTGAGTTCTGTATATTTAGACGTTTTAATTGAAATTTGAAAATAGTCTTTGATGAAAAATGTGCTTGTTCTGTTTTTATAAAAATTGTTTGAAGGGGGAAAAAAGGCCCACTTGATAAGAGAATGTCCAAAATAACTGTTCTTTTTACAATAGTTGAGTAACAAATAAATTTAAATTTTTCATTGATTTAGGTGGCCATAAATTTTTATCACTACATATTAAGTCTTCTCTCAACAAAGAATAGACAAAGTTATTTTGGTAGAATCTGACTATCAAAATACCTTTATCACATTTTTACTACTCATTAGATCTGGATGTTAGTTGTCATGCTGTAATCATGTCTGCGAATACTTAAACTAAATGAATGACTAAGCTATTCAAAACAACTTGAAGCTATTGCAGGTGATCCTCTCTTTATTTTGCTATATCACAATTTTTTAAAATTAATGTGAGAAATTTTTCAATACCTGGAAATTAATTCTGAAAATAAGATTAAAAACTGAATATTAGTATAATGTATAAGATGTAGATGAAATGATAAAATCTAACTGCCCAGAGCTCACCAATGAACATTATTTTGGTAACACACTGACAACGCTATCATAATTTTAATCTAAGAAAATGATCCTCATAAGATGAAAATTGTCATACTTGCAAGGGATAATTAGAATTCTCTGGCTTTGCTACTAAAGTTTCTATAGAAAGCAAAGAATGTGTTGCCCATCAGCAGAATCCTACATGTTTCATTAAAAAAAGTTATCAGTTAATCATCCCATGCTTTTCAGAGGATAAAAGATCAATGCTTAACAAAATCAGTTCATTCATCATCTGCTTGAGGACAGTCAGAAGAAAAAATTAACCAAATTCATTAATACCAGCATGAAATTTATTTATGCAGGTTACGCACACTTTTGAGTTATTTTGACCACAATTTTTTGGTTATGAGTTTAACATAAAAAAAAAAAGTATACCAAACACACATTTTCAGTTTTGTAAGATTTCATTTTAACTTTTAATTTTCATTTAACTTTTCATTCCTTCATTTTTAAGTATTTTATAACTGTTTTCAATTTTCATTTGTTTGGACATACTCATTATAGCAGTGCAAACCACAAGTGCAAATTACATTAAATTTTGGCTTAGTATGTCTTTTTTCCACCTGGTACAGATATACCGTATTAGCAGGTATGCCAGAAAATTTTGGTCACAGACTCTGGATAATTCTTAAATATAAAAAATCTTGAGAAACAAATGAATTTGGGATGATTGGAATCTTGTCTGTTCACTGCATTTTAGAATTCTTTCTGTTTTACAAACTACCTTCAAATATTTCTAGCTTTATGTTTGCTTTATTTTTCCGTTGATCCAATTTTTACTACAAATCTTGATTTATTAAATGTGTCTAATACATAGCATATTCATTTGTGTAGATTAGATGAGTTAAATGGAAACACATATGTAGATTGTTATTAATTACTATTTTACTATTACTATATTACTATTTTATCAATTACTTTTGTAATAATTGAAGAGTGTAAAATTGGAATGAGCAGAGTGAAAAACTAAAGTATTGCACAGCGAAACACGATGTTCTAATACATGCAAAAGTTAACAGCTTATTTCTTCAATCGATGAACATGCAGGAAAACAAGCAGAATACAGTATCTGCATATTTTGTATTGAGTTGAACGTAATTAAATTAAGGCAATAAGCAAAGTCATAATGTTTGCTACCTTGAAAAACTATCATTTCATAATTCTCTAACTACTGATTTGCCTATTTATTTGGTGCTCAACATAAATTGATATCTGTCTTTGTATCTGTATGTATTTTGTGATCATTATTGAACCTTGCTTTTCCTGACATGCTAGGAATGGACCAGACTCCAACACTCAAAAGCTTGGGTTCCCACAATTTTTAAATGGCTGTTAAAATATGCATGTATGAGTGGTGACTTACAGACTTGAAATAACCTTATTTATGTATATTTGTTTAATCTTAACTCAAATTCACATATAATAATAAGTGAAAAAAAAAACAACGGGCTAAAGATTAGTGAGTAAATTTGGTTTACCACAATTTTTTTCATTCTGGCTAGCGCAAGGAAATAAATTAATTTTCACGGATCCTTTTGACTTCATTATGTCAGTCCAACTGCATGTAAAAAATTACATTAGTCTAACATTTTTATTATAATTTTTTTCTTTTTTTTAATATTTCAGTTGGTCTTTTGGAGTGTTGTTATATGAGGTTTTTACCTTAGGTAAGCATATTTCATTGATGCCATTATAAATGTGTGCATTTTTAAGCATCACCTGTTGATTAATAAAAGAAAGGCGTGATAAGTTGTCTATAACTTCATATAAAAATTAAGTAAATAAGTATTTTGATAAATATTGTTATCAGTTTTTTTTCTCGCATCAGTTATAAACTAGGGCAGCTGTTCTTTTTTAGATGCATTGTCCCTTATCTCAAGAAGGCATAGTGGTCCTGGTCGATAAAATATCCTCTTGATGTACCAAATGGCATTCAAAAGTTTTGTGAATCTGAAACCCACTCAGTCAGAGTCATATGACTCTTATTACTACTTATGCTTTTTGTAAAAACATTTCTTTCTCTGAGAAACTTCTACAAATAAACACATGACTACTGCAGAAAATCCTCTCACAGCATTTTAGTGTAGTCTCTATATGGGATGCTTAAAAGATCAACTAGATGCAAACCCTATGCTTTGTCCTTGAGTAGTTTGCTGGTATTTCCCATCCATGTATATGGCTGTCATGAAATATTTCATCACAAGTCAAGCAACATGCAGTAGAAAAACCAAACTTGGGAGGCTCTGCCGATGATGATTCAACAAAGGAACTTATGATGCTTTTCGTTGATTTTGCATAATTAAGGCTGCGGTTGGAACCGGGTTGTGCATGGGGAGGGGGAGAGAGAAGAAAAAGAAAAAAAGAAGGATTGTAGGGGAGCACAGCAAATCAAAACCACAGGGATCAGGATGAGTGAGCCTATGTAAATGAATCTTCAGAAAAGTTGCTCAGAAGGTTCCGGGTATTTCGTGGATTTTTTTTTTAATTCAGTCACCCCTTCACCTCATCAAATTTTGAAAGTCTATTGCACTTTTGTATACTTTTTTCGTTAGTTCTACAGTTTCCCCATTAATTCACTTCCCCATAATTGACTGTATACATTATCTTTCCACTAGGCGGCTCACCGTACATTCATGTGCCTGTCAAAGATCTTTCACCAAGAATCATGCAGGGAATGCGTCTTCCTAGACCCAAAGGAGTTTCTGATGATTTGTAAGTAAAAATTTATTCCCTCATTGTTAGTGAAAAATTAAATTAAATTGCTTCCATTTTGTTTGGCTATTTTCTTTATCCAATTTCATTTCATAAACCATAGGCAGGGGAACTTTTCATTTTTCAGGCTTTATTTGCCGAATACATAAAAGCTAAATTATTCTTATCTTGCCAAATACTGAAAGACATCGAAAAAAAATTAATTAGAACATGTTTATTTGGTGCTGAGGTACATTTACATAATTATCAATCACATCAAAATCAATAATGCATTAGATAATTCTATTTATTACATATATTACATTTAAATCACAACTCCTACCATATGATAAAACAATGATATGTTTGAAATTGTTTCACTGGCCGCATTCTATGTACCCATGACCTAGATTATTATAAAAAAATTCTAATTTTTATAAAAATTCCCATCTTAGGTTCCAGATCATGCTACAGTGTTGGGAAGTAGATCCTGACGAGAGGCCATCGTTTGTCGAATTGTCAACTATGTTACAGAATATGGTACCTAATTCTCAGGTAAATTTTTTTAAATGTATGTGTCATAGATCTGAATATTGTTTAAATTTGTACGTATGAATGAATTACGAACTTTGAGCTTTATGAAATATGTAGGCTATGTGCATCATAGATCTCTGTATTTTTAAATGGCTGTTAAAATATGCATGTATGAGTGGTGACTTGCAGACTTGGAATAACCTTATTTATGTGTATTTGTTTAATCTTAACTCGAATTCATATATAATAATAAGTGCAAAAAAAAAAAAAAGAAAAAAAAAAAAAAGAAAGGGCTAAAGATTAGTGAGTAAATTTGGTTTACTTTGTCGGGTGTTTCATTTGTCAGTGAGTTCAATTACGTCATCAGAATTTAATGCTAGTTGAATGTGTAAAACAAGTTTATTCTTTCTATGTGATAGATTATATAGTGTACATAAATATATATTTAATTCTGAGCAGTCTACAGCCTTTAGAAAATTATTAAACTTTAGAAACGCTTCAATCAAGGTATAGGAGAAAATTTTCGAAGCCCCTTTGAAGGCCAAAAATCTTCATGTTCGTGAAATAGTTTTGCCACCAAAGCATGTTCTTGTAAACTCAATGTCATACTCTTTAGTAATGAAATGACAATACAATTGTTTTGCTGGAAAATGTTTAGAAACCCTTCCATGTAAAAATTTTGGTCACATGTCATCAAGTTAGCTTATACACTATAATTTGCATAGCAAGCATCCTCCAGTGGTGAATGTAGTGCCTGAGTGGCATGGGTGTTGCTCTCAATTTCTTTCCCCTCTTTTCATTGAGACATTCCCAAAGTTTTGTAGCCTTTTTTTTTAATGAGTATTCATGGCTGCATACAGACCTGGACCAAACCGCCTTAATAGTACTTTTTTAGTTAAGTTTCCTACCTAGCTGAAAGTACCTGCCTACATATTCACATATTTACTCCCTCTTGAAAATCTTAGTATCAAATCTATTTACCATGATGCCTCCCATGCACTTGAGGGCCTCCAGGTGGACTCATGCATTAAGATTGGGACACATATGTACTTAACAGTGTCAGGAACAAGGTGTCTTTTACTATTCTACATGATTTATGCCAAGTGTTATACAAAATATGTAACAAGCTCATCCCTGGACCATATACTGATGTGCCCAGAGATAAAGAAAGTAGGGCTAAGCAAGTCTGAAACTACATACTTGTTCAGCAAGGGAAGCACAAATTTAGGCCAGGACCCATTCCTTATAAGTTTGAGGCCCTCCTAATGTTCTTGTGGCATTATTTAAAAGTATTATTACGCACAGATGTTACGCGGATGTCAATAGTCCAGGCTATTCTTGAAGCGGGTGACTGTATTAAGAGCATCATGTATTTTGGGCAACATGATTTTTCTGAGGCCTCTGCCTGGTTAGAAATGCCCACCAGTTCACACGTTTTTTTACCAATTTGATGACTAAAGCATTAAATTTTGGTCAGATCTTGTTTTCCTGAAGCCTCCCATGTGTTAAGCTGGCACTGCTCAGAACAAGGGAACTTTAATTATGTACACCCTTTTTTATATTTTTACTGTATTAAAACTGGTTGAAAACTGATTGCCCAAAGATGACCCAGTCAGGGAAAAGTGTGGAGGGGGGGGGGGGGTACAGTATATTTATGGAAGATGTGGTAGTGTCAGAGGCAAGAATAGGAAAGACAAGTTAACCTGCTCTGAATAGCTAACATTTAGAGGAGTATACCTCACAGATCTCATCACTTAACATCAATGAGTTAAAAATGAATGTGACATGACTTGATGAAATGGCATGCCTCAGAAAAAAGAAAATCTAGATTCGGTTTCATGGAAATACAGGTGGTAGCACTTTTCAAGCGCATAAATTCTATTAACTGAATTTTTATTTTACTTATTTTACTTAACTCTGTCACTTAATAGTAAAACATTTTTATGTGCAACACTGCTCTGATTCTAAAATATTCATATGGCTCTGTTTTCATAAAGGATCATGTTAATTTGGCCGAACTTGCAGACGGAAAGTATGAGAAATTTGATCCCAATGCCGAAGATGACTAAAGCATTAAAACAGTGAGTACCACCACCATGGGATCAGTTTCTTCAAAAATATCCTGCATAAAACAACTTGTGAATTGATTCAACCAAGACATTAGTTTCGGTATATTTGTAAATTGGTTTGATGATTTCTTGTGAATTGATCGTGTAATGGACACAAATTTTTGGTAAGATTTTGATCTGATGTACTTTCTTCCAAAGACATGAACATCTGATTATGTTTTAGTTTTTAAATCAAAATTTTCAGTTCTTGTGTGTTGACGAAACGCAGGGTATGCAATCTATGAATTAATGAACCTTCATATATTTTTTCGAATCTATGCTGCCGAAGACTGGCAAAAATTTTTTTATGACAACGCTATCATATTTTAAACTCTTATATAAATCTATTTCTGAGCGAAATACTGCAAATTTATAGGTTTACAATTTTTTTGACAAATTTTTATGCATAGCTAGGCTGTAGATACGGTTTTAGAAGTGTCATAGGCAAATGTTATGGAGTTTCTCCCAATGTTATCAAAATGGTAATTTTGCTCTTCATGAAAGTAATGTGAACGAAGTCTCTTGAGAAAATACCAGGAGCTGGACACAACCATCATTTATTTATAATTGACTACACAGACAAAACTTCCAACACCTCCCCCCCCCCCAGAAAATTAGGGTTTGGTTTTTCTGAAATACAGAATTATTATAATCTTTCAATTAATTGCTGGTTATGGCTATTAGTTGTATACAGGGTGTTCATAATTAAACTGACACTACTCTAAGTCATTTGTAGCTCAATCTGATAACTGGAATGATCCAAAACTAGGTAAGATGGTGGGGGGGGGGGGAAACTAATGATGACATGGGAAGAAGGGTTCAGTGAAAAAAATTGTAGTTCAGATATCGTAGACATGAGAAAATGTGATGCTGCTTTTGGTCTAAGTCCGTGTTTCCCAGTATGGGCGATATCACCCCCTGGAGGCAAAGGGAAGGTGGTAGAAGCAATGGGTATAACATAGGATCCTATGGGTTGTCTTGAGTCGAGGCGATGAGAAGAAAATTTGTTTGAAAAAGGGTGGCAATGAAATAAAAAGTTTGGGAAATTAATTATGGTCTATATGGCCGAGGATTTTCGAGCAGTAAGAATTCAAAATGTTAACTCACGCTTACTTAGGCAACAACATTGACAGTAATGTAGGCTCTAAAGACATGGGTAATGATTCAAAAGACATTCTACAGACCAGCTCAGCTCAACATGAATCTTACGTTACTACAGCATGTTACTTATAAAATTATTTTATCTTCACTAGTGGCCACTCTTCTTCAGTTTGGAAATGGCATGACCTTACTTGAAGGCCGTTCTAACAATTTCACAAACAGACTGTCTTACAGTTCCGAGACTTGCAGAGGACCAAAACTTGTGTCGTAACAGACAATTACAGATGCTCATCTGCAATTGTTGACAGCACACCGGAGGATTATTGCTAGTGCTAGCAGCGGCTGGGGATGTTAAGTGAGGATGCAAAGTGTGGTCTTATTTTAAGTGGTTGATGCCCTCACCTGGGAGTTGAAAGTGCTGAATAAAGTGTGAGGCTTCCTTGCAATTTTGTCCAACATCACCACATCCCCCACCATCAGCGATGTTTAGAACTACAATGCTTTTTCGCAGAATCTTCTTTTCCATCTTTTTCAGTGGTCTCAGCTACTAAGTTTCGTGCCATTCCGGTTGTTTAGATAGAGTGACAGATCACTCTGAGCAGTGTTAGGTCGGTTTAATTACAAAACATCCTGCGTAATATTAGTCTATTTTTTTTCTGTTAACCTTACAATGCAGTACAAATGCAGCTTAAACCTCTCACTGGTATTGACGAGATATCTCTCCTCCTTGAAAGACTCTAATTTTAGTAATGACAAGCCCAGATATTTTGTAAAGCTGATTTTTTCAATGAAACGTTTTCTTTCCTATCCTTCGTACATTACACTTGCTGAAAACTGGAAGTTAATAACATTCATAATTTTTCTTCCCCCCCCTCCTTTTGTCTTCTACCCATTCAGAGTATCTCGATTCATGTATCGTTAGTTTTATCTAAGTAGGTTTCTATGATGTCTTTTAACTTGTATATTTATACATGAAAAACAAAATTCTGAGAAGCGATGAGTTCGGTTTGGTAGTGTGCCATGTTAAATGGAATGAGAATCTCATTATATTAGTCGTTTTTTTTAGCGTATTAGGTTTTAGCCTCAATTTTTTTTATGAATTTCATCTGTAAATATGATTCCAGTGTAATATCTATGTTTTATACAAATGGCGGACTTATATATACATACATTCCCGAATAACTTTTACATAATTTTGCAATATCTAGCCGGTTTTTGGCTGTTATTATTTTTATGAAATTTTCTTTTTTTTTTTGGTGGCTGCTCGAGTATCCTTGTTTAGTTATGTTTTATACGGTTAGATTTTTTATATATGTACATTTTAATAATCGGAAGTTATCTATATTCCAAAAGGTGTGTGGGGTAATGTAAGCAGCTTTTTTTGAATAACATCGATTTTATTCCTAGATTTCTGACTCGTAACCTGCAAAATCCATTTTTACTTTTATTTAAATAATATTAAGTTTGTAAGTAAAGTAGTGGCAACATGGGTGGTATGGAAGGTTTATCAAAATTACAAATAAAATCTTTAATTATTTTTCCAAATGTGGACGGGAAACTATACATTTCGTCAACATTTCCGTTAAATGCCATCAGCGGAGTAATTTCCATTGGTTGTAGTGATAGTGTGAATCCACAGTCTTACAAGGATCATTTGAAAAGTAAGGCGGCCTCTTCATTTGATGAACAATTTTTGTCCATCAAGTAAAACTTTCAATATTGCAGCAGGAAGAAGTTGCGTTAATCCGTAGGATTTGGTGTGTTGAGAGATTGGTGAAAAGTCCAATTCGACCATTACGATGGTGATTATTTCACCTTTGAAGACCAGACAAACCCACGTGTCAGTGAGATATCGAAGTGTGATGATGTATCTACTAAACCATGGATGCACCTCGTCCATATTCCTCTGTGGAACTTCTAACGAATTGGTACATGTTGGAATGTACGTGTTGTGAACCTAACGTGGAGTGTAACTGTGTAATGCTTATTATAGTGCTGGCATCTATTTTTCGAACTATGAGTGGAGGCAATGGTGCATTGGCTTATTGAACTAAGGCTTTTTTGTGTGTCAATCCTACAGCATTCCTCATTTCCTCTACAGCAGTTCCTTCAAATTTCCCAGAAGTAATGCATAATATTCTCCAATTATTCTCTGACCTTTCTGGAAGTAGTCTATGTATAGACTGTCTTGAGAATCCCAAGAAAATCTGGTTATCACTTTTCCAGGAGATAAAACAGACTTTGCTTGTTTGGTGCCATTTCACCACCCTCCATCCATTGCTTTGACTCTGGTGCATCCATGTTCCCCTTTGACTCTGGTGCACCCACTGCCAAAACTCAACGCAGAAATTCTTCATGGTTATGAGCTAATATAGACAAATTTTCTTTTGTATTCGCTTTTGATCAGTTGACAACCATCGAGGCACCATAATGCAAAAAACTTTTTCCAATTTCTCCAGGAGAATATTATGAACGTGTTCTGTTCATCGTCATCTGTTTCCGATCTGCGAGGATGATCATCTGTGGATGTGTGCAGTGGCATATTTACAAGGAAGCTTAGTGGGCTATAGCCAAATCTGAGGAATGAGTGGTCAAAAAAATTATTGGAATGAGAAGCAAAATTTTTATAGCCCACTATCGATTTGCCTCTGCTTAACGGATCTCATTTATTTTTTTTTGCATTTGTGTGATGCTTTGGGGCTTTCTCAACTGTGTTGCCACTACGTCATTTACAACCCATTTCATTAGGTTGTGCATAAAATATGAGCACAGTATTAAAATCACTTTATAGCTTTGTTCCTTTTTCTTGTGTCATCTATTGTTTGCAAAAAATACCTGTCACACAGGGCTGTCTTAACAACATTGTGGGCCTCCTGCGCAAGACCTAACGAAGCATTTACTAGAGGCTTCTGTGGTCAAAGATGTTTGTGTATTCAGTGAATATGTATTGGTCTTGAAACATCAACTCTGGTCACATCACCATACAGCGATTTACTACTGATTAATTTTGGTCGCTGCAGGTTCGATGGGTAAAGAACTTTTCTTTGCCAATCCTTGGGATTAACCTGTTGACCTGGCTGTATCCTTCACGGTGGTAGGCGAGCATCTTACTACTGTCCTCTTTGACCTGGAAGATCTAGCCTACCAATTTACATAGTGTAAAAATCATATCTATTCTATCATAGGGAAGGGGGTTCCTATGCACCTGGTATCCCCCACCCCCTTCCTGGGTTTGCCCATGCATTAAGATGGCTCTGCAGAGTATTGTCATTATACTATTTCATGATGATTGCCATCATGAGTTTTGCGAATCGATAACTAAAAACAGACTTTGTCGAGAATTTAGAATTTGTTTCCTTGGAATAATTGTCATGTTGCAGTTTATGTGAAAAATAGTCAAAACATCAGATGTTTGCACTCGATTGTGTCTCCAGAATTTTCGTAATGTGTGTGTTTTGTCATGGTCGTGAACAGGGCTTGACAAATCTCGGGCGCGATTTGAAATTATATATTTACAAATAAGAAAATAATATTGCCACCAATTATTTTTGTTCAGCACTTAATTTATTGAAGTTTGAGGACAACACAAAAGTTTTTCAGGATTTATGACAACGTGTACCGTTTTCCTCTGAAAGAATATGCTTAGCGCCTAAGAAATTTGAATGGCATTTAAATTTTGTTCCCCAATTTGTCAAGCCCTGGCCATAACTCAGATAACCCGGTGCATATTTTCTGCCGATTTTTGAAGAGTGTTTTTTTGTGATTTTTTTATCCTTGTTGTATATAGATGTGTGTATTCTGTTTGGTAACGGAGCAATACAGTAGTGCCACTTAATTCAACACTGATTGGTTGCTGAACTGATGTGGAATTTTACAGAACAGAATTTTATTATTTTTTTTAAATAATGGGTCTATATCTTGCTCGTTCATGCATGCGAAGTCTCAAGGAATTTGAGTGTTGAATTTGCGAGGCAGCACTGTGTACCTTATATGCAGCTGGTTGGAAACAGTATTTGATGTCTTCTTACATTTTGAATAAAAAGTGAAAATCTTTAAAGTTGTCTTTTTTTCCGTAGAATCTATTAATGAACAGGCAGAGGTGTATTTACAGCAGGGCTGTAACTAGAGCGTCAAAATTTAGGGGGGGGGGAGGCATTAGGTGGGAACAAAGAACGCCGTTATAGAATTATTAAATTTTACAGTTGTGGGGGGGGGGGCAGCAGCAACGTGATTTTTGCCCCGGGTGGCAAAAATCCTAGTTACAGCCCTGTTTACAGTGTGACAAGGTTTGGGGAAAGGGTGGCTGAAATCCACCTTTGCAAACATGCCGATAATGATATCTTTTGAAAACTTGACTATTTAACCTCATCAAGATAGAACCTGTTTGCCAGTCCAACCATTTTACATTTAGGTGGTGGTTCCCAGACTTGAAAAATCTGTAGTTTGTCATGTGAAGAAATATTTCCCAGCTGAAGAGGAAAACACGTCAAATTAAAGGGAAATTTTTGGGTTGCATAGGGCAGTGTTTCTCAACCGCTGGGTCCTGATATCATTCATACCGGGCCGCGAGTGATTAGCAGTTTCATTTTCCTTTGATTGTGTGTTTGACCGGGCCTTCGACTCACAAAAATGAATGAAACCAGACTGTGGGCTTGAAAAGGTTGAGAATCACTGGCATAGGGTGACCATATCACAATTTTCCTGTCATTTTGTCCACCTGCTTCCTTTTTTTCGACGAAGCAGCTCTGAATATTTGTTCTTCACTGAAATCAATGTTTAAAATTATTTTACCAACAAAAAATGTCACAACAATTATGAATATAATTGTCATAATTATGACTATAAATGATTTTTTTTCCTCGCATATTTGTCAGTTTTTTTCACACAGAATTCATTTTAATCCTCTGTTTACTGATTAGCAGTACAGCTACAATTCTTGCTGTTAGAAATTTTTCTACAATTTCAGCAGTAATTGTAATTTCCCAAGTTTCTCAAATCAAATACCTCGGTGTCATAATCTCAACCAACCTACATTGGAACAAACATGTTGACTGTGTTTACCAGAAGTGTCTTAACAAACTTTTCTTCCTCCGCCGCAACCTTAAACACTCCACTTGCGATATCAGACTTCTCTGTAACCAAACTTATATCTCCCCTGTTCTTTTTTACACTGCAGAAATCTGAGACTCCTTCACCTCCAGTAATATAGACAAACTTGAATCAATCCAAAATAAATCCACCCGATTTGCTCACGACTGCCTGCCATCTTTCGTTTCCATGTCCAAACTTAAAAACAAACTTCATCTCCCTCTCTCTACTCTTCATCTCATTTCTCGATTGACATTGTTATATAAAATTTTCCTTGGTCAATTCAACTTAGATACTTCTGGCACCTTAGCCAAACCATCCTACATCACCAGAAGACTCGACCATTCCCTTAAAATAAAACCTATTTTTGCTTCCACTGGCTGCTTTAAGTACAGCTTCTTTCCTCATACCATTGGTGGATGGAACACTCCCAAGCTCTATTGTCGAATCCCCCACTATCACTAGTTTTTTGTCCAATATCAAACAATATCTTTGTCATTTTCAATCCCATCCTCTTGTTTAGGACCCAGGGCCAACAATATTAAATAAATAAATTGGCAACTTTTGTTATATTTAAAATCCCAATTTTCCGAGGAAACATATTCAGCCAAGGGCTGCAATGGATTTTTCATTTTTGCGGAGCACACACTGAGAATATTTTACTAAGATATTAAAAATTGGATGAATCTAGTTTCCTATCCAAAGATTTCTTTCAATCTATATATAATGACATGTTCTGACTCACAGATTCATCATCGCCAAGCCAAAACTGCTGAAGTTATGGATATGATATTTGGTCAGTAGTTTGATTTTATGAAGTAAAGACCTACTAAGAAAGGGTTTTTGAAATTCGACCCTAAGGGGGTTCAAACATAACGTAGAGAAATCACCCCGAGCCAAAACCACTGAAGATATATTTATGAAATTTGATCAGTAGTTTTATTTTGTGACCTAAAGACTAGCTAAAAAAAATTGTTTTTTTTTTTATTTTTTACTAAGGGGGTTCAAAGGTTATATGGAGGGATCATCTCTGAAGCTATAAATATGAAATTTAGCCAGTCGTTTTATTTTATGATGTGAAGGCTCACTAAAAAGGGACTTTTCGAATTGCAACCTGGGGGGGAGGGGGGGGGGTTATGGCGCTAAGCTGAAACTAAATATTGAATTTGAATTTGGTTAATATTATAATTTGTAATATAGACTGACAGGATTTCTGAAAATTCAGTCTGCAAGGGAAGCATAATTTCACATGTTGTATGGGGGGGGGGGGATCATTGACGAGTAATTTTCAGATTACCAAATTCATGCGAGTGAAGTACAGCTAGTAAGATTATAAATCATAAGTATATGTCATGGGTGGAGATATGGGGTGCATACCCCAGCATCAAAGGTGAAGTCGACTGTTCTAATGCATATATGTATAGATGAATCAGTAGAATTAACTAGATTGTTTCACATATTTTTTTCACAAACTTAATGATCATTTTCATAAAAATAGAGAATCACGCATGCAAAACATCTGAACAGACCCCCTGTTAATGATTACAGCTAATATTAATTAAAAAAATTTTGCCAAGTCCCTTCTTTTGCAAGAACAGTACAGAATTTTCTTTTTGAAATTAAAATCACCCATGTAACGATATTGGTATATGTGCATTTTCCATAGTCAGGGGTCTGTTCAAAAATTTTTTGTAGGGTCTTATTTTTGTGGAAATGTTCATTAATTTTGTGAAAAGCGAAACAATTTAATTTACAACAAAAGAAATTAAGTGCCCAACTCATGTTAACATTAATTTGTATTTTGTGAAGAGTCTGGAAAATGGACCCAAATTTTGGCTGGATAGAGTCACCCCCATAGCGAGGGGGTCTGGTCAACACCTCCTAGAAATAGAAGGCCTCTGCACTGTTTGCCATAAACGTCATTCAGACTACCTAGCAAGCTTGTTTTTTCATAGAATCTTCCTGATTGGCTCACAAATACTGCATAGTGATTGGATGTGGGACATAAGAAATGATCGGGCTCAGAATTGGCGATTCCTTTCCTCGCAACGATGACACTAGCACGAGCAGGGAATTTTTTTCCCCTGAATATTCTGAGGGAAAATGGACTACTTACTTGACGTCACCAGCAGAGTGCAGAGGTCTTCTATCTCTAGGAGGTGTTGGTCTGGTCCCCTCCCCTGAATGTGAGAAAAAGATGGCCAAATCTATTATTCTACCACTTTGGTCCCCTTGATAGTATTAATAAATTTTATCTACAATGATATAAATCCCTTATAATGATACCTTTGTCTGGTCCCTTGATAGCTATGTAAGAGTTTCATTATTTACTATGATTATTTTTGAACGCTCATTAAATAAAGATATAAACACAAATGCTTTTTCAATTCAGATTTGATCCAACATTTTGTCAATACTTTTCAATTACTGAGGATCTCCCCTTGTCCTAACCCACTGCCAGTTCTAGACATTTTTCAAGTGCAAGCCAATAACATTTTGATATGGAAAATAGTCCCTCTCCCATCAGTTGGCACTTTCTGCAACTGTATAAATCCATGGAAATGTTATTTAATTCGTGGAGGTGAATCTAGTGATACAGCTGTCTAATTATTAAGATATAGGTTCAATTGTTGGGCTCATGGCCTGAATCACCCATTGGCGTAGTATAAATAAGTGGTTGACCAGTTCGATACTGTAGCTGCTTAGCTAAGCAGTGCAGCCACGGTAGCCTGTAGGTGCCGCTTTCAGCTAATCCAGTTCAATGAAGAACCATCACTGTAGGGTCTCCATAAATCAATACCAAGGAATGTGGTTGGAAAATCAGTATTTTGTTAAAATCATTATTATAACCCGGAAAAGCAGATTCAAGATCATATCAAATGTGAACTTGCAAGATTTATCGATCATTACTTATCTTTAATTTACAAAATTTTGATGTGATTATGATCGTCGTTGCATAAAAATTTGATTTATAAAAAATAAACACTAGATGCATCCATCCCTTTGAAATGCCTCAAATCTAAAAGATGAAAGCAGGATGTATCTGATCTTATTGATCAGCTGTGTAGTTTGCAGGATTCAAGGTCCCGCTTGCCCCTAATTAGTAGGTTACTGGCATAGTATAAATAAGTGGTTTTTCAGTTGGATACTGTAGCCTGATGGCGCCAATTTCAGCTAAGTACTGCAGCATACAAGCTCTACACAGGAGCTTGTAGCTGCCACTCTCAGCTAAGCGGTACAATGTAGAAGTTCTACATGGTATTGATTAGTTACTGGGTCATGCAATCACTGCTTTTCACGTTAGCCTGGTATTTGTGCTTGTGATTTAAACAGTGACTCTTTTGTCGCAGTACACTCCTACAAAGCTTGGTTGTTTTTTCATTGCCAATTGGCAGTCATACCAGTACCTCCTTACTATTAACCTCCCATAACTAATTCAAGTCCTTTACTTTTTTAATGGTAGGATGTTGTTTTATAATAATTGTCAAGACCACAGGATTCTTCAAAGGTATTTTGGGACAACTTCAAAACGAAAGTAAACAAATAAAAAACAAGTACTTCTCTGTTACAGCAGCCTTAGTGAGAAAGGAAGGAATCTGTGTGTTTAATTAATTAAGATCAAAACACACCAAGGCCACTATAATAGAGAAGTACTAGAACTCGCAAACACTTCAGAACAAAATTAGTGTCTGAAAAATGAAAAGTATCGGAAGACTTTACTTTTTGGAATGATAACATTATTCATATATTAATTAATAAAATGGTAATTATTCAAAATTATAAATTTTCAAATTAACTTTTTTTCTCGCTGCAAAAAAAAATCTCAAATTATTTCATGACGGGCATGCTAGTTGCTGCTTTCGTCGACGTCGAATCAAGTTCTCTCCATAACTGAATCACAGTTTTAGTCTGTTGGTAAAATTTAACTCCAGCTTTTCCATAGAAGTTGGCATCACCCAAAAACGAACCCCTGGACCCAGTGAAAGAAAACATTGGCAGCGGCACAGGTATAGGAACATTCACGCCGACCTGCCCGACATCTATCTCTTGAGTGAATTTCCTTGCAGTTGCTCCATTAGTGGTGAAAACAGCAGTACCGTTCCCATACGGGTTCGAATTGATAAGCTGAATTGCATCATCAATAGTATCAACAGTCAGTGTTATGAGAACTGGCCCAAAAATTTCTTCCCTGTAGCATCTCATGTGTGGCTTAACATCTGTTAATATAGTAGGACCAACAAAATTTCCATTCTCATACCCAGGTACCACTATAGATCTTCCATCCAGAATGAGTTTCGCTCCTTCCTTGACACCACTTTCGACCAAACCACAGATACGCTGTTTCGCTTGGGGTGATATCACCGGACCCAAATCTGTACCCGGAATGTGACCCGCATTAACTTTCAAGCTCTTGGCTCTGTCAATAAGATCAGGAAGCCAATTTCTTGCTTCACCCACAAACACAGCTGTAGAAAGTGCCATGCACCGCTGACCAGCGGCACCAAAAGCTGCGCCGACCAGCTGATTGAGAGTTTGCTCTTTGTTAGCGTCCGCCATGATCACACCATGGTTCTTCGCACCCATATTGCATTGGACTCTCTTCCCGTTTTTAGATCCCCTCTCATATATGTATTTCCCAGCTGTGTCCGACCCGACAAAGGATATAGCAGCTATGTCCGGGTTATCGCATATGAAAGTCACAGCTTCGTGAGCACCGTGGATAACATTAACAACGCCATCTGGGACACCAGATTTCTTGAGCAAATCAACCAATATCATTGCAGCACCTGGGTTTCTCTCAGAGGGTTTCAAGACAAACGTGTTGCCACATACCAGAGCTAGAGGGTACATCCATAGAGGTATCATCGCTGGGAAGTTGAACGGCGCCACTCCGGCACAAACTCCTATGGGGAGTTTATACGAGATGACATCCATGTCTTTGCTGACCGAGGATAATGTCTCACCTAATTGGAGCGACGTTATGCTACAAGCGTGTTCGACGACCTGCAGTCCCCGGTGGACGTCTCCCTCGGCGTCCAGGGTGGTCTTGCCCTGCTCCAGCGTTATGTTATCCGCCAACAGTTTCATGTTATCCTTGATGAGTTGTTGGTAATTGAACATGCATTGCTGGCGGGTCAGTATCGATGTGTTGGACCAAGACTTGAAAGCTTCTTTGGCCGAAGCAACGGCGGCTTCCATCTCGGATTTCGTAGATTTCGGCACCCTCGTAACAACCTGGTTGGTGGCCGGATTTTTGACATCGATCCATTCACTCGTCTGAGACTCGACGAAATTGCCATTGATGTATAGTTTCGTAGTCGGTGCAGACGATGAGGAGTAGAACCTGAATAGTCTCGACCCGCCACGCCCGGGCAGGGATAACAGTATTTTCGCCATATTTTTATCGCCGATAGCTGACGAGATGTAAATAAACAAAGATCAGATCATCATCGATATGTCGTTGCCAAAATTGTGAAACGTAATTTGAAAATTGAATAAATTGAACGTCCATAAAGCCGGGTTTTCCTAGGAATATGTTTTCTGCACCTCGTGAACCAAATTAAACCATTTCGCTCCGGCCGAAACGTGCTACATAATCACGCTACGCGTTTGTGTTTTCCTAGCGTGGCGCATCAGATCAGGGCAGCTATATTATAGTATATGGCCTTAGCATCAGCTACTCTGTCGTCTGCATGCTCCGATTTGAAGGGAAGGGAAAGAAAACATACGAGAGTGAAAAGACATCGGCAAAACGCGCGGCGCACGACGCATTTGACTCCTCCAGGAGCACTCCGCCAATCACGCCCGACGTAAAGCACCGTCGTGAGCCGTATTACCCTCTGTAGGAAAACAGTCGTACTGATTTTCTTATTGGTGAGTGGACGGCGTGTCACGCTGGGTGAATCACGTTGCGCGCGACACAGGAAACCTGCTCCGTGTGCAGTGTAAAAACGCTGATTGGTTAAAAAACGTGAATTTCATGTTTTTAACAATCAGCGATTTCACTCAGCACGCATCGTAGAAAACCTTTTCCTAGGAAAACTCGGAGTTTTTTGGTTCAAAGATGGACGATCAGCCCACTCTGTTTATTTAACGCCTAACCACTGCGGAAGCTGAGTCGTTACAAAGGCTAAAACCCATCGAGAACACTTCGGTCTCCATCTGTAAAGACCTCGTGGCGGAACTAGTGCTAAAAGCATATTTTCGTGAAAAGTGTTGGCGTCGTTAATGTAAGTTAACTGTTTTGATTGTTTTTCAGTCCACAAATGCAAGCAAGTTTATTCTAAGATTGTTTTAAAAGCGATCTTTCTTTTACCCTTTCCCAGTCAATTTCGTTAATGGTGCGATGCTTGCGTTGCACAATGACGTGGTTTATTATTAGTTTATATTAAAAATTAATTTTACTGGCTAAGTTTTCCCCCACATTTCCTTGTTTATCGTTGTTGTTGCGCCTTTTTTTTTTTTGTACGAAATTTCGAGGTTGATGTGTCCAGTTCGAATAAGGGAGGATGCAGGCAGGGCCGTCTTAAGAGCAGCACGGGCCAAGTGTTTTTTCTGAGGCCGTACCTGGCAAATTCTTAAAACTCTTCTAATTTTTAGAGGCCCCCCAGGCCCATGCGTTAAGACGTCACTGGATACAGGCGTTAATCCATAGCGATGTGTCGGGAGGGGTGATATATTGTGTAGGTTAGTTGGATCGTCGTGTGTTCTACGGGAATAGATAAATTTGCCCATATTCGGCTATTGAGAGGGGTGGTCATTCCCATGGGTTCCCATCTGGATCCCCGCCTGAGTGAAGAGAGACATCTTCAGCTGTCGAATGAAGCCGAAGGAGGCAGGTACCTTTAGTTGTGAATGGAGCAGTGGTAAAATCTGTGGCTGTTAAGCTGGGTTTTCCTAGGAATAGGCTTTCGGTGCCACCTGAACTGAACTGGATCATTTCGCGTCTGCAGAAACTTGTTGCATAATCACGCTATGCAATTGTTTTCCAAGCTTGCCGCATCAGCCCGCTGCCATACGTAATGTTGGTGCCTACAACAGCATTTGCCGACGCGCAGACCTTTTTTCGGCCTTTTTCACCAGTCAAGTGGTTAAGACAGCATTTGCCGTCGCTGATATATGTAATGGTGTTGGGAACAGGTGCTGTATAGGTGTTGCCTATGACGGCATTTGCAGACACACAGACTTTTTTGTCTTTTTCACATAGGTATGACGAAATAATTTGTCGTACATGTGCTGCCATCCTTCTACTTTATTATCTCATCACTAGATGGAGTTGACAATTATATTTCAAGGTCTGACATTATTATTTCTATTATCTTTGTCATGCTTTGCAAAGCTGTATCCCCATCGTTTTTGTTCCAATTTCCAACTGCCTTGTGAAGATGCATCTGTTTTATTACTCATATATGTTTTAGCAAAGGTTCAACTACTATGGTTCCACATAAATCCATCAACATCATTTCTTTTAGTCACAGGACATTATGACCGCCCCTCCCCACTTTTAGGGTGTCATATTATGTCTCGACACATTCGAGCTATAAAAAACATGCTATAAAAAAAAATATTTTAATATTTCAAACTTCCAAGGAAAGGAAAAAAGGGGGGGGGGAAGCGTGCACATTTTTAAAAAAGTGGGCACTGCGGGTAACGCTCGGAGAAATTAATTGGACAGTTGACTGGTTAAAGGGAAAGAGAAAAAAATTGAAGGGAAGATCGACGAAAGGCTGCACACAACATATTTGACTCCTCCAGAAGCAGCTGGCCAATCACGCCAGACGTAAGTTGCTGTCTTAAGCCGTATTATGCTCTATAGGAAAACAGTCATACTGCTATTTTTGTTGGTGAGTGGACGGTGTGTCGCATTGGGAGGATCACTGTGCGCGCGACACAGAAAACCTGTTTCTAGGAAATCTTGGCTTAAATGGTGCGGAAGTAGATATCTTCAGTTGGGATTAGAGTGAAAGCAGACATCTTCAGCTGCCAATGGATCGAAGGCAGATATATTCAGGTTTGGGTGACCAGGGGAGGGCAGACATTCAGCTACAAAGGAAGCCGATGTGTTGGAGAAGCGAGTTATTATATAGGTTTATAGGATCCTTCAGTATTTTACGGACAGATAAATCTATATACAGTAGAATCCCGTTATAATGAACTCCAAGAGACAGAAGAAATCGCTTTGTTGTACCAAAATTTCGTTATAGAAGAATTCCAGGTTTTTACATTGTTGCTATGTAAACTTATCTGGAGGATTAGAAAAGTGTTCTTTAAAACGAGAATTTCGCTGTAATGGTATTTGCGTTAAAACAGGATTTGACTGTATATAAAATTGGTTTTCTGTGTGTATATTCTGTATGTTCTCTATACAAGTCTAGATCCATTGTTCCCAGGCTTTCAGACACTACATATGCCGGAAAAAAAACATCAGCGTGCAAAACATGATAATAGAAACCACCAAGTATAATAATAGCAAAAATATCAGTATAAATAAATAAAACCCTGACCATTTTTTTAAATAAACGGATTGGGGCATAAGGAATTCCGGGCATGAAAGTTTCTCTGGGTTCTGTCAATAAAACAGTGGTTGAATAAATAAATATTCTATGTATTAAAAAAACTCGGACCCTTCTTTTAATTACAAATGGATCGGAGCATAAGGAATTCCGGGCATGAAAAATTCTCTGGGTTCATTTTAAATAATGAATCGATAAGACAGAAGGCATAACAATGGATGAGTATAATACATATAATGAAATAATAAAACAGTATGATACAACATGACCAGTAGATAATGATCGAAATGATGCGAGCTACAGGAGAGGGAAGGAATGATAATCCAAGTGACGGGTTGGAAATGGAACAACAGCTGTTTTGAATTTTTTTTAAAAAATGCGGTGAACAAACAAAAAATCCTGTTGGGCAAAGCTAGCATCACCTGGTATCACCCAGCGAAAAACTGGAAAAATGTTGAAAAATATGGCAACCTATATCCCTGTTATGACAGTTGTGGCGACTTATCATCAGGAAACAGTTACCAGAGTTGTGGCTGACCATACTGCATCTGTTCTGAAATAGGCAGCAAACTGCTGAGCAAGAATGGTTTCTGGACCTCAACCATCACTCTCGGAATACTTACTCTGGTTCCCTAGCAATGGTTTGTCAGTTCTTTAAATGCTGCCAGTATTATGCATAATACTTTATTATAAAGGTTTGTCATTTTTTTTTCAATCTTTCCAGTAATTGAAGAAAACCCGAACAGCGCCAGGTATTATAGCTAGTTGGCCTATATTTAATTCTTAGGAGGGGTGATCATCCTGTGGAGATATCCACACCTGAGAGGATATCGGTTTGCTATAGTGCTTGATATATTGCCAGAGTACACAAAAATTCAATTCCTGTTGGTGTTTTGTAATGTGGTACACATTATATTACAAACATACCATCTCGTTTGTGAGATGGGCTTAATATACCTTCCTAATTTTATATACTTCTGTCTTGTTCACTGACAGTGTTTAGCTGCAATCACAGGTTAAAGGATTAGAAATCGATACGGATTGGTTAAATCTGGGATTTAAACCAATCCATGCCCACCTCTAATACTTTGACCTGTGATTATAGTTAAACTCTTGTCTGTGAATAGACATAAGTATTTGATGCATTATCAAGTTAATGAGAGTCCTATTTTGCTGTTTTTGAATGGATATCTTTTTAATGCCATATTTTGTGTTAATAATATTGACACTGAAACAATTTAAACCTTTTTATTTTGCAGATCTGAGCATGGCCAAGTCAAAGAATCACACTAATCACAACCAGAGTAAGTCTTTTCTATGTCTTTGAAAACACTTTGTTAGCGTCCTTTTAATAGCATTGGATGCCTGTATAAATCTCCGCAGGGTTCCCCCTGCCTTTTTATCAATTGTAGCAATTTGGCTAGTCAGATGGAAAAAGTTGTAGCCTAATGGGAGATAACCTATGCCAAATTGGTGCGTCGAAAAATTTGAAGTCCAAAACAACTGCGTTAAATGGCCAATTCAACCATGAAGAGGGCAAATAGAAATACCTAGGCTGACCTTATTCATTTATTAAATTACAGGATATCTCTAAAAACGTTATCAAGACGAGTAATGTTGCTGCTTAACTGCCGATTAAATGGTCATATGGTTGTTACAGCCATCTATAAGTTGTTACAGTCAAAAATGGTCAGTGGCAAGTAAAGTTGCCATTTACAACCTTCAAGTTTGTGAAAGACAAAGTAAAGTCATTTACAGTCGAAAAAAAATTATGAAAGGTGATTTGAGTCTATTTTCAGCCAAAAATAAACCAAGCAAAATTGCCTACTATCCGTTACTGGTCGGCGATGATTGGTGACTTAGCGTTTATCAGTGATAGCTTGCTTAATTGGCAGGGGGAAACATCCACATAATTTTACTTTTATATATGAGAAATCCCTATGTTGTGTTTCGAAAATCCCTTTTAGTCTTGTACAGAATTTGGATCCACGTAAAAATCTCCCTAATTATAATTTTCCAAAGTTGCAGCCGTGAAATTAAAAAAAAAAATTGTTATCCTCATATTTCCATTTAGTAACCGCACATAGATTATTTTAGGTGCCATATTATCAATTTCTTAGTAGACCTGGTGCCTGGGGTTTGTCCAGCCTCGTTAATGATAGTTAATTTACTTACTGGTGGTGTGTGTGGGTGGGCTGGTGCAATGACACTTTTTTTCGGCCAGTTACAAGTGATTATGGCTGATTTTTTTCGTTTCGAATTTTCACTATTTCTTTTGCAGTTCCATTATAATTCCTAGTTATTTTCCCTGAAGTAACAGGGCAAAATTCATAGTTTTTTTTTGGGGGGGGGGAGAATTCCTATCAGCCTCTAAAACTTTCCCAATTTTCATTCCTGGGCTTCTGAAAAATTCTTTCTCTTAGATTTAGTGATTGTAAAAAATCAAAAACTGGGTGGAGGTTCCCAAACAGTTTACTCTAGGGGAAAGTCCATTGCTCGTTAGTTTCTCTCAAATTGGTGTCATATGGGTAATGTAAATTGTTATTGTGTCAATCTGCAGGGGTGGGAACTCTGCGCCATCCTGTTCCAATAGTGTATTTTTCTACGTAAAATAGCAAAGTAAATAGCAAATTTTGTCCCTGTACGCCCAGAAGTTGGGTAAAAGAGGCAAAATTTTTTTGTTTCTGCTTGTTGCGAAATGATTCTTTCCTAGAAGAGTTTTATTCCTCTGTACTTTTCAGCACTACCACCTCCCATCTTCTGTAGTCGTGTTATCTCGTGACCTTGAAAAAATAGTGGTCTCCGTTGGAAAGCAGTTTGACTACACTGTAAAGTAGTGTTGGGAAAAAAATTCGTGGGCTAACCATGTGTGCTTTTCACACTTTGTGAGCACTACAGAGATATTTTTTACGTTTGAACAAACATCAAACTGATAATCTATCTGGTCTTGCATTGAAAGAGTTGCTGGAAGTCCAGAAAAGTTTGCAATATTAGAGAGAAAGTAGAATTTTTTTCAGAATAGATTTGCGAATTTTCCTGGCATGTTTCCCATGCTTGACTTTGCCCCCAAAAATTGGATTAGGATTACTGCGGCCCCCTTATTTAAATTATCAGACCCCTCATCGGCTTTTCATCACAAAACCCTGATAATATCTGTGATCATGCAGCTGAAGATAGTTGGAATGGTCTTCGCTTTAAACTGCAAATGCAAGTCACGTTAACAAAAAGAGTAAAAAAGTCTCCACTTCAAGCAGCAGAAATTACTATGGTCTATCATCATTGCGTCAAATCCAGAAATCCAGATGTTTCGTGAAAAAAAAAGTTTCTTCCGGGTGTAAAAGAGCAACTCCACCAAATTATGAATGCTAATTTAGAAACTTTGTCAAATAACAAGTGTTAAATCGCCAGTGCCACCAAATAACATGTTAAATCTCCAAACATAATGTTAATTATTCCGAAATTCTCTCCCATTTTGCAACAATTTCAAAACAGTATAATAAAATATATTTTTATTAAAAAAAAAATATATATATATATATATATATAAGTATAAAAAATTGAAAACTTATAGAAAATTTTTAGCCCATTTAAACTGCTGATGTACTAAATGGCAAATAGTGCCCTTGGTAAGTCGCCCTAAGTGTGTCGTCTTAAATAGGCTGGTGTGAAAATTTTTACAACAGCCGCTCTTTTTTCTGGCTGTGGTCAAAAGTCTGAAACCCCAAAAACAAAAAACAAGCCGATGAAAAGATGTTAGATAACAAAAGGGAGTGCAGTTGTATTTTGGAAAGGGATGGGGCTTAACGAAAATATTCCTGTAAGTTAATTTCGCTCCTCCAATTTATAAATATCTGGGGTAGCTGAATCCTGTATTTTACTGCTCCGAAGTGGACTTTGTCACTTCCCACCCCTGAAATTATGAAGAAATATTTTGTTTTGACAGGATAAATGTTCGAGAGGTTAGAGATGTAAAATTCTCAAGAATAATCTTTTGGAGAATATTCTCGAGAAGAGACAGGAATAGGAGAGATTTCTCGGAGGAGAATATTTCTCTGGTAGGACTACTATTATAAATTACTGGGAATATTCTTATAGAAAATAATAAGAATTATTTTGAAGTTATTAACAATAGTCCTTCCAGAGAATATTCTTCAGTTACCGAAATCTTTCCAGAGAGTATTATCAAGAATATATATAATAACATGTATTATAATAATCTTTATAAATAACTTGAGAATTATTATTTTTGAAAAGATTATTCTCTAGTAATTTATGATAGTCCTTTGAGAGAATATTCTAAGAGAGACTGGGACAGAGAATATTCTCTGTCCCTGTCTTTCTTCCCGTCAAGAAGATGGGAATATTGAAGTTTGTAGACCACAGTATTAAAGTTTGAAAGCAAGAAAATTTGACCAACAGGGCTGAATTGAACAACTTTTAAAGAAATTTAAGTGTATGTGCATTGAAGAAAATAACAGTTCTGTATCTTACAATGAAGGTGATTGTATAAGAATAGCTTCCTTTATCAATCACCTTTTGGTTTGATTTCTTTTGTATTAAACATATTTCTGAAAATTTATCCAGTTTTAAAATAATTTTTTAAGGTTTTAATCTAATGGTTTCTAAAATCTTTATAACCGAACTTTTAAAACCTCATGACCTGGGGAATATTCTCGAATTAAAAGCTGTCGTTGAGAGTGATTATACCAAAAATTGTTTAGACAATGAAAACTGATTTATATTTCACAATATAAACAAAATTAGTAAAAAAATTTAAATTATTTAAAAGAAAAAAGGAATATTCTCAATTTATTCTCCAATTTTTACATCCAGGAGAATATTCTCGTTCTCCAAGAATATTCTCACTTTACATCTCTACGAGAGGGTGGAACCGATGCTGGCTGTTCGGTAGCGTAATCGTTGAATCGATAAGAAGACATATCTAATAGGACTATATGTCCCAATTTGGGGTCATTTTTATTATTTTTTCATGTGCATACGTTTCTAATCGGGTATTTTTTCTTCCCTCTTTAGATAGGAAGGATCACCGAAATGGTATCAAGAGGCCTCGCAAGCATCGCCAGGAGTCTATGAGAGGAGTAAGTTCTATTTCCAGAAATTTTCCCGTTGTGTATTTTTGACATCATATTGGAGCATTATTTTATGGGATGCCTACATCAGCACAAAAAAAGAAGCCAATTTGATTTGAAGAGTGAATTATTGTCTTAAAATAATTTTTAAAATCTCTGCAATTCCTAACATTCAATGTTTTACTAATCCCGGAGGGGGGGGGGCGAGGTCTGTCCTGCCAAAATTTAAATTCGTTTTCCGGGCTCTTCACAAAATTCTGGATCTGAAAAATGGACCTTGCACAATTATATATTAATGAAATCACAAATTTGGCATTTCATTTCTTTTGTGATAAACTAGATTATTTCGCTTCCCACACAAATTATTTCTCACAAAATTAATAATCCTTTTCATAAAAATAGGACCCTAGACATAAAAGTCTTTACAGACTCTTGCTGATAAAAATTACTCTGTGGATACTTATATGGAGCCAGACATTTTTATTCAGTGTACGGCATAACAAGGAGTGATGTCACTTTGTGTCCATTCTGGTAGCGCAGTAATGACAAGTGGATGTTCGGATTTATAAATTAAATTAGTACTCCAGCTAGCATCCCGTGTTATCCCTGTTGGTATTGTGTAGAACTAGCATTACACAAAGGTTGATGGTTCAAATTACACTTTTTCCCTCTCTCTTGCTTACATCTGTGATTTTTCGGATGATTACAGATTTATTTTTCTTTGTTTTTCACCTGTAATGGAAGCTAATATTAATGTTAAGCATCCAGTCTTTCTCTGAGGGTCTCCCCACAGCGAGCTTTCATGACAATTGATTAGTTTTTAATTTACTTATATTTAGGGGTCATGATGTGCGGGTTGGCGAAGCACTTCTCGTGGGTGCCGGCTTGATAAAATAAAAGCAAAGTTGCATCCTATTAATTACAATGTAGATGCTAAACTGTGAAATCTAGCTACACCGATATGTGATACAATGATAAATACCTCAGTAACATATTTTTCCAACTCTTGTAATTACACTAAAAAAACTACAGCCTCGCAATATAATCCTTTCACATTAATATTTTTTCTTTCAGCAGAGTGTCAATATATAGATGCTTCACTGTGCTTTCAAAAGCTACGTTTGTTGTATGGCAAGCTGGTGGCATACGGCAGATTTAATTAAGACACATCGAATAAACATCTGTTGTCGCATCTCTTTACGAGATCTGGCAAGGGGCATGACATCACTGCCTGTCTTCTGCTGTACACAAAATTAATGTCCGGCTCTATGTGTATCTTCTGCCTAAAAATTAACCATTCTGTGTCGCTGTTCCAAGAAGCAGCTGAGCATTAAGCATGTAGTTAATTTTATCATGTGTTTGTGCAGTTAAACTCTGTTGTAGTGCCTCTTCCCCCAGTGCTGTGCCAACCCTGCTTAGCTCCAAAAATTTTCAGTGAACAAATCTTCCATTTCTATGGATTACAGAAGTTAAATGTCAACTCCTACAAAATAAATTGTTTAATTTAGGCTTCCGCTATATCTATTTACCTATGCTGATAACATGAGCCAAGGCTCGACAAAACAAAAGAAAAAATAGTCTCTATAGCTCTGTTCACATGGGAAATAGAAAAGTGGGTTTAAAACCTACTTCAAGAATATTCACCCATGACTGTTTTCCGTTTCTTTCCTTTTGAAGGGAAAAAATCGTCAAGCTGATGTACACTCCCAATACTACCGCAATATTTGCACATGTGACATCCAACCATTAATTATTACATTAGCATTGTAGCATTTTGCTAAAGCTTTTCTCCCCATTTTCGCTTTTTTGCAAAAGGAATTTTTTTATCTAGCTTAAACCCTGGTGTAAGCGTTAATACATACAAGCAATGGAATTGGGTGAACCAGCAATATTAACATTAATTTGCTATTAGATCCATTTGTGTGCCTCGGCATCAATTAAAGCCAGGGCCTTGGCTAGAGAAGGCAACTGTCCCAGGCGGCTCTCAAGTTATAATCTGGCCCTTGAACATGGACAAAAAAATTGTGACAGAATTTAAAAAATGGAAAATATATGCTCGTTATTCTTTTAGTTTTAATATGTGAATTTTGTTTCAGGTTGATCCGAAGTACCTGAGGAATCTGCGGTACTCTCGCAAGTGTAACTTGAAGATAAGACGGCAAAAAGAGGCACAGGCAAGAGCAGCAGCAGCGGCAGCTGCTGCTGCAGCAAGTCAAGAGACTGGGGTAGTCGCAGCTCCGTCACCAAAGAAGTGATTTTGTGACGTTCATGTTTCATAAGAAGTAATAAAGTGTATTTGTGAAATTTTTAAACCTTTTTTCCTTCAGTGTGTTAAAATCTTAATATGCTGACAGTCCTTGTATGAAAGATGAACGTTTGAACATAGGTGCAGTTTTTTTGTGTTCATGTTTATTGAGTTTGGGTTCTTCGCTATCAATTCCAAATAACATAAGTTTCTCCCCCCAGTAAATAGAAAAAATTTTCACTCTTGGGCCGTGACATTACTTTTTTTTTTGTCAATCATGACTCCCGCCATACTGTTGGATGCCTTATCTACAAAGTGTCCCACCACAGTTGGAATTTTTCATTCAGCTCAGTTCCCTAGTGGCAAAGCCTGCGAACTGAACTGTGGATGTCAAGTTGTCTTGTTTTAGCAAATAATTCATCGAAAACAAACATCGGAACCAGCACAGAAGTTTTCACTTGTTCTGCCATATATTCTAAATATTAGAGTACTCGTATGGTATAGGTGCGGACCCAGGCAACACCACCCTCCACACGAAGCTTGTGGCATCAATGAAGGCGGCCATTTCTCCTATTGCCATTGGATGTATCGGTCTGCTATATGGCAATAGGTGAAATGGCGATTTTTTTTTACAGTGAAGGTTTCGATCAGTGAGACTCAACCTACTAACCACAGATGCCAAGCATGCATAAAATATTAAAATTTTGAAAAAATTAATTGAAAGTTAAAATTAATTACAACTTCGAATTATTCAAAACTAAATTTGAATTAATTTAAAATTATAACACTTTCAATAAGTAACATACTTAAGAAATTGCATGATCTCTAAATGTTTCGTGGTTCCTTCAAGTGATGTAGAAATGTGTTTGGGCCGCTTAAGTACACTCGAACTGTATCACGCATCATTCAAATTATCCGTAATTATGCCGTGGATTATATATATACTTGAGTAATCTGGGAATGTGCCGGGTGTAACTTGAGTGATGCAGAGCCGCACTGGGGGGTCGCTTAAGTGCTCTAAAACTGTGCGAACTGTCACTCAGATTTCTAAATGTGTTGCGGGTCAGTCAAGGTATGTGTGCAAAAAAAATAAGACTGCAAGAAATCACCATTTCACCTATTGCCATACAGCAAACCGACACATGCGATATCTTTTTTTGCAATGCATTCAATGGCAAAAGGAGAAATGGCTGCCTTCATTGATGTCATAAGCTTTGTGTGTAGGGTGGTGTTACCTGGTACCATACGAGTACTCTAAAATACGAGTAAATTTAGAATATATGGCAGAACAAGTGAAAACTTCTGTGCAATGTGTCACTCAAGGGATTTCTTAAACGATCTGTGAATGCCGCAGGCCTACTTGTGTGATCTGAAAATGTGCCACGGGCCCCCTAAATATTGTGGAATTGTGCCACCAAAACGATCTGTAAATGTGTCGTTTAGTTCATTTTTACAAAATTAGGTTTGAGGGGGCAGGCCACATCAGATAACGCTGGGCCATGGCTTAGAGCATAGTTTCCCATCCTTTTTGTCCCATCGCAATCTACCCCGTAGGATCCTATATTATGACCGTAGTTTCTACCGGGGCCCCCCCAGGCGGGCGTTAACGCCCACGTTGGAATCACTGGCTTAGAGGGTGGGTCACGACAAATTTCTTAAAAAGAAATTGAGTTCTTAGCCTTCGGATAGCATTGAAATTAACAGAAATTGATTATAATAGTGTAATGGTATTTTCTTTCGCAATTTTGATTTAAAAAATGTATTTTTTGCATTTAAAAAGATTTTTTGATCATTTGGGGAAGGATCCCTATGTTCCCCTCCTAGTGTAGTGTCTCTGATCCCACCAATATGTGATAGGAGGTAGTGGGGCAGATGACGAAATTTCGCTGACGGGGGGGATGTCGGTCAAAATGTCGTAAAAAATTGCTGAGAGAGACGTTGACGAAAAATACTTGAACGGCTCCTTAACAGTTACTGAAATTGTAAACGTTTGCCTAAATGTCTCATTTCTGAATAAAACTCCCTCTGGTTATCTTGCGTGCAATTAATTTTTTTTCCACCTTTAAAAAAAATTCCCGTCACTTCATGAAGTCGTCCCACAAAATTTCACAATTTTATTTCGCCTGTAGGCTACTTTAAAATTGATTTTTTTTTAATTATGCCCCCCCCCCCCGTTTTAGTTGAGTTGGAAAAAATTATTGTAGTGGTGGTTTTTTTTTTTGACAAAAGTAACGCCATCTGTTGTGTAAGTTGGTGAAAATGACATCACTAAGAGCGCGCGCAGGCGACCTGTTTTCATCGTAACCCTACGCTAGTAGCTACATACATATATATTTTTTTATTGTGATTGGTGCTGCCATCTGTACTATGCATTCAGTACTGGATACTGCGCCAGAATAACTGGATGAGAATTTTCTGGGATAATCTTTCGAGGAGAGCCCCTGTGCTGTTTTTAGGGGCTCTTTATCTGTTAACCTCTGCATGGGCAAGAGGCGGCGCCCCCCTCCCCGGGCTATCCACCAAACCCAATAAGGAAAATGGCCTATTGGGTTTGGTGGATAGCCCGGGGAGGGGGTCTTTCAGACTATTCTGATATATTTTTCTGTTTTTTAACAATATAAACAATATACGCTGGGTAAGGGAGCGGGCAACGCCCCCGCCCATGCTTATTGCTTGGACCCAGGGCCTATTCATATGAATATATGGCCCCATATCCTGAGACCTTTGGTTTGCCTCCAGGCCAGACTTTTCACGGGGCTCCATCTGTAGTTAATTTATAGCGTGAAAAAACAAAAAAAAAAAAATTATGAGAATTGTCCCAGGGCTGGAGCCCTGTCAGTCCTGTCTAGTTTCCCAAACTTATTGTTCCATCGCCCCACCCCAAAATCAAGCCCACCCAATATAGGATCCTATGGGTGGATACACACTAACATACTAAATACGCATTGCTCTGCTACCTCCAAAACTTTCCATTGCCCGAAAGGGGGGGGGGGGGCTTTCCATTTTGGGAAACGACTGGAGACATAGGTAGCAGCACCATAAACAGGGGGAAGGGGGGGATGTGAAGCACATGTTCCCTCATCCCTTCCCAAAACAATTGAAGATCAAAGTTTTTGTTTATAGGTGCTTATATACACAGCATCGTTATACACGGGAGGCTCTAATAAAGTTTGTGAAGGGTCGGAGGCCCACTTATGAATATACACAGGGCCTGTTTCCAGCCTGGGTAAACGGGCACGTGCATACAGTTTAGAGGGCCCTAAAATCAGCTGCCTCTTGCATCATAGGCATAGCCCCCACACGCTCCCTCTACCTCAAGGGCCCAAAAACTGATATTTGCCCACTACCCGAACTGGCCCTCAGTCCCCAAACGGTTGAGCACACCCCCCCCCACCCCGTTGCCTTAGAACATATATAATTCAACCCATGACCTGCGGGTCAAATTATAGGCGGAGATAGACTTGGAAGTCTGGAGGGGGGCACAGTCATTATTGCTGGGGGGGGGGGCTCGATGATGATGATGATGTCAATTCATATATACATTTATACATTAGATCAGTCGACTCCCCCCACACCCGCCCGCACCCCGTATCTCCGCCCATGGGTCAAATATGGCCATCTGATGTGGTCCGTGGCCTCAAACTGCTGCATAATTCATTTTTACAAAATTTAATTAAGTTTGAGGTTAATAACCAGATTCCTTGTGACCCGCGGCACATTCTTAATTCACCTCAGTGATCCACGGCACATTCCCAGAGCACTTGAGTCGGGAGGGGTAACCTTAGCTTTTTTCAGCAGCGACCTAAAATCAACAATAACATCATCTTCGCGACCCATGGGATTGCTTAACTGTATTTTTGTGAGTTTGTACAACTCAAGCCCTGAGAAGGGCCCGTTAATCTAGATTGAGACGGGACCCATAGCTCAAGAGTCCCTGGCTATAAGTAGATTTGTACGACCCGCGTGTGTGTGTGTCTAGGAAGCCCCTGCGAATCCAGTTTGAAACGTGACCCATAGCTGACGAATTCCTGGCTGCAAGTGATTTTTTACGAAGTCCATGCGAATCAAGTTTGGTACGTGACCCCCACAAGAATGGGATCCGGTTGAAATTTTATAGAATTTATCAGGTTTGGCCACAGAAAAACCCCCTGGCCCGGCGACCCATGATGGTTTTAAGACGGCTCTGCCCGCAGTTTAAGAATTTCTGACTCTTTCCGAGTTTGAGTCATGCCCCCAAGGCCACCGTATTTGCCTTTTCGGGGCCCCTCTTGAAAGGGTTATTATTATACAAAACAAGTATGATTTTTTTGGGCCCTTATTCGGCTCGGGCCCGGGGGCAGTGCCCCGTTTGCCCTATCCTGGTTACGGCCCTGCATGCCCCATAGCTCAAGAGCTCTAGCTGTTAGTTGATCTGAATGACCCATCTCGGAAGCCCTGAGTGAACCATTGCACACTTCCAGACAGGGCCGTAGCGTACCTTCTTGGAGCCCCGGAGCAGAAATTATCTTGAGGGATGGCCCCCCTTAAAAAGGAAAAAATTATGCAATATCAGTGCACATTTTTTGTGAGGCCCTTTTTTGCTCGGGGGCCCCGGTTGCCAGACCACTTAAGTGACTCGTGGCACATTCTTACCCGCAACACATTGCCAGACCACTCAAGTGACCCGCGGCACATTCACAGATAACTTCACATGCTTACAGGTAATTTAAGCAGAATGCAATAATGTAAATGCCCCCCCCCCCCCCCCGGAACATCGCTTCGACCTGGAGCCACAGATTTTAAGCAGGGCCATTTTTAGAGCATCATTGGCTCCCGGACCAAATAGCTTTTCCTCATAGGCGGTGATAGACTTGGAATTCTGGGGGTGCGCGGTCATTATTGCTGGGGGGGGGGGGGCGGCACGATGATGATGATGATGTCAATTCATATATATATATATACATTAGATCAGTCGAACCCCCCCCCCTCGTATCTCCGCCCATGCTTTTCCTTGAAGCTCTACCTGGCGAATTCTCGACATTTTGGTGAGGGCCCCACCCTCTCGTCCTCGTCTTGAGCCCCCGGGCCGGCCCGTGCTTTAAACCGGTACTGAAACCATACTGAGTAGGCCTAGGTACAGAGTGACCCAAGTTTATCAGGGGAAAAAAAAAAAAAATTTCACTGCCCCAGGTGAGGATCGAACTCACGACCTTCAGATTGCTCAATGAGCGATTATGAGACTGACGCGCTGCCTACTGCGCTACTGAGGCATGCTGCTACTGAGTGTACTTAACTATATAAATACGTTAACGTTTCTCTTCAAAGAATTTTTGACGGTGATTACAACCAATAATTAACTAAAAATTTATAATTGGATTATATCAAATTATTTTTATAATTCATGGTATTTTTTCGAAATTATTTTCTCACAAAAGAAAAATAATTTTTTTTCAAACTGGTTTTATTCGAGTGACCATATGACCCGTGTTTTTTCCCGGGACATTTCCATGTGCTTTCAATTTTTTATTTTCTACACTCAACAACCTTAAAAAATGTGCTAGTGATGAATGACAGCGTTGGCGACATGTAGCTGTTTTGGCATAGTAGAAAACTTGGCGACGAAAAAAACAAGGTATACAGTCGAATCCCGTTATATGAACCATTACAACGAACTCCAAGAGACCGGAGAAATCACTTCGTTATAACGAAATTTCGTAAAAACGAATTCCATTATTACACGGTACATTGTTCCTATGTAAACTTATCTGAGGGTTTCAAAGTTTTCGTGCTAACGAGATTTCCTCTATAGCGGTATTCGTTGAAACGGGAAGCGACTGTATTTGGAATCAGGCTTTTCGAATAGAACGTCATAAGAAATGCCGAAATTTTGTTGGGTTTTCCACAACATCAATAATTTTAAAACTTGAATTGAATTTTTGATTTTCGAAATATTGAGTTTGCTTAGAGATACGAAGCCCAGAAAATTAAATGCAGTAGAATATCGTATAAACGTTATTAATACCAAATTATTAAATTTGTTTATAAATTAAAACGTTATTATAACAAAAATCTCGTTTTAACGGACACTTTTCTAATCCCCAAGATAAGTTAACATAAGAACAATGTATAAAACTGGAATTTCTTTATAACGAAATTTCGTTATTACGGAGTGATTTCTCCGGTCTCTTGGAGTTCGTTATAACGGGATTCTGCTGTATAAAATAATGAGCCAGACCCACTTTTGAGGTGGATATCCCCCATGCAATAACATTAATTTCAGCTTTTTTATTTATATCTTCTCAAGCACGAAAATGAAAATTAATGTCTCCGTATTGTCTTATATTATCCAATTACATCTCAATCCATATACACTGCTCAAAACAATTAGGGGAGCACATGGTTTTAACAAAATATACCGATAAGTAACATAAAATGAATCATCCATAATTTAAAGCCTAGCAGGAAACGGAAGAAGAAAACTTCATATGCAAATCAAAGTTCATGACGTCAAAAACCAGAAAAAGGAGATAAGGGCAGAAATCGGGATGTTGCAGAAACGTCTGTTTTACTGCCGTAACTGTGAAATTCGATTGCGCAGTATTTTTTTTTGAGACAAGGTGACTTGAGGATGTCTCAACAACGTGATTTCCCGGAATCCATGGCATGGCGTGTTCCATAGGCAGACTGGAATCCGGGCAAACACAACGTAGTGTCGCGGACGCTGTTGGAGTCGCCAGAAGTGTTGTTGCAAGGCTGTGGAATCGATTCCAAGAAACGGGAAATGTTAGACGTCGACCAGGGCAAGGTCGGCGACGCGCCACTACAGCAACTGATGACCGGTATGTACGGTTAACAGCCCGTCGAAACAGAAAAGAGAATGCTACGCAGCTGCAAAGACGGTTGCTCTTGGCAATAGGACGAAGGGTGTCCAGCCAAACAGTACGTAATCGGCTTCATGAGGGAGGGCTCTATGCACGTAGGCCAATGGTCGGCATTCCGTTGACCCCATGACACCGTGCGGCCCGAAGAAGATGGGCTGCTGAACATCGAGATTGGCAACATGATTGGAGCCAAGTGCTGTTTACAGACGAGTCCCGATTCAGTCTGGAGTGTGACACCCGACGTGTTCTGGTATGGAAGGACAGGGGCACTCGAAATAATCCGCATTCGTTCGTGAAAGGTCACAATACAGACGAGCTGGTTGGATGGTATGGGGTTGGAATCAGCATAGGCGGACGTACGGACCTGCATATCATTCGTAATGGCACTTTGACGGCCCGAAGGTTGAGCAATTCAAGTGAAAGAACACAACAATATATTCAATAAAAAAAAACTGAACGAAAAATAATTTCACACAAAAGTCCGCATTTGCAAATAATAAATTCTCAACATGAAATTCCCGGTTATAATCATCCCAAATTTTATCTTAGGGGCCGTTCAAGTTTGCCGTAAGCAAATTTTTAGCCATTTTTGACCCCTCCCCCCTGTCAGCAAAAGTCAGGAAAACTCTGACCCCCCCCCCCGGTCGGCAAAATTTCGTCATCTCAGCTCTGCCCCTCTGAATCCTAATCCTAACGTATATTGTTGGGATCAGAGACGCATACGGGGGGGGGGGGGGGGGAACGGCGGCATAAGCACTACTGCCCCCCCCGACGATTTTTATTTGAAGGCGACCCACCCTCTAAGCCAATATAATGATAAATCGCACAAAGACCCTTGGCCCGCGGACCAAATATGGTCCTAGGGTTTATCTGATACGGCCTGCCCTCCTCAAACCTAATTTAGTAAAAAAAAAATTAACTAAGCGGCACATTTACAGATCACTTAAGCGTCCCGTGGTACAATTCCAGAACATTTAAGCATCCCGTGGCACATTGTCAGATCACTTAAATGACCCGGGACATAGTTCCAGAACACTTAAGCGATCTGTAAATGTGCCGATCCCTTGAGTGACATGTGACGTAGTTTTAGAGCACTTAAGTGGCCCCCAGTGCGTTCTACATCACTCAAGTTATCCGCGGTACATTCTCAGATTATATAAGTAATCCGCGGCATATAATTACGGATCACTTGAGTGATGAGTGGCACAGTTCCAGAGCACTTAAGTGGCCTCAGGAAAACAAGAAAGAAGCTTTGGCCCACCAGTGGTTACCTTCACTGGTGGGGCAAAAAGAAAGGCTAGTGGGGCAAAATCCCATCGGTTAACATGTAAAAAAAAAGCCTGTGTCGACCACAGGACCGTCTTAGGACCCTGCGTAGAAAATTCTCGAAAAAATTCAAACGTATTTCTAATTTTTCGGAGTCCACTCTTTCCTTGTGAAGGCGCTGATTGAATAACCCTGTGGGGGGGGGGTGCCCTATTTTTATCTCCAGCTCGTGCTGCCTGAACTAGTATTTCCACAGTTTGATTCATAGTGGAGGTGCTGCCATCTAGGTTAGAAATTAAAGACGACTCAAGCGGTGATAACAATATTAGGATCGAAAAGCAGAAATTTTCATTCAGTACTGTTCCCTACGAGTGAAGCCCAGAAACTGAACTGAATGGCAAGTTCAGTTCGTTTTTCGGGGCATAAGGAAACGTCCAAAACAAAGAACCTAGAATAAAGCAGACGACAGCAGAAATTTTCCTTCAGTACTGTTCCCTATGAGCACAGCCCACAAATTGAACTGAATAGCAAGTTCAGTTATTTCTTCAGGGCATAAGGAGACGTCCAAAACAAAGAACCTATCGTCATTTTGGTGTTTAGAAATTCATTTGCAAGTTCACGAATTCATCGCGAGATGGCTGCTCATACACCAATAGGTCTCATCACGGCCGTAGCGTACCCTCTAGTGTACCCGGGCAGATATTTTCTTGTGGGCCTCTTAGAATAGAAAAAATTATGCAAAATAAGTGTAAATTTTTTGTCAGGCCACCATTCGGATCCGTGTCCGGAAAATTCACCGCTATGCAATTCGATGCTAGGAAAATTCACCGACAACAGTTCAACACGAAGCTACCGAGTCCGTGAGCGACCGAGCGAGCGAAATAGTGAGGGAGTGAGTGAGCGAGATATCAAGTGAGTGGGTGAGTGAATGAGTGAGCGGGTGAGTGAGGGAAATAGGCACCGGAACATAGGGAATGAGGCCATTCGAGCCCCCCAATAAAGTTTATAAGGGGACTGAGGCCCTCCGATCATTTCTGAAAAAAACAATGCAATGCACCATCCTCCTCCTGCATACACGCTTGAGTCCCGTATATACGGGACGATCAGCAATTTTCAGCCACTCCAATGTTTTCTTCACGTCGGCGCCTCTGGTGACGGAGCGAGTGAGTGGGGGATTAGGGTAAGTGACTGAATTACCCACTGGGGAAGCGAGTGACTGAGCGTGTGGGTGAGTGAGTGGGCGAGTGGGTAACTGAGCGACCGATATGACTGACTGGAGACGCGAGTGGCTCAGGGGGAGTGGATGAGTGAGCGAGCGTTGTGACTGAGCGATTGGGAGATTGGGTGGGTGAATGAGTGGGCGAGCGAGCTACTGAGTCCGTGAGTGAGTGAGTGAGTGAGCGAGCGATTGAGTGGGCGATTGGTTTGACGAGTAAGCGATTGAGTGAGTGGGCGAGTGGTTTGGCAAGTAAGCGAGCGGTTGGGTGGGTGAGTGAGCTACTGAATCCGTGAGCAGTAGATTGAGTGGGAGATTGGAACAATGAGTGGGCGAGCGAGTGAGTGAGCTACTGATTCCCGTGAGTGAGTGGGTGAGAGAGTGAATGGGTGAGTGAGGGATTGGTCGAGCGAGTAAGTGAGTGTTCGTGTGAGTGAACCGGTGAGTCACCCACGAGTTTTTTATGTGCAAGAATTGGATGTTTAAAACGAGATAATTTCACACACAGCTGTGGTTCCCAACTTCGAGGCGCAAATGCGAGTCGATCTCCCCGTTAAAAAGTCTCGCCACAGAGAGCAACAGGCCTACAAACAGTACAAATATACAGTCACTATACATCACTTCTGAGATATAGATGGCAGCACTGAAAAATCATACGCAACACTAGATACTCACTCAGACTGTTAGGTACACACACTTACAATTCCGGCACAACTCGCTAGGTAGTAAATTGACTATGGCGATAGACCTGAGTTGTGCTCGGTATTTAAAAAAAAAAAAAAAGAAGCTTTTGAGCATGGCTTTCACAATAAGAAACTGAGGCTTTCTTTTACCAGTTTTGCTGATGGAGAAAATTAAATTGAATTTAAAACTCGACTTTCTATCCGGATTTGCATTCCTCCCAGCGAGGGGCGTTGGGGCTCCGATAAGGATAATGAATTGCGATCAAATAAATTTTGAGATTTTGATTTCAACGTATAAGCCACGCTTCGCGGTTTCTGTCGGTAATTTTATAACGGTGTTCTTTGTTCTCACCTAGAACACTGCTGCCTCCTGAATTTTTCCGCGCGGCAGTTGCCCTACTTCTCTAGTTCCGAGCTTACACTGGGCGAAGGGGGTTTTTATGCTTTTTTTGGGCCCCACTTGGTTGGAAACACCTACTAACATTTACATTCTGAATGTCGAAGTTTTTGACTAGATCTCATTGTCATGAGGTCCACTCTGCTCTTGAGGTCTCGGGAAATGCCCTGGACCCATGCGTTCAGTCGGCACTGGCTCTAACTACATGCAGTGCTTACATCGGAAGGCTGATAGTGCAACAGCCCTGGGGGCCTCATGATGAAGGTATATGTATATATTTTTTACATGATAAAATTGGTAGTTGTAAATGATAAAAATTCTCTCATTTTTATGATGATTTAATTACCAGAAGAAATTGCTTCAAAATGGACGAAATAATTTCAAAGTAATTAAATGTCTTCAATTATTTCGGCCCCCTCCCCTGCTTAACCGGGTTCCCGTTGGCCCATTGTACACTGAATTAAGCCGTTGTGAATTTCCGAATGCAGAGTTGTTGGCCCGTGGACTTCGTGGGGAGTTCTAATTTTTCCCGCAATGTTTGATGGTTTGAAAACCCCTGGAGTTGGTTATATAAAAAAAATTAAAATTTATTTTTACAGATAGTGCAATTTGAGAATTAAGACTAATATATTCTGCATTCCTTTTTGCACATATTAAACTAATCACAGAGAAAAAAGTAAATCGGCAATGTAAAGATGTATAAGCAGCTTAGCAACGGGAAGTGTCCATCGAGCTTATATTACTGGGGGGCGGGGCTAACGGGAAAGATCCATGTTCCCCAGACCCATGTTCTCTTTCTCGTTTACCCCGACTAAGACGCCTTCATATACGTGTATAAAGGGGTTCTAGCCCCGCTGGAGGGAGTATGACGTCAGCGGTCTCTGCCTTAGCAGTGCTGAGAACGGTGTCCCCCAACATCTCCGTTGAAAGATCACGTGACTCGGTGCAAACAAACACGATCCCCCATAGAGATCACTGTTAAAATTGCCGATTTTAGCACAGAAATGCGGAAATTTAGTGGGGTTTTCCGCCACATCAATTGTTTTAAAAATTGAATTGAATTTTTGATTTTCGAAATATTGAGTTCGCTTAGAGATACGAAGCCCAGAAAATTAAATATAAAATAATGAGCCAGACCCACTTTTGAGGTGGATATTCGTGCAATAACATTGATTTAAACATTTTATTTATATCTTCTCAAGCACGAAAATGAGAATTAATGTCTCCGTATTGTCTTATGTTATCCAATTGCATCAATCCATATAGTTTAGGGTGTTTTGAAAGTATTTATGGACCCATAAATTACATCCCGCAGCTTTAATGAAGCATTTTTTGAAGCAAAAACAGGCAGATCCATTCATTTCTGTTTCTTTAATTTACATTTTGTTCCTTTCATAAGTCACATGTGGCATTCCTTTCATATGAGAGTAATTAAAGATAATTCCAAAATTAATGAAAGAGATACTTTCAGTTCCAAAATAAATGAAAGTGATAATTTCAGCATTAACGAAAGATAATTCCAGAATTAATTACAAAGACAACTCCGTAATTAATTAAAGGCAACTCTACAATTTATAAACGAGATACTTTCAGCATTGACGAAATCGATAATTTCAAAATTAATGAAAGTGATAATTCCGGAATTAATGAAAGTGATAATTCCGGAATTAATGAAAGTGATAATTCCGGAATTAATGAAAGATGATTCCAGAATAAATGAAAGATGATTCCAGAATAAATGAAAGATGATTCCAGAATAAATGAAAGATGATTCCAGAATAAATGAAAGATGATTCCAGAATAAATGAAAGATGATTCCAGAATAAATGAAAGATGATTCCAGAATAAATGAAAGATGATTCCAGAATAAATGAAAGATGATTCCAGAATAAATGAAAGATGATTCCAGAATAAATGAAAGATGATTCCAGAATAAATGAAAGATGATTCCAGAATAAATGAAAGATGATTCCAGAATAAATGAAAGAAAAATTTTAGTTTTAATGAAACAGATAACTTCAGCATTAATGAAAGCAATAATTCCACAATTAAGAAAAGGGATTATTCCGAAATTAATGAAAGAAAAATTCTAGAATCAATTAAAGAGATAATTCCAAATTAATGGAAGAAAAAAAAATTATAGAATTAATGGAAGAAAAAATTATAGAATTAGTGGAAGAGATAATTCCAAAATCGATGAAAGAGGTAAATTCAGAATTAATGAAGTAATACTTCCAAAATAATTGAAAGCGATAATTCCGATCCAGCATTAATGAAAGATAATTTCAGATTGATGAAAGTGATAATTAAAGCGGTAATTCCAGAATTAAAGGAAGAGATAATTCCAAAATTAATGAAAGAAAAAATTCTAGAATTAATGAAAGAAAAAAATTCTGGAATTAATGAAAGAAATAATTTTAACATCGATGAAATAAGTGATAATTCCAAAATTAATGAAAGTGATAGTTCCAGAACTAATGAGATATAATTTCAGAATCAATGAAAGAAATAATTCCAGCATTAATAAAATAAATAATTTCACTATTAATAAAAGAAATAATTTCAGTATTAATAAGAGAAATAATTCCAGAATTAATGAAAGAAAATTCAAGAATTGATGAAAGAAAATTCAAGAATTGATGAAAGAAATTTTTCAGCATTAACAAAAGATATTATTCCAGCATTAATGAAATAATTTAATCTCTTCACCTTTAAATGAGTTCTCTATCCTTTTTTTTAATCTTTGAAACTCAATATTTAAGCCGGGTTTTCCTAGGAGTAAAACTTTTGCGTCGTGTGCAGCGTGAAAACGCTCATTGTCTAAAAACCTGAAATTCAGGTTTTTTGACCAATCAGCATTTTTACGCTGCGTGCGCTGTAGAAAGCTGCTCCTAGGAAAACCGGGCTTTAGAGACCGAACTGTACATTTCTATGGGCAAATGAACTTTGAGTTCACCGAGTCACGTGGTTTCCTTGCATTTGATGTCTAAAGCCGGGTTTTCCTAGGAGCAGATTTCCTGTGCCGCGCGCAACGTGATTCTCCATGCGCGACACACCGTTCACTCACCAATAAGAAAAGCAGTATGACTGTCTTCCTACAGAGCGCAATACGGCTCACGACAGCGCTTTACGTCGGACGTTATTGGCCGACTGCTTCTGGAGGAATAAAATGCGTCGTGCGTTTTGCCGATGTTGCTTCACTCTTGAGTGTTTTCTTTCCCTTCAAACCGGAGCATGCAGACGACAGAGTGGCTGATGTCAAGGCCATATACTATAATATAGCCTTCCTGATTTGATGCGCCACGCTAGGAAAACACAAATGCGTAGCGTCGTTATGTAACACGTTTCTGCCGGTACGAAATGGCCTAATTCGGTACACGCGGCACAAAAAACCTATTCCTAGGAAAACCCGGCTTTAGCCGTCGCGGCGGCTGGATGCTCCCTCCAGTATTATAAGCTCGATGCTTCCATTTTGGCGATAATTAGCGTTATTCCGTATTTCTGAGCTTAATTTACCATATTTTTCTCGAGCAAATATGGTCAGTCTACTAATGATGACTCTTCAGCACATAAAGACTGAATAGATGTCACTGCAGGGGGGGGGGGGTGTCAAAAATGGCTAAAAATCTGCTTACTTAATATTTGAATGGCCCCAAATATAATTTAAGAAATCGACATATTACCAAAACCTAAAACCGTTTTAGGCTTTCGTAGAATATCGATTTTTTAGGGTGATCATGCGTCCCGTATTTCTCGGGACAGTCCCGGTTTTCTTGGTTTTTCTAGCCGTCCCGACTTTTTTGCAAAAGTGACCCGGTTTTTCCAGTTTTTTACATGGCGCCTACTTAGATTTTTATTCTTCATTGAAGTCAAAGATTGAAATTATTTTTCATCTCATAAAATTATATTATGATAATTACAGTTATAAATAAGAACATTAATCTCCCACATTTGTCTTGTTTAACGTTTTATTTCGTGGAATTCATTTTAATCCATTGCAATTTGCAGTAACGCTTCGTTTCTCGCCATTGCGATTTTCCGCAATTTCAGCAATACTTGGCAATTTTGTACGCTTTTAGCGTTGTTCTGGCGATAATTGGCGATGTCCCGTATTTTCCCGTATTTGGAATTCCAATTACCTGTATTTCTTTCAACAAAATATGGGCAGCTAACTAAAACATTGCAAAAGCCCAATACACTTTTCTCACCTTATGGTAATTCCTTATTATATAAAGACTCATTAGATGTCACTGCAAACAGTTGGTTGTCTGTAACAAATATAATTAAACAAATCGCCATTCTACCAATGCCTAGAACGTAGTAAAAGCCCAATACACTTCTCTAAGCTTATGATAATTCCTTGGTATATAAAGACTCGTTAGATGTTATTGCAAACAGTTGGTTGTCTGTAACAAATATAATTAAACAAATCGACATTCTACCAATGCCTAGAACGTAGTAAAAGCCCAATACACTTCTCTAAGCTTATGATAATTCCTTGGTATATAAAGACTCATTAGATGTCACTGCAAACAGTTGGTTGTCTGTAACAAATATAATTAAACAAATCGACATTCTACCAATGCCTACAACGTAGTAAAAGCCCAATACACTTCTGTAAGCTTATGATAATTCCTTGGTATATAAAGACTCGTTAGATGTCACTGCAAACAGTTAGTTGTCTGTAACAAATATAATTAAACAAATCGACATTCTACCAATGCCTACAACGTAGTAAAAGCCCAATACACTTCTGTAAGCTTATGATAATTTCTTAGTATATAAAGACTCGTTAGATGTCACTGCAAACAGTTAGTTGTCTGCAACAAATATGTTATTGCTTATTGTGGTGCACTGCAAATAATATCGCGTGCTGTATTGCTTGCTGTAATGCAACGTTATTCCGTATTGCGGTGCATTGCGTACTATAGTCTTTTGTTTATTGCGATGCATCGCATAATAAGCCGTATTGCGAATTGTGGTGCAGGTAGTATGCTGTATTGCTTATTGTGGTGCACTATATTACTGATTACAAACATCACTGATTGTGATGCTTTATGTGCTATAGTGTACTCAGTGCTGTGTTGCTTATTGTAATGCAGTGCTAATGGTATATTATGGCTCATTGCGTATTATGGTGCTTTGCTTATTACGATACATCGCGTATTGTGCTGTATTTCGGTGCTGCCTTGCTTATTTTGTGAATAGTGTCTGTAGCGTATTAAACTTTATTAGAAGATGTATTAGTTTATTCTTTTGCTCATCGTAATGCATGTTTATTATTATGTATTGTGGTGCATTGCATATTATGGTGCTTTGCCTATTGCGATGCATCGCGTAATGTACTGTATTGCGTATTTTACTTGTGCATTACTTACCATGGGGCACTACTTATTTTGCTGTATTGCCGATGGTGGTGTATTGCGTTTTGTGCTGTATTTCTCATTATGGTGCACTGCATATAGTAGTAGTATTGTGCTTTATTGCTGATGGTGGTGTATTGCGTTTTGTGCTGTATTTCTCATTGTGGTGCGCTGCATATAGTAGTAGTAGTATTGTGCTTTATTGCTGATGATGGTGCTTTCTGTGTTGAAATTCACCGCGTATAGTGGTATATTTCTTATTGTAATGCACTGCATATAGTGGTGCGTTATTTATTGTGTATCACCTATCCTTGAGTATAACGTTCGTATTGTGGTGCATCGAGTATTATGCTGTATTTATGATGGCAGCGTATTACTTATCGAAATCAGACTGGGAAACTGGCAATTGAATGACTATTTTGGTGCACTGTAAATATTAGTCAATTGCTCATTGTTATGCATTACGTATTTCAGTGCATCACGTGCCATATTGCTTATTTTAATGCAGTGCTTATGGTGTATTGGGGGTTCATTGCGTACTGTGGTGCAATGCTTATTGTCCTGTGTTGCCTATGGTGGAGGTGTATTTCTTATTGCCGATGTGGTACATTACGCATTGTGTTGTTTTGCTTATTGCGGTGGTGGCGTGCAATACAATTGCTTAATGTGGTGCCCTGAATATAGTGGTGCATTACTTTTTGCGGTGCCCTGAATAGATAGGGTGCACTACTTATTGTGCTATATTGCCTATGATGTTTTGTGCATTGCTTATTGTACTGAATCGCCGATGGTGGTGCATTGCTTATTGTACTGAATCACCGATGGTGGTACATTGCGTGTTTTATGTGCCGTATTTCTTATTGTAGTGCATTGCGCAAATAATGGCACATTGTGCATTGCAGCGCATCACGTGATGTACTGCTTATTGTAATGCAGTGCTTTTGCTCTTTGCGTATATTATGATGCTTCGCTTATTGCGATGCTGAGCGTATTGCGGTGAATTACTTTTTATGCTGTATTGCATGCTTTTTATGCTGTATTTTCGTAGTGCTGTATTGCTTAATCTAATGCTTTGCTTATTATGGTGCATTGCTTATTATGTGGCATGCATCGCGTATTGCGCATTGTGGTGCATCGTGTGCTGTATTGCTTATTATAATGCAGTGCGTATTGCGTATCGTGCTGTATCGCTAATTGTGGTGCATTGCTGATTGTGGTGGTGCGTTACTTATTGTGTATCGCCTATCCTTGTGTATAATATATATGTATTTGCGGTGCATCGAGTGTTATGCTGTATTTCATATTGTTATACATTATAGTGCATCGCGTGCTGTATTTCTCATTGCAATGCAGCTCTTATTGCGTATTGGGCTGTATTGCTTATTGCGGTGCAGTTAAAATAGTTGTTAATCGTTGATTATAGTGCATCGCTTTCTTATCGTATTTCAGTGGTTATGGGGTATTGTGGAGTTTATTGCGTATTGAGCTGTATTGCTTATTGTGGTGTGTTTTGCGTATTGAGCTGTAATGCTTATTGTGGTGTGTTTTGCGTATTGTTATGCATTACGTGTTGTAGTGCATCGCGTGCTTTATTGCTTATTATAATGCAGTACGTATTCATTATTGTGGTGTATTACGTATTGTGGTGCATTGCGTATTGTGGTGCATTACGTATTGTGGTGTATTGCGTTTTGTGCTGTATTACGTATGTCAGTACATCGTGTGCCGTATTTCTTATTATCATGTCGTGCCTACTGCCTATTAAACTTGCTTTCTTTCTTTTTGTTTTCTTTCAAACCGAGCACAACTCAGGTCTATCGCCATTTATGGGTGATTTACTACCTAGTGAGTTGTGCCGGAGGTGTAACTGTGTGTGTACCTAACAGTTTGAGTGCATATGTAGTGTTGTGTTTGATTTTTCAGTGCTGCCATCTATATTTCAGAAGTGAAGTGAGTGATATGTAATGATTGAATTTTGTGCTGTTTGTAGGTCTGTTGCTCTCTGTGGCGAGACTTTTTAACGGGGAGATCGGCTCGCATTTGCGCCTTGAAGTTGGATACCACAGAAAGCCAACTTCTGCCGACCACCACTATGGCGACGATGGGGTTCGAACCCCGGTCCTCGCGGCGCGAGTCCGTCACTATGACCACTCGACCACCATAGCGGCTGCTTATTATACTTTTTTTTTTCAAACCGAGCACAACTCAGGTCTATCGCCATGGGCAATTTACTACCTAGTGAGTTGTGCCGGAAGTGTAAGTATGTGTACCTAACAGTCTAAGTGCGTATCTAGTGTTGTGTATGATTTTTCAGTGCTGCCATCTATACCTCCGAAGTGAAGTGAATGAAGTGTAATGACTGAATATTTGTATTGTTTGTAGGACTGTTGCTCTCTGTGGCGAGACTTTTAACGGGGAGATCGGCTCGCATTTGCGCCTCGAAGTTGGGAACCACAGAAAACCAACTTCAGTCGACCATCACTGTGGTGACGGTGGGGCTCGAACCCGGACGAGTCCGTCAATATGCTTATTATACTGTATTGCTGATTGTGGTGCATTGCGTATTTTTATGCATCAATGCATTGTGGAGCACTGCGTATTTTTATGCATCAATGCATTGTGGTGCATTGCTATTGTGATGCATCACGTATTGTAGTGCATCGCGTGCTGTATTGCTTAATATAATGCAGTGGTTATAGATATTGTGCTGTATTGCTTATTGCAGAGCACTGCAAATAGTGGTACAATGCTGGTTTTAGTGCATCGCATGCTGTATTGCTTGCTTATTATAATGGAGTCTGTATTGCGCATTTTGCTGTGTTGCGTATTGTGGTGAATTGGTTATTGCGATGCTTTTCTGATTTCGCAGTGCATTGCTGATTTTGCTGGTTGTTCATTACGTATTGTAGTGCATACGTGCTGTATTGCTGGTGTTTTTCTTAATGCGATACATCGCGTATTGAGGTGGATTGCATATTATACTGTCGTGCCTATTGCTGCATTGTTTATTGTTATGCATTACGTTATATTCCGTACTAGCTGATACTACCCGACGTACGTTGCCCGCCCCGTTAAAAAATGTGTATATGTATAGCTTATTAATTATTTCTTAATAAAAAAAAATTCTGCATCAAGTAAGAAAAAATTACTTTTATTTTTAAATATTTCAATTAAAAACTTCAGGCAATTGCTTGTGGATACACAATATTTTTTGTTTTCCCATCTGGTGTGTACATGTACAAATTTTTGAGATTACCAACATGCGAACAGGCGACGAAAAGCTGTCCGTGTGAAAAACAGGGCTCAAGCAGGTTGATACCTGCCACTGCTAACGACTGGATTTGCGCTTTGTTGATCGTCATGGCAAAAGTTAAACGAATCGGGAACTGTAATAGCTTTAAAGTGAATGGCATTTCTTCGGTGATAATTGGGATACGTGGAATGAAGACTCCTTTTTCTTTGTCACATCCAGTTAGAATCGTTGCTTCAATGATGCAATTGTGCAATTTCTTCACGCAGAGTCTGGTGCCATTGCAGAGTCTCGGTGTCTCCAAATTTCTTAAAAGCATTATAGGTGCTCCGACTTTGAGGGTCAAATTGTGTGGTGGCACATCCGGAATATCCAAAGAGTTCAGAAATTCTGCAAGATACAGAACTGTCTGCGCTGTGTCTGTGACAGTGTCAACCGATTTGTAAGATGTGGAGTCTCTTGGAATAATTTTTAGGATGTTTTTTCTGATTGATCTTGTTCACACTGTCATTTTTCGATGCCAGAATCGCTCTCTCACAAAGCCACTCATGGTTTCGGTGATTTTGTTGAATGTTTGGGAAGACTTTGCAAGTTCTTGAACTGAGTTTAAAACTGGTAAAATTCATTTGGGAACGTAATCTGTCCACTGCTTGGGTCTCGGGAATTCTTCCATTGCCAAGTTTGATCAACTGATGTGAAAATGATAGCAGCGCTGAGACATTTTGCAGTTGAACTCGCATGTTGGTGGATAATGATAATTTTTCAACTTCGTGCCAGAGTGTTGATGATTTGAGGCAAGCATCGAGTTCATCAGCTGGCGACGAACATTTTTATTCCCAGTTTTGTCGTCGTAGTTGTTGTTTTCTGTTAGTGACGTCATATGTCCAACTTGTGCAGCGAATAGTATTCAAACGGATTTTAAGTATTTTTTAAATTGAAACTATACCTCTACGATGGGCGGTTGATGAGATAAAGGCCGCATTAGCACTTACAGGACACCCGGTATATAGGCAAGCAAAAATACCCGGTGCTTCCCGGATTTTCTTCAATTACTGGGAGGATTGGAAAAGTGACAAACCATTATAAAGGAATAAACTGTTATACTGGCAGCATTAAAGATGTGACTAACCATTGTAAAGGCATATACACGTCTGAAACGCATTGTTGGGAACCACGGTAACCAAAATAAACGTTCCGAAAGTGATTGTTGAGGCCCCAAAACCATTGTTGCCCGACACTTTTTTGCCCATTTCGAGCATTTGCTCAGCTCTGACGAACTTTTAAAGTAGCCTTCGGTTCAATCCCAGTCCTGTTTGCTATATATGCAAAATCTGGCGACGAGCGGCCTAAAGCTGTAGATTTGTATAAAGAACAGACAGACATACTTTCACATTTATATATAAGATGGGGTGTATTGTGGCGCACTGCAAATAGTGGTACATTACTGATTGTAATGCATCGCGTATTGTAGGGCATCGAGTGCTGTATTGCTTATTTTAATGAGTGCTTATTGCGTATTGGGGGTGTATTGTTTATTGCGGCGTACAGCAAATAGTGGCGCCTTCCATATTGTAGTGCATCGCATGCTGTAATTTCTAATAGCAACGCAATGCTTATTCCGCATTACTGTGCTTTGCTTAATGCGATACATTGAATATTGTGCTTATCATAGTGCAGTGCTTGTTATTATGTATTGGGGTGCATTGCATTGCATATTATGGTACTTTGGATATTGCGATGCATCGCGTATTTTGTTGTATTGTGTATTGTAGTGCATTCCTTATCATGGTGCACTACTTATTTTGCTGTATTGCCGATGGTGTTGCATTGCGTTTTGTGCTGTATTTCTCATTTTGGTGCACTACATATGATGGTAGTATTGTGCTTTATCGCCGATGATGAAATCAGAGGGGGAAACTGGCAATTGAATAACTATGCCGGCATTTGCAGTGCCTGAGGAATATTTTGCTTGATATATATAAAAAAGATGTGACGAGTAATTAGGCCCATTGGAGGAGTTTGGGAGTGGGGGGGGGGAGAGGTTGGACGCCGAAGCCGTCAAGGGGTGCTTTTGCCCCCCCCCCCTACTATTGTGAAATAAATATTCTTATTCGTAGTTGTAATTATCGCAATGTCATTTGTGAGTTGGGTAGATAACTTTAATCGTTGATTTGAAGTTGGCTTCGTTGAAATTACGTGAAAAACCGGGACATTTTTGCAGAAATGTCGGGACAGAAGAAACCGGGACATTTTTGTAGAAATGTCGGGACAGAAGAAACCGGGACATTTTTGCAGAAATGTCGGGACAGAAGAAACCAGGACATTTTTGCAGAAATGTCGGGACAGAAGAAACCGGGACGGTCACCTCATTAAAAAGGGAATAAAAGCCCAAAACCCTTCTTTCAGCTTATGATGATGTGAGTGCTATGCAAACAGTTTGTTGCCAGTCACAGATATAAGTAAACAAACCTCGACCTTCGACTAATGCTTGTAGTGACGTACTATACGTCCCGTATTTTCCGGAACAGAATCGGTGTTTCTGCTTTTTTTTTGGTGTCCTGACTTTTTTGCAAAAATGTCCCGGTTTCTCATGTATTTCCAACGGAGCCAACTTGACTTTTTATTCTTCAAACTAACGATTGAAAAATTACCTTTCCAAATCAGACATTACATTAGGATAATTCCGACTACAAACGAGAATATTCATAATAAGTATTACTCATAACCGCAGAAAAGTCGTCAAATTGTGAATTAAAAAAAAAAAACTTGACAATGTCATAATTGTCAAGTTTTTTTTAAATTCACTGCAATTCGAAATGGGGCTTCATTTCCCGCATTTGACGACTTTTCTGCGATTATGAGTTGGGGACTTTGCTTACTATCGGCATAATTTTTGGCAATAATTAGCAATGGCCCGTATTTTCCCATATTTCGGCGATCAATTTCCCGTATTTTTCTCGAGCAAACATGGTCAGCCTAGCCATACCAAACAGCTGCGCCTTAAATTCTTGAATTACACGATTTTTTTTCCCAATTTATTTATGTGGTGATCCTAAAGAAATTTTTTGGGGCCCCCCTCCCCCTGCTCCGATTCACCAGTTAGGTTCTTCGTAGGACTTTTCATGAGAGCAAAAGACCTATTCCGGAGTCAGTCAGTCCCTGGAAAACTTAATCTTTTCAGTTGAACTTTCCTTTTCCTTCTTGAAAAAAGACAAGTCATAAAAAATCGGTCTCGTAAATGGCGAAATCTTTTGTGAGAGTTTTCTTCGACTCCCCTTCATATTGGTAGGGTTTAAAGTTGAAGCTGCCTCAGGAAAACAAGAGCTTTGCCCCACCAATGAATGCAAAGTGACCACTGGTGGGGCAAATTCCCCACCAGTTAACACACACAAAAAAAGGCTTGCTTCTCAGAAAAATTTATGGCAGCACTACACACATAAGAATTACAAAAACTTCTATTTAGGTTCACAACACAGCTTCCAGGATAGGATTCTTCGACCACCTGCTTATATATCTTCATTGAGACACAGGAGGAAGTAAGAGAGAAGAGTGACTTAAGAGAACGAGGAACCAGCTTAGTGAGCAACTGAAAGAATGACTTTTAGACAGAGGTGCGAAATTCTGACTAGAATGGGACACTGCCGTTTTAACGCACGGAGATTCAAGAGAAGAGGGGCCTCAGAAAAACAAGTTGAATTTGAGAAATTTCCAGGTAGGGCCTCAGAAAAATCACTTCGCCATGGGGGCCCATGATGCTCTTAAGGCGGCACCAGGAACGGGAGAAGGGTGGCAAAACTTGTGTACAGCCTCCACCTCTGCAGATTATACATAGGAAATTAATGAATTGCAACGGACAAAAAAAAAAATGACAGTAATAATGAATCTTGACCTCAAAGTAAGAAAAACAGCGTTTATTAATGAAATATTTACAAAAAAAAGAAATTCCACAGGGTCTTGAATCCAAACAAGATTTGTACTCTTTTCTTCTTCGCAAGATAATCTCACAACATGATGAATAACATGACAAAGACGAATATAAGCAAGATTAAAACAAAAAAAAAGAGAACAACGTATGCGAGCAATACACGCTGATTAAAACATTGTCAATTTTTTTTCTCCAAGCGATGCATACAACTGTTTTTTCCCCTCAACACATACATTTGTAACTTGAATCCTACGAACAAAGAAACATTTTTCCTAGATATTTTTAGAACATTTTCCCCCTCAAAAAACAATTTATTGCATTTTTCTATGACGTTATTACAAGAGGATCGGTCAACAAATTGAGAAAGTAACATGTATGAGAGAAAAATTGGTTGCAGACAAGATTGACTAGTCACATTTATATGTATAATTTTTTTCTACGACATGTTTCTCGAAACTGCACCACTTTCTTGTAATTCCTTCAGAATTTTCTCAACAACCATTAATTAAATTTATATATATATATTTCAGTTTCCAAATAAAATATGTGTACGGAGAGTTCAAAAAACTGAAATTATGGGCAATAGAGAAATTTATATCATGTAGATGTGTAAAGCGGCCCATATATCTACCAATTTAAATTGACAACCCTCTATTGTGCTGTATTCAGACATTAGTTGTAAAGAAACTAACATTTCCAAATAGCGAGCAAGACAAACTTTGGATAAAGTTTCTGCAATGTTATAACCATACAACTTGACGCTTTTTTTTTTTGTCTTGGCGAATTTCCATTGAATGTTTGCCTCCTGTTTGGTGTTAAATATTATCTTTAGTGAAGTCCATAATTTTTTTTTTGAAACAAGGCTAGCAAAAAAATAAAGCCAAAATGTACCAATTTGGTGTCAAAAATGTGTGGTATGGTTATAACGGAAGAGTACCAAAGTTTCAATGAGACAACACTAACAGATTTTTAAAAAAAATTGCCTGATTTAGGGATTGGTCTCATTTTGACTTGTCCACTTGAATCCAGATTCTGCAGTTTTGGAGGGATACCTCCTCTATTACCAATAAAAGGAAGTCTCTGCGGATAGTTCACTGACAACTAACTGATTGAAAACTGCTATCCGAGAGGTGTCGTGGACATCTCCCATTACTTCATATACAAGCTGGAGGACGTCATTTTTAAGGTGCGGTAATGTTTGTATTGCCAATATATGTTTTATTTCATAATCAGACAGTCACTGAAAGCACTCAGTCATTCCGCCCTGATATGAAGTTGGTAGATGCAATATGCTCCGCCCAAAGACAGACTATAAATACTCAACTATACAAATATAATGCAGATTGATGTAAAATATCCTTGCTATAACAAGCGTAGAGTTAGAAAATATGTTAATTATGTTAAATAATTGTGAACTTACGCTTAATGAAAGTATAAATTCACAATTTATTGCTATTAAAGTTCCACTAAAAAATTCAACAGTGCTAGTCCTTGAACGGCATAGGCCATAATGAAAATAAGAAGTGAGTTTTAGGCTGTGGCAAACCATAGCATACTCAAAGTGGAGACGACAGCGGAGTAAGTTAGATTTTTCTATCTTCTTAAGTTTCGTTCACACAATTTGGAAGAGGTTCCACTACACATTATGGATTTTCACAACCCAAAACTAACTTCGAAACAAGAAGTAAGAGAAAGAGTTTAAAAAAAATTCCCTATATAGTCTTGACATCAAAATCACCAGCATACTGAAGCATCACCAAATGAAAATTTCAGATAATTAGTATCACAAAGTATATCGTGTTTAAATGAAACAGGACTAGAAAAGACAGTAACAGAATTAATTCCCCTAACATTCACGTTTTTTTCTTAATGAGAAAAATTGATACCTCATTGCTCAAAAAAAGCTCATTCGATGTGTGTGTGCTGGAATAATATAAGAAACTAAATACTTTTCAAGTGGAAACTAATGGTGGGGAAAAAAATGGACAGAAGATTTCCTAAATTAAATGAAGAACTGGCCAACTATATACATTTGACATCCAAAAAGGCGAGGGGCTAACAATCTCAACACTGTATTTAAAAAAAAGTAAACGAGGAAGAGAGCTGAAGGTAATGTTTGATCTCTTCGTGTCCAATTGCTCAGACCGAGAAGGGGAGGAAAAAAAAAAGAAGGTATTTACAAGTTTCTCGCTGCAGCATATCAAATGCGAAGGTAATAATTCCATCACAAACAATTCCTTTTCCATCAACGGTATCCGTAAAAGCTACAAATATTCAATCAGTTATCACAGCATAAAGTGATTATTACACTTTTTTTTTAAACGTGTCACATGAATCATAGTTCCGCTTTTCTTGGAAACAAACAAAAATGCGTAAATTTAAAATGTCTTTAGAATCGTAAAAAAATGTTCCATGTAACGAAGATCGACCGAAAAAGAATTTTTTTTTCTTCTTTCCTGTCCTGAGATCAACTGTTTCAAAAACGAAGTGACGACAATTTTTCTTTTTGCTTTTGTTATAACGAAACAACAAACTTTTTTAGTCACGGGGGAAAAAAAATCATGTCAAGGGAAAATTCAAATATTGTTCAGAACACGAAGCAAACACCGGATGTGCCAAAGTCGTTCTTAAAGTCTCATTGTGCTCTTCGAGGGAGTGCTGGGCATAGTGCAGGACAAGGTTCTTCAGGGTAGGATGCACATTGCAAGGTTCCGTGAATCCATATCCGCTGTCTGTTTTGTTGATCAAGCAATGGCCAATCATACCGTCAACACTAGCAGGGAGAAGAAGAAAACAAATAAGTAAAAAGAGAAGACAGGTTTTCACGGCTGGATTTTATAATATGACCCATACTTTTTGGGCTGTTAGGCAATGATCAAGAATTTTACAAGCACATTCCGTTCACTACTGTGGTGGACATCATTAGCGCAGAAGACAAACAAGTAAACAAAACGATTTCCTTGGAAGACTGATGCTTTGGCTGAAGACGGGGAAGAGCTCATCATTGCGATGTAGAACAATTGAAGTGTCAATGTTAGTGTGATGTGGCAGTTTTTGTACGAAAGAACAAGATCAGGACGGTTAAGGAACCAACTCTTTCAAATTCCGATCCCAGATTCAAATCTGAGAATTCTGATCCCACCCACCCAATCAGAAGCCACCATGTCACACCAGCACAGACACCACAGATTCTTTCACATCTCCAGCCAAAACGGCAATAGATAACCGTCTTCTGAGGAGGTAGTTTAGTCTCCTTGCTTGAAGCCACCTGCACCGATGATGTCCACCGTAGTAGTGGACTAAAAGTCTGCTTGTAAAAAAGCCTCACACGTGGCATAACAGCGCAAAAAAAACATGAGCTATAATAATTAAATCTTTTCAAACCATTCAAAATATGAACTTTCAAAGTGAAAAATTCCCAGTTCAGACAAGCTACGTACTTTAATACAATAGATCTGATACTTACGTAATTGACAAGGCATGCTGTCCAGTCCTGCTATTTCTTATCAAGAAAGTCCCATCAGGCTTGCCCGCAAGCAGTTTCTCTGCATCTTGCCTTGTACAGTCTTGAAGAAGCCATGTGGATTCGTCGTTGTGTGGGAGATCTTTATCAGGAAACCTCAAGTCCCTATGACAAAAAAAGAAGAAATGTTTAGCTTTTTTGTTTTTAAAAATTTGGATTTAACATTGAGTACATTTTCACAAATGAAGAATGGTTGAGAGGGCGTATGTGCCTTCGATGTGTATCGATTCAATTTCTAGACACCATCCTCGCTCAACTTTATGAACTAAGTACATTGATCAGGATCAGAGAACATTTCTTTGAATATCTTCCCCATTCATGAACTAATTTTTAAGTCTGTTAGAGTTCTTAAAAATGAGCCTCGACTGCAACTTTGGGCAAATAAACTAGAAAAATACACTACAGTAAAAGTTAGTTTTGATCATTTCATTCTGATATTAGCAAATGAATAAAATTTCAGTCGAGAAATCTGTTTTTTGGTTCACAAGCAGTTGATTTTCCAAAACTCAGAATCTTGAAATACCCCCAACGATTTCGCTGACTGACCAAAAAAAATTGAAATTCTCAGCTAATACCCGATTTCTCTCTTTCACAGCTTCAACTTGTTAGAATCATTCTGTTAATAGGAAGCAGAGACAGCAATATAGGCGGTGTACCCACACGGCAGTTTGTAAGAGTGGCAGCTTAGGTTTTTTTGATACCCCAACCATTTAAAAAACTGTAAATAGTAAAAATTTTAATGTCGAAGTGAGCCACACTTTGATGACTAAGATGTAAAGAAAACTTGAGGAAACAAACAGGGCTTGGGACCCTAATTGCAGTTTGATGCCACTTCCTCTTTACGGGGGTGAGTGTAAGTAATAATCATGCTCCCTCCCCCAAGGGCAGGGCCAACAAGGCTTCAGCCAAAGACGATTGTCTTTTTTTTGCTTTTCAATGCTATAAATTCATTATGGGGGGGGGGGGAGCAGCCTAAGGGCTCTGCTGCAGGCTGTGGGGGCCATAGTAATGATGGCTGATCAATAACATGAAACATGGATCAAGTCATCAGTTTTAATTGAGAGGGTCACACATGGAGCTTTGTACCCGGGTGGCCTGATAGGAAGAGTTATCCACATTTAAACACAATTTGTCCAAACATTGACAACGGTAGGCATACGCAGAGTTTTCTCGAGGGGGTTCCAGATTTTTTTTCCCTTCTGCGGAAAGGGGGGGGGGTTCTTTTTCTCCTGCAAAATAACACTATAATCTTGGCTCAAGGGGGGGAAGTTTGGCTCAAGGGCTCATGGGGGGGAACCCCCCCCCCATTTGCATACGCCAATGTTCACAACAGCCGCTGTAGTGGTCAGTTGAAGTTTGTTTTCTGTGGTTCCCAGCTTCAAGGCACGAATGTGAGCCGACCTCCACAATGATACAATTATTATACTTCACTCATAGTTAGAAAAATTGGTGGCAGATGGCAGCACTGTACATTGTGTTTTCCATAGTGTTATTATAGTTATATAGCTGATATATAACTTGTTTCTCTCCCCCCCCCCCACTCTTTTTCACACATATGTACTTGGACTGTGACGTACATTGTGCTCACAATGGGGATGTTTAATTTTTATATTATTTTGTGTTATAATAAATAATTACTATATATTCTCTTTTTACCACCTCCATATACTTCGAAAGAGTGTTCTCATTTTCAAGCTTTGCACATAACAAGCATTACACAGAACATTGTGCTCACAATGGGGATGTTTAATTTTTATATTATTTTGTGTTATAATAAATAATTACTATATATTCTCTTTTTACCACCTCCATATACTTCGAAAGAGTGTTCTCATTTTCAAGCTTTGCACATAACAAGCATTACACAGAAAAAACTTCACATTAAATTCACAACACATACACTGCTGGCCACCCAAATTGCAACACCAAGAAAGACAAGAGATATCGCAACAATATTTATTTTGTAGATAACATGTTGACCAAGCATCAAATGATTAAATTTATAGACTACTGTGAAGTGTGGTTCCTGCCAAAATCAGTAGCCAGAGTAGCCGCCATTGTTGGAGATCACCGCTGCCACACGCCTCGGCATTGATTCAAAGAGACTTTGGATGTGTTCTTGGGGTACAGCAGACCAAGCAGCTTCCACGCGTTGCCAAAGTTGATCTGGTGTGGCAGCTGGGGATGTAATCTGGGTCAATCGTTGAGCAACCATGGACCACATGTTTTCTATCGGCGAAAGATCCGGAGAGCGAGCTGGCCAGGGAAGCAATTCAATCTGGCGATCTTCAGCATTCTCTCTCCACGGTGTCTCCAGACTCGAATCCGACCATCGTGGTGTTGCAGATAGAAGCGTGACTCGTCAGTAAAGACAATTTCATTCCATTGTGCCGTCCACATCCTTCTTTCATCGCACCATTGGTGGCGGAGACGTCTGTGGTTCTGCGTCAAGGGTAGACGAAGCAATGGATGTCATGCGGGCAGACCACTCTGCTGTAAACGGCGTCGAATGGTACGCGCAGACACTGGATGATGTGGTACAGACTGAATGTGCTGTGCTATGGTTCGTGATGTGGCTGAGCGATCCGTCACTGCCATACGCACAATACGTCTGTCATCGCGTGAAGTGGTGCACTGAGGTGGATGCGATCGAACACGTCGGTCCGTCGTACTCTCCTGCATCCAACGATCACATATCCGCATTATAGTTGTTTGGTTTCGTCCAACACGACTACCGATTTCCCTGAAAGATAATCCACAATCTTGGTAGGCCACTATCTTTCCTCTGTCGAATTCGGATACTTGATCAAAAGATGATCGCTGTTTTCTACGAGGCCTAATTGATCGTTTTTTTCAAAAAACCACAAGAAAAACACAATTGCCGTACTTCAAATCGTCGAAATCTCCAAGCCTTAAATAGCGCTTTGAAGTGGCGCCACAGGCGCGCGTGATGTGCGTCTGCGCTGAAATTCTAATCATTTGCATATCTCACCTCCGCTAATGCATGTTGTAAATTTCATATTATTTGCATGCTTCCTTCAGGGTGTTGCATTTACGGTGACCAGCAGTGTACATGCACTAATTCGGTAGAAATTCCGCAGAGGAATATGGACATGGTGCATGTGTGATTTAATAGTAGACATTTGCAACTATGTCAAACTGCAACTTCCGATCGATTAGACAATGAAAAATGACAGTGGCCCGAGTCACTTTAGGGGATTATTTTACAGAAGCAATCAATCACATAAAGCCAGGGACACCCGTACTTGCAAAAATCTGATTTTTGTCTAAATAATTTCATCGAGATTACAACAAATCGTGGTTTTCATACCCTCAACAATCTCAAAAAAAGAGGGGGTAAAAAGTAGTGATTACCTGGATGCCAGGTTCCCACACAAAGATTCTTGCAACACCATGTTGATCTTCTCTTTACTGACACCTTGGGACTGCAGAAACCTAAGATCAAAAACAGTTTTTTTAATGAATGTTTCTGCTACAGTTTGAATGAGAAATACAATGATTAATATCCATTTGAAAACGTGATTTAAATTTTGAATGGAGAGAGAGCTCACGGAAACCTTCTATTTGTTCAGCAAATATATAAATATTGTTCACCATGAAATTAAGATCTAAAATTGGTGTGATTTGATGATGTTGAGATAATCTTTACACACGTTTATGCCATGGGTCTCTTAAATGAAGACCCTTTATAAGTAGGCTAGCTTAAATATATTCACGAGGCTACAACTAGATACTTGGTAAGCTAGGGCGAGCACACATTCTAGCACCCCCCCATGTAATGTTGAAGGGAATGTTGATGGATGAAACTTTTGCTGATTCTGGTGCAGCACCCAGGGTACCAGGCCAAAACCATCTATAGCAGAAGCATCTGCAGGCCATCTCACCTATAGCTATTGGATATCACAAGCCAATTGCATACACCATCTTTACCGTTTTTTGTAGTATATCCAATGACTATAGGTGAGATGACCTTCAGTGACGTCACAAGCCTTACAGAGGCCTTATGCTATAGATGGTATTCAGGCCCTGCACCAGTCACAGATCTGTGCAGTGCTAAGAATTATATAACAGTATCAAGATTAGGGGTGTGAGTGGTGAAGTGGTAAGATAGTAAGGTTCCCCAACTTCGAGGCACGAATGTCAGATGAGCTCCCCATTTAAAAGTTTTTCCTGAGAGAACAACAGGCCTGCAATGGTACAAAACTTCAATCATTACACTTCATCCATCGATTGAAAAATAAATGGCAGGTGGCAGCACTATAACAAGCATTACACAGAAACAAACTTCACGTTAGTTTCCCAACACACACACACGAATTCCAACATGTACCAATTCATTAGAAATTCTGCAGAAGAATATCGACGAGGAGCATGTGTAGTAGTGGTAAGATGCTCGTCTACCGCCATGAAGGCTACTGTCAAGTCTGCGGATTGGATCTGGGGGGGGGGGAGACGACATAGATACGTTTGTTTCCTTTTGAACTTGAGGCAGCCACCGATAGATGGGGGGGCGCCTCAATATGCTCTTACCAGAAGCCCCCTTCCTGTCCAGGACAGAAGTATAACATGACCTTCCTCTAGAGAGATAGATTACCGACCCAACTTGATCGGTAGTAAATAGCTGCATGGCAATATGACCAGAGTTGATGTGCGGTGAAGTGGTAGTATCCAGAATAACTATCTGGTGTTACTGTTACCTGTGGATCTAAAAACTCTGGAAGCGGCAGAATAGCTTAGTGGCCAGCAGGTTTCATCAAATTGCATTTAACTGTGGTGGTCAGCTGAAGTTGGTTTTCTGTGGTTCCCAATTTTGAGGCACAAATAAATTCTCACGACAGAGAGCAACAGGCCTACAACGGTATACTATTCAATCATTACACTTCATGCATAGTTAGAAAAATTGATGGCAGCACTATACATCACAAACATTACACAGAAACAAACTTCACAGAAGGTTCATTACATGCACACATTCCAACATGTACCAATTCGTTAGAAGTTCCGCAGAGGAATATGAAGAAGGTGCATGTCTGGTTTAGTAGCAATATCTATTTTTTAAAAATTGGCCATAGAAAAAGCTTCAGGACCATACGTTGAAGACCCCTGGCTTATGACAATAGAGGTATCCGATTTTGGTGAGAAAATTCAATTAAATGAACATGACAGTGTCAGTATCGAATGCTATTTTGTGTGAAAATTGAGAAAAAAAATACGAAAATACAAACGATTAGAAGGGTTTAGATGACAGAATCATTCTTACATCTGACATTGCTCTCGTTTCTTGTGCAATTCAAGGAGCTTCGGCTTCAAGGAAGCAATTTCGCGCTCTAGAGATCGATAATACGACGTCAAATGTTTCAGGTCTCGTTCCAGATCTAATTGGTGAGTCTTGATGCTCTGTAGCCTCCGTAGAAGTATTTCTAAGCTCTCAATCAACCTTTAAACAAAACAAAATTCGTTATAACTGAAGTTTCTATCAATAAAATAAGATAAAAATCACATTTAATAATATCAAGTATATGGAGGTTGAAATTACATTTTCATTTCCTGCGGAACAGCTTGCTTTTGGAAAACATGATGGACTTCGATGTGCTCCTCAACGACAGTCATACCATCATTCAACGTCTCCAGAGCATTCTGCTTCAAGGACATGTCATGCTGAACTCTCCTATAGTCTTCGTAAAACTTGTCATATTGCTGACACATTGTCACGAACTCCTGATTCACGACGAGCAACTTCTGACTCGCTTCTTCTATTTCGCTCAGTGTCTCGCACTGGAATAAATAAAACAAAGGAAAATTAGAGAAATATCTCTCGTGATCACATTCTACGTGACCTGTTCCGAAAGTAAGTTTCATCTTTTCTCAGAGGCAAGCGATATCACAAACAGAGACATACAGCATCAGAAAACAATGTAGTGCTTCAGCTATTTTTTTAAGTAATTGATACGCATAAATTCATTTTTCCTTGTTATATCAGCAAGATATCAACTGAAATTAACAGACAGAAATCACATTCATACTGATGCCAAACTCACCTGTGAAAACCGGGAATATGGATACATCAACTTGATGTCTAAAGTATGATTGTAGTGAGCTAATGATACGTGCTGGTAATATTTGATCAAATCTACAACGGATGAGAATTTCAATGGCTCGGAAAAACCATATTTGCCGTTCTTGTAAAGAATTCGGATCAGCTTATTACTACCTCCTTTCCTGCAAATACAAAATTAAATGAAGTGTTAATACTAAAGTAAAATATAATTCACGAAAAGAAATCTGTATAATGGTGAAAAAAATTACAGTAAAAACCTCACAACAATGGCCATTAACGGGACCATGAAAATCTGGCAGTTATGGGGAATAGTCTTTATTCTGAAGGAAAAACATCTAAAATTGGCGATCTATATAACATGCAAAATGATAATCCATTCTGTAATTGATTATGATAATTATACAGTTGATTGTATTAGAATAATGATTATATTGATATTAGTACATTAATTTATCGGGAGGCCCCTGGGCCATGCCTGGGTGGGCCCATGCGTTAAGACGGCACTGGTATTAAACAGGCTTTTGCAGGTTGACAGAAAAATAGTCATCAGGGACGGGCTTAAGTATTTTGTGATCTGGTACAAGAACGGCTTTACAGCCCTCTAGAACAAGTTATGTCAAAACCCTATACCAGAGGGTTCGATGTCTGAATTTTAAGTTTTTGAAAATATTTCAAACTATTGCTTTGTGAAGTTAAAATGTAAATTATTAATTTTTTACAGTCAAAATTTAACCAAATCATTTCTATATTTTTTGCGACTCGTAAAATGTAGCGGCTGCACCCTTCGTACCTGCCAAAGTTTGGTCCTGGTAGTCATTTAATTGGTTTTCCCCTTTATTTTTATGTGGACCATGGAACAGGGAAGGTCTTGCAATTCTTAAACAAAATGCCTGCTTGACAGGGGTCCAAGTTTGACTTGCTAAAAATGCCAAAGGAAGAAAGGCCGGTGTGAAATACGATTTTTTTCTCCCGTTGTGTGGTGAGAAATCCAGGGTATATGTGAGCAACGCAGGGGAAGCCTGCTGTGGGAACCTTCATTTTCTACAATTTTTTTTTTAGATTTTTTCTGGGATTTTATGCAGACCCTGTTGGACTTGAAGCAAAAGTTCCAACATTCTTGGTGGTCAGTGCTTGTATGGATTCGACAAAAAAATTTGGGTTTCTGATACACGACTTCAGAGATATGACTCACCTGAGAGTCAAAGTGTACTCCCCAGAGCCTTTACTGGATGGATTTCGAACCAGGAATGTTCCATCAGGTGTGTTCGCCAGCCTGTCATTTACTTCCTCCCTGATCAAACAAAAAAAAAATCTAAGTTAACATCAATCTTTTTTGCATGTCACAAATTGCAGTATCTAGTATTTCACACGAGATTATGCATATCGGAAATTGTCTTCCAATATGCACTGGAAATTCCAGCCTTACCTCGTGACATCACCCCAATACCATTCAGCATCAAGAAGAGCTTTATCCACTTGTGATAACGGTTTGGTTGTGCTGGTAGAAAACATGCTCTTGTCGAACTCTAATGATGACTCGCCGCAAGCACATTTGGAATCTATGATCACGAACTGATGGGGCAACTGACCTGTGTAATAAACAGAATATAAACGAAATTCAGAAATGGTGATTTCTATCATAAATTAGAATGCAGCTCAAATTTCTAGGGGGTTTAATCATTACTCTTTCATGATTAACCATGACTATTTAGAATAGCGCATACATTTCTTACCTGAAGTGGAAAGAAATTCTGGAAGCTTCTCACCCCATTCGCCTTTTGTCAACAAAATAGTTATCACCCTCATCTGTGCTTCACAGCTAGACATCATTTGCCTGTAAATGAAGAAGTTCCAAAATGAGGACAAGTTACAACGGTTAAATCTAATAATTCACAATTTGAAGTAAATCATTTATCTTGTCCCACCACAGTCATTTTCTGCACACGAGGGCTAATTAGACCAGGATTTACAACTTATTGATTCCGAATGGTAGCCTTTTTTATATTCATCAAAGGGTTGGTGCGCTAATTCCTCAATGTGGGATTCCCTGCAGTAACTATCTTTTCTCTGGTCATGTTTGAAGCAAAATCAGCTCCAATACTCAGGGTGAATTAGAAAAGATGGGAAAAACTTTTAGGTGATAGCACACACATGTACAAACAATCGTCATCAGAGAACGCACGGTCTAACATGAAATGCAAATATGCATTTCGAAACAGCTGCTTCGCAAATATTAAAATGACATTCCTGTTGAAAAAGAACATGCATTAAAATGTAACCTGGGGAAGAAAAAGAAACTGTATGCAAATCTTTAGTTACAATGAATAAAAGGCACGGACGCTAGCTCTGTGAAGTTATTCCAGTGCGCAACTGTTCTAACAGTTGTAATGTACGGGCCAATGGCACACTTTAGTAATACTGAAAAAGCAAACATGCATTTCATTTACAAAGCTGCAAAGGAAAGTACCACAGAGGCAGCACAAATGTATGATGAGCGTTTTCCTCTACAGGCGGTTGCCCAATCCGAAAACATTTGCGTGCTTGCATCAGCAGCTGTGCGAAACAAGGCTACTTCACCAAACATCAACTCTGGCCATATCGCTATATTGCAATTTACTGCCATTAGTGAGATGGGTTGGAAGTGAAGGCGCTGTCTATCGGTGGTTGCCTCGAGTTCGTTAGGACGAAACAAGGCTGGTGCCTGTACCTTTTATTCACTGTGATGTAGATTTGCATACGGTTTCTTCTTCCCCAGGTTTCATTTGCATGCATGGTGTTCTTTCTCTCTCGATAAATTTCAACAAGAATGCTATTTCACTGTTTGAGGAGCAGCCGTTTCGAAATGTGGCAGCACGTTTGCATTTCATTTTAGACAATGCATTCTTCGATGGAAATTGTTTTCGTGTGTACCACCACCTCTTAAAATTTTCCCGTCTTTTCTGAATCACCCTGTATATACTTATGTACAAGCTGGCCCTGCCCTTTTATAAAAAACACTTAAAAATATTTTTCCACTCTTCTTTACATTTTCAACTGACACTTTATGAGACAGTCATAGTTTTTTCAATGATACAGATTTCTATTAAATGAAGGTTCACAAACTACTTCTAGTCTAGATATGCAAGATGGATATCGCTGCACACAATTAGGAACATTTTTTTATACAGGGTTGTCTTGATATGCACTGCGTGGAGAGCTACCAGTGTGCTCAAGAGGCCTCAGAGGACCTTGTATAGCAATCGTGTCTAATCTCTAAGGGACCACAGCACATTGCTTAGTTCAGGGTAGCACAATACTGTTGATATGGTCATCTCCCCGGGCTGGATGGGATCCACTTTGAGGGTTACATTTAGCCTAAAAGCTACAGGTTGCATACCTCCTTGATGTAACAGGATGGTAAAATTGATTTTTTTTCTCCTCAAAAACTGACCCATATGTAATACCTTCTAATATACGAAACTATCAGAAAAAATTACTCTGCCTGCATACAAATATAGTCCTCCAAGGATGAGATAAGACTTGGTTACTCCACGACGAACGATTCTATTGCTTTACGTCAAACTTTTATACATTGAGAATCGCTCGTCAGCAACTAAACTTTCACATTTAGCTTCTCCATCCAGAAAAAGAAATCATCTGATGTGATCTGCCACGAGATATTGTACCAAAATCTCATCATGCTTGGAGGACTATATGTTTAACAAATTAATTTTTAAAAGGTCCGAAATCTATAGCACAGATTATTGCCTGAATTTTTGCTAGAACTAATTGCAAAAGGAGAAGAAAAAAACATTAACGATTACTAACCCAAGTCGTTCCCATGGCGGCCTCAGCAGGATCTGGCTCAAAACTTCAAGAATGCCTTTCGGGAAATCCTTGACACCTTTTGCATGCTGGATGGAACACACTCTGCAAAAATGGGACATAAGCGTCTGTAGCGTGCACATGTGGTGAGCAGGTAGCTGCTGGACGAGTTCGATCAGATAGCCGGCACATTGCTTGTCATTGGCGATTTCTGTAAATATTTAATATGCTTGAGTCACATAAAAATTCAAGAAATATCTCATGTCATAAAATTAAAAACGTTTTGTAAGATTTGGGGGGGGGGGAAGAGAAAGCGAAACATGGGCTGCACACACCCTGGGTGGAAAATTTCAGAAAAAAAAAAAAAATCACACTGTTATATCATGAACTTCCACAGTGCAGAGGGTGGTTGAGTGGTTATAGTGATGGACTCGAATCGCAAGGACCCGGGTTTGAACACCACCATCATCACTGTTCAGTTTGAAAGAAAGTGAAGGGGGCAGCAAAACAGCAAGATTACATTTGTCCCCCCCCCCCAATTTGTTACGTACTGGGATTATGACTTTGTTTAATCTAACTTAAAAGGTGAATTCAGTACATAAAAGCATCAGACCTCTCTGTATCCCTATTGTTATGGTTCTGGAATAAACAACGCTCTTCCCGGGAAGGGGAAGGGTCTTTGCACAAGTAAAGTTCATAATCTACTGCAACTTACTAGAGGCTTCCAAGAACTTGTCATAACTGGCAAACGGTATCACAGGGTTCAATAGCTCTCTCAGATATTTCTTCAAGGCACTCGTGACATACTGCAGCTTATACGGCTTCAAATCAATGTTTGTGTCTGCAAAAAAAAAGAAAACAATGAAAAAAAGGTGTACATTCATTAAGAAGTTCCCGCAGAATTTTATTTTTAATATAAATCGGAAGGGGGAAAAAATTAACGCTAGTCAAAATTGTTATAAAGCAGCAAAAGTTTATTTCAAACATCTTTAATCTTTTTGCTGGTCTTGTAAAAACGCTTGTAAAAATACCTAGTTACTCATAATACAGTACATGCTGCTTAATGTGATCACATTGGGACTTTGGGTTTCTGGTAACAATAACAGGTTGATAACTATATCAGAAACCCAGAAGCAAATACAATGACCATACACACTGCTTGGTCAAACGAGACACATGAAAATTTTTTTACTTTCCCCCACGCACATTTTTCAGTTTTTCCTTCCCCCCCCCCCACATGATTGGTTGTAAAATGTTCAATCATGTCATTTTATTTTTTTCATGATGTTCTGAAAAAGGATATTTTCCCTTTAAGCAAAAATCCTGTGTTTATTATTATTCAGCCATGAGGAGTTATAACGGAACTGTCTAATGTGTTTTATGAATTACAATACTTTTGTTTAAAATGTAAATGTTCCATAGAATCCCTGGGAAAGTCTTTCGGCAGAGTAATTGTGAATGTGGTCAACTGAATGTAATTGGTCAAGAACTGAATGAAGGAAAAGACTGACATGCCTTCTAATCCCCCTACATAAATGAACAAAGCAAGCCTGGTTAAACCTTAGCTTAAAAATGCGCAAAAACACATCCCACTTTTAGACAGAAAAAAAAAAGATAACATGAACCGAAGTCCCAATAACTATAAATAAATTTTTCCTGTGGTATTGGTTCGCTGTGTACTTAGCAGAAGTGATAGCAAAACCTGAACAATAACACCACTCCGACGAAAGACACCACTCTCCCTTGTTGATATGATAGGTGCGGAAAATGAGCTGAATGAGGAGATATTATTTCAGGAAAGGAAAATTCATCTCTGCCCTCATGGGGACTCGAACCCTGGTCTCTTGTTTGTCGGACGAGTGGTTTACCAACTAAGCTAAGACAGATCTCTAAGGTGGGTAAGTTCTATCTGTCTTCATAGTTTAGTTGGTAGAGCATTTGTCCGGCAAACAAGAGAGACCAGGGGTTGAGTCCCATGAGGGCAGAGATGAATTTTCCTTTCCTGAAACACCAATATTTCCCCATTCAGCCAGTTTTCCATATCCCTGTCATAAAATTATCCCTGACTTATAATAAGCTGCATGGCCCTCTCCCACCACATTCTGAAGCTGGGCCCCTAGGCTGGTATCTTTGGCAATTCCCACACGTCAAGACTTTTGGGAGCCCTTCTATAGTGAATTTATAGCATGAAAAAACAAAAAAATGATGCTGTCATGGGGCTCCAAGGCTTTACGGGGGGGGGGGGGGCCCTTGTGGGGGCCATGATAAATGGTGTCCATTGTACAAATCTTTATTGTATACTAGCTTTGTCACTTGGAACTTTTCAAACTAGTTCATATGCCCTTTCAATTCCAACCTGCTACGAGCAATTTGCACTAGCTCTCAAAAATTTGATAACTTTAATGTTGTTCAATAGAGTTAATTTGAATAAAACGATTTTGACCCCCCCCCCCTCCTTGTGCTAATAATCAAGAAAACACTGTTGAGTTAGGCAAGTGGTTTTTACGGAGTAAACATTTCAATTTAGAAAATCCATATAAGATTTACCTTCATTGAATTTCTGCTTGATTTCTGCAATGCTTTGGTTCTGGACTGAGGTTCTATAGGCTTCGTAGATGTCAACATCTAAAAAGGCGAAGCAAAATGAATCAGACTACGAACTTGTTTTAACAAATTTTTTTGAGTAAGTTCTCAATATAGAAGTAGTAACTTACCTGCACACATTTTACCCCTTGACTCAATTTCTTGGATGCACTTCAAAACGAATGTTGGTGCGGACTGTTCCGTTACATTGAACTGCGAGCACAAGTCTCGTCCATTAACAACTGCTGAGGATAAAATATAAGTTTATAATTTCAAATAATTTCATTCATTTACAAAATACTGACAACCCCTCCACCCCTGTCACCAAAATTTTGTCAGCAACTTAGAATATTTCGTATTTTCAAAAAAGGGTGGTTGATGTAAACATCCTTCAAACCCAGAAACCAGACCCGGGTTTTGGGGGGGGGGAACCTAAAAATGGTATATAAATAAATAAATAAATATATATATACACACACACACTGAGTACATATTGTTTGCCCCCCCCCCGGAAAAAGTTGGAATGACAGCGCTGCGCCGGAAACCCCCCCCCCCCCGATGATGACGTAATACTTGAATGACCCCTTACTCTGAATAAAAGAAAAAGAGGATGATGACAAAGAATGGGAGAAGGAACCACTATCACAGTACCCAGGCCATTGGGACCCTTACAAATTTGTCACAAATAAATGGCAATTGTAATTCAACGAAATGCTCTACTGTGTTCTAGCAGATTTTCGCTCATCCAGTTGGTGCATGCAATATATTTCCCTAAGGAAGAACAATGGGCTCTGTTTTAAGGCTCTGATGTTCCCAGAATGAACCCAGTCGACTTAAACAGGTGCTGATCTCGATTAGAGGGTTCTACTGTAAAGCAATTGCTAAAGTTATTTGTTGAGATATTCCGGAGGGCTGTGAAATTTTGAGAACTACTTCTGTGTGTAAAATCATGATATAATGTATAGCAGATGTTGATATGTATTCTTAGACCAATGGTCCCACAACTCCTGCAGTACCCCAGAATACTTCAACAAAGAACTACTCTGAAGCACAGCGCATGCACACATCAATATTAACAGCTCACTGCCCTCCCCCAGATAGGTGGGCGAGGCCCTTGGAAGCTGCGAAATACATTCTAAGGACCACTGCCTTAATGTATGCATAGGTGGGAAAATGCTGAATACAATAGTTGGTGTATCTCTACCATTATGCAAAGCAAATCTTTGAAACACATTCTCTCTGTTCCGGCCACAGAGAGAGAGAGAGAAAGAGAGTAGTTTATCTCAACCTGGCCTTGACGAAAGGAAATAATTTGTGAAAAACATATCGTGTGTGTAATAAACTACCTCAGTTTCATGAACAAAACAGAATGTTATGAAAATAAACACTCTCTGGAAAAATCTATTGTAACGCCACTTAATTTGAATCTAAAAATATGTGTAAATTCTGCATGACTAATATATTTTCAGCAAGTCTAGACTAAAGTTAAGCACAAACTTAATGAAGCGTACATACACATTAATATGCATTTCCTGCGAGTGAAAATAATTGTAAGCAGCAATAAATTTCGTTCATAAAAAGATAAGCTTCTCCCCCTCGTCTTCTCTCAGTAGAAATCGTGACTAGGCTGTTTTTTAAAAGAGTGGGAGGGGGGGGGGGCAAAACTCGTACCATATTGTCAAAAGAACTTCACCTCAACGCCTAATCTTGAACCTTCAAGTTAAATAATAAGAGATTAAATCTTAAATTTTTCAATATAAATTTCAAATGTAAATAAGTTGTCAGTTTCCCATGCCATTTTCATTACTCGCAATGATAGCATAAGCAGTCTTTCTTTTAAAAAGCGTCCAATACCTTTTTCTCTCTCTCTGTTTAAATAATACTTTCGTGTGAAGAATGATGACCTTGGAAGGATGTATATATATATATGTATTAAAAAAAAGTTAGAGAAGCCAGTTCTTCCTGTTGAATTTCTCAATTTGTTATAAAGGGGGCCCCCAGGATTAAGAAGGGGAAGTCATTCCAACAAGTCAGAAATGGGTAAAAAGGCAACGTGTAGTGGTGGCTGCAGAGTGGAGGAAGAACAGGGAAATGGGGGTAGTAGACAACGACATGGATGCAGCAGTGAAGTAGAGTGGAGTGCAGCACCAGCAGGGAAGCAAAGCTCCCTGTGCTTCTTGCAGCCTTGGGAATCCTAATTGACATTCAAGAAGAGTCCACCTCTTTTAATACTCCAATGTGTCCCAAGGCCACAAAGTGATGAAACAGCCTACTACCTCTTTTTTTCCTTCTTTTTTTTTTTGCTTAGGCAGCAGTGGTGGTGGTGGTGCCATAGCATTTTCAGGGAAGACAGAAGAGAGAAAAAAGAAATATTGCTAGAGTATTACTTAAAAAAACTTCAGTTAAGTATATACATAAAAGCTTTTTTTTTCCTCCTCCCTCCCGTCAACTCCATCAATATATCTCAAGAATGTTACATGAAGGTGATACATAATAACTGTGTGATGATGATATACGACACCTGTCACTAGAAAAGGACATATGTTAATTTTTTTCTCTTCTCCCCTCCCTTCTAGTTATTGGTTCTCGTCGAAATCAACTAGGAAGCAATTTCTCCTCAAGATACGATACATACATAAATCGGCATCATCCTCTGCATATGGATCTCTAGCTTCTGATGCACAAAAATTTCCTTCTGATTACATCTTTGACGATGCTCAGCTTATTTCCAACATCGAACGCTTATTTGAATTCGCTCTTTCATCCAGCAACACAGAAACCAGAATAAAACTGACTCGAAACCTATCCATCTTTAACTCTCAATCGACAGAAGACCAACGTAATATACCAATTATCTTGATTCGTCTTGACACGGAAGGATCAGTGATCGTATCTGCTTTAAAATAAGAGGAAAAGCCAGTAAAATAACAAATTAAACTTACGAGGCACAAGACTCAGCCGACTTTTATCAGAGGCTTTGTTCGAAGGTGGTGATGTAAGCACTCCTAAGTTACAGGAACAGTGAGAAGACAGCCCACAAACTGCAAGGAAAAGTTCAGAAAATTTGTATACGTGTAAAAAATTATCACAAACCAATAATAAATATACAAAGACAAACCAAAGTACTGATACCTTTTACACAGGGTGGGCGGGAAGGGGGGGGGGTAAAAAATGTTTTAGACCTGTAGGTGCTGAGCTTGAGTCCTAAGTTTATTTTATGGACTTGCATTAATAATGGACAAGCTTGGCTGCCCTGTTACAAACACTTGCAGCACCGCCTGGCTATGATGGTATTGCTTTTGCATTTTGAATACTATTTACAGTGGAACACACAGCAATTTAAGAATAAAACTATCAGTGAAGTTTGATTATTTGAATCAGTTTGACTGTAAAAGCTTTCGAAAACATGAAAAATCATGAGAAATATATATTATTTGATTTTTCAAATCATGTTTACTACACCATTCAAAGCAAATTGTACACCTATGATGCCATTTTGGCAGTGTGCAAAATAACATGGTTTAAATGTGAAGCCTTCAACATATAGTCACAACAAAAATGAGATTCATCAGCCATTTTAGAATTCAACCAAATAATACAGTGTTATATTAATTGAGATCACTATTTAACATGATTCGTAAGCTTCTGTGGCCTTCGTTGAGATTCTCAATGTGACAGCAAAGGCTGAAATAGAGATGTTTGCACAAAGCAGAATGTTTTGCACTGTTCTGCAATGAGACCTTGGCTGACTAGAAATGTTCTAACCCTTTTAAGCCCGAGCTTAATCGATCGTGTGGGTGAAATAATTAGCAAACATTCATGTTTTCAAAAATTTCCTGCTGTTAAAGGGTTATAGTGTTTTCTACACTTGAGAAATTCCTCCAGATTTTTCTGTGATGTACCTGACATTTTTCAGCATATTCTGCTTGGCAAGTCAAAGCTAGCATAATAAGCACATTCTGCTTACTCATTATCAAGTCATTCCGATTGTAATAATGATTAAAAATGGCTTCATATCGGGATTTGACTGATTTCATAATGGGCCGCTGTGTTTTAGATTCATAGGATCCTATTATTGTGCCAGTAGTTTCTACAGACCCTACGATCCTCCTCAGTGTGCCCCCCTCCCCAAGGAGCAATATTACCTACTTTAGAAAATACTTATCTAATGGGAGCTAACACCATGGCTATTTATGCGTTTCAAAAACAACAGAGTTCAACCATTCAAAATTCAAATTGTACCTTGGCACAGGTGACCTTTCTGCATTAAATTGTGCAGGTAGAAATGGCACTTTTCGCAATGCAGTAGGTTCGAGATGCTTCCTTCAAAGTGTTTGCTCTTTGAAGAGGGCAGACCTACACAAAAACAATAATAACAACAAGCTTGTAAACACAATTCAAGTAACGATTCAGCACATCAAGGTTGAACATGGATGTTATTCAGAAAAAAGAAAACTCACTTTCTTCATTAATGCTCTTGTTTCCATGATGGGGATTCTGCAATAGAAGGAAAACAAAATTATAAATTTGCAATTTATTTTATGGGCTGTAAGTGTTTACTGATTACAACTTTCAATCAATGTTTCGCTCCCTTTAGTGCTAAGCATCTTCCCTAATCCACTGCAGCCTTACATCCAGAAAAAAATCAAATATCTTTATGAACACTGGCTGCAAAAGCCTCAATCTATACTATATACTTGAAAAGAGGATGCAGGCTTTCACGACCACAGTTTATAATAAAGTGCATACCTTTCGTGCTGTTATGCCATATCCCAGGCTTCTTTGGAACAATGCTTTTTGTCCACTACTGCGGTGAACATCCTCAGTGCAGTTTTTGGCAAGCAAGGATACGAAATTACCTATTTGGATGACCGTTATATAGCAAATGCATCAGTGGATAAGTTATCCAAGGTCGTCATTATGCCCCTCACTCGTCAAAAACTGTATTGAAGATGTCCACCGCAGTAGTGGATGAAAGGTCTGCTTCAAAGAAGCCTGGAACATAGCATAACATCCCAAAAAAGTATGAATTTTATTATACTATATACGTTACAGTGAGTGTGATAAATCAGTGACGATGCATAATCACCAGATTTATCACATTAATCGTAACATAAGTGGTTCAAGAATCAAACTAATTCAATGAAATCCGAACTAACCGATACAAAAATGTTGTTTATACTTACTGTGCAGGTGTAATGATCCACACCAACTAGAATAGCTTTTTGATAGAACTCTTCTTTAATGCCCATTTTCTAAAAGAATAAATGCAGAGTCATTAATAAATAGCCAAAGGATACAATACATAAATTTCTTGTGCATTTCAAAACACGGAAATGTGCGTACAACGTTGGTCGCCCACTGGAAGCTATTACAAGCAATAACGTCATGTATAAGACTACTATATCAGTCCTGCACATACATACACACAACATGTTATTGCTCATAGTAGTGTCCAGTGAATGATCAGCCTAGCCTAAATCAGCCTAGGCAAAATTCGCCTTCTGACAGGATAATGTTTTTTCAGTCATTCTTCGACATCTATATATTATCAAGGCTGGACACAGGGCCGTAACTAGGCAGGGGGCAACCAGGGCACTACTTCAGAGCCTGAGCCAAATGGGGGCCCATTTGGAAAGGAAAAGTCTGCCCTGGGGCCCCGAAAAGGCACACTAAAAGGCTCTGGCTGGACAAATGAAAAAATAAAAATATAAGCCAAATTTCTGAGCGAAGCATGTCCCTTTCCCGAAAAGAAGACCGTCCAAGGATGATTTTTTTGTAACTTTTCTTGGGGGGTACTTAGTGTGTGTGTCTGCTAACATCAAAAGGGGGTTACTGATATAAATCCTTGAAACTGTGGTCCTCAAACACCAATATCAATTTCCTTTAGCTGCAATGGTGAACGAGGACTTCTCAAGCAATGTATATTGTCACACTAATATTCTGTTCGTTGAATAAGAAAAAATAAAAAGTTTCACAACATTTGTTAGCAAAAAAGACACCCCCCTCCCTCATATTTACCACATTTCAAATGTGACTTTGCCACAGCTGACAGAGTAATGGGTTTTTATGTGATCATCAATGCACATCTAGATGCACAATTCATGCATGAAATTCAATTTTACTCCTCGAAATTTCGTGGACGAGTAACAATACTTAATATTTTAGGTTTTCTTTTAATCCTTTGAGCGGCAATGACGAGATATCTCGTCTCCATAAAAGCCTCTTATTTCAGCATTGACAAGCCTAGATAGTTTGCAAAAATGATTTTTCGACTGAAACTCTTCCCCCATGCCCCTCAGTTTGCACCCTGAAAATCGGAAGAGATCTAATTTCATTTTTTTTAAAAAATGACATTTTAAAAGGGGATTAATAATTATTAAAATAATTTTTTCGGATAACACTTGCTAGGGATATTTCTCAGCTTGCAACACCAAAATAGCTGAGGTATAATCAGTGCCGTCTTAACGGGGCCGACCCGGGGGAGGGGGCCCTCAGAAAAGTGAGAAGTAGTTGAATTTTTAGAGAATTTGTTAGGTAGGGCCACAGAGAAATCACTTGGCCCGGGGGTCCATGATGCTCTTAAAACGGCCCTGGGGATCATCCATCCCTGGTAAAAAAACCACATAAAAGATCAGAAAAAATCAAGACATTCTGTAAAAAATATCCATACAACACCAATATGCTCGGGGGCGGCTCTAGGACTGTGCGACCAGCACGGGGTGCCAAATCCGGGGGGGGGGGAATTGTAGGAAAAACGATTCCATCCAATCCACCAATGTTTTAGATGGAATGCAATGAAAATCGTAATTTTTAAATCTCACGCACTGGCGAATACAAATCCGCGAGTTTTTCGAAGTTTGCGAAGGCGCAAATTTCGCTAATTAACCTCTCCTCCAACATTACAAGGGGTGCCAAAGTGCATTCTAGCACCAAACATCTAGCCGCGGCCCTGTTCAAGCGGCAAGTTGGGATGTTAATGAATTTGAGGGGGGGGGGGGGGAATGGGTCGCCAAGAAATGCCGCTTCAGATCCAACCACAAACTGCAACCAATTAGAACACTGTCATTCTATTAAAATATAAGAATCCCAATTTAAAAAAATGACTAAATAAATAACAACGGAGCACTCACCCCCACTGATCGCGACTCCACACACAAAACACACGCTCGCTCACAGCGTACGCCACTGCCTACGCCGCTCACCGCGAGCGATGCGAAAAAGGACCCAACCACGGAAAAGAGCGAGGCTGGCGATAGATAGACGACAGCAGATTCCAGTACATGGCGTAGAGAGCGTATACACCTCTGACGTCTGACCCAAATTTAATGTGCGGGAAAGGGCCATCATTTTTTTTTTTTTTTTGCTGCTTCGTATGGGGACAGACAGGCGATTGGCCCAGTAGTTTTTAAAGAAAGAAAAAAAAAAAAGATAAACGGAATAAGATTTTTTCCCCCCCTTCCAATTGGCTTAACACAAACGAGGGCCCACAAGATAACGGGCCTATAAGGGAAGGTCAAAGTTCACGATAAAAACTGACAAGACATCACACACATACACACGAGAGATAGAATTAAGAATAATAATAAAAAAAAAAGGCATATCCCGAATCTTCATTATATAGAGAGAAAGAGATACAATGCTTTTGACCTTGGGTGAACTTATCTGATAATTGTGTTAATAACTGCAGAGCAAAAAACCGCTGTGTGATAGGCTTGAGGTGGAAAACGACAAGAAGGTGTAAAAAGAAATCCTATTTCATCACACAGAGTTCTTTTATCTCACGCAGAAAGTGTTTCATTAAAAGACGAGAGAGAGAGAGAGAGAAATAAAAGTGCACAAAAATGGCATCATGCATATTCAGTGCATTAATAAATGTCGTCTAGGTAAAAATCACCATATTAGGATGGACCAGAATTTTGAGTAGATTTATTTTAATCCCAAAATAAAAAGAAATATATATAAGCTCAAGATTCTTTTTTTTTTGCAGATAGAGATGGCGTCAGTGGCGGCCACGCGAGACAAGGAAGTCACAAGGCTCCAATAAAAAAAAAGTGGACAGGAAAATGAATTCCTTTATCCGATGGGATTATAAATTTCAATGAGTAATGATGTTTGCATATGGACACTGGTGCAGCGGTTCTCAACCGGTGCTCCGCGGAGCCCCTTGTGCACTCTCCAGGGACTCCGCGGCCGCTCGAGGAAAATAAAAAAAAAACCAGTAAAATTAAAAAAATAATAATTACAAATATTTTTAAATAGTAAAACTAAATCAGTGACTTCGATGAATAATTAAAAAATTGGCCTAATGGGCTCCGCCACAGAATTTTTTTTACTTAGGGGCCATTCAAGTATTACGTCAGCAGATTTTTAGCCATTTTTGATCCCCCTTGTGAGCAAAATTTCGTCAGCAGCTTACTAATATTTCGTATCTTCAAAATGGTGGTTGAGGACGTAAGCAACCTTTAAACCCACCCCCCCCCCCCGTCATCAAAAGTCATTAAATCCGAAACCCCCTTCCCCCCCTCGATGCTGACACACTTGAAAACCCCTTAAAAGGGTTCAGCGAGTCAAAAAAGGTTGAGAACCGCTGCTGTGGTGTGTGCCGCGACATAATGGAAGTACGTGTGCATGTTACTAGCGTCGAATTGGTGACCTGTGGTCGTCTAGTGAAGGCTCACTTATTGAATGTTTGTTAGCACATCGAGAGCGAGGCTACATTGTTCCCAGTCGAAGCAGAAGCCTTCATCTAGAACAGTGATTCCCAATGTGGGCGTTAACGCCCCCTGGGTGGCGATGGAATGTTTCAGGGGGGGGCGGTAGAAGCTACGGCTATAACATAGGATCCTATGGGTTAGATTGCGTTGGGGGGTGATGGGACAAAAAAAAGTTTGGGAAACTATTATCCTCCAAAAGATCCTCTCTAAAGCCTCCAAGACTTTACACGCTGCGTAAAAATTCCCTAACAAAAAAAGCCCGTCGTCTTGGCCTACGTTACGGGATTCAAAATTGCGTCTTGTGGTCCGCGGTATCCGAACGAAATCATGAATTTAGCGGTCCACAGGTATGGGCGGAGATACGGGGGTCATGGGAGAGCATCACCGCCTCTCTCTCCCCCACCCCGATCATCAATGATGGGTGTGGTAATCCTGATGCGGATTTGAAAAAGTGAGAGTATAGTCTCACCCCGGATAAAAAAAAAACGTATGAAATCCGCCGTCACCAAAATTTCTCCCGTAGAGACAATAATTAAGTTCCCCGTTTATTATATTTTCAACGACTTTTTCTCCCGTTAATCGAATATTACACGTCAACCACTATACACAGTGTCTTTATTGAATGAAACACTCGGAATTAATGGAAAATATGTCAAGAAGTCAAGATAAATACATTCGAGAATGGGTACCGGCTTCCAAGTAATCAAGTTGTCTTCAATACGTACATTTAATTATTTCATTTTTGTTCTCTGTTGGGCTGATAGAGGGCATTAACTTCCCAAATGAAAAGTAAAAATCCTAGGTATTGTGATCATTGTAATTGAATACAATTTTCATCTCATTTTTCATGTCTGATTTATTCGAGAAGCTTTATTAATATTGATCCTTCATTAGTTTTCAATGTACAAACTACACCAACGTTGTACAATGACAATTGAATTGCTCCATAATCGGATACCCTGCTTAATCGAATATTGTGTGCTGGAATCGTTGATATCCGATCAAGCGGGGCCGACTACATATTAGTGTACGAGATTCCAACGTATGAGTTTGGCGGTTTGCGGGAGTTCAGAAAGTGAGTTTTAGTGGAAATCAGGCATTTGGTGGTAAAGAGAGTTCGAAATTGTGAATTGGGTGGTGCGTGGGATTGAAAATTGCGAGTTTGGTGGTCTGCGGAATTCAAAAGTTGTAAATTTGATGGTCCTTTTAATTCAAAAGCACGAGTTTTGGTGGTCCGTGGAATTTGCAATCGTGCGATTCGTGGTATGCGGAATTCAAAATTATGAATTTGATGGTCCTTGGGATTTTAAATCGGGTACACGAGATGGTCCATCTTAACATCATGGGCAAAACACAATCGATGTCAAATGGGTCACAGGAGGCGCCAAAACCGTGGCCGAGTGATGAAATGCGATCAGAAGGCCTCTGCGAAATCCGAAATGTTAGTCACCACTGATCTAGAGAAGAGAGAGTAAGTTACCCTGTGAAAAATAAGAGAATTAATTTAGAACCTTTGCAGAATTATTTATCACGGCTAATTCATGAAAATTTTTCCGTAACCATCCACAAGCGATATCTCGAGTAAATCTGGGACTTCCACAGAACCCAGGTCGGGAAAACACCGATTTGAGGCTATTCTGAATATTATGCATTTTGGCATGCATTTTTTAAACGAGTCGTTAGATCTCAAGCAGAAATAGTTATCTGGTCTCAATAACCTTATAAATCCTCTCTCCGCCGGTCCTTCGTAATATTCTCGTAATCTTCCCCAGAAATTTGAAAAGAAGTCCTCCCCGCGATCCAACTTTCCTTATTTGATAACTATTTCAGAACCTACACGAATGCAAAAAAAAAAACCCGCTTCTGACTACTCGTCCTGGCAAATTACATCATCTATTTGTTCAGTAGCGTACGGTATTATTTCAGAAGCAGCCCTTTCGCTTTACGCCACCGTCAATGTAGCGGTAGACCCGCTGTCGTCACTGAAACTACAATGACATACACCCAATCCCAAGATTTCACGTCTCTTGAACATTTATTATACATTACTGGAAAAAAAATAAATAAAATAGAGTAAAATTTCCATAATTCAGAAAAAATTTTCAATGAGAACTCGCTACACCCCACCAAATAAGAAAATAAGAGCCCTTGAATTTTACAACTTGCACCAGATTATACCCGATTCCGGCCCTGGATTAACCCAGTAAGCCTAAGTGCATGGATAAGAGTAATCAGTCACACCGCTGTTTCTCTCACGGCCATAGGCGAAATGGATGATAACCGAAAAAAACGTGACAGTGGTGTGAAACGCTCCACTGCCTCAACTTACGATGATTAAATGACTTTTTATTATCGTTATCATCCGCTTATCATTTGGGCAGGAAGATTTAAGAGATACGCTTCTCCCTTTAAACTACGAAATGGATAGGCTTAAAAAAGTTAGCTAGTTACACCAGCGATAACGTTGGATGGAAGAACGGATAATCCATCTTAAATTTCAAAATTTCTTCTCTCTGCCGGAAGAAGCAATATCTTTCGATAAGAATAATTCGATAGGTCTGCCATTTTTCGGTGTGCTTTTTTAAACCGTATGAAATTCTCGTGTAGGTAGACTGAATACAGTTTGAAAAAAAAAATTGCAATACAGGCTTTCTAAAATCCGAATACGGATTGCTATTCGTGAAACAACGTGGGATTTTCGATTAATGGTGCCGTATGACGTTGAAACATTCCGAGGGTAGAGCCAAATACTGTCCAATGAAAAGCCAAGGCTGCTTCAAGCTGCATCCTACCTATCCATAGAGAAGGCTTGGAACTAGCTCTTTATAGGGGAACATATTTCCTGCTGTGTCATTGTTTCGAATTCTTGAAAAAATCATTTTTTTTCAATAGAAAAAAATCGATTCAAACATTCTTGAAAATAATCATTGTTTCAAGCATTCTGGAAAGCATTGTTTCAAAAATTTCCATAAAAAAACATTGTTTCTGAAACATTTTTGCAGAAAAGCATTGATTCGAACGTTCTCACAAAAAAAAACATTGCTTTAACTTGCAGAAAAAAAAGCATTTTTTTTAAACATTCTTGCAGAAAAAAGAATTATTTCAAACATTCTCGAAGAGAAAGCAATTTTTTCAAACATTCTCACAGAAAAAGCATTGTTTGAAAAATTCTCGCAGAAAAAGCATCGTTTCAAAAATTCTGGCAGAAACGCAGAAAAAGCATCGTTTCAAACATTCTTGCGGTAAAAGCATTGTTTCAAACATTCTTGCGGTAAAAGCATTGTTTCAAACATTCTTGCGGTAAAAGCATTGTTTCAAACATTCTTGCGGTAAAAGCATTGTTTCAAACATTCTTGCGGTAAAAGCATTGTTTCAAACATTCTTGCGGTAAAAGCATTGTTTCAAACATTCTTGCGGTAAAAGCATTGTTTCAAACATTCTTGCGGTAAAAGCATTGTTTCAAACATTCTTGCGGTAAAAGCATTGTTTCAAACATTCTTGCGGTAAAAGCATTGTTTCAAACATTCTTGCGGTAAAAGCATTGTTTCAAACATTCTTGCGGTAAAAGCATTGTTTCAAACATTCTTGCGGTAAAAGCATTGTTTCAAACATTCTTACAGAAAAAGCATTGTTTCAAACATTCTTACAGAAAAAGCATTGTTTCAAACATTCTTACAGAAAAAGCATTGTTTCAAACATTCTTACAGAAAAAGCATTGTTTCAAACATTCTTACAGAAAAAGCATTGTTTCAAACATTCTTACAGAAAAAGCATTGTTTCAAACATTCTTACAGAAAAAGCATTGTTTCAAACATTCTTACAGAAAAAGCATTGTTTCAAACCTACTTAAAAAAATGCTTGAAGCAATGATTTTTTTAGCAAGCAATCTTGTAATTTATTTCGAAAACTTTTCTCAAAAGCACTGTTTCGAAAATTATTTTAAAGCAATATTTCAAGCAATCTTCCAAAAAAAAAACAAAACCGATTGCTTAAAATGTTTTTAGTGTAATTAAGAAGTTTTTAAAAATCGTTGATACGATAATTTACAATTTTTTTGTCACACATTCCTCCACAAATCATTGTTTTAAAAAAAAAAGGATTCTATGCATTGTTGAAACATTCTCCCCAAACGCATTGTTTTAAACATTTTCGGCCGGAAGAAACAATTTCTCCGATAAGATCCAAAAGCATTGATTTAAACAATTCCTCCGATAAGAATAATTCAATACGGCTGCTATTTTTTTGAAACCCTTTTTTAAACCGCATAAAATTCCCGTGAAGGTAAGCTCTCTACCCCTCTGACGAATACCGTTGAAATCCGTTAAAAAAAAATTGCAACAGGCTTTCTGAAATTTGCATACGGATCGCTATTTTTAAAAACAATAACGTGGGATTTTCGATTGATTGTACTGTATGGCATTGAAGCATCCCAGAGGCAAATAGTGTCCATTGAAAAGCCAAGGCTGCCTCAAGCTGCACCTTACCTATATCCATAGAGACAACTCTTGAAAAACTGGCTCTTCTCTATAGGGGAGCATATTCCCTGCTGCGTCATGTGACGTAAAACCATTGCTAAAAGCATTGAATTATTTCGAACGATCTACCCAAAGCATTGTTTCGAATATTCTTGTAGAAAAAGCAGTTTTTTTTTATAGAAAAAACCAGATTCCGAGATTCTTACACAAAAGTAGTGTTTTAAAAATTTTGTAAAATAACGCCACTGTTTTAAACATCCTTGCTAAAAAAGGATTGTTTAAAAAAAATTTTAGAGCACTGAATTGGAAAATTCTTCCCCCCAAAGGCATTGTTTTAAACATTCTTTCAGAAAAACCATCGTTTCAAACACTCTTGGAGCGATAACTTATAGGAGGGGGGGGGGGAATTAATCCGATTTCAAAATATATATGCCGCTGTGGTGGTCGAGTGGTCATACTGACGGGCTCGCACTGTGAGGACCCGGGTTAGAGCAACGGGCCTACAAACGGTACAAATATAATCATTACTACACTTCATTTCTGAAACATAACATGGCAGCACTGAAAAATCAGACAACACTAACTTCAGTTTACGTTAAATGTTATGTTATCAGTTTTTTTTCGCCGGAGGTTCCGATAACTACACTGCTGGCCACCGTAAATGCAACACCCTGAAGGAAGCATGCAAATAATATGAAATTTACAACATACATTAGTGGAGGTGAGATATGCAAATGATTAGAATTTCAGCGCAGACGCACATCACGCGCGCCTGTAGCGCCACTTCAAAGCGCTATTTAAGGCTTGGAGATTTCGACGATTTGAAGTACGGCAATTGTGTTTTTCTTGTGGTTTTTTCAAAAAAACGATCAATTATGCCTCGTAGAAAACAGCGATCATCTTTTGATCAAGTATCCGAGTTCGACAGAGGAAGGATAGTGGCCTACCGAGATTGTGGATTATCTTTCAGGGAAATCGGTAGTCGTGTTGGACGAAACCAAACAACTGTAATGCGGATATGTGATCGTTGGATGCAGGAGGGTACGACGGACCGACGTGTTCGATCGCATCCACCTCGGTGCACCACTTCACGTGATGACAGGCGTATTGTGCGTATGGCAGTGACGGATCGCTCAGCCACATCACGAACCACAGCACAGCACATTCAGTCTGTACCGCATCATCCAGTGTCTGCGCGTACCATTCGACGCCGTTTACAGCAGAGTGGTCTGTCCGCAAGACGTCCATTGCTTCGTCTACCCTTGACGCAGAACCACAGACGTCTCCGCCGCCAATGGTGCGATGAAAGAAGGATGTGGATGGCACAATGGAATGAAATTGTATTTAATGACGAGTCACGCTTCTGTCTGCAACACCACGATGGTCGGATTCGAGTCTGGAGACACCGTGGACAGAGGATGCTGAACAGCTGCGTTATGCACCGCCACACTGGTCCTGCACCGGGTATTATGGTATGGGGCGGTATTGGATATCACTCTCGCACTCCTCTAGTACGCATTGCCGGTACTTTAAAAAGCCAGCGCTACATCTCCGAGGTGTTGGAGCCAGTTGTCCTTCCTTACCTTCAGGGCTTTCCCACAGCCATATTTCAACAGGATAATGCGCGACCACACGTGGCACGCATTGTCCAAAGGTTCTTCGTCAATCGCCAGATTGAATTGCTTCCCTGGCCAGCTCGCTCTCCGGATCTTTCGCCGATAGAAAACATGTGGTCCATGGTTGCTCAACGATTGACCCAGATTACATCCCCAGCTGCCACACCAGATCAACTTTGGCAACGCGTGGAAGCTGCTTGGTCTGCTGTACCCGAAGAACACATCCAAAGTCTCTTTGAATCAATGCCGAGGCGTGTGGCAGCGGTGATCTCCAACAATGGCGGCTACTCTGGCTACTGATTTTGGCAGGAACCACACTTCACAGAAGTCTATAAATTTAATCATTTGATGCTTGGTCAACATGTTATCTACAAAATAAATATTGTTGCGATATCTCTTGTCTTTCTTGGTGTTGCAATTTGGGTGGCCAGCAGTGTATTTACGAATTTTTCCCCATGCTAAAATATCGGTCCGTTCCACGCTTTGTGAAAGTTATAGCAATACCCGAATGGCATCACTACCCCTGATTCTAATAAGCGGCGTCGAGACTGCCACGACCATTGCCCGTCGTGGGTCATGCGGGGGGGGGGGATGTCATCCCATCATCGATTTGTCCCGAAATTTTCATCATATCTCTTCAGATTAGTAGTAAAACACTACGTAAAAGATTTAAGCGAAATTTTAGTATTCACAGCCAGGGTCCGGCCACCACAGGGAGGATACATTCAACATGTAATATTTCAAAAAAAAAAAAAAAAGAGAAGAAAACCCCGAGACGCACATCACCCCCACATAAAATAAAGCAAAATAAAAATGCAATTAATTATAATTAATATCCCCGGTCTCCTCATCATCATGCTACTGCCGTGGATATAATGGCAGTGTGTGTGTATGGCCCTCAACCCTTTCCTTCCATCATGCTCTCCCTCCACGGCATATATTCCTCCTATGGCAATCGAGTACCGGGAGGCACGTGCATGACCTTCAAAGCTGGACGAAATATCATTTAGTGGATGTCATCCGACAGAACACGCGAAGCGTTTCGGGTCTTTTTTTTTTCACCATACGAAATTTTTCCTATACGTGTTGTAAGTGTATAGATTATGTGTGTATTTATTTTTATTCTTTTTTCTTTTCTTAATGGGCGCTTGCGGTAGTAAAGAAAAAAGAAGAGAAGAGCAATTCCTCTCTCTCTGTACACGGCGAAACTTATGGCATACGGTGTGGCATAATATGCAAACAAGGCCTCGCAGAGACGAAGAACAAGGATTTTTTTTCCGTCCCCTCCATGATTTACTCAATCGGATTCATTCCGCATTGTACAATGGATTGGACCGTCGGCAATGAAATCGGGTAAAATAAAAGTCCGATCCCCATACGAATTCGAGATGTTCAGGTCTGTCCGTGTAATAAGGGCCATGTTACGGTGAAAAATACGGTATTTCAATCAGTACCCAGGTGATTTATGGTAGGGGAGAAGGGGTCCAGCCCCCCCCCCCCACCTCCGAAATGTGAGGAAATGAGTGATATGCGTAAACGGTAAAAGCGATAGATCCAGTGATTATAATCACCGACCATTTCGGTGAGTTTGATAAGCTTTGTTCATATATTGCTACGGTAAACGTGGTAAATCCGTTGATCATGCAAATTCGCACCGGTTATTATGCATGATTACCTACAATTTGCGTGTGTTTGATAAATTTTACCACACTTACCGGTGATTATGTACAGAGATGGGACGGACGAATATTCGGCTGCTATTCGGTATTTGGCTTTTTTTTGCCGAATATCTGTGTAAATCTAAGCACAACAAACTAATTAAAAAATAGATTTTTTCCGCATAAATTAAAAGATTATATTTCATTGTGCGTTGCATACCTATCCCTTTCTGTGCAAGAGGTTATGTGGGTGAATTTGTACGATAAGTAAAACATTAAACTGAAAAATAGAATCCTGCTGCAATAATGTGGAAATGAGCATAAATTACACAATTTGAAAACACTGACTGAAGGGGATGTACCTAGACAAGAAACGTATTGAGCTACTTTTCGAAGCAAAGCACATCTACAGACGAAAAACAAGTCGTAAATGATGCATTAAGACTTGAGAGTAAAATGATGGTTCACATTTTCTAAATTAGATGTAAAATTGTAACAAGTGTTGAAAAGATATACAGTCAAACCTCGTTAATGAGTCACTCTTGGGAGAGCAAAAATATGACTTAGTAAACGGAGTGACTCTTTAAACGGAGTAAGCCATAGCTGTGCCAATTCCTGCCTGAGGATAATTGGGACTTCCCAAAGGTGACCCGGTAAGCGGAGTGACGTGTTAACCGGGTGACGCACTAACGAGGTTTGACTGTATATACATATTCTGTAAGTACAGTGATACCTTGGCAAACGAACAAAATTACAAATTTTTCGTCTATAACAGTGATTCCCAACGTGGGCGTTAACGCCCCCCGGGGACGTTGGAATGTTCCAGGGGGGCGGTAGAAGCTACGGGTATAACATAGGATCCTATGGGTTAGGTTGCGTTGGGGGCGATGGGAGGAGAAAATTTCTGAAGAAGGGGGCGATGGGAGGAAAAAAGGTTGGGAAACTATGGTCTATAACGAAGATTTTTTTGCATTTTTTTCTGCTTTGGCTAACGAATACGGATTCAGCTAACGAACATTTCCGATGATATGAATGCACACACCAAACATAAAATAGCCGCGTCGTGAGCTGAACTTTTACGCCAATCATCAGAATTAGTCACTAGGAACCGATTAACTTATGTCCACATCGGTATTTTTTTTTCAGATGTGCCAACACTTTCTTTTTCTGAAATTCTTTGAACCATATAAAATGAAAGATTCAGCCAAAATAGAAAATGCATTGAAAAAAAGAGGTTGCCTTTGTTTTCAGAGCATGCGTTCTTTCAGTGCAAGACTTAGCATGAAACTGAACAGTCTGGACATTCTAGGAGCTCTTCTCATCTGCATGTATCAGACACAGAAAAAAAATGAGCTGACCAAATCACAAATCGATGGGGACACTTACGAACTCGGGTTGTGTCAACGCCAACTTTAGTAGACTTTTAAGCCAACTTTTAGTAGACTAAAGCCGGGGTTGGTTTGGTTGTGTGTGCGTACATATAGTGTAAAATAAAAAAATCTTCAGTACCATATAATCTTTCTGTAAATTCTCATTTATCCAATTTTGAAGCTGTTCATTTTAGCACTCGGTCAGATTTTTCCTTTTTATATTGCTCCTTGGTGGTTTTTTTTAAAAAAAAACTTATCTTCAAATTTTGGGCAGAAGCTGGAAAGAATCAAACGATTTTGCATAGAAACCTATGGGAAATCATGTTTCGGCTAACGAACGTAATTCCAGAACGAAGCATCTTCGTTAGCAGAGGTATAACTGTAGTATTAAAATACAATATGGCATTGTTAGATTTGATTGTCAGTATCATGCAAATCAAAATTATTTCAGTTACCAGTGATTTAATTTGAATAATAAATTGCGTAACTAAAATTCAATATCATTCATTTAAAATTACATTAAAATTTTAATTTAAATCAAACAGTAAATTATGAATTATTACATTCAAACAGTAAATTATGAATTATTACATTCAAACAGTAAATTATGAATTATTACATTCAAACAGTAAATTATGAATTATTACATTCAAACAGTAAATTATGAATTATTTTATTTTCAATTAAAACCACCAATTTTATTTATAATTTTGAAGAAAATTATATAATGAATATTCAGCGAAATCACTATTCGTCCCCTCCCCTAGTTATGTATAATTTATAGTTTGTATTGGTAAATACAGTATAAATCATCAATGAATTATTCACATACTACTACTACACGGCGAAACTTATGGCATTATATGCAAACAAGGCCTCGCAGAGAGGAAAAACAAGGGGCACAAAGATGGGGGGGGGGAAGAGTTTACTCTCCCCTCCATGATTTACTCAATCGGATTCATTCCGCATTGTATAATGGATTGGACGTCGGCAGTGAAATTGGACAAGGACTGGAGAAAAAAAAAACCGTCCATGCGCCAATGAGTGTCATATCACGGTAAAATACGGTATTTCAATCAATAACCAGGGGGGATTTATGTGGGGGTTCCAGCCCCCTCCGAAATATGAGAAAATGACTGATATGTATAACAGTAAAATTATAAATCCAGTAATTATGATCACCGACCATGTCACTGATTTTGATGGATTTTATTCATATATGTTACGGTAAATGCGATGATTATGCACAATCACGCTGGTTATTATGAATAATTACCGGCCATTCTCGTAAGTACGATAAATTTTACGAAACTATTACATTCACCGTTGGTTATGCGTAATTTCTCATCTCGTATTGGTAAATGATAAATTGTCATTGAATTACTTAAATGGACGGCTTTTATATAAAATGAACCAAGAGCCATTAAATAAAAAAAAACTGAGAAAAAGCTATTTAAAGTTATCTTCGATTCAGTTATCTCTTTTCAGTTTGATAGTTGGTTCAAGTGCACACACAGGCGGCATCATAGCCTATATGTGTCACTTGGTTCTATTTAGATAAAAAAAATCCCACCTCATTTCAATAGCTCAGATGTCTGGATACATCTCAAAAATGTTAAAAATGGCGCTTGGTTCCTTTTATATAAAAGCCGTCCAAATACTCCTTACACAGCAAAACGTATGGCATGATACGTAAGCAAGGCCTCACGGACAGGAAGAACAAGGCATTACAAGGATGGAGAAAAAAAATTTTTTTTTTTTTTCCGTCGTTCCATGATTTACTCAATCGGGATTCATTCCACACTACACAATGGATTAGATGTCGGCAATGAAATCGGGTAGGAATTGGAAGGGGGGGGGGGGGAAAATCGTTCTTGAGTGTATTGAAAAAAATCGCCAATGAGAGTCATATTACGGTAAAATACGGCGTTTCGATCGGTAAATGCGAGAAAATGATTAATATGTATTACAGTAAAAGTGATATAAATATAAATCCAATGATTTATATTGATCCGACACCCAAAATTTATCAACCACCGCCCATTTCGGCGAGTTTAATGAATTTTGTTCATACACAGTATGTTACGGTCAGAGGCGTACGCAGGAAGGGGCACGGGTCCCCTGTGAACCCCCCCCCCCCAGACAATCAAAATTTTTCTTATACCTAAAGAGAAAATAGCTTTATATAAGGTATCTTTCAATTGAAATCGATATAAAATGATTTCTGAAAAGCTAAGTATTCCGAAATTCTCTGGAAGAAATGGTTGTGTGCAACACCCCCCCCCCCCACAAACGCAGTATACCCCCTCCAAAGGTCGATCCTGCGGACATCCCTGGTTTCGGTAAATGTGATAAACCCGGTTATTATGATTTCCGTATGTTTGATAAATTTTGCGAACTTACCGGTTTTGTATAACTCCCAGCTCGTATTAGTAAATATGATAAATCGTCAATGAATTACTTGAGCCGGGTTTTCCTAGCAGCAGGTTTTCTGTGCCACGTGAATCGCCCAGCGTGACACGCCATCCACTCACCAATAAGAAAAATGGTAGAACTGTTTCACGATAGCGCTTTACGTCGGGCGCGATTGGCCGGGCTGCTTCTGGAGGCGTCAATTGCTTCGTACCGATCTTCTCTTCATTTTCGCTGCGTTTCCTTTCCCTTCGGAGCACGCAAACGACAGAATAGCTGATGCCAGAGCCATATAGCCGCCCTGCGCTAACACGAAAACGGAAAACACGAACACGTAGCGTGATTATGTAACACGTTTCTGCCGACGCGAAATGGTGCATGCAATTCACTTCACGCGGCGCAAAAAAAACCTACTCCTAGGAAAACCCGGCTTTAAAAGCTACTTGCACGGCCAAACTTACGGGCATACGTATGGTATAATATGCAATTAAGGCCTCGCAGAGAACAAAAAAGCACACAAGGATGGAAAAAATGGTTTTTTTTTTCTATATCTTTAAAGGATTTACTCAATCGAATTGATTCCGCACTGTATAATGGACTAAACTGGCCATTGAAATTGGATAGGAACTGGAAAAAAAAGCTATCGTCCATCAGCCAATGAGTGCCATATCGTGGCAAAAATAAGGATAAAAAACGTTAACATTACTCATCGATCTTGTAATGTTAGTTTTCTTCACAGTTACTAAGATTTTTAAACACGATCAACATCACCTATCGTATCCATCATCCTGAAGCAGGCATCTTCAACCCGGTGCTCGTGTCCGATTTCGTGCTCTCGAGCACTTGTTCAACTTTTCAACTAAGCAACCTTGTACAAATTGCATCCAAGGGCTGGAATCACCCTGATTTCATACATTCATATAGCGTATAGACAAACTTGCCGGTAGAGTGCTCTTCTTTTGATGATGGGTACAAGCAGTGATCGCGAGTAGAAAAACGTTGAAGACCTCTGTGACCTAAAGTCTGATGAATTCGATCGGCAATGTTGGTTATGTTTACCAATGTTGATAAAATACAGTGGATCCCGCTTAAAACGTTTTTAAAAAAAATCATCATGAAAAAAACGTTGTAAGCGAGAAAACGCTTTAGACGGGAAATCTTAATGAGAATTTGTTAGAGTTAGGACCACGAAAATAAGTCGTACTAAGCGGGGGAACGTTGCAAGCGGAAACGTTATAAGCTGGACCGACTGTATAAAGAAAGCCAAACATTGAAAAGGCTGATTAAAATTGTAATGTTTCACCGGAAAAAGTGAAGAATGAAAAGAAATTTATGAAACTTGCAGAGACGATTGGTGTGGTTATAGCGGTTTATTATTTTTACCATAATATTTATAGAAATGGAATCACATGATTAAGTTTGACAAATCCTAGGTCACCATCGCGGCGGCAAAGGAAAAAAAAATTGTCACCCCCCCACCCCCATGCAATTCTATGTGTGAACACCCATTACAAAATTGATGTTTAAGGGGTGGAAGGAACAAAGCCGCCCCCCCCCTACAAATTATGTAAACTGTACGATTGAAAAGGGTCATCACATGAGGGAAAATAATTATGTTGAACCATTTTTCTCAGAAAACAAAATTGTAAGAAATTTGGCCAATACCTAAATTGTTTTCCCTCCCTGAATGAACCAACAGTTGAACACCACGTTCTCTAGCAATCAATCAATCCCCCCTTGTTTGAAACACATTGATTTCTAACCGGGGCTCAACAAGAACTTTCCGAGGAGGGGGGGGGGGGGTTCCTTCATAGGTAGCAGAACTTGCGATTTTGTTCTAATAAAAATACCTTGGTACATAGGAGAAGTGAAAAAGTTTCGAAACCATGAGATGGTTCCGGGCAAATTTAAACGTAAGAAACCTCAAACGATATTTTTTCGGTAAAGTTTTTTAGAAATCGGGTAAATACTACTTCGATTCATAAACAAAAACTCGGCACTCACCGTTCACACGATACTCGAAACCCGTAGGGGCCTGTAATTCCGATAGATAGGAACTCGCAGGAAAAGTCGGCAACGGATAAACGATCCGAAATCCACAGACACCTATACGAAAAGAACGAATGAAATTTTTCTAGACACGGGGCTGCGTTTACCGGCAAGGGCCTTCACCTGCTGGCACGAAGAATCAACATTAAAAATAAAATAAAATTACAGCACGAGGCGGTGGAGTGCCGCGCGTAACCGGTGACTAGATATCTCAAAACGCTACCAACACCTACCGGCGAAATGTACGCTAAGACAGCAGAGGGGGGCGGGGGGGGGAGAGAGTCTAAATAATTATAAAAAATAAATAAAAGCTTCAAGTAGAGAAATTAAAACGAATGTTACTCCACTGCTCTCTGGAAGAGGGTTAATTTAGGATCAGGGGGAGTGGGGGGGGGAGGTGCAAAAAAAAAAAAAAAAAAAAAAAGATGGCACAGCACTCTTGCCAAGACGACAATGAAGTAAAAAGATTGCATCAAATGAGAAGCAGCAAAAAGTAAAAAGAGGCAATTTCCGCTGAACCAAGCTGGCACAGCCAGACAGCCTGGCTATAACACACACATAGGAATCTATAGAATCGCACGAACTCTTCCCAGGAAAAAAAAAAAAATGGTGGTGCGGGTAATAAGTACCACCATGCCAAAAAAGAAAGGAGAAAGTGAGGACAAAGTCTAAATCCGTTGCAAGGGGGAGAACACACCATACACGCAACCTCCCGCTGTTTAAGACCAGAGAGAGAACGAACACCCCCCGTATTGCAACATTGCCCGATTTCCTAAAGAAAAATTCACATCTTTTAGGGTTGCGCAACACGTGGAGGGCTTCCCGTTAACTTCCCAGGAGAGACGAACCGCAACAGAGAATTCCAACGAAAGAGATAGATGATATATCTCTTCTCATCGTGTCTTCACTCACTCACTTCACCCACCGATTGGAGGGGGATTCCGTAACGATCCTGACATTGTGCCATCTTTCCGGGCCACGGACGAGAATATTCAGCGAGATTGTTTAAAAGAAAAAAAATCACTGGACTTAATGATGAGAAGCAAAAAGCATGAAAATTTTGTCGGAAGCCAAAGCTCTCCACAGATCATGAGATTGTGCGGAGTCGTTAGAAAAGAGTTGCGAGGAAAGGATTTAACACTGCCACCGTGATTTCAAGTAGTATTCTGGGATCCTCCATTAACGTGGTTTCATTGCATTCCACGAATATGGTGGATAAAGTAAGTTGTCGAAGTGAGCTCGACCAGGCTATGCGATACAAGCTCAGTGCCCTGGAGGATAAATTAAGTGGTAAATGCTAACACTGGAGTGGATTGCAGATTCCAACAGGCCAGTCACTGAACTGCACATTGGAACCGGAGATACTCCACTGTGTCAACACCTTCTACAGCAAAAAGCTTCCGAGTGAAGCTTTGACGTCACTGAAGTCATCCATTTCACCTGTAGCCACTGGATATAGCAGGCCGACGTATGCGAAATCTTTACCTTTTTTTTTACAGTATATCCAATGACTATAGTTGGAATGCACGACTTCAGTGACGTCACGAGCTTCGTGCAGGGGCTTTCTGTTATAGACGGTGTTGTATTTGCATTTATTTGAAAAATTATCAAAAAGAAGTGATTGAACTTAAATAAACATTGGGGCGCGGTAGCCCGGTCGATAAGGGGTCATTCAAGTATTACGTCAGCATCGGGGGGGGGGGATTCGGATTTGCTGACTTTTGATGACAAGGGGGGGAGGGGGAGTTTGAAGGTTGCTTACGTCATCAACCACTCTTTTTGAAGATATGAAATATTCTAAGCTGCTGAGATAAAAAAAATGGCAAAAAATCTGCTTACGTAATACTTGAATGGCCCCTGAGATGCTCGCCTAAAGTACCGAAGGATGTTTAGAGGTGTCGCGAGTTCGATACCCGGTTCGTCCTTGTCAGAAAACTTTCCCGACACAGGGGTACAACAAAAAACGGCGACTTGACCGCAGCAAAAAATTGCTACCGCAAGGAGTCCCCCATCAGCCCCGTTCACATGGAGAAAAAAAAGAAAAGAAAAAGCGGTTTTAAAACCCGCTTTAAGAATTTTCACCAATGACTGCTCCCCATTTCTTTATTTACGAAGGGAAAAAAAGTCGTCAAGCGGGTGCTAGAACTCCCATTGCTACCGCAATATTTGCACATGTGAACGGGGCTATCATCGAGGGGGGGGGGGGATAGCGCACCAACCCAACACCCACTGAAAATTCTCTAGTAGGTGTTGACCAACCTCTCGATGAGTATAAAAAAAAACAAGATTGCCGTTCGGAATCGGCAATAAACTGCAGGCCCCGGTCTAATTAGCCCTCGTGCGCAGAAAATGACCGCGCTGCGACAAAGATGATTGATCAAATTAAATAAACCTTCAAAAAATATGCACTTAATCTGAAATTCTTTTGATTTTATGGATTTACATGCATAAAGATTAAAAAAAAAAGAGGATAAAACATGCATACAATCCTCGCTCTAGCGATCAATGTCCGTTCTAACGGCACAGGGGGGGGAGTACATCTGATTGGCACAAAAAGGTTAAGGACACATCTACACACATTACTAGTCCTTTTTTAAAATAAAACTCAAATTCAGAGGCAAGACAACACACGAGAAAAAAATTATTTTAAAACGGAGGAACAAAGTCACAGCAAAAGAGAAAAGAAAAAAAGGGTTGAGCTCAAAGAGAGCCTTTTTTTTTTCCAACAAGAGAAGGAACTAGTTTTTGAACCTTTAAAAAAGAACGTCACTCGAGTGCTAACATGACCCAAAGTCTCTTTTTAACCAATAGCTGTTCATCAACCCTTTCCCTCTTTTCTTAGGTCTCTTTCTTTCCTCTCTCGCAGCCTTCTTCCTCTTAAGTTATATTACACGCTATACCACTACGAAAGCGCCCAACTTGATCGCTTGAATAATAATAATAATAGTAAAAAGGTACTAGTTGCACGTATGGTGACCCAAACTAGCTTAAAAGGGTGTTGCACTCCCGTGCACGTAATCAAATGTGGAAGTTTTTTTTCTCTCTCTCTCTCATTGCCGTAATAGCGTTAAGAGTTTTTTTCTTCTCATTTTAGACAGCAAACAAAAAAAAAAAAAAAAAATTATTCGCAACTTCGCGTGTAAAATTTCCCAATTCCATATCTTTTATTTACAGCTTCACGTGCCATCTACAGTGAAATAAAAAATAAAATAGTAATACGGGGGCTTCGTAAGGGCTCTCGTATGTATGTGTGTAACGTATACGTGCGTCGAGATCCGCGGATAGTTCGTCCACGTGTAGTCGATTTGTGTAGTGGAGCGTCAAGCACGTTGGCCCTGATATAGCGGAGTCTCCTCTGGAAATATTACGTGTGTGTGTGTGTGTCCTAGTATTTCCTCCTATGAAATACGCCGGTAATATGGGGAAGCCATTTTTTTTTTTTTAAAGACAATTGTCCGGCCCATTTTTTTTTTCTTCTCGTGGATATTTCCTTGTCTTTAAATATGCACTGCGGGGAGTCATTACGCATGTACAATGAAAATGTCAGTGCAGCGTTTCTTTTACCGATGGGCTTTTTCTTTTGGACTGTGGATCCTGTGCTCATAACGTCAAAAACAAAAAACCGTTCTAAGCGAGGAAAACACTTTAAACGGGAAAATCTTAATGAGAATTAGAATTGGGACCACGGAAATAAGTCGTCGGGAAAACGTTTTGAATGGGAACGTTATAAGCGGGATCGACTGTTTTTCCGTGCCGCTTTTCTTTTTATCGAGGGTACTCCCACCCTTCATCCAGGAATGAGACTCTTTCTTATTAAAATGATTTTTTTTTCAGTACATTTCAAGTGGGAAAACAAATTGCTCCTTGTTCTTTCCGGTGCCCTCCACTCAAATCCAGAAAGTGAGAGAGACCCTTTATATTTATTTTCTCAGAAAATTTATAGTGCACAAAATTTTTTATAAGTTCTCTGGACGCTTGGGCTGAAGTACAGTAAGCTTCTCTATTGTAGTAGTTGTAACATTATCAATGTTCCCCCCACCTCCCCTCGTGGTAAAGTGATGTTCTGCGCCCCCGTAGCCCGTGCTCGAGCTGGAAGTAACAGCTCACGTATTTACACACTTACTCTAGAAAATCATTGTACCAGATTTCAGTATTTAGGCACTCCATGGCACTGTCAAAATGGGTTCCATGCGTTAAGATGGCACTAGTTCTATGGGTTGTTAGTTTCTGTAAGCGTTTGGTCACACTTTTCACCACTATATTTCACTTAAAAGCTTTATTTCTTCACATTATTTACATATTCACACTTTATTTCCTCATTGAATTTTTTTTCACAGCCCTTCTATGCCCCCCTAAGCACCTGTCCTCCTCACCCACGTCACCCCCTCCCCCCCAGAATATCCGATGATCACAAAAGGGCCATTTCCATATGGCGCCAGGGTGAGAAATACTGTAAGTATATCAACGCGAGGGGGATGCAATTCATCCCTTAGATTTCTTTTGCTTTCAAAATTACCGGGATTTGGGGGACAAACTGACGAAGTACCAAGTTGCACCGTCATAAGAAATGCAAGAAAAGATTGGTTTCCCAGCATTAGAGCAGTCTTCATAAAGGGAACTGGAGTGGGCGGGGGATGCCCTATCCCACCACGACAGATATGACTGTGGCTTTCGGTTATGACAACAGACTTAATACTTCATGTATTAAACCAGTGTCTCCAAAGTAGGCGATATCACCCCCTTGAGGGGGTAGGAGCTCTATAATTATAAGATCCTATGGGTTGACTTGGGGGCGATGAGAAAAAAAATTCTGCTCGCACTGAGGCGCGCGTCTAGCAATCAAGATAGTCCTTTAAGCATGGGGGGCCCTACGTGATTATGAGATCTGATACTATGATTTTTTGAAAGTATTGGTAGGATAGTGTTTTCACTCGGGTAGAAGGAATTTCCAGGAAATGACTTTGCCTGGGTGTCTGTGATGCTGCTAGATGGCCCTAGTCAGTATTTTAATGGGTGTCCCAAATGAGACCAAGCGTATGATACGAGTTGTTAGCGGCGGCAAGTCCTAAAAAAATCATACACGATATCAATTAACAGTAATCGAAATCTGTACTCACCAGGTCTCCTTCGCAGCCGCTCCTGCTGCAACCTCCAGAGCTCCTGCTGTTGTTGGAGCAGCACTCGGGCGGTACATTTGGCAAGAAATTGTGACTGCACGGCGTTACCATGGCCGTCGTACTCGTCGCTGTGGTCACTGGCGTGTAAGCCCACGGTATACCGACCGGTACCGAAGACGATGAGGCGGTGGTATTGCCGCCGCTAGTGCTGCTGCTGACGACGAGAGAAGTCGCGTCAGGACCTGTTCTAGTGGCTTCGACGACGACGTTGCTAGGTTTGTCTTCTTCGGTGGACAACATGTGGGCCAGTGGATTCATCACAATAAATCGATTATTGTTAATGTCTATTGTTCGAAAAATAACGTCAATTTTTATTTCTTCAAGAGCTACGCAACAACATTCCACACCGGGTAATAATGAAGATGTTGGAGAGGCTCTTGGAACCTAACGTCAAGTCCTAAATTCGTCGAACTGTTCGGACGCGGTCAACATCGCTCAACACTGGGCGTGTGCACTCCTCCTTCTCACTGAACGGACATATTACAACGTATTAAGCCGAGAATTCGATTCAAACGGCAAAAAAAAATCTCACTTCAACTTTTGTGCGTTGCCAGATTCTTCATCCGAATACAAACTCTGTGGAGGAAAAAACACATAATCAACATTGAATTATGTATTCATGTAGCGTACAAGTCATAGCACGAACAAGTACAAAGTACATCGAAAGGTTGCGGCTTCAAAATCCGGCCATTTAGACCTCAGTGGTTCTTGAACCTTTTTGTCTCTAGGTTGCACCCTCCCCCGTGAACTTCAATTCGAATTCCCGCACCCCTTCCCCTTACGAGGACGAAATTACAGGCCGAAAAAAGGTTGAGAAAACACTGCTCTAGAACAGCAGTTTTCATGCTTCAAGTACCCTCTGGAAATGAGTAGAAGGCTTGCGTACCCCCTTCCCCCCACATAAAGCAATAAAGAGTGCGGAGCTTATCCCTGGAAATGTGTAGAAGGAAAGAGTGCGTGCGTGTACCTTTTGAAATATATGTATGAGAGGCTTGCGTAACGTTAAAAATAAGTAAAATTCTCGCCTATTCTTGAACATGCGCATGCTTGCTTGCTTATCCCTATTTATGCGTTGGATACTTGCACATGGTCTGAAATGTATAGGAAGCGTTATTAACCCGCGATATGATTCAGATGCTGGCGTACCTTTGAATGTTTGTGGCACGCGTATCCTTAGAAATGTCCAAGAAAAAAGTTTACCCACTAGAACAGTGTTTCTCAAACTGTGCGTCGCAGTTTCTAGGGGGTGTCGCCAACCTTTGTTAGGGGCGTCGCGGGTAGCTCAAGATTGGTTTGTGTGTCACCTTATCCATGCTTTGAAGTAGTTCTTTTATGTGAGAAAATACCTACCAAACTATTCTGGGGAGCGATAAATAAAACATGAATTGAGGCAGCCGCGCGTGACAAAAGTTTAAGAACCACATAGGCAGAACCGCATACTATATTAAGAACAGCATAGGATACTCGTGTAACCCCTAGAAATGTCTAGGACGATTGCCCTTGGAATGTGTGGGAGTAGTATATATTGTTTTACATATAAGAACGGGTCCACGCGACCACTCTTGTACACCATAAAAATGCGTAAAATGCTTTCTTACGCCCAAGACATGGGGGTGGGGACGTAGGATGAGTGCACATAATGCGAAATGTATAAGGGTACAAACATAGTAGAAAAGCCAGACGCGTCCCCACGTTAATATTGACGATTCGGTACAGACATAGTGCATGCTGGTTCAGATTCTGCGGTCGTAGCCGTTACGGATTGGTAAAAAAAACTTCGAAATTCGGGTTTTTAACCAATCAGCAACGACACCGACTGGCAGAATCCGGGAAACCCGCGTGAACTATGTTCGTACCCTAAGAGGCGCAGGCACCGCAACAGCATCTAGCATTATCGGGTACGCCATGATATATGAGCTATTGTTGATTATTAATAGTAACCTGTAGCTCGCCAGCTACAGGTTCTCGATGCCTGATTACACTTCATAGGTGATTTAGGAATCTAATCTACATTCCACAGTTAAATTAGAGACTAAGAAAATGAAAAAAAAAAAAAAACTTAAAAAGAATGAACACCACGGTGCTCGCGAGTAACAGGTTACAGATGCGTGACTTTCACAGATAGTTAAGGGGCTAGAAAAAAAAAGCAGCAAAACATATCTTACAAAGAAAGTACGAGTATCACGGTGCTTGAAAGCAACTTAAGATGCTTGATCCACATTTAACAGGTAAATTTAGAAAATGCAAACTATTAACAGTAATGAAAAAGCATATCCTACAGAGAAAAATTAGCAACACGGTGCTCGCGAGCAACTGATGAGATGCCTGTCTACATTCCACAGGTAATTTAGAGACTGTAAAGCATAAATGGGAAAAAGAATATCTTACACCAAGACAATTCCAAACTCGATCACACACGCAAAAAAGAGCAATTACAGAGTGACTCACGAGCACCACTCAATCATAATAAAAAAAAACCACTTGAAACCGATTAACCGATACCACCAGCAGCACCGATAACACCTCGTTCCAACTTTGTTGGGCCAATGGCCCGATGATAATAGCATCTGTACATTTTTTTTTGTTATCTCTCTTTTTAATTTCTATTGATAATGGCGTGGTTGAGTCGGGATGATATAACGATGGGCCACCTGATCAAACAGCTCAGCTACTGGGGACCCTTTGCGTAAGAACTGGTGAACCCTGTTCATAATGCAAATAAATTTCACACGGCTTTTCATCCAATTATGAAAATGAAAAAAGAGACGTTAGATCACATGAGAGTATATTACGGGGATTCCGTATGATACACCGTACAGCCCTTCTCGCAATTATTTATCTTCATTCCAGTGGTGTAATCACCTGCGAAACAGCTGTCCACGTCAACACGCAATACATGCTCATTTCTTTTTCTCTGTGTATGAGCAGAATTACTATTACAACTGGATATCGGAGCAATGAACTGGAAAATTATCATTAAAACGAGCGTTTAGGCACGTGCCGACTTGGTGCGATTTGCGTCGCACGCTCGCTGCTGGACCCGGGTCAGGTGTGTGTGTGCATATCGAACATGGTTCATCTATAGATTCATCGTCATCGATCGACTACCTAGAGCAGGTGCAGATCCGGGGGGACGGGACGATCCCACCTCCTAATAGCTGGATAATATGGAGACAAAATCGTCTATCCCGTAAAAGGGGGGGGGGGAATGAACCAATGGAATCGACCCTCCTGACGACACTAGCAACAGATTGTAAATGGCTGATTTTAAATTCTACTGGTGATATAGGGACTAAAAAAAAAGCAACGCATTAACCCTTACAACGGCAATCCCGAGATATCTCGTCAAAATTGATCTGCTTTATTTTGGTCAACCCAAAATATCTCGGGTTCTTAAACACGTTTCTATTTCCCATGTTGTAGTCATAATGCGGATCAGGGAAGTTTTAAAAACTACCTAAAAAATTAATGTAAATGAAATCCATATCTTACAAAGAAAGAATGAGCACCACCATGCTCTCGAGTAACAGGCTGTAGATGCCCGATATAAATTCCACAGGTAATTTAGGGACTGGGAAAAAAAGCAAAGCGATTAATCGAAATGAAAAAGCATATCTTAGGAAAGAGCATCATCACAGTGCTTGGAATCAAATGAAAATGCCTGATCTACACTCCATGGTTAATTTAGGGACTAGAAAAAACTCAATTGACGGAAACAAGAAAAGCATATCTTACAAAGAAATGAACAACACGGTGCTCGCGAGTAACAGGTTGTAGAGATGCAAGGTAGTTTGTTGTTAGCTCCAGGTAGTTTAGAGAAGAGAGAAAAAAGCAAAGCATATCTTACAAAGAGTGAGCACTGTGGTGTTTGAGAGATACTTGAAATTCCTGATCTACACTTCACGGAATGGAAAAAAAACATTAATGCAAATGAATGCTTTGCTTAATCTTACAAAGAATGAGCATCACCGTGCTCACGAATAACAGGTTGTAGATGCCCGATATAAATTCCACAGGTAATCTTACGAAGAGTGAGCACCACTGTGCTTGTGAGCAACTGAAAATGTCTGATCTACACTCGGATGCACATGCATAGGAGAAAACGGTCCAACTTTGGCACTGGCGTCTTTTTTGACATCGTGATGACCGTGGGGACTGACAGGGCTCTAGCCCTGGGGCCCGGGACAGTTCTCGTCATTTTTTGCTTTTTCATGCTGTAAATTAACTACAGAAAGGGCCCGTGAAAAGTCTAACCGGGGGCACGCAAAAGATCAAAGCCTGGGGGCCCCGCTTCAGGATGTGGGGGTCATGGTGATGACCCCCCCCCCCAGCAAAATATTTCACCCCCAAGGTTCTTTTACCATAGCAAAAATTTACCTTTAGGCTCTTCTGCCTTAGTGATAATTTATCCGCGGGTCCCTCCCCCCTAGCCATCATTTACCACCAACTCACTCACCCTAGCGAAAATTTTCCATTCGGCAATTTACTCACTGCTTCTCTTGCTCTAACGATCATGTAAAACAGACCCCCATGGGTTTCTTCATCCTAGTGACCATTTTACCCGCATTTCTCCTCACACACGGATACAGAGTTCACCAAAAAAAAGTGCACATATTCTTAGCCTAGTGGTCATCTACTATCGTCTCTCCTCGACCTGGTGGTCATTTTCACCACCTGCTTCTTTGCCCAGGGGATCATTTTACCCGTGACTCATTTACGGTCATCATGGGCTCTCAGACAGGATGCTGACAAATATCCAGCCCAATATCGTTGGATAAATCTCATTTTAATATGTTTTTCCTCTGGAATTTCAATAGAAAGAGACCCGTGGAAAAGCTACCTCCACCCATCGGATGCTTCAGTGATTGCATTTCAATAAGTTCCTAAATCATTGGCCTAAATTTTCACGGCTCGGGCGGCAGGGGTGGCATTAGGGAAATTCAAAGGCCCACACACCACCACATAAAAAAAACCTTTTACGAAATGATTTTGATTCCTAGTAACAATATAGACAGGATGTTGCCCATTTGCCCCATTTCCAATTCACCCTTCCAGTCAATTGCCCCATCTTGATTTTTCTCTCTCTCTTCAATGAGCATTGGGCAATCGGAAAGGAAATGAAGCATCTAGGCTTTTTGGGAACTGGAATTAGGACAAATTGGGCCCTGAACCTTTTCTCAGAAATGCACGCGGAAGAGAGATAACAGAATCCGTTGTGGAAAAACTCGCCGCCAGGGGTGGCGAGGGAGGCTTAAAATAAAAAGGGATGCTTCGGTTTACCCGAAAAGAATGCGGCTGCTGTCACCATTATTAATGCATAATGCTCTGAGGGGGTGTCCGATCGAGGGCAACGTCCTTGTCCGTGAGGTCCATCGTTTCGCCACCTGTTGCTTCTTTTTTTTTAATGAAGGTTCTTCGGAGAAGAGAGAAAGAAAGCGATTAACCTTGCCTTTCATCCCTGAACGTCCCTGGTCAGAGGCTGATTCGACCACTACAGGTTCATTGAACATTAGATTCACAGTGGAGGGGAGGTGATCATTTCTGTCAACACTACTATTGTGTCAGATTATGTCCCATTATGTCCCACCCAGGCTCTGTCCCATATGGGATAACATCAACACTACTGGGAAAGTTTCTCAACCAGCGTTCCGCGGAGCTACAAGCTTCCCCAAAGGTAATCGACTAGGATATTTGTCGGGAGGGTAGTGTCTGCAACATGACTCCCACAAGGGCGGGACTGTCAGGGCCCGGGACTATTCTCATCCTTTTTTTTACTTTTTCACGCTATAAATTAACTATAAAAGGGACCGTGTAAAGTGACCGTGGGGCACGCGTAAGGTTCTAGCCTAGGGGTCCTGTTTCAGGTTGTGGGGGAGCCCCCAAGACGACCCAACCCACACGGGTTTACATCCCGGAAGCGACAGAGCCTAGGTCGCGTCTGGTTTGACAGGTTGTCACACCCTCGATTACTCGCTTTCCCCCCTCGTTCGAAGAGCCTGCATCTGCTTATGGTCTTCCCTTACCGTAGCCATCATTTACCAGCGACTCTTGCCCTGGTGGCTATTTACGATCAGTTTCCATGGCCTGGTGGTCATTTACAATAGGCTTCCCTGCCTTATAATAATAATGCTCTGCGAGGGGTGTCGATCGAGGACAACGTCCTTGTCCGTTAGATCCATCGTTTCGCCGCCACCTGTTGCTGTTTTTTTGTTCAATGAAGGTTCTTAAGAAGAAAAAGTGATTAACCTTGCCTTTCAATCTGAACGTCCTTGGTCAGTGACTGATCCGACCAGTAGCGGTTAAGGATTTCTAGAGGTTCATTGAGAAGCATCGATAGATTTCATAGGTGGGGTTGATCATTGCTGTCAACATTACATTTGGCAGTGTTTCTCGACCGGCGTTCCGAGGGGACCCTTAAGCTCACAATGGGTCTTGGCTAGGATTTTTGTCGGGAGGGTGTTGTCTACTATCGGGTTCACTTTTCACACCCTCTATGACTCTTTCCCATCACCCCCCGTTCGAAGAACCTCCATCTGCATATGGTCTTCCGTTACCCTAGTCAACCCGTGACCCTTTGCCCTGTTGGTTATTTACGGATTCCCTGGCCTGTAACAATAATGCTATGAGGAGATGTCCGATCGAGGGCAACGTCCTTGTCCGTGAGAGATCCATCTCGTTTCCCGCCACCTGTTTCTTTTTTCCCAATGAGGGTTTTTCAGAAGAGAGAAAGTGATTAACCTTGCCTTCCAAACCGAACGTCCTTGGTCAGTGGCTGATCCGACCAGTGGTGGTTAAGAATTTCTAGAGGTTCACTGAGAGTATCAATATATTCACAGGGGTTGATCATTTCTGTCAACACTACTAGCAGCCTTTCTCGACCGACGTTCCGCGGAACGCAAAGGGTCTCGACTAGGATTTTTGTCGGGGTGGGGGGACCTTCCGTTTGCCATCCCTTGTAAGATAGAAGTCGATAATTTTTCTTTGATTTATTTTTTAAAAACGTGATCTTCACGCATTCTCAAGAGATCGACAAGATCTGTCCAGTGATTTTGTTGCTGTTAGTAATCCATGCCCGAACCGGGATTTGAACACAGACCTGCACAGTGAAAAGTTAGCTCCGTAGTGGTTAGGGAGCTAGCTTCTCACTGTGTAGGTCTGGGTTCGAATCCCGGTTTTTGTTTCCCTATAATTTACTACAAGAGACACAGAATAGGGATTCACGTGCAGGGTCTGTTTCTCGCATGGAAAAACGAAGCATGTATCCAGGGCTCACAAATCTTTATGGTCCAAAACTGGCCATAAAAACCCATCCCACTTGCTATTAAAATGAAGCCCCCAAAATAAATTTCAGAATGAAATAATGTAAAAAAAATGAGTTGATTGTTCAATTGTTGCACACGGACTCCATGAAAGCTCTCTGAGGGACCCCTGGTTAATAACCAATGCCGTAAATGAATGCTCCCCCCACAAAAGTATTTCGCAACCTGTGGTCACATAACCACCTTGTGGTGTCCCGAGATATTCTGGGGGAGGGGAGAGGCACGAGTGAGAATTAAGTAGCAGGGGAGCCGTGACCATGGTTTGAGGACGCAAAATATATTCTCGCTGGTTAACCAACCATATTTGATCCTATTAACCCAAACCTCCCCCAATGTCAAAGCCAGGACTTTTGGTTGGGGAGACCAGAGAGCAGTGGAAAAACACCTAGTGACCTAGAGCGTTTACAAGAATGGGAGTGACAAAAAGTGACCAGTTTACAAGCTTTTGAGTGATCAAAAGAGTGGTTCTCAACCTTTGGAAGCCCGCGGCCTGGTTGATTTCTTTTATGTGAGTAGCAGGCCCGGTCAAACGCACGCCTAATGGGGGTATAAATGGGTAAAAATGAATCGGTGAGCTATTCACGGCCCCATTTGACTCGTGTCAGGGCCCGGCGGTTGAGTGAGAAACACTGGCCTAGGAAATTTACAAGCGCGAGTGACCACAAGTGACCTAGAGAATTTACAAGCGTGAGTGGCCAAAAAGTAACCTAGAGAAATTACAAGCGAGTGCCCAAAAAGTGACCTAAAGAGTGCAAACGTGAGTGACTAAAACGTGACCTAGAGGGTAAGCACAGGAGTGACCAAAGAGACTAAGTGACGGGACCATGTTAGTGAAACAAAACTATGCGAGCGACCTAGAGAGAGTGCAAGCATTTGAGTGGCCAAAACAGTGATCCCGAGAGCCCTTTTCAGAGACAAAAAAAGAGTGACAGAGAGTGTGGGCATGGGAGTGACCAAAAGAGGGAATCGACAAGACAGGCGTTCCCTCTAAATGTTCACCTTATAACATTCGCACCAATCTGCCAGGTCGATGAATTTTTTTGGAAACGTGTTAACCAAAACTTTTACAACAGTGTTTGTTCTCAGAGTTAAGAGAAATCGATGCATTAAATCCGAAGTCTTCAACGCAAGACCAATGGGTCTCAGACCTCTTCCGATCTCCGCTGGAACCCTCACGTTGATTATATCTTTAATAAATGTCTCCAAAAACTGTTTTTCCTTCGCCGTAACCTAAAATACTCCACTCGTCATGTTCGTCACTTGTGCTACCAAACATATATTCTCCCTGCCCTCTCCTATGCCTGTGAAGCCTGGGACCCCCACACCCAAACCAACATGGACAAATTAGAATCTATCCAAAATAAGTCCACTCGTTTCATTTTCAACTGTTGGTCTTCACATGTCTCTATAACGGAACTCAAGCGACAACTCAATATCCAACCGCTTTCCTCTCTTCACTTATCTCTCGTTTAACTTTTCTTTACAAACTCCTCCATGGGGTTTTTAATATTGACACATCCAATATTCTAATCCAACCTTCACATTTCTCTATTAGACTCTCAATCATTCCAAAAAATTACAGCCCATCTTTGCCTCTTCAGATTGTCACAAATTTAGCTTTTTCCCAAGAACTATTATCGACTGGAACAACCTACCATCAAATATTGTAGATTGCACTACGATTTCTGAATTTTCTCGTACCATCAATCGACACTTTTGCCGTATATAATTCCGCATCCTCTTGTGTAGGCCTCGGCCAAACAATATTGTATAAATAAATAAATAAATGGGCCACACGGCCAGCAGAGCTTAAGGAAAAAAATATATATTTAGTATAGCTCAGTGACCTGCACGCCTCATTGAAATAACCAATATGGGCCCAATCAATGTGGAGAGTTGAAGACTCCCGCATTAAATCAACTAAACCAGCTCCTAGCATGTAACACCTCCCCATCATTTTACACCAAAATCACTGGAAGAAAATACCATTGCCGTCCTCATTGTATTGTTGTTCTAATTTCATTGTCATTCTCATCACACTGTTCTAATTTCATTGCTATTCACACTGTATTGTTGTTCCCATTTCATTGTTGTAAGCATTGTTATATTCACATTGCATTGTTGTACTCACTGCATTGTTGCACACATTGTTATTATCATTCAAATTTTCTTTCAACCACTTGGTCGATGATGTTGCTTGCTACCAAAATGGAACAATTAAGAATTAAAATTATTAGAGGAATATTTTTGTTCAAAAAAAAAAAACAAATGTTTTCTCACATTGTCGCTTAATAAAGATTTCTTAAAATGTTTGTTGAGTAATTGTTGGTATACATGTCTTGAAAAATCATAATTGTGGAAATCATCGCTGGTGATACACAATTAGGAAAGCATTCCAATAAAGAAAAAGGAGTGCTCGAAAATTATTGTTGTTAGTACATTTTTCAATAAGCATATCATTTCAAATACGATTGTTGGAGGAAAAAGTCATTCTTAACAAAATTAAGAATCATATTTAAGCAATAAATTATCCAAAAACTATTTTCTGGGAAAGGAAACGACCAGTTAGACGTATCAAAGGATTTTCAAGATGAAACCAGTGAACATGAAAACATTGTTGCAAAACACAGTCGGCGCATGTTATAAGGACCCCACGTTATAGCGACCATTCCATTCCGGTAGTACAAGTCCCAAACTTTTTCATAGAACGACTACCATGTGTTTTACATTCGACATAACGATCCTTCAATATAACGTCCGTTTTCGACGGGGCAAGGGGGGGGGGTTGTTATGCCGACCGTATTTATGCATGTGAGAGTATTGTTGCAAAAGCTGTATAAACGCATTGTTCAACAGCCAGCATTATTGGAGATTCAACATAACATTGCACGACTGTTTATCCACTGTGGCAAAACATAGCTGACAATTTTAAAACGGAACCGTTGAAGAAAACATTCTTACATTATATTTTGCATGTAAATTGAAGGTGACTACAGTCGGTGTTCGATATAACGACCCATTTCGTCCCGCCGAAAATGAACGTTACATTGGGAGGCAGGGCCGTCACATTCAAACTTTTTCCAGGGGGGGGGGGGTTGGGCATAGAATATGTACTCAATATGTTTATAATTTTATATATATATATACCATTTTTAGTGTATTTTCAAAAGCCGGGGGGGGGCTACCCCCCAAATGACGGACCTGTTGGGAGGTTCGTCATATCGAAAGTAAACCATATGATAGTCATTCTGTAAAAACATTCTGGACACATCCTCGGTCGTTGTAATGGAATGGTCGCTATAACGTGGGGTCGTTACAGCGAGCGTCGACTGTAAAAAAATTGTTTGTGATTCCTTGTAGATGTTATAGTGAGCCAGACTCGTTGCAAGCAAGTGGCATTATTGAGACAAAAACGCATTGTTGCTTCTAATGCTCAGGCCAGGTCTGTGTTTTCCAAAGTGTGCGCCGCGGCTCTTAGGGCCGTCACCAACCTTTGTCGCGGCGAGCAGGAAATAGGGATTTGTGTGGATATTTGTGCCTTGAAATGGTTCTTTTATTAGTAAAAATATCAACTAAATTGTTCTGAAGGAGCCACGGGTGAGCAAAGTTTGAGAACCACTGGGCTAGGCAAAAAGCATTAATGAACAAATCCATCTTTAATGCATGGGCCTACCTAGCCACGGCTCGGGGAGGCACCACTCCAAAAACGGGGCGTAGAACTTTTTTGGCTTTCTAGAGTAAATTTAAAGGGCCGACTTTTCCAGGATAGTAGGGGGAGTCAGGAACCCAGGGCCGTCTTAAGAGCATCGTGGACCCCCGGGCCAAGTGATTTTTCTGCGGCCCTACCTGGCAAATTCTAGAAAATTTCAACCAGATTTCATTGTGAGGCCCCTTCTCTTGAGCCCCGGGTGGACCCATGCGTTAAGACGGCACTGGGGAAAGCATGATGCTATTCAGACAGCCAGCCATGATTATGACGTTGTTGTGGACCCATCACAAGCATTATGGCATTGTTAAACTATTGCAAGCATTATGGCATTGTTAAACTATTGCAAGCATTATGGCATTGTTAAACTATTGCAAGCATTATGGCATTGTTAAACTATTGCAAGCATTATGGCATTGTTAAACTATTGCAAGCATTATGGCATTGTTAAACTATTGCAAGCATTATGGCATTGTTAAACTATTGTAAGCATTAGGACATTGCTGGGGACCCAGTGCAATTAGGACATTGTTGTCGAACCATAGAAAGGTAATTACAGTTTCCTTCAAGACAATCCATTTCGGAGACCAGCAGCATTGTCAGAAAAAAAAACCCCATGCATTGTTATTTCCGACAAAGATCCGGCTAAATACTCGAGACAACTCAGCAACAATCGTGCCCAAGAAAAACTTTTTTTGAAACAATTCAACATCGTTCAAAAATCAACACTAGCGCAAGAAAACCGCACCGGGAACAGACGTGCAAGCCATTACCACACAAGGCGCATAAATTTTCTACACTACTAACATACCAACAAATGGTTGTCCAATCCCAACAATGGACTTTCTGGGGACATGGCAATTAAATTAACAATGAACTTCCTCGGAAGGGGAAAAAAAAAACATGCGACGAACATGAACGATTAATTTCAATATCAAAAAACAATTATCAACAATAAATACACTGTTGGAGAACCCAGAGAGCCTAAAATGCTGTTCAGATGATCCTGATTATGACACTGTTGTGGACTCGTGGCAAGCATTATGGAATTGTTGACCGATTGTAAGCATTCCGAAATTGTTCCAATGCAATCGTGACATTGTTGGAGAATAATCGAAAGCCAGTTTTTTTTATGACTTCAGAAACTTGTTTCAGAGACAAGTAGCATTGTTGGAGGGGAGGGGGAGTACATTATTACCTTCGACAAAGATGATCCAGATGAACAAACAATGTATGTCACACACAGCATTGTTTGAAACGATTACTACTCAAAAATCGAACACGAACTCGAGCGTTGGAAAAAAAAGCACCTCGCCGGGAACAGACGTGTCAGCCATTACCAACAGCACACATTTCCTACGCCACTAACAAACATACCGACAAAGGGTTGTCCAATCCCAACAATGGACTTCTTGGCGATCTCAACAATCATTTAACTATTAGCTTTCTAGGACCCATGACGTGGAAAATTGACGAAAAAAAAATTCATGCAGCGACATGAGAACGATCAATTTCAATATCAAAAATCAATTATCAACAATAGATACAGTTAAAGACCTCAAGGAGCCCAAGATGCCGTTTGACGGTCCTGATTATGGCGTCGTGGGCAAGAGTTATGAAATTGTTGACCAAATAATGGCATTGTTGTGAACCATTGAGGAGGGCCACATGACATTGTTGAAGACCGAATGCAATTACGACATTGTTGTAAAACGAACGCTATTATGACATTGCTAGGGATTCAATACAATTACGACATTGTTGGTGAGACAATGCAGTCACGTCATTGTTGGAGAAGATGCAGTTACGACGTTGGAAAATAATCTAAAGGCAATGATTTGTTTTGAGGCACAATTTCTTTCAAAGACAAGTAGCATTGTCGGAAAAAAGCAATCGATTGTTACCTTCGACAAAGATCCAGCTAAACACAGACGAAATAACGACAATGCATGTCGCACAAAGCATTGTTTAAAACGATTACAGCTCAAAAAACGAACACCAGATTTGAAAAAAAAAAAAAAAAATCTCACCGGGAACAGACGTGTCGGCCATTACCCGGCGCGCACATTTCCTACACTACCAACATACCGACAAAGAGTTGTCCAATCCCAACAATGGACTTCTCAGAGATCTCAACAATCATTTAACTATTAGCTTTCTTGGACCCATGACGTGGAAAACAGACGAAAAAAAAAAAAAATTCACGCGGCGACATGAACGATTGATTTCAATATAACACAAAAAAAATTATCAACGACACTTATTTCAACAATACATACCTTTAGAGTCCGGATTGTTGATAATCCTTAAAAATCACGTCCAACACTTGGAAAAAAAAATCACTTCTGTTGTCCATTGAGGGTCTGCTTCAGGCGGGTAGCAACACACGCGCGCGCGCATTAAAAAAAAAATATACACCAAGAAACAGGTTGAACAATTACTTTACAATAAGAAAAAAAAATGAGGGGGTGCCCCTGGCAACAATTAATAATTCGGGGAGAACAAAGATGCACACGCAACAATGGCTTTGCGTAATAATTATAAAACGATAGCGACGGCTAATGCAACATATCCACTTGGAGAGAGAGAAGCTACAACACACACACACAACACAACAAATAAAATAAGAAAGAAATAAAATTAAAACCCAACACAACACAGATAAGGGACAGCCAGAGTGTTGTGTGTGGAGTGTGTGTGAGCAGCTGAGAAACAGAGCCGCTCGGCTGCTGCGAAACGCCGGGGGGTTGCCGTCGCCCCGACTTGGCGTGCTTTTCTGCTTCGAGCTTGGCGAGATTCTTCTTTCCCTCTCCCTCCTCCCCCCCCGATCCTACTATGCCGGGTTGTTTCTAACGAGATAGCGGCGTAGATAATGTAACGAGGTTATTTTATATTCACCGGCGGCGTCTTGAATATTGCTCGTTGAAAAAAAAAAAATGGAGGTTTCCAATCTCCGGGTCGCGGCTAGGAATTTGTAGTATTTCGCTGTGGGGGTGGGGGGGGGGGCAGGGCCGTCATAAGAGTATCATGGGCCCCCGGGTCCACTGATTTTTCTGAGGCCCTACGAAACAAATTCTCGAAAATTTCAACCAGATCTTATTTTTGTGAGGCTCCTCTTCGCTTGAGAGCCCCGGGCCGTGCCCGGGTGGGCCCATGCCTTAAGACGGTACTGGATGGGGCATGGTCCCCTCCATCAGCAGGGCCCTGAGGCCGGGGATATTATGCGGGGCCCCCGGTCAGGGCCTTTCTAAGAACATCATGGGGGCCCCCCCGAGCAAAAAGATTTTTATTTTACCTGGTGAGTCCCTACATGATGAATTCTCGAAAATTTCAAAATCGCAGATCTCATTTTGTGATACCCCTTCTTCGCCTGAGGCCCCCGGACCGTGCCCGGGTGGGGCCCACGCATTAAGATGGCACTGCCCCCGGTGCACGCATTGGTTCTAAAACTGCTGAAACTGTTTCTTGCACACATTGGTTCTAAAACTGCTGAAACTGTTTCTTGCACACATTGGTTCTAGAACTGCTGAAACTGTTTCTTGCACACATTGGTTCTAGAACTGCTGAAACTGTTTCTTGCACACATTGGTGCTGAAACTGTTTCTTGCACACATTGGTGCTGAAACTGTTTCTTGCACACATTGGTGCTGAAACTGTTTCTTGCACACATTGGTTCTAGAACTGCTGAAACTGTTTCTTGCACACATTGGTTCTAGAACTGCTGAAACTGTTTCTTGCACACATTGGTGCTGAAACTGTTTCTTGCACACATTGGTGCTGAAACTGTTTCTTGCACACATTGGTTCTGAAACTGCTTCTTGCACACATTGGTGCTGAAACTGCTTCTTGCACACATTGGTTCTAGAACTGCTGAAACTGTTTCTTGCACACATTGGTTCTAGAACTGCTGAAACTGTTTCTTGCACACATTGGTCCGAAATATTCTTTCTTTCTTTTTTATGTAAATTATTTTTTGCATCGATTCTGATAAATTATATTCTGAATTAATTCTGAAATTATTTCTCACTTTAGTTACAAAACTATTCTCTGTATTAATTTTGAAATTATTTGTTGTATCGGTTAAGAGAATATTATTTATTGCAATAATTCAGGGGGTACTGCTTCTTGCATCCATTATGAAAGTTATAGTTCCCACATCAATTAATTTAATTAATTAGTGAATTAATTGCATTAATTCTGAAAGTAATTTTTGCATAGATTTCTGGAAATTTCTTTTTTATACTGATTCTTAAATTTTAAAGTTTTCCTCAATTCGGAATTTTAATTAATTTCATGAAACGTGAATGAATTACATCTGATTTTGTGTTCATAATTTCTGGTTACCCTGTACATTGTGTAATAATATACGCCTTTTTGGATGCCAAAACATGTTAATATTTTTTGGCCAAAAAGATTTGCAAAAAACAAATAAATAATAGAAAAATGTGTAGGAACAGAGTAATTTACGGATCGGCAAAAAAAGAGAAATAGGAGAAAATAAGCAGTAGCAATAATTTGCAGACCGGCGAAAAATAAGTAAATAGGCGGAAAAACAATTAGTAGAAATAATTAGCGGGGTGGCAAAAAATAAAAAAAAAGGAGAAAACAGAATGCAAATAATTTGTGGACCAGCAAAAAGCAAATAAAAAGTAGAAAAAATGAATAGAAATAATTTGCGGACCAACAAAAAAAAGCAAACAAAAAGGAGAAAACTGAATAGAAATAATTTGCGGATTAGCAAAAAGCAAAGAAAAATAAGAACAAATAAATAGAAATAATTTGCGGACCAGCAAATATCAAATAAAAAGGAGAAAGAGTGAATAGAAATAATTTTCGGAATAGCAAAAGGCAAATAAAAGGAAGAAAAAATAAGTATAAATAATATAATGAATAACTTTTTTAAAATAAATAGAAATTTGCGGACCGGCAAAAAAAACAAATAAAAGGAGAAAAAAATAAATAGAAATAGTTTGCGGACTAGCAAAAAAAGCAAATAAAAAAAATAAATAAATGGAAATAATTTGCGGACTAGCAAAAATCAAATGAAAAGGAAGAAAAAATAAGTAGAAATAAAATAAATAAATAACTTTTTTTAAATAAATAGAAATTTGCAGACCGGCAAAAAATAAAAGGAGAAAAAGATAAATAGAAATAGTTTGCGGACTAGCAAAAAAAGCAAATAAAAAAAATAAATAAATAGAAATAATTTGCGGACTCTAGCAAAAAGCAAATAAAAAGTAGAAAAATGAATAGAAATAATTTACGGACCGGCAGAAAAATAAGAAATGAGTATGAGAACTATATATATTGAGGACTGGTAAAAATTACATAAATATGAGAAATAATTCGCAAACCCATCTAACGGAAGACAAATAAAATCAAATGTATCAAATCGATTAAAAATTCTATCTAAAATTTAATCTTTTAACTGGTTCATCAAAAATTTTTAATCGATTAATCGAATATTTTTTGTGATCATACAATATTAAGATGGTATAAGAATATATTTTATTGATATCACTCATCTATTCTGTACATGTTAACAAGCATAGGAATAGGATAGGCCAAGAAATTAAGGCTTCCCGCTTCAAGCAATTTAATATGATGATCTTATCGGTAGAATAGGAAAATTCAAGTTTTATAAAGGGACTTTTATCAAACTTTTATAGTGTAATTCCTGCCTATTCACCAACAGAGTTTAAACTATGCGGAATGCAAGAATTTTATGCAGGAGTCCTGCCCTCCGGGTGATTGCAGCGGCTTACAGAAGGCCGGGCAGGCTGAAATAGTTGTTTAAAAATTGCAGTTTAAACTTCAATTGCGTGTTAAGCAATTGGAGATCGAAACGGATTGGTTAAATTCAGGATTTTAACCAATCCGTGTCGCTCTGTAATCCTCTAAGACCGGTATTACACCATAAAAGTTTGATAAAAGTCCTTTTATAAAACTTGAAAAATCTAACCAATAAGGTTATTGGTTACATTCTAGAAAATGCAACCGGTGACCTTATTGGCTGCATTTTCCAAGTTTTATAAAAGGACTTTTACCAAACTTTTATAGTGTAATATCAGCCTAACTTTCGATTGTAGTTTTAAACTCTGTTGGTGAATACGGCCATTTTTAGTTTTTGCACTTAATATAATTTAGTTATACTCAACTAAAATTTCTAACTGCGATTAGCAATTGATCGATTAACCGACCCAGCCTTAATATGTACAATATAATATTTAAAAAAAATATTTAAAATTATTTTTAGGCCATACGAATTGGACGAAATGTTTCGCTGACCGGTAAAAAGAAAAAATTCACACGGGTTGAGAACACAGACCTAAGCCAAAAAAAAAAAAAAAAAACGAACGCGTCGATATACGGCCAATAGTTGGGCGATAAGTCGCCAGTCGATAGCGCGTTCGCTCGTGGATCCATCACGAATTTCCTATGTTGCCATGTGACTGGTTTGCCAAGGACTCGTCTCTTTCAAAGGAGGGCTTGTACGAGGGTGAAGATCCAGAGGGAGAGGGTAAAAAAGAGATAGATGAGAGAGAGAGAGAGAGAGAGAGTGTATGTGTGTGTACACGTAGAAGCCAATGTCAGAGGAAAAGAGGCTTTGGCTGTGGCTGGTCCCAGTTGCTATGCGAAATTGCGGCCTTTTGTCGAAGCTTTGACGTTAACAGAAAGAAAGAAAGAAAAGAAGCCACGATATCACTACCGAGCTTGATGGATATTTCCTCTGACCAAAATTATGTATGACAAATATTTACACTACGATCGCCAATCAAAATAAGTCCAGTTGTCGTTCGTGTGGTCCGATTATCCGTTTCTCGGGTTGGGAAATTTGGAGAATGACGATTTCCCCAAAATAATTGAATAAATGTTAGTTCCTGGCCGGTAATTTCCAAAAATTAATATTTTCATACACGCGCGCGCGCGCGACACACTCACACACACACATTTCAGCAGGGACTGGTTTTAACTTTTAGTCTGAAATCGTTCCAGAATTGACGAAAATTCGTAATTAATGAGAGAAATAGTTACAGAATTAATGAAAGAATAGTTCCAGAATTAATGAAAGAAATAATTCCAGAATTAATAAAAGAAATTGCTCCAGAATTAATGGAAGAAATGGTTCCAGAATTAATGAAAGAAATAGTTCTAGAATTAACGAGAGAAATAGTTCCAGAATATTAATGAGGGAAATCGTTCCAGAATATTAATGAGAGAAATAATTCCAGAATATTAATGAGAGAAATAGTTCCAGAATTAATGAAAAAGTTCCAGAATTTTAATGAAAGGAATAATTGTTCCGAATTTTAATGAAAGGAATAATTGTTCCGAATTTTAATGAAAGGAATAATTGTTCCGAATTTTAATGAGAGAAATAGTTCCAGAATATTAATGAGAGAAATAGTTCCAGAATTAATGAAAACGTTCCAGAATTTTAATGAAAGGAATAATTGTTCCGAATTTTAATGAAAGAAATAATTCCAGAATTAATGAAAGAAATAGTTCCAGAATTAATGAAAGAAATAGTTCCAGAATTAATGAAACAGATAGTTCCAGAATTAATGAAGGAAATAGTTCCAGAATTAATGAAGGAAATAGTTCCAGAATTAATGAAAGAAATAGTTCCAGAATAAATGAAACAGATAGTTCCAGAATTAATGAAAGAAATAGTTCTAGAATTAATGAAAGAAATAGTTCTAGAATTAACGAGAGAAATAGGTCCAGAATATTAATGAGAGAAATAGTTCCACAATTTCAATGAAAGAAATAATTGTTCCAGAATTAATGAAAAATATAGTTCCAGAATTTTAATGAAAAAGATAGTTCCAGAATTTTAATGAAAGAAATAATTGTTCCAGAATTAATGAAAAAGATAGTTCTAGAATTAATGAAAAAGATAGTTCTAGAATTAATGGAAAAAATAGTTCTGGAATTGATGAATTATTGGTGATTATTTCTTAGATTTCCACAATAATTCTTTGCAATAAATTCTGAAATTAGTTTTCTCACTGACTCTAAAATTTTTTCTTGTATTAATTTTGAAATCATTTCTTAAATTTTTTCTAAAACTACTACCACTGCACTTTCTCGCATTAATTTCAAAACTATTTCTTGCACCGAATCCGCAAAAAAAATATTCTTTCTTGCATTAATTTGGTGCATGAGATTATTTCTTGCATTAATCTCTGATTCTCAAATTATTTTCTGCATTAATTCCGAGACATCTTCATACATTAATCCTGAAATTATTATTTGAATTTATTCTCTAAAGCTGTTTCTTGCATTCTAATATAATAACTACGAAATTGTTTATTTAATTTATTCTGAAACTACTGCACTTATTTTAAAACAATTTCTCTCCATTATTTTTAAACTATTTCTTGCATTGAATGCACAAAATTCTTTTTTTTGCATCTATTTTGAGTTTATTTTCCGAGAAATTTTCATGTATGAATTCTGAACTTATTACTTGCATTTATTCTGAAACTTTTTTTTGCATTAATTCTGAAACTTTTTTTTGCATTAATTCTGAAATTTTTTCTTGCATTAATTCTGAAACTTTTTTTTGCATTAATTCTGAAATTTTTTCTTGCATTTATTCTGAAACTTTTTGTATTAATTCTGAAACCTTTTCTTGCATTGATTCTGAAATTTTTTCTTGCATTGATTCTGAAATTTTTTCTTGCATTGATTCTGAAATTTTTTCTTGCATTGATTCTGAAATTTTTTCTTGCATTGATTCTGAAATTTTTTCTTGCCTTGATTCTGAAATTTTTTCTTGCATTGATTCTGAAACCTTTTCTTTTAGTGATTCTGAAACCTTTTCTTTTAGTGATTCTGAAACCTTTTCTTTTAGTGATTCTGAAATCTTTTGTTGCATTGATTCTGAAATTTTTTTGTTGCATTGATTCTGAAATTTTTTTGTTGCATTGATTCTGAAACTTTTTTGTTGCATTGATTCTGAAATTTTTTTGTTGCATTGATTCTGAAATTTTTTTCTTGCATTGATTCTGAAATTTTTTTCTTGCATTGATTCTGAAATCTTTTTTTGTATTGATTCTGAAATCTTTTCTTGCATTGATTCTGAAATTTTTTTGTTGCATTGATTCTGAAATTTTTTTCTTGCATTGATTCTGAAACTTTTTGTATTAATTCTGAAATTTTTTTGTTGCATTGATTCTGACTTTTTGTATTAATTCTGAAATTTTTTCTTGCATTGATTCTGAAACTTTTTGTATTAATTCTGAAATTTTTTTGTTGCATTGATTCTGAAACTTTTTGTATTAATTCTGAAATTTTTTCTTGCATTGATTCTGAAATTTTTTTGTTGCATTGATTCTGACTTTTTGTATTAATTCTGAAATTTTTTCTTGCATTGATTCTGAAACTTTTTGTATTAATTCTGAAATTTTTTTGTTGCATTGATTCTGAAACTTTTTGTATTAATTCTGAAATTTTTTCTTGCATTGATTCTGAAACTTTTTGTATTAATTCTGAAATTTTTTTGTTGCATTGATTCTGAAACTTTTTGTATTAATTCTGAAATTTTTTCTTGCATTGATTCTGAAATTTTTTTGTTGCATTGATTCTGACTTTTTGTATTAATTCTGAAATTTTTTCTTGCATTGATTCTGAAACTTTTTGTATTAATTCTGAAACTTTTTGTATTAATTCTGAAACTTTTTGTATTAATTCTGAAACTTTTTGTATTAATTCTGAAATTTTTTCTTGCATTGATTCTGAAACTTTTTGTATTAATTCTGAAACTTTTTGTATTAATTCTGAAACTTTTTGTATTAATTCTGAAACTTTTTGTATTAATTCTGAAACTTTTTGTATTAATTCTGAAATTTTTTCTTGCGTTGATTCTAAAACTTTTTTTTGCATTGATTTTGAAATCCCCATTTTTTATTGATTCTGAAACCTTTTCTTGCAATAATTCTGAAACTCTTATTCGTATAATTTTGAAATAATTTTTTTGCATAAATTTTGAACTTACTTCTATCATTAATGTTAAATTTATTTCGCGTATTAATTCTGATGTTATTTCTTGCACTAATTTTGAAATGATTTTTTTCCACCAATTCTGGAATTATTTCTTGTAGGTGAGTTCTGAAATAACTTCTTGCATTGATTCTAAACTTTTTCGTGCACTGAATACCAAAATTATTTCTCCGCCTTTATTCTCACAAGTTATTTTCTTCATCAATTCGGAGAAATTTTCATGCATTGATTCTGAAATTATCTCTTGCAGTAATTGTGAAAACCTTTTCCCTCATCGATTTGGAAATTATTTCTTACATTAATTCGTAATTTTCATTAATTGAATTTTATGTGCGGATGTTTTTGTGTATGAATTTTTCAACGTTATTCCACATATTCTGTACATTCCTCCCCCAGAAATACAGTCGACGCTCGTTATAACGACCCCACGTTATAGCGACCATTCCGTTACAACGACCGATAGGATAAATCCCAAATGTTTTCATGGAACGACTATCATATGTGTTTTACTTTCGATATAACGTCTGTTTTCAACGGGACGAAGGGGTGGGGGGTCGTTATATCGAGTGTCGACTGTATGTACAGGGTGCATGTGTAGCATCACGCACCGCAAATTACTGGCGAACCGTTGATCCTAGAGCCGTACTTCCAATTAGAAAAGTATATCCACATAACGTTTAGAACTTAGGTACGTCATTCATATTGCAAGGGGTTGTATAGTTATTAAAATAAAAATAATTAGCTTTTCATACGGACAATCTGTCCTCGAAAACCCAGTTAGAAAGTTGTTGCCCGGTTTCCCTGGAAACCAACAAAAAAAAAAAAAGCAACCGCGTTCCTATAAGTGCAATATTCACTGAGATATTTCAATTCGAAAATCTGAGAAAATTTGGGAAAGAACAGCATAAACTAACGAACGACACTTCTTTCCTTTATTTATGATGTTCTTTCCCAATATTTCTCGGCTTTTCGAATTCAAACATCTCAACCGATTTTGCACTTAGGGGAGAGAGAGAGAGAGAGAGTCAGGGCAACGACTCTTTCTAATTGGTAGTCAGTGGACAATGGGACCGTATAAAAATTTAGATTTTTCTTTTTCATTTTGTGCCACACTGTATTTTCACCCTCAATACTGGTACACAGGGTGATTTCAGAAAAAAAAAAACATTTTAAAGTATTTTTTTAGGTTGGTACCATATCTCTACGACAAACTAACTGTTGATGAGATAAAGGTCGAATTAGGACTTACGGGACACCCTGTATGAAGTCGCACAAAAAAATTGAGGGGGATTGGAAATAAAATTCAAGGTAAAAACTATTCACAAGGTTTTCCCTGTGTTATTTAAATTCAACAAAAATATGTTAACAGCCGGAGGAGCATTTATCATTTATGTTTCTGCCACCTAGGACTGCACAAATTTTGCCACCCCCTCCCCCCTCTTCCAATGGTGCTATAACACGCTTGCCTCCCCCCCACACTCCTGTAAATACGCCTCTGTTTCTTGCTCACTCTTTTTGTCACTGACATGCTCGCGTACTTTCTTGTCCCCCTCCATGCTCACACGCTCTATGCGTCACTCTTTTTTGGTCATTCGCATGCTTGCACGCTGTTTTGGTCACTCATATGTTTCCACGCTCCCTAGGTCACTCTTTTTTGGTCATTTACATGCTTGCACGCTGTTTTGGTCACTCATATGCTTCCACACTCCCTAGGTCACTATTTCGGTCATTTTTCCATGCTCACACGCACACACTATAGTTTACTCTTTTGGTCGTACGCATGCTTGTACACTCTCTAGGTTGCTCTTTTTGCTAACCGTACTCACATATTTTTTGGGTCACACTTTTGGTCACACGCTGACCTGATCCCAATATAATTCAAAATAATTTAATCATTACACTTCACGCATAGTTAGAAAACATTGTTGGCAGATGGCAGCACTACACATAACAAGCATTACACAGAAACAAAATTCACGTCAGGTCACTACACATACACACACACATTCTAACATGTACAAATTCGTTAGAAGTTCCGCAGAGGAATATAGACGAGGTGCATGTCTGGTTCAGCAGTGGCTTTCTAGATCACTCTTTTGACCTAGTTCACTCTTGTGACTCATTCACATGCTTCCACACGCTCACTGACCTGGGTCCTAGCTTTCTAGGTCGCTCTCTAGGCCACTCTGTTAGTCATCCACATGCTTGCAGACGCTCTAGGTCACTTTTTGCTCCCTGACATGCTTGCGCCCTCTTTTGTTTTGTCACATGCTTGCAAACTCTCTAGGTCACTCGTATGGTCACCTACTGACCTGGTCCCTTACTAGGCATAGGTGGATCCGTGGTATTTATTATTATCGCTGCCTTTCTCTCATTCTACAAATTTTCCCGGCTGAATTCGTTTCTCGAATTTGCCGCTCCTCCGAACTCCCCGCCAGCAGCATAGGAGCCGCGGGTGCTGTGGGTGATAGTGATAGGAACCGAGAGACACCCAGGCTCTGTCACACTCAGTGATATAAGCACATTGTCCCTTGGGACTCGGGTGCCTCCGGGGAAACCTAACCATTAATTGATCTTGAGAAAGATATGTTACATACATGGGCAGGTGCCATTACGCACCTTGCCAGTAAACAAGTATAAAATTTGTAATCGAAAAATGGTGATTCATGTAAATAAATCACAATTGTAAATCACAGGTTATAAATCACATAATAATCGTCATAATCGGGAATAGTTCTTGATAAAATGTGATCTGCTTCTCTTCAGGGATTTTCATTGGATCAGTAACTATCACATCAATGAAAGATGTCAATCTACTGCTGGGTTGATCTAATCGCTGCACCGTGTAGTTTGATTTGGTTCAAAGACATTCGTCAGTAATTCATGCCTGTATCCAGCTTTTCGATAAGCCAGCGTGGATCAAACTACGTATTCTTGACTACTCAGGCTCCTCTTCTTCTTCCTCTTCTCTAAACAGATGTACGAGATCGCTGTCTGGGTGTAGTTGACGTCGTAGTCTAGTGGATCTCCTAACTGGCATAGGTGGCTCTCTATCTGGTTCTGGCTCCGGGGCTGTAGTTCTGATATCCTCAGGGTGCTGCTCTAGAAAGCGTGCTGTGGGTGCTCGAACACCCACGATAATTTATGACATGGGTCTCGGCACCTCCAGAAAAGATTCAGAAATAAAAATTTTGTATATCTCCTCAACCCACGGATTCTAATACCCTTGCATATGAATGACCAAAAGAAGTTTTACCTGGAGACAGTGGCTTCGAGATAATTTATGGCATGGATCTGAGCACCCTCAATTGATATTTAGAAGTTAAAATTTCCTATATATATAAAGATCAAGACGAGCACTTACATGTTGCAAACACTTCCGACGCCCCTGCTCCCCGCCGTTGGCTACAGGGCCGTCTTAAGGACATCATGGGCCCCCGGGCCAAGTGATTTTTCTGAGGCCCTGCCTGGCCAATTTTCAAAAATTTCAACCGTTTCTCGTTTTTGTGAGGCCCCCGGGCCGTGCCCGGGTGTGCCCCATGCGTTAAGACGGCCCTGTATGCAGGTCCGTAACTAGAATTTTAACCACCCAGGGCAAACATGATTCAGACGCCGGAGCAAACATTATTTTGCCGCCCCCCCCCCAACTTTAAAATTTGATAATTGTAATGGTGTTCTTTGTTCTCACCTGAAACTGCCGCCCCCTAAAGTTTCCCGCCCGGTGTATAGTTGCCCCCCCTCCCTCTAGTTACGGCCCTGGAGTATGCATATATTGCCCGAGGTATGAATCTTATTATTTTGTTATTTTTTACACTACGGATTTATCAGAGGAGGGGCCCGTGAAAAATCCTACCTAGGGGGACCCAACTCTAGGATGTTTCAGGAGCACGGGCCTTAATTTCCCCTGGGCAAGTGAGACATTTCTCCCCGTCCTGAAAATTTAGGGGCCTCACTCTTTAAACTATATTCTTTGACACAGTATATCAATCTTGTGGGCCCCCCAGATGAATAAAATAAAATAATTATATAGGGGGGCGTTAAAAATCCTTGTCCTGGATGAAAAATCTGAAATTTGATTAAGAAACCAGCCAGGGGCGTAGTCAGAAATTTCGTTCGGAGGGGGACCAAAGTTCTAGAACAATCCCTTTTTTTCGGTCATTTTCTCACATTTCGGGGGAGGGGGGGGGGAAGAGACCAGACTCCCAAGTCCCCCGTCGCTACGCCCTTGGAACCAGCTAACAAGATCATGATGCAATGGTAGGAAACCATTACAAAGATTCGATCTCCCCTCCCATAATAAATAGGATCAACTAAAATCTAATCCGCGTACTTAAAAAAAAGTTAATTCTATTTCTTTCTTAATTGGGGGCCCCCGCAAGACGGACAGAAAAAGACCTACTTAAGATTATAAAGTACATATATATATATATATATATTATCATGATAACATTAGTAAGAAAAACTTTGATACATGGAACTTTTTTCTTTTTTTTTGGGGTTCTATGTTATCGATCGGTAAACAACGAACGATTTTTTTTTCCACCATCACCGACATGTTATCATGCACATAATAAAGCTCGTGGAGAGAAGAAAATAAAACAGCCTCTGACCATTGGAATGTGTTCATTTACATGTCAAGTTATCGCAATGACCTTGAAAGCACGTCTACATACGGAAGCGCTCAAACTGCATTTTCCTTTTCTTTTTTGCCGATATATAACTTACATTTTCTCTCTTTCCACTTTTCAAAGATATAATTAGTCGATATAATTCCGCAATTATTACTATTATTATTATCATCATCTCCTCTGGAATTTTGAATGATAATTGACTACTTGATTTATGTATCGGAGATCGATCTAATTGGAAATGAAAATTTTACTTGCGTGTGATTTAGGGGAGAGGGAAAAGTCGTAATTTTTAATTATTTTTATTTTTCATTATTGGGATGATATTTAATTAATTGGGTCATGCATGATGTGTGGATATTTTTTTTTCTTCTAGATGGCGCGGTTCGGAATCGGAGTCTGGTCACGATGCGGCTGGCGGATCGAGTGGTCGCAGTGACCAAGGGCGTAGCGACCGAAATGTGAGAAAATGACCGAAAAAAGGGAAAAAAGATGGCCTAATCCATTGTTCTGTCACTTTGGTCCCCCCCCCCGAAATGAAAGTGGTCCCCCCACGAACGAAATTTCTGGCTACGCCCCTGGCAGTGACGGATTGGCAAACCCGCGAGGGCTCGGGTTCGAACTCCTACCGCGGCCGGTTGAAGTTTTGTTTCCGAGAAATCAAACGCACAACACAGATGTTGCCACAGATCCAGTCACGATCTCATGGCCGAATGTAGGAAAAAACTATTTTGCAGCTAGATTGTTCAAAATATATACGTTCAGTATATATATTAATATATATGCTTTTTTTTAGTCTTCAGCACCGTCTATGCCAGTTGCTGCCAAAATGTGCGATGCGGAATGTTCGCTAGGGTAAGGAAGCCCCCACCGTCGCCATAGTGGTGGTCGGCTGAAGTTGGTTTTCTGTGGTTCCCAACTTCAAGGCGCGAATGTGATCCGATCTCCCCTTTAAAAAGTCTCGCCACAGAGAGGAACAGACCTACAAACAGTATAAATGTAATTCAATCAGAGCACATCACTCACTTCACTTCTGAAATATAGATAGCAGCGCTGAAAAATCAAACACAACACTACATATGTACTCAGACTGTTAGGTACACACACAGTTACACTTCCGGCACAAATCATTAGGTAGTAAATCACCCATAAATGGTGATAGACCTGAGTTGTGCTCGGTTTGAAAGAAAGAAAGGGTAAGGAAGCCACTGATAAATAATCACCGAGGTAAAGAAGAGTAAAAAGTATGAGTAAAAGGGGTAAGAGAAAAATAAAAGTAGTCGCGGATACATGATCACCGAGGTAAAGAAGATACCTGATAAATGATCGTCAGGGCAACGAAGTTGCTGATAAATGATAGCTCGAGCAAGAAAGCCACTGATAAATAAACGTCAACGCAAGGAAGCCACTCATGAAAGAAAGGGAGGAAGGAAGCCGCTGATCAATGATAGCTTTGGTAAGGAAGCCGCTTTTAAGTGATCGTCCAGGGTAAGAATATGTCCAGGAATATATCCATAAGAATATAAGTCCAGGGTAAAATTCCATCGCTAGGATTAAAAAGGCTGATAAATGGCAACTAGCGTAAAAGGAGGACACTAATAAACTAACGCCAGGGCAAAAAAGTTGCCGATAAATGATAATTTGGGCAAGGAAGCTGGTGATAAATAATATAAAGGTAATGAAGCTCTTGGTAAATAAACATCAAGGCAAGGAAAGTGGAAGTGGAGAACCATTCATGGAAGAAAAGCAGGAAGCCACTGATCAATGATCGCTAGGGCAAGAAAGCTGCTTATAAATAATAACAAGGGCAAGAGAGGAATCCACTGATAAATGATCACCAGGGCAAGGAAGCCACTGACAAATGATCCCCAGGGCGAGGAAACAGCCAAACAAATAATCGCCATGGCAAGGAAGCCGATGTTAAATGATCACCAGGGCAGGGATGCCGGTTATAAATGATCACCAGGGCAGGGATGCCGGTTATAAATGATCACCAGGGCAGGGATGCCAGTTATAAATGATCGCTTGGGCAAGGAAGCGGCTGGTAAATGATCACTCTGGCAAGACAGCCGTTGATAAGTAAACATTAAGCTTAACGTTGATATAAATAAGCGTTAAGGCAAGGAAAGCCACTCATATGGAGAAAAGGATTCGAACCATTGATCAATGATCACTAGTAAGCCGCTTTCACAGCAAGAAAGGTGCTGAGAAATGATGGCTAGGTCAAAAGAGCCGCTGATAAATGACGACTTGTGTAAGGAAGACGGTAACAAATGATTGTGAGGGCAAAGGAAGCTGCTGATAAGTGATCACCATGGCAAAGGAAGCTGCTGATAAGTGATCACCATGGCAAGAAAGCCACTGATAAATGGAGGAAGCCACCATCATTCCAATTCATCGTGCCGAAACCATCATGGGGCAAACCAGACAGTTTCATGTCCCTACAATAATGAGATTCGATGCTTTAATTTTCGAGAATATTGAAATTGGTGGGCCGATAATTCCGGAGGAGGACGTCAGGCAGTCGCTGCTTTGTCTGCGGACCCCGAGGGCCCTCATGATGCTGTGGCCTTGGTCACTTGATGACTGTGAAACCAAAATGAGGCAACACAATATACGTCAATTCGTTGCGCAAATACAGTGAGAGTAAAACGTTGTGGTAAGCCAATCCACGCGGTAATGTTTGTAAACTTGTCATGTAAGGGACCTTACTCTTGCGGTTTATCTCGTCGGTCTTAGACAGCTTGACGGCATTGAAAATTATTCTTCCAGCCTATATACATGATTATCGTTATCATGTTATCACTTAACCACACGGAAATGATCATATTCGACTACCGATTCATTTCATCGTGTGGTTTTTTCCCCCAGGACATCAGTAAATTGCATTAACCGCAAATTGTGGTTACTTTTTGACTCTTGTCAATCAGGCCCAAACCACAAATTGGGACTCGGGAGTACTAGTAGCGCTTCTATAGTAAGGGAATACAGATCTTCTCAGTAACATTCAGGGCCTGGCATTGGGCAGCCGCAACGGGCCGTAAAATATCAGTGGGGCCGTGGGACGAAACAAACACATTGATTAGGTATTGCGTAATGCACATTTTTTGATTTTGTGGCCCTCGGAGTCATCCGATGTGGCTCAAAATTTATTTTTAATAAATTCATTGCGACTCACCCTCTAGGCCATATAATGATAAATCTCATAAAGGCCCTTGGCCCGCGGTCCAAATATGGCCCTGAGGGTTATCTGATGCGGCCTGCCCTCCTCAAACCTAATTTTGCAAAAATGAACTAAGCGGCGCATTACCAGATCGTTTAAGTGACTCGCGATGCAGTTTGGCTTTTTATGCTGTTTGAAACGCATGGGGGGGGGGCGGCTTGCGTAACCCCCTGAAAATGCGTGGAAGGATCGTCTATCCATAAAATTGCGTAGGATGGTTGCTTAGGGGCCGTTCAAGTATTACGTGAGCAAATTTTTAGCCATTAGACGCACCTATGTAGTACCCCTAGAATTGCACAGACCTGTTTACCCCACCGTAAAAGGCTTGCTTATCCCTAAAATGCGGAGGAGGCTTGCATATCTCTAAAACGTAGGATACGTGCTCACTTCAAAGATACGAATATGTAGCTATCGCTGAAAATGCACAGAAGGCACCCACGCACCTCAGGTGTAACCCTTCCCTGTAGTAGACTTGCTTACCCCTGAAATTCGTCTTAGCCTTTGTAGCGATTGAAATGCATAGGAATACTTGTGCACCCCTCTTGAAATGCGTAGGAAGCTTGTGTGTTCCAAAAATGCGTAGGATTCATATGCTTGCTTCTAAAACATGCATATGCAGCTCGGGTATACCGGGAAATGCCAAGAAGGCTTCTGTATACCCTTGGAATGCGTAGGAGGATTGCTACCACTAGAAATACGTAGATGGCTTTTGTACATCCTTGAAATTCTTAGGAGGAATGAATGCTTATGAGGAATTATGCCTATAAATGCTGTAGCATTTATAGGCATAAATGCGTAGGATGCGTGCTCATTTCAAAGACATGGATATGCAGCTCGCGTATCCCTGGAAATGCGTAGGAAGGTTTCATGCTACTTGTGTATATGTGTGTGAAATGCGTAGGAGGCTTGCATACCATTGAAAACGCGTGGGGGAATTGCGTACTTTTGAAATGCGTGGGAGGATTGCATATTGATACTGACAGCTGCGTACACCTGAAAATGCACAAGCAACTATAGTGGAACACCCCCCCCTTTTCCTTAAGGCATGGGCCCCCTACCCCCAAGGGTAGGGTTGACATAGTTCCAGCCCGAAGTCAGTCCGGGACGATTTTTATCTTCTTTTCTCTTCTCACACTATAAATTTTCTACGGAGAGGCCTGGAAAAAAATCGCGGTGTATGGGGGCCTGCTGCAGAATGGGGGGAAGGGAAGATAGCTTAAGGTTCTACCTAAGGTGGTCTAGGATGAACCTAGATTTGTATCGGGCCGCAAAAATATATTTTTTTTCTCACAGGGGCCCCGGAAACTTCTTGGTGGAGTTGGGGGAAAAAAATTGTTCAAAGAAAGAGAGAGGGCTGACAGAAGTCTCAGAGGTTTGAAAGGCCAGCTGAAAATCTTTAACCAGGGGACCCACACAAGAATGTGGGGGAGGGGGGTTGGGGCCCCAGAGAAGAATACGGGCCTCAAACTCGAGCCAAATCCCCACTGGCAATAAAACTCAGCAGGGAGAGAGAAGGAAAAAAAAAACACATTAGTATCGGTATTTTTTTTTATGGCTTGCAGACAGCCATCTATTTCGGGCCTTTTTATGAGCCATAGGCGGAGTTGAGAGCATTAAAAGGCACGGGGAAGTGAATCACAGCCTTTTCAACAACCGACGAGAACTCTACTGGTCCACGTTGTAAAAAGGGGGATGGGTATTAGGCCGCTATTCAAATATAAAACTACTTTTTTCCTCATTTCACTGCAGCTGTTATTAAATCAAACATAGGCAGGCCGCAGCAGGTCCAGGTGGAATATCAGCAATGGGCCTTGATATAGTTAAATACGTGGCCTTTCCCGATCTTTTTTTCATAATATTACATCTGGCATTCAGGCCGATAGAGGGCGTTGCGTCGAATAAAAAAAAAATAAATAAAAAGCGAGGATATATATCGCATATCTCTCTCGGGCCCGGGCTAGGCCAGTGATTAAGTAACCAGATTAAACGACATACAACCAGATTCGTAATCATTATAGCCTTTGATCCCGGAAGACCTATCAGACTCATCTGATGCAGGAAGTAAGAGATGACACAACGTCGCTATCAATCGGGCTAGGCCATCTTATCCCGTGGGACACACTGTATGTAATGACCCTATTTATGGCAACAGCGATGGCCTAAATTGTTCTCGGGCAATAAAGGGCATTTTAGGCTATAAAGTCGTTCAATGACCAATGAAAAAATGGCCATTATTTTATTTTTCTGTCATTTCCAGTGTAGCCTATGAGGGCCCCACATACTAAACAGGCCCTTAGGCCAGGCTGTTTTGGGATTTTATCGTGAATTTGTAGGAGTAAAAAATAAATAAGGGTGAAAAAGCCTACGGGTCTGGAATCGGGTCCTTAGAGGAGGGGGCATGTGAGTTAATTACTAGACCCTGATGATCGGAGTTATCTAGACGGGTTTTTAAAAGTTGTGCCGGGGCCCACAGATTTTTTTTTTCAGATTTTTCCTCCAGGACAAGGATTTTTAACGCCCCCATATATAATTATTTTATTTTATTCATCTGGGGGCCCACAAGATTGATATACTGTGTCAAAGAATATAGTTTAAAGAGTGAGGCCCCTAAATTTTCAGGACGGGGAGAAATGTCTCACTTGCTCAGGGGAAATTAAGTCCCATGCTCCTGAAACATCCTAGAGTTGGGTCCCCCTAGGTAGGATTTTTCACGGGCCCCTCCTCTGATAAATCCGTAGTGTAAAAAATAACAAAATAATAAGATTCATACCTCGGGCAATATATGCTCGAGTTGTGGGGGCGGGGGGGGCGGGGCGGCGGCAAAATAATGTTTGCTCCGGTCGTCTGAATCATGTTTGCCCTAGTGGTTAAAATTCTAGTTACGGACCTGCATACAGGGCCTTCTTAATGCATGGGCTCACCCGAGCACGGCCCGGGAGCCTCAAGAGAAGAGGGGCGTTAGAAAAAATGAGATCAGTTTGAAATTTTCGAGAATTTGCCTGGTATGGCCTCAGAAAAATCACTTGGCCCGGTAGCCCATGACGTTCTTAAGATGGCCCTGCCTGCATACACCCCTCAACATGGGTGAGCCCTGGGTGGCATCTCAAAAATCACAGAAATGTATCTCATTATCACAGGTCCTTTCGGCACGACCCTCCCACATTCAGGTGCTGACAAAGCTCTAGCCCCCGGGGCTCAAGATGAATCCAATGTTTTATTTTAGTTTATAAATTTACATTAAGGGGGGGCCCCGTCAAAAAATAAAATTCAAGCCCGGGCATGGTGGAGATATCCAGTTCTAGGGCTTCCGGGATAATTCTTGTAATTTTTCGGTTTTTTACGTTACAAATTACCATTAGAGGGACCCATAAAAAAAACATCTGGCCTGGTGCCCCCGTAGAAAATCTCCAGCTCTGGGGGTACGGATTGAATCCTATCATTTCGTTTGGTCTTTGCACCATACATTTATGTTAGGGGAGGGGGGAGAAGGGCATCAAATAATTCTGGTCCAGGACCTCAACGAAAATCTCCAGCTCTGGGGCCTAGGATAGATCCTTTAATTTTTTTTACACAATAAATTTACATTTTAGGGGCCCGGCAAAAAACATCCTGCCTTGGGCGCGGGATAAACCCTACCATTATTTTTGTTTCTTGTACTCTTTATAAGAGGGCCCTCGTTAAAGGGGCCCCCGCACCTCCAAAGATCTCCAGCTTAAGAAGTTCGGGGTCAGTCCCCTCCCTTTCCTTTTTTATTCTTTCAATTTACGTCAGAAATTCTGGCCTGGAAGGCCCCACTAAAGATTTCAGCCCATTGATGTAAGGGTTTTAGGTAGTGGTCCGGGTTAAGATTGCCTCTGGGCCGTTTTCTTGAGATGAAAGATGTTTGTTAGTCGTTGGTTGAGTTTTGGGTGCCCTCAATTGTTGGAGAGTCCTGAAAAAAACAACAACTTTGCATACCCAATGTGGAAATCAAGCCCAGGCTAATATCTGCGCTTTATAAGGCACCTGACCCCAGGGCCGTCATTTCAACTTTTTCCAGGGGAGGGGGGCAGAGCATGTACTAAAGGTACGCATATATATATATATATATATACCATTTGTAGTGTATTTTCAAAAGCCAAGGAGGGGGCAACGGCCCCCCTAAATGACGGGCCTGCACCTGACAGGATTTTCTCGCCGGTGTATCTATATTTTAATTTTTTTTTATAATTACCACAAATTTGTGGGGGGGAGGCGCTAAACTCCCCCAGCTTAGGGCCCGTGAACTCGGGTCTCTATCGAGGCTATCCTCCATGCTATACGAGAGAGAGAGAGAAAGAGCCAAGCCTGGCGATAGAAATCAAACCGCCAAGCCAATGTTGGCGACAAATGTAAAAATAAAGAAAAAGGGAAGTGAGGATGCCATACTTCTAATCTCAGTTGCTAGGGCCCCGTTGCTAGAAATAGACACCCAGGGGCGCATGCGCATTTCTCGCGTGATCGCCCAGAGGCTCCACAGGTATTATACGTGTATAATAACGGTGGTTGTGGAGATGGATGGGGCCCAATTTACAAGTTGTGGGGTGGGGGAAGGACGCGCGAATCCCCCACAGCAAAAAGATTCATTTATTATACCTTTCGTTGATGTCGGAATTAACACAAGAGTATAATTCCCATAATTCCCTAATCAGCATTGACTCGGAGACATGAAAGAGGGGGGCGGGTGGGGGAGCGATCCGAGACAAAATAAGTTCAGGGCCCCGCATCCCGGGGAGTGACGGGAAAATGATTTTATTTTTTAACTGAATTTTTTTTTTAAATCTTTCAGGTTTGAAAAATCTTAGCACGGAAACCCCGTCGAAGCGGGGGCCCGTTTCTCGTATAGGTAAAAAACGGGGCCATAAAGCCCCTCTCTCCCACAAAAAAGGGGGACTGATGGGGGTTTAACCCCGAAGACCCTGGGACAATTCTCATCATTTTTTGCGTTTACGCTGCGTTTTTTTTTTCACGCTATAAATACGCTATGTGAACGTTTTCCTGAGGAGCCTCGCAAAAGATCTCAGCCTAAGGGATTGGGTCATGCCCGGGGCCCAGTGCCGTCTTAAGGCATGGGGGGAGGCACCTCAAGAGAAAAGGGGGCCCTCACAAAAATGGAATCTGTTTGAGATTTTCGAAAATTTCCCTGGTAGGGCCTCAGAAAAATCATTTGGCCCGAGGGCCCATGATGCTCTTAAGACGGCCCTGCCGGGGCCCACAAATATTCGGGGCCAATCGGATGCCATCATTGATATCTTCTCTCAATATTTAAAATTTTTTTTTGCAAAATAATGGCAAATACTTTAAATTTTTGATCGTCTCGGGGAAGGGGGGCACAGGCCCCACAACTACACAACTAAATACTTTGTCAGCCGGGGCAAGCAACCGTTATGGTGCTCCAAGTAATGTAGAAGGAGCAGTTGAGGATTGAATTCGAAACCCCTCTGGTCCAGCGCCCGGGGTACCAGACCACGCCGGTTCCCCCCCCCCCTTTCCAGTTATGATTCCTTCCTCCTTTCCCTGCTTATGCTTCCGCCACAAAGAATGTTATATACAAAGGGCCCCAATAAGTCATATTCGTTCAGGGCACGAATTTATGAGGAACAGGGCCTACATCGAAGATCTCGACTCGAGAATATGGTGCCGCCCCGGCTATTATTATTCTTTTTTTGTTACTGAAATTATGTAATTAAATTTTGAATGCAAATTTATAAAAAAATTCCATATTCCTGTAGTAATAAATGAGTGTCTGGAAGCGCAGGGTCGTAACTACGTGGGGGGGGTTACAATCGGGCCCTCGAGCCGAAAAGAGCTATAGCTTAACATCGGAGACTTGGATGTTCTACTGTCCCGGGGCCCCCTTCAGTCAACGGTACGGCACGTAAATTTTCGTCGATTATTCCGGAATTATTTGGAGTTGGTAGTACCTATTGTCTCCACAATACGTATAGAAATATTTGTTTCGAGGACCCCCCCCCCTTTTCCTCAATATTTTGAATAACGTTACGCCGATGTGGAGGGAGAGAGAAAAATTTGGTTCAATCTGGAGGTGGACCCTCCCCCGGGGGGGGGGGGTCCTCAGAACCACTTTACATCCATTGTATAAATGCAAAATTACATAATTTACTATTTCATTTTTTATGATATGTAAATTTAAAAAAAATTACATTGTGGATATTTTGTTTTGGGGAGGGGAAGCGAATGAGTATTCTTTACAGGGGGTCCGTCGCACCGAAAACGTTGGGAAACACTGCTCTGGGCGGGGGGCGCCCTCCTACCAGATTTGAAGTGAAATGTAATTAGCATGAACGGAGGGGCACTCTAAAAACTTCGTATCCTGAAGCCAGGACCATGGGTTGGGGCCGGGCCGTGGGTTGCCTCCTCGGGGTCTTGGGGCAAACTTTTTTTTGAGGCCCTCTTCAAAAAGTTGTGCAAAAGTGTTTGAGGCATAGGCGGAGATAGACTTGTAAGTCTGGGGGGGGGGGGCACGGTCATTATTGTTGGGGGCACGATGATGTATAAATGTATAATATGTGTACACACATATATACATTTATACATTAGATCAGTCGACTCTACCTTTGACGCGGGGGGTGGGGTGGGGGGGGGCCGTATCTCCGCCCTCGGTTTGGGAGTTGCTCTACAATTCAATACTGGTTGCTTGACTGAAGACCTATCAGCTTTCTTATGAGGCCTTATGAGTATTAGAACTTTTTGAACAGGTAAAAGCACCCCCACCCCAGGGCAGTGTCATGGGCTCCCACTAGGGGTGGGCTGACAAGGCTCCAGCCCTGGGGCCCGGGATGATTTTCATAATTTTTTGTTTTTCACGCTATAAATTCATCATAAAGGGACCCGTGAAAGTCTGGTCGGTGGCCCGTAAAAGATCCCAGCCTAAGGGTCCTGCTTCAGGATGTGGAGCCACATATGTGTCCCCCAAGTCCTCTCCAGTCAGAATTTTTTAATGCCCCTTCCCGCAAATTGATTTTTAACAGAAAAAAGTTTAGAGAGTCGAAATCCTGGGTCTCCAGACAAGAGTCTCCATTATATCTGTACAGGGAAATTTCATATAGATATTGTAGGGGGCCAGCAAAATATTTTCCTCACCGGGCCGTAAAATTTCTGAAGCCCACCGGGTTCGTTTTTGTGCTAGCGAGAAAATTTTTCGAATATCCAAAGAACCTGATTCATCCACGTTTAAATAGCGCCATCTATCGTTGAATATAGAAATATGGAATAGAAAATATTTGAAACAAATCAAAGCCGAAACTAAAGAAGCGGCCATTTTCTCTCTAATCCGTATATTTAGGTGCGACTATGACGAAGAGAAGCCGACGCCACGAAGCACTTTCCCTGCCTAAATATTAACAAGTAATAGTACTAATAAGCTCGTCCAGACATGTTGAATTGAAACCCAGGGTTAATTAATTAATTAGCCGCGGGCCTCCTGAATTAGACAAAATTACCGAACTCTGACAAAATTGCATACACTTCACAAATACACATACATTACTCCCTTGTCTTTTTTCCTTCACATCGGCTCCCCGCGAGCCTGTTATGAGGGCAGCTAGTGTTCAAGAGAAACAGGTACTGCCAGAAATTCCCATCGTATCTAATCCGTATATAAATTCCCCCCTCCCTTCTAGTGAATCCATTGTCCTCACATCCTGCAGCAGGACCCATAGGCTGGGCATCTTAAGAGCATCATGGGCCCCCGGGCCAAGTGATTTTTCTGAGCCCATACCTGGTAAATTCTCGAAAAATTCAACTACTTCTGGTTTTTCCGAGGCCCCTCTTCTATTGAGGCCCCTATAGGTGGACCCATGCCTTAAGACGGCGCTGCTTGTGATAGTATGGCTATTAAGACCACATGTAAAGGGGGAGGGGGAACTCACCAAGAATAAATTTTGTTTTTGTAGGCCGTATAAGAGATATGCATTTGCTTTTCTTCAAGGCCCCATGTGAATGAAAACGAGGGCCGGAAATAGGAAGGAGTGATGGGGACAATTTTTTGTCCTGGGCGGCAATCTTGATTGGCCCACAGGTTGTATTCAGAAAGATGTCAAATCAATTCAGAGCTGTTTAAAATTCTCGAAAGATGTCAAATCAATTCAGAGCTGTTTAAAATTCTCGAAATATGTCAAATCAGTCCAAAGCTGTACAAAACTACCGAAGGATGAGATGTCAAATCAAAACAATAGCTGTATAAAATTATCGAAATATGTCAAATCAACCCAAAGCTGTATAAAATTACCGAAAGATGTCAAATCAACCCAAAGCTGTATAAAATTACCGAAAGATGTCAAATCAACCCAAAGCTGTATAAAATTACCGAAAGATGTCAAATCAAAACAATAGCTGTATAAAATTATCCAAATATGTCAAATCAACCCAAAGCTGTATAAAATTATCGAAGTATGTCAAATCATAACAATAGCTGTGTAAAATTGGTAAAAGATGTCAAATCAATCCAAAGCTGTTTATAAAATTACCGAAAGATGTCAAATCAAAACAATAGCTGCAAAAATTCTCCAAAGATGTCAAATAAAAACAATAGCTGTAAAAAATTCGTAAAATATGTCAAATCGATCCAATAGCTGTATAAAATTATCTAAAATGTCAAATCAGTCTAACAGCTCTATAAATTCTTGGAAAGATTTTAACCAATCCAAAGCTGTATAAAATTCTCTGAAGACGTCAAATTAATTTCTAATAACTATAAAATTTTCAAAAGAGGTTTGCATCCCGCCGGTCGTATAAAATTCTCAAAAGTGTAAAGTCGAGGGTCAGATAAAATTTTTGAAATCCTGACATGGCATAAAAACTTTGTAAAGCCCCGTTCACATGTGCAATAAAACATCCCGCGAAGTTCCCGGTACCGAGGATTTTGGCCCAAAGGATTATGGGAGAGAAGGTCGATGTCGACCCCCCAATCCAACCCCAAGAAAGATGGGCTTTTTTTTTGTGATGAGCTTCTCTCCCACCTTTTTTTTTCCCTACGAGGGGAAGAAAGTTGTCGTGCCGGTAATTATCACCAAAGCGACCCCCAATCTTGCACATGTGAACGGGGCTTTAGTGTCAAATTCATTCAGGGGCAGCATAAAATTCTCGGAAGTTGAAGGGTTGAATTCCACTAAAGACTTTGACCTTTGAAGACCGGACACACTCCACTAAAGGCTGAGTAAAATCTTCAAAAATGCCAGATATCCCCCCTCCCCTTCTCGAAAGGCTAGTGCAGTGATTCCCAACATGGGCGTTAACGCCCCCTTGGGGGCGATGGAAAGTTCCCGGGGGGCGGCAGAAGCTACGGGTATAACATAGGATCCTATGGGTTAGATTGCGTTGGGGGCGATGGGAGAAAAAAATTCCTGAAAAAGGGGGCGATAGGACAAAAAGGTTGGGAAACTATGGGCTTTTTTTTTTTTTTAAACCGAGCACAACTCAGGTCTATCGCCATAGGCAATTTTCTACCTAGTGAGTTGTGCCGGAAGCGTAATTGTGTGTACCTAACAGTCTGAGTGCGTATCAAGTGTTGTGTATGATTTTTCAGTGCTGCCATCTATATCTCAGAAGTGAAGTGAGTGATGTGTCGTGACTGAATATTTGTACTGTTTGTAGGTCTGTTGCTCTCTGTGGCGAGACTTTTTAACTGGGAGATCGGCTCGCGAAACTATGGGCTAGTGTTTCTCAAAATGGGCAATATCGCCCCCGGGGGAGCGAGAGGGACGGTAGAAGCTGTGGGTTTAGTACAGGATTCAGGGTTGGCTCTCTCTTTCGCTGGCGACAGATGAGAACAAAAAAAAAAATTCAAGATTAGTGCGGTGGAACAAAACGATTCGCAAACTATGGGCAAGGCAGACTTGGGCAGTAAAATCATTTCACAGTGGGCCATAGCTAGAAATTTTTTTTTGAAAGAGTTGGATTGTGTGAGCAGATGTTGAGGGATCAAAATCGCGTGGGTGAGATAAAAATCTCAAAAGGGCCCACGAGAATGGCCCTCGGCCCGGATTTATGAAATAAGAGTTTGAATGGCACCGGGGCTTATCTCGTGGAGCACTTTCACAGTTTAACGAGAGTAAAGAAACCTTTAACGATAGCAATCTTGGAACAATCTCCAAGGTCGAGCGAGAACTCAAGAAATCATTCGACATCTGAAGGGTTTTATTTACGGCTCTTATCTGCTGGACCTTCAATGTCACAATCGTTGACCCCTAACGTCTGAGCAGTAAATAAAAATGCACCGATAGCCTGCCTGTCCGCTACAGCAATTACCGTTTCAATCGGAAAAAAAAATAAACGCGATGCATCTCAGGTACAACACGACAGATCTGAGATTTCAATATGACAAAACCGGGAAATCTAGCAGGTTCTTGCCAAACATCGCCAATGTTTAAGCCAATGTCCAGCGGATGATACAATACCAATGTTCTTCAAACTTATAACAACAACGGATCGGTGAAGACATTTGAACAATATCGCTGGGCCGAAAAAATAAATAAGAGAAATATTTTGCGGCCCGGAAAAAAATTAATAAATAGGAGGAATAATTTGCGGACCGGCACAAATAAATAAATTGGAGGAATAATTTGCGGACCGGCACAAATAAATAAATTGGAGGAATAATTTGCGGACCGGCAGAACTAAATGAATAGGAGAAATATTTTGCTGACATCGGCAAGAATAAATAAATAGAAGAAATAATTTGCTGACCGGCACAAGTAAATGAATAGGAGAAATAATTTACATGGTATATTTCAACACAACGAACTTTAATGTCTAGCCAATTCTCGCCAACTCACTCGAAACATCGCCATATTCACCAAATTCACACCAAATATACGGTACTTTATGAGAACAGCAGACGATCAAATTTTTTTTTCACGTTTTTTCTTAACCAGGACCTCTTCATGCCTGGATTCACCCGGGCTCGGCTTAGCGCCCTCTTGCGCGATCGTGTTGGACTTGAATAATTTGATTAGATAGCGGTGAGGCAGGGCATTGCCTAGCTCGGAGGTCCACGGTGCTGTTTAGATAGTCCTGTTTCAGGGCAGCTCGAAAACCGGCCGGGGCACCGGTGCAGCTGGTCACTTTATCCAAGACTCTCGTAACAAAAATTATCCGTTACACTTCCCAGTGAAGTCTAGGGGGGGGGGGATGTAAAATAAATTTCAATGCAACGAACTTGAACATCTAGTTAATACTCGTTCAATAATCCTTATTCGTTGGTGTCTTCTCAATAGTCAATACTCGCCAGTTCACTCCAAACATCGCCAGATCCATCCAACTAACGCCAAATATTGGCTACTTCATAAACAGTAGTTGACTTAATTTTTTCATTGCGTTCTCCTGGAACCAGGAAGAGCCTCTGATGATCTTGCTCAGTGGAGGCGCGAATTCAGAGTGGAGTGATTACCCCTCGCAACAGCCATGAATAAATATGAGAAAAATTGGTCTGTCCGGTAAAACACGCGACGATCCAGCGAACCTACTCAATAAATCGCCGATTCCAATACATTGCCCTGGATTAAGCTCTTATCCAGAGGGGCGCGATGGGGGTGATCAACCCTCTCAAGAGGCGAATAATATGGAGAAAATGTGTCTGTCCCGTAAATCACGGGATAATTCGATGCATCTACACAATAAGTCGCTTCTCCGATGCATCGGTCTGGATCCGCATGCCTCCGCTTCATTCGCAGCTGAAGATGTTTGCCTTCGCTCCATTTGAAGCTGAAGATGTCAAACTTGACTTCATTCGTAGCTGAAGATGTCTGGCCCCCCCCCATTCCATTTGAAACTGAAAATGTCTGCCTCCATTCCATTTAAAGCTGAAGATGTCTGCCTTCACTCCATTCGCAGCGCAAGATGTCTGCTTTCGCTCCATTAGAAGCTGAAGATGTCCGCCTGTATTACATTTGCTGCTAAAGATATCTGCCTCCGCTCATTCGTGGGTAGGGGGGGGGGAAGAAGGGCGATGAGAATGACCTCCTTACTGGGACACTTAGGGAGCTAGTGCCATGGCCGTCTCAAGAGCACCGTGGGCCCCCCCCCCAAGTGATTTTTCTGAGACCGTACTTAGCAAATTTCCGAAATTTTCAACCACATCTCATTTTTATGAGGGGACCCCAGGCGGCCCGGGGGCCTCAAGAGAAGAGGGGCCTCGGAAAAACCAGAAGTAGTTGAATTTTTCGAGAATTTGACAGGTAGGGCCTCGGAAAAATCACTTGGCCCGGGACCCATGATGCTCTTAAGACGGCCCTGGCCAGTGCATTGCTCGACCCGGGGGGGGGGGAACCAAAGAGTTAAAAGTGGGGAGTTAGGTGATGGACTAAAAAGGATCGAGTTATGTTGAAAAGGTCCGACTGGTACGTCTGGTCATCCAATCTAAAAGATTCGTACTAGGAAGTTGTCAATCATACTTCCCAGGGCCGTCTGGCGGTGGGGAGGGGGAAAGGCCGGCAAGCATACATGGTCTGTCAACCATTCGTAAAATCCACTAAATAATAACAAAACGGCCCCAATAGACATATTTCGGGTCCAAACGAGCTAGTTTTGTGATTCCGATCACGGTTGGTTCCTGTATTAGGGGCGAGTCCCTTTTTTTTCGTTACAGGAAGGCGCGACACACCAATATCCAAAATTACAACCAGCTTCAATATGTGTCTGGTAACTTTCAGACACTTTAACAGACACCAGACATTTCTTCTTCCTCCTTTTCTAGAAAAAAAATGAACAAGGGAGACTTTTTTTAGAAACACGAAACAAAGTAACGAGATGGAGGATGTTACGAAATTTAATTCTTCTTAAAAGAGAAAGAAAATTACGTCGGGGGGGATGGGGGGGGGGCCGCCTTGAAATGAATGAAAAAAGAAGCTCACGTCTGGGGGCTATAATGACGATGTGTCGAAACTTCTAGAACTCTGGTTTGTGTTTCGTAATTATTATATTCTTTGTTGTCTTCTCCAAAAGAAATTCCGGTTTCTAGTAATTGGCGATTTTGGATGAGTTCCTTGGCGATTTTTTGATGCATTTTCGATACCGGAAGTGGGACCCACGCAATCAAGAATGAGGAAGAAGGTCCTGGGCATGGCTGAAAGAGCTCCAGCCCGGGAGCCCGTGGAATGATTCAAATATTTGTTTTTTTACATCGCAAATTGAGTACAGATTGGGGGGGAAGGGCCCGTGATCTTTCCAAGAAGCACGGAAACTGCTGATTGACGTAAATATATATAGAATAAAAAAAAAAGGGAACAGAAAATTTGCGGACCGGCAGAAATAAACAAGAGAAATATTTTGCTGACTATCACAAATAAATAAATAGGAGAGATATTTTGCAGACCGTCACAAATAAATATGAGAAATACTTTTCGTACCTGCGCAAATAAATAAATAAGACAAATAATTTGCGGACCGGCACAAAAATAAATAAATAGGAGAAATATTTTGTGAGAGCGGCAAAAATAAATAAGAGAAATAATTTGAGTCCTGGCACTAAATTAAATAAAGAAAATAAATAATTTGCGGACCCGCACAAATAAATAAATAAGAGAAATATTTTGTTGACCATCACAAATAAATAAATAAAAGAAATAATTGGCGGGACGGCACAAAAATAAATAAATAAGAGAAATATTTTGCTGAGCGGCAAAAAGGAATAAATATGAGAAATAATTTGCGGATCGGCAAAAAATAAATAAATATGAGAGAAAATTTGCGGACCGGCACAAATAAATAAATAAGAGAAATATTTTGTTGACCATCACAAATAAATAAATAAAAGAAATAATTTGCGGGATGGCACAAAAATAAATAAATAAGAGAAATATTTTGCTGAGCGGCAAAAAGGAATAAATATCAGAAATAATTTGCGGATCGGCAAAAATAAATAAATATGAGAGAAAATTTGCGGACCGGCACAAATAAAAAAATAAGAGAAATATTTTGTTGACCATCACAAATAAATAAATAAAAGAAATAATTTGCGGACCGGCACAAAAATAAATAAATAGGAGAAATATTTTGTGAGCGGCAAAAATAAATAAGAGAAATAATTTGAGGCCTGGCACTAAATTAAATAAACGAAATAAATAATTTGCGGACCGGCACAAATAAATAAATAAGAGAAATATTTTGCTGACCATCACAAATAAATAAATAAAAGAAATAATTTGCGGGACGGCACAAAAATAAATAAATAAGAGAAATATTTTGCTGAGTGGCAAAAAGGAATAAATATGAGAAATAATTTGCGGATCGGCAAATATAAACAAATATGAGAGAAAATTTGCGGACCTGCACAAATAAATAAATAAGAGAAATATTTTGCTGAGCGGCAAAAAGGAATAAATATGAGAAATAATTTGCGGATCGGCAATATAAATAAATATGAGAGAAAATTTGGGGACCTGCACAAATAAATAAATATGAGAGATATTTTGCGGGCCGTCACAAATAAATAAATAAGAGAAATATTTTGCTGACCATCACAAATAAATAAATAAAAGAAATAATTTGCGGGACGGCACAAAAATAAATAAATAAGAGAAATATTTTGCTGAGTGGCAAAAAGGAATAAATATGAGAAATAATTTGCGGATCGGCAAATATAAATAAATATGAGAGAAAATTTGCGGACCTGCACAAATAAATAAATAAGAGAAATATTTTGCTGAGCGGCAAAAAGGAATAAATATGATAAATAATTTGCGGACCATCACAAATAAATAAATAAGGAAAATAATTTTCTGGCTGGTACAAAGATAAATAAATAGGAGATATATTTTGCTGAGTGGCAAAAATAAATAAATAGGAGAGATGATTTGCGGACCGGCACAAATAAATAAATAAATTCGAGGAATAATTTATGGACCGGGATAAGAATAAATAAATAGAAATTGTTGAGATATTTATACTGTAAAGTTTTCTTCACCCGATTCCTTCTCTGTAACCCATTTGTGGCGGCGCTGCTGTAGCTGCGACAGAAAAGTAGGTCACACTACTTTTGTATTTTATCTTATATTTTCTAGAAATCTTGGGTCACACGCTCGTCTGTGTGTTTTCCCGTTACAGAGGTTGCTGTAGAATTATCGTCAAGTTGTGTTTCCCTGTACGTCATGTTAATTTCTGCTTTACATTAAATAGTTATTTTTCTGACCGTCACAAATGAATAAATAGGAGAGATAATTTGCGACAGGCACAAACAAATAAATAAGAGATGATTTGCGGACCGGCACAAAAATAAATAAATAGGCGAAATAGTTTGCGGACTGGCACTAATAAATACATAAGAGAGAAATATTTGGCTGGCCGACACAAATAAATAAGTAGCAGAAATATTTTGCTGACCATCAGAAATAAATAAGGGACGTACAAACGAAAAACAACTTCTTTGACGGCCCTGGAAAAGCTGGATAACTTTTCTCGGGCCGTAAAAGAGGTAGTTAAACTTCTTCAACGAAGGACATACAAATGCTTCTTCGTATAAAAAAGCTAATAACTTCGAGGGACGTGCAAAAGCTAAATAAATTTTTCGATGGTTGTACAAAAGCTAGATAACTTCTTCGTGGACAGTATAAGAGCTGGGTAACTTCGTTGAGGGACGTATATAAACGGTGAATAACGTCTTCGATGGCTGTATAAAAATGGGATGACTTCGTTGAGGGCCGTATAAACGATGAATAAAGTCTTCGATAGCTGTATAAACGTGGGATAACTTCGTTGAGGGACGTATAAACGGTGAATGACGTATTCGATGGCTGTATAAACGGTGAATAAAGTCTTCGATGGCTGTATAAAAGTGGAATAACTTCGATGAGGGACGTTTAAGCGGTGAATAGTTTTCGATGGCTGTATGAAAATGGGATAACTTCCTGGAGGGACGTGTAAACAGGGAATAACGTCTTCGATGACTGTATAAAAGTGTGATAACTTCTTTGAGAGACCTTGCAAAGGGGTTAAATAATTACTTCGACGGCCCTTTAAAAGTCGGGTAACTTTTTCGAAAGACGTGAAAATGCCGGTTAACTTCTTCGAGGAACATTTAAAAACTGAATAATTTCTTCGGGGACCGAAAGAAACCGGGATAACTTCCAAGGGCTGTATAGAAGCTTGATAACTTCTTCAAGGGACGTACAGACGGCAAATTTCTTCTCCGAGTGGTGAAAGAAAGCGGAATAACTTCCTTGAAGACCATGTTAAAATCTTGAAAGTTTCTTCGATTGTCATGGCTCCCACTTCCTGTTGCAGGGCTTCTAGGCTGGGATCTTCGACGGGCTTCGAGTGATCGATCTGTAAATATGCCGCGAGCCACTTAAGTTATCTGGAATGGCACTGCAGACCACTTAAGTGATTTTCCAATGTGCAGCGTGTCACTTAAATAATCTGCATATGTGCCGCCGGACCACTCAAGTAATCTGGAACAGCGCCCTATGTCCAGTAAGTTATCTGTGAATGTGCCGCGGGTCACTAAAATGATCTGGGAATGTGCCACTTGCTTTAATTTTACAAAATTAGGTTTCGGATCCGTTTTCCACATCGAATAACTCCGAGGGCCACATCTGGCCCGCGTACCATGGGTTGAGCACGTATGACTTAAGTGATGTGGAACTGCATCACGGGTCACTCAAAGTGATCTGGTAATGTGCCACTTTGTTTATTTTTGCAAAATTATGTTTGAGGTCAGGGCAGAGACGGATTAGGTTGGTTGAGACTCTGGGCGCTGAAGAAAATATTGGGTCAAAGGCGCGTGCCAGGTGCGCCCACCGTTAAATCCACCTCTAGGTCACGGGCCACATTTGGACCGTAGGACCATTGGTTGAGCATGCATGCCTCTGTCTGTAGAGACCTTCAGACGGAACGTCTGGTCACCCCACCCGCAATGACTACATCACCGATATCCTGCATAAGACGCGCGTTCATTCATTCATCCCCTATACGTTTTCAGCATATTTAATATACCAGAAATAATTTCTCAAGACCCGGAAATTGAAAAACCCGAAAACATAGATAAGCGGGAGAGATTAAAAATATATAAATGCAAAAAAAAAAAGCGCCATCTATCAACGGATCAAGGACTCATACCCCTAATGTACACGTGCTCGTTAAAAAGAGAAAAAAGAAGCACCAATCACACACAACGATATCAGCAGGTGGTTAAGACTCGGATCCCAGACACAGAAGACATTAAGCCAAAGGACGGATGGACGGGACCAGCTGAACATCTCTCAGACGAAAGATTAGGGACGATGAAACAACTGAAATGGCGGCCGCCATTATCATTTATACGAGATTTCAAATCAAGACTCAGACGTGACGGACATAAATAGTTTAAACGTATCATAACCAGACGTCTAGGTTATGACGAGTAACGCAATATAACGTAGACATTAAAAAAAACAAAAAAACCAGACAGTGTAAATTTTTTTGGAGAAAGTGCGGAGACATTTAAGTCATGGGCGCCGCCATATTGGATTATACATGATAGCAGTAATAATACGGACACATTTCCGCGTTTTTTTTTTTTTTTATGATATTATAATCGAATTAGTTTAGTTATATTTTTTTTTACCTGTCTGGGTTTTTTGGATGGGTTGGTATTGAGCGCCAGGGACCATTGGTGGGGAGGATTCAATGACCAAAAAATGACCAAACAATGACCTTTCGCAATATACGCTTACAATTATGGTCCCCCCCCCCCCATCGAGGAAGTTCGTGGAAAGGGTTATTTTTGTTGACGTTGTGTTGATGATGAGGTCATGGGTCTCACGTTGGGGGATGGGGGGGGGGGAGAGGTCTAATAGAGCTCTAGCCCTTTGGGGCCCCCCCCTGGAAGACATTTTTTTTTGTTTGTGTTCTACTTTTTAAATGAAAAAAAAAATCACTGGAAAGAATCTGAGAGAACAGAACGCCTCTCATACAGGATGTGGGGAGCTGGGCCGTCTTAAGAGCATCATGGCCCCTCCCCCGGGCAGAGCAATTTTTCTGAGGCTGGCTCTACCTGAAAAATTTCCACATGCTTCTCTCGAAAATTTTAACTAAATCTCATATTCGCGAGGCTCCTCTTTCCTTGAGGCGCCCGGGTGGGCCCATTCGCTAATTGGTGGGGAGGGGATCGTTGGATGTGTGGACACTGTCATCTTGAAACAGTGTTTCCGAAGTGGGTAATATAACCGCCTGGGAGCGATAGAATCCCGCGTATGGGGTAGTGGGGGGGCCCTGGAAGGAGCTAAATTATATCATGGGATCCTATGGGCAGAGGCGCATTTATGATTTCGCCGCCTGTGGGCTACACGAATTTTGCCCGCCCTTGTCAATTCCAGTATAATTTACTCGACTACTTCTTTTCTCAAATTCGCCACCCTTACTATAACCTGCTCTTGCCCCCCCCCACACACACACTCCTGCAAGTACACATGTGTCTGTAACTCTTAGTTACTCAGATGCTTGCCACTGTTTTGGCCCCTTACAGGCTTGCACACTGTTTTGGTCACTCACAGGCCTGCACACTGTTTTGGTCAATCACAGGCCTGCACACTGTTTTGGTCACTCACGGGCTTGCACGTTTAGGCCTCCAGACCAACCATGGCCCCCGCTCTGTCCCCCTAGTGGACACGTTTAGGCCACTCACTGACCTGGTCCCTCGCTATGTAGGTCAGCTGTTTGGTCATTCACACGCTTGCTCACGCTTTAAGTAACTTCTTTGCTCACTCACGTGCTTGAAAACTCTCTAGGTCACTGTTTTGGTCGCTAAATGACCTAGTCCATTGCTGTCTGGGCAGAGGTGGATTTATTGAGGGTGCACAAATTTCGCCGTCTTTCTCCCTTCTACTAATTTTCTTGTCACCCCCTCAAATTTGCCACCCCTTTGACCTTGCCTCCTAGAGCTATAGCCCACTTAGCGTCCCCTGTAAACGCACCACTGCCTATGGGTTGGTTGAGTTTGGGGCGATAGAACAAAAAAGTTTGTGAAACTCTGTCTTAAAAGAATCATGGGAGAACCCGACAAAACCCGGACTATGACCCCCCTTCCACCATACGCAATGTTTCTGGGTTACCTGGATGTAGACACTGTTATCTTAAAAGCTTCATGCAGGAGTCCGACAAAGCTTTGCACTAGAGCCCCTTACATGTCTGGCACAGTGTATGCTGATTCACAGGCCCTCGGGTTGATGACCGTGCTTGAATGAAGCCCATGAGTGAAAGTGGAACTGGCTGTGAGGATTACGAAGAGTGTTGCCATCTATGTTTTGGAATGGTATTAGGTGATTCTGCGCATTTGGTGAACAGTGCAATTCATATATTTTGTTTGCCACACACACACACACATTTGTAGTAGTTTCCCCCTCCCCTCCTTCTCCAGCTAAAATAATCGCAACTAACAATAGACCATATAATGGCCCCCCTTTAAGTACCTTCTTGGGGGGGGGGGGGAAATGAAAAATGAACAGGGGTAGGTGATCACCCTCCTGCCCCCTCCCTGTATCCGCCCTGTATCCGGGCGGACAATAGCGTCCCGTCTTGAGTCTCAAGGGAAGGGGGGGGGGAGGTTACACTTTTTGCTTCCCCAGGGATCATCCTAAACATTTTCGGATATTTTTCCCCACTATACATTTAGTAGAACATAAATGTGAGGGACCCCCGCGACTATAAAACAGTTGGTCCGAAGGACGCATGAACCAAAAGTATGAATCTGGGGGTGGGGGGGGGGGTCCTCTAGAATAGTTTCGTAAGCTTTTGGTTCTATCGTCCCGTCCCCCCGTCCCCAGAAATGTTTTCCTCATCGCCCCCAACTCACAGAGCCAACCTTGAAGGGTTGTGTAATAGGTGTAGTAGCATCAGCTTCGCTTATTATGAGAGCCCCTCCCCTCTTAAAATGATCACTAGGGCAAGGGAAGGGTGCAGGGGCTTTTTGACTGATGGACCAATGGGGCATGGACTCCCAAGTACAAGAAAAAAAAAATAAACAAATAAAAAAAACCTCGAAACACATCGGACAAATGCGTACACAAGGTTTAAAATGAGCAATTCTGGCCGAGAAAGGCCCCCTCTCAAAAAACAAAAAACATTTGGGGTATGGCCAACCGATGCTCGTTGAAATCCCACTTAAAATGATCGCTGGGGCAAGGAAAGGGTGCAGTGGCATCTTTACTACTTCACCATAACGGTCATATCCCCCACGCGGCTGATTGTAACTTTCATTTGGTGGAAGACGAGTATCTTACCACTGCATCACTCGGGCGCTAGGCGTCATCTTTACTGGTGTCCGATCAGGCAGGCGCGGATCCAGGACGATGTGACAGGAGAGGCGAATTGTGTATGTTCGTTTGGTCGTCCCGTTTTTACGGGAAATTCCTATATTATTTAGCTCTCGAGAGATGCTGTCGTTAGGCGAGGCAGGTGAATGAAGGTGTCTTCAGCTTCTTTGAATGGAGCGACGGCAGACATCTTCCGGAAGGGCCGCATCTACTAGATGCTTGGTCAGCAGGGGCATGAACGCATTTTAGCGCCGCATTTGTGATGTAGAAGGGGGAAATTTACACCCGCCCAGGATCCCGCGCCCTGAGCACCAGACCCCCTCCCCCCCCCTCCGGTTGTGTCAAGCATCTTCAGCTGCGGATAGAGTGGAGGCAAGCATCTTCAGCTGCAAATGAAGCCAAGGCAGGCAGATCTATGCGATGTGCCGAAATATCGACTTGTGCAGGTGCATCGGAACATCCGTATTTTACGGGACAGACGAATTCCCCCCCCCCATATAATTTGGCTTTTGGGAGGGGCGATCGCCATTCCCCCCCTCCGACTCACGTTTGCGATCAGGGTCCGTTCTCAAAATCGAAATAGAAGAAAAATGCATTTATAATGAGCGATTTGGCTCGAGGACCTCCTCCCCCACATAAGAGAATAATTTGGGCCACGGTCAGTTATGGGGGGGGGGGGGGGCCTCGAAATACGCTTTATCTATAAATCGCGTATGAAATTCTCAACCGATTACATACGGGACGCTATTCTTGGATACGCATAACGACGTAATATTCACACAACAGCGCTATAATAAATCGTGAAAGGCGTTATGAGACAGAGCAGGAAAATGGCGGACAAGATGGCGCGCGGGACGGAAAATGAATCATTAGATTTATGTTCTTGTCGTCGCTTTCTTATTCTTTATTTTTGGCGACCATTTTCCCCCTCAAAAAAAAAAAAAAAAAATACGGTGGAACTTCGGTTGACGAGTGGTTCGGTTAACGAACGAAAATTCGAAACAAATTTTGACTCGGTTAACGAGTGATGATTCGCATTACGAGCAAAAAATTTGGTCTTTGTTTATTTATTTTGACGTTATCGCAACTGAACTGATGGTTTTATTTTTTGCTTTCGCCCGCACACGTGTTATGGAATTTTGGGTAATATTCTCCCCTACAGTCTCCGGTAAGAATGCCTCACTCGGGAAATTAACACACGTGCGAGTGTGAATATCATGGACCATAGATACGGGGAGGGGAGGCATTCAGTGTCAAAGTTGGAGTCGACGGATCTAATGTATCTACCAATTGAAATCATCATCATCATCGTGCCTCCCTCCCAGCAATAATGACCGTGCCCCCCAGACTTCCAAGTCTGTCTCCACCTATGTTTTGCAGGTTGGTAAAAATGCGGAGTCTTAGTCGATGCTACCGAAATTTAAGCCTGGTCTTTTTGCATCATGGGTGGAGATACGGGGCGGGGCGTGGGGGGCAAGTCAGCTGATCTAATGTATATATGTATATATTATGAATTGACATCATCATAATCGTGCCCCCCAGCAATAATGACCGTTCCCCCCCCCCCCGCAGACTTCCAAGTCAATTCCGCCTATGGTGAATATTTACGATACGAAACCAGGTGTATCAGCAATGCACCCATGCGTATGTGCGCTTTTGAAGTTTTCATTGAATTCTTTTTAAATTCGGGAGAGAAAACTGTGGGGTGATTACGTTATTGAAGGCGACTCGGAGGAGGGTCTAGCTCATGAACATTAGCCACTACTTGTAGAAGAGACTGAATGAATGAACGCCAGGGTCTCTGCCACTGGATTTATCCCGTTGCCGAGATCTCTTCCAGCCCAGCTTCGTGACAGAGTCTGGAACAAAGTGAGTGTGTACACCTAACAGTCTGAGTGTGTAGCTAGTGTTGTGTATGATATTTCAGTGCTATCATCTATACTTCAAATCGTGAGTGAAGTGTAATGTTGTAGAAGAGACTGTGTGCTTGGGGAAGACCAGTGATGGTAACCTCTTCCAGCGAAATTTCCCTCAAAAAATTCCCTTTTGACTAAAATTTTCCCACGCACTCAGAAAAATGTGCTGTCATCTAGCGGGGAGATACATAATCAAGTATTTTACAATAGAAAAGTATTGCACTGCATTAGTTTCTTATTTTTTGCAAAAATTCTTTTGTTTGATGAACTCTCAAAATTTCCCACAAATGCTAAAATTCCCACTTGGGCAAATTTCGGCCAATTTTTCCCACGAATATGGGAAATTTCCCATCGCTGGAAGAGGTTACCATCACTGCTCACACATTAAAATGGGATTAGAGAGATGTGTAGAATGCGAAAATCTCTGTGCAAAACTCTGTAGAAATGAACCAAGGTCATTGCGAGTAATGAATCTGTCCAACGAGAACACTGCAATGCATGGCCCCCACAAGGGGTGGGCTGACAAGGCTCCAGCCCTGGGGCCCGGTGTGATTTTAATCATTTTCTTGTTTTTTCACGCTATAAATTCATCATAAAGGGGGGCCCCCCCGTGAAAGTCTGGTCGGGGTGGGGGGGAGCTCGTTAAAGATCCCAGCCTAGGGTCCCTGTTTCAGGATGTGGGGGCCATGCTGCAATGCTCTATTTCCCAGAAATACAAAAAAGGAGGAAAAAGGAAGTGCTATCGGGCATAAGGTTCTTTTTGAAATTCATGCAAAAAGGATAAGTTTGCGAACAGTGAGTCCCAACCCTTTTTTGTCCCACCGCCCCTTCTTCAGAATTTTTTTCTAGCATCGCCCCCAACGCAATCTAACCCATAGAATCCTATGTTATACTCGTAACTTTTACCGCCCCCACAAGGGGTGGGCTGACAAGGTTCCAGCCCTGGGGCCGGGGACTAGTTTCACCATTTTTTTGCTTTCGCACGCTATAAATTCATCATAAAAGGGCCCGTGAAAGTGTGGTTGGAGAGGGGGGGGGGGGACGCAAAAGATCTCAGCCTAGGGACCCTGCTTTAGGATGTGGGGGCCATGCCCTGGGGAAGGGGGGGGGGGTTAACGCCCACATTGGGAATCACTGCTGTAAATCGTGCTAAACGATATATAGTCTTCCTCTCTCTCTCTCTCTCTCTCGTCGTTTAGAGCAGTGGTTCTCAACATTCAAAAGCCCGCGGCCCGGTTGATTTCATTGTCGTGAGTGAAAGGCCTGGCCATACATACGATTAATGAGAAATAAATGCGTAAAAATGGAACAATGAACCACTCACGGCCCAGTTTGACTGATGTCAGGGCCCGGTACCGGCCGCGGCCTGGTGGTTGAGAAACACTGGTTTAGAGTAAGTTAATTTGCAAACACAATTATCGTATCGTATGTTTAATTATGGCGATTATGTTCATTTATTTTTATATCATGGTTTTTTTTGTTGTATTATGTATTATTATTGTGTTTAATTTATTGATTGAATGTCGTTTTCATTAGTCATTTTTATGCGAATGAATGATTGTGGAACGAATTATCCGAGTTACCATTATTTCCTATGGGGAAGTTCGATTCGAAAAACGAGCTATTCGGATAACGAGCACGATGGTTGAACGAATTGAGCTCGTCAACCGAAGTTTCAATGTATTTATTTTCCTGTTCACGCGACAGAGTGTCCGCCATCATTCTTTTTTTTTTTTTTGTGTGTGGAAACGACGCCAAAAAAACCGGTTATCGTCATATATCAATGGAAATTTGCATATAATTGCCTTTATATACATACATAATTTCACGGAATAATTGCCATTCGATTCATACGTGTCCGTAGGTGCCGGAAACCAGGGCCCGGTCTCCTGAGGCGAATAATATTTTGCCGCCCTTATAAGATACGACAATCTGAAAAGAGTTTTTCCTTTCGTCATCCCTCTATTACCTTGATACAGTGGTTCCCAAAGTGTTGGTCACGACGCCCCCTGGGGTTCGGGGGGTAACGGTGATGATTTGAGATGTCGTGAAATTATGATATATAATGATTAATAACAATAATTATGCAAATCAAAAGGTAATGCCTAGGCCTTCTTTCACTTTGCCCTGGGGCTATGGGGTTGTTGGGACGGCAGTAGGGACCACCAAGGGTTCCGCGGACCATCCTTATAACTAACGAGGTTCCGCGAGAAACTTTAGAGAACAGATATAGGTATAGAGAAATGGGCAGTCTCCGAACACATTCCGCAGCCGAAACAGCACCTCACTAGAGATTCTTCTGTTATGCAATTATGGTGTTGGCTGGAAGAGGCATCTTGTCGGAAGGAATCCGAACTTTTGCTTGGGGGGCCATTCAAGTATTACGTAAGCAGATTTTTAGCCATTTTTTACCCCCCCCCCCTCATCAGCAAAATTTCGTCAGCAGCTTAGAATATTTCATATCTTCAAAAAGGATGGTTGATGACGTAAGCAACCTTCAAACCCCCCTCCCTTCTTGTCATCAAAAGTCAGCAAATCCGAAACCCTCTTCCCCCCCCCCCCGATGCTGACGTAATACTTGAATGACCCCTTGGGAAAATTCGTCTAAAAAAAGGAAACTCAAATGGAAAAATGTTGATAAGGAGCGAAAAGATCCTTAAAAAGAGAAGGAACCGGAACTTTTTTCCAGGAACCAGCTTCTCTAAAGCAGCGATTTCCAACGTAAAGTTTCGCGTGAAACCCTTCATAGTTATAAGGTTGTTCCGCGGAACCCTTCATGATATAAGGCTGTTCTACTCAACTCAAACAAATATTTGAATATTTACCCAAAAAAAAAAAAATGATGATGTCCCCACTCGAAAGGGCAAAATGAAAGAGGGCTTAGGCACCACCTCCAATAAAACATATTTATCGTTATAAATTATTGTGCCAGATGCCTTAACGTGGAAGCCCTTACCCAATGAGGTACCCCGCATGGCCCTCACAAGGGAGGTGGGGGGGGGTTGTTTGACAAGGCTCCAGCCCGGAGGCTCGAGATGATTTTCTCTTTTATCTTTTTTTTTTTGTTTTTACCACTACAAATGCATGATAATAGATGGGCCCATTAAGTCTGACCTGGGGGGCCTACTGCAGGATATGGGGGGGGTGGTACCCGTACCGTGCCCGGATGGGACGCTTGTGTTTAGATGGCCCTGGGTGTCCCGTGATGTACACGTAAATTCTGCAATCCAAGAATCCGAAGGTTCCAAAAAAACGAATCAAGAGGTTTGATTATAACAGAACAACCTCCCGTACAATAACTCTGACACATTCTTGAAATAATATGCAGAAATAACCATGGTGCGAATCATTGTGAATCATAGGATGTTCATCCGAGTTGCTGGTGAATATCTTCTGAGTGCGAAATCAAGTCAAATCGCCGTCAATGGTTTATGTGAGCACTATGACCTCCATGTGCGCACATAACACTTTAAATTACATAGTAAACTATAACACTATGAATTCATTATAGAGGAAGCCCACGAAATACCTCAACAGCACTGAAAATTCAGCCGCAACACTATATACGCAGTCAGACACTCAGACTGTTGTGTCCATACTTCGGACACAAAAACGAATTTCACTCGGTAGTAAATTGCCCATAGCAATAGAGCGGAGTCACGCTCGGTTTGTAAAACAAACAGTCTAGGGAGCCTGGCTCTAGATTGAGTGTGTGTGGGGCGGGGGAACGGGATTATAACGGGATTTGACTGTATCTATACTGCATTGACCTTTTTCTATGCAGCGCATTAATCACAAATCTCGTTTCATCTCGATTCCAATCGAAGAATCACTACAGCTGTATCTTTTATTCGATAGGCGACAGCAGTAATTCTTCTAGTTCAGTGATGTTTTCTTACTTATAATAATACAGGGTGATTCAGAAAATATGGAGAAGGGGGGGGGGGTGGCAATCATTTTAGCACCCCCCACCCCCCGAAACTTTAAGAGGTGAAATAGTACACGCCAATACAAACAATTACCATCAAAGAATGCAAGGTGCAACATGAAACGCAAACGCTCCTTGCGTCCTCCGATTTGGTTGAAATTTTCTAGAATTTACCTGGTAGGGTCTCAGAAAAACCACTTGGCCCGGGGGGGGGGACTCATGATACTCTTAAGACGGCCATGCCGGGTGCGTGCCCCATGCGTTAAGATGGCGTTTGCCTGTAGGAAATGGTCATTTATTGCCGGGAGCATCGCTTCTTCTTCTTGTGGAACATGACAACACTAAGAAGAAGAGTAATGAGCGTTGGGGTCCCCCAGAAAACCAGGCTCCAAAAATAACAACACCCATATAATTTGAATGGCTCCTTCCTCTCTAGTCTAACATCACACTTCAAACAACAAACAAACAAAAACAAGCCAAAAAGCGCCAGGATGAGTCAAAACGGCCACTCAATCCTTTAGTTCCACATTTTCACGTATTCCTCCGCTCTGGCGACGAGAGTAAAGCCTTTAAGGCTTTAAGAAGCCTTTCTTTTTTTGAAAAATTATTTAGCCTATCTATTAACCGTTTGTGGCCACAAGAGGATTGTAAATCTTATTTTTAATGGCACGAGCTGCTTGAATGGTGTGGTGGCCTAGATAGTTTTGTTTTTCCGGCCCATCTTATCATTTTCTTCAAGGCTTCGTTTTCAGCTCTGCAATTTTAAAGGGCCAGGAGGGGGAGAAAAAGTGATGTACGGCCTGACTATCACGAGAAGACACTTGGCCCAGCCTTTAATCTAGAAAGAGGCGTGGCCTTCCGTGACGATATAAACGGAAGCAGTCTACTTCCTCTTGCCCCCTCTGAATGCCACCTGTAGTCCTTTCACCGCTTGATTCACAAGCCGTTTTTTTGTTTACTTCGGGGGTTAAGGGGGCACGGGGGTCCAAAAATTTATTCGGGCTCTTGGGGACCGATCTTCTATTCCTCGAGCCAATAATATCAATAATTTTGGAATTTTCGCAATGGGGCATTTATTGGCACCTCCTTGACAGTGCCGTCTTAACGCATGGGCCCCCACCCTGGAACGGCTTGGGGAACAAGAGAAGAAGGGAGGAAGCCTAGAAAAAAAGAGATGTGGTTAAAAGTTGCTAGAATTTACCAGGTACGGTAATCGATTTGGCCCGGGGGGGGGGGGCGGCGGCACGATGCTCTTATTAGGGCCCTGCACCTTGGGCCTGATCTCCATGTCTTGCCGTCATGGGACCACCATGTCTTAAAGCGTCATCGTTCGCTTCAAGTCCAACCTTATCACTTGGTTTTAAACAGGGTAGAGATCCACGCCACGGGTGTATGACCATTTGGCAGAGAAGTGAATGGTGGGCTAGGCCCACGGGTAAATTTGAAGAATTTGTGAGGGGGGGAGGGCTACGGAAGGGGAAGCGTATTGTGTGATTTTGCATTAGTATTGTTTGAATTTTCCTCGTATCCGGCTTTGCTGTGGAACTAGAAACAAGTTCAAAGTTGTTAAATTTATCGCCAGAGGGAGTTAAGATGAAAATATACATATCTGATAAAACATGTTCAAAACTTATTATTTTAACTTTCTATTCTATTTCTCTACCTGTTTCCATTCAACAGATATATGAGTTTGTACATAACAATCAAATATATGTGGATATTTCCCATCTCAAAATCTATATTGTTGCCATAATCTCATTGTTGGAAGAAATGATCGTTGCGCGTGGGAAATCTCGTAAATCATTGTTAGAATGTAGACAATGTTGGACAATGACCTTGTTGAAGGTCATCAAGAAAGCATTGTTGTGTGAATGATGTTTGTTTAGCAACATGGTCGCTAAGCAACAATGTAGGAAATTTGGAAAGACAGCAGCGCCTCTAGTGGAAAATTGAGGAAGTGTTGGTCTCTATCGAGAACTTAGCTAATATTACTTAATTGCTTAATTATTTAACGATGATTGTCGTGGCTTTTTTAAAAGACTATTAAGGCTAATTATTCATGATTATCACTTATAATTAATAATAATTCCTTATATTATTTACGTCCTCATAAACATTTCCTACAGCCGTCTTGTTTAATTAATTGGAAAAAAATATTGACTAATTAATAATTTATCGGTACTGAGTGCGGGACTCGGGGGGGGGGCTGGTCCCGTTGTACCTGTCACACACCGTTAACAGTGACTCCGGCTTGGGGCCCTTGGGTTGAAGCATTTTATTTAGAGCCCCCTTGAATGCCACTTATAGTTTAATGATTTAAGCGGGCTGGCTTCATGTGTGTTCGGGGACCCCCGAGGCTCCCGAGTTTCATTGTTCGCTATGAGTCTGCTCCTGCAATTTTAAGCAGGGCCTTCTTAACGTATTTGACAGACAGCATGAGGTGCAAACATTCATTGGGCACATTGAGACCGATCCTCTGCCCTTGAATACGGTTTGTTTACCTCATGATTTCAAACAGAGCCGTATCAACTTAATCGGGGCCTTGGAGCTCGTGCATTTATTGAGACACCCGGGTCCCTGGAATTTGAGACTTTGAGCCAGAGCATTTATGTGGACCCCCCCCCCCCCGAGCTTGACCGTTCACCGGTACCTCGAGTCCAAGCATCTATTGGGAATTTGAGACCCAAAATCTATCGGACCTTGAGCCTAAGCGTTTATTGGGATTCTCAAGTTCGAACATTTATTGGGAAGTATATGCATTATTCAACGTGCCACGTGATCTCCTTGCACTCGATGCTGCTGCCGTCGCGGCGACTTGAGCGACTCCTTCTAGTAATATAACCTCTATGGAGAGATACCACAACAAAACTAGCGATTGTTTCTTACGGGAAAACCATGTTGCGAGACACATGCCCAATAGAAAAACGTCGCGGGTTTATTTATTCCCCCCAACAACCATCCGTTTGTTATTAATACCATCATCATCCGCAATCACTCCACCACGTGCTAACAGCTGTCTCTAGCACGTGATCATCATCACCATCATCACTTTTGTTTGCACATGCGCACGTCTTCCGACATTGGAATTTCTCTCTCTCATCGTTAACAACAAAGGCAAATTCTTTGCAAACAAAAGGAAATCTCGAACAATATCGCAATGATTTTCGACCGAAATCACGCGAGAAAACAAGATGGCGGAAGTCGATATCCGGAATAAAAAATTAAAAAAAAAAACGTTGGTTAATTATTCTCTCGTGTTTGATTTTCCGCTCGGGGTCAATCCGCACGTTGCTTGACATGAGCCAAACATGCATGTTTTGTCTGGTCGTTACATCATTTCGTCATGTTGTTTGAGACACACTCCCTCTCTCTCTCTCTGTCAACGATGACTACATAACGTTTTATTTGCATTTAAATGTTATAATAAGCCAGATCGCGTTTCCGAGAATGCAATGGCGCATCGAGTCACCTGTCCTGCATGAAAAAGCGAAACGCCCCAGAGAGGACGTGCGCATTGTGCAACCTTTATTGTTTCAGGATATGTAAAGTAGGCAATGCAGAATGCATGATTAGCAGAAACGCATTTATGGTTTCGCCACCAGTGGGCTACACGAATTTGCCGCCCTTCTCCCACTCCTGTATAATTTTCTTGACTACTCTTTCCTCGAATTCGCCACCCTCTGCGCTCTAACCCACCTGGCCTCTCTCCACTCCTGCAAGTACACCCGTGTCTCTATGTCACTTTTTTGGGTCACTCCCATGCTCTCACACTCTTCAAGTCACTCTTTTAGTCATTCACACTCTTCAAGTCACTCTTTTAGTCATTCACATTCTTGCACATTGTTTTGGTGATTCGCACGCTTCCACATTGTTTTGGTGGTTCGCACGCTGGCACATTGTTTTGGTCACTCCCATGCTTGCACACGCTCTAGGTCACTCACATGCTTGCACGCGCTCTAGGTCACTCGCATGCTAGCATACGCTCTAGGTCACTCTTTTGATCGCTCACTGACATGGTTCGTTGCTGGGTCATTCTTTTCATCATTTACACGTTTAGACATGCTCTAGGTTACTCTTTTGGTTATTCACATGCTTTCACGCACTTTACGCTTGCACATTGTTTTGGTCACTCACAACATGCTTGTACGCTGTTTTGGTCACTCATATACTTGCGCACACACTGTAGTTCACTCCTTTGATCGTTCACTGACATGGTTCCTTGCTGGGTTACACTTTTTCATCATTTACACGTTTACACATGCTCTAGGTCTAGGCCACTCTTCTGGTTATTTACATGCTTGCACGCACTCTTTAGGCAGAGGCGGATTTAATGGCGGGATCTCTGGGCTCCGCAAAACACCAACTTTACAATTTATTTTGTAATTTAAGAGGGCCCAATATTTTTTCTGTTCCCGGGGCCCTCAACCGACCAAAATCCGCTTTTGACTCTAGCTTACTGTTTTGGTCATTCACGAGCTTGCACACGCTCTAGGTGACTTGGTCCTAAGCTCTGTAGGTCATTCTTTTGGTCATTCACATGCTTGCTCACTCACGCTCCAAGTCACTCTTTTGCCCACTCACGTGCTTGCAAACTCTCTGGGTCACTTTTTTTTGATCACTCGCTTACCAAAGCCTCTAGCTGTCTGGGCAGAGATGGATTTATTGAGGGTTATGCTAATTTTACCGTCCTTCTCCCATACTAATTTTCTTGGCCAATCATTCCGCAAATTTGTCGCCCTGGGCAATGCTCCCTAAATTCTCTAATGGGGTCCAATCACTAGACAGAGTCAAGAACACTTTACCGCACCCCCCCCAGAAAAACAGTTTATACTTAAGGGCATGGCCTGACAGGGTGGGCTGACAGGGCTCCAGTCGTGCGGCCCGGGACAATTTATATCATTATTGTTTTTTCACGCTATAAATCCATCATGAAGGGGTCCGTCTGGACTTAGGGGCCTACAAAAGACCCCAGCCTAGAGGCCCTGCTTCAGGATGTGGGGGCCATGCTTAAGGGCCACACTTTGACTACAGGGGCGGTCTAAGGCAAAAATAATAGACATTTAGCTGCTTCAATGACGACATGGGCAGAGGTACAGTCCCTCCAACCCGGACTTCAATGACGGAGTTGACTCATCTAATGTTATATGCATATATGTGAATTGCCATCATCATCATCGTGGGGCCCCCCATCCCCAGCCTTTCAAGTCTATATCCGCCTATGAACGACGGGCTAAAAAATGCTTAGTTGCCAAAGTTTTAGTCAATGGAAGACTTTTTTTAGAAATACTTTTAGAATGGACCCCTCGGAAAATTTCTCGTGGAGGGATCAGAACCAACCAGGACGTCACTGTTTTGGATGTCTTTCATGCATAGGGTGACCATAAGACCCGTATTTTCATTGTTTTTGCTTATCCTGACTTAATTGAAAAAACGGGACACGTGGCTTCTACGTCCTGGAGCAGACCCTCCTAGACTCGGATCATTGCCCCTCCCCCAAGGAAGACATTTCACGAGTCTTTCATAACATGAAAAAAAATTATGGCCTGGGCTCCATCGCTGGAGCCCTGTCAGTCCAACCTTGAGAGGCCATGGACAGAAATATTTTGACGCAAAAAGAAAAAACCGAAAACAACAGAAAATGCGTCCCATATGGTCACGCGTTTCCATTCTCTGTGCTGGATTTAAAACTACTTGGTGTGGCTCGCTTGGCTCTTCGTCAAGATCGGGCCCGAAAAAAAATTTCTTCATAGATATACGAACTATCTAGAAAATACTTTGAAAAAGAAAATATGGCTTCCAAAAGAAGAGCCTTGTTGATAATGGGCTTATCAATAACGGCCCATGACAAGGCAGAGATAGGCAAGGCCCTTGAAGAAAGACCTCGACGAGTGGCTCCGTCCTTGGTCTTGTATGCACTTAGTCTTAAAATAAGACTCGCGGCGGCCATTTATATCCATTCCCATGCATAAGGCCGTTCACACGTCCCGTGTGAAAACTCGCACATGCCATTCTTGTTTATCTGTAAGCAGCGAGATATCTTTCGGGTTACCATCAGTCCCGGAATGCTACTCCCAAATAGAAAACTTATAGGGCCGTACCGTAAGCCGCAGGGGGGTGGGGCTGACAGGGCTCTAGCCTTGGGGCCCTAGACAATTCTCATCAATTTTTGCTTAGAATTAACTATAGAAGGGGTCCGTGAAAAGTCTGACCTGAGGACCAGCAAAAAATCCCAGCCTAAGGGCCCTTCTCCAGGATGTGGGGGTCATGGGGTGGGGACCCTATTTAAATAACTCCCCGCTTTTGACGGGGGGGGGGGGCTTGGGCCAGGTGTTGGAGGGGTGTTGAGGTGATCGCTTCACCCAAAAGCCGGATAGTATTGGAAAAAATCGGTCTGTTCCGTAAAACAGCGAATGATAGCAGCACTCAGAGACATAAGATCGAGCTAAAGGGTCCCACTAACAGCTTGGTTCCCGGAGTCCTGAACAGGTTAGGATGGCGAAATCAAGGTTGGTGGGGGGGGGAAGAACTAAATGTCATTTAAAGAAATATTTAGGATGGGCCTGAAAAATGTCAATAAATTCTTAGACTCAGGGCCCCCCCCCCGCCAACATATGCAGGTCGCCCTTCTTGGAATCATGTGTTAAACGAGCTATGCGGGAGAAATGGGGGATCAGGCTTATGTCAGTGAATGGCGGGGCTCAATGTTCCCAATAAATATTCGGGGCTCAAGTGTCCCAATAATAACTCTCCCTGTATACTCAATATATATATACAGGGTGGGCAAAAAAGTCCGTAGAAACGTCAAAAATCAATAAAAACCGGAAAAATAACCGAAATAAAAAACGGTTTGCAGGGTCAGCATCGGTGAGTCACGTGAATTTTTTGACAGGGAAAAAATGACTCAAAACAGCCGATAGGTGGCGCTGACGTACACAAGTCAAAGAAAATATACGCAAATAACAAACAGAAGGATTCCAAATTGTTTGTTACAGCAGTATGTGTTTTCCACATGACCACCACCACCACCACAGGGGATAACACATTGCAAGCGAGTCACAAATCCAGCAACGGCAGAGTGCAGCAGGTCCACATACACGGTTTACAATGGTGAACTGGTTGTGGGTTAGAAGCGCTAGTTCTTATAACTGTCTCATTTACATATTTCCATCGAAGTCGCTCGTACCAGCGCCACCTATCGGCTGTTTTTTTAGTTATTTTTTTTTCTGTCTTAAAAAAATTCCCGTGACCTAGCGATGCTAACTCTGCAAACCGTTTTTCATATCGGTTATATTTTTCCGGTTTTTATTCATTTTTGAAGCGTCTACGGACTTTTTGCCTATACTGTGTTTATACATGTTATATATTGTGTATGTGTGTTTTTTTTTAAATTTTAGTTTCGATTTTTAAAATTGCAGATTATCAAATTATTTTGTTGAGGAATTGTCATCGTGTCGTATATCATCTTGGAGGTCTTTTTATTGGCTTTAAGGCGACACCATTTTTAGGTCTATATCTCTGACAGTTCTCGAGAAATAAGTCGAGAAAGGGTTGAACGACAATTATCGACATGCAAACTTTTAAGATTCGATGTTTAAGCAATTTTAGCGTGGTGAGTTGAATCAGCTGGAGGAAGGCCCAGGCTGCCATGGAGAGTCCAGAATAGTCTGTTTCAATCTCTCATTCAATTAATTTTAAATGCATAATTTTTTTATAATTTTAGTTTTGGTTTCTAAAATTTGACATTATAAAATTATTTTACGGTTGAAATGTCATCTTGTCACATGTCGTATTAAAGGTCTTTTCATTAGCTTCAAGACGACACCATTTTCAAGTCTGTATCACCTATAGGCAGTGCCGTAACTAGGCAGGTGCAGCAGGTGCAATTGCACAGGGGGTCAAAGAATGGGTGCAAATGCAAATTCTTGCACAGGGCAAAGGAATGGTTAGTTACGGTATTGTCTATAGGTCTCGAGAAAGTTTCAAAACAGAAATCACCGACATGCAAATTTTTAGCTTCGATAGTTAAATAACTTCAGCGTGGCGAGTTGAAGGCCCAGGCTGCCTGCCATGGAGAGTCCGGAATAGTCTATTTCAAATTACCATTCAATTTGAATTTTGAATAATTTTTTTCAACTTCAGTTTCGGTTTCTAAAATTTGAAATTATTAAATTATTTTGTAGGTGAAATATCGTCTTGTCGTACTTCGCATTGAAGGCCTTTCCGTTAGCTTCAAGGCGACACCATTTTCAAGTCTGTATTAGCTGTAGGCCTCGAGAAATAAGTCGAGAAACGGCCATCACCGACATGCAAATTTTTAGGTTCGATATTTAAATAACTCGCAGAGTTGTGTGAATCAGCTGGAGGGAAGCCCGAGGCGGCCATGCGGGGAGAGTCAAGAACCGTCTGTTTCGAGGGCGTTGAATCCAGTCTGGCAAAATCTGTGCCTCGAGTCCCATCCTCGATAGAACCAGACACAAAGGGACGGACGGGACCTGTTGTTGTGCGGCGGGCCATGTCATAATATTGCATTACTATTATTATTAATGTTGCCACCGCCGCCGCCACCACCACATCTCGTTTTGTTAAGCCTCGACTGACCTCAGTCGACGTTTCTTCCGGCCCTTCCTCGTTTTGTCTGTTTCTGTCTGTATGCAAATGACCTCTCTCTCCTGTACGATGTCTGTCTTTCGAGAAGATGGATAGAGAGATACAGCCCTCGTCACGTGACTTGATGTGGAGTGACGTCCGTCACTGATGGGGAATCATCGCGGAATCACGCGTTCCGTGATGGATGTTCTCTGATGATGATGATGGGGGATCTTCTTGGAAATCCATCTACTGTCTGGAGGATCCAGACATTGATAGATAAGTGCCCTTTTTCGTGTGTGAGTGCGTGTAATGCCCGTCTGGATCCAAGTTGATGCACCTAATTCACCCGAGGCCCAGATGGCGTCTGTAATCACATTGTATTTCGAGATGGGTAGGGGTCCTCAGAAAATCATTTTGCCCTGGGGGGGGCCCTCGTGTTGAGGCGGCCATAAGACAGGGAGTGCACTAATTCCTGCCCGCGGGTCAAATGAGGCCCGCCATGGAGCTCTATCCGGCTCGCGAAAGGTTTTCCGCTAGAAAAGTATCAATACACACACACAACACGGTAAATACCTAGGCTGAATATATTTCTTTCACGAAAATGTGGAATGTCGCCAAAACAGTGATCATATCAATGCAAGTAAAGTTTCCATTTACAGCCCGAAAAAATTGTCAAAGCCATTCGAAGTTACTAATTAGTCAGGAAAAGTTTTCAAAGGCAAAGTATAAAGTTGCTAGTTACAGCCAAAAAAGTTTTCAATGGCAGATAAAGTGGGCAGTTACAGCCAAACATTGCCAAAGGCAAGTGCAGTTACCAATTACAGTACAAAAAAAAACTTTCAAAAGAGCAAGTAAAGTTGCCATTTTCAGCCGTAAAAAATTGTCATAGCCATTCAAAGTTGCCGATTACAGCCGAAAAAATTGTCGAAGGCAAGTGAAGTTCTCTTTGGAAAAATTGCTCTGGAATTGTACCGCGGACCACCTGAGCGATTTGAAACTGTATCGCGTGTAACTTGAGTGAGGTTGAACTTCACCACTGGCTACTTGAGTGGATTCCGATCAGGACTGCACGTGCTCACCACGTGATCTGTGACTATGCCGTGAGTTCCTTGGGTGATCTGGAGATGTTCCGCGAGTCAGTTAAGTTCTCTGGAACTGTGCCGCGGGACGTTTTAGTGCTATGGAACTGTGCCGCGGGACACTTTAGTGCTCTAGAACTGCGTTGCGGGACACTTAAGTGCTTTGGAGCTGTGCCGCGGGACACTTAAGTGCTGTGGAGCTGGAGATAGACTTGAAAGTCTGGGTGGAGCATGATGATGGTGCCAATTCATAAACACACACATAGGCTACATTAGATCAGCCGACTCCACCTTTGACGCTCCAGCATGCCCACCCATATCTGTGCTCATAGTGCGGCGGGACACGTAAATGCTCTAGAGCTGTGCTGCGGGGTCACTAAAATGCTTTAGAACTGTGCTGCGGGTCACTTAAGTGCTCTGGAGTGTCACGGAGGGCTCTCAAGTGCTCTGGAACTGTGCCACGGGTCAATTAAGCGACCTGTAAATGTGCCAGTTAGTTCAGTTTTATAAAATTTGGTTTAGGAACTCGAGCCGCATCAGATGACTCCGAGGGCCACATTTCGCCCGCGAGTCATGGGTTGAACATATATGGGTTAGTCTACTCCAAGCAGCGCCATCTAATAACTTGGGATCACAGTGAAAAATTATATTTAAAGCAGAAAAACAATGGTGTTATCAAACAAAACCGTGTCTCCACAATCTCGGGAAAAAAAACTCTTATGCAAACATAACGTAAGGTGTTATCCACATGTTATCTCATGGCTGCACACGCTGATAACAACGAGACGAATCTCACCATGTTTGGGAATGTCACCTTGTCATATAATGATGTCTCCCCGTAAATTACACGTCGTTCAAGATAAACAGACGAGATAACAATGGCGCACGCACACACACAGTGTACGTATATATATATACACGGTTGTCGCATTTACCAGAGATAAGTCATCATCACATCACTGTGATGAGTCAGATCATCACACCTTATCCTTCTAGGCAATCACCTCCAACTATCGAAGAAATATATACAAGCTACAGTCGAATCCCGCTTTAACGAATACCGTTATAGCGAAATTCACGTTTTAACGAACACTTTTCTAATCCTTCAGATAAGTTTATAAGTTAAAAACACAATGCAAAAAACATGGAATTCCTTTATAACAAAATTTCATTTTAACGAAGTGATTTCTTCTCCGGGCTCTTGGAGTTCGCTATAATGGGATTCGACTGTATTTCCTTCCCCCTTTCATGTAAACATAAATGCGTCTATAGCAGCGTTTCTCAACCACCGGGCCGTGAATAGCTCACCGACTCATTTTTACCCATTTACAGTTAAACCTCGTGAGTGCGTCACCCGGTTAACACGTCACTCAGCTTAACGGGTCACTTTTTTGAAGTCCCAATTGTCCTCTGGCAGGAATTGGCACAGCTATGGCTGTGAATTGTGCCACGGGGTCATTTAAGCGATTTGTAAATGTGCCGCTTAGTTCATTTTTACAAAATTGGGTTTGGGGGTAGGGGCAAGAACCATCGGGGCTATATAACCTTTACTATAACCTTCGGGGCCACATTTGGTCCGCGGGTCAAGGGTTTACCATGTATGGCTTAAAGGGTGGGTCGCAATGAATTTCTTAAAAAGAAATTTTGAGTTCTTACCCTTCGAATAGCGTTGAAATTAACACAAATTGATTATAATAACATATAAAGTTATTTTCTTTCGAAATTTTCATTTCTCCGTTTAACGAGTCACTCCGCTTACTAAGCCATATTTTTGCTCTCCCAAGAGTGACTCATTAACGAGGTTTGACTGTATACCCTCATTAGGCGTGCTTATGACCGGGCCTTCCACTCACCTAAAGGAAATCAACCGGGCCGCGGGCTTCCAAAGGTTGAGAACGATATATAGCATGATTGTAAATTCCGTTGTTCTCACGGCGGCGTTATCCCGTAATGCATGCATGCGATGACTGCATGACTGACTCAACCGCGTTCCGAATGGCTCGTGGTTGAGTCAGTCATCTTTTTGGTTGAAGGAACAGATTCGATGGTTCCCGCTTGAATTTCAACGATTCTCCCAATATAATGTTGAAAACGAAATTTGAAAAAATTGAGTCATTTGAACACTTAAAGCTAGGAATTTCATTTTCTCGGGATGATTTTGTGGAGATGGACGAGTTCACTACAAACTCACCATAGACTAAAGTTATATATTAGGGGTCGTTCAAGTATTACGTCAGCAACTTTTTAGCCATTTTTTACCCCCCACTCCCCCTTGTCAGCAAAATTTCGTCAGCACTGCCCCCTACCTCCTACGCATATTGGTGGGATCAGAAACGATGCGGGAGGGGTGGGGCACAGGGGCTCGTGCGCCTCCCTCCCCCCTGACGAAAAAAAAGTTTTTAATCCAAAATTTAGAAAAAAAATGAAAATTTCGAAAGAAAATACCTTTATGTGTTATTGCAATCGATTTCTGTTAATTTCAATGCCATTTGAAGGGCAAGGACTCAAAATTTCTTTTTAAGAAATTCATTGCGACCCACCCTTTGGGCCATACATGGTAAACCCTTGACCCGCGGACCAAATGTGGCCCCGAAGGTTATGTCTGATGGTTCTTGCCCCTACCCCCAAACCCAATATTGTAAAAATGAACTAAGCGGCACATTTACAAATGGCTTAAATGACCCCGTGGCATAATTCCAGAGCATTTAAGTGGCCAGTGACACATTTTCAGATCACTGAAGTAAGCCTCAAAGGTCACTTTCATAGTCAAAGATCATTTCCATAGTCAAAGATCACTTTCATAGTCAAAGATCACTTCCATAGTCAAAGATCACTTTCATAGTCAAAGATCACTTTCATAGTCAAAGATCACTTAAGTAACCCACGACACAGTTCCAGAACACTTAAACGATCCGTGGCACATTTAGAGATACCTTAAGTGGCATGTGGTACAGTTTTAGAGCAGCACTTAAGCGTCTTCCGTGAGGTTCTACATCGCTTAAGTTACCCACGGAGCATTCCCAGATTATTCAAGTGATCCGTGACATAATTAGGGATCACTTGAGTGATACGTGGCGCAGTTCCAGAGCACTTGAGTGGCCCGGACACATTTTCAGAGCACTTGGACGATCCGTGAAACATTTAGAGATCATTAAAATGGCTCTGTATGGGACTTGGTTCAGGTGCCCAATAACTATCCAAAGATTTTTTCCCGTTTTTGGCGCACCGAATTAGATGCCATTAAGAATATTTCATATCTTCAGAAAGGGTGGTTGATGACGTAAGCATCATCCAAACCCCCCTCCCCCCCCGTCATAAAAAGTCAGCAAATCGGACCCCCCCCCCCCCCCGATGCTGACGTAATAGTTGAGAATGAGCCCTTATTACTGATATGTACTATTATTACTCTTATGAAACTTACGCACCTTTTGAATGTGATACCGAAATTATTTCTGAACGTTGGGCCGACTCCGGTAACGAAAATATACATCAGAGGATGCTTCAGAAGTATTAGGAAAAAAAAGTGATAGGTTAATAAGGGGTTGCCCCGATTTTTCTGGGGCAAACTGAGAAGATAGGGCCCAAAATACTTGTAGCTCTTGTTAGTATGGATGTAATTGTGAAGGCTCAGACATAGGGCGGAGATAGACTTGAAAGTCTGGGGGCGGGGGGGCCCCCCCACGGCGATGATGATGATGATGATGTCGATTCATATATACACATGTACATTAGATTCGTTGACTCCCCCATGGCCCCTCCCCCGTATCCCTGCCCATGATTCGGAGTGGTAGGGACCTGTAGGCATCCTCAGATTTTTCCCGCCATGACCCATATGAAACATCGAAATAGACTAAAACACACACACACACACACACACACACCTGTTATAGAATACATTGCATTCAAAAGCCACCGGTAAATACCGTATTAGGAGCATAGGCGGAGTTAGACTAGAAAAGTCTGAAGGGAGGCACGGTCATTATCGCTGGTGAAGGATGGGGGGGGGGGGGTAAGATGATGATGATGATGTCAATTCATATACAGTCGAATCCCGTTTTAACGAATACCGTTATAGCGGAAATCTCGTTTTAACGAACACTTTTCTAATCCCCCAAACCCCAAATAAGTTTACATACGAACAATACTAGGTAACCTGGAATTCCTTTATAACGAAACTTCGTTTTAACGAAGTGATTCCTCCGGTCTCTTGGCGTTCGTTATAACGGGATTCAACTGTATACACATATACATTAGATCAGTCGATTCCACCTTTGATGCTGGAGGGGGGAGGGGAGGCCGCCCCCTCCATGACCCCCCCCCTTCCCTCCGTATCTCCGCCCATGGGATCAAAGTGCAAAACATATGCACCGAATCTTGAGCGCTTACGGATTATTTTAAATCAGGGGGTATGTAAATAAAATTGAATCGATAAAAATGGAAATTCGAACCTGCATCTGCCGATTGTGAAAATTTTGATGGTGTAACTTGACCAAAAATTTCATTAGGGCTCATTCAAGTATTACGTCAGCAGCATCGAGGGGGTTTCGGATTTGCTGACTTTTGATGACGGGGGGGGGGGGGGAGTTTGAAGGTTGCTTACGTCATCAACCACCCCTTTTTGAAGATATGAAATATTCTAAGCGAAATTTTGCTGATAAGGGGATCAGTGTTTCGCTGACTTTTGTTGACAAGGGGGGGGGGGGGAGGGTCAAAAATGGCTGAAAATCTGCTTAGGTAATACTTGAATGGCCCCTTAGTATGTGCATACAATACAGTACGTAGTAAAATATAATACGGTATTTATACCAATACAATTTTTCGCCATTTTTTGGCGTCATTTTTTCTTCACTTAACTACTAAGGGAAGGACTCTATTTATCGAAAAACTCTCTATCTCGAAATTTTTTTCCGCTCCTGTCAGTTTCGAGATAGGGAGGTTTTACAATGCATCAATTTTTACAAATCATGTCACAAAGTCAAGTAAAATGTCGAAAATAGCATTCTTCGTAAAACATGTTCAAAGTCTTTATTCGCGTATTACTTGCATGTACGTAAAAACGCAACACTGAAGTGAACGTAACTTTGATTCTAAGCATCATATAAACAAAACAAGGCCCGTTTTGGAATCGCAACAAATAGGGCTTTTATAAAAAATAATAATAATAAAAAAAATGAAAATCCATATTTTCTTCCAACATGACGTTTTCAACGTAGTCGGATACCTTAACCCAGTGGTTCTCAACCGGGGGGGCCATATGCCCCCCTAGTGGTACTGGGATACTTCAGGGGGCCATAGAAGAAAATGGAGAGAGGGGCCATGACAGGTGGTTTGGAGGGCTACAAAGAGAAGAAAAATTAAGGTGACTATACACTTACAGAATCTAACAAAACCACCCATAAAACCCAGGGCCGTCTTAGGGTATGGACCCACCAGTGCCTCACCGCCTACATTTTGCAGCAGGATCCCTAGGATGGATTTTTTTTTTTGGCAGGCCCTCGGCTACATTTTTCATAGACCCCTTCTCTATATTAAATTATAGTGTGAAAAACAAAAAATTATAAAAACCATATCAGGCCCTGGGCTGCAATTCTGTCAGTCCCGCTCTTGCGAGGGGTCATGCCCGGAGGTATCATGTCCATAAGTGGATCCCACCTTATGATATTTTGTATAGTACAATAAATTTTGAAAACAAGTAGGAAATATGTAGGCTGCTTATTTCCAGCTAAGTATAGGACTACCATAGCATCACTTTGCCCAGGGCGCCCATGATGTTGAGACTCCCTGAATAGAACTCGGACTAGCGGGGAGCTCAATCACTTCTAGGCCAGTGGTCTGGAGGCCAATGTTATTTGCAGAATTTTCGTTCAGTATAAATTCGCTGAAAAAATCAATTCAATACGTATAAAGGGATTTTGATTCTAGATGAGGGTCGAAGACTCTGGGTAAGACAGGGGTGCCACGAGAAAAAAATATGGTTCAAAAGGGGCCACGGACAAAAAAAGGTTAAGAAACATTGCCTTAAGCGACCCTCGGCGACATATTACACTATAAAAGTTTGATAAAAAAATGCAACGAATAAGCACATCTGTTACATTCGAGCGAACTTCACTGATCCGCCTATTGGTTGCATTTCTCAAGTTTTATAAAAGTACTTTTACTAAACTTTTATAGTGTAATGCCAGCCTTAAATCAGTGTTTCCCCTAACTGGGCGATATTGCCCGCTTGGTGGGGGCGATGGAATAGTCCGGGGGGAGCTATAGAAGCTACAGGTATAACGTAGGATCTTATGGGTTCGGGGGGGGGCGATGAGAGAAAATAATTCCCGAAGAAGGGGGCGACGGAACAAACAGTTTGGGGAAACTATGCCTTAAATTAAGGAAAATCGGTTTTTTTTAAACGTCTAAAAAAATCGTTGAATCAGGGAATTCGTTAAATCGGGGCTCAACTGTATGTGTCAAGGTAAATGTCATAAATCGGTTATATTATGAATAATAACTGGTTCCTATGCATACTTACCAACCGTCTTGGTAAGTTCGATAAATTTATCACATTCACCAGCGAATAAGCATAATATCCAAGCGTCTCGTTGGTAAATTTGATATTTTATAAATACTAAGAAACAAATATCATTTTCACCGTTGATTATGCATAATAACCTAGTGTGGTTGGTAAATTTGATAAATACTTGAAATTTATCGCCTTTATCTGTGATTATGCGTAATAGCCTAGTGTAAATGATGAATTTGATAAATATGAAAAAAAAAATCCTAATGAGTCTAGTAAGTGTGATGAATATAGTCGGACCCCGATATAACGAGAACAAAATTTTACGATCGCACCCCGATATAACGAGAACAAAATTTTACGATCGCACCCCGATATAATGATACAATACATGTATGAATCATGTTGCATAGTATATCATATAGTACGATTTATCATGCTTACCAATTACGCAAAGTTTGGGAGCTATGCATAATCGCCGGTAAAAGTGATAAATCGAAGAAAATTTATCAAACTTTCCGTATTTATCGCATTTACCGAAAGGCCGGGATTAGGCCGGTATTACACTATAAAAGTTTGATAAAATCCCTTTTATAAAACTCAAAAAATCCAACCAATAAAGCTCATAGGTTACACTCGAGCAAATGCAACCAATAAGCTTATTGGTTGAATTTTTCAAGTTTTATAAAAGTACTTTTTAAAACTTCTATAGTGAAAAACCGACCTTACACTATAAAAGTTTCATAAAAGCTCTTTTATAAAACTTGAGAAATCCATCCAATAAGCATATCGGTTACATTCGAGAAAATGCAACTGATGATCTTATTGGTTGCATTTTCCAAGTTTTATGAAATAACTTTTATCAAACTTTAATAGCGTAATCCAGGCCTTACACACAGTAAAAAACCCCCCTCAACGGACATCCCTCGTATGCGGTTACTTCTCTATATACGGTCAAATGATAATTCCCCGCCCACCCTTGTATAGTAAAAGTATTTCATTTCAAACCCCTGATTAACGGTCACCCCCCTCTTTTACGGACGAATTTTTTTTTTTTTCGCCACCAGTGTCCGCGAAAGAGAGGTTTTTACTGTATATAAATTACATCTAGAGCGCCATGGTGAGGTAGTAAGCACGGCCTGTTGGTATGTTGACCCGCAAATAGCGCTCGAGAGAGAGAGAGAGAAGCCGACTCGGCAGCCCCCTAGAGCTAAGTGTTATACGAAAAAATCAATAGAGCAGTCTGAACTTTTCTAGACAGTTTCGCTATTAGACAGTCTGGCCCGAAGCGTGAGTAATAAGAAGGACCGGCCTTGTCACGTTATAACGTACTCCACCGAGGAGGCCGCCATCTCTCGCCCCCCCTCCCCTTTTTTTTCTTTCCTTGTTGGAAACTTATTTCCAGTTTCAGAAAAGAAGCTTTCTTGAGATGTATATAAGAAAGAACAAATTGAATTGGAATGAAATAGAGTAAAACTCCTTTTAACGGACACTCCTCAGATGCGGCCACCCCTCTTTTACGGCCAAATTATGTATAATTCCCCCCCCCCCCGCTCGTATATAATAAGAGTATGCATTTCAAACCCCCCCCGATTAACAGTCACCTACTCTTTTGCGGACGCATTTTTTTTTTTTTGTCCCACCGGTGTCTTCAAAAGAGAGGTTTTACTGTATTCGCCGAAAGTTGGCTCTCTTTGGCGTGTTGTTCTCATAGGCGGAGATAGACTTGGTAGTCTGGGAGGGCACGGTCATTATTGCTGGGGGGGGGGGCAAGATGATGATGATGTCAATTCATATATACATGTATACATTATATCAGTCGACTCCACCTTTGACGCTGCCCCCCCCCCCCCACGTATCTCAGCCCATGGTTGTTCTTCTGTGCAGGGCCGTAATTAAGACTTTTGCAGCCCGGGGCGGAAACATGGTTCAACCACCCGGGAAAACATCATTTTGTGACCCCCCCCCCCGCCAACTTTAAGATTCGATAGTTTCCTAGCGGTGTTCTTTGTGCCCACCTAAAACTGCCACCACGGGTATTTGTTCCCCCCCCCCCCCCCCACCCAGTAGTTCTGGCCCTGTCCTGTGGGATAATTTTTGTAAAATAATTTGAATGCGTTATATTAAATTTACGTCGCGATGAAATGACTTTCGGATTGTGAACCCGCGTTAAAAATTTGGTCGTGAATGGGCAATATTTGGCGAAAAAAATTGGCAATATTTGCGTGTATTAGCTGGATGTAAAGCATTAACCACTTTACGATCAACCATGTAATATTGCGTCCGAACGTCAGTTGAATAAAATCAAACAAGTTCTATCAGTTTTTTATCCTCTCTCCTCAACATCGCGAAGCTTCGTTGTAACCTACGCAAAAAAGTTGCTCTTTTGACCCCGTTTATACTCCTTAGTCCCCGTTATACCCCCGTTTATACTCCTTAGTCCCTGTTATACCCCCGTTTATACTCCTTAGTCCCCGTTATACCCCGTATACTCCTATTAGTGATTTTTTTTTCCACGTGTGATGTATATTTGGTTCTACTATTTACATATAACAGCAAAGGGAACAGGCAAGTTGGAGGTGAAAAGAGAGAAATCTACTTATCAACTTATCTATGCTCTGGCTTGTCTTCAAACTTATCTGTTATAGATATATTGTTTTCTTTTCATTTGTTTTTCCCTTCCTTTTCTTTTACTTTTTTCCCCTTTGCCTTCTTTTTCCTTTTTCTAACGTGTGTGCAAGGTTACCATATTTATCGCTTATTCGTCAAATAGAGTTCATCCGAATTTCTTGCCAATAGATTGTAAGCTCAAGGGATTAATGATCAACCAATGTCCCGCGGGCAAAACGGGACCCTCGGAACCGTCTGGTGTGGCCCGAGACCTCCAACCCAATTTTGTAAAAATGAACGAAGTGGCACATATCCAGGCCACTTGAATGGTCCCCAGCACAGTCGCAAATCACTTGAATTACCCGCGGCACATTTATAGATCATTATGTGACCTGCAACGTCGTTCTAGATCGCTTTAGTGATGAGCACGGCACGTTTCCGGATCAATCAAGTAATCCGCGGAATATTTAGAGATCACTCAAGTGGGCCGCGGCATATTTAAAGATCCCCGAAGTGGCGCGTGGCATGTTTAAAGATCACTTAGGTGACCCTCGGCACATTTGCAGATCATTTAAGTGACTTGCGGCGCTGTTCCTTGGGAGGGGGGTTGATGGGATTACGATTGCCTTAGAAAGCCCTACTTGTCTCGGGAGAGCTGTTGTGTCCTACTACTGATCGAAAATAGGTAATGTTCATTCAAATGTTGGCGAGAATGAACTGGATTCACAGTTTTGAAATATCTGTCCCGCGCCTGATTATCGATTTGACCCGGGATCTTACGTGTATAATTGAGTCGTAGTACTGGTCTAAAATGGGCAATATATACGTATTTTGGGGAAAGTTTGGTGAAAAGCTGGTTGTTACGGGTTCAAAGTGTGAATGATTTTTTTTTCTAGGGTTTTTGATTCGTCCCGGGCGATACAATTCAGTCGTACTGCTGGTGGAAAATAGGACTTGGTGAAATGATATTTGGCGATATTTGGAGCTGGATGTAATTACCTGCTGTGGTTCTCAAGCTTTTGTCACCCCGCGGTTCACTCATGGTTCATCTGTGGCTCCCCCAATGTACATTGTACCACTTTGGTAGAAAAAAATAACCACTTCATAGCATGAATAGGCGCACACATTAAATATCTATAGATTGCCGCGACGCTCCTATGAGCTGCGACGCACACTTTGAGAATCATTTTTTTTTTCTTCTGATGAATGGCTTGTGAAGGATCTTCCCCGGTCGTAAAATGACTCGTCTCAGGAGATGTAGTTCCATCGTACTGTTGAGCGAAAATAAGTGCAGTGGAACCTCCCTTAACGGACACCTCCTCCCGTTAACGGGCACTTTTCTGATCCACGGTCACGTGAAATAGGGATTTAATGTATTTCACTCCCCTATTAGCGGACACTCTCGCGATGGCGGACAGTATAAAGTCAAGCAAAACTAATTTTTTTTCTCACTAAACTCTAATTTGAATTTTTGTTCATAATTCGAGGATTTATCATATTCAACGGCGATTATGTATAATCCCAAGCTCGTATTGGTAAATATGATAATCCGTCAATTATTTACTTGATTAACTGAACATAATTATGGTCCAGAGGATGCTGATTCCGAATGGTGATGTTGGTTGTGTTTGCACATGTTGATACGTGTGAAGAAAGCCAAAATTATAAGAGTGTAATTATGAGTGGTTTTTATCTTCTTCGCGCTTATTTTAATTTTATTTAATTTTTATTGCACAATATGTTTAGTGTTCACGTATCATGTACGGGTAAAAATAATTAATTGGTTTCATGAAGAGAAAAAAGTGTTATATAAATTTTTCCTTTATTTGGGAATTATGCATAATCGCCGGTAAAAGTGATATAAATGTAATGAAATTCAATCAATCTTTCTTTATCGTATAAACGTGAAAGCCGTATAAACGAGGTTCTATTGTATATCGTTTACCCCCCCAATAGTTTACTCGTTTACTCCCCGTTAGCGGACAAAAGTTTTTGGTCCCCATGGGTGTCCGTTATCGAGAGGCACTACTGTAATACTGTGGTTGGCGAAAATTGGAAATATTTGGTGATAGTTTGCTGGATCTGGAGATGATGACGTGTGTGTCCGTTCGGTGCTTTGAAATGGGCCCTTTTCTCGTCTCTTCTTGAGAGGGCCGGGTAAACGTTGAATAGGGCAAGGGAAAGAGCTAGGGCAAAAAATTTGAGAACCGCTAATGTGGGGGGGGGGAAGGTTGAAGGATCTGTCCCGGCCGATTTATCACTAGTTCCGGGAGACAAGGCCGTCTTAAGAGTATCATGGGCCCCCTGGCCAAATGATTTTTCTGAGGCTCTACTAGGCAAATTCTCGAAAATCTGAACAAGATCTCATTTTTGTGAGGCCCCCGGGTGGACCCATACCTTCAAACGGCACTGCCGGGAGATCTAATTGTCTTTCTTCTGGAATATTTAGTGAGTTCGCGTTATTTGGCGACAATTAGCTGAATGTAAAGGCTTGAACGATCTGTCCCGGGCAAATTTCTCACTTGTCTTATAATAGAATATACCATGATTCAGTCGCAATGCTGGTTGGATATAGGCAATGCTGGTTGGATGTAGACAATGCTGGTTGGATATAGGCAATGCTGTGCCGTTTTAAACGGTTGGAGCCTCAACAGAAGAGAGGGCCTTACAAAAAAGACATGCTTTGGAAATTTTCAAGAATTTGTCTGGTAGGGCCTCAGAAAAATCACTTGACCCGGGGCCCATGGAATCTTAAGACGGTCCTGAGGCAATGCTGTATTTCAAGAAAGCAAGCGATATTTGGCTGGATTCATTCCTCCGTTAAGACCAGGCATGGCCCCCACAAGTGGGAGGCTGACAGGGCCCGATACGATTCTCATCATTTTTTTTTGTTTTTTGACGCCATAAATTCACTATAAAGAGGCCCGTGAAAAGTCTGGTCTGGGGGCCCGCTAAAGGTCCCATCCTAGGGGCCCCCGCATCAAGATGTGGGGGCCATGAGACCATGGATGGACAAATCTAAGAAAATTTACATCTCTGACCGGGCATGTAGCTTAAAAAAACACACGTAAATCAATATTTTATATATGGTCGAAAAACACATCGCGTAGTTTGTCCTTTTTGAGCAAATTTTCCCCATGCATTCAAAACGAATGTGCTGCTATCTATTGATGAAAACATGCAGATAACACAGAAAATTGAAAGCATTGCACTACACTAAAACAAAACAAAAAAAATTATTCCTTTGATTGATGAAATCTCAAAATTTTCTCCAACACTAAGAAAAATTTCCCGCGTGGACCGATTTTGGACAATTTGATCAGTGTGATGGCCACTTAGTCTAAGGTTGATATTACGCCACTTTCGTCTTAAAGAGGTTTATACAGTACAATACAGTCACAGAACGAGCCCGTTTCTCGGAATAAAGCGAGAATAATAATCCCCAAAGCTGAATTCTGATAACCAAGGCCATAACTTTCACGAGAAGGGCTCCAATGAAACGGAAAATAGGCTCTTTATTTTGGAAAAGCGGGGAGCCAACAAACCACAATCAGCCATTACAGTGACTTCATGGCAAGTTGCGTGGAGGTAGAAAAGAGAACCTCCCCCACTTGCATATTTCTCGTTAATAAGCTCGGTCAACCGTTCCCCCCCGCCTATTATAACGGACACGATGACAAGAAAATCGCCTCTACGATCACTACGGCGATCTAACGCCTAAGATGGAAATCGTATTAGGCCCAATAGCCGCGCGGTGCGATTACTATCGCATGCATGACTAACTATCGTGGTATGACCATTAACGGAACGTGTGATTGATCATTTGCCTGTCAGATGCTTATCCATGTGGACGCGCCGTGGACGGACGTCGTCCAGGTTTTTTTATTCAATGATTTTCAATCAAAAATGGGATTATGGGGATATTACTGGAACCAACCGGGTGTTACCGTTTTCCTGACGTCGTTCCATCAAGACATGATAAAATGCTTGGTTCCGCATATGTGGGAAAAATATACGATTTTTATCATTGAGATAATCACCCTTTTGGTGGTCAATGGAGGAATCGCCCTGGACGCTAATCGATGGAGAGACAACAAATTAGAAGTTGTAGAGACGCTGTCATCTGTCTTTCGTATTTTGGAGTAAGATCCTATAATTGTGTGCTATTTAAGTATCATGTTGAAGGTTTGCCTGCTCTCTTTCAGGTTTTTTGAAACGTGAGACCGGCTCGCACTGGTGCATAGCTAATTACCGCAGAACCATCACGTGGTTCCAGAAAATTTTTAAAATCGACGAGAATTCTGAAACGATTTCAGAATCGAAGAAATTTTGAAATGATGAAAGAAACGATTTCACAGAATCGATGAAATTTTAAAATGATGAAAGAAACGATTTCACAGAATCGATGAAATTTTAAAATGATGAAAGAAACGATTTCACAGAATCGATGAAATTTTAAAATGATGAAAGAAACGATTTCACAGAATCGATGAAATTTTAAAATGATGAAAGAAACGATTTCACAGAATCGATGAAATTTTAAAACGATGAACGAAATGATTTCAGAATCGGTGAGAGTTATGAAACGATTTCAGAATCGATCAGAATTCTGAAGCGATTTCAGAAAATGATTTCAAGATCGATGAAAAGTCTATAATCGATTTCAGATAAAGATTTCTTACAAAGATTTCAGAATCAATTGGAACGACGAATTTTGAAGCGATGAAAGAAACGATTTCACAATCGATGAGAATGTTGAAACGGTGAAAGAAACGGTTTCGGAATCGATGAAAAGTCTGAATTGATTTCAGAATGAACGAAAATTCGGAAACACTGAAAACAAGATTTAAGAATTGATGAAAATTCTGAAACTGTGAAAAAAAACGATTTCAGAATCGTGGAAAATTCTGAAATAATGAAAGAAACTATCAATGAATGAAAATTCACAGTTAATGGAAGTAACGATTCCAGAATCAATGAAAAGAACGGTACCAGAATCAATGAAATGAACTATTCCGCCAGAATCAATGAAAGGAACTATTCTAGTTTGAATCAATGAAATGAACTAGTCCAGCCAGAATCAATGAAAGGAACTATTCCATCCAGAATCAATGAAAATTGATATTCGATTAAACAAAAGATTTCAGAATCAATGAAAGAAAAGATTTCAGAATCAATGAAAGAAAAGATATCAGAATCAATGAAAGAAAAGATATCAGAATCAATGAAAGAAAAGATATCAGAATCAAGAAAGAAAAGATTCCAGAATCAATGAAATTAACTATTCCAGCCAGAATCAATGAAATTAACTATTCCAGCCAGAATCAATGGAAGGAACTATTCCATCCAGAATCAATGAAAGGAACTATTCCATCCAGAATCAATGAAAATTAATATTCGATAAAACAAAAGATTTCAGAATCAATGAAAGAAAAGATTTCAGAAACAATGAAAGAAAAGATTTCAGAAACAATGAAAGAAAAGATTTCAGAAACAATGAAAGAAAAGATTTCAGAAACAATGAAAGAAAAGATTTCAGAAACAATGAAAGAAACTATTCCAGCCAGAATCAATGAACGGAACTATTTAAGAATCAATAAAAATTCATATTCGATTAAACAAAAGATTTCAGGATCAATGAAAATTCTGAAATAAAAAATAAATAAATAATTTTAAAATCAATCAGAGTAAAATTCATAATCAGTTCAAAATTTATATGAAAGTCGTCAATAGCTTAAGGGGTGGAGGGAGGCTCTTATTGAGACGCTATTGCCCTTGGTACACTATTTTCATCAACAAAGGAGTTCTCTTCCAGGGGCAAGGAAACGGAAATAAGAATTCCCCAATCAATAAATTTTCAGAAAGAGTCGGGAATCGATCTTTCTTCTCGTATCGATTCTTCCCTTCGACCAATCAGGTGCCCCCGTGACACGTGCCGTCCGGAGTTTTATTTAGTGCAAGAGAAATAAATAAATAAATTGAAATATATGTACATGAAGGAATGGCAGTGATACTTGGGACGGACCGTCTGCCCCACCACGGGTCGTGGGACACCACAGTTTTCAAACTGTTTCCAAACAGCTGCACAAAGGATTCAGAATTGCACCGGGTTAGTCTGCAGATGGGTCCACACTAATCATGATCGGAGTTACGATGGTATCACCGTATATTCGGGAGCCTCAACATTTGACATAATGAGGGTCACCAGGGAACTAGCTTGCTGCATAATAAGATTTTCGGTTGGACTGTAGATAGCGTGTTTGATTTGCTTTTTACTCACCGTCATCGTTAAAAATTGCGCAAGGATTCACTGACATTATCACAATTCATTCACATTCCCCCAAACAAGAGGGCCCTTCCACGTTCTTTATCCCCTCCACAACGGATCCCCTCTGTAAGGTCTGGACGGTCTATCCCTCGGTCTGTTAAGGACGAGCAGGACTAAAAGTGTGTGACCAGATTCACAATAAAACCCAACCTGGACGTCATCCGATTCTCGCCAAACACCGCTAACTCTCGCCAAATGCAACATTTTTCGCCCAAAATTTACAAATTTCAAACTTCCCGCCAAATGAATTCAACCAATTTCCAAATACCACCACTAATTCATGCCAAATCCGCCAATCCTCACCTATTTATTTACAGCCCTAATGGCTGAATCACGCTATTGCTTCATGAAATGAATGGGAGGTAAAAGCCTAGCTCACACATACATTGTAAAGGGGGGGGGCATCTTGTGGATATCACGGCCTACTGGACAATCATAAGCTTGTCGGATCGATCTTAATTGCAGTTATATGTACATCTGAAGAACTCTGAAGGATAGGCGATGGGCTCTATCGGCTCGCGGATCGCGCCAACGGGGCCCAAGCATTAGCCACACGTAATTCTTATTCCCTCCTTTTGTCATTCTAGCTTCGATATCATTTGAGTTTGTTGTTTGAAATTTCTGAATTGTGAAGTGGGTGTGTGTCCAGTCTTTTAATGTTCAATGTTCAAATATTCAAATGACTAAAACAGCGTGCAAGCATGTGAGTGACTTGAGCAGTGTGCATGCATGTTTAAAAGAGTGGCTTCAGAGACACAGTGCACTTGCAGGAGTGGGCGGGGGGGGGGGGCAAGCGAGTTATTATCACAGTGAGGCGAATTCGAGAAAAGAGCACTTGAGAAAGTTAAACTAGAACGGGGGAAGGGCGGAAAAATTCGTGCATTTCCCACAGGCGGAAGAAACCATAAATGCGCCTCTGTTTACGGATCGTCGCGTTTGCAAGTCGGAGAGTGAGTGTAGTTTGGATTAGCACGGGCCGTACTGTATTTCATCACCCAGAAAACAAAGACAAAGAAAAGTTGCCCCCGGGTCAATACAATCTACCAATCCGACCTTCCAAGTCACCATTGGAAATAGGAAACCATCACGCGGACATTACTCTCATATAATGACTCCCTCTGCCCTCTCTCGTCGAACTATTACTCCACTCACCCAAAAAAAAAAAAAAAAAATGGTCTCCAAAACCATCAACAGAACTTTAAAACGCTAACTAATACAATCAACATAATGATTATGAAAATGATGATAATAATAAACAAATCGCCATTTTTCGCGCCATTCTCTGTAGAAGGAAAAAAAACCCGCAACAAAGAAACAGAAACTAAACCATTCGGAGGAGGGCGGGGGCTAAAGAAGTAGCCACGCCCACTCTCTGTATAACCATCACCCTAATTATTACAAATAAACTATTACTCGTCATTATGCAAATTATAATCCAGAATCGATTGTAACAACACACACACACAGACAATGTAAATGGGCGGTGAAAGAAATGATAACAATAAAAATGGCGGAGCCTTTTGTCTGGTTCTTTTTGACTGTGTTAAGAGTCACAAGCACGCATGTAAGTTTTTAATGGTCGTGCATTGTATTGCTAGTAATGGCTGTGTAATGGTTATGCAGATGGAAGGGAAAATAAAATAAAAAGAGAGGAAGGTCTCGGAACAACACCCCGAATGTGTCTGGACGGTGTCTGGTTCGGTTCTGGCAGATGGGGATGTGCGTGTGTGTGTGTCAGGAAGTGCCAGCTGCGAGTGTTAATTCTTTAATTGCAATTTTTTTTTGCATTTATTGCGGCACGTGTTGGGGGCCGTTCAAGTATTACGTAAGCAAATTTTTAGTCATTTTTTTGACCCCCCTCCCCCCCCCCCTTGTCAGCAAAATTTCGCCATCAGCTCTGCCCCTCTGAATCCTAACTGATATTTTCATAAAGGGTGGTTGCTGACGTAAGCATTACCCAAACCCCCCCCCCTCCCCTGTCATCAAAAGTCAGCAAATCGAAAACCCCCTCCCCCCCCACATCGATGATGACGTAATACTTGAACGGCCCCTTGTGTCTTTCTATCGGGCCTTAAGGGTCTAATTATCCTTTGTCTGGTACCCAGTCAAGGATACGTCAAAATGGGACTTTTGGTTTCGGTTTTCCGGTTGGCGACATAATGCACGCGTGGTTGGAGCTGTTGTTTGATTTGGATGACTCGAAGCATGGACTGACGCTGACACGGAATGACAGTCTGGTACAATTGGGATCTTTCATCTCCGAATTGTTGTTATACTAGCCAGGGTTGGGTTTTTGCCGACATAAGGGGCCGTTCAAGTATTACGTCAAAATTTCAGCCATTTTTGACCCCCTTCCCCCTGGTCAGCAAAATTTCGTCAGCACTGCCTCCTACCTCCAATCGCATATAGGGATCAGAAGGGGGCATGGGCCTCCCCATGCCCCCTTCTGATCCCTTCCCAGACGAAAAAAAAATTAAATTTTCAAAAATGAAAGAAATACCTTTATGTTGTTATAATCAATTTCTGTTAATTTCAATGCTATTTGAAGGGTAAGAACTCAAAATTTATCTTTAAGAAGTTCATTGCGACCCACGCTTTAAGCCATACATGGTAAATCCTTGACCCGTGGACCAAATGTGGCCCTGAAGGTTATCTGATGTGGCTTGTTACCCCTCAAACCCAATTTTGCAAAAATGAACTACTAAGCGGCTTATTTACAGATAGCTTAAATGACCTGCGGCACAATTCCAGAGCATTTAAGTGGCCCGTGGCACATTTTCAGATCACTGAAGTAGGCCCGTGGCACATTCAAAGATCACTTAAGTAACCCGCGACACGGTTAAACGATCCGTGGCCCATTTAGAGATCCCTTAAGTGACATGTGACATAATTTTAGAGGAACTTAAGCGCCCCCCCCCCCGCGCCAGTGTGGTTCTACATCACTCAAGTTACCCGCGGAACATTCTCAGATTACTTAAGTGATTCGTGGCATAATTACGGATCACTTGAGTGATGCGTTGTGAGACCACTTAAGCAGCCCGGACACATTTCCTGAGCACTTGAAGAAGGATCCGTGAAACATTTAGAGATCACTAAAGTGGCTCTGTAGGGGATTTATCATTATGGGGAATGTTAGTTCAGGTGCCCGCAAACTAACGAATGGTTTTTCGCGTTTTTTGGTCCACCGAATAAGATGCCATTAAGAATATTTCATATCTTCATAAAGGGTTGCTGATGACGTGAGCATTATCCTAACCCCCTCCCCCCTTGTCATCAGCAAATCGGAAACCCTCCCCCCTCCCATCGATGCTGACGTAATACTTGAATGACACCCCAAGGGGTAAAAAGCGGCAAAAAATGAAAAAAATTGGAAACAATATCACACTATGGATGTAATGTAATCATCAATCATTAGAAATACAATTCTGATGGAGATATACCGTGTTTTCCACTTCATATTTTTTAAATTTTTGTCCATATTTCTGTTAATATTATTGAACTCAATCAATAATGGTATCAATTTGCGGGAGCTTTTCGTGTAATTGACGCATGCGCATTCGAGCGTGTCAACTCTTTAAGCATGGTTTTGCAACAACCTCATTTCCCTTGACAACAACAACAACAAATTGTTCATTCCAAAAGTAAAAACCCTTTGTTTTTCATTTCTCAGTCGTCCTTTTGGTGCATAAACATATTCAAAGTTTGTTGAACAGTTCTTGTATGAAGTGCCAAATTTGAATTTTGGTTGTTGCGATTATCAACTTGAGAGCAACGGGGGAAAACATTATAATACTTTAAAAAAAAAAACACACACACACAACCGGAATTACGATGTTTATAATTAATTGTGTTATATAGGGCGGTATTCACACCGACATGGTTTACCGACTGTAGTCACAATTTTTGGATAAGAGATCGACATGGATTGGTTAAAAACCTGAATTTAACCAATCTCCGTGTCGATCTCTTATCAAAAAAACTGTGACTATAGTTGTGACTATATTGTGAATATACCATGTCGGTGAATACCGCCCTTAGTTCGTTTACATGCTTTCATCCTGGCTGTAATAGCTTTGTTACCTTGCATATAGCCAAAAATTTCAAATTTTGCCACCATTTTTTACTCACATTTTACCATCTTTTTACATAATCCTTGGCATTGGTGTGCGCAAACGGGAGGGCAACCGAGCAAAAATTATAGTGTCATTTTGCAGGAAGAAACGTAAACCCCCCCCCCCCCAGAAGGGAAAAAAATCGGAAGCCCCCTATCCCCTCGAGAAAATTCTGAGTATGCCTATGATCCTTGGAAATAGTCCTTTAAATCATAATTTAAGAGATGCCAAACAACAACAACAAAAAAAAGTTGCAAAAATTCTAACATTAGGGGCCGTTCAAGTATTACGTAAGAAAAGTTTTACCCATTTTTGCCCCCCCCCCCCACTTGTCAGCAAAATTTCGTCATCAGCTCTGCCCCTCTGAATCCTAACTGATATTTTCATAAAGGGTGGTTGATGACGTAAGCATTATCCAAACCACCCCCCCCCACCCCCTTGTCATCAAAAGTCAGCAAATCGGAACCCCCCCCCCCCCCACATCGATGATGACGTAATACTTGAACGGCCCCTTAAGGCTAAAAATACTGTGAGCTTAGTCAATGATGGGGTGTTCTATTTACATAATAACCGTCTCACCATCATAGGTCCCCGTGCAAAATAATGTTTTGGGCTTATACTTAGCGGGAGTATCACCACATCTCGTGACTCCCCTTTCCTCTAATTTTCACCCGTGGACCCCCTCTTAGAATATCGCGGGACCACAAGGAGGCCATGTGGCCTCAGGTTGAGAACCACTAGTCTAGAGAGCCACAGTGCCGCCGATGCTCATAATCAGAGCCCGGATTACATGCAAATGCGCATATTTTTGGCCTTTTTTTAGCATTAAGGCCGGCATTACACTATAAAAGTTTGATAAAAATTCGTTTATAAAACTTGAAAAATTCAACAAATAGGCGGATCAGTTAATGTCGCTCGAATGTAACAGATGTGCTTATTGGTTACATTTTTCAAGTTTTATAAAATAATTTTTATCAAACTTTTATAAAACTTGAAAAATGAAGCCAATAAGGCCACCGGTTGCATTTTCTAGAATGTAACCAATAACCTTATTGGTTAGATTTTTCACGTTTTATAAAAGGGATTTTATCAAACTTTTATAGTGTAATACCGGCCTAATGCATATAAATGCATAATATCAAAATTTTTTTAGAATAAGTGCATATTTTTGAAGGTTTATTTTTTTGTTTTTCATAATTTATCAAATAAATATTGTTCATAATATTTTCATAAGGACAGGATTACACTATAAAAGTTTTACAAACGTGCTTTTATAAAACTTGAAAAATCCAACCAATAAACAGATCGGTTGCATTTGCTCGAATGTAATCGATCAGCTTATTAGTTTTATTTTTCAAGTTTTATACAAAAGCACTTTTACAAAACTTTTACAGTGTAATCCCGACCTTCCATCGGTTTTTTTCTTCCAAAGGTGGGATTAAGGCCGGCATTACACTATAAAAGTTTTGTAAAAGTGCTTTTGTATAAAACTTGAAAAATACAACGAATAAGCTTGATCGATTACATTCGAGCAAATGCAACCGATCTGTTTATTGGTTGTATTTTTCAAATTTTATGAAAGCACTTTTACAAAACTTTTATAGTGTAATCTCGGCCTTTTAGTGAGTTAATAGATATTTGTAAAGTATTTTTTACGAATATTAATCGTTTTATTGAAAGGCTATTTCTAGAGATATGTCAAAACGCTAATATTTTTTCTAGAAATAGTGCCAGAATTCTTTCTTTTTTTACTGGTATTTTTGTTACGTTGCAACAGGGGGTGGTCGGCTGAAGTTAGTTTTCTGTAGTTCCCAACTTCGAGGCGCGAATGCGAGCCGAACTCCCCGTTAAAAAGTCTCGTAACAGACAGAGAGCAACAGGCCCACACAACGATACAATTATTCAAGCGATACACTTCCCTCACAGTTAGGAAAATTGACGGCACGTGGCAGCACTGCACGTAACAATCATTACACAGAAACAGACTTTCACGTTAGGTCGGTCTACAACACATACGTGCACAGCTTCCAAGCATGACCTAGGTCTTTGGACCACCTGCTAAAATCTCTTCATAGAGACAGAGCGTCGGTCGGTCCATGATCTGGTTAGGACGAGTACTGAGCAGCTACAACAAACTGGAAATTTAGAATGGCAGAATGAAAAATATGTAAAAGTTATTTGCTTATATGTCAATGTTTCCCAACCGCCGGCCCACGGCCCGGAACCGGGCCCTGACATCATTCATACCGGGCCGCGAGTGATCAGCGGTTTCGTTTCTCCTCGTTCATTTCCCGTTGGTCTTGTGTTTTCCTTCCATTCACAAAAATCAATGAAACCGGGCAGCGGGTTTGCCAAGGTTGGGAACCACTGGCTTATGTGGTGTACACATACGTGGGGATATATATATATATATATATATATATATATATATATATATTATGTGAATGAAATGCATATGCACTAAGAAACAGAAAATATGTTTTTTTTAAAAACACATCTGCTTTTTTTCTATGCATGGTGCCTATTTTTTCAATTTTTTGTGCATATTTTGGAATTTTTAACATTTTTAGGATTTTTTAGCGCATATTCTGAGGGGGGGGGGGTTATCACATATTTTGACATTTTTAGGGCATATTTCGGAAATTAAGTGCATATTTTGGCATTTTTAGGGCATATTTCGGAAATTAAGTGCATATTTTGGCATTTTTAAGTGCATAGTTTGGCATTTTTAAGTGCATATTTGGCATTTTTAAGTGCATATTTTGGCATTTTTAAGTGCATATTTTGGCATTTTTAGGTATATTTCGGAAATTAAGTGTATTTTGGCATTTTTAGGGCATATTTCGGAAATTAAGTGCATATTTTGGCATTTTTAAGTGCATATTTTGGCATTTTTAAGTGCATATTTTGGCATTTTTAAGTGCATAGTTTGGCATTTTTAAGTGCATATTTGCGTAATTTTAGAGCATATTTCGCCACTTTTTTAATGCGTATAATCCGCGGGCTCTCTACTCATAATAATAAAAACTTGGTCAACATTTTCGTTTCCCGATACTTGTAACTTTGGTTCAATTTTGCGGGCGTAACCGAAACTACAACAAAATGGTGCTGCAACAATAGTAAGATCAGACAGGGCCGTCTTAAGAGCATCATGGACCCCCACCCGGGCCAACTGATTTTTTGCAGGGAGTCTACCTAGAAATTTCTCGAAAATTTTAACCAGTTATCAGTTTTGTGAGACCCTTATTCTCTTGAGGACCCCGGTGGGTACTCACCGTACCCGGGTGGGCCCGCGCCTTAAGACGGCACTGACCGGAGATGATCCTTATAAAAACCTCAGACATTTGGAGTATAAGGATTGAAATGAAACGTTCTTAAATATATATTTCACAGCATCGTTTGTCTACGGCAGTTTAGTAATATCGATTAAAAGCGGAATAATACTCCATTACTCTTTTGACTACGACTATAAGTGAAATATATAACGCGGATTGTCACTATTGATAATTATATTTCACCCAACATAATCGTCGGTTCGCGTGGCTTTGTCACGGTATGTGTTCGTTTTAGTCGCTGCAAGCACTCGCCGAAGCCTGACGAACGATTCGATTGAAATTAATAGTGCCTTTTGTAGCGCCATCTATGAACGAAGTTTTTTAACAAGAAAGCTTCAATTTATAATCATTAATTATGGAATTAAAACCATTTCTGAATATTTTTATTAAAAAAAAATAAATTACATTATGTCGAAAATTCTGAATAAAATAACATTTAATAATTTTTTAAAAAATAAATTTATATATATTTAAATGATTTTGAATAGTATTAATGGTAACTAATGCTAGGAGTAAACTCTTGTTCACCGCCTCATCTCAGGTAGGGCGGTCGTATGTTCAATTTCTCCCTGTGGTATCATCAGTGCCGTCTTAGGGCACGGCCCTGGGTATCAGGCCTTACATCGCAGTCCGCTACGGGATGGAAATGACGTTTTAACTTCAAAAAGCAATAGCTAGCTTAAAATATTGTGTGTCTCAGACCTATAATTCAGACATTGAACCCTGTGGCCTAGAGTTTTGACAGAAGCTGTTCTAAAGGACCAAAAAATACTTAAGCTCGTCCCTGCATACAGCACACTTCCGGAGCACTTGGGTAACCCGACACACATTTTCAGATCACTTGAGTGACCCGCAGTGCAATTACAGACGACTGTCCCGCGACACATTTTTAGATCACTCAAGTGATCCTCGGTTTATTTACGCTTAACCAACCTGCGTCGCTGTTCTAGATTACTCAAGTTCAAATTAAGAAGTCAACACTTTCTTAAAGGTTGAACGCCCTTGATCTAAACGGAGCACACACACATCCTCTTTCTATCGCCATTATATACGACACAATTTCCTTCTTTTTTTTTTTTTAAATCCGCTCTCAGGGGCGATTGTGTTCCCAGAGGTACACGTGCCGCCACCTACATTCCGAATTATGAGTGAAGCGTGACTGATTGAATACTTGTACCGTTATCGGGGGGTCTGTCGCGAGACTTTTTTTTTTTTTTTTAACGGAGAAGATGGGCTCGTGCTTTTTTACCTCAAAGTTGGAAAACAGAAGAAAACTGCAATCGACCAACAACCGTGCGAATGCTGGAATCTAACGGGAAAAATTTTTAGGAACACATACTGTTTTTTTAATAAACAAGTTGTTCCCAACCTGTGGAACGCGTGCTCCTGAAGGCACGTAACTGACCATTTAAGCATAAGCATACACGATAAATAATGAGCAATTTCGTTAAAACAAAAAAAAATTAATTATGCCATAAAATACGAAGCTTTATAAGCTTTTCTAGGCAAATACAAGTCTTGTACGCAGTATGCCTAGGATGTTAGCACGTCTCCTTGGGAGGGGGGGTGGGTTGGTATGGGGGCACTATGCTTCCCACATCCTGCAGCAGGGCCGCTAGGCTGGAATCTTTAGCGGGCCACCAAAAGCCAGACCTTTCACGGGCCCCTTCTGCTATAGTGAATTTATAGTATAAAACAAAACATGACGACAGTTGTGCCGGGACTCCCGGCGGACCCCCTTGTCAGCCCTACCCTTATAAGGGGGGAGGATAGGGATACACAAGCACTTACGGACATTTTAGAATCAGCAAGACTTCTAAGCATTTTTAGAGGTACTCATGTTTGGGGAAGACACGCCAGTTTGAGTAAACACGCCTTCTACGCATTTTAGACGTACACAAGCCTAGTACGCATGTCTAGGAGAATCAACGAGAGTGCTCTACGTATTTCAAGGGGTGCAGAAGCTCGCACGGATGTTTAGAGGCCAGAAAGTCTCCTAACACTTCTAGGGATGCGCATGCGTAGGGAGTAAGCAAAGGAATCCTCTCTCGACCATTTCTGGAGATACGCAATCCTCTAGTACAGGCACCTTCAATCTGTTGCTCGCGGCATCGCGGTGCTCCCTGAAATAGTCAGAGTGCTTGATGCTCATGGTCCGCTCGCTAGCAATATTGATCAACGTTCCAATTAAACACTTTGTACAAATTTTATTCAAGGATTGAAATCATCCTGATTGTGTGCATTCGTATGTCAAACTTGCCATAAGGGTGCTCTTCTTTTGATGATGGGGCAGTGCTCATGACTGGGAAAACAGTTGAAGACTTCTGCTCTAGGATAAAGGTGCCCAACCTTTTCGAGAGTGTGGGGCCAATTAATTGAACTGGAAATACTTAAGTGATCTGGGAGTGTGCAGCAAGTCCGTTAAGTAACCTAGATATGAGCCGCGGACCATTTAATTGAAGTGGCAATGTGCGGCACGTCATTTAAGTGATCTGCAAATGTGCCTCCGGTTACTTGTGTGGTCTGTAATGTACTGCGGGCCACTTAACTAATCTGGGAAAGGCGCCGATTAGTTTATTTTTACAAATGAAGGTTTTAGAGGTCGCGAGCCACATCAGATGACTCCGAGGGACGCATTTGGACCGCGGGCCATAGGTTGAGTATATATGCTGTAAGAGGAGTAGTCAAGCCTCCAGAATGCATGTGAACGAGTACGCAAGTTGTCAAAAATTCACGACCTCCTAGATAATACAATTAGTTTAGGAGGACGTGAAGCATTTCGGGGGGGGGGGGGGGAAGGGCATGCCTTGACCCAATTTCTAGAAGAATAAAGAGTGATGTGTGCAAAGCTGCCCTTCAGACGTTTTGCCTGGGTCCGAAAATGATGGTGAGGCCAAGGGTTTCTTGACAGAATTTCAGGGCTTTGGAGCGTATACGCATGAACAGCACCTAACATAACTTTGCTTTAAATGGGATTATTAACTTTGCTTTTTTTTTAAGCATTAAATGCGGGTGAAACCAGGGCCGTAGCTAACCATTCCTGTGCCCGGTGCAAGAATTTGAATTAAGGTCCCTTCTGGCCCCTTCATTTAGGGTCCCCCCTTCCAAGTGGGCTCTGTGCGGGTGCACCTGTTGCACCTGCCTAGTTACGGCCCTGGGTAAAACGGTTTATCCGCATTTATGAATTTAAGCCGCATCCCACTTATAACGTTTCCCCGCTTAGTACGACGTATATATTTCGTGGTCTCAGCTATAACTAATTCTTAACGGTTTTAAGGTCAAGGTTTTCTTGACTCACTTCACTTCTAAAATATAGATGGCGACACTGAAAAATCAAACAAAGCACTACATACGCACTCAGACTGTTACGTACGCAAACAGTTACACTTCCGGCACAACTCACTAGGTAGTAAATCACCCATAGATGGAGATAGACCTTGAAAGAAAGTACTACTGTTTGCCGCTGTGGTGGCCGAGTGACGGACTCGCGTTGTGACGTCTCGGGCTCGAACCCCAATCGTCGCCACAGTGGTGGTCGGCTGAAATTAGTTTTCCTGTGGTTCCCAACTTCAAGGCGCGAGTGCGAGCCGATCTCCCCTTTAAAAAGTCTCGCCACAGAGAGCAACAGGCCTACACATCAATACAATTATTCAATCATTACACTTTACCCATAGCTAGAAAAGAATTGGTGGCAGATGGCAGCACTACGCATCACGAGCATTACACAGGAACAAACTTCACTACACGCACATTCCAACATGCAGCAATTCGTTAGAAGTTCCGCAGAGGAATATGGACGAGGTGCATGTCTGGTTCAGCAGCACTGAAAAATCACGACACCATATACCCACTCAGACTTGTTAGGTACACATAAACAGTTACACTTCCGCCACAACTCACTAGATAGTAAATCGCCCATAGATGGCGATAGACCCGAATATTGTGCTCGGCTGGAGAGAAAAGAAAGTACGACTGCTTTCCTGCAACACGCCTCGTGTCAGCGTTTTACGTCGGGCGTGATTGGCCGACTGCTTCTTTGGAGGAGTCAAATGCGTCGTGCATTTCGTGGGTCTTCACTTTCCCTTCCTTTCTGTCTCACTCTTTTATTGCGCCAAAATACGTGGATGTGCAGATGGCAGGACAGATAATGCGCCAGTGTAGGAAACCACAAACGCTTACCGCGATAAAGTTACACGTTTCTGCTGGCTCGAAATAGCCCTCATTCGGTTCACGCGGCGCAGAATGAGACCGTTTATCGTACAGATAACTGATCCAACAGACTAAATTAATTGCCATTTAATCTTATTTAAGCTAACCAAAACCTAAATTAGGGTTGCCGTGGGCCACTTGAGTCATCTGAAAATATGCCTCGAGCCACTCGGGTGATCTGAACATGTGCCTCGAGCCACTCGGGTGATCTAAAAATGTGCCGTGGGCCACTGGAGTCATCTGGAAATGTGTCGCGGGAGATTTGGGAATGAGCTAAAAGCTACTTTAGAGTCCGCAGATCTTTTTGTTTTTTCCCCTATTTAGGGGCCATTCAAGTGTTACGTAAGCAGATTTTTGGCCATTTTTGACCCCCCCCCCCTCGTCAGCAAAATTTCGTCAGCAGCTTAGAATATTTCATATCTTCAAAAAGGGTGGTTGATGACGTAAGCAACCTTCAACCCCCCCCCCCTTGTCATCAAAAGTCAGCAAATCCGAAACCCCCTCCCCCCCCCGATGTTGACTTAATACTTGAATGACCCCTTACCTACTTTTTGCTGGTCCGCAAATTAAAACTACTGCATTTACTTATAATATTATTATTTTATATATATATTTTGCCGGTCCGCAAATTACTTTCAATTACGTTAATTACGCTCCGTTTTTTCTGCCGGTCCGTGGAAATGTTCAATTACTTTCACCAATCCGCAATTGGGAAAGTTTGAAAAACGCTAGAACCGGGTCAAGCTAAAGAGATCCAACTGAAATGAGAATGTATAGATGGCATATCGCATGTGGTGTCAGTGCCGTATTGACGCATGGGGCTCACATGATCACGGCACGGGCACTCAAAATGCGGAAAGGGGGTCTCACGATAATGAGATCCGGTTACAACTTAGGAATCACGTGCTTCTAATTTTGTAGGGGTCCCCAGAAAAAATTACTTTGCCCGGGGGGCACCCTTTGATGCTCTTAAGACGGCTCTACTAACACCATCTATAGCGGAAGCCCTCCAGCGCGAAGCTCGTGAGGTCACTTTCTTTCTTTCAAACCGAGCACAACTTTGGTCTATCACCATCTCTATGGGCGATTTACTACCTAGTGAGTTGTGCCGGAAGTGTAACTGTGTGAGTGCGTATGTAGTGTTGTGTTTGATTTTTTTTCAGAGCTGTCATCTATATTACAGAAGTGAAGTGAGCGATGTTTTATGATTGAATTACATTTGTACTGTTTGTAGGTCTGTTTCTCTCCGTGGCGACACTTTTTAAACGGGAGATCGCCTTGAAGTTGGGGTCGTGACGTCACTGAAGAAGGTCATCTCACCTATAGCCATTGGATATAGCAGGCCGTCGCATGCGCCATCTTTACTTTTTTTTTGCAGTACATCCAATGGTTATAGGCGAGATGACCATTCTTCAGTGGCGTCACGAGCTTTACGTGGAGGCCTTCTGCTAGAGATAGTGTTGGCTCTAGTCACCATTGGGTCCTTCATTAATTTATTCATTTACACACATCTCAACAGCCTGAGCCCAATTACAGAGATTGGAAACCACTACGGACATAAATAATACCAAAAAATACAATGTAAAAAGGAAAGTAAAATATGATAATAATTCGTCAAAAAAAAACCACATAATTAATAAAGGCGATGCCAACGTCTACCCAAAAAATAAAAAAACCGAAAATATGAGATGAATTTCTCAAAAATACAATAAGAAAAGTAAACAGAAGGAAATTGATATGAAAATCAAATGAAAGAACAAGAGGAAAAACTAAGAATAAAAGAATCGTGATACCAAAGCACTCTTGGAGAAAAAGAAACACATTAATAAGAAATGTGTACAGTACCTAGAGTGGAATAAGGAATCTTTATGAAAAATATCTGGGAATTCACCCGTATATTGCAATTTTTACGTGCCCGCAAAATAGGTAAAGTATCTAAAATGTTCGTGCGTGCACGAGGTAAATAAAAACAGTTGCGGGAACTATGAGCCCGTCGCTCGCGAGATGGCACGGGGATGTTAAGTAGGCTCCTGAGATAAGAGTCATCGATTTTGCCGTGAAGAACTTTGTGTAGGAATGATAGTTACCGCGTCGTACGTCTGCTATCGAGAGATGTCACCTTGAAAAAAAAAGGGAGAAGATCCGAAGTTGGCGCATCTGGAAGGTGCACACCAAAAGTCTTCCGGAATACTGACCTCAAAAATGTTTTTTCTGTACACGTTCAATACGTACGCTCATCACTGTAGGAATATGGCCCCATATCACTGAGCCATACTCAAGTGAGGGTAAGACATATGCGAAATAAAGTCGTACCATCACTGGAACAGAGGTGAATAGCTCACACGACTTAACGGTAAAGCCAAGTGACTTGTTGGACTTTGTCAGGACGCTTTGGGGGTGAGCGCTGAAGTTCGAATCACTCTTGAAAATTACACCTAAATCCATTACCATTTGAAGCAATGGATGCAATTTTCGCGTGAATGAAACGACACTGCACTTTGAAAAATTCAGACCCAGATTGTTGTCACGGCACCAATCATTCAGACGGAATATATCATTTTGAAGAGACGATCAGTCTTCTATGGACTGAATTGATCGAGGAAATTTTAGGTCATCAGCAAACATAAGGCAACGGCTATTTTGAAGATACAACGGTAAGTCATTTACAAAAATGAGAAAGAGTAACGGACCAAGGTTGGACTCCTGAGGAACACCAGACGTGTGGTTGTATATGGTTTAGAAAGATTTCCTGATGGTGTGGGGGGGGGGGGATGCCAAAATACGTGCTTGCCCTGGATGACCAATCACTTAGTTGCTGCCCTATGTCCAACTAAAATGAAAATCTAAAGAGCAACTATGACATATCGCAAGCAAGGAGTCAGTGCCGTCTCGACGCATGGGCCCACCTCAGCCACCTCAAGTGTAGAAGGAGCCTCACGATAATATGACCCGATTCCATTTTAAGAGTAAAAACATAGTGCACGCTGGTTCGCGAATCTCGGAATCGTCGCCTTGATGGATTGGTTAAAAACGTAAATTTCTAGTTCCAATCGGCAACTTCGCCGACTTGCAGAATCGGAAACCAGAGTGCGCTATGTTCGCGCCCTCAGATTAAAGCAGCAACATATTCAACCTATTGTTCGGAGGAACCAAAGTACTCCTTGTAGAACAAAGAGTGCTCAATGCTTATGTCCGATTTCACGCTCGCGAGCACTTGATCAGCACACGCTTCAATAAACTTCTTCAAAAAACTGCATTCAAGAATTACAATTAATGCAGATTTCAAACATAAGTTTGTTACAGTTGCCGTAAGGGGTTCTCTTCGTTTGACGATGGGCTTAGGCGGTGCTCGTGACCCGAGAAAGGTTGAAGACACCTGTATTAAAGGCACCTACTTCTATGGAGAGCCCCCCCTCCCAAAAAAAAAAATCTCTTTCCCCGGGGTGAGGGGAGCTTTGATTCTGTTAAGACGGCTCTGCTCGCATTGAGTCCTCGGGAGAATTCAAAAAGGGTACCTAGGCTAAAGTGACCGTAAGAAATTGCAAATACGGCTGCGTACGAAATATAACATTAAGCTTCAATTATCTAGAAATTTCAAGTGGAGATAATTTACTTCATAATTATAATTCCAAATAGACGATATCTTACCTTTCTCAGCTGATTCTTCTCAGCACTCGAGGGGTCCCAAGCTTATACCTCAAAAAAATAACCAACGTCACGATAATATTATATATACGTGCCTGCAACAACAAAATAAAAACCAATTTTCCCACACATTTCAAAGTCACGAAACTCCCCAATGGCAGCCGGTAATTTCCATCCACACGTTGTTTCCATCCGTACTCCCTCCACCTTAATCAAAAAAGAAACAAAAAAGAAATGGCGTACGATACGTTTAAAATACCATCAATCATAACACACCTAGGGCTAAAGGAAAGAAGTCACAGGTCTCTTTTAGGCGGGCCGTCGGAATAATTGCAATGCCTGTGTATATACACACACACACCAACCAACTAAACCAGGGTAAAAAAGAAAAACCCTTCAGGGTACCATGATACTCATCAGTCAAAACCCAATCCAGAAAAAACGGTTACATTATAACCATCCGTGGTAACTAAAAATTGCAACATTGTATCTATTTTTAATATGGATAGGCCGCCTAGGCTAAATAAAAAGATGGATGCATGAAAGCTTAATAACCGTCGTGCGGACGGGGTTCCTCGTACAGTATGACAGGGTTCGGAGATTGAAAGGGTTAATAATAATAATAATATACAAGTAGAAAAATGAAGTAAAAAAAATTGTGAATTCATTTTGATAATTATGGATGGGCCGGTACTAGCCGCCCATAGGCCTTTTTTTTTTTCTAATCGTAATACGGGGTGAAGATGTATTATATTGAAGGTATGTGCGTATGATGAAGTGGATGATAATTTTTTTTTCCCCTTTGATGATGATAATATTGATAATCTTATGATTTTTTTCACAAAAATGTGAAGTCTGAATCTTTTTTGGCATGGAAGATTAATTCACGTTAGGAAATCCGTGTTCTTTTTGTTTTACGAGTTAGTGATTGGTTGATGGGAGTACTTGAGAGGCGTGGTTTGATCGATCGACCAATGAATATCGAGAGATGCCTTGACGGGGTGGAGGAATGACGTTTTCGTGTCCGCGTGTATTTTTTTCTCCTTGGAATAATAATTTGCATTGTATTCGTTCGAGATATATTCGTCAAGAAAGTTTTTTTATCGAGTTTGGTATGAGAAAATATAGGACTGGGGAAAGACATACAGTGTGTACGGAATCGAAGTTACCCTGTTTCGAACTGTTTTCAGCTGTAACTGTTCATCAGAAAGTTAGGAAACTTAGTGAATGTAGACGGCTTTTTCTTCAGCCCAGTATATCAAGGAAACAGATATTTTCTGGATATTATGAAGAGGTGAACTCGGAAAGAAAAGTCATCTTGTTTCCGCCGGGATTCGTGCGCATAGCGTGCTTGCCCGGTATGCAAGAGGGCCAATGTTCGAGTCCCGGCGGGGACGGAGATGACTTGTATACATTTCGGTCATAAGCGGACTTAGACTTGGAAGTCTGGGGTGGGGGGGGGGGGACGATGATGATGATGTTCGTCCAGCATCTCATCTCCAGTGCTTCCAATCGTTTCGCGTTTCTCTTGTTTATGGTCCAGATAAGGTCTCTGATCCGTAATCATCATCATCATTCATATATACACATATACATTAAATCGGCCCGCTCCACTTTTGACGCTTGGGGAGGGGGGGGGGGCAATACCCCCCACGGTCTCCCCGTATCTCCGCCCATGCATTCACTACAAGAGGGTGTTTCGAATGCGATTTTTTTTTTCAAACACGTGACTAGCTTCGGTAATTCATTTCTTCATCAAGACATTCTTAATCATTCGTAATTTCCGAATGAGTAGTTTAAGGATGCAGACAGCTCAGAAAAGAGGAATTTGAATTATATGCGTCCCGTAATTCAAAAATGATTGCTTTATGTGTGAGAGACGTTTCAACAACTGCCCTCCATGCGCCTTCAGCATCTCATCTCCAGTGCTTCCAATCGTTTCGCGTTTCTCTTGTTTATGGTCCAGATAAGGTCTCTGATCCGTATTGCATGATCCCCACAAGGGCGGGACTGACAGGGCTGCAACCCCGGGGCAACTATCATAATTTTTTTTTCACGCTATAAATTCAATATAGAAGGGACCGTCAAAAGTCTGGTCTGGGGGCCCGCCAAAGATCCCAGCCTCATCCCGATCTATTATGGGGGGGGGGGCATACTGCATAGTGAGGTAGACCCACACATACAACCTTAATCAGGCGTTTACGTAGTTTAATCGGTAAGTTTTTTGTTCGTTAACAATCCTTGTTTAGCAAGGGCGATACTAGACGTTACGCCATTGCTTCAGTAGCCGTCTTCCGTGATCCAAGCTCCCCAAGTACTTAAACGATGTTGCTTGTTGTAGTAAAGCTCATCCTTAAGATTAGAAGAACAAATAAAAAAAACTGTTACACCAAAAATTCTGAAATTTTGAGGAGATGTTTATTCGACATTATTCACACGAGATTTTTCGCTTTGATTTGCAATTGAATGAAATATTTTTTAGTCATTTTTGAAAAATCAACATATGGGCCCCTAAGCCCAGGGATTCTCTCTCTCAAACTTTTTCCACCCGCAGATGCTGCTAATTCTGCCTCTTACCCTAAGCTTAGTCGCAGTTCCCCAAAGAAGTTTGAGAAAGAATCTCTGCAAAACAAACTATGATGGAAGAAATAATTCCAGAATTTACGATGGAAGAAATAATTCCAGAATTTACGATAGAGAAGAAATAATTCCAGAATTTACGATAGAGAAGAAATAATTCCAGAATTGATAATGGAAAAAATAATTCCAGAATTGATAATGGAAGAAATTATTCCAGAATCGATGATCGAAGAAATAATTTCAGCATCGAAGAAAATTCAGAATTAACGGTAGAAGAAACGTCAGAATTGATGAAAATTGGAAATTATTGTAGGACGGGAAAAACCCCTTCAGAATTGATGAAAATTCAGAATTAATGAGAGAAATAGTTGGTGAAATAACATCCATTTTTGTTTATACCGCCGTTTGCAGCAGATTTTTATTTCCACACCTTCAGCAATTTTAGCAGTAATTATCAAATTGCATTTAAAGCAATAAATTGCAATTTTTTGGCCAAATTTAGTGATATCCCTTATTTAGGATCGCAATTTCCTGCATTCTCCTTGATGATGCATGGTGAACCTAAGTATCAGAGAGACTTAGTATAGTAATGTTGAGAAATAGGATGAGAAACGCTGCCGTAACTCTGTATATTCCGACTTCAGCATTCGTTTTTGACCCCGACATATACCCCCTCATTGTCCGCCATTTTGCATACCAATCCCGTGCCATCTACGAACTGGACATGAACAGCCATTGAAAAGTCCACCTCCAATTGATCCACGACCTATTATTTAGAATGACGGTGGTTTGCTTTAGAACGTATATAAAGAGGCAAAACTTTTGACTGGAGGCCACATTCGCCCGGTGCCAAAATTCTCCCCAGAGAAGCCCAGTGACCGTCACCCATACGCACCCCGTGAACGAATAATTGAGAGATCGAGCTAGCGTCGTCGCCAAAAAGCCCACCACCATGCCACAGAAGCAGCAGCCGAAGAAAAAACAGCCAAAATTCGACATATCAAACACCGTGTTCCCGGTCGAAGAGATGCGCAAGTTCCTGGAGCGAGAGGCCGGCGCGGTTGGCAAGCCGGTGCCCAAGCAGGCCGCACTCTACATGTCCGCCATCATGGAATACGTCACGGCCGAGGTCCTGGAGATGGCCGGAAAGAACGCCCACGCCGGAGGGCAGATCGAAGTGTCGGCCAAGGACGTCAGGGAAGCCGTCGACGCCGACGAGAGCCTCAAGAAACTGGCCGATAAAGTTGGCGCGTGGCGGTGAAAAGCCAAGAGGATGACACCACGTCGGCCCCACGTACGGGATCAGATAGGACGGACCTTAATTTGTATTTGCGATGGATTCGGTGTAAAAAAATTGGCGCGCTTTTCGATGTACAAAATCGTCTCGCACAGTATATAATTTCATCTGTTTCTGTCCGTTTTTTTTTTTTTAATTTCTAGCTGAATTCACTATTGGCGAGCCAGAGGTGGCGCCAAACTCTCGATTACGCTTAGTCTTTGTATTTTGTGAATCTTCATAACCACGCCCCCCCCCAAGGGTGAGGCTGACAGGGCCCGGGACGATTGTCATCATTTTTTGTTTCTCATGCTATAAATTAACTATAGAGAAGCCCATGAAAAAAGATGACATGGGGGGGCCTGTTAAAGGTCGCTGCCTAGGTGCCCTGCTCCTGGATGTGGAAGCTATCTACACCCAGGGATTGTCAAATGGAGGGAAAAAATATCTTGGCGCTAACCAAATATTTAAGGAGCCAAGCATAATTCTCTCTTGCCCTAGTTAGAAATCATACATAGAAAATTTTAGGCGCCAATATGAGTTTTTTTTTAGTAGCCCATTTGGATTTAGCGCCTGGGATTAGTCAAGCTGGTCACAACCAGAGGCGTACGCTGAGGAAGGGGGGGGGGACACGGGCCCCCAAGAAGACCAAAAATTAAGGGAAATCGTCTCAAAAGCTTAAAAACCGAGTATCCGTCAGTTTAAAGGGTCAACATTGCTATTCGGAAATAGCTTTTTCTCTCGCCAAATATCTCATGTTTTTAGAATAATAATGATCGTACGGAGAACAACTTGGCGTTGTTGTTAATCATTATTCCCATGCTGCTTATCACCATTAGCGCCAAAACTCGATAAACTATCAGATAGATAGGAAAAGTGAATCTATGTTAGTCTTTTTTCGCCAAGTTTATCAAAACAGCAGGACAATTTGGCTAATATTTTCTCCGGGTTGGTTCCAATTTGCTGCAATTCTTAAAAAGCCAAAGGGGTAAAGCCGGATTCCCCCCCACCCCCGGCCTGTTAGAGCAACGCAGCCCAGGGCCTCATTATTTTTGTGATTCGAATTTGTAAGATATACGTTGACTGGGACAAATCAAACATTTCCGTCCTAATCACGCGGGCATTCTAGTGCCTACTTTGCTCAAGCCCCCTTGTTATATCAATCAATATCGGGTCCTCACAATGCCAACACGCGGGGCCGTCTTAAGAGCATCCATAGGCGCCACAGGTCAGGTAAATTTTCAAAAATTTCATTAAGTTATCATTTTTGGGCAAAGCACTTTCTTTTCGTGCGGTCTCCGACTCCAGGCCGTACCAGGGTGAGCCCATGCGCTAAAACGGCACCGCCCACACGACCGCACAGCACAGCCCCTATCATAGCGTCCGCGATTCTGGTATGGATCGCCGTTTGTTGGATAATGTAGTGCTCTCTCCACCAGGGCTGTATCGGGCTGAGTTGAAGGACCGTATCCGAGTCCTTAATTGCATGGTAGACCTGCATAATTAGATTTTGTACTATGAGTTTTTTGAGAGCAAGTATGTAAATTTCTAGGGAGAGGCAGGAGCCGACTTTGACATGGAAGGGGGGGGGGCGAGCAGAGAGGGCTGCCACATCCTGCAGCCGGGCCCTTAGGCTGGGATCTTTTATGGGGCTCCTGTATAGCGCTAGAGCCCTGTCAGCTCTGCCCTTGCGGGAGCTATGAGCGTGGGAGGGTTCGCTGCAACTAGGGTCAAAATGTTCGATTTGTCAGTGAATATATGTTATTTTAGAGCAGCCATTTTCAACCTGTTGCTCGCGAGCACCAACAGTGCTCAATGGTTATGCCAGATTTCGTGCTCACGAGCACTTGATCAACTCTTCAATTAAATACCCTGTGAAAATTGCATTCAAGAATTACGATTATTATGCAGATTTCAAGCATGCGTTGCCGTAAGGCGACATGTTCAACCCATGTCCTTCGAGCCTAATGTGGCCCGTGACCTCAAATCTTAATTTTGTGAAAATGAACAAAGCGGCACATTTGCAGTTGACTTAAGTGGCATTTGCAAGCATGGGAGTGACAAAAACAGAACAAGTGACCAGGCCGATCAGCAACCAAGCAAAAACGCATGCGTGTGAGTGACCAAATGGATAGCTTAGATGCAGAGGCATGTTTAAAAATAGCTAAGTGGGTCAGGACGTCGAACTTGGCGAATCAGTGGTCAAGAAAATTAGACTAAAATGGATGGGTGGGGGGTTGGTGGCGGCGAAATTAGAGTAGCCCCACAGGTTGGCAAAACCATTAGCCCGCCGTGTGTACAGGGGCGGCTCGAGCACACCTGCCGCCCGGTTTCGAAGCCTTATGCGGGAGTGGGGGGAGCTAGGGACAACTGCCCCGGGCGGCAGAATTTAGGGGGGAGGCAGTTTTAGGTGGGAACAAAGAACATCATTACAAAATTATCGAATTTTTGAAGTTGTGGGGGTGGCAGAGTAATGTTTGCCCCGGGCGGTGAAAATCTTAGTTACTAAGTGTTCGCACTGTGTGTCCCCCCCCCCAAAGGGGAATATAAATTTCTTTATCACCGACGTGGTTTCGAAGCTGGTTTTTTTTTCGGATTCCAAAATCCATAAAAGAATTCCCTGTCGACAAGAATATGATACGATGTAGAACAGATCGTACAGATATTTAGCTCAAATTAACACCTTCTGGAGATAGAAGGCCTCCGCACGCTGCTCGTGACGTCAGCAAGTGGTCCATCTTCCCTCAGAATATTCGGGGGGAAAAAAATTCCCCGCTCGTGCCAAGTATCATCGTTGCGCGGAAAAGAAATGATAGGGTTCAGAATTGGCGACTTCTATGCCCCACATCCAATCACCATGCTGTATTTGTGAGCCAACCTTCGAGGCGCAAATGCGAGCCGATCTCCCCGTTAAAAAGTCTCGCCGCAGAGAGAGCAACAGGCCTACACACAACGTTATAATTATTCATTTATTACACTTCACGCTCTATGAGTTGAGGGCAAAAACTCATAGTTTAAAAAATTGATTGCAGGTGGCGCCACCACCACCACAAAACATTACTCCTCCTTCCCCCCCCCCCCACTCTGTCCCTTGCGAGATATAAGCGGTTGACCTTTCGGCTGGGCCATGCTGGAAAAAATCCTACCGGCATCCAGCCCGGCCACAGGATCCACATCCGCCGGAGCCCCACGCCATTGCAGCAACAAACAGCAACAGCCACGCTCCCTACACACGGCCTTTAGACTAAAGCAGCCATCCGCCGTTCCCCACGCAAAGGAGCAACAGAACCGAACCAGATGTACCACCATATCCGCGGCGGTGGTCGAGTGGTCATAATGACGGACTCGCATCGCGAAGATGCGGGTTCGAACCCCACCGTCACCGCAGCGACGATGGTCGGCTGAAGTTCGTTTTTTGTGGTTCCCAACTTCGAGGCGCGAATGAGAGCCGATCTCCCCATTAAAAAGTCACGTCACAGAGAGCAGCAACAGGCCTAACGATAAATCATTCAACCATTACACTTCACTCATAGTTAGAAAACTGGTGGCAGATGGCAGCACTACACATAACAAGCATTACACAGAAAACAAAACTTCACGCCAGGTTTCACTACACGTACACGCACATTCCCGCATGTACCAATTCGTTAGAGGTTCCGCAGAGGAATATGGACGAGGTGCATGTGTGGTGTAGTAGTAGCACTACACATAACCGCTGTGGTGGGCGAGTGGTCATAGTGACGGACTTGCGTCGCGAGGTCCCGGGTTCAAATCCGATCGTCGCCACAGTGGTGGTCGGCTGAAGTTGGTTCCCAACTTCAAGGCGCGAATGAGAGCCGTTCTCCCCTTCAAAAAGTCTCGCCACAGAGAGCAACAGACCTACAAACAGCACAAATTCAATTATAACACATCACTCGCTTCACTTCTGAAATGTAGATGGCGGCACTGAAAAATCAAACACAACACTACAAGCGCATTCAGACTGTTAGGTACACACACAGTTACACTTCGGGCACAGTTCACTAGGTAGTAAATTGCCCATAGATGGTGATAGACCTGAGTTGTGCTCGGTTTGAAAGAAAGAAATCGTTGCACAGAAACAAACTTCACGGAAAGATTCGCTATACATACGCCTACATTCCAACATGTACCAATTCGTTAGAGGTTCCGCAGAGGAATATGGACGAGGCGCATGTCTGATTAGTAGTTGTGGTCTTCTACTCGCCAAGAAGGGAATTGTAACACCCATGAGGGCGATTCAGATGTTATTGGAAGAAATCATCGCCAAGCAATTTGCAGATTGCCAAATCCACGCGAGCGAAGCCGAGGCAGTAGTATTCAGCAATATACAATTCTGAAATCGGATGATTTTCTCTGAATCACCCTGTATAAGTATTAACACATTGATTATTGAGCAAGTGGAATTCGATACAACAACATTGCGTGATACATCTGGTAGTAATTAGCTCAGCACGTTTTCATTTTGGAGAATATCTCGCGAACACCCCACCCGCCTAGTTCAGTGATGCGACCATCTGTGGGGTCGCGACCCACACTTTTGAGAACCACTGGTCTATACCAGTGTTTCTTAACCTTTTTCTACCCGTTGTCCCCTTTGAAGCATATTTTTTTTCTCGTGGCACCCCTGTCTTACCCAGAGTCTTCGGCCCTCATCTAGAAGCAAAATCCCTTTATACGTATTGAATTGATTTTTTCAGTGAATTTATACTGAACGAAAATTTTGCAAATAAGATTGGCCTCCAGACCACTGGCCTAGAATTTATTGAGCTCCCCGCTGGTCCGAGTGCTATTCAGGACCGTCTCAACATCACGGGGACCTCAGGCAAAGTGATGCTATGGTAGTCCCATACTTAGCTGGAAATAAACAGCCTACATATTTCCTAATTATTTTCAAAATTTATTGTACTATGCAAAATGTCATAAGGTGGGGTCACTTATGGATATGAGACCCCCGGGCATGACCACACACAAGAGTGGGACTGACAGAGCTGCAACCCGGAGCCTGATATGGTTTTCATCATTTTTTGTTTTTCACACTATAATATAGTGGTCTGTGGAAAATGTAGCCGGGGGCCTGCGAAAAACCCCATCCAGGGAACCTGATGCAAAATGTAGGTGGTGAGGACTGGGTGGGTTCATGCACTAAGACGGCCCTGGTTTTATGGGTAGTTTTGTTGGATTCTGTAAATGTATAGTCTAATATAATATAATAGCTTTATTAATTATTCACTAATATAAAAGCTTCATTTCTTCGCAGTTTAATTTTTCTTCTCAGCTCTCTCTTTCAACCCTCCAAAGCACCTGTCATGGTCCCTTCCTCCATTTTCCTTCTGTGCCTCCCTTGAAGTATCCCAGTACCACTAGGGGGGGGGGGCATATGGTCCAGTTTTTGTTCCTCGGGGTCATCAATATGGCACGCGACCTCAAACCAAATTTTTGTAAAAATGAAATAAGCGACACATTTTTACAGATCATCTCTGAGTAATCTACCGCACAGCTCCAGAGCACTTAAACGTCCCAGGCCGCATTTACAAAATCGCTTAAAAGTGACCCCACGGCACATTTCCAGATGACTCTTGACCTTTGAAGACCGGACACACCCCGCTTCCCATCTCATAGAGATATTGAAGCGTTCCCCAAGGGAGGGTGTATCCGGAGAGTTTTATTATAAAAACAAAACATTTCGCCTCATACGAAGGCAACCAATATATATATATATATATGAAGACGATCGTCAATCTAAAATCATATAACAGGTGATTAAACATAAAACGCCAATCGACAATCGAAATTATAAACAAGATTATGCGATGATAGCCCTCCCATAAGAATCTTGCCATCGTCAGTTAATCGAATGATTGTCAATAATCTAAATCTAATGATTGTCAATAATCTAAATCTAATGATTGTCAATAATCTAAATCTAATGATTGTCAATAATCTAAATCTAATGATTGTCAATAATCTAAATCTAATGATTGTCAATAATAAATATAAAATTTCGAATCGCAGAGTAAATCAGCTAATGACAGTCATCCATTGTTCAGCTCCCACATATCAGTTCGATTGTCGGTATCGGTCTTCAGTAGTGAATCGGTCTAGTATCGGTCCGCCGTCGTCTAGGCCGCAAGTTGGTTGACCTGGTTGATATTTTCTAGAATTTACGAGGTAAAGGCTCAGAAAAACCACTTGGCCCGGGGGGGCCCATGATGCTCTTAAGACGGCCCTGCTCCCCCAACTCCTCCTAGTTAAGGCCCTGTTCGCGCTACATAAGTCAAGAAACCCGGGCTGTCAGTTGGCCCATGATGCTCTTAAGACGCGGCTTTGCTTCCCAACTCTCCCTAGTTGCGGGCTGTTAGTTAATTTGAGTAACATATGTCGGAAGACCCTGCGAGTCAAGTTGGAATCGTGACCCGTAGCTCAAGAATCTTTGGCTGTAAGAGAATTTCTACGACCCATATGGAAGCCCCGCGACGACCCGAAGGTTGAGGAAACCCTAGTGTAGGTATGTTGAAGCCTATCTCAGAGTTTTTCCTGTGTTTAGAAATCAAACAATGAGCTGTGAAGTTTCATTATTGAAGCTTTTGGAACGAATTTCTTAAACAATGTAAAAATTCCATTGTTTTGATTGGAAACGTGATGTTTTCAAGTCTGCTTCATTCTTATCCATCCGCCTCTGAGGAGCGCTCCACGGCTTTGGCCCGTCCCATCTTCGGAGACGACGAGTTTGGATGACCAACCCCCAGTTTGCCCCCGTGTGCAGCTGGTCGGTCGCCATTTCCCTCGCGCGCGTGATGGTCGACTGTCAAGGAAGCCGGGGCAGAGGAAGCGGCCCTTGTCGAAAGGCTTCTTTCCATCGTTGGGCCGAGCCACACGACCTTAACCGGGTCCGGGGCTCGGTCGAAACGTGGCGTACGGGCGAGGCCTCTACCAGGGCACCCAACCAACCAACTTGCGGTTGCTGCTCTGGGGCCCGTCGAGAGAAGATCTTCGATGGGTTGCGCAGGATGAAGACGGAAATATGCCTACGTGGGAACCCGCCGTACACAAAAGGGGTAACGCGCCTGGCACCATACCTCTTGGGTGGTGTGGAAAATGGTGCATTTTTTTCCCCTATTCTCTTCTCGGCTTGGCGAGTATTCTTTGCATTTAACCACTTCGCATTCGCATTCAAGGTTCTTCCGCCCTCACCCTACGTGTTCAAGAGAACGCGTATGCATCATATATGTGGGGAAAAAAACATTAACAATTGCATAGCAACTTCCGTAGAAATATGGTCAGTATAAAGCTTCGTGATGACGAAAATAGAGGAAAGTAAACAGTGCACTTGTTTGAATTTATTCCTCTGGTGTTTGAACGTAATATTACGTTAGTGATCGTGAAGAGGTTGAAGGCACCCATACCTACGAACCCGACGGAAATATGCCTAGGCATCATGAAATATCGACCCCCCCCCCCTCCCCGTTTGCTTCAGTACCTTACAAAATTATAGAGTTGACGCTTGACGATCTCTCGACGAGAGTTGACGCGAATCAACCCAAAGAAGCCATTCAATTCACTGAGGACAAGGTGGAACAGTGGTTCTCAATATCTGGGGGGGGGGGGGGTGGGGCCCTTGCGGTCCTGGGATAATCTAAGGAGGCCACGAGGGAAAAATTAAGTGAAAGAGTAGCCCCCATGACCATAGGCGGAGATAGACTTAAACGTCTGGGAGGGCACGGTCATTATTGCGGGGGCGTGATGATGATGATGTCAATTCATATATACACATATACATTAGATCAAATACAAATACAAATACAACGCCACAACAGGCAAATTGCCCAACGAGGTGGCTGACTTAAGAACATCATGGATCCCCGAGCCCCTACCTACTACTGCTACACCACACATGCACCCCGCCGAACCCCCCAACGAATCGGTAAATGCGGGAATGTGCGTGTACGTGTAGTGCAACCTGACGTATAGTTTGTTTCTGTGTAATGCTTGTTATGTGTAGTGCTGTCATCTGTCCCCAGTTTTTACTAACTATGAGTGAAGTGTTTATGGTTGAATGATTTACCGTTGTAGGACTGTTGCTCTCTGTGGCGAGACTTTTTAACGGGGAGATCGGCTCGCATTTGCGCCTTGAAGTTGGGAACCACAGAAAACCAACTTCAGCCGATCACCACTGTGGGGTTCGAACCCGGATCCTCGCATCACGAGTCCGGCACTATAACCACTCGACCACCACAGCGGCAAACGACTCCACCTTTGACGCTGGGGGTAGCAATGCCCCCCCCCGTATCTCGCCAACGCCCACGCCCACGACAGGCATTTAAGAGCACAAGTTGGCACAGGGAACTGCGAAAAAAAAAATTCGGCTGTGAACTTTTCAGTGAAATATGGTCGGGAAAAAATGTGAATATTTTCAGACTCCACCAAAGCCAGAATCCAGGGGATGGGACAGGTCATGGGACCCCCCATGGATCAAAATGACTTTTCTGAGGGACTTTACCCGACAAGAAATGCCTCTGCCTATCAATTTACAAGCTTAATCTGGAAAGTCTTAATCATATCTCATTATCACGAAGGCCTTCTTCTGCATTAGAGGCAACCGGAAAGGACCTCGATGCACTCAGATAGCACTGTTCGGACCATCTTAGCACTGGGGGGAGGGACAATCTGAGTATCATACTGAGGCCCTCATGTCCATAGAAGATCTCCATGATGAGACCACAGATTTTCACAGGAAAGTATGCGAATATGTAAGCTGTTACTTCTTTGAGTATGGAGCCCCCACAACATCAGTTTGACCCAGAACCGAAGATGTTGCGACGGCCCTGCAAAGTCTGAATGCCTGCAATCTCTCGACGCAAGAGGGGGAAAGCTCACTCAACTGTAGCCATGGCAGGCGCGGATCTAGGGTGGTATTTCAGGAGGGGCGATTGATTGTTTAGTTCCGTATGTTACGGAACAGACCAATTTTTTCCCATATAATTTACTTGGGACGGATGACTTGCTCGCCCCCTTCTAGATCCACAACCTGGGCCCCCAGGGGTCCAGATATCAACCTTATTTATAAATTATTTATTTATTATGAATTTAGTACCAACTAAACTCAATTCAATTGAAGAAAGTCTCACTCCTGAATAAGTTTGGGCCCTGGATAAGACAAAGAGGGTCACGAGAAGGAAATATTGTCCAAAGGAAGACCATGGGCTAAAAAAGGTTAAGAGAAACGCTGAACTAGAAGACACCCAATTACAGTCTTTGACCTTTGAAGACCGGACACACCCCGCTTCCCCATCTCAGAGAGATATCGAAGCGTTCCCGTAGGATGGGTGTATCCGGAAAGTTTTATTATGAACAACAAAACATTGTCACCGCAGACGATGGCAACAAAAATTAAATATATATGAAAATGATCGTCAATCTGAGATCATACAACAGATAATTAAAATCGAAACAACAAACGCTTCGATTGTCGGCATCGGTCTTCAGTAGTCATAGGCCGCAAGTCGTATGGCCTCGCCTGATTGCTGTACTCTCGCGGGGGCGGGTGTGTGACGTCAATAACCCCCTCTCAGTCTTGGCCGCAAGTCGTACTCCCACACCTGACTGCAGCACTCCCTCGATGGCACATACGTCGGGTCGGTGCCCTCCTCTGGTTTTGCCGTGCATTTTATGCAAATTCTGCTCCAGAAACCTGGAAAGACCTATCAGGCGACGGAAGTTCGTAGGACTACGAAGGGAACCTTATCTTCCAGGCTAACGTGTGAGACTCTGGTATCTGAAGGCAGCAGTTGAAGATGTCTGCCTTTGCTCAGGAACTGATCCAGGGAGGGAGGAAGGGGAAGGGGAGCGATAGGTAAGAGTCAAATAATATTGGAAAATTTTCGTGTCCCGTAAAATACGGGACGATACAACGAACTTATACAATTCGCTTCTCCCGACACATCGACCTGGATTCGCACCTGCCGGTGCCCCATACAGCCGCGCAGGTCGCACGGCCAAGGAACCGTCTCTAGTAAAGAACACCGATTATGGTTTCTTTTCTGAATTGTTTCCACCTCTTCTTCAACATTACCAGAGGGTGCAAAAATGCTTGCTTGACACAGCTAACCAAAACTCTCGTTGTAGCCCCGGGTCTACAATGATCTTAAGGTGGCCTTGATATACAAATGGGTAGGGGCAGAAAAGAGAAAGGCACTGCCCCTTTCTCTTTTCAAGAGAAAAAACACTGCCCGAGCGGGGTCTATTTTTGGTGCCCCCGGATGACGTTTCTCAGCTAAACAATTTTTTTTACCTACCAACTCGTATTCGGCACCCTTTCCTAGAGAGGTACCCCATGTGGCTACACAGGTCGTACGGATTTTGTGGGGGCTGAAAGGCTTCAGCCTAATTTCTTATAATTTTTTTTTCATGCTATAAGTTCTTTATCGAGGAACCAGTGAAAAATCTGGCCTCTAAAGCCCCAACAAACATCCCAGCCTAGCGACCCCTGCTGCAGGACGTGGGTGCGATAAATGCATCCAGTCTTCCCGACTAGGCCAGTACGACCTATAGATATTGTATCCTACGAAGTAATGAGTATCGTATATACCGGGAGACTCGAAATGTTACGCCGTCCGTAATAGCAGGTTTTTTTTTTTTGCTTTTTATCATTTGTAGTGAATTCACAATCGCAATAACAATTTTAAGGGAATTAAAATTATTAATTTAATACGCTAGAATACTTTAAAACATTCATTTTTCAAAAATGTTGTTGGTGCTGCTATCTAATTTCAAAATCAGAAGTGCCTAATGTGGTGATGACGAAGCTCAGGTATAAAAACAAAAACTAAATTCTTCATTCAGCTTCGCTCCTTATAAACAAAGCTTATAAACTGACCTGAAAGATCAAACTTCCAGTTCAGTAATTTTTTCAAGACCCAAGGAGACATCCACACAAGCAAACGACAGGTAAGATCGTAAAAAGTGAATTTTTCCACACTCCCACTTTGTAGTAATGTGCTGCCATCTAACCTCAAATTTAAAAGTGACTCATGTGGTGATGATGAAGTTCAGATTAAAAAAACTATATTCTTTATTCCGCTCTGTTCCTTATAAACAAAGCTCATGAACTGAACTGGAAGTTCAAACTGGAAGTTCGGTTATTTTATTTGGGCATAAGGAGACGTCCAAAACAAAGCACCTCTTAATGAGCAGACGACAGACGGTTTGTCCAGTTCCTTACAAGCCTAGCTCACAAACAGAACTGGACGTTTGAACTGTCAGTTCAGTAATTTCTTCAGGACACAAGGAGACCTCCAAAACAAGTAACCTGGAGAGAGGCAGACGACAGATATGAGCCATTAAAAGCCAAAACGGCTCCGTTATATGATTGGCTGCCGATGATGTAACGAAAATGAATGGGTTACCGGCTGTGAGGGATTTGGTGATGAAAGTGACAGTACATGATTGGCGTCGAAATTTCATTTTGTTTATGCTTTCCTTCTTCGCTGATCGTACCGCCATTTTTCCCTCACGTTTTGCGCTTGTTTTTTCTCGGGTTTTTAATTCGTAATTGTCATTCCATGACGAAAATAAACGGCGGCTTTGATCCTGGGTGAGTTGATTCGTTTGTTAAAATTATTCGTAATAAAGTGTCGAACTTCGATTTAACGAATTGTGTAAAACCGGCGTTTCCATACCTTAAATTGAGAAAATTGTTGTATCGGGAGGGGAGGGGGCGACATTAATGCAGCTATATGCACAGAAACTTCCTAAAATTCCTTAAATCAAAGAAATCGTGATACGGCCATCATTAAAATTGCTGGGCAGGGGGCGTTCTAAGAGCATCACGGCCCCCAGAGGCGTACGCAGTGCCGGGGGGGGGGGCGGCCCTTCCCAAACCGACCAAAAATTAGGAAAAAATGAGGGACCCTCACCTGGACAGAAATTGTTGCCCACCAATTGCCATGCTTACTGTCCAATTTAAACCGGATCTCAGTCATGCTGCTCTCGAGGCCCTTAGGCTGTGGGAGGGTGGGACCCCACACGCTGGGGTGGTCGGTGGTCCCATGCATTAAGAGAGCACTAGCATCAGAGTTACAGTAGCCTATTTCCTGCATTAGCAGGTATGCCTTAAAAATTAGGAGAGAATCCAGCTTATTGAAATTTGTAGTCTAGTCTATTTCCAGCATGCGGGAAAACCAAGGTTCAATGAGGATATCGTGATACATTTAAAAAATTGATTTCAATTTATATTGAATAAATAAGCTAATTAGAATAAAATAATGGTTTTTCCACTGTAGGAAACGTTGAAGAATTGGGTAGTGATAAGAATGTGGTCCTTATAACGTTTGTTCACTGTATTCTCATTAATTCATTTAATCTACGTAAACATATCTTTAGTATCTGATATATTTCTTAAATTATATGTTTGTTTGTGTGTAAAGCAAACACAAAGCTAAAACATTTTTTTTTTGTTCACCCCACCATGAAATCGCCAGTGGCGACAACTTTAAAATGACTGGAAACTACGCCAGAACCTTAACCCTTTAAGCGGTTTTTAAAATTTTCCTGATGGGCATCGCAATTGCCACTTATGTTTATAAAAGAACCCGAGATATTTCGGGGTGACCAAAATAAAGTAGATCAAGTTTAACAAGATATCTCAAGATTGCCGCTGTAAGGGTTTATTGTGATTTTGTTGCTCCCACCACTAGAATTTGATTAATGATTTTGCAACTGTGTTTTTTTCCCCCATGTGAAAACCCTTCTGAATTTTGTTGCCCCCCCCCCCCCTCTCAGTTCTGGCCCTGAGTTGTGTTTTTGAAATACACGATTTTCTTTTTTTGTAGATTTTGATCTTTGGAAAGGCAGTCAAAATATTTCTATCAAAAGCAGCATCAGAATGATACAAAATGAATGTGGAAGACCTTTGTCTGTCATAGGTCAGGAAATTTCGCCAGCAGATGCACTAGCCATAGAGGTTGCAAAAGTCAGGGGAGCGGAAAGATGAATGTCTAGTGTCCTGCTGAAATAATAGTATTTGAAAGTTCAGGAATCAAAGTACAGCACTGGCAAAAAGTCACTTTGGCTCTTACCAAAGCAGAGAGGTAAGAAATTGTGATTCTTCCCCCTTCCTTAATGCATCTTTTCTAGTTATTGAGCTTATACCTCTATATTTAATGACATGTTGGTAGCAATGAAGTCATTAGCACGCTAACCTACATTTTTCTATATTCAATTGTGCCTTCTTTTTTTTTTTCAAAAATGTTATAGCCATGAAAACTACAGAAACAATCTAAAAATCAATGTTATATTAGAAATAGTACCATGGGCCCCCTCCACCAGGGGCAGCTCGAGCTTAACTGCGGCCTGGGCGCAAAGCCTTGTGTGCTGCCCCTAAAGAAAACTCTTGCGAGAGAGGCTGACATTAGGGTTTCTAAATTCCTGACATTTTTGAGCCTCCGGGAACAGGATATTGTATTTCCAGACAATTTGGGAAATCACTTATTTACAGTGGAACCCTGTTTATATAACTAATTTATAATACTTTCTCATTTATATTACGATTAGGTTTAGCCTCAATTATTCTATATACTTTTTAAAAAAAAAGTTATATTTCATTTATGTATCATATAACTTCAACTACACTATGTTTTCACTCTGATTTGAATCCCAAATTTTGGCAAAAGTATCATTTCACTCAATTGATGTACATGGGAATTTTTTGAAATCTCACTTAACATATCATGTATGTAAAACACTGCAATTAGACAAATACTTAGATTTTTATACACCTTAGGTTTTGGTTTATGACACTTAACAATAAATGGCAAAATATAATAAAATTTTGCAATGATACAGTCAATAGATTTTTAGAAATTGTGTTTTAAACCCAAGTAAAATGACAGAAATAACATTCTTCATAAAACGCCATTAAAATTTCCATTCACAGATTACTTGATGTAAAAACCAGGGTTGGGTTTTTGACATAAGTGTCAAAAACTGGTTTGAACCATCAAAATCTTAAATGAATGCTTTTGGATAATGTTTTGAACACAATAAGTATACAGTATAACATTATGAAAAACACTTTCATATGTTTCGTTTTATCTACACTACTGATTACCTGTGTTCAATTTACTTAGCAAAGTGGAGCTGTTTATTCAAAATATGTGTGATAGGAGATCAGGGATAGGTTTCATACCTCAGAAATTAGCTCAGTATTAAAACAAGTAAAAAAACTTACTGATGTCAAATAGTTTTTGTTAACCTGATAGATAGGTTGAATAACAAAACACTTTTATGTAGATTAACATGTTTTTATATTTTGAATTATAATTACTAAGCACAAAATATCTATTTTGATATTTTAAATTTTCTGATCTACCCACAAAATTTTATTCCATATAAAATTTCTCGTGTAGCATCTGCTAATACACTAATTGTGCTCATTTATTCTCACCTAAAAATTTTATATCTTAGGTCATATAAATCCAGAGTTTTAACAAGTATTTTTAATCAAAGAACTGGCAGGACATGATGCCCATTGCATATTTAGATACAGCTTCAGTCAAAAAAACCATTGCATTATAAATGCTGGTAAATATACCATAGGCCTATATCATAGTAAAAAAACTTATCCTTACTCATGCACTAAGTTACAAGAGTTTCTTAAGCATCATATACAAGCCAGCACTGCCAAATTAGAGAAAATTTTAGTCTTACAATTTATTATTTTGATTGCTAGATATATTCTAATGTTATGCACGATAAGGGTATCGCTTTGAATATTAGTGATTATTTAGATAATTTAATAATAACAGAAAACAACATTACATATATAATGTAAAAGAACTTTTTTAAATACCTCTCTGTTATGAGAAGAGTACAGCAGATGATTTATATCAATACACATATAAAAGCAGTTAAAGAAAGTTTGGAGGATCAAGAATCATCTTGATTGAAGAATATTAAATCATTCCATAGTTTTTCGTTCAGCATTTATGCTATGCTTTATTAAAAAGTGTATATTTATTAAAAGTGTATTTGTAAGAAAGAAAACATATATTGTCCAAAATAATTCTTTAGAGTAGAAAGTTATTTTACAATCATATTAAGTATTTATTCTTTGTATAACAGTCACTTTGAACATTACATGTAATTAACATATGCATTTCCAATGAGAATTTTTATATTGAAAAGCAATATTTGAGATTTTTGATGTGAATGTTTAAACCGTCAAAAACTTGCCAATCCTGGTAAAAATGCAACTCTAAAGTGGGTATAGCTTCGGTTCTAAGCGTCAAAGACCTGGTTTGGAATCACAAAAAATGGGGCTTTCATAAAAAGAAAAAAAACAAAGCAATATTTTTTTCTTCCAAAATAAGGACTCGTATAGTTTCTGATAACAATAACCAATTGATAACTATAGCCGAAAGAAACCCAGAAACCAAATGATGATCTTGAGTCCTACTTGGTCAAACAGGATACATGAAAACAGGGCAACTCCATTTTACATATAGCTCAGGGCTTGGCAAATCTCAGTCGACATGGTGATTATAAAATGGGTAAATGGTCGCCTGAAATTCATGTGATTGTTAAAATGGAGTCTAAGGGTGGCACAAAATTTTCTGATTTTATTGCAGTGTGCCTTTCAACATCAGGAGGAGTCATTAAGTCTCTGAAAAGTCGAAAAACATTATTTAGGACTGTTTTGAGGAAAAATCATGCTGGGTTTTTTTTTTAAATTCAGTCATGTGTTTAATTTATGTACTGTATGTGTTCCATAGATCCCTCGAGACAGTCTTTCAAGCAAAAACTGGATTTGGATAATTGACTGAGAATTTGAAGTTTCTTTTTTTGATCTTACCTTTTGTGTGCCTGCATTGCCGGAAATTCATTACAAAAGCAGCTTCACACGTCCATGGATTATAGCAGCTAATAATATTCAGATAGCCTATCGATGTCATGTGCAAGCAAAAATCATCATCCAGAATACAGAAATATTTGTCAATGGTGGGGGGGGGAGAGGGGTGTTACATTTTTTAATGAACTTTTGTTCATTGATAGTTATCAGGACTTATGGCTTTTTTTTTTTTTTTTTGTTATGCTTGGTGATTCATTGATAGTTTTTGCCTATGTTACAATATTGGTCCATTCTATATTTTATATTAGTGATTGATAGCAATATCCAAATGATAGCATTATGCATGATTTCAATAAACCGCGTCTACTGTATTGTGTAAGAAGAATTTTGGCCTCCTCCGATACCCTCCACCTCCCTTGTCAGCAAAATTTTAAATATATTATAATAATGATTTCAAATATTTTCAGAAAAAAATATTACAAAAGAAAACACCTTTTATGTGCTATTGTAATCATTTTCAATAATTTTAAATCATTTTTTTAAAGGTTGGTAACTCAAAGTTTTTCTGTAGGAAATTCCTTGTCCCCCCCCCCCCCCCCCTCAGAAGTCAATTCTGCTCAAGTGTATTGTAGCACGTTTTTTGTTCCATGCATGATGCTAAGGTGAAAATGGGGTTTCACCTGTTCTGCCATCTTTTTAAAACTATCCCATCTCTTTTGGAACACCATCTGTTTGCTCACCGTCCTTGCTTGAGTTAAAAACCTATTCCCAGCATCAGTCCTCGCTTGGGAAATTTCCCTGTTGTGGCCTTTCAGTTTGTATTTGTATTATTAATTGTTAAATGAATGTTTTTTCATCATAACTGCTTGTCTAGTATTTTACAATTGTTTTCATTCTATTTTCAGATAAAATGAAAGCTGGGGTCTTTCTCCACAAAACACTAGATGATATCAGAGATTCATTAGTTTCAGTTCTGGAAATTAAACATTTAATCACCAAAAAGACAACATTCAAAAGGAGTTTGACACTTTTATGCTAAGAAAGTAAAAATGATCAAAAGTTTAGAAAGTCCTTTGCATGTGCATAGTGGCTGCAATCATACGTATTGTAAATGAACATTAGTTGATATTTTTTCATCAATAAATACTTCAATTTCAATTTATTTTGTGATTTATTTATAAAAATGATGTGAAATTTCCATTGAACTCTCAAGTCTTGCTAGGATTTGGAGCGGAGGTGCTTTTGAACTTTTTCTAAACAAGTCTGATTCCTATCCTTTGTTACTGTATTAATTTATATTCACTAGCTTATGAATTTTGATATTCGAGAAGTGGAAAGATATTTTGAACAACATTGAATTTTGAAAATATAAAGGTATTTGGGTATTGCTTTTTTGGCAATAATGGTAGCCTATACAAAAAAAATGTTATTACCCTTTCAGACCTTGAATTCAATGATAACACACCTACAATCCTTGAAGTCAGGGCTGAACTCACTAAGTTAAAAAAAAAAAATCTACAGTGAGAAAAAGTTTACCACGTTTGTGCTTTCCGGGATCCAAGTCAATTAGCTCGAGAAAAACGCCAGTGACACAATATTTCTTGCACTATCTTTACAGCAGGGGGCCCACTAACTCTTTTCCCATAATATTTAGTGCAAAGCAATGTAAAAACAATAGGTTGCTTGTTTTCCCATCCAAGCCATCATTCCTCTAGTGATTAAAGCACAAAACTTGGGTGAAACCTGATAACGTGAGCGCATACAAACAAACGAAATTTTGAATGGCTCAATTTATTTGTGCAATATTTACAATACTTCAAGTGTAAAACCAAAGCATAGAAAGACTGGCACCGAAGAATTTAATTTGATAGTTTGTTGTTCGAACATCATTTCATTTTGTGTCAACGTCTGTTTTCCAGCAATTAAAAAAATCTGCCAAATTACTGATCTCCCCGTTGGTCTCTGCTTAGTAGCGTACGCAGGATTTTCTTAAGGAGAGGTGCTCATTGTTTTTCACCGCAAAAAAACAAAACCACTGATAGCTTGGGGAGGGCATATAGGTTCCCTGAGCACCCCACCCCCCCTTGCGTAGGCTTTTGCTTGGGGGGGTTTTGAACCCCCATCTTGCGTACGTCAGCGGTTCTGCACTTTTTTTGTCAGTATGTTGCACATTAGTACAGCATACTCAGTGTATATATATACATAATGATGAAAACTAATTAAAAATATGAACATATAATAAATAAAAAATTATGAAAATTTAGAATTGTAAGAGATACATTATTAAAATCTAATGTGAGAGTTAATTATAACCCCATTGTTGAAAATTTAGAATGAATGAAAGAAATACGCAATTGAATATTTATGACAAGTAATTATAAAATTGTATTTTTGAAAAAATTTTGAGAATCAGTAAAAGCCTTCAATTGTCCATCAGTGCCAAAGCTGCATTAAGAGTACAAACTTACAAGCGGCTTTGATCAGTGCCGGGAGGTGGGGGAGGTCCATCCCCTCAAAACCTAAGAAAATGACAGAGATATATGTTATATCATGGTATATTCGTTTGCTCTCTATTACTCTGTCCCCTCCCCTCAAAAATAAATTTCTGGACAGGGCCGCAACTATAGATGCTTAGTTAGCCGATGCAAGCACGCATTTTGGTGCCTCGTCCTTCTAATATTGAAGGTGGGGTTAATAGATTATATTTGCGCCCCCCTCTGGTCCGGGACACCAAATTTGTTTGCTGCCCTGGTCCTGGGGTCCATTTGATCTAGTGGCTCTCTTATTGTTAAAACACTATACTGATAAGAATCATGACGAAACTTTTTTCGCTTATAAGCTTGGAAGTGAAAAGAGTTCAGTCCGTGTGATTACACGGACCAACCGGAATCTTGCCATTGACCCTTCGCTTCAACATTACTTTAATGCAAGGATACTCAATCTTTACGAGAGCGCGGGCCACTTCCTCGTTGATTTGAAAATGTGTCACGGGCCACTTAGTTCATGCGGAGATGTGCCGTGGGCCACTTGAATGAGCTGGGGCTGGACCACGGGTAACGAGTGATATGTGGAACAGCACCGCAGGCCGCTTCCGTGTTCTGGAACTGTGCCGCACATCACTTAAGTGATCTGTAAATATGTCGTGGGTCACTTGGCTGATTTGTAAATGTGTCGCGGGCCACTTGAGCGATGTGAACTGTTCCAAAGGCCCCTTAAGTGATCTAAAATGTGCCGCGAATCACTAAAATGATGTGGAAATGTGTCGGGTTCGCTCAAGTGTTCTACACCATGCCGCAGGTAAGTAATCTGTGTATATGTCGCGGGTCACTTGAGTGATGTTAAACTGTTCCAAGAGCCATCCAAGTTCTCTGTAAATGTGCCACGGACCGTTTAAGTGTGCTCTGGAACTGTGCGGCGGTCACTCAAGTGATCTGAAAATTTTTACAAAATTAAGTTTGAGGTCACAGGAGACATCAGATAAGTCCGAGGACCACAGTTGGCCATGGTTTGAGCATGGTATGAAACAACAGCACAGTAGTATTGAATGCAACCAATATCTCAAAACGAGAAATTTCATGGATGGGAAATTTTCATTAGAATTAAAAATTCACGGTTTGAAAAAAACTTTTTTCTCTCGAAGGCGAAAATCCACAAAATGCGTATTTTTACTAGAAATGACGTGATAACGGGGGAAATTTTGCAATCTTCTGAGTTCTATGTAACTTTGTCCCGTAAAATACAGATTACATGGTCATAAGACTTCCAGATACAATTCTGTTTTGAAAGGTAGCAACGTAAGGTCATCTTGGCGATTTGTTTCTACGATGGAAAAGTATAATTTCTTGCCAAATATGATCAACTAATGAAACCACGTTTCTACGTTTATACTGACGTTACTCCTTCATCAGTCAATCATATCACTGAGCCGTTTTGGATTTTAACGGCTCGTCTTATAAACTGACCTGAAAGATCAAACTTCCAGTTCAGTTATTTTTTAAAGACCCAAGGAGACCTCCACACAAGCAAACGACAGGTAAGATCGTAAAAAGTGAATTTTTCCACATTCCCATTTTTATAGTAATGTGCTGCCATCTAACCTCAAATTTAAAAGTGACTCATGTGGTGATGATAAAGTTTAGATTAAAAAAACTATATTCTTTATTCCGCTCTGTTCCTTATAAACAAAGCTCATGAACTGAACTGGAAATTCAAACTGGAAGTTCGGTTATTTTATTTGGGCATAAGGAGACATACAAAACAAAGAACCTCTTAATAAGCAGACGGCAGACAAGAAGTCGTTCTGTTCGGTTCCTTACAAACTTAGCTCACAAACAGAACTGGAAGTTTGAACTGCCAGTTCAGTAATTTCTTCAGGACACAAGGAGACGTCCAAAACAAGTAACCTGGAGAGAAGCAGACGACAGATTCTGATGAGGATTGAATTGACTTGAATGATTAATGTCCTCTATACCTGGGCTTGCATTGAGCTTATATTACTGGAGGGAGTATCGCTAGTCGCCGCGACGGCAGCGCCATCAAATGCAAGGAAATCGCGTGACTCGGTGGAAACAAAGTTCCCGCCTGGCAATTTGCCCATAAAAATGTACAATTCGGTCTCTAAATATTGGGTTTCAAAGATTTAAAAAAAGGACGGAGAACTCATCGCAAGGTGAAAAAAGATTAAATTATTTATTTCATTAATACTGGAATCATTTCTTTCTCATTAATACTGGAATAATTTCTTTCATTAATACTGGAATCATTTCTTTCTCATTAATACTGGAATGATTTCTTTCTCATTAATACTGGAATACTTTTTCTCATTAATACTGGAATGATTTCTTTCTCATTAATACTGGAATGATTTCTTTCTCATTAATACTGGAATGATTTCTTTCTCATTAATACTGGAATAATTTCTTCCATTAATACTGAAATCATTTCTTTCATTAATACTGGAATAAAAGGGGCCCCTTTTGTAATGATCCGGAAGGCGCTCCCCCCATATCTCCACCCACGATTCGGAGTCATTTCGAGAAACACTGCCATAGAGTAAACATTCAAACATGATTACCCACGTTTTGGAAATATGCTCATTCATGCTTCTGGCATGAAGGGAGAAGAGACGATATTTTATAAAGAAAAACTAAACAAAATTCACAAATTTTCTAATCATAGATTTTTTTATTTCCCTTTTTTTTATGTTTTCAATGCAAACGAGAGAGTCGTAATAGTATTGAATGTGACACATATAATTGGTCGATGGATATTTTAAATTGTAATATAAAGTATGTATTACATTCGCAACAACTTTTTTTTTCTTCTTTAACAGCAATAAAGGTAAAAACAACATTCATTTTACACACACGCACACATTCACATGCACACACACAACATGAACAGAAAAATCTATGATCGATGATGAGTTTTTTTTTGTTTTTATAATTGAATCTTCCGAAAATTCATAAACAAACGAAAAATAAATAACAAACGAACCATTTCATGATCTAATTATAAACGAAGATAATGTTTTTTTCTCGTAGGATAAACATTTATGTAATGCAAACATTTACATGACGAACGCTATAAACAAAGATTACCAGCTGAAAAAAAAAAAAATGTACGGGGTAATGCAGAAATTTCCAATAAATGACGATCATTTCGTAAATTTCCTCGATATCTTCATATAAAACCCATGCACAATATTAGAAATTTTTCATAAGTCCAATTTGGTCTAATTATTGTTGTAAACAAATTGATATGCATCGAGAGAGAAAGCTTTACAGTTAATTTTATAATGTAAGCGATTTTTAACCTTCACCGTATCTATTATCATGATTATAAGAGAGTGATATGCAAGGGGATTGTTAATTATTTATGTAAATCACTGGTAGTCAAATATTTATTGATTTATCAAATTCTTTTTTGGACCACGTCTCTAAATTAATTTGATTTGGAAAAACAGCAAAATTGATATGTGCAATTTTTAAATGTAGAATCGTACACGAAGAAACTGTAGGAAATTAATTAACATTAAGAAAACATGTTTTAGCACCTAAAATTTTGTTCCGCTGATAACAGAAAAACTTGTAATAACAAGACACCAAACACCATCAGTAATAATTAATACATGAATATCAATTGAATTTATATCAACAGGAAAACAAGCACCATTCCCGATTTTCAGCATTATTTTCAAGGTACTTCAATCAAAACATAGACAGGTATTTGGAAATTTACGGTGAATGTGTAGCAATAAGAATGGTGTTCATGAATACAGGCCCCATAGCCAGAAATTTCATTCAGGGGGGTGGGGGACCAAAGTGGTAGAATAACAGATTGTGTCTATCAACACCGTTTTTGGGGAGGGGGACCAGACCCCACACTACGGCCTTGCACGACTATGGGTTGAAATGGTGTTCTTAACACCTTAAACCAGTGATTCTCAATGTGGGCATTAACGCCTCCTTGGGAGTGATGGGAAGTTTTGGGGAGGCGGTAGAAGCTACGGGTATAACATAGGATCCTATGGTTAGATTCATTGGGGGGCAATGGGAGAAAAAAAAAAGTTGGGAAACTATGTCTTGGACACTTAGAAAATTGGCAGATCTGCATTTTTCATTTTTTTAAAATCAATTTCGTACGAATATATGTCTTAGACCAACCCTATTCTGGGCCATTGCTGAAAACTGCCACTTCTTGACCACCTTACCACCTACCTGCATTATTGCCAACTTAATCTATGTTTAACATGAACAACCAATATGTGTATTACAAATTTTTTTTTCTAAAATAAAAATGACAGATTTTTATATTTCATTTTGACAAAAACCTGCATGAAAAACATTGTGTTTCAAATTTTACACCCAAACACACAATAGGACACATAACTAAAATACACAGGTATAGTCGCAATTATGAAATAAGCATAATTTTCTATTGCGTTTTATCTTCTTCATGGCAGGCAAGAAAAAACAAAATATATAATTGCACAGAGAATTATACATATTCAAAACAAAACATGCTCGTAATTCGTGATATGCATTGCATTTTTTTTTCACTCTACTCCCAACAATATAGATTCGGATCATATAACATGTGCCAGAGACATTATATTAACACAAATTCTCAAGAAAGATGGGATAAAAGATGATTGATGCTGATGATTAACATAAATAATTTCATTTAAACGTGTTATATGATCAGACCAATGAAAGAAAAACTTAAAAACGATAAATAAAAAACAAGCGTCACAAACAAAACATAACATCTCAGATCACATTTTTGTGTACAAAGAGGTAGCGAAATCAATTTATTCCATCCTAAAAATTAACACCATATATTCCCGCTACAGCACCCTATGGCTGAACTCATTCAGATTCGATTTTGAATTGAATATTTTTATTTTTTTTTTTTCGATTCCTTCGCATGCACTCTTAAGCATAAATCTCACATCTGGAAGCGATGCGAGTTATTCCTGGCAAATATATCTCTTATTCACATACAGATGAATGAATGACATTGGACTCTGAACATTCACTAATAATGATAATTATTTAACATTCACTTTCTCCGTTTCTGTTCATTTTGACTATGATTCGGTCAAAGATCAGACAATAATAAAAAGGGAAGAAAATAAAAAAAAGAGAAAAATTGAAAGTTTTCATTTAGTCAGTTGCATCCAGCTGTATTTGTCGTTATTGTAGTATTTACCGCTAAAGGAAACAATGATTTGAAACTCTTTCGTGCCATAGTCAAAATTTCGAACAGTGTTAAAAACAAAATTACAGTGGAAAATAATTTTTCCACCAAGTTAATGGACATAAGATTTATGATAATTGGTTACCGCGATTCGATTTCGGTCTATTTATGTCTCTAACTACCTGAGTAAAATGTCTCTCACATTTTTGCAGATTGTAGTTTCTTTAGCGTTTTAGCTGTCGATTGTAATAGCTGCCAAGTTTACACATTACTTGAAAAAAAATGAGAAAACTCGTAAATGCAGTTTATAAAATGTTCATATTTGAACGACTAATTCTACAGTATGTTTGAAATTTATATTCAAAAGCCGCCAAGGTTCTCTTTCAGCAAATGAAAGTAAATAAAATTAAACTAAATTCCCATTGAAATTAAACAAATTTCAGACGTACTGAAAAATTAGGCTTTCTAATTTGAATGTTTTATCAATTGCAGCTGATAGGGTTTTCGCAGCCATCATCAGAGTGACATGGCCATACTGTCGGCATCAGGCAAAAGTGTATTTGCCGTACGGCCATTTTGCTCCTGATGATGCCAACCACTAGCATTGGATAAACATTGAAGGGAAAAAACACGAACTAACGAAAGCCTTTAAGCCCAATTTTTTTAAACAAACGTGTAAACATACTTCATACATATTTAGTTAAACCTTTCGTAAGCGACATCTCTATGGCAGTGAGTGTAAAGTTACACAAAAAACGCTGTAAAACACAAAAAGCTATAAAAATACCTAGCTCATTCAACAGATGTATATATATATATTTTTTGAAAAACAAACGTTTCAACGTGTGTAACAAAGCACAGCTGAATGCACCTGAATACTTTCATTTGTAAAAAATATCGATCTCCGAAAACAATCTCTGAAAAAACTAACAAAGTATATATAATATTTATATATGTATATATATATCACAATTTTTTTTTCTTCACCTAACGCTCCAACAACAAGCTTTATGACGATCTTTGGTGTGAAAAGTCCGAAATGAAGTTCATCTCTTCCCGACACGTCACCACAATTGAGCACCAGTTTCAAAAATTTGAATACGAAGTCTTCATTATGAAATAAGAACGTAAAAAAAAAACTAGAGCACTTGTCATCACCCGTGAAGTGCCAGTGGAACGAAGGGGGGCGCTGCTCAGAATTGTGCTCACATATACTATGAATATTTTTTCTTCTTCATAATATCAATCATTTTTGAAATTAAAAGGAACTTCATAAGGCTGATCAAGTTCTTTACACGCACACACATATATATATTTTTTACCTCACAGCCTTCTGGAGGGAACGATGAAACGGCCTTGGATACAAAAAAGACGCAGGCGCTCGAGAAAACCCCTCTAATAATTTTTTTTTTTTCGGTGGGTTCCTCAGGGCTGTCTTTCTTTTATGAAGAGATGATTGCGCGACCATGCATTTTAGCACAGAAGACCGCTCAGCAGCTCCTGGACACAGATATTGAGGCACAATCTTTATCACGCTTCTTCATAGGTAATGGCTAACTTTTATTTATTTTTTTCTTGTCTTGTTCAGCACCAAAGATATTCAGCTCAATTTGCATAGTGGTCAAATGATCCTAAGTACTCTAGAGCTGCTCGATAGCAGAACTGATACTGATCCTGAAAAAATAACGAGCACATGCTTTAAGAATACAATTATTATATAATTACAGTATGCACTTTTATGTGGGATAATTTATAATTCAATGGTAGGAGATCGAATTTTATCATGTGAAGAGTTGTTTTCTTCAATGTCTCCAATTTGTATCAAAGCACCTCAAAATGAAGCTCCTCCGTACCATCATCTGAAAAGCTGCTGCTCTCTCAACCACAGCTTTGTTAGTCTGAAGAGGTGACAAATCACTGGGAGTTAAGTCTGAGTTATAAAAACGGATGCTCCTATTTGTAGGAGTTCCTCTGTTCTCTGTTGCAGAATTCAAGTAAGTATTGTCTTTTGAGAAGAATTTAAAAAAAAAACCCCGATGCAAACATTCTCCTCTTACGTTATTCAATATTAAGTTTTTGAGGCTATTGAAGTGTCCTACATGGTGATTCCACAGTGGCATTTATCCTATACTCCATGAATTTGCTTGAAAAATATTCCTCTACAGGGAAATATTAAATTTGTGGGACAAACTTTAAGAGGTGATATGAAACACCTAAACGAGCATTTTTGGTCATAGAATGTGAGGTCAAATTGCACTAACAAAGAAGTTTATCAGAGTGTTTTTGGAGAGTGCACAAAAGAACTTCACCAAAAGCAAATACCATATTTTTCTGACAGACTTGCTTATGATATAAACCATAGTTTCCCAAACTTTTTGTTCCATCGCCCCCCCCCCTTCTTCAGAGAAATTTTTCTCTCATCGTCCCCAACTCAAGTGAACTCATAGGATCCTATGTTATACCTGTGGCTTCTATCGCCCCCTTGGACCTTTCCATCGCCCACTTTGGGAAACACTGATATAAACTATCAACCATTCGAAGGTGCATATGCACCTTCAGATTGGAATGGATTTTTTTTTATCAGTGCAAGGATCATATGTGCAAGATTATGCTGCACCAAACAATCATAACACAGTACAATCACTCATTGTAGAATTTGCATTACCCAGGTTATACGTGAGAAGGATTACAACATACCAATACCCTGAACCCTCAAAAAGTTTATTGCACTTATTGAAGCAAATCCGTCAATAAAATAATATTTGCTTTCAGTGAATGGGCATGCACTGCGTTGCTTGTACCAGGAACGTTTCCCAAACAGGCATGCTCCTCATCATACAATCTTTGCATGTCTACACAGATTTCATGCAGTAACAATGTGAAGTCAGAAGGTGTCAATGTGGTCATGCAGGTCGAAATTTCAAACACCTTCTGTAGCATGTGTGCAAAAAGCATACATGCTACATTTGACAATGTAAAACTCGTCATTAAAATGCTTTATGTTACACTAACATGTTGCTGTTTCTGTTCTTGTCTTCTTTGCTTCATTTCATCCTAACTAGTGTGGAAGGCATTTCCGACCATGCAATGCTATGCAATTTCAAATTTACTTTGTGCCCCACCTCTCCTGCAAGTTTGTTGCACTGGCAGTAAATCAAACTGTATTTCCAGCTCATTGCGACGCCCTAGAAGCCACTGGTTTAGAGATATCAACTGAGAAATCCATGCAATTTTTTTTTCTGAACTTGCCCATGTGCATACACAGAAACAACATTAAAATAAAAATAGTCAATTATGAAAACAAAATTCACAATACAAGTTAATTAGGGGATACAATACATAAAATTGAAGGATACACTAAACAAAACCAAAAAGAAAAGAGAAGGAAAGCAGTACCTCAGTCTGAACCATGCCAGGCCTTTGTGTGCGTAAAATTCGTACAGTTTGGAAAATATCAACAACACCTTCATACTGTAGGCGCTCTAGTACTATACTGAGAGTTATAAAAACACCAGTTCTACCAACACCAGCACTAAAAAGAGATTGAGGAAGACATTATTCAACTTTGAGTCTTTTAATACATCATTAATTAAAAGGAACAAAACATTAATTGAAGGAACAAAAGTCAATGACAGATTATAGAAAATAATGTAAAATAAACTAATTAGAGGAGTGAGGCCTGCAATAAAATATTTTCAACAATAAAAAAAAATTCATTTAGGAAAAGTTGCAAATTTTACACATAAATGGTGATACATCATTTAATATTAAAAGTATTGGACTCTGAAATATTGGGCTCTGAAATATTGGGCTATTCTGAAAATGAGCCTGCATACACTTATATCCCCCCGGGGACCAAATAAAAATGACTTCATAAGCAGGGTAACAATATTACGAGTGAACCCACATTCACTAATATGCTGGAAGTAGCCAATAAAAAGTGATGTTGCAGGCCGGGTGATGTTAAAAGTAATGACATTATATCGAGGTCTCACTGCATTCATACAGAAATTTCATACACATAGGAATAATAACATTTACTGGTTTGAAGTACTATTGATGAATGAATACCTTTAATTCAAAAAATATATTCAGAGTAAAAGAAACAATATAACCAAGTACAGATTTAAATAACCCTAGAATAAATGAATTTTGCAAGATCATCGACCGTGCACACACTCACCTACAATGTACAGTGATAGGACCTTCCTGCCCAAACTGTTCTTTTGTTTTGTGGACCTGACTGATAAAATCGACGAATCCTTCACCACCTTTAGGCACTCCTTGTTCTGGCCAATCCGTATAGTGAAACTGTCGTATTGTCCTCGATTGTCCATCCTGTATTAAAAAGTAAAAGTTTTAATATGAGGTTGCCGAACAGAACTTGGGTTAAAATCTGTGGTAAGATTGAAGATTTCCATTAAAAAAAATCTTTCATGCTATAGTATAAATATACGCCGTGGTAAAGATGGCTAATGACATTCAAATGCTAAAAAGCTGAAAATTTGCAGATTTAATGAATTTATTCACGAGTCATTCTCACTAAATTGGACAAAAGAAAATAAATTTAAACAAAAAATCTTAGGGACACTTTTTTTTACCTGCTGATAAATGAAATAGTCAGCAGCAAAATGTTTATTCAAATTCATGGTAAGAAAAACTGATTCAAGTTCAACAATATTAAGAGATAGACAAAATGGCACATTCAGATTTGGCTATTTCAGCACTAATTTGATATTTAAGCTTGCAACACATATTCTGTCTATGTTTGTTGCTCATTTTCAAGTTGCGCAGGCGCAGATACTCTGAACAGTTTTTTTGTCATTGTATTTTCATTTGTGTTCCTCATCCCTTTTTTTTTTTTTTTTTTGTCGATTTTACAGGGATAACAGACTTTTAGTTTGTCTTTGTCTTGCTACAGCATGATAGGCACTTAAAACAAAGTCTTCAGATTAAAAATTATTGCAGCTTGTTGTTGCAACCAAGAAACCTGTATTTTTTAAATTTACATTTCTATCTCCCAGCTAACTTACGATCAAACCTTCCTAAAGTCAAGCATAGGCATACACAGAATTTTCTGGGGAGGGGGGCGGTTCCTGCAAAATAATACCATAATCTCGACTTGGCCCCCCGCTAATGGGTACAGCAATGTAGCCAAGAGAGAGACATCTTCACATGTTTTGCAATACTGATAAAAAAAAAAACTGATGCGTGTTGAAAACATGTGCAGAATTAATAGAAGTCTCTGAACTGAAACACGATGATTGAACAGATGTGATTAAAATATACTCAGAAAATGAAATTTACAAATTAAAATTATTTTTATTATATTTTCACAAGTACCAAAATTAGCCTTATTCTAAGTTGGAAACACAGTACTTGCACACAACACCATGGCAAGTTGATCACATAGATATTACGTAAAATTCAATAACAACATTATCCTTATGCTCAGATCGGATATCCAATGTTTCACCATTAATTCTAAATCATTATCGAGAAAACTGGCGCTGAAAAGACGGCATTTTGATCTGAACACTCCAGCTGTCAGACAAAAAAAGACTTACGTAAGTGGTGTGGTGGACGGAAATTTTGATCAATGATATAGAGGGAAGAAAAAGTAGAATAACATCATAAATTTGCCAAACACGTGTGAACAACTAGATTGAAAGGTAGTGAAAATAGGTCAGCTCATTTCTGTGTCTTATACATGCAGATGAAAAAGATAAGTTCCAAGAATGTCAAGACCGTTCAGATCGATGCAGTCTTTTGCATTGAAAGAATGTGTGCTGAAAACATAAGCTCTTTTTTTTTACTCTCTAATGTATTTTTTATTAGCTGAATCTTTTATTTTACATGAACTGATTCAAAAACCATCCAGAGAGATGGCGGTACATCTAGAAACCGATTCCGAGGTGAACACTAGTTAATCCGGCCCAAGTCACAGTAATACTGATGATGAATGCCGCTTAAATTCAGCTCACAATGTGGCCATTTCAAGTTGGTGCACGAATCCATATCAATAAAAATGTTCATTAGCCGAATCCATATTAGTTAGCTGAGGCAGAACAATCATGAAAAAACCTTCGTTAGCCAAAAAATGTGTATGGCAAGTGATTTTATACATAAATTATCATTTTTGCTCTAGATCTAATATGATTACTGAATGGCTTAAAACTACATCCCTCATTTTGTTTGACTAAACTCCTAAAAGCAAATTCCCCCCCCCCCCCCCGCTCTCTCAGGCCATTTGGCAGACCCATCATATGTATTCACAAACTTACCCTGGCATCTGTGACTTTGAATTCTCTCAGGATATATTGTGGCATATTGTATTCAGTGATTGGATCCACAACATAGTATAAATATCTTTGAGATCGCTCACTCGGCCAGTATTGATGACATTTCTCCTAAAAGTAGAAATGGGAAAAACAACTATTAATATGCAAAACATGTACAGATAAAAGAGAGAGTTTTTAAATGAAAAAAGGCTGAAGATAACCGCGGTTGAAAAAATCTTTGAGAATACTCTCACTTCCTGTTACTTACCCTATTGAGTTCTTTAAGTTTTGTTAACATGACTATTATGTTACAGTTATGCTCCCATAACATTCTCCAAAAGTCTTCTGTTGTTTCAGCTAGAGGACCTTGTGTGGCAATATAAGCATTCCTATATTTGTAACCCTGAGAGGAAACACCAATACATAATTAAATGTGTGTGTGTGTGTGTATTTAACAAGAACTCTGAAAATATGAAACGTGATAGAAAAAAAATTACTTACATCTATATAATTGGCATTTATATAATCTGAACCATCCACTCCCCTAATTGGTTGTAGGCACACACGTGTTGACTCATCTGAGAGGAAAGAGAACAAAAATGAAAAACAAACCTTCTACTTATAGGCAACATTAAAAAAAAGTAAATAATCAAAAATCACATGAGATGAGAATAGGATTAACTGGTTTTATTGAGCAATTTTTGGTTCTTTTGCTTCTATTTGTTTGCATAAAGTGCTTACAAACACAAAGGCCACAGCAAAGGCTGTGAAAGGATGCTGATAGAAAATATGGATTCTAAATATAACCGAAATACAGCGTCCTAATATAAGGCATATACGTATCACAAAAGAAAAAAAATATTTAATACTACATAATGCTTTGCCCACAGAAAAGATTAGGGTTATGTATGAAGAGCTTCTCGATTTATATCACTTTGTTTATCGTACTTCTTTTCAAACGCATCAATTGCGTTATAATTCCTGACCCTCGGGGAGGTAACTTATTCCATTTATTAACAACCCCATCAGAGGAAAAACTGCCCAAGACACCACAACCTGGAATTTCCCTTACTAAATGATACTGGTGTATCCTTGTAGAAGCAGTTGATCGAAAAGCAGTGTTATTGAAAGCAAGTTATGTATTAAAGCAGCACAGAACCACATCTAATCTAATTATTTTCAATTTCTTGAGAAGTAAAATGTTCCATAAAATTCAATTCTTTAATATCAATAAAGAAATAGTAAAACATAATTTGAACAAGATCGTTTTCCGACTTTTAATTTGAAACATAAAAATGACGCATTTGCTTTATCAGTAAAACCTCTCACCAGTAATGTGAAGAGAATCTAGTTCAGCGAAAGTCATCTAATGCATCAAAGAAGGAATAAAACCACGAAAAAAAAAACAATGAAAAATTTATCAGGAAATGAAGGGGCTTTTGACTTGGATTTTTCTCCCAATATCAGGAGAGGTTTGTGGATCCTGGAATGTAATACGATGTTAAACCTCTCAGCCATTGACCCAGATAGATGGCAGGCAGGGCTGACTTAAGAGCACCGTGCCCCCCCCCCCCCGCAAGGCCAAGTGATTTTTCTGAGGCTCTACCAGGAAAATTTACATGCACATACTCCCCAAAAGTTCATTTTTGTGAGGTTTCCGGGTTGGCCCATGCATTAGGACAGGCACTGGCAGCAGCATGAAAAAAACCAAATTTCCCCTCCCAAAAGTTTTAAAAACTCCCTTAGAAAAATTTAAATATTCCCTCTCTTCTCCATGCTGCCCAGGTACACCGCACCCCTTGCTTTAGCCACCCCTACTTGTGCATGAACAATTAATAAATTCAGTTTCCAGAAACTACTCTTATTAATTCATCGAAAAAAAATTTTTTACATGAAAAAACGTAGAAGACATATGAAGAAAAAAATATACACAAAGACGAGAGGCATTAATAATATACTTACAAGGAAGAATATTCATTAAGCGATTTTTGAATTTGTTTACAGGGAGATTGGCACTCACAAATTTGGCAGCCTTGCTTGTCATGATACTTAGCTTCTGTGAAAAAGAAACAGATTTAATGATTTAATTCTAATTAAAATGAACGATCGCTGCGCATCCTATTAAAATTCGTGAAGAAATGAATGCCGATTAGTTTATGAAAACGAATTAAAATTAAAAGAAATGGCAGATTACTTTGAATTCTGATTCCATGCCCATGCAGTTTTCGCCAAGAACTGGTTGCATGAGCTGTTGTACATGCGCATATAAGCTGCGTGCAGGCACTTCGGTGATCCCTGCTATCACAGCTTCTAAAACGGCATCATGGGCGAAGACATATTGATCTTCTGTCTGCACCATGTAATTCCTTTGTGCTCTTAAGCATGTCACGTGACCGTAAATATCAACTGTGGTCTCGTGTTTTAAGCGCTCCAGCATGGAGTCTATAACTACGTAGCAACCGGTACGGCCAACACCAGCACTGAAAAAATAGTCAGAGAGAGTGAGGTTAATTCTGCATAAAATGAGCAAAAGATAATTATTGGGCATCGGTGATAAATAGAATTAAAAGAACATATTTTCATAAGTACCTGCAATGGACAATAACAGGACCAGCATCTATGGGGTTCATTGATTGTACCCTCCTCAAAAATAAGAGGAATGGCGTTGGGTAATCTGGAACTCCATGGTCTGGCCATGCCGTGAATTGGAACTGTCGAACTTCTCTCTTTTCAGGGAACCCCATCTGAAATTGCATAATATGATAACAGGATATTATAACTACTTTATATGCCAGTAGCTACAAAACCCGACACTGCCCGGGTTTTCTTCACTTACTGGGAGGATTGAAAAAGTGACAAACCATTGTAAAGGAATGAACTATTACATAACATACATAATACTTTACAGCAGGGGCATAGTCAGAAATGTCCTTTGGGGGGGGGGGGACCAAAGTGATAGAACAATAGATTTGGCCATCTTTTTCCCTTTTTTCGGTCATTTCCTCACAGTTTGGGGGGACGGACAGACTAGGCCAACCAAGTCTCCCCCCACCGTTACGCCTTTGCTTTGCAGCATTAAAGAAGTGAAAACCATTGTAAAGGCATAGCATGTCTAAAACGCATTGCTAGGGAACCACAGCAACCAAAGTAAACATTCCAAAAGTGATTATTGAGGCCCAATAAAAATAAACATTTTTGTCCGACAGTTTTTTGGCCAGTTCGGGCATTTGCCCAGCTCTGACAAACTTTTAAAGTAGCCTATAGTTCAAGTCAGATCTCGTTTGGTATATATGGGTGGTGATGATATATCTAAAATTGTAGATTTGTATAGACAACATACACAAAGACAGAAAATAAACTATATATATATATATATATATATAGACTATATTTCATCTACATAAGTAGGGCAAGATATGGGGAAACACAAATGTCATGGGGGCTATAGTCCAGGGTGGCAAATTCAGAGAAGTGTGGCAAATTTAAGGAATGAGTGGCGGAGAAAATTAGTAGAGGGGCAGTGAATTTTGTATAACTTTCAATAAATCCGACTCTGCCCAGACAGCAAGGGACATATATTACATTGCAAATACGCTACTGACTAAAAGAGTGACCTAGCGAGTTTTTAAGCCTGTAGGTAAGCAAAAGAGTGAGCAAGCATGTGAGTGACTTAAAGAGTGAGCAAGCATGTGAGTGACCAAAACAATGTGCAAACATGTCAGTGACCAAAACAGGGTGCAAGCATGTAATTCACTAAAACAATATGCAAGCATGTCAGTGACCAAAACAGTATGCAAGCATGTAATTCACTAAAACAGTATGCAAACATGTAATTCACTAAAACAGTATGCAAGCATGTAATTTAAAACAGTATGTAAGCATGTAAGTGTCCTAAACAGTGTGCCAGCATGAGAGTGAACAAAACAGTGTGCAAACATGTGAGTGAGCAAAACAGGATGCAAGCGTGTGAGCGAACAAAACAATTTTGGCATAAGGTATTTTGATGTATGCGCTCAAGAATGATATGGAAAACAACAGTGTCACTCTAACAGTTACGGTTACAGTGAGAAAATTTCGAAAATATCAAATGGCAACACCAAGTTTTTTGTATTGGAATGCGATCTCCATACTCAAAAACACTAAATAGCGTTGGAATGGCACCTTTGGCACGAAAATCCCCGGAGCTAGGCAAGGAAAAAGTAAAAAGGACTTTGCCGTGCACCAGAGCATTAATGTTCGTTTCATTCGTCACACCGTTTCTTCGGCTGAGATCCCAGCCTGATTAGTCCTCCACAAGGTCATGTGGAAAATTTGTGAAACACAATGAAATGCTTTATTTTATGCTGCTTCTCTGTCCTTATTGGTTGTCCTCACTTTTAGCCTATCTACCGCCGGTGATTTTCATGCTACAGTTGCCGTTCGAATGCTATTTAGGGTTTTTCACAGTGGAGATCACATTCCAATACAAAAAACTTGGTGTTGCCATTTGATATTTTTGAAATTTTCTCACCGTAACCGTAACTGTTAGAGTGACACTGTTGTTTTCCATATCATTCTTGAGCGCATACATCAAAATACCTTATGCCAAAATTTCATTCAGTTTCTGTAATGGTATGATAGTTAGGGGCCCATATGTCGGGATAGTTTTTTTATAATCACCCTGTATATATATATATATATATTGCATTGCAAATATACTACCAGGCTTCTAGCCCTGGTGAAATTTTTTCCCAGAGCAGTGTAATTTTGATGTAACGCCAGGAAAATTAACAAACACAATAAAATGACCTTTTAGTCAGGATAAAGTCAGGTTTTGGAGGGGCAGTTTCTTTTTTGACCTTTGATGCAGTGGCACCCACTATCATCCAAGTGATGCAGTGGCAAGACACTCTTCTTTCCCAATAAAGGTTACCGTCAAGGTCCATGGGTTTAAATTCGGGCGTAGGATGTCAGAAACATGTTCTTCACCTATCGAGTCTGATGCGACCACTGACAGATGGCACCTTCATTTCCCACAAAAATCCACTGGTTGGAAATTGCCATATGGCGATAACAGATGGAGTTGATGTGCAGTAAAGTAGTGTCACCCACTCACACCCTTCCCTCTCTGTTTTGACCTTAAAATTATGAGTAACAATTCTCAAAATTACAGCCCTGTCCCACCCTCTCTACATGCCATACCGCTTACGGGGAATGTGTTATAATGGCCAAACATGCACAAGTCAATCCACTGTCTGCAGCAGGGGTTTTGACTGACTGACTTCTAAGTCAAGACCTTCAATACCTCTCCCATGGCTCCACATCCTGGAGTAGGGCTCCTAGGCTGGGATCTTTGGTGGGCTCGTAAGCCAGACTTTAAACACTCCCTTCTACAGTGAATTTATAGTGTGGAAAAATGAAAAAATTATGGTGATTGTCCCGGTATTATGCCACACCCTTGTAAGGGCCTCGAATGCCCTCTCCTTGATTTAATTTTAGGTAGATTTACAAAGTAGAAACAAGTGTTAATCCCAGGACTAACTAACTAGGCTTAACCCTGTCAGAGGCATCGACATGAAGAAAACAATGGAGGGGACTAAGAGTTGCCAGTCTCCCGTATATATGGGACTCAAAATGTATACTCAGGAGGAAGGGTGTGGCCTATATTCATTAGTTATTGGGAGGGAGGGGCTCAAATATGGTCTCTGACCCTACTACACCATACATGACCTTGGCCATATTCCTCTGTGGAACTTAAAACAAATTGGTACACGTTGGAATTTGCATGCGTGTGCATGTTGTGAACACAACGTGTGAAGTTCATTTTTGAGTAATGATCAAAGATTTGTGTTGTTGGTAGGCCTGTTGCTCTCTGTGACAAAACTTTTTAACGACGGGAGATCAGGGCCTTAGTCCCTAGGTTCTGGTGCCTATGATGCCTATCCCATCCTTTGTTGATCAATGCACATGAATATTGTGGAAAGCAGCAATTAGGTTCACGGGCCAGACTTGGTCACTTTCTCACCAACAGTAAAACATATTCGACTCAACAATTATTATAACATGAGAAGGTTATAACACACTTACCCTTTGTAGATGGAAAGTTCTTATAGTGTAAGTGGCAAGTTCCTGGATGTCTGTCAGCGTGACATACATGATACCAAACGTGTCTGTCCCCCTGTTCGGCCAGTATTGATCACACTGAAATGTACAACACAACAAAATAAATTTATAGAATGGCTCGTTTTTCTACGTAACTACTGTTGGTATTCAATATAACAAAAACATGGCTCAAACAAGGCTTTTAGAATTCCATATAGTGACATCTCTGTGTTTTGGAACGACACTGCAAATGAAAGACACCTCTATTTAAGGGGCCAGAGTTCCATGTTCCTTTGAATGAGAGAAAACTCATTTACCTCTGAAACAAGCACACCTCTACTTACAGCTGGATTTGCCTAAAGCAAGGTTTTCTGCACCACATTCAGCATGACAATTCTGATTGGTTAAAAACCTGAAATATATATGCACGTGTTTCCCAACCAATCAGTGTTTCCATATTACAGGCAAAGCATAAAACATACTCTTCGGGAAACTCTGATTAAGAGACAGAAAGTCTAGTCTCATTGGCACCCTGCAAGAGCGGATCCAGAGGATGGTGATCGCCCCTTTCGAAGACAGAATACTATGGGAAAAAAATGTCTGTCCTGTAAAATAAGGTGATGATCCTACACAATAAATTGCTTCTCTGACACTTTGCCCTGGATCAGCCTGCATCTGCTCTAATCGCAGCTGAAAATATCTGTCTCAGCTTTATTCCCAGCTGAGGATGCCTGCCTTTGCTTCATTACCACTGCTTAAATGGATGGAAGCCTTCCTTACCAACAGCAGTCAGTTAGTCTCCTTCAAGGGCCAGAACTCCCCATTTCTCCAAGTTGAGTCTGGCACACCCCAGGGTTCGGTCCTCTCGCCATTATTGTTTTTGATTTACATTAACGATCTCCCAAACTCCATCAAGTGTCATATTAGACTCTCTGCAGATGATTGCGTCTACTACCACATGGTGCACAACGAATCTGACCAAACATTTCTCCCAAATAACCTCAACATTGTCTATCAATGGTGCTCGTCCTGGCAATTGCCCCTTAATTCTACAAAAACAGTTTTTATAAGAATTACTCGCAAAAGACTTCCCCTCGTTTCTTCTTACACTATCGATAACTCCTTGATCACAGAAATTTCTAATTATAAATATCTGGGTGTAATTATTTCTGCCAATCTCCGTTGGAATCTCCATGCTGATTACCTCTTTCATAAATGTCTCTAAACACTTCTTTTTCTTCGTCGGAACCTCAAAAACTACACCCGCCACCTCAGACATCTTTGCCTCCAAACCTACATCCTTCCTCTACTCTCATATGCCTGTGAAATCTGGGATCCCTATACTCTCCCCATTAGAGACAAATTAGAATCTATTCAAAATAAATCAGCCTTCTTCATTCTTAACTGTTGGTAATCTTCTGCCTCCGTCACTGAGCTCAAACGCCAACTCAATATGCAACCACTTTTTACCCGTAGATATATCTCTCGGTTATCCTTCCTTTTTAAAATTCTCCACAGTCATTTTCATATCGGCACCTTGAACCTTCTAACTCCGGCTTCATACTTTTCAGAAAAGAATGAACCATTCACAAAAATTGAAACCCATCTTTGCATCCACAGATTGTTTCAAATTTAGTTTCTTTCCTCGAACAATAACCGACTGGAACAACCTCCCCCCCAAACATCATTGATTGTGAAACAATTCCCGATTTTCTTTGTGACATCAATCATCTCTGTCTAACTTCATCACAGCATTCCCTTGTATAGGCCTCCGCCAACCAATATCGGATAAATAAAATAAAATTCGAACCTGAAGACACCTGCCTTTACTCAAGCGTGATCCTGTAGGTCGAGATCGACTTGAAAGTCTGGGAGGGCATGATGATGTCAATTTATATATACGAAAATACATTAGATCAGTCGACTTCACCTTTGATGCTTGAAGGGGTGGTGGTGGCGCGTATCTCTGCCCAATGGCTAGCTTCGTAACTAGGCTGGAGCGCTGCCCCACTACTCAGATGAAGCCCCACAAAATAATGTATACTTACTTTGCATAATAACCCTTTCAGGGGGAGGGGCTCAAGGTCAGGCCGGGGGCCCCGAGAAGGCACGCTACGGCCCTGGCGACCGCCCCTCCAAATAACATGGGGAAAATTTCTGTCCAATAAAATGTGGGAAGATCAAACAACTCACGCTATTGCCATCACATCATCCTAGATCTGAAATGTGGAAGCAACTGCGGGTGGGGTGCAGGCGCATTTGGTGCCCCCTGTGAACTAGAGAAGTGTTTCTCTACCACCAGGCCGCGACTCGGTAGCGAGTCCCGACAGGGCTGTGTGAGGTATGACTCGGCCTTCCATTCACAAAAATTCAGAGGGTTTCCACAGGTCGAGAACCACTGGACTAGAGAAGGCCACAAATTTATTGCTAGCTCTTCAAGAAGCAGTTGCACGAAGGAGCCAAAAGTTGCCGTACTTGCAAAAAATATCGACTTGCGGCTCTGACAACGATACTCGATTTTACGATAAATTCGTCTTGTTTAAAACTTTTTATTGCCAACTTACTTCATTTTAAGCTTTAAGGTCAGATGACAGCACCAACACTATGTAACAGTTGAAATATTTTTACCTGTCCTCTGCTACATTTTAGGTTCTTTGTTTTTGACTTCTCCTTATTTTCTGCGAAAAAAAACCGACCTGCTTATCGAATTCGGTTCAAGTTCTTGGTATTTTTCGTAGGGAGCTATACTGAATAAAAAAATTCTGCTCTCCTATTATCACCACATGACTGACTTTTTGTTTTGAAATTAGATGGCGGCACAAAAACTGTAAATCAAATAGCTGTAATTTTCTGTCGTCTGCTTCTTTTAACGTTCCTCGTTTCAGATGCCTCCTTATTTTCAGGAAAAAAGAACTGAACTTCGTATCAAATCCAGTTCAAGTTCTTGGCTGGAGGAGGAGCTGGACTGAACGAGATATTCTGCCACTGCATAAGTCATCTTTAATTTTCACATCAGATGGCAGCACAAACACTATTAGATTTAAACTGCAGGAATTTCCTGTCGTCTGCTGAGGTTCTTCGCTTTGGAAGGCTCCTTATTTTTTGAAAAAAAGAACTGAACTTGTCGTCAAATTCAGTTCAGTTTTTCGGCTTTCTTGATAGGGAACTAAACAGAACAATATATTCTGCTCTTTCGACAAAAACTGACCATATTTCTTGGGAAAAACTAGAAATGGGATTTAAAAGACAAGAAAACACGGGACATCGCCAATTATTGCCTAAAATTATGCCAAAAGCAAGCAAAGTTGCTAACAACTGCTAAAATTACTGAAAAAAAAGTAAATGGCGAGAAATGAAGCGCTACTGTGCAAATTGCAACGGGTTAAAATGAACTCCACAAATTAAACTTTTAACCTTTCACAAGAATGTGAGATGTGAATATTCTTATTTATAGTAGTAACTATCATAGTATAATTTATGGGTTGAAAAATAATCTCAGTCCTTGATTTCAATAAAAAACAATTCAAGTAGGCTTTGTTTAGATATATTGAAAAAACGGGACATTATTACAAAAACATCGGGATGGCCTTGGCTGACCATATTTCTTTGAAAAAAAAATACGGGAAATTGAGCTTTGGAATACAGGAAAATACGGGACATTGCCAATTATCGTCATAAATGATGCCAAAAAAACGAGCAAAGTCGCCAACTCATGCTAAAATAAAATAAGCTGCCAATCGCGGAAAACAAGCGCCACTTCAAATTTCAGTGAATGAAAAAAAGAAAAGAAAAACAAATATGTGTTTGAGATGAATATTTTTGTTTGTAGTCGTAATTATCATAATGCATTTTCTGAGTTAGAAAGATAATTTTACTCGTTGATTTGGAGAATAAATAGTCAAGTTGGCTTCGTTGAAAATACGTGAAAAATCGGGACACTTTTGCAAATAAGTCGGGACGATCAAAAAAACAGAAAAAACTGGTACTGTCGCAGAAAATACGGGACGCATGGTCACCCGAAGATGACCAAATGTAAAAATGCTGGGAGGAATGCCTGAGGAAATACGGGGCCGCATGAGTTATTTCTAATGTTGAGATTAGATGGCAGCACCAACTTTTTAAACCATATACGCTCAACACACGACCCGCGGGTCAAATGTGGCTCTCGGAGTCTTCTGACGCGACCTCAAACGTAAGGTCGTAAAAACGAACTAAGCCGCGATTCCAATCATTGTCCAAAACGATGCTAAAGGCACACAAATAAAATTGCCAATTGTTGCTAATACCGCCGAAAAATCGCCGATCATTGCCGAAAACGGTGCCAAAGGTAAGTAAAATTGTCAATTATGGCTAATATCACCGAAAAATTGACAATTGTGGAAATGAAGTACAATAAATTGACAATAGTGATAAGTGAAATTGAGGGGGGGCGGGGAATCGGTCTCCATTGTGCTGCTGAAATGTGCAAAAGAATGCTCCAAAATATGGAAATATGCCTTAAATTCTGAAAAATCACGAAAAATTACTCAAATTACTGAAGTGCATGAAAGATGCCGGAAAACTACTGAAGAATCATGAAAAAAATGCTTTATCGTGCAAAAATAACCGCATTATACAAATTCATAGAAATCCGAGCTTTAGCATTCCTTGGTCTAGAATTTTATTCCTTACTGAAGGATTATAATTATTTTCTCATCTTCCAAATTTGACAAATGTTCCAGATTTTAATTCGCAACCTTCGGCATCAATATTCTAGGCAAATCATGGTTTCTCTCCCAAAAAAGAGCCCCTTTGAAGTAGAAATTGCAAATTAATACTGATATACTTAAGCTGACCATATTTGCTCGAGAAAAATACGCGAAATCCGTCTTCGAAATACGAGACATTTCCAATGACCGCCAAAAGTGAGCAAAGTTGCCAATTCGTGCTAAAGTCACCAACCGAGGGAAATGAAGCGCCAGTTCAAATTGCAGTTATTAAAAAACGAAAAAGAAAAAGACAGATATGTGAAATAAATATTCTTATTCGTAGTTCTAATTATCACAATGTGATTTCTGAGTTGGGAAGAAAATTTTAATTGTTGAATTGAAGTCAAGTTGGCTTCGTTGAAAATACGTGAAAAACCGGGACATTTTTGCAAAAAAAGTCGGGAAGTCAGAAAAACAGAAAAAAAAAAACTGAACTGTCACGGAAAATACGGGACGTGTGGACACCACAGCCATACTGTAAACTTGAGCACCACTGCCAATACTTGCATTTCATGAATTGCGTTCTCGAATTTCTGAGATACTCTAATTTCCTTTTCGGAAACAAACGTATATAATCAAAATGCTATTTGTTTTACCTTTATCCGCGTCCTTTCTTCAAGCTTTGTCATCATGACGATCGTGGAACTTTTCTGCTCCCAGACCATCCGCCAGAAGTCACAGAATGTTTCGGGGAGAGGTCCCTGAGTGGCAATGTATGCATTGTGCTTGCGATATCCATCGCAATAGTTCGCATTGACGTAATCGGATCCCGGGATGCCGTCCAAGGGCTGAAGCACCACGCGGCTGTGATCGTAGGCGATGACGTTGGCGTAGCGGTTCTTTGGCTTGTTCACCTCGAGGTTGGAATTCTCCCACGTGAACTGCTGTCCAGGTTCTATGCTCTGCAAAAATGATAATTAAACATAGTACTTCATGAAACAGGAAAACATCCGCAGATTTTACAAAATGGTTGATAATTTCACTCGTGCAATTAGACTGTTATTAACAACAAAAGTTTCCACAAAAAAACCTCATATTCTTGAGAAAACTTCAGGTTATCATTGGCCTTGAGCCTGTCTATATGATTCATGAGCTCCGAAACGGTAATCGGTGGATGGCTGATCATGGCCGGAGTCTGATAATTGAGTCTTCTCATTTCGACCGGGTCTGCGGAATGGGATTCCATGTGACGTTCCGTCGTGTTCGTCAGCAGCTTCATGGTTGTTTCGCCCGCTGGTGCTTTGGCTAAGTGGCGCCGCCTGAATGGTCAATCAGATTAAAGAAATTGAAGCATACGTTCAAGCTATACTGTACAAGCACAGTATTTCAAAAGGTCAATATTCGCTAATGCTTGGGTGGGTCGTTTTGACGATTTTGCGGGTGTCCCATTTGGGTCTCCGATTTTCGGGAGAAGAGGGTCGGAAACCGGGCTGGACAAATCTATTACCCGAGGGGACGTAAAAAATCCAAAAATAGGGAAAAAATATTTTAGGGTATGTATGGGAATTTTTTTGAATGTTCAAAAAAATGAGAAATGCAACAATAATTGCGCATTATTTAAATTCTTCATTAAGTACTTTCATCAATAGATGGCAACACATTTGTTTTGAATGTATGTGTGTGGGGAAATATTATAAAAAGGGAAATTTTTCGTTAGGCCACACTATAACAGTTTTATGAAAGTTCTTTTACAAATGCAACCAATGAGCTTATCCGTTGTATTTGCTCGACTGTAACCGATATCCTAATTGGTTGCATTTGTCAATATTAGTGTAGAGTACCAGCCTTAGACTTTTTTCTTAGTATTGTAGAAAATTTTGAGAGTTTTTATCAAAATAATTTGTTTTTTTTCTTTAAATGTAGTGCAATTTTCTCTTAATTTTCTATATTATCTGCATATTTTCATCGACAGATAGCAGCACATTCATTTAGAATGCGTGGGAGAAATTTACTTAAAAGAGAGGGAAAACTAAGACTTTTTTCGGCATGTAAAATATTGATTCGGACATGTATGCTTTTTAAATTTACATGCCATAGATTTGTCCAGCCCTGGTCCGAAACCAGAAAGGCATACATACACTACAGGGTGTTTCAAAAAGAATCACCCGATTTGAAATGCGTATGTTACGAAAAATATTGCACACAGACACTTGAGATTAATTTTATATTACATGGCTAATCAAAGTTTTTTACAAACAAAATTAAAGGTGCTCAATATGTTCACCTTGGGATGCACAGCATATGTCCATAAGGTAGTCAAATTCGTCCCAAACTTTCGCGAGTACGTTTGCATCCACTGCGAGGGGATTTCTGTTGATTACGTGAGGAACTCTGTCGGATGCGCTCCACATTTTCGTCTGACATGCGTGGACGGCCAGGGGATTTCCCTTTACATAGAAAACCAGTGTCTCGGAATTGGTTATACCAGCGTTTCTCAACTTTTCTAAACCTATGGACCAGCGAAATGTCTGAAACAATACGACGGACCACTTGTGTCCCGTATTACGGGGCATTCCAATATTTTCAGTTTTGTTTGTTTATGTTTGAAGTTTCACCCATTTCAGTAATTAGCAAATATTACAAATTTGCCTATAGATGTAATCATAAATTACATCTTTTGGCTACAATAAGTGATATCCAGTATAGCAATTTCCCGCATTTTCCTTGATGAGGTATCTTGAACTCAATTATGAAAGCACAATTTTTATTCAAACCCATATGGATATTAGTATCATCAATTACCGGAATTGAATAATATTTCATCCAGTTAGAATCGAATTATCAAGTCTGTCTGTGGACCACCTATGCCATCGTCGCGGACCATAGGTTGGGAAACGCTGGTTTTTACCATCGTCCAATGCTCTGAGCGGTAGGAAGTTCAACACCAGGGTATTGTCGACGAAAAGCACGATGAACAGCTGTTACGGACTCACACCTTCACGAAGCTTAGAACACGAAACGATTTCTGTTGTGCAGTCGCAATATTGACAAACACTGAAGTGGCCGAAGGAAGAGCTTTAGCGCTACCTGTCGGCAACTGCGCGAAACTCGGGATTTCTCTCTTTCTACCCGTACATTATTCGATCAAAACGGATTAGAGGCTGAATAGTTGATTTTTTTTAAATCGGATGATTCTTTTTGAAACACACTGTATTGAGAAATTGACAAAAATGGGGGAAACAATGTCTGTACAAGAATTATGAATACACTTCATGAAAAACAAAGAAAATTCCGAGTTGATGAAATATTTGAAATCACAGTTAATGCGAATTCGGACTTACAGAACTGACGAAAATTCAAAATTAATGAAAACTTTGAATCGTTAAAAATTGAAATTAATGAAAGAAATAAATCCAAAACTAATGAGAATTTAGACAATGAAAAAATTCCGAAAACCATGAAAAATCTGAGTTGATAGAAATTCATAGCTAATGAGAGAAATAATTACAGAACTGATGAAAATTTCAAAATTAATGAAAATTCAATCGAAATACAATCATTCATTATTTAGTAAGAAAACAAACCACAAAATGCATGTCAGAAATGAAGAAGAATCATTATTTACCTCTTGAGCAGGACCAGGACTATGATTGAGAAGAGTATTATGAGCAACACAATCACAGGTCCAACGATCCATATGACCCCGGCTTCATCCATGCTGCTATCGATATGAGAGATATCCGGACGGTCAGTCTTATCCCAGTGTCCAGTGCCTCCACTGCTGCTGCCGCCACTGCCCAACACAGGGTGCCCCGGCGCTGCCGGCATATCGAGGCTCAAGCTCTCAGAAAATGCACTGCTCGTGTATAAACTCTAGAAGAGGGATGAAAGCATGAATATTTCATTCGGTCTGACAACCACATGCGTATTGATAATTTTGAAATGACATTGCTAACAAGGTTGGGGGGCAAACCTGTAGATCCAATCTCCTCCAAAAATCTTGGAAATGTTTGAGGAATGATTGTGTGCACACGTCAAGACAAACAATTCTTCTAATGGAACCTTGAGTCGCACTCCCATCCGTTAATCTTGGGACATGTGAACTACCCAACTTCAGAAGTCGCCAAAATATGGCAACCTCGCTCATGTATGACTAGTAACTGGGAAATTTCTTCCTTCCAGTCACAATACAACTACGGGGAGGGGGGAGGAGGGAACGTCACCCCTTACATTTCCAGGGTTACTTTTGAAATTTTTCTCCCGTCCCCCCCTTTTTTTTGGCGCAATTGGCTCAAATTCCATGTTGACTTTTATGTTCAGCGCATGTTATTTGCAAATTTCCCAGGCAAAAAAATAGTTTGTCTTGACGTGTATAGGGACATTTTGTACATGGAGTCTCATGGTTAAGGCGATTGTGTGAATTTGGTTCCGCCTCCAAAAGAAATTTCGGACAACGGGCCCCCGACTGTTGTTAATGTCTCGGTAGTTTTCGACAAAAATTTTGATTGACTGGGCCCGTATAGCAAGCAACTGTATATAGCCTTTCATGTCTATCTCCATAGGCGGAGATAGACATAAAAGACTGGGGGGGGGGGAGCATGATGATGATGATGATGCCAATTCATATACATGCATATACATTAGATCAGTTGGCTCCATCATTGAGGCTGGGTGAGGCAGCGCACAAACCCCAATTTTCATGAGTAGCATGAGAGCTAGACACAGAAAATTACTGTATTACTGAAAATATGAATATTTGAAAAAAAAAAACCCAACTTGATATAGATATTAGCGCGTGAGGTGAAACAGTAATAAGCTCACCTTATGAGGGGTATCGACAACTGCTCGAACGAACACGTGATAACGAACCCCATGGACTATATGGCGATTGACGAAGCCCAAGTAAGTCTTTCCATCGCCCAGGTTGAAATTCTCCGGCATAGTCCTCCTTATAAATTTCGCTGCTATGTACGGTCCAGTTTCGTCCATTCTTGTCGACGTAAGCTGGAAAAGAAAAGAAGACGTATATGAACATTACTATATACAGAGCATGACCGTCTTGACGACATTGCGACTCTTTTGGGCCATTTTGAAGTCATTTGTGATAGTGGGTAGGTACGTCAATGGATTCACAGTAAATTCAACCGCTCCCGAGTGGCGCAGTGGTAAGGTGCTCGTCTTCTACTATGAATATTACCTTCTAGGTCCACGGGTTCGAACCCGGCCGAAGAACATCAGAAACAACTTCTTTACCTACCGATCCTGGTGCTCCCAATCGCCTTCATTTCCCACCCAACTCCACTGGTCGGAAATTGCCGTATGGCGGTATATGATCGGAGTTTGGTGCACGTTAAAGTAGTGAATTCAACACAAACAACTCACTGAATAGAAAATTCATCAAAGAAAATTCACCGACATTTCCTACAATACATCGAAAATTTCACCGAAACGAAAATTCTTGCTCAATGGAGAAATCACGAAACACCCGGGCTCTGTCGCAAAACGCAATATAAGCCACTGAAGGGAACCCGGGCATCTGCAAAACAGAGTTTATTAAGATAGTGAAGATCACACAGAGCTCTCAGATGCTCATTGACTCAGTCGATTTTTTGGTGGGGAACTGCTGTCCGTGAATTTTCCTATCTATGGACTTTCCTCGTTTAGTCAATGAATCATTTAACCACTTTAAGATCAAGGAAGTAATATTGTGTGACACGCCAGTGAAATAAATTCAAACAAGCTCGCTCTGTTTTCTTTCCTCTCTCCCCATCATCGCGAAGCTTTGTTGCAACCTATATTTTTTTCCCTCTTGGTTTTTCGCATACCCTGATAGTGATTTTTTCCCGCACACTATGCATCTTTCATATAAGAGTGAAATAGGTAGGGTTAAGGTGACCTACATTCCTACTTTGTACTACATTCTTATCAACTTATCTATATTATTCACTTTTGAATTTGTTTTTTCCCTCCTTTTCCTAATGTGCGGTAAGGGTAGGACAAGGTTACCATATTTATCGCCGATTCGTGAAATAGAGGGCATCCGAATTTCTTGCCACTAGCTTGCAAGCGAAGATGGTTAACGGCGAATTTTCTCTTTGATGAATTTTCCAGACACGACGTCAATGCGTTAAGGCCCCAACATAAGAGATAATTGCATTGAGAAGAAAAAGAGAACGAAAATACCTCCTCGATCGTAAAATCATCGGGGTCTTTGTTCGCCCATTTCTCTGGAACGACCACCAGAAAGTAGTGGCTGATGGGACCGTACTCTTCAGAAGCTTGCGGAAGAACCACCGTAATCTCCATGTTCTTCTGCACTCCGAACGAATCCGGTTTCACCATCGGCTTTGGTGCTGTAAATTAATCAGAATTCAACGCATTTTCACTGAAGCATCACGGAAATCACATTGGTGGAAGGCATTAACTGCAACTGTTCGGAGTTTTCAATTGTCTATGCACATCTCGGATGTGCCATTTCAGCAAAATTTTGGGCGAAAACAAAATTTCAAAAACAAGATTACCATGTAAAAAAAAAAAGAGCAGAAAATGAATGCATATCCTTACCAGCCATGGCAGTAGTTACAGTGATCTTCGCAGGTGGTTTGAACGATTTATCTGTAGGAATGGCAGTGATGTTCACCCTGTAGCTAGTAAACGGCATCAAATTGTCAACTTTGAGTTCAGTCGTGTCCGCATCCACCGTTTTGACCAGGGCAGGGATCGGCAGCTCTTGCAGAAAGTTATGGCTGTCGTAGAACTCTTTGTGAGCATCATAAGAAATCTGCGAATGGTGGGTCAGGTTGCAATTAGCGAAAATGAATATCAGTTCGAGACGAGCCCCAATTAATAAGAGATATCGACTCTAATTGCAATTTTGAGTAAGAAATGTGTTTGTCAAGTATTTTACATTGTATGTACAGTCACTTCACTCACCTTATATTTTATAGGATTTATTTTCGTAGGCGCTTTCCAAGTAAGAATCATACTGTGCGTTGTGACTTTCTGAGCTCTCAAATGTGTAGGGACTTCTGGAATAGCAGGAGAAAAAAGAACAGAAATCAGCTATTTCAGGTCTTAGTATTCGCTACTCAAAATCAACAAGATCAGCTTCGTGACCCTTTCCGAAAATTTTTTTTTTTGTTATAAAAGCATTTTCACCACTAATTCTGAATTTCTTATGACTACTGCTGCCATCTATTGGTACATCAAGGAACTTGAAAATCCATTTGGATGGGGTTTATATAAAGGAGAATTATATATATATATATATATATATATTTCTTCGGATTACCAAAACTTTTTCCGGAAAATTCGGCTCCCTAATGGGGGGGGGGATACGGGACATCGTCAATTATAGCCAAAAAACGAAGCCGAACATAAGCAAAGTTGTCAGTTAGCTGACATCGGAAAATGTTATCACAAATTGCAAAAGATTAAAATGAACTAATAAGTTCTAAAAACAAATTAATCCTCTATTTCAGTGAAGAATAAAAATGCAAGTGGACTTTGTCGAAAATACGGGAAAAACGGGACATTCTTATAATAATAATGATAAAAAAAAGAAGTCAAAACCCCACAAGTTTACAGTAAAATACGGGTCACATGGTCACCTTAATCGTCACATTGTGATATTGATTATTTGAAACTTTCAACATTCTGTCTACATAACGGCAGCACAAGTTCAATGTACATGATACACATGATAAAAAGTTTAAAATCACACTAAGCAGTGCCGATGACTACACACACGTATATGGTCACTTGCCACGAATAACAAAAGTCTGTGGAAACTCATAAACGTGGGAGTCCGACCAGACATTGATCTATCGATCCAGCTTGACCGTAGGTCAATAGAGCCTATATATTATTTCCAAACTACGTAAGGCATGTCCAGTGAATATTGATGATGTATAACGTGCGGCACGCAGGATAATAAAAAAAACGTGCACGCAATGTTTGATTACAAAAGGAAATGATGTATAACCATAGAATTCCGGCCTGGCCATCGGACAGTTTTGACATCCATTGAGTCGCGGTCACCATTTCACCGAATTCATACGCGACTGGGAAACGAATAAGTAATTAAGCAAAAAACAGGAAAATAAAAAATATCTCTGGCATTTATGGACACTGGACAATAAAAGAAAGGACATTTATTATAATCACGAACGAAACAATACCTGTCGGTGTTACACGGACAGTAATGACTTCGGACAGACGTCCCAGTCCCTGCCTGGTCAACGCCGCCACGCGGATGGCGTACATGGCGTGGCTGTCGAGTCCGGTCAGTTCAGCTGACCACGTGAGCGGGACTTTCCTGTAGTTCCATTCGTCGAGGTCCTCGACTGCTGTCAGGGTGTAGAGCACCTGTAAAACGAACCACGTTATTTGCAAACGACCCCGATTACTGAAATAAATTTTGTGAAAAGTCAGACGGGGGCCGCAACTAGAAAAGGGCAGATCTGCCAGGGGCACCAAAATGCATTCTTGTCCCGAATAGTTACGGGGTTTCCCTTGATCAAGTGTCTGGGCTCTCGGCCTCTTTTCCAGCTGGGCGCTTGTTTCAATGGGCTAACTGGTAGGCTGTCGGCCTCTTTCCATGTTGTTCCAGTTGGTGGGCTCTCAGCCTCTCTTTCATTTGCTTCAATTAGAGGGTTCTTAGCCTCTCTTTTCATTTGCTTCAATTAGTGGGTTCTTAGCCTCCTTTTCCCCTTTGCTTCAATTAGTGGGCTCTCAGCCTCTTTTTCATTTGCTTCAATTAGTGGGCCTCAGCCTTTTTTTTAATTTGCTTCAATTAGTGGGCTCTCAGCCTCTTTTCCCTTGTTCAAGTTGCTAGGCTCTCGGCATGGAGTAGATTACTGAGAAAATTTTCCCCCTTCTGTCAGGGTTTATGAAGCACCTACGAATAAACCACAAAATACGCAAATGACTCGAATTATGCTATAAAAAGTACCCAGTTAGATGAGGCCGCAATAAGAAAAGAGCAAGAATGCCTAACGATGCCACTAGGGGCGCAAAAATGCACGCTTGTCCTGAATAATTGCGGCCCAGTATAGATAGATCATTGAGAATTTTTTTTTATTACCTGGTAACCGAGAATGTCCAAGAAATACGGGACCTGGTCCCACCAAATTTCGACGGAGTGTTCGGACGTGGCGATTGCGTAAACGTTCGTAGGGGCTGGGGGGACGTCTCCTGGAGTGTGGACGGTCACACGATTGCTCCATGGCCCGCCGCCTCTCGTGGTATAGGCCTTCACTCGGAAAACGTATTCTGTATTCTCGTCTAAGGAGCTGAAACACAAATACTTCGATAATCAAAATTATGTATTTACTGTTTGTACGAAAATTTTGGACCCCAGGGTACATCCACATTCGCGAAGTTTGATAAGTCAATTCTATTGATTTTTTTTAAAACTATATCAGCCAACAATGGCGTGTATGTGCTGTTTCATAGTGCCATTTCAAATGCATTATGGGTGCCCCCCACTGGAAAATTGATGAGCTGGAAATACTCGTACCTACACCAATTTACATATTTACTTTAAAGAAACCATTGTAACAGATCTCATTACCATCAGAGCCGCCTAAACACATAGGCCCATCCGGGACCTCAGATGCACAAGATGGGGGGGGGCGTGATAACACCAGATGCGTTTGTGATTCTCGTATGCAAATTGTGGGAGGCTGATATTCCCAGTTGCATGGAGGGCCTCAGACCATCGTTTTGCCCGGGAAGTATTGTGCCTGAGGCTGTGAAGACAACGCTGGCTACCCTCAGTCCCTAAGCCATTTGAGACTTCCGCGAAGTGCCTTGGTGAGCCCCATTAGTCAAGACGGTCCTGCTGAAATACTGCTGTCCATCGGCAATCAGAGGACCAAACTGAGCTTATTATACAAAGAGAATCTCTGTTTCATTTCAAACATTAAAGGAATGATCACATCCATGGCATCTTACGATGGGGGAAGGGCTAAACGGGTTCTTAAAGTGAAGAAAGCCCAGAAGATCGATTTTACATTTTTTGTAAGGGGGCTCAACTAGACTTTTAAGCTGACCACGAGGGGGAAAAAACAGTGCACAGACCGGAGCCCCCAAGGACAAAAAACAAAACAAAACGATATCTGTTCCTATGATTTTCAAAATTGTAGGACCCATCACTTTTCCCGGGGCCCCATGATGCAAGTTGGGACGGCTCTCTCGGGCTTAGGCAAATTTCGGTGCGATGGGAAAACCGTATCGCAGCTCTCCCCTATATATACCTGTATGCATAGCCTCTACAAAGCGAAGGGCCGATAGGGCCCTAGTTTGAAGGCCCTTCGCCGTGAATCAATCTTATACATTCTTAAATTTCTCTCTCATTATAAATTAATGTAATGCGAAAGTTCTGTGGTTTTAAGGAGGGGTCCCGTCCTAAAAGTTGTCTTGAGAGAGGGGGGGGGGGAGGGGCCCTTACATGCACTTGCCACATACACATTTAGACTCGTATTTAAGCAACATATCTAGGAATAAATTAAATTTTAGGATAAACCTTTTTTGACATATAGTTGAAAACCAAACAGGGTTTCCGGAAAAATTTGCTTGATCATTGCCCTGAACAGCACGCAAAAATTTCCTGACTGAAACGTTTCGTGATTAAAACTGAAAAAGTTTCCTTACTACAACTCTAAAAATTTTCTGACTTTCCCCGATCGAAAATTTCATGACTTTGCCGTCTAAAATTTCCCCGACTTTCTCTGACCAAAAAATTTAGAATTTCTGTGTCCTCAAAAATTTTCCAGACCAAAACTAACTTCCCAGAAATTTTAAAATTCCAAAATGTTTTTCGATTTTGTGTTCTTTTCCTTCACAGAAGTTTTTACCTAACTTCTGTCGAATATTTGTACTGGGCCTAGTACAAATACGCCTTACCCTATGTAAGCGTGTTTAGCAACAAGGCATTAAGACTCACGGTTTTTAGACGACAAATTGATACAATTTTACGGTAGCACGTAGATACAGCATCCACTATCAGTGCTTAAAGCACTGCAGTACCCCTATCACAAAGAACTTTGGAATAATAGAATTAATTTTAAAGAAACAATTTAATTTTATCTTCTTAAAATTAACTTAAATTAAAATTAATTACTAACTGAAAGTCAATCGATTTTTCCCGCACACGAAAAAATAACGATACTTAATCCGATACAAATATCAGAAAAAAAAATTTAAATCGCAAAAAACGAAAAATTGAATGACAACAACAAAAAAAAATTATTTCAACTTAATTTTTTTTAATCATCGATACAAATAAATTGTCCATCGATTAATCGATATAAAGCCCAAAAAAATTATCTTCCTACACACAAAAGAAAGGTAGCCTAAAGCGATTTTTTAATCTAACAAAACAATAATTGAAGGAAAATGAAACAAATTTGATGAAAAAGTGTGGAAATGGATCACTTTCAGGGATTCCATTTTGTTTATTGAAGATGATGGAGATGACGGAAAAATAGTAAAATAATGAAAAGGAAACGAATAAAAATCGATTTTTTTTAGTAATTCTTATAATACGATTGTTAAGTGCATCGATAGCTTTTAGTCTAATTACGGCGTTGAGACGATGAAGAAAGTGATCTAATCAAAGGTAGAGGACTTTATTGTTTTCCTTTATTTTTTCGGATTGGACGAATAGCGGGCCCTCTGGCCACGGGCGAAAATCAAATTAAAGGTGGGCCGAAAAGAGCTCAGCAAAAAACGAATACAGGTGTGAGTAAAGGAAGTATTCACAAAGCGAAATACATTGGGAATTTATCGTCGGCAGTGCGTTCTAAACGCATGGGCCCGTCTGAGAACGGCCCAATAATATCATTCAGAAGCTTATTTACAGGGGGGGGGGTGTTTAGCGGGCTACTGCCAAGGGCAGCCACAGGCCCGTCATTTAAGGGGGCAGGGGAGCCGTTGCCCCCCCTGGCTTTTGAAAATACACTACGAATGTATATATATATACACAAATATATAAAAGCGTACCTTTAGTTAGTACATGCTCTTTGCCCCCCCCCCCCGGAAAAAGTTGAAATGACGGTCTTGGGCAGCCAGGTCAGAGGGGCCGGCAAATTTCAAGAATAAATGGTCAAGAAAATTGGTTGAATGGGAACAAGGCGACAACATTTCTAGCTTATAAATACGCGTCTGCCTAGAAATCTAGGCAGGGCCGTCCTAAGAGCATCATGGTTAGAGGCGTAAGCAGGAAGAGGGATGTTCAGGGAATTCCCCCAAGCCAACCAAATTAATATTTCGATGAAAAAACAGAAATATTGAAATAAAAATACCCTTTATATGTTATAGTAACCGATTTCTGCTAATTTAAATGCTTTTGAAGGGTGATTATTCGAAATTTCTCGGGAAGAAAATTTTTTTTGCCCCTCCAAACCTTTTGTGCTATCTCCAAAGGTACTTCTGCGTACACCCATGATTCATGGGCCTCGGGCAAAGGGATTTTTCCGAGGCCCTCCCTGGCTAAAAATTTCGAACGTTCCAATTTGAATGCTTACTCTCGAAAATTTTAACTAGATTTCATTTTCATGAGGTCCCCCTCTGCATTTGAGACCGAGCCGTGCCCGGGTGGGCCCATGCGTTAAAAACGGCACTGAGCGGGGGACCAAGTAAGTCAGTGACCAAACGAGTGAATCATAGAGTTTGCAAACGCGAGTGACCAGAACAGTATGCAAACATGTGAAGACTAAAAGAGATCTACAGAGTGAAAGACCAGGTCAGTGAGTAACAAAGCCATCTAAAAAGCGTGGGACCAGGTCGGTGAGTAGCCAAAGAGTAAACTAGAAAGAGGGGGAGCAGGTCGGTGACAGGCCAAAAGAGTGAACTAAAAAGGGACTGACTAGGTCGGTAAGTGACCTAGAAAGAGAGGGGCTAGGTTGATGAGCGGCCAAACAAGTGGCCTAGAGCGCGTGCAAGCACTTGAATGACCAAACTGTATGCAAACATGTGAATGACTAAAAGAGTGACCTAGAGGTTGAGGGAATCAGGTCAGTGAGTTACCAAAAGAGTGTGACCAAGAGAGAGAAAGGAAGCATCTGAATACGATTTTCGAAAGACTCGTATAAACTGGCAAACAGGTATTTATAGCTGGGGGGGGGGGGCTTAAAAATAATTTCATTTGAGGGACTATAATGCTCATAAGACGACCCTGGGCATCCGAAGAGTATTTTATTTAGTAGCACAGGGCAGTTAATTAAGAAATCGAAATCTTCGACATAAAGTTTCTTTCTCTCATCACCCTCATTAGCTCTAAAAAAAATTCCGAAATTACTAGAAATTTACCAAATATTATTGGTAAGTTACAATATATACAACTTATATAGAAGAAATTATAATAGAAGAAAAGGGGTACCTGAAAACCTTCCGAGTCACGTTGATGGTACGCTCGGTATTTACGTGTTCGGATGCCTTGTGGAATTGCAGGCCATAGTGAGTGACGTTACCGTTTCGGTATTTGTCCAGTGGCGGGTCCCAACTGACCGCGATTGTAGTCGGACTTTGGACCTTGTGGCTGAGGTTCTGTGGTGGAGCCGTTGGCACTGTACGCAAAAGAGAGGAAATGAAATAATAAAATTTAAAAACACGCTTTCTATAATATCTGTACCAATCTCAATCAGTATTTTTTGGACCAGTACGAACCTCCTTCTGGCGTATCGAGATCGATGACGTGTTCTTGACCCCAGCCGAGAGAGTTCCTGCCCGACAGACGGAATTCGTATTTGGCACCACGATCTGTGCGAATGAAATAAAATTAATGCGATGTTATTGCCGGGACATTACATTTCGTACCGCACACACCGCCCAGGCTCTATCGACAGTTGTCAGTTTTAGCCACTTGCCCCGGATGAGGAGCTGGGCGGTGCGGGTGCTTTAATATGCATATACATATAAATATGATGCATGAGCATGACAATAAAACACATGGGAAAAAGAAGTAGTTAAAAATTTAAAAAGTTACATATAGAAAAAAATCCACAGTATTCAAAATTTGCATCTATGGCTTTGCTAGCTCTAGTGCACCCTTTGTTGTTTACTACGGCCAGGCCAGGACCTGGACCCACGTCTATTCTCCTTGGCTTGGTGGCTCGGGTGAGTATTTTGTGTCACTGTGGCCATCCCAGATGGCGGGTCACATCTCCCCTCTCGGCCTGGTGGGTCCAGTGAGCCCTCTACTGTAGCCAGGTCCTGCACCTCGTCTACTCTTCACGCCTTAGTGGCTCTCTTGAACCCTCTGCTATGGCCAGGCCAGGTCTGCTCCTCGTCTACTTTTCTCGACGAAGTGCGTGTCGCGGCTCTTAGGGTCGTCACAAACCTTTGTTAGTGGTGTCGCGACAAAGCTGGTGGAGTCATTTGTGTACTTTCGAAATGGTTCTTTTATAATTGTGGAAAATATCTACTATACTATTCTGGCGGAGCCGCATATGACCCACCAATTTGGCAAAAGAGCCACGAGTGACAAAGTTTTGCGAGGGGGGGGGGCACAATACAATACTCACATTCTTGTGTTTTGTTTTTAATGGGCATACCCACCGACCTAACTGTTGACTGAGGAATATCTATCCTTAAAGTTGCCTTTAAAAATTGAGGCCCTCAGTTTCTTGTGGTAAAGCAGAATAACATCTTTTATTTGGAGAATTCGGAGAGGGGGGGGGATGGGGAGGTATTTACTGTCTTGACTCACCTAATCCTTTGACAGTAGTGTGCGAATCAAGAGGATTGATTTCCGTCTCTTCCATCGGCTGGTCGTTGTTTTTCCTGCCGTACCTCAGCCTGTAGCTGAGAAGCTGGCCGTAGATATGAGCCGGACGAGACCATTGAACTTGAACTATCAGTTGGGGTTCCTCTTGCATCAGATGGACGCTCATCGACGGACGCGTTGGAACTGAAAGAAAAAAAGTGTAACAAACAATGAATATTTCAGAGGTTCTTCCATTGACAAGTGAGTGTCGATTTCTGTTTATGATCGGAAATCGAAATTTACCTCCTCCGAGAGTTTTGACAGTCTGCGCTCTGCTCCGGGCACCGTCACCTCTCCTCGTGACAGCAGCCACTTGCACGGAGTATTCTGTACCGGGCTGCAGGCTGGTCGCATTGTATTCCTCGGCGTCTTCTTCTGCTACGTCGTACCTATTTTTTTAGGCAATACAATTACAAGATATTCAGAAAATTCAACACATATCATTAAAGCAGTAATGAATACAGTACACAGAAAGCAGGAATTTGCCGAGGACGTTGTTAAAGATGAATTGGCCTTGTAGAAATTAACCTAAAGCTGGGAGCCCATACTCGTGTCCAGCCTGGCCCAATACTCATTCGCAAATATTTGCTTCCGATGTTTGCCTCCAAACCTGCTGTAATGAAGCACTAGCGGCATAGGCTAGCTACACACTGGCCTAATGTTCCTCGGCGAATGTTTGCTTCCAGATCAATTTATACGCCAACGTGCTTTGTGACTGTTGGCGTTCTTCGACAAATGTGTGGCCAGGCGGTTTCGAAGAACGGGAAGAAAGGTTGCTCCTTTGATTTGGGGTGGGGCTGGAAGGTCCTGATAGTACTCTTCGACCAGCCTTACAATACCTTCCCTGCCTCCAGCATTTGACGATCATTGCCAATGGTGGAGTGACGACATTTCTCATCCATGACCAAGCTTCGAACGTATTGTGCCAGGCTGGACACGAGTGTAACCTTTTCTTAAAAAAAAGGGCAACATAGTGGAACATTTGTTTTAACTAGAATGCACTACGAGAAGTGGCCTATACTAGGTATTTTGTTCGAGGATCACTCCGGGGAACATATTAAAAAGCCTCATATTGATAGGAATAGGGAAGAAATTTAGCTTTCCACGATCGGTCGCAACGCGTGACGAAGGCACGCATTACGTTGTTTTCAAATAAAAGAACTATACCCAGACGGGGGCCAAAATCGCCATTCTGCCCTCGCCAAGAACTCCGCCAACGGCCACTTCCTATTTTCAGTTTGACCAATCACAGGATTCCAAATTTCCTCCTTACTCGTATCAATGAAAAGGATGTGAATATGCTACTGGGGTCAAAAGTAAGCTGTTTCAGCGCCAAATGGAGGTGTTATTCGTCGCCAAGACCATTTCCATCGTGTTTCCAATATACAAGTAGTCCAGGTATGGCACTAAAACACAAATTCATAGCAATGTTTCTTAACCCCTATAGGTCCATGCCCACTCCTCTTATAGACCGAATTTTCTTTTCGCGGCCATCTCCTCATCCAGGATTAATTTATTGACCCTCATTTATTGAATTAATTTCTTTAGTTGATTTACAGTGAACAAAAATTTCATAAATAATTACGCCCTACTCCCCCGAACCCTTTGATTAGAGTTGCGGCCCCCTCTTCGAAAAATTTTCTAATTCGAAGGATACGATGTCAAGCGATGCGACGTATCTTAGTCTACTTTCGTTCTTGGAGGACTATAAGGTTAAAAGTACAATCGACATAAAGGTACAGATATTCCCTCATTTACAAATTTTCGAGTTGCGAACAAAAAATAATAGACGATCTAGTTCAATCCCAGATCAACCTTGGCGACATTCAGCAAAAATGTTTTAATCAGACTTCTCTTTTGTTCTTCCCATCCTTTTTCTAGGGTTGTGTGTTTTCAGGGCTTTATACTGTGAAATCGATTTACGTACCAAGAGTACCGATGCTTCTCAACCTGGAGGTGCATGGGTCATATAGTTTTAGGCCGTAGGGACCATGGGCCATGTCTCATGACAGAAATCCATTCAATTAGTGAAAAGGAAGCCTGCTGTTGGATGTGGGAACCCCTTAAATGAAACGAGATAAAAAGAAGGGTCCTCGGGTGTAACTTAAAATATATAATAGAATAATTGATAATTTTATAGGTTGGCTGGCAATTCGCTGCGCTGTGTTCGAGTATGCGCCTGCCATTCAACACAACATAGCATCTGGATGTGAAGCAATAAGGGTCTAAGATCTTTGGCGGGCCTTCATAGGCTAAAACGATGGTTCTCAAACTGTGGTTGTCACCCGCGGTTCCCTTGCCCAATTCATGACTCATCTGCAGCTCCCCAGAATAGTTCAGTAGGTAGTTTCATTTATACCAAACCCCTCTCCAAAGCACGAATATGCACACAAACAAATATCTCCAGCTCACCGCGACGCCCCTAGAAGTGGCTTTTGAGAAACACTGGGGGCTAAAACAATTTTGAATTCCTTGCGAAGGACATTTATGTAGTATATGCCGGTGATAAAAAATTCACGAAACCGGTGAATTCTCGCCGATTGGCGTGATTCCAACTTCCGTACGATGCTCGGAACGGAACCCTGTTCGTAAATCGGGGAAATGGCTGTACTACAGATACTTAAAATAGTTCAAGTATTAACCTGATGGGTTCGTTGACGAGATCGCCCTCGCTGTTCATCTCCTGAACGTGAATCTGATATCCCCTGATGACGCCATTGCGATCCCGGTTCGCAGGAGGTTTCCACTGGACACGGATCGTGGTGCTGTTTATGGTCACGACGCTGACGTCACGAGGCTCACCGGGAACTAGGAAAGAAACAAAAGAGTAATAACAACAATAATCAATAATTGTTGTATCAAATATTCACAACAGCTATCAAAATTTTCCATCCCGTCGCCAGGTACCTTCCGAACAAACTAATGAAAAAAGAACGGGCTTGTGCGGGCAGATTTCTTAATATGCTAATGACATCAAGACGATAATTTCCCATTTTTTTGGATAACCACATAAATTACTAATAACCGGAGGTGTTATCTCGTCCGAAGAGACGTCGTCCACCCATGAATATGGCTAACGAAAGTCTGGTGTCGGACAGAGATCGATGACGTATTAGCGAGATATTCGCCTAGACGGGAATTACCACGTGTCGATTTTCATTACGCGGAGAATGTTCCAGAATTTCCATCCGTGCGATAATGGATAAAAATTCGCGTAAATCTCTGGACAATTTATTTAATCCCCAAGAAAATTGACACGTCATCATACGATAATTTGAACGCGCACTTAATTTAATACATGGCTCCCCGCAAAATCTCTGCTTTTCCTGAATAAAAATCCTGAAGGGAGAAATCCATCTGAAAATCGAAACCTCTTCCGAATTTCAGTTTTTTCCCCCTCACTCATGATTTCCCCCCCGACATTCATCAAACATTCATTTGCATTTTCCCTGACCTAATATTTCATAAATTACCAAATCATTTTTCATTTCCTTAACTTTCTACTCTGACTTTCCCTGACAATTTTCCATTCATCTAATAATTTCTAATTTCACTGACTTTCCAGGTCGCTGGGAACATTGCACTGACGACTTTCCAGGTCACTGGGAATATTGTACCGACTTTCCCACGACAATAATTAATTTTTTTCTGACATTCAGCATGCGGACTCCACCAATCTCTAGGAGGTGCTGGAACCCGCTAGAGGTTCCTCGGAGGAATATTTACGAGAAGCATGAGCGATCTAGTAGCAAGAAATCTGCCGGACCTACATTTGAGGGTCTCATCAGCCCTCACCCTCATGAGGAGTCATGGAGGAGTATCTATTTTTGTTTTTAAGAATGTTTGCAGATGTTTTTACACCTCAAAGTTTCACAAAAGTGTCATTTTCCTGGCAGGGCCGTCTTAAGAGCATCGACCCCTGGCAAAAGGATTTTTCTGAGGCCCTTACCTTACCAGGCTAGAAATACCCCTAACAATCACATATTTGCTCTTGAAAATTGCAACCAGATCTCATTATCACAAGATTCCCTCCCACTTCTGTACTCAGCCCCCCCACCCCGGACCATGCGTTAAGACGGCACTGCTTCCTGCAAAAAAATGAATTGGCAACAGAAAATTTTATTCACGCAACTCTTCTTCAATAATCGTAAAGTGAAATCAACAAACTGGAACGAATTGAAACGCGTTGGATATTGACGTAAGAGACTGACCTCCTTCATCAGTCCTGACGATCAGGGGTCGCGAGAACGGCCCGTTCCCCGCGACCGTGCCAGCCGAGACGGATATCCTGTGCTCGGTCCAAACGTCCAGAGACTCCAAGAGGTACTCGTTCACGTCGGCGTCAACTCGGACGTCCTTAGGATCGGCCGATGACGGGCCGTCGCTCTTGGAACACCTAATGACATAATGCGTTATCTCACCGTTACGCTTGTCCTCTGGTGGCGGCTTCCAGCTTATGTACAAAGAGGTCGAACTCGCTGCCTCGGCCTTTACTGCTTGCGGTGGAGCGCTAGGCGCTGTGCATCAAGCAGAAAATTGCGACGAAACGTCGGGGGAATAAACAAAATGAGGTAAACAAAAAAATAATAAACGAAAGAAAACATAAACAGAACAAAAAAGGAAAACAAACTTGAAATAACGAAACAAAATAATAAACGATAAACAAAATAAAAGCAATAATAAATTTTCCTATCATTAAATCTGAAAAATTTCCTCTCATTAAATCCGAAATTTATTTCTCTCATTAAATATGAGAATTTTCACTAAAATTCTGAAATTATTATTTTTTTTTATTTTGATTTTTCTTGATCTCTATTTGCGATTATTGCTACTATTTCCTACGCTATTTAAAGTTCAACAATGCTTCTATATAGGTAATGGTGAAAAGATGAAATCTAATTAAGAAGAGTTTAATCTAAGAATAGTTTAATCAAATTACGATTATTACAATGATCGAAAAAAAATATTGAATTTATTGTTACAAAACCTAATATCCAAGGTGAACGAACTCAAAGTGTATAAAGTGAATAAATTTTGAAGAAAAACAAATTATCAAATTTCATAATGTAGGTTTCATAAGGTAAAACAAAATAAAATCTTAAAATAAAGAAAACTGAGGATAATAAAGAAAAAAGGAAAATTCGGGACGACGTTGTTCAGAATTGTTTGTTTGAAATGTTGGAACCGAAAATTGCGCCAACTTTCACATCAACGGTATTGGCGAATGTTTGGCGTTCAATGTGATAAAATTAGGTCGCTCTTCTATTCCATTGACGGAACGCAGGGATTCCGTATGATAAGTTTTGAAAAAATTTCCGTTCAAAGAAACGGAATCGGCGAAATTTTGAAATGTTAGGAAAATCAGTCAAAATTTGCTTCAATGTGGGAATTGAAATTTCTTTTTTTTTCCATTTAAATGCGGAAATTTGTGAAATATTCTCTCAGTGTGTAAATTTCTGTCAATGTGGTAATTGAAGAAAATTTCTGTTAATGCAGAAATCGGAGTAACTTTTATTTTTCAATACGGAAATTTTTTGTTTCATTGTGAGGAAATTTTAGTTCAATGTCAAAATCGACAAAACATTCCGTCGATTTGAGCAGTGGCAGAAAGCTTTGCTCAATGCAGAAATTGACTAGCATTTTCTGTTGATGTAGAGCAGAGATCTTCAACCTTTTTCTAGTCACGAGCACTGCTTGTACCCATAATCAAAAGAAGAGCACCCCTTTTCCTAAGGTAAATGCGACATACGGATGAATGAAATAAAGATTGATTTCAATCCTTGAATGCAATTTGTACAAGGTGTTTAATAGGAATGGTGAGCACGAAATCGGACACGAGCATTCGAGCACTCTGGATGCTTCAAAGAGCATCGTGGTGCTCGCCAGCTACGGGGTTAGCAGAGGATCCTATTCAAAGCTGGAACTGGCGAAGATTTCGCTCCAAGGTTGTCATAGTAATTGATCATAAAATTCTGTCAAAATACACCGAAATTTCTGATCAATGAGGAAACAGGTAGAAATTCTTTGTTCAATGCGATGAAATTCGAAGAGATTTCTGTTGAACTGATCATAAATTTACTGACAAAATCGACGGAAATGATTTTTTTTTTGTGTGTTGATAATTGGCTATAATTTTTATTGAACGTAAAGAAATTGGCAAGAATATCTGCCCAATTGGCAAAAATCTCGGTCGAGCAAGGAAAGTGACAAAAATATTTGTTCAGAGGGATAACAATTCATACACTTTCACTTCTACTTATAAAAATTTTGCAGGTAAAATTGACAGGAATTTCTGTTCACTAGGATGAAAATTTTTCAACGAAGAAAATAAATTGGAGAAATCGGCGAATTTTATAAAACTTGGCTAAATATTTTTCAATGTGGAAATTGGCCAAAGCTTCTGTGCAATGAATAACTGCCAAAAAAATTTCAGAGGAATGGAAATCAGCGAAAATGTTGAAAACCGGTAAAAATGAAGGACCAATGGGAAAATTGGCTATTTATGTATTTTGAGATATGCTTCAGCCAATCAGCTGTATGTGGAGAATGCATATGTATACATATTTTTCAACATACCAAACTGCTCAGTACGCACAGCAAGAGGGAGCGTCGAAGCTCCTTCACCGAGTTTTGATTTGGCCGCCAACCATATGAAATACTGCGTATCCGGATACAACTCGCCAAGCGTGTAAGTCTCGATGTCCGGCAGTTCACGGTGATAGTCATGCCGAGTGTAAGTATCGTTCCAATAGAGTTCGTAACCTGAGGATTCATGAAAAAGAAAAAGTGTGTTTATATCATCTTTCACACACATACACTCGTATGAAACATTAAGAGAATGAGCACATTATGTTGAATTTATGAAAAACTAATGGACAGATTTTAATGAACTTTGGTACGAATACACAGTTATAGCAGAGGAAGCGCGAGTATACCTTACACAATCATAGTACACACGAATGATTATCAGTGAAGCTCATCAGTGCAGGAATGTTCAAATTCCACGTTGCGAGATCGAACCGAAAATGAGTCTAATATGGGGTATGGTTATCTCCCACACAGTTAGACAGGTCGCACAGTGCGATGGCATACTAGACACGAGGCAGTTGAGAAGCCCCAGAGGCAATCGGCCCCACTCCTGCAGCTACGCAGTTTTCAGCTCCGGGATTGTTCTCGGAGGGGGGATGGCGAGATGCAATTGTCCTCCCAAGAGTGTCCCGGACATTTTCTATGGGGGTTTAGCTCAGGAGAAACACACGGTTAACAGTTTATTTCTGAATTTTACCGTTCCTGGCGTCAACATAAGATTTCCATTCTACTGGACAAAGCACTATTGGTGAAGTTGCTTCAACCTCAGCCACGAATCGCCGGCTGAAGCTAATGGCCGGTCGTTCAATGGCAGCGAATTGAAGTGGTAAACCAGTCGCCCGTATTCACAAGACTGATCCCATTGCACAGAAAGTAAGATAACGTCATCCACCGGCAAACGATCTCGAGCGAGCGACATCAGTGGACGAGCGAGGTAATCGCGATGGTTCCGCTCAGGTTGGGAATACAAGCGTCTTGTATTACCTGCGCATGCGCAGTATGACAGTTTACTTTTTCCACACCATCGCTCCGTTTTTCTTTTTTCCTCCTTCGGTGGGTGTCTCTCTCCTTGCAGACGAGTATCTCTCCCTTCTTACCCGCGTGAGCACGGAAGCCCAAAATTTGGTAGCACTGGACGACCGGCTTCATGAACGTTTCGGGCAGAGAAGAGATTGAAGAAAGGTCCAGGTTTCTACGATTTGCTTTTGCGCAGCGCCCTCTATCTACGGAATTCTGAAATAATTTTTTCATGTAAAAAAAAAAAATTCCCTCTATTGAGAAAATGTTTTACGCAAATCGCATCAAAAAATGAATTTTCGAACTATTTATGAGAAGTCCCGTATATTTCCACTATTACTAGTCTTCCTAAATCCGTGCCTGCCAACGACGAGCCTGACCGGTACAGTGACACCCTAAAATCCCACAGCACATCACCGGAAGAATCACACTGCTATATGGAACACACGCATTTTACTATTACGTAACGGAACTTGTCCGCAAGTCGGGGGAGTGGCAGTATTGGGAAACAAATGGCAAAAAAAAACAACAACAACAAAGAAAAAAAAAACAAATATTTACCAATAACGCTTTCTCCAGTGTGGGACGGGCGGCTCCACGTCAGCAAGACAGTCGTGGCTGATGTGGCCGTGGCACGTAAGTTCGTCGGCTGACTAGGCACTGAAACAATGGAAATGCATTACTCATAATTGGATGCTTATCCCTTGTTATTATATAATGCATTACCAGTCTCATGTAATATACTTTCATGTTAGAAACAGAGTGAAAACGAAAGTAATCAATAATAACGAGAACCAAAAGTTAAAAACGGGACAAACAACGTTAATGGTATGAACGGGACGGGATTACAAGGACTACGGGAAAAACACGATCAAGGAGAAGCCATAAAAATTCAAAACCGTATTTCGAAGCTTCCCCCAGCGAGATAAAAATAAACTCGGTTACAACGACTTACTCACATTTCGTCGTTCGAAGTGTCGTTACAACCGAGGTTGACGTTTCCAAAGAAATTTTAGATATGAAACTACGTTATGAGAAAAATACGGTTAAATTGGGATATCACAAAGACGGGACATTGGGTATACCCAATCTCAACAAAAATTCCGATTATTGTCGATATCTTGGTGAAAAGAGTGTCACCGCGAAGGAATTTTTTTTTATTCTGCGTTTTCCAAACATGTGCTCAGACATGGAATGGAAGACTTGGAATATGTCAAATCTTGCTTTGACATACTTCCCCCCCCCCCTTCTACTCTCTATGACTTGGAAACGGTTATGGGGGCAGGGGTTCTCAACCCTTTTCAGACACAACCCTAGACAGGATTACAACAAACAACAAGATCAGCTTTGTGTCCCGTGGGACAGCTCGTTCTTCAAAATTAGTGAAAGCAGTGAGTCAATCAGCAAATTTACAACAGGACTGTAAATTGGATTTGTTTAATCCTTCTCGGAAGACCCCCGTGAATCGAATTAGGGTCGGAACCCATAGCTTAAGAGCTCTTGGCTGTCAGTGGATTTTAACGACTCGTTTCGGAAGCCTATGCCACCTACAGGCTAAGAACCCCTGGGCCAGAGATAGGAAGAAGAGTTGCTATAGAATTTCATTCTCTGTATTAGTGTTTCCTAAACCCAACTTCGAGGAGCGAATGCGAGCCGATCTCCCCTTTAAACAATCTCGCTTCAGGAAACAGTTATTTTCTTGATATTATGCTGAGGTGAACTCGGAAAGAAAAGTCATCACGTCTCCGCCGGGACTCGAACCCAGGCCGTCTTGCATACCGGGCAATCATGCTACCATCTACACTACTGGAGACACGACCCTGCCTTCCTTATTTCACGCACTGTGGCGTGAGGCGCTGAAGTAGAGACATTAGTAGCCTCTCTTAACTTCAGGAAATGGCCCCGGGTGGGACGGTTTAGAGAGATAGATAGATGGCTTTTTCTCAGCCCAAGATATCAAGGAAAAAGTTATTTTCCGGATATTATGCTGAGGTGAACTCGGAAAGAAAAGTCATCATGCATCAGGTAGCATGCTTGCCCGGTATGCAAGAGGGCCTGGGTTCGAGTCCAGGGGGAAGACATGATGACTTTTCTTTCCGAGTTTACCTCAGCATAATATCCGGAAAATAATTGTTTCCTTGATATCTTGGGCAGAGAAAAAGCCATCTATCAGTCTCGCTTAAGTTGGGAACCGCTGCTCTACATCAGTGTTTCTCAACCACCGGGCCGCGAGAAGAGTCAAATCGGGCCGTGAGTGATTCATCGCCGTTCGTTTTCCATTAGTCATGTTTATGACCTGGCTTTCTACTCAGAAAAAACAATCCTACCGGGCCGCGGTCTTCCAAAGGTTGAGAACCACTGCTCTACATGGACTCGTCATAGACCCCCATTTCATTTGGCGAATTAGGTGAAATTCACCTCGTATATAGGAAAAAAATATTGCAATAAAATGTCTTATGTGTCTTCATGAAAAGAAGAAGATTGCCAACTCTATATAAGAAAGCAAAAAGAAAAGGAATTTTCTGAGAGTCGAAAAAAAACAACTATTCGCGGAGGAATGTGAATCACAACCGTCCATATTGATGATTTTTTTTCGCCCCTCAGCACACGGATTGAATCATTTCCGTGCTCTGACTTTAACATCAGCTTCCTGAAGCTTTCTTTTTGTTTTTTTTTTTTACATTTTTTTGTCTGATCCTGAGTGAAAAAAAAAGAGCTGATCTAATCCTGTGTGGGCTTCCTTTCAACTACTATGTTGTGTCCTTTTCTTTCTCGAAAATTCGTTCCTGTTCTCTCAGCCGGTAACATTTTCCACGGATATCTATTGATATCGAGTAGCGAGTGCCTCTTGTCCCTATTGCTGCTGTTGTCACGCACAACTCTCCTTTGGGTCTCCTATACCCATCATATATATACACATACACACACACACATATATCTATGATTGAAAATTGAAAACTTCAGATGATCAACTGATAACTTTTTTTGTTTTTGTTTTACTTTGGGGAAATCCGTGATTTCATTTCGGGATAAGCTTTTGTTTTTTTCCCTTTTATGTCCTGGACACCTTTCCCTGAATTTTCCGGGTCTTTCGAATCCAGTCATGAGGCGACGAAACAGCCGCCTTAAGCCGGGTTTTCCTAGAAGCAAGGTTTTTTGCGCAAGGACCATTTCGCGTCGACAGAAACGTGTTACACAATCACGCTATGCGTTTCGGTTTTCCTATCGTGGTGGCTGTATAGTATGTGGTCCTGGCATCAGCTATTCGGTCGTCTGCATGCTCCGGTTTGAAGGGAAAGAAGACGCAACAAGAGTGAAGAGAGCATCTGAAAAACGAGCGGTACACAACGCATCAGTCGGCCAATCACGCCCGACGTAAAGCGCTGGAATGAGACTTATTGCGCTGTGTAGGAGAACAGTCGTAAAGCTTTTCTTATTGGTGAGTGAACGGCGTGTAATGCTGGACGATTCACGTTACACACGCAGCACAGAAAACCTGCTCCTAGAAAAACCCTGCTGTAGAGCGAATTATATTGTCAACACCGCCCACCATCTTAACGTGTTCAAGAGCTCTTACGAGATGGTTCGTGCAAATCCACTTTTTATCCTGTTATAAATGCACTTTTATTGCATTATTACTGATTCCAATAATTTCAAAAAACAAAAGTCCCATGGGTTAGCAAAACTGATCTTATTGTTGATTTTGGGCCACGGCTGAAAAAGGTTAAGAACCCCCTGCTCCAACAGTTCCCGAGTTATAGTGGACAGAAGGGAAATGTATCGTTTGGAACCCCCCCCCCCCCCCACCCAAAAAAAAACAAAAAACACCCAAATTTGTGAATTTCCTGAAAGACCAACAAGCAGACCAAGCACTAATTTGGAAAGAACTGAAAAAAAAAAAAAATTATATACGGCGAGAATCTTTTCGTCGATTTAATGGTGAGTTACAAGCACTAAAAGATTGGCGAAGTGCAAAATCGAATTGCCGCCGAAATCTATAATGAACATCCTTCAGCTACCATTCCATCAAATTCACCATGTAAACTTGTCCATTCCATCAGATTTCGCGAAAAAGCTGACAATAAACCCCCCTATCGGTTGGTTCATAAACCATCATATTCAGGAGAAATTTAGCTTTTTGTTTGCAATACATCCCTGAAATCCAATGTTTGTAGAATAGATGGTTACGAATTTCGGCGATAATTCGATTTTGAACTTCAACAATCTTCACCCCCCTTATAGTAAAAAAAAAAAAAGATTAAAATCAACAGACCTCCGGGTTGCGTCTTCATCTGGACCGGTATCGATAGCGGTCCAGGTCCACGACTGGTGAAAGCCTGGATCCGGATCGTGTAGACTGCGAGAGGCGTCAGATCGCTGATCGTTGTCAGTTGGTTGTTGTCTACTGTCTGGGTGCTCCAAGCTTGTATCGGGAGGCTGAGATCGGTGGTGTAGTAGACTTTGTAGCCCTGTTGGTGAAAAGAGAGAGTTTGCAGGAACTTGTTTTTAACAATGATTAGCGAGACAAATTAACTGTTGAAGTCGTTTGAAAAGAAGCATTTATTGTTATTTACTGTCATTCCGATTCCGGAGCGTGGTTTTTAAATGTCATTGCCATCAATATATTCTTGCTCAGGCATCATATTCTTCTTCGTATCATTGTTGAGGATTTCGGCAAACAATATTGCCGGTCGACAATGACTTTAGATATTCAACAATACTGTCGATTGACAATGACTTTAGATATTCAACAATATTGTCGATTGACAATGACTTTCGAAACTCGACAATGACGTTCGAAACAAAACAATATTTCAACAACAACATTTGAGCGACAATGATCACTAAAAAGAAACAATGTTGGTGACTAACAATAACCTCTAAAAAGGGACAATGTAGTCGAGTGACAGTGACAACATTCATGAAAACCACTTTGCGGTGATGATAGTGAGTGAGGGACGAAAAATATTGTTTTTTGGCAACAAATATCATCGTCAACAACAGTGTTCATTTTTGAAACGTAATTTTTCAACAATGACCTTCGACATCGAAGGATACCGTGTTGATGAATAATGACATTATTCAACGACGAAGCTAGAACACCACTGTTTGGAATGGGAATGATGGTAAGTAAAATTATTTTGAAAAAACAAAAACAATACTAAAAGGAAATATGCAGTTATCCCAATTCTCACCGTAACTTGTCCATTCGGTTCTTTCGGCGGATCCCATTGGATGACTACAGTGCTGGAACTCAGTGGCGTAGCTTGTATGTTCCTGGGAGCACTGCCTGGTTCTAAAGGAAAGAGAAAAAAACAATAAGGGAGCTTAAAAAGAAGAGAGAAAAAAATTGCACTTTTGAGAATTTTATCTGGACCACAAAGCAATTATGAAATATTCCATTAAAATATGAAATACGATATAGGCCGTGTAATGGGATGTGATAAGTTCCTGTGCAGTTTAATTAAGATTTACAAGAATAATCTTTGGCCAGGGTAGTTTTAACAGAGCATCATAAGCTCTTATATGAGGTACTGTCCTCTCTCACACAGTCAGACAGGTCGCATAGCCCGACGGCATACTGAACACTCGGCCCCACTCCTGAAGCAACGCAGTTTTCAGCTCCGGGATGGTTCTCGGGGGGGGGGGAAAAAGGGGGATGGCGAGATGCAATTGCCCTCCCAAGAGCGTCCCGGACATGTTGTGTGGGGGTTTCGCTCAGGAAATCTGGCTGGCCAATCCCATACGCCGAATATTCTTACTTTCCAGATAATCGTTCATGAACAGTAACCGAGGGTCAACTGCGCCCCAAAAAAGTCGGACATAGTGTTCTAAGATCTCTCTACACCTCTTCCTAGCAGTTAAACTCTTTGTCAAACACATGAAGGGGTGTGTGGCCGTCCCCAACACGATGTTTAAAATAGACACAATGTGCAAATTCTCTTAATTTTGCACACGAGTTTATTAAAATGTCCGACGGAAGTATTACGGGTCACTCACAAAAAAAATCTGTATATACATATTAAAATTTTTAACGCCAACAGGAGCCAAGAATGAATCCCGCAACCCTAGCGTGACCATATTCAAACAACACACGATCAGGTATGGCAAAGAATAAGAAAGAGAAAGAAAAGGATGAGACAAAAAGGGGAAAAATGAGAGGTAGAGTGTGTAAAGAAATTGAAAAGAAATTTCTTACAGATATCGCCAAGAAGCACGAGAGGCGATGAGTAGCCGTCATTTTTGATAATTTTTTTGGCGGCTTTAATAATTGCACTCCACCGTTAATTTTTTTCTTGGTTTTTATGTGTTTTTGGGTGAGACTTCATAATTATTTTCAACAACTTTTGGCATCCTTTCCTTGTTAGTAATTTTTTGAGCTCTCGACCCCCGAACAATTTACATAAAAACTCTCAAAAATTGCATCCAGATCTGATTATCACGAGGCCTAATCTACATTTGAGGTCTCCTTCTTAGGCCATATCCGTGGAGGGGGGCCATACGCAAAAAAAAAGTACTAAATCCTGGACAGAACAGTCCGTAAGCTGGAAAGTTGGCGCACCCATGTTCTAGAAGTGTAATGATTACACTCTGATATAACTTTCTATAAAGAGCACGCTCGTATTGCGTAATTGATGTAGAAGAGTCGATTGAAGGGTGAATTCGGCACCCTCTCTTGTCCAACGCCTGGGGCACAAGACTCACCTCTCCCACCATTAGTTACGGTCCTGGCCGAGACAAATGATGGGTGCGAGGATCACCAGTCCACGGACTAAGTAACCAAAGGTCTTCAACCCTAGTTGGGGGGCTTGCTAATGTTTCCTTTGTCCACGACAAGGACTGAATGGGAGTGGACCTTGCCTTTTGTTGCCCTAAGCAGGGGTTCTTGGAGAGATTTTAGGGTGTCCGGGAGCTTGGGGAGAAAAATATAAACTCATTATTTTTACGTTGCTAAATGTACTAATATTATTTTGCAAATGAGGTCCGCGAGTCTTATTAGCAGAATGGGTTCGTGGAACACAAAAAGTTAAGAACCCCAGGTGTGAAGGTAAAGTCGACATATAAGAGGCGTATGGAGATAGGGATTCTCACTTTCGTAAGTCGAGGTAAGCATGCAAATCTAATCATATTCTACTAGCTAATGTGACGTCATACTCACTTCCGTTGCCAGCAGATTCCACTGATGCAAGCAAAGATTAAAATCAAAAAGTTATCAATAATAAGACCCAAGCATACGTCATAATAAATCACAATAATGTAACACAAATGCGAAAACATGCTAGAAACGTTTGTTTTTGGCGTGCGTTGAACGTCCCGCATGTCAAAAAGAAAGACTGACTATTCGATACCTGTTTCGCCAGTGGTCACGACAGCGGGTAGGCTCTGGCTGCCCCGCCCGATGGCGTTGACGGCTATCACGTAGAACTCGTACTCGGTGTACGGCGCCAGGTCCCGGACAGTGTAGAACATGGTGTTGATGCCGCTCAGCTCGCTGTACTCCTGGTCGGCTTGCTTGGGCTTGTAACGAACCACGTAGTAGATAATGTTCTCGGCACCGACGTCGTACGACCAAGAAATTCTCACGGACGTCGCAGTGACGTCCGATATCTGGACTTTCGATGGAGATCTCGGCAAAGCTGTTAAAGAGAGGAGAAGAAACGACATCATTGTTTCGTTACACGATTCGTGATGTGATGCATCTAGAACTTTGCAGGAAACAAAAAAAACCGAACATACCTTGTACAACGACTTGTGCAATTGCCTCGATGTCACCGAGCTTTGAATGTGCAACACACGTGTAGTTGGCCGATTCCTTGATGTTAGTCAGTATCAGAACATTCTTGCCGATCGGAATATTGTGCTCTGGTGTTATGTCGTGTAGACCTTTCTTCCACTTGACATAAGGCATCGGGGAACCAACCGCAACACACGTGATGTTCAGATTCGAACCTGGCATCACCTCGTATAACTCTTCCGGTGGGATCGAGAAGTAGGGTGGGACGCGTCGGACTGGAACATAATGACAAGACATTCGTACTTCATCATCAAAGCATAGGCACAGATATCAATTCGACAGAGAGAACAAAAAATGGATACAGCAATAACATGTCATTAAGTCGTGGTGCTTTACAACGCTTGGACATCGATCAGAGTGGGGGTATTTCGAACTATAAAATTATATTCAAAGCGGAATTTTCAATTTTACACCGGTTTGACGAGTCACATTTTTGGGGTGCACAGAGAAAACTGCAACAGGTTGCCACGAGATATCTGAAGCACTGAAATCAGTTTTGAAAAGGTGTCACGAACGTGGGAAATGTTTGGGAATCGCTGCTTAAAAGGCAGCTTAGCTGAATATAAATGTACAGCTGAATCCTTTTTTTATATAATTAAACACCACACATTCATTTTCACAGAATTCTGGCGCAATGGCGAGTTCGGCGCCATATCTTATCATGATTGAACCCTTATGCATAGAAGAATTGCCAACTGAAAATTTCTGGTGCTAAACGGGGTTGACGCTAAATCGAAGTTCAACTGTATAACTAAATCTGCCTGAATCAGATTTATAAGAGTATGGATATATGGATGCAAAGGAGCAACGAATTCATTCTGACTTCTGAATGATCATTTCCTTCTAAGTACGAAAACCATCAAACTTGAAAAATAACATAATCATCCGTTTTATGAAAATACGCCAAACTCCGATAGGAAGCAACAATCTTCTTGCCAAGATTCTGAGTAATGGCTAAAGATTCTAAGTATGGCCCCACAAGGGCGGGGCTGACAAGGCTGTAGCCCGGGGGTCCGCGACAATTCTCATCATTTTTTGCTTTTCCACGCTATAAATTAACTATAAAAGGGCCCGTGAAAAGTCTGACAGAGGGCCCGCAGAAGATCCCAGCCTACAGGCACTGCTCCAGGATATTGAAGCCATGCACTTAAGTGATCTGGGAATGTGCAGCGGACCACTTCAGTGATGTGGAACTGCACCGCAGGTCACTTAAATGATTTATAAATGCGCTGAGGGTCACTTAAGTGATGTGGAGCTTAAGTTAGAGGTCGGGGGGGGGCGTTTAAAAATTTAGATTTTTTTATATTTTGGGAAAATATTCTTAATCTCAAAACTGCAGGGTGAATTCTGATCAAATTCTAAGCATTTTTCAAATGGAAACCATACCTCTACGACGGACGGTTGATGAAATAAAGGCCGCATTAGCACTTACAGGGACACCCTGCATTTGGATTACATAAGCGAAACAACAAAATTTTTAAGATAAGCAAAAGAATACAAAAAAGAAATAAAAATCACTTTCGTTTTCCTTCGAGAAATTTCTCCAGGAAAAGAAAGAAAGAAAAAAGGATAAAAAATTTGGATCAATTTTCGTTTCGTACACTTGAATTGTAAAACGCGATGAGCATCTGCCCTGGAAAATATGATTTGGAAGCTTGTTCCTAGAACTTTCTTATTTTCCCGAAAATTGACAATTTTTTTTTCCTTCTCCGGCACAAAGACTTAAAACAGGAAAATAATAAAGAAAACAGGAAAAAAAAATAGACAACACAGATATATCACAGAAACATTCAACCAATAAAACCGATACATCCCGGACAGGCAATAAAAGACGATCTCCCGGCCCTCCTTTTTCTTCAATTGAATCATGGAGGGCGGTTTCCTCATCCTCTCAATCCTCTCTCTCACTATCTCTCTACATTTATACGTATCCCGGAAAAAAAGCGGCTTTTTTTTTTTTTGCACTGGAAAATAAAATTTTTATGCATTCATATTTCCTTTTCATTTTTTCATATGAAAAAAAATTTCCAATCATACTGATAAGCACATCGGAAGAATTTTTTGAAATTGATGAGATAAAAAGGAGAGAGAGAGAGAGAGAGAGAGAGATAAGAAGAGATAGGATTTAAATTTTTTTTTTTCTCAAGAAGTTTTACATATTTTAATCAGTGGAAATCATTTTTGATAATTAGTATGTTTATTGAGTAGATCCCGGAAGTTTAGGCACTAAAAATGGTAAATAGACTGGGGGAAAACCCTAAAAATACTTAAACCTTAAACCTTACTTTACCCTTTCCTTTTTCTTTTAAAAATACTTAAAATAGGTACTAAAAAAGCATTTACAAGTGTGATGGGTGAAAGGAAAAATAACTAAAAGTCTAGGTATTAACCACTTTGCGATCAAGAACGTAATAATATGTCCAAACGCCAGTGGAATAAATTGAAGTTCTCACTGTTTTTCCTCCCTCTCTCATCATTGCGAAGCTTTGTTGTAACAATATGAAACAAAATTAATCTTTTTACCTTCGTTTATTTATATACTACTAGTGATTTTTTTTCCTACATGTGATGTATCCTTTTACTACATACAGATAAGAGCGAAATAGAACAGGTAGAGTGAAAAGGGAGATCTACTGTTTTAATGCGCTTATTATACTTACCTATTAAAATGTTTTCATTTCCCTCATTTGGTTTTTTTTCCTTATTTTTCTTCTACTCTTTTTTTTTTCCTTCTCGTTCTTTTCCTTTTTCTAACGTGCGGTTAGGTTAGGACAAGGTTACCATATTTATTACCGATTCGTCCAATGGGGATCATCCAAACTTCTTGCAATATCTTGTAAGCGGGGGGGGGGGGGGGCTTAAGTGTCCGAAAACTGATTAAAAGTTGGTTGCACTTACTGCGTCTGCTGTTTCAATTATAGCTTATAATTACCGCATTACTTTAGAAATTGAATTGATTTCTCACGACACGGTTCACTATAGGTTCACGAAACGTACACGCACATTCCGGAATGTACTAATTTGTTAGAAATTCCATAGAGGGATGTGTACGAGGTGTATGCATGGTTAAGTAGTAGTAGTATTTTTCAAAATTCATTTATAATACGGTATTTTCCGATTTTTTATATTTTGCAAAGATCATAAAAAGCTCGAAAGGTTGCCATTTTTTCTCCGCGGTTCAACGGAACTTGTTTTCTTACTGGAATGGTAAGTGTATTCTTTTTTCAGCATTTCTGTAAATACTGTAACTACGTGAGCCTTTTCATCTGCGGGCCACTGTAAAAAAAAAAGCTTCGCGGGCAATGCTTTGCCGACCTCTGCCTTAATCCATCCACGGCCCCCCCAAAAAAGAGCAAGATAGATATAATCATACAATAAACTTCCACCGCCGAACGAAAAAAGAATCCCCGTCAAACTTTTACACTCCGCCGCAAACCTTATACACTCCACTTGGGATATAAGACTACTCTGTTACCAAACTTATATCTCCCCCATTCTTTCCTACGCCGCTGGAATCTGGGACCCCCTACTCCTCCAGTAATATAGGCAAACTCGAATCGATCCAAAATCAATCCACCCGATTCGCTCACAACTGCTGGTCATCTTTCGTTCCCGTGTCCGAACTCATAAACGAACTTCATCCCCTTCCCTCTCTCTCTACGCTTCTTCTCATTTATACAAATACAACGCCAAAACAGACAAAATGCCCAACGAGGTAACTGATGCCCATAATAACAGTTTCTCGATAAACATTGTTATATAAAATTTTCCCATAGTCAATTCAATATAAATGCTTCTGGTATCTTAGCCAAACCATCCTACATTTCTAGAAAGGACTCGACCATTCCCTTAAAATAAAACCTACTTCCGCTTCCACTGACCGCTTTAAATACAGCTTCTTTCCTCATACCATTGCTGAATGGAACAAACTCTCGAGCTCTATTGCCGAATCCTCCCACTACCACTAGTTTTTGATCCAATATCAAACAATATCTTTGTCATTTTCAATCGCATCCTCTTGTTTAGGCCCCAGGGTCAATAATATTGTATAAATAGACTTATTCCAACCTAATCAATATCAGAGGATGAAAATTAAGAACCGAAAAATGATCTATCTCTTCCGGGAAATACTCAATATTGATAAAAATAAAGCCCTTGACGAACTGAAACACAAACCTCGAAAATAGATTAAAAGCAAATAATGTGTGTGTGTGTGTGTGTGTGTGTATCAATGTAAAACACTCTTATACACACGAAGCACTATACTTCTATGCAAAAAGCTTGTTAAAAGAGGGCGGAAATTTTTTTTAAGGGAATAACAAATTAGCATAATTTCAGCAAACACGCAAAGGAGAGAAGATAAAGATATGTATATGCTTGGAGAAGAAAAAAAAAATGGAAGATAATAATTACTAAAACAAACTCGGATGAAGGAAGCAAACTTCTTGAAGGGTTTTTGATTGTTTTTATGAGCAAACATTGAAACCCATTCGAAGTGGAAACTTACCCTTCATTACATATACAAGAGTTTACACAAAAGGATTTTTAAATGAAATATGAAACGGAAAAGAACATTTATTTTTTTGTTTTTTAACCGGAAAAAATGCATTTTTAACTGCCGAGAACAAGATGTTTCGAAAACTCTCTAAAGAAAATTATATATTAAATTATTACAGTGAAAAAAAAATTGAACATCTCAACACGAACTAATTTAGAAACTAATTAAGGTTAAGCATGAAATGAATATAACTATGGAATGTGTTTGGATATAAGGTTGTTTTAAAAAACATGGAATTATCATTAGGATTATTATTTTTTGGAAGAGATTGGAATAATTCTGGATAATGTGAGTGAAGTTTGGGTTATACGTGGGTCGTTTTAAGCGAACCATCAATTGAATTTTGACGGTTCAAGTATGAGTATGAAGTCCTTTTCATAAAGTATGAATTTTGAATTTTGGAAATGACGGAAAATTTAAAGAGCATACTGGGGGGAAAAACTTCAAAACGACAGAAAACCATGAAAAAAAAAAAAGAGATAATTTAAATGATAGAAAAGCGAGATAATTAGAGATTTGTGCAAACAAACGATTCCTATATTTCTTACAAAATAATACGGCTGCCGCATAACGTCAAGTTTTTCGAAAAAATCGCGCAAATTCTCAAGAGAAATAAATATTCGAAAAAAGGAAAAATTTTTAAGGTTTCTCCCAAAATCTCGTTCTCAAAATGAAATTTCAAGGGGGGGGGGAAATATTATGTTAACTGAAAATACACAGCTCTTAAATGTAAAAGGCTTATACATATATATATAATTATTTTTCCATTTATAAAATTCTCAAGACGGAGTTATTATTTCTTTCAGTCGAAAATCTGGAGGGAAATTTACTGTAGACCGTAACTTTTTTAAATGTCAATGTATCATGTGATAAAAATTTACGAAATTTGAATTTGTAAAAAAAAAGTTTTAGGAAAAAATATTAATTCATATAATTAATGTATATATATTTAGGTGATTTTATGTAAGTTTTTGAGACTTTATTGCTATGAGAAATCGTATTATAGCTTGAAATTATCCTAATTTAAAACTGAGATTGATCTTAATTCTATATACAGTATTTTAGCCTGGAGGTTCTTAACTTCTTTCAAAAGCGACCCAAAATCAACAAGATCGGCTTCGCGACCTGACGGGACAGTTTGTTCTTTGAAATTCGTGAAATCAGTGACGCGCAATAAGTGAATTTATAACAGGACTGTAAAAGGATTCCTACGACTGACTCATCTAGGAAGACACTGCGAATCAGCTTTGGGTCACGAACCATACTGTTCAAGAATCCGAGCCTGCAAATAGCTTTGTACGACCCATCTCGGAAATCCCAGCGAATCAAGTTTGAGTTGGTGATCCTTAGTCCAAGAGACCCTGGTTGTCAGTGGATTTCTACAACTTAACTCAAAAGTCCCTGTGAATCAGGTTTGTGTATGAACCTATAGCTCGAAAATCTCTGGCTGCTAGTGGGGTTGAACGACCCATCTTGGAAGCCTGTGTGACCCATAGGTTAAGAACACCTAACCTAGGCTGACCATATTTCCTTCATGAAAATACAGGAAATCGGGATTCATGCGATAATTGGCACCGCGTAAAATACGGGACACACATATGTAGTCATCCTCCATGTACAAGTTTCTGGCCTTCCAGCTGCAGAAATTCAGAACATTGAGCCCGCCGACTGAAATAGTTGTGAATTCATAGTTAAAGTGTATAAACATGATTATTACGAATGCTACAAGGCCTTTAAGTGAGCACAATGTGAGCTTTGAGATTAATACTAATGGTTAATATCCGCTATAGCGAGTGAAGCACACGTCAACAATCCATTGCGTAACACCCACTTTCAGCAAATACGCTTGCATTCAGATGGATTTTCCATGATCTGGTAATGGCTTATGGTCTGATCTGGTAAATACTAAGGGAATAATGATAATAACCACTTGGGAGATAACGAGCCATAAACGATCAATAATCATAAACATATATAGTACCGTATTGGGCGTATGAGACACATTTGTCATTTATCTCTTGCAGTAGTCGGTTACAACGACATCGAAGATTTCGTGAAATATTCTCGTTTACAACCGAGGTTTTCATTTTCTAAGGCGTTTAAAGTTTTAAATGTGAAAATATAATCAGATTCAATCAAATGCGAAACGACAATATTTTACTATGATTAGGATGACTATCGAGAAAAGTACGGGGATCTCGTAAACACGGGACATCACGAATTCTCCCAAAAAATACTGCCATTATTTTTTGGCGAAATCACCAATTATTATCTTATATATAAACGTAAAAGTATGTTTGCTCTTTATAAAATCTACAATTTTTTTTTTAGACCGACCGTCGCCAAATTTTGCATATACCAAACAGGACCGGGATTGAACCATAGGATACTTTGAAAGTTCGTTAGAGCAGGGCAAATGCCCGAAATGGGGGAAAAAAACCGTCGGAACAATGGTTTGTCACTTTTTTTTAATCCTCCGAATCCAAGTGACAGAGAATGTGTCGCTATATGCGAGGTCGTCACGTTTTCTTCGACGTTATAAACAAGGTTCGTTGCCATTATTTTCATCGAAGTCAACCGAGACCGCCGATTATTCATGTTATAGCCACGGTGTCGTTACAACCGAGGTTGTTATAACCACCATTTACTGTGTGTCTGAAAACGGGGTATATTATACACGGTTACCAATGGTTAGATTGAGCGTGAATACGTATTATACGTAAAAAAATATGATAGTAGACTGAATTTATGACGTTATAGCTGAGATGTTGTTACAACCGAGGGCAAGTTTGGCTGTATGCATGAAAAACCGGGATCATTTAAGTGATCTATAGATGTGCCGCGGACCACTGAGGTGGGATCTGTGAGACTGTGCCGGTGGTAGAGTCATAGTCGAAGCACAATTCCAGCTCCAATAGCGTATATTAAAGTTGTTGCGGTGGTAGTCATCTTAAGAGCATCATGGGCCTCTGGGTTTTTTCGGCCACAACTGGAAAATTCTCAAAAATTTAAACCGGTTCTCATTTTTGTATAGCCTACCTTCTTCTCTTGAGGTCTCCAGGCCGTGCTCGCATGGGGGGAAACGGAATCAAAGTGACGAAAAATGTTTCGTTATATCGGTCGTTACGTTTTCATCGACGTTATAAACAAAGGTTCGTTAGGTTTACTTTCTATAGGAATCACCCGGAGTCGACGAATATTGAGAGAGATGTTACAGAAATTCTTTCATCAAATGTTTATGCAGTGACGATGCGATTTCTATCAAATGTGTATGCAATCACGATGCAATTTTATTTTTTAATCAAATCTGCATGCAATCACAATGTGATGATATAGAATGTGCATGCAATTACGATGTAATATTTATCACACGTGTACAATCACGATGTATTATTTGCATGAAATGCGTGTTGAATCACGATGTAATATTGCATGAAACGTGCATGCAATCACGATGTTTAATGTTAATCAAATGTGCACACAATCATGATGTAATACTCATGGAATATGAATACAATCACGATGTAATAATAAACGAGCTTGTATGCAATCATATTAAGAGCATGAAATGTATACGCAACCATGAAGTAATTCTAATTAAATGTGTACCCAATCACGATATAACGTTCATGGAAATATACCAATCACGTTGCGTTTTACACAAAAAAAAAATCACTAATTAAAAAAATTTACTTTTCAGAATATTTCGAAATCAACTAACGAAAACTTAGAGAGAGAGAGAGAGAGAGGCCCGTATATAACACATAAAACAAAATGAACTTCTTCATTAGCTTCAGAGACAGAGACAGAAAATCGAACTATTTACCGTCACTAGAGGCATTGATCAAATTAAATTCCGAATCTCACAGCAGCGAGAAGATAATCGAATAAACACACATTTTAGTAGATTTTAAATTCTACGAAACAGAGAACGAATCCAATTATATTTCACGCGAGGGGATAGAATAAACTAGAGAAATAGACAAAAATCCCGTTAATTCAACGTAACATTTTCCGTTCCAAAATTTTAAAAATTCCTAAAAAAAACAAAAATTGTTTTTGGAGAAAAAAAATTATATTATTAACCTTTATATAAAAATCATCCGGAATATCGCCGACATCAAGAACCGAACATCCGAAACTCAAACACGAAAAATCTTTTTTGAAGAAAGGTTAAGATTTTCACCCCGACGACGTTATGGAGAGAGAGAGAGAGAGCTACAAGTTATACATTTGTAGCTCGTCTTTTCCAGAAAAGGCTCCGGTTAAATCAAATCTTTTGCTTATTTTGATTTAAGTTTGCCGAGAAAAGCACAGAGAAATCTCGCGAAGTTTTACTCCACGGTTTGATCTCTGTTTGCGTTTATTTTATCTTTTTTTTTTTTTGCTCTCTCTCTCTCTCTCTCTCTCTCTCAAGTCCTTCTTTTTCCGTCGTGCCACTTCATGATCTCATTTCTCTACTCTTTTGCTAACATATACTCCACGTCCACCACCTCCAGAATGTGCGTGTGAGTGAGAAAATAAGAGGGAGAGGGGGGGGGCGACCTGGAGAAGGGGACAGACGGGGCCGTGTTAAAGCCAAAGTGCATCACTGCAGGAAGTCTTTCATCTTAGGCCAATGAAAATTCATGAGGTATCTCCTCTTTCTCTCTGTCTGTCTCTCTCCCTTGGCTCCTGGGGAAGCTTTTGAAGTAGAATCTGTACCGGAGAGTAAGCATTGCAGAACCTGAGAAAACAGCACACACAGAATGGAACGGGGGGTAAAAACAGGAGAGTTAAGAGTAGATTCGTTCTCTTCCTTACTCTATATCTGCCCCCCCCCCAACTCCTTCAAGAATCTTTACACACACATACAATGCTTTCGTACGCGCTTGATATTAAGGGATTTAGAGACTCGGAGCTTTGAGCTAATAGGTTAGCGTGTGTGTGTGTAGGTCTCCCTTTTATTATTTTTCTTAAAAAAAAAAGGAGATGGAGAGTGCGAGAGTAGCTTCCTCTCTCTCTCTCTCTCTGTGTGTTCTACAAGTTTAGTGGAGTTTTAAAAAAAAGGGGGGACGAGAGGAATCTCGCGATATTGCTGTCGGAATTGATATGTCAGTAAAGGTGAAAGGAGTTTGTATTTAAACTGACATTCTCTACTACTCGCGGGACATTGGAACTAATCCTTTGCCATTGAAAACAACACTGTGAAAAGTTATTTTTCGCTCTTTTTTTTTTGGGTGCAAAACAAAAAAGGTATCTCCTTTATTTTTGTCATATGGGAAATCTTTTCTCATTTTCCGTACGGAGATCATAAATTATTCTCCTTTTAAAAAAAAGTACGTGGGAGTCGAAAACGGCTGCGTGGACTATTACGGGTATAGGCGAAATTTTCCTCATTATATTACCCTATGTTTTGGAGAGATGTATAGAAATTTATTTTGATATTTCCTAGAAATATTATTTCATGCATTCTGAAGCTACGGTGAAATTTCCCCAGATTCGTAAATCCTAGGATTACCGAAATGAATCGGTAATAAACCCGAGATGTGGAGACTTCATTAACGTCGTTATCATAAATTAATAGGTTTTGCGCGGTGTGTGTATCATTCATAGAGTTAATTAAATGGGTAAGGAATCAAAATTCATACAATGATTGTTTAATTTTATTGTTTATTATTATTGTGTACCTAGTGGTGCAAGAATTTTTCCTCTGCACAGTGAGGCTGGAATTTTGTCTTAAAGCGCCTGAATTTTTCTTTGCCTGAGGGTTCATGAATTTTTTTCTTACGGGCAAATTAGATTTTCAAAGTGAGGGGTGCATGGACTTTTTTCCACCTTAGGGCGCAAGAATTCTTTTGATCTTGGACGCACATGAAATGGGTCTAAGGGCGCCTGAATTTTTCTATGCCTAGGGAGCACGAATTTTTTCATTTCTTAGGGTTGACTGAATTTTTATTTCCTTGGGTGCACCATCATTTGATCATTTTTGTCGCATTGCGGTCATTTTCTGCACACTAGGGCTAATTAGACCGGGACCTACAATTGATCATTGTCGATTACGAAAGGCAGCCTTTTTTTATGCTCATCGAGAGGTTGGTATGTTAACCCCTTGATGCAGGACTCCCTGCGGTAGCAATATTTTTTTGTGGTTATGTCGCCGTTTCTGTTGTACCCGTGTCAGGAGAGTTTTCTGACAAGGACGGATCGGGTATCGAACACGCGACACCTCTAAACATCCTTCGGTACTTCAGGCGAGTATCTTATCAACCTGGGCTACCACGCCCTTGGGTGCACGAATTTTAATTTGCGTGAATTTTTTCTACGCCTAAGCGTGAACTTTGCTTATTTTTGTCATGCGGGAAATATTTTCTCATTTTCCGTGTACGGAGATCATAAATTATTCTCCTTTAAAAAAAAAGTACGTAGGAGTCGAAAACGCTGTATGGACTATTACGAGTAGGCGAAATTTTCGTATTATCCGATTTTTGGAGATGTAGAAATTTATTTTTGATATTTTCTAGAAATATATTTCACGTATTCTGATGATGTGTGTTATGGTAAAGGCCTGGAGACTGATGAATCCTAGGATTACCAAAACAGACTAGGAAAAAGTCCGAAATGAAGACCTCATCAACGTCGTGAATTTTTTTTTTTGCCCAGGGGCGCGAGAATTTTTATCTAGTGGGGATGCATGGATTTTTCTTTTTCCAACAGCGCATGAATTCTTTTTGCTTGGAGGCACCTGAATTTTTCTTTGTTTAGTGGTGCATGAATTTTTCTTTTCTTCTTTCTTGGTGAGTGGATTTTTTTTATCGAAGGGAGCATGAATTTTTATTTATTTTGTGGAGCACGAATTTTTATTGGTTTTGTGGAGCACGAATTTTTATTTATTTTGTGGAGCACGAAGTTTTATTGGTTTTGTGGAGCATGAATTTTTATTTTCCGGAGCACAAATTTTTATTTATTTTTTTGAGCACAAATTTTTATTTATTTTGTGGAGCACGAATTTTTATTTATTTTTTTGAGCACGAATTTTTATTTATTTTGTGGAGCACGAATTTTCATTTATTTTGTGGAGCACGAATTTTTATTGGTTTTGCAGAGCACAGATTTTTATTGGTTTTGTGGAGCATGAATTTTTGTTTTTTGGAGCCTGAATTTTATTAATTTTGTGGAGCATGGATTTTTTTTTGCATAGGGGCGCGTGAATTTTGCTATCCTTAGGCACAGAAAACTCCATGCATCACTAAAAGATCATTAGTTTTTTCCAAAAGGACGCATGAATTTTTCTTTGCTTGGGGGATGGGGGAAGGGGGTCAGGCCATGAATTTTTCTTAGGAATGCATGAATTTTAATTTGCCTCAGGGAGCATGAATTTTTATATTAATTTTTTTGTCATGTGGGAAATATTTTCTCATTTTCCTAGCAGAGATCCTAAATTATTCTCCATTAAAAAAGTGTGTGGACGTGAAAAACGTTGCATGGACTGTTACAAGGTGAAATTTTCTGATTATTCCATCTAATATTTGGAGAGGTGGTAGAAATTTCTTTTGATATTTTCTAGAAATATATTCATGTATTCTCTGATGATACTTGTTATGGTAAAGGACAGGAGATTGGTGAATCCTAGGATTACCGAAACGATTTGGTAAAAGTCCGAAATGAAGATTTCATTAACGTCGTTATTACTAATTGATAATTTCGTGGAATGCGTGTTGTGTAGCATTCGCAGAATTAATTGAAATAAGAAAAAATTACAATTCATATATGGAAATTAAATAATTAATATTTGCAAGGGATAAATCAGCGATGATCAGTATTAAAAAAAAATTGGATCCTATTTATTCCATTTGCATCAATTGCTTTTGAATTGGTCTTGGATAACCACCTAGGAGCCATAAGATGAGTCGCTTCGACAAAATTGAATTTCATTTTAATTTTTCAGTCTTGATATCATTTAACATCAAAATGTCAAAAAAGTTTCGTTTTCTTTTAAATTTCAAATTTGTTTGTATTTGGCTATGGGTAGGAATATGCAAGCAAATTTATACGGGGTGCACGAGATTTTTTTTTGTCTAGGCGAGTATGAATTTTTCCTTACCAAAGATTGCATGAATTTCTCTTTGCCCAGGATTACGAGGATTGCATGAATTTTTCTTTACTCAGGATTGCGTGAATTTTTGGCCTGCATACATTTTTCTTTCCTAAGGGCTGCGTAAATTTTTCTTTGTCCAGGTCTGCGATGATTGCATTAATTTTTCTTTGCCAGGTTTTCAAGGATTGTATGAATTTACATTTTCCCAGGATTGCGTGATTTTTCTTTTCCCAGGATTGCATCAATTTTACTTTCCTAAGAACTGAATGATTTTTTTTGCCTAGTGGGACACATTTATTTAATTTTTTATTTCGGCTGAGTGAATTTCTCTTTGCTTAGGGGACGCAGGGATTTTTCATTGTGTAAAGGTGCATGAAATTTCTTGCATATTGTTGTGTGAAGTTTTCTTGCTGGCGCATGATTTTTTTTTGCATAGGGGGTGCGTTGACTTTCTTTTTCCCAAAGGCGCCTAAACTTTATTGCCTATAGGCGCATGACCTTTCATTTGCTTGGTGAAGGCTAATTTTTTGTTTGCTTAGTGGTGCGTGAATTTTTGTTCGCCTAGGGTCATATGAACTTCTCTTTGCCTAGGGGGGTACATAGATTTTTCTTTGTCTCAGGGGCGAATGAGTTTTTTTTAGCCTAAAGGCACCAAAAATGCTTGCAACAGTACTGGACATGCGATGAGTCCCCTTCAGTGCATACTCAAACTCTGAAAATCGTTCTCAAGGAAAGAAGTTGACGATCTAATCTTGAAAAACAATGATATTTTTCCATTTATTTCTCAACCCCAACAACTAATTTTTTTTGCCTGATGTTGAATTTTAAGATATTATTCAGTCCATATTACCATTATTTATTGATAAGCTTGAGATATGCAGCGATCTCCTTGCGATGTAGCCAAATCTTTGGTAACCATAATCGAGTTTTGATCCGAAAGTATTTGAGTTTTTACATTACTACACACTGATAATCTGAAGTATGACGCAACTGATGTATGACGTAATCTGAAGTATCGCACGTTGGCGACGAATAACTAGCATTCAGAGTTATTATCAGAAACAAGAGACACCGTTATTCTGTTGTTCCTAGTATTTAAGCAGCCCATAGAATAATGTTTTGAGGTCTAGATGAAACGAATTCTCACCTCGGACGTATAAAGTCGCTGGTGATGACACGACCGTTCCTCTGGAGTTTTCGGCGACGCACTCGTAACTGCCCTGGTCATCCTCCTCGGCCTCCGTTATCTTCAATGAAGCTGAAATTAAGAGAAGACATAACGTACTGAAGTGTTATAACGTAACATAATATGGGTTATAACGTAACATAATGTGCGTTATAACGTAACATAATATGCGTTATAACGTCACATAATATGCGTTATAACGTACTGAAATATAACACAAGTTAAATAGTGTGGTTGGAGATCATTTTGGTCATTTTTGCCACAACACGGTCATTTTCCTCGCACGAGTGCTAATTAGACTGGGACCTACAATTTATTGCCGATTCCAAACGGCAGCGCTCGACAATTTGCCCTTTTTTATACCCACCGAGGTGTAGGACTTCCTGCAGTAGCAATCTTTTTCTGTGTGGCCATGTTGTCGCCGTTTGTGTTGTGACTCTGCGTCAGTTTCTGACAAGGACGGATCGGCTATCGAACTCGAGACACCTCTAAACATCCTTTGGCACTTTAGGCGAGTATCTTATCGACCTGGGCTACAGCACCCGTGGATAATAGAAGATAAAAATGTTCAACCTCCTTGTGCTCTTCTTCCAGAGAACACAAGCAGACCGAACTTCTATCATGGTGGAGGTGGGGGGACAAAATGTCTTTCCATTCCGACTTTTGTTATTCTTAAATACGCCTGTGTGGAGTATATTCAGAGATTTGAAAACATTTTGAGCTATCTAAGCGGTTAAATATTATTTAATATCGATTTATTCTGTATATATTAGGAAAATTATTCACTAAAAACATGTGTGCAACACGGAAAGAATGGGAGTAGATTCGATACTAATGTACAGGGCGGGAGAGAAATCCCAGACACATTTCAAAAATTAATGAAAAACCGACCAAACTGACATAAAAGTAGTCTGTACTAAAATACTTATCAAGGTGTCGAGGTATTTATGATGAACAATGAAGAAAAGTTCAAGATTTCCCTAAAAGATGGCGCTGTATCACGGGGGGAAAAAATCGACATATTACATTGAATGCGAAAAAAAAGTGCATAATTAATGCTCATTAAGAATTACGTTATTTTGTGCAATAATGGATATTTTCCGCACTAAATTAGAAATTGGCACGAATTTAATCTACATTAGTGTACGAAAATGTAGTATGGTGAAAAATGTATGGTTTAGTTAGTCAATCATATTCTGAAGAACCGCCATCACATACCTTGACAGTACGTAATGGCGAATTCCTGCATTTACCTTCATCTCCTTCACATTTGCACATTTCTGTACATGGAAATTGTGCAGTAAACACAAGAACACCTCCCAATTGTATACATGCAAGTATTACCTATTTACACTCGTGTGCAGTATGAAGAGAATAAGCACATTATGTCGAATTTCTGAAAACTAATGGACAGATTTTAATGAAATTTGGTACGAATACACAGTTATAACAGAGAAAGATGTACCATACAAAGTCCGCACTGATTGTCAGTGCAGGAATGTCCGAAATCCACGTTGCGAGATCGAACCGAAAATGCATCTAATATGGGGTATGGTCCCCCTCTCACAGTCAGACAGGTCGCACAGCGCGACGGCATACTGGACACTTGGCAGTTGAGGAGTCCCTGTGGCATTCGGTCCCACTCCTGCAAGCAGTTTTCAGTTCCGGGATGGTTCTCGGAGGGGGTATGGCAATTCCCTCCCAAGAGCATCCCAGACATGTTCTTATACGGGTTAGGTCACGCTGAATATCCTCATTTTCCAGTTCATCGTTGACCAGGTGATCCCGATGTGGACGAGCGTTGTCGTCCGTGAACAGGAACCGAGGGCCAATCGCGCCCTTGAAAAGTCGAACATATCTACGGAGTCACCACACGGGGTGTCACTGCTTCGGAATAAACATTTAATACGACGACACGTAATAATTATCTGGGTTAATAAAAAGGAGGACAGACATAGAAATTTTGAACCTCACGCTGTCGTGTGCAGTGACTCTCTGCTGTTGTTTTCCAGACGGTCGTCTCCAGTTAAGGTCTGGACACACACATCCGCACCGTGCCCGACACGTGTGTCACAATAATTCTTTGCTAAGCAATGCAGCCGTTCACGCATCTCCGCACCGTAGCCGAGCACGGTCACCGCACCACGTCCACACCGTCACCTAGTAGTTTATTTTATGTTTTTACGGTGACGGTGCGGTCTCGGGAGAGAGAGAGAGAGAGAGAGAGAGCAGGTGTATTTTTTTATATAAAAGAGTTCACACAATTATTTCATTTCGCTTCTCAATTTTCATCAATTGCGGAACTATTAATTCCATTTATTTTCATTAATTCTGAATTTTCAATAATTCCCAAATTATTTCTTTTGTTAATTCTAATTTTTCGTTGGTACTGAAATAATTTCTTTCAATTATTTTTAATCCATCGATTCTAAAGTTTTCATTAATTTCAGAAACGGTTTCTCTCACATTAGTTTAAAATTACCCCCCATTAATTTTTGTGTTAATTCACATTTATGTAGTTAGTTTTTTTTTTTTGCATGGGGTATTTCTTAGCGTTCGTGTATATTCAGTGTATGCCCATTCCCTCTTCCTCACAAAATATATTAAATCTTGTTAAAGGGAGTGGAGGGGGGGGGGTGGTGTCCCTTTTCGTGCCCCGAAATTGTTTAGACCATAGTTTCCCAACCTTTTTTGTCCCATCGCCCCCTTCTTCAGAAATTTTTTTTCTGCCAGCGCCCCCCAAACCAATCTAACCCATAGAATCCTATGCTACACAAGTAGCTTCTACCGCCCCCCTGGAACATTCCATCGCCCCTCAGGGGGCGTTAACGCCCACGTTGGGAATCACTGGTTTAGACGCTCCTGGCATCGGTTCTGTGGCACTAGCGTAATATGTAGAAAACATATGGATAAACATTTTCACAACTTTGATGGGAAAACAAAGTTTAAAATTATGTTTCATAGCATATAACGAAATATTGCCGGAGAGATTTTTTGTTAAAATAATAATGTGAACTTGGAAAACTAACTGGGTTTAATTTCCGATGCTCTATAAGTGAATCATTGTTTTGCTTTGAACATAAATTAAATAGGAAACGGTTCGAAAATTTTTGGGTTTTTTTCTTATGTGGAAATATAAGACACATTTTAAATTTGGTACTCACATCAGACGCAACATGTTGAGCCATGAATGCTCAACCCATGTCCTGTGCTCCAAATGTGGCCCTCGGAAGCATTTGATATGTGGCCCGTGACAACAAAAAACAAAACAAACCTCTCAAGTGGTCTCAAGCACATTTCAAAATCACTTGAGTGACTAGCGGCACACCTTACCGTTCACTTGAGTGTAAAGACGACGGCAATGAGAAGATGTAAATTTCATTCTTAAAGACATGAACATTTTATTTACACACACACGGACAAGTTATACGCGACATCCACACTCTATGACGAAATACAATCAACTGATTAAAACGTTCGAAAAACTCTCTGGCGATCCGTTGCTAGGTTACCATCCATCGCAAGGCGAAAAACGCTACAACGAGAAAACGTGACATCGTGACGTCACAGAGCATCGTTTATGATCGGTCACTACACACTCCCCCCCTAGTGTCAACGAAATTTGTGATCGAATATCTGTCAGGGAAGTGGACGTGACGACCGGAGCGAGTCACAATTGCTGGTACTGCTTGTGCTGGCAACGCTGTACTGGATGGCTGAATGGGCACTTCTGAAGGTACTTTAAAGCTATCGCCAAGGAAAGCTGGAATCAAACGATCAATGGAGATCCTCTTGCTTGCCCCATTGATGCTAATGTTGAAAATTTTTTCTCTGCGATCTGTGAGAGGAAACGGGCCTTGATATGTTGGTTGTAAGGCAGGATGTGGTGCGTCGTTGCGTACGAAGACATGCGACGCGGATTGCAGGTCACTGAGAATATACGTCGGCGTGTATCCGTGAGTTGTTGTAGGCACGGGCTTCATTGAACGCATTAGCTTTTGGATTTGATGGACGAAATCGGATTGTATAATGTCTGGTGTTTTGGAAAAATACTCGCCGGGCAACTGCAATGGAGTTCCGTAGAGGATTTCTGCGGAAGAGCATCCCAGGTCTTCTTTCACTGCTGCTCTTAGACCCAGTAGGGCGAATGGAAGAGCATCAACCCAAGCAGGATTCGATTGAATACGGCATCTCAGGGCAGTTTTCAGCGATTGGTGTTGTCTCTCGATCACCCCATTTGCTTGTGGATGATAAACAGTCGTTTTATGATGTTGGAATCCTAGATATCTGCTCAAGCTTTGGAAAAGCTGGCTCTCAAACTGTCTGCCCTGGTCGGTGGTGATCCTGTGCGGTATGCCGAATCTTGAAAACCAAGTGGCAATTAATGTTTTGGCGACTGTTTCGGCAGTTTGATCCGGCATTGGAGAAGCTTCGATCCACCTGGAGAATCTGTCTATCATCGTTAGGAGGTACCGAGAACCTTGGCATAATGGTAATGGACTATCGGGAATTATGAGATGCATCGGTTGCGTGTAGTTACAGAGACATATCTTACACAAGGGACGGACTTTATTTCACACAACATCCTATATACATGACGAGAAACGAACTGCGCAATAACTAGAATAATCACCTGATGGCGCTTTGAGCGCGTACATTAATCCTCGCTCTGAGGAAGTGGCTTTCTTTTCCACACGTCGGCGGCGACGCCACAGACTATCCCCCCAGTGAGCGAGCGAACGCTAATGTAGGAAATACAAGATTGACATTCACATATTGATGATACAAAATTATAACAAATAATAACCAATGTGCATGTGTGTATAAATACTTGCGACAGCTGAGAATTCAATATTTTGCTAAGACGAATGAAAAATACGAATATATACGATGTTAACATGTTTGCAATGATTTGAAAAAATAAATAATGTAAATTAACACTTATGCGAGAAATGCGAAAATAATATGTACACATATGCGAAAATGTAAAGGCATAACACAAGAATATAAATGGGTGTAAAACATATGCAATCAAAAATACGAAACAAATCGTTCTGGAAAATGAACTCTTCGTCCATAACGAGTTGTTACTGTTTTTTCTGTCGTTGACACTGGACTTTTGGAGTCCTGTTTAGAACTGATCTCATTTGGTAGTTCGGTGACTGCAGGTGGTTCTCTGTCATCCATGGCGAATGCAGGTTTGACTCTGTCAATAGACACTGAGATAGATTTACCATTTACTTTGATTACAAAAACTTTGTCGGTCCTTCGCACTACAGGATATGGTCCATTGTAGGGTGCGCTTAATGCAGGTCGAACTTTGTCTACGCGTAAGAACACATGAGAACAAGATTTTAAGGAAGGATGAACATAAATCTTGAAAGTATTCTTATGAGATGGAGATACGGGTGATAAACTCCTCATGAGCGAAGACAGCATTGATGCATAGGTAGCGTCTGGTGTAGATTTGGACACCTCATCTGAAAGTAGGTCAGATGGCAATCTAATAGTGGTTCCATACACCAGTTCGGCACAGGTAGCTTGAAGATCCTCCTTGAAAGCGGATCGTAGACCCAGGAGGACTATCGGAAGCGATTCTGACCATTTGGTATTGTCGTGAGCAATGATGGCACTTTTTAGGGTGCGATGAAATCGCTCGACCAGACCATTGGCAATTGGATGATATGCAGTGGTTCGTATGCGATCTGTTCCTAGTAGTGCTGCGAGCTGCTGGAAGAGATGAGATTCAAATTGAGTTCCACGATCTGTGGTCACTGTTGAGGGACACCCAAAACGACTGATCCATGAATCAAAGAATGCTTTGCAGATGGTTTCGGCGCGTATGTCCGGTATCGGTGTTACTTCGGGCCATCTTGTAAATCTGTCTATCATGGTAAGACAGTAGATGTTCCCGTTTGATGGTGGATAAGGGCCTATAATGTCAATGTGCACATGTGAAAAACGAGCGTCGGGAAGTGCGAAGGTGCTCAGAGGTGCTTTTGTGTGCCTCTGGATTTTCGATCGCTGGCATGATTGGCAGCAGCGTACCCAAGCTGTGATGTTTTTGTTCATGTTTGGCCACACATATCGTGAGCAAATGAGGTTTTTTGTTACAGCGATTCCGGGATGCGATAGATTGTGAAGGTGGTCAAAAATCAGCTTTCGATACGAGTCTGGAACGAAAGGTCTGGGTGAGCCAGTTGAAATGTCACACCATAATTCACCATCTGTTAGATGACATGGCTTCAGTTCCAGCTGTAGAGATGTGTTGTTACCCTTCAAAATTTCTTTCAGTTCCGGGTCGCTTGATTGAAATTCCCCGAATTCTTTGAAATTAATGTCCTTAGAACCAGTTATTGCGTCGATTTCGATTCTTGACAGTGCATCTGCGACATAATTTTGAGAGCCTTGGACGTGACGGATATCGGTTGAATACTGGGATATCAAGTCCAAATGACGAAGCTGTCGCGGCGAACATTTGTTTGGATTTTGCTTGAAGGCATAAATTAGGGGCCTCTGATCTGTGTAGATAATGAACTCCCTGCCTTCGAGCATATGCTTGAATTTTTTTATAGATGAATAAATTGCAAATAGTTCTCGGTCGTATGCGGACCATTTGTTTTGACTTTTGGACAATTTCATAGAGAAGAATGCGATGGGTTCCCATTTGTCGGCTAATTGCATGAGAGCACCACCCACTGCGACATCTGAAGCATCTACCCAAACACTTAATTTAGCTCCAGGAAGTGGATGTCTCAGGAGTGTGGCATTTGCCATGGCATCTTTGGCCAAAGTGAACGACTTTGTTGCTTCATCGGTCCACGCGAGTTGGTCGTTGGCACGAGCAGAACGAGGTGATTTTTTATTTTTATGACCTTCGAGAAATTTTATTAACGGATGTAACAAATCGGCAGCTTTCGGAATGAAACGTCGATAAAAATTGTACATACCGAGAAATCTTCGAAGTTGTGTCAAGGTCGTTGGCTGTGGATAATCCAAGATACACTGAACTCGATCTGTCAGAGGTTCGATGCCGCTTGTAGATAGCCGGAATCCAAGGAAGTCGATGGTTTCTTTACCGAAGTTGCACTTGGAGACGTTGACGCAGAGTCCATATTCTTGAAGTCTGTTGAAGAGAGTCTTGAGATGATGGATGTGTTCATCGGGATCTTTTGATGCAATCAGGATGTCGTCGACGAATGCGTAAACTCCAGGAAGTCCTCTGGTCACTTCATCGATGAATCGCTGGAAGGTTGCAGAAGCGTTGCACAATCCGAATTGCATCCTGGTGCTCTCAAACAATCCGAAAGGTGTGCATATTGCTGTTTTGTGGATGTCATCAGGATTTATTGGGATCTGATGATAGGCTTTTATGAGATCCACATGGCTGAAAATTTTAGTACCATGTAGTTCAGCAGTGAAATCAGCAATGCAAGGAATGGGATATTTGTCTTTTAACGTTTGTGCATTTAAAGCACGGAAATCTCCGACCGGTCGAAATTCCAAGGTACCCTTTTTTGGTACCATATGAAGTGGTGAGGCGTAATTACTCCTCGAAGGTCTCAAATGCCCCAGTTGCAGCATGTTGTGAAATTCCGATTTCGCTATTTTTAATCTGTCTGGAGCTAACCTACGAGGTTTCGCCACCACAGGCGGTCCTTTTGTGGATATATGATGGATGGTGTTGTGCTTTACTGGTGCATTTGGATTAGGAAGTTTAGTGATCTCCGGGAATTCAGAAATCAGCTTGTGATACGCCGAGTCACCGGTAATCGTTTTCACCGAATGAATGCACGTTGCGTTTGAGACGCGTCCGGGACGTTTCAATTTCGTTTTCAAGTCACGTAGGAACTTGTTGCGAAGGTCCGGGACTAAGTCGAAATAATGAAGGAAGTCCGCACCCAGTATAGGAGTTGACACATTGGCGATGTAAAATGGCCAGGAAAAATTTCGTCTCAAGCCGAAATCCACGGAAAGAATACGTTGGCCGTACACCTCGATGGATGATGAATTCGCGGCTGCGAACGCTTGAACAGGCCGTTGTTTGCGCTGAGAAAGGCTTGCCGGCAAGATCGAAACATCACTGCCCGTATCAACGAGGAAAGATAGATTCGTTTTCATGTCTTTCACAAACAGGCGACGTGACGTAGATGGCAAAGAGCAAGTCGCCTCTACTCTTTGCTGAGTTCGTTTCCCGAATATTTGCAGGGAGAGACACATTTCTTGGCATCGGTGCCGAATCGTCGATGATACCAACACTCGTCGCGATTTTTCGATCTGCTACGCTGTCGCGAGTAGCGATTTCGGTACGGGCTACGACTTCGCCCTCGGGAAATCTCGTCGATTCGCACATGGAGCTTTTCGATTTCCGACAACAAACGTTCCTCGATGGAATTCGCGGAAGAGTTAGAACAGGCACTTACCGCTTGTGGTGCTACGTCCATGACGCGATCGGCGATTTCGGCCGCTTTGTCCAACGTTAGTGGTGTGACTGCAGCCAGGATAGATTGCATAGATGTTGGCAAATGCTGAAGAAACAGTTCCAACATGAGCTCGTCCGGAACGCTGTGTGATTCCGCGCGACGCCGCATGACGCGCAAAAGTTCACTTGGACGACGATCACCGAGTTGCTCCCCAGTGAGAAGTTTCCGTATCTCTTGCTGTGACGATTCACCACTGCGCTTGATTAATTCCGATTTCACGTGTCCGTAGGGATCTGTTGCAGTTGGATTCGTGATGACATCGCGGATGACGGAAGCTGCTTCCGGTGGTAGATGGGCCACTATGTAGTTGAATTTTGTGCGACTGTCCGTTACCGGTTTCGGAATCCCCAGTTCGAAAGTTGATTCGCACATCAAGAACCACAGTGTAGGATCGGCGAAATTGTACGGTGGTATCTTTACCGCTGCCACGTCCGCCATGCTTTCGCTTTTGCGTGGGCGAGAATGTTCAACAGCACGTGTTGTTTCCGTTGAGATGCGTCCGCTGTTTCTTTTTTTAGATATAATGTCTCAACTGATGATCAGACTTTCCAAGGTCACCATTATCGGGAATTATGAGATGCATCGGTTGCGTGTAGTTACAGAGACATATCTTACACAAGGGACGGACTTTATTTCACACAACATCCTATATACATGACGAGAAACGAACTGCGCAATAACTAGAATAATCACCTGATGGCGCTTTGAGCGCGTACATTAATCCTCGCTCTGAGGAAGTGGCTTTCTTTTCCACACGTCGGCGGCGATGCCAACTATGTCAAGATTGATATGCTGAAATCGGTTGTTAGGTACCTTGAATTCAGCCAGCGCGGATCGAGTGTGTCGGTGAACTTTAGAGCGTTGGCATGGAATACATGCTCTAGTCCACTCACGACAGTCAGATCTAATTGAAGGCCAAACAAATCTGTCGCTCAGCAGTTTTGATGTTGCTCGGATGCCAGGATGTGATAAGCATTGCAATGATTCAAACGCTCGTCATCGTTGAGAAATTGGTACAAAAGGCCTTATTTTACCGTTTGACACATCACACCAAATTTCGGCTGTTGCGTCAGGAAGGCTGAGTTTTTTCAGTTGTAAAGATGATACACTAGAATTTAAGATGGTTTTGAGATCGTTGTCATTCTCTTGGTCAGCTGCGAGTTGCACATAATCTAAAGGTGTGGGTACAGAAATGGTCGATATTCTAGAAAGAGTATCAGCTGGAATATTTTCGACACATTTATATGAAGAATTTCTGTTGTGAATTGGCTGATAAAGTTCAACTGTCGTAGCTGGCGAGGTGAACACTTTTCTGGTTTATGCCTGAACGCATACACCAACGGCTTATGGTCACTACAAATGCAGAACTGTCTTGCTTCTAGCATATACCTGAAGTGCTTGACAGCAGAATAAGCTGCAAGTAATTCTCTATCGTAAGCAGAATAACTTCTTTGTGCGCTTGAAAGCTTCTTCGAGAAGAATGCAAGTGGTTGTAGCTGATTATCGTTAGATACTTGATGCAAGGTGGCACCTATAGCAAAATCACTGGCGTCCACATGTAAAACTAATGGTGATGATGCTGAAGGATGGTGCAAAAGAGTGGCATTAGCGAGCTGAGTTTTGCATTTTTCGAATGCTTGTCTGGTCTCAAGAGTCCAAGGAATTGATGTCTTGTCATTCTTCTTGGTGCTGGACAAGAAGGAATGAAGTGGTGCTTGCACAGCTGCTGTAGATGGTAGAAATCGCCTGTAAAAGTTCAAAGTTCCTAGAAATCTTCGAAGCTGCTTGATGTTTTCTGGAAGAGGAAATTCTTGGATTGCACGAATTCTGTCCGGGAGAGGCTTCGAGCCGTGTTCATTGACCAAATAGCCCAGGAAGGAAATTTCCGGTACATTGAACACGCATTTAGATGTGTTGATTGTCAGTCCGTACTTATCGAGTCTTTCAAACACTTCTCTAAGGTGCTTGTGATGCTGTTCTACGTCATGGCTGGCGATGAGCACGTCATCAAGATACGAGAAACAGAAGTCGAGATTACGTAGCACCTCGTGGATGAAGCGTTGGAACGTTTGTGCAGCGTTTGAGAGTCCGAACGGCATGACTACGAATTCAAACAAACCAAAGGCAGTTATGATTGCTGTCTTGGGAATGTCGTCGGGATTTACAGGAATATGATGAAATGCTTTGACCAGATCTATTTTAGAGAAAACTTTACATCCATGCAGATTCTGTGCAAAGTCCTGTATATGTGGCACTGGGTAGTTATCCGGCACAGTAATTCGATTCAGACTTCGATAATCACCAGTTGGTCTCCACTCATTCGGTCCTTTTGAAACCATGTGCAACGGGGAAGCCCAGTTTGATTTCGATGGACGACATATACCTTGGTCCAACATCATCTGGAATTCGGTCTTGGCAATCTTGAGTTGAGCTGGGTGCAATCTGCGTGGCTTTGCGAAAACAGGAGGACCTTTAGTTTCTATGTAGTGCAAGGTATTATGGGAGGCTTTCTTCGAAAACGGACGAGGTCTCGTTAATTCGGGAAATTCCTTCAAAATTTCAGTTATAGCACTGTTTCCTGAGATTGTTTTAATCGTTGTCGAAGGTCCATTGTAAGTAAAATCTTTACACGTGAGAGAAGTGAGTGGATCTATAAGTCGCTTGTTTTTGATATCGATGATGAGTCCGTAGTGAGCAAGGAAATCCGATCCGATAATTGGTCTCTCAACGTCAGCGAGGGTGAAATGCCATTTGTAATTCCGCCGTAAGTTCAAGTCCAATTCCAGGTGTTTCAAACCGTAGGTAGATATACGGGAACTATTTGCAGCGAAAAGCTCAAAAGTTGTCTGTTTGCCGTTGCCTTTGTAAGGTAAAATTGATATATCAGCTCCAGAGTCAATTAAAAACTTCATGCCGCTTTTCCTTTCCATAATGAACAAACGGCTATGGTGAAGACTGCTATCGCCGCCACCGCATACCGTTACTGCGGGGGGCTTGGACCGTTTCCCTGAATATTCTGAGCGTTGTAAGCGCAGGGGGACTTGCATCTGAAAGCTTTATCTCCGAACCTGCTATGATAATAACACACTTTAGGGTTTTCATCGGAGTCTTGATATCGCGAGCGATTCCTTGAACCAGAATAACGTCGGTCTCGACTGGAGTTTTGATAGCGGTTCCGGCTATTCCTTGGATATTTGCCCAACTGCTCAACTCTTTTAGTCAGCTCCGAGATTTGCAGTTTAAAGTCTCTTATTTCCGAGCAAGACGAGGCTTCTGCTACATGACCGTAATTGGGTTCGGTGAGCTCAGCTACACGATCAGCTAACTCGGCTAGCTTGTCCAGTTCTTCACTGCTAGCTGCTAACACCGTTTGTACACTCTTTGGTAGCCGTTGAAGCCACAAATTTTTGAGGAAAGTCTCATCGCTGATTCGCCCTGTCGAAAGCTCGCGCATTTTACGTAGCAACATACTAGGCTTCTGATCACCTAGGGATAGGTCTTCTAACAATATCTTGACCTCTTTCGCGGCTGAATGTTTATACACAGCGAGAAGTCTCTCCTTGAGTTTCGAGAACGGATCCGATGCGGGAGGATCGAAAACAATGCCACTTACCGTTGACAAGATCTCCACATCTAGGTAGTTGACTAGGTAGTTATACTTGGTTCCTTCGGCAGTAACATGGTTGATCTTGAAGGCAGCGTCCAGCTGGACGAAAAAAAGTTTGATATTGTCCTTCGAGAATGTCGGCAGTTTCGCGTGGACAGCTTGAATTCGAAGATCGCTCTCTTGCTGTTCAGCCATGGCGATAAGTTCTTAGCAGGTTCGAGATCACGTCCGGGTCACCAGTAAAGGCGACGGCAATGAGAAGATGTAAATTTCATTCTTAAAGACATGAACATTTTATTTACACACACACGGACAAGTTATACGCGACATCCATACTCTATGACGAAATACAATCAACTGATTAAAACGTTCGAAAAACTCTCTGGCGATCCGTTGCTAGGTTACCATCCATCGCAAGGCGAAAAACGCTACAACGAGAAAACGTGACGTCACAGAGCATCGTTTATGATCGGTCACTACACGTGGATCGTGATACATTTGCAGATTATCCCATTGAGTGGCTAGTGGCACATTTCCATATCTCTCGAGTGGCCCGCGGCACGCTTGGAGGATCGAGGCTCATTTCTAAATAACTCAAGAAGCCCCGCGAAATATTCCAAAACAATGAAGTGGCCCACACCTTCGAAAAAGTTGAGCACTTTTGTACTAAATATCTGCCAAAGGTGTTTCAGCGACTGGGACTTTGGCAATGAGTGCTTTAAATTATTATCGAATACTGGTGAGGCATTATCATCGTGAATCAAGCCCCGGCAGATTAAACACCCCAATTGCTATTGATTTTAATATCCATTTGCGCCATCTGCAGAGGAGCCAATTTTTAGTTTAGAAGATTCCGCGTACACACACAGAGTAAAAGATATGTGCGCTCTTTCGTACAATGTGCTCCTACTGAGCTGAGATACATTTCTCCGAGGTGTTATCGGAATTTGACACCACCTGCCCATACAGATGATTATATTTATGATGGCGGTTGACTCTGAATAAAAACGAGTGTACGTGAGGAAGAGAGTACCACTCTCCCAACACACGATTGTTTTAATTTATATATATATATATATATATGACTTTTTTCTCCCCTCCCCTTTTATCACTCCGTAAATAATCTCCTCTCTCCAAACTACAAACAAGAATGTATACAGTCAAACTAAGCAAATGGCCGTCCTTTTATTTTCAGCTGCATTTAAAGATCCTATCCTTTTTCGCGGGTTTGTACAAACAAAAAATCCATCGGAGATCAATCAAAAATAAAAATTGGAGATACGGGTACCGGCTCTAACGAGAAAATGCCGGTTTAAGCGGATCGACTGACACTGTGTGACACACCGTTTTTCCTCTCATTTCCACGTTGAACACATTGTCAGTCCGGCTGATCACTCTGTATGGTCCTTCAAACGGCTGTTCTAGAGGACTTTTCACCCTATCAGTTCTTACGAAAACATGAGAAGTAGCTTTCAAATCATGGTGAACAAATGTAGGATGTCCTCCATGCCGTTTGATTGGTCCTGGCGGGAAAGCTTGGATTATTTTAAAGCAGCATTTGCGGATACTCGGAAGCGTCAGTTGGGTTTGAATTAGCTCGTGCTCGGAAAAACCCACCAGGTAATCGCAAAGTTTCTCCGTATAGTAGTTCTGCAGGGTTTACGGAAAATTCATTCACCGCCAACAATTGACCGTCATGCAAATCACCGCTAGGAAAATTCACAGCTAGGAAAATTCACCGACTACAGTTCGATGCGAGTTAGTGAGCGATTGAGTAACTAAATCCGTGAGTGAGTGAGCAACTGAAGGGATGAGTGATCTAGTGAGTGAGTGAGCAACTGAAGGGATGAGTGAGTGAGTGAGCAACTGAAGGGATGAGTGATCTAGTGAGTGAGCAACTGAAGGGGTGGGTGAGTGAGTGAGCAACTGAAGGGATGAGTGATCTAGTGAGTGAGTGATCGAGCTACTGAAGGGATGAGTGAGTGATTGAGGGCCGTATTCACCGACATGGTTTAAACTGTAGTCACAATTTTTGGATAAGAGATCAGCATAGATTGGTTAAAAACCTGAATTTAACAAATCCCCGTCGATGTCTCATTAAAAAATTGCGACTATAGTTTCAACCATGTCGGTGAATACCGCCCTGAATGATCTAGTGAGTAAGTGAGTGATTGAACGATCTAGTGAGTAAGTGAGTGATTGAACGATCTAGTGAGTGATTGATTGATTGATCTAGTGAGTGATTGATTGATTGATCTAGTGAGTGATTGATTGATTGATCTAGTGAGTGATTGATTGATTGATCTAGTGAGTGAGTGAGTGATTGATTGATCTAGTGAGTGACCCAGTGAGTAAGTGAGTGACCGACCTAGTGAGTAATTGAGTGAGTGAATGATCTAGCGAGTGACTCAGTGAGTGAGTGATCCTAAAGATATGGCGGAAAGTTTTAATAATGACTTTATTAGAAGAAATTTAGATGATACGGAAGAAATTACAAATTGCTGTTACACAATAAAATAGAGAATATATTCATTATAATTCCATTAACTTGTTCATTAGAAGTTATGTTTTACACAGAAACTTCTAATGAAACGTCAAAAGGAATGATAACAGAAGTAAAAGATAACAAAGCAAGTGGATACGCGATATATTAACACCCCCCCCCATAAAATGCTTAAAATCATCTGCTGTTATCACTTTGATATTATAAAAAACATTTTTGTTCATGAGTAAGCAATGGATTTTTTTAATGATGAACTAGCTGTTACCCGCGACTTCACTGGTGTGTGTGGAAATTCGGCAATCTCAAATTTACTTGTTACGATGATTTCCCCATATACCACTTGAACACCTCATGATCCCCCATGGGTGATGAACTTTCAGAAATCTCGTTTCAGTGCGTATCTACATCTATATACTGTATATAAAATAACATATGTGTGTAAGTAACGGCCTAATTAGTTTATTGAAAATGACTATTTCGTAGAAAAACAGCAGCATTTCACCAGCATTAGTCCCTTATTAATTAATTTTTTGAAATTTCAACGACCCCGATTTCACAATCCGGACACGACACAGGTTAAGTGGCAGAAATTTCACAAGGTTTTTAGCCGAATCTAAATGTCCACGAATCTTCATCTACCCGGTACTTACTTACGCAACAAAAACCCATATAAAAAGGACACAATTTCATTAAGACAGTCCAGACGTAGATGTAATCTTTGAACAGGCACCAAGAAAACAAAGCCAGGCCCGCCAAAAAAAACAAAGTAAAAAAAGACCACTCCCATATAAAGAAATGGAAATTGAAGACTCTATATTCCGCTCATTAACCCGGGCTCTACGGATATAGGCACCGACGAGAGAACATCGACAATAGCCATGATGATGATGATAATGATTGGCGGCGGCAACACGTATGTGTGTGCATGGGCATGGCCCCGAAAGGTGTTGGGCATGAGTTAGAGAGAAAGGATGGAGGAGGGGGGGGAGGACTGTTCGGGAGCCTTCAGCCCTTAAACGAAGTAGCTTTTGATCAACGTAAATGCGTCTGACAGGGCGACGGTAATCGCATTTGCTTTAAAGGGACTCTCCAATCTCGAAATGAGTTCCACGCTGAGAAATTTCCTATGTACCCCCCCCCCCCCTCCGAGACTGTCCACATTTGCCATCACACGTATGTTGGCACTCAGAAAATGTGATTTCGAGGCTAGGGAGAGAGATGGAGATAAGGTTTGCGCATGCGCGCGGGGATCGTAGCAGCGGCTAAATAGGAAGTAAACATGGAGACTTATAACACGAGCCTGGAGATCAACACTAAGCGTCACAGGGCTTTTGATGAGGAGGGGGGGGGGGCGGGTCACAAGATACACACATACAAAGAGAGAGAGAGACCACACTAATCACTTAAAACAAATAATTTCACCCTTATTCCAGTATAATGTCGGGAAAATCCAATTTCCTCACGATGATGCCCTATCCACACTATGGTAAAAGGGGGGGGGGATGCGGGCGATGTTGACACTAATCGACATTATTATTAGAAATTCGTTTCCCCTTCAAATACAAACCGCTGCCCCCCCCCCCCACTTCATTCATGGAATTCATTGAACATTCGAAATCGCGTAAACACATTAACAAATTGCATTAGATGCCCACCCCCACACGATAATTAATTACCGGAGTGAGTGGCAATGTGACGTGTGACCTTCATGTTACACAACATGAAAATACGAAATGTGTTTAGCGTGTGCGTACCGGTGATATGGTATATAGTGCAATTATTTGAGAAAATGAACGTTTTATGAATAACCTATGTATCATGGTAGGAGATGATTTTTGGCGGCGGTGATAGGTGACGCTGTTGTTCCGGAACGAGATCCTTCTTTGTGATACTGTAAACGGCCGTGATATTGGCTTTGGATCATACATGCTGAACTTATGGCCCGCGGGTCAAATGTGTGCAGTTCCACATCACTTCAGTAACCCGCGGCGTAGCTCCAGAGCACTTTCGCGTTTCGTGGTACGGTCTCACATCCTGCCAGCGGCCCATGTACAGTTTCAGGTCACTTAAGTGACCTGTCAAGGGTTGATCACCCTTAACTTAAGTGATCTGCGGCACAGTTTCAGAACATTTAAGCGGTCCTCGATGCAATTCCATATCACTTATGTTGACCGCGGAACAGTTCCAGATCACTCAAGCGGCCCGCCACATCTTTTCGAAACACATGACGTGTAGCCCGCACTATCATAAAAGTTGAGCAGCCTTGTTTTGAACGGACATTCGAAAATGGGCGTCGCCAAACTTTGTCAAGAGCATTGTATCGAGCCGAGGATATTGATGAATGCCAACATAATGATAATTTGGAATCACATTTCAACCGACCATCCGCTCAACTCTGTGAGAGAGTCGTGAGTAGATGATCGTTGGGGGGGGGGGGTACAGGAGAACACGTTGGTAAAGAATCACTAAAGAGATTGAGCTTCAGATAAATGTTAGCTAAGTAAGACAAAGAAGCTACTGGGAAATTTTGACAGTCATCATTGGGAAACTATGATGGCCGCGGAGGGCGTATGCAGCTTGTAAACAATGACAACTTGTAATTTTACGATTTGTAAATGACGGCTTAGTGAGGCAGCTGTTAAAAGATTGCTGAATGAGACAGCTTGCACACGTTGGTAAAGTGAGGCCATTGGCAAACTATGGCTAAGTAAGGCAATTGGTAAACGTAAGACAGCTGGTAAACCATGGCTAAGGGGCCATTCAAGTATTACGTAAGAAGATTTTTAGCCATTTTTGACCCCCTCCCCCCTTGTCAGCAAAATTTCGTCAGCAGCTTAGAATATTTCATATCATCAAAAAGAATGGTTGATGACGTACGCAACCTTCAACCCCCCCCCCTCGTCATCAAAAGTCAGCAAATCCAAAACCCCAGCAACAACAGCTTGTAAACATTGGCTAAGCAAGGCCATTGACAAACTGCATCAAAATAAAGCAGCTTGCAACCGTAAGGCAGTTGGTAAAACATCTCATGCTAAAACCATTAGTAAACAATGGCTTTGTAAGACGAAGCTATGATGAAATGAGACAGCTTGCAAACGTTGGCTGACTTGGACATTTGGCAAACTATGACTAAATCAGACAGCTGGTAAACGAGGGTTAAGTAAGACGTAAGATCGCCGAGTAAAAAAGTGCAGCTTGTAAACGACTGGTAAGTGAGACCATTGGCAAATGACGGCTAAAGGATGCAGGAGCTAATGATGATTAAGGTAAGGAAGCCAAGAGTTACTAGGGAAAGAGAACCAGTCACGGGCAATAGGCTGAGAACCACTGTCCCAAGATAATTCGAGAGAGTTAGAGAGGGGAAAAATATCCCCCCCCCCCACACACACAATACCATTAGAGAGAAAGAGGGAAGAAAAGGGGGATTTTTTTTTCTCACATCCGCCATGGCCTGTGACTAGAAAGAAGAAATTTTCCCGTAGCTCTGCATGATATGAGTGAGGTTACCATATTTTGGCGACTTATGAAGCAGGATAACGCATGTATCTCACGAATAAGTGGTGTGCGACCCTCCCCCCCCCCCACTTGTCTTGACGTGCTCTACCTTTCATCTTATTTTGGCAGTAGAGTTGTTTTGGGACACCTTCATATATATACAGTGAAACTCCTCAATGAGGGGACACCCAAGGGACCTCCTTTAACTGGAGGAGGCCCTTATTCGCAGTGCCCCTTAAACAGGAGGTGTTGAATGCATTCTTCCATACACATCCAAATAAACAAAGTATCGATTATTTCCTAAAAATTCCCTTTTAAAAATCTTAGAAGAATTCTCCACGTGGACAACGAATTATAGATGAATCGAAATGGTAATTTGCATTGGCATTTGGCAAAATCCCTAGTGGCAACCGGGATCATTAGTAGATTGACGACAAAAGTTTTTACGGGTAAAAAAAAATCATTATGAGTTCGATAGAAAAAAAAGATTCACATCAACTTTTCAAAATGGAAGCGGGAAACAGCATACATATTACGTCACCGCCATCTTTGAGCCGGTTTTATAAGAATATAAGGGCGACCCCCAACCCGCAAAACATTAAAACTAATTACACTAAAGGCAAAAGAAAGACTCGAAATGAAAAATTCATAAGAAAATAATAATAACCCCTGTGCCTTTAATTTTCCTCTCGCCTTGAAATCTTCATTTTTACACACACACACACTCCCACTCCCTCTCTCTCTCTCTAACAGAGCGTCGAAGTAAATGTGATGAAGAGTGTAGAGAGGCGGGGGAACGGGGTACCACGCGTGGAAACTTAATTGAATCCGGCTTTAAAAGACAAAAAAGATGGCCGAGAAAGGAGTGTTTAAAAGAACACATGCACGTGTTATGTGATGGTGGCCGAAGGAAAGAAACTAGGAGGGTGGGTCGCGGGCGGAAAGATTAAAATACCATGGATTACCTAAATTTCGTGCGTCGGACTGACAGTCTAGATTAAGATTAATCGTGGGAGAGGACGCGAGGAGAAGGGAAAAGGTCTCTCGAAAGTTTCACTGTTTCGGTTAAATATGGTGGACGAAGGACGTTGAACGATGAGTATGGGCTCGAAAATGGCAGAAAGTGACCATAAGTACACACGGAAACTGTCTCCAACAAAGGAACTCATTCTGTAGAATCTCGCTATAAAAAGGCAAAATTATGATACAAGGTAATAGGTCGCCAGACACAATATAGAGATCACTCTATGAAGGAAAAGCAGCGGATCGAACAGTGTCCTCGCAGAAGCGATACACAAGATAACAAAGCTACGGAAGCGCTCTGTCCATTGCACCGTCCCGTAAAGGGCCGATTATCGTTCTGAATACATCAAGCAAAAATTACAAAGACAAAAATTGTCATCCAAAGAGAGTTATGGACTAGGAAAGGTTAGGAAACACCTTCAAGACAACAACTCATTTCAACGCAGTAATATACTGAATTGACTACCTACAAGAGCATCGTCTCGTAAACTCTAACGGTAAAAGTGCTGCTATCTCGCGAGTGTTTGAAAAAGTTACTGAAAGAAAAACAATCAGCAATTTTTTTTTAATGAAGACCCTGTACATCATAAACATTCCGAAATGACTCCTTCGACGGTGAAATTGTCAAACTGCATACGAATGTATGAAAAATGCCTTCCATGCTGTATGGAAGACTATTTAAAACATAATTACCGCGTTTCATCCGCATTAGCCGACATGCCGGAAAACAGCGAGAGACCCCCAGCGTGCCTAGGGTAACCAGATTTGAACACTGAGAAAGAAGGACGTTTGCAAGCGTACCATTGAAGACGTCACTTTTCCCAATTTCCACAATAGCTGGCGCAACTATACAACTAAACCATACATGTACCTCGTCCATATTACTCAGCGGAACCTCTAACAAATTGGTACATGTTGGAATAAACGTGTAGTGAAACCTGACGTGAAGTTTCTTTCTGTGTAATGCTTGTTATGTGTAGTGCTGCCACCTGCCACCAGTTTTTTCTAACTATGAGTGAAGTGGAATAATTGAATCGTTGTAGGCCTGTTGCTCTCTGTGGCGAAACTTTTCAATGGGGAGATCGGCTAGCATTTGCGCCACGAGAAACCAACCTCAGCCGACCACCACTGCGGCCGGCGACGGTGGGGTTCCAACCTGGATCCTCGCGATGCGAGTCCGTCACTATGAGCAATCGACCACCACAGCGGCGACGCAACTATACTGACAAACCACCCCCAAAAAATTATTCCGGAAATCTGAAAAAGAGGACAAAAATAAACCTGAAAGGAGGACAAAAATAAACATGAAAGGAGGACAAAAATAAACATGAAAGGAGGACAAATTTTCTAAAACGTAGGAAGAAGACGCTTGAAATGACATAAAAAAAAGAGGAAATGCTCTTCTAAAGCAGTGATTCCCAACGTGGGCGATGGAAAGTTCCGGAGCGGGGGCGGTAGAAGCGACGGGTATAACATAGGTTGCGTTGGGGGTAGCGATGGAAGAAAAAAAATTTATGAAGAAGGGGTGGGGGTGATGGGACAAAAAAAGGTTGGGAAACTGTTCTAAAGAGAGACGTATGGTATCAATAAGCATGACGGGAAATTCGAGTCACAGATGCTGGAAGATTCTTGAATATCTGCACTCTAAGAATCGATTGAACTGGTTGAATGCAATTGCGATCCTTATTAAACCTTGCTTCCTCGGCATGTTGGAAACGGACCAGACCCTAACATTAAGAGAAGAAAAAAAAAAGAAAAGCTGGTGTACCCTCCTACATACCGATTAAAATGCAGAAGAATACATAATTTTTTTTTGAATCATTTCCTTCGTGGCATGTTTTCAAAAATCACCAGAATCGGAGTAATCACAGAAAGTGGGCTAGCAAAAAACAAAAAAAAGAAGTCAAGACCGTCCATGTTTAGGAGAATTTCACCAAGAAAATCCTTGATAACACATTCAGGAAAAGAAACTGAACACATGCATTACAAGTCGGTATTTTTGATGTTAGCACACATAACAAACAACAACAGCACGCACACAAACACTCTGTGTTACTTCTTCTTTGTTATAATCATACTGTATATTATTCTCTGCGATCGAGACTCCCTGTGCAAGATGATGTATCTGAAAAAACTTCTGCTTTACTTTTTCTCCTCCACTCACAGATACTCCAGGGAAATTTAAGCGAACCATTCTTCTGAAAAGAACCCCCCCCCCCTTAACTTCCATTCCCCCGTACAGAAAATATACGAAACAAAAAAACAGAGATAAACTTAAAAGCGTCGTTATTTCCAGGGAAGCTGAGAGTTCTTCTTTTAAAAGCCATGCGAGTATTTGTATTTACGCTACTGCCAGATCGCGAATTGGACAATTTTGTTGGAAATTGACTTGGCCAATGCCCGAATTTTCGGATGTGGCGGCACCATGGCAGGATAATTTCAGGCAGCATCATCGAAAATTTTCAATCGCGCAGTACTCAGCGTTCTCCAACTGTATCGGAAACAGTTAAGAAATCGAGTGGCGCAATGGTAAAGATGCTCGTTCTTTCACTATGGGAGGGTCCGCTGTCGAGGTCCATGGGGGGTTCAAATCCTTGTTGAACATTTTCAACAACAATAATGAAATTATATAAATAATTCAAGAGAAAATATCCAAAAAGGGGGATTTCGGAACATCGAAAGATCGCCGTCAAAGAATTGGACATGCCAATGCGTCTTTGAGTAAATAAATATAATATCAAGTTTTTGCCTTTGAAGCGTTCTTTTCTACAGTTGGAGATAGACCTCATTGAATATTCAGATCGAATGATACTATATGATGACGAGAATTACTATATGATATGTCTGAGCATGAAATGTCAGAAATCACGAGGTTTTGAGCATGAAATGTCTGAGCATTCACGAGATTTTGAGCATGAAATGTCTGAGCATTCACGAGATTTTGAGCATGAAATGTCTGAGAAATCACGAGGTTTTGAGCATGAAATGTCTGAGAAATCACGAGGTTTTGAGCATGAAATGTCTGAGAAATCACGAGGTTTTGAGCATGAAATGTCTCAGCATTCACGAGGTTTTGAGCATGAAATGTCTCAGCATTCACGAGGTTTTGAGCATGAAATGTCTCAGCATTCACGAGGTTTTGAGCATGAAATGTCTCAGCATTCACGAGGTTTTGAGCATGAAATGTCTCAGCATTCACGAGGTTTTGAGCATGAAATGTCTCAGCATTCACGAGGTTTTGAGCATGAAATGTCTCAGCATTCACGAGGTTTTGAGCATGAAATGTCTGAGCAATCACGATATAATGTGCACGAAATGTACGTAAAATCACGACGTGATTTGCATGAAATGGGTGTGTAACCATTCTGTAACTTGCAATAAATGTGCGTGCAATCATGACGTAGTATGTGCGAAAAACGTCTGTGTAATCACAAGATTTGCGTGCACGAAATGTGCATTCGATCTTCATGAAATGTGTATGCAATCAGGATGTAATGTTTATGCAATCAGGATGTAATGTTTATGCAATCAGGATGTAATGTGTATGCAATCAGGATGTAATGTTTATGCAATCAGGATGTAATGTGTATGCAATCAGGATGTAATGTTTAAATGATGTGTATGCAAACACGATGCATTTTTCTGTGTTTTCACGTCACCTGTGATGCTATGACTGTAGCGTGGACTTCATATAAAATCTTCAGTTCTCGTCTTCATTCTCTCGTTCTAATCATTCTTCAGCTCTATCAGAACCAGTCAAGAAATCACTCCAAAAAAGATACCCAAAATCATCCCATTTTGCTTCGAATGGATCTTGAAATGAACATTTGCAACAACAACAATAATAATAAAATTATATAAATAATCCAAGTATAACATCCAAAATGGATTTCGGAACAGCAAAAGATCGCCTTCGACACGTCAATGTTTCTCCTTTTGAGTAAATAAATATAATATCAAATTTTTGAAAACTTGCCTTTTGAAGCGTTCTTTTCTACAGTTGGGAGATATAAGACCTCATTGAATATTCAGATCGAATGATATTCCATGATGACGAGAATATACGCGCGTCCCCTTCTCGAGGAGAAACTCTAGTTCGAATACATAAATTCATTTCGATCGGAAATCTAATTACTTTGTATATATACGCTGACGGCATAAAAGTCAACACATTTTTGCGAACTATGCATTTCTATACATATTGATGGACTCTATTTCTCTCTCTCTCTCTCTGAGGAGATGGGAATGTTTTCAAATCCTACAGTCAAAGTCAAGGAAATTGAATACCAACAAAATAACGATCCGTAGAAGATTGAAAGAATCGCACGGATTCCTAAAAGAAAATTCGCTCGAGACTCTTCCCGGGAATTTGCGCCCTTTGATTTCCGAGATTGTCTCATGTCCCCGAGAACTTCAGCCTTCCATGTTCATTATATTCGTATGTTTACGGATGTTCTGGAGCGATTCATGTACGAATCTGAGAGAGATAATTGAATATTTCTCATTAATTCGGACGGGGCGATTCGGTGATGTTCATTTCTAACAAAGATGTTTCGATTCGATGCAAGGGAAGAGCCTATTTTGGGACCGTTTGAGGTGATTACATTCTGAGAACTATTCAGTTAAAAGATCATTTGTGTGTAAATCTCTGGTAAAAGCAATGTGTTTTATACAGGTATGACTGTGGGAAATTGTTCCCAAACTTTATGTATTTCCCTCCAGATCGCGTGTACAAATTTTTTTGCCAAAAACTGTTGTCTGATTAAGGGGTCATTCAAGTATTACGTTCGCATCGAGGCGGGGGTGGGTTTCGGATTTGCTGACTTTTGATGACAAGGGGGGGGGAGAGGGAGTTTTGAAGGTTGCTTACGTCATCAACCACCCCTTTTTGAAGATATGAAATATTCTAAGCTGCTGACGAAATTTTGCTGACAGGGGGGGGGGGCGTCGGTGTTTTGCTGACAAGGGAGGGAGGGAGGGAGGGGGGGGTTAAAAATGGCTGAAAATCTGCTTACGTAATTCTTGAATGGCCCCTAACTTCTATATAGAACCACTCTAGCCGTTCCATGGCACCATCAGTCTGACAGGGGCCCTGCTTTGTCTACTGAGGAGATGTAAGTAATTTGCCCATATATGGACGTAGACCGCTATAGATTTCAGGGCATCAGGAATTGGGGACCTTAGGAATGTCTTGATAAGTCATAGTTGTGTTTACAACGGTGCTCAGAAAGTGATGCTGCGTTGAACTGAGACACACGTTGTGTGTCCATAGGTGATTATAGCCACTAAATAAGAAAGAAGCCATTGTTGTTGGAAACTAAGAAATATAGATCCATCGCTGATTACAGACAAGGTGATAAATCATCGCTGTTTATAACACAACTGAATATGCAACGTTAATTATATATCATAGAATAAGACCTATCTTTGCTGACAGTGAAGGTAAATTACTATCGCTGATTACAGCGGAATTGTTGCTTACAACAAAGCTAAAACAACAACCGTTGATAGCAAAAACGTTAAAGCTTCAAATATTGCACATGTAAACGGGGCTATAATGTGTTCTGGGCTGAGAGCGCACGCGTTAATAACAGCAAAAAAAACCTAATAACAACAACAATTGCAATTTATAACGACGTTGATTTATACCGAACGCCAAACAAGAAACTGCTTCAGGGATTAAAACTAAAGAAAACTAATCATATATATATATATGGTCTCGATAACGGCTAACATTATCAATAATCTAAAAATATATTGATTAGATTACCGCGATAAGAAGCATTGTGTGCTGTCTGTAACGAAGATAATTATTTACATTTTATTATGTACGGCCAATGATTAAGCTAAAAAAAGCAAATCGTTTTTGTTTACAGCAAACAAAACGGTTTACGGAAAATTCCCCGACAACAATTCACCGCCATGCAATTCACCACTAGCAAAATTCACCGCCGGAAAATTCACCGACAACAGTTCGATGCGAGTCAGAAAGCGAGAGAGTGAGCGATTGAGTTACTGAGTCAGTGAGGGAGCGAGTGAGCTACTGAGTGAATGATCTAGTGAGTGAGCTACTGAGTGAATGATCTAGTGAGTGAGCTACTGAGTGAATGATCTAGTGAGTGAGTAAGTGAGTGAATGATCTAGTGAGTGAGTGAGTGAGTGAATGATCTAGTGAGTGAGTAATTGAGTGACCCAGTGAGTAAGTGAGTGAATGATCTAGTGAGTGAGTAATTGAGTGACCCAGTGAGTAAGTGAGTGAATGATCTAGTGAGAGAGTAATTGAGTGACCCAGTGAGTGAGTGACCTAGTGAGTGATCCTAAAGATATGGCGGAAAGTTTTAATAATGACGTTATTAGGAGAAATTTAGATCATACGGAAATCATCTCATGTTATCACTTTGATGTTATAAAAAACATTGTTGATCATCAGTAAGCAATGGATTATTTTTTTATGATGAACTAGCTGTTACCCGCGACTTCACTGGTGTGTGGGGATTCGGCAATCTCAAATTTACTTGTTACGATGATTTCCCCATATACCACTTGAACACCTCATGATCCCCATGGGTGATGCACTTTCAAAAATCCCGTCTTAATGCGCGTATCTACAACTATATACTGTATATAAAATAACATGTCCTCAGTCACTCACCACATACTCACTAGGTCACTCACTCACTCCTCCATCACTGACTCATTAACTCAATCGTTCACTCCCTCGCTGACTCGCATCGAACTGTTCTCGGTGAATTTTCCCAGCGGTGAATTTTCCGGACACGAACAAAACAGCTAGTCTATGTTTTCCGTTGCTAGTTGTTGTGCAGTACCGAGCACTGAGCTCTCGTCTTCCTGGCTTTTCTACTTAGGTAGAGATATTGATCAGTTCAATGGCTAATACTAGCCGTTGTTTTCCACAACCAAAATCAACAGTTGAAAAATAACCTTGTAATCTATTGATACTTACATCCAAACATAATTTTTATTCTATCGTTGATTATTATAGGCACAGTAAGTAGCGTAAACTTAACGTTAGGTTTGCAACACATACTCGCACAGCTTGCAGCATAGGCCCAGGTCTAATTCGACCACCACCTGCTTATATCACTTCATTGAGACAGAGGAGGCGGGTCATGAACTGCTTTGGAGCTAGTCATTATTATTTATAGCCAAGATATCCAGGCACAAGCTAGAAATGCCATTGGGACGGTACAGTAAAGTAAAATAAGGAAGAAAATGGCCGAAAAAATAAACTTACATCCTTGGACTAACGAGTATCGTTGTTCGGACATATCCACTGGCTTGTAGTCTTTGAGCCATCGTATGGTGGGCGGTGGATTGCCTTCAGCCCTGCATGGCAGCAGGGCGTTGCGCCCTTTCTCCACTCCCTGTATTTGAGGCTGCTGCGCGAAACGAGGGAAGCCAAAGGGTAGCACGTCATCTGCAATTCGGAAAAAAAACAACAATAAAGAACTCAGTTTCAAATGAAAACGGCAATTTCTTATTAAATGCTTTGTAAAGTTTGAGATTCAGAACTTCCTGAAATAGATTCATTAAAACAGCATATTCATGAAAAATTACCATGAATTACGTTCAAAATGACAGAAGTTTGTCTATGACAGTGGTTGCCAAAACTTCATGTCTCAAGCACCGATTTGGAAAATTAGGAGCCTTGCATACCATAAAAAAGGTTGAGAACTTGTAGGAGGCTTCCACACCAATGGAAATGCGTGGTAGGTTGACGAACTGCTAGAAGTGAAGAGGCGGTTTCCGTACCACTAGAAATACGTGGTAGGTTTTGTATTTGCGCATTGCTAGAAATGTATGCTAGCTCGCGTATTGCTAGAAATGCGTGTTAGCTTCGCGTATAGCTAGAAATGCGTGTTAGCTTCGCGTATTGCTAGAAATGCGTATTAACTTTGCGTATTGTTGGAAATGCGTAGAACTCTTCCTTATCACCAGAAATGCATGATAACTTTGCATACTGATAAAAATGCGCAGGACGCTTCCATACGGCCAGAAATGCACGGCAGGTTTGTGAACTGCTAGAAATGCGTGGAAAGCTTCCATACCAATAAAAATTTATATAACGCGTCCATATCACCAGATATGTATCATAAGTTTGTGTACTTCTAAAAATGCGTAGGAAGCTTCCATACCACCAGAAATGCACGGTAGGTTCGCGAACCGCTAGAACTGCGTAGAAGGCTTCCATACAAATAGAAATGCGTGGTAGGTCTACGTACTTCCAAAAGTTGCGTAGCACTAGAAACGCATGGCAAGTCTAGATCTGCGTACTCCTGGAAATCAGCAGGAAACTTCCGTACCACTAAAAAAAAGGCGTGGTAGGTTTGCGTTCCCCTAGAAATGTGTAGGCGGCCCCCGAACCCCTAGTAATGCGTGGTAGTAATATTAAGCGGTATGCAATATTTGTCGTACGTAGCAAAATAATTTGCAAAGCAACTTACCTCAAAAGAGGCAGGGTTGTCGGAAAAAGTTAGCAAAGATTTATAGCAGTGGCTCCCTTGCCCCGTCCTCGCAAGTATCAAATCACTCGCGTCGTTCTCCCTATGAAGTCAGCTATCAAGTCGGTGTAACCTACAAGCCATTTGACTAAAAATGGATAGCTGAACCCATAGGCGGAGATAGACTTGGAAGTCTGGGGGGGGCACGATGATGTCAGTTTATATATACGCATATACATTAGATCTGTCGACTCCACCTTTGACGCTGGGGGGGGGGGGGGTTGCCCCTCCCCGTATCTCCGCTCATGGCTGAACCAAATGACCAGAGGAAAAAATTGCACGTGCGCCCAGTGCCACATAAGCGCTGGAGACCGCAGCTTGGGATTTCAAAAGTGAGAAGATTTGTGGGGGGGGGGGGGCAAGGAAGAAGATGAAGTTGACATGTTGAGGAGGAAGATTGGAATAATCTAAACACACAATATCTACAAAATACATACAACGCATCCCACGTGCGAGTGAGTAAACGCAACGTTCATCGATTCTCTTTAAGACACTGATGATAACTCATATTCCCCCCCCCCCCCCACCCAAGCTTAGAAACGAGGAAACAAAGCCTCCATCCACAGTGCTGAGTGCTTGCTTCCCTTTCTTTTTTTACACAATATGCAATATACAGTCGAATCCCATTATAACGAACTCCAAGAGACCGTAGAAATCACTCCGTTATAACGAAATTCCCGTTATAAAAGAATTCCAGGTTAATTAAAAATGTCCCCATGTAAACTTATCCGGGGTGATTTGAAAAAGTGTTCGTTAAAACGAGAATTTCGCTATAACGCTATCCGTTAAAACGAGAATTTCGCTATAACGCTATCCGTTAAAACGGGATTCCACGATACACACACACACACACACACACACACAGATGAAAACACACAGAGCCATAAAACAGACATGTAAAATTCTTCGCTATATCACGGAAATTTTCCTATTTCCTTACACACACACCCCTCCGTCCAATATACAAACTTTCCTCTCAAGATTAAGACATCGACATACGGTAAGTTACTTTAACAAAATAATAATATTTTTCTTACATTTTTCGGCCGACGTTAATGCACGGAAATGCAGTCTCCATTGAGACCACGTACGAGTGAGTAAACGCAACATTCATCGATCCTCCTTAAGACACTGATGATAACTCATATCCCCCCCAAGCTTAGTTATTTTTTCGCGTGTAAAAGAATACTAAATCTCTGAATCGACTGACAGAAAATTCGAAGACCATAATGTAAACTCCACTCTTTTTTCAGGAAAAAAGATCTATTTTCTTAACACCCCCCCCCCCCATCATCAATCCAAGCGCCCACGGAGCGCACACACACACACACACACACACAAAATCCCGATACACGGATCCATAAACACACGATTCCTGCATATCGTGATGCGCTCAATAATTTGACTAATGGAGGAAAAAGGCTTCGAGAGAGTGTGCGGTTCATCAGCTCATTTTTTTGTACGTCGACTCCAGATATTTTTCACTCTGCTTCGGATCGTAAATGAAACATCTTCATGCAAAAACATGCGCAACGACACGAAATCACTGAGTTTCATTTTCTTTCCACCCGGTTTCGATTACTTTCCGGGAGCTGCAAATCTCTGTATCGTGTAATATCGATTAAGGGGGGGAAAAGGGAATATCCCGACTGTGTTCAATTGTGGGTTTTCGTCCTGGATTGAATGGTAATTTTAGCCAGGGCCGCAACTGGGGGGAGGAGGAGGCGGGTCTCGTGCCTCGGGCGCTAGACCCGAGTGGGCGCAAATTTCATTCCGAAACCTGTCCTTCAACATTACAAGGGGACGCTCTCGCTCAGAACCTCCTAGAGATAGAAGGCCTCCGCACTTAACTTGTGACGTCAGTAAGCAGTCCATTTTCCCTCAGAATATTCAGGGGAAAAAAATTCCCTGCTCGTGCCAGTATCATCGTTGTGAGGAAAAGAAATTACCGGTTCGGAATTGACGATTTCTATGCCCCACATCCAATCACTATGCGGTATTTGTGAGCCAATTAGGAAGATTCTACGCCAAAATAAGAAGAAACGAAATAGGATGATGTGTTTCAAAATGTGGCAAACTTGCTAGGTAGTCTGAATGACGTTCATGGCAAACTTGCTAGGTAGTCTGAATGACGTTTATGGCAAACAGTGCAGAGGCCTTCTATCTCTAGGAGGTGATGGCTCGCCCCAGGTGACCAAGCATCTAGTTGCGGCCCTGCATTTAGCTTTTGTCCGAATGTTCAAAACACCACGTGATTAGGAAATGTCAGCTTCTGGCAACTGCGCAGAGTTGGCTAGCTTGACAGGGCCAGAGAAGCGAATCTTTTCGAACCTTAACCCTTCAAACCTCCTTAATCCTAAGATTAGTTTTTCTTTCGCAGCGAGAACCGAATTGGACCATTTCGCGTGTTACATGACCACAACCACGCATTTGTTTTCTCCTAGCTTGGCGCATCAGCTCAGAGTTGGCTGTATAGTATACGCAGCACCTTCTAGAGATATATCTATCGTTAGCAGGTGCTGGTATATGTGGCACTGGCACCAACTATTCTGTCATGCTCCGGTTTGGAGGGAAGAAAACACAACAAAAATGAAGAGATCGGCGAAACGCGCAAGCGGCGCATTTTATTCCTCCAGAAGCAGTCCGCCAATCACGCCCAACGTAAAGCGCTGTCGTGAGCCGTATTTGCGGCTCTATAAGAAAACAGTCATACTGCCTTTCTCAGGCCGGAATTTCCTAGGAATAGAACTTTTGCGCCGTTTTCACGCTGCACGCATCATGGAAAACCTGCTCCTAGGAAAACCCGGCTTTAAGCCGAGACTGCAGAGGCCTTCTATCTCTAGGAGGTGCTGGGTAGCTCACGTCGATAAGATGCTCGCCTAAAGTACCGAAGGATGTTTCGAGGTGTCGCGAGTTCGATATCCTGTTCGTCCTCGTCAGTAAACGTTCTTGACACAGGGGCACAACGGAAACGGCGTAATGACCACAGAAAAAGATTGCTATCGCAGGGAGTCCCACATAAAGGGGTTAGCGGCACCCAATCTCTCGAGGAGTACAAAAAAACAAGCCCGCCGTTCGGAATCGGAAATAAATTGTAGGTCCACTAATTAGCCCTGGTGCGCAGAAATGACCGTGGTGCGACGGAAACGGTCAAACAGACTCAGTACGCCCTGAGAAAAATGCGTCTACCTCAACCAGTGTTAAATCAGAGGGGCGAAACCCTTTCTCCTGACGTGTCTATAGGCACTCTATAGTTAGTTAACACACTAATGATAACAGTGTCATACGAAAAAAAAAAAATCACAATTGAATCATGACTAAAAGGAACAAAAAGTCCTGAAAAAATTGAAATATTAAATAGCAAAAAAAAAAATGTCCTAGATGTTGTGTCATTAAAAAACTGCTCCGAAAAAGTCATTTAACATCATTACTTTAACTCAACACAGTCACACACACACACACAAAAACAAGAAACGACGCGTTAAAAGTATAAAACACAAAAAACGTGACGAGAATCAGGGGGAAAAAAAGGATTTTCCCCCCTTCGAATAAAAATCGAAAAAAAAAATCATTCCGTTTTCCCCGAAAACTGGGGGGAAAAAAAAAAACGCATTAAAAATCCCTAAACGGACAATTTTCATTTAAAACTTTTACCGAGGGGACGTGAGGGAGGGAGTTTGGTAATAATAGCATTCACACGGAATAATAATAAAAGAAGCTTCTAGACAGAGAGAGGGGATTTATTCTATTTTTTGTTGTACTTCGTACGCATTCTTCTAAAAAGGTACGACGGCAATCACACACGTCACATTTCAGCGCCCCCTAAAGGTATTTTTCAAATGAATTTTTTTTTTCTTTCTTTTTTAAAACTTCATTTTATACAGTAAAGAGATTGACGCCGGTGCTCAAAATTTCATTTGACTTAAGTAGCTAAGTTTTTATTCTATTTTATCGCTTCCAGTCCATTTCAGTCATCAGTCCTCTTCTCTCTCTTTTTTTCTCTCGATTTTATATATATATTCCCTACGCCACCATTACCTAAAATACTGTATTCTAATCTCCCCCCCCCCCCCTGTAACAAAAATAAAATCCTACGATTTTTTTCCCTTTTTAAATTCCTCCGAAGTTTTCTTAATTTTCTCGTAGCGTGTGAAAAACAATCTTGTTGATGTCCCGTGGGGAAGTAAGCTTTTGATGAGGTGGGAAGGAAGGAGGGAGGTGTGTGTGTGGGGGGGGGGAGAAATGTGCCTATACATTGTTACCGTGAGTTGTGTTTGGTTAAAAAAAGCATTGTTGTTATTTTAATTTTACATTTGAGTGTATTCATTGATGGCGACTCAGGCTTTTTTTTTTCCCCGATCATTTCTGATTGATTGATTAGATCGGGATCTACAGGCTCTGATTGGTCTAGTTTTGTGGGTGTACGCGACGGGCTATTCATGAGTACGCAAGGAAAAGGGTTAGCAATGGAGGGGGGGGAACGCGGGAGGAGAGCAATAATATATGTAAAACATTTTTTTATGGCGATAATATACGACAGCGTATATGGCGAATATTTCTAGGTAAACCACGCACCAAAGCTTCCCCGGATACGCAAACTTTCCGCGCAATTCGATAGGTACGCATTTTTAAAAGCACGTATTGTGCTCCTACGAAGGTTTTTAACAACTGGCTGTTGCGAAGATGAATTTTGGAGAGAGAGAAAATTCAACTGCCCCTGCGGGGAATCGAACCCACGCCCTAGACTACTAGATTACAAAAAGGCAACGAATCTCTCAATTATTCCTTGGTGCTCGTGTGCACTGAAATGTACGGCCGGACCTGACTCAGGTCAAGCTCACAACTGCTGTCGCTGCCACCAGATGGGGACTTATAAAAGGATGACGTCATATACATACGAGTCCGACCGCCAAAGTACGATTACGTAATGTAGGCCTATACTCTTTGTGCGCATCTCTTGAAATATGCCCAGGCCGTAGCGAAGGGGAGGGAGCGAATTGAGGGAGCTGGCCCTTTCCCTCCGAAATGTGCGAAAATGACCGAAAAAAGGGAAAAGATGGCCAAATCTATTGTTCTTTCACTTTATTCCCCTACGAAATGAAAGTGGCCTTCCGCGAATGAAATTTCTGGTTACGGGCCTGCGTCACGCATGTGTAGAAATACGCAAAACTCTTTTACGCACTTCAAGGCGGTACGTAAGCCGTTTATATATTTAAAGTGGTATGTACACACCTGCCCCCTTTTCCCCTCGACAAAACTCCAGAACTATGAAATATAATTCAAAAGAATTTTAACAGATTTTTTAGCATTTCCCTGACTTTTATTAAAATATTTGCATATTTCCGTGATTTTTTGCCAAACACGTATTTTACATCAGACCCTGGTCATTTTTCATTTCCTTTCCCTTATTTTTTATGTCGCTGTGGAAACTCACTACGCATTTCTAGAAGTATTCGGTGTACTTCGCCTACGCATGCCTAGAACTATGCACACCTTTCATTGCATTTCACTGCTGGCTGTAGGGATTTCGGTAATGTCGAAACTTGTGGCGGTTGGGATTCCTGTAATGTCGAAATTTCTGGCTGTCGGAATTTTGGTAATGCCAAGAATTTCTGGCTGTCGAGATTTCAGTAGCGACAAGAAATACTGGCCGTAGGGATTCTTGCCTATCAGCGTTCCTGTAATGCGGAAATTTCTGGTTGCCAAAAATTCAGTAATATCAAGGATTGCTGGCTTTCGAGATTTCGGTGATGTCAAAAAAAAAAAAAAAAAAAAAATGGTATGCACACTTTTGTCCATTTAGCACAGTCTTTAGCTAGACATGGCCAAATGAATCGCTTTCTGACCAAATCAATAGTACGTCTAATTCCTGGGTGTGAGAGTTTGTGCATATTCCAAAACACATCATATCGAATTTTTTCTGGAATATAAGGTCGAACTGCACCTGTTGACAAATCACAGTAGAGCGCTTTAGCTGCGTCTGGAAGAAATACTTTCTTCAGTTGCAAAGCTGATTTGCTCTTTAAAAGTTCCTATAGTTCTTCATCCCCCTCTTGCTGCTCAGCGATGGCAGTAAAATCAAGAGGTCCAGGAACTGAAATTGCTGTTACGCGTGATGAGATATCAGCGGAAATATTTTGCGATCCAGGAATATGGCAAATGTTCGTTGTGAACTGCGATATATAATCTAAATGCCTTAGCTGTCTAGGTGAGCATTTTTTCACTTTTATGTCGAAACGCATAGCACAGTGGTTTATGGTCACTGAAAAGTATAAACTCACGAGCTTCAAGCATATATCTGAAAAATTTTATGGAAGAATATGCGGCAAGAAGTTCTCAATCGTATGCGCTATACCATGTTTCGGTGGGTTAAAGTTTACGTGAGAAAAAACCTAGCGGTTGAAGACCATTGACCGTCACCTGGTGCAGTGCACCACCTATAGCATAGTCGGAAGCATCTACATGTAGAGCAAATTGGGCAGACGGGGATGGATGTGCCAGCAATGCGGCATCGGCTAGTAACTTTTTGCAATCTTCAAATGCTTTCAAAGTTGATGTAGACCACACAACTTTTGTTTTGTCTTTTCTTTTTTTCGTAGAACCTTTCAATAGATCATGCAGTGGCACTTGTGTCTCAGCTGCATGCGGTAGGAAACGGCGATAAAAATTTATGAGACCTAAAAATTTACGCAATTGCTCTATTGTTTCCGGTTGCTTGAAATCGAGTACAGCTTGTACTTTGTCTGGACGATGAGTGATACCAGATAGTTTGATCACATGTCCCAGAAATTCGAGCTCAGAAACACCAAATATGCATTTTGACACATTTAAAACTAAGCCATACTGTTGAAGACGTTGGAATATTTGTTTTAAATGAATTTTGTGTTCTTCGGCATTTTCAGAAAAGCATAGAATGTCATCAAGATATACATAGCAGAATGGTAAACCTCGTAATACTTCCTGCATGAACCGCATAAAAGTTTGAGCGGCATTTACGAGACCGAAGCTCAATCTTGTATACTCGAATAAACCCCAAGGGGGTTGTGATTGCGGTTTTTGGTATATCTTCTTCGGCAATGCTTATTTGATGGCATGCCTTGAAGATGTCTAGTCTAGAAAAAATAGACTTACCGTGCAATTCTTGTGAAAAGTCTTGAATGTGGGGTATCGGGTGAGAATCAAATTCCGTAACACTATTTAGACGACGATAATCACCGACAGGACGTACAGTACCATCTTCCTTGGGCACTATATGTAACGGAGAGCTCCAATGGCTTTTGGAGGGCCGGATAATCCCTTGTTCCAAAAGGAATTCAAACTCGGTTTTCACCTGTTGTTGAATTTTTGGATTGAGACGTCGATGCTTCGAAGCCACCGGTGGTCCTCGAGTGAAGATATGGTGTCGCGTCACATGTTTCACTGTTTTACCGATCTGTGAAGGGTTGAAGACATGCGGGAATTCTTGAAATATAGCACTGTATTCAGAATCTCCAATGGTAGTGACAGAAGATTGTGTTGTAGGCTTGATCGATCCGAGTACCCGTAATGATGTTTGCGAATCGATGAGTCGTCGGTTTCGCACATCAACGATTAAGTTGAAGTTGCTGAGAAAATCAGCTCCAAGTATTGGTGAAGTGCAGTCAGCTACGAGAAATGTCCAGGAAAAAGGTTTCCGGAGACCTAAATCCAGTTTCTTGACCGTGGAACCATAGGCAAGAATCTTACTGTTGTTAGCGGCGAACAAATGGAAACTTGATGTAGTGCTGACGAATTTTTTTTAGGCGGGATAACAGAAACTTCACTACCAGAGTCAACAAGGAAACGATCACCCGTAACTCTGTCAATCACGAAGAGCCTACTGGATTTGCTGCCCGATTCCATCATACCAGCGATGATGGAAGGTCGTCGTTTTTTTTCTGGTATTTACAGGGCTGACGGCAGTAGCGGGCATTCTCACCAAACTTGTTGTGATAGAAGCAGATATCCCGTGCTCGACTTGAACGAGATGTGGAACGCCTAGCTCGTCGCTGTTGGGAGCTATCTCCATCTGGAGAGTCGATTCACCGTAGCCGTTAGCTCTGCCACTTGTCTGGTGAACGTTTCGATGGCTGATGTCGAATCGGTTCGATCTGGATTCGACTGCATTTGAGATGACGACGATGGCTGGATTCGACACACGTAATTTTTTGTAGTGACTTCAGCCACTTTGTCGGCTAGGATAGCAGGGTTGATCTAATAGCTTACTGGAAACCGATAACACTGCTTGAATATTTTGCGGTAAGCGTTGCATCCACAAGGTGCGCAAGAACTCGTCAGTGACTTTGTTGCCGGAGAGTTCTTTCATCTTTCGCAGCAGTTGACTTGGCTTTTGATCACTCATCTGTAGCTCGTTCAAAAGTTCCTTGACTTTTTGATGTTCCGTCGCGGCGAACTCCTTTATGAGGCGATCCGACAAGGCTTGATATCGCTTGATTGCCGGAGGGTTTAATATCAGATCCGAGACGAAAGACAAGCATTCTCCGTCCAAGGCTGCATACTTCGTGTCATCGTTAGTGATTCCACTCAGTTGAAAAGCACTGTTGCATTGTTGAATCCATAGTTGGACATTGGATTTCCAAAACGGAGGTAATCGAAGTCCAATCCTCGAAACTTGAGCATTTTCTTCCGCCATCGCTCAGTTCCAACGGGAGAGAGAGAGAAAAGAAGAAGAGAAGACGAGAGAGAGGAGGAGGTCACACCAGAAGAGCAGACGACGATGCGTGGGCGAGAGGGGCCAGGGGGTCTATTACGCTCATGTCGTTATGCCCGCGTTTCAAACGTGTTTGGGGTTTGCGGTGCATTGTGGGATAGATTTACGTCACCATCGCTAAAGGTTGATTTTTCTCACATCGTTACTAGCGATTTTCGCTATAGACATCGCTACGTGAAACGTTAACTAACGAGAACCGGAGACCACTCGTTATGTTCGCGTTACGGAAATAAACATGGCCGCTCGCGCGTACATTTTTCGATGGTGAGAGCAACGGAGACAAATTAGTTAGAATTGGAAATTATTCATTCATTATTAATTTATCAAGTTGTTCATTGTAATGAATAATAATTCTCTGAATTACATTACTTAATTTAGTAACATGATTTAGAGACAGCATTATCGTTTAAAATGTTATCTGTACACATACTGATTGGAAAAAATTATTCATAGTGGTAAATCGTTATAAATTATTATACTCGGTACAAAGATAAATCACTCTACACAACGTTATTATTTTTTTTAATCTTGTATGGAAATGTCTTTATTCTAATCTTAAACTCATCTCAATATAAGAATATTATTTAACTGGTAAATCTCTCTATCGCGATGTTTTCAAGACATTTTGAAATTTGCTCAATATTTTTTTTACATCTCGTTCAAAATCGACGTCAATATATATTTAAACGTCTCCAGATTTTCCCCTTCTTAATTCGTTTAATAACATTGATATTTTGTAATATGAATTAAGTGTTGCTACTTTCTGTGCAGTACACAGAAGCGTAATGCAGTAAACACCATTACACACACACTATACTCTGTACACTATAAAAAATCAAAGTAAATTTTATTAATCAACAAATAAATTTTTTCTAATCCTTGAGTGCATTTTCTGATCGGAGTATAAAAAAGATGTCAACAACAGTGTAAATTTGGTGGTACTTCATTTTCATGTGTGAAACAAGAAAACCAATTTTCTAATTAATGATGTAAATAAAAGGTTACTTGTTCTTGATTTTGACTTAATATCAAGACGGTAGATAAATGTGTTAAAAACATGGTAAGATATATTTTTGATAGTCGTTTTGGAAATTCATAACATCATTGAACTTCAATAGAAAATCATTTTTTAAACGTAATAATTTAGAAAATTTCCCCGCGCCAGTATCATGTGCGTGCATAGCCTACCTTTTTCTCAAATATTTGATGAAAATAAAAAAAATCCGGATGAATTAAAAAAAATGCAGCGTAGAAAATTAGGAACAACCAACACACACTAACGCGTACAAATAAATAAAATAATAATAACGCACGTGCTGCAGCACTCGTTGATAGTGATGATGATTATCAGCAGCGGAGAAAATTATCCGATTGGTCCATCCCTTTCGGAGCTAACGCAACTCTCGGACCAGGGAGTTTTTCGTAAAATAGATAACGACATACCGCTGGTTGCTGAGAAAAATCAAGTTTTTGACGATGGTCGCTGAGATTTGCGTTATGAGGCTCGTTGAGAATTTGCGTTAAGGGCGTGACGTCACTAACGACCTCGCTGTATAACGACGTGAGCGTAATAGACCCCCTGTTCTTCAGGGGCCTGTTTGAGGGAAGAATCGAGTCGTCGTAACCACAGACATAATGGAGGCTCGGAAAGAAGAAAATTTCCGAAAATGCACGAGATTAAATCTTCAATGAAGATGGACTTTTTTTGATGGTTAATGTTCCTAAACGTCGCTGGTCACCACTGAGGAGTCACAGCTTCGGTATAAACATTTATTACGACGACACAAACATGATTACCTGGGTTAATGAAAAAGTAAGACAGGCATAGAAATTTTCGAACCTGACGCTTTCGTGTGCAGTGACTCTCTGCTGCTGTTTTCCAGACGGTCGTCTCCAGTACCCGGGATCACGTGACACACTCGAAGTCGTTGACCCGACTCTTGGGGGGTCGTCTGCGTGAGACACCACAGGTGCATCCGGAATTTTATCAAATGCGTATTATACAAATATCTACATAAATTTATACAACGGAATAACAAGTCCGAGTACAAACGTCGAGATTTCGATAATGCCAAGGATTACTGGCTGTCGGAATTCCGGAAACGTCAAGCTTTTTGGATTTGTGGAAACTCAGGGAAGACAGAAATTAGCGTCCTCTTTTCACCCTTTAGCTCTACGTATAAAAACCGGAAGGGGCCTCAGTTTTCAAAACTGAAACACAACCTAAAAACACATACATACTCTACACGCTTACAAGAAATCCAAGATGGATATTAACAACCAGGCAAATCAAAACTGGAAGCGTCCGAGAGAAATTCTCGTCAGGGTAAAAACTCTCGCGGACGGTAAAAAAAAAAAAAAAAAATGGAACAAATATAATCAAAGCTCCACGTCCGGGATTCAGAGAAAGATGAGAAACATCCTTATATATATATAAGAAAATAAATAAAATCCAAAACACGTTACGGAAAGATACCGGATTCTCCCAAAGGAGACTCCATCTCTCTTATATACAGTACAAGAGATAAAGGGAAGCGAGCAAAACACACGCTCTCTCTCTCTCTCTCTCTCTCACCACGAGCAAGACTTAGTGTCATTTAATTAGTTTAGAGCTTATTCGAAAGTGGATGTAGACGGTATTCCCCCGACAAACTTGCAGGCTTTTCCTTTTGTTGGGGAGCTAAATAGATGCTCTAAACAGCTTTCAAATACTAAGTGGTCGTCGGCGAAGAGAACTGAAGAGGGGCCCCAGTACGAACTTACGTACGTACGTACGCATGTGAGGATGCCATTTTGTAGCTTAAAGCGAAAGCCTTGTATAAATTAATTTTCTTCGCTCAGCCTCCCCATCTAAAAAAAAAAAAAAAATTATTTCATGCTCACACGAGCATTGTGGGTAATATTTTTAGGTACTTCTACGATTATGTGTCCCGTTTTTCTCCCCGTCCTTAAAGTTCATTAGGAGTTTTTTTTTTTTTTTGCCTTGTGAATGTTTTCGTATTGTGAGAAGAAATGTTTGTTCTCCGTGTTTATGCACTTCTCGTAATCCTTGACAGGTAATTGGCTAAAGAGCCAATGTCTTAAAACTTCCTTCGCAGGGTGGAGGTGGATTTTCTGTTGATGTTGGTAACGTGACACGGACTAACGTGTTATAAGCAAATACGCGGATATTAAAGAGCGCGTGATGGAAATAGAGCGAGACTCTCAGAACACATTAGGGTGCCGATAAAGTGTTTGGAGCAGGGAGGAGTGCGTAACCTTTTCGGGTCAAAGGCCAGATGTGAGGTATTTTCCGCAGCTCGCGGGTCAGAAACTTTTGCATACAGGGTGACCATTTGATCCGTATTTTACGGGACATTCTTGTAATTTTGGTCATCCCAAATTTTTCATAAAAAATATACTGTTTTTCCAAACAGGCTTCCTCTAGTTTTCGAATTTCAGATTATATTTTCCCTGACTAATAAATTGATACGTTTGGCAATTTCTTTAGCTATAATTTGCAATTTTTACTTGCTTATGACTAATTTTTTTTTTTGCTGAAATTGGCACCTTTACTGGCCTTTTACAAAATATTTAGCTCAAATTTGAAACTTCACTTGCTTTTGATTGTTTTTTGCTGTCATTGGAACTTTATTTACTGCTGACAATTTTTTTTTTTGGCTGTAACTGAGAACTTCACTTGTCTTTGGCTATTTTTTTGGCGATATTGCGGATGGATTCCATTTTCTAGTATTTTTATGAAGGAAATATGCCCATCCTAGATATTTGTCGTGCTAGGTGTATTGATACTTTTCTACCGGATAACCTTCCGCAGGCCCCTTGGTGGGTCACATTTGGCCAGCGGGTCGTACCAGCACCTCCTAAAGATAGCAGGCCTCTGCAGTGTTTCCCATAAACGTCATTCAGACTACCTAGCAAGTCTGCCACATTTTGAAACACAGCATCCTATTTCGTTTCTTCTTATTTTGGCGTAGAATCTTCCTCATTGGCTCACAAATACAGCATATTGATTGGATGTGGGGGGCATAGGAATCGCCAATTCTGAGCCCGATCATTGCTTTTCCTCACAACGATGATACTACTTCACCAAACACCAACTCTGGCCATATCGCAATAGTGCAATTTACTGCCATTAGTGAGATGGGTTGGAAGTGAAGGTGCTGTCTATCGATGGTCGCCTCGAGCAACAACGATGATACTGGCACGAGCAGGGGAATTTTTTTCCCCTTGAATATTCTGAGGGAAAGCGGACTACTTACTGACGTCACAAGCAGACTGCGGAGGCCTTCCATCTCAAGGAGGTGCTGTGGTCGTACACCCCTGCCGTAAAGTATCAAAATGAGAAATTTTTTTAATCTATTCGTGAGTAAAACCAAAATTCATTTTTGAGAGAAATCCTTTGATTATGCAAATACATCGTACTATACAGTTTACTCTGAATAAGAAATAACACGACACGTAATAAAAGATCTTCCTTTACCACCGTAATTTCACAATACGGGAAAAATCCATAAAAATATACCAAAAAAAACCAAGAAAATTCCAGTCTCAGAACTTGTGGGAGCAAATTTTCTCGCAGCACAACTTACGGAAACTCAAGAAATCTCCTTAACGAGACACACAGGAAAAAAAAAAACCCCCAACACAGAATACACACATTCACACACATATACAAATAACAACACACAAGATCGAAAATATTTTCCCACACCACAAAATAGCAATCTAATTTACATAAGCAACACCGTAATGGGCTAAACAACAACAACCCGTTCGAGGCAGAAGAAGCAGCAACAAAAGGGGGAATGAAAATCAAGAAAAGTGAGTAAAAGACGAGAGAAAGCAAGAAAAAAAAAAAGCAGAGATAATTAAATTTTAAGGATTTGGGACCCGTTTTCTTTTTTAGCGAATATTCGTACCTATAGAAGGAAAGAGAGAATGTTCTAGAAGTGAACTTGAGGGAATTCATAATAAATATATAGAAATAAAATAAAAAATCTATGCACTGTCCGTGGGTATAGAGTATGTGCGTGCGTGTGTGTCAGAGAGAGAGAGATTTTCTTTACTTTTTCTCAACACATACGTTTGACACATAAGGATAGAGAAAGAGTAAACTCTTCCCCAGTGACTTTCGAAATGTCTTAGCGCTTCGTCGCCGCCGCCACGTGACGCTAATAGTCGCTCACAGCAAGGGGAAAGAGCTGTTGTTAGTCAGTGAAACCTCGTTTATACGACGTTCAAAGATGCTTGGTCGAAACGTCGTATAAATGCATGAGTCGCATAAATGAGACTTCCTGAACCCAGTTTGAAGACGTGCAGTGTAGTCCAGTGGTGAAGGTATCTGGTATCCGACTCTCATTCCGATTACCCGGTTCCGAAACCAAACATGTTCAGCCTCGTTACTTCTCCAAGAGACAATCAGACCCAAGTTTCCAAATATCCTTAAAGTCTTCCCAAGCCCAGTTTGAAGACGTGCAGTGTAGTCCAGTGGTGAAGGTAAATGACCTGTTCATACAAATACAAATACAACGCCACAACAGGCAAAATGCCCAACGAGGTGGCTGATAAAAAGATGCCCATAAAAATATGGTTGTCATATGTTTCAAAAATAAAGACTAGACATACTAGTATGTCTAGAATTCTAGACATACAAAGTACGGGGGTGTTTACAATTTAATTTCCCGTAATAAAACTTTTAGGATATCTTAATGAGACCGTGGAGAGATTAAAGTTCCCCTGTTCTTTTCCTCAAAAACTGCTTATCCGAATACAGCCAAATTTTTAGGATATCTTAGAGACCACGGGAGAGAGATTTATGAAATAAGGAAAAGATAGTTCAATTTTCGGCCACCAGGTGAAGAAAGTGATTTTTTTTAAATTGAATTTTTCCTTTTTCCCATGGTCCATATAGCGTGTACCAAGTTTCTGTGGAATAAACCCACAAGAATAGGCGGTATATAGGTAGGTGTAATCCCGGCCTATATATTTATTCCACAGAAACTTGGTACACGCTATATGGTACTAAACAACTACTTGGTACAAAACAATATCCCAGTGTCCAACTTGGTTGCAAATCATCTGCTGTCAAAAAAGTTAGTTTCTTTCAAGAATGACAATCTTCTGCTAATTTTATTTCTGCGAAGCCGGTATTGCACTTTAAAAGTTTTCTAAAAGTTCTTTTATAAAATTTGGAAAATTCAACCAGTGAGATTATGGATTGCATTTGCTCGAATGTAACCTACGAGCTTTATTGGCTGGATTTTTCAAGTTTCATAAAAGGGATTTTATCAAACGTTTGCAGTGTAGTCCCAGCCTAAGCAATTTCAATAGCTGGAGATCCCCTGTCCGAAACGGAAAAAGCACGATTCAGGGTCATCGACATTTGGCGCATTTTTTCGTGACGTCCACGTTAGCCATGGCAAGCAATCGCATCGCAGTCACGATGCGGTAATCATTTTTTAATTCAAAATTTGACAGAAAAGCTATATACTGTGGAACTACGGTTAATGAACTTAATTCGTTCCGCGAACGTGCTCGTTATACGAATCGCTCGTTATTCGAATCAAACTCCCCCATAGGAAATAATGGAAACACGGATAATTCGTTCCACAATTATTCATCAAGCCAACGAATTTTTAGAGATATCGACCTTGTCTCAACATCATGGGTCCTCAGAAAAGTGCAGGGTCGTCTTAAGAGTCCAACTTGGATACAGCAATTTTTCTAAAGCCCCGTACTTGGACACAAATGCCTGTCTAGTATGCTATTCACACATTGAAGTTCTTTGAATAACGGAATGTTGACCAAATATCGTTATCATGAGCACCCCTTTCAAACTTCAGCCCCCCGGGCTGTTCCAGGGTGGGCCCACGTATTAAGACGGCACTGGCAAAGTGTTCTGGGGACACCCATACTTGGCTGGAGAGAAGTAATAGCTTACATATTAATTATATCCAGAAATTGTGTAGTACCAGATCTCATAATGTGCCCCCCCCCCATGGATATGAGAGCCCGGGCCCTGCCCATATAGGCCCGAAGATTTAGATGGTCTTGGTTCTATGCTGTGCTGGATTCAGAAAAAGTATTAAAATTTTCTCCCATAATTCACTTGAAATTTATCACCTCTCTCTCTGAGGGGCCCCTCATCAGCATTCTGTGTGTGTCGTGGTTCCCCTTCATTTGATTTTCACCTGTGCTTCTCCCCCGGAATATCCCAGAAACGCTAGAGGGCCATATGGCACCATGTAAAAACCACTGCAATCTAATTAATAACATAAATCATTGAGCTGAAATATCTCCTGCCATCTACCGAATAAAACTGATATGATTTTTCAATTGACATTGGTAAAAGTTTTCCGATTGGTGGAATATATTGGAAAAATAATATTATATAGTGTGATAAATTATCTTTATAAACAATAATATTTATTAAATTATCAAATTTGATGCAAAATTTTAACCGTTGATATTTTTATAAAGTAAAGAAAATCAGTAAACTTGCAAAAAAAAAGTCGTCCTTGATTCAGGTTTATGCCGTCTTTGATTACTCATGAAATGAATCTCTCATTAAAATAAAAGACGACCACAATTGACGAAATTTACTTACATATATTACTTTACACAAACATCAGCTGATAAAATTTTTTGAGTAAATCTACTAATTTTATATATATTATTGTTTTTTATGATATTATATATTATTTGTTTTTATTATTTTATTACGCTATTTAGAAGCCGGTCAGCAACTTCAATCTGAAAATTATAACAGTTTTATTCGATAGGTAACAGCAGAATTTTCAGTGAAATGATTTTTCTTTGCATGTTATATAATACTACAGTAGTTCGCAACCTGGTGCCATGTGGCCCGTTTGTGGCACTGGGATACTCTAAAAAGGGGGCCACAAAGTGAAACGGAAGCCACGACAAGTGATGAAGGGGCCCACACACAGAAAGAAGGTGAAGAATTAGAGCTTTCAAGTAAAATATGTGCAGTATGATATACTGCATATATATTACATGATGTTATAACGCCATAAACAAACATGCGATACGATAATGTATATACAAATTAACTTACTCTAAACAACGAGAGAGAAGAGGACTATCTCGTGTTGGACGATTTACGGACTCACTGTTGTTTGCATTCTTATTCTTTTTGTGTGATTTTAAAAAGAACGTATCCAATGACACTTACTTTTTTACCTCCTTTTCAGGATTACTCGGAGATGGGAAATTGCATTGTCGTTGGACAGATTTATTGCTTTCTTTACTGTGCTTCTATTTCATTGGTACTTTACTACAAAATTTTGCACGGATTCCCACATTTTACACATCTCTCTAATCACATTTGAAAAGTGAGCGACTTCTCTGTCTCTTCTTCAGAAAAAGATACCTTCAATATAAGCTCTTGCTGTTGTATGCAATGGAAGTCCACCAGTTCATCTATGGTGAACTCCTGGCCAAGCAGAATTTATATAAAAAGCAAGCGCACATAAGCGTGATTAAGGGGAGAATATTACCTACAATTCCACAGTACGTGCGTGCACGAAAGCGAAAAATCATCTGCTTAGATGTGAAAACGTGACAATAAATAAAGAGCAAAACTTTTTGCTCGTAATGCGAATCATCGCTCATTAATCGAATCAATTTTTTTCTCAAAATTTTTGCTCGTTATGCGAATTTCTCGCTAACCGAACCGCTCATTAACCGAAGTTCTACTGCATTTATATCATAATAAAAGAATATTAATAACTTAATTTTCTCTCTGAAATCCCTCTTTTCCCCCCCCTCGCACGTGAAGCTAATCCAATACAGCTACTAGTGTGTAGATAATCATGTATCACACGTGTTAGCGATGGAAAAAAAAAAAAATGGATGTGACGCCATATATATACCGGACCGTCTTACATTAGCACATCGAACATTGCCCAGGGATCTCCAGTCACTTGCGAATTGGCCGACCAAAGCCCGAATTATTTCTACCACTTAACCGTTCATGCACCTCGTACACATTCGTCTACGGAATTTCTAACGAATCGGCGCAAGACGGGATGCGTGTTCTGGGTGTATGTGAGGCCCTTAACGCGTATTTATGCTGTGGAATTGAGGTTGTTTCGTGTTCGTGCAGCCATCTGTTGGTGTTCCATCGCGGGGCGTGGTGTGGGGGTTTTTGGGTGGTCGGGTGGCGGCTGTAGTGGGACTTCGCTGAGGATGTTTAGTTGGGGTTTGGGGACGCGAACGTCCTGGTGGTGCCTGGCGGCGATGCTGGACTATTGTTGGGTTGGGAATGGGATGGAGGCATGATTGCGAGAGAGTTGGCGATGGGCGCTCTGGGGTGGTGGGTTAGCTTGTGGTGGGTTCACCTGGCTGGTTCACCGGTACGTTTTCCCGGCACGTCCGTGGTCGTATGACCACTGTGCTTAAATTTCAAGAGCGATAGAGCCTGGACGTGCTCGGTTCATTCTGTATTCTGCCACCTGTCTTACCCTTTCCAACCGAGAGCATGTCTCTAGGATGATCGGCTCACCAGCATATTTCGACAAGGGTACTACGGAATACCCATTTTCTGAAGTAAAGATGGAAAATGCTTGAATTTTCATGTTATGCCGGTATTGTGTTGTAGGTCTACCTGGTCTATGCGGAGAGACTCCAGGAGATCGGCTCGCATTCGCGTCTCGAAACTGAAAAATCGCAGAAAACCAACTTCAGTCGACCACCATCGTGCCGGTGTCGATGGGGGGGGGGGGGGGTTCGAACCTGGATCCTCAGAATGAGAGTCGAGAACGATGAACGCGCGTACCACACAGAGGCCGAATCATTTCTGCGAATCAGATCTCGGCCAAAACTCTCGGCCATTTCTCGAATAGGCCAAACTTCGGGGTTTGGCAGAAACAAGTGCATTCGAAGGACAAAAATAGCGTTTTGCGCCGAATAAATGAATTATTTCAACATTAAAGCCGGGTTTTCCTAGGAATAGGTAGGCTTTTTGTGCCGCGTGAACCGAACTGGATCATTTCGCGTTGGCAGAAACTTGTTACGTAATCACGCTAGCCGTTTGTGTTTTCCTATCCTGGTGCATCAGCTCAGGACGGCTGTATAATATATGGCCTTAGCATCAGCTACTTTGTCGTCTGCATGCTCCGGTTTGAACGGAAGGGAAAGATAACACAAGAGTGAAGAGAACATCGGCAAAACGTGCGGCTCACGACGCATTTGACTCTTCCAGAAACAGTCGAACGACGTAAAGCGCTGGCGTGAGGCTTGTTGCGCTATGTAGGAAAACAGTCTCGTACTGCTTTTCTTATTGGTGAGTGGATGGCGCGTCACGCTGGGCGAATCACGTTGCGCGCAGAGCAGAAAACCTGGCTTCGCTGCCTCGACACGCCGTCCAATCAGCCATAAGAGAAGCGATGCGACAGAGTGCAACAAGCTCTCACGAGAGCTTTTTACGTCGGGCGCGATCGGCCGACTGAGGAGTCAAATGCGTCGTGCGCCGCACGTTTCGCAGATATTCTCTTCCTTTTGCGGTTGTGTTTTCTTTCCCTTTCCTTAAAACCGGAGCATGCAGACAACGGAATAGTTGATGCCATATCTTATACATATAAAATTGATTTTCTGTGTATGTGTATGTTCTTTAAACGAATTTACAACTTTAGATCGATCGTTGCCAAATTTTGCATATGTACCAAACGGGACCCGACTTGAACCATAGTGTACTTTAAAGTTCCCCAGAGCTGGGCAAATGCTCGAAATGGGCAAAAAAACTCAGGCAGCAATGGTTCCTTTGTCTCAACAATCACTTTCGGAACGTTTACTTTGGTTCCCATGGTTCCCTAGCAATGCGTTTCATACATGTATGCTTTTACAATGGTTTGTCACTTCTTTAACATGCTACCAATATACGCATAATAGTTTATTCCTGTATAATGGTTTTTGCCACTTTTTCAACCTTCCCAGTAATTGAAGAAAACCAGGGCAGCGCCGGGAATTATAGCTTGCATGTACATGCCTTTACAATGGTTTGTCACTTCATTGATGATGTCAGTATATGGGGGGGGGGGAACCCGGGCAGCGCCGGGTATTATAGCTAATACGCTATGTAGCCGCACGTGAGCTGATGCGCCACGCTAGCAAAAAAAAAAATACGAACACGTTTCTGCCGACGCGAAATGGTCCAATTCGGTTCACGCAGAGCAGAATAAACAGCCAACAAAACCTATAATCTCGGGGAAAAACCCAGCTTTTAAAACGTACAGGAACCGATTGCAACGACCGAAGTCACAAAGTCGTATAAACGCAGAAGTCGTATAACCGAACGACGTATAAACGAGGTTCCACTGTCGTACAAAAAAAAGAAAAAAAAAAGAATTTCATCCGATTTGCAGAGCGCGTTAATTCTCAACAGAGCAAACGTTAAAATAATGAAAAATACCTAAAAACGAAAAAAACAAACCGAAACTCTTCCGTTGCCATGGTAACTACAGAATGTGTTTGTGTAAAAAAAAAAGAAGAGGGGGGGGGGGCAAAGACACGTTCAAACATACGAAAGAATCGATATTTCAGGTGCTTTTGCTGCAAAAATCTCCCGTTTCGCACAACACTACGTACAATGAGGAGTGTCGGAGGAGTAAGATGGAGAGAGACCCCCCCAGACAAGTTGAAAGGCTTCCTGTTGCATTTATAAGGTTTTAAGTGTTGAGAAACGTGGCTTTTTGAACTGCGAGGGCCCCCCTCCCGCCCCCACTTCCAACGCGCCGCTTCATCCACCTTTTCCCGTTTCTGGAAAGATACACACACATACGCGCGTCCCGGGCGGAACTGTTTGGTGAAAAGCGTCCTAACGAGCGCTTTGATAAATATTTTATAGATCAAATATCGTCGGAAGTTTTCCCGTCTCTTATTATTATCGTAAATATTTGATTTTAGATTCCTATTTTTACATCAAATGCCGTTTATTTTCTTGAGAGCCGAAGTTGTTTTCTTAGTGAGATGTTTAGGACCTGTTTTTCAATGGGTGCGCATTCAAGTTACAGTCGCCCCCTCCGCTTAAACGGATATCGACGATTCCAGTACGCAATACCCGATTAGGCGGGGGACAATTCGATTGGCCATTCACACCGATGATATACTATTTCTATATTGAAAACTGATGAGGAATCGATGCTAATAATATCGATGCTAATAATATCGATGCTAATAATATCGATGCTAACAATATATTTCTTAAATGGTGCGAATTCAGTTACAGTCGTCCCCGTTTAAACGGATATCAACGGCTCGGACCAGCACCTCCTAGAGCAGGCATCTTCAACCTGTTGATCGCGGGACCCGCGGTGCTGCTCCCTGAGAGTGCTCGGTGCTCATGTCCGATTTCGTGTTCGCGAGCACTTGAACAACGTTCCTATCAAACACCTTATACATATTACATTCAAGAACTGAAATCATCCTGATTTCATGCATTTGTACGTCAAATTTGCCGAAAGGGTGCTCTTTTGTATGGGGGCGAGAGACAGTGCTCGCGGCTAGAAAAAGGTTGAAGATCTCTGTCCTGGAGATAGGCCTCAACACGGATTCTCTCCTCCGAAGATCACCCAGCAAGTTTGCCATATTTTGGACCACAGAATGCTACTTCGTTTCTTATTTTGGCGTAGAATCTTCCTAGTTGGCTCACAAATACCGCATAGTGATTGGATGTGGGGCATACAAATCGCCAAATCTGAGCGCGATCATTTCTTTTCCGCACAACGAAGATGCTGGCACGAGCAAGGAATTTTTTTCCCCTGAATATTCTGAGAGAAAATGGACTACTTGCTGATGTAACGAGCAGCGTGCGAAGGACATCTCTAGGAGGTGCTGCTCGAACGTACAATATCCGATTAAGCGGGGAGCAATTCGATCACCACATTTCACACCTAAAATATATTATTTCTATATTGAAAGCTGATGAGGATTCGGTGTTAATAATATATTTTTGGAATGGTATGAATTCAGTTACAGTCGGCCCCGCTTAAACGGATATCAACGGCTCGAACATACAATATCCGATTAAGCGGGGAAGAATTCGATTTCCGTTTCATCCCGCTAGTATAGTTTGCATATTGAAAACTCGGATGAAGAAAGAATAAAATGTAATCCTATATTTTTTCGATGGTGCGAATTCAGTTACAGTCGCCCCACTTAAACGGATATCAACGGTTCCAGCACACAAAATAGTATCAAGCGGGGTATTCATTCTTTACGTAATACTTTAGGAATGTATTGTTGCTTTTCTGCCGGAGCACCTTTCGAGGGCCCGATAGGACCTCTTGGAGGGCCACATTTGGCCCACCAGACCAGATGAGAGTTAAAGGTCATTTGTCGATTACCATCCTTGTAGGGCTAACTTTTTGGCTTAATTGGCCAGGAAGGCCTATGAAGAGTTGAGACTGTGCTCAGTGGAAAAATATGTAGTGCGTGTAGTGCAGTGTTTGTTTCTTTGCCCGTGGCCTCCTCCCCCCCCCCCACCCGTTTTACACAGGGTTTTCGACCCTGATGCAGAAGCGAGATCCTTCCTACGTATTGAAATTATTTTTTCCCAGTAAATTTATACCAACCAAAATTTTTTGATTCACTCTTTCATTAAATCTCACAACTTTTTTGATTCATTCTCTCATTAATTCTGCGAATTTTTTGGTTCTCTTTCACATTACGGTATTCATCAGAATTTTTTTGATTCTTTCTTTCATTAATTCTCAGAATTTTTTGATTCTTTCTTTCATTAAATCTCAGAATTTTTTTGATTCTTTCTTTCATTAATTCTCAGAATTTTTTTTGATTCTTTCTTTCATCAATTCTAAGAATTATTGATTCTTTCTTTCATTAATTCTAAGAATTTTTTTGATTCTTTCTTTCATTAATTCTCAGAATTTTTTGATTCTTTCTTTCATTAAATCTCAGAATTTTTTTGATTCTTTCTTTCATTAATTCTCAGAATTTTTTTGATTCTTTCTTTCATTAATTCTCAGAATTTTTTTTGGTTCTTTCTTTCATTAATTCTAAGAATTCTTTTGATTCTTTCTTTCATTAATTCTCAGAATTTTTTTGATTCTTTCTTTCATTAAATCTCAGAATTTTTTGATTCTTTCTTTCATTAATTCTCAGAATGTTTTGATTCTTTCTTTCATTAATTCTAAGAATTTTTTTGATTCTTTCTTTCATTAATTCTCAGATTTTTTTTGATTCTTTCTTTCATTAAATCTCAGAATTTTTTTGATTCATTCTCTCATTAATTCTGCGAATTTTTTGGTTCTCTTTCACATTACGGTATTCATCAGAATTTTTTTGATTCTTTCTTTCATTAATTCTCAGAATTATTTTGATTCCTTCTTTCATTAATTCTCAGAATTTTTTCGATTTTTTCTTTCATTAATTCTCAGAATTTTTTTGATTCTTTCTTTCATTAATTCTAAGAATTTTTTTGATTCTTTCTTTCATTAATTCTCAGATTTTTTTGATTCCTTCTTTCATTAATTCTCAGAATTATTTTGATTCTTTCTTTCATTAATTCTAAGATTTTTTTGATTCTTTCTTTCATTAATTCTAAGAATTATTTTGATTCTTTCTTTCATTAATTCTAAGATTTTTTTGATTCTTTCTTTCATCAATTCTCAGAATTATTTTGATTCTTTCTTTCATTAATTCTCAGAATTTTTTCGATTTTTTTCTTTCATTAATTCTCAGAATTTTTTTGATTCTTTCTTTCATTAATTCTAAGAATTTTGATCATTTCATTAATTCTAAGAATTTTGATCATTTCATTAATTCTCAGAATTTTTTTGATTCTTTCTTTCATTAATTCTAAGAATTTTGATCATTTCATTAATTCTCAGAATTTTTTCGATTTTTTCTTTCATCAATTCTAAGAATTTTGATAATTTCATTAATTCTCAGAATTTTGACAATTTCATTAATTCTCAGAATTTTGATCATTTCATTAAATTTCTAAATTTTTCGATTCTTTACTTTTTATTTCTGAAAATATTTTCATTCTCCCCGAAACTTTTTTTCGACACTTGCTTTCATTAATTCTAAAAATTTTGGAAGAGTAAGAAAACTTTGACCAAAATATTTCATAATCTTTCGTGGGCAGCCCCTGAGTGGTTCGATTATTTGTCGAGGGCCACATCAGACGACTCCGACGGCCACATTTGTCCAGCGAGCAATGGGTTAAAGCATACAGTGACTATTACCGACTAGAGAGTTTCCGTTTATCTGAAATATTTTTCAGTGACGCCGCTACTGAATAGCTTCAAGTAGGTGCTTTGATTAGGTTCATCTTGAATATGTATTTGCGCGTTAGGAGTCAAGTGACGTCTTCCAGCATAGAGGAATGTTGAATGACGTTGGATATCGACCCACGCATACACTCACTCCAATCATTTCCCATAATTATCATTCCGGGCAGAGAGAGAGATCGTTACGAACACACGAAAGTGTCGATATCATTATAACCAACGCGAGCCAGCCTTAATCACGTGAAGCTCCAGCGAGCCGATTGATCGGCCGTTGAAAATTAAAATGTAGATCTCATTCGGAGATATTATTTATTAATATTACCTGGTGGAACCCATTCCGATATATCGGACACATCTATAAATATTCGGCTCACATAGTTATCTGCATGCGGATTGTGTCCACAGTTGTATACAAAGATCGGATCAACAGCTTTGAGCAATTACAAATAACCACCCAGGCTGATAATCATTCAGCTTTGATAATAGCCGAATGAATTTTATTATATTAACCGTCATCATATAATGACCGATAAGATTAATTTTATCTCTGACCTGTTTAAGAATGGAGTATGACAGATTTGTGATTAAATCACTTACCATTAATGTGCAAGACAAATTGTTAATTTGTGTAATCAATGAATCAAATTATGGTCGAACCTCGTTATAACGAAATTCATGAGAGCAGAAATTCGGTCCGTTATATCTGATCTAAATACAGTCGAACTTGGTTGATTCGAAGCTCAAAAGGCAGCGTAAATACTGACATGTCGTACTGAAATTTCAAATGAAACCATCCGATATTTCATGAGTAAGGGCCGTATTCACCGACATGGTTTAAACCAGTGATTCCCAACGTGGGCGTTAACGCCCCCTGGGGGGCGATGGAATGTTTCGGGGGGGGGAGGAAAAGTAGAACCTACGGGTATAACATGGGATTCTATGGGTTAGATTGCGTTGGGGGGGGGGAGAAAAAATTTCTGAAGAAGGGGGCGATGGGACAAAAAATGTTTGGAAACTATGGTTTAAACTGTAGTCATCAATTTTTGGATAAGAGATCAGCATAGATTGGTTATAATAATGTGATCAGCACGTATTCCCAAGAGATCTTTACGATGTCCAGGGAATTTGTTAGCGTTAGTAGACACATCCATGCCCGAATCGGGATTCGAACCCAGAACCTGCGTAGTCAGAAGCTAGCTCCCTAATTACTGGAATACCAGGCGGCCTAACTGTTTCGTTTTTCGACAGCAAAATGTAACTTTTTTGCCTGACAAAACTTCCAGGTGAAGTCAAAACCGCACAGATACATATGTTTAGCAAACGATACAGCAGATGCATCACCAACTCATGTATTTGACCAGGTCTACAAAAATATACTTTCACAGAGGTTTTTTTTCCAGTTTTGATAACCAATTTTTATACTGTTTTCAGCGCTGATTCCAAAAATGCGATCCATTTTTCTTCTACAGCGCGTAAGGTTTTTCACAAAACGATTTCATATTTCGGGGAGAAAAAGCTCAAATCCGAACATTTTGGAATTCTCTTATTTTATATCATAAAAACACAAACTTCATATTTATATCCTAGCTTAGTCATCGTTATAATGATAGGCCCTAAAACCACCGAAGTACATTTGGCAATGATTTACTTTATTTGTTTACAGCGCACAGTTTCAATGCGATTCGTATATGCCGCTTATGTATTGCACATCGAAATTTCATTTCCACTTTATCTCAAGAAAGTAGAGCCCATCTGTCACAACCAATGACAGATTCGGAATCGGCTCCCGAAAATCACCATAAAATTCACTGGAATATCCTCGGAAATGATTTACTATATTTGTTTTTAATACAGCAGTTTCAATGTGGTTTGTATTCTGACCACGCGTTACTATCGGGGGGAATGCGATTTCCACTTCATTTCAAAAACTAGACGCTAGATAGAAATTTTCAAATTATAATTCCAGTAATTAGCTTCCAAAAAAAACTATAGAAAAACACTAATAATTTTTATAAGAAAGCTTTTTCGCCGCAGATCTATGTAATGTATATACTGTGGGGACAGAAAAATCAAAACCGTTTCTAAAATTTCATTCTTTCACAGGATTAATGCAAAGTTACTCTTCTAGGAGCCAAGTGGCCCCGGATAACGGTAATTTTAACACCAGCCCTTTAAGCGGCACAACAAGAATCACCGAAGCCCCCATAAAATGTCATAGCTTTTTTTTTTAAATCTCAAGTTAGCTGTCCCAGTAGTTGCAAAGGACCGCGTGGTCATAGTGACGGACTCGCATCGCGAGGACCCGGGTTCAACTTTAAAATAGGGACTTTTAATTATGGACGTCCTGTACTTCACCAAACGGCAACTCTGGCGATATCGCTGTATTGCAATTCACTGCCATTAATGAGATGATGAGTTTAAAATGTTTTTGATCGTGTCTAAAACGTGTTACACAGTATGTTCAATATAGCTTTTCAACCATTTTTCTGAAAGCAAGTTGAATCGCATTACTGCGTTCTCAACAGTAGCTCTTAGCATATCAGGAGCAATGTTACGAAAATGTTGCAAAAAATTGAATCCCATGACCTCCTGTAAACTGTCACCAAGTTTGATAACATTTTTTCCGGTGGTTTTCCTTTTATGCCCATTTCTCGGTGGAACTTTAATTATAAAGACCCTGTATTTATCATAAGTAGTGCTGAATTATTCAAATTCGGTCATCAACTCCACCATCACTACTTCACCAAACGCCCACTCTGGCCATATCGCTATACTGCAATTTACTTCGATGGGTTGGAAATGAAGGCGCCGTCTGTCGGTGGTCGCATCAAGCTCGTTGGTGAAAAATATCTTATCTATATCCTCCCTCGAGTTCGAATCTGGGACCGTGACAGCAACCTTCAAGGTGGTAGACGGACATCTTACCACCACGCCACTCGGCCGCTCAACTCCTATAACACTTGTACATACTTTCTCCCGTGAATGATCGGTTTTACGGAAAATCAGTTATCCGAACACCCCCAGTTTCCAATTGTTTCGGATAATCGATGCTCTACTGTGTAGTTTCGAAATGAGTTAATAACCCAAAATATAACCAATTTAAAAACAAGATCAAAGTAAACTAATTCCACAGGTTTTGAAAAAAAAATGTCTTCAACATATTAAATTGCTTCAAGTGGGATCTTGGGACCGTGACATCAACTTTCACGGTGACAGACGAGCATCTTACACCACGCCACTTGGGCGCTTTTATCAATTGTCAATGCTAAATTGAGAGGACCCCTTTAAGGAGGCGAGATCAATCAGAACCTCCTAGAGATAGGCCTTCGCACTCAGCTTGTGACGTCAGTAAGTAGTCCATTTTCCCTCAAAATATCCAGGGAAAAAAAAATTCCCTGCTTGCATCATCGTTGTGAGGAAAAGAAATGATCTCGGGTTCAGAATTGGCGATTTCTATGACCCACATCCAATCACTACGCGGTATTTGTGAGCCAATCAGGAAGATTCTACGCCAACATAAGAAGAAACGAAATAGGATGCTGTGTTTCAAAATATGGCAAACTTGCTAGGTAGAGTGAATGACGTTGATGGCAAACACTGCGGAGGCCTTCTATCTCTAGGAGGTTTTGGATCAGTGCGGCTTAGGGCGGTATTCACCGACGTGGTTTAAACTGTAGTCACAATTTTTTGATAAGAGATCGACACGGATTGGTTACATTCAGATATTTAACCAATCTATGTTGATCTCTCATCCAAAAATTGTGACTACAGCTTAAACCACGTCGGTGAATACGGCCCTTAAAGGGATAAACGAAATTCAAATTAACCAAGTTCACCTTCCGTAAAAAAATGGCACTGGCAATGAAGACCACAGTAACAGTAAAATCAAAATCGAAAAAAAAACAAAACAAATCCCGATACTGCAAAATAATTTGTCTTTCTAATAACGAAGTCTTATCGGTTCATTATTACGAAGATGAACGAAATATACATCAAATTTTATTACTATTCAACAAAAAAAATGAGATAATAATGAAAACAAATCCCATAAAAATCCTAAAAAGTAGTGTTTAAACAAAAACCCACTCAGAGAAGAACTAAAAAAAAAAAAATCCCCAATAAATCAAAAATACCGATTCCCAAGAATACAGTAATCACGATGTGCAATTTACCGAGAGTTACGTACGTACTAATTTACTTCCCTCCCCGTGTCTTCAAGAACGGGAGAAACCCCCCCCCCCCACCCCCGTACGTGTAATTTGCCGGGAAACTCTTTCCGCGGCACGAAAACAACTAACTATTCACTCCTAAATATCAAACAAATGATCGGCCTTTAAAAATAAATTAGAAAACACGTTTAATTAGAGACTTTATACACTTCTTTGATTATCGGGGAAAAACAGGAAAAAAAAAAAAAAGAAGAGAGGTTTTCCGGCGGGAAAAAACCAAAAAACCGGAATTAATGCGATAATTGCCAGTAATTAGGAAGCAGGAGAGTCTTTGTTTGACGGAGACGTGCTTTTCCTAGAAAATACCACAAAGAACAACAAATAATACGAAACATATATATATAAATAGTATACATTGTATACTTTTGTATTCCCCTTTGGCATACAGTGTATACAGATCGGTTCGTGGGGGGGGGGGAATAACGTGAGCGGTTGGCTATTGAACTTGCTTTGTTTTTTTTTTTTGGAGTTGAAAATCGATGCGACATCTCGTGATTGTGAAACGAAACAAAATTGATTTTTCCGATGAATGAATGAATATAATTTTTCGGATTGTTTTTTTCCTATTGGGAATGATGCAATAATAGCATGGGTTGTATGAGTAATGCTGGCAGTTATTTCCATGTTTTTCGGAATTTTTTTTTTTTTTTTTACATTGTAGAAAACCACTGACTAAATTACTTACACGAGCTGTTGCGAATTATACAGGGTTGGGTGATAATTAACGTTCCCGTACTCTGCGTAGGTTTCTCCCCCTGAAAAACCGCTTATATCTGGATACTGATAAATGTTTTAGGATACCTTAATGAGATCACGGGAGAGAGATTTATGAAATAAGGAAAAAAAAAGTTCAATTTTCGGCCACCAGGTGAAAAAGTGGAATTTTTTTATTGAATTTCCCTTTTCTCCCCATGGAACATATAGCGCATATGCCAAGTTTCAATGGAATTCTCGTTCTCTAGAACGGCCGCTACGTAGGTCGGAGTAGTCAGTATACCGATGAATGCCACAATGGTATGAGCTGTGTCAGTATACTGAAACTACTCAGACATGTGTAGCGCCCGTTCCGGTCGACGTTTTCCATTGAAACTTGGTATATACGCTGTATGGACCATGTAAAATGCAATGGAAAGTGCAACTTTTCTACCTGGTGGTTGAAAGTTGAACTATATTTTTCTTATTTCATAAATTTTTCTCCCAAGGTTTCATTGACACATCTTAAAAATTTGGCTGTACTTCGAGATAAGCAGTTTTTAAGAAAAACTACTCAGAGTACGGGAACTTTAATTATAATCCTCCTGTAAATAAACTACATTGAGACCAACTACTCAGACGTATGTAGCGCCCATTCTGATGAAACTAGGTACGTAGGATATAATCGTATAATAATAATAATGGCGTTGGAACGGTCCCTTTAGCACAGAGCGAGGAACAAAGTCAGTGAGTGGCCTACAGAGTGTGCAAGCATTTTAATCACAAAATAGTGACCGACTTATAACGTGTGCAAGCATTTTCAAGACCAAATGAATGACCGACCTTGTCGGTCATAGAGAGTGTGCAAGCTTGTGAATGACCAAAAGAGTCGACTAGAATGCGTGTGAATAACTTAGAGCAGCAGTTCTCAACCGGTGCTCCGCGGAACCCTTGGGGCTCCGTGTGCACTCCTCAGGGCCTCCGCTGCCGCTCGAGGAAAACAAAAAAACAGTAAAATTGAAAAAAAATAATTATAAATATTTTTAAATAATAAAAATAAATTAGTAATTTCTATGAATAAATAAAAAATAGACCAACGAGGCTCCGCCATAGAAATTATGGACCTGAAAGGGCTCCGCGAGTCAAAAAAGTTGAGAACCGCTGACTTGTGAGAATGTGTAAAGGTGGAAATGATCAAAAGAGTGACCCAACAAGGAACTATATTAGCGAGCAATCAAAAGAGTGATCTAGAGCGTGTACAAGCATGCAAATTACTAAAAGAGTGACTTCAAGAGTGTGAGAGCATGTGGGGGGGGGGGTGTGATCAAAAGAGTGATTTAGAGACACAAGTGTACTTGCAGGGGTGGGAGGAAGGCCAAGCTGGTTATAGCACAAGGTGGTGAATTCAAGGAAAGAGTAGTAGGGAAAATTATACTAGAATGGGAGAAGGACGGCAAAATTCGCTTGGCCCGCAGGCGGGAAAACCATAAACGCACCTGCGTTTACTGTATACACCGGAGCAGCGGACGAGGTCATATGAAATAAAAGGAAAAATGAAAAATCACACTTACTGGCCAGTACGGTGAGGACAGCCATGGCCCTTACGGGTTCTCCGACACCGTTCTCAGCTACGCACTCGTACGTCGCGTCGTCACGGCCGGCCTTGACCGGGTCGATCCTCAGCACCGATCCGTTCGGCATCTCTTCGACGGTGTAACGGGTCGTAGCGACCCGCTTACCATTCTTCCTCCATTCGATCTGTGGCTTTGGGTTGCCCACTGCTGTGCACACGAAGCTCACTACGCCGTTCGGCGTGACGGTCTGGTTGGTCGGAGCCGTTTCGATCCTGGGAGGATCTGACAATTATAACGCAAAAAAAACTGAAATTAATACATAATTACGATCGGATCAAAACAGAAATAAGCTTCCTTACCTTTAAGGTGAGAGTGAAAATACAGTTGGCAACAAAATAGAAAATCTAAATTTTTATACGGTCCCTCCCCACCGTCTAACTTCCAATTAGAAAGCAGTTGCCATGTATCTCTCGTGGCCAACAACGCCTCTTATTCCCACTTTTCTCCGATTTCCGAATTCAAATATCTCGGTGAATATTGCACTTATAAACTTGATTTTTTTTTTCGTTGACCTCAGGCTTTCAATAAATCCGCCTCCGCAAAGACATCAAGGGACTAGGTTGGTGAGCGATTGAAACAACGACCTAGATAGTTTGCAAGCATGTGAGTGAGCAAAAGAGTGACTTAGAGCTTCAGCAATCATTTGAATGAAGGTGAGACCGAAAGATTGACCTACAGAGTGAGTGACCTTGGAGAGTTTGCAAGCATGTAAATAGCCACGTCAATGAGTGACCTAGAGCGTTTGAAAGCATATAAATGGCCAAAGCAGTGACCTAGAGTGCGTGCGAGCATATGAACGACCTACAGATCGAGAGACCAGGTCAAGTGAGTGGCCCAGAGCGTGTGCAAGCATTTGTAAGCCCAAATAAGTGACCGTGATAAGTGAACTTGCACACGCTTCCGACCTCGTCGGTCATGAAGCGTGTGCAAGCTTGTGAATGACCAAAATAGTCACCCACGTCAGTCGGAGGAAAGTTATGAAAGAGCAACAAAAACTAACGGAAGACGTTCCTTTTCCCCACTTTTCTCAGGTTTTCGAATTCGAATATTGCACTTAAAAACTTGGATTTTTTTTTCCGTTGACCTCAGGTCGCCCTATGGCGACAACGTTTTCTAACAACTGGAAGTTAGAATACAAGGGGACGGTATAAAAATTTCGATTTTTTTTAATATTTTTGTTACAAACCGTATTTTCCCTCTCAAAACTGGCACAGGGTAAATCGTGAAAGCCTTTTTAAGGATTTTGTTTAAACTGAAACACTACTTTCTCCACAAAAAAAAAAAAAAAAAAAAATCTCCCTTCGGGGAACCCCGTATGGCGAACATCAGTTTGCCGGGCCGGGGTTAAGTATCTCTTAAACTGACACTACACGTCTACGATGGACGGTTGATGGGATAAAGGCCGTATCAGCACTTACAGGACACCCTGTACATCCAGACACTATAACTTCATGTAATCTAAAGAAACATTCCAAAGGTAAAATACAAAAATAAATAAATAAATATCGATAGAAAGTAAAGCGAAGAAATGAAAAATGAAAAACAAAAAACGAAATTAGGTTCGTCTAAGAATTTCCAAGAGAAAAAAAAAATTTTCATACATCATCGAAATTGGCCATATATCTTTCTGAAACATTTATATATATATTATAAATTCTTTTATTTCCCTTCAATAACTTTCATACAAACTTTATCTTTTATCTTATACGTGTTTCTTTTTTCCCTCTTTCGTACCTCTTAAAGTGAAAAAGTCGAAAGCTTTTCGCTTTCTAGTTGGATAGGCATCTAAAGCACTCTTGACATATGTCGTCTCGAATTTCAAAGAATACTCTCCGCACATACACATGCGTTCGAAATCGTACAGAGATAGAGTCAAGTATTTCTCTTTATATACTCGTCTATTATTTTATTTCGTTTCGTGACTGTATTTGTACAATGAAAAAAAGATAGATTCAAATGAAAAAAAACCGATCGCTGACTAATAAGATATCTCTTATTTTCATTTCTGATCGGAGTTGAAGCGGCTTCTCTGTTATGTCTACGGTGCTTTCGTTAAAGCTATTTCATCAAATTATTTATGTGCTTCGGTATAAATATTCTAGTACTTTATAAGAGGTATTATTATGTGTAATGATTTTTGAGAAGTCTGAATTGACTGTGCTGATCTGAGAGAATGAAACGCTTTTTGTATCCCCGGAATTCAACGTACGGGGTCTTTATAATTATAGTTGCACTTTGAAATTTCCACAAAAGGAAAACTGCTGAGCAAAATGTTATCAAATTCAGTAATAGTATACTAGAGGTCATGGGATTCAGTTTTCTTCGGAAAAAAGTTCGAAAACTCACCACCAGCGGGGAATGGCGCTGTTTGCAATATTGTTAAACGAAATAAGACATGAAGACATCGGTTGAAAATGTTTTTAATCGTTTCTAAAACGTGTTACAAAGCATGTTTCAATGTGGCTTTTCAACCATTTTTCTGAAAGCAAGTTGAATCGCATTACTGTGTTCTCAACAGTAGCTATTAGCATATCAGGAGGAATGTTACGGACATGTCGGTGGATCGAATTTTTCAATTCCGCCAAAACCTTAGAAACAGTTTCGTTTCAGAAATGATTAAAAACATTTCAAACCGATGTATTCAACCTTTTTCGTTTAACAATATTTCATACAGCGCCATTCCCCACTGGTGGTGAATTTTTGAACTATTTTTTTGCAGAAAATTGAATCCCGTGACCTCCTGTAAAAAATCACCAAGTCTGATAAAATTTTTTTCTTAAGTTTTCCTTTTATGGACTTTTAAAAGTGGGACTTCATAACTAAAGATCCTGTATTTGTCATAAGTACTGCTAAATTATTCAAATTTGGTCACTAACTCCACCATCACTACTTCACCAAACGCCAACTCTGGAACCCAAAACTCTTGAAGAAATAAATATAATTCCAATAAAATCTTAACAAACCAAATTTTGTTTTTTTTACTTTAACCTTTGAAACCCACTATCTATATAAAGCTAGCTAGCTGACCGACGTGGAATCACCTGGACATAAAAATAAAACTGTTCCAGAAAAATCAACTATCTCACATACAATACTGAAGTTCCTCGAGATACGATCAGCTTCCTTCGAAAACAAGCCGAAGATTTTTCTGAGACGTCGTGTGGGTGGAAGTTAACACCTTGAAGAATGGCGTTAGGGGGAGAGAGAGGGAGTGGAACAGTAATATATGCTAAGTGCCAAGAGTCATGGGATACCTCTTGATATTGCTGCACTTCGCCGGGTAAAACGAGGTCCCACACGATATTAAGAGGTAGTCCATGACTTCAGTGCTGAAGTGCTAAAAGCCATGGGATATCTCTTAATATCGTGTGGGACCTCCTTTTATCCGGCGAAGTGCAGCAATATTAAGAGGTATCCCGTGACTTTTGGCATTTCAGTGTATATGTTAAATGCATCAAGTCGCAATTAACACGACTCTTTCCCTGACGAAAGCTCTAAAGTTTCCCTGAGACCAAACCTCAAAAGTTTTGCTGGCCAAAACTCGAAAACTTCCTTGACCAAAATAAACATTTTCCTGACTTTACTTGGTCCTAGTACAAAAGTTTTCCGGACAAAAACTCAAAAATTATTCCGAGACTTTATTTGACCGACGCTCAAAAGTTATCCCGACTTTCCCTGACCCAAAACTCCTGAAGGAAGAAATATAATTAAAAGCAAACAAAAACACTTGACCTATAACTAAATCTTTTTGAGGTTAAAGTTTTTCCCTTCAAAGAACCAGGTTTTTATCAAATATTTCTGGACTTCCCCCGACCAATTTTCACTTCCCCGAATTTCTAGCGCGCTGGAAAATTTGGCCTTCGAGGACCCTGTGTGATGATGAGATAAGTTTAATTTCGATAAATGGAAACATCAACGAACGTTTTTCAGTGTTTTAAAATTTGAAATTTTCTGTGAGTCATTGCGAAGAAGAAAAAAAACATTAAAATTATTCCTGCAACGAGCACATTCGGTCGCAAACACCGTCCGATTTTAACAAAAACAAACTCCACTCCCACGCAGACGAATTCAATAACCAAAGAAGCTTCCTTTACAACAAAAGAATGTCAAACAAGCACTTACAACAAGCCGAAAAACTCCAGAAACACAACAAACTACAAAACAACAAAAACACACAACCAATCATTTCCAAAATTTTTTCGAAGAATTAAGAAAGTATCAACGACAAACGCCATCCACATAAAAGCTGAACGACGCGAGATCACCCGGACCATAAAAATATAAAACTCTCCTAGAGAAAGTTCCAAACTCAATCAACTCTCTCACATAACACCGAAGTCCCTCGAGATACGATCAGCCTCCTTCGAAAACAAGTCGAAGAATTTTTCCTCAGACGTCGTGGGTGGAAGTTAACACCTTGAAGGATGGCGTGAGAGAGATGGAGCCGAGCAAGAGAGAGAATCCTTCGACTTGAAAGCAAAACTCTTAAGAAAGACAGCAAAGAGAAAGATATATGCCAAGTGCATCAAGTCGCAATAAACAAGGCAAGATGCAGATTTCTCCAGAGCTCATCAAGAATTCATGATCGCGAGGTAATGCATCATCTCGGCGAAAAATATTCAGCATAAAAGCACAAGTGTATGTCCCGTGTATACATACGAATGAATGAATGACAAATGGGACTAGAAAGGATGTAAAGAAATCCATATTAAAGAACGCTCTCTCTCCATCTTACAGTCATAAACTCCAAGACAGTATCCAGAAAACATCTCTCATCTACATATTACTGCGAAAAAGAAGACACCCATATTGAATTTAAATGAGATGAAATGTCCGAAGCTCTTAAACATGGCGGAGGATAATCCTACAGAAAAGATGTATAACTAAATATTTGAATTCAAATTTCCAGCCAAAAAAATAACAGAAATGATAAGGCGCATACATTTATATTTGGAAGACCCGTTTCCGTCCACGGTGTGGCGCTTTCTTATTCAAACAGCAATTTACGTGCATTTATGGAATTTGTAATGCCCTGAAAATACAGTATAAACATCATAAACAGGACTATGAGGGGGGAGGGGGTGTTTTATAAATGTAAGTTATGAAATTCAAAATAGCCATTTTCTTAGAAAATGACGGAATTTGATTCGTTCCTGTAGTTGGTTTCGTTATGTATTTGATGCGCCATTTGCCTTCCACTTTACATTTAGAACCAGTTGGATGAGAGCGATTCAGAGCGTGTCATCCGCATTTATCAGAGATACTGTTAAGGATGAGAACGAATGTTCTGGATGCGAGTAGAAAATAAATATACAAGCAGTACCTATATATGATGTTTGTTGATGGGAAGCTTGTGTTGGATATACTTTCAGGACCGTTGGATATGCAGAACTCATGGAGAACATTTTGAAGCAGGGGTGCACAAACTCTGGCCGCGCGAATGGTGTTCCGGTTGAAAACTATCATTAGTGTGAAAGGCTGACCCACGTTTTCTTCATAAAAATACGGGAAATTGAGGTCCGTACCGGACATTGTCAATTATCGGAAAAAAAAATTGTCAAACAAATGTAATTGGCACGTACAGTTGCCAATTACAGCTTTAACGGTTGTCAAAGGCAAGTAAAGTTGTCAATTACAACAAGAAAAATTGTCAAGGTAAGAAAAGTACCTCGGTGCTTAGTTATTACCCGTGCCTTGTTGTCAACGGCCAACTATGCGTTCTATGTTTGACAAATATGTGAGATGAATACACATATATTTTCGTCTGATGAATACTTCATTTATATGTCTATAATTAATAATGATTGCGTCACATAATTATCATAATGTAATGTATAAGTCAAGAGAATAACCTTAATTCTTGATTTCAAAAATTAAGTTTTGTCGATAATAAGGAGAGAAACGGGACATTTCAAAATTGAAAGTTTGGAAGGCCGAAACCACGGGAAATGCCCCGTAAAATAAAAATCATGTGGTCACCCTATACATACAGGTTTCTGATTCGTGAACGGCAGAAATACCGCATTTCTGGCCCGCGGAGAGTGGTTTCACCCTGCCTTTGACAATTTTTTTTTGTGGCGATAATTGGTGATACCCGTAAGGGAATTCCCATTTCCCGGAATTTTACAAAGGAAATATATTCAAACTTTTAACACTGATAAAATTTTTTTTTAGGAAAAGCATAAGTAGGCCGGAGTTTGCGTACTCATGCTCCAGTGGAAAATGCCAGATCCGATTTTTCTCAGCTCTCTCAATTTCTTTCCCATCCCCCCGATTAAGGCGCTTAGAAGTTCCATAACCATCTGACGGGTAGTTAGGGCTGTAGACAGCTTCAATTATAGACACCCTACATATCTTATAGCCTCAAAGAAAGAAAGAAAAGCCACTCAACCAATCTAATGAAATAAAAAGATTAAATTTAAAGTACGAAATGCGACTGGGGAAAAAAAACCCCAATTCTAGAGATAATTGATTAAAAAAAAAAAAATCGGAATTTTTTGTTGAAATATTTCAAATATTTCACAGACTGAAAAATAAAATACAGTGACGATCCATTACTGGAGTGAAAAAAAAAAAGAAATATATCGACCTCTCACTTTTTTTTTAAAACACCAAATATAACAAGAATACAGCTTATATAATATTTAATACAGATATATGTGGGAAAAAAGCGGCACAGAATGGCGAGAGAGAGAGAAAGAGGGAGGCCTTAATGATAACTAACTGCCCGCGGCCACAAAGTACTGTCAAAAACGTAAATTTCCCGGCCGCCGCGGCCAGCGCTTCCCCTCCATCCACACTGAGTGAATAGCGCAATAAAGACTTATGGCAAGCGGCCATGTCGTCGTGGCGTGAAGATGAAATTGAGGAGAACGGGGGTATGTTGTGCTCCCATCTTATAAGACTCTTTCGCTTTCTTAAGACAAGGGAGTCTTGGGGAGGGGGGTAAAAGACTGCGTCGCCCCCCCCTTCCTCTCAGACACCGAGGGAGCGGAGAGTCCTCCATTTACAAAAGCGAAACCTGTTTGACGTCTAACACGCATCTGTCTTCATTGAATATAATGGAAATTTATCACGCTTTACAGTAACGTTGTAACGGAAGTTGGGGGTTGGAAATGGATGAAGTATCTATTTCCGACCCATATCCCTTATCTCCCACTTTTCAAAATATCCCCGCCATCCTCTACTCTATCGAAATGTCCCGGAAAACACTTCACTCGGTATTGCTGCAGTGGAGACGCTGTTGTTGGAGCTTATGGGAGAGACGTTCCCACGAAGTATTTTCAGTTTTCCGTGGTGTATAGAGATTCTGTTTGTTATTTTTTTTCATCAATTTCGGTTTTTTTCCCCGGTCGGAAAGGGAGGTAAATGGGAATTTTGAGAAAATAAAACTGCTATGAACCTCAAAATGATTATGAAATATATCGATTTCAATTCCGAATAGGATTTGGTAGGAATGTTTGAAAAATTGACCTAAATATCCTCCGAAACAATGCAGTTGTTTTGTTACAGGTTTTGGTAACAAATTTGGGAAAATATATTGTGGAAATACGAGCGTAAATTTCCGAAACTGGTATCTTTGCATATTCTTTGGAAAAAAATGGAAAATTACACTATCAGTGCAACTATGTTTCTCCAACTAAAACTAAAAAACCAAAACTCGAAAACTTCCTGACTTTCCCTAACCAGAGAACCTAAAAATTTGACTTTCTCTTTGTTTGTGATAAAAACTCAAAAAATTCTCTGATCGAAACTCAAAATTTTCTTGACCGAAAATCAAAAAATATTTTAACTTCTCCTGACTTAAACTCAAAAATTTCCCTGTCCATCTATGACCAAAATTAAAATAATTCCCTGGTTCTCTGGTGAAAACTCCAATATTTCCCTGATGAAAACAAAAAAATGTCCCTGTCCTTCACTGACCAAAATTCAAATACCTCTTTGATGAAAACTCGAATATTTCCCTGATCAAAACTCAAAAATTTTCCTGTCCTTATTTGACCAAAATTTAAATATTTCTTTGATGAAAACACAAATATTTCTCTGATGAAAACACAAATATTTCTCTGATGAAAACACAAATATTTCTCTGATGAAAACACAAATATTTCTCTGATGAAAACACAAATATTTCTCTGATGAAAACTCCAATATTTCTCTGATGAAAACAAAAAATTTCCTTGTACTTCACTGATCTAAACTCAAAAATTTCCCTGTCCTTTTTTTTCCTCTGACCAAAATTCAAATACTTCTCGAAAATTTACCTGATCAAAATTCAAAAATCCCCTTGACTTCCTCTGACCAAAATTTTAAACTCAAAATTTTATTGATCAAAACTCCTGAAGAAAGAAACAGAATTAATTACGATATTTCTAATTCGTAATCTCCTAAATGATTCTTACGAGTTGCGGTATTATTAGGGTTTTTTAAGGCTTCTATGAAATATTAACATATTTTTCTGACACGTGCCAAATATTTTACATTTTCATTGAGCATTTTTGTATTATCCGACTTCCCAGGTCACTTAAAACCCCGAAAAAAATAGGTGGAAGAGATTTTTCCCTCGTTATATCCAAATGAACTACCCTTCCCATGTATGTTTCAACTCATCGAATTATTTCCTCTCTGTTCTCACATGACTTCCATATCGCTAAGGCTAGAAGACAGCGAGGGAAAAAAATAAAAATAACACCACGGTAAAAACTCCCTTAGGGTTACGAACGGAACGTGGTGAAAATAAATGTGACACTTTTGGAAGATGTATCGGCTAGGAGAAAGGATTCTTAAACCGCAGAAGTAACGTGAATTTTACGGGACATCCAGGCTTGTCTAAAAGCATCAGCCTCTACTTGGGAACTGCCTGAAGGTCTCAACTGGGTAAGGGTTTTCACGATAACGAGATCTGACAAAAATATTTATGAAAAAAAAGTATGTAAATTAAATGAAACCCCATCATATCACATCATTCTTCCTGGTATCAATGATGCTTTTGGGAACACCGTGTATGTTAAATAAATTATCAAAATTTGTTTGGATTCTATGGAACAGACCTTTGACTATCAAGGGTTTCGCGGATCACACAGCGTCATAACCATTCAGGGTAGGGACTTTACGTTTGAGCAAGAGACTTTACGTTGGAAAATTCTGATGTAAAGAACAACATAAAACCGGATCCAAACCAGCGGAACTCTGAAGAATTCAGCAGTGGAAAAACCGGTTTCGAGGTGTGGCTATCACACCGCGGACGATTTGGATGGTAGGTGTTGCGTAGCCACACCACAAAACCAGTTTTTTAACTGCGGAATTCTGCTGGAAAAATGCCTTACTGGTGCGATTATAGAGCACACGTGTTTCCGATTTTGGAAACTCGTTAAAAAAACCCGAATTTCAAGCTAAAAAAAGGTTAAAATTCGGGATTTTAACCAACCGGAGACGACGGGGGTTTCCAGAATCGGAAACTACACGTGCAATACAATCGCACCCTTACGCTGCAATTTTCGGCAAAAGCAAATCACAAAATGTACTCCAACTATTTCCGTAAATTGCAATTCAGATCCGTTCGTTGTGTCAAACGGTAGTTATATTCAAAAATGATTTTACTCCCTTTAAGAAATACCTAAAAATTATATTTATGACTGTACCGCGCAGTATATTCATTAAATATAATAATAAAAAAAATACATAAAAAGTATTCACACGTATCAAAGAGAATCCCAAGATCGTAAAACCTAATCAAACTTGTTGTAGCAGTAAAGTGAGGGGGAGAATGCGCAATTCTTTAGTTGCCAAGCCGATTTTCCTGTTATACGGAACCTTAACCAAACGTGAATGGCAACTAATGAAGTTCTGTACGAGACAAGAGAGCGTAAAAAACAAAAAATCAAAAGAAAAGTGAATAGAAAAAATAAGTACTAAGAAAAGAAGATAAAGTCTCCTTTGGAAAAAAGGAGATGAAATAAGGGAGAATGGAGAGCTTTTATACTCTCCCGAATCGAGTTTATACAGTACTTGGACGTAACAGCCTTTTTTTTTTCAAAGGAGCGGAACGTCCACAACTTCCATGTCACGTACATATCAGTTTCTCTGCTCTCACTTCGGTTACGTGGTCGCTTTTATATGGGATAATAAACCTGGACGTTTGTTTGGTTTTTTGCTGTTTTTTGGCAATGATTTCAGTCCTTTTTGAAACTTTTCGCGTCCCGGAAAGGAAAAAAAAAACCAACTTATCTCTTGTAAAAATTGTAGAGAAATCACGATCTCGGAATTTGAAGAATTTCAGATTACTCATTTTATCATAATTATGGAATGGTTTTTGGGGGAATAAAATGTTGAAATATATATTTTTTAGGGTGCATCTCCGGCCCGTGGGCTAAGGTTTTCCATTCAGCTTGCGAAAGGTGTGCGGTCAGAGAAGTATCAATATACATGGAGTGATCGTCACCATTATCAAGTCAGGATTTTGAACAGCATTTTTTTTTGCAGGAGTTCAGATGAGGAAAAATCGGGAGAATTTTTGGGTTTTGGTCAGGGAAATTTTTCAGTTTCCATTATGGAAAGTCAGAAAAGTTTCCCTTTTGCTCAGGGAATGTAGGGAAATGTTTTGAGTTTTGATCAGGAATGTTTATTATTTTGGCCAGGGAAAGTCGAAAAAATTTTGCGGTTTGGTCAGAAAATATTTGTAGTGTTGTGGTCAGGGAACTTTTTCAGTTTCAGCAATGGAAAGTCGGGAAATTTAGCGTTGTCAGGAAATTGAGTTTTGGTCGGATAAAAATATTTTGAGTTTTGATCAGGGAATTTTCTTTGTATTGGTTATGGAAAGTCAGGAAATGTTTAGCGTTTTGAAGGGAAAATTTTTTCTTATTTTTGCGTTTTGGATAGAAGAGTCAAGTTTCGATCGTTGAAAATTTTGAATTTTGATCAGCTAATTTTGTGTTTTGGCCAGGGAAATTTTTGCAGTCTCAATGTTTTTTCTGGTGAATTCAACTTAGTCTACTCACATTATTTATTCGTCATTGAAATCAAAGATCAAAATTATTTTTCCAACTTGACTTTTTTATGGCAACTATAAATGTGAGTATTCATCTCACATATCTGTGATGTTCTTTGAATTTTTTTTTAATATCCACTGCGATTTGCAATAGTGCTTCTTTTCCGCAATTGACAATTTTTCGGGTATTTTAACAATAATTGGCAACTTTTTCTTAACTCTCGAATCATAGAGGCTACTGATGATTTCCAGTATTTGATATAACCGAATTTTTCTGGAGGAAACATGGTCAACCGAATACACACAACACGATATGTTTTCAAAGTTGGTCATATTTCCCTTATAAAAATTTGGGAAAGCGCTAATCTCCAAGAGAAATATACGGCACATCACCAATTACCGTTAAAAATTGCCAAAGGCAAGCAAAGCTGCTGCCACTTGTCACTAAAAACAATTTCAGGACTAAATCACAGTGGATTAAGATATAATTGATTAAAAAAAAAATTCAATTCAACAAATATGTGTGATAGTGAGATGAATATTAGAATTATGATAATTATAAGATAAGTATGATAATTATAGTCATAATTACCATAAAAACTGAAAATTCACACAAGCTTCGTCAAAAATATTGGACAATCGAAATTAATTGTAATGTCCCCCTCCCATATACAGTATATACACAGATTTCTGGCCTCCTGAGTCATAGACCACTAAACAATTATGTCTAGTCTGCCGTACCTGAGTGGTAGAAATATCGCATACTGGCCCACGGAAAAAAGGTTGTTAATTTCAACTCGGTTTTTTTTGTCATGATATCATGAAAATGGAATCAATTGATTTTCATTTTCCTAACATGAAAGGAAGACTATTTCCATTCATTTATCGTTTTCAAATTGCTTGAAACGAAATTATCTTCAATCTTATTTATGAAGCGGAATCCCACTTAATCAGTTCGATATTGGAGAGAAAGCGCACAAAGATAGTTGATTAGAGGATGAGCGAGGAAAGTTCAAAGAACAATAGAAAGAGATACGAGGGAAAAAACGATCAAAACAGAGATGAAAGAATTTAGAGATAGTTGGTAAAAGTAGCAGCTGAATAGAGTCTAAATAGCAATGAAAAGAGATGGAGAGTAGAGACTCCGAAAAGAAAGAGCTAATCGTTGAAAGATGAAAACTAAAGAGAGCGGAAAGTAGAAAATTATAAAAATAGGAATTGTGCTATAAAAATAAGAGCAAATTGGAAAAAAAGGAAAAATATACAATGCTGGGAAATACGAGAATAAGAAAAACACTAAATACAATGTAAAAAATAAAATGAAATGAATATGAGGAAACAAAATTGGAGAGAGTAGAAATTAAAGAGAGAGAAGAAAGTTTAGAAGAACAATAATATATAAGAAAAGGAAAACTAAAAAATAATAGAAATATGTTGTTAAAAGAAGAAAGAAAACATTTCAAGAGAAGTAAAACGAAAGTAAAAAACTAAGTCAGGAAAAGATAGGAAAGAATACAGTAGGAAATAAAGAAAAGAAAACAATAGGGGAGGGAAAAACAAGGAAAGAGGAAAAGATACGATAGGAAAAAAAAGCTGGAAAAAATACAGATCGTATAGAAAATAGAATGAAGTTGAAAACAGAACAAAAGCAACGCCAATAGTACGTAAAATAATAGAGGTAGGGAAGAAATGAGAGTAAAGTAGAAAATAAAAGTAATCAAAGAGAATGGGAAATAATAAACAAAAAAAAAAAAAAATGAAAATAAAAGATTAAGGAAAAAAAAGAGAAGGTGAATGGTAGAAGAAAGAGGAAAAGAGAAGAAAATGAAGAAAGAGAATAAAATATTCTTGAGAAATGCGGATAAAACGATTAGAAAAGAAGAAGAAGAGAAATATAGAAAATTGGAAAACGAAAGTTAAAAAAAATAGAAAACAGAGGAAAGTATAAAAAAGATTATAAAAAAAAGAAGAAAAAACGAAAAAGGAAAGAAGTATAAAATAGAAATGAGGAAAGTAAGGAAATGAAAAGGTTAGAAAGCGGAAAGTAAGAAAATGAAAAGGTTAGAAAGCGGAAAGAGAAGAAAAAAGAAATAGAAAAATGACAGACTTAGAATAGAAGAAAGAAAAATTAAGAAATGAAAAGAGAAAGGGGGGACGGACGGAAGATATGACAAAGGTAAGACAGCCCAAAATGAAAATGAGAAGAAAGTGGAAGCGAAATTAAAAATACAATAGAGAAATGCAAGAACGCATACAGTATAAAGAAAGAGTAGAAAAATATGTTTGAACTGAGAAGAGGATAAAGTATATATATATATATATATATAAAATATTCTTGAAAAATGTGTATAAAACGATTGAAAAAGAAAGAAAAAATATAGAAAACAGGAAAAAAAGAAAAAAATTAGAAAAAAATGGAAATAGGAATGAGAAGAAAATATAGAAATAGGAAATAAAATAGAAAACTAACAAGTAAAATACATAAAACTAGAGTAGGAAGAAAAGTGACCAACTCCTAATTAACAAATGATTCAAAAGCAATAATCTCATATCTATTTAGTTAATTAGAATAATTAAAATTACAAGGAAAGTGGAAAAAAATATGAAATCGATACAATATTGAACTACTTTTTTTTTTCGCCAAACCATTAAATAATATAAACCACTTAATCAATTGCATTCCCGGACACTGATTAATTAATAAAATCCATTAAATCAACATTTTTATTCTAAAAAATGGATCAATACACGCATTATCGGGGAAAAAACAAATTTGGTATTTATTTATTCATACGTAAGAAACTCGATACGACCAGAAGAAATAATTATTATATGGAATAAAATACTTGAAAAAAAACCATTTTTTTACTGCACAATGTTATTTTCAAATAATAACAATTATTATAATAATAATTGTAGACAATACTGAAAAAAAAATTTCTTTCCTCAAAAAAAAACAAACATTTGTATTCCACAAAAATTTAAAAATTTCTCAATTCATTTCTATGTATATAAAAATATGTTAGAAAGCGAAATACTGAACGAAACAACAAAATCTTTTCGAAAAATTCTAATAATGATCATTATTTTGAGAAAAATACATTAAAATAATGAGAAACTATCACTCTCATCGAAAAAAAATCGAAATGTGATACTGAAGTGAATGAAAAGTGATATTGACGTGACATATTGATTGTAAAAATCTATTATTAAATTAATCATTTAATAATAAATTAATTATTTTCATCTAGAATATTAAAAACAATATTGTACCAAATGATATCATTTAATATTTTATGTATAATTTATATTTAAATAAAATAATTAAAATGATAGTAACATAAAAAAAATAAATATTTTAAAATTGGTAAACTAATGCCAAAATAAAATCTGTAATTGCGTAGGACAGGGGTCTTCAACCTTTCAGACACTGCGGGACCAATTGAAACTTCCCAAGAAGCCCGCGGGCCATAGTAGAAGGGTCCAACCAGGCTCCAAGTTTGACATTTATTTGTTCTGAAATTATTTCTTTTATTAATTATAGCAGTTTCGATTAGTTCTGAAAATATTTTCAACAACTAATTCTGAAAAAGTTTTTTGATTAATCACGGATCAAATTAACTAATTTGGGGATTGAATTTAATCTGAAATCACTTTCAATGATTTTAATGAGATTATTTGTTTCGGTAATTTTGAAGTTATTTTTCTCCTCAATGTATCTTGTAATCATTTTCTATAATTATACATTTATTCTTTTATTAATTGGGAAATAATTTGTATCAGAAAAAAAATTATTTCTCTCTTTGATTTATATAAGTTATGTTTTTCACTAATTCTGAAATTATTTGCTTCATAAATTCCGAAATTAATTCTTTCAGTAATTCTTGATTTTCATCAACTCTGGAATTATTTTTTCATTAACTTGGAGTTTTTATCAGTTTGTGCAGGAATTATTTTTTTTATTTATTCTAGAATCCAGATTCTTTCTTTCAATATATAATTCCGAAATTATTCTTCAGTTAATTTAAAAATTATTTGTTTTATTAATTCAAAAATTATTTGTTTTATTAATTCAAAAATTATTTGTTTTATTAATTCAAAAATTATTTATTTTATTAATTCAAAAATTATTTGTTTTATTAATTCAAAAATTATTTGTTTTATTAATTCAAAAATTATTTGTTTTATTAATTCAAAAATTACTTGTTTTATTAATTCAAAAATTATTTGTTTCATTAATTCAAAAATTATTTGTTTCATTAATTCAAAAATTATTTGTTTCATTAATTCAAAAATTATTTGTTTCATTTATTGTAGAATTATTTGTTTCATTTATTGTAGAATTATTTGTTTCATTTATTGTAGAATTATTTGTTTCATTTATTGTAGAATTATTTGTTTCATTTATTGTAGAATTATTTGTTTCATTTATTGTAGAATTATTTCTTTCATTTATTGTAGAATTATTTCTTTCATTTAGTCTGTTATTATGTTTCATTAATTCAGAAATTATTTGTTTCATTAATTCAGAAATTATTTGTTTCATTAATTCAGAAATTATTTGTTTCATTAATTCAGAAATTATTTGTTTCATTAATTCAGAAATTATTTGTTTCATTAATTCAGAAATTATTTGTTTCATTAATTCAGAAATTATTTGTTTCATTAATTCAGAAATTATTTGTTTCATTAATTCAGAAATTATTTGTTTCATTTAGTCTGTTATTATGTTTCATTAATTCAGAAATTATTTGTTTCATTAATTCAGAAATTATTTGTTTCATCAATTCAGAAATTATTTGTTTCATTAATTCAGAAATTATTTGTTTCATTAATTCTAGAGAACAAACCGTTTTTCAACATATCCAACCATTTTCGAAAACTGATCCGCAACCCCGAAAAAAAACTCCCACGGTCAAATGTGGCCCGCGGGCCTTCAGTTGAAGACCTCTGGCGAAGGGGGTAAATAAAAAAATTCGAAATTTTGTACACAATAAATTTTTCAAGAATACGAATGAGGAAAAATGGTATTCTGCGTAGAATGGATTCACATTTGAAATATTTTGAGGTGATGTAAATATACCAAGTGAATTTATTAAATATAATGAAATTGAATTTTATAATTCATTAAAATTCTCTCCTTTCATTACAGTATATTTCACAACTAAAATAAATACTTACTAGACAAGTAGCTAACGTACTCTCTATGAGAGTAGTCTCCTGGAATCAGGTACGAAATAGATGAGTTATAACAGAATTTGTTTTCATGTATGGCATGTGCACGCAATCTGATTTGTTTGTTTACCATTAGGTAACAATTATTGTATTTGTTGGAAGAACATGAATTTTTTTTACACACAACAAAATTTTTAAAAATTGCTTGACAATAAAACAATACTTTAAATATGATAGCAACAAATATTGAAGTACAATAATGGATATGCAATTGAGAGAAACGTTGAGATAACATGGAAAGATGCATGTATTTTGAAAATTAGGTTTGGCTTGATTTTCAACAAAATATTTTGAAAAATCTATCCGTAATGCTGTAGAAATTTTATATTAGTTTAATGAACAATTATTATTATTATTAATTAATGTTAAATTCCAACCTCCTTCACTTGCACCTCTATAACAATGAAGAATCTCGCCACCAACATCATAAACTCAATTAACTGACAGTATGCAAAATGACCATCATGCTTAAACTGCTGTTCGGGGTGACCAAAACGCACTATCGAGGCCGGTTTTTACTTATAGTCAAACTCGGATGTAACAACGAAGATTTTGTAAAATTCTTTCATTATAACCGAGGTTGACGTATGTAAGACCTTCTAAAATACGGAAAATATAATCACATGTCATCAGGTACTGAAAGTGATATTCAAATGATAGTGTTATACAATTATACAAGGTGATTATACAGTCGAATCTCGTTTAAACGAATAACGTTACAGCAAAAATCTCGTTTAAACGAACACTTTTCTTATCCCTCAGATAAGTTCACATAGGAACAATGCAAATACCTGGAATTCCTTTATAACGAAATTTCGTTATAACAAAGTGATTTCCCCGGTCTCTTGGAGTTCGTTATAACGGAATTCGACTGTAACTGAAGTTCCCATACTCTGAGTAGTTTTTCTACAAAACTACTTATCCGAATACACAACGAAATTTTTAGCATATCTTAATGAGACCACGGGGGAAGAGAGATTTATGAAATTAAAAAAAAGTTCGATTTTCGACCACCAGGTGCCAAAGTGGCGCTTTTCAATGCATTTCATATGGTCCATACAGCGTATATACCTAGCTTCAATGGAATACGTCTACCAGAATGGGCGCTACATAGGTCTGGGTAATTTCTGTGTACCGACGCTGCTCAGACCAATGCAGCACCCGTCGGTATACTGACACTACTCTGACCTATGTAACGCCCGTTCTGGATGACGCATTCCATTGAAACTTGGTATATACGCTAAATGGGCCATGAGAGAAAAGAAAATGCAATAAAAAGTGTCACTTTTTCACCTGGTGGTCCCAAAATGTAACTATTTCCTTATTTCATGAATCTCTAATCCGTGGTCAAATCAAGACATCCTAAAAACTTGGCTGCATTCGTATAAGCAGTTTTTGAGAAAAAAATACTCAGCGTTGATAATTATCACTGAAATTTCCAATTGTTAATAGTAAATATTTCTTGGTTGGAAATAAAGTGCCACATCAAATCAGCAGTTTAGTTAAGATTCCGCGAAATTTTGTCGTTATAACCGAAGTTGACATTTTAAAGACCCTTTTATGAGAAAAATATAATCAGATGCAATAAGATGTCAGACACGGCATTGTTACTTCATTTTGATTGCTGTGACCATATTTGATCGGTAGAAATACGGAAAATTATTGATGAAACATCGCCAATTCCCGCCAAAAATGTTGCCAACTGTCATCAAAATCGCTAAATATTGCTCGTAAATGACCGTTGGGGGAGCACAATCTGTGTGAGTCTCTGCAAATATTGCCTTTATCTCCAATTCTAGTAGAGATTACGAATTAAAGTAACCGTCGTTAGAATAACGGGACACCTTGTAGAAAAAAAAAAACGTCTTAAAATGTGTCAAAACTATGTAAAATACGCGCACGTCCTGTATTAAAAAAGTCAGAATGTTACACTATAATGATAACAATAAATAATATTATATTAACTATCATGTAAAATATTTGGCAGATCATTTTTATTCTAATCAAAGACAAACCAATATTAAAAAAACAGTTTCCAAACAATTACAATTAACAATCAGTTAGTTTACGTAGAAAGACGTAACTCTCCCTTGATAATACAATGTATACGGAAAAGTGGCCAAATGAAGAGATATTGATGTTTCCGAAAAGGGAATTTCATCTCTGCCCTCACGGGGATTCGAACCCCGGTCTCTCTCGTTCGCTGGACGAGTGCTTTATCAACTGAGTTATGAAATGACATATATATAGAATATTGCCCTCTTGGAGTATATGTATGTGCCAAATGGCTCAATGCAATGAACACGGCGGCAACATTCTGCCAATAGCTCGCAAATGACATCAGGGCCACCAGATGGAGACGTATACGTACTATCAAGGGAAAGTGACGTCTTTCTACGTATACGTCGCCATCTAGTGGCCCTGATGTGATTTGCGAGCTATTAGCAGAATGTCACCACCGTCCATTGCACGATACACTCCGGGGGGGGGGGGAATATACTGTCTTCATAGCTTAGTTGGTCCGGCAATCGAGAGACCGGGGTTTGATTCCCCCACTGGAGGGCAGAGATATACATCAATATCTCTTCATGCGGCCAGTTTCCAGTATATACTGAATTAGTTAAACATAAAATTATCTAACCTCGTACACTAAACAACCAGCAGCAGCAGACAAAGGATTGGATAGAGATTATCGTGAAGATTCTTTCCCCCCCCCCCCCCCCGCCATTTGGTGCTCAAGTTCTATGCCATGGCATACTGCAAAACTCCCATCTTCTAAAATTAACATAGAGGAAAATCCCAGGTAGAAGCTCCACAAAACAACAGCGTAACTTGAGCAGCATACACCGCTCGAAAAGTCGATCATCAATACCGAGCTACGGATAACTCATGTTGGCACGAGTGGAAACGTCAAAAACAATCACAGTTAAAAATCCTTTACAACAGGAATAATTTCTTTTTATTCCTGTAGCAACTTTTAAAAAAATAATAATAAGACGAATTCCTGGAAAATTCCAAGACACAAAAGGAGGAAAAGAGAACACACAGAACACACGTGTAATTTCGAAGGAGATGGATTTTCCACAGGGAAAAATATTTCAGTGAAATTCCTTTTGAGCAGGATCATGTTGCTTGTTAGTAGCTGATGGTGGTTAGAAGACACTCTCTTTCTCTCTCACTTTTATATGTATTCCTATGTACAGAGAAGAAAAACCCAAAACTCACGGAGATCTTAAAACGCGAATATGACACGAACAACAAAAAAAAGAGCAAAGGAAAAGACAATTTTAAACAGGGGGAAAATTCAAAGTCACAAATTCGAGGGGAGAAAAATCATTTTTGAATTTTATGGAGTCAGTTTTTGAAGTTACATACAAAACGTGAATTAAAGCTACCGAAAGTAATTCGAATTTCAAGAAATAATGATAGAAACATCGATTAGTATATTGAATGTCAATTGGAGATTGCCATTAGAGGTTATGAATTGTCATTGGAAATCTTCAAGAATCTATTTTTCTAGCTCTTTTTTTTCCATCTGTGATTGGGCTCTGAAGATGGCACCATACTACGTTTTCATTATTCAATAAAAGCTTTTATATTTAGGGTTGCTTATTTTTTTCCTATATCATAAAAACAAAGAGCTTTGACACGAGCATTTTTCAGCTTTAAATCCAGTTTGTCGGAATCGCAGTGCGTTCAGGTTTCGCAGAAAACTCCCAGATTCCCTTCGATCGAAAGCTTCTTTTTTTTTTTTTTTTTTGACGGGAATACGTCTTTTTCGAAATCGTCTGACGGTGCATTCGCAAAAAAGTAAAGAATTTCAAATTTGTGCAAGAGGCTCTCAGAAAGATATTCAGAATATATCACTGTTTGTAGAGAAAGATGTGCACTCCACTTGTTGATACATGATTTTCGAGACTGCTTTTACCTGGAGATCATGATGACGATGATTTAGGAAGAGAATTCATCTCTGCGTTCACGGGGACTCAAACCCCGATTTCTCCTATGCCGGAGTGCTCTAGCACTAAGCTATGGGAACAGATAGAATATTTCTTCCTTACAGTTGGTATATTCTGAATAGCTCCATGCAATAGAGGGCGGCAACATCCTGCTAATAGCTCGTAAATGACGCCAAGGCTACCAGATGGCGAAGTATATGTAGCATTTTTCTCTCGACTTATATGTCGTCATCTTGTGGCTCTGATGTCATTTACGAGCTATTAGCAGAATGGTGCCGCCGTCTACTGCATGGAGAAAAAAAAAAAAAAAAAAAAAAAATATATATATATATATATATATCATTTCCAGATACAACGAATCTTCCGAAAATTTTGTATATTAGTGTTTTTGATGTCTGTGAGAAGATCCCGTTGTGGAATATCCAATGAATATATACCACTGGGTTTTCTACCTCTTCCGGTCTGGGCACCAGGCTCGCGGCCCGCTTTAGTGACGGCATTGTTCTACGCTATACCTCGGGAAGTTCAAAACGCAGATGAACCAATGGTATCGTTTGTTAGATATCCTTAGTTCATTTTTTCAAAATTGGGTCTGATGGGGCAAGCCACTCAGATAACCTTCAGAGACACATTTGGTCTGCGGGTCAAGGGTTTACCATATATGGCGAGAAGGGTGGGTCGCAATGATGAATTTCTCAAAGATAAATTTTGAGTTCTTACTCTTGGATATAGCATTGAAATTAAGAGAAATCGATTATAATAACTCCATATAAGGTATTTCCTTACGAAATTTCAATTTTTTTTTAAATGTTATTTTACATTAAAAAATATTTTTTTTCGTCTGGGGGGGGGGGGGAGGTGCACGAGCGCCCTATACCTCTCCTCCCCCCGCGTACGTTTCTGATCCCACCAATATGTCTTAGGAGGTAGGGGGCAGTGCTGACGGAAATTTGCTGACAACGGGGGGGGGGGCGGCCGTGGTCGGAGTTTTGCTAACAGGGGGGAAGGGCGTCAAAAATTGATAAAAATTTGCTGACGTAATACTTGAACGGCCCCCTATCACTATTACTCCTGAGATTCAGACTTGGTTCTGTGTGATTCCTTTTCGTCATTGAAAATGAATCAATCACTGAAAAAGAAGTTGTTTTATATCACAGAACAAAACGTCAACACACGTAAGAGCTCTAAAACTATCTAGGATCTAGGACTTGTCTAGGAAAGGTCAAATAAGTGCTCTAATTCTTGGCTTTCCAAAATAAAAACTGTTTCATACACTACAAAGAACACAATATATAAGGAAAACTGGCTGTGTGATATTGATGGTTTAGGAAAGGAAAATTCATCTTCGCCCTCACGGAAACTCGAACCCAAGGCTATCGTATGTCGGACGAGTGCTCTACCACAGTGGCTCCAGATTTGACACCGGCAGACTTCTGGTTATGGGGGATATTTTAAATCCCCGGGTATATCGATCCGGTCCATCCAATCTGTCGGAACTGAAAGATGCGATCCGCCGAGAGGTGTCATGTATACGGACCTGCTGCACTCTACAGGCAAGTCACAAATCCAGCAACGGCAATGTGTTATTCCCTGTGGTGGCGGACGCGTGGAGAACACATACTGCTATAATAAACAATTTGGAGGCATTCTGTTCGTTATTTGCGTATCTTTTCTTTGACTTGTGTCCGTCAGCGCCACCTATTGACTTTTTTTTAGTTATTTTTTTTCCGGTATTTAAAAAATTCCCGTGACCTAGCGATGCTAACCCTGTAAACCGTTTTTTATTTCGGTTATTTTCCCGGTTTTTATGATTTTTTAAAATTTCTAAAGACTTTTTTGCCCACCCTGTGGTATTTCTGAATACCTCCGTGCGATGGACGGCGGCAAAATTTCTCTAATAATAACTCGCAAATGGCATCAAGGCCACCAGTTGGAAACGTACATGTAGCGAAAGCTCCTAAAAGGGAATGTTCTATCTGCTTTCATAGATTACAGGTACAGCACTGATCCGGCATATGAGAGAGAAGGGTTCGAGTCCCTTCGTGGGTAAATTTTCTTTTCCCAAGCATCAATATCTCTTCATACTGCCAGTTTCCCGTGTATATTGTACTAACATCATCACCATCTAGCCTTCTTCATCAACTCGGAAAGATCTTCTGTAGCTGATATTGATGGAAAACATCGCGAAAAGGATCCAACCAATAAGGATTGCGGTAGTAAATTTTTGCTCGACCCCCGCCACCGAGAGAATGATCCTCTCCGTCTCGTTGATAATGACCAACCGATACCTAGTCGAGTCTCCTCCGGTTCAACAAAGTCTCCCGACTGTTACTAATGGTGTCCACACAGTCAACCGTAATATTAATTTGCTCTCTCTCCTGCTCTCTCGCTCTCTCTGTTCCAGTAAATACACACACGCTCTCATTCTCCAGCGCTTCAACTCCCATGGTCGGTCATGTCACTGAGTGTGTAGACACACATACATACACACAAACATACACGATGTCCGTGCGTGCGTGTGTGTAGGAGAGCCCGGGCTCTCGCGCGTTTGCATACTTCGCCGCATTACAAACCAAACGTTCCGAAGAGAGAGAGAGTCGCGATCTCTCTCTCTCTCCCCACCAACACCATTTATTAGGAACTGGTGAGCCTTGAAAAGCTAAAAAGAAAACGGGGAAGGCATCGGGTGTCCTCGGGAAAGGACATCGAAGATGAAGGGTGTAAAATGGCGGAATGGACTGCACTAGAGATAAAGTGTAAAGCGTTAAAGGTGCGACTAAAGAACCTGTCATTTCCTATTTGAATTCAGGGAAAATCTGGTACATACGCTTTTCCATCGACACAACACGGGGCTTTATAAAGCCGTAAAAATGGACGGTTTTCTGATTTTCTTGGCGCGATACATCCGGTTCGGTCATTATCACGTAGCGGAGGTATAATGGAAACTATTAAGAGTTTGGAAATTCCTTAACACGACGACACAAAACCGTTTGTCCTTCGCGATTGAGAAGCCGATTTTAAACTATTCAAAATAGCAAATTATTTCGGTCCTCGAAAACAATTTCCGTCACTAATGAAAAGATCTGAAATATCCACTGATAGGTCTATTTATGAGGATTATCGTAGTATTATCGTATTTTGCAAATTATAAATCAGGCTTGAAGTAATTCTTAGGTGAGTGAGGCAAATGAGAAAAATTGATGGGGGGAAAAAAACTTGTTTTCCAATTTTTCCAAAATTAGTAGCGCAATACGCAATATTAAAAACAGATTTCAATGTTTGCCGTCAGGAAGCCAAGGCCTGAGCGACCAATTAAAAAAAGAAAGACAAAAAATATATAGAAATTAATACAGAAGTTATGATAAAATAATGATTTTGCATGACTTTTTTTTAAAACAATTATATTGAAATACATTTTCCATGACAGTGGTATTTGATGCAAACAGTTTGACATGAAGCAACCACTGGTATATTGATCATAAGGTAATTCGCTTCTATGTTTGAAAATGCACATCAATATCGTCTATTGTTATTAGAAATTGAAAAAGTGATTTCTTAAGGGCCGTATTCACCGACATGTTTTTAAACAGGAGTCACAATTTTTGGATAAGAGATCGACGTAGATTGGTTAAAAACCTTAATTTAACCAATCCGTCTCAATTTCTTATCAAAAAATTGACTACAGTTTAAACCATGTCGGTAAACACCGCCCTAAATGGCGCAAACTTAGATAAATTGTTTATTACCAAAGGTAGTGCAGCGAGGTTAACAATGTTTGTGAAATATTTCTTTTCTAAATGAAGGTATGCAATAAATTTCATTTGGTCTTCTCAATCTTATGGACTCTTGCGTGCATACTGATTTATTACGATATAAATAAAGTACGATTCGGTAGTTGACGTTGTGTCTTATGGAGGGAGTAGATTTAAAGTTCTACGAGTTGGAATTTGAGAGCGACCACTGCAAATAGTTTAGTAACATGTATTTTGAATAGAGCAAATAGGCTGCACATTTGTCTTGCAATCGCCTTTCCCCAGATGATGATACCGTAATTGACAATGGAATAAAACTACAGTGTGTATTTCGCAGCATAGTCTGCAACCGCTGAAAGTGGTGTTTGAACCATGTAGTGCTTAGGGGCCATTCAAGTATTAAGTAATCATCGATGGGGGGAGGGGGTTTCGATCTGCTGACTTTTGATGACAAGGGGGGGGGATAGGGGTTTGGATAATGCTTATACGTCATCAACCACGATTTATGAAAATATGAAATATTCTTAATGGCATCGTACTCGGTGCGCCAAAAACGATATAGTTAGTGGGCATTTGAAGTAACACCTCCCCCCCCCCATCCTATTGATAAGTGCCCTACAGAGCCACTTTAGTGATCTCTAAATGTTTCGCTGATGCAAGTGATCTGTATCCGCAGGAAATGTGCCCGGCCGCTTAAGTGCTTTGGAACTGTGCCACGCATCACTCAAGTGATCAGTAATTATATGCCGCGGATCACTTAAATAATCTGAAAATGTGCCGCGGGTAACTTGAGTGATGCCCCCCCCCCATTGCGGTTCTACACTTGAGTGCTCTAAAACTACGTCACATGCCCCTCAAGGGATCTCACATGTGCCACGGATTGCTTAAGTGTTCTGGAACTGTGTCCCGGGTCATTTAAGTGATCTGAAAATGTGCCACGGGCCACTTAAATGTTCTGGAATTGTACCACGGGACACTTAAGCGATCTGTAAATGTGCCGCTTAATTCATTTTTACAAAAGGCCGTATCAGATAACCCCAGGACCATATTTGGCCAAGGGCGATTGTCATCATTATGCGATTTATCATTATATGGCTTAGAGGGTGGGTCGCAATGAATTTATTAAAAATACATTTTGAGTTTTTAGCCTTCAAATAACATTGAAATTAACAGAAATTGATTATAATAACATATAAAGGTTTTCTCTTCCGAAATTTCAAATTGAAAAAAAAAATATTTTTTGCATTAAAAAAATAAATTTTTGATAGTGGGGAGGGGGCATGAGCCCCCCCCCCCCCCCCCACGCTCCCCGTGTACGTTTCCGATCCCACAAATTTGCGTTAGGATTCAGAGGGGAAGAGCTGATGACGAAATTTTGCTGACAAGGGCGGGGTTAAAAATGACTAAAAATTTGCTTACGTAATACTTGAATGGCCCATTTGCCGATATTACATGCGAATTAAATCGGAATGTGAGATGGAATGTTAGACTTTTCTATCCATGAGCCGTGGATTAGAACCTCTGAATTTCTTACAGCTGATTCTAAGCTGTTGCGTACTTTTTGAGAGAAGTTTGAATAAAAAAAAATTATTAAAATTTTTTTTAAAGATAAAAAATGGCCATATTTTATGGGCTTAGAGATGACCCATAAAAATGAAAGAAAACTCCATGAAAAACTCCAATTCTGTAGTGTTTGGTCAGAATATATCTCCAAAAAATTGACTTTTTGATCTAGTAATAAGTCTTGCTAACTATAACTAATTAGAAGTGAGATGAATGCACTAATATATGTGTACGGCTAAACAATATGCTGATGTATGATATTTTCATTTGTTTTTGTGTGTATGCTTTATTTATGATTTTCAAATGACAATGAAAATGCTTATATCTCAAAAATATGATTTTGGGGTTTTCATGTTCTGACCAAACACCACAGAATTGTTATAAAATAATTTTTTTAATGTAATTTTTATGTTTGTTTTTGAAACTCGAATTTGTAATACGACCATTTTCAGTTTATGATTTTTGTATTTTTATTTCATCGTTGTAAATAACAGTTGTTAAAAGTGTCCATACCGTATTCTTCACATTAGCCGGCGTTCCGGAAAACAGCGAGGAAGACCAACATATGCAGAGAATACTCGTATCTTTCAGCATGACGGGAAATTCGAGACACAGATTCGGGAGAAAACTCTTAAATATCGTTATTCTAAAAATCCACTGAATTGACAAAATGCATACTGTGATCCTTATCAAACCTCGCTTTTCCTGGCTGGCACGGAAATACAATATGCTAATTAATCCTTCCCTTTAACGTGAAATACACTTATTGTAAGCCCATGGGGCTCAAAATTGCTGCTTGTGAGATGTTAATAGCGGGGTTCTCCGTGGGGGGAATCGTATTCGTTGAGCCAGGGTAAGTTACTTATAACCCCCCCCCCCCCCCAGTATATTGGCAACTCCATTGCCTCTTGGGAAATAATATAACTCTTTTAGAGACCCTTGTGTGCCACAAATTTGTAGATTGCTTTTTCATTGAAAAAAATGAAAAAATAAATAAATAAAATAAAGATTTGCTGACAATGTCTTAACGTATTTTGTGAGTAGTAAAAATGCGAAAATACTGAGAATTCCAAAAAAAAAGTATGAGGCTTAATACGATTGAATAATCGACGTTTGCGTGTACCCAAAATTCCAAAACGAACACGGCTAACTAGGCTTCTAGTCTAACACGGCTTCTAGTATGAGGCTTGCTTCAACAGAGTTTTTCCGCCAACACTTTTCATTTCCGACCCCACATTACCATACAAAAAATGCTTCTCTATGTGTATTTCACCTTCCCTTAAATTTGGCCCATGGACGCCCTGAATATTGAATAACCACATCGAAATTACGATAAGCAACTACACCCCCCCCCCCCGGAAAACTCGACCGAAATACCACCCATAACGGGAATTAACGAAAGGTAATGGTTCATTAAAGAGTTCTCAGCGGATCGCATCGAACAGATCCAACGCTAGTTAATTGGCATTACACTAATGAAGGAGGAGGCGAAAGAAAGTGGACGACTTCACCGAATTGGCCCAGGAAACTATTAAAACAATCCATTTCAAAAAACCCACCCTTCTCCATACTCCCTATTTTATGTAACGAACATTGTAATTCCCACCCAATTTAGTTCCCATCTTCCACCCCCCCCCCCTCCTTTAAAAAGGATAGCGGCATATATCATGGGAACGTCACCCCCTCCCCTTCACCGTCTCTACTTCAGCTGTTAATTGCCATGGGGCTGGGAAAAATACCGAATATTTCTCTCTTTCTCTCCTTAATCCTAGGATTTTTTGGGGGGGGGGGGAAAATAAAAAACCGGAAAGCACGTTCATTCCGAGTTATTTTACCCTCAATAATATAGGGAACGAGCAACCTCCCCGTCACTCTCGCAGCACCGAACAATAATGAATAAGAAGAATAAAAAGACTATTTTGCGTTAGAGAACCGTGAAATTTTCAAAGTAGAAGGTAGGTGGACAGTGGCGTAGCCTCTAATGACACGGTGGTATAGTTGTGTGTGTGTGTGCGAGCCTCTCTTTCTCATTCACATTATTTCGAAGGGCACGCGAAGTGACGGATATGGTGAAAGTGGAAGGGGGGGGGGGGGTTGAGAATTACGTGACTGCGTCACGTGTGCACAGGGTGTAACCCGTAAAAATATGTAGTGAATAAATAATAAGAGCTTTTTCCGAAACGAGTGTTCTGCTAATGATGAAATCGGTTTTCTAAACGCCGCCATGTGAGGTAGAAAAAAAAGGGGGGGGGGGGAGAGGGGTGAGTGACGAGATGACCGGTCATGGCTAGATGGTCAGTGTATGTGTGACGGAAAATTAGCGAAAGAATAACGATGGTGTCTATCTCTTACTAGGCTGCCATTTCTTGTTGTTTTTGAAAATGAAACGTTTCTATTGGTCGCTTTCTTCTTGTTTTTTCCACCTCTACGAATTAGATGTTCAGGTCAATTATAAAATGTTATCTCGAATGCCATTAAAACCGATTGTTTCAGAATAGAATTATTTTTGTTAGTTTCCTATGTAGAGTCGTGTGCGGTGAATAATTCACCGCAATGAAAATGTACCACTGGGAAAATTCGCCGCCAGGAAACTTTCACCGAAAGTAAAGTTCAACTCTGAGAAAATTCACCGCCACGTAATTCATCACTAGGAAAATTCACCGACAAAGTGACATAGTGAATGAGCGAGTACGCGAGCAAATGAGTGGTGATCAAGTGAGCAAATTAGTGATCAGATCAGCAAATGAACAAGCGAATAAGCAGGTGAGAGAATGAGCAAGTGAGTAACTCATTCAATCACTCACCTAATCACACACCCTCCCACTTGCTCACTCATATGGCCACTAATACACTGACTCGATCAATCACGCGGTCACAAGCTTACTCAATCACTCACCCATTCAAAGGTTCACTCATGCGGTCACTTAATCGCTCACTTACCCACTCGCTCGATCATTAATACGGTTACTCACTTACTCGGTCAAAAACGCAATCACTTGATCACTCATGCGGTCACTCACTCAAACGTTCATTCACTCAGTCACCCAAAAAAAGATACAAGCTGGGTCACTCATTTACTCACTAGCTTTTCAGATAGTTCATTCAACAACTCATTCGGTCACATATTCGATCTCTTGCTTAATCATTCGGTAACTCAGTCAGTGGTGACGAACTGTTGTCGGTGAGTGTCTTTTGTTGCGCTTAAATTGTTGTCGGTGATTTTTTTTTTGGGGGAGGGGGAAATTGTCAGAGGCGAATTTCCCAAGCATTATGTAGAGCATTTTAAAAGTAAGAAATGTGATAGAGTCCACTTAAGTGTTACGTATCCAGAAGTTCGTTCGGCCATTTTTGACACCCCAGAAATAAGTTGAGCCAAAGCTTCCTAAACCGGTAATGGTCCCTATCTAGATTTCGTTGACAACCCCCCTCCCCCATGAGTACGCAGGAGCATCGGAGGAGGGGAACCCTTGCCTCCAAAACTGAAAAAAAAAAAGTTTTGAGCGAAAATTACAGAAAAAATACCTTAAAATACGGGATGTCCATCTCATCAGTTCGTAAATAGCTTAAAAATTCATAAAAAATGAAGGAACTGATATATTTTAATGCAGTTTGAAAAAAAATATGCATGTGAATTAATTTAGGTATCACGAATTATGAAAATCTTTCCAAACTTATATATTCATGGAAGAAAAACACCCTCCCCCAAAGATAATGGAATAGATAAAATTTCTTCTTAAAGTTGTCTTCTTTGCATAAAGAGCTTTCCTGCAGTGAAGCCCAGGCAGAATTTTTACAGGGGTAATCTGTTGACATGTAATTGTATAGAGTTGGTGATAAGCCCATGACAAATTTTCAAAATTGATAAAAATTCAACAAATTGACATGCAAAATAGTGGAGTTCGCACTAAAATATTTGTCATAGTAGTTTTTTGTTAGGAAATAGTTCAAAATTTCACCCACAGATGGCGCAATTACATCACAAATTACTCGGTGTAAGACATAAAATGCGTCGCATTACGATTTGCGTTACATAAAATCGTGTGGTTTTTTTTCGCTGAGTCTACTGTAACGAACGTTTAATTGGACATGATTAAGATAATTTTGCAGTTTCATAAATTTCTCATGTGCAACTGAACGTCTTTTGGCAGCAAGATGGCGTTGCTCCACATCGGGGAGACATTGTACGAGAGTCATTCAATATGGATACGTGTAAGGATAAGAGGCAAAGGATTATTAACTTTTTCCATAAGGAATTCTGTGACAGCAAAAATTTGTTTATCTTACTCAATTTAAGCGAAAAAATTTCAAGTTTTCGCAAGCACAGAGGATGAATATTTCAAAGTTATGGAATTGTGTTATGGTATAATTATAAATTCTCTGAAAATAATATTAATTCTTGATTTTAAAGAAGAACGAAAATTTAAGTAACTTTCTAAGAAAAAACTGGATGATTACGGGAAAATAGGGTCATATAATCACATCTGCCATCCTCGTAAATGCAGGGTGTCCCATAAATTCATAAATAGTTTAAAAATTCATAAAAATTGGAGGAATTGGTATACTTTGAAAAAAAAAAACAGTTGTTCTCACGAAGAGGGATTTTCTGATACAGAAAAAGTTCTATTTTTTGTCGATAGAGGGCGCTGGAAACCAGTACGGCAGGAGTGATTGAACTTGAACATTTGTTCAATCTGTTCCGTGTCCGAAACGTTCATAAAGCTTCTGCCCGCGATTCGTGGCTGAGGTAAAACAACTTCATCAGTAGTGCTTTATCCACTAATGTCAGCATCACAATGGAACCCTATCCTCTTCGCTCCAGATATACACGGTGTACCTTCATTTCAAATGGTTTAAATGATTTTTCTCTTCAAGTGCAGACCTTAGATACACATACGTGTACAAAACTGAAATAGTCCCAGAATTAATTAATGAATTAATTGATTTTTTTTCCTTTTTAAAGGGGATTTTAACATACAATATACATGAATAAAACTTTTTTTTTGAATAGCCAGTTTTGGTTTGGGTTTGAACAGGATATATAAGCGTCAGTAACATGAAAATTCAGAAATTAGCTGTTAACCCTTTTTTGCAAGACTACGATTTCCATATTTCCAGTGATTCGTTTCCTGATAACACCCTCTAGCGGCAAAAATTTGAACTAATTGTTTTTAGACGAAAAAAGAAACCCCTTTAAGAATAACTTTTCGCAAACCGTATTGAAATAATGTGTATACTCATTCCTTCAGTTATTATGAATTTTTAAACCATTCACGAATTTATGGGACACCCTGCTTTTTTCCCCTTGAGAAATTCAGAGGAAAGGAAGAAAACATTTAAAAATATGAACGAAAATGTCATTTTTTCGTTCACATGGGCACCATATTTCATTCATGGAAACAATATGCCTTGGAATACACCCTCTTCGATGGATGAGAATTGAAATTCAATAATTATGAACGTGGGGGAAGATTTGTTTGTCTCGGGGCCCCGCTTTTCACAACAGCGATAAGGATGCGTCTGATATACATCCAATATACGGCGTTGACACCTTTAATCCCGAAAAGAAAATGGGCCAAGAGTCTATTAATATTTAAGGAGATGGCGGCCCCCAGGCAACAAGACGGCTTCAAGACCTAAAGAAAAAGATGGAGCGAAAGTTGGAGAGGAATAGGAAAAAAAAAATGTACCATAGGGTTCGTTTTCGTTGTCGAAACATATATACGCGAATCTGTATCTCTCATAACCATGATGGAGTGCATCGTGTGACACAACGGTGATAGCGAGCATTCGTGGCGGGGACATGCTTATGTATTATGCATAATGAAATTACTTATTATACGGGATCCGCTACATATTTCGGGTGAAGTTATTGAATCTCGTACGTGAGAAAAAGACTGCAAATTTCTTGGTTGCACTCGTCGTAGAGCAGGAGTCAAATGTGGCCGTAGCCCGCAGACGAAAAGGCTTATATTGTTACAGAATTTACAGAAATGCAGGAAAAGAGGATATGTAACGGATATGAATATATATTTCCAGATTTAATGGGAGAAATATATCAAGAATTGAAAGAATAAATATTTCCAGAATTAAAAGAATAAATATTTCCAGAATTAAAAGAATAAATATTTCCAGAATTAAAAGAATAAATATTTCCAGAATTAAAAGAATAAATATTTCCAGAATTAAAAGAATAAATATTTCCAGAATTAAAAGAATAAATATTTCCAGAATTAAAAGAATAAATATTTCCAGAATCAAAATAATAAATATTTACAGAATTAGAAGAATAAGTATTTTCAGAATTAATGGAATGAATATTTTCAGAATTAATGGAATGAATATTTTCAGAATTAATGGAATGAATATTTCCAGGATGATCAAAAGAAATATTCTCAGAATCATTGAAAAAATATTCTCAGAATCATTGAAAAAATATTCTCAGAATCATTGAAAAAATATTCTCAGAATCATTGAAAAAATATTCTCAGAATCATTGAAAAAATATTCTCAGAATCATTGAAAAAATATTCTCAGAATCATTGAGAAACAAATTATCAGAATTAATGAAAATCGAGAATTAATGAAAATAATTCCAGAATTACTGAAAGAAATAATTTCAGAATTATTGAAAGAGAAATTCTATCTGAATTAATGGGAACTAAAACTTAATGAAAAATAACTTTAGAATTGACGAAAATCCATATTCAATCGAAAAATAATTTCCGAACTAATGAATATCCCTATCCGATGATAAAAAAAGACCTGGAAATAAATAAAAATTTGACAACTGACTGTACTGTATTTGACTTGTAGTCCTGACCCTGAGTCCCGTTGGGCCGACCACCTATTAAGATGCTATTGTGTGAGTCTTAGCTACCACAGTATGACATGATGGCCCTCGTGCTTCATGGAATTTTTCTTTGCCCGGAAAATATCTGAACCGTTGAAGACTTCAGCTGCGTTTAGGGTTAAGCGGGCAACGGATTTAGGAAGGGAAAAAAAATCATGTTTCTTGAGGAAATAACAGAATAAAGTTCGTAGATAAGTCACGTCTGACAAGTAATGATAGCATTGAGACAGAAAATGTTCTTGGGGCTCGTTTCGATATTTCTAACCCGAACGAGATGAAGCACGAAGTTTTCTAATCGCGATCTCCAATGTACATTCATTGATCGATTTCATATGCATTGCGTCATATTTCGAGTCACGAGGTTGAAGGAAACCCAATTCGTGAGACCATGTACCTCTGGGGGGGGGCTCTTAACTTTTTTTTTTCAGCCTCAACCCAAAACTCAACAACACGATCAACTTCGCTACCCACGTGACTGTTTGTCGTTCAAAATTGGTGAAACCAGGTGACGCATTAAGAGCATTTATAACAGAACTGCAAAGTGAATTTGAACGGCCCATCTCTGAAACCTGTGCGAATTGAGTTTGGGTCGTGACCGACAGCTCAAGAATTCCTGGCTGTAAGTGGTTTGCACGACCCGTACCGGAAGCCCGGTGATGAAGTTTGGGTCAGGACCTCAAGAATCTTTGTCTGTAAGTGAATTTGGACGACCCATCTCTAAAGCCTTTGCGAAATGAGTTCGGATCGTGACCGATAGCTGAAGTCATTCATCCTTGGCTGTGGGCGAGTTTGCACGACTCCTGATTCACTGAAGTCCATGCGTATAAAGTTTGGGTCATGACCGATAGCTGAAGAATCATTCCTGGCTGTGAGTGAATTCGAACGACCCTTCTCGCAAGGCCCTGCGACCAAGTTTAAGTCGTGACCCATAGGTTAAGAACCCCTGATGTACGGTTTGAATGAAAAGAAAAAAAAAAGTGAGAGTGAGTGAAAGCATTTTTGAGTTCTGGTCAGGAACATTGGGAAATTTTTCCAGTTTTGGTCAGAGGAAGTTTTGATTTTGGATGGGAGAAATTTTTTCAGTTCTGGTAAGAGAGGGATTTTGGGTTCTGATCAGAGAATGTGAGGGAAATTTTTGTGTTATCGTTAGGGAAATTTTTGAGTTTTAGTCAGGAAAAAGTGAGAGAAATTTTTGAGTTCTGTTCGGGGAAATTTTCGAATTCTGGTCAGAAAAAAGTCAGGGAAATTTGGTTTTTGCCAGGGAAAATCACTGGAATAGACCAAGACCCTTTTACCGCAAAATGCAAAACCACTTATTCGCCATGCCCAACCATTTTCACAGCATCGTCTCCTTGGAGAACCTTCAAAAAAACCTATACCACCATGAATCACGTTTTTTCACAACGTTATTTTGCCATACTAAATTTTATCAGTACCTAATACTAACAGAAAAAAAATTGTCCTCACATGAAAGCAAATCACTGCATCGAACGTTAAATCATTCTTTCGAAGTTTTCTCATGCTATTATATCGACGTCACAAGTTTCGTAATCATTAGAAAATCCCGGGATTGCAGTTTCCAGAGACGGCGTCTAGGTTATAAAAATTCGTCGGGAAAATGAATAAGATGTACTTAAACCAGCGGCCGTGACAGCACTACGATCCTGTTCGCGGGTCCGTGAAATTCTCTTCTTTAACACTTCGGCTTTGAAGGGCGCCCTCTGCCGTCGGGTTTTATCGACCCTTAAAACAATGGTCGAGCGAGCAAGCGTGAAATTTGGACACGCTTTTTTTTTTCTCCCCATAAAAATGGAAAAGGGGAAAAACTGGAGAGAGAAAGAGATCATATTTATCGAGGGCATTTTCAGTGCTGTTTCTTCTGAAGTTATGTTTCGTTCGGCTTCTGAGGATTTGCTGTTACTCTTTCCGTCTCCATTCATTTCTAAATTATCTTTTGACGATAATTCAATATATGATTAATCACTGCAAGTAGGAATAATGATGATTAGAGCACGGATATTCAGGAAAAATGTCACAAGTGCTCTTGTTTTGCATATTTTCAAACAATTTGGAGGAAAAAAAATTCTGTACTTCGGATATCCCAGGCATGAAGGACTTTAAAACAATTGTTTTTGATTTAAATATCAAATTTTAGTATCCGTTCTTATGAGAAAGGCCCTCCGAGTCCCATTTGAATACAAATAGGTGTAAGAATCTACGATACAAAGGCTTCGGACAACACAAAGGAGCATGGAAAGATGTATGATAGGCATCACAAGGAGAGACAGAAAACGAATCACTTGGATAAGGAACCACACAAAGGCATATGATATCATGGAAAGAATTAACCGTTTGAAATGGAATTGGGCTGGACATATTGCAAGAAGACAGGACAACAGATGGACCACAAGTATTCTAGATTGGTACCCCCGTGGTGTTTTTAAAAGTCCGAGAAGGCATCCCCACGGAAGGTGGATTGACGAAATCAGGAAAGGGGCAGGAGTCAACTGGATGGCTAAAGCATCAGACAGAGCAGAATGGAAAAATTTAGAGGAGACCTTCATCCAGCAGTAGATTGAAAATGGTTGATGATCTAAGAAATATCTGCCAAAACAGGGCATAGAAACGACAAAGACATTTTCAATCTCTTCTATACATAGTTTTCGTTTCTCTCACTTTCTCTGATCAAAACTCAAAACTTTCCCTCGCTTTCCCTGACCAAAACTTTTGACTTAATTTAAAAGTATAATTTTCCCCACATATTACATATTTCTGTTCCCCTCTCTTCACAGAATTTTCCCTTACTTTAATATAACATACATTTGGACATTCCCTGATCATTTTTTTTATTTCTCTGGCTTTCCAGGTCATTGCATCATAAGTGCAATGGCAACCATGGATTCCACTGGGAAAAAAAAATCGTCTATTTTAACGTTCACTACCAACCCTCTCATACAGTGGATTTCAGGGACACCCTGTACAACGAATACATGTTACCTTACCATCCACATTCAACAAAAAAAAAAATTCCCCTGATTATTTATTCACGTAAAGTGCTGTTTCGCAGCAAAAACAAACACTCAAAGATGGAGGAGGAGAAAAAAAAAATCCCATTTACATATTTCTCATTTTTATGTATTCTCTTCATCCGGGTTATATGAAGATGTGACTTAATCCACTTGTTTGTTGTTGTTTGGTGGATGTTGTCTGTGCTTTTTTCTTTTCTTCCCCCCCCCCTCAAGAACAAGAAGCATCGGTGCATCTTCTTTCAAGAAAATGACTTTTACGCATCTTAAAGATGAAGGAAAAGAAAGCGAGAGAGAGAGAGAGAAATCACTTGCTGAATATAACTCGACTCGGGAACGATAACTTACATCAAATGAATCGACGTGTGTGCATAAAAAAACACACACACAATATGCATCTCCAAATAATAAATAATAAAAAAAGATGACGACGATGACGATGAGCAAAGAGAAGAAAAAAAAAGAAGATAAAAGGCAAACAAACATCAGCGATGCACAACAGGGAGGGGGAGAGATGTTACCGCCGATAGAGTAAAGAAGTGCATCTTAGATGCAGATCTCCCTGTTCATCTAAAATTTATGACCACTCGACTAATGTATGTTTCCAAGAACCAAGAGCCTCTGGAGAGGACTCCTTCTCAAGATTGTGTGTGTATATATGTACATTTTCACCCCCCTACACACACTCTCTCTCTGTACCCTCCATCTTACTTTTAAGCCATTGTACCGAACCTAATACAGTACTCTAGAAGCCCACACACACAAAAAATCCCGATTTGCGGATCTTTATTGATGTAGGATGAGGACGTCAGCGTCAACGATGCTCTTATATGATATGTATGCAGAGGGAAAATTCATTTTTTCCTCCCGTAAATATATGGTACTATACAATGTAATAATATCGGAATGCGATATGGGATGTACACTCGTGTAATCCATTTTTACTAAGGTGTATGGGAATTGCATCAACATGTGTAGCCCGCACGGTATTTGTTAGTCGTGTATGACATCTGGCGGGATTTTGAGATTTTTTCTTTTAAATGTTTTGAAAATATTCTACGGCAGTGTGTTCTTCGACTGCTGGTCCGTGGACCGGTGCTGACACGCGTCACACACAACACTATACCAAACGCACTCAGGTTGTCGTACAACCAACATGCTTACACTTCCGGTACAACTCAGTCGGTAGTAAATTGTCCATGGCGATAGACCGGAGTTGTGCTCTGTTTGAGAGGAAAGAAAGGGTGCTGGTACGTGGGGATTTCCTGCCGGTTCGTCAACCAAGGCTTGACTGTCTTGGCAAGTCCTGGGTATTATATATATTATTTGCGCTTTTTTCGCCGGTACGCTAATTATTTCTTCTGCTTATGCATTTTGCCGTTTCGCAAATTATTCCAATTATCAAGGAAATAGATATTTTCTGGATATTATCCCGAAGTGAGTTCGGAAAGAAGAGTGATCTGGTGTCCACTGGGAAGCGAACCCAGGCCCTCTTGTGAACCGGGCAAACATGCTACCATCTGCACCATTGGAGACAAGACCCGGCCTTCCAAATAGTGCCTCCACTTCAGTGCCTCACGCCCCCACTGCATGAAATAAGGAAGACAGGGTCGTGTCTCCAGTGGTGTAGATGGTAGCATGTTTGCCCGGTTCGCAAGAGGGCTTGGATTCGAGTCCCGGTGGAGATTGGATGACAACATCTCAGCGTAATATCCGGAAAATATACGTTTCCTTCATATATGTATTGAGTTGAGAAGAACAAGCCGTCTATGTATTCATTTCTTTTCAAGTTCGTAAAATTATTTCTTCCATTTATGCATTTTTTGCCGGTCCGCAAATTATTTCCTCGGCTTATATGCATATTTTGCCTTTCCGCGAACCATTTCTTCTATGTATTTTTTTTCCGTTCTGCGACTTATTTACCCTATTCATGTATTTTCGCCGGTCCGCAAATCGTTTCTCCTGCTTACACATTTTGCTGTTCCGCAAATTATTTCATTGCTTACGATTTCACTTATCTATGAATTTCCTGGCGTTCTGCACCTATTTGTGCATTTTTTGCCGGTCCGCAAATTATTTCACTTATTTATTTTTCACCAGTTTGAAGATTTTATCGTTGTAGGCCTGTTTCTCTCTGCGGCGAGACTATTTAATGTGGAGATCGGCTTGCATTCGCACCTCGAAGTTGGGAACCACACGGAGGCTGCTGGTAACTAATCCTTAGAATAAAGGACTCTCGGACTGACCACAAAAGCGAAGGAGAAATAGGAAAATGGCAAGGACATTGCGGGTGAAATATCGCCAGCCTATGACGCCGCCTCAAAAGTCATACTGTAGCGTATGAAGTATGATCTTATCGTTAGTTCTATTCATCCATCTTCTGCTCACAGATGAAGTCAGGATTGCTTCTCTTTATCAAAATTGCCTCACGGGAATAGAATGAGATTGAAAGCTGAGGGGAGTGGGGGGAACTCACAACACCCCTTCCCCCATTCCTAAAGACGAATAATAAGCAAAAAAAATCTGTCTGCCCCGTAAAATACGGGACGATCCTACGAACGCGTATCGATTTCCACGTATGTGCGAAGAGATTTTTTACACTATTAGAAAAGTAATTTATTTTATATAAATGAGTCAGTTCAATAAACAAGTCATTACTCTTAAACAAAGGTTTACGAACGTTTAAATTACTCTTTTTATTCTTTCCCTCTATCAGGAAAAAGGAAGTATAAACAGATTTTCCTGGGAATAGTTTCTCTAATTAGTTTTCGGAGCCTTTCCTCTTCTGCCCAAGTGCAGATTTACATCGTTAATCGGGTTCGATTCCACTCTTATTTCTTTACCCCCTCCCCCTACGGCCCGGACGATTAAGCCGTTTAATGGTCGATGAATGAGAATTTACTATTTTTCCTCCCTCCGAGAAGTAAAAAGTGTTTTGTTCATTCGATTTACTTCGTTTTAGTAGGTAAATCGCATTTTCATCTAAATGAAGATAACAAAAGAGAATAGAGAATGTGTTTATATATGTGCATATTTTTTTTTATCTCGAGTAATCAAGTTCATGTATGACTTTCTTCCATGATATTAAGCCCCCCCCCTCCCCCCCTGGAAATAGATTTGACAATCACTTTGAAATTACTTTCGCCTAAGATAAGTTAAAAGGATTATATGTAGTGATGGAAAGTAAAAAACGGCTGATCCATTAACAGTGGCTAGAGCGTACAAATTGAAATAACAATTGGCGGTACTTTTCCTGTACCTTCTCTTCCAAATGGAACTATAATCATCGCCGTCAGCGAACACGGCGCAGAAAATAACGTTCAAATTCTCGTTGCGAATGATCCGAAATCCAGAAACTATAGAACTAGTGCGTCATTGGATTTTTGAAATGAATTAACTATACGGAAGATTGTTCTAAAGGAAAAATTGAAGCACTGACTTGTGCTTATGTGCACAATCTTCAAGTCATGGATTAAATGCGGCCCGATAAAGGCTTCTATTCAGTCAGTGAAAGTTATTCGGTCAGTAGAAAAGTATCAATACAAAAAATAAGATAAATATCTAGGCTCACCATATTTCCTTCATAAAAATACGTAATATGGCCAAAAAAAAATGTCAAGGTAATAAAGTTGGCAACCACAGCCGGAAAAAACGTCAAAGGCAAGTAAAGTTGCCAGTTATTTCCAGAAAAATTTGTCGAAAGTGAGTGAAGCTCTCATTTGTAGCCACAAAATAAATGTCGAAGGCGAGCAAAGTTGCCAGTTACAGCCAAAAAAAAAAAACATTGTCAAATGAAAGTAAAGTTGCCAACTATCGCCAAAGTTGCTGAAAAATTGACAGTCGCAGTAAATGATGGGCACTGCGAGTCCAAATATAATTGAAGGCTATATAGGTTATCGAAACTAATGTACCTACCAATAAAAAAAGAATAGGCTGTGCTGGTTATTGATATACTATCGAAACTAGTATGTAACCAATAAAAAGCGCTTATAAAAATAATAGGCTGAGCTGTGCTGATAATCCACAATCGTGAATAGCAACTGCCAATAAGAATAATATGATATGCTGGTTATCGACACTTGCGTAAATAGCAACTACTAATATGAATAATGAGCTATGTTGGTATCCTACAATAATGAGTAGTAACTACTGATGTGAAGAATAAATAATCGCTGTTGGTTAATCGAAACTAGTCATCAGCACTTGCTAGCAGACATAATAGACCGCACGGGCCCCCGACACTCGTAAATATCAACCGCTAATAAGAATGTGCTGAGATGGTCATCAAAACTAGCGAACAGCAATCGCAAGTAGGAATAGAAGACTGCACTGCACTGGTCAAAGACACTCGTGAATAGCAACTGCATAAGAAGAAGACGAAGCTATGCTTGTGTTATCGAAACTAGTGAACACAGCACCTGCTAGTAGGAATAATAGGCTGAACTGGTTACCGACACTCAGGAATAGCCACCACTAACAATAACAGACTGCTTCCGTTCGCAAACACATGGTAATTTCACCTGCTAGAAGGAATAAGTTGAGATGATTCTTGACACATACACAAACAACACCTGCTGATATGAAGCCGCGCTGGTCTTCGACGATCGCGGGAAGCACCCGCTAACAGGAACAACGGGCTAATTTCTTCATAAACACCTACTTGCCAACATATATTGTAGAGGCACGCAAAATGATTGCGACCGGCCCCGGGTTAAGTCTAATCAGACCATAACCAAAGTTCAGTCTGAGCTTCAAAGATGTCTGAGATGTCAGATGTCTGCCTTCAAAGTTTAGTCTGAGCTTCAGAAAGTCGAAAACGTGACATGCTACAAGACTCAGATGAGTCCAAAATATTCGTACAAAATAAAACCCGACGCGATACATGCATAATTCCATTCCCAAGGCCGAAATTAAAAACTACGAGACAGTGAGATGTATTTTTCATTAAAGAACAAGAAAATGGACATTCTTATCCAGTCACAGAGGGAGAAATACTCGTACACATCATTAAGACCTTATATTAACTCATTTAAGGGGGGGGGGGAAGGGAGTTTCGCTGGTTAGTCTAGCATCGGTAGTCGGCAGAATAAGGAAAGAAATAGTCTTATATATATATATATATATATATATTTTTTTTTTTTTTTTGCTGTCTTTTTACTCGGCACTATATGGTGATTTAGTGGCGACAAGAAATAAGAACCGGGGGCGAAATTTTCCTCTCACTCCGAATGGCAACAGGAGGCGGAAATGAACTTGTCACGGCCGTCGCGATAAAGGCAGTGATAACACGACGAAAACTGCTGTTTCGACGAAGGCCCCGCCCCTCTCACTCTCTTTCACGTGCATACTGTACTTTGAACGTCAAATAGGAGAAGGCTAAAAGAAAAAGCGATTTCTCTATTTTTTTGCAGTCTAAGGATAGAGAAAAGCCTAAGGGTTTGATGACAGCGACAAAATGAGACGAAATTAAGTCTGTTTTGATCCAACTTTAGGCACAACCCCCCCCCCCCCTCCCTGAAACTCTTTTTTTTTTTTTCTTTGTAACTGGAACATCTGCATTTATTTCAATATGCGTGAAAATGAATTTCTCATTTTTTTTTTTTAAAGAGAAAGAAAGTTGAAGTCGCATTTATTGGAAATGTAGAAAAATATGTCCAAGTTAGAAAGTTCCAGAAAGTCAAGTAGTTCCTTCCCATCTGAAATCTTTGAGAGAGATTTTTCTAAAAAATTGACTAGTCTGCTTATTTAGTCTACAGCAATGGAATCTAGAAGTTTTCACGCGATAAACTTTGATGATGAGTTTAAATTTTTGATTGGCATAGGCAGCTGTGCTGGCGAAGCGAAAACTGCGAACAACACAATTCACTTCTCAATGAGCACAGAGTATGATGGTTAGCGAAACTTGCGAATAGTTTCAGTGGGAACACGCTGTGCTGGCGAGTGATTCTTGCGATCATCTATCAATAAGGAGAAATAAATGAGAACCAGCTGTGCTGGCGAACTTGCGAACAGCACCTGCCAATGAAAAAACACATCGAAGGCATTCATTTTAAATGAGGTACTAGCTGTGCTGGCGAGTAAAACTCGCGAACAGCTCTCGTAAATGAGAACGTGCCGTGCTGGCGAATGAAACTTGCGAATAGCATCTTTTGATGATAACAAGCTGTGTACGCGAACGAGACTTCTGAACAGCACCCATCGATGAGAATACGCTGTACTCGCGAGCGAGACTTTCAATCATCACCAGTCAATGAGAACAGACTATGTTGGCAAACTTGGGAATAGCATTTGTCAATGAGCACAGACTATGTTTGGCAGTTGAAACTTGAAAAGCACCTGTCAATGAAAACAAGCTGTGCTGGAAAGCGAAACTCGCAAACAGCACTTGTCAGTGAGAATGAGCTGTTATCGTGGATAGGCTGCCATCAATACTCGTGAGCATCTGCTAGCCAGGTGAATTGATCGGCCATCGGCACTCAAGAACTTTTGCCAGTGAGTTAATTGACCATCTACACATGTGACAACCTTAAAAAAATTTCTTTATCTCAAAATGAAGTATCTCAGTACATCATTTAATTATAATCAAACACAATAACACATTGTCTGATTCGGAACCAGACATCTTGAAACCGAGGTTGGTACACTAAACAACATTCATGCACACACAAGCTGCCTAAGTCGGCTTCGAAATAAGCTTAATTAAAGTAATGAACGCAGGACCGGACTTGGTCATTTTGCGGGTCTGTTTAATATTTAAATATGACTGGTAGTAAGCTTAGAGATTTACTCTCATTTTTGCTCTACACATATTCAAAAAAATAAATTTATGGGGGGGGGGGCACTCTCTAAGAGACCCGGAATTTGGGTCCATCAAAGAACAAGAATGCAGGGCCGTCTTAACGCATGGGCATATGCCGACTGGAATATTCAGGTGGATAGAGAGCATGTCGTTAACAAGATTGGGGAGACGGACGGTGGACAATTTGGAAGATTGGCCCAATTTGGGAGATTGCCCATAAGCTTGGGCTGACAAGGCTCAGGGCAGGACCTTCTCAAGAGCATTAGGGACCCTAAGTAAAAAGATATTTTTAGGCCCTTACTTTGTTCAAAATGCATGCCTACTAATTCATTCTTAATCTTTCGAAAATTTTAACTAGACTGAATTTTCACGAGCCCCCCCCCCCCGGATGAACCCGGGTGGGCATACGTTAGAAGGACACTGCTCTGGAGGCCTTAGGGGTATTGGTCTTACATTTTTTATAATATTTAAAACTCTAAATTTTCTTGCAAATAAATAAGGAGTCAGATAATGTCTTGGGATTTGTAAAAAATGAAGGCCCCATTCACAGATGATGTGGGTGAAGGGACGGCACGGATTCACTGTGATAGGCTTACATGTGCCTGTTAGTAAGTCGTCATATAGCTCGACAGAACTTCGAAGTTCTTTCATTTAAGAAGCAGTTATAGTTAGAAAGTTCAGTTTTTTTACAACCCTTAACATTTTGCGGCCCGGTGCGGTAGCACCCGCCTAAGTTCAGCCCTGAATGAACCAATACAGTCAATAGAACCTCCATTTTCTAAAATTTAGATTACCAGTTAGAAAGTACTCCGCAATACAAACGATACACGAAAGCCACTAATAAATTTAAAAAATACAGCTGTACCACTAAGAAATGCTCTTCGCTGTATATCGATCCATTATTCTAGTGATGCCAAAAAAAAAAAAAAATATTCTCCAACTGAATACAGAAAAGAAAAAGGAAACAAATCACACAAGTTGGGGGAGTGTTGTGCAGCGCGGACCCCCCCAAGAATAATGATATATATGTACTCCCCGTTTGTTAAAAAGAAATATGTAAAAGGAATAATAACAACACAAAAAAGGAGAGGATAGATAATAATATTCAGTATCGCATTTGTGGTCAGTTAGTGGAAGAAATTTGGTGATTTTCTTTCTGGGGCGAAGTCATACAACGTTTTACCCCCCCCCCCCCCCGTTTCTTTTTATTTTGGGGAAAATGGGGTAAAAAGAGAATGAAAAAAAAAATCGATATGTTTTCCTTTTCTTACGCCTAGTTTTCAATGAAAAACTCCGACTCGAACACAGTGATGAATAGGGAGAAAAAAAAGGGGGGGAGGGATGGGGAGAGAAATCACCGCTTCCGCATGGGGGGAAACATCCGGGGAGCGGTGTAAAAGTACCGCAACATTAATAAATCGGGTACGCAATCGTACACTGAAATAATTCCCAGCCAATCCACGACAGTGTTATGTCCTCTCCACTTGGTTAATGCAAGATTCATTGAAAGACTGGTTATTTATGGAGAAATGAAGATTATACAAGGAAATTCATCACTGCCCCCACGGGGGACTCGAACCCGGTCTCCCGCTTGCCGGACGAGTGCTCTACCACAGCGTTTCTTAACCTTTTTTCGCCCGTGACCCCCTTTGAACCATATTTTTTTTCTCGTGGCTCCCCTGTCTTACCCAGAGTCTTCGACGCTCATCTAGAAGCAAGATCCCTTATACGTATTAAATTGATTTTTTTTTTTCAGTGAATTTATACTGAATGAAAATTTTGCAAATAAGATTGGCCTCTAGACCACTGGCCTAGAATTTATTGAGCTCCCCGCTAATCCGAGTTCTATTCAGGACCGTCTCAACATCATGGGGCCCCTCAGGCAAAGTGATGCTATGGTAGTCCCATACTAGCCGGAAATAAACAGCCTACATATTTCCTACTTATTTTCAAAATTTATTGTACTATACAAAATATCATAAGGTGGGGTCACTTATGGATGGGACTGACAGAGCTGCAGCCCCTGATATGGTTTTCATCATTTTTTTGTTTTTCACACTATAAATTTAATATAGAGGAGGGGCCTGCGAAAAACCCCATCCTAGGGAACCTGCTACAAAATGTAGACGGTGAGGACCGAGTGGGTCCATGTCCTTAGACGGCCCTGGTTTTGTGGGTGGTTTTGTTGGATTCTGTAAAGTGTATAGTCACTACTATAAAAGCTTTATTTCTTCACACCTTCATTTTTCTTCTCGGCTCTCTGCAGCCCTCCAAACCACCTGTCATGGCCCCTTTCTCCATTTTCTTCCGTGGCCCCTTTGAACTATCCCAATACCACTAGGGGGGGGGGCATATGGCTTCCGGTTGAGAACCACTGTTCTACCATATAACTTAACCAGTCTTTCAATGAATCTTGTATTGACAAGTGCAGAGAAAATTTCTAAATGCATGTGGCCATCTGGTTGACGTATGTCATTCACGAGCTATTAGTTGATTGCTGCCGCCGTCCATGTGCAGAGCCTTTTAACATATATATACGCTCCAAGGTTGAAATATTCTATCTGCTTCCATAGCTTAGATGGTAGAGCACTCGTCCGGCAAGTGAGAGAGACCAGGGTTCGAGTCCCCGTGTGGGGCAGTGATGAATTTTCTTCCTTATAGTCTTCATCTCCACAAATAACCAGTCTTTCAATGAATCTTTGAATCTCACTCTTCTCCGATATTTCAAGGAGTTTTTTTTGTAAAAAGAGGGATTTATATTTTTATCAGTGAGAAATAACGCTTTAAAAAAAATTGAATAAAATTTGAAGGAGTACTTTTTCACTCTTCTCAGCAAAATTCGGAGTAAAATTGCATTAAGATGAGTGAATCACGCATTTAGATGGGTAGTATTGGCGAACACTGACCCAGAATGCAACGGGATATAATTTGTAAGGTAATAAAGATTGTTGTTTATAAGGATTCGTGTTTTCTGAACTTTTGGGCGATGGTTGTGTTTTGCAATTTGACTTCATTGCTAAGTCAATGAGCATTTGCTTTCCTATAAACTAATTACTGAATAGTTTGATACAATAGACTAATAGAATTAATAAATTTATGATTAAAATGAGACCCGCGAATTTCCATTTGATATCGAATCGGTAAAATTCATACATTTGAATTTATATCGAGACTTGTGCAATGGAATTCATATTATATGAATTTATATCCAGAATTAGAGTTAATGAATTTGTATTCAGAATGAAACTTGCGAAATCTCTAAATTAAAACTTGGACTTGCAGAAGCTTTAATTTTAGCTTAGAATGAGAATATTTTGAATTTATACTTTTTTATTCTGAATGTGACTACTAACTGTGCCAACCAATTCTGAATATGACTCTCCCAAATTTGTATTTAGAATGGCGGAATCTTCTAAATCTGAATTTAGAATGAGAATATAGTGGATTCTCCCCAAATTTTAATTCCGAATGAGGTACGTGGAATTTATAAATTTTTATTAAGTAAGAAAATTGTGGAACTTCTAAATTTTTTTCCACAGTAAGGCTTGCGGAATTGCTAATTTTTTTTTTAGAATAAGAGATACGGAATATCCAAATTTGTATTTAGAATGAGACTTGCGGATCTCATCTCCAAATTTTTATTCAAAATGGGATCTACGGGATCTCCAAATCCAAATTTGCATTCAGAATGAGACTTGCGGAATTTTAAAATTTCTCTTCAGAGTGAGACCTACGGGATCTCCAAATTTGTATTCAGAATGAGACTTACGGCATCTCCAAATTTGTATTCAGAATGAGACTTGCGGAATTCCTGCATTCGCAATCAGAATGAGACATGTGGAATTCATTAATTTGTATTAAAAATGAGATATATGTGGAGTTCATACATTTATGTGTATTCAGAATGAGACTGGCGGAATCTTCTAAGTTCGCATTAAATGAGAATCTATTTTGTACTTTGAATAGATTTGTATTTAAAGTGTGACTTGTGTGATGAATCACTAAATTTTAATTTAGAGCAGTGCCGTATAAACGCATGGGCCTACCTGAGCACGGCCCGGGGGCCTCATGAAAACAAGTTCTGCGTGCAGTTTATACGCAAAGCAAATAGTGTAAATTGGTAGGCAGGTATTTTTATGATGATGTTGGGATGGTCGATTTAGATTGAGGTTTACAAACCCCTCTAAAATTGTTTCTAGCATGAGAATCACGGAATCCATGTAAATTTGTATTTAGAATGACACTTGATGAATCACTAAATTTGCTTTTACAACGAGACATAAGGAGTCTCCCGAAAACTCGTTTTCGAAACGAGTCTTGGATACACTTGCAATAAGGATGGGACTTGTGCGCAACATCAAAAATTTGTATTTATATTAAGACTTGATGAATCTCTAAATTTGTTTTTGAAATAAAACGCGAAAAATCCCTAACATTTGAATGCAGAAAGAGACCGGCGGAATCTCCAAATATTTGAGAAATTTTGTTATTTAGAGAAGTCTTGTGAATTGCGGACTTGAATATGAGACTTTCAAATATGAAAATGAGACTTTCAGAATTTATAAATTCATAATTTTGAATGAGACTCACGGAATACCTCAATTAGCCAGAATCTATTAATCAAATGTTCAATGTATTTCCAGAATCATATATCTTTAGGAAGAAGACTAACAGAATGAATAAATTAGCCGGAAACCCTGGATCAGATTTCACAATGCTACTTGAAAAGTAGTTTCAAAAGCTTCAAACTTACATACACGGAGAGCCAAATTGAAACTTCTCACGAAGCCCTCGGGCGACCAACTCATGTAATTTAGGGGTATCATAACACAAGGGGACCACGAGTTGAACAGGGACAAAATAACTGAAGCCATTTATTCTGAAATTATTTATTTTATTAATTATAAATTTTGATTGGTCTGTAAACATTGCTAACGCTAATTCTCTGAAATTTTGATTGATTACTGAGTAATTATGAGATTAATTTCAATCTGAAATCACTTTAACCGATTCTGAAATTAAAAACAGAAGCCTTTTTCTCACTATTGAAGTAATTTCTTTAATATATATAATAAAATAATTATGCAATTATTCTTTTATTCATTATGTGAAATAATTTCCATCAGAAAATACGAAAACATTTCTTTCATCAGGTAAAGAAAATGAAATGTTTTTTCCCTTCATTAATTCTGAAACATTTGTTTCAAAAATTCTGAAAATTTTCAATTTTAAAATAATTTTCATCAATTCCGGAATTACTTACATTTATTCTGAGTTCTCATCAATTTGTTCCGAAATTATTTGTTTTATTAATTTTGAGGTTTTTTTCCCTTCAATCTAGAATTGTTTCTTTAATTTGTTCTGGAGATGTTTCTTTCATTAATTCTGAAGTTAATTATCTCACATATTCTAGAATTCTAGAATTCTCTCATTAAATCTAGGATTTGTTCATTAATTCTAGAATTCTTTCATTAATTCAAAAATTTCGTACGTATTTCATCAATTTCGAAATTACTTATACCACTATTTATGAAATTACTTATTTCATTAATTCCGAAATTGCTTGTTTCATCAATTCCAAAATTTCTTATTACATTAGTTCTGAAATTTTTTCATTAATTCTGAAATTTTTTCATTAATTCTGAAATTTTTTCATTAATTCTGAAATTTTTTCATTAATTCTGAAATTTTTTCATTAATTCTGAAATTTTTTCATTAATTCTAGAATTCTTTCATTAATTCCAAAATTACTTATTCCATTGATTCCGAAATTGCTGATTTCATTGTACTGTACATAATGTTTTTTCATTCTAATCCTAAACTTTTTCAATCCTAAAATTTTTTCATTAATCCTAAAATTTTTTCATTAATGCTAGAATTCTTTCATTAATGCTAGAATTCTTTCATTAATTGCAAAATAACTTATTCCATTGATTCCGAAATTGCTTATTTCATTAATCCTAAATAATTTTCATTTATCCTCAATTAATTTCATTAATACTAAATTATTTTCATTAATACTAAATTATTTTCATTAATACTAAATTATTTTCATTAATACTAAATTATTTTCATTAATACTAAATTATTTTCATTAATACTAAATTATTTTCATTAATACTAAATTATTTTCATTAATACTAAATTATTTTCATCAATTCTAGAATTCTTTCATTAATTCCAAAATTACTTATCTCATTTATTCTAGAATCCCTCAAGCCAAGCCAAGCAAATCTCAGAATTATTTAAACCTTTCAAAAAAATCCGAAACATTCTGGAATGATCCAAATCATCGAGCACCTCGTTCATTAAAACCCATATATCACGAATTTTTGTGACAATGAAGCGAATTTAAACAACTGTCCAATCAGATATCACGCTAATAATAACTAACGAGTGCCTTAATGACCTGAATGAGACCGAAATTGAACACAACTAAAAAAAAAAAAGTGAAGATTCACCATGATTTTAGGAGACGGGCCCCCGTGTATACGAATGAATCGCAGGTGAGGAAGGAGGCGAATCCCCGTGATGTTAGCAGAGTTCATACAAGGCAGTGCATTAGCCGCATGGCCGATCACGTGACACGCCCTGTCGGAGCCATTGACTGCATGAATCGGGGAGATTATCAAAATCCGATAGATTAACAGAGGGGGAGCCCAGAGAGACACACACACACACACACAACAATCCGGCTTTACACGCTCCCCACTCTCGTCCACACACGGAACGGATAAATACGCTACATGGTATACGTATATAACCGCGCTATAGAGTGAATTAAAAAAAAAAAAAAAAAGCCGCAAGATTTATGTCGCTCCGGATGGCAACACTTTCAATCGGCATAATGGAGTTCCGAGTGGACTGCTTGTCAAAATTACTTACAAAAAGGGGGAGAAAAAAATGGTTTTTTATTCGTTTTTTTTTATATATTTTACTACCGTTTTTTGGGGAGTACGAGAGGAAACACTTGCACGGAACCGGTAGTTACTAAAAGTAGTCATTTCCTACAGTTTTACTACAATGGGAAAAACATCAATATGATATACGACAATAGCGTTTAGTAGCTATAAATTTTGTCTCGGTTACAGTTATTACACTAATTCAAAGTTAAACGGAACCTCATCGCTGTTGAAAGTCGCGAATCTCCAGAGGAGAATCTCCTCGGGGACACATTAACAAAAAAAAGGGGGGAGAATACAGAGGAAGAAATGTAATTACTTTTTCAATTAAGCGGAAATTTCAATTATCTTATAATTAATTACCGTTTCCCCGAAAACAACAAAAAATAGTAATAACTTTGAGATTTCTCTCGTTATTTTTTAACCACTAATGTATTAATATCACGTATCTGTACGACGGAGTATTGTCGGATCGAGATACACATAGATCCTTTTAGTGTTTTCAGGTCCTTAAAGTTTTGAAAATGTTCAGTTTTAGTCCTTACGATGTGAAAAATGTTCAGTTTAGGTTCCTAAAACCTTGAAGATATTCATGGGTCCGTAAGTTCTTGAATTGATCTGTTTAAGGTCGAAGTCCTTGGTAAGTTCTGTTTTGGTTCTTAAAACCTTGAAAATAACAAATTAGTTTGTAAATCCTTGAAATGTTCCGTTTATGACGCAACAAATCCTTGAAATGATCCGTTTAAGGAGTGTAAATTCTTTATCTGTACAGACGGGTAGGTGTGCGTGTGAAGTATTTATGGGCTAAATTTTCGAGAATGCATTGAAATCGATTGCAATGTTCAATTCAAGATCTCTAACTCGTAAAAATGTCCTGTAATTTTTTGAAATGTTCAGTTTTTGAGGTCCGTAAATCTTTGAAATGTTTAGATCAAAGTCAATGAATCCTCGAAATGTTCAAGTTAAGGTCTGTAAACTCTTGAAATGTTCAGCTTCTGTCTGTAAACTCTTGAAATGTTCAGCTTCTGTCTGTAAATCATTGAAATCTTCACGTTGAAGATCTTTAAGTCCTTTAAAAGTTCTGTTTAGGTTCTTAAAGCCTTGAGAATAATCAATGTAAGGTCTCTCTGAATCCTCGAAATGTTCTGATTTAAGGTCTGTTAAAGCTTCGAAACGTTTTGTTTACTGCTTGTAAGTTTTTTAGATATTTACTGTAAGGTCAGTAAACTCTTAAAATATCGAGTTTTTTGTAGTCTGAAAATATTTTTAATATCTAGTTTGACGTACATAAATAATTGAAAATACTGAGACAGTGAAAACGGCAGTAAATTGCATCTTTAGTGATGGATTGGGATGATGAAACTAAAGAAAGAAGAAAGCTGAGCTGAAATATTTGGTTGAGGTCCATTAAAACGCTAGTAAATTGCTTCCTTATTGTTATATTGACTCGTTAAAATTTTGATTAGAAATTTTGGGATTATTACTACTTGTTTTTTCAACTTTCATATTACTCAAGATAAGGAGGTGTCTCATAAGCACTCGAGATCGCGAAAGCACAAACGAAATTTCCAGAACAACACAGGTTTATTTCGCAGAACAGCTATTTACACGTATTCACAAGCAGCGATTTGACGGAACACGCTAAACAAAGAGTGGATTCTCTCACATACAAGAGATCTCGTGTTGTAAAAACTCAACAAAACTCCTTATAGTTCTGTTCTGGCGGCGCTCTTACACGTACAGGGAAAAACCGTTTGAGAGAGATTCTTTTACCGCATTTCTCAGGAGATGCCACCCTTTCCTTTGGCGTCATGACGTCGCCAATTTATCAGAGCTGTCACCAAACGTATTACGTTTTTCGTCAATTTGGCGAGATTTACAGAGAAATGCATTGATGACTATTCACAGGTGAAAGATGACATGATAAATGATTACTATTTACATAATTTTCGTAACAATATTTGTGACTGAGCTACATACGCAAGTGGAATATGTAAAAGAAATTAAATTTATCAAACAGTTATTCGAGAAGGAAAAAAAGAACCCCATACAAAATTTTTTGAATTTCGAAAATCGAGTTTTCGAAGTATCGAAATTTCCTGACTAAATACTTCCAAAACACACGGTGCACAGTTCAAAGTATTTTCATCTGATTATGAAAAACTTTGACGAATTAAAGCTAAAAATGTTAAGCCGATTATTTTCCTATTCCCCCTCCAAAAATATCCTATCGATGTTTTGCCTCTTCAGACTTTCTGATTCGATAACGGGAGCCGGAGATAATCCACTTCTATCGACAGATTTTGCATATCACAGTATCAGATTCCGGTTACGCAATTGAAATCGCATTATTTAGCTAAATACATAATTAAAAACCTCAGGATTCAATACTGTTGCCCCGTGTAGGGATAACGGTAACCCAAAACCCGATCGAGGTTATCCATTGTGGTGATCGACGCAAATTTTCAACATCGTGGAACCTGAAATTAAAGCACTGAATTCCATTCCTGTTCGCCCAAGTGCACAGAGTCGCTCTTAAGGGTGCTCGGCAGGTGCGGTCAAACCGAGCCCCACTTAGGTGATAGTAAAATAATAATTTCGTTCATAAATTCTGAGTTCTTATTCGCAAAAGTTTTGCTTTCTAATGGTGTTATTGCATTGTCATACTCTAAAGAAATACATTAATAAATCTATGTACTCAATGATAATAAATCTATGTATTCAATGATAATAAATCTATGTATTCAATGATAATAAATCTATGTATTCAATGATAATAAATCTATGTGTTCAATGATAATAAATCTATGTATTCAATGATAATAAATCTATGTATTCAATGATAATAAATCTATGTATTCAATGATAATAAATCTATGTATTCAATGATAATAAATCTATGTATTCAATGATAATAAATCTATGTATTCAATGATAATAAATCTATGTATTCAATGATAATAAATATATGTATTCAATGATAATAAATCTATGTATTCAATGATAATAAATCTATGTATTCAATGCTATTTAGATTATAAGGGTTAGAGCAGTGATTCCCAACGTGAGCGTTAACGCCCCTGGGGGCCGATGGAATGTTCCAGGGGGGTCGTAGAAGCTAAGGGTATAACATAGGATCCTATGGGTTAGATTGCGTTGGAGGGGGATGGGAGAAAAAAATTTTTGAAGAAGGGGGCGATGGGACAAAAAAGGTTGGGAAATTGGTTTGAGGGAAGACCCTTGAAAGGAAAAAAAACCCATTATCATAGTAAGAGTTAAAAACAATTTTGCCCATCCCCCAGAATTTTCTGTAATGAGCCACAACTGATACTGAATTACATAATAATATTACCATATGTTACTGGGCCTATTGTATTAATGTAGGCTACATTATATATAACTTGCTTTCCTCATGCTCCAGTATCATAAACCCGAAAAAACCCTGGGAAAACTCCAAAACCCATTGAAAACCCAGTGGGTAGGGTTTTTGCCAACCCAACATATACGTACGCAGAATATTCTCGAGGTGGGAGAGAGGGGTCTCAAATTTCTTTTTCATCTGAGGGGACGTCACGTTTTTTTCTGCAAAATAATTCTATAATCTTGGCTTGGGGGATTTTAGAACCCCCTTACCTTCTTAACGTACGCCTAGTGACCATAGATAATTCTTTTCTGTCTCTCCTCACAATATAATTATATTACATTCTTTATCGAAGTCTTCCACAGTCAAGTCCGTCAACTCTTCGACATTGCACAGCAAATTACGAAGTTATGTCAAGTTTATTAAGTACGATGATCTTTCAAGACCACTTCCACAAGCACAGTGCAAAATGTGTACATTATAAAGTCCAACGTAACTAAGTCAAGGATACTTTTTTCCCCATATAATTTTACTGCGTTGTCCATTCCTTCTTAAAGGGATTTGCTTACATTTTACTGTTCAACGAACGGGTAATCGTTTTAGACAAATTAAGGACTTTCATTTCTAGCTCTTTGCTGAGTATAGTGAATACTGTTTAATCCTCTGCATGCACTAAAAATACAGAGGACATTTGAATGCTATTGGGTAGCATCAGAGTCACAAAACCTAGAATAGGTCTAAGTATATTCAACTGCTTTGTAATGCAAACTGTTGTTTCACCGATGCACAAAATGTGCACCGTAATTTCGAATGATGAATGTTAATCATGTCCAAGACCATGAAGTAGTAAACACAAAATTATTTTTTTCCATCCAGGCAGAAGTTTTTAATGACTACTCTATTTGTTGAACCCTCAAACTATAGAAAAAAAAAATTAAGCAACCAAATGGTCCCAAATTACAACTCCCAGATAAGCCTAAAACGATATAATTTCTGCTTTGGCAGAATCATTATTCGTAATCCACAATATTTGTAATATTTGGCAATATATCAATGATTTCTTTCTGCATTAAAACCATTCACACGAATTTTGTTGATAGGATTTAGTAAAAAAAGTAGGACAAAACCGAGAAAGTAGGACATTTTACCAAAAAGTAGGAAAATTAGCATAAGTGGGAGCCCTGAAGAAGAAATAATTTTGGAATTCTGCATTTTCATCTGGAAAAAAAAAATTCTGGAATTATTTTAATCATAAATTACGAACTCCCAGGAATATTCCGGGAAAATTGCATCCATTTATTCCGAATTTTCATGGTTGCTGGATTTATTTGTTTAATTTGTCATGAGTACTGGAATTATGTCTGTCTCTGTCAATTATTTTTCTTACTGGGATTATTCATTATACATGAATTCTGAATTTTCATCGGTTCTCAGATAACTTCTTTCATCAAGATCTAATTAAAATTTGTTTCGGAATCATTTATTTCATAAAAAAAATTTTCAACTCGAAATTTTTGATAAATTTTTTTTGTTAGTTTACATTGAATTGTGTTTTTATTTTTTTGCATAAATATTTTTCAGAATCCTGTATACTTTTTTAACAATGCATGGAATTTTGGATGCCTAAATTACTAAGACTATTATTTTCGCAAAGGGCCTCGCGTCTAGTAAGGGGCAGCCCTGCAAGTCCATATAACCAGAGCAGTAGAGCGCGGTAGCCCAGGTCGATAAGATACTCGCCTAAAGTACCAAAGGATGTTTAGAGGTGTCGCGAGTTCGATACCCGGTTCGTCCTTGCCAGAAAACTTTCCTGACACAGGGGTACAACAAAAACAGCGACATGACCGCAGAAAAAATTGCTACCGCAGGGAGTCACCCATCGAAGGGTTAGCGCACCAGCCTCTCGACGAGTATAAAAAACAAGCCTGCCGTTCGGAATCGGCAATAAATTGTAGGTCCCGGTATAATTAGCCCTCGTGCGCAGAAAATGACCGTGGTGTGACAAGAATGATCAATGACCAGAGTAATATCCATGTTGATAAGATCATATTACACAAGGATGACGTCACTCTCCGCTACCATACGAAGGTTTTAACAACTGGCTGTTGCGAAGATATATCTCGGAAAGAGAGAAAATGCAGCGACCCCTCCCGCGGGGAATCGAACCCACGTCCTTTCACTCCGCAGGGCCGCTGAATTTTCTCTCTTTCCGAAATATATCTTCGCAACAGCCAGTTGTTAAAACCATCCTTGTGTAAGTCGCCATCTGGTGGCAGCGTCAGCAGTTGTGAGCTTGGCCTGAGTCTGGTCCGACCGTCCATGTACGGTCCCTTTCAGTGTACACGAGCTCCAAGGAAAGATTGAGAGATTCGGTGCCTCTGTAGTCTAGTGGTCTAGGACGTTCACCCGGAAAGTGAAAGGACGTGGGTTCAAATCCCCGCAGGGGCCACTGAATTTTTTCTCTTTCCGAAATATATCTTCGCAACAGCCAGTTGTTAAAACCTTCGTAAGATCATATTAAACCGTTATTTCTTATAAAAACCTTTGAAAAGAACACTTCAAAAACAGATAATTAATATTATGAAACGATTTCCAAAAAATTGGAAATACATTAAAAAAATAATTTCTGAAGAAATTATTTTTTTTCAAAGACCCGTTTTCACATATATCCACACGAAAAATGGAACACTTCGTATACATCGAGCATTTATTTATTCATGACAACTTCACGATTACATTAGCACCGAGGCCTAAATGTATAAAATATGCATAAAATGGCCAGCGAAGCGTTCGAAGGCAGTGTAGCACCCCCACTACAGTATTGCGTACACTATGTGTATAAGACATAGCTGCTGCTGAATACCACCGAAGCGAGCATAATGATCGTTAAATTACAGTTGACCTTTCTTTAAGAAGAGTTCATCAACGTTGAAGAGTTATTATTCCCTACCACCGGCGAACCTACGTCGGATCCTCTTGGAAAGAAGCCAAAGCACGCGGCCTTGCATAACGCTAAGCATGCGTGTATGTCTCTTTGCACTAATTTTTGCGCGAGCCAACAAAACAATCCTCAAGAGCATTAATCAATCTGTTGCCGGAACGCCTTTTCCGTACACAGGAACGGGAATGAACTAACGCTGAACTTCACAAATGGGTCGCGGAGATACGTAATCAGTTACAAAAAAAAAGCAGTGGCGTATAACTACAACGTCCATTTACACCGAATTTTTTTTTAGCGGTAAATTCTCCCCCCCCCCCCACCCTCGATATAAATTTCGGTCGAAACTCGCCTATTAAGCTCCCTTCAAATTTAATCTAGAAATTTCTCAACTCGCTACAATTTTCAGAAATAAAAAAAAATGTAGACTAATTATTCCATAACCCTAAAGAAAAGGCCGATATAGACAGAACAATCAATATCAGTGGTATTGATTGTCTTTTGGTACGTTACCGAGAAGTAACAAGCTGAAGACATACTAACGAAATCTCGTAATAATATAACCAGACGCAACGTAACTGAAGCATTATCAAGTCATGTCTGAAACTATGTAAAGTTTATAGTTAAAATGATGTAAAGTTTGCAGTTTAAAGTTTATAGATGCAGTGCCTTACCTAGCATAACAGAAACTATGCGACTCCTTATCTAACACAAACTCAAACGTCGTAATGTTTTTTCTAAGTTAACCAAAATGATGTAGTGCCTAACTGCAACGTAACTAAAAGAATGTAAAGTTTATAGTTAAAAGGATGTAAAGATTATAGACAAAAGGATGTAAAGTTTATAGTTAAAGGATGTAAAGTTTATAGTTAAAGGATGTAAAGTTTATAGTTAAAAGGGTGTAAAGTTAAAAGGATGTAAATTTTATAGTTAAAAGAATGTAAAGTTTATAGTTAAAACGATGCAAAGTTTATAGTTAAAACGATGCAAAGTTTATAGTTAAAACGATGCAAAGTTTATAGTTAAAACGATGCAAAGTTTATTCTAACGTAACTGAACCGATGTAGTTCCTCATTCAGTGTATTTAAATGCAATATGCTGTAAATCCTTATCTAGCGTAACGGACACTATGCAGTTTCTTATATAACGCATGCCCCCAACGTCGTAATGCATTTTATCAGGTAACTGAAAATATATACAGTTTTATCTACCGCAACGGAAACGTAGTTGCTTATTTAGCGTGACAGAAACTATATATGTGGTTCCTTATCTAACGCAAACTAAAACGTCGTAATGCATTTTCTAAGTTAACCTAATGATGTAGTGCCTAGCTCAACGAAATTGAAATGATGTACTGCCTAATTGAATGATATAGTGCCTAATACAACGTAATTGTAGTCTTAGTTAGACGTAGATGCAGTGCCTTATCTAAGCGTAACAGAAACTATGCGACTCCTTATCTAACACAAACGTCGTAATGTTTTTTCTAGGCTCACCGAAATGATGCAGTGCCTAACTGCAACGTACCTGAAATGATGTAGTGTCTTATCCAGCGAAACGAAAACTATGCGGTTCCTTATTTAATGCAATCTCAAACGTCGTATTTTTAAGTTAACCAAAATGATGTATTGAAATGATGTAGTGCCTAGTTCAACGTAATCAAAATGGTGTAGTGACTTATCTAGCGTAGAAAAACTATGCGGCTCCTTATCTAACGCAAACTCAAACGTTACAATGACTTTTCTAAGATAACTAAAGTGAGATGTAGAGTTATCTTACGTAACAAAAACAGTATAGTGTTATCTAATGTAACTATAACAATGTAGTGCTATCTAATGTAACGATAACAATGTAAATGTTATTTAAACGTAACTGAAGTAGTGTTTTAATTTTAGTTTGACGACAATTTTTGTCACAGTCTTACGCATGTAACAACGCAGACATCACAGGCTAACTTCTACGCTCATCTTCACCTGAACCCTTTCAAAAAGTCATTTCATTACGAATATACTGTCACGAAAATTTAATTCATAGAAGTGCATGCACTCTGTAATGTGTAACAAAACACTGAGATCAGCAGGAAAATGTCAATTTACTGAATTGCAACAGAATTTCCCAATGCGCAAGAAAAAAAAAAATCAATTTTTCAAAAGAACTTTGACGTCGAGATTCCTCTTTCATCAAGCTAATTGATGTTTGCATAAAAAACAATATTAGACTTCCACTCATTTTTTCCAGAAGATTAATCGAAAACGCGTGCATCGATTTTCGGCATTTTAAATTATCAATACAATGTATTATCAAGGAGAAATACGATGCTTTTCTAACAATTAGGGAAATTTCGTGTTTTGTATGTAGGTGCATCTATCATTGAATAAGTTTTTCTGAAAAAAAAAAAAAACTCAAAGAAAATCATACTGTATATTTGTCGGAGCACCCACACGGCACCTTGAAGCGCCTTGGCGTACCAGTTTGGAAGCAATATGATTTTACTCCACGAAAGTGACACTCTCACCGTTATGCTTGCCAGAACTAACACTAGGAGGGTGCGGCATACAGTTCGAGAACGAATGTGCTGCTAGTTCGCCTCTTGGTGCGACTCGAATGGCTATTGGCTGTTCAAACAGGACGGCAAGACATTGTCCTAGAATATTATGACCACAAAGACGACTTGCATCTACAGAGAGCGACTATCTACAGTATTTTCGCATCGGAATTTAAGTTGGTGACATTCAAGGGCAATCGGAATTGGTATTGAACTGTATTTCTTAGGGACAAATTAGCTCAAGTGTGTCAAAGTGCCATGAAAATGATCCCATGATACTCATAGAAAGTGGGACACGGGTGGATCAATCTACCACAGTAAAAGCTACTGTAATGTCTTCCAAATCCCAAAGACTGGCAAAAAAATATTCTTTCTCTCGGATCGGAGGAAACTACCGACAGATGGCGCCTTCTTAATAAGCCCTCAACGATAGTACGGCAGTGTACGACTTTCTCTATAACAGAGGGTTGTTAACATTTTTTCAGCAGCGACCGAAAATCAGCAACAAAATCAGTTTCACGACCTGTGTGACTTTGTTTTTCGAAATTAGTGACGCAAAAAGTGCATTTATAACAGGAGTGTAAGTGGATTTTTACGACTAATCTCGGAAATCCCCTGCGAATGAAGTTTGGGTCGTGATCCATAATCTCAATGGCTGTTGATGGATTTGTATGACACATCTTGCAAGTCTCTGAACAACAACTTTGGGATGCGACTCATAGCTCAAGAATCCCCTGCTGTAAGTGAATTTGTTCGACCCATCTTGGAAGCCTCTGCCAAGCAAGTCCTGGTAGTGACCTAGAGCTGAAGATCCCTTTGCTGTTACTGAATTTTTTATGACCCATCTCGGAAGCCCCCCGCGAGTCAGGTTTGAGTCGGGACCCCCATTGCGCAGACTCCCTGGTTGTTAGTGCATGTGGACAGCGACCCAAGTTTGGGTCGCAACCGATAAGTTGAGAACACTTTTCCTCTAGAAAGACTTCCGATCCAGTTCAGCACTTCGCTGATGCTAAACTACATCGGCTCAATATGTGTTACAGTACATCGTTTCAGCTATTAAACTTTACATCGTTTTAACTATCGTTTATACTGAAGTTTTACGGACCGTGAAAATGAGGAAAAATAATTTGCGGACCGAGAAAAAAAAATTAAATGTGAAAAACAATTTGCGCACCGGCGAAAGACAAATATGTAGGTGTTATAATTTGCGGATCATCAAAAATAAATAAGAAATAATTTGCGGACCACGGCAAAAAAAAAAATCAGTTAATAAGAAATGAAATTTTTCCGACCGGCAAAAGATAAATGAATAAAAAGAACAATATGCAGACGGCCAAAAAAGATAAATAGCAGAAATAATTTGCGGACCGTCAAAAATATTTCAGCAGGGGGAAATAATTTACGGACAGCCAGAAAGAGAAAAGCAATTAATTACACCGGCAAAATTAATGAACAAATAAAAATAATGAAAAAATATATATCGGTCCGCATATTGTTCCTCTTATTTACTTATCTTTTGACGGTCGGAAAATTTTACTTCTTGATGATTTTTTTTTGGCGTGGTCCGCAAATTATTTCTCTTATTTTTTTTAATGATCCGCAAATTATATCTTCTACGTATTTGTCTTTCGCCGGTCCGTAACAAAGTTTTTCCTATTTAAATTTCTTTTTGGTCCGCAAATTATTTTTTTCATTTTCACTGTCCTAGAAGTTGAGTATAAACGATAGAATCATTAGACAATAAAAACAATTTTCGGACGGACCAGCAAAAGGAATAACTTGAGGACCGACGAAAAATGTAAAAAGAAGAAACAATTTGCGGACTGCAAAAAATAATTAAGTATGAAAAATAATAATTTACGGACCGCGAAAAGATGAATAAATTGGTAAAAATAATTTGCAGACCGGCTGAGGGCAAAAACCGAAATAATAACAAATTTAGAGACAGTGCAGTAATTCATTTTCCAAATGTGGAATGTAGCGGCTGCATTTGATAATTGGGATCCGGAAATTTTGCCTCCAACATTTCGCCCCGTTACGTTTTGCCCCCTGACATTTCGCCTGCTATGAACGTATGAGTGACTTAATGTGTGAGTGAACAAGTGATTAGATGAGTGACCATATAAGTGGGTAAGTGACCTATGAGTGACCAAGTGAATGTGCGATTTACAGCATGAACCAAATGAGGGACCGAGTGACGAAGCGAGTGACATGATTAACAGAGTAAGTGACCGTATGAGTATGTGAGTTACTGCATGGTTGAGTGAATAACCATGTGAATGATCGAGTAACCCAGTGATTGACTATATGAGTGACCAAAAATTAACTGAGTGATTGACCACATAATTAATCGAATGAGCGACCGCATGAGTATGTGAGTGAGAGTTAATGTACGGTTGAGTGAGTGACCATGTGAATGATCGAGTGAGTGACCATGTGAATGATCGAGTGAGTGACCATGTGAATGATCGAGTGAGTGACCATGTGAATGATCGAGTGAGTGACAGTGATTGACCGTATGAGTGACTAAGTGAGTGAATGTATGAATATGCGATTACGAGTGATTGTATTAAAAACGTTATATGCATTGTTAAAATTTTTGCAGCATATTCGCATAATATATACACAAGAGGCAAAATGTCACGTTTGAAATATCCGGGTCCAAATGTCCAACTCACTTAGTGACTCACTTGATCACTCATACGGTCATTCACCTGATCATTCATGCGGTCACTCAGAGGGTAAATGACCAACCCACTTGATCTCTGATAAGGTCACTCACATGGTCGCTCGCACGGTCAGGACAGGCGAAATTTCCGGAGGTGCGGGGGGAGAGGCCAAATGTACCGGGGACGAAACGTGCTAGAGGGCAAAGTTTCCGTTAGATAATACACGTGCGGACCGTCACCGGTTCTTGGACCACCGGTTGAAAAGCACTGATCTAAATTGCACGCATATAAAGATATTATGTGTTTTTCTTGGCCCTTTGTGTAGCGTCAAGGGAATTTGGACACGCCAATTCCAGGCGGCCCTAATCCAAAGGTTCTCGACACCACGCTTTATTTTTACTCACAATTACTCGCCGACCGAAGGGGGGCAAGAGAAAGGTTTTAATGAATGGGAGAAAATGAAAAATAACAATTTCTCTAGCAACAATATATATAATAGTATATTAAGTAGATTTTTATTTCCACAGAAAAATTTTTTCCTTTTCTTTCTCTCTCACTTACCGCACGAGCTGGCAAATCATATTTTTGTGCATTGGACGCCGGCCAAAGAACAAAACCAGATAGGTAGGTTATTTTTTATTTTCTTCTCTTTTTTGGGGGCGAATGGGAAAGAATGGGAAACGTCCGAAGGTAGGGAAACCGCACCCACCTATAAAACGTTTAACCGTAAGTGATGGGCATAGACCCTTCTGGAAAGGTCAATTCGTTTCACTCGGACGTATGTTACAGGGTATTTACGAAGCTGCAAAACGGCAAAACAAAAAGGTTATCGACAAGTACGACCAGCATTTGTAGAGTTTTCCTTTAATTCCTTTAATTATTATTCTTACCCGAATGAGAATTTTTTTTGAGATAAGCTTCAACAAAGAATACATGAAACAAGCTCTCCAATAAGAAATTCTAAGAAATAAGCTTCAATACGAAACTCTCGGACAGAAGAGCGGGTAAGGAATTCTTACATGTGAGAGTGAATAAGAAATTTTAAGGAATAAGCGTTAGTAAGTTATCAGAAATGAGCGCAAATATGAAATATTTATAAATGGAAAAAAAAAAAGACTTTGAATAAGAAATTCATAGAAATAAAAAAAACAAACTTTCAACAAGAAATTCATAGTAGTAAAAAAATTACGGAAGTACAAAAAAATTCTTAGAAAATTCATAGGAACTCTTAGAAAATTCATAGGAACTCTTAAAAAATTCATAGAAATTAAAAAATTCACAGAAATTAAAAACATTCGATAAGAAATTAAAAACATTCGATAAGAAATTCACAGAAGTAAAATAAATTAACGGTTGTACTAAAAAAATTCATAGAAATTAAAAAAATTCATAGAAAAAATCATAGAAATTAAAAAAAATTCATAGAAAAAATCATAGAAATTAAAAAAAATTCATAGAAATAAAACAAAATTCATAGAAATAAAACAAAATTCATAGAAATAAAACAAAATTCATAGAAATAAAACAAAATTCATAGAAATAAAACAAAATTCATAGAAATAAAACAAAATTCATAGAAATAAAACAAAATTCATAGAAATAAAACAAAATTCATAAAAAATCATAAGAAAAAGTTATAGAAAATAATCAGAAAATTCAGTTAGAAATTTATAGAAGTACAAAAAATTCACAGAAGTATAAAAAACAATTAATAGAAAATTCATAGAAATAAAAAAAAAATTCAGTAAGAAATTCATAGAAGTAAAAAAGAAAAAGAATTGTACTTTCTAAAATTCTCCAGCATTCTCGGAACTAACTATCATCTGAAAGCCCTACCCCTTCCAGCCTCATTTAAACGGGAATAAGTGATCTGAGAGAATTTGGTGTTGCAGTGCATTAACTTTGCTTTGACCGGATGATGTCACACGCGAATGATTTTGTTTCAGATGAACACAGTCCATGTTAGAAAAGCAGAGGGAAATTAGAAATTTTTGTTTCTCCACATGCTTGACATGAACATGTCTCGCTCAGGCATTGGACTGCATTGTATATGTATAGCTGACCAATGACTGTCCCAAGAGGTCATCACTCGACGTCATGGCTCACACAAGGCGGCGTAGGAGCAGACAGAGCTCTGAAGCCCATGTTGTTCTGATTTTGTTTTTTTACACCATAAATGCAGTGCAAATAACCACGGCTATTTATCTTGCATACATATTCAGTATTCGATAAATTTACCAGTCGCCCTCAGGGGTGTACGACAGATGTGGCCACACAGGGCCCCGCTCTTGAAGGAGTCCCGCATACGTGGTAATATAAAAAAAAGAACTGATTTTTTTCCTACATTAGAATAAGGTAGCTATGTTTCAACTATAGAAATGATAATGATCATTCAAAATAATACAGGGTGTTTCGAAAAGAATCATCCGATTTAAAGGTACGCATAACAGCAGCCGTGGAAGCAGTGGATGCAAACATGCTGGCAAAAGTTTGGGACGAATTTGACTACCGTATAGACATATACCGTGCATTACAAGGTCGACATATTGCCACCTTTAATTTGGTTTGTAAAAAAACTTTGATTAGCCACGTAATATAAAATTAATCTTAAGTGTCTATGTTTAATAGTTTTCGTGAGAGTGATTTAGAGCGATTATTTTTGAAACACCCGGTACAACAAATACACGAGAATTATTCGCAATTCGAAAAAGCCCCACAGGTCATTTTCTCTACGAGCTCCGCATATGTTAATTGTGGTCCTGGAATTGACCTATTAATGAGGGTTTGCTGACATTTAATTTTAGGGTTGAAATTAATTGCATTATAATGCAGTTATTAGAAACCATAACCAAAACCAGTAGAGGGATTAAATGCAACCAATTTTTCAGCTAGTTTTTAGACCTTCAATCCTTTGTTTTAGTTATTTTTCCTTTTTTCCATAAATTATAAATGCCCTTTTTTACCTGCCTATTTCGACCATTTTTAGTGCCTAAACTTCCGAGCTCTAATAATAAGCTGTTATGTGGTAGAATATTTAAGAATTAGTACACATTAATCCTGTTTAATTATTTTGATAATTCAAGTATTTACAACAATTTCTGCTCAACGCTTCATAATAATTCCTCCAGAAACCGGCGCTGTGAATGGTCATTGCAAAAACAAAACGAAAAAGTCGATTGGCTAGAATTCAACTAATTTAATATCTCCAGATGAATGGATTTAACTTATATACAAACTTAATTTTGCATCAAAAGAATTTAAATACGTAATTAAGTTACAAAAATTCATCAAAAAATGCGATAATTGAACAAATAAACATAATAAACAAATAAAAAGTCTCGCATTCAAAGCTTATTACAATTCAAGCAAGAAATTGAAGACGAATTGTTCAAAACTATAATTTCAATTTTATCCTTAGTTAATTAGAAAATGAGAATTTAAATTCCTAATACATTATTCAGATTAATTTCTTAAAGATTTAAATGTAACGTTTAATTTGAATGTATAAATACACATATTTAAAAATTAGAAAATTATAAAAATTATTAAATAATTCAATTTACAGCATTTTCTACGGTGCAAGAGGCATTTTATCCAGATGGGAATATAATACAGTCAAACTCGGTTCTAACGACTTCAGTTGTAGTAACACCTTGGCTATAACGTCACGGCGGGTGCTCGTGAAGAATAATGTCAATGAATTTTTCTTATAACGCCGATTAAAACGCAACAAACTCGGATATAACGACACATTTTTCACCACTTTTCCTTGCGTTTTTATTGAGTTTTCCCGAAAAATTCTAGAATTGCAGCTCATATTTTGGGAATGTTTGTCGTTCTATCGACACATAGCATTGACGAAAACAAAATATATTCATGCTTGATGCTTCGAGTAGCTATTGCATGACCTGTATACGGATCATTTCCGTATTTCACCCATCCTGTCTTAACGAAAAATTTTCAGTTTTTATTTTTCAACGAATCCTACTTACCGTATTCCGTATACCACCAAATTGTCAGCCAAACACGAGGGACACCAGATTTTCGAATGCTTGGTCTGGTCTGTTTCCGGCATGCCGGGAAAAGAGAGGTTGAATACGGGTCACGGCATGCATTTAGCTAATTCAATGTGTTTTTAATAAATATATTTCAAGAATTTTTTCCAGAATCTGCGATTCGAATTTCCTGTCATGCTGGTCTCCCTCGATGTTTCACGGCATGCAAGCTAATGCGGTGAATAATGCAAGTGAACGTTGTTAGCAACAAATATTCATCTAGCATATTCGCCATGTGTTTTTTCAGAAATACATATTAAATCACTGCTGTACACCGTAGTTCATTGTAGCACTTTACTCCCAGCCAAGAATTTCATAAGTACCCCGCCAAGATTATTCATGAGCAATATTTGACGATTTCACCAGCAAAAAATCTGGCGAGAATTGGCGGTGTTCCGTATTTTTCTCGATGAAATATGGCTATCACGTCATTAAGAAATAACTTCGTAACCAATATTTGATTTCATCGGATTATATTTTTCGTCCAAAAATGTCTTGGAAAATAAATTTCAACCTCGATATCAAAGACAAAATTTCGCGGAATCTTCGATGTCGTTATAACAGCATTTGACTGTATCCCTCTCAAAATAGTTCGATAATATAATGGGACACAGTACTATTCAGCGGAGCTTAAACGCTAGAAGCTAGCTAAAACACCGGATAAAGAAAAGAAATCACAGGAGAGAATCTCCTAGGGCCCAACGAGAAAATGATACAAAGACCTAAAAAATAGGGCTTTTCTAAAAATCATCAGGTTCTTCCCCGTCTCCCACAAAAACCAAGAAGCTTACTTTTATTACGGAGATGCAGCTTATCACAGCTTTAATCCGATTAGGATGGTCTTAATCCACCGCACGTTCTTCTAGAGTGTCTCCGTAATCCCAAGATGCGTCTAGGTTTGATCTCGACATCCTCCAGGGGGCTTATTCCAGAGAACAGATTTGGCGAGATCTCACTTTCTTCCTACATACATTCTGGGTATAAAAGAATTCCCAACCCCTAACAAGGAATCACGGACAGTTTTTCTGGTTGAACTTTTATATTGACCGGGATTGGATATTTTCGTATGGAGTGTGTTTGTCAATAAGCTTGACTATAAATCCTTAAAAATAAGCACGAACAACAAAATTAGCTTGAATAAGGATTTTTAGAAATAAGCGTGAAAAAGGATTTTTAGAAATATAAGCGTTAATATAAGAAATATAAGCGTGAATATAAGAAATATAAGCGTGAATATAAGAAATATAAGCGTGAATATAAGAAATATAAGCGTGAATATAAGAAATATAAGCGTGAATATAAGAAATATAAGCGTGAATATAAGAAATATAAGCGTGAATATAAGAAATATAAGCGTGAATATAAGAAATATAAGCGTGAATATAAGAAATATTTAGTAAGAAAAGAGCTTCAATAATATATTCTTAGAAATAAGCTGAAATTAAAAATTCTTAGAAATAAGCTGAAATTGAAAATTCTTAGAAATAACAATGAGCATGAATAAGAATTCATAGAAATACGCATGAATAAGAATTCATAGAAATACGCATGAATAAGAATTCATAGAAATACGCATGAATAAGAATTCATAGAAATACGCATGAATAAGAATTCATAGAAATACGCATGAATAAGAATTCATAGAAATACGCATGAATAAGAATTCATAGAAATACGCATGAATAAGAAATATTTAGAAAGAAAAAAGCTTCGATAAGAAATTTTTAGAAACAAGCTCGAACATGCAATAATAGAAGGAATCATCATAATTTTGAAAATAAGCTTGAAAATAAAATGATAGAAAAAAACCCCCTTGAAAATGAAATTATTAGAAACAGGAACTTAGTCCTTAATTCTTAGAAATAAGCTTCAATAAGAAATTCTTGGAAATGAGCACAGATATAAAAATTCTGAGACAAAATACCAAATAATCCGATGTATAAAAACCCGATAATTCAAAATCTGAATCCGAAAATGAAGACAATTTAATAAAAAAATCGAATTAACTTCAATTGAATAATTAACTAAATGTTATTAGAAAGAGAAACATCGACCAAGAAATTATACAATGATTTTCTTCAGCGACAGCGCCATCTTTGTTGGGTACAGAACCGAAAAATATATGTGACATTTCGGTCTGTTTGATTTCTTGTTAAATAGTTCAAATACTCTTTGAAAGTAAAACAATTCAAGGACTATTCAAGTACTTTTCAAGGTAAAATTTAAAAATTCAAGGACATTCATACCATGGCTGATAAAAATCACCATTTCTTCAAAAAAAAAAATTAATTGGGTTTTTTTAATTTATATTCACCATCTCTTAATTTTTAATTTAGAGTGTGAAATGTTAATTTACTAGAGGTATATAATTTTAAAAAAATTACCTAGTTCTTATTTTAACTTGTAGCTAATGTCAAGTTTAGTATAGAAACCACATTTGAACAGAAATCATTTGCCTTCAATAAAAAGGATCGGAAAATATCTGGTCATATATGTAGGGTGACCATACGACTCATATTTCCCGGGACATTTCTGTATTTTCATGCTATTTTGGCTATCCCGAGTTTTTCAAAAAAATGTCCCGTAATTTCCCACATTTTTAACATGTCCTAATTGAATTTTTATTCGTCACTGAAATTATTAAATTATTTTCACACAATCTTAAAAATTTTGTAATAATTTATATGACTGTAAATATGAATATTCATCTCCTACACTTGTCATGTTAACGGTTATTCCCCCATAGAATTTCTTTTAAATCTACTGCTTCAATGCAATGGTGCTTCGATAATTAGTAACTTTGCTTACCTTTCGGCATCATTTTTTGGTGACAACGAACGATTTTCCCCTACATTTTTATAGAGGGAATATGGTCAGCCTACGTATACGCAACTGACATTCATTAATTCAATAATTTCAAATTTTTTTAAGTAATATCTTAAGCACTGTGTTTTGCTGTCAATATCTTTTTAAGCACAGAAATACCTCATTTATGCATGACCATATGTCCTGTTTTAAACATCATCTCGTAGCTCATCGTTTTTGTTCTACTTATTTTCGCCACAGCGGAACATGGTTTAGGAGGAAATTTAGTTTGGGGGGGGGGGGCAAAAATTGATGGAAGAAATTCCTACATAACGTTTTTTTTTTCAAGCACTTATAGATGTTTAATTTTTTTTTCACGGACTGTACGATCCCTGTGTTATGTGTGCTTTTTGAGTTTTACGTGTACTTTGAACGGCAGCGTGATTGGTCGAGGTTAAACTTGTTACTGGTTCCGATCCCATGGTTGCTGATCTATATGGTTGAACTTTATTTAGTGTCTAAATTTATTTTTTTCCAGAGAATTGTAGAGGGCGTTCTACTGGTCAAAATGACACCAAATTGAAATATTATATGTTCCAAATGACGACCTCATTAGGAATTTTAACGAAAAGTACACAATTTTACTGATAGGTAGCACTGTCGCTCAACAAATCGTATAATTTCTTGGTTAATGTTTGTATTCCAAATGCCATATTTGTTAATTACTCAGTTTTTTTCCAATTGTCGGGATTTTGGTATTTTGTCCCAGAATTTTTCATTCAAGTTCAAGGATTTCTTATTCACGCTTATTTCTATGAATTAAGAAGCTATTTCAAGTTTATTTCCCAAAAAATTTTATTCAAGTTTCTTTTTTTTTTTTAGTCCTTCATGTCTACGGTATTTTCTATTATTTCATGTTCGTGCTTATTTCTAAGAATTTCTAATATTGAAGCTTTTTTTTCCTTTCTAAACATTCCTTATTCACGTTTTTTTAAGAATCTTATTCAAGCTAATTTGCTGTTCATGTTCATTTTTAAGAATTTTGTAATCAAACATTATTTCCAAGAATTTTTTCAAGTATTTTTATTTCTAAACATTTTTTACCCGCACTCATTTCTAAGGATCCTTATTAAGGCTAATTCATTATTCACGTTTATTTCTAAGAATTTCATATCCAAGCTTATTTCTAAGAATTTCATATCAAGCTTATTTCTAAGAATTTCATATCAAGCTTATTTCTAAGAATTTCATATCAAGCTTATTTCTAAGAATTTCATATCAAGCTTATTTCTAAGAATTTCATATCAAGCTTATTTCTAAGAATTTCATATCAAGCTTATTTCTAAGAATTTCATATCCAATCTTATTTCTAAGAATTTTATATTCAAGCTTATTTTCAAGAATTAATTTTTTCTAAATATTTCTTATTCACACCCATTTCAGAAGATCTTTATTCAAGCTAAATAGTTATTCATATTTATTTCTTATGTTCAAGCTTATTTTTAAGAATTTTTTATTTAAGTTTAACTTTCAAATTTTTTTATTCAAGTTTTTGTTTTTAGAAATTCTATGTCCAAGCTTATTTCTAGGAATTTCATGTTAAAACTTATTTCTAAGAATCTTTTATTAGCCTTTTCCATTGCCAAATATATTTTTTATTCACTGTTATTTCTGAGAACCTTTATTCAAGCCTATTTCTAAGAATCCTTATTCAAGCTTATTTCTGAGAATCTCTTATTCATGTTCATTCTCAGACTGTCACAAAAGTACACTGGTGATATATTTCCCATGAAAAAGCAATTGCAAAGTCAATGCTGTGTTCAAAAGTTTCAAATCAGTATCTCCACAATAGGACCAAATGCCATCTTTGAATTAACTGCGTAGAGTGCTTTAATCACGAGCTGTTCAATCGAAATAAAAATCAATGGACAGTAACTTTTTACACAAAACAATTTCCTACAAGAATCGATGGTGAGATAATTACCATTCCCTGTCGCAGAACTAACCGCTTTGAGCAACAGATGAACGCTCAGCGGTGCAATAACGGTACTGCCAAATGTTTCACGTGCTTTTTGCCCCGAGAGGCTCTAAAGTTAATAGAGTGAGGAACTCGAAAATTCCTATAATTGGTATAAGCTTTTAATACTCTTTACCGTGTTCTTTGCGGATTGTTCCGTGTACATAGAGGAACAGAATGGAAGCTTGCAGAACAAACATTCGCGATTTTCACGCATTCGCTAATGAATTCAATGCGTGTATCGTACGATAACACAGCAGAAACGTAACCGAAATCGGAATTTGAAGAGTCTAAGAATCGATTCTTAAGAGTTTTCCCCCCTCAAGCTGAGATATTTAGAGATTCAGGATTCTTCGGGAATGAATTAATTAAATCAGAAGCTGCAGTTTAACGCTGGTTTACTAAGGTTCGTAAGAATGGAATTTTTCTAGATACAAACGACTTGATACTCCAGATGTGTCACGTCACAGATGGAAATAATAAGAATTTATATCGTGAGAAAAAACGTCCGTAGTCCATTTAGTTTGAAACACACAAATGGAGCCAAGAACAGGCTCTTGAAAAATACCTGCAGTAATAGCACTTCAAACACTAACTGTGACAATACCGCTATATTGCAATTGACTGCTATTAATGAGATGGGTTGGAACTGAAGGCGCTATCTATCGGTGGTCTAGGGAAAATTTCTCATCTATATCCTCCCTCGTGATTGAACCTGGAACCATGACGGCAACCTTTTTTTTTTTTTTTAACCGAGCACAACTCAGGTCTATCGCCATAGGCAATTTTCTACCTAGTGAGTTGTACCGGAAGTGTAATTGTGTGTACCTAACAGTCTGAGTGCTTATCTAGTGTGTATATATGATCTAGTTGTGTATGATTTTTTCAGTGCTGCCATCTATATCTCAGAAGTGAAGTGAGTGATGTGTCGTGACTGAATATTTGTACTGTTTGTAGGTCTGTTGCTCTCTGTGGCGAGACTTTTTAACAGGGAGATCGGCTCGCATTTGCGCCTCGAAGTTGGGAACCACAGAAAACCAACTTCAACCGACCACCACTGTCGCGACGGTGGGGCTCGAACCCGAGTCCCCGCGATGCGAGTCCGTCACTATGACCACTCGACCACCACAGCGGCCGGCAACCTTGTTGTAGATGAGTATTTTTCCACGATGATACTTGGACCTGTAGTAATACTAGGGTTGGACAAAATCTCGTGTGCCAGGTCACCATGGCGAATAAAAAAATTGGTATTGGCGCCTAAAATTTCCTTTGTGTAGTTACTAAATTGCAGGCTGAAAGCATGAGAAAATGTCTGGAGTTTATCGCAACATATCTACCAACGTGGAAGAGGGTCACTATGCCCCAAAGAAGTCAAAAGAAGCATTATTTCGGACCCCTTTTTTCGGGTAAAAAAATTTTGACACCTGAAAAATTGTTCTGGGTCCTAGATTTTTTTTTTTGTGATTTGTCCAATCCTGGTAATACATTCAAAAAGTCACTTATTTTGAATTATTTAATTTGGAATTATTACGGTTTGCATTCCGCTAGGAAAAAATAGCTTTTTAGGCAATTGTAAACAACCCCTCGCAGATCAGCGCAATAATTGTTTTCCCCACAAGAACTTTATGATCAACATTATCGAAAGCTTTTTTTACTTATAACTATTTAAACGTATACAACCTTTGAAGAAGTAATTCATCTCCCCAAGAATTAAATCAATTTCAATAAACCATACCAACTTCAAAGACGTGACTCTTTGCGGTTTTCCCAAGAAATAACCTCTTCTTTTGGCTGCTCTTCACTTATGAATTATTTCGGCGTTTATACGGCATACGAAGAAATAATTCGTCTTCAATACGGCTCCTCAAGGAGTGATTATTTCAATACTGCCTTCGAAGAAGCAATTCATGGTTTTTTTTTTATCACTGGTCATTTTCTGCACACGAGGGCTAATTAGACCGGGACCTACAATTTATTGCCGATTCCGAACGGCAGGCTTGTTTTCATACTCATCGAGTGGCTGGTGCGCTAACCCCTTGATGGGGGGACTCCCTGCGGTAGCAATTTCTTCTGCGGTCATGTCGCCGTTTCTGTTGTACCCCTGCGTCAGGAAGGTTTTCTGACAAGGACGAACCGGGTATCGAACTCGCGACACCTCTAAACATCCTTTGGTACTTTAGGCGAGTATCTTATCGACCTGGGCTATCAGACCCGTGTTTTTTTTGGTTTTTTTTGAGGAACACTAATAATTCAGCTTTCGTAAGTTATACGGCCTTTGAAGAAGTGATCCATCATGTTTACGGCTCTCAAATTAAACTTTTCTTTACTGCCATTCAAGTAATAATTTGGCTTGTATACCCACTAGAAGAAATAATTAGTGTTTAATACAGTTCCTTGAAGAGTAAGTACAGCTACCAAAGAATTGAATCGGCTTTAACAAATCATGCAGCGTTTAAAAATGGTCGAATACCCACGAAATATACCCACTAGAAGAAATAATTAGTGTTTAATACAGTTCCTTGAAGAGTAAGTACAGCTACCAAAGAATTGATTCGGCTTTAACAAATCATGCAGCGTTTAAAAATGGTCGAATTCAGTTTATTTTTTGTGGCTCTTCATAAAGTTATTCATTTTTCCCCCGGCTCCTTAGGAAGCGATTCGGCTTTTAAGTGGCTCTCTCTATAGGAAATATTCAATTTTTATTTGCCACCCTTCAATAAGTAATTATGCTTGTGTACGGCACTCGAGGAAATCGTTTGGCTTTTCAAGAAGTAATTATTTCAATACGGCAATACCCGAGAATTAATTCAGCTTTTATGAACCATACTACCTTCGAAGAACTGTGACTCTTTTTCATATTTTTCGATATAAAAGTTTGATAAAAATCTTTTATAAAACTCGAAAAATCTAACCAATTAGTACATCTGTTGCATTCGAAAAAATGTAGCTGATGATCTTATTGATTGCCTTTTTCAAGTTTTATAAACGAACTTTTATCAAACTTTTATAGTGTAATCCCTGCCGCAGACCTTCAATTGTTATGCATCATCGATGTTACGAATTTTCTTGATATGCAAAAGTCCGCATGTACTCACGGAGTGTTCAACCTCTGCGTGAATGTCGATTACATGCAATCATGCTGTGATCCACTGTTGGTTGATGAATCCGCTTCCAGATGTCTTGGCTATCTCTAAGCTCCTGAGACTCTGAATGCTTACCGATGGACTTGAATCGTCCTGAGTAATTAACTGTCCTTTGACGTTCAGGTGAATCCGGCGGATAGTCCGGATTGACTGGTACCAAGAACTGGCTATGTATGGCGAGATCCATCTAATATCTGATCACACAAAATATACAGAAAAAAAACTGGCTTCATCTCTGCCCCGACAGGGACTCGAACCCGGGTCCCTCGAATACCGGTCGAGTGCTCTACCGTCTAAGCTATAGTGAAAGATAGAATATTTAATCGATGGAGGGCATATATCTTTCGCTAAATATCTGATCACGTTATCAGCAATCTAAAATTAATTTTAAGCTGTTTTGGAAATTGACTGTTGTCAAAATTAATCGTTAAAAATAAAATGGGGAAATATCAGCGTAAATAAACATCATTGGTGAAATAAAATGTTTTGTTTTCATTGTGTTGTCTGCTAACTAAAGAGGTAAAAAATACTTTAAAAAAAACGGGATGTACCGACTCGGTACAATGGCAGCACTTACACACAAAAAGCATTACACAGAAACAAACCTCACGCTAGGTACACAACACTTACGGCCGTATTCACCAACACAGTTTAAACTGCATTCGCAGGTGAAAGGATTGAAGATCGAAACGATGATGGTGAAATCGATGATTTTTACCAATCCGTGTCGATCGCTAGTCCTTTAACCTGCGATTGTAGTTTAAACCGTGTTGGTGAATACGGCCATTGCATTCCAACACGTACCAGTTCGTTCGAAGTCCCGCAGAGGAATGAGGACGAGGTGCATGTGTGGTTTAAGTAGTAGTACTGTACATGATAACTTTTAAAAAATTAATAAAACCAGTCCAAATAGGACTAACTAACCATAAGCTAACTCCCATAAATCCTATTAGATTAATTCCCATCAAAGTATCAAACAAAATATAAAATCCACCGATTTCAATACTTCAACATTTCAATTTTTTCTTCTCCTAAAATTTAATTCTCTTTTGGTTCATCTGAATGAATATTTTAAAAGATTCTTCTACGTTTCTTATTAAAAAAAAAAAATCTCTTTATTCAAAGAGAAAGCAAAAATATAAAAAGCCAATACATACGACATACATACAATATATAGAATTAGAAAGAAAAAAAAAAAAAGCCAACACTGATCACTTTGTTAATTGGTTTTGTGTATATAGTGTTTCCAATTTTTCCCTCATGAAAAGGAACATCGTCAGTATTCGCGCAAAGAATTAACTAATTCCTCTTATTTTTATAAGTATTTCGAAAGTACTTAAAACAAACATCATCGCGAACGAGAAGAAAAAAAAACAAAAAAAAAACAACAAAATTCTTGTAAAAGAGGGATTTTCGATAGATTTTTTTTTCCCCTGTTAAAGGAAAAATTTAAAAAAAAAAAATTCCCTGCTTTTAAATATCTAATTGCTTCCGAGAATCGCACAAAGAACAGACAAAAAAAAAAATTAAAAAATTTATTTCGGATTTTTTTTGTTTTTACAGAGCTAGGAAATCCAAAGAAATTCACGGGAAACGTATATATAATGCTAATTTAGATGCTGAAAATAAATTTTTATTTTAAAATTTCGATTTTATTTTATTTATTAGGAATAAAAAACGCGGCGGGATCTGGAAATGAGAGAGATTTTTTGTGTTTTATCAGGTTTTTTTTTTTCCCCCTTCTTTCGTTAAGATGTAAGTGTGAATTGTTTTTCGTTATTAATTCCGAAAAATTGTTTTTTTTCACAGGAGAGATAAATGATTGTGTATGAATTATGTAAAAATATTCTCGATTGCGATTTGATTTTCTGTTTAAGTTAGTTTTTTTTTTTCGGGGTGGATCAATGAATATGTTTGTATTACATGTTTTATACAGGATCGTAAAATACCGGGTGCGTAGGTAACACTGTGTATGAGATTTCACTGGAGAACCGTTGATCGTAGTGGTACATTTCCAATTGGAAAGAGTACCCAAATAACTCAGATATGTTATTGATGTTTCGAAGGGTTTTGTGTAATTATACATTTTATACCGTCCCCGTGTGCCCAAAAATCCCTGTAAGAAAGTTGTTGTCCCGTCTTTCCCGATGCCGGAAAATAAATAAATTCCATGTTTCTAAGTGCATTATTCTATGAGATTCGAATTTTCGAGGGAAGTTTATTAAAAACAGCGTTAAATGTGGGGGAAAATGGTTTTCCTGCAGTTTTTTCCCCAAATTTTCCCCGTTTTTCGAATTTGAATGCCTTAGAGAATATTGCACTTAGAACCGTGGAATTTTGTTGTTGTTGTGGACATCGTAGAGACAGGGCAAGGACATTCTGATTGGAAATTAGAGAGCAAGAGGACCGTATAAAAAGTTAACATTGTTATTTTAATAACTACACAACCCCTTGCAAAATGAATGACATATGAGTACTACACGTTATTTGGAAACTTTTTCTAATTGGAAGTACACCCCACCTAGGATCGACAGTTCGTAATTAAAATGCCATAAGCCATGTTACCTATGCACCCTGCATAATTGATTACAGCAATTTAGTGATTAGGGCCTGCATTTTATTTATTAGAAGTCTATGGAGTATTAAGGAGCTTCCTAAAAGTCGAGAGAAATTCACAACTAGACGTCATTTCCTTATGCCCACAGTAATTTTTTCAATCATTTGATTGTTTGAACTTTTTAATTCATGTGCCTTAATGGATTCAAAAGTCTCATAACGCATTAAGACGAAGTATTTCCACGAGATTCCATTCGCTCTCGAGGAGCAATGGATGATCACCGAATTAGTTTGAAGGTCCGACTAAGGGTTCTTGACCATATGGATTAAACGGATCATTAGTGCCAAATAGATGTAATCCTACGGACGCCCTTTGATAATAACGAAGGTCACGGACCCTCTTTATGACAACAAAAAGAAGGTTAAGGAAGCGTTTAGGCTGAGGAAATTCGGGCCATATTTACCCCCCTGTAAAAATAAAATCCAGGCAACGGACAACTTGTGACAGTAGAACAAAGGCAATGGGCAACTTTCAGCAGTAAAATGACGGAAAAACTAACTGGCAATGCTTCTTTCCCTCGTTCATGCTGTTCTTCCCCAACTTTTATCCGATTTTTGAATTCATATATCTCACTTATAAACATTGAAATTTTTTGTGTTGGCCTCAGAAGAGACTGGGCAACTTCTAATCGAGTTTTTTAGTACACGGAGACTGTATGGAAAATTATTATTTCTTTAATATCAGTAACTATAGAGTACATTCGGGTAATATATGGAGCACATGTTCTATGTCTTCGATTTTTGCAATTCGAAACATGGTAGAAACATGAAGCCTGCATTTCTATAACATTTGCTTTTTAGTCTTTGCACTGACAAGTGTATCGTATTTAAAAATTATTATAACTAAGAAAAAAAAAGGCATTTTTGTGGGGTAATGTGGAATAGTCGGGAAATAAGGAATGGGGGAAGGGGGTTCAGAATAATGAAAACTAATTCGAATTGATCAAAAAGAAGGTTTAATGAGTTTAAGACAATGAAAAATAAAAATTTCATCGCATGCTTTTCATGATGGGAGTGGTGTCATTATTTACAAGAGTCACAGATGCGCAAACTTTCTCAAAATGGAAGAAATCATGAGTAAATATACCAGCTATATTAATATTTATTAATATTCCATATTAAAACTTACATTATTTCCCCCCCGATAGTGTATTGTTGACTAATATTCTTGCTGTACTTGGAGAGCAGCTCGTTTTTGGTTTTCTGTCTTTTTCTTATGCACATGAAAAGCAACGTTTGTATCAGGTCTTTTTGCATATTGTTTGGAAGCTGAAAAATTTGTTCAGAATCTCCCTTTTAGTTGTAGTGTAGGCTCTTTTAATATTTGGGAACTGATGAAGGACTAGGGTCTCCCTAGATGAAAGAGAGCCTTCTCTTCTTGAATCCTTTTGGAAATTTTTCCGTTGACAACAACAGCACCTTTGCATTGATTGCAGCGATGGTCGGCAACGCAAAAAATATTATCATAGGCCATGTATTTGAAATTTTAGCAGTAGAATATATGGAACGCCCATTTCATCTACAACATCCGCGGTATCTTCGCAAGATTTTTCTCAGAAGAGGGAGTATAACTCTTACGACACATACCAATCTGACTCATTTATTGATTTTTCATCCGTAGAAACATCTTCAAAAACGTTGGCAAGCATTTAATCTCATCTCCGAAACTCAAATTTAGAGACATTTTTGCACAAGTAAAGTACCACCAGGACACGCAAGGGGGGCGTTGAACACCCCAGTAGCCTGCATTCAAGCGAAGAGAGGAAATTTCGCGTCTGACATGTTCCCCTACTAAAAGATTACCTTAGAAGCAGTTGCGCCGGGTTATACCCATTTAAAAAATATCAAAGTTAGAAATTTCGTAATATATATTCGCGTGGGGTGCGAAGCACTACCTTGCGCGTGCTCGCGGGTCAACCGACACACAATGTGCGCAAAAAAATAGCGTTCCATCTAACCGGAGCGAATCACTAGCTCAAAATGAGCACAACACAAAACTCTATAGCAGGCATCTTCAACCCGTTGCTCGCGAGCACCACGGTGCTCCCTGAAGTACCCAGAATGTTCGATGCTCGTGTTCGATTTCGTGCTCTTGAGCAACGTTCCAATTAAACATCTTGGAAGAATTGTATTCAAGCATTGAAATCATCATTTCATGCATTCGTATGTTAAATTTCCCCTAAGGGTGCTCTTCTTTTAATGATGTGTATAGGCAGTGCTCGCGACTGAAAAAATGTTGAAGACCCCTGCTCTATAGCATCATGAGGGCATTTTCAAGTACTTTATCACTATTCTATTTAGTGGTCATACGTGAAAGCGGAGAAAACTCGGTATTTCATGTAACCTGACTGTTCCATGGTACTTGAATGCACTATACAACTCCTTGCAATATGAATGATGCATGTGAGGTCTACACATGATTTGGACTTATCCAGATTAGAACCGTGCTTCTAGGATCAACAATTCTTGAGTTATTCGGTGGTGACCAGAGTTTCCTACATACCCTGTATAAGGACATGATTTTACATCTCATATACTGCGGTGTCCTATTTGCAGCTTATATTTTCTAAGAGATTGTTTTTTTGCTAAAAAAAATTTTTAAATATCTCAATTTTTTAAAGATTTGTAGAGTGATCTGATCATATAGAGCAGTGATTGGTGGTGGCGCCAAGGTGGGCGTTAACGCCCCCTGGGTGGCGATGGAAACTACGGGTATATCATAGGATTCTATGGGCTAGATTGCGTTGGGGGGGAGGGCGATGGGAGAAAAATATTTCTGAAGGGCGGTGGCTTTACAAAAAAGGCTGCGCTGCGAAACTATGATATAGAGAGACGCGAAGATTAAAAAAAGCACGTCTTTTCAACAAGAGCATGACAAACAGTCCTTCATATCCCGTAGAATTGCATCATTGAAAAAATATAAATTTCATGCTGGAAATTACGGTAAGTAATTTTCCCATCAGTCCTATATGAAATTCTTATACAGGGTGGGCAAAAAGTCCGTAGAAACTTTAAAAATGAATAAAAACCGGAAAAATAACCCAAATAAAAGACGGTTTGTAGGGTTAGCATCGTTAGGTCACGGGGATTATTTGAAGACAGGTAAAAAACCTCTAAAACAGCCGATAGGAGGCACTGGTACGAGCGACCTTAAAAATATGCAAATGTGACGGTTATAAGAACTTGCGCTCCTAATCCACAACCACTTCACCGTTGTAAACAGTGTATGCGGACCTGCTGAACTCTGCCGTTGCTGGATTTGCGACTCACCTCCAATGCGCTATCCTTTGTGGTGGTGGTCATGTGGGACACATACTGCTGTAATAAACGATTTGGAGGCATTATGCTCGTTTTTTGCGTATCTTTTCTTTAACCTGCGTATGTCAGCAGCGCCACCTACCGGCTGTTTTTGAGTTATTTTCTTCATTCCGTGACCTAGCGGCGCTAACCCTGCAAACCGTTATTTTTATATTTCGGTTATTTTTCCAGTTTTTACGAATTTTTAAAGTCCCTACGGACTTTCTTGCCCACCCTGTATTTCACATACACACGTCGGATTTTTCACCCACGGACAAAGGAAACTTGATGTCAGTAGACAAACAAAACCCGAGTCACATGAAAGTAAAAAATAAAATAAATACAATATAAGAAGGGAGAGAGAGACAGAAAAAAAAAGAGCACTTTCTTCTCGTACAACCTCATATAGTGACCTATTAGTCCAGGACCTAGATCAAACAAATTGGGGTGTAAACGACCAATAGTAGTTGCCATTGGAAACAGGCCAACGTTAGCTGAGCACTCAGCGTGACCACTAAGAGGTCGAGTGAGAACGAAAAACAAAAAGAAACACAGAATAAGACCCATATACACAGTACCGAGAGAGAGAGAGAGTGTTTCTGTCTCTATGTGTCTTTTTTCCCTTTTTTTATGAAAAGACACAGAGGGAAAAGCGGGTAAACAAACTGAAAATCGCGCAATCTCCGACATAAAAGACAGTTTTTTTTGTTCCTTTTATTATTTCTCCTATTATTTCTTTGCTATTTTCCTCCTTCTGTCTCAATCCGAGTAAAAGTAAGAAAAACTTAGAAAAACACTTAAAAAAAAAAAAAAAAAAAAAAAAAAAATCGAATAGCCTCTTTCTGTTCAATGAAAAACATTCAAGTCGATCAAAGACTAGAAGTGCTTTTAGTGTGTGTTCGTCACAAAATTCGGATAAATACGTTTTTATTACATATATATATACATTTTGCCTTGAAGAAGTCATAATAATTTTCTTCAAGCAATTTGTTAGACGTCGTCGTTTCTTTGAACCTTTCGATTGATTGTATTTTCATTGTATTTTTTTTAATAATAGATATTTTTTCATGTGTTTTTCCATTAAGGTATGGCCCGGCTTCAAGGGGACAACACATGGTGGTCGGCTGAAGTTGGTTTTCTGTGGTTCCGAACTTCAAGGCGCAAATGCGAGCCGATCTCCCCGTTCAAAAGTCTCGCGCCAGAGAGCAACAGTCCTACAACGATAAATCATTCAATCATAACACTTCACTCATAGTTAGAAAAACTGGTGGCAGATGGCAGCACTACACATAACAAGCATTACAGGGAAACAACAAAACTTCACGTCAGGTTTCACTACACGTACACGCACATTGCCGCATGTACCGATTCGTTGGGGGGGGGGTTCCGCGGGGGGGGGGGGTTGTGGGCGGGATGCATGTGTGGTGTTGTAGTAGTAGGTAGGGCCTCCAAAAAATGGCTCGAGGATCCATGATGTTCTTAAGTCAGCCACCTCGTTAGGCAATTTGCCTGCTGTGGCGTTGTATTTGTATTTGTATAAATGAAAATTTCTTATTACTCTGTATTTCTTGCTAAAAATCATTTAATGACATTTCAGAGTATCAATATAATACCAATTTCAGGTCACTTAGTTTAAAAAAATATGCGTTTCAACAAGTTTGGCGCCTTATTTATACATCAAAAGGCGCCAAATTGGAACGGTAATTTTTTGTTCCTTTGAAAAGTATCAATTTCTTTTTTTTTATTTTGCTCTGTAGGCACATATCATGAGATTGTAGCAGGCATTTTGTATTATGATAAACCATTAATGAATAAAAAAAATATAAACCTGCTTTTATGGCACAAATTTGTAAATTTTTCATGATTTTCAACATTTTTTTTGCCAAAATTATCATGAAAATAAAATCACACAGTAAAATGCATTCTACACTTCATTGATATATGCCTACAGGGAAAAATAAGAAAAAAATTGATGCTTCTCAATGATGCATTCTTTGTGATGCAGGGGACAAAAAATGACTAAACAGTGACCATTCCAATTTGTATAAATAAGGCGCCAAGCTTGTTAAAACGCAATTTTTAAACTAAGAGACCTAAAATTGTTATTAAATTCATACTGAAATGTCATTAAAACATTTTTATCAAGAAATATAGAGCAATAAGAAATTTTCATTTGAACGCCATAAACAGTTACACCGGCCTGCAAACTATTCGGGCCGTGAAATGATTTTCGTATATGAATTACGTACTCTGTTGTAGTAGCTGACGTGAATCTAATGGGGGGAAAGTCAGGACTCCAAGCGATAGGGAGATGCTTCAGGTAAACTTGAATATGATCGGAGCATAGGCTAATGAATGGAGCATGACCTTTAGTGTTGGTAAGTGCATGGTCGCTCATTTTTGTTCGAGCAACCAACGTTTCACGTACGAGTTGAATGGTGTTACTATCCCGGACGCAACTAGGGTCACCGACTTGGGAATTCTCATTTTAGAGTGACTTGGGTTTTCTGAACATTGTTCAGCGGTGGTCAAAAAGGAGTATAGAATGCTAGGTTTCATTCTTAGAAATGCCTCTTCGCGTTGTCCTAAAGTCATTCTCCCACTTTTCTGAGGCGCAGTTCGTCCTGGACTGGAGTATACCGTTAGGTTTGGAGACCATACCTACAGAGGGATATTGACTTGGTTTAGGAGGTACTTGGAAGAGCTACGCGTGCTCTTTTTGCCACACAAGGTTTTAGCTATGAAGAAAAACTTGATTTCTCGAAAATGTTTACATTGGAGGAATGCAGGGATATGATCGAAGTGTTTAAAACTTTCAACGGGATGGATAGGATGGACTGTGAGCTATTCATACGCTGTCAATCGAGTGTTTCGACAAGGGGACACCAGTATCGTTTAGTAAGAGACAATTCCCGGTTGTGGTGCCGCAGGGTGTTTTTCTCTAACAGGGTTGTCAATAAATGGAATAGCTTACCTCCGGGTGTCGTTAATTCTAACACAATTGACGCGTTAAAAAAGAAATACGATAAACATATTGAGGTGAATCCAGAGGCTATCCAAACTTAGATAAGACAATCATAATATTTTTTATGTGCAGTGAATTATATATTATTAATTACTATTTTCTTTGGTGCTGTATGCTTTTATATCGGGTATTTTGGTGACACAGTCGAATCCCGTTATAACGAATTCCAAGAGACCGGAGAATAAACCATAACGAAATTACGGATTTTCATATTGTTCCTATGTAAACTTACCTGGGGTATTGGAAAAGTTATCGTTAAAACGGCATTTTTGCTATAACGATATTGGTTAAAACGGAAATCGACTGTATTTGACAGCCATAATCGGCCAGTATATGTATATTGACTATCTCAAATCCAATTCAGTTTCAAATCAGTTATAAATAATATAGACTTGTGACAATGACGCTCATTCCTAAAAGATTTTAGTCAATAATGCCTTACAAATAACGCTCCAAATCGCCAAATCGTATGATCAGATGAGGAGAATAAAAAGTATCTCACACGCTGCGAGAAAGTGATAAAATCAAAGAGAGAAATTTCATGATAATCACCAAATGGCAACACAACCTTAAAGCAAATAACAGCACAAACCCATTGGACAGACTCCTCACCGTGAATTACGAGACGGCAGGAAGCTTCGTACGCTTCTTCAAGCCGTTAAGCCGATCTCACTCACGAGACGAGAGAGAAATCATCTACTTCGGTAATGGCATTTAAGTCCTTCATAATAAAGACATCGCGCTTCTTCCTCAACTGCCGAAACATTACCGAATGATGAACCATTATTCCCAGCAAATGATTTAAAAGCCAACATATTGACAAAACTCATAAGCACTACTAGTACGAGAGAGTTGCTGTCACTCCCAACACAAAGTGGTACTTATTAAGAAGAATCACGCGATTAAAAAGGGGAAACCCAGATTCGAGGAATTTTATTGAACATGATAAGATTGCACATCTCAATCAACACAAATATATTCTTTTCTTGAATGAATGTAGTTTAATTTACACTTCTTTGTGAGCACGTGACTCAAATTTGTGAAGTTCATCATACGAAAATTGAAGGAAAACATAATGAACGTGTGAAACCCTTAGAATACATAGCAAAACTTTGAAGAAACTTCTGCAAGATAAAGCTTTGAAGAGATTTCTGGAATACATTGCGACGTCTTGAGCAAACTTCTGCAATGCATCGAAATGTGTTGAACAAACTTCTGGAATATATGGCAAATCCTTACAGAACTTTACGGAGTACATGACAAAGCCTTGAAGAAATTTCTGGAGTAATGGCAAGGCCTTGAAGAATCTTCTGGAATATATGGCAGACTTGAACAAACTTCTGTAATACACAGCAAAGCTTTGAAGAAACTTCCGGAATTCATGATCGAGCAGAAAATTGCAGAATACGTGGCCTTGCAGAAACTTCTGGAATACATATCCTAGTAGAAATTTCTGGAATTATTCACAAAGCCTTGCAGAAATTTCTGGAATTAATCACAGAGCCTTGCAGAAATATCTGGAATACATCACAAAGCCTTCCAGAAATATCTGGAATACATCACAAAGCCTTGCAGAAATTCCTGAATAGTAAACACTTACGTAGAATGAATTTAAAGCTTTGAAGACACGCTTCCTGATAAACCTTTTTAGAAACTCTTGAATGATAATGATTTGAAGAAACTTCTGGAACACATGAGCAAAGCCTTGCAGAAACATCTGAATGATGAAGACTTCCCAAGAAGGCATAGTAAAGCTTTGAAGAAAATCTTGCATGATAGAGATCAGGAATTTCTGGAACTCGGGGTAAATATATGAATATTTAAATGATGTATTCAATAATGTTTCACTATGCAAATTCGGCTTCGATTGAAATATTAGTTACGGTTTTCCCTGCTTAAGTACTCGTTTTCATGAGCTGTTTGTTCCTGACCTTCTGTTCTCCGCCAAGAGCTCTCGAATAACTAAACTACGAAGTGTCACGATGAAGATGATAATAATTACCACCCTCTTGAGCTGAATAACGTGATTTTTTTCTCAAGATGCAACTTCGTTGTGCAACTCGTGTTAAAGTTGAGAAGGCCACACATCCTCGTTGAAATTTTATTTCCTTTGTGTAGCATATAAACTCGTCTTCACTATCCCGTGCTTAACTTTCGGAAAACAGTGCGTGTACTGAATGAAGAATCACAGCTTTCTTTATTTGATGTTATCATTACGCATGATAATATGCACTTTGTTATTGAACATATAACAGCAAATTTGCCTACATTAAGACTTGCTAAATAAAGAAAAAAGAAGCGGAAACTCTTGAAGATAAATTGGACGCACATGAAAGACTATATACCCCTAAATCTAATAAAAATACAATTTATGAATATTTTCTCGACAAAAAAAGACAATATTTGGCATCAATTCAAGATTTCGACGCTACAAAAACGTTAAGCCTCGGGATACTTTTTTTCCCACCAATGTATATGTGTTAATAATGAGATTACGAGAAACGATAAGAGACGAAAAAAAAAAAAAGATTTATCGTTAACACTGTATGTACGCGCACATGATGGTGTTTAGGAAATGTTATTTCCCAATCCTATTTCCTCCCCAATGTCTTTTATCAGTGAAGACAAAGTTAACGGTCGGATGCCTCCTCCGGTTCAGACCAGTCATCCGTACAGAGGAAAAGGATCAGTTTACGGCACACTAGAGCTTGTTTTGTGTTGTGGAGCAACCTCGACCTGGATACCTGACGGACGAGGATAAGGCAAGTATCTCGTGATCCCTCCGGAACAAGGGAAGTCGGACGGCGGGGATCGTCTTTGCTGGTCTGACATCAATTCAAGGGTTACAAGATGACGAGGCTAAATGTTCTAGGATAACCCCCCCAGTGGAAGCCTCCGATTTACAAATGGATCCTGGACATCGTAATTTCTCGGTGGAGCCCAGGGAAAGAGTTCCGTGAACCTTTCCCAAGGGTTCAACACGACCGCATTATGATGCATCGTTATCCGTAAAATTGAGACCCCCCCCCCCCGGTTAAGATAATTATGTAAATTTTTACGTCGTTCCATCATCTGGGAATAAATCCGCGAAATAAATTAGCTTCTGAATTTGTTCCGACGAATCATGGGGAATTTAACCGATTGACGTCCGATATTGTTCGTACTTGAAATTCCGTTGCGATACAGAAAGATGGAAGAATGGGAAATCTCTGGGAATTGGACTACCCACGTTCTGATTTTATAGTACGAATACTTGGGGTTTAACGATAACCTGACCTCGTACACGTGGAACGGACATATAGTGCGTAATTATAACGAGTATTATGATTAGCCACTATAATGGGCACAGATAATTTCTGCCACATGAAGCTGACGAGACTGTGGGCGTCACTTTGCGATATTACATTTCATAAAGCTGCAATTATATGCTCGAGCTGATATTCAATTGGTTGTCGTTATCGTGACACCCGCTCCTCAACCAGGGAGCAGAAGTTTCTTTATAAATGAAAGTTATAATGAGAGCGCTGGTCTTACGATGGGTACAATAGTACAATAATAACTACTAAAAGATTTATTTGATTAATTATTACAAGAGTTGTTGGAAGTGGTGACCGCTGATGTCATTGCACAGTCTACAGCGACATAAAACTATTCCCGGACGCGCTCGAAGATGCCAGGTATGCTTTGATGTCTGCCGCAGCGACGACAATCACCGTTATGAGATCCTTCGGTATGACCACAGGCGTCGCATAAATGGTGGTAACGTCAGATATGGTGAGCGAATCTAGGAACGCATTCAGCGATCAACTGACATCCACCTTTCGTCTTCTCTTGACACAGAGCCTGCATGCGTTTTTCGTGATTTTCACTTTCTCAACGTGGTTTGCGATACCGTGTTTCATGACCATTTTTGTTGCTCTTGATGCCTAAAAACTGCCCACTGAATTTGTCGGTTCATTACAGAGCACCCTGTATATGGCCTCTCGACCATATGATAGTGGCTGATCAAAGTTCTGTGAATACGTTCTAGATATTTGAGGTGGGCTACGAATTGCGCTCCGTCTAGGAGCTAGGCAGGCATGACGTCAAAAAATGCCAAACCAAAACGAAATGGTAAAGCCTTGATGGACTCTCTGCACGTAAAAAAAAATGAAGAAACTCGAAGAATATAAAGCAAAGCTTTGAAGAAACTTGTGAAATACAAGATAAAACTTTGAAAGAACTGGAATAGAAAGTGAAGCTTTGAAAAACTTTGGGAACGGAAGATAAATGAAGTTTTGAAATAATTTCTGGAATAGAAGGTAAAGCTTTGAAAGAAAACTTCTGGAATAGAAACTACTAGAATTCAGAGTAAAGCTTTCAAGAAACTTCTGGAATGCATGGTGAAAAGACTTGTAGAAGCGTCTGCTGCCCGGCAAGGACTTCAAAGAACTCCTGTTATATATAGTAAAGCTTTTTGAAGATACTTCTGAGCAGTGAAGCATTTAAGAAACTTGTTCATGCTATAATATGGATTGATAGATGGTCCATGAAATATGAGTAGAGACTGGACTTCAATCGAGCAAATACACAAATGATCCACGCAAACATCGCTATTGCTACATTATAACCTCCAGGTACAAGCGCATAACATCAAGACCCATCCACCGACAAGTACATACGAATAACATGATCCTCCTCGAAATAGGGCAAGAAAGAAAAAAATAAAAAAAGGAAGAATGATCTTATACAGGAGGAGAAAGACGCGATCCAGATCAATCGAAACATCAACCAAATCATGTCGCCGAACACCAAGACAACAATATCGTCATCATCATCATAAGTAGTAGTAGACATATCCGATAATGTCGAATATTCAACCACCACTATCACCACAAAAGAAAAGAGAAAGGATGCCTTCTCTCTCTCTGCGTATCCAATCTCTTCTAATTGAAGCTTCACTTCACTCACCATTGCCATCCCAACCCCACTCTCGCCCTTTACAACCACCACAACGTTCTTATTCAAAAAAGGTGGAAACCGGGATGAGAATATGATCCATCGAGGGGGGGGGGGTGGAGGGAATGACAACAATAGCCTTTTGCTTTTCCATCATATTATGGATTGGACTTCAGTTCAGTCATTAGCGAAGAGTTCTCTCTAGAAAACTCGGAGAAAGATAGGAGCTCTGTCTACCCTTTCCCCAACATTTTCCCTCTTTAAAGCATACTGATATGGGGAACCCCATCCGCCACATTACACGGGTTGCCCCACATTTCCACTACCACCAAAGTCGGAGAGATCGAACCACAGAGAAACCAAAAAATTTTTTCCCCTGTCCCTCCCTTTGACGCTAACAACAAAATGACCTCGGCATCGAACCACAAAATAATGACTTGGAATATTTTTTTTTTCATTGTTATTGTTATTAATTTTTTATTTTTACTCTTTTCGCCAAGAACCATCTAGATGTCGACAATTTTTTTTTCTCCCAACCTCTCCCTTTATCGCCATTTTCTTCGGGGGAAAAAGTCCAATCATTTGGAGCGAGAGGGCATAGGGAGACGGGGTGCGTAAGTCGTAGATAGATATGGTAGTGTGTGTGTGTGTGTGGGAGGAAAAAGCGCCCTTTTTGGAGGCGCCCTCCCCCTTCTCCATTGTCAATTCGAGTTATAATAAATCTTCTTAAAACTTTCAATGGCAAAAGTATCGGTGTTATGACCGCTTTGTTTTCCGAGTGCTTCATCAGCTCGAGCTAATTAGGTTCCGCCACCGCAGCCACCCTCCCGACGCCCACCGCAAAACCGAAAATTTCGGGCGTCCCCCCACCCCCGCTCGCTAGGATCTCACTAACAAAAAGATTTGCCTTTCGCCCCACAGGAGAGTGGGCGAAGAAGGCCATCGGTTCAGTTATGATGACAAGCGGGACCTCCCCCTACCCAGTACCCCTCGATATTTGAGGGGGGGGGAGCCTCCCCGTTTCGCTTTTCCCCCCTCCTCCGCCATCGACATAGATCGATATATTGTCTCTCGCTCGCGTAATAAAGGATAATAACACCAAGATATCATAATGAAAGAAAATGGAGGGAGGGGGAAAGGGCTTGTTAGCGGTTTGAGGACGGGTGACGGTGGTATGTAAGGAATGCGAAAAATGGCGATCTCGCTTAACACCCCCTCCGCCCTACCAATTCATTTATTAGCTTTCTTTGTATTTTCAAGGAGAGGGACCAAAGAAAATGAAAATAATAATGAAAGAGACAAGGGGATATTATCTTCTCCTTGCCATTTTTTTCCCTTGCAAAGCCGGTAAAAATGGCGAGATGACCACTGTTGCATGCACATCATCATCATCATCTCGCACGATGCCAAGTGGGATTCACCCCCCTTCCCCCCTTCAACAATTAGTTTAATGACTTCTCTTCCAAAGAGAGAAAATCAGTGCACAGAAATTTTCGATTTCTTAACTGGAAACACAAGCGCATCTCTTTTAGTAGAGAGAGAGAGGATTTAATGAAGGAGCTCGGAAGAATAATGAAAATATAATGAAAGTAAGAGCAACGAGAGAGATTTCCGGATTTATTTTCCCTCCAAAGAGGGATTTCTACCCTTTTGCCCCGGAATTCTTTCTTTTTAAAAATGGATATCCACGTGGAAAAATAATGAATCGTCTATTGCGTTTTGATTCACGGTCCCGTTCCTTTATGCGTGAAGCACTTTTGATGAAGTCAATGTGTGTCGAGTCCTAGAATAGACTACAGTATTTGATGAGAACTTTCGGCAAGACCTACGGAATGCTGAATAAAGTCCTGGAAAAAACGACGAATAACAGGAAAAAGGTTCGTAAAAGTCCGAGGAATAAAAAATGAGACTACAGTAAAATTTGAGGCGAGTCTTGAAGAAACTTATTCGATAAAGGAACCCTGAGTAAAATAATTAGCGAAGTCTAAAATGAAAGATTTCGTAAAGCCTTAGAAACTACCCCGAATGAAATATTTAATAAAGCTTAGAAAAACATTGAATAAAATATTTGGTGAAGCTTTGAAATAAACCGTGAATAAAGTGTCTCGTGAAACCTTGAATGAAATACTTAGTGGTCTCTTAAATTAAATATTTGGTTGAACCTTCTTAAATGAAATACTTGACAGAAAGCTTTAAAAAACATTGAATAAAATATTTGCTTTGAAAAACCCTGAATAAAGTGTTTCGTGAAACATCGAATGAAATACTTAGGGGCCCTTAAATTAAATATTTGGCAAATCTTCTTAAATGCAATATTTGACACAAAGCTTTGAAAAACACTGAATAAAGTAGTTGGTGAAGCCTCGAATGAGATAACTGGCAGGCTTTTTTTGAAGGTACTCCGAATAAAAAAGCCAGCCCCCACTTGATCGGATATCGATTCCAGCACACAATATCTCATTATGCGGGGAACAATTCAATTACCACTCTACAGTGTTAATATAAGTTTGCATATTGAAAATTCATGAAGGGTCAATATTTATGAAACACTTCTAATAAATTAGACACCGAAAAATCAAGCGAAAATTATATTTAATTACAATGATCACAATACCTACGATTTTTACTTTTCATCAGAAAAGTTAGCGAGCGCTACCTATTGACTCAACAGAGAAGAAAATAACTTAATGCACGTATTGAGGTCAAGTTGAATACTCGGAGGCCAGAGTATCTACTTGTAAATGCATATTTTTTTTAATCAAATCTTGTTAACATATTTTCTATTAGTTCCAAATGTTCCATTAAATGAAAACATTACGCGCATAATGGTTGATGTGTATAGAGGTTCACGCGTGTTGAATCTTGATGTGTACAATATCTATCTCTGGCAAAACCAAAAAATTACTTCATCAATCACGGCTTCAATACATCACTGCATTTGATTGGCAGAGCGATGATGAAGTCCCATCTACGGCTCCCGATATACGAGTGAAGGATTAATATTATCGTAGTAAGTGGCGAACTTTAACATTATCTCTATAGGAGAAATTCCAGTACTGGAAGATTTTATCCGTTTAAGCGGGGGTAACTGTTTATCCGTACTTCGATTAAGCTGGGCCGACTGTATTTGGTAACGCTTGGAAGAGAGAGAAAAACCTGAAAGAAGCATTTGGTAAAGCCTTGAGGAAACCCTGAATGAAATATTTGCGAAGCTTTGAAGAAAACTTGAATGAAATATTCGGTAAAGCCTTAAATTAACTATTTGGTGAGGCATTGAATACAAAATATTTAGTGAGGTCTTAGATGAAATATTTGGTGAAGCCTTGAAGAAACCCTACCCAAGTTTTGAAGACACTTTCGGAATAGATAGCAAACCCTTGAAGTAACTTTAAGACCACACGTAGCCCAGGCTCTCTCCCATGAGCGATATAAGCCCTTCACCCCGAGGGGTTGGACCTCGCTGGAGAGAGCTGAGTGCGCCGGGCCGGAAGGCCTGGATGACAAGTCCCCCGGTCCGGCACTCCCAGCCCCTATGATTGGGGCTACAGGCCGTGAGGCACGGGCAGCCTACCTCCATCGTCCGGAGAAACCCGCAGCCCCACCCCGGGGCAAGCCCAGAAGGGACCCACAAACCCAAGCAGACGCCGAAGCCATCCCAGGTCACCCCCCAGCGACCCGTGTCCGCCATTCCCCCAGGTTGTTTTATTTATTGATTCGAATATATTTACAGGATTTACAATTAGCAAGCACCTCATGATACTTAATACCTCTAGCGGCGTGACAGTTGCCTCTGTTGGGCGCGGTTTTGACGCAGTTTGTGTGCTGCCCCGCGACACATGCCCTTTCTGGCGCAGTTTATTTAGTGGAAGTGTCTCATTTGTGGCCAGCCCAGATGCCGGGCAGCTGCTGCTGCGGCTGTTTGGCTCAGTTGAGCCCACTCATTCTCTATGGTGGCCAGCTCAGGTGCTGGGCCACTACTGCAAGGCTGTTTTGCTCAGTTGAGCCCACTGATTCCCCGTGGTGGCCAGCCCAGGTCCTGGGCCACTACTGCTGCGGCTGCTAGGAAAAAAGTAACTGGATCGTTTGATGTGGTAGCTCTGAAATCTAATTGAGTACTCGATGGAACTTCGAAACAGATTCCGCAGTATTGCAAGGGGCAAACACAGTGGACAACTACTTCACCGCACACAAACTCCGGTTATATCGCCATACAGCAATTCACTACCGATCGGGTTTTGACAGACAGTCGACAGCTGGTTTTTCAACCGAGATAAAGATCCTGAATTTCTTCAGAACTTTATCCCCAACAACCAGCATTCAAGCACCATTTAGCTATCGAACCTTTAATCAAATATGCATAATAATAATAATAATAGCCAAAAGAAACTACTCTGGAAACCCTGGCGCCACGATATAGTATAAATTCGGAACTATTAATCGCCATTATAACCATTATCCCCCCATGGGTGTCTCTTGAATACATCTTAAACACTTTCCACAAGGAGAAAAAAAATATATTCTACTAAATACCGGTTTTTCTCCCCCTTAGTCTTTATGGCTTAAACGCAGAACCGCATCGGGGGACAAGATCTGAGCCAAAGCGTCACACGCGCAAAAGCATCTTTAAGCTTTTATCAAAGTACTTCAGGGGCCTTCGGAGTAGACGCCTGTGGGAATTGAGCGAGGAAGGAGATTTTTATGTTTGACGTGTCTCTCCCATTAATGTGCGTGATCACAAGGATGGACCTTGCCTTTTACCACCATCCATCCCCGTCATCCCATATCAGCCCCGTGGAAGGCAGGCGTCCGTCCCAAGGGGATACCGTCGACGGAAACACCACCGAGAACTGATAATATATACACTCTTTTGCTTCCATCAGTCCGATTAAATTGGAAAGTCCGTTCGACGACGCTGACCATTGATCTTTCATCCTCCCCCCCTCTCTGACTCCTTTGGGGGGGGGGGGAGTATCTTCTGACCAGATGAGCACTGCAATTAATTGAAACAACTTTAATGGGGAAAGTATTTAATTAATGGGGGGGGGATACAGTTTCTCCCTGTGGATACACATGTTCGGAATTCTGGTAGGTGTCGGTTGGAATCGCGTTTTAAAATACTCAACGTCCGCGGGTTTAGGTCGATGATCAAGTTTTGTATTCGCGTGCCCTATTGTTAACAAATTATAAGCAGGTGCGTATCCAGTACGATGTGTCGGAGGGGGGGGGGCGGATCGGAAGTTCGTTTGCTCGTCCCGTATATTACGGGACAGACACATTTTCACATTATTCGGCTCGTGGGTGGGGCATTTCAATCGCTGCCACACCCCCCCCCCTCGCTCCTGGGAGAAGGCAGATATCTTCAGCAGCGAATGAGCCGATGTACACATCTTTAGCTACGAATGAAACCGAGGTAGACAGTTTCAGCTGCGAATAAGCCGATGTAGACATCTTTAGCTGCGAATGAAGCCGAGGCAGACATCTTCAGCAGTGAATGAGCCGATGTAGACATCTTTAACTGAGAATGAAGAAGAGGCAGCCATCTTCAGCTGCGAATGAAGCCGAGGCAACCATCTTCAGCTGCGAATGAAGACGAGGTAGGCATTCCTCAGCTACGAATGGAGTGGAAGAGCGATGAGTGGGAGAAGTGATTCAAGGTCGAAACTCACTACACTGACGTGACGTGATGTGATTATCACGTCAGAGACGTTGTGAATTCCGATTCATGGAAATTCGGTGACGGTGGAATTATATGACGTGAAATTTCTACGTCACAGAATTTCCACGAATCAGAATTCACAACATCTCTGACATGACGTGAAATCACCTCACGTTAGTGAAATGTGTTTCCGCCTTTACAGTGTGTGTGTATAGGTGGATCGGCTCATCCCGCATTTTCCCCCCACCTGAGTATACGCGCTTGACCGATGGCTAGTTTTTTTTAAGTTACTGTTAAGTACGACATACTATGGCTCCTTGAGACCCTAGGCTGACTTGTCCGAAATTTTCAATCGTAAACGCGTTATCAGTATTATCGATATAGCCAATCGCTGCTCCCAATACCGCTTAGAGACTATCAATAAGTACTTAGATTTTATCAAAAGTAAATAATAAATAAATAAATAAATAAATTCATTCGCCCATAAATTCATAAGTACAGTCGATTTAACGAATACCTTTTTAACGGATACCGTTATAGCGGAAATCTCGTTTTAACGAACACTTTTCTAATTCCCCCAGATAAGTTCACATAGGAACAATGAAAAAAAACCCCTGGAATTACTTTATAAGTAAATTTCATTATAACGAAGTGATTTCGCCGGTCTCTTGGGGTTCGTTATAACGGGATTCGACTGTATTTTCTTAATTTTTAGTCGGCTAGAGGGTGACCACCGAGTACGCCTCGCCTCTATAGGCGGTGTAGGTTCCATTTGAATCTTAGTTTTTATCCCAGAAAATTTCAGCTATTTTAGGTGACGGAACTACATTTCTGAAAATCCTGTCCGATTTGTAAATAATGGGTGGATATGGTGCTGCCACCTATCTTCCAAATTAACAGGTGGAATCCGATTTACAAATATTTTTTGGAATGCCATGGGACTGCGAAAAAAAACAAAAAAAAAACGAAAATAATTTCAACTTTTTTATGCTGTGAAATTGCATGTAATCACCATTCAAAGGGCGAATGTACAAAAAAGTCACACGCGCCTTTATTATTTTTCTGACCCGAGACCACACGCATCACCGACATATCATCTTAACAGCCTCGCGGTGACTGTAGGCTCCCACCATACTATAGAAATGTCCCGAAGTTATTACAAATGTGAAATTGCTGTTGATCGTGTGGAAAAGTCGTTTCCGTTGCGAAAGTACAGAAAAGACGGGGACGTCACGCGTGTGCGGCAAAAAAAAAAATTCGCCTGGAAAAAAGACAAAACTGTACTCTTATACCTACTTGATATTAACTATCCCTGTACACGCACTGAAAGTTCGAACCTCGAGGCATCACGCACAAGACCGGGTTCATATAATACCGAAAAATACAACTGTATTACTCCAACATTGCGAAGTACATTAAGCCATCACGAACTTTTTTTGCCGTACGTTAACGTAAACCCAATACAATGCCTTTCAATAAGATAAGTGGCTAGTTAATTAAAGTCTATGTATCCCTGCACATTGACATTTATTACAGTAGGATCTCTCGATAACGGACACCCACGGGACCAGAAGTTTTGTCCGCTAATGGGGAGGTACGATATACACAGGAGAAACCTCGTTTATGCGGCGTTCACATTTACAAGACGTTTGACTTCGGTCGCAGTCAGGGCCGCCTTAAGAGCATCATGGGCCGCCGGGCCAAGTGATTCTTCTGAGACTCAACCTGGTTAATTGTAGAAAATTTCAAACAGATCTAATTTTTTTGTGGGCACAGGCGTTAAGACGGCACTGATCGCAATTGGTTCCTATGCGGTTGGATGTTTGTTAGAGATTGTGTGTGTTTTTCTGTATTAGTGAGACATGGGTGGTCGCACATAATCACCCATCATTTCGATTAAAAGAAAGTTTGATTACATTTCACTACATTTATCATTTGTACCGGTGATTATGCATAACTCCAAAATGATATTTTACAGTCCGATAAATATGGAAAAACTTATATACAGGGTGAATCCGACCTATTTTGCCAAACGAAAGGGGGTGATAGACGAGCCCAAGTTGGGCCATGAAACACCCCACCAACCCTATCCTATCTCAAACAGTTTTCGAGTTATGGTGGATTATGGGGAAAAAAATGCGTTGAGTCCGGAAAAAATCGGAATTTGTGGAGTTTCTGAAAGACCTAAACGCAAACCAAGCACACATGCTATCAGGTGATACCAAGTCCATCGATATATCCGGTTCTAATGGCGAGCTACAAACGCTGAAAGATTGGCAAAATCCAAAATATGTATAATTGCCAATTCCGCAAATACCCTCCAAACAACAATCGGTGTCACATTTGCAAAAAACTTGTCCATTCTACGGTTTCCGAACGAACTTACAATAGATCATATCGGTTTTCTGGTTCAGGAGCAATTTAGTCTTTTGTTTGCAATACATCACTGAAATCAGTGTTTGTCGAAAATTCGGAATTGGCGGTTTGCACAATTTTGCACAAAAAATTGCCTGATTTTACTGTCCACTATCGAGAATGTCTGCTAACGGGGAGTGAAATAACATTGAAGCCCTATTCCACGGGGGCCGGGGATTAGAAAAGTATCCATTAACGGGAAGTGTCAGTTAGGGGACGTTTCACTGTATATTTGCTTCATCGGATTTGTAATACAGGGTGGTAATAATTTAACTGACACTACTGAGACCTACGTAGAGCCCATTCAGGTAGATGTATTTCGTTGAAACTTGGTATGTAGGTTATATATGGACTACGAGGAAAAAAAATCTGCTATAAATACTTCACTTTTCGACCACCAGGTGGAAAAAAAGACGCTTCTGTATTGTTTTGTTTTTCCCATGGTCCATATAACCTATATTCCAAGTTCCAATGAAATACGTCCACCAGAACAGGTGCTACATAGGTCTAGGTAGTGTTAGCGTTTTTTTAACTTTCTCATATCGCCACTTCCCGATCTACAGACATTTCGGGTTACGAACCGAAATACAAATGTTCTTGGCGATTGACCTAGGGGAAATTTGGCGAAACTGATATAATCAGACCCTTTCTGTTTTATTTCTCCAATTCATGTATTTTTTGTCGATCCACGAACTATTTCTCGTATTTATTTTTGCTGGTCAGCAAATTATTTGCAACTATTTATGTATTTTTTCCCAGTCTGAAAATTGTTTATCTTATTGTTGTTTTTCATCAGTCCGCAAATTATTCCGCCTGTACAAATATTTTTGCTGGCCTGCAGATTATTTCTCCTATTAATTCTCTTGCCTGTCGGTAAATTATTTTTCCTAATTATTCATTTTCTTCGGTCCGCAAATTATTACCCCTATTTATTTATTTCTGCCGGTCCGCAAATTATTTTCCCCATTTATGTATTTTCTTCGGTCCACAAATTGTTTCCCCTATTTATGTATTTTTGCCGGTCCTCAAATTATTTCCCCAATTTACGTATTTTTGCCGGTCCGCAAATTATTTAACCAATTTACTTTTGTGTCCATCTACAAATTAATTCTCCTGTGTATTTCTCTTATTTTTTTTGGTCTTCAAATTATTTCGCCTATTTAAGCACGTTATTTATCGGCCAATTGTTTGTTCTGTTTACGTATTTCTTCTGTTCCGAGAATTATTTCTCCTGGTATTTCTACAGGACCATAAATTATTTCTCCTGGTATTTCTACAGGACCATAAATTATTTCTCCTGGTATTTCTACAGAACCATAAATTATTTCTCCTGGTATTTCTACAGAACCATAAATTATTTCTCCTGGTATTTCTACAGAACCATAAATTATTTTCTCCTGGTATTTCTACAGAACCGTAAATTATTTTCTCCCATTCATTTTTTTCCCGATCTGTAAATTATTTTCTCCCATTCATTTTTTTCCCGATCTGTAAATTATTTCTCTTATTTATATATTTTTTCCAGTCCGCACAAATTATTCATGCTATTTATTGTCTACATATAAGTCAGCAAATTATATATCTCCTTATTTATTTACTTTTTGCTGGTCCTCAAAAACTATTTTCCCCTAATATTTATTTTCTACACAAGTCTGCAAATTACTTCCTTTTATTTATGCCTTTTACCATTTCTTTTACTTATTTATTTTAACCGGCCCGCAAATTATTTTTCCCATTTTATGAATGTATTTTTACCAGTCCGAGAATTATTTCTCCTAGTACTTTTACAGGTCCGAAAATTCTCATATTTATATATTTTTTGCTAGTTTGCACATTATTTCTCCTATTAATTTTTTCCGGTATAATTATTTCCCCTATTAATTCCGGTTCACAAATTATTTATACTTTGCCAGTCCGTAAATGATTTCACTTATGTTATTTATTGCCGGTCAGCAATATATTTCTCCAATATACTTTTTGAATAGAATCTAAAACTGTTTCACTCTGTTATTCGTTGCCGGTCCACAATCCCCCCACACATGTATTTCGTGCCCCAATCATAGAATTGTTTCTTTCGGATATTCGTTGCCGGTCCGCAATCCCCCCCACACATGTATTTTGTACACTAACCATAGAATTGTTTCTTTTGGATATTCGCTTCCGTCTGCAATCCCCCATACATGTATTTTGTGCACTAACCATAGAATTGTTTCTTTTGGATATTCGCTTCCGTCTGCAATCCCCCATACATGTATTTTGTGCACTAACCATAGAATTGTTTCTTTTGGATATTCGCTTCCGTCCGCAATCCCCCACACATGTATTTTGTGCCCCAATCATATAATTGCCTCCCTCGCCTATTCTTTGCCGGTCCGCAATCCCGCTCCTGCACATGTATTTTGTGCTTCAATCATAGAATTGTTTCTCTCGCTTATTCTCCGCCGGTCCGCAATTCTTTCCTCCCAAAATGAAACTGCGATTTTCAGCTCATTGTGGCTATTCATAAAGAATATATATATATTCTCACAGCGCCTTCCGATGAGGAACATCACACAAATACCATCTAACACCGAAAATAGAAAAAAAAGGAGGACAATGGACAACAACAGTAATATCGAGTTGTAGAGACTTCTACACCATCGCCAGCTCAATCCTTATGTTGGATACGTGTGGTTCGTGGGGGGAGGGGATGGCGGACAGGCAAGTCATCCATAATCGTCGATATCTCGACGTACGTATAAGATTCGATTTTTCGATGTTGGATCGCATTCCGGTGCAAGAGCAAAGGAAAAAAAAAAGGAGAGGATAGACCGAGAAAATAGGCATCGATGAAGGAAAGATCTTTATCGAGACACAGACGGTCCAAAGACATGAGGCAGTAAATCACGATCCAGATCTTTTGAACGAATCATCGACCGGCAGGAAGAGATCCTCGCGAACAAGTTAATTGACTCCCTCCCCGTGTGTCTTGAGCTCGATATAACATCGATATCGTACTAAATACCATGCAGGAAAGCGATGTGTAGATCATAGAGAGAGACTTGTAATATAAGACTACGTAAGATCGTTCATGATTGTACAGCTAAAAGAATGGGTAATCCACTCATTTGTGATCTGGATAGCGTGAATAAGCTATGTCGAAGCATAAAAAAGTTGGACATCATCATTGAAAGCTATACTACAGTCAAACTCGGTTATAACGGCATTGAAGATTCCACGGAATTTTTTTTTCGTAGTAACCGAGATTGGTGTAACGGACGGTAAAGTACTGCACGAGACGTTTGTTTTACTTGGTTATGATCAGGGGGCGCAGAATCTCTCGCCAAATGCGGCGCCCGCCAAGAGGTTCCATCCGGCCCGTTGAAGCTGCTCGGGTAGAAAAGTTATCAATACACACACAACACCATAAAAATGCCTAGGTTGGCTATATTTCTTTCATTAAAATACGGGATATCGCCAAAAAAAAGTTGTCAAGGTAGGAAAAGCAGTCATTTTTACAGCCATAAAAAAAAATTGTCGGAGTTAAGTTGCCAATTACAGCAAATAGATAATGTCGAAGTAAAGTTGCTAACTACAGCCAAAAAAAAAAAAAAAAATAGTCAAAGGAAATTGTTAAACGCAAGTGAAGTTGCGAATTACACCCAAAAAATTCTCAAAGGCAAGTAAAGTTGCCGATTATAGCGAAAAAATATTGTTAAAGGCAAGTGAAGTTGTTATTTACCGCCAAAAGTATTGTAAAATCCCCAGTTGCGGGAAATAGAGGGTTACTGCAAGCCGTAACGGGTAAAAATGCAATTCACTTGAGAGAGACCGGCTAGCATTCAGGCTTCGAGAAGTCTTGAAAACCGCAGAAAACCAACTTCAGCCGGTCACTACTGCGCGTCACCGGGGTTCGAACCTCCATTCCACACGATCGCACAGCGGCTTCTCTTTTAACAGGTAAAGCAGAAAACACAAAACCCACTGTCAAAAATGTGTCGTGTATATATATATATTTCTTTATGAAATGAACGCTTTTCAGCACATGCAAAATACGGATAATACGAAAATGCGTTCTCTGAGCGTGTCAGGAAAATTCACCGACCTCAGTTCGCCATGAGTTCATGAGTGATCGAGAGAGCAAGTGAATGAGTCAATCGACGAGAGTGTGAGTGAATCAATGAGTGAAACCGGCCTGTCACTAAAGTTAGCTCTAACTGATTTTATCACTCACTCAGTAGGCATATTATATCACTCACTTAAACCCTAGGTCATTCACTTACTCACCAAGTCACTCTCTCAGAAGGCCGGTCCCAAACTTGATCTCGATGTCGCTCATTCTATCATCAACTCACTAGGTTGCTTACCTATTACACACTCAATCACCTGGTCACTCACTAACTACTGTATCAATTTACTGAGAGAATAAAACCGACCTGTCACTAAAGTTAGGTAGCTCACTCGGTTAATCCCTCCATAGCTCATTCTATCACTCACTCACAATGTCACACTCTCAGTAGGTCGGTCCCCAACTTGATCTCGGTGTCGGCATGTTTACAGATCGCTCAAGTGCTTTGTGGCACAATTTCAGAGCTGCCCGTGGCGCATTTTCAGACCACTCAAGTATGCCCGTGGCGCATTTTCAGACCACTCAAGTATGCCCGTGGCACATTCACAGATCACTTAAGTGACCAGTGACACAGTTCAACATCACGCAAGCTACTCGCAGCACATTCCCAGATTACTTAAGTGATACGCGGCATAATTACGGACCACTTACGTGACGCGCAGCACAGTTAAAAAGCTCTTAAAGCTGGGTTTTCCTAGGAATAGGTTTTTTTTGCGACGCGTGAACCGAATTGGACCATATCGCGTCGGCAGAAACGTGTTACAGGAACACGCTAGGCGTTTGTGTTTTCCTAGCGTGGCGCATCAGATCAGGGCGGCTATGTTACAGCATATGGCCCTGGCCATCAGCTACTCTGTCGTCTGCATGCTTATGAGAAGTTTGAAGAGGAAGGGAAGCAAAACACACAAGAAGTGAAGAGAGAACATCGGCAGAACACGCGGCGCACGACGCATTTGACTCCTCCAGGAGCAGTCGGGCAATCACGCCCGACGTAAAGCGCTGCCGTGACCCGTATTGCGCTCTGCGGGAGAACAGTCATACTGCTGTTCTTCTGGGTGAGTGGACGGCGTGTCGTTCATGTTGCACGTGGCACAGAAGGAAGAACCTGCTTCTAAGAAAACCCGGCTTTAGCATGTCAACCCACCCCCCCCCCACCAACATCGATGCTGGACGTAATACTTGAATGACCCCCCCCCCCCGCCCTCCCATACGAAGGGAGAGCAAAACAGACGTAATAATACACAACTTCCTTGGGGTCTTTCTTCTAGATCCAAGGAAATGAAATATTGGAATATTCCGCAACAAAGTGGAAATGAAATTCCACAAAAAAAGAATATTCCCTATAATAGAATTCTTCTTCTACCTAAAAAATAGAACAGCCCGAAACATAGAATATTCCCTATAACTTATATTTAACAACTACTGCCCTCCGGGAAAAAAACGGATTCCACAAGGAAATGGACAGAAAAATATTGAAAAAAATGGCACAAAAGACAAAAAAAAAAAAAAGAGTCAAAATTTCCCAAAGAAACGAATTATGAACGGAAAAGGAGAAGAAAATATTCCCTTATCTATATTATTTCCCATCTAAGAATAAAAAAAAAACGGGGATCAAGTCGTATCTAACAAGAAGAATATGCAAATCCAATATAAGATTTTTTTCCCCCCCTTTGAAAAAAATCTGGTCCCTTGATCTAAAAAAGGACTAGAATGATTCAGTAGCGTAGGGTTCTTGCTGATTCCCGTCCGCCATCTATTTTGAAGCGGAAGATTACCCTAAACTTGATTACGTTCACGAAAATTCCCAGGGACACAAAAGATTCAAGAGAACGAAGATAAAAAAAAAATAAAATAAGGCTAATATCTCTACTATACGACTTTATCTAATTGTAATTTGGCCTCCGTTCAAGTCGTTCTGTTAACTACGCCACTGTCTTGTTCTCTCTCTCTCTCTCTCTCTCTCTCTCCGGGAACAGTCAATACAGAATTCAGCTTTTTTCCTCTTTGAACTTATTACTTCTTTTGTCTCTTGTGGAATCGGGCTATTTTGATGATGGCCGCGTCCGTATTTGAGAGGTTGTCGAGGGTATTTTTTTTTTTTTTTTTGGCTTTAGATCAATGAACTTTGTTCTTTTTTTTATGTATTGAGAGGAATTGCAGTTATGTATGTCTCGCGTGATGTACTGCAATTGTTGTGAGCACAAGTATAGGTCATCTTGGATCTATGTTATCGTTGTAATCGTGGACTCTTGGATTATGAATACAGTCGTCAATCGGTATTCGCGGGGGGGGGGGGGTTGCGTTCCGGTGGGTCGCCGCGAATACGAAAAAAATCCGCGAATAACCGAAACCATTAACTGTTTTGTTTTCAAAGCATCTCTTTTATATATACTTTGTGTGACAGAAGTAGAAAGCGATGCCCTAGTGATTCTCGGTAGTGTTTTCTGAGCGAACGATTCATTGAAAGACGTAATTATCATCTCCACAAATAATCAAAGGACGAAAATTTATCTCTGCCCACCCATGGGGACGCGAACCCCGGTCTCTCGTTTGCCGGACGAGTGCTGTACCATCTAAGCTATGGAAACCGAATATTTCAACCTTGGAGTGTATATATCTGGTCGCCTGTCATTCACGAGGTATTAGCTGATTGCTGCTACCGTCCATATACGGAGCCTTACAACATACATATATATATACGCTCCAACGTTTAAATATTTTGTTTCCATAGCTTAGATGGTAGATCACTAACCCCGGTCTCTCGTTCGCCAGACGAGAGTCCCCATGGGGGGGGGGGGGGGCAGAGATGAATTTTCTTCCTTGTAATATTATCATACATCTCCACAAATAACCAGTCTTTCAATGAATCTTGTATTAACAAGTGGAGAGGGCATTTCTATACATATATGAACATTATAATGTCTACTAGCTGTTTCTTCTTCATTTCAGTGAACTTGTTAGAGTATGTGACAAGGTTTCCTCGACAAATTTTTCTACGCCGAAAAATCGGTGGACAAATGCTGTTGAGCATCCCTTGTTGTAGAAACATCTGAGTGAGGATCACACATGGATACACACACAGATAATACTTTCCGACATGCACTGTATACTTTGTTAGAATTTCCTTAGTGTAACGTTTACGGTGTAGTAGTACTGCCGCTGTGGTGGTCGAGTGGTCATGATGACGGACTCGCATCGCGAGGATCCAGGTTCGAACCCTACAGTCGCCATAGTGGTGGTTCCCATTAAAAAGTCTCACCGCAGAGAGCAACAGGCCTACAACGATCAATCATTACACTTCACTCATAGTTAGAAAAACTGGTGGCAGATGGCAGCACAACACATAACAAGCATTACACAGAAACAAACTTCACGTCAAGTTTCACTACACGTACACTCCCGCATGTACCGATTCGTTAGATGTTCCGCAGAGGAATATGGACGAGGTACATGTGTGGTTTAGAAGTACACAAATATCTTTATTGTGATAGTGCTTTCTGATATCCGGAACGAAAAACGGCCTTCAAACCAATACAGGAAAAATGTTTTCTAAATCCAATGCTTTTCTCATGTTCGTGAAAAATACTGGGGAATGCGACTTTTCTTTGCATGCTCGCGGATTTGCAAATATAATAATGACAATTATAATGTGAACGTTTACAGTATGTAAATTGCATAACTCCCTTTATCGCGCCCAAAGAAAAACAGCACCTTCTACGCGAGAGACATGTGAAAATCCAGGGCTATATATAGTAGTAGCAGCTGTTACTACGACAATCGAATATAAGGCTAATCGAAAATTTATGAAAAATGTTATTAAATACTAGGAAAACCCTTTAGGAAGGTTTTTTACGACTTCGTTTTCATGAAAGCTGGGAAAGAGACCGCGAACATGAAATCCAAGAATACCGAGAACCGGCTGTACAGTGGATCAATTGAAATTGCCGATGGACTTAGCGTCTTAAGGTCAGAATGCACACAAAAACACCATTTACGGAAGCATTCTAAAATGTGTTACATTAAAATTTAAATTTGAATCATTCACGGAAAATAGTATGGAATTTTAGATCTTACTCCAAAGCCCTGCAAAATTTTAGACGTGTATTATAGAATGATTTGTATTTCTCGCTATAAATGTACGAAAATGTCACCTACTATGGATCTACGATACTTCATTGAATCTCAGAAGAGCGTGCTTTAAATCACAAAATTTTAGAATTACACTTCAAAATGTCACCGACTCTCTCAGAAAAATATTCTCAACAAAAACTCATAATTTCAAAACCATGCTCCAAAAAAAACCCAAAAATATCAAAATGAAACTCCACAAAAACTACAAAGTTTTTCTTATCTTGAAATTTCCAGAACAGCAATTAGAAACGTTACGGATTCGTAAAACGTCACTAAATCCTGAAAACACGAAACGTGATTAAATCTCGGAACATCACTAAATTCTCAAAATCGCATTCAAAAAAACAAAAAAAAACAAAAAAAAAAAACGCGCGCAAACACTAACCAGCGTTATAGATGAAAAATAAAAGTCACTTGTCCCACGGACCAGTGAATAGGAGAACCTACTGGTCAGCAGTCATCATGACCTGTCCATTGAACGAAATCTGTTCTAAATAATAATTAATTTCCCCATATAGGCTATATTAAGATTTAGAGGAGTGATATACCACCATGTGAAAAAAGCCATAAGAAATCGACTACGGATCGGTGATTCTCCCATAGGAGTCTCTTCTGCAATCACCGCGAGGAGAGGCGCGCGAAATTTTTCGTTACTGGTCCCGCGGACTTCCACATTTTTTTTAATCTGTGGTCCGTCTGTTTAGTCAGTTGTCTCGCACAAGCGGACCATCAATGATTTCGAACGCTGCATATACACACACATATCCAAAACCACATATCAAAATTCCGGAACGTCACATAAGCCCCGTTTACATGGGAAGTAGAAAAAGCGGGTTTATAAAATCCGCTTCAAGGATTCCCACCAATAACTGCTTTTCATTTCTTTCCTCACGAAGGAAAAAAGTCCTCAAGTGGGTGCTATATAACTCCCAATACTACCGCAATATTAGCACATGTAAATGGGCCTTAAATCTCAAAATCAAAATTTACGAAATCACGTTCAAAAAACATCACTAAACCAAAATCATAAAAATCAAAATGCACACGAAACCCTTCTAATTTCCGAGAAACGCTCAGGCAGAGACGTCACTAAATCCAAATACGCTTCGCACCCACTCCACAAACACCTCCGAGTTTCAAAACTGAGCTTGAAAATGCTATCAAATCTCATATTTGGTGCCCCCGAAAACATTTGAATTTCAACAGAGTGAACAATACGTGAGCTCCATAGAGGAAAAAAAAACACCTCAGAATTTGAAAATTTGAAATCTATCAATTGCGATCCACAAAACCCTCAAAATTTAAAACTCGAGCTCCAGAAATGTCACGAGATTTTGAAATATTTTGCACGGAGACCGCAATATAAACTCAATAAAAAAATACAGTGGAATTTCGGTTAACAAGCGGTTCGGTTAGTGAGCAATTCGCATTACGAGCAAAAGTTTTGAAGAAAAAAATTGATTCGATTAACGAGCGATGATTCGCATTACGAGCTAAAATTTTGCGCTTTGTTTATTCATTGCCAAGTTTTGATAACTATGCTGATGATTTTTCGCTTTCGTGCACACACGTGCTGTGGAATTGTAGGTAATATTCTCCCCTACAGTGTCTGGTCAGCGTGCCTCACTGGAAAAAATAAGTGTGACTATTATACGAAACTAGATGTCGCATTGTAATCGCGCGTATGTGCGCTTGTTTTTTATATAAATGCTGCTTGGTCAGGAGTTGACTACAGACGAACTGATGGACCTCCATTGCATGCAACCGCAAGAGCTTATATTGAAGGTATATTTTTCTGAGGAAGAGAGAAGTGAGAATTCCCTCATTTTTCAAATGTGATTAAAGGGATGTGTAAAATGTGGGAATCTGTGCAAAATTCTGTAGAAAAGTACCAATGAAATAGAAGCACAGTAAAGCAAGCAATAAATCTATCCAACGACAATGCAATTTCCCATCTCCGAGAAATCCTAAAAAGGAGGCAAAATGCAAGTGTCATTGCATACGTTCTTTTTAAAATCACTAAAAAAGAATAAGAATGCAGACAACAGTGAGTCTGTAAATCGTCCAACACGAGATAGTCCTCTTCGCTCTCGTTGTTTAAAGTAATTTAATTTGTATACATTATCGTATATCGCATGTTTGTTTATGGCGTTATTACATTATGCTGTATATACTGTACATATTTCATTTGAAAGCTCTAATTCTTACCCTCTCTTTCTGTGTGTGTGTACAGCCTCCTTCAACACTTGTAGTGGTCCCCCTTTTTAGGGTATCCAAGGGCCACATGGCATCAGGTTGCGAACTAGTGCAGTAATTATATAACATGCAAAGAAAAATCATTTCACTGAAAATTTTGCCGTCACCTATCGAATAAAACTGTTATAATTTTCAGATTGAAGTTGCTGACCGGCTTCTAAACAGCGTAATAAAGTGATAAAAAAAATATTGTATGATATTGATAATATTTTAAAAAGCAATAATATTTATAAAATTATTAAATTTACTAAAAAAATTTTATCAGTTGATGTTTGTGTAGAGTAATATATATAGGAAATTTTTGTCAAGTGTGGTCGTCTTTCACTAAAATAAATGATTGACATCAAAGAGAATGAGACGTTAAACCAAAATTAAACTGTGTCCTCACAGAGCCAAGGACGGCTTTACCTTGCGAGCTTATTGACGTTATTTTTTTTTACGAAAACATCAACTGTTAAAATTTTGAAGCTAATTTTATAATTCAATAAATATTATTGCTTACAAAAATATTTTATTGTATCACATTATATTATTTTTTCAATATATTGCCCCAATTGGAAAACCTTTCATCAATTTCAATCGAAAAAATTATATTAGTTTTATTCGGTAGGTGGCAGCAGATATTTCAGATGAATGATTTGTGTCATTAACATATTGCAGTGGTTCTTACCATGGTGCTATAAGGCCCTCTAGCTTCTCTGGGATATTCTGGCGGGGGAGCACAGGTGAAAATCAGATGAAGGGGTACCACGGCAAGTGCTGAAGAGAAGCCCTCAGAGAAAGGGGTGATAGATTTCAAGTGAATTATGGTGGGAGAAAATGTTAATACTTTCTGAATCCAGCACTGCATGGAACCAGGACCATCTAAATCCGCGAGCCCATATGAGCATGGCCCGGGCTTCATATCCATGTGGGGGCACATGATGAGATCTGGTACTACAATTTATGGATGCAATTAATATGTAAGCTATTACTTCTCTCCAGCCAAGTACGGGTGACCCTGGAACACTTTGTCAGTACCGTCTTAATACGTGGGCCCATCCTGGAACGGCCGGGGGGGCCTCAAGTTTGAAAGGGGTACTCATGATAACGATATTTGGTCAAAATTTTCGAGAGCTTCAATATGTGAATAATATACTAGACAGGCATTTCTATCCGAGTACGGGGCCTTAGGAAAATTACTGTATTCAGGAAGGGGGAAGCCGATGAGGCTCTTAAGACGACCCTGCACGTTTCCGGGGGACACATGATGTTGAGACGCCCTCCCCGCGAGAGGGAAGTTCATTGATTTCCAGCCCAGGATAGGCGCGGCCAAGGTCAAGATCTCAGCAAATTCATTGGCTCGTCCAATATGTGTATTTTATTGTATTATATATATATATATTATTACTGCATTGTATTATTGATTAAATACCGTTCTTATATTAATTATTTTTATGTGAATGAATAATTGTGGAACGAATTATCCGTGTTTCCATTATTTCCTATGGGTGAGTCTGATTCGAATAACGAGCGATTCGTAAACGAGCACTTTAGCGGAACGAATAAAGTTCGTTACCGGAAGTTTCACTATATATATCCCAAAAAATAATAATTAGAAAATTAATTTAATTTATGCACATCAAAATTTAAAAAAAATATCCATATTTTCTTTGGCGATTCAATTAAATTCCAATCCTGGTATTTAATAAACAATTATTTCTCTCTCGATATTCCAAGATATTCGTCCACAAGAGCTAAAAACCACACACACACACACACACACAAAATTAATCGATAAATAGCGTGATGGATGATGAGCTATAAAATGATACACCCATGATAAGCAAAGTAGAGAGCTTATATCTCGGGGATAAAATAATAATATTACTATTATTGAGCTTATCTCGATATCATTAAATAGCTAAAAATCGAAGACAAAATTAAGTTAAAAGCACCTTTTTTGGTTTAATGTACAATAAAGTTATTATCCTGTTGTCTTTTTTCCTTTTAAACAACGAACAAGTACTCTACAGATTGCTTATCCGAGATAAGGAGCTACGTAATAACAATAGATAGAAGCAATGGCGATAAGCAAGAGCGTTATCGGAGGATAACATCCTAACTTTGCGGGGAAATTTTCGTTTATAATTCCTTGCAGCTTGTGATTAAGTACCGTCAATGGAAAGGTAAGGTAAATTGTAATTTTTGTGAAAGGAGAGAGGAAACAAAATTTACAAATTGATACAAATTACGTAATCGTTATTCTTAATTCTGTGGCCAAAGAAAATGGCTTCGCGGGACGGGCGTGGGCGGCCCCGGTGACAGCGACGGGCAGTAAATTCTCATTGGCTAGAGAGAGAGGGTTCCCATGTAAAATAAAAGGATGCCGAATACAAATTTTTAACAGAGAGAGAGAGAGAGAGAGATACCCGGATGCGATAAATACGGGACAAATGGATGACCGAAAACGCGTCAATGCACATTTTAGCAGCAGAAATTTTTTCCCCCCACGAGCTCGTTTAGAATTATTTAAGAGAAGACGTGTGCGGATATATATACTACTGTATTATGAAAGTTATTGTTAACACCTCCAACAATGGGTAGGAGCGGGGAGGGTGTCTCAATGCCATTCATAACGTCATATTACTAAACAGTTTCCATGACAGTTTCCGGAAAGAATGGAAAGCAAGGGAAAAAAGGGACATATTCTCCCACAGATAAGAATGTTCAGGACATTATAATGCAGTGTCGTAATTAAAAAGTCTCATGATTAAGTGGTTTTCTACGACCTCCCTTCCCCCTCCCCCCTTAGTCTCTTTCGAGGATTAGTGTTAAGACTTTTAAGGAGACTATTTATACGCCAAGAAAGTCTTTTTTGGCGAGAGCCGTGTTAAAAGATTGCTTGGAGAGAGAATCGTTATATTTTGGCTGTCATCTTATTCCTATGACTTAAAAGGAGAAGAAAATCTTAATTATTCGTCTGAAAGATATAATTTCGGATCCCCTATTAAACGACTAAGAAAAAGAAAATTTAATTTGATTTAATTATTTTTATTGCAATCATCATTAGCAATTATGAGCGTTTTAGGAACTTTAATTCGATGAACTTTACTATTAATTCGTGCTTTATTCTGATCAAGCTGATGATGAAATAGAAGAAAAAAGACGTCTTAGGCTTCCTACGCTGCCTAGGAACTACTAGGGACTGTTCCTAAACCCGTTAGGGTAGGCCTCTTCGGCTGTCAGAAAAATCAATTCTTCATCTAAGCATTAGAGGGCTAACATTTATCTTTTCCGTCCTATTTTTTTGACGGGGGAGGCACAAATATACGAAATTTTCAGGGAAGTCCGACTGTAGGGTGGATGTTTGAGTGATTTTGAGAGGATTGGACGATTGTTTGGACGTTTTATGTTTCTTTTGGCTGCCATTTTTATTCCCCATGTTTATATCCGATTACAATAAAAACGTCATTTTGGTAGCAAATCTAGACTTTTATTTTTTATGAAAGTCCTATTTTTTGTAATTTAAAAAAAACAGGCTTTGGTTTGTTTATATGACGCCCAAAACCGAAGTTATGCGTCCACTTAGTGTTGCGTTTGTACATACAAGTAATCCGTGAATAAAAATAAAATCCGTAATAAAACACTAAACGTGTTTTACGAGGAATGACATTTTTGACATTTTACTTGCGTTTATGACATGATCTTTAAAAATCTATTCTTTGTATCATTATGGAATTTTGATATGATATTTTACTATGTATTTCTGAGGTTATGAATCAAAACCTAAGATATGCCACATATAATTTTTGAATTAGTGTTTTATGGACGAAATGTCGGATGAAATTTCAAAAAATTCAAACGTGCATTAACGTATTTGGGTGTAAGTTATGAGCATAGCATGCAAGACTTTAAATTTTGGTTCATAGCATGAAACATCACTAGATAAATGTTCTATGAAAACTACAAAAGATTTCATTTACAAAATTGTTTTCAATCGTGCTTCGAATATCACGTGATTGCCTGAAATTTGACGTAAAAATTACTTTTACGTAGAAAATAACATCGGTAGCCAAAATTTATAGCTTTTTCCACCATTTCGAGACACAAAAAATGCTATTTCATTTCAATACCATGGAAGTGAAATAGCATTCATTTTTTTTCAATACCGTTTTATAGAAAAATCTTGAACGTAGTCGGATACCTTAAAGAAAATATTTGTTATTTGTCTGAAATTTCTTATTTCGGACACCTAATTAAACACCTAAGAAAAACATTAATTTTAACTTGATTTAATTATTTTTGCTATAATTACTGTATTATTAGCAATGAGAACGTTTTAGGAACTTTATTATTAATTCGATGGACGACTTGGAAAATGCTCACCCTTTAATTAAGCTGATAATAAAATAAAAAAACGACGAGTTTGTCTGTTCTAGGCCTCTTAGGGCCCCCACTAATTCTCAAAGCGTTGGAGTAGGCATTTGGGTATGGAAAAAAAACAATTATTCGATATGTCTTCCATCTAAACATTAGAGGCTAACTTTCGCCTTTTCGAACCTATTTTTAGACGGGGGGGGGGGAGAGCACAAATACACGAAATGTTTATTTAGACAGGTCCGGACTGTAGGGTGGATGTTGGTAATTTTCAGCGAAATTTCGGGGGAGGATTAGATATACCTAATTTCGGGTCCCTTGTATGTTTCAAATGATGATAAAAATATTATACTCTAGAATTAGATTTAGCAATATGAACGTTTTAGAAATTTTATTATCAATTCGATATAAGTGGAAAATTTTTGGATTGAGTAAAATAAAGATCAAATATTTTGGCTGCAATCTTGTTCCTATGCTTTCCTTAGAAAGAAGAAAATCTGATTATTCGTCTGAAAGATACAATTTCTGATCCCCATTAAACAATGAGGAGGGATCAAATTAGAATTTGATTTGTTTCTTATTGTAATTATTATTAGCAGCATGAACGTTTTAGGGACTATTATTCATATAATTTATAGCGCTTAGTTTATTCAATAAAAAAATTGGAATATCTTTAATTAATGGGGGAAATAATTTCAGAATTAATGGGTTTTTTTTTTCATAATTTCAGAATTAGTGGAGAAAAAGCATTTCGAAATTCATGAAAATTCAGGAGATTTATGAAAAATAATTTCCATAATTACTTGAAAGAAATATTTCAAGAATTTATTACAAATATTCTCAGAACTAATGGGAAATATTCTCAGAATTTATGAAAAATATTTTGAAAAATACTGAAAAAAATTTGGAAAAATAATGAAAAATATTTGCAAAAATAATGAAAAAAATGTTTTGAGAAATAATGAAAAAAATGTTTTGAGAAATAGTGAAAAAATATTGAGAAATAATTGAAAATATTTTGAGAAATAATGAAAAATATTTCCAGTATTATTGAAAGAAATAGTTTGACTTGATGGAAATTGATACTTTACAAAATAATCAAAACAAATGAAATGCATATTTTGATGAAAAATAATGCCAAAATAGAAGAAATATTATATTTAATGGCAAAAAAGTTACTTCAAAATAAATAAAATTCCCAAATGATACAGGCTACGGCCACTGTTTGATTTGTAGTAGTCCCCGCAGTATGGATAGTTGCCCCTCTCAAGGCTTCATGGGAACTTTCTTTTGGCCCCCGGCTTCGTGGAATTTTTGTTTTGGGCCGCAATGTCTGAAAGGCTGAAGATCCCTGATAAAGACAGACTCATCTCAGAATGTCATGAGAGAACTTAATGTCCATAGAGATGAGATCCTACATTATATCAGGTATATACATACTACGACTTTCGAAATAAATACTGAAATAGTAAGTTGCTACTTCCAGTTAGGTATGGCGATCGGGCTTCTCCGGCCTCAAAACAAGAGCGTTAAGTATGGGGGAGGGGCACAGAACATCACTTTGACCGAGTACCCGGGAAAAACGATCTTGTTTATAAAATTTGTGTTTACTATCAATTAACCAAAATAAACCCAAACCATACAATTTATAGAAAGAGCGACGCTCTTAGATGAGGGTGTGGCGGCCCCTGGATGACACTAAGGCCTCCACGAGAGTAAAATATGGTCCAAAAGGAGGCCTCGTTCAAAAATCACGGCAAAAAAAAAAATTCTTCAGGTGTGATGGAAGAAAAAAAGGTCTCAAAACGGTGTCGTACTGATGCAATGTACACAAGTAACATCCAGCTTCTGCAACATGTCGGGTACTCTTTACCATTTGACACATGTTTTCTACATTTCTGAGACCCGTCCATTCCCTCAATTTATAAGCACACTAATTACCGACAGAAGCAAAAAAAAAAAAGAAAATACGAACGTGGCCGGAATCACGTGACCAACATCCACAAACAAATGACCAAAAAAAAGAATTACGAACCGACACCCACACTACCTCATTCGGACAAAATAAGTCACACGCATCGGGGTAGTACTTCCCCATCAAGTCGAACGGACAATGGTCAGTTAGGTATGGGGGGGGGAACGAAAGAAATATATTTCCGTAGGAGAAAAAGAAATATATTATCCCTAAAAATAGTCATAGTATTTGGTCATAATCATCTATACGGTGGAGAGAGAGAGAGAGAGAGAACGAGAGTAAAAACCAGCGGCCATCGAATCACGCGAGAGACGGATTTCACTTCTGTTTCTCTCCCCCCGAACCGATCTCTCTCGGACCGATCGCCTTCCAGAAAACGATCGGCGACGGGAGGGGAGATCGGTCGCGTGCTTTACGGCTATTAAAAAAAAAAAAAAAAAAAAAAAGACACTAAATGAATGCGAGCGCACATGCACGTATAACACTGGGAGAAAAAAAGTGGGCAACATTCACCCAAAAATATATAAACGCCATTTTTTAAAAAAAAAAAAACCCTCCAAAGCGTTTTCACTTTCATTGAAAACATGGAATTTGAGGAGACTTATTTAGATTGGACGCATTCTTCAATTTTCAGATGTACACCGTCTGCACAAAATCCTGTAACAAGACACAGGGCGTTTATAATCGAAGTTTATTTGTCTCCAGAGCTGTCTACACAGTCAAATATATTCCATCAAAACTTTCAAGCACCTTATTGAGGTTTGAAAATTCAAAATTTTTAAAAACAAATACAAGTGTACAATGCCAAAACGAGGTGGCTGAGAAAAAGATGCCCATAACAAATATGGTTGTCATATTTCTAAAAGACAACATCCCCCAATTAAAAATGCAATTATGAAAACTAAAGACTGCTCAATGTATAACATTGTATAGTATTCATACATTGGGTATGTATACTATACATGATAACACACAATACAATACCCATAAAAATATTTATGGTAGTCTTATTCTAAGTATGAATAGCTTCTCGATTTACCCCAACATACTAATCGTATTTCTTTTTCAAACGTGCCAGTTGCGTTAGAATTTACTACACCCGGGAGGGGGGGGGGTAAGCTATTGCCCTACTAGAGAAAAATTCCCTGCGGCGCACCACAGCCAAGAATTGTCCGTGACCAATCGATAATACTACTTCACTAAACACCAACTCTGGCCATATCGCTATATTGCAATTCTCTGCCATTAATGAGATGGATTGGAAATGAAGGCACTGTCTATTGGCGGTCACCTCGAGTTCGTAAGGGGGAAAATATCTTATCTACACACACATTCTCCCTCGGATTAGAACCCAGGCCCGTGACAGCAACCTCCACCGCGGTGGTAGACGAGCATCTTACCAACACGCCAGTCGGGACTACCAATCGATACTATTACTAAACCAGACATGCACCTCGTCCATATTCCTCTGCGGAACTTCTAACGAATTGCTAATTTGGGAACGTGTGTGTGTATGTATAGTGAACCTTCCGTTACGATTGTTTCTGCGTAATGCTTATTATGTGTAGTGCTGCTACCATCTGCAATCAATTTTTTAAACTGAGTTTTTTCTCAACTTATAGCGAGTGAAGTGTAATGAATGAATAATTGTCCCCTCCTTGTCAAAGCAGTCGATTGACGGCGTATCAATAATTCATGGTCCATCGTATCCATCGTCGTCTGATTGGCTCCTAGATCAAGATTCATGGAATGTTATGTGGCTATGTTAAAAACCTGGGTTTGTCGAGCAAAGCTCTCAGCACCCTGACTTTGCACGAACAAAAATGTTCTTGTGTGTGTGAGTGAGAACAAAACTCAAAAAATTCACCGAGTTTTTTCCCTGAATCTCTTTGAATCCCGGACCAAAACCTAAAAATTTCCCCAATTTTTTCGACTAAATGTCAAAAAATGTCCCTAAAAAAATGTGTTCCTGACTTTACCTGAGCGAACTCATAAATTTCTCTCGGTCTCCTTGGTCAAAACTTAAAAATGCTTCTCTCTCTGGACAAAACTCCTGAAGGAAGAAATAGGATTCAAAATCTTGACCTTCCAGGGGGGGGGTGTTTTTCCCTTCACAGAAAATTCCCGTGATTTTTATCAAATATTTGCACATTTCCCCGAATTTCTTAGTCACAGGAAAACAGGAAAGAATGCAACATAGCATGCTTATCACGTAGAGCCCGAATTATAAGCATATGCATTTGCATATTTTGGCCTTTTTCAGCATTAATGCATAAAATCGTAGAATTTTCAGTATACGTGCATATTTTTGAAAATTTACTTAAACCCACACAATTTCTTTTATAATTTTTTAAATAAATATTGTTTATAATATTTTCATAACTTCGGTCTTTTCCCCGCAGGTGAAATTTAGTGAATTAATACATATTTGTAAAGTATTTTACGAATGTTAACCGTTTTATTGTAAGGCTATTTTCTAGAGATATGTCAAAGTGTTAAATTTTTTTATAGAAATAGTGTCGAAATTCTTTTGTTAATGCTACTTCAGCAGCTACAACGAACTGAAAATTAGAAAATATGTAGAAGTTATTTGCATATGCGGTATATTTATGAGGGATATTTTTTGTTTTTGTTTTGTGAATGAAATACGTATGCAATAAGAAATAGAAATAGATGCATTTTCAAAACGAATTTGCTTTTTCAAGATTTTTAGAGCATATTCTGGGGTGTTTAATGCATATTTTGGGATCTTCAGTGCACATTTTGGTATTTCAAGTGCACATTTTGGTATTTCAAGTGCACATTTTGGTATTTCAAGTGCACATTTTGGTATTTCAAGTGCACATTTTGGTATTTCAAGTGCACATTTTGGTATTTCTAGTGTACATTTTATGTTTTAAGAGTCAATTTTTGCATTCATAATTACATATTTTTGCATTTTAAGTGCAAATTTTGCATTTTTAAGTGCAAATTTTGCATTTTTAAGTGCATATTTGCATATTTTTTGAGCATATTTTGCCACTTTTTTAGTGCTTATAATCCGGGCCCTACTTATCAGATATGAACGAAAGATAACATCGCCTTCCAGACAAACACTACACTCGAATGCTGAACACTGTCGGGTCAGGTCAATTAATCCTAAGAGCGTAAACATATAGTGCGTCCGCATTTCAGATTCTGGAAAACCCGCGTCGTCTCCGATTGGTTGAAATCCCGAATTTCAAGTTGAAAAAGAAGTTGAAATTCGGGTTTTTAACCAATCGGAGACGGCGTGGGTTTTTCAGAATCTGAAATACGGACGCACTATGTTCACACTCTTACATTGCATTATACATAAATATTATTGCAACGATTTAGAAAATGACACTGTAATTTCACTGTATCTTTTAGTGTGACTTTTAACAATTTTAGAGAACGTATTTGTTGGGGAAGCTTCAAATGGATATACGAGTACACACCGAGACGAAACCTCATCGTTTCGAATAAAGCTAAGGATTTATGGCCATTTTACTCGGACCCGAGACTTTTTCCTGTAAATCACCGGGTTATCAATCTTTCTTATTTCACAGCCGCTTTGGGCCAATAAAATGAAAGGCAATGAATCCCTTTACAACAGACGTCTTCAACCTTTCTCTAATCGCGAGCACTGCCTGTACCCATCATCAGAAGAAGAGCACCCTTACGGCAAGTTTGACACACGGATGCATCAAAAATCAAGATAGCTTTAATCCTTGAATGAAATTTTATATAAGGTCTTTAATCGGGACGTTGATTAAGAGTGCTCGCGAGCACGAAATCGGACGCGGGCAAAGAGCACTTTTGTTGCTTCAGACAGCACCGTGGTTCTCGCGAGCGACAGGTTGAAGATGCCTGCTTTACAAGTTAATACTCGGTATACAGGGTGTCCTGTAAGTGCTAATGCGGCCTTTATCTCATCAACCGTCCGTCGTAGAGGTGCGATTCCAGGTTAAAAAGTGTTCAATAGGCGTCAGAAAATTACCCAGTGCCAGTTTTGAGAGTGAAGATAGTGTGTAAGAAAATAAGAAATCTAAAGTTTTATACGCGGATTTCTTTCCCATTAACCGACTGACGGTCCTGCACGTATATGTACGTGTGAAGTTGATGCCTTCCAAACGGTCTAGGCCGTATTTTCACGTGTGTACTTTTCGACTTCCAAATGGTCCTGGCCGTAAATATACTGCCTTGCTTTCCCCCCATAAAGAATCACTAAGCTGGCTTAGCATACGCCCCTCTCCTTTCTCCACAAAATGACCATTGTACTCGCAACAGCGCTGGGCGTTGAAAACGACAAAATGGCTTCTGCCTCTTCGGCGGGAGGGGACAGTTTTCAATTAACTTAGCAGATACAGAGGTTTGACAAGCCTCTTTTGAATGGTCGGTTCAAAGAAGCCTTAATCCTTTTGTAAACGAAGAGGAATTTTCAGAAAGTATAAAAAAGGCTGCTCTTCAGCAAGAAATGCCCCACCTAAAAGGCACGTCTTTATCTTATTATAGAAATTCTTATCGCTTGATTGTAGGACATGTACTGGCATTCACTTTTATTTTGGCATGAAAATTACATTGTATTAAAACTCATTGACTGCGAAACACTGAATGCAAGATAGAGATAAACAGGATTCCCCCCCCCCCCCCGAATTGTGACATCCTGGCTTTCCAGTGATTTTAATTTTTTACAGTATAGGCGAAATTTTTTAATTTTATTTTTCATTTGTTTGTCTTTACCTCTTTATCACTACTCAAGTACGATACGGCTGAACCTCAATTACCCGATGTGATTGGAAAGCCCTATATCAGAAAACCAAAAAAATACATTATCATGTTTATTTACGCAGAGCATAATTGATACCAGTGTTTCTCAACTCCTTTACCCTACCCCCTGTAACCCTCTTTGGACCATGTTTTCTTCTCACTTCTTGCTTTCTTGGCCCCCGCCTTTGCCTGGGCCCCTAACCTCACCCAGCAGACTAAACCATTTCTAAGTATACAAACTATTTTCTTTTTGAAAAATTATATAGTGAAAGCGAAAATTTTATAAACAAAGACTGTCATAGTCATGCCCCCCCCCCAAGGGGTGGGCTGACAAGGCTCCAGCCCTGGGGCCCGGTGTGATTTTAATCTTTTTTTTTGTTTTTTCACACTATAAATTCATCATAAAGGGACCCCGTGAAAGTCTGGTCGGGGGGCCCGTAAAAGATCCCAGCCTAGGGGCCCTGCTTCAGGATGTGGGGGCCATGGTCATAGTGTCTGTCAAGACTGTCCTGTCTCTTGAACTACAGGGTGGTCACAAAATAATTTTGCAGAGTCCAGCGAGCTTCCCACTTGGGAAGGTTATACGCTGGGCAGTGATGCAAAGATCGCGCCAACCCACCCCCCTCCCGCGTGCAAAGTGATATTCGGGAAGGGGGGTTCAGTATTTCGATGGAAGTAACAGCTTACATATTTACATACTTTCGAAAATTATTGTGTGCCAGAATTTTATCATGTAGGCCCCCATGAAGACATTATACCCCCCGGACTATGCCTGGATCATCCCATACTTGTGAACCAGAGTTGGGCGAACGTACACAGAGAAAGCATATGGGAACGTATGCGCATCACATTTGTGGTAAGGCGTACATAACATGTATGAAATTCTATTAGCTTTGCAAACTATGCCGTGCTAATGTTCAGTGAAATCGAGAATGCGGCTCATTTGCAATACCTAAATCCACGCATGTATTCAATCTCTGCAACATTTTATTGCTTAGTTGATCATTTTCAGCTAGTACAGGTACTTATACAAATATATACATTTTTATATCATTGTTCATCGCTTCGTTGAGCAATGCTCTAAAAAATAAATAAGGCAAGGGCACCATGTGGCTTTTTTTTTTTAAACTTTATCGGTTATAGTAAGAATTAAAAAAAAAAAAACAGTTGGAAGTGGAAATAAATATAAGCATGTTATCACATTGTTGACCGGTCGTGAGTAAATTCGAACTTTCAAGCAGGATAAACCTGTAACCCAGCGATTCTCAACCGGTGCTCCGTGTACACTTCCCAGGGGCCTCCGCGGTGACTCGAGGAAAATAAAACAAATCAGTAACTTTGATAGATAAATAAAAAATAAGAGGCCTACAAGATTCTACCATAAAAATTAGATGCAAAAAGTGCTCCTCGAGTGAAACAGGGCTCCGCCAAAGAAATTATATACTGAAAAGGGCTCCACGAGTCCAAAAAGGATGAGAACCGCTGCTGTAGCCATTCATTAAGTTGAAAAACCACAGAAAACGAACTTCGGTAGCCCAGCACTCTGCCGCCAGTGAGGTACAAACCTGGATGCTCGTGATGAGATCCCAGAGTGATGTCCACGCGACGACGCAGTAGCTCTAGAATATACACGGCCACGGGTGAAAATCCAGTAAAAAAGTATTGTGCTGTAAAAGCTGAGCCACGGCTTATGATTAAGCATTCCATACAAAAAAAAAATGTTCAGCTCATCTATAAATTCCTCACACTTATGTGACAGGACATGAATAAGCTTGTACGTGCTCATCAAGCACAATGCCTCAACATTGAACGAAAAAAAAAGTACATTTAAATTTAAAAATAAAATAAAATTTTTTTATTGTATCTTTTGGTCATTTATCACACTTATAAAAGGTGTGCTCATTGTACAAACGAAACATCCAAATGGTTGACTGACCTTTTTTTTCCATCTAAGATAGTGATCTGGTGGCCCAGCCATTAGATACGTCGGAAGAGTTACTAAACCGTGGGTGTTTGACTTGAGCTTTACATGGAAACTATTGATCCCTGAATGAATTTTGGGGGTGCTCAGATCAGTGGTACAGAATACTGTAGGTACTCGAGCACTCACTGCACCCTCTGGCTCCACCCCCACTGCCAGTCACCCCCCTAAATGCCAGAATTTTATTTATATATTGTGAAATCTTGACTAAGTACTGCACTGTCAGTTCCCTTCCCCCGACCCACAAGAAATTTCTGGCTACGGCTCTTCCAATAGCACCATTGTCCACATAATAGAAAGGTCTGACAGGTCTTGAGGTCAAACAACCTAACATAACATTTATTTGCGCAATAATGTTTTTAGGAAGAAATTTAACGATCAAAAACAGTTCATCTCCTGGAATATCAGAAATATTGTTCAATGTCGGTACTGGAATTGAAGAAAGGTAAAATTTGATTAGTCTTCTATACATGTGTATGAACAGGGCCGCAACTAGATGCTTGGTCACCCGGGGGAAGCGCGCATTTTTACGCCCCCTTGTAATGGTAAAGGAGAGGTTTCAGAATGAAATTTGCACCCCCTCGGGTTCAGCGCCCGGGGTACGAGACCCATCTGCTCTCCCAGTTGTGGCCCTGTGTATGAATGAAGGCTGACAGTTGAATTCATATCAGATGGCATAGAGTTATAAAATTCAGGAACTATGTAAGTAAAATACTTTATTTTCAAAGTTTTATGAACACAAGATAATGCATAGATTCAATTTATTCCTGAGGAAGAACGAGACAAATTAATATCTAAAGAAAACTGATTTTTTTGAAAATGAGGAAGTGTGATTTAGAAAAATATATACATATATATAAACTTTATTCGGAAAATCCACTGATTCAGCTGAATGCATGCTGTGATCCTATTATAACCTCACTTTTTCCGGCATGCCGAAAGCGGCCAAGACCACAACATACAAAAAGCTGGTGCCCCTCGTGTTTTGCGGCATGCCGGCCAATGCGTGGGAATACGGTGAATTTATTGAAATTTTTGAGTAAAATAATTTGGTAACAGATCTTTACTTGAAAAGTAAAAAATACTTTGGCAGAGGAATGGGAAAAAAGACGAGCCCACAAAAAGCCAAGTATTGTACTTAGTTTGAACCCTTTTACGAGAGAACACACCTTTTCTTTTCCTCTCCTACAAAGAAGCATTCAACAGTGGGCGGAACAAAAATTTTAAACCATACAACACTAAATCCGATATCCCGCTGTTTGTACGGGGGGAAGAAAAAATTGTTGGATTTTTTTCGAAGAGGTTTTGTGACAATTACCTGAACCTTTTTCAAGTCGATTTTCTCAACACCCTCAAACCGTCAGTCGGTTAAAGACGGATTGAAAGTTAACACGGATTTTCATGCGAACATGTCTTCTTTTTCGGAAAAATCACGTGAAAATATCCATTCATGTTGAATTTAAAGCATTAAAAAATAGAAAATTAATAATTTTATTACATTGTTCCGAATCGAAAATTCGATTCCCTTTTCAAGAAAATCATAATAATTTCCGATCATAAATTTTGATGGTTAGAAACATTTCGGTGGGATAACGGGAAATCCCATATCAATAATTACATCATTATTAAAAAAAAAAATAGTTAATCTCTTAACTTTCTGGGCGAATTTCTGAGCCTCAAACGGTATTAAGAAAAATATATTATATAATGATGGTTAAATTATAAATTTAATAAATAAATTTATCCCTTTAATTATTTTTAAAAATAATTATTTAATTATTTAAAAAATAATTACTATTTAATTAATTAATTATTTATAAAAATAATACGGTACGATCTAATCATGAAATAACTAAATTTTTTTTATTACAAAAAAATAAACGAAATCTGCGTGAAACATTTTTCAAAAAACCGCATTAAAATCTATTCGTTAGTTATTTTTCTACTGCGATTTAAAAAAAAATCATGGCTCTTTACGGGAAGTGATATTTTCATTTCTAGTTTTCTCCGTATTTGTTTTCCGTCACAAACTGATAGTCAAAATTGTCCCTTGCGAACCAAATTTCATTCAATTTACTCCAAATTTTATAATCTAATGAAATAACTAAGTATCCATTTTTAAATCCATCAATATTTACGGCTAAAAACATGAATTGATTGTTAAAAAGGCCAAAAAAAAAGTAGTTTCGTGGAATTATTTCTGTATTTTTTTTTCTCACATACCGTTCGACAAATTCTATAATACATGCGTATAAATGTTTGCGTCTCTTTGGAAACACGACAAAAACTGTGAATGGATTTCATCAAAATAGGAAACGCATGGGACAGATATAGCTCATTTCAGTTTTGCAGTTTTCAGTAAATTATTCATTAAACATATAAATTTTCGAAACAATTTGATTAGATTCCCCAAAATGCATTTATTGTGTGTTTACGCTATTTAAGGTACCCGACTACGTTAGAGAGCACTTTTCTACGCAATGATACTGGAGTGAACTTTGATAGCGTTTTTTTGTGATAGAAAGTGTCTCGAAATGGTGAAAACAATAACTAATTTTGGTCTACCTATGTCATTTTCTACGAAAAAGTAATTTTTATGTGAAATTTTAGGAAAAATTCACATAATATTTGAAACACGATTGCGAAAGATTTTGGTAATAAAATGTTTGTAATTTTCACAGTACATTTAGCAAGTAATGTTGCAGGTTATGAAAAAAAATTTAAAGGGTTGCACACACATGATATGTTCGTAAGTTACACATTAAATATAATTTTTTGAAATTTCATCCAACATTTCGTCTATAAAACACTGGAATTCAGAAGATATATGCGATAAATCTTAGATTTTTGTCCACAACCTCAACAATATATTGCAAAATATCACATTAAAATTTTGAAACGGTACAACGGACAGAGTTTTAGAAATCATGTCACAAACTCAAGTAAAATGGCAAAAATATCATTCTTCGTAAAACACGTTTAAAGTTTGTTCTCACGCATTACTTGTATGTACAAACGCAACACTAAAGTGGACGTAACTTCGGTTCTCAGCATTATATAAACAAAACAAGGCCTGTTTTGGAATCACAAAGAATAGGGCTTTCATAAAATAAAATTTAAAAAAAATTATATTTTTTTCAAAAAATGACGTTTTCAACGTAGTCGATACCTTAAAAACATATTAGCTGGAAAAACCTTGAAGAAATATAATCTTCATTTTGAACGTCCCCTTAATGTATTTGCCACGTATATTCAGATAAGGAACACAGGGGGCAATTTTGTCAGACAAGGAACACGAGGAAAAATTTTGTCAGACAAGGAACACAAGGAACAATTTCGTCACAAAGAACATATATCGTCAGATAAGAATAAGGGAAGTTTTTTCAAACACCGCTTGCTCAAATGTCTTGAAACTTCGTATCTCAGTACAGAGATGTTACATGCTTTAACAAAAGTATTTTGTTTTTACTAAAGTGATTTAAAACAATTTTATGGTATGAAAAGATGGTTAAATTTTGGTGATTGTTGAAAAAAGTGTATACTGTTGAAGTTAAAATTCGGAAAAAATAACAATAAACGCAACTAAAATCCTAAAAGCTCTCGTTAAACTGTATCAAGATATCCACAAAACAAGTGAAAAAAAATTAAGGGCCTAAAAGTAATAGAAAATTTTTCATTTTTTCCTTAAAGGTAGGGGGATTTTCCCATAGAAAAGCAAGGGAAGCCAAAACTGTGTACCAACCTTAAATAATGATGTAATTATTGAGATAGATCTTTACGTATTAGAATTCTTGTTATTCGAGCAAAATGACTGACTACCAAGAAATATATTTAAATACATATTTATGACCGAAAATTTTTTCTGACAAAATTTTTCCTTGTGTTCCTTGTCTGACAAAATTGTTCCTTGGGTTCGTTGTCTGACAAAATTGTTCCTCGTGTTCCTCATCTGACAAAATCGATCCTTATCTATAAAAAAACATATTGTCAAGTAAAGAGCATTTTATCGAAAGCATTAGCGTATTAAATGCTCACAGGGAGTTTATGTATATAAAAAAAAATTAAAAATAATTCTAGTACAGGCAGAACGAAAACTCAAACGCAGTTGGACGTAAAAGAATTACGAGTATTTAAAAATTGAAACGTGTTTTTAGCAAGTATTTGCGTGCATGAACCCCCCTTAAAAAATGATAATAGTAAATTTTTCACTTTTATTGACAAATCCTAAACACAAAATAATTAATGAGAGGCAATAAGATAAATTCCCAAAACATGAGAATTCGTATCACCGATATCAATAAAATTAAGCTAACAAATTCATTCCCAATACAGATTTTCCTTCGTATTTTGTTCCTTATCAGACAAAAACTGAGGAAATATCATTTTAATGGCAAAACATTAGCCTATATAATGGTTATTAGCAGCTTATAAAAAAATAATTGAAATTACTTCTAGTGGAGCTAGAACAAAAACTCAAAAGCAACTGGACGCAAAGAGTTTTATGGAATTTAAAAATAGATAAATGTGTTTTTTAGCAAATTTTTACGCCCCCCCCCCAATAAAAATAATTAATTTCTTAATTTTTTTGACAAATTTCCGAACACATAAAAATAACTAATGAGGCAATAAGATAAATTCGTAAATCGAGAAAATTCATAGCACAATACCAAAACAAGGCTGAAAATAAATTCATTGCTAAGATAGATTTATCAAAAATTCTCGGTAATTAAAATTCCTAGAAAAATTCAGGCCAAACTCCCTCCCAAAAAGGAATCCGAAATAAAATTCAAGGTAAAAACTATACAATTTCACTCATCAAGACTTAATCAGTTTATGGATAACATTAAAGTCAAAGGCAAACTGTGCATTTTTCACTTGATTAATCATTTCAGTTAATTAAAAAAAATCTGCTGCGTTGATGATACAGTATTGTTTCAATTATAAATATGCTAATCCCGCGAATTTAACACCTGTTTTGTAATAAATAAATAAATAAATAAATACTTTTATTGAGGTGTGTGTGGCCCATAGAGGGTTAAGCTGGAAAATAAATTTATTGTCATAATTAATTCTACATTATTGGAAAAATTTACGAAAACTACAATACGTCGAAAGATTCAAGCCAAAAGAAAATTCATACTGTTTCTGGTAAAATTTTCAAAAATTCGTAAAAAAAAATTCAAGCCAAACCTAATTCCAAAAACAAATGCACATCATTTTATATATATATTTTTTCCAACAATAAAAATTTTCTACTGAGGATTTCTCTTACCGTCAGCCGAGACGAAACTCTTGGCAGCAGCGGCAGCGAGATACAGGAACGAGATCAACAGGTTGACGGTAGCCGGTTGCATAACGGACACAAATGACCTGCTCCAGCCGTTTTTTTTTTGTTTCGGTTTTTATTTCAACAGTGAAATTCGGACAGCAGATGGACAATACATACAGTAAAAGTTAAAAAAATCTCCTAGAAACAAACAAACAAAAAAAAAATTATGAATATCGTAAAAACATCGAAAGGATACACAGCGAAACTTCTATCATCATCATCATCACCATCATCAGGATAATCCCGGAGTCTGTCCGTAATCCTATTAGTTAAATCCGGCACAAAAAATCCTATCTATGGATCCAGGGATCACTAAATAAATACATCGTTGTAATTCCATTTCGTCACTGGAAAAAAATTTGAGTTTTTTTCCCCCCGAGACTAAATTTCTGAGCACTTTTTTTTTTCTCTCGTCAATTACTAGTCATCAGCTGGCTGCGGAGTCGTCACTGGGAAGCATTGGAAATAAATTCCGATTTAATGGACATTAGAAAAATAAATAAAATAAAAAATCCGAAAGAGAGCACGCGGTCAAGCAAAATCGCATGCCGCCACTGCCACCACCACCGAACTGTGTGGCAATGATGTAAAATAAAATAAAAAAAAAGCGTTAGCTTTTACGCCACTGTCCAGGTGCGACTAGTATGGTTTTTTGTTCGGGCGGGCTTCTCGAGGTACCCGTGAGAATGATTCAGTATCGCGCATGCGCGCGTGAGGGCCATTTTATCCCGCCCTCTCTCGCTTTTTTTTTCACGCACGTAGGAGCTTTTCCTTTTTCATTTTAGGGAAAAATAACAAAAAAAAAAAAAAACCTGTAAAAATCCCTAAAAATAAAATAAAGCGCTACAAAAGAGATATACGGAAAAAGTCTCTTTCAGGAGGATACGGAAGAGAATTTGATTTGGTGAGAAGCACCAAGGCGAAAAAAGGTTGCTATTCGATGAGTTTTCTCTCTAGTTGGCGAGAATTCCTCTCTCGATGGCGACACATTTGGCGATGTTTTTTGGGTTTTTAACTTTTATCGTTCAGGATGAAAGTGGGCGTTTGGGCGATTTTTGACGCCGAAAAATTCAGAAAAAAATATTTAACGATTTAGAATGTGTTATAGAAACTTTAGATAGAATTTATTTAAAAAAGAAAATAGCAGTTAGGAATTTAAATGCCAATTTAGGCGTCACACACCCACGTGCTATTTACACTTGTTTACGATTACCTGAAACTTTTCCTACGGAAATTAATACCGACTCGGAAATATTCTTATCTTTAATATCAGAAATATTTCAATCTTTTCGGAATTTTTAATGAATTTTTATCGTGTTATTTACCAAAATAAGATCGACAGTTATACTGATGACGATGATGATTGTTAATTATTATCTTTTTGAGTAATTGATAAAGCAGTGTTGAATTTTTTTTTTATTGTTTGTATTCGATTGTTATTGAAAATAACAATAAAAACAACAATAATCAAAATAACAAAATTTACTAAAAAATACTGATTTAGTGAAATTAAACATCGTAACTGAGAGAAGCACCAGAAAATTACGTTTGTATGGAGGAATGTTAGAAATAAACAAAGTTTGAAGAAAATATTGTTGAAATAATTCAAAAATATATTGTTGAAAAAAATCCATATTGTTAAAAAAATATTCATACCGTTGCTGAAAACACCAATAAAAAGTTGCAAATAATAATTATAATTATAAATAAAAGAATAAATAAATAGAATAAAAAATGCACTGTTGAAAATATTTAAAAATATATATTCTCGTGAAAAATACGCTTAAGAACATACTGTCGCTGCAAGTAATATGTGTTGCTGTAAAATATATATATATTGTTGCTAGAAATATTTAAAAATATGCATTGTTGCAAAATAATATTTCGAAATATGCATTGTTGTAAAATAATATTTCGAAATATGCATTATTATGCAGCACGGATATTCCTTTCTCGGCAGTGACATTTTTGGAGATATTAATTATATTAAAAAATATATTGTTGAAAAAATTCCGTATTGTTAAAAAATAACATGTAAATATTTCTAAAAAATATGTTTTTAGAAATGTCTAACATCAATAAAATTATTTTTGCAAAAAAAAAAATAAATTTCAATGCATTTTTGTTGAAAATTTAGCAAAGAAAATATTCTCACTAAACATACTGTTAAAAATATGCTGTTTCTGAAAATATTGCTACAAGTAGCTTATTTTTAATAATGTATTGTTCCTAGAAAAAATATATTGCAAAAATATATACAATATAGTATATATATACAATAATAAAATATATTAAAAAATATATGCATTGTTGTAAAAAGATATATTTCTAAAACTAGTGAATATAATACAGAACGAGAGTTCCTATCTCGGCGGCGACATTTTTGGCGATGTTCTTTTGAGTTTTAAATTTTTCCCCTTTGACTCTTCTGGGGAGATAAAAAAGTGGGCGTTTGGGCGATTATTGACGCCCAAAAATCAGGAGAAAAATTATTTTACGACTTGGGAGGCATTATTGAAACTTTAGATAGAATTTATTTAAAAAGAAAATATAGGATAGGAAATTTTTGAAAGTGAATTTGGGCGTCACGCCCACGTACTATTTGCATTTGTTTACGGATACGTGAAAATTTTCCTACGGAAATTAATATTGACTCTTGGATATTCTTATCTCTCAATGTAAGGACGATATTCTCTTGTTTTGAGTGAATTTTCACATGGATTTTTCAGTGGTTTTTATAAGACAGAGTGGGTTATATACTGATGACGATGATGATCAATAATTATTATTACAGTCGACGCTCGTTATAACGACAGAGCGCGATAGCGACCATTCAATTACAACGACCGGTAGGATAAATCCCAAATGTTTCTATATAATGACTATCATGCTTTCCTTTCGATATAACGACCCTCCAAATATAAGGTCCGTTTTCGACGGGACGAAGGAAGGGGTTGTTATATCGAGAGTCAACTGTATTATCATTTTTTTAATAGCTTATATAGCTTTGTATTAGCGTGTGATAAAAGTATCGAAACTTTTCTATAATATAGATGTTAGTTTCGAGCTGTGCAATGAAATTAAATCGCAACATAGCAATATTGGAAAATGACTCCTCTTGCGACAGTTTAAAATGAACTGAAATATATTGTTGTTGAAAATATTATTGGAAATTTTCCAGAAATAATGTAGCTGAAAATATTGTTAGAGATGTCTAAATATACTGGGTGTTTAAAAAAGAATCATCCGATTTAAAAAAAATCATAACTAGTCAGCTTTTAATCCGTTTTGCTCGAATAATGTATCGGTAGAACGAAGGAAATCTCGAGTTTAGCGCAGTTGCCGACAGGTAGCGCTAACGATCTTCCTTCGGCTCCGCCACTTCAGTGTTTGTCGAGATGGCGACTGCATAACAGAAATCGTTTTGTGTTCTAAGCTTCGCGAAGTGCGAGTCCGTAACAACTGTTTATCGTGATTTTCGTCGACAATACACTGGTGTTGAACTGCCTACCGCTCAGAGCATTGAGCGATGGTATAAACCAGTGTTTCCCAAAGTGGGCAATATCGCCCCCCTGGTGGACGATGGAATGGTTCAGGGAGGCGATAGAAGCTATGTATTTTAACACGGGATTCTATGGGTTCACTTGAGTTGGGGGGCGATGAGAGAAAAAGTTTGGAAAACTATGGTATAAACCATAGTTTCCAAACATTTTTCGTCCCATCGCCCCTTCTTCAGAAATTTTTTTCTCACATCGCCCCCCAACGCAATCTAACCCATAGGATTCTATGTTATACCCGTAGCTTCTACCGCCCCCCTGGAACATTTCATCGCCCCCAAGGGGGCGTTAACGTCCACGTTGGGAATCACTGGTATAAACAATTCCGATCCACGGGTTGTCTGTGTAAAGGGGAATCCCCTGGCCGTCTTCGCATGTCAGATGAAAGTGTGGAGCCCATCCGACAGAATTTCGCACGTAGTCCACAGAAATCCACTCGCAGTGGATGTGAAGATCCTCACAAAAGTTTGGGACGAATTTGATTACCGTATGGACATATGCAGTGCATTCCCAGGTGGACATATTGACCACCTTTAATTTGGTTTGTAAAAAAACTTTGATTAGCCATGTAATATAAAATTAATTTTAAGTGGCTATGTGTTTAATATTTTTCGTAGTATAAGCTTTTCAAATCGAGTGATTCTTTTTGAAACACCCTGTATATTGTTGATGAAAACGTTGTTAAAATATTTATTAAGATAGAATGTTGCTAAAAATATTTTAAAAATTTATTTTTGTAAATTTTTTTTTAAAATATGTATTGTTGCTGAAAATATTTCTAAAAATATATTGTTGCTGGAAGTATTTCTAAAAATGCATTGTTGCTGAAAATATTGCCAAAAATGTATTGTTGCTGAAAATATTTCAAAAATTTATTTTTGTAAATTTTTTTTTAAAATATGTATTGTTGCTGAAAATATTTCTAAAAATATATTGTTGCTGGAAGTATTTCTAAAAATGCATTGTTGCTGAAAATATTGCCAAAAATGTATTGTTGCTGAAAATATTCCAAAACTGATTGTTGCTGAAAATATTGTTAAAAATACTTAAACAAATGTATTGTTTCTGGAAATATTAATAAAAAGAAATTGTTGCTGAAAATATTTCTAAAAATATATTGTCAAGGAAAATATTACTAAAATCTATTGCTGCCGAAATTTTGCTAAAAATGCATTGTTGCTGATAACATTGCTAGAAGTATATAGTTGCTGCAAATAATACTAAAAATGCATTGTTGCTGAAAATATTTCTAAAAATACATTGCTGATGAAAATATTGCTAAAAACATTTCAAAAAAGATATCGTTGCTCGCTAAAAATGCAATCTCTTGCTGAAGATATTTATAAAATTGTATTGTTGTCGAAAATATTTCTAGAAATATATCACAGCTAAAAATGTGTAAAAAAGAAATATATCGTTGCAGGAAATATCGCTCGAAACCGGTATGGATGCGAAAAAAACCACGGAAACCACCGCCGATAACGTTCGAAAAAACGTTATTTCTCGGAGAATAATTTGAAATATAATATCGTGCTACATAAAACGCAAATTCAATGTAAAACATCTCTGAAAACAGAAACAACAAATAACATCGCATTTTCATCGACCGTAGAAAAAAACACGAATAAAATTAAAACATGTCAACATTAAAATCGTATCAATGTATTACAACAAATCGCGTCTCTTCATCATGCATATGATTTGCACAATATTGTACACATTATCCCAAGAAAGAATAAATAATCTCACTCAAAACAAGAGGTCATCATTGGTATTCCGTATTGTATTCTCATAATATGGAAATTTAAATAATATAAAAAACAATTTTTTTTTCTATCTCTTTACCTAAAGAAAAGATAATTCGAGAGAAAGAAGATAAAAGAAAATCAAATCGAGATCTTTTGTCGCGATGTCAAGAAATTTGCAAGAAAAATAAGTAATTTCTATGAAGTCTAAAAATAGAGAGAGAGAAGAAAAACGAATAAAATATGCAAATGAGTAGCGTCACATTAAGGCTAAGATTCGTCGTCGTCGTCGTCCAGATGAATAGAAATTTCTTTCCGTCTTGCACCGAGACTACCACAATTGACTATTCATCGCCAAAAAAATAATTCCTCGTGGCGTTGATCTCCGAAAACGCGCGGAATTAAAATACAGTCGACGCCGCTTAATGTGATCACATCACAGGAACTCGGAATTCCTGATAAGAATGACCGAACGATACGCATATCCGAAGAAAAGTTACGGTTAATGCATTACACGCCGCGTAATGTGATAACATCGGGACTCCGGGTATTCTGATTATAATAACCACACGATATGTATATCCAAAAAAATTTGTGAGTTCGGTGACCATACATCCCGTTTGGTGGAACAGGAGGTGTGGCAAACGGGTATTGGTAAAACATGACATCTAAATTGTTTCTTTCTAACATGTGAGGCGTTATAATAAAACTGTCTAAGTGGGGGGGGGGGGGATTCAAGTATTACGACAGCATCGACGGGAGAGGGAGGGGCTTCGGGGTTTAGTGACCTTTGATGATGGGGGGGGGGTTGAATGATGATTGTTATCAACCACGTTTTATAAAAATATGAAATATTCTTCATGGCATGTTACTCGGTATGCCAAAAAACATGAAACACCTTTACCTAGTTTGTGAGCACTTGAAGTGACATTCCCCCTAATGATAAGTCCTCTATAGAGCCACTTCAGCGATCTCTAAATGTTCCGCGGATCATTAAAGTGATCTGGAAATGTCTCGGCTCTGGAACTGTGCCGAGCGTCCGTCACTCAAGTGAACCGTAACTATGGCACGGATAATTTAAGTCATCTGAGAATGTGCCGCGGACAACTTGAGTCAGTTTATATGACCCATCTTGAGTGCCACTGCGAACCAATTTACTGTCACGAACCATAGCTCAAGAATCCCTGGCTTTAAGAGGGTGTTTACGACCAATTTCGGAAGCCATTGCGAATCACGTTTTGATCGCGACCCCTCTGGCTGAAAGTAGATTTGTACGATTCATTTTGGGAAGACATTGCGAATAAAGCTTCCGTCGTGCCACATAGGTTTAAGAATACTCAGCTGTAAGTGGGTTTACACGACCCATCTCGTAAAACCTTGCGACCCAAGTTTGGGTCACGACCCAGAGGTTGAGAGACCCCTGACCTGAATTACAGGGAGAATCGCAGTGAATTTCTTGAAAACAAATTTTGAGTCCTCAGCTTTCAAACAGCACTGTAATTAATAAAAATTGATTATAATAACATGTACAGGCACGTGATTATAATAAGCGAAGTCGACTGTATTTCAATTTCAAAAAATAATTATATATCGGGTCCTTTCTCACCAAGATCAATAATACACTAGAATTTCATTTTTTTTAAATACCGTATGATATAAGCCCCCTCCCTTCCTTTCCGCCTCCATGAGGGAGGCCGACGGGGCTCCAGTTTGGGAGCCCATGATCAATATTTCTACTTTTTTTTGTATTTCTTAAACTGTGAATTTAGTTCCACGAAGCTCGGAGAAAACGGGGACTGGGAGGAGGAGCTACAAAAATTTCGACTTAAAGACCCGCTTTAAACGGGGAGAAAATAGAGCGGTTCATGAACTTGATAAAAAAAATAATTTTATACCGATTATACGTTATATAGTGCGTCCCATAAATTCGGAAATTGTTTAAAAATCCATAAAAATTGAAAGAACTGCGTGCGGTGCTTGCGAAAAACTTATTCTCACGGGGTTGGTTATTTTTTATTTTTTTTTTTGGTATTAAAGAATTTAGTTCGCGTTTTTGTCGATAGATGGCACTGGAGGAAAAACTGACCTGAACCTTTCTTCAACCTTTTCCGTGTCCGAAACGTGCGTTGTTTCAGCCGGCGATTTGCGGCTGAGGTAGAATGACTTCGCCAACAGTGCTTCCACCACAATGAAAACTTTATGTAAGCGCCAGTAATAAGAGAATTCAGAGATGAGCAATTAATCATACGCCCGGCAGTTTATAGGACTCTGATTTGCATATTTCCTGTGATTTGATTTCTTGCAGTGCCATCTATGGGAAAAAATCTGAAATATTTCTTCTGTCCAAAAAAACAATCCCCTTCCGCAAACTGCATTCGAGTATAAACAATTTCTCTTTCAATTTTTTTTATAAATTCTTAAAATATATTATTTTAATTATCGAGTTTATCAAACATGTTATTTTCAATTAAAATTTTAATTATTTGAAAAAAAAATCAAATCAAACCTTTCAAGTAGCAGTGATGAAATACACATACAATCGAATCCCGTTTTAACGAATACCGTTATAGCGAAAATTTCAATGAACACTTTTCTAATCTGTCGGATCATAGGAATAATGCTAAAACCTGGGTTTCCTTTATAACGAAATTTCGTTATAACGAAGTGATTTCTCAGGTCTCTTGGAATTCGTTATAATGGAATTCAACTATAGCTTACTTAAGAGAATTTTTTTCAGCAACGACAAACCCAGACACTTAAAACGAATTACTTGTTGAAACACATTTTCCTCATTATCCTTACTTTAGGCCTGCTTTCATTCATATCATACCGAGCACAACTCAGGTCTACGGCCATGGGCCTATTGCAATTTACTACCCAGTGAGTTATGCCGGAAGTGTAAGCATGTGTACCTAACAGTCCGAGTGCGTATCTAGTGTGGTGTGCGATTTTTCAGTGCTGCCAGCTATACGTCAGAAGTGAAGTGTAATAATTCAATATTTGTACCGTTTGTAGGTCTGTTGCGAGACTTTGGGAAGATCGGCATACATTCGTGACTCAAATTTGGGAACCAACTTCAAGTGACAACTACTTTGCATCTGCTGTAATTCGGAAAAAAATAAGTAAATCTATTTCATATAAAGAAAAAAAGCATTTTCTTGTGATTATATGCAACTGCATATGCATTTGTATATTTTGCCTTTTTCATCATTAATGCATATAAATGCATAAAATCAAAGAATTTTCAGTATGTGTGCATATTTTTGAAGGTTTATTTAATTTAAAAATAATTTAATTAAATTAATAATTTAATTAAATAAATATTGTTCATAATACTTTCATAACGTCGGTTTTTTCCTCCGCAGGTTAAATTTAGTGAATTAATTCATATTTATTAAGTATTTTACGAATACTAATCGCTTTATTGTAAGGCTATTTTCTAGAGATATGTCAAAATGTTAAATTTTTCATAGAAATAGCGTCGAAATTCTTTTGTTACTGGCATTTTCGTTATTGAGCAGCGACGCCAAACTGAAAATTAAAAAAAAAAAAAACCTGAATAAAAAATATGTAGTAGTTATTTGCATATGCGGTATATAATGTATACGGTATAAATATGTATGAGGGGATATTTTTTGTAAATGAATGCATATGCATTAAGAAATGTTAAAGATTCATTTTAAAATACATCTACATAGTGGTTTTTTTGAATGCATATTTTGTCATTTTTTGTACATATTTCGGAATTTGACTTTTTTCAAGATTTCTAGTGCATATTCTGGGGTGTTTAATGCATGTTTTGTGATTTTCAGTGCATATTTTGGCATTTTAAAGGCACATTTTCGCATTTTTAAGTACATATAATCGGGGCTCTAATTTCAATAAGCATTCCACGTAAGACACTCAACCCTTCCCAACTATTCCCATTGTATTAGGTTGCCCCGGATCAGATTCCTGGGAAATCCTCAAAAATGGAGAAAGCTGACCAAAAAAAAAACATATATACAGTCGACCCCGCTTATAACTTTCCCACTTTTAACGTTTCCCGCTTAGTACGACTTATTTTCGTGCGTGGTCTTTAGGTAATTCTCATTAAGATTTCCCCGTTTAAAATGCTTTCCCGCTTACAACGTTTCTTTCATGACGGTTTTTGAAAAACGTTATAAGCGGGATCCACTGTATGTATATTTAACTCGATTCATGAACGAAATACAAATCTAAAAAAAAAAACAACCTTGAAATTTTACCCCACGAGTAACTGAATATGAAGGAGGATTGTTTATTAGAGATTCTACTCTTCTAATTCCGTGAAAAAATTTACAAATCCTTGAAGACACAAAACTATGCAGGGAATTTCTTTTTAAATTTGCTTCAGTTTCTTTTTTGCTTTCAACTTCTTTTATAAGTTTTATTTTTCGGTTCAAAAAAACAAAAATCCACAATAAGTTGAAATTGGAAAAATATCTAGTTTATAAATTTTTCCACAATAGAAAATTTGTGAAGTTAGCTTCATTGCAAATATCTCCATGCTGCAGCAAAGACAACATATGCAAAGATCAATCGATTTAAAAAAAAAATTTAGTCGGATTTTAATACTACGCTAATTATTTTTAACGTCATTCCACTTATAGCGCGAGTTTTTGATGGTTTATCCATGCGAATTTCGCTACTTTGAGGTAAAATATGTCGTTCTATCATCCGCAGCGGGTATAATCCACGTATGCAAATTTCATACATCAGCAATGCAATCTCAAAAAAAAATTCAACCAGTCAGAGAAATAATAATCCGCAGATAACACGCAGTAGTATGCAGTGAATTTCGCTTACAATGTTTCTGAAAAAACCCACCATAAAAAAAAAAGTTGTAAGCAGGAAATCACCGTAAACTGAAAATCTCGATGAATATTATTAAGAGTCAGCACGAATAAAATAAGCACGATAAAAAATTTTAGTTAAATTTAAATTTAAAAAATTACAAAATTTTTGTCGGACTGGATTGTCGTGGAAACCTCACGCACAAGAACGATAAAAAAAAAAAAATCACATCGGAAATCTCTCGCCTAAACAGAAACCTAGTTTGGCTCCATTTGGCGACAAAACTCCTCACGGCGAGAGAGATAGAGAAAGATACATGGAGTTAACCCCACGACAGCGTCGCGAGGGGTGTGGACCCGCAAAACAAACCAATCACCGAAGCTTTCTCGCATCTCCATGGAAACCATCTACGGCCCTTTGGGACGCTCCGTGCCGCGATGGGGCGGCGGAGAAGAGGGGGGGGGGAGCGCGACTCCTTCGCCCGGTCATACGTCCGTCATAGCAGAACAGAAGTGGGAGTGGGGGGGGACGGACGATGGAAATAATAATAATAATAACATACTTTACAATATTCCCCAAACGGGACGGTGGCCCCACATTCCCCCCCCCCATCACCATAAAAGGTAAAAGACGTTTTTGGGGGAAGAGCTGGACGGAGACGGGTGGGGTGGGTGGGCCCCAGACAATCCATCATTGCAGCACGAAGATGAAAGTACTGCGAAGGGGCGTTGGGGGGGGGGAGGGGGGTCGCAGCTCGTAGAAAGATGATCCACAAAAGCGTAGGTTAGCCGGAAAGTAATTATGGATAGCACGTTCTTTGTAACACCGCCATCAAGAGCTGGAAAAGATGCGTTATTACGCTTCTCGGCAACAATGTTGTACAAAGCCGCATGAAGAAGAAGAAGAAGAATGAATTACAATCACACTCATACACACACCCGCGAAGAATATCAAGCTGTTAAAATTTAAATCACCGAATAAGAGGCAATGATCTTGTTGGTTGGCGCGATCACAGACCGAAATCATAAATAGGATTTATATGTTCCGGGATTTTCTGGAGGAGATTTCTCAAGTTAAAGCGTCCCGTTTTCTCGTTCCCGAAAATTAATTAAAGTTTATATTATTCAAGGAAATTTAAATCGTAATGAATGCCATGAAATAATTGAAATTTCTATATTTTCAGTTAAAACTTCTTTTTTTTTTCTCGTAACTTATCACCTGATGGTGATATTTAGGTATTTATCAAGCATTGTGGTGTGTATCGACTGTTCTTTCCTTTGCTGGGACGAACGAGGCACGTGCCCAAGGTGGGGGGAAAGAGGGCTAGAATTTATCCAAAACGAAAAAATATATATTATCTAATTTTTAGGATATGTATATTTCCTGGAATTTTACATCGATCGTCGAGAAATTCTGCATGTATACCAAACGGGACCTGACTTGAACGATAGGCTACTTTAAAAGTTCGTCAGAGCAGGGCAAATGCCCGAAAAACATTCGGGCAACAATGGTTTCTCAGCCTCAACAATCAGTTTCGGAATGTTTACTTTCGTTACCGTGGTTCCCCAGCAATTCGTTTCAGACGTGTATATGCCTTTACAATGGTTGTCACTTCATTAATGCTGCCAGTGTGTGTGTATATATATATATATATATATTATGCATATTAGTTTATTTTTTTATAAGGGTTCGTCACACATTTTCAATCCTCTTAGTAATTGAAGGAAAAACCCGGGCAGCGCCGGTTATTACACCTAGTATACATATAAAATTGATTTTCCGTCTATATGTTGTCTATATAAATCTACAATTTCAGATCTATCGTCACGAAATTCCGCATATATGCCGGACTGAGCAGGACTTGAACGATAGGCTACTTTAAAAGCTTGCCAGAGTTGGACAAAAAAAACTGTCGGGCAACAATGGTTCTTGGGCCTCAACAATGACTTTCGGAATGTTTACTTTATTTACCGTGGTTCCAAACAATGCGTTTAAGACATGTATATGCCTTTTCAGTGATTTGCCACTTCTTTAATGCTGGCAGTATATGTATACCAGGTTATTCTTTTATTATGGTTTTTTTTTTCAATCCTCCCAGTAATTGATGAAAACACGATTACAGCGCCGGGTATTGTAGCTAGTAGTCCAATAAAACACACAAACCGTGACGCCATATTGGTGTAAACCGCCGGTTGGAGCAACACAATAGTGACGCTTCGGATAGATTAACCTTTAGCGGCCCTATGTCGAGGTAGACTCGACATGAGATGTAAACACTGTGCGTGTGAGTGTTGTGTGTTAAAACACTGTGCACTGATCATGAAACGTATAGAAAATCCACGTATGCATGAAATGGAACTGTTAGGTAAAAGGGTAACGATTGGATATTTGTATTGATTGTAGGTCTGTTGTTCTTTGTGGGGAGTTTTTTTTTTATTTTCTAACGGGGAGATCGGCTCGCATTCGCTCCTAGAAGTTGGGATCCACAGAAGGCCAACTTCAACCGATCAGTACGGTGGCACCGGTGGGGTTCGAATCCGGCACCTCACGGTGCATCTCCTGTCGACTGTAGGAAAAATATTTGAAAAGATAATTGCACAACGAATTGTATTTGAGTTAGAACAAAGTTAATTGGATCAATGACCACCAATTTTGGTTTCAGACATGGTGTCTTCACTGAACACGCTCTGGTTGCCATTGAGCAAGAAATTAATACACACAGAAAAAGAAAAAGCACGACATGGCAATCATAACTCTTGACGTTCAAGGGGCTTTCGATTCTGTTAAATATCCAGTTAACCGCAGCAGATTAAATGAGGCTCCAATTTCCTCCCAGCTAAAGAAAATAGCTGAAGACGTCCTTTCTAACCGTACAGTTTCAATAGTTACTGGCAGTGGAGCAGAGTCGAAACAACTAACTCAAGGTTGCCCACAGGGGTCCTGCTCTGGCCCACTATATTGGAATCTGGTACTTAACAACATCTTCAAGCTCAAGTGGCCAAATAACGTGCGGGTCCAGGCCTATGCGGATGACATTATCGTATTGGTCTCGGGCCCCACGGTGGAGGGAGTTGGTAAAAACGCCTCCAGCGTCCTGGCTAACTGAGAACGGCCTTAAATTAGCCACCAACAAAACAAACTTTCTATGGGTCTCCCCCAAAGGAAAACGTCCGCCACAAACTCGTTCGTCAAACAACTTCATCAAGAGACTCCGCAAAATTAAAATTCTGGGTATCCATTTTAACGACAAATTGGACTGGAAAGACCATATCACAGAGCTGAACACAAGATCCAATCAGCTACTCACGAGGCTTCACTGCATAGCAGGCAGGAATTGGGGAATCAACACTAGGATGAGCAGGACTCTTTACATCACGGTCGCACAACGTATTCTGGTGTATGGAGCTGCCATATGGGGAGCCAATGCTACCGTATCACTACAGAAGCGCCTTGACTCAATTCAGAGGGGAATATCTGCTATATATCTCTAAGGCCTACTCAACTACGCCCACAAATGCACTCCAAGTCATACAGGGATTGCCCCCCCCCCCAGTCAGTCTCCTGGTAGAATGTGAAGCCAAATTTAGCCTCTTGACCCGTCTGAAAACTCCTGTTACGATGGGGAATGGCGAGACACTTTCCTACGTCAAGACGGAAAGGAAAAATCACAGGATGGTCCCAGCATCCTTCACAATCTGTGGAGGAGAGCCCCGTTGACCTAAAAGGGGAAATACACCCACAGGCTCAATATAAGATCTACACCGATGGCTCCAAGACTAAGCATGGAGTGGCTTCGGCCATGGTTACCTTTCAGGATGACTTGGAGATAAGTAACTGCAGCAATAAACTCAACGATCTAAATACGGTATTTCAGGCGGAGCTGTTTGCGCTGCTCACAGCTACGCAACAGGCAAGCGCCAGCAAGAAAGAAACACACATTCTTTCTGATTCACTTTCTTCGTTATATGCGGTTCTAGACCCCCCTATCACGCCACATGATGGCTAGAAAAATTAGAGACCTGTTACTGCCAAATAGACATATCTATATCTCGTGGATCAAAGCGCATAGTGGAAATACTGGGAATGAAGCAGCTAATCGGTTAGCCAAAAGAGCGACCGAAAGACCAGGAAAAGATTTCTCTATCCTTCTTCAAAAGTCGTGGGCCATGAAGAAGTTGCAAAATGATCTGTTACAGAAATGGCAATCACGATGGTCAAGTGACACGAAAACAGGTCCTAAGATCTATGAAGTTCTCCCACAAGTTAAATGCTCTAGTTATGGCTGGTCTAGAGAGACTATTTTATTTTTTTCAGAGCATGGCCCCTTCCCCTCTTATCGTCATCGTTTCCATAAGAGTAGGTTTTCAAGCATGTGTAAATGTGGAGGGGAGGGAACCGTCTTTCACTATGCTACGGCATGCGAGTATACCAAGGACTTTCATTTTGGCTCTACTAAGCCACAGAATTACACCACTTGGAAGAAACAGTTACTGAGAAAACACTCCAGAATCGAAAGAATTAAGCGCCTTATTAGATACGTCATTTCAAACGAAGACAAAATAACGGTCACGAAACAGTGCCAAAGTACGAATGTTTCAGCTCCTTCACAAGCTGATAACAACCCTTCATCAGACTCAGACTATGATCCTCTGGCATGAAATGCGATATTTTGGAATTGTCTCACGGTGTCTTTGTGCGCGACTTCTGATAGACAATGAAGTTCCTTGATTCCCGTTGCTGTCAATGGACAATGTCGCCTGTCTTGTATGTATTATATATATATACATGAGTATTTATATGCTTGTATATATATGTTTATGTATCTTATATATGTGTGTCTATAGTTATTTGTGGGCCCCCTTCGTGGCCTGCTGGCGACCTGCGTATGCACCTGCCCATGTAACCTCAACTTTTTGTCTTCTTATTCGCTGGTGGTCTTTTGGTGCTTAGTGCTCCGGATATTGAATCACTCTTCCACCATGGCCCAAACCCTCTGGGTGAGCAGCTTATATCCCCCTATGGGGACAGAGCGGGGGGCCATCGTCGGTTTCGGGACCTCGCGGTGTGAGTTCGTCACTATGACCACTCGACCACCACAATGGCTTATCATAACTGCTACCTCACCCCAGAGAGAATAATTTTATACTTCCATATTCCCGCTCAATGTATCCAGCATCCAAAACAATTTACATTCAACTCACATGAAACAACCACATTATTTAGATTTAGTTAGTGCCACATCATAGTCAGCACCACACCAATTAGACCTCAATGTGAATGCGGGAAAAAAATTATCTTCCCACATCAATAAATACAGAGTTAGAATTGAAAAATAAATGTCACTTGTCCCACGAACCAGTGAATATGGGAACCTACTGAGGTTTTTAACAACTTGGCTGATGCGAAGATGATTATTTGGAAAGAGAGAAAATTCAACTACCTTTTTGCGAGGAATCGAACCCACATTCCGGGTAAACGCCCCTAGATCACTAGACTAAAAAGGCAACGAATCTCTCAATCTTTCCTCGGAGCTCGTGCGAACTGAACGGACATGGACGGTCGGACCTAACTCGGGCCAAAGCTCACAATTGTTGACAATGCCACCAGATGGCGACTTATACAAGGATGAAGCCCCTCTCCGCTATACTTACATACGAAGGTGTTAAAAACCTTCGTATGGTAGCGGAGAGTGACGTCATCATTGTATAATAGAATCTACTGGTCCGCAGAAATCATGAGTGGTCCACTGAACGAATATTCTCTTCTGAATAACAATAACTCATTTTCCTAAATATATTGTCACGTAGAAGAGTGATACCACCAAGGAATGCAAAAACTATACTAGAATATTAGAACTGTACCCCCAAACCACCACTGTTGGTTCTGTGGCTTTATCGATAAACAAGTGTGTAAGTTCTTACATTTTCAGAAAACATTTTGCCAAGATTCAAACAGCAACATTGATTACGAGAAATAAATAAATAAATATATATATATCTTCACATAAATGCAAGTGTTTTTTTAGCATATTCAGCAAAAAATGACATTTTCAGGTACCAAACTGACTGTCGACGTTTTTCGCTACTGGTCACGCGGACCACCACAATTTTTTTTTTCGCGGTGGTCCGATTGTTTGATCACTGGTCTCAGCCCAGCGGGCTACCAATGATTTCGAACGCTGAAATACAGTATTCTCTGCTCATCAATTAGTTCGAAATGTGATGTATAATTTAATTCGGCGTTTTGCAGCACAAACACACACACACAGGGAACTAAGTATCATGCACGGATGAACACAAACACAATCAGAGTGCCCTTTTGCCTTTCAATCTCGATAAAATTATAATCGGCCACTGCTGCTGAGTGTCCATAGGAAAAAAAAGTAAAAATAACGAGAAAAACTTGAAAAAAATATTAATATGCACCTGATATCGAATATGGGATTTTCCACTGGCACTCTGTCCCCATCGACACACTATGATTCTTCCCACTTGATTTGTGAGAAATTTCGGAGGCCATACTAAATTAATGAATGATATCCGTGCATCAAGAAACATTGGGGAAAAATATTCTAAGCCTTAGGCCGGGATTACACTATAAAAGTTTGATAAAGGTTCTTTTATAAAACTTGAAAAATGCCACCAATAAGCGCATTGGTTACATTGCAGCGAATGTAATTGATACGATTATTGGTTGTATTTTTCAAGTTTTGTGAAAGAACTTTATCAAACTTTTACAGTGTAATCCCGGCTTTAGAGAGAAATAAAAAAAAAAAAATGAGAAAATCAAAGGAAAAATCGGGAATTTTTTTAAATATTGGAAACATCAGGAAATCACGATGATTATGAAAATAATAGTATCAAAACAGTCAGGAACTAATACGTAGCTCCACTAGAAAACCGCACTGGTTATGAAACTACATCAGACTGCCATGTCGCATGTCACAGATTATGACATTGACAGATTTCAGAAAAATGCTGTCATGAAACTAATATGAACAGATCCAATATTACAGTATTCCGAAACAGTTTCGGAACACTGATTGGAATACGACACGCATCTGAAAACGACACTGATTAAGATACTAATACGTATCAGAAAAATTGACAGAGTATGAAACATATTCATTTTCCTCTCCCCCCCCCCCACCCCCAGAGATTACCTTCACTGATGATGAACTAATACGTATCAGAAAACTGCACGGATCGATGAGATGTGAAAATATATTAGATTTCTGAAATCAGCACGGTTAAATTAAATGAAACTGACATATTTCTATCAGAAAGCTGCACTTTCCCAGTAATATGCGTCCTGACCTTATTATGAAACTAAAGCTTCTCATAAAACGGCGATGATTATCAAACTAAGATGCATCATAAAAAAAAAATTGTATGGGATAAAATTCATACGTATCAGAAAACTGCGCGTTGGTTTTGATACTAATACGCATCAGAGCAATTCACAGATATGTAAGATTAAACAGTGCCACGTATCATAACCCCCACTGATTCCGCTCAGAATCATTTCAGATCCTCATCCAAAGCAATTTACATTCAATCCATGCAAAATAACCACAGAAAAATAACTTTAAATGTCTCTTTAAAAAATCTCTCTCTCACTTCATAAATATTCATTATAAAATAATAAATTCAAATTAAATTTCAAATACATCAAATAAAAGGTTTTTTTTTATCAGTTTAAATCATTCAGTCAGAAATATAAGAGGAAAAATAAATACACTTGTGTGCGCAATTAAGAGAATTTGCACGTTGCGTCTATTTAAGGCATCATGTTGGGCGGCCGCACACTCCTCGATGGGTTTTTGACAGAGGGTTCCTGACTGCTAAGGAGATGTAGAGGTGAGATCTTAGAGCCCCATGTTCGACTATTCAGGGGAGCAGTTGGCCTCCGGTTCCTGTTCATGGACGACAACGCTCGCCCACATAGGGCTCACCTAGTCAACGATTATCTAGAAAGTGAGAATATTCAGCGCATGGATTGGCCCCAGTCAGATCTCCTGACCTAAACCCTATAAGAACATGTCTGAGACGCTCATGGGAGGGCAACTGCATCTCGCCACCCCCCCCTCCGAGAACCATCCCGGAGCTAAAAACTGCGTTTCTGCAGGACTGGGACCGATTGCCTCAGGGACTCCTCAACTGCCCCGTGTCCAGTATACCGTCACGCTGTGCGACCTGCCTGACTGTGACAGGGGGACCATACCCCCTATAAGGCCGGTATTACACTGTAAAAGTTCGATAAAAGTATTTTTATAAAACTTGAAAAATCCAACCAATAAGCGTATCGGTTGCATTTGCTCGAATGTAACCTATGAGCTTTCTTGGCTGGATTTTTTGAGTTTTATAAAAGGGATTTTATCAAACTTTTATAGTGTAATACCGGCCTTAGACCCATTTTCGGTTCCATCCCGCCACGTCATATTTGGCCATTCCGACAATGATGAGCTTCACTGACAATCATACGTGCGTACTATGACTTTCGTATGGCGTATTCCCTTTCTCTATTATAACTGTGTATTCATACCAAATTTAATTAAAATCTATCCATTACTTTTTTCCTTCAGAAATTCCACATAATGTGCTGATTCTCTTAATTTTGCACAGGAGTCTACATACACAGATATATAGATTAAATATATAAAATCCTATTCATTTTATTTCTTAGATTTCCCCAATGAATAAGAAAAAAAAATTATCCTATATATATATATTATCTGCTCATTAATTAGTTCCAAATACAATTTATAATTTAATTCATTCGCAGCAAGGAACCGAGTCTCATGCGCGGATGAACACAAACGCAATCAGACTGCACTTTTGCCTCTCAATCCCGATGAAATTATAAATGGCTACTGCCGACAATCTCCGCGGGAGGAAAAAAAAAAAAAAAAATTAGGAAAATAACGAGGAAAAACCGCAAAAATATATATTATTATACCACCCCGATAACGAATATTAGATTTTCCACTGGAACTAAATTAATCCACGAGTCAAGTGGGAAAAATCGGGAGCCATAATAAATAAATAAATGAATGATATCCATGCATCAAGAGACATTGGGAAATTTTTTCTCTTCCTTAACCCCTGAGAGAGAGAGAGAGAAAAAATGAATTTGAAATCAAAGGGAAACGAAGAAAAATATATTTTTTTTAAATGTATGTATTGATATATTTAAGGGGGGAAAAAATCGGATTATTTAAAGAATAAATTCGTTATTATTGGACAATTAGGAAAGGGGAAAAAAAATTGAGATGGAATAAAATTTGCCCTGGTCGTTCGTTCATTCGAGAATTATTTATTTATACATTCGTGGAATAATTCAAATGACAGTATTCTCTTTTTTTGTTGGAATTTGGAAGAGAAAAAATTTATGAAAAATTTATGTGATGAGTGTTATGAGAAATGGGATATTTTTAGATGGATTCTGGAATTTTATTCATGGAAAAAAAAATTTGAATTAAGGGGGATATTCATTAAAACTTATTTAAAAAAATAATTATTCCATTAGTTTTTTATCATTAAGTTTGCTTAATTAAAGAATTTATTGATAATTTTTTTTTTTTTTGGAATAAATTTTCTTAATATGATAAGAAATGACGCTTTTATAAGAAATGTTGAAGTCGAATTTTTTCCAATGATAATCTCGAAAATAAATGTCGTCTAAATAGCATTCGGATGGAAGTTCTATAACTGGCGTACATTTTTTATATTAGTTTCGTGATAATATTATTATTCCGAAACTAATTATACGAAAGCACTGATTTCTTACATAATTTCGTTTATCCCTAATTTCTGGTACCCGTTTCGTAATTTATTTAGTTTTCTCATATTAGGTTTGGTTCGATAATTACTTGGGTAGTTTTCTTAATTTGTAAACATCGAGGCATCATATTATCAGTTTTATACCAGTTCTTTTTTAGATCAGTTTTCTGGTATTTTTTAATGACCGGTACAGTTTTTCTGACATACTTCAAACAACCAGTCTAATAGTTAACAGTTGCGTAATGAACGTGTTTTCTGGTAGTTGCTTAATAATGTGATCAGTGTGTTTCGTGATACACTGGTCTCATAACCAAATTAGTTTCGTAATTAGTAGCTTTTATTTAAAATTACTTTCGTAACCAATCAGTTCTTTGATATATCTAGGTACCAAAGTAGTAGTTTCCTTCTCAAATTTTCCCTTTAAATGCGCAGTGTTCTCGTATATTCAAGTATGGAAGTAGCAGCTTTTTTTATTGAAATTTCCTCTCACATGCACATTTTCTCCAGTTTTCTGGTATATTCAAGTACCATTTTCTCATATATCCAAGTAGGGATCTCATATGTCTAAGCAATTTTGTTTTTTAATTTTCTTCGCAGTTTTCTCGTGTATCTAAGTAGCAGTTTTTCGCTTAAATTTTCCTTTTTGCTTAAAATTTAAATGCGCAGTTTTCTCATGTATCTAAGTATTAAAGAGCCGTTTCCTACTTAAATTTTGTATTATCATAATTTTTCCTCTGAAATGCGCAGTTTTCTCGTACATTCAAGTATAAAGTGGCAGCTTTCTTATTATAATTTCCTTTTAAATGCGCAGTTTGCTCATATGTCCATCAAAAAGTAACAGCTCTCTTTTAAAATTTTCCTCTTGAATGCCCAGTTTTTTCGTGCATCTCAGTATCAAAGTGGCGGTTTTCTCCTTAAATTTCCCTCTTTAATGCGCAGTTTTCTAAAACTGCGTGGTTCTATCTCACCTACTAATGAAAATTATTCAATTTATTGACGTCTTAATTCTCATTCATGTTTCTAAATAAAATAATTTTGGAGTCACCGAAATTTAACTGAAAAATCAAGTTTTCAGGGCAATTTCATTGCATCTATTAAGTGCGCATATTCATGATAATCACCAACCAATATTTTAATAACTGCGATATAAATTATCGGAATTATTGGAAATTCTTACGATAACTGCAAGTGAAAAATTACGATACATAAGTGTGATCTATAAAATTGATTTTTTTGTCTGATCTTTTCTCAACACACTGACTCAATTATGTGAACTGATTTTTACTATAATATATTGAAATATAATATTAAATATCATATAAATATAAGCATTAAATAAAAGCATACCAAAAAAAATCCGTGTAGGTGTCGCATTCCACATAATCTGAGATCAAATAGATAATATCCTGGTGGTGTTTCAAAAATAAAATGAAGGTCGTTTCGGACTTTGGTTCCAGAAATATGATAAAGTTCTCGGTCCACTTCTTGGACCAAACCACTGCGACACGATTTCTCCATTTTCACTGAAAAGCTATATTTTCGCCTTTCTCTTCTACCCCAACGACTTTTTGGTTTTCAATAATATTTCGTCCACAGATATTTCATTTCATCAAATCGTAAGATACCAAGCTTTTATAAGTGCAGGAGGAAATAAAACAAGTGTGAAATCTCACATATATACTGATACGTGTGATGTTTGTGACGTTTTCAGGCACCGGTCAGTATGAATGTATCGAAAAATATTTTTGGATGAAACATGTTTCATTTCAGGCTGTGCCAGAAATTAGTTACATGTTCAAAAAACAAGTAAAAAGTAACAAATTACAGTTAAAAAATTGAATTTTACACGCATGGGGGTCCGATGGAGATCGGATTTTTAAAAACGTTCCAAAAGCCATCGATAGGTGGAGCTGAGATGCAATAAGAACAATTCTTTTACAAAGGGAGTCCCCGCAGCAGATTTCTCTGTAACCGATGACTTTAGAAACATACAAAAACAATTTAAAAGGGCGTACAGTAACTTAAAATTTGCTTGGGAAGGGGGGGGGGGTCGTATACCTAAAAAATAGAGAAATTAACATTTTATACTGTCCCCTGTGCTCAAAAACCCAATTAGAAAGTTATTTTCCCGTCTCTTCTGAGGCCAACAAAAAAACATTTCACGCTTCTAAGCGCAGTATTCCCTGGGCTATTCGAGTTCAAAAATCGGGCAAAAAGGCAAAAATGAAGAAAAGCGTTTTCCGTTAATTTAATTACGCCAGTGGTTCTCAAACTTTTGTCACCAGCGGTTTTCTTGCCCAATTCAAGGTTGCTCGGCGGCTCCCAGAATACTTTGGTAGATATTTTTTCCCCCATATAAAATAACAACTTCGAAGCATGAATAGGCACACAAACAGATATCTCAAGCTCGAGGAGACGCCCTTGAAAGGTTGGCGACAACTGGCTTATGCTGTTCTTAACCCAACTTTTATCCGGTTTTTAGATACAAATATTTCACTTGGAAACGAGGATTTTTTTTTTCCGTTGGCCTAAGAAGAAACAGGGCAATAACTTTCTTTTTGGGTTTTTGAGCAGACGATTAATAAAAAGTTAATTAATTTATTTTATATATATATATATATATATAGTTGAATCCCGTTTTAACGAATACCGTTATAGCCAAAATCTTGTTTTAACGAACAGTTTTCTAATCCCCCCAGATATGTTTACATAGGGACAATGCAAAAATCTGGAATTCCTTTATAATGAAATCCGTTGTAACAAAGTGATTTCTCCGGTCTTTTGGTGTTCGTTATAACGTGATTCGACTGTATATACGAAAACTAAATATTTTTTTTTTTTGAGATTTTAAGTAACTGTACGTCATTCGAAAACTTTTTGCAATTTTTAAAGTATGTTGCCAAAGGCAGAGATAACTGCTGCGCAAACAGTTTGGGACAGCCTGTAAAGCAGAAGTACTTGCAATACTTCAAGTTTGGATTGTTTTAAAATGTTCGTAGTACCATTTAATTATTTCCGCGTGCAATAATGCTTAGGGTAATTTTGTGCTAAACGTTGCGGTGAGTGGCCACAAATAGATAACACCGTCACAAGATATCACAGAATAATCACATGTCCACCGAAGTGTTCCGAAAATATTTCGTCGCGCCAGCAATGGTCACAACTCCACACTTGAACACGTGTCATTCCATTCGAATTTGGTTTGGGAGGCAACCACCACCACCACCAATGGTTTTTAACAGCTGGCTGATGCGAAAATGTATATAGGGAAAAGAGAAAATCCAGCTGCTCTTGCGGGGAATCGAACCCACGTCCTCATACTTGCCGTATGAGCGCCCGAGACCAGTGGTTCTCAACTTTTGGAAGTCAACGGCCCGGTATATTTCAAATACAAATACAACGCCACAACAGGCAAATTGCCCAACGAGGTGGCTGACTTAAGACATCATGGATCCCCGAGCCATTTTTTGGAGGCCCTACCTACTACTGCTACACCATACACACACCCGCGGAACCCCCAACCAATGTGCGTGTACGTGTAGTGCAACCTGACGTAAAGTTTGTTTCTGTGTAATGCTTGTTATGTGTAGTGCTGCCATCTGCCACCAGTTTTTTTCTAACTATGAGTGAAGTGTTATGATTGAATGATTTATCGTTGTAGGACTGCTGCTCTCTGTGGCGAGACTTTTTAACGGGGAGATCGGCTCGCATTTGCGCCTTGAAGTGGGGAACCACAGAAAACCAACTTCAGCCGACCACCACTGTGGGGTTCGAACCCGGATCCTCGCATCGCGAGTCCGTCACTATAACCACTCGACCACCACAGCGGCGATTCTTTTGTGTAAGTGAAATGCTCGGTCATACACGCAGCTGACGAGAAATTAATGGGGAAAAATGAAACCGCGAATCCCTCACGGCTCGGTGTGACTAATGTTAGTGCCCGGTACTGGGCCGTGGCCCGGCGGTTGAGGAAACACAGCCGTAGAACGTTTAGACTACCAAGGTCACGAATATCTCTCTTTAGAGCTCGAGTGCAAGTGAACGGGACCTTACATGAACGGGTGGACCTAACTCAGGTCAAAGCTCACAATTGCCGCCAGATGGCGACTCGTCCGAAGATGATGTCACTCCGCCGGTATGCATACGGAGGTTTTTCTTAAAAGCTGGCTGATGCGAAGATGAATTTAGGAAAGAGAGAAATGTCAATTTTGTAGTCTTAGTGGTTTAGGGCGCAGTGAGAGGAAGCGGGCACGATTCCCCGCAAGAGCACAGTTGGATTTTCACTCTTTCATATATACATCTTCGTAAAAAAAGATTCATCGTTTGAAAATTCCATGGTAGTACAGTAGAATCTCTCTTACGAACACCGGTGGGACAAAAGAAAATTCGTCCGTAAAAGACGGGTGACTGTTAAATAAGGGTGTTGAAGTACATAATTTCATAAAACAAGGGGAAATTATTATTTGAAGGGGGTGGCCGTTAAGAGGGCTTTCACTATATTTTGAAAATTTTTATAACGCGATTTTGTTTTCTCGGAAACGCAATTTTCTCATGCACGTAATTTTAACTGTTTTTTTAGAAATATTTATTTTTTCATTTTTTTTTATATAGAAATAATTATTTTTTCATAATTCAACTTTGTTTCTTTGGAAATAACATATATTAATAAATTTTTCTGGAATTATTTTTTGAATAAAATCTTGTTTTTTTCAGAAATGTTAATTTTTTCAACAAATTTTTGTTTTGGAAAAAATATCACGCTTTTCAGAAACAAATTTACTTTTCAGACGAAACGAATTTATTTTTCTTAAAACAAAAACTTCTTTTTCTAATGAACAAAATTTATACATATTTTTAGAAAAAAGAAAGTGCTCTTCAGAATGAAAATTTTGTGTGTCAATAAAAACAAAATTTCATATTTGTATTAGAAAATAAATTTTATATATTTCACTGAAATATAATTCTATGTTTTTTTCAAATGATTTTCCTTTTAAAATCACTTTTTGTTTTTGCTACATAAAATGATTTTACGTAAAAAATCTTTTTGTTTGCAATGAACCAATTTTCAACGAATTAATAATAAAGGACACAAAATTTCTTTAAAATGCCTAATATATATCTTTTATCGCATTATTTTCCCTCTCACAAGTTTTATTTCAAACAAAAATTTGACAATTAAAATTATATAGGCCTACAGGGTGTCCCTGAAGTGCTAGCACAGCCTTTATCTGATCAACCGTCCGTAGCAGAAGTATGATTCCTATTTAAAAAATGCTCAGAAAGGCGTTCAAAAACTACCCTTGTACCGGTGTTGAGAGTAAAAATACAGTGTGTAAGGAAATAAAAAAAGAATCAAAATTTTTAAACGCGGATAAATAATGAACGGTTTGCAGGGTTAGCATCGCTAGGTGAAGGGAATTTTTTAAAACAGAAAAACAAAATTAAAAAACAGCCAATAGGTGGCACTGACGTGCACAAGTCAAACAAAAGATACGCAAATAACGAACAGAATGCTCCAAATCGTTTATTACAGCAGTATGTATTCCACATGAGCACCACGGGGGATATCAACTCTGCCGTTGCTGGATTTGTGACTCGCCTGCAATTTGTTTTCCCGTGGTGGTGGTCATGTGGAGCACATACTGCTGTAATAAATAATTTGGGAGGCATTCTGTTCGTTATTTGCGTATCTGTTCTTTGACTTGTGTACGTCACTGCCACCTATCGTCTGTTTTTGAAAATTCCCGTGACCTAGCGATGCTAACCCTGCAAACCGTAGTTTATTTCGATTATTTTTCCGGTTTTTATGGGTTTTTTTTTTAAATTTAAACTGATCTTTTGCTCACTCTGTATTTCTGACTTACTATATTGCAATTACTTCGATTTTTTCCGACTTCATATTTGAAAATTTTCACAAAAAAACATCCCCATTATTCGAAACCAAAACAAAATTTCATATTTTAAATAACATAAAAATTAAATCACAAATCAGATAAACATATTCCATGCAATAAAGAAAAATTTAATAGAAAACAAGCAAATTCCTGTCGAAATTAAAGAGATAGAAGAATACAGGGTGGAAAACAATGGACGAGAGAGTTCCATGATAAAATATAAGCTCTTTTTCACCATGTAAATGAAAATAACAAAAAAAAAAAAAATTTATGCAATAACTTTGTTGCAATTTTTTGTTTACTGGCTTATTTCCGAGCACATCGAATTAAGCTCGGAACCGAATTAGCAGCAACATCACGGAAATTTTCATGCATAATTAAAACTAGTTTCATGAGAGTTTCTGGGCATAACGAAGAGGGGGGAAGGGGTGAAAACTAGAGGAATGGCAACAACCAGTGTCTTTTCGATGGTAATTAACTCATCCAGATCAACTCACGTGCTAATCAGGCTCGTTTCCCGTCAACTCCTAATGTGATTATATAGCATGCATGCGTAGCAGAGAGAGAACTTCTGAACTTATCCTTTCTACACGCGTGTACACTTTCTTACGGTCTCGAAGGAATATATATATGTATAGAAGCTTACGCCACTGATTCTCATTCTTCGTTGCTATGAATTTACCATGGGGTGTTTAGGTATAAAGAGTGCCCCTTAAATTTGTAGATACAGTAAAACCCGTCTATTGCGGGCAAAATTTCGACCGTAGGGTGACCGTTAATGAGTGGTTTGAAATTAATACTTCTATTGTACGAACCGAAACGATTATGTGGCCGCAAAAGAGAAGTTCACCGTTTTTAACGGGGGTTTTACTGTAGTTAATGTAGTACATTTATAAAAACTGCAGAAATTTGGAATTGAAAATTTATTCTCACACGAAGGATTCTTTTTTGGTGCACAAAAAACAAATTCAGTTCAAATTTTTGTCCATAGAGAGCGCTGTGCAAAAGCGAAACATAGAATTCAGGACCTGAACCTTTCTTCAATCTCTTCTGTATCTGAAAAATTCGTTAAAGTCCAGCCGAGTATTCGTGGCTGAGGTGAAACATCACCACCAATAGCCAATGAAACCTCCGCCAAAACAACATCCCAATGAAAACCTTATGTAAGCATCAGTAACAGGAAAATTCAGAAATGAGAAAATCGTACACCTAGCATTGTATTGGATTCTGATTTGCATATTTCTAGTGATTTGTTTTCTTTCAGCGCCTCCTATTGACAAAAATCTGATTTATTTTTTTTTACCAAAAACAAAATTCCCTTCTCGTGAGAGTAACTTTTTTGCACAAACGCATTCAAATACACCAATTCCTTGAATACAATTAACAAGTGGAGAGTACATCTTTTCCAAAATATATATCGCCATCCGGCAGCCTGATGTCATTTACGAGCCATTACTAGCTGACTGCTGTCACCGACAGGATAAGCACTCCATTGGTCAAACATTCTATCTGTCACTATAGCTTAGCTGGTAAAGCATTCTACCGGGGTTCGAGTCCCGGTAGAGGCAGAGATGAAATTTTTCCAAAAAATCATTATCTCTACAAAACTAGCCAGTTTTTTCTGTATAGCATGCATTAACACGTGGAGAGTACATCTTTCTCTAAAATATTCAGACGTAATCTGATTAATTACGCACGCAATTAGCAAAAAAAATCGTATCTCAGCACTAAAAAATCGTATAAATCCGTGCGAATTTTTTTCCGTCAGTAGCTCCTGCATCAATCCTTTGTTATTTTTATTTATCTATGCGGCGATGTAAAGCAGTTGCTTTATTTATTTTATTTATTTATTTTTTTTTTTTATCATTTTATCTTTCCAAACAAACTCTGTTCCCTCCGATCGTAACTTTATCTTCCGATCTAAGTTTTTTTTGTTTTTTTCACTTTTATTTCTTAGTTTTCTTTTTGCACACGATCCATCCGTTGTACGAAAACATTCTCTACTAAAAGAAAAAATAAAATAAACTAAATAAGACTAAAAATAAGAAAAGAAGAGCTAAAAGCCTCCCGCTTTAGCGTTTCTATCGCACAACCCGAAAGAAACCAATTCTCAGGAGTAAAGTTCAGAATCCACTTTACCGAACTGTTGCCATAGTATTCGGACCAATGGCGAATAAAGAAGGATAGTCATAGGAAAAGATACAGAGAGAGTGGGGTGGGGGGTGGGAGGGTAAGAAAGGATATGTCCACAGAATCGTGGGGGGGGGGGCTGGAGACGAAGAAACAGCAAAGAAAACTCACAAGATATGCGCGGAAACACCGAGTAACGGGATTCAAACAGTAAACGAACAATGTCCGCGCCTGAGATTCGGTTCTTCCTCGATCGAAGTAAAAATCATAATGGCGTTTGTTATTTCGATCCCATGCCGGTGATTAGATTTTGCGGACTAAAACGATTTTTATGTGCGCGGGAAAGATTTGGTGGCCGACGTTTCGTCCGCTACCTGTGTCGGACATCTTCAAATGGAAGTGATGAAGTGCGAGGAGATATGAGCTAAGACCGGTTTCTTCAATCGCCGGTCCGTTGGAATTGCCTACCTGTCTGCGAAACATTCGATGCAGCCACCGCGTAATTTTAGGTTTAATTTAAATATTAAATAAACATATAAATATTATGCAGGGTGATTCAGGAAGGATGGGAAAAAACTTTTTAAGAGGTGATAGTAAACACCAATACAAACAATCGCCATTGAAGAATGCATGGTTCAATATGAAACGGCCGCTCGGTAAACGTTGAAACGGCATTTCTGCTGAAATTTATCGGGAGAAAAAGAACACCATGCATGCAAATGTAACCTGGAGAAGAACAAGAAACCGTATGCAAATCTGCGTCACAGTGAATAAAAGGCGCGGACACCATCCCGTAAGTTATAACTGCTATAAGGGTTGCACGTTGGAATAACTTTACAGGGCTGGCGTGCGCACCTTTTATTCGCTGTGACGCAGATTTGCATACGGTTTCTTCTTCCTCTCCAGGTTAAATTTGCATACGGTTTTTTCTTCCTCTCCAGGTTAAATTTGCATACGGTTTCTACCTTTCCAGGTTGCATTTGGATATTTTGGATACGGTTTCTTCTTCCTCTCCAGGTTGATTTTGGATACGGTTTCTTCTTGCTCTCCAGGTTACATTCGCATACGGTTTCTTGTTCTTCTCCAGGTTACATTTGGATACGGTTTCTTCTTCTTCTCGAGGTTAAATTTGCATACGATTTCTTCCTGTCCAGGTTGCATTTGGATAGGGTTTCTTCCTGTCCAGGTTGCATTTGGATAGGGTTTCTTCCTGTCCAGGTTGCATTTGGATACGGTTTCTTCTTCCTCTCCAGGTTAAATTTGCATACGGTTTCTTCCTTTCCAGTTTGCATTTGGATACGGTTTCTTCTTCTCAAGGTTACATTTGCATATGGTTTCTTCTTCCTCTCCAGGTTGCATTTGCATACGGTTTCTTCTTCTCAAGGTTACATTTGCATACGGTTTCTTCTTCCTCTCCAGGTTGAATTTCCATACGGTTTCTTCTTCCTCTCCAGGTTATATTTGCATACGGTTTCTTCTTCCTCTCCAGGTTGAATTTGGATACGGTTTCTTCTTCCTCTTGAGGTTACATTTGCATACGGTTTCTTGTTCTCCACGTTACATTTGGATACGGTTTCTTCTTCTTCTCGAGGTTAAATTTGCATACGATTTCTTCCTCTCCAGGTTGCATTTGCATACGGTTTCTTATTCCTCTCCAGGTTGCATTTGCATACGGTTTCTTATTCCTCTCCTTTCTTCTTCCACTCCAGCGATAATACTGACGTCACACTCCGCTCAAAGATGGTTAATAAGTCAGCCTACGATTTCAAGAAGCTCTATAAGAAATAGGGTACAGATCTAGTTTAGCATTGCAGTCGAATTCCTACTGCTAGCGTGATGCCACGATTAAGCATAGTACCTCAGCATTGTTGGTAAATTCAATAAGTACTAAAAAATTATCATTTTTACCGGCGATTATGCATAATACCCAAGCGTCGTATCGTTGGTAAACGTCATAAATCGAACCATATGATATAATATATGCATGATAATTCAAACATGTGCTGTATCATTATAGCTGGGTACGATCGCAAAATTTGTTATTATATCGGGGTCCGACTATATTCATCACGCATACTGGACCCATTTGGATTTTTTTTCCCATGTTTATCAAATTCAGTAATTACACTAGGCTATTATGCATAATCACAAATAAAGGCGATAAATTTCAAGTAGTTATCAAATTTACCAACGACACTTGATTATTATGCACATTCGCCGGTAAAAGTGATAGATTTATCAAACGTACCAAAGCGATTGGTACGCACACATAATAACTAGTTAATATGCATATTAACCTATTCATCGCATTTACCGTAACATATTGATCCAATGTAGTATTCACCTCTGTAATATCTCAAAGATATTGCAGGGAAACCAATACCACATTCTGATTAATCTAGGAACATACACCAAAGACATTATTGTCCGATCGCTGGTCATCATCGATAAGAAACCGTATTAAAAAGAGGACAGGCTTATGTACACATGGACAATGTAAATGGAAGTCCCCCCCCCGCATGACTAAGTAACCTTGCTCGGGACAAGGGGCCCCAGCCAGTTAAATGAGCCAGATTCCTGTCACAAACGTAAGCAGGCGAACGAACAACGCATGACAATCAGGAATCTGGCGGTCCTGAAGGAATCTAAGCGGGGACAGCCCCGGAATCTGCTGGACGTCGCGGAAAACAACGACCCATTTTTATGACACAAGGCGGGGTCATGCAAATATTGCGTTTGCGCATCTTCTTAGGGAGGGGGGATTACATCAAGTTACAGAGCTGAACATGATTATGCGAGGCGAGCTACATACCCCCGAAGAGACACAAAAGCTTTCACAGGCTATAACACAACTACCCAGCCAGATTATAAGCTACTACTTTACCCTCATACCACTTGTCCCCGCCGGGTCAAGATATCTTAGGCGGAGAAAAAAAACCGTCTATCTCTCTCTCTACCGCCCCACCTGGAGGTCATTTTCTGAAGTAAAGAGACGCTACTAATGCCTCTACTCCAGCGCCTTACGCCACAGTGCGTGAAATAAGTAAGGCAGGGTCGTGTCTCCAGTGGTGTAGATGATAGCTTGATTGCCCGGTATACAAGAGGGTCTGGGGTTCGAGCAGCACCTCCTAGGCATAGGAGGCCGTTCGGGACGTCCGTTAGTCCATCCTCACTCAGAATATTCAGAGAAAAAAAATTTCCTTGCACGTGCCAGTATCATCGTTGTGCGGAAAAGAAACGATCCGGCTTGAAATTGGCGATTTCTCCACCCTCCACATCCAATCACCAGGCGGTATTTGTGAGCCAACCAAGAAGATTCTTCCCCGAAATAAGAAACGAAATAGGATACTGTGGTTCAAAATGTGGCAAACTTGCTAGCTGGTCTTAATGAACGTTACGGAAGACGAACTTGGCAACCCGTGCGAGAAGCATTCTATCTCTAGGAGGTACTGGTTCGAGACCCGGCCTAGACTAGATGGATTTTCTTGTCGAGCTCACCTGAGCATAAAATCCAGACAAAATATATGTTACTTTGAAAAAAGGGTTATAAATATCATTCTCCGCACATGAAGCATCGAGACCGCAAAATTATTGACGTTATAACCGAGTTTCACATTATTATACTCACCAATACCTTCCAGACCTTAAAAGCTTTAACATTCTCATACCTTCTCTTCAAATATATTCTCAATCTTTTAAAGGAGATTTGCCCCAAAAACGTGATGTTTCAAAAGAATTTATGGGCGGGCTTTAAAAATCAAACATTCAATAAATTTTCCCGAGCCCAAAACAACGTCTTATTCTTTGGAAATTCACGTTACGGTCATCACAAAAGCCTTTGGCTTTTAATTCCCAGAAATGGATTTCATCATCAGCTCCTGATAATATGACAGAACATCGGGAGAAAGAGAGAGAGGAAAGATGAAAATCCACTCCCATCCATGGTTGGTTTCGTTCCGCGGGGTTGGGAAAATAAGGGACAGGGGGGGGGCAGGGCTAAAACTCCAGAATCGGGAACATTTAAATGAGTTTTGTGTCTGTATGCGAAGATAAGCAAGACATAGCCTTTCGATTAGCATAATGAACGCCTAGCGGGCGAGAGGAAACATTCCAGACCAATCCATTCCGGAACATTCCATCTCTCTCTCTCTCTCTCGCTCCATCCTAACGCCATCCATATGCATCCAGAAGATGTTTTCCCGATGAAAAGGCAAAAGGAGATAGGAATTGAAAGACAGCTTATTTACCAGATGAGGAATGTCTTCGTTGTATGTGGTGGACTGCGTACGCGTGCGTGTGTGTGCGCGCGAGACTCTTCCCATGTCTCAGATATCGACGCGTATCTTGGATATAAATCGGAATTTTCTGCATGTAAATTGATAATTTCGGCAGTCGAAAAGCTCAGCATGAATGTGTAATTGCGGTTTGCTGAATATCCATCTCTATATACTGAATGGAAAACCAAGCTGTATATTATTCAAAATACATTCTTTTTACTTTTTTATTTTGGGTGTAGATGATTGGTTTGACGGGTGTTTTGCATCAGCAAAACGCGATGTCGCTATCAATGTGCAGTGATTGTGCGTTTCGTGAGACGCGATGACGAAGGGAGATTCGATTTTTTTTTTCGTAGCATGCTTTTGTATTGGGGTTTGCATTGGGTTTTGTGTTTGTGTGTATGGTTTTTTAATGGTCAGGAATGCGGTAGTAATATGTGAAACTAAATAAAAGATATTGGGGGAAAAAAATTGGGTGTTCACAACCTCCAAGGGAGAGTGAGCCACTTCACTGATTTGAATCTCGAACTGTACCGCGGGTCACCTAATCGATCTGGAACTGTGGCACGGGTCGCTCAAGTTATCTGCAAATACGACGCAGGCCACTCGTGCGTGGTGTCCCTCAAGTGGTCTGTAAATATGCTTTAGGTCATTCAAGTCATCTGGAAATGTGCCGCGTTACTACAGTGATTTGAGAATGTATGAGAATGTATGATGTGGAACTGCACCGTGGGTCACTTCAGTAATTTCTAAATGTGCCGCGGGTCAATTAATTGATCTGGAACTATGCCACGAGCTGCTTGGGTAATCTAGAAATGTGCCACGGGTCACTTAAGTTAGCTATAAATATGACGCGGGTCACCCTAGTTGTCTTGAAATATGCCGAGGGTCACTTAAGTTAGCTGCAAGTGTGACGCGAGTCTTTGAAGATAACATAAGTTATCTTCAAATATGCCACAGGCCACTCGTGTGTCCCTCGAGTGGTCTGTAAATATGCCTTAGGTCATTCAAGTGATCTGGGAATGTGTCGCAGGCCACTTGATTGATCCAGATATGTGCGTTGCCACTAGAGTGATTTGAGAACATATCATGGGTTAGTCAAGTGATGTGGGTATAGATTATTTGAAGCATAGATGATTGGTTTGACGTGTTTTGCATCAGCAAAATGTGATGTCTCTATCCATGTGCAGAGTGATTGTACATTTCGTGACGTTTGATGCCGAAGGAAACTTCAATTTTTTGTAGTATGTTCTTTTCTTTGGAGTTTTTTCTCTCTTTTTTCTAATCGGTTATTTCACATAATAACCGATTATTATTCATACCTGCCAATCATCTTATTAAGCTTGATAAATTTATCACCTTTTACCAGTAAATATGCATAATACCCAAGCGTCGTTGGTAAATTTGATAAATACTAAAAAACAATTCAGATTCACCGGCGAATAAGCATAATAATAACGTGGTGTCGTTGGTAAATTTGATAAATACTTCAAAATTTATTGCCTATATCAGTGATTATTCCTAATACCCTAGAAAGAGAGAGCGTATAATTGTGGGATGAATATAGTAGCAACCCGATATAATGATACAATACGTGTATGATGTTTCATGTATAATATATCAAAGTAGGATTTATCGTGTTTACCAACGATTCGACGCTTGGGTATTATGCATAATCACCGTAAAAATGACCATTTTTTTTAGTACTTACCAAATTTACCAACAACGCTCGGACACTATGCATAATCACCGGTGAAATTGATACATTTAGGGAAATTTATCAAACTTAACAAAATGCTCGGCGACTTTGCATAATATAACAGGTTTATTATGAGTAATAACCGGATCTATTATATTTACCATAACATCTCTATTCATCCATGTGCATGATTGTCTATTTCATGACGCGTGATGTCGAAGAAAGATTCGATTTTTTAAATAGTAAGTGTTTATTGGAGTTCTCATTGTGTTTTCGGTTTGTGTATGGACATGTGGTTTTTAATAATCAGGAATGAGGTAATAACATGTAAAACTATAGATAAAATAAAAAAAAAATTAACTCTGAAAAAAAATTTCGTGGATTAGCCCTTCAGGATAGTTTGAGGGCTATATCACTGATATGAAAACGCGCGCGTGTAGCGGGCCACTTAATTAACCGAATGATACTCAAGTGATCTCAAACTCTGCCGCGGGTCACCTAAATAGTTCGTAAATGTGCCGCGGGTCACTTTTACGAGAGTATGTGACATATGCGAGACTATGTCAACTCTTCCATGTCTATGTTGGAAATAAATCGGAATTTCCCGCGTCTGAATTGATAATTTCATCACTCGGAAAACCTCAGCATGAATGTGTAATTGCTCTGGCTGAATGTCTATATACTGAATGGAAAATCAAGCTGTATTATTCAAAATACAGTTTTAGGGGCGAGGGTATCATGAATGGTTTGGGCATATGTTTTACATCTGCACGATGTCTTATCTAAGTGCATAGTTATCTGTTTCGTGACGCTGGAATGTTGAAGGAAGAGACGAGAGTTTTTAGAGGATCTTTTTTCAATTTTGAAATGATTGGCTTGATTAAGAATACAATGAAAAAATGCAATTCGTAGAAATAAATGAAAATTAGGGAGCAACAGACTGTGGGAAAGAGAGGAAGATAAGAACTGAACTGGTCGAAAGATTTCTTGCATCAAAAGCTGCATAAATTGTCAAGGTTAAAAAATATAAGGTTATATCTGGAAAATTTTATTAGATCGCAACGGGAGAGGAATTTATTGTTGTATAAATTTACAAAAATCATTAGATCAAAAAATAAAACAAAATAATTGGTTCAAAAACTGGAAAATTCATCATCTGACGAATTTTCGAACTGGATTTTAAAACAAAAAAAGGTCAGATTAAAATTTATCACAGATGTCAAATCAGAACATTAATCAGAAGAAAAATTAAGACATTTATCAAAAGGAAAATCAAGACATTTATCAAAAGGAAAATCAAGACATTTATCAAAAGGAAAATCAAGACATTTATCAAAAGGAAAATCAAGACATTTATCAAAAGGAAAATCAAGACATTTATCAAAAGAAATACAAATACAACGCCACAACAGGCAAATTGCCCAACGAGGTGGTTGACTTAAGAACATCATGGATCCTCGAGCCATTTTTTGGAGGCCCTACCTACTACTGCTACCCCACACATGCAACCCGCCCACACACACCCCCGCGGAACCCCCAACGAATCGGTACATGCGGGAATGTGCGTGTACGTGTAGTGAAACCTGACGTGAAGTTTATTGTTTCTCTGTAATGCTTGTTATGTATAGTGCTGCCATCTGCCACCAGTTTTTCTAACTATGAGTGAAGTGTTATGATTGAATGATTTATCGTTGTAGGACTGTTTCTCTCTGTGGCGAGACTTTTTTTTAACGGGAAGATCGGCTCGCATTTGCGCCTTGAAGTTGAGAACCACGAAAACCAACTTCAGCCGACCACCACTGTGGGGTTCGAACCCGGAAAAATCAAGACATTTATCAAAAGAAAAATCAAGACATTTATCAAAAGAAAAATCAAGACATTTATCAAAAGGAAAATCAAGACATTTATCAAAAGAAAAAAAAGACTTACCAGAAGAAGATTCAAAACATTAAACAGATTTATCAGAAGAAGAATCAAAACAGTAAACAGATTTATCAGAAAAAAATCAAGACATTTATCATAAGAAAACAAAGAGATTTATCAGGAGAAAAATAAGACATTTATCAGAAAAATAAGACATTTATCAGAAAAAACATTGCCACTTTATCAGATTCAAAAGAAAAACTGAATAGAAACTGAAAAAAATTGAGAAAAAAGGGAGATTTTATCTGATCGAACCCAGAAAATTTGAATCGAAAGAGACATTCATCACAACAAAACAAATTCTTTAATAGAATAAAAAAATTAGAAGTAAATTCAAAACGTTTATCACATCAAATCCGAATAGTTTATGAGACGGGAAACAAAAATAAAGTATCACATGAGAGAGAGAGAGAGAGAATTAAAAGAAATTTCAAATCGAAACTAAAATATTCATCGGATGCAAAATCGAGAAAATTTTCAGATCAAAATAAGGAAAATTTCACAAAAAAAAAGATGAGATGAAAAAAAAAAAATGAAAGAAACTCTATGGGATGAAAAATTGAGAAACAAAATTTTTTATCAGATCGGAACGACAAAAATATAAGAAAAAAATTTTCAAATTGAAGGTAAAATTCTTCGAACACAGTCAAGAAATAAATGCTCGAATTCATAAAACGCACGCGAAGAACTAGTTCACACCACCCAATTAAAAATTGCGGATTCAACGGCAGCAATAGTTTTAGCATAACCATGACCGGAAAGAATTCTGATATTGATTTTGAAAATCCCAATTTCGTCGAAGAGATCTAAAACATGTAAAATCAATATTCACGAAAGATTTTGGGATGGGAGTGAAGGAAATGGTCCTTTTCCTCCTTATCGAAAAGAGCCGAAATGCTTTGCAGCAGCAGCAGCCGCTCCCCCTTATCAGACATGCACGGAACCGTCATTAGGAAACATTTCATTTCTCAAAGTCCGTTTGTTAACACTTGATTAATTATTTAAATATTCCTTTGCACTTTTCGTAACGCCCGCCTCGTTTTTGACTTTTCCGCTTAAAGAGATAAAAGGAATAACACACGGTCGCCTCCTTTTTCCGCCTTTGCCTAACTATTACTTATGAGGCGACACGCGGTCGAGGAAGATCGATCTTTAACTGGGCGATACTATACATTTTTCTTAAGTAATCGTTTCGAAGATGATCATTAATGTCCTAAGGATAATTTTAAACAGGAGAGAATCGTCAAAATCCATCCAGAAGAGTTTTTGAAAACCGCAACAACAGTTCCAGGTCACGGCATGATTGGCAGTCCAAGACATTGGATAAGAAGTCTAGAAACAAGGCTGGGCGGGCAATTCACTGATCCATCCTGCATTTCAAATAATTTGAACTATGATCTTCATTCTTTACATTGTGTGGTTCATGACCCACATAGTGCACCGATATGGTACAACCAGGCTGATATTCCAATAGGTGATGTAGCTGTTCTCGGTCAAGTACACCAACAAAGAGGCCAAATGATCGCCAGTAAGCCTCTTTCTGATAACAGAAACTCCATACGGGGGGAACTTAAGCGCCGTCATTAGTTTCACCTTGGATGGTTTGGCACATTCTTTGTACAGGTTATTGGCATGTACCACCACCTCCCTTTCCCTACAAGAAACAGCACTGATCTTGGAGTATACCTACTTTCCACCTCCCAAAACACCAACACCTTACGCTAACCATGTTTTACTAAAAAGAAATCCGGACATGCAAGTAACATCGCTAACTGGCACTTCAGTACCGACAGAATACAGTGTATGTGCGTATTATTTTTATACTGAAAAGAAACCGTGCATGCAACTAAATATTGCCAATTGGCGACTCCATAAAAACAGAATACACGCTTGTATTAAGTCTTAAATTGTTCTTGCTTAGCTGTAAGACCATGCAGTACTTTTAAACTTAAAAAAATGTTTTCTCATCGCAAATCCGGGTCGGTGGAAATTCAAATTGGCTGGAGTTTTTGGCAGTAGGGAAGAAAACAATAGCTCTTTTTCACGAGAATTATTATCGGTGTTCCACAAGGAAGTGTTCTTCGTCCGATATTGTTCTTTCAAATAATAAAATGGATATCATCAACTTTATTCATAGGGTGACAAGATGTTTAACTTTTAAAATAACGAGCAGTTAAGGCTAACCGTGTCTAATTAAGACTAAATAATAAGGGCAACCACTCTATTATTGTTCAGTGGCACCCTATCATTGATGATCATTTTGGCATTCCAGCCAATTTGAATTTTGTGAATTTCCACCGACCCGGATTCGCGATGAGAAAACATTTTTTTTTAAGTTTATAAAAGTATCCCTATCGCACTAAGGGATCATTGCACGCTGTGGAGAGGCTGGCTTGTTGAGGTCTAGGGGCCCTGCACCTTGTCCTTTCCTGCTGCTGGTGATTGGCTTGTGCTCGCTCAGACGCTCCTGTCGCGGCTGATGGTCGCTTTTGGGATAGTCGATTTTCTTACGCTACTCCAATACATTAGAAGTTCCTAAGTGATATTAACGTGGAGTCGTGTCCGGCTTTCCTACTTGTTGACCTATTGTATCATAAAATTACCGAAATGCAATATAAAAATCAAATGAAAATTGTGCAAAACGAAAAGTCTCAAAGAAAAACAGGTAATGCGGTCAGATATTTTGTAGTCACAGCTTCTACTTGTTGCACCTATTAAACCACTCATGCACCACGCCAACATTCCTCTGTGGAATTTCTAACGAATTGGTGCATGTTGAAAGGTGCGCGTACGTATTGCGAACATAACGTGCAGTTTGTTACTGACTAATGCTTGTTGTGCAGTGCTCCATCTGTCATAAATTCTTCTAACTAAGAGTGAAGTGCAATGATTTAGTAATTGTACCGTTGTAGGCCTGTTACTACAACGGGGATGTTGCTCTCTTCAAATCATAAACTGGATTTGATCAATTTGACTTATAGGGGTTACAAGATTTTCAACTATTAAACAACGGGCACTCAAAGCTGACCGTGTCTAATTAAGACAAAAATGAGAAAACTAATCTATTGTTGCCAAGCGGCACCTATTACTCCGATCAAATGAAAATTGCGCCAAGCAAAAAAAGTTGTCAATTCAGGAAGAGAAATAGGTAATATGGCCAGACTAATATTTTGAACAGTTTATACAGTTACGGCTTCTACTTCTGTTGCACTTCGTTCGCTTTCTTGCTTGAATTGCTCATTGAGCAAGTTTTAGTATTTCAATAAATGGTGACGAAGGGATCATTGCACGCTGTGGAGAGGCTGGCTTGTTGAGGTCTCCGGACCTTGTCCTTTCCTGCTGCTGGTGGTCGGCTTGTGCCCACTCGGACACTCCTGTTGCGGCTGATGGTCGCTTTTGGGATAGTCGCTTTTCCGACGCGACTCCAATACATTAGAAGTTCCTAAGGGATATTAACGTGATATTAACGTGGAGTCGTGTCCGGCTTTCCTACTTGTTGCACTATTGTATCATAAAATTATCGAAATGCAATATAAAAATCAGATGATGGTCGAAGAAAAAAAAAACCGGACATTTATTTTATTAAATAAAATTAGACCATCAAAACAGTTTTAAAGATCCGGAAAATTTTAGAAACATAAATAACGAGACAAATATTTCGATTCCCCCGGAGAGAGAGAGATATTTCTATTCATAAAAATTCATCACGTAAAGATAAGAAATCCCATGAAAACACACAGTTCAAATAATGACTCTTAAATCAAGCGACGAGAGAAGACCCGGGATAAGAACCAATCATCTATAAGTTACTTATGCAAATGGGCAAAATAGAAACAAAACATGAAAATAAAATTTCAAGAAAACCATTTTTTTTTTTGTGAACACGGGATAAGAATCAAGAAAAATCATGGAAACAAGGCGGAATATGAAAGTCAATAAATATCAGGAGAAAAAGGGGAAAAGGAACAGGCAATTAACTTCCACCATTAAGAAAAGAAGTCGGTCTCAGAGCGTCTCAAAAGATGATACTAAGAGATAAAAAGACATACACAAAAGATATGATTGGAGAAGGTTTGAAGGGAAAAAATAACAGAAAAATGCTGTTTTTGGCGACAATTTTTTCGCTTTTCTTTCCCACGGAACGATCAGCGGTAACGATTCCCGAGCGTATATATATATATATAAGGCTTTTTTTTTTTGGGAACCAACTTACCACCATCACATCAGGACCAAAAATAATAACAAAAAAAAAAAAAGATGATCGAAGAAAACAGGACCAAAAAGGAGAGGAAAAGTAGCAAAAGAAAAGATATTTCTTAGATGATGGGCTTCCGTTTGAGTGCAGAAACGTGTAAACCTATATAAGGCGGAATGAAAGATAGACCCCTGATGATCCTTGCGCCTCCTAGCGGAATACCAAAGCAACAAAAAGAAATAAAGGAAAATAGGATGAGAAAGTAGGAAAAATCATATTCTTCCCAAAGAAAAATAAAATAATATATATATGAGGTATTGCACGGAAATATCACGGTCGAAATTTGACGTTGGGAACAATCTATCAATTTTCGTGAGCATGTATCATGATGATTCTTTCGTGTGTGTGAGATCGCCACCATCTAAAAATTGGTGCATTTCGAGGTGGAACCAAACAGTCGTCAAATCATCATGACGATGATCGACGCGGGAAAAAAAAATAGATATTACCTATACGTCCGTTTTTTTTTTTTTTACATTATTTTAAACATTATTATAAAAGCCTGAAATGTATAACGTGAAATGCGAATGTTATTTTCGAAGGTGTTTCGCAAAATATTTCTTCGAGTTCGCGATGAGTAACAAAATATTGGGGAATACGTGTGATAGAAAATTACGAGCACTGTAAAATAGCATTGATGGCGGGAAAAAGCTCTTTAAAAATATTTTGAACTCTATGAAATGAGTCAGTTCCTTCTACAGGGTGGGCAAAAAGTCCCGTAGAAACTTCAAAAATTCATAAGGACCGGAAAAATAACCGAAATAAAAAACGGTTTGCAGGGTTAGTATCGCGCCGCTGTGGTGGTCGAGTGGTTATATGACGGACTCGCGATGCGAGGATCCGGGTTCGAACCCAACAGTGGTGGTCGGCTGAAGTTGGTTTTCTGTGGTTCCCAACTTCAAGGCGCGAATGTGAAACCGATCTCCCCGTTAAAAAGTCTCGCCACAGAGAGCAACAGGCCTACAACGGTTACAAATATTCACTCACAATTTGAAGTATAGATGGCAGCACTGAAACATCATACACAACACTAGCTACACACTCAGACTGTTAGGTGCACACACACTTTGTTCCAGACTCTGCCACGAAAGCTGGGCTGGAAGAGATCTCGGCAACGGGATAAGTCCGGTGGTAGAGACCCTGGCGTTCATTCATTCAGGGTTAGTTTCGCTCGGTCACGGGAATTTTTTTAAGACAGTAAAAAAAATTCAAAAAACAGCCGGTAGATGACGCTGACGTACACAAGTCAAAGAAAAGATGCGTAAGTAAATGCAACAAAACAAATAACAAAATGTCTCTAAATCGTTTATTACAGCAGTATGTGTTTCACTCGACCACCACCACAGCGGATAGATAACACATCGCAGGTGAGTCACAAATCCAGTAACGGCAGATAGCAGCAGGTCCACATACACGGTTTACATCGGTGAACTGGTTGTGGATTAGGAGCACAAGTTTTTATAATCGTCTCATTTGCATATTGCCACCGAAGTCGCTCGTACCAGCGTCACCTATCGGCTGTTTGAGTTGTTTTTTTTTCCCCTGTCTCATAAAAAATTCCCGTGACCTAGCGATGCTAACCCTGCAAACCGTTTTTTATTTCGGTTATTTTTCCGCGGGTTTTATTCATTTTTAAAGTTTCTACGGACTTTTTTGAATTTCTCGCTTTTAAAGGTTCCACAAAATATTGTGTGATCTCTCAGAGGCTGTGCAAAATGTTTCTGCGATGTCTGAGAGGCTACACAAAACATATTTTTGTAATCTATGAGAGGCCCCAAATATATTTCTGCGATCTCTGACAGGCTCTTAAAAATATTTTCGTGATCTCTGTATAAGAGGTTCTACAAAATATTTTTTGATCTAACAGAAAACGAATATTTTTTGATCTAAGAGAAAACTAATATTTTTTGTATTAGAGGCTCCACAAAACTTTGTGATGTATGAGAAGCCTCAAATATATTTTTGTGATTTACGAGAGGCTCGAAAAACATTTCTGTAATCTATGAGAGGCTCTACAAAAGAGTTCGGTGATCTGTGAAAGAAGGGCCGCAACTAGAAACGAGAAAACTTACTGAATCACCCGGAGCCAGTATCCATTTGTGGCACCTCCTCCACGTTATTTGGGAACGGGAAATGAGTAAACTTTTCGTCCTTTCTGATCCAATGCCAGGGGCACGAGGTTCCCCTACCTTGTCCCTAGTTGCGGCTCTGTATGAGGGACTCTAGAATACAGTCGAATCCCTTTGTAACGAACGCTAAGAGACCGGAGGAATCACTTCGTTAAAACGAAATTCCGTTATAAAGGAATTTCAGGTTACCTAGCATTATTCCTATGTAAACTTATTTGGGGATTTAGAAAAGTGTTCGCTAAAACGAGATTTTCGCTATAACGGTATTCGTTAAAACGGGATTCGACTGTATAATTTTTCGTTCTGTGAGAGGCTGCGTAAGAAATCTCTGTGACACATGAGAGATTCTGTGAAATGTTTTTGTTATCTCTGGGAGGCTACGCAAAATATTTCCGAGGTCTATGAGCGACTCCAAAAATATTTTTTCGATCTCAAGAAGGCTGCACAAAATATTGTGGAAGATCATAGATTTAGAAATGCAGCGTAAAACAAAATAGAGACATGTAGAAAGCAGCTCCACAAAGCACTTTACAGGTGTGTGAAGAGCTCAACGGAATATTTTAGAGCTGCTAAAAAGCTCCACAAAATAATTCGGAGTTTCCGAAAAGCTCAGTTAAATATTTTAGTGGTTTTGGAAAGCTCTATCAGATATCTTAAAGGTTTTGCAAGCTTCACAAAATAATTCAAAAGTTCCAAATGCTCCGCTAAATAATTTAGCAGTTTCTAAAAGCTCTAAAATGTTTTGAAGCTTTTAGAAAGCTCCACAAAATGTGACTCGGAGTTTCCGAAAAACTCCGCTAAATATTTTAGTGGTTTTGAAAAGCTCTACAAAAAAAATTTTAGAGGTTTTAAAAAGCTCTACAAAATGATTCAGAGTTTCCGAAAAGCTCCGTGAAATGCTTTAGTGGTTTCGAAAAGCCCTGCAAAATGTTCTAGAGGTCTGAAAAAGCTCCACAAAATTATTCGGAGTTTCTGAAAAGCTTCATAAAATATTTTAGTTACTGTCCAATTTCCTTACTAAAAATACTCAAACAATAAAGAGCATTCGGACTGAACAACTTGTAATATAGAAACGATTACACACAGCAAAAAACACTAAAAATAACGCAAGTACCGTGTAATAAAAGGCTCCACAAAATAATCATAAGAGATGAGAAATACGACATAATCGTAATGAATAGAGAAGGAGAATTTACGACAGAACTGGCTGGGGCTTAAGAGAGAGAGAGAGAGAGTCAGATAGATAGTGATATATTTATGGCTCGCTCTGCTTTTGCATTACAACACCAAACTCAGAAAGACTCTCTTCTCCACTTTACTATTTTCTCGTGGGCTCCACACGTCACGGGCAAAAGACGTCACACGAAAAGAAGTAAGAGCGGAGAAGGGGGGGGGGGGAACACGCTCCTGAAAATTAGATTAAATATATTGATTCGCTCTCGACATCGATTCATTTTTCGCTCCACCGCATGTAATGTAACAACTGAAGCGCGCCAAAATTTCTCGTTCGCCATGCAAAATGGATTTCCCACCGAAAAGATTTACCCTTAAAAAAAAAAAAAAGGAATGGGAGCGATACACCTTCACACGCACGCACATTGCTACTACACGTCACAATGGAGGAATGAAAAAAAATCGTAATAGAGGGCGCTGGGAATCATTTTTCCCCCTCCTCCGGTGTCCGATAAGTTAGACACGTGACGGCAAAAAAAAAAATTCAGGGAGGCGAAATGGGTCAGAAATACTCGGCTGTGAGTTTATAGTTGGAGACGTCTTCACACACTCGTCACAGTGGTCTGGTAACCCGAACTGAAGGTGTGCTCACGTGAGTGAGATATCGTGCGATTTTTCTGAATGAGATGTAGTGCCTTTGGCTTCTGTGTCTGTCTCTTGTACCATCTGGAGATGTCCCGTGGATTAATTTCGGTACAGTGCAGTGCCGTACAGACCGTCTTTCGAAGAGGCGTTCCGAATGGCATTCTCATCCTAGGGCGACTATTCCGAGATAAAGCGTGATAGGGATTTTGTGACGGTTCATTGCTGCAGGTCTGGTATCCATACTCGAGCACGTACGAGATCGTAGGTCACGGGAGAGTGGCATTTGCTTTCTAGAAGTACACAAACTTCTTTATACATTTCTAGGAATACGCAAGCTTCCTGGTAGGAGTATGCAACCTTTCCAATGCATTCAAAGAATAGGCGAGCTTCCACAAATTTATAGAAGCACGAAAGCATCTAGCGCATTTCTAGGAATACTCAAATTTCCCACGCATTTTAAGGAGTATGCAAACTTTCCCCCATGTATTTCTAGACGCCGGAAAATTTCCCACGTATTTCTAGGAGTACGCAAGCCTGCTCGACATTCGCAATGGAGGAATAAAAAAAGCAGGCACGTGCTGTCAAAATTCTGCTGTCAGCAAATTCTGTCACGTGACTAACTTATCGGACACCGGAGGGGAAAAAATGATTCCCAGCGCCCTCTATCACGAATTTTTTTATACCTCCATCGACACGCAAGTCTCTGGCGCATCCCAAACGGTACGCACGCCTACTTCACATCACTAGCGGCACGTACGCGTTTCCAGCTGCAGCTAAGCATCATACGCATTGGATTCGCTTGAGAAGTCGATGTACCAGTCGAAGTACCAGTACATATCCAAAACTCATATACATCTAAAGAACTCAGCGTCATGCAACGCATATATATACCGAAGAAAAATGCATGGACTTGTAAAAAATGTTCTCAAAATTTCATAGACGTTTTCTGGAAATTCCCCATGGCGGAAACTGAACCATTGACTGCCCTCTAGGATCCTACACACACACATGACAGAGCAGATCACGCCAAACCGGACACACACGCTTCCCGTAAACGTGCACGGAATCCTTAAATCAATCGTACATCCTTCACCCCAAGACCATTCATATTTTTCCGAAAAAGAAGGGTGGGTTCCAGAAAGTTCCGTGCTGTTACATACTCTCCCCCTCTTCCCGTAAACGACTATTCACTGATGAATTACCAACATGTACATACAGTGAGTCCCCACTCCTTTCTCAACATCCGTCAACGCGAGAGTACGCTACTGGAATACATTAACATGATATTATAACAAAGGACGCTTCACCATGCGAGAGATATTCTCGTCGGACCTCCTATTACTATGCCATTATTATTGTTATTACTACGATCTACTCGCGCTCCGAGTACTGCTAGTCCAGTTCACGGGTATGCACGTGCAGAGGAAAGTGTCTTGATGTCAGCCATTGACATCGCATTGCCTAACAATGTGGTCCCGGGATGATTAGCAGCGTTTAGTCTGTGTATAGCAAGCGGAAATAGCGTAGCACTGCTTCACGATATTTCATACAATATTATGCTTCTAGTATGTGATGAAATTGCATAATGCCATCTCTGCTTGAAGACAGTGGTTCCGAAACTTACTTTTCATGCTCCTGTAGAGACAAGTTGGAAGATAGTGTGGTCCTTGGAAGGGGGGGGGGGTTGAAGGTGCCTGTAACTCCTAGAAAATTCGCGGAAGGTATCCTTGTACGTTTGGAATGTGGCTAATAGAATTGTGTATCCCTAGAAATGCGCAGAAAGCGTATATCAATATAAATGCGTAGAAGACTTGTATACCCCCTCAAGGCTAACGACAGGGAATGGGGTCCATTTAGCTCCTGAATCTTGCGCAAAAATTTCAAAATTAATGCGCGTATGTCAGTCAAGTCATTCACCAAAATTGTTGATTCTCGTGTAACAATGTCTTCCATCAATATCGTTGATTCTCTTGTGGCAATATCGCTTACCAAAATGAATGAGTCTCACATAATAATTTCATTTAAGAACATTGCTAAGGGCAACATAACAATATCTTTAGCCAAAAATTCTGTTCTCGCGTGACAGTGTCGTTTCACTAACATTGCTGAGTGTACCACAACAAACAATGGTATTCTTTGACATTGCCGACTCTCGCATAGCGATGTCTTTCACTAAGGGGATCATTCAAGTATTACGTCAGTATCGATGGGGGAAGGGGGGGTGTCCGATTTGCTGACTTTTGATGACGGGGGGGGGGTGTTTGGATGATGCTTACGTCATCAACTACCCTTTATGAAAATATGAAATATTCTTAATGACAGTTTAGTCGGTGCGCCAAAAACGAGAAAAATCTTTCCCTAGTTTGTGGGCACCTGAACTAACATTCTCCCTACTGATAAATCCCTTATAGAGCCACTTCAGCGATCTCTAAATGTTCCACGGATCCTTCAATTGCTCAGGAAATGTGTCCGGGCTGCTTAAGTGCTATGGAAATGCGCAACGCACCACTCAGGTGATCTGTTATTATGTCACGGATCACTTAAGTAATCTGGGAATGTTCCGCGATTAACTTGAAGTTATGTAGAACCGCACTGGGGGGGGGGGGGGCGTTTATGCGCTCTAAAGTTGTGCCACATGTCACTCAAGGGATCTCTAAATGTACCACCGATCGTTTAAGTGTTCTGGAACTGTGTTGCGGGTTACTTAAGTGATCTTTCAGTGATCTGAAAATGTGTCACGGGCCACTTGAATGCTTTGGAATCGTACCACGGGTCATTTAAGCGATTTGTAAATGTGCCGCTTAGTTCATTTTTACAAAATTAGGTTTGAGGGGGCAAGCCACATCAGATAACCTTCAGGGCCACATTTGGTCTGCGGGTCAAGGGTTTACCATATATGGCTTAAAAGGTGGGTCGCAATGAAGTTCTTAAAGATAAAATTTTCTTACCCTTCAAATAGCATTGAAATTACCAGAAATCGATTATAATAGCGTATAAACGTATTTTCTTTCGAAATTTAATTTTTTTAAAATGTTTTATTATTAGAAAAACATTTTTTTTTTCATCTGGGACGGGGGAAGCGCACAAGCCACCTATGCCCCCTCCCACGTATGTTTCTGATCCCCACCAATATGCGTTAGGAGGTAGGGGGCAGTGCTGACGGAATTTTGTTGACAAGGCGGGGTCAGAGTTTTGCTGACTTTTACTGACGCGGGGGTGGGGGGTTCAAAAATGGCTAACAATTTGCTGACGTATTACTTGAACGGCCCCAAACACTGCTCACGCAATGTGACAATATCATCCAGCAAAACTACTGAGTGTCACATAACAATGTCATCCACCAATAGCGTCTTAATGCAGCGTATCACGTGACAATGCCATTCACCACTAATACTGAGCGCTGAGTGTCCTATAACAATGTCGCCCACCAACATTGCCAAGTGTCTCATTATAATGTCAGCAATGAACATCGCTCAGCCTCCCATAAAAATGTCATCCAACATTTTCAGAGTGTCGTACAACAATGTCATTCACCAATATTGCTTAGTCTATAACAATGTCATTCACCAATATTGCTTAGTCTATAACAATGTCATTCACCAATATTGCTTAGTGTATAACAATGTCATTCACCAATATTGCTTAGTGTATAACAATGTCATTCACCAATATTGCTTAGTGTATAACAATGTCATTCCCCAATATTGCTTAGTCTATAACAATGTCATTCACAAATATCGCTTAGCTATAACAATGTCATTCACCAATATTGCTTAGTCTATAACAATGTCATTCACCAATATTGCTTAGTCTATAACAATGTCATTCACCAATATTGCTTATTCTATAACAATGTCATTTACCAAAAATGCTAAATCTCTCGTGGCAATGTCATTTACCAAAAATGCTAAATCTCTCGTGGCAATGTCGTTCACCAATATTGCTGAGTCCATAGCGATGTCGTTCACCAATATTGCTGAGTCCATAGCGATGTCGTTCAGTAATATTGCTGAGTCCATAGCGATGTCGTTCACCAATATTGCTGAGTCCATAGCGATGTCGTTCACCAATATTGCTGAGTCCATAGCGATGTCGTTCACCAATATTGCTGAGTCCATAGCGATGTCGTTCACCAATATTGCTGAGTCCATAGCGATGTCGTTCACCAATATTGCTGAGTCCATAGCGATGTCGTTCAGTAATATTGCTGAGTCCATAGCGATGTCGTTCACCAATATTGCTGAGTCCATAGCGATGTCGTTCACCAATATTGCTGAGTCCATAGCGATGTCGTTCACCAATATTGCTGAGTCCATAGCGATGTCGTTCACCAATATTGCTGAGTCCATAGCGATGTCGTTCACCAATATTGCTGAGTCCATAGCGATGTCGTTCACCAAAAATGCCAAGTCTCGCGTTTGAACGTCGTTCCCCAATACTACTGAATGTTCCCATATCAATGCTATTCTCTTGCATTGCCGAATCTAACAGAGCGATATTTTCATCCACACTGCCGTTCCTAATTTTCTAATGTGGCAATATTACGCAGCAAAATTTGTAAAGTGTCCCATAAGAATGTGGTCCAAATGCTGAGTGACGATCGACATATTTCACTGTCCTGTAAAACGTCGTCAATACCTTTGAAGAAAATTCACCTTAGCATTCTTCAGTTCCCAAAAACAAAAATTAATAATCGAATAATTAGGAGGTATCAATTAACTGAAACCCGGCGTAACCTTAAATACAACACGGATCAAAACTCAAATATAACTTTGCTTATTAATAACTCGATTTCAAAACAAACTTTAATTAACTCGACACGATTTCGCATTTGCTTATAGTGCCAAAAGATACGAAGACATCTTCATCTGCATTTAAAACAAAAAAAAACAACATTCATTTCAAAAATTACGGAGGGATTATAACACAGATTCATGTTGTTGTTGTTGGAGCTCTCGCTGGTAATTAATTACATCTGGGCCTTTGAATAGAAATGGAAATTAACTCATTATTATTCAACGGAAGAAGCTATGAATATATTAAAAATAGCATATTTCGCATCGTTAAAATTCGAATAGGGAAAAACGATTACGGCTTTTGATACCTTGTATTTTATAACGGGAGGGGATTAGGACCATGCGAAAACGCTTATTTTAAGATAATTAATCATTGTTTTCATCATCATAATGGTGTCCCTTGTTAGCCGTTTCAAATGAGAGCATAATGTACATTATGTGCCATTTACGAATCACTATCCAATACGGAAATATACTTCTCCGACAGACAAATTTGACTTGGGAATATTCCCCTGGAAGAGGGTCTATCAAGAGGAACGTAGTCTTGGCGAAAATTATTTTTCGAAGATGATTTAAATACGTAGTCCCTAAACTAGTTCTTTAGACCATGTTAGTCTATCACATGACGTGGCGTAACTAAGACATTTCTCGTTCTTGGGGACTGCGCCTGGACGAACATGAGCCCTAAACCGGTTCTTTAAGCCATGTTAGTCTGATATCACGTGACGTGGCGTATCGAAGACAACTCTCGTTCTTGGGGACTGCGCCTAGAGAACAGTGGGGGGGGGGGGAAGAATTATTTCACTGAAGGAAGAACTATGCAATGAACAACCCCATCTTCTTTACAGAGAGTGAACGTAATTTCTACTCGTCATGTACGTGTTGCTTGCCTATTGACTTCCTGTTTTCTTGCCAACGAGTATACAAACATAAAGAGTATGCACCCGCTTCTTTACATTCTACCTCGAAGTTTGGCATCACACGTTTTTGCACACGTGGTCACTGGAATAACTATCTACTCTGCGTTGCATAGCACAGGGTTATCACGACAGCTGCACAGCTCTAAACTGATATTGTTTTGATGACTTCTTGCGCCAGAGATTTCGTGATCAATTCTATCAGCAACATTCACTTATTACTACAGGTTGTTGGTTTATCATACGAAACTGCTTGTCGTCGGTATTACTCTCGGGGTGGTTTATTGTGAAGCTAACGTAAATTTGTTTACGTGTAATGCTTGTTATGTGTAATGCTGCCATCTGCCATCAACTTTTCTAACTATGAGTGAAGCGTGTTCGGAACTGCAAGTTGTTGTCTTATTAGTGACTAAAACCAAAGCTGTTGGCTTATTAGTGTCAAGAACTGGAAGTTGTTTGACCATGCTTGTCTAAAGTTATTGGTTTTTCGCTTTACGAGGACCGAAATCACAAGTTGTTGGTTGACAAGTGACAAAAATCACAAATTGCTGCTTTATTGGTGTCTGGAACTGCAAGTCGCTTGCTTATTAGTGTCCGGAACTGTAAGTTGTTTTCTCATCGATATCTAAAATTATGAGTTTGTCGGTAAACGCGACGGAAATTACAAGTTATTGGCTCATTGGTGTAACGGAACTGGAAGTTGTTTGCTCATACCTGTCTAAAATTATAGATTTTTGGTTTACGAATGATTAGACTCACAAGTTGTTGATTGACAAGTAACCGAAATCACAAGTTGTTCGTTTATGAGTGCCCAAAATCACAAGCTGTTGGCTTATTGGTGTCCAGAACTGCAAGTTATTGTGACTTACACATGCATGTTACGGGAAGGTTCGAAATCATGTGATGGGAACCTGGGTACATCTGGTTCCGCAGATTCAACTACAAGTTGTTGTCTCTCATTGGTGTCCCGAACCGCAAGTTACTGTCCCATTGCTGTCTGCAACCGCTAGTTGTTTTCACATGAGTATCTGAAATGATAAGTCTGTTCGCTTAAAAGTGATCGAAAGCATACATTTCTGGCTAATATATTGAGAACGTCAAGTTATTGGCCTATAAATGTCGGAAATAACAAGCAGTTGGCAATGTCCGGAACTAGAAGTTGCTTCAAAGAAACGTTCCAGATAAAAACATTACCAACTAGAAAACAACTGTCATTGTTCAAGTGGTGAAGGACGTTTTTTAGTATTACCCGACCTTGTAGGGACCCAAATTTCAACCTTTTCAAGAAGGTGATGTTCCCTTCGGTGCATCGCCAACATACAGATGAAGAAGCCAAAAACCACGCGAACCATGCCGGAGACCAATGACCATCCCAAAAGCAGATACGAACCCTGTCACCCATCGATTCCTTACACTCATAAGAAAACTTATTTTACATAAACCCCCCAAATTCACAATCCAAAAAAAAAAAAAAACCTCATTACTATCTCAGTCACAAACATAATAAATACCGGGCGGAAAAAAACTAATTAAGGGACATTCATACCCATAACATGAACATTACCATAATACTAATAATAATAATAATTAGAGCATGAAAGACAAGAGAACAATCACGATCGATACCAGAGCGATCCGCAATCATCGAAGAAGTCTCTCTCTCTCTCTCTCGTAAATTGCTTAATTATATTACTTAATTGCAAGGAGTTAATAATTTGATTAAAGCAAAATAATAATAATAATAAAGGACACATTATAATACAAATGAGGCAACGCTCATGTTTACAAAGTGAACTAATTTAAGCGTTATAAAAGAGACCGATCCCCTAATGAATAAATAAAATATTTAAAAAAAATGGCTTGGAATTAAGATGGCCGCCGCCATCGTACTATAGGAGAGGCTTATTGAATTATAAGAAGAGGACCGGACGAGAGAGAGAGAAAAAAAAAAGAAATTAAGAAATTACTCCCGGCCAGTCTTTTAATCAAGAAATTATGAGGTTCACGTAGTAATTAGAGACGCATTAACGAAATTAATTTTATTACCTCCGACGGCGTATGAATTAAGACGCGAGAGATAGAGAGAGAGCACCGTGGTAAATTCTGATGAAATGGGAGGACCCTTTCTCTCTCCCTCTCATTCTCTGGTCCATTCTTCAAGTCCGAAAACGAACCTAAATCCAAATGGTCATCAATTTCTCCTTTGCTAATAGCCCTCCGTTTCCCCCCCCCCCCAATTGCGATGAGATAAATATCCATAACGGCCTATGGATAGGCTTTCATAGCTGTATCTAGTTCGTGATGAATTTTGTATCGATCCTAGGTATGTGATTTATATCGGTTTCCTGGACTGGACAGAGATAAAATGCGGCCGTAGTATATGGGCTATACATGGAAAGAGATATGGATGGACGGGACTGGGGGGGGGGGGGGAGAAGGAAGCGGGGTCGGCTGTACTGAGATATTCTGATTATTTTTCAGTGTTAGTATTATACGGTCATGATCCATCATGGAAATAGGTAAGTGATGTGTCTATCTATGGATATAACGATGAATTGATAGGTTTGGAGTGCAAGTGGATTCGTGGACGGACGATCTTGATTTTGGTTACTCAAAGGCGTGTTTACGGGGGGGGGAGAGCTTAGCGGGCTTTAGTCCAGGGGGGGCAAGTTCAAAGGGGGGGGGGCGAATTTGAGGAATGAGTGGCTAAAAGAATCGGTACAATGGAAGTAGGGTGGCGAAATTTGCATAACTCTCGATAAATCCACCTCTGCCCAGACAGCAAGGGTCGGCGAGTGAGCGAAACAGTGACATGTAGAGAGTTTGTGAGAACGTGAGTGAGCAAAAGAGTGACACCTAGACAGTAGGTGAGCAAAAGAGTGACACCTAGACAGTAGGTGAGCAAAGAGTGACTGAGCGTGAACAAGAAAGCGAATCCGAGTGACCTACAGAGCGAGGGACAAAGCTTGAGGTGACCACCGATAGATGACACCTTCATTTCCACACCTACTCAGTAATGACAGTGAATTGCAGTATAGCGATATGGCCGGAGTTGGTGTTTGCTGAAGTAGGTCGGTGAGTGACCTGTCTAACAGACCAGACAAGGCCCGAGCTGTGTCCATTCCGAGATATAAGCCCTTCACCCGTGTGAGTTGCACAGTGAGTGACCTAGACCATGTGCAAGCATGTGAGCGACCATAACGGCGTGCAAGCATGTGAATGACTGACATTAGAGATGCACTCTTAGTCGTGGCGGGGTGGAGTGGGGAGGAACGGCTTATCGCACGGAGTGGTGAATTTGAGGAAATAGTAGTCGGGAGAAAATTATAAACTAGAATGGGAGATGAGCGACAAAATTCGTGCAACCCAAGGGCGGCGAGACCCATGAATGCGCCTCTGAGGCTACTGTGTGTCGAGTGTTTCCCGAAGTGAGCGTCGCGGTACCGAGAGGATATAATGCTGCTCTGGGGATATTGACGCGCGTCAAAAAAGTCACTAGTAGAAATCGAATCAATGTTTTTCAACTTTTATGCCGGAAAAATAACTATGAAGGCAAACAACAAAGGCAATCCGGTAACAATATTCGCGAGAAACTTCGAGCCGCAGAAATAACCTTGTGGGGGGTCCTTGGAGAGATTTTATATAAAGGGTCCGTAAGCTTGGATAAGAAAATAATTAACACAATTGTTTTTACATTGCTCTGTATTGAACATCCTTCAGTTAACTTATCGGCATAAGGGGTCCGCGGAAGGTTAAAAAGCAGGGCTGGGTAAATAAATACATTGCCCGAAATACCCGGGACAGGTAAAAATTTTGCCCGGGCATGTATGTTTTTTCAATCACAGGCCCGATGCTAGCGTTTAAAATATTTATTCAGACATGTAAATTTTTGCAGATTTGTCCAGCTCTATTACAAAGCTGCCTTAGACCTGGGGGGGGGGGGTGGTCACGATTATATTCTTGCTATGGCAAAGTAGGTATGATAATTACGGTGAGAAATCGAGGACTCGCCAAGAGAGCGGTGGACGGACGGCTAGCGTGAAAATCCGGGAGTACGCCTGCAGCATATGGCAAGGGTGTCGTTGGTATAATAGGATAAGTTCGGTGAGAAAGCGCGTTACTGAACGCTAATTCGATCATTAATGCGATGGAGTCACAAGTAGGACAAAAAATCCGTGGGCGTACGATGAAAGGGTGAGAAAAACGTGGGAATTTGGCCATCAGGGCGACAGTACACTAGGGGGTAAGGTAGCTCAGGCGGTATACGATCGTTTGGGCAAAGGGACCTTTGGAATGTGATGGTCAGGATGAGAAGGCATTGGGGGTGAAAAGGCCGCGATGGAAATTGCTAGGGCAAAGAGAACATGGGTATCAATGGATTGGGAATTACGACCATAAGACCAATTTATCACACAGTTACACATCTGACGGAGTAACCACCAAATTTAGGAGGCAATACCTCAAACTATTCCATAACCAGTCTTGACGGGTTCTCAGAAAGCACCAAGACCCACCTGTTCCAAAGGCACACTTAGCACCTGTACCCAAAGCGGCTAATAACTTAAATCAATCTTATGTGTCACCACGAGATTCGAATGAGACGCCGCGGATAACAGAGTGGGAAAACAACAAAGCGGATTCAGCTTAAAAACAAATCGAGCTCAATAAAACTGAATCTCACAGCCGAATCTCCAGCTGAACGATCGAGAGCAAATTATTCGAACAAAGCAAGAAAAGACGACGTCAGTGAGTGACTTTCGGAAGCCCACCCGTAGCTGTTCCATCGACTTCTTGGCACAAATCGCTAGCAAAGGCGTCCAACTCGTTGGTGTAGATAGAGGAAGGTATGGAAGTGGTACATCCTCTCTGCTCCTTGTGCCACCTCCGACTTAATCCACTTTAAACATAACCTCTCTCCGACCCTTCTCTCTTCAACTACTTCTTCTTATTCCATTTCCTCTACACCGGAGGGCAAAATCCGAACGGGAGTAACGTGGGAAAATACTAGGAGCCAAAGGATATAAGGTGGTACTATGGTAGGTAGGTGTGCGCGCGCACACACACGCACACACACGCGCACACACACACACACACACACACACACAAGCGTCACACACTCACGCACATACACATGCCAGCCACCGAAATTCCATGGCCTTAGGCAAAGAGGACGCAGATTTGCGTTGACATCGGAGCTATTAAATACACATCAGCGAGCACTCAAGGAAGAGGACTCTGACTCTCTTCTCCTGTGGTCCTTGGTGGGGGGGGGGGGTAGAGGGGACCCCAGAACCTTTTCCTTATACACGAGTAAAAGGTAGATGGACTGACTAGTAGGAGAAGCTTTCTCTGTATGTGTGTCTCCTGTGGGGAGTTGCGAGCACTGGAGGGCGGGGGGAGGGAGAGAATGGAAATTGAATCAGTACCAATCGAATTAAGTCGGCTATGTGTTCTAACAGATGCTCTCCTCCTCTTCCTCCGCTTAAAACGAACATCCCTCGGTACAGCGTTCGTTCTGCGCTCAAGGTACGCGCTGTATGAAGAAGGGTGTGTGGGGCCGGGGATTGGAAGGGGGGGGTGAAACCACTTTTGTCGTTTGTGGCTTCTGAGTATATCAGATTTTTGGAATTTCATTTTTAATGGATAAGTGCTGCATAAGAATTTTAAGGGATTAAAACGGGGGATTCAAACTAAAATCTGTGGTACGCGTACCATCCGACAGGGTATTATTCAAGGGTACACGGAGATTATCTGCAAAGGAAAATTAAAAGAGAAGATAGTGAAGAAAGTGCAAGGCTTTTACATATGGAATAATGCACAAGAGATTACGCAAGTCTCCTACGCGTTTCTAGGAATGCCCTCGTCTTAACGCATTTCAAGGTTACATCGTCGAATCCTACGCATTTCTACGAATGCATTAGCCTTCAATAATTAAGCATTTTTAAGAACGCAATACCTAGGATACGCAAGCTTACCACACGTGTCTAGCAAACTCTCACGCATTTCTGCGGGAAAGCTAGTCTCCTGCGCATTCCAAGGAATACGATTATTTTATAGCCGGCAATTATAACCCAGAATATCGCCTTCGAACAACTTACGGCTGAGGGATACGAAAGCCTTTTGCATATTTATAGGGGGGGGGGGGAGGGTACGTAAATATCCCACCTATTTCTAATGATACGTAACACTCCCACTGATTTCTCGGGATGTGCTTGTCTTCTGTGCATTTCTAACCTACAAGCTTCTCACGCATATCCAGGGGGAAATGAAAATCTCTTACGTCATTGTAGAGTGAACGCATGCCTCCCACGCTCATCTAGGGTACGCAAGATCCCACGCATATCTAGGGGAAATGAAAATCTTCGATATCACTGAAGGGTTTTCGCATGGTTATCGCACATATCTAGGTGTAAACAAATCTCCTATCGCATATTTAGGGGTAAACAAGTCTCCTACGTATATCTACGAGAACATTAGACTCTTACGCACTTCTAGGAATTACGCAAGCATAAATATTTACGGGAAATAAAAGTCATGTTTCGCCAATGTAGAGAGTTAAAGCATGCCTCCCACGCATATCCAGGGTACACAGAACTCCCATGCATATCCAGGGTACACAGAACTCCCATGCATATCTACGGAGGGGAAAATAAGTCTCCTAGTCATATCTACGGGAACACTAGACTCGTACCCATTTCTATTAATTATGCACGCCTCCTAAGCATTTCTTGGAAAAACGAAAACCTCCCACGCAATTCTGGGGTACAAAAGTCGCCTAGGCGCATCTGCAGGCACGCAAGCCTACGACGCATATCCAAATTAACACTACCCTCCGACACATTTTCAGGAATCAAGTACACGCCTCTACAACATATTCCAAGGGATATGCCCGCCTTCTAGCCGTTTATAAAGGAAATACCACAACACATCTTCAGGTCAGTATCAAGTAGGGACGTACCGTGGGCTCCAGATTTTGCTCCATTCAACTGGCTCACTTAAAAGACGAGGGGTAGCCCTTGTTGCTCAGGGCCATCGGAGGTTGGCCCTGATTTTAGGAATGCTTAAATAACTGAACAATTTACACGTTTTCTAAAACTCGCGAGCTAAAGAACCGACACAAAACAATGTTTTCGCTAGCCGGCAATTATCTATATTGCTGCTATCACAAACAACCCTAGAGCCTAACCGGCCTGTTATACCGCTTCAAAATAGGCCGATCGGTCAAGAATATCACTGGTAGGCCAAGTGACTGCATGTCTCGTCATTTTCGGCTATAATGTTGATGAGACTATGGACGGAAGTTTACTTACTCAGATCCAGTCGCTCGTCCTCTGCATAGGCCGCATTGTTGATAGAGGCCCGGTCGGTCAGTTTGCGGACACTAGCGAATAAGGTCTGACGCCCAGCAGAAGGGTTCAGAGTAAAGAACGGAGTTGACCTGTGGACAGCAAGAACAAACATATTAACGATAATGTTATCTGATAGAAAATCCACAAGAATTATCTTCGAATGAACTCGAGCAGTTAGGGTAAAGTAACAATGAGTTTTGTTTTTATAACGTGTAACAATACCGTTATAAATACAAAACGTCAATAATGACTGGTCATAACAATTTCGTTGATTAACAATTAATATGCACATATACCAATGATTTTTCCAACAAAGTATCATCTTCCGTTAACAATATCATTCACGAATAACGCCTAGTATCGCTTATCGATTCCGTTTAAAAAGAATGCCTTGTCTCACGTATCAATGTTGTTCACTAAAACATTGTTGTCTTATGTTGCCATTCATCCAGTCATACCCTGTTTCTCGAATAACAATAATAAATGCAACAATGCATTGCACATAATCGGTGTAATGTATTGTCACATTTTTTTCCCCCTTCAACACACCTCGTTTCGTGCTATAACCTAACAATGCCTTATTTTTCCAAGAGATTCAAGAAAAAAATGTCTAGCATCGTGTCTCCCCCAACAATGCCTCCTTTTCCAACATCGACGAGAAATGCCTCTTATTGTTATTCCTACCAACGATGCCTCGTTTTTCTTAGATTCCATTGAAGAGAAATGCTTATCATCAGGTTTCCACCAAGAATGCCTCGTTTCACATACAGACCGATTACAGACTGAATTCATGCTTTGCATCATGTTTTCACCAATAATGCCTCGTTTTTTTACCGATTCCGTTCACCAGGAATGCTTCTCATCGTGTTTTCAACAACAATGCTTCGTTTTAATTACACGAGAAATGCAACCAGTATGTCTTTAGTGGCGGGTCAAGTTGGTGAGAAAATGAGCGAGTAAATGAGTGAGCAAATTAGAGTGAATGAGCAGAACGTCCTAGAGATAGAAGACCTCCGCACTGTTTGCCATAAACGTCATTCAGACTACCTAGCAAGTTTGCCACATTTTGAAACACAGCATCCCTATTTCGTTTCTTCTTATTTTGGCGTAGAATCTTTCTGATTGGCTCACAAATACCGCGTAGTGATTGGATGTGGGGCATAGAAATCGCCAATTCTGAACCCGATCATTTCTTTTCCTCACAACGATGATACTGACACGAGCAGGGAATTTTTTTCTCCTGAATATTTTGAGGGAAAATGGACTGCTTACTGACGTCACAAGCTGAGTGCGGAGGCCTATCTCCAGGAGGTTCTGGAATGAGCGAGTAAGTAAGTGAATGAACGAGTAAGTGAGTGAACAGGTGAGTAAGTGAAAGAGTTGGCGACTGAGCAAGACAGTGAATGAGCAGGTGAGCAAATCAGTGATTGAATGAGCAGGTGAGCAAATCAGTGAATGAATGAGCAAATGTGTGAGTGAAAGAGTTGGTGACTGAGAAAGTGAATGGATGTGAATAAGTAATTGAGTAAGCAGGTGAGTAAATGAGTCACTCATACGGTTATTCGCTCAATCACTAGCTTATTCGTCAGCTCATTTGCCTACTCAGTCAGTCACTCACCCGCTGGTGACGAACTGTTGTCGGTGAGTCATTGCCGGCGATGATTTTTCCATCGGTGAAGCAGATTGCAGATTGCCGGTGAATTTTCCTTAAATCATTTCTCAAACAATAGAATAAATATTCCTAAAGTGCTTATACATAACACACACACACACAAACGTACATTATATATTAAAATGCACACGTCGAAATCCACTCAATCCACGGATTCATACCCAGGGATCGTTTTTTCCTCCAACAATGCATTATCTAAAAAACACAAGACCGTGTATGGAGAGCGATTGTGGATAGACCGATTCTGCTTGTATGTGATGATCCAGAGCAAACAGAGCCCGGGATGTCTCCCGGGAGAGACACGCGGAGAGCGATCCCGGGAGCGGAACAGGAAAAAGCAAACACTGTATACAGACAAAAGATCCCAAATCCAGAGAGACAATGGCGGCCATCATCTCATAAGTGAAAAAGGTTTCGTGTTTTTTTTTTGCATGTTCAACAATGTGCCGCATAATAAAACTTTTTTTAGTTTTGTTTAAAAGGAGCGAGAGAGAGAGCAAGAGCAAATATTCGGTATGATATGGAACATAGCCATGGGGGAATCATACATATGTATGATTCTCAAATGAATAATGTTATGAATCTCCGCTTCTGTGAGAATCAATTTTAAGGCTTTCTTATCCCTCCCTATTCTCTTAAGAATCGTTTGTGAATTATTTTTTTTTTGTGCTATCGATTGTTGACGGTAACAGTACCACAAGCCGTTGAAGTTTCAGATTTTCCCCCTTTATTCCGAATAATGTATTTCTTCCGTATGATTTTGAGAAAAAAAAAGGGAAGTTCAAGTCACATATTGTCGTATGGGAATGATTTGTGAATGCGTCATTGTTGGAAACCACGTTGTTGTCCGTATTCAAGAATGTTTGTTCAACGACATTCATATGTGAAATGACGTATTTCCTGGAACGGCGTAGGAATAGTAAAAAAAAAAGCAGCATTGTCGGTGAAAAAGAGATGCGAGGCATTCCTCAGGAATGAAACGATGCATTCTTGGTTAAAAAAGGCGATGCGAGGCATTTCTGTGAAGCGTGAGACATATCGGCCCACGCGTTATGGTTTCAGGCGGGTTGGAAGGACTTGGGATTATGAGATATTGTGCAATAGTTTTGAGAAGTAAATACGATTATGTAGACTGGCACTTATTCCTATCATGGCTGCAACATCCTCTGCAAGGTTGCCAGGCTAGGATCTTTGGTGGGGCCCCTACGCCGGATTTTTTAGGAATCCTCCTTCTATAGTGAATTTATTCTGTGAAAAAAAAAATGACGAGAATTATTTCGGGGCCCTGGACTGGGGCACTTTCATCCCCGCTTTTGTGGAGGCCATGGATTCCATTCAGGAAAAGGGACGCCACCACCTTCCTGAACATAAATTGTCGAGGGCCGGCTATGATGATTTTGAGACAGCCGTGGATTAGAGAGGCCTAGATGCACCTAATGTGAGGGGTATAACACAAGATACCTTCCAGTAAAACTGGTATTACTTTATGCTAAATGCCAGGGACCCTACATCCTAGAGCCGGACACTCAGGCCGAAATACTTCTCCGGTTTCCGGGCTACTCTACAATGCATGTAACGCGTTAAAAAAATAATACTTTGAAAACAACACGATTCATTGCAGGCAACAAAGGTTATGAACCTTTTTCAGCCGCGACCCATGGGACTGTTTTTTTTTTTGTTTTTTTTTCAAAATTAGTGAAACTAATAATGCAATAAGTGCATTTGTTTGTTGCACAGATGTGTTTGTGGATTTGACCAACTCGTCTAGGAAGTCGCTGCGAATCAAGTTTGCGTCGTGACCCATAGCTCAAAAATCCCTAGTTGGAAGTGAGATTGTACGATCAATCTCTGAATTATACCCAAAAACTAGCTGCTAAAGGCAAGTACATTTTCTAATTACAGCCCAAAAAAAAAAAAAAAATGTCAAAGGTAAGTGAAATTGCCAATTACAACCAAAAAATTGCCAAATGCAAGTAGTTTCCACTTACAACAGAAAAATCTCAAAGGTAAGTAAAGTTGCCAATTATATAAAAATCATCGTTTAAAGCAAGTAGTTTCTAATTAAAACCAGAAAAAGAACAATTTCCAATTACAGCCGAAAACAAGTGTCAAAATCAAGTGAAATTGCCAATTACAGCGAAAGCAAATGCCAAAGGCAAGTGAAATTGCCAATTACAGCCGAAAAAAAAGAAAAGGACAAAAGCAAGAGAGTTGCTAATAATTGAAGCAAAAAAAAAAAAAGTCAAACACAAGTGAAAAGTTGCCACTAAGAGTTGTTGAAAAGTTGTCAATGGCACAATTTAAAATTGGTTGCACGCAAAATTCAGGGCTCTAGTCGTGAAGACTTCACAAAATTTGAAGTTTCATGCAGGCATCTAAAAACTAATACATTTAAATATAACGCCAAAAATTAAGCGAGAGAAATATATGATTATCAATACGATATCGCCATCTATCGGTATGTTTCCGTACTGCAATCAACATTTCTAGTATGCTCGTTCGTGAGCAGATGGCAGCACGTACAAATAATTCTGATAACGAATTCTAATTAATTGGGAGAGACATATTACCTGTATTTCAGGATATTTTCCGCATTTTTTGCTGTGAGAGTTTTGAAATCGTCTTGCAAATACTTTCTTTTCTAAAAAAAAAAATGTTTTTTTTTTCTCCAACGCAGTTTCAGGAACAATTGGCAAAACGTTTTGGTGAAAATCGTAATTTCCGTATTTTTCTCACGTTCAAAAAAGTACAAAATTTACTATATTTTTTTCTCGATGAAATATGATCCTCAAATTAGGATACGTAAAATTAGGCTGACCATATTTCTTCGAGAAAAATACAGAAATTTGAAATCTCAAATCCTTAAAGATACGGGAAATTGCCGACTGTCGGTGAAAATGGTGCGAAAAGTGAGCAACCAAATGCAGTGAAACTTCGGTTAACGAGCTTAATTCGCTACGCGAACGTGCGCGTTATTAGACTCACTCGTTATTCGAATCAAACCCCCCCCCCCCCTATAAGAAATAATGGAAACACAGATAATTCGTTCAACAATTATTCATTCACATACAAATGACTAATAAGAACGGCATTTAATCAATAATACAATACAATAATAATAATAATATAATACAATAAAATACATATATTGGAGGAGCCAATGAATTTTCAGAGATATTGACCTTGGCCAGCGCTTATCCTGGGCTAGAAATCAGTGAACTTCCCTCTTGCGGGGAGGGCGTATCACTATCATAGATCCTCATGAACAGGGCCGCAACTAGGGGGAAGAAGGCGGGTCTCGTACCCCGGGCGCTGAACTAGAGGGGGCGCAAATTTTATTCTCAAACCTCTCCTTCAACATTTCAAGGGGTCGCCAAAATGCGCACTTGCCCCGGGTGACAGAGCATCTAGTTGCGGCCCTGCTCAAGAAAAGTGAAAGATATTCTTAACAGACCCCATCGGCTTCCCTCCTCCCTTGGATACAGTAATGTTTTTAAAGCCCAATACATGGACATAAATGGCTGTCTAGTATGCCATTTACATATTGAAGCTCTCGAAAAATTTGACCAAATATCGTTATCATGAGCACCTCTTTCAAACTTGAGGCGCCCGGGTTGTTCCAGGGTGGACCCACATATTAAGACGGCACTGACAAAATGTTCTCGGGGGTAATCCGTGCTTGGCTGGAGAGAAGTAATAACTTCCATATTAATTGCATCCATAAATTGTACCACCAGATCTCATCATGTGCCCCCCATGGATATGACGTCCCGGGCCCTGCCCATATGGACCTCGCGGATTTAGATGGTCCTGGTTCCATGCAGTGCTGGATTCAGAAAGCATTAACATTTTCTCCCACCATAATTCACTTGAAATCTATCGCCTCTCTCTGAGGGCCCTTCTTCAGCACTTGCCGTGGTTAACCTTTTCATCTGGTTTTCACCTGTGCTCCCTTCCCCCCGAATATCCCAGAGACGCTGGAGGGCCATATGGCACCATGTTAAGAACCACTGCAATGTAGCATGTTAATAAGAAAAATCTCATTGATCTGAAATATCTGCCTGCCACCTACCGAAAAAAAACGAATATAACTTTTGAATCGACATTGATAAAATATTTCCGATTGGTAAAATATATTGAAAAAATAATATAATATTATAAAATATTTTTATAAACAATAATATGTAATACATTATCAAATTTGTTAAAAAAATTTAACGGTTAATATTTTTGTAAAGTAAATTAACATCAGTAAATTTGCAAAGTAAGCCGTCCCTGGTTCAGTGTTTAACACAGTGTAGTCCTGGTTTAGGTTCTCTTTGGTCTCAATCACTTTATCAAAAAGAAGACGGCACTTGATGATAATTACTAATATTATATTACTTTACACAAAATTCAACTGATAAAATTTTTCCGATAAATTTAATAATTTCATACATATTATTGTTTTTTAAGATATTATCAATATATATACAATATTTTTTTTTATCACTTTATTACGCTATTCAGAAACCGGTCAGCAACTTCAATCGGAAAATTATAAGTTTTATTCGATAGATGACAGCAAAAGTTATAGTGAAATGATTTTTCTCTCTGCATGTTTATACAGTAGTTGCCAACGTGAAAAGTTTTTTATAAAACATTTCATCAATTTTATGGTGTAAAAATTAGGCCGGGATTGCACTAAAACTTTTGTAAAAGCTCTAATTGGTTGTTTGCAAAATAAGTTTTGTCAAACTTTTACAGTGTACTCCAGACAGGCGCGTGTCTATGGAGTTACCGCCCCCCCCCCAAGAGAAATGCGAATATGATAATATTACATTCAATAAACCCGTTGAAAATTATTTGTATCAATGTTTTTGATTAAATGACAAAATCAAGAAAACTTGGACCAAAAATTGATAAAACTGGCGTAATTTTCTCAAAAAAGTCGGAATATATAACATACCGCAATAGTTGCAACCTGAAGCCATGTGGCCCGTTTGTGGCCCTGGGATACTCTTAAAAGTTGGAGCCACGACAAGTGCTGAAGGCAGCCACACACAGAAAGAGAGGTGAAGAATTACAGCTTTCAAGTGAAATATGTAGAGTATATATAATGTAATTACGCCATAAACAAACATGCGATGTACGATAATGTATACAAATTAACTTACTTTAAACAACGAGAGCGAAGAGGACTATCTCGTGTTGGACGATTTACGGACTCACTAGTGTCTGCATTCTTATTCTTTCTGAGTGATTTTAAAAAGAACGTGTGCAATGACACTTGCATTTTGCCTCCTTTTTAGGATTTCTCGGAGATGGGAAATTGCATTGTCGTTGGACAGATTTGCTTTCTTTACTGTTCTTCTATTTCATTGGTACTTTTCTAGAGAATTTTGCACGGATTTACACATTTTACACACCTTTCTAATCATATTTGAAAAGTGAGGGACTTCTTTCTCAGAAAAATATACCCTCAATATAAGCTCTTGCTGTTGCATGCAATGGAGGCCAATCAGTTCATCCATGGCCACGCAGAATTTATATAGTAGTTATTATTTATTAGTACTACGTACGCACAAGTGACTCTTAGAACACACAAAAATACCTATGCTGACCATATTTCTTCCAAAAAAAATCAGTTAACATAAATTCTAAATAAGGGACGAGCCAAAAGCAACTTTGAACAAGTTGTTCAAAATATCCGAATCAAGTCAGATTGGCTAATAAAGTACGAGAAACGGTGGTTTCCGAAAATACGGGACATATGTTCACCGTATATGATGTGTGTGAAAAATATTGCAATCACCATAAAATTTAAAAATTTATTCATAAAAATATGGAATACGGAATGTGCAAGAACGCGAGAAAATTGTTTCAAGTTTATAGAAAAATATATAGGAAGTTAATGTGTTTTTTCTAAAGACTGCGTATAAATGGCAGCATCAAACGTATAAACAGTACTGCCGCTGCCATCTTCTTTTGCCATCTAACTTCCGAGACAGCGACTAATAAATAATACATCAAAAGTGAAATTGGTCGCAGCAATTATCGATTTTAGTTGATTGTTGTTGAAGATCGATAATTTAATTCCACGGTACGTTTTTTCCTAAATGTTCATGATCCCTTTTGCCCCTCCCCCTATCCTCTAGCGCCCTCCCACACGATCGAGACTTTCCCCCCTTATTCAACTAGGGTTACCAACCGTCCTCCTTCTTGATGTCATTTCAAGCGTCCTCCTACGCAGGGCCACAACTAAGGGGATGCAGGAGGGTCTCGTGTCCCTGGCGCTAGACCCGAATGGGGGGGGGGGCGCAAATTTCATTCGGAAACCTCTCCTTCAACATTACAAGGGGCGTCAAAATTCGCGCTTGCCCCGGGCGACCAAGCATCTAGTTGCGGTCCTGCTCCTACGTTTCGGAAAATTCGGCTTTTGTCCTCCTTTTCAAATTTCCAGATTTATTATTTATTTTTTCTGCGGGAAATGTTTTCTCCCACTTTGAACACACATTTCTTCATTTTGATGAGTGGTTTCCCCCCCACACACATTCACCAATAGCCGTCGAAATTCCAAGAATGTTGGGGAAAAAATTGATGTGTGTGTATGTGGCCGGTTATATTGGAATAGTGGCGCCATCTATTGCAAAAATTGGGGTTGACATCGCTAACGATGGGCTCGCAGGGATCTTCCTTTCTCCGTTTTCGAACCTGGTAACCCTATATTCAACCCTCGAATGCGTACGTGCCGAGAAAATGATCCGTGAGGAACTGATCAGGGTGGGGTCACAGACCCATCTTTGAATATATGTATCTCTTATAACATTTTGATTGATTATGCCATTTTTTATATATTATAGATATAAGATGAATTTAAATTGCTATTGATAACGAGAACCTCGAGAAAATAGTTTCTCTATAATCTGTCGGTAAATGAGAGAAATGCATATGCATGGGTCCCACGAACCCAACCCGCGTGCACTTGAGGGTCAAGACTTTATTAGTTTTATAATAAATTTAGCGTTCAAAATAAGAAATATACATAAGATATATTCCCTCCACTCCCAAGATGGAGTTATTCAGCCTCTCCCAGTACCGCTGTGGTGGTCAAGTTAAGGTTTTGTCAGCCGTCCTCCTTTAGGAAAGCGTGTCCTCTTTTTTCGTGACATTTCAAGCGTCCTCCTACGTTTCGGAAAATTTGTTCTTTTGTCATCCTTTTCAGGTTTCCGGAATTATTTTTTCCCACACTTTAAAATTTTTTTCACTGATATGAGTTTTTTGTGCGTTTTTTCCCCCACACGCATTCACCAGTAGCCGTCGAAACTCCCAGAAGTTTTTTCGGTTTCTGCTTTTTTTTTAGCGTTTCTGTTTTGCAATTTCAAATATCATGTCGAGCAAATGATAAAAAAATCCCAAATTGCAATGGAAAGTCTCCCCCGTTTTTGCTACCCAAAGTCGCATGTATCACTAAAGAACAAAGAACAAATTATGAGACCCGTTCTTACATATGGTGCACCGGCTTGGGCTTTCGCTCAGGAAAGCAATATTTACAACCTCCAGAAACATCCAAATTATATTCTCAGGAGATTCACAGGTGCTCCAAAATACTTCAGACTAACCGACCTGCACGCTGATCTCCAAATTCCATCCATCTACAAATATATAAAGAAACTGGCCAAAAAGTACTTTGAGAAGCAAGAGGCTTCAGAAGTGGATATTATCAGCTCAGCATCCAACTACCCAGCTGAACAGAAATTAGCACAGCTAAGACCAAAGAATATCTTGGTTACAAATTTTAGAAAGGAATTTTAATTGCCGTAGAACAAACAATAATGGTTAATCATACTGAAGTTATAATTGAAAAGACCTTGTATTTCTATTAATAATGTACCACAGCATAGTATAGATAAATATTACTATAAATGAATTTCATTAAATTTTTGTGAAATGATGGAAATCATTTAATCACTACTGGTCAATTTCATTTTTAACATTGGTGGAGTGAGAACAGTTTATGTAAATACAGTCATTCATAAAATTAAATATTAATTGAAAGGTATATGATATGAACGCTTTGTGAATTATATAACCATTTGTTATGTGACCTAATCAGCATAGATTTTTTAATTTAATATAATTGTCAAATGTTCAAGAGTTACGTAATATGATTCTGAGGAGTGTATTGATATTCTGTAAATTCTAATGACCATTTGTAACCTTATACTCTATTTTTCTATTTTATAATTATACATTTTTTAAATATGTTTGTCTAATGTTTAGAAATCATATTGAATGGTTTTGGTGACATTGTTGGAGTTTTTCATGTATATACACATATCATTTTTTTGTCTAAATGGAAATATATTGCAAAATATGCTGTAAACTTATGTTGTGTTAATCACTTTGTGAAAAACTGATTTGTTTAATATTGTACATATTGTGAGGACATTTGTAGTCGACGAGATTTATTTTGAAAGTAAGTGTAATCTGATGGGGTAGAAGATGTTTTAACTCTTGAAAACTGTTGACAGTATATTGATATTGTTTTGTATTAGTGAGAATATTTTATATATAAAGGGTTATATATAATTTAAAAAAAATGTACTGGTGGTTGTTTTTAAGCAACCATTTTGACATTGACTGATCAATATCTCTACCTAAGTAGAGAAACCAAGACGAAGAAGACGAGAGCTCGGTACTTCGCATCAACTAGCAACGGCATGTTTTACAGTTGGTAGAAATTATTGTTGTGGCCGGTTTTTTGATCGGAATAGTGGCGCCATCTGTTGGGGAAATTGAGATAAATTACATCACAAAGGGTGCGGGCGTCAGGGCCGTCATTTCAACTTTTTCCTGGGGGGGGGGGCGAAGCACATGTGCTTAATGTAGGTATATATATATATTTGTGTGTGTATATATACATACACATACCATTTGTAGTGTATTTTCAAAAGCCGGGGGGGGGGGCAACGGCCCTCCGTCCCCCTTAAATGACGGGCCTGGCGGGCGTCCTCCTTTCTAAGTTTGCGAACATATTAGAAAGCACGAATTGCATGAAAAATTTCGTCGATAGAAATTTAACATTTTGTATGTCCTTTGCATATTGGTCGCGCAAACAGTCGTAGTGTTTGTGTGAAAATTTCCGTTAGAGGTTGCAATTTTAATTTCCGTTTCCGCGTTAGACAGGTTCCGTTTAATCCAGGTTTTCTAATGTGTGTTTTGGCATTGAAATTACGGAACCAAGATCTTTTTTTCCCGTTCGAGACAGGTTTCCGCTTGAAACAGGTTCCACCGTATTAATAATAGGGTATGATAGAGTTACCGAATTCGAAAACTCAGAAAGGATGACGCCTGCGTGCACCGTTAGTGACGTATAATTTCCACAACAGATGGCGCCACTATTCTGACCGATAACATCGGCCACAAAAATAATCTTCCCCGACTAAAACAAAAGAAAGAAAGAAAAAAACTACAAAAGCCCTCATGTTAATGAATAATTTTTTTTTAAAGTGGGAAAAATTTTAGAAAAACAATCCGGAAACCTGGAAAGGAGGACAAAAGAGCGAATTTTCCGAAACGTAGGAGGGCGCTTGAAATGAAATCAAAGAGGAGGACACGCACTCCTACAGGAATACGTCTGGTAACCTTACGCGTGATGCATTTTATTACTACCACGCTGTAATCTTATTTCCCGGAAGTGTTGACTATACACTCGAATCCCGTTTTAACGAATACCGTTATAGCGAAAATCTCGTTTTAACGAACACTTTTCTAATTCCCCCAAATAAGTTCACATAGGAACAATGCTAGGTAACCTGAAATTCCTTTATAATTAAATTTCGTTTTAGCGAAGTGATTCCTCCGGTCTCTTGGCATTCGTTATAAAAGGGATTCGATTGTATTCATATTCAACACGCTAAAAAGAAATTGCTGAAGTTGTGCGGTAAAAAAATGCAATAATTCAACTGATATTATGATGGATGAAATTGACAACGGTATGCGCAGCATGAAAACGAACAATACATATTACCATACAATATGTAGTTCATTTGAATGCTGCGCGCTAATTTTAAAAAACAACCACCAATTCAACTTGAAGAACTATAACAGATAGTTCTGTTTTTCCCTGTTGGGTGGCAGCAGGGGTTCCATTAATTTGTAATTTACTTTCTCTCTTGTATGTAATAATATTACATGCGCATAATGAAGAACGACGTCTTGTTATTTTTTACAATGCAACCAGTGCTGCCATCTACAAGAAATTAAAAAAAAGGAAAATCACAACTATACCGTAATTTATTGTAACAACATTCAAATTTTAGCTCACTTTAAAGTAACTTCTCAAGTTCTGCGGCAAACGTCAAAACATAGCAACCGCTATTTTAGTACAGCCAGAATTGTGGCCAATTCGCGAAATGGCCGAGAGGCTTAACCAAAGTCTGATTTTCAGAAATGATCGGGGCTTTGACCGCGGCCAATTGCCGAGGTGGTCAGAAATCCCTGGCCAAAGTTCGATGCGGTACGCGCCAATTTTTTTCTTTTCATCGCCAACGTGTGACACATGGCTACATCTAGTAGCTGTATTGGATTAGCTCCACGAGAGAGAGAAAAAAGAAGAGAAATTTAAGAAGAAAATGATTACCGTATCGTGACTATACTTTGATGGGTCGCCTTAGCTAACGTGAGCATGATTATCACGAAAAAATACGCCAAATGGCGATGACTTCGAGCCATGGCTTATTATTTCGAACTTTGGCCAGGGATTTCCAGCCACTTCACGAACTGGCTGGCCACAGCCGACATCGAGACACTGTCTGTGTCGATTTTCAACGGGATTGGTCGATTTCGAGCTGAGACAGTAACATATATACATCATATATTCACATTTCCACACTGCACACTGTTTTCAAACGAACAACCAATTCGCCTTCAGGAATAATTAGACAGTTTCGTTTCTATTTGATAGATGGCAGCAGGGGTCACAGCTCAATGATATTTCTTTGCATGTATAATGGTAGAGTATTGACATGGAAACACAGCCGTTGTGTGGTCATAGTGACGGACTCGCATGACGAGGACCAGAAACCGACCATGAACCCTCACCGTTCTGTCCCCATGGGGGGATATAAGCTGGTCACCCAGAGGGTTTGGGCCATGGTGGACGAGCGATGCAACGTCCGGAGCACTGAGCACCGAAAGACCGCCAGCGGGCAAGGAGACAAAAAGTTGAGGTGCATGTTAGATTGATTAAGTAGTAGTAGCAAAATATGAAACACAATAAGTCAGGGCAGGAAGTTTTCTTCCCATTATAAAATTTACAGTATTTCCGAAATCGATCCTTTTATCCGAACATTAATCTTATTGATATAATTCATTGATAATATTATCCCTGTCCTTCACCGATAGAAATGCATTAAAAGGGGCCTGCATTGTCTACATTGTCCAAGAAATCAAGGAAAGGCGGAAAAGGCATCGATTCCTGATCTCGATGAAGAGAGATGACGGTCCCATGGGGTCATCTAAAGATAGTGGATGGACACTTACCGATGTGCATCCGATTCCTTTTTTTGTATCCTTTCTTCTGGTCCTGGCCCTTTTAGGAAGTTCCCGAGGGAGGGTCCCTCTCTCTCATAAGAATAGAGAGTCACAGAACCTTTTTATTGCGTACCCATAAAATCGTAGCCTGAAATTTCCGCGGCCATCGTTTTGTCTGCATCAGATATTTTTATTTCTAAATAGAGTAGCTCGAATACGAACGATGATGGCCAATCGATCAGGTTAATGAACATTTTCTTAATCGTAGGTTTATGGCTCAGGAAAGTGTGCGCGTCGCGGCTGTTTGAGGCGTCCGCCGCCAAACTTTGTCGACGCGTCGCACTGAGTTGAGAATATTAATGTGCAAGCACACACAGCGCCGTCTTAAGGCATGGGGCGCCTCACGAAAATGAGATGTTGAAACTTTTGAGAATTTTCGTAGTAAAAGGTCTCAGCTCAGAAAAATTACTTGGCCCGGGGGGCCCCCCATGATGCTTCTTGAGATGACCCTGTGTGCACCTAAATATAAATTTTTAGAAAGGTGAACTTGACCATTGCACCATTGACAATGACATGAGAACATCACGGCTATACGGCTTTCGGGGCAAAGAAGACTCAGATGAGTGATGATTAGGGCGAAGGAGACTCGGCTGACCATGACTAGGGCGAAGAAAAATAAGGTGAACGATAACTATACGGCGAAGGAAACTCGGTCAAACGATAACTACGGCGAAGGAAACTAGATCGAACGCTGACCAAGGTGAAGGAGACTCGTGAGTGTGAACTATGTCTAGGGTACAGGAGACTCAACTGACCATGACAAGGGCAAAGAAGAATCGGGCGAAAGACGCTCTTTCGCTTGTGAAAAATGACCAGGGGGCAAAGGAGACTGGTGAGTGTGAACGACGACTGGAGACTGCTGACCATGGCAAGGGCAAAGTAGAATCGCGTGAACAATGACTGCGTCGGAGGAAACTCAGGCGCACGGTGACCATGGGCAAAGGAGACTCAACTAACTGGTCGAAGTAGAATTTTTAGAACAATTGCTGGCCGAAGGAGAGCTGGGCGGATAAATAGCGCGAAGAGTGGGCTAGGGATAGGGAGAACGATGATCAAGAAGAGCGAAGACTCGGGAGAACGATGGCTGGCCAAAGGAAACTCGGGAGAACGATGAATAGCGCGAAATAGACTATGGAGTACGATGGCTAAGGAAAAGGGAATTCGGATGAAGTGTGAACAATGACTGAGGCGAAGGAGACTCGCGTAAATCATGACGAAGACGGAGAATTGTCTGGTGAAAGATCACTAGGAACAATTGCATACACACCTCGTAAATTCCTCTGAGGAACTTCAAACGAATTGGTGAATGTTGGAAAATGTGGCACGTCTGCATTATGTACCTAACGTGAAGTGTTCTTATTTTTCTTCTGAGGAATGTCTGTCACGTGTTCAAGAAGTGCTGCCATCTGGTCTCTGAACTCGGAAGTAGACAAACAGCAGTTTATTTACCTGTAGAAATGATAAGAGATCTTTTTAAACAGGAGATCGACTGGTATTTATGCCTCGAGTTAGAAAGTCACGGAAAAGACGAACGATCACTAGTCCAAATTACCTAAAAAGCATCTAACTGATCCCTACGACCGCTGGGGCAAAAAAGCCGAGCTAAGAGACTCCCTCATTAATCGTGAGGACTTCTAGCCGTGGCCGGATGAGCAGGGCCGCAATCAAAAACAAAAATTGGCTCTTTCACTCGGGGCAAATGAAGAACCCCCCCCCCTCCCTTCATCGTAATTTTGGAAGAACAAAAAGAAAAAAAGAGTCCTTCCTAATTCAGAGGCCGAGTCACAATTGGGACCCTGCGAAAGAGTCAATGCGGTATGAAGGCCGTGGGCATCATATTTTTAGCTTCAAGTCGGCGTGGTTGGGACTTCAGAAGGAAATGGTGTTCCACCGATAGTATCAATACTTGTAGATGGAGGTGCTCATCACTCCACCCTCGTCATGAACGCAATCAACGAGAATACAATGGACCGACCCCGCCTATAAATCAAAGTCAGGCCTGACCTTCGAACCCTGTTTGTAGTTGGCCTTGGATCCATCATGCTGATGCCTCAACCATTGAAGAATAAAAGCGTGGAGAGCCATCTTTTTCTGATTCCAGTGGCGGGTTTGAGGAGCCCCCCCCCCCCCGTTTCCCCCTCAAAAAGCAACCAGATTCTCGTTAGCGATTTTCTAGCAGCCACTAGCCATCGTCCATGGCTGCCATTTTCGCCCCCCCCCCACCCGCTATTTATCACGCTCTAGTAGGCGTGGTCAAGAACGAGACGATGGCGGAGCTCTTCTTCATTTCATGAGTGGACAGCGGATGATGAATGAACACATTGTGTAAAACCCCTTTCCATGGACATGAGGTCCTTCATTTTTCATGTTGAGATCACGGTTAAGATATTAATTCAAAAAGGCATACGGATAACATTATCGTGCTCCTGAGGTACCAAAGACGGGGGCTGTCATAATGAGTTAAGGGGGGGGGCCGAGCCCGAAAGTATTTTGGGGCCTCCTTAGGGACATTATTTCAAATTAGGGAATAATGAAACTTCAGAACAAATGAAAGTTTAGAATTAATAAAATTTAGAATTCTTACAGAAGTGAATTCAAAATTGAAGAAATAATTTCAGAATTAATGAAAATTCTTGATTAGAAAAATTTATTCAGAATTTCAAAGAAATAATTTCAGAATCAAAGCGATAATTACAGAATTAATGAAAACTGAAGCAATCGGTGTTCAGAATTAATGAAGGTGTTTGTGTTCAGAAAGTGTTCAGAATTCTGAATTAATGAAAATTCACAATTGGAGAAAAATTCAGAATTTAAGAAATTATTTCAGAATTAATGTAAATTCGTAATTGAAGAAATGATTTCAGTACTAATGGAAATTCTAAATTAAGTAGAAGTGAAATTGGAATTAGTAAAATGGATTCAGAAATACAAAAATGAATCCAGAATTAGTGAAAATAATTCAGAATTAAGGAAATTCTGAATAAGTGAAAATAATTCGGAATTAGTGAAAATAATCAAGAATTAGTGAAAATAATCAAGAATTAATAAAAATTCAGAATTAATGAAATTATTTCATAGTTAAAGAAAATGCAGAATATACAGAATGAACTCAGAATTGAATAGTTAATTTCAGAAATAATTGAAATTCGAAATTAAAGAAATAATTTCAGCACTAATGGAAATTCCAATTTAAAGAAGCGGAATTTGGAATTAGTGAAATGGATTCAGGAATACAAAAATGAATCCGGAATTAATGAAAATACAGAATTAGGGAAAGGAATCCAGAAATAGTGATAACAATTCAGAATTAATAAAAGTTCAGAATTGAAGAAAGGAGCTCAGAATGAAAGAAATTTCAGAATTAACGAGAGAAATGAATTCAGAAATGCGTCACTCATGAAAATTTTAAAATTATGGAAATTCCGATGTAATGAAATGATTTCCTAAATACTGCGAAACCCTCCCTTAACGGACACACCCCGTTAGCGGACACTTTTCTGATCCCCGGTCCCGTGGAATAGGACTTTAATGCATTTTAGTCCCCTTTAGTGGACAGTAAAAATCAGGTAAATTCTAATTTTTTTTTCTTCCCAACTCGAATTTGTGAATTTATGTTCATAAATCGGAAATTTATCATATTTTCACGGTGATTATGCATAATCCCAAGCTCATATTGGTAAATATGATAATCCGTCAACATAACTAAAGTCCAGGATGCTGATTCCGAATATTAATGTTAATACAGTCGGACCCGCTTATAACGAAGCCGGAAATACAGCGAAACTATTCGTTATACACGTACCGGTTTTGAAAATGATGCGTTCAAGCGAAATGAAGCATAATTTACATACATGACAAGCATTTTTCATACAAACACGTGTATTTTGATTGCACGTGTTGATACGTGTGAAGAATGCCAACATAACTGATAATATTGCCACCTTGAGAACCTTTTTCTTCTTCACACTTATTTCGATTTTTACTGCAAAATACAGTCGAATCCCGTTATAACGAACGCCGAGAGACCGGAAGAATCACTTCGTTATACAGAAATTCCAGGTTACCTCGCATTGTTCCTATGTAAACTTATTTAGGGGATTAGAAAAGTGTTCGTTAAAACGAGATTTTCGCTATAACGGTATTCGTTGAAACGGGATTCGACTGTATGTCTAGTACACATATCATGTACGGTTAAAAATAATTAATCGGTTTAATGAAGAGAAGAAATGTGCAAATAAATCTTTCCATATTTATCAGACTTAATTTGGGAATTATGCATAACCATCGCTGTATCACTTTCACACGCAGCAACATATAAGAACCGACTGCGACCGCAGCCAAACGTCGTACAAATGCGAAAGAGATCCCACTTCATATTATTACCTCCCCAATAGCGGACACTCCCCGTTAGCGGACGAAAGTTTCGGTCCCCACGAGTGTCCGTTATCGAGAGGTTCCACTGTATTGAGCTATCCACACACATAACGGATGGAAATGTAGAATTACTGAAATTGTTCGTGGTTACAGTGATGAGTTCGTATAGACCAGTGTTTCTCAACGGCCGGGCCGCGGCCCGGTACCCTGGCATAAATCAAACTGGGCTGTGAGTGGTTCATTGTTCCATTCCCACGCATTTATTTCTCATTAATCGTATGTATCGCCGGGCCTTTCACTCACGAAAATGAAATCGACCGGGCCGCGGGCTTTCAAAAGGTTGAGAACCACTGGTATAGAACTCGCAACACTTTCTCTCCCCCCAAAAAAAACGATCACGTGATCGGAAACGAGCCAATTAGAGTGCTCCTTACGAGCAAAGTTAGAAGCATCCCATAATCCTTCAGGGACTCGTTAAGTAAAAGCAATCCACGCACTAGGGTAGGAAAAAATAGATCCAGGGATTTATTGTTTTTAAATAGACCATTATCAAGAATATTACGGCCTAGCGAATATCCCGGGATCGTTAGACGGTGGATAATTAAGAAATTCCAAAGCGTGTTTGTGAACGTATAATGAAACGGATTCTTTCCTTCTGCGGAACAAGTCTCAAGCCGGGGCCTATCACGGATCGTGGCGAAAATGAGCCGTACAAATAGGCCAAGGCCTTTTCAGAACAAAAGACCTAATAATATAAACGCTACTTCAATTTCATTTTTTTTTTGCAACTAAAACTATCGATATATTCCGATGTTGTGTCAAATCGAAGCGAAACGTGTTTCATTTGGCTGGAAAAAAAAATGGAGGCACCAAAAATGTGCCTATTTGGTATTTTTAAAGCATGCAAATACCTATCTCATCGAGAAAAACCACGGGAATTCGGGAAATAAATACGGAAAAAAATTGGAACGTGTCGCCAATCGTTCGCCAAAAAATTAAAAAATTCCAATTACTGCTATAGAAAATTGCATCTGCTAACTGATCAATTTGCTCCCAAAACTTGCATATGCATTTCTAGGAGTTCGTAAGCCTAATTCAAAGAGTACGCATGTCCAGGGCCGTCTTAAGAGCATCATGGGTCCCCGGGCCAAGTGGTTTTTCTGAAGCCCTACCTTGTAAATTCAACCGGACCCGTAACTTTCAACCGGATCTCATTATTTTCTGACGCTCCCTCTTCTCCTTAGGCCCCTGGGCCACCAGGTGGGCCTATGCGTTAAGAAGGCACTGGGCATGCCTACCGCGCAAGGCCGGACCTTGAATCCAGCGAACTACGTGGTGGGAGAAAGCACCAACTGAAAGGGGGAGGGGGGGGCCAACGACATTTTAGTAGTGCCGTCTTAACGCATGGGCACGTCCCGGGCGTCAAGAGAAAAAGGGGCTCACAAAAATGAGATCTGGTTGAAATTAATTTTCTAAAATTTACCAGGTAGGGCCTCACAAAAATCACTTGGCTCGGGGGCCCACGATGCTCTTAAAAGACGACCCTACTTTTTAAGGCGATTTTTTTTTATCACAAAAATATCATTCGCTTACACTTGAAAAATGTCCAGAACCGGCCCTGCTCCCACACATCCCTAAGGGTTCGCATACAATCCTAATTTACATACCTTCTACGAGTTTTCAAGAGTCCGTAACCAGGGCCGCAACTAGATGATTGGTCACCCGGAAGAAGTGCGAATTTTAGCGCCCCCTTGTAATGTTAAAGGAGAGGTTTGAGAAAGAAATTTGCGTCCCCTCTGATCCAGCACCCGGGGCGCAAGACCCGCCTAGTTGCGGCCCTGTTCGTAACCCTAATTTAAAGGAGTTTGTGCATGAGTTCGTAGGCCTAATTCGAAGGGGGTATGCATGTCTTCTACGCATGTATAGGAGTTCTCAAGCGTAGTTTAAAGGATTTTTGCATGCCTTTTTCCTAGACATTTCTAAGGGTTCGTAAGCCTAATTTAAAGCATTTGCATGGTTATGTGTATCCATAGGAGTCGTAGCCTAATAAAAAGGGGTAGACATGTCTTATACACTCGCGGGATCACGCAATGCTCGCCAAATTAGTGTGATTTTAACAGGCTAATCACAAAAGTTGCGTTCGCAAATTCACCCATTTGCATCATAAGCGCATATATGTGAGCGGAATTATCACCAAAGCGCATTGTACTTTGTAAACACTAGAGTGCTATCCTACTCTATATACATTATAAAACTATTAAATTTAATTTTTCAAATTATTTTCAATGTACATTTTCATTGAACTAAAGCCGAGTTTTTCCCTGGAGCAGGTTTTTACAGCATTTGCAGCGTGAAAACGCTGATTGGTCAAAAAAAAAAGCAATCTTAAATTTCACTGTTTTCAACCAATCAGCATTTTCACGCAGAAATTCTACTCCTAGTTAAACCCGGCTTAAGTGACATTATAAATTCTTTGTGTACGCTATTTTGTTTTTTCAATATAGACCACGTACCTCGTGGCCCGCGGATAAGTCTGGTAGAACGGCCATAAAAAAATTGTGCCGCGGGACAAGCGTAGCAATCTTTAATTCAGTTCATTTTGTTTTTCACTTCTAACTTTATACAATAAAAAAAATTTGGTGATATGGATCAATTTTCCACTTTTTCGAATGATGCAAATGGGTTAAGGAGTACCAATACATGGGATCCATTGTTTCATTCACAACAATTAGTAACTCCTAGAGGATAATTAGTGCCTAAGGAGTTTCTGCGTATCGTACGATTTCAGAAGTGAGAGAGATCATATTAGTATCATTAATATATAAAAAAAAAAATTACTCTACACAAATATTAACTTACCACCACTTAATTTAGATTTCGAAAAGAAAAGTCATTCTGTTCCTGAAATAATAAGAAAATGATTTTAAATACACAGTACTATATATTATTCAACAACAGTGTTGTTGAATGAAAAGTTTCAAAATAAAAATTGCGTCAATAGATGGCAGACAGAAATGTATATACTAGTATCTCTAGTAGCTCTGCATAGATGGCAGCACTAAAAACAGAACGAATATTTTTTCAGGATAACACATTTCCACCGCGTTATTCAAGAGCCAATGGACGACAAAAGTCGACAGAATAATTGATACAGCCCAGGAAGTTTAGACACTAAAAATGGTCAAAATAGGCAGGCAAAACAGGCGCTGGAAATGCCTAAAATGGGCACTAAAAAAAATGTAAGAAAAAGTAATCGAAAGCTACGTTATATTAAGGGTCCGAAAACTGGATAACATCCTGGCATCATACTCAATCTCAATCTACGGATTCAATAATAACTACATTTTATTAGTAGGGCTGATCCGATTAATCGGATCAATTGTTAATCGCAGCTGAAAATTTTAGTCAATCGATCAATTCGATTAAAATTTTTATTAGAACTTTGTGAATTAACTTGATTTTTTTTTTTGGGGGGGGGGGGGAAACGATAACAGATGTCTTATAAGTATAGCCCGGAAATTTAGGCATTATAAATGTTCGAAACAGGCAAGCAAAAAGACACTAAAAATGCCTAAAATAGGCATTTACTAAAAAAAGGCATTCATAATTTATGGAAAAAAAGGAAAAATAACTAAAACAGGTATTAAGGGTTTTCTAAAAACCAGCCACAAATTGGGGGGGTGGGATTACATTTAATCCCTCTACTGCTTAATTATGGTTTATAATAAGTGCATTATAATGCAAGTTAAAATAATTTCAAGCCCAAAATAAAATGTCAGTAAACCCTCGTTATTAGGTCAATTCCAGGATCACAATTGCCAGATTCGGGAACCCGTAGAGGAAATGGTCCGTGGGGCTCCTTCAAGTTGCGAGTACTCCTTGCTTATTTGTTGTATTATTTGCAATTATCATTATCATTTCTATAGTTGAAACATTACTATTTTGTTCTAATGTAGTAAAAACATTAGCTATTTTTTTTGAGTTGCCACATATGCGGGACTCCTTCAAGCGCGGGGCCCTGTGTGGCCGCATCTGTTGCACATCCCTGAGGGCGACTAGTAAATTCAATCGAATATTGAATATGTGTGTGTGTGTATGTAATGCAAATGGCTGTGGCTGTTTGCAGAGCATTTATGGTGTAAAAAACAAAATCAGCAGAGCAACATGGGTCTCAGAGCCCTGTCTGCCCCTAACCCGCGTTGTGTGAGCCATGACGTCAGTTGACCTCTTGGGACAGTCATCAGTCAGCTATACATATACAATGCAGTCCAATGCCTGCGCGAGACATGTTCATGTGAAGCATGTGGAGAAATAAACATTTCTAATTGTCCTCCGCTTTTCCAACATTGGCTGCGTTCATCCGAAACAAAAACATTCACGTCTAATACCGTCCGGTCAAAGCATAGTTAATGCACGGTTAACATGGCAATGCATTTGTTAAACGCCAATCTCTCAGATCACCAATCTCATCACCGCCAATCTCTCTCGCGTTTAAAAATGGGGCTGGAAGGGGAGGAAGTTAGGGCTTTCTGGTGATTATCTGTACAGAGAGTTGGAAAATTTTAAAAAGTATAATACTTTTGTTCTCAATGCTTAAAATATTCATGATTATGACCACTGAAATTCACCAGTAAACTTAAAAATATGTTAAAATAGGCATTCCTGGCAGATTAACTTCAAAAAAAGCATGGCAATATGGCATTTTGCCTGAACTTGCGGGATCTACTTATAAATCATGTTCTACACAGAACATTTCGGATAAGTTAAATTCGCAGAAAAATTTCTTTTATTAATTCTTGAAAATTTTGTTTCACTAATTCTTAAAAATTTTGTTTCACTAATTCTTAAAAATTTTGTTTCACTAATTCTTAAAAATTTTGTTTCACTTATTCTTAAAAATTTTGTTTTACTAACTCTTAAAAATTTTGTTTCACTAACTCTTAAAAATTTTGTTTCACTAACTCTTAAAAATTTTGTTTCACTAACTCTTAAAAATTTTGTTTCACTAATTCTTAAAAATTTTGTTTCACTTATTCTTAAAAATTTTGTTTTACTAACTCTTAAAAATTTTGTTTCACTAACTCTTAAAAATTTTGTTTCACTAACTCTTAAAAATTTTGTTTCACTAATTCTTAAAAATTTTGTTTCACTTATTCTTAAAAATTTTGTTTCACTAATTCTTAAAAATTTCTTTTGCCAATTTCTGAAAAAATTCTTTCATTAATTCTTAAAAAAAATTCTTTCATTAATTCTTAAAAAAATTTCTTTCATTAATTCTTAAAAAAATTTCTTTCATTAATTCTTAAAAAAAATTCTTTCATTAATTCTTTAAAAAAATTCTTTCATTAATTCTTAAAAAAATTTCTTTCATTAATTCTTAAAAAAGTCTTTCATTAATTCCTAAAAAAATGTTTCGTTAATTCCTAAAAAATTCTTTCATTAATTCCTAAAAAATTCTTTCATTAATTCCTAAAAAAATTTCTTTCATTCTTAAATTTTTTTTCAATCATAAATTCTTTTTTTCATTAACGCTTCAATTTTTTTTTCGCGTTTATGCTTTTAAAAAAATTTCTATAATTTAATTCGTAAAAAATGTCTCATTAATTCCGAAAAAAAAATTTCTTGCAAGAATTCTTTCAAAATATTTCGTTCCCAAAAAAGGTACCTTAAATTTATACCAAGAAATCAATAGATCTTATCTCAACTCAGAGAGATAATTTTGTTAGTATTCGACGACAATTGCACGAAGATAAAAGATATTGATTGTTCTCCGATAAAGTCTCATTATTCCCACGAATTATTCCGTTCTCCCTGTTAATTATCCCGCAATTATCCGCTTTCTACAGGTGAATAAACACGTGATTATTTCGTAGCATTACGTGTAGAGATAGAAGAATGCTAATGAACCGATTTCTTTTGGCCACGGCAGGTGCCGATCGCGGATAACGAGTAGATAATCGATATCAACAAGAAATAAATAATAATACTTATAATAATTATTATAGCGGAAACAGGTTCTGGGACTCTTTTTTTTTTTTTTGCCGTTTTCCCACGAAATCGCCGAAAAGTAACAGGTGGAAACTAACACGCGTTACGAAGATCATGTCGAATTAGTATGTATGAGGCTCAATTGTTTACAACGGCGATCCCTATCCTTGTGGTGGTCATCCATATTTGGCTATCACAGTAGTATTCAACGTGAGCCCCACTGCCCACTTGTGGCTCTCGAAGCTTTTGCAGTGGCCCCACTGACTAAAAGGCTCAAATTGCTATTGAATAAACGAAAATGCCGGGGTGGGGGGAGAAATATTTAATGGAAAAATGTATTGCAGCAAGCAATGTTAAAAGAAGTATTTTCAGAATCAATGAGAAATAATTTCAAAATCAATGAGAAATAATTTCAAAATCAATGAGAAATAATTTCAAAATCAATGAGAAATAATTTCAAAATCAATGAGAAATAATTTCAAAATCAATGAGAAATAATTTCAAAATCAATGAGAAATAATTTCAAAATCAATGAGAAATAATTTCAAAATCAATGAGAAATAATTTCAAAATCAATGAGAAATAATTTCAAAATCAATGAGAAATAATTTCAAAATCAATGAGAAATAATTTCAAAATCAATGAGAAATAATTTCAAAATCAATGAGAAATAATTTCAAAATCAATGAGAAATAATTTCAAAATCAATGAGAAATAATTTCAAAATCAATGAGAAATAATTTCAAAATCAATGAGAAATAACTGCAGAATATGTGAGAGATTATTTCAGAATTGATGAGAAATAACTGCAGAATATGTAAGAGATTATTTCAGAATTGATGAGAAATAACTGCAGAATATGTGAGAGATTATTTCAGAATTGATGAGAAATAACTGCAGAATATGTAAGAGATTATTTCAGAATTGATGAGAAATAACTGCAGAATATGTGAGAGATTATTTCAGAATTGATGAGAAATTATTTCAAAATGAATGAGGAATAATTTCAAAATGAATGAGGAATAATTTCAAAATGAATGAGGAATAATTTCAAAATGAATGAGGAATAATTTCAAAATGAATGAGGAATAATTTCAAAATGAATGAGGAATAATTTCAAAATGAATGAGGAATAATTTCAAAATGAATGAAAAATAATTCTAAAATGAATGAGAATAGTTTCAGAATTGATGAAAAATAATTTCACAATTAAATGAGAAATAATTTCACAATTGATGAGAAATAATTTCACAATTGATGAGAAATGATTTCAGAATTAATTAATGAGAAATGATTTCAGAATTAATTAATGAGAAATAATTTCAGAATTAATGAGAAATAATTTCAGAATTAATGAGAAATGATTTCAGAATTAATTAATGAGAAATGATTTCAGAAATTAATTAATGAGAAATGATTTCAGAATTAATGACAAATGATTTCAGAATTAATGACAAATGATTTCAGAATTAATGACAAATAATTTCGGAATTGATGAGGAATAATTTCAAAATGAATGAGAATACGTATATGCTAGCAGCAGAGGCTGATGTTTTCTTTGGCACACACATTTCACATTTTTTCAAAGACGGCCAAATTGGAAATGTGAAATTCGTATTTCTGTGTTTAGAGAAACAAAAATTACTTTTGTCTCTTCCACGAAAAATAAAATAAAAAATTATGAATCATAAATGCAATTAAAACGTTTCATGCGACCTTTTCACCAATGTTTTCAGACAGTTTCGTCAAATATCACCCAACGGTACTTTTTTAAAGTATATATTATAAGATTACATTTATATAAGTATAAGATTATATTTAATTAGCTTTAATTACCGAAAGATTAAGAACAAAATCCCTTTCACGATACATTTCTTTTTTGTGTACACTTATAATACAGGGGGGAAAAATAATTACGGCGATGGTATGGAAATTTAATAATTTGGGACACAAAAAAAAAGGGTCAACTCTCTTTACCCAGGGTTGCAAATTTGAGGAATGAGTGATCAAAAAGAACCAGACCAGAATGTGAAAAGGGCGCCAAAACCATATAACCGTATCTGAATCATACACACGATCAGAAAGTCCATGTATCGTTGCCGAATCCCTCCAAACGAAGTCCAATTAAGACACTTCGAAGGAACTCGTCTGTGAAGACACTGCAACCCTCTCTCTCTCTGTCGCACCTTAAATATGGAGACATTTCTCCACTAATAGGGAAAATGTCAGGATCAGACAGACAAGGAGAGAGAAAGAGAGAGGAATCAGAAAATCTCTCAGACTCTCGAAACCAGGAGAGAGAGAGCCCAGGCCTGGCCAACATCCAAAATCGCTAGAAGCCGCTTTTTGGCGAAATGCTTTGCCTAATTTCCCTTGTCAAATTTTGTGGCGGAATGGGAGGAGAAACGCCCCTAGGAGAGGAGAATTTAAAAGAAAAAAAAAATAGCAGAGCTCTCTATTGCTCTTTCTCGCTCTCTCTCCGGCTCTCTCTCTCTCTCAAAAGCACTTACGGTAGATTTAACGCGTTTTCGAAATTTGCGAACGTTGAATTGCGACAGCCCAAACGATAGTATATTTCTTCGAATGGCTCTCTCTCTCCCCGTTCTCTCCCCCCCCCCCCCACACTCCCTCCTCAATGTCCCGGACGGTCCCTGTGTGTGTGTGTGTATATATATATACATTTCCGGACATTTTCACTCCTTGCGGGACATTTTCCCGAGGAAAAATTGTGGACATTTAAAGTCTTTGAGGGTTGATGGGAGCGTGTGGATTACCGATGGGTTTGGTCTTCTTTTTTTTTTGCGGGGTTGCCAGGTAAGGTGACGTTTGGCGAGATTTCTTTTTGCCCGAATGGAGCCAGAAGGGATCGAAGAAATGCGTGTTTGGTGTCCGGATTTGACAGGGTTATAGATAAGCGTTTTAACGCATACATGCTCGACCCATGTTGAGGGGGCTAAATGTGGTCCTCGAAGTCATCCAATGTGTCCTGCGTACTCGAACCTAATTTTGTAAAAATATACGAAGCGGCACATTTCCAGATCGCTTTTCACAACCCGCAGTACATTGAGATCATTCGAGTGACCCGCGGCACATTCCCCGGTCACTTAAGGGACCCGCGGCTTATTTACAGAGTACTTGGAGTGACCTGCGGAATACTTACAAACCGTAAGTGATCTGCGGTGCAGTTGCGCATTACTTAAATGGTCCGCGGAACATTACCAGATCAACTCAGTATGACCAGCAGCATATTTTCCAGATCACCTCAGTGACCAACGGCATATTTCAAGACAGTTAATTGGCCTGCGACACAATTACAGAGCACTAAAGCGGCCCACGGCTTATTTAGAAATTACTTGAGTGACCTCCAGCATATTTATAGCTGCGGTATGGACCTACGATACATTTCCAGATCACTTAAGGCACCGCAGCACATTCCCAGACCACACAAGGCAATCGCGGCTTATTTACATATCACTTTAATGAGCTGCGGCTCAGTTCCTGATCACGACCGGGTGGACAGCGAGTGATTAAGTGACCTGCGATGCACATCACTTTTAGTGGTCCGCGGTACATTTCCAGACCATTTGAGTGACCGCAGAACATTTCCAATTTACTTGAGGGAACAGCAGCACACTCACAGATCACTCAAGTAGCCCGCTGCATATTTAAAGATCATTTAACCCGTGACACATTTTGAGATCACTTCATTAACCCACGACATATTCACAGAAGACTCAAGTGACCCACGGCACAGTTACAGATCCCTCCAGCAGCCCGCGGCACAATTAAAGATCACTTAAGCGACATGTGGCACAGCTCCAGAACACTTAAATGGTATGTAACTGCACCGTTGTGGCCGCTTAAGTCACACGCGGTACATTTATGGATCATATAAATGATCTGCGGTGCTGTTCCAGATCACTTGCACAACAGCTCTGGGCGTGAGCGGTCATCAATCAATCACTTAATGAAGTGGCCCGCACCTTGCTAAAAATGTTGAGCACCCGTTCAATTAACGCTTCTTTATCTCTCTCTCGATTCTGTTTTCATACCTTTTCCGTAAAAAAAATGCTATAACAATACGAAACCAATGTCTTGGCGTTAATTTACGAGAACGTTTGGCTATTTGGCGCAGTCAGCGTTCCCTTTTCGCGGATAGAATTATTGCTACGTCTTTTATTTATTGGAGGATTTAGATCCGATCTTCGGATCTGGTTTTGCTACGTTGCCAATTCTGACGACCCTTTTGATGGATGCTGTTATATATATAAGCTTTCAACTGCATATGGGTCGTTACCTCTCGGTTCGGTGTGAAATGACCCTTATGTGACCACATGTGGGTGTTATATTGAATACGCGGGTAGTGTTTTATATATGACGGTCGTTATAATCGCCACGCAGGGTCATGGGCGGGGGAGGAGGATACGAAAATTGACCATTCATCTGTATTGCGCAGCTTTTCGACATTCATTTTTGCCACGTGACTAAATACTGGCCACTTTTTAAAGCAATTGAATAGGGCTCTCAAAGTGTGGATCGCGACCCTAAGAGCAGTGGTTCTCTAAGTAAGTGTGTGTGTGTGTGTGTGTGTGTCACGGCTTCCAGGGACGTCGCCAAACTTTCCTGACACCGGAATGCAACAGAAACGGCGACACACACACATGATCATAGAAACAGATTACTACCGCAGGGAATCCCACATTGAGGGGTTAGCCCACCAAGCTGAGTATAAAAAAAAAGGCCCTCGCCGTTCGGAATTGGCGATAAGTTGTAGGTCCCGGTCTAATTTGCCCTCGTGTGGAAAATGAACATGGTGCGACAAAAATTATCAACTAGGGGCATCGCCAAATTTCTTTAGAGACGAGCTGACGATGCTGATGTGTACATCATCGGTGTTCTAGGGAGCCACGGATGAACGTTGCCCAAGGCAAGGGCGCCGCGGGTGACGAAAAAGTTTGAGAACCACTCTCTTATATATAGGGGCATTGGCAACTTTTTTCAGGGGCGTCACCAAACGCGTATAAAGGCTTTTCGAACTATGGCAGAGGGCGCGGTGAATAACCATTAAATATGTTCCGATTCAATAAAACACATTTTTTTACTTGATTATTACTTATAACCGAAATAAAAAACGGTTTGCAGGGTTAGCATCGCTAAGGTCACGGGGATTTTTTATGGAAAAAATAACTCAAAAAACTAAAAACAGACGATAGGTGGCACTGGCAAGACCGACTTCGGTGGAAATATGCAAATGAGACGGTTATAAGAACTTGCGCTTCTAACCCACAACTAGTTCACCGTTATAAACCGTGTATGTGGACCTGCTGCACTCTGCCGTTGCACGATTTGTGACTCGCCTGCAATGTGTTATCTCCTGTGGTGGTGGTCACGTGGAACACGTACTGCTGTAATAAACGATTTATAGAGGCATTCTGTTCGTTTTTTGCGTATCTTTTCTTTGACTTGTGAACGTCATCGCCACCTATCGGCTGTTTTTGAGTTTTTTTACTGTCTTAAAAAAAAAAATCCCCGTGACCTACCGATGCTAACCTTGAAAATTGTTTCTTATTTCGGTTATTTTTCCGATTTTTATGAATTTTTAAAGTTTCTACGGACTTTTTGACCACCGTGTAAAGCAGATGACCATCGGACCCGTGTGCGGAGGGGCCGGGGCCAGCGGTTTCAATCAGCCTTTGTTTTAGAGAGGCACAAGGCCCCTGTTGTGATGGATAGCAGGTCACCTCTATTCGTCCTGCGTATCACTTTAACAGCTCAACGATATGCTGATAAAATCCTGCGGCCAGTTGCATTACTCTTCATGGCACGTTATCCTGGAGCCATTTTCAACAAGCTGATGCCAGGCCCCCATACGACTCGCATATCTGTGGACTGCCAGCAACATAGCTGTTGGTACTCTTCCTTGGCCATCAAGGTCACCGGACCTTTCAACAATCAATCATTAATGGGACATGGTAGGTTGCCAGATTCGGGCAACCCACAATGTGCAAACCTGGAGCAACAATTGATGAATGCCTCGCAGAATGTATCGCGAGATGAGACTATGAACCTTTATCGTCGACATATACAAGCATCCATCACCGCACGATCCATTCATTCTAATTTTCCAATGTGAATATTTAAAAATACATTAGGTTGATCTACGGGGGGGGGGGGGGCCCAGGTTCTTTCGGGGGGGGGAGGGGGAAGGATAGGAGACCATGATAGTTACCTAGAACCATATAATAATCGTTAACATACAAAGCGAGTAAAAAAAACGAGTTTCAGTGGAAACTCATACACAAGAACCGGAAAGGGTATGAGCACCAGAGCATCACCAAACACCCCCTTCAGGTTGTTCAATCAGAGGTAGGTCTATTTATACTGTATCGTTAGTACTATAGCATTTGGGGCTTTGTTTCCCACAGGAAAGTCATTATTTTTCAATGGGCTTTTGTCAAAGGAAGTGGACAAATAAAAGGAGAAAGAAAATTGCCATCTAAACACTTCTCGGTAGCTATTTCGGTTTGGAGAATAGAAAATGCTCGATTAAGCTTGTTATCGCCCCTCCCTCCTCCAAAGAGTGGGTTCTTACCTCAATAGGCACTTTCTTTATGCCCTATGCCGTCTCTAGACGCAAGCGCCTACCCGAGCACGGTCAGGTAGCCGGAGTGGCATGCTATCATAGGAATACAGCACAGCGTATTAATACGTCTTTAATACGCTTTGGAATACAGGCTCTTCGAACGGGGGGGGGGGTCATAGAGGGTCTGTGTAGTGGACAGAGGGGGACTCCTCCGCCTATGCGAATAATATTTTTTTTATAGTGAACAGGGGGAATGGGCGGAGACACGGGGGGGCATTGCCCTGTGAAGTCGACTGATCTAATGCATAGATGAATTGACATTATCATCATCGTGCCCCCCCCCCCCCAGACTTCCAAGTCTATTGCCGCCTATGACAGGGGGAGGCGATCGCCAACATCAACCCATCCACCCCTTTCAATTTGGTCAAAGTTCTGGTTAAAATCAAGATCTGGTTGAAATGTTTCGAGATTCAATACGTAAATTCTTGGACAAATATTTCTAGCCAGGTCACCATAGGCACCGGAACCTGAGGCGCCTCAGATAATCAGCCCTTTCAGTAAATTTTGCGTCCGCCCCTTTAAAACACTTGAAGGTACAAGGTAGAGAGGGACCCTCAGAAAAATCATCTTGCCGGTGGGGGGGTAGGATGCTCTTAGGATGGGCTTCGTTCCCTACACCTTGCAGAAAGCTCATAGACCTCCCCCAACAAAATGGTTTTTCTGAGGTCCCAACCTGGAGAGTCAGTATTTTCATATTAATCAGTATTTTCTCAATTACGCAGATTTCAGAGTGCACAAATACAGATTTTATGTATTTTTTACCGGACTGGATTGCAAGTGATCTGGATTCAGTGATCTCTAAATGTAAAAAAAGGTGCTCGGGAAATGTGTCCGGGCTGCTTAAGTGCTATGGAAAAGTTTCCATGCCACTTAAGTGCTCTGGAACTGTGCAATGCAGCAATCAAGTAATCCGTAAATGTGCCACGGATCACTTAAGTCATCAAGGAATGTTCCGCGGGTAACTTGAGTGATGTAGAACCGCAATGGGTGGGGGGGGGGGTTTGCTTAAATGCTCTAAAATTGTGCCACGTATCACTCAAGGGCTCTCTATTTGCTGACGTAATACTTTAACGGCCCCCGAGTTGGAAAAATATCAGTTTTTGCTGCTTGACAAAAAGACATTATCGCCAAAACATATTTTTACCGCAGTTTATTCCAGCAATAGCAAAAAAAAAACTCACGAATTCAAAAATTTATTAATTTTGATACTAAGGTTTGTGTCAAAAAACTGTTTTGTTTGCATTTAAAAGAAGAATCGCATCACGTGCATAAATAGGGGAAAAAATCAATTTTTGCCACTTGGCAAAAACCTATTTTTGACGAGACGGTTTTCTACCACCTATGAGAAAACTCACCAACCCTGGCAAAAATATTAAACAATTAAGTAGAGATACGTAAATTGCGCAAAAAAATAAGTTTTAAAATCAGAAATTTCGCATTTATTCGCAAAAAAATTTTTAAATCAAATTTCGCATTTATTCGCAAAATAAATTTTAAATCAAATTTCGCATTTATTCGCGAAATAAATTTTAAATCAAATTTCGCATTTATTCGCAAAAGAAATTTTAAATCAAATTTCGCATTTATTCGCAAAAGAAATTTTAAATCAAATTTCGCATTTATTCGCGAAAGAAATTTTAAATCAAATTTCGAATTTATTCGCGAAAGAAATTTAAAATAAAATTTCGCATTTATTCGCAAAAGAAATTTTAAATCAAATTTCGCATTTATTCGCAAAAGAAATTTTAAATCAAATTTCGCATTTATTCGCAAAAGAAATTTTAAATCAAATTTCGCATTTATTCGCAAAAGAAATTTTAAATCAAATTTCGCATTTATTCGCAAAAGAAATTTTAAATCAAATTTCGCATTTATTCGCAAAAGAAATTTTAAATCAAATTTCGCATTTATTCGCAAAAGAAATTTTAAATCAAATTTCGCATTTATTCGCGAAAGAAATTTTAAATCAAATTTCGAATTTATTCGCAAAATAAATTTTAAATCAAATTTCGCATTTATTCGCAAAAGAAATTTTAAATCAAATTTCGCATTTATTCGCAAAAGAAATTTTAAATCAAATTTCGCATTTATTCGCAAAAGAAATTTTAAATCAAATTTCGCATTTATTCGCAAAATAAATTTTAAATCAAATTTCGAATTTATTCGCAAAAGGAATTTTAAATCAAATTTCGCATTTATTCGCAAAAAAAAAAAAAAAAAAAAAAAAAAAAAAGAAAGCATTTATTCGCAGTAACGAATGCAGTAATATATCTCTATTTTCTTCTAATTTAACCTTATTTTTCAAATGCTTTCATAGCGTCCTTTCCCGAAATTCCAAACAGTTGCGTATTCAGTCGAGTAGTACACTTATAACATAACCCGGATATAACATAAACCGTGGATATAACATACGGATGTGGAATTCTTCAAATTTGTACCATTCACGTCTATATATTTTTACATGTGTTATAACATACCCTCCCTGCTCAAATCATACACTGTGGATATAACAAACCAAAAGAATGGTCTTAACCAAGAAAATAATCCGGATATAACATGCTGCAAAAAAAAAAAAAAACCCTTGAAAAATCGCCTAGGGCGCTATGTTATAACCGTACTCGATCGTATTCACATCTAGCCCTATATCAGAGGGTAAAAAAATGACGCTTGTGGCTTCATTTTCAAGTACACTCACTGACCAAAATTAAAACTCTCTCACTTGAAAAAGTGCAAACTACCTAGATTTCACTAAAAAAAATAGTAAAAAATCAAATTTCAGCAGTTATTCGTCAAAATTGACAAATTTCGCATTTACCGCATTTATTTCGTGAATTTCGCATTTACCGCATTTATTTCGTGAATTTCGCATTTACCGCATTTATTTCGTGAATTTCGCATTTACCGCATTTATTTCGTGAATTTCGCATTTTCCGCATTTATTTCGTGAATTTCGCATTTTCCGCATTTATTTCGTGAATTTCGCATTTTCCGCATTTATTTCGTGAATTTCGCATTTTCCGCATTTATTTCGTGAATCACCGCATTTACCGCATTTTTTCGTGAATTTCGCATTTACCGCATTTATTTCGTGAATTTCGCATTTACCGCATTTATTTCGTGAATTTCGCATTTACCGCATTTATTTCGCGAATTTCGCATTTATCGCAGTTATTTCGTAAATACGAAACTTACGTACCAATTAGTAATGCTAACGTAAAAAAATACCGTATTTTGAAAAAACAATTTTCTCAACGATTACCCTAAAATACATTGAAATAAATTTCAAAAAGGAAACATTCCACATACTTCTCATACAATATGATTACAATAAAAGCAAAATCTATAAATTCCAGAAACAAGACACGTAATAATAAAATGCCAGAGGTAATTGCAAATCACGTTTGGACCCCGGAGCACCAGACGCTCAAACAATACCCGATTAACCCACACACACACATAACTGGTTCAAGATAATCTCGATACAACAGTCCATTCGAAGGGATGAATAAAAAAAGGCACTCGCCTTCTATATATACACACACACACACAAAACTAGATATTCATGAACAGTAGCGGCCAAAAATGATAACAATAATAAGATAACAAGAAATAAATAATCGCACTGAAGCAGAAGGTAAAAAAGAAGCCAATCAAATAAAGTACCGCCATCATTATCATGTTCATGTTGTTTTTTCTTTGCCCCTTTCCCCCCCAACAACCGAGTCCCTTTTTGACCCATTTTGCAAGGATACAATGGATTTCCATCATTTCTGAATACTTTGTTATTTTCCCTATTGAATACCAGAAAGGGTTGGGAACGGGGCCATTCGTTGAATCGGGGCCCCCCCACGGGCGGTCCAGGTTAACACGGGAATATATATATATATATATATATTTTTTTTATGATGGACAGAGCAATTTGGTGTCGTTTGTTTGGGTTTTTTCTAGATTTCCATTTGAAGCAACACTTTGTTTGGTTCTTATTTATTGAGCCTTTATGTATTTTTAAGAGGATGAAAATGGTGTTATTAAAGCTCTTAGAAACAGGACGGATTTCTCGGGCCGCATTCTATTCAAATGGGGCGCCCGAAATTAGCGATTGCAAATCTATTATGGGGGGGGGGGAAATCACGCCGCAATGGTACTGATCAGAATTACGATTTTTCACGCATTCTTTAGGTCACACTTTTGGTCGCTCACTGACCTAATCCCTCGCTCTATATGTATAGGTCACTCTTTTGGCCATCCATATGCTTGTATATTGGTATTTACACCGACGTGCTTGCACATACTCTAGGTCAGGGGTTTATCAAATTGCGCGCCGCGAAGTGGCAGCCCCGAGAAAGGTTTCTACCGAGCGATTCTTTGTTATGTGCTGCTATGCCAGCACCTTCTAGCTCAGAAAGTGGAGCTCTGCTCTAGGAGGTGTTGGCTATGCAGAGCCGCAGATGAGCGTTGATTTGGGTAGGAGAAAAAGTTTGGAAACCCCCCTGGAGCATTGTTTGGCCGCTCACCAACCTGGTTCCTCACTCTTTAGGTCACTCTCATGCTAACACACACCCTCTCAGTTCTCTTTTGGCAAATGTTTGCATATTCTCTCGGGGAATTATTTTTGTCATTTACTGACCCTCGCTCTTTAGAGCAAACTTTCGGTCGCTTCCATGCTTGAACAGGTAGATCTCTAGGTTACTATTTCAGTCTCCCCCAGATCAGGTTCCTTGTTCCCTCTTTCTAGGCCACTCTTTTGATAACTCATGAGCTTGTACACTGTTTTGGTCACTCAGTGAACTGGTCCATCGCTCTCGAGGTCAATCATGCGCTTGCAAACTCTCTAGATTCGTTTAGTTGATAACCGACCTAGTCCAATTCCCCCATCCCCACATCCTGGAGCAGAGCCCTTAGGCTGGAACCTTTGGCGGCCCCTCCAGACTTAATTTATAGCGTGAAAAAAAAAAAAATGATGACAATCATATCGGGCCCCAGTGCTGGAACCCTGTCAGCTCCCACCCTCGTAGGGGACATGCTTATTCCCCTCGCTCTCGCAGAAGCGGTTTTATGGTTTCGCCGCTCTTTTCCCACTGTACTAATCTACTCGACCCCTCATTCCTCAAATTTCCCACATCTCCGAAATTGTCATCGTGGCCAGATAAGCGCCCCGCCGTCCCTGTAAATAAGACTCTGTGAACGAATGGTCTATGATGACTATTTGGGATAAAAACTACAGAAGCATCGATGACTGGAGAACTGGAGAAACCGCGAGACACCCAGGCTCTGTCTCAAGAAGCAACGTAAGCACTTCGGCCCCCCCCCCCGAGGGAGGGGGAACCAGGGCATATCCGGTAAAACCAAAATTTATTGATGTGTCAAAAATTACATATAATGCAAGGAAATCAAAAATTATGTAAATCAAAGAATCAAATTAATCAACTTAAAATCAAAGTCTCGATGACTGGACAATGTTGACGGAATGAGTTCAATTCTTAGGGTGTGAACATAGTGCGTCCGTATTTCAGACTCCGCAAAACCCGCGTCGTCTCCGATTGGTTGAAAAATGATGAAATTCGCGTTTTCAACCAATCGGAGATGACGCGGGTTTCCAGAATCTGAAATACTGACGCACTATATTCTCACCCTTACCTGACATATCAGCACCGACAGTTTGCGGAAGCATGGAATATGAATTACAATCAAACTTGGCATACCGACATCGATGATTCCATGAAATTTCGTCGTTGCAACCGAGGATGACGTTTTTTCCGACGAAAAATATAACCAGAGGCAATCAAATATTTTTCATGAAGATTTTACTTCTTTATGAGTAGGGTGATCAATTTGATCAGGGAAAACATTGGGATAATCAATTACAGGAGATCGCTGATTCTCGCCAAACATATTGCTAGATGTCGACGAAACTACCAAATATTCTTTATAAATAATACTTGGCGAGGAAAAAACAATTACAGCAAGTCTGCTAGAATGTACAGGGAGGACAAAAAAGTCTATAAAAACTTTAAAAACGAATATAAACCGGAAAAAACACCAAAATAAGCAACGGTTTGCAGGGTTAGCATCGCTAGCACACGGGAATTTTTTTGACAGGCGAGAAAACAGCCAAAAGGTGGAGCTGGTACGAGCGACTTCGGCGGAAATATGCAAATGAGACGGCTATAAGAACTTGCGCTCCTAAACCCCAACAAGTTGACCATTGTGAACCGTGTATGTGGATCTGCTGCACTGTGCCGTTGCTCGATTTGGCTTGTGTACGCCAGCGCCAACTATCGGCTGTTTTTTTGGTTTTCTTTCTCCTCTTAAAAAAATTCTAGCGATGGTAACCCTGCAAATATTTTATTTCGGTTATTTTTCCTGTTTTTATGAATTTTTAAAGTTTTTACGACCTTTTTGCCCACCCTGTATTTCACGGGGAAGAAATTAACATGGTTTGTGTAGTTGGCCACCAGACCAACCGTGACCCCCCGCTCTGTCTCCCCCCCCCCTAAGGGATATAAGCTGGTCTGTCTCAGGACACGTGGGCCACAGTGGATATAGTATAGGCCCTGCTCAATCGGATAACGGACAAACGAATACAAAAGGATAAAATCCTCCAGAACCAAAATCTCTCCCATAGAACTTCCCGGCTTAATGATAATTCCAAACACTTTTTACGTTACCAAGTTGAAATTTTTTTAAAAAAAAAGGTACATTTGAGAGTAAGTACTGGCCTCCAAGTATTTAGTCTTCAATACCTACATTCAATCATTTTGTTTTTGTTCTCTGTTGATCCATTGATGGCGCTAACGAAAAGTACAAAAATCTTAGATACTGTGATCACTGTAAGTAAATACAATTTTCCTTTCATTTTTCACGTCTGATTTATTCGAGAAGCTTTATTATTATGGATCCGTTTCGTCAGTTTTAAATGTGCAAACTATATTAAAGTTTTAAGCTGGCAACTGATTCATTTCCCCGCATAATCGGATATGGTATCCTGGAATCGTTGATATCCGATTAAGTGGGGCTTACTGTATAGGAGATGAATGTTTATAGTCATATTCATTATACCACAATTTGTAAATTTTGCCAATTACCTTCATTCCTGATTCTAGTGAAGATTGGGAATTTAAGCAAGTTTTTCAACGGGGAAAAAAACGGGACTTCTTTTTTAAAAATGAGAAGGACGAAATAAGGAAATGTCTCTCGTATAGTGGTCATTTCAATGAGAAAGTCGGGACGGGAAACATGTAATAAGTTTGTTTTTCTTTCAACGTTAGGTTTAAGCAGTATAGCAGACGAACTCTCCCAATATGCTCTCATCAACTCCAACATTAGAAATTTCTTGCGAAAACGTCGTTGAAACGGACACAAAAGTGACGGGAAAACTTGTCGTTATATCCGAAGTGGTGCTTTTCACCGACGTTATAAGCAAAGGTAAGGAACGGCAATTACTGACTTCATAGACGAGCTGTCGTTAGAACCATGGTCTATATAACCGAGTTTGACTCTGCATGTAATATAACCACATATTCTCACATCACTTCAGCGGTACCGATCGGCACGGGTACCTAAATTCGATGCAAATTCCAGTTGGATCCTGTTCCACTTCCAACCAGCAGAACAAGGTTCAAACTTCTCTGTATCTATCTAGTCGCGAAATTCTCTACATTCTAGATATTTATTAGATGAGACGTCAACCTGACAAAGTCAGTTTGTTCGCCCTGACATTGTGCCACCATCGCCATGATGACGACGGAAACTCGAGCCCGACGGTTCAGCCGCCCCCCTCCCCACCCCGAAAACCCCAAACAAAGCCCGAGCGGATTCCGCATTGAAAGATGACAAGGCAGGAAGATTTATTCACGATGACAATGCATTTTAACTAGTTAAGAAACGCGAGCCATGCCTTATAAAACATGGAAACGATATTCGGAGGTATAGGAAATGGGGGGGGGGGCCCCGTTTGCGAAGTTCAATCTAGAACCTAATGAACATGCGCGACAATGTGATTTGAAACATCCAATCAGATTTAACGAAATCAAATCATTAATAACTAATATGGGAGATGCGTCTACACAAGATTGAAAACACCGCCAATTCTAATCAATCGACAGCTCGTATTGGAGTACAGCTCAGAACTTTACACACCACCTTTCCGGAAGTAAAATGTTTGTACAGTACAGGCTATAGCTAATGGAAGTTCCAGGCCGAGTCAGCCGCCGTCTTTTGGCATCTCTTGGGCGCAACTTGAAGCCAGGGCTATATAGTAAAAGCTGTTTCATCCACTTGAAGTCGTATTCGCCGCCTTTGCTCAGTGGGCGTGGTCTAAGAGTTGTTACGTGACATCAATGCTCAAACACTTTTTTTTTTTCTTTTAAGCAGACAACATCAGCACACAAAACGCGCTGAATTGGAGAGGCTTCTTTCACATTTTAGTTGCTCTCTTGTTTTACTGTTTTAAGTGAGCATTGGCGTACGTAAAAGGGGGGTTTTGGTGTTCTAACCACCCCCCGCCCAGGTCGAAATTATAGTTTTGTTTTGGAGGAAAAAAACTAAACCCCTTCAATTTTCAGGAGGAACCTTCCCCTCCGCCTTTGAGAAAATCCTGTGTACGTCCATGTAAGTGGGTGATCTCTTGTTTTAGACTGCTTTAGATCACATAGAAACCAATTTCAGCCTAACCCCAATAGGAAAAACCCCCTGTGTCTCCCTCCAACAAAAAATATATATAGGCCCAGGTAACTTTAATTTGGGTGCCGGTGGAAGAACAAATTGTCCTACGGCAGTGGTCGGCAAACTCATTAGCCAAATATCAACAACAATACAACGATTAAAATTTGTTTTGAGAGCCAAAATTTTCAAACTTAAACTATATAGATATGTAGGCCTAAAGTGTTATTAAGGTACTCCTCAGCTGGCCTTCGCTAAAAACGTCCTCGATCTGATGGAGGTACGTTCGCTGAGGTCGACCCCTTCCAACTCCTCTTGTATCGTCTATCTCCTTTCGTTCATCCTCTCTATATATTCAAACCATCTCAACATACCTTTCTCAATCCTCGACACTACATCTTCTTGCAATCCACAACGCTCCGGAAAATTAACTTAATAAACAGTTTATTAAGTTATTATTTTACTTGTTGTCTTACGGATATCTGGCTCCCATCTCTGGGAAATGTGCGGAAGACGGGTTCACTGTGAGCGCGTCCGACGAGTTGGGGCAGAGGCCCCAGGAGCATCGTCTTCGGTTGGTCGACTTTGGCGGATTGCTTCAGCAGCGATGACCGATGTTTGATGCAGAGGGGTGGCCACGGGAGAGTAATCAAGAGAGGTGGTGGCCCAGGAGCGTCGTCTTCTATGATCTAGCAGGGTAGAGGTTGACGTTCTTTAGTATGGAAGGCATTGCATGTCTCTCCCTCCCACCCATGTTCTGAGAGGAGACTCGTCTTTTGCGTCTATCTTAGGAAAAAGCCTAATTTTCGACAACTTTTTCCCGAACTTCGCAGTTTCAACCCAAAATCCAGTTTTGATTGGTCGCGGAAGTGTCACGTGACAGCGTCAGGCTTTCCCTTTTTTTTTCGGCAAAAAAAATGATGACTCGTGAAAAAGATGACTCACTTTGAAGGAAGGGAGCGAGAACAAAATCGCTCGCACGTGGTATTTTGCGGAAGAGCCACACTCAAGGGGGCCAAAGAGCCGCATGTGGCTCGCGAGCCGCGGTTTGCCGACCACTGTCCTACGGCGATTGACCAGCTACCAAAACACACACACACGACCGTCCATAGACACGCCAACAAGTTGACAACGAACTAACAACCACGGGAAAAAAAATCGCCCACAACCAACAAACAGTTCCGTAAAACGAACCCATCTTACAGCAGAAAAGATAAATCTCATAAATGATAATAAATTCCCACGATATGGATCTTTTTTTTAAAGAGAATTATCGCAAATTTTTTTCTCTTCATAAAAAAAAAATCGTAACATTATTTATGAGTACTAAGAAAAGAAAATCGTACGAGAGCAGATTGGACGTTATAATGGAAATGGTCCCGAGTCCGATTCATTACACGCAGATAAAAATTACAAGTAAAGAAGAAAAGGCCAGTTTTAATAAATATAATATAATATAGGAATTGAAGAAGGGGAAAAAAATGGCAACATCATAAATCGTTGAAAACTTGGTAAAAAAATGGAAGACGTACGGTCATCTTGACATCTTTATGGATGGCTTAAACAACGGAGAAGAGATAACAAAACTCAATATATCATTCGGACATGTCATGCGAAACCACCCACTACTATAAGAATCGCTTTTAAAACTTTTCTTTTTTTTTGACCAGACACTGTATCGTTTAATAGTTCCCTATACGGGCACAATGGAATGAAATTTTCTTTGGCTTTCGATATTGAATCAGTCATGGAATGTAATATAGGGTGGGCAAAAAATTCGTAGAAATTTTTAAAAAATGAATAAAAAACCGGAAAAATAATATAAATAAAAAACAGTTTGCAGGGTTAGTATCGCTAGGTAACGGGAATTTTTTTGTTTTTTTAAGACAAGGGAAAAAAACCGCCGATAGGTGGCGCTGGTGCGAGTGACTTCGGTGTGAAAATTCGAATGAGACGTTTATAAGAACTTGCTTTTACTAGTTCCACAGCTAGTAACGATCAACTAGTTACTCTATCCACAACTAGTTGATCGTTGTAAACCGTGAATGCGCACCTGTTGCACTGTGCCGTTGCTGGATTTGTGACGCGCTTGCAATGTGTTATCCCTTGTGGTGGTGGTCATGTGGAACACATACTGCTGTACAGGGCCGCAACTAGATGTTTGGTCACCAGGGCAAGTGATCATTTTGGCGCCCTCTTCTAATGTTGGAGTGGTTTGAGCATAAAATTTGCGCCCCCTCTGATCCAGCGCCCGGGGCAGGAGACTTGCCTTCCTTTCCCCCCCCCCAGTTGCGGCTCTGCTGCTGTAATAAACGATTTGGAGGCATTCTGTTCGTTATTCACGTATCTTTTCTTTGACTTTTGCAGGTCAGCGCCACCTATTTTTTTTTCCTGTCTTAAAAAAAATCCAGTGACCTAGCGATGCTAACCCTGCAAACCGTTTGATATTTCGGTTATTTTTCCGGTTTTTTTTAATGAATTTTTAAAGTTTCTACGGACTTTTTTGCCCACCCTATGTAATGTATGTATTCTAAAATTAGGATTTATTATAAATATTCAGCAAATTATAACGTTGGAATTATTCTACACGAAACCAAACCTCATTGTTGTTTTGAAAGAATGAAAAAACAATGTATTTTGTGTTTTTTTTCCGATTTCCACTGGAGAGAAAAAGTTTTTGCTTTATATAGTATAGTTTTTTTTACTCATTTTCACTAAAACTTTTTCCCTTTCATTTAACCTGATAGAAAATTTTCCACGAGTCTCTCTCTCTCTGTTAATCCTCAGCTTCCTTGAGAATGTTTCACTTAATTTTATATGAGAAAATTTGTCCATCACTTTCCCTAAAGATTTCCCTTCACGCGTTACTTGAAATTGTTCCGCTTGATTTCCATTGAAGATATTCCATCCTACAGTTACAGCAGGACGTTTTCCTAGACGCGAGCACTGCCAGTATCCATCATCAAAAGAAGAGCACCTTTACGGCAAGTTAAGACAAACAGTATGTCTGAAATCAATGTGATTTTAATCTTTTAATGCGATTTGTACAAATGTTTAATTGAGACGTTGATCAAGTGCTCGCGAGCACGAAATCGGGCACGAGCACTCTAGGTTCTTCAAAGAGGACCATGGTGCTCGTGAGCAACGGATTGAAGATGAATGAGTTAGAGTCTCGATAACCCGAGTTGAATGGGACTGAAGCAAACTCGGACTATACATAAAAACCAAAAAAAAAACGACAACAATAATAGAAACTGGTTTTTATTAGATCCACCTACCTGAGGATACCATCAGCGCCTCTTAGAGATACAAGGCTTCCGCACGCTGTTTGTGATGTCAGTAAGTAGTCCATTTTCCCTCAGAATATTCCGGTGAAAAAAATTCCCTTCTCGTGCCAGTATCATCGTTGTGCGGAAAAGAGATGATCAGGCTCCGAATTGGCGATTTCTATGCTCCACATTCAATCACTACGCGGTATTTGTGAGCCAATCGGGAAGATTCTACGCCAAATAAGAAGAAACGAAATAGGATGCCGTGTTTGAAAATATGGCAAGCTTGCTAGGTAGTCTGAATGGCGTTTATGGCAACCGGTGCGGAAGCCTTCCATTGACAACTCGGATTACAAAGGTTTTTTAACAGATTAATTTAACAGGTTAATTGCGAAGATATATTTAGGGAAGAGAGAGAAAATTCATTCACTCAGAGGTGAGTGACATCATTCTCGGGTAAGTCGCCATCTGGTGGCAGTGTCAGCAATCGTGAGCTTTGGTCTGAGTTGATCCGACCGTCCAAGTACGGCCCCGTTCACTGCACACGAACTTCAAGAAAATATTGAAAGATTCGTTGCCTTTTTGTAGTATAGTGCGTTCACCCGGAAAGTGAAATGACGTGGGTTCGATTCTCCGTAAGGGCAGTTGAATTTTTTCTCCCTTTATATCTTCGCATCAGCCAGCTGCTAAAAAAATCTTTGTATAGATCCACCTATTCCCCGATGGGTGGGACGATAGGACTTCAAGATCTCACCTGTTCGTACTCACTCTTTACTCTCACCTATTTTGTTTTCTATATAATTGTTTATTCGCGGCTCACCAGAACAATCTAGAAAAGAATCACTTCAAAATCACCGAACAGGCAGAAATAACTACACCGGGGGAAGGAGGGGGGGGGGGTCGGGTCTTCAACGCATGGCCCATGGGACGCTTGTGTAAGGTGACCAGATACCAAAAAAACCGGGGAATTCGTTATTACAAACCGGGACATGAATGAATGAACGCCAGAACTTTGCCACTGGACGATAATACAAACCGGGACAACGAACGGTATACATTAATAGGAAAACGGGACAAAACTGATAAATTTTAAAAACCCTCGTTCGATGGGCATTACAGTGCAAAATTGAAAATTTACAATTCAATGCCAAAATATTGACACGCTACTTCCACACAAAGGTGTGAAAACGAGGGAAACATCCGGAAGGGACATTTTCCCTTTCGAAGCAAGAACATTTTCACAGTTTTTCAAATATTCAGAGGTTTTTCCACTGCTTTTTGACTAATCATGATGCCGTTGACTAATGAAATTTTTGGATTTTCTAATTTATTGCACATAAAAGCAAATCCTTCTTTCTTTTTGTCGCGGTCATTTTTATAATTTCAAGACATTGCAACAAGACATCTCCTGAATTTGATTCAATGTACTTCCCCCATTTTCCCTGAGGAGCTTTCCTTTTATGATGCACCTGTAAAGTCTCCTTAATGGTCACCTGTTACACTGGGCTTTCTATGAAATATTTCCTTCAGACCTATTATCTTTTCATTCTCCTCAAAAAAAATCTTGATCATTCAAAAACTAATCGGTTTCGTTATTCCTTTGTTTTTCCCCCTGAATTCCTTCATCTTCCTTTAGACAATTTCCAATGCAGGATTTTTTAGGGAAAAATTCCCCTTTGTGTCGTTCCCATTCTTAAGGTTATCCCCTCCTATGAATAATATTTTACATGATTTCTTTATGTAAAATTCATGAAATGTTTCAATATTACGGGGATTGACACAATTCCCATTGAATCTTGTTCAAACCCAACGGCATTGACTCCGCGAGTCATCGACATCCAACCGACGTTACCCTCTATTCACGGTATTACTAAACATATTCACTGCCCAAGCCAACGTAAAAATTGTCTGAAATCTCTTTTCCAATAATAGTTGATGACTCGATAGCTGTGAGCTTGAAAACTTGATAATATCCTTAGGAATTCTTGGAGAGGGGGATAATTTAGGAATTCTTAATTGATCAAATACCCGAAAAAAAAAGGCGAGGTCAATCAAGATTTCTCATTGGGAACTAGTCAACCTATAGAGAGAGAGAGTTCATGTTATGATTAGGGCGTTGGATAAAATGGAGAAGTACGCTACATACATGTAACATGTTACATCAACAACTCAGGTCACGGAATCAACCGATCATTTATTGCTAAAAACGGGTTGATAATCCAATCAGAAACTCTCTCCTCCCAGTTCTGAAGCGAGAAACGGAATATAATAATAACAATAATTGATGTTCTTAAAGAGTTATACGCGAGATAAGCTCCTAAAGTGTCCACTGATCCCGGACGCAGCAGCGATGTTCACCCTAAAAAAAAGTCAAAACATGTTATCGGCGGAACAAAATGTTGACTATCCATTAACACGGCTATTTATCAAAACGTTTATCTATTGGAAGAGAGGCCAAATGAATAGCCATCACCACACACATAAACTTCTACCATTTCCATACTACTATGTAATTATAAAGCGAATACTATTGCTTTGGCGTTAGAGTGAGAGTATTTTACGGTATGCTTTAAAGATATCTTATCAAAACTTATTTTTGTACGGTATATAAATCAGAACGATGACCGATAGCCTTGTTTTTCTTAGTATGGTATCGAGCACAGGACTAGTAAAGAGACTCCGAATCTCACGCGATTGCCACATACACCCTGTACAAGACTTCATTCGATTGCAGTAATGATTATATAGCATGTGGAGAACTCATCGGTTGGTGGAATGCATAAGATATAGACGACGCACAATCTTGGTCTAGACCATAGTTTCCCATCACCCCTCCTTCAGAAATTTTTTCTCCCATCGCCCCCCCCCCCAACGCAATCTAACCCATAGGATCCTGTTATACCCGTAGCTTCCACTTTCTGCAGACGTGTGTTTCAGAGATGCCGCCATCTATCTCTAGTTGGATGTGATAATTTTCACTGTATGGAAAGAGTATTTTTTGGAATTTTATATGTCTGTGCCGTACCAACACCTTCTATAACAGAAAGCCTCCACGCGAAGCTCGTGACATAACTGAAGTCATCCATTTCACCTATACTCATTGGATATACTGCAAAAAAAATCTAAAGATTTCGCATACGTCGGACTGCTATGTCCAATGGCTATAAGTGAAATGGGCGACTTCAGCTTCGCGCGGAGGCTTCCTGCTAAAATGTATGATAGTTGAGTTGCCGCTGGCTTACCATGTCCTATAAGCCCTCATACGCACGTATATATACTGGGTGATTCTAAATTCATGGGACAAACTTTAAGAGGTGATGTAAGACTCAACAATTTTTGGACATAGAATGTGCGGCCGAATCACAATAGCAAAGGCGGTACAGGGTGTTTCTAGGGAGGAGTGTACAGCAAATCACTGCACGAAAAACGGATATATTTTTCCGACGGATTTGCGGCGATGCGTGCTATCAACCATTCGAGGTTGCCTATGCATCTTCGGATTAGATTGAAGTTTGTTTCTTTTGGTGCAAGGACCATCAAGGTTACTCTGAGCCAATCTATGGTCAAGCGGTATGAAATGATTTCTGGTAGAATTTGCGTGGTTAGGTGTGGGTGGTTTGCTGGTCTAGGATGTCATTGGATTTTCCCACCGTGGCCCACGTTTCCTGAGACGGACCAGCTTATATCCCCTAGTGGGACAGAGCGGGGGGTCACGGTTGGTCTGGTGGTGGTAGCATTTGCGTTACCTAGTTGCACCATGAGCACCACATTACCCTGCAACCTCGAATGGTTGATTGCACTTATCAAATCTGTCGGGGAAATACGATATATGCTTCTGGTGAAATGCTGTTGTGCACTACCTAAAAACACCCTCCAGCGCCTTTGCTCTCAGCGATTGCCCATTCCATGACCAAAAATGCTTGTTTAGGTGTCTTATATCACCTCTTAAAGTTTGTCCCCGTATTGGTATACTGCATTTATGTATGAATTACATCAAGGGGCGGAATGGCCGAAAACTTGGGGGGGGGGGGCTGATTTAATAAATGTCCCGTAATATACAGATTCTTGATTTTAGTAAAGATTAAGAAATCAATTTTAAGAAATCAATTAAGCTTTGATGAAAATACGGGGAAAAAACCGGAAAAAGCCAAAATTACGGACAAGTACGGTAATTTCCCGTAAAACAGGTCATATGGTCACCCGAATGATGAATGACTTCTAAGCCACGTCAACGTAAGTGAGCGAGTGACCCTACGATGACGAAACGGACTCATCCGAACGACATCGTTACGTCATACGCTACTTCCTGGATAGAGATTTACAAGATAGTTGTCATTTATTTCCATTATCTTAGTCTTACGGATTAAGATATCATTTTCTTGCCGAGACCAATGTCAAAGATAACAGCCTCAAAAAAACTCTCGACAGCGGCGATAACTCGGCGATCAAAAAAGCGGCAACTTACACCCGTCTCACGTACGACGAACGCCATACCAATTCATAACGTTTAGTTTCCTCAACCGCCCTTCCAAGGATCTTACCTCGCTGGACACGTACTGTACATACAAACGGCACTTGAGAGAGAGGAAAAAAAACAAATTTTAGAGATAAAAAAACCAAATTTTTACGACGCCATAGCAAAAAACGAGAAAAAAAAACCGCATATAGATGGAGCCTTCTTATAGGGAGGCCCTCAAAAAAGGTGACTGTACTTGTCGTGAGAAAGAACACACAGCGCGGAATGCGTTACCCCTTGATGTTATCAGCGAATAAAAAGAGCCAACTCGTTTTTATTTGGACACCAAAGGCTATAAAAGAATTTTAGAACAGAATGGAGTCAAAAGAACACCTATCCTTAAAAAGAAAAGTACGTGCGGCAATAAACGCTCGAATCAGATCTGTCTGAATGGCACATTAACGCGTGAGAAAGTAAGTCCGGCCGTTTGTCAATTTTGGCGGAATAAATCACTTTGGGGGGAACGTGCCTGGAATATCATTTGAATGAGAGTCCGCGGTCAAATGAGATGAGAATTAGGGTTTTTCGTTAAACGAAAAGGTAACGAGGGCAGTGAAATGTGCTGCTCATCAACCGATGATGATCCACGAAATATTTCGACCAGTAAACGTAGGGGTTACGTAACTTCGGGTTTAGAAAATAAAGTATGGCCTCTACACACGTTGGATTACATTTCTTAGCCGTCAGCAAGTTCTGCAGATTATTTTTCCTATTTATGTGCTTTTTGGGGATACAAATATCATTTCTCTTATTTTTGCACATCCGCAAATTATTTATCCCATTTATGTGCACAAACATCATTTCTCTTATTTATTTTCCAGTCCGCAAATTATTTTTCCTGGTCCGCAATCCATGAATTTTTCCTGGTTCACAAATTATTTGTGTTTTTTGGGGATGGAAATATCATTTCCCTTATTTATTTTTGTGCCGATCCGCAAATTATTTATCCTATTTATGTGCTCGAATATCATTTCTCTTATTTATTTGCCAGTCCGCAAATTATTTTTCCTATCCATGAATATTTCCTAGTCCGCAAATTATTTCTCCGAATTTATGCGCTTTTTTGCCACATATCGTTTCTGTTATTTTTTTTCCGGTCGGCAAATTATTTTTATCGTGTTTAAATAATATCTGCAAATTACTTCCCTCATTAATGTATTCTTCCCATTCATTCATTTTTCGCCGTTCCTCAAATTACAGTGGAACTTCAGTTAACGAGCTTAATTCGTTCCGCGAACGTGCTCGTTATTCGAATCAGACTCCCCTATAGGAAACAATAGAAACACGGATAATTCGTTCCACAATTATTCATTCACATAAAAATGACTAATAAGAACGGCATTTAATCAATAATACAATGCAATTGTGTTAATAATTAATGTTTAATTATTAATTATATTTAATTATTAATTACTATTAATGTAATTATAATATAATACAATAAAATACATTTATTGGACGAGCCAATGAATTTTCAGAGATATTGATCTTGACAAGCGCCTATCCTGGGCTAGAAATCAGTGGACTTCCCTCTTGCGGGGAAGGCGTCTCAACATCATGGGTCCCGAGGAAAAGTGCAGGGTCGTCTTAAGAGCCTCATCGGCTCTCCCCCTTGGATACAGTAATACGTGGATAGAAATGCCTGTCTAGTATGTTATTTACATATTGAAGCTCTCGAGAATTTTGACCAAATATCGTTATCATGAGCACCCCTTTCAAACTTGAGGCCTCCGGGCCGTTCCAGGGTGGGCCACGTATTAAGACGGCACTGACAAAGTCTTCTGGGGTCACCCGTACTTGGCTGGAGAGAAGTAATACAGTAGCTTACATATTAATTGCATCCAAAAATTGTAGTACCAGATCTCACCATGTGCCCCCCCCCCATATGGATATGAGGGTCCGGGTCTTGCCCATATGGACCCGCGGATTTAGATGGTCCTGGTTCCCTGCAGTGCTGGATTCAGAAAGTATTAACATTTTCTCCCACCATAATTCACTTGAAATCTATCACCCCTTTCTCTGAGGGTTCCTCTTCAGCACTTGTCGTGGTACCCCTTTTCATCTGATTTTCACCTGTGCTCCCCCGCCAGAATATCCCAGGGACCCTAGATGGCTGTATGGCACTATGCTAAGGACCACTACAATCTAGTACGTTAATAGCACAAATCATTGATCTGAAATATTTGCTGCCACCTACCGAATAAAACTAATATGATTTTTTCGATTGACATTGGTAAAAGGTCTTCCAATTTGTGAAATATATTGAAAAATAATATAATATGGCATGATAAAATACTTTTATAAACAATAATATTTATTACACTATGAAATTTACTTAAAAATTTTAACGGTTGATATTTTTTTACAGTAAATATATATGGATAAATTTGCAACGTACGGCCGTCCTTACTTTCGGTGTTCGTTAAAAAGGACATTCCTCACCAAAAACTTTCGATTCCTTCTTCAACTGAAATGGAAGCTTTGGCAGTAAACATCTTCATCAACAGATCACCAATAACCATTTGTGCAATTTACAAACCACCTAATAACCATGTTGATATCAATCTCCTAAACTATCTCGTTAATATCAACAATCCGGTACTAATTGCTGGCGACTGGAACTGTAAAAGCCCTACATTCTTCAGCCATTCCACAAATAGACAAGGTAGAGTTCTAGAAAGATTTTGTAGGAATAATTGCTTGTGCATTCATTCATCGAACATTCCAACCAATTATCCTACTAGTCGATTTTATCGACCCGATGTTCTGGACTATGGAATCTCCAAAAACTTCAGGCACAACATCTTTTTCGAAACAACTGCCAAACTTAATTCAACTCACAACCCTATTATTTTCACCATCGATATAACTAGACCAAAGGATATTCCATATCAACTGGTTACCAACTGGGAAATCTTCCGCTCTACGCTGGAAACATTACCAGTGTGGAACTCAGCGGAATTGACGACGAACTGTATTGAAAATGCAGTAGTTGATGTGACTGAACAAATTAAAACAGCTATTCAAGCCTCTACCAGGAAGATTAAGGCAAAAGAAAACAGATTTGGCATTTCGGAAGAATTACGGGACAAAATCAGACTAAAAAACCGGGTCCGAAAACTCTGGCAAAGATTTAGAAGACGGTCTGACAAAACCACTCTAAACAGACTAGAAAAGGAAATAAGACAAGAAACAACTGAATATGTCAATGAGAGATTCACCCACTTCATTGAGGAGGCCACAGCATCCGATGGCTCACTTTGGAAGGCGTGGAAAATCTGTAAACGAAAATCTCCAGCGGTGGACAAAATTACAAACGAACAAGGTCAACTGTTGTATACAAATGAAGAGATTGTTGAAACGTTTGCTGATAACTATGAAAAGCAATTCATGCCAAACAGTCTGCAATCTCGAAGTATTGCTTCAGCTCATCATGGAAAAGTTCAAGAATTCCTGGATAGAGTTCGCTCGGATGCCTTGCGCGGAATGGGTGCTGCCGGTTTGACCAATGTTGACGAAATCAGGGGCATGATTAACAAACTCAAAACTAAAAAAGCTTCTGGTCATGATGAAATTTCAAATCTCGCTCTTAAAAATCTTCCTCTTTCTATCCTCAAATCATTCACTAATATATTTAATAGCATGCTTCAGACAAGCTATTTTCCTAATGTCTGGAAACTTTCTATTGTCAAACCTCTTCATAAATCTGGAACTGACCCACTTTTCTCTCAAAACTTCAGACCTATCAGCTTACTCAGTAACATTTCTAAAGTCTTTGAACGTATCTATATTTCACGTCTTGACGCTTTCCTGTCCTTCAACAGCATTCTTCGAAGTGAGCAGCACGGATTCAGGCGGGGGCATTCTTGCGTCACTCAGCTGCACAGAGTTACCGAGTTCGTGATGACTGCGTTCAACTACAAGGAACATGTCTGTGCTCTCTGTCTGGATATATGTAAGGCCTTCGACAAAACGAATCACACGACCTTATTATCCAAACTAATTGACCTGGGTTTGCCTGACTATTTCATCATCTTTTTAAACAGTTACCTTTCCAATCGAAGATTCCAAGTCAAAAATGGCAACTGTCTCTCAACTGTTAGACCAATAAGAGCGTCTGTCCCGCAGGGTTCTTGTTTGGGACCACTGCTCTTTGCGCTATACATCAATGACTTCCCAGCTCCTCAGCGCGGAATGCTTGGTCTATTTGCTGACGATGCCATCCTGTTGACCAATCACAAAAAAGGGAAAAAATGTATTGAAAATTTACAAGAATCAACTGAAGACGTTGAGGACTGGTGCCAAGACAACGATATAAAGTTGAATCATCAAAAATGTCAATATATTCTCTTCACAAGACGGTACAAGTTTCCAAGAACTCCCATATACATCGGCAATACGGTGTTGACAAGAAAACTCCAAGTCAAGTATCTAGGTTGTATACTAGATAAGTCGCTCTCATTTTCTCCTCAGGTGATGTACGTAAGAAATAAGGCCTCACAAGCAGTTGGGATGCTATCCAGAATCACATTCCCACAGGCCAGGCTAACGTTGAGGAATAAAGTAATTCTTTTTAAAACTATTATTCGTCCTATTCTGACATATGCTGCCCCAGTGTGGGCTCATGCCAGTCTTGCAAATATGAAACGTTTACAGACACAGCAGAACATCATTCTTCGTCAGTTTACCAGAGCCCCCTGGTATGTGAGAGGAAAAAACATCCGTAAAGATCTTGACTTACCACTAATCTTGGACTATATCAAGGAGCTTGCAAATGCTCATTTTGACAGGCTACGATCTTCTGAACACCCGCATCTTAGAGAAATTGTCTATTATGACCCTAGAATACCCACAGTACACTCTAGGCCAATGGACTTGCTGAGCGTGGATTGGGTGACGAATTGATGTAATTTGCAGAACATTTTCATGATTTTGATTTTTTTTTTTTTTTTTTTTCAAAACAATTTATCAATCTAATGTCAGTTTTGTTTGATATTGCGGATGCTGTGATCGCAATTCAGAGGCATTTATATGTTGTTGTTTTTTTCGCAATTAATAATTTTTCTCATTTATTCATAATTTGCGCTTGCATAAAATGGTGCATTGGGTTCGTGTCGTGTTGAAACTGATTTTATTACAATACAGAGATGGTATGTGTCATGTCTTCATTATAACTTTTTCTTTGACGTTCTTGATTATGGTTATATGACTGATGACGGTTCAACAGTACCTCAAACATCTCTGGTTAGTGTCTCTCGATTATGTAAATATTTATAATGTTGGGGTTTTTGGGTAGCATATCATCAGCTACTTCCCGTAAGACATTGCCTCCTTGTTCTTCGATTGTGTTGTGTTTTATCTCGATGAGCATTCATTTCGCGAAGATTTGTAAACAATACTCTCCTGGCTCATTCATTCTCTACACACACACATACACTACATACCTTACACACATGCACAAACTTGTCTTTTTCCTTCTCATACCACCCCTGGTGATCTGTAAGTCGCCAGACAGCCTGCAAAGGCTGGGCAGCGACGGAAACGTTCAATTCTGGTCTGGTCTGGCCGTCCTTACTTTCATGAGGACACAGTTTGAATTTAATCCACGTCCTCTTTTACTTCGATCACGCATTAAAGTGATAGACGGCCAGACCAGACCAGAATTGAACGTTTCCGTCGCTGCCCAGCCTTTGCAGGCTGTCTGGCGACTTACAGATCACCAGGGGTGGTATGAGAAGGAAAAAGACAAGTTTGTGCATGTGTGTAAGGTATGTAGTGTATGTGTAGAGAATGAATGAGCCAGGAGAGTATTGTTTACAAATCTTCGCGAAATGAATGCTCATCGAGATAAAACACAACACAATCGAAGAACAACGGGGAAATGTCTTAAGGGAAGTAGCTGATGATATGCTACCCAAAAACCCCAACATTATAAATATTTACATAATCGAGAGACACCCGCCTTTGACGAAATTTATTGATATTATATTACTTTAAACAAAAATCAACTGATAAAATTTTTTACGTAAAATTAAGAATTTTATATATATTATTGTTTTTTAAGATATTATCAATATGGCACAATATTTTTTTTTATTACTTTGTTACGCTATTCAGAAACCGGTCAGCAGCTTCAATCGGAAAATTATAAGTTTTATTCCATAGATGACAGCAAAAAGTTCTAGTGAAATGATTTTTCTTTGCAACTACAGTAGTTCGCAACCTGATGCCTTGTGGCCCTGGAATACTCTAAAAGGGGGCCACAAATGGAAAGGGGGAGCCGCGACAAGTGCTGAATTAGAGCTTTCAAGTGAAATATGTACAATACGTATAATGTAATAACGCCATAAACAAACATGCGATACGATAATGTATACAAATTCACTTACTCTAAACAACGAGAGCGAAGAGGACTGTCTCGTGTTGGACAATTAACAGACTCTCTGTTGTTTGCATTTTTATTCTTTTTGTGTGATTTTAAAAATAACGTATCCAATCGCACTTGCTTTTTGCCTCGTTTTTAGGATTTCTCACTTGCTTTACTGTGCTTCTATTTCATTGGTACTTTTCTACAGAATTTTGCACATCTCTCCAATCCCATTTGGAAAGTGAGGGACTTCTCACTTATCAAATGTGAAATTTATTCTCTCTCTTCCTCAGAAAAAGATACCTACAATATAAGCTCTTGCTGTTGCATGCAATGGAGGTCCATCAGTTCGTTTATGGTCAACTCCTGGCCAAGCCGAATTTATATAAAAAACAAGCGCACATACGCGTGATTACAATGCGACATCTAGTTTCGTATATATAACAGTCACACTCAATTTTTTCAATGAGGCACGCTGACCGGACGTTGTATGGGGAGAATATTACCTACAGTTCTACAGTACGTGTGTACACGAAAGCCAAAAATCATCTGCTTAGTTGTGAAAACGTGACAATAAATAAACAAAGCGCAAAATTTTTGCTCGTAATTCGAATCATCGCTCGTTAATCGAATCAAGTTTTTTTTTTTAATTTTGCTCGTTATGCGAATTGCTCGCTAACCGAACCACTCGTTAACCGAAGTTCCACTATACTTCTTGCAAATTATTTGTCCATTTGGGTGAATCTTTTCCTTGACGGACCGAAAATTATTTTTCATAATTATGTTTTTTTTTTCGGTGTGACAATCCTTTCTTCTGTTCAATATATTTTTGGTGGTCCTCTAATTATTTTTCTTTTGTTTTCCTGTTTTAATTTCCTTAGTTTCAATAGGCTGAACAACCTTTCAAATGAAATTGCGTCAAAAGCATTCACCATCAGTACTGAAAACGGGACACACGGACTCAACGGGACGTATGGTCATGACACACGTCATCTTGTCGTTTCGAATATCAAGAGGCCGAATTGACGCTGGCTGTTTGACGAATCGTGCTTTTTTTCCCCAAAAAATGAAACACTTCTTCGTGATACTCGTTAGCTTAAAACGCTAACCAAAAATCTGACGTAACATTGGTTTGAATTCATAAAAACTATATAGACTGCACTCGGCCTAGTCAACGCCCCATCCTGATTACGCAGAAGAATCTGAAAGGAACCAGCTATTCATCTAATATATCCACGACGGATCATATCATCAATTACCAGCATCAATAAATAAATATATATATATAATATAAAACTTGAGGGATTCCCCCAGACGTTTTCAAGGGCCGCAAGAGGTTACGCATGCCGATCCCATCCATTTAAATCGATCTTGACTGTCGACCGGTAAATGAGTACCAAATATTCCACTTCATCAACACGTCAAACCATAAAGAGGAGCGTTGCAAGACTATAGAGCCAATAAGACACCAATCAAGGCAGACTCTGCCTCAAGCAACCAAATATTTGACGGAGAAATATAAAATACGGTATCATAAGAATTCATTTCCTCTATTAAAATACATCGAGGCAGGGCCCAGGCTTTCCCCCCTTCCCCAAGTGGCTGTTGAATCCCCCCCCCTCCTCAGTGGGGCTCTTAAAACGACCCTAAATTGATGCACGGTCCTCGATGTTAGCTTGGAGTGTCAGTAAGTGCTCAAAAGGTGGTGTCCGAGTCGTAGTTTCCCCGTAGTATTCAACAGAATACTCCTCGAATTGAGCAGCTGGTGGGACATAGGTGATCGGCCGGCAGCTGTACGTCTACAATTTAGAATATATATTGCAGCACGAACTTCACACGTACACTTGTTAGCAGCACTCACTTCCGGCACAACCCAATTACCTTTAAAAAGGGGTGAAATGGAAGTAAAAATATCCAAAATGGCGCTAGATGAGGCTGTGCTCGGTTAAGAAGCTTGGCGTTCCCCCCAAGATGATCAGATAGTCAGGTAAAAGTACGAAAGGTCTCAAACACATTACAAGAAAACACCACAAGTCAATATCGAACCAGAACAACCTTGCACGGTGCCAACTGGGCGTACAGAATCCACAGAATCGTGGAACACGCCACCACACTCACAGCTTCTGATCCGCGTGGCGTAGTAGAAAATGATGAATATGGAAGACCGATGGTATCACCAGTAGTGCACGAAACACAAATGGCTGATATGAAAATAAATCCAGAAAAGAAAATTCAATAGTTTCTGCGGAGAATCAAAAATAATCTGCAGCACCGTTGCTTCCGAACTCGAAAGACAGATGGCAGTATTTCCTAAACACACAACAAATATTCCCCAGAAACAAACTTCACGTCAGGCACATGACACATTCTGTCGTGTATCAATTCGTTAGAAATTCCCTAAGGAATACTAACTAGGTTCATGTGCAGTTTAGTAGCAGCCGCTGGCGCATGGCCTTTCCAAGTGATGGGTGTTAGAACATATCAGTTCTGAACATGAGCGAAATGAATTTGGTAGCACACCCAAGAAATACCCATAAGTGAGATTCCACGAACATTACAAGATTCATTCTGAAGTGTGCCGTCCACGCAGGTTGAACAAGTGCCCCGTTTGCTTGGCACAAAAATAAGATGTCGAATGAGTAAACAGACGTTACTAGATACAGTCGAATCCCTTTATAACGAATGCCAAGACACCGGCGAAATAATTTCGTTATAAAGGAATTCCATGTTTTTTGCATTGTTCCTATGTAAAATTATCTGGGTAGTTACTCGCTAGAACGAGATTTTCTCTACAACGCTATTCGTTAAAACGGGATTCTACTGTAATACAAAAGCATCACAAGATAAATAAAACGACAAAAAAAAAAGGAAAAGAAACACCGTGACATCTTCATGTCGAGGAAACGAAGAAAGAGACGATGCCAATGGCACCGCCCTGAGGAGAACATCCACCACTCTGTACGATTATCTTGCTAATGGACGGTGAAAGCATGTGTAACGGGTTACTTTTTTTCTTACTTTTCCACCACTTTCCTCCACTCCGTGATCGGATTTATCTGACAAAACACGAGTAAGAGCGCACAAAACTCTTTCTTTCCGTCTTCTCTCCTGTCTTTTCCTACACGAGGATCGGGACTTTTCCCGAAATAAGAGTTCCACGACGTCGCCCCGAAGGCAACTTGAGACGGGAAAACTTTCCAAGGACACAACGACGGTACATTTCAATCGATACACGTGCGAAACGCATCGACGTTACTGCTTTATGAACTGCCACTTGTTAAATGTTTGATGTGGCGTCCCGTTTTGTTTCTCTTTTTTTTTTGCATAGAATTTGAATGATTACAGATCATAAACCAGTGGTTGAGCCACTTTTTCATCCTTAGAGGGCGCTTGGATTGACTTATAAAGGTGTTAAAATGTCTTTTTCGTCCCTAGCCAGGGATTACTTTTACGTAACCGTATATGCAACTCGTAAACATTCCTCTGGGAGTTTGTAGATGCTGGAATGTGTGTTTGAGTGTATGTGTGACCCTAACGTATTTACACTGTTAGAGTTATTCTGAAGGCGCCATCTGCCTCCTATATTATGAAGGGAAAAAAGATGACGATTCTTGCCTGGTATGTAACTATGTAAGCTTACACAACAGGAAAATCCACGCATGTTATTTTTTTCACTGGAAAATATGAAAGATAGATGGCGCTACCAGTACAACGCTAAAAATGAATTTCATAGGTCTGCCTGCTCTCTGCGGAAAGACTGTTAGATAGGAGACCGACTTACATTCTTGCTTCGAAGTTGTAAAACTGCAGAAAACCAACTTTGGTCCGACACCTCTGTGCCGCCCATTGGGTTCTAACCTGGATCCTCAAGAGGAGAGTCCAGCCATGATACCAACGCGGCAGCGCAACGTTAACTGCTACTCCCTAACCACGTATGTGCAAGCCGTAAACATTTCTCTGCACGTCGGAACATGTTTCGTGTGTGTACATGTGTGGCCCTGACGTATTTATGCTGTTAGAATTACGAGTGTTTCGTGTTCTAAATGCAGGTGCTGCCGCTTGTCTTTATCAATAGGAATGAGAGTGGCTCTGTTACCTGAATTTATGTGAGTATTGAGTTGAAGGTCAGTTTGCACTCTACGGAAAGACTATTTGTGGGGGGGGGGGTACATACCTTGGGCCACATTTAACCTTTTTAATGAAACCTGCGGGCCACCAAGCTGTACCACACTTTGAATCAAAGAGCTGGACGGTTCACAAGTGGTTCATGGGCCATGCGACCAAGATCCCTAATCGAAACCATACGCTGGTGTTGCACGAGAGCTTTTCCGGGGTTCTCCGATGAATAACTTCCGTAATGTGATGCAAGAAAGGTAACTACTACTACTTTAACCGAACATGCACCTCGTACCCATTCCTCTACGTCATTTCTAACGAATTGGTACATCCTAGAATGTCCGTGCGCGTGTTGAGAACATAATGTGAACTTTATTCCTTTGGAATGCTTGTTATATGTAGTGCTGCCATATGCCATCAATTTCTCTAATTATGTATGAGTGAAACGGAGTGATGGAATGAAATTGTATCGTGTAGGCCTGTTGCTCTCTGTGTGAGACTTTTAAACGGGGAGATCGGCTCGCATTTGTGCCTCGAAGTTGGGAACCACAGACTAAAGATAACTATACAACAGCAATATCCATGCGCGTTTGTGTTCCGTAGAATGTTGTCGTCACTATCAAGGCTCAAATGCGAATTAAACTTTGGATAGCTTCACTCGAAGCTGCTCGAAGTCACTGCCAACTAGTACGTACCTGCATTCTCTAGCCATGATCTAATATTCTTCTAATTGCTATATTTTGAACATAACGTTATTCTGAAATATGAACTCATATGGGCGGTTTCATGAGCTGCTTTAAGTAAGCAGGCATTTTAGGCAAAACATAGGCATGAGTAAGTAAAAGAATCCCCCACCACCTGCATATTGGAATCATTATGCTCCACACGTCGACTCGTTATTGATAAGGTTAATATTATCATCATCATTATACTCGTAATACTACATTACTATGAAGAAGAAGAAAGATTTGACGAAGATTTACGGCCATTTTATCTTTCGCCTTATTCTGGGCGTAAACCGATTGTGTCCCAAGTTCCGAAACTTGTTCCGAACCGAGATCCAATTTTCTAAGCGAGATATTAAAAGCGGAAGATACTATTTTCGAGTACGAAACCGACGGCAGTGAGCACTCCATTTATATACCCATCGAAAATGGAACATCCAGCCTATGTATGGAGAGATACATACACAAATTATGGCAACATACGCAGGAAACAAGTTATGTAGAGATGATTTTTTGAAAGAAATATTCACCTCCGCCTCTTCGGATATTTAGACTCATGCCCTCCCACTCCGTTACAGTAGCAGATACAATATTTCTTCCTCGGAGCGTGCATATGCCGAACGGTGCCGTCTGATGGACGGTGAAATGAATGCTAATCGCTCGTAAACGACATCAAATCCACCAGATGAGCACTCGTCCGGAATGCGAAAGTGCGTGGGTTTGGGTCCCCGCAGATACAGAGGTAAATTTCTCTTTCCAAAGATCACCATTTTAACATAACCAATTGGTTTCCTGCATACATTTTATTAATAAGTGGAGTAGGCATCTCTCTTTACATACAGATTATGGCAATTCACCACCACAGGTCAGTTGCCAGCTCAGAGAAAGATGGCCTCAGTGAGGAGTCAATGTTTATGCCAGTCGTGCCCCCAACTTTTCACTAAAAAAACACACACACACACAAACACACACACAGGACAGCTAGTATAGCGTACTACCGGTTGGGAATCATTTGAAACTATTCATTGGCAGTTTTCTTGGCCGGAGGTCATTATTCCATGGTTCACCTGCTCTTGTGATCAATTAACCGTGGCTTGCCCAACGAGGTGGAAATTTACTCACGACTCCTCACTTTGGCAAAATCCACTTTTTTATCATTTAACAACGGTTTTCTTGCCCTATTGATGGCTTATCATCCTCCTCCAGACCAACCATGGCCCCCTCTCTGTCCCCCTAAGGGATATAAGCTGGTTCGTTGACTTATCATCCGGTCCGGACGGCCCTGTAAGCGATTTCATTCTTCTATCGGTCATTCATTCCCGGCATTTCTGTTTCAGTTAATTCTTCATGGCTCCCTTCTTCTATTGGCCATTTATTCACGGCTCCCTTTCTCTATTGATAATTTATTCACGGATATTAACCCTATCGGTCATTCATCCAAGGTTATATCCGCAACATCTTTCCACTATCAGCAGCTCATTCAAGACTCCCCTAATCGTATTAATCATTCATTCACGGCTCTTTTTCCCCTTATCAGCCATTTATTCACAGCTCTCTTTCATCTATCAGTAATTCATTCATCGTCATCTCCACGACTTTCATCACTCATTTATTCACGACTCTCTCCCCGTTATCAGTTGTTACTTTCCGGATATTTTTCCCAGTCATTCATTCGTGGCCATGTCCGCGACTTCTTTCATCAGTCATTCATTCACGTGTCTCTCCCCGTTATCAGTTATTCACTCCCGGATATTTTTCCCAGTCATTCATTCGTGGCCATGTCCGCGACTTCTTCCATCAGTCATTCATTCACGTGTCTCTCCCCGTTATCAGTTATTCACTCCCGGATATTTTTCCCAGTCATTCATTCGTGGCCATGTCCGCGACTTCTTCCATCAGTCATTCATTCACGTGTCTCTCCCCGTTATCAGTTATTCACTCCCGGATATTTTTCCCAGTCATTCATTCGTGGCCATGTCCGCGACTTCTTCCATCAGTCATTCATTCACGTGTCTCTCCCCGTTATCAGTTATTCACTCCCGGATATTTTTCCCAGTCATTCATTCGTGGCCATGTCCGCGACTTCTTCCATCAGTCATTCATTCACGTTTCTCTCCCCGTTATCAGTTATTCACTCCCGGATATTTTTCCCAGTCATTCATTCGTGGCCATGTCCGCGACTTCTTTCATCAGTCATTCATTCACGTGTCTCTCCCCGTTATCAGTTATTCACTCCCGGATATTTTTCCCAGTCATTCATTCGTGGCCATGTCCGCGACTTCTTCCATCAGTCATTCATTCACGTTTCTCTCCCCGTTATCAGTTATTCCTTCACGGATATTTTTCCCAGTCATTCATTCGTGGCCATGTCCGCGACTTCTTCCATCAGTCATTCATTCACGTTTCTCTCCCCGTTATCAGTTATTCCTTCACGGATATTTTTCCCAGTCATTCATTCGTGGCCATGTCCGCGACTTCTTCCATCAGTCATTCCTTCACGTGTCTCTCCCCGTTATCAGTTATTCACTCCCGGATATTTTTCCCAGTCATTCATTCGTGGCCATGTCCACGACTTCTTCCATCAGTCATTCCTTCACGTGTTTCTCCCCGTTATCAGTTATTCCTTCACGGATATTTTTCCCAGTCATTCATTCGTGGCCATGTCCGCGACTTCTTCCATCAGTCATTCATTCACGTTTCTCTCCCCGTTATCAGTTATTCCTTCACGGATATTTTTCCCAGTCATTCATTCGTGGCCATGTCCGCGACTTCTTCCATCAGTCATTCCTTCACGTGTCTCTCCCCGTTATCAGTTATTCACTCCCGGATATTTTTCCCAGTCATTCATTCGTGGCCATGTCCGCGACTTCTTCCATCAGTCATTCCTTCACGTGTCTCTCCCCGTTATCAGTTATTCACTCCCGGATATTTTTCCCAGTCATTCATTCGTGGCCATGTCCACGACTTCTTCCATCAGTCATTCCTTCACGTGTTTCTCCCCGTTATCAGTTATTCCTTCACGGATATTTTTCCCAGTCATTCATTCGTGGCCATGTCCGCGACTTCTTCCATCAGTCATTCATTCACGTTTCTCTCCCCGTTATCAGTTATTCCTTCACGGATATTTTTCCCAGTCATTCATTCGTGGCCATGTCCACGACTTCTTCCATCAGTCATTCCTTCACGTGTTTCTCCCCGTTATCAGTTATTCCTTCACGGATATTTTTCCCAGTCATTCATTCGTGGCCATGTCCGCGACTTCTTCCATCAGTCATTCATTAACGTTTCTCTCCCCGTTATCAGTTATCCACTCCCGGATATTTTTCCCAGTCATTCATTCGTGGCCATGTCCGCGACTTCTTCCATCAGTCATTCATTCACGTTTCTCTCCCCGTTATCAGTTATTCGATCCCGGATATTTTTCCCAGTCACTCATTCGTGGCCATGTCCGCGACTTCTTTCTCTCACCAGTAATTCATTTGTGACTCCTTTTTCGTTGCAGTAATTTATAAATGACTCCTTTTCCCCGTATCGGTCATCTATTCCCGACTATTTTCCTATCAGTCATTCATCCATGGCCATATGTGTGCCTGCCACTTCCTTTTTCTATAAGTTATTCTTTTCTTACTAGTTTCATTTCATGACTATGTCCCGAGCACCTTTTCCGTCATCCGAGGCTGTTTTTAGCTAGATTCTAGAGCCATGGCCTGCATAAATGCACAATATACCGATTATTTTCTTCGTCCAAGGCGGCACAAAATGATAATCCAATCTTTATTATTTAAAAAAAAAAAATACATCATTTTATTTATTTATTTTCTGATTATCAGATTCAGTTTATCTCGGAATAACGTGATAATAACTATCTCCAGCAGAGAAAAGAAAAATGCATTATGGGAGAATTAAAAAAAAAAAAAGAGGCCACATCCGGGCCTCTTTCTTGAGGATGATGACGATGATTAAGGGGATGCGAAATAATGACGAGCAAGAGGGGGAAAAAAATTGCTCGTTAATTAACGAACATAATTATAAGCGATTGGATATAAAAGAATAGTATTTTTTTTTCCTTTCCTGTTAAGCAAATTATCGTAAAAAATCTTAAAACATCTCAAGTTTCCGAAGAAAAATCTCAGAAATCTCTATTGTTCTGGAAGAAAAAATTCACTGTCTGGGAGATAATGCAGCGTTGAATTAAGGACTAAGGATGCCGCCCAACACACGAGAAGGGGCTGATAGGGCCTTGGGCATGGAATGAATCCTATCCTTTTAACAGTACGAATTCACTTCAGTGGGCACGCAAAAGATCTCACTCAAGAAGAATGCCACAGCCGTCGTTTTAACAGTGTCGGGGGGCCCCCACAGGCCAGGAATAGACTTATACTTAGAATTCTTATAAGTTCCCTCAAAAATCATCACTATCATATCCTACTTCATAAACTTTGGAACTCCGGGTCCAGATGGAGTGGGTCCCCTCCATGCTTTAAGACAACCCAGTCCGTAGCCACATTTGATACTTCCTGACTTTCGACGATGGAATTGACTTTTTACACCGGAATTTCGAGTAGTTACAGCGTAGAAGAGCTAGTGGGGGGGGGGGGGAAATTCATTACGCCACTTTTCTTGGTCCGCTCGTTTAACATTAGGGGGGGGGGAACAGAAGGAAGTTACGAAAATGCATGATTGCCACATTTCAATCTAGTTGTGGCCCCGATTGCTCAGCGACAGAATCTTTCTGAGACCCCGAAAGGTTGCTAGGAAGACCTGAACATACGAGATCAGTACTCACAAAAGAGGCAGCTAAGTGTATTTCATAAAGTCGAGATTATTCAGCGATAGGATCTTTCTGTCGCTGAATGCTGAGCACACTTTTGCATGTGAATCTTTAACGATACCGATGAAAAACGTAGCCTATGGGATATCCCCATAAAGCCGGGATTATTCAGCGATAAGGCAACTGGATGGGGATCTCCAGAGACAGACCATTTAAGGGGTTTTTCAGTTTTTCACTACGCCAAGGTTATAAATTCAGCGACGGGATGTTTCAATAAAGCCAAGATTATTCAGCTGCAGAATATTTCTGATGCAACACTCCCTAGTCCATCAAAGGATTCTATCCCGTTACGGCAATCACCAAAAGAGACATATTAGGGCTTTACATAATGTCAAGATTATTAAACGACAGGATAATCTCTGTGGCCCTCACTCAAGGGGTGTCCTTCAAAGCATGTGAATTTATCACGATAAAACACTCAACAAAGAGGTAGCATGCTGTATTCCATGCACCCTAGGCGCTTTACAGCTATTCGCGGAAACAATTCCACAGCCTTCCTGTAAATGCACGTAGCATGCTCAACCCAAGGCGCTTACGGACTCGTCGTCCTCCATCTTGGAGTGGCAAAACCAATTTTTTTCCCCCCTTCAAAGTGACATCTAATCGTTAAAAAAAGGGGCGAGATAGGGAACATCGATTGGCTGTAGCTACAACATTGACGTTACAATTCATTCTAAGATGGCGAATATATCAGTTTAGGGTTTGCCACATCGAAAAATAAAGACCTCCAGAGATCTGTGCTGGTGATCAACAGATTTCTTCTACTTGGAAATCTCCCAGCAGTAAAGGGATACATCGAGAATGCTGTGTCTCAATGTACAGGGTGTTCACAAATTCATAAACAGTTTAGAAATTTATAAAAACCTAAAGAATTGGTATATTTCAATGCGGTTTGCTGAAATGTTATTCTCACGAAGGGGGTATTTCTTTTGGTACGGGGGGGGGGATAATAGTTGAAATTTTTATCAACAGAGGACGCTGAACGAAAGCAAATGACCTGGAAATATGTTATATGATTAACAGCACATACCTAGATTTCACCGTTCCTGGCGCTTGCATGGGGTTTTCACTCTGGTCATTGGTGGATAAAGCGCGTATCGGTGAAGTTGTGTCACCTTATCCGCGAATCGGCGGAAGGTTTCGGACACTAGAGATCGGGAAAAAAGGTTCCGTGAACGAATTCCGTTACTTGCTTTCGTGTAGCAACCTCTACCGACTAAAATATGAAATTTTTCTGTGCAGAAAAAAAAAAAAAAAATCGCTCTCCCCCACCGAGAATAACTTTTTCGTAAAGGGTCCATTCGAGTATGACGTCAGCGAATTTGCAGCCATTTTTGACCCCCCCCCCTTTACCCCGTCAGCAGAACTTTGACCTCATCAGCAGAATTTCGTCAGCTCTGGGCCCCCAACTCAATCGCATTCGAATTTTCCACAATTATTTTTGAGAGAATTTTTCACCTATTTACGAATGTATGGGAAACCATGTATTTCAATTTGATATTTCGCGGCCCGATGGGGCTGCACCGTTCGCACATGCCCAAGTTTGGTGCAGGTTTTTGGAGGTTGGGGCGATTAATGTCGATTCAAAAACGGTCATCGTTAATTGATAGTCAGAAATATTATAATGAGACGATAGCACGTAGAGATTATTATTGTTATTATTATTTTCATAGATAATTGATAATAAATCGTTTCGTAAGGAGAAGGGAAAAGAAGATCGTTAAGACTCAAATAAACGGAAACGGCTCAGAAGTTATCGAACGAGTATCAAGTCACGTACGCGCCGCATGTTGCCATTTTTATTATTACAATGAAGAAACAACTACGATTCGGGCCAGACTGCGCGGCTTCTCGCGGCCAAAAAAAAAAAAAAAAAAACACGTTGCGTATTGCAATTCTTTACTATTATTATTATTTGTTTCCGCCGCCCCCTCCCCACAGACGTCAAAACAGAATGAGCGCCATCTTGTTTTTTTGTTTTAATTTTCTTCTTCTTTTTACCGTACGTTTACATGCAAGGTCGTGTAAAAGTCACTGACGATGATGTGCCCCGTGTTATTTACCTACCTACTTAAAAAAAGAAAGAAAAAAAGCTTACTGTTTGTCTCGGCCGCAGGTGTCTCTACTGTCGTCGTGAGTGATGCTTGTTTTGTTACATGTGCGTTGCTGCATGGCTGCACGATGCCGCGTTATGGAAGAGGAATGGCTGAAACGACGTTCTGAGTAACTTATAGTTTGCTTTTATTCTAATTTACTGTTTTGGGGATAGATGGCAGCGGATGGATGGATATATATATATATATATACTAAGCTCTACTGTGACACACACACACTAGAGCTTTGAGAAACCCAGGCATCCCGTAAACAATATTTCCAATGGAAATTGGAAATATTGTCACAAATGACTTTTATCTTCAGCGCACGTTAACATGAAATTTAAGAAACTGACGCCAAAAAAAAGGAGGACAGAAAAGTCCCAAAGGAACCTTTGCCAGTTGAGAGAGAGAGAAAAAAATATTTCACAAGAAAAATTGGAAAGTTTTCCAATATTTCCGAAACAATCTCGCCAATTCGGTCGCCATAGGTGGGGAAAAAAAAGTGCAGGATGCTGCAGAACACGACCGTCAAAATTGTGGAGGTGATAATATACTTCAAGACAAACAGTTTTGGCAATTGAACTCGTGGTTGCAACCCACTTACCGGGGAGGGGTTTGTATTTTAACCGCCTTCACAAGTCGCCAAAATATGGCAACCTTGTTCACACCATGACGACACAGATGGATAAAAATTTAAAGCATAAATTACATTCAACGTGCGATGATCAAAAAAATTATTTACGTCCCAAACAAAATCTGTGTCGTCTTAATATGTATTAACATCCCATTAATTTTGGTTGCACAGTTCTCAGATAAAACCGGGCCGACTCAGAATTCTACTGCTAAGACAACAGGAGGTGATAGCACATGTCAAGGCAAAAAAAAAATCCCGGGGCCGTAACCCACTTATTCAGGAGATAAGTGCATCAACACAGTTCAGAAGTCGCCGGTGTTGGCAACCTTGCTCATTTCATAGGGAAATTTCATATGTTCGAAGGGGAAAAATAATTCTTCCACTCACAGGTGATAAAGTTAAAAACGTTTTTGTAAAGCTTAAGCAGGCGATTCGTTTCTGAGGTAGAACAACTTCACCAATAGTGAGTGATTTATCCCCTAATGTCAAAACCACAATGAAAAACATTATGCTAGCGCGAGTAACAGAAAATTTCGAAAATGAGATTTGTTAATCGTACGCCCTGCATGTTATGAGACTCTGATTTACATAATTCCAGTGATTTCCTTCAGTGTAGTGCCCTCTATCCACAATAATTTAAACTTTTTCTTTCTGTACCAAGAAAATATCCCTTCGTGAGAAAAACTTTTTCGTACGGCTGGGAATCGATTAAAATTTTTAAGTGATTAATCAAAATTTTTTTAATCGATTAATCGAGTGATTAATCTTATTTTAATCAAATATTTTTTATGACCATATTAATAGACGCTTTGAAATTATAATTTTATTCGTTTCACTCGCCTATTCGGTAGATGTAAACAAGCATAGGAATAGGTTACGAAATTAAGGTTGCCCACTTCAAGCAATTTAATATTTAATATATGCTGGACATAATGAATGCCAAAACTTGTAATTTCTTCACTTGGATCTCGTCGTTTTTTTTAATGGTTATTTTCGGTTAATATTCACAGATTCCGCAACTACTTTCGATTATACTATTGCTTGCTTGCCTAGAAACTCCTCTCAAATGGTACTTGTGAGGAGAAGAGTTGATGCCTCCATGAATACGACAAAGTGCAGTTCATAGGGGGGGGGGGGCAATAAATTTTGGTCTCGTTTTCTCCAAAACCGATTTGAAATTGAAATTATCACTTTTCGTTGAATCGAATTCAATCAAAATATTGATTCAAATATTTTTTAATACAGTCACTTATCCAAAATGTTCTGTATAGAACGTGTGATTTACAGGACAGTTTTTTTCAAACAAATTAACTTAACTCAGAAACTTTAAGTAAAAATTTTAATGGAATTGTCGAGTCGATTAAGTAAACTAAAATTTCTAACTACTAATAACCGACCCGATTAAACGATTAATCGGACCAGCCCTAATTTTTCGCAAACCGAATTCGAGGATATACCGATTCCTTTAATTCTTTTTTATGAATTTCCAATCTGCTTACGAATTAGTGGAACAACCTGCGTATATGCTACGTGGTAAATGTGATAAATAAGGTCACTATGATAAGCATAATCACCGGATATTTTAGTACGTTTGATAAATTTCTCTAAAATTATCACTTTCACCGCGATTATGTATAGTACCAAAGCGTCGTTGGCAAATTTAATAAGTATTAAAAAGAAACTATCACTTTTACCGGCGATTATGCATAATACCCGAGGGTCGAATCATTCTTGAACATGATAAATCGTAATATATGATATACTATACATATTATTCATACATGTGACATCATATCCGGGGGGGAGTCCGGCTATATTCGTCACACATACTGGACTCATTTTGAATTTTTATTCACATGTATCAAATTGACCAATTACACTGGGGAGTTTATGCATAATCACAGGTAAGGACGATAAATTCCAAGTTTTTATCAAATTCCCCAACGACACTTGGCTATTATGTATAATCACCGGTTTAAGTGTTTCAAGTATTTAATCAGATTTGCCAACCACGCTTGGGTGGACTATATTTATCATATCATCATAACCCTATTCGCAGATTCGCCGGTAATTGATAAATTTATCAAACTTGCCAGGACAATTGGTAAGTATGCATAATAACCGGTTATCATCATATTTACCTTAACATACACGCATCCAAAGCCAAAAATGCTGAAAAGTAAGAAACGGCAACCCATTGTCACGCACCTAATTCTTCCACGGACGACGCTGTAATAAAACTCCACCTTCGAGGCAACGCACGCGAAAAATCTCTCTTTAAAACTCGACACGGCAAATAACTGCATCCAATGATTACTGTTAATTATCTTTGATTACACCGTCCCCCACAGCCCTTCCCCTCTAATAACGAACGCTGTATCGAGATAGAAGAGAGAAGCCTCGTTAAAAAGCGTTCGTTCGTTCGTTGTAACGTTACACTCGGTGAGATCGGAATTGAATTTTTTCGTGCTTGCAAAAGTGTCTCTCCCTTGAAGCGTCACAATTGTTCGGTTCCGGCTTTTCTAATCTCGTTTTGTGGACGCTTAAATACAATCGATCCATTATATTTTATTCGATTCTTCTCGGAACTTTAATTGCATTTCGCGTGGATTGAAGTAATTTTCGAGCCTCATGCACCGAGAGTAACCTTTTTACTGGTTTGGAGCACAGCGTGTGTTTGTAACCCTTCTTCGCGCCGTGAGAAGCGTAATTAACGAGCGATTCAATTGTCACTTCAATGGCGTATACACCACAGACCGGTGTCGGTCCGTGAGGAAATTAATGCCGGTCCGCTGAACACTTCACCCAATTTATGTTAGCTGTTACGTAATTTTAAACAAGTCTATATATGCTGCTTGTGTATTTTTTTTTTTTTTTGTCGGCCCGCAAACAATTCATTATTTATATATTCGTTGCTGCTCCGCGCAAACTATTGTTTCATTCATTTATTGCCATTCTGGGAACTACTTGCGCGTATTTGTGTATTTTTTGTCAATCCGCAAATCATTTCCTCCTATTCACGTACTTTTTTTGCAGGCCCTTAGAATCATTGCTTCTATTTATGTATTATTTATCGGTCCGCAAACTATTTCTCCTATTCGTGCATTTTTTTTTTTTCAAATATATTGTCAGTTACGACTCAGCCCAGGATTATACCATAAAAGTTCTTTTATTAAAGTTGATAAATGCAACCAATAAGGGCAAATGTAACCAATAGGTTTTTCAAGTTTTGTAAAAGATGTTCTGTCAAACTTTTATAACCTTGACTTGGAGGCTTATCTATGCTGTTTATATAGTACGTACATTAGATAACTTTATTTTATTTTTGTTCTCTGTGAAGCCAATAGAGGGCGCCAACATTTTGAATAAAAGTAAAGATCCCGAAAAATCTGTACAATTGGCTTCATGAAATAATTTGAAATTAGCAAAATGCATCGCGAAAAGAAAGTAATTGTTTTTTTTGCAACTAATTAAAAGTTTTGGATTCAATTAAAAAATCCCCCTCATGGTCTACGCCCTTCAATGCCATATATACGTGACGTCCGGCATCCATAGAACTATATCCTGATGTTTTACTTGTATTTTTACACCTTTTTGTAGATGCAGTGCGATATTTTCGTAATACATTATAGGTGTTGCAGCATTATACTGCATTGTCCCCTCCCCCGGGCAATTCAGTATAATGTTCACATCATCAGAACCTCTAAGACCGTCCATCCCTTTGGGAAAGAACGCTAACCAATCCAAAATATCTCTCAGGGCGGTCACATCTATCCATCCGCCTGTCTGTTTTGCCCCGGTTTTCAATAACAAATTCCGGGATTTTTACAGGTTTCTCAGGTTCCTCATCTGCCCAGCCGGACTGTATGAGTGAATCTCGGAGTACATATCACAATATAAGTAATAAATAAGCATATGATTTGGTGGTTCGCCTTCTTCATGGAAAGTTTTAATTTGGCCCACATGGTCTAAAACTGTGATTTTTAACCAATGGCCCCCCCTCTTCCCGGATCCTTGGAAAGGTTTCAGAGAAGTCTATGAGATTTGATGAGATGGGTGTTTTGCCTTCGAATCATCGGTACAAAAGTGTCCGCGGACCGAAAAAGGTTAAGAACCCCGGTTGAAGTGATAAACCACTGACCACTAGTTTTCTCTTCATAATTTACGCTATCAATGCATCTCGGCAATAACAAATGCTGACCATAATTGTACACCCCAAAGATTGTTGGAACACCTGAGTAGAAATTACACTGCTGAGTTCTAGGTGGTCCAACTGAAATGTTTCAAAAATGACAAAAGTCACAAAACTCAAGAGGTAAAAAAACAACCCCCAGAAGGAGTAAAACTTACCCCTTTTTTCACGTTTCAAATGATTCCGCCATTACCCTATAAATCAATAAGTACATCTTATTATACACAATCACTTTAATACGTTCAACATATAGTCTAAGCAAAATATAATACATGGCGCACTTTAAATGAATTTCGATGGTATGTACAGGGTGTGCTGATCTTAGTTCACCCGGTGACGATTCTGGTAACGACTTGCGGCCTACACGATGATGATCTGCGACTAATTCACCGTGATTCGAAATTTTATATTTTGCTGCCTTCGTCTGAGGTGGTCATGTTACGTTGTTTTTAATAAAACTTTCCGGACACACCTATCCTTCGGAAACGCTTCGATATCTCTCTGAGATGGGAAGCGGAGTGTGCCCGGTCTCCAAAGGTCAAAGGTGTGTACAGGGTGTTCCTAAAGTGCTAATGCGCCCTCTATCTCCTGAGCCGTTCGTCGTAGAGCTACGATTCTAATTCAAAAAAAATAAACATGCTCAAAATCGTCAAAAAATTATCCTGCAACAGTTTTGAGAATGGAAATACACTGTTTCACAAAATTAAATTTAAAAAAAAAATCTGAATTTTTATTCGGTTTCCCAACTTCCAACTAGAAAGTTGTGGCCCTCTCTCTTCTGAGCCCAACAAAGGAAATATATTTTAATTCAAAAATCGGAGAAAAGTTGGGAAAGAACAGTTACTTAAATGGGGGGAATGGAGCGTTGTCCGTTAGTTTTTGTTGTATTTTCCCAACTTTTCTCCGTTTTTTGAATATCAATGCGAATATTGCACTTAAAAATATGATTGATAAAAATAAATTTTTTTTGTTGGGCTCAGAAGAGATAGGGCAACAACTTTTTAAAAAAATTCAGATTTTTTTTTTATTTTGGGACACACTGCTTTTGTATTCCTAAAACTGGTGCAGGGCAATTTTCTAAATTGGAATCATATCTCTACGACACTAGCAGTTCATGAGATAAAGGCCGCATCAGCACTTACAGGACTTTCTGCAATATATGCAGGAGTGCACAACCTCCGCGGGCCAGCGGACATCTGCAGTATTATATGCAGCGGATATATGCGGTATTTCAACATCTCGCGGGCCAGAAACTTTTATATGAAGAGTGACCACATGACCCGTATTTTGCAGGCTATTCCCGTAAGTTTAGCCTTCCCAACATTTTTATGAAATGTCCCGTTTTCCTTCCCTTATTTTCAAAGCATAGTCGGATTTCAGAAATTGAGATTATTTTCATGACTTACATTGTTACAATTGTAATTATGACTACCACATAATTTATGATAGTCTCAGAAATATATTCATCTCACTTGTTGTAATTGGTACCAAATGTAACCAAATGTAATTGGTGAATTACATTTTGACTAGCGGCACCCATTTTTCAACGACTGACGATCTTCCGGCAATTTTAGTGAAAGTTGGCAACCTTAACTGACTTTGACGATTTTTCCGGCCGTAAATGGAAACATGAGTTACATTTCCCAACTTTTTCGGTTACACCCGCATTTTGTTTGAATGAAATATGGCCAGCTTAGTTATTTATCGTATTGTTCATATTTGATTATTACTAGAACCATTTCGTGTGTGCCGGATCGAACGCTTTGGCGAACCGCAATTGTCCCGCGGACCAGAAATTGAACACCCTGGTGTAATGTGGAAAAGCTGTTCTGAAAGAGTGCATCCTCGGATACGCTAAGTGCCATTTGATAACTTATAAAGGTGGATTCACACCTAGAGGCACGGCAAACATTCTATAACATAAAACCAATGAACTTATTCATATATATATCGTATCGTGGCCGCACAGGCGCACAGCAGACATTATTATGTTGAAGAATGTACGCTGTGTCTGACACGACACGGTGAGTGTCTGTAGATGTGAATCAACCATTAATTCAATATTATATCTCACAGTGGTTGTTTTTGGCATACGCGTCTAGATTTGCGAAGATGTTTAGGCCACGACGACATAGGATCAGCTCGAGCCAAAAAGTATCCGCTTATAATGTAAGAAGCCATCAGAGGCAGGCATTTATCACATGACAGCTTCTCTGGAGAACGCGCAATAATTCATGCGGTACAATTCTCGGGCCATATCACGCCGGCAGACATGCTGGCTGGCATTGTCTCCTCCACTCGTAATAGACACGGAGATATCACTTCAACTCGCGCTTATTATTAAAATATGTATGAGAATTCGAGAGCAAAAAATCCTCCAGGAAACTGCATTATTCAATATGTACTGAAATGTTCACTCAAATATACCATAACACTTTATTTTAAGATTTAAAGCCTAAAATTTTAAGAATAAAAATTTTAAAGAACTAAATTGCAATTTTTATGAGATCCATGCGTTGTGATTTGATTATAAATGATGGCAGTAGAACCCTGATAATGCGAACGAAACGGGACCATTTCTGATGAACGGGATTTATTTCTTGAGTTTAACGACATTCGGTACCCATTAAGTTAGACCAGTGTTTTTGCAACTGTAGGTCCATAGAAATTCCCTGCCGGTCCGCGAACCATTACGCCCAATCCATGCAGTCGCTACGTGATTTTTCGTTGAATAAATGTACCGTATGTGTTGGATTTGATTTCTGTCTCTGGCTGTCAGCAGATCTGAGAATTCTTCCTCCAATTCATATATATTTTTGCCGATCCGCAAAGTACTTCTACAACCTCCACCACCCCCCTCCGTTTATTTTAGTTTATTTTTTTGCTGTTCCGTTAAATATATTTTTCTTATTTACTTAATAACATTTGCCGTTCGGCCGCAAATCACTTTTACTATTTTTTTTCCTTGCCTGTCCGCAAATTACTTCCATCATTTATTCTTTTCCGCCTGTCTGCAAATTATTTGTATTATTTATTCTTTTTTCCCGTTCAGCACATTTCCACATTTATTCTTTTTCGTCTGTCCGCAAATTACTCCTAATATTTATTTTTTCCCGGTCCGCGCAAATCACTTTTACTATTTATTTTTTTTTTGGACTGTCCGCAAATTACTTCCACCATTTATTGTTTTTTCCAATTCAGCACATTTACACATTTATTCTTTTTTGTCTGTCCGCAAATTACTTCTATTTATTTATTTTTTGTGGTTCTACAAATTATTTCTACTATTTATTTATTTTTTTCTGTTCTGCAAATTATTTCTACATTTGATTCTTTTTCCGGTCCGCAAATTACTTCTGCTTATTCTTTTTTTTTTTTTTGCCTTTCTGCAAATTATTTCTTCTATTTATTCTTTTTTCCCGTTCAGCACATTATTTCCACATTCGTTCTTTTTTGCTGGTCCGCAAAAATTATTTCCATAATTATTATTCATTCTTTTTTTCCATTAGGTCCGCAAATTACTTCTATCCATTCCTTTTTTTCCTGTTCGAAGATTACTTCTACTATTTGTTGCAGGGGTGCAAGCGCCCCTCATCTATTTCGGAGCAGCAAATTTCATTTTTGGAGCAGAACTAAAAACGAACTATATCTGCTATATTTTAGTAATTTTTCCGTGAAATGCCAAAAGTTTTGCCAAAAATGGTTGAAACAAATAATTCTAAATAAATTTCCTTCACAAATTAAAATCCATTTAAATTTGTTCTGAATTATCATATCTGTCACTACTGAAACATGCATTACTGAAATGATGAATAAAAATTGTTAGACTCTTTTCAAATCGAGCAACATGCATACTAAAAACCTAGGCAGCAAGAATTTCTGCTGCTTGAACACCAAAATCTTATTCATACTAATATAAATACCTTAATTACTTAAACAATTTCTCAACCTAATAGCATGTTAACAGATTACGAATCACGAGTCGTTTTCAGAAGTTCAGCATCTCAATGACAATTTTTTCAAATTTTTCATGCCCTTGAACATAAGATTTTGTATGTCTTATTCCATTAAAGCATTGGATGAACAGATTTTTCAATGTTCGAACAGTTTCAACTTCGAACAGACTTTTATTTATTTGTTAACAATAAACTCTCTGTCACCTGATAAAAGCTCGTTGATTTTATATAAATACATATAAATCAGGGAATGGGTCACGAACTCTTGACCCCCTGTATAACCGATTCGGATGATCAGAACCGTTAGATCAGCGTTTCCCAAAGTGGGCAATATCACCCCCTGGTAGAGGATGGAACGGTCCAGGGGGGCGATAGAAACTACGTGTATAACATACGACTCTATGGGTTCGCTTGAGTTGCGGATGGGGGGGGGGGGGCAATGAAGGAAAAACTTTTTCAGAAGAATGGGGCGATGGAACAAAAAAGTTTGAGGAAACTACGTGTTAGTGATGACACCGAACAGAAATTCCAAATTAATAAACTCTTGGCTCACTCATTCTAGATCCCATTCAACTGGACTCTTTGGTGGGGGTCCCAGTTAAGGATTTCGCAGGGCCCCCCTTTCAATTATAAGCTTATAAGTTAGCATGAGGAAACAAAACTAGTGAGATCCGTGATTGGTTCCTAGGCCAGAGACCTTTCAGTTCTCCCCCTCCTCCCTATCACATGGGCCCCGTGCTGAGCAATCCAATGGACCACGTTCTAGCGATCCCATGCTTTCACAGGGTTTTTTCAAGAGCCTTGCAGAAAAAGGTCATGAGAATTTAATTTTTAAAGAAATCGCAGCTTGTTCAATTTACTACCTAGTGAGTTGTGCCGGAAGTGTGCGTACCTAACAGTCTAAGTGCGTATGTAGTGTTGTCTTGTTTTTCAGTGCTGCCATCGGTGTCAGAAGTGTAATGAAAATCGCCAGAGTAAAATACCATGGACGGGGCAGCAGCAATCAACAGATAGCTCGTGAATGACATAGGCCACCAGATGGCGACAACGTGGAGAAATATGTCCACCACTGCACTTGTTAAGGGGCCGTTAAAGTATTAAGTCAGCAAATTTTTAGCAATTTTTAACACCCCCCCTCCGTCAGCACACTTTCGTCAGCTCTGCCCCCCCCACCTCTTAAAGTATATTGGTGGGATTAGAGACGTACGCGTGGGACTCGTGGCCCCTCCTCCCCACAAGAAGATTAAAAATTATTTTTTCAATGCAAAAAATATTTGTGAAAAAAAATTAAAAATTTCGGAAGAAAATGCCTTTACGTGTTATAATAAATCTGTTAATTCCAATGCTATTTGGAGGCTAAGAAATCCATTGCGACCCACTTTCCAAGCCATATATGGTAAACCCTTGGCCCCGCGGACCAAATGTAGCCCCTGGGAGTTACAATGCAGCCTGTACCTTAAAATTACCCCCTTTTACCTCAAAAAATCTCTTTTTAACGAACACTTTTTTTTCTAATCCCCTAGATAAGTTTACATAGGAACAATGTAAATACCTAGAATTCCTTTAAAACGAAATTCCGTTGTAGCGAAATGATTTCACCGGTCTCTTGGAGTTCGTTATAACGGGACTCGACTGTATTTCTCTGCAGTTCAACTTCCGATAGAAACTGTGAACTCGCAACATCGCAGCTTTTTTTTTTTCCCTCCGGCAGTCTTCACTGCAAGACACTGAAACGAACATAAATTCTCCAAAAATGGATCTCCCCACATTTCTCAAAACAATCTTGTCAAATCGATGGCGATGATAACAACTTGACAGTTTTCAAGGATCTTAATTTAGCAGTTTTGTAAATAGATATTTCATTTCTCGTGTCATCTTTGCTACATTCAAGGGTAGGGTCGGAAATCATGCCTATTTGTCCTGCTGGATATCATCTCGAAGCATTACAAGCAAAAAAAGAGGAAATAGGTCTAACTCGAAACCCGATAGGACTAAACCATATATTCTTCTGTTTTTATTTCCCCCCCCCCCCCATACGTCTCTTTCCGCCCAGAGTGGCAAAATTGCCCAAGTCAGTCTTCAGAACGCTACTGGGAAGGAAGGAATGAATGAATGCGAGTCTTTCATTGATCAGGCCTCAGATTTCGTTGTCGAAAGAATTCGAAGCCACTTGGAGCGATCTAAACCCTCCCTCCCGACAATGTCGTTTCCTTCCCCTCTTCTATCTCGGCTTGTTTATTTTTCTTACGTTATAAGAGAAATATATGCTAAGAAAATAAAAAAAACCAAAATGGAGATTAACACATTTTTGTTGTTGTTGTTGTTTTTTTTTGAGATGGCCCGGATTCGGTTTAGTTGCTTTTAAGGATATGGAATAGTGTCGGGAAAATGGCCGTCGCTCGCGATGACGGGGGGATCAAGTTCGGGGGGGGGAAAGCCCCGTGAATGATGGCGGGAAAGATTGTGGTATCGGTTTACTATTTTTTTTGGTGGGATCTCCGTTTCGATACTTTATGGTTGGTGGGAATTGTATCTCGGATACGGGGGGGTCATACAATTATTACGTCAGCATCGATTGGGGGTTTCGGGTTTGCTGAATTTTTATGACAAGGAGGGGGGAGGGGCGAGGAGGTTTGAATCGTAATCAACCTCCCTTTATAAAAATATGAAATATTCTTAATGGAATCTGTACACAGTGTGCGCTAAAAATAAAAAACCTTTCGCTTGTTCGTAGGCACCTTAACTAACTTTCTCTCTATTAATAAATCCTCTATAGATCCCCTTTAGTGATCTCTAAATGTTTCACGGGTCCTTCTAGTGATCCGTAATTGCGCAGCGGATCACTTAAGTAATCTGGGAACGTGCCGCGGATCACTTAAGTAATTTAGGAATGTACCGCTGGTAACTTCAATGGTGCAGAACTGAACTGCGGACCACTTAAGTACTCTAAATCTGTGCCGCATGTCACTTAACGGATCTCTAAATGCGCCACGGACCACTTAAGTGTTCTGGAATTGTGCCGCGGCTCCCTAAAGTGATCTGTAAATGTGGCACGGGCCCACTTGAGTGATCTGAAAATGTGCTACGGGCCACTTAGATGCTCTGGAAATCGTGCCACCGGTCAGTTAAGCGATCTGTAAATGCGCCGCCTAGTTCATTTTACAAAATTAGGTTTCAGGTGGCGGGCCACGTTTGGCCCGCGGGTCATGGGTTTTGCATATAGGGTTTAGAGAGCGGGCCACAATGAATTTCTTATAAAGAAATTTTGAGTTCTTAGCCTCCAAATAGCATTGAAATTAACAGAAATTTATCATAACACGTGAAGGCACTTTCTTCCGAAATTTTTAATTTTTTTTTTTAAATAGTTTTTGCATCGAAAACATCAAATTTTGATCGTCAGGGAGGGGGGGGGGAGGGTACGTACATACGTATCTTCCGCATACGCCTCTGATCCTAAAATGCGTTAATCTGTAGAGGCAGAGCTGACGAAATTTCGCTGACGGGAGGGGGGGGGGGGGTGCCAGACCTTTGCTGATCTTTTGCTGACGGGGGAGCCAAAAGTTGCAAAAGAATAAATCTGCTGACGTAATACTTGAACGGTTAATGTTATTTGTTACTTTTTGATTGTTAACAACTTTTCGAAAAAAAATAATTTTTCAAATTTCTGAATTTTTTATTTCGAATTTCAAAAAATTAATTTTTCTCATTAAAAAATTTTTTTTAAATTTCAAAAAAAAAAAAAAAATTATAATTTGTTTTTTTCCCTGATTCTAAAAAAACTGATTTTTCAGATTTAAAAAAAAAAAAGGAATTTTTTTTATTATATATTTTTTTAAATATATAATAAAAAAAATTATATTTTTCCTGATTCTAAAAAAAAATTAACTTTTTTTCCCCGCTTTCAAAATTTTCAATTTCCTATTATGTGGTTTTTGTTCAGATTTTTATTCCATTTCTTCCTGATGTGTTAATTATGAAATTAATAATGAAATGATTATGAAAAAAATTTAATTCATCAAAAATAAAAAATTTAATTCATCAAAAATAGTAAATTTAATTTCAAAGTCAGAAGAAAAAACTCCTTCAGGTATTTTTGTTCCCATTTCATCTTTTATATGAATTTTGAGATACTTTATTCCCAAAATTACAAATTTAATTTCTGAGAAGACAATATTAAACTTTTATAAATTTTGCTTTTGTCTTTCAAATTTAGATTTTTTTTACTTCTCAATCTTTTCTCACGCATATATATTTTTTCAATTTACCCAAAATTAACATAACGTATAAAAACGCTGTTTATTAACGATTTCAGTGAACATTGTAAATTTAAATAAACATCATTGGAAAAAAAACGAGATAAATGTATAAAAAGAAATTCACAGAACCACTAAAAATACAGGAATGTCCCGAAATACGGGACGTAAGTGGCCCGTCGAATTGTTTCAGACATTTTACTGGTTCTTGCGTTCAGAAAGGTTGAAGAAACACTGTATTATATCATTCGTTTTAACGAGTAAATGATTCTAAGCAACTAAAATGAGAAATTCAATAAAAATTATGAGAACTATTTAAAATATAAAATTATAAGGAGGGATCGAAATAGAAAATTGTGAGAATTTTTTAATTACTAAATAAGAGTATCAATTTGAATATGAATGAATATGAATTATTGAGTATTGAAAATGAATATGAATTAATGAGTATTGAAAATGAATATGAATTATGGAGTATTGAAAATGAATATGAATTATGGAGTATTGAAAATGAATATGAATTATGGAGTATTGAAAATGAATATGAATTATGGAGTATTGAAAATGAATATGAATTATGGAGTATTGAAAATGAATATGAATTATGGAGTATTGAAAATGAATATGAATTATGGAGTATTGAAAATGAATATGAATTAATGAGTATTGAAAATGAATATGAATTATGGAGTATTGAAAATGAATATGAATTATGGAGTATTGAAAATGAATATGAATTATGGAGTATTGAAAATGAATATGAATTATGGAGTATTGAAAATGAATATGAATTATGGAGTATTGAAAATGAATATGAAGTATTAATATGACTATGAATGAAGTATTAATATGACTATGAATGAAGTATTAATATGACTATGAATGAAGTATTAAAATGACTATGAATGAAGTATTAATTTGAATATGAATGAAGTATTAATTTGAATACGAATGAAGTATTAATTTAAATACTAATGAATATGAATTATATATGAAGTATTAATATGAATATGAGTTAAAGTATTAATTTGAATATGAATGACTATGAATTACGAAGTATTAATTTGAACATGAATGAATATGAATTTTGAAGTACTAATTTGAATATATGAATGAATATGAATTATGAAGTATTAATTTGAATATATGAATGAATATGGATTATGAAGTATTAATTTGAATATATGAATGATTATGGATTATGAAGTATTAATTTGAATATGAATGAATGTGAATTACGAAGTATTAATTTGAATATGAATGAATATGAATTATGAAGTATTAATTCGAATATGAATTACGAAGTATTAATTTGAATATGAATCCCGAAAAACATTTCAAGTTAACTTCTCCAAAAATGTCAATTTCCATAACTTGAAATAGGATTGATTCATCAATAAAATAAAATATGATCAAAAGACATTGAAAGATGCCAATTTAAACATTTTACTGTCTTTTCAATATGCACCAATTTTGTTATAAGTCCGAAATTTTTTTTCGTGTTGAAAAAAAACTGCTTTTCAATCCATTTTATTACAAATATTTAAAACACGCTAGAACAATGTCCCGATTCAAGAACAATAATCGATACATTAGAACAATGTATCGATTTTCGCCCCACCGGCATTTCGTTTCTTTAATATTAACGCCATTAAAAAAACGTCTTTGCAGTTGAAGGTAAGTCTTATACACACACATAATTGCCTTATCTAATAAATTCGAGAATACATTAACGCCGACTCTCGAATGGGCAATTTGAAGCCGATTTTTGACATCATTGGGGTAATTTTTTTGTTTACTATGCCAGGGGTTGGATGAAGAGTCAGACATGTTCTTTTTTTTTCCCCACCATCATGTAATCAGAACAAGAACTGTCAAGAACAGATCTGTTCCTATCCGAGAACCGACCACTTCTTATGTAATTAGCTCTAAATGCATTCCACGCGGTTCCTCCTTCAGATACCATGGAGGAAGATATTAGACAAGGACATGTCATAATATCACTATTAAATCAGCGTCTTGTTTTAATTATCTCTCCTTGGCTCACGTTTTTCCATGTATGTATTTTCCTCCAAGAGGGCTTCGGCCGTTCTTGAGAGCGCGTATTAATGCCTTCTACCACCCTATATATGCGATGGGGTGATCAAAAAATACAAAATCAGTTTCGAGATAGATGTGCAGCACCGCATAGCTATCAAGTCTACCGGAGGCTCTCGAATTTAGAGTCCTGAAGTCCGAAAAAATTGCTGAATCTCTTTAAATTCAGTACTACTTTGGGGGGGGAGGGAGGAATCTACTTTATAAATTCACAAAAACCTTAACGTGGCGCAACGCCGTCAATGTGCCAACGTATGCCATTCGATAGCATAAGAACGCCATTCGGAACATAACCTGCAGGTTTCGAACATTTCTGTACGACAGGGGTCTTCAACCGATGACACACTGCGTGTCACATTTGGCATTTTCGCCAGGTGTCTCATAGAAATATAATTGTTGCAACGGTGCTTTAGTTGGATCTGTTCTTTTTTAAAATAATTTATTTCATTTTTTTTGCAACTCCATTTTTTTTTTTTGTAATTCTGCAACCGGGCCGCGGACCCTATAGTGGTCCAGGCAACAACGATTGGGAACCACTGCCATAAAGAACCCTTTGCATGTGTGCAAAACTACGCATTCAAGGGTTAAGGACGGAAAAAAAAAATATATGGAATAATTTGCGGAACGGCAAAAAATGAACGAGAAAGAATTTGCGGAAAAATTGTTTCCGGAGAAATAGGAACCGGTTTGGGGACCAGCGGTTGAAGAACGCTGTTCTAGACACGAAATGAACATTTTTCTTCATGAAATGGGCACGAAAATTGATCAAATTTCTTAAAATAACAATAACTTGGGAAATTCGTATTTACACACCTTACATCTACAATAATAAAGGGTTGGAAAAAAAGGGCATTCTAGAAATGACTACAAGCGAAAGTTATGATGCTACAACGCAAACAACTCATCAACAGGGCAAGGAATTTTATGATCCAAAAACTGACAGATTATGGCTCTATAAAAATGCGTTTATGCCCTAAAAGCATTGAAAATATGCCGTAAAAAACTGAAAATATGCTTTTATAAATAGGCTGACCATATTTCCTCGAGTGAAATTATGGGACATCACCAATCATTTTCAAAAATTACGCGAAATATATATGCACAAAAAAAAAAACAAAATTCCAGTTGTTGCTGATATCGCCCAGAAACCAGCAATCATTGCCGAAAACGATGACGTAAAATTTCCAATTATTACAAAAATCGCCAATTGCTGGAAATGAAGCTAGGGGAAGAGAGAGCTTGCGTGGGGGGGGGGGGAAGGTCACGCTTCACTGTTATGCTGAAATATGGAAAATGCTAAAAAAAAAAATGAAAATAGGCCTTAGATTCTGAGGATCGTGAGAAACGCCCTAAAATCATGAAAAAACTCCTTAAAATCCCTAAAATCATGAAATAAATGCTATATTACGTAACAGTAGCAAAATATGCAAACTCAGAGAAATCCTAAAAAAAAAGTTTGCTGCCAAAAAAAAATGAAAGCGGGAGAGAATGTATTTTCTCAGCCAATATATATCCCAATTTTTACGAATACATTTCTCTTATTATACCATACATACAAACTAGCATCTATAATCAAATTACGAAAAAGCGCCGATGTTAGTGTTCTGGTAATTGACAAAAACCAAGGTTCCCTTATCGAGTTAAAAACGTCGAAAACCCATGCGCGCCATCTCTCGAGTAATTGGCCCCAATCCTCCCCCCCCCCACTTCATAAACAAACAAAGAAAAAACGTACATGAAAATACATTACCATAAATTACATGAGAATGCAATGGAGTCAATTTATGGCTCCGGTGAAGCTAATTACTTGCAATGGAATAAGATTTTAGGAGTCTCGCGAACTGACATAGATATTAAATATTATTCTCGCTGATCTTCAGTGAATGTTTTCGCGAATGTTGTACATTACAACTTGATTTCAATATGTTAGTTCCCGTGCAATCAGAGGAAATTAGTTTGAGAAATGTTATGCAAACAATGCACATGAAGATTGCACGACGAAAGCTGATACGATATCTCGTTCAAGTCTTGTACTACTGGTAACACTTAAAGTTACACCCGCAGAATTCCGCGGCGTAAAAACCGGTTTTGGGACGTGGCTACGCAAAATCTACCACTAAATTCGTGTATGCGGTCCAAGCCACATTTCAAAGTTTTTTTCTTTCGGTTTTTTTCGCAGTGGGTGTGCGAATCGGAATTAAATAGAAGTTTCGTCGAGCCAACGGTTAGCTCTCCACCCTGGGCCCATTCCTCACAAGTCCCGGCCCTGGGCGAAACATTTTTAAGTCCCCACTAGATAATTCTGTGAGGAATTGACACGTTATTTCAAGACTCCCCTACAGTGTAAATATTCAAGGATAGACAACGTGGGGAAATGAATATGTTGAATAATTTTGACTAGATGAGGAGTGCATATAGAAATGGCCTCTCCACTTGTTAATACAAGATTCAATGAAAGACTGGTTATTTGAGGAGATTAAGATTACAAGGAAGAAAATTCATCTCTGCCCCCACGGGGACTCGAACTCCAGTTTCTCGTTTGCCGGACGAGTGCTCTACCATCTAAGCTATGGAAGCAGATAGAATATTTCAACTTTGGAGCGTATATATATGATGAAAGGGTCCGCACATGGACGGCGACAGCAATCAACTAATAGCTCGTGAATGACATGGGCCACCACATGGCCACATACAAGATGCATTGAAAGACTGGTTATTTGTGGAGATTAAGATTACTTGGAAGAAAATTCATCACTGCCCTCACGGGGACTGTATCAAAAAGTGGAGAGAGAGCATTTCTATATGAATTTGGCCATCTGGTGACCTGTCATTCACGAGCTATTAGGTGACTGCGGCCGCCTCCATGTACGGAGCCTTTCAACATATATGTAGATACGCTCCAAGGTTGAAATATTCTATCTGCTTCCATAGCTTAGATCAGTGATTCCCCAGGGCGTTAACGCCCCGTTGGGGGCGATACAATGTTCCAGGGGAGCGGTGGAAGCTACAGGTATAACATAGGATCCCATGGGTTATATTGCGTTGGGGGGAGGCGATGGGAGAAAAAAAATTTCTGAAGGATGCGGCAATGGGACAAGAAAGGTTGGGAAACTATGGCTTAGATGATAGAGCACTCGTCCGGCAAGCGAGAGACAGGGGTTCGTGTCCCCGTGGGGGCAAAGATGAATTTCTTTTCCTTGTGTAATCTTCATCTCCACAAATAACCAGTCTTTCACTAAATCTTGTAGATGAGAAGTTTATATTCTTGTAGATAGGCCTGCAATTGGAAATCGGAACTGGATAAAGACTACTTTACCTCACACCAACTCCAGTCACATATCGCCATACGGCAATTTTCAACTAGCGGAGATTTGGGGGAAATGAAGGCGCCATCTATCGGTTCCTTGCCCAGGTTCCGTAGGTAAAGAACTAGGTCTCTGATGATTCGAACCCACTGACCTTGACGGTAACCTTCATAGTGGAAGACGAGTATCTTACCACTGCGCCACCACTCGGACGCTGAACTAAGAGGCTGTGGTTATTGGTCACAAATTTAGACCGATCAGTTTTTGTAGCCTGGTTGGGTAACAGTAATTTTAGAGTTAACTTTTCAACTCCGCAACATCAATTTTATCCTTCACAGTTGGAAGTTCAGACTCAATAGTTGCGATTATTATTGTTAATAAGTACAGGGTTAATGGTTGTCGCAGCGGTTATGGTTACAAACTGAGACTGAGCTACTGCTATTGAAAGATGAGGCGGAACAGTTATTGTTGTAAGTCTGAATGGTTACAGTAATTAGAGATATAAAATTCTCGAGAATAATCCTTTGGAGAATATTCTCATCGAGGAAAATATTCTCTGCAAGGACTACTATTATAAATAACTTCAGAATATTCTTATAAGTTCTTGATGAGATTATAGTTACATATAATAACCTTGAGAATATTCTCTGGAAAGGACTACTTTCATAAATTACAGGGGAATATTCTTATAGAAAATAAGAATTATTCTGAAGTTATTAATAATAGTCCTTCCAGAGAATATTCTCGAATAGTCCTCGATGAGAATATTCTTCAGTTAACGAAATCTTTCCAGAGAGTATTATCAAGAATATATGTAATAATATGTATTATAATAAATAATCTCGATAAATAACTTGAGAATAATAATTATTATACAAAAATAATAATTATTGTATAATATTGTATATTTGTATAATAATTATTATTTTTGATAAGAATATTCTCTAGTAATTTATAATAATAGCAGTTTGAGAGAATACTCTGTCCCTGTCTCGCTTCCCGTCAAGAAGATGGTAATAATGAAGTTTGTAGACCACAATATTAAAGTTCGAAAGCAATAAAATTAAACCAACATGGCTGAATTGTACAACTTTTAAAGAAAAATGCTAGTGATACAGAATTTAAGTGTATTTGCATTGAAGAAAACAACAGTTCTGTATCTTCTTAGAATGAAAGTGATTGTATAAGAATTGCTTCCTTTACATATCACAATCAACTTTGATTTAATTTCTTTTGTTGTGAACTTATTTCTGAAAATTTATCTAATTCTGAAATAATTTTTAAAGGTTTTAATCTAAAAGTTTCTAAAATCTTTCATAACCAAACTTTTAAAATCTCTCATCATGACCTGGAGAATATTCTGAGAATATTCTCGAACTAAAAGTTGTCATTGGGGGGTGATTATACCAAAAAATTGTTTTGTTGTAAATGTTTCAGGCAATGAAAACTGATTTATATTTCACAATATAAACAAAATTAGTAAAAAAAATTAAATTATTTAAAAGAAAAATGAATATTCTCGATTATTCTCCAATTTTTACATCCTCACATCTCTAACAGTAATACAAAGAAGTAATTTTTCTTTTATGTAGAACGAAAACTCACTTTCTGTGCTCAATCTTCTTACATATAAGAATGTTCAACCATTGAATGAAATTAATTCAATACACGCCGAATGAGCACAACCTTCCATTAATTGGTATCGAGCACCATTAGGTGATCACCATCAACGAAGAGTAAGAACTACTGACTGCAAGTGTCGACACGATGCCGAGAAAAAGAAAATTACACACTTGACACAAGTATCATACCTGAATAAACCGATTCACACACGTAACAGGTAACATGTTGAGAATGCAATAAATATGGTAATATTAATTGGTGAGGGAGAATAAAATATTAGTGTACAACGAACCACAGGAGAGGTTGATGATACCTGTGATTACTGATGATAATAATGTTATTTCACACTTGGTTTTTACGTTATTTTTTATGAGGTAAAACAGCCGATGAAGAGGGACCATTTGCCTTAAGGCAAAATGTCGATTCTAAGCCATCCCGAATTTTTTCCCGTGGGAAGAATCAAAACATTATGTCGACCAGGGGGGCCGGACGCTTATAAACAATCCCTACATTTCTAGCAACGTTGTAGAAATTTAGCGCATCGTGATTGGCCGAAATGAGTGATGAACCATTACGCCACTCATGGTGAAATTTTTACTGGCGACGTTTAACAATAGATACCTATAAGTGTGCTTGGATTCGAAATCCACCGTTGGAGTAATGGTTATAGTACGAGACTCACGTACCGAAGGTTGCGTGTTCGATTCGGTCTGAAACCCATCCAAACTTCTTTTCCCATCCTTTCATCTTCGCTGTCATTTACCGATTTACTAAAAAATGTTTCCATCTTTGTTTGTTTTCATCAAATGCGGTTCATGTGCATCAAGAAGACAATAATAACGGTTCGCGAAGCAAGCGCCCAACTATAATTTACTGGTTCAATAAAAAAATTTTCTCATTTTTCGTTAATGAACTTTGAAATTCAGTTTCGCCCAAAACTCCACATCTCGTGACGTCTTGCTAGCTTCTTTTGCGCTCGCAGTAACCAATCACCGGCGTGCTAATGATTCCTGTGTTGCTAAGAAAGTAGGGATTGCAATTACGCGGGCCGGACTCAAGCCGGTGCGATCGCACCGGGCCGCAAAATATTAGGATCCGTAAAACTGGATTTTATTGCATTGACTACGCATAATATTTTACTATAACTGCTTTTAAAAAGCCAGAACGAAATCGGAATCAAACAAACAATCCATTGGGTCAAAAATACGTCGATTTAACATGAATCGTGACCTTAATTTTTGTCAGAGTTTGTGAGGGGGGCAATGATCTTTAACAGCACCTTGAGCCTTCAGGAAGAGAGAGATTTTCCGCCCGTCACTATATCAGACTTGAAGTGTCAGTGAACACGATTCAAAATGTTATTTCATGTATTAGACATTATTTTGTTTTGCATATGCCTCGTTAACGTGAGCCTGTTAACATGTTGTTAATGCGACATGCTCTACTACGGCCCATGCGTTAAGACAGCCTTGCTTTTGGGAACCTTCTCCGAAAGTTTTTTTTTTTTGACGGATCGATATTCCAAGAATTTTAGAGGGCTCCCCCTAAATTGAATACCAGTGGATGTATGGAGCAAAAAATATCGTATTAACCTCTGGGCCTAAACCCCTACCACAGCGGGCCGCAAAACTGTTTTCTTACCGGGCCGCTTAATGACTCGACTTGAATAAATAGCAAATGGAAGTTTTCTATTGGGCAATCATGTCACTCGTCTCCTGCAAATATTTACGAACGTTTTTCTATTATCTTTTGTTCCTTTAACCAATAGTTCTCGGCAGGGCCGTAACTATAGTCTGTTTCAGGTTAACTTTGCAGTGAAAGGTAGAGAGTGTATTCCTTCGCCGCAAAATATAGTTCTCATATATAGGAGGTGAACCTTTATACAGAATATTTCGATTTTTTCTATGATTTTGAAAAAAAATACTGAAAAACATCGTTTTGAACCGATGTTTACTTGCTTAAAATTTTTAAATTGTAAATAATATTGGTTACCATTATCAAAAATCCATAGCAACGGCAACGACACTCTGGCGCGATATCCTAGAAATTTTCCCCGCCAATATCACTGTCGTGTTTTTTCCGTTACGCAATTGTATACTGTATATACAGTCAAACCTCGTTAGTGCGTCACCCGGTTAACACGTCACTCCGCTTACTGGATCACTTTTTGGAAGTCCCAATTATCCTCAGGCAGGAATTGGCACAGCTGTGGCTTACTCCGTTTAACGAGTCACTCCGCTTATCAAGTCATATTTTTGCTCTCCCAAGAGTGGCTCACTAACGAGGTTTGACTGTATATATTTTTTTCGTTATTTGGTTGAATTTTCCATAACGATACAATTTTTCATTGTTTTTACATGCAGTTATAGGCTTACATAAAAACCAATACTCAATCAGTTTTATTTTCTCCCAAAAATAGGCTCAGTGAGTTCAGATATTCACTCATAGATTACAAGAAGTGTTTCTCTTCCACGAGATTGCCGATACCATTGTGAGGGGCTGTTTATGGGTGCAGAAGTTTTGATTAGGTTTCTCTTTTTTTTTAATTATTTATTTTTTGCCATGTTTATGGGATAGTTTTAGTTTCCGATCACGGAGAGCGTTGACAGAGTCGCGACTTCCACTCACACGAACGGACGCCATCTTCCACCCACCTGTTTCTCCAGATGCCCCTTGCCTTTAGTGTCTCTTCAGATAAAATGAGGGGGGGGGGGGTCCACAGTGGTTTGGGCTTTCATCTTTTATGTGGCAGTTGTGTCTTTATTTTCACTAGAGATAGCCATGCTAAAGTTTTCGGCTCTTCCATTCCTGAATACTATATTTTTGGTTTTTGAATATTCGTTGTAAACAAAACTCCATAAGAATAATCCGTAATAACCATGAGCAGCACATCAACCGTAACAAAAGACTAAAGCTGTCGTGAAAACAAGTGGCATCGACGTATACCGTTCGGGGAAGGGGGGGAGGTCGAGCGACGAAAATTTCGGCAAGAAAAGTGAGTAGAAAAATTCTAAACTTTTCCGTATCATTATTATTATTTGGGGTTATTCCTGCATTTACACGTGAAAACAGAGTTAATCTGCTTCTTCTCAATTTTATTTAATACTAGCTATAATACCCGGCGTTGCCCGGGTTTTCTTCAATGAGGCTTTTTTTGGATCACGTGATATCTCCCTCTTTCTTTGAGGGACATGCAAACCGTGTCTAATTTAACCAATACGGCGACTTCCTGAGCGACTTCATGAAATAAACAAATCTAGATTTAAAGAAACATAGAAACGAATATATATTTTTTTCCTTTTTTTAAGGGGTGCTAAGTATTTCGATCCCCCCCCCCCCTGAACTTTAATTTATCCATCTGCCTGTTTCAGCTTTCAAAAATGCTTAATTGAAGCTGTGGAATTTCTTCGATGTACTTTACGGGCCCATAATTCATTTTAAAACATCCTAAACTATGAATTAATGCAGTTGAATATCAAAAGACAATACGGAGACATTATTTTTCATGCTTGAGAAGATATAAATAAAAAGTTGAAATCAATGTTATTGCATGAATGTCTAACTCAAAAGTAGGTCCGGCTAATTACTTCATTTTTAATCTCCTGGGCTTCGTATACCTCTAAGCAAACACAATATTTCAAAAATTGAGAATTCAATACAATTTTTAAAATTATTGATGGGGCGGAAAATCCCACTAATTTCCGCATTTCTACAGTAAAATCGACAATTTTAGCACTGATTTCTATGAGGATCACCCTTTTCCTGACTTTCAAAGCGATGCTGATGATGATTATGACGTCAATTCAAAAAGCCTCATTACTGAGAGTATAGTGAAAATGTGGCAAACCATTATAAAGGCATAAACTATCATACATATACTAACAGGATTAAAGAAGTGACAAACCGTTGTAAAGGCATATACACGTCTGAAACGCATTGCTAGGGAACCACGGTAACCAAAGTAAACGTTCGGAAAGTGATTGTTGAGGCTCAAAAACCATTGTTGCCGGACAGTTTTTTGCCCATTTGGGGCATTTGCCCTGAGCTGACGAAATTTTAAAGTAGCCTATCATTCAAGTCGGGTCTCATTTGGTATATATGCAAAATTTGGCGACGATCGATCTAAAATTGTAGATTTGTATAGAGAACACACACAGAAAATCAATTTTATACATATAGATTAATTTTTTCCATTTAAATTGAAGAAAAATTAAAAATCCCCAGTTTTTGAGAGCCATGGTTAATATACAGTATTTTAAAATTATACATTGCTTTCATAATGTTGTTTGGATTTTTTTTTGTAAATAAATTTCAGCTGAGGGAAGGGAAATATTGCAAATTTTTAGTGTTACTTACGGCACATCAATAAGTGACACGCTGATAGAAGATAATTATTTTTTCTAAATTTTAAAACACTTTCTAATCAAAACAAATGGTTTCAAAAACCTCACTTTAATTTCTGAAAGTATCGGCAATGGTTTTGTTTTAATTCTATAATTATTACTAATTTAACTGCGCAATTACGTTACACGTAAAAAATATTTTTCTCAGTGAGATTGGCGAGAATCGGCCATTACCTTACCGAGGCCGCGCATCGATACCTTGGTTAAGAGGCTTTCGTTCCCATAGCAACGAGTGATGCGGTTCCCTCGTAGCTTCCCCTTCACTGCAAAGTTAACCTGAAACGGACTATAGACGGGAGCGGGAGGGCAACTGCCCCGGGCGGCAGCATTTAAAGAGCGGCAGTTTTAGGTGGGAACAAAGAACACAGTTACAAAATTTTATATATTTTTAAAGGTGTGGGGGGGGGGGTGGCAAAATAATATCTGCCCCGGGTGGCTGAATTATGTTTCGCCCGGGCTCCGAAAATCCTAGTTACGGCCCTGGTTCCCGGAACCAATACTTAGGAATTTTCTGCCAGACCGCGGAAAATTCAAAAAACTCGCGTAGCCGCTACATCATTTCAGATTGGAAAAAAAGTAATACCGTGTCTCTCAATTTGTTTCTGTGGTCAGCCGGTCTGCAAATTATTTTTGCTATTAATTTATCCTTTCGCAGGTACGCAAATTTTCCCCTATTTATTAATTTTTTGCAGTCCCAAATTACTTTTCCGGTCCGCAAATTATCCCTACAACTTATTTATTTTTAGACCTAGCCCCACCAGTTATTTTTGCTATTTATTTATTTGCCGGGTTCGCAAATCATCGCCGGGCTTTTTAACATTTTGACGGCCCGCAAATTATTATTTTTTTTTGCTGTGTCCCAAATTATTCCTTTTATTTATTTATTTATTTCCACCGGTACGCAAACTATCCTTCAACTAATTCATCTTTTGCGGGTCCGCAACGTTTTCTTCCCTATTTATTCATTTCTCGAGGTCCCAAATATTCCTTTTCGTTTATTCTTTTGACCGTCCGCAGGTGTAAAAAGGTTGACGGATACAGGGCAATAGCAGGGATGAGCGCGAAATCCTCACAAATGTTCAACGTCACACAAAAACCGACAGAATTCATAATTTCAATAATTGCAGCCAAGTATATATCAATGACAATAAATAATAATAAAACACTTCCAAGAAACCAAAGATATCCATTAAGAAAATACTAAAAACAAAAAAAAAACATTATCAGCAAAGCATTACCCAATAAAACAGTTATCACTCTACTCAATTCTGCACCTCAGCAATCAACCATGTGGTCTGCTTCTTTGCAAATACCCGGACACTCGCATCGCCTTGATAATGATAATAGCAAGAGATAAAAACCAGGAATAATAAAAAAAAAAATAGAAAAGAAACTACTCTCGTGGCATCATATTTCTCGTTAGGGCTTTCCTATATTGGCCCCACCCTATCCCCAAAGAGAATATCAAAGTACCAATTTAATCTTCAATGTCGCCTGATTACCACTCACCGTACAAGAACCCAACCTGGAGGAAAAAGGATAGGCAATTACTCAAACTATGGCCTGGTGTGTTGCAGTTATAACCACACATACCATGGAGGAAGGAGAGGAGAGAGAGAGAGAGAGAACTTTGAAAAATCAGTCTTCGTTTACGTACTCCAGGGACCTCTTCCACGAACCAAAAAATGTTGGTGGTGGTGGTGGTCATGGTAAGAAAGCGGGTAAAAAAGAAGCAATGACCAATTTTCTCAGAAATGGACCCAACGGGCATAAGGTATTTTGTAGAGAATTATTATTATCATCATTTTTATTTTTTTGGTGTTTCACAAAGTGGTTTGGTGTGTGTGTGTGTAACCTCATCTGTTTCGGTGCTAACTCATCCAACGATGAGGTCATTTATAACGGAACCCCTTGACACGTTCTTCCCTGAGCAGTGCGAAGAAACAACAATTCAATAAAGGGCTTTTTCGAAACTCCAAAAAACCATTTATAGTCTCAGACGCGTGTGGAGCTGGCTCTTGAAAACGTTAATTTGCACCCCGTCCATACGCGAGAAGATATATTTCTATTGGAGGAGTCAATTTGCTACGTTTATTCTGTTAAGAATTGTTCGTTTATGTGCGTGTATCTTCTACCAATATTTCCATAAATATGAGTGAATGAATTTTATGTTAATTTTACTGTTATATCGATTCCTGGAAAGACATTCCGTCCATTATTATGGAAGAAATCTAGAATGCAAAAATGAAATGAGCGTCCGCTGAGATATAGTCGGCCCCAATTAATCAGATATCAACGATTTCAGCCCATAATAACGGATTAAGCGGGAAAATTGACATTCTACAGCGTTGGTACAGTTTGTATATTGAAAACTGATCAAGGATCAATAATACTAAAGCCTCTCGAGTAAATCAAAAATGGAATGGAAATTATATTTAATTACAATGATCACATTACCTAAGATTTTTATTTTTCATTAGGAAAGGTAGTGACCTCTATTGGCTCAACAGAAAACAAAAATAAAACAAATATACGTATTGAAGGCAACTTGAACACTTGGAGGCCAGTATCTACTCTCAAATGCACTAACTTGTAACATATTTTACATTGATTCCAAATGTTTCATTGAATAAAAACAGTGTGTGTGTATAATGGTTGATGTGTATTAATGAACGTCAACTGTTAATTAACAGTAGTAGTGGTGTTGTGGGTCGTTCTGGCTGAATTCACCAAAAATTGTCCCGTTCTGGCTGCACCCTCACAAAAATGGTTCCGTTCTGGCTGCACCCTCACAAAAATGGTTCCGTTCTGGCTTCACCCTCAAAAAATGCTTTCGTGTTTAATTTGAAGCCACAACGGGACCATTTTTGTGAGAGTGCCGCCCGAACGGGACAATTTTTGGCGCGGCGCAGCCAGAACGACCAAAAACACCACTACTAATAGTTAATGTATGGAGCTTAATATAAAAAGTTGAAATTGTTATGTAAGGATCGATTCACATCTATAGACACTCGTCGTATCGTGCCGTGTCAGACACGTGGCACCCGTTCTTTAACATAAAAATGTCTGACTTCGCAATATGAAAGATGGTACATTCATTGGTTTTATGATAAAGAATGTTTGCCCCGACACGGTGAGTGTCTGTAGATGTGAATCCAGTCTTAAGCGGGGAAGTTTAACATTGTCTCTAGGGGTGAAATTTTGGGTGCCAGAGGATACTATCCGTTTAAGCGGGGTATCCGTTTCTCCGTTATCCAATTGAGCGGGGCCGACTGTATACGTGATTAAATTCTTTATTTTTACCGGTTTTTCTGAAGGACTGAAATTTTCAAAAGCTAAGTCACTTTATCATGTCAAAAGAGGGAACCGAGAGAAATTATTATTGAACTTCTCAGAAACAAGTTACTGTGAAAAACACAAAATAATATAACAGCCCTCATTAAAAAAATGTGTTTTAGGGAAATTTGTTTTTTTCCCTGTGTATAATTATGGAAAAAAATTCAAAAATATTGGATCGAAATTTTCGCCAAATAACATTATAATGAGTGACTCTTGTGACATTTTACGTGACGGGGGTAACTCAGTCCTTAAACCGTTTCAGGACTTCAAGATAAAGTCACGAATATTAATCACTGATATCTCGGCGAATTTTCATTCAATTGTTTTTCGTAAATTTCTTCCGAAAAATGGAGCGCGAATCGATTCGCATTGAATCAATCCGCTTATTAAAATCGATTTTTTTTTCCTCTAAAAAATCCGTTTTTGTCAACTAATTTGTTTATAAATGAAATCAGCTTTTTCAATTCAATGTCTGTAAAAATATCAGTTTCTTTAAAACCAATTTGTTTCTTAAAAATCAGCTTCAGTAAACCAATTTGTTTGTGCAAAAATCAGTTTTTCTGAACCGATTTGTTTCTCGGAATTTAGTGTGTCAAAACCAATTTGTTTCCAAAAATTGGCTTCTTCAAAGTGACTTCATTTTAAGAAAAACTACATAAAAATTCCGATTTGTGTCTAAGAATCAGCTTCTTCAAAACAATTTGTATCTAGAAAAATCCGATTTCTTGCAAAAAAAATTTAAATAAGAAAAAAAACTGATTTTTCACACTCGTTTTTTGTTGCTGAAAATTCACTTCCTTTAAAAACCGATTTGTCGATAAAAAACTAAATTAAAAAAAAAATCAACTTTTTTCAAATTTTTTCTATAAATCAGTTTTTCTAAACCGAATATTTTTCGGAAAATCCGCTTCGAACCAATTTGTTTGAGGGGAATCAATTTTTCAAACTCCCTTTTTTTCTGAAATTTTCCCATAAACATTTCATAATAATTCAATTACTGCGAGAATTGGATTATCAAAAAAATTTACTCTGCAATATGAATTCCGAAGACAAAATTTCCAGTTATTTATATGTTGCCAAATTCCACACTGAACCCGCAGTGGATCGCCACAATTCGCCAAATCACGATGAAATACTTAATTTGGCATCACCAACACTCTTGTGAAGAAAAAAAGCAAAATTTACACGCGGTCGAATCACATCTAAACGTAGTTCGTTGCTCGTTTATCGAGTTACGAACCGTACATGTACATACAAAAAGTGCTAGTAGTTTTTGTTTTTTTTTCATTCTCATTATTATCAACTTTCGAGGATAGTTTTTCCTCACATATATTTTTTTTTTTACTGCTGAACATCATTAGCTGAGTAAAAGATGATTACGCAGTCAGACATAAACAAGTCATTAGCTTCACTCTCTGTATTCTTTCCTCGAAAAAAAAACCAGAGCCATCGCGGAAATAATTCGCTTTTATTGCAAAAGATAGCGATTCAAGCTTTCGGTCGGCCATTGAAATGCAAAGAATAAATAAAATAAAATGGCCACATCGGCTTCACTTTAAGTCGCTGCTACTCACTACTACATGAATGGGCTAAATTAGAGCCATGCGCGGATACAGAGGGGGGGGGGGAAGGCGATCGCCCCTTCCAAGAGCCGAATAATATGGGGAAAATGGCTTCATAAAATACGAAACTATCCGACGTCTCTTCACACACTGGACCGATATATATTCGCAGCTGAAGATCCCTGCTTTGGCTTCATTCGAAGGCGTGGATGCCTGCCTTGGCTCATTTGCAGCTGAAGATATCTGCCCCGGCTCACTCGCAGCTGAAGATCTCTGCTTCGGCTCATTCGCAGCTGAAGATTTCTGCCGCGGCTCATTCGCAGCTAAAGATACCTTTCTTGGTTCATTCGCAGCTAAAGACGCCTGCCTTGGTTCATTCGCAGCTACAGACGCCTGCTTTGGCTTCATTCGAAGCTGTAGATGCCTCCCTCGGCTCATTTGCAGCTGTAGATATCTGCCTCCACTCCATTCGCAGCTGAAGATCTCTGTCTCGGCTCATTCGCAGCTGAAGATTTCTGCCGCGGCTTATTCGCAACTGAAGATACCTTTCTTGGTTCATTCGCAGGTGAATCTCCCTGCTTTGGCTTCATTCGAAGCTGTAGATGCCTGCCTCGGCTCACTTGCAGCTGTAAATGGCTGCCTTCGTTCCATTCGCAGCTGAAGATACCATTCTTGGTTCATTCACAGCTGAAGATATATATGCCTCCTCTTCATTCGCAGCTCCAAATGTCTGACCACTCAGGTGCGACTCCAAAGGGGGGAGGGGATTATGGGAACGATCGTCACTCCCAATAGTAATAAAATGGAAAAACTTGTCTGTCCCGTGAAATACGGGACGATGGAACGAATTTCCACGATACGCCCCTCCCGTCACATTTTCCTGGATCCGCGCCTGACACTAGAGCCGTTAATCATACAAATATGTCAGGTTCTTTCAGTACAGTGATGGTAGGGGAAAAAAAACCACATTTTACTCTCGGACGTGGAATGGAACTCTGCCAGTTTTATGTCTTCAAAAAAATATATGCACACATAAAATATAAATGTACGCAAATGCAAATAATCGTACGATTCTCGTGCTCATGCATAAATCGCATCGCTTTGAATGGTTCGAGGGGTCGGTCTTCCTCTTCGGTAGCAGATGAAAAGCTCTTGTGCCATGTCAGGCATCCGGTTCAATTCCAGGCGTGTCAAGATACTTTTCATTTGCATGATGTATGAAAGATACTTCTTTTCTGCACCGTATTATCCATGCGCAATGTCTTATTTATTCAGTTTTGTATGTAGATAAGAGAGACAGTGTGTTTTTTTTTTTTATGTGAGTGTGTGTGCCCATTCGTTGAAGATTAGTAGGCCGTCACGCACGGAGAGACACTCAATGAAGTAGATGTTTAGGCATACTCGATAAAGGAGGCTTTCTCTCCACCATTTTTCCAGTACGCGCTGAAGCTATACGCCATTCCTCATTAAAAACAAAAAGGGCAGCGTTACTTTGTTTCGCCAGTGCCTGCAATGGAATTTTTCCCTAGAACGCAGTGTCTGAAATGAAATATTTAACAATGAGAGAAAACATTTTTGCGTATCAGAATGTGCAAGTTGTTTCCGTTACTTCTGTGCAGCGTGCATTTAGAAATATGTAAGTGAAAAAAAACCCCAAAAAAAACACGAGAATGTGTGGTTTAGTTAATTTCAGTCACTACCTTCTACGGGAATGCTGCCATCTATTGAGCGATGTCGAAAAAAAAAACTTTGACTGTATTTCTTTATTTTCATGTATCACAGATTATATTATGAGCAAAAACTTTGGGGGGGAAAAAAAACCAACGAAATCGTGCCATTCATTTGCAAACCCTGTATTATCCATGTTCCACGGAGAGAGAGCACTTGAATAGATACCCACGCGCTTCCTTAAGATAATTATCTATTGCATGAACCCTTTCGTCTAAATCATACTTTCCCAACCTTTTTTGTCCCATCGCCCCCTTCCTCAGAAATTTTTTTCTCCTATCGCCCCCCGCCAACGCAATCTAACCCATAGGATCCTATGTTATACCCGTAGCTTCTACCACCCTCCTGGAACATTCCATCGCCCCCCAGGGGGTATTAACGCCCACGTTGAGAATGACTGATCTAAATACTAGTGTATTCTACCAAACATATTCGTATGTGTTTTGGTGGACCTTGAAATAATTACCCCTGTGGACGACCCGGATAAGCCTCAACGTAAACGTATGTGATACTTAGTGTTCAGTGCCGCTATCCATTTTATATATTTAAAGTGATAATGTTTGTAATTGTTTTTTTATTGCAGGTCGAACCTCGACTATTCAGTTAACAATATGAACATCACTGAAACTTCTAAACCCCACGCAATAAGTAGATGGCGCTGCATCTAACAACGCGTTGTGAAAAATCAATTCCCCTCTTCCAAAATATTATTAACAGACAGCGGAGTTTCTCCGGATAAATCAGAAAAAAATCTCAAGATTATTTTTAAGGGCTTTTATTTTTCAACGTCGCACAAATTATCTTAAGACGTGAGGGAAAAATATATGCTCGCGAGAAAAATTTGGAAACATGTTATTTGGAAAAAAAAGCAAGAAAAGAAAATTCCGAATAATAACAATATCAGCACGGGAGGTGCTGATAATTCACCCGAATTATATTATCACAGATGCTATCAGAAACATTGAGATGTAATATTATGGCGTCAGAGAAAATGAGATTATTAGAAATGAGAGAAACCCTTACATATAGTCATGACACTATCCGAAAAATTATTTCTATGAAAACCAAAACAAATCGAATTATTCATGAAAACATCATTCAAAAATCCGTGAATCATACAAAAATATACGAGAGAAGGTGGTCAACATGATGAGGTGCATGCACATGAGCATGACGATTTCTCGTAGCTTACTATGCACTTTCGTGAACGCAGATAGGGAACATTCATACAGGGTGTCCCATCAAGACCACCCCAAACTCTGCGCAGCCAGATTCCCCGCTTGGAATGCATAAAAAATGCCCAGAGAGCTGTACCTGTACGACTCATAGTTTTCGAGAAAAATGCGAAAGAAAAGTATGACGTCATATCCGGTGCTTATATCAAACGACGGCTTGGCGTCATTTCACGGCGCGCGCATGCATGTATGCCTCGATATGCGCGGTTGATGTCTTGAACATATTCCTATGTGAACATATGCGAATACCGATGTTGATGTTTCCAATAAAGTTTTTTTTTTCCTTTGCACCGGATATAACGTCATACTTTTCTTTCGCATTTTTCTCGAAAACTATGGGTCCTACAGGTACAGTTCTTTGGACATTTTTTTTATGCATTCCAAGCGATGAATCTGGCTGTGCAGAGTTTGGGCGGTCTTGATGGGACACCCTGTATAACCTAGAATCTGTGCCCCATATCGGATGTTGTTTGCTTATTTCATGAGGAGTTTCCAACTGATGTTTACGAAATTCGCAGAAGGAAAATGAGGCTGCAACATAAAGGCATGCTTTAAAGAAATCTTATACAGGGTGGGCAAAAAGTCCGTAGAAAATTTAAAAATGACTAAAAACTGGAAAAATAACCAAAATAAAAAAACGGTTTGCAGGGTTAACATCGCTCGGTAATTTTTTTAAGACAAAAAAATAATAACTCAAAAAACAGCCGATAGGTGGCGCTGGTACGAGCGGTACGGTCCCGGGTGTATCGATCCGGTCCATCTAATTTGTAGGAACTGAAAGATGCGATACGCCCGAGAGTTGTCATGTATACATCCGGACCTACTGCACTCTGCCGTTGCTGGATTTGTGACTCGCGTGCAATGTGTTATCCCTCTATGGTGGTTTCTGCGGTTCCCAACTTCGAAGCGCGAAAGCGAGCCGGTATCCCCGTTAAAAAAAAGCCTCGCCGCAGAGAGTAACAGGCCTACAACTGTATAACTATTCATTCATTACACTTCAATCACTATGAGTTGAGACAAAACGGATAGTTTAAAAAAATTGATTGCAGATGGCAGCACTACACATAACAAGCAGTACACAGAAACAAACTTCACGGAAGGTTCAAATACGTACATACGCAATCCAACATGTACCAATTCGTAGAAGTTCCGCAGAGGAATATGGACGAGGTGAATGTCTGGTTTAGTAGTAGTGGTGGTCACTCTGTTCGTTATTTGCGTATCTTTTCTTTGACTTGTGTACGTCAGCGCCACCTATCGGATAATTTTTAGTTTTTTCCCCTGTCTTAAAAAAAAAAATTCCCGTGACCTAGCGATGCTAACCCTGAAAACAGTTTTTTATTTCGGTTACTTTTCGGCTTTTTATGAATTTTTAATGTTTCTACGGACTTTTCGCCCACCCTGTATGTGACAAATCATTATTTAATGATATACGGGTATTTTTCAGTAAATTAGTATTAATTGCGCATGCGCGAAAAATATACCTTATTTTTTGATTTCATCGCCAGATATGTTGCAACTTGCATGAAAATTCCAGCTGGATGCCATGATGAAACAAACATATCGGCTTATACGGTGAGCAGTAATATTCCGAAACGTGCTGAAAGTAACTTTATAATAATAATGGATTTTCCTCGAATTGCTAAACGATTATTTGCTGTTATTTCATTATTTCGGGAACAAGCCACACAGCGCTACGCGAGTGAGTGAAAACGCACGTCTTCTGACGATATGTGAGAGAAGTGGTTTCAGCATAACACGTGTGCATGATTGCGCAAATTGAACAAGCTGGAGTTTCAATAGTGACATAACAGGAAATAATCAAAATAGGAATTTGTGGGAAATCCCTTATCATAGCTGCCAAGTCTCCCGAATTTATCGGGAATCGGGATTATCTAATTATCGGGATTTGATCGGGAATCTCCCGAATTTTATCTTCATCGCTCGATCTCCCGAAAAGTTCTTAAATCTCCCGAATTTTTACTAAAATCACAAAAATCCCTAATTGTCACTAAAAATTCCCTACTTCATTAAAAAAAATCCCCGCTTATGAAAACAATCCCTAAGGAATTTCTTGTGGGGCATGAAGCCTCTTTTTTTTCCCTTTCGAAATGACGTCACACGTCGTAAATGGGAAAATTCCCTTTTTAAGGAAGTTTTACAAACCCTCTGATGGTAACAAGAAAGTTGTTTGTCTTATCGTGCAGGGAAATGGCTTAGCAGCCAATAGTCCTGGATAATAATTGAAGATTATGGTGATACACATGTGGTCAAAATTTCTTTTGTTGAAGTTACGTACGTGCGATATAACAAAGCATGAATACTGATAAGCAAAAACATATTTAATCAATTTTAAAGATACTTATTCCGATGAATTTCCTTTCATCAAACGTTCCAGAAGAAGGCTGACTTTTCCTTTTTTGTACAAGTTGTGTTACAGACATGAACATCGGTCATGGAAAGACTGCCATCATCAGTCGTGAAGTGAAAAAAAACATCAAGCAAGTGTCACAAAAAGTCAGTGTTCTTCAAAAATTGACGGTGTTTTCCTTCATCTTCCGATGATTTTGGGGTCATTCGCGGAGAATGTTTGTTCACAGCGTTTCTGATTGAACACAATATTTATTTTTACATCATTGAAGTTTTGGCCTCCAATTTCACTTGTTTTTTGCGTAGGAATTTTATTCCCAAGGGTTTAACTTCCATGTGTGTAAAATCCCTATTTTAATTTGACTTCAGTTTTTGAGTAGGGATTTTATTCCCTACGCTTCAACTTTTATGTTTGGAAAATCCCTATTTTATTTGGAAAAATCCCTATTGTATCTATTAGGGAGTGGTTTTAGCATAAAATACGGGTGTGCGCGAAAATCTCCCGAATTTTCATTTTCAAAAGTTGGCAGCTATGCCTTATAATTCAGTTATTTTCATTAAGTTTCAAAATTTCTGTCCAGTGTATCACCGATATCTGTCCGAATTTTTATGACATTCAGTTGGAATTTGCATATGAGATGCGGTATATATCAGGGCAATCAAAAATGATCAAAAAATAAAATTTATACTTCCTGCGCATGCCCAATTAATAATCATTTACTAAAAAATACTCATATAGCATTAAATAACAATTTGCCACATTTCAAATTTTTTCGGTGAATTTTGTCAAAACTGGTCCGAAAACTGCAAATGTTGTATGCGATAAAACTTTGAATTTTTATAGAAGACATCTATACTTCCAAAGGTGCTATTCTCACCCAAAATGAGCAAAAGTATTGCACACAAAGTTAAATATTGTTAGAGTTGACAGTCATTTGCTGCTTTTTTCTGATACAGGGTTGATCATAAACATTTTTGTTTTTGCTATTTTAATTTTTTGTCGGTCTCCTAAATTCAATCCTGACTAAATTCCTAAATCACAATCAAATGGTCTTTTCAGATGGGAATTACAAATACCGTTCCGATGACACTCTCTCCTGGCTTCAATACCTCCTGGCGCACAGCCCTGATTCTCGTAACGCGAAATTGTTTCCAACCTACATCAGAAAGTACGCGACGATTATAAAAATCCATGATATCGTCAGCGGGGCATTGGAAATACCAATCCGATGATGTCACTACGGTTTTGATACTCCTTTCTGTTCGAGCACCGGGTTCACTAATACAAATACAATTACAACGCCACACAGGCAAAATGCCCAACGAGGTGGCTGAGAAAAAGATGCCCATAAAAATATGGATGGCATATATTTCAAAAATACAGCAACCCAATTAAAAATGCAATTAGCAAAAAGTTGTAAACAATATATACACATGACAAAATATTATACAATGCCCATAAAGAATACTTATGGTTGTCTGATTCTAAGTATGGATAGCTTCTCGATTGACCCCAACATGTTTATCGTATTTCTTTTTGAATGTGTCAATTGTGTTACAATTTACTACCTCCGGGGGTAAGCTATTCCATTTATTAACAACCCTATTAGAGAAAAATTTCCTGCGACACCATAACCTTGTATTGTCCCTCACCAATCGATACTGGTGTCCCCTTGTACTAAGCACCTCCTACAGATAGGCCTCCGCACGGACTGCCATAAACGTCATTCAGACTACCTAGCAAGTTTGCCACATTATGAAACACAGCATCCTATTTCGCTTCTTCTTATTTTGGCGTAGAATCTTCCTGATTGGCTCACAAATACCGCATAGTGATTGGATGTGTGGCATAGAAATCGCCAATTCTGAGCCCGATCGTTTCTTTTCCCCACAACGATGATACTGGCATGAGCAGGGAATTTTTTTCCCCTGAATATTCTGAGGGAAAATGGACTAGTTGCTGACGTCACAAGCAGACCGCGGAGGCCTTCTATCTCTAGGAGGTGCTGGTTCACTGCCCTTATTCGTAACGAAATAAAATTGTTTTACTGTCTTGAGACGTATAAGGTTAATACAGATCTTGTTGCGGAAAAATTACACAATACCCTTACGCAAGCAAAGGCAACTTCAAAGTTTAATTACCAGACTTGGTATGTCTCGTTGCACTGTAACGGGGGGGGGGGGGGGGGGAGAGGGGTATGAAAGACGCATTGGCGTTTAAACTTGCGGCTGTGCCATGACACAGCATCTACCAATTTTTTGATTCAATAATGAAGCGCTCCAGACTCTGTCACTTTCGATCACTGCACCTCACTGTACTATATACGTACGCACTCAGACTGTTAGGTACACACACACTTGCAATTCCGGCACAACTCAAACAATAGTAAATTGTCCATGGCGATAGACCGGAGCTGTGTTCCGTTTGAAAGAAAGACTGTCCCTTTTAAACTTGCTCTAGCAGTGCTTATTTTGCCTCTTTTTTCAGGAAATGGTGACTCATTTCTATCCATGGAAATGGATATTTCCACTTGGAATGGCACTTTTTTACCATTAGGCGCTTCCGTCGAGCTTCCAGGCGGTACTCGCAATTGGCTGGCTCTCACAGTTCCTCACCAAGCACCTACGGAGTAGTGTTTCAAGGAAGGGGCTACTCGCGAATGCGAGCCGATCTCCCCCATTAAAAACTCGCCACAGAGAGCAACAGGCCTCTACAACGATACAATTATTCAAATCATTTGTAGCAACAGCGTCCACCACTGGATGACGCTGCCCACGTAATAGGGAAAAAAACGCGCCTGTGCGATGGAGGAACTGGACTTGCATTTTGCGGCTCTAACCAGGCGGTCCGCTGGTTCTTGTAGGTTCTGTAAGTTTAATTGTGTAATAAATGTTAATTATCTATGAATTGTGAGGGAAGTGTTTGTCTTCAACCACCACACATTACACTTCACTCTTAGTTAAAACAACTGATGGCACTCAGCACTGCATATAGCAAGCAATACGCAGAAACAAATTTCACATAGGTTCATAACACACATATACAAACATTCCAACATTTACCAATTCGTTAGAAGTTCCGCACAGGAATGTGGACCACGTGCATGTAGGGTTTAGTGGTAGCCTCTGCCACGAAGCTGGGCTGGAAGAAATCCCGGCAACGGGACGAATCCAGCGGCAGAGAGTTCTGTCTTTTATTTGCTCAACAATCATTTACACAACCTGAGACTACGATTCGTGTTCATAAACAGACTTGGCGAAAAACATCACGAAACGTTATCGTGCAAAACGAAACTTAATAAGAATTCTCTTTGTTTCTCCCCCACGACAAAAAAAAAACAGATCATCTTCACAAGGAGGCGTCACTACATCCACGTGACTTCCCGGGCTAAAAATAATTCCACGTAAAATACATTGATAATTCCACAATACACACACACACTGCAGTAAAAGTGACGGAACACACGTTATCTACCAACATCTGAAAGGTCACCTAAAAGAGTACAAGGAGCTGGTAAAAAAAAAAAAAAGGTATTACCTTCTCCTCTCCCAGAAGAACATAACATGGGGGCAGGGGGGGGGGGGGCTACCATATCGTGCCCGAAATCCATTACAAGGGCTGGGTTGAGAGGAGCGCTTGCCAAACGACACATTCTGAATTAATTATAAGCACTGGAAAAGTTCCAAACCAGGTACGTATAAAAGTGTTTCCATCCCACGCACCAAAACTAGCCGGTGTGCCCGGAACCAAAAAAATATTTCCTGAGCCGGTAGCCGGACACGGAAATGGCGTAAATATAACAGTTTCTCTCTCTCTCTCTCTCTCTTCACTGTATTAAATATAACCTTATTATAATTATTATTATTTGGCGGGATTTTCTATTTCTCGCGAAGTATTATCAGACCGAGAAGTATTATTACCTAATAAATAGGCGAAAACGTTTTTCCCCCTCCCGTACAAAATGGTATTGATCCCACGCCCCTTCAACAGCATGTTAGCGCCGCGTTAATTATTATGATTGGTGATGAGGAACGAGAACACGCGCATGTGGAAGAGGTATGAAATTATACATCATTTCTTTTTGTTTTGTTGTTTCTCATCTAGAATGGATGAGGTTCTGCAATAAACGCCATTGGGAAAAGAGATGACCCGTGTCAGGAGTCGCAGTTGGACTTGGGAAAAGTGTCGTGGAGAAATGACTTTACTAGTTGGTCGCTGGGAAAAAGTAAGGTGAAGTGAAAAACCTCTCTTTTGCGGACACCGACGGGACGAAAAAATTCGTCCGTTAAAGAGAGGTGACCGTTGATCAGGGGTTTGAAAAATGCATGCTACTATCATATGACGGGAAATAAAATTTCAGTCATAAAAGATAGCCATGTGTAGGGTAAAAATGTTTCTCCTATACCACCATACAGCAGTTTAAGAAAAAAATGCAGGTGCTATTCAGGTTCAGATAGAAAAATGTAGATATTATTCAGCTTCTGAAACAGTAATTCGGATATTATACAGCTGCCGAAGAAGAAACTCAGGTATAATACAGCTGTCGATTCATAAATTGAGATATTATTCAGCTTCTGAAGTTGAACTTCTGATATTACACATCTGATAAAGGATAAATTCAGATATTTTACAGCTTGCAAAGAAGTAATCCAGATAGCATACAGATGCCGAACTATAAATTCAGATATTATTCAACTTCCGAAGTCTGATATTATACAGCTGTTGAAAAATAAATTCTGATATTATAACAGCTTCCGAAAAAAAAAAATCAGATGTTATTTACCTCACGAGAGTGACAGAGTGAGCGACCAGCTGATTGAATTCATAACAGAGTGAGCAACCTAGTGAATTGATAATAGAATGAGTGGCCTCGTGAGCGAATGGCAAATTGAGCGACCAAGTGAGTGAATGAACTAGAAAGTCAACAAGCGATCTAGTGAGTTTATATGTGACTTTGTGAGTGAATGAATGACAAATTGAGTGAATGAGTGACCTAGGAATTAAGTGAGCGATCTAGTGACCTCGTGAGTGAACGATAGGAGCGAGCTAGCTCGCGCAACAACGGTACCTAAACCCGACAAGAAGTCAGAGAAATGCCTCCACAGTACGGCAGCACGATTACATAAAAAAAAAAAAATGGCAACTCGTAATATTACGAATATTGAAAAAAATAACTTTCTACTGAAGTTACAACACCAGTGGCGTTATTCCAGAACAATCCACTAGAGGGCGGCTCTGTCACGCAATTTGACATCACCTACGACGCATTTTCATGGCGTGATCAAGCTTCGAAGGAAATGTTTCCAAGTAGGAGGGGGTGTGTACGCCGTATTTATATTGCGACGAAAATGTAATCTGATTCATATTTAATGAGCCGTCTTCTCTGCAATGTCAAAAAAACCCACAACACATTCTTTGACAAATAAAATAGACAAAAAGATGGTGTCCCGTGAAGAAAAAACTATCGACAGTCACGCCATCATCTCTCATGTTCGTGCGATTGGCTCTCCTTTCACCCTCCACGGTTCGCGTGGACCGAGCTCAGTCCCAGTGGATGGTCGATACACACACACACACACACACACACACGTCAAGATGTAAAACGTCAAGGCGTTGTTGTTGGCAAGAAATGTGTTCCCGTTTATTGAGACGTCACGGGTAACAAGATTCTGATAAAATGACAACAATATTTTCCGTAAATAGCATTTATTCGCTAGAAAGTTTCGTTTTTACTGCCGAGTACATGGGACTTACAGAGTAACGCTTTAAGATGAAGTGCTGAATCTAGTGGAGAAAATATAATAACGGTGTGTTTACGGTTAGTTATGACAATGGGATCAACAATCGTAACATCAAAACGATGGATAGCCAAAAATCTATGAACAGCAAGCAATAAAATCATCAAGACAATCGTAAATAACACGCGAAATCAGAACAATGCAAGTAAACAAGCGAGGTATCACAACAATCGAAATAAACCATACAATGGAAATGAACAAGGGATGAATCACAACCATGTGAATAAACGAGCGAGGGACAACAACAATGCAGATTAACAAGCGAGAAATCACAAAAATGGAAATAAACAAGCGAAGAATCACATTAATTGAAGCCATACAATGGAGATGAACAAAGAAAGAAACAAGAAGACACAATAAAACACAACAATGTAAATAAACCAGTGATAAATCACAGCAATGGAAATAAAAGACAACACAACAAAAAACAAAAATTGAGACATCACAACAATAAAAAAACACAAACGATAAATCACAACAATGCAAATGAGCAATCGAGAAATTGCAACAATGGAAATAAATGAGGCATGATAACAACTGCAATAAGTTAGTGGGACGTCACAACGAGGAATAAACAATGGCAACATCACAATATGGGAATAATTAATGGAAACATGAAAGCAAAAGGATGCAAACATCGGAGTCACCACAACAAACGAAACAAACACAATTGAGATATTACAACAACGAAATGGATCATCATCAATTCAAATATCACAACAACAAAAAAACTCACTCAACAATGTAAATAATACAACAAACAAATGACGCGTCACAGCAAAAGATGCGAACAATGGCACAACAATAATAAGAATAAACAAGTGCAACGACACAAAAGAAGGTGAACAATCGAGTCATCACAACAACGGGAATGCGAGTCTGAAATCATAACCATGGGAATTAAAAAAATATAATAATAAGGAAACATCACAAGAATGGAAATAAACATCTGAGAAATTGATCATCAATTCAAATATAAAACAAAAAAAAAACTAACTCAACAATGAAAATAGTACAACAATAGAAAATCAATCATAAAGTAAGATCACGACAATCAAAGACGAAACAAAATCTGATACAAAGATGTGAGAAAACAAAAACTCGGAACACAAAAACATAAATCAGTTGAAATTATAACTTAAAGAAAGAGAACAACAATGAATTAACCCAAGACATAGCCAACTGTTACAATGGCGATCACAAAAATCACCAAGAAAGCAAAAATCCAATTGATCAAAACAAACAAATAGCAGCTAGTTACCGAAATTAAAAATCACTTCATCAAAAAAAATCCACCAAATTACAAAAAATTCACTGGTGTCAGCTATATTCAAATATTCAGTGAAATTTGAATATTGGATACAAGAGAGAAGAAAATAAAATCGCCAAATCAGCTAGAAATCAAATAAGACGCCAAAAAGAAAATCACCATAACGGCTGACACCAGCAAGAAAATTATATATATATAAAAAAAGGAATATTGAATATTTATGAATGACTAGATTATGTAAATGAAGAGCTTTTTGAGGCTATAATTTCAATTTTTTTTCTTTTTTGTTTGGTTCGAAATGAACGATATCGATTTTATTTCCTTATGATAAAATTTTTATCGCCAAGTAATCGATTTCACTCTCATTTCGAACGAAAAAAGTCGAGTAATTAAATTGGAATTATCCGGATAATGGTAATTTGAAATGATACTCGAAAAATAAAGCGGATTCAGCGTTTGAGGATTTCGCAATATGGATTCTCAGAAATTGATATTTTTACAGATAAATCCGAATTATATCGGAATGAGACCGGCTTGAAATTGATTAATGGTCAATAACAGATACGGACTACCCATGATAAGGTCTATCGCTCTTTTTAAAAGCAAATAAGTGTCGAATGGTCGTAGTTTTAATCCATGTGGAAATTGGATCTCGTCTCCAATTATGCTTATATCGTGATGTGCTATCAATTACTGGGAAAAGTGGATTGCAGCAGTTCGGATGCAATATAGCATAATGCAGAATTTTTTTGGCGCATTTGGGTCAATTACAAATAGAGGGAGCGTTATTAAATTTTAATATTGCGCGTCACAATCGCTTTCTGTTGTGTTAAAAAAATTCCACATTGTTTTTTTCCATTTGTCGAAGAACGTATAACAGTTGAATAAGGCCGGTCGTCTACTGGTAGCTACTAGGAAGGCCGTGAATAAGGGCAACTGGGGCTCGCAGACGCCAAACACCTATTGGCCGGCACTTAGGACAGCCAGCAAGGCCATACGAAATGAGAGCTCCGTAGAGCGAAAATATGAGTGCTGGGCTCGTCTAAGGGGGAGGAAGCTCAAAGTAGATAGAGAGAAGGGCCATGAGGATGGGGCCAAGGGAGCCACCAAAGACCAGGTGTTCTCAAACTGTGCGCCGACAACCTTTGTCAGGGGCACGTTAAACTGCGCTGGAGAGCTGCGGATAAGTGTTGATCAGGGGTACCATTGGTGGAAGTAGTTTGAAAACCCCTGCCAAAGACCCATTGGCCGACATATTAGATGACCGGCAACTACGAACAGGCACTACTTCACCAAACACCAATTCTGGCCATATTGCTATTTACTGTCATTAATGAGATTGGTTGGAAATGAAGGCCTGTTTATTAGAGGTCGTCTCAAGTTCGTTAGGGAAAGTATCTTATCCTCCCTCAGGTTCGAACCTAGGACCGTGACAGCAACCTTCACGGTGGTAGCGTCTTACCACGGCGCCACTCGGGCCTACGAACAGGCAGCAAGATTTCAACCGAGTAATGTGATCCACGATAATCTCGCAGCAGCATCCCAAGCCAAGCCCAGGAGGGGGGCCCATGTCCCGAACATTGGCTACGGGCACCTCCAGCCACAACCCCAGCGACCCGGCCCCGAAAGTCCCCATGTCGTTATTGATACTATAGGGTCTTGATGTACAGATACACAGTACAGATGTATGATAAGTACAGCAATTATACAACGAAAATAAGTTGCGATTTAGTATATGTACAGCCGAAGCAAGTACACAATAACAGTCTGGAAGTAATTTTTTTTTTTTAAAAAAAGGGCGTCTTTTGTAACAATCGAAAAACTAGATACAACAGCACTTCATGCCAATTCAACAATCGATTATGAAACAGTTTTCGGGGTCATCTCTATCAACACCGATCAATATTCAATTATTGGAAAATAATTGAATTCCCTCTTAAGAGATTACAATGGTAAATAATATCATTATATCCTCTCATGATCATGATGAATAAATCCTGATTCAAAACAAGATGTTTGAGTCATTCGTGTTGACAGCATGTTCGGTAATCAAAAGACATGATGCATGAGGCCATCGAAACTCGACCCACAGGAACCCGTAAAGAACGAGATTGATCGAGACATCAAAAACCTGATCCCCCCACTTCTTTCTTGAATGAATGAATGAAAAAAATAAATGAATGATCAACGAATAGCAACCTTTGACATTCATTCAATCATTCAAAAAATGGAAAAATCCCTGCGGTAAATCGAATTGATCAATCGGACGCGATCAAACTCGATATGCGTATCATAAATACTGGTCATAAACATGGAGAAATCTAACGCGACACACATGGAGAGTCATATTCACATGACCATCATCAATTTCCAAGAAGGATATAAGAAGGTGTGTGCGTTTGAATTACGAATGGGCCGTGATCATTCTCAACAACACCATTTGAATGCAATGTGTATTGCGCCGTTTAAAGTGCGTCTATTTATTATCTGGTAGGTGTCCCGAGAAGCAGCATAAAGAGACTTTTCTCTCCGTCATGTTGATTTATTCCGATCCTCGATCAATGACATGAACATGCTTCCGCGTGAAAAATGCTGAATAAAATAAGATATTGCGAGAAATACGTTTTATAGGAATTTTTTTGCATGTATGTACATGAAAGATGGTTTTGGCTAAACGCAGCAGAAATTCTAGATGGATTTCCGTAATTTAGTGTAAAACTCGGTTATAACTATTGAAATTTTCTAACTGGTTAATCGAAATATTTTAATCGATTAATCGAATATTTCTCGTAACTATACAATCTTAATTGATGCTATAAATTTTCCCTTCCCCCAGATGTAAACAAATATAGGAATCGATTACGAAATTGAAAATGCCAACTTGAAGAAATTTAATGTGTTGATTTGACAGATGTGTTTGACATTTTTTTTTTTTTTTCAAAACCTGGAATTTGTTTACTTGGATCCTGTTCTTAAATTGATTATTTCGGGTTACTCACTCATTTCGAAACTACACATTAGAGAATCGATTATCCGAAACAATTGGAAACTGGGGGTGTTCGGATAACTGATTTTCTGGGAAACCGATCGTTTACGGGAAAAAGTTGTACAAGTGTTATAGGAGTTAAGTGGCGTGGTGGTAAGATGTCCGTCTATCACCGTGTAGGTTGCTATCAAGGTCCCAGGTTCTAAATCGAGGGAGGATATAGATAAGACATTTTCCCTAACGAACTTAAGGCGACCACCGATAGACAGCGCACCTTCATTTCCAACCCATCTCATTAATGGCAGAAAATTGCAATAAAGCGATATAGCCAGAGTTGGTGTTTGGTGAAGTAGTGTCATAGGAGCAATATATGAAATAAAGTGATATCAAACACAAGACTGTATATATTTTGTATCGCACGTTGACTAGCCTAGTTTGACAAGTTAAAAATAGCTATTAAAGTATAATACCCTATAATTTACTATTATACTATTAAAGTATAATAGTACAGCCTACAGTTTGGGAAAAGAAGTCCAAAATTTTCTTTCTTCACTAAAAGCATTAGCGGAACTTCCATATACTGCGCATAGGTGCCAATTCACAGACTTTTGGAAAATCTATTTTATCACGTGATGACATGTTTCGTATCAAAGAAAACATGTCACAAATAAAAGGGGAAAACAAACGGATTTTTTTTGGGATTGTAACGGGTGTTCATATATAAATCCCGTTTTCCGAGCCGCATTTTTCACTGTCCCGAATTTTTTAGCACTAATTGGCCACCCTGCTTGCTTTTGGCATCATATTTGGCGATATTTACCGATTTTTCGCATTTGAAATCCGGAGAGAGAGGATATAGATAAGGTATTTTCCCTAACGAACTTAACACCGATAGACAGCGCCTTTATTTCCAACCCATCTCATTAATGGCAGTAAATAGCAGAGGGGACAAAGATTCCCCATATTTTTCATGAGAAACCGGGGTCAGCCTGAAATTGCAGAGACTGGAAGCGTATTTTCATTAGGAATTTCCATTGAAACAAAGCACAATTTGAGGACTTTTAAGGATTTTTCTATTAAGATACGAAAAATCGGAAGGATCTGATTTCCGACCGGAAGACTTTAATGAGGCCGAAAAATAATTGGAAGCATTTGGCACCCATGGGTGCGGTAAATTTGAATTTTCCGACTGGAACGCTTTCGGTTACCCGATGTTTCGGTTGATCGGTAATCGGATAATCGATGCTCTATTGTACTTTCGATCATACTGTTCCTTGCTTTTTCCCTAGTAACTCCTCCCATACATGCCAATCTCGGAACCATGCCTCTCTGTAGTGGCAATGTCCCCTCACCCCACGGAAATTTTTTTCTTTTTCATAAACAATTTTTTCCCGAATGTTTCTTTTCTCATGATTTTCTTTTGTTTCAATTCAAATCAATTTCTTTAAACTTTAGAAAAAAAAATTGAGAATCTGAGACATTCTATATTAAACTGGCGGTAATGCCTTACTTCACAAAACGCCGTGTCATTGTTTGAGAACCAAGGTAACCAGAGTAGGCAACCGATTGTTGCCGGACAATCGGTTATCCTATCGGGCGTTTGTCCAACTTAAACGATAGGCTAGCTTGTCAAAATTGGGGGCCTGTTTGGTGCCCATAAAAAATTTGACTAAGATTTGCATGAAAATGTAGACTTGTACAGAGAACATACACACACAGGGAGACACGCTGAAAATCAGTATTATATACAGGGTTGGCAAAAAGTCCGTAAAAACTTTAAAAATGAATAAAAACCGGAAAAATAACCGAAATAAAAAACGGTTTGCAGGGTTAGCATCCCTAGGTCACAGGAATTTTTTTGAAACAGGAAAAAAAACCCAGCCGATATAGGTGGTGCCGGTACGAGCGACTTCGGTGGAAATATGCAAATGAGACGGTTATAAGGACTTGCGTTCTTAATCCATAACCCGTTCACCGTTGTAAACCTTGTATGTGGACCTGCTGGAGTTGTGACTCGCCTGCAATGTGTTATCAGCTGTGGTGGTGGTCATGTGGAACACGTACTGCCGTAATAAACGATTTGGAGGCATTCTGTTGGTTATTTGCGTATCTTTTCTATAATTGTGTACGTCAGCGCCACCTATCGGCTGTTTTTCATTTTTTTCCTGTCTTAAAAATATTCCCGTGACCCATATAGCGATGTTAACTCTTCAAACCGTTTTTTATTTCGGTTATCTTTCAGGTTTTTATGAATTTTTAAAGTTTCTACGGACTTTTTGCCCACCCTGTAATTAAAGTTCTCGTGCTCCGAGTAGACAAATTTTCAGGATATCTTAATGAGACCATTGGAGAGATTTATGCAATAAAGAAAATTGAATTTTTGAGCACCAGGTGAAATAAAGACGCTCTGTAATTGCATTTTACATTTCCCCACTGTCCATATAGCTAATATACCAAGTTTCGATGGAATACGTCTACCAGAACGGGCGCTACGTAGGTCTGAGTAGTTTCAGTGTACAGACACGTCTCAGACCGATGTAGTTCCCGTTCTGATGGAGGTATTCCATTGAAACGTGCATAGCTGCCAACTTTTGAAAATGAAAATTCGGGAGATTTTCGCGCAAACCCGTATTTTCTGCTAAAACCACTCCCTAATAAATACAATAGGGATTTTTCCAAATAAAATAGGGATTTTCCAAACATAAAAGTTAAAGCGTAGGGAATAAAATCCCTACTGAAGTCAAATTAAAATAGGGATTTTACACACATGGAAGTTAAACCCTTGGGAATAAAATTCCTACGCAAAAAACAAGTGAAATTGGAGGCCAAAACTTCAATAATATAAAAATAAATATTGTGTTCAATCAGAAACGCTGTGAACAAACATTCTGCGCGAATGACCCCAAAATCATCAGAAGATGAAGGAAAACACCGTCAATTTTTGAAGATCACTGACTTTTTGTGACACTTGCTTGATGTTTTTATTTCACATGAGTGATGATGGCAGTTTTTCCATGCCCGATGTTTATGTCCGTAGCACAACTTGTACAAAAAGGAAAAGTAGGCCCTCTTCTGGAACGTTTGATGAAAGGAAATTCATCGGAATAAGTATATTTAAAATTGATTAAATATGTTTTTGCTTATCAGTATTCATGTTTAGTTTTGTTATATCGCACGTACGTAACTTCAACAAAAGAAATTTTGACCATATACGCGTCACTAGAATCTTCGATTATTATCCAGGACTATTGGCTGCTAAGCCATTTCCCTGCACGATAAGACAAACAACTTTCTTGTTACCATCAGAGGGTTTGTAAAACTTCCTTAAAAAGGGAATTTCCCCATTTACGACGTGTGACGTCATTTCGAAAGGGAAAAAAAAGAGGCTTCATGCCCCACAAGAAATTCCTTAGGGATTGTTTTCATAAGCGGGGATTTTTTTTAATGAAGTAGGGAATTTTTAGCGACAATTAGGGATTTTTGTGATTTTCGTAAAAATTCGGGAGATTTAAGAACTTTTCGGGAGGTCGAGCGATGAAGCTAAAATTCGGGAGACTTGGCAGCTATGAACGTGGTATATACGGAACCATGGAAAAAAAAAAAGGAAAATTCAATACAAAGTGCCTCACCTCTCATATCTGGGGGACGCGGACGTCACCTGCGCATTTAAACGGGCACATAAAGCCCCTCACCTGGCATATCTGGGGTTACGGGCACCAATTGCGCACTGAAACGAGTACGTATAGCTCCTACCTACGCGCATCTGAGGGATACCGACGCCACTTGAGAATTTTCAACGGGTACGTACAGGCGACATTATGCGCATTTCAATGAATACACACATTTTCTGCGCATTTACGGGGGGTACGTAATTGTTCAAACACATACGTCTCTCTAAATTACGAAACTTTCAACTTCACGCGTACAGACCAGACGCAACATGATGAAACATCAACACTAAAACGTGAATACCCTCGCACCCGAAAAAAAAAACACTTCGAATCTCACCCGAAAACCCTTTCCTCGTAGGCTCCATTATATTCAATAATAAAAACAGAAAGAAACAAAAAAGCAATGGGATCAGTTTTCGTCCATGACATGACGGGGGGTGGGGGGGGGGCCTAAAAAAAAAGCTAAAACAACAAAATTAACCCAAGCAATATATCTGGCGCGAGAGTATATATACACGCACACATATCACCAGAAGAGAGGAGAAACGAGGCCACATCGAAGCCTGATTGCTAATTCAATTCCACAGCGTTGCTAATCTACCACCCAACGAGTCGATTTCGCAATAGACAACACAGCAAGGAGCCCGAGACCTCACGTTTTACTGTATAAGAAGAAGAAGAAAATTCGTCTTAAATACATACATCAAGCATGTTATTTACTATTTCCTTATTTTTTTTCCTGTGATCAAGAGTTATTTGTGAATGGGGTTTAATCAAGTCTTACATGTGTAATATATTCGGCTCGGTGCAGAGTAATAGCCGCTCTTTTTCCCTTCCTGTTTGGGGGCGGATCCTCCTCCTTCAAGGACATGGGTGCACACTTCCGCTTGAGGACAATGTCTATTTCAGCGTTGGCGCAATAATCTCGAGATGAAGAGAATTTTGCATGTGCAAATGACCGATCACGTGACCTTTTCCCCCCATCACCATATTTAAGGAGGACGAGATAACGATGGACACATAGAATTCGTCTAGAATAGTTTCCAAAAACTTTTTTGTTCCATCGCCCCCCTTCTTCAGAAATTTTTTACTCTGCCCCCAAATCAAGGGAGCCCATAGGATCCTATGTGCCCGTAGCTGCCATCCCCCAGCGGAGGGGGGGGGGGCGATATTGCCCACTTTAGTAAACACTGGTCTAGAAAATGAAAATTTTGAAATATTTTATAATTTTTGTTTTTATTCATGACATTTTATGATATTTATATTCATGATTTTTATGTTAATTTTGGTTTATGGTTTTTAGTTTCAGACCGATTCATGATTTTTAATCTGCCAACTTTAATAAGCGAGTTCCAATTCAAGACCAATCCATTTTAACGTCTGAATTCCAGATTTTAATTAAACACAACTTTTAATTATTTATAAACATGATTTTTAAATATTACTATAAATAAGAAAATTAGTGATTACCACGATCACCCATAGGATCCTATGTTAAGTTCGTAGCTTCTACCGCCCCCTGGACCATTCCATCGCCCACATGGGGACGGTATTTCCCACTTCGGGAAACACTGGCTTAGATGGTAGAGCACTCGTCCGGCAAGCGAGTTCGACCGAGGTTCGAGTCCCCGTGGGGGGGGGGGGGGGCAGAGATGAATTTTCTTCCTTGTAATCTTTACATCTTACCAATAACCAGTCTTTCAATGAATTTTGCATTAACAATCGGAGAGGACATTTCTATATCAACCTTGTAGTCTTCCTGGAAGGACAATTGTCCCTTGTCGCCACATGGATGTCATTTTTGTGTGCGCGCGTGCTTAATTTCATGTGTGCATTTATGTACTGTCTCATTGTGTATTCTATTTGTATACTTTTGTATGTGTCTGCAATTAAAAAAAAAACCAATCATTCACGATTTTCAACTATTGGTTTACGATTTCAACGCAAGATCACATACACGCGACTCAATTCGAATTAACATACACGCATATTTAGTCATTGATGTTTGTGTTTCTTGTTATCTACCTGTCCTCAAAATACCTTTCCCCACAAAATCGTAGAAATACTCATGTTAAATTACAGCTCCAAGAACGAAATCCAAAAAAATAAACCAATTTCTTCGCACAGACGCTCAAAATTCCACACTTCACCATTCTCCTCTCCTGCGAGCGTAAAACATACGGACACGGATAAAAGTAACAAAAGTCGTATTTATTCTATGTATTTTACAAAAGAGACTTCGAGAATCACAGAACATACCGGACTCAATACAACAGGAAAAGCAGGAAAAAGAGAGACCCATTTTGCGGGTGTTATGTGTCGTTTCCAAGGCACAGATTCGTTCCAAATAGTCACCATAACGACTGGGAAAAGAATAGCCTCTTCGCGCGCCCCTTAATGGTCATACAGATGGGGGAAAAGTGAAATAAAATCCGATAAATGCAGCAATTGATCGCATATACACAGTATATACCCTTTCTCTGCCAATATAAAAACCTCAACAGGATCTGCAATACACACTTAAAGAGATAAGTTCCGTGAGCGAGAAATAAAATAACTGGTTGCGTTTTAATGCTTCTATTAAATTTTTGAGATGGTTTGTGTGACCACGTGAAAAGAGAAATATATCGCGAAATTTATCATTATTGAGTTGAAAAATGGCATGGGGGGGAAGAGAAATTGAGTGATAAAATTCGTCGCCGTGTCCGTAATAAAGGGTGGTTTTGTCCGTTGTATGGAGATAGGTCACTGTATTGGGAATGACTACTATATACAGCTTAATCACGATTTAAGTTCAAATTGTTTTTTTTTTTTTTTTTGCAAAACTAATGCAGTAAAAAGTGGACGTTTCTCCAGAAAGACGTGCGTCATGTGCTGCCATCTATACTTTGAATTAGAAATGATATATATATTTGTGGAATACTGTGGGTGTTGTGGCGAAACTGACCGTATTTCTTACTTTAATTCATGATTTTTAATTATGCAATAATATGATTTTTCATTCTAAACATTGACTGATGATATATATAGATGATTTTCGATTCTAAACATCGACTGATGATTATATTGATGATGATATATTGATTGATGTATATATTGATGATTTTCGATTTTAAACATTGATTCGTGATTTTCAATTCTAAACACGATTGACGATTTTCATTCATGATTTTCAATTCTAACCATTGATTCATGATTCTCTATTCTAAACATTGATTCATGATTCTCAATTCTAAACATTGATTCATGATTTTCAATTCTAAACATTGGTTGATGATCTATAAAAGAATTAATGCTTATATCAAAGTACTCACGGATTTCTGGAGCTCCGTGAGTACTTTGTAAGGGGTCCAACGGGATCATTTTTATTTATTACCATCGCATGGCGGACACATTTTGTGCTGTGAAATTGTAATTTATCCAATTTTATTATGATACGCAAATTATTTTTTTTTAAAAATTGATCTTGAGTGGGACGTCGAAATCGACCTTCTGACGCTGCCGGGGGTACGTGGAGCATTGACCAGCACCACAGGGGATTCACTGTCCATTCATGTTCACTGCAGGTGTCAGTGACATCAAAAGGGTTGGGAAACATTGATCTATAATCCTAAACATTAATTCATTATTTTTAACAACAATTTTGATTTAACATTTTTGATTGATAATTTTGGTTAATGATTTTTATCAGTGGTTCAAGTATGTTGTTAACTGACTTGACCGATTCCAAGTATCAATTCATGATTTTTGATTCAAGGCATTAAAGTACATTCGATTTTCAACTCGACACTTTGATTTATGTTTTTTTATTTCCAAGCATTAATTCGTGATTTTTGATGTTAATTTTGATTCATACTTCCAGACTTTCAACCATGATTTTTGATTCCGGACTTTACACCGTGATTAATAACTCCATATTTTGATGTATGGTGCTCAATTCTAAGCACCAATTCATGATCTTTAATGATAATTTTCATTTACTCGCACAATTTTTAAGTAATAGACCTCGATATAAGTGGTTTTTAATACCGCACCTGATTCTGATCCTCTAATCCATGATTTTTATAACTCCAGAATTTTATTCATAATTTAAAATTCAGTATTATCATAAGGCCGCGCCAAATTAATGCTGTTTTTTGGCATCCCTTCTGAATTGGCGGTTTTAGTACCCCATAAAATGCATTTATAAGTATTTATGCGCAGCGGAAAGTTCTAATTGTTTAGTTGATGAATAAAATTCAGTTAGTAGTTGTGTGTTAGTTATGAGTAGTCCAGTAAAGTAGTTAACATTACGGCGTGTTATGCACAGAAAGTAGCTTCATTGCAACTTCATTAACACTTTCGGAGGTTAGATAGATGTTATTAAGGGGAAACTACCCGAAATCCGTCCCCTACCATAAATCACCCCCCCCCCACCCACGCCCTCAATTTGCACGTACAGAGCTGCTATCTTGCGAGAGTGCCAGGGAACTCTCCAGAATCATTCAGTTGACTACTTTGCAGTGGCGCAGTTGCCTTTGCTCTCTTCATTTACCCTTTAATTTTTCAAAAATGGTTTTTGTTATAACTTGTTACAGTTTCGGAACCAACTTTTTGAACAGTTATATTTACTCCCCTTTTACGGAAAGTGGTTCTTTTAAATATATATATGTGTCAGCGATTGATAATTATAGAGCACTACGTGAATATTACGGTGCATAGTCGTGTAGCTGTAGTCATTTAGTCAGGAGCAGTCACCATTTTTGCTATTGCCGAATGTCTAAATTCGTTCCGTCTGAGTATCTCAGACGGAAACTTATCGTGTATATTCTTGTGATGTACATATGTTTTTTCCTGACTTTACATTCATTTTGATCTAACTTCAGATCATCCTGACTTCGATTCGTCGACAAGTAATGCATGATCACTTGATTGTTTTTATACTGTGTTTCACATGGAAAAAAAACACTAATTATACATAATAAGCAATGTAAATATATAACTTATATACACACACACACAGGGTGGGCAAAAAGTCCGTATAAACTTCAAAAATTCATAAAAACCGGAAAAATAACCAAAATAAAAAACGGTTTGCAGGGTCAGTATCGCTAGGTAACGGCAATTTTTTTAAGACAGGAAAAAAAAAACAGCCGATAGGTTGCGCTGACGTATACAAGTCAAAGAAAGATGCGCAAATTAACGAATAGAATGCCTCCAAATCGTTCATTACAGCATGTGTATCTGACCACTACAAGGAATAACATCGCAGGCGAGTCACAAATCCAGCAACGGCAGAATGCAGCAGATCAACGTACACGGTTTACAACGGTGGAGTGATGGTGGATTAGGAGCGCAAGTTCTCATAACTGTCTCGTTTGCATATTTCCACCGAAGTTGCTCGCACCAGCGCCACCTATCGGCTGTTTTTTTACCTGTCTTAAAAAAACTCCCGTGAAATAGCGATGCTAACCCTGCAAACCGTGTTATATTTCCGGTTTTTATTCATTTTTTAAGTTTCTACGTATTTTTTGCCAACCCTATATATAAATATATATATATATATACACGCACACTGACTAATATATATTATTGTATACCTCATAATACAGCTAATAAGTATAAGCAACTAAAATCGTAGATAATAACTGGAAAGGGGAGACGGAATCAGGAAATCTTCGATGAAAATTCAAAATTTCCTTATTTTGATTACTTTTTCTTTGGTTGAAAAAATTATTCAGTACAATCAAAGTCGCAGCACAATTAGGTAAGAAGTTGAGTTACTTAAAAATCAGTTTTTAAATAAATTTTAACTTTAAACAACTTTTTCCAGAATTAACGATTTTGCTTTAAGGGACGGGGGAACGGTATATGGGCGCACTTCCCATTAAACACCCTCGACAGAACAAAAACTGGTGAGGAATTTAAAAATATAGCGAGACAAATATAAAAATAATGTCGTTGTAGTGATTTCGAAATATCCTCAAAAAATGTAAAATATGTAAAAAAAAAAATTGTATCATAAAGGTATTTATCTTAGTAAAGGATATCGTTGTATCGAGAGGAGTTTAACATTAGACTATAAAGACAATTCCAAACAAGATTTGAAAAAATATATATATCGTTGTATGAGGGAGGGGGGAGGGTATTTATCGTCATATCGAGTGTCGTTGTAGCGAAGTTTCGCTGTAATTATAACAATTGGACATTATTATTGAGTGGCATTACATAGTATCATACGACAAAAAAGAAAAATTTATACGCGCAATACAGGTGCAGAAAACGCATACAGCCGACGTGAATAACAAAATGGCGTCCCCTGGCGTACAAACTGCAACAGAAGACACTGCGCATGCGCAAAACTACACTTCCAAACAGACATCAGCGAAGAAATCGGAAATCTCTTTATTTTAGAAGCGACTTCTCAACCTCATATGGAAAAGGAACTATTTCAATTCCACCAAAGTCCAAACGGCCTTGCAAGTGCACACCCTGGTAAAACGATCTCAAAACAACAATAAAAGAAAGCAACAACTGAATAATTATTTCTATCATGTATGAAATGCAACAAAAAAAGCAACAAAAACTTGCTGCCGAGTCCCTGAACTTACTTCCAATCAAAAAGAGCTTCATTCGAGAAACTGGTTATGGATAATGACTGATATACGAGAAGAATTTTTCCGCCATTTCTACTTATTATTTATTTTATTTTATGCAAATAGAGATAAGCTTTTAAGTTACTTATCCCTCTCTCTTCTCATTCATTCTGCCTTAAATTACATACATGCAAAACTCGTACTCCTTCTAGGACCATTTCCTCTCGTGGAAGCCATAATTACGATAATACTATTAAGAGACAATCATGGTCTTCAATTTACAGAAATATTTATGAATTCAATTTCAAAATTAGATAATTAATTTGTAGAAAAAAAAAAGGAATTATATTATGATCGCGTCGTTCTAGGTCAGTGAGGATTCGGTAATGGCGGCGATTCATATCCGACATGATGACATGAGTGTTTCAAATCTCTGTGTGTGTAGTGTTACGCCCATTTACCATAAACAATGGGTATCTGCTGATGCATCAACAAATTAATGAGGATGTTCCAGTAAGGAAAAGGCTATTATTAACCGTCTTGGATTGTTTGTTGTCCGGTATTATGAGTTAGCATTATGCTAAGTAGCTGCGATATCGATTGCGGACGATTAGTTGGGATTACATGGATGGTACTTGTTGCGCTGGTAATTGGACCAGTTTCGACTTTACCCGATGGACTGGATAGCTACATTGTTTCGTAAGGATTCCCGCTTGCGTTTTGATCGACTCGTAGATAACCACGTGATAAATACGAAACTGAGTTTGTACGGTCGTTATAAGATGGATCGGGCGCGTTAAATTAGTTTACTGTCAAGTTTGCGCGGCAACCGCCGTTTGAAGACGATAATACGGGAACGCCGGCGCAGGTTTCTGTGGCTGCTGGATGGGCACTGAGCTGACCAGTCTGGAATTTATTGTTTATTTTTTTTTTTAATTTAATGAAGACAATGTTGCTTTTTGGGTTGTAATTTTGGTCGGACAAAACCAATTTCGACCAGGGTACTGGTAAGAAGGGTTTTTACCGCGTCAAAACTGTTGAAATAGTCTTTACCACATACGACCTAGACCAAATATTGATGCGGCCCACAAAATAAGCGGTTTCAAACCAACAAAAATAAATACTGTTCTCTAATACATAGATACCGTTTCAAATAGATTTCGAGTATGCTATCATTTGCATTTATGGGGCGGTCCAAAGCAGTGCCCCCCCCCCCCCCACCGCCTCAATGTGGCCCAGAAAACCAACGAAAACGCAACCCTGGCTAACACGTACGGACAGTTCAGCAGTTTCTTTCCAATTTCTGGATTTCACGGCCGTTTATTTTTTTTTTCTTTATTCCTCAAGTAAAATCCTAAAAGCATGTTCCATTAAACTACCCATTGTTATAATTACGTTTCTAAAACATAAACTGCCCCAACACTAATTGCGATCCAGACGCAAAATAACGAGCTCTTATGATCCATACGAATTTATAACTGATTTTTCGAATTGGCCAAGGGTTTCAAGAGAACTATTTCGAGGATAACAATCCATTGACTGCGCGTATAATTACGTTGTGACTCCCAATCAGTGGGCCAAGACACTTTTGGGTGCCTCGAAATCTAGAGTATAGCGAAATATATTCGAAATTTTAATATTTTGGTATGGCTTTTATAAATTCAACATGCTAAAAACATACATCGCAAATTCTCAATCTTATTTGCTCGGTTTCAATAAAAACTCTAGTTGTAGAAAAGCTGTCTCTGAAGTGATGGTACCAAAAGCCATACAGATAAATTTATTACGTCCCAATAAATTAAATTCCACCAAGGCGGAATTTTGAAAAAAATACCCCAAAAATATAAATAACTTTTAATTTCGGGGGAGGTGAGGGAATAAACATATTTTTCAATGTTTAGAAATAGGATCAAATATTCACAGAAACACCCGAAGAGCTTTCGTGTAATGTTTCCAAATTTCTGCGTTGGTTATTTTATAATTTCATTTAACAGCACACGTGAAAAAAATTTTTGAATGTTCTATTTACCTATACAATATTCTTTTCAACAGATGGAAGAAAAATCAACATACCTGAAAAGAAAAAAAATGCATGTAAGTTAGATATATAGGCCTACATTTATATAAGGTACAAGTACAGCAAACTAAATACAATCAAAATACAGGTCATTTATGATCCTAAAATTTTCATCTTCAGGAAAATTTTCATTAGCAGCTAATTTCATGATAAAAAAGGCTTTCGCGGCCATGAACCAACTACTTGACTTACTGCGTAGCTCCAGAAACCCCTCGCTGTGTGTGGCATTCAAATTATTCGATAGCCTTGTACGATCTACTCTATGTTATGCTGCACCAGTTTGGGGTTTCTTCTATGGTGATATGCTGGAAAGAGTCCATACGAGTTTTCTGAAAAAGTTACTAAATCTGAGCAAATATTGTCCTGGTTATCTTGTTAGACTTGAGCTTGGTCGCCGCCCCATTGCCACTCAAATGTTTAACCAACTTATCTCGTACTGGCTTAGGCTTCAAAAAATGGACGAAAACCGTCTACCAAAAATTTGCTTACTTGAACTCTGCCGGCACACAGATTCGGAAAACTGGGCAAATTCAGTCAAGACCCTTCTGAATAACTGCGGTCGACCTGATATCTGGTGTACACCCACTCCTTACCTCACTCCAGTAGTTCTAACATCCCTTACTTATAATTTTACTGATATCTCTCTCCAAGAAGACAGATCTCGATTGTCTGCTTCAACATTATTTCATTTTGCCGATAATTTTGAATTTTCGCTATCCCTACAGTCTTACCTTCTCTTCAATCTCCCCTTGGCGGTCCGTAAGAATATGGCCAGGCTTCGCCTTTACCCTTTTATACTTTATACTAACAAAGGTATATTGCACAAATTTAACCCTGATGAACCTTGTCAGTATTGCAATCAACTAAATAGCTACAATGATCTTTTTCACCTTCTTAAGGAATGCACATTCTTTGCCCTTCAAAGACATACTCATATCTCTAAATACCTTCGCCATACCTACTCCCGATCAAACTTTTATCTAATGTTTAGCAACCCCTCTCCTTCTATGTGTCTACATTTTTTTCGATTTATCGAGGATATATCAAAAATTCTATTTTTCTTGGGGCAGTAGTTTCGACGCCCTTTCTGTTGTTGTTTGCTCCATATCTCTGCCCATGCGCCATTCTATTTATTTATTCTATTTATTTTATTTATTTATTTATTTTTTAAATCTATCTGGATTCGAAACTATATTATGCATTTATATTTCTTGTGTTCAAACCTTATGCATTTGTTCCTGTCTTGTGTATCTCCAATAATTTAATTACTAATATTTGTACTTGCCATCCACTGGTGTACTGATAGGCACGATTGTGCAAATCATTAAAGGTTCAGTTCAGTTCAGTTGTGATCCTAAAAGAATTTGGTTAAAACACAGAGAACCCTAAGAAGTTTCGGTTAAGCCCATAGAACCATAACAAATTTTTTATAAAGCTCAAACAACCCAAAGAAATTTCGGTTAAAGCTCACAGAACCGTAAAAAAGTTTGGTCAAATTCCCCAGAACACAAAAAAATTCCGATTAAAGCACACACCCCTCAAATTTATTTATAAAATAAATAACGGCTCTCAGATTCGTTAAAAATTTTGGTCAAATTCTCCAGAACACTAAGAAATTCCTGTTAAAGCCCGCACACCTCGAATGAATTTCGGTCAAAGTTCTCAGAGCAGTAAAAAATTTAGGTCAAAGTTCTCAGAACGGTAAAAAACTTTGGTCAAATTCCCCAGAACACAAAAAAAATTCCGATGAAAGCCCACAAACACCCCTCAAATTAATTTACTTATAAAACAAATAAATAACGGATCTCAGAACCGTTAGAAATTATGGTGAAATTCCCCAGAAAAAAACACTAAGAAATTCCGGTTAAAGCCCGCACACCTCGAATGAATTTCGGTTAAAGTTCTCAGAACCGTTAGAAATTTTATTCAAATTCCCCACAACACTAAGAAATTGCGGTTAAGGCCCACAACACCCCAAGAAATTTCGGTCGAAGCCGCCACGGTACAATAAAATATCTCGATTAAAGCTCACAGCACCCCGAAAAATGTCCAGCAAAGACAATATCAAAAATATTGGAAAACTATCAGAAAATCACGTGCTGTATACAGCCGAAAGCAAAACTAAGAACCCCTAAAAATATTCCGCAAACCCTTGAAATGTTTCGAGGAGGAAGAAAAAAAACATTTTTCTGTGTTTTTGAATTTTCTCAAGTGAACATTCTAAGAATTCGGAAACACATGTTGGCGCTACTTGCAACGTGGACGATAAATATTGATGTCCAATATACACAGACAAAACATGAGAAGAAAATAAATTCCTATACATGTATATATGCACAATAAATTCCGCTACATCCTTGAGACATTTCCCCCTCAAAGCCCAACGGGTACTTCAAAATCCCAACATTACCAGAGAATACCGTTATTTCTTATCCGGATTTTCCTTTTGAAGCCATTCTTATATGTATAAAAGACGGCCATTCACTCAAATCCTTCGTCCGAATGTATGGAACTTATAGGCCATTTATCTTCCTACCCTGGAACCAAGAATTGGCCATTGATGGCTCGAACGGTCATCTCGAAACCTCAGAAACTCAATTTAGTACCAATCCAAAGTTGCTTTTAAGGGGACTTGATACCTTTAACATGGTGAAAGACATTATGCTCTAATCCTGTAATTCCCAACGTGGGCGTTAATGCCCCCCGGGGGGCGATGGAATGTTCCAGGGGGGCGGTAGAAGTTACGGGTATAACGTAGGGTCCTATGGGTTAGATTGCGTTGGGGGGGGCGATGGGAGAAAAAAATTTCTGAAGAAGGGGGCGATGGAACAAAAAAAGGTTGGGAAACTATGCTCTAATCCATAGTTTACGTGGGCATTAACTCCCCCCGGGGGGCGATGGAATGTTCCAGGGGGGCGGTAGAAGTTACGGGTATAACGTAGGGTCCTATGGGTTAGATTGCGTTGGGGGGGGCGATGGGAGAAAAAATTTCTGAAGAAGGGGGCGATGGAACAAAAAAGGTTGGGAAACTATGCTCTAATCCATAGTTTCCCAACCTTTTTTTGTTCCATCGCCCCCTTCTTCAGAAATTTTTTTCTCCCATCGCCCCCCCCAACGCAATCTAACCCATAGGACCCTACGTTATACCCGTATTTTCTACCACCCCCCCCCCCTGAAACATTCCATCGCCCCCGAGGGGGCGTTAACGCCCACGTTGGGAATCACTGCTCTAATCGAAAACATCATGAGAAATAGTATTTAACTATTGAATAATTTCAAATTTTCTGGCAACTTTTACTTGCCCCGACAATATTTTTGGCTATAATTGACACAATTACTTGCATTTGACAATTTTTCTGGCTATAATTGATGTCGCCCCATATGGATCCCGATTTCGAATTTTCCGTATTTTTATGAACGATTTATAGCCAGCCTAGGTGTTTGTTGCGTTGCGTGTTTCGGTACTTTTCTACCGTAACACCTTTCGCGGACCGTATTGGGACATGGACCGTAATACTCTGACTGGGCACATTTGGCCCGCGGGACGGAAGTTCAAGACCCCCTAGATTAGAGGCCGTTCAAGTATTACGGCATCACCGATGGGGGAGAGGGAGGGAGCTTCCGATTTGCTGACTTTTGATGACAAGGAGGGGAGGGGGGGGTTTGGATAATGCTTACGTCATCAACCACCCTTGATAAAAATATGAAATATTGTTAATGACATCCTACTCAATATGCCAAAAACGAGAAAATACTTTTGATAGTTTGTGGGCAACACCTTGAAGTAACATCCCCCATATTGACAGAGCCACTTTAGTGACCTCTAAATGTTTCGCGGATCCAAGTGATCTGGAACTGTTACTGATCACTCAAGTGATCCGTAGTTATATGCCGCGGATCACTTAAATAATATGAGAATGAGCCGCGGGTAACTTGAGTGATGTAGAACCGCACCGGGGGCCACTTAAGTGCTCTAAAACTACGTCACATGCCACTCAAGGGATCTCTAAATGTGTCACGGATTGCTCAAATGTTCTGAAAGTGGGTCATTTAAGTGATCTGAAAAAGTGCCACGGGCCGCTTAAAATACTCTGTATTGCACCGCGGGTCACTTAAGCGATCTGTAAATGTGCCGCTTAGTTCATTTTTACAAAATTAGGTTTAAGGAGGGCAGGCCGCATCAGATAACTTCCCGGGGCCATATTTGGTCCGCGGGACATGGGCGTTTATGCGATTTATCATTATATGGCTTAGACGGTGGGTCGCTATGAATTTATTAAAGATAAATTTTGCGTCCATAGCCTTCAAATAACATTGAAATTAACAGAAATTAATTATAATGACATATAAAGGTATTTTCTTCCGAAATTTCAATTAAAATTTATTTTTTTTCATTAAAAAATGAATTTCTTTATCTTCGCCCCCCCCCCCACCATCCAGTGGCGTCTACAGGATTCAGAGGGGCAGAGCTGATGATGAAATTTTGCTGATAAGGGGGTGGAGGGCACAAATGTCTGAAAATTTGCTTAAATAATACTTGAACGGCCCCTGAATAAAAATTGATTCAAAATAAAGGAAGCAAAAGTTTGAAATTTCTTTGAATCAATGTTATTTAAAATGCAATTATAAAATTTGAAATTCCAAAATTTTCTAACTGAACAGTTTCCTGCTAGGAAACGAATGACTAGGCTGACCATATTTATACGGGAAATAAGGTCTGTAGGTGTGAAAAGACTGCCAGAGACACTGCTGTAGGTAATTTTCCTTTCTATCCTAAACCAACAAATTGGCCATTAATGGCTCTCACACACGCGCGCAGCGGTCTCGAAACCTCAAAAACCTCAGTCTAAGTATTAGCAACTTATTCTTCTAGTACCAATCCCTAGAAGAATAAGTTGCTTTCTTAAAAGGGAATTACTAACATTCGGATGTTGATTCATGCTTTATTCATGCAGTTATTCCTCGGGAGGAATTAAATATGGTAATTATGAGACTCTTCGGAGGACGGATGAAAAGGAGCCGACAAGTCATATCGAGCTTCGTTGGAGCAGTTCAAAATAACGTGACATACGATTTCATGCACACATTTCAATACAGGCCGTTTGCTCGATTTATGCTAATGTCAATATTGTGCGCATTATTTCAAACATGTTGATTTCACTTTCGACTAAAAGGAGCCGTCGAAAGGATAATTGAATCTTAAGCATCGCATCGCGTGTCCCAAAGCTGTGTAAAGTGATTTCCTAAGTTACTGAAATATTCAAGTCAGATGATTTGAGGAGGACATGCGCAGTAATTTCTCTCTTGACACATAAAGAGATTAGAATGGACACATGGCGTCCATTCGCAGTTTTATCACGTGTTAATGGCGTCGTAAAACACCCGTGTTGGCTAGTGATACGGGACAGGTATCGCAGAAATAATGTCTGCGCCGTCATCCTAATTTTCTCGAGGATTAAGTGCTGGCATGTTGTCCGTTCAAACAAATTAATTGACCGTCTGGAAGCCGAGTGTTATCATACCAGCCACCGGTTCGACGAGTGGACCCCGTAGGATACCGGTCAATAGGGCAATTTCACCTATTCTATCCCCTTCAAGAAGTGAGTTAAGACATTATATCGCAGTTCAAAAATGTATGTATGCACTTAGATGCTTGCGTATGATGTACGGGGGTGTCCGAAAAGAATAACAAGTGGTTGGTTTTAAAACTGAGGGAAAAAACAGAACAGACAGTTTACCTATTGGTAAAAATAATTTGAGAAAAATCTGAAAATTAAAATTTTTATGCAGCATATCTAGGGGGTAAAGCACACCCTTGGACGCATTTCTAGTGGCATGCTAACCGCGTACGCGTCTGTAGTGACGTGCATACCTCCTACGCGTATCTATAAGAAAAAACACCTCAAACGCATTAGTAGGAGCACGTTGACTTTTCTATTTCCCCGCCTATGGGGAATCGTATTCCTGCCACGCATGAAAAGGTTCACACCCACACTCCCTCTTTGGATGTCTATGGGAAAACACAACTCAAACGCATTTCCAGGAGCACGCGATTTTCCTGTTAGCATTTCTAACGATGCACACACAGCCTACGCATTTCTAGCTTGCTTCATCTATCGCGGGGTTCACACAGCTCCTATGCATACAGTGGGTCGCACACATTCCCTTCGCATATCCAGGAGAACAAACACCTTTCTAGGAGCACGCAAATCTCGAACGAATTCCTAGTGATATGCACATTTCGAATGCGGCTCTAGCAATGTGCGGCACTTCCTACGCATATCAAGGGGGAAAACAAATCTCGAACACATTTCTAGGACTCAATAAATCTTTCATGCATTTTTAATGCTAAGCAAACCTCGTGCGATCTTGTAATGATACGCTAACCCCGTACGCGCTTCTAATAATACCAAAACCTCGTATGCATTGCTAATGATAAGCAAACCTCGTACGCATTTTTAATGATTAGAAAATCTTGTACGCATTTGGAAAACAAACTCCAAACGCATTTCTAGTAATGAGCACACCTTAAACACGTTTCTAGTGATACTGAAACCTCATACGCGCGCATTTCTAATGATACGCAAAACTGTTCCGCTTATAATGGATCGCAAACGTCCTACATATACAGTCAAACCTCGTTAATGAGTCACTATTGTGAGAACAAAAATATGACTCAGTAAGCGGAGTGACTCGTTAAACAGAGTAAGCCCTCGCTGTGCCAATTCCTGCCTAAGGACAATTGGAACTTCCCAAAAGTGATCCGGTAAGCGCAGTGACGTGTTAACCGCGTGACGTACTAACGAGATTTGACTGTATCTAGAAGGAAAAACATACGGGAGAGTACGCAAATTTCCGAGGAGTATGTAAGCTTAATACGTACTTTTAAGAATACACATAACTCACATACTTTAAAAAGGTACGAACGCTACTACCCAGCATGCCCACCGAAGCGCGAGTTCTGACATATGTTGGGGTGATGCCACCTCCTGCACAATTCCAGCATTGACACTACAAGAACGAAAGTTTGGGAACACGCCACTGTTATATGTGGTTATACGACCCTTTTTTGAAAACACGCCACTGCTATAGTTATACGACCCTTTCCGACGTCATTTTTACGTCTCCGAGCACGTTCACTTCTGTACGCAGGGGCTGAGGGTGTTCGCCCGTAATATTACGGCTCATCGGTGTATAGTATCGATGAACAAAAGCATAAAAGCAATAGGCCGGTAAAAAATAACGCTGACCTCAGCAAAAAAAAAAAAAATCAACTGACCGCCATCGACAAAGTACGATCAATAGCGCAGGAAAAACAAATAAATAGGCCTAGTAAACACTCTGTATACAAAAATATAGGATCCAGTGGGGTAAGAGAAAGAGGACGATGAATTCCATTTTGTAGGAAAGGGCCAGGGCAGTATAAAAATACGCCACTGAATATGTGACACTCGAAAAAGGAGAAATGCCATCTAGTCTTGAGAATATTTGCTGACGTCAGCTTCGACATTTTATGTTTCTCGAATCTTCGATTTGCTGACATCGAGAGATTCGATGGATCACGGGAAGAAAAAAAAAATCATAGAATAAAATAGGAAATAGTTCGCGATTGATTTCATTCGGTCAATCTGATGGCCATTGATCGATCCGATCGATCGATCATTGATTGCATCTAGAAGAGATAACAGTAAAGAAAACTGTGTTTATATCGCTGTTGATATAAAAAAAAACACGATCGTTTCCGGGTATATTTATACGGAAATGTATCTCGATCGGTGATTTTTTATTGTTGAAAGTATCGTTTGAAATATTTGACAGTAATGATGTCGGAGAAATGATTATCAACTTTGTATTTTGTCAATGTATGATTTGTGGACTTGATGATGAATGGTCCTGTTCTCTGACTGGAGTTGAGTGTTTGTAGGTATCATTGTTATCGAAGGAATTTCATTCTGGCAATTGTTTGCTTTAGCTTCAACTCCGTATACAAAAAAATATAGTGGACTATGAGAAAAAGGACGACGAATGCCATTTCGTAGAGGCAGGGTCGTGTAAAAATACGCCACACTAACTGTTGTTTTCAAGAATGGTATAATGGAATAAATGTTTTCCTCCTCGGAGTGATGTTCTTTTCTCAAAGCTTTCAATTTTCTGAGGCAAAAAATGGTGTTCATTTCACGAGAATCTCCAGGAACATTGTTGCGACAAGTACTTTTTAAGCAACTGTTATGGTGAGTACTTTTCAAGCAATTGCTATGACGAGTACTTTTCAAACAATTGCTATGACGAGAACTTTTTGAACAATTGTTATGACGAGTACCATTTAAACAATTGCTACGAAAAGTATTGCAATTACGAGTATTTCCCAAACCATTCTTACGACGAGTACTTTCCAAATCATTGTTATGACGAGTACTTTCCAAATCATTGTTATAGTACTTTCCAAATCATTGTTATGGTACTTTCCAAATCATTGTTATAGTACTTTCCAAATCATTGTTATGACGAGTACTTTCCAAATCATTATGACGAGTACTTTCCAAATCATTGTTATGACGAGTACTTTCCAAATCATTGTTATAGTACTTTCCAAATCATTGTTATGACGAGTACTTTCCAAATCATTGTTATGACGAGTACTTTCCAAATCATTGTTATGACGAGTACTTTCCAAATAATTGTTATGACGAGTACTTTCCAAATCATTGTTATGACGAGTACTTTCCAAATCATTGTTATGACGAATACTTTCCAAATCATTGTTATGACGAGTACTTTCCAAATCATTGTTATGACGAGTATCCTTTAAACAATTGTTATGAGAGAGAAGTATTGCAATTACGAGCATTTCCCAAACCATTCTTACGACGAGTATTTACAAAAAAAAATCATTACGAAATCATTGAAAATAATGATGTTTGAGAGATGATCGTTGTCAACTTTGCATTTCGTCAATATATGGTTTGTGGACTTTATGATAGATGGTCCTGTTCTCTGACTGGAGTTGAGTGCTTATAGGTATCATTGTTATCGAAGGAATTTCATTCTGGCAATTGTGTGCTTTAGCTTCAACTCCGTATACAAAAAATATAGGATCCAGTGGGCTATGAGAAAGAAGACGATGAAAGCCATTTTGTAGGGGCAGAGCCGTATAAAAATACGCCACACCAATTGTTGTTTTCAAGAATGGTACAATGAAATAAGTGTTTTTCTCCTAAGAGTAATGTTCTTTTCTCAAAGCTTTCAATTTTCCGAGATAAAAATGGTGTTTATTTCACGAGAATCTCCAGGAATATTGTTGTGACGAGTACTTTTTACGCAACTGTTGTGACGAGTACTTTTCAAACAATTGTTACGAGAAGTATTGCAATTACGAGTATTTCCCAAACCGTTCTTATGGCGAGTATTTAAGAAAAAAATTCATTACGAAATCCTTGCCAAAACACCTAGGCTGACCATAGGCTGAGGGGCATTGCCCCTCAAGGTCAAAGGTGGAGCCAACTGATCTAATGTATGCAGTCGAATCCCGTTTTAACGAATACCGTTATAACAAAAACTTTTCTAATCCCAAAGATAAGTTTACATAGGAACAATGCAAAGACCCGGGATTCCTTTATAACGAAATTTCGTTTCAACGAAGTGATTTCTCCGGCCCCTTAGAATTTGTTATAACGGGATTCGATTGTAGCAATCAGTTCAAAATTTCGGTACAACAATCAAAACTAAAAATTCCACTGCCTAATTAGAAATATAGACAAGCGTACCCCAAAAAAAGAACAATGGTAAATAATGGGATAAATTTTGTAACTTTTTTGGAAAATTAATTTGCTTATATGTACAGGTGATTATACTGTCGAATCCCACTTTAACAAGTACCGTTATAACGGAAATCTCGTTTTAACGAAAACTTTTTCAATCCCCCAGATAATTTTAAATATGAACAATGTAAAAATCTGGAATTCCTTTATAACGAAGTGATAACCGCTGTGGTGGTCGAGTGGTTATAGTGCCGGACTCGTGATGCGAGGATCCGGGATCGAACCCCACAGTGGTGGTCGGCTGAAGTTGGTTTTCTGTGGTTCCCAACTTCAAGGCGCAAATGCGAGCCGATCTCCCCGTTAAAAAGTCTCGCCACAGAGAGCAACAGTCCTACAACGGTAAATCATTCAACCATAACACTTCACTCATAGTTAGTAAAACTGGGGGCAGATGACAGCACTACACATAACAAGCATTACACAGAAACAAAACTTTACGTCAGGTTGCACTACACGTACACGCACATTCCCGCATGTACCGATTCGTTGGGGGGTTCCGCGGGGGTGGGGGGGTGCATGTGTGGTGTAGCAGTAGTAGGTAGGGGCTCGGGGATCCATGATGTTCTTAAGTCAGCCACCTCGTTGGGCAATTTGCCTGTTGTGGCGTTGTATTTGTATTTGTATTTGATTTCTCCGGTCTCTTGGAGTTCGTTATAACGAAACGGAATTCGACTGTGCATATGAATTGCATCACCATCGTGCCGCCGCCCCCAGACGTTCAAGCCTATCTCCGCCTATGTTTCTGACCGGCGGACTGAAAATATCGTGCACCCCCTACCATACATGAAAATCAAGTCGAACCCACCCCCCCCCCTCCCAAAAATGCTAATTAAAATCTCAACTAAAACTTTCATTCAAAACAAATCACCCAAAAAAAGTTTTGTTTAAAAAAAATGCAGAAGACTTCCATTGTTGAGGGGGGTGGACGACAACTCACGTAGGTCCAAAAGTATTGTTTAAAAAAAAATGCAAAAATGCACAAGATTTCCATTGTTGAAGGGGGACAACTCACGTAGGTCCAAAAGTATTGTTTAAAAAAAAATCAAAAATGCACGAGACTTCCATTGTTGAAGGGTGAAAACTCACGTAGGTCCAAAAGTATTGTTTAAAAAAAAGCAAAAATGCACAAGACTTCCATTGTTGAAGGAGGACAACTCACGTAGGTCCAAAAATATTCTTTAAAAAAATGTAAAAATGCATGATTTCCACTGTTGAGGGGGGACAACTCACGTAGGTCCAAAAGTATTCTTTAAAAAAAATGCAAAAGACTTCCATTGTAGAAGGAGGACAACTCACGTAGGTCCAAAAGTATTCTTCAAAAAAAATGCAAAAATGCAGAAGACTTCCACTGTTGAAGGGGGACAACTCACGTAGGTCCAAAAGCATTCTTTAAAAAAAATGCAAAAATGCACGACTTCCATTGTTGAAGGGGGGACAACTCCTCACGTATACGTCCCATTCCATTTATTCCACATCGTAAAGCAGCAAGAAAACCGTGAATAGTCCAAGACATGATTCCGTAAAAAGAAGACACACACATATACAGAGTCCTGGCAAAAAAAAATAAGAAGTACCTTTACAAGGAGAAAAAGAGGCAGTTTTTTGCAACGGCCATCAAAATTCTTGGCAAGGCTTCTTCTTCTTCCTCTGGCGCTGGTACTTACTTACTTACTTCTTTATAAAGTAAGTCTTTAAGTACGAAGACGGGCTCTTTCTGATGCTTTTTCTCAAGTATTCCTATTTCGGTGCTTTTTTCTTAGTTTTACTTCACTTACATTCCGCGTGTTACAAGAGCTTTTGGGGGTCTTCAAGGACTTCGCGTGTGTGTGTGTGTGTAACATAAGCGGTCGAACAAGATTTTTCTTTCCTATCCTTCATTCATCTTAAGAAAACGAATGAAAGAAAAAAAAAAAAACCGCAGATTTTTTTTAAGACGGAGGAATATATAAGAAGATTAAGACGTTCAATCCACTTCTCTCCACTCCGCTCTGATATTTCTAGTACCTAGCTAGAGGCTAGTCCTATGGGGGGATATTTCCCAACTTCGTCTGTGTGGTGGCGTCTTGTGGCGTCTCAACGTGTGGTTGAAGGGGGCGGGGGCCCTTGAGGAAAAACAGGGACCGCAAAATTGTTGGATAATTTTATTGGTGATGAATTCTTTTTCTTCAGTTTTAAAATTATGTTTTGAATTTTGAAATTATTTGTTTTATGAATTCTAAAATTATTTTTCATGAATTTATAAAGCTATATTTTTCAATAATTCTGAAATGATTATTTTTTGGTAAATTCTTAAATTATTTTTTGGTAAATTCTGAAATTCGTATTTTTGATTTATTCTGAAATTTTTATTTTTTGATAAATTCTGAAATAATTATTTTTGATAAATTCGGAAATAATTATTTTTTGATAAATTCTGAAATTATTATTTTTTGATAAATTCTGAAATTATTATTTTTTGATAAATTCTGAAATAATTATTTTTGATTGATTCTGAAATTATTATTTTTTGGTGAATTCTTAAATTATTTTTTGATAAATTCTGAAATTTGTATTTTTGATTTATTCTGAAATTTTTATTTTTGATTGATTCTGAAATTATTATTTTTGATTGATTCTGAAATTATTATTTTTGATTGATTCTGAAATTATTATTTTTGATTGATTCTGAAATTATTATTTTTGATTGATTCTGAAATTATTATTTTTTGGTAAATTCTTAAATTATTTTTTGATAAATTCTTAAATTATTTTTTGATAAATTCTGAAATTCGTATTTTTGATTTATTCTGAAATTTTTATTTTTTGATAAATTCTGAAATAATTATTTTTTGATAAATTCTGAAATAATTATTTTTTGATAAATTCTGAAATAATTATTTTTTGATAAATTCTGAAATAATTATTTTTTGATAAATTCTGAAATTATTTTTTGATTAATTCTGAAATTATTATTTTTGATACATTCTGAAATGATTATTTTTAATAAATGCTGAAATAATTATTTTTGATAAATTCTGAAATAATTATTTTTGATAAATTCTGAAATAATTATTTTTGATAAATTCTGAAATAATTATTTTTGATAAATTCTGAAATAATTATTTTTGATAAATTCTGAAATAATTATTTTTGATAAATTCTGGAATTATTTGTTTTATCGATTTTGAAATTATTGTTTTCATTCGTAGAGAATTCATTCTTTTCATTTCTAAGATTAGTTCATTACTTATGTTTTAAAACTCGGAAATTATGTCTCAGTAATTCTGGAAACAGTTATATTAATTATTAGTTTATTTCTTTCATTAGTTATAAGTTTCATTATTTGTGAAATAATGTTTCATTAATTATCGAGGGTTTGATTCCTTAGTTCAGAAAAAAATACTTATTTTTCCAAATAATTATTTTCTAATTCATGCAGTCGTCTCCGACTTACGAACGGGCAAAACGTTAATTCCAAGCATTGTCCGCAGAGTTCGCCAACACGCAAACTACACGCGTGATTCTCGCATCTAAATTCAATTTTACTCCTCGAAATTTGGTGGTGGAGTGAAAATACTTCAAATTTTAGGTAACACTTAATCGTCCGTATATCAAATGATTCGATACAGTCATTATATAAAACTATTCACGACCTATCGTACGGGTAGTTGTAGCAGAACGGTCACTATACGCGTCGTTTCACGCGTCGAGCGTTGACTGTTAACATATTTTCGGTTCAAATTCGCGATTTTAATTTTGAAACCGTAGAAAATGTACTACCACGAAGATCAGGCCCAGGTTAGTAATGAATTGTGCGTTTCTCGGCCGTAGAAGCTCCTATGGGCAGTAGTAGAGAAATTAGAGTTAGCCCGTAGGAGCTTCTACGGCCCAGAAACGCACAATTCAGTATTACTCAGGCTTTCGGGCTCATCCAAGGAAATGAGTCATTCCGGAAAGTACTACAGTAGTTCGTAAAACAGTGACTTTCAGTGACTCATTAAGGATAAGGGGCCGTTCGAATGTTACGTCAGCAGATTTTTAGCCATTTTCGACCCACCACCAGTCAGCAAAAATCATCGTCAGCAAAACCCTGACCCTCTCCACCCTTGTCCGCAAAACTTCTTCAGCTCTGCCCACACACTTGGGATCAGAGAAGTACGCAGGATTCATTGCGAACCACCCTCGAAGCTGTATATGCTCAACCTATGGCTCACGGACCAAATGTGGCTTTCTAGTTATCATATGTGGCCCGTCACCTCACGCAAACCTGAATTAGTAAAAATACTAAATGTGCCACTTTGTTTAGTATCTTGTAAAACTCTACTAAAGAAAGAGCGGCACATTTACAGAGCGTGTAGTGACCGATGGCACAACGCCAGAGCATTTAAGCGGCCCGTGGCGCATTTTCAGACAACTCAAGTAGGCCCGTAGCACATTCACAAATCACTTGAGCGACCCGCGGCGCAATTGCAGAACACTTAAGCAATCCGTGGCACATTTAGAGACTCCTTAAGTGACATGTGACACAGTTTTAGAGCACTTAAGCGACTCGCAGTGCAGTTCGACATCACTCAAGTTGACCGCGGCACATTCCCAGATTGACAACTGACTACGTGCGGGGCACTTTTCTTTAAATACACTGACTTCCCCAAAACAAGTGGGGTTTCTATCACAAAATACTGCACGAAATAAGGAAATCTAGTGTAGAAATTTCTGAAATATCTCTAAAACCCTTTGAGATATTCTAAATTATGTGCTCGAAATTGGCTCATTTTCATTACTTACGCCAGACATTGTGTAATGAAAATCACACACAGTTTATTTGAATAGTTTGCATTCACTGCACAGATAACACACATTAACTGGAACACTGTTGACAAATTTCATGAGACTATCTTGCACACAGTTTTTGAGGAATTTGGTTTCTCGTGGAATAAAGTAACGAAAAAAAATGAATCTTCAAAAAATTGTTTGTTGCCTTCGAAGCCATTGTTACAGGTGATTTAAATCAGCCATAACTTTGTTGTCACTTATCGCACGTATACAAAAATAAAATAGTTTGGATTCTGTGTGAAACATTCTTCCAAATGAATTTATAAAACCATTTTCGAAAAACAAAATCATCATTTGAATGTATTCAGTTGCCTTGAGCGATCCGCGGCATACCTACAGACCATTTGAGTGACGCGCGGCACATTCCTAGAGCTCTTAAGCGGCCCGCGGCACATTCCTATAGCACTTAAGCGGCCCGCGACATATTTCTAAATCACTAAAGCGGCTCTACGCAGAACTTATCACAATAGGGGAGGTTATTAGTTCAGATGCCCGCAAACTACGGAAAGGTTTTTCTCGTTTTTGGCAATCTCGGTAAAGATGCCATTGAGAATATTTGATATCTTATAAAGGGTAGTTGATGACGTAAGCATCCCCCCCCCCCATGAAAGTCAGGGCATCCGAAACATTTCCCCCGGCCCCCATGGAACCTGACGTAATACTTGAATGACCCCTAATAATCAGTACGGTATTTGCATATGTCTTCTTCCCTACATAACCATCAAACAGAGATCAACGGACTTCGCACACATGGTACATACATACATACAAACTCCCCACTGATAGGACAGCCAAGATTAAAAATGGATACTTTCATGTCTCTCTTTCTGGGGTTAAAAATCTCTCTGGAAAGATAGATACACAAGAGGTTCTCTGTGCACATTTAGATACGGAGGAGGTTGAAGGCCGAAGATAAGGCGGCCTAATCTTCCACGATGCCTAGAGATAAACACTGTGAGTAAATTTACTTGGAGAAGTGTTAATGAGCGACTGAAACCCCTCGAGCAGCAGCAGCAGCGTCTGGCAACTTGATAACCAGCCAATCCCACCACCTCTGAAAATAGATGCAGAAAAATATGTCATTGGTATAAACACCAGTCGAGATCAAAAAACCTCTTCACACCTTTCTTTAGAGGTTTCTGCTGCAATTTAGGGTTCGATGTACGCTTCCCCCCCCCCCCTCCCCATTGGAGCATCGCGTGCAATTCTCGTAACGGTTGGGTTTTCGGGCTATAACGTAAACTCCATGTCTGTTTACTTTCTTTGCTCACTGTATACAGAAGCAGGCGTTTTTTGGTTGTTTTTTTCCCATGATTAATTGATGCTCCAGAATGAGAGAAAGCCTGGTAATGTAAGCATTTTGAAAAGAACTCTCTATTGAGCAGTACCTGCCGTCGTGATGTTCTACTTGCCGTTGGCATTCAATTACACAGAGATTCATTTTTACTAGTGGCAACAATGCTGCAGAGATTCCTTGCGGCGACCACTATGGCGTTTATGCCATAGGTCAGTTCACTGATTCACAACCTGTGACAAGTGACAGGCTATTCAATGATACGCGAGAAATAAATCAGCAATGGCGAGGAAGAAGTTAAGCAAAAAAAAAAAAAAAAAAAAATAGCAGAACATCGGAAAACTTTTCACGCGTCGCCCCCTATCTCAACGCATTTTTAGGGGTAAACGCACCGCATCAACGCAGCCCATTTCTGAAAGTACGCAAGTCGAATGCATTTCTATGAGCACAATGCGTTCGTAGGAGTACACACGAGCTCAACGCATTTACGTCGTAGGAGTAGATCCGAGCTCAACTATAACTACTATGGACGTACGCCTTAAACTGAACGCATTCCTAGGACTACACGCGAGTTGCATGCATTCCTAAAAAGTACGCGAGAGCTCAATGTATTTCTAGTATTTTTAGGAGTACACGCGAGCTCGACGAATTTCTAGGAATACACGCGAGCTCCATGCATTTCTAAAAAGTCCACGTGAGCTCAACGCATTCCTAGTATTTCAAGGAGTACGTGCGCACTCTCAACGCATTTCTAGGAATACCAACCGCACAAACTCATCACATTTTTTAGGGGTGCCTACTTGCTTAACGCACACATTTCTAGGATTACACACAAATCCCCCAAAGTATTTCTACTATGAAAGTATGCACGAGCTGCATTCACTGCAGTGCTTCATTTCCCGCCACTGGCGACTTTTCATTGATAAATGGCCACTTTGATCTTTAAAATTCATATAAGAAAGCCCGATAATAAGCAGTGACACGCAACCAGTGGTGCTATGGGTGCTCGAGGACCCACAGTATCCAGTAGCACAGATCCGAGTAAACCCGGGAATTTATTCCCAAATCGAAATTCCAACCATAAAGCTCAAACTGAGCGTCCACAGATCTAAAATATCTCCAACGCCCCCCTGACAAATAAAGGGTAGCCATCAGAAATATTCTATGCCATCCCAAATCAAAACATTTCCAGACTTTCGGATTAATATGAATCTCTTAGAATATTAATCCTAAGAGGAATTCTCTCTCTGAGGAAATTGTTCCAAGTCTTGCGCAAGTCGCATTGTCCATTATTATTATAAATAAGGGACGGGGTTAAGCCTAGTTTAATAACTTTGCAAATCACGTCGTTCTGTGGGCGCTTGGGCGATCATATTTGATCCGTAGTCATGGCGCAGCTTCATTAACTATTGCAGAATTCCATCCGATAGAGCCAAGTAATATACTCAAACTCGAATGCCAGGGCCCCTCCCAACAGCAACAGCAGCTGCCGCAGCAGCGGTGATGATTGGGAAAAGGAGGATATATTGAAGACCGAAATGGTGCTTTTATACACACACACACGCGCCACGCTCATATATTCACTCCCTTGGCTATGTATGCTACCCTGTGTCTTGCAGCTTCACGCAGGACTACCTTCTCGGGGGTGGTTTATTCATCGACTACTACCCTACACTGCCACCACCACCACTGCACAAGAAGCCAGTCGGTAACTGAAAATTTGCACGTAATTGCTCTTATAAGGGACTCTTTCCCTCCGGAACTGGAATTTCTTGTGGTGGAGACGGGAAGGCCTTTCCTGCTGCAAGGATATTGGAGTCTTAGGCTTTTTTTTTTTTGCTGTTACGTTCTGAACATGGCCATGATGATGATGGCGATGACTACCCTCTGGAACTATTATTTATCATCGAATGGAGTTATTGGTGGATTCGAATGTACGTCGTCAGCAGGACATGTTGCCAGTTGCAATTTTGTTTCTGCTTCTCCTCTCGTCAATATTGAATAGGTATTTTCTTCACCATGGATTGTTTCCGATAATTTTTCTGATATAATTTGAAGAAGGGGGGGGCGCCGGCATCGGTGCGAATTAATTTTCTTCCCAATGTTTTCCCCAGCATTAGTGGCTGCCATCATCATGTACTGACCAGGGTTACGAATAGGAAGATTCTGATGTTCCGAAGCTTTCCGACAATGATCATCGCAGCACGAAAGATTTGACAAATCGAAAAAAAAAATTGGGAGACAGCCAAATTTCCATGGAGCCAAACATTATTTAACCACTTGACGTACAAGCTTTTGGCAACAAACTTGGATATTTTTTTTTCCCTATTTTAAAAATCGGCGATAAATCTGGTAAACTCGCCCTAACCTAACTGCACGTAAGAAAAAGAAAGGGAGAAAGGAAAAAAAGGATAAAGTACAATAGATAAGGTAAATAAGAGAGCTTTTCAGTTCCTTTTCACCTTCACTCCACGGGTTCTCTTTCGCTCTTATGTTATATGGTTTATTTGGATTAACTCTTAGTGCATTAATTTTACCAAATTTAAATAGAGGAATGCCGTGATAAGAGGGGGAAAGGGGTGAATAACCACCCAGGTTCTTTTATAGTTTCTGAGATTGTATTATTACCAAAAAAGAAAAGCTATCTCAACAAGTGACAGGATACAGTGAATCAAGCAAGACAACATTTCAATAATTAAGAATTTAATTTTTCAAAAAATGAAACATTGGTTCTAGGGGCCCCTTATGGAACGAAATTACAGAGATATTAATTGCTGTACATGGACACACCGCGAACGGCGGCATCCCTGGGCGAAGATCCAGGATTTTGGACATTATCGTCAGATGACGGAGCCAACAAAAGGTGGGGGGGGGGGGTATCCGAAAGATAGGTAAATTTAGAGTACTTTACCGAACTGTCCCACGGAGGATGAAGACCTCAGCACATTCTCGTGTGGAATGCGAATCGTCTCAGGAAGACGGAAGGCAGGTGTCACCCACTGGAGCGGTTCGGATGGATCCATGGTGGTGGCTGACCGGTCGCTCATAGATGAAGAGCCGAATTTTCCGTCTTCACTGGTGACATCTAGAAACTAGAGCTCGGCACTGGTTGTTGATCCATGCTGATGTCCCGGTGGCTGGCTGATATCGTTCGTCGGGATGTGTCGCTCTTTTCAGTCGTTTACTGGTAATGTCTGGAGCTCGGCATCTTGGCAGGTAGTAAGGCCACGGCCCTGTCGCTGACCCATGGCGATACCGGCTTTCGCAACTTCCTCCCGGATGGTTGAGGGAGGGGAGTTTTTTTTTTTTTTCAGTCGTGGGCAGGAGGATTGTCCGGACTTACGGGGGAGTAGGTGGCGAGGAGACCACGCAGCTTCAGGAGTGCACGTCCTACCTCAACCTCTCTCTGTCCCCAAACCTCAAAAAGGAAGCCTCGTCTTCGTCAACTCCTCTCTGGACCTTCAACTTTCCGGCCTTCCGATTGGAGGCGGAGGGGTCACCAGATAGCCACGTCATGTCCTCTCGATGAAAACGCGCGAAAATGGTGACTCACCCCTGGGGGGAAGGGAGAGCAAGCAAAGTTTCATGTCGAAACACGATCATGATAGAAATCTGGAATTTGATGAAATTTGAATTTCTGCTGAAATTATGAGTTGAGAGTTCTGAGATCTTGAATTCGATTTCTTGATTTCATTCCCCGTCGAACGAGACCAATCGCTGCGTCGACGGAACGGGGTTAAGTAAGACAAAAGAGGAATTTAACAATTTTAAAATTTATAAAAATTAATACAATTTTCAGCCTCGCTGAAACATAATTAATAAGAGTAATTAGTGACTGTGTAGTGTTTGTTTTTACGTGTGGGCCACATATGAATAGGGAGTATTTACGTACGTGTGTGTGTGTGTGTATATGACGAATGAGTTATAATGCCGGACTCGTGATGCGAGGATCCGGGTTCGAACCCCACAGTGGTGGTCGGCTGAAGTTGGTTTTCTGTGGTTCCCAACTTCAAGGCGCAAATGCGAGCCGATCTCCCCGTTAAAAAGTCTCGCCACAGAGAGCAACAGTAAATCATTCAACCATAACACTTCACTCATAGTTAGTAAAAAAAAAAAAGCTGGGGGCAGATGATAGCACTACACATAACAAGCATTACACAGAAACAAACTTTACGTCAGGTTGCACTACACGTACACGCACATTCCCGCATGTACCGATTCGTTGGGGGGTTCCGCGGGGGGGGGGTGCATGTATGGTGTAGCAGTAGTAGGTAGGGGCTCGGGGATTCATGATGTTCTTAAGTCAGCCACCTCGTTGGGCAATTTGCCTGTTGTGGCGTTGTATTTGTATTGTATTGTATAGTATAATAAATAATAATCACAAAAATAATAACACTACACCTTCCATTTTTCCCATTCTCCATAACACTTACATGTATATATGTTAGAAAGATACATAATGTGTGTATGAAAGAAATCACCAACAGGACCATAGAAAGAAAGGAAGGGAAGAAAAAGCAACTTCATTTTTGATAGCATTGCTACCAACTTTTGAGAATGAGAATTCGGGAGGTCCTTCGCGCGGATCGAAATTCCGTACAAAAATAAATGTAAAAGAGATCTTTCAAATAATTTTAGGGATTTTTCCTTAGTAAAAAGGAGATTTTGGGGATATTTTTCCGTTACAAAAACTAATTTTTCCGGTGCAAAACCGATTTCCCGCGCAACCCATCGCGAATCATGGCCAACCAGTAGGTTAAAGTCCTTGGGTTACTCAAAAATCAAATCTGACAAACCGAAAAATCTCCGTCGGGCGCGATCGTGTCAATTTTTGATTTCGAAAGGCCGGATTAGCGCTTGCTTATTGGCGAATTTTGTGTTTTCTCCCCAAAAATGAAATATATTTTTTGTGATTTGAAGGAATGGCGACTGTTTGCAGCAACGCTTATGAGAAGCAACAGTTCTTTTTTTTGGGGTAAATTATTCAATTTTAGATATGTTAGAAATTATTCTACTTTAGAATAATTTGTTTCCCTTATATACAGGGATTTTTTACTATCACAGGCGAAATTCGGGAGATAAAATAAGGAGGTAGAGTAGAAATTCGGGAGCCCTCCGGAAAATTTGGGAGACTTGGAAACTATGTGATAGGGTTACTATAAAATTTCGCGATGGCGAAGAGGGAAGGGAAAACGCAGAACTTGTTTGAATTTGTTCTCCTGGCATTTGGGGACCATTCAAGTATTACGTAAGTAGATTTTCAGCCATTTTGGACCCCTCCTCCTCCTTGTCAGCAAAACACTGCCCCCCCCCCCCCCGTCAGCAAAATTTCGTCAAAAGCTTAAAATATTTCATATCTTCAAAAAGGGGTGGTTGATGACGTAAGCAACCTTCAAACCCCCCTCCCCCTCTTGTCATCAAAAGTCAGCAAATCCGAACCTCCCCCCGATACTGACGTAATACTTGAATGACCCCTTGGACGCGGTATTACGTCCGTGATCGTAAGGGGGGGGGGGGTTAAGCGAGGGGGCGGCGGCCTTTTTTTAGACTTTCCAGGACTTATTGGTTTTTCTAAATGTTATTGGAAAGAGTTACAAAAGTTCTCAAAATGACGTGTGGTCCCCCCAGACTCTAATTTAGTCATCAAACAGAATTTTTTCGGTGCCAATACTGGTTTCTTTAGTAGCCATGGTGACCTGGCAGCAGGGATTCATCAAGCCCTGGCAGTGTGTATGTTTCTTCTTTTTCGCTGTAGAAGGTGCTCTTCGCCCTGATCGAATGTTGTGCATTTGAACCTCCCCCCAGACCGCAATTATGGGAGAGCGGGGGGGGGGTGTGCTACCACGAGTACCGTGCCAGAGAAAGGGTGCGTCGAAACAGATGTTTGCTGCGGCTGATCAACTTTGCTGTTAGAACTAACTAGTGTGTCTAACTTAGTGTGTCTAACTTAGAGTGTCTAAGGATTGAATTTTTTTTAGCTAACCAGATTTAAAGATGTCTTTTGGTCAGTCTCTGCTCAATGTAACAAGATAATATCCTCCAAGCTTCACATATCGTCTCTGATTTACCTCTAAAATAAGATCACAGTCTTTCGCCGATGCTTAAATCGTCTTCATACACAATTTAGTCTTTTGCGGATGTCCTAATCGTCTTCATACACAGTTTAGTATTTTGCGGATGTCCAAATCGTGTTCATACAGTGCAGTCGTTTGCGGATGTCGTCTTCAAACAGAAGTCGATCGTGCGCTTCACGGCTGATATCGGACATACCAGGTGACCACACGTCTCGATATCACGACCGAGTTTTGAGTTGTCATCACAGGGAACGTAAAATCTTGTCGTAAGAAAAGCAGAATTGGAACGTGGATTTTCCGTAAAAATCAGGTAGATGCGCCCCAGTTTTGACTCATCGAAATTCGATCATTATATAATCAAAACTTCTTTTCAAACTCTACGGATAAGATTCTCGAACGGGCATAATGTAACGAAACTAAACCGTAACTTAATAAAAAGCAGCAAAATGAAGCGCCATGAAGCACCCTTTTCAAGAATCCAACCGATTCGATCCAGCTTCTGTATGTATGTGCGTGTCTGTGTGTATGCATCGTTACAACAGGCACTTAAGGAAGTTATGGCCACTTGTAATTCTGAGACGGTTCGACAGGGGTTAAAAATGCGTGGGACAAGAAAACGACCATTGCCTGCCTCTGCCCGTGTGCAACTCCAAAAGAGATTTACAACTCACATAAGGGCTCTCACTTTTATGGCGTTTTGTACTAGCCCACAGCCCACGCACCATAATAGGAAAAGCCATTGGATGGAGAGAGAGAGCGAAAGAGAGCCCAGAAAGCTATTCCGGCATTTCCCTTGCACAAAACCCCCCGAAAAGACCAGAAAAAAAAAAAGTAAATTCGGCCTTGACACGGTCGTCGTAGAAATAAGTAGCTGTCTCATGCCAAGCACGTATTCCCAAGTCTCTTCTCCCGCTGAGCTTTGGAAAGTGCTCCTAGCCCCATTCGGCTTGAAGCTGTAAAAAGGAACCTCTACGAGAAATGGCATCTCATTCATTCGAGAGGATGGAAGAGGAAAAAAAAAAAGGCAGTTGCGTAACCGTAATATAAATTAATCAGTACGATTTAATCACTTTCTTAATTCCGTTACGCCGTTGACAGATTTACGACAGGGTCCTCAATTTGTAACCGAGAGTCTCTCCTATTAACAAGCAAGTTAATGTCAATCACGCGGAATAAGAGTCACAAGTGGTGGGACTTTAAAATTTCTCAACTACACCGGTTATTATTAAAAAAAGATCGTAACTAATAAAATGTTCGGAAGTATATTGCGAGAAAAACCTTAAACGTCAATCACAGTGGTGACACTTCTGTTGCTGCTGTTTTAAACGGGAAGCCAGCTCGAAGTTGGAGAGTACCGCCCCCTAGCGAAATAATTCTCAGTTTCGGACACTGAAAGGATGAATTCACTCGAGGGTGTCCCAGAAGTCTACAGCTGAAATAAGAGGGGGTGATAGTGCCACCACAAAAATAAAAAAATACTTCTACAACGTAGCCACACACACACACACAGGTCGTAAATAATTTTTCTTTTCAGCGCATGTTAACATGCCGTTCATATAAGCCGCTGGTGCGAAACCAAATTCCTGAAGTAACTCTGGGAGTGAAAGGAAAAGAAATACCCCCTCACTGAACAAACCGTTAGAAAAAAGAGGAGACAATTTTCCCCCCTTCCGTAATTGCCCACGGCAGGAAGGAAGAAATTTCCCTGTCACACCTCATGAGTAGGGTTGCCATATTTCGGTGACTTCCAAAGTGGATTAATGCAGAAAACCAAAAATTAATGCACTTTCAAACTGTAGTGTCTGTTCACTGATTCTGCCAACTGCAAGCATCTATTTGCTAATGCTGTCAAACTGGAGTGTGTATTCACTGAAGTCGTCAAACTGTGAGCGTCTATTCACCGATACTACTAGAATGTGAGCGTCTATTTTCGCTTATGGTTCCAACCGCGACTGTCAATTCACTTACATTGACAAACTGTAGCAATTCGCATATACTGCCAAACTGCGGGTGTCTATTATCGGATGATGCGAAACTTGAAGCGTCTACGATGCTGCAAAACTGTAGCATCTATTCACAGATATCTCCAAACTGCAAAGCGGCTGTTTACAGACGCTGCCAACTAAGAACGTCTATTCTTCGATGCTGCCGATACCGCGGCAGTCTATTTGCCGATACTTCCAATCAATGAACACATATTCACTGATGTTGCCAATTGCGGGAGTCTACACGTCAATGCCAAACAGCGAGAGTCCATTGACCGATGTTTCCGAAACGAGAGAGAGAGAGAAGAGTCGCTTTACCGATATTTTCAAACTGCTATCGTCTTCTCACCGACACTGCCAAACTATATCGTCTACTCAATAACACTGCCAAACTATAGCGTCTACTCAATAACACTGCCAAACTATCGTCCATTCCCCGATGTTTCCAAAGTACGAGAGTCTATTCACCGACGCTGTCAAACTGTGACGTCTATTCACCGACACTGCGAGCGTATATTCGCAAATCCCACGAAAAATTAGAATAACTAAGTTTTTCCCTCTGATTCGGCTCCCGATTTCTTTTTTATCCCATTAATAAAATTCTTAAAGCTACGAAAACCTTGATACAGTTGGTGCCTCACAAATCGCGCTCGAATTTCGCAGGAATGCGCATGCGCGAAATAGACTCGAATTGAAGTAGACTTCTAAAAAAAAAACATTGTCTGACAATTTGACATTAACACGGCAACGAATCAGCGTTGAGTTGCCAGGCACCACTCAAAAACTAACCAGTCTTCATCCGGGCAATCACCATAAAAATTCCACGGTCGAATCGCCCAACACACATATTGCCCATTCCGAGCCATAATACCATCACTATTTACAAAACTCCAAGAGCGTGAAATGACCACGGGAATATTGTCAAAAATAAATATAAAAGGCGCGTACACGGACAATATCCGGGTGAGCCATCAATTTCCTCGAACGTAATGAAAAAAACCATTTACATTCGTATTTACATTATCCCTCCATACAATTCGGTATAACAGCAGCTTATTTCGGTTCTCAACAGGATATTTAAAAACAGTTTTATTTTTACCACTATTATTGTTATTTAAAGAATGTGGTCATTTCACCTCTCGGAAAAGATAAATGGCACCAAAATTCTTTTCAAACGAGGCTTTCTTTTTTGGTGCCTTGCCCGGGCCAAAAAAAAACTTGTTCTCAAAAGTGACAACGAGCCATTCACTGAGAGAACAAAAAGAAAAGGTGACCTTTTCTGAGAATTATACGGAAAAGTTCCGTATTTTCTGACACGATTTGGTTCAAAATGGAGAGATGTTATCCCAGGGAAGTTATTATCGCTATTATATGAAATAAAATTCACCAACAACACATACACTAACAGGTGCGAACAAAAAAAACAGACTCCAATTTAATTGGTCACTTGGAGTCCGGTTTCCGGCAGACAAGGGTTAAAAGCGTCTCACGATCTAATTCGTCGATATGAAAATTTAGGGATTTTTTTTTCAAAGGGGTCGTAGGTAAAAATTTACTGGATCAAATGGATCCTTCCGTATTTTCCGACACGATTTGGTTCAAAATGTAGACGTTATCCCTAAACAAATGATTATAAAGTTAAATTCACTGACAACATACACTAACAGAAAGATTCCAATTTAATTGGCCACTTTGAGTCCGGTTTCCGGCAAACCAGAGTTAAAAGGCTCTCACGATCTAATTCATAGTTCCCTAAACTTTTTGTTCTATCGCCCTTCCTCATCAGAAATTTCTTCCCCTAATCGCCCTCAACTCAAGTCAGCCCATAGGATCCTATGTTAAGTCCATAGCTTCTATCGCCCCCCCCCCCATCCTCGGACCATTCTATCGCCCAACGGGAGCGATATTGCCCACTTTAGAGAAACACCGATCTATTTCGTCGATATGAAAATTTGGGAATTTTTAAAAGGGGTCGTAGGTAGAAATTTATTGGATCAAATAGAGCTAAATTACGTGTGGATACTTTCAGAAATTTGAATTTGATTGTTATTTACCCTTTAAGCGGCAAAATCAGAAATCACTAACACCCCCCCCCCCACAAAAAAAAAATTAAATATATTTTGTTCAAATTAATTAGGGTTACTCCAGATTTTAAGCAGGTGCAAAATAAGGAGGTATAGGAAAAAGTTTTCCATTGAGAAATTATTTTTATAAAATATCTAGGCTTGTCAATGATAAAATAAGGGGTTTTTATAGACACGAGATATCTCGTGTTTGCCGCTTAAAGGGTTGAAAAATTGTTCTTAAATTCGCCAATAGGGAGTATAATCTAATCCTGAATGTCCTGAATGTTTTAAGAATTTATTCATTGAATATAAATCCTAAAACTTTCTTAGAATGCAAGATTTACTCACAAAATTACTAAATAATATTTTTTTTTTTAATTTAATAAAACTACTAATATACCGAAATTAACTATGTAAACAATTCCCGTGGAACTTTCTTTACGTTCCATGGACCTCTTCCCAATAATTTTCTTTCAATTTGTAAATTTTTTTCAATACCTGAAATTTTTTATCATAAAAAAAAATTTACTTTTCTTAAAAGAAAAAAAAAAATACGAAAAAGTCATTCATGAAATTAAATTCATTAAATTTAAAATTATTGTGTTCAAAAGAAAGTTTTTTTAATCTTATAAATAAAAAAATTGGAATTTAAAATTTCGAATAAAGAGATTAATTTTTCTCACTTTTCATAAACTTTCCGATTTCTTTAAGATTTTTAAATTTTTATCAAAAAAAGTTTGTTTCATTCAAAAAAGAAATTTGAAGACATTATTTTCCGTTGCATAAAAAGTTGTTTCGAAAATTATCTTGGAAATTTTTTATAAAAACAAAAATTTTCTTCAGAAAAAAATGCGAAAAAGTCAATTTTTCAATGTAGAAATTGATAATAACTTAAATTCATTTAGTGAATTTAATTTTACTTCTTTTAGTGGGCCTTTACATTGTATTAATCTCTAATACAATTTCTGTATTACGAAAACAAACTAAAATTTAAAAATTAAGGAAACATTGCTAACAACAATTGACTTTGCGCCGCTGTGGTGGTCGAGTGGTTACAGTGCCGGACTCGTGATGCGAGGATCCGGGTTCGAACCCCACAGTGGTGGTCGGCTGAAGTTGGTTTTCTGTGGTTCCCAACTTCAAGGCGCAAATGCGAGCCGATCTCCCCGTTAAAAAGTCTCGCCACAGAGAGCAACAGTCCTACAACGATAAATCATTCAATCATAACACTTCACTCATAGTTAGAAATACTGGGGGCAGATGGCAGCACTACACATAACAAGCATTACACCGAAACAAACTTTACGTCAGGTTGCACTACACGTACACTCACATTCCCGCATGTACCGATTCATTGGGGGATTCCGCGGGGGGGGGGGTGTCGCAGTAGTAGGTAGGGACTCCAAAAAATGGCTCGAGGATCCATGATGTTCTTAAGTCAGCCACCTCGTTGGGCAATTTGCCTGTTGTGGCGTTGTATTTGTATTTGAGGAAGAGGTAGAAGTAAAAAAACTTTGATAATTTTTTAAAATTTTTTCCTCTCGGCTTCCCATAAATATTTTCGGCCATGCCGTGTGTATCACGTTACGGCTAACCAAATGTGTACAAAGGCCGAACAAACTGCGCGATCCCTACGGGAATCACTCACACGGGGAAAACAATCCTAAAATAGGGATCGCAATCATCACCTTGTCGACATTCGGAGCAAATGGACGCTCTGGAAATGCCCGGAAGTGCATTCTTCTATCGTGTAAAAAAGGTCTAAAAATAAAGCGTTTTTAAGCACTGAAGACAGTAAAGAGCCATCTGTGGTGCGTTAATTGATGGATAACAGCACTTTGCCTTCTCTTCCTTGAATTTCTATTCCTGTTGCGCAATAAAAACAATTTCCGAATGCGTAGTTTGTCCGATTCGAATACAAACTCGGTTATAACGACGCTGAAGATTCTGTGAAATTTTTTCGTTATATATAAACGAGGTTGATGTTTCTTAAGACATAGTTTATGAATATTATAATTAGATGCTGTCAAGTACTGTGCGTGACGTCACAATGTCAGGGGTGACCATATCAAGCGAGAAAAATACGGGAAGCCTGGTTCTCATCAAAAATGTTGCCAATAATCGGCGAATATAGCCAAATATTGTTTAAACCTTAGTTGAAACAGAGCCACGGGGACAAATGAAAAGCATAGCAAATATATGTGAGATGAATATTTACAGTCACATTCATTATAACACAATTTATAAACTAAGAAAATCACCTTTATCTGTGATTTTAGTAAAGAGACATAAATTTCGTCAAAAAACACGGGAAAAACGGGACATTTTATCGGAAAGGGGGGGAAAAAGTCGGGAAGTGCGAAATTATGGAGGGAAACACAGTAAACAACGAAAACTGTGTCACTGTATCGAAGGAGTCCGTGGCAATTTCATGGACGTTATAAGCGAGGTTCATTAACATTATTCTCCATGGGGATCAGTTCGGACCATTAATTATTCATGTTAAAACTGAGTTGCCGTTGCAATTGAGGTCGTGATAATCGACTTTCACTGTACATGCGCGGGTACATATTTACTTATAAATAAATAATAGTCCATTAGGACTAGACAGACCTCGGTGGGGGGGGATGCCCCGGAGATGGCGAAATTGTAGGAGGGAACAAAAAAAAACGCTATAAATCAGTGAATTTTACAGTGAGGGTGAGCGGATATAATCAAATGCTGCCAAATGCTATGTATAACGTTGCTATGTCATCAAGATCGGGAGGGGGTGGCCATATTGGGCGAGGAAAATTGGGGTTCATAAATACAGGACGCCGATTCTCAATAAAAAATATTGCCAATAGTGGGCGAAAGTGCCAAATATTCCTCATAAACAACCTTTGGCGAGAAATACAGTGATACAGCAAGTCTGCTGAAATGTATTTGACATGGGAAAAATGGAGCATGGCAAATATGCGACATGAATATTTATAGTCATTTTCATTATAACACAATTTATATACTAGTAAAACCTCTCATTTTTGCGGACACCGGCGAGACAAAATAGTTCGTCCGTAAAAGAGGGGGTGGCGGTTAATCATGGGTTCGAAATGCATACTTTTATTGCAATTTATTATTTGGCCGTAAAAGAGGGATGATTGCATCTGAGGGGGAGGGGGATTGTCCGTTAAGTGGGGTTTTACTGTATTATGCAAATTATCTCATCTATGATTCTAGTAAAGAATAATTAAAATAAATTTCGTCCAAAAAAAACGGGAGAAAAGGGCATTTTTCGGAATGAAGAAAGTCGGAAAAGGCGAAATTACTGTGAGTTACAGTAATGTCCCGTATACGGGTCATGTCGATTAGCAGCACGTCGGAGCGCCTAATAACTTACGCAATTCAAAAACGCCATGAAACAACGAGAAAATTTGTCGTTATATATCCGAGTCCGTGGCATTTTCATGGACGTTATAAGCAAGATGCATCAGCATTATTCTCTATAGGGGGACTCACTCCAAACCATCAATTATTTATTTTCCTAATTTTTTCACCAATTCGGAAATTATTTGTTGAAAAAATTATAAAATTATTTCTTTCAGTGATTCTGAATTTTCATCAGTTCTGGAATTATTTCTTTCAATTATTCTAGAATTACACTAAAATCTCTGTTTCGCGGTAACTTGGGGGGGGGGGAATTCGTACGTAAAAAAGGGGTGACCGTTAATCAGTGGCTTCTTGAAACACATGCTTTATTACACAAGGGGAAAATTATTTTTTTTGGCCGTAAAAAGAGGGGTGACCGCATCTGGGGGAGGGGGGAGGTGTCCGTTAAGAGAAGTTTTATTCTATTTACTTCATTTATTCTATTTACTTCATTTATTCTATTTACTTCATTTATTCTATTTACTTCATTTATTCTATTTACTTCATTTATTCTATTTACTTCATTTATTCTATTTACTTCATTTATTCTATTTACTTCATTTATTCTATTTTTACTTCATATATTATAGAATTATTTCTTAATTCTAGAATTAATTGTTTTTCAGTCTTTCCAACCATTTTCTGAAAATAATCACCGGGTCACGACAAAACGCTCCGAGGGCCAAATGTGACCCACGGTCCACGCACTGAAGACTGTTTGCTCTTATGAGAGAATCAGCCCACTTTACCAATTACTGACGTTATAGCCGAGGCGTCGTTATAACCGAATTTGACTGTGCTTCTTCATCGACATCGATGAATGTTCGGAAAATATAAAATTCCAAAGAAAAGCACTAATACAGAAAGAGAAACGCCATCGAGAGAACGCGATAATGTGCGAATGTATTTTCCCATCATGCAAATGTAATTAACTCAATTTCCTGACTACATATAGCCGAACATCGCCGACATTCAATGGGAGAGATCATCCCTTGGGTTTTAGCAATTTCCGTTCTAAATATGCTCGGGACAGTGATTATAATTTGACAGGCTTTCCCCCTCACCTGATACGTCCATCATTTACGTACTGCCTACCTGTCTTTCGAGTCCAAAACTACCGACACGCTATTCAGTAGTATGTAGACACGCAGTTTCTACGATTTAATCCTTAATGGATTATAACCGAATCACCTTTTCGTTGCAACATGGAATCAGATCACCGCATTGTGAAGAATTTTCCCAAGATGAAGTTCTAAAAATCACAATTGAAGTCACCAAATATAAAAAAAAAACAAAAAAAAATGTTCGAAGGAAAACTGTAATTTATGATTAGAAATCTTTTGAACAATGGATGTTCGATATGAGCATTTTTTAGTAATAGAGGATGAATTAGAATTGTTTTGTGTAATGGAGGATGAATTAGAATTTTTTTAGCAATAGAGGATGATTTTGAGAAATAGAGGATCAATTAGAATTGTTTTTGGTAATGGAGGATGAATTAGAATCTTTTGGTAATAGAGAGTCATGTGTGGTATGTTTGAGAAATAGAGGCCCAATTAGAACTTTTGAGTAATAGAGAATAATGCCAGAATTTTTTGGGTAACAGAGGGTAATGCGAGAATTTTTTGGGTAATGCAAGTTCAATTATAACTTTTAAATCTTTTAAATAGCAGAGGTTTGATTAGAATTTCTGAATAGTAATAGATGCATGCACACCAACACTCACGCACAATTAGAATTTTTGGGTAGTGGAGGTTAGGTTCAAATATTTGAATGGGGTATTTTTTGGGCAATTTTTTTGGGTTTGATAAGAATTTCTTGATAATGACGATGTTCAATTAAAAATCGGTAGAGGTTTGATCAGAATTTTTCAATCTGTATATTGGGATAATGGAGATTTGATTATTATTTTTCGATAGTGGGAGGAGTGAATAACATTTTAGGATAGTAGAGGTTTGAATAAAATCTTCGGATAATGAATGAACAATGAGAATTTTTAGATGATGGAAGTTCGATTTTAATTTTTCTATAACGGAAGTTCGAATAGAATTTTTTGAGGGTGGAGGTTCGTTCGATTAGAATGGAGGATTCATTCTGGAATTTTCGGTCAATGGAGGATTCATTCTGGAATTTTCGGTCAATGGAGGATTCATTCTAGAATTTTCGAAGGAAGTTCGATTAGGATTTTTGGATAACAGATGTTCAACCATTTTTTGGATAACGAAGGTCCGATTTGAATTTTTAGATAACGGAGGTTCGATTAAAACTTTTGGATAATGAATGTTCAATTAGTTTTTTTCGATTAAGGAGTTCCGATTCGAATTTTCAGATAAAGGGCGTTCGATTAGAAATTTTGGACAGGGAGACAGAGAGAGAAACGAGTTCGAAACGAAAGAAAGTTGTGGAACCATAGGCGAAGATTGACTTGGAAGTCTGGGGGGCAAGGTCATTATTGCTGGGGGGGGGGACACGATGATGATGTCAGCTCATATATACATTAGATCAGTCGACTCCACCTTTGACGCTGGGGGGACAATTCCCCCCCCCCCCCCGTATCTCCGCCCATGTGTGGAATACGCCAGTGAGACAACAGAAGGTTGTCCAATACGACAGCAAGGCAAAGAAAGATTGTTTCGAAGAGGGTTTCGTCACAAAATAAAACTACACCCTTAAAAGGGATGCGAAACATTAAATTGTTGAAGAACTGAAGGAAATTTGAAGATAACGCCAACAAAAGATTGTAGAAGAGATGTTCACTATACAACAGTAAGCACACAACAGATTACTGAAAGAAGCTCGTCACAACAGTAAGAAAATCATTGATGAGGGTCGTTAAACAACAACAGATTCTATCGAAGAGTGTTTCATTAGAACACAGAAATACGGTACTCTCTGCACCGGGCTAAATAAAATAATCTCCTGTTGTCTAAACAACAAAATATCATGGACAGAACGATCAGCTACAACAGTGACAGAACTTCGAAAGATATTTCAGCAATCTTCCCAACAGAGCAACAGAAAATTATTATTAAACAGAAATCCCTCACGACGAGAGACATGAAAACAAATTCAGTGAAAGAAAGTACATGATTAGAAATCGGAAAATCCACCGAACAACTCTGTCTAATAAAGAGGAAAACCAGCAATAAAACGTTTTAACCGTTCCAATCGAGCTTCATTCTAATTGCTTTCTCGATCCCAAAAGGTAATCCAATACAGACATTATTATTATTATTACTACAACAACACACGAAAGCGATTGATCCACAACAACACGATCATCTCGTTACCAACCGAAACAAATTAAACGCTAAAACATACGAGAAAAACTCTTCTCCTCAGCTCCAGAACATATTAAAAACGGCGTTCACAACGAAAACTGTTATTATTATTATCATTATTATTACAACCACCCTTAAAACATAACGAGTGTAAAAAAAATCATCAAAAAAGACCCAATTCGCAGGTAATAAAGCGGAAAAAAAAGGGCAATTTCGCTCTTAATATTGAAAATACATCATCAATCCGAAGACAGACGCGAAAAATAATAATATCCGAAAAAGAATCATTCGCGGGAAAAAAAATAATAATAATCATCCATAATTACTAGACGAATAATTGAATCCTTTAGGTCCTAAAGTCTGGACGAACGCCAAGAACATAATCTCCTTTCCAAAGTTTATTGCGTAACGAGAGCACAAAAATATTTGGTACGTACAATACAGTACTGTTGTACGCTACCCTCCTCGTCAAACAAGCGCGCAATTTAAGGTTATGGCTACTAAACGGTAATTTATCATTTAAACGGATATATAAGCCCCCCCTCCTTTTCCCGAAGAGAAACGTTGCATCCGCCATAACAGATTTGCTATTAAAAATTAATATTTGAACGATGAATAAAGGCTTCAAAAATCTCTCTCTCGAAAAAAACCGAAACAATTTATGAATTATTATTTATTATACGCGGTACTTTTTGGGGGGAAAACGATTAAGATTGTGATGAATGGCCTGTATACATAAAAATGACATCGCACGATAAATTTTTAAGTTAAATTATATTTATACGTGTGTGTGTGTGTGTACATAGGCAATATATTATTATTAATAGTCGTGTCTAGTTGGGAATTTTTTGTTTGTACGTGAATTTTAAGGAAAGCTTGTATCGTGCACTTTTTGTGGAAGATGAATATGTTATGGGGCTTTTAAAGTAAATTTTTAAGGGATTTTGAAAATTTGAATTTCTTATGTATTTTGTGTGTTTGATATTTCCATCAATGGGGAATTGATTTATCTTTCGGGGATGATTTAGGCTTTTACCTTTTATTAGGGGGTCTTCGATTTTTTTTTGAGTAGCAACACAACACTTCTGTCAATCATCGGAAGAGCAGGAGAACTGAGAGAACATATGAGGTCAACACTTTTAGTTGAACCTCTATTTCTCAAACATTCCACACACACATGATCCTCTATTACCCAAAAATTCTAATTGAACCTCCATTACCCAAAAAAATTTTAACTGGTCCTGTTGCCCAAAAATTCTAAGATCGATCCTTCTATTACCCAAAAATTCTAATTGAACCTCCATTGCTCAAAATTATTCTAATTGTACCTCTATTACCCAAACAAATTCTAATTGAACTTCCATTACCCAAACAAATTCTAATTGAACCTCCATTACCCAATTACAAAAATTCTAACTGATCCTGTTGCCCAAAAATTCTAATATCAATCCTTCTATTACCCAAAAATTCCAATTGAACCTCCATTTCCCAAAAAAATTCTAGTTGATTCTCTGTTGCCCAAATATCCTAGTCGATTCCTTTTACCTAAAAATTTTAATTGAACCTCCATTACCCAAAAAATTATATTTTACCCTCTGTTACCCAAAAATTCTAATATCGATCTTTCTATTACCCAAAAATTCTAATATCGATCTTTCTATTAGCGAAAAATTCTAATATCGATCTTTCTATTAGCAAAAAATTCGAATATCGATCTTTCTATTACCCAAAAATTCTAATATCGATCTTTCTATTACCCAAAAATTCTAATATCGATCTTTCTATTAGCCAAAAATTCTAATATCGATCTTTCTATTAGCAAAAAATTCGAATATCGATCTTTCTATTAGCAAAAAAATTCTAATATCGATCTTTCTATTAGCCAAAAATCCTAATCGATCCCTTTTACCTAAAAATTCTAATTGAATTCTATTATCCAAAAATTCTAATTGAACCTCAATTTTACCCAAAAAAATTCTAATTGACCCTCTGTTACACGCACCCAAAAATTCTAATCGATTCTCTCTATTACCCAAAAATCCTCATATCGAGACAAGATAGAGGATTAACGTATGCTTCAACTCAGGCTATCATTGTTACAGGGAATCAATCAATATACAGGGCGTCCAATAAAAATTCTTAAATAGTTTAAAAATTCATTTAAAAAAAATGAAGAAAAATGTATATTTCAATGCGGTTTGCGAAATGTTATTCTCACATAGGGGGTTTCTTTTTTTCAGTACAAGAAAAAAAAATTAGACCGAGTTTTATCGATCCAATCAGTGATCCATTACAGTCAGTGATCGTTATAACGACTCCACGTGATAGCGACCATTCCATTACAACGACTGGTAGGATAAGACCCAAATGTTTTCACAGAACGACTATCATGCACGTTTTACTTTCCATATAACACCCTCCGAATACCACGTCCGTTTTCAATGGGACAAACGGGGGTCGTTATATCGAGCTTCAAATGTATATCGAAAACGTTCACGAGTTGCATGTACTTGTCGAGATATGAGCGTTCAACTTAGTTTCATTGCTCCAAATTTTCGGAAACTGTACCCGGTTTGGTGTTAAAGATGATTTAAAAGACGCATTCACATCAAAATCTCCAGCAGTCCGGAGATGTTTTCGATGGTGCTCACGCCGAGCAGAATCTCGTATAGCATTATGACTACAATTTCACAAACATCATTGAATAATTCAAAAAGGTGAGAACGTGAAAATTTTGAAGAAATTTGACCTCCCTGAAATGTGCGTGCACTTGACGTGTAGCGCGAAGGCGGAAATACAGTCGACACTCGATATAATAACCCCCGTTCCAGCGAAAACAGATGTTTTATTGGGAGGGTCGTTATACCGAAAGTAAAACTTATATGACAGTCGTTCTATGAATACATTTGGGACTTCACCCTACCGGTCATTGTAATGGAATGATCGCCTTATGTGGGATCGTTATAACGAGCGTTGAATATAACCATAAAAACAAATATAGTCCATATGGAATATTACAAGCTATTATCCCTTTTATCTTCATCCAAGTATTATCCATCAACTATCACCAAGAAAATTCCAGTTTTAAAAAAACTGGATAAGTTTTTTAAAACTGGAAATTTCTAATTTATAGCGTATAGTCACTACACTATAAATGAGGAAAACACAAGACACTGGAATCGTTCCAAGTTCCCATTATTCAATGTTTAATGTTTATTAGCTCTAGAAATGCACATAATGTTATGTCTCTGATTTCGCACAGAGTGGAATTTCCCAAACGAAAATGTCGAGATGTCGCCGGAACGATAACGAACGGAAAATTCCACGAGAGGCGATGGCTCTTTTATTACTATTATTATTATTACGTTTCACCGACGAACGGCGCAACGACGTCGACAGTTTATTAGTATTTGAATTTTGCGTGCGTGCGTGTGTTTCTGTTCGTTTTCCGACGGCCGTTTTAATTTTCAAATGACGGCGGCGACGACGATTTCTCGATAATTATCGCACACGTACGAGAGATAGATGAAAGCGCTCGAATGTATAAAATGTGTTTAGAAAACTTACGATAAATTTGGGAATTTTCGCTGATAAAACCCACAAAAGTACGAGTAAAAGAGTTATCCAACATTGAAATAAAAGAAAAAGAAATTGATGTGTGTGTGATTTATATCGGAGGGAATGCGATAATTTTCGCTGGCATCGGCGCTTATTTCTAGTTATTATTTTCCTCTACAAGCGAGATTTAAATTTATATTAGTTGCTGTGTGGAATCAGAATAATATAGGGCAGTGTTTCTCAACATTTCTAAACCCAAGGACCAGTAAATTGTCTGAAATAATCCGATAAACCACTTGCGTCCCCTATTACGGGACATTTCTGCATTTTTAGCGGTTCTGAATTTCGCTTTCTATACGTTTGTCCCGTTTTTTTTAATGGTGTTTTTAAATTTATAATGTTCTCTAAAATCGTTAATGAACTGCATTTGTTATAACTTATGATAATTTTGGGTATTAATACAAATACAGTAAAACCTCGTTAAGTCGTCACCCTAATAAGTCGTCACTCCGGTTATGTCGCCATTTTTCTTCAGGCCCTTCCACTTCTCATAGACAACAATGTTATTAAACCCTCGTTTACTTGTCGCTAATTTCGGTTAACTCGTCACTATGAAAAAGTATGAGAAAGAGGAACAGACTATTTTTATGGCTCCCATTAAAAAAAGAGCTTGTTAACAGCATTGCCATATGCTCAAAAGTCACCATAAAATCCTACATACTCAAACGGAACAGTTCAAGTAACGAAAGTTACGCTGGGGAAGTTCATTCGCCGACTAAGATTTTTAGAACGTTGGGGACTGTTCAAGCTAGATCTCATTTCTGCATGGGCTCTACTGGAGAAACCGCGAGACACCCAGGCTCTGTCGCAAGAAGCAAAGTAAGAACTTCGCCGCCCCCCCCCCCATAGTGGGGGGAGGTACCAGGGCATCTCCGGCAAAACCAAAATTTATTGATACGTCAAATATTGCACATAGTGCAAGGAAATCAAAAATTATGTAAATCGAAGAATCAAATTAATCAAGTCAAAGTGCAACGGACACGGATAATAAATAATCATAGAAAGTATGGGCTCTCTTCTATAGCCCTAAATTATAAGTTATGGCTTGAAATTTAAACAAAATATCTTTGTTGAGAAATATTAGACATTCTTTCCCAAGTTGAGGACTTCTGTTTAGTTTTTCCTGGCCAGGGCCCCTCCACCCAGTCAAAAGTATTCGAGATTACTTTGTAGTTGTATCATGAACTACTGATGAAGAATTGAAATACTAAAATTAAATTTGAGGTCTATGTAAAATTAATGTGCAATAGAGAGTTCTATTATGAAGAAAAGCTACTTAAATGTTTAGACTGACAGTTGCTCTGTTGGTCTAAATTAAAAATTACTAGTATAAATCAAAGTGTACAGTACATTTTACCACAATAATTTAAGTAATAAGAGATAAAAAAGGTAAAAAGTTGCTATTATTTTTTCTTTCGCGATCTATAAATTTTACTAATATTGTTATTTTTATTCATACTTTAATAAATTTCATAATACTTTAAATTTATACGATTTTCACAACATTGCACATTGAAACTGACGGCACTCCGCTTAAGCCGTCATAATTTTTCGATAACTTGCGGTGACGACTTATCGAGGTTTTACTGTATTCATATCTCACATTGTCAAGTTAAACTGGTTTTCCCCAATTTTTCAACAATTTTAACTACAATTGGGGATTTTGCTGACTTATGGAGGCGTTTCTAAAGACAATTGGCGTCGTCCCGTATTTTACAGTAATCGGGCAATTTGAATGGTTTTTTTTCAGGCAAAGCTTTGTTTATTGCGATTTGTAGCAACCCTTAACACTTTCCCGCAGCAATTAGCAAATTTGTCATAAATTGCATTTTTGGGCTGCAAATTAGTGATATCCCATATATTCAGGATCGCAATTTCCCGCATTTTCCTTGATGAACCTAAGTATGAAGGTACAATTGTTCATTTGATAATTTTTTTGTCGCACCACTGTCATTTTCTGCACACGAGGGCTAATTAGACCGGGACCTGCAATTTATTGCCGACTTACCATTAAAAAATGGTATGAGGCAACTACAGGCATATTGATAATAATATAATTCGCTTCTGTAATTGAAAATATACATCGATATCGTCTATTGCTATTAGAAGTTCAAAAAGTGATTTTTTTCAATGATGCAAACCTAGACATAAATTCTGTATAACCCACTGTTCTGAATTAATAAGTCTGCCTGCGAATCACTTACACCATTGTCGTGGACCACTTCTGGTCCGGCGACCATAGGTTGAGAAACGCTGGTATAGGGCATTCACAGCGTCATGAAATTCAGCTTCAGGGACAAACACCGACAAGGAGGGGAGGGAATTTCAGGAAAATGCGGATGAGGGTGAAAATTTGAAAAAAAAAATGGAGGGTAGGGGGTAAAAAAAAAATTGGAAGACAGGCAGATTTAAAAGGAACAAGGGTGAAAATCAGAAAGTAAAACAAATAAAAGGACGAAGAGGCGCACGGAAATTTATACAAGCCAAAAATTGAAATTAAAATTCAGAAAAGAGGGAGGAAATTTTAAAAAAAATGGCAAGAGGGCAATTCAAAAAAGGGCAAGGATAGGAAGCGGTAGACAGTAGAAAAAGAAAGTAGAAAAGAGGTCATGAATTCCAAAACGGCAAGGGCGGGGAGCAGAAAGTGGGGAAAAAAGCCAAATCGTATAAATAGGGCAAGAGTATGGAGCAGAAAGCAAGGGGGGGGGCATAATAATTCAAAAAGGGCAAGCGGGGAAAAAAAGAGATGGGCAGAACTCCAAAATGGGCAAGGGCGAGGATGAGAAAGTTGGAAAACAAAGGCATGTGCAGAAATTCAATGACGGGCGAGAGTAGGGAGCAAAAAAGTGAAAAAAGAAAAAGATGCAAAATCTCATGAAGAGTGTAAGAGTACGGAGCAGAACGCAATAAAAGGGAAAGGGGGAAAAAAGAAATGGGCAGAATTCCAAATGGGCAAGGGCGAGGATCAGAAAGTTGAAAAAGAAAGGCGTGTGCAAAAATTCAATGAAGGACGAGAGTGGGGAGCAAAAAAGTGAAAAAAAAAGATGCAAAATCTCATGAAGAGTGTAAGAGTACGGAGCAGAAAGCAATAAAAGGGAAAGGGGGAAAAAAGAAATGGGCAGAACTCCAAAATGGGCAAGGGCGAGGATCAGAAAGTTGAAAAAGAAAGGCGTGTGCAGAAATTCAATGAAGGGCGAGAGTGGGGAGCAAAAAAGTGAAAAAAAAAGATGCAAAATCTCATGAAGAGTGTAAGAGTACGGAGCAGAAAGCAATAAAAGGGAAAGGGGGAAAAAAGAAATGGGCAGAACTCCAAAATGGGCAAAAGCGAAGATCAGAAAGTTGAAAAAGAAAGGCGTGTGCAGAAATTCAATGAAGGGCGAGAGTGGGGAGCAAAAAAGTGAAAAAAAAAGATGCAAAATCTCATGAAGAGTGTAAGAGTACGGAGCAGAACGCAATAAAATGGAAAGGGGGGGGGGGAAAGAAATGGGCAGAATTCCAAATGGGCAAAAGCGAAGATCAGTAAGTTGAAAAAGAAAGGCGTGTGCAAAAACTCAATGAAGGGCGAGAGTGGGGGAGCAAAAAAGTGAAAAAAAAAAGATGCAAAATCTCATGAAGAGTGTAAGAGTACGGAGCAGAACGCAATAAAATGGAAAGGGGGGGGGGAAAGAAATGGGCAGAATTCCAAATGGGCAAAAGCGAAGATCAGTAAGTTGAAAAAGAAAGGCGTGTGCAAAAACTCAATGAAGGGCGAGAGTGGGGGAGCAAAAAAGTGAAAAAAAAAAGATGCAAAATCTCATGAAGAGTGTAAGAGTACGGAGCAGAACGCAATAAAATGGAAAGGGGGGGGGGAAGAAATGGGCAGAATTCCAAATGGGCAAAAGCGAAGATCAGTAAGTTGAAAAAGAAAGGCGTGTGCAGAAATTCAATGAAGGGCGAGAGTGGGGGAGCAAAAAAGTGAAAAAAAAAAGATGCAAAATCTCATGAAGAGTGTAAGAGTACGGAGCAGAACGCAATAAAATGGAAAGGGGGGGGGGGAAAGAAATGGGCAGAATTCCAAATGGGCAAAAGCGAAGATCAGTAAGTTGAAAAAGAAAGGCGTGTGCAAAAACTCAATGAAGGGCGAGAGTGGGGAGCAAAAAAGTGAAAAAAAGATGCAAAATCTCATGAAGAGTGTAAGAGTACGGAGCAGAACGCAATAAAAGGGAAAGGGGGAAAAAAGAAATGGGCAGAATTCCAAATGGGCAAGGGCGAGGATCAGAAAGTTGAAAAAGAAAGGAGTGTGCAGAAATTCAAAAAATGGCAAGGGTAGAAGGGGGAGAAAGTGGCAGATATTCCAAAAAAAACCGAAACAAAGGGTTAGTGACAGAAATTAATACAAAACAAGAGGGGGACAGCAATTTCAGAAAGGTCATGGGGTGAAGAATGAAAGCTGAAAAAAGAAGAAATTTATAAAAAGGCCAAAGATGGTAGGCGGAAATGAATAAAGTCTAATGCCGTTATAACGAATTTTAACAGACCGGAAAAATCGTATCGTTATAACGAAATTTCGTTACAAAGGAATTCCAGGTTTTTGCATTGTTTCTATGAAAACAATACAATCTGGGGTATTAGAAAAGTGTTCGCTAAAACGGTATTTGGCTGTATAAAAATAACGCAGGAGGGGGGGGGGGGTGTTGCAGAAATTCAAAGAGGGCAGGGGTAAAATCAAGGGGAAGAATGTAATTGACAAAATTTCGGCAAGATAAAACCTAAACACATCTAGCCGATATTCTTACCAAATATCATTAATTCTTGCCACAAAATGTCAATCTTTGTGAAAAAACCAAAACAAAAATGTTGGAAAAGCCATGAATAGATATGAATATGGGTGATATGCCACTGTAATTGACGAAATAGCAGTACGATAGAACCGGGACACCAAATACCGCCAATTCTTGCCAAAAAAATTGCCAATCTTTGAGCTGCATTGAAAAGCGGGACTAATCAGAGCACATCTTTGTAAAAAACAGAAGCTAGAACTGCCGAAAATACGGGTCACGTGATCACCCTAAAAAAGAAATTTCAGTGAGATAAAACCGCGATACATATCCAGCAAACTCCCACCAAATATCGCCAATTCTAGTCTGATATTTCCTATCCATAAGCAGTAATACCACCAAAACTATGTATTATGCTGTCTCATTGGTCCTGGGAATCTGGTCACCATTATCGATGAATTTACGATAAAATACAAATGCAACAACAAGCAAGAAATACCCCCCAACAAGGTGTCTAAGCAAAAAATGTGTCCATACAAAAGATGGATGTCGAAACGTGATCACACGCATTTAAAAAGCACACAAAATGTTAAAGTATTGCAAGAAAAGGCATCTAATGCTTCACAAAGTAATTAACCCCCCCAACAACAAAAAAACCCGATAAACAACACCAAAAATAATTCCACACGCAGCCAACGTCAGGACACGTAACAGCCTTTGAACTCCATCAACCAATAAAAATGACTCTTACGTATAAATGGGACCGGAGGCGAAAAACTTCGGCACAAAACGGCTCTCAAGGAGCGGAGAAGAAAGTAAATTATTATTTAAAAATATATATAATAATAATAAAGAAAGAAAATATCGCTTTAACCAAAGAGACACTTCAGGTTCGCAGTAAATTATTGCAACCAATTTAGCCCCGGCGGGTTAGTGATTAATGTTCACTTGGAAACCTGCTGACTCCAAACACTCATCAAGACTCTCTCTCTCTTGCCCGCTCGGAGGCACCTCTTTCTTTCCAAGATAGTCCCTATAAAAGACCTGCTGAAGACGACGGAGGTGGTGGTGGTGCCTACATTCAAGGATAAATTTTCTCTCGATACGCTGAAGGTGCTCTTGTAAGCGTAAGTGTATATAATCGCTTGGAAACTTTTGTAGGTGCTGTGTGTGTAAAATATGTCCGTCGCAACACGACCATTTATTTGGCTCTTTTAAAACCAGCCGTGGGCGGGGGGGAAAAAGGGCCAGTATGTGAAGGGATTTTTCGTTTAGGGGGTAACCATTAGGTATTTTCCCTAATTGGAAGAAATTTGTGTCTTCGCAAATGACTTTCGAAGAATCAATCGCGGTTGGAAGCTGTGATATAACACGACTGTGGTGAAAGAAAGGGTTTTTTTTTTATTTGAAGCTCAGAGCTGAGGGATAGGTTTTCTCCGGGCAGTCCAAGATCTTGAGAGTGCTGAGTTGTTTGCTTCAGAACTCTCGGATGTCAGATGAAGTTTCAACCTTTTTTCCTGGTCGCGCGCACTGCCTCTGCCCATCATCAAAAGAAGAGCACCCTTAAGGCAAGTTTGACATGCCAATGCATGAAATCAGGATGATTCCAGTGATTTCTCCAGTGCAATTTTTACTAGGTGTTTACTCGGGACGTTGGCTCGTGAGCGCGAAATCGGACACGAGCATCGAGCACTCTGGTTACTTCAGGGAGCACCGTCGTGCTCGCGCGCAACGTAATCAATGTAACGATGCACAGTGTGTGTAAGCGGATACAGACTCCTCGAACGGGGGAAGAAGTCCGCAAAAAGAGGTTTAACTGTATTTTGACTCACGAATATTACGCAGCCGCAATATTAGTCAAGCGACGGAACACCATAAACGTCAGACATGATTTCCTCGGATCTTAACATGATTTCCTCGGATCTTAACATGATTTCCTCGGATCTTAACATGATTTCCTCGGATCTTAACATGATTTCCTCGGATCTTAACATGATTTCCTCGGATCTTAACATGATTTCCTCGGTTCTTAACATAATTTCATTAATAAATACGAACACGGCATGTACAGTCAAACCTCGTTAATGAGTCACTCTTGGGAGAACAAAAATATGATTTAGTCGAGTAACGAGTCATATGATTTATGACTCGTTAAACGGAGTAAGCCCCTCGCTGTGCCAATTCCTGCCCGAGGACTTCCAAAAAGTGACCCGGTACACGGAGCGACTTGTTAACGGGGTGACGCACTAACGAGGTTTGACTGTACCGGTATTTCAAAAATGCACAAAACGGCTGAAGATCAACAAGAATGATCACGAAAGCAGCGAAAATCCAGACAAGAATGATCTCTCTCTCTCTCTCTCCTCCCCAGATGCAAATTGCAAAAACCGTGAGAAAAGGCCTAGAGAGAGAGAGCGATCGAATGATCCTATCGCTCGTCGAAGTAACGTACGCTTTTAGAGGGCGCAATAGTCACATATAACGACGTTTTTTGCAACCATTTTGTTTTTCAGCAGGTGGGAAATCAACGCCGGTAGTAGAACAACGACCTTCGAAGGACAGCAGCTGCTTTTCGCGAAAACTCAGCTCGATACCACTACCACGGTATACAGGTAAAGACAATGAGAATAGGTAATGGGGGTGAAGAAAAGCAAGAACACAAGCTCGTGATGTCTTCGCATTATCCATATAATAGCCGCAGTCGTTCCACCCGTTGCTCTTTTCCCGACAATTACGTACTTCTTACGTACTACGGGAACTTTCCCAACGCGTAATGATGATTCGTGCGCCAATGGCGAAGTCCCAAATGGTAAAAAAAAAGAAAAAAATTGCAGTCCGATTGTGCCGACGTTACGGACTTTGCTATTATCACCGGATGGTATCAATGCAGTTTTCATTTTTTATGAATGCCCTCAGCGGTGCGGCATCCCATTGAAATATGGATCCATTCAACACCAACGACGAGTAATCTGCGGCGTTTACTAACGGGATGCAGCTCTTAGTGAGCAAAACAAACAATGCTTTCACGGAATAGAGCCCGCCGACCCCCCCCCCCCCACTATCATGAGGAAGAGGGTGCACTGACATCCTTGGTCCCTACCCGCAAGCGGCACAAAACTCATTATTATATAGGATGGACATATATTCCGTATTTCACGGGGCATTCTCAATTTTACCGTAATTAGTTATTGCAGTCGAATCCCGTTAAAACGAACTCCAAGAGACCGGAGAAATCACTTCGTTATAACGAGATTTCGTTATAAAGGAATTCCAGGTTTCCGCATTGCTCCTATAAAAACTTACCTCGGGGGACTAGAAAAAGTGTTCCCCTGACTTTTCGTTAAAACGATTTTCGCTATAACGGTATTCGTTAAAACGGGATTTTCACTATAACGGTATTCGTTAAAACGGGATTCGACTGTATTATCAACCGTTATTATGTTACGTATATTATTAATTGTCAAATGAAACCATTCCAACTCTTGTTGTGAAAATGGCGTGTGGTTTCAACGAACTTCAGTGTTTATTCTGTACCGAAAAATCTGGGATTAACCCTTACAGCGGCAATCCGTCGTCCTCCTAACCAGAACATGGCCCGCCACTTTGTCTCAACGACGAGATATAAGCAGGTGGGTCGAAGACCTAGGCGATATTGTAAAACAGCGGCAATCTTGATACATCTCGTCTAACTTGATACGCTTTATTTTGGCAATCCCGAAATATCTCGGGTTCTTTTTAAGCTCTCTCAATCCGGCAACCCTGAACCCACAAATATCGTTTTCTACCGATGACTGTTCTACCCACTCCCCCGGTCCTGTCCATCAATTAGCTTGGCTTTCGTTCAAAGTCTGATAACAGGAGGGGAAGAGGAAGGATACCCCCTTCGGGGTAGTTATACTTAACGTGCAACATAAATTACAGAAAACGATAGTCCCACCCCCCCCCCGCCTTTATTATTATTATTTTGTGTTTGGGGGGGGGGGTCATTTATCAGCTCTGGAACCCCCCCCCCCCCCGCCTTTTCCGATGCCTCTGTAGTCTAGTGCATTGCCCCGGAAAGTGAAAGGACGTGGGTCCGATCAGCACCTCCTAGAGATAGAAGGCCTCCGATGTCTGCTTATGACGTCAGTAAGCAGTCCATTTTCCCTCAGAACATTCAAAGAAAAAAAAAATTCCCTGCTTGTATCATCGCTGTGAGGAAAAGAAATGAACGGGCTCAGAATTGGCGATTTCTCTGCCCCACATCCAATCACTACGCGGTATTTGTGAGCCAATCAGGAAGATTCTACGCCAACACAAGAAGAAACGAAATAGGGATGCTGTGTTTCAAAATGTGGCAAACTTGCTAGGTAGTCTTAATGACGTTTATGGCAAACAGTGCAGAGGCCTTCTACCTCTAGGAGGTACTGGTTCGATTCCCCGCAAGGGCAGTTGAATTTTCTCTCTTTCCAAAAAAATATATACATCTTCACATCAGCCAGCTGTTGATAATCTTCGTAATAGAGATCACATTACATGCATTCATTCAGAACTAATGAAACACGTGATCACAGTTGGGCGCAGTAAAAGAGTATTTCACGACCTCCCACACGCGTTGAATTTTTCATCGCACTCGCAAGAAAAAGTGTCTTCCCACGGACAGAACGCACCATTTAGCACTACTACAGGAAAAAGCTTTCGGGGCACCTTCGATCTCACAGAGTTGAGAAAACACAGAGAGCGAAGTCACTCCCTTTTATCTCAATCTCACTGTGCAAAAAAAAAACAACAAAAACAAAGGAAAAAAAAAAAAACACACAGCTTTAACACTCTCCATGTACACTCGATGGACGTGTGCGCGGAGGAGAAACGGGCACAGGAATACTCTTTTATCATATTTAAGGCAATCTTCACCACCACAGGCATCGCCTAAGTTTTCTCCTATCTCTTTTAGCAACGTAGCAAACACGGCCGGAGATAAGGCAGAGAATGCTGTAGAGCTCCCCCACCCCCACCTCCTCCTCTTCTTCCACCCGCAACCCTCGAAGTATATCTCCAGAGACACTTACATTCGACTCTACGCGTGAACCTAACCCTGGAGATATAGAAGTTTGCCTTCTCTCAGAGCAAAACAAAGAGTGTTCCTAAAGAAATGAGAGAGTGGTATCGACATCGGTTGGGGAATTGATCGTAAGAGGTTAATGATCCGTAGCGTATTATTATTATTATTATTATTATCCGATAGAACATCCATTTAAGATTGGAAATCTATGAGAAAACTCGCGAAATGTGATCATGAAATTCGCAAACTGGTCGTCCGCATTAATTTCTTAGGCCTGGACCTGAGAAAAGACTTATTCGAGTCTGAAAAGTCCATGAGAAAATTTACAAGATGCTGAACCGCATTGGGGCCCGCTTAAGTGCTGCTCTAAAACTGTGCCGCATGTCCCACAAGGTGTCTCTACATGTGTCGAGGGTCACTTAAGTGATCTGCGAATGTGCCACGGGGGCCAAATTGAGATACCTGAAAATGCACCGCGGCCCGCTTGAATGGTCTGGAATTGTTCCACGGGCCACTTAAGCGATCTATAAATGTGCCGCTTTGTTCATTTTTACGAAATCAGGTTTGAGTGGGCAAGCCACATCAGATAACCCCCGTGGCCACATTTGGTCCGTGGGCCTTCCATATATAGCTTAGAGCAGTGATTCCTGACGTGGGCGTTAAAGCCCCCTGATCCCCGTTGTGGCCTTGTATTTGCATTGATATTCGTGGATCTGTGTCTAAATTTTCATCAGCTTTTACTTTTTCGGTCTGGACTTGAAAGGGGAGACGGATTCGTGAAACGTACGAAATGTTTCTGAAGTTCAAACACTGGTAGCAAAGTGGTCGCAAGTCCTTTCTTATCGCCGCTGCGCGGTCGTGTGGTCACTGTGCCGGACTCGCAGGATCCGGGTTCAAACCAGCACCTCCTAGAGATGGAAGACCTCCGCATGGGTTGCCAAGTTCATATGCAACGTCATTAAGACTACCTTGCAAGTTTGCTACGTTTGAACCACAGCATCCTATTTCGTTTCTTCTTATTTTGGCGTAGAATCTTCCTGGTTGGCTTACAAATACCGCATAGTGATTGGATGTAGGGCATGGAAATCGCCAATTCTGAGCCCGATCATTTCTTTTCCGCACAACGATGATACTCTGGCACAAGCAGAGGAATTTTTTACCCCCTGAATATTCTGAGGGAAAATGGACTAGTTGCTGACGTCACGAGCAACGTGCAGAGGCCTTCTATCTCTAGTAGGTGCCGGTTCAAACCCCGCGACGGCACAGTTGGTGGTCAGCTGAGATTGGTTTTGTGTGGTTCCCAACTTGGAGCCTTTCTCCCAGTTAGCCTGCCACAGAGAGCTACAGGCCTACAACGGTACAAATATTGAATCACTGCACACACACATAGTACTGTAGATACGCCCTCAAACTATTACTTACACATGCACACTTCCGTCGCAACTCGTTCGGTAGCGAATTGCTCGTGGCGACAGACCGGAGTTATGTTGTGCTCGGTTTGAAAGAAAGAGCCTTTACTACTCAGGTCTGGACCAAACGAGTTTTATTTAAGGCTTAGTTCACGAGAAAATTCCTAAAATGCTTTTAAAATTCGAATAGCCGTTGGCCTTTATTTTCAGGGGGGGGGGGGGTTTGGACTTCATCAAGACTACTACTACTACTACTTAGCCGAACATGAACCTTGTACATACTGACCAGGAAATGGTTCAAAGGTGTCAAAAAATGATGAAAAAAAATTAAATACATTCGTCTCATCCAGAAACACATAAAAACGCAAAAAAATGCAATTATTAAAGCTACAAAAATTATTAAAAAATGGCAACAGCTGCCTACTCATCATCTCTCGCGCCTTTTTTTTTGGCGATGTTTTTCAACCATATATCTTTGAGAGCAATACGGGAATTCGGGATTTCAAATACGAGACATCACCAATCATCGCCAAAAATGATGCCAAAAGTACACAAAGTTGCCAAAACATACTGCTAAAATCACAGAAAGCTCACGAATGGCGCGAAATTAAGCACGACTTGAAATTGCGGTGGATTGAAATAAATTCCACGAAATAAAACGTTCACTGCACTTAATATCAGCGATCAATATTCTTATTAGTATTTGTAATGATAAAATATAATTTGTTAGTTAAAAACAATTTCAAACGCTTATTATAATAAAGAATGAAAACTCAAGTAATTGATTTGTTTAAAAAAACGGGAAAAACCGGGACACTTTTGCAAAAAAAAAGTCGCGACTGCCACAAAAGCAGAAAAAACCGAGACTGTCCCGGGAAATACGGGACGTATGGTCACGCCTAGATATATCTTAAAATAATTATATTCTTTTTCAAATATTGCAGAATGGTCCTCAAGTTCATGGACTGGTATCCAATTATCATCAGACATTATTTTCTAGGTCTGGTCCTGAGGAAAGACTTCTTCAAATGAAGCTTCTTCTTGAGCTTTTACTTTTCAGGTCTGGATCTAAAGGAATACTGAGGAAAACAATATACAGTCGGTCCCGCTTATAACGTCCCCACTTACAACGGTTCTCCCGTTTAGTACGACTTATTTTCGTGGTCCTATATATAACTCTAACAAATTTTCATCAAGATTTCCCGTTTGAAGAATTTTCTCGCTTACAACGTTTTCTCATGACGATTTTTTTTTTTTTGAGAAACTTTATAAGCGGGATCCACTGTACATGGGGAAAACTAGCTATACGTCAAAACTTTCATCTCTGCTTCCACTGGTACTCGAACCCAAATCCCTCCTACACCGGACGAGTGTTCTGTTCTACCTCCAAGATGAATAAATGAATGAACGCCACTGGACTTATCCCGTTGCCGAGATGTCTTCCAGTCCAGCTTCGCGGCAGGGTCCGGAACAAACTCTACCTCTAAGCCAGCGGTTGCCAACCGGTGGTCCGTGTGCACCTCTCAGTGGGCTCGAGGAAAATAAAATTAATCAGCAAATCTGATAGATAAGTAAATAAGAGAGGCCTATACATGGTTCTGCCATAGAAAGTTTGTACAAAGAAAGGGCTCTTCGAGTCAAACAGGGCTCCCGCCAGGGAGTGGGGGGGGGATTCCTCTCGTTGTAGCGAATATCGTTGCAGCGAGGTTTCACCGTATTCCCGAAATTCGAAAAAAAATGGTTGCCGTATAATTTTCTTCTGGACCTAAAAAAACAAAACCCACGAAGTCCACGAGAGATTCTGCAAACGCCTAAATGGTCATCACGAGTAGTCATCTTTTTCAAGTCCTGGACGTACGGAAGATGGCGAGAACCAAAGGGAAGATAATGAACTGCCAAAACGTTGTTGTTGTCTCCTATTCAAAGAAGAAACGAAGCCAACCACCACCACCATGACCATAATCATCATCATCATGACCGTTATCGGTCTTTAACTAGGAAAGCGTGACCAGCGTTAATGACCAGATCATTAAGATTCACGAAAGACACGACGCCGAAGTGAATCTCCCTCTCTCATTCTCTCGGGTTCATCAAGCTTTCTTGGCTGGATGGATGGAGGTTACAGTGGGGGAAGGGGGGTGGTCCCAGACGTTTTGATTGCAGCGAATGAATTGCGAGATGAGGGCGAGAAAAACCGGGTCAGTGACCAACCAAGCCAAGTTTACGGATAACAGCCTTCCCGTAACAATCGCCAGATTGATCCGAAAAATTTGCATCAGCTGCGAGCTTAAAGACGAGACCGCACCGAAATATTACGTTCAGGGGGGAAAGACAAACACCCTAGGCTTTGGTTCTTAGACTTATCCGCTTTGTTATTATAGCTAGCGCCAAATCAATTAGAATTAGGTCCACGAACTCGTAACACGCGGTAAATCTTTAGGCCTGGGTGTGAGGGGCCGTTCAAGTATTACGTAAGCAAAGTTTTGGTCATTCATGACCCAACGCCCCTCTTTTCAGCAAAATTTCGTCATCAGTTCTGCCCCTCTGAAACCTAACGCATATTGGTGGGACCAGAGACGTACACAGGTGGAGGGGGGGGCATAGGGGGGGGGGCTCGTGTCCCCCCCCCCATCCCACGATCAAAAATTTATTTTTTTAATTGAAATTTCGGAAGAAAACACCTTTATATGTTATTATGATCAATTTCTGTTAATTTCAATTATTTAAAGGCTATGAACTCAAAATTTATCTTAACCCACCCTATAGGCCATATAATGATAAATCGCATAAAGGTCCTTTGGCCCACGGACAAATATGGCCCTAGGGGTTATCTGATGGGGCCTGCCCTCCTCAAACCTAATTTTGTAAAAAATGAACTAAGCGGCACATTTACAGATCGCTTAAGTGTCCCGTGGTGGAATTCCAGAACATTTAAGCGGCCCGTTGGCACATTTTCAGATCACTTAAATGACCCGTGACACATTTAGAGATACCTTGAGTGACATGTGACGTAGTTTTAGAGCACTTAAGCGGCCCCCAGTGCGGTTCTACATCACTCAAGTTACCCGCGGCACATTCTCAGATTACTTAACTGATCCGCGGCATAGTTAACGGATCACTTGAATGGCGCGTGGCGCAGTTCCAGAGCACTTAAGCGGCCCGGACCATTTCCAGCTCACTTGGATCCGCGAAACATTTAGAGATCACTAAAGGGGCTTTGTAGGGCACATGTCAATAGGAGGGGGAATGTTACTTCAAGTGCCCACAAACTGTCGAAAGGTTTTTCTCGTTTTCAACTCACCGAGTAAGATGCCATTAAGAATATTTCGTATTTTCATAAAGGGTGGTTGATGACGTAAGCATCATCCAAACCCCCCCCCGTCATCAAAAGTCAGTAAATCGGAAACCCCCTCCCCATCCCCTCCATCGATGATGACGTAATACTTGAACGGCTTCTAATCTAGCGGTCTTGAACTTCCGTCCCGCGGGCCAAATGTGGCCCAGTCAAAGGATTACGGTCCATGTCCTAATACGGTCCACGAAAGGTGTTACGTGTGCATTTCGATACTTTTTCTACCGTAACACAACAAATAGCTAGGCTGACTGTAAATCGTTTATAAAAATACGGAAAATTGGAAATCGGGATCCATACGGGGCGACATCAAATTATAGCCAGAAAAATTGTCAAATGCAAGTAATTGTGTCAATTATAGCCAAAAAATATTGTCGGGGCAAGAAAAAGTTGCCAGTTACGCGAAAAAAATTTTCAAAAACAAGTAAAATTGCCAATTACAACTAAAAAATTGCCAAATGCCAATACAGTTGCCACTTACATAACAAAAAATTTTGAGTGTTCAAAAACTTGATAGTTACAGCTAAAAAAAATGGCAAAAGGTACGTAAAAGTGTCGAATGGAGAGAAAAAACAATTAAAGACAAGTGAAGTTGTCAATTACAGCCAAAAAAATTCATAGTCGTTCTGAATGGTCTTTCGAAATCCATTGTTGCATTAAAACGACACTGTACAGGATCATTTTAATTTCGAACTTTTTTCTTCAAGGTTCATCACTGTTAATCACCTATTTTCCACTGTCTATTGTTACTTTCGAATAGTTTGGAGCCCCCCATTGTTGCTTTGGACTAGTTTCAGAGATTCCTTGTCGTTTTGGACTAGTTTGTGGGAGTCGCTTTTAACGACTTTCGGGACCCATTGTTGCCGCTGTGATGGTCGAGTGGTCATAGTGACGGACTCGCGTCGCGAGGACCCGGGTTCGAAACCCCCCTGTCGCCACAATGGTGGTCGACTGAAGTTGGTTTTCTGTGGTTCCCAACTTCAAGGCGCGAATGCGAGCCGATCTCCCCTTTAAAAAGTCTCGCCACAGAGCTACAAACATTAAAAAGGATATTCAATCATAACACATTACTCACTTCTGAAACATAGATGGCAGCACTGAAAAATCAAACAACACTACGTATGCGCTCAGACTGTTAGGTAGACACACAGTTACACTTGCGGCACAACTCACTAGGTAGTAAATCGCCCATACATGGTGATAGACCTGAGTTGTGCTCGGTTTGAAAGAAAGAAAGAAAGCACCCATTGTTGGTTTTAACGAATTGCAAAATCCTTCAAGGTTTTGGAGACAATAGACATTGTCGATTACAGAAGAAAAAAAAACAATTAAAAACAACTAAAGTTGCCGATTACAGCTAAAAAAATTCAATATCGTTCTGAATGGTTTTTCAGAATCCACTGTTGCATTAAACGACTGTACAAGATCACTTTAATTTCGAACTTTTTTCTTCACGGTTCATCACTGTTAACCATCCACTTTCCATTGTTGCTTTCGACTAGTTTAGAGCCCAATTGTAGCTTTGGACTAGCTTGTGGGAGTCGATTTTGACCACTTTTCAGGACCCATTGTTGATTTTAACGTATTGCAAAATCCTTCAAGGTTTTGAAGACAATAGACAGCAATTGTTATTTTGAACAACTTCCGAGATCTATTACTTCCAATGTTGAAAGAGGCAACCAAAATACTATACGGTCATTAAATAATATTTAATACCGCACAATGTTCTTCCTGGACGACTCAAATTAGCCGGGACTTCAAAGTTCCACCGTCCCGGTAAAAAAAAAACGGGACATCTCTTCACACCCCCCCCCCCCAACACAGGAGTCACTTTTAATATAAACCCAAATCACAAAAAAAAAAGCGCATCGTCAGTTAATTCAAAAATTCCACATTATTTCAACATCAATAAATCCTAGTCCTTCCATAAAACTAAACAAATCCACAAAATTCACTAAAATAACAAAAAAGTTTATATCGGGGGGAAACATGGAGACGAAAAAAAACCGTATTATTTCCGTTTTCCAAAGTGGCAACATCTTTCTCCGGGGGGTTGAATTGCAAATTTGTTTCGGGAATTTTAACAAAATAAAATACGTATAAAAAAATTCAACCGAACAACACGTTAAAATAAAATAATAATAAATGGGCAAAACATGATCGGTAAAAACGCCTCATGTTGAAAAAAAAAAAATTGGTCGCCATCTTGTTTTTCATTTTTTTCACGTCGAACAAACGTCGAATCTCATTCTTTTTCCGTCGATACATGAATTATTTACGAACTTCACGACAGGAAGGAAGAAAAAAACAAAACAAATTTTTTGAGGTTATTTTGTGGAAAATTGAATCGACTTCGTTATTATGGTCCCGAAACGAATTGGATCTAACAAAGAAATGGCTGCGCTCCAGCAAACAATGGGAACATTGTTGGAATTATCCAACTGCGCCTGTGGACGCCGTGTTGAATATTAATTACGTAAAATGAAAAATTACTGATTGAATTCATATCAAGGTAGTGGAATTCCGAATAAATATGATAATAAATAATAAAACAATTTGATTTTATTGTATATTGATTCAAAAATCGCATTGTTATGAGTGATTTTTTGATTATTTTTCACAATTATTGATGTAGGATTTTTTTCTATAAAACTATTATTTATCGTTTAAAAAATTTTTAGGTTATTTTTTCTGGAAAATTGTATCGAATGGCTGCGTTTGAGTAAACAATGGGATCATTGTTGGAATTATCTAGCTCTCTATGGATGTCGTGTTGAATATTAATTATATAATTCAAAAAATTATTAATTGGATTCATATCAAGCAGTGGAATTCCGAATAAATATGATATTAAAACAATTTGATAATATTGTATTTTAATTTAAAAATCCATATTGTTATATATGAACGGTTTTTGATTATTTTTGACATTTATTGTTGCCGGATTTTCTGAAAACTAGTTGTTCACATCATTGAACACTTTTTTAGGTTATTTTTCTCGAAAATTGAATCGAATGGCTGCGTTCGAACAATGGGACCATTGTTTGAATTATCTAGCTCTCTGTGGACGTCGTGATGAAAGGAAAATCGTAATTTATTTTTTATTTGAACAACACTTAAAATCTCTCTCTCATTTTACTTTAAAAAGTCATAAAACAATGCGATATTTTTGATCATTTTCGAAATTCATTGTTGTAGGATTATCTGAAAAACTGGTTGGGCATCATTTAAAATTTTCGACTAATAACGAAATTTCAAATTTAAAATGTTCATAATAACGAAATCGACTCAATTTTCGAGAAAAATAAAGTCGATTTCGTTATTATGATCAGAAACGAACGAGTCTTCAACAAACATAAGTGAACAATGGGAACATTGTTGGGATGTAAAGAAGGCTCTCTCTGTGGACGTTGTGTCAATATCAATTATTAAATACGAACAATATTCGAATTCATAGCAAGTATTAGGAATAAAAAATTTATTTAACACAATTAGATTTTTATTTAAATAATACTTATAACTGTTGTTTCAATTTCAAAATTACATTTGTTACAAGGTTTTTGATCATTTTCCAAATTATTGTTGCAAGTTTTTCTGAAATACTGTTGCTGATCATCATTAAAAAAAAATTAAGGTTACTGTATTTTTCTGGAGACTTAGTTATTACGGTCCGAAACGAATTGGATCCAACAAAGTGATCCAACAGCAGCAAACAATAGGGACATTGTTGGAATAACCAGCTCTGTGGATATCGTGTTGTGGACATTAATCAAGTAATATGAAAAGTAATAGATTGGATTTTTTTCATGTTCGGAATGAAAATCATATTGGTGTAATTTAATGTTTATGTAAATAATACTTATAATCATATTTTGAACGGTTTTTAATTATTTTCGAAATTTATTGTTGTGGGATTCTCTAAAAACAGTTTATGGTCATCATTTTGAAATTTTATAATTTCAGAACTAATTTCGGGGCGCGGGAGAGCCACGAGCAGGGGTGGCCAACTTCTTTCTGTTCGCGGGCCAACATAATGGTCAGCTATAGCGTCGCGGGCCGCATCAGTGGTGCAACTTCGGTGTATAGGCCTCCCCATTAATAATTTAATTAATTAGTTAGTTATTAAATTAATTTCGTAACTGGAAATAAGTTTATAAGCAGTTTGTTAACCAAGAAATCTGCCGTTTGGAACCGGTAATAATCACAAATTTAATTTTTTCCACGGTACTTTTGGCGAGCCTCACGAAATCACTTCACGGACCAGCTTTTGGCCAACCCTGGCCATGAGCATTCAAGGGCCCCACCCCCCTCATGGAAAGGATAAAATGTTAACATATAACTGCTGCAATGAACGAGATGGGCCCATTTTAATTTTTAACATTTTTGAAGGTTCGTGACTCTGAATCACCTACTTTCACTGTCTGTTGTTGCTTTTGACTAGTTTCAGATACCCATTGTTGTTTTGGACAAGTTTCGGAGACCTATTGTTGCTTTGAACGAATTTCAAACCTAATTGTTGCTTTGAACGAATTTCAAACCTAATTGTAGCTTTGAACGAATTTCAAACCTAATTGTTGCTTTGAACGAATTTCAAACCTAATTGTAGCTTTGAGCGATTTTCAAACCTAATTGTTGCCTTGAACGACTTTCAAACCTAATTGTTGCTTTCAGTGACTTTCAACGACCATTGTTACTTCTGATTTTCAAAACCTTTTGTTTCTATGGTTGACTTTGGAGCGCAATTACGATAAAAAATTTAAATCCAAACTCCGGATTTTTGCCTCCCACGGCAACGATACCTACGTCTTAACCTTTGATTAGTCCACACACAAAATTTGTTGTAGCTCTGAATGATTTTCAAGACCCATTGTTGCTCTGAATGGTTTTTTGGATCCATTGTTGCATTCAGCGATCGTAAAGGCCCATTTAAATTTTGAAGATTTTTCAATGGGTATATGACTTTGAATTACCTACTTTCACTGTGTCCATTCTTAATTTTGACCATTTGAGAGATATTTTGTTGTTTGAGACAAGTTTCGGAGACCCATTGTCACTTTGAACGAATTCAAGATCCATTGTTGTAGCGGATTTTAAAACACTTTTTGGCTTAGGAGACGTAATTATAGAGCGATTGCTGCTTGTGACTAGTTTCAGAGACCCATTGCTGCTATGAACGACTTACTAAACCCATTGTTTTTCGAACAAATTTCGAGATCTATTGTGGCTTCTAATTTAGAAACCCTTTTATTGCTTTGGCGAGTTTAGAGAGCGATGATAACAATGAAAAAACAAGATCTAAGCTCCGGGTTCACAAAATTTATTGTTGTTTTCAAGGATTTCTGAGATCCCATCGTTTTTCCGGATAGGTATCTGGATCAATTTTTGCATTGAACGGCCGTGATGGCCCATTTTAATGTGCAGAATTTTTCAAGATTAGTGACTTCGAATCATCTGTTCTCACTGTGCATTGTTGCTTTCGATTAGTTTCAGAGTCCGATCGTTGCTTTGAATGATTTTCGAGATTCATTGTTGCTTATAACAAATCCCAAAGCCCTATGTTGTTTTGGGCGACTTTGGAAATCAATTGTTGCTCTGAATTTTTGAGCTTTAGGTTTACGCTAAAATAACCATTGTTGTTACTTTCAAGGGCCGCCAATAGCTTATTGAGATTATTCAATCGAATCAAAATACCATGTCACCCATTGTTATATATGTTCAAAAAACCATTATTGCAGTGTAGAATTCGAAAATAAAAACCAACCAATTGTTGAGAATATGCACCGTTGATGAAACGTTAGCTAATTCAAATTAATCGATGAACAAATCTCCAAAATCATTTATCGAAACTGTACACCAAAATAAATTGTTGCGCTGATTAAAAATAATTCATTGTCATTTCAGAGAAACATTGAAATTTTCGGTACCTCAACAAAAATCATTAGTTTACATTTCCGTCAATAGGAATAATTAATACATTGTTACGTCAATACAAAAATTAAATTCATTGTTACTCCGGGAAAAAATCTGAAAATAAAACGGATGCGAACAATAACGAAACCCACTGTTAACCAGAAAACATTACGATCTTCAAAATCCGTTGTTGAATTATATATATTATTTCAATGCATATTTAATATCAAATAATTTCCACCACAACGCCGGTCAATAATCGACACACAAAAAAAAAACAATCCACAACAATAACCTCAAGGATTCAATAAACTCTACAACAAACAAGGTTATGTTTTTGTAAACAATGAACGCCGCATCACAAAGATATCTAGTCAGAATATCGCGAGATATTTATCTTATTCTACTTAACAGTTTCCTTATTATTATCAAACACATTAGGAAGATCAACAATGAACTGATCAACACAAGAGAAAAAGAAAATCATCTTATCGGTCGAATCCATTTTAACCCAAGCATGTGATAAACAATATCAAAATTCTAGAAAGTTCCACGATAAAAAGGCAACAGTATAAAAATGTAAATAATTGTAATAAAAGTCTAACAATCAAAATTATGAAAATAATTGAGTAAAATCAATAAATATTCAATTTTAAAATACAGAGGAATCCCGTTTTAACGAACACTTTTCTAATCGCCCAGATAAGTTTACATAGGAATAATGCAAAAACCCTGGAATTCGTTTATAACGAATATGCGTTATTAAGAAATGATTTCTCCGGTCTCTTGGATCTCGTTATAACGGGTTTCGACTGTATTACGATCAGCATTTCCCTTATTAGTAGTCTGTTCCTTCCAAACAGAAAATGCAGCTCCAATTATCGTCCAAATATTGACAATGGGTCGACAATACAAAACAATAATGATATATAAAACTGGGTAAGTTCTTTTTTTTTAGTATAGTCGAATCCCGTTTTAACGAATGTCGTTGTAGCGAAAATCTCGTTTTAACGAACACTTTTTCTAATCCTCCAGATAAGTTTATATAGGAAAAATGCAGAAAACCTGCAATTCCTTTAATAACGAAATTTCGGTATAACGTGATTTATCGGTCTCTCGGAGTTCGTTATAACGGGATTCGACTGTATTAGTGATTTTTATAATACAAATGAAAGCATTAATTACAAAAATTATCAATCAAAATATCATTCGCGTTACTTTTAGTACGTTTCGATCTTTCCCCACGGGAGATAATTTTTTGAAATTTTAAGCACTCAAATTATTAATTATTATTACTTGTTTTCAACGTTATCCCAATTAAAAACAACAATTGCGATCACTAAACATGCGAAGGTTTACCAAAAAATACGTACTAAATGGGATCTAAAATCGGCAATAAATTTATTTTCAAAATATTTCTGGATATCTTTCGCCATTTTGCCTTAAATCCGTGTTTTTCAAAGTGTACAATATCGAAACCCCCCCCCCCCTCCAGGGGATAATAGAATTGTCCAGGGCGGCTACAACAATAGCATAAGCTCCTATGTGTTAGCTTGAGCCGGGCGCGATGAGTGAAAAAGAAATTCTGAAGGGGGAGATAGGAACAAAAAGTTTGGGAAACTGCCTTGAATTATAGTTGAATCCCGTTATAACGAACTCCAAGAGAGACCGGAGAAATCACTTCCTTATAACGAAATTTCGTTATATATTCGTTAATTCCAGGGTTTTTTTTTGCATTGTTCCCAAATGAACTTATCTGAGGGATAAGAAAACTGTTTGTTAAAAAGAGATTTCCGCTATAACGCTATTCGTTGAAACGGGATTCAACTGCATATAAATAAAATCAGAATAATGAAGTAAAATCAATAAATACAGTCGAATCCCTTTTTAACGAATTCCGTTATAGCGAAAACAAATCTCGTTTTAACGACCACTTTTTCTAATCCCTCAGATAGGTGCAAATAGGAACAATGCGAAAACCTGGAATTACTTTATAATTAAATTTCGTTATAACAAAGTGATTTCTCCAGTCTCATGGAGTTCGTTACAACGGGATTTCACTGTATTTCATTTTAAAGTATTGTAATAAATATTTTCTTTCTTAGTCTCAATTTTTTTTAAACCGAAAATGAAGCTCCAATTGTCGTCCAAACATTCACAACAATGAATTACTCCTACGGGGAAAATGTCGGTTCATATTCAGGATAATTTCATCTTTTCTAATATATGCAATTTTGATTACACTTGAAAGGTACAGTCGAATCCTGTTTTAACGTATACCGTTATAATGAAAATCTCGTTTTAACGAACACTTTTCAAATCCCCGAGATAGGTTTACATGGGAACAATGCAATAAGCTGGAATTCCATTGTAACGAAATTTCGTTATAACGAAGTGATTTCTCCGGTCTCTTGGAGTTCGTTATAGCGGGATTCGACTGTATTAATGACAAAAAATTATTAGTCAAAATATTTTACTGTGTTTTCCGATATTTCATACGGAAAATATTGTTAGAAACTTATTAAGAAAACAATTAACACTATTTATTTTTAACTTTATCACCATTATAAACAATAATTGCGATTATTAAACACTCAATTATTATCAAAAATGGTGTTCCGAAATAACTTCATGGAGTCTACAAGCAATAAATTGCATTTATTTTTGAATTATTTCTGGATATATTTTATTTCGCCTTTAATTTATAAAAATTTATATAGCTATTTACATTATTAAAATAATAATCTTAGGATATCGTTTTTTAACATTGTTATGTTTAACACGTATTACTTTAACAACTATTTACGAATGCTAATTGCACTTCGGATAGAAAATTCAAAATTTCTAATTTAATTAAAATGCTATTCGAATGAGCTTTTAGATTAGTTTTGACATATTATACGTACAATAATTATAGGAATTTCAATTATGCACATAATTTCATTAATATCATTATTTTTCAAATTTACAGTCACTAAAATCAACAATCGCGGCTGCAAACATGGGATTATCAACAATGGTTTCCTAAAATTGTTACTTCTCAACATTTATAATTTTCAACAATTATTTATTATTTTCAACAATTATTTATTATTTTCAACAATTATTTATAATTTTCAACAATTTTTGTTGTGTTTTTATGCTTTATAAAAGAATGTCAATTCCAATTAAAAATTCAATATTTTTAAATTTTATCAAAATGGCGTGCGAATTAGCTTTTACAAGTTTCGATATTTCATAAGGAAAATAATCTTCCGGATATTAATTATGCAAATCATTGATTATTATTCATTTTTCGAATTCACCGCAACAAAAAAAACAACAATGAGCTCAATTGCAACTGTTGAACACGCGATTATCAACAATCGTTTCCCTAAAAATATTTACCGAGTCGAAATCTAAAAGCAAATTCTTTCATTTAATCTTTAATGTATTTAATATTTTCTTAATTTATAATCATTTATCTTGCTATTTCATAATTAAAATAACAATCGTAGTTAATTTTGTATTTATGAAATGTTTTATAAACAATAACAAATAATTTTTAACAATAATATAACAAATTGTTCTTAAGCTATATCATTTCAAGTTTATATTTAACAAGTTAATTCTACTTCTAATTGAAAATCTAATTATATTTTAAAATAAAAAGATTGTTACAAACAATTGTTTCCTCCTTCACTCAAGAATCAATATATTTGTTGTAATTAACAACCTATTATAAAATGTCAATCCATTTCAAAAAAATCATTGTTAGAAACAGATATTTTCTAGAATTCTCTTAATTAAAGATATTGTTTCGAAATCGACTTTATACATTCTCATAGCCACACCCACTGTCATTCAACTGTCCCGTGAATGGTCAGTACAACAATAGACGAGGTTTCGTTATACGCGAATATCCAATCGCAATTAATAAAAACAATTAAAAAAAAAACAACTAAGCAATTTCTTCGGTGAAACAATCAGTTTCCCGATGATTGCATGTTTCGAAATAGGCATTGCCATGAAAATGCTAGGTATTGATGGGAAATTTTCGAAATTAAAAACGAATGAAACAATGGGAAGATTCACGCATGGATTATTTCCAAGAACCACCGAGATATGAATATCACAACAATGTCTAATATCGAGGAAAAAACTGCATGAGTAGGTTAAACAATATAAAAAAAAACGAGTTGTTCCGGCTGAAAAGTGAAAGGTTTATAACCTCCAAGAATGAAAAAAAATATAATATTTTAAAACACATACCTGGTGCATTAAAATGCATACACCTGATTCCACTGTTAATATAATCCAATTACTGTTTTCACAACACGTACGAAAATATCATTGTTGTTTCGATCAATATCACAATTCACGTTGCATTAATGATCACACGTTGTTTTATTGTTGATTATTTTTATATAAGGTGAGGAGGAAAGTTCTCGACCGGCACTGCGAGAAGCTTTTTCCCAACTGTTGTCGAACCTTCAACAACAACATGCCGACAACAATCTTTTTTTGTTACTTTTTTTTTTTCAACAAGCGGTGGAAAAATTCCCACGGTTCGCGCGCCATCTAACGACGTAAGACGCATTTACAAAGCAATATGTATTCCTTCGTAACGAGGGTAAATATTTATTTTTGTACAGTATATAAATACAGTATTATATTTATTAAATAATTTTTGTTGATTTTTTTAAACTTCATAAAAACTAATAATTTATTTAATTTTTTATTATTATAACGATAGATAAAAAATGATAAAAATTAATTAATTAAAAAATTAATTTGGTATTTGATTCGAAAATAACAAATAAAATTTTATTTTAATGATTATTTAAACGATAAAAAATGTAAATTTTTACATTAAAAATCATCGAAATTAAAAAAAAATTGAATTTTCCAATTATTTTTCTGATTATAGTATTTTCAATTATTAATAGAAACAACGGATTTTCTGATGTTCTTCAATTCAAAATAACTATAATTATTTTTGTTATCGGGAAAATCTAATTTAAATATAAATTCAAACACAAAGATTTCAATTGATTTTATTTAATCAAAAATTACTCTAGTTCATCATTGAGTGTATTTTACTATTTAAACAAAGTATAAATTTTTATCAATATGAACATTTTCGAAATATTATAACCCTTTTGATTATTGGTTTTTCTTATCGGAAATAATCTAAAACAATTTTCCTTGTATTTTATTGATTTTTTTTTAATTTGAGGAATATATTTTGCATCAAAACTTTTCATTTAACAATAGTTAACATAATATATAAACAAACGATATATATTATGTTAACTATTGTTAACCCTTCGACAGTTACGCATATTCAAAGAAAATCTTCTGAATCGGGCACACGATTTTACCAAAATCCTTTGAAAAACGGCAGGGCCTCTTGAGGTAAGACGATGCCTTCCCCCAGTTGTCAACAGTAGGGTGCCGGATTTTCGCTGATAGGATTCCTCCCACCGCAACAATAAGGCCAGAGGTATGAATAGGTCTTTTGTAAGTTGACGATAATAGCCTTACTGAGTGGAAAAGGTCCATGAAATTCAGGGAATAAACTTTCCGTCAGTGAAAATTCTTCTTTCCTCCTTCTTTCCGTTTCTTTGACTTCACATAAAATTATTCCCATTTATACTGATTATAAAAATTACAGCAACATCAAAATCTGCTATACTTGATATTCACATAACATTCGATTAAAAATAATTAAATTACGTATCACTGTATGGATACATCTGATGCGAATTGGTATTCAAAAATGTATAAACAATAGCTATAATTTTCCGTAATAGAGAGGTGTCACATTTTAATTTTACAGTCAATTTTTAGCTCCAGTTAGTGGCCAATTCTAGCTCTCACGGCCTATCCGACAATTTTTTTTAGTACTATAGCTTCGATGATTCTAATGAACTTTTATGAACATTTTTACACCCCAGATTATGGATTAGTGTTCAATCGGTAATTTTATGAAATTTGTAAAAATACCAAAAGCATGATCCCCACTAGGATGGAGCTGACACGACTCCAATCTTAGGGTCCCTTATGATTATCTTTTTTTTTTCCAATGCCATAAATTCACTTTCCAAGGGGCCCCTGAGCGCAGGACAGTGCTGTCTCAACGCACGAGCACACCCAGGTACGGCCCGGAGGATTGGAGTTTAGACCGGGGGCTGTAAATAAAATCAGGTTAAAATTTTCGAAAGTAAACACGTAGAGGGCCCTAGAAAGATCACTTTACCTGAGGGCTCACGATGCTCTTAAGACGATCGTGTCTAGGGGCCCTGCTTCAACATAGGGGGGGGGATGCATCCAGAAGTTAAGTTGATTTTTTATAATTGAGTTTTATTCAATTTTTCTATCTCAGTAGGCTGATACGAAGCTTCTGTGTGTCGGTTGCGATATTTATACGAAAACGTTTTTTTTTTCTGGCCATTTTCCTAGAGACTGCTTACATATTAAAGTGGTTCTTCACCGAAAATAACGTCAATTGAATTAAATATTTACGAGATTATACTATAGATAAATTACAATACATTTTACTGAAGTTTAAATCAAGATCATAATATGTAGCAGATGATTCTTTTTTTTCCCACTCAAATCATTATTTTCGATAATAAAGTGAAATACATATATTTTTCACTTGTATGCAGAAATTCAAATCCATAAACAGAAACAAAAAAAAATCAATACTATATATGATATGCAATGGTCTTTGTGGCAGTGCTTCTCAAAGTGTGCGTCGTAACAACATGGAAGTATCGATATGTGTGTCTATTAATGCTTCGAAGTGATTCTTTTATAAATGTACATTGAATGCATTTATTCTCTTTAGATTAATTAGCAATTAACTCTTTAGATAGAACATCTGGTTAAATGGTATAAGTATTAGTATTTAAGCTATATTTAAATCATTATTATTAATAATTCAACGGTATTGTCAACGGTATTGTCCGTTGATCACCGAACAGAAAGCGCTCATCTTCTCCGTCACTGCTACCTTCTTAGGGAAGAAATTTAAATACAAAGAAGAATATTATTCAACAATAGTTACAATATGATTATTTGAAATGAATTAATTTCTGAGTAATTCGATTAATTTTCTGCTTCTTTTTTATTCTTAAAATGCTAAAAGCATTTTTCCTCCTCTCAAGTCTGTTTTGCCTTGATAAATCCTTGCCTGGGAAACACCAGATATCCCATTCTATATGACAGTGGTTCTCAATTTTTTTTCACCTGCGGCACCCTTGCCTAAAATTCATGGTTCATCTGCGGATCTTCAGAATCATTTAGTACAGTGATGGGTACACTGTTTTAGGAGAGGGTCACCAAACAAAAAGAAAAAAATTTGACGGTCTGGAAATATTCGGACATTGATCCATAATTGGAATTTTTATGCTTAGAAATGAAGTAGCGGAATGTGTTGTAGACTTTGAAGACTCCCGCGGTCTTGTTGCAAATGAAAGACAGTGGTTTATCCTTTACAACTGTGAAAAAACAAATAAGTACATTTTAATAACTTTACTGCATATGCGTTCTATTATTTTGTACATGCAACGTTTTTGAATAAATTTCTGTTCAAATTCTCACAGACATATTTTCCATATGCAAGAAAGGGAACAACTCCTCCTTCCAAACGGATTTTTTCAAAACACCCGAAACTGAAAATTTCCATATTTTTATTTTGAAACTTGTGGCGGGCCGTACAGAACCTCTAAGTGGACCGTAGTTTGCCCATCAATAATTTTGTTGATACTCTACTTTGACTTTTTAAAGAACCACCTCAAAGTGCATAAATAGGCACACAAATCAGTATCTCGAGCTCGCCACTATGCCTCTATGAGTCGCGATGAACCTTCGGAGAATGCTATAGGAGTACGTATCCATTGTTTGTGTGTGTGTGGGATTGGGGAGGGGGGGGGAGGTCGTGCCCACGAGAGGTAGTCATCTCGCTTATCTGGCCCGGCAACGGATTGTTCGCCCAGGCATTCATTCGTTAGCTATCGAAAAAAAAATTGTGACTCGGTGAAAACGTTCCAGAAGAAACACACACACACAAAACATGTTGGTGTATGAGAGCCAACTGAATTAATATTCAATGAATAGAAAGGACTTGGTGGAAAATGAATCAATGAAACGAATCTGATGCTTCCACGCATATTTCCGAAATTAACAAAGAAAACTATTATACGTTTCCACCTGTGGAGCGAAATATCTTTAGTACAGAACAATGCCGGGATTATCGTTTACCCATTTTTGGTACAAAGTTTAGATACGCGAAGAATTCACGCTAAGGCGTGTATCGATCGTCTTGAGAAAAAAAATACAGTGCCGGATTATCTTTGCCATTGTCAAAAGTTACCTGTTATCAGGACTCAAGAATCAAGAGCTCAATCAACACCCCCAAAGAAGAGGGATGGTTCTTTTGGGAGTGTTGGTTCAATACGGATGAAAGTATTTAGGGGAAGGGGAAACGCGAGCATAGAAATGAGTACGTATTGGTGATTAGTTTGAAGAAAAAGTGGGGGGGAAGATTATTTTCTTATCAAAAGTACGTTCGTAAATGAGGACAATACATGTCTATTAGTGAGAATATAAGCATCGTCTCGTTTTTCTCAGTTCGGTTTTATACTGTGTTTGCTAAAAGAAAATAAAAATGGGAGATATAATTTGTGGCCCGACAAAAAATAAATAAGAAAATTTTTCGGACGAACAAAAAGTAATTGACAGATATAATTTGTGGACCGGCGACAAATAAATAAATGAGAGAAATAATTAATTTGTAGTTCTGCTGACGGGTAAAATAGGAATAAAAACCAATATAGAGACATTAGTATACTATGTATTATATTTAAAATTAAATTGAAAATCAAATCGAAAATTACGTATCGACTATATGAATTGGGCAAAATTTTCCATAGACTAACTGTCAAATATTGTTCAAGATCAATTGTGAATATCGATCTCAACGATTTCCTGTTCCTGACATCAAGCATTGGCAAGGGATCTTCAGCCACTTTGTGAAATAGCTGGTCTATGCCGGAATCATTTCTACAATTCAGACGGACTTTGGCTAAAACTCTCGGCCCATTCGCGAAGTGGCTGGCCCAGTCTCAGATCGGCCGCGATTCGGGCTTTGGCAGTAACATGTATATAGGTGTACTGCTTATAAATTCTTTTTCTAAAAAATGAACACTGCATATATTAATTAAACTTTTAATTTTTTTCCCCATCTCTCAGTCATTTTACATGTATGCATTATTTTGAACGGTAATTTTTTTTAAATATAAAAAAAAGTTATTTTTTACTCTCTCTCTCTGATGTACATCAAATATTTCAACTTGTTTCGACATCTCTTATTATTTAGTGCCTTGTGCAATTCCATAGGCCGCACTGCCCTTAGACCGCCATTGGACTTATACTGTTCTGGTGGCCTTTGTTTATCATTCAGAATATTATATCGTCACCTTTAGTTTATTGGCACAAAGGATCCATGAAACACCAAATGTTTAGAACCCTGACTTATTTTATTTGTTTTAATTACACGGGACATGGTCTCAAAAAGGTTGAAAACTAGCACACCAAACCTGAGTAAAGTTATTTTTAACTCAGTTTTTTTTTTGTAGCACATTAAAATATATTGTAAAATGCGTCTATAATAATAATATTGAAAGAATGTTTTTACTCTTCGCTGCTGACAACAAACAGACAGTTCTCATACCAACTGATAAGAAAATTCCATTTACTTTCAATACATGTTGTATAGATTTATGGATAAGTCAGTGAATAGAAGAATTCAGTATGTACTTGTAGGGGGTGTTTTTACAATGTGTTCACGAAACAGTTTATCTACTACAGAGGTACACACCTATCTGACATTTCCTTTTTTTCTCTCTGAATACACGGGTAGTCACGTACAAATACGGCTGTACAAAACCTTTCCCAATTTAAAAGGATTCTAGTTATCCGGATTATTCTTGGAATCCGCAATTTTCTTTCAGCTCTGTACATAAAACGTCGTACAGAGTGTTGTGCAATATTAATTAATTGCATCTCAATATTCCTCATTCTCATATCATTTTGCTAAAATTATTGTTACTGTAAATAGAAAAGTAAATTTTTTGTATCATTTTTTACTTCAAAGGCAAATTTTCGGTCTTTCGGGGAATATTAATTTTTTATAGAGCATTTTCTATCAGTTTTTAGGTCATGAAAACCTTGGCCCTACTTATAAGTATACTTGCCAACCACAATGGAATTTACGTAGTTTCTATGGATTTACACCATAAAATATGAAACTACGGTGGAAATCGTGAAAAATTATGTAAATATGGTTTTTTAGAAACTTCTTTTGTTCAAGGATTTCTTTGAACTCCATTACCCTATCGTGTACAAACTTACGTCACACAAAAAAAGACTGCACTACCAAAGAATAAATATCAAATTAATAACAAATCGAAAAGGTGCGGTTTACACTAAGACAACTTATCGTGCAGGTGGGTAACTAGGCTGGGGCAACCGGGGTCGTCTCTGAACTTCCTCCGTGAGAGAGAATACATTACTATTATTATATTTTTTATAACAAGCTGCAACATTCCCCCCCCCCCTATATTTATTACCTCATCAAAATATTACACATTATAGTACAATTGTAATTTCTACAATGATACAGTAGTATCCCAACTTACGCTACCACGATTTGCGTGATTTTCTATGGAAAGTTGCACATTTCTGATATTCAAACATAATCTCGGGATTAATGCTGAGATAGTACAATATATTATGTAAACATCAAGTAAAAGTTGATTTATTCGTTCAGAACACCATATGTAATGAAACTGCATCGATTTCTGGGAGGCTACAATATATAAAGATGAAAAATTTGCAGTGATTTAGAAATTAAATCTCAAGGGTTTTATGATATCAGCCATTTTTCTGTAAAAAGTCATAATTTTCAACTGACCCGGTAAAACGGGTGGAGTCGGAGGGTTGAAAAGGGAGACAATTTTTAAGGTTGAAAAAATTAAAAAGAAAAAAAAAATTCCCACAACTCAATGCAAAAAACATTTTGTTTGCTAATTGATCATCATAGTGCACCCCCGGGGAAGACCTGGGGGAAGATGAAACAAATACGGTGTGATGGACCAGAGGTGTGCCAAAATGGATGTTGTCGGACTGGCCGAGTTTATGGCTGCAGCCCTGACTGAATTAACTATTTATTAAATTCTTGAATGATTCTCAAACTCTCAAGAATCATTTAAGAAAAATTATCAAAGAAGTATTACAATAAATACTATTATTACAATTATTCAAGATATGTTAATTTTAGAGAAAGAAATCTTGATATTAATTTCTAAAGAATGTTAATTTTAAAAGTTTAAAAAATTGAACTTGTCAGAACTATTACTGTATTTAACAAGAGTACAATCAATTATATTACGATGTTGCTAAGTTCTTTGGAAATATTATAAAAAAGTGCTCTTCAAGAAACGAGTTTTCTCAAACGCAGAGTTATAAACATATTCCCAAATAACACACCCACACAGGCACAATTCAAGATAACTATAGTACATAATAGAGAACAGTGTCTTTTATCCACGTCTGCTTGCTGTATTATGTGCCAGTGAAGAGCTTCCTATAATGAGATCAGCATTACTGAATGAAGAGGGAGGAGCTCGTCAAACAGCATGGGTGACAAGTCTCAGACAAAGCAGCTAGGGGAAAGCACTGGCCTGACCAGGACGCGTTGACGCGTCCTTGCCCGTTTTCGAGAGAATTTTTTGGTCGCGTCAACACGTCCTTGCCCGTTTTCGAAAGAATTTTTATGACGCGTCAACGCGTCTTCGACGGTTGAAGGGTTAATGATTTGTTAATGATTTGATATATTTATTGATAATGATTTGATATATTTATTGATAATGATTTGATATATTTATTGATAATGATTTGATATATTTATTGATAATGATTTGATATATTTATTGATAATGATTTGATATATTTATTGATAATGATTTGATATATTTATTGATAATGATCATGTTTTGATTGTATAAAGTTTATTGATGATTATATTACATATTCAGTAATTATAATGATGATATGTATTTATAACAATCTTTCATATTGTATAATGACATTTAACAATAATTTATGTTCTATTATTCTGTGATATTATTCTATTTTATTAGAAAGTATTAAATGATAAATAGACTCTTTATTGAGTAAATACTGCAATTGTAATTAATTTTATTTGGTTTTAAATCATTACACATTTTTAAATCAATCATTATTTGAATTTTTTTTTTAAATTCTTATTTAATCGGTTTTAATTTTCATTTATGATGCCAGCGGAAACAAACTAATACAACAATGAAACCTTATCTTATATTGATGAATTGTTTGGAAATGAAATTGTTCAAATTATATAAATTATATCCCCCCGTTCATTCTTCGTAAATTTTATCAATTTTTTTTTTCTTCCGTTTTAGTTTATTTTCTATTTATAACTACATTTAATTTTCTGATTTTTGTTTGCTTATTACAATTTACGTTTTCGTATGCGTTTTTTTAAATTAATTTTTTGTTTCCAAAATTTTTTGATTGTTGCAAATAACGTTTTACTTCACACTCCCGGATTTAGTGAGTTTATTTTTTTCCTGATTTGTTGATTTTAGTTTTTTTTTTTTCGGTTTTCGTGACTATTTTATTCCTCTTTCATCCACGTTTTTCAACTCCGTTTTTTGTATAAATCATAATTTATCTCAATTTCCATTTACGTTGTGTTTATTTTTCTCATGGTTTTCAACTTATTTTCGTCTGATTTTTTTTCTGTTTTCATTTTTTTTCTTTCGAATAGTGTTTATTTTCTTTTGATATTTATTATTAAATTTTCCGCTTCTTTTTCTATTGATTCTGTTTCTTGTTTTTTTTCTACGTATTCTTTCTTTGTTTTTCCACTTTTCGTTTCATTTTCACATGCCATTTATCTGTGTTAGTTTATCCTATTTTATTTTTACTTTATCTTTCTTCCTTTTTTGTTTCTATTATATTCTGTTTATTTTTCTCTATTCTGTTCTATCCAATGGTTATGATGATTGCTTTCTGTTTGCTTGTTTTTCCTTTTTTTTATTTTTTCACTCTTCATCTTCTTTTCGGGTTCTTGTTCGCTGTTTTACTTTTTCGTTATTTTATTGTTTCTTCTGCGTCTGATTATTGCTATTTCTTCTCCATTCATTTTTTTCGCTTTGCTTCTTTTACATTTACTTTATATTTATGTTAGTTTTATTTATTTCTTTATTTTTTTTTTTTGGTATTATGTTTGCTCTGTAAGATGGATAATATCCCAGTAAACTTTTTTTTTTCATCTTTCTTTCGTTTTATTCTCTTCTCTCTTTTTTTGTTCTTTGTTTAATCTTCTGCATTTCTTATTTATTTATTTTGTATCTATCTTAATATATTATATTTCCTTTTTATTTCTTTCCCTTCCTTTCATTTCTTTCTTTCCTTTCTATTTCTTTTCCTTTCTTTCATTCCTTTCTTTCCTTTCTATTTATTTTACTTTATTTCATTTCTTTTAATTCTCCTTTCTTGCATTCCTTTTTTTCCTTTCTATTTATTTTCCTTTCTTTCATTTCTTTTTCCTTTCTTGCATTTCTTTTTTCCTTTCTTGCATTTCTTCTTTCCTTTCTTGCATTTCTTTTTTCCTTTCTTGCATTTCTTCTTTCCTTTCTATTTATTTTTCTTATATAAATACAAATACAAATATACAAGTACAACGCCACAACAGGGAAAATGCCCAACGAGGCGGCTGAGAAAAAGATGCCCATAAAAATATGGATGTCATATGTTTCAAAAATAAAGCAACCCAATTAAAAATGTAATTAGAAACATTATAAACAATATATACACATGATAAGATATTATACAATGCTCATAAAGAATACTTATGGTTGTCTTATTCTAAGCATGAATAGCTTCTCGATTTACCCCAACATATTTATCATAGTTCTTTTCAAACGTGCCAATTGTGTTACAATTTACTACCCCCGGGAGTAAGCTATTCCATTTATTGACAACCCTATTAGAGAAAAATTCCCTGCGACACCATAACCTTGCATTGTCCCTTACCAATCGATACTGGTGTTCCCTTGTAAAAGCAGTCGATTGGCGGCGTACTAAAAGTTCATGGTCCATCCTAACCATCCCATTGAAAATTTTGAACACTTCGATCATATCTCCTCGACAGCTGCGTTCATCCAATGTAAACATATTCAAAAAATGAAGTCTTTCTTCATAACTCAAGCCCTGTGCGCCAATAAGGACACGCGTAGCTCTTCTCTGCACCCCTTCAACCAAGTCTATGTCCCTCTGTAGGTATGGTCACCAAAACCTTACAGCATTCTCCAGTCCAGGACGAACTAAGCCTCGAAAATGCGGAAGAATCACTTTAGGAGAACGCGAAGAGACATTTTTGAAAATAAGACCAAGCATTCTATTCGATTTTTTGACCACCGCTGAACAATGTTCAGAAAACCTAAGCCGCTCGTCAATGAGAATTCCCAAATCGGTGACCCTAGTTGCATCCGGGATAGTGACACCCTTCAACTGATAAGAGAACCGTGGGATGTTCGAACCAAAATGAGCGACCATGCACTTATCAACGCTAAACGTCATGCTCCATTCATTTGCCCATGCTGTAATCCTGTTTAGACTGGTCTGGAGCGACTCCCTATCGCTTTGATTCCTGATTACCTCCATTAACTTCACATCATCTGCGAATTTGCTAGTAATCCCATCGATACCCTGATCGAGTATGGGGCCAAGGACACTTCGTTGAGGAATTCCACTTGTGACGTCTGTCCAACCAGAGAATTCCCCGTTCACCATAACTCGTTGCGACCTATCTCTTAACCACGATTCTATCCAATTCAGCAAATTGCCCCCAATTCCAATCTCGTGTAAACGCTTCAAGAGTTTACCATATTGGACCAGATCGAATGCCTTCTGGAAATCAAGGTAAACAACATCTACATTTTTGCTCTTACCCAAAGCCTTAGTCACGTGATCTTAGAAGCAAAGGAGGTTAGTTACACATGACTTCCCCTTCCTGAACCCATGCTGATTATCCGACAATACATTATTTTCGTCTATCCACTTCACAAACTGCCTTTTGATGATAATTTCCAAAATTTTCGAGAGGGAGCTCGTCAAACTCACTGGACGATAATTGGACACAGCTTCTCTACTACCCTTCTTAAATATCGGAACAACATTAGCAAGTTTCCAATCCCTTGGGACGATACCCTCAGCAACACTACTCGTGTATATCTGTGCGACTGGACCCAACAATTCATTAACACATTCCCTGAGGACCCTGGGATAGATATCATCTGGTCCTGGTGCTTTGCTTGCACATACATTTCTTAGAAGATTTAGGACCTCCACGTCTTCTACTTGAATATCGTTGAGGGTTTTATTACCCCATGCAACACCCGTATATCGAATATCATTATCTCCATTAAAAACCGACGCGAAAAAGTCATTGAAAGCATTACACATGCCTACATTGCTCTCTAACCTAGAGCCTCTTATCGAGAGGGGGCCAACTGTCCCCTTACATCCATTATTGACATATCGAAAAATGATTTTGTGTCAGAGCCAATGTTATCTGCCAACCTAGATTCAACTTCTTTTTTACTATCCCCTATCGCTTTCTTCAACAGTCTTCTTTTATCAGTAAACAATGATAGGTCACCTCGTCCACTTTTATACTCTCTGAATGCTCTTTTCTTTTCAAGATAAAGGTTCCGCACGCTATCCGTGAACCATACAGGGTGTGATGTACAAACACGCTTTTTTCGAACAAAGGGTATGACGTCGTGCAAAACAGAGGACAGCTTCGTACTAAATTCTACCCATTGACTTACCACCCCTACTGATTAATTTGTCATTTTGTCAAAATGATTTTCTTTATTCAATTGTATTTTAGTCATTGTGAATTTCAATTTCAGTCTTCACTTGATTAGTTTCTCCCTCCCTCTCTCTCTTTGTCTCTGTCTCTCTTGACATATTTTTTTCCTAATTTACTACAAACATTCTTGTTCGACTTTCTGTTTTCTCTGATCTTTTTCCCAAATTTATTTCATATTTCTTCTTACATTTGTTATTTTACCGACATTCTTTCATCTTGATCGTTCAAATTAACATATTAATTATTGATAACACCTTTATAAACTGCCCAAATCCACTTTAAAAAAATGAGCTTAACCCTTTAATAGCCAAAATGTTCAGAATTGCGAATACACACATTGGTTTTATTAATTTCGGAAATATATGTTTCATTCATAAAAGTACTTGATGATTTTTTTCCTCTGAAAGTGTAAAATTCCAAACTTAATTTAGAAAACAAAAAATTGCACTCATTTTAGCACTTTTTTCGCAAATTTAATTTTCTTTTGACTAACCTAGTTTTAAGAAAGAATAAAATTTAATTTCCCATTTTTTTTTTATTTCGTTAATCTCAATCTTATTACTATGGTCATGACCACGTCCAGAAAGAATACAGGATTTTTTTTCCCTTGAATTTTCCACTTGATATCTCTTGGATCAGAAGGGAAAAATAAGAGGAAAAAAAAATGTTAAAATCAAATCTGAATTCCGCCTTTAGGAGGTTAATCGAATTCATATTTATGGTTTAAATGTAATTATTGAATGCAAGTTTGTGCATTTTGATTGATCATTAAAAATATGTTTTAATTAATATGCGGGGTGGGCAAAAAGTCCGTAGAAACTTTAAAAATTCATAAAAACCGGGAAAAATAACGGAAATAAAAAAACGGTTGCAGGGTTAGCATCGCTAGGTCACGGAACATTTTTTTAAGACGGGGAAAATAACTCAAAAAACGGTCGATAGGTGGCGCTGACGTACATAAGTCAAAGAAGAGATACGCAAATAACAAACAGAATACCTCCAAATCGTTTATCACAGCGGTACGTGTTCCACATGACCACCACCACAGGGAATAGATAACTCATTGCCGGAGAGTCACAAACCCAGCGAAGGCAGAGTGCAGTAAGTAGGTCCACATACACGGTTTACAACGGTGAATTGGTTGTGGATTAGGAGCGCATTTTCTTACAAACATCTCACTCTCATGTTTCCACCGAATTCGCTCGTACCAGCGTTTCTTATATCGGCTGCTTTTTTAGTTATTTTATTTCTGCCTTAAAATAATTCCCGTGATCTAGCGATTCTAACCCTGCAAACCGTTTTTTATTTCGGTTATTTTTCCGGTTTTTATTCATTTTTAAAGTTTCTACGGACTTTTTGCCCACCCTGTATTTGTAAGCAACATATATATATATTTCTTTTACTCATAGACGGTATACGATTTTTAAACTATGTATAAAATACAAATACAACACCACAGCAGGCAAAATGCCCAGCGAGGTGGCTGAGAAGTTTCAAAATCGGTACATCGGCTGTGGGTAAACGATTTGGATGCATTTGAATTTGAGGATTATGGAACCTTTGAGAAACTGATGCCTTAATGCATGAAATCATGAAAAAAACTGCACGTTTCATAACTTTTACAGTGTAAGCTCATCTTGATTTGGTTTCAGTTACTGCTTAAATTACTTAAATAAGTTATTTAAAAATGTCAAGTAACTTTGTTCAGTTGTAGTTTCAGGATTTCAATGTTTTCAAATCTTTATTAGGGAATTGTTGATTATCACTAATATTTCAAATCAAGAGATTTTCTGGATATTACGACGATTTGAACATGGGAAAGAAAAGTTTGTTTTCTTCACCGAGAATCGAACCCATGACTTCTTGCAAACCGAGAATGTGCCCTGTCGGCTTTTTCAGGTATTATCCAGGTCTTCTTCGAATACCTGTTTCTATCTTCATTAAGTCAGAGCTGCGGGGCCATGATCTGGTTAGGAGAAGAAAAGCTGATCATTGTACCATAGAGATACCACTTTCTTCCCTTTAAACGTGAGGTCCTGGACGCGGTTCCCGGTGAAGACAACAAACTTTCTTTACCCGAGTTCACCTCTTCATAATATCCAGAAAGTCGCTTGATTTGATGTATCATGGGAAGAGACAGAGAGCATAAATGAAATCTCATCCAGCTCTTCTGCCACCACCTGGATATCACTCGCTGAAGTTAAGAGGGAGAGAGAGAGACTGCAATGGCTTTACTCAGAAGGGTCGCGCTACTGCGCGTGTTTTAAGGGAAAGGAATGGCATCTCGTCTCTGTGTGATATAAAGGCCAGTGTACTTGCACAGTTCGCAAGAAGTCCTGCGTTCGGTACCCGGCAGAGACAATGAAACATTTTTCCCAAGTTCACCTCGACGTGATATCCAGTAAGTCTCTTGATTCGATGTGTCGTAGGCCGAGAAAAAAAAAATCATTATCCATCTCTACTACCGCCACGTGGAAAAGTCGTATCTTTTTGTGGTATAACAGTCAGTTAGAAAAAACAATAGTTTGAAAAATTGATATCAGATGGAAGCACTACACACACAAAAAGCATTACACAGAAACAAACTCCCCGTCACAGGTTCGCTGCACATACACATTCCAACATGTACCAATTCTCCGAGGATGACGTCACTCTCCGCTATCCATACAAAGGTTATTAACAGCTAGCTGATGCGAAGATAAGATAAGAAAAGAGAGAAAATTCAACTGCCCCTGCGGGGAATCGAACCCAAGTCCGCTTTCACTTTCCGAGTGAATGCCCTAGACCACTAGACTACAGAGGCAACGAATATCTCGATCTTTCCATGCAGCTCATGCGCACTGAACGGGACCGTACATGGACGGTCGAACACAATTAAGGCCACCAAGTGGCGATGTATCCGAGGATGACGACACTCTCCGCTATCCATACAAAGGTTATTAACAGCTGGCTGATGCGAATATATATATATATATATATAATTATTTTTTTTTGGAAATAGAGAAAATTCAACTGCCTTTGCGGGGAAGTAATCCTTGGATAAGTCGCCATCTGGTGGCATCGTCAGCAATTGTGAGCTTTGGCCTGAATTGTGTCTGACCGTCCATTGCACAAGAGCTCCAAGGTAACATATACCACGAGATATTCGTTGCGCCTCTGTAGTCTAGGGCGTTCACCAGGAAAGTGAAAGGACGTAAAAATACGTACCAATACGTTAGACGGTTCGCAGAGGGATATGGACGGGGTGCACATGTGGTTCAGTAGTAGCGATATAACAGTCAGTGCACTTGCGCGGTTTGCGGGGACGAAAAACATCTCTCCCCCCCCCCCCACAAGTTCATCTCGGCATCCAGAAAGTATCGTTTGATTTTATATATCTTTTGTCGAAAGAAACAAAACAAAAAACATCTATTATTATTTTAACTGAACAATAATTATTGATCACTTCAAAGAGAAATTAGCATCGATTATATAGATTATTTCCACATTCTATCGATAGGCTATTCACAGTGTTTTTGATTTCACGTAGTCATTCTCGTGGACATTTCGAGCCATGCAAATACTAGATTTGTTGTTAATAATAACATTTTTAACGTGTTTCGAGATTAAATTCAACACAACGAGGAACGCCATATAGAATAATATCCCGGAAGATTCCGAATTGGAAAGAGGGTGGAGTATATATATATATTGACGACGTCCCGATTCTCATCAGGAAACAGCAACGTCATCGACGTTGCCACACACACATCGTCGGAGATAAGGCTCTTGAATGATTTCATTGCTACGAGGCAAGATCTTAATTTCCTGTCTCTGATATCGTTCGCTAATTAATCTTCACTAACGATCTGATAAATCCACTTGGAAGAGGATATATTAGTCACACAAAATGGCTTCCACAATACACTGCTGCCTCATTAATGTTTATCTACAGTGATTTTTTTTTTTTCAATGGAAAATAGAAACTGTTGAAAAAATCGAAAAAGAAGAGAAGATTTTGAATACGTATATTATGTGTGGGCGGTATCATTAAACGGCATCAATGTATACCAGGTGTACAGGTATGAAATGCGGATTTCAGAAAACAGATGGTGCGTCAATGCAGTTTGTGCTATTTGACACCGCGCCATTTTGTGGTGTCATCAACAAGTGTCAGACGCGCACGAGTGATAAATTGGAAAAGTGTATGCATAGTGTTGTGTTCAATATGTCGAAATTTATACCGAACAAAGAGCATTCGCGGACAGCATTAAATTTTTGTTTCCATTTGAAGAAAACTGCTGCTGAATCATACCGATTACTTCGAGAAGCTTATGGTGAACATGCTCCATCACAAGATACGTGTGAACGATGGTTTCGGCCTTTCAAAAGTGGTGACTTCGATGTTGCAGACAAGGAACATGGAAAACCGCCAAAAAAAATACGAAGATGTGGAATTGGAAGCATTGTTGGACGAAGATGATACGCAAACACTAAAACAACTCGCAGAGCAATTGGACGTTAGTCAACAAGCTGTTTCCAATCGCAATGCTCCATGACAATGTGCAATGCTCCATGGCAATGTGCGATGCTCCATGACAATGTGCAATTCTCTCCATGACAATGTGCAATGCTCCATCACATACGGCAAAAGCGGTCCGCGGCACGTTGGAAGCACACAGCTGGGAAGTTCTACCCTATGCGGCTTACTCACCAGACTTGGCTTCTTCCGATTACCCCTTGTTTGCACCGATGGGTTGCGCACTTTCTGAGCAGCGCTTTGGTTCTTACGAAGATATGAAAAAATGACTCGATGAATGGTACGCAGCAAAAGGGGAAGATTTTTACTGGCGTGGTATTCACAAATTGCCCGAAAGATGGGAAAAATGTATAACAAGCAATGGAGCATACTTTGAATAAAGCACTTTTTATCATTTTTCCGAATTTAACGTGTTTTTAAGAACAGTAAAACCTGTCTTTTGGGAGCACCGGCGAGACAAAAAAAATCCGTACGTAAAAGATAGGGTGACCGTTAATCAGGGATTTGGAATGAATACGAATATGCAAGAGGAGAAATTTAATATTTGACAGTAAATGTGGGGTGACCGCATCTGATGGGGTGTCTGTTAAAAGGGCTTTTTAATGCAGTAGCACTCCAGGATAGGTAGAGGGGCCCACAGCGAGAGAGAAAGAGGTGTGTATGGGAGAAGGAGCGATTTATCGTGCGGGTTCGTCGGATCGTCCCGTGTTTTACACAGACCTATTTTCCCCCATATAATTCATATCTTGGGAGGGAGAGATGATCACCCCCGTCCTTCCTTCTAGATCCGTGCTTGGCCCAGGGTTACAGAGATCAATCTCATTTATAAAACTTTTGTTCATTATAAATTTAGTTTTAACTAAATTCAATGAGTACATAGGGTCCCTTTCCTGCGGGAGGATAGGTGGCTGTGGGTAAGACGGGGGTGAGAGGGGGGACAAGAAAGAAATATGGTCCAAATGAGGCAATGCAATGAAAAAAGTTGAGAAACATTCTTTTAGAGCTGTGGTTCTCAAGCTGGACCGAAACCCATCTTTTATTTCATCTGCGCCCTCTATCCATGAAAATTTGAACATTCTTTTTTTCGGAACCAGAAAAAAAAACTTCCTTCAGGAAAGTGACTTTTTCGCAAACCGCATTCAAATTCACCGATTCCTTCTATTTTTATGGATTTTTAAACTATTTGTGAATTTATGGGACGGCTTGTATACCGGGTGATTCAAAACTCAACGTACAAACTTTTAGAGGAGGTAGAAAACACAAAACGGAATCACATAGCAATGTATGACCGGAAACCCAAACCTGATCAGATGGAGGATGAAACGAAGATGCAGAAAAGACAAGCCAATAATGGGTGGAATTTGCTTACGATACTTTACAAGAGGACGGTACGTGAACGCGTTAAGTTTCCACACAACAAGTGCTCGAAGTCGCTTCTTACCATCCACGTTGCAAAGAAGCTCGAAATGCCGAAAAAAAACCGCGAAATGCCGGTCATTTTTGAAAGCGTTCGACATTCAATGCGTCGCCGTTGTAAAGCGTGCATAACTGTGGATGGTAATGTAAGTATCGTCCTGTAAAACATCGCTTAATGGCTAGTCATTTCTGCATCTTCGTTTATCCTCCAGCTGATCAGGTTGTGGTTTCCGGTCATACATTCCTCATAGGATTTTCTGGTTTTTTTTTTCTACCTCCCCTAAAAGTCTGCACGTTGAGTTTTGAATCACCCTGTATACACTAGCGTCCGAAATCGAGTGATTACATTCGTGTGTGTCGGGAAAATCGTGATACCAGGTCTCATCGTATACCCTACCCCCTCCCCATCATCTAGGTGGACCCTGATGTGTCATATTTTTCATGGCCCTGGTCCTATAGGCCGAGTTCTGAGAGTAGTTATACTATATTTCACTTGAAGACCTTATATACGTATCTTTAGATCCAATTTTTTTTCCCACACTCCTCTATGCCAACCCCCTCTACTAATCACCACCTGTCACGGCTCCCCTTACACTCGATTTCTATCCACGACCCCCTTCAAAATGTCTCATGACCGCAAGGGAGCCATACGGCCCCAGGTTGAGAACAAAGGGCCCAACCGATAGGCGGATTTTGGATTTTTTTTTTTAATGCCTTAAAAAAATGGCCGAACTACATTTGCAACCTAGCTTTTGGTCACCTGAATTTTGAAGTGCCAAACTAAAATAAATTTTCCGTCAAAAATTCTCAAATCGTTGGAATTCGAGAACACATGGGTATGTATCTACGGCTAACGACATGCAGCAACGGAGGCCGTTAGATCATCGCTCCCGTGTCTCTTTCAGTGCTGAGTTAATACTAGAAAACCAAATGATCCGTACTTTCCCCAACGTTTACGAACCAGCAGTGGACAAATGGGTCTGGAATGAAGACTCCCCCCCCGACCCCACCCCACACTCCCCGGGGAGTACTTCAAGCTTTTACCCCTGCTATTCGTAATTTTGCCTCCCGATCGATACCAGGTCAGTAGTTTGTCATATGAAAGCCATTCACTCCAACATCTACGGCTATTAGTTTGACGCGCGCGGGGAGGAGAGCTTTTACCTCCAATATCCTTGAATGGTGGAAACGGGAGGATTCCTGTGTCCACCAGGGGACGATGGGTTCCTAACAACGGTCCAAGATCATTTCCGATGTCTGATGAATGCATTGACACACACACACACATGGGAAATGTTTTTTCTTAAAGTATAGTGTGATACCGACTCCGTATTTTTTTTCCTCTCTGGTTTAGATACAGGGTTGAAGGTATTCTAGACCAGTGTTTCTCAACCTTTTCAGCCCATGGCCTACTTTGGACCATATTTTCTTCTCGTAGCTCCCCAGTCTTATCGAGGACCCCCTACCCCTCATAGGAGACCTTTTCTACTTATTGAATAGAATTCAGTCAGAACTAAATTTATAACGAACAAAATTTTATAAATATGACCGATCTCTGGAACCCCGGGCCAAGCACAGATGCACATTGAGGGGATTCATTCCACCGAATTATATGGGAGAAATAGGTACCTGTAAATAAGGGCTGTATGCATGGCATTCTCAGCATCTTGGGTTCTCTGACAGTGATTCTCTGGGGACCCATATTTAGATGGCAGTATAACAGCTGGCAAATTTGCTACTTACACTCGAAAATCATAGCACCAGATCTATTCCTTTAGGCCATGTGTAGATGAAGCCCCCGGGCTGTAAACATATGAGTCAAGGTTGCGCTAGTGCCATGGACAGCAATGCTAGATTCTGAAAGCAGTGATGACATTCTCCCCCGCATTTTTTTCAGTTGGAAGCTTTATTTCTCTATGGCCCACTTCACAACTTGTCGTGTGACTTTACTTTCGTCTGCTTTTCACCCGTGCTGCCCCCCCCCCCAGAACATCCCAGGACCGCAAGGGGGCCATTTGGCCTCAGGATAAGAAACACTGTTCTAGACCAGTGTTCATCAACTGCTAGTGTGCGAGAAATTTCGATCAATTCATATATTCTATATATAATTTTAAATTTAAAGAGCCATCTGGAGGTTTGCAAATTATTTTTCTGGAAATTCGTGAACACCCCTGTATTAATTTTTCTTTTCTAGTCCGCAAATTATTTTCCCATTTCCGCTAGTCCGTGAATTTGCAAAACTTATGGCCGTCGTGTCTTTTATTTAGCCCTACCAGTGACCTAAGTCATTATTTACCAGTGGCCTTAGCCATCATTTACCAGTGGCCTTAGCCATCATTTACCAGTGGCCTTAGCCATCATTTACCAGTGGCCTTAGCCATCATTTTCCAGTGTCTCCGTTGTCTTATTCGGCCATCATGTACTTGCAGATTCGCTTTACTTGGTCATCATTTACTTTCGGTTGCCTTGCCCTAACCAATACCGCTTTGAACTGTCATTTACCAGCAGCTTCCTCATTCCACCGTGCGCTCCTTGATCAGCGGCTTTCCTTACCCCACTCAGTGACCGTTTATTCGCGGCTCCTTTAATTCACTTGTAACGTAACTGCTTTGGGTCAGTTAGCAACTAAATTTATTTATTAATTTAGTTAAAAAAATTATTTTAATAAATTTTATAATTCATAAATTAATTTATCGAAATTATCATTAAACAACTGCTCTCATTGTTTGACTGACCATCATTTCATCCAGTGACTGCTTGCTTGACCCCCCGCTTAGCCATCATTTTCCAACGTTTCCCTAGCCTTACTTAGCTACCCCTCGTTAATTCCATTTACTTGGTTATCATTCACAAACGTCTCAATCTCTGCATTTTTATTCATTATTTAAAAATGACACCAATTAGGCATCATTTACCAGCGGCTTTGGCCATCATTTAACTAGATATCATTTACCAGTGACCTAAGTCATCATTTACCAGTGACCTAAGTCATCATTTACCAGTGACCTAAGTCTTCATTTACCAGTGACCTAAGTCATCATTTACCAGTGACCTTAGTCATCATTTACCAGTGACCTAAGTCATCATTTACCAGTGACCTAAGTCATCATTTACCAGTGGCCTTAGCCATCATTTTCCAGTGTCTCCGTTGTCTTATTCGGCCATCATGTACTTGCAGATTCGCTTTACTTGGTCACCATTTACTCGTAGATTCGCTTTGCTTGATCATTATTAACATACGGCTCCATCTCCCTACTTATCCATTGTTTACCAATGACGTTAATTAGGCAACTTTACCAGTGACCTTCGCCATCATTTAACAACGGCTCCCAATTCAAGTTCGTTAGAGGAATGTTTAGCAGGTGCTCGTGCGATTTAGTAGAGCTAGCAGCGACTTTCTTGCTTTACTAAGCCATCATTTACGAGAAGCTCCCTTGCCTTTCTTAGCCATCATTCAGCAGTGACCTCTGATTGTTACGTACTCGCGACGCTCTCCCAGCATTAGCGTGCAAATAGTCGAATAGTAGTCTGATTCTTACTAATTATGTTGGTAAATACAGTCGGCTCTGAGCGGATTGCTTGACAAACTTTTAGTTTCAAAGAGGAATGCTCGTACGATTTGGTAGTAGTAGAAGTAGCAGCGATTCCCTTGCCTTATTTAGCCATCATTTACTAACATCTACTAACAGTTTGAAGCCTCATTTGCTTGAGCCTCAGCCTTCATTTGCAAGGGACTCCCTTACCTTACTCAGCCATCATTTAGAAGCGGCTTCGTTGCCTTTCTTAGCCACCATTTACAAGCGATTCCTTTTCCTTTCTTAGTCATTACTCAGCAGCGACCTCTCATTGTCACTTACTCGCGACGTTCTCACAGCAATTATTGCGCAAATAATCGAGTAGCCCGATTCCTACTAATCATAATGTTGGTAACACCTTCGTCTTTGCACGAATTCCTTCGCAAAGTTTCAGTGTCTAAGAGGAATCTTTATCAGTTGCTGCTCGTGTGATTTAGAAGTAGTAGTAGCAGCGATACCCTTGCCTTACTTAGCCAACATTTACTAACAACTCCTTTACTCAGAAATCATTTACAAGCGATCCCCTCTCCTTTCTTACCCAGTATTCATCAGTACCCGGCCTCTAATTGCCACATACTCGCGACGCTGTTACCGCAGTTATGTGTGAAAAAAGTCGAGCGAAGTGTTCCATTCCCACTAATCATTACATTAGAAATATCATCGGCGCTTTGAACGAATTCCTCGCCAAAGTTTAGAAGTTTTAAGCCGCTTCCAGGGGGGTTGACGCACCACTTTGCGAACAACTAACGTAGCCCAGTTGCAAGTTCCACATCGATTCGATATCGGGTGATGAATAAGGACAATCACAGACGAACAATGAAGCAGTGATAGCTTTTACTTTGAGCAAATCAAAAGCCCTTCACTGTAAACGAGATACACAATCGGAGCAAAAGAGGAGTGGAAATGCATTTCGATAAAAGGAAAAGATGGCGGAGGGAAGAAAGAAAGAAAAGGTGGGGATTCGTACCCAATCCATAAGCACATAAACAAAAGAGCGAGAGAATAAGAGCGATTTTATTGATCAATAGTTTGGAGCCTCATCGATTACTTTTTTCGAAACAAACGCATCGACTGCCAAAATCTCGTTTCCTTTTGCCAAAAAAGAAAGAAGAGGAAACGGAACATGCCTCCGAGGGCAATGAGGAAACACGTGAAAGCTTTTCTGGTTCCTATTCAGGATTCCGGGATAAAAAATGGAACCTGGAACGCGTTTCCTATTACTTAGCATGTGAACGTTCTCCTTTTTTTTTTTTTTATCTCTCTATGTGCTGAATTCATTTTATTTATTTTCTTTTAAAATGGAGTTTTGCCCTCTTGATACGGAAAAGGTGTGTAACTTTCTTGGAGAAGGGTCTTTTTGTGTTACTTGGCGAGCGAATACCTGTACTGGGTAAGTAATGAATTCCCCAGGAATGGTTCACTCAATAGCTAGTTCTGTGATGAATGTTCCATTGATGAAGGCGGACCAATTAGGATTTTTTATTTTGAGTCCACTCGTGAATGGTATCGGAACGGATATTGCTCTTGATTGACAAATACTTAGCCATCATTCACCAGCGTCCGACTAATCTTACTCAGCCATCATTTACCGGAGACCACCTTATCTTGGTCGTTATTTACTCGTGATTTCCTTGAATTACTGAGCCATCATTCACCATGAATGAGAGCACCTTATTTTATTTATCCGTCAGTTACTACGAGGACACCTTGGTTTACCTACAAGGAAAGGGACAAAAGGTGTCATCCTCAAAAAATTTTTCCACAAATTCTGCTCATTTAAATATGCAGGGAAATGTGAAAATACCCGGCGGAATTATTATGGAGTCGCTCACAAAAAAAAGTAAATATTAATATTTAAACGCCATTATAGAGGCCAAGAATGAAATCAAAAATCCCGCAAACCCAAAGTCTTAGAGCGACGTCATTCAAACAGCACAAAATTAGATACAGCACAAACTAGAGCAGCGTTTCTCAACCTATGGTCCTGGCATAGGTCATCCAAATGACGATGGCGAAGGTGGTCCGCAGGCAGACTTCATATTTCAATTCTAACTGGATAGAAAATTCATCAATTGTTGTAAATGAAATTATCGTATAATATCCATGTGGATTCATAAATATAAGTTGTACCTTCATTACTTAGGTTCATTATAGTACCTCGTCAAGGAAAAAAGCGGGAGATTGCGATCATGGATACGGAATATATAACTAATTTGTAACCCGAAAATGCAAGTCATGACAAATTTGCTGATTACTGCAAAAAGAGGTGAAGGAGGGGGGATTCCGAAAGGCAGCCTTTTATATACACCCGGACAGGTTGATGCGCTGACCCCTCTATGTGGGACGCCCTCTCGCATGCGTACACACCGACGGGACGAAAAAAATCGTCTGTAAGAGAGCGGTGACCGTTAATCAGGGGTTTGAAATTCATAAATTTATTATAAGAGGGGAAATTATTTATTTGAAAAAAAAAAGAGGGGGGTTTCACTGTATTTCGAAATTGCACGATATTTTTTAGATATATCTAAATTTACATACAGGGTGATTCAAAACTCAACGTACAAACTTTTAGGGGGGAGATAGAAAACACAGAATCACATAGGAATGTGCGTGCGCGTGTGTTGTGTGACCGGAAACCCTCACCCTCAACCTGATCAGATAGAGGAAAAGGGTCATTCAAGTATTACGTCAGCATCGAGGGGGGGGGGGATTTCGGATTTGCTGACTTTTGATGACAAGGGGGGTGGAGGTTTGAAGGTTGCTTACGTCATCAACCACCCTTTTTGAAGATATGAAATATTCTAAGCTGCTGACGAAATTTTGCTGACAGGGGGGGGGAGCCGAAAATGGCTAAAAATCTGCTTACGTAATGCTTGAATGGCCCCTAAACGAAGATGCAGAAATGACAATCCAATAATGGGGTGTGAAAACTCTTTATTTAGCGATACTTTACACGAGGACAGTACGTGTACACGTTGAATTTCACAAGTGCTCAAAGTTCTTACCATCCACAGTAATGCGCGCTTCACAGCAGCTCCCCGTACGCAATCGGAACTTCAAATTTCTGAAATATTCATATCTTATTGCATAACATTTATTAACATAACGTACGGTGCTTGGAAAATGGCGGCAAAATATAATAATTTGATCCATAGGGCTGCCTGGAAGGACGTTATCGTACCTTGGGGCCCAATATGGCTATTGTGTTCATGTGTTGCTCTTTCTATTTGGTTTTCGTTCTGTCTTTTATATGTATTTTGTGTTTGTTTTTGCAAATAAAAAAAATTACTAGAGAAGCATTCCAAGTTCTGCGCTCTGGCGAACAGCGACATCCAGCAGATAACAGCGCCCTCAAGCGTGCATAACTGTGGATGGTGAGAACTTTTAGCACTTGTTGTGGAAAATTAACGTACACACGCACTGTCTTCGTGTAAGATATCGCCAAATAAACAGTTTTTCCCACTCATTATTTATAAATGCCATTTCCGCATCTTCGTTTATCCTCCAGATCATCAGTTCAAAAAAAAAAGCCATTCATTCGTATGTGATTCTGTTTTGTTACTGCGTTTTCTACCTCCCCTAAAAGTTTGTACGTTGAGTTTTAAATCACCCTGTATATATTTTTTTTTCTGAAATTGAAACTCATGATCATGACAAGCTTTTCACTACTACTACTACGGAACCACACATGCACTTCGTCCATATTCCTCTGAGGAATTTCTAACGAATTCGTACATGTTGGAATGTGAGTGAAGGAACCTGACGTGAAGTTTGTTTCTGTGTGATGCTTGTTATGTGTAGCGCTGCCATCTGCAATCAATTTTTTCAAACTATGAGTGAAGTGTAATGATTGAATGATTGTATTGTTGTGGGACTGTTGCTCTCTGTGGCGAGACTGGGAGATCGACTCGCATTCGCGCCTCGTAGTTGGGAACCACTGGAAACCAACTTCAACCAACCACCACTATGGCGACGGTGGGGTTCGAACCCGAGTCCATCACTGTGACCACTCAACCCCACTATAGCGGCCAAACATGTCACTGCAAAACACAATCTCACACGCCATCTGGTTGATTTCACATCTGTTTTGAAAATTTGCCACTGACTTTAGGCTCACCCTGTACGTTGGAATTCCTTCATTTCCCTATAAATGCATTTAAATAAGCTCCAAAAAATTTCGAAATCCACGCATATAATGGATTTTGAAGTTTTCGGAACTCATTCAATTGCAATTAATTATAGAGAAATGATGAAATTCCGTACAATACATATACTATCCATATAAAATATATTATATTAGAAGAAAATCGAAACCAAAATCACACATTAATACTCAAAATCACGTACATGCTCTTATATTTGAGAGACAACTCACGTAATTTCAAACTCAGTATAATATAATTTCACTTTTATAAAACGAAAACCACATCAAAATTCAATAGAAAAAAAATTCCATCTCCAAGAACGCAAAGTGAATGATCCAATTAATATTTCCCGACATGAAAATCCTATTGACATGATATTTAAAGCATTTGCCCCCGCCATGTCTAAATCATTTCCAATCAATGTATCAACTCATACGCAAATGGGGTTCTATTGGATACAGAAATTTTGAAATATAAGTATAAAATAGCATTTTTGTTGGTTTTTTTTTTTGCTTTCTATAATTAAAGCTAATTATAAGCCCCCATACGTTAAAGCGATAACAAGTATTATAACCCGCAGTATGTAAAAAGAGAGGAAGAGGTTGACTAATTGCAATTAGGCTTTCGAAATGGGACATTGGATGTCGCAAATCAGCTAATTAATTTTCTGTTCTTTTTATCTACGAATGCTAATTGCTGCCATTACTTACGAATAATTAGAGCGTTTGTGCGGTTTTCCCCGTGTGTTTGTTAAGTATATATCGCACTAGCACACACATACGTGCTCTTTCCCTCTCTCTAATTATGTTATTTCATTACTCTGATTTGTACTTAATTATCTTTTGTATTCGTTTGTTTGGTGTTTTTTTTTTTAATCCCGCACTGTATCTATCATCGTATTTGGATCAGTTTCAGTTTATTTTTTTGCTCCGTTATCGATACAATATTTCATCGCTGAGGAATTATAAGATTATCGATCTATTGGTCGCTGAAATATTTATATATGAATGCTTTCGTATGGACGTCATTATATAGAGCATGATTTTATTGGCGGATTTTCGGGGATTCGTCGGAAAAACCTCTGATATTCGTCATTTGTACTGTCTGTGGATTAAAGCTGTGAGTCATCAGTACAGTCGAATCCCGATATAACGAACTCCAAGAGACAGTAAAAATCACTTTGTTGTAACGAAATTTCGTTATAAATGAATTCCAGGTTATTTATAAATGTCCCTATGTAAACTTATGACAAGTGTTCGTTAAAACGATATCTTGGCTATAACGGTATTCGTTAAAACGGGACTCGACTGTATGATGACATTGTACGGTAGAACCTCCCGTTAATGGACACTATTCTGATTCCCCGGTCCCGTGGAATATATTTCACTCCCCGTTAGCGGAAATTCTCGATAGCGGACAATGAAATCAGCAAACACTAATTTTTTTCCCATTTGTGAATTTTTGTTCATGAATCAGGAATTTATCATATTCAACGGTGATTATATGAATAATCCCAAGCTCGTATTGGTCAAATATGGTAATCCGTCAATTAATTACTCGATTAACTGAACATACATAACTACGGTCCAGGATGCTGATTCCGAACGGTAATGTTGGTTTTGTTTGCACATATTGATACGTGTGGAGAAAGCCAACATTACGATACTGATAAGGGTTATTATGAAAATGTTAATTTTTTCTTCACATTTAATTTAATTTTTATTGAAAAATATGTGAAGTGCACGTATCATGTACGGGGAAAAAAATAACTAATTGGTTTAATGAAGAGAAGAAATACTATACATTTTTTAAATATTCATCAGACTTTCCAACTTCATTTGGGAATTATTCGCAATCGCCGGTAAAAGTGATAATTATAATGAAATGTAATGGAACTTTCTTTATCGAGACGATTGATGATCGCGCATAACCACCGGTGTATCACCACCGGCGTGATATGTAGGTGAAGCTATATATCACGCAAGACAGTATATCAGTTGGTGGATCATATTGCAAACTCCGTCTTCTGTAACTATTCTGTAACTATTGACTCTCGAAAAACGTGACATCAATATTTTTGTTCATCGCTGTACGCATTTCGTCGGTTTGGGTACCAATTCGAAACAGAATTCCATATTGATTCTCTGCTTTATTACGCAATGTACTAACGCTTGCGTTACAGCTACCGCATGAACTAACACCTGCCGAGAAATTTTGATGAACAAACGCAGCAAAACGTTAAGTAATCTTGGAAAGAACGTAATGCTCATGTGGCAGCGCTTCGGGATGTTCACGTTTTCACAATCAGGGAGTGAGTGATTCACCCTACTTACCGGTCACATCTTGTAGATTTGTATCCCCGTGTGAGAAGGACATTACTGTAACCAAATTATGTGCTTTTCCACGTACATTCGACGCTCGTATTTACACTCTCGTACTGACACGAACTAATTAGTTCATAAAACCGATAGTTCGTAAGTAGGAAAGGCGTCCAAAGAAATGACATATTGTTTTGGACCAGTGGACCACTTTGAAACTTGACTGAATATGCACATCAATACTTTACTGCGATGGATTCGATTACCATTTTCCCGATTCCAAACTATTTCCGATAGATCGTTTCTACGGAATCTTACATCTTGAATAACATTAAGATGAATGAGGTTAGAGTCTTAATATTCTCGGCAATACACACAGAACTAATGCATCAATTTCCTCATCCCCTGTCATCCTATTTTTTCCCTCCATCATAATCTTGAAGATGGAATGTAGAGGGAATCCATCGGAGAGTCATCGACTACAAGACTCACCGAGTGGTAATCCATTTCACAATACCTTCGTTTCCTCAAAAGCAAACTTCCATGCATGTTAGGGGATGGGGGGGGAAAAGGTTCTCTCTCTCTCTCTCTCTCAACAATCGTGTGTGTGTTAGAGTATAATAATCCTCTTTTTCTCTCCTCTCTGTCTCCTATTCCTCCTCCTCTTGCTCCATATACTGTTTTAAAAGGCAAGGTTATTGTGTTGTCTTATCTTAGGCAAACAGGCGAACAACAGCCGCCAAAGAAATAAGCTGTTTGCAAAATAACCAGATACGATTGTTGCTTCGAAGAAGTATTGGAGAGAGAGAGTCGGAAGATGATTTTCGCTCTCCCTCTTTCTGCCTCTTAGCATCAGTTTGTAGTTCATTTCTATGTAGCGAGAAACACATTTCTTCGCACCTTGAAGCAGACCTTTATTAATTTTCACTTAAGCGAGAGTTTTATAAGCTTTTAATAGCTTTCAAAATGAAATTTGACTCGATAAGTTTCAATTCCCGCTGATTCTGGCTCTCTTAATCAATATGTGTACCCCCTTTGTAAAGAGCTTGTACCATTTTCTGTAACAGCTATTGCTTTGAACAGCAGATGTGAGAAGACCATGGGTTCAAGGAAATGTCTTTGAAGTTCGATTCACCTATAAATATATTATTTTCCATGAATTTGCCTCATCATTTTCTGTAAAGTGATAACAGGGGGATTGAGTTAAAATCTTGGAATTCGGAATATATTTTTAAATAAAATAAATACCACACAATCAACAAATTTTCGGATTCAAATACAACATTGCTGTGTGTATAGGGTGATCGTTCTTGCGGCTTGTCTAATAGCAGATTCCCCAAAACTTGGTCTTGGATGCAGGGCTCTTCGTCACACGGCCTGCGGAGCTTTTATCGTGATCCACCGGCCGTTTCGAGACAATACCGTTTTCAGGCTGGTCACCCACTGGAAGCGATTGAAAACGATAAAAAAAAAAATATAAAGTCACGGACAATCAGCTGTATTCGCAAGACTGAACCGATTTCACAGAAAGTTAGGGGACATCATCTACCGCGAACGATCTTGAGCGAGTGACGGCGGAAGACAAGCGACGAATCCCGCCGAATTGGGATTTTACGCGCCTTACCTTTTCCTTCATAAGTTTTTTGCAATTGTTTACTTCCCCCCCCCCCTTTTGGTATCTCTCTCTATCTTTGTTTCATACCTCTCCGGCATCAGTTTCCAGTTCATTTCTACGAGTCGGGGAGAGCGGAGGTAACCATATTTCTTGGAACCTTGAAGGAGACCTTTATTGGTTTCCACTTAGACGAGAGTTTTATAAGCTCTTTTAATAGCTTTCGAAATGAAATTCGACTCAATAAGTTCCAATCCTCCCTCTTAATCAAAATTCCCATTCACACCTGTGAGGAGCTTGTACCGTTTCACCGTAGCAGCTCTTGCTGTGGTCAGCAGATGCGAAAAGACCGTGATTCGAGAAAATAGCTTTGAGGTTCGATTTTGCCACGATTTTGCCTGGTTCATCATTTTCTGCAGATTCATGATAGAGATCGAGGTGAGAGAAAACTCGTAATCCTGAACATATTTTTCATAGAATCAGTATCAATCGGAAAATTTTCGGATTTAAAGACAATATTGCTACATAGGATGTATGTTAATGAACATGACTCGGAGTCCTTCAGGCCCCACGACCCCTCTGACTTTTTTTTCTTTGTTCAGTTCCGCACTTCTGTTTATATATACATAGGTCATATGTTTATATTTATACGTTTTATATATATGTTGCACTCATTTCTACGTTTTCGTTCATGTATTATATTTGTATATACAGTATATGTTACTGCCAAATGCGTGGGGGGGGGGGTTACTTTTTCTCATCGTCGTATAATTTTTTCTTTTGACCTCAGAGAGTTGAGCCCTGACTTAAAGGATTGTTTGAGTTTTGAGTTAGAAATATGGTAAATATGAACTTTGTGGGCTTTTCCATCAGAGGGCAGCACTTGAACTTTCAGTGGGGGTTTTTTTTTTAAGATGGCTTCCACGGGGAAGTGTCTCCGGGAAAAGTGTGGTTTTTCTGCATAAGAGAAATTATATTTGAAGATGAATATGCACTGCATCATCTTTGTTAAAAAAATTCAAACGAAGTGAATTACTTCTCCGCAAAGAAGATAATAATTATATAAAGAAAATTGAAAAAAAATTCATTTTTTGAGCATAAAATATGCAAAATTTTTTTTTAAATTTCCCAAAAAATGAATACCCGGGTATGAAAGGGTTAATTAATCTGTGTAGCCCCTCCCCCCCACCCGTAAAGGGCTTGTATCACTTTCCGTAACAGCTTTTTGCTGTGGTCACCAGCTGTGAAAAGATCACGATTCATGAAAATTTCTTTGAAGTTTTATTCAAACAAATATAAGATAGCCCATGAATTTGTTTCAACATTTTCTGAAGAAAAAAAAAAATTTCGATAGAGTTATACAGAGGCGAAATTTTTCAATCAAAAATTATTTCTCGGTGATAAATTTGGTGTCGATCGGAAACTTTTGGATTAACCCATTAACAGGAATCGCAGAAATCATTTAAACTCCTTAAAATGGCACATATATATATTTGTTTTTAATGGAAAAGTCTCTTTCTTCCTATTCTGAGCAAATACGAAGTAGAGGGGAAATAAAATAATGCTCCGTTGAATCTCTTTGCATTGACAAGTCTTTTGTATGAAGCAAATTGCAATCACACATTCGGACCCGCTTATAACGTAGTCGGAAAAAAAAACAGCGAATTTGTTCGTTATATCCGTACTGGCTTGGACAATGGTACAATCGTGCCAAATTAAACATAGTTTACAAGCACGTGCCTGAAAATTCTGTGGTGTTTGGTCAGAACATGATAACTCCAAAATCATATTTTTGAGATATAAGCATTTTCATTGTCATTTAAAAATCAAAAATAAAGCACACCCACAAATACAAATGAAAATATCGTACATCAGCATATTGTTTAGCCGTACACATGTATTAGTGCATTCATCTCACTTCTAATTAGTTATAATTAGCAAAACTTACTACTAGATCAAAAAACCATTTTTTGGAGATATCATGTTCTCACCAAACACTACAGAATTCTTGTTTGAGAACCGCTTGAAAATTCGTTATAAGAGTATTTTACTGAAATCGGTGCTCTACAAGCAAACAAAATAACACAGATAACCAATGCGCAATTCATGGGGCATGGGGGAAAACTTCATAATATGCGAGAATTCATGATATCTATATTCATTATAACCGGATCCGACCATTTTTTAGTTTCGTTTTCAAAAACGAAACTAAAATATAAAGACTGCGAAACACACATCAGCGCTCTTATAAAGAAAAGTATAAAAAATATACAGCATGCGCAACATGAATACATCATCCACAATTCCAAATTCTGGCCCTCCAAACCGCCAACAAAAATTCCAGAAATGGGGTTATCCTAAAATAATTGGGAAAAAGGAAACGAATCCGCAAAACGACGAACACGGGAACCATGAAAACTAAAGGGGGGGGGCGAAGAAAAAAAAAAATAAATCTCAGCCTCTTTAATCAAGAATTCATTGGATGTTGTTGAATCCCCTGAAGAAGAAGAAAGAGGATGACGACGAGGGTGTAGAGCGGGGAGTCGAGCCTCGTATCTCTTTACTGCAGGGTTCTCGTGCCGGAATGCAGATAGGATGTGCAAACAGCGTTAAGAGGGTGAGTTCTGCGTGCGAGAGCGCCTCCAACATGCCCCGTGACTGCTTGTTGATGGATCGCCTATACCTTCTTAAATATTTAAGTCAATATTCCCTGACAACGTACAGTTTTCGGGAAGGGCGAGGGGTGCGGAGGTAACTAGTAAAGAGAGAGAGAGTTAGCGAGAGAGAGCATTGAGAAGAAGCCGGATATATACGCTCAGCCGTATATATGCGTGAAGCCACTCCCCGAGGACATCGAAATACAGGAGGCGGAGGGTGGAACAGAGGCCGGAGATGGCTCGCTGACGTCATATTTGATGGATTGGGTAGGGTTTCAGCCTCGGATATTGCGACCAACTTGAGAGCTGGGATATACATAACGCGGATACCGTTTCCAATAGCCGATACCTTGCTACTGACTGCTCCGGATGATTTTCCGGAGCTATCCTAATCGCGGGGGGATGGATCTAAATCCGGGGTTTTGATTCGGTTGCGCTGGTTGATTTCGGTTCGTATGGGTCATGGATTTGTTGCGGATGATCTGAGGATTATGGATGAATATACTGAACTGGCGATTTATTTTTAGGCGTGGTTCCCTTTGAGTTCAAATACAGGGTATGATTTTGTGCGAACAGTTATGTTGTGTGCGTGTGTGCAATAGAAGAGCGCTCGGAAAAAGGATTTTGCGGTTCCTCTGGAACGGTTTACCATTCTATTGTTTTCCAAAAAGAGGTGTTGGGGGAAGTATTCTGTGACGTGTTGACCATGCATCCTGTGTAATGATTCATGGTTGTGTCGTATATCGAAGAGCACTTCTAAAAATATACTGTTGGAATTATGCCTCCTTGTATCTTGTGAATAGCTGGTTCACGACTCTGTTGTAAAGGGTGGTTATAAATAAACTGACACTACTCCGATTTATGTAGCGCCCGTTTTGGTAGACGTATTTCATGGAAATTTGGTGTACACGTTATTTGGACCGTGGAAAAATATAATTGCAGTAAAAAGTGACGCTTTTCCACCTGTGGTGAAAAATCGAACTATTTTTTCAAATCTATGAACAGAAATGATTACCAGGATCATCCTTGCCAATACCATCCACCATGATTTTTTCCGCATTTACATCATTCGGGCATACACGTACATCATTTCTATCAAAATTATCATTTACAAACAATATATTTTCACGACTACTTGTTTTGTTACTTGCGTTACCATCAACAGAATTTTTACCATCTTCTTGTTCAGTATTTCCATATGAAATAATATTATACCAGTACATTTTACTTCCGTCCATGAAATCATATAATCATATTAGTTTCATTTTGTATTTTTCTTTCAGAGTCATAATTATCATCACAACAAACATTTCCTCCGAAATTATTAAGTTGGATTTCACTACGTTTACACTTTACATTGTTATTCCTAGAACATTTATTCAGTTTACCAACTTCCAAAACCTGAACCTTTTTGAAATTATTTGATAGTTTATAAACACAGTTTATACCATCAAGATTACCAAAGAATATCATACCATTACCAATAAGTTTTTGAAGAACCGACTCGTCATTCGGGGACACTTTATTCTCAACAAATTATGCAGGGCCCCCACTCAAAAAAATGAGAAAATGTAGGAAAGCGCAGGACTAAAAAGTAGGACGGGGGAGGGTAACCCCCCCCCCTAGACAACATAATCATAGCATAATGGGGAAAAAATCCTAAAAATATATTAATAAATCCTATAATTTAAAAATTAAAATTATAATAATTTAAATTTTGAATTAAATTTTTCTTTCATAGCACTATTTCAGTATCCTATAAGATTTATTCGAGCCAAAGCAAATTGGCAAATGACGGTTACAAAACCAATTTTTGGCCAAAACAGTGTACTCAGACCAGACACGACCCAAGCTCTGTCCCTCCCGGGATATAAACCTTCTACCCGTGTGGGTTGAAAAATGTGGTCAGAGCACTCGTGCAGCAAAACAGTGTACTAGCAGCCACAGATAATTCTCTGCTGTCTCTCCTCATATATATTACATTCTTTTTTTTGGAGTCTTCTAAAGTGCAGAGCTTGTCAACTCTTTTCGAAAATGCACAGCAAATTTTTGAAGACGTACGTTTTTTTAAGAATGACGCACCTTCTACACTACTATCAAAAGCACAGTGCAAAACGTGTAGATTACAAGATCCGATGTAAATAAGGCAAGGTGAACCAGTTTTATTGCCTTGTCCATCATTTTTTAAAGGGATTTGTTTACATTTTACTGTTTTTATGCCAGTGTAATTATTTTTGACAAATTAAGCACTTTCATTTCTAGCTCTTTGCTGAGCATTGTAAATATTGTTTATGCCTGTTCATGCCTTAAAAATACAGAAGACAACTGAATGCTATTGGGTAGCATCAGAATCACCAAACCTAGAACAGGCCTATGTATCCAACTGCTTTGAAATGCAAACTGTTGTTTCACCTATTTGCACCGTAATTTTGAATGATGAATGTTAGTTTACTGTCCAAGACCATGAATTAATAAATACAGAATTATTTTTTCCAGCCAGACAGAAGTTTTTAATGACTACTATATTTGTTGAACCCTCAAACTTAGCAAATGAAAAATTAATTAACCAAATGGTCCACATACACCCCCCCACCCCAAATTACCTTAAAAACAGTACAATTTCTGCTTTGGCAGAATCATTAATTGCATTCTCCAACATTTGTAATATTTGGTAATATATTAATGATTCCTTGATCAATTAAAATCAATTACAGCAATTTTGTCGATAGGATTTGGTAAAAAAATAGGACAAAACCGAGAAAGTGGGACAAAAGTAGGAAAAGTAGGACGAGTGGGAGCCCTGAATATGTCAACGATAATTCTATCTCACTTACAACTGAACATTCATCCTGTAAGTCATCATTACTTCGATCATAAATTTTAGTTATCCATGGCATATAAATTTCTCCATTAGCATCTCAAAACTAGAACATTCGTCATTTATAAAGATTTCAGCCATTCGGCGAAAGACCAAAATTTCAGCCATGGTCGCCGGATCCGAATACGGACAGCGCAGGGGCATTTTTACGAGCGCTCTGAAACAAAGACTTACCCCTGGAGTTGAACGCCCACGGTCTGGCTTTGAGGATCCGCTGTAGATCTAAATTCCAACACAAGGCCGGAAAAGCCCACTGAAGACTCATTAGCACAGTTCAACAGGTTCATCGCGTAACACCATACAGGGAGGGCGAGAAAATAAACCAGTTCAGCTGTAAAGCGCCCGTTTGTGACCAGTGATTGAACCGCAGTTGCTGTGTCGGAAAGCATGCAACGGTTTTTACACGAAGGATTTCAAGTCAAACGCAACACTGGGATATCTTGAGTCGAATCGTTGAAATGCACAGAAGAGAATAAGGAGAGACGCTTTCTTAATTTCCAACTTCCTCTGCTCAAGTTGTTGAATACTTCGTTTTGTCTTCGTCGTGGAAGGTCGTCTTGTATGTGTGTGCGGCAGCAGATATCGCCAATTGACGTACCGAAGAACGTTATGAAACCTACATTCCTAGCACACATACAAGACGACCTTCCACGATGAAGACATAACGAAGTCTTCATCTCGACAATTGAACTAGGTAATATGAAAAATATACGAAATAAGTCAAAAAATTATTTACGTTAAAATATTACTTTATGAAACATCAACATTTATTAATTTCGTTATTTGACATTTATAAATTTGTTATATATATTTTATAAAATTCTATTTATACAATATTTTAATGAATTTTTCATTTTTTTTTCTATAAAAGTGAATCAATTGTAATAGAGACATAAAAACCGCTAGATGACGTAATGGTAAAGAAAAATTAGAATGTCTATTTTCATACGTTTTTGTTGCCATTAGCAAAGCAGCTTAGGCCTCCTTATAAAATGCCATAGCCTTTTTTTTTTCTTCTTAAATTAGATAGCGGGTCCCGTTGGGCCAGCCTGTAAGGACACCATTGTATGAATCTAGATTCCGGAGTAGAACTTTCTGAGTTTCACTGAATTTTTTTTTTTTTGGCCCGCAATGCCTGAAATGTTAAACAATCAGGCATATAATAAAAACCTTGATTTGATTAGCCGTCGTTTATGTAAAATAGCCATAGTGGGGACCCCCCATACACGACCAAACGAGCAGACCAAACTTCCTTGCAATACTGTATAGCGGTGGTATCCGCAAATCGCAGCTATACAGTACTACTACTTCACCAACTCTGGCCATATCGCTATAGTGCAATTTACTGCCGTTAGTGAGATGGGTTGGAAGTGAAGGCGCTGTCTATCGGTGGTCGCCTCGAGTTTCGTTAGGGAAAATATCTTATCAATATCCTCCCTTGGGTTCGAACCCGGGACCCTGACAACCACCTTCACGATGGTAGACGAGCATCTTACCACCATGCCACTCGGGCACAGCAGCTATACAGTAGGTGAGAAACATAAGGTGATCCGCGAGAGGTTGCCAAGTGGGTTCACAGGTTGTGTTACAGAGCGAAAGAACCCGTGAAAATCTCTCCAAATGAATAACCGTACATTTCATCTCAGTGCCCATTTAGTCCGTGAGTTTTCGCAGTAAACCTTGTCTTTCTAGTGGCACCACGGGAAGAACTACCATCATGACCCCCTCCTCCCCACACACACACACATTCTTCATCAAGGCCCCTAGGCTGGGATCTTTGACAGAGGCCCAGCTATAGTGAACTAATATTGAGGAAAAACGGGAAAAAAACACAATAATCGTTTGCCCCCCCCCCTTCCCCTCCCTCCGGGGTAGAACCGTCAAATCTCCCTGCTATAACGAACATCAAATAGACCGAAATGTTTGGTCCGCTATAGTTTTCGTGTGTTGCATCCGAATTCCTGAAATAAATCGCATGGAGATGGGAATCAAATCTTTCTCATTCCATATGAGCAAAATACGTCAGGGCGGACAAGTCCTGAATTATTGCTTGTTACGAACTTCATACAAAACGCAATATAGTGAGACGTCCCCAAACAGACACTCCTTTAGCGGACAATCCTCATTAACGGGCATTTTTTTGATTACGTTGACGAGCTATGTATTTACTATCCTTTTTGACGGATACTTTTCGTTAGCGGACAACTCCAGTTAGCGGACGCTTTTTGAATTATGTCGACGGGCTTCAGTGTATTTACTATGTATTGACGGACACTCCTCGTTAGTGGACAACATCCGTTATTTCTCGTTAGTGGACAACATCCGTTGTTCCTCGTTAGTGAACAACATCCGTTAACGGACACTCCTCGTTAGTGAACAACATCCGTTAACGGACACTCCTCGTTAGTGGACAACATCCGTTCATGCACCCTCCTCGTTAGTGGACAACATCCGTTAACGGACAATCCTCGTTAGTTAACAGCATTCGTTAACGGACACACTTTTGAATTACGTAGACCGGCTTCAATATATTTTACTATCCATTGACGGATCCTCCTTGTCAGCAGACAACTCGCGTTAAAAACCACTTTTTGAATTATGTCGTCGGGCTCCAATGTATTTCCTATCCATTGACGGTCATTCCCCGTCATTAAACGGATACTTTTTCGAATTACGTCGACGCGCTTCAACGTATTTACTTCCTATTGACGGACACTCCCCATTAGCGGACAAATTTTTCATTCCCATGACTGTTCGTTGTCGAGAGGTTCTACTATATATTCCACAAAAGATTAATTCCGACTACAGTTTTCAATTGTCGATATAAGAGAAAATTCTCCGTCTCCATACATTGAATAGTGGCAATGTTCCGTCGAAATACGATATATTTTCTATCTGCACAGAAAACTAATATCGATACACAAAAGAATAAAATCGTATTTCTACGATTCCTTCGAACAAACAACCCCTCAGGTTGCGAGAAAAGACGTTCAAACAAATGTATAAAAATCGTATATATATTTTTTGTAATTCTTATCGATTTTTTCAAAGGCCTACGTTTAGGCCCTGGTAATACGATTCTCGAACAATCTCAAGTTACGCTTTTTTAAAGACCTTAATCGCCACGTACTTTTCAGTGGGGGCCCCAAACATTTTCATTGTTTTCTTGTTTTTTTATTTTTTACACAGAAATGTCTTAAATCGAATCCCCGGCAATTTAAAAGCTACTTCAAGAGCTCATATTCCGAGCCATTCTGCTCTAAAAAACTTATATATATAAATGCCAAGAATTTCGAAAAATCCCCGTAAGTTTCAACAGAACTCGGATTATGGACTTTTTTTGTGTTTTCTCCGGGAAAATTCTGGTCGAAATTCCGATTTTCTAAGCCAGAAATTTTATATAAAAGATTTAAAATCTATATATCGAATGACATTCGATTCTCCGGAATGAAGTGTTACTGAAATCTCTTGAATTATTTGGTAAAATGCTTTCGACTCTTTTGCAGCGCCATCTATAATTTGAAATTTAATGCATTGAAGGGTTTATTGAGAGGAGTGTTTGGAACCGGTTTGGATCATTTTTTGCTGTGTATCCAGTGATTTGGTTCGGGGTGAGACGCCTTCAATGTTCGATAGGTGCTGCTAGAACTTTTTACATTGTTAGGATTTTTTTTTTCTTCAATCCAACAATCAGTGGTTTGATGAGTGCTTCAGCGGGTTCCAATCGTGAATGAGTAGCAGATTATGCTGCGGCGTAACTGTCTAGTGTAAACTTTTTATGGTCCTATCATTGCCATCTTCTGTGAAATAGAACTTGATTCCAATTGCGATAGTTAGACTCGAGCATTATTGAAAATCCGTTATTGCCGTTAGCATAGTTGAAGAAAATCATTGTAGCATTAACATGTTGGAAGAAAGCTATTGTAGCATTAGATTAATATGATGATTTTATGATTTCGTGATTTATTACCTGCGATTTATAATTGTGATTTTGTGATTTATTTACATGATTCACCATTTTTTCGATCATAAATTTTATACTTGTTTACTGGCGAGGTGCGCAATGGCACCTGCCCATGTATGTAACATATCTTTCTCAAGCTCAATAAATGGTTTGGTTCCCCGGAGGCACCCGAGTCCCCCTGGGACAACGTGCTCATATCACCGAGTGTGACAGAGCCTGGCTGTCTCTCGGTTCCTATCACTATCATTGTAGCATTAGCATCCCTGAAAAAAAGTCATTATAGCATTGCAGGCTAAGCGGCACATTTACAAATCGCTTAAGTGACCCATGGTACAATTCCAGAGCATTTAAGTGGCCCGTGGCAAATTTTTAGATCACTGAAGTAGACCTCAAAGATCACTTTCACATTCAAAGATCACTTACGTAACCCGCGACTCAGTTCCAGAACACTTAAACGATCCGTAGCACATTTAGAGATCCCTTGAGTGGCATGTGGCACAGTTTTAGAGCAGTTAAGCGGCCCCCAATGCGGTTCTATATCACTCAAGTTATCCGCGGAACATTCCCAGATTACTTAAGTGCTCAGTGGCATAATTACGGATTACTTGAGTGATAGTACCAGAGCACTTAAGTGGCCCGGACACATTTCCAGAGCACTTGAAGGATCCGTGAAACATTTAGAGATCACTAAAATGGCTCTGTAGGGGACTTATCAAAAAGTAGAATGATAGTTTAGGTGCCCAATAACTATCGAAAGGTTTTTCCCGTTTTTGGCGCACCGAGTAAGATGTCATTAAGAATATGTCATATCTTCATTTAGGGTGGTTGATGGGTGGGGGTGTCGTAAGCATCATCCAAACCCCCCGCCCTTTGTCATCAAAAGGCAGCAAATCAGAACTCCCCCACCCCGCATCGATGCTGACGTAATACTTGAATGACCCCCTAACCAATGAACAAAGAATTCATAGTACATTTAATTGTTAGAATTTTGCATCTCTCTCTGCTTTGCCATCCGGGATTATTTGGCGTTGATTATTAACAATCGGCAACATTTATCTCTTTAGGGAGGTCCTGCGCTGACCGTAAGGTCCGCATTCCCCCGTTTAAGTAGCACTAATGCAAACTTTAGGATCCGTGGGAATCGGCCCATGTCGTTGAAAAGATGAACCCGAAAAAAACTGTTTATAGTCAGTTCAAGGAAAAAAAATAGTTACTATGGAGACCAAAAAGAGAAAAATAAACATTTATTTTCGCTTCTATTGGGTAGGTCAGTAATCCCTCCTTGACCGGCCGTCCCGTAGAACTTGATCCAGCCATTCCTTGGGTCCAATACGGCCGTTTCAAGTACCGCGAAATGCAAAGAAAAAGGGCGAATCGCAACCGGATCGGCAAACACTTGATGATGCGTGTGAGATTCTTGACCCCCCGGAAAAGAATGTGACCACGAAGAAATGGGACCCCCCCCCCTCCCTTTTGTATGTGTGTGTGTGTGTGTGTGTGAACCACCATCAGCATCATTCCCATGGTGGCCCCGCTTGTACTTTTCTGTGGAGGAGGATTCATTTTCTAAATCCAATATCAAGAGAAGAGGAAAGGCCAAGGACACTCGTTACATTCATTTCAGTGGATCTCAAAGTGTGTGTCGTGGCTGTCTGGGGCGGCGCCGCCAAACCTTGTCAAGGGTCATAATGTTTCTCAGTGGATATCGATGTGCACCTACCTATTACAGGGTGTCCCAAATTGTTTGCACAGCAGATATCTCTGTACCCGTTGACGCGTATTAAGGAAAACGGAGAATTTTTTTTTGGGGGGGGGGTGGGGCAGCGATAAATGCGGGTAAAACCGTTTTACCCGCATTTAGAGCTGTTTCTTTTTCGCCCACATTCCTCCCGTTTTTCGAATTCGAATATTTCAGTGAATAGTGCACTTAGAAACATGGAATGTTTTTGTTGGCAACAAGCGGGACATAGCAACAACTTTCTCATTGGCGTTTGGGGCACACGGGGACTGTATAAAAAGTTAATTTTTTTTAACTGTACAACCCTTTGAAACATGAATGACATATCTGAGTTCTACACGTACTGCCGGTAGTCAGTTGGGTTAGAAATGACGGCATCATCTATCGGTGGTCACATCAAGCTCATTAGGGGAAATATCATATCTACATGTATATTCTTCCCCGGTGCTTGAACCAGAGACCGTGACGGCAACCTTCACGGTGGTAACCGAGCATCTTACCACCACGCCAATCGGGGGTAGAAAAGTATGCCTCTGTAGAATCAACGGTTCGCCAGTGAAATGTCATATCCCACTCCCCTTAATTTTCTATGCACCCTACATATCAACGGGCATTCCCCCCGTTGAAAGGGAACAATATCGGTTTCATGGTATCCGTTATGGGGATGTTCCACCGGAGCAGTTACTATGATATTTGTGAGGAGTTGGGAAGGAGGGCGCAAAATTTTTCTGCTCCCATTACGTAAAATTCAATGATTTTATGAGGGGAAGGTTTTTGTTCCAACCTCGAATCCGCCGCGTGGGGCAATTGCCTCCTTTGCCCTCTTCTAGTTCCGGACCTGGGGTTTTTCAATCTATTTAGGCATCTTTTGCCGGTTCGCAAATTATCACTACTAGAATTTATTTTTTCTCGTCTCGTGTATATTTTTTGTGTGTCCGCAAATTGACTGCTATTGATTCACTATACGGTCTATCTACTTTCACTGGCCGCAACTATAAAAAGGTTGAATAACACTGTTTCAACGGTATCAATGACGATTGATCGAGATTGTATATGCTACGTTAAATGTGATAAATCCGGGGTTATTATGCATAATTGCCAAGCCTTTTGGTAATTTTGATGAGTATTCCTTAATTTTTCAATTTCACCAGCGATTATGCATAGCACCCAAGAGTGTTGGTAGGTTAAATGATCACTTAAAAAATTATCACTTTCAGCGGTGATCATGCAAGCAAGCTTCGCGTCGCGTCGTCGGTAATCATGATAAATTGCACTATACGATATACTATACGTGATAATTCATACAGGTATTGTATAATTATATTGGGGTACGATCGTAAAATTTGCTCTGATTATATCGGAATCTGACTGTAGTTATCACACAAACTAGAATAATTTAGAATTTTTTTTTTTCATATTTATCAAATTCCCCAATTACACTTGGCGGATATTATGCATAATCACAGATAAAGACGATTAATACAAGGATGACGTCACTCTCCGCAACCATACGAAGGTTTTATCAACTGGCTGTTGCGAAGATATATTTTGGAAAGATATATTTTATACTTTCCGTCCACAAAGTGAAAGGACGTGGGTTCGATTCCCCGCAGGAGCAGTTGAATTTTCTCTCTTTCCAAAATATATCTTCGCAACAGCCATTTGTTAAAACCTTCGAAAGGCGATTAATATCGAGCATTTACCGAATTTACCGATGACACCCGATTGTTAAGTGTAACCACCGGGAAAAGTGATAATGTTTCCGGTAGTTATCAAATTTTCCAACGACGCTTGGTATTATGCACATTCGCGGGTAAAACTGATAAATTTATCACACTTACCAAGGCTGTTAGTAAGTATGCATAATGACTGTATGCATAGTAACTGGTCTATCACAATTACCGTAACACACATATATAAGTCATTCGCATTTTGGAAGGTGTTGCCATCATGGGCGGAGATACGGCGTGGGGGGGGGAGACATTGCCTCCCCAGCATCAAAGTTTAAGTCGACAGATCTAATGCATATTGTATAGATGAATCGACATCATCATCATCTAGTCCCCCCCCCCCAGCAATAATGACCGTGCCCCCCAAGACTTCCAAGTCTATCTCCGCCTATGGTTGCCATTCAGTCTTCCGAACTGGAAGAGTGACAAAGTGGCCTTCAATTTGGCGAGAATTCTTCCGGAAGAAAAGCCACTCAAACCACACTCCTCGAAATTCCGAAACCAACTTTATGGTCATCCCTGAGCACTTCTACCCGGAACACCAGTCATCCTTTGAATTCGAACTCCGCCACTGAACCACAGTAGAGGACTTTGATTAGACAATAACGTAATCCATCATCAGAATAAATGCTTAATTCACGGAGCGGATCGATCGATCGATCGCCAATGTCCGCGTGCTCCCCCAGCTCCACTCCGTAGGTTTCAAGTAAAATTTGATTGATCACCGGTACGATCTCTAAACGGACATCAACAACCCTTGCTTCGAGATTATCCCACATCCGCTTAATACAAATATCGATCTCTGAATAGCCATGTTAGCCATGTTGGAAACAAATATTACATTTTTAACAATACTGAAGGCAACAATGTGACTTTCTTTAACAATTTCGAATTTAACACCAATGACTCTCTTTAGTAATGTCAATTGAAACAGCAATAAAACACCGATGACTTTCCTTTAATAATTCCAAATGAAACAACAATGTCTTTTCAATAACGTCAAAGTCAACAATAGTATTCTTAAAAATTCTAAAGGCAGTACGACTTTTTTTAAACAATGCTAAACCCAAACTTAATTTCTCCAGCAATGACTTTTTCAACAATGCTAAATACAACAATGAATTTTTTATGCAATGTTAAAATCAACAAAGACGGTTTGACAACGGTAAATTCGACAATAACCTTTTTAAACAATTCTGAAGGCAACGTCTATTTTCTTCTACAGTTCTCGATGCAACAATGACTTGTTGCCTTGTTAACAATGTTAATGCTGCAACGAATTTCCTCACCAATTACTTCCTTCATCGATGGTAGAGGCAACAACGGCTGTTTAATAATGTGGAAGGCGACAATGATTGTTCAGCAATGCTGATGGCAACAATGGTTGTTCAACAATGCTGAAGGCGACAACGACGGTTTAACAATGCGGAAGGCAACAAAAACTTTTTTCGTGAAGAAAAACAATGGTTTTTCAATAATGCAAAGTCAATACTAACATTCCTCGTTGAATTCTGAAGACATCAATCACTATTTCAGCAATGCTCTTAAGACGGCCCTGGCATGAAATCATTAAAATAACGAATTCTTATGCAGGGAAAAAGCGCACAGAGGGGCTTGTGCACCCCGTGAAGGTGATTGAAGATTTAATGAAAAAAAAACCAATTTGAAAATCTAAAAATTGGAGATTTTCGGTTCTTTGACTGCTGATTTGATCGATTTCCTTCAAATTCCTCAAAAGTTTTATTAACATGTCGATTTTTACAACAATGTTAAAGGTAGTAATGATTTTCTTCAACAATTGAAAACAAGGTAATGACTTTCTTCAACTATTGAAAAGACGGTAATGACTTTCTTCAACAATTGAAAAGACGGTAATGACTTTCTTCAACAATTGAAAAGACTGTAATGACTTTCTTCAACAATGTTGACTGCAAAAAAAATGCAGTTCAACAATTCTGAATGTTACAATGAATTTCTCCAATAGTTCTAAAGTCCTAAAGACTTAAATCAACAGCGAAATCTTTACCTGGCAGCGACTTTTTAACAATGCTTAAGGCAACAATGACCTTTTAACAATGCTTAAGGCAACAATGACTTTTTAACAATGCTGAAGGCAACAATCACTTAAAAAAAATTAAAGACACAAAAATTATCTTTTAATAAGGCTGAATGTAACGATTTCCTTAACTTTTTTTTTGAACAAACAACAATCTCCTAATAAGGCTGAAGTCAACAATTGCATTCTTCAACGAGTTTAAAGGCGGCAATGACTTTCTTCAAACATGATAAACGCAACAATATTTTTTTTTTTTTTCGAAAATTCTAAATGCAAAAACGAATTCCCTCACTAACGTAAAAGTCAACAAAAGGGCTGTTTAAGAATTTTTAAGTCAACAATGTTGAAGGCAACAACGTTTGTTTAACAATGCGTAAAGAAACAATAACTTTTTAACAATGTGTAAAGAAACAATAACTTTTTAACAATGTGTAAAGAAACAATAACCTTTTAACAATGTGTAAAGAAACAATAACTTTTTAAGAATGTGTAAAGAAACAATAACTTTTTAAGAATGTGTAAAGAAACAATAACTTTTTAACAATGTGTAAAGAAACAATAACTTTTAACAATGTGTAAAAAACAATAACTTTTTAACAATGTGTAAAAAACAATAACTTTTTAACATTGTGTAGAAAACAATAACTTTTTAACATTGTGTAGAAAACAATAACTTTTTAACAATGTGTAAAAAACAATAACTTTTTAACAATGTGTAAAAAACAGTAACTTTTTAACAATGTGACGCGAACAATAAATTTTTTTCCGCAAGATTCTGAATGCAACAATATGTTAATCTATTCAGTGGTTTTAGAGTCAATAAATGGTTTTTTTTTCACAAGCTCAACAATAATTTTCTTGAAGCAACAATGACTTCTTTAAGAGGACACTCTATAGGTTCGATTATTCCACACACACACATTCATATAATTCGAATATCTATCTCTAAAAACAGCCATTATTCGAAGAGGTTGCGTGCTGGGAAATCAACGACTTAAGGAAAGAAATCGATTAATCATCGATTAAATAGAGGAAAAAAAAATTTAAATAAACACAAAATAATCGATTATCGTCCTACTTGAACGTTGTATAATACGTAGAGCTATTATACATGTATATATATATATTTTTTTTTTTTTTTTTCCATTTTGAAATGTCAGAGAACACGAGACCTCCAGCTGAGGCCATTTTTTTGACAAGAAACTCATGAGACGCGATTAGCGAGTTATTCAGCGGCTCAGCTGGAATCTCGTAAAAGCTGAATTGACGTCCCGCTGTTGGAAGGCTTCGGGCACGTCATGTTTAACATCGTGAAAGGGATAAGTCTACTATTTTAAATATACGTGAGTGATGTCGAAGGGGATCGCTAACATGCATGTAGTTATTTATAATAACGTGTACTTAGGAATAAAGAGGGCTAAGGGGGGCACGTGCCCCTTGTCAGGGGGGATTAGAAGCTTGTTAATTTTTATTCTAAAGGGATTTTCGGTCCTTTGGGTGCTGATTTGATCGATTTTTTGGAATTTCTTATTGTTTTACACACGGTAATTTGTACAACAATATTAAAGCTAACGAATATTTCCTTTAAATTTTTTTAAACGGCAGTGATAATGTTTTTAACAATGCTGAATGCAACAATGTTTTTTTAAAGAACTATGAATGTGAATAATTCTTAAATAAAATTGTTGAAGGAAGCAACTATGCTTAAAGCAACAATGACTTCAACATTTCTGATAGTAGCATTACTTCTTCAATATATTTTTTAAAGTAAAAAAAATGGCTTCTTTTTAATGTTTCTAAAAGTAGCAATGATTTCTTCAATATTTCTGGAATTAACAATGACTTTATAAGAATGTTGAAGGCAACAATGACTTTACAGTAATGCTGAAGGAAACAATGACTTCCTTAAGCAATTTTGAAGAAACAACAATGACTTCCTTAAGCAATTTTGAAGAAACAACAATGACTTCCTTAAGCAATTTTGAAGAAACAACAATGACTTCCTTAAGCAATTTTGAAGAAACAACAATCGCTTTTCAATGAGGCTAACATCAACAATAACATTCTTCAGTAGTTTTAAAGACAGAAATGGCTTTCTTGAACAATTTTAAAGGAAAAACAATGGCTTTTCAGTAATACAAAAGTAAAAATAGCATTAGTGGAAAATTATAAACACAGCAATGACTTTTTTTTAACAATTTAAAATGCAGAAATATCTTTTTTTCAAACATTCTGATGACTTTATGGCAGCAATGACTTTTTTTTCAGTAATGTAGAATTCAACTATGTCTTTTCTCAAAAATTCTAGATGTGACAATTATTTCTTCGCCAATCTTAAATTCAACAATGAGTTTTTAAACAATGCAAAGAAGAAGAACATTTTTAAGATGTAGAGACATAGCAGCCTCCCTTCACGCTACTAATACGTGTTCTAAGGAATTGAAAAATGTGTCTGTGGTGTATTGGTTAGCGCACTCTTGCCCGGTATGCAAGGGGACCCGGGTTCAATTCCCGGAGGAGACAAATCATTTTTCTTTCCAAATATTAGTTTCGGCATAACATCCAGAAAATACAATTTCTCAGTGAAGGGGGACTTTTTAACAACGGTGAAGTCAACAATAATTTTTTTTCATACAATTGTAAAGACATTGGTAACTTCTGAACAATTTGTATTTTACAATGACTTTCTTCAATAACGTTTGACTACAATGAGGTGATTCAACAATTTAGTGCTACAATGAGGTAATTCAACAATTTAGTGCTACAATGATTTTCTTCAAACATGTTAATGCTACAATGATGTCAATGCTACAGTGACTTCCTTCAACAATGCCGAATGCTACAGTGACTTTCTTCAACAATGCCGAATGCTACAGTGACTTTCTTCAACAATGCCGAGTGCAACAATATTTTTTTTTCAAATATTCTAGACGAAACCATAAATTATGCAGCAAAGACTTTTTAACAACGTTAAAATGAACAACTTCCCTATTACAATATTTTATACAAAAATTGCCAAGTTTTTAAGACAAATAAATTCAATTGGTCGAATGGCCGACGCGTTTCGGCTCTTCTATGGAGAGCCGTCATCAGGACCTCGTGGTCAGAACTCACACGAATGAAGAGTGATGTTTACGTCTGGTCGTCCGAAACCAGGCAAAGTTACTCATTTTTTGTGATAATATTACAATATTGTTAAATGCAGCAACGACTTTCTTCAACAATTCTTAATGCAACAATGATTTCCTAAAGTAATTATAAAAGCAGGAGTGAGATTTTCTTAAGCAATTCTCAACGCAACAGTGACTAAAAACAGCACGGAAAGCCTCTTTATCAAGAACCGGAATCAGAATCATATTCGAACGCATCTCAAGTGAGAGTTTCCGGTTGCCGAGAGTCGTCACGGTGTCAGCTCATTAAGTTTCCTACGTTTCGCGAACAGAAGTGGTTCACATCATCAGGAGGTGTCTAAGCTGCATCACATCTCAGACCCCACCGAGAAGAAAATGAAATCGTGTCGACAAACGCTGCCCTAGTCTCGATAAACGTTCCTCAATAGATTACGGCCGCAAAAATGCTTATCAGTTACTTCCATCTCAGCTGTGAAAAACAGAATATATCGGCTTAATAAAGCCATTCTTGGCACACAGCCAAACAATACAGATACAATCGAATTTTCCAGACTCTGTCTATATCAACCAATGATCCGACGTCAACGCGATTAGATTAATGAGTCTCAGCAAATATCAATCATCAGAGAATCCAGACTCTTACCGAAAACAAGCTTTGTTAAATAGAACACATAATAGGTCTGTATAATAGGTATTTATGCGTCTGTCTGTTGCTTCCGTGGACTGAAAATAGTCAGCTTCGTTCAACAATGCTAAGTGTGAAAAGATATAATTTTGTTTTTTTTAATATTCTGAATGCAATATTTTCTTTAGCAATGTCAAAGTCAACGATGACTTTTTAGAAATGCTACAATTGCTTTCTTTAACAATGCCTAGCAAAAATGCAATGTTACAATGGCTTTTCAACAATGCAAAGCTACAATGAATTTTTTAACAATGCAAAGCTACAATGAATTTTTAACAATGCAAAGTTAAAATGAATTTTTTAACAATGCAAAGCTACAATGAATTTTTTAACAATGCTGAAGGCAACAATGACTTTATTAAACAATTTTGAAGGGAGGAAAAGCTTTCAATTTTGTACTCAAGTCAACAATGACATTTCTCAACAATTTTAAAAGCAGCAATGACTGTCTTCGAGCAATGCTAAATCCAACATCTTTTATCGAAAGCTCTGAATGGAGCATCTTTTTCTTGAAAAATTTAAATGCAGCACTTTTTCTTGAAAATTCTAAATGCAACAATGAATATATTCAGCAATGTTGAAGCCAATTTTTTCAAGTCAAGACTTTTTAGCAACCAAATCTGAAAACAACTTTTTTAAACAAGTCTGAAAAAAGATCGGTGACTTTCTTCAAAAATTCTTAAAGCAACAATGACTATCTTGAACAATTCTAAAGACATCAGTGATCTTCTTAGATATTTCTTAAAACCCGCACGGAATATGCCTTAACAAAATCTATGAACACAGAATCAAATTCGATTGCTTATCTCAATTGAGTTTCTCGAGAAAAACAGGCGTGTACCAGTTTATTCCCTGCTGAACGTCTCGCCAACACTAGCAGTTCACATCATCAAGTGGTGTCTAATGAAGTTCTCAGACTCCTTTTGTGATGGAAATCGTACCGACAACTCAGCCCTAGTCCCACGCCCGAGAGGAGTGGTGGTAAGATGCTCGTCTACCACCTTGAAGGTCAGGTCCGAGTTTTGATCCCGTGGGAAGAATTTAGATAGCAAGGTATCTGTCCTAAAGTGCTTGAGGGGACTTCCTATAGGTGGCGAATTACGCAGTAAATTGCGTATGTGGAGGAGGTGGTGAAGTAGTCCCAAGAAACTCTTACTCAATTGATTATTGCTGCAAAAAAGCTTATCAATTACTCCCATCTCATCTGCAAAAACAGAACAAATCGGCTTAATAAAGCCATTCTTGATGCACAGCCAAGCCAAGCGGATACAATCTAATTTTCCAGACACACAGCCTCCATCAACCATGGATTCAGCGTCAACGCGATTAGATTAATGAGCCTGAACAGCCATCAATCAGCAGAAGAAGCTAAAAAAAAAAAATCGCTCTGTTAAATAGAACATGATATTGTATTTGCGTAGTTCCGTCTGTTGCTCCCATGGACTGAAAAGAGCTCCCACACACACAATATATATATCGGGTTCCCATTCCCTGTATGTTTATTAGCTGTGGCTGCGTTTCACTTTTGAAAACGATGAATAGTGTATAATACATAGGAGAATGGCCAGCTAGCTGCACAGTTGTTGCTGCTGAAACCATTCATCACTATTCACGGATGCGGACGATAGCTTTTACGGAAACGTCGTTGGAGGGACTTCCGTGAATGAGTGATCGTTAATCAAGCTATTGCCGCGAAACAACTGACACATTGTCTGGTCGGACGCGCTTCTGCTATGCCGGACACCTTTCCCAATGCTTTCTCTGTCTCTCTCTCTCCTTCTGTGTGTGTGTGTCCTCCACATGCAGAAATACCACTGACAATACAGTGAGAGAGAGAGAGAGAGAGCCGATAAGGGATAACTCCATTTGAACGGGAAATGTCCGGCTGTGAATATTGACCTTCTCGCTGTATGTATGTACGAACGAGGAGGCAACAAAGCGGAATCCTGCTGTAGTTGATGGAAGATAGAATATACACTAGAGATAGATAGAGAGAGGATCGTTCCCGAAGCTATTACGATCCATGTTACGGAACAACTGCATCAATGAGTGGTGGTGGTGGTGGTAAGCGGCGAGTGTCCAGTCAAAGAGTCATTAATTGTTTAGATGGAGAGAGAGAGCGCGAGAGATCATTTTCCAGTTGTGTTATCGATGGTGATTTTAAGCTCTTCAAATATGAACTGCAAACATGTTGTACGCTAGTGCCTAAGTATATTAGTTATCCTAGTGTTTTTCCCTGTGTATTGTTCATCTTTGTTGTGGATCTGAATCATAATTTCTGCAGTTAAAGCATTGTACAGCTGGCGTTCTGTATACTACAGGGTGCTTGAGAAATGACTCTCTGGCTTTGAAATGCCATACCTTTGAAGCAGTGATGGATAGAAAAACGAAACAATCGCGAATTGGCGTAAAAGTCGCCATCGCGCACCCATGGAAAGTTGTTCAATGTGTGCGTGCTTTTGAATTATGTGGGAGGCTTAATTGTGCGTAGAAATGCATAGGAGTGTTGCTAACCCAAAACAAGTCTCACTCAGAATTCAATTTTATTTAAATGCGCAAGAGAGGCTGGTATATCCCTAGAAATGCTTTGGAAGCGTGATTAACTGATCAACCCATAAATCGCATCGGAAGCGTGATTACCCCCTCCCCCCCCCCCAGAAATGTATAGAAGTCTCTACTGCATGTACAAATACGTCGGAGCCGCGATTTTTCGTACGAAATGAGTCGGATCCACCATTACTCCTACAAATTCAAGCGGACTCAAGTACCACTGGAAATGAAAAATAGACCACCTTATTCGATGGTCACAACGAGCTAGTTAGGAAAATATCTTATCTATATCCTCCATCGGGTTTGAACCTGGGACCGTGACGGCAACCTTCACGGTGGTAGACGAGCATCTTATCACCACGGCACTCACGCGCGTAGATTGGTACCACTGGGTATTCATAAGAGAATTTATTAGTACCTGGAAAGCGTAGGAGAGACTGGTGGCACTAAAAATGCGTCGCGGAAGGGGAGCGGGACATAAATGCGATGCATCTTAACCCTAGAAATGCGACGGAACCGTGATTACCAATAGAAATTCGGTGAAGGTGTGAGTACCCATAGAAATGCGTAGAAGACTTTAGTACCAACTGGAAGTGCACCGAAGAATCTAATACCACGAGAAATGCGTCAGAGGCATGATGATAATGAGGGATGATATACACTACTCTGACATTACGTGTGACCACGTCACGATACACTACTCTGACATTATGTGTGACCACGTCACGATACACTACTCTGACATTACGTGTGACCACGTCACGATACACTACTCTGGCATTACGTGTGACCACGTCACGTCAGAGTAGTGTGTAGCGGCCTTTACACTCTGGCGAGACTTTATTTGTCTAAGGAAGCTGCCTAGAGTATCACGCATGATGGAAGTGAGAGAAACCACATACGCCAACCAGACTGAACGCGACAGAAAATAGAGCTGGAGTGCCAACCCACAGTCCAAGCAACACGATTTAGATTCGCGTGAACGTGGACTCTGCCAGCCGATGGTGATCCAGTATAATTCGGCCATCCGAAGTGTCTAAAATGGCAATAATTCGCCAGGAAAGGAAATAAATTGGCGACATTCCCCCACGGATTCCCATAGATCCACCCTCAGCAAACTCGGTAGAACGATTCAATAATCATCGTCCAAAAAACACGAAATCTCACGCTTCAATCAGCAAAAATAATAATATCCAGCCTTTCATTCCCACCCCACACACAATCCCAAACACATCACTCATAAATAATAATAATAATATATAATAATAATAATAATCTCTTCCCGTATGCAAATTACCATCTTGAGACAAAAAAGAAAAAAAAAGGAACGATTCCAGATAATATATTATAAAAGGGGGAAAAAATCTAAATAAAACTCGTTTTCCTGTCATTTCTGGGACTTTCTTTAAATATTTCCCAGGACATTGATAAGACCTCCCCCCCCCCTCTCCCTTCCCCTTAAAAAATGGTGTTTAGATATGCATAACACACGCTATAACTTCTCTTTCATAGTGTGGGCGAGGGGGGCGATGTGATAATTCTTTTCCTATTATATTATAAAACTATAAATAAAAGTGTTGAGAGAGAGAGAGAGAGGAGAAAACTGAATAAATAGAGATAAGTGGCTAAAAAAAGGGGAGATAACGGCTATTTATTGTTCTTTGAAATGACTATTTTTTTTGCTTATTTTAGCGTCTTTTCGGCAATTTTTTGCTTTTTTCTCTCTCTCTCTCTTCAATGGAGTCGTTTCTTTGGAAGATACGGCTGAATGGAGCATTTAAATTTATTGAAATTCCTGGAAATAGTAAGTATATATTTGATAAGACGCAACAATGGCGATGATTTTTTTTTTTTTTTTCCGATTCCGTCGGTTATATAGGAATTATTGTTACACTGATTAAAGTCCGTTATTGTTGTTTACTTCTTAATTAATGTTCGCTAGATTAGTTTCCTGATGTGGCCAGTGATAAATGGCGCCCTCGCAAGAAGTCGTGAGATAGGTTGGAGTCTTCGCTATTAAATTTTAACTCATTTCCCCCCCCCCCCCCCGCATGATCATTTTGACAAGGTGGCGTCTTGGGCCGAATGTGCATTGTGCGTGTGAATTAATTTTTGATTTAAGTGGACGATATTTGGGGAGAGTTGACGACAGTATGTGAGAATCAGTGCCCGATTGGCATGGTGGTAAGATGCTCGTCTACCATCGTCAAGGTTATTGCCAGGGTCCCGGGTTCGAACCCAAGGGAAGATTTTAAATAAGATATTTTCCCAAAACGAACTCGAGGCGACCACCGATAGACAGCACCTTCACTTCCAACCCATCTCACTAATGGCAGTAAATTGCAATATAGCGATATGGCCAGAGTTGGTGTTTGGTGAAGTAGTAGTATGTGAGAATCGATGGCAACTAAAATACTTGAATTTCTGTAGTTTTCCACCTATCATTTAAGAAAGAGCTGTTCTTCACCTAAGCAGAACTGTCCATGCAAACAAGGCCGTAGCCGGCAGAGCGAAGGTGGGAGGCACGCTCTGACACAAGGATGATGCGAAACGGAACCTGTTTGTAAGTTGGGGAGTGTCTGTATTTATGTCTCACGAGCAGATTGCAAGTCGGTGCATGGCCGTATTAGAGTTTCACGAACAGTTGGCACGTCGTGGAGTTGCTGTGATGTATTTATGTCTCCCGAAGAGTTGACAAGTCGAGGAGTGGCGGTATTCAGGTCGCACGAGCAGATGACAAGTCAGTGAATGGCCGTATTCCGGTCTTCGAGTTCCACGAACAGTTGCAAGTCGGTAAATGGCCGTATTCGAGTCTCACGAACAGTTGGCAAGTCTGGGAGTGGCTGTATCTAGGTCTTAAGAACAGTTTGCAACTCAGTCAATGGCGATATCTAGATCTTATGAACAGTTGGCAACTCGGAGAATGGCTATATCTAGGTCTTACAAACCGCTGACAAGTCGGGAAATGGCCGTATCCGTGTCTCGTGTACAGTTGGCAAGACGAGGAATGTCTGTATTTACAACTCAGAACTTATCACTAATGCGAATCCGGTTCTCAGCAGAGACTGGAAGATTCACGCTGCGATGCTTGTGATTACACATCAGTATAACAGTTCTGAGTAGAAATATACAGATGCTATCTCTACATGAGTTTACATAGCCAAACGGGGGTGTGGGAGGGGGGGGGGCACATCGATATCTTTGAGTCCTAAATCTGCACGAGTTTAAGTGCGCAATATAGTCACCATATTGTATCACTTTCTTTGACCGGGAAAGGTGTTTTCTCAAGCTTTCTCTAGGACAAGAGTTGCTTTGAAACACAAAACAAAAAGCCACACTTGGTATAATTCAATCATCATATAAAATTCGAGAAAAATGGATGATGGCATCCGTGAAGGGATATTTACTCAATGTCACTGACAGCTGTCGAACGGTCAGTATCACAGAATCGTTACACTCCCAGTTGTCAGAATGTCTCCAACTTTTTTTTTGGATTTTCTGGATTTTTACCATCCCCCGAAGACTATAAATAGGTACCGAAAGTATTTTATTTTCCAAAGACGATACTTGTCTCCAAATATTCACGGGTAAGGAAACTTGAAGGAGAAAATATCAATGGATCTTTATCGTCATGTGGGAAATGACCACGGTCATCTTCTAGACTTCTAGACTTTAGCAAGTTCCCGCGATTCTGATCTGTCTTCACCATCACCACCCACGAAATCTTTACAATAAAGTTCGCGTGTAGCTTTTTTTTATACACTGGGCATTCACGATCATTACGGCACCCCAGGACGGATGAATGTCGTTACCCATAGCGTTTCCACGTTAAAATTTCTTATCCTCTTAATCGTGTTCACCAGTGTTTCCCAAAGTGGGCGATGGAGCGATGGAATGGTCCAGGGGTGCGATAGAAGCTACGGGTATAACAAAGGATCCTATGGGTTCGCTTGAGTCGGGGGCGATGAGAGAAAAGAAATTTCTGAAGAAGGGGGGGGGGCGATGGAACAAAAAGTTTTGGAAACTATGGTGTATAATGTCTATGCCCTCTAGGGCATGGATTTCCAACTTGTGTCCCACAAGAACCCCGGGGTTCCGTGACAGCTTCTTTTTTCACTTTTGATCAAACGTCACGGAACCCCTAAAAAACGCGGAACCCGGAGAGCTTTCAAAGATACAACTTTCTTGTTGCTATATAATACTCTCGAATAGGCAACAAGTTACTAATTAGATTTTTGAGGCCAGGGTGTTCGTATAAGAAGTTAACATTTTTATATTTATAACTATACAACCCTTTTGCAACATGAATGACGTATCTGCATTCTACGCATTATGTGGATACTTTTTCTAATTTGAAGTATGCCTCTCTATAAAAGGTTTGCACAGTAAAATGCGGAGAGGATGAATTTAGTAATCATCCTGAATATATGTTTATATGTAAGAAGCATCACTGAATTAGAGAACTACTGCTGCCACCTATCACATATAAATTGAAACTATTGTGATTCTTCGATTATGAAATATTCTTAATGGCATCTTACTCAGTGAGCAAAAACTAGAAAAACCTTGTTTGTGGGCACCTGAACAAACATTCTTCTACCTATTGATGTCTCCTACAGAACCACTTCAGCGATCTCTAAATGTTTCACGTATCCTTCAAGTGCTGAGGAAATAAGTCCGGGCTGCTTAAGTGCTATGGAAATGTTTCCGGGTCGCTTAAGTGCTCTGGAAATGTGTCCGAGCCGCTTAACCACGGATCACTTAAGTGATCTGGAAATGTTCCGCGGGTAAGTTGAGTGAGAACCACACTGGGGGGCCGCTTAAGTGCTCTAAGATTGTGCCACATGTCACTGAAGGGATCTCCAAATGTGCCACGGATCGTTTAAGTGTTCTGGAACTTTGTCGTGGGTAACTTAAGTCATCTTTGAATGCGCCACGGGCCTACTTCGGTCATCTCAAAATGTGCCACGGACCGCTTAAATGCTTTGGAAATTGTGCCACGGGTCATTTAAACGATCTGCAAATGTGCCGCTTAGTTGATTTTTACAAAATTGGGTTATATCAGATAACTTTCAGGGTCCCATGTGGTCCTCTGGTCAAGGATTCGCCATGTATGGCCTAAAAGTTGAGTCTCGGAATGAATTTCTTAAGATAAATTTTAAGTTCTTCAAATAGCATTGAAATGAACAGAAATCGATTATAATGACATATAAAGGTGCTTGCTCTCGAAATTTTAATTCAAAAAAAATATTTTTTGCATGAAAAATATTTTTTTTTTTCGTCTGGGGGGGGGGCGCACGAGCCCTCATGCCCCCTCCCGCGTACGTTTCTGATCCCACCATTATGCGTTTGGAGGTGGGGGGGGGGCAGTGCTGAATAAATTTTTCTGACAAGGGGGAGGGTCAAAAATGGCTAAAAATTTGTTGGCGTAATACTTGAACGGCCCCTTATGGACAAAAGAAAGTACTAAGTAGTAAGTTTACAAACGGGCTTTGTTTACGTGTACTTTACGGGACACCCAGTGTCATCTAAACTCATCCAGCAAAGCACGGGCATTCATCGCCTCCACATGCTGCAGTAGGGCTCCTAGGCTGGGATTTTTAGCGGGTCCCCAGATCAGATTGTTAACGGGCCCATCGATTATGCGTTTGTAGTGGTAAAAACAGAAAATGATGAAAGCGAACCAGCTCGGGCATCCAGACTGAAGCCCGGGTGCCATGCGGGGACCTTTTTACATAAGGACTTCCATGATAAGATCGTTTATGACAAAAATATGTTTTATTGGAGGTGGTGCCTAAGCCCTCTTTCATTTTGCTCTTTTAAGACGGCAGTACGAACATTATTATTAATTTCTATTTTTTTTGGATAAATATTTAAATATTTATTTGAGTTACGTAGAATAGTCTTATCACCAAGTGTTCAGCGTGAAACTTTACGTTGGAAACCCTCTGTGTCTGTGTGTGTGTGTGCGCGCGCGCTCTAGGGTGCATTTCGCTGAACATTCGAGCTCATGTTTCATGCTTAGGGCACCAAAAAAAAGACGGATTTTTTATTCGACCTCTAGTATCCAAGAGGCCACGTAAACACGAGAACGACGTGAAACGGGAACCACTTTGGAGAAACGCCGCCATCATATATATCGGCGAATTCTTGTGAAATTGGCGTTACTTCATTCAACTTCGAACGATTCGATCGTGTACGATGCACGGAATGGAACCAGTTCGTAAGTCGGGGAACGGAAGAATTTTGGTCTCACGAACAGCTGGCAAGTCGGGAAGTGGCCGTATCCAGGGCAGACGAACAGTTGCCAAGGGAGGAAACATCTATATCCACACAGATCTCATGAACGGCTGGCAAGTCGGAGAGTTACTGCATTCAGATCTCAGAGTTGGCAAAACGGGGAGTAGCTGATGAACGCCAGGGAGCTCTGCTGCCAGACTAATTCCGTTGCTGAGATCTCTTTCCCGCATCGGGGAGTGGCTTTATTCATGTCTCACGAACCTGCAAAACTTTTTCAGTAGTGAATTGCTCATTCGGTAGTAAATTCCTCATCGCAATAGACTGGAGTTCTGCTCGGTTTAAAAGGTCTCATGAACATTTCGCAGGTAGAGGAGTAGATGTATTCAGGTCTCACAAACAGTTGGTAAGTTGGGGAATGTCACAGTATCCGGGTATAACAAACAGTTGGCAAGTTGGGGAATGTCACAGTATCCGGGTCTCACAAACAGTTAGCAAAACGAGGAGCCAGAATTCTGTCGGCAGACTCAACCCATATGCGCAGATTGACTTGGAAGTCTGGGAGGCACGATGATGATGATGTAAATTCATATATGCATATATACATTAGATCAGTCGACTTCACTTTGACGCCGGGGGAGGGGGCAACCCCTCACGTCCTCCCCCCCCCCCGTATCTCCGCCCATGACTCAACCCGTTGCTGAGACCTCTTCCCGGCAACGTGGAGTGGCTGTATTCAGAGGTCTCATGAACCCGCACGACTTTTTCGGTGGTGAATTGCCTATTGCAATAGACCAGAATTCTGCTCAATTTGAAAGGCCTCACGAACGTTTGGCAAAACAAGGAATGGCTGCATCCAGATCTCACGAACAGTTGGCAAGTGGTGGAAGAAGCAACGGATGATGATCTCCGTAAAGGGAATATTCATTCAATATCACTGATAGCTCTCGGACGGTATCAATGTCGATATACTCCTAGTTGTCAGAATGTACCCGGGGACATTTGACGTTCACGGAGACTATAAAACAGGTACCGAAAGTATTTTATTTTCCAGAGATGATACTTGCCTATAAATATTCAGGTGTACAAAAAATTCAATGGATCTTTATCGTTATGGTGGGAATAACCACGGTCATCGTCTAGACATCACATCGACAAGTTCCCGCGATTCCGATCTGCCATCGCCATCCGCCCCGAAATCTTCGCAATAAAGTCGAGTTTGCGTTTTTATGCGCTAGATATTCACGATCATTGTATTTACGACACCCCTGGACGGATGACTGTCGTTCCTACAGCGTTTCCACGTTGTAATTTCTAATACCCTTAGTCGTGTACAGTCTCTGGGGTGCATTTCGGTGAACATTCATTCGCATGTTTCGCGCTTCTGACATCAAAAAAGACGTGTTTCCCCCCCCCCCCCGCCTGACTTTTTTCCTAGTATATCCCAGATGACTCGTAAACAGGAATCACGTTAGAGAAACGCGCTATGGCTCTGCAGGTTAGTACCTCTAACGGTTTCTTGTTGTTATTATTATTATCAGAAGTGAATAAAGTACTATGTTGTCAGCTGGGATAGTAAGCGTACTCCTCTGTTTCCTTGATATCAAATTAAAGAAAAGAGATCGGAGGAAATTGAAAGAAAAAAAAATTGGGCAGAAATTGAGTAGTCGTGTTTGCTTAAAAATCTGAGATAGTCTTAACTGCCAAAACTTGAGTTTTAAGCCTTATGCGGGATGTTTTGATTTGTGAATCCGTTATAGGGGTGCTCGCCTTCTTTCATCATAATAATGAAGGATAATTTTATTTGTCCATCAAATAATCCATGGTGCTTGGTCTCGTGCTCCAATGCGAAAGCTGAGGACGACAGTCCACCAGTTCTAACAACACTGCAGAGAGCTTCCGCAACCGCTACAGATCTTACACCACCGTTGAGTACAAGCATTCACTACCCCACCCCTGGCACGTATACACACTTCTAAGGATGAACATCCGCATCCACCTTCTCCTACACGATTGCTGAGGATAAGCAACCGCATCCACCTTCTCTCACACCATTGCTGAGGATAAGCAACCGCATCCACCTTCTCCCACACCATTGCTGAGGATAAGCACCCGCAGCCACCTTCTCCTACACCACTGCTGAGGGTAAGCACCCACAGAACCGGACTCCTAGCCATTGCTGAGGAACAGCACCCGCATCCCAATTCTCCTACACCATTGCTGAGGATAAGCACCCACATAACCGGACTCCTAGCCATTGCTGAGGAACAGCACCCGCAGCAGCCCCAGAGCTTCTACGCCCCTGCTGAGGATGAGTATCCGCGAAACCGGGCTTCTAGCTAATGCTGGAGGCGCCGAACCGCAGCTGCTATTGGCTCCTAAGCCACTGCTGAAGACGAGCATTCACAGCCTCTTACTCATTTCTCTGAACGTTTACACCATTGCTGAGGGCAAGCACTTCCCCCCCAGGTTCCTACGGCATTGCCGATGACGTACATCAGCAGCCAACCCCCCCCCATGACTCCCACGCCGCTGACGAGAGCAAGACACTAATGACGAGCAGCTACAGCACCACTCCTCTTACGCCATTGATGATGACGAGCAGCGATAGCGCCCACTACGATAGCGATCGCCACTAACGGCGACGTACAGCGATAGTGCAACATTTACGCCACTTCCGACAAAGAGCATTCTGAGCCCCGGCCCATTGCTGAGGACGATCACTCACAGCCTTCGGGTTCCCTAGGCCACTGCGGAATCACTCTGCCCTTATTCTACTTCCCCTAATTCTCAAACCATATTCGGTGACAAACGCTGCAAGGATATATCCGAATCTTTTACCACGTAATATTGCAATCGCAACGCGTAATCACCACACCGGCCAGTCACCAGATCCTACTTGAATCAAGATCTCCGATTCCAAAATACTGGGATTTCTAAAACACATTGTCCATACCAGGGGGAGCCTGAAAAAACTCCAAAAATTTACATTCCCCGGTGACTTTAAATCAGGGGGGTTCTTAACCTATGGGTCGCGACCCAAACTTGGCTCGTTGATGCTTTCGAGACGCGTCTTTCTAATCCACTGCCTGGGGCTTTTCTCCGTCGATGAATTTTTGGTCGGTGGATTTTCTTTTATCCGTGAATTTCTCATATCGTAAACCGTTCTTTTTTTCTCCAGGAAAATGGAAAATCAAAAATGGAAAATCAATTCTGAAACAACAGTGACTACCTTAGAAATGGCAAGAAATGATCCTTTCTCACCCCCCAACAGCCCCAGGGGTTTGCAACTCCAGATTCTTAAGGGATGAAAATTCCATATCCTTATCAAAGGCAGACTCAAAAAAGTGACATTCAGGTAAATTCAAAATCGGAAGTGACATTTATATGACACTCTACAGGAATCCGTGAGAATATAATAGATTTTTTAGAGATGCACGCGCATATATATAATATTCTCTCTCTCTCTATCTCTCTCCATTGTCAGAGTACTAGAATTTATCCAACAACGCATAACTCAGCAAACTGTCAAAATAATTTTCTACAAGTATGTGAGAGAAAACAACAACATGGAAAAAAAAAATCCCATTGGCGATCCAACATGGCGTCTTTTTCTTCTTCAAAATCGAATCTTCGTCCACCTAAAACAATTTTTGTTTTTGTGAACGTGAACAAAATACCGTGAGGGATTGTTGCTGAGCGTAATATTAGACGAGAGAAGGAAGTATACAACTCAGCTGAACTCTTCTCCGTTTCGCAGACGGCCATCTCGTGACAAAAAAAGAAGCGAGGGGTTGTTTGACAAAGCGTAAAAGAGAAGAAAGAGCCATGTTGCGTCCATGTATCGTAGAAAAGACAAATGACAACCTCGTTGCAATGGCGTTTAATGCAATGTGCGTTGACTTCACGCCTAAGCGAATGTCATAACGCCTGGATGGGAGAGATAATAAAAAAAAAAAAAAAAGTTTCCCAGTCAAAGTTTCTTCATTGTTGAATGGCAACACTAGTATTTAGAAAAAAAAGTTTTGATACTTTTTTAATTATTTATTTCAATTTTTTTTGAAGAGAAATTCTATGATTATGGTATAGTTTAATTATTTTCGCTGGATATAATTATTTATAAACGAATATCAATGTTAGCTGGAATGAAATTATTATCCTCACCTCTGAAATTAATTAATTACCGCATTAGGGGGGGGGTTCACATCGAAGATTCGATTGATTAATTTAAATTGATTTTTCCCTTTTCTCATTGCATTAGGAGTCAAATTAAAAGTCTTAAGGATTAAATGGTTGTCTTGTGTGATCATTGTGCAGTCGAATCCCGTTTTAACGACTATCGTCACAACAGCGAAAAATCTCGTTTTAACGACCTCTTTTCTAATTCCCCTCCCCGCCATATAAGTTTACATACAAATATTACAAATACAAATACAAATACAACGCCACAACAGGCAAATCATTTTCTATCATAAAATGTTATTAATGCTCACTCCAGTACCATTTTAAAGAAAAGTGACAAGAAATTTAATCGGATACCTTAAACCGTAGTTTGCCAAACTTTTTTGTTCCATCGCCCCCCTGGACTATTCCATCGCCCACCAAGGGGCGATATTGCCCACTTTGGGAAACACTGCCTTAAACTAAGTGATTTTTGTCGAAAGTTGTAAACTGTAGTTTGCTGGAAGTGTGAGTGTGGATAAATCACTAAAAAAGGCAGATACACTGGTATCATGACTAGGGCTCGGATTCATATCGACAATTCATATATCATTCATATTGTCACAATATGACAATTCATATTTTGGGCATTTTCACGAAATAGATAATTTTTTGGGGCATTTTCACGAAATAGATAATTTTTTGGGGCATTTTACCGCAGAAAATCCTATAGTATGCATTTACAATGAAATTGTCTTTCTGAAAAACGTTTATATTTCCTGCAATAAGTTCTTCGTTCTCGGAGGATATTCTTGCTATGTTTCTCACGAGAAACTAACTCTGAATGGCAGGCCAAGCACGAGTGAAAACAATTATTCATTCGGACACTCGGAATTTCTGCGTTCAATGTATTCCCGTGATGCCTAAACCCAACGAAAAATTGCCGCTATCGGCCGGGGCAAAGTACCCATTTTGGCGCGCAAATCATTTTGAACGAACAAAAAAGCAAAATTGGTGGCTTTCTTGACACGGGGCACCAGAACCCGCATTTTTGGAAATTTGTTATGGCCATGATTTTTCAGAGCAATAACATTCAGGCCTTAGTTATACCGAATGAATAACTCAAAATTACTCTATCGGAGATTTCAGGTACGAAAAAAGATGTCAGATTCATAAGATATTAACTGCCATGCTGCATAGAGATTCTCTGACGTCTAGGATCAGTGTCACGACCATAAACTTTTCACAAAGGTATTGTTACAGTCGCGTTTTATATCCATTTCTCAGCCGTGCATAAATGCGATAACGATTATTTTCACTTGGGTATGCAACCATTAGAGGCCGTTCAAGTATTACGTCATCATCTATGGGGGGAAGGGGGTTTCCGATTTGCTCACTTCTGATGACGGGGGGTGGGTGGGTGGGTTTGGATAATGCTTACGTCATCAACCACCCTTTATGAAATTATGGAATATTTTCAATAGCATCTTTCTCTGTGTGCCAAAAACGAGAAAAACCTTTCGATAGATAGTGGACACATGATGTAACATCCCCCCCCCGCCATTGACAAGTGCCCTACAGAGCCATTTTAGTGATCTCTAAATTTTTCGCGGATCCAAGTGATTTGGAAATGTGTCCGGGTCGCTTAAGTGCTCTAGAACTGCACCACGCATCACTCAAGTGATCAGTAATTACGTGCCGCGGATCACTTAAATAATCTGAGAATGTGCCTTGAGTGATGTAGAACCGCACTGGGGGGCCACTTCAGTGCTCTAAAACTACATCACATGTCACTCAAGGGATCTCTAAATATGTCACGGATCGCTTAAGTGTTCTGGAACTGTGTCCCGGGTCATTTAAGTGATCTGAAAATATGCCAAGGGCCGCTTAAATGTTCTGGAATTGCACCACGGGACACTTAAGCGAACTGTAAATGTGCCACTTGGTTCATTTTTACAAAATTATGTTTGAGGGCAGGCCGCATCAAATAACCCCCAGGGCCATATTTGGTCCGCGGGTCAAGGGCTTTTATGCGATTTATCATTATATGGCTTGGAGGGTGGGTCGCAATGAATTTATCAAAGATAAATTTTGAGTTCATAGCCTTTAAATAACATTGGAATTAACAGAAATTGATTATAATAACATATGAAGGTATTTTGTTCCGAAAATTTCAATTGAAATTTTTTTTTTTTGCATTAAAAAAATAAATTTTTGGTCGTGGGGGGGGGGGGGCACGAGCCCCCTATGCCCCGTGAACGTCTCTGATCCCGCCAATATGCGTTAGGATTCAGAGGGGCAGAGCTGATGACGAAATTTTGGGGGCAAGGGGTCCGAGTTTTGCTTACGTTTGCTGACAAGGGGAGGAGGGGGTCAAAAATGGCTAAAATTTTGCTTATGTAATACTCGAACGGTCCCTTAGATAAAGAAAAAACTACGTAAATGATCATCCGCTAAACAATCTGGAATGAGTGATTTCTTGGCTAAAAACCACTGCGTTTTAATCACGGGCACGTACATTCAAGAACATGCCACCATGTCTTCGTAATTTGATAAGAATCGCGTTTCCTGGCATGTATTTACCACCTAAGATCCCAGGACCTGATTATTCTCTCGTTAGGGGACTTTAATGTAACCGGAGAAATGCACCTATTGCGTGTATATACCGTCTCAGTAACTGGACACGTGCTCGGAGCAGGAATCTCCCGGGAAATTTACTGATTCCGGGACAAATTCAATTGTTAGTAGAGATGCCAAGCCGAATTACTCAGGACTTTGTTTTTGTCCTGAGGAGAAAGAACGAATCATTATTATCGGGGCTAGGATTTCTATGACTGCATATTTTTCATGTATTTTGCATATTCCGATACTTTTACGCGATAGAGAAATTTTTCATGACTTTCATCAAATTTAAGGAATTTTTCACGATTTTAAGGAATTTTTCATGATTTTAAGGAATTTTTCATGATTTTAAGGAATTTTTCATGATTTTCAGTGATTTTAAGGAATTTTTCATGATTTTCAGTGATTTTAAGGAATTTTTCAAGATTTTCAGTGATTTTAAGGAATTTTTCATGATTTTCAGTAATTTTAAGCCATTTTTCATGATTTTCAGTAATTTTAGGCCATTTTTCATGACTTTCAGAATTTTACGCCATTTTTCATGACTTTCAGAATTTAAGGCATATTTTCATATTTTGGAGCATCACTTTGCATATTTCAGCATAACAATAAAGAGGGATTTTTTTCCCACCCAAGTTCTCTCTCTTCCCTAGCTTCATTTCCCACATTTGGGAATTTTAGCAATGATTGGCAATATTAATGACCTTCGACATCGTTCTTGGCAATGATTGGCAATATTAATGACATTCGACATCGTTCTTGGCAATGATTGGCAATATTAATGACCTTCGACATCGTTCTTGTCAATGATTGGTGATTTTTCTGCGAATTTTAGCGACTATTGGAAATTTTATTTGTGTACCTTTGGCATCATTTTTGACTATTTGCTGTATAAATACAGCAAAAAAAAAATATATAAGGTTTTGTAATAATTTTTTTTTTTTTGCTATTGGGAATTTTTTGCTATTTGTATTTATCTCTATGCTATATCGATTTTTTTTCTTACTATTTGTATTTATGCGTATGCTATTATGATTTTTTTGGCTATTTGCAATCTTTTCTGCAATTGTTATTGGGAATGTTTTTTGCTATTTTTATTTATTGCGAATTTTTTTTTAATGCTTTATTGTCGTGAATGTAATGCGTTTGTAATTTATATATGCATAATAAAGCAGCAGACACCGCCTCATCCGGGGGCAATGACTAAGATTGGCAATTGTCGATGAAGCACGGGCGTTGCACAGTATGAAATATGAAATGTATAAAAATACGTAGAATCGGAACCCATTCGTGTTTCACCACCAATTACCGGAAAAAAACATCAAACTTGTCAAATGCAAGTAAAGTTTCCAATTGCAGCAAAGAATTTTCAAAACTGAAGTTGTCACTGGCAGCAAGGAATTTTGAAAAAGGAATTTGTCACTGGCCGCCAAGGAATTTTAAAAAAGGAAGTTGTCACTGGCAGCAAGGAATTTTCAAAAGTGAAGTTGTGTGTCACTGGCAGCCAAGGAATTTTCAAAAGTGAAGTTGTCACTGGCAGCTAAGGAATTTTAAAAAAGGAAGTTGTCACTGGCAGCAAGGAATTTTCAAAAGTGAAGTTGTGTGTCACTGGCAGCCAAGGAATTTTCAAAAGTGAAGTTGTCACTGGCAGCTAAGGAATTTTAAAAAAGGAAGTTGTCACTGGCAGCAAGGAATTTTCAAAAGTGAAGTTGTCACTGGCAGCAGGGAATTTTCAAAAGTGAAGTTGTGTGTCACTGGCAGCCAAGGAATTTTCAAAAGTGAAGTTGTCACTGGCAGCTAAGGAATTTTAAAAAAGGAAGTTGTCACTGGCAGCAAGGAATTTTCAAAAGTGAAGTTGTCACTGGCAGCAGGGAATTTTCAAAAGTGAAGTTGTGTGTCACTGGCAGCCAAGGAATTTTCAAAAGTGAAGTTGTCACTGGCAGCTAAGGAATTTTAAAAAAGGAAGTTGTCACTGGCAGCAAGGAATTTTCAAAAGTGAAGTTGTCACTGGCAGCAGGGAATTTTCAAAAGTGAAGTTGTATGTCACTGACAGCCAAGGAATTTTCAAAAGTGAAGTTGTCACTGGCAGCCAAGGAATTTTAAAAAGGGAAGTCGTCACTGGCAGCCAAAGAAATTTCAAAGACAAGTAACGTTGCCAATCACCGCCAAGAAGTTTACAAAGGAAAGTAAGCAACCAATTACAACACAAGAAAAATTGTCAAAGGCAAGTGAAGTTGCCAATCATAGCCAGAAAGATTGTCAAAAGCAAGTAAAGTAGCCAATCACAGCCAGAAAGATTGTCAAAAGCAAGTAAAGTAGCCAATCACAGCCAGAAAGATTGTCAAAGCAAGTGAAGTTGTCAATGGCAGCCAAGGAATTTTAAAAAGGGAAGTCGTCACTGGCTGCCAAGGAATTTTAAAAAAAGGAAGTTTCACTGGCAGCCAAAGAAATTTCAAAGACAAGTAACGTTGCCAATCACCGCCAAGAAGTTTACAAAGGAAAGTAAGCAACCAATTACAACACAAGAAAAATTGTCAAAGGCAAGTAAAGTTGTCAATCATAGCCAGAAAGATTGTCAAAAGCAAGTAAAGTAGCCAATCACTGCCAGAAAGATTGTCAAAAGCAAGTGAAGTTGCCAATCATAGCCAAGAAATTTCCTAGTAAAGTTGCCAACCACAGCCGAAAAAATTTTTCAAAAACAAGTGAAGTAGTCAATCACAGTCAAAAAATTTTAAATAACGAATGAAGATGCCACTTATAGCGAAAAAAAAGTTGTCAAGTGAAGTCGCCAATTACAGCAAAAAAAAAAAAAAATTTAAATGCATGAAAATTTGCGAGTCTTAGCCAAAAAATTTTCAAAGAAGTAGTCGATTACAACCTAAAAAAATTGTCAAAGGCAAGTAAAATTGCCAATCATACCCAAAAACCATGTTTGAAAAGCAAATGAAGTTTCCAATCACAGCCAAGAAGTTTTGAAGACAAGGAATACTCAATACTTGTTAAAATTATTAAAGTTGAAAATTACAGCCATAAACATTCGTCTAAAACAATTATCAATGCCATGAAAATAATTTCAATTTCTTGATCTTAAAAATGTAAATAAGCCTCGTTGAAAATAACGGGGAAAAAAGCGTTTTTTATGAAAAAGTTCAGACGAGACCAAAATTACGAGAACATCTCGTAAAATACGGGTAACCCAACAAATACAAGTTTTTGCCCCGCGAATCACCGCATATCAGGCCCGCGGACTGAAATGGTTGTGCGTCCCTGGTTCAAAAAAGGCTCACCAGTCTATACACTAAAAATTTTCTTGATTTTTTATACAGTCGAATCCCGTTATAACGAACTCCAAAAGACCGGAATAATCATTTCGTTGTAAAGGAATTCCAAGTAATTGCATCGTTTATGTAAACGTTTCTGCAGGCTTAGAAACAGTGTCCGTTAAAATGAGATTTTCGCTATAACGGGATTCGTTAAAACGGGATTCTATCTATTTCCGACCCTATAGAAAACATTATCATGCTAGAAAAAAATTATTATAAAATTTTGTATATTATCAAAAAAAAACCCATTTAAGTAATAACGACGACAACTAGAGAAAAAAATCCAATTCCAATCAAACACTCCAAAAAATTAATTAATTATTACATCAGAAATTAATACAACAATCACAAAATTATTAAAATAATAATCGCAATTTTATAATTGTTTTTTTAATAACTTAGTCCCGGATATTCTAATTCTAATTGAAAGACTACTTGACATCAATCAATTATTGCTTTTTTCCCCCTTCTTCAAATCATTTGCATATTATTGGAACCATATTAAAATCCTTCAGCAAATAAAACTGTGGAATCCATTCAAAATTAGAATTTTTCTAATATTTTTCATTAAACATGTTATCACTTTCGATTCTCTACCATTTCTTCTTTTTTTTTTTCATTAAAACATTTTATCTCATGATAATAATAATGACGAGAAAGAAGCGAAAAAAAAAGTGCATCATTAAGTATGATGTTATTATTCGTCGAGGGAGATAATGAGTTTCCCTTGTTCATGTAAATTTTCCATTTTTTTCCCTTTCGTTTTTCTCATGAAATACTGCATAATGAAGTTGATATAATATGCAAATACATTCCGACATCTTTTATTTATTTATGTGTTTATGATTTTGTTTTTAATATAAAGATAATATTAAAGGATTTGGCGTGTTTTTGATTTGTGGTTTTATTTCCATTTTTAGGGTATTTGTTTGGAAATCGGGGATATATTCCCGCTATTATGATATTTGCATTCCGTTCTAGAGATATCTGAATCGTAGGTTATACACAGCTGGCTGTAGAATTGAATTCCGTGGCGGAGATGTTTTTTCTTCTTATGTACAGTGCGGCCATAAAATATTTTCCCCTGTTCATGGATATTCTATGAATTGGCCCGGAATTTTCTTAGATTAGAGCAGTGTTCTTCAACCTCTGGTTTTACCCCCATTGGGGTCGATTCAAGTATTACGTCAGCATCAAGGGGGAAAGGGGGGGGTTCGGATTTGCTGACTTTTGATGACAAGGGGGCGTGGGGGGGGGGGGTTTGAAAGTTGCTTACGTCATCAACCACCCTTTTTGTGAAGATATGAAATATTTTAAGTTGCTGACGAAATTTTGTTGACGGGTGGGGGGTGGGGTGGTGATGTCTGTGTTTTGCTGACTTCTGCTGACAGGAGGGGGTCAAAAATGGCTAAAAATCTGCTGACGTCAATACTTGAATGGCCCCATTTCGCTCAGTTCATGTTACATCTGCATAGTAATTTTAGATTTAATTTATAAAATATATTCTATATACTGTTTATGTATTTTGTGCCGGTCCGCAAATTTCTTGTGTTTATGCATTTTTTGCCCAGTCTGCAAATTTCTCGAATTTATGTATTTTTGCCACTTTTCGATTTATTTCCCATGTTTACGTATTTATTGTTGGTCTGCATAATGATGCCTCTCATTTGTTAATTTTTTACCGGTCTGCGAATCATTTCTCCTATTTTTGCATTTTTTTTACCCGGTCTACAAGTTATTGCTCTTATTTTTTTAATGCCGATCCACAAGTTATTTCTCCTGTTTAGGTGTTTTTACCGATATCCGCAGACTACTGCTTTCAGGCCCGTCATTTAGAGGGGGCAGGGGAAGGTCCATGTGCTTTGCCCCCTCCCCTGGAAAAAGTTGTAATGACTGTCCTGACTGCTCCTATCTGTTTATTGGTGGTCCGAAAATCATTTCTTATATTTATTTATTTATTCATTTTTTTTTTGCTGGCCTAAATATTATTTTTCCCCATTGATGCATTTATTGCCAATCCGCAAATCATTTCTCAAATACAAATACAAATACAAATACAACGCCACAACAGGCAAAATGCCCAACGAGGTGGCTGATAAAAAGATGCCCATAAAAATATGGTTGTCATATGTTTCAAAAATACAGCAACCCAATTAAAAATGCAATTAACACAAATTACAAACAATAACACATGATAAAATATTATACAATGCCCATAAAGAATACTTATGGTTGTCTTATTCTAAGAATGGATAGCTTCTCGATTTACCCCAACATGTTTATCGTATTTCTTTTTAAACGTGTCAATTGTGTTACAATTTACTACCTCCGGGGGTAAGCTATTCCATTTATTAACAACCCTATTGGAGAAAAATTCCCTGCGACACCATAACCTTGCATTGTCCCTCACCAATCGATACTGGTGTCCCCTTGTAAAAGCAGTCGATTGGCGGTGTACTAAAAGTTCATGGTCCATCCTATCCATCCCATTGAAAATTTTGAACACTTCGATCATATCTCCTCGACACCTGCGTTCATCCAATGTAAACATATTCAAAAAATGAAGTCTTTCTTCATAACTCAAGCCCTGTGTGCCAATAAGGACACGCGTAGCTCTTCTCTGCACCCCTTCAACCAAGTCTATGTCCCTCTGTAGGTATGGTCTCCAAAACCTTACAGCATACTCCAGTCCAGGACGAACTAAGCCTCGAAAAAGCGGAAGAATGACTTTAGGAGAACGCGAAGAGACCTTTTTGAAAATGAGACCAAGCATTCTATTCGCTTTTTTGACAACCGCTGAACAATGTTCAGAAAACTTAAGTCGCTCGTCAATGAGAATTCCCAAATCGGTGACTCTAGTTGCATCCGGGATAGTGACACCATTCAACTCGTAAGAGAACCGTGGGTTGTTCGAACCAAAATGAGCGACCATGCACTTATCTACGCTAAACGTCATGCTCCATTCATTTGCCCATGCTGCAATCTTGTTTAAGTTGGTCTGGAGCAACTCCCTATCGCTTTCATTCCCGATTACCCCCATTAGCTTCACATCATCTGCGAATTTGCTAGTAATTCCATCGATACCCTGATCGAGTTTATCGATAAAAAGTGAAAAAAGTATGGGGCCAAGGACACTTCCCTGAGGAACTCCACTTGTGACGTCTGTCCAACCAGAGAATTCCCCGTTCACCATAACTCGTTGCGACCTGTCTCTTAACCACGATTCTATCCAATTCAGCAAGTTGCCCCCTATTCCAATCTCGTGTAAACGCTTCAAGAGTTTGCCATGTTGGACCCGATCGAATGCCTTCTGGAAATCAAGGTAAACAACGTCGACATTTTTGCTCTTACCCAAAGCCTTAGTCACGTAATCATAGAAGCAAAGGAGGTTAGTTACACATGACTTCCCCTTCCTGAACCCATGCTGATTATCCGACAATACATTATTCTCGTCTATCCACTTCACAAACTGCCTTTTGATGATAATTTCCAAAATTTTCGAGAGGGAGCTCGTCAAACTCACTGGACGATAATTAGACACCACTTCTCTACTACCCTTCTTAAATATCGGAACAACGTTAGCCAGTTTCCAATCTCTCGGGACGATACCCTCAGCAACACTACTCCTGTATATCTGTGCGACTGGCCCCAACAATTCATTAGCACCTTCCCTGAGAACCCTGGGATAGATATCATCTGGTCCTGGTGCTTTGCTTGCACATACATTTCTTAGAAGATTTAGGACCTCCACGTCTTCCACTTGAATATCGTTGAGCGTTTTATTACCCCATGCAACACCCGTATATCGAATATCAATCGATATCATCAATCGATTCTCATATTTATTTATTTTTTTCCCGTCCGCAAATTATTTCTTCCATTTGTTCATTTATTTCCCCAGTCCGCAAATCATTTCTTCTATTTCTGTATTTTTTACCTCATATTTACCTATTTTTTGCAGGTACGCAAATTATTTCCCCCATTTATGATTTTTTTCGCCAGTTCTTGAACAATTTCAATATGCAAAATCGTATTTATTTGTTTTTTGCCTGTTCTTGAATTATTTCTCTAATTTTTAAATTTTTTGCCAGTTCACAAATTATCTGTATTTTTGTATTTTTTCCCCGGTCCAAAAAGTTTTTGTCTCACATTTACTTGTGCTTTTGCTGGTTCGCTAGTTATTTCTTCTATTGCCAGTTAGCAAATCGTTTTTCCCTATTTATGTATTTTTTTGCCAGTCCGCAAACTTTTACTACTATTTTCACTTGTCCCTAGTAGTAAAAAACGTTGAACAATATTGGCTTTACAAGAATCATGTGCAATTTTAAATACTATCACGGCTGAAAAACAAACTTTTACTGCACATAACCATTCGTTGACATTATTGGATAAATATTAAAATTCTTTGAAAAAAAATTTATTTCTCCTTCAAAATTAAAATTTTTCAATTTTTTTTCATTAAACATGTTTTCACTTCCGAGTCCGCCATTTCTTCTTCATTAAAACATTTTATCTCATGATAATAATAATGATAAAGAAGAAGCGTAAAAGTGTATCATTACAGTATAATGTAATTATCCGTCGAGAGAGATAATGAGTTTCCTTTGTTCATGTAAATTTATTTCTTTGATGAAATATTGCATAATGAAGTTGATATAAGGTGTAAATAATTTATTACACCTTTTATTTATTTATAATTTTGTTTCCTAACAAAGTTATTATTCCTGTACTGAGGGTATTATTTGCGATTTTCATTTGGATCATTTTTGTCGCGCCACGTTTATTTTCTACACACGAGGGCTAATTAGACCGGGAACTACAGTTTATTGCCGATTCCGAACGGCAGCCGTTTTTTTCATACTCATCGACGGGTTGGTGAGCTAACCCCTCGATGTGGGACTCCCTGAAGTAGCAATCTTTTCCTGTGGTCATGCCGCAGTTTCGGTTCTACCCCCTATGTCAGGAAAGTTTCTGACAAGGATGGAACCGTGTATCGAATTCGCAACACTTGCGAGAGGCTACTAAGCCTCTACTTCAGCACCTCACGCCACAGTGCGTGAAATAAGGAAGGCTGGGTCGTGTCTCCAACGGTGTAGATGGTAACACGCTTGTCCGGTATGCAAGAGGTCCTGAATTCGTGTCCCGGCGAAGACAAGATGACTTTTCTTTCCGAGTTTCCCCTCAGCATAATATCCAGAAAATAACCTGTTTCCTTGGTAAATTGGGCTGAGAAAAACTTTTATTCTAATACAAAAATGCTAGAAGAAAATGACATGCTTGTCAAGCACTAGATATTATAAGGTGTTACTCCCCCCCCCCCCCCCCCGTCAGCAAAATTTCGTCAGCAGCTTAGAGTATTTCATATATTCAAAAAGTGGTGGTTGATGACGTAAGCAACCTTCAAACCCCCCCCCGTCATCAAAAGTCAGCAAATCCGAACCCCCCCCCCCCCCCGCACCTGGATGCTGACGTAATACTTGAATGACCCCTAAGATGAAGACGAATGTAAAAAGAAAAAAAATTAAAAGAAAAACCAAAAAGAACAAGGAAGTCATCATTCACAGCTTCATGTACACTAAGAAAGCTGGTCGATCGGCTCAGTTGAACTGGTGGTTGTAATTTTCGTACAATTTTACCGCGGTTCCAAATTGGTAAGCGACACGTGTTGTATGCCAACATGTACAACTTGCCCCAACATGACTCTTTACACAATAGGGGGGATGTCTCGCACGGTTCCACAAAAGTTTCCATGTAGCATTTTAAGAATTGAATACGAAACTTTATTGACCACTATACCAATCACAACTGTCGAAAACTCGACATAAAAAACAATTCAGGAAATGAGGAAACTTGCTGTCCTTCCTCTCTGGGAGCTCCCATCACGCTGAAACTACAATGGACGAAGCAACGCCCTCAGGTGATTTGACAATGGCAATGTGTTTTCAACACTCTCCCTGCAGTATAAAAAGAGGAGCTGTATGTCAAACTGCCCCCCCCATATGCCAACTACCCCAGTCTCCTATGAAGTATATATATACTATTTATGTGTATTTTGTGCCAGTCCGAAAATTTCTCGTATTTATGTTTTTGTGCCAGTCCGCAAATTTCTCGTATTTATGTTTTTGTGCAAGTCCGCAAATTTCTCGTGTTTATGTTTTTGTGCCAGTCCGCAAATTTCTCGTATTTATGTTTTTGTGCCAATGCCAATCCGCAAATTTCTCGTATTTATGTTTTTGTGCCAGTCCGCAAATTTCTCGTATTTATGTTTTTGTGCCAATACCAATCCGCAAATTTCTCGTATTTATGTTTTTGTGCCAGTCCGCAAATTTCTCGTATTTATGTTTTTGTGCCAGTCCAAGAATCATTGCTCCTACTTATTTGTTTGTTGCTGGTCCGCAAATCATTTATCTCCCATTTATTTCATTTTTTTTGCATTTCCACAAATTATTGTTCTTATTTATGTTATGTATTATTGTTATTATTGTGTTATGCAATTATATGTTACTATGTAATATTTATATTTTTTTTGTCGGTCTGCAAATTCTTTCCCCGTTTATGGCTTTTTTTTGTTGGTCCTTCTATTAATTCCCCTATTTAGGTATTTTTACCGGTCCGCAGATCACATATCTTTCATGTATGCGTTTGTTTTCCTGTCCGCAAATCGTATCTCCCAATTATGTGTTTATTTGCTGATCCGAGAGTAATTTTTATGTTTCTCATCTTTCCCACAAATTATCTCTCCTATTTATTCCGATAAAAGAAGTTTAGAGCGACGGCTTTTTTTTTATCAGAAAATTTGTAGCGCCATCTATTTTCAGAATTGCACGTAAAAATCTGAAAATGATTTATTTTAATGAGTGTATTTTTCTACTTGAGAAGCTTATGGTCACTAGACTTTTTTCTAGAAAAAACTCATTCCGTGCATTTTTTCCTCCCTAAAATATCATGTCTTTTTTTTTCTTCTTATGAATTTCCTAAAACATGGAAAAAATGTCTCGAAGTTGATAAATTTTAAATGTAACGGATATATGAGATGTCCATGTAGTTGTAGTTTTTTACTCATGTCGTCCGGGGAAAAAGACATCAACGAACATGGTTTCGTGGCGACACGCAAGATTGCAGTCTCTCTTCCAGTGGGGAGGGGGGAAACCACGAAAACTTATTTCTTTCCCCTAGAAAGTTCTAAAAAAGTTGAATATTTTCCTGTTTTTTCCGGAAAATTCCGGTGTATAAATATCAATTCGGAGGATGTGTTTCCTGAAGAAATACCAAACGACTCGCGAATACTTGGAAATGATGGAATGCAATCCGTAACCGAAAGGAAGCTGAACCAATCAGCTTCCGTCTTACAAAAAAGAACTTGTTATTTTTCTCCGTTAAACCGAAACTAAATGAGAGAAGGGGGGGGGGGAGATTGAAACAATGAAACAATTTCATTGCAATTTTTTTTCCTGAATATCCCTGAAATGTTAATGGCAGTAGGTAGGAGTGGTTTTGAATATTATTTTCAAATTACTTTACACATTAACGACAATTTATGATGACCATACGTACTGTATTTTCTTGGACAATCCCGTATTGTCCCGTAATTTCCCACCAATTATCCCGATTAATTATTTTTAAATGTACGTTTTTTCATGTGTAAAAGCCAACACGAATTTTATCCTTTATCGAAATCAAGGATTAAAATTATCTTCCAAACTCGTGAATTGTATTATGATAAGTATGATTGTAAATAAGAACACATATACATGTCATGCTACGTGCTTTATTTCGTAGAATTCAATTTAATCCACTGCAATTTGTGCAATACTGCTTATTGGCGATTTTTTCCACTGATTTTTAGCAATAGCTGGCGATGATTGGCAACTTCCAGCATTTTACCGTGTATGGAATCCCAATGTCCCGTATTTTACCGTATCTGGAATCATAATGTTCCGTATTTTACCATATCTGGAATCATAATGTTCTGTACTTTACCTTATCTGGAATCCCAATGCCCCGTATTTTAGAGTACTGTATGTGAAAATAGTTGGCGATTTTTTTTATATTTTTGACACCATTTTTTGGAGATGATTGGCAATGTCCACCATTTTACCGTATCTGGAATCCTAATGTTCCGTATTTTTCCGCATCTTGAATCCCAATGTCATATATTTTACAGTATCTGAAATCCTAAAGTCTCTTTATTTAATCGTATCTGGAATCTCTATGAGCCGTATTTCACCGTACCTGGAATCCCAATATTCCGTAGAAGTCATAAATTTTTGCCAAATTATCATCAATTTTCCTCCAATACTAATCAATATTCACCAAATAGTTACAAATTTCGCCAAATACTAACCAGTTATCATCAAATAGTCAATAGTCACCAATTTTCGCCGAATTGCCACCAAATGAAGATAGTCTGTCATAAATTTTCACCAAAATTTGCCACATTTAAGATAGTCTGTCGCCAATTTTCGCCAAATTTTCCACCAAATGAAGGTAGTCTGTCACCAATTGGCACCAAACCGCCACAAAACATGAAAGAACTCCCAACCCCCTAAATGACCTTTAATTCGGCTGAATAAATTTTAATTATCTAAACAACAAAAAAATTATGTTGTATAGCAAGCGTTCGTCGCCAAGCGCCCCACTACGGAAACTCAAAGACATTAACGGCCGTATTCACCAACACAGTTTCAACTGCAATCGCAGGTTAAACGATCAGCGATCGACACGGATTGGTTAAAATCCTTGATTTAACCAATCCGTTTCGATCTTCAATCCTTTCACCTGCGATTGCAGTTGAAACTGTGTTGATGAATACGGCCGTTAGGGGAGGGAGGAGGTAGCCCGGGCTTATTGAAAAGAAAATGATCTTGGGTGCCTTAAAATGGAACGTATCAAATTATTACGGAAGTTATTATAGGAAACGTATAGTAAAAATTTGGAGTATTGCAGTTCAGGGATAGTCTTGGGGATCCGGAAATTTCACCCCCAACATTTCTCCCCGGATATTTCGCCTGCCCGTGTGGGTAAGGAAGTAAGGGGTGAGTTGTCAAGTAAGTGACTGTATGAGAGAGAGACCAAGCAATTGGGGGGGGGGGGGAAGTAACCACATAAGTGGGTGTGTGACCAAGTGAGTGTGAGAGACTGCATGGTTGAGTTAAAGACCAAGTGAGTGATGAAGTGTGTGACCGTATGAATGGCGGTATGACTACTACTTTATCCCGTATACCAGCTCCGGTCATATATCGCAATACGGCAATTTCCAACCAGTGGAGTTGGGTGGGAAACGAAGACGCCATTTACCGGTGGTCACCCCAGGATCGGTAGATGAAGAACTTGTTTCTGACGTTCTATGGCCGGATTCGAACCCATGGACCTAGGCGGTAACCTTAATAGTGGAAGACGAGCATCTTACCACTGCGCCACTCGGGAGCTGGCGGTATGACTAGTCAAGTGAATGACCAAATGAGATACTATATGAGTGTGTGAATGAACATACGGTGACGCAGTTGGTCATTCTTGCGGTCACTCACCAAGCCTCTAATTTGATCACTAATATGGTCATTCACTTGGTAACTCATATGGTCACTCACGTACTCACTCGTTAACTCACTCGTTAACTCACTCGTACGGTCACCCACTTGCTTGCTCGCTCATACGGTGACTCACCAACTCACTTACTTCGTCCCTCAAACAGTCAAGAGAGGCGAAATATCTGGAAGGGGGGGGGGGTCAGGAGCGAAATGTACCAGGGACTAACCGTGCCGGGGCGAAATGTCGGAGGTAAAATTTCCGTAAATCATAGTATTCATCGTCATGACCACCTCAGCTATACAGTTATTCAGTTTCAACCATCAAACAGATCATGATGTACAGCCATTCAACGGAAACCGATGGTGATTACGTTATACAGTGATTATTCTGTTACCTAAAAACCCAATCATGATTCAAATCATATCATTTAGTTCCAAACGAGAACCATTGACTCATGTTTGAAACAAAAAAAAAATGTACTTACCTTTCTGAATCTTTTACATGCTGTGCGTTTCAGAATATGAACACGTTTTATATGATGCACCTGAAAAGAAAAAAAAATGCATTATGACATTAGTTTTTGAAAACATGAGACAAATTTTCGTGAGGCAATAAATAGGTCTTAAAGTCGGACCCCGCTTAAACGGATATCGAAGATTCCGGCACAAAATATCCAATTGAGCGGGGAATCCGATTATGTCGGGGAACAATTACATTGCAGTTTTATATCGTACAGTATCGATTTTTATACTGAAAAAAAATATAATCTGTGTATATTATCCGAGCAAGAATGACTTAAATATCAGATTTCGCAAGTACTGAATAATAAAAGGACTCAGACGAATAATAAAGGAAAAATAAGGAATAATAAAGACAATAATGAATATAAACTGGAAAAATAACCGAAATAAAAAACGGTTAGCATCGCTAGGTCACGGGAATTTTTTTTAAGACAGGAAAAAAAAAACCCTCAAAAACAGCCGATAGGTGGCGTTGGTACGAGCGACTTCGGTGGGAATATGTAAATGAGACGGTTATAAGAACTTGCGTTCCTTATTCCGCAACCAGTTCACCGTTGTAAACCGTGTATGCGGACCTGCTGCACTCTGCCGTAACTGGATTTGTGCAACGTTTTATCCCCTGGTGGTGGTCATGTGATAACACATTGTAGGCGAGTCACGTTAACGCCCACGTTGTGAATCACTGGTCTACAGTGATGTAATAATCTTGTTACCTTCGCCCACTACGTTAGCAAATTTATCACCAGGTTTGAAAAGTGTGTGCCAAATCAGATCTATTTGAGAATAATAATTAAATCAAAATTAACACTTTTTTCGCCAAAAATGTGGTAATTTTCTAGCTTTCACTGTAAATCAAATCTTTTGAGGGGAAAAAAAGCTGGTTTTCACATCTTTTCTAAGTTTTCTTAATTTCACTAAGCTTCGATAGCATTGTCAACAGCTTCAGAAACGCCAAATACGTTTGGTGTACGTTTGGCGAATTTGGAAATTACGTAATCAATTTTTAAAGAATTACACTCCAGAATTGTCGGTCGAATCAAAAAACAGAAAATACTTTTCTATATTCGTTTTTGACGATGGGATTTTGGATGTGATGTGGATTTTGGGCGGTCGATAGATCTACCATGTATACCAGACACTAAAAACCTTTTTCCAGCCAATGAATCTAAAGTTTGAACTCGCGTTCCTAGTTCCATACGCCACGTGGTTTCCTTCATTTACGCAATGAAATAGCAGCTAATTCAAAACCAATCAGAAATGTTTTGCGGTAACATTTCTCAATTTTTTCGACTCCAGTTCGAAATGAATCTTGGTGGGTATTGAGATACCACGAGGTAACTCGCAGAAAGGAACTCATTTTTTGTGAAATTGTTGAGACAACCGGATTTCCAATCGTCTCTCTTTCTCTTAAGTCCAAAATCAATAAAGATAGAGAGAGAGTTCTCGTTCCCTGATGCGAGAATTTTATCACTGGAACATCCATTTGGAGGGAAAAGAGGTATCGTATCGTAATCTGGTTAGGAGTATGAAAAGGGAATTCGGTTTTACTCTCTCCAACTGCAAATGAAATAAGTTTTTTTTTGGGAGGGATAACATGGAAAAACCACGGCTGAATGGAATCATTTTCTGTCTTGCATGCAATTCAGTGCTGCTCCATGAGAGAGAATTTATTATTTCTTCCTCTCGCTCATTTTATTATCTTCCCTTTCCTTGTGCGTGGGGGGAAAAACTGACTAAATTACACCTTCGGGGGAAACTGATACTGAAATATTACCTTGTCGCAAATGTCCTTGAAGATTTTTTTTTATATATCGTGGTAAATTGTAAGGAAGGAGCTTGTATTGTATAACGTTTTTTCCCCACAGATCCTAGTTTAATCTTTTTCCTCAAAGTCTAATTGGATATGCTGTTTTACGATTTGAAAGTTTTGGTTGCGAAGAATCTCTCATCATTAGGGAGAAATGTGACTGATTGGTTGAATGTGATCATAATTGAGGTGAATGAAATTTACGTTTCGGTGGGCCGATGAGCAGGAAATACTAGTCATATTATTCCCAATTATCACCAAATAGTGTCAAATTATCAACAAATGATATCAATTATCAACAAATGATATCAATTATCAACAAATGATATCAATTATCAACAAATGATATCAATTATCAACAAATGATATCAATTATCAACAAATGATATCAATTATCAACAAATGATATCAATTATCAACAAATAGTAATCAGTTATAGCCAAATAGTAACCAGTTATCGCCAAATAGTAACCAGTTATCGCCAAATACTAAACCATTTATCGCCAAATTAGAACCAATTCTCGCCAGATTGTAACTGATTCTCGCTAAATAGCAACCAGCCATATCCAAATAGAAACCAAATCGCCGAATCTACAACAATTGGGCTACGTTGTCTGTCACTAATATGCACCAAACAACCGTCATTTCTGGCTGGCATTGGCGCTGACATCAGTCGCGAGTAATCCTTGAGGGGGTGCCTAACGAGATACCACTGGGTAACTCACACGCAGGAGAAATTCATTAATTTTCTTTCATTTTATGAAATAGTAGTTGAGACATGCGAATTTTTCTAATCATCTCTCTTTCTCCGAGTCCAAAATCAATAAAGATAGGGAGTTATCGTTCCCTGATGCGAGAATTTTATCACTGGAGTATCCATTTGTAACCAGTTATAGCCAAATAGTAACCAGTTATAGCCAAATAGTAACCAGTTATCGCCAAATAGAAACCGTAACCAGTTATCACCAAATAGAAACCGTAACCAGTTATCGCCAAATAGAAACCGTTACCAGTGTTATCGCCAAATAGAAACCAGTTTTAAAAATTGTAACCAATTCTCGCCAGATTGTAACCGATTCTCGCTAAATAGCATCCAGTCATATCCAAATAGTAACCAAATCGCCGAATCTACAGCAATTGGGATACGTTGTCTGTCACTAATACGCACCAAACAACCGCCATTTGTGGCTGGAATTGGCGCTGATGTCAGTCACGAGTAATCCTTGGGGGGTGCCTAACGAGATACCACTGGGTAACTCACACGCAGGAGAAATTCATTTTCTTTCATTTTATGAAATGGTAGTTGAGACATGCGGATTTTTCTAATCATCTCTCTTTCTCCGAGTCCAAAATCAATAAAGATAGGGAGTTATCGTTCCCTGATGCGAGAATTTTATCACTGGAGTATCCATTTGTAACCAGTTATAGCCAAATAGTAACCAGTTATAGCCAAATAGTAACCAGTTATAGCCAAATAGTAACCAGTTATCGCCAAATAGAAACCGTAACCAGTTATCGCCAAATAGAAACCGTAACCAGTTATCGCCAAATAGAAACCGTTACCAGTGTTATCGCCAAATAGAAACCAGTTTTAAAAATTGTAACCAATTCTCGCCAGATTGTAACCGATTCTCGCTAAATAGCAACCAGCCATATCCAAATAGAAACCAAATCGCCGAATCTACAACAATTGGGCTACGTTGTCTGTCACTAATATGCACCAAACAACCGTCATTTGTGGCTGGAATTGGCGCTGACATCAGTCGCGAGTAATCCTTGAGGGGGTGCCTAACGAGATACCACTGGGTAACTCACACGCAGGAGAAATTCATTTTCTTTCATTTTATGAAATGGTAGTTGAGACATGCGGATTTTTCTAATCATCTCTCTTTCTCCGAGTCCAAAATCAATAAAGATAGGGAGTTATCGTTCCCTGATGCGAGAATTTTATCACTGGAGTATCCATTTGTAACCAGTTATAGCCAAATAGTAACCAGTTATAGCCAAATAGTAACCAGTTATAGCCAAATAGTAACCAGTTATAGCCAAATAGTAACCAGTTATCGCCAAATAGAAACCGTTACCAGTGTTATCGCCAAATAGAAACCAGTTTTAAAAATTGTAACCAATTCTCGCCAGATTGTAACCGATTCTCGCTAAATAGCAACCAGCCATATTCAAATAGAAACCAAATCGCCGAATCTACAACAATTGGGCTACGTTGTCTGTCACTAATATGCACCAAACAACCGTCATTTGTGGCTGGAATTGGCGCTGACATCAGTCGCGAGTAATCCTTGAGGGGGTGCCTAACGAGATACCACTGGGTAACTCACACGCAGGAGAAATTCATTCATTTTCTTTAATTTTATGAAATGGTAGTTGAGACATGCGAATTTTTCTAATCGTCTCTCTTTCTCCGAGTCCAAAATCAATAAAGATAGGGAGTTATCGTTCCCTGATGCGAGAATTTTATCACTGGAGCATCCATTTGTGGAGTGGGAAAGAAGCATCGAATCGTAATCTGGTTAGGAGTGTTAAAAGGGAATTCGGTTTTACTCCCGCCAACTGTGAATGCAATAAGTTTTTTAGAGGAACAACATGAAAAAAAGAACACAACTGAATGGAACCATTTTCTGCCATGTATACAATTCAGTGCTCCATGAGAGAGAAAATTTATTGTTTCCCTCTCTCTCTCTCTCATTTTATTATCTTCTCTTTCTTAGTGCGAAAAACAACTAACTAAATAATACCTTCGGGAAAACTAATGCTGATCTGAAATGTCTTCGAAGATTTTCTTTTCCTGCTAATCGTGGGAAATTTTAAGAACGGGAGATTATGTTGCATAAAGTTTTTCAGATCCTATAGTTTAATCGGTTTTTTTTCTCAGAAGTATAACTTATGGGATATAAAGATATGCTCTTTTACGATTTGAAAGTTTTGTTTGCCAAGAATTTCTCATTATTATGGAAAAACTTTGGTGATTGGTGGAATGGTGATCATCATCACTGCAGCGGATGAAATTCACATTTCATTGGGCTGAGTATACTCCATTAGGACGGAACAGTAGTCAATTATCGCCAGTTAGTATGAAATCATCACCAAATAGTATGAAATCATCACCATATCGTATGAAATCATCACCAAATCGTATGAAATCATCACCAAATCGTATGAAATTACCACCAACTGGAATCAATTATCACCAAATAATAATAAATTGTCACCAAATGGCAATTAATCATCGCCAAATAGTAACCAAATAACCGAATTCAGAATAGGTGGGAATGGTCGGTCACTAATAAGTGTCAAACAGCCGTTATTTGTGGCAGACATTGACGTTGAAGAATGTGTGTGACATTCGTTTGACTTAATTTCCTGGCATGGCCAGGTAGCCAAATTATTATCAGGCTAATTTATCTGTCTTAATAATATCAAATTACCAATGCGGCAACTTCCTAAGACTGCGTATGGTCACAATATGTGCCACTGAAGTTGAAAGATATCGTCTTGACTTCATGAAATTGAAGCACTAGTGAATTTGAATTCGATTCCAAGCCGCAGGTCTAGGCTGACGTGTGGAGAGGGGTGACTGATTGCTCAGATTTATAGGATCATCCCGTATTTTCCGGGACGGACAGATTTTCCCTACACTGTGGAGATCCCGCTCTTTTTTTTCATATAACAGTTTTTGAAAACCATCACGAAAAACGATTTAAGTGGGAAAATGCTTTAAATGGGAAACCTCAGTGAGTGTTAGTGAAACATGGAACCACAATAGCAAGTCGTATAAAGCGGGAGAACGTTCCAACAGGTGATGTTATAAGTGGTATCCGCTGTATTATCTAGATCCGTGAAAGATTGTAAGCAAATTCTATCAAAAATATTAATTTGATTTAAATTTCTGGATTCTCATTCATTTTGAATAGTTTATTTCTATTTAAATTTTGAATTAATTTTGATTTCATAAATTTCCATTCGTTGCCCATTTTCCTCCTGTTTTAAATTTATATTAGTTTTTCCTTCAATTTTTTGATTTATTTTCGGTTTTTCCTTCATTTTTAAAGCTATTTCGATTTTATAACTTTTTATTTATTTTCGTTTTATTTTCATTTGTCAATTCTGAATTTATTCAAAATTTTTCGTTATTTCCAAAATTTGAATTTATTTCGCAATTCTATCGTTCATAAATTTTAAATTTATTTCACATTTTCCTTGGTTATTAAGTTTTAAATTTCACATTCTTTCTTTAGTTTTTAGATTAATTTCCCATTTTCTTTCATTTTTGAATGCATGTCCAATTTTCTTTCATTTCTAAATTCATTTCCAATTTTCTTTCATTTTTGAAATCATTGCGAATTTTTCTTCAGTTTTTTAAATGTTATTTCAATCTTGTAAATTTTCATTAGTGCCAATTTTTTTCCAACCATTTTCCGATTGAATTAATTTTCATACATTTCCCATTTTGAATTTTTAATTGGTTTTTCTTTTTACTTTTTCTCTGTTATAATTCTTTTATTTGTCCTTCATTTCCTGGAATTTCCCGATCTTCAAAAAAACGTTTTCCAGTAAATAAATACACTTATAAAAAAAAAGGAAAATTTATCCCGTTCTTTCAGCCGCGTTGTCATTCTGCAACCACTGGATGGAAGGAAGAATCCAGGACCCAGTCGTCAGCATTTCTCTCTCTCTATTTTTCACCGTTTGGCAGCAATGTGACATACTTTTTCCGGAGTTTGTCGGATATCTTGACCAGGACCACTTCTCTTCTCCAGGCTAAGTCCCGGCATGTGTGTGTGTATATATATATATATATATATATAGACACACACACATCAACCTTCCAAGTCCTCTTCCGATTTTTCTCACACATCTCTCGGACTTCCATTTATATCTCTCATTCTTCTCTCTTTCCCATTTCCGTTTCGAATTTCCTTCGACCATTTTATTTTCCAGTTTTTATTATCATTTCCCAGGATTGGGATAAAAAAAGATGGACCATTTCTTCCTCCAGTTGATGTCAGGTCTCTTAAAAATTCTGGAAATATAGTTGTGAGAAATCGATGCTGAGAGGATATGAAGCATCAAGAAGTATATATTCCCCCTCAACAATGTCACACAATGAAGCTACAAAAAGGCTTATGTATTAGTTAAATGCACAAGGAAAGGTTGAAATTATTTAACAGGATAAGTCAAGTAAAACAAAAATTTTGGAAATTTCCAATTGATTGATTGATTGATTTTGTCTCTCTATTCCAGCCTGGATTTCTAATTTATTACTTTATTCAATTTTTCTCGAATAGTCGGAAAATGTGTTCTTGTTGCGTGCAAAATTTTATTTACATTTTTGGACCCTCCCTTTCGTGGACCCTCCCTATAGTGCAAGCAAATGCTCAATAAAATCCGGAATGTATTGTTTTTTTTTAATTGCACATCATAAAAAATTGAGAAAATTACAATTTCACAGCGCGAAATGTGTCATTCAAGCAATGGTGGTTAATGAAAGAAAAAATGCGTTCACCCCTTATACAAAGAGCTCACGGTTCCCCAGGGGCCCGCGGACTACAGGTTGAGGGCAACTGCTTTAAGGTATCTTATCTAGGAGTTAGGCACAAATTTAGGCTTGCGTTTCCCATTTTCCTTCGTTTTTTAATTCTTTTTTTTTTTCACCATTATCCTTCATTCTAAAATTTTAACTTATTTCAGAAATTCTTCTTTTCACAATTTCAAATTTATTTCAGAAATTCTTCTTCTTTTCACAATTTCAAATTTATTTCAGAAATTCTTCATTTTAAAATTTTAAATTTATTTCAGAAATTCTTCATTTTAAAATTTTAAATTTATTTCACAAATTCTTCTTTTCAAAATTTTAAATTTATTTCACAAATTCATTTTTAAAATTTATTTCAGAAATTCTGCTTTTTTCAAATTCATTTCTCGTTTTCTTTCATTTTAAATTTGAAATTTATTCCAAATTCACCTTCATTCCGAAATTTTGAATTTATTTCCCGTTGAATTTTTCAATTTAAATTTTGATTTTATTTCTCATTTAATTTAAGTTTATTTCATATTTAATTCTTGAATTTGAATTTATATTTTCCATTCAATTTTTAAATTTGCATCTCCAGTGATCCTTCATTTTCACAATTATCTGAACTTTCATTCATTTAAATTTTTCCTTTCGTTTTGAACCTAAATTCTGAAATTTATAAATTCTTATGCATTTGCTTTTTATTTTTTTTCATTTCCAAATTTTAACTTGATTTTTCGAAAAACCTTTCATTCATTTTTCTTACTTCCATTATCCATCTGGTTATTTTTTTTTTAAATTTCTCTTCTATTTTTCATTCATTTCCTGAAATTTCCCAGGATTCAACCGCGTCACGGACTTTAAAAGTTTCAGGTAAACGTCCCTTGGAGGTAGGGTTTCCAATTTTTTTTTTAACATTGCGGGGCCCTCCCTACAGTGCGAGCAAATGCTCAATAAAATCCGGAATGTATTGTTTTTTTCATTGCACATCATAAAAAATTGAGAAAATCACAATTTCACAGCACGAAATGTGCCATTCAAGCAATGGTGGTTGATGAAAGAAAAAATTTCGTTCTCCCCTTACAAAGAACTCACGGGTCCCCCAGGGGCCCGCGGACTGCAGGTTGAGGGCAACTGCTCTGTATATAGACACACACACGCATCAACCTTCCAAGTCGTCTTTCGATTTTTCTCACAGCTCTCGGATTTTCAGTTACAATTATCTCTTATTCTTCTCTCTTTCCGTTTCGAATTTCCCTCAACCATTATATTTTTCCCATTTTCCTCGACGATTGAGGGAAAATGGATGGCCACAAGTCGAGTCTCTTAAAAAGTCCGACGATAAAGGTGAGATATCGATGCTGAGCGGTAGAACCGTCAGTAACACATTTTACCTAATGCATTGTCACTGATGCAACTTTTTGTATTCATGCACTGCGAAAACAACAAGAAAATTTGAAACGCAAGGTTTTCGAAACTTTTGGATGTCGCAGGGAGTCCAGTCCAGGTCAACCTCCGCGGACCCGCTGTAGCGTCTCAAGGTCAATTGCGACGCCCTCACATTAAAATCAGGAAAATCTATTGCTTTTATAATTTTCGTATCGTAAAAAAATTGAGTAAATTACAATTTTTTCACAGCAAAAATGTATCATTTGTGGTAAATGAAAAACAAAAAAGATCTCGTAGACCCCTTTACACAAACTTTACAACGAACTCATGGATCCCTAGGGTTCCGAGGAGCACAGGCTCAGGAAAATTGCTTTAAGGCATCCAACTATGCTCAAAACATAGAAAACAAGCAATTTAATTTTGGAACAATTTACTATTTTTTTAAATTTTTTTATGAAATCTCTATTTTTCCTGTGACATGAAAACAAGCCTTGTTATGTTTATATCATAATCGGAACGGGAGTTAAGCACAAATTTACTGTTGCGTTTCCCATTTTCCCCTTTAAAGGCATTTCCCATATTTTCCTTCGTTTTTTAATTCTTTTTTCACCATTTTCTCCTTCATTCTAAAATTTTAAACTTATTTTAGAAATTCTTCATTTTACAATTTTAAATTTGTTTCAGAAATTCTCCATTTTAAAATTTTAAATTTGTTTCAGAAATTCTCCATTTTACAATTTTAAATTTGTTTCAGAAATTCTTCATTTTACAATTTTAAATTTGTTTCAGAAATTCTCCATTTTAAAATTTTAAATTTGTTTCAGAAATTCTCCATTTTACAATTTTAAATTTGTTTCAGAAATTCTTCATTTTACAATTTTAAATTTGTTTCAGAAATTCTCCATTTTAAAATTTTAAATTTGTTTCAGAAATTCTCCATTTTAAAATTTTAAATTTGTTTCAGAAATTCTCTATTTTAAAATTTAAAATTCATTTTTTTAAATTTATTTCAGAAATTTATTAAAATTTTAAATTTATTTTTTTAAATTTATTTCAGAAATTTATTTCAGAAATTTATTTCAGAAATTTATTTTTTAAAATTCATTTCTCGTTTTCTTTCATTTTAAATTAGAAATTTATTCCAAATTCACCTTCTTTTCAAAATTTTGATTTTATTTCCCGTTGAGTTTTTCAATTTAAATGTTGATTTTATTTCTCATTTAATTAAAATTTATTTCATATTTAATTCTTGAATTTGAATTTATATTTTCAATTCAATTTTTAAATTTTCATCGCTAGTGATCCTTCATTTTCACAATTATCTGAATTTTCATTCATTTAAATTTTCCCTTACGTTTTAAACCTAAATTCTTAAATTTATAAATTTTTATGTATTTGCTTTTTTTGTCATTTCCAAATTTTAACTTAATTTTTCGAAACCTTTCATTCATTTTTCCTACTCCCATTTATTATCTGGTTATTAATTTTAAATTTCTCTTCTAATTTTCATTCATTTCCTGAAATTTCCCAGGATTCAACCGTCACGGACTTTAAAAGTTTCAGGTAAACAAATACGCGTATGAAAAGGAATTTATCCCGTTTTTTTTTTCGGTCCTGCAACCATAGGGATTAAAAAAATCCAGGACAAGTCGTCAGCCATTTCCCCCCTTCATTTTCCACCGTTTGAGGCAATGACCGGAGTTTTGCCGGAGATCTTGACCAGGACCTCTTCTCTTCTCCAGGCCAAGCCCCGTCATATTATATATAGACGCACACACACACACACACACGCACATCAACACTCCAAGTCGTCATCCGAGTCTTCTCACACCTCTCGGACTTCCAGTTACGTTTATCTCCCATTTTCTTCTCGCTTTCCCGTTTCCGTTTAGAATTTCCTCCGACCATTTTATTTTTTTCCCGGTTTGTATTATTGTTATTATTTTTCTAGGATTGGAGTAAAAAACATGGCCATTTCTTCCTCCAGTTGATGGCAGGCCTCTTAAAAAGTCTGGAGAAATCGGTGCTAAAAAAAGCGGTATGGAAAAACAAAATACATTTACCTTTAACAATTTACTTATTTGCTTTACTAACTTCATTGTTACCTTAACAATGAAGTTAGAAAAAGCGTCATGTACCGTATAATCCGCGGTGGGGCATAATCCGCATGCGAAATTCGAAGGTTGTCCACAGGATTAGAAAAAAAAGGAAACTTTTACCTTGTATTTACCATTAATCAATCCAATGGTACGCTATGAAAATTTATTCACGAAACAATAGCATTATTTACACCGAAAACAAAATTTACAGTTCAGTCGAAAACCCTCAAATTCAGACTCGTCGGAATTGAAAATAAGCGCAACAGTTCATCTAAATCGAAATAGTCAGTGTAATAATCATCAAGAGGATTTTCATATTCAGAGTCATTGCTTCACCAAACACCAAATCTGGCTATATTTCAATTTATGGGGGTCATTCAAGTATTACGTCAGCAACGATGGGGGGGGGGGGTTTCCGATTTGCTGACTTTTGCTTTTTTCTTCTTTTTTTTGTCTTTTTTTTATGTTGAAAGATCGAATGATTGTCGGACTCATATGATGAGGTGTGAATGTATATCTACAGTGTGTGATAATTGCAATGTAAAATATAATACTTAGGTGAAGTAATTATTGTAAATCCCAGGGACACTAAATTGCTGCTCGCGAGTTGTTAATGGTTGCTCCCTGGGGTAAGATGTAGAGTTGATGTTTTTTTGTTTTATGGAGAATATAAATGCTCCCTTCGGGGAACCCCGTATGGCGAACTATGTTTGCCGGGCCGGAGGTTAGTATCTTTTACGTCATCAACCCTTCCTTTATTACGAAGATATGAAATATTTTTAATGGCGTCTTATTCGGTGCGCCAAACATGGAAAACACCTTTCGATAGTTCTTGGGCATCTGAACTAACATTCTATCTATTGGTAAGTCCCCTACAGGGCCACTTTAATGATCTCTAAATGTTTCACGGATCCTTCAAGTGCTCTGAAATGGTTCCGGGCCGTTTAAGTGCTCTGGAACTGTGCCACACGTCACTCAAGTGATCCGTAATTATGTCACGGATCACTTAAGTAATCTGGGAATGTTCCGCGGGTAGCTTGAGTGATGCAGAACCGCACTGGGGGCCCTCTTAAGTGCTCTGAAACTGAGCCACATGTCACTCAAGGGATCTATAATTGTTCCACGGATCGTTTAGGTGTTCTGGAACTCTATCACGGGTTACTTAGGTGATCTTTGATTGTGAAAGTGATCTTTGAGGACACACTTGAGTGATCTGGAAATGTGCCACGGGTCATTTAAGCGGTTTGTAAATGCGCCTCTTCGTTAATTTTAAAAAAAATTAGGTTTCAGGGGGCAAGCCACATCAGATAACCTTCAGGGCCACATTTAGTCTGTGGGTAAAGGGTTTACCATATATGGCTCCAAAGGTGATTCGCAATGAATTTTTGAAAGCTAAATTTTTAGTTCATAGCCTTCAAATAACATTGAAATTAACAGAAATAGATTATAATAATCTGAAGGAGTGGAGGGCGCACGAGCCCCCTTCCCACGCGTGTTTCTGATCCCACCAATGTGCGTTAGGAGGTAGGCGGCAGTGATGACGAAATTTTGCTCACAGGGGGGGGGGGGGTTAAAAATGGTTAAAAATTTGCTTGCGTTATACTAGAACGGCCCTTATTGCCATTAATGAGATGGGTTGGAAATGAATTCGCTGTCTATCGGTGGTCGCCTCAAGTTCGTTAGGGAAAAATATCGTATCTATATCCTCTCTTTTGGGTTCGAAACCAGGACTGTGACAGCAACCTTCACGGTGTTAGACGAGCATCTTACCAATTATAGTCAGAATCACTGGAGTCCAAAGTTTTAAGTCTACATTTTGGGAATGAATTGTTTATAATTTGTACAGTCGATCCGGTCATCACGAACCCACTGGCATACTTCAGCATAGGAATCTCGGCGTGAATTTCCGCCTTTTGTATGTAGGAATGAATTCCTTCAGTCCTCCAATTTTCCCAACAGGCAATAACTTTGCTTTCAAACGACCTGTTTATTACTGCCGTTATACTTGAACGTCCCCTTATGCCATTCCAAAGCTTCCTATTTACATATATAGATGACGCTTAAGAAAGAAGGATTACGAGACAACTCGGTAAAAACATTTTTTTTTGAACCCTTTAAGCCGAGGAGGGGGCACAGCTTCCACCCCGCGGGCCACATGCGGACCGCAATTGGATTCTATCCAGCCCTCGAAAGGTGTCTTGAATCAAAGTATCAATATCATTATGACGAAAAACAGTAGTCAATTACCGCAAAATAACAATTCTCGTCCAATTGGGTCCATTACCACCCAAACAGTGATAGTCAGGAGCAAATAGTAACCAAATTGCTGAATCTACCCACGAATTAAGAATGTTTTGTCATCAGTAAGTACCAAACAGGCGTTATTTGAGGCTGACATTGGCACATGTAATCCTCGTATGAAGTCTCACAAACTTTTACAATGAGCTAAATAAAAGCTCATACATTGATACCTAAGTGGATATACCTGTAACAATAATATTGCCGTTGCTAGTTGATGCGAAGTACCGAGCACTAAGCTCTCGTCTTCTTCGTCTTGGTTTCTCTACTTAGGTAGAGATATTGATCAGTCAATGGCAAAATGGTCGCTTAAAAACAACCACCAGTACATTTTTTTAAAATTATATATAACCCTTTATATATAAAATATTCTCACTAATACAAAACAATATCAATATACTGTTAACAGTTTTCAGGGGTTAAAACATCTTCTACCCCATCAGATTACACTTACTTTCAAAAATAAATCTCGTCGATTGCAAACATTCCCAATATCTACAATATTAAACAAATCAGTTTCACAAAGTGATTAACACAACATAAGTTTACAGCATATTTTGCAATATATTTCCATTTAGACAAAAAAAAAAAAATGATATGTGTATATACATGAAAAACTCCAACAATGTCACCAAAACCATTCAATATGATTTCTAAACATTTGACAAATATATTTAAAAAATATGTAATTATAAAATAGAAAAATAGAGTATAAGGTTACAAATGGTCATCATAATTTACAGAACCTCATAACACTCCTCAGAATCATATTACGTAACTCTTGAACATTTGACAATTATATTAGATTAAAAAATCTATGCTGATTAGGTGACATAACAAATGGTTATATAATTCACATAACGTTCATATCATATACCTTTCAATTAAAATTTAATTTCGTTTACATGAACTGATATATTACATGACTGTATTTACATGAACTAATCTCACTAAACCAATGTTAAAAATGGAATTGACCGGTAGTGATTAACATTTCCAACATTTTACAAAAATTTGATGAAATTTATTTATAGTAATATTTATCTATACTATGCTTTGGTACATTATTAATAAAAATACAAGGTCTTTTTAATCATAACTTCAGTATGATTAACCATTATTGTTTGTTCTACGGCAATTAAAATTCCTTTCTAAAATTTGTATCCAAGATATTCTTTGGTCTTAGCTGTGCTAATTTCTGTTCAGCTGGGTAGTTGGATGCTGAGCTGATAATATCCACTTCTGAAGCCTCTTGCTTCTCAAAGTACGTTTTGGCCAGTTTCTTGATATATTTGTAGATGGATGGAATTTGGAGATCAGCGTGCAGGTCGGTTAGTCTGAAGTATTTTGGAGCACCTGTGAATCTCCTGAGAATATAATTTTGATGTTTCTGGAGGTTGTAAATATTGCTTTTCTGAGCGAAAGCCCAAGCCGGTGCACCATATGTAAGAACAGGCCTGTTAATTTGTTCATACATAATTTTCTTGTTCTTTAGTGATACATGTGACTTTGGGTAGCAAAAACGGAGGAGACCATAGGGAGACCAAAAATCCAATTTGGGATTTTTTTATCCCTTGCTCGACATGATATTTGAAATTTAGGCGAGTGTCTATGTATACTCCTAAGTACTTATTCACTATGCTTGGGTCAATCGCTTGATGTTCAATAAACAAGTAAGAATTTTGTGGAATCTCTTTATTTGTCAGCCACATAAAAACACATTTTGAAACATTTAATTTGGTCCTATTTACTAAATTCCAGTATTCCACTTCTTCCATCAGCTCCTGGAGGTTGCTAAGAGCCTTAGAAGCTATCCTGTCTGTGCATACCATGAGGACATCGTCAGCATATAAAGATAAAATTCCTTTAGGCACCTTCGGATAATCATCCATAAAAATATTGTGTAATATAGGTCCTAAGTTTGATCCTTGATTGATTCCCGCCTTAATGCACTTTTTGGAAGAACATGCTTCTCCTATTTTGACCTGAAATGTTCTGGAAAGTAAGTGTGATCGCAAAAATTTGATGATTATCGAGGGATAACCTCTGTTGTTGTTAGACTGGTTGGAATTTATATTTTTTTACTGCAGTTTTTTAATTGTATGCAATTCCAAAACTTTTAATATATTTTTAAAATTATAGATGGCGCTTTCAAAAAAAGAAGGAATAATGAGAAAACTTGCTGAAAAGATTTTTTTTTAATCCTTTAAGTCAGGGGTGCCCAGCCTTTTATTAGCGGGCCCTTTACCCCCCCCCCTGCAGTCCACAAGGGGTTTCATCAGGCTCACAAAAGGGTTTACGGAAAATTCACCGTCATGCAATTCACCTCCGGAAAATTCACCGCTAGGTTCAATGCGGTTCAGAAAGCAAGTGACTGAGCGATTGAGTTACTGAGTCAGTGAACGAGGGATTGAGTGAGTGAGTGAGCGATTGAGTTACTGAGTCAGTGAGCGAGGGATTGAGCGGACGAGCTACTGAGTCCATGAGCGAGTGAGTGAGTGACCGAGCTACTGAATCCATGAGTGAGTTACTGAGTGAGTGATCGAGCTACTGATTCCGTGAGTGAGTGAGCTACTAGTGGATGAGTGATCTAGTGAGTAAGTGAGTGACCCAGTGAGGGATCCTAAATGATATGGCGGGAAGTTTTAATAATGACTTATTGGAAGAAATATTGAGATGATACGGAAGAAATTACAAATTGCTGTTGCACAAGAGAATATATTCAACAATTCCATTAACTCTATATTTCACTCAGAATCTTCTAACGAAACGTTAAAAGGAATAATAACAGAGAATTAAAAGATAATAAAGTAAGTGGATACGCGATGAATTAACTCCCTTAAAATGCTTAAAATCATCTCCCGTTATCACTTTGATATTATAAAAAACATTGTTGATCATCAGTAAGCAATGGATTATTTTTCCATGATGTTGTGAGTCGCTCACCAGCGACTTCATTGGTGTATATTCTGAAATCTCAGATTTACTCAGCAATGATTCCCCCATATACCAATTTAACACCTCATGATCCCCATGGGTGATGAACTTTCAGAAATCCCGTTTTAGTTCGTGTCTACATCTATATACTGTATATAAAATAACATGTCTTGACTGATTCGTCATCGAACCAAAACCGCTGAAGCTATAAATATCAAATTTTGTGAATAGTTTTGTTTCACGACGTAAAGACTGACTAAGAAAGGTTTTCCCATATTCGACTCCTAAGGGGGGTTCAATAATGAAGGGGGTCATATGTTGGAATCACGCCGAGCGGAAACCGCTGAAGCTATAAATATGCCATTACGTCGATATTGTAATGTAGACAATGTAATATAGAACAATCGGATTTTTTAATCATTTGTGACACTACTAGGTTAAAACTAACTAATTCACTCACTCCCTCACTCACTTACCCACTAGGTCACTCGCTCAATCACTGAATCACTGGTCACTCGCTCAATCACTTAATCACTGGTCACTCGCTCAATCACTTAATCACTGGTCACTCGCTCAATCACTTAATCACTGGTCACTCGCTCAATCACTTAATCACTGGTCACTCGCTCAATCACTTAATCACTGGTCACTCGCTCAATCACTTAATCACTGGTCACTCGCTCAATCACTTAATCACTGGTCACTCTCTCTCTCACATACTCACTAGATCACTCATTCACTCACTCACATACTCACTAGATCAATCACTCACTCACTCAATTACTAGGTCACACACTCACTCAATTACTAGGTCACTCACTCACTCAATTACTAGGTCACTCACTCACTCAATACTAGGTCACTCACTCACATACTCACTACTTCACTCACTCACTACTTCACTCACTCACATATTCACTCACTCACTCCTCTCTCACTTACTCAGCAACTCAATCGCTCATTCCCTCGCTAACTGACTCGCATCGAACTGTTGTCGGTTAATTTTCCGGAGTTGAATTTTACTAGCGGTGAATTTTCCGGCGGTAAATTTTCCTGACACGGAGATGGTTATTAATTTATGATTATATCGTTGTAGCGAGGTTGCAATGCATTTACGGAACAAAATAAATTACAGTTCCCCCCCCCCCATAGCTCATATACGCGGCCCCCCAGAGGGTCACGACCCACAGTCTGGGAACCACCGGTCTCCGCCAAAGATGCATAAAGAGCCATGAATGAGTGAATACCCCCTCGACATCTATATCGGACATCCCAAGATAAATATGTTATAGGTCACGGTATGTGTATAAACGTCTGAGAAACGCAAATAATAAGGCCTCAAATCCGAAGAGAATTGTCTTAAAAATTGGTACTTGGAAGATGAATTGCGATTTAAATCCGAGCTATTACTCTTTGGATGTTCACTTGGGCACCGGTGTCTTTGGGCCGGTGCCAAAATGTCACTTCGGTCTCCGAGCCTCGTTCATCATCTCTCGCTCTCGGTTCTCTGGCAGCTATCCCCCCCCCCCTTTAGCTATAAAGTTTTTTTCCACCTCCTCAAAAAGCCGATTCCCACGGCCTCCGCCATCTCCAACAACACACACATCCTCAGGATTCACCGACATCATCTCCCGCTGAACCCACACTCTTGAACAAAAAAAAAAACCCGATTAACCGTGAGCAGGGTTATAGAGTTCGAGCCGCGATTCCAACCTATCAATTGGCCTTTCGAAACGTTTGTGACAAACAAAAATAATGTTTCCTTACGGGATTATTAACAATTGCTTTGTTTTTGTTTGGATGGGATTTTGTTTTTTCATTATTATTTTTCGTGGAGCAGTGAGGAATTTTGGTTGTTTTTTTCAACAATTGAATGATTGGATTCTGGACCTGCGGTTCTACTTAATACATACATTCCTGTGTTAAAAAAAAAATTCCCGTGACCTAGCGATGCTAACCCTGCAAACAGTTTTGTATTTCGGTCATTTTTCCGGTTTTTATGAACTTTTGAAGTTTCTACGGACTTTTTTTGCTCACCCTGTACAGTAACTATACAACATTTGAGAATAGAAATATTTTTGGAGGATGGTTTTTGAAATTAGGGAGCTTTTTACTGACAATATTTTAGAATAGTTTTAGAAGAAAAAGATTTCAATGCCAAAACGACTTTTTGAGATAATGTTGCCGAGAATGTCTTCCCTTTCTCCCCAGCACGATCCAACCCACACGGGTAAAGGGCTTACATCCCGGAAGGGTCAGAGCCCGGGTCGTGTCTGGTCTGATAGAGAATGTCTTCCTTCCCCCGCCCCGAAGAAAGAAAAACTGGCGTTTTCCTAAAAAAACATTGCAGGAAAATTTTTCAGCCAGCAATAACAATTTATTTCATGATCTGGTCATATCGTCACATCGTCACATGCGGCAATTTACTACCACTGGAGTTGGGTGGGAAATGAAGGCTCCATCTATCGGTGGTCTCCCAGGCTCCGTAAGCAAAGAACTTGTTCTCCATGTTCTTCCTAAGAATCCTAAATCCCACTATGACTGGTCGAGGCATCGCCCTCGGGCCTCGGGGAAGCAATAATTTATGGCTTTCAACACAAAGGCCGTAGAATAACGACGGAACGGCAGATTTTGCTCCCCCCACCAAGCGTCTTCCTTTCAAATTTGCGCAAAAGTACAGCTTTTCTTGACGCCTTTTGCGGTGCCGATAGCATTTTGCGGTTTACGTCCAACAAAAACTTTATATTATCTGTCTTATTTACTATTATTACGTTCATTATCTGACCCTGCGTCAGGAGTGGGATGCGGCTTTCACGGTAACCTTCATGGCGGAAGACGAGCATCATCTCACGCTGTACCACTCGAGTGTCTGGTATATGAACTAGTCCCGGTTTGTTAAAGGTACAGTCCCACGAGAGTTTGCTAGGGGACCCTTGGTAATTATAATCAAAGATAAAGATAATGAAAGTCTTTGTTAGGATCCGCGGTCGTCTAGGGCCTCGGGGAAGCAATAATTTTTATGGCTTTCAATACAAAGGCAGCGGAACGAGCGTCTTCCTTTGTGAATGACCGAACAAGTACGGATTACTTCACGCCGGCTGTGGATTTTGCGGTTTATGTCCAACAAAGACTTTTAATATCTTTAGACATTTATTAACTTTAATGATCTTACCAAGGGTCCCCTAGCAAACTCTCGTGGGACTGTACCTTTACATGCAAACAGCGAAAAGTTCCCGAACACGCGAAATCAGCCAATTCCCGAGGGAAGCATGTTTTAGAAGTCTGCGGTGAAGCGCAATTTATTCATTCCTTTGAAGAGTTGGGTGAAGAATTATACTTCATCAAGAAGTGAAGCTCCCGCTCCTGAATGCAGTTACTCCTGAAAATATTATTTTAATATCATACTTTGAATAGTTTTCTTGTAGGCAAAGCTTGTCAACGAAGTGATTTAGAGAGTGCCATGAATCCATCTTGCGGGGATATACTGGCCAGATTGTGCCATAAGCATTCATTGAGAGAGCTTGGACACTGAGATTATAGACGGTAATAACGAAAGCCAGACGTAGCCCTATACCATCGTTTCTATTTTATCTACACTCAATCTCCTTTGTGTTATGATAACGTTTATAGTGTTGGTTGAATGTTTTCCATTGGTTTTATGTTAAATGTGCAGGAGCTTAACCGCTCATATTCGACATTAGGAAAAATAGAATAAGAACAAAATTATCACAAAAATTAGAAACTTTGTCTGGTTTCAATTTATACAAAAATTGTCACGTTTTCAAGACAAATAAAATTCAATTGGTCGAATTGTCGACACATTTCGGCTCTTTAATGGCGAGCCGTCATCAGGACCTCGTGGTCAGAATTCACACGAATGAGTCGTAGAGGGATGATGTTTACGTCTAGTAAGATGTTACGTCATTAGGTCCTGATGACGGCTCTCCATTGAAGAGCCGAAACGCGTCGACCATTCGACCAATTGAATTTTATTTGTCTTGAAAACGTGGCAATTTTTGTGTAAAAATAACAAAATTATAATAAATTTAAATAAGTACAAATGTGATGATTGTAATAAATAGTTATCATGTGAATTATTTGGTAGGCCATTTTAATTATAATTGAGGGGGAAAAACAATGATTTTGAAGGAATTAGTTCAAATCTGGTACTTTAACATACCGTCAGGATATTAAGGGTTAAAGAACTGTTGTATAAGTTCGTTCACACTGAAAATCTTCGGGCTCTCCTAGGGACAGACTAATTCATTTTATATTCATTGCTATGTGAGGAATTGTTTCGGTTTGCGAACGAACTTCAGGAACGAATCAAGTTCATAAACCAAGAGTCGACTGTACACAAAGATAACATCCATATCTATACAACTCTGCAAAAAACATTCTAGTCAAACACGCATTGCATTCTAAAGGCTGACATTCAGCCAAATCAATGACGTTTCTTCATAACTCAGATCATTCAACACACAACGAATTTACAACCAGTATTTGGAACCGAACTCGAACACTACCATTTGAATAACATCGCTCAGAAATAAATGTAATCGCGAAGAGTAAAGACGATGACAGGTCGACCGAGACCCGTATATATAAATCTTCCCCCCATACAGCATATAAATCACAGACGCAAAACTTGCCTCGGGTTACAGGATAACATCGAAATCCAATCCCATCCCGGTCATTATTTCAGCTAACTATAGTCACAAAACAGATTGCTGCCAAGACTATTCTTACTCCCCCTCCCAAAACACTTGGACTCCATTCCTCCATCTATCCCAAGCGCACAGGAAAAGATGGAATACTCTGTATTGAACAAATGGAATCCACCGATTAGTTTCCAGTGCCTCTGGCCTGCAGCAACAGCAACAGCATGCGCGCATACACATACATATATATACCATAAGAAAAGGCCAGCCAAGAGCCTGGAGAAAGTTGACTTCCAGAAAACTGATTGGTTGTCCAAGAATTTGATGGATTACGATGCTTGTCGAAAGAGACTCACTCTCTCTCTCTCCCTCTTTCTCCTACTCCGAAGGTAACTCCTCTCACTATGTTACCACGGCACGCACTTAGGTTGTTAAAAATCCTCTCTCCTTCCCATTTTTTCCTCTTTTTTTTCACTCCAGAATAGCCTCCAAGAGGACGAAATGAAAAATGGCGCCTTACGTAAAGGTGGTTTGGATGGCTTGCTCTGAGAGACACACTCTCTGTACATTCCTCTCTCTCTCCCTTTTTTTTTCCTGCTCCTTTTCTCTGGTATACAGCGCACAACTCACTCTTTCCCGATCCTCTATTCCGCCATCACTGCTCCTTTTTTTTCCTGGGCATATCACTTATACGATGTGTGTGTGTGTGTGTGTATGTACACCACCCTACAGAATAAGAGGTAACAATATATCGTTTCTTCGAGGATTGGGGTCAATTTTTCACTGACAGGAAGCAGAAGAAAGTTGCTGCTCTCTCGTACGAAGATGTGTGGTGTAAAGCAGGAAAAACAACACTCTCAGGGGCTGTCCATGGATCCTCGAAGCGTTGGAACGTATTCAAATTGATCCCAAGTCGTACGTGATCCATTTGGCGACTTATCTGCCGCTACTGCTAATTAACTGCATATGCATTTTCCACAACCGAAATCCTTCGGGACTATTTTTTCGAGGGAAAACACAGGTTGGGGGCGTACGATGGAAGTCTCAAAGTGACGTGTGTCTGGACTACCATTACCACTACTTTTAACCGTACGTGCACCTCGTACAAATTCGTGTGTGTGGAATTTCTAACGAATCGGTACGTGTCGGAACTTGTTGTTGTGAGTGCGTTTATATGCGTGGCCCTAATGTTGCTGCCAGAGGTGTTTGGCTTCGTGTTCTTGCTGGTGCTGTCATCTCTGTTTTCCGCATTTTGAAGTGATCGAACTTTCATTAAGATATTCAAGTATCGTGTAGAGCAGTGATTCTCAACCGGGGCCATGTGGCCCTCTAGTGGTATTGGGATACTTCAAGGAAGCCACGGAAGAAAATTGAGAAAGGGGCTATGACAAGTGGTTTGGGGGCTTTAGGGAGCTGAGAGAAAAATTAAGGTGTGAAGAAATAAAGCTTTATATTTTTTAGTGACTATACACTTACAGAATCCAACAAAACCACCCATAAAACCAGGGCCGTCTTAGGGCATGGACCCGCCCGGACCTCACCGCCTACATTTTGCAGCAGGTTCCCTATAGATGGGGTTTTTCTCAGGGCCCGGCTACATTTTTCACAGACTCCTCCTCTATATTAAATTTATAGTGTGAAAAACAAAAAATGATGAAAACCATATCAGGCCCCGGACTGCAGCTCTGTCAGTCCCACTCTTGTGAGGGGTCATGCCCGGGGGGAGGGTCTCATGTCCCTAAGTGGCCCCACCTTATGACATTTTGTATAGTACAATAAATTTGAAAATAAGTAGGAAATATGTAGGCTGTTTATTTCCAGCTAAGTATGGGACTACCATAGCGTCACTTTGCCTAGGGGGCCCATGATGTTGAGACGGTCCTGAATAGAACCTGGATTAGTGGGGAGCTCAATAAATTCTAGGCCACTGGGCTAGAGGCCAATCGTATTTGCAAAATTTCAGTTCAGTATAAATTCACTGGAAAAATCAATTCAATACGTATAAATGATCTTGCTTCTAGATGAGAGTCGAAAACGCTGGGTAAGACGGGGAGCCACGAGAAAAAAAAATATGGTTCAAAGGGGGCCACGGGCAAAAAAAGGTTAAGAAACGCTGATGTAGAAGATTTGTCTGCTGTCTGCGGAAAGACAATTTTCAATGGGCGACCAGTTCGCGCTCGATCATTCGATCATTTTTGTCGCACCACGGTCATTTTCTACACACGAGAGCTAATTAAACCGGGACCTACAATTTATTGCCGATTCCGAAGGGCAGCTGTTTTTTTTTATACTCACCAAGAGGTTGTGCATCAACCTTTCGATGCGGGACTCCCCGCGGTAGCAATCTTTTTCTATGCCCATGCCGCCGTTTCTGTTGTACCCCATGTGAAAGGAAAATTTCTGACAACGACAAACCGGGTACCGAACTCACGACGCCTCTAAACATCCTTTGGTACTTCAGGTGAGTCTTATCGACCTGGACTGCCACGCTCGACCTGTTCTCATTCGCGTCTACATGTCCGGACAGTAAGATGGGTGTTCCAGAAAGATTGGCTGTTTGCTGGGACACACGTTGGCAAGAGATCAACGTTTTAATTACCTAAAAAAATCTGAGCTTAACGTACTGACCTCTCTTCTAGAACATCTTTATGGCAAGATCCACACATTGCTATACGCAGGGTATTACGCCTGCGTGAGGAAAGTGGCTGTCCAATGACCTGACAATCCCCCTATGTTCCCCGAAGTAAACTATGAAGAGCCACTGCGGATTGAATTTTTCAGTCATCAGAGACGGCCGCTGCGGTGGTCGAGTGGTTATAATGAGGGACTCGCATCGCGAGGATCCGGGTTCGAGCCCCACCGACGCCGCAGTGGTGGTCGGCTGAAGTTGATTTCCTGTGGTTCCCAACTTCGAGGCGCAAATGCCTAATTAAAAAGTCTCGCCACAGAGATCAACAGGCCTGCAAAGATAAATTATTCAATCATTATACTTCATTCATAGATAGAAAAACTGGTGGCAGAGATGGCAGCACTACACATAACAAGCATTACACAGAAACAAATTTTACGTCAGTTTTCACTATACGTACACGCACATTCCCACATGTATCAATTCGTTAGAGGTTCCACAGAGGAATATGGACGAGGTGCATGTGTGGTTTAGTAGTAGTCATCAGAGATGGCCAACCTGAAGCTGTGAGTGTAAACTAGACCGCCAGCCTATCCTCATTGTTTCTTACCAAAAAATCTTCTTTCCAAATGCGATGGAGATGTTAACCTCACGCACATTACACTATCAAAAATTCCTCTTTCTTGAATCTTGGCGTTCATTGTGCGCAATTGCCAATTTCAGATCATGCTGCTAGAAACATTTCACCCGTTAAGTGAGTTTTAAAATTTCACTGGTCCGTATTGGAACTGCCTCAGAGAAAATCAATCGCTATACCCTCTGTAAAATGTGACAACATTTGCAAGAATATATTTCTTTTCATATTGTGTGTCCCGGTGATAGGGCTCCCCCACCCAAACTTCGAGAGAAACAAAAATAAAAAGCAACCAAGGAAAAGAGAAATACTCTGTCTTTCTTTATATCGTACGCACATTCCTATACTACCCGGGAAAGAAGAGAAAAAAAAACACCGTCTCTCTCCTAATGCGTTGATAACTACTACTTTGCTAACTACTTTGATAAAATGCCGATTCCACCCACTGGCAGTTGATCTGACAGGTTAGGGGTCAAAACATTTTTGACAGTGAAAAAACAAACAAAAAACAATGCAGTATCTTGACTTGTCATTACTGAAATAAGAGAGTTTTGAGTTGAGGAGAGTTATATACCTCGCAATTGCCGCAATAAAGCGCATCAAGTTGGCGAGATATCTCGTCGATGCCGCTGTAAGGATCAATAATCATTCTTCTTTTGGGAAAATGTGCTGAAATGTGTGCTACTGGTTCTTCTCGCAGGCATCTCCTCATTTTAATTTGCCCCCTAACAACACTTTGAGTTTTCAGATCAATCCACCTTGAACGGATCCACATCAATCACTACCTGGATATGAACAACTCTGTAGCATGTCCACAACCCCCCCCCCCTCCATCTACATTCTTTCCATATCCTGCATTAAAGATACTTCTGGTCTACGAATTTCGAATAGAGACTCATTTTCTCCCTCCAAAACCTTCCAACAGAACCTAAATCCCAAGTTCTTGATGGAGGGTCCCTTCTTTTACCGTCCTTTCTCTTTCTGTCTTCGAAAGATCGATACACTTTCCTATTATCCAGAGCCCTCAACTACGTCGAGTCCATACGATGGTCGCAGGACCCCCACAGCTGCAAATGCAAAGACTGTAGCTACACTGAAGTGCAAAGCAATGAAATTCTAACATGTCTGTCATTAGGGAAAAGTCACTGCACAAAAAAGCAGACAGACCTCCAAAAACCATACCTACGTAAACATAAAAATTCATGGATTTGCTATTTTCATTCCCAATATGGAAGTTGGCCAGTTAATCCGGCCAATGCCCAAAAGTCTGTGGATTTTCTGACATTTACCGAGATTTGCTGGGGATCCCTATAATACTGATATAGACTCCCCCCCCCCCCCCCAAAGATATCGATATTCCGATTCCTTCGATCGTTGCCATAGCTAACCATAATCATAAATGTCCATAATTATCACACAAAAGAAAATACGCCAACTTGGCGATGAGCCTTAAATTATGGCTTTTCTTTGGCCTGGAATCTCCAGCCACTCCTTGAACTGACTAGCCGAAGACCGAATTTCCGGATCAACTGGTCTATTCCGGACTTTGTCCGTGAAATTTCCGTCAAGAACACGAATACACACAACACAACATGCAACAATTCATCAGAAGAAATGTTGACGAGGTGTATGAATGGTTTATAACAAGTCTTTATTTTACTTGACTACAATGATTGTGACTTTCAATGATCTTTGTCGTTTTTTTGGATCGATCTACTTTGAACGGATGCACAGGATCCACATTCAATCTTAACCTGGATATGAACGACTCCGTAGCATGTCTACGACCCCTCTACATTCTTTCCATACTCTACATTAAAGGTTTCGGGTCTACGAACTTCGAATAGAGACTTCCATTTCCTCTCGCCCCCACAAACCTTCCAGCAGAACCTAAATGCCAAGTCCTTGATGGGTCCCTTCTTTTACCGTTCTTTCCCTTTCTTTCCTCGAAACATCGATACACTTCCCTATTATCCAGGCCCCTCTTTTTTTTCCCACCTTTTCTTATATGTGTTCCCTTGAGTTCCTTTTCTCCCTCTTTTCTTGTTCCTCTACTCTCCTAACAATTTCTGCCTTTCTCTCTCTCGTCCTGGAGAAATTCCACGGACGTCGCCGGTATAACAATACAGATATCAGTTCCGGAGAAGATATCGAATTTCAATCTTCGGGAAACGATGCCCGATTTTCTCCTGTTCTTTCTTATTCCTCTCTTCCCCCCCCCCTCTCAACCCCTATTCGATCCAGGACGAAAGTACCGGGTTTCCGTGTCTATATACCCACCGCTTTTCTTTCCCACATTGGACCGTATATCCATGAATCTCGGGGTCTGTTTCACTCGAGTATTACCAGCGTCGGGAATAAAATCAAATAGAAGATACATGATATACAGATACCTACAATATCTGGTCTTGGTATTTTTTATTTTTTTTTGGTTCGGTTATCTTTGGCTCGTCGTTCTAAATATCATTTCCGAGATCGTATCGCTTGTTGTTTACTGGTATCGTATCCTTCTGTGTACGTACCTGGTCGTTTACGGGGAATTCTCCCGGGTATTTCTGGATCGTTTACGGTCTGGATGTATTCATTAAGGATGGATCGATCGAAGTATTTTTTTCTTTCCCCCTCCAAACACTTTGTTGATTTAGGCCTATTTGGCGATGGGGTGCCAATAGATGATGCTGCCCTGGCAAGCATTATGGCCTGGATCTATGGAAATGATTGGAATATTCGGAAAGTTGGTCGTTAAGTTTTTGGCGATACGGGGCTCCGAGGTTTCAGTGCGATCGAAAATTATACTTGGAGATGACTAGAGAGTATCTTTCGTACTAACTATCTGATTCTAGTAGTGTTATATGAGACAGTTGAGAATTCCAGCAAATTAATCAAAAAATTGAAATCGATTGATCAGTCAGAAATTCTAATCGATTAATCGGTCAGAAATTCTAATCGATTAATCGGTCAGAAAAATTTCAATCGATTAATCAGTCAGAAAAACTCCTATCGATTCCTACACCTATCAGTTACAGGAAAAGTAAAACTATAAACGACTAGAAAATTTTCAACTCAAAAGTTCCGATTTCAATATCGTGGAAGGAAACAATTGAGCCTTCAATTAATCTATTAAAATTCTTTTGATTAATGAGTTAAAAGTTTAATCGATTCTCACACACATCAGTAGGGAAAAATGGAATTGTGGAACTCAAAAATATTACACATATCACGTTCCAACTTGGATTTCTGATTCAGGGCAGTTGAAAGTTGGATTAAACAATTGAAATTTTTTAATAAATTACTTTTTGTTGATTATCCAGTTGAAAAATTTTAATCTATTGAGATTTTTCGATCAGTTAAAAAGTTTAAATCGATTACATTTTTCGATTAATCATAAAACTTCAATAGATCTGTAATTAGTAGGGATCGGATTTTTATGCCCTAAAGATGAAACGTCGTTGCTGATAGGTTTAAAACGTGATTTTACCGATCATAACCGACGTTTTATCTTTAGGGGCATAAAAATCCGAGCCCAAGTAATTAGAAATGAGTAGAAAATATTTTAAACATCGAGTCTCACTTCCAGTAGCCCCATCCAAGAGAAAAACAAATTCAATTTATAAGTCGATTAAAAATTGTAATCGATTAGATTACAATTTTTTTCATTAGTCAGAAATGTTTATCGATTCCCACCCCTATCATTAGGGTGACCATACGTCCCGTATTTACTAGGCAGTCCCGGTTTTTTCTGGTTTTTTTTCTTGGCTGTCCTGAGTTTTTGCAAAAATGACCCGGTTTTTCACGTATTTTCAATGAAGCCAACTTGACTTTTTATTCTTCAAATCAACGAATAGAATTATCTTTCCAACACAGAAATTACATCATTATAACTACAACGACGAACACGAATATTCATTTCACACATTTGTCGTTTTCTCTTAAATTCCTTACAATTTGAAGTGACACTTCATGTCCCGCAGTTGGTGACTCTTCTGCGGTTTCAGCATAAGATGGCGAATTTGCATCATTTTTGGCGATGATTCGCAATGTCCCGTATTTTTCCGTATTTCGAAGCTCAATTTCCCGTATTTTTCTTGAGCAAATAAGGTCAGCATACCTATCGCCGTGAAACAAGTATAATTAAGAAACAACTACAAAATATTTTACGCACACAACAAGGGCATCGATTTCAGTAGAATGATCCGACAGTCAGAGATTCCACGAATCAATCGATAAATTGATTAAAAACTTTTAATCAATCAATTTTACAATAAATTTAATCGATTTCCACGCCTATCAGTTATCAAAAAGTAAGGAAACGACTGGGCAATATTTTACACATCAGGTTCTGATTCCACTAGCGTGATCACGAGGACAACTAAAAATTTTTAAAAATTTTTTAATCTATTAAAATTTTTTCACTAAATCAGTTATAAATTTTGATCAATTCTCACCCCATATCACTGCCAAAAAATCGTCTTACCCGCATTTAACACTGTTCTTTCCCGGATTTACTCCGTGTTTCGAATTCGAATTTCTCTGTGAATATTGCCCTTAGAAACATGGAATTTTTTTTTTGTTGACATCAGGAGAGACAGGGCAACAACTTTCTAATTGGAAGTTAGAGCACGCGGAGAACGTATAAAACTGTAGATGTTTTATTTTGTTACGCAACGTATTTTCACCCTGAAAATTCGTACAGGATAATTTTAGAACGTTTGATGAGATAAAGGCCACGCTAGCACTTACAGGACACCCTGTATGATTAAAAACGCATGGAAAATATTTTAAACATTGAGTTCTCAGTCCAGTAATAACAGTGGAAAAATTTGTTAAATTTTTGTAATTCATCAGATAAAAATTTTAATCAATTCCCATTATAATCAAGAATGATGATTATAATCCCATTATAATTACTTAGCAAGGCGATCAAAATTTCTCACTAGAAAAGATCAAAAAATATTTCACACGTCAATTTCAAATTTTAGGAGCGTGATCCAGGAGAGTTGACAATTCAATTAATCGATTGATTAATTGAATCGATTAATTGGTTAAAATTTTTGATTTTTTTTGATCAGTCAAACATTTTACCACCTCCTTCCCCCCATCAGTAATTGAATTCAGAATTAGGAACGGTTGGAAAACATTTCATACATCATGTTCGGACTCCAGGTGTGTATGAAAATTCTCTGATCCAGGTTAATTGAAGATGCAATTAATCAGTCGATTAAAGGATGAAAAAAATTCGATTAATCAGTTGTAATTTCAATCGATTCCTATTCCTTTATCAAATTGCACAATGAGTAAAAGACTAGAAAATGTTTTACACATCAAGTTTCGATTTCAGCAGCGTGATCAAAAACAATAAAAAATCAGTTAAACAGTCGATTGATCGATTGGAAATTTTCGATTATTCAGTCAATATAAATATAGTCGTCAGATTAATATAGTCGTAAGTAGTAGTTAAAAATTAATATTTGAATCTTAGAATAACAAACGGCTAGAAAATATTCCACATATCAAGTTCAATTCCAGCAATGATTGAAAAATTCGATTGATCAATCGATTAATTGACAAAAGTTTCACCCTAAATTTTTTTTTTGATTGACCAGAATAAATATTTTTTATCGATTTCCGTCGTTAATTTTATCGATTTCACCGTGAGTTTCGATTTTTAAGAACTTGATTATTCAGTTAAAAATTTCCGATTAATCAGTTACAAATCTTCATTGATTATCAACCTTACCAATGATCAAGAAACAACTAGAAAATATTTTACACTCAAGGTTTAAATTCCAATAGCATGATCCGGGAGACTTAAAAATTCGATTAGTCCATCGATTAATCGATAGAAGCTCTTCAATTAATCATGTGAAAGTTTTAAATCGACGTCCTCCCTATCAGTAACCAAAAAAGTATAATTAGAAACACCGGAAAATATCTTACTCACCAAGTTTGATGATCCAGAATAGTTGAAAATGGAGTTAATCGATTAAAATTTTTAATCAATTCCAACTATCCATTATCAAAAAAAAATATTATTAAAAACGTGTAAGATATTTTACACGTATGCAGTTTCAATTCCAGTTGCGGACGAATCCAAGTCCCATCGCAATCAATTTTTCCAGTCCCGACGCAAATACATTGTACATACTAATATCTACTATAATTCTCAGGGGACGGACCTTGAACGATCTCCACCATATCCTTACACAACACCAAGATCCAACAGAGTAGGACAGGGTAAAGAAGAGGATATCCAGTAGTATTGTCCCGGATTCTGTTCCATACAAGTCTGTAAACAGGGGATGAACTGCCGGGATTTTATTCCTTTTATTCCTCCTCCCTGATCCAGAAGTTGATTGCAACTCCGTATTTGGCCAAGTCGTTTCTCTGGATGGAAACAATCTATTTACTTCGCTCTTCTCCTTTCCAGGACTTCTTTAGGGTTTTTTTCTTTCTTATTCTTACCACTTTCTTCTCGTCGTCTTTTTTTTCCTTAGCATCTTGTTCTTGTTGCAGCTGTCTTCGTGGGTGTTTGAGTATCGGTAATGAAGTGGTCCGAAAAAGATTGCTACTAAGGTGCTGTGTTAGACTATGTACTTTTATTCTATTCTTCGCAGGTTGAAAGCCAAAAAGAAAAAGGAGAACTTACGACCGGGAGAAGAACGCCTGGAGATTGGAAATGTTTGAATAGGACCAGATGGACTGTTTCAAGAGATATTAGCCAGGGATGTCGGACTCGTTTACATCAAGAACGGTTTTGAATATTTATTTTATTCACGCAAACGGCTTAGAACTTACGGTTTGACATTGCTGAGTAGAAGCTGGAACTTGATTGTAAAGCTTCCAAGAGTTTACGTTTCGGCTAATGCGCATGCGTGTGAGTAGATAGATTGTACCGCTTTCTGTTTCAGTGTACACTTGTCTGTTTGAATTTTTTCAAATGTTTATTAAAGCTGCCATTGGTATGAAATTGTTGAAATCGTTTGAGCTGTCTCATTCATGCTGTTGTTATCAATGAAGGTATCGTGATTAATAAAAAGCTTCTGAATGAAATTTGTAATATCTATTTTACAAAAGCCTTAATTTTTTTTTCTTTCAATTTGTATAATTCGTAGTGACATAAAGCACAGGAGAGCACATTATTGGCAAACATTACCGAAAACCTGAATGGTAACTTGGAAAGCCACTATTGCATTCTTTAAAAAATCAATGTAACATTCTGGGAAAATCTATGTTTTATTCTTAAAAAATCTTTGTTACTTAGAGCATTCTTTCAATATACCTGTTGCATTTATGAAAAAATCCTGTTGCTCCGAATATTCTTGTATAATCACTTAAATTCAGGAGAAAATCGTTGTTGTCCTATACAACAAAGCATTCTTAGAAAATCACTGTTGCGTAGAGCATTCTAAGGAAATCACTGTTGCTCAGCAGCATTCTTGGAAATGACTTAAATTCTTTAATAATCACTGTTGCCCAGAATGTTTTTGAAAAATCGGTATTGCCCAGAGCATTCTTGAAAAATTACTGTTGCATTCTAGAAAAATTACTGTTGCATTCTAGAAAAATTACTGTTGCATTCTAGAAAAATTACCGATGCGTTTATGAAAAACCACTGTTGCCTAGAAATGTGTTGGCAAATCACTGTTTCCTAGAGCATTCTTGGAAAACTACTGTTATATTCTTAAAAAAAAATTGTGACATTCTTGAAAAAATATTTGTGGCATTCTTGAAAAATAACTGTTACATATTTAAAAAAAACCATTGCCCAAAAAATTTTTGGAAAAACAGTGTCTCTCAGAGCATTGTTGAGAAATCACTGTCGCATTCTCGAAAAATCACTGTTGCTCAGAATATTCTAGGAAAGTTTGAAATCTCTCTCTCTTTCCCTCCCAGAATTTAAAAGCCACAGTTCCGGAGTTCCCATAGTGTCATTCACTGTGAACAAGAACGCGGCTCACAAAACCACTCTCATTCAGATCAGTCTGTTTGGGAAACAGTGATTTTTCAAGGTTTGTTTAACAATCTAAAATCATTGTTGCATCCTTGAGAAATCAGAGCTGCTGAAAATTCTTTAAAAAGCACTACTCTCCTGAACATTCTTGAAAAAGCACTATTCTCCTGAACATTCTTGAAAAAGCACTATTCTCCTGAAAATTCTTGAAAAAGCACTATTCTCCTGAACATTCTTGAAGAAACACTGTTGTTTTGGATGCGTATTGTTGAGAAATCCATGTTTCATTTGTGAAAAATCAGTGTTGAATTCTTGGAAAATCGTTGTCGCCTTCTTGAAAACACATTGTTGCCCAGAACATTCTTGAAAAATTAATGTGCAACAACCCACTGTTATAATATTTAGAAAAGTGCTAAAACAATAAATCTTCAAAAAATGTTATAATAATTAGAAAACAACCATGGCATCTTAATTGCGGTCTTAATTAATTTTAACTCACGGCGATATTCAAATTTTTTAATTGAAATTCCATGCACAACATAATTTTTCAAAACTGTCAAAAATAATATTATGCATACATAAATATTTATTTTCCAGATCAAACAAAAATCTGTCAAAATTGTTGAAAACACGCAAATGAGAGGGGGGAAGGAGAAAAGTAAAAAGGAGCGAAATATTTTAAAATGATTACGTTTAGCACAAAAACATTGATGCGGTGTGTGTTTGTTTTAAATAATGTTCATGGAATACGCTGTTAAATTTTTGAAACATCGCTGTTGTCGAGAATATGTTTTAGAAATTGATTTTGCCCAGAATCTAACTTGGCCAGCGAACTGACGTTTTCCACGGCATTCTTGGAGAATCACTATTACATTCTTGAAAAATCACCATTACATTCTTGAAAAATCACCATTACATTCTTGAAAAATCACCATTACATTCTTGAAAAATCACCATTACATTCTTGAAAAATCACCATTACATTCTTGAAAAATCGCCATTACATTCTTGAAAAATCACCATTACATTCTTGAAAAATCACTATTACATTCTTGAAAAATAGTTGTTGCTTTCATGAAAAAAAAAATCAACATTTCTCAGAACATTTTCTGAAAATCCCTGTTGGCTAGGGCATTCTTAAAGAAATCTTTGTTGAATAGAGCTTGTAAAATCACCGTCTTCTAGAAAATCATTGAGAAATCGATGTTGGTCACAGAGCATTCTTGGAAAAACCAATGCTGCATGGAAATTACTGTTGCCATTTTGAAAAATCACTGATGCCCAAAACATTCAAAAAATCGACGTTGTATAAGGAATTCTTGAAAACTATTGCTGCATACTTGAGAAATTACAAATGTTGAACATTCTTTAAAAAGTCACTACTGTCCAGAAAATTCTTGAAAAACTGCTGTTGCATAGAAAATTCTTGAAAAACTGTTTGTTGCGTAGAACATTCTTAAGAGTTTCCTGTTGTATTCGTGAAAACTCAACATTGCATTCATGAAAACTCAACATTACATTCATGAAAAGTCAACATTGCATTCATGAAAGTCAACATTGCATTCATGAAAAGTCAACATTGCATTCATGAAAAGTCAACATTGCATTCATGAAAGTCAACATTGCATTCATGAAAAGTCAACATTGCATTCATGAAAGTCAACACTGCATTCATGAAAAGTCAACATTGCATTCATGAAAGTCAACATTGCATTCATGAAAAGTCAACACTGCATTCATGAAAATCACTATTGGAAACTCATGATTGCATTCATGGAAACTCATGATTGCATTCATGGAAACTCATGATTGCATTCATGGAAACTCATGATTGCATTCATAAAATGTAACAATTGCATTCATGGAAACTCATGATTGCATTCATAAAATGTAACAATTGCATTCATGGAAACTCATTATTGCATTCATAAAATGTAACAATTGCATTCATAAAATGTAACAATTGCATTCATAAAATGTAACAATTGCATTCATAAAATGTAACAATTGCATTCATAAAATGTAACAATTGCATTCATAAAATGTAACAATTGCATTCATAAAATGTAACAATTGCATTCATAAAATGTAACAATTGCATTCATAAAATGTAACAATTGCATTCATAAAATGTAACAATTGCATTCATAAAATGTAACAATTGCATTCATAAAATGTAACAATTGCATTCATAAAATGTAACAATTGCATTCATGAAAATCACTGTTCCATTCATGAAATATCACAGTTCCATTCTTGAAAACACGTCATCAGATCATTCTTGAAATATTAACATGAAAAAACTCACTCTGTTACAACATTTAAAAAAAATCCAAAAAAAAACCCATCCATGGAGATATGTAATATACATCGTATCTTTAGATCATTATATAGCGGCCTAAACTAGCTTTGATAACTCATGACAAAATTTAAATTTTAATTAAAATTCTATGGACTTCAGCTCACAGCATCATTAATTTGAAACTGTTTATAAAACATATTTAAAAAATAAATATTATACACGTACAACTATCTAGGGGTGATAAAGCAAAACTCTTGATGTTGAAAATACACGAATGAGAGCCAAATATTTCAAAATGATCACGTCCAGCACAAAAAACATTCACGCGATGTTTACGATGAATGGAATATTTTAATATTTACATGATTGTTAATGAATCTCAATAAGTTATTTGTCGGTATGTATACCAACTCTGGAGCTTAATGGTCTGCTAATGAATGCGATATTATCCCGTCGCGTTGAATTATTCAGTGACGAAAGTGTTTCCGCGAGTTAATTGCCTGTAATTGCCGAATCTCGGAGTGTCATGCGCAAATGGAATTCCTAATTTCTACTTCGATTCACAGCCGTTGCAAATACTTAGCTCCCCCCACAACGTGTAAGGAATGTGATTTCGTCAAGGAAAAATGTATTCAAATCAACGTCTCTTTGAGTCGAATCTTCAAAGAATATTTCCAAAAGATTGGAAATATTTTTCGCCACTTTCAAAATGAAATTGCCGTTGCCCAGATAGTTCTTGGAAAGTCATTGGCTGCATTCCTGAGAAAAATCGCTGTTGCATTTTTGAAAAATCAATGTCACATGGTTGAAAATCATCGATACTTGAATTCTTGAAAAACATCGATATTTGAATTCTTGAAAAACATTGATACTTGAATTCTTGAAAAACATCGATACTTGAATTCTTTAAAACATCGGTATTGCATTCTTGAGGACATCGATATTGCATTCTTGAGGACATCGATATTGCATTCTTGAAAACATCGATATTGCATTCTTGAGAACATCGATATTGCATTCTTGAAAACATCGATATTGCATTCTTGAAAACATCGATATTGCATTCTTGAAAACATCGATATTGCATTCTTGAAAACATCGATATTGCATTCTTGAAAAAAAAAATTGCATTCTTGAAAAAAAAAATTGCATTTTTGAAAAAAAAATTGCATTTTTGAAAAAAAAATTTCCATTTTTGAAAAAAAAATCAGTTTTATTCTTGACAAATCTCTTTTGTACCCAAATCATTCTTAGAAAATCGTTGTCACATTCTTGAAAAAACGTTGTTGCTCAGAGCATTCTTGGGAAATGGATGGATCGATCGAATCTCGACATTCTTGAACAATCGCTGTTACCCAGAGCATTTTTAAAAAAAATTATTGCCATATTCTTTTCGAAATCATTGTCATACTCTTGAAAAATCGCTGTTGTCCAGAGCACTGTTGAAAAATCGTCGTTTTGTCTAGAGAATTCTTCGAACTATGCAATCTTGAGAAATAACTGTTGCATTCTGAAAGAAAAACATTGTAGCATTCAGAAAAAACACTGTTTCATTTCGGAAAAAACACTGTTTCATTTCGGAAAAAACACTGTTTCATTTCGGAAAAAACACTGTTTCATTTTGGAAAAAAACACTGTTTTATTCTTGAGAAATCACTTTGGCATGAATTCTTGGAAAACTATTGTTGCATACCTAAGAAATCATGTTGCATTCTGGAGAAATCACCGTTACATTCTTGAGAAAACATTTGTATATCGTGTCTTGAGAAAACATTTGTATATCGTGTCTTGAGAAAACACTTGTATATCGTGTCTTGAGAAAACACTTGTATATCGTGTCTTGAGAAAACACTTGTATATCGTGTCTTGAGAAAACACTTGTATATCGTGTCTTGAGAAAACACTTGTATATCGTGTCTTGAGAAAACACTTGTATATCGTGTCTTGAAAAATCACGTTTGGACATGAAATATAATCGGATTCAATCAAATACAAGAATTTGTTACTTCATATTAATTGAAGTGACATTATGCGATCGATAAAAATACGGGAAATTAGGATCATTAACCTTTTGAAGTCCTTTGTCCAGGTGGAACAGAAATCAGGAAAAAACAGGTACTATTTTGTTATAGCAACCCCCTACAATCACAGGTACATTCCTGGAGAATCAACTTTGCCCTGAACATTCTTAGAAAATCACTGTTATCCAGTGATTATCCAACATTCTTGGATAATCGCTGTTAAACAGAGCTTTCTAGTAAAATCACTGTTGACCCGAACATTCTTGAAATATGACTGCTTCCCCGAGAATTCTTGAAAAGGCCCTCTTTATCGAACATTCTTGGAAAATAATTGTTACCCAGAGCATTTCGTGAGAATCACTCTTGCTTTGAACATTCTTGGTAAATTACTATTGCCCAGAGCAGTCCTTGAGAACCCGCTGTTGACCAGATCATTCTTGGAAAATCACTGCTGCCCAGAACATTCCTGGAGAAGCCCTGATGAACAGAATTTAGCATGTTTCCCTTTGCAATTAATGTAAATTTCCAATTAAGTAACTTTCTAATTAATGCAAATAACTTATCTTAGTTTAATAAATACTATATCCTATCCTATTAGGATATATAAAATTATAATTAATAATTATAATTTTGTATATCCTCATATACCAACTGAAAAAAAAATTAGGGAAATATTTTTTTTCTATTTTTAAGTAATTTATTCCGGTTTACGGTCAGAGAAAAAAAAAATTCAGAAAATCGGAACAAAATTTCTGAAAATTTAATTTTTTAAAAATCATAAAAAAAACAAATTTCACTGTAAACAAATTTAAAAAAAATACCATGACACTCATCAGACCTTTTAGTTCCCGAAAATGATAATTTCATACAAAAATTTGAATGGAAAGTATTTGTGTGTGTGTGGGAAAAAAATCGATGTATCCTTTTTCCCTTTTTCACTGACGTGGTCGCTTGCTCTCTGTGTCACTCTCATGATCACACATTATCTAGGTCAGTTTTTTGGTCACTCACTGACCTGGTCCCTCGCTCTTGAAGTTAATCATTTGGTCATCCACATAATTGAACGCTATTATCGTCACTCCACATGCTAGCACACTTTCTAGGTTACTCTTCTGGTCACTCACATGATTTCACGCGCTCTAGGTTAATCTGGTCACTCCGACGCCTGCATACTCTCTATAGATATATTATTATATATATTATATTATTACTCTTCTAGTCTATATATATATATATATAAAATTGATTTTCTGTGTGTGTGTGTGTGTGTGTGTTCTCTATACAAATCTACAATTTAAGACCGATCGTCGCCAAATTTTGCATAAATACGAAACAGGGCCCGGTTTAAACGATAAGCTACTTTAAAAGTTCGTCAGAGATGGGCAAATGCTCGAAATGGGCAAAATATCCGTCGGGAAACAATGGTTTTTGAGTCTTAACAATGACTTTTAGAATGCTTACTTTGGTTACCTTGGTTCCCAGCAATGCTTTTAAGACATGCATATGTCTTTACAATGGTTTGTCAGTTCTTTAATGCTGCTAGTAATATTATACATTCAATCCTCTCAGTAACTGAAGAAAACCCGGGCAGCGCCGGGTATTATAGCTAGTGGATTGATAAAATAGCCGCGCGTATTTGTGTTTAACTCTCTCACGATCATGTACTCCATTACCCTCCAAAAACATTTTTTTTGTTTGATTTTCTATCAAAGAAGCCATATAAGAGCAGTTTGCACGTTCCTCTTTTATGGCATGTTTTTACATGAAGAATAAGAAAGTAAGGGCGAGCGCCATCCTGCGTAGATGCGTGAAGTTTGCGAATGTTCGCCATTTAACGTCCTCTTTATGCATATTATTAAGAGTCCGCATCGTAGATGTGGTGTTTCGTATGCGTGGCTGACACTGGCGCGTCGAGTGTTTTAACCTTTAATGATTGTCGTGATGGACGTTGATTTGTCCGTTAATGAGTCGATTTTGAGTTGGTGTTGAATACGAATTTGTTTTGGTTTAATTAATTTTGTTGTTTTTTGGATGATTATTGAAGAATCGGGGCTTCTGAAGAGGATGGGGGCAAATTCTATGCGAATCGGGTCGATATCAGTTCGACTGGACATTGACAGTTAAGGACGATCACTTATTTCGGTGGCGTTTTTTCTTTAGACGGCTTTAGATAGCAATGCTGGACACTTATTTTGGAAATAATATCGATTTTAGTTGAGAACCGTAAAGACTCCGATAGCGATGGCCATTATTCTGACGGATAACGAAGACCTCTCACTTAACTGAGACAATAAGCAACTATTTTACGATCACTACTGAATTAGTTGGCTACGATAAGAATTCGTAGTTGACAACGACGAAGCTTTAATTACTTGACAACACGATGAAGCTTTGATCCAGTGATTCCTAACCGGTGTGCCCGGCACCCTAGGACGCCGCGAGATATTATGGAGATACATAAAGAAATATTATGGTCCACTTATAAGGTCTTAAAATAAATTAAGTTGAATTAATTACTCTCATGCACGACAGACTTATCGGTTGAGCCGCCATCTGGTGGCGGTGTCAGAAATGTGAACTTTGACACGACTTAGGTCTGACTGTCCATGTACGTCCCCGTTCAGTGCACACGAGCTCTAAGATAAGGGGATTCGTTGACTTTGTAGTTTAGTGTTCTAGGGCGCTCACCCCGGCAAATGAGAGGACGTGGGTTCGATTCCCCGCAAGGCCAGTTGAGTTTCCTATCCTGGATTTAGCTTCGCATCAGCGAGCTGCTGAAAATTCCGTAGTAATAGCGGAGAGTGACATCACGTTCGGATAAGCTGGGGGAGCTTATTTGTCAGCACTTGCAAACACACATTGCAAAATGCAATGGATATGTACTTTCCATCTTTTTCCACTGAGAATCTCGACTGGGTTGTCTCACTATTTGATTTCGCAGACAGTGCAGAGGAAAGAGATTCCACTGCTTGCGAACGGGATGAATTTATTTATCTTTGCGCAGATTTTACATTCAAAAGTAAGTTTACCAAGAGTGAGGCGTCGGTGGCTGTTTTTTGACTTGGACTGAGACAGGAGTATCCTAATCTAATGAAGAAAGCAATATTTTGCCTTTTTCAGCTCATATCTATGCGAACAAGCATTCTCTGCTATGACGGAAAAAAAAATACAAAGCAAGAAATAGACTGCAAGATCTTGAGGACAATTTACGCGTTTCGTTGCCAACTGTAAGGCCTGAAATCGAGTATCTGTGCTCTAAGCATAAATCACAAGTTTCACATTAATTATTGATCGAACAAAACTCTATTGATGTAATTTTACTGTGATTTTTGTTGTAGTAAACTATATTCTGTGTATTCAAGAAAGGGTGCCGCGAACTTCAAAAGGTTGGGAAACGCTGCTTTAATCACTTGACAACGATGAAGCTTTAATCACTTGATAACGATGAAGCTTTAATCACTTGACAACGATGAAGCTTTAATCACTTGACAACGATGAAGCTTTAATCACTTGACAACGATGGAGATTTAATCACTTGACAACGATGAAGCTTTAATCACTTGACAACGATGAAGCTTCAGTTACTTGACAACGATGAAGCTTCAGTTACTTGAAAACGATGAAGCTTTAATCACTTGACAACACTAAAGATTTAATCACTTGACAACAATGAAGATTTAACCACTTGACAACAATAAAGATTTAATCACTTGACAACAATAAAGATTTAATCACTTGACAACAATAAAGCTTCATTTAGTTGACGACGAAGAAGCTTCATTTATAGAAGAGTTGATCCACTTTGCCCAAGAATATTTAGAAGACACCAACGAATAAGGCAAATACACAAAAAATAATAAAAGTCCTAATGCATTTCAACACCAATGGGTGCCGTCTTCAGAGGAAAAATTTAACCACTAGTTTCGCTGACCGAGTTTTCCATTCGGCGAGATTAAATTTTTCCTCTGAAGACGGCACCCATTGGTGTTGAAATGCATTAGGACTTTTATTATTTTTTGTGTATTTGCCTTATTCGTTGGTGTCTTCTAAATATTCTTGGGCAAAGTGGATCAACTCTTCTATGTTTTAGACGGCAACGGGTCTATCGTCATGAATACTTTTAACATCTTTTCGCAACTACGAAGGAAGCGTGAGCGCCTGCTGAATAGGATTCGGTTCCTGTTGAAATGTAAGTCATCGGGGATCACCCCGAAATTTTTGAATCTGTCCTGCTCGTTAGAGAGAACCCCCCATGTAAACAAAGGCCTGTATCGCAGTAAAATTATTATACTTCGTTGCCTCATCCAAGATCTCAGGAGTGCACTAGCCTCCGTCGAAGAACGCTTGTATTTGTCTCATTTGGAATTAGCTCAACGCGAGGGCTTTCACCGTGCTTCGCCATTATCCCCTAGCTTAGAGCAAAATTCATACTGGCGAACTGTGAAGGAGTCCAAACGTCATCAGGACACCCTCAACAAGAAATTTTCCAAATTACAATCTAATATTGTTTCCTTGTCTGCACCCCCATTTGTTAATAAAGCTAAAATACTTAATTTAACTGGAAACCAATTGACAGAAATGCAAACTAAAGCCTTGGAACTGGGAATTAATTTCTGCGACAAACCTAAATTTAACCCAATCAATTTCATCGCCCCTATAGAGAAGTCAGTTTCACGCAGTAAGATTCTACCTGAACAAAAAGACACCCTGAGACATCTCATATCCAACATTTTGGTAGATAATGAGCGAAAGAACAACAAGAAGGTCACCGTAGGCTACTCACCGGACGAACGTCGAAGCATCAAACAACTGCAAAATGATAATAATATAGTAATATCTAGAGCAGATAAAGGTGGGCAAATTGTGATAATGCCTAAAGAGCAATATTCGGATTTGATGACATCACATATTTTGAGTGGTCCTTATAAAGAATTAAAGAAAGATCTATCTGATTCTCACTTGAGAAAATTGAAAGAAGTGGTAAAAACCAGTGTCTCTCTTCCCGAGCATGCAAAAAAGAGCGTAATTCCATCAAACGCCATTTCGTCACGGATCTATGGCCTACCCAAAGTGCACAAACCAACACTATCTCTCCGTCCCGTAGTCTCTAACATTGGTACAGCGTCATACAAGCTCGCTAAATTCCTTGTCCCAATTCTCTCTCCACTCACTAAGTCAAATAATAATACAGTTAGAAATTCATCTAGCTTCGCTCAAATAATACGTACAATTGAACCCAAACAGCTCAACATGGTGTCTTTCGACGTAGTGTCAATGTTTACGAACATTCCCATAGGTGGTAGTATCAGTTGTCTAGAAAGACGACTTAAAACCCACAATTTTTCACAACCTGAAGTAGAAGAAATTTGCAATCTCACCTTCACATGTATCTCACAAACAGCCTTCAGTTTCGATGACAAGTTTTACACCCAGACAGATGGTCTAGCAATGGGCAATCCCATCTCGCCGATTTTGTGTGATATATATATGGACGACTTTGAGAGTAAGCTATTGAACGTTGTGCCCTTCTCATTTTATCGAAGATACGTGGACGATACTTTTGTGCTTTGGGACGGCTCTAAAGATGACTTGGAACAATTATTACTCATTATGAATGACATAGACCCTCATGTTCAGTTCACAGCCGAATTCGAAACTAACAATGAACTCTCTTTCTTGGACGTATTAGTAACGAAACGGAAATCACAGTTCCAAACCTCGGTCTATCGTAAGCCTTTCGCAGTCTCATTACCACCTCATTTCAGATCTTGCCATCCTATGCAACAGAAACTTTCGTCTTTTCGCACCTTTGTAGAGAGAGCATTTAACATCTGTTCAGATCGGAACACTTTAGACCATGAACTTGAAACCATCAGAGCAATTGCGATAGACAGGGGGTTCAACACCAAGATCGTTGACGAATTAAGTAGAAAATTCTTGAAACCGGCACGAGGAACCACTCTAGAAAATATTACAGAGAGACCACTCAGAGAAAGTGTAGTCATACCCTACGATCCAGTGCTCTCACTGAAGATCAAACCGATTCTTAAAAAGTTTAATCTAACAACCATAGATGTGCCCACTAAAAACTTTGGTTTCATGCCCCCTAAGGATGCTATACCGGAGAATAAACAATGGGGCATTTATTACATTCCATGTGGTGATTGCTCTCTTGGTTATATAGGACAGACAAGGAGACCCATAAAAGCAAGATTAAATGAACACGCTCGCTGTGTTAAGAATCAGGAATGTGAAAAATCGACCATCGCCGCTCACTGTTGGCAAGAAGGTCACAAATTCAAATTTCAAGAAGCGAGAGTTTTTCACAAAGTCAAGTCCACAGTTGATCTAGATTTCTACGAAGGCACATATATTCGGGCCTTCAAAAATATACTAGTGAACGATAATAAATCTACACCCCCGATCGCAACACCATGGCTTAAATTCATTTTGAGCGGGAATTACAAGAAAATTCGAATGGACCAATCGGATAGCACTATTCCGCAAAGGTCCAATCAGGACGCTGCATTAGTATCTCACGCAGGCTCACAGCTTCATTCTGACCACGCCATTTGAAGTGAACAGACGTACTTCTTCCGCTGAGCAACCGAGCGTGAAGATTTGGTATTCAACCCAAATGGGAAACTCGGTCAGCGAAACTAGTGGTTAAATTTTTCCTCTGAAGACGGCACCCATTGGTGTTGAAATGCATTAGGACTTTTATTATTTTTTGTGTATTTGCCTTATTCGTTGGTGTCTTCTAAATAAGCTTCATTTAGTTTACAACGATGGACACTCATGTTGTAGACCAGTGGTTGCGCAAACCGTGGGTCGCGACACCCTTTGGGGTCACGAGAGATTCTCTAAAATAAAATTTTCCAAATAAGAAATTCATTTTTATTAAAAAAATGTCAAAACTAGACAATGCCTTTATTCAGCTGATCTAATTACCATGTATCATGCAATGTAATTTTATCAAATTCTACTTGTACAACATATAATCAATATATCTGCTTCGTCATGCCAGAATCACGAATGTGCTGTGCGCTTGCAAGGAAAAAAAAGTGAAAAATACCTTTGAATGTTTACTCTCTACCCATGTTACTCTATGAAAGTTATTTTGGTAAATGCTTTGTAAGTGTTTCAATAAGGATACACATTCGCGTTTCTGTCACAACTTAGACAGAAAAACAAGGTATTCAAACAGCTGATGGAAAAAAAGAAGAAAATTTGTACATTCGTGTTTCTGGCATGCGGCAGACGATATCAAATTAGTACTTTCACAGGGTGACATGGAAAGAATCACCCGATTTCAAAATTGCTAATTTCTTGAAAATTAAAAACCCAGAATTGAATGATAAGTAATATGTGAATTTACGGGTTGAAACGTGTCTACGTTTCATGAACAATTGTTTTTAATGGTCGATTTCAAGTGTACAATCATTTTGAAATCTAATGATTCTTTCTTAATCACCCTGTGTACGAAAATCAAGGACCATACACCTCGATCTAGCATAAGGGACGCTAAGTATATCAAAAAGAAAAAGTAAATATTTTTATGATACTATTTTTTAAAAACTGAACATCTTTGAAAGTCAATATCGCCATATAAAAATCGAGACAAGCGTTCCGGAAAGGCCTTACGGGACAGCACATTTAGTCACAAAAAATCTGAATGTCCTGGAGAAACTGGTACAATGGTAAATACTGATTCTTTGTAGAGACACCGATTATTACTGATTCAATGTGGACAACGATAAATATTGTTCCAATGTAGACAACGATAAATATTGATCCAATGTAGACAACGATAAATGCTGATTTACTTCAGACAACGATAAATATTGATCCAATGTAGACAACGATAAATACTGATTTACTTCAGACAATGATAAATACTGATTTACTTCAGACAACGATAAATACGGATTGAAATACAGATTCTCACTGTTGACAACGATAAATACGGAATGAAATACAGATTCTCACTGTTGACAACGATAAATACGGATTGAAATACAGATTCTCACTGTTGACAACGATAAATACGGATTGAAATACAGATTCTCACTGTTGACAACGATAAATACGGATTGAAATACAGATTCTCACTGTTGACAACGATAAATACGGATTGAAATACAGATTCTCACTGTTGACAACGATAAATACGGATTGAAATACAGATTCTCACTGTTGACAACGATAAATACGGATTGAAATACAGATTCTCACTGTTGAAAACGATAAATACGGATTGAAATACAGATTCTCACTGTTGACAACGATAAATACGGATTGAAACACAGATTCTCACTGTTGAAAACGATAAATACGGATTGAAATACAGATTCCCACTGTTGACAACGATAAATACGGATTAAAATACAAATTCTCACTGTTGACAACGATAAATACGGATTGAAACACAGATTCTCACGGTTGACAACGATAAATACGGATTGAAATACAGATTCTCACTGTTGACAACGATAAATACGGATTGAAATACAGATTCTCACTGTTGACAACGATCCGCTGTAGACCGCAATAAATACGGACTCACTGTTGGCAACGATAAATAGCCCACTGATCCGCTGTAGACAACGAGAAATACTGATTCACTATAGACAACGCCGAGAGAAGAGAGAGAGAATACCCATTCCACCCACCATTCCTTTAATTTAAAAAGAGATTTATTTTATCTCAATATATAAATCGCATCAGAGGTTACAAATCCAATAAAAAAGGAGACGAAAATCCTCACGTAATCGTTTTCTATTCTTCAAAACGTCTGTTAAATGTTGTATATATATACATGAAGTGCATAAATAAGACATCCCTCCGTTTTTTCCTGTACTTGCGTACTGTATTTATATTCGAGATTCGCATTTAAAAATACCTCGAGAGTATTTATTTCCTCTGTCGTCGTATCGCTTCGTGCCGATCATCACAACCATTTTTATTCGCGATGTAATATCACAAATTTCTCGTTCTTCTTCTTATTATTATTATTATTTTTTTCTTTTTTTTGTTGCGAATATCGTTCTTGTCCCTGATCCCTTCTCCATGGAAACCATTGGAAATGAAATCCATCCTTTTTTAAGGAGGTTGGAGGCGTGTGTATACAGGAGAGGCTGCTTGTGCTCTGCCTTCAGTTTAAGGATCCCCGTACATACAATAGCAACTCAAGAAAAGATCGCAATCTCTTCTTTTCACAGGAAGAAAAATGAAACCGAAACTAATAGGAAAAGTAGAAAAATTTTATTTTTTGGAAAATTGTTGGTTTTTTTTTCTCTCTCTCTTCGTGTTTTATAAGAATCCGACAAATTCTTCTTTATCTTTGTATTTATTGTCGTTGCCTAGGATATTCAATATGATTGTGAATCTCTTGGGGGAAAGTAATAACAATAATACTTTAATACTTATAAATGGTCTCTTTTTTTTTGGGGATATTGAATAATTGGTTTATTTGATTCCTATATAACAAGATATTTGAATTCAATGAATCGTGTGAAATTTATTCTTCTTTTTGGAATTTTTATTTTATTCCAAATTTTTTATTTTTATGTTCGTATGACGTAAAAATTTTTGATTTGAATTTTTTTTTGTATTGATTTTATTGATGAAATATGATGAATAAATTTTGATTTTGGATATCTTAGTGTGTATTTCTCATGATTAGTTTTCTTTTTAAAAGAAACATTAATTGGATTGAAAAATTCTTGAATTCAAATATTCGATGAAATCAATGATAATTATGGATAATTATTTTTATCGCTGTTGCTGAGGTTCTCCAGTCTATGATATAGCACAGTCAAGCAAGCTCGAATTATAACGACACCGAGGGTTCCGTGAAAGCCTGTTGTTAAAACGGTGTCGTTGCAGCCGAAGTTTTGAAGGCATTCCTCGAAGGGAAATATAACCGGGAACAATCAAATACTGGACAATCAGTTGCTTCATTTCAATAGGGCTGACCATATTTGGTCGATAGAGAAACGGGAAATTGAGATTTATTAATTAGTGACGTCGCTAATTCTCTCCAATAATGTTGTCAACTTTAAGCAAAATTGCTAAATATTGCTAGAAAATAATTTTTAATGAGACATACGATGCTACAGAAAGTCTCTGCAGTGATTTAAAATGTATTTCACAGGAAAAAGAATTGAACATGGCAAATTTGCGAGATTAATATTTATATCATAGGTGTGGCCAACTTCTCTCTCTGCGAGGGCCAACATGATGGTTAGGCGCAGTGTCGCGGGCCGAACCAGAGACGGTATATAATCCGCACCCAGTATGTTATGGCATTGGGGAGGGGGGGCAAACTATTTTGACAGGATTTATTAACTAATTAACTAAACTCTTCATTCATTTAATTAAATAACAATTGTAAATAATTACTAATTATTTATTAACTATACTCTTCATATTTTGGAAAATAGTATTTATATGTCCTCTCGTAGACAGTGAAATCAGCGCAGAGAGAAACTGCATAAACAGCTGCAGCGTGGACTACAATTTTTCTGGTTGATGTTGTCAGTTGCTCGCAGCGGTTGGACGAATCTTTTTATCGTGTGCCTCGCGCGTCGTTTGTCGACTGCACCTTTTTACTCTAACCCATGATTCCCCAACGTAGGCGTTACCACCCCCCTTGGGAGCGATGGAATGTTCCAGGTGGGTGGTAGAATTTACGGGTATAATATAGGATCCTATGGGTTAGCTTGCGTTGGGGGCGATGGGACAAAAAAAAACTATTCTCTAATCCAGGTGTTCTCAACCGGTACTGCGTATGCACCTCCCAGGGGATCCGTGGCGACTCGAGGAAAATAATATAAATTAGTAAATTTGATAGATAAATAAATAAAAGAGGCCTAGAGGGGTTCTGCCATAAAAACTAAGTACAAAAAAGGGCTCCTCGAGTTATACAGGGCTCCGCCATAAAAATGATATACTATCACTATATACTATTATATACTATTTTTGACTCGCGGAGCCCTACGGCGAGTCAAAAAAGGTTGAGAACCGCTGCTCTAATCCATAATTTCCGAACCTTTTTTCGTCCCATCGCAATCTAACCCATAGGATCCCAATCTATACCCGTAGCTTCCATCGCCCCCAAGGGGCATTAACCCCCACGTTGGGAATCACTACTCCAATCTGTAATTTTACTAAAAAACGACGGATGATCGAAATAATGACCGTATTAACAAGTTTTTGAGCGACAGTATAGTGACCAAGTGAATGACGTAGTGTGCGAGTAAGTGAGTATGAGTGACCGAGAATTAGGGAGTGAGTGAGTATGAGTGACCGAGAATGAGGGAGCAAGTAAGTATGAGTGACCGAAATGAGGGAGTGGGTGAGTATGAGGGAGCAAGTGAGTATGAGTGACCGAAATGAGAGGGAGTGAATGAGTATGAGTGACCGAAATAAGGGAGTGAGTGAGACAGTATGAGTGACCGAGAATGAGGGAGTAAGTGAGTATGAGTGACCGAAATGAGGGAGTGAGTGAGAGAATATGAGTGACCGAGAATGAGGGAGTGAGTGAGAGAGTATGAGTGACCGAGAATGAGGGAGTGAGTGAGAGAGTATGAGTGACCGAGAATGAGGGAGTGAGTGAGAGAGTATGAGTGACCGAGAATGAGGGAGTGAGTGAGAGAGTATGAGTGACCGAGAATGAGGGAGCAAGTGAGTATGAGTGACCGAGAGGGAGTGACTCACTCGCAAGCTCATTTGCTCATTCATTCACATATTATGCAACTTTGTCGATGAATTGTTTGGCGGTAAACTGTCACAACGGTCAATTTTCCCAGTCAATTTTCAACAGTCGGTGACTTCTCCGGCGATGAATTTCCCAGTTGTGAATTGTTGGCGATTGATCATCCGCTCACGTAGCCGTCGGTCTGTATTCCTTCTTGGAAAATCTCAATTGGGGGAAGGGGCTGCTCAATATCTGATTTGTTGCAGCTAACTAACAGGTTCAAACAAATAATTATATAAAAAAAAAACGTCAATCAAAAATTTTTTCCTCGAGAACTAGCCGTTACAAAGACTAAACCCCATCAAAGTTTTTTAATTAATTTTTTTTTTTCCCCCAAGTCGTCGGTCTCGTGAAACGAATAATCTCGAATTCACATAAGAATCCAGTCTCTACGAACAACACATTCTGTCTTCAGATAACAAAAGCGTTCGCCGAATCCCTCGGTTCTGAATTTTCCTGAAGGAATATACACACACGGCCATTGATCGCACAAAAAGAGTTACCCGTTCTCTCTCTCTTCAGGTAAAAACATACCTCATTTATTCATTACCTTCATTTTTTGTTATGATTCATTAAAATGCCCTATTAATAATGAATTTCATTAGTTGTATTCTAAATAGCATTTTTTCATGGTTAAGGTTATTTCATGTTTCGTACAATTTGTATTTGAATAAGACTCACAGTGTGAACGGGAATTCGTATTAGTTAGAAAAGGTAAAGCTGAGTCTTCTCTCAAAAAGCTTAGTCGAAGAATAAGCTCATTACCAGAGGGTGAATAGTTCCAGCTGGGGAATTTAACCACACGTAACTGGTCCCAGTGAGGGAATTTATAGGTTTGGTGTATGAAGTATTGGGTGCAGGCCAAAATTGGCGATTTCATTCGACGATCATTTGGATTTTTAGGTAACCCTGTTGGTCGGGAGGTTCTTCCTAGGCATATTTCTCGCTCGGTCATATGTTCTCGGTTCTTTATTGTTATTTTATCGCCAAAGTTTATGTAACCGCCATCCTGCACATGATACTTCACACTAACCCATGTAGCTCACGTCACTCCTTTTCGATAGATCTTGATTGATCATTTTTCTCCCCAACAGCTCTTGATTTGGCTGCATTTTGCTTTGATCTGATTAGCCAAATTTACGACAAATAACAAGGACAAAAGCCAATGGGAGCCGCTTGTCCCTGAAAAAAAAGCTGTTCTAAATTCGGTTAATGTGGAAAATGCAGCCAAATCAAGGGATGTCGGGGGAAGGGGCGAGGGGGGGGGGGAGGAGAAAAATACAGATTTTAATAAACAAGATATGAACCCCCCCCCCCCGCCCCGTTCGCTGGCCGAAAAAGCTATATCGGTTACAGCCAAAGCTCGAAATTGGCCAGTTCGCGAATTAGAAGACCAATGGTCGAATTTCGGGCTTTGGCTGACCCCCTATATACCGATCCCTACGACCTCAATATTCCGATTCCTTTGACCGTTAGGGTTGCCACAGCTAATCATAATAATAAATAGTCATAATTATCACACAAAAAAAAAAGTATACTAACTTGGTGATGGCGCGGAATCATACGGATTGTTAGAACCTGCCAAGGCCTGAAATTCGGACATTGGCATAATGCCATAATTATCACACAAAAAATACGTCAATTTTGCGATGAGCCCGAATCATGGAGATCGACGGGGCCGATTTCGGGCTCTTTAGCCTGACATATCTATACAGAGAACCGCATTTATTTCGGGATGTTCCCGTAATTATTGCCCTTCCCTTATTTTTTTCTTATAAAACGCGTGGCCCATTTCTTCTCTTGATTTCAACGGGGGGTTCCTTGAATTTTTGAAGCAAATAATTAAGATTATTCTCACTACTTGTAAATTAGATTATGATAATTATGACTATCGCAGGTAAATTAAAGTCATACACATGAAAGCATTTCGCCATATTTACCAAACATATACGTCATTTTTTGGAGAATATTTTATCCATTGCGACTTATAGTATTACTATCCTTCTGATATTTATCGCCATTGGCGATTTTCTCAGCCATTTTAGATTTTAGCGTCAATTTCACTTGTCCTAAACAATATTTTTTTGGTTAATTAAAAATGGCAACTTTTCTTGCCTTTATCCATTTTTTTGGTAAATTTTCCAACTTTTTCATGTTTTGTTTTTTTTTGGCGGATTTTTCACCAATTAAAGTATCCCTCTATTATCTGCCACCGGAAATTTTCTAACCTTTTCAGACATAGATGACAACTTTTCCTTCTAGCTTCCAACCCAACTCAAAGGTGATGAGTTATTGTCCGAGCCTGGTCCAATGTTCCTTGGCAAATATTTGCTTCCAGAAAGAACACTGTCTAGGGAAACTCTACGTTATGACTTTTGGCGTTCTTCGACCGATATATGTGGCAAGACGGATTGAAATATCGGGAAGAAGATCGCAGCTTCCCTTTTTGACTTAGGGTAGCAGCTTCAAGGTCTTGGTCGTTCTGTTCGACCAATCTTCCAATAACTTCCAGCCCCCAACATTTGACGATCGATCATTGCCAATTTTTCGAGCGGCTGCAAGAACTTGCCCATGACCGACCTTGCAACGTATTGGACCCACTCTTAACACGAGTGTGGCAACCCGGTTTTAGCGGAATAAATTCATTGCGCGTCATGGGAATAGTCGATTCCGGTGGAAACACTGACGTTCCACGGCCGATTAAATAACACGCTAGCCTCGGGCAAAGTGGTTTTTCTGACGCCTCCAACTTGACTAGGAATGTCTGCCAACCAGTTCACACACTTACGTCGAAAAAATTTTAACTATATATCACCAAACGGGGGGGGGGGCACCTAACGGTACATCAACCAGAGGAGATTACGAACGCCCCTCTGCTCCGTAAAGATGCAGGGAAGAGGAAAAATTATCCCTGGGTTGTCAGCACGCTGTCTTGGCGCAAAGAGGATTTCGTCGCCAAGTCATTCATTTACCGCCATTCATTTTGATCTGGAAACGTGTGCTTTATCCAAAAGGATAAAATAGTCCGACGTGACGCAGCCAATTTGCATCTCGTGCTTGGAAAACTATTCCCGGTTGGGACTGCGCATCAAAGACCTAAGTATGATGATCATGTCTCGATTTAGAAGGATATTTTACCGACGCTATTAATCTAATCTCTTATAACGCAATGTTATCGTCCACTCCATAAGTCACACACAACGAAGGTCATCTGTTTCTACCAGGCACTGATTGAGACGAGTGTGATCAGAGTCTCCCCCCTTCACATCCCAGAATCTGATAAGAAGAGAAAACGGACCACTGTAATCAATACGGGGCATCCATAACCTTAAACAATAACCCCCTCCCCCCCTCCCCAATGCATATCACTCTCGATTGGCATCTGACATCAAACGTTATGCATCCGAAAAAGCTGGATAGCTCATGTCCTCAGCTGGAATGCCCCGAATTCGATCAGAACCTACACAGCCAAACAGTAAGTACGCTGACACAGGCGTAAGAAGGACTTTCTATGGTGGGTGAGGGGGTCATCCCCTCTACAGAAGAAAAAAGTAGGGGATGTTTACGTTTTTCATGCAAAATACTTCTATATCTTGGCTCGGGGGTGGGACAAACCCCCCTTCCCTGCGTACGTTATTGTATGCTGATAATCACTCAGCTACCAGGCGGTTTTTTCTCATTCCCTCCCCCCACTCTCTCTCTGACTCTCACTGAATAAAATCTAGTGCTGTCAGGAAAAAGGATAAACAGCAATTTTTCTAATGGACTTTAATGGATCCCCTTTAATGGATAGCTGATCCCCCCCCCCACCTTGTCAATCATTGTCATAGCCACTTTATACTCACTGAGACTTTTCACTATAATTTTTTTAGGTATCAGCTGAAGGTGAGTCCCAAACGCGAACAATAAGCGGAGGTAATTATCACTAGGAGATGGAAAAAGCTCACGACGAGCACCCCAGCGGCAGCGGCGACGAGCTCATCGATCCACTGGAACGGGGAGTAGAAAAGGATAAGGACGGTCTGGTGGACTACATCCTCAGGGGACAACAGCAGCAACGTAATAGCCTACAGTTCCGTCTGAATCAGCCCAACTCTAGCAGGGAACTCTTCTCTTCTGACAGCTCATTTGACGAGCCGGACAGCACCGAGAGCCCCAGCCCGAAGGACGAGGAGCCGCTGTCCACTGCGGGCCATCCGAAGAACCTTCCGGCTTCGGGGTCGGGACCGCAGTGGACGGTCCATAGGTCATCGTCACCGGATTCACCGTCTTCTCTGTTTTCGACTTCACCCGATGCGCCGGACTCTTCTTCCTCAGCTGCTTGTGACGACGGAGGGTCTCCTTCGGGATTCCAAGTTGGTACTCCGACCAGTTCCGCGTTCCACCAACCGGAAACGAAACAGAAGAGGCAGAAACCGTATCCTTCCATAAACTTCACCCTGGCATCTTTCAGCATCCCTGGCATCTTACCCCAGCAAGCATGGAGCCTATCGTCACCGAAGGATGCGACGCCGACCGGAAAAGTCGCCATCGCTGTGACTACTCGCGACGAGTCCGAGTCGGTTCCAGAAAGCACTACCTCCTCCAATCTAGGCTATTCCACATCTAGGGCTGCTGCTGTCAGGAAAGATCACCATGTCGGCGATCCGCTTCCAACCGCTTCAACAGATGACCTGAAACCCGTCGGAGCACCCCAGGACCGCTACGGGAAGCTTTTCCTAGATCTGTTCTCAAACGCAGCCCAGAACCAATTACCGGATCTCGGCGAGGAAAGTTTGGAACTGGAACGGGTTCTGGAGTCGTTGGAAGTACCGGAAGGCGTGGTTGGTGGTGACCCGACAAATTGTACGGCGACAGCGACTGTGAGCATACCTGACCCTGAACGTAACTTCGAACTCCTGGTGAACGATATGAGTCCAGAGAAGATGGACGTCACGCCGTCTTTTCCGTCGAGGTCACAGCAGATGGAACGCATGGAAAGCGAATCACCCGACTCAACGTTCTGGAACGGCGACGACTACGACAACGTCTCCTCCTGCAACTCGGATATTCTACTGATGGACGACGACCGTAGCTGTGACAAGGCCGGGAAGTATCAGGATGGAGGAAGAGAACTGCTGAGTCCTGCATCTCGAATCGGTGAGTCGTCGACGCTGGATGCATTTGGAACCGGACTGACGGTGACCGATTCGCGTCCGCAAGCGGAATTCCAAGGATCCTCAGATCCCTCAGAGCAACCGCATGTCGTTCCAATAACGGGGGTAGGATTGAGTTTGCCCTCAGATGTCGGGTCAGGAACTCCCGGAAAATATTCGGTTGGTTCCGATGGCGAACGTTGTTGGACAATGGGTTCCGACGTTGCGGACTTCAAGACGTCGGGAGACAATGAACCGACAGTGCCACAGGCGAATCCATGGGCCGAACTCCACCCGGCGCGGGAAATCCCGAGCGTCGTCGCCGACGCAGGCGACGGCGTATTCGGTACATCGGGAGCGGACGATTCAGCCGATTCATCTAGTTCAAAAACCATATCATGGCCATCGATGTTCGCGAAGCAGACAGAGGCCGAAGGAGGCAGCGGGCAGGCCGCGACGACCGGGGCGTCAGCAAAGGCAGCTTTCCTGTTCGGCGTCCCTTACAAAGACATTTCCCGGTCGTTCGAGTATTCGATGCGGATGTGTTGCTCTTCGGTGCCGCCAAAGCAAAACTACATCTTCCCTGCATTTGGTAAATCGATGGCCATTGACGTGGTTCGGGAAGACCAAGAAGAGCAAGATTCGGGAATCGATCTCGCCCAGAACGCCGAGGAGGAAGAGGAGGAGGAGGGCATTTACGCTTCTCACGGGAATTTTCATCAAAAACAAACACCTAGCCATCAAACGTTCGGAACCGGACTTGAGAAATTTACTGCAGAGGGATCGGTGACTGATCCACGTCCAAGAGACATTTCGCGATCGGAACTCCAAGAATTTTCAGAGCAACAGCTTGTTGTTCCAGTAATGGTGGAAGGTATGAGTTTGCCCTCAGGCTCGCTCGACGAAACCGTAGGTAACTCCATTGTCAGGGCGACGACAAATCCGAAATCAGTGGATATGCTCGACGTCGTGACACCTCATCTTACTTCTCCAGGCGTTCGTGCCCTCGACCTCAGTGATCAGAGTGGTTTGGTGATGTGTAACGGTGCCGAGGAGACGTCACAGTCCTCAACAACCGGTGATAAGAATATCGGAGCTCCCGGAACGCTGGGGACTTCGTTGGAAGGGCTGACCAGTCAAGATGATGACGTAGAACCGTCAAGTTCCGGAAGATCCGACATAGATATTAGAGTGCAGTTACCGTCGGGCTCTGCTGCTGTTGTTTCTGCTGCTCCTGCGGTGAATGAATCAGTGGTTGTAGAGATAATGAACGACAGTGACGTGCTGTGTATAGCGGAGGTTTTTCCTGAAGCCAACGAAGACGATTCAGGCTCTATGAATTCAATCCAAGAAGTTGCGGTGGTGAAGACGAGGATGCATACGCGTTCGTACAGCGTCAGGATCGAGGAGGAGAACAAGCGCGTCTTGCGGAGCAGCTCCAGCCAATCGTCGCTGAAGATATCATCATCATCATCACCGGCAGCACCGGTTCCAGAGGCCCCGAGCGGACGGAAGTTCCGCACCGGTTCGCCGATCGTGGCCGCGTTGAGGGCGGGTCGCCCGCCGTCGAACTCGCCCCCAACACCGGGAGAACCGCCGAAGAAGGGGAGGAAGCGCGGTAACCCCGACCAGCGGGAGAGGCCCGTGACGAGGGCGCAGGCCCGCAAAGTCGCGGAGCAGAAACAGCAAGGGGCGAAGAAACTGAAAACTGGGTAGAAGACTTCATGTAAAGCTCACTCCCTACATCTAGCGAACGGTGAAGAAATGTTTTGCTTGTGGTTTTCTTTGCAATACACTCTTTTTTTTCCATGGAAGTTGTTTTGATACTCATTTCTTGACATTTCTGTTTTCTCTTCATTGGCTAAATCAATAAAAAGACTGAGAAATATATGGAATCAGTATTTCGAATCGGAAACTCTAATACAGGGTTTCTTAACCTTATGCAGTGGTTGGCGGACCTTTTGTGCTTAAACTAGAGCCTTTTTTTTCTTTCTTTCTTTCATACTGAGCACAACTCAGGTCTATCACCATTTATGGGCGATTTACTACCTAGTGAGTTGTGCCGGAGGTGTAACTGTGTGTGTACCTAACAGTCTGAGTGCATATGCAGTGTTGTGTTTGATTTTTCAGTGCTGCCATCTATATTTCAGAAGTGAAGTGAGTGATGTGTTATGATTGAATTTGTGCTGTTTGTAGGTCTGTTGCTCTCTGTGGCGAAACTTTTTAACGGGGAGATCGGCTCGCATTCACGCCTTGAAGCTGGGAACCACAGAATCCGTCACTATGACCACTCGACCACCACAGCGACTGAGCCACTGACTTGTCTCTCTTAGCCCAATAGCCATTCGCATTTTAGACATTTACTTCCAATGTTTGCCTCCTCCCTGCTTCAATGAACACACTGGCCTAGCCTGGCTCAATGGTCCTTGGCGAAAATATGCTTTTATAGAAATCTAATACGCCAACGCGTGTTGTGACTGTTAGCGTTCTTTGACCTATGCGTGGCCAGATTGATTGGGAAATGGGGAAAGAAGGCTGGAAGGTCCTGTTCGTTCTCTTCGACTAGGTCTTCCAGCCACCAACATTTGGAGAGGAGAGCAACAGGCTTACACACAACGGTACAGTTATTAACGGTACAAATCATTGCACTTCACTCGTAGTTAGAAATCAATGGCAGATGGCTGCACTAAACATAGCAGGCATCACACAGAAACACACTTCACGGTAGGTTCACAACACGTACAACATTCCAACATGTACCGATTTATTAGAAGTTTCGTAGAGGAATATGGACGATGCGCATGTATGGTTTAGTAGTTGCTTCCAACATTTCGCCAATGGTCGAGCGGCCACACTACTCGCCCATGGACTATATTAGGCAAGGCTGGACACGAGTGTAGCCCCAGCTTAATACCGCGAAGGCCACGGTCTGCTCTGCCAATGACGACGATGAAGGCTATGAACACCTTTACAGAATAATATTCGGCGTATAAATAATAATGCAAGAACAATAAATTGATCGTTTTCTCTTCCAAGCTCACGAATTCACGGAAACCTCTCCATGTACCCCCCCCCCCCCACTTTCATGAAATGGTCTCTACTCTAATACAGTATCAATGTTGAAACACTATTGTGTCACGATCATCCCATGGCAAAACGTCTAGATCAGTTGTTTTCAACCTCAGGGTCGGCCTACCGTTTCCTGATGTTTGTGAATAATAATGCGAGAGACAAAGATCGTTCAACGGATATTCGTCCAAAAGTAACCACGTGCCGATTGCAGAGAATTATGCTTGAGATCACGTGACATGTAAGAAGGAAACCACGATCCTTTGGAATTTCACTGACGTCACGTGATGCAGAGGAGGAAAAAAAAGTGGAGCCATATGATTCTTGTTCCTGTTCTGGGAAATTCTAATGAGGACATCGGTGAAAACCAAGTGGAAGAGTGACGTGACAGGTGGTTCAGAGAGCGGATATAGAGAAACCGTGTTTAGGATCTCTTGCCATAGAGCAATAGTTCTCAAACTTTTGTTCCCCACGGCTCCCTTGTTCAATTCATGCTCCAACTAGGGCTCCCCAAAATAATTTGGTAGACATTTTCCCATATATAACAAAACCACTTGAAAACATCAATGGGCACACACAAACCAATATCTCCAGCTCGCCGCGGTGCCCGTGACAAAGGTTGGCGACGCACACTTTGAGAAACACTCCATATAGGAATATTGATGTGGTCTACTGATATAGGTCTACATGTGGTTTAGTAGTAGGTAGTAGTAGTTATTGTGTCCGGATTTCGACCATGTCGGAATTTCACACGTGTCGGCTTGTGTCAAAATTACTGCCGTAGAGATTATGACCCATACTCCTGACAAAAACACCAGAAACTATCGGATTTTCCGCATAGTTCTCGAGATATGAGTGCTTAATGGTTCAACTGTGGTGTCGAAAAAGGCTTCACTAGCGATGAATCAGTCCCGAGCGTCGCGATGGCCGCGAGCAACAGGATGAAGTGTTTCTTGGTCGACAATCAAACCACTAAACGCTCATATAACGAGAACTATACGGAAAGAAATCCAAAGACAGCCTAATTGTGCGAATATATCACCAGATTGGCTACACCAGGGCCGTAACTAGGATTTTTGCCGCTCGGGCAAACATGTTTCGGTCGTCCGTCCAGCGCACAAACATTATTTTGCTGCCGCCGTCCCCACAACTTTAAATTTCGATAATTTTGTAACAGTGTTCTTTGTTCCTACCTAAAACTACCGCCTAGGGCAGTTGCCCCCCCCGCCCCACCAGTTTCAGCCCTGTGCTGCACTGTAACGTAACGAAAACGTATCACGCTATATTTGAAAAAAAAAAATTAAATAAATACACGTTGGGAATGAAAGCCAATAGTGCTTTCGTATATGGGATTCCCCCCCCCGCCGCCAATTTTTCAATAATAGCCAATCCTTTTGACGACATCCATCACGTGATCTCTCTGACGTCCATATTCACGTTACATTATGAGATGAATAGAATATTTGTCCGGAAGAGGGAGAATAAAAACACTGTAGCATTCCGTGCTAATGTAGTTCCACATTGGAAACATACAAATAAACCCAAAACACAATCCTCCGTCCCTGAGAGAGTTCTTTTCATGGTCCTTTATGGCTTCTTTTTGTGTGTATGTGTGTGTGTCATCGATTTCTATTCGTCGATTCATCCGTTCCCCCTCCCCCCTCCTTTCAGTCCCGGTTCCACGCTTTCAGATAAAAGTTGGCCGAACAACCAATAAGCGGCGAGACAGGAAAAATGGGAGAAAGAGTCGGTCTTGGATATAAAGGCAGGAAAGAACTCCAGGAAACGAATAGGTGGAAACACCAAAGGAGAAAAGAAAAAGAAAGGGTAAAGAAGAAGAGTCCTCTTATAGAGCCGAGGACACGGACCCCTGTCATGTTTGGAACTCTCTTCTTGTCCCTTTTATACATTACACGTATATATTTCCTTTTAACGTAAGGCAGAAAAGAAGCCATTGAAGCCAACAACTACGATCCTGTCTGTAATGGAATAAAAAGACCTCTTTTCCGAAACAAGGTTCGTGAATAAATAGCGGAGGGGATTGTACTCAAATATATAACTCGATAGGATTTACTTCCATGTTTAGCTTCCAGACCTCCCGGATCACGTTGAAATACTATTTGGCTTTTCTTTTCTTTAACCCTTCCTCCTGTTCAATGTTGGGAATGTTCAAAATCGGTTATATTGAGATCTTGCGTTTTTAATTGGTACATTCAAGACAGCAATCTCGTGATTGATTCTTTAGAGCTCCACTTCAAATGTTGCTACTACAGCTCCGAGCAATAAAACATCCCGGGAAGTTCCCGGTAACAGGTATTACATGCCATTTAGTTTATGCCGGTAGTTCCCCTCCCCCCTTCTCTTCGGAAGTCGTCACTGGTCACGTGGGTCGAACGGGTGGTTGGCTCAAGATGACCGACGAAGGATCTAACAGCAATTTTCGCGGCGCAAAGGATTATGGGACAGGAAGCATCACCTCCTAGAGATAGAAGGCCTCTGCACTGATTGCCATAAACGTCATTCACACTACCTAGCAAGTTTGCCACATTTTGAAACACAGCATCCTATTCCGTTTCTTCTTATTTTAGCGTAGAATCTTCCTGATTGGCTCACAAATACCGCGTAGTGATTGAATGTGGGACATAGAAATCGCCAATTCTGAACCCGAGATCATTTTTTTTCCTCACAGCGATGATACTGGCACGAGCAGGGAATTTTTTTCCCTGAATATTCTGAGAGAAAATGGACTGCTTACTGATGTCACAAGCTGAGTGCGGAGGCCTTCTATGTCTAGGAGGTTTTGGAGGAGGTTGAAGTCAACCACCATTATTCCGCAACAAAGATGGCACTCTTAATAGACGGATCTCCACCCCAACTTCTATTAAACTTCGATTATTGTCATTGGTTATATGTATATTTACTGGTTTGCTTTTTCAACATTTTAAACACTTGAAATAGAGAAATTTCGGTATTTGTTCATAAGATACCTTGCACTGAAAGTATTTCTCGCGGATCCATTTCACACTGGACACGAGGCAGTTGAGGAGTCCCCTGAGGCAATCGGTCCCACTCCTGCAGCAACGCAGTTTTCAGCTATGGGATGGTTCTCAGAGCGCGATGGCGAGGTGAAATTGCCCTCCCAAGAGCGTCCCAGACATGTTCTATGGTCAGGAGATCTGGCTGGGCCAATCCATACGCTGAATATTCTCTCTTTCCAGATAATCGTTAACCAGGTGAGCCCGATGTGGACAAGCGCTGTCGTCCATGAACAGGAACCGAGGGCCAACTGCGCCCCTTGAAAGTCGAACATCGGGCTCCAAGTTCTCCTCTCTAAGGACAGTATTCACCGACATGGTTTGAACTGTAGTCACAATTTTTGGATAAGAGATCAAAATAGATTGGTTAAAAACCTGAATTTAACCAATCCGTGACGATCTCTTATCAAAAAATTGTGACTATGCTTTAAACCATGTCCGTGAATACCGCCCTAAACCTCCTAGCAGTCATTGACCATCTGTCAAACACATCGAGGGGTGTGCGGCCGCCCGACATGATGCCTCAAATAGACACAATGTGCAAATTCTCTTAATTTTCCACACGAGTGTATTACTTACCAACTATTTCTGGGATTTAATCCATTTCTTATCTTATAGATTATAAAAATATTATAAAAGTACCACACGCGCGCGCATACTTGTGGCAACACCATGAACAAGAGATCCTTCACTTGAAACAATAAACAAGCAACTGAAATGCAAAAACAAAGGAGCACGTTCCGTGTACTGCTGTATCTGCTAAAAAAGTGCTTGAGCAGGGACGCCACTCAGCAGCTCCGAGACCACGCCCACTGAACCAAGGCGGCAGGCACGACTTCAAAGGGACGAAACAGGCCCAAACATAGCTCAGACATCTTTATGTCTGTTTCTCCCAGTCAATAACAAACTGTGTATAATCTATTTCTCTCCATCTATTTTTCACATCTGAGAACACACAATTGGATACATCTCATATACAATAGGGATTTGTCAAACTTCCACAGTTTCCCACATCCAGATATATTCCTAGTATTTAGACATAAACAGTCTACATCCCAGAAATAACTGGATGCCACGTACGAAAATGAAAATAACTCCATGTTAAGTAAAAACAAAAAAATTCCGGAACTGCTCCGTCCATTTTGTCCGTATGTAAATTTTATTTTTAGTATTCCTTCAGAACGATCTGCAGACAGACTTCTCTTGCTTCTCCTCTCGCAATGCCATCTATAGCCTAAAATATATATAATTCAAGTTATGTTTAGTGTTTCTACTCCGATAACTTCTTCTCTTATAAAAATCTGAAGATCAAAAGGCATAATGCTTTTATAAATCGAATATTCAAATAGTTTTTTTGCCTTCCTCACATAGCCATCGATTGGAATCTGTTTACCAAACTCCAAAATAAAAAGTAAATATGATGGAGACGGATATATACGCGTTGCTGCAATTTAAATTTCAGATTTCGATCAAATTTTGGTTGTTTTTTTTCCCCTATAGGATCATTCTTAACTTTGAAAAGTACGCGGATCACAAACATTGATAGAAGTCGAGAATTCGAAGAGACGTTGAAATCTTTCTTATTCGGTTATTTATTAGAAACGTTTCTGATCTTCGATATTTAATCGGCCGGGTTTTATTTTGATCGATTATCGTCACTTACGGCGTCTGCAGATGATGTTTTTTTTTTGTTTTTGGACATTAGGTATGATACTTTAATGTATGTTAGTTGTGGCAGGGCTGCCCTTAGCAGACGCGGGTTAGTATAGATTGTTTTTTGTGTGTGTGTGTATGTGAGAGCGGGGCATCTCGAAAATTCGGATAATGAAAATCATGAAAATTCAGAAAATCAAAATCATGAAAATTTAAAAAATCAAAATCATGAAAATTTAAAAAATCAAAATCATGAAAATTCAGAAAATTCAGAAAATCAAAATCATGAAAATTCAGAAAATTCAGAAAATCAAAATCATGAAAAATCATGAAAATCAAAATCATGAAAATCAAAACATTAAAAACAAAATCATGAAAATCAAAATCATGAAAATCAAAACATTAAAAACAAAATCATGAAAATCAAAATCATGAAAATCAAAATCATGAAAATCAAAATCATGAAAATCAAAATCATGAAAATCAAAATCATGAAAATCAAAATCATAAAAAATCAGAAAATCAAAATCATAAAAAATCAGAAAATCAAAATCATAAAAAATCAGAAAATCACAATCATGAAAATTCAGAAAATGAAAATCATGGAAATTAAGAAAATGAAAATCATGGAAATTAAGAAAATGAAAATCATGGAAATTAAGAAAATGAAAATCATGGAAATTAAGAAAATGAAAATCATGGAAATTAAGAAAATGAAAATCATGGAAATTAAGAAAATGAAAATCATGGAAATTAAGAAAATGAAAATCATGGAAATTAAGAAAATGAAAATCATGGAAATTAAGAAAATGAAAATCATGAAAATTAAGAAATTGAAATCCAGAATTGATGAAAGTTCAGAATTTCTTGAAAAAAACATCTGTAGATATGATGGAAATTCAGAATTTATGAAAGAAATTATTGTAACCGTAAATGCATTGTTGGTATTATTACGTACAACTATTTTATATTATGGATATGTGTTGAACTTGATAGAAACGGTGAATGTTCAGTGGATTTTACAGCATTTTTCGGAGGTAATAATTGAAGGGTAACACTCCTTTATAGAAACCTGGATTGAGTCCAGGGACTTGGACATGATTGGCTGAATGTGAATAAATTCAATTTTGAAATTCTCAATTTTTTTTCGAGCTGTTAACTTCTTTTATAGTTGATGATACATATTGGAAGCCGGGGAAATCATTAAAAAAACCTATTTCGAATTTTACTGCTTATTCAGAGCGTTACTGAAGACGTGCAAAGTGCAGTCTCAAAAATTTCATATAAAATAAATATACTGAAGTAAGTAATATTATTTTAGATATATAGTTACCTCGTTTGGGATTCAAACTATTCTTCAATTGATTTCAGCAGGAATGACTTCTTGAATTGATTTGATCAGTCATAACTTCTTCAACTGGCTGAAGCATGAATTGGTGTTTCATCTGGCCAGAGCACGAATGGCTTCTTCACTTGGCGCAATCATAGATGACTTCTTGGCTCCCCAAGAAGTCATCTATGATTGGGAATCTATGGTATTGAGAATGCATGACTTCTTCAATTGTTTTGAGAATACATACTTAATTGGCATGAGCATGAATGGTTCTTGAAATGGTCCAAGAATGATATGGCCTCTTCAGTTAACTTCAGTAACAATAGCTTCTTCAGTTGGCGAGAGGATGAACGATTTCTTCAATTGGCTTGAGAATTGCGACTAATAATTACCTAGATTTTGTTTTTGTTCAAAAATCAAACCAACGTGTGACTTTTTTCCCAAAAACGTTTGTATCCACGCAGTACATTTTCTTAGTTTTGAATATTTTAAAACGGGGGTGCTTAAAGGTGTTATTCCAAGACCTGACCAAAGTGTTTAATTGCATTCAGACGCAATATATATCTTCAACAGATATTGATATGGACTTCACTGACTTCCCTATATTGCGCGATCATTCACCAATCCATTCCAGTTCTTTCAAATTAATAAAAACCTCGAGAACACACTAATTTAATTAATCTAAAACTTAGGGGAACAAAGTAATCTCAAAAACTCCCACCAAGCACAATTTCCAATATCCGATACTGATTAGTAAGCGCAACGTTAGAAACACAAGCATCGGCCCTAAAACTTCCACAAACAGAACTCCCCAGCCCCCCGTCCTCCCCGAACGCCAACCCGGCTCTGAAACTATGTCTGCAATTCTAAGTTCTAAATGCTTTCGTCAGCATCGGGAACATAGTTTGTCAGAAAGTTCCATTACGTTTCAGGACGAAAAAAAAAAGACGGTTCCAAATGTCGTCGGAAATTAATTAACGGAGACACGCTGTAACGAAGACATTTATTTTCCCTTACGGATTGGATCCGGCTGCACCAGTCCCAGAACGGAACCTTGAAGCATCTCCGCTTAGCATCAATTGAACCCAACGGTGATATTTCTCGCACTCAAAGAGTGAAATCACATCAATCTTTTCAAACTAAAATACGTTCGATACTCTTCACTCTCTCAATATCTAACAATATATTTCTTTAAATATCGAAAAAATCATTTAAAAATGTGTGTGAAGAATTTCTATATTTCTTTTCAATTTGTCGGTTATTTTGTTTCTGGAAAATTCAAAGCTGCCAAAACCATTCTGTTACTATACGCCGACAGATAAAATGACCAATAATATCCTCGACTATTATTGATTTCCGCTCTTTTCTTACTTACTACGTACAATCCCCCCAACACAAGGACCTTTTTTGCAGGCAGCAACATGTAATAATCATGATATGGATCCGAAAGAAGGAAAATAAAATATATATAAAAAAATTAGTTATTGGTTTCGGAATCAATGCTACTTGAAAGAGGTCCCTGGACCGTACCAGCAATATATATATATATATATATATGTTTTTTTTTCTTATCCTTACATATTCCTTAGTTTTCGGTCCTCCTTACCGTCATCCATATCTCTCGCTGGGAACGACGTTTGGCAATTCTCCAAGGCTACAGAAGTTGCCTTTTCCTTTTGGAAGCCACAGTTCGAAAATTGAACTCCATCAATCACTACGTTTATATATACCTATACCATCGGTAAAAATTTCTCTATTCCTTTTATTGGAATCATTTTTCTTAACTTTATTATGAGAGTTCCGACTTAAGAGGTGGACTCTCTCTATACTTATATTGATTTCAGAGTTTCTTCTTATCCAGGAAAAAAAAAACATATTTCTTGCCTTTACGCTTTTGATTAAACAGAAGTTAGTGTATGTGTGTGTATAAATTTGCAGTGGCAGGAAAATGCGATCATCACCCTTTTTTTGATTAGTTTTGAGGAGTTTATTGCTTGTCTGGGAAAGAAATTTACTTGTCCATTGATATGTGCGTGATGAATGATGGGAAGTGTTATGTGATGTGGGATCAAAAAACTTGCCGGAGAGTTTCAAATATATCTTCGTGGAAATTTTATTTGATGTGTGCTACGTCACGACCATCGTCACCGCCATCACAACTGTCATCGTAACAGTCACCGCTGCCATAATCTCCATCTTTGTTGCCTACTACTTCACCAAACACCAACTCTGGCCATATCGCTATATTGCAATTTACTGCCATTAGTGAGATGGGTTGGAAGTGAAGGTGCTGTCTATCGGTGGTCGCATCGAGTTCGTTTGGGAAAATATCTTATCTACATCCTCCCTTGGGTTCGAACCCGAGACCCTGACAACAACCTTCACGATGGTAGACGAGCATCTTACCACCATGCCACTCGGGCACCGTCTTTGTTGCCTGTCATAATCATCATCACATCCTCAAAGTAAAAGTTTAATATCGACGTCAGGGGTGTGGAACGCTTACATTTATTAAACAAGGGGGAATTATTACTTGGTCGTAAAAGAAGGGTGATTACATCTGACGGGTGTTCGTTAAGAGGGGTTTTACTGTAATCACTACCGTCCTTGCATCAATATGAAAACCTCCAATATCATCATCACCACATTATTGAAAATATCGATTCCCCCATTATGTATTAACAGCCATCTCCATCATTACTGTAATTAACACAACCGAATTGTCACCACCGATCGTTACATTTTCCATCGTAATAATCAGTGCAGCGATCAAAATCTCCGTCATCATCGTCGTGGCGATCAAGATCTCTATCATCATCGTTTACGGAGATCAAAATCACTATCATCATCCTTACGGCGATCAAGATCTCCATCATCATCTTTTACGGAGATCAAAATCACTATCATCATCTTTACGGCGATCCAGATCTCCATCATCATCTTTTACGGAGATCAAAATCACTATCATCATCTTTACGGCGATCAAAATCATCATCGTCGCGGTGATCGAAATCTACGTCATTAATTGTTTACCACGATACAGATCACCGTCATTAATTATTTACCACGATACAGATCACCGTCATCATCGACGCGGTGATCGAAATATACGTCATCATTGTGTACCGCGATGCAGATCACCGTCATCGTCGCGGTAATCAAAATCTCCGTCATCCTCGTCGCGGTAATCGAAATCTCCGTCATCATCGTTTACCGCGATGCAGATCTCCGTCAAGGTGATCAAAATCACTGTCATCATCCCTGCGGCGATCAAAATCACTTATCAAAGCATTATCGAAAGGCTTCTAATAAAATATACATTAATAAGAGGAAATACATTATAATTTGTACTGAAATCTTCAAACATGAATAAGACCTACCAAAATCCAGCTGACTTCATTTTCTTGTCCTCTCACAATGGTAATCTCATCAGGAATTCCTTTACAGAAAGGTCACTCACAATGTGGAGCAAACGATGACAGCAACGTTTGATTGGTCGAAAACACGTTATGTATGCGCGCACGAGCGCACACCTAGACACACATTTTACCAAAACTGTCTAAATCTTGACAGGTGAGTATTGTTCGATGCGGCGTTTGTCAGAAACCGCACCTGCGAAGAAAAGGCTATTTTCACGTGGGAAAGGCTATTTTCCGGGGCCCCCAATAGTCTCTTTAAACATCGTGTCTTTTTGCGCTACCCGTTATTTCGATAACATCCATCATTTGCAGTAGATTGTTCTTTTTCTGTGGACAGGGTGGGTTTTATTTTTATTTATTTTTTTTCCTTGCAACAACGCGTTGATGTCTTCTTCGAGGATCTAACTTCTCCGACAGTTTTGAAAGGTGCCAACGCAGTTTTACAAAAGACCCATCCTTTATAGTTCCCTCCCCACTGCCTTTGGTATTTTCACTGACAATTTTATACTTCCTTGTTTTGCTTTTAAACACTGGGAAATGGTGGCAGAAAAATTTAAGTCTTGGGAATAGGAAATTGAAGTCTTTTGTTGTTTGAGGAGCCGTTATATACCATCGTATTCTTCACAGTTTTGGATTCTCTTATGCAGTTTCTTAAATAAATATATATATATGAAAAAGAGACTTATTTCAAGGAGAAGGGAAAAATGTGTGATAGAAATTCGAATCTCTTCCCCCCACAGAAGTTATAATTGCGACGGAACCGTTACCGACTCTTTCGGAAAGGAGGAATTTCCTACAAATACCGATACTTGGGGGAAAAAAAAATCCGTACAATGATCCGAGATCGATGAAGTTATTGACGGCGTGAACATCGTGTAACTTACTAGCTACTTCTTCATGTGCAGATTGCATTTCATTGTTCCCAATTGATCGATGAGCACCCATGGTACGCGATATAGTCCTCGAAGAATAAGAATAGACTACTACCGTACACACAAGAATAGACTAAGGTGCGTTCACGTCACGTGACATCGGGTGATATTTCTTTTTTTTTTTTCTGTTTGAGGTAAAAAAGGTGTTAAAAACTGGATTAGAGGCTGTTTGTTGAACTTTTTCCGTTTCTCGTCACTCGGAGCGGCAAAGATGGAGGATGATGGACCCGCTCCCCCTCTTTTTAGGCTCCTTCCTTAAATCAATGCCACAGATTGCATGCCTCATCATCCACACGAAGATGATATTTGCGAGGTCGTTTGCAGGGTCGAACTCAGGTCCCTTCAGAAAATTTCCAAATTACTAACCTACGAAAAACCGTTTTAAATTAACAGAATATCATTAAATGGACATTTGAGGTCGTGTCTTTCCATTTTTTTAAAAATAATTCTGGTTTTGGGAGAGGAAGGCCCCATCATCCCAACGACTTTTCCTCTCATGCACGCCTCTGGACAAATGCGGAAAGCGTTATCGAGTGGAATGAATCAAACCTATTAATGTCCTAACTTACTTCCCTGGCTCTTCCATCCACTAGTATAACAATGACCTGCGAGGAATTCTTTTTCCACAGAAAGGTCACTCAGAATTTATAACAAACGATGACAGCAACGTTTGATTGGTTGGAAACATGTTACGCATGCACATACACGTATCCTAGACATTTTCCCCAAAACTGTCTAAATCTTGACAGGTGAGTATTGTTCGATGCGGCGTTTGCCAGAAACCACACCTGCGGAGAAAAGGCTATTTTTATGCGGGGAGGCTATTTTCGACCTTCCCAATAGCCTCTTTAAACATCGTGTTTCTTTTTCCCCCGACTTTTTTTTCTATATTTCATGCTACCCGTTATTTCGATAACATCCATCATTTGTAGTAGAGTGTTCTTTTCTGTTGTGTGGGCAGGGTTATTCTTTTTATTTCCTTGCAACAACGGGGTGATGTCTTCTTCGAGGATCTAACTTCTCCGACAGTTTTGAAAGGTGCCAACGGAGTTTTACAAAAGACCCATCCTTTATAGCTCTTCTCTCCCTCTCTCTCTCTCGCGCTTTGGTATTTTCATTGACAATTTCATATATATATATATATATATATATATATATATTTTTTTTTTTTTTTTGTTTTTCGACACTGAAAATGTTGGGAGAAAAATTTAAGTCTTGAGAATCGGAAATTGAAGTCTTTTGTTTGGAGGAGCCGTTGCCCTCGTTTTCCTCGGTTTTGGACTCTTATGGAGTTTCTTAAATAAAGGGGGGGGGGAGAAAAAGAGACTTATTTCAAGGAGAAAAGGAAAAATGATAGAAATTCCCGAATCTCTTCCCCGCAAAAGTCATAATTGCGATGTTGAACCTTTTGACGATTCTTTCGAAGAAAAGGAATTCCCCGTAAATAACCCACATACTTGGGAGGAAAAAAAAAAATCCGTAGAATGTACCGACACCGAAAAAGTTATAGATGACGTGAACATCGTGTTATTTATTAGCCACTTCTCCACGTGCATATTCTATTCCATTGTTTGGAATAAATTTGGAATAAAATGGTTTTCCATCCAAACGATGGGCGCACGCAATATGCGATATAGTCTTTTAAGGACAAGAGTTGACTAAGGTGCGTCACGTCCCGAGACATCGAGTGATTTCAGATAAAATGGTATTACAAACCGGTTTAGAGGCTACTTATCGAACTTTGTTTTTCTTTTGGCGTCACTTGGAGTAGCAAAAATGGAGGACGATGAGTCCGCTTCTCTTTCCAGGCTCCTTACTCAAATCAATGTCAAAGACCATATGTCTCAGCGTCCACACCAACATGACAAGTGCAAGGTCGTAAGCAGAATCTATCTCTAATTGATTAAGAGACCGTTTAAAGATCTCCTCTTTGGGGATATTTCACTTTTTTACAAAAATATTTCTGAGTCTTAAGGTCTTGGGAGGCAAGGGCCACCCTCATCCCATCCCCTTTTGCCCCATGTTTTTCTCTGGACAAATGCGAGGCAATCGAAGCGTTATCGAGAGGAATAAATTAGACCTATTGATATCCTGTGACTTCACTTCCCTGTCCTTTCCACACTCTGTGACCACGATAACTATAACAGAAATTCTTTTCCAGAAAAAGGTCACTAACAATGTGTGACAAACGATGACACAGCGCCGTTTGATTGGTCGAAAACTTGTTATGCTTACACGTATTGTAGACATTTTCCGCAAAACTGTCCAAATCTCGACAGGCGAGTATTGTTATCTTATTCGGGCTGCGTTTACCGGAATCTCCACCTCCCGAAAAGGCCATTTTTACGCGGGGAGGCTATTTTCGAGCTCCCCAATAGCCTCTCTCTGTCTCTTCAAACATCGTGCCTCTTTTCCCGAAATTTTTGTTTTCTGTGCTACCTGTTATTTCGATAATAGCCATCATTTTTTATCAGATTGTTATTTTCCTATATTGCCCAGGGTAATTATTTTTATTTTCTTACAGCAACGCGTTGATGTCCTCTTTGAGGTTGTAACTTCTCCGACAGTTTTGAAAGGCGTCAACGCAGTTTAATAAGAGACCCACCCTTTATAGTTCTTCAATCTCTTTGTTATTTTCACTGACAATTTTATGGTAGCTGAAAATAGTTGAGGGAAAAATTCAAATCTTGGGAATCGGAAATTGAAGTCTTTTATTTGAGGAGCCGTTACTCCCCTCGTTCCTGAGTTTTTGAGTCGTATAGAGTTTCTTAAATGATAAAAATAGAGACTTATTTCAAGGAGAAAGGAAATAACGATAGAAATTCGAATCTCTTCGCCACGAAAGTTATAATTTGCGATGATTTTATTGATTTACCGATTCTTTTTTTTCGCAGAAGAGGAATTTCTCGTAAATAGCGATGGCTTGAACATCGCATAACTTACTAGCTACTTCTTCATGTGCAGATTTTAATTCATTGTAACCATTGATCGACGAGGACTCGTACAATACAGTCCTCCGAGGACAAGAATAGACTAGGGTGCGTCGCATCAAGTGACACATCGCTTGATTCATTGTTTTTTTTTTTTTGTTTCAGGTGAAACGGTATTAAAAACCGGTTCGAGGCAGTTTATAGAATTTTTGTCGTATAAGTATAAGCCGGCTTGTATAAGCCGGGTTCGCCTAGGAGTAGAATTTCTGCGCCGTGTGCAGCGCGAAACCGCTGATTGGTTAAAGCCGGGTTTTCCTAGGAATAGGTTTTTTTGCTCCGCGTGAACCGAATCAGACCATTTCGCGCCGGCAGAAACGTGTTACATAATCACTCTACGCGTTACTGTTTTCCAAACGTGGAGCACCAGATCAGCGCGGCTATATTATAGTATATGGCATTGGCATCAGCTACTCTGTCGTCTGCATGCTCCGGTTCGAAGGGAAGGGAAAGAAAACACACATAAAGAGTGAAGAGAACATCGGCAAAAACCCGCGCCGCACGACGTAATTGACTCCTCCTGAAGCAGTCGGCCAATCACGCACGACGTAAAGCGCTGTCGTGAGCCGTACTGCGCTCTGTAGCAGAACAGTCATGCTGCTTTTTCTTATCGGTGAGTGCACGGCGTGTCGCGACAGGCGATTTTCGTTGCACGCGGCACAGAAAACCTGCTCCTAGGAAAACCCGGCTTTAAAATCTCAAATTCAGGTTCTTTGACCAATCAGCGTTTTCACGCAGCAGGCATCGTAGAAAACCTGCTCCTAGGAAAACCCGGCTTTAAAACCTGAAATGCAAGTTCTTTGACCAATCAGAGGTTTTCACGCAGCAGGCATCGTAGAAAACCTGGTCGTAGGAAAACCCGGGTTTAAAACTTGAAATTCAGGTTCTTTGACCAATCAGCGTTTCCACGCTGCAGAAATCGTAGAAAACCTGCTCCTAGGAAAACCAGGCTTTATCGTCACCATCGCTATTCTGACGACCTACAAGTTCTAATCGCAGTATTGAGGTAAAAATGCTGAAAACACGGCTGAAAGATAAAGACAAACGTCTTAAAGAGTTAGAAGGATCATTTGACAGTAGACTCGCGGCTTTTTCCGCCTCCGTACTATAATTTTTGTAAGAACTTCGCCAAGTTTATGTTTATTCGTGCTGTGTACAGCAGTGTTTCGCAACCTCTTTCATGTAGTGGACCTTCTTCTAGTGAAAGTGGAGAAACCACGGACTACCTGTAGCGAAGGCCAATTTCCACGTCGCCTTCCCATGAAATCCAATGTAGGCTACAGTGTATATGATTTTATGTTTCCTGCAATTAAGTTGGACATTATAAAGTTTATCTTAAAATGTGTGCAATACTTTGTGCAATGTGTGCAAAAAGTCTTGGACTTTTTCTGAAGTGAATTTTTAAAACAAAATAGTGTTTCAGTAGTACATAACAAACATGTACAAAGTACTCGACTATTTATTGATGTCAGAAAATATGAATTAAAGCGAGTTTTGGTATAAAAATCATGTTTTTGATGGTATAGGTGGAAGTAGGAAGTGAGTACTGTATTTATGGAACTCCGGCGTATCCGGCTTTGGCGTTATCCGGTCCGCCCTTCCGCAACATTGAGCCAGATAGTCCAGAGTCTACCGTACTTTCATTCTTTGTAACATCAATGTTGCAAATAACATGGCAAGAAACACTATACAGGGTCCTGTAAGTGCTGATGCGGCCTTTATCTGATCAACCGTCCGCCGTAGAGGTGTGATTCCGATTTAAATAAAGTGTCCCAAAGTCGTTCAAAAGTTACCCTGTATCAGTTTCACAGTGAAAATACTGGGTGTCTTAAAATAAAAAATAAATAAATTTTTATACGATCCCCAATGTCCTCTAACTTCCAATTAAAAAAGTTGTTGCAGTGTATAGAAAGAGGCTAACAGGAAAAACGCCCACGTCTCTAATTGCAATATTCATTAAGATATTTGAATTTAAAATTAGGGAAACGTTATGAAAGAACAACAAAAACTTACGAGAACAACGCTTCTTCCCTCTCCCCATTTATGCTGTCCTTTCTCAACTTTTCTCCAATTTGTGAATTCGAATAGCTCAGCGAATAAACTTGTAATTTTTTATGACCTCGGGAGAGACAGGACAACGGAAGTTACAAGGGGGACGTATAAAAATTTATATTTTTTTTATTTTCTTACACACTGTATTTTCAATCTCAAACTTTGTACAGGGTAATTTCTGAACGGCTTTAGATCATTTCTTAAATTGAAACTATACCTCTACAACGGACGGATGATGAAATAAAGACCGCATTAGCACTTACAGGACACCCTGTACATTCTTGACATCCTCCGCGTCACTAAAGTTGCATGTGCAGCAGAAATCTCTTATTACGTACAATAAAAAAAAATTGATACCTCTTCGTGTGTGAAATTCTTTGTAAGCCTATATTTTTAACAACCTTTTCTTTTGGCCCACTCTGTATTTAGATCTTTTTCAACGCCCCCCCCCCCGCCCCAAATATTTTGCGGTCCAGTACTGCTGCACCCCTTCACAACTAATCAAGTCCCACCCTCTACGCATAAAACCAACCAAAACGAATCGCGAATCGGAACTTACATAATTCGAAAGTTTCTTCGAAAACTACGAGCTCCCGCGCGAAAATGATTCCGAGTTACGGATATTATTACGTCTCCATTGGCGCCCCATAAAGAGACAGACAGAGAAGATGGAAGGCACAGCGACAGCGCCCCCGCCTTTTTTTTCCGCCCCCCAGGGCCACCCGAAAAATGATTTTCCGAAGCAATTAAAACTTCTTAAAGATGATCGAAGTTGGCTGAGAATGAGAGAAAGACAGAGAGGAGAAAACTGCAGAGAGCAGTTAATATTCCTCTCCGTCGCCTCGACGCAATTGTTCAGTTTTCCTCTAATTAAGCTTTTTAAAACTAATGATCTTCTGCTCGTTAAGCAGCCAATCTCGGTCTCTTTAGAAATATGTAATTAAATATATGTATATGTGTGTGTGTGTGTGTGTGTGTGTGTGTGTGTCTCTTTTAACTATTACCGAAAGACTATTTGACAGAAAAGACCGTTTCTCCAGAAAGATGCCATTCCGGGACATAATGGCTGTGGTATTAAGAGGTCGGGGGGCTTTATTCGTTCTGTGAATTGAACATTTACTAAATTGCATTATTGCCGAATTTTGTTATCCGTGGGCAGAACAAATCACGCTACCACCGCAAATACACAGAGAATGAGAGAAATTATGATGTTCCACTCGGAAATTCGTTTAAATGCTTGAATCGAATTCCCGTATTGTGGTTTGATTATCGTTTCCCCTCCCCTCCCCCCCTTCCACCTGAATTTTCTAAGCGAGTGCTTATAGCAAATATATATATATACACGCCGATCACAGAGGAACCCCTAGGACTAGAGGGAGCGTATCCGGGGCCCTGTCTTCTAAAGGGCCCCTGAAAACCCCAAATTTCACATTATTTTCTACTTAGGCGGGCGGCCCAATATTTTCTTTTTCGCCCGTGGCCTCGAGTGACTTCAATCCACCACTGCCTCCTAGGTCAGAGTTTTTTGACGAATACGCACAAGCCAAGGCATTTTAAGAATGCAATATGGCAAAATAGAAACTTCATGTCGACCCACCCTAATTAAAGACCCCTTTTGCAGATGAATGCTTTCTGTTCCTGCAATGTATGTTGAACTACGGACGGGACAACATTCCAAGAAACTTTCGAGTCTCTCCGATAAGCACATCTTATAAAATGTGAAAGTATGTTGGTATGTCTGTTCTTTATACAAATCTACAGTTTAGACCTGTCGTCCCCAGATTTTACGTACATACCAAACAGGACCGGGACTGAACCGTAGGCTACTTTAAGAGTTCGTCACAGCTAGACAAATGCCCAAAAACTTTCAGGCAACAATGGTTCCTAGGCTCCAACAGTCACTTTCGGAGTGCTTACTTTGGTTATCGTGGTTCCCCAACAATGCGTTTCAGACATGTATATGCCTCTATAAATGCTGCCAGTATTGAGCATAATACTTTATTATAATGGTTTATTGGTTTATAACACTTTTTCAATCCTCCCAGTAATTGAAGAAAACCCGGGCAGCGCCGGGTATTATATACAGCTAGTGGCTGATAAAAGAAATGCTTCTCAATTTTTTTATAAATTAGGCTTTACCAACAAGACAAATTCCATTTTTTACGAAATTCCTATGAGAAGGAAAAAAAGCGAGGAAAAATAGATAAAAACCAAAACAAACTAACCAAATTACTTTGGCGCTTCTTGCCCTTAACTTTGGATAACCCCCTTCACCATCCAGTATGTGGAAATGTCTTTTCTCTGCAAACAAGAATGCAAGAAAAGAGTGTCGCCGACACACGGAATTTCGAGAAGTGACGGCCGGTAGGAACGACAAGAAAGCAAAGTAACGGCTCCACTAGGTGGGAGGAGCTTACGAGCGGAAGGGGGAGGGGGGGGGGGGTAGAGAGGGCGCCTCACAGCTCAGGGCGTGTAAACACTAGGATTCAATAAGCTGCCTTCGACAAATAGAAATACTTGAATATTTTCCTCGTCTGTCAGCCTTATTTGGCGGAAGGTTAATGAAATTTTTGACGAAGGAGAGGAGAAAGGGAGGATAGTCCGTATGTATATATATATATATATATTACGTAAGGAGAAAGGAGAGCTCCTCGCTCTCTTGTTAGAAATGAAAGCAAAAAGAGAGTTCCCATGCCATATACAGTACCATACATGTTCGTGAGAAAGCTACCGGGGTCCTAGGAATTCCTGGCCTTTTCTGGAAGGTAAAGGGGGTATGGTAAGAGGTGGAGAAATCTCGCTCAGGGAACCCTCTGTGATATTACAAAAGAATTTCCTCGACTTTCTGTCACGTTAGTATATGATTGGGAATTGGGGGGGGGGGGTGGAGAGTAGAATGTCTTCCTCGATACAACGAGGAGGGTGAGTGGATAAGAAGAAATAAGAAATCTTCGGCTGTGAATGTGAACATTTCTGGAATTCCTCATAAAAATCCGAACGCAATAACTTTCATTTCAGCATGCGGGAGGGGAAACGTGGAAATGATTCCGTGAAAATGGAAGTGAATTTATCATTTAATAATGGGGGGGACGTGATTTCGAAATTCTAATCTCTCTGGAGTCTTCCATTTTTAATGGTGTTTATATCGAGAAATCTTTATTATGTGTCGTAATGGGAGGGGGAATGAACGTCTTTAAGTGTTAATTAGCGAGTGTGAGCAAATGATGAGGAATGTCGGAAAAATACGCATCTTATTTTGCAGAAGCTTGGATGTCGGCACCAGTGTTTTGCACGGTTTTACTTGCGAAATGCACAGGGTGTAACTAAACTGGTGGTAGGAACTCTAAGGACGGTGATGGAAATTGCCAAAACAAACAGCTATTACCATACAATGTGGGGTCGGGAAGCAAGCGGCGATCCACGAGAGGGCGCTTGCGTGGAGGAAAACGATGAACACAGTAAAGCACAAAGAATATTATAAAAAAATTTACAACAAATGCTCAAATAAGAGACCACCAGCTGCAATACAGGCGTCACATCGGCGACAAAGTGAGTCGCGTACACGTTGGAAGACTCCTGTCATTTCACGAACGCGTGTAGCTGCGACGCTTATTCGGGTGACGAGGTCCTCAGGCGACTCGATAGGCGTCTCGTAAACGGCGCCTTTTAGCTGTCCGCAGAGAAAAAACTCTGGACAGAACAGATATGGGAGGCCGTGCGGCGGGCCCACCTTTGCCATGTGTTCGGAAAGGTAGTGTCCAGGTAGTTCTACACAATCCTGAGAAAAATGTGTTGGCACTCCGCTATGCTGGAACCAAATAATCACTCGAATATTTTCTGGTACATTTCGTAGTAAATCAGGCAGCACCTGCTTAGTGACGAATAACAACCTAAATGACTGGTTGTTTATGCGAAAGGCGGCGTTTCATTCATTCCAGAGAAAGTACCATCTCGCGGCTCGCCGCTTGCTTTCCGTAAAAGTTGTTTGTTACGGCGCGTTCTATCACCCCTTTTACAGTTCCGACCATCAGTTTAGTTACACCCCGTATACGCATGCTCTACACGACTTTGAAGAGAAGAGTCCTTATACGAATAGGTTGTCACTGAAATTGATGATCTCCATCGATAACTGAAGGAGGCAATCAGCCGCGAATTCGGTCATCGGAAAAAATGACAAAGGATGCTTCCGGAAGGTACTGAAACACTCGCACTGCAGTCCGGGGGCTGAAAATTTTTGTCACTTAAACCTATTTTCCCCCATTCCCATCCTAAAGAATCGTCTCAGAGATGTCTCAAAGCCTTTGATGCTTTCTTTCTTTTAAACCGATCCCAACTACAGTCTATCGCTGAATGAGTTGTGCTGGAAGTGTGTACTTGTGTGCTTAACCGTTTAAGCGCGTATCTGGTGTTGTGCGTGATTTTTCCAGTGCTGCCATCTATTTCTTAAACTAAGAGTGAAGTGTAATGATTGAATTTTTTGTACCGGTGTAGGCCTGTTCCGTAGTGAAACTTTATAACGGGGAGATCAGCTCGCATTCACGTATCACGGTTGGAAATACCCAAGCACAGAAAATAAGAAATTTGACTCTTTCATCACCGAAAAAAGAAGTTAATTTTCCTAATTCTTGTAAAAATATTTTGAGACCTGTATTCAAATTATCGAATAGTAATGTAACGTAATACGAGGCTAAACGTCATCTCGACTATCAAAACATTTACTTACGCATTAATTTAGAAAGAAATCAGCAGGTGCAAGTAATTAAAAACGTTTCTTTTTTTTTGTTGCAAATATTCCGGAAAAAACAAATTATTCGAAGGAGAGCGAAAAAAGAAAGTTTGTTTGATGTCTTCTGATTAACAAAAATTAATTTCTTCTCTGTGAACTTCGGACACATTTTTCTTCAACACTGTTTTTCATTAATAACGAGAAACAGAAAAAAAAAAAACAAAAAAACGAGCGTTTCTCGACTTTCCTCTGAATTCGATATTTCATGAAATATTTCGAGCGAAATTCGAAACGAGCCGCAAAAGAAATCGGCGTATTTTTGCCACTTATTAAAAATTTAATCGGAATGCAAATTAATTGCTTTTATCTTCTTTTTATAGGGAATAAATAATAAATAAGAGGTGGTTTTTTTTTTTATTCTATTTCATATAAATTCTCTCAAGGGAAATTGAAAGTTTAATTTGTTAGAGTTTCTAATTGAAAATTTTCGTAAAATATAATTTTTTTGTGTTTTTTTTTTCCTTCCGTTTTTGTGATGATAATGATGAAATAGGATAGAAGAGTTGCAAATTTATTTTAATTTTTTTTTCAAAGTCAACATTTTCAGAGTAATTATGTGTTCAAAATTATTTGTATTGATTAAAATACCTTTTAGAAGTGTCGCGATTAATTGATAATAAGTAGAAAATAATGATAATAGTAGACCAGGGTAATTTTTGAAAAAGCGTCTTGAATAATAATTCCTTTGAATTATTGATGATGGTGGAATTGTTTCTTGAGAGATTTTTTTCTGAGATTATTTATTTTTATCCCGCTTTCATATTTTACCGGTTGATAAATATGTGATTATTTGATGTATTTGAAATTATTTACAATTGTTTCGTTATAAATATGTACATAATTAATATAGAAACCGGTAGATATTAATATAGAAAACAATTATGTACTTAGTTGTATAATCATCTTCGAAATTCGATATTTTGGATGTAATAAATTTACCTAGGATTGGATACTGTAGAATCGTAATACTTTCTGAAACGTTTTTCTACGTCATGAAACTACCGCAACAATTCGTGTTTTGAGCAACAAGTAAAGAAACATTAAGTTTTGATGAGCCATAGTTGAGCGAAGTGTGACTTCAGTATTATCGCTAAAGCCAATCGCTGTTCCCTGTCCTGTCGTTTTTAACAATTGGGGGTCACTTTTTTCACAAAAACTGGTTTTGGTGCTGTAAGATGGAGGGTGATGAGTCCAAACGCCTCTCTAGGCACCTTAAGTTTCAACATTTCATAACCCTAAAACTGGTTTTAAACCAACGTGACGTCACAACGGTTTCTGAGAAACGAAGAAATCTCTACGTAACGCGTCACGACGCTGAGAAACGAAGAAATCTCTACGTAACGCGTCACGACGCTGAGAAACGAAGAAATCTTTACGTAACGCGTCACGACGCTGAGAAACGAAGAAATCTCTACGTAACGCGTCAAGACGCTGAGAAACGAAGAAATCTCTACGTAACGCGTCACGACGCTGAGAAACGAAGAAATCCCTACGTAACGCGTCACGACGGCTTCTGAAAAACGAAGAAATCCCTACCTAACGTCACGACGGCTTCTGAGAAACGAAGAAATCCGTACCTAACGCGTCACGACGAATTCTGAAAAACGAAGAAATCCCTACCTAACGTCACGACGGCTTCTGAGAAACAAAGAAATCCCTACCTAACGCGTCACGACGAATTCTGAAAAACGAAGAAATCCCTACCTGACGTCACGATGGCTTCTGAGAAACGAAGAAATCCCTACCCCTAAAACGTCACGACGGCTTTTGAGAAACGAAAAAAAGAGCACAACCTCACAACGGCTTCTGGGAACCAGATAAAAGCATAACGTCACAACGTTTCACTGAAACGAAGAAATGCGTAACTATTCACGGATTTTGCGATTAATGTAATGTCAAAATGGCACAATGTCTAAGTTACGAAAAAAAGTTGGGAAATCCATGACGACATGACGTCAGCGTTTGAGAAAGGCATCGTGTCACACAATCTTCTAAAAAAAGGCATAATGTCACACCAGCTTTTGATAAAATTTCTTCACGTCACAACCTATTTTGGGTCAATGGATATATCCACAATGTCACACAGGCTTTTTGAGAAACATAGCGTTGCATAAGGTGACATTGGCTTTTTGAGAAACATAGCGTTGCATACATTCACATTGGCTTTTTGAGAAACATAGCGTTGCCTAAGGTCACATTGGCTTTTTGAGAAACATAGCGTTGCCTAAGGTCACATTGGCTTTTTGAGAAACATAGCGTTGCATAAGGTCACATTGGCTTTAGAGAGGCGGCAAAAATGCATAATGTGCAACGATAGCTTTATTGAAACGTAGAAATGCGTAACGTCTCAACGGCTTCTGAGAAACGGAGAAACTATTGACTTCACAATAGCTTTTAGGAATTATGGAACGTCACAAAGTTCATCGAAAATTGCGTAACGTCACAGGGTAAAAAAGGGGATAAATGCATGACGTCATACCAGCGCTTGCGGAAATCATTGGGTCATACAAACTTCTAAGAAATTCATAATGTCAAATCAGCTTTCGAAAAATACATGGCATCACACCAGCTTTCGAGAAGTTGCTTAACGTCGCAATGCCTTATTGGTAGATTTATATGTGACATCATGCCGCGTGACATTTGTCACGCGGCATGATGTCACACCGGCTTTTTGAGAAACGGAGAAATGCATAACGTCACAAAAGCTTTAAAGAAAAGGAAAAAAATGGGTTTTGGAGGAAAAAAAATGTCAAAATAGCTTTATAGAAAGGGGAAAACGTCTGACTTCATAACTGCTTTTGGGAATGATGTAACGTCACAAAAGTCTTTTGAAAATGGCGTAACGTCAGACTGATGAAGAAAGATCCTAAATGCGTGGCGTCATACTAACACCTCCTAGAGATAGAAGGCCTCCGCAGTCTGCTTGTGACGTCAGTAAGTAGTCCATTTTACCTCAGAATATTCAGGGAAAAAAAACTTCCTGCTCGTGTCAGTATCATCGTTGTGAGAAAAATAAATGATCGGGCTCAGAATTGGCGACTTCTATGGCCCACATCCAATCACCATGCGATATTTGTGTGCCAATCAGGCAGATTCTCTGCGCCAAAATAAGAAGAAACGAAATAGAATGCTGTGTTTCAATATTTGGTAAACTTGCTAGGTAGTCTGAATGGCGTTTATGGCAAACAGTGTAGAGCATAGGTTCCCAAACTTTTCTGTCCCATCGCCCCCTTCTTCAGAAATTTTTTTCTCCCATCGGCCCCCAACGCAATCTAACCCATAGGATACTATGTTATACCCGTAGCTTCTACCGCCCCCCCCCGGAACATTCCATCTCCCCCCAGGGGACGTTGACGCCCACGTTGGGAATCACTGGTGTAGAGGCCTTCTATGCCTTCTAGGAGGTGCTGGTCATACCAGCTTTTCAGAAAGGCATTACATCACACAAACTTCTTAGAGAAGCACAATGTCAACACAGCTTTCGAGAAGCACATGACGTCACACCGGCTTCCACGAAATTACTCAACGTCGCAACGGCTTTTTTCTTTCTTTTTTGGGTGAACGGATAAATGCATAATTTTAACCCAGCTTCTTGAAAAAAAACGGAGAAATGCGAAACGTCGCAACGTCTTTTAGGTTGAGGATGGCGTATAATTAATGCATGATGCATGAAGATATATAAATCAATTACTATATTCCCAGTAAATCAATAAATCACAAGAAAAATAACCAAAGTTTATCCCTGAAGATTTTTATTCCAATTTTCTCGGAGAAAATATTTACTCAATATCCATACGCATAGCTAGAGATGTGGGGCATACGTCACACATAGTGTGATTCTATAATTTATATAATTGAATTAGAATAGAACGGGTCTTGATAATTTGAGTTTGCAATCGTGTATTTGGATTCGTGAATCATTCGCTCTTTTCATATTTTTCTAAAAATCTTCCTTTGATCTGAAAATTGAATTTTGTTTTTCTCTCTATGTAATAACACTTGGATGTTAAATCACACTTTCATTCATCTATTGAATTTATAGTGCGATGGATAATCAAAAATCGTTCCTATCCGACGAATCCAAATGCATACAAAAGAGTTTTCCCGAACGCGCTTTTTCGAATTTCCCGGTTGATCCGTGTTGATCTTTGGCTTTATTACATCGGATTATTGAGATTGAACGAGATTTCAAGAGAAAATTAATGTTTTCTTTTATCAGGAAAATTCGTGTATATTCGTTGTGTCTTCACATCTTTAGATTTTGCAATTCTATTCCGATCAGAAATTTTAATACTTGTGTGTCGAAGATGTTACGTACATAAACATGATGTATAGAGAGTGATGTATATGTTGCGTGGGAGTTTTTTTTTTTCCAATAAAAAGAGAAAGATTGTTGCTTCGTATAGCCGCAAGACGGTTAGTTTGAGCATTTAGTAATGTCAAAATACAGGGTTGGAATATGGGAATATGGGAAACTTTAAAAACACATAAAAACAGAAAAAATAACCGAATTAAAAAACGCGTTTGCAGGGTTAGTATCGCTAGGGTCACGCGATTTTTTTTGACAGGGAAAACAATACTCAAAAAACAGCCGATAGGTGGCTCTGGTACGAGCGACTTCGGTGTAAATATGCAAATGAGACGGTTATAAGAACTTGCGCGTTCCTAATCCACAAGTAGTTTACCGTTGCCAACCGTGTATGTGGACCTGCTGCACTCTGCCGTTGCTGGATTTGTGATTCGCCTGCAATGTGTTATCCTCTGTGTAAGGCATAATGCTGTAATAAACCATTTGGGGGCATTCTGTTCCTTAATTTGCGTATCTCTTGTTTGAATTGTGTACGTCAGAGCCACCTATCGGCTGTTTTTGAGTTATTTTTTTTTTCTGTCTTAAAAAACATTCCCGTGACCTAGCGATGCTAACCTTGCAAACCGTTTTTTATTCCGGTCATTTTTCCGGTTTTTATTATTTTTTAAAGTTTCTACGAACTTTTAACCCCACCCTGTATGTCTCGAGCATTGCCAAAATATGAGTATTTTTTCGAGATGTGCGTAACATCGCGATGGGTGATAAGTAATGTGCAACATCCTCACGGGTTCTCAAGAAATAAGGTAATGCGACTTCAGCTTTACAAACAGCATCTAGAAGAATTACGTTAAGAAATTACTTGATCGAAGTAAGGCTACTTCTAACACTAGGGCTGACTCGTCCACCATCTTTTAGTGAAAGTGTGATTGTGTCTGTATTATCACGAGTACTAAGCACTCGTTGTTACTTACCCTGCTTTTTGTTCTAACAATTATACTTTACTTGGAGCAAACATTTTTTAACATCACATCAGGTTTTTGAGCATCGTGATAGATCACGAACGATTCTGAGCAACACGTAACATCACGAATACATTTTACCCAATGCATGATGTTAGAGCAACGAGTAGCATCACAACGGTGTCTAAGTAATGCGTAAAATCACAGCCGATTTTCGCAACGCATAGCCCTTCAGCAGGTTTGAGAGCTTCATAACATCACAACGGTTCTTAAGCAACGCATGAGTCTTCATGAAGTTCTGGGCAACCCATGGTATCACAACCAATTAAAAAAAAACATCCATGAAGGCCCTTCCCGCTCTGTCCCCATGAGGGTATATAAACTGGTTACTCGGAGATGTATGAGTCATAGTGGAAAGATCTGTCGATGCCTGAACCAAATGAGCCACCCGAGCGAAGAAGACACGATGTCTGCCCACGCCATCACCAATTCTCAACAATGAATGATGTCTCAACTGGTTCTGAGCAACGCATAACACCACAAGGTTGTGAGCAACGCATAACGACACACCGTGTTCTAAGCAACGAATGACACCACAACCGGTTCTAAACAACGAATGGCACCACAACCGGTTCGGTGCAACGAATGGCACCACAACCGGTTCTGAGCAACGAACGGCACTACAACCTGTTTTGAGCAACGAACGGCACCACAACCTGTTTTGAGCAACGAACGGCACCACAACCGGTTCGGAGTAACGAATGACACTACAACCAGTTCTTAAAAACGAATGATTCCTCAACTGGTTCTTCAACGCATAACACTCTACAACGGATTTTGAGCAACGCATAACACTACAACGAGTTCTGAGCAACGCATAACACTACAACGGATTTTGAGCAACGCATAGCACTACAACGAGTTCTGAGCAATGCATTACGCCGTAACGGGCGGTGAGTATGATACCACAACCGGTCCTGAGCAACCCACGGCATCGCCATACGTTTCAGCAGATATGGACATTTCGTAAGATACCAACGTCCTTCAAGCAACGGGTAACATTACAGCCGGTTCTGAGCATCGTGTTACTTCACAACCGATTCTGAAAAATGACAATGTCATAAGGGATTTCGACACGATTTGAGACAGTAATAACAAGTGACTGCATACACGCACCAACCGGAATCCAAAATTTCTCTCCGTCCCTCAAATAACACTTTGTCTTCGTAGAATTGGCAACGTTATTCCACAGGGCCTCTGTCAGACATGTATGCATACATATACTTCAGCGATACGCGTTCGGCAAATGTGCGCTGATGTAAATTAGTAACCGGGGCATGGAGAGAATTGTTTTCACACACATATCGGAGACGCGCGAGAGACGCTAACGAGGATAAATATTCGTAAAGCGTTATCTTCTTTTGCTCCCAACCCCCCCCCCCTATACCGAAAATTCCTGAGAAAAATTAACATTAGAATCCATTTATGTGTGTGGCCAAGGATCAAATATTTCTGTTGAACTCTCGCCCGCTGGAGTAATTAAATAAAAGTCAATGTCATACTGAATGCGCTTCCGCTGCTGCTCCCGGGGTGTTGCCTGGAATAATTACTTTCGTCATCCGAAACGGGAAATTCCGGATTCAAAAAAAAAGTGGTGGAGGGGGGTTGAAGAGCAGGGTGTATGTATAGACTGGGATTGCGCAACTGATCCTTAAGTGGGACAAGCACAAATTAAACCTCTTTAATATTCAGGGGATGAATGTGCCGTTTGGTTATCACTTTTCCCTATAAATAAACAGTGTTTAAAGTAATGAGCTCAATTCCGAGAGTATATAAAGACTTATGTGGAATGAATTCTTATTGGGATTCCTACTCTGTGTCCAAAGATTTTTTTCCCCTCTGTCTGATCCGATTGCGAATGATTACCGCAAACAATTTCGTCGTGTTTGTCTTTGAAGTCGTCACGCGCTGAATAGTATTTAATGCCATGGAACTCAATTCAATCTACGCCAGATGAGTTCCTAGAAAGTATTGTTGCCGAGAACTCATCTCAGTTTATGCGGGATGGGTTCCTATAAAGTGTGCTCACCAAGAACTCGACTCAGTCGCTGCCAGATGAGCTCACGCGAAGTGTAATTTGCGAGGAACTCGATCTCGTCTACACCAGCTGAGTTTCCAAGAAAGCGTGGTTTCTGGAACTCACCCCAGTCTATGCCAGATGAGTTGTTAGAAATAACGGTTTCAGGAACTCACTCCAGTCTAAGCTATATGAGTTCCTGGAAAGTAAGAGTTTGCCGGGAACTCATCTAATTTTGCACCAGACCAGTTCCTAGAAAGTGTGGTTACTAGGAACGTGATTCAGTCTACTCCAGATGGCTTCCTAAAAGTGTGTTTTTGAACTTGACTCAGTCTACATTGGATGAGTTTGTAGAAAGGTAGGTTGCAAAGAATTTGGACAGTCTACGGCAGAAGAATCCCTGGAAAGTTCGGTTGTTTGCTGCGTAGTTAGCATCATCATCACTCTGATCCGATGCTTGTAGTGACGACATAAAACGTAATGAAAACTTAACGATTTAATATACGAAAGAAACATAACGAGAAGGATGACACGTGTATACAAATCGGTGGTACAATTCCAACTGACATTTTTTCTTTTTTTTACAATCACCAGCAGCTTGAGAAGGGTGCGCCATCTATACAGATAAGAACGCACTACAACTCGATTAAAGATGGAACTCCTCCAAGCTGTAGGCAATAATAATAATTTCTCCGGCGCATTGATATACAGGTAATGAATCATATTTTGGCGATAGAACCGATTATTCTCAGCTAAACTGCCCATGTTTTCCACGCTCTCAACAAAGATACTGTAGTAGAGGTCCGACGAAAACAACACTTCTCTGCCTACGTCCTCGAAATACCACACATCAAACTCAAAAACCTGAAAACCAGCACCTATGGTCTTCGGTCGTTTTTTTTTTTTTTTTTTTGGGGGGGGGTGAAGGACGTGAAAAGACATTTAAGCAGATGATGACGATGACTTTTATAAAGATAGAAAAAACCTCTCTTTCACGATAATTTATTCCCGAGGTAGAACTGTGATTAAAATTCCGCCTCAAAATTTCGCTTTTTTGAAAGTATGGTTGCCGGTAACTCAACTCAGCCTACGTTAGCAGAGTGTTTGTCTTCCCATGAACTGAGCTGAGTATATCTTTGTGAAAGTGTAGTTGCCAGGAACTCATCTGAATCTACGTTAAATTCAGTTCTTAGAGAGCGTGATCGCCTTCTGCTTCGGTGGCAGCATCATCGTCAAAAGGAATGAGCTCCTTCAGGCCAGATCCAGAACTATTTTTTCGGTGCTATGATTTACGGGTACCGAATCGCTTTTTTTTGTGACAGTACCTTGTTATTCTCAGCTTAACTGTCCACATTTTACGGGCTCTTCATTCAACGTTCTCTACGGAGAGAGACCGCATTTGCGTTGCGAAATTCCAGAAGAAATTTCCGGTCCTAGAAACACCGCAAATCGCTAACTCTACGACCAGTTCCAAAAAAAGCAATACCAGGGTTCGAACATTGACGAGAAAACAATCATTGAAAAAGAAAAATCACACGATACAAACGATTAAAATCTACACGGTAAGAGAAAAATGAAGCATTTTTCCGAACTCATCGAGAACTTTCCAGGACGAGATATCGTAAGGTATGTGTGTCGGGTAAACATAAAGAGCACCGGTAAAATTTATAATAAATATAACGCCACACACACACAGAACATAGGAGATTTTTCTTACGAGTTTTATCGCGATTTGGCTTTGATCGTTTTAAGCGGAGGAAGGACGTGGAAAAAAAAAAAAAATACAACCTTTAATCAGATGATGGCGATGGCCTTTATGCAGATATAGGAAAAGCCTCTCTCTCTCTCTCTCTCTCTCTCTCTCTCTCTCTTCCGATAATTTATTCCCGAGATAAAATTCTGATTAAAATTCCGCCTCAAAGTTTCGCTTTTCTCGAAAAAAATGAAAATAAAAAGCGCCAAAAACAAACTCCTAAACGAGATAAAAATGTTTAAAAAAAAACGAAAAACTAAAATGGTGGAAGTAATAAAAACTCTTATCGCGTTTTACAATGTATATTTATTTTACTTTTTTTTGTAGTTTTTACCTTGGCCGGAGATTTGCCACATATCTTTCTCTTCTTTACTGATATGCATACATATGTATAATGTACAGGTTTTTTGGTTCTTCACACCTCCATGGTTCCTAATATCGAGCAATAAATGACGAGACTGGAAAGGGAAAAAATAAGGTTAAAAAATAAAATATTTTAACAGATCCTCCTTCAATCTCTTCTGATTGCTTTGATTATTTTGTTCTTTTTTTTCCCTCCCCCCCTTGAATGATGAGGGAAGAAATTTTTTTTTTTTTCCCCCAAATAGATAAGGATTTTTTTGGAGGAATCGAGTAAAAATACGTGAAGCTGACATTTTTGTCCATTAATTTATTTTTTTTTATTTCCTTCCTTCCTGGATTTTGGAATGAGATGTTTTTAAGGATTATCATTGGATCGTCGTCGTCGTTTAAGATTTTGGAAATTGTTTTCTGTTTCGGTTCCGGTTGCAAATGTGTATTGTACGGGGGGAAAAATGCCAAAAAACAAGTATTCAGATGGAATGATGAAATTTATTAAAATTAGCTCATACAGTTCATAGTTTCCTGAACTTTTTGTTCTATCGCCCCCCTTCTTCAGAACTTTTTTTTCTCTCATCGCCCCCCGATTCAGGCGAACTCATAGGATCCTATGTTATACTCTTTTAGTTTCTATTCCCCCACCTTGGACCATTACATCGACCACCAGGGGGCGATATTGCCCACTTTGGATATGATCAAATTTATAAAAATTAGCTCATACATGGTCTAGTTCATAGTTTCATAAAGTTTTTGTTCTATCGCCCCCTTCTTCAGAATTTTTTTTTTCTCTCATCGCCCCCCGATTCAGGCGAACTCATAGGATCCTATGTTATACTCTTTTAGTTTCTATTCCCCCCACCTTGGACCATTACATCGACCACCAGGGGCGATATTGCCCACTTTGGGTATGATCAGATGGTATAATCAAATTTATAAAAATTAGCTCATACAATGTTAAGTTCATAGTTTCCCAAACTTTTTGTTCTATTGCCCCCTTCTTCAGCCCGATTTCAAGCGGACCCATAAGATCCTATGTTATACTCTCAGTTTCTATTCCCCCCACCTTGGACCATTTCATCGACCACCAGGAAGCGATATTGCCCACTTTGGGAAACACTGGTCTAGTGTATATTTGAATTCATTTTACTGGTTGCGGTTCTGAAAAATGTCTGGTATAAATTCGTTTTGGGAAACGTCGATATTTTGCAATTTCATCAGTTTTATGAATTGAAAAAATTTTAAGCATTTGCTTTTGAATTAACATATCTTTAAGTTTGGCTTAGATTCAATAGCTGGCACGACCAACAAGTCCACAAAAAATATAATTCCACACATCTGTTGGTGTTTTAAACAAGGTTTACAGGTCCAACCGGCGGACTTTACCAGCGGAATGCACTACATTTCCAATGGATCCCAGGGTCGCGAGACATTTATTTTAGGACAGGGTGAGCACCACCTCCGGCTCGTAGGCCGAATGCGGGGGTCCCTACCGGCCCGCGAAAGGTGTTCTGGTGAAAAGGAGCAGAAGTAAAAGCCTGGCAATATTTTCTACATAAAAATACGGGACATCGCCAATGATCACCAAAAATTGTAGAAGGTGAGTAAAGTCGCCAGTTATAGGCAAAAAGCTATTAAAGGTATACTGTTGTTGCCAACTGTGGTTAAAATTGCAAGAAAAAAAGTCGTCAAAGTAGCAAAAAGTAGAGGGCTACTGCAAGTCGCAATGGATAAAACTGGAATTCACTAGTCGATATTTTTCAACAAAAATATCCTCTTTTATAATTCATCGTTAACTTTGCCTTAAATTACATATTAATGTTTGATAACTGATGCAAAAATTTTATCGACCTTCTAGCAGTTGTATTTCTACAACTATCATAAAAGTTGTGTGAAAGGTGTTGTAAAAGGTAGAGTGTTCTAGTTATTCATCACAGGCGCATATCCAGTGTAATATGTTTGTGAGGGTGTATTAGTGGGAGCAAACGTGCGGTGAAATATATGTCCCGCATTTTACGGGAAAAAAACCATTATTTTCATTGTGATCTGCCTCTTCGGGGGGGGGGGGGGTGAACTTCTTCAGTGACGTCACGGGCAGCTGTGGTGTACGAGTGATCACAGTGACGGACCACGGCCGACTAGACATTCAGTCATAATTGTTTAGTGGGCTATGGACGGACTCGCATAGCGAATCTTCGGGTTTAAAATCCACTGGCGCCACAGTGTGGTGGTAGAGCGAAGTTGGTTTCCTGTGGTTCCCAACTTCGAAGTGCGAATGCGAGCCGATCTCCCCCCTTAAAAACTCTCGCCACAGAAAGCAACAAGCCTACAAACTGTACAAACTGTACATTATACTTCACTCTCTTCCCTTCTGACACATAAATGGCAGCACGGAAAATCGGACACAACACTAGATACGCACTCAGACTGTTAGGTACATACACTTACTTCCGGTACAACTCACTAGGTAGTAAATTGCCCATGGCGATAGACCTTAGTTGTGCTCGGTTTGAAAGAAAGAAGGAAAGAAAAGTGATGTGACGAGCTTCGCATGGCGGCAGCACCTCCTAGAGCTAGAAGTCCTCCGCACGGGTTGCCAAGTTCATCTGTAACGTCATTAAGACTACCTAGGACGTTTGCGACATTTTTAATCACAGCATCCTATTTCGTTTCTTCATATTTTGGCGTAGAATCTTCGTGGTTGGCTCACAAATTCCGCATGGTGATTGAATACGGGGCATAGAAATCGCCAATTCTGAGCCCGATCATTTCTTTTCCGCACAACGATGATACTGGCACGAGCAGGGAATTTTTCCCCCCTGAATAATCTGAGGGAAAGCGGACTACTTGTTGACGTGACGAGCAGCGTGCGAGGAGGCCTTCTTTCTCTACTAGGTGCTGACGGAGGCCTTTCGCTATTGATGGTGTTCCCCATCCCGCCAAACCGTGATTCGAACCCAGACCTGCACAGTAAGAGGCTAGCTCTCTAACCACTCGACTGCCAGGGAAAATTCACTGCCAACAATTCACCGCCGGAAAATTCACCGACCAGCAATTCACCGCTAGCAAAATTTACCGACCAGCAATTCACCACTAGGAAAATTCACCGCCATTAAAATTCACCGACCAGCAATTCACCGAAATGTAATTCATCGCTAGGAAAATTTGGCTGCCATGCAATTCACCGCCAGAAAAATTCACCGACCAACAATTCAACACCATGCAATTCACCGCCAGGAAAATTCACCGACCAGCAATTCATCGACGGAAAATTTCCCGCCAAGCAATAGTATCGCCAGGAAAATTTACCGCCATTAAAATTCACCGACCAACAATTCAACACCATGCAATTCACCGCCAGGAAAATTCACCGACCAGCAATTCACCGACGGAAAATTCACCGCCAAGCAATAGCATCGCCAGGAAAATTCACCGCCATTAAAATTCACCGACCAGCAATTCACCGACGGAAAATTCACCGACAAGCAGTTCATCGACGGAAAATTCACCGACAACAGTTCGACACGACCGAGTCCGTGGGCGAGTATCCGCAGCGTAAGTTATATATCCAGGGTATGGTTATAAGAATACTTTTATTTCCTTTCTCAAAAAAATCGAGAGCCGCGTTCATGTTTTCTCCACTAAAAGAAACTTCTCGGCGTAGATTTATGTATCCTCCTAGCGGGAAAAAAAAAAAATATTTTCAAGAAGAAAGATGAAGGAGCCAATGGATGTCGCTGAACTCGCACTTACGCCATTTTTTACTTTTATTTCCCAACCATAAGCCGATTTTAGGATTTCCACTTTTTTTTCCTCCCCACGTCCTTGTCCGTGAAAATAATTCGTATTTCCCAGAGAGTCTGAATTCTTTCCGGGACGGATTTGTAAACAAAAAAAAAAAAAAAGGAAACGAAAACATATTTGTGTTGTGATTCCTTTTTTTCCTCTTTAAAAAAAAACCGGAAAACTCGGTATTTTTCCGTTCTTTACTCGATTTTTCTCGAATTTTCCTCTCGCTCTTCAAACAATGGATCCTTTGTTTTTTCCCGATGCTGAATTACATTCCCGTTGTGTATTAGAAGCTATTTTTTAAGGGGGGGGGGCTACATGAAATATTGGATGATCTCGATGTGTTTTATGGACCGTGAGAATGTAATTTATCGCAAATGACGGACTTTTGAATTGAAATTGGAAAAATCGAGGGAAAGTTGCTTTGGATGTTCTTTTTTACCAATTAATTACACAACATAGACTAACCGTAGTAGGTTTTTTTGAGTAAAATCAGCGGCAGTGTAAAATGCAAAATTTACATCATGATTTAATGGAATTTTCAGGAGTGGAAGGGGTCTTTCATCACGGTTTTGTAGTGCAAAACTTCCATTTTATACTCACGTCCTTAAATATATTTCAATTTTTTTAAATTAATTTTTATAAAAAATAATTATTTCTCAATAGGTGAGCGATTCTTTTGTAAGAAGCGTACATGTACAGGTTGGTGAGAATGTTCCACGTGACACGTTGTTTGTGAATTTTCGGCATGAAAAATTGACAAAAATGACAATATTTTTATGGAAAGAATTTGAGATTTTTTTTCATAAAATATCATTGAGAATTGAACATTGTTGAGAATTTTTTCGCATAAAGCGTTTTTGAGAATTTTTTTCGTAAAGCGTTGTTGAGAAATTTAGTGCATGAGACATTGTCAAAACATTTTGAGCATGAGACATTGTCGAGAAATTTTGAGCATGAGACATTGTCAAGAAATTTTGAGCATGAGACATTGTCCAGATGTTTTCTGTAGGAAAAATTGTTGAGAATTTTTCTGCGTTGTTTAGAATTTTTCATAAAAATATTGTTCAGAATTTTTATGCAAACATTGTTGGGAAATTTTCTGTTTGAGCGCTGTTGAGAAATTTTCTGTATGAGCGCTGTTGAGAAATTTTCTGCAAGACATTGATGAGAATTTTTTATGCAAACATTGTTGAGAATTTTTTATGCAAACATTGTTGAAAATTTTTTATGCAAACATTGTTGAGAATTTTCCTGCATGAGGCATGTTGAGAATTCTTCATGCAAACGTTGTTAAGAATTCTTCATGTAAACGTTGTTAAGAATTCTTCATGCAAACGTTGTTAAGAATTCTTCATGCAAACGTTGTTAAGAATTCTTCATGTAAACATTTTTGAGAAATTTTCTGCACGAAACGCTGTTGAGAATTTTTTTCATTCTGCATGAGACATTGTTAAGAAATTTTCTGCATGAGACATTGAGAAATTTTCTACATGAGACATTGCTGATGTCTCAAACACAGTCTAAAATCATTAATTTCTTCAGTTCATCAACCCTAACAAAGGATTTCATTTGTTAGAGTTTTGTTTATTTCACTCATTACGAAGTCGGATCATAAGTCATAACTAAAAGAAAACTTATAACTCGAATCTCAAATATATAACTTAAAAAAATCTCTACTTACTTTCCATTATTAAGTATTCAAATAACAAATATTCATTTATTATTATCATCATAATCTTGATTGAAAAAATAATAATAAAAAAAAACCCCCCAAAAATCTAATTACTTAGTATCGGAGATCTCTAATTTTAGTTATTTAATGGCACTCGACACACACTCATACAGAAAAAAAGTCAATCGCATTAACGAATGCGATAGAAATAACTCATAATAATAATAATAATTTTCGTAGCTTAAGGTTAAAGAAGCTGTGGTTTTAATATTATTGAAGATATACAATTGCGAATGTGAAAAATGAAATGATAATAATAATAATAATAATAGCCTCCCCAATGAGAAGATAATGAAGATAGAAACAAAAAAAAAAGAAGAAAAATGCATTTTTCATTTCCCCACTTACAATAATTATTCTGAATGCGCCTCCATTAAGAAAGTAATCGATTGGAGAAGGTTAAAAGACCCCCGCGCCCCTTTACCGTCTCTTTGAATGTGGCCCGCGGCGGAAGATTTCAAAGGCAATATAATGCTAATAAGCCTAACCATTCCAATAATATATTGGATCGGTAAGGCATTGATTTCGATACTATCAATAATTTTTTTTTTCGTTCCTTTATTGATTGAAGATGTGAAGTTAAATTCATTCGCGAAATATGTTACCGCCAAAGCTGGAAGTGCAGCCACTTCGCGAATTGGCCAAGAGTTTTGGTCAAAGTCCGAACTGCAGAAATGGTTCGGATTTCGGGCCTTCCATTTCGTGAAAAGGCTCAAGATGCCTGGCCAAAGCGAACGTCATCTATAACAGTAGGCATATACGCGAAGCTCGTGATGTCACTTCTTTATTTCGAACCGAGCACAACTCATGTCTATCGCCATCTATGGGAAATTTAGTACCTGGTGAGTTGTGCAGGAGGTGTCAGTCGTGTGTATCTGACAGTCTGGGTGCGTATCGAGTGTTGTGTCTGATTTTTCAGTGCTCGTAACGTCAATTTAGAAGGTCATCTCACCTATGGCCATTGGATGTAGCAGGCCGACCACATGCGCCATCTTTGCCCTTTTTTTTTGTAGTGTATCCAACTGCTATAGGTGAGATGATCTTCTTCAGTGACGTCATGAGCTTCGCGCGGAGGCCTGCTATAGATGGTGTTGCCAAAGCTCGATGCGCTGATGTAAGACGGCCCGGTTGGAGCCAAATCCATTTATTTAAATCGCCAACGTGTGATACATGTTTATATATAGCAGCTGTATTGGATTAGCTCCGTGTGACGAGAGAGAAAAAACCGAAATTCGAGAGAAAAACTATAATAAAAATGATTATGTAAACATATAGTTTTATTCTGTCAAATTTTGGAAAGAAAAAATGATTACCGAACCGTGCCTGCGGTGTGTGTTGCCATAACTAACGTGGAAATAATCATCACGAAAAAATACGCCAACATGACGGTGATAATGGCCTTTGTTATCGGACTTCGGCCAGAAATCACCAGTTACTTCGCGAATTGGCCGGTCAAGAATCCCGATTTCGGACAATGGCCGGGTCTATATTTAACGGAATTGGCCAGTTCGCGAAGTAGCTGGCCCCATCGCGAATCGGCCTGGTAAATAATTTTGGAGTGGGAGCCATGTTCTGGTTTGGTGGTGGCCTATTTCGGGCTTTGCGAGTGACAAATATATGGTACTCGCTTCGGCAGTACATATACTAAAATAGGAACGATACAGAGTAACAAATATATAAGAAAGAGATAGGCTTCTATAGAGAGGGGGGAAGGAGAGGGAGGGGAACGAGGGAGAGGAGGAGGAAAAGAGGGCGAGGAAATGGATAAAGGAACAAGTGCCGATTCCCTGACTTAAAAATCTGTAGTTTATCACGCTATGTGAAATATTATTGCCAGAAGAAAACATGCACAAGTAAAAGGGAAAACTGAGGATTCTTTAGGATTACAAAGGATGATCATAAAAAATTATAAACATTGTTTTATGCCAAAAAAAAAAAATTCTCAACAATGTTCTATGCAGAAAAATTTACAACAATATTTTATGCCAAAAAAAAAAAAAAGAAACTCTCAACAATATGTTTTATGAAAAAAAATTTACAACAATTTTTTATGAAATTTCAAAAACAATATTTTATGCAAAAAAAATTCAAAAATGTTTTATGCAAAAAATTCCTCCATAATGTTTGCATAAGAAATTCTCAAGCTAGTCAACCAAAAACTGAGAAAACACATTTTCTCAACAATGATAACATAAAAAATCTGAACATTCTCAACAAAAGAAATTCTCAACAATATAAACATAAGAAATTCTCAACAATATAAACATAAGAAATTCTCAACAATATAAACATAAAAAATTCTTGATAATGTTTGCATAAAAAATTCTTGATAATGTTTGCATAAAAAATTCTTAATAATGTTTGCATAAAAATTCTCAACATAGTTTACAAAAAAATTCTCAACAGAGTTTACAAAAAAATTCTCAACAATATTTACATAAAACGTTCTCAACAATGTTTACAAAGAAATTCAAAATAAAGTTGACATAAGAAACTAAGATATCTAAATAATGTTTTCATAAGAACTTTTGAACAATATCTCAACACGAATATAATATCTTAATTATTTCAAATTTGTGTTCAAGAATAGGCATCCTATGCGTCCTACAAAAATGTATGAATTCCCTCACAAAATACAAGTAATACCATTTTCAGCAAGAAACACGAATAATCGAAAAACAAAGTTTGAACACTCATTTCACACACAACAGTTACCAAAATTCCCCGCCCCCGGCAATTCATCAATTTTTCCCCTAAAAAGGGGAAAAACAAAATTCCAGCCGCAAAAAAAAAAAAAAAATAAAATAACAATTTCAATGTTCCCCCGAAAGCAACAAAGTTCCCAACATGATGAGGAATAAAATATAAATCTACATATATGTACCTAAAAGACCTGTAAAAATTCCTGTAAAAAAATTTCCTTTAATATAAATACGGGGGAAAAAAAATTTGCTTTTTTTCCCCCCGTCTCTCTTGTATGAGAGAGTTTATATTAAAAAATTTTTCTCCCCAAAACAAGGGAAACACCAGATGGCCGCGTGATAAAATTTATGTGTTTTTAATGCAGATGGCCTCCCGACCGCTGTTCCTTGGCCTTCATTTGCATTTAATTGGCGAAAATAATAATCATATGTATGCCTTTTGCCTTTTTTCCCCCCTCGCCGTGCCTTCATGCAAATTTTGTAATTAGTCGTTTGGTAGTTTTATCATTTTTTCGACTTGAAGTATGAGATTAACTTGTTGTGTGGAGGAAATTCCGGGATATTCACCATATTGATGAAGTATTGAATTGATTATTTGCGCGTGTGGAAGTGACTGGATTATTCGGGATTTGTTAAGAAGATTGTTGGAATTGTTATGGACCATGTGTGAAGGATAGAGAGTGAAATTGGGTATTTATTGTTTGGTAATGAATTGTTTTGAAATGCGTTTTGAATTGGAGTTTGTGTTAGTATTGAGATGGTATCGAAAGTTTTTTATAAATTTGGGATCATTGTTCTTATGTGGTTTGACCCAATCAAGGACCGATCTGGTCAAATGAATAAAATTATAATGATAATTATTATTATTGTATTTTTTATGTGGTTCAGTTAATACGTACCGTTCCCGTTGAAAAGTTTTACTACAAAATTAGAAGTGCGTATTTACAAAATTGCATTCAGTCACTGTTGATATGAAAGGTCGATATTGAAGCTTCTACTAATAAATCACTAGATTTCTGTTTCTGTAACTGCAATTGAGTTCGTAAGTTACGGAAAACACACCGACGATAAATTTTTCGCCAATAATTCATCCCCAGCAATGCGAAAACGGAAAATTCACCGCCAACAATCCACTGGTAGAAAAACTCATCAACCAAAAGTCACTGACAACAATTCATCGGCAACAATCCCTATAGGCGAAAATCTCACCGACAAAAAAAAACACTTTTCATCGATGAAGTCAATCATGCGATGAAAATTCATCACCAAGAATGCAAAAAGACGTAAAATTCGCCAACGAAATAAAATCACTGACAACAAATTTATCATTGCGAAATTCGTCTAAAAGAACGCAGACACGGAAAATGCACTGCCAATGATCCACTGCCGGAACATTCAACACCAGCAATCAATCCAACGGCGGAAAATTCACCGATGCTAAGATCACTGCAACAATTCATCGATGAAATATCGCTGACAACTAACAACAATTCATCGCCAACACTTTAGAGACGGAAAATTCACCCTTTTTTTTCATTCTTTATTTCAGTCCGAACGAAACTCCGGTCTATCGCCGAATGAGTTGTGCCGAAAAGTGTGCGTGTATATCTAAGTCTTAGCGTGCATCTAGTGTTGTGCGTAAATATTTTTGTGTGCTGCCATCTATTTTTCAAGCTATGACTGAAATGAATGAAAATCACCCGTAAATAACCCACCGACGGAAAATTCTCCGCCAAAAAAAATCGCCAATGAGAACTTCAACGCCAGTAATTCTAGAACGGAAACTTAACTGCCAACAATTCCCCGACGGATGACTCGCCGCCTGAAAATTACCGATGAAAACTTCAAAGTCAATAATTCAAAAATGCAAATTTCACTGCACGTTGGCAATATCGGTGACAAAATGACCAAAAAACAAATAAATAAAACCATATACATGTTGGCCATATTTCATCGCAGGAAAAAGAAACGGGACATTGAGCCAGCTATTCCGAATTAGAGTAAAATCCCCAATTGTATCCTCACAATGTCGGAACTATGGCTCACATAAAAGAAAAATCGCATAGAAATTTCGTGGTTATCTAATAATTTGAACCGATAATCCAATATCATCACGGACGATAAAAACAACGGGAGATAACTTCGTTAAAACGGCTTAATTATCGCAGTATCGAATTAATTAGAAGATGCATTTTGCTTTATACGTAATAATAAACGGCGACACACTTTTCCCAATACTCATGACACTAGCTGTCTGCAACACGCGGCGCTGAACGATTAATGAGTCGCCGAAATAAATAACAAAGCCAATAACTCGAATCTCACCAATTCCAGAATCTGTACGAAGAAAAACAGGAGATATTGACTCGAACTATTAGTGCCATATTAACGTATTGATCCAACTTACGTATGTTTCCAACTATCACGGGAGAAATGGATAGTTTCCATAACTTCTCTCTCTAAATAGGAATTATAGAATGGGGGGAATCCCGCGGTTATTATAACTTTATGTGGGTATTGCTTCTCAGATTACCTAAATGAGTTGAATGACTCTTTTAGAATTTGCTAATCGTTGTTTTTTTGCGTACCCTTCTGGGAGCGCGTTAAATTCGGGGTCTGCTAGACCCCCAATGTTTATTTTAGTGGTACTATAAAAGTACAGAACAAAACAAACGGTGTCGATTACGTGATTTTAGCTCATTGCCCCAGGGCGCACGGTCGTGCCAGAGAAAATTCTGAAAGACAAGGAAGATTGGGCCCCCCCCCCACTTTGTGTATTCGAGATTCAAAAATATAATACTATAAAAGTACAGGACAATGAATTTTCCACTTATTTCATACGGTGCCTACTTGAGTTTTCTTCATTTCAATTGCTTTCTTCTCGATTTCTTCACTTGCTGCGTCACAAAAACTGTTGAAAAATACGAGTTACTGTCATGGTCGCTGAGAAACACCTCATCGCTTACTTTGTCGTTGCCATAGAATGGCTTTCTACTGCTCATCCTATTGTCTCGACCCCTCTTTTTTGAAGCACACCCCCCCCCCTTCCTACACGTCATGAGTTGAAAAACAAAACACGGTACCCATGACTTAGCGCGGTATCTTCGTACTTGGCGATACATTCCTTCTAATGTAGGAAGGGTGGATTCCCGTTATTCGTGGCTTTATTTGAAAGCGGGTATAATGCGCGTTTTATTATGCAAGAGCAATTAGTACAGTACATGGTGCCTAACTGATAACTCCTAATCGAAATTAGTAATTCTATTTTTGTGTTATGAATTTCTTATTTTCACTCTTTTTCGAGGTTAATCAATAATTAACCTCGTATGTAAAATCATATAATGTATTATAAAATCATATAATACATGATTTTATAATACATTCTTTTTTTAGCACTCAATTATATTTTAACTGGATTAAAAAGAAATACATGGAAATTTCTCATCTTGGGAATCAATTAGACTTTCTTAAACTCTTCGTTCCAGAGGTACACGTATGTGTAGCTTCATTTTTAATGGTTTTTAAATGGTATTAATTGTTATTTTTTTCAAGTTAAAACTTAAGGTATGCGTAAGGGTACCCAACTCAAATGGTAATAGTAAAGATATCGACCTAAATTAATTAATTTTTCTTTTTAAAGGACATTTTCACATATAATAAACACAAATCAATCGACGTTTTTTTTCATAGTTTTGTCTCAGGTTTTAACAGGTTAAAGCCAGAAACATGATCCCCTCCCCCACACCATGCTGAAGGGCTTAAGGTTGGACTTTTGGTGGGCCGTAACGGGGGGGGGGGCTACAGAAATTTTCCTTCCGTGAAGTTTTTTAGTTACCTCCCTTCAAAAAGCATTTAAATTAACAGAAATTGATTAAAATAGCATGTAAAATGGTTTTTTTAAATATATATTTTAATCTTTTAACCGAAATATATACAATAAAACCTTCTTTAACGGAACCTGTATTAAGCGGAAACCTGTCTTCAACGGAAAAACATCGTGGTCCCGCGATTTCAATGCCAAAATACATACTAAGTGATACTAACCCCCGGCCCGGCAAATACAGTTCGCCATACGTTGTTCCCGAAGGGAGCATTCATTTTCTACACACAAAAAAATAAATCAACATTACACCTTAACCCAGGGAGCAGCCATTAACAACTCGCGAGCAGCAATTTAGTGTCCCTGGGGGTTCATAATAATTACTTAACATAAATATTACATTTTACATTGTAATTATCTCACTATAGATATACATTCACGTATCATCATTTGATCCGACAATCATTTGATCTTTCAACAAAACAAACAGAAAAACCCTATAAATATCGGGTCAGTTGAAATATGCAAAAGCAAATCAGTCCGCCAATCACCCAACATTCCACGAGATCGAAGAAAACTGTGATACAAGTTATATTTGAGTCAATTTATGCATTATATAACTTACATGCATTATTACAAAATACATACTAAAAAAACCTGGATTGAACGGAACCTGTATAACGCGGAAACGGAAAGGAAAATTGTACCCAGTAAAACGGAAAATTTCCCACAAACACCTGTTGTTTGACGACGAAAGGAATAAAGTGGTACACCGAAATTATTTAAGCAATCTGTGCTTGCAAATGTGAGTTCATTTCTGTACCTGATACTGTGGTTTATGATAAGCCATGTGTAGTAAAGCAGTTGCTTCCTGAAAATATAACTAAATTTTTCGGGAAAGCGGGCTTTTCCAAGGGAGAAATCAGCGTTCAGTGTTGAATTTCTAAATGATATGGAAGACTTACAAAATTGTGCGCAAGCTGGGTAAATTCCGTGCTCGCAAGGCTGAGCAGCACCGGAATAAATTAGAGAGAAGCAAAGAGCAACTGCCCCTGCGGCAAAATTCAGAGGGTGGAAAATTTTTGGTCGTGACAAAAACACCGTTATTAAAATCATTGAATTTTACAGTGGTGAGGACAGCAAAATCATGTTACTATTCCATCACAAAATTCTTAGTTACAGCCCTGTGATGGAGAGGTTTACATAAACATATACAATAATGTACATAAATAGAACTTGACACGACAGATATTGACACACTAATTTAAAATTTTTTGAGGAAGTTGAAAAAAACGTAAATGTCGTTATTTTAGAAGAAAAACAGTGTTGGTCGAAATTTTATATATGAGCTGCTGTCAAAATCTAAATACAGTATTTAGTAATTATAGACTAGTTATTTATTTTATCTATATTTGAATTATTTATTTTATCTTATTTTGATTATTTATTTTATCTTATTTTGATTATTTATTTTATCTATATTTGAATTATTTATTTTATCTATATTTGAATTATTTATTTTATCTTATTTTGATTATTTATTTTATCTATATTTGAATTATTTATTTTACCTATATTTGGATTACTTATTTTATCTATATTTGAATTATTTATTTTATCTTATTTTGATTATTTATTTTATCTATATTTGAATTATTTATTTTATCTATATTTGAATTATTTATTTTATCTATATTTGAATTATTTATTTTATCTTATTTGAATTATTTATTTTATCTATATTTGAATTATTTATTTTATCTTATTTTGATTATTTATTTTATCTATATTTGAATTATTTATTTTATCTTATTTCAATTATTTATTTTATCTTATTTCAATTATTTATTTTATCTATATTTGAATTATTTATTTTATCTATATTTGGATTATTTATTTTATCTTATTTGGATTATTTATTTTATCTTATTTGGATTATTTATTTTATCTATATTAGAATTATTTATTTCGTCTATATTTGAATTATTTATTTTATCTATATTTGAATTATTTACTTTATCTCTTCAGTTAATTTATTTCAATCAAACACGAGATCGTTACTTAATTTTACACATTATATCAATTAAACCTTTATTAAGCGGAAACCTGTGTTCAGTGGGAAAAAAAATCTCGATCCCTTGTGATTCCAATGAAGAAAGTTTTACTGCATACATTTTTAATTTTTGGTCGGCTTGGGGTCATGAGCTCCCTATGCCCCCTTCCTCCCTGCGCAGGCCTCTGTGCCCTAGGCCAGATTTTTCTCGAACCCCAGCATAGTGAATTTATATTGAGGAAAAACAAATTGAGAATTGTTCCTTGCCTCCTGTCAGCCACACCCTTGTGCGGGCCTTTCCCAGAACACCAAGAAAATCATAATTGGATCAGGCGCGGCTATGAATTAGCTATAAAAGATGAAAATTTACTTTTCATGGATATTCCATCCTCGAAATGAACAAATCTGACAAATTGTCGAAATCTCACCAGCTTTGCGCCAAACATGTTTTCATGACCCAAAATAATCAATTTCAAAAATGTTATCGTCCAGTGAGTTTGACGAGCTCCCTCTCGAAAATTTTGGAAATTATCATCAAAAGGCAGTTTGTGAAGTGGATAGACGAGAATAATGTATTGTCGGATAATCAGCATGGGTTCAGGAAGGGGAAGTCATGTGTAACTAACCTCCTTTGCTTCTATGATTACGTGACTAAGGCTTTGGGTAAGAGCAAAAATGTCGACGTTGTTTACCTTGATTTCCAGAAGGCATTCGATCGGGTCCAACATGGCAAACTCTTGAAGCGTTTACACGAGATTGGAATAGGGGGCAACTTGCTGAATTGGATAGAATCGTGGTTAAGAGATAGGTCGCAACGAGTTATGGTGAACGGGGAATTCTCTGGTTGGACAGACGTCACAAGTGGAGTTCCTCAGGGAAGTGTCCTTGGCCCCATACTTTTTTCACTTTTTATCGATAAACTCGATCAGGGTATCGATGGAATTACTAGCAAATTCGCAGATGATGTGAAGCTAATGGGGGTAATCGGGAATGAAAGCGATAGGGAGTTGCTCCAGACCAACTTAAACAAGATTGCAGCATGGGCAAATGAATGGAGCATGACGTTTAGCGTAGATAAGTGCATGGTCGCTCATTTTGGTTCGAACAACCAACGGTTCTCTTACGAGTTGAATGGTGTCACTATCCCGGATGCAACTAGAGTCACCGATTTGGGAATTCTCATTGACGAGCGACTTAAGTTTTCTGAACATTGTTCAGCGGTTGTCAAAAAATCGAATAGAATGCTTGGTCTCATTTTCAAAAAGGTCTCTTCGCGTTCTCCTAAAGTCATTCTTCCTCTTTTTCGAGGCTTAGTTCGTCCTGGACTGGAGTATGCTGTAAGGTTTTGGAGACCATACCTACAGAGGGACATAGACTTGGTTGAAGGGGTGCAGAGAAGAGCTACGCGTGTCCTTATTGGCACACAGGGCTTGAGTTATGAAGAAAGACTTCATTTTTTGAATATGTTTACATTGGATGAACGCAGGTGTCGAGGAGATATGATCGAAGTGTTCAAAATTTTCAATGGGATGGATAGGATGGACCATGAACTTTTAGTACACCGCACACCGCCAATCGACTGCTTTTACAAGGGGACACCAGTATCGATTGGTGAGGGACAATGCAAGGTTATGGTGTCGCAGGGAATTTTTCTCCAATAGGGTTGTTAATAAATGGAATAGCTTACCCCCGGAGGTAGTAAATTGTAACACAATTGACACGTTTAAAAAGAAATACGATAAACATGTTGGGGTAAATCGAGAAGCTATCCATTCTTAGAATAAGACAACCATAAGTAATCTTTATGGGCATCGTATAATATTTTATCATGTGTATATATTGTTTGTAATTTGTGTTAATTGCATTTTTAATTGGGTTGCTGTATTTTTGAAACATATGACAACCATATTTTTATGGGCATCTTTTTATCAGCCACCTCGTTGGGCATTTTGCCTGTTGTGGCGTTGTATTTGTATTTGTATTTGTATTTGTATTAATCGCAATATATTCATTATAAATGAATATACCATGACAATATACATTCTTATTTATCTAAATAATGTATTTTAATGCATAACAAACCAAAAAAAAAAAAGCTTCATCGGAAACGAAATTGTACGCCAAGCTTCCGTCAATGGCGCACTTCGCGGAACGCAATATGCAAATAATAAATAGTAAAACGGAAAATAAAATGATATGAGAACCAGAAACAGAATCAGAAGATTAACGGTGATGCCTGGCCCTTAACACGGGCCATCAGTCACCATAAGAGCTGGGGCCCCTTTAGGACTCCCGGTGAAGAGAAAGACAAGAGAGTAATGTATTATGTGTAATATTGAGTGCATGTATGAGGGGGGGGGGGGAAAGTTGTCAAAGTCGGTAATTTGGTCAAAAAATAGTTTCTGACTAGCTTCTTTTGATATATTTCAGTTATTCCTAAACCGAATAAAAACATTTCATGTAAAAACTTCATTGGCTCAGCCCCAAAGCAATACAGCAGCCTACCCCATCGAAATCCAAAATGAAAAACATGAATACTCCTTCACAAAATTTTTGAAAAAAAATTCTCACTTTCCATTACTAATATTGAACGATATTTTAAAGGTATCTTATCTGACGTCTCGTTGTTTATTTGCCGTCTATTTTTCACACTTTAATTCTGAAATAACACTATAATGACTGACATTATGTTTTACTAAAGCTGGCACTCCTGTTTGCCACAGAATAACGCGAATATTTTTTACGCCATTTTTTGGTTAATTTGTTTGTTTTTTTTTTTTCATGGATTGCCATCTTCATGTATCTAATAATTTCTAATAATATTAATGGAAACCCTTTCATTTCATACGTGGTGATTTGTATTTATACATACGTTTAGAGTTTTGCTGAATTTTCTGTAATGGGGGGAGGGGGGCGTTACAAATGGCAAAAAATTTGCTGACGTATTACTTGAACGGCCCCTTATGCATAGGGTGACCATACGTCCCGTATTTCCCGGGACAGTCCCGACTTTTTGGCAAAAGTGTCCCGGTTTTTCCCGTATTTTACACGAAGCCTACTTAAATTTTTATTCTTTATTGAAGTCGAAGATTGAAATAATTTTTCAACTCAAATTATTTTATGATAGTTACAGCTATATATGGGATATTAATCTCCCACATTTGCCTTGGTAAACGTTTTTTTTTCGTGGAATACATTTTAATCCACTACAATTCGCAGTAATGCATCATTTCCCGCCATTGTGATTTTCTGTAATTTCAACAATATTTGGCAACTTTGTTTAGGTTTGGCGTCGTTTTTGGCGATAATTGGCGATGTACCGTATTTCTCTCGAGGAAATATGATCAGCCTACTTACGCACACAGAGAAACTCGTTCTGAAATGTGGTTACACAGCACTGACATCTAGTGTCATATCCGTGTTTCTAATGACATAAATGAAACTTCATCTGAAGCAAGCATTCAGAATTTATATATGAGAAATACATAAATACATACATGTGTGTGTGTGTGTGATGTTTATGAGATATGAAACTTTTTTAATAAGGGGAAAAAAGCATCATAATTTTTGATTATATATTAAATTACAATTCCGCGGTGTTGCCATTGATGCAAAGTACCAAGCTCTTCAGATTACAATTCAATTATGGCTAATCTCCAAGCCCTATGGGCCGCCTGTGTGAACGGAGCTCTGCGGTATGCGAGGAATTTTGTGCCAAGTCCTTCCCTCAGGGCGATAGCATAGCAATTCGTCTTCTCCGTCTTGGTTTCTCTGCTTCAGCCAGGTTTGTACAGCGCGTGGAAACTCTGATTGGTCGAAAAACTCGAATTTCAAGTTTTTAACCAATCAGCGTTTTCACGCTGCACACGACGCGGAAAACCCGGCTTTAAGTAGCGATTTCTTGAATGATTTTAATTAGTTAGTATCATTAACTACCTTGTGCGTGTGTAATGTATCTGTTATTCAATTGTTCTATATAACTATGAATTCTGTTTGAAATACCACAGAAATTTTTATACAAATACAACGCCACAACAGGCAAAACGCCCAACGAGGTGGAAAATACGAGATTGCATAAATGTTCAGATAAACGCTGAAATTATTTGATTCTACTATTAAACTGTCTATATACTAATGTTCCATGTTTATTTGCATTTAACAAATTCTTTTCAACTTCTGAGTGGAATTGCGAAGAATATTTTGATCGTTTAACTATGCTTTTGCTATTATTTGAATTTTTAGGGGGGGGGGGTCAATAATCCTCCTCATTCAGATTTTCTGAGAAATTGTTTGTATTCTTTGAATTCATAAGAATATATTCTGAAAATAAACAGTGTAACTTGGAAAATATTTTTTGCTTCAATAACTTCAATATTTCATTTGTATTCTTATATTCAGTAATTTTTTTTTGTCATTCCGAGTAAAATTGCATTTTCGATTTGCTCGCTTGCTTGAAATTCAATTCACCTGTGAAAGGTAATTTAATAAATGTTTCATTGCAATGTAAAGCACCGGAGGATTTCGCCATATAGGGCGATTTTTCCAACACTCACGCTGCCCACACGTGTAATATCAATTGGAATAACAAGGTATTTCTTGTTTTTCCACTGGTGAAAGTACCCACTCGTCACGTGGTAAGGTGCAGGAAACAAAAATGCAACTCTGCACGAACGACCTAGTGTTATACAGTAGAACCCCTCTTAACGGTCACCCTTGTTTTACGGCCAAATAAAAATATCCTGGCAAAAAGGCTATTTAAATAATGTATTTTGAACCCCCTGCTTAACGGCCACCCTGAGATACGGTCACGGGAAACCATTTTCGTCACGCATTCCATTGGACTAAAACCCTCGTACGGACACCAATCTTTGCAATTTTGGTTCAAATTATGCTCACCAGATGGCAGAACGTGTTCTAATATTTCATCGACTTTTTTTTTAGCTATTTTTCAATGAAATTTTAGCTTAAAGCTTTCGTTTATATTTGGCAACTCTGATGTCAGTTTAAAGGTTTTGCTGGTATATTTTACATGATTTCACGCTGTTTATTATGGCTTTTACTAGTAAATCCTCGCTTTCTATCACTAAGAGGAGATTCTGAAGAGAAAAAATTGAGGTCATCGAATACAGTGGAAAACGTAAATGGGGGTTCATGTTCCTGCAGATGAATAAAATGTCGGGAGTGCGAACATATGATCCACGTCGAAGCAGAAGGAATATTGGCGAGAAGAATGGCTGAAAAAGAGGAAGGAAGCTAGGAAAAATAAATTTCCGAAGATAGAGGAAGAACTTGCCATAGACTTGCCATATGTGTACGATTGGTTTGTTTCAACAGAAAAGCAAGAATTTACCTGTTTCCGACCTGCTTCTACAAGAGGAAGCTGGAGAAACTGCAGAAGAGCTCGGACTCATCAACTTCAAAGCTTCAAATGTTTGGTTGAAACGTTTTTGTGTGCGTTATTGTATTTAAGAAATTGTGTGATGAATGTGCTAATGCCCAATGATATATAGGGGTGGCCAACAGCTGGCCCGCGTGACGCATGCGGCCAATGGTAGAAGTGGGATTGGAATACTCAGCAAATACTCTTTGCAAAAATTATATTTCCATGATTTAAACGCATCTTATGTTTTCAGAATTGCATTCACTTTCAAACAAAAAACCATTTAAAATGTTTTTGCTGAGAACCCCCTCCTCCCCGATGCGGGGTGATTCCTCTTTTTTATGATCGAATTTCTTTTGTCCCGAGAGTGTCCGCAGAAGAGGGGTTTTACTGTATTATATTGATGGTTGTTGCCTTTTTTCAAGAACTTCGTCTGTTTTTTTGGCAAAATAGACTTTCGCCGCCATCTTTCGTCTTCACAAAGACCAGTAACCGGTTCTTTTGCGCCTGAGTGGCGCAGTGGTAAGATGTTCCCCTTTTTACTACGGAGGTTACCGTCAAGGTCTTCGAGTTCGAATCCGGCCAAAAAATAGGTTTTTTCTATCTATCCAGCCTGGGCCGGCCACCGATAGATGGCGCCTTCATTACCCACCCAAATCCACTGGTTGGAAATTGCCGTGTCGCGATATATGACCGGAGTTGGTGTGCGGTAAAGTAGTAATCGGTTCTAAATCTTATATTTTTAACACTCGAAAATGTACGTAGGGTTGCTAGATATCAATTCGTTTCCCTTGTCAAAAAAATGAATAAATATTGCCAGAATAAACCACCAAGGAACTTTGTGGATTTACATGCCAAGATGAATTTCGGAAAGAGAAGCTGTTAATCTCCTCTGGGAATTGACCCACCGCCTCCCAAGCCCCTTAGAGGTAAGGACGCTGACACAAATACACCTGAACGACGCCACTTCTCTTTCTTTATTATATGCGTAAGCGTGATGCGCTGAGTAATAACGGGACAATTCTAACTACAGACAACTGATTACTATCGCCAAGTGGGGCGGTGGCCATTGCTCTCGTTAAGGAAAGCTAATAATACTTAACCGCATATGTACCTCGTAAATATTCCCTCGCGGAATTTATAACGATTTGGTACATGAGGAATGTACAAGTATTTATGCGTTGCCGTAGCGTACTTACGGCGTCGGAGTTTTGCTTGTTTCGTGCTGCCATCTGGCTTCGGTATTTTCAAATGAAGATGATAAATGCTTGAATTTTCATGTTATGTATGTGTCGTGCTGCAAGTTCTGCCTGCGATCTGCGGAGAGACGTTTTCCAAACGGGAGAATGACTTGCATTCGCTCCTCAAAGGTAGAAAGCCGAGGAGAAAAGATAACATTATCCGAATTCCAGATAACTATAAACGAATTATTTCCCCATGCTATGATGTTGGTCCATTCTGTTCTTTGCGAAAATGATACCAATACCAGAATGATGACTTTATCCATGATTCTAATAAGCGGCGCAAGACTGTATAATATCTCATTTGCGACTTATATATCACGAGATAAGTTATCTTTGATAAGAATCCCGAATAGCTTTTCTCCCCTCAATTATCAGTAAAACGTTTAATTTCTTAAAACATTTCGAATTTTTCCGGTATTAGTTTTCATTTTTCAACTGATAATTCCCTGGAAAGTGAGATTTTCGGTCGTTTGAGATCTGATGCCAAAGTACGAAAAGAAAAATACAAAAATCGCGGATAAGTATACTTACCTTATCCCTCTTTCTCTCTCTGTTCACCTGATAAGGGCCACCTAATTATTACACGCGAAATAACACGAAAAATCTCATTAAACCGTTAATTGGAGCGTCAACTTATGGAAAGTTTATTTCCCCATGTCTGCCCCGTTAAAAATCCCACGGGGACTTACGGTTTACTCCAAATTTTTCCTCAAAAATTTTTTTTTTTAAATAAATATTCTTACAGGTTTAATTAACTTGATTTGAATTGCAAATTTTTGTGACGTCAATCTTTCATGTTCTAGAGTAGGAGGGCAGAATTTCTGGCCCGCGGGCCAAATGCGGGCTGCCTCGTGGTTCCATCCGAGCAAAGGTGTTTCGGTAGAAAGTATCAACACACACGATTCGGTTAGTTAGCCCTACGATGACAGTAAAAATATGGAAGATCGGGGTACATACCCGATCATTGCCAAAAGAATGTCAGAATTGTTGCCGTTATTAGCAGAAAGATTGGCAGAAGTGTTGTCTTTTATAAGAAAAAAAATTGCCAAAAGTGCGTGTATGTGTGTGCGTTGCCATTTATAACAAAAAAAAAAGAGCGTGAAAAGCATTGGCATTTATAGTAAAAATATTGTCAAAAGTGTTGCAAATTATAAAAAAAGTTTGTCAAAAATGTTGCAAATTATAAAAAAAGTTTGTCAAAAATGTTGCAAATTATAAAAAAAGTTTGTCAAAAATGTTGCAAATTATAAAAAAAGTTTGTCAAAAATGTTGCAAATTATAAAAAAAGTTTGTCAAAAATGTTGCGATGATTAAAGTGTTGAAAATTATAAAAAAAGTTGTCAAAAGTATTGCCATAATTAACAATGATTGCCAATAGTGTTTCCATGATTAACAAAAAGATTGTCAAAAGTGGTGCCAAGATGAACAGAAAGATTACGAAAAGTGTTGCCATTTATAACAAAAAATATTGTCAAAATATTTGCGTTTCATAATAAAACAAATAGATTGTCAAAATGTTGCCATTAAAGAAAAAGATTGCCAAAGGCAAAATTTATGGCAAAAATCTGGTCAAAATAAAGTTGCTAGTTTTTAGAAAAAAAATTGTCAAAGGGAAGTTTAGTTGCAACTACAGAAAAAAACGTTGTCGAATGTAAGTAAAGCTGCCAATTATAGTAGAAAAAATTGTCAAAATTAAGTTGCCAATTATAATAAAAACTGGTAAAAATTAAGTTGCCGATTACAGTAAAAAAGTTTGAATTGAGTTGCCAATTATAGAAAAAAAAATTTCAAAGGTAGTAAAGTTGCCAATTATGGAAAAAATTTTTAAATCTAAAGTTGCCAATTGTATCCAAAAAATTTCAAATGCAATTGAAGTTGCCAAATATAGCCAAAAAATTGTCAGAGATAATTAAAGTTGGCAAATCTCACTAAAATTCTTACTGAAAAATCAAATTGCGGGAAATACAGAGCTACTGCAAGAAAGTCACGATGTGTATGTAAGCCTTGATTTCCGCAAAGAATAAAAATTCAAGTTCGCTTCGCCGAAAATACGGGAATAAACGGGACATTTCATAGAAAACCCAGGACGACAACAATTTCGGAAACATCCCTTAAATGCTGTTCATATGTTCACTATTTCGCATAACACGAGTCATATGCAAGTTTTTGTCCCGGGAGTGGCATATCTTGCCCGCGGATTAGAAAGGATGCGCACCCACTATTCTCTCCAGGACTCCGTTGACACTCCTGTTCCATACCGAGCACCTGACCGAGATCTCAATATCACGTAGTTTTCGGGACGGTCCCTCCGATCCGAACCAATCGATTAGGACCATTACGGGACGCAACTTCCTGCCCAGTTTGTGTTAACTCGGTGAAACCAAATAGTCGGCCAGTGCTGCCTACCTCATTTGATTTCACGCTGATAACAGAACTGGCGTTGAGATATACATACGCAGTATGTGTGCATGCTGTACATACATGAAATATATATATATACACATGCAGACGCATAACGCTTGCGTGGATACAAGCGGCCGCGTTTCAAAGTTATGCGCGCGCTAATGCATGTATTGAGAAGCTTCCATCCGGCCTATTCGCTGCGTCTTTTCTCGTGATGAATGCACGTAATGGTATACACGCGGCCAGCCATCCTCAACATGTAACTCTAATATCCATCCTTGTGTTGAATGGAACAGGGTATCGTTTTCTTCTGATCATATTTCCGCTGGAAGTACGTTCCGTGGGTGTTACGGCCGGGTTCCGGTGCGTTCGTATCTCGAGGTAGAATCTCGATTTTGCAAAAGGAATGGAATTTCCTTGCCGTGGTATTGAGCAGAATTCCTTGCTTAAGTTCCTTTCTCGTTATTTGAAGTTTAGTTCGAAGACGTTTTGAAATCCAGCAGAATTTAGTTTATGAAAATTCTATCTGTAAAGATGCGTATCTATACAGAATACATGTCCGCCTCATGGTTTTCAGGGGCTACAATTACACTGAACACTTAAGCATATATGGTTCGTGATGTCTTTATACAAAAAATTCTCCCAAGGAATTTCTCAGCATTGTTAACACAAAAATTTCTCAACAATAATCGCACAAAAAAGTTCTCCACATTGTTTACACAAAAAATTTCTCAGCAATTTTCGCACAAAAAAGTTTCTCAGCAATTTTTCACACAAATAATTTCAAACTTTGTTCACATAAGTAATTTCTCATCAATGCTCATATAAACAACTAAAAAAATTCTCAGCAGCGTTCACGTAAAAAACTGACAAATTTTCAATAAAAAACTTAAAAACGATTTTCAACAATGTTCACGTAGAAAACTAAAAAAAATTCTCAGAGCAATGTGTTCACACAAAAAAATTGTCAGAGCAATGTGTTCACACAAAAAATTCTCAGAGCAATGTGTTCACACAAAAAATTCTCAGAGCAATGTGTTCACACAAAAAATTCTTAGAGCAATGTGTTCACACAAAAAATCCTCAAGAATGTTTACATAAGAAACTAAAAAAATTCTCAACAATATTCACATAAAAAACTAAAAAAATCCTCAACAATATTCACATAAAAAACTAAAAAAATCCTCAACAATATTCACATAAAAAACTAAAAAAATCCTCAACAATATTCACATAAAAAACTAAAAAAATCCTCAACAATATTCACATAAAAAACTAAAAAAATCCTCAACAATATTCACATAAAAAACTAAAAAAATCCTCAACAATATTCACATAAAAAACTAAAAAAATCCTCAACAATATTCACATAAAAAACTAAAAAAATCCTCAACAATATTCACATAAAAAACTAAAAAAATCCTCAACAATATTTACATAAAAAACTAAAAAAATCCTCAACAATAATTACACGAAAAAATCCCAACACTGTTTAGGGAAAAATTTCTTAACGATGATTACACTAAAAATTCTCAACACTTTGCACAAAAAATTCTCAGCAATGTTTATGCAAAAAAAATTTTCAGCAAAAAATTTCATAACAATCTTTTATGCAGATCGTTTCTCAACGATATGTTACGTGAAAAAAATTCCAAATTATGTTCTAAGTATCTAAGTGAAAAATACCCCAGTAAATTCTACGAAAAACTTCTGAACAAGTTTTAGCGCTAAAAAAACTTAAACAACTCTTTTACAGGGAATGTTTTCAACGATTTTTTATGCAGAACAATTCTCAACAATAACGAACGAAAACTATTCTCAACACTGCTAAACTGAAACAATTATCAAAAAGGCTGAAGGAAACATTCTGAACAATGCTAAACGGAAAAAACATTCCCCCCAATATAGTACGCAAAAAGAAACACACCTCCCAACAATGTTTATGTGAAAAAATTTCTGAAATTCCACACGTAAAAAAATAATGTATAAAAAATCAACTATGTGGCTCAACAGTTCAAAAAAAAAATTTCAACAATGAATATTTCAATTCTCTACTCCATCATAATCCAAGCATTAAACTGCAATTCTCTCTTCCACGTAAAAATATAATTTTCCTAATATTTCCAATACTTAAATACCGACACTATCCGACTCCCCTCAACAATCCTTTGACAAAAACTCAACAATCGAAAACACACTGATCTTGATTCTTAAAAGGATATCTAAGATAAAATGGAATCACTTCAACGAAATAATTCAATCCAAAATATTTGTACGATCCCGGGAAACACACGATCCACTGCTTACTCTATTGCCTTTATATATAACACTGATAATATTTTTTTTATATTGTTATTATTTCTCTCAACAATATTTCAAGCCATTGTCATATCTCATCCAAAGCACACACGCACACGGATGAAGAAAGAATAACGGCGTCATTATTTGTCAACAAAAATCCCGGACAAAGGAACGAACCAATAACGCAGAAAAATGAAAGGGAGGGAGGGGGGGCTACCAAAAATATATTACTAAAATATACGTAAAAAAGAAAATTGAAGACTCGAAATTCTTTTGTGTATTTATGTGAGAGCTTCGCCCCCTTCATTTTCGCAACAATGAAAAAGAAAAACAAAACGCACGCTTTGGGAACACGCTACGTATCATACGCAATTGGAAGGATTGTTCCATATTAAGTGAATGGATATATCGAATTACTCCGAAAAATTCCTAAAAAACGGGAAAAATGTTTATTTTCTTCGATGTTTGTTTGTCCGCTTTCGAACTCTTTTTCACGTTTTTTTTCCCAGATAATTGACAAAGGGATTTACCCGAAGATTACTTAGACAAATATTAGAAATAATGGAAAAATCGGAAAAAACGGGGTTTTTTCCTTCTTCTCTAGCTGCGATATTTTTACGTATTGTTAAAAAAAAATGGAAAATGTTCACACATTGATGATGATAGTGAATATTTTTCTCCTCAGAGAGAGAGAGAGAGAGAACAATTCCCGAACATTTTTTACATTTTTATTTTCATTTCAACAATCCTTGTTTATCCTTCGAAGACGTTTCTATGCAAATCTTCCAATAAAAAGCTGATGCTATAGTCTGAAATTCCTCATTTTTTCGCTCTTTTTTTATCGAAAAACATATTTTATTTTATTATTTTCAATTTTCAGATTTCTCTATTTATTTATTGCTGAAGAAATATGAACTTGTTGTATTTAAAAAAGAAAAAAATTCAAGATTTTATGTATTCAAAAATATTCATATTGTATCTATCCTCCCAAAAAAAACTGAATTTGTGGATATGTCATCGTGTCTGAAGAATAAACCAATTATGAATTTTGTCCGGAATGAATGAACAATATATTGAATAATTTTTATACTTCTCAATAATGTTCTAGCTGGAACTTGGAGAATGCATATTCAATTGTCGTAGGTGACATAATATTTGCATCTGTGTTAAAACAAATATATTTTTTTCTACAATTCCAGGAATATTCTGTTGCTGGAACGTAGTTGAAAACCCAATATGAGTTGGAACACTGTTAGAAATCCTTTATTAAATAGAAGAGACACTGTTAAAAATCATATTATTAGCTGGAACACAAATTGTTGGAAATCCTGCATTAGCTGGAACGCGCGTTGTTTGCAATCCTCTATAGTTTTGAACAATGTTTGAAATCGTGGAACAGTTTTGAAAACCAGATATTAGCTGGGGTGTTGTTTGAAACCTATTTATGAGCTAGAACTTGGTGGCAAACCTACTGTCAGGTAGAACTTTGTGGGAAACCTTCTGTCAGGTAGAGCTTTGTAGGAAACCTACTATGAGCTAGAATTTTGTGGGAAACCTACTATGAGCTAGAACTTTGTGGGAAACCTATTGTCAGGTAGAACTTTGTGGGAACCTACTATCAGGGTAGAACTTTGTGGGAAACCTACTATCAGGGTAGAACTTTGTGGGAAACCTACTGTCAGGGTAGAACTTTGTGGGAAACCTACTATGAGCTAGAACTTTGTGACAAACCTATTGTTAGGTAGAACTTTGTGGGAAACCTATTGTCAGGGTAGAACTTTGTGGGAAACCTACTATGAGCTAGAACTTTGTGACAAACCTATTGTTAGGTAGAACTTTGTGGGAAACCTATTGTCAGGTAGAACTTTGTGGGGAACCTACTGTCAGGGTAGAACTTTGTGGAAACCTACTATGAGCTAGAACTTTGTGACAAACCTATTGTTAGGTAGAACTTTGTGGGAAACCTATTGTCAGGTAGAACTTTGTGGGGAACCTACTGTCAGGGTAGAACTTTGTGGGAAACATACTGTGAGCTAGAACTTTGTTGAAAACCTACTATGAGCTAGAACTTTGTTGGAAACCTACAATGAGTTAGAACTTTGTTGGAAACCTACTATGAGCTAGAACTTTGTATCAAACCTATTGTCAGGTAGAACTTTGTGGGAAACCTACTGTCAGGGTAGAACTTTGTTGGAAACCTACTATGAGCTAGAACTTTGGTGGAAACCTACTATGAGCTAGAACTTTGGTGGAAACCTACTATGAGCTAGAACTTGGTTGGAAACCTACTATGAGCTAGAACTTTGTGGCAAACCTATTGTCAGGTAGAACTTTGGTGAACTAGTGGGAACCTACTGTCAGGGTAGAACTTTGTTGGAAACCTACTATGAGTTAGAACTATTTGGGAACCCACTAATAGCTTCAACATTGTTTTAACTCCCGTTGTTGAAAAACCAGTCATGAACTAGGATGTTCTTGAAAAGCTATCGGCTACAACCTTATCGGAAACCCACTATTATGTTCAACATTTGTTATGACTCCTTAATTTGTATGTGCTGTATTCAAAAACCAACTGTCAACTGGAACATTGTTGAAAACCCAATATATTAGCTATATATATAGATATATATATACTTATTTCTAAAATATATAAAAAAAAATTCAAGAGTCGAAATACTTTTGTTTATCTATGTGAAATCTACGCCCCCTTTTCACAACAATGAAAACGCACGCTTTGGGAACACGTTACGTATTACACGGAATCGGAAGGATTGTTCCATGTTAAGTAAATGGAATTACTTCAAAATTCCAAAAAAAACGGGAAAAATATATATATTGTTTTTTCAATATTTGTTCCCTTCCAAACTCGTTTCATCATTTTCCAGATAATTGACAAAAGGTTTAACGGGAAAATTACTTGGGAAAATATTAAAAATAATGGAAAATCGAAAAAAACAAGGTCTTTCTTCTCTATCTATAAGATGTTATACGATATTTTTACATATTGTTGAAAAATATTCGCGATATTCACACGTTGATGACGTTGGCGGTGAACATTTTTCTTCTCCGAGGAGAACAATTCCCGAATATTTTTACATTTTATTTCTTTTCGAAATTCTTGTTTATCCTTCTGGATTCGAACACATTTCTATGCAAATCTTCCAATAAAAAGCTGATGCTATAGTCTAAAATTTCTCAATTTTTCACCCCTTTTTCTATCGAAAAAACATATTTTATTTATTTATTTTTTTCAATTTTCAGATTTTTCTACTTATTCATTGTTGCAGAAATATGAGCTCGTCGTATTTGTTAAAATAAATTTCTATGATGTATGTATTCAAAAATATTCATGTTGTGTCTATCCTCACAAAAAACTGAATTTTTGAATACGTTATCGCGTCTGGAAAACAACCAGATTAGGAATTATGTATAAAATTGGTTATTGTTGAAATCTGCATTTAGCTGAAACATTGTTGATACATTAAAACCCAATATTAGTTGAAGCATTTTGATAGATTGAAACCCAATATTAAATAAAATATTGTTGATACATTGAAAAACAATATTAGCTAAACCATTGTTGATAGATACATTGAAAAACAATATTAGCTAAACCATTGTTGATAGATACATTGAAACCCGTTATTAGCTGAATCATTGTTGATACATTGAAACCCGTTATTAGCTAAATCATTGTTGATAGATACATTGAAACCCGTTATTAGCTGAATCATTGTTGATACATTGAAACCCGTTATTAGCTAAATCATTGTTGATACATTGAAACCCGTTATTAGCTAAATCATTGTTGATACATTGAAACCCATTATTAGCTGAAACATTAATTGAAATCTTATATTGGCGTTCATGTGCATGCATGCATTGTTAGAAACTCTTTGATAGTGGAAATCCTTCATCAGCTTGTATATTGTTAAAAATCCTCTATTATCGGAACTTTGTTGAAAACCAGCCATTAGCTGGGGCGACGTGGGAAAACTATTATCAGCCAGACGTTGGTTAGTAAACACATTTCAACATTGTTGTAACCCTCTTTCTTTATTGACGTTACTGATAACCTACTTTTAGCAAGAATATCGTTGGGAATCTTGAATCAACAGAAACATTGTTGGTAACCCCAACATTGTCAGATTCATTGCTAGAAATCTTCTCTTAGCTGGAACATTGATTGAAATCTTCTCTTAGCTGGAACATTGATTGAAATCTTCTATTAGCATCAACATTATTAGAAATCTTCTATTAGCATCAACATTGTTAGAAATCCTCTATTAGCATCAACATTGTTAGAAATCCTCCATTAGTAGAACATATTTCCATATATTCTTCATTAGCTACAACATTGTTAGAAATCCTTTATTAGTTGGATGACATTGTTAGAAATCCTTTATTAGTTGGATGACATTGTTAGAAATCCTTTATTAGTTGGATGACATTGTTAGAAATCCTCCATTAGTAGATCATATTGTCATATATTCTTCATTAGCTACAACATTGTTAGAAATCCTTTATTAGTTGGATGACATTGTTAAAAAACCAGCCATTAGCTGGGACCTTGTTGAAAAGCTGCTATCAGCTAGAACTTGGTTGGATACCCACCAATAACTTAAACATTGTTGTAGCCCCTCTGTTTGTTTGTGCTTTATTGAAAAGCCCAAACTATTAACAGGAACATTTTTGAAAATCCCAAATATTAGCTCGAACATTTTGAAAACCTAATATTAGCTAGGATGGTATTACCAGAATTTTCCTTCAATAAAGAAAGATATATCATTATCAGAAATGAGTGCAACAAAAGTTGCATACAACAATGTTGAAGTTATTGACGTGTTTCCAACAAAGTTCTAGTTAATAAAGTTCTCCTTTATTTGTTTGCGCTATTTTAAAGATCAATTCTTAGCACATATTGTTGATGGAAATTCAATATTAGCTGGGACATTTTCAGAAATCGTCTATTGGCTAGAAAATTGTCGGGAACCAGTCATTAGCGGGGAAATCCAAACATTGTTGGAAACCCATTAACATCCTGGTTATTGTTGCACGCCATTTTTGCTTGTTTGTACCTTACTGCAAAGTCATTGTTAAATGGAAAATTGTTAGGAACTCACCATTATATTTGGAAAACCTCTAAATTAGTCATTTGCTAGGACGTTGTAGGAAACCCAGTAAAAGATTCAATATTTGTAAACCCATTATATATATATTGTGGTTCACTGAAAACCAATTGTTTCCAAGAATGTTGCTGGAAATCTTCTATCAGACGAAACGCTGTTGAATACTCAGTATTGACTAGAATATTGTTGAAATTATTTATTAACTCTAACTCCTTTGTTAACTGGAACATTGTCAGAAATCGTGTATTGCCAGAACATTGTCAGAAATTGTGTATTGCCAGAACATTGTCAGAAATCGTGTATTGCCAGAACATTGTCAGAAATTGTGTATTGCCAGAACATTGTCAGAAATCGTGTATTGCCAGAACATTGTTAGAAATCCTCTATTAGCTGGAATTCTGTTGAAAATCAGTTGGCTGGGATAGATATTGGATTACATTGGATTTTGTGTTTGGCTGAGATATGGTTGGAAAGCTACTATAAGCTAGAACTTTGTTGGAAACCCAATAATATCTTTAACAGTGTTGTAATCCCCCTTTATAGATTTGGGTTTTTAATGAAAACCACCTGTTTGCGGAGATATTGTTGGGAATCTTTGATAAGTTGAGGAATTGATGGGAAACCCCAATATTAGTTGGAACTTCGATGGAAATCATATTCTAGCTGTACGATATTGTTTAAAATGTAATGTTAGGTGCAACACTGTTAGAAATCCTCTATTAGCACGAATACATTTTTTTAGAAATCCTCTAATACGTGAAGCATTGTTGAAAACCAGGGGTGTTATTTGAAATCTATTATCAGCCAGAACTTTGTCAAAAACCCTCATTGAAAAACATTGCTAGAAAAACGTCTATTAGCTGGATCATTGTTTTGAAAAACCAGTCATTAGCTAAGACATTGTTGAAAAACTACTTATCAGCTAGAACTTAGCAGGAAACCCATTAATATCTTCAACATTGTTGAAACCCCTTAATGTGTTTGTGTTTTCATTGAAACCCAGTTGTTTTAGCAGGAACTTTGTTAAAAACCCAATATTACGCAAGATGCTATACGAATTACTCTATTAACTATAACACGGTCATGAATCCTTTTTAGCTAGAACTTTGTAGGAAACCTACCGATAGTGGCTACTTTAGAGCAGCATTATCGTACCCCCCGCCCTTTATATGTTTGCGCTTTATTGAAGACCAATTGTCAATGAGCCCATATTGTTGGAAACTCAATATTGGCTGAAACTGTCACAAATCTCCTATTACCTTGAAAATTGTTGAAACCAACCATTAGTGGGGACGTTGTGGAAAGCCGATTAACATCATGGTCATTGTTGTACGCTCTTTTTACTTGTTTGTAACTTACTGTGAAGCTACTTTTATATAGAACCATTGTTAAGAACCCGATATTATCTGAAATTATTGTTAGGAACCAAATATTACCTAATACCATTGTTAGGAACCCACTGTTATCTGGAACCATTGTTAGGAACCCACTGTTATCTGGAACCATTGTTAGGAACCCACTGTTATCTGGAACCATTGTTAGGAACCCACTGTTATCTGGAACCATTGTTAGGAACCCACTGTTATCTAGTACCATTGCTAGGAACCCACTATTATCTTGAACAATTATTAGAAATCACTATTGTCTGGAACCTGTGTTAGGAGAACCCACTTTATCTTGAACCATTGTTAAAAACTAACTATTATATGGACCCATTGTTAGGATCCCTTTATTATATTGAACCACTGTTAGGAACCACTATTATCTTGAACCACTGTTAGGAACCACTATTTTCTGGAACCATTGTTAGGAACCCACTTTTATCTTGAACCATTGTTAAAACCCATTGTTATCTGGACCCATTGTTAGGATCCCACTATTATCTTGAACCACTGTTAGGAACCACTATTTTCTGGAACCATTGTTAGGAATCAACTTTTACCTTAAACCATTATTAAGAACCCACTATTATTTGGAATTTTTAATACTTATAGAAAACCACTGAATAAGCCATTAGTTGGACTTTGTAAGAAACCCTCTACTAGCTTTAACATTGATGTAAATTCATTACTCGTTTGACGCTTTATTGGCAATCAACAGTTAGCAGGAACAACACTGTGAAATCTGCTATCAGCCGGAACGCGTTGTCGGACAAATAATATTACCTGGAACATACTTATAATTCCCCAGCGTTTCTGGAACATTGTTGAAATCTATTTATTAGAGCCTCTTAGGAACGCGTATTAATGAAAATCAACTGTCACCAGATACACTGTTGAAAACCTTTTATTAGCTGGCTCATTGAGAGCCAATTACTGATAGCACAAGTTTTCCGAATGAGGAAAGAATTATAATTATCGTCGATCATTATAAATTATCGTCGATCATTATAAATTATCGTCGATCATTATGAATTATCGTTGATCATTATAAATTATCGTCGCATTAGAAAACAGATACGTAAAACGCATGCACACATTGAAATAACCAGCGAAATAATTATAATAAAAATTAATTATTTCAAAATGATTTCATCTCAAAATTTGAATTATTTCAAAATTTTCACGAATATCCAAAAAACGGGGAAAAAACAAAACAAAAACGAAACAGATAGCATTGTATAAGAAAAATATTTAAAAATAATAATAATAATAATGCTCATTATTTTTGTGAAAAAGAAGTAAAAAATAACTCTCTCCGAATTTTCAGGGGGGAAAAAAGAGAAAAAATATATAAAATGTATTTGAATTATTTTCCTCTTTCCGAAATCTTGAAGAAAAAGTTTCTTTCCTTAAAAGTTTCAATTATCTTTTTTTTTTCTTCTCCTTTTTCTTTAGTATTTTTGTGAAAAGTTGGAAAATATTGAGAGGGGAAAACAAAACAAAAAAAGATATTTTCGGAGATTCCTGTAAATATTAGACACGTGATCAGCGATGCGTTAGACAAAAAAGCTAGGAATTCATCTCTTACGTTGAAAATAACAAAAAAAAACACAAAAAAATTTATATTTAAAAAAAAACCAAAAAACAACTAAAAATGTTCGAAGTTTTACTCCAAACTTTTTCCCCACGAAAAAGAAACTTTTATTTTAATTTATTTTTATTTTTTTTTTAAAAACGAAACTTTTTGTGAAACTTTCAATTTTCTTTAGTCTTCTGTTATATATATATCACCACACTATCTTTTATATACAAAAAAATGGAAAAATAATAACAAATAAAAGCGAAAAAATGGCATTTTGGCATTTTATTTATTTACTTTTTTGTTAACTCATCACTATTTCGGAACTTTCAAAAGCCGAAATTTCGGTTTTTAATAACCACTTCATGGGCAGTTTTTTTCTCTTGAAAATGCTATTTTTAATATATTTTTCAACAGGTTGAAAATATTTTTTTCTTCTTCAAATTATAGTCTCGAAGAAGTGATATTGATCTATAAATTGCTTTTATGCAAATTAGTTATGTTAATATCTTGAATTCCTTCCATTTCTTTTCTCTTTTTTTCGGTCGTGATGATATTTTCCCGATAACTAATTTATTTGAGTTTGGATTTTTCCCGTGTTTATACCGATATCTGCCATTTAATGTTATTAGGATTGCCCGACTATAGTGGAAATATGGAATTTAAGCGCGAATGCGGTTCATTTCAATCGATGTAATAATTCTGTGGTGTTTGGTCAGAACATGATATCTCCAAAAAAATGGCTTTTTGATCTAGTTGTAAGTCTCGCTAATTACAACTAATTAGAAGTAAGATAAATGCCCAAAGACATGCATACAGCTAAACAACATGCTGATGTAAGATATTTTCATTTGTATTTGTGTGTATGCTTCATTTTTGATTTTTGAATGACAATGAAAATGCTTATATCTCAAAAATGTGATTTTAGAGTCATCATGTTCTGAATTAACTCGACTCGATCACCACAGAAAAACCAAACCACCTTAATAAGGGATATCACTAATATTTGCCAAAAAATTGCAATTTTAAAAGCACCACATGCAGTTTGGTAATTCCTGCTGAAATCGCTGTAGGGTATGGAGGTAAAGGACGGCTACAAATCGCAGCAAACGAAAATGTATTTCACGATAAGTATATTCAAATGATCTAATGACCATACTTCATTGAAAAAAATACGGCAAACTGGGATCTGAAATAATAACCCGTAAAATACGGGATAGTATTTTACAGTACACCACTCCAAACACCACAGAATTATCTCGACTCGTCGTTTAATCTCTCAAGTTACTTTAATTGATTGTTATAAATAATCGTTGCATTCCTATAAACAGATATTAAAAAACACATGCATACATTGAAATAATCGGCGAAATGATTATAATAAAAATTATTATGAAATTATTTTATCTCAAAATTTGAATTATTTCAAAGTTTTCATGAATATCCAAAAACGACAAAAAATATCAGAAGAAAGAGAGTACAATTTTTGAGATGAAAACAATTCAGCAAACAGTTGAGAGTGCAATTTTTATTGGTTTCGTTAAGAACGAGCCATGGAATGTCTTAATTTGACTTTATATGTACTATACAGGGTGTCCTGTAAGTCATATTTCCGCTTTCATCTCATCAGCCGTAGAGGTGAGATTCCAATTTAAAAAAATTCTCAAAAAAAGTTCAAAAATGTATCAGTTTTCAGAGTGGAGAACGCAGTGTTACAACTTTGAACACTTTTGCATAATTCAGAACAATACAATACATTGCAAATTCTGCCTTGGAGATAGCTACTGAACCAATCCACAAGATAACAATTAAAACCAAATGTTCTTAATTTTTCTAATAAAATAATATGCTGAATTTTATCGAATGCCTCAGCAAAATCAGTATAGATGGCATTCAATCGGGTATCTCCATTAATTGCTTCAGTTATGCTGAGGTTGAGATTCATCAAATTGGTCACATTAGATCTTTTGGACATGAACCCATGTTGATTGACTGATATGAGTTTATCAATTTGCGGCTGTATTCTAGCATGTATAACGGATTCAAAAATTTTTGAAAAACAAGAAATAATTGTCACCGGTCTATAGTTCTATCCTGTTGGTGAGTGATGGAGGAGTTGAGAAAAATCATGGTTATGCTAGTTAAAATAAAATATTTATTACTATATAATTTATAAGCTTAACAAATTCAGGACGGTTGTTATTGCGTGTTCATTCCGCGGTTACTGCCAGAGGAAGTGTCTGTTTCTCGCCAAGCGAGATCAAATCTTGCCAAACATCGGTGGCTTGGCGGGATATACAATAGTTCGTTAGACAGGCATATTCCCTTTCTTATAAATTGGAATTATTTTGGATTTTTCTCCACCTCTTTTCAATGTGGAAAGACTAGGCTTTATAGACAAGTTAAAAATGATAATAATGGATACACAAAAAAAAAAAAAAAATCAACACAAGCTTTAACAATGTAAATAGGACTCCCATCAAGACCTATTTGTATTCTTGAGGTCATCGATATATTTCTTAATTTCATCAGCTGTAATGTTATTCACGTTCACTATGGCATTTTCATTTGAACATCGAATTGATGATCTGATATCGACGGTTTATCAAGATTATTGGTGGACAAAATCGATCCAAAATATTCTGCGGATGCATCAGCAATATCAGAATCAGTGGACAAAATATTGTATTGATACGTCATAGATTGGAATTTTCTTCTTAGTTCAAGTTTTACAAAATGACCAAAAACATTCAGGATTTCGCTTCAATGTTTCTGATATATTGATTGTAGTCATCGTTTACATCACATTTAATTCTACTCCTATAAGGCCGGGATTACATTATAAAAGTTTGATAAAATTCCTTTTATAAAACTTTAAAAACTAAGCCAATAAACCTCATAGGTTACGTTCGAGCATAGGCATATACAACCGATAATCTTACTACTTGAATTTTTCGAATTTTATAAAACAACATTTATAAAACTTTTATAGTGTAATCCCGGCCTAAGACTGGTATTGATTAGCTTGGGATTAAACATAATCTTGGTTGAAAAATATTAATTCTCGGTTTATGACGAAATTAATAAATTAGAATTTATAAAGAACTAGCTATAATACCCGGCGCTGCCCGGGTTTTCTTCAATGAACCTTTTTTGGATCACGTGATATCTCCCTCTCTTTTTCTTGAGGGACGTACAAACCGTGTCCAAGTTAACCAATATGGCGACCTGCGCGATTCATGAAATAAACAAATATAGATTTACACAGAAACGTAGAAATGAATATAATTTTTTTTTTTTTAAGGGGCGCTAGGTATTTCAACCCCCTTCCCCCTTGAATTTCAAGTTATCCTGTTCCAGCTTCCAAAAATCCTTAGTTAAAGCTGTGGAATTTTTTCAATGCACTTTTCATGGGCTCATAACTAATTTTAAAATATCCTAACCCACATGAATTTATGCAAATAAATATCAAAAGAGACAATATGGAGACATTAATTTTCATACTTGAGAAGATATAAATGAAATCAATGATATTGCTTGAATATCCAACTCAAAAGTATAGGTTTGGCTAATTACTTCGTATTTAATCTCCTGGGCTTCGTATATCTCTAAGCGAACTGAATATTTCAAAAATCGAGAATTCAATACAATTTTTAAAATTATTGATGGGGCGGAAAATCCCACTACTTTCCGCATTTCTACAGTAAAATCTACAATTTTAGCACTGATTTCTATGAGGATCACCCTTTTCCTGACTCTCAAAGCGATGCTGATGATGATTATGACGTCTATTCAAAAAGCCTCATTATTGAGAGTATATTGAAAATGTGGCGAACCATTATAAAGGCATAAACTATTATACATATACTAACAGGATTAAAGAAGTGACAAACCGTTGTAAAGGCATATACACGTCTGAAACGCATTGCTAGGGAACCACGGTAACCGAAGTAAACGTTCGGAAAGTGATTGTTGAGGCCCAAAAACCATTGTTTTGTCCAAACCGGACAGTTTTTTGCCCGTTTAGGGCATTTGCCCTGGTCTGGCGAAATTTTAAAGTAGCCTATCGTTCAAGTCGGGTCCCATTTGGTACATATGCAAAATTTGGCGACGATCGATCTAAAATTGTAGATTTATATAGAGAACATACACACACACACACACACACACACAGAAAATCAATCTTATATATATAGATTAGAATTTGCCTGATTTTACTGTCCGCTATCGAGAGTGTCCGCTAATGGAGAGTAAAATACATTAAATCCTTATTCCACTTGAGCGGGTATCTGAAAAATGTCCATTAACGGGGAGCTTCCACAAAATTAACATTCTCAAAATTCATAGTGCGATGAGAAATAAGGATATGTGGATAAGGCCGGGATTACACTACAAAAGTTTTCTAAAAGTTATTTTATAAAATTTGAAAAATTCAGCCAATAAGATTATTGGTTGCATTTGCGCAAATGCAACCTATGAGCTTTATTGATTGGATTTTTCAAGTTTTAAAAAATCGATTTTATCAAACTTTTATAGTGTAATCCTGGCTTAAGAAAATATTAATTGGCAATTTTGGAAATAAAAATGTTATCTAAATTTTTTGTATGAAATTATAAAAAGTCACAACTCACCCGACGGAGAAGCAGCTGAAGGTGATGTTGATCCAATAAATAAATTCTGATTTATCCAATGTTCAGTTTTCGCCTGTTTTATAGTCGACTTAATTTCGCTTTTACCGTCCTCGTGTGTTTATGTTACACAACAAGACAACCTTATCTTCACACAAGTTCATTTCCATCATAATATATTTTTTTAAGAAGTGATTTTGTTTCCAATTTTTTTCAGCTACTGTGTTTCATAATCTCTGAAAAGAGAGAAAAATTGAATAATATTTTACAGAAACAAACTTCAAAATTAGAGAGAAAACAGACACTGTAAAAATTTCTTTATAGAAGATAATTTTTCTTGTTTGAAAACAAACATTTTCATCTTCTAAGAATTTTATTAATGAATGTACAAGTTTTAAATTAAAAAATAAATGTTCTTCGCAATATTGAAATTTTAAGTAAGTCTCTATCCAATTATGAAAATAAATTTACGTACAGGATTTTTGGAATCCTGAATAATTTTTAAAAATCCTATTTGAATTACTGGATTATGATTTTTATTTGAATAATAGAACAATTTTTTTGATGTTTCAAAATTACAAAAAATGTCGTTTCATTAGCTTTTGATTAATTTTGTTGCTAATTTTTTAAATTTACCTTCACTTATACAGGGTGATTTAAAACTCGACTTACAAACTCTTAGGGGAGGTAGAAAACACAAAAATAAAATTGAATCACGTAGCAATGTATGACATGAAACCCCAACCTGATCAGCTGGAGGATAAACAAAGATGCAGAAATGACAAGTGAATACTGGGTGGGAAAACTCTTTACTTAGCGATAATTTACATGAGGACGGTACGTGTACACATTAAGTTTCACAACAAGTGTTCAAAGTTCTTACCATCCGCAGTTATGCACGCTTCACAACAGCTCTCCGTACGCAGTTGGAACTTTAAATGACTAGAGAAGCATTCCAAGTACTGCGTTCTGGCGAACAGCGCCCTCCAGCGGATAACAATACCATCAAGCGTGTGTAACTGTGGATAGTGAGAACTTTCAGCACTTATTGCGGAAACTTAACGTATACACGTACTGTCCTCGTGTAAAGTAACGCTAAATAAAGAGTTCTTCCACCCATTATTGGCTTGTCATTTCGCATTGTCCCTTACCAATCGATACTGTAAAAGCAGATGGTTGGCAGGAATTAATAAATCATGGTCCATCCTATCCATCCCGTTGAATATTTTGAACACTTCGATCATATTTCCCCGACACCAACGAGGATACGCGTAGCTCTTCCCTGCACCTCCTTCAACCAAGTCTATGTCCCTCTGTAGGTATGGTCTCCAAAACCTTACAGGACGAACTAAGCCTCGGAAAAGCGGAAGAATGACTGTAGGAGAACGCGAAGAGACCTTTTTGAAAGTAAAACCGAGCATTCCATTCGCATTTTTGACCACCGCTGAACAATGTTCAGAAAACCTAAGCCGCTCATAAATAAGAGAATATCCAGATCGGTCACCTCATATTGCATCCAGGGGATAGCGACATCATTCAACTCGTAAGAGAAACGTGGGTTGAATGCACTGAATGCACTTGTCAACGCTAAACTTCATGTTCCATTCATTTGCCCTTGTTCCAATCCTGTTCAAGTGGATCTGGACAAACAACCTATCGCTTTGATTCCCACTACCCCCCCCCCATTAGCTGCATGTCATCTGCGAATTTGCTAACAATCTCATCGATACCCCTGATCAAGTTTATCGATAAGTAGTGAAAAAAGTATGGGGCTAAGGACACTTCCTTGAGCAACTTCACTAGTAACGCCTGTCCAAATTATTTCTGTCAAATTAATTATATGCTCGTTTATTTCTTATAATTATTAATAAACGGAAAAGCCACAATATATTCCATTAATATTAATAATCATGATGGTCCAACAATATTTATTAGTAGATAATAAATAACTATCACATTTCATAAAAAAATAATACCCGAAAAAGTTGAAAGGTATCATGGCTCTCAACATGGACTGAAAGCCTCAAAACTATGCTATAGTAGAAATGTCATTAAAAATATTAGTTAACCATTGATTTATTTGCACTTTAATACACATATTTTATATTGCATATACTATGATGTCAAAAGGCAATTTTAACATATGTCTGATACTTATACTCTTGCAATTTTTTAAATGTTAAGGAAAATGTATTATTAACACCATGTGTGCATGATAACATAGCATGACAGCAACGTAATCGATCAAAAGTGCATTCAAAATAAAGAGAGCTGTTCACTTTTTGCAGAATGTGGCAAAATATTGAGACTTCATTGACTCACTCTTATTTTAAATCGAATTTAAAATTAAAATTTGTAAAAATTGAATTCATTTTTTCTTATAAATAAAGTATTTATGAATGAATCCCAAACATTTCTCGTCAATTTATGAACAGTGTTTCTCAACCTATCTGACAACAAACAAAAACCAGTGAAATGTCTAAAACAATTGGACGGACCACTCGTGTCCCGTATTACGGGACATTCTTCTAACTTCCGTCAAGATTTTTTTTATACATTCCGTTTTTTTTCGAAGATACACACACACAACAGCGTTTTCATAATATGGATATTACTATGGTAATTATGGCAAAAGTTATAAATATTTATCTCACACATACTTGTTGCATTTCAGGTTTTGTCCGCAATTTCTTTGGAGTTTCAAATAAGATTGAATGATTCTGTGCCTGATTCTGCCAATGTTTTTGATGAAAATTGCCGACTATCCCGTATTTTACTGGTTATTATTTCAGATCCCAGTTTGCCGTATTTTTTTCAATGAAATATGGTCATTAGAACATTTGAATATATTTATTGTGAAATACATTTTCGTTTGCTGCGATTTGTAGCCGTCCTTTACCTCCACACCCTACAGCGATTTCCGCAGGAATTACCAAACTGCATGTGGTGCTTTTAAAATTGAAATTTTTTGGCAAAATTTAGTGATATCCCTTATTTAGGGTCACTGTTTTCCACATTCCCTTCAATGATGTATGGTAAACCAAAACCGAATAAGATGTCATTAGGAATATTTCATATCTTCATAAAGGGTGCTTGATGACATAAGCTTCAGTGAACCCCCCCCCCCCTTGTCATCAAAAGTCAGCAAATCGGAAACCTCGCCATCGATGCTGACGTAATACTTGAATGACCCCCTTTCTGAAATGGACTCGTCCAAATTTTTAATGCTCACCTAACCCCCATAATCTCTTACCATTCAGTTCCTATATTGTATTGTTACAAATAACAGTAAAGCTTGAGGAAAAACTTTTGAAATCCCATTCATGGAGCATCTACGCTTGTCTTTCTTTTATAGTATATACCCATGTCTTTCAAATAGAGATATAACCCTCTCTTATCTCTTTTATATACCCATGCCCTCCATCTCGGCCGTCTCCGGCCGTTTCGGCTCTTTGCTTGCAAAGCCGTCTACAGCCGTTATGGCTGGTAAAGAGTTAACTCTTTACCAGCCATAACGGCCGTAGACGGCTGTTAAGCTACTTAATTGTTACTTTACGGCTTAAGTTACTTTAATTGATTAATATAATTTATCGTTGCATTCCGAAACAGCTATAAAAAACCACGTGGATGCATTGAAATAATCAGCGAAATGATTAGAATAAGAATTATTGTGAAATTATTTTATCTCGAAATTTGAATTATTTCAAAATTTTCATGAATATCCAAAAACGACAAAAAGTATCAGGAGTAAGGGAATACAATTTTTGAGATTAAAACAATGCAACAAACAGTTGAGAGTAAAATTTTTTTAGATTTCGTGAAGAATGAGCCATGGAATGTCTCAATGTGACTTTATATGTACTATACGGGGTGTCCTGCAAGTGATGACGTGACCTTTATCTGGTGTAGGGGACTCATAGTGGCTCTGTAGGGGACTCATAAATTGGGATAATGCTACTTTTTTTTTCCGTTTTTGGCGCACCGAATAAGATACCATTAAGAATATTTCATATCTTCATAAAGGGTGGCTGATGACGTAAGCATCATCCAAACCCCCCCCCTCCCCACCCCCCTGTCATCAAAAGTCAGCAAATCGGGAACCACCCCCCCCCCTCCCCCATCGATGCGGACCTAATACTTGAATGACCCCATTCTTCGCACACAAATTTCTTCTAAGAAATACTATATTTAAGAATCCAAAACCAATTTCTACTCAAAAAAAAAAAATCATTCTCGTAATATCTTAAGATATTTCCCGTTTTTACCGATGTTGAAATGGAGAAGACACTTGTTATGTATATTTATTTATTTATTTTTTTCTCCTTGAAATAAATGTTCAAAATAGGGGAATATGATAACCATATATTCCCTAATATATCGAGAAAAAAATAAATAAATAAAATGAAAATATCGCCGGCCATTTCTCGAGAGTATCCCCCAATGTCCATATCAGCCTTTGAAAACGCGGCTGCATTTGCTGGCAACGGTCCCATGAGTACACCATTACGAACACTAACACAGGAAAATAAATAAATAATATAACAATGAAAAAAAAAAGTCTCTCTCTCTCTCTCTCTTATATACCTTCAATACCATAAAATGATAATAATAATAATAATAATAATATAATAATAATAATAAAAGAAATGGCTGACTGCAAGCGTCTGGAACCGGCAAAAAAAAATGATAATAACACGAAAAAAAAATTTTCCAAAATAACGTAAATGTGAGTTTTTAGGTTAAAAAACAAAAAACAAAAAATTGAAAAATTTCTCTTGAGGACGCCGTAAACCGTAACGAAATGCACGTACAAAAAATTTCTTACAATGTATATATATTTATTTATTTTTCTCAATTTTATTCTCAAGAAAGAAAATATCTTCCCGAATAACAATACGGAAATGAAAAACGAAGATTCCGCTATTTTTTTTTTCTTAATTTTTCCTTTCATCTTACAAGAAAATCTCAACATATATATATATAAAGGAACAGGAAACAAAACTTTTTACTCCGGCAACAAAATTTCACTTCTTAGTAAGGAAAAGAAAAAGGAGCAATGATTTTGTACTAAGAAACAGCGGAAAAAATTGCACAAAAAAGGAATAATATGGAGTTCTTGAGCCGCATAAACCAAAGGGAAAAGCAAAGTTATGTCGTTGTAAGTAAAGAGTTATTACGTAAATTGTGATCTCGAATATTATCTACACAAAAATACCGAAAGAAAAATTTGAAATTATGGAAAATATGCAAATGTCTCGAGAGGTAGGAAATGAAATTTTTCCGCAGTTTTTTTTTTTCCTTAAAAAAATTATTATAATTCATTTTTTTTTTTATACTTTCTAAAGAATTTCGATAACGTAAAATGATACTGAATGAGAGTCTTAGAAATCGTTTTGGGTTATCTGTTTTCTTACTACGTATTACTGATTGTATTATTGGAATATTTTTGGATAGATAATATTAGCTGGAACGTTATTGCAAATCCTCGTTATTGCAAAAGCTAGAACAGTGCTAAAAATCTTCTATTAGCTGTAATATAGCAATAAAAATCTTCTATTAGCCAGAACATAGCGCTAAAAATCTGTTAGCTAGAACATTGTAGGAAGCTGTCACTATCAGATGAAAAATATTGATGAAAATCTTCCATTAGCTGAAATATTAATGGAAATCTTCCATTAGCTGAAATATTAATGGAAATCTTCCATTAGCTTAAATATTAATGAAAATCTTCCATTAGCTGAAATATTAATGAAAATCTTCCATTAGCTGAAATATTGATGGAAATATTCTATTTGTTAGAATATTTCTAGTAATCTTCTGATTGTTAGAACATTTCTAGTAATCTTCTGATTGTTAGAACATTTCTAGTAATCTTTTGATAGTTAGAACATTTCTAGTAATCTTCTGATAGTTAGGACATTTCTAGTAATCTTCTGATAGTTAGAACATTTCTAGTAATCTTCTGATAGTTAGAACATTTCTAGTAATCTTCTGATAGTTAGAACATTTCTAGTAATCTTCTGATAGTTAGAACATTTCTAGTAATCTTCTGATAGTTAGAACATTTCGAATAATCTTCTGATAGTTAGAACATTCCCTAAAAAACTTCTATTTACTAGAATATTGATAGGCATCTATTAGCCAGAACAAAGACATAATATGTCTATCAATATTAGAATTACATTAGAGAACATTATTAGAAATCCTCTATAAGCTGAAGCATTGTTGGAAACGCAATGTTTGCCTGAACATTGTTGGAAACCCAATATTGGCTGGAATTTTGTGTGTGTGTGATGACAATATTCCATTAGCCAGAACATTGCTAGAGTGGAAAATCCATTATTACCGGAAACATTCTCAGAAATGTGTCAACAGTTAGAGCATAGTTAGAAATAATTTTTTAGTTGAATCCCATTTTTTGCGCCTACAAAATGTTCTTACTATATACACATATATATTTCAATTTTGCTCTCAAGAAAGAAAATATCTTCTAGAATAACAATACGGAAATGAAAAACGAAGATTTTCCTATATTTTTAATGAAAATTTCTCTTTACCTTACAAGAAAAATCTCAACACATATATACATAAAGGAACAGGAAACAAAACTTTTTACTCCAGCAACAAAATTTCACTTCTTAGTAAGGAAAGAAAAAGGAGCAATGATTTTGTACCAAGAAAGAGCGGAAAAATTGTACAAAAAAGGATAATATGGAGTTCTTGAGCCGCGTAAACCAAAGGGAAAAGCAAAGTTATGTCGTTGTAAGTAAAGAGTTATTACGTAAATTGTGATCTCGAATATTATCTACACAAAAATACCGAAAGAAAAATTTGAAATTATGGAAAATATGCAAATGTCTCGAGAGGTAGAAAATGAAATTTTTCCGCAATTTTTTTTTTCCTTAAAAAACTTATTATATTTCATTTTTTTTATACTTTCTAAAGAATTTCGATAACGTAAAATGATACTGAATGAGATTCTTAGAAATCGTTTTGTGTTATCTGTTTTCTTACTATGTATTACTGATAATATTACTGGAATATTTTTGGATAAATAATATTAGCTGGAACATTGTTGCAAATCCTCTATAAGCTTTAACTACAAATCTTCTATTAGATAGAATATAGCGCTAAAAATCGCATATTATCTAGAACATTGTAGGAAAACCCCACTATCAGCTGAAATATTGGTGAAAATCTTTCATTAGCTGAAATATTGATGAAAATCTCTCATTAGCTGGAATATTGATGAAAATCTCTCATTAGCTGGAATATTGATGAAAATCTTTCATTAGCTGAAATATTGATAAAAATCTTTCATAAGCTAAAATATTGATGAAAATTTTTCATTAGCTGAAATATTGATGAAAATCTTCGGATAGTTAGAATATTCCCTTAAAAATCTTTTATTAGCTAGAATATTCCCTTAAAAATCTTTTATTAGCTAGAATATTCCCTTAAAAATCTTTTATTAGCTAGAATATTCCCTTAAAAATCTTTTATTAGCTAGAATATTCCCTTAAAAATCTTTTATTAGCTAGAATATTGATAGGCATCTATTAGCGAGAACAAAGATTAATATTGATAGACATGATATATCTATCAATTTTAGAATTACATTAGAGAGCATTATTAGAAATCCTCTATATACTGAACCATTGTTGGAAACGCAATGTTAGCTTGGACATTGTTGGAAACCTAACATTCGCTGGAATTTTGATGACAGTATTCTAATAGCCAGAACATTGCTGGAGTGGAAATCACCTATTAGCGGAAACATTCTCAGAAATGTGTCAACAGTCAGAGCATTGTTAGAAATCATTTTATTAGATGAAACACATTTTTTGCACGAACAAAATTTTCTTACTATATATACATATATCTTTAAATTTTGTTCTGAAGAAAGAAAATATCTTCAAGAATAACAATACGGAAATGAAAAACGAAGATTTTCTTATATTTTTAATGAAAATTTCTCTTTACCTTTTACTAGAAGAATCCCAACACACATATATATATATATACTTACATAAAAGAACAGGAAACAAAACTTTTTACTCTAACAACAAAATTCCACTTCTTAGTACAAGAAACAACAATGATTCTGTGCAAAGAAAGAGCGAAAAAAATTGTAAAAATAGAATAACATGGAATACTTGAGTCGCATAAACCAAGAGAGCAAAGAAATAAGCAAAGTCATGTCATTGTAAGTAAATAGTTATTACATAAACTGTGATCTTGAATATTATCTACAAAGGATACCCAAAGAAAAGTAAGAAATTATGAAAAAAATATGTAAATGGGTGGAAATCTAGGAAATGAAATTTTTTGTCCATTTATTTATTTTTTAAAAAAATATTTTTTTTTTCTTTTTTTCCATACTTTTTAAGAATTATGATAATGTGCGATTTCGGTTTTCTTTGTTTTTAGTATTTATTATTAGTTATATTTGAAATAATTGCGGATAAATACAGGATGTTACTCTTATCGTTGACTAATAGCTAGTTACGGTTTAGTAAGTCTTATAGGAAATTTGTCGAAAAGGGGTCGTTGTGGGAAAGCTGCCATCAGCTAGAACTTTGTTGAAAAAACGCAATATTTTAATTTATTTATTTACACACATCTCAACAGTCAAGCATTGTCCAATTATGAGATGGCTTTATGTAATATAATCATGACCTCCAATAATATAATTATTAGAAGACAAACACAATAAAATACAAATACGTAAACAATCGGAAGGATGATTAAAAGCGAGATACGTAAAATACATAAAAACCTGATGCGGAAATTCAAGACTGATAAAGGTAAATAATAGTGGTGGCAGGTAAATAATAGCGACTTCTATCCGCTGGAACCTTGTCGGAATACCAATATTATTTAGGACACTGCTGGAATATTTCTATCGTCTGGAACATTGTTGGCAACCCAATGTTAGCTAGAAAATAGCTAGAAATCTATAATCTGGAGACATTCTCAGAAATCTTTTATCAGTTTCAACATTGTTCGAGATCCTCTATTACGCGGAACATTGTTGGAATCCAATATTAGGTAGCACAATGATGGATACTCTATTAGCTACAACACAATGTGGCTGCGGTTGGAGTTATTCAGATACTCGGTAAGTCACACAAAGGCAAAAAAGTTCCTGTGGCATTAAGACTATTTGATTCTTTGTCAAGGTCTGTTATAAATTATGCTGCTCCAATTTGGTCACTGGTTCCACATTGAAAAAGTGCAAGATTTGTTTCTCCGTAAATTATTCCCAACGTCCACATATTGTCCCGGCTATATACTCAGACTTGAATCAACCATCCAATATCAATTTCTCTTCTATTACCCTCTTTTTCTGGTATAAAATTTTAATCCTCTCAGATAACCGACTCCCCGAGATCTGTTACAATGTTCTTTTAAGACGCCCTCCACTGCATAATGGCCGCAACTGGGCTTTTGATATTTTGAATCTGCTACATACAGTCGCCCCCCCCCCCGCCCCCGTATTCGCGGTTTTGGAATTTTTTTTTGGCAACGCTCAGCAATCGTCATTCACGTGTTTTGCTTACGAAATTTGAGATGTGCGTGTTTAGGATGGCTCATTTTCCTAGTGCTACTGATAATGCTTCGAAAAGTAAAACAAAACGTGGAAACTTTACAAGAAAAATTGGGTATATTGACTGTTCTTGGCGAAAGTAAGTCAATTGCTGCTGGGGCGCACCATTACGGAATCAATTAAGAAAAGGGAATCTCTGAAATTCGAGCAACCGTGGCCGTAGCTACCTGCACCTTTGTCAGAGAAAACTTTGCATCGCCTACGGGATCCATGTGTTTCTCGTACAGAAAATGTTGTGTTTTTTTTTTCTTTGTGGGTACAAGATTGCTACAAAAAGGGTATTGCAATTGATTGTAATATTATGACGGAAAACGTTTTACTGATCTGTAAAGGAAAGGGATGGTGAATCGTATATTTCATCAGAATTTTATGCACGCAAAGGGTGGTTTCATAGATAGAGTCGCTCACAACCCCGGACTGATGCAAAGAAACATACTTCCGTTACCTCAAAAGAGGCAGGTTTTTGTGGGAAAAAGTTAGCAAAGATTTATAGCATTGCCATCCCCCCCCCAGCCCCGTGCTCGCAAGTAACGAATCACTCGCGTCGTTCTCCCCATGAAGACAGCTATCAACTTGATGTTAACGTACAAGACATTTGACTAAAAAAATGGATAGCTGAACCCAATGACTAGAGAGAAAAATTTCACGTCAAAATTTTTATAGCGGGAATTACTCGCTGAGCGTAGACAAAAGAGTCGAATTCAAAAATGAACCGGCAACGAGAGCAGAGGAGGACAGAGAAATGGCGGAGCCAATCGCAAACGAGAACGTGATAGTGATGCTGATGGAGAATAAATAACTATTGTAGAAACTGTTGCCAGATTTTTGAGAAGGGTGGTGTGCTAGTTAGGTCGTTGACCAACTGGTTTGTGTTTCTGGAATAATTCGAAGAAGTCCAAGAGGGGCATTTTTGAGTGATTTTGGCAGAATAGAAGTCAAATTTATGGTCAAAGGACCAGCAGTGTTGGGCTATGGATGAGCGGTTAAAGTCTTGGTTGGTTACGTATCTCCTATGCTCATTTAAACGGTATTTGAGGGCACGTTTAGTCTGGCCTATATATGATATTCCGCATTAACATGAAATGCTGTAGATGCCCCAGTTGTTGAGTAGGTCAATGGGATCTTTTAATGAGACCCCCTTAAGGAAACCCCCCTTTTCGACGAAAATTGTATCCCGAAAATAAGCGGGGGTTTCTTCTCATTTAAACGGTATTTGAGGGCAATACTATCATGGATAGTATTGAATATACAGTAAAACCTCCCCTAACGGCCACCTCCGAACAACGGCCGCATTTTTTAGAACAACGATTCCTGAACAACGGCACTCTGGACATGGAGTCTGAAAAAAAAAAAAAAAAACATGTATATCGCTTTAAGAAAAATAATGTTCAAGCTGATTTTCAAGGGCGTTTTTTTCTCCCCGCCCCCCCCCCCTAACTTTATGGGGGAAAGGTAATACTATGTATGCTTTCTTTTACCGGGTACAAATGCTAGATGGGTTTATTGAAGGCCGTGGAGACGGGAAAAAAAAGCCACTTAAGTGATCTGCAGTTGTGCTGCGGCCTAATCTAGTGATCTCCAAATGCACCGAGGGTGACTTAAGTTGTCTGTAAATGTGCTGCGAGTCACTGAAATGATCTGAGAATGTGCAACTTGGTTCATTCTTACAAAATCAGGCTTGAGATCGTGGGGCCTTAGAGTGATTTAACGCCACCCTTTAACGTCTAATTGCATTTATTTCTCGAAAATTCCTGTAAGTAATACACACACGCACACACACACACACACACACACGTTTCCGAATAAGCATATCAATACATACAACGATACAAATAAGTGGGGAAAAAAAATTCCATTTGAAATAGCTTGGATTGATATAATTGCGTTAAATCATTTAGCGGAGAAGAAAGAAGAAAAATCAATTTTTTTAGGAGCGAAGTTCTTGAATTACTTGGTGTATAAAAAATTTCTCGTGAATTCACACATAAATATATAAGAAATATCGAAGTTTTTTTCTTTCTTTTGCTTCTTTTTTTCAATCATCTATCTACTTTAAGAAAATGGAAGTCGAGAAGAAGTAATTTCCGAGAAAAGTCATCACAAAAATACTCTCGCGAAATTCTTACTTATACTTATCGGAGCGTGGAAACAATTCCGATTTTTCTCGTTTTTGTGTGTGTTTCCGCGATTCTTCTTTTCCTTTTCCCCCCTATTTTTGCGGTAAATTATTTCCTATTTTTCTTCAAGCCAACGAATCAGCTCGTGAAATGATCTAAATAAACGAAAAAAAAATTTTATATTAAAAAAAACACAAAATGAAACCATTTGTATTTTTTTCGAAATTTCAAAAATATCGATATTCGTTTAGAAATACGATATCGGATATTATACGATTTCATTTTTTTAATGTTCCGTTCCGTCTATAATAGCGTTTCTCGACCTGTGGTCCGCGGCGAGGGCGTAGGCGGTCCGCACGCAGACTTAATAAGTCGATACTGACTGAATGGAAAAATTTATCATTTGTTGGAATGTACCTTCATATTTAGGTTTACCATTCATCATCAAGAAAAATGCTGGAAATTGCGATCCTAAGTAAGGGGGCCGTTCAAGTATTACGCCAGAAGTTTTTCAGCCATGTTTGACCACCTCCCCCCTTGTAAGCCTCCCTTCCACCTTTCACATATTGGTGGGATCGGAGACTGTACGCGGGGAGGGGGGGCATGGGGCCCCCCAACAAAGGATCAAGAAATCATTTTCTTAAAATGCAAAAAATATTTTTTTTTTATTAAAATTGTGAAAGAAAATACCTTTACATGTTATTATAATCAATTTCTGTTACTTTCAATGCTATTCGGAGTCTGAGAACTCAAAATTTCCTTTTAAGAAATTCATTGTGACCAACTCTCTAAGCCATATAGGCCTAATGATAAATCCTTGGCCCATGGACTAAATGTGGCCCGGGGGGTTATCTAATGTGGCCTGTCTCCTCAAACCTAATTTTGTAAAAATGAATTAAGCGGCACATTCACAGATCGCTTAGGTGACCGATGGCACAATTCCAGAGCATTTAGGCGGCCCGTGGCACATTTTCAGATCTGACAAGTAGTCCCGTGGCACATTCACAGATCACTTAAGCGACGCGCGACACAGTTCCAGAACACTTAAGTGATCCGTGGCGCATTTAGAAATCCCTTGAGTGACAGTTGGCGCAGTTTTAGAGCACTTAAGTGACCCCAAGTGCGGCTCTACATCACTCAAGTTACACCCGGCACATTCCCAGACTACTTCAGTGATCCGCGGCATAATTACGGATCAATTGAATGATGCGTGGCGCAGTTCGAGAGTACTTAGGCGGCCCAAACACATTTCTAGCTCACTTGAAGGGTCCACGAAACATCCAAGAGATCACTAAAGTGGCTCTCTCGGAGACTTATCAATAGGGAGATTGTTTGTTCAGGCGCCCGCAAACCACAGTTCAGGATGTCGTTAAGAATATTTCATATTTTTATAAAGGGTGGTTGATGACGTAAGCATCATCGAAATTCCTCCCTCCCCACTTTGCATCAGAAGTCGGCAAATAGGAACCCCCCCCCCCCTAACGATGCTGACGTAATACTTGAATGACTCCTATGGGATGTCACTAATTGTAGGCAAAAGAGATGCAATTTACGAAAAGTTAGGTAATTACTGCAAAAATAGGTGAAGGTTGGGGGGAAATAAAGGGCTGCTACAAATCGTGGTAAACAAGGATTTGTTTGACAAAAAAAAACAATTCGAATAACTAGATGGCCATATTTAATTGGGAAAAATAAGAGGAACTGCTGTCATAAATATGATAAAATACTAGACGTCACCAATCGCGATCAAAAACGTTCCCATAAGTCGACAAAATCCCCTAGTGCAGTTAAAATCGATTTACTGAATCTCACTGAAAATTTAATTCACCAAACAAAAAAAAAACATGTGTCAATTGAATATATTTACCTGACTATAACTAATTAGGATAATTAGAATGATAATTGTCATGTAGCTCTCAATCACCAACCTTCCAATCTCCCATCTTTTATTTCGGTACAAAGTATAAATTCAAGTGAAAGTTGTTGCAAATCGGGAAAAATGGGACATTGTAGGAAAAAAGTTAGGACTGAAAAAAAACCACGAGTATGTCCCGTAAAATACGGATCACATTGTCACCTAATATATTCCATTTCCTATCCCGGAATAGCAGAAATAACACACATCTGGCCCGCGGACTGACAAGGTCGCACATCAATATTTTACAGCCTCGATGGCCAAAGAAGAGATGCTCAAAATGTTCGGAATGAGGATTCAGTTTGTATTTTGTGTGGGAAATGCAGTTCCCATATCATCGCAGAATCGATTAATAGCCGCTATGATGATCGATTCTTAATTGATTATTAAAAGAAAACCAATTCCAACCTAGACAGAGTAACAGACGCCAAAAGAGCAACAGGTGCGAGCATTCTGGGAAAAGTTGTAAAACTTTATCCCTTTCATTCCCACACACACACACGGAGAATATCCTTTTCTTCCTTCAGTTCTTCAGAATCGAAAGTGTTCCGCAACCTACTGATGGAAATTCTCCAATTTCTACCATCAATCGAATTTGCTCTCTCCTTTCCCAACGTAATGAAAGAAGTGGTTCACCGCAGAACAAGATTCACCATTTTTCACCTTTTTTTTCCCCCTCACCGATTTTAATCTCCCTTCTCTCTCTCTTATACCTAACAAAAAACCGATAATAGGACTGATTTCCGGTAAACCCGGTTTTTTTTACTCCGGTTTTTCTATTTTTTTTCCCCCTCTATGATTTGGTCGTTTTTCAATCGGCAAAGAGAAGGTGCTAACGAGGTAGCACGACCGAACCTCACTCACCACGGCCTTTCTTCTGGAAAAGTTCCAAACTGGCAAAGTTCCCATTGCTGCTGCAACACACACACACGCGAAACTTTCACACACACACACACGGAACGGATTCTAGATAAGTTGGAAGAATTGAATTTCCATACAACGCCGGCTTTTTTTTCGGTTTCGGATGCTTTGTGTCAAACGGAAGAAAAAAAAATATTCTTAAAAATATATATATTTTTATGTACAAGACTTTTCTAGGTTTTGGAGTCTTCCATCATTTTTCACTGGGTCGAGGTTCATGTATTTTTTATAAATCGAGAAAGTGATCAACTCCGGCAAATAAATTAGCTTAGTGAAGATTCTGAATGTTTCTGTGAGTCTTTCGATATGAAAGTGGTTTTGATAACGAAGATGCTCTTCAGAAAATTGTATTTAACATTTGGATCGGAATGGATCCAAGTTTGACGATGTGATATGTTTGGTAGTTTGATGTTTTCATGGAACTTATTATGCTTGAATCACCGTGGAAATCTCTCGGCATTCCCTGTGAGTGTCTAGATATTCACTGTTTTCCAGACACACCCATCCTCCGGGAACGCTTCGATTTCTTCGAGCGGGGTGTGTTTGGTTTTCAAAGGTCAAAGATATTCACTGTCACTATGGAAGTCCCAAGATATCCATCATGAAAGTGTCTAGATATTCATTAGATAGGAATTAATTCTAAACTTTGTCATCCATAAAGGAAAATACAAGTGATGGAAGTAATGCTTTTTTTTTTTTCAATTTCAGGGGTTGTAATGTGATAGGCCTTCTCGTGGTGCAGCACTCTGGGTAACGCCAAATCTATCACACGTAATTGTCATCGCATTTTTCGGCTCATATCATTCACTTTCAATAGCCCAGATTACATGTTTATTTCTACACATTTACAGTACTTGCCTTGCGTCTAGTTTCGTCCTGTTCTTGTCTTTTATGTGCAACCCCTCATTCATTCATTTTGAAAGTGCTTAGACATTCACTGTCGAAGTGTCTAGATTTTCAATGTAATGTATCTCCCAGATATTCGCTTTCAAAGTCTATTGATATTCGCTTTCAAAGTCTATTGATATTCGCTTTCAAAGTCTATTGATATTCGCTTTCAAAGTCTATTGATATTCGCTTTCAAAGTCTATTGATATTCCCCTTTCAAAGTCTATTGATATTCCCTGTCAAAGTCTATTGATATTCCCTGTCAAAGTCTATTGATTATACTGTCAAAGTCTATTGATTTCTGTCAAAGTCTATTGATTATACTGTCAAAGTCTATTGATTATACTGTCAAAGTCTATTGATTATACTGTCAAAGTCTATTGATTATACTGTCAAAGTCTATTGATTATACTGTCAAAGTCTATTGATTATACTGTCAAAGTCTATTGATTATACTGTCAAAGTCTATTGATTATACTGTCAAAGTCTATTGATATTTCCTGTCAAAGTCTATTGATATTTCCTGTCAAAGTCTATTGATATTTCCTGTCAAAGTCTATTGATATTTCCTGTCAAAGTATCTAGATATTCACTGAACGTGTTCCCCAGATATTCGCTTTCAAAGTCTATTGATATTCCCTGTCAAAGTCTATTGATATTCCCTGTCAAAGTCTATTGATATTCCCTGTCAAAGTCTATTGATATTCCCTGTCAAAGTCTATTGATATTCCCTGTCAAAGTATATTGATATTCCCTGTCAAAGTCTATCGATATTCCCTGTCAAAGTCTATTGATATTCCCTGTCAAAGTCTATTGATATTCCCTGTCAAAGTCTATTGATATTCCCTGACAAAGTCTCTTGATATTCCCTGTCAAAGTCTCTAGATATTCACTGCAATGTGTTCCCCAGATATTCGCTTTCAAAGTCTCAAGGATATTCACTTTCAAAGTCTCAAGGATATTCACTTTCAAAGTCTCAAGGATATTCACTTTCAAAGTCTCAAGGATATTCACTGTCAAAGTCTCAAGGATATTCACTGTCAAAGTCTCAAGGATATTCACTGTCAAAGTCTCAAGGATATTCACTGTCAAAGTCTCAAGGATATTCACTGTCAAAGTCTCAAGGATATTCACTGTCAAAGTCTCAAGGATATTCACTGTCAAAGTCTCAAGGATATTCACTGTCAAAGTCTCAAGGATATTCACTGTCAAAGTCTCAAGGATATTCACCATGAAGACTCTAGATATTCACCATGAAGACTCTAGATATTCACCATGAAGACTCTAGATATTCACTGTAAATGTCTCCAGATATTTCCTGCAAAGTTTAAAGATAGCACAGAGGCTAGATCAGTTGGAAGCATTTAATTTCCATGTAACGTGGCTTTTCACTTTTGGATGCTTTGTGTCAAACGGAAGAAAAATAAATAAAACATATTGTTTTTTTAAAAATGTACGTGTATATTTTATGTACAAGGTCACTTAGAGTTTAGAGTCTTCCATCATTTGTGACAGGGTCGAGGACCATGAGTTTTTATAAATCAGGTAATCGACTCCGGCAAATAAGTTTGCTCAATGGAGGCTCTGAATGTTTCTGAGTATTTCGATATATCGAGTTGTTCTGATTTTTTTTATATGAAAGTGATTTTGATACTGAAAACGCTTTTCAGAAAATCGTATTGAGCATTTGGACAGTTTGGATCCAAGTTTGACACTGTGGTAAGTTTGCTAGTTTTGATGTTTCGTAGTTCTTCTTAAGCTTACACTGTGAAAGTCTGTCACTGTGTAAGTCTTCAGATATTCCCTACAAAGTCTCAAGACATTCACTACAAAGTCTCAAGACATTCACTACAAAGTCTCAAGACATTCACTACAAAGTCTCAAAATATTCACTATTCACATTAAGATATTCACTCACTCGAGACGAGGGGGTTCTTGTGGTGCTCTCAAGATAAGACACCCAAGACCACTCTCTCCCTCTGGTGAGTGGGACTCGAAGAGAGCCGAAGATGGGAGTATTTGAGTGCAGGGCACCCCCCACCCCATCCCGCTTGATGGGAAAATAAACTCAAGATATGTGAAACTCTTACTACCTGTGAAATCAAGATAAAAATGGAATTCACAGATGTTTGATAAATTATCAGATGTACATGATTAGATGGATGATCAAGATAAAAAAGGAAATTCACAGATGCTCAAGGTATGAAAGAAATTATCAGATATTCAAAATATTTGCAGATGTCCAAAACATCAAAGAAATTCATAGATTCCCAAGATTCAAAGATAAAAGAAATTCGCAAATGTTCAAGGTAGAAAAAAAACTTACAGATGCTCAAAATAATGAAACTTTCACATATGCTCAAGGTGTTCACTGATGCTCGAGGTAATGAAGAAATTCACAGATGCTCAAGATAATGAAGAAATTTACAGATGCTCAAGGTAGTGAAGAAATTTACAGATGCTCAAGATAATGAAGAAATTTACAGATGCTCAAGATAATGAAGAAATTTACAGATGCTCAAGGTAGTGTAGAAATTCACAGATGCTCAAGATAATGAAGAAATTTACAGATGCTCAAGGTAGTGAAGAAATTTACAGATGCTCAAGATAATGAAGAAATTCACAGATGCTTATGATATAAAAAACTTTTGCAGAATATCCACAGATGTTCAAAATATTGAATAAGTGCACATGTTCGCAAAATAAATCCATGTGTCCAAGATATTTAATAAATTCACATTTGCCCAAGATATTGCATAAATTCACATTTGCCCAAGATATTGCATAAATTCACATTTGCCCAAGATATTGCATAAATTCACATTTGCCCAAGATATTGGATAAATTCACATGTGCCCAAGATGAATAACAAATTCACATGTGCCCAAGATGAATAACAAATTCACAGATGCTCAATGTATCGAATAAATTCACAGATGCTCAATGTATCGAATAAATTCACAGATGCTCAATGTATCGAATAAATTCACGAATTCCCATATGATATATAAAAGAATTGACAGATATTTGAATAAAGAAGTTGACAGAAGAATTTCATTAGAGATTGGCAGATGCTCAATTTTTTAAAGATATCCACAAGAGATGGGAAGATGTTCTGTAATTTCACAAAAAAAGGCACAGATGCTGAAGATATCATTTACAGACGCTCAAGTTATCGAAGATATGTGCAGATACTAATGATAACGAAGATATTTAGAAAGATGCCCAAAATACCTAAGTTAGTCCGTTGCAAAGAAGCGCAGAATCTCACACTGAATATCAATCTCAGGCTCTCATTATGTTTACGCACTGTTCAAAGTCAATATCGTAGTAAATGCTGATTTTAGAGGAGAGAGAATCGACTTAAACCTATTCGTAGTTATCCAAGTGGGATAATTACTGTAATTTAATTAGCTCTGCATGTGCAAAACCTTCAACGTATCCCGGAATTAATCGTCCCGACGTACAGATAGAGGACGCAACCTCTCCTACAGAGCTTTTGGTATTTGATTTTGGTAAATAATTCACCTGTTAAAGCTCGAAATAAATCCTTACCAGCATTTTTCGTACTTCACAGAAGTGATATAAGACCTATCAGTATTTAATCTCTTACAGAAACACGCGAAAGCTAATTAGACACGGGTCTGAATCCGAATTCTTTGTCTAATTAGTGTTTAATCTAAGAGTCTTTAATTTCCAATTGTCCAAGATCAATCAGGTTGTAGAAATATATGCTCATAATGACCGAAAACGCATAAGAATCTGAACATTTAAATATAAACATTTCTAAACCATTACGTCTATGGCGAAAATATAAACTTGAAAAAAATTGAAGGAGAAATTTCTAAATTGTTTTTCGGGAACGAGTAATTTTTCAGATAAAAATCATCGCAAAAAATTGCATATTCTAAAAAACTGATCATATATACAGTATGTACGAAGGAGAAACCATTCCTGCTCAATTTGCGGAATTTTTTAAAATTTTTATTCTCTCCCACAATTCATTTCTCGTTATTCAAAAAGCCCGAAAATCAACTCGAAAACGTGGAAAACTAATTTTTTTGCAATATTTTATTTTTTACAGGAAAGAAAAGAGAAATTTACAATTCTTTTGAAATTAATTTCATTCTCCATCGGGTTATTTACCAACGTTCGGTAGCGACCGCGATTCTATTTCTTCGTTTGAAGAATAAATACCGTATTTTTCATGCGTGTTTGTGTTTAGGTCCTGAGTACATAGCCTGTTTCAATATTGAAGTTTTACAAAAGATAATATTTACTGCTTTATATTAGTTTTCTCCGTTTTTTTCATTATTTTTGAGTAAATTTTACACTTTAAAATGTGATAATTACCTTAGGAAAGTATCTATATCACATTATCTCCCCTTAAAGACCCGGGGGGAGGGGGCTGAAGGTGTCATTAACGCATAACCGGCGGGCCACATTTGACTGTCAGAGCTTTTTGAGTTACCCGCCGATCATGTTCAGGAAATGGTTTGAAACATTGAGGAAACGATTAATACTAGGATGAATAAATGAAATAATCCTAGAATAAATGAAATAATTCTAGAATAAATGAAATAATCCTAGAATAAATGAAATAATCCTAGAATAAATGAAATAATTCTAGATAAATCTTCTCTTTTATTTTACCCTGATGCTGAAACGGCAGTAGGGTCATACTGTTTTTTAAATAAATGTTGAAAGTTCTGTTTGAGTTCGTAGAAAACAGCTTCATCAGGGCAGCACCTCCTAGAGATAGAAGTCCTCCGCACGCTGCTTGTGATGTCAGTAAGTAGTCCATTTTCTCTCGGAATATTCAGGGGTAAAAATCACCGTTGCGCGGAAAAGGAATGATCGAGCTCAGAATTGGCGATTTCTATGCTCCACATCGAATCACTACGCGGTATTTGTGAGCCAATCAGGAAAACTCTACGCCAAAAATATGAAGAAACGAAATAGGATGCCGTGTTTCAAAATGTGGCGCACTTGCTAGGTAGTCGGAATGACGTTTATGGCAACCCGTGCAGAGGCCATCTATCTCTAGGAGGTGCTGGTCAGGGCCGGTCCTAGACATTCTGAAACTTGAAGCGAATAATATTTTGCCGCTTTTAACATGCGACAATCGGAAAAGAATTTTCTTTCATCACCTCTTTTATCTTGATATAGTGATTCCCAAGGTGTTGGCCACAACCCCCCTGGGAGGGGGGATAACGATGGTGATTCAAGATATCGCGAGAGAATTTCCTATATGAAAAAACGTCCTGATGAGAGTGAATATATCGAATTAGTATAACTACTCCGCAGGAGAAGCATGTTGGTTGTGCCGGAATTGTAACTGTGCGTGTGTACCGCACAGTTACACTGTAACAGTCTCAGTGTGTGCAGAGTTGTATTTGATTTTTTAGTGCTGCCATCTATATTTCAGAAGTGAAGTGAGCGATGTGTGATGATTGAATTACATTGGTAATGCTTGTAGGTCTGTTGCTCTCTGTGGCGAGACTTTTTAAAGGGGAGATCGGCTCGCATTCGCGCCTTGAAGTTGGGAACCACAGAATACCTTTATATACTGTACGTTATTTTTATTCATTTCTGTTACTTTAAAACGCTTTTTGAAGGTTAGTAGCTCAACATTTCTCTGAAAGTGATTCCTTCTGCTCCCCAAACCAAATTAGTCCTTATCCCATCTAAAGAAGCGGTTCTCAACCTTGTTTATGTCTGGCGGTGCCCTTTTAGGTATATAATTTCTATGGCCGAGCCCCACAGGCCTCTTTATTTATTTATCAGATTTACCGATTTATTTTAATGTCCGCGTAGCACGGTTTAAAAACCCCTTCTCTACACGTTGACCTTGCGTACGCCCATGCTCATGACCAGGATTCAGAGCATTGTGATGTGGTAAGGTCTTCTCATGGTGCACCTTGGGTAAAGTAAATTCGCAAATTCTACCGCAAGTCATTGTACCATTCATCATTGTTTGGATGGCCTAATAAAAATCAAACTCCAACCCAATCCGAACGTGCATATGGTTGATGGCACATATCACAGCAAATCCGTCGGAAAATACGATATTTGTTTTTTGGTGGAAAACACCCTCTTTACCGCATTTGCTATTGCGATTCGACTGCACATTCTATCCTCAAAAATGCTTGTTTAGGAGTCTTACATCACCTCGAAAAATGTGTCCCATAAATTTAGAATCACCCTGTATTACATGCGAGAAATACGAAATGAATTGGAAACCCCTTCGTCTCATCTATAAAATAAAAAACTGTTATAATTCTTTAAAATTAGCAACCGATTTCTGATCAATGTGCCGAATGAAAAAATACATAAGATATTAGTTTATATTTTCTAAGCAGTAATATTAGTATCATCCTGTATCAGGGTGGGGGCCCTGGGTAAGATGGGGGGGGGTGACACGAGAAGAATATGGCCCAAAGAGGGCCATGGGGTTGTTTAGAAGCACTGCAGCACATAGTGTTATATAGTATAGTTCACAGTTTTTATTATCTTACGGCGAAGCATCTTCGAACTGGAACTTTTGCTGCCACCTGTCAAATGACATTGTTGTAATTCTTTGATTAAAATTGATGACTGGTTTTTGAATAATTCAATAATTCAATAATTCACTGCATAAAAAAAAATCAATATCACATAATATAATATTTAATATTTTATAATTAATATTGTTAATTAAATTGTGAAAATATCCTAGAAATTGTAAAAGTTGATATTTGTGTACGATAAAGTATTTCCAGTAAATGTCAAAAATTGGAAAATTCATCTTTTTCCTATTGAAGCTATGACTTAAAATACCGTGCATTTTTATTGGAAATGTACCAACACGTAGTATACGTAAATACTACTGTAAATAAATTACATTACAAACAATTATTTTGTAAAATGATAGCAATGTTAATCACTACAGATCGGTATTATTTTTAACATGGTAGAGTGAGAATATTTTATGTAAATACCTACATTTATTCACTAAATTGATTATTGTAATACAGTCGAATACCGTTATAGCGAAAATCTCGTTTTAACGAACACTTTTCTAATCCCCCAGATAAGTTTACATAGGAACAATGCAAATATCTGGAATTCCTTTATAACGAAGTTTCGTTTTAACGAAATGATTTCTCCGATTTCTTGGGGTTCGTTATATTGAGTCGATATTGTAATATATACAATATAACATAGAAAAATCAGATTTTTTAATCATTTGTGACACTACTAGGTTAAAACTAACCAAATCACTCACTAGGTCACTCGTTCAATCACTTAATCAATCACTCACTAGGTCACTCACTCACATACTCACTAGGTCACTCACTCACATACTCACTAGGTCACTCAGTCACTAGGTCACTCACTCACATACTCACTAGGTCACTCACATACTCACTAGGTCACATACTCATTAGCTCACTCACTCATTCAATTACTAGGTCACTTACTCACATACTCATTAGGTCACTCACTCACATACTCATTAGGTCACTCACTCTTTCAATTACTAGGTCACTTACTCACATACTCATTAGGTCACTCACTCATTCAATTACTAAGTCACTTACTCACATACTCATTAGGTCACTCACTCACTCACATACTCATTAGGTCACTTACTCACTCACTCACATACTCATTAGGTCACTCACTCACATACTCATTAGGTCACTTACTCACTCACTCACATACTCATTATATCACTCACTCACATACTCATTAGGTCACTTACTCACATACTCATTAGGTCACTTACTCACATACTCATTAGGTCACTTACTCACTCACTCACATACACATTAGGTCACTCACTCACTCATTCAATTACTAGGTCACTTACTCACACACTCATTCAATTACTAGTTCACTTACTCACACACTCACATACTCATTAGGTCACTCACTCCTTTCTCACTGACTCAGTAACTCAAAATCGCTAACTGACTCTATCGAACTGTAGTCGGTAAATTGTTAGAATTTTGAATTGTGAATTCTCCGGACACGCCTTATAATTATAAAGAGTTCCACGACAATCTTTACATTGGAAACCCCCCCCCCCCCCGATATAGAGAACAGATATAGGTAAGAGATACTAACCCCGGCCCCTGCTAATATAGTTCGCCATACGGGGTTCCCCGAAGGGAGCATTTATTTTCTCCACACAAAAAAAAAAAAAAAAAAAAAATCATAATCAACTCTACATCTTAACCAGGGAGCAACCATTAACACCTCGCGAGCAGCAATTTAATGTCCCTGGGGTTTATAATAATTACTTCACTTAAGTATTATATTTTACACTGTAATTATCATCACACTGTAGATATACATTCTCATACGCTCAAAACACACATTCCGGCATGTGCCGATTCGTTAGAAATTACTCAGAGGAATGTGCACGAGGTGCACGTTCGGTTGAGTAGTCGTAGTAGTAGCCGAAACAGCACCCACACTAGAGGAACTTCTAGTATGGTGTTGGCTGAAAGAGGCATTTGTCAGAGATAGGTGGCACGTTTTGGAAGTGCAAGGAGAGGAGGTGTGTTGAGATGAATTAAGAATTGAATAGCAAAAAGTTGAATAACATGTTTCAACACTGATAAGGTATTGTATTGCGCCTTATTTATCCCTTTTCACGCACTTTCTCCAAAATTACTTGATGTGTATAAATCTGCCGGATTGAAACAGCAGCTCCTAGAGATAGAATATTTCCGCACAGTCTGCTTGTGACGTCAGTAAGTAGTTCATTTTCTCTCAGAATATTCAGGAGCGAAAAATTCCCTTCTCGTGCCAGTATTATCGTTGTGTGCTTACGTAAATTTCGGAAAACCAATTCGTAACGTGGTCTCCTTTGAGTAGAATCACAGATTTTTAGCTCTATACAGAGTGCTTTTTTTTTTTGTCATATGCTTATTAGTATCATCGTTGTGAGGAAAAGAAATGATCGGGCTCGGAATTGGCGATGCCCCGATTTCTATGCCCCGACATCCAATCAATATGCGGTATTTGTGAGCCAATCAGGAAAATTCTACGCCAAAAATAAAGGTATGAAGAAACGAAATAGGATGCTGTGTTTCAAAATGTGCCAAACTTGAACTCGTATCTTCAAGGGTGGAAAACTGTCATTAGCCTCAGGCAGCATAATGTCAAGGAACAGCCCTACTTATAAACATTGTTTGTTTTCACAAATGTTCTTGAATATCTTCAGACATTGTTTGCTACCATTAATACCTTGTTTTGGTTTTGGACGTTGTTTTTAAACGTTTGGTTTTTATGGTTATTATATTAATGTTGTTCGCTATCTCAAATTTTTTTTTGAGACGTTGTTTGATGTCTCGAGTATTTACAGGCATTTTTTTCTGTCCAAATATTTCCAGACATTGTTGTTAAACAATGTTTGTAACCCTAATATATATTTTAAATATAGCTTGAAAAATTGTTTGCGAACACTATCAAAATACAATTAGACGTTGATTGCGATCACAGATACTTTGAGACATTAATTGCAGTTTCAACTGTCTTTAGAAATTATTTGCAAACATTGTTTAATATGTCAAATATTTTTAATCACTTTTTGTTACATCCAGTCCAAACTTTTAATTTAACATTGTTTACAACAATGTCTGCAACCCCCTCATATGTTTTAAGATACTGCTGTTGGACAACGTTTCTAACTCTCAAATATTTCTAGACATTGTAAACATTTTTTGTGAACACTATCTAAAATATGTTTAGAGGTTGTTTTCTCCCAGAGATATTTTTAGACATACTATCACAGATATTTTTAGACATCGCTTTTCACTTCTAATCTTTTGGGGCATCTTTCGTTGTCCCAAATCTCTACTTTTAGACACTGTGTTTTAACAGTGTTTTGAGCTTTCAAAACACTTTTAATATTGTTTCCGTTTCGAATTTTTCCACCTATTTTATTACACCTACATCCCAGTTACCATGTCCTTTATAAACAATCAAAATCCCAAAAAAAAAAACCATTTTCAAAACATTGAGAAACAACCATATTCATATCCATTATGAATAATAATTCTTAGTGAATTAATGAATGACTTATTCATTAACTCACTAACAAAAGAAATATTTTTCTAATAATATTCATTCTATTATCTTGTAAATCAGATGGGAAACTAGAGCTATAACGCATTCATGACTGTCGTTATTTGTCAATATTGTTTGCCACCTCAAATCTTTTGAGACATTGTTTGCAAATACTATTTACTATCTGAAATCTTTTTTCCTTTTGATAGGCATTGTTTGCTATCTTAAATCCCTATTTTTAGACACTGTACATAAACAATGGTTTTTGAGCCTAATATATCTTTTGATATTGAGAACGTTACTAATTATTTTTATCAAATCTTTTTTAGGCGTCATCTATTATCTCCAAACGCTACGTTTAGGCAGTGTTTGGTCAAATCCCTACTTTTAGACATTTTTATATGAGTGGTTCACAACCATAGTAAACCAAGTCAGTTCATCTTTAACATGAATACTTACAACTTAAAGTTTTTGTTAATGTCCTGCTTTTATAAATTTTGTAAAAGCAGGGCACTAACAAACGAGTTTTAATTAAACTTTGACATATTTAATTCCTTTACATCACTTGAACTGAAGTAATTGTCTATCAAAGACTTCAATGTGTTATTATCCATAATAAAGATTATGAATGGACTTGATCTACCATGTTTTGTGAACCCCTCATATATTTGCATCCAATAAATATTTTTAATAACTCTGAAATATTGTAACCCTGAAATATTTTGAGACACCTCGAATCTCTTTAGATATTGTTTGTAATCATTGTGTGCCATCTTGAATGTTTTTGGACATTGTTTGTAAGCATTATGCGCCATCTCTAATCGTTTTAGATATTGTTTGCAAGATTGTGCGCTATCTCAAATCTCTTTAAATAGTTTTTGGTAATAATTGTGCCCGATAAAAAGATTTAAAATATTTTAAACTACTGCATATTTTAAAAATTTATTTAAACCTTTCTCCTTCACTACCCTATAATCTAAAAATAAATCCCACGAAGTTTTGGAGCTTCCTTATAGACCTCTCTAAATGTCTAACGGTCCCACTTCCCTCAGAATTTCAAATAAAGATATATCCTGTTCTTCAGAGATGGCTGCCGACTTCAATTTACTATTCTGCTCGGTTTCCTCAATAGACTCCTCCACTTCCCAATACTTATTCATTGACTCTATATTCACGACTTACCTCCTACTTTTTTCCTCTAAACAGGGTAATTTAAAAAAAAAATTATTGGAAAAACCAAAACCTTATTCTGTAGGCCCCGACGTCATCCCAAATTTCATTCCTAAATTCGGTGCTGATGAAGCCTCTGACTATCTTTAAATTTTGTTCAATGTTTCCCTAAATACTGCTGTCCTCCCCAACGATTGGAAAACCAATAAAATTATTCCAATCCACACAAATCAGGTCCACTTTCCAATCCTCTTAACTTTAAGTCAATTGCAATCACCACTTCCTGTTTAAAATTTTTGAACACATTGTAGCAAAAGAAATCCGTACCTACTTAGACTCCATCAACTTTCTTTTCCCCAATCGACACGGCTGTAGACAAGTCCTTTCTACTACCTCTCAGCTGGCCCTCTTCCTCCACGACCTCTCAGGAGCCATCGATAAAAAACTTCAAACTGATGTAATTTTCCTTGATTTCTCTAAAGCTTACGATAAAGTTCCCCATAACAAATTTCTCCCTGAACTCTCAAATCTTGGCCTCAACGTTGAATTGCTTAAATGGGAGGAGACCATAACTCCCCATCAGCCCCCGTAATGCCCGGTACTCCTCAGGGATCGGTCCTCTCTTCGTTATTATTCTTGATTCACATTAATGATCTCCCTAAAACCCTCAACTGCACCACTAGATTCTTTGTTGATGACTGCGTTATCTACCGCATGATTCACCACCAGTCTCATCAAGAACTTCTCCAAAGTAATCTGGCTTCTATCTCCGACTGATGTTCACTATAGTAGATGGCTATCAATATTTCGAAAACAGTTTTCATGAGAATTGCCCGTAAATTACTCCTTCTTGAATGCTTTTACTCAATCGATAATTTAACCATATCCCAAGTTTCTGAAATAAAATACCTTGGCATCATGATCTCAGCTGATCTACGCTGGAACAAACATGTTGATTACTCAACAAACTTTTCTTCCCCCCGCCAAAACCTCAAACATTCCACTCGGTATATCAGACTGCTCTGCTACCAAATTTGCATCTCTCCCGTACTCTCCTACGCAGCTGAGAAATCTGGGACCACTACATTTCCAATAACATTGAAAAACTTGAATCAATCCAAAATAAAACCATTCGCTTCATTCAAGACTGCTGGTCATCCTTTGTCTCCATGTCCGAACTTAATCTCCTCCCCTTCTTCTACTCTTCGTCTTATTTCTCGATTAATCCGGTTTTATGAGATCTATCATGGTCATCGTAACTTTGATACTTCTAGCCAATCCATCCTACATCGCCAGAAAAGACTCAACCATTCCCTTAAAATAAAGCCAATTTTTGCTTCCACTGACTGTTTCAAATACAGCTTTCCTCATACCATTGGTGAATGTAGCAAACTCCCCAGTTCGGTTGTCAACTCCCCCACTGTTATTAGCTTTTCAATATCCACATATTACAGATGCTAATGATAACGAAGATATTTGCAGATGCTAATGATACTGAAGGTATTTAAAAAGATGCCCAAAATATCTAAGTGAGTCCGTTGGAAAAAAAAAATGGGCCCGAGTGGCATGGTGGTAAGATGCTCGTCTACCATCGTGAAGGTTGTTGTCTGGGTCCAACAAGGGTCTGGATGTACAAGGATAACGTCACTCTCTGCTACCATACGAAGGTATAAGCCGCCATCTGGTGGCAGCGTCAGCAGTTGTGAGCTTGGCCTGAGTCTGGTCAGGAGGTCCATGTACGGTCCCTTTCAGTGTACACGAGCTCCAAGGGAAGATTGAGCGATTCGGTGCCTGTGTAGTCTAGTGGACTAGGGCGTTCACCCGGAAAGTGAAAGGACGTGGGTTCGATTCCCCACAGGAGCACACAGTTGAATTTTCTCTCTTTCCAAAATATATCTTCGCAATATCTATGTCCCACTCAACCGCAATTCTCTTGCATAGGCCTTGGACCAACAATATTGTATAAATAAATATATAAACAGTACAGTAGAAATTCCATTTAACATTAGCACAGGCATGATAACTTATAGTTACTTGTATACAAAGTTCAAAACAATTCGAGATGTCGGTTTTAACTAAAATCTTTTCTATCCCCGTAAAGAAAGATAAAGACAAAACCATTGTTACAATGCATGCAACTCCGTCTGCCAAACTTTGAAAATTCTTCATTAGTTCAACCACAAAAGAAATGTTTTCCAAAATAATATTCATTCTCTAACCTTGTAAATTAGACAAGAAACTAGAGCTATAACGCGATCGTGGCACGCATCTCTCTCCGTGATAACACCTAGTTATCCCGCAAAGTTAGCAAAGTGATAAGCACGTATTCAATTACCACTAGGTTGTTATAAATTTTTATATAATCACAAAGAAAAATAGCTTCAGAAGACACCGCCATTCCGAGATAATATTTGACGCTTTAGGGGGGAAAACAAAAGATCATTTAGGGCACCTTAATGTAAATTCAGCCTGTATCTGGTATCAACAAAAAATAGGTTCTGCTTGAAATTTCGAGTGAATGTGATCATTATAATGACGCCGAGAACGTGAAAATATTTCACGTGTGCGCACTTTCTCATAGTTTCTTACTAACCAATTCCCTAGACAAATCATATGGATGTCTGGCGAATACGTATCGCGTTACAACAAATCAGTTTATATATTGTTTTTAAATATTGTTTGCCTCAAATATTTTTAGACATTGTTTGTGTAAGCATTATTTAAGGTCTCAAATCTTTTATCCTTTTTAAGCATTGTTTGTCATCTCAAATTCATATTTTTAGACATTGTTTGCCATCTCAATTCCCTACTTTTAGACATTGTTATCTCAAAACTTTACTTTAAGTCATTGTTTCCAACACTGAAATGTTTGTAGACGTTATTTGTAGCCTTGAAATGCATATTTGTGCATGTTTAATGCAACTACTGCATGTCGAACTTTCATGGATACAACCGGCAAAGGAAATTCAATTTAACACTTACACACAGGCATGATAATTTACAGTTACTACAGAGAAACATGGTTTAAATCTATTCAATGTCCGTTATTACCAAAAATCTTCATTATCTCCGTAACGAAAGAGATAGGTAACTACATTGTTACAATGCATGCAAATCTGTCCACTATCAACAAAACTTCGAAAACTCTTTATTAGTTCAAACGCAAAAGAAATATTATTCCAATAATATCAGTTTTAGAACCTGGTAAATTAGACAGGAAACTAGAGCCATAACACCATCATGACGCGTTCTCTCTCCAAGATAACACCCAGTTATCTCACAAGAGATCGAAAAGTGATGAGCATATATTCAGTTAGCACTATCTTGTTATAAATTTTTATTTAAATCACAAAGAAAATTAGCTTCCCATGATAATTTCAGAAGATATCATCATCCTGAAATAATATTGAACACTTTAGGGAGGAAAGCAAAAGATCATTTAGTGGCACCATCATGTAAATCAGCCTGTACCCGATCCTAACAAAAATAGGTTCTGCTTGAAGTTTCGAGTAAATGTGATCATTATAATAACGTCGTGAACGTGCATAGATTTCACGCGTGTGTTACACTGTTTCATAGTTTCTTACTAATCAATTCCCAGGACAGATGATATGGATGTTTTGGGAATACGTGCAAATCACGTTATAACAAATCAGTTTATGCAGTGTTTGCGAATATTGTTTGCTACCTGATATCTTCTGAAGTATTGTTTGTAGACATTGATTACCATGTGAAATGTTTTGAAACCTTGTTTAATATTGTCAATATTTTTAGACATTGTTTGCAAACATTATACATTATCTCAAATATTTTTTTTCCTTCACTTTTTAGGCATTGTTTGTTATCTGAAATCCAAACTTTCAGGTATTGTTTGTAACCCTGAAATATTTGTAGACATCTCAGATCTCTTTCAATATTGTTTTCAAGCATTGTGGGCCATCTCAAATCTGCTTAGATATTGTTTTTAAGTATTGTGGACCATCTCAAATCTCTTTAGATATTGTTTATAAGCATTGTGGGTCATCTCAAATCTCTTTAAATATTGTCTGTAAGCATTGTACCCGATGAAAAATTTTAAACTATCTTAAACTACTGAAAACGTTTCCATGATTGCAACCGTTTAACAAAAACTTCATTTAAATGATGACATGGGTAACAGAGACATGGTAATATAACGCATAGTTTGTTCACGTAAACATACTTCAAAGTTATTCGATGCTCAACAAAAACAAAATTTTCATCATATCAACACGAGAGATGGGCGTCTATTGTTACAATTCATGCCATTTTGTCTCTATTCACTAAACTTCGAAAATTCCTCATCAATTCAACCACAAAAGATATATATTCATTCTATAATTTTCTGAATTAGAAACTAGAGCCACAACACCATCAGCGTCTCTCTCCGAAATAACACCCACTTATCCCACAAACATAGCAAGAAGATAAGCACGTACTCAATTACCACTATCTTGTTATAAATTTTTATTTAATCACAAAGAAAATTAGCTCCAGAAGACATCATCATTCCGAGATAATAGTTAACGCCTTAGAGAGAACAAAACAAAAGAACATTCAGTGGGAGGGCACCGTAATGTAAATTTAGCCTGTACACGGTACCGACAAAAAAATAGGTTCCGCTTGAAATTTCGAGTAAATGCGATCATTATAATAACGTCGAGAACGTGCAAAGATTTCGAGTTTGTGACACTTTCTCATGGTTTCTTTATTATTACTATTATTTTTTAGTTTTTCTTAATCTTTTCGAAGAGGAAAACTCTTCCCTGCTACAACAACAACAACAACTAAAGGCACCCAAATTTTCGTGAATTCATTACGCACTCACCTCTTCCAGTTTCTAACAGCCATTCATTTTCTTACGAGGTTCACTTTTGCTAAGAGAGTTTCTCTTGGATAAGGAAAGCGTCTTTGCGAGAGAAAACCATCATCCGGGATAACTCTTCCGGGTGAAAATAGTTTTTAAAGTTAAAAATTCTTGGGGAGCAATTTAGTGTTAGGCGGAAGTTAGGAAGCAAGAAGCATGTGCAACGGAAGGAAAGGCGGAAACAAAAATAGGTAAAAAATACATATTTTTCTTTCCACGGAAAAGGACATGAAATATTATCACTAAAAACATGGGGAAAAATTCACAATTTGTTTTTTCCTTATAATGACTATTTTTTTTAGTTATTAATGATAAACATTCAGAATTCTTTTGAATAAATTAAATAGAATTATCAAACTGTGATGTGAATTTTGTGAAATTTAATAATTTTTCCGATATTCCATTTTTGAATTCGATTTTATGAGATTCAATATTAAAAAAAAATTATTTCTGAAATAAGTGATTTCTTTTAACAAAATTTAATTCATCTATGTTCAAACGGCTTTATAAGTTTGTTTGATGTGATTTCAAGTAGTTTAAAGTCTCTAGATTTTTAATTAAATACTGTACAATAACTATAATTGATAAAATATTAGATACCTTCGGCGAATTGGATTTTTTTTTCAATATTTTGTGTTTCGGTGAATTTATTAAGCATTTTTAATTTTTTTTATCCTGCGCATCTATGAATTTGTAATTTATCTTAGGCATTTGTAATTTATCTTAGGCAGTTGTAATTTATCTTAGGCATTTGTAATTTATCTTAGGCATTTGTAATTTATCTTAGGCATTTGTAATTTCTTTTTATTTTGATCATCTATGAATTTCTTTTTTATCATGACGATCCGTAGATTTCTCCTTTATCTCTAGAATCCATAGATTTCTCCTTTATCTCTAGAATCTATGAATTTCTGTGGATTTCTATTACACCCTGAGTAATAAGTGAACTATTATAAGTGAACGTTATTACCTTATATAAGTGAACCGGAACATAAGCAACAGTCCTACAACGATAAATCATTCAATCATAACACTTCACTCATAGTTAGAAAAACTGGTGGCAGATGGCAGCACTGCACATAACAAGCATTACAGAGAAACAAAAAACTTCACGTCAGGTTTCACTACACGTACACGCACATTCCCGCATGTACCGATTCGTTGGGGGTTCCGCGGGGGGGGGGGCGTTGTGGGCGGGGTGCATGTGTGGTGTAGCAGTAGTAGATAGGGCCTCCAAAAAATGGCTCGGGGATCCATGATGTTCTTAAGTCAGCCACCTCGTTGGGCGATTTGCCTGTTGTGGCGTTGTATTTGTATGTTTGTATGTATTGTATAAGTGAATCTCATTTTGTTCTTCGGATGTAAAATATTTAGTTGAAAAAGTGACTAGCGCGTACTCAATTACCACCACCTTGTTGTAATCTTTTACCTAATCATAAAAATAATTTTCTTTCCGTGATAATTCCAGAAAATATCGTCATTCCGAGATGATAGTTAACGTTTAGGGCAGAAAAACAAAATATCATTTAGAGGCACCCTAAAGTAAATTCAGTCTGTACACGGTACCAACAAAAAACAGGTTCAGCTTGAAATTTCGAGTAAATGTTATCATTACAATAAAGTCGAGAACGTGCAAAGATTTCGAGTTTGTGACACTTTCTCATAGTTTCTTGATTTTAGTTTTCTTAATCTTTTCGAAGAGGAAAACTCTTCCCTGCTACAACAACAACAACAACTAAAGGCACCCAAATTTTCGTGAATTCATTACACACTCACCTCTTCTAGTTTCTAACAGCCATTCATTTTCTTACGAGGTTCACTTTTGCTAAGAGAGTTTCTCTTGGATAAGGAAAGCGTCTTTGCGAGAGAAAACCATCATCCGGGATAACTCTTCCGGGTAAAACTAGTTTTTAAAGTTAAAAATTCTTAGGGAGCAATTTAGTGTTAGGCGGAAGTTAGGAAGCAAAAGCATGTGCAACGGAAGGAAAGGCGGAAACAAAAATAAAATAGGCAAAAAATATACATATTTTTCTTTCCACGGAAGGACATGAAATATTATCACTAAAAACATGGGGAAAAATTCACAATTTGTTTTTTCCTTATAATGACTATTTTTTAGTTATTAATGATAAACACTCAGAATTCTTTTGAATAAATTAAATAGAATTATCAAACTGTGAAGTGAATCTTGTGAAATTTATTAAATTTTCTGATATTCCATTTTAAATTCGATTTTATGATTATAAAAATTTTAAAAAATACATTTTTGTAATAATTTTGATTTTTCACAAAATTCAATTCAGCACTAGTCAATAGACTTTTTTATTTGTTACTGGGATTTAAAGGGACTTTAACTTTTAAATTTTCAATAAAATATCAGTAGAATATAAATTTAATAAATAAATGTATAATAGGACGGGATATATAATATAGTTACAGTAGTGAAATTCCCATTTTCAACAATTCTAAGTCAAGGAATGCAATGTAGAAGTGCTAATTGTTTGAAAGAAAAAATGAACCAAGTCTTAGCTCCAATAGTTCGCCTCTCAATTGTGAAATCAAAAACTTTTTAACATGGCAACATATGGAAACATTTCTAGTAAAACCTCACTTTTTCCACAAAACGAGGATTATTGACTTACTTCAGTGTAAGTTAAACTCCCCCAAATACCTCCGGCACGTGTGGAATTGCTTCAATAATTTGAACATGTGTGAATATCTTATAAGCATCTGTTCAATTATTTTTTATTTTACGTAAATATATGATTTTTGTTTTTCATCTTAAACACCTGAGCTTTGTTTTTGTTATCCTTACATCTGTGAATTTCTTTCTTTCTTGTAAAACAGAAAGTAATATTTGGTTTTCATTTATAAAAACGCAACAGTTGTACCAGAATGTAACCAAATCAGTCATTTTGAAATTAATTGTCCGATATGTATCCGATATAAGGAAAAATTCCCAAAAATACCTGATTTAAAATTGGTGGATATATTTCAAAATGCTTTCTTTTACAAGCTTCAGTTCAAAACAAATTCCGTATAAGCTTCAATGTCTCAGGGCAGATTCGAACCGGGACCCATTATTGTTAATTTTCTCTTGAATTTCCAGCTATATTCAAATAACATGTTGTTATCAAATTCACTTTATACGAATATAAAATTCAAAACACTAATAATATATACTTATTATAGTAAACAACTAAATATTTACTCCACGAGATCAAACTCTAAAATTAAGTCTTTGACAATACCAATAGTTAGAAATTTGTTATCCCTTGCGAGATCTTTTATTGCAATATCAAGATAAGTAAAGATTATAATTATCTCGAATGTAACACTTGATGTTAAGCATCGAAGTAAAACCACAGAATCCGGTCCGAACAAGAGATAATTTCTTACAACAAAAGGGTTTTTTCCTCTTCGTATGAATGCAATGCATTGAACACTTAGTCTCGAAAGAGGTTTTGAATAATGTATGAGTCTGAGTCTCTTATAAAACGGAAAGAAAGGAACGTCTTAAAAACGAGGGAATCTTTTTGAAATATTCTCTTATAACACCTTTTACATACGGGCTTTTTTCCTCCATCGGAGAATTCCAAAATTCGTTTAAATTATCCAATTAACTGAAGTATTGGATCTGTGTGTGCTTCACTCAAGTGTTCTCATCATGTGCTCTTGTCAGTATTGTTTGTATTACACCTCAGGTGAACTATTTGATTGTAATTTTGCACTGTTTTCCTAGTTTTTCTTTGAAATAATGAATTAATTGTTTGAAATTACCCATATAATTATTTCAATGTAATAATGAGAAAAATATTCTTTTTACGAGATTTTTTTTTTTTTTTTAATTTCTTTATAATATCCTGTTTCGCTATTCATTTTTGAATGGCAATCGTTAATGTTTTTCGTACTAATAATAGGGAACTTCTTTTCAATTTTCAAATATTTCATAAATTTCACTTGATGTTGATTTAAAGTAAATTTTAATGTTTGTAAATTTTGGTTTCGAATAAATTCTACAATACCTTTTAGTGAGTTTTTAGAATGATTTTTGTGTATTTTTTTAACACGATGTTTCGTAAATTCTTTTAAGGTGTTTTGTGAATTCTTCTAAGACAATGTTTTATGAATTCTTTTAAGATGTTTTATGAATTCTTTTAAGGTGTTTTATGAATTCTTTTAAGGTGTTTTATGAATTCTTTTAAGATTTTTTATGAATTCTTTTAAGATTTTTTATGAATTTTTTTAAGATGTTTTATGAATTCTTTTAAGATGATTTTTATTGTAATTTTTACTACTGCTTTTTAGGACGGTTTTATCAAATTTTCCTAGAAGTTATTTTAGTATTGTATTAATGATTTTCACAGTACATATTCTGAAAAACACTTTTCAGTAATTTTTTTTTTAAAAATTCAGTATAATTTTAAAATGAGCTTTAGTAAATTCTTCATAAAATGTTTGTATGTTTATTTAATTTCCAGTATTTCTCATGATGATTTTTTAGAAAATTTCTAATTTAAGTTTTAGATAATTTTTGAGATGAGTTTCAGAACTTTCAAGATTAGTTTTAGGACTCTCCTTATGATGTTTAATTAATTTCAAGTAAGTTTTATTCAATAAGTTTTCTTAAAAAGGCACATTTTTATGATGATTTTATAAAAAAAAATATTTTTGTTGTATTTTAATACAATTTTTATTAAATTTTAAAACAATTTTTATTAAATTTAAAAAAAAAATTTATTAAATTTTAAAACAATTTTTATTAAATTTTAAAACAATTTTTATTAAATTTCAAACAATTTTTATTAAATTTTAAAACAATTTCAATTAAAAATTTTTATAATTTTTTTTTTAATTTTTATTAAAGTTTTTAGGTGAAGTTTTAAGAGTGCAATCATGTATTTAATTAATGTCCCAGGTATTTTCAGGAGAAATTTTTCTTTAATCATAGACAATTCGAAGTAGAATCATATTTTATTTCAAAGAACAACTGCATTGCAACATAAATACATCCCGTAAATGAATAAACTATAGTTTTATAACAATCTTTGCAATGTAAGTTTTCGAAGTAATAAGGGTGACTATCATTATGTTTCTTTTGTTTCGGCTGGTTCGACACGTACAGGGAGGTGCAAAATGAACGTTACGGTTTATATGCCTTATAACTTTTTTATTTAATATTGCATTTTTTTTCTTTTGCTTCAGAGTTGTGTTAAGAAGACTTGGGGAATTCGAAATGGAACAGTATACAATACAACAACGAACAAAATTCATTGAATTTTATCTTCTAAACGGAAACTCAGTTATTCTGACGCAGGGTGTATATCGTCGATATTTTAATGTGCGGACTGGACCCTCGATGCCAACAATAAATCGCCTGGTTGCAAATTTTCAGCAATGGTTCAGTTACGGGAGATTTTCGGCGAACACATTATTTCGCGTAGGATTGGTCGCCGCGTTCACCGGATTTGATCGCTCCAGACTTTTTTCTTTGGGGGTTATTTGAAAGAAAGTGTATACGTCAATAAGCCACAGACCATACCTGAACTGAAAAACAATATTCGCAATGAAATCCGTGCCGTAACCCCTGAAATTTTGTGAAAAGTCGTGCAACACGTGTTGGAAAGAGCACGACTTTGTGCAGCGGAAAATGGGCGACAGCTGTGCGAGACGTACTTTTGCACGTTTAAGTTAACAATATTCTCCATTCATATGCTGTATTTTGACAAAATGATGTACACAAAATGTATTCAAAAATAAAAAAGTTATAAAGCATTCAAACCGTAACGTTCATTTTGCACCACCCTGTATAATAGATATACAGAAAAATACAAGGGTGTGAAATGAAAAAGAATATTACATTAAGCTCAGATAGAGGTGATCATCGAAATCAAAAAGGTAAATCATCAATGCATAATAACAATAATTACTTTTTATCATGGAGTATAATCACCATAAAATCCGCCACAAGCTCTCCTAAAGCATCACCGATGCATATCCACATAACGTATAAAAAGCAGAAATCCGAGATAAACATGCCAAAATGCCTTTAACATCGAGGTAGATAAAAGTCACTTATTGAAACATTCGCTACGGATACCCACCTTATAAATCGAGCCCAGGACCGAAATAATCGGCCAATGCTCAGTTAACCGTTCGGTCGTCATATACGCACGTCAAGCTTTATTCAAGGGCCGCGCACACACATACTCAGTCGAATTATTTTGCATCGGATTCTTCGCACGAATTTTCACTCGACTCGCACGTCTTTGATCCTTTTAGCCCCAAGGAGAGTTTTCGCATGAAATATCAAAAAACCCGAAGATCCGAGTCCCTTTCATCCGGGGACTACTTCCCAGAAATCCAATAGAACCGACCAAAATATATATATATATATAATAGAGAGAGACGTTTTCTCCCCAATACACGCACAAAGAAAGTTCTGGACGTTCTCACGAGACGAAATTCCATCCAGGGGGGGGAAAACACAAGGGTAATCACAAATACTCATACTAACCTTGACACGATGCGTCACACGCCTGGATTAATGAATATAACTATGTACCAATTAACTTTCGGTGTATGCGTATGTACGCGCGCGAGAGTAAGAAAGAGCGAGAGAGAGAGAGACAGAGAGGTATAGGAAGTTCGTGATTATCATTAGATAGAGATAATGACGGAATAATGAGCTCAAAGATAATGAGCGCTCTGAGAGAGCAGCTAGAGCTCATCATCTGATAAAATTCAACTAAAACCTGAAGGTAACATTATTTTAGTTAACGCCGAGGGGGGGGGGGGTGAAGAGTTAATCTCGTCACCCACGTGATTAAAATACTTTGTTATTTCCCCCCCCCCTCAATATAATGTTTTTTAACGAATACTCGCGGCTGTGTCGAATATTTTAAATATTTGGGAATATTTACGTTGATTAATTAATTATTTAATTAATTAATTATTTTTGCTAATTTTGAAATTTTTTTCTGGTTTTTAATTGCCTCGTTAATTATTATTATTTTTTTTCAATACGTGATTTCGAAGTGATTATCGGAATTATTCATGGTTGTGTTCATCATACAATTGGTGACTGATATGCCACAAGTGTGCTTGCTCACTGCTCAACCTTCAGGAGAGCGCGGGATATTTAATTGGTTTGGAGACATTTCGCGGGCCACTTAGGGGGTTTCCGAATGTGTTGCGGGCCACTTTAGGCATGTGGGAACTTGCCGCGGGCCGCTTGAGTGATCTAGATTTGTGCCACGGCTAACTAGTTCTGCGGAAGTTAAGCTTAAGTGTCCCGGAACTGCACCGAAAAAAACACTTACGTGATTTGTAAATATGTCGCGCATCACTTAAGGGATCTGGAAATGTGCCACGAGTCATTCGAGTGATCTTTAAATACACCGTGGGTCACGTAATCGATCTAGGAATGTGCCATGGGCCACTCAAATGATAAAGGGAATATGACTCGGGCCGCTTGAGTGATCAGGAGCGTTGTTGTGACAATTAGTGTAAATGTGTACCGGCTCCCTCGGGTGGTCTGTAAATGTTCAGCGGTTGAATCGAGTGATCTGTAAATGTTCCGTAGGTCAGTTTTAAATGATCTATAACTATATGCCACGGTTCATTTAAGTGTAAAAAATGTGTCTCCCAGTTCATGTTTACAAAATTAGGTTTGAGGTCGCGTTCCACATCAGCTATCTCTGCTGGTTACATTTGGCGTATTCTGTTCGTTATTTGCGAATCTTTTCTTTGACTAAAGTACGTCAGCGCCACCTATCGACTGCTTCTTTTTTTTCCCTGTCTTAAAAAACTTCCCGTGACAGCGATGCTGACCCTGCAAACCGTTATTTATTTCGGTTACTTTTCCCGGTTTTTATTCATTTTTAAAGTTTTTTACGGACTTTTTGCCCACCCTGTATATGATCAATGCTTTGATCGTTCACCAGTTTTAACATAGTCTAACATAGCTTCGAGATAATATAATGGGTGCGGTAGCCCATATCAGAGTAGAAACAGAACTTCTTTACCATTGCTTTTTGATGTTCCTGCTGGGGGTTTGTTTGCGTCACGATCCCCATGCGATGTTCCCCCAGATGTTCCCTGTCATGCAGATGTTGCTGACTGAAGACGTGTCACCTGGTTCTGTGGTTGTGATGGCTTCTGCCTGCTTCGTTCGATCATGACTATTTTGACCAATTTTGACCAGTTCTTTTAACATTCACGACACTTACATGCCGCACCTATCTATCTACAAACATTACCACATTTTACTCTTCTTAGGCCTTCTTGGTTAGTTTTTATGCCGGCAGTTGTCCCCATGGGCTATGAATCGGCTAAAAAGTTTAATTCTGGTCTGGTCTGGTGTCCATAAAATGATCAACTAGACTACTAGAGTACCAAGGAATGTTTAGAGGTGTCGGGAGTTCGATACCCGGTTTGTCCTTGTCAGAAAAGTTTTCCTGAGACGGGGGAACAAGTGAAACGATGACATAACCAGGGATAAATATTGCTACCGCAGGGAGTCCCACACCGAGGGGTCAGCGCACCAACTTTTCGGTGGGTAGAAGATAAAGAAAAATGTTGTCACACGTTGGTGTTTCAAATGCACATTGGTCACATAAGAAACGCAAATGAAATGTTTCGTTATGAAACATATTGGGACTGGGAAGTCTTTCTTTTTACTCAGAAAATGACAGTTTCGTTTTTTTTAACAGGATTTTAATCTTTGTATTCAGTTTGAGTTTTAGCAATTTGTGAACCACACGCTCAATCATTTCATTACACATTCGACATCATGTCTTACAAAAATGTATCATTCCAAGAGTTTCGTAATTAGAAGTATACAGGGTGTCCCATAAAAATTCGTAGATAGTGTAAAAATTCATGAAAATTCAAGAAATTGCTATGTTTGAATGCGTTTGTAAAAAAGTTATTCCCACAACAAAAAAAAATATTTCTTTCCGTGTAGAAACAAAGTTCAATTTTTGTCGATAGAGGGCGATGCACGAAATCCAATCACTGGAAATATGCATATCAGAATCCTATAAAACGCAGTGCGTACGATTAACAGCTCGTTTATGAAAATTTCCTGTTACCGGCTTTTAGCTATTACACAAGGTTTTCATTGTGGTGTCGACATTGGTGGACGAACTTCATTCTTGGTGAAGTTATTCACGAAACGGCGGCTGAGCTTTACGAAAGTTTCGGACACAGAAGAGATCGTTAAAGTTCAATCACGCCCACCGGACTGAAGTGCCCTCTATCGACAAAAAATTAAACTATTTTTTTCCCTGTATGAAAAAAAAAAAAGCTCGAATCTCGCGCGAAAGAAGTGAAACTTGCATATAAAATTCCGTCTACGGAACCAGTTTTAGGAGTCAAAGGAAAGCTTCCATCATGAAATGTTACGCCATTTCCGTTTCACTTTTTGTGACATGCATTTAAAAATTCGCACCCTACCACAAAAGAAGTTTCGCTTCAAAAAAAACCCCTCTTCATGGGAATATACCAGTTCCTCCATATGTTACGAATTTGTAAATTATTTACGAATTTATGGGACACCCCGTACTTCTAAAGTCAGCGATTGCAGAGCTTATCCGCTGAGCAAAAAATGTGGCTTTTTGTCAGCAGCATTCACTAGACATCCACGAATAATTTCCAATTCACATAATTTCTTATCGCACGCAATCGTCCAACAACACAATCACGTTGCCATTTGCAACTGAATACATCAGAATATGGGAAATTATCTGTCCGGAACATCAATTTTGTAAAATCCCAATTCCACATAACCACCAAACAACTTCTACGCACAGAATTTATTAATTAAATCTACTATATAAATTTCATTCGTTAGATCTAACTTCCCAACTCCTTGAGGGGAAAATCATCGGTACCGAAGGATTTCTCCATTCAAGAATTTTCCCCGAAAACTTATTGCACGACAGAAAACATCTCATCCATTGTCTAGTAAACGACGCAATTCCTTCATTTTTAAAAGTTACCAAAGACGTCGAGACGAAAGACTGAATTATTAAAGCGTCGAACTCACTGATTACATCTCTTTTATACGGAAGTTCATTTTGTAAAGACTTACGACTGCTACACCGTATATTTTGAATGGCACAAAAGATAGGATTCCCACGTACTTCAAACAACGCGCACACACATATATATAAATGGAGAAAGGTTTCCAAATTGAAACAAGTCATTGACGCAAAGTTAAACATTGATATTTCGTTTCCTAAACCGAAAGAAAAATTTTCTCTTCATTCAAACCGTGAATTTCTACTTAAGAGGATTTCGCGCAAAAAAATAAAATAAATTTGGGAAAGTTTATAAAACGGGAATAAAACCAAAGGAGCGAGAAAAAGTTACAGGAAATTAAAATCCTTTTTTTTTTTTTTTTTTAAGAATAAAAACCTCTTTTTTCTGGAAAAAAAGGAAAATTCTACCTTTTCCGAATTGAAAAAAAATTTTATATATATATGTAATAAGAAATTGTTTGCCTTGATCGAGGCTTGTATCTCTTTGAATTTCCTCACGGACTTAAGAAACGTTTTTATTTCTATTTTGTTTCATTTCCAATTTTTTTTCATTGAAAGAATTTTCTTGAACTCAGGCCATGTTGGTTTTTTTTTTTCCCTCCTCCTTCCAGAAGAAAAATTAGAAAAGCTTTTGCTCCTTCAGGTCACGACTATTTCCAGGAATACGGGAAAAACAGAATTGTTCTTATGAAAGTGGAATAATACAATTGAGAAATTTATTTTATTTTTAAAACCATAAAAGTACAATTGTTATTAGTGGAGTTGAAATATGAGTGTATGGAAATTTTGGCAGCTGGTCAGTCTTTTATTATTATTACTTTTTTGTCATTAAGCGGATGGACATCAGCTGTGGCTATTTCATGTTAATTTGGATCTTTTTTCCAATTCATATCAGTTTGAATCATTGGAAATCTCAATTTTGTATGTGGTCGAAGGTTTGGTTAGTGTTTGATATGCCAATGGGTTGCTAAATTTTAATCAGTAGTAATATTCGTTACGTAAAACTTGTTCCTGAATAGATAGGTGGAAAAATTCTTTATGTATTATCAGTTACTGCAAGACTTAATATTAAAGCGAATTTGATCTCACTAGTGAAGAAAATAATTATGAAATAAGTTAAATTTTCCTTAACAATTTTTTTCATCAAGACATTTTTATATAATTCTTTCTTGATTGATTTCTAAAATATGAAACTCGCTGAAACTTTCCATGATTATGAAAAATATATCAATTTTAAACTATAAATAATAAAGTTGGTTTTGCCTGTTTTTGGTTTTTGTATACGTAAAGTACAAAAGAAGCTTGTAATTTTTTTATGATTTTGATTTTCCACCTTTTCATTTAATTTGATTTGAATTTTAATATTTATGGGGGTAAATATTTTATTTTCAATCCCAATAGCGAATATCTGAATGTTTCTAGAAATTTGTAAAACCTGAAATATATAGTTGCTTTACCAGAAAAACACATTTCAGTGATTTCGTAGCATCCGCGAATGCGAATTATGAAAATAAACATATTACCGTATACTCTAGCGTCCTTCAATCTCTTTCTACGTGCAAACTGGTGAAACTAGGTGAAAAATTACGTGAGCCTTCTTAAATGGAAGAAATAATTTGTAATCCAGTGAAAAAAGATAATGAAAGGAGAGAAATTTCCCAACTTTCTGATTTTATTACACATTCCATATTTATACTGTATTATTATAAATGCACGGAAAATCGTTGGGCTATTGCACCTGCTGCCACCTATCGATAAAGGCAAACTATTCGTTATAGTTTTCCCAAGAAAAAATTTTCTGTTTGTTCTAAACCGGTGTGCAGCACGAAAATTACTAATAATGGAGTATGATGCCATGTATTGTTTTTTTTTCACGCTGCACACCGGTGTAAATTTGATGCCTCGCAATACCGGTTGCACTGCCGAAAAATTTCAACGATTACTTTTTCGTAGCCGGCAGCAGAAGCTCTAGCCGCTAGAGTCTAGGGTAAGAATAATATACTCTATTATTATATATGTGAAAAAGAGCGTTGCACTGGGGATACCTGCTGCCACCTATCAAATAAAAAACAATTTAGTACAAATCTTTAAATAAAATTGGGTTGCGGTTTTCAACCGATTTTTCGCATGAAATGAACAATATTTAACAGTGTTTCTCAATCCTAAGTACTTTTTTAGAGTAACTGCGAGATCAATTTCATTTACTTCCATTTTATAAATGACGCACTTAATACTGTAAAATTGTAGTTTATATGTATATTATACGTAGGAAAATACAGTAGTTCTATTTTTAAAGTAAATAACTCTTCATGTATAGATATATTTTATACATTTCTCATGATTTAATATCTATATGACAATGTTTCATTAAAGTTTAATTTATAAATAATATCAAAAGTAAAAAAAAAAACTCAATATAGGGAATTTATTTCGTTACACTGATGCTCACAATTTCCATTCAATGAAAATTTCACTTAAGATATAAAAATTTATACATAATATGAATTTTCGATTTTTATAAATCTCAAATTTCTGAAAACTCACAATTTTTGTCAAACCTGAAACACGCTAAATATGAGTGTTGAAATGCAAAGAATTCTATTAGTTCTTATCGCGTATTTCTCAATTGTATGCTCAAAAAATCTCGTTGGGAAGACTGAAATTAGTATATTTTATCGAGAAAAGCGAGAAGAAATCAATTCAATAGCAATGAAATGTATTTCTGATTAGAGAATCGCGAATATTTTTGAAGACTTTTACTGTGTTAATTACAACGGTAAAACAATTCGAAATATAATCTATTCAGATCATAACTACGAATGGAAAATCAGAGATTGATTTATTAGTTCAGATCTCATATTAAAATGAAATCAAGATAGGTAATTCTAATATAATATTCTAATTAATTAAAGTTAATTATAATTATGACAGGTAAATCCCAAAGTAATTCGCAACATATTTTATCTTTTACTTCTTAGGTTTATATCATCAAATATGAACGAGATCGTTTTTGATTCGTGGTAAATTTCATATGACACATATTCAACTCTACATAACAAAACTTAATGAAAAGGGACTTAATAATTCATAAAATAATCCAAAAAAAAAGCTACAATCTCCTTAAAGTTTTATAGATATTGAAATTTCTATTCAGTATTATAACAAACCCCCCTCCACAAAAAAAAACTCAATTCTATAAAGCAAAAAATATGTTTTTCCATAAGAAACTAAAAATTTCCAAAACACATTATATTTTCAAACTGACAAAAGACAAAAAAAAAGGGTAAAAAAGATATGGAATGATGTTCGAAAAATCGTTTCCAAAAAAGACGAGATTATTATATGAAAAATATGAAAGTATGTTAAAAGAATTCGATGAAATGCTCGCTCAAACTATAAATAAGATATTTATGGCGTCAAAAATCGAATTTGATACTAGAATAGATAAAAAAATAATAAAGATATGGATATAAAAAAGGAACCAAAAAAAAAAGAAATTACTTTCTTACATGTAATATAAGTTCTTTTTTCGAAGAAAGTAGGATCAGATCTCATTTTTAAGTCTTTAGTGATGCTTTCGGGTAGGATTATCTTCATGCAACATTTTTATATATCGTTTTTTTACTTCTTTTGTTTTTACTTTGAATAAATTATTTATTTCACAAACAATGAAGTTTTCGGAGAGAAAAAGTTTAAATAATAGATTTTTTTGGGGGGATGTAAAAGAGTGTAAAAGAGGGATTATCCTGCCTTACGATGTTGTATATTGTTTAAACTTGTTTTCTTTTCCGTGTTATTTGTTTAGGTTTATTAACTTTCGGAGTAAGTTTGATGATGAAATAAGTAAAGTATATTTGTGTTGATCTTTTTTTGATTTTTTTTTGTGTTTTTTCTTCAAGATTCAATAATTAAAACTTAATTTTTTGTTTAGATTTTCATTACTTAAAAGATTATTGCTTTTATAATTTTTTTTTACTTTTTTGTGGACCTCATTAAATTTTACATTATTTTTACATTTAAAAAATTCGTTTTGAACGTTTCTTGTGTGTTTCCTTCAATTAGTGTTTCAATATTTTTTGCATTATTATATGTTGCTAGAATGCTTAAAATTTTTAATATACTTGACATTTTCAATCATTTTTATAAAATTTCTTAGACGTTTTCCTTTCACATATATTTTCCATTACTTGTTGTTGTTATTTTTAAATTTTTGACAAAATGTATTTTTCAATTTTGTTTTAGTGTATTTTTTTTCTAAAATGAATATTCCAATCTGAAAAATTTATAATAGTTCCAAACATTTACACAATTCTGGTTTTTTTTCGTAACATCTAAATCATAATGATGTACGGAATAACGTTTTGCGTGAAATTTTTCAATTTATTTGTTTTTTTCTTGATTTTCCGATCTTTTCTCTGAATTCAGGTTATCTTTTTTATCGAAATTTCTGTATTATCTTTCATCGACTTTTTCTCATTACTCTTCTAAATATGATCCCAGATTTCTTTTTTCCCCAAACTTATATCTCATTATTGATTCCAAGAAATGTGCGTATTTAATTAACTTATTATTCAAAACTTTCATTTTAATTACCGTCGTTATAGAAAACAATTTAAATATGCATCGTAAAATAAATAAAATTTTAGCATCGTTTTTTTGTTTTCAATTTCTTTCCAAATTCATAACGAGTAAGAGATTTTCTGAAAAATACACAAATTCGAAGAAAACTAATACGAATAATTCCACATCAGTGAAGAAATCTGGATATTTCAGAGACATTATACTACCTATAATTTCCAGGAATATGGATTATCCTGCCTTACGGTGTTGTAAATGTAAACTTGTTTTCATTTCCGAGTTATTTGTTTATGTTTATCAACCTTTAGAGCAAGTTTGATGATTAGAATAAGTAAAATATTCTTGTTAATTTTTTAACTTTTTATGTATTTTTGTCTTCGTTCAGTTTTCAAGATTCATTAATTCAAACTTACATTTTTCTTTCAATATTCATTCTTTTAAAAGTTATTGCTTTAATGTTATTTTAATTTCTAATCAACTAATTTTTGTTATCATTTTTGATGTTCTTAGCAAGTTTGTTTTGAGTTTTTCCATTTAGTTTTTAATTATTTTTGCGTGTTACATTCTTACATCATTTTTATTGCTAGAAATATTTCGAAATAAAATCTTTGACATAAATTTCCATTTATTTTTTGTGTATATAAAGTACATTTTTCCACCTTTTATTTTCATTTTCAAATTTTTCTATTCTTAAATTTTTCATATTTAATTTTTATTAAAATAGTCATTCATTATTTTTTAAGTATTTTTACTAAAATAAATATTACAACTTGAAAAATATATAATAGTTCCAAACATTTAAAGTTCTGGTTTCTATGATAGAAACAAAATTAAAAAATTATGTATGAAATTTTTTCAATTTAATTTTAATTTTACTTCATTCTTACAGATTTTTTCTCCATTCAGGTTCTTTTTTATCGGAAGTTTGTGGTTGTTATCTTTCACCGAATATATGTATTTTTTTCTCATTACTGTTAGAAAAACGACTCCACATTCCATTTCATCTCCATTTAAATCTCATTATTGATTCCGAGAAAAATGTATGTATTTAATTAACTTAATTATTCATAACTTTTATTTTTAATTACCATCGTTACCAATTTTTTCAATACGCTCCGTAAAATAAAAAAAATCGTAACATCTTATTTCAAAATTTCTTTCGAAATTGTTGATGAATAAAATTTTCTGAAGAAGTTCCACAAATTCGAAGAAAACTCTACAGTATAGTCCGTCACTTTGGATGCCTCTATGTCCTGGACGACATTGGACAGTTTCGAAAGGAACCAGCCATAATCCTATATTAAAGAATGTCCACAATACTCTATATCTTGGATACATCTGTATTTTAGACGTTGGGCACCCTCTGGGTTATTATCTTTGATTGTTGCAGCGTATTGTCTGCTGGATATCTGGGAGGATAGCTTTTCCCCATCACTCAGAGTGATTTAAGAAACATGTATACTGAAACAGCTTCATTGTTTCCCTGCAAAATAGGGTGTAACCATCAGATTATGGTGTTTTACCAACTATGCTTTTTTTCATCTTTCTGCATAAACTTCTATTCAATCTTCAATAGTGTTTTGTATGTGAAATATCATTTTCGACAAGTGTGCAAGTTAATTTAAATTTAGCAATATGAGTAAACGAAAGCATGGCTCCTACAAGGGTGGGGGCTGACAGGGCTCAAAGCCGGGGGTCCGGGACGATTTTTATCTTTTTTTTGCTACAGAAAATCCCATGAAAATCTGAACCGGAAGCCCGCCAAAGATTCCAGCCCTAGGGCAGTATTGCAGTATGTGAGGGCCATGAACGAAAATTTGTAGAGTTGGCCCGTCGAAACAAAAGATTTATTGACTCTTCGGTGAATTTGGGCCAGAATTTCAACCAGAAATAATTTAAACTTTGGATTACGACGTAAAATCGGGAGTGAATGGGCATTTTCAACCGCCGATAGGACCTAAAAAGTATTTTAACCGATTTTTTCCTTCAGCATTAATTCTGTGCTCAGATGGCAAAATGTCATAAAAGTCACTTCTCCCCAAAAAATTCAATTGTTCGCATTCCGGAGTCTCGTTCGTTAAATTTTTGAATGTGACAAAATTTCATCTTTCTCTTTCAGTTTATGAATAAACAATGGCAAATTGTAATAATTCAGAAAAGCCACAGTATCACATGCTGGTGAAATATTATTTACATATTTGCAATCGTGAAATTTTGAAAAAGTAACATCACATTTTGCCATCTGAGCACAGAATTTTATATAAGTAAAATATAAAACAAATGGCTGTCATACTAGAAAAAAAAAATACATATTCAGTTAATGCATTTAAATTTCTTCATCGTAAAATATTTTTAGTGATCAAAGATATATATTGTGTGCAAAATTATTTTCTAAAAACCATTTGAAAAATTTATTGCTTGTAAGTATAATTGGTTTCTTGTCATATTCAACTATAGTTCGTTTTAGGTTAACTTTGCAGTTAAGGGGAAGCTCTCTCTACGATGGAACCGCATCACCCGTTGCTATGACAACGAAAGCCTTTCAGCCAATGTATCAATGCGCAGTCGCGGTAAGGTATGGTTGATTCTCGCCAATCTTACTGAGAAAATTTTTTTTTTACGTATAATGGTAACCAGTATTTTTTCTCTTATTTAAAATTCTTGAACGAATAAAGAATGATTCAGAACAATATTTTTTCAATATTTTTGTTTTTAATTATTCAAAAAATTGAAATATTCTGCATAAATGATCGTCGTAAGCCTCCGATATATGGGAACTATATTTAGCGGCGAAGGAATACTCTCTCCACCTTTCTCTGCACTGAAAAGTTAACCTGAAACGGACTATAGTTGAAGCCTTTTGATGTGATACCGTAAAATATTTCTTTCTACCTCTAGAGACGTCTCTATAACTTGGATAGATTTTGACGAAACCGTAGGTGCCTAACTTGGAAAGGGTTTACTGTAATATTGTTGTGGATAATGCATCTCACGCAAGTCCTCGAAATGAGCAGAGGAGGAAACAAAATGCAGCACGTCGCAGATTCATTTCCAACAGCTATCTACACTTACTTGCGAGCAGGGATTTGACGAAACACGTTAAACAGAGAGCGACTTCTCTTACACATGCAAGAGAGAAAGCGAGATATCGTTTTGAAAATGCTCAACAACTTGTCCTTAGTTCTGCTCCTATTATGCTGTAAACGAAATGTTTCGAGAACAATTCTCGCATATTCTCGCGAGATCCCACTCTTTCCTTTGGGGTCGTGATCATCGCCAAAGCATCTCGCTAAATTCACTAAAGTTTGTCGTGCTGTATCCATTTGGCGAGATTTACAGAGAAATGCGTTAATGACTACTTACAGGGGATAGTGATAGGAACCAAGAGACACCCAGGCTCTGTCACACTCGGTGATATAAGAACATTGTCCCGGAGGACTCGGGTGTCTCCGGGGAACCTAACCATTTACTGAGCTTGAGAAACATATACTATTACATACATGGGCAGGTACCATTACGCACATCGCCAGTGAAAAAGTATAAAAATTATGATCGAAAAATTGTGATTCACGTAAATAAATAACAATTACGAATCTCACGAAATCGTCATAATAATACTCATAATCGAGAATAGTTTTTGATAAAATTTGATCTTCTTCTCTTCCGGGATTTTCATTGAATCAGTTGCTATCACATCAATGAAAACTGCCAATCTGCTGCTACTGGGTTGATCCAATCGCTGCACCATGTGGTTTGATTTGGTCCAAAGACATTCGTCAGCAATTGCTGCCTGTTTCCAACTTCTCGATAAGCCCGTTTGGATCATACTCTTCTCTAAACAGATGTATGAGGTCGCTGTCTGGGTGTAGTTGACGTCTTATTCTAGTGCATCTCCTAAAAGGGCATAGGTGGCTCTCTATCTGGTTCTGGTTCCGGGGCTGTAGCTCTGATATTCTCAGGGTGCCGCTCTAGAAAACGGACCAGCCTATGTATTTTAGTTTTCGAATCTTCTCGCTTCGGGATGCACTCAGGCCAAGGTATTCGCAGATCTTCAGCTGGATCTCTGAAGTGGAAAGTCGTTGTCTTGCGGCGTAGAGTTGTGTAGCGAAGAGACGTGCCTATGACCGAACATACTCATTTATCACTGGAGATTGATTTGGGGATTGAGTACTTACAGGTGACAGATGGCATAAAAACTGATAAATAATGACTATTTACGTAATTCTCGTAACAATAATTCCACAACACGCCAAGAACATCAGTGAAGTAATCGGGATGAATCACTATATATAATTATAGTGAAAACTAGCTATACACGGTACTTTTTTTATATTACAATTTTGTTTCCAGAATCGCCTTTAGTTTCATGTTAAACCAGCTCCTTTCGCTACAACGTTCGCTATTAACTTTATTGCTATACAGAGTGCATAGACAAGTTCCCTTGCCAAAAATTGCTGAAGAACCATTCATCCTAGAGGCGTACTTCAAATTAGAAAAAGTATTAAAATGCCGTGCAGATATTGGATATACGTCATTTATATTGGAAATGGTTATATAGTTATTAAAATGAAACAATCAACTTTTTGTTTGGTCATCCTGTCTTAGAAAACCTAATTAGAGAGGAAGTTGTTGCCCTGTTTCTCCTGAGACCAACAAAAACCTGTCGTATTCCTAGGAGCCATGTTTCTATATTCGCTGAGATATTTGAATTCAACCATCCAGAAAAGTTGGGAAAAACAGCATAAATGATGGAAAAAAGCGCCACCTGTTAGTTTATGCGGTTCTTTCCCAAATTTTCTCAGATTAGAAAATTTAGGAAAAATTTTTGAATTCAAATATCTTGGTGAAAAATGTCCTAAAGAACGTAGAATTTTTTTTTTGTTGGGCTCGACAGAGACAGGGCAACAACTTTCTCATTGGATTTTTAAAAACAATGTACTGGTATATGAAAAGCTATTTTTTAATTTTAATATCTACACAACCCCTCGCAATATGAATGCCGTATCTTGGGCCGTCTACATGTTATTTGGAAACTGTTTCTAGTTGAAAGTACGCCACTAGGATCAACGGTTCGCCAGTAGTTTGCGGCAAGGGGACTCTTAATTGTGCACCCTGTGTATACCCGTTAATGCCAGTGTTTCCCGAATGTCTTGGTGTCGCGGACCCACTGTAGTGGAGGTCAGTGCACCACGGCTCCTTATGGTGTCGATTAATGATCCGCGGACCCCCGTATCGTTCGTAGGTGAATTTAGACCAATCCCCTTCCGACAAAAATCCAAAAAGAATGTAATTTTTCTTCTTCTAAGTTTCCATATGATAAAACATGGAAAAATTTAAATTTCGTAGCACAAAATGCGTGATTCATGCAATGGTAGCAAATTGTTATGATCCCGCAAACCCTTTGCAGAGTATTCACGGTAATCCGAAGGATCCCCGGACCACAGGTTCGGGAAAAACTGCTTTATACCATATTTTTGAAAAGATTTTGAAGTCGAACACCATTTTTATGTAGAACACAAAAGTGCAAAACTTTGTGACAAGACCTTAACAATTACCTAACATTTTTAAATTAAGTAATCGCTTATAATTTTTGGTGGTGAAAGTACATTCCCTTTTGGTACTAACAATGCCAATTTAGATGTGAACAGCGACCTACATTTGGTGGCGGGTGGTGATAATGCTACTCTCGGTGTAATGATAATCCCTCTACAAGTATATTTTGCTTAGTCCGCAGGGTATCGTTATAACGAGATTTTACTTTACCGCTTTCAGAGTCTACTGAAGCGTTTAATTATGAACGTTAATAATTTAATTCATTGTTAAGCCGTATCTAAACCTAATAAAATGAATTTCATTGAATCCTTTGAACAGAAGTTGTTTTCTTTGCACTGGCATGATTCATGCAAAGAAACCAACTTCAAACAATTCAAATATGACAAAAATATCTTTAAAAATTTTTTATTTTATTTATTTCAGTTCAAGATTTGTCATAAATTAGCATATTATTAGTCGACAAGAGGCCGGGGCCTATATAATCGACCGTAGACAATATTTTTATGATAAAACTGTGAGTAAAGGAACATAGTAAGTGCTAAATGTGTTAAAGAAAATACATCTATACACATCAATCAGTATAAATAATAATTATAAATATATACATATTCGTAACTATACACAATTACAAATGTATTAATTATATACAAATGCAATTCTCATGTATTACATTCAAATAAATTTCATATCTGATGTTGAGGTAGATAGAGTTATGGCATACAAAAGTAATACGAATTTCGCTATTGGATTTTAAAATATACATCAAATATCGTTTATTGATACGATTAATTTGAATTTTTTTTTTAATTTTGTGCATGTAGGTAAATTTTGAATTTCTAAAGATAGTGCATTGTAAATTTTAAGAGCCAAGTTGTAAAAATGTTTTCGGAAAATTTCTTTTCGACAGTGCGGTGTAGTAAAAACTTCAGTTGGTCGTTGCAAAGGAACATCATTATTTACTACACATAATGATTTATCCCGGTATAGAGTGAGAAGAATTCGGTATATAACTTTATATATCAAAGGCAATAAGTATATTGGAGTATGTGGAGGACTAATAGTATTCATGGTACTAAAACATATATTTTGAATTGACACTATTGAAGGCATATATGTTTCTTTGGCCTCCACCCGCGATTGTTATACCATAGTTTATATATAGCAGAATAAAACAGTGCACAATATAAATCATTCAAGAAGTTGGTTATAACTTTGTGTTTGAGATAAAAAAAAGTTTATATACAATGAAACGAAGTTTCTTTGAAATCAGCATGTGTTTTCCATTTCAAATTCTGATTGATATGAACACCCAAGTATTTAATTACTTCGACTTTAAGTGTTTTACTACAAGACCAATCAGGGTTCATAGAACAGGTTGGGCTGTGGAATTTTAGGTTTAGATCAATTTCAGTGTTAATTAATAAGTTTTTATCGGTGTTTAGAGGATTTTTGTCAGTATTCCATACTTCTATTGGTCGAGTGTGTCTTTCAGACTAACAAGTTAGATCATTTGCCACGTGTTAACTAATTTCTTTAAAAATAATTTTTTTTTCAATTTTTCAGTCTTTAATAGAATCTAAAATGACCAACCAAATAATCACTTCTTACTTTACCGTCATAATTCTTTTTCTCATTTTATTTTAGTAGGAAAAAGGGTCCAGAAGCCAACGCTACATCATATCCTGGATGGTAGAAACCAATGATAAATCTAAGTCGTAATCATCCGGAAATCCGCGCACGATACCTGAACGATACTCAGTGGTAATACCACGGGCATAAACACAAAACTAATGATGCTGTCAGTATCCTACAGTAAAAAAAAAAATTGTAACGCAACATAGATATTGTCACAAACGTACGAACTCCGTGTCATTAGCGTCACAGAAAACATACGGTAGGTTTGAACAAAAAAAAAAATGTAGAAAAGGTTCTTTTCAGCTAATTAAATAGCACAGAAATCAGTTCGCACAACAGTAAACGCAATTGCGTGACAGACCTTTTGCGTTTCCCCCCCCCCCTTAAGAATAGGTACGGAATCTCGGAAGAGAAATGGTTAGGCACTGGGAAAAAGAATACAGAGAGAGAGAAACGTGACGCTTCCTTCTCTTGCTTATACTTTGCTTATTAGTCGGTAAATGAGGCCTCTTCTCCTTTGCACATCCCTTTTTTTGATAGGAAAAACTTTTTTTTTTCCACTATTTTCTTACCGTTTTTCTGCTTTGCTATTTATTAATTATTCAATATTCGGGAACTGACGCTTTCCCGGCTTTCACACGCATAATTCGATTCCTCATCCCTTGTTGTTTCTTCCCAGAAACCCTGATGAAGTTTATAAAATATAGCATGATATGCATATTGGAAATTGGGAGGATAAGTTTTGATGTCTTATTTTCTGAACGAGAGCATTAGAATTTTTACGGGGATAAATATATATCGCCTGAAATTTTAATATCTGTATAAGAAGTAATGTTTGCATTCTCTTAAAGGGGATATATCGACCTGTAAAATGCTCTGTCTGATGCATTCATGGATCTCTTGAGGAGTACGTCTTGGCGTTTAGGTGTTCGTTTTGAATATCGTGAATTCGGATAAATTGTAAATTTCGAGGCAATTTCCCAGATAATTCCAATGTTATGGAAGTAATGTGCAGAGTATGGTCACATCGTTGAAAATACTGTTTCCGATTAAAAAGTCATAGAGTGATACTGAAGAGGTGCAAGAGGATCATTGCTAAAAGGTAATATACAAAGGTTTTTAACAGCTGGCTGATGGGAAGATATATTTCGGAAAAAGAGAAAATTCAACTGCCCCTGTGTGCGGGGAATCGAACCCACGTCCTTCTATTTTCCGGGTGGACGCTCTAGACAACTAGACTGCAGAGGCAACGAATGTCTCCATCTTTCCTTGGAGCTCGTGTGCACTGAACGGGACCGTACATGGACTGTCGGACTTAACTCAGGACATAGCTCTCAATTACTGACAACCAACAAATGGCGACATATCAGAGGATGTCACGTCAGCCTCGGATAAAAGGTAATAGTTTAAATTTTAAAGAATTTGGTTAATGTAAATAAATTATCCATTAATGAGAATCAAAAACACGTGGATACGAGAAGGTATTTGTACCCCACAAAATTATTATAAAATGACAGATTCGATAACAATTCTGTCACAAAAAAATGATTTCTCGTAGAATATAATTGATCTATAATTTTCTGTGATACACTAATACATTTTTCATTAATGAAACTCAGATTTTCACGAATTTTTTTGAACGAAATTAAGATTATGAAATTAAATATTTATTACGTAATTGAAATAATTATTTATAACACACGTTATGTGTATTTCAGATCATTATTCAAAGTCACTGTTGTTGTTTGTTTCATATTTGTAGTATGATCGGATCGATCAAGATGATGATCAGCTGATGTTTGCCCAAAAAACTATTGATAATTTATACAGGCACGGACTGTTCCTGTCCTCGTTTGCTCATGCCCAAATCACATACTTAAGTTTCTTGCGCTTGTCTTGGTCAAGAATTATCGAGAAAATGTTTTCCTAAAAAGAATTGAGTTATTGTTTATTGCATAAGTATTATACAGAGATCGACTGAGATATTTCGTAAATTTTCTGCTTGCATTTGGCTTAATCAATCACTTCTAGAATCCAAGTATCCATACTAATAATTCCATAAGAGAGCTGGTAGAGAAGAAAGCTGCGGAAGGGCATGTCGTCTAGGCATAAAATACATGAAGATGCCAACTCTGGGAACTTCTTGTGACTATTCACGTGACCGTTTGCCCATGCAAGAAACGGGCCCTGTGTACAGGTGCCCAAAAAAAACCACTAATGATGTTTTGAAAAAATTACAAACAAGTTCCAGACACATATTTGGTTTGCTACGATAAATGTCCAGGGTGTCTTTCTCCAACTTCTAGGATGTATAACAATGGCTTTTCTTCCGGGATATTGCGTGATTATTACGAAACTTCTGGACTTTTCAGTTGATCGTTGAATTGGCTAACACGCTATTCACTAAAATGTTTACGAAACGGTATTCTCACTTCTTTAAATGATTTATTATTTACTGTTCGAAAAATAAAATTCGATAATATAACAACCTCCCCCAAGAAAAAACACCGCGTTGCTGCGAACCCTCTCAAGTGTTTTTCGATACTACTACTACTACTACTTAACCTTACATGCACCTCGTACACGTTCCTCTTGGGAATTTCTAACTAATCGGCACATGCCGGAATGTTCCGATTTGTGACACTGCTACTGGAGCTCAGTTTGCTAAGCAGATTTAAGTCAGTCACGTAACACATATCAGTGTCTCATATGTGATGGTTTTTTAAAGGTTCTTGAGCTTGTCTTATTCAAGCACTGTCGAGAAAATTGTAACTATTGATAAAAATAAGTTTCTACAAATATAATTTCTCCTTAAAAAAATTGAGTCAATATTTATTGCGTATGTACTATACAGAGATCGACTGCGATATTTTGTCAATTTTCTGATTGTATTTAGCTTAATCAATCACTTGTACAGTACTAGTCTAAGAGTATCCATACTAATAATTCTAGAATGCTCATGATGATGCTCGTAACAGTAGAAAAATACACTGGAGTGCTAAAAAAAAAAAACTCGTACATCCCACTTAATATCGTTTAGGTCCCCATCCGGGCACTCACATCTGATGAAACACGACATGGCATGGACTCCACTAATGTGCGCACCACACCATGATTCTCTCGAGGCAGTCGACAGTCCACAATTCCATAATGGTGCGAGGTTATTTTGAGCAACAGCACGAGGTACGTTATCTCATATGTGCTCAATATTGTTCATGTCTCGGGGATTTAGGTGGCCTACGAAGGATGCTGACGTCAAAGATTGTTCCTGGGCCCACTCGGTAGCCACTTCCAACGTGTGTAGTATCACATTGTCCTGTTGGAATTGTCCAAGCCTGTCGTATTGCACGCAGGATATGGATGGTGTAAATGATCCGAAAGGTTGTTGCGTACTGGTCTGGTGGAAAGGATGTTTATGTACTGAATGGCGACTCGATGGACGAGATTTAGATTTGTCAATTACACACGCCTACACCATGACAGAGCCTCCAACAGCTTGAACTTATCTCCTGTGGATATGCAGAGCCCATGGTTTCACGGGGTTTTCTCCACACCCGTACACGTTCATCAGCCCGATACAACTGAAAACACAAACTCATTAGAGCAGGAAACGTGTTTGCAGTCGTCAACAGTCCGATGGCAGTGATGGCGAGCCCAGGCAAATCACATAGTTTTGGGCCTTGCAGTCATCAAAGTTATTCCAGTGGGCCTTCGGCTCCGAAAGCCTAGATCCATGAAGGATAGTTCTACAGTTTACATGCTGACACCTGTTGATGCTCCAACACTGAAATTTGTAGTGATTTATTTGAGGCGGTGCTGCACGTCTATCTCGCCAACCAATTCTTGTCAGCCGTCAACGGCCCCGTTACTTCAGTCTCCCCCCCCCCCCGAAACTTTGTCGGAAATTTGATGTTTTTACGGATTCCGTATTATCCGTAAGCTTTTTTACGGGGTTGTGTGCAAAAATCCAAATTTCATCTCCACATAATGTTGTGACCCATCTCACGACTCCTCAATACTATTCCACGTTCAGAGTCATTCAAATCGTGATGGCCAGCAATTGTAGCAACGGAAACCAATTTAAAAACTACCGATTGTTCTTTGCAAGGGCCGCTGACTGCATCGAGGTACGTTGATTACTTACATTTCTCTTTTGCAAATGCTTGTCTGTACTGTTTTTCTGGCACTTCGTATGATAATATTTGTAATTATCACTTATATCGACTGGCATCACCAATTCGATGCTTTGAATATTCTATGCATTTATGAATCATATAACAATCTATAAGTTATCTCATGAACTTGGTGCTTTTTTCTTCGCACTAACACTATGTATGCAAAGAAAACGGGAAACATATTTATTTTTTGATCATGCTTTAAAGTTTTTTTCTTTGTATATGTGATATTCGTGCAATGAAAACAACTTTAAATCATGGTCGGAAAACCACTCCAAAAAAGTAGAGTATTTTCTAGTACTTTCATACAGTTTGGATACGTCTGCTTGATGTCTAGAGAAAAAAAGCCCCTCAAATTTTATTTTAAAATTTCATGTACAAATGTAAATTTTGTGTTCCGAAACAATCATTATTATAATTCACCAAAAATATAATTCTTGTAGGAATCAGAAACCACTCTGTATTTTTATAGTACTAAGTTAAAGTATTTTTTTTTAAATACTACTAATTTCATAAAGTTCGAACATTTCAGCTAAACGCAAGAAAATCCATCCAATTTAAGGCGGAAATTTGAATCTATCAATATTTTTGATAAATATATATTTGTTAAATTGTTCAGAACCAATTATTATTAAAAATTCACCCTATAGGGATCGATTCTAACATCATAAACAATAATGAGGTAGCTCACCTTGAACTTTCCACCATACAAGTAACAAAAGACTCTCAACACTCCGTCCCGTCAACAAATTAAACGAAAATGATGTATTTTCTATGTTTCGAAGTTGTTTTCTTTGCATAGATAGCATTTATACAAAGAAAACAACTTCAAGTCATGATTAGAACCCACAAAAAAAGGGTACTATTTTCTATCACTATTGTTTCATATAATTTGAATATTTCTGTTCAACGTAAAAAATGTAAGATAATACATAAAATTTAATTCCGAAATGTCACGTAAAAATCCACGTTTTGTTAAAAAGTTTTCCGGAATAATTATTATTGAAAATTCACCAAAACAATAATTCCTGTAAGGATCAGAAACCACCCCAAGTATTTCTTAAATACTACTAATTTCATAAAGTTTGAATATTTCAGCTCAATGCAAACGTAAGAAAATCCCACACGAAATTCAGATTCCCAAATACTAACGTTTTTCAACAATATACTGTTCCAAAACAATTATTATTATTAAAAATTCACCCTTATAAGGGATCGATTTCAGCATCATAAACAATAACGAGATAACTCACCTTGAACTTTCCACCACACAACTAACACAAAACTCTCAACACTCCGTCCCGTAAATAACAACAAAAAAAGTACACAACACTTTCCAAACGTCTTTTCAAAAAGAACTGTCTTCAACGTAAACACTTTGATATAACGTGGAGAAAAAAGCTGATTCTTCTCACGACAATGTAACTCTAAGTTAAAAACAAAACAGAAAAAGGTAAATAAATAAAAACCACACACACACACACACAAACAACACACGAGTTTTTACCTATCTCGAGAAAAATAGAGATCTCTTTTGATTCTTTCCGAGTTTTGTTTTTCGCTATTAAGAGCGGCGTGAGGAAAATGTTCGAAGAGACGGGAAAAAACGAAAAACAAGAGACGACTCTATCTCGAGGCAGAGAGAGAAAACGAGTAAGTGTTTTTTTGCACAACCTGTACCTTGGAATGCTCAATTCCAAGTACGATGGGCCACTAAACCTGCGAGCGACTGCCAAATGCCTTGTGGTAGGGAGGAGGGGGGGGGGGGTGGGTTCTCGAAGAGCGTGAAACAGACAGCACCAGCGCCCCCTACAGTCCGATGATCGTTTTCGGTGCCCACAGTTTTTAAAGAGCGAGGGCCCCCGAACTCCACGGGAAGAGCATTTTGATTGGCGGCGCGGAAATCCACAGACTGCTTGTCTGTGGGTATCGAGCGAATTCGAGATACTTGCAGGGCCGCTGCTGTCGATATTTATGTGACTTGAATATCGGAATTGACAGCTGCGAATATTTTCGTATTGTTGCAAATGCTTATTTGTATTTTTATGGTCCACGTATGTAGAATGGAAAGTATTTCAATACATATAAGTTATGAGCAATCTGCAACGTTCGTGTTGTATTTAGTACAAATGTGATTTGATATTGCATTTGAAGGAAAAAGAGTTTTACTTGCTCAAATTCATAATTTTACAGCGATAAAAAGGATTTTTAAGAAATTTTTCTTGCATGAAAAAATTTCTGATAAATTATTTTAAATAAATTATTTACAAAATTTTTATAGACAGTCTTTTTGTAATAGTTTTGTTTCGACGAATTATTTTTATATAAAATTTTTATGGTGTTTTTCTTTGACAAATTAGTTTTTATAAAACGTTTACATTATTTCTTTTAAATTTTTCTGATAAATTCTTTATATATGTAGAAAGATAGATATATAAATTATTTCAGTAATTTTCTTATAAATTTTTTATTTTCAGTAATTTTGTTTTATGAAATTTTTATGGTATTCTGACAAATTACTTTTTATAAAACTTTTATCTTATTCTTTTTGAATTCTTTTGATAAATTTTTTATACAAAAATGGATAAACGTTTTTTAAACTTTAAATTTTCCGATAATTTTTTAAAAATGTTTATTTTAGTTGATTTTCGGTAAAAGTTTTAGTTTTTAATAAATAATTTTTGTATAAAATTTTGATTTTAGATAATTTTTTTTGATAAAATTTTAGTTGGTTTATGGTTTATCGTTTGTGAAATTTTAATACATAAGCTTTATTTCTTCACACGTTAATTTTTCTTCTCAGCTCTCCGCAAATCTCCAAACCACCTCTCATAGTCCCTTTCTCCATTTTCTTCCGGCCTCCTTGAAATATCCCAGTACCACTAGGGGGCCATATGGCCCCCGTTTGAGAACCACTGCAGTAGACTATATAGATGTCGAGTTTTTTGTTTGAAACAGCACCATCTGTGATTGAAATTTGATATATTTTTCTTTTATTTATCAAAAAGAGCTCTAGATCACGATCAGGTTGTGTAAGTGTAACCTGCACGTTTTTATGTCAATTGGTTGATTTGTTATTAATTTAGAATTTATTCTTCGGAGATTCGGTCTTTGCGTGACGTCATTTTGTACTCGATAGGATGATGGAATTCAAAGAAATCCTTGAACACAAATAAACTAAGAAAATAACTTAATCACAAATAAAAACCTGAATTTTTCGTAGCTTTCCAAAATTCTCCGTAGTTCCGTATTTTATGGCAGAAATCCATAGAAGTTGGCAAGTACGGATAAGAGATTCTGTTAAGCTGAAAGGATTATAATTCCGCACAACTCATTTTTGCGAGCATTAACTTAAAAAAATGGGGAGTCAAAATATCAAAGAATTTATATGAGTCAAAGGTGGTCTTGGAAGCCTGAATGAAGTCTCACTTCACTGAGGCTTCCAAGAGCAATCGTACACCGACCTATTCAATTAGGATCGAGCTTGGTCACACACAGACTCTTCTGTTTTTTGTTTTTTTAATTGTTATCGAAATTCTGGCTCCGAATTTCGGATATGAATGAAAATCGGGTACCCTAAGCCAGCGGTTCTCAACCGGTGCTCCAAGAGCCCTAAGGGCTCCTTGTTCACTCTCCAGGAACTCCGTGGCCGCTCGAAGAAAATTTAAAAAAAAAACTAAAATTTAAAAAAATAATTGTAAATATTTTTAAATAGTAAAAATAAATCAGTAACTTTGATGAATAATTAAAAAATTAGCCTAAACGGGGCTCCACCATAGAATTTTTGAGAACCGCTTCTCTAAGCAACGCTACATGAGATGCCTCCATAAAGCTTTTGTTTCCCGACCCCCATGAAAACGACTTGATCTCCATGCTATGGAAGACTATCGAAGATTTTAATTATTTGAAATATTCTACAGAGACCAATAAAGCAGCAGATACCGTTCATCATTAGAAACCCTTATTGACCAAGGCTACCAGTTTGATATGTCAAAATTAGCAAACTCATCATCTCGAGATGCGCCTATTATATATACAAATCAGATCTTTGCATGAAGCCCTATCTTCTTTCTGGAGCTGGGAAATACATCTGAGAAACGCACTTACATTCAATTAAGATTCCAGGTTGAAACATGGTTTGTATATATACATATTCATATTGGTCGTGAGTGCATTGTTATCAATTCAAGATACCCTTTCCTTAATTGCAATAGTCAATCCCCTCAATAACGTGATACATGTTTCATTCGAGTGAAAGCTTTATGAATATCACTGAAAAAAATTGATAATTTATACAGGTTTCAAAATCACTGTTTGAACCTGTACCGTGATTTGAAAAACTGTTTCAAATCACGGTATATCATTTTTAATACATAAATAGGGTTATAACACAAAAAAAAAAGGTGAAACCACTGACCTGTTAATATATTTTGTTTTTATCTAACACTCAAAGCATTCTGTACAGATCACTTTTCTCTCGATGCACATTTGCCGCACACTGGTTTTTTGCATTGCGTACAAGATTGAAGTGTCTTATTGAGTGTGCAGTTCCTTCTCACTTGGCATTTCTGTCGTTTTTTGTCTCCATCAATAGGTGTTTTGCATCTTATCGCATTTTGAATGGTAGTTTTCAAGTTGAAATACTCAGCACGGAGTTCTTCACATAACTGCAATATGTAAGTTCGCCGAGTGATTCTTTTTCCTGTGACTTGTTTGTACAAAATCCAAGCATTTATCGCTGACAGTAGTGGTGTTTTGGGTCGTTCTGGCTGCACCGCACCAAAAATTGTCCCGTTCTGGCTGCACCCTCACAAAAATTGTCCCGTTCTGGCTTCAAATAAAACACGAAAACCACAACTAAACACAACTTTACAAGTTTTAAAGATAGAAAACATTGATTTTTTTATATATGTAAACGAGTAGGCTTGCATTTTTATAAATTATTAGATAATGAAATTTGTTAGATAATAATATTTTAATATTTCTAAAGACTAAAAATTGTATAGAGACAAAAAAAAAAAAACTTACTGTTCATTGTTTCTGTTATCCATTGTTTTCTTTTTTCAGGTGATTTTATTTTTATCACTATGTATGCTAGTACGAGCATAAAAATATTCAATGTCTTTTTTATGCGCGCACTAACATGAAAAGTGATAATTTTATCTTCTTTATTTATTCTTTAGCTTTTCTAATAAAAATACCAGGTACTGAAAAAGTTGCTATAAAACACAAACTATTGATTACATAAAAATTATTTTTATTTAATCTAATTGTTCAATCTAAACTGTCCGAAAAATTAAATGCTTTGTTAGATTTAAAAACGCCGATTAATTCATTTCAACAAATTTTGTCATGTTTTTAGATCTTACGTTTTTTAAATCTGGTTTTTTTTTTTTTTGCGGCCTCCAACCTCCCCGAATAGCCGCACCCTAACCAACCAGGTTTTTGAAAACAAGGTAAAATATACCTAAAATTTTGTATTTTTTAAAATTTTGTTGTCATTAATTTAAGATTTAGGAGGGGTTCACTTGATAACACTCTACGGAGCTAGAAAAACCCTCCTCTAAAAACTAGCTTGAAGTGTTATCAGTTCACTAAACAGAATAAAATTCATTTTTTTATTTTTATGTGTCCAAATGCAAAATTTTCTAAGATATTAAAAAAAAGTAAGATTTATCAGTGAATGGGTATAATATGTTATCTTATTTTCTTTCAGTGTGTATAAAATATGCTTCTTGGTTTTAATAAAGTGCTGTGTACGTTTAAATAATTATTCATTGTATAAAACTTTTTTATATGTGTTTAAATCATAAGTTTTGAGAATACTTTTTTTAAATTCCTTTCCTAACTGGTTTAAAGGACCGCCTAAATGTTTAAGCATCTTTTTTCCAAGTTTATAATATGTAGCTGAGCAATCCAGTGAAAATCACATTGAATTGATTTTCGTTAGGTTTTCGTGTTTTGTCTATTTATATATATATATATATTTTTTTTTTTTGCGGCCTCCAACCTCCCCGAATAGCCGCACCCTAACCAACCAGGTTTTTGAAAACAAGGTAAAATATACCTAAAATTTTAAGTTTTTTTTTAAATTTTGTTGTCATTAATTTAAGATTTAGGAGGGGTTCACTTAATAACACGCTATGAAGCTAGAAAACCCCTCCTCTAAAAACTAGCTTGAAGTGTTATCAGTTCACTAAACAGAATAAAATTCATTTTTTTATTTTTATGTGTCCAAATGCAAAATTTTCTAAGATATTAAAAAAAAGTAAGATTTATCAGTGAATGGGTATAATATGTTATCTTATTTTCTTTCAGTGTGTATAAAATATGCTTCTTGGTTTTAATAAAGTGCTGTGTACGTTTAAATAATTATTCATTGTATAAAACTTTTTTATATGTGTTTAAATCATAAGTTTTGAGAATAATTTTTTTAAATTCCTTTCCTAACTGGTTTAAAGGACCGCCTAAATGTTTAAGCATCTTTTTTCCAAGTTATCAAGTATGTTTATAATATGTAGCTGAGCAATCCAGTGAAAATCACATTGAATTGATTTTCGTTAGGTTTTCGTGTTTTGTCTATTTATATATATATTTTTTTTTTGCGGCCTCCAACCTCCCCGAATAGCCGCACCCTAACCAACCAGGTTTTTGAAAACAAGGTAAAATATACCTAAAATTTTAAGTTTTTTTTTAAATTTTGTTGTCATTAATTTAAGATTTAGGAGGGGTTCACTTAATAACACGCTATGAAGCTAGAAAAACCCTCCTCTAAAAACTAGCTTGAAGTGTTATCAGCACGCTAAACAGAATAAAATTCATTTTTTTATTTTTATGTGTCCAAATGCAAAATTTTCTAAGATATTAAAAAAAAGTAAGATTTATCAGTGAATGGGTATAATATGTTATCTTATTTTCTTTCAGTGTGTATAAAATATGCTTCTTGGTTTTAATAAAGTGCTGTGTACGTTTAAATAATTATTCATTGTATAAAACTTTTTTATATGTGTTTAAATCATAAGTTTTGAGAATAATTTTTTTAAATTCCTTTCCTAACTGGTTTAAAGGACCGCCTAAATGTTTAAGCATCTTTTTTCCAAGTTATCAAGTATGTTTATAATATGTAGCTGAGCAATCCAGTGAAAATCACATTGAATTGATTTTCGTTAGGTTTTCGTGTTTTGTCTATTTATATATATATTTTTTTTTTGCGGCCTCCAACCTCCCCGAATAGCCGCACCCTAACCAACCAGGTTTTTGAAAACAAGGTAAAATATACCTAAAATTTTAAGTTTTTTTTTAAATTTTGTTGTCATTAATTTAAGATTTAGGAGGGGTTCACTTAATAACACGCTATGAAGCTAGAAAAACCCTCCTCTAAAAACTAGCTTGAAGTGTTATCAGCACGCTAAACAGAATAAAATTCATTTTTTTATTTTTATGTGTCCAAATGCAAAATTTTCTAAGTTATTAAAAAAGTAAGATTTATCAGTAAATGGGTTTAATGTTATCTTATTTTCTTTCAGTGTGTATAAAATATGTTTCTTGGATTTAATAAAGTGTTGTGTATGTTTTAATAGTTTTTCATCGTATAAAACTTCTTTATACGTAGTTAAATCATAAGTGTTGAGAACACTTTTTTTAATTCCTTTCCCGGCTAGTTTAGAAGACATCCCAAATGTGTAAGCATAAAGTTTTGGCTTCAATGAGCAAAATTCTTTAATAGGCTCCCCACATGTTTCATCTTTTAGATACCCTAATCTGTTTTTATTATCGATATTGTAGAAACGGCTATCAGAAGAATAATTACTGAAATCGAGAACATGACTGAAATCTTTTTTTAATTTTTCGTAAACATTCGACGCTTGGATATTTAAGACTAGGTTATCAGTGTCTGTGTAAATAAGCGTGCATTTGTTCTCCCCGAAATATGATTGAAAATTATAATAAAGATCAAACATTTTTTCTTTAGCTAATTCTAGTATAGTGAAACCTATGAAAATTGGTTTATTTAAAACAACTTTTTTTTTTCTATTTTTAAATAAAACTAAGTTTTCGTTGAGAATTTCAAAATATTCCATAGTTGGGTTCGCTAAATGTTTTTGGGTTTGACTTTTAGTTAGAGCACATTTAATGTCCGTTTTATTTCGTACGTTTTGGCAAGTTTTGCCAAAGAATGCATTATTCATTAGTTTATAGAATAATCGATCAAAATCATTTGTTGCTGATTTTCTTTGTGAATTATTAAAAAGCACATAGGGTTCTAAAAAAGGTTCCTGACGAAAACTCAGTATTTTATGTATTTTTATCAGTTGAAGCCCCATTTTGAGATAAAATTTTAGTAGTCTATAATGACAGGTATATAGATGCTTATCATATAAAGTGTTTATTAATTTTTTTACGTTGGAATTGTATTTTATATTTAGATTAGCCAGTAAGTCTTTTTGGTAAGGTGATAACATTTCCTCGTTAATAACTAGATGTTCAGGAGCTAGGGGGAACGAATTGTGTTTATCATGTAATTTTCTACTATATTTCAAATCTACTTGTAAAATATATCCAGTTTCACTATTATCAGGTACATTTAAAATATTGAATTTGTTAATTTCTTCATCACTCAACCAACGGAAATTACCTATTGGTAAACATTGAGTTTGACAGTAACCATAGAGATTATTTACGTCTAGAGAAAGTATGTATCTCTGTTTCTTACTCGGGTCAAAACCATATATTTCTGGGTTATTAGCTTTTACATGGCGATGGTTATTAAAACACATCCCACCTCTCATGGCATCTTCTATGAAAGTGTACATCTGTATTTCTGGTAAAAGTTCAATACGAGCCATCGTGTATTTCAGTCCAGCTACCCATGTGAGGTGAGGTGTTGATAAGAACTTCGTTACTTCTAGACCGTAAAATCGATATATAATCGTTCTAAAATGCTCAAATACATCACTCAAAAGTAGCACATCCGTGATTTGATAGAGCTTAAGGTAATCACTGAATGTCGAACATTTAAAATTATTCCAAATTAATTTAGCATGACTATATTCATCGTCACTTATTTCAGAGTTTGTTAGTAAATTGAAAAAAAATTTTTTATCGGGTAAACGCGAGTATTTTAATTTTTTTTCATCATCGAAGAAAGAATAGGGAAAAACTCCTTTTTTTCTTAGTAAAAATTTATTTTTGGATGTGAAAATTGAATTGAAGAGAGGAAATTCAGTATTGATATCAGCTAGTTGTTCTAATGAGCTCTGAAGAAATTTATACGAATCCAGTATCAGAATCTCATCTAACTGAATGGACGTGAATCGCTCCGAACTACTGGGTATAATTCTTATATTTTTAAAAAACTCCTTGGTTAGAGCATTGATTATTAAATTAGAATCATATCCTGTGAAATTGTGGATAAATAAAGGTAAAAAGAATTTTTTTTTTCTGTTTAAATTGCAGGAGTTGTGGGCAAAACCCATGAACTCACCTGTTGCATGACAATGATCCTTGACGACTGTATCATTATCACCGAAACACTGTCTGCAAATGTGGCAGAACTCTTTGTTAATATTATTTATACTATGTTTATCAAGTGGTTCTATTTCATGAAGCTCGTTAATAAGCTGTTTTTTAATGTTTTAATTGTTTTTAAAAAAACCTCAACAGCATCTAACCCGCAATAATAATTTAAAAATATTATTTGTTTCTTTTTAACAACAGCGATAGCATAACTAATCGGTACATGTTTTTCTATAACAACAGAATTGTCACTTATAATTATAGTTTTTTTTCTTGTTATAGCTTCAAAATCCGCATACATACAGATAGGGTGTTTGACTGTTTTTATATAATCTTCGAAACTTGTCATTAAATTTTTAGGCAAACTCACGGGGACAATGTCATAGCAAAGTTGTTCGTGTCTTATGAGAGATTCTCTTCTTTTGAAGCCAAGTAGGCATGAACTGCAATAGTGATGTTTACCGTTACTGTTTATGAGTCTGTTGATATTTGTGATTAAAAAATAATGACCCTTAAATAAAAGTAAATTTATTTTTTTTTGTTCCCTTGTTGTTTTTCCTATGTAAAGAGGTGTTACAGATTTTTTTTTATATTTAAAAACATTAATTATTAGATTGTTTGATTTTTCGAAAATGTGTATATTATTAATATCCATAGGGAAATCTTGTTCATTAAATTTCAAGTATTTGAAAAATTTAAAATAAGAAGTTTTTTTACTTCTTACATTTTTTTTGGGGGGGAAGAGAGCTGCTAATACAGCAAACAGAAAACATTTCTGGTCATTAATATTTTTAATTTCAAGTAAACATTTTTTATTTTTTAAATATTTTGGTAACGATACAAATTCACATCCACCCGTCAGAGGTTTATATCGACCTAAACTTAGATCTATAAAATTAATGTTTTCTATAACCCACCCACTACCATTTCTAACAAAATTATCTATTCTATCGAGAATATTAACTAAGGCATCATTCAAAATATCATCTAAATTATTTGAACATATTATTTTAAGAACTTTTGATGCGAAGTAAAATTTGGTTCTTGATATATTACGATATTCATCGTATTTAAAAAAGGATATTTCCAAGCAAATTATGATCTTAATATATGTTTTATGAAATTTTAAAATCAAATTTTTAATCTGGCCCTTTGTTTTTGATAATAATTTATAAGGATCACGTATGGTTGTTACCGCTCGATATGTTTTGATAAAGTTATTGAAAGCTGTTTGTTTTAATGCAAACATTTTGACCACATAATTTTTTTTTAAATATTAGTATTATATTATACGCAAAATATTATTTAATAATATAAAAATTTAGTATTCTTTTATTTTTTTTTATAATGAGTTTGGACACATAAAAGCTAAAAAAAATGATAGAATTTCTGATACCAAAATACTATTTAGAAGTATAAAAATCTAATCTCTTGGCAACGGGGGTAAAATCTGCTAATCAATCATTCAATATAAAATTTTAATTCTTTCTTTTTTAAAAAACCACCACCACCACGATAAAACCTATTTCATACATACTTATATATACATTTAATACACCCTTTTTTTATATTTATACGATAAAATACTTTTTTTTTCCTTTTTTTCACATTTTTTTTGTATATATTTTATAATTTTTTAACATTTTTTTTGTATATATTTTATAATTTTTTAAAATTTTTTTTTGTATATATTTTATAATTTTTTAACATTTTTTTTTGTATATATTTTATAATTTTTTTACATTTTTATATAGATAGTTTATATTTTTTTTAACATTTCATATATATATTTCATAGTTTTTTTATATATTTTTATTGTCTTTTTATTCTAGAAGCTAAAAAACGCTTCATTTAAAAAATATGAATCTTGGCTAACAACACAGGAAGATTATTTTTACTTTAAATGCTCAGCCATGCAATCAAGAGCCTTTCGCAAAGAGTCTAATTGCGTTACAGGAACATTAAATCTATTTTTTATCTCGCCGTCTATTGATCTCGATATGTTTATGTAAGTGTTGTTCCTATATATTTTGTTTTCAATAACTATGCCATTACCTACATAAATAGAATAAGTCCTGGTTTTGCTCTTCTTTATGTGATCATCCTCCAATACGAGATCATATTTTTTTTTGGTTTTGCTAATCCGACGTTCTGTTTCTGATTGGCTATTATTGTCCTCGTCGACGTCAGATGAAATGTTTGCACTTTTACGTTTTTTTGTTTTTAATGAGTCTTCATTTCTAAATTTTTTATCTACAAAACAAAAAAAAAGAAATCGCCCCCTGTGAATATATAAAAAAACGCGATATAAAAATCTTATTAAGAAATCAATGTTCTTGAATTTTATTATTTAAAATCATAGCGCGAATAAAATAAGAGCTAAGTTGTTCTTTACACGAGAATAAAAAAAATTTCTTTGTAAAAACTTACCAGGAGTAGCCATCTCGTCTTCCGAGCTTTTCGTTTGTGTAATGTGAAATGGTAAGCGATGCACTGGTTTTTATTTTAGATTCAAGGTCAACTCACGCGATTAATCATTCCTGTTAAAACACGATATAGCATACCACAAAAATAAACATGGTTTATATGACATTGTGATGCGTGAAAGACCTGAAGAGAGGGGGTGGTGGAATGTTATGGTTTTCCCCATAATTTAACTTCGGTTTTAAGATAAGGGAGTAGAGGAAGCAATTATTCATAGCTAAGCCAAGAATTATAATTTGATCGTAACCTTCAAGAAAAAAGGAAGATGATTACCGAATATGTGTTACGGAAACAATCATATTGTTTCTGATTTTCATTCACGATTTGACCTTCAAGAAATGAAAAGTGACCATTATAATGTATTAACATTTGTAAAACTTTTTTTTATTTCCGGGATGGTTTTTACGTTTCTAATTTATTATTTAGCGTTTCGCGAGGTTAAGGTAATTACAGTGTAATTTGTTTAACAGCCTTGAATTTTTTATATCCATGAATAAAAAAAACCAACAAACAAAAACTCGAGATATTTATTCTTAAATTAAAATATTTTTTTTATTATTCTTACAAGTTAGATACAATATCATTGTAACATATACACACTGCATACACAATCAATATAATCTTACATATCAATGTTATAATGACAATATGTAATTTTTTTTTTACAAAGATATACTCGAGAGTTGTAAAACACGAATACTAGCAGATTGTTTAATTAATGAAAAGATTTTGTTTTTTCACAAAAACACTGTGAATTTCTGTCACCACGGAATCCACCGATAACAGTTTAAAGTATGCTATTTTAACAGAATTAGTTATCAACGGTAGATCAAAGTCAGTTTCTAAAACACAGTTAACGCATTCCGAAATGCTGTTGTAGAAATTATCGCAAAATATATGTGGAACCCATAGTCCAGCTTCTAGTTTTAAAATGCAAAAACCATATAGTTCATCATCCATCAACGATGTTGGAATGCACTCATCGTGAAGTTTGGCCAGAATTTTCTTGTTATTCATTACTTTGAAATATTTTAGTTCCAATGGACAGCTATCGGGGTAATCAAGGGATACACTCATCGCACTTTTTATGGCTTGAATCATATCCGAGAATAATAAAGGTGTAGGGTGAGATGGTTTTTCGTTCGAGCGAACATAAACGTAACCATATTTCTGGTCCATCTTCAGAGCGTAGAATGATGAAAATTGAGATGTTCTAGCGTTTATATAATCACATTTACAAAATTTTAATTGGTGTATTAAAGCAAGCTCACGCAGTACTGTATGACATCATTTTGGGGGATACGGGAAAACTGTAGCATTTGTTTAGCAGCAAAAGAACACATTAACTTCTCGTTCTTTTCTTTATTGTTCGTCAATTCATTCAGTCTCTTGCCTCGCACGATATGTGTAAGGAAATACAAACAGAAAATGCCACATGATTTTGAGAACGGTGATTGGTACACAGTTTCATTATATTCAGTAACTTTTGAATTTCTACGAATAAATCGTAAGATATACACGTTTCTGCATTTCATTCCGTAACTATCAAAGTAATAACATTTTTCTTTATCAAAAAAAATAGCGATCCAATGAGAACCGGGCTTATTTTTGGTGTCTATATTTACAATATACGCTTTATGCTTCCTTTTCCTTTTTAGCGGAAGTTGATCGCAAGCAAAAACCCCTGCAAACACTGGTGATAGTAAACTATCACCGTGAGCGATTTGAAATAGATCGTTAGAATTCATATTTAGAAATCGGTGTAAATGCTTCTAGATTTATCGATTTGTATCGTTTTTGGGACTTGAGAATAAACAATCAATGTCATCGTCTCTGTTAAAGCTTCTGAAAATTTAATTTCGATAGATAGATTGGAGGTTTCAGGAGTGGAAATCCAATCACCTTCGCTTGAAAAGTCTGGAGTTAAATCCCATGCTATCAAGTAAAAACCGTTAGGATAATCTTCGTAGCTTATTGGGATATCAGTAGAACTGGAAAATTTGTTCAGGTCTGTGAATAATGACATATAATTTCTAACGTAGGATGTTGCAGAAGGAGTGTATGGGTTTGATGGATACGTCATGCCATCTTTTCTTAGACATATATAATTTATGTTCGAATGCCTGAAATTGAATGGATTTTTTCTTTCATCACCACTGAAATTTTTGTTTGGTACTAGACCGAGAATCAGTCTACTGGGAATTTCACTCAAGAAAGCATTTGATATAACATGGCTTTGCAAACCTGCAGAAAGGGTAAAGCTTCGAATCTCACTGTGTTTAATCTGAAGCTGTATATTCCCTAATTCCAATGCTTTAGCATGTCCTAGAAGAACAGATGGAGCTATTTGTACTTTTCGAACGTACAAACTAGCCTCTGTGATTAGCAGCTGTGTGTCTGTTACATCACTCATTAGAACAAACGAATTTTTAGCGCGTTCTAGCTTTATGGTAAGGTCAACTCCATTCAATAAAAGTTTTGATTGGTTGGCTAAATCAAAATGTAATGGACCTATTAAATCCATCTCTCGTGAGGCTTTGCAACGTTCATGACGTTGTTTTAGACCGGAGTTTAAAGAGTTCAGAGGGGCATGGTCATCCATTTTGCCAGCAGTGTCAATGTAAAACAGCGAACTAGTCAAATGAGTTTTTTGTGCTGCACTCGAGGTGAACAAAAGTGATTCAATATATGCCTTGTATGCATAATTAGCGTAGTTGCTTATTGGTTTATCATTCAAAAATACTTGCAACGAAGAAAAACACGTATTCAAAATATAATTTATTGGTGTAGATTTAGAAGTTTCGGGTAAATCTGTCCCATCTTGTTTCACGATTTTAGCTTTCAAATGCAAATAAATATTCGAAGGGTCTATGTATTTCTCAGTGTTACTCCCACTAACTAAAAACTCGATTGGACCTTTTTGTGAGATACTTGCGATTGGTTTTACTTCTACAAAAGTAGAATCATCCACAGCCACTTGAATGAAGGGTTTTTCAAAAATATCTAATTCTGATTTCAAACACGGACAACCTTTTTGTTCCATATTGGAAATAAATGTGATGATATTTTGTTTTAATCATCTATTTTTATAACTTAAGAAAATAAATCTTTTCGCTTTTTCTTGGTTAATTTTTTTTTTGTGATTCTGCGTCGTTTTCGACCTGAACCTTTTTGGATCTTATCAATAACATCACTGGTTATTGAATCACGCATTTGCGTCAATCTGGATTTAGCAGCTGTTTTAAAATCCTGACCACTTATTACATCATTTGCAACGTTAGCAGATGTTTTCAAAATCTGTCGACCCAAATATCGACCACCTTTGGCTAGAAATGGAGTAACATATCTAAATATATTAGAAAAAAAACCATTTCCTCGTTGAATTAACCTGCCTTGAAAATATGGTAAGCCTCCTCCTGTTTGCTGATTGATATAGTAATTGCAACACGCTCGCGCGCACAACATAGTGACAATACTAGATGCTTGTCACTATAATAAGAATCTGAAGAAAAAGGTAGTCTCTTTTATATCTCCATGAAAGATAAGACTAAAAAAACTTTTCCTGAGTGGAAACGAATTTTCGAACCAGATGAATCACGCAAAACAACCTCAATCGATTCGATAAAATTCCTCGATACGGAGCAATATAATGGACTTGGAAAGCTTAGTATAACCTGTTCATTATCTTTTTCTTTTAAGACAGGTATAATTTTAAGTAGTGGGGCCATGGTATTACCAATTAACTGACTGGAAATGATGTCTGTATAGATAAATATTTCTGAAACCCCAGCAAACAACTCGATTTCATGTTTTGAATGATATATACCATGTGGATAGTTTAGTTTTTCATACCCCAGAATATCTGCTAGTTCCTTAGAAAGATTTAACTCATGGTTCTGTGGTACAATTATTCTCGACATACCTTTTTTTAGCATTTGAAAATTAATTTTTTCAAAATGAGGTGTTAGTTGTTCACCTTTCGCATACAAACCAGGAGGCAGAGAAAAATTTTCGGTTTTTTGAACATCTATTTTACGTTTGAATGCCACTTCAGCTATTTCAAAAAAATCTGAATCATTGACATTTACAGAGTTTTTATCATAAACACTTGCTGTGACACCGTGAGAAAATTTTGTAACTTCTCTTTTCAGATTCATCATAGCTGAAAAAGATGCAGCATCCTTTTTATTGATAATCAATTCAAAACCTTCAGAGACTCTAATTTGAACGTATTTCTCAGTTTTATCGAGTGAAAATTCAACTGCATTTGTACCTGTAATCAACTTGATATTCTCATTTAAACCCGAAAAAAATGATAAATGAGAAAACTCATCTTTGACTGGTTTAACTGGAATCATATAGTTCGGGATATCAAAACTTCGTTTATCTACTAGTGTAAAGTATTGTTTACTTAAGTCCCTTTTACTAGGTGACCATGAAAACGTATTGTGTGTTGTCGAAGTTAGAACTTTATCCTCCTGAGGTAAACCCAAAATAGCCATCAACTCAGATGCGTTTCTATCAAATTTAATTTCGTATTCAGTAGGAATAATAATTGTTACTTCTTTTTTTTTCTTTTTCACATTAAATGATATCATATTAGTATTAGCGGTGTGTAATATATTTTTATTAATATTCTCACTAAGTGTAGCAGTGTCATCTCCGGATAAAAATATTTTATATTCTCTAATGCCTGTATCATCAATCTGTTCAAAAAATGTTACTTGATATTTGGAGTTATCATCAGTAATGTTATACCATGTTTTAGGAATTATAATGTCTGTTAATGCGCATTTCCAATTTCCCTCAAGAAGCAACGGATTGAATAATTTTGTGATGAAATGACTCTGCGTATTTTCTGGAAACAAATCATTATTAGCGTTACTCGCGAGCGTTACGAAAAACTGATTCTTCATGTTTTTAAATCCGGTTCCCGTATCCATTCATTAAATTTCGAGCTGTACCCTAAAAATTTCACGTAGAATTCTTTGTTTTTACCAACTTTACGGGTTTTCAATATCTTTTCAATCTTCCAATATGCACTATCAAGCGGTTTTATAACCTTTTGTAATTCGAATTCGTTAAAGCGTCCAATAAGCGGTTCTTTTTTCAAATCAATCAAATCATAAGTTGGTGGTTGAGTTTTATACCGTGCTTTGATGAGAAAAATTTCTTGTGTCCAATTAGGTAGATAAGATTTATGGAAGACTTTCCTGGTTTTTGAAATTCTTACTTGGTCGTTTATTTTGAACTTGAATCTGACATTGTGGCTAGAGCCGTATAGTCTTTCAAAAATTTCTGAATGGTGAATTTTCTTAATTTTTGATGGGGCAAAACCAGTACTACGGTTAACCGAATCGTTGATTGATCTAACTAGCGCAGGTAAAAAGTGAATGTATTTATATTTCGAGGTGTGAGTGAATAGCCTATATATCTTGTCTTTAATTTGACGGATTTTTCGTTCAGCTAGCGCAGCTTTAAAAACTGATTGTGTTGAGTAATGTTCGATATTATTATCCCGAAAGAAAGTCTGTAGTTTTCTGTTGAAAAACTCGGAACCGCGATCGGTATGGAGTTTTTTACACTTTTCTTGTTTGAAAAGCGCTTTGAAAGCATGCAAAACTTGGTCCTGTGATTTGTTTTTGAGGGGGTGAACGAAAAGTTTCCTTCGAAACACATCAACAACAACTAACAAATATTTTACCCCTTTATTGTATCGTGAATATTTCTTCATGTCCATCAAATCGGCTTGCCACAACTCATTAGGCCCTAAAGCTATTGTGGGTCGAGTTGGAAATTTGTATCTGACAGGTTTATGAAGCGTATAAGTGTCCTGACGCATTAGCCAATCTTTCGCTAACCGCTCAGAAATATTCGCTTTTTTTGCTAACTTCTTCACACCACCAAAAGAAGCAGGATTTTCCAAATCGTAGTAAATATCCCCTAATAATTCAGCCATTGAGCACCAGGTTCGTGCGTTCTACTTCGTTTACGTGCACTTCTCTTAGGTTCTTTTTTTTTAAATGGTACTCGCACTGGAGTGAAGTAGCCTTCAGGTAAATTCACCGAACTTATATTGCGTTCATCCGGAGAACTTTTCTTCTTTGGTGTTAGCAGACTTTCCTGGGCCAGTGAAGGAGAGTCTTGTGCAAAAGTTCTTTTAACCATATCATTTTGTATCCATTCGAATGGTATTCCAGTTTTAATCAATTTCATAAAAAACAATGGAAAAGCACTGGGGATTTCAGCTGATCTTCTATTTCTGAGTATAAAACTGAATATATCGATGATATGCGTACCTGGCAAAGATTTCCCGTCTATTAATAATTGTCCTTGTTCATTCCAGGATAGGTTAGCTTGCATCATTTTATCTATAAGTGGAAGAACATACTTCCTTGTTGTTTGTGGAATTGAAAGATATATCTGCTTAATTATCGGATCTTCGTCCACTTTTTTAGGTGATTCGATAACTGTTTCAGTTACATCAATCGATTCCTCAGGTTTTTGGATTGAAACTCTGACAGGGTCGTACGGAGTATGAACCAGTTTTTTGTATTTAGAAACGAGATTATTAAGTATTTTCACTTTGACGTCATCAGACATGTTGTTGGTATTCAAAAGATTTCCGATCTCATTTTCGGTTTGTGACTCCTCAGATATTCTCATTCGCCGAGGTAACAAATATTCTTCTGGAACTAAGGCCATTTTTTTAGCCATTTTTAACGCTGGAAAAGACTGCCTATTGCGCTGATCACAGAAGGAATAAGATATGGTAGAAACGCTCCACCTGTTTGATTAGATAATATCCGTTTCTTGACGTGGTTTGAGACCTTCTTGTCAGCAAGCTTTCTAATCACTGTCTTATATTTCTTAAGTTTAGAAACATTACAGTTCAGGTCCTTGTTATGTAGGGCATTATAGCATACTTCACATATAGAATGCAATTGGGATGGACTAACATTTTTCAGAACAGCACGACGTTGAAGTGGGGTTGCTTTTTGTAAGAAAGCAAGCATATGGTAATTTTTACGTATTGACTTCATTTTGTTGGAACAAAAACACAGTAGACACCTTCTGCGTCCGAGAAACACGAATCTCTCAAACGAAGCGCTTTGTTGCTTAACGGATGACAATCAACCAGCAAATAAGCATACGGTTTCTCAGTGCTTTTTTTATAAGCATCGATGAAGTATTTCGACTGACCCGGGAACATCTGACGAGCCAAACACTGAATTTGACTGCAATCCCTGTTGTTCCCAAATAAAATAAGATAATGAGTATTAAGGGAAATATTTCGAAAAATTTTATTTTTAGGAAACAGATTTTGAGTTAAAAGTATAACACTTTTATTGCCGTGATGAGATGTTACTGTAAATAAACGTGATACTTCATCATTTAAAGATTCTAATAAATCATCAAGAACCACGACATCATAAAAATCATCAAATGCTTCAGGTATGCCTTGGTAAAAATCTATTTTTGATTCTTCTATAAACCATGGCTGGAACATTGAATAACACCATAAGATATTGTTAATATCTCTCCCATAAAGATTACACTTTAATAACTTTCTGACTAAAGTTGTTTTGCCACTTAATGTGGGTCCAACAACTAGTGTAGTGGATGGGAAACGAAAATGATAAAGATCATTCATCACTACATCTTGACTGGCAAAGTTTTGAGAATTCATCTCTATTCAACTGCACACCGACAAAATATGGAGCTAGCTTCCCTTGATTGTTTTTAAAGAAATGTCTGATATCAAAAACACTTTTATTATCCTTTAAGCAAACATGAAAAAAGTAACTTCTTCCAAGATAAACCGATTCAAAACAAGATGAATTAGTGAGATTGGGCGTTAAAGCTTCTTTATCATGATTAGTGGTAAACAATATCAAGAGGAAAAAAAATAGCAGGCAAATAATGCTTATTACATAAAAAGAAATAAATCTTGTATGCCGGTTTTGAAAAGAGAGCATCGTTTTAAATAGCAACCTTGAATGCCGTGTGACAAGCTTACAATTGCGTTATCTTAAAGAAAAGTTTTCTTTTATTCAGGTTAACAACAAAGCAGGTATATTATAATGAGATACGGAAAAACAACCTTGAGAGGGAGAGATTTTAAGTAATCGGACTTGTGATTTTTGGGTGTGGGGATTTTCGTGTTTTATTTGAAGCCAGAACGGGACAATTTTTGTGAGGGTGCAGCCAGAACGGGACAATTTTTGGTGCGGTGCAGCCAGAACGACCCAAAACACCACTACTGCTGACATATCCAAAATGTTAGAAAATATATGCATTGGCTAGCGACGACTTCTAGTTTTGGTCGTGTATAATCGCACCAATTGATCCATGATGTCGACTCCATATTCAGTTTCGTTATTATAGGCAACTGTTTCTGGGGTCTTTTCTCGATAAGGTATTTCTCACGATTTTATTTCACGATTTCTTCACGTGTCTTATTTCTCAGTGGCGTTCTATTTTGTACCAACTGATGCGCCATTGGAGAAATAATTTTACTTTGATTTAAATCTTCATCAGAACCGCTGCTTGCTTCTCCACAGTTCGGCATAGGGTAGATCTCCTGCTCTTCTGCACTTTCATCATCACTGCTTCTAGAGTTTCTCTCATATAATCTTTGCAACTCCTGGAGTATTTCTTCTTCAGTAAATATACGTTTTCTCGCCATTTCTAAACTGCTTGAAATGACCACGTGCACTCAAATTTTCTACGTCAAAGGACAAACAATTTATCGGATAATATGGAAAGAATGCTTGACAAAAACCAAAAATTGCACACCTGCTGACGGACACTTGCAGATAAGAACGGGAGGAACAGAAAGGTCACACGGAAGGTCAAATGCAAAAAAAAAGACTTTCAGAAGGATTATAACCTACTTAAAAATCAAATGTGACGATCACAGTAGTATTAATCGCATAATGTGCTAGGATATAAGGAAGGGTCAAAATGACCCCCTGTCCGTCTTTCTAGGTATATCCGCTCGTATCGTCGTTGCTAAAAAAGATAACGAAAAAAACTTTGGTATACAGTAAGAACATGCTAATTCAGGAAAAGTCCAGAAATTTCAGGTGGTTCGGTTAATTCTTAGCAGAGACATGCAAGGTTAAACAGCGTGCAGTGTCATAAAGACCCCCGTCCGTCTTTCTAGTGTTTTAACACGTTCACTGCGGGGCCTAAATTGCTTGTCGAGTCCGTGGGGCGCTTTTTTTTTTTATAAATTGGTGCATTTTTTAATACAAATACAACACCACAGCAGGAAAAATTCCCAACGAGGTGGCTGAGAAAAAGATGCCCATAACAGAGATAAAAGAGATGTATAAAACATAGTATTTAAGTTACATTTGTATTATTTTAATTATTTCAATAAAAAATCACGTGACACCAACATGGCGTCACGAGCCCCGGCGAACATGTTTGCAAATCTAGCTATGCAAAACCAGCAACACTTGAGAAAGAAATATACCTGTAGGGTATTTCAATATCACCCTTCCTATATTATTGGTCTTTTACCTGAGTTTATAGGATAAAAATAACTGTACCTTATTTTGTGCTAATATTATGTAACCTTGAGAATTGAAAGCTGAAGAACTAGAAACGTAAGAGGGGGAAAGAAATAAAGGTTCAAAGCAGGTATGAGTTTTGCAAAAACAGTTTATTTTATTAAAATATATTTAAAAACATAAAAACATTATACATAGACATTATACATTACAATATAACATTAACATTATACATTCAATATACATAGAGATATAATTTTCAATTTTGTTTTAAAAAAATTACACAATTTTATTTTTAAAAAAGAAGAATATATAACAAGATAGAAACTATTTTACAATATTATTTACAAAAAATTTACAATTTATTTATTATTTACAAAAAATTTACAATTTATTTATTATTTACAAAAAATTTACAATTTATTTATTATTTACAAAAAATTTGCAATTTATTTATTATTTACAAAAAATTTACAATTTATTTATTATTTACAAAAAAATTTACGATTCATTCATTATTTACAAAAAATTTGCAATTTATTTATTATTTACAAAAAATTTACAATTTATTTATTATTTACAAAAAATTTACAATTTATTTATTATTTACAATTAACAAAATTTACAATTTATATATTATTTACAATTTACAATATAAAAAATTACGGATTCGAATGATAATTTGAAAAACAATTCTGCAAACTTACCTCAAAAATGAAAAATGCTCAAAAAATGAAAAAAAAAAAGTTTTAAAAAATTACAAACGATCACAATGAATAGCTTTGTATGATTGTTCAGCAGGGCTGTGTATGTAAAGACAACTCTCTATCCCTACTGCTAGCTTCGGTAGCTAAGATTAAAACTAGTTTTGTACATGACGCCACCATGGCATCAGTGTTAATCATGTCGAAGCCGACGCCGCGTATGCACCTGAAATTAATAACTTTTTAAACGGTACATCGTATCTTAGACAAAAGATTTTTTGAGTTAACCTCTGTGTGAAAACAATCAGGAGAAGAGACTATTTACATGTTTTTGTTCAGTACTTTTTCTTTATTAATCTTTTTTTAATGAAAAACTTGCATGTTATGTTTAATGTGAGGTATGTTTATACACCTATATATTTCTGTACCGTATATGCAACCCGCTCTATATACATAAATGAATATTCTTGTTTTAGATCACATGATCAGTCTGATGTCTTCACGCTAGCAGCTTATAAATATTCGGTTGTATTATCCCTCAAATGTTCTGAGATGTTTCTGTACTATATACACCACCTTGCTACGGCATTCATGCCGAAGCGATAAAATTAAATTTTAACGTTATTTTGATCTTCCCGAATGTAAGCACACACAATACATGTTATATATATATATATATACATTATCCAGCACGTCCAAAAAATTATTTTCGCATACAGTGGAACCTCCGCTAACGGACACTTTTCTGGTCCGTGGAATAGGGCTTTAATGTATTCACTCCCCGTTGGCGCACACTCTCGATAGCTGACAGTGAAATCAGGCAAGATCTATTTTTCCCCCAAACTCTTAAATTTATTATTTTTTGGTCACAAAAACTGCGAATTTATCATATTTGACTAAGAATATGTTTCATCCTAAGCTCACATTGGTAAATATCATAAATCGTCAATTGATTACAAAGTTAACTAAACATAGCTGTGGTCCAGAGTGATGAGATTGGTTTTGTTTTGTTGATACGTGTGAAGAAAGTCAACATTACAAGACTGATAATGTTGTTATGAATATTATTTCACACTTATTTTAATTTAGTTTTTTATTTCCAAATATGTGTCACGAACGTATCATGTACGGGGATAAATAAATAATTGCTTCAATGAAGAGAAGAAAGGTCATAATTTTTTTTCCATATTTATCAGTCTTTCTAACTTTATTGGGAATTATACATAATCGCCTTTAAAGTTGATAAATGTATTGAAATTTAATCACCAAACTTTCTTTATCGATAGTGATTGTGCAAAACCCGTGGAGTAATATATTTCACACAGTAATATATACATTTTAACATTAAAAAATGAAGGACACCAATTCGAGCAAAAGAGAAGGTCGTATAAACGAGGTTCCACTGCATATTTATATTATTTTCTCTTTCTTTTCAAATTCACAAATCAAATTTATTCCAATTCAAATATGTAATAAATTGCAATGTACAATATATTGTTAGTCGACAAGAGGCCGGTGCCTGTACAGTCGACCGTAGACAATTTTTATGATCAAACTTTTAGTAGAAGGGAAAGGGTAGATGCGCTAAATGTGTTAAATACAATACATCTATACATCAAACAGTATGAATAATAATTATAAATACACGCACTTCGTAATTATATACAATTACATTCGTTATATCCAAATACAATTTCCGCATAATACATTCAAATAAATTTCATATCTGATGCTGAGTTAGATAGAATTATGGCACACGCAGGCATAAAAGTAATAAGAATTTCGCTATTGGATAAGAACGTATACGTCTATATCGTCTATTGATGAGATTAATTTGAAAATGGCGTTTTTGAATTTTGTGTAGGTAGGTAAATTTTGAATTTCTGAAGGTAAAGTTTAGGAGCTAAGTAGTAGAAATTTTTCAGGAAAATTTCTTTTCGACAGTGCGGTATAATAAAAATTCCAGTTGATCGCCGCAGTGGTACATTATTATTTGCTACATATAATGACTTATTCCGTATTAGTGTTATTATTTATTATACGAACCTGTGAAAGGTCTAAGGGCTCTGACTTCACTAGGTACGCAATACAAATAATCATGGAAAGAGAAAAGCAGGGATATCAGTAAAAACAATAAATTGATCAGACACACGAATATATGTAGAGGGGGAAATACATAAAAGATGATACTTACTCAGATGTTTAAAAAAAAAATCCCCGAATACATATCAAACAATAAAATTCACATGCATATGCAAATAAAATTCAAAACATGATAAATTAAACGGAAAAAGCTGCATGTACAGTCGAATCCCGTTTTAAGGAATACCGTTATAGCGAAAATCTCGTTTTAACGAACAATTTTCTAATCCCCCAAAACGGTTGACATAGAAATAATGCTAGGTAACCTGGAATACCTTTACGAAATTTCGCTTTAACTAAGTGATTCCTCCGGTCTCCTGGCGTTCGTTATAAAGGGATTCGACTGTAATTTCAAATCAAAATAATATCACTCGTGAGAAACAGCAGCAATGTAACATTGCTGTTGTTATTCGATTCTGTATGTTATAACACAATATAACATACAGAATCGTAAAAAACGATTGCACTCAAGAAACGCAAACGAGGGTAATACATAAGAAGATAACACCTATAAATAGGTTAAAAATATAAACACATAAAAAAACCCGAACACAACATGCAAAATAAGCATATACACACCAATAAAACTCAATACGATGAACTAAAATGCAAAAAATGCAAAGCACGTTAACAATGATGAGAGATCAGAAGCCCTGAGAGTACCACCCCGTTAGCGGACAAAATGTTTTGGTCCCATGGGTGTCCGTAATCGAGAGGTTCTACTGCACTTGGTTAACTCTTTAAGCGGTTTTTAAAGTTTTCCTGATCGGCATTATTACTGTCATGTTTGAAATTGCGAAAACTTCACAAAAATTGCCACCGATTTTCAAGAATTTTTCTCCGATCGCGAGCTCATAACTGCTTTCCTCCCCCGCCCATCCCCCCCTCCAACCAGAAAACTGACTCCGCCCATCGCTTGAATTTCCCTCACTATGATACAAGAACACTTGCCGTGACGTGTGTGACATTCTAGGAAGAAAAATACATTAATTTGGGGGGAAAAAACATTTTCGTGTTATTTATACTGAGCGTATATTTCTTTACATTGCTGAAAGAAGGCGTGGGAAACACACAGTGTTTTTTTTTCCGCTCCTTCTTTTATCTAACCTTGAATAAGAGCCAACCAATGGCAGTTGATTGATTGGGGGTAGGGTAAAAAAAAGGTTTCGAGTTAAAAATAACTTTAACACGTTTTTAGAATACGAGATATTTCGGGGCGGCTGTAGTAAATCAGATGAAGTTTGACGAGATATTTCGGGGTGACTGAAATAAAGCACATCAAATTTGACGAGATATCTCGGGATTGCCTCTGAAAGGATTAATGGGGGAGGGATACTCTTCTTCAGCGGAAAAAAAATCTTTGGCCTCCACGGGTATCCGCAATCGAGAGGTTCTACTGTAGTTGGTTAAGAACCCCACTGTATTAAAATGACAAATTACATGCCATGCAAGAGGTACAACCTCGAAATAACCCGAAAATTGATTTAACATCAGCCCCTTAAATCGGAATTCTTATACTTATATCTATGGTATCCTCTGTGGGGGGGCTTTCAGCTCGTTGCAAAGCCTCGGGAGCTTAAGAGTCGCCAAGACTTTACTTCTAGCAAGGAAAGATGGACGCGACTCTCAGGAAAAGAGTACTTCCGCAATTTGTCTGTAAAGTTTTAATCAAATCCCACTTCATCCGTTACTTCCATCTTCTCCGTTCCTTTTTTTTTATTATTCCTATTTTTCCCTACCGACTATTCCAGAACTTTCTACAGCATAAACTACAAAAGTGAAAAAGTATGTTTCACGAAATTCCTCTTAAACCCCAGCAGACATCGTTTATAAATATTCTATGAGCATTTTTTTTTCCCCCTACTTCAACCAAAAAAATAAAATAAAATATGCTATTATATTCAATTTTTTATCTCCGACTCTGAATATTCTATTTTCCGGGGAGGGGAAAAAAAAGGGAAATTTCAAAAAATAACAAACAATAAGACAATTTTTTTCCCCCCCGACGAAACAAATCGTTTTAGTTTCGTTTTCCCTAAATTTCTCTCTCTCTCGGAATCGTAATTTATTCATCACTTAAGAGGAAAAGTGTATTATTATAATATATATTCTCTGTCTAGTTTTTTAATATTCTTATCCTCGGGAAATTTATTTCCTTTTAATAAAAAAGAAATATATGGAATAATTTGTGTGTGTGCTTTTGTATATCATTCGATGAAATGAATGGGAATGTATGAGTATATAAATTTTTTAAACACATGCAAGTATTGCAATGTATTTATAGCGGGGGAAAATGATTTTTGGGGATTTTTTTTTTTTTTTTGGTATGAGAATCACGTTGTTGCTATTGTTAGAGCACGGATTATATTCACGAAATAAGTGGCAAAATATGCACGAAATAAGTAACAAAATATGCACGAAATAAGTAACAAAATATGCACGAAATAAGTAGCAAAATATGCACGAAATAAGTAACAAAATTTGCACTAAAAACGTGACAAAATATGCACGAAATAAGTAACAAAATATGCACTAAAAACGTGACAAAATATGCACGAAATATGTAACAAAATATGCACTAAAAACGTGACAAAATATGCACGAAATAAGTGACAAAATATGCACTAAAAACGTGACAAAATATGCACTAAAACGTGACAAAATATGCACTAAAACGTGACAAAATATGCATTAAATACGCTGAAACAGGCACTGGAAAGCTGGAATTACGCAGTAAAAATTCTAGGATGTACACTTAAAAACACTGAAATATGTACGGAAAATACTGAAACATGCACCGAAAAGCTGAAATTACGCAGTAAAAATTCTTGGATGTACACTTAAAAACACAAATATGTACGGAAAATACTGAAACATGCACTGAAAAGCTGAAATTACGCAGTAAAAATTCTAGGATGTACACTTAAAAGCACTGAAATATGTACGGAAAATACTGAAGCATGCACCAAAAAATGGAAACAAATCCATCTTATACCATTTGCCGTGTGACACTAGAACTGAAAAGACTACACAAGACATTGAAGATATTCATGTAAAACTTCCAAAATATGCATAGAATGGCAAAATATGCCTTATAAATTTCTCCAATATGTCTTATAGGGCATGTATGAGTATACTGAAAAATTTGAGCGAAGTGAAAAGAATATTTAAAATGCTGAAGTTTCCCTAAAAGTGAAAAAATATGCACAAAAATTTAAAAAAATATATATCCATGATAAAGCACTGAAGTATAGCCTAACCTGAGAGAGAGAGAGAGAAAAGGGAAAAATATGCAATAAAAGTAAAAAAATATGCGGTAAAAATGAAGAGCGCATGCATTTAGAAGTACGAAAAACGCATTATGCATTTAAAAACGTCTTGCGCAAAATGTCAAAAATGCATTTAAAAGTGCCGGAAAATATGCATCTAAAAATGCCGGAAAATATGCATCTAAAAATACCGGAAAATATGCATCTAAAAATGCCGGAAAATACGCATCTAAAAATGCCGGAAAATATGCATCTAAAAATTCCGGAAAAATATTCCGGAAAATCAACAATACTTGATAGCGAATTTTCTTGAAATAATTGAAGAAATTTGATGAATGTCGAAGAATAAAAAGTTAAAAATAATCTTGAAAATAGTAGTACAATGCAATTAAAAGAAAAAAATGCTAAAAATATGCACGTATTCTAAAATTTTTGTGATTTTAAGCATTTATATGCGCTAACTATAGGTGCAAAAATATGCAATCGCGTACGCACTTGTATGCATAATCCGGGCTCTAATTATTATATTAAATATAAAATTTTATGGAATAATGGGATGATGCATTTTATATTGATTTATAAAACAATTATTGCGATAATAATAATTTTTTCGGAAGTTGTGCCCAAACTTTATGAGACGTAATACGAATAAATTTTCTCATTTACAAAAGAGGCGACAAGAATAAATTATTGGCATGGAATGAACCTTAAAATAAATAACTAATATAGATTTTGATTTGCAATCACATTTCCGATATCAGTTATTTGGTTATAGGGGGCCGTTCAAGTATTACGTCAGCAAATTTTCAGCAATTTTTGACCCCCTCCTACCGCCTTGTCAGCAAAATGGGGCGCATAGGGCGTGGGGGGAGGGGAGCCCAAACGAACAAAATTTTATTTTTTCAATGCAAAAGAATATTTTTAAAAAGAAATCGAAATTTCTATAGGAAATATATATTTATATGTTATTATATGATCAATTTCAATTCTAATGTTAATTATTATAATTATTATAATGTTAATTCCAATGCTATTTGACGAGTAAGTACTTAAAATTTATTTTTAAGAAATTCATTGCGACTTACCCTCTCAGCCAGTGATTCCCAACGTGGGCGTTAACGCCCCCTGAAGGGCGATGGAATGTTCCGGGGGGGGGGGTAGAGAAGATACCGGTATAACACAGGATCCTATGTATTCGATTGCGTTGGGGAGCGATGGGACAAAAAAGGTTGGGAAACTATGCTGTAAGCCATATATGATAAACTCTTGGCCCACGGACCAACTGGGGCTCTACGGGATATCTGATGCTGCCTGCCCCCTTCAAACCAAATTTTGTAAAAATGAACTAAGCGGCACATTTGTAGATCGGTTAAGTGACCCATGTCACAATTACAGAGCTTTTAAGTGGCCCGTAGCACATTTTCAGATCATTCAAGCGGTACTGTGGCAGATTCACAGATCACTTAAGTGACCCGCGACACAGTTCCATAACGCTTAAGCAATCCGTGGCACATGTAGTGACATGTAGCCTTTGCCTTGAGTGACAGGTGACGCAGTTTTAGAGCACTTAAACGAACGTCCCCCTCCCAGTGCTACATCGCTCAAGTTACTTATCCACGGCACATCCCCAGATCACTTAAGTAATCCGTGGATCAATGAATGCGTGGCACAGTTCCAGAGCACTTGAACGATCGCCGGAACATTTAGAGATCACTAAAGTGGCTCTGTAAGGAACTTATCAATGGGGGGAATGTTAGTTCAGGCTTCCACAAACTAGGGGAAGGTTTTTCTCCTTTTTCGCGCACTGAGAAAGACACCATTAAGAAAGCTTCATATTTTTATAGAGGGTGGTTGATGACGTAAGCATTACCCAAACCCCTCCCTCCCCCGTCATCAAAAGTAAGCAAATCCGAACCCCCTCCCATCGATGCTGACGTAATACTTGAATAATCCCCCCCCCGCTTATTAATAATGATTTGGGTTAGGAATACATGCTCAAATTTATGTTTTTAATATTTTGGAATAAAATTTTAACATAGTATTTATATATTTACTTTTCAAAATTCTTCGAATTTGATATTGGATAACAGTAGGAATTTATATAATACAATTTTTTTTGAATTTTCAGAAATTTCTTTTAATTAAAGTGTTCGCAACAAAACTTATTCACAAAAATTTCGACTTCAAATCAGCGTTTCAAGATTGTTTGAATTTGTTTTCCAATTTACTTACAATATATTTAACACAGTTTTGAACTATTTTTTTTGAACGAATTGTTTATTCTGGTGTTATCGAATTATAATTGCATTTCATAAAAATATTGAAATAATTGGTAATTATGGCATAATATAATTAGAAGTATACTAGTATTGAATGTAGAGGGTGTTTCAAAAAGAACACCATCCTATTTAAAAAAAAAATCATAACTATTCAGATTCTAATCCGTTTTGATCGAATAATGTATAGGTAGAAAGAGGGAAATCTCGATTTTCAAGCAGTTGCCGACAGGTAGCGCTAACGCTCTTCCTTCGGTCGCAACTTCAGTGATTGACAAGATGGCGACTGCACAACAGAAATCGTTTTGTGTTCTAAGCTTCGCGAAGTGCGAGTCCAACTGTTCATCATGCTTTCCGTCGACAATACCCTGGTGTTGAACACTTCCCACCGCTCAGTGTATTAGGCAATGGTATAAACAATTCGGAGGCACGGGTTGCCTGTGTAAAGGGAAATCCCCTGGCCGTCCGCGCTTGTCAGACGAAAATGTGCAGCGCATTCTACAGAGTTTCGCACGTGTAGTCCACAGAAATCCACTCGCCGGGAATGCAAACATGCTCCCAAAAGTTTGGGACGAATTTGACTACCGTATAGACAGACATACGCCGTGCATCCCAAGGTTTACATATTGAACACTAATTTGATTTTTGAAAACTTCATGATTAAGTTTGATAATTTTTGTCTCCCCACGGTCATTTTCTGCACACAAGAGCTAATTAGACCGGTACCTACAATTTATTGCCGATTCCAAACGGCAGGCTTGTTTTTATACTCATCGAGAGGTTGGTGCGCTAACCCCTCGATGTGGGACTCCGTGCGGTAGCAATCTTTTCTGCGGTCACGTCGCCGTTTCTGTTGTACCCCTGTGTCAGGAAAGTTTTCTGATAAGGGCGAACCGGTTATCGAACTCGCTTTATCTTGAGTGTCTACGTTCAATATGTTTCGTAGTATACGCATTTCAATTTGGGTGATTCTTTTTGAAACAACCTGTGGTATATAATAGAAAAAGGTGTGGCTTTATATTTCCTGCAAACTAAAAATACTTTGAAACAGATTAACTTCATCATAAACTAACGGACAACGCTTCTTTTCCCTCATTTACGCTGTTCTTTCCGAATTTTTTGCTATTTTTGAATTGAAATATCTCAGCAGATAAATCCACTTGGAAAAATGATTTTTTTCTTGTTGGCCTCAGGAGAGACATGGCAACAGTTTTCTAATTCAAAGATAGAAAACGGGGTGGGGCGTATGAAAATTTGGAATACTTATTTTTACGAGACACTGTTTTCACGCTCGGTACACACCGATTCCTACGCACATTTTGAGCATTTTTTTTAAATTAGAACCGTACCAGTACGGCAAATGGTTGATGAGATAAAGGCACGATTATCACTTACAGGACACAAATACAAATACAATACAAATACAAATACAGCGCCACAACAGGCAAATTGCCCAACGAGTACCAACGACACCCTGTGTATAAGTAAAATTCTGGAGTAATATAAGCCCCACTCGTTTGACTTGGAACCCTGGGCCTTTGCTGGACCATAAACGTTTAGTTGTTGGCCCTCGGACTTCATGTACTTTTTTTAGTCCGCAATGTATGGAAGGTTGGAAACACGGCCCCGTAAAGGGGGGTTCCCAACTTCGAGGTGCGAATGCGAGCCGATCTCTCCGTAAGTCTCGCCACAGAGAGCAACAGGCCTGCAACGATATGATCATTGCACTTCAATGATAGTTGGAAAAATTGACGGCATATGGCAGCACTGCACATAACAAGTATTACACCGAAACTGACTTCACGTTAGGTTCACATCACATACACGCACAGCTTCCAGCATGACCCAGGTCTTCTCCGACCACCTGCTAAAATCGCGTCATTGAGACAGAGCGGTGGATCAATGGTTGGTCTGGTTAGGAGGAGGAAAAGGCCCCGAACAAAGCCATTATATGCATATGTTACGGAAAATGTGATAAATCGGTTATTATACATAATAAATAGTTGTTATCCATACTTACCGATCGTCTTGGTAACTCTGATAAATTTATCACATTTACCGGCAAATATGCATAATACCCAAACGTCATTGGTAAATTTGATAAGTACCAAAAAAATTGTCACTTTTACCAGGGATTATGCGCTACACCGACATGTCCGTAACATTCCTTCTGATATACTAAGAGCTACTGTTGAGAAGAACACAGTAATGCGATTCAGCTTGCTTTCAGAAAATGGTAGACGCCACGTTGAACATGCTTCGAAACACGTTTTAAGAAACGATAAAAAACATTTCAAACCGATGTCTTCATGTCTTATTTCGTTTAACAATATTGCATACAGTGCCATTCCCCGTTGGTGGTGAGTTTTTGAACTATTTATTTATTTGCGAAAAACTGGATCCCATGACCATTGGTCTGGGATCCAACAAAACTGGTCCATGAACTATTGCCATGTTTGATAACATTTTATCCAGTAGGTTTCCTGTTATGGCCATTTCAAAGTGTAACTTTAATTATAAAGACCCCTGTATAATAACCGGATATTTGTAATGGGCATCTTTTTCTCAACCATCTCTTCGGTCATTTTATTTGTATTTGTGTCACATTTACCGTAACACATAGACGTGGCTTACATTGTACAATCACGGACTTTATTTAATTATGACAAACGAATCTGAAATGTAAAGTCATTTCGCTTAAACTGGGATAGTTTTCAGGAAATTATGGAACTTCAAACATTTTCCGAATCATTCCGAGACAGTAATCTCAGTTATGAAGTAAACACGCACTCCGGTAAACAACACAAGGCAGTATAATTCCACTATAACAAATCACCCGTTTCAAAAACTTACACCGTTACCCATACATCAATTCCATAGACTCAGAATCGACGGTCACGAATAATCCATTTTGGGAAAACGTCTCCTTCGAAAAACATTCCTCTAACGAATTTTCCAGAAATTCGTGAAAAATATGATCTTCCGAATTGCGATCTCAAGAGATATATACGACATATTTGATGAGGAGAAACCTCCTCCTATAAGTTAATTAGAGTTGTTTTAATTTCGTTCCAAATATCTCCGGATGAATTTATCTCAAGTCTTCAAATTATAACTCCATCTCTACGAGGATACATACAAAGACGGAAGGGGAATTCCGTGATTGGACGCATCCTACCAAAACCATCAGAATCAATGCTTTTAAATGATGGTTTGAGAGAGAGAGAGAGACAGAGAGAAACATAAAAGCGAATTAAGACCACTTGAGTATCTCTTGAAAGGACTAAATTGCTCTCTATCCGTCTCCGAAACAGATATACTCTCGTACCCCTACTAATTTAACATGCGGTTTTCTCTGTTAAAATGCAGAATCTCGCTATTACGGGCGTTGGAAACTCTGACTCGCACACTTATAGATATATATATATATTCACACACCATGGACACTCATTAGGTTGAGAGATCGTAATTATAGAAAGTTCTGTGGATGAATGTAATATAAATACTTTTTCAATGTAAAAGCCTGATTCTGAGAGTTTTCTTTTAATTAAAGTTGGCCGTGAAAGGAAAACTACGGGACAGAAAGTTATCGAATTGCGTAATATAGTTTACAGGAGGTCACGGGATTCAATTTCCCGCAAAAAAAACAAAAAAAAATTCAGAAACTCACCACCAGCGGGGAATGGCGCTGCATGCAATATTGTTAAACGAAATAAGACATGAAGACATTGGTTTAAAAATGTTTTTAATCGTTCCTGAAACGAAACTGTTTGTGGTGGGGGGTTATGCAAAATCGTAATGGCTATATGGCTTACGGCAGGAGGATGCGATACACCGACCTGTCTGTAACATTCCTCTTGATATGCTAAGGGATGTTACGGACATGTCGGTGTATCAGTGTGGAGAGAAAGGAATTATTTAGAATGAACAATTTTTTGCGTTTGATGAGAATTAGGTCTATGTAATTGTTCTTGGCATTGCTGAATTTTTTTGGAATTGGTGGATTTAGCAATTTTTTTTTTTTTTTTTTTTTGTGCTCAGAGACTCAACTTTGAATGAACCGTCTCATTGGTCAAATTGCTGGTTTTTAATGGGCAATATTTGGCTAAAATTGATCGTATGTGTTTGAAGTTGATGATATGAGGTGAGAATTGATGAGTGTCTGGTGAAGCCGAGGCGTACACATAACACAAATTTATTAAACATTTTAACACAAATTACCAAGACACAAATATAAGACAACTAAGAATCAGACAAACTGAACGTGAACATGCTTCTCTGTGTGAGTCAGTGAGTGATACAGTATATATGAAAGATCTTCGTCAGGAGTTGGGGGGAGGAGAGTTTAGTTTTAGTTCCAGTCTCAAAGTCAAACCAAAACCAAAGATGTTCTTCGTTTTTCGGTAAACAGTGTCCGCCTCATCTGGCAAATATTGGTGTCATTAAGCGAGAGTTGATGATATGTGGCGTTTGTTGAAAGCTGATGATATCAGACGAAAATGATTGGTTCATATTTAAAGGTAGGTGATGTTAAAAGCGAGGATTTATGACATGAAGTTGCTGATATTTATCGAAAGTCGGTGATAAGTCGGTGAAAGTTCGAGAATTGATATGTGTCCGATGGAACTTGATGATTTTGGCGTGAATTGGGGGATACTTTTTTGTCGAAAGAGTTGGTGACATCAAGCAAGAACTGATGTGTTTGGCGAAAGTTGGCGATATTTAGGAAGAATTGACGTGTTAGGGAACAGTTTGTAATTGTGGTGAGGATTCATGACGTGTATATTTATTATGATCATTACACTTCACTCATAGTTAGAAAAATTGATGGCAGACGTCGGCATTGTAGCAAGTATTACACAGAGAAACAAACTTCACGTTAAATTCACAAAACATCCATCATGGCCATGTCTTCTCGATCACCTGCACATATTTCTTCATTGAGATACAGTGACGGTTCATGACTTGGTTAGGAGGAGAAGGCGGTCATATTTGGCGAAAGTGGGTGATATCAGGTGAAAATCAAAGATAGGTTTTCATTGAAAGTTATTGATGCTAGGCGAAAGATGTGATTTATGTTTGGTAAAAAAAGGAGATGTTTGGTTAGAATTGGTGATGTTTGGTTAGAATTGGTGATGTTTGGTTAGAATTGGTGATGTTTGGTTAAAATTGTTTAAAATTGATTGGTGTTTGAAGATATTCAGAAATAAGAAGTATGAGGTATTTGGTGATATTTAAAAAGGATACATAAATTACAAAGGTTTTTAACAGCTGGCTGTGCGAAGATATATTTAGGAAAGAGCCATTCAACTGCCCCTGCCGGGAATCGGACCCACGTCCTTTCACTTTCCGGGTGATATTTTGCAAAAATTTACAGTATTTGGTAAAAGTTGGCGATAATTGGCAAAAAGATATTCATTTGGGGGGAAAATTAATTTTTGAATTTTTGGAAGATCCATTTTGATTGGTAACGTTTGGCAATAATCCGCCAGAGACATCCTGGTTTCATCATATTAAAATCTAGATCCACGCTATCAATTCCTATCCCAAAAAGAAACAGAGAGAAAAAAACTAACCTTTCATTACATTATCTTTATTCAAAATGGATATGATAAATATGCATAAGAACCACATCATGAATAGATTTTTATATGAAATATTATGCATATCCAGACACATAACAGAAAATTTATCGGAGTTCTTCGGAACAGGAATTTTTCCTTTTGAGAAATCCAAATAGAATATAACAAAAATTTCCCTCATAAATAACCGAATAGAACGAGATGTTGAAAAAAAAATGATTAAAATTTATAGTTTTTTTCAGAAAAAGAGGAATACAACAATCAAATATATATATTAATTTATTGTTATAGGGGGAAATGAATTAAATGGGAATAAATTTTATTCAGACGAGAATGGGGGAAAAAATATTTTAGGCCATTAAGTGAAGAAAAGCAGTCGAAAATCCAGAAATTCTTCACCGACTATAAAGAAGTAAATCTCGCCATCTTCTCGCCATTATCCCCTGAATGATGGCGAACGATTTCTTCACGTCAGAAACCTTGGAAGTAAAAAAAAAAAAACAATCCTTAGAAAATTCTGGGGGAGTAGTGTGCATGTGTTTGTGTTCCTATATATATATCTGCTTTAACAGACTCGGTAAGAAGGTAGGAAAGGATGTTTTAGCGAACATCTATCTAAACGGGCTTTCCTGGGTACTTGATGCACCATTAAGCCGAAAACTAGTGGACCGTGGTTTTAGCTTCCACTTCCCCCACTATTGCTTCCCCCTCGATGGCCAAGAGGGGACCGAGAAGAAATCAAATGAAAAGCTGCGTGAACTTCGTGGAAGTCTTGGTGTGATGTGAACATTGAAGATGCAATCCATACAATGGGATTTACGCATTTTGCATATGCATATACCGCTTGGATCTAAATCTTAGAGCATACAGTCTCCTGGGTATCGTTATAAACGAATTTAGGCTGAATTATTTAGCTCGAAAGTTGTGTCCTATTATCGTGACCACCTCCCCATTTTTGACATCAACTGTGTGTAGATGGCGAAATAAGGTAAGGGATGTAAGAAATTTCCCAGAGGAATGTTTACGAGGTGCATGTATACCCGCTGCAGTTGGTAGCAGTAGTAGTCGCTCCATGGTTCATTCGGACAGCAAAAAATGACACCATTATAATATTTCCATCATTTTTAAATATCACAAACTTTCACCACATATCGCCAACTTTTACCAAATATCGCGTGTGTGGTATATTCAGTGGAAATTGGCGATATCTTTCAGCAAATATCGCCAATTTCCACTGAATATACCACACACGCTCACCAAATTTCTCATTTCTGAAGTCCGTTATTATAAATATTTTCTCTCTGGGCACATATAACACATCCTCACAACTGTTAGACCATTGGGGTTTGTTTTAATAGTAATAATTTTAACATAAGCTTTGGTTTTAACTAAGGGTTTTAATTGGGAGGAGTTTTAGTTGTTGGCTTGTTTTTTTTTGGGGTTTTTACTTTTACCTATAGGGCCTACTCTTATTTTATAAATGGATCCGAGATATGCGACAACTCTAAGACCCGGACCAGAATAAAGGCTCAAGCAGGTGCGTGACGAAACTTCCAGTACATGTTGGTAAGGGTAATATCCGGGACTCCCGTTCTTCTGGTGCGGGGGCTGGGTTGCTGTCGCGGCGTCAAATCCTCAGGATTGCCATTACGACTGCGGTACCTGGTCGAAGTATCAAAAGTTTTAGTTTACACCCCACGTAACTTAGCGGCATGAAGCAATTCATCAGGAAGTCTCCCCGAGAAATGCACAGCTGCCAAGTCTCCCGAATTTTAGCTCCATCTCTCGATCTCCCGAAAAGTTCTAAAATCTCCCGAATTTTTACGAAATACCCCAAAAAATTCCTAATTGTTCTTAAAAATTCCCTGCTTCATTTAAAAAGAATTCTCGCTTCTGAAAAAAATTCCAAAGTAATTTCTTGTGGGGCAAAAAAAGGGTATTTTTTGCCTTTCTTTTTCCCCTTTCGAAATGACGTCACACGTCGTAAATGGGAGAATAGTGGGAAATTCCTTTTTTAAGGAAGTTTTACAAAACCTCTGGTGGTAACTAGAAAGGTGTTTGTCTTATCGTGCAGGGAAATAGCTTAGCAGCCAACAGTCCTGGATAATAATTGAAGCTTATAGTGACGTTGATATGGTTAAAATTCCTTTTTTGTTGAAGTTACGTACGATAACAAAAATTAAAACGTGTGAAATCAGAAAAACATCGAGCAATTCAACATCAAACGCCACACAAAAGTCAGTGGTCTTCAAAACGTAATGCTTTTTTTCCTTCTTTTTCCGATGATTTGGGGTCATTCGCACAGAATGTTTGTTCACATCGTTTCTGATTGAACACAGTATATTTAGATCACCTTTGAAGTTTTGGCCTCCAATGCGCCAAGGGATTTGCGCGTAGGGATTTTATTCCCAAGGGTTTAACTTCCATGTGTGTAAAATCCCTATTTTATTTGACTTCAATTTTAGAGGGGATTTTATTCTCTACGCTTTAAATTTTATGTGTGGGAAATCCCTATTTTATTTGGAATAATCCCTATTTTATTTGGAAAAATCCCTATTTTATCTGGAAAAATCCCTTTTGTATTTATTAGGGAATGGCTTTAGTATAAAATACGGGTCTGCTCGAAAACCTCCCTAATTTTCCTTTTCAAAAGTTGGCAGCTATGGAAATGTTTATTAGGTGCATATACGGATTGGTAGTAATAGTTTTATACCAATTTCAATTGTTTTTCAATTGCATTTCAATTATTCTCTCGCGCATTCTGTGAAGACAACTAGTCAAAGAAAAAAAGACCAATCATAAACACTCATTCTAGTCTCAGACATAGACAAAACAATATCCCACAATAACACCTTTTAAGGATCCAAAATAAGCAAAATCTTCAACAACAAAAAAAACATGGTAATAAGACTTTTTTTTATTATTGGAACGTATTTCGCTAAGAAATAAACTTTGACCTCTTTTCTCCGGACGCTTGACAGAATAAATATGATCATGTAAAAAGAGAGAACTCTCGAATTGAGAATCTTTCTTTCTTATACAACTTTTTCTAAGAAAAGTGTTAAACAAACTCAATACAGAGTGGAATAAAATGGCACGAATGAAAACAAAAAGACGCGGAAAAACAGGCCAAAAAAAGAAAAAAACCCTCTGGAAAAGAGAGAAAAATTATTTGTCTTTCGTGAATATTTTATGTTCAATATCTATGATTGTCTGGTGAGGAAAGAAAATAAGCAAACTAAGGTGCTGGTTTGTTGGGGTAGTAGTAGTAGTAGTTCGAAGAGAGATGTTCCTGCTGCTGCTGCTGCTGAAGAAGAAGATGGTCCTTGAATATTTGATTCGACAAAAGTGAGATCGGTGATTGGACAAGGAGGAAAAGAAATTCCAAAAGAGAAAATGGAAAAGAAATCGACAAAACTCTTTCTGTTCGTGGGGTCTTACAAGATGGCTGTGAAAAATAAGAAATCCTATAAATGATACGATTTCGGATACATGTTCATGAATTTTGTGAACTTGCTGTTTGTTTGTTTTTTGATCTTGTGCATAGTGAATACTTTTTTAATACCTTAATTTCTTTTCTCTTTTAAATTCGTGGCTAAGGCACCTTAAAAATACAGTGGAACTTCGGTTAACGAGCGATTCGCATAACGAGCAAAAAATTATAAACAAATTTTGATTCGATTAACGAGCGGTGTTTCGCATCAACAGCAAAAAAAAAAAAAAAAGCGCTTTGTTCATTTATTTTCGCGTTATCATAACTGAACTTATGGTTTTTCGCTTTCGCCCGCCCACGTGCTGTGGAATTGTGGGAAATAATATTCTCTCCTACAGTCTTCGGCCAGCGCGCCTGCCTAACTCGATAAAGCCGGGTTTTCCTAGGAGTAGAACTTATACGCGGTAAAACGCTGAATGGTTAAAAACTTGAAATTCAGGTTTTTTTTTTTTACCAATCAGCGTTTTCACACTTCGCGCGCTGTAGGAACCTGCTCCTGGAAAAACCCGGCTTAAATAAACACCCGTACGAACGTGACTGTTTACGATACGAAACTAGATGGAACATTTCAACCACGCGCTTGCGCGCTCGAAGTTCTTTTTTTTTCCGATTCTGCTTATAGAAAACAGCAAACAATCACAGCTGGGGGGAAACCGCGGGTGCTCGGAAAATCATTTAATATAAAGAGTGAACAACAGCGGCCCTAAGACAGAGCCCTGTGGGTCACGGATGTTTTTATCAGTCTGACAAAATGTCGAAATGCATAAGCCTTTGATTGATTGACTGGCTGAGGCAGATACATTTTCTCAGGGCGTACCGAGTGTGTAAGACTCCCATAAGCTTCCCCGTTCGAGCTGAATATGCTGTATTCGGAGAGTCAGAAAGTGAGGTTCTTTATAGTCGCCGTAAATATTTGAAATTTTCGTGTATTTTTTCTTATTCATTGGCGACTTCTTGATAATTCTAAACAAAGTGGATCTACTCTTTCATATTCAAAGTGTCTCATAAATTTGTGAATAGCTTAAAAAATATATAAAAATTTAAAACAATTGGTTCGATTGTGTTTTACAAAAAAAGTTTAAAATATTTCTAATTTTTCTCCATAGAGGGTGCTGCAGAAAAACAACCATAACTGGAAATGTGCAAATCAGAGTCCTATAAAGTGCGGAGTGTACGATTAACAGCTCATTTCAGAATTTTGCGGTTACTGGCGCTCTCATAAGGATTCCATAGTGGTGTTGACCATTTGTGGACAAAATACTATTGGTGAAGTTCTTTTACTTCAGTCACGAATCACCGGCTGAAGCTTCAGCCCACGTCTCCTGAGACGAACCAGCTTATATCCCCTAGGGGGACAGAGCGGGGTGGACACGGTTGGTCTGGAGGCTGGAGCTTCACGAGCGTTTCGGACACAGAAGAGATTGAAGGAAATTTAGGTCTGATCACTCTTGAGCGACTTCCGTGCAGCACCTTGCATCGGCATAAAATTGAGCTGAATTTTATTTATCCGTACCAAAAAAAAAAATCGTTTCCGTGAGAATAACTCAAACCACATTCAAATATACCAATTCCTTCAATTTTTATGAATTTTGAACTATTTACGAACTTATGGGACACACCGCATATCTAAATATCTTGGTGAGGATTATTTTCGAGGAGCGAATGTGTTAGCCGATCCGCAATTCAGAACAGTTTCTCCACAGAGTGCAATCAGGCTTACAATACCTAAAATTCAGATAAAAATAATAATACAGAAAAAATAACTTCATCAAGTTGTTGCTTCTCAATTCGTGAGCCAAATGGCAGCACCTCTTGATAGGCTGCTAATTACACACTATTTCGAAGCAAAACTCTCTTTTTCCCGGAAGTAAATTACCATGCGAAAGATGGACTGAAAGAACAAACCTTCTCTAACATTAATACTGGGGCTAGGATTTTTATGATCTAAAAAACTGCAGAATATGCTCCGTAAAAAAAATGCATTCATGTCCTTAAAAAACTTAAAATAGGCTTTTATGAATTGGCTGACCATATTTCCTCTGGCAAATTACGGGAAATCACCAAAGATTGTGCAAAATGATGCCAGAGGCACACAAATAAAACTGCCAATCCATACTGAGAAATTGAATTTTCTGGATGTTATGCCGAAACTGATATTTGGAAAGAAAAGTGATTTTCCTGCTCCGGGACCCGGAAGAAAGAAAATTCAATCCAAGGTAAGTGAATTCTCTCTCAAAATCATGAAAATACGTGGAAGGGACACAAGGGACGTTCAAATCAAAATTTCTTATTACTGTATATTTATTGCTAAAATTCTTTAATGACATTTCAGTATCAATACAAAAACAGTATCAGGTCTCTTAGTTGAAAAAATATGTGTTTCAACAAGCGTGGCGCCTTATTTAGACAACAAATGGCGCCAAATTGGGACGGTGATTTTTTTTGGTGATTTTTTGAATCTTGCATCTCAAATTTCACTGAAAAAAACATCTTTTTTTTTAATATTTTGCTCGGCAAATATTATGTAGGCATATATCAATCATTTCTAGCATGCATTTTGTATTATGAGAAACCTTTAATGAAAAAATAATGTAAACCTGTTTTTTTCGTGGCATAAATTTGCAAATTATTCATCTTTTTCAACATTTTTTTTTTCAAAATTGTTGAAAATAAAATCTTATGAAAATGAAATCACTGAGTATTATGGATGCTACAAATTATTGATATATGCCCACAGAGCAAAATATAAAGAACAATTGTGTTTTTTAGTGAAATTTGAGACGCAGGGGACAAAAAAAATTGCCGTTCCAGTTTGGTGTCTTTTGGTAGCCAAGGTTGTTGAAACACAGTTCTTTTTAAACTAACAGACCTGATATTGTGTGTGTTATTCTTAAAGCGAGGATTTTCAAGCCCTAAAAACTTCTAAAAAATGTTCTACAAAAAATGCATTTATGCCCTTAAAAACCGTAAATATGCCATTATAAAACGAAAAATATGTCCTACCATTTTTTTTATTCCTATCTCAGATAACATTAGTTTTAGCAAAAAACATTGTAATTGGAAGTGTTGATGCGACCAAAACTATTTTTATACATTACTTATTGTATGAACAAAAATTCTTCGTTTTAATACCACTACGAATATCAGAAAATCAATCTACGCACAGTTTTCAATTTTTTTTTCTACAGTTGATGTATCAAACACACAGAAATTAGAATTTTTTTTAATGTAAAAACTGAAAAGAAAAAGCCCCTACTCGACGCTTCTACGGCCCAGAACCGCACATTTCACTACTACTCGACGCTTCTACGCTCCAGAACCGCACATTTCACTACTACTCGACACTTCTACGGCCCAGAACCGCACATTTCACTACTAGTCGACGCTTCTACGGCCCAGAACCGCACATTTCACTACTACTCGACGCTTCTACGCTCCAGAACCGCACATTTCACTACTACTCGACGCTTCTACGGCCCAGAATCGCACATTTCACTACTACTCAGCGCTTCTACGGCATAGAAAAACGCACATTTCACTACTACTACTCAACGCTACTAGGACCCAGAAACGCACATCTCACTACTACTTACAGTTATCAAAACAATATTGTTTCACAGTTAGCAAAAAAACAATAATTTTTCACTTGTAAGAACACTTTCTCACCATATTCAGAAAAAATTTCTTCAGTTTCTGTGAATTCCTTCACTTTACTTTTAGGCATGTTGAAAATTTGATTTCACAATATATTACACGAATCATTCACAATCGATACAAAAATTATTTACGGTTACTATAAGTGCAACTTCCGAAGAGTTTGGAAATATTGAGGGCCCCCCATGGGTTTTATCTGGACCTGCTCGAACTTGACCAGATGTAGTGAAGGTAATCTCATCGAGATAAAATTTCCCTTTTAAGTTTCCCTCTCACAAATTCAGAATTTATATGCTGCCACCTATAGGTATAATATCTGGCCAAGTATTTGAAATCAGTGATCAGAAAATAGTTTAGATCAATTGAAAAATTTCAATGCAACAGAGAATAAAAACGTAAAAATTGTCCCCTGGTGTTATTTATCACTTTCGACTTAAAAAGTCACCAAAACCTACATACACTAAAATTTCCGGTTCCATGTAGTGTAAGGGGATTTAATTTCTTTCAAGACCCAGAACTGATATCTTTGCTGAGAAATTTGCTCGTAATGAGACTGAATTTCTGTTTCAATTTCTTTATCAGCAATTGGTAAATATATTTGGCGTATATCGCACAGGTGACTCAATCCAATGTGCGACATAAAAAAAGTCGCCAAAAGTTTGTATATATCAAGTTTTTGGATTCGTAAATGCATTGAGGAGGGTTAAAATGGAAGACTTTGAAATAATATCTGACCTAATTAATTAACTCGCAATAAGACTTTGAATTTCGATTGAATTAATCAACGTCAGTAATTTCATTCAGTAGATAAAAGACAGGTGACTGGGAACCATCATTTATCGTTCCATTGAAAAACGTGAATACAGTCAAACCTCGTTAATGAGTCACTCTTGAGAGAGCAAAAATATGACTTAGTAAGCGGAGTGACTCGTTAACCGCAGTAAGCCATAGCTGTGCCAATTACAATTGGGAGTTCCAAAAAGTGACCCAGTAAGCGGAGTGACTCGTTAACCGGAGTAAGCCATAGCTGTGCCAATTACAATTGGGAGTTCCAAAAAGTGACCCGGTAAGCGGAGTGACGTGTTAACCGGGTGACGCACTAACGAGGTTTGACTGTATTTCAGGATTTTTCACCAATCTGCAACGACGTTTCATTTTCATTGCATAAAAAATCCTAGCTTTGAGAACTCTCGTCAGAGTCCGGAACCGGAAAAACCAGTCTGAAGCGGAATTGGAATAGCAGGGAAAATTTTACTTAAATTATCGGCAATTATTAAATATGTAATATAAATATGCCTATCATGTAACAATAGCGAAATTCACAAAAAAAAGGCATACAAATCCGATCCCTAGTTATTAAATTGATACTGAAATGTCATTAAAGCTTTTTTAACAAAAAAATATACATAAATCAGCAATTTTCATTTGAACGTCCCCGTAAATCTCCAAAATCATGGAAGATACCTTAATTTCTGGCAATCTTGGAAAAATGCCTTAAAATTCCATCCCTAATTCCATCCAAGGGGGAAAAAAAAAGATTTAGCAATTTTTTTCCCCCAAAATGTGAAAATTCATTGAGTTGTTATTTCTGCCTCGATCTTGAATGACTCGTCAGAAAATTGATTTTTTGAAGTCCCGGTTGCAACACACACATATACTTCTTTCCTGTTTTGGTGGGTTCGTAAACATTTAGTGGCCCCGTTGAGACAGTTACTCATTCTCACTCTCTTCCCGCCATTTTTCAATTTAAGGGTCCCGTTGGAACACTTCCTTCATTTTTGGAGAACTTAGAACGTTTCCAAGTGCGTTTTGTAGATTCAGACGTTTCGCTGTTGGATGCGGATTCTTGTGGAGAAAAACGAGTCATCGTAAATAACAGAATATGCTAATTCCATTCACTAGTAATGAGATCATAAGGAATGGAAAGTGTTATTGGTGAGGTTGCGTGAATTTCGTATTTGCAAAGTAGATGCGATAAACGCGAATTTTTTGCGTATTTTGACGAGTGAATGCAGAAGTTTGAATGTTTTGCCACTTTTCCACGAAATCCCCCATAATCTGCAGTTTTAAAAGTGAAATTTGTCATAATTTCGCTCAGTACTATTGCGCCCTCTATTGTGTGTTTAAAAGCCAATATTCTCTTCTCCGAAGATGATGTCACTCTCCGCTATTACTATGAAGGTTTCGAAATCTGACTGATGCGAAGATATACACAGGAAAGAAAACTCAACTGGCCTTGCGGGGAATCGAACCCAGGTCCTCTCACTTGTCGGGTGGGCGCATAGACTTCAAAGCCAACGAATCCGCTTTCCTTAGAGCTCGCGTGCGCTGGACGTGGCCTTAAATGGGCAGCCAGACCTAACTCGGCCAAACCTCACAATTTCTGACACTGCCACCACCAGATGGCGACTTATCCGACGATGATGTCACTCTCCACGCTATTAATACGAAGGTTTCGACACCGCAGGCAGATCAGCACCTCCTTAGTGATAGAAGGCCTCCGCACGGCTGTGAATTTGATCCGAACGTCACGAGAATGCTCCGGTAAGACTACCCAGCAAGTTTGCTACATCTTATTTCATTCCTTATTTTGGCGTAGAATCTTCCGGGTCGGTTCACAAATACCCCACGGTGATTGTATGTGGGACATAGGAATCGCCAACTCTATACCCGATCGTTTCTTTTCCTCACAACAATGATACTAGCACGTGCAGCGGAATTATTTTCTCTGAAAATTCTGAGTGAGGATAGACTACTTGCGTGACGTCACGAATAGCGTGTGGAGGCCTTCCATCTCTAGGATGTGCTGCGGTAATGCGAAGATAAATCCAGGAAAGAAATTCAACCCAACAGACGATTCGTTGGTACTGCAGTCTAGTGGTCTAGGCCGCTCACCCGGCAAGTGAGAGGACATGGGTTCGTTTCCCCGCTAGGCCAGTTGAATTATGTTTCTTGCATTTATCTTCGCATCAGCCAATTGTCGGAACCTTCGCAATATTCACTTGCGTGAACTAGACCACCCTTGTTTCATGCGATTGTTTTGCAATATGAGTGCTTGATTCAGATTATCTTCCTTCAGTTTCTGAAATGAAGTTCTAGCTCAGAAAATACGAGTTCAGTTGACTTTCGCTTCTGAGTTCTGTAAGAAAATTATAGACACTGATCGACAACGTGATCAAACTCCCCATTCGCACAAATTCTGGGGAGTAAGTTTAACAGTCTTCAAATCTATTGAGTGCCAAACTAAAGATCATTTTGACAAATGATTATAGCGAATTGTGAAAAAGCGATTATAGTCCATTTTACATGCGCAAGATTTAGGGGTTGCTTTAGTGATTATTGTCTGCATGACAACTTTTTTCCCCTCGTAGGGGAGGAAAAAGGAAGGACAAAGATCCCTCAAAAGAAGTTCATCTTTTTTTTTAAGAGGAAGGGTGGACCCTTCCAAAGCCTCCTAGATACTACTTCTAGTACTACTACCAAGACAAAAAGACATCCACAACGTTTACAAACACGTCTGGAACTTATGCAAGTACCACAGACTCCGAAGCTGGTCAGCTTACTTCAAAGTAACAGAACTTTTCATCTACAGAACAGCTATCAACACAGCACAAGTCACAAAACTCGTCAGCCCGTGCACTACCTCCAACCAGTCGCATTGGTCACAAACCCTCAAGTCAACATCCTCTGGGACAGATCTAACCAAATAGCCGACACAGACAAAGTCGGCTTCGACGGCCAAGACCTTCGTAGCACAAAATGGTTCATAAACCAAAAAAACACTGCCAAATTCTTCTGCAAAGTGCACAAAACAATAGTCAACACATCGGACTACAACGCCATGACCAGCACACCTCGTCAAATCAGCCAACTAACCAACACCAAGGACGAAATACAAATCCCAAACCAAAAGGCCATCCCCAGTGTTGATGACCCCCCAAAATGGCCACATCAATCCCGAAAGTATGTTTCGCGAATTTGAACTGACTGTCGACCAAGGCAAAAAAATTGTATATAAAATAGAACATTATGTTCGGATACATTATCAAGTATCCTTTTACAGTCACTGGACGCACACGCAACCAGTCTTTGACAAAACATATGCTTAAAAATAAACGCACCGGCTGCACTTCTAGGAGGTTTGCCTTCCCCCAAAGCAGCATTAGGAGTCCTTTGGCCTTCCCCCGACCCTCCTTTCCCATAATTCTTTAAGCAGCGAAAACTACTGATCCAAGGAGACATCCAAAACAAAGGACCTCCATACAAGCAGACGGCCGTAAAAAGTGAATATTTCCACAATCCAACTTCATAGTGATGTGCTGCCATCTAATCTCAAATTTAAAAGTGACTCTTGTGGTGATGATGAAGTTCAAATTAAAAAACTATATTCTTTATTCCGCTCAGTTCCTTATAAACAAAGCTCATAGACTGAACTGGAAATTTGAACTGAAAGTTCGGTTATTTTATTTGAGCATAAGGAGACGTCTAAAACAAAGAACCTCTTAATGAGCAGACGACAGACAAGAAGTCGATTTGTTCGGTTCCCTACAAGCCAATCTCACAAACAGAACTAGAAGTTTGAACTGCCAGTTCAGTAATTTTTTCAGGACACAAGGAGACCTCCAAAACAAGTAACCTGGAGAGAGGCAGACGACAGAGATTTTGAGGCTTGCATCGAGCTTATATTACTGGAGGGAGTATCCTGTCGCCGCGACGGCAGCGCCATCAAATGCAAGGAAATCACGTGACTCGGTAGAAACAAAAAGTTCGTGCCTGGCAATTGGCTTATAGTAAGTACAGTTCGGTCTCTAAATATTGGGTTTTAAAGATTAAGAAAAAGGATTGGGAACTCATCTATATAAAGATGAAAAAAGATTATTTATTACATTAATACTGGAATCATTTCTTTCATTAATGCTGAAGTTATTTATTTTATTAATGCTGGAATTATTTGTTTCATTCCAGCTTCATTATTTGTTTGCCGCTGTGGTGGTCGAGTGGTTATAGTGCCGGACTCGTGATGCGAGGATCCGGGTTCGAACCCCACAGTGGTGGTCGGCTGAAGTTGGTTTTCTGTGGTTCCCAACTTCAAGGCGCAAATGCGAGCCGATCTCCCCGTTAAAAAGTCTCGCCACAGAGAGCAACAGTCCTACAACGGTAAATCATTCAACCATAACACTTCACTCATAGTTAGAAAAACTGGGGGCAGATGACAGCACTACACATAACATGCATTACACAGAAACAAACTTTACGTCAGGTTGCACTACACGTACACGCACATTCCCGCATGTACGATTCGTTGGGGGGTTCCGCGGGGGGGGGGGGGTGCATGTGTGGTGTAGCAGTAGTAGGTAGGGCCTCCAAAAAAAAAATGGCTCGGGGATCCATGATGTTCTTAAGTCAGCCACCTCGTTGGGCAATTTGCCTGTTGTGGCGTCGTATTTGTATTTGTATTGATTCTGAAATTATATCTCAATAGTTCTAGAATTATCTCCTTCATTAATTTCGGAATTATCACTTTCATCAATGCCAAAATTATCTCTTTCATTAATTCTAGAATTTTTTCTTCCATTAATTTTGGAATTATCTCATACTTTTATTCTGGATTTACCGCTTTCATTAATTTTGGAATTATCACTTACTTTAATTCTGGAATTAACGCTTTCATTAATTTTGGAATTACCGCTTTCATTAATTTTGGAATTATCTCATACTTTTATTCTGGATTTACGGCTTTCATTAATTTTGGAATTATCACTTTCATCAATCTGAAATTATTTTCCATTAATTCTGGAGTTATCGCTTTCAATTATTTTGGAATTATCACGTCATCAAAGCTGAAATTACCTCTTTCATTGATTTTGGAATTATCTCTTCCATTGATTCTATAATTTTTCTTTAAATAATTCTATAATTTTTCTTTCATTAATTTTGGAATTATCACTTTCATCTCTCTGGAATTATCTTTCATTAATGCTGAAATTATCTCTCATTATTTTTGGAATTATCACTTTTATCAATACTGAAGTTGTCTCTTACATTAATTCTAGAATATTTTCTTTCATTAATTCTGGAATTATCACTTTCATCTCTCTGGAATTATCTTTCATTAATGCTGAAATTATCTTTCATTAATGCTGAAATTATCTCTCATTATTTTTGGAATTTTAGGCACCCCGTTTAGGGACCGATGCAGGGCACCGGTGTGTAGGCACCTATCTGTAGGACCGGTTGTTGAGCTCCATTATTAAATATAATAACAATCAGAAGGTTTTATATAATACATGTTTAATTTGGTACGGACACATAAAAATGAAAGACATCACATGACAATGGTTGCTTGCCGACTGCGAAGAAAAACATTCGATTTTTTATCGCAACTTGCGTTGCTAGGTAACAAATATTCGCACCAGAAAATTGCGAAGTGCGACGTCATTATTTTTCCGCAATCCGTGAAAGTTCAAGTAGAGGTCGCTACACACTCCCCCCCTAGTGTCAACGAAATGTCGTGGTCGAGTATCTGTCGGGGAAGTGGACATGACGACCGGAACGAGTCACAGTTGCTGGTACTGTACTTGGATGGACGGGTGACGTCGAAGGCACTTGGGTATGCTGGTCACTTAAGAAAGCTGGGATCAACCGATCGATGGAGATTCTCCTGGATGTCCCGTTGAAGTCGATGTCGAAGAATTTATCTCGTCGATCTTTGACCAGAAATGGGCCTTGATACGTTGGTTGCAAGGCAGAGTGTGGTGCATCGTTACGCAGGAAGACATGAGATGCGGATTGTAGACATGTAGGAACATATGTTGGCGTAGATCCGTGAGTTGTTGTAGGTATGGGTTTCATTGAACGCATTAGTTTTTGAAGTTGATGGACGAAATCGGACTGTTTGATGTCTGGTATTGCGGAGAAGTACTCGCCAGGCAGTTGCAATGGTGATCCGTAGAGGATTTCGGCGGAGGAGCATCCTAAATCTTCTTTCACTGCGGATCTCAAGCCTAGTAGTGCTAATGGAAGAGCGTCAACCCAAGCTGCATGGGATTGGATTCGGCATCTTAGGGCAGCTTTCAGAGATCGATGTTGTCTCTTGATGAGCCCATTCGCCTGAGGATGATATGCGTTCGTCTTGTGATGTTGGAATCCGAGGTATCTGCTTAAGGTTTGGAAAAGATGACTCTCAAACTGTCTTCCTTGGTCTGTGGTAATCTTCTGTGGTATGCCAAATCTGGCAAACCAGGTCGCAATTAGGGCTTTGGCGACTGTTTCGGCAGTTTGGTCTGGCATAGGTGTGGCTTCGATCCATCTGGAATATCTGTCTATTATCGTTAGGAGGTACCGTGAGCCTTGGCATAATGGCAATGGGCCAACTATGTCGAGATTGATGTGTTGAAATCTATTGTTTGGTACTTTGAATTCGGCCAGAGCGGAACGAGTGTGTCGGTGAACTTTAGAACGTTGGCATGCAATGCATGCTCTAGTCCACGCCTGACAATCTTTTTTGATGTTGCGCCAGATGAAGCGTTGAGAAACCAACTTGGTAGTAGCTTTGATACCTGAATGAGAAAGCGTATGGAGTGATTCAAAAGCTTGTCTTCTGTGTGATTCTGGAATATAAGGACGGATGTGTCCCGTAGAAATGTCACAAAACAAGTGCTTCGTTATATTACTGTCCGGCAAACGCAGTTTGACGATTTTCAATGATGAGCTTTGTTGGAGTTCACGTAATTCATCGTCACATTGAGAGTCGGCAATCGCATCGTAGTCGATTGGTGATGGAGAAGCAATAGTTGCGATGCGTGACAAAGTGTCAGCAACTACATTGTTTGGTCCGGGAATATACCTGATATCAGTAGTAAATTCTGCGATATAATTTAATTGCCGTAGTTGTCGAGGCGAAGCTTTGTTCGGGTCTTGTTTGAAGGCATACATCAATGGACGATGGTCACTATAAATGGTAAAATGACGTCCTTCTAGCTGGCATTTGAAATGTTTAACTGCGCTATAAATAGCTAGAAGTTCTCTGTCATACGCACTGTATTTTACTTGAGACTGGGAGAGTGTGCGAGAGAAAAAACTGAGGGGTTGGATCACACCGTCATGCTCTTGCTGTAACACTGCACCGATGGCATTGTCCGATGCATCTGCTACGAGAGAAATGTGCGCGTTTGGCTTTGGATGAACGAGCAAAGCGTTGCATAGCGTTGCATAGCGCTTCCTTGACATCGGCGAAGGCTTGTGAAGCTTGTTGAGTCCAATTGAGTGGTTTCCGGCTGTTTTTCGCATGACCTGCTAACATAGCGGTGAGTGGTCGCTGCAGGTCCGCACACTTAGGTATGAATCGGTGGTAAAAATTCAACATGCCCAGAAATCGGCGCAAGGAAGTGGTGGAAGTGGGTTGCATAAAGTTCTTGATGACATCTACTTTGGCGGATAACGGTTTGAGTCCATTCTTGCTAATTTCATATCCCAAGAATTTGATGGTCGGGACGCCAAATATGCATTTTGGCACATTTATGCACAGTCCGTATTCGTCAAGTCGACTGAATACTTCACGTAAGTGTTGGAGATGAGTTTGCTCGTCTGGAGAAGCTACCAGGATATCTTCTAAATAACAGAATACGAATTCCAATCCTTGAAGGATCGTATTCATGAATCTCTGGAAGGTCTGCGCTGCATTGCGTAATCCAAAGGTCATATACGGAAATTCGAAGAGTCCAAACGGTGTAGTAATTGCTGCTTTTGGAATATCCGGCTCGTGCACTGGAATTTGTTGATACGCTCTAATCAGGTCGATTGAGGAATATATTGTCGTTCCGTGGAGAATGTGCGAGCATCTGTGAGGAAAGGAATCGGGTAACGATCAGGAACTGTGATTTTGTTTAGTGCTCTATAGTCTCCACACGGTCTCCAGTCGCCAGATTTCTTTGGCACTAGATGGAGTGGACTAGACCAACTGCTCTTCGAAGGCTGACAAAGTCCTTGTTGCATCATGAACTCGAACTCTTTTCTCGCAACTTTCAACTTTTCCGTGGAAAGCCGTCGAGGTCGGGCAAAAACTGGTGGACCTGTAGTCTCAATGAAGTGCTTGATATTGTGCTCTTTAATTTTCTTATTTTGGATGTGTGGACGGAGAATATCAGGAAACTCTTTGACTATATCCCGATATGGCGATGATAATAGATCGATACCGTTCAAGCAAAAAGATGGAGCTGCGATATTTCTTGCAATGGAACAAGTGGCAGATAGCAAGGTCGTTCCATCGATGAGGCGATGATGTTTGCTATCGACTAACAGATTGAAATGCGATAGAAAATCTACACCAATAATTGGTTGGGTTACGTCGGCTATGATGAATGGCCAAGCAAATGTCCTTCGGAGGTTCAAATTCAATGTTAGAAGTTTGGTACCGTAAGTTGAGATAGAGGAACCATTGGCGGCTGTAAGAATCAACTTCTCGGGTTTCTTATGGGTATTGACGACAGTTCGCGGGACGACTGACACATCAGCGCCCGTGTCGATCAAAAAAGTCCAGTTGGTGGAAGGATCGGCCAGTATGACTCTGTCGACGAATTGGCAGCCGTGGCCTTGGCCGGTGGACGACTGCCTTATTAGTTTCCCGGTGAGGTTTTGAAGGAGCAGGGCTGTTGACATTTCTTAGCCTGAGCTCCGAAACTGGTGTGATAGAAGCAGAAGCCATTTTCAGCTTGTTTGTATTGGGCTCGGCTGTGGGATCGCGAGCGAGAATACCGTTCTCGATGACGGAATCGAGGTCTAGGCTGTCGCTGTGAAGTGTGAATAGCGGCCTTCAGCTCACTCAACTCTTTGGTCAGAGCTGCGACTTGTTGCTCCAGTGATTGGCTGATTGCGTTCTCAGGTCGACCGGATGCTGAACAGATATTTGGAATGGCCAACTCAGCGATTTTATCTGCCATCGAAGCGAGTTGTGGAAGCCCTTCGCTCGAAGCAGCTAGTATAGCTTGGACGTTAGCGGGGAGTCGCGCTAACCACAACGATTTCAGCAAGTCATCACTAAAGTTACGTCCGGCAAGCTCACGCATTCGGGCAAGCAGATGCGATGGTTTTTGACCTCCTAGTTCTAAACCTTGCAGTAGCGTACGGATTTTCGATGATTCGCTCTCCGCGTAAACCTGAATCAATCGTGTCTTCAGCGCGTCGTATTTATTCTGCTGGGGAGGTTCTAGAACTAAATCTTGGACTGTCGATAAAATATCGGCATCGATACCAGCGATAGTATGGTTGAACTTCGTAGCATCGGCAGTTATCGCTGCGATCGAGAATTGTGCTTCTAGTTGGATAAACCACAAGTTTGGATTGTTTCTCCAAAATGGAAGCGGCTTTATAGCGACGCGATCGACATTCGGCGGATTGTCCATTTGGAACGGAGGAAACGATTACTCGCTTACCTTGAGAAGCTTGCTGTTCGAAATCATGGCGCTGTTCGAAATCACGGCCGGCGTCGCCAGTTTAGGCACCCCGTTTAGGGACCGATGCAGGGCACCGGTGTGTAGGCACCTATCTGTAGGACCGGTTGTTGAGCTCCATTATTAAATATAATAACAATCAGAAGGTTTTATATAATACTTGTTTAATTTGGTACGGACACATAAAAATGAAAGACATCACATGACAATGGTTGCTTGCCGACTGCGAAGAAAAACATTCGATTTTTTATCGCAACTTGCGTTGCTAGGTAACAAATATTCGCACCAGAAAATTGCGAAGTGCGACGTCATTATTTTTCCGCAATCCGTGAAAGTTCAAGTAGAGGTCGCTACAGAATTATAACTTTTATCAATACTGAAGTTGTCTCTTACATTAATTCTAGAATATTTTCTTTCATTAATTCTGGAATTATCACTTTCATCTCTCTGGAATTATCACTTTCATCTCTCTAGAATTATCACTTTCATCTCTCTGCAATTATCACTTTCATCTCTCTGCAATTATCACTTTCATCTCTCTGCAATTATCACTTTCATCTCTCTGCAATTATCTTTCATTATTTTTTGAATTATCACTTTTATCAATACTGAAGTTGTCTCTTACATTAATTCTGGAATTATCACTTTCATTAATTCTGGAATTATCACTTTCATCTCTCTGCAATTATCACTTTCATCTCTCTGGAATTATCTTTCATTATTTTTTGAATTATCACTTTTATCAATACTGAAGTTGTCTCTTACATTAATTCTGGAATTATCACTTTCATTAATTCTGGAATTATCACTTTCATCTCTCTGGAATTATCTTTCATTAATGCTGAAATTATCTCTCATTATTTTTGGAATTATCACTTTTATCAATACTGAAGTTGTGTCTTACATTAATTCTAGAATATTTTCTTTCATTAATTCTGGAATTATCACTTTCATCTCTCTGGAATTATCTTTCATTAATGCTGAAATTATCTCTCATTATTTTTGGAATTATCACTTTTATCAATACTGAAGTTGTCTCTTACATTAATTCTAGAATATTTTCTGTCATTAACTCTGGAATTATCACTTTCATCTCTCCGGAATTATCACTTTCATCTCTCCGGAATTATCTTTCATTAATGCTGAAATTATCTCTCATTATTTTTGGAGTTATCACTTTCATCTCTCTGGAATTATCACTTTCATCTCTCTGGAATTATCACTTTCATCTCTCTGGAATTATCACTTTCATCTCTCTGGAATTATCTTTCATTATTTTTGGAATTATCACTTTTATCAATACTGAAGTTGTCTCTTACATTAATTCTGGAATTATCACTTTCATTAATTCTGGAATTATCACTTTCGTCTCTCTGGAATTATCTTTCATTAATGCTGAAATTATCTCTCATTATTTTTGGAATTATCACTTTTATCAATACTGAAGTTGTCTCTTACATTAACTCTAGAATATTTTCTTTCATTAATTCCGGAATTATCACTTTCAACTCTCTGGAATTATCTTTCATTAATGCTGAAATTATCTCTCATTATTTTTGGAATTATCACTTTTATCAATACTGAAGTTGTCTCTTACATTAATTCTAGAATATTTTCTGTCATTAACTCTGGAATTATCACTTTCATCTCTCCGGAATTATCTTTCATTAATGCTGAAATTATCTCTCATTATTTTTGGAATTATCACTTTCATCTCTCTGGAATTATCTTTCATTAATGCTGAAATTATCTCTCATTATTTTTGGAATTATCACTTTTATCAATACTGAAGTTGTGTCTTACATTAATTCTAGAATATTTTCTTTCATTAATTCTGGAATTATCACTTTCATTAATTCTGGAATTATCACTTTCATCTCTCTGTAATTATCACTTTCATCTCTCTGGAATTATCACTTTCATCTCTCTGGAATTATCTTTCATTAATGCTGAAATTATCTCTCATTATTTTTGGAATTATCTCTCATTATTTTTGGAATTATCACTTTTATCAATACTGAAGTTGTCTCTTACATTAACTCTAGAATATTTTCTTTCATTAATTCCGGAATTATCACTTTCATTAATTCCGGAATTATCACTTTCAACTCTCTGGAATTATCTTTCATTAATGCTGAAATTATCTCTCATTATTTTTGGAATTATCACTTTTATCAATACTGAAGTTGTCTCTTACATTAATTCTAGAATATTTTCTTTCATTAATTCTGGAATTATCACTTTCATCTCTCTGGAATTATCACTTTCATCTCTCTGGAATTATCACTTTCATCTCTCTGGAATTATCTTTCATTAATGCTGAAATTATCTCTCATTATTTTTGGAATTATCTCTCATTATTTTTGGAATTATCTCTCATTATTTTTGGAATTATCTCTCATTATTTTTGGAATTATCTCTCATTATTTTTGGAATTATCACTTTTATCAATACTGAAGGTGTCTCTTACATTAATTCTAGAATATTTTCTTTCATTAACTCTGGAATTATCTCATCGATGCTGAAATTATTTCTTTCATTTACTGTTTTTAAACCCTTACTTATGCCATAAGAAAATTACGGGGGATTATGTGTATTTTCACCGAGTCACGTGATCTTCCGACGAAAGATGTTAGGGGGTACTGTTCGCAGCACCGCCACGGCGGAGACCGCTGAAGGCATACTCCCTCTAGTAATATAAGCTCGATGACTGATTGTTAGTTCTTTTGTCAGCCATCTTGAGCCAACTATTTTTTCTCCTCAACCCACGTGATCAGTGACGATTTCCGGAAAGATGTTGGGGGGGGGGGCATGAACTAAACGCCATGTAAACGGGTTGTTACGGAGAAATTCCTGGTATCAGTAACTTCCCGGGATATTTTGTATCCCTTGTAAACGGGGTCTGTTATGTTAAATGTATATAATATTGTTGCATTATATACAAATATATAATATTGTTGCATTATGTACAACCATATAATACCGTGGTTGTATATAATTGTATACAACCACTTGTAAATATGGATGACACATCTGAGTACTGAACGTTATTTGGATATTTCCCTAATTGGAAGTATGCCTCCAGGACCATCGTTTCACCAGTAAAATCCATACACCCTGTGACCTATGCACCCTGTATATGAAATAGCACGTCCTAACTACTATTAAACCACACACGCACCTCGTCCATATTCCTCTACGGAACTTCTAACGAATTGGTGCATGTTCGAATGCATGTGTGCGTGTTGTGAACCTAACGCGCAGTTTTGTTCCTGCGTAATGCTTGCTATTTGTAGCGCAGCCATCTGAAATCAATCTTTCTAACTATGAGCGCAGTGTAATGATTGAACAGTTGTACCGTTGTAGTAGGCCTGATGCTCTCTGCTGTGATACTTTTTAACGGGGGACATCATCTCTCGCATTGCCAAATTGGGAACCACAAAAAACACCAACTTGAGCCGACCACCATTGTGACTGATTCACTGACCGAATCAGCATCGCCGAGCCGAAATCATTGAAGCAATAAATATGAAATTTGGCAAGTAGTTTCATTTTATGATGTAAGGGCTCTCTAAGAGAAACCGGTGTTCAAAATTCAACACTAAGGGGGGCTCATAAGAGAGCTCAAAGGTTATACATTACAACCATATTTCTACAAATGTTCCCTTATATAGCGAATATATAATGTATAAAAATATGAAATTTAGTCAGTATTTTTATTTCATAATGACTCTAAAAAATGGATTTTTCAAAATTCAAAATTTTAAACTATCATAGGGGGAGGAAGAGGTGTTCGAGGCTACGTGGGGGCAATCATCGCTGAGCCCAAGCCGTTGAAGCTATAAATATGAAATTTGATCAGAGTATTATATTTTATAATATAGAGGGTCACTGAGACGTGATTCCTGGAAATTCACCCCCCCCCAAGAGGGTCACGAGAGGGTTCAAATGCTATGGGAGGAGGGGCGGAATCATCGCCAAGCAACTTTCAAATTATCAAACACACGCGAGCGAAGCCGTAGGTAAGAGTTAATTATTAAAATAAATTGACTCAACACGTGACATCCGACGCAGCGAGTGAAGCCTTCCAGCGTATATAGATATTTCGGCATCTGGACAGAACCTCAACTACACCTACATTATCTTTGTATCCAAATTTAATTATCGGAAGATCTTTCGTAAATATATTATTTTAACCGTGTAAAGGTCAGTGTACCATAAATAGAACCTAAATATCCAAAAATATCAGATAGAAATTGATTTAAAGATTTTAGGGTTTTTTTTATCGTATACAGACGAGAGTTCAAAGTATTTTTTGAAATAAATTTGGAAACTTCAGGTTGAATATAAACATTTTTGACTGAATTTTGAAATTTGAAATTTTTTTGTTTTGCCAAAAATTTCAAAAATTTGCCAAAATTTCAATTTTGAAGTAAATTGAAAATTATTTTGTGTGTTTCTACCACTAATGGCCGTATTCACCGACGGCTGTTAACATGCAAGCGCCTGCTAAAACGATGGTTATTTGGAAAACGGTATTCTCCGCACTTCACAGACCGGTTAACAGTCGGTTTTTTCGTGAAAATGTAGCCACTGCTATTTAGGCTGTTAAAAAAAATGACAAGCATGTTAACGCATGCGCGATTAGTGTGTTTTCGGACTTAAATTTCGTGGACTTCGATTTTTCTGGGGTATTTTTCGAAAATTCGAATTTTTTCGCGCTCTGAAGTTTCGTTTTCTCTTGGTAATTCAAAGTCCGTTTTGCGGACTAAAAAAAATTATTTTTTCAATATTTTTGACAATTCTAATGCAGTCGAATCCCGTTTTAACGAATACCGTTATAGCGAAAATATTGTTTTTATGAACACTTTTCTCATCCCCCAGCTAAGTTTACGTAGGAGCAATGCTAAAACCTGTAACAACGTCATAACGAAATTTCGTTATAACGAAGTGATTTCTCCGGTATCTTGGAGTTCGTTATAACGGAATTCGACTGTACAATTTCAGACTTGAATTTTTTTTTTTTTTTTGGTAATTTCTTTTGCGGAATTCAAATTCCTTTTTTTCGGTTTCTTTCTTGAGTACTTCATAGTTTCATGAACTCTGAAATGCATATCGCGCTTTTGAGCAATTCAAAGTTAATTTCACGGACGTTGAATTACCAAATATATATTTATACAGTTGGATCCGCCTATATAACATTTTTCATAAACCATCATGGGAAAACGCTTTAAACGGAAAATCTTATTGTTGAGAATGATTGGGACCGTGGCCCCCACACATAGGCGGAGATAGACTTGGAAGTCTGGGGGGGGGACACGATGTCAATTCATATATACATTAGACCTTTGACGTTGTGGGGGGGGGAGGAATGCCTCCTCATGGCGGGGCTGACAAGGCTCCTGTCCCGGGACAATTACTATAATTTTTTTCACGCTATAAATGCACTATAGAAGGGCCAGCCAGATCCCAGCCTAGGGGCCCTGCTCCAGGATGTGGGGACATGAAAATAATTAGTCTTAATAATCGAGAATCGAGAAAACGTTGTGGGGATGTTATAAGCGTATCGGCTGTATATGTAATATTAATAATAATGAAGACATTCAAATTTCATTTTCTGGACTTTGAATCTATTTTCGTATATGTATAGACATATATTATAAACGAATTCTATTTCATTGCCTCTACATTCAATGTTTTCTGTTCATTTGGTAATTCAAAAAAATATACTTTAAACCATCGGTTCTCAACCCCCTTTTTTGACTCGCGGAGCCCTGTGGGAAAATTTAGCTACTGATCAAAGTTACTGATTTATTTTTACTATTTAAAAATATTTATAATCATTTTTTTTAATTTTACTGTTTTTTATTATTTTCCTCGAGCCGCGGAGCCCTGGGGAGTGCACAAGGGCTCCGCGGAGCACCGGTTGAGAACCACTGCTTTAAACTACTAAAAGAAAAAGAATTGATCAATAATTTTTTTCCTGTATTTTTGATGATTCGAAGTTCATACACTGATTAAAATTTCTAGGTGTTTTTTTCAGAGCCACATTATAAATTTCATATGGCACATAACTTCTCATGTGTTTTTCAATTTTTTTGTTCTGTTGCTAATGTCATGCTGGAGCAGTGTACTGTAGTTATACTGTGCAATTTCATTATGTATTTGAATATTACACAGCACAGTATATATTTTGCATAACTGCAAAATGTGGGTAACTATATAAATTATGTACTTCTGGATGCTCAATATGAGTGTGCATTCATATAGCATTTTTTGAGCATAGCTCTTGATATAATTTTTTTTTTGTCAAACTCAGCTTCTCAATGCAAAGATAAATGGTGCTTCTTGATACAATCTGTTCGTTGTCCAATGTTATTAGTAATCTAATGCATAGATGAGAAAATGTATTTCCATATTTTGTCATTTCCAAGATTTTTTCAGCACACAAATCTCATACGAGGCGGCATGTTTTCGAATACCTTCAACATACAATACAATACAAATACAACGCCACAACAGGCAAATTTCCCAACGAGGTGGCTGACTTAAGAACATCATGGATCCCCGAGCCATTTTTTGGAGGCCCTACCTACTAATGCTACACCACACCTTGTTTCCTACACGACATATACCGGCGGAGGGCGTGACGTATCTCAGGACCGCAGATATCGTCATTTGCATAGGTGTCCAAATACTTATTAGTAGATAGTGTATATATAGACATGCAAAAATTCAAAAGGACCTCAAATTACAAATTTCAAAACAATTAGTGGCTTTGTTCGTAGTTCGGCCTTTAAACGGGTTTAATTATAGACGTGTGGCACGGAATGGGGGAAATGATCATGTTTATAGACAGCTACTTGTAGTGGTAAACCAACAGACTTTTGGTTACATCATGCAGACTCCAGTTTAACCAACCCGGAACGCGCATAACTTTGGCAACACATGGATATGTAAGGGCTACCCCCATATATGCACATGCGCACCACGCTCCTACATGTATCAATTCGTTAGAAATTCGCACAGATGTTTACGAGTTGCACGTACGGTTAAGTAGAAGTAGAATTTTTGAATGTACGAGTGAAACAAAAATGTAGGCAATTGAACTTTTCAAGGGCAAGTTACTAATTTAAATTGAAAACATTACATTATTGAAAAAAAGCCGTTGTTATACTTAAAAAATTTCTTGTATCGATGTTAGAGAGCAAATGCAAAATTTTTGATTCGAAGTCTTTTATTGCGTGTAAATTTTATATTAAAGCAATTTTCTTGCGAATTTTACGTATCTTTAGTTATTGGTCAAGTTAAAATAAATTTTTTTCTACTCTCATCTCTACACGCAATTCATAAATATGAATGTGCCGCGGGTCAGTTGAGAAATCCGGTTACGTGCTGCTTAGTTCATTTCCACAAATTTTTGAGGTCGCGAGCTGCATCAGATGACCACGAGTGCCGTGGGCTGAACACGTACGGTTCGCCAGTTGTCTTAAGACTGAAACACACTACACTGTAAATTCTGATTGGTAGAAATTCTATGACGTAGGAATTTCACGTCATATAATTTCAACGTCACAGAATTTCCACGGATCGGAATTCACAACGTCTCTGACGTGACGCAATTACCGCGTCACGTCAGCGTACTGTGTTTCGGCCTTTACTCAGCCATCGTAACCATTGCATCTAGTTCATCTGGTTCAGCGACGTTACTCATGTCTCGCATGCGAGAAGACATAGGGTTCGATTGAATTTCCCTGAAATCTTCGCATCCGCCAACTGTTAATAACCTTCATATCAACAGCGGAGAGTGACATCACACGTACGTATGTACGTACACACATTCTCAGAGAATCGCTCAAACCCATGCGAGTTCGTAGAAACGTGCACGCGCTCAGAATGATGGGGAAAAAACGTACAATGCGCAACAAAATGACGAATCGGGAGACATTCCCGCACATTTTTCCTCAGCCACACAAAAAAAGCACTTCTTCACACACACAGTATTACTTCCGCGCCGATTCCGCTTTGTTTTATTGGTGTTTATTTCCGGTTTCATAAAAAAACATTTTGAGGGATATCCTAAAGTGTAAATGATTTCCTTTTTGCTGAGGTGGGCGGGCATTACAAATATATATATATATATATATCCGTATAAAGCACGTACGTACGGTTGTAGATATATGTTTTAGGCCGCGAGAAGCCGCCCCATTAGCTTTAGATGCAATAAATGTCAACGAAAACGGGAGCCAGATTTACGGCAAAGTACGTAATGCTTTTGGTTGTATTTCTTTTCACAACTCGGGGTAAAAACAGTCATTTCTCTTGCTTTTTTGTCTTTTATGAGATCTAATCTATGTTGGTTAATTCTTTCTGTCTCTTATGGTTCTAATTCCCCCCCCCCCCCATATGTAAGAATGAATAGAAAATTACTCATAATTGATGGACCTGAGTCAAATTGTATGCATAGGCGGAGATAGACTTGGAAGTCTGGGGGCGGGGGGGGGCACGGTCATTATTGCTGGGGGGGAGGGCCACGATGATGATGATGTCAACTCATATATACATTCAATCAGTCGACTCCACCTTTGACGCTGGAGGGCCCCCACCCCCGTATCTCCGCCCATGATTGTATGCTAGTTCGAAAACAAAGATATCAATCGGGAATGTTCCAATGTCATTTTGACCTTTTATGTCTTAGGGGTCATTCAAGTATTACGTCAGCATCGAGGGGGGCGGATTTGCTGACTTTTGATGACAAGGGTGGGAGGGGGGGGGGTTTGAAGGTTGCTTACGTCATCAACCACCCATTTTTGAAGGTATGAAATATTCTAAACTGCTGACGAAATTTCGCTGACAGTGTTTTGCTGACTTTTGATGTCGGGGGGGGGGGGTCAAAAATGACTGAAAATCTGCTTACGTAATACTTGAATGGCCCCCTTAAGGCAGGGCTGGTCAACCCGCGGCACGCGTGCCACTAGTGCCGTATTAAATTACCCATAGCGATAGACCGGAATTGTGCTCGCTTTGAAAGAAAGAACCCCCTCATTGTGTTCTTACCCCTCAGCAAAGATATTCCAGAATTTTCATTTTTAACGATTTGCAGTTTCATGAATCCGTAACTTCAATACGTTACAGTAAATGCTCTAAATCCGGTTTTCAATGCGTAATTGCTTTCTATTTTGGTGAGTTGGAATCTTTGGTGAGTTTGTCCTTGGGTGTCATAACAAGATCGTTGCATTTTCATCGACGTTGTAAGCAAGGCTCATCAACATCATCAACTATATTAGTCACGCAGAACTGCCAAATTTATCATTTATGCTGGCGATTGTGCATAATGCCCAAGCGTTGTTGTTAAACATGATGAATCGTAGTAAATTAATCACATTCGCCTGTTACAGTCGACGCTTGATATAACGACCCACCTTCGTCCCGCCGAAAACGTACGTTATATCGGGAGCGTCGTTATATCGCCGCTGTGGTGGTCGAGTGGTTATAGTGCCGGACTCGCGATGCGAGGATCCGGGTTCGAACCCCACAGTGGTGGTCGGCTGAAGTTGGTTTTCTGTGGTTCCCAACTTCAAGGCGCAAATGCGAGCCGATCTCCCCGTTAAAAAGTCTCGCCACAGAGAGCAACAGTCCTACAACGGTAAGTCATTCAACCACAACACTTCACTCATAGTTAGAAAAACTGGGGGCAGATGACAGCTCTACACATAACAAGCATTACACAGAAACAAACTTTACGTCAGGTTGCACTACACGTACACGCACATTCCCGCATGTACCGGTTCGTTGGGTGGTTCCGCGGGGGGGGGGGTGCATGTGTGGTGTAGCAGTAGTAGGTAGGGCCTCCAAAAAATGGCTCGGGGATCCATGATGTTCTAAGTCAGCCACCTCGTTGGGCAATTTGCCTGTTGTGGCGTCGTATTTGTATTTGTAAAACATATATGTAATAGTCGTTCTATGAAAAAAATATTTTGGGACTTATCCTACCGGTCGTTGTAACGGAATGGTCGCTATAACGTGAGGATCGTTATAACGAGCGTTGACTGTATAATCGCTCTTTCATATCTGTAATTATTAATCGGTCTGATTGCCGTGATAACATTTATAATTTGGATGCACGTACTTGCGAGCCAGAGTCCTAATCGGATATACTGAACTCGGATTTATCGAATTTTTGCGACCATTCCAAAATAGCTCCTTTAGTTAACTCCTAGTTGATGAATTCTGATACAAGTTTCCCCGAACAAATTTTACGATCGTACTCCGATATAACGATATCTTAATTTAACAAACTTTCTGATTTAACGAGTTCAAGTTTTTGTGCGTATACAATGAGAATGAAAAATATAAGCCACTCCTATTTAACAAATTCTACAATCGGACACCGATATAACGAACTCGTATTTAACAAATTTCACGATTCTACCCCCGATGTAATGAAAGCGACGAATTCTTCAAAATTTACCACTCATAATTTTTTAGCATTTATCAAATTTACCAAATGCCCCTTGTGTTCTTTTTCCCTCTTTTTTGCATAATCGCCGGTAAAAGTGGTAAATTTATCAAACAAACTCACCGAGACGATTAGCGATTACGCATAATAATCGATTATTATAAATAATAACTGGTTATTACGCCTAATATAACCGATTTATCACATTCACCGTAACATACACAGACTTTGGCGACTGTTTGCGTCGCCATTAAATGATAAACAATGATTTCGATTCGTCCGTCTCCAAAATACACCAAATTGGCGTTCAACGCGTTGCAAACTCGACGATAAAAGAGTTAATAAATGAAATTTTAAAAAATAAAAACAAATTCGCTATCCGATTCTTAATTAAAATTTGCAAATCAATTCTCATGATATAACTGTATATCTAAGGAGAAGGAGACCCCCGCTCGTTGTAGAAACTTCCGGGGACGGGGACGGGGGGGCCCGCCAAGGGAATTACGACAAACAAAGGACAAAATCGCGAAATTAACTGTCCAGAAAGATTCAAGTCCCTCCCTATTTTCCGACTCCAGGGAAATTTCCTGTAGAGAAATGAGTAATTTCAGCTACAGAGAGAGAGATGTTTGAGTAGGCTATACCGAGAGAGCTTTTGATGATATCTCTGTATAAAAATACAATCCTATACACACACACACACAAAAAAAAACAATAATGTAACGCTTCATGCTAAAGACAAAAATCTCAGAAATCGGGAAAAAAAAACTGGAAAAAAACAGATTGAAAAAGACGGAATGAATTCCCGAGTTTCCTAAGGATTTGTGTGTTGGCCTGAGAAGAGATTACTCTAGGGTGTCCCGAGGGATGGGAAACATAATACCCGCTGTCAGAATCGAACAGCATTCAATCATTTACTTTTCTGAAGTATTTTCCTACTTCCAGGAGAGGAGGAAAATACAAATTCCTGTTTAAAAAATATAAACAATTATTATTATTATTATTATTATTCATCAAAATACATTCTTTTATGTGTGTATTTGATCTTTGTAAGTTATTTTTTTTTTATAATAAGAAAAGCGTATGTTCGAAAACTTTTATAAATATTATCATGCCCCCCGCACATCCTGAAGCAGGACCCCTAGGCCGGGATCTATTGATGGGCCGGCCCCCGACCAGAATTTCACGGGGGGGGGCCCTTTATGATGAATTTATAGCGTGAAAAAACAAAAAATGATGAAAATATTATCAAAATGATAACTGAATTCTCCTCTTTAGTCCCGTATTATCAAACTGATTTACAGCGCATCCCACGTGCAATCGTTTGCAAAATTAATAGAATTTGCATATTGTGTCTGTTTGAAGCATCTTGTTGGGGACGGCCACACACACCCCTTCATGTGTTTAATAAAGGGTCCCAGACTGCTAGGAGGTGTAGGGGGGGAGGTCTTAAAGCACTATGTTCGACTTTTTAGGGGAGCAGTTGGCCCTCTGTTCCTGTTCGTGGACGACAACACTCGTCCATATCAGGCTCACCTGGCCAACAATTATCTGGCAAGTAAGAATATTCGACGTGTGGATTGGCCAGCCAGAGATCTCCTGAACTAAACTCCCATAGAACATGTCCGGGAAGCTCTTGGGACAACAATTGCATCTCGCTATTCCTTCCCTCCAGAACCATCCCGGAGCTGAAAACTGCGTTGCTGCCGAAATGGGACTGATTGCCTCAGGGGGACTCCTCAACTGCTTCGTGTCCAGTATGCCGTCGCGCTGTGCGACCTGTCTGACTGCGTGAGAGGGGGACCATACAAAAGCCTCCTACATACTTCTAGGAGGCTTTGACCATACCTCATATTAGACTCGTTTTCGGCTCGATCTCGCAACGTGGATTTTGGACATTCCGGCACTGAGTTTTACTGACAATCATGCGTGCGTACTATGACTTTGTATGGTACATTCTATTTCTCTGTTATATATAACTGTGTATTCGTACCAAATGTCATTAAAATCTGTCCATTAGTTTTTCAGGAATTTTCCAACATAATGTGCTAATTCTCTTAATTTTGCATACGAGTGTATAACTACTTAAGTTTTTTTTGCTACATTGTGTCCAAAAATAAGCACATTTTTGATGAACAATTTTGTATTCAAATCGGTTACATAAATTCACATCCGCAGTCAAAACTGTCACAAGTATTGTATTTATTTTAATTTATGCTAATTTTTAATTACAGCAAAAAAATGACATTTTTGCTTAAAGTTGGTCTTTTTCCCGAACAAATAGCTCAACGAGAAGCAGTGAAACCTCACCTTGAAACCGGTTTACACTAGTTTTTGCGATCCAACCTTTACTGAACAACTAGAGCCATCTATTAGAAATACTGCCAACTAAAAAGTAGACAAAGACCCGGCAAAATCAGGAGAAAGATCCTTTCGCAGCACCCGAACGGTGTTCGGCTCAAAAAACTGTTAAGTGGTTAATGCGATTCCTAGATTTACCTTATTCTATCGAAAATGTACTTTATCCCAACCTAACAAAATAGCTTCAGGAGGAGCTGTTCAAGGTCCGCGTCCAGGACTTCCGATATTAACTCCCCACAACACGTGATATTTTCGATAATTGTACACGGTGAGGACCTTGCATTTTACCAATTAATCGAAGATTTCTAATACTTGCTTGTATTGTGCACCCACGCTGAGTTGGCCTCTGGCTACGTCATGAAACGTCACGCGATGGGCGATTCCATTTATCTTCTTTCGGTAAAAAGGTCGCAGGGGAAAGGAGCAGGTTTGTATTTTCCATTGGCGTCTTTTGCGTTATTTTAGTGCGTTTTTCTCCCGTTTCCCCCTCCTTGGAAAATGAACCCTCCCTTCGCGCGTCAAGGTCAGAAGCCAACTCAGTATGGGCATATAACACTGCGAGATGAACTAGGGCAGTGGTCGGCAAACTCATTAGTCAACAGGGCCAAATATCAACAGTACAGCGATTGAAAAATTTCTTTGGAGAGCCAACTTTTTTTAAACTTAAACTATGTAGGTAGGTACATTGTTATTAACTTAATTAGGGTACTCCTAAGCTGGCCTTTGCATAAAAATCTCCTCGATCTGATTGAGGTACGTTCGCTGAGGTCTCGACCCCTTCAGACTCTCCCATCCACACTCGTCTTGTATATGACCGATGTTGGATGCGGATGGAGATAGGTGGCCACGGGAGAGTCATCATGAGAGGTGGTGGCCCAGGAGCGTCGTCTTCTATCATCTAGCCGGGTAGAGGTTGACGTTCCCTTTGGTATGGGAAAACATTGCATGCCCCCCCCCCTCATGTTCCGAGAGGAGACTCGTCTTTTGCGTCTGTATCTGTCCCCTAGTACCTTGAGAAAAGCCTCGTTTTCGACAACTTTTTACCGAACTTCCTAGTTTCGACCCACCTGTTTGGTCGCGGAAGTGTCACATGACAGCAGCGTCAGGTTTTCGGCAAAAGTCCGCGAAAAAGATGACTCACTAGGGAGGGGAAAGAAGCAAGAGCAAAATGGCCGAAATGCGTGTCTAAACCAGTACCGTCTAAATGCATGGGGCCCACCCGGGAGCCTCAAGGAAAGAGGGCCTCAGAGAAATTAGAACCGGTTGAAATTTTTGAAAATTTTTCAGGTAGGGCCTCAGGAAAATCACTTGGCCCGAGACCCCATCATACTCTTAAGACGGTCCTGTTCTGAACATGATTTTTCAAAAATCTGCAGTTTTTGTGAGTCCGCACGTGGTATTTTGTGGAAGAGCCACACTGTAGGGGCCAAAGAACCACATGTGGCTCGCGAGCCGCAGTTTGCCGACCACTGAACTAAGGTATCGTAATAATCACCTTCCAATATCATACCCAGAATTAATTTTCTAATGGATATCGTCGTTATGAATGCTGTCATAACAGTGATGATGATAGCAATAACCTCCGTATTAAGACATGCAGACTTGAACATCGAGATAGACCAGAACCTGTCCATTTTGCGGTGATGGAGAACATGGTTTCGATGTTTTTGAGGAGCATGTGCGTGACCTCGCATAGACCTATCGAAAGAGGAACATTTTGCGAAATATTTTTCCCGTCTCTGCTCTAAAATAAATTCCAACTCGGTTATAAGGACTTTTAAAATGCCACGAGATTTTGCCAAGGTGTCGTCACAACCGAGATTGACGTTTTCTAGTCTTTTTAATAGTGAAAAATATGTATAATCAAGATGCAGTCAAATGCAGTCATAAAGTTGTTACTTCGTTATCATTAGGTTGTGGCCATAACAGAAAAATACGTGGAATTGGGATCGTGAATACGGGACCAATTCCCGCCAAAAATATCTCCTATAGCCGGAGAAATCGCCGATCATTCCGCATAAATAACCCTTGGCGAGAAATCTGTCGTAAATAAAATATATATATATATATATCACAGAAAAAAGGTTAGAATTGCAAATTATATAACCTGAATATCTATATTCGTAGTCGTATTCAATTAACGATTTATATAAATTATATCTATCTCCAATTTCTGTAAAGATTGTGAATTAAGTAATTAAACATCTGCAAGTTGCCTTAAGAAAACGGGACATTTTCGTTACCTATCTCGATTCTTCCGATTTTTTCAAAAATTCTAGAAAAGTGTATGAAATACCAACTGCTCAATTTCCTGAATCATCAAAAATTCTTTTCAGCCAATCAATATGGATTCCAAAAAAAAAACAAAAATACAGAAATGGCAATTCTAAAATTAACGGGCTTGATAAACAATGGAATAAATAAAAATAAATATTCAATAATAGTTTTTTTGGACCTAAAACGAGCATTTGATTATGTGGACCTAAACATTCTAACAGAGAAATTATATTCAGAGGAAATATGTTAGAATGGTTTAAATCATATTACTACACTAGACGACAAGCTGTCATAATAGAGAAAAAAATTAGCAATTTTCAAGAAGTTAAAAAAGGCGTCCCACAGGGCTCGGTCTTAGTGCCGACACTATTTTTAATTTACATAAATGAACTGAGTAAACTAAATCTAAATGGTAACATTATATCTTTTGCAGATGACAGTTTTATATGTTGAGGAAACAGAAACACATAGTTTGGTTAAAAGAACAGAGAAAGACCTAACAAAAATAAATCACTGGCTAATTAAACACAACTTAAAAATAAATACACAAAAAACTAAATTTATGTGCATGAAAACAAGAAATATAAATGACAGTACAGAAATTCACGTAAAATTACACACTCACTGCCAATCTCTAAAATTACACACTCACTGCCAATCTCAAACTATATCAGTATGCAATTGTAAAGAAATAGGTAGAGTGTTCAATTATGAATACTTAGGAATAATTATACAAGATAACCTAAAATGGAACATACATAGTGAAAAAATGATCAAAAAAACTCAGAATGTATTCAGGAGTGATTTATAAAATTAAATACATTGTTGATAATAACTTCTTGAAAGATATCTTCTATGCGTGGGTTTATTCAAATATTAATTACGGAATATGTGTCTGGGGAGGAGCATATTATGAAAACATACGCAATCTAGACAATCTTTACAATAAATTAAGAGAATTAATAAATGTTCCAACAGAAAACAAAAACATACAGTGCCACACACCGACATTGAGACAGAACTATATGTACAGAATTTATAAATTTATCATCAAAAACGAAGAATGGTTAGTAAAAAATGAAAATAGAACCTCGAATAGGTATAAAAATATCTATCAAGTGCCTAAAAGTAACAAAACATCATTTCAAAGAAGTTTTTGTTACACAGCACCGAAAATAATGAACTTCATCTACTCTAGTAATTACACAAATAGTAATAAAAATACAGATTACAATGTCTTTATTATGATCAAAAACACAGATATCAATGCAGTACTTTGAAATAAATTATTGCACCAATTCATATTAATTAAATACTAAAATACATCCAATGAAGGAAAGAGCTGTTGCTGAGGGACAAAAGCATGTTATTAAAATCATATAGGCCTGCTGGAAGGACTCCATAGTCCCTTGGGGCTACATAGTGTATGTATTATATGTGTGTGTGTTTTGTGTCGTGTAACATATGTTTATATTTGTATATTGTATTGTATATTTGTGTATTGTAATTTGCTGTTTTGTTCGTTTTGAATAAAAAAAAAAAAGTTCGGCCAAATTTCACGGAAGAATATGGGAATATGTCGTATATAAGGGCCATGTGAATAAACAATTCACCAAAAAAACGCCAGAAAAACAAGAGCAAAAGCGACAAAAAATATATCGTTATATGCAAGATCGTTGCATTCTCATCGACGTAATAAACAAGGCTCATCAACATCATCAACTATATTAACCACGCAGAGCTGCCAATTATTGACGTTATATCTGGAGTGTCGTTGCAACCCAGTTTAACTGTATCACAAAATTAAAAAAAAAAAATTCTAAAATTTTTATGGAAATCTCTTAAGACAACGGAAAAATTTACCAACGTCATATTTTCCAAAGGGCATATAATTATTATTAATTCGAAAAAAAATTTTCGGTTTAAATTTTATAATTTTTATCATAGAATTAATACGAAGTTTGTCGTAACAAAAGGATTGAAACGAAAGAAAATCCCCGAAGAATACATAAATCATTTCTGCAACATGACAATGATTTATTCCGTCTAAATTAAAGAAATATTGACAACGAATTTTTATTAATTTCTATCCTTTAGCTCAACTCCTACCGAATCGCGTCATTAATATTAATTAAAATTTCATTAATAGTTTTATATTAATTAGTGAACCTCTCCGATATCTCATTAAACAGCTTCGAGACGAAAAAAACAGGGGGCTTTAATGAAAATTGCTACGAAATGGAAACTGAAAATTTTTTCTGAAACTCCAATTAAATATAATGGAACTATGAACTAAATTAAAATGAATCTCCTATTTCCATTTTTGGAAAAAATTGAAATATTTCTACAATTTTATGGCATTATACACCGAAGTGCCAAAAGTCATGGAATACCTCTTATCATTGCTGCTTATCGCCGGGTAAAAGGAGGTCCCGCACGATATTAAGAGGTATCATACGATTTTTGTCATTTAAGCACTGAAGTCGTGGGATACCTCTTAATATCGTGTGGGACCTCCTTTCACCCGGCGGAGTGCAGTAATATCAAGAGGTATCCCATGACTTTTGGCACTTCAGCGTATATGCGTGCGTCTTTTGATGCCCCACAATTCGTTTGTTCCGAGTCAACGTTTTGAGACATTCTGAGAATATAGATTGCCACACACCGAGTCATTCCCCCCACCCCCTGCATAAAACACGAATTCTCTACCAAAATGTTTTTCAGCATTACTACGAAGATACCGAGCTTAAATGAAAGAGTCCACTCACGCGCTGCCGGATTGAAACACTCATCAGCCCCGTTCACATGTGCAATAAAATATCCCGGGAAGTTACCCGTAACACGGATTTTCACTACAAGGCGTTTAGTTGACACCACTCTTCTTTCCGGAATTCGTCACTGGTTGAACGGAAGTGGTTGGTTCAAGGTGGCTGACGAAGGAGCTTACAGTAGCTTTCGCGGCACGAAGGATTATGGGAGAGGAGGGCGTAGTCACCCACCATTACTCCGCAACAAATATGGGACTCTTTTGACCAATCTTCGTCCCTCCTTTTTGTTCCCCCAATGAGGGGGGAAAAAGTTGCCAGGCAGGTGAAGCGCGTGTCCCACGATTCCTGGTCGGCGACGCAGGGTAAGGTAATCAAAGTAAAAGATAATAGTCTTTGTTGGAAATATAAAACCGCAGAAAACCACAGCTGGCGTGTGTTTGTTCCGAACAAGTACGGGATTTCCTTCACGCCAGCTGTGATTTTGACTTTTTATTATCTCTTCTACTTTAATCACCTTACCCTGCGTCGGCGACCAAGAACCGTGGGACACGCGCTTAACTATCAACCAAAGCGACCCCCAATCTTGCACACATAAACGGGGCTATGGAGTGTCAGTAGAAACACGGCCTATCAAAACTCGTCGTTGACGTCTTCCTAGAACTTATTGTTGACGTCTTCCTAGAACTTATTGTTGACGTCTTCCTAGAACTTATTGTTGACGTCTTCCTAGAACTTATTGTTGACGTCTTCCTAGAACTTATTGTTGACGTCTTCCTAGAACTTATTGTTGACGTCTTCCTAGAACTTATTGTTGACGTCTTCCTAGAACTTATTGTTGACGTCTTCCTAGTACTTATTGTTGACGTCTTCCTAGAACTTATTGTTGACGTCTTCCTAGAACTTATTGTTGACGTCTTCCTAGAACTTATTGTTGATTTCAAAGACACATAAACGCACGCGCAGCACCATTTTACTAACTATAGCCTAATATATGTGACTTCTCTACATTTCAAAGGACAGCCAGAAATCTAGGCTAAATCGCGATAAAGTAAACACAGTCTCGTTATACGGCAAATACCAATCAAAAATTTCTCCGAGCGTAATTACGGGGGAAAAAGCACCAATTACGACGCGTCGTTCGAGTAAAGAAGCTCCGAAAACAACAGATATTGACAGCATAATTGCTTCCGATTTTCGCCTCAAATGTGTTTGAGAAGTAAATATTTGCTTTTTCGCTGAAGCAAAGAGAATATTTTGAAATCTCGAGGTGGTTTTTTTTTTTTACTATTAAATAAAATATTATTATTGTTATTATCAGCTTTAGGGGGGTGTTTTCGTAGACCCTCCTCCTCCTCCTCCTCCCCGCGAATATAAGAATAAATATTGTGCTTGAAAGATTCTTATCTGGGAGGTAAAAATCCATTTCGTTCAAACTGCCTCCGGGCTTGCATTGGAGGAGAAGCATTTTTGTGCCCGTTTCGTGCTTGAATCTCGCACTCCCTCTGCTTTGGGAAGGGGCGGGGGAGAAACCCACCAGACAAACACGCATCATCTGTCAAACAAAGTTCTTGTTCCTAGCCCGTGGCCAGCACAAACATAGCCCCCCGTTTTCCCCAAGCGTGTTGCGTGAATATAATATAATTGCGACACAAGTGACAGGTCTTGTTTGCCGAGCGTCAGCTCCCTCGGTCGGTGTCAAAACTTATTAACTGAAAATTCGTTGGGCTTTGGATGTAAACGACGGATGGGGGAGGGGGGCGGGGGGAAGATTCCATTTTGTGTCATAAAAAAAGGGGGGGGAAGTGAGAATATTACGACACGTTATACGAGTGAGTGTCACTTCCGATTACGTCACAAACAGTGCTATCTAAGGAATATCCAAACGGAAAATGCACTGTGAATTTTCTAGAAGTCTATTCTAGTTTAGATCAACGTCTGTTATTAATGCGGAATGAAAATTAGATCGATTGTTGTAAATGCGTTAGAGGAGAACTTGGCCGTCATCCTGCAGTCTTTATTTGCTAGATAAATGACCATTTCTGTCACATCGTCACTGGCATTCATACCATAACAAATAGAATTTTTTCCGTGATTAAAATTATAAATGCATAGTTGCATTTTTTTTGTTTCAATATTACCTATTTCATTTCCGCGCCCAGAATTTTGTGTGTTTGAATATCTAACTTTTTCAATGCCAAGTTACTCAGGTGATCATGCATGATGGCTATTACTTTACTGCACACCAACTTCGTCATATACCGCATACAGCAAATTAGTACTTGCATAAGTTGGATATCCCGAGTGGCGTGGTGGTAAGATGCTCGTCTACCACCGTGAAGGTTGCTGCCACGGTCCTGGGTTCGAACCCAAGGGAAGATATACATATGATATTTTCCTTTAACGAGCTTGAGGCGAACATCGATAGATAGCACTTTCGTTTCCATCACATTAATGGCAGTGAATTGCAACATAATGTTATGTTTGGTGAAGTTAGTTGTATGAGTTGGGTCGGAAATGAAGGGTCATCTATCGGAGGTCGCCTGAGGGTGTGGGGAGAAACTATTGATGGCTGATTGGCAGTTACTGGGTGTTGAGAACTTTGAGATAACATAATTTTAAAATAGTAAAAGAGATAGGAGAATGAAACAAAAGTGATAAGTTTGATGAGCAAGCCTGGAATTTTTGCAAAATTTGCTACAATTTGGCAAACACATGGCGCTACAGTCTTTTTATTTTATGACTGGTCACTGAGGGACCATTGTTTGTAGCAAGAGTCTTCGAACGTCTAGTCATCTTTGAAACTTCAAGCATCCATTGCAGAAAAGAGACATTGCATGAAAAAGGTTTGAAGTTCACGTTTCAGTTTTGTCACACCCTTGGTAGGCAATGCCAACACCATGTGATTTGACCCGTGTTCAGGCAGAACGTCCTAGAAGAGCCAACCACAAAGATTCTACGCCAAAATAAGAAGAAACGAAATAGGATGCTGTGGTTCGGAATGCGGCAATCTTGCTAGGTAGTCTTAATGACGTTACAGATGAACTTGACAACCAGTGCGGAGGCCTTCTATCTCTATGAGGTGCTGGTTCGGTTCCCGCTGATTAAAGGACAGTGGTGCCATCTATTAGCCAAACGTGTACCCAATTTCACAAACCGGCGTAATGAAATTTCTCGCCCCCATTAATGAACTCTGTTCCTTCTTTCTATCTGTCAGTGTTTCCACATTATGCCATTTGAAAAAGTCCGGCACAGCCATCTCTTAAACACTCTTTACGTGAGATCGTAATCATAGAGTGTTGTGTCATATCTAAGGATTACAAATCTGAAAAAAATAACTAAGAGATGCGGTCAAACTCGGCTGTAACGATTTATAGTGTAGGTTCGTTGGATCGTCCCGTATATATATTTTACACAAACCTTATTTTTCTAAAATAATTCGCGTCTTGAGAGGGATGGTTATCTCTTCTTCTCCTCGAGCAGAACATACTGGTCAGCGCTGTGGACGGAGGCTTTGTTTCTTCGTTTCCCGTCATAGTCGAGGCGCTGTATATATGTAATTTGTATGCATTGTGTATTTAGACCATTCTCAAATCTCTCCCACTTCAACATGCCAGCTTCTTTTTCTTCTTTCTTGTCCACAAGTCTTGTTTTGAAATCCGAGGCTGCGGTCTCCGGCCCTTATGTGCCACTGGGCGCACGTGCAATTTTTCTCCCTAGTCATTGCATTCAGTCACCCATTTTTGTCAAATGGCTTGTACGTTGCATCGAGTTGATGGCTGTCTTCATGGGGAGAACGACGCGAGTAATTCGAAACTTGCGAGCACGGGGCAAGGGGAGCCACCACTATAAATCTTTGCTAACTTTTCCGACACAACTCTGCCTCTTTTGAGGTAACGGAAGTAAGGTGCTTTGCATCAGTCCGGGACTGTGAGCGGTTCTATCTATCTATCTATCTATCTTCTTCTCCTCTTCTGGATAACAGAGATCGATCTTATTTACAATTTTTTTTGTTTTTTGTTCATTATAAATTCAGTTTTCACGAAACTGAATCCAACGAATAGAAAGAAGCCTCCCTCCTCCACGAAGGTAGTGGGGAGCCACGAGAAGAAAATATAGCTCAAAGGGAGTCGTGACCTAAAAAACAAAAGGTTGAGAACCACGGCTCTATAGTAATCAGTGCAAACTCCACCTTTCACTGGTTCATCTCAATTTCACCTCGGAAATTGAAATGATAGGACGTGTGAGAGAAGATGTGACTCTCTCTTTCCCCTTCTCTCTCTCTCTCTCTCAACAGGAAAGAACCACACCAAGCACAAGAGTTCATTAAATATTTCACAGCTGTCATATCCGTGGAATTTAGAGGTAAAACGAGGATATGAATGATGGATATAATATACATGCGCCATTTGTGAAGACACAGAAAGATACATCGTTATACACCGTCACCCACGCACAAAAGTGCTTCCAAAACTCTCAGCCCAGGATTGTTAGCTTTAACAGCAGCAAACGCCGTCTCAGCTCTAGTCCCACGTAATCGCCATTATCTTAAAGAGGATGGAGCTCTTGAGCAAAGTTCTTCTAGCTATTAAGAACACGGAGTAATCAATCTTCCTTTGTGGTGGTGGTGAGAAAAAAAAAATTGTAGCTGGAGAGGAGAAGAGTAAAAGAAAAAATTGATAAATTAGGGAACATTCTTCGTTGGACTTTGAAACATTGTCCGGAGATTCTTCTTCTCGAAGACATAACTTCCAAATTTTTTTCTTTCCCCCTCCTGTTCCTTTTTTTCTTATTTATTCCCATGTAAAATGCATCAGGAAGATCTTTGGAGATTGAGGAAAATATCCTCGAACGAATGAATCAAGACATTTTCAAGAGAGTATCCGACTCATTTATCTTTTCCTCTCTCTCTCTCGGATTTTCAAGTTTTACGAACGAGCGTAACCACTGACTGCCTCGTTTTGCATATTCTCTGATGAAGTTCAAAAAAAACAAAAAAAACAAAGTTGAATTGAATTTTTACTTCTTAAATTGCTTGGAAAATTTTGAGTACTGTATGGTATGTGTGGTATATATTGGGTATTAAATAATGTGTGAGTGTTTATTCTTATATTGCAATTGACGATTAATAATAATTAGAGCCCGGATTATGTGCGCTATAAAGTAGCAAGATAGACACTGAAAAACGCTGAAACATGCACTAGAAAAACGCTGAAACATGCATTGAAACACTGAATCGTACACTGAAACATGCACTAAAAACGCTGAATCGTGCACTGAAACATGCACTAAAAAAAAGATGAATCACACAGAAACATGCACTAAAAAAACGATGAATCACACAGAAACATGCACTAAAATAACGATGAATCACACAGAAACATGCACTAAAAAAAGGTGAATCATGCATTGAAAACGTTGAATGATACACTGAAAAATGCTGAATCATACACTGAAAAATGCTGAATCATACACTCAAATACGCTGAATCATACACTCAAAAACACTGAATCATACACTCAAAAACCACTGAAACATGCACTAAAACACCGAAACATGCACTAAAAACGCTGAATGACACACTACTACTAAACCATACATTCACCTCGTCCATATTCCTCTGCGGAACTTCTAACGAATTGGTACACGTTGGAATGTGCTTGTCCGTCTTGTGAACCTAATGTGAAGCTTGTTACCTCTGTGTAATGCTTGTTATAGTGCTTGAATCATACACAGAAAAACGCTGAAACATGCACTAAAAACACTCAAACATGCACTAAAATAACCTGAAACATGCACTAAAATAACCTGCAACATGCACTAAAATAACTTGAAATATGCAATAAAAATAAAGCCAAATCTGCATTTAAAAATGTCAACGAGTGTGACAAGAAATCCAGGATAGGTGCAAAAAAACGAAAACAAATTGATCTAAATAACAAATTGGACTAAAAAAGAAAAAAATATAAGCAAAAAATGAAAACACTAAAGCATTTAAAAAAAGCAAAAAAAAATGTACAAATTCACAAAAAAATTTAAAATATGCATTTAAAAACGCTTACATATGCATTAAAAATCATTAGCAATAAATGTCAAAATATGTCTTTGAAAATATTGAAATATGGATGAAATAAAAAATGGGTATGTAACATCGAGGTGATTACGCACCTCGCGGGAAAAATGTGCAGGGGCACCATCATGCATGAGCCACATGCGTCGCTGCACTGCTCCCATTGCCATTTGCTCGACCGTAAATCAGACGCATATTAGCGTATTCCTCGTTTTCGTAGTCAGCCATCACGACGTTCATCGAAACAGACAACCAACTGCTACACGTGCTTACTACCGCAATAGCGCTAATTCACGTCGCGCGCAGCTCATGATCCCACCGTAGCGCATGCGTTTTGCGACCAGATATGGTGGATGAACCACCATTCAGCGATCAACTGATATCCACCTTTCGTCTCCTCTGGACTCAGAGCCTGCCTTCACGATTTTCACCCTCTCAACGTGGTTTGCGACACTATGTTCCGTTGCAATTTTTTTTCCTCTTGGAAGGTGATCTTGGAAGCCAGTGATGTCTAACTGAATCATCAGGTCCCGTACGGCCGATCCATCGTTTAAGAATGCGATTGTTCAAAAATTCCCGAACGTCCAGGCTCCAGTGTGGTGGTGCAGCACCTCCTAGAGATAGAAGGAATCCGCACGCTGCTTGTGACGTCAGTAAGTTTACCCTCAGAATATACAGAGGGAAAAAAATTCCCTACTCGTGCCGGTATCACCGTTGTGCGGAAAAGAAATGATCGGGCTCAGAATTGTCGATTCCTATGCCCCACATCCAATCACTACGCGGTATTTGTGAGCCAATCAAGAAGATTCAACGCCACAATAAGAAGAAACGAGAAATAGGGTGCTGTGTTTCAACATGTTGCAAACTTGCTAGGTAGGGCAATCCGTGCGGAGGCCTGTCTGTAGCAGGTGCTGGGTGGTGCCCCGTCCTGCGGGAAAAACTGTGGGGAAAGCCAATCCCGACAAACACTGAATTGGCAGCCGAAGGAAGAGCGTCAGCGCTACCTGTCGGCAACCGCGTGAGAAACTCGAGGTTTCCCTCTTTCTACCCATACATTATTCCATCGAAACGGATTGGAATCTGAAATAGTTATGATAATTTTTTTTTTTTAATCGGATGATTCTTTTTGAAACACCCTGTACAGTTTCTAAACTTTTTGACTGTATCGAACCCACACACGATATAGACATTTCTCTAAATACGTATGATAATCTTTCGAGCCCAAAAATTAAATCCCCTGGGAAATTTATACAGAAAAATCTTGACAAGCCAGTTATCGAGAGACACCAGGAGATTTATAGAACACAACGTGAATTTATTTTTTCGAGGAGATGAATGCATTTATTTAATGATGAAAGATAAGATTTTTGTCAGTTTTCTTCTTCTTCTTGCTTTTTATGTTATTCTTGAAGAAAGTAGCGCGATGAGGCAATTTCGGAATGAATTCCGAGGATCAAGGGGAAATTTGTAGTTTTCCCGGACAAAATATCGCTCAGGATCCACTCTCAAGAGAGAGGAGCAAACATAATATCCTCTGTCAAAAACCGGAAGCACTAGATCATTCGGGAGATTTTTTTTTTTATTTTCTGGAGCTCGAGAGCAGCTCCATCTTGTGTTGCTTTTTTTCCTGTTATTATTTTCTTAGAAGAAATCGGGAGAAAAAAATTGAAGTCTATGTACCAATTGATTATGTTCTTGAACGTTTTTTGTCTTTGAAGAGTTTAAATGATTCCTAACATAATGAAATTATTATTTTTTCGTAGAGAATCCTTTTGAGTATTTACTGATATATTTCAACTGTTTTATCAAAATGAAAATATTTCCTTTTATATTAAGAAAAAGTTTTATATAGACCGTGGTTAGGTTTTATTAGATGGTTTTATTAGACCGTTTTATATAGACCGTTAGGTAGACCGTGCTTATTAGAATCACGTTTAATGTTGTCGTAAGTATAGTATCGTCGTGAGTATTGTATCACTTTCGATAAGTACGGAACGGACCAATACCATTAACACAGGGAAACATTCGTTTATAGTTATCAAGACTTCGGTTTTATGTTATCTGGTTTTTTTCTTTTTCGTTGCCTATTTTGAAGCTGACGTGGTGCGGGGGAAAAGGTCCAAGAACTACTAAAAAATCACCATATCTTGAAAATTTTAGAGTGATAATTATAAGTGTAACTTATCATTTTACAGTGAATGATTCTGATTAGTGCAGCACTGCTCCAAAAAAAAAACCTGGAAACACGTATAAAGAACAATTGAAAAAAACTATGTGCAAAAATTTCGTTGTTACCCATTATTTACTATTTTTTCCCTTTTTTGGGACGCTTGTTTTCATTTCTATTTGGAAACCTTGACTAGTGATGCTCCCATTCAAACCGACCACGACTCCGATCTATCACTATAGGCAATTTACTACTGATTGAGTTGTGCCGGAAGTATGAGTGCGTGTCCCCTCAAATACCCCGGGCGACGAAAGCGATTGTATACAGAGTGTACATTACACAGAATTCACTCAACTGCCTGACATTTGACCAGTTGCCGCCCAATCGGCAAGATGTCCGGCGGCCTCTCGAGCAGCTGCCCAACCGGCATGGGTTTTAAGGGAAGCTACCTCGCGACTGTTGCCTATACAGAACAGTTTTCACTGTTATTTTATTAGGGTCAGTGACTAGTGATACTGAGGTTCCAAGGAGTAGTTGTAACTCGTCAAACTCTCTCCATCATTACCCTACCGATTTTATGAGCAGTAGTGGAAGATGTCATGGCTAAATAAGTGCATTAGGGGGGACATTCAAGTATTACGTCAGCATCTATAGTTGGGGGATGGGTTTCCGATTTGCTGACTTGATGACAAGGGGGAGAGTGTTCGGATAATGCTTACGTCATCAACCACCCTTCATAGAGATGTGAAATATTCATTCGGAATGGCATCTTACTCGGTGCCCCAAAAAACGAGGAAAAACCTCTTGCTAGTTTGTGGGCACCTGAACTAACATTTTCCCTATTGACAAGTCCCCTACTGAGCCACTTCAGTGATCTCTAAATGTTTCGCCGATCAAAGTGATCTGGAAATGTGTCCGGGCCGTTTAAGTGGTTTGGAACTGTGCCACGCATCGCTCAAGTAATCCGTAACTATGCCGCGGATCAGTTAAGTAATCTGGGAATGTGCCGCTGGTAACTTGAATAATGTAGATCAGCACTGTGGGCCGCTTAAGTGCTCCAAAACTGTGCGACATTCAGGGGGGGTTTCTAGTATGGCTTCCAAGAGAAAGTGCTTCCAGGAAAAGTGTGATTCATTACATAGAATTTCGCAATAAAATTCTGGAAAAAAATTGCATGTGATGATGGCTATACCTTGCGTCACATCTGGGCTGAAAATGCTTCTAAGGCCGGGATTACACTATAAAAATTTTGTAAAAGCTCTTTGATAAAACTCGAAAAATTCTAACAATATATAACATCACCGGTTGCATTTGCTCGAATGTAACCGATGCGCTTATTGGTTGAATTTTTTCCAGTTTTATAAAAGATCTTTTATCAAAATTTTATTATGTAATCCCGGCCTAATGAATTTTTTGAGTACCAAAAACATTTCGAAAATTCCAAAAAAAATGAATGCTCGAGTCTGAAAGGTTTAATTACTGTCATAGGCTTTGCAATGAACTTTAATGCAAAGGATGAGAAAAAAGTATTGTCCATCCGGGCCGTTTTAAGAGCATTATGTCCCCCGGGCCACGTGAAGTTTTCTGAAGCCATGCCAAACAAATTTACATGCTTACTTACTCTCGAAAATTTCAACCATATCTGATTTTTGTGAAGCTCCTGGACCGCGCACGGCCCATACTTTAAGACGGCACTGACGTCTGTTATAAGATATTAGCAAAGAATAAAATATATTATATCGAAAATAATTGATGAATCCGCCGTTTCTCACGCTCTTCTCCGATAGATGATAATACATTATAATAATGATAAATAACAATGGAAAAAAGCTGGCGTCCAGGGATTATTAGGGTTGTAAAAGTACATCGATAATTGATGGTGGACGCTTTTTCTTCCCCATTCTTTAAAAAGAAGTGGATCAATCAGGAAACTTTTCCTCCGGAGAAAAGGTATCAAACCCCCCCCCCTTCCCCTGATAGTTCTTTTAGCCAAGGTTTCTGTGTAGTTCGATAGAGTCTTCTCCACCTATTGAATAGCATGGTTCGAATCGGCACTCACTTCTCTCCGCCGGATGTCCTATAATCAATATCGGATGGCCTGTAGCTCGATGATGAAGAGGGTGCTCGCACCCCCGCCGCCTTCCCCTTCAGCCGCCTTTTTCCAGAGGCATCTCCAACTACCTTCACGAAAACATCGATTTCCTTTTCAGTTCTGTTCTTTTAAATCAATATATATGTCACCGTTAGTTTGGTGGTAATGCACTGCAGAGACATACAGAGAAGTAAAGTCACCATGGCGTTTTTTTTTCCAACGAGAAAGAGGAGCCGGAGGAAGAGTGGGTGCATCCAAGACGGAGGGTTCCCAAAGAGTAATAGTGGCGAATGAGATTTGGCACCGGAGACCATTTTTTTTTTTTTTAGTTTAGTGTTGGAGGTTCTGTCGTCCGTCCGTGTGTGCGTCAGCTGTTTCTAAGTGGTCTGGAGAACAAATTGATGCATGAAGTTATATAACCAGATATAAAACTTGAAAGGGGTCGCGCAATCCGTGGACGGGTTGTTATTTTCCACGCGGCTGTTCTCAAGAGCCAATCAATTTTGCCGGATGGATGCGAAAAAGCACTTGCATAATTCTCTGGTGGGACATTAGCATTGAGAACTTTCTTTTGGTGGATTCTACGGAGATTAGGTGAAATGGAAATCATTATGGACAATACCGCAGTGTTTTGTCCAAGTTTTGCCAATTACGCCCTTAATTTGCGAACATTTGAAATCGTTGGGAATAATAGAATATTATGTTTGAGAATCTCTCATTTTTCAGGAAAATTTTTACATTTGCAAAAACGTATAGGTTCCACCCATTTCTTATCTAAAGCATGTTTCTAGTATTACATTAAAGAAATGGCATTGGTACATGTAGTCGCAAGCGCTGGTATCTATCTGATGTTTGCAGTTCAACCTGCAAAAGTGGGTATCATGTGGTTTTTGCAATTCCCTCCATAAAAGTTAGTATCTACCCGGTGATTCATGGTCAAGCTGGTGTCTGTCTGGTATTTCAAGTTCAAGCAGGCCGCAGAGGCCGGTATAGTATCTATCTTGTATTTCAAGTCCAAGCTGCAAAGTCTGGTATCCACTTAGTTTTCAAGTTCTAGTCGCAAACGTTGGTATCTTTAGGTTTTTCCGGATCAAACAGCGAAGAAGGGTATCCATCTGTACTTCAACCCTCCCGTCAGCGGTAGCAGGCTGTGAAATGCCCCAATATGATACACCTGGGTTGTTATAGGGTATGAGGTTATCTATATGGTGTTGTTTTACGTTCAAACAAGAGACGCAGACTTATTTTTCCAGTTCAAACCATTGAGGTGTCACAAGTGGCTGTAGGAATGAGAATATGGAGCAGTGACACACATACGGAATGGTTTGCTACTGCCTATACCCTTGTTGGTAGTGGCAAGACATACAGAGATGTAGTCTCCATGGCGGTTTTCCTAAGAAAGGGGAGCTGGAGGAAGAAGAGTGGTGGCATCCAAGGAGTGTTCCCAAAGAGTAATTAGTGACGAATGAGATTTGGCATCGGAGACCATACATATATTTTTGTTATTTTTAGTTGGAGGCTCGTGGTTCGTGTGTGTCAACTGTTCCCCAAGTAGCCCGAAGAACAAATTGATGCATGGAGTATATATAACCAGATATAAAACCACGGGGTCGCAATCCGTGGGCGGGTTGTTATTTCCACGCGGCTGTTCTCAAGAGCCAGTCAATTTGCCGGATTGGATGCGAAAGCACTTGCATAATTCCGTAATTATCTCGTGGGACATTAGCGTTGAGAATGTTTTTCAAGTGGATCCCATGAAGCTGGAGTGAAGTGGAAGCCATTATAGACAAACTGTAGTATTTTGTCCAAGTTTTTTTTTTTTTTTTTTTTTAAATTAAGCCATTAATTTTAGTTTATTTGAATTAATCGGGATATAATAGAAAGTTATGTTTTGAGAATAACTTCCTTGGAAAATTATTCAAATGGTAAGTATATTCATCCCATCCATTTCTTTTCTAATGTATGTTTCTGTAAGGGAAGAAAGGGAAGAAATGACTCTTTTTCTTTTTGGGTACAGAACTGCAAAGACTCAACCCAACCCTCAGGGGTAGCAGAATGTAAAATTGTATCGGCTATAAGTTATCCCTGGGCTATAGGTACAACCGATAAAACTTGGGTTGTTTATCAATTCGTAAATCCCTGTTGCTTAGAGGTGAAGAAAAAACGTATATTCACGTCAAATGTGGTGATCAGAATGAATTTTACACTGAGCGAGAGCGACATTTAGTAAATATTTGGTAGCCAACTCAAGTGGGATCTCCGGTCAGTGTGATAGTGGTTATTTTTTTTTCCCCTCTGAAGACGGCACTGTAGTGTGTTGGAATGCATCAGGAATTTTGTGTTTTTCGTGTCTCTGCCTTTCTCGTTGGCGATTTATTAGTATACAGACAGACATGACCGCTGACCGCCCAGAGAGGCCATCTTGGGATGGTTTGCGCTCTTTCCGAAAAGGATGGACGGTCTCGGATAGTTCTTAGTATACAGAGTGTCCCCGTAAGTCCTAATCCGGCCTTTATCTCATATAACGTCCGTCGTAGAGGCGTGGTTCCTATTTAAAAGAAATGTCCAAATGTGTTTAGAAATCCCACTGTACCAGTTTTGAGAGCGGAAACACAGTGTCTGAAAATAAAAATATCTAAATTTTTGCACGATCCCCCTCTGTCCTCTTACTTTCAACAAGAAAGTAGTTGACGTGACTTTTCTGAAAAAATCCGTGTTTCCAACTGCAATATTCACTGAAATAATTGATTTCAAAAATTCGGAGGAAAGTTTGGAAACAACAGCATAAACGAGGGGGAAAGAAGCTTTCCCAACTTTTCTCCGATTTACGAACTGAAATATCTCAGCGAATGTTGCAGTTAAAAAAGTGAGATTTCATTGCTGGGCTCAGAAGGGACAGGACAACAACTTTCTAATTGAGAGTTAGAGGACATTGGGGCCGTATAAAAATTTAAATTTTTATATTTTGTAACACACCTGCATTTTCACTCTCGAGACTGGTACAGAGTGATTCCTAAACGCATTTATAGCATTTTCTAAATCAAAAACAATACTCTACGACTGAAGGTTAATGATATACTGACCGAAGTAGGGCTTACAGGACACCCTGTATAATTCGGATTATACCTGAATATATTATACCCTTATATTCACCCTGTATAAGATTCACAAAATTTGGAAAACAAAACTGGCATTATCGAACGTTATTTCACTTTGAATACTCAAGGGTAATCGAATAAATGTTTCGGTGCAAATACAGTCGAATCCCGTTTTAACGAATTCCGTTATAGTGAAAATTTCGTTTTAACGAATTCCGTTATAGTGAAAATTTCGTTTTAACGAATTCCGTTACAGTGGAAATTTCGTTTCAACGAACTTTTTTTCTAATCCCCCAGATACGTTTTCATAAGAACAATGCAAAATCCTGGAATTCATTTAGAACGGAGTGATTTCTCCGGTCTCTTGGAGTTCGCTATAACGGGATTCGACTGTATCCGCAAGAGAAAACGCACGAGAAACATCGATATATCAAAAATGAACGTCAAAAAAGAAAAGAAAAAATGAGAATCTCAAACAGAAATCGCATTTCTCTCGAGGTGTTTACGTATAATCCGTCTGTTCTCCCTACTACTGCAGCGTCTTCGGGACTAGCGTTAAACGAAAAATAGAGATTGCCATTATATTCCAGCCAGAATATTATTCTTCTCTTATCCCCCTTATATTTTCTTTTCTCACGTTGTTTCACTTCAAGGAGCAAACAGAAAAAAGGATAAAATTTTAAGATGAAGGGTGGAGAAGAAGAAAAGGGTAAAGAAAACACAAAAAGCTATCTTCTCTCCTCCTTGAAAGATGATAGCTGTTAAAACATTGCATCTTTTTGGTTCAAGTACCTTGTATTCTCAAGTTTTTTTTACAGCTTTTTCAACAACGGAGGGGAAAAAAAATGGGGAAGAAACGTTCTTGGCTGCGTGTATACATACATTTTTATTTGTGTTATTTTTCTTGCCCTTTTTCCCTGCGTGCCCTCTTTCTTTGCAACTGAAACATTGGAGGTCTGAAAGGAGGAAAGAATGAGACGGACGTGAAATAGCCGAAATGCCTTTACAGCAATCGTCTTGGCGAAAAGGGGGGCATTTACGCCATGTTTAATGGGGTTTATGGTAGTACGTCAAGTCTATATTCGTGATACTTCCCAGGAGACCTCGAATTTTCACCGAATTTATCTTAAGGGGGGTATATAAAGGCTTTTCCCAGTTGCTGAAATTCCCGGGTCTACATTATTTTAAGCTTCGAGTATTCTGTTTTGTTATTCTTCTTTCACGTTGTTGCCAAATATTGCGGAGATCAGTATGGATAAAAGTTTCTTAACATTATTGGAGAGGTTTGGTTATTTTGAATAGATGTCTTTATGCATAGCAATACGCATGAGAAAATAAATTTATTTCAATTTTTAAATTTTTTTCGATATTATTTGAATGTTTCTGAAAACATTGAACTCATTTATATCGGTTATTTAATAGCATTTAAATGATTTTTCAACATTTATATACCCTGTTGTGTTCATGTAAAATTTGAAAACTAACATGGATTTTCATTAATCTTAATTAATTGAAATCAATAAAAGAATAACATGATCAATAAGTTGGAATTATAAACTTTGGAGAATTCGAATAGATCGTCTCTATAATAATAAATACAGATTGAAAAAATAGTAAATATATTTCAATAATAAAATTTCTTGAAATATTTGTAAGGACGTTAAACGTGTTGGAATTTAAGTTAAATTTAACTTTAAATTTAAGTTAATTTAGAATTAAAAAGTTAAATTTCAATGTGATTATTCAATATTATTTGAATGTTTCTGAAAGCATTGAACTCATTTGCATTGATTATTTAATAGTATTTAAATTATTTTTCAACATTTGTGTATTTATGTAAAATTTGAAAACAAACATGATTTTTCCTCATTTTCAATTGAAATCAGTAAAAAAAATTAGTTTGGAATTGAATATTCCAAAAGTTGGAATTTGAATATGCATCGTCACTATTAAATACATAAAAAAAAAATATTGAAAAAAGTAAATTTATTTCAATAATGAGAAATATTTGCGAAATATTTATAAAAACGTTGAGTTATTAGGTAATTTTTTTTAATATTATATCAAATTTTTCTGAAATTTTTGACAGCATTGAGCATTTTGACAGCATTTTTATCGATTATTTTATAATATATAAACTATTTTTCAATAGTTATACATCGTTTTGTATTTCTATAAAGCAAACGTGATTTTTTTTATCCTTTTTATTTAAGTATAATAGATGAAGTAATAAGTTGATCAATATAAGTTGTAATTATAGTCTAACTTTATCAACAAATTTCGACTAATATACTGGGTTTTAATACAAATACAAATACAAATACCACGCCACAACAGGCAAATTGCCCAACGAGGTGGCTGACTTAAGAACATCATGGATCCCCGAGCCATTTTTTGGAGGCCCTACCTACTACTGCTACACCACACATGCTTCCCCCCTCCCCCCCCGTGGAACCCCCAACGAATCGGTACATGCGGGAATGTGCGTGTACCGATTCGTTGGGGGTTCCGCGGTGGGGGGGGGGGGGTTGCATGTGTGGAGGGCCTCCAAAAAATAACTCGGGGATCCATGATGTTCTTAAGTCAGCCACCTCGTTGGGCAATTTGCCTGTTGTGGCGTGGTATTTGTATTTGTATTAAAACCCAGTATATTAGTCGAAATTTGTTGATAAAGTTAGACTATAATTACAACTTATTACTTCATCTATGTATAGGATAGAAATTTATGCATCCGTGAGATAAAAATTAATTTTTTTCTACATGTGAGATTGAATTTCGTGCACTGAAAGCAATCATCTGAAGGAAATTTTTTAAATTCAATTAACATTATTTAAAGCCCGATTATTCGTTAAAACAAACTCGCAATTTTAAATTTGTATAATTTTATTTTATCTATGATAGATTTTATCATTTTTTATCGTTCATTAATTATTGCTATTTTTATTAAGTTAAATTCTTGCAATTGAAAATTTTAAAGTACTGTATCATATGAATTTATTCTTATGAAGTTATTTATTATAATAAGCTTCGATAATAAATCCATCAATGATCTCATAAATTTTAGTTGTTGAGAGAATTTTTGATAAACATTGATCAGTTGAATGGCAATATCCGCACTCGTTCTTTCGTAACGAGTTCCGATTTCTGTTATTGAAAATGATCTGATACTTCATTTTTGGAATATAATTTGAAACTTTGTTGTTGAACAAGCATTCAAATTTCATTATGCAGTGAATAATCAAATTTATGAATGTGAGAATTTGTCAGAAGAAATGCATGAACTTGAATGAGAGAGAGAGAGAGAGAGAGTCATATAGCCGATTGCTGAACTTGAAAGATTCTGAACATGAATGAATTTAAGTCACTTGAATTAGTTTTGATTTCTCTGAATTTGAATGATTTCCGAATCGGAACGGATATGAATGTCCAGATATCAATGAGTTTCAATTACTTGAAGGAATTGTTGCTTGAATGAGTTTCGGTTTCCGAATTTGAAAAGATTCCATATTCGAACATGAATGGAGAAGTCTTGATTTTCAAACTAGGGATGAAAATTTCGATTTCCGAATTTTACTGAAGGAATCTCGATTTCCGAGCATGAAAGGCTCTCGATTCCCAAATTTCGAATGAGCTTCCAAATTTAAATTTTAAATGTTTTTTTTTCAGTTTTTTGTTTATGACGGATATTTAATATTTTATCCCAAATCTCCGTTCATAATAAGTTTTTAATTATCAGCATTGAAAGTGTTCACTCATTTTCTATGTGAACGAGTCTTAAACCTTTACAAAACGAGATCCGAATCAATATTATTGGATATTTTCAAAATGCTCACAACTTTTATTATTGATTATTTTCGAGGATTTCCACTATTCAATATAACAGGAATTTTTACAATTGAATTAATTTAAATATTCGGTTATCGAAAAAATAATGAATAATCTACAGAGAACAATTCTAGTCAAAAAAAATATGCATTTTAATACGAAAATTTCCCATTAATTATTGAAAAATACACACCATAAATGATAACATCTGAAGCTCTTGTGCAACTCCATCTTTCAAAACAGTATCAAATCCCTAAAAATCAACGTCATCTCCTAAAACTTAATTCCGAAAAAAAAAAAAAATTAATAAAAATTCATTCAAAAAACTTTCATTGTCAACCAAAAATCAATTAACTAAACTCCGAGTGATACGTAGGGCTAGACTGTACGCGCGCTAATCTCAATTGCCGCCGCTGCTGTTGTCGGTCCTGTGAATAATTAAAACATAATAATGAAATAATTATTTCTTTTTATTTATTTTATATATTTCTCCCCGTTTTCTCGTTCTTTTCAACTAAATTGTCATCTCGCTGCTTGAGACAGAAGTTAAAATTAATTCGCAAAGCCGAGCGGAAGTAAAGGGCTTTATTTTTCCTTGACAGCTCGTACTTTGGATGGATTTTGAATTTCACTAATTTATTCGCATTAACTTTCATCTCTCCTTAAATTCCTGGTATTAAAGGAGTCTTGAAAAGAGAGATTGGGTTCTCCAAAATGGGTGTCCGAACTGCATATATTATTCATTAAAGTTGCTCTTTTTGCGCAGTTTTCTGTTATCTCTTTTTCGCGAACTAATTGAATTCTTGGAAGATGTTCGGATGAATTTCGTGACGGTATCTCTTAAGTCTCGCCGAAGAAATTACTGAATTTTCCTGTTATTGAATTTTAGTTGTTTTTTTTTTGAAAATAATTATTATAATACCGAATTTTTATTTATTTATTTTATTTTATTTTTTTGCACTGTTGTTTTTCCCCAGGATGTATGTTGAGAGTGACGTATCCAACTCGTATCAAGATCTTTTAAAAATGATCGGGAGCTGTCGATATTGTTGCGAAAATCATGTGAATAGTTATCATTCATTATGCCATCTTTCGCCCCTGTAAATAGTCGTATTAACATTTCTCTGTAAATCTCGTTAAATTAACCACGAACTTGGAAGATCCGGCGATAGCTTCGATAATTTGGCGATGTCATAGCGCCATTAGAAGTGTAAAGATCCCGCGGGAATCGTCAGCATTATCGTGTGGAAGGTTTCTTTTGATTGTATAGTGGTGCCGCGAGAAGTCGGCCACCTCGTTGGGCAGTTTGCCTGTTGTGGCGTTGTATTTGTATTTGTATTTGTAAGAGAACTTTGAGCAGTTTGTTGAATTTTATTTGGAAAAGAGACGAGAGAGAGAGAGAGATCCTTCTCTCTCTCTCTCTCTCATTTGTCGGTGGCTCTGTTTTTTGCGTGTTTCGTCAAAATCGCTGCTTGTGAATACATGTTACAGCTGTTCTGCAAAATAAATCTGTGTTGTCCGTGAAAATGCTTCGTCATCTCGAGTGCTTCTGGGAGATATTACCCGGAACAATATGTTTCAGGGTTACCCAACATTTTGGGATTCCAAGCGACATTGAATAAACAAAAACTGTTTTGGGCCGCATTCTTAGAAGATGGATTGATCAGGGCATGGATCTGCAACATTTCAGACATTTTGGACCAAACTGAAACTTTCCACGGAGCCCGCCAGAAACGGTTACGATAGAATTTGGCCACGACTGTTCGATGGGATCATAGCCATAGGATAGTACTTATTCTTACTCTATCAATGGAATGTACTGTGAAGGCTTAAGATATGAACCAATGTGACCCCCCCCACCCCAAATACACTGCTGGCCACCGTAAATGCAACACCCTGAAGGAAGCATGCAAATAATATGAAATTTACAACATGCATTAGCGGAGGTGAGATATGCAAATGATTAGAATTTCAGCGCAGACGCACATCACGCGTGCCTGTGGCGCCACTTCAAAGCGCTATTTAAGGCTTGCAGATTTCGACGATTTGAAGTACGGCAATTGTGTTTTTCTTGTGGTTTTTCAAAAAAACGATCATCTTTTGATCAAGTATCCGAGTTCGACAGAGGAAGGATAGCGGCCTACCGAGATTGTGGATTATCTTTCAGGGAAATCGGTAGTCGTGTTGGACGAAACCAAACAACTGTAATGCGGATATGTGATCGTTGGATGCAGGAGGGTACGACGTGTTCGATCGCATCCACCTCAGTGCACCACTTCACGTGATGACAGGCGTATTGTGCGTATGGCAGTGACGGATCGCTCAGCCACATCACGAACCATAGCACAGCACATTCAGTCTGTACCGCATCATCCAGTGTCTGCGCGTACCATTCGACGCCGTTTTCAGCAGAGTGGTCTGTCCGCAAGACGTCCATTGCTTCGTCTACCCTTGACGCAGAACCACAGACGTCTCCGCCGCCAATGGTGCGATGAAAGAAGGATATGGACGGCACAATGGAATGAAATTGTCTTTACTGACGAGTCACACTTCTGTCTGCAACACCACGATGGTCGGATTCGAGTCTGGAGACACCGTGGAGAGAGGATGATGAACAGCTGCGTTATGCACTGCCACACTGGTCCTGCACCGGGTATTATGGTATGGGGCGGTATTGGATATCACTCTCGCACTCCTCTAGTACGCATTGCCGGTACTTTAAAAAGCCAGCGCTACATCTCCGAGGTGTTGGAGCCAGTTGTTCTTCCTTACCTTCAGGGCTTGACCACAGCCATATTTCAACAGGATAATGTGCGACCACACGTGACACGCATTGTCCAAAGGTTCTTCGTCAATCGCCAGATTGAATTGCTTCCCTGGCCAGCTCGCTCTCCGGATCTTTCGCCGATAGAAAACATGTGGTCCATGGTTGCTCAACGATTGACCCAGATTAAATCCCCAGCTGCCACACCAGATCAACTTTGGCAACGCGTGGAAGCTGCTTGGTCTGCTGTACCCCAAGAACACATCCAAAGTCTCTTTGAATCAATGCCGAGGCGTGTGGCAGCGGTGATCTCCAACAATGGCGGCTACTCTGGCTACTGATTTTGGCAGGAACCACACTTCACAGAAGTCTATAAATTTAATCATTTGATGCTTGGTCAACATGTTATCTACAAAATAAATATTGTTGCGATATCTCTTGTCTTTCTTGGTGTTGCAATTTGGGTGGCCAGCAGTGTAATTGAAAACTTTCGAACGCTGCGAAATTATTTCTTATATCGAAATTATTTCTTTCCCATAAATTACAATTTTTGATTGAATCTGGAATATTTTGTTTTACCGATTTTTTGGAAAAGGTCACGATTAATTACTTATTTTAATAATTCGGAAATTACTTAATGTAACAATAATATCCTCTATTATTGAACACGAGAGAGAAAAAAATGTGATACTCTGAGATTTTGCTGCCACGTATCAAATAAAAACAAAAAAAAAAATGTTACAATTCTTTAAGATTGCTTGTTGATTTTAAATAAATATTGTGTATTAAATAAATACTTTTTTTTAAAAAATAACTAACCAGCCAGAGCGAGTCAACCAAAACAACAAGACCGAAGCTAATCCTTAGCTAAGACTCTCTCCAGACAATCCCTATTTAGACTAATCCCACATTGCTCATCAAAATAGGTTTAGAGCGAGACGACTCGACCTGGCAGTTATGTATACAACTTAAATATGTGTATTTCTGATTCCTCTATTCAAGTTCTTCATGCATTTCATGTCCGCAACACACGTGCGTACTCATATTGTCGTATTCATGTTGCTCACCGAATAAGGTGCTAAGCGACATGGCACGGGTGAGATCCCTAATTGTATATATTCCCCCCCCCCCCACACAATATTTCCTATTTTGGATATTTTTCATCAAATCCACCGGAGCGAGTGAACTCAACGCATTAAAACTCATGATTGCTTCTCGTCCGCAAGTTGTCAAACCCAATAAGGTGTTAATCGAGATGACTCACTCCGATGGACATTTCATATTTCACAATAAAATTCTCATCGCGTTTATTTTTTGTATCCTGTGTATATGATATGGCATGGGGGCCTTCTCCAATTGCTTTTAAAATATACTTCCATCCTATAATATGTGTACATTCATGTCTTAACGAAACCCAGAACCTTTTCTCCAACTCCCAACCACCATCACGTCAGTAATCAGCACAAAATTTGTTAATCACGACAGTACCCAATTGTCCGGGGAAAATATGTTGTATAAATTTTGCATGTTATTTTTTTTTTGACACAAAACAGTGTTCCGGACTCTGCCACGAAGCTGGGCTGGAAGAGATCTCGGCAACGGGATGAGTCTAGTGGCAAAGTTCCGGCGTTCATTCATTCAGTATCTTTGAATTAATAATGGTTGAACAATCTTTACCGCGACATATATCAGATATAATATTCCAAACTCCAATATAACTTATTTCATAAAAAAATCAGACTGAGGGCTATGGTTAATTGAATAAACAGGAACATAATTTTGATATGAAGAGTTTCCATTTGCGATCGTAATGAGAGAAATGGGTATTAATATTATTTAAAGTTAAAACCGGATCCTTTCCCAATCAATGTTTGTTTTGATCCATCTGTACCTAATATTTTATCTAAAAATTTCCATTGTTGTTGTGATGTATAGCATTTATTGATATTTCATGTAAAAAAATTTATTTTTTGCCTCAGTAACTGATTTGTACATGAAAAGCAACCGACTTATAGGCAATGTTCACCAAAACATGAAAAGGAAATTTTTACATTTCAAATAGATACTTTGTTAAAATTTTATAAGATCCAAAACCTTCCTTGTAACCCAATTACCTTTTTTCCGTTTTTCGGCTTCCCAAAGCACTTAGTATGATCCATATTGATATTTTCAAGAGTTTTTTAAGAAAATAATCAAATGAAATATTCTGGGATCACTTTCCGCATATGCAAATTTATAATTGCTTAAGTGACCAGTAATAATTTTGGTACTCAACAGAGATAAATTTCGTTCCCAATTTGTTGGAATTGTGAGAGAGTTGGAGTTGTTAAAATATTAATAAAATCTAATTTACAGCCAACTGCATAATGATCAGTTAAACTAGATTGGTAGATAAATGATTTAGCGCATTCCATGTTTCTGCTCTTTCGGATGAAAACATGGTCAATACTTGATCCACTTCCATTAGAATATGCTCTTGTTATGTGTTATTGATGAAACATCGGAAACCAATACCATAGAGAAAATCAAATCAAGATATTCAATGACAACGTTATCATTATCATTCAATAATTCAATATTTATATGAGAACATTCCGATATTGAAATATTTGTAAAATCGGATTATTTTCAGAAACAGTCGGAGGAGTATGCATAAGTTCTATATGCACTTAAAACCAATTATTTTAAGAGATCACTATAAATTACAACGTATTCAGCGGTTTGCGTTATTACAAGGGTTATTTGATGGAAATCGAGTGATTTTGTTTTGCAAAACAATATAACCCCCCTCCAGATCTATTTTCATTCCGACACTGAAAAAAATTTGAAAAATCTGGAATATTGTACACAACTTCATTTTCATAAACCCATATATTTCACTTAAAAAACCAGGCCATCTATGTATTTCGACACAGGTGTTAAAGTTATAATTAATTCGTCAAAATTTTTGGTCGCAGGCTACGTATATTATAATGGAGTATGTCAAATTGTAGTTTTGAGCGAGATAAATCAAATTTCGGAGATCATCCACAGAGTGTACAGCACATGACAATCTATTCCTCTATCAATGGACGATATATTATTTAAATCCTCTCAATAGTACTTATTCCGTACACTCCGGAACCCTCCGATTGACGTTTAAAAATATTTGACCTCCTTTCACCCAACAACACTTGTAATCATGCTCCGTTTTGAATGTTGTTGTTTATCGTGATATAATACTTTTTTTTTTCAAATAAGGAGCTTATATGTTCATTGAAATATACGCTATTCGGTCTCACAGCCTAAAATCAATTGTCGAAGCACAGAATTTCAGTTCATGCGCGCCACAGCTAAACACGTCACGGGTTGTTTTTTTTTTTTTTCGTTTTTGAGTGGAATTGTATTATGAGCCCCGTTCACATGTGTAGATATTGCGGTAGCATTGGGAGCCGCTGTGGTGGTTGAGTGGTCATAGTGACGGGCCCGGGTCCGGAACCTCACCATAGTGGTCGTCGGCTGAAGTTGGCTTTCTGTGGTTCCCCAACTTCAAGGCACGGGAGTGCGAGCCGACCTCCTCCTTTTTAAAAAGTCTCGCCACAGAGAGCAACAGACCTGCAAACAGTACAAATGTAATCCAATCATAACACCATCACTCACTTCACTTCTGAAATATAGATGGCGGCACTGAAAAATTAAACACAACGCTACATACGCACTCAAGACTGTTAGGTACACACACACACACACAGTTGCATTTCCAGCACAACTCACTAGGCAGTAAATCGCCCGTAGATGGTTATAGACCTGAGTTGTGCTCGGTTTAAAAAAGAAAGGCAGCATTGGGAGTAACATCTGAAGCTCTTGTGCAACTCCATCTTTCAAAACAGTATCAAATCCCTAAAAATCAACGTCATCTCCTAAAACTTAATTCCGAAAAAAAAAAAAAATTAATAAAAATTCATTCAAAAAACTTTCATTGTCAACCAAAAATCAATTAACTAAACTCCGAGTGATACGTAGGGCTAGACTGTACGCGCGCTAATCTCAATTGCCGCCGCCGCCGCTGCTGCTGCTGTTGTCGGTCCTGTGAATAATTAAAACATAATAATGAAATAATTATTTCTTTTTATTTATTTTATATATTTCTCCCCGTTTTCTCGTTCTTTTCAACTAAATTGTCATCTCGCTGCTTGAGACAGAAGTTAAAATTAATTCGCAAAGCCGAGCGGAAGTAAAGGGCTTTATTTTTCCTTGACAGCTCGTACTTTGGATGGATTTTGAATTTCACTAATTTATTCGCATTAACTTTCATCTCTCCTTAAATTCCTGGTATTAAAGGAGTCTTGAAAAGAGAGATTGGGTTCTCCAAAATGGGTGTCCGAACTGCATATATTATTCATTAAAGTTGCTCTTTTTGCGCAGTTTTCTGTTATCTCTTTTTCGCGAACTAATTGAATTCTTGGAAGATGTTCGGATGAATTTCGTGACGGTATCTCTTAAGTCTCGCCGAAGAAATTACTGAATTTTCCTGTTATTGAATTTTAGTTGTTTTTTTTTTGAAAATAATTATTATAATACCGAATTTTTATTTATTTATTTTATTTTATTTTTTTGCACTGTTGTTTTTCCCCAGGATGTATGTTGAGAGTGACGTATCCAACTCGTATCAAGATCTTTTAAAAATGATCGGGAGCTGTCGATATTGTTGCGAAAATCATGTGAATAGTTATCATTCATTATGCCATCTTTCGCCCCTGTAAATAGTCGTATTAACATTTCTCTGTAAATCTCGTTAAATTAACCACGAACTTGGAAGATCCGGCGATAGCTTCGATAATTTGGCGATGTCATAGCGCCATTAGAAGTGTAAAGATCCCGCGGGAATCGTCAGCATTATCGTGTGGAAGGTTTCTTTTGATTGTATAGTGGTGCCGCGAGAAGTCGGCCACCTCGTTGGGCAGTTTGCCTGTTGTGGCGTTGTATTTGTATTTGTATTTGTAAGAGAACTTTGAGCAGTTTGTTGAATTTTATTTGGAAAAGAGACGAGAGAGAGAGAGAGATCCTTCTCTCTCTCTCTCTCTCATTTGTCGGTGGCTCTGTTTTTTGCGTGTTTCGTCAAAATCGCTGCTTGTGAATACATGTTACAGCTGTTCTGCAAAATAAATCTGTGTTGTCCGTGAAAATGCTTCGTCATCTCGAGTGCTTCTGGGAGATATTACCCGGAACAATATGTTTCAGGGTTACCCAACATTTTGGGATTCCAAGCGACATTGAATAAACAAAAACTGTTTTGGGCCGCATTCTTAGAAGATGGATTGATCAGGGCATGGATCTGCAACATTTCAGACATTTTGGACCAAACTGAAACTTTCCACGGAGCCCGCCAGAAACGGTTACGATAGAATTTGGCCACGACTGTTCGATGGGATCATAGCCATAGGATAGTACTTATTCTTACTCTATCAATGGAATGTACTGTGAAGGCTTAAGATATGAACCAATGTGACCCCCCCCACCCCAAATACACTGCTGGCCACCGTAAATGCAACACCCTGAAGGAAGCATGCAAATAATATGAAATTTACAACATGCATTAGCGGAGGTGAGATATGCAAATGATTAGAATTTCAGCGCAGACGCACATCACGCGTGCCTGTGGCGCCACTTCAAAGCGCTATTTAAGGCTTGCAGATTTCGACGATTTGAAGTACGGCAATTGTGTTTTTCTTGTGGTTTTTCAAAAAAACGATCATCTTTTGATCAAGTATCCGAGTTCGACAGAGGAAGGATAGCGGCCTACCGAGATTGTGGATTATCTTTCAGGGAAATCGGTAGTCGTGTTGGACGAAACCAAACAACTGTAATGCGGATATGTGATCGTTGGATGCAGGAGGGTACGACGTGTTCGATCGCATCCACCTCAGTGCACCACTTCACGTGATGACAGGCGTATTGTGCGTATGGCAGTGACGGATCGCTCAGCCACATCACGAACCATAGCACAGCACATTCAGTCTGTACCGCATCATCCAGTGTCTGCGCGTACCATTCGACGCCGTTTTCAGCAGAGTGGTCTGTCCGCAAGACGTCCATTGCTTCGTCTACCCTTGACGCAGAACCACAGACGTCTCCGCCGCCAATGGTGCGATGAAAGAAGGATATGGACGGCACAATGGAATGAAATTGTCTTTACTGACGAGTCACACTTCTGTCTGCAACACCACGATGGTCGGATTCGAGTCTGGAGACACCGTGGAGAGAGGATGATGAACAGCTGCGTTATGCACTGCCACACTGGTCCTGCACCGGGTATTATGGTATGGGGCGGTATTGGATATCACTCTCGCACTCCTCTAGTACGCATTGCCGGTACTTTAAAAAGCCAGCGCTACATCTCCGAGGTGTTGGAGCCAGTTGTTCTTCCTTACCTTCAGGGCTTGACCACAGCCATATTTCAACAGGATAATGTGCGACCACACGTGACACGCATTGTCCAAAGGTTCTTCGTCAATCGCCAGATTGAATTGCTTCCCTGGCCAGCTCGCTCTCCGGATCTTTCGCCGATAGAAAACATGTGGTCCATGGTTGCTCAACGATTGACCCAGATTAAATCCCCAGCTGCCACACCAGATCAACTTTGGCAACGCGTGGAAGCTGCTTGGTCTGCTGTACCCCAAGAACACATCCAAAGTCTCTTTGAATCAATGCCGAGGCGTGTGGCAGCGGTGATCTCCAACAATGGCGGCTACTCTGGCTACTGATTTTGGCAGGAACCACACTTCACAGAAGTCTATAAATTTAATCATTTGATGCTTGGTCAACATGTTATCTACAAAATAAATATTGTTGCGATATCTCTTGTCTTTCTTGGTGTTGCAATTTGGGTGGCCAGCAGTGTAATTGAAAACTTTCGAACGCTGCGAAATTATTTCTTATATCGAAATTATTTCTTTCCCATAAATTACAATTTTTGATTGAATCTGGAATATTTTGTTTTACCGATTTTTTGGAAAAGGTCACGATTAATTACTTATTTTAATAATTCGGAAATTACTTAATGTAACAATAATATCCTCTATTATTGAACACGAGAGAGAAAAAAATGTGATACTCTGAGATTTTGCTGCCACGTATCAAATAAAAACAAAAAAAAAAATGTTACAATTCTTTAAGATTGCTTGTTGATTTTAAATAAATATTGTGTATTAAATAAATACTTTTTTTTAAAAAATAACTAACCAGCCAGAGCGAGTCAACCAAAACAACAAGACCGAAGCTAATCCTTAGCTAAGACTCTCTCCAGACAATCCCTATTTAGACTAATCCCACATTGCTCATCAAAATAGGTTTAGAGCGAGACGACTCGACCTGGCAGTTATGTATACAACTTAAATATGTGTATTTCTGATTCCTCTATTCAAGTTCTTCATGCATTTCATGTCCGCAACACACGTGCGTACTCATATTGTCGTATTCATGTTGCTCACCGAATAAGGTGCTAAGCGACATGGCACGGGTGAGATCCCTAATTGTATATATTCCCCCCCCCCCCACACAATATTTCCTATTTTGGATATTTTTCATCAAATCCACCGGAGCGAGTGAACTCAACGCATTAAAACTCATGATTGCTTCTCGTCCGCAAGTTGTCAAACCCAATAAGGTGTTAATCGAGATGACTCACTCCGATGGACATTTCATATTTCACAATAAAATTCTCATCGCGTTTATTTTTTGTATCCTGTGTATATGATATGGCATGGGGGCCTTCTCCAATTGCTTTTAAAATATACTTCCATCCTATAATATGTGTACATTCATGTCTTAACGAAACCCAGAACCTTTTCTCCAACTCCCAACCACCATCACGTCAGTAATCAGCACAAAATTTGTTAATCACGACAGTACCCAATTGTCCGGGGAAAATATGTTGTATAAATTTTGCATGTTATTTTTTTTTTTGACACAAAACAGTGTTCCGGACTCTGCCACGAAGCTGGGCTGGAAGAGATCTCGGCAACGGGATGAGTCTAGTGGCAAAGTTCCGGCGTTCATTCATTCAGTATCTTTGAATTAATAATGGTTGAACAATCTTTACCGCGACATATATCAGATATAATATTCCAAACTCCAATATAACTCATTTCATAAAAAAATCAGACTGAGGGCTATGGTTAATTTAATAAACAGGAACATACTTTTGATATGAAGAGTTTCCATTTGCGATCGTAATGAGAGAAATGGGTATTAATATTATTTAAAGTTAAAACCGGATCCTTTCCCAATCAATGTTTGTTTTGATCCATCTGTACCTAATATTTTATCTAAAAATTTCCATTGTTGTTGCGATGTATAGCATTTATTGATATTTCATGTAAAAAAATTTATTTTTTGCCGCAGTAACTGATTTGTACATGAAAAGCAACCGACTTATAGGCAATGTTCACCAAAACATGAAAAGGAAATTTTTACATTTCAAATAGATACTTTGTTAAAATTTTATAAGATCCAAAACCTTCCTTGTAACCCAATTACCTTTTTTCCGTTTTTCGGCTTCCCAAAGCACTTAGTATGATCCATATTGATATTTTCAAGAGTTTTTTAAGAAAATAATCAAATGAAATATTCTGGGATCACTTTCCGCATATGCAAATTTATAATTGCTTAAGTGACCAGTAATAATTTTGGTACTCAACAGAGATAAATTTCGTTCCCAATTTGTTGGAATTGTGAGAGAGTTGGAGTTGTTAAAATATTAATAAAATCTAATTTACAGCCAACTGCATAATGATCAGTTAAACTAGATTGGTAGATAAATGATTTAGCGCATTCCATGTTTCTGCTCTTTCGGATGAAAACATGGTCAATACTTGATCCACTGCAATTAGAATATGCTCTTGTTGTGTGTTATTGATGAAACATCGGAAACCAATACCATAGAGAAAATCAAATCAAGATATTCAATGACAACGTTATCATTATCATTCAATAATTCAATATTTATATGAGAACATTCCGATATTGAAATATTTGTAAAATCGGATTATTTTCAGAAACAGTCGGAGGAGTATGCATAAGTTCTATATGCACTTAAAACCAATTATTTTAAGAGATCACTATAAATTACAACGTATTCAGCGGTTTGCGTTATTACAAGGGTTATTTGATGGAAATCGAGTGATTTTGTTTTGCAAAAACAATATAACCCCCCTCCAGATCTATTTGCATTCCGACACTGAAAAAAATTTGAAAAATCTGGAATATTGAACAATGCAACTTCATTTTCATATACCCATATATTTCACTTAAAACCAGGACATCTATATATTTCAACATAGGTGTTAAAGTTATAATTAATTCGTCAAAATTTTTGGTCGCAGGCTACGTATGTTATAATGGAGTATGTCAAATTGTAGTTTTGAGCGAGATAAATCAAATTTCTGAGATCATCCACAGAGTGTACAGCACATGACAATCTATTCCTCTATCAATGGACGATATATTATTTAAATCCTCTCAATAGTACTTATTCCGTACACTCCGGAACCCTCCCATTGACGTAATAATACTTTACTTCCTTTCACCCAACAACACTTGTAACCATGCTTTTTTTTAAACTTTTTTAAATTGTTTAGCGTGATATAATACTTTTTTCAAATAAGGAGCTTTTATGTTCATTGAAATATACGCTATTCGGTCCCACAGCTTAAGGCGCGCATACACTAGCGCGCGAATCATGCAATGAAAGCATTCGTAATTGGTTGTTCGGTAATTTGTACGGTGTTTCGAACAATTCTTGAGCTGATTTCACTGGACCCACCTGGATTCGGTTTTTTCAACGAACACAAATCAAAGAAAGGAACACAAAGAAGGTTTGCGTACCCACTGAGCGGGTTAGAACCGCTGCAGGGGGGTCGTGCGTTGCAAGATCTGCGCGCTAGTGTATATATACGCGCCTTTAGAATCAATTTTCGAAGCACAGAATTTCAGGTCATGCGCCACACATATGTATGCCAAGGGGGTTTTTTTTTTTCTTTGAGTCAAATTGTATTATATGAACCCCGTTCACATCTGCAGATATTGCGGTAGCATTGGGAATTCCAGCACCCGCTTGACGACTTTTTTCCTTCGTAAGGAAAGAAATGGAGAGCAGTCATTGGTGAAAATTTTTCTATTCCCCATGTCAATGGAGCTATAATGTGCTCAATCTTGAAGTTGGCACTCTCTATGGATGGCTGTAATTCTCTCAGCTGGATCTAATTTTAGGTGTTGAAACAAAGGTGTCTTGATCGTTTCAATATCTTTATCAGCTATCTCTGGCAGACCCTCAACATTACACCTCTTGGAATATTGTTGAAGTTCAACCACTTCGGAATGCAATCGTTTTATTTCATTTTTTAAGATCGAATTTTTCCTCTTTTCAAGAGCAGCTGTTGTTCTTTGCGTTCCCTCAGTTCATTACAATTTTATTCTAGCAACGATTTCAATGAATCTACGGATTGTGAATAAGTTGTACATTTTTGTGATATAGACCATCAGAGATTGAAACTGCTTTCCGAATATTGCGATAACATTTTTTTTATGGCAGGTAGATTCCGGCGATGAGTCTTACGATTTCACCAATTTCTTTAGCGAGATTTTCATTTATACGCGGCACCGATTCGGCGACACATGTTTATTCTGTACTTACACTTGTTACCGATATTTTCCTGTTGAAACACCAGAAGTCGTGAGAGCACCATAAACACACGTGTCACATTTCCATGCTGATTTACGCGACACTGTTGATTTTCTGAAACTTTTTTTTTCTGCAAGTCCAGCGCCGTAAAAGTGATAAATTCCTTTACAATTCGAACACACAATTTTGTCTTCATCAGACTGAATAGCTGTACTGCATGATAAACATATCTGAATATTATTGCAAGTTTTTAGTGCACGTTTCTAAGTGCAAGCGAATATTGCACTAAGAAACGTGGAAGTTTTTGTTGCCATCCGGAGGCACAGGGCAACAACTTTCTAATTGGGTTTTGGGGCACACGATAATTACATAAAAAGGTTATCTTTTTTTATTTTAATAACTATACAACCCCCTTGGAACATGAATGACATATCTGATCACTACGCGCTATTTGGAGACTTTTTCTAATTGGAAGTATACCTCTCTAGGATCAGCGGTTCGCCAGTAAAATCCCTTACCCCGCGGTTTACAATGCATTCACCCTGTAGAATGTGTGAGAGATATAATCTTGGTATAATCTCTATAGAGATAAGAGAATATCTCTCTCTCTCTCACACACACACACATACAGTTAAGTCAATAAGTTGTAATGGGAGTTCAGCTTGCGACATCTAGATATCAGTCCATGCTTGCGTCGCATCGCGTAATGTTCGGGTGTCGCAAGTGGCCGCCGCAATATCTCTCATCGTAGAGATAATGGAATTCTAATTATATGTCTCCACGTCAGTTTCTTGACAAGGCCATTCTCTGCTCACTAGGATGTCGTTAGGGGGGGGGGGGGCTGCCTCCACATACCCCCCCCCTCCTTGCCCTACGCTTACCCAGAATAACGGAAACAGAATAAATGGAACAGAGACATTGCAACTTGGTTATAGAGACATTTTCCACACACTTTTGTTTTTACTTACCGAGCATTTGCTCATAAATTGAGTTTTTGTATGTGGTATCCAATGATCAACGTCATAAGTTCGTGAAATTCCAGGTGTAATCGCCTCACCCACATGTGAATTTTCCTAGTGGTGAATTGCATGGCGGTGAATTGTTGGTCGGTGAACTTTCCTAGTGGTGAATTTTCCGGCGGTGAATTGTCGGTGAATTTTCCGGACACGCTCGTAAAGCTGATTCCTCGAAAGAATTTTATCCCCCCTCCCCTAAACCTGCTAAAAATTGGAAGAAGACCTATTTCATAAAAAAAAATATATGTGGCATTTTACAGTGGGTTCAGTGATTTTCGCTATGCCGATTAAAAGTTTGCACTACCGGCTCAGAAGTTGGTTTTCGAACCTCCAAGCTGGGCAATAATGGATAATAGTGCATATATGTTGCTAGTTGAGGTTGAGCATGTGTTGGCGGCAGTCTAACTTTAAGAATCGAATTTGGGCCAGTCCAACTTCGAGAAACAAATTCGGACCAGTTCAAATTCGAAAAGTAAATGGGCCAGTCTAACTTCCAGAGACAAATTTGGCCCAGTCCAACTTCGAAAAACCACTTTGATCCAGTCCAACTTCGAGAAGAAAATTTGGGTCAGTCCAACTTCGAGAAACAAATTCGGACCAGTTCAAATTCGAAAAGTAAATGGGCCAGTCTAACTTCCAAATTTGGGCCAGTCCAACTTCAACGCTACGATAGCGCGATCGGTAGAGGCGTGGCGCAAGGTACATCTGGACAATCCTCGAACAGTCTGGGGTCAAGTGCGATCTTTTCCACAAGCTCACACTTTTTTTGCCAGCTGAATTGATGCAGGTGGTAGGGCACCAGAATGTGAATCCGATAACCAAGTTTCGAATCCAGCACGTTCAATTTATTTTCCGAGTAGCGCAGTGTGGTAAGATGCTCGTCTTCCACTATGAAGGTTGCCGTCTAAGTCCATGGGTTCGAATCCAGCCAAATGAACGTCAGAAAAAGTTCTTTACCTATCGAGTGATTTGCGGTCGATAGATGGCGTCTTCGTTTCCCACCAACTCTACTAGTTGCATTGGCATGTGGCGATATATGACTGAAGTGGGTGAGCGGTAAAGTAGTCCAACTTCGCAAGCAAAGTTGGGCCAATACAACTTCAAAAGCAAAAATTCAGTCCAGTCCAATCTCGAGTGGCTTGGTGGTCAAATTCGTGCTTCTCGAAGAAGCAAATTTGGCCCAATCAAACTTCGAGAAGTAAATTCGGGCCAGTTCAACTTCCGGAGACAAATTTGGGCCAGTCCAACTTCGAGATAAGCTATAATTTGGATCAAACCATCTTCGAGAACAAAAATATAGTCTAGTCCAACTTCGAAAGCGCTCGATTGGCATGGTGGTAGGATGCTCATCTACCACCGTGAAGGTTGCCGTCATGTCCCAGGTTCAAACCTTTCAGGAATAAAATAGATAACGAGATATTTTCCCGAACGAGTTTGAGTAGTCTACCGATAGATGGCGTCTTCGTTTCCAGATTAACTCGTCAACGGTAGTAAATTGTAGTAAAGTGATATAGCCGGAGTTGGTGTGCAGTGAAGTAGTCCAACTTAGAAAAGCAAATTGGTCAGTCTAACTTCGAGAATCAAATTCAGACCTGTCTAGCTTCGAAGGTCAAATTTGGTCCAGTCTTACCAACACGTGCACCAACGACTCGATTTGCTAGCTTCTCTTAACTTTTGATTTAAAACGCAGATGGCAGCACCCCATAACACAGAAACTCTAGAAAACACACACCCTCTGAACCGAAAATTTTGTCCTTAAAGGGGGAATGTCCGTTAATAGGTACATAAAATATATTGATGCCCGGTGACCATAATGGATGTTTATTTTAATATTTTTTTTTAATTTCCAATATTCCTTTTAAAATTTTCCGAATATTGTTTTTAGAAATTTTCAAACTTTTATTTATCAAATTTTTGAAATATTATTTTTAACATTTTTAAAATTTGGAATTTTTATTCTTGGAATTAATGTTGTTTTTATCAAAATGTTGTTTATGAAATTATCAAAATTTTATTTATCAAATTTTCAAAATAATTCATTCTGATATTTCGAGAATTGAAATTGAATTGAACTTTACCAAAATGAAATTGAATAGAAATTTTCAAAATTGAATAAAAAATTTCAAAAATGAAATTGAATAGAAAATTTCAAAAATGAAATTGAATAGAAATTTTCAAAAATGAAATTGAATAGAAATTTTCAAAAATGAAATTGAATAGAAATTTTCAAAAATGAAATTGAATAGAAATTTTCAAAAATGAAATTGAATAGAAATTTTCAAAAATGAAATTGAATAGAAATTTTCAAAATTGAATAGAAATTTTCAAAATTGAATAGAAATTTTCAAAATTGAATAGAAATTTTCAAAATTGAATAGAAATTTTCAAAATTGAATAGAAATTTTCAAAAATGAAATTGAATAGAAATTTTCAAAAATGAAATTGAATAGAAATTTTAAAAAATGAAATTGAATAGAAATTTTCAAAAATGAAATTGAATAGAAATTTTCAAAATTGAATAGAAATTTTCAAAAATGAAATTGAATAGAAATTTTCAAAATTGAATAGAAATTTTCAAAATTGAATAGAAATTTTCAAAAATGAAATTGAATAGAAATTTTGAAAAAACTAAATAGAAAATTTCAAAATTGAAATCGAAATTTTCAACATTGAAATTGAATTGAAATTTTCAAAATTGAAATTGAATTGAAATTTTCAAAATTGAAATTGAATTGAAATTTTCAAAATTGAAATTGAATTGAAATTTTCAAAATTGAAATTGAATTGAAATTTTCAAAATTGAAATTGAATTGAAATTTTCAAAATTGAAATTGAATTGAAATTTTCAAAATTGAAATTGAATTGAAATTTTCAAAACTGAATATAAATTTTCAAAATTGAATATAAATTTTCAAAATAGAAATTGAAATTTTCAAAATAGAAATTGAAATTTTCAAAATAGAAATTGAATTGAAATTTTCAAAGTAGAAATTGAATTGAAATTTTCAAAATAGAAATTGAAATTTTCAAAATAGTAATTGAATTGAAATTTTCAAAATAGAAATTGAATTGAAATTTTCAAAATAGTAATTGAATTGAAATTTTCAAAATAGAAATTGAATTGAAATTTTCAAATTTCAAAATTGAAATTGAAATTTTCGAAATTGAATTGAAATTTTCGAAATTGAATTGAAATTTTCGAAATTGAATTAATGAAAATTTCAGAGTATTATTTTCAAAATCTTATAAACTCTCCAACATAGAAAAATAATCACATCTGAATACTTTTTCAGCTTATTATCAATAAACGAAAAAAAAATTAATAATTTCTTTTCATTTCTGTTGATCACAAATCACATAATTGCATATTAATGGAGAAAAAATGCCAAATATCAAAGATAAACACAACTATACATCTACCAATAAATGGAACATATTCAAAGGTTTAACACTTGAAATTCCAATGATCCTCAAAAGAATTTAAAGAAAAAAAAACTCATCGACTTTGATAACAATTACAATAAAATTCCCCAAAAAATTATTTTTATCAATTTTTTTTCCCCCTTATTTATTAACAAAAATAATAATTAATTCCCATTTAAACCAAAAAAAAAAGAAAATCTCTTTTTCCCGCTAACTATCTATTAATGTTACTTATTCAGATCCCATTAGTATAATTGACGATAATTAAGAGCAAAGTTTAAAGCGTTATTTTTGCAAAATTTCCTTTTTGCTATAAAACACGATTAATTATTTCAAAATGTAGAGAAATATATTTTCTTTAAAAAGGTTGTGTTTCTCTTTTTAACTCCTACTGCTATTTATTCTTTTTAACATGTTTTCAGGTTAAAATTTCATTTATTTATTTATTTATTATATCTTTTCTAGCATTTTGAAGTCATTTTTGCCTTTTCTTTTAAGTTTTTTTATTTCTTTTCATAATAGTATTATTTTTTAACTTTAAATTCATGAAAAGGAGAAAGAATTTCTTTGATGTGGAATTTTTTGGATGTTATTTTTAAAAAAATTTAAAAAAATTAATAATAATGGGGTTAGTTTTTGTTCTGTGGCGTTTTTGTGTTAAGACATAGAAACGCGATTTGCATACGCGTATTAAAATAAAAATGGACTGTTATAAAAACATTTTAGCATTTCTTATTTTTTTGCATTTTCTTTTACTTTTGGGCCCGGTCTTGCATTGAGATGCTAATGTCTTGATGGCAAGTAATTAATTATTTTATACCCACGTTGCTGTTTTTCTAAGGAGAGAGAGGAATAAAGGAGAGTCATACATCAACTATAATTAGTGGAATAATTACAAAACTGGAAATAAGAATTGAATGTACAATAATTTTAATCTAATTTTTTTTTCTTTCTTTGGAAAGAATTCCCGAAATGTTTTCGAAACTCTTTGAAAGTTTTTAATAATTTTCACGCGGCCTACAAAATTAGCTTTTTTTCATGTTAGTTAATGTGGTCGGTATACGGGAATCATATTCATGTTGTTGCTTGCGTGAGATGGCATTAACATCCGTTTTTGTCCATTAACATATCTTTTTTTTAAGTCATGAAAGGAATTTTTTTCACGATGTTAATATCGCATTATGGTTATCATTAAGGCATTTTTTATGGGTTTTTTTTTCTTTAATGTGAGATAAAATTTAGTTTATCATGAAAAATGATTTTTATGATGATATTCACTTTTTAGGAAAAAGAGCTGTGTGAAAATTTTATTTGATATTTGTAATAATGTTTTATGTGTACTGAATGAAATTTATCAATTTTTGGATAATAGTTTTTTTTTTACTATTGTATATTAGCTTGTTTCAATCATACTACAGTCGAATCCCGTTTTAACGAATATCGTTATAGCGAAAATCTCGTTTTATCGAATACTTTTCTAATCCCCCCCAGATATGTTTACATAGGAACAATGAAAGAACCTGGAATGACTTTATAACGAAATTTCGTTATAACGAAGTGATTTCTCCGGTCTCTTAGAGTTCGTTATAACGGGATTCGACTATAGTAATAATTATGAAACAAATTTTTTGTTTCGATTATTTCATGATTATGCATTTCAGAGCTGAAAAATGAATATTCGAACTGAACATACAATTTATACATCACGAAATAAAATGGATATAATATTTTTAACCCTTAGGCTGCGGGGATAGTCGTAGTCAGGCTGCATTAAAAAAATGTTTTAGTTGTCTTTTGTGAAAGATAGATGGCACTCAAACTCATACGTTGCAAATTCAGTGATACCACGGGTAAAGCCAGGTTTTCGTAGAAGCAGGTTTCTACAGTGCGTGCAGCGTGAAAACTCTAATTGGTCAAAAAAAACCTGCACTTCAAGTTTTTAACCAATCAGCGTTTTCATGCTGCATCCCGGCGCATAAATTCTACTCCTAGGAAGACCCGGCTTAGCAAAGATAATTCGCTCCGGAATCACGTTCCGTTCGTTATCCGAAAACTTCGTACGGCAAGGTTTCACTGTGCAGTGAAGACTATGTAAGACGGACACTGTATGAGACGAAAACCTACCTACGACGGAATCAAAAAATAGTCCCTTCATTGATTAATTCTTTGCGCCTGAAATGTGAGTGTGCACCTTTATAAAATGGAAGCCTGTCCCCGAAATGGAATATTATTTCAGTCGCTTGACGTTCCGTTCGTACAATCGAAAAAAAAAATGTGATACAAACGGAGAATCTGGGTTCCAACCAACAAAAAAGTGAATAGGGTCAGGCGAGCGCTCTACCGGTACTCAAAAACAATGTACGATCATTGCCGCTGTGGTGGTCGAGTGGTTATAATGACGGACTCGCGATGCGAGGATCCGGGTTTGAACCCCACAGTGGTGGTCGGCTGAAGTTGGTTTTCTGTGGTTCCCAACTTCAAGGCGCAAATGCGAGCCGATCTCCCCGTTAAAAAGTCTCGCCACAGAGAGCAACAATAAATCATTCAATCATAACACTTCACTCATAGTTAGAAAAACTAGTGGCAGATGGCAGCACTACACATAACAAGCATTACAGAGAAACAACAAAACTTCACGTCAGGTTTCACTACACGTACACGCACATTCCCGTATGTACCGATTCGTTGGGGGGTTCCGGGGGGGCGCATTTGTGGGGTACTAATAGTAGTAGGTAGGGCCTCCAAAAAATGGCTCGGGGATCCATGATGCTCTCAAGTCAGCCACCTCGTTGGGCAATTTGCCTGTTGTGGCGTTGTATTTGTATAGTAATAGCTAATCTGTTAGAGCAGGCATCTTCAACCCGTTACTCGCGAGCACCACTGTGATCTCTGGAAGCATCCAAAATGCTCGATGCTTGTGTTCGATTTCGTGCTCGCGAGCACTCTCTTGGTCAACGTTACAATCAAACACCTTACAGAAATTTCATTCAAGGACTGAAATCAACCTGATTACATCCATTCGTATGTCAAACTTGCCGTAAGAGTGCTCTCTTTTCGATGATTGTATAGGCAGTGCTCGCGACTAGAAAAAAGTTTCAGACCTCTGTGTTAGAGAATAATGAAATGAGGAAAAAAACTATATCGAATATATAATATGCGTACGCCATCTACACGTAATTTTAAGAATCGCATATTAAAACAGTTCTTTTTCACCAAATCCAGATCATCTGAGGATGATGGAACACGCTGAGGGTTAATTCAAATTGATTTTGGAGAGAGGAAATTATATTTTATACACTTGTGTCAGACTGTGGTCTTTTTACGCACTCAGTTGAGCCAGTGAAGCAAATTTTACATTATGGATTGCATAACATTACATTTATAGTATGTCGTAATATGGATTTTAATCACAACATGTCTGGTTGAAAATCGAAGTTCCAAGCATCGACGAAGAAATAATTTCCAATAATGAAACAATGTCTATTCAACGATCAAATTCCATCTCATGAGCTATTTCATTTGACACCAAATATTAAGGCTTATCCGTATAAGCAAATCAAAACTCATCAATTTTATACAAATACAAATACAAATACAAATACAACGCCACAACAGGCAAAATGCCCAACGAGGTGGCTGATAAAAAGATGCCCATAAAAATATGGTTGTCATATGTTTCAAAAATACAGCAACCCAATTAAAAATGCAATTAACACAAATTACAAACACTATATACACATGAAAAAATATTATACAATGCCCATAAAGAATACTTATGGTTGTCTTATTCTAAGAATGGATAGCTTCTCGATTTACCCCAACATGTTTATCGTATTTCTTTTTAAACGTGTCAATTGTGTTACAATTTACTACCTCCGGGGGTAAGCTATTCCATTTATTAACAACCCTATTGGAGAAAAATTCCCTGCGACACCATAACCTTGCATTGTCCCTCACCAATCGATACTGGTGTCCCCTAAATGAATGTAATCATTTAGTAAATAATCAATTTTCTGTCAAATTAGATAAATTTTAGTATTTAATCATACACACACACATTCATGATTGAATCAAATCCATTCATTGTAAATTAATTCCTTCCTCATTCTAGGGTTGTCAAGAAGGGATCGATACTCATTCAGGAATAATATTGATTCATGAAAAAATCAATATTAATTCCTGGAAAGTCCATTTTCAGGTTTAAATCAATAGTTGCTCACTGGTAAATCATAATTCAATCAAGAGTGAATCAGAATTCATTCACGAGCAAATCAACACTCATTCATGAGCAAATCAACACTCATTCATGAGCAAATCAACACTCATTCATGAGCAAATCAACACTCATTCATGAGTAAAAATCAATACTTATTTATGGGTGAATCAAAACCCCATCACGAGAAAATTGAAAACCAGTCATTGTGGTGAATTGAATTCATTGTCACTGTTATTCATGGTTAAATCAAAACTCAATCATGGGGATATTGATGAGGACTCGGTACTCGTTCATGGATAAATTATTACTGATTCATTTAAAAAAATCATTACTCATTCATGAAAAAAATCATTACTCATTCATGAAAAAAAATCATGACGTATTCATGAAAAAAGGTCATTGCTCATTCATGAAAAAAAATCATTGCTCATTCATGAAAAAAAATCATTGCTCATTGATGAAAAAAATCATTATTTTCATTCATGAGTGTGAACCGTAACTCGTTCATTGAGTGAATCAAAACTTGTTAATTGACTGAATCGAAACACAATCACAAGCAAATCGAAACACAATCACAAGCAAATCGAAAAACACAGCCACTATAAAACTGATTCTCATTCATCATCGACTCGATACTCGCTCATCAGCAAATCGACACTAAATCATAAACGAATCAAAATTTATCGATGAACGAATTCAGAAAAAAAAAATTATTTATAGAGTGGAAGAATCAAGAGTCATTCACATAAAAATCATGTCATTCATTCATGTACCTATCAATACTCTTTCTTTATCCAGCTTTGATACTCTTACACAGAATGAATAAATAAAAAAAAAACATCATAACCCATTCATACTCTAATCAATAACTGCTCAGGATAAACATGAGAAATTAATATAAAAATATTTTTCCATCTCCCAGCCGATAATGTATTCAATTATTTTCCTCTTCCGTCAAATTAAATTTCCTTGGAATAACAAAAAATTGAAAAATTCAAAAACATGATTCCATAAAGTACGTACGTGTTCCGAAATTAATTTCAAATTTCAACCCATTCTAGAAAACGAACAAGGTATACGAAAAGAACCTCAACGGGGGTTTTGAAAATAAGTAAATAACAAAAAATTAATGGAAATTTTAAATTGCATTTTTTTTTTTCCCTACCCCGTCGTCACCCGTAAATTGCTTCTTCTATACATAAATACACATTTCCCCCTTCCCTAACTTTTTCACCATGAAAATATGTTCGTTGATGAAGCAAAAATAAATAAATATCAAAAAATTGCTGCCGATGTTGTTTATGTATTATATATGAAGAAAACGGGGGAATCTTGGGAAATTATTTCACGCTCTTTTCCCAAGAATCTTTAACGTGTGCTTGAAATCGTCGTTTTCAAACACTTTTTTTCCTCCAAGCGAAAATGAAAATAGGAAAATTTAATTCAAATTTTTTTTTTCTTTTTAACATTCAAATTTATTGCAGTATTCTTAAGTTATTATAAAAGACTAGAAAATGAAGAGCTTCAATTTCGTTGACGAAATAAAATTTTAGAGGCAAAAAAAGAAAAAAAATTTAATGAAAAAAACTAAAAGCGAGTATTTAACCACGTTTTGGATCATTAGATGATCGTGTGAAATGCGAACGCCATTTCTCTCTATGCTAGACTTTTAATAAAAAATGAATTTTTTTTTAGATTAGAAAATGAATGAAATTCGTTTCTTCAGTGAATGGAAGTTAAGAATCTGTGAATTTATTAAAATTCTGTAGTGTGTGGAATAAAGGAAACACTTTTATATAAGGATGCTTGAAGAATAAAAATGGAATGGGGAAATGCATGAAGTATGATATTCAATCGTTTTTCTGGTATGTTTGATATATTTTTGTTGGTTTCGATTTTAAATTTTTTTGAATATTAATTCAATTTTTACATTTTCATTTACTTTTTTTTTAATTAATACTTTCATTTTACTTTTTAATTAATTTATCAATTAAATTTTACTTTTTTTTCATTTAGTTTTTTTTTTTTTTTCGTTATTTCATTTTACGTTTTTAAATTAATTTTATTTATTTTGTTTGTATTTAATTTAAAAATAATTTTAGTTTTTGAAATTAATTTCATTGATTTAGTTTGTATTCAATTTTGAAATAATTTTACTTTTAAATTAATTTTATTGACTTAAATTGTATATAATTTCCAAATAGTTTTACTTTTTTAAATTAATTTTATTAATTTAAATTGTATATAATTTTGAAATCGTTTTACTTTTTGAAATTAATTTTATTGATTGAGTTTGTATTTCATTTTAAAATAATTTTACTTTTAAATTAATTTTATTGATTTAAATTGTATATAATTTTCAAATATTTTCACTTTTCAAATTAATTTCATTGATTTAGTTTGTATTTCATTTTGAAATAATTTTACTTTTTTTAAATGAATTTCATTGATTTAGTTTGTATTTCATTTTAAAATAGTTTTACTTTTTTAAATAAATTTTATTGATTTAGTTTGTATTTCATTTTAAAATAATTTTACTTTTTTTAAATTAATTTTATTGATTTAGTTTGTATTTCATTTTGAAATGATTTTACTTTTAAATTAATTTTATTGATTTAAATTGTATATAATTTTCAAATATTTTCACTTTTCAAATTAATTTCATTGATTTAGTTTGTATTTCATTTTAAAATAGTTTTACTTTTTTAATTTAATTTTAATGATTTAGTTTGTATTTCATTTTAAAATAATTTTACTTTTTTTAAATTAATTTTATTGATTTAGTTTGTATTTCATTTTGAAATGATTTTACTTTTAAATTAATTTTATTGATTTAAATTGTATATAATTTTGAAATATTTTCAGTTTTCAAATTAATTTCATTGATTTAGTTTGTATTTAATTTTGAAATAATTTTACTTTTTTGAATTGATTTCACTGATTTTATTTTTTTAATTCAATCTATTTTCTAACAAATTTTATCAACTTTATTTTTTAATTAATATTATTAATTTTAATTTGTTTTAATTTTTTTTCAAATAAATTCATTTCATTTTATTTTCATTTACAATATACCATTTACAATACATTTTTGCTTACACTACATTTTTTTTTTGTCTACAATAGTTTCATTAATTTTTTAAATAAAAGAGCAAGTAAAATAAAAGAAATAAAATACAGGGTGGGCAAAAAGTCCGTAGAAACTTTAAAAATGATTAAAAACCGGAAAAATAACCAAAATAAAAAACGGTTTGCAGGGTTAACATTTTTTTAAGAGCGAGAAAAAGTAATTAAAAACAGCCGATAGGCGGCGCTGACGCTCACAAGTCAAAGAAAACGTACTCAAATAACGAACAGAACACCTCCAAATCGTTTTTTACAGCAGTATTCTACGGGGTATAACACACACATTGCAGACGAGTCACAAATCCAGCAACGGCAGAGTGCAGCAGGACCACATGCACTGTTTACAACGATGAACTGGTTGTGAAATAAAAGCGCAAGTTCTTATAATTTTTTTTTCGTCTCATTTTCACCGAAGTCACTCGTACCAGCGCCACCTATCGGCTGTTTTCTGAGGTTTTTTTTTCCCCTGCCGTTAAAAAGTTCCCATGACCTAGGTAATTTTTCCGGTTTTTATTAATTTTTGAAGTTTCTACGGACTTTTTGCCCACCCTGTGCATGGCAGTAAAAACTAAATGCATAACAACTATTAAAAGAGTGTGTGTAAAATTACATAAAAGAATACAAAGAAAAGTTAAAACCAGAACGACATAACACAGTAGCTGGCTCAGAAATGTTAAAATTCTTCGAAAGGAAACTATAAAGAAATTAAAAAGAATAGCAACGAAGATGTGGTAGACAGATCATGGTTTTTTATATACTCTATATTAGTGATTCCCAACGTGGGCGTTAACGCCCCCTGGGGAGCGATGGAATGTTCCAGGAGGGCGGTAGAAGCTGCGGGTTTAACATAGGATCCTATGGGTTAGATTGAGTTGGGGGGCGATGGGAGAAAATTTCTGAAGAAGGGGGCGAGATGGGACGAAAAAGGTTGGAAAACTATGCTCTATATGATTATTATAACTTTTATTATCTCATTTCATTATTGATAATTATTTTAGTTTTCAATTTTTCGTTTCAATTCATTTTTAAATTCAATTCAATTTCCAACTTCATTTATTTCCTTCTTTTTTGTTTATTGCGGCTAATTGTGAACGTTTATTATTTGTAAATGATATGAAAATAACAGAAAGTGAACTTCGTGAATAACTAAATAAAGTAATTTAGTTTACTGGAATTTTTGTATTTTTATGTTTTCAATTCATTATTTGTTCTATTTTTTTAATACATTTTTCAACTTATTTTTTAAATCCATTTTTGGTTTACTTTTTAATTAATTTTTTGAATTACTTTTTAATTAATTTTTTGATTTACTTTTTAATTAATTTTTTGATTTACTTTTTAATTAATTTTTTGATTTACTTTTTAATTAATTTTTTGATTTACTTTTTAATTAATTTTTTGATTTATTTTATTTACAATATTTTATATTTTCAATTTATTTTGGTTTTAATTTTTCTTCTCAGTGTAATTAATTTTTTAATTAACTCACTTTTCACTTCATTTATGTTATTTTTTTCCATTAAGTGCAATATAAACGTTTATTATTATTAAATGGTATTAAAATGACAAACGAGTAACTAAATGAAGTAAACTCTGAATTATTTTCAGGCTCCTGATCTATTCACAAAATATATATGATGGGAAAATTACTTAAGCGATTCCATTGCTGATTTTATATTGCGCTTCATATATTGACTTGGTTCGCAAACTTTATACGTCACAGAGCACTTTTCCGAGGAAAACTCAATAGAGAAGCACTAATTTTAAAAATACTTGATGCATTAAAGCAGAGATCTTCAACCTTTTACCAGCCGCGAGCACTGTCTGTACATCATCAAAAAAAAAGAGCACCCTTACGACAAGTTGGCATCCGAATGCATGAAATCAAGATGATTTCAATCCTCGAATGCAATTAGTACAGTCAAACCTCGTTAGTGCGTCACCCGGTTGACACGTCACTCCGCTTACTGGATCACTTTTTGGAAGTCCCAATTATCCTCAGGCAGGAACTGGCACAGCTATGGCTTACTCCGTTCAACGAGTCACTCCGCTTATCAAGACATATTTTTGCTCTCCCAAGAGTGACTCATTAACGAGGTTTGACTGTACAAGGTGTTGTTCAATTGGAACGTTCAAGTGCTCGTTAAAGGGGGCCCCCCAGTTCCCGGATTAAAAATATCAACTCAGTTTTCACCACAACCGGAATGCATGTGGCGATTGGTGATGTAAATATGAGTCCCATTTAACCTGCCCAACGGTTTAAAAACATTAAATTTTATTGAAATTAGAAATTTAAGATCACAAACACACATTAAAAAACGAAGATGGTAATGAGATAAAAAACCTCAGCGAGTTTGTAGATGTGCGCCTCACATTCTAACCACTGCAGCAATTGTGGATGTCGAAGCAAGAATTAAGTACGTCCATTATATTGAACGTAGCCAGGAAATATCTTAGCGCCAACCAAAAACAGTCGCCAGAAAAGCAAGCGCCAATCACGCGCATGCGCATTTTGACAATGCTCAACCTACACAACACTGCAGCGAGACGCTTCCGAAATTATCTGGCTCGTATATGGGAAAAGATTTACAGAGTGTCCAAAAGTAATCAAATTTTACAAAGCGTTTCAGAGTTCAAAGTCGCATATGAAAACCCGTCATCTTCAATTCAGCTGTAATAGTCTTACATGTATAAAATTATAATTTGAAGAAACGTAAGAACACGCGAGATTTCATGCGATTTGCAGTCGAAAAATGTGAAAATTGGTTGAATTTTTTGCGGTCAGTTTTATATATCAAAAGAAATTGAAGAAAATTTTCCGAGACATCAATGGTTGAAAGTAATACAGTGGAACCTCTCCTAACGGACAATCTCCGTTAACGGACACTGTTCTGATCCCCGGTCCCGTGGAATAGGGCTTTAATGTATATCACTTCCCGTTAGCGGACAATAAAATCTGCCAAACTCTAATTTTATTCATTTTTGTTCAGAAATGTGAAAGTCGCATAAACGGGCCACTGTATGCCGTACCTTCCCATTAGCGTACAAATTTTTTGGTCCCATGAGTGTCCGTTATCAAGAGGTTCTACTGTAGTAGATGGTATAAAATGTTAAAAATTTTGACAGTCGGTGTACACATTCCGAGTAATCGTTATATATTATCATCTCATTAAATTGAATTTCACAGATTTAAGCTGTAATTTTATTCAAAGCCCATTCGTTTGTCACGACAAGGAGAAATATTTTCAACAATTTCTCACCAGGTGGCATTTTAGTTGTTACTATGTGGTACATGTCCGATTCTGCATACCAAGACACTTCTGCCATCACCCTATCTTCATCCATTCAAAAGGTATGACCACTTAAATATCTCGTATGCAGTGACATATGCGCAGCCTCTTACAATCATTTCCTACCTCTAAGGATGATTTTGGGATTCCCGGGAGCCAAAATGGGTAATTATTTGAGAAATAAAAAACAGTGAAAATTCCACATAATCTTGAATAATTCCTGAAATATGACAGAATCATGAAAGGAACGTAGTGCTATAGCGCAACACGAGTGTGCGCCAAATGATAAGAAAGGTTAGAACGCCACCTGGTGGAAAATTTATGAACTTTTGTGATATTCTGAAATCGCCATTAAGCAAAATAAGCACGTGCTTAGGGCATCAGGAGGAGGAGGGGCACCACAAAAAAAGAAATGATCAAATGGTGCTTTTTTGTATAATTTTTTTTTTCTTATTATCACCATTTGGTAGAAAATCCTAAAATTTTAAAAGAATTTCATTGTGCAGTTGAAGATTTTTATCGAGAAATGGTTAACCAGGGCTGCAACTAAAGGAGTTCGAGGGTATCTAGTTCCCCCCGTTAGCTGGACCAGTAAGGGAGCTTAGTTTACTCTTATTCCGTTAAAAATTAAGGGTGGCCAAAATGGATACAGCCCCCCTCCCCTCATCCCAAGTGACAGAGTAAATTTTCGTTTCTAATTTCGGCCCCGAAGGTGACACGAAAGCAGGGAACTAAATTTATTGCGAACAAGAACTCGTGCTAATGCTCGGTTTTTATATTAAGATTTCGCTCAATTTCCATAAAGTTTACCCAGAGCCATCTCAACAGGAACAGCCCCCGGGCAAAACAAGGTTTTCCGAGGCCCTCTACTTAGCTATAAATACCTGCCTACCAATTTGTATATACTCACTGTTTCTAAAATTTTAACCAGATCAAATTGTTCGTGAAGCTTCTCCGGCACTTCAGGCTCCCGAACCGTGGCGTCATAAGCCTCGAGCAAAATGATTTTTCGGAATTCCCTCCAATAAAAATATGCCTGCTTAACAATATTCATGCTTATTCCCTCTCGAAAATTATAAACAGATCTAATTGTCATGATGCCCCATAATCCCTTGAGTGCTTAGGGTTCTTCCTGTAGGTTAATCTCCGTTGTGAATAAGGAGTATGAAGTAATTCAAAAAATTAGTCAGGCCTGATCACTATTCGGTGTTTTGCTGCTCGTTTAGAGTTAATAAGCCTTAGTAAGCTGTTGCTATGTATAAGTGCAATATCATGTTGCGGGTACCAAAATATTTCCTCCTTTTTTCGTTGCCAAATCCAGAAAGAGAAGTTCACGGCAAGGGAATTCGAGATGCAAAAGCAGCGGTCTATGGGCTAAATGACATTTTGTATAGTATTTGATTTGTAGAGCTCCAAAAATCTTGCGGGAAGTGGCTGGGAAGAAGAATGTAAAAGTACATGGACGCCAATAAGGTTAAATGGTTTCAAAAAATTTGAAATTTCTCTGAATACATACACAAAAATTAAAAGTAGTCTGTGTTCGGGTAAATACCAACAAGTGTTTTATTGTTCTGCTACACACACACGAGCACCAATATCTTCACGGAGCACTAAGAAATCTTTGACCGAGCATTTGGTGTTCCGTGGAGCACAGTTTGGGAACCACTGATATAGCCTATTAGGCTGAGAAACATCATCTCAAGCTCGCAATTATATTGCTGTTCTTACCATGGATTCGTAATTCCTACATACATCTATATTAGAGACAGATTATTTCTAATTTTTCGTTTCTAACGATCAACATCGCTCCCCCCCCCCCTAAAATATACCTTTATAAATAGACTGACCATGGCCCTAACAAGGGTGGAGCTAACAAGGCTATAGTCCTGGAACCCGCGGCAATTCTCGTCATTTTTTTCCCTGTAGATTCATAAGTCAGTAATAAATTCCCTATAGAGCGGCCCATTCAAAATCTGGCTGAGGGGCTCACCGAAGATCAAAGCCTAGGTGCCCTGCTCTAGGATGTGGGCGCCATGAGGTTGACCATATTTCCTCCAGGAAATAGCAGGAAATCACCAATCATTGCCCAAAAATGGTTGGCACACAAATAAAATTGCCAAGTGTTGCTAATATCGCTGAAAAATTGCCAATTATTGCAAAAAATAATGCCAAAAGTAAATAATATTATCAATAATGGATAACATATGGTCGAAAGATTGCCAATGTTAGAAATGAAGCTAGTGAAGAATAAGATTGGGGGGGGGGGGTTAACCCTTTTCATTATTCTGCTGAAATGTGCAAAATAATGCTAAAAATATCAAAATGTGCCTTAAATTCTGAAAATCGTGAAAAATCCTTAAGAACACCTCAAAATTAATGAGAAACCATAAAAAAAATCCTCAAAATCAGTGAAAATCACGAAAAAAAAATTCCTCAAAATCACCGAAAATCACGAGAAAAAAAAATTCCCCATCGCGAAAAAATAGCGAAAGGTGCAAAATCATAAAAAAAACAAAAAAAAAATACGCGAAGTAATAGAAATCCGAGCCCTAGTTCTCAGAAACCCCCCTCCCGAGTCCCGATGTGAACCACCCACATATTAAACGGCGCGGACTGTACTTTAAAACACAGGAAACCGCAAATAACAAATACAAAAGCATCGAGAGAATCACATCCAATCAACAATCACGCGAACAAACGACAAAAAATCGGCATTTCATAATACATTTCCTGAGGGGGGATTACTTCCAAATAAAAAAACACGAGAAAAACACAAAAAAACAGTATATTCATACATCCCACACACACACACACACACACACACACATAGAATGAAAATGGCGGAAAATATATAAGAACAAAAAACACACAAGCAAACAGCCAAGAGAAAATGACGTTAGTTGCCAAGATCACGTCGATGCGCCACTCAAACAGCCAATAAAATTGCGCACATATAACACACACACACACACACTATAATACGTACATTTAAGCAATGGACAAAAACCGAACACACACACACACACACAAAGCAAAAAGAAAAAAACTAAATTTAAGTACAAAAACGTTTTAGCAATTCCCGTGGGGTAAGGGCCCCCCCCCCCAGCCCCCCGAAAATGGCTATGATTATAGCCCTTCCCGTACGTACGTGTAACTCTTCTCAATTGGTGCTGGTTTTTTACCTCTCTGTTATTTTATTTCTAGATCAATTGACAAACTTATCGCTTTTTATAGGAACGGGAAACACAAAATAAATACAAAATGGCGATAGAAGATAGTAGGGAAAAGAGAAATAAAGGCAATTGTGCGATATATATAGAGAGAGAGAGAGAGGGCGTCTTTTTATACCATAGAAACAAAAGGGGAAAAAAAATTATCCAGCATTACGTGCCTTTTATCGATGCGTTTTACCATCCTCTAGGATCCAACACACAATAATGGTGGGGAAAAAAAAAACCAACCAAAGTCTCCTCATTATACGCGGATGAAACATTATTAGCTATAACGAGATACCGGTAGGGAATCCGTGATAAAAAAAAAAAAAAAAGTGGGGGAGTAATGTGGGTTCTTGTTATATGGTGTTATAACGGCATTTTTTTTTTCCTCTTTCGAACTCTTTCTTTTCTTCTTTCTCTCTCGTGGATTATATTGTAAAGAAATGCGTTTTTTGTTTTTGTTTTTGTTTTTGTACGTTATGAGAAACGATATTTCTGATTTTATAAGGATGATTTTTTTTTGGATTACTTTCTGGTTTTCGGAAGCCGGAAAATTCCTCGTTTAATCCGATGAGAGTATAGCGAAATCGGGATCCGGGAATTGAAGACGTGGGTGCAAGAGTCAGACGGCACCGATTTTTCGTTTTTTTCCATTTATTCCTATAAAGGAAAAAAAAAGGGTTCTCTTTGAGAGATTGCTGCAAGAACCGTACAGCTCCGAGAGACGGCTTTAGGGATATAAAGGTGGAAAAATAGCTATACTGGTGTCTCATACCAGCACCTACTAGAGATTAAAAGCCTCTGCGAGGTTTGCCATAAACGTCATTCAGACAACCTGAGAATTTGCCACATTTTGAAACAAGGCGTCCAATTTCGTTTCTTCTTATTTCGGCGTAGAATCTTCCTGATTGGCTCACAAATACCTTTGAACTTTGAAGACCGGACACACACACACCGCTCTTCCCATCTCAGAGAGATATCGAAGTGTTCCCGAAGGATGGGTGTAGACGGAAAGTTTTATTATGAACAACAAAACATTGTCGCCTCAGATGTGATGGCAACAAAAAATATAATATACATAAAAACGATCGTCAATCTGAGATCATATAACAGATAATCAAAATCGAAACAACAAACGCCAATAGGCAATCAAAATCATAAACAAGATTATACGATGATGGCATCATATGATGGCATTCTCAAAAAGAATCTAGTAATCGTCAGTCAATCGAATGATTGTCAATAATCTAAATCTAATGATTGTCAATAATAAGTATAAGGCTCACAATTACCGCATAGTGATTGGATGCGGGAAATCGCAAATTTTTAGCCCGATCATTTCTTTTACGCACGACGATGATACTGGCACGAGCAGGGGATTTTTTTTCCCCCTGAATATTCTGAGTGAAAATGGACTACTTACTGACGTCACAAGCAGCGTGCAGAGGCCTTCTATCTCTAGGAGGTGCTGCTCATACGGTGCGAGAAACAACACAGCTTGCTGGCAGCGCTTTTCCCGTCGCATCAACCAGTCGTTGGCGATTCCCACAATGGTGCCGATTAACAACACCTCCTATACCCAGAAAGCCTCCGCGCGGAGCTCGTGACGTCACTGAAGTCGTCCATTTCACCTATAGCCATTGGATATACTGCAAAAAAAAAAAAAGTTAAATATTTCGCAAACGTCGGCCTGCTATATCTAGTGGCTACAGGTGGAATGGACGACTTCAGTGACGTCGAAGTTTCGCGCGGAGTCTTTCTGCTATAGAAGGTGTTGCTATTATTGGGAAAAATCTGCAGCTTCACCTGGCTATCTTCTGTGACCGACTCTTGATGTCGAGGACTTGCGAATTCCAGTTTAATATAAACTGCCATCTGCTGGCTGTATAGTGCTAAACTCTGAATCGTTTCGATACACCCTCCACACTTTTGTCGATGTATCAGCTGCTTGGATCCTCGTCGGAATGAATATAGTCTTTTATTACACAGAATATTCTATGTGCATTTCTCCCGCGTTGTTGTTACCTCCAAAAACTTAGAATCGATATCATTTTACGCTACCCCTACGCGCATATAATGAATCTTCCACTGATATTCCAAGCGCGTTACCGCCACCAAAAAGCGTCACTCAAACCGAGGAAACGATCGGGCATCGATCGCTTTATTATCAAAGGGAACCAAACTCACTTCTCATGATGGTAATAATAATAATAATAACAATATCTGTGAGAGAAAGTGGGCTCCGGGAAAATTCCGGAGTAAAAGATGGAGGGGAAAATGGAGGCTAATTAAAGCCACTGACTCTCTCGTCATAAAAGCGACCGAATCACATAGGCCTACGCCGCCGAGGAACAGGAAGACGTCAAAAACAATAATAATAAGCCCAGTCTGATCACTGCGCGTGGTATGGTGGTACATTGAAGAGAGAGGAGAGTTGCGCTATTTAATAACCATTCTCCACGGAGGGAACACAACGTTTCACCTAATGAGAAGCGATATTAGAGACTCGACTAGACTTGAGACTTGCTCTCTACACCCTTCTCTCTCACTCTGTAGCTCTATCTCTGGCGTTTCGAATGGAACTGTTACGACTACCACTAACTATAGTCACGGGCTTCTGTGTATTATGGTGTGTAGTGTACCTGGAACGATGGACATATGAACGGAAGGGTTATACGCGTCCTCCTCGTCCTCCTTCTTCCTTCGAGGAAAGATCATTTTCCAGTCGGGAACTTACTTGAGTCTTCTATTTGTAGAGAATTCCGATGTCTCTGTCGTGATTTCGTGATTTCGATGAGGGGGGTTTATTCCCAGAAAATTCTCTGCTTATGTCAAGTAACTATTTTGCCGCATTATGTGCGCGGCTTTAACCCTTTCAGGCCCGATCATTCGTTGTTTTGGAATTTACAACAACTTTTTTTGCAATTTTGATGCTCAAAAGAAAGCATTAAAAACATAAATGGCGTGGTCCTTCTAGTTTCAATGCATTTTTTTTAAGTAGTAAATGTGCCAAAAACATTTTGGAAATTTAAAATTGCATTATTTAGTTCGGCCTCACCATTGGGCGCGGTAGCCCAGATCGATAAGATGTCCGCCTAAAGTACCAAATGATGCTTAGAGGTGTCACGAGTTCGATACCCGGTTCGCCCTTGTCAGAAAACTTTCCCGACACAGGGATACAAAAAACGGTGACTTGACCGCAGCAGAAAATTGCCACCGCAGGGTTAGACCACCGACCTCTCGATCGATGAGTATGAAAAAAAAAACACGCCTGTCGTTCGGAATCGGCAATAAATTCCAGGTCCCGGTCTAATTAAGCCCCTCGTGTGCAGAAAATGACCGTGGTGCGACAAAAATTATCAAAATTATCTGCCACACCATTGGATAATAAATCAACACAATTTCAGCCTATGACTGCATGGTTTCCATTACTACAGTCGGTCCCGCTGAAAACGGATATCAACGATTCCGGCACGTAATATCGCATTAAGCGGGAATCCTGTTATGCGGGGGGAACACTTAAATTGCAGTTTTATTCCGTGGTATAGATTTTATATTGAAAAATATAATGTATATATACAGGGTGTTGCCTTGAAGTGGTGACAAACTCAGAAGGGTGATTGATCTTGATTAGGCGTCAAGAGGGAACAGAAATCGCCATAGAACATGATGTCGCCAACCACGTTCAGTCGGTGGAACTCGCGAAATTCGGATCGTCATCGCCAGCACAGGCTGTATTGTAATCATGTTGACAAGTAAATGGGGCATGGCGCCCACATCATGGAGAGGCCCTCCCCAGGCTGGGATCTTTTGAGGGCCCCCGGTCATACTTTTCACGGGCCCCCTTCTGTAGTTAATTTACAGCGTGAAAAAGCAAAAAATGATGAGAACTGCCCGGGCCCCAGGGCTAGAGCCCTGTCGGCCCCCCACTTTGTGGGGGCCATGAAATGGTGGGTTTTGTACTTATTTATTTCGATTTTTTTTTTTTTGTACTTTTTATTGTGCTTTATTTTATAAACCACACACTGCGGTATGATCACATGTTGTCAAAAGTAAATGTTTTAAGTGCAGTCGAATCCCGTTACAACGAACTCCAAGAGACCGGAGAAATCACTTCGCCGTTTTCGTTGTACCCCTGCGTCAGGAACGTTTTCTGACAAAGACGAACCGGGTATCGAACTCGCGACACCCCTGAACATCCTCTGGTACTTCATCAGGTGAGTATCTTATCGACCTGGGCTACCGCGCCCTATGCCTAATATTCACCTCCCTGAGTTTGTCGACACTTCAAGGCAACACCCTGCATATATGTAATCACCATATTATCCCAGCAAAAATATATCAGAGCAGAATGACTTGTGAATATCCGATCCTAAGAATAACATTCACTATAACGTACCAATACAGTAGAATCCCGTTACAACGAACTCCGGCAGACCGGAGAAATCACTTCGCTATAACGAAATTTCGTTATAAAGTAATTCCAGATGTTTGCATTGCTCCTATGAAAACTTATCTGGGGGATTAGAAAAGCGTTCGTTAAAACGAGATTTTCGCTATAACGGTATTTGTTAAAACGGGATTCAACCGTATCAGAGTGAAAGGGCAGCCGGAATATATAGTGTGAGACACGAAATACTGTAAATTCAAAAATCAAATTATCCCATTGCTCAGAAAGAAAAAACCAATACAGTCGATTCCCGTTTTATATCGAATACCGTTATAGCGAAAATCTCGTTCTAACGAACTTTTTTCTGAATGCTCCAGATAGGTTTACATAGAAACAATGCAAAAACCTAGAATTCCTTTATACCGAAATTTCTTTATAACGAAGGGATTTCACCGGTCTCTTGGAGTTCGTTATAACGGGATTCGACTGTAGAACTCTATAAAATTTAAAATTGAAATTATACAGTTGAATCCCGTTTTAACGAATACCGTTACAGCGAAAAAATCTCGTTTCTACGAACACTTTTCTAATCCCCCTAGATAGGTTTGCATAGGTACAATGCAAAGACCTCGAATTCCTTTATAACGAAATTTCGTTTTAACGAAGTGATTTCTCCGGTCTCTTGGTGTTCGTTATAACGGGATTCGACTGTAGAACTCTATAAAATTTAAAATTGAAATTATACAGTTGAATCCCGTTTTAACGAATACCGTTACAGCGAAAAAATCTCGTTTCTACGAACACTTTTCTAATCCCCCTAGATAGGTTTGCATAGGTACAATGCAAAGACCTCGAATTCCTTTATAACGAAGTGATTTCTCCGGTCTCTTGGTGTTCGTTATAACGGGGTTCGACTGTAAAACTCTATAAAATTTAAAATTGAAATTATACAGTTGAATCCCGTTTTAACGAATACCGTTATAGCGAATCCGTGTTCGAACCCCACCGGTGCCACAGTGGTGGTCGGCTGAAGTTGGTTTCCTGTGGTTCCCAAACTTCAAGGCTTGAATGCGAGCCGATCTCCCCGTTAAAAAGTCTCGCCACAGAGAGCAACAGGCCTACAACGTTACAAATATTCAATCATCACACTTCGCTAACAATTTGAAGTATAGATGGCAGCACTGAAATATCAGACACAACACTGGTTACACACTCAGACTGTTAGGTGCACACTCACTTTGTTCCAGACTCTGCCACGAAGCTGGGCTGGAAGAGATCTCAGCAACGGGATAAGTCCGGTGGCAGAGACCCTGGCGTTCATTCATTCATTGTCATCTATATCGTGGTTGATAGAAAGTTAATAATAATTTTTAGAGAATCACGAAGAAAGTGACGAATTAGATCATCTATAGCGCAGGGAAGTGTTTTAGGATCCTTGCCTCCACAATTATCACATGAATGATTTTCCAGTGGCCATTAAGGGTATTACTGCGCTGTACGCAGACGATTCAATGACAATTTGTACAGATAGAAAACCACAGAAGGCATTAAGTAATTTACAAGAATTAATTGATCAAGTCGAAACATGGTGCGAAAACAGCAGAGTTAAACTTAATGCAGACAAGACAGTATTTATGTGGATCACAGGAAAACTAGATCTACCTCCAGATGCCGGAATAGTGGTTGGGGGGAAATTCATTGAACCTGTTATAAGTACTAAATACCTGGGTATAATAATTGACAAACGATTGACATTTGTGCAACAACGCAATTATGTAATACAAAGAGCAGACGTAGCAAAACACACTTGAAAAACATACTTGCAAGCAGATCAACATTGACTATCAAGAACAAATTAAATGTATACAAAATGGCTGTCAGATCCATGCTTTTATATGCTGCACCAGTGTGGCTCTACTCGAGCAATCAACACCTGGTTAAATTAGAACAATATCAAAACAAAACAATAAGAGCTATGCTGGGAGCCAGTTGGTTCATCAGAAATAGAAGTATAAGAAAGGATACTGCAATGCCCACCATACACGCATTTGCACAAAAGCTGGCTAATAATCTCTTCCAAACTCTTGAAGAGTCAGAATACCAACATCTTAGGGAAATATCCACTTACCCAAAAGATCAGATATCAGCTTTTTCCAGACCCAAAAACTTTCTTGTTATGAAAAGACCGGAGGTACCGGGATTGTGAAAAATGTATATAAGCAACTATATACACTGCTCAAAACAATTAGGGGAGCAAGCAAGAAAGTGAAGAAAACCGTGCGATACAGCCACGTATTGGCATACAATGGATAGTACACACGTATCAATGCGCAATACAGAAAAAATACGTAAAAAAATTTGGAATTAAGCTTTAATTCTTTGAAAATATGGAAAAAACATGAAAAGATGATTTAGGGCAACAATTTGGTTACATGTAAACGATAAAAAAAAGTACTGTTTAGACATGATGCATGAGTTTTAATAGGGCGTGTGGTCTCCTCGAACAGCTAAGACTGCTGCACACCTGTTTGCCATGGATGCGATGAGGTTATCGATCAGATTTTGGGGAATACTGTTCCACTCCTCAAGAAGTGCAATCTGCAAGTCTCGGACAGTAACAGGCGCCCTTGGTCGCGCAGCAATGCGTCGTCCAAGAGATTCAGGTCAGAAGAGCACGCTGGCCATTCCATACGCTGTATTGTTTCAGCTTCAAGCATTGTTTCTGCAACATCCCGATTTCTGCCCTTATCTCCCTTTTCTGGTTTTTGACGTCATGAACTTTGATTTGCATATGAAGTTTTCTTCTTCCGTTTCCTGCTAGGCTTTAAATTATGGATGATTCATTTTATGTTACTTATCGGTATACATCTTTGCGTAATTTTGTTAAAACCATGTGCTCCCCTAATTGTTTTGAGCAGTGTATATTGTAAATAATTAGACCAACTGCAAAATATCAAATTTTTGTAGATAATATATATTCAATCAAATAATCATAATTAACTGCATTTAATAACATATAATCGCATTTATCAATACGATATATACTGTAGTTGACGCTAAATATAAAAATGGTCGGGTAGTAGGTAGTATATGCATTATGGTGAATGATTAATGTTAAAAGAATATCATTAATTATAACTTAATGACGTCCTAACAAACTGATGAAGTGAAATTCTGTCACTGCCCTGCTTAAGCTTACTTTTCCTCCTAAATAAATAACCCAATATTGGTAATATTAAACTCTAAGTAGTTTAAAAATAAACCATATACAACCATGGCGAAAATCGCACTACTATTCCAGGATGGCTAAGAAATGACTCAGGGGGTATGCACTGTTTGCCAGTTTCAGTCGGAACCCACAGGCCACTATGACATATTTAGGATTTAGGAGAAAGTTCGAGTGTGTCACGAAAATCCATACGTATTCAATCACCTGCAGAAATTTTCCTGAGGTCTTAGAATCATCCGGAGTTGTATTTGAGGACGGCCCCCCCCCCCTCTCTCGGTCCACGTGAAAATGCGCCCATTCCAATGGGCAGAAATCACTGACATTTCGGCAATCTCAGTTTTCTCTGCCGTCATTTTGATCTGGCGGAATGATACGGCGACAGAAATATAAATTTCAGCTCGCACACACGCACACGCATTTGATGCCCGGGGTTTTAGGGAGAGAGGTTATAGCTTTACCGATAAAGTCTCCCGGAACCGACCGACCCTGGGAAATTTCCACGTGAAGTTTCAGCCATTTTCCCTCCAAAACACTTAGTTTAAGATGTTGACAGAGAAGCGCGCGATCGAAACTTCCCCATGTGAAATGAATAAAATGTCTTTCTCTCTCTCCCACTATCCAGCTTTTCTAGAAATGGGGAGACGGGGTTTTTCGTATAAACACAGCGTCGGAAATCAATTTATCACCTCGGTGGTGTCAGTGGCACCTCATTTTGGATGTTGATTCACCTTTGCATCAAGAATATATTCATTCCGCCTCGTGGGATAGGAAACTAAGCATCGAGATTTGCAGCACGTGCCATGTTTTTTTCGATATTATTACTTCACTATTTTTACTCTCTCTCTCATCATATTCTAACTCATCATTTCTTATCACTAGAAAGACGGCAGTTCCGTGTATTACGGAACACATTCACCGTATAATGCTACCAACATTATCGGAATTGATTTTGTAAAGACAAAATTCTGTGGTGTTTGATCAGAACATGATGTAACTCTAAAATCACATTTTTGAGATATAAGCATTTTCATTGTCATTTGAAAATCGGAAATAAAGCATGAAAATATCATACGTCAGCATGTTGTTTAGCCGTACGCAGGTATTTGTGCATTTATCTCTAATTAGTAAGATAATTTAGATAATTTAATTATCTAATTAGTAAGACTTATACAAATACAATACAAGTACAAATACGACGCCACAACAGGCAAATTGCCCAACGAGGTGGCTGACTTAGAACATCATGGATCCCCGAGCCATTTTTTGGAGGCCGTACCTACTACTGCTACACCACACATGCACCCCCCCCCCCCGCGAAACCGGTACATGCGGGAATGTGCGTGTACGTGTAGTGCAACCTGACGTAAAGTTTGTTTCTGTGTAATGCTGGTTACGTGTAGTGCTGTCATCTGCCCCCAGTTTTTCTAAGTATGAGTGAAGTGTTATGGTTGAATGATTTACCGTTGTAGGACTGTTGCTCTCTGTGGCGAGACTTTTTAACGGGGAGATCGGCTCGCATTTGCGCCTTGAAGTTGGGAACCACAGGAAACCAACTTCAGCCGACCACCACTGTGGGGTTCGAACCCGGATCCTCGCATCACGAGTCCGGCACTATAACCACTCGACCACCACAGCGGCTAAAAAGCACGATTTTCTTTCGCAGGTCGGATTCGAACCCAATTCACTCGAGGATTGTCCCTATGTATCTCACGCCATGCCTCTACCGATCGCGCTATCGTATTGGTTACTACTTAGACTACTACTTACTACTAGATCAAAAAGCCTTTTTTTTTTTGGAGATATCGTGTTCTGACCAAACACCACAGAATTCTTCTGATAGTTTCTTCGTTCATCTAATAAAACGTGATCCCCATTTTCGTGAGACTTTTGTTCTACCTTCATTCTTATCTTCAGATGTCGGTCAGCAGGTGTCGCAGCTTTTGTTGTCAAGTTTGTTTTCAAACAAACTCGTTTGTTCTGCAAAGTAAAAAATATCCACGTATATATACTTAATTACAGTAGATATGGCAAAAAGACCCGGATTCACCGGAGGGGAAATTCCTGAGAAGTTGACAAAGACTTGCGAGAGACAAACCCAGATGGGGGTCGCTTTGGTGATAATTACCGGCATGACAACTTTTTTCCCCTCGTAGGAAAGAAAAAGGTGGGAGAGAAGCTCATCAAGAAAAGCCCATATTTCTTGGGGTGGATTGATGGTCGACACCGACCTTCTCTCCCATAATCCTTTGCGCCGTGAAAACTACTGTAAGCTCCTCCGTCAGCCATCTTGAATCAATCACTTCCGTTCAACCCACGTAACCAGTGACGACTTCCGGAAAGAAGAGGGGGGAGGGGATTACCGGCATAAACTAAACGTCATGTAAATGGTTTGTAGCGAAAATCCCCGTTACCGAGAACTTCCCGGGATGTTTTATTGCACATGTGAACGGGGCTCTTCATTCTTATATTTAGATGTCGGTCAGCAGGTGTCGCAGCTTTTGTTGTCATGTTTGTTTTCAAACAAACTAGTTTGTTCTGCAAAGTAAAATTATCCACTTACATACTTAATTACAGTAGAAATGGCAAAAAAGATCCGGATTCACCGAAAGGGAAAATTTCTGAGAAGTTGACAAAGACTGTGGGAAACAAACCCAGAAGGAGTGTTGCTGACGATGAGAATTCAGAGGGAAATGGAAGCTACTCCATATAGGCAGAACATTTGTAAAGTATCGATGATGAATGTGTGAATCAGAATGAAATTATATTATTCTTTAACGAGATGCCTCAGCTGCTGCGAAATGAAATGCTACTAGGAACAATAAACGCAAACCACATTGAAGATGCCAATGAAATCCTCGTCCCACACCAAAATGTCAACTTATTTCCAGAAATATCCGCGATTTCGATAATATCCCGTCTATCAGTAGCTCAGATGAATGTGCAAGATAACGAGCGACCTTCCTCGTGAATAGGACGTCAAGGGTTCCAAAATATTTTACGAGAATCTCATTGGTTACAGATAGTCGACAAGCTTGGTCGAAACCGTTCTGAAAGAACATCGTCGGGTGCTTAAATATAAATTAATTACTGCTAAAATATAAATCAAAATCACTCTCGTTGATTCTATTCGCTTACACCGGTGATATAACCATGCCCCCCCCCCATAGGGGGCTGACAGGGCTCTAGCCCTGGGACCCGAGACGGTTATCATCATTTTTTTGCTTTTTCACTCTGTAAGAAATACTAAGCCCCGGCCCGGCAAACATAGTTCGCCATACGGGGTTCCCCGAAGGGAGCATTTATTTTCTCCACAAAAAAAACAAAAAGAACATCAACTTTACATCGCTATATTACATCAACTTTTCACGCTATAAATTAACTACAGAAGGGGCCCGTTAAAAGTCTGACCGAGGGGTCCGCAAAAGATTCCAGACTAGGGGCCCCGCTACAGGATGTGGGGGCCATGGATATAACTACTAAACCCCCCCCCCCCCATACATGTACCTCGTCCATATTCCTCTGCGGAACCTCTAACGAATTGGTACATATTGGAATGTGCGTGTACGTGCAGTGAAACATGGCTTAAAATTTGTTTCTGTGTAATGCTTGTTATATGTGTAGTGCTGTCATCTGCCACCAGTTTTTCTAACTATGTGTGAAGTTGCGAGGCTTTTCAATGGGGAGATCTGGTCGCATTCGCGCCTTGAAGTTGGGTGATATAACACTGAAATCCTATCGGTAATATAGAAAATACAGGGTGATCCAAAAGTCACGCAACCCGTTCCAATATATTTTATCTTTAAAATTCTATGCAGTAGTTCAAATAAGACATCATTTGTGGATACGAAAATAAAGTTTGTTTCAAAATGTTCCAACGTGTATTAAAATTGTGAGCATTTTGCGCGCGTTCTTTTTGCCAGGATTCCGACCACTCTTCTCAGGGCCCCCACTTTTTCAATCTTCGATTGAATCGGGGGGGGGGGGGGTTTGTCTTAGCTAATCAATGGCATTTGTCTTGCAAAAAAAAGCAAAAACGTTCATTTTCATCCAACAGTGCGATGAATTGCAAGGTCATATCTCTGTATAGTTAGTTCCCCCACACCTCCACTGTTTCTTAAAAAATAAATAAAAATGAACCACTGGACTTATCCCGTTGCCGAGATCTCTTCCAGTCCAGCTTTCGTGGCAGAGTCTGGAACAAAGTGAGTGCACCTAACAGCCTGAATGTGTAGCTGGTGTTGTATCTGATATTTCAGTGCTGCCATCTATACTTCAAATTGTGAGTGAAGTGATTGAATATTTGTAATGTTGTAGGCCTGTTGCTCTCTGTGGCGAGACTTTTTAACGGGGAGATCGGCTCCCATTCACGCCTTGAAGTTGGGAAGCACAGGAAAAGCCGACCACCACTGTGGCGCCGGTCGGGTTCGAACTCGGATCCTCGCGATGCGAGTCCGCCACTATGACCACTGGATTCAGAGACTTCTCTTTTCATGATAGACGTGCAGATTTTCGGGGCACCGAATTCTAACATTTGATCTGATCTGGAGCTTTCATCTTCGGAACCACATTAACACGTTCACTGCGGGGCCTAAATACGGCCAGTTGTGTGTGTGTGTGTGTCTGTGTTTTTTTATGCGAAATTTTTCATTTTTTAGCTATGTTTTATGTAGTCGAACGGTTTTTTTTTTTTTTTTTTGCACGAATGTGAAATTTGTCATTTGGAAGAATTCTTTACTGCGAATAAATGCTAAATTTCTGCTCTGAATGTTCTTGCGAATAAATGCGAAATTTCTGATTGTTGTAATTTTTTTTTTGCAAAATTTACGTATCTCTTACCCATTATGTACAACTTGCTAATGGTAATGCTACCTGGGGTGCCATCTACCGGCGCAATTTATAACTAAAATCTGGAAGTTTTCTGTATCGGATTCTTACGGTTTTTTGTGCTGTAATATTTTGTGTGTATGAGATTCTGTCTATGCACATTTGATTGTGTATAATAACGTTTTCTTTTTCTCCGACACGGTACCGCCCCTTCACAGGGACACTGGCTAAAATTGGCTAAAGCCGAGAGCCTGGGCCGTGTTCGGTTTGAAAAAAGAAAGGTTTCTTTATTTCAAAAAGCTTTTAATGGAGCTGAGGCAGACATCTTCAGCTTAGAATACAGAGGAAGTAGACATCTTCAGCTTAGAATACAGGGGTAGCAGACATCTTCAGCTTAGAATATAGTAGACATCTTCAGCTTAGAATATAGTAGACATCTTCAGCTTAGAATATAGTAGACATCTTCAGCTTAGAATACAGGGGAAGTAGACACCTGCAGCTTAGAATACAGGGGAAGTAGACATCTTCAGCTTAGAATACAGGGGAAGTAGACATCTTCAGCTTAGAATATAAAAGAAGTAGACATCTTCAGCTTAGAATACAGGGGAAGTAGACCACTTATAATTGGAATGGAGAGAAGGCAGACGTCTTCAGCTGTGCATGGATTGGAAGCAAGCATCTTCAGCTGCGAATGAAGTCAAAGCAGACATCCCCAGCGGCAAAGGCAGACAGACCCAGCACAATGTGTCGGAGGAGGGACATATTGTAAGGGTGCATCAGAACATTCTATATTTTTACGGGACAGACAAATTTTTCCTCCTGTTAATCGGATCTTGCGAGAAGCGATAACCCCCCATCTCCCCGCCGCTTATGGATCCGCGCCTGTGGGTATACGCGTACCACAAGGCGGGAATCACAGATGTAGGTTATTGAAATAAACGCATGAAATGATTGAAAATAAAACTACCTATTAAATAAAATCTATAATAACAGATTATAAAAAATCGAGACACCCCCCCTCCTAACAAAACCCATTCTTTTGGGAAAAAGGGACATTATATAAAATGCTTTTATATTGAGTCATCAATTCAGATAAAGAGACTCCCCCCTCAGCAGGAATCGAGTACAGTATTTACTTTTTCGCGAGAGTTATGTTCGAGATCGAGCTCAATGCTGCTGCCATCTGGTAGCTGGAATAGGCATAAAGTCGATACCACTCGGGCTGCTGATCGATATTATATTACATAGGGAATCGGTTTCCGATAGAGGATCGATATTCCCTGGAAGTTCTTAAAAATTTAGTACGCGATATTCGTGTCATCGATCGTTGATTTCGCTATCGAAGGATACACAGTGACCATTAAGACAAACTGTGAATAGGCCGCTTCTATTGTGTTGAGATATCATTAGCTGTAGTAGGGCCCACTGTACCAGACGCGGGCAGGGCCCCGGAGCGGTGGTACGAATTATTTTTCCCCGATTCCTCGTTTAGACCTATATAGAAGCAGGGATCTTCAATCTTTCGTACATTTCGAGCTAAATTCCTATAATCCCCGGGATAATAACTCTCACAAGGACTTAATGAACGTACAGGGTGTTCCATAAATTCGTAATGCTTTGAAAATTCATAGAAATTTGAAGAATGCGGTTCACGAAAACGTTATTCTCGCGAAGGGGTACTTTTTTTTTTTTTTGCCGAAAAAAGTCCGAATTTCTGTCGATAGAGGGCGATGCATGAAAGCGAATCATAGAATTCCTTTCTCCGATCTTTTCTGTGTCCGAAGCGTTCTCAAAGTTCCAGCTGGTGAATCGTGGCTGAGGTAAAACAATTTCACCAACAGTGCCTCATCTACTAATGTTCGGCATCACAATGAAAAACTTGTGTAGGCGCCGGTTACAGGAAAATTCAGAAATGAGCTTGAATTTTATAGGATTTGCATATTTCCAGTGATTCACAATTTTGTGCAGCGTCCTCTACTGATGAAAAATTGAACTAAAATAATTTTCTGCACCAATCACAGAATTTAGGTTTGACATTTTATCCTTTGCTGCGAAAGAGGAAAATAAATTTATTTTAAGACGTTTAAATTTTGAAAAAAACAATTTTTCAAACCCTTCCCCTCGCCCCTTCGAGCTCATTTACGTGATCTCCCAGAGGGGTCGCCACCCATAATTTGGGAACCACTGCTTTAACGTATCTTCCAAAAGACCTTAAGTTGAGGCAATAAATCATTGAAGACTTTTATGAAATCTGAAATTATATCATTCATGAAACATAAATTGTTACATTTATCAACGCATTCCTGAGTATAAGCAAGTTATTTATGCATCTCTGGGGAAAAGTAAATTATCTACGCATTTCTGGGAATAAGAAATTCTGAGGGGTGTCTTTTCGCCCCCCCCCCCCATTTCCGTAACACTTGCCATGGCATTTTACTTGATTTTCTTCCTTTCTTTGAAACATTGCCACTTTGGCGTAGTATTAAACTCGTCTATAACGACATCAAAGATCTCACGAAATTGTGCCGTTATCTGCGAGGTTGACATTTTGAAGAGAAATATAGTCAGACGCAATAAAATCTGTGAAGAAATTCGTGGATGACTTACTTGTCCCCAGAACTGCATAGATAACTTGTTTATTACTAGAAATCCACAGAGAACTTGCTTGTTGCTAGAAATGCTCAGACAACTTGCTTATTTCTAGAAATGCTCGGACAACTTGCTTACCACTAGAAATGCTCAGACAACTTGCTTATCACTAGAAATACTCAGACAACTTTCTTATTACTAGAAATGCTCAGACAACTCGCTTATTTCTATAAATGCTCGCACAACTTGCTTATTACTAGAAATCCACAAAGAGCTGGCATTTCCCCAAAAATGCGTAGCCAACTTGCTTATTTCTAGAAATACTCAGACAACTTTCTTATTACTAGAAATGCTCAGACAACTTTCTTATTTCTAGAAATGCTCAGACAACTTCCTTATTTCTAGAAATACTCAGACAACTTTCTTATTACTAGAAATGCTCAGACAACTTTCTTATTTCTAGAAATGCTCAGACAACTTCCTTATTTCTAGAAATACTCAGACAACTTTCTTATTACTAGAAATGCTCAGACAACTTTCTTATTACTAGAAATGCTCAGACAACTTTCTTATTACTAGAAATGCTCAGACCACTTGCTTATTTCTAGAAATGCCCAGACAACTTGCTTATTTCTAGAAATGCTCGCGCAACTTGCTTATTACTAGAAATCCACAAAGAGCTGGCATTTCCCCAAAAATGCGTAGCCAACTTGCTTATTCCCAGAAATGCGTAGATAACTTTCTTATCCCAAAAAATGCGTAGATAACTTTCTTATCCCAAAAAATGCGTAGATAATTTTGTTTTTGTTTCCAGAAAGGTCCAGATGCCTTCGCTATCTCCAGAAAATCATAGCAAATTTGATTTTCCCCAGAAATGCGTAGTCAACTTTCATCTTCCCAGGAATGCGTAAATAATTTACTTTTCCCCAGAGATGCATAAATAACGTGCTTATACTCAGGAATGCGTAGATAACTTTCTTATCCCCAGAGATGCGCGTAAATAAATACTAACACCTAGAGAACATACAGATAACTTTCTTTCACTCAGGAATGCGTAGATATATAATGCTTATCTATGAAATAATATATAAAAACCTTGCTTTTTTCCAAAAATGGTAGATAACTCGATTTTCCCCAGAAATGGGCGGGAGCTTGTGTACTCTATCATAGCCCACTAAACAATTATTGAATGTCTAGTCGGCCGTGACTCTATCCTGTATTGTGACGTATTCAATGATTCTCATTTTTCAAATAACTTCACTCGTTTCTATATATATATACTTTTTCGCACCCTTACCGCTACCATACGTTGGTAACCACAGTTTCCGATGAATTTCACGGGAAAAAAATACACATTTAAATTGATTTAATGGGTAAATTTTCATTTTCGAATTCTAATTTTTGCCAACTAAAACGTTTCAAACGTAGACGTAGATATTCTCGGCACATATTTCTGAAAAATAAATACGAACCCAAATATTTCTGTCATCCACGAACTTTTTGGATCACGATCCTCGCATAAATGTAGATACTGACAATAGGTATTTCGGGGATATCTTCATAGAAATTTACTCGTATATAATTTCCATTTTCGGAATTTTTCCAACAAAGAAACAAATTTTTTTTCGGTGTTATTTCTTAAGGAATTTATACAGCAAACGAAAAAAAGGTGTTCGGTTTATTTTGGACGCGAGACGGAATTTCAACTTCGCGTTATTTTGGTCACGTTTGCTTTGAACGGACGGGTTAAAATATAAAAATTCAAAAAAATTCCCTTAGGAAATGGAATTTCTTGCGTTGTGTATAGGCTATATGAAGTTATATAGAAGCTGCTTTTTTCTCCCACTCATGGGACAAACGATGGTTACCCGTAAAATTTACTATTTTCTTTTGTTGTTGTTTTAAAAACAGACTTTTTCATTGAATTTGCTTCTGCGGCTTGAAAATAAAGAGTTAATTCAATTTCGCTTCTCTGTGAATATCTCCATACTCTCTTTCCTTTCTGTCTATATATATGTGATGTCATTATACGCGAATAGCTATGACTCTGGGGGAGAAAAAATCTAAAGAATAACGAGTTTAGAATTGATGAATTTCTACTATTTTGATGGAAAATTCTGTTATTTCTGGAAAGGTTTTAATAGTAGATAAATTGATATTTCTTTTCTTCTCGATCGAACACAAAACGGAAAATAATTTATTTTTGCCAGTTAAATTATAGTTAACCAGAAACATTTTCGATTCCTTTATTTTTCGGATATTCTTTTAGTTTCCTGTAATGCGATCAGGACCGGGAAATATTATTTGGCGCGATCATTTGGCGAGCATTTCCATTGTCGTCATTTTTTTTTTTCGGTTGGATGATATTTGTTTTTGGAATTTTATTTTTTCTTGAAATTGCTTTCAATACTGGTGTAGTTTCTTGAAATATAAATGAAGGCTTTCTGAAATTTTTTTGCAGAGCAGATGTCTTTGCAACTATTAAGTTCAGAAACAATCTTTCAATTACGGAAAGTTCTCAAATGATATATAACAATATACTACGTGCAATTACTTGAAATCTCAAAATTTGTTTTGGGGGTCTTATCCATGAATAAATAAGGAAAAATTTACCTTTTAATTCAGTCCCCGTGAGCTTAAACTTCTAATTATTAAAATATAAATCCGGCTTTTATAAATGCCATTTAGAAATAGTTTCATATTTTTAAATGCCTCGCACGCGGAAGCATTATGTTTTATTATCTAATCATTATGTTTCTTCAACTTATCACTGTGTTGGCAGGTTTTCATTGACGGCCTTCAGACGACACTTCGTGCTCCGCTGCCTTTACTTCAGTCAATCGCAGTGGTGTCATTTGTCTAGTTACGCTAAGCGTTTTGTGACACCACTCTCCCAGCTGACTGCTGCCTGTGGATGATGACCCATTAATAGAGAATAATGTCGAGACATGGGAAGTGGGGATCCCAATGGAAATGTCCGTGACTCATTCTCCGGCAAAAGCAGTAGTGACCCCGTCTGGTCCTCGGAGTGCCAGCTCCTGTCGCGTGAAGTTTGGTCTACTGAAGTTTTCCTACTTCGAAACGCGAATGCAAGCGTTTTTTAAGATTGGTTATCTGGGACGTTCTGAACATTTCCACTTTGTGGTTGGAGTGGCTTACGTTATGTGTGCGTGATTAGTATGTGTCTTTTCTACAAACAACGCACTCTGGAGGATGGTGTATCATGCCCCAGTGCCTCAAGAACAAGATCCCAGCTTATCTCGATGTAGAACATTCGGTGGTTTGTGAACTATGCAGCGTAAATTGTCGTGGCTGTGACCTGCGTGTCTGGTAGTTAATGTAAGGGTGACACCTGTCCGAAATCAGGTGAAATGTACTTATTCCAAAATCAAATAAAGCTTCTCAATATATTTAGAACACACGAATATTTTACAAACCACCCAATACTATGATTTCCAGCTAAAGAGCCATCGTCGATTTTTGAAAGTTTTCAGAATGCTTACATCTCACTTCACATTCACGCCAAGCCAGCTGAGAACTTTCGCCAAATTCCATTAGCTACACGCAGTCGAAAACAAGAGGTGGTGCCTATAATGTGACCCGACTGTGTATATCATACTGTAGACTCGTTTCTTTTCCCCCAACGCAGTCATACTAGTCCTGGGGGGTGAACTTGGAGCAATCTTTAGCCCCGTTCACATGGGAAATAGAAAAAGCGGGTTTAAAACCAGCTTCAAGAATTTTCACCAATGACTGCTCTCCATTTCTTTCCTTACGAAGGAAAAAAGTCGTCAAGCGGGTACTAGCACTCCCAATGCTACGCAATATTTGCTCATGTGAACGGGGGCTTTTATGCCCTTTAAAACTGTAGGCCAGCGTTTCTCAACATTTCTGAAATCAAGGGCCAGTAAAATGTCTGAAAAAAATCGACGGACCACTTGTGCCCCGTGTTATGGGACATTCCTGTATTAATAATACCGTATTCTTTTTACACATTTATCATGTGTTTTCAACGATGCTTATTTGCATTTTTAATGTTTACTAAAATAGAAATAAGTAGCGTTTTCATAACCTATTACGGTAATTATAGCTATAAATGTTTATATCCATCTTACGCATTCGTCAAGTTATGCGTTTCCCCCCCCCCTCAATTTTTCAAAAATTTTAACTACAATTGGGGGGGGGGATTTTACCGACTTAGTCAAACGCTTTTGATGGCGATGGACGAGACATCCCGTATTTTACTGTATTTAAGATTTCAGTTCCTTTTTGTTTTCTGAATCAAGTACGGTCATCTATACTCATTTGAATGTTTGTTTTTCGTCAAATACGTTTTTGTTTACTGTGATTTGCAGCAGCTCTTTATTTATTTCTCATCCTTCACGCATTTCAGCAACAACTAGCGAACCTGTCGTAAATTTCATTTTTTATGTAAAAACTATCAATTATATCCAATATGTAGGATCGCAGCGTCCCTCATTTCCCTCGGTGAGGTATGGCGAACCTAAGTTCGAAGGTACAATTTTTTTATTCGAACCCACGTGGGCATTACTAATATGATTAACAACAAATGAATGATTTTTCATACAGTTAGAATTGAATTATCAAATCTGTCCACGGACCACGAGTTGAGAAACACTGTTGTATATCACGCTCGTATTTATACATGAATTGGCGAATATTCCTAAAAAATCACCGCCAAATATTTCTTGTATATATACGTAGAAGTAATTCGTCACGTTATTTGAAATTCGAATAAATATTTATCCCTTGAGAGAGACTCTCGTCATCCTTTCAGAAGAAAAAAAAATTGTTTCTTGACGACTCCATTATGTAGTCACTCTTTTCCCGTTTCTACGTAAATTAAGGAGTGGAAAAAGGTTTTTTTTTCCCCCCCTTTAAAAGTCAATCAACACAAAAAACTCGCATAAAAGGCTTTAAAAAAAATGCAAGAAAGTTTAATTTTTTTCGTACGCTTTTTTAAACGTCTTTGTATTACTATTATTATGAGAGGGCGACCGATCGTCACACACGCCCTTCATCTTAGTAATTAGTACGTATAGTTCACTGGAGACACAAGCACAGAGACGCATTTTCTTCTCGTGGACCGATTCTCATGAAGCGCTCATTAATCATCGCTCTTCTATAGCTCCTGCAATGACTGGCGAGCGATGAATTAGATTTTTAGTAATATATTTAAAAGGATAGAGAGAGAGAGAGGAGCTTTTCCCGCAATCATCTGGCGTAAAGTTTCAGACAGAAGCCGAGGAAGAAGAAGAAGGGAAAAAAATGATAATAATTGACAGAAAACATGGCGGAGGCCTGTCGTGAAAGATGGACGTGGCTCTGAAATAATCACACGGTTCCCTCCGTGGAAATTCCTAATTAGGTATGCGGGAATTTTTGTTTTAGGGAGAAATTTCTCAAAAGACAATATTCTCTATTATCCACTAAAAAACCCATTGGAATCTTATATGTGAAAATATGTATATCGGTTTTAGACCGATCGTCGCCAAAACTTCACATATATATACCAAACAGGACCGGGATTAAACCACAGGCTACTTTAAAAGTTCGCCAAAGCTGGACATATGCCCGAAATGGACGAAAAACCGTCGGACAGCAATGGTTCCCAGGCCCCTGCCGTCACTTTCGGAATTTTTACTTTGGTTACCATGGTTCCCATAATGCATTTAAGACATGCACGTGCCTTTGCAATGGTTTGTCACTTCTTTGATGCTGCCAGTATTATAGTTTATATTCCTTTATGATGGTTCATCACTTTTTCAATCCTCCCAGTAATTGAAGGAAACCCGGGAAGCGCCGGGTATTTTTGCTTGTGGAAATAACTTTGCCCTCAGGCAAAGTGATCTTCCGTGGCCCTTTACTTGGAACAAACCGGCTTAACAGTAGTAGGGGCACGTGTTGGCTTGTGTGCAGGACGTACAGTATGTACGCCTTGAGATGAATCCAGCGCGCGCGAGAGAGAGTATCTCTTCCAATGCGTAGTCTTGCTTACTCGCAGAAATGCGCAGATCTGCGGGTTCCTGGAAATGCGTAGAGGGATTTTTTTACTTTCCATAATAATGCGTGCGTACCCTTCCCCCTGAAATGTGACTAGAGCGTTCGTATCTCTTCGTATGCGTAGAGAACTTATTTCCCCCTAGAAATGCATAGAAGGTTCGCTTACTCACAGAATTGCTCAGAAGGCTTCCTTACTCACAGAATTGCGTAGATCTGCGTATCCCAACAAATGCGTAGTGGGACTTTTTACCTCTGAACTGAAGTGCTTCAAATGTGTCCACTGCACGCGTATCCCTTCATATGCGTAGAAAATTTACAGCGTAGAAGGCTTGCTTAGTTCCAGAAATGCGTTGAAAGCTTTCTTTGTTCCAGAAATGCGTTGAAAGCTTTCTTTGTTCCAGAAATGCGTTGAAAGCTTTCTTTGTTGCAGACATGCGTTGAAAGCTTGCTTTGTTCCAGAAATGCGGTAAATAGCACCCGAATAGTACAGTGGTAAGATGCTCGTCTTCCACCATGAAGGTTGCTGTCAGGGTCCACGGGTTCGATTAAGGAAAGAACATAGAAAACAAGTTCTTCACCTCCCGAGCCCGGGGTGACCAGCGATTCATTTCAAAGGCCTGCTTGGTTCCAGAAATGCATAGATTTGCGCATCCATCCGGAGGCCTGCTTGGTTCCAGAAATGCATAGATTTACGCATCCATAGAAGGACGTCCAACTCAGGACGATTACTTTCTTACAAACATGCGTTCCACCGAAATGCATGTGAGGATTTCTTACCTCTATAAATATGCATACTCCTTAAAATGCGCAGGAGAATTACTTACCCACCAAATATGCATACACACAAGTGTGCCCCTAAGAATGCATTGGTAGAATAATCACCAATCCAATCTACCAGAAATGCAAAAATAATCTACATCGAACAGAAAGCTCAGAAATGCAGCTCAGCTCAGCTTCGGGCATTCCCTAAATGTACTACCGTTTTTCTAGATTTTTTTAAGAGTTTCATTAAGCACAGTTTAAATTTATCAGAGAGAGAACTCAATTTATCGCTTAAGCTTGACATGTTTTCCTTGCCGTTTTCAGGAAACCAGTGTCTTTTCAGAGGGAAGATTAATGAATGGTTTCTTTGGAAGTAAAACAAAGAATTTGTTGAAGTACGGGTTAATTACCGAACTGGAAGACGTGCAACACGGGTTAATAAACACACACAAAAGGAATTACCATTAAAAAGGTAAAGTCTTTCGCTTCAGCCCCTAAAGCTTTCTGGTACAATTTTTGTATAGATTTCCAATCTCCGTTTCCCAGAAACTCGTCTTTGAAACGTTTGTTTGAAAAAAAAAATATATATATTAATCGGATTCCATTGAAAAATTTAACTGAATTTCAATCGGTGAAAACTCATTAAAAACTTGTTTAAATCCATGGAGGTATAAAAAAGCCTAAAAGTTTGAAAAAAAATTAACATTTAAACAGATTCCTCACACACACACACATGGAAATACATGGGTCAAGAGCTCTAGTGCAGTGGTTCTCAACCGGGGGCCACATGGCCTCAGGGGGCCCTAGGATATTCCAGAGGGCCACGGATGAAAATCTGGCAAAAAGGGGAGCCACGGCGGCCTCGAAGAAGTTTGTGGAATTTAAATTTGATTAGTCACTCTGACTAAAAAGAAATTAATTTCAAACACAAAATTCATAGACTATATTTTTCGCAATTTTTCCGCTCTATTCAAGTAACATTAACATGAGGAAGGAAGTAAAAAAAGCGCTGCATGTAATCTCGGTGGGTTTACGACTTCGGGGTGACAGTAGGCCCTGACACAAACTATAGAAGAGGTTTAAAGCAAAATGGAGTAACTGTAAAGACAGAAAGTTGTGTGTGTTCCAAGACTTTTCATTCAAAGAGGGCTGCCATAAAGAAAGCAGACAAAGATTTGTTGGCCATTCATTGACATTCCTTTGAGTGCTGGTAGTAAATGCAATCCAAGAAGTAGATGGGTGAGAAATGAAAGCTTGTAAAAAACCCATCGTTTTCATGCAATTACAGACGGATAGTCATCTAGTTTAGCACAAAGCTATCTTCAACCGGCACTGAGTGGTCTGATCATTGATCATTTTTGTCGCTCCAAGGTCATTTTCTGCACACGAGGGATAATTAGACCGGGACCTGCAATTTATTGCCGATTCCGAACGGCAGGCTTGTTTCGTATACTCATCGAAAGGTTGGTGCGCTAACGCCTCGATGGGGGGATTCCCTGCGGTAGCAATTTTTTGCTGCAGTCAAGTCGCCATTTTTTGTTGTGCCCTCGTGTCAGGAAAGTTTTCTGACAAGGACGAACCGGGTATCGAACTCGCGGCACCTCTACACCTGAGTGGTCTGATGGGGAATATATTTATAAAAATCGAATAAAGAATGGTTGCTACGGGGTATTTTTTTATGAATTTTTGTGCAGGGGTGTGCCAACCCATTGCCTCTACTGGAAAGAAATAAAGTCGAATTCGTTATAACGAACTCCAAGGGACCAAATCATACACGAGGAAAAATACCCGCGAAATTAAATTTTTTAAAACTACATTGCTGTATAACTTCAAAAACTGTAATTGCATAAAATTACTGTGATTTCAATCGCAAGTATTCATGTGTCATTCCTTTCAATTTAACAGGAAAAACGTAATTTTAAACATATTTAAGACGGTCTTAACGTCAATAGGTTTGTTGATTGGTTTCTATAAGCAATCCAAGCAGATAATGTATTGGGACTTCCTCTAAGATTGACACCACATCTTTAAAGTTTTTTTAATCTATACTGTAATGCTTCCTATTAACTGCCCTACTACGTAAGCCTGCTGCTGGCCTACTACTGGCCTGCAACATCCCAAATAATCTCAATGTAATTTTCCTATCCTGCAAGAACAATGTTGTGGACATCTAAAATGGCGTATGACTACATTTAAAGCAATTTAAATCCGTTTATTTTGAGACTCATTGCATCTGCTGATTTCTCAGAAAAGTGCAATAAATTCTCACGTAAGTCTTCACTTTGAAATGTCCATAACCGACCGGCTCAATGCGTATCTTTGTATCTGTCAACCTAAAATTTATGGTTTTTAGTGTTGATAATACGCATGCAAAACCAATTCAGTGACGCGTTTTCACAATCTGCAAAAACTGCTTGGATTTGATAGTTGGAAATGATGCCTAAATGCCAAAGATTTGGAGTTCGAGTCAAAATGCCAAATAATTGAAATGGTGCTTCGTATAAATGAAATATTTTGATATTGAAAGCTATATATACATTAATCGTAACCATAGTCAAACGTCTCATAAATGTGAAATTTTGTCATAAAACTAAGAGTGAGGCGCGAATCCCCTTGCGCACAAGTGGAATTCCGAGGCATTTACGCACAACCGAGCCCCCTCTAGGCCATTTTTCTCTTTTTCTCCCCCACCCTTTCTCCCTTTTGTTTCCTTCCTATATTTATGAAAGTAAAATGACATAATCATAATCATAAAATGACATAATCATAATCATAAAATGGCATAATCATACTCATAAAATGACAATCATAATCATAAAATGACAATCATAATCATAAAATGGCATAATCATAATCATAAAATGGCATAATCATAATCATAAAATGACATAAATCATAAAATGACATAATCATAATCATAAAATGACATAATCATAATCATAAAATGACATCATCATAATCATAAAATGACATAATCATAATCATAAAATGACATCATCATAATCATAAAATGACATAATCATAATCATAAAATGACATAATCATAATCATAAAATGACATAATCATAATCATAAAATGACATAATCACGTAAAAAGGGCCGTTTTCAGATCAAATTGCAAAAGTTCAATTACTTTAGTGGAAAAATATCAGATTTTTTTTTTGGTGGGGAATACAGTCCCATGTAAACTTATCCGGGGGATTAGAAAAGTTTTCGTTAAAACGATATTTTTCCCCGTTATAACGGTCTTCGTTAAAACGGGAGTCGACTGCATTTCGTCTCAAACTATTTTTTTACGTGAATATGCAGACTGAATGGGTGACAGGGCGTATGGCACTACTTGCGAGCCGTTAGTCTTGAAGACATACCCAACTAGAAAAAGTATCCAAATCACGTGTCCAACTCAGATATGCCATTCATGTTGTAAGGGGGTTGTATAGTTATAAAATAAAAATAAAAACAACCCTTTATACCGTCCCCGTGTGCCAAAGAACCCAATTAAGAGGTTGTCGCTCTGTCTTTTCCGATGGCGACTAAAATAATTGCACGTTTCTACGTGCAATATTCACCGATATATGCGAATTCGAAAAATTGAGGAAATTTGGGGAAAAAAACAGCGTTAAATGCGGGTAAAATGGTTTCCCCGCATTTAATGCTGATTTTTTTCCAACCTTCTTCGAATATCTCAGTGAATATTGCACTTAGAAACGATGATTTTGTTTTTTGTTGGAGACTGGGAAACAACTTTCCAATTGGGTTTTGAGGCACAGGGTGTCCCCATAAAAAGTTAACACTTTTATTTTAATAACTATGTAACCCCTGGCAACATGAATCAAATATCTGAGTACTACACATTATTCGGGTACTTTTTCCAACTGGAAGTATGCCTGTAGGAGCATTGGTTCGCCAGTAAAATGCCATATGCCCCGTCACCGGGATCCGAAACTTTCGCCCCCGACATCTCGCCCCTGGAACGTTTCGTCCCCCGGAAATTTCGCCCCTGACATTTCGCTCCGGTACATTTAGCCCCTGGTGCGTTTGGCGCCCCCGAAAAATTCACACCTGATATTTCACCTGCCCTGAACGTATGAGTGATTGACTGTATGAGTGACCGTGTGAGTGAATCGAGTGACCGTACGAGTGACCAAGTGAGTGTGACATTGACTGTAGGAGTGCGTTAGTGACCGTACAAATGACTAAGCGAGTGGCAGAATGACTCACCACGTGAGTGACCGTATCAACTAGTGTGCAATTGACTTTATGAGTGAATGACCGTATGAGTGACCACGTGACTGACCAAATGGCCCTATGAGTGGCCAAATGAATGACCACATGAGCGACCAAGTGATTGGCTGTGTGAGTGATCAAGTGAATGATTGAGAGATTGACCGTGTTAGTAATCAAGGGAGTTACTGAGCGATGAAACGTTCGAGTGAATGAATGACCAAGAGTAAGTGACCGATTAAATATTGTGTAAGTTTCCAAGTGAGTGACTGAGTGATTGAGCATATGAGTGACCAAAGGAGAGACTGAGTTATTAACCGTATCAGTGACCGAGTGACTGACCGAATGGACGTATGAGTGACCAAGTGAATGACCGCATGAGCGACCAAGTGATTAACTGTATGAGTGATCAAGTAAGTGATTGAGGGATTGACTGTGTGAGTGACCAAGGGAGTTACTGAGCGATGGCACGTTTGAGTGAATGAGTGACCAAGAGTGAGTGGCCGATTAAATGTTTGTGTAAGTTTCCAAGTGAGTGACTAAGCGTATGAGTGACCAAGGGAAATACTGAATGATTGAGCGTATGAGTGACCGAGTGGCTGACGGAATGAGAGACCGAATGAATGCTTTAATAAATTTCTGAGTGATTGAGCATATGAGTGATCAAGGGAGAGACTGAGTGATTAACCGTATGAGTGACCGAGTGACTGACCCAATGACCGAATGAGTGACCGAGTGAGTGACTGTATATGTGGCCAGGTGAGTGACGGTACGAGTGTCCAATCCAAGTGAGTGATCAAGGGACTGAACGTGTGAGTGACTAAGGGAGTTACTGAGTGATGGAACGCATAAGTGAATATGTGACCAAGTGAGTGACCAATTGAGTGGCTGCATGAGTGACCGAAAGATTGATAAAGTGAATGACGATTGATGCGGTACGTTGAGCATATGAGTGACCAAAGGAAAGACTGAGTAATTAACCGTATGAGTGACCGAGTGACTGACCGAATGAGTGGCCAAGTGATTAACTGTATGAGTGATCAAGTAAGTGATTGAGGGATTGACTGTGTGAGTGACCAAGGGAGTTACTGAGCGATGGAACGTTTGAGTGAATGAGTGACGATTGATTGATAACGAATGTATGATTGAACCACTGAGCTATTGATTGATTGACAAAGTGAGCGATTGAGTGGTTGACAAAGTGAGCGATTGAGTGATTGACAAAGTGCGAGGGTGGAGTGTCTGCAAAGATGTTACGAAGCACTGAGTGACCAAGTGACTCACACTTTAATGGATCCTTAGAATTTGTGGAATTTTCAGTTGAAGCATAAAATATTTTTCCCCAAATTTACGTTGCTGCAAAATTTTTCAATATAAGAAGAGGTATTACCCCGTCCCGAACAAAAACATTAAAATCCCCCCCCCAAAGAGGTACCTTTTCCCTCCCCTCCTAGATATCCAGATGGGTTCAAATAAAAACCTTCATACTTAGGTTCACCATGCGTCATCGAGGAGAATGCAGGAAATTGCAATGCTGAATGCGGCTCATCACTAAATTTTGCCAAAAATTGCAATTTATTGCACTTATATGATCACTAACAGGGTCAGGGCAGGTGAAATGTCCGGGGGAAAATTTATTTAATTTCATTTTCATTTCTTAACTCGATCACTCATATATTCACTCACTTGATCACTCGTATATTCACTCACTTGATCACTCATGTGGTCACTCAATTGGTCACTTGTACCATCATTCATATGTTCACTCATATGGTCACGCGTACAATCAGGCAGGTGAAATGTCAGGGGGTAAATTTCCGATTCACTTGATTACTGGCTGGATCACTCATATGGTCACTCACTTGGTCACTCGTACCATCATTCATATATTCACTCATACGGTCACGCGTACGGTCAAGGTAGGCAAAATGACAGGGGGGGGGGATCAATTTCCGATTCGCTTGATTACTCACTGAGTAACTCATATGATCACTCACTGGGTCACTCATATGGTCAGGGCAGCTGAAATGGCCGGGGGAAAATTTTCAATTCACTCGATCACTCATGTATTCACTCACTTGGTCACTCATGCGGTCAGGGGAAGCAAAATGTCACGAGTAAATGTCCAACTCACTCGATCACTTCTGTGATCACTCACTTGGTCTCTTGTACCATCATTCATATGTTCACTCATATGGTCACGCGTATGATCAGGGCAGGTGAAATGTCGGGGGAAAAATTTCCGACTCACTTGATTACTGACTGGGTCACTCACTTGGTCATTCATATGGTCACTCACTTGGTCATTCATATGGTCACTCACTTGGTCATTCATATGGTCACTCACTTGGTCATTCATATGGTCACTCACTTGGTCATTCATATGGTCACTCACTTGGTCATTCATATGGTCACTCACTTGGTCATTCCTATGGTCGCTCATATGGTCACTCACTTAGTCACTCGTACCATCATTCATATGTTCACTCATACGGTCACTCATATGGTCAGGGAAGGTGAAATGTCCGGGGGAAAATTTTCAATTAACTCTATCACTCATATATTCACTCACTTGGTCATTCCTATGGTCACTCATATGGTCACTCACTTAGTCACTCGTACCATCATTCATATGTTCACTCATACGGTCAGGGAAGGTGAAATGTCCGGGGGTAAATTTTCAATTAACTCTATCACTCATATATTCACTCACTTGGTCACTCATGCGGTCAGGGGAAGCAAAATGGCACGAGTAAACGTCCAACTCACTTGATCTCTCATGTGGTCACTCACTTAGTTACTTGTACCATCATTCATATGTTCACTCATACAGTCACGCGTACGATCAAGGCAGGCGAAATATCAGAGATAAATTTCCAAATTTACTTAATTACTCACTGATTCACTCATATGGTCACTCACTGGGCCACTCATATGGTCAGTGCAGACGAAATGTCAGGGCGAGATGTCAGGGGCGAAATTTCCGGGGGCCAAATGTACCGGGGACGAAACATGCCAGGGGCGAGATGTCGGGGACGAAAAAAAAACTAAATTCTTCTCATTCAGCTTTGCTCCTTATAAACAAAGCCTATAAACTGACCTGAAAAGATCGAACTTCCAGTTCAGTAATTTCTTCGAGACCCAAGGAGACATCCAAAACAAAGGACCTCCACATAAGCAGACGACAATTAAGATCTTAAAATGTGAATTTTTTCCGCACTCCGCTTTATAGTAATGTGCTGCCATCTAATGTCAAATTTAAAAGTGACTCATGTGGTGATGATGAAGTTCAAAGTAAAAAAAACTATATTCTTTATTCCGCTCTGTTCCTTACAAACAAAGCTCGTAAACTGAACTGGAAATTCAAACTATAAGTTCGGTTATTTTATTTGAGCATAAGGAGACGTCCAAAACAAAGCACCTCTTAATGAGCAGACGACAGACAAGAAGTCGGTTCCCTGCAAGCTTAGCTCACAAACAGAACTGGAAGTTCGAACTGCCAGTTCAGTAATTTCTTCAGGACACAAGGAGACCTCCAAAACGAGTAACCTGGAGAGAAGCAGACGACAGAGATTATACACTGAGTTTTAAGTAAACTTTCTTTATAGCTCAGTATGATCCATCGAGCTTATATTACGGGAGCGAGCATCCAGCCGCCGCGACGTCGTCTACGTCTAATGCAAGGATACCACGTGATCCGGTGAAAACAAACACGACCCTCCCATAGAGATCAATGTTAAAATTGCCGATTTTAACGTAGAATTGCGGAAATTTAGTAAGGTTTTCCGCCGCATCAATAATTTTAAAAATTGAATTGAATTCTCGATTTTCGAAATATTGAGTTCGCTTAGAGATACGAAGCCCAGGAAATGAAATATAAATTAATTAGCCAGACCCACTTTTGAGGTTGATATCCATGCAATGACATTGATTTCAGCTTTTTATTTATATCTCAAGCACGAAAATGGCAATTAATGTCTCCGTATTGTCTTATATTATCCAATTGCATCAATCCGTATAGTTTAGGATGTTTTGAAATTAATTATGGAATTATTTCTTTATTAATTATTATTTCTTTATTAATTATTATTTCTTTCATTACTTATGGAATAATTGCTTTAATCAATTCTGGATTTGTTTCTTTAATTATTTCTGAAATTATATTTGATTAACGCTGATATTATTTCTTTTACTAATGTTGGAATTATTTCTTTTACTAATGTTGGAATTATTTCTTTTACTAATGTTGGAATTATTTCTTTTACTAATGTTGGAATTATTTCTTTTACTAATGTTGGAATTATTTCTTTTACTAATGTTGGAATTATTTCTTAGTTGGATTCTGAAATTACATCTCATTAATTCTGGCATTATCTCTTTCATTAATTTTGGAATTATATCTCATTAATTTTGGAAGTATCACTTTTTCATTAATGCTGGAATTATTTCTTTCATTAATTCTAAAATTTTTCTTTCATTAATTTTAGAACTATCTTTCACTTTAATTCTGGAATTACCGCTTTTATTAATTTTGGAATTATCACTTCATTAATGCTCAAATTACTTCTTTCATCGATTTTGGAATTACCTCTTCCATTAATTCTATAATTTCCTTTCATTATTAATACTGAAATTATCACTTTCATTTATTTTGGAACTGAAATTATCTGTATCATTAAAATGAACTTTTCTTTCATTTATTCTGGAATCATCTTTCATTAATTCTGAATTATCTTTCATTAAAGCTGGAATTGTCCTCTTTCGTTGTTTTCATAAATTAAAAATTCATCAAATTAAATTCAAACATACTTATATACTTCAGACAATTTTTGAATAAATATCTTCTAATGGAAAAACGGGCTTTGGGGGGGGGGGGGAGTAGAAAATTATTCATGTTCCCAGAGGGGGCCATAGGAATACGAAATGGTTGAAAGGGGGCCATGGACAAAAAAAAGTTGAGAACCACTGCTCTAGTGCAGGGGTGAAAACCATTTCCAGTCCGCGGACCGGATAAGCGGTATTTCAGTCGCTCGAGGGCTAGAAACTTGCATGTTTAGGTGACCATATGACCCATATTTTACGGAACATTTATTTAAATTTGGACATTCTAACATTTTAATAAAATTTTCTATTTACTTTTATATTCAACGAGGCTTAATTCAACTTTTAAAATCCAAAATATATCAAGATTTTTTCATGGCTTATTCATAATCAGAATAAACTATGGCGGGGCCGGATAGGTAGTGCTCGAGGGCCGATGTTAGCCCTCCTCATGGAAATGCATGGTCAAGAAAGCCTTAAAAACTATGCTCTAGTATAGGAGTGCAGCCGCTGCGGTGGTCGAGTGGTCATAATGACGGACTCGCACGATCTCTCCATTAAAAAGTCTCGCCACAGATTGCAACAGGCCTTCAACGAAACATTTATTCAATCATTACACTTCACTCATAGTTAGAAAAACTGGTGGCAGATGGCAGCACTACACATAACAAGCATTACACAGAAACAAACTTCACGGCAGGTTTCACTGCACGTACACGCATATTCCCACATGTACCGATTCGTTAGAGGTTCCGCAGAGGAATATGGACGAGGTGCGTGTGTGGTTTAGTAGTAGTTGTATAGGAGTGCACGAACCAACATTTATACAAGCACAGTGTTGTCTATTACCTTCAAAGTCCCATACGGGCAGTAGAGAGGGGCAAGGAAGGACCCTTCAAGGGGCAAGGAATCAGCACAAAACTTAAATTCCGGTCTGGTCTGATGGATGCATATCATATCATGGAAAATTCAGGAGTTAAAATGTACAATAAAAAGAAAACTACAATTATTATACTGAAATCCAGAACTTCACTAGTTAACGATGATTTTAGAGGTAAAATTAAAATTCTTTTTGCTTTGCATTCGATCAAGGAGAAACTATCAATTTATCTACTATTAAAACCTTCCTAGAAATAACAGAATTTTCCATCAAAATAGTAGAAATTCACTCAATTCTAAACTCGTTATTCTTTAGATTTTTTTCTCCCCCAGAGTCATAGCTATTCGCGTATAATGACATCACATATATATAGGCAGAAAGGAAGTATGGAGATATTCACAGAGAAGCGAAATTGAATTAACTCTTTATTTTCAAGCCGCAGAAGCAAATTCAATGAAAAAGTCTGTTTTTAAAACAACAACAAAAGAAAATAGTAAATTTTACGGGTAACCATCGTTTGTCCCATGAGTGGGAGAAAAAAGCAGCTTCTATATAACTTCATATATATACACAACGCAAGAAATTCCATTTCCTAAGGGAATTTTTTTAAATTTTTATATTTTAACCCGTCCGTTCAAAGCAAACGTGACCAAAATAACGCGAAGTTGAAATTCCGTCTCGCGTCCAAAATAAACCGAACACCTTTTTTTCGTTTGCTGTATAAATTCCTTAAGAAATAACACCGAAAAAAAATTTGTTTCTTTGTTGGAAAAATTCCGAAAATGGAAATTATATACGAGTAAATTTCTCTGAAGATATCCCCGAAATACCTATTGTCAGTATCTACATTTATGCGAGGATCGTGATCCAAAAAATTCGGGGATGACAGAAATATTTGGGTTCGTATTTATTTTTCAGAAATATGTGCCGAGAATATCTACGTCTACGTTTGAAACGTTTTGGTTGGTAAAAATTAGAATTTGAAAATGAAAATTTACCCATTAAATCTTATTTAAATGTGTATTTTTTTCCCGTAAAATTCATCGGAAACTGTGGTTCCCAACGTATGGTAGACGGTATGGGACGTGTCATTCTCAAGGGGAGCCGTTCAAGTATTACGCCATCATCGATCGAGGGGGAGGGGGGGGATTTGGATAATGCTTACGTCGGCAACCACCCTTTATGAAAATATGAGTTAGGATTCGGAGGGGCAGAGCTGATGACGAAATTTTTGCTGACAAGGGGGGTAGGGGGGTCAGCGTTTTACTGACTTTTGCTGACTGTGGGGGGGGGGGGGGGGAAAGGGGGTCAAAAATGGCTAAAAATTTGCTTACGTAATACTTGAACGGCCCCAAGGGTGCGAGAAAATCAGCAATGGCGGGTAAAAACGAGTCAAGTTATTTGAAGAATTAGAATCATTGACTACGTCATCACAATACAGGAGAGGGTATGCAAGCTCCTGCACATTTCTGGTGAAAAGCTAGTTGTCTACGGTTTCTGGGAAAAAGAGAGTTTTTTTATATATTATTTTAGAGATAAGCATTATATCTACGCTCCTGAGTAAAAGAAAGTTATCTACACATTTCTTCAAATATCACAGTATTTATATACGTGTCTCTGGGGATAAGAAAGTTATCTACGCATTCTTGAGTACAAACAAGTTATGAACGCATTCCTGAGTATAAGAAAGTCATCTATGCATCTCTGGGGATAAAAAAGTTATCTACGCATTCTTGAGTAAAAGTAAGTTATCTTCGCATCTCTGGGGATAAGGAAGTTTTCTACGCATTCCTAAGTATAAGCTATATAGTTATGTACGCATTCCTGAGTATAAGCGGGGATGGTACGCATTACGCATTCCTGAGTATAAGCGGGGATGGTACGCATTACGCGTGCCTCGTATGCATTTTTAGGGACGAAATATCTTCCTGAGCACTTCAAGGAGCACGTATATTCATAGAAAAGAAATCTTACTACGCATTACTAGGGATACGCAGACCTGTTAATTTCAGGGGGGATGAAGTTATATATATTTGGATGTAATAAACCCTCCTACGTATTCCAGCTGTACGCATATGTATAGGCAAGTCAAGTCTTACTACACATTTCTCGTGATACGCAGGCTTACCCATCTCTGTTGGTAAGCGAGCCTTCCACGTATTTGAAGGGATACGTTTGCCCTGGACACATTTCTGGGAGCAAAGAAGCATTTGCTCCCAGCCTCTACTCCAATATATTTCTTTTGATTTGCAGACCTTTGCATTTCTGAGAGTATAAGTAAACTTTCTGCACATTTCACACAAGCGATACGCTGAGCTACGCAATTCTTATGTAAACAAGGTTGATACACGTCTGAAGGTATACGCAGACCTACGAATTTCGTAGAACAAGCAAGATTTTATGCATTTGAAGAGATAAGTACGCTCTAGACGCCTTTTTTGGGGATTACGGAAGTCTTCTACGCATTTGAAGGGATACGTTCACCTTGGAGGCATTTCTGGACACATCTCTGAGCTTTTGACACATTTGAAGCCTGCACGCATTTTCAAGAGTAAGCAGGTCTACGTATTTGTAGTGATACGCACATTCTAGACGCATTTCTGGGAGTGAGCAAGCTTTTGACGACTTCGAAGTGATACGCATGCCCCTAGACTCAATTCAAGGGACACGTGAAAGCTGGAACCACAACACTGAACCAAAGTTGAAGATTACTCATGAGAGACTAGTATAGAAAATAATGATTTTCTTTGGGTTCCCCATAACATACACGCCGTATTACTCCTAAGCCATCTTGGTTATCAAATGGTTTTGCTATCTATTAATACTCCGTGTATGCCACGTATGCCCTGGATGTTTTCTCAGCAATACACAAGTCTTTCTACGTATTACAAGGGATACGTTTGCCCTGGATGCATTCCCCTCGAGCTTGAAAAATTGACAACCACTGAACTAAAATAAGGAATTTTTCATGAGAAATTCGTATGAGAAAAATGATTTTCATTGGATTTCATAAGACGCACCGCGTAGCTACTCAGCCATTTTGGTTGTCTAATGGTTTCGCTATAAATACCCTGTGTTACCCGGGGTATACTCACAGCTGCATTGAAATCCAAGGCAGTCCCAATAGCTTCATTAACAAAAAAAAAACATAATATAAAATAATCTTTTTTAAGGATTATCAACTGAATTTCATATATAACTTTTTTAAACTGACTCAAGCAAGGACTAATCATGACTTTTAGGATACTGTGTTGGACGGGGACTACACATGCGTACTTAGATGGATAGTCTCATCTCCCATGCATTATAGGATCCTTTCGGCAAACAATGGCGACGGTCAAACAAGATATTTTCTTCACATCTTCCCACTGAAAAATGAGATCCCGCGTCCTTTCTCTATAATTAACTTTCTAAATCCAGTCGTTAACTCTTCGCCCAGTGTTCGAAGTGTTCTAAAACTTCTTAGCAGTAATGATAATAATTAATTTGGATCGCGTCCGTTTGGTTCAAGGGGGGGGGGTGTGCGGAAGAGACGGAGGTTAGTCTCGAGACTAATGACGGGAGCCTCTGCAATCCGAGAGGGAGATTAATGAGTGAATTATTAAAGAGCTTATCCTCTTGCAACTTCTGCCGCCTTGACTCGTCTCCCCCTCTCGGAAGCTTATCTTTTAAACTTCTCTCTCTCTCTCTCTCTCTCTCTCTCCTGGACGTCAAATGCCGGATAAAAGCGGAGGAAAACGTTCCGCGAATATTTTCCACTTTATCTCACAAATTCAGTCGCTTTGGTTCCAGTCGGGAGTTTGTTGCACGGGCTTACGCGACCGTGATCTTTCTAAAAGGCGGGACTTGGGCGCCAAATATCGATAATAATATCGATGTTTGACGTGGAGAATAATTTATCCGAGATTAATTTTTTTGTTTTATCCGAAATCGAAGAAAATAAGTTCCGAAATCGATTGGTTTTTTTTTTTTTCCGAAATATCTATTGAAATAATTCATCATGTTGATTCTTACTAAGATAATACGGTCTTAATATTTCATGTTAGGTGGAGATTAACTTGATTGTTAGTGGGTGATTTATTGCTTTGAAGTTCGTGCCGAGGTGTGAGAGAGCTTTTTAATCGATAATTTTTCAATGAAATTGTTCAGAAAGTTTTCTTGTTATTGTGAATATATGCGTGTGGTTTTTCTTCACGTGGAGGTTGTGTCATGTGCATGGATTGAGTCTTGAAAAAGAATCATGTTTGCGTGTACGTTTTCTCATATTTTTCTTCTTGGAATTAATGATTAATTGCGATGCACGAAAGATTATTAAATGCAATTTTTACATGAAAATCATGCTAATATTGTTTAACTTTTTATATAATGCATACTTTTTTTTGTCAATGCAGTGAAGGAAATTTTATATGTTCGAATTGAATTAAATTGAATTTGGATACACGCTAGTGAGCCTGCATTTCATACGTACGCTTTTGTGTATAAATTTCAGGTGAACGCACTGCCACTTAATTTCACGCTGATAAATTCCATATAGAAATACAAATGCAATTGAAATGCAAGGCCACAACAGGCAAAATGCCCAATGAGGTGCCTGAGAAAAAGATGCCCATAACGAATATTGATGTCATATATTTCCTAAAATACGCAACTGCCAACTAGCCGCTATGGTGGTCGAGTGGTCATAGTGACGGACGTATTAATATTTCACGATCCATCCGTTAAAAACTTTGAACACTTCAATCTACCCCCTCCCCCCTCAAACACCTGTGTTCTTCCAATGTAAACATATTCAAAAAAATCAAGTCTCACTTCATAACTCAAGTCCCGTGTGCCAACAAGGACAAGCGTAGCTGTCCGCACACACACACAAGGGCCACTAAATTTCATATGTGTGTGAACGCAAACGAAGCCAAGTTTCAGATAAACACTCTCGTGCTTAAAAATTTTAAATTTGGCTCGTGCGTCAGCTGGCTATATCCAATGGCTATAGGTGAGATGACCTGCTTCAGTGACGTCACGAGCTTCGCGCGTAGGCCTTCCACCGTAGATCGTGTCGGCTAAATTCAGATGAGCGCAAATGCATCAAAGTTCCAGGCGTTGGCAAGTGCATCTAAATCTCAGATAAACTCATGCGCAGTTCGATTTGACAAGCACGCCATTTAAATTCAGCTGCACGTAACTGCCGATAAATTCAATATGCATGCAAGGGCCGCCAAATAACTACCGATAAATTCAAGAGCCACTAAATTAGATATGCATGCAACAGATTCGCCAAGTTTGAGATTTATACAGAAGCGCCAATTGGCATCTTGCCCAAGAAGCACGAATATGAAATGTCCTTGGGAAAAGAAAAGAACGTGGAAAATTACGTTTGAATGTGTGTTGACTCTACCCATGTCACTCTATGTGCAGTGTTTCTCAACCGCCGGGCCGCCCTGGTGACATAATTCATAACCAGGCCGCGAATGATCAGGCGTTCCATTTTTTCCTCATTCATTTTCCGTTAGTCTTGCGTTTGACTGAGCCTTCCACTCACAAAAATGAATGAAACCGGGCCGCGGGCTTACCAAGGTTGAGAATTCACCGCTCTATGGAAGTTATTTTCCTAAAATGTTTTGTAACATGCCTTTCGATGGGGATACACATTCGTGTGTTTCATGCAAAACTTAGATACTAAAATAAGGTATCCAACCAGCTGATAAAAAAAAAGTGTAAATTTTTCACATTCGTGCTTCTAGCATGAGGGGGGGGGGGCGATATCGTACGGTACCAACATGAAATTCAATCAGTGCTTACATGAGAAAAAATGGTGTTAAAAAGATAGACCTCAAACTCAAAAAAGACATCCATCAATCAATATCGATCCATTCCGACATGATTTTTCGTGTCTAATAAACTCGTGTATTCATTACCATGGTTTATAGTCATATGACAACTTACGAAGAATATTCATAATAAGCACAGGGTGTCCCATAAATTTTGAATAATGAGAAAAAAATTACAGGGGACAAGTAGACGGAATGACTAGTAGCGAAAAGTGCGTTTCTGGGCCGTAGAAGCTCCTATGAGCTAACACTAATTTCTCTACTACTGTCCATGGGAGCTTCTACGGCTCAGAAACGCACATTTCACTACTACTGGAATGAGCCCTTAGACTTGTCAAAGATTCGGATTATTTTCTGATACAAGAAAAAAAATTGGTTAGAATTTTCTCCGATAGGTGGCATTGAGTGCGGGACGTGTTTTTTTCATAACAAGGTAATTAATGGTCCCTTTAAAAGACGATGGGAATCCACAACTAGCTCGTGAACAGATTCTTCTTAGATCCGGATTACACTATAAAAGTTTTATAAAAGTTCTTTTATAAACTTGAAAAACGCAATCAATAAGTTTATCGGTTACAATCGAGCAAACCGATAAGTTATCGATGGGATTTGTCAAAGTTTAAAATAATTTTTATATATTGTAATTCCGTCCTTATACATACGAAAGTGAATGTTATTCGAATTGCGGCTTTGTTGCATTATTATGTATCTCTGATCGGGATTACATTATAAAAGTTAAAGTAGAACATTGATTATCGGAATACCGATCAACCGAAAGCGTTCCAGACGGCAAATGTGACGCCGTCCAATTGCTGTCTTCGAAACGTTTGCGAGAATTAGTGTCAAAACAAAACGAGTCTTGGCTCAGAAAGCAAAAGAAAATTTTGGCTATTTCCCTAAACTGTAGGCCTACTTTAACGGCCATTTTGAACTTGTCAAGCTAGGCTAGTTAGTTCTTCGTGTTATTTTTGAGACGTGTAGTACAGAATATGTACAGTTATGTGTTTGGTATCATTGTTTCTGTTTCATATTGCTCCTATGGCACTGGTACAATTTTTTTTTTTTCGTTTGTGATCGGTTATCTGAAAAACCAGTTATCCGAACACCCACCCCCCAGTCCCCAATTGTTTCGGATAATCAATGTAATCTCCAATGTAACCACTAAGCTTATCTGTTGCATTTGCTCCAATGTAACCGCTAAGCTTATCCTTTGCATTTTTCAAGCTTTACGAACGATTTTTTTACGAAAATTCTATAGTATATAATACTGACCCTTGAAAGACTGCGATGTTTACGCCACTGGTATTAATGAAAGGCACATATGGTGAGCATTCTTTAGTGAAAACAAATGCCTGCTGTATAATCCAGTTGTTGTTTTTTTTCATGTATTTTGATAACGTAGAGTCACCTATCGGCAAAAATCTTCACTAAGTTTCCTTCGACTCCTCGACAAGTCTCGAGAGCAAACGGCACCCTCTTACGTCAATATTTCGTTTTTTATGCCTTTCTTTTTACAAAACCCGTTCCAAATTTATGGGACACCCTGTATATATAAGTTGTATATTATTTATTATATTAATTTTTTTTTTGATTTTCGATACTCTCAGATATAAAAAAGACAATCGCTTTCATGAAAAGCGTCTTCATGACTTTAACAAAAAAAAAAAAAAAAGTAATAACAAAGCAATATAAAGGAGGGTTGATGCCCTACTTAACTCATGGCAGGAGTTTATTGCTCGGCATTAAGGCACTCAGTTTTGGGGAAATTTCTCCGAGAAATCTCAGTTCACAGATTCGAGAAATTTCGATAATTGTGGAATCGAGTATAAAGAGGGGGGAGGAAAATGGTGATTTTTCTTCCCCCTCGATATCCACTTAGTTAATGATTCACTTTCTCGGCTGACTGTGAAATCGACTCGCGCTTAAAAGCCGATCTATTGCCCAGGCGATCAACGATTCCATTTTCTCTCAGTAGTAATGCGTATTATTGTGGATATACAGCCGGAGAAAAAAAAAAAAATTGTGGAATCCGATGGCGTTGCTAATATATCGCAGGAATTGGGAATTAACGTTCTGAGACTAATATATAGTCTTTGGAAAAAAATATATATAAGAGTATATCACATCATTGAACTTTTGTGTTTCATCGCGCCATTTGGGGGATATCTTTAAGCGGATCGTCATTATAACGCTCTCCATCCATATAATGTTGTTTCCGTGAATTCTCCCTAAGAAACAAATGTATTCCCTTCAACCCCCCCCCCCCTCTCCTCCTTATAATGCGTAGAAATGTGACATTTCAGAGGGTGGAATTATGTTAAGGTGGAATATGGTGAAATTGCTGGCGGGGAATTTGTTCTCGGTGAATTTTCTGGACACGTAAATCACGCAAATCGAGGAAAAATTCAACGCAACGTCACTGAGGACGGTATTGACCGACATGGTTTAAACTATAGTCACAATTTTTTTGATAAGAGATCGACACGGATTGGTTAAATTCAGGTTTTTAACCAATCTATATTGATCTCTTATCCAAAAATTGTGACTACAGTTTAAACCATAGTTTCCCAACCTTTTTTGTCCCATCGCCCCCTTCTTCAGAAATTTTTTTCTCCCATCGCTCCCCCAACGCAATCTAACCCATAGGATCCTATGTTATACCCGTAACTTCTACCGCCCCCCTGGAACATTCCATCGCCCCCCGGGGGGTGGTAACGCCCACGTTGGGAATTACTGGTTTAAACCATGTCAGTGAATACGGCCTAAATAGAAGAATCATAAACTCAGAATTGATCAAAATCAAACGAGGTGGCTATACATGCATACTCGGCTATGAATTGTTGGCGAAAAGTTGTTGTTGGTGAATTTCCCAGCGGTAAATTGTTGGCGGACAATCACTGTCGAAGAATTTTTCCGGCTGCAAATTGTTGGCGGTGAACTCTCCGGCTAGAATTGCTGGCGGTGAATCGCTCTCTGTGAATTTTCCGCACGCTACCGTAAAAATTACGCAAAACACAGAAAAATTCAAAGCAAGTTGCTCGAAATCAGAACAGATATCGAAATACAAGAGTCATAATCTCAGACTGGGTCGAACGAGGTGGCTATACATGTATACTCGGCTATGAATGCTTTTTCGAGTGTGAATTGTTGACGGTAAATTGTTGTCAGTGAATTTTCCGGCAGTGGAATCTTGACAGTGAATTTCGCGGCGGTGAACTGCTGGAGGCAGGGCCGTCTTAAGAGCATCATGGGCCCCCGGGCCAAGTGATTTTTCTGAGGCCCTATCAGGCAAATTCTCCAAAATTTGAACTAATTCTCATTTTTGTGAGGCCCCTCTTCTCCTGAGGCCCCCGGGCCGTGCCCGGGTGGGCCCATGCGTTAAGACGGCACTGGCTGGAGGTGAGTTTCCTGCTGTGAATTGTTGGCGAAAAGTTGTTGTGTATTGGTAAATTTCCCAGCGGTAAATTGTTGGCGGACAATCACTGTCGAAGAATTTTTCCGGCTGCGAATTGTTGGCGGACAATCACGGTCGTAGAATTTTTCTGGCTGCGAATTGTTGGCGGTGAATCACTCTCTGTGAATTTTCCGCACGCTACCGTAAAAATCACGCAAAACACAGAAAAATTCAAAGCAAGTTGCTCGAAATCAGAACAGATATCGAAATACGAGAGTCATAATCTCAGACTGGGTCGAACGAGGTGGCTATACATGTATACTCGGCTATGAATGCTTTTTCGAGTGTGAATTGTTGACGGTAAATTGTTGTCAGTGAATTTTCCGGCAGTAGAATCTTGACAGTGAATTTCGCGGAGGTGAACTGCTGGAGGTGAGTTTCCTGCTGTGAATTGTTGGCGAAAAGTTGTTGTGTATTGGTGAATTTTCCAGCGGTAAATTGTTCGCGGACAATCGCAGTCGAAGAATTTTTCCTGCTGCGAATTGTTGGCGAAAAGTTGTTGTGTATTGGTGAATTTCCCAGCGGTAAATTGTTGGCGGACAATCACTGTCGAAGAATTTTTCCGGCTGCGAATTGTTGGCGGACAATCACGGTCGCAGAATTTTTCTGGCTGCGAATTGTTGGCGGTGAACACTCCGGCTAGAATTGCTGGCGGTGAATCGCTCTCTGTGAATTTTCCGCACGCTACCGTATAAATCACTCAAAACACAGAAAATTTCAAAGCAAGTCGCTCTAAATCAGAACAGATACCGAAATAGAAGAGTCATAAACTCAGACTGGATCAAACGAGTTGCCTATAACATGCATACATATACTAGACGCTCTCCTTCACAAAGGTAACCTTTTCACATCTATTAGTCTGGATTCATCCTTTCTTGCCGATTATCCGGCCGTCTTTTACAACTTCAATTAGCGGAAGGGGGGAGGAAAGGCAAATGCATTCCTTTTCAAGAGGTAAAAGGCGATGCCGATGAGAGAGAAGTGATTCTTTCCTCTATATAATGAAAATCTCCAGGAAAACCTACCGCCCTCCCTTTTCCCACAAAAGAATTGATTCATCAGTTCTATTTACGACGTCGATGGATATATGTAAGATGAAGGGGTGCGCCGGGGGGACGGCCCTTAACCCCCCCCCCCCTTCCACCCGACGTTGTTAATTTCCTGGTTTCCTCTTATTTTGCATAAGAATCGTCTAATCTAAAAGGACGGAAGGAAGCATTCTCTCTCTTTCTCTGGATGGGAATGGAATTTTTCTACTCTCCGCCCCCCCCCCTCCCCTCGCCCCCAAATTGCATTTAAATGAATGGAGATGATGACGGAGAGAGCGAAAACGATTAGCGGAGACCTTTTGTTAATTTTCGTTTTAGTCTTTATACTGGTTTCTTTACTCTCGCCATCTATCTATCCATTCCCGTGCAAATTATTCCGGAATGTAAAATTGATAGCAATGGCGTCCGCGTTGCGATGCGCTCCAACATGGATACAATGAGACGAGACCGTGTAATAAATACCGTAATTGGATTTCCAGTCGCGTCGAGGAGATATCTCTGAATTAGGCGACATGTAAATATAATTCGTTAATTGTTCCTCGTGGCCGTTTCCTTTTTTTTGTTCCTTATTCTTGTCTTCGGTTTTATCTCGAGAAAATTACTCTTTCATTTTCCGGAGGGTTTCTTATTAACCGTCGGCGGAAATTTCAATTCTTTTGTGAGAATCCGCGTCGAGTCGCACGATTCTGAGTCACTCGCTCATTCGTTTGATCACTTTACTCGCTCATCTACTCAGTAAGTCTCGCTCACTCACGTCCTTACTCTTTCGTTCTCTTGTATTCATTCATTTGCTCACTCGAGACCACTCATTTCCCCCATTCACTCACTTTCTCCGTCCCCCCGACCACCACTCACTTGCTCATTCACTTACCCATTTGCTCACTCGCTCGATCATATGACTTTTTGGTCACTGTATTCCTTTTCCAACAAATATATTCCAGGGCCCCCAATGAAGGACCCGGGACCCGATTCGCAGAATTTTTAAAACAATTCAACCAGGGCCTCCGAAATGAAACATATCAACTTCCACGTGAGACCCCCCCCCCCCGACCATGAAGCTTGTCGGGCATCCCCTCCGTGAGGGCCACGAAACATTTTCACTTGTATTCAATCCATTAAGAGATAAATTCCAGGTCCCCCCCAATCAAGAACCAGGGACACATTTCGCTGAATTTTAGTGGAGCTCCAGGCTGGCTTTATCTCGGGATACCGATATTGCAAATTTCACAATGTTAAACAAGAAAAATCAATGAGATTTATCCAGGCCCCTAATTTAAACCTGTCAACTTCTTCATGGGGCGCCAACGCGGAGGCTTATCGGACTGTGAGGGAAACGAAAAACTTTCACTTGTATTCAATTCACCAACAAATAAAATCAAGGGCCCCCGCCGCTGTGGTGGTCGAGTGGTCATAGTGACGGACTCGCATCGCGGGGACCCGGGTTCGAGCCCCACCGTCGCCACAGAGGTGGTCGGCTGAAGTTGGTTTTCTGTGGTTCCCAACTTCGAGACGCAAATGCGAGTCGATCTCCCCGTTAAAAAGTCTCGCCACCGAGAGCAACAGTCCTACAAACAGTACCAATATTCAGTCACTACACATCACTCACTTCACTTCTGAGATATAGATGGCAGCACTGAAAAATCATACACAACACTAGATACGCACTCAGACTGTTAGGTACTTACACTTCCGGCACAACTCACTAGGTAGTAAATTGCCTATGGCAATAGACCTGAGTTGTGCTCGGTTTGAAAAAAAAAAAAATCAAGGACCCGTGACCCAATTCGAATTTAGAAACAATTTATCCAGGGCCCCCTAAATTAAACCTGTCATCTTCTCCATGGGGACCCGTCGTGGAAGCTTGTCGGACATCCCCTCTGTGAGGGACACGAAAAAGTTTTATTTGTATCCATTTTAACAACAACGAATAAAATCCAGGGCTGCCCAATCAAGGAGCCGGAACCCAATTCGCAGATTTTTATGAGGGCCCCGTACTGGATGTATCTTGGACTTCCACAATTGCAAATTTGTCAATGTTAAAGCAGCAAGAAAACAATGAGATCCGTTAAAGGCGACTGGAAATCAAACATTTTAACTTCCTTATGAAGGTATATGTGCAATGCCACGCCCTGGGTACCCCGACCCTGTGTCTTACCGGCACTGGTGATGTATGTATATTATACATACCCATACTACCATACATCTCGGCATGCCCCCCCCCCCAAGGGCAGGGCTGACAGGGGCCAGAACGATTCTTACCACTTTTTGCTCTCTGTGGCGAGACTTTTTAATGGGGAGATCGGCTCGCATTTTTGCGTCGTAGGAACCACAGGAAACCAACTTCAGCCGACCACCACTACGGTGACGGTGCGGTTTGAACCCGGATCCTCGCGTTGCGAGTCCGTCGTTATGACCACTCGACTACCACAGCGGTAATGCAAAGATCACTGGCGATCAAGCCCATGCCGACCAGGGGCAGCTAGAAAATTTCCAAAGACTTTGCAGAAAATTATTGAAGAGATGGGGGTTACGCTCCTCAGCAAGTGTTTAACGCTGACGAAACTGCACTATTTTAATATATATATATATATATACAGCACTATCTAAAAAAAAAAAAAACGCCAAAAACCGCTGCACCCTCTTTTATATTGCCGTCTACCTCTGTGTCACCCTGCTTTTCTCATGATGTTCAATAAACGAGGTAAACAAAAGAAAAACCTATGGTTTCGGTTATCTGCGGATTTCCGTATTAGCGGTCACCCCCGGAACGTAACCCCCACGAATACGGGGAGCCGACTATATAAATTAACCACAGGGGGGGCCCGTGAAAAACCTGGTTAAGGAGCCCGCCAACTAACCCAGACTAAGTGCCCTGCTGCAGGATGTGGGGGCGCCACCCCTCTCGATACATACACATAATTTGGTCCCGCTGGGTTAAGCGGTTCCCGATATATTCGAGATTTAAATGAAAACTTCACCCAAAATCGTTGCCGATTTCCGTAACGCACCAAGAAACGTGACCGATTTCCGTAACGCACCGAAAAACGTGACCGATTTCCGTCACGCACCGAAAAACGTGACTGATTTCCGTAACGCACCAAAAAACGTGACCGATTTCCGTTGCATAGAAACAGGCCCTTATCGAGTTTTTGATTTTATATGTTACAGAATAGATTTATTCAATTTTATTTTTCAATCAACTGGGAAGATAAAACGATGGTAATGAAGAAGCCAGAATAAAATTATTTCTAATAAATTTTACAATCTCACTTCAGAAACTTCGTTTCATTTGAGTAAAAATACGACTTTAATATGTACTGCCATTCTTTACTGATGAAATAAATACTATCTTTCCAATAATATACTTTTTTCCCCCCGTCTTATTTCTACGATTTTTCCTTTATGATGCTTACCATTTTTCTCGGTAGCATTCGGGTGTGGGGGAGGGAAGGGCAAAAAGGATCAGGAACTAATGCCCTTCGGAAAAGTCAAAGAAATCCAGGAAATATGAAAAAGGAAAAAAAGATGACACGCAAGATTTTTGTGTGTTGGCGATTTTTCTTCTCGCTTTTCTTTTTTTTTTTTGCTCTTATGGATGTTGAGCATTTGCTATTTGAGCTCCGAAGAGACAACAAATCCTTTTTCGTTATGTCTTAATTCCACTGATTCGTTATTTCGCGAGACAAGTTTGTTCTCCTCGTCGAGGACATTCTCGTGTTCGGTTTTATTCCGGGGGAATGTCCACTCATTGCGATGGTGTGAGAGGATGGATCGCGAAATATCATTCGCTGATCTGATGCTTTTAGGTGATGTTCTGTTGTCACGAAAAATTCACCGGCAAGCAATTCGTCAACAGAAAATTAACCGACAAACAATTCACGCGCGGAAAATTCATCGACAAACAATTCATTCACGAAATATTCACCGACAAACTATGGAACATCCACGAAAAACTCACCGTACAACCAATTTGTCTGCGAAAAATTCACCAAACAAACAATTCGTCGACGGAAAATTCACCGGAAAACAATTCATAAACGAAAAATTCACCGAAAAGAAAACTCCACAAGAAAATTCACTGGCAACTGTTCGCCACGCACATATCGAGTGAGTAACCTAAATGGTCAAATAAGAAAGTAGATGAGAGAGAGGGTAACCGAGTGAGCGACTATTTAATTAAATGTGGAAGTGAGCAAGTGACCGAGTCAGTCGGCCAGAGAGTAAGCAAGTTGACGAGTGAGCGAAAATGAAAATGAGCGAGCGAGTTTGAAAGGCAGTGAGAATCGATCGAGTTTGAAAGTTGGTGAGCAAGAAAGCAATTGAGAGAACGGAAAAACAATGAGTGAGCAAGTGACTCGGTGAGCAATTGAGTTTTCTCGCCCACTACCTCAATCACTCACTGACTGACTCACTTACTCTGACTTTACGATGATGTTCTGATGTCACGAAAAATGCTCTAACGAACAATTCAACAGAAAATTCACCGACAAATAAACTCGCTCATTTACTCTCTGACTGAGTCATTTACTCGCTCACCGGCTCACTGTCTCCCACGCTCGATGAATCATTTGCTTACTCACTTGCTCATTCGCTGACTCACTCACTCACTTGCTCATTGGCTGATTCACTCACTCACTCGTTCACTTGCCCACTGACTATGTGTGTGTGTGTGTGTCTCTCTCTCTCTCTCTCTCTCTTATTTCGTCTCATTTCTGTCATCTTTCGTCAGCGAATCATTGTCAGTAAATTTTTCTGTCAATTAATTTTCCTTTTTTGTTGGGGTTTTTCGTCGATAAATTTTATTTGTGCTGAGTTTTTTTCCCTTCAATAAATTTCCTTTACGGTGAATTGCTTGGCGGTGAAATTTATGGACACGGTGACACGTATAGTGTAGCTAGTACGCAAAACGATACGTTACACTTACAACACGCGATTACGAACGAAGTTACATAATATCTTCGCAAGATTTCCTTGCACACTCCCGGGGACCCACGGGCCACATTATGGAAATCACCAATGCAAATTAGTCAAATTTACCCCCTGAAAATTCGACAAGCGACGCATGTCGCTGTTCTTCTTCCAAGAACGTCTATTCAAATCAAACGCGCTTTTTCTCATAAGAAAAATTCCGATTCATTCCTCCTAAAAATTATTTGATCGATATCTTTTTTTATTTCAATTAGAAATAAACAAAAATTCGAAGCTCAATTTTTTTCAAAAACTAAGTTTAAAAAACGATATTTTCCCCCGCATAAAGCCCTCTTTTATGGGAATAATTGCGTTTGAAGTATAATAATGGGAAGAGAAATGATTTTCTAAAGCGAAATATATTGAACTTTAAAGCTTTCTTGACATTTCGAAGCGTTTTCTTGTTATCAGGTTCTTGTCGCTTAATTGAAATTTAAAGCCACGGTTAATGGAAAAGAGAGCCCATTAATGCTCTTTCCCCCATGATGTAAAATAATTTCGCGAAAGACTTCTTTTCCCCCATCGTTAAAAGCCTGTACTTTCATCATCGCCATCACATTAATTCTCAAAAATTTATTTTGAATTAAAAAAGCAATTTTATTGCTCCCATTCTTTCTCTTTGGCTTCCTTTCCGTTATTCATTCGAAAGGTGATTTCAAAATTTAAATTTTGGAAATTTTTGGGAATTTTCAAAATTTTCAATTAATTGATTTTCGATGAATTTTCCTTTTTTTTTTTTGGGAATTTGATTCCATCGATGAAATTCCCTTCGATAAAATTTCCTTTTCATGAGGGAAATTCTGATTCACATTTGGTCACATAAATATTTGATCAATATCTTTTATAACTACAAAAAAATTCCATATTTTTTTTTGAAAAAACTAAGCTAAAAAACGTTATTTTTCTTGCATAAAACTCTTTTTATGGGGAATAATTGTGTTTGTACTATCAAAGAAATGATTTTCTAAAAGAGAAATATTGAAGTTTAAAATTTTCTTGACATTCCGAAGCGTTTTCTTATTATCGGGTTCTTTCTCTTGTCGCTTAATTGAAATTTAAAGCCGCGGTTAATGGAAAAGAGAGCCCATTAATGCTCTTTTCCCCATGATGTAAAGCGATTTCTCAAAAGACTTCTTTCCAGAAGCCTCTACTTTCATCATCGCCATCGTCGGCGCATTAATTCGTGGTGGATTTTCGTTTCCCCAAAAAATTTATTTTAAATATAAAAGCAAATTTATTGCTCTCGTGCGAGAAAATTATTTCCTTCCCCTAAAAAAAGCTCAAAAACGAGTCATTCAATGGATAAATTCGTAACAAAAACAAAAAAAATCGCGGTTTTTATTCCATTACTGATAGGAAATTAATCAAAAAATTGTAGTTTTTGAAATTGTAATTTTATTGTAAATTTTCTGAGATCCATTGAAATATGAAATTAAGATAATAATTTCCTAATGATGCCACTTTTTTTTGGAATTCAAGTAAAATATGAAAAATTGTCAACACAAAGTTAAATTATTAACCTCAAAAATGGTTATTGGAAAAAGTTGAAATAGCTTTAACAAATTATTAGAGAGCTTTAATCGTAAAATGTCAATTGTTAAAATTTGCGGCTTTTCTGTACACGATGTCTATAAAAATGTGATAAAAAATTCGCTGAGATATCGCAAACTGAATATCTTTATTTTTGTTCAGAAAATATTCAGGACTTCAAAAAAACGCGAAAAGTAACAAAAAATTTACAATTTCGCTCATTTATATCTCAGCGAATTGCCGCCTGCATTTTACGGGATGTCAAAAAAAATGCAAGACTTCCGAAAGACGCTTTCTGACAAACCATTGATCCTAGATCCTAGAGGCATATTTCCGATTAGAAAAAAATCTCCAAATAACGAGAAGTATTCGTATGTCATTCGTGTTGCAAGAGATGTTGTACAGGGTGGGCAAAATGTCCGTTGAAACTTTAAAAATTCATAAAAACCGTTAAAATAGCCGAAATGAAAAACGGTTTGCACGGTTAGCATCGCTAGGTCACGGGAATTTTTTTTTTAAAGAAATGAAAAAAACTGAAGAAACAGCCGATATGTGGCACTGGTACGAGCGAATTCGGTGGAAATATTATTTTTCCAGTTTTTATGAATTTTTAAGAAGTTTCTACGGATTTGTATACTACCACCATGTATACATAAACGAAAAAATTAACTTTTTATACATTGCCCATGTGCCAAAAACCAAATTAAAGAGTTGTTGCACTGTCTCTCCTGATGCCAACAAAAACAATTCCCGGTTTCTAAGGGCAATATTCACTGAGATATCCGAAAAACGGAGGAAAGTTGGGGGGAAAACCAGCGTTAAATACGGGTAAACCGTTTTTTTTTTCTTGTTTTTTGGATACCTTTTCCTAAAATTTTGGAAATAGGATCAACGATTCGCCAGGGAAATGTCATACGCCCTGCTACCTATGCACCCTGTATATATCTCAGTGAATTTTCCATCTATTTGATTGTGATGACTTAAAAAAAGACCAAAAATTTCAATCCGCCATATCTCGGCGCACTTTCATCTAAATATTAAGGGGATGTCAAAGCATTTCAAGTCCCCACAAAAAAATTTCAAAAATCATTATTTTCAATCTGAAACATCTCAGAAATTCAATAGTTACGAGGTAGATTTCTTTCAGTATAATGTGTGAAGAGCAAAAAAAAATTTAACCTATTGAAATTTTTCAATTTACTGCCATTTAAGTACTTTCATAATTTCCCCCAAATAGTCATTTTTTAAGGCTCGGACATTATCTTCCTTTTTTTGCTGATAATTTTCCCATCTTTTACTCGAATTTCACAAATACAAGTACAAATACAACGCCACAACAGGCAAATTGCCCAACGAGGTGGCTGACTTAAGAATAAACCAATTTTAATATTTTTCGCACTTTTTAGTGAAACACCCTGTATAATAGGAAACTTACTTCTCGTCGATATTTTAAAATCTCTGTTAGGCCGGGATTGCAGTATGAAAGTTTCATAAAAGTTAATTTATAAAACTTTAAAAATTCAGCCAATAAGGTTCTCGGTTACATTCGAGCAAATGCAACCGATGCCCTTATTGCCCGACTGCTGTTACAAGGGGAAACCAGTATCGATTGGTGAGGGACAATGCAAGGTTATGGTGTCGAAGGGAATTTTTCTGTAATAGGGTTGTTAATAAATGGAATAGCTTACCCCCCGGAGGTAGTAAATTGTAACACAATTGACACGTTTAAAAAGAAATACGATAAACATGTTGGGGTAAATCGAGAAGCTATCCATTCTTAGAATAAGACAACCATAAGTATTCTTTATGGGCATTGTATAATATTTTATCATGTGTATATATTGTTTATAATTTGTGTTAATTGCATTTTTAATTGGGTTGCTGTATTTTTGAAATATATGGCATCCATATTTTTATGAGAAATTTTTTATCAGCCACCTCGTTGGGCATTTTGCCTGTTGTGGAGTTGTATTTGTATTGGTTAACGGCTTCATAAATGAACTTTTATGAAACTTTTATAGTGTAATCCAGGCCTTAAATGCATACTCAATGAAAGTAATTTCTTTCAAATCCCGACATGCCTTATACTCGTATTTAATAATCGCGTGGATTTATTTTTCATTATTGCGTAATTATCAAAATGCCGCTCTGTATGTAAAAAGCCAATTTACTTTGATGAAGTTTTATTCAGCTTAAATATTTAATCATACTTTGTCTTTTAAAACAACTAAATAGAAACTTCAAAAAGCAAACTTTTTGAACAAAAAATAATTTAGGGATTTTCGGGGAAAAAAAAATGCCGTTATTTCAACACATTTCGGGAATTTTTTTCCTCTTTTTTTTTCCTTCTTTATTTCAAAACACGAAAGTTTTTCGTATTTTTTCCCCCCCCCCAGGATGAAAAAAACGAGCTTTTTATCCATTTTTTTCTTCCCTCGTTGTTGATTTATATTCACTTTTTTTTTTCATTATTATTTTCTCATACTAACACGAGAAATTAGAGTATATATATATAGGCGCGCTGTCATTTTTCTCTCATTATCTTCTTTAACCATGAATTTTTTATGAGTAAATTTTTATTCCCTTATTTTATGTGAAGTTATTTTTCCCCCCTCAGCATTTCGTGAGTAAAAATTGGTCGTTATTTGCATATTTTTTTTTTTGTTGCCTCGTCAATCTCGCGAAAAAATGCCGTTCATTATTATACTGTAATGCGTGGGTTTCCAAATGGGGGTTCCTCTCATGATCAAACCCTTCGGAACCCAGAGGTTTTCAAACAAGAAAAGTTTCTTGTTACACTAAAATACTGTCAAAGCTCTTCTTTATTTTTGCGTTTTACCGAGATAGTTTCTCTTAAAAGATCAGTATATTGGAAGAACAGCATAAAACCATGGAAGGAAGAGTTGTCCGTTAGTTTATGCTGTTTTTCCCCATTTTTCCCACGATTTTGGAATTCAAATATCTCTGCAAATATTGCAGAATAAAACGCGGAACATATATATACACTGCTCAAAACAATTAGGGGAGCAAGCAAAAAAGTGAAGAAAACCGTGCGAGACAGCCACGTATTGGCATGCAATGGATAGTACACGCTTATCAATGCGCAATACAGAAAAAAGACGTAAAAAAATTTGGAATTAAGCTTTAATTATTTGAAAATATGGAAAAAACATGAAAAGATGATTTAGGGCAACAATTTGGTTACATGTAAACGATAAAAAAAAGTACTGTTTAGACATGATGCATGAGTTTTAATAGGGCGTGTGGTCTCCTCGAACAGCTAAGACTGCTGCACACCTGTTTGCCATGGATGCAATGAGGTTATCGATCAGACTTTGGGGAATACTGTTCCACTCCTCAAGAAGTGCAATCTGCAAGTCTCGGACAGTAACAGGCGGCCTTGGTCGCGCAGCAATGCGTCGTCCAGGTCAGGAGAGCACGCTGGCCATTCCATACGCTGTATTGTTTCAGCTTCAAGCATGTTCTCCACCAGACGAGCTCTATGCGGTCGGGCATTATCATCCTGGAAAACAAAGGAATCTCCAATGGCTCCAGCGTAAGGGATGACATGAGGTCGCAGTATCTCGTCTGCATACCTTCGGGCCGTCAAAGTGCCATTCCGAATGATATGCAGGTCCGTACGTCCGCCTATGCGGATTCCACCCCATACCATCCAACCAGCTCGTCTGTATTGTGACCTTTCACGAACGAATGCGGGGTTATTTCGAGTGCCCCTGTCCCTCCATACCAGAACACGTCGGGTGTCACACTCCAGACTGAATCGGGAGTCGTCTGTAAACAGCACTTGGCTCCAATCATGTTGCTCCCAATCTGGATGTTCAGCAGCCCATCTTCTTCGGGCCGCACGGTGGCGTGGGGTCAACGGAATGCAGACCATTGGCCTACGTGCATAGAGCCCTCCCTCATGAAGCCGATTACGTACTGTTTGGCTGGACACCCTTCGTCCTGTTGCCAAGAGCAACCGTCTTTGCAGCTGCGTAGCATTCTCTGTTCTGTTTCGACGGGCTGTTAACCGTACATACCGGTCATCAGTTGCTGTAGCGTCGCGTGGCCGACCTTGCCCTGGTCGACGTCTAACATTTCCTGTTTCTTGGAATCGATTCCACAGCCTTGCAACAACACTTCTGGCGACTCCAACAGCGTCCGCGACACTACGTTGTGTTTGCCCGGATTCCAGTCTGCCTATAACACGCCATGCCATGGATTCCGGTAAACCACGTTGTTGAGACATCCTCAAGTCACCTTGTCTCAAAAAAAAAATACTGCGCAATCGAATTTCACAGTTACGGCAGTAAAACAGACGTTTCTGCAACATCCCGATTTCTGCCCTTATCTCCTTTTTCTGGTTTTTGACGTCATGAACTTTGATTTGCATATGAAGTTTTCTTCTTCCGTTTCTTGCTAGGCTTTAAATTATGGATGATTCATTTTATGTTACTTATCGGTATACATCTTTGCGTAATTTTGTTAAAACCATGTGCTCCCCTAATTGTTTTGAGCAGTGTATATATATATATGCATTGACCTCTGGAGAGATATAGCAACAGATTTCTAATTGGGTTCTCGAGGACAGGGTGCTCGTATAAAAAGTTTTTTTTTTTTGTTTTGATAACTATACAACCACTTGCAACATGAAATGACGTGTCTAAGTTCTACACGTTATTTGGATACTTTTTCTAATTGGAAGCATGCCTTTGTCAGCAAAATGTGGCAAGGGGGAATCGAGTAATCATCCTGAATATATATTATATGTAAAAAACATCACTGAACTAAAATTGCTGCTGCCACCTATCAAATAAAAAATACAACTGTTGTGATTCTGTGATTGAAATTGAGGTGACGGGTTTTTGCGTGGAAAAAGTCAATATAATTATGATATTGATAAATATATTTTGAGCAATAATATCAGTTGATTTGCCAAGTTATATTGTTGAATTGTCAAAAAAGACGACCGGGTGAGGACATGGCAAACGCTGGCTGAGGGAATCCACTGGAAAACGATGAATTGGTTGGTGAAGCCATTGGTGGCTTATTAATGTTACTTCTGAACGACGGCTGAGTCAGACCACTACTAGACTGTGGCCAAAAAATGTCACCCGTGAGCGATGGCTAGGTGAGGGTGATAGTAAATAACGATTGGGTTAAGCCAGTGGCGAGTATTTTGCCTGGGCCAGACATCGCCAAGAATGGACCATCGGCGATCAGAGGCAAGAAGTCAACAACGCCATTTCTAAATCACCTAAGTTATAGTTAGACTCGACTTAGGCCGCTTTGGATGTTTTTATCTTTTTCTTTTGGGTAATATATGCTGCTGTCAACCTAGACCGAAGCTGATCCTTAGCTAAGGCTCTCTTCAGACAATCCCCCATTTAAACCAAGCCCACATTGCTCACCAAAATAGGGTTAATTCAACAAGATTCTCTTATTTTGTTAGGCGCATTTGGCATCCTGCGGCTTATATAATTAAAATTTTGTCAGTGGATGTTGTGGAAGAAGATATTTCATACTTTGCCTGGATTGTGTTTAGGCATTGTATAGAATGACTAGGCATTCTAGGCAAAGTATAGAATGAAACCGGTATTTCATACTTTGCCTGGATTGTGTTTAGGCATTGTATAGAATGACTAGGCATTCTAGGCAAAGTATAGAATGAAACCGGTATTTCATACTTTGCCTGGATTGTGTTTAGGCATTGTATAGAATGACTAGGCATTCTAGGCAAAGTATAGAATAAAACCGGTATTTCATACTTTGCCTGAAACGACCAGTCATTCTGTAGAATGCCTGGATTTCATACTTTGCCGGCAACATATATATGTATATAAATGTGTGTATATGTGTATTTCTCTTTCCTCTATTCAAGTTCTTCATGCATTTCATGTCCACAACACACGTGCGTACACATATTGTCGTATTCATGTTGCTCACCGAATAAGTTGCTAAGCGACATGGCACGGGTGAGATCCCTAATTGTATATATTCCCCAACACAATATTTCCTATTTTGGATATTTTCATTAAATCCACCGGAGCGAGTGAACTCAACGCAATAAAACTCATGCTGGCTTCTGGTCCGCAAGTTATCAAACCCATCTGCTCACCAATAAGGTGTTAAGCGAGAGATGACTCGCTCCGATGGATATATACGTATATTATTTCACAATAAGATTCTCATTTCTTTTTGTATCCTGTGTATATAATATGGCAAGTGGAAGATAGCAGATGAGATGGCATGGGGGGAGGGGGGGGGGCGCTTCAATTGCTTTTAAAACATACCTCCATTCTAATATGTACAAGGAAGACGTCACTCTCCGCTACTATAGAGTAAGGCTATACCATAGAGTAGGTAGCGGCGGGGCTAACGAGAAAGAGAGGGCTACGGCACTCGAAAGTCACGTGACCAACTGGGTCCTACTTTTTTTCGTTGCTCGTTCGTGTTGCTGCTTGCTTTAGCTGATGAGAGGAAGGCATTTTTTCAGTGCTTCGAATATGCGATCCAATAATCAAGCTTTATAATATTTTATCTTTGCCAATTTTAGCTTCTGAGTAGGCTGACCATATTTCCTCGAGAGAAATACGGGACATCGGGATTCTAAATACGGGAAAATACGGGACTTCGCCAATTATCGCCAAAAACGACGCCAAAACCAAACAAAGTTGCCAAATATTGTTGAAATTACGGAAAAATCACAAAGGCGGGAAATGATGCATTACTGCAAATTGCAGTGGATTAAAATGTATTCCACGGAAAAAAAAAACGTTTACCAAGGCAAATGTGGGAGATTAATATCCCATATATAGTTGTAACTATCATAAAATAATTTGAGTTGAAAAATAATTTCAATCTTCGACTTTAATAAAGAATAAAAATTCAAGTAGGCTTCGTGTGAAATACGGAAAAAACCGGGACACTTTTGCCAAAAAGTCGGGACGGCCAAAAAAAGAGAAAATACCGGGACTGTCCCGGGAAATACGGGACGTATGGTCACCCTACTTCTGAGGAACATCCAAATGCAGGTGAGTGTTAAATACTACCATCTTTGTTATTATTAATTCAACATATTTGTCCGTATAAAGTAAATCAAATTGTGTATGTTACCACGTGTGAAGCTGTTCGTATTTCTGGCATGGAAATTGCATGATTTAACTAATCAGTAGGGGTATTATTATACCTTAAATCGCAAATTTAAGAAATGATGAACAGCTTGACTAAAGTAACTAATAATTGTTATTCAAATCATCTAGAAAAGCGTTGATACACATGTATGGTGCAAATTTTTTGCCTATGATGAGAGTATAATGTAAATGAAATGCACATATACACTCATATCACTTAAATAAAATTATGGCTGTGGTTAGTGTAATGCAAATAGAATTTTAAAAGATGAGTGGGTTTATCAATTTAAAATGTAATGGTATATTAAGGAAAGTAAAATCGTTTCTTTTTATTAGCGTTGTGTATAATTTTATTGCATATTTCAAGAAGCTAAAAAAGCAATTTTTCTTTAAATTCAATATTGGCTAATAGGTTTTTATTTTTTCTGTTTATAGATAGATTGCACTGCCCAAGCGATGTATGTGGCAAGTTGGTGATCAACGATTTGTTCGCCAAGCGAGGAGCCTCTGAGGTCACAGTAAAGAAAGTAAGCAATTTTCCTTCAAATTCAATATTGGATAATTTTTTTTTTCTTCTGTTTATCCGTATAAAGTCGATCCCGCTTATAATGCTTAATAAGAATTACTTAGTAAGAAGTACTAAGATTTCCCACATTCAAAGCGTTTTCCGACTTACAATATTTTTCAATGCCAGATTTTTTTAAAAACCTTATAAGCGGGATCCGCTGTATATATTACAATGCCCCGGCAATGTTGTGTAGCAGGTTTGCAAATGTTATGCATTAGCAGTCTTCTCCCGGAAGCACCAAGGTGCTCGATGCTCATGTCTGATTTCATGCTCGCGAGCACTTCATCAACGCTTCAATTGAACGCAGTGTAAAAGTTACACTCAAGTATTATATTCATGCAGATTTCATTGATACACCTTTGTGTAATCATTTATTAATGAACAGTAAAATAAGTTTGAATAGTTTTTGTAAGAACTTAGCCTACATTTTATATGCTTATGCTTTGTTCATTTTGAAAGTGTATGTATTTGTACTGTAGAGCGTGTTTCCCAACATTTTTGATGTAGTGGATCCCTTAGTGAATGTCAAGACACACAAGACAGACTCCTGTAGCGAAGGGCAAATTCCATGTTACCTTCCCGTGAAATCCAAAATGTGTTTTTTTTTAATAATTTATATATCAAAAAAATTGAAGTACTAAATTACAATTGCACAGCATTAAATGTGTTCTTTGTGTAATAATAGTAAATAATTGTCACGGGGCCCGTTGAAAAACACTGTTGATTTTGTTTCCTGCTGTGTGTTGTATCTTTTTTAACAATGTTTTAACATCTGTAACAAATCCTGGAGATATCGCTTAATTTACTTTTAATGTTTTTTAGGGAACTTTCTGAAGGTTTGAATGCATCTGAGAACAGTTTTGTCTCGTCGGAAAGATATGCTGGTTTCTTACATGTAGTTTTTCTCGCTGACGTGTTGCTGTATGTTTCTGGTGAGCCTGTGATCGAGTGCGGGTTAAACTGCTGGAGTTACTATGACTCTCCTGTGGTCTCTTGATGCCTTGTCATCTGATTAGTGATGCGCATGGATTGATTGACGAGATTCCCACTGGCCCTGTCTTCGACTGGGGCATGGCAAGATGCTTTAGATTCGTTCCAGTGATTCAAGTATTACGTTTCTAATTGGTCCCAGTGTTTCGAGTGGTGATTTCATTCCTGTGAGTGTCAAATCGTGCACGTCAATTTCTTGATGTCATTACGGTGATCTGCAATTTTTGTGATACTGTTTCTTAAGATGACATTTTATTGTGAGTGAGTTGAAGGCCCATTATTTCAAGTAAGTAATGTTTATTCCAGAAAGAAAGTGTGGTAGTTGACGTTTTCCTCTTCTGGAAAAGATCCTGTAGTTTTCATCCATGTTTATAAACGTTAAAATATTATACTATATTTTGGTGTGCATTTTTCATTCAATAATTTAAACAACTTGAAAGATTATTATTACTCTATATTTGGTTTTTGAGCTTATGAAGCAGAATCTGTAGTTTCAGTAGAGAATAATTTGGAATTCCCAAACACACAGAACTGCTTTAAGACAGGTTTTCCTTTAAGCATTATTTAAGACAGCGGTTCTCAACCTTTTTTGTGACTCGCTTTTCTGTATATAATTTCTATGGCGGAGCCGTTTTTGCATATAATTTTTATGGCGGACCCCTGCAGAACTTTTTTATTTAGCTATCAAATTCACTGATTTATTTTATTTTCCTCGAGTCGCTGCGGAGCCCTTAGAAATTGCACACGGAGCTCCAAGGTTTCCGCGGAGCACTGGTTGAGAATCACTGATTCAAGATATCAAGGTGGTAGTATGCTCCCACAAAATTATTTTATTTCTAGAAGAATTTAGTTAGAAAAAATTTTCTTTCAAAAATTATATTTGATCAAACTCATGTTGTTTAGAAAAATTTTCAAAGTATGTTGCAAAACAGCACACAATAGACAAAAATAAATATTCTCCATGTTCAAGACAAAAATGATAGGATTCTATCATTTTAAAATCTAGAAACCCACCCACCCGAGTGGTTTTTTTTGGAGAGGGGGGGGTGTGAGGAAAATTGGAGCAACTGTGGTTGTTGCGAAATTGTTGTCTACATTTGTAGTATTTGGTAGCTTCAACACTTTGGTGGTTTTTATTTCTGGCGAAACTTCAGCTTTGTAACAAATTATGCATTGAATTATTGAAAAATAAAAATTTCGTACACATCTGCCTGGTTTTTTTTCTCATATTTCAGTATTTTTTCACAGTGAATAAGCAGTTTACAAAATTTCTTTAATGGGCAAAAAATTGTATTTTACTGCATAGAATTAAGCTATAGATTTCGAATCGCTAATGCAAATATACTTTATTTCAGTATGTGTGACCAATAGATTGTCATTTGAGGGTTATGAAAATGCATTGGGATATAATACTTGGTGAACCTGATAAAATTTACTTGAAGGGTTATTTTCCAGATATTTCTAGAGTTTATGAAGTGTATATGAGCTATTAAAAGCAGGTAAATCGGTGCAGTGTATTTTCAGCAGTTATCCCAATTTTAAGGGTAAAAAAATTTTTTTATTCTTCCAGTGTTTATCATTTTTCAAAAAACAAGTCTTATTCACAGGTTTTTGCATAATATATTGCGTATATATATTAGACCAGTCGACTCAACCTTTGACATTGGGGGCCCCATATCGCCTAGGAGCCTTGCTCCAGGATGTGGGGGGGCCATGAGATTTGTATACAGTAATTGTCTAGTAAGAAGAAATATATCCAATATTTGAGGGAAAATGACATTCAAATTTGTGTAGAAAGACTTGGAAGCTTAATATTTCGTTATATGAGTGTTGTGTCATTTTTTCTCTTTAAACTCCTTTGGGCAGAACATATTTTGCAAACAGAATGCGTATTTATATGCTGCGAAAGATCGCAGGGAATGTTCTGCAAAGTTGGAAGAACTTGGCTATTGCAGAGGATATTTTGCAAGAAAGCCATGTTACGGGGGAACAGGGAAAAAAGTTGGGACCCAGTTGGTCACGTGATCGTCGTTACTGCTTGGAGTGCCATAGCCCTCTCTTTCTCGTTAGCCCCGGGTAAGATGCCTTCATATACTATTAAGGAGTTTTACCGAGATAGTTTCTCTTAAAAGATCAGTATATTGGAAGAACAGCATAAAACTATGGAAGGAAGAGTTGTCCGTTAGTTTATGCTGTCTTTCCCCATTTTTCCCACGATTTTTGAATTCAAATATTTCTGCAAATATTGCAGAATAAAACGCGGAACATATATATATATATATGCATTGACCTCTGGACCTCTGGAGAGATAGAGCAACAGGTTTCTAATTGGGTTCTCGAGGACAGGGTGCTGGTATAAAAAGTTGCTCCTTTTTGTTTTGATAACTATACAACCACTTGCAAAATGAAATGACGTGTCTTAAGTTCTACACGTTATTTGGATACTTTTTCTAATTGGAAGCATTCCTTTGTCAGCAAAATGTGGCAAGGGGGAATCGAGTAATCATCCTGAATATATATTATATGTAAAAAAACATCACTGAACTAAAATTACTGCTGCCACCTATCAAATAAAAAATACAACTGTTGTGATTCTTTGATTGAAATTGAGGTGACGGGTTTTTGCGTGTTAAAAAGTCAATGTAATTATGATATTGATAAATATATTTTGAGCAATAATATCAGTTGATTTGCCAAGTTATATTGTTGAATTGTCAAAAAAGACGACCGGGTGAGGACATGGCAAACGCTGGCTGAGGGAATCCACTGGAAAAAGTGTATTAAGGAGTTCTAGCCCCGGGTAGCGGAGAGTGACGTCATCCTTGTATAAGTCGCCATCTGGTGGCAGCGTCAGCAGTTGTGAGCTTGGCCTGAGTCTGGTCCGGCCGTCCATTTACGGTCCCTTTCAGTGTACACGAGCTCCAAGGGAAGATTGAAAGATTCGGTGCCTGTGTAGTCTAGCGCGTTCACCCGGAAAGTGAAAGAACGTGGGTTCGATTCCCCCGCTGGGGCAGTTGAATAATTTCTCTTTCCAAAAATGTATCTTCGCAACAGCCAGTTGTTAAAAACCTTCGTATTCTAATATGTGTAAATTCGCACATCTGTCTTAACTAAACCCCGAAACTTTTCTCCAACATCCCATCTCGTCTGTAATCACCACAAAATTTGTTAATGGCGACAGTACCCAATTGTCCGGGGAAAATATGTTGTAAAAATTCTGTATGTTATTTTTGTTGGGTATTTTTTTGACACGAAATGAAGTGTCCCAGACTCTGCCATGAATCTGGGTTGGAAGAGATCTCGGCAACGGGATAAGTCCAGTGGCAAAGTTCTGGCGTTCATTTATTCATCGCCAACTCTGGAAGTTGCCCTGATGTTTACTGGGCCGGTCTCGTTATTCAATGGCGTTTCAGTTTATATGACACCAACAATCACGCAAGATCATGTTTGTGTTATATTTATTTTCCAAGATATTCCAAATCTATTCATGGCAAAATCGAGTCAGTCAGCGTGAATATTTAACGATTCCTCTTGCACTGACTGTGCTGGAAAAAAAAAAATAGATTTTTATGCAAAAAAAATTTCTCGGAGTATCTCTATTTCAAGATTTCCTGGATATATTTGGAAGGCTCAACACGCACAAAAAGTAACATTATTCCTTGAACTATCTTTCGGGATTTCATTGTGCTCGCAAGTTCACTCAAAATCCTATTTATTCGCAATCGGATCTATGTTTTGACAAAGGAAACCCATCAAGAAATGTGAAGAGGAATAAAAGACAATATCTTAAAACGAAATGCAAATACGACGTTTGTTCGAAAAGCATCCGACCATTTTTTTTTCGAGTGTGTGAACCAATGAAGATAGGGAACCGTGGCTTGTTGAGCGTATGTAGGGGATCCTATTGCGCATGCGAGGATTTTTTAGCCTGCCAGTGGCTGGCAGACGGCCGATGAGTGAAGAAGTGTAAGTAATCGCCGTGTCTCGCATTTTCGCTTTTTACAAAATGGCAGAAGAAACTTGAACAACGCTATTGCATTAATAGTGGTGGAGCTGCCGACGCGGAACATTCTTGGTAGTACTGTGCACCTACGCTGAGTTGGCCTCTGGCTACGTCACGATGGGCGATTCCATTTCTATAGGGTAAAGAGGTCACAGGGAAAAGGAGCAGGTTTGTATTTTATATTGGCGTCTTTTGCGTTATTTTAGCGAGTATGTTCCCCTCCCTCCACCGTTTCCCCTCCGTGGAAAATGAACTGCCCCCTTCGTGCGTCAAGGTCAGAGGATAACTCAGAATGGGCATACAATACCCCTTGTGGTTGGTGTTGGTCGTGCCGTGCGGTGCGTGCTCGTGATGAACCACGCCACTGGAGTCAAAACAGATTGCCAGCAGCACGACTTTGGCATCGCATCTTCCTGCTTTTTTGCTAGTCTTCAAATAATTTGCAGTTATCTATTCACTGTTGCCGTTCTCAAATTATTTCTCACATTTATTGTACAGTCGAATCCCGTTTTAACGCGAATACCGTTATATCGAAAATCTCGTTTTAACGAATACTTTTCTAATCCCCACAGAGAAGTTTACATAGGAAGAATGCAAAATCCTAGAATTTCTTTATAACGAAATTTCGTTATAACGAAGTGATTCCTCCGGTTTCTTCGAGTTCGTTAAAACGGGATCCGACTGTATTTTCCGGTCTTCAAATAATTATTATTTGCTGGTATTCAAATTATTTCTCCTACTTAGTTTTTTTTTTTTTGCCGGTCCTTAAATTCTTTTTCCCCATTTATGTTCAGACGGCCCACAAATTACTTTTCCCATTTATTTATTGTTTGCCGGACCTCAAATAATTTCTCCCATTCATTTTTTCCGGTCTTCAAATTATTCGCAGCTATTTAATTATTATTTGCCGGTTCTAGAATTATTTCTCCCATTTATTTCTTTGGGACAGTCCACAGAATTATTTCTCCCATTTATTTTTTTTGGGACGGTCCGCAAATTATTTCTCCCATTTATTTTTTGGGAAGGTCCGCAAATTATTTCTCCCATTTATTTTTTGGGACGGTCCGCAAATTATTTCTCCCATTTATTTTTTTGGGACAGTCCGCAGAATTATTTCTCCCATTTATTTTTTGGGACGGTCAGCAAATTATTTCTCCAATTTATTTTTTTAGGACGGTCCGCAAATTATTTCTCCCATTTATTTTTTTGGGACGGTCCGCAAATCACTTGTCCTATTTATTTATTTTTTTGCGCCGGTCCCCTCAAATAATATTTCCTCCCATTTATTTACTTATTTTCCGAAGGTCCGCTAACTATTTCTGCCATTTCCGCGAGTCCGCGATATTATTCAACTTTGGGGCCATCTGAAGGTCATTGTTTACGGTTAGCGTCCTCAACGTTGTATGAACCTGAACAGTTCATGCATGCGCCTTAGAGCGCTGTACGAAAGTGTGGTCATAATGGCAGACTCTTATCGTAAGAACCTGGGTTCAAACTCCACCGGCGCCAAAGTCATGGCCCCCACATCCTGTAGCCGGGCCTCTTCTGCAGTTAATTTATAGCGTGAAAAAGCAAAAAAGTGATGATAACCGTCCCGAGCCCCAGGGCCAGAGCCCTGTCAGCCCCCCCCCCCCATGTGGGGGCCAAAGTAGTGGTCGGTTGAAGTTGGTTTTCTGAGGTTCCCAACTTCGAAGCAGTAATGCGAGCCGATCTCTCCGTTAAAAAGTACACGTGCACACTTCCGGCACAATTCATTCGGCGTTAAATTGGTGAATGGCGCTAGACCAGAGTTGTGCTCAGCTCGAAAGGAGCTCAGCTAATCTTCAAATAATTTGCAGTTATCTATTCACTGTTGCCGTTCTCAAATTATTTCTCACATTTATTGTACAGTCGAATCCCGTTTTAACGCGAATACCGTTATATCGAAAATCTCGTTTTAACGAATACTTTTCTAATCCCCACAGAGAAGTTTACATAGGAAGAATGCAAAATCCTAGAATTTCTTTATAACGAAATTTCGTTATAACGAAGTGATTCCTCCGGTTTCTTCGAGTTCGTTAAAACGGGATCCGACTGTATTTTCCGGTCTTCAAATAATTATTATTTGCTGGTATTCAAATTATTTCTCCTACTTAGTTTTTTTTTTTTGCCGGTCCTTAAATTCTTTTTCCCCATTTATGTTCAGACGGCCCACAAATTACTTTTCCCATTTATTTATTGTTTGCCGGACCTCAAATAATTTCTCCCATTCATTTTTTCCGGTCTTCAAATTATTCGCAGCTATTTAATTATTATTTGCCGGTTCTAGAATTATTTCTCCCATTTATTTCTTTGGGACAGTCCACAGAATTATTTCTCCCATTTATTTTTTTTGGGACGGTCTGCAAATTATTTCTCCCATTTATTTTTTGGGAAGGTCCGCAAATTATTTCTCCCATTTCTTTTTTGGGACAGTCCGCAGAATTATTTCTCCCATTTATTTTTTGGGACGGTCCGCAAATTATTTCTCCCATTTATTTTTGGGACGGTCCGCAAATTATTTCTCCCATTTATTTTTGGGACGGTCCGCAAATTATTTCTCCCATTTATTTTTTTGGGACGGTCTGCAAATTATTTCTCATTTATTTTTTTGGGACGGTCCGCAAATTATTTCTCCCATTTATTTTTTTGGGACAGTCCGCAGAATTATTTCTCCCATTTATTTTTTGGGACGGTCAGCAAATTATTTCTCCAATTTATTTTTTAGGACGGTCCGCAAATTATTTCTCCCATTTATTTTTTGGGACGGTCCGCAAATTACTTCTTCCATTTATTTTTGGGACGGTCCGCAAATTATTTCTTCCATTTATTTTCGGGACGATCCGCAAACTATTTCTCCCATTTATTTTTTGGGACGGTCCGCAAATTATTTCTTATTTATTTTTTGGGACGGTCCGCAAATTACTTCTCCCATTTATTTTTTTGGGACGGTCTACAAATTATTTCTCATTTATTTTTTTGGGACGGTCCGCCAAATTATTTCTCCCATTTATTTTTTTGGGACAGTCCGCAGAATTATTTCTCCCATTTATTTTTTGGGACGGTCAGCAAATTATTTCTCCAATTTATTTTTTTAGGACGGTCCGCAAATTATTTCTCCCATTTATTTTTGGGACGGTACGCAAATTATTTCTCCCATTTATTTTTTTGGGACGGTCCGCAAATCACTTGTCCTATTTATTTATTTTTTTGCGCCGGTCCCCTCAAATAATATTTCCTCCCATTTATTTACTTATTTTCCGAAGGTCCGCTAACTATTTCTGCCATTTCCGCGAGTCCGCGATATTATTCAACTTTGGGGCCATCTGAAGGTCATTGTTTACGGTTAGCGTCCTCAACGTTGTATGAACCTGAACAGTTCATGCATGCGCCTTAGAGCGCTGTACGAAAGTGTGGTCATAATGGCAGACTCTTATCGTAAGAACATGGGTTCAAACTCCACCGGCGCCAAAGTCATGGCCCCCACATCCTGTAGCCGGGCCTCTTCTGCAGTTAATTTATAGCGTGAAAAAGCAAAAAAGTGATGATAACAGTCCCGAGCCCCAGGGCCAGAGCCCTGTCAGCCCCCCACCCCACATGTGGGGGCCAAAGTAGTGGTCGGTTGAAGTTGGTTTTCTGAGGTTCCCAACTTCGAAGCAGTAATGCGAGCCGATCTCTCCGTTAAAAAGTACACGTGCACACTTCCGACACAATTCATTCGGCGTTAAATTGGTGAATGGCGCTAGACCAGAGTTGTGCTCAGCTCGAAAGGAAGTGTAGATATTGTTCTGGAAGGTTGCATCAAGCACCACTCTAATCATGTCATTGCTTAGCAAGGCGATCATTTCGAACTCATCGTTCTGTGATTTGGTCCATATACGTGAAGAACAATGCCATATGTTTTGAAACATTACACAGAGATTATGGCGCCATCTGTTTATTAGATTTGTAACGAATCCTACAAACTGGTGTACGTAATTGAAATGATAGGAAATTAATTTTGAGGAATTTGGTAAACCGCTGGTTATATATATATTTTTAATTCGATAATTTTTCTTTTTAAATTTATACACAATTGGCTTAAACCGAAATCGAATTTATACATCGACAACCCATAAAAACATTGAAATATGTGAATTTATTGTTTTAGGTAGGTTAAGCATCTTAAATCCTCGAACTTATTAGTAATAACCGAAGGACTCTAATGCGTTCAGGGTTCTTCCACGGACCACTTTTTGGAAATCGCACACGTACAGTAGACAAGATGTTCTTGATTATGCATAGAATTATCAAAATACAGTCGAATACCGTTACAGCGAAAATCTCGTTTTAACGAACACTTTTTCTAATCCCTCAAATAAGTATGCTTACGAACAATGCAAACAACCTGAAATTTCGTTTTAACGAAGCGATTTCTCCGGTCTCTTGGAGTTCGTTATAACGGGATTCGACTGTACTAGTAAGTTAATGCATATTTGCTCCGAAACACTAAGAACTTTTTCACTGCATAATCATATACCACTGCCATTCGCAATAAATAACGTTTTTCATCCATTTCTATGGATGTTATCCATTTCTCATAAATTATGTATTTGATGAAAGTCTTATTCTTTAAAGTAAAATAAAAACAAGAACAAATTTCAAATCTATAAAATGAGTAAAAAAAAAAAAAAAACTGTCATTTTCTGTCTCTTTTATAGGAATAATAGTGTTTGTAGTAAAATAATAATAATAATAACCGTTTTCCTCAAAGAGAAATATTGAACTTTAAAGTTTTCTTGACATTTCGAAGCGTTTTCTTATTATCAGGTTCTTGCCGCTTAATTGAAATTTAAAGCCGCGGTTAATGGGAAAAAGAAAGCCCATTAATGCCCTTTTCTATGATGTAAAATAATTTCGCAAAATACTTCTTTCCGTCTTTAAAGCTTCGACTTTCATCATCGCCACCGTCAACGCATTTATCCGTAGGAGGTTTTCGTTTCCAAGAAATTTACTTTAAAAATGATGGATCTCAATTTTATTTGCCCGCTCTCCTTTTGCCTTTCTTTCCCGCGAAGCTTAGTCACTGAAAAAAAAAAGTGATCTCAAAATTTGAATTCACAAAAAATTTTGAGCATTTTCAATTTTTATAATCGTCTGACAGTAACCGAAAATTGAGTACGCGTCGTGCAGGACTGGGGCCCGCAACCGTTGTAACTGGGGACCTCTGGAAGTAGTTGAATAATAGTAGTATAGTATGGTATAGAACCGAGCACGCCCAGGCTCTGTCGCTTTTGCGACATAAGCTCATTGATCGTGAGATCGTGGGCGTGCCGGAAAAAACTCAAACCGGCCGGGAAAGCCCACCCGGTTCGGACCAACATCCCAAGCAGCACAACCAAACCCCCAATCCCAGGGCACATCAACGCTCGACAAAGCCAGGACAGCACCGTGGGCGCTACCCCCACCCCCTCAGCCCCGACACCCGCGACAAGGCCCCGCCGGCGCGGTCCACAGCGCCCCAACACGCCCCGCGAAGGGAGACCACCCCCGCGGACACGAGAGGTAACTAATTTTACAAACCGGTTTATACAAAATCTCAGATCCGCCTATCAAACGCATCACCGGTTTCTATTTGTCACTGTTTTGCATGTTTATGACATTTCAATGCTGGGGAGAGCCCTTTCTGAAACCCCCGTATGTTCGAAGTATGAGCACTTTCTGTAATCATGCGTACATGTGCTGGGAAAGTTATAGTAAAGGCATAGCAAAATCTAAATAATTTTTCATTCGTTTTCAGTTTTCATCGGAATATTTACAATTTCCGTTATTATAATTTCTTCTCCTGATTATTGATTACTATTCTCTTTTGAATATTATAACACATAATTAAATGACATTTCGTCATCCATCCTTTTGCAATGAGCGGACATTCCCCTGGAACGAAACTGAACAAACACGAGAACGTCGTCGACGATGGGAACAAACTTGTCTCGCGAAATACCGAATCAGTGGGAATTAAGACGTAACGGGAAAGGATTTGTTGCTTCTTCGGAGCTCGAATAGCAGATGCTCAACATCCATAAGAGCAAATAAACCCCCAAAAAATTTAATAGTAATAAAACAAAAGAGGAGAAATCACCATCACAAAGATTTTGCATCATTTTTTTTTCTTATTTTTTTCACATTTATTTCATTTTTCTTGGCTTTTCCGGGAGGTATTAGTTTCTGATCCTCGTGCTCTTACTCCTAATGACACTAGAAAAAATTGGTAAATGTTATAGAGAGAGAGAGAGAGAGAAATAGAAATAATATGAGGAAGAAAGCCATTTGGGAACATATTAATTTTATTGGGAAAAACAAATTCGTAAAAATTGGATTTTTCTTCCAAAAAAAAGCGATGCGACGAAATCACAGATAGGATTTCGTTGCTTTTGAGATGATTTCTTTTCATTCATTCGCTGCTATCAGTATTTTGGTTTACGGAAAATTCACTGACAACAGCGACCTGGTGATTGAATGTGTGTGACAGAATGTGCGGCCTGGTGATTGAGTGCATGTGACAGAGTGAGCAACCTAGTGAGGTGATGATAGAATGAGTGGATGATAAAGTGAGTGAACTAGAGATAAAGTGAGTGACCTGCCTACTGAGAGAGTGATCGAGTGACATAGTGAACGACATTGGGTGATTGATCTATGAATTAAGTGAATGACATGGTGAGTGAGTGATATAATGAGCTACCTAGTGATTGACTGGAAAAACTGCGAGACACTCAGGCTCTGTCGCGAGAAGCAACGTAACCTCTTCGCCCCCCCCCCCCTCCCGGAGGTGGAGGTCTAGGGCATCTCCGGCAAACCTAGAGATTGACTGAGTGGCCTTGTAAGCGAGTGAGCGAGAGCGAGTTAGCTCACATATAGTGGCAGTTTCACTCGTTCCTTCACTCATGTCAAACTGATGTCGGTGAATTTTCATAGCGATGAATTTTCCATTCTGTGAATTGTTGGTTTGTGAACATTCCTAGCGGTGAATCGCATGGAGGTGAATTGTTGACGGTGAATTTTCCGGCGGTGAATTTCCTGGTCACGCAGTATTTTAGGTAAGAAAGTTCGGTTTTTCTTCACATTTGGGTACATAAATTCTGCAAAACAACATTTGCGTATATTATCACGATCTTAATATCGTCCAAAGTATAGCCAGTTACTGCTAGTATTGTTAAAAGTATTGTCTACGGTGGAATTAATGGGATATTGAAAACTCTCAGTGAATTCATAGCAAGTATCTGACGTGAAAAAAACGTTCAAAAAAGTAGGAGAATTATGTGAGATAAAAATCCATATTTATAGCCATAATTGTGATAATAAAATTCATGAAGTATGAAAATGATCTCTTCATACATGATCTCAGTGAAGATTTTTCAATAAATTGGTTATTATTGTAGAAAATTCGAAGCAGTTAAAAATACAAGAATTGAGGGGTGACATCGTCAAGAAGCCTCAAAAAGTTTGGTCTAGTAGAAATATCATTACAAATACTGTTTTATAATGATAATATTAATTTGATTTATTTCAGATTTTTTTAATGCATATTTGAAATTATATATGTTGCGGTGAATGGGATAAATCCAGTGTGACACATTTACAATTCACTCAAGTGGCCCGTGGCATCTTTATGGATCGCTGTAGTGACTCTTGTGTTCCCAGCACATTTCGCATGACTCGAAGCGCATTTCCAGGTATTATTTAAATTTCCAGCGACATACTTTCGAATCTCCTGAGTGACTCGCGTCACATTCCCAGATTACCAGAGTAGCGTGAGGAGCATTTACTGGTAACTCGAGTGGCCCACGACACGTTTTCAACCCAACGAAGTTGCCCACACTGTCCTAAAATATAAGAGTATTATATGAGTGTATGATATTAGTTTCTCGCAAAAAAAACTGCTTATCAATGCACCCACATTTTTAGGATATCTTAATGAGACCACGGGAGAGAGATTTATGAAATATAAAAATAGTTCAAATTCAACCACCAGGTGAAAAAACTGTGTTTTTTTTAAATTGCATTTTACATTTTTCCGTGGTCCATATAATGTATATACCAAGTTTCAATGGAATACGTCTACCAGAACTGGCGCTATATAGGTTTGAGTATTTTCAGAATACTGACACTGCTCAGACCAATGTAGCACCCATAAGTATACTGACACTTGTCGGACCAATTTAGCACCCATAAGTATACTGACACTGCTCAGACCAATGTAACACCCATAAGTATACTGACAGACCAATGTAGCACCCATAAGTATACTGACACTGCCCAGACCAATGTAGCATCCATAAGTATACTGACACTGGTCAGACCAATGTAACACCCATAAGTATACTGATACTACTCCAACTTATGTATCACCCGTTTTGTACGATGTATCCCATTGAAACTTGATATATACGCTATATGGTCCATGAAAGAAAAGGAAAATTCATTAAAACAATGTCCTCTTTTTCCCCTAGTGGGCGAAAATTGAACTATTTACTTCATTTCATAAATCTCTGTCCCATGATCTCATTAAGATATCCTAAAAATTCGGCTGTATTCTGATAAGCGGTTTTTGAAGAAGAAAAAACCTACTCAGAATACGAGAACTATAATTATAATCACACTGTATATTAAAAAAATTACTCATTATATTATTTTTCTATTAATATTTGTATTATTTTGACTTTGTAATTTTGCCCTGTTTCAAGGTACAAGACCCTTTGTTGTGCTTTAGAACATTTCTGCCTTTTCAAAAATTCATATTTCACGATTACAGAATAAGAAAAAAAGGTCATTTAAAATTCATATGATGTCGTTTCATAAAGTATACAGTTACTAAAAATGGATTTTAGTGAAACTTTACTGTAAAAAATTTACTGAGAAAAAAAATAAAAACAATATACCAAGGTATATGATTGGATATACTGTATAACAAGATACAGTCTCTCGTATATGGAAACAGTGAAGGATTTTTAATGTCAAAAACATTCTTATGTAAAAACCATTTTCGACGAAATATTACTCGAATCTGTTTTGCAAAATTTCACTGCAATACAGAATGACAACTGGCATGTGTCACACACGTTACGAAAGTTCGTTCCCTAATGGATCTTCGTACATGACGGGAGGTTGAACGCGATGTTAATCAGACTGTAAACGGAGCCACACACAGAACGTGGATTATGAATGTCCGTATAAATCACACACACACACACACACCCATCGCTGCAAATACCACGGAATCGTCCCGTACTTTGGCACCGACCCCCCAAACAAGAAACAAACGCCAAGGGTCTGGTACACGCGCACACACATCATGACGGTTTCTGGCGTCCCCCGCTGTACATATCAAGTGACATGGCACATCTTGCCGCTGTAATAAGCCATTTTTCCGCCTATCGCGTGGCGTTAGGTTTCCGCTCTTCCGCACAAAGAGAGTAAGCAGTCGCACGAGAGAAAATCAGTACTTTTAGGCTAATGGCAACGTCATTACAAATTACCCTTCCGCATATATACACACACACACGCGGATACACATGTACAACGCCGTTTGTTGTTGTTCGAATCGAGTTATGATGCGACTTTTTTCCCCCGAAAATGGAAGGAATTTTGTTTATTATTCCTTCAAAAAAAGGGACAAAAATACTCAAAACAATTCTCTGCGAAAGCCTCCATTTGTTTTGTTTCCACGTACATTAATATAAAGTATCGAGTGTTTTTGTTTTAAAAATCGTTACCGTTTCTTGTAATATTGCGCTTATTCGGCTTCGCTTCGGCTCTTAAAACTTCGCCCCTGCCTCCATTTTTATTACATTTCCGAACGCCATTGGTTGGATCTTTATTATTATTTATTTTCTCCACATTTATTTTCTTTCACCATTTCTGGTATTTGCAGAAAATGGTACCATTCATTAGCTTGGAGAATGTCACAAAAAGTACCGTGGGAAAAAAAGAAAATGATAATGGAGTACAAAATATTGTGCGGCGCTGAATGAAATGCTGCTTCCCTGCAAAAAAATTTCTATGAAAATATGTATTTATTGTTTTCTCAGAAAAGAAAATATTTCATCACTATGTGAACAGACAGTTGTGTAAATGAGTACATTGTAAGTACGGTCATTATAAACTGACAAAATTTAGTGTTCGGTTTTATAATAGAATGGTTGGACAATGGTTGGCTGCTAAAGCCCGAAGTGCGGCCAATTCGCGACGGGGTCAACCACTTTGCGAAATTACCAATCCCGTTAAATAATGACCTGGCCAATGTCCGTGCAGTTCGCGTAGTGGCTGGTTATCACTGGCCAAAGTCCGATAACAAAAGACATAATTCGCGATCATCGTCAAATTGACGTATTTTTTCGTGATAAGGGGTCATTCAAGTATTACGTAAGCAGATTTTCAGCCATTTTTGACCCCCCCCCCCCGTCAGCAAAATTTCGTCAGCAGCTTAGACTGTTTGCCGCTGTGGTGGTCGAGTGGTCATAGTGACGGACTCGCATCGCGGGGATCCGGGTTCGAGCCCCACCGTCGCACACAGTGGTGGTCGGCTGAAGCTGGTTTTCTGTGGTTCCCAACTTCGAGGCGCAAATGCGAGCCGATCTCCCCGTTAAAAAGTCTCGCCAAAGAGAGCAACAGGCCTACAAACAGTACAAATATTCAGTCACTACACATCACTCACTTCACTTCTGAGATATAGATGGCAGCACTGAAAAATCATACGCAACACTAGATACGCACTCAGACTGCTAGGTACAGATACGCACTCAGACTGCTAGGTACACACATAATTCCGGCACAACTCACTAGGTAGTAAATTGCCTATGGCAATAGACCTGAGTTGTGCTCGGTTTGAAAAAAAAAAAAAAAAAAAAAGCTTAGACTATTAGACTACTTCATAACTTCAAAAAGGGGTGGTTGATGACGTAAGCAACCCCCCCCCCTTGTCAAAAAAAGTCAGCAAATCCGAAACCCCCTCCCTCGATGCTGACGTAATACTTGAATGACCCCTAATCACGTCCACTAGCTATGGCAACCATCAAACCGCAGCCACGATGCGGCAATCATTTTTCCCCCCAAAATTTTTGCAGAAAAGAACTATATGGTTTCTTAATTATATTTCAATTAAATTTTTCTCTCCTCTCGTCACATGGACCCAATCCTATCAAATTTCGAAGATAATCAAAAAAAAAATAAAATAAAAAAATTTAAATAATTCATAAACTAGAAGGGATCAAAATTTGGAGAAAAAAATCGAAATTCGAAAAAACAAACTTTTTCACGCTATAAATTAACTGCAGAAGGAGCCCGGCTACAGGATGTGGGGGGGGCCATGACTTTGGCGCCGGTGGAGTTTGAACCCAGGTTCTTACGACAAGAGTCTGCCATTATGACCACACTTTCGTACAGCGCTCTAAAAGGCGCATGCATGATCTGTTCAGGTTCATACAACGTTGAGGACGCTAACTGTAAACAATGACCTTCAGATGGCCCCATAAATAGAAGGAATGAAATAAAATGACTATGGCTCCACCTATAAGTTAAAATTGTAACTAATTTTACAAACCGGTTTATACAAAATCTCAGATCTGCCTATCAAACGCATCACCAAAATTGTCAAAATTTTGATATGGCCTTTACCGGTTGCGGTTTTCCATAATCTCTCCCACATACAGGGATTCAATAAAATGGCAACAGATACTATGACTTTCGTTCCCAGAGCGGTTGCAAAACTCTGGGAATTTTCCGCAGAATGATGTTTCTTTCATATCTACATGATCCAAAACTCATGTTACACCACTCGGTGTTGGAGTAATGGGCAAAATTTGCCTAGGCTTTTCCCATATGGGACACCAAAGAATGATGATCATGATGGTGACGGTCATCGTAAACTGACAAAATTGAATATTTATTCTTATTACGGGTTTTCCGGACAGTAGTTGGCGGACGAAGTATGAGAAACGACAAATTAATTGAAAAATATTGGAAATTAAATTCGAAAAAAAATTCAAATATATAGAAAAGAAAATGGTGTGGGAAAAAAATCAGAAATCGGGCGAAAATTTAAAAATTTTACATTAAATTTAAATTATGGTAAAAAATGTGAATGAAATAAAATTTTGAAAGTATGAAAAAATGTATATTTCAAGATAATCGAGATTAAATATGTACGTTTCTGCCGAAGCGCGGTCAATTCGCAACGGGTTCTGCCACTTTGCGAATTGACCAATTTCGTTAAATATTGACCTGGTCAAATTTCGGACATTGGTGGCCAGTTCGCGTAGTGGCTTGTCATTCCTGGCTTAAGTCCGATAACAAAAGACATAATTCGGGACCATCGTCAAGTTGGCGTATTTTTTCGTGATAATTATGTCCACGTTAGTTATGGCAACCCATCAAACCACAGTCCGAAATTTGGCAAAAAAAAACTATGTTATATAATTATTTTTAGTTTTTTTTCTCTCAAATTTCAATTTTTTCTTTTCTCTCGTCCCATAGACCGAATCCAATATACAGCTGCTATATATAGACATGTATCACACGTTGGCGATTGAAAAAATGAATTTGGCGACGACCGTCCAGTCTTACTTCAGTACATCGAGCTTTGACCAGGGACCTCCGGCCACTTCGTGAAATGGCCGGCCATAGTTCGCATCATTTGTGCAATTCGTACTTTGGCCAAAACTTTCGGACAAATTGCGAAGTGGCCTTCCCAATCTGCCATTGCCGGATTTCGGGCTTTGGCAGTAACATGCATATAATTTTAAAATAATCTAAATTATGAATGAAATCGAAAATTGAGGGTTTTAAAAATCCTATCAAAAAATTTCCAATGGTAAATAATGTTTTTTATCTAATTTTATTTTAAAGAAAAATTTAAATTTTAAAATATGAAAAAATACGAATGAATTTCAAAATATAAAGTAAATCCAAACTGTGAAGGAAATAATAATTCAAAAATGTTAAGAAAGTCAAAATTTGAAATTTTAAAACAATTAAAACTAGAATGTAATTAACGATGCAAAAAATATAAAACAATCAAAAATTTTGAAAAAATTTAAACACTTCCAAAATTTAAAAAAATTTAAAATTTTCAAAACAAAAAAAACTATATTTCAAATCCTAAAAAATTTTAAAAAAATTTAAAAACAAAAGTTATTATATATATATATAAACAATATTGATTTTCACAAATGTGAAAGTAATAAATGTAATTTTCAAAATATTCAAAAATTCCGAATGACAATCAAAATTTCGAAGCGAAAAATGTAGAAGAAATAGAAAATTTAAAATATTCAAAATTTAAAAAAAATTAAAATTTTTGAAAAAATTCGACAAAAAAAAAATCAAAAATGTAAAAGAAATCAAATTTCTCGAAGATGATCAAAAAAATTTGAAAATTTAAATCATTCAAAAATTTGATCAAAATTTCAAGGGGAAAAAAAATCGAAATTCAAAAGAACTGAAAAATGTAAAAAAAAACAAAAATTACTGTTAAAAATTTTCATAGAAATATTCCACATATCAATATTTTCAGAAACGCTCATAATTGTGATATCATATTTTAAAAATATTACGTAATTTGCATGCTGTTCAAAAAAGCGGCCTTAAATACCCTGAACTATCCTGTTTTTCCCGTATTTCCACGTATTTTTTTCCCGTTAAATCACCATTGAGAATATACATATTATTTTTCTTTCCAATTTTTTCGTTGGCGATCTTTTAAGCTTGTTCCGGTTTCTCCCAAGAGACGAATTACTCTTAAAAACTTTCTGTTTAGCCGCTCGTTTTAGCAGTTCTTTATATTCCGAGAACGATTTGGCCAAGTCATTGCCCAGGCAACCAACTCCCCACGGGGCCCATAAAATCTGATACCTCCTGGATCGTAAATATACGTACGCTATGATGTTTGATCCGTGGAAACTTGATGCTGCTATTCTACGGGGCCCTCTCTTCTTGCACCATAAAGATATTTCGCTCCTCTTTTGTAGTTTTTTTTTAGTTCTTGTTATCAACCTTTTCCCTCCTTTTCTGTACTCGGTTTACGAACGTCTCGGTTTACGATCGACAGCAACAAGAATGATTAGGTTCACGAACTAGTCTTGGTTTACGGACACGCTGCTGTGGTGGTCGAGTGGTCGTAGTGACGGACCATGGGGGGAGATACGGGGGGTTGGTATGATGCCAGCACCTCCTAGAGAAAGAAGGCCTCCGCACCCTGCTTGTGACGTCAGTAAGTAATCAATTTTCCCTCAGAATATTCAGGGAAAAAAATTCCCCTGCTCGTGCTGTCGTCGTCGTTGTGAGGAAAAGAAATGATCGGGCTCAGAATTGGCGATTTTTATGCCCCCACATCCAATCGCTATGCGTTATTTGTGAGCCAATCAGGAACATTCTACGCCAAAGTAAGAAGAAACGAAATAGGATAGGCTTCCACCATAGTGGTGGTCGGCTGAAGTTGGTTTTCTGGACTTCCCAACTTCCAGGCGCGAATGCGAGCCGATCTCCCCTTTAAAAAGTCTCGCCACAGGGAGCAACAGACCTACAAACAGTACAAATGTATTTCAATCATAATACATCAATCACTTCCCTTCTGAAATATAGATGGCAGCACTGAAAAATCAAACACAACACTACATATGCACTCAGTTAGGTACACACATACACTTCCGGCACAACTCTGTAGGTAGTAAATCGCCCATAAATGGTGATAGACCCGAGTTGTGCTCGGTTTAAAAGGAAAAGTATCATCGTTATGCGGAAAAGAAATGATCGGGCTCAGAATTGGCGATTTTTATGCCCCCACATGCAATCGCTATGCGTTATTTGTGAGCCAATCAGGAAGATTCTACGCCAAAATAAGAAAGAAACAAGATAGGATGCTGTGTTTCCAAATGCGGCAAACTTGCTAGGTAGTCTGAATGACGTTTATGGCAACCCGTGCGGAGGCCTTCTGTCTCCAGGAGGTGCTGATGATGCCCTCTCGTCAAAGGTGGAGCCTACTGATCTAATGTATATGCGCGTATATGAACTGACATCATCATCATCATGGTACCTACCAGCAATCATCATCGTGCGCCTTCCCCCCCCCCTCGCAGATTTTCATGTCTATCTCCACCTACGTGGCGGACTCGCATCACGAGAACCCTGGTTCGAACACCACCGTTCCCGTACTGGTGGTCGGCTGAAGTTGGTTTTCTGTGGTTCCCAACTTCGAGGTCATTTTTATTTAATCATTTTTATTGTTGTCTTTTTTGGGATATTTTATTGTGTATTTTGAACCTGATTAACTGTGGTCGATGAAATTTTTACTCCAGATTCTTCATTGTATATATATATATACATATATGAAATACCGTTATTTGTTATTTTCACATAAACTAATGAATTCCCGGATACACCCATCCTCCGGGAACGCCTCGATATCTCTCACAGACGGGACGCGGGATGTGCCCTGTGTCCTCCTCAATATTCAATGCGCATTTTGCGTTTCATAAATGCTTTGCGTCGATATGCTGAGAACTTCAAAGTGAATATCCCTCTAAGTATTGCATTAAAAAACTATATAAATGAAAACTTACCAACATAGCGATAAGCCGCCAAAACATAGTAATTTTTCATCTTCAATATCGCGATAAATATTGCATGGAATTTTCTAGCAACGACTTTTGGGAGCAGGTTCTACATTTTTCTAATTGGAAGTTTTAGCACGCGGGTAATGTATTAACACCTTCTCTTACAAGCAAATTGGCGAGAAATTCGGATGCTCTCTATTTGACGAATCGGCAAAAAATGCAATAAACTTGTCCTCACCTAACCGCACGTTAGAAAAAGGGGAAGAAAAAGAAAACAAATGAAAAAGAGTAAGACAGTATAATAAGGGTGACCATACGTCCAGTATTTCCCGGGACAGTCCCGGTTTTTAACGTTTTTTTTCGGTTGTCCTGACTTTTTTTGCAAAAATGTTCCGGTTTTTGACGTATTTTCAACGGAGCCAACGTGACTTTTTATTCTTCAAATAAACGATTAAAATCATCTTTCCAACTCAGAAATTACATTACGACCACAAACAAGAATATTCATCTTAGATATCTGTCGTATTTTTTTTAATTCACTGTAATTTGAAGTGTTGCTTCATTTCCCGTGATTGGCGACTTTTCTCTCATTTGGCGACTTTGCTTACTTCCGGCATCATTTTTGGCGATAACTGATAATGTCCTGCATTTCCCCGTATTTTTCTCGAACAAATATGGCCAGCCTAAGTATAATAGATAAGGTGATAAAGAATGTAGGTACAAAATTAGATTTCTTTTCACCCTCACCCTACCTGTTCTCTTTCACTCCTATAAGAAAGATACGTCATATGTGGGGGAAAAATCACTATCAGGGTATAGAAAAAAACCAAAAGGAAAAAAATTGTAACGTTACAACAAAGCTTCGGGATGAAAAGGAAAGAGGAAAGAAAACAGAGTAAACTTGTTTGAATTCATTCCACCGGCGTTTGGACGCAATATTACGTCCTTTGATCGTAAAGTGGTTAAAAGGTAAAAAATTTCCTGGTTTTTTTTTTTGTATACGACCCCTCAAAGTTACGTCATTTTAAGGAATCGTACGTCCTTCGAAAAACTTTCTATAGTTATGGTGTCAACGGTTGCAAAGACATTCCTGTGGACAAACAATCTGGATCAGCCTGCGTACAATTCTTAGTTTCAAGCTGTTATTCCGTGATTTCACTGGTGATTTCGTGATTTCCGTGAAATCATTGGATTCTTTCTCTCGATTGTACAAATGTGTAGCGACACTCGATATATCGCCCTCCAGCAACACATAAGGTAAGGAAAGAAATGGTTCCGGGCTCTTGGTATTTCTGTTTTCGCCATATCGAGGAGTGGAGCCCCCGTGAAATCCATTAAACCCTATCGTTGTTCGTTCTCATTTTTATCGATTATCTAATAACACTCTGCGGTGCCGCCGTTTGTCTACTTCATCACGGCGCGTCTGCCGTTCCGCAAGGAAAGACAAGTCTCCGGCCATTTATTCCGTTCCGATAAAAACAAAATATATATAATAATATAACTCAAAATAAGGTGCCGTAAAAAATGATGCGTCGGCCATTTTTATTATTATTTTCCCGCATAAAACGGGAATGGGAAAAGATAAGATCAATCATTTGTGATTTTAATGAAAAAAAAAATTTATTTATTGAAATCACTTTCATATGAAAGTTCCAGACACTTCTGATGAACTGTAATATTTATTCAAAAATTTTTTGTAGAATTTTTTGGAGTTTCAATTTTGAGAAAAAGTTGAACTTTGATGTTGTAGAGAACTGCTGTGTGCGGTATAAAAAGTATTGATTTCTCACTTTCGAGTCTTATGGTAGATGGAAGCACATCTCGAACAGACACAGGGATATTTGTTGAGGCTTACTTATGCTGACCATATTTGCTCGAGAAAAATGCATGAAATTGAACTTCGAAATACCGGAAAATACGGGACATTGAAAGTTATCGCCAAAAATGATGCCGGAAGTAAGCAAAGTCGCCAACTGAGAGAAAAGTCGCCAATCACGGGAAATGAAGCAACACTTCAAATTACAGTGAATTAAAAAAATACGACAGATATCTAAGATGAATATTCATGGTTTTTTTTTTGTTTTTTTTTTTTTGAAACCGAGCACAACTCAGGTCTATCGCCATGGGCAATTTACTACCTAGTGAGTTGTGCCGGAAGTGTAAGTGTGTGTACCTAATAGTCTGAGTGCGTATCTAGTGTTGTGTATGATTTTTCAGTGCTGCCATCTATATCTCAGAAGTGAAGTGAGTGATGTGTAGTGACTGAATATTTGTACTGTTTGTAGGACTGCCGCTCTCTGTGGCGAGACTTTTTAACGGGGAGATCGGCTCGCATTTGCGCCTCGAAGTTGGGAACCACAGAAAACCAACTTCAGCCGACCACCTCTGTGGCGACGGTGGGGCTCGAACCCGGGTCCCCGCGATGCGTTTCCGTCACTATGACCACTCGACCACCACAGCGGCGAATATTCTTGTTTGTAGTCGTAATTACATATCGTGATGTCATTTCTGAGTTGGAAAGTTAATTTTAATCGTTTATTTGAAGAATAAAAAGTCAAGTTGGCTTCGTTGAAAATACGTGAAAAACCAGAACATTTTTGCAAAAAAGTCGGGACAACCGAAAAAACGTTGAAAACCGGGACTGTCCCGGGAAATACCGGACGTATGGTCACCCAGGCTTACCAATATTTCGAAACTTGCGACATACATCTTTATTCGTTTGAGGTTTCTCAGGGAGCGTTGGCGAGATGTATTCTCGGTTGGATGTCAGTTATAGTTGTCCTGATGAGTGTGCCCAATTCTTGTGGCACTATGAAGTGCCGTCTTCAAAGAACTCAACCGGGGCCTCATATACCTAAGAGGACCTTCATATTAAGGGAACTATTACAATGATTTTCTGAAAGTGTAGGGTTCCCATAAATTCATTAATTATTTACAAATTCATAAAAATTGAAGGTTAATTTTAATGCAGTTAGCGAAAAAGTTACTCTCACGAAGCGGGATTTGTTTCGGTGCAGAAAAAAATTAGTTCAAAACTTTCTTGACAGAGGGCGCTGCACGAAAGTCTGTCAGGAATGATTGGAACTGAACTTATCTACAATGTCTTCTGTATCGAAAATCTTCGTAAAGCTCCAGCTGGCGGGCGATTCGTACCTAAGATAAAGCAACTTCATCTCAACAGTGATTTATCCACCAATGTCAACATCACAACGAAAACCTTATGTAAGCCCCAGTAACAGGAAATTTCAGAAATGAGCTGTTAATCCTACATTTTATAGAACTCTGATTTGCATATTTCTGGTTTATTTGCTTTTCTGCAGCGTCCTCTACCGACAAAAGTTTGAATTAAATTTTTTTTTCTGAATTAACTATTTACGAACTTATGGTACACCCTGTATGTAAACTGCTAAATGATGATTCCAGCAAAGAAGGAATTCCCTGAACATTTGTTGCCCAGGTGGAGGAGGGGGAACGATGCTCTTGAGGCGGCCCTGGCACTACCCTTCTTGAACAATTAATGATTCCATGCTTGAGGGGGAACCGAAAGATCATGACAGACTTTGAAGTTGATTCTGGAAGTCTATGCCTCCATGCTCCTCGTGGGCATCTAAACCGAAGTATATTTGTTATTGTAAAAAGCTGAAACTTTGTGAACTTGTCGGCTAGGTCGTTAGCATCTTTCTCTTCGCAATGCTGTTTATCCATTGTATGGCCTCAGTATGACCAAGAATGGTCCATGTTGAAGGTGCTACAACCTTTGGTCCGGCAGAGTGTGTGCGCGTTGCTATTCGCACTGGAAGGCGCACGGTTCCAATGCAATGGTATTGTTAAAGTACGAAGTAATGAATTTCTGTTTGTTTTATTCAAAAATGTCACCTACTTAGACGTATCCAGACTTTACTGATCTCCTTGGGGGGTTGAACTTTTATAAATCTCATCTTAGTGGGTGTCTACATCACGAAATATAACTGACCAAATTTCATATTTATAGCTTCAGCGGTTTCAGCTCGGCTCCATGATTGCCCCATATAACCTTTGAACCACCTTATTCTATACAACCACCCCCTTAGAGGTTGAAATTTGAAAAGTCCCTCAGTGAGTCATCACAAAATAAAACTACTGACCAAATTTCATATTCGCAGCTTCAACGATTTCGGCTCTCCGTAATTTCTCTAAGTAACCTTTGAGCATCCTTATGACCCCCACTTAGGGGGGTCGAATTTCGAAAAACCACTCCTTATTGAGTCATTACATCATACATTGAAACTACTGACCATATTTCATATCTATAGCTTAAGTGGATTTTGGTTCAACGATGATGAATCAGTCAAGTCAGTGAATCAGTCTGGACATATTACTTTATATATAGATATTATATAATAAAAAATGAAATGCTTGAAAATGAATCTGCAAAAGACTAAAGTTACGTTCAACCCCTTTGCGTTGAAGAGGACAATCTTGCTCAACAACACAGAGATAGAAGAAGTAGAAAGCTGTGTATACCTGGGACAAGAAATCACCATGGATAACGGAATCATTAATGAAATAAACAGAAGGATCAGGATTGGATGGAGCACTTTTGGCAAAAACTGCGTAATTCTGAAGAGTCACATGCCATTATGTCTGAAAAAGAAAAGTTTTTAACCAGCGTGTGCTACCAGCACTGACTTATGGAGCTGAAACATGGACACTCACAAGCAAGACGATACAAAGGCTACAGACAACGCAAAGGAGCATGGAAATATGTACGCTAGGCATCACAAGAAGAGACAGAAAACGAATCACTTGGATAAGGAACCACACAAAGGTATATGATATCATGGAAAGAATCATACGTTTGAAATGGAAATGGGCTGGACATATTGCAAGAAGACAGGACAACAGATGGACCACAAGTATTCCAGAGTGGTACCCCCCGTCGTGTTAAAGGCGTCCCCACGCAAGATGGATTGACGAGATCAGGAAAAGTGGCAGGAGTCAACTGGATGGCTAAAGCATCAGACAGAGCAGAATAGAGAAATTTAGAGGAGACCTTCATCCAGCAGTGGATTGAAAATGGTTGTTGATGATGATGATATAGATATTACAGCAGCCCAACAAGAGCAATAAAAAACCCATAATTGCGATAAAATATAAATACACTGCCCATAAAAAATTATGGTTGTCTCATCTAAGTATGGATAGCTTTCCGATCTCTATCCCGATAAGTTTACCATAACTGGCGACGAAATTTTAATAATAAATAATAATTATTAAGTTGCACTTTTCAGTCATTTTACGGATCCAGGATATATTAACTGGATAATTCAAACTTTTCTCCATTGGACTTCGAATCAACCGAGTTCAACTGTATTTTCCACCATTATCCGTCCTGGAAAAAACATCCTCTCTCTCCCCCATCATCCACAGAAACAAACCATTATTCTAAATCACACCGGGATATTAAATCCTCTCCTGGAAAAAAAATAATAATAATCATGCTTCAATATCACTCAACATGTCCTTCACCATTTCGATCCCGAGTACGATTTTTCCCATTTTTTTCCCCCCCGCGCAAAGCATCATTTCTTCGGGAAATGGGGAAAAAAATGTACGTCCTCTTTCTTTAATTTCCGTTGGTGTATGTTGCGGCTTTCCAGGCCATTCGTTCGACGAGAGGAGAAGATGTCTTTATAAGCATCTGCTTTTCTAAGGATTATTTTTTCTTATTTCTCCGGCAAGAAGCCAAAAAGGCTCTCCCGAATCCGAAAATAAGAAAAATAACATAAATTCCGATAAATATACACTTTGAACTCCATTACCGACCAAATGCTACCATTAGCTTAACGAAAATGCCATCGTCTTCATTCATTCATTCACTCGTCGCTGTGTTTTTTCCCAATGGTAAGAGAGAGAGAATCGAAAAGCCTCGAGGTCACATAATCGCTTTTAACGTCTCCTTTTGTAATTAGAGCGAAAAACGTTATTTTTCCCCAAAACCAAAAAAATATTCCTTTTGTGTCGATTCACAATAGCCTTTTCCGGTATCGAGAGAGAAACGGGAAAAATCATTTCCTTCTGAGAGAGAGAGAGAGAGAGAGAATAATGTTCTCATTAATATACAAAATATTTTTACCCTTTAACTAAATATCCTATAACATTTTTGTTTGCGTTTAATGATGGGGGGGGGGGGGGGAAATGTCCGTGATTTCCAGTTAATGTTTGCTCTGAATGTGGAAGGTAAAGTGCAATCCGTTCCGCCGATGATCAATTAGTTAATTAATGAGACTTCTTGGGGAAAACGCGAGGATTTTGTTTTTCCCGAAGTCCGAAAATCGAAACTAGTTTCGGATTAAGTATCTTTGCAAATTTTGCTATTTCCAGAATTTTCTTTTGTTTATACGTTAACAGGTGGGGTTTTTTTTTTTGGCCCACGAGCCTTTCCATTCGGCCCACCAGTAAAGGGGAAGAAATGGTCATTTTCGTGGGGCAAATGCGGCCCTCTAAGTCGTCTGATGTGCCCCTAGACCTCAAACCTAAATTTCGTAAAAATGAACTAAGCGGCACATATAGACAGATCGCTTAAGTGAACCGCGGCACAGGTCTACGTCCCACAATCGGCCCGCGGTGCATTTTCATGTCGCTTAAGTGGCCTGTGGCGCTGTTCCAGATCACTTATATCATTGAATTGTCCCACCGCACATTTTCAGCTTACTTAAGTTACCAGCTTCACGCTTACAGGTCACTCAAGTGGTCAGTGCCACATTTACAAGATCATTTAAGTGATCCGTGGTGCAGTTCCGGAGCACTTAGGTAACCCACAACACATTTTGAGATCAGTTGTCACCAATGACACAGTACCAGATCAGTTGTCACCAATGACACAGTTGTACAGCACTTAACTACTTCACCAAACACCAACTCTGGCCATATCGCTATATTGCAATTTACTGCCATTAGTGAGATGGGTTGGAAGTGAAGGCGCTGTCTATCGATGGTTGCCTCGAGTTTTCGTTAGGGAAAATAACTTATCTATTTCCTCCCTTGGGTTCGAACCCGGGACCCTGACAACAACCTTCACGATGGTAGACGAGCATCTTACCACCATGCCACTCGGGCACAACAGCACTTAACTGACGAGGCACATATGTAGATCGTCCAAGTCAGTGTCTCTCACCGCCGGGCCATGACATCATTTATACTGGGCCGCGACTGATCTGCCGTTTCATTTTCCCCATTCATGTTCCGTTAATCATGTGTTTTACGCGGGCCTTCCACTTACAAAAATAAATTATACCGGGCCGCGGGCTTCCAAAGGTTGAGAACCACTGGTCTAAGTGACCCACCGTACAGTTTCAGACCACTGAAGCGGCCCGGGGCACATTCCCAGATCATTCAAGTGATCCGCGCTATAGTCACTGATTAGCTATATTTACTGATTACCGCGGCACAATTCCGCATAGCTTGAGTGGCTCGTAGACTGTTCCAGATCACTTAAGTGACCGTCGGCACAGTTTCAGATTATTCAAGCGGTCCACGGCACATTTGCACTATCAAAACAAGCTACAGAGTATACATGGTTATGCCGAGACAGTCGTGATACAGCGCCATCTGTGAGAAATTAAAAGAAAAAACAGAGAAAGATTAAAGAAACTATAACGTTGAGATGCAACTGTGTGACAGCTACGGCCCTATTTGTGGTGAAACCATGGAGCTTCTCGATGGTGAAACACGATAAGCGATGAGGACGACTTTGACGGTCAAGGTTATAACTGATAAGAAATACGCATGCTATTTTCCATAAAAATTTTGCCGGAAACACGGGACGGTCGTCCACGGGAACTGCACCATGAGACCAAGAAAAAGAGATCCTACATGAATTGTTATGTATTTGGATAACCGTCTCATTTCCATATTTCCACCGAAGTATCTCCTACCAGCGCCACCTATCGGCTGTTTTTCCCCTGTCTTATTTTTTTTCTTTCCTCGGAAAAAAAAAGGGCCTTTAAAATCCTTTTTCCAGTCCTCACATTCTTTTGAACCTGGAATTTACGCAAGGAAATGGTCGCTAATTCCAGTTTCACCCAAAACAACTTCACCGCCAAAGCTTCATCCTCCGCATTCAGCATCCTCGTTCAAGTACACGGTGAACTGGTGTTGGATCATTAGCGCGCAAGTTCTTATAACCGTTAACTCACTTGCATATTTCCACCGAAGTCGCTCATACCACCGCCATCTATCGTCTTTTTCTTTAGTTATTTTTTTCCCTGTCAAAAAAAAATCCCCGTGACCTCAGAGATGCTAACCCTGCAAACCGTTTTTTATTCCGGTTTTTATTCATTTTCAAATTTCCTACGGACTTTTCGCCCACCCTGTATTTAAATAATCATTTCTTAATTCAGCGGGAGGAAAAAGTATGTAGTTAAAAAAAAAAAAGAGGGATTTTTAGGAAAATTCTCGATATATTATAATGAAGTTCTTTCAGCAGCAGCAGCATTTACAGTTCAGCTGCACTCATTAGCACAAATGAGTTTTCAAACGATCGCCCGTTTTTCTGGTTTTCTTTTTTATTCAGCCTCCATTTATACGTTTTTCTTATCTCTCGGCAATTCATCTTCCCAAAAAGCGTGAAATTCTGGTATTATCCGTTAAATACACCGAAAAGAAAAACTGGAAATTAAACAATGTTTCTCCTGGTTTTTTTCCAGTTTTCATGTACATATATATCTCCTGTCCCTGATATCTCACATATGTTTTTCTCCCTCTTGATTTATGTACAAATAAAAACGCCAATGTTATGACAGTGTCAAGGAAATATGAAAAAAAAAACAAACTTACGTATAAATTACCGCAAGCACGGATATCATTGTAATTTATTTTCCCTTTTTATCCTGGCTTTAATCCAGAAACCAGTTAATACATTTTCATTCGGTAATGTTTTCTGCTGTTTGATCTCCCCTAAAAGGCTTATTTCGCGTTTAAAAACGAATGTGTTTATGTTACTGTCAAACGCCGAAGTGTGTGTGTGTGTGCGGCCAATTCGCGCATTAGCCGAGTTTTTTTGTTTGGCGAAAGTCCTATTTTCAAAAATGATCGCCGGCCAATTCGCGAAGTTGAAGGATAGATAGATAGATAGATAGAGCCGCTCACAACCCCCGGACTGATGCGAAACACCTTACTTCCGTTACCTCAAAAGAGGCAGAGTTGTGTCGGAAAATGGAGTTAGTCTAATAGTGGAACAGACTATATTTTGATTCCGTTTAAGACAGGTTTCCGTCTCATACCCGTGTCCGTCTTAGACAGTTTTCACTGTATTATCATATTCGAGAGTAAGACGCTTGCAATTAAGTTGTTACTTCCAGCTATGTATGAGGCTTCAGAACTTTCTCCGGGTATTTGGATCAACATGATATCATGTTGAAGGTTCTACATAGAACTAGAATAGAAGGAAAAGCTCACTGAACTCTAGCTCAGTGAAGGCGTGAATCCAAGGCAATTTATCATGTGCATACGTTGGTTCGTCCCGGCAGACCAATCTTTCCATATATATATATAATACGGCAATATATTCTTGTGGGGAGGGGGGGGGGATTGATTGCTTCCATTGCCCCCTCCGGATCCTCCACTGTCCCATGTGTTGGCCTTAATTATAAAATTTCTCTTCCTCATAAATTTAGTTTCAACTAAATTCAATTTAGTAAGAAGAGTTTCTCTCGGTGAGGGCGGGAACCCTGGATAAGACAAGTGGGGGGTCACAGAAGAAAATATGTTCCAAAGGGGTGGAGGGGCCATGGGCTAAAAAATTTTTGAGAAACACTGATCTAGACGATCCTCCACCCTTCCTTCCAACCATCCGGGGACCACAAACATCATCATGCATTTCGGCATGACGAAAGATTACCCACCAACGAAGTACCACCCTATGTATCTTTATTGCAGATAGTTGCAGTCCCCCCCCCCCACTAGAGACGTGTCAGATATGTATAATCCACGCTGGCTGCTTATTAATAACTGCGCAACTTGATCAGGTTAGCAAAGCCGTGTCGAGAGGAGACCGTAGCTGTAGGGCGAGTGGGGTGGTTAAAGTGAGTAATGGGCGAGTAAGGGCACAGCGAAACGAACGCAGTCTCTACTCGGAGGGAGGGAGAGAGCACTGGGCGAGACCGGGGTGAAGGCGGCTAGCGCTCCAGAGCTTAATAATTTACTCGTTAATCTATTCTTAAATTATCTGCCATCATTCATCAAGCTAATTTTGTGAGAGGAGGAGGAGTTATATACGCGCCGAGGCAGTTCTAGTAAAGATTGCAGAACCGAAATTAATCGCCCAGCCGTATAATGCTGGGCTGGCGGTGGATGATCTCCAAAAGGCGCCGCCGTGTTATGATACTCACACGAGATTGTTGTTGTTGTTGTTGTTGATGTTGTTTAATATCTCGTTTGTGAGCTTTGAATTCCGTCCAAAATGATTGAAGCTTTTGCTTCTCACGGAAAAGTTTGTTTTCCGCTCCGGCCGTATTTAAACTCACAGAACTGAATGAAATACGCAGTGGGAGTAACGACGATCAATCCCCCTCAAACAATATATCGAGACCAACAATGTTTTTCGATTTATTTCATTATAGGTCAGGTTTTCGGCTGACTTATGAAGTGTAAGTGTAATGTAAATAGGGGGGTTGTCCCAAAATTGACTGGCCCATTTGCGAAAACGGTTGTAAAAATAGCTGTCTTATCACATGGCCCTCTCGAGCACGGCCCCCGGGGGGGTGTTTCAAAAGAAGAATGGGCGTCATAAAAATTAGATCTGGTGAAACATTTCAACGGTAACCAAGTGAATTTGCCAGGTAGGACGTCAGAAAAAAATACATGGCTCGGGGGTCCATGATGCTCTTAAAAGACGGCCCTGGGGTTAAGCACCTCCAGAAATTTTCAAAATACCGTCTACTTTCACAACATGTACCAAAACAAGTACGTGTTCCATAGGGATGGTCCCTGATTTTCCTTCTTTCTTGTAATGTCTGTAACTTATGTCACGTATAGTCCACCGATCACGCGAAGAACACTGGCTACGTCACGTTGAAATACACAGTGGGAGTAGCGATGATCAATCCCCTCAAACAATATATCGAGACCAACAATGTTTTTCGATTTATTTCATTATAGGTCATGTTTTCGGCTGACTTATGAAATGTAGTGTACATAACAGTGTCCCAAAATTGGCCCATTAGCGAAAATTGATGAAAAAAAATGACTTGAAGCGATAGAAATACAGGATGTTTCAAAAAGAATCACCCGATTTGAAATGCGTATATATTACGAAAAATATTGAAACTACCCACTCAAGATTAATTTTATATTACATGGCTAATCATAGATATTTTTTTTTACAAACCAAATTAAAGGCGTTGAATATGCTCCACCTTGGGATGCACGGCATATGTCTATACGGTAGTCAAATTCGTCCTAAACTTTTGCGAGCATGTTTGCATCCACTGGTGCTGTTATGCGTATCTTCAGTTCGGCTAAAGTAGCTGGAAGGGGGAGGCACAGAAACGCAGTCTTTTAGAAACCCCCAAAAATCCCAGCAAAAATCGCACGCTATGAGGTCCGGCTATCTTGGAGGCCAGTGATGTTTGAGTGAATCGCGCCAGGTCCCGTACGGCCGATCCATCGTTTAGGAATGCGATTGCTCAAAAGTTCTCGAACGTCCAAGCTCCAATGTGATGGCGCCCCATCCTGTTGGGAAATGAAGTCATGCGAATCGGTTTCTAACTGTGGAAAAGCCAATCCTGACAAACACTGGAGTAGCGCCCGAAGGAAGAACGTTAGCGCTACCTGTCGGCAATTGCGTGAAACTCGAGATTTCCTTCTTTGTACCTATACATTATTCGATCGAAACGGATTAAAAGCTGAATAGTTATGATTTTTTTTTTAATCGGATGATTCTTTTTGAAACACCCTGTACGTCGTTTTGGCTGCATGGTGTTTACGAAAACAGTAAATTTTCACTCGGCGGAGTTTGGAAATTTGTTGCCAATTTCCTTAACCGATGGAATTGTAATGTGTAAAACAGCCGAAATGCGATATTTCTAAAATATCCAACATTTGCAGCAACAGCTTCTGGGAATGGAATTCACAGAAATCTGAACAAAAGCCTCAGCCGAGACGGACAGAGTTGGATTCAGACAGAATTCCGGAATTGGTTACCAATTCTTTTGCAACAGATCGCACTGCAAAAAAAAAAAATTCACGTTTCTTTATGAATTAATTCACTGATATATTTGAGTTCAAAAATCGGAAAACTGTTGGGAAAGAGCAGCACAAACTACGGGGAATAATGCTCCTTTCTCTCATTTATGCTGTTCTGACGTGCAGTTCCTTAAAATCTCAAGATTTGTTTGAGGGGTCGTAAAATAATTAACTTTTAAAGAAAAGAAAGACATAAAAGGAAATTTTATGAAATTGGCTTTTTTTCGTTTGCTCGGAAACCCCCAAATAGAAAGTTGTTGCCTTGTCTCTCCTGATGCCAACTAAAAAAACATCCCATGTTTCTAAGCGCAATATTTACTGAGATATTTGAGAAACGGAAGAAACTTGAGAATAAAACAGCGTTAATTGCGGGTAAAACGGATTTTCCGCATTTAAGAACTTTTTTTTTTACAAAATTTCCTCCGTTTTTCGAATTTGAATGTCTCAGTGAATACTGCACTTAAAAACATGGATTTTTTTTTTTCAGTAGAAACAAGGCAACAACTTTCTATTTGGGTTTTTGGGGCACGTGGGACTGTATAAAAAGTTAATTTCTTCATTTTCTCATGTATACGACCCCTCAGACAACTTTTCAGATTTTAAGTAACAGCGCGCCGTACAGGTGAAAGTATATTTCTAAAGCCAACTGTTGCAGCGATAGCAGCTGCGCAAACATCTTGGGACAGCCTGTATACCGGAAGAAGCACTTCATTCAAGAAGTCTGACATTGCAATTTTTCGCGATAGAATTTGGTTGAGGAATTATATTTCATCAGAATAAAGTTCCTTCCGCCAAATACGGCTCCTCTCATCCAGCCCATGGATCAGCAGGTCATTCCAAACTATATGAAGCTCTGAAAACAACTTTATCAATCATGTTTTGCAACTATAGCTGACGTAGAACTAACAGTCTTTACACAGAGCTTGGCGGCAAGTGTCTTACGGAACTACCAATTCGGCTTGGAATGATTTTGATGGCCCGATAATGCTGCAAGCTGATATCATGGAGGCTTTGACGCGTGATATTTATGGTTTTGCCACCCTTCTCCCGTTCAAGTCTAATTTTATTGACTCAAATTCACAGCATTGCGCCGTAACCCTCTTTGCCCCGCCCCTGTAAATGCACCTATGTCTCTTGGTCACTCAAATGCCCACACACTGTCTTGTTCGTTTAACATGCTCACACACGTCCTAGGTTATAGTGAAGTGTTTTGGTCCCTCGTTCTCTAGGTCACTGTTGGTTATTCACATGCACTAACATCGTTTTGGTAGCTCATTAGCCAGTCTCTTGATCTCTAGGTCAACTCTCATGCTCCTACATTACCTGGGTCACTATTTTGGTCACTCACTGACATGATCCCTCTTTCTCTAGGCGACTCTTTTGGTCGCTTACTGGCGTAGTCCCTCGCTCTCTAAGTCAGTCTTTTGGTTATTTACATGTTTGCACACTGTTTTCGTCACTTACTGACCTGGTCAGTATCTCCGGGTCGCTGTCCCGCTCAGACACTCTTTTGGTCACGTGTAGAGTGTGTGAGAAGAGGTATTTGCAATGTGGTCAACACAAAACGAAATTCACAGAAATGTCTCAGTTGTGATGGTCAGAATTTAATTCAGACAGAATTTCGAGTAATGAAATTTGTTTACAGATGGCACTGGAACCTGAAAACTAAAATAAGTTATTTTGAAATCCCTGCTGAGTGGGCTAACCATATTTCCTCGAGAGAAATACAGGAAATTGGGATTCCAAATACGAGAAAATACGGGACATCGCCAATTATCACCAAAAATGACGCCAAAACTACACAAATTTGCCAAATATTGCTGAAACTGCGCAAAAACCACAATGGCGGGAAATGAAGCACTATTGCAAATAGTAGTGGATTAAAATGAATTCCACGAAAACAAAACGTTCACCAAGACCAATTTGGGAGATAAATATTCTTATTTATTTTTGTAATTATCATAAAAAATTGATAAGTTGAAAAATAATTTCAATCTTTGACTTCAATAAAGAATAAAAATTCAAGAAAGTTTCTTGTAAAAACTGGGACGCTTTTGCCAAAAAGTCGGGACGACCGGAAAAACAAAAAGTACCGGGACTGTCCCGGGAAATACGGGACGTATGGTCACCCTACTGGTACGAGTGAGCATGGTACACACGGGTTTCTAATTGCACAAGTCGGTGCCGTTACGGATTGGTTGGAAAACTTGAAAAAAACTGAAATTCAGGTTTTTTGTCAATCAGCAACAACAACGATTCCGAGAATCGGAAACAAACGAGCACTATTTGTATCCTGAGACCGTTTGTACGGGTTTCTGTGAATTTCTTTCTGAAACTATACCATCCTGCAAACAGAGGATATTTTGAAAATACGTCTTTTTTTTTTTTTTATTGGTTTCTTTTCCCAGACAGCAGCGGAATCTGATGCGAAAAAATTCTAATAATTTAGCAACTCTGACTGACTTCAATTCAAGTCATTCTGGCTGAGACTTTGTACGGGTTTCAGCTAATTTTGCATTGAGACGACACCATGTTGTTGCCTCAAACGGTCGATATTTTCGAATTGTCGTATTTTATTTTTTTTTTCTTAAACTGAAGTGACATCTGTTGCCGAATGTCGTAGCTGATTTTGAAATTGTGTTTGACTGAAAAATTTACTGTTTCCCCAAGCACAATGCAGCAAACGGTGTATTTCTATGCATTCTATCTTCCCGCTTTTTCTGTCATTTTTTAGACAAGCCTGTCGATTCTGGAAAACCCTGTATGTAGAATGTGTATGGAACGATCCATAGCCATAGGTCGACTAACCTTTGACATACAGTCCGCATCGTTAAAAACTTCAAAAACGAATTAAAACGAAACACTTGTTGATAAAAAAAAATCAACGAATGAGATCAGTGGAAGACCATATCTTTTTTAATTACTTATAAAAATCGTTAACAGATGACGCTGCATTGCAAGTCAGATGCCACTCCGCAGACCGTGTGTGTTATCTAGGGCTACCAGACGTTCTCCTTCATTTTAGAAAATTCACCCTTTTGTTCTAATTTTCATGTTTCTAGAATTCCTTTTCAATTTTTCTCTTATTCTGAAACCTACAGTGTATCTCTTGGTCTTTTTCCCCCAGCCCATTTTTACATGCTTTCACCAATCGCAGTCAAAATTCCCAGAACACAAGAACTCAAACCACCTCCAAGCAGGGCAGATGCTATTCTAATAACCACGGCCGCAACTTCCTCCAGGGTAATATGAAAAAGACAGTTCGAAAAACAGCTCTGGAAGAAGGAAACCGCAACACCTTAAGAACAAATACCATTGTTTGCTGACCTACAGTTAACGCCATATACTGAAGTACGGGAGGGTAGCTTGTTACCTCTTCCATTCATAAATAAAGAAAATAGGATGCAAACTACACTCTGTGCTGATTCCTATGGTGAAATAGCCTCTGGGGGGAAAAAACTCTCGAAATAAAGAAAATCTCGCGCGATAGAAGTGAAACTTCTAGGTTGTTTAACCCTTAGGCTGTGGGAATAGTGTGGGCACACACACTCCTTCCCTCTCCACCCTAACCCATTTTCTTTTCTTCCAAACTGTGTGCATCGCCCATCATGCTACAAGGGACGTTCTGTGACACCAGCGGCGTCGCGGGTGGTAATAAGTTGTCTTTGCCCGACACGAAGTGTCCAAACCATCCCCCCCAACCAACTTTAATTTCTTACACGGCCGAATCTCTATAGACATAAACCCACCCCCATAACAACCATCTGCTTCTCGGAACTTCATCACGCACCCAATCATTTCGCGGAACTGGTTTTGAGGAAAAAGAAATGGTTCCCCCCCCCCCATTTTCTTTGAAGAATTTTCTCTCCTCATAAAATTTCACTCTTACATCGTTGAAGAAGGTCAATTCAAAAATACCTTCTGAAAATAGAGAGGGAAAACCTCTCACTTCGCTCCAGGCCATGTAATGAAATTGGCCAGAATGTGTGAACGATTCATTAAAATCGAGCAAAGAAAGGATCTCGTTATTTGTTCTTTTCCTTGTCTTTTCTTTTAGTTGGGAAAAATTATTGTGGTAGGTTTTTTTTGGTGTAGTATAGTGGCGCCATCCGTTGTCAAAATTGTGAAAAGTAACCTTACGAATTGTGCGCACGCAAGCGTCTCACTTTGTTTTCGAATCCGGTATACCTAGTGGTATCCATATACATAGACATGCTGCCCTCAGCTGTCACAGATGTTGTGACCAGTGCCGTCTCAGCGCATGGATGGGGCCCTGGAGGTCTCGCGATCGTGACACCTTTTTATTATTTGCGGGAGTAAGTATATACTATATTGATGGTCAGGTACTTCTGGGGCCCGAGAAAATCCCTTTGCACTTGGAGGAGGGGTTGTCTATGATACCGTTAGAGCGGCCATGATTGTGACTCGCATTACTTGCTCCGAATCCTGTGGTGGAGGTCATGTGGAACATATTGCCAAGTTGTCCCAACACCATCTATTGCAGAAGGCCTCCTCGCGAAGCTCGTGGCGTCATGGAAAAAGTCATTTCACCTGTAGCCGTTGGATATAGCAGGTCGACGCATGCGATATCTCAACCCTTTTTTTGCAGTATTGACTTCAGTATTGACCGTAAAATAACTTCTCCAGTGACGTCAGGAGCTTCGCGCGGAAGCCTTCCGCTGTAGATGGTTGTACTGCTGTTGTCTCTGTTCGTTTTCTTTTTTTCTTTTTTTTTGTTATCTATCTGATTTGGATAAATCTGCTTTATATTTTCGTATTTACCGCCATCTGTTGTTAGCTTTCATGGCTGTTGTAACATGTTGGAAAAAAATTAGCTCCCTGCTATCTGCGATGTTGCTAACTCTAATTTTATTTTCATCATTCGTTCATTTTTATAATGCATATATATATATGTAAAAGTCTTTCCTCTTCCCCACATCATAAACTTTTTACTATTGAATAAATCTTAAGATAATAATTTATATATATTAATACTCATTATTTTTAATTTTATGGTGTAGTTGCAGAGGGTTCACGATGTGTAATCAGATGGACCTCGTCTCTATGAGCAAATGTTGCCGTAGCAATTGAAAGTTCTAGCACCCGTTTGACGACTTTTTCCCTTCATAGGAAAGCAATTGAGAGTAGTTATTGGTGAAAGTTCTTTCGGAGCGGGTTTTAAACCAGCACCTCCTAGAGATACAAGGCCTCTCTGCACTGTTTGCCATAAACGTCATTCAGACTGCCTAGCAAGTTTGCCACATTTTGAAACGCAGCACCCTATTTCGTTTCTTCTTATTTTGGCGTAGGATCTTCCTGATTGGCTCACAGATACCGCATAGAGTATGGATGCGGGGCATATAAATCGCACAATTCTCTCCGAGCCTGATCATTTCTTTTTCTCACAACGATGATATACTGGCACGATATGTTTTTCCCTAAATATTCTGAGGGAAAATGGACTACTTACTGACATCACAAGTAGACTGCGGAGGCCTTCTATTTCTAGGAGGTGCTGTTTAAATCCGTTTTTTTCCATGTGAACGGGCTTTAGTGCCGTCTCCTTTACATAACGTTTCTGGTCGCGAGTATCGCTCATTTTGTCCTTCCAGTTCCGTTCGAAACTTTGAACAGTAAAAATTGTAAAGAGAACAGTTTTGGAACGCCCAGTACACACCGGACTAGGTTTGCCAGACGAAATTCAAGGATGTTGTACGTACGGAATTTTATACCCCAAGATTATCGACAATCATTCGATTAATTAACGATTGCTAGATTCTTGTGGGATGCACGGCTATACACCATCGCCTTGTAATCACGTTCATACTTTTGATAGCCCGTAGGTTGTTTACATTTTATTTATCTCTTATATGATTTGAGATTGCTGATGTTCCAAGATGATTTTATCAATTCACTTTTGTTGCCTACGTCTGAGGGTGGCAACGTTTCCTTGTCTTTAATAAAACTTTCCGGATACACCCATCCTTCGGGAACGCTTCGAGATGGGAAGCGGGATGTGTCTGGTCTTCAAAGGTGTTTGAAGTCGGACCTGTCCGACCGGACACGACCCATCTAAATTTTTTGGCTTATTCAAGATTTTTGCCCGGGACATGATTCACGGGACTTTGCTGAGGTTCCGGCACAAGAAAGAAAATCTAAAGCGGAGAAGGAGAGGCTTAGGGTGCCAGGTGCCGTGTACTTTCAGGATTCAAGGGTATACCCATGAGTTGGACCATCACTAGGTGGTGATGATCTCTCTCTAGGTGGTGATGGTTGGACACGTGCGTTGCATTGTGTGCGTGCGTGGTTATTACATTTCCCTAAAACTTCTCTGCTTCAAGATTTGTGCTCGGGGCTCGAGCTAACGCCATCGATAGCTAGATATAGTTATAGCAGTTTGTTGCCCTTCCTGCTGAGTCTCCAACATCGGGAAGTGAGGGAGAGGGCAGAGAGCGCAACTGCCCCAGGCGGAAAAATTTAGGGGCGGGATAGCAATTTTAAGTGGAAACAAAGAACACCGTTATAAAATTACCGAATTTCAAAGTTGCGTTGGCGACGAAATTATGTCTGCCCTGTGCGGCAAAAATCCTAGTTACGGCCCTGGAGAGAGGGTTGCTGAGGTTGTCAGACATCCCATATATAAACGGGATTCAAGGTTGTACGCATATGTTGCTCACATGTACATGTATTGCATTTTATCGGGATGCTCGGTCCCCTCCTCACTAGCGAAATCCTGAGCCCTTTTCCCCAGGCACTTTTGCCTCCTGACGTGTTTTAACCCTGATTCGATTCACACAAAATACAGTTGGGTGAAACAAAAATTGGGAATCCAATAGAAAATGTGGTTCTTTTTTGTATCGGAAATTTATTTGCTTCTAACCGTTGCCAAATCGTAAAACAAAAAATAATGGGTTTTGTAAAACTTCTAAGAGAAAAATAGATACATGTTATTCTGGAGGGGAAAAAACGCACCCCTTCCCCCCCCCTTGAGGCTTAAATAAGTGTCTCCCTCAAGAATAACGATGCAATGTGTGCTCGATAATAGTCGCCACGCGACATTAACTTCACCGGTATATTAGTGTTGAGATTTATTACGGCTTTATATGGGGGGGACCCCGTTTTTAGCGTTAAAATTTCAGGCTCTCTTTCCTCCCGCTATTGCAACCAATGTTATCGGGAACCAACAAATATGTGGCTCGTAATGAATACGAAGCCGTATTTTATGTATAACGGGCACATATTAAAAAAAATTTTTAATGTATTACTGCTGTAAAAACACAATATTTATAGGCATAGGAATTGCTTCAAAAATCATTACCGTTAAGCAGGAAAAAATGTATTGATTAGTTTATAAACGTGAATCAATTTTTTACATGTTTCTAAAAATAAAACTAAAAATTGTAAATCAAGAGTGTGGCTGTCGGAACTCTCCTTATTTATTAACTATGCGGGGTTCACAAGAAGAAAATGCGGTCCATATTTCTTTGCCCAGGGGCGTCCGATGCAGTAGTGACTGGTAGTTTCTTCATGGCTAGCACCATGTTATCCTTTAATGGTCCCGGAACGGACTTGAATCTCCTCCTCTTTTCTGCCTACATTAGGGAGAGAAAGAGCAGTTCCGGTAATTCGCAGTGTGGAATTTTTTACGATTCACACAATGCTGGGGATGTTCCTTTCCCGTTTGGACAGTATCGACTTCCATGTCCCTGGATGTATTTGACACATTGCTCCGGTTCCTTGCGCTGTGATGGCCCCAGGCCATCCACCGGAAGCATGGGATGAATCCCTGCCAATTATTGCTAGATTTTTCCACCTTGGCCCTTAGGTGATCGAGTTCTTTTAATTCCAGTATTCTGCTATAGTCTGGGGACTTTGGCACTTCAACCCACCAGATTGGCAACTTGGCTCCGTCCTTCCGTCTAAGCATTTGTTGATCCTTGAGGACCTGAAAATTAAGATCCTGCAAAGAAAGAATCAAATCCTCTGTTGAGGAGTCTAGATCCAGTCCTTTAATTACATATTTTTCAGGTCTCCCGCTTTGAAACAGATATGAACAAAAACTAATGCCATTGTCCTTGCAGTACTTGGAGATCGCGATGCGGTCGACCATGTTCGCTGGGAGAACAACCACCTTGTTCGTCGCCATTTTAGCTTTGTAGGCACTTGAGCAGACCCCGTCCAATTCTTTAGGTAGAGCCTCCAATTTGTGAAAAGAGTGACAAAAAAATTTAATTTCAAACGAAATGCATAGAATATCTTCTCCGCAATTCCTCCCCCCCCCCCATTTGAATAACATTAACATGAAGAAGGAAATTTAAAAAAAAATAATCTCAAATGATTTTAGTGTTTCGTGAAATGTTTCTATATTGAGCCGAGTCCCCCCCCCCCCACCACGTGACTTTCTCCGTCTCTTCCCCTTCTCTCTCCTCTCGCTCTTCGGTATATACAGGAAGTTTCAAAATCCCCGGATTAGACGCAACACCAATCAAAGGGCTTGAAATTTCCCGCCACCAGAGAGAGAGAAAGAGCAGACGACTTTTCTTTTGGTCCTTCTGTTTGCCTCTCCCAGGAACATAAACAAATTAGTAAGAGCTCCCGGATGTAAGGGGCCGTTCAAGTATTACGTCATCATCGATGGGGGGAGGGGGTTTCCGATTTGCCGACTTTTGATGACAAAGGGGGAGGGGGGTTTGGACAATGCTTACGTCAGCAACCACCCTTTATGAAAATATGAATTAGGATTCAGAGAGGCAGAGCTGATGAAGAAATTTTGCTGACAAGGGGGGGGGGTCAAAAAAGTCCAAAAAATTTGCTTACGTAATACTTGAACGGCCCCTAATAACTCGGTTAACCATATGATCACTCTTTTAGTAGCTCGTTTCCCCCCCTCACTAGCAAATTCCTGAGCCCTTTCGCAGGTTTCGGCACCTATGCCCCCCCCCTTACCTCCTGACGAGTGTTAACTCTGATTCGATTCACACAAAATACAATTGGGTGAAACAAAAATTGGGAATCCAATAGAATATGGTTCTTTTTTATTTATCTCAAATTTATTGGCTTCTAACCGTTGCCAAATCGTAAAACAAAAAAAAAAACGGGTTTTGTAAAACACTAAAACAGAAATAGATGTATGTTATTTTGAAGGGGAAAAGACGCACCCCCTTCCCCCCTTTAGGCTTAAATAAGTGTCTCCCTCAAGAATAACGATGCAATGTGTGCTCGATAATAGTCGCCACGCGACATTAACTTCAGCGGTATATTAGTGTTGAGATTTATTACGGCTTTGTATGGGCGGGGGGAGGGGGGGCACGCCCCGTGTTTAGCGTTAAAATTTCAGGCTCTCTTTCCTCCCGCTATTGCAACCAATGTTATCGGCAATCAACAAAAATGCGGCTCGTAATGAATACGAAGCCGTATTTTATGTATAACGGGCACATATTAAATTTTTTTTTAACGTATTACTGCTGTAAAAACGCAGTATTTATAGGCATAGGAATTGCTTCAAAAATCATTACCGTTAAAAAAATGTATTGATTAGTTTATAAACATGAATTAATTCTTTAGTTTTTTTAAAAATGAAACTAAAAAATTTAAATTAAGAGTTCGGCTGACGGGAGTCTCCTTATTTATTAATTACGCGGGGTTCACCTGAGGCGTGAGTGACTTCCAGTCGTGCGGCGACGAGCGCGGATTGAAAATAACTTTTCAGCAATTTGCTGTCCATCGTCGACTTGAAAAACTAAGCGTAGCTTGTACTACGCAAGCTATGACCTAAACCACAACGCCCATTGGACTTGTGGTATGTAATATATAAAAGTACATTTTACTGATCTTTATTTACCTTTTTCAAAAAGCAACTTTTAAAAGTTTTAAGCAAACTTGATATTCTAATGAATATTATTTCTTATAGAATATTAATATGATATTTTACTGATTTTTTCATACACGGACAAAAACAAGAAAGGGGCATCGAAGAGTGGAGGACAGGGCAGGGGACGCAACTGCCCCAGGCGGTAAAATTTACGGGGGGGGGTGGCAATTTTAGGTGCGAACAAAGAATGCCGTTATAAAATTAGCGACTTTTAAAATTGTGGGGGGCGGCAAAAAATCTAGTTACGGCCCTGGAGAGAGGGTTGCACGGGTGTACGTCTATTGCGTTTTATCGGCATGATCTGCCCGATGGTGATTTTTTTTATGCAATTTATGGTCTCAACAAAATTTTATAAATCTTATAAATCGATCTGAGGACCACCCCCCTCCCCCCACCCCGGGTGCTGTTACACGCGACTCAAACGGTTCACACCACATTTTCAAATGGCCCGCGGTATATTCTCACTTGAGTGACCCGTGACAAAGTCCCGGAGCTCTTAAGGGTCCCTCAACACGTTTTCAAGCCAGTGAAGTGGCCTGCACTCTCCTAAAAGTTGAGCTCCCTTGGTAATATTCTTCTCAGTTTTCCGTTGCCCCCCCCCCTCATCGCTTGTCGTGGCTCCCTTTCCATCTGGTTTTCACCCGTGGTTCCCTTTGAATATCCCTGGACAGCAAAGGGGCCACGTGGCCCCACGTTGAGAATTACTGTAATAGATAGAGACTTTATTTCGGTATTTATTCCATCAATCGTAAGAAGACACAAAAATCGTTTCACACTTTTATCCATTTGTCTGTAGACTCATATCTAAACATAGCTCTCGTCACCGTTTTTATCTCGATCTCTGTGCGCCATGTTTATTCTCCCAGAAAAGTGAAACCTCATAGAAAAGTATTGACCCGGCCATTAATCTTCGGCCCTGTCGTCTGGAAATAATGTTTCAGAACACTTTTACATGCGCACACAATTTTTTTCTCCCCCGTTTTGCTTGAAATATATTGATACGCTCACTATATATACTTTTATTATATAATAAATTTATGAGAATTTTTTTCGAAAATACTAAGGAATTTTTTCCCTCATCGTGCCATTAATTAATTAGCTAATGTTGCGTAATTGATTTAATTGGACCCACATTTTTAATTACTTTTTTTCCGAAGAGAATTTTGGTGATGTATGTTTTTTTCCATTTATAAAATATCATTAACACAATTTTTTTAGAATTTTATTTTTATGAAGATTAATTTTTTTTTTTCGCGGTTTTGACTAATGAATATTTCTGATTACCACAAGGATTCGGAACGTCACGTGTTATAGTCTCGTATGTGAGAGAGAGAGTATCCAAACTATAACACAGGCATCTCTCTTACAACGGGGAGCACCTCCACAAAAGTGCTCTGTGCTCGTGTGTGATTTCGTGCTCGCGAGCACTTGATCAAAGCTTCAATTAAAAACACTTTGGAAGAGAATTGGGTCCAAGGATTACAATTATATACAGATTTTGGGCATACATGTGGCAAAGTTGGGTGCTCTTCGTTTGATGATGGGCGCTCGTGGGTCAATAAAGATTGAAGACACCTGCTCTATAATATAAAACCGCAAAATATCGCTCGAAAAATGCAACGTTTCTTGCCCATGTCTATGCTACGGAAATCGGCAACGTTTTTGTTAGGCGGAAGTTGGTGACGATTTCCGGCAACGTAAATTGGTTACAATTTTAGGTGAGCTTTCATTTAACTCTTGAATATACCGGGAATAGTTTGACCTGTCGGGAACCAAGTTTTACAGATGTTCCAAACAGGATCGACCCTTACGACAAGTCCTGTCGAGAAATGTCGGAAAACGAATTTTTGCGCTTGTTTCAATGTTTGCTATGGGTACCATTTTTTCACATACTCTTGAACCGACGGTGCTCTGGTTGAATGTTGTTATTTATTATTTTTCGTATTACACCTGACCTACAGAAGAGCGCCTCTGAAATAATCGGTTCTGGGGGGGGGGCTGCTTTAAATAATGAACACATCAACTGTATTCATCTCTAAACTGATAGCCACTACATCCACGTTGTGGAAAATCATGCACGTCAGAGAGACCAAAGCATGTGAATGTTTCTATCATGCTGTAGTGTTTATTGGGTAAAAATTTGGAAAAAAAAACCGCACAATTAATAAAAATTCGGTGTATCAATGAAAATTCCGAAAATAATGAATCCCATAATGAATTAAAATTTAGAAAAAATGAAAAGTCTAAACTAATGGAAGAACAGTTATAATATTATAATAAAAATTCAGAAAAAAATAATAATAATTCCGTAATTAATAATATCGCATTTATGTAAATAACATTGACATTAAACAACTTGGGAGGGGCGATGGGAGCCAAATGATATGGGCAAATCTGCCAGGCCACAAAATTACGGGACGATCGAACGAACGAACTTAAACACAATTCGCCCCTCACTCCACATCGTGCTATATCCGCACCGTAATCGAATGATGAAATAACCAAAGGAAAATGTAGTTCCCATCCCAAACGTCGTAGGGTAGGTATATCTCCCACCAAAGTGCGGAAATGATCTTGAATAGCATAATCCCTGTTGGCGCTTATCCGTAATCTTCTCGGAAGATACCGGTGACACTAAACATTAACCGATCTGGAAGGTAATTGCTTTGGAATATTGAAAATCAGGAGAGGCTTGTGTTGCCTTCTCTTCTTCCTGTAGCTCTTCATCAATCAACTCTAGGAGCAGGAAAGTCCCAACTTGATCGATTGATTGCCCAAGACGTGACGTCCCGTAAAAATGAATAAAATAAATTTATAAGAAAATCGTCTGCTCACAGGAAAACAAAATTATTATGAAAAGTTATTGTGTTGAAAAATAAAAATATTCAAGTTACATTATTTTTTCAAAAAAAGTTGAAATATTTTCAACTCTTTTTTTTATTCTGTGCCCATCAACTGAAAATACGGGACATATCGCCTATTCGGGATCAATGCGTGGATAATCGCTATGCATCGGTTACCGTATATTTTTTGGAAAAGAGAGAGCCAAGCTTTTGAATTTTATGAAAGTTGCTAAATTTCAGCATTTACCAAAGTGCTTGGGGAAAGTCCGAAATGTATTAGTTTACAAGCGTTTTTCGGCCTTTTACCGTAATAAATATCGATATAAATTATATATAATATTAATATATACATATGATATACATTATATACATATATGATTAGTGATTAGTAAATAAATATATAAGTAAAACTATCCAAACAAGCTACAGTAGACATGGTTACGCCAATATTGTCGGAATACAGCGCCATCTGTGATTTATTATATTAAGAAAAAAGTGTGTGTGTATGTATATATATATATATATATATACACACATACACACACACTTTTTTCTATGTGTATATATATATATATATATATAAATAAACTTTAACGTTGAGACACTGCAACAAGTTGCAGTGTGACAGCTCCGGCCCTATTTGTTGGCTTGACTTGACTTGACTTTATTATTCAGGGTTTTCAGCATCTAAGGCTATTCCCTGTAGTGAAGATGACTCTTTCCGGTGAAACGCGATAAGCGAGGAGGACGGCTTTGACGGTGAAGGTTACGGGTGATAAGAAATATGCATGCCATTTTCCAATATAATTTTGCCGGAAATACGGGCACAAAATTTCCAATTCTCGCCAATAGCGCAAATTTTTGTCAAAAAAAAAATTGCAAATAGCAAACCGAAATTTTTTCCAGGGGCGTCTGCTTTGCATGCATCTTACGAATGGAACTGAAAGTACAAAAAAAAATATAAGGGAGTCGACTCGAATGATTTCCCAAGTACGTCGCTCATCAACATGGTTTGGCCACTGCGATACGCACAACCTCATTTCCGCAGCATTGCAATTTGGGGACATTTACCCCCTGTTTGCTATGCGTCCTGTACAGCAGTGGTTCTCACCCGGGGGGGCCACGGATGAAAATCTTGCAAAAGGAGCCCCAAGAACAAATTTGTGAAAACAGTGACAAATAAATTTAATTTCAAACGAAATGCATGAAATATCTTTTCCGCAATTCCTCCCCCCCCCCCCGCAATTTAAATAACATTAACATGAAGAAGGAAAAAAAAGTATTGCATGTAAATGCATAGGTTACAAATTAATAAAAAAATTAATTAATTACATAATTAAATTTCCCCCGTCTCATTAATTTGTATACATTGTGTATTGTGTATTTTGATCATTCTCAAAGCTCTCCCACTTCAACTTGCCAGCTTCTTCCTCTTCTTTCTTGCCCACAAGTCTTTTCCACATTTCTTTCGGAATCCCATGCTGCGGTCTTTGGCCCTTATGTGCCACTGGTCGCACGTGCAATTTTTCACCCTAGTCATTGGATTCAGTCACCCATTTTTGTCAAATGGCTTGTATCTTGCATTGGTTGATGGCTGTCTTCCTGGGGAGAACGACGCGAGTAATTCGAAACTTGCGGGCACGGGGCAAGGGGAGCCACCACTATAAATCTTTGCTAACTTTTCCGACACAACTCTGCCTCTTTTGAGGGAACGGAAGTAAGGTGCTTTGCATCAGTCCGGGGTTGTGAGCGGTTCTATCTATCTATCTATCATATGGAGCAACACGTTGGCGATTAAAAAGGAAAACATGCAATTGAAGCCTATACCATCCGGACCGCCTTATATCACATCGAACATTGGCCAGGGATCTCTCCGGCCATTTCGCGAATTTGCTGGCCGAACCCCGCCGCATCAGTTCCATAAAAAATTCTAACTTAATCAAAACGCTCGGTCTTTGGTGGTAACATATGCATGGCATGCAGTAGCACCCTGTATATGTACTTGAAAATAACATTAAAAAAAATCGAAAATAGAGTCACTTAATGAAACATTTCAGAAAATTTCGTAATAAAAATCAAAACAATTAAATTAAAATAACTTCATGATGAGATATTTGACTAATCACGGGCTGATTCTTACGAACCCCGTTATTAAACTTTTATCAATTTTTGTACATTACATAGTCTCTATTAAAATCTCAACGTAATCGCACGAAATGCGTCTGTAACTTCAGTCAAATGAATATTAATTAGTTTTAATTATTTTCCCTTTTATTAAATTTATTTATAATTCTTTTCTCAGTGATTGTTCCTCGGGAAAAAAGGACTTCGGATCGTTTTGTGAATGAAGGGGAAGAAAAACTCTTGCCTTTGATCTTCATTGAGACTAATGGCAGTTATGAGGTTTGTGCTAATTAATTAAGATTCATTTTCCAGTTTCCGTTACGTTTCTTCTTTATTCATTGTATCCAGAATATTTTAGAGAAACGGGACATTTGCAATCGATAAGAGCGTTGTTTAGATATAGTTCGCCAATTCTGGACGGTTGAGAGAAATACTAAATTCTATTAACCAATCTTTTTGAATTGTATAATATAATTTACGGGACGCTGTTGCCCATAGGCTAATCTGTCTTATGCAAGAATTTTATCCGGCCCGCAAATCAATTAAAAAACTAAATTTGGTTGAAATATACGGCACGGGTTGCGACGTTAAGTGATATACTATTTTCAAGTGTATGAAGTCACCATCATGTCCTAGCCCTTATTTATCTAGGGCTTCCTTTCCTCGGCCTTCATTTATCCTAGGCTCACTTGCCTAGTCCCTATCCTAGAAAAAAGGGGGATTTATGTTTTTTTAGTGTCCGAGTCACGCCGATTTCGAGCGTGGACTTTATATAGGTTCACGCTATTTTCATCATCACACGAAGTTTCTTTTTCTCCAATACCATTAAATGATAAATAAAGCAAAAATTAAATTTTTAGTGATTTAAAATCAATGAGATTTTTCTTTTTAAATCAAGCCGATTTAAATCGTCGTGCCCTGAGTGTAGCGTCTATTAAAAACAGGAGAATAATTCAGGATAATTAATTTTCTTGGAATCAACTCAAATCTATTCGAGACCTCCTTCAAAAGCATTTCTTACGGAAAATCCTTCAGAAATGCCGGAAAATTTTTCTACGCCACTGTCGCGAAATTCCCTCCCCCCCCCCCCCACCGTCTCGATTTCTAGTCTTTTCCGCGGTATATACAGGAGATTCGCCGGTAGAAAACTAAACAGAGGAAAGGAACCAAATTACTCAGGCCCTGAAAAATCCATTATGTTGCCAGATTACGCCATTAGCTGAATGGATTCGACGACTCTTAACTTGTTTTTTCATTTTATTTACTTTTTATAATACATTTCCAGGTAATCAATCGAACCAGCGGTAATCGGGCTTTTAACGGTAATTAGAGCAAATCGACGAAATTTACTCTTTTTTTTTTTTTTCCTGGTTCCTTGAGAAAACCCTGGAAAGAGACTTCTCCCGGTTGGTATATATTGCCCTGCTGATATGATTATATTTTCCCAACTTGAGATAACGCAGGGGAATAATTAGTTTAACACTTTTCTATGTGTATGAAATTTTCGTTATTGCGAGTAAAGAAAGCCCGCCCTCTATGGAAGACATATATCAAGAAACTAAATAAGTTTGTTTCCGGAGAAATTGGTTTCTTATTAAAATTATGGGCATCCATCAACGAATATGAATGATGGGTAGCATCAGAAATTTGATAATATACGCGAAACTCTCGAAACGTCCGCGATACGTGGATATTAAAACGCATATTTTTGAGATATTCGTAATTATGGAGAAATGCGCTATATCTCACAGGGTAGATAAAAATCTTTTCACAGAAATTTTCCTATAAAAATTTAAGTTTCCGATCCTCAAAACTCTGCAGTGGGATCACTATGTAAAGGGTGATTATAATTAAAGTTCCCGTACTCTGATTTGTTTTTCCCTAAAAACGGCTTATCCGAATATAGCCAAATTTTTATCATATCTTAATGAGACCATGGGAAAAATATTTAAGAAAATTTTAAAAATAGTTCAATTTTCGACCACCAGGTTGAAAAGTCGATTTTTATTTATTTTTCATTTTTTTCCCCCCATGGACCATATAACGCAGGGGTGGTCAACAACTGGCCTGAGGTCCGCCTCGGGGCGAGTTGATTTTGTGCGGCCAGCGTCAAGATGAAAAACTATTACAGTGGAATCCCTTTATAACGAGCTCCAAGAGACCGGAGAAATCACTTCGTTATAATGAAATTTCGTTACAAAGGAATTCCAGGTCTTGTCATTTTTCCTACGTAAACTTATTTGGAGGATTTTGAAAAATGTTCGTTAAAACGAGATTTCCGCTATAACTGTATTCGTTAAAACGGGATTCGACTGTATATTTTATATTAGTTTCGATTGACGAAATTGTGCTTAATGTAGACAAAAATATATATTTCTGATTTTCTTAATAAGTGCAATTACGCCGTGAATGTCGTCGCCGTTAAGTTTCGTCTGTATCTAATTAAATGCAGACTTAGGTAATTAGATTAAGCCACGGCAAGCAAACATACTGGGTGTAGCTTATATGCCGGAGTTTTTTTCCCCTAGTGCATGCGGCTTATAATACGGAGTTTTGTTCCTGGTGCTGCCCGCGGCACTGTGTCTGGCCATTATGTTGGCCCTGATATAGCGTATATACGAAGTTGCAATGGAATACGTCCCCAAGCACGGCTGCTACATAAGTCGGAGTAGTGTCAGTATACTGAAACTACTCACACCTATGTATATAGCGCCCGTTCTGGTAGACGCATTACATTGAAACCGTATATATACCATGGCAAAATGCAATAAAAGCGCACCGCTTTTTCACTGGTGGTCGAAAATATGTATATTTAACTATTTCTTTTATTTCATAAATCTCTTTCCTCGTGATCTCATTAAGATATCCTAAAAATTTGGCTGTATTTGGCCGTCACCTCAAAAGTCGGAAAAAAGGTTATGATTTCAATTGGTTGGCCCATTTAACTTGAGACTGCTTCTGTTTCAGATTCTACTTCCGAATCACTAGTAGTTTGTTCACCGCTTCCAGTTATTATCAGAACAGTTTACTATTCACCAGATAGTTCAAGACTTGTAGTTTTCTCGTTGCAGACTTTTGTAAAATAATTTTCCGTTTCCATAAGATCTCAGGTCCGTTTGGTAGTGCTTCTAAATGGTAGTATCCCTTTGTGCACTAACACTATGTTATATAATATAGCACTATTCGCTTCCCGAATGGTCGCATCTACACGTGCTGGTCTGGCTGATTTTGAGCTTTTGCATATATTCACTGAATGGACCGTGTTCTGTGAGGAACATTACTATTTCTCTCGGCGTTACTTCTTTCATTTTACCCACTTTTTGGTATTACGTCGAAGACATTTCTTCCGGTTGTGCATATTTGTCAATGATGTTGCCATTGCTCTGACCCTTCTTGCGATAACAGATTTTTAATGTAGCATGCCGGTAATTTCATTAGGTGAATTTCATGTTGATGTTTTGTGGTCTCTTTTGCGAATTTATCCGCCATTTCATTCCCCTCAACGCCTGCATGAGCTTTCACCCAACCTATTGTAATCTTCCTGTTGTCCATCAGTATTTTTCTGTCATGCACTCGGCTACGAGGGAATTCAACGTCCTGTATTGCATGTATACAGGACATGCTGTCGGTATTTACAGTTGATGTTTCTGCAAAATTCTTAGCATAAGTGACCACCATCCAGTTTGTGAGAAAAACCATTCAGAGTACGAGAACTTTAATTATTATTAATCGTCGTATTTAATGTATTTAAAAAAACACTTTCAAAATACGAATATACCAAATATGAATTAAATATTTATACAACGAAACTTCGATACAACGATACTCAGCAGATCAAGAAACATTATCTTTGTAGAGAGGTTATCGTTATATCAAGAGGTAGCAGTTATTGGAAAGAAGGATAAAAATAAACCAAAAACGCGAATGAAATACTGTACATCGCTAATTGAATGCGGTTGCGAACAAGAAAGCAAGTGAGCAATATACTTGGCGATTAAATCTAAACTTGGCGGCAAAGGTGAACCTTATACTACATTTTCACCAGTTTCGTTCACGCGCATGTATACTGCAAATAATAACATGAATACTCTGAACATGTCATTTTTGTTTCAATGAATCAAATACCCATCCCATGAGGTATCTTTGTGTCGTCTCAATGAAATCGTTGTTATTCAACGATCAGGTCCTGTCAAATAGATTTTAGGAGTATTTGTCAAGAAACGCACATATACAATGGAGCTCGCAAATATCGGAATTCCCGACAGCTCCTTCGAGATTAAACAGTGAGATATCACGACTGTCGGGCGATATAACATCAAGCGCCGGATCTTATCGAACTCGCGGTAAGCACGGTAAGTATCTCCCAAAGTTCGAAGGCGTCTAAATTTACACCGAAATGTGTGCGGAGAGGGGAAAATGATTCTTCCTCCTCCCGGTACTAGGAAATTTACGAGCAGTTTAAAAGTATCGGAGACTAGAACTGGAGAAAACGCAGAGCATTTTCGGTTTCTATATAACGTATAAGAAAAATGGGAGGAAAAAAATGCAGCTTTTCCACATTCAAATACGTATCGCGAGATAGAAGTTGAAGCCGGAGCAGGATTCGAATTACACGACTTTACAGAGAACGGTTACAACGAGAAATAAATAAAAACCTGATATGATCATCTTTTCGCCGAGACGTTGTCGGTAAAATACTCTCATATATGGATACAAGAAAAATATAGTCTATTCTATTTTTCCCGCGAAGAGCAGTTTTTGAGAGATTTATGCTACTTTTGCACCACAGCGAGAAAGAAAAGAAACTAAAATTTATTATTTTTTCTTTTCTCCTCAGTGTGTAAATTTCTCTGCCTATATTTTTATTTGTCGTTTTTCTTTTTCGAAACATCGATAAATATGCCAAAAGGAGGTAACGATATCGCCAAGTGAAATACTAACACGAGATGGAAATTTTCATCGTCGTTGGGAATGAAAGGCTTGAAATTTGTGGATTTCTCTCGTTTCAATATGTTGAAGGAAGAAAAAAAAGTGTCGATATATCCGTGTTCTACGTATAAATCAATGAATATTCTCGCTAGACTGGGTCAAATGTAGATTAATTAGCTGCGGAACGTTCCCATTCTCTACATTTAATTCACCGTAATTTCCTGTGTATAATTTGTGAATTTGCGGAAAAAATGACGTTAATTTAACTTAATTCCTATATGCAAATTTAATTCACCAGTGATAAAAGCCCTGAAAATGGAAGAGGTTGGTGGTAAAAGGCCTTTTACAAAAAAAATGTGAATTTCTCTTCTCGTATCTGAACGGAATCAAGAAATCTTTAGAAATTTGATTCCTAAAAAATTAAATTGGAAAGAAAAGTTAATGTTTCAAATGTTTTTAAGAAACTGCAGATAAAACCAAAGCCCCATTCTGTCCAACCTGGCCTTATACGTTTCAAGGTTTGGTCACGGGTGAGTAGTGTGGCCGCTCCACTATTGCCAATGATCGTAAAATGTTGGAGGCTATTACTCTACCACTAAACCACCATCTACATTTTTCTGCGGATTTTCTAACGAATTGGTACATGTTGGAATGTGCCTGTACGTGTTTTGAACATGAAGTTTGTTACTGTGTAATGGTTGTTACGTTTAGAGCTGCCATCTGCCATAAATTTTTCTAACTACGAGTGAAGTGCAAGGAATTAATAATTGTGCCGTTTTAGGCCTGTTGCTAGCCTAGATGTAGGAAGTTGGAGGCTGGAAAGTATTCGAAATCTGGTCAAAGAGAACGACCAGGACCTTCTAGCACCCACCCCGAGTTGAAGTAGTCGCCTTCCTTCCAGATCTTCAAATCCGTCAGGCTACACATTGGTCGAAGAACGCCAACAGTCACAACACGGAGATTGTTCTCGAATCGAATATAGTGAAGAAACAATGGGCCAGGCCGGACCAGTGTGTAGCTATCCCATGCCGCTAGTAGTTCCTTTCAGCAGGGAAACAAACATTTAAAGCAAATATTTCGACTATTGAACCAGAAGGGACATGCGTGTGGCCCAAGCTTTATAGCAGCGTATATAATCCACATTTAAGAAACTCATATTTTTTAACGTATAATCCGTGATTTATATACGCAGAAAAATACTATTTTACCGGATATTTATTTATGTTGATGCTTAAGATGAGAAAAGGCAAGGAAAAAACGAATTAATTTGAAGAAAATACTTCCCATTTATAAGTAAAAAAAAAATGTAGGTTTACTCCAATTTTTGCAACTTTGGTGTGACATTGGCGTTAACAGGTGAACTAATCTACATTTTTACCGTTGGTCTAAATATCTACGAGAGTAATTTTATTTCAGTGTCTACTACCACTCAACCGCGCATGCATCTCGTGCACATTCCTCTGCAAATTTCTGACGAACCCGTACATGCCGGAATGAGCATACTGAGTATATGTAACCTTCCCCCTAACGTATTTATGTTATCAGAGTCTCGTGTTCTAGCTGGCGCAGTCATCTCTGCGACTGTGAAAAAAGGTTTATTCTATTAGGTGGTTAGTCTAGTCTACTTTAAAGACTATGAGAAAAGCTTTTATTTGCAGCATAATTAGATCAAACTCCTAAAAAACAAAAAAGTTTCATAATTAATTTCAATTTTTTCTCCTAAATCTTTCGGATGTTCAACCGTAAATTCAAATAATCTGAACAAGAAATAATTCATCAAAAACAAAAAAAAATTCAATATGGTGTTAATAGTGGATCACGTGGAAATATGCTAATTGTGCCTAAAGAGACTGCATGTTTCTGTACAAATCACTGTATGCACAATTAGCTATCTGTAATACAATTTATCCGTAAGCGATCCAAATAAATTAACAAAAATCCACTATTGCTCAGACTTTTTTATTTCATTTTTTCCGATCAAACCGAAGTGTTTTCGGGAAAAGAAGAATAGCCTTCGTATTATATAGACTGCGGATTATACCAGAATTTATACGAGATCCAAAAACATGGAAACGAGAGGTTAAAATCGCAAAATTGGTTCCAATTTGGAAGCAAAATCATAGCGCCGAATAATTTCATACCGCAGCTTAGAACATGGAAACGGTGATTACACTTGAAAATCCGAAAGCGAGAGAGAGAGCCAGTTTGCTCATCAAGCCTTGCTGTGTGTCCTCTGGGTGTAATTTAAAAGCGAGGAAAACACATTGCGAGAGAAATTTATTGCATCTCACGGGATGTTATTAAAACGTTAAAACGCGGGAATCAGTCAAACAAGCCACGTGTTTCCAAACCAAGGCCATGTTGGCTCTGCTCATATTTCATCTCATCATCTCTATCTCATCACTTTATCTTTTCCCTCTCGTTACAACATGCTCTTCATCAAATCACTGGTCGGAAATGAGAAATTGTGGATATCCTATGGTATGGATTTTTTTTTTTCAATGATTTACGCTCATACCTCGAGTGGAATTCAAATACTCAGCGTATAATTATAAGTTCCTAATGTTTGCAGCGTGATTAAAAACGTTCAACCATAAGAAGCAACTGAATCAATTTTCAAAATGATTGACTTCGATCTTCAATTAGATCCAATTCCTGAATACATAATAAAAAAACTCATTTACAATTATTTCCTCGCGCATTTTATTCAGACTATAAGTTGAAAACATCTGAATTTTTCTCAGCGTGGATTATAGACTGCTTATTTGCCACCTTTTCCCACAGTTTGGAATAGGAATAAATATGTTAAAAACTAATTTGCGCAAAAGAGTAATTGTTGCAAAGCGATGCATAGGTGCGATTTAAGGGGTGTCATAACCCCTGATGTCGAATTTTCAGAAAATATTTCATTCAATTGCAAATAAAATGCAAAAAATTTCGTGTCAATTGATTGATTTTTTTTTTTTTCATAATGAAAATTGTAGTGTAAATGTATACAAGAAAAGACACTTTGAACGCGATTTTCTCAAATTGCAGTTTTTGAGCTCATCAGTAAAAGATTTGAAGGAAACTACTGCCCCAAAAATTCTGAAATTTTGCAGAAATGTTTATTCGACGTGTGTTAATGAAATGAACCTCGCATTTAGCAATTGACTAATGGGAAATATTTTTAAAAAAATGTTTAATTTCAATTTTTGAAACATATATTTTTTCAAACTTTAAAAATTTATAAAATTCTAACGAATGATCAGATATCAAAGTTCGAGGTCCATTTTAGTAACACGTATCGAATAAGCACTTGTGGGAATTTTCGGTACTTTTGGGGCATTCTTTTTTTTTTTAATCTTACGGATGAGCTAAAAAACTGCAATTTGAAAAAATCGCGCTCAAAATGTTTTTTCTTGTAAATGTTTTCACAATAATTCATTATTTTTTTTTATTATGAAAAAAAACACAAATTAACCGATTGACACGAAATTTTTTTGCATTTTATTTGCAATTGAATAAAATATTTTTTGAAGTCATTTTTGAAAATTTGATATAATGGTATTTTTGATTCAAAACGTTCGAATAAAAATGAGAGAAATAACTGAAATTATTCCCCCCATTATAAAAGATTCATTTCAGGTTCAGCCCTATGGACACGAATTCAAACATTACCACCTACATTTAAAAATGAACAACCATACTACACTATTCTTACGAAAACGTGCAGGATATTATAAAAGATATTTATTTTATAAAACAATTATTGAAACTTTAAGCTCTTAAATGTTGTGTTCCAAAGAATCGGGTGAAACTGTCGTACCTTGATAATAGTAAACATTGGAACACTTGAAATAGTTTTAATACTACCGCATAGATGATGTTGTTGGAATGCAAGAGATTAGAGAAATACGGTGCGGAGCTTACCTCTGAGCGTGGTTTGAACAGTGTGAAACTAAATTTTCCGAGTTCACCTTGCAATACTCAATTCACCCAAATTTTTACTTTATACTTCTTTTGCTTTCAAATAATATTTATAATTCAAATTTTAGTTCTATATTCTCTCCAGCCACCCCCATTTCTTCTCTTTTATTCACCTTCGTTATTTCCTAGTCAACTTTGTTGGCGGAAAACATGAATTCTACAGCGTGGAATGCGTCCAACAAAATCTTTTACCATGTGAATTTCCTTAGGAGGAAAGATGAAAAAATATTTTATTGTTCATCACAGTGCATACATATAGCGAATATTGACATCACGGATGTAATATCTATAATGCAATCACCTAGCATCTTCCTATAAGTATAATGTAAAATTTAAATATGCATTTCATCTACGTAAATACGTTCCTACCTACACTATTATTACTTTTGTGTATACAGTAGGAGCGTATGGTATTTTACTGGGGAACCGTTGATCCTAGAGGCATACATACTTCCAATTAACGTGTATTACTCAGATATGTCATTCATGTCGCAAGGGATTGTATAGTTCATAAGATAGATATTTGAAATTTTTATACTGACAAACTTAGTGATCAAGAACAGGCCCGTCATTTGTGGGGGGGGGGGATTTTGAGGGGGTCGTTGCCCCCCAGCTTTAGATGATACATTAGAAACTGTATGTATAGAACTGTATGTCTCAGCAAATATTGTACTCAGAAGGGTACTAGATTCTCTTGAGTACAGGGTGTCCGTGTAAAAAGTTGGCATTTTTATTTTAATAACTGCACAACCACACTTGCAACATGAATGATATATCTGAGTGGCTACTACACGTTATATGGACACTTTTCTGATTGGAAATTTGCCTCTAGTATCAACGGTTGTTCAATAAAATGCGATACGCCCCATTATATTAATAATAATATTTGTGTCACTGATTTTGATCTTGTTTTTATTTCAATATATGATTTAATATATTGAAAGAAATACTCAATATATATTATTTTTCCAGTAATATGTATATTTATTTCCTTCGTGATTTTACCCGGTTTGAAGGTACAACACTATGTTTCAAGGTACAAGACCCAATGTGGTATAGTACTCAGATGACGAGAAGAGTTTCGCGAACGCCCCTCTCTGGAGAAAGTCCATTTCGGCGCGGGGAAAGGATGGAAATGATCCCGGGTTGCCAGTAAAGGCTGTCTTGGCGCAAATCCCTGTTACGAGGGTATTCTTCACGCTTCAATGAACTCCGTCAGTCTTCACGCTTGAGTGAGCTGCGCTTTTTGTGTTGGCGTTTGTTAAAAGATGCAAATTGTTGTTACAAATTTTGGAAGTAAATTAAATTTTTTTAATTTAAAAAAATTTGAATTTTTATTCAATTTAATATTTTGAACTAAAATATTTGATACAGAAAAAAATTCGAAGGGAGTAGTGATGATCATTTAGCAATAAAGGGAGTAAAAATTACTTTAAATTAATAATTAAATTCCTAAAATAATAAAATAAATTAATTGTTAAATTACTTTAAATTAATAATTTAATACGAAGAGAGTATTTTATTTTAATTTAATAATAATTTATTACTACCGTAAATTACATGGCATTTTCTTCGGTTTAATTTCTATACCGCAGCAAGAGAATGCCACCTGCTAGCAATTGGCCATTCTTCTCGTGTTTACCTTCTCTTATAGCCATATCATGGTCTTTTTTACTTTCTCGACAGAAGCTACTCGTATGGGCTTTTCAAATAGGTGACAAATAAAAAGATTGAGCATGCCTGCTTGTCAAGTTTGCAGTTACGTCTATAGCCACCTTAAGGCCATGTCCCCCCAAGGGCAGGGCTGACAGGGATCCAGCCCTGGGGCCCTGGATGATTCTAATCATTTTTTACAACTATAAATTCATTTTAGAGTGACCCGTCGAAGATTCCAATCTGAGAACCCGGCTGCCTAGATGTGGGGGCCATGCTTAAGGGCATCGGAAGAATGGTCCGCTCATGCTGCAGCAGGGATCCTGACTGGGTTTTCTCACCGGCCGTCCATTCTGAATTTAAAGTGTGGAAAAAAAAAGAAAATTATAAGAATTCTCCTATAGGCTGGATTTTGTCAGCCCATCCTTCGTCTTTAGCTCGTCTGCCACTACGAAGGTTACCATCAAGGTCCATGGGTTCGAATCCGGGCATAGAACATTCGGAGCAAGTTCTTTACCTACCGAGCCTAGGGCGACCACCGATGGATGGAGTCTTCATTCCTACCCAACTCCACTGGTTGGAAATTACCGTATGGCGATATATGACCGGAGTTGGTGTGCGGTGTAGTAGGCCATGGCTTCTGAAGGCCATGGTCGAAAATGTTTTATGCGAGCAGTGTTCGGCTTAAGCTTGATGCATGGAACTGATTATTAAAGAAAGGCTGGAGTTTTCGATCTCTTCTGCGGAATAAAAAATATATTTTTTGTATTAAAATAATGTGCCGTAAGTGCTCGAGCAGCCGGGCCGGGCCGTCTTAAGAGCATCACGGGCTTTCCCGGGCCAAGTGATTTTTCTGAGGCCCTACCACCTGGAAAATTCTGGAAAATTTCAACCAGATCTTATTTTCTTGAATATAATGCGACAATGCCTTAAGACGACACTGTCGAACAGCCGGTGTTTACGCAACAAAAACACTGCGATGACGACGTTATCGAGAGCACTGCCGTGGCGCTTTTAGTGAAATTTATAGGAGGCCAAAATAGCGCTAAAGACGCCAAACGGGAAAGCGCCGTTGCTAATGCGCTATTCTCGATGGGCAGTTGCTTTACCTAAAAGCATATAATAGAATCGTCCGGCGTGACGTAACGTGACGTAGCCAGTGTTCTTCTTGTGGTCGGTGGACTATACCTAGCAACAGTTTAGCCCGAAGTAAAATCCATATCTGATAGTTATAGTGGGACATAAAGGTAATTTAAATATCACCCAATGTCTCATACGGTATACATGGGATTTAAAAAACTAACTGAAAAAAATAATGTTCCAAGTTATACCAGCCTCTCCTACATTAATTCGGTTTTATTTTCCATTAAGCGTTAGACCGCCACGGAACACCTACGCATGACCACGAAACTATATTCCTCGGAACACAGTCTGAGAAACACTGCATAAGAGAATCGAACGTCCAAAATGACTGAAAGAAAAGGGACACCGTGACATTAACTAAGTCTTAACGGGATTAAAACCGGAAAAACCGACCATTGAATTACCATCGAAGTTTAAACTAAAGCTATTCAAATATATTTCCCGTGTTTAATCGATTTTTGTTATGGCTCCCATTCATCTCCGAAACCTATTATTTCCGTTAAGGGGGGTCAGAAAGAATAGTAATGTATGTAATGTATGTGTATAAATCTTAAATACTGAGCTATAAAGCGGCCATACATCTTCAAAACAAAAAACCGAAGAGGTTAATGTAGCGTTACGGTCATTATCGAACGACGATGATAAGTAAAAAAATAATAATAATAACCATGAAAAGCATAAAAAAAAGCTCTCCTTTGGGACACATTATTTTTAGTTGCGATTCACGTGAAACAAACTCGAGTCCCGTTTTTTTTCCCGTTTTTGTTTTTTGGACTTCGATTCTTTTCAGTGTAAATCGGTTTCGGTATTTATAGTGGAGTTTATATGCAATGCACTTGAATGTGCTTATGATCGTGAAAAGTACCGTCGATGGGAAATTGATACTTTTCGACGATATAAGGGTTCTCTAAAAGTCCTCGAATATATTTTGATAAATATTTAGTGTTTTGTTTGAGCCGCGTTTTCCTGGGAGTAGGTTTTTCTTTTGTGAGAAAGCCGAATTGAATCGTTTCGCGTCGGCAGAAACGTGTTACGTAATCACGCTACGCGTTTGTGTTTACCTAGCTTGTCGCATCAGCTCAGGTCGGGTATACGGGGTGTTCTTTTTAATGGACCGGCAAACTCAGAGGGTTGTTAGTAGACATTAAGAGGAACGAATAAAAATTGTAATGGAACATGGTGTCGCGAACCACTTTAAGAGGGTGAAAATCGCGGAAAACGCACGCAGGTTTCGACGCCACGCTGAACGACAAGAAAAGTACAATAATAACTACAAAAAGATTTATTTGATTAATACAAGTGTGGTTACAAGTGGCGGCCACTGACGTCATTGCACAGTCTTTCCGTCTGGAATTCCTTTGTAACGAAATTTCATTATAACGAATTGATTTCTCCTGTCTCTTGGAATTCGTTATATCGGGATTCGACTGTATTGAAAAAAGCTACAAAATCCGCGGCTTTATCACAAAAAACTGCATGTTGAAACTCAGAAAAACAGAAACTCATTTTTGGACAAGACATTGAGAATTTTTGAAAATGTTTCTGTTCACATTTATAGGTGAAAACTTTTCCAGCAAAGTGAAATTGAATTTACAAATAGGACAAACTAAATCACGCAAACACGAACAATACTTATATTCAATATCATGTGAAGATGAATATGCTTACCGAGACGAGAAAAAGGAAATATCTTAAGACTTTTTATGAATAAATTAGAGAAAAAATGGGCTCGAAAACTTCTCATTCGATAGCAAACCTCACTGTGATCATATCCTCCGGGCAAAAAAGATGTTCCTTCTCGATATTTCATACATCTCGCCGAAAAAAATGTTCGCCTCTTTTGAAATGCCAATGCTTTCTCGTTGACGCTATTGCCGAGTCTCTCGTAAAAGAAGCTTCTATGAGATTCCATTTGCTTTTCTTCAAAGGGGTAAAAAAGAAAAATTCTTCAATACGTCTTAGCGGGAGTTATTTTCTATTTTTCTATTGTACAATGAGGGAACAAGAGCACACAGGTGAAATTCTCCGATGAATATACACACACCTTTTATGACAGAGATTTCTCTCAAGAAACTGTGACTTTTAATGAATAAGCTACTTCGATGTATGTTTTCAAAGATTTCACGTGACACATAGATGTCCAGTGTGGAAAGATTGACATTTTATCTAACGAATGTACACACGCTTCTATTCTGTAAGATTTCATTATTGGTGAATAAAATTTGCACATGAGGATTATGCACCACTGTGAAGTGTAGGATAACATTATTTTCCTCAAAGTGGCGAAATTCACTTGCGTAGATTAAGTGCAGGAAATTACGATGCACGTATTATAGAAAATGCAGAGGTAATTTACTTGAAGTACTCTACTGTGGACTTTTTCCCCCTTCTAAATAGTTATATCGGATTTTTTATCTGATTGTTAACCTGTGTATGTATCTACAATATTTATTACACAATAATACAATTTTATTGACGATTCGGATTGATGACAATTCGTATGATTTGACAGATTCGGGCTATCATTCATTGGATTGGCAGGACAATTGCTCATTTCTTGACGACGGTAAATTGTCTCCTTTCGGACGAACATCACTTCAAAAGCTAAATCCGTCAAAATACCTCGGGTTGATTGTCGTCAGAAGCTAAGCTTTGCCACAAAATCAAACAACTGATTTTCGAAACTACGTACAGTATATAAGTCGAGACTTTATGACGAGAAATTACGGTACAAAATATCAAGAACAACAAGGAGAAACGGGACTCAAATTAGACAATACAGTATTTGCAGCATTTTTAAGAATATCTTGAAAGTTTCGGGTGGTTTTATCGGATCCATTTTCAAGCCACTAATTAATGCCTTACAGAAAATTGGATATTTTCTACGTATCGAAGACCGATGTGGGATGTGTGGCATGCTCCGAACTCGGCATTTTCATGCTCATAACCCAGAAACGAAACTAATAACAGCAATATATTTTGAAAGAAAACAATTTCCGATGATATAAGTCTTTTCAACTAAGGTTATAATGGTCATGTCATTCCATTAATGACCAACTGAATGATAAACAAGTGCGTTCATAACCTCCAACACGCGTTCGACCCGGAGCAAATGACGACGTGCTTTTGAGAACGGCAAACCCCCGTGGTTAACTTCCAATCTGCGATATTATTGGTTGACCCGAATTCATTTTCGATAGGATATTTATACATTGCTCAAGACAAACTCTGAGGAAGGAAAAACGGTCTAATCTCTACACCGAAGGACGTTAAAAAGAGGGATCGATGAGTAAAATCATCTTCCGATTGAATTTACAGAAAACTGATCGAACCGTAAGAAGCGACGAAAAACCTCTTCTCTCTTCTGATAGCAATATCCGTTTTTTTTTATTATTAATCGACATTCCCCTTTTTTTAGTTGATTCAACAAATTTTCTTCTGGAAGTATCATTAAAGAAAATCCATTTTCCTTTATCCTCACACTTTCCGTCATCGGAATTTTAAAGAGAAAGTCAAAAAGACGCGCCCTGGCTCTAGTACATTAGTACTGTACTTATTTCTCTTCCGTCATGTCTGGGTTCAATTATTAATATGACGTCACAATTTTATTACAAGGATTCGACTGTTCGTTGCAGCTCATCGTGAATCCAATCCGCTAAGGCTCATTGAAATATAATATCGGATAATGTCATCTATGTGAGAGACGCTGTCACCATAAAAGAGTACGAATGATTTAGTGTTTCTTAACCTCGTTTTCCCACGGACCCCTTTGGACCATATCTTTCTCTATCACCCCCCGTCTAAACGAGGGCCCCCACCATCCAAGAGTGGAAGTCATCTTCCATTAAGTTGGTTTCTAAGTAAGTTTGTTACGCGCAATTCTTATAACTATATTTCTATACCCACTGGCTGCATACCCAATTATTATTATTATTTACACGACTAAAAATGTGGCCTCAGGGCCACGGCATGACAGCTAAAGTAAGGGAAGAAGTTGATTTTTTCCAGTCAGCCCTAGCACCTATAAAATAACGAGGACATTGAGTGCGATCATTGGTTTCAATAAAACTGATTCTGCGTGTGTATTTTACATATTTTCAGAAAACATGTTATTTAAGTGAATCATTGGATTTCTGAATAACGTTTAAGAAACAATTTGCATTTAAAAGCCATTTCCTCTTGCAAGTTAGAGGAGCATGTTTCGGAAAAGGGCGACATTTCTGATAATTTTGTTCTCGTAGAAAAGCAATTTCCCATTACCTTAACATTGCATGCATGAACTTGGAAAAACCTCTGTCAAAAATCGAATACTTTTTTGAAAAATTTGAAATAAATTTCCTGGTAATAGCGAATATTTGAGGCTTCTGCTCCAAAAAAACTAATGATGTTTTTAGAATAATTGCTCTGACAAACAAATCGTCAATAAACAGTAGTTTCACGTAGCTTTAGCATTAGAAGATGTCACGTGATGAATCTGAATTATCATCTTAATGAGTATCAGGATCGTTGTGATTAATAAATGACAAGCTTCAGAATTTATAAAAATCAGAAAATTCACATTTTTACTAATTTTCACGAATTTGAATGACTAATTAGTTAATTAATTATGATCTTAATTAGAATTAAGAATCGTTTTGATTAATAAACGACAAATTTACAAATATATGAAAATTAGAGAAATCGTTTTTTTCGGCTTACTTGTGTCAGCCCATAGGGATGCCACAGTGGCTTCAATTTTCGTGCCTGATGTCTGTCGCCTTCCTTGCATGTATTATAACGTCCTTGTCCCGTATTTCAGGCGAACGAGTAATGGAAAATAGCATGTGTATTTCTTATCACTTGTAACCTTCACCGTCAAAGCCGTCCTTATTGCTTATCGTGTTTCGCCAAAAAAGTGTGTCGAAGCTGTCACACTGCAACAAGTTGCAGTTGCAGTGTCTCGACGTTAAAGTTTATTTATATATATTTATATTATATATATATATATATATACTTTTTTAAATATAATAACTCACAGATGGCGCTGTATCACGATAATATCTGCATAACCATGATATGACAAATTGGGACCGAAAATTCAAAAGAGAAAACGAAATACACACTCGTTGTTTTGATTTCGAAAGTTAAACGTCTTTGTAATTAATTGATTATAAGACACGGAGACAATAGAAATGTCTTCAATGTTTCAAACCGCTCAGCGCTGAGGAAGCTGAAGAAGAATTCGAAAGGTAAAAATACTCTTATAAAATTCTGAGTCTATGTTCAAACAAAGTTCAATTTTTCGAATTGAATGTGACAGGCTGGCAGAAGGCTGTCGAAGAATTTGATTTATTGGTTTATTTGATGCCACTCCCACATAGTAAAATAAATAAATCACTGTCGTCATCTGAAGTTCTGAATCCAAAGTAAAATGAACATGACACAAAACTCATTCGTTTAGCTTGGCGATGAGTGTGTTTCAGTATTCAGCTTGATTAGAGTAGTTTTAGAACTGTGATAGGACCATTTAGATATCATTTTTCCATCGTAGAAGGCATTAAAAAAATCCGAACACTTTTATTTGGACATCCAAGTTCTGAATGATCCGAGTTTCAAAACATTTGAGAACTTGAAGCCGCCATGAGAGCATTTTCCAATAACGAATAAAGCTCAACAAAGAGAATCTTTTTGTTTCATGCTCTTTAGTAAATTTTAATAGTTTTATGGGTATATTGGGAGCTGCTGATTCTGAATCTGCCATTGGTTTTGCCAGATTGACTCAAGTTTGTGAAATAAATTAAAAATCAAATTTCAATCGTAATACATAAGCAGCATATAAATCACATTGTTGAGAGTATGCATTATCCTGAAAACTAGAGCCAACCTGAGAAAATCAATGCAAGACGCAGAATCAGCGCCCCAAAATCATCCTAAAATCACCGAAATATCTTTGACAATGATTTACTACTTTTGTTTTCAACGCACAGTTTCAATGTGATGTGTGTGCTGCTTATGCTATTACCATTCGAATTCAATTTTCACTTTATCTCAAAAACCAGAGCCAATCTGGCAAATAATCATGCCAGATTCGGAATCAGCATCCCCAATATAATCACTGAAATATCTTCAATGTAAGCAAAATCAGAGTTGAGCAGTGTTACCTAAAAGTAAGGCACGGACGTAGGCCTTCATGATAGACGTCTGATGATGATGATAGTTCCCTATCTGCCCTAAAAGAGACAAACTAACCTCGACATCACCAGTAAAAACCACACAAACCGGCTTGGAAATATGAAATTAATCCATCTTCTCGACATCACCACAATAAACCCGACTTTGAAACCGCGATGCATAAACTACTACTACTACTACATCGTATTTAAATTCATCGCAAGCTTATTCTCTAACAAAATATACGAGATAATTATTCATGTAAAGCACATCTTTTTAGTCCATACAAAGTTTGTAACTAACATAATGAAGATGATGAGCAAAGAGAAGATGAGCCTCTTCCTTTGAGAGAGAAAAACAACAACAAAGAAAAGTCGTTTCTGGTAGAAAAATGGCTGAAAATAAACAAAAAAAATGGAGATGAAATTTAAGGAAGCCTCCTCCATTCATTGTGAAACACTGTCATTAGCAAAAAAAAAAAAACCGGAAAAAATCCCTTTTTTTTTTCCTTTTCCTGGAGGAAATTTCCTGTTTTTGAATATACTTCTCCCGCGTATACGTATACATATTGAACTTTCTCTTTGAATTTGAGTTTCACGTTACACACATAAAAAGATACAAATAATATTATTATTTATCCTTTTTTTCTTGGAAGGTGAGCTGAATAAAATCCTGTGCCATTTTTTAATGCTTTAGGTGGTAATTAGGAGGAAAATATCCGAAGAGAAATTTTTCTCCTATTTTTATATTTAAATTTACTACGGGGGAAAAAAATCGCATTTTCCTACAGAAATGGAATTTTTTTCCCCCCTCTTACCCTTATGGTAATGTTCGCGTTAATTAATAATGTTAATGAGTCCCTGATGAGCGTGTGTTTGCATATTTAAAGGCTCGGAGCGTGTTGCTTGAAACAATTTTGCGGATAAAGTTTTCCTCATATGTATATATATATATATATTTTATTTAAATCTTAAAATCGATTATTGTCGTGGTTTTACTGAGATTTTTAACCCACGTTGTTTGACTGTAAAGTAGAAGAATAAAGCAACTCCTCAAGTTTCGAATACCGCTGTGAATGGGAATTATGACTTTTGAGCGGTATCTGGGTTATCCACGTTAATGAAAAATGAAATAATTATCGTGTAAATTATTTGGTGCAGGTTTTTTTAGTCTTAACCAAGCCCTAAAAGAAGTTCTAAAAATTAGTTAGTATGAAGTGAATTAATTGACGTGGTACTTTAAAGTACCGTCGGCACTCTACGCTTAAAATGAAAAATACAGATGCAAATATGTTGAATAATACAGTTGTAAGAGAATATGTATTAATTTCACTACGAAGAACAGAATAATTTGTTTCATTTTGGATTTGTAAGGGGACGCTTTGTGAGTGTGTAGTATACAAAAGTATGTAATGCAGTTATCACTTCTTTTCAGCAAAGTATAAAAATTTAGATTTTCTTTTATTATTTTGTGACAAACTCTTAGTGTATTTTTACTCTCAGAACTGGTACAGAGTAATTTTTGAACGCCTTTTGAGAATCTTTTAAATTGGAATCATACTTCTACGACGGACGGTTGATGAGATAAAGGCCGCATTAGTACTTACAGGACACCCTGTATAATTACGCAATATATACAGAAATGCTAGAAAACAACCTAATGGAAAAATAAGTTCCTGAATTTTTGATAGATTTAATTTTTCAGAATTTAAAAGAAAAATTTCAGAAAATCAGTGACAGAAACAGTTTCAGAATTAGTAACAGAAATTATTTCAGAATTAGTGACAGAAATTATTTCAGAATTAGTGACAGAAATTATTTCAGAATTAGTGACAGAAATTATTTCAGAATTAGTGACAGAAATTATTTCAGAATTAGTGACAGAAATTATTTCAGAATTAGTGACAGAAATTATTTCAGAATTAGTGACAGAAATTATTTCAGAATTAGTGACAGAAATTATTTCAGAATTAGTGACAGAAATTATTTCAGAATTAGTGACAGAAATTATTTCAGAATGTGTTTAAAATTTCATACACAGACGGGCAGAAAACTATATTTATAAATTCGTTTAATACTGACCAGAGTCGTACATTTTTTTAATACAAAAATACTAAAAAAACGGACTTCACTTTGTCTTAAAAGTCAATATTTATCTCAAGAATTGACTTTCTTACTGCTGTATATATGCATGTATTGATAGAAAACCAATATTCTTTCTGTATATGTATTCAATCCACTCAAAAAAGACACAAAAGTCGTTTTACGTGACTCTTTCTCTCGTTCTGTGTTTATTTTGATATGTCTATAAATATAGCTCTCGTCACATCATTTTCTTTTTTTATCTCGATCTCTGTCCGCCATGTTTATTTTGCCAGAGAAGAATGAAAAGGAAAAGAACACTTCTCATCGTAAAGTATTGATCCAGCCATTAATCTTCGGTGCTGTCTTCTAGAACAGAATGTTTCAAAAAATATTCCATTATTTCTTTTAAATAATATAGTGTTCTTTTCTTGAGATTTTCTCCGTTTGGCGTGAAATATATTGATTGGCGGAATATTTATAGTTTTATATCCTATGTGAAAAAAATCATTATTTTTTTTTAATCGGAAATGTTGGCGGTTTTTTATTTTTAATATTGATAAATGAATTAACAAGCTAATGTTGCGTAGTAATTGATTTAATTAGTCTCTCCCAATTTCTCCCCGTTTATTAATATAGGGGTTTTTTTTGGTTGAATTGCATTTTACTGACTTTAGTACGTTTATCGTATTGAAATATTGAATAAATTTATTTTTATGAAAATTGTATTTTCGAAAATTTTTCTCTCTCTCTCAAAATATTCTGACTATTATGTAAAAGTTGTATTTATAACGGTTACAGCGACCTCTGTTGTAATCATTCTTCGGCTGTAACGCCAATAATTGGTTTTCTCTTCTAAAGAATAAGGATAATGTTGAGGTGAAGTGCGTATAAACGACAAATTTTACTTCGTCTATTTTGTATTATTTATTTCTCATAATAAGAGTAATCATGTTTATGTTCCATATGGGGGACATTTTTATCGGCTAAGCTTACATTGATTCGTGATCTTCCCTCATATCTGGGTTGGAAGAAATTTCCGTAAGGGGCATTCAAGTATTATGTCAGCATCGGGGAAGTTCGATTTGCTGACTTTTGATGACAAGGGAAAGAGGGATGTATGACTGTTGCTTACGTCATCAACCATGTTTTTTGAAGGTATGAAATATTCTAAGCTGCTGACAAGGAGGGGGGAAAGGGGAGGTGGTAAGTGTTTTGATGACATTTGCTGATAAGGAGAGTGGATCAAAAATACCTAAAAATTTGCTGACGTAATACTTGAATGGCCCCCTAACTTGTGAACTGCATTGTAATGAATATACACCGTTTTACAACTACAGTAAAACCCTGTCAACGATCACCCCCCCCCCCTCAGATGCTGTCACCGCTGTGTTTTACGGCGAAATGAAAATATCCCTGCAAAAAGCCTATTCAAATAATGTATTTCAAATACCTGTTTAAAGGTCACCCTCACTGCACTGCGACTGATCAGTTTCTGCAAAAAATGTGTTAATTCAGCATCTAAACTTTGTATTACATATCTTTTGTCATTTTAATTTCATATCTATGCAATTATTACGTATTTTCATAACTTTAAACGCATTTCGTATTGTCACAATTTCATTCATATTCAAATAAAGGACCATTTCAGTTGCTGTTTATACCATATAATGCAATTAATACAGGAAACCCCCCCCCCTCCCTGATATGGTCACCCTCTCTTTTACGGACAATTTGTTTTTTGTCCCGCGAGTGTCCGAAAAATAGGGGCATTACTGTACTTTTAACCATACTCATAAGAATTGGTGTTTGTTCCGAGTGTATGACTGGCGCTGACGCATTTATGTTGTCAGAGTTATGCGTATTTCGTTTTCTAGTGGTGCTGCCATCTGAATTTCATATTTTTAAGTAAAAATGGCAGATGCCCTTAATCTTTGCGTTTCATTTATATTCCGTTGACGTCTACTCTTTGCGTCCACTCTCTTTGGGGAGATTTGCTCGAATCGAAGAACGACTTCAATTCAACTAATAACCGAAGCTGTTTGGCGTCCAGAGAGGATCTGAGATGTTCGGAGGGGCCATGGGCCAAAAAACGTATGGAAAGAGAAGACACTGCAAGAAGGGGCTTGCTCTTGGATGTGGGGACCACTCAACCGAAATATGGTCAAACAGTTTTTAAAAAAAATTATGTTGACTTATTCTAGGTCGTGTGGGAGCCCTTCATCTTTTTAGATCTGTGAACCCTATGTGAAAATAAAAAAGAAGGCTAAGGAACCCCCCCCCCCCCATAGAACAATATTCAGCACATAATAATGTAAAATCAATTACGTAATTGCTATCATATAATAATTCACGGACTCCAAGAAACCTCTCCGAGGACTGGGTTAAGAACCATTGTACCAGGTAGATTTCAGTAAAGTGCCTACGTAGGCGGGCAGTTTCTCCTCGATGTTGGAAGAGCAAAACCAGTTTTTTGTTCAAAAAATAGACTTCTAATCGTTAGACAAAAGCTGCATAAAAAACATCTCTATTATCCAACTCACTAGCTTATCCAACAAACCCCGATCACATGGAAACCACTGAATTAGCAAAGTAGCCAATCGCTGCCAATTGGAGTCTATTAATAGGTTAATTACCTGTCACTACAACTACCAAGATAAAAAAAAAAAGTCCCGCCGAGCAAAAGTCACCGATTTAGGACCATAAAACTGAGAGTACAGCCAATCTAGCGGAATCCAAGGGAAGCTAATCTGTAGCAAATGTGGCTCCCTACGAACGTGACGAGATCGATTCCAGGATATCGCTTGTATGTCGGAACAGGACTTCCATCACGTGGGAGAGGAAACTGATCCTCCCCATAATCCCCTCACTTATCCAGTGATGGAGATCACCCCCCCCCCTCCCATAATCCTCTCAGAAAATAACCCCGTGGCAGCGAACATTAACCGATCTTAAGGGTAATTGCTTTGGAATATTGAAAATCAGGAGAAGGAGCTTGTTGCCTTCTTCTTGATCATGGCGCGCGTCTATTCTTCTTCTTCTCCTCTCCTTCGCTCTTCATCAATCAACTCCAGAGCAGAAAAGTCTCAACTTTGATCGATTGCCCGACACTTTACATTCCATAAAAGTGAATAAAGTAAATTCCGAAAGAGAAACCGTCTCATAAGATAAAGGAATAAAAAAAATCTATGTTTGAAGGCCCTAAGCACTTAAATGATTTTGGTGCCACTCCCCCCCCCCCCCCCTCCCCATACGTATATTTTACACAATGTTGAATCTATCAATGGAAAAAAAAAAAAAAACATTGAATGAAAACTTTGTACAGTCGAATCCCGTTATAACGAACTCGTACAAGAGACCGTAGAAATCCCTTCGTTATAAAGAAATTTCAGGTCGTTTAAAAATGTCCCTATGTAAACTTATCCGGAGGATTAGAAAAGTGTTCGTTAAAACGAGAATTTCGCTATAATGGTATTCGTTAAAACGGGATTCGACTGTATTTCAGAAGTAACTAATCTAAGACCAGCAGTGGATCCAGAAGTAGGGTGAAGAGTAATCACCCCTCCCGAAGTCCGGATAATATGGTAAAACTTGGCCTGTCCCGTAAAATACAGGACAATCATACAATCATAAACGTCTAGCCCCACCCCCTCCTGACTCATCGCTGTGGATCCGTGACTGTGTCTAAGGTTGGATATATGTTCTGGATATTTCTGAGCACTCTCTTTATCCGAAAGCTTTCTCCTACTTTTTCTAGCTCAAAGTCTTTGATAGCATCTTTAAAACGTAAAACACCCGGGCACGGCCCGTGGGGCCTCACAAAAATAAGACATAGTTGCAATTTTCGAGGAGCATACATGTAAATTTGCCTGGTATGGACTCAGAAAAATCACTTGGCCCGGGGCCGATGGTGCTCTTAAGACGGCAATGGCACCGAACAAAGTGATATATATGAGCGCTACCCCCCCCCCTTCTGGCTGGAAATGCTCTCCTAATAATTGGCATGAAAAATGCTCAGAAAACCTATTATTCTGAGCCCCCTCCCCTCCCCTCCGTGTGGACCCTGCCTCGTAAAAGGGCTGGGGTAACCAGAGTACTGCCTCGAGAAAATAGGGGGGGCTTACAAAAAAATATACACTTATTTTGCATGATAATAAATCTTTTCAAGAGTCCCCAAGAAAGTCTACCCCGGGGCCCCGAGAAGGCACCCTACATCCTTGAGTGGACCTCCTTGGGCTCCTTGCCATCGAGCGGGGTCGCAACAGGGTCGATGCTTGGTCAGCCGGGCAAGATCACATTTTGGTGCCCTTTGTAATGTTGAAGGAGGGTTAAAATTTAAATTGGTGCCCTCTCTGGTTTGAAGAAGGGGGAGTTCAGTTCTTTCTCAGGAGTACTGGATACGCTTCCTCCCCCCCCCCTCCGCACTAGTTGCGGCCAAGTTGGAAATACCCGCCTTCAAACTACTGAAAATTGTAACCATATCTCATTATCACAAAGCTCCTTTCGTACTTGAGGAGCCCTCCGGGCCGTACCCTCGTGGGCCCATGCGTTATCGCAGCGCTGCCCCTTCCAAAATAAATTACTTGCTTCCACTGAGGTCAAATATTTTCATTTTTAATTTGGAATCCCGAAAAATTATGAGACCCCGAGAAATATCCTACTTGACCTGTCGAAAACTCGGTCCCCCCCCCCCCCGGCAACATCGTGCAGCAGGATCCCGAGGCTGGGATCTTTGACGGGCCCTCTAATGTGAATTTACGGTAGTAAAAAAAAAAAATACGATAATAGAACCGTCCCTGGGCGCAGGTCCATTGCCAGAAATTTTCTTTGGAGGGGGGGACCACTTTCATTTCGGAACCAAAGTGATAGAAAAATAGATTTGGCCATGTTTTTCCATTTTTCGGTCAATTTCTCCCATTTCTAGGGGGGACCCAGATCCTCAGGTCCGCCCCCTCCCACTACGGCCCTGCCGGGTCCAAAGTCAGTGCCTTCTTAACGCATGGGCTCACCCGGGCACAGCACAGGGGCCTTGAAATTGAGATCTGGTTGAAATTGTAAGAACCGAGAGTGAAACCGATACGCTTACTGGTTGCATTTTTGAGAAGTTCTATAAAAGAACTTTTGTCAATCTTTTATAGCGTAATACCGGACTAACGTTAAGAATTTTATGGGCGACTCCCTATTGACAAGTATTTTATCGGCTGATTATGTCCCCTCCCCCGTCTTCTCGCAAGTGTCGTCTTAATGCCGGAGGGGGGGGGGCACCCGAGCACGGCCGAGAGGAGACGGGACTCAACTGTAGAAAGGGGCCTCATGAATATACGATCTGATAGAAAAATTTGTGAATAAACACGCAAAAATTGGTAGTCGGGTATTTTTTTTTCTAGCCAGATACGAGTGGGGGGGGGGGGGGACAGGGCTTATGCAGGGCCGCAATTAGGGCGGTGCCGGCTGGTTTGGTGAATCGGATGCTGGACCACAAGGGGGACAAATTTCATCGTTTAATCTCTGCTTCAACATTACAAGAGGGTGCCAAAATGCTTGCTTGATACAGCTGACCAAACCTTTAGTTGTGGCAGCCGGGTCTACGATGGTCTTAAAATGACCTCGATGCCCCTACCAATGAGTAGGGGCAGAAAGGAGAAAGGAATCTCTGCCCGTGCGGTTTCTATTTTTAGTACCCCCGATGACGTTTCCCAGCTCAATAAATTTTTTTTTACCTTCCAACTCGGATTTGGCACCCTTTCGTAGAGAGGTGTCCCATGTGTCTGCACAGGTCGCACGGCCTCTGTGGGGGTAGAAAGGCTTCAGCCTAGTTTCTTATAAAAATTTTGTTTTTTCATACTGTTTTTTTAAATTCTTTACCGAGGGACCAGTGAAAAATCTGGCCTCTAAGGCCCCAACAAAGATCCCAGCCTAGCCACCCCTGCTGCAGGACGTGGGTGCGATAAATGCATCCAGTCTTCCCGACTAGGCCAGTACGTCCTATAAATATTGTATCTAGGAAGTAACTATTTTAAGGGAATTAAAGTTAAAATTTAATACTCCAGAATACTTTAAGACATTCATTTTAAAAATATCGTAGTTGCTGCTACCTACTTTCAAAATCTGTATAAAAAACTAAATTCTTCCATTCAGCTTTGCTCCTTATAAACTGACCTGAAAGATCAAACTTTCAGTTCAGTTATTTTTTCCAAGACCCACGGAGACCACCACACAAGCAAACGACAGGTAAGATCGTAAAAAGTGAATTTTTCCACACTCCCACTTTATAGTAATGTGCTGCCATCTAGTCTCAAATTTAAAAGTGACTCTTGTGGTGATGATGAAGTTTAAAGTAAAAAAACTATATTCTTTATTCCGTTCAGTTCCTTGTAAACAAAGCTCATGAACTGAACTGGAAGTTCAAACTGAAAGTTCGGCTATTTTACCTGGGTATAAGGAGACGTCCAGAACAAAGAACCTCTTAATGAGCAGACGACAGACAAAAAGTCGTTCTCTTCGGTTCCCTACAAGCTCAGCTCACAAACAGAACTGGAAGTTCGAACTACCAGTTCAGTAATTTCTTCTGGACACAAGGACACAACCAAAACAAGTAACCTGGAGAGAAGCAGACGACAGATTCTGATGAGGCTTGAATTGACTTGACTTGACTTGAATGATTAATGGCCTCTATACCTGGGCTTGCATCGAGCTTATATTACTGGAGAGAGCCTCCGCGACGGCAGCGCCATCAAATGCAAGGAAATCGTGAGACTCGGTGGAAACGAAGTTCCCGCCTGGCAATTAGCCCATAGAAATGTACAATTCGGTCTCTAAATATTGCGTTTTAAAGATTTACAAAAAGATAGAGAACTTATCTAAAGGTCAAAAAGGATTGAATTATTTATTTCATTAATACTGGAATCATTTCTTTCATCAATTCATGAATTTTCCTTCATTAATTCTGAAATTTTTCTCCATTAATTCTGGAATAATTTCCTTTATTAATCATTATTTCTTTTATTACTTCTGGAATAACTGTCTTCATCAATTCTGGATTTGTTTTTTTCATTAATGCTGAAATTATTTCTTGCATTAATGCTGGAATAATTTCTTTCATTGATTCTGAAATTATATCTCATTGATTCTGAAATTATATCTCATTGATTCTGAAATTATATCTCATTGATTCTGAAATTATATCTCATTGATTCTGAAATTATATCTCATTGATTCTGAAATTATATCTCATTGATTCTGAAATTATATCTCATTGATTCTGAAATTATATCTCATTGATTCTGAAATTATATCTCATTGATTCTGAAATTATATCTCATTGATTCTGAAATTATATCTCATTGATTCTGAAATTATATCTCATTGATTCTGAAATTATATCTCATTGATTCTGAAATTATATCTCATTGATTCTGAAATTATATCTCATTGATTCTGAAATTATATTCTGAAATTATATCTCATTGATTCTGAAATTATATCTCATTGGTTCTGAAATTATATCTCATTGATTCTGAAATTATATCTCATTGATTCTGAAATTATATCTCATTGATTCTGAAATTATATCTCATTGATTCTGAAATTATATCTCATTGATTCTGGAATTATCTCTTTTTCATTAATTTTGGAATTATCTCTTTTTCATTAATTTTGGAATTATCTCTTTCCTTTATGGAATTATCTCTTTCCTTTATGGAATTATCTCTTTTTCATCAATTTTGGAATTATCTCTTTCCTTTATTCTGGAATTATCTCTTTCCTTTATTCTGGAATTATCTCTTTCCTTTATTCTGGAATTATCTCTTTCCTTTATTCTGGAATTATCTCTTTCCTTTATTCTGGAATTATCTCTTTCCTTTATTCTGGAATTATCTCTTTCCTTTATTCTGGAATTATCTCTTTCCTTTATTCTGGAATTATCTCTTTCCTTTATTCTGGAATTATCTTTCATTAATGCTGAAAAATTATCTTTCATTAATGCTGAAAAATTATCTTTCATTAATGCTGAAAAATTATCTTTCGTTAATGCTGAAAAATTATCTTTCGTTAATGCTGAAAAATTATCTCATCGATGCTGAAATTATTTCTTTCAGTTATTGTTCCAAATTCCTGTAGATGCCATAAGAAAATAATGGGGGGATTGTGTTTGTTTTCACCGAGTCACGTGATCTCATTTGATCATTTGGAGTAACTACACAAAATATTTTTAGAGGGGGGGGCCGCAAAAATTTTTATGCATTTTGCCCCGAAATTCTCCTAAGCCTGGACCTGTCTCCGATTTTCGAATTTAAATATATCGGGGAATAATGCAGTTAAAAAGAGCATTTCTTTTACTTCTATAGATCAAACTACACAGTTGATCCACTAATGACCCACAAAAATCATGCCCTTATTCTGTAGAACTTGGTTTACTGCACGGGCCAATCTGGGCACTTCTTGCACAAGGGTGTCAAGTGACAATTAGATCTGGTTCCGATTTCCAAGAGTAAATATGCAAATAGGTAGGTAGGAATTTTTAGTTAGGTAGTAGTGCCTCTCTCAGAAAAATCGCTTTGTATGTGGGCATATGATAATGTTAAGACAGCCCTGGGCGGACTTTATGAAAATTGTGAAAAGCTAATCGAAAAATTCAGCAATAATGTGAAGTCCAGTCCGCAATATTATTAGTTTCGTCATCGTTTGTGCCATCCTTGTGTGATGATGATCTTCAACTATACAATCAAGTGTTCTTACAATTTTAGGATCTTCTATCGGATTATCGATGCTGAAAAAAAATCGTATATTTAAAAGAAAAATACCGTTTGATATCTTTTTGTGGGGCCCCTTTATTACTGATGCCCAGAGCACGTCAGAATAACTTTTTCGCGAATCATATTCAAGTATACTAGCCTCTTCATTTTTTATGAATTTTTAAGAATTCATAAATTTATGGAACACTCTGAATTTCTCCTCTTTTTATTTGGTATAGAGTCTACCAAATATATTATCTATACTATAAACCAGGGGTTTTCAACCTTTATTTAGCCGCGAGCACCCGCACGAAAACTTTGACATAAGAATACCTGAAATCTGTATAAATGTAATCTTTGCATGTAATTTTCACAGGATGATTAATTGAAGCTATTATCAAGTGTTCGCGAGCACGAAATCAGACACAAGCATAGAGCACTTTTGATGCTTCGGGGAGCATCGTGGTGCTCACGAGCAACAGGTTGAAGATGACTGCTATAGACTATATAGCACCGTTTCCAAACCACTGAATCGTTGTGGAGGGAAGGGGGCATCGCTAGGGTGTATGGCGGGAAGTGACAATTGACGACAGTGGTTTGGGGTGGCCGAACCAAATCCCAGAGGCCACGTGTGGCCCAAAATATTTATCGATGTAGTTCGACGAGCAAAATTTTACACTGAATAAATGAACATTTCACTGTTATTTTAATACCATTCTGGCTAGCATTCCACGTATGTTCCACCTGGAAAGCGTAAGGGAATAAATTAATAAATTAAATAATTTTTCATTCCGTTTTTCAGCGTCATTGTGTATTTGGCACATTACGAGGTCAGTCAGAATAAGTTCAGTGGGGTGGGGGGGAGGTCCAGAGATGTCGACGTGAAGAAAGTATTTAGGAGGCTGGAGGTTACCAGTAGTCCTGGAAATACGGGACTGAAGCTCGTTCATACGAAGAGGAGGAAGGTTGCGCTGCACTGTATGTTCATTAATATGATTGGGAGGCTCTGCGCCCTCTCCCACACAAAATTTATTGTGGGGAGGGAGTCGATTAGTTTGAGCTCCCTGGTTCCAGCACCTATGCGGAAGCTCTTGGCGCCCACATCAAGCAGCAGGGGCTCCCCAGGCTCTGGGGATGGGAGCCTCTAGGACAGACTTTTCACCGTCCTCTTCTATAATGCATTTATAGAGTGAAAAACAAAAAATGACGAGAGTCCATTTCATGCCCTGTCGGGCCCAATCTTGGGGGATACAGAAATTGTGAAGAAACAACGCATTTATGATAGGAATAGTTCCAGAATTAGTGAGAGAAATAATTTCAGAATGAATGAAATAAATAATTTCAGAATGAATGAAATAAATAATTTCAGAAGGAATGAAATAAATGATTTCAGAATGAATTTGTCAAAAAAAATAATTTCATAATTTGTCAAAAAAATAATTTCATAATTTGTCAAAAAAATAATTTCATAATTTGTCAAAAAAATAATTTCATAGTTTGTGAAAAAAACATTTCAGAATTTGTGAAAATAATAATTTCATAATTTGTGAAGAAAAAAATTTCAAAATTTATGAAAAAAATAATTTTAGAATTTGTGAAGAGAAATAACTTCAGAATTTGTGAAGAGAAATAATTTCAGAATTTGGGAAGAAAAATAATTTCAAAATTTATGAAAAAAATAATTTCAAAATTTATGAAAAAAATAATTTCAAAATTTATGAAAAAAATAATTTCAAAATTTATGAAAAAAATAATTTCAAAATTTATGAAAAAAATAATTTCAAAATTCATGAAGAAAAATAATTTCCGAATTAGTGAAAAAACTATTTCATAGTTAATAAAAATTCATAATCAATGAAAAAAAAGGACATTTGATATTTAAATTACTCTTATCTTAAAACTCGGAGCATCACAGAATGATTTCTTGGCCCGCGGGCTTCGTGGAAAATTTTAATTCGGCCCGTGATGTCTGAAATTTCCTAATCTAGAAATAATCTGTTCAAGCATAACCTAATGAGGAAAACATTGATTAAGCTACGGTCAGGAAAAAAAAAAAACAATTTCAGTGACTTCGTAATGTGTAAACAAATATATGCAAAAATATAATCGCTAAGCATTAAAAATTCCGTATTACACGTTTTTTTCCCCTCCCAAAACGTGGTAAAATGAACTTGAAACACACAAACTCAAGTTAAAAAAATATTTACAAATTTTTACATAAAACTTAGCATAAAAACCGTATTAAGAAGAAAGAGCAATCACGCTTACTCCAAAAAAAAATTTAATTTTTTTCCTCTTCTGGTATATACCAAAAAAAAAAATTGGAGAGGGGGAAAACCGTATTAATTAGCAGTAATTAAGGTAATGACTCACGCACCATTCGCCACGGGTAAAAGTGCCAAATTTGCATAATAAAAAGTAAAGTTTGTTTATTTTTTTTGTGTGTGTGTGAACGTTCAACTCATTATTAAACTAAGGTCAATTTTATACGCCGCAAAAGAATTTTTCTTACTTTTGTTAGAGACGTGTTAGGCTTCTGATTCCGGTGTATAAACATGGAAATACAGTCGAACCCCGTTGTAACGCTACCTTCCGTCCCAAAGAATTTTGGCGCTATAACGGGTTTTTCGTTATATCGGATCATTGTCGGAATAGCGTTTCGGAAAGGCTTCATAACGTAAATTCACACGTTTATTACGAACTACAGCATCTCAGTGTCTTATTAGCGTTTCTCTATGAATAAAATGGCCTATTTAACGAGCATTCAATTTTAAGATGAGAAAATTCGTAAACTTTTAAAAACTGTACAATTACTTAAATTTTTCTTGGTACAAAACTTAAGAGATACATATTTCACTGTTACGTCTGAAATTATTTTTATTCCGCATAAATTCATCGATGCATTCTGTAAGTACAAAAACGAAATAAACAAAGGAGAAAGACAATGGTGGCATTGCTTTTAAAGTCATTATTGGTTTGATAATCGCATATTTCCCGTTTTTCAGATATTGAAAGAACAGCACCTGCCAACATAAGAACGTAATGGAGCAAATCAAGGGAGATGATAGTACAGGAAATGTGATGACCAGCGAGCAGGGCCGTATTGTGCCTTTTCGGGGCCCCGGGGCAGACTTTTCCTTGGAGTCCTTCTTGAAAGGGTTGTCATTAAGTAAGTGTAAATTTTTTGGTCACGCCTATTCGGCTCGGGGTCCTGGGGCAGTGTCGCGGTTGCCCCGGCGTAGTTACGGCCCTGCCAGCGAGTAAAAATATGCACGGTTGAAAAACTTCTCTTGGCAACCTTCAAAAGACTTGAACACTTTCCCCCATCAAGAAATCTGTTTCGTTGAATACGCTGGTTGTTTTGGTTCCTAAACGTCCTAAAACGTTCCTAAAAGTCATTTGCTCTAAACTATTGTTATATTGACTGATAATAACAATGGAATGAGAAAAGGATAATTCCTCAACTCCTTTCAGGAAAAAGAAATGATGGAAGAAAAGATGTTGTGGGAAATTTTCATGGAAAAATGTATATAGACTTTCTATACATCCAAACAACAGTTGGCGTTATAACGAGTTGGCGCTATAACGGGTATTTTTTATATTGTAATCGCTATATGGAAGATTTTTTTCACTGAAAATTTGTGTTGGTAAGCGGGGTTGACGCTACAATGGGGGGGGGCGTTATAACGGGGTTCGACTGTACATTCATACAATTTTAATCGCTGTAAATAATGAATGAATCATGTACAAAATGTCCTATAAATTCGTAAATTCATAAAAATTGAAGGAGTCGGTAATGTTTGAGAAACGTTATTCTCGCGAAGGGGGAGGGGGATTTTTTTTGTGCAAAGGAAAATTAGTTAAAATTTTCGTCGGCAGAGGACGCTGTACGTCAGTCCGTCAGGAGCGCACCCACGTGGCGCAGTGGTAAGATGCTCGTCTTCCACTATGAAGGTTATCATCAAGGTCCATGTTTTCGAGTCCGGGCATAGAACGTCAGAAGCCTACCGAACCTGGGGCGACCACCGATGGACGGAGCCTTCATTTCCCACCCAACTCCACTGGTTGGAAATTGCCGTATGGACATATATGACCGGAGTTGGTGAGCGGTAAAGTCCATCGGGAGTGATTGCACCTGAATCTTTTCTTCGGTCTATTCTGTATCAGAAACGTTCGTAAAGCTCCAACGGCAGTAATTCGTGGCTGAGGTAAAACAACTTCTCACCAATAGTGAAGTTCATCCATTAAAGTCTACATCACAATTAAAACCTAATGTTCGTGCCAATAACAAGGAAAATTCGGAAATGGGCTGTTAATCGTGCGACCTCCGTTGTATAGGACTCGGTTTTACAAATTTCCCGTTATTTGCTTTCTTGCAGAGCCTTCTAGCGATAGAAAGTTTAACTAAATGCTGTTTTTTTTCTTCAAATAATCCTCGCGCAAGAACAACTTTTTCGCTGACCGCATTCAAATATACCGATTCCATCTATCTGGGCCCGCTCGTAATCCCACAATCAGTCTATTTGAGCTTTGCGTGGGGGTTCAATATTCTGATTCTGGTCTTCAATTTTTATGAATTTTTAAACTATTTATGAATTCATGGGACACCCTGTATTTATTTCTATTCCAGTCTTTCGGGTGAAAAATCGGTAGGTAATACGCGGTTGTATATAATCTACATTGAAAACTCCGGAACTTTATGAACGCAAAAAACCCGCGTATTACGCAGGAAATCACGATAATTTTTAAATGGTTTACGGAAAATTCACCGCCAACAATTCACCGCCGGAAAATTCACCGACAACAATTCACCGCCATGCAATTCACCGCTAGGAAAATTCACCGACCAACAATTCACCGCCATGCAATTCACCGCTAGGAAAATTCACCGACCAGCAATTCACCGACATGCAATTCACCGCTAGGAAAATTCACCGACCAACAATTCACCGCCATGCAATTCACCACTAGGAAAATTCACCGACCAACAATTCACCGCTAGGAAAATTCACCGACCAACAATTCACCGCCATGCAATTCACCGACGACATTTCGATGCGAGTCAGTTAGCGAGGGAATGAGCGATTGAGTTACTGAATGAGTGACCCAGTGAGTGATTGAGTGACCGAGTGAGTGACTGAGTGGCCGAGTAAGTGATTCAGTGAGCGAGTGGGTTACTGATTCAATGAGCGAGTAAGTCAGTCCGTGAATGAGTGACCCAGTGAGTGACCGAGTGAGTAAGTGATTCAGTGAGCGAGTGGGTTACTGATTCAATGAACGAGTAAGTCAGTCCGTGAGTGAGTGAGCGAGCGAGCTGCTAAGTGAGTGAGCGATCTAGTGAGTGAGTGATCTATTGAGTGAGTAAGTGCCATATCCTAAAGATATGGCGGAAAGTTTAAATAATGACTTTATGAGAAGAAATTCAGATGATACGGATTCGGGTTGCCGTATTTTTTAAATATATGACATCCATATTTATTGTGGGCATCTTTTTCTCAGCCACCTCGCTGGGCATTTAGCCTGTTGTGGCCTTGTATTTGTATAAATTACAAATTGCTGTTGCCCAATACAAGATAGTATATTCAACAAAATTCCATTAACTTTGTTTTACTCAGAAACTTCTAATGAAATGTTAAAAGGGGTAATAACAGAATTAAAGGATAATAAAGTAAGTGGATACGCGATGAATTAACTTCCTAAAAATGCTTAAAATCATCTCCTGTTGTCACTTTGATATTATAAAAAACATCGCTGACCAATGGATTTTTTTATGCTGAACTAGCTGTTACCCGCGATTTCACGTGATGAACTTTCAGGAATCCCGCCTTAGTGCGTATCTATATGTACTCTATATTTACTATATACGTATATATATACTTCCTATGCAACGGAAATTAGTGACGATTTTTTTATTACGGGAGTCGGTGACGCTTTTTGAGTGATGGAAATCTGTTACGTTTTTGTGTTACGGAAGTCGGTTACGATTTTGGGATCAAGTTTTCATTTAACTCTTGCATATATCGGGACCCATTTGACACATCGGGACCAAGTTATGTGCATGTACCCAGAGGTTCCCACATCCTACAGCAAGTCCCCTAAGCTGAAATAGATGGCGGGCCCCCAAACCAGCTTTTTTGGGTCCCCGTTACTGGATGTGGGCCCTGGATTTTATTCGTTTTAAAATTGATAAAAAATAAAAATTTTCGTGGCCACTCACAGGGGGTATGTCCGACAAGCCTTCAGGTCGGGGCCCCATGGAAAAGTTGACAGGTTTCATTTCGGGTGTCCCTGGATGAATCTCATTGATTTTTGTTGTTTAACATTGTAAAATTTGCAACACATCGGTAGCCCGAGATAAATCCAGTCAGGGCCCCCACTAAAATTCAACGAATTGGAGTTTGGGGAGCCCCATGGGGAAGTTTTCTGGGGTTACTTGATGAATCAAATTTGTTTTTTGTTGCTTTATTATTATAAAATTCGCTTCTTCTGTAAGCTGGTGCTTTCACGTGTCCCTTTCCATAGCACGCTGATGAAGTAGGACGAAATAAACAAGATATGTTGTGAAGAGAAAAAAGGCGATATACTGAGAGTACTGTATATAAAATAACATGTCCTGACTGATTCATCATCGCCGAGCCAAAACCGCTGAAGCTGTAAATATCAAATTTTGTGAATAGTTTTTTTCACGACGTAAAGACTCACTACTCACTAAGAAATGGTTTTTCCATATTCGATAACCTAAGGGCGTCATAAGAGGGGGGGGGGGTCAACGTTGAAATCATGCCGAACCGAAACAGCTGAAGCTATAAATATGACATTAGATCAATATTGTAATATAGACTCATTGAGAAGGGATTTTTCCAAATTCAACCCCCTAAGGGGGGTTTCAAAAGTTATATGGAGCAATCAGCACTGAGACGAAGTCGCTTAAGCCATAAATATGAAATTTAGTTAGTATTATATTTTATAATGTACATACACACTAAGACAGGATTTCTGAAAGTTCATCTCCCATGGGGGTTATGAGGTGAGAGTAATTTTGAGATCGCAAAATCCACGCGAGCGAAGCCGCGGATAACAACTGGTAATAAAATATAATGCTTACTAAATTTTATATTTATGGCTTCAGGGATTTCGGCTCAGTGATGATTACTCCATATAACCTTTGAACCCCCCCCCCCCCCCCCACTTTATTAGAAGGGTTGAATTTTGACATTTGACTTACAGTCTTAGACTTAAAACGAACATTCGATTATGTTGATTTAAATATTCTAACAAATAAAAACACTTCTCAGCAGGCAAATGAGGTAATGCACTATATTGGTTTAAAACATATTACTACAATAGGAAACAAGCTGCCATAATAAATGGTAAAATCAGCACATTTGAAATATAATGAAAAGAGTCCCACAGGGATCGGCCCTTGGGTCATAATTATTTCTAGTTTATATTAATGATTTATGTAAAATTAAGTAGAACGGTAAAATAATTTCATTCGCAGATGACACAAGCCTATATGTTGAAGACGGGGGTGGATTTAGAGCTCGCTGTTGGTGGGGGGGATTTTAAAAATCTTTAAAAATCTAGTCTAAGCATCGGTGACCACATGTCCTGCATTTTGTCTCGTATTTTCCGTGACAGTCCGGTTTTTCTGTTTTTTCTTCTCCATCCAGACTTTTTCAAAAATGTCACAGTTTTACTCGTTTATAGTCGAAGTTTTCTTGAATTTGTTGTTTAATTTGTTGTTGCAATATTACCATATAGAAGTTCCGAAAATTTCATAAAATATCGCATTTCGTTTGAGGGGAAATCTAAGGAGGACACCTACATCCACCAGCAGTGGATTGAAATTGGTTGTTGATGATGCCACACCTATTAAAACCAGTATTTTAAATACAGTTAAACTCGGTTATAACGACATCGAAGATTCCGCGGAATTTCGGCGTTATAACCGAGTCTGGCTGTATTGCTTTCACTTTTAGAATATTGTTCTAGAGTTCTTTTAGTTATTTTCTAACATTTACCGGTGATTATGTATGATCCCCACCTCATATTAGTTCGCTACGACGCAGTTCGTTTTGTAGAGGCCATATAATTATGTCCTACTACTGATGCTGGAAAAAAAATTAATGGAATAAAGTGAATATAAAGATAAGTTTGATTTTCTCCATCAGCAAAACTGGTAAAAGAAAGCCATAGCCTCATATTGTTTAAAGTTATATGCGTGAGTTCAAAAATCGTATGAAATTATCTCGTTTTAAACATCCAATTCTTGGACATAAAACCTCTTGGGTGACAAATAACATTTTCGAAAACTGAAACTCACGGAACCACAGCTTCAAAAAACGATACAAAAAATGGCATTCTTTTTGGGCAATGTTAGAGGAGTATTTTAGAAGGATAATTTTCACACAGCTTTCATTACATGCATATTTAATTGGTAATTTTCAATCAAAACCTACAACATTTAATTAGTAATATCTGACATAATTTTCATTCAAAACATACAGTATTTATTTACCAATTTTCGACATGATTTTCTTCCTTACATATTTATAATTAAAGGGTTCCAATCTACTAATCTAGAAAAGCAGATAACACGCAAATGTAAGAAAAAACGGGAGAAAAATATTCATTTCTCACAAATATTGATATCATAATTAAAATGATACATTGAGCTATACCTCTCAAATAGTCTTAAATGTCACATCCTTGATGATACTTATCAACTAAATTCTTTAATCTCTGCGCAGAGTCCCGGTATTTCTTTCTCCTAATCAATGTGATGGTTTTGTCCACTTACAATTTGCTCCATCCGAACTTCATTCAAACTCTGTTCTCTTTTTATGACACCGATGAACTTCCATATATCTGGGTGGTGAGCAGATAATTGCTGTTGGAACGCTCGATGCCATCCTTCTATAGAATTGTTGGTATTAGGGAAATCGTTACGCGATCAATCACTTACTCACTCGGTCACTCAGTCACTCACTGGGTCACTCGGTCACTCAATCACTGACTCGGTCACTCAATCACTGACTCGGTCACTCAATCACTCGGTCACTCAATCACTCGGTCACTCAATCACTGACTCGGTCACTCGCTCAATCACTTACTCACTCGGTCACTCAGTCACTCACTCACTCGGTCACTCAGTCACTCACTTACTCGGTCACTCAATCACTTACCCACTCGGTCACTCGGTCACTCACTGGGTCGCTCAATCACTCACTGGGTCACTCACTCACTGGGTCACTCACTCCCTCGGTCACTGGGCCACTCAGTCACACACTAGGTCACTCACTCACTCAGTAACTCAATCGCTCACTCCCTCGCTAACTGACTCGCATTGAACTGTCGTCGGTGAATTGCTAGTCGGTGAATTTTCCTAGCGGTGAATTTTCCTAGCGGTGAATTGCATGTGCGGTGAATTGTTGGTCGGTGAATTTTCCGGCGGTGAATTGTTGTCGGTGAATTGCTGGCGGTGAATTTTCCGGACACGTTTTTAAATAGGTATATACATTTCCACGCCGTTGCTAGTTGATGCGAAGTACTGAGCGCTGTGCTCTCGTCTTAATCGTCTTGGTTTCTCTACTTAGGTAGAAACATTGATAAGTCAGTGGCAAAATGGTTGCTTAAAAACAACCCCATCGATGGTTTTTTTTTTACATTACATATAATTATACATAAAATATTCTCACCACTACAGTGCAATATTAGTATATTGATTGACATTCTCAACAATTTGCAGAAGTTAAAATATCTCAAAAATAAATCTCGGACATTGCAAACATTCTCAATATCTACAATATTAAATATAATTTCATTAAGTGATTTATTTTGCCACAAATTGCAAAATTTACCAATCTTTTCCAACATAAGTTTACAGTATATTTCCATTCAGAGAAAAGTGATATGTGTATATACATGACAAACCCAACAAAGCCATGAGAACCATTTAGTGTGATTTTTGAGCATTTGACAAACATATTAGAAAAAATAAATAAATAAATAAAATAGAATGTAAGGTTATGCAAATTGGTTATTATAATTTACAGAACATTAATACACCACCCCCCCCCCCTTCATACAATCAGAATCATTTTATGTTACTTTTGCACACATCTTGCAATTTTGTATTAGATTAAAAAATCTATGCTGATATAAAATAATTAACCATTATTTTGCTTGTTCTAACAATTAAAATTCCTTTCTAAAATTTGTAACCAAGATATTCCTTAGCTGTGCTAATTTCTGTTCAGCTGGGTAGTTGGATGCTGAGCTGATAATATCCACTTCTGAAGCCTCTTGCTTCTCAAAGTACTTTTTGGCCAGTTTCTTGATATATTTGTAGATGGATGGAATTTGAAGATCAGCGTGCAGGTCGGTTAGTCTGAAGTATTTTGGAGCACCTGTGAATCTCCTGAGAATATAATTTTGATGTTTCTGGAGGTTGTGTAAAGATTGCTTTTCTGAGCGGAAGCCCAAGCCGGTGCACCATATGTAAGAACAGGTCTGATAATTTGTTGATACATAATTTTCTTGTTCTTTAGTGATACATGTGACTTTGTGTAGCAAAAATGGAGGAGACTTTTCATTGCAATTTGGGATTTTTTTTTTATAATCCCAACTGAATTTCAACTATCGACATGATAGTTGAAATTCAGGCGAGTTTCTATGTATACTCCTAAGTACTTTGTCGCCATGCTTGGATCAATCGCTTGATGTTCAATAAACAAGTAAGAATTTTGTGGAATCTCTTTATTTGTCAGCCACACAAAAAAACACGCTTTGAAACAGTTAATTTAGCCCTGTTTACTAAATTCCCGTATTCCACTTCTTTAATCAGCTCCTGGAGGTTGCGAAGAGCCTTAGAAGCTAACCTATATGTGCATATCATGAGAAGACATCGTCAGCATATAAAGATAAAATTCCCTTAGGAACCTGCGTAACAGGTGCAATTGCAAATCATCCATAAAAATATCGTGTAATACAGGTATAAAATTTGATCCTTGATTAATTCCCGCTTTAATGCACTTTTTGGAAGAACATGCTTCTCCTATTTTGACCTGAAATGTTCTGAAAAATGAGTATGATCACAAAAATTCAATGATTATCGAGGGATAACCACTGTTGATCATCTTCAGTAGGAGCTTCTCGTGCCAAATGCAATCGAATGCCTTGTAAGGCAATAAATCTAAATAGGCAATTATCTAAAAAAGCTCCTACGGCATAGTCTTTGTAATTTTTAGCCTCTTGAAGGCATTCAACAATCGTCACGAGTTGATTTGTAGTACCGGGGCCTCTTTTAAAACCAAATTGCTCGGCTCTGGCTAGATTGTAATGATCTTCTATAAATTTAATCAATCTTTGCTGCAAGTAACCTTTCCAGTAATTTAGAGTTTGTGGAAGAAGAGCGATGGGTCTGTATGAATTGAAGTACTCTTTTGCTTTTCCCTGCGTCTGTATAACTGTATTTTCCCAGTAATCTGGAGAAAGCGCGCTTTGCAATTTAATACTCTTATATTGGAGTGTTGATTATGGAATATTTTTAAATAAAAAAATACTTTAAATATAATTCAAATAAAATTTATTTTTTTTGAACATGTATAAAATCAAAATTTGAGTTTTTGATTAAAAAATACGTTTAATAGAAACTCAAAATCACGTCAATACTTTCACTAAAGAGTATACGTATTTCGTGAAATCGACTATAGATGACGCTTCTAAGCACAAACTGAATTGGTGTGTTCAGTAAACGAAACTGAAACTTCTCGAAAGGAAAATTCCTCTAGTAGTAGTCTCAAGTTTTGATTATTCAGAATTTTCAAACTAATTCTTACATTTCCAAAGAATTTGGACATTTTTTTCTCCGTTTATCACAGTATTGTGAGATTTTTTTTTGTAGTGTTAATAGTTTAAAACTTTTATGTACTGTTAAAAGAATTTCGTTGTTTTTTTTTTTCATTGAAAGCCGTGCTTTTTAACGTTCTTATTTCACACCACAATTTTTCTTTCACAAGAGATATGCCATAGGACTATGCGAGCCATCCCTACGTCACCGCATCACACCCTTTTGGAGCGAAGCGGGCAAAACATTCCCTGAACTGAGTTAATGCAATGGGGCAATTCCCAATACGTACGAGATCTATACGTTCCGGGTTTTTTTTTTCAATTTTCGGCCAATAATTATGCATTATTCATCTGAAATTTTTTTTATAAAACTGTATACTTATTTCCGTACAAGAAAAATACCCTTTTTTTAAAAAAAGCTTGAGAGGAACTATTTTTTTTTATTATTAAAAAAAACCACATACATTTTCTATTTCTATCTGATTGTGATGATACGTGATTAGGCCCCTTTCAAAGAAAGAACCTCAAATTCAAAATATGAAAAAACCATAACAAATTAGTCACTAAAAATCTACATTTATAGTAATTTTAATTTTGTTGCGTTGATACCTGTGCGCATTTCTTACTCGATAAATGAACTTCCAGTTATCTTTCAAGTTTAAAAGTTTCATAAAAAATTTTAAACATGAAAGATAACTGCGTTAAATTGAAAGATAACCGGTTAATTAATGAAAATTTCAAAAAAATAATAATAAAATAAATTTTCAACAAATAGCCAGAACATTATTGAAGTGGAATTGCATTGGAGGTACAGGATTCAAAAAAAGTTATACTGTCAGTTACGCTTGTTTCCATCTATACGTTTTCTAAATCAATTTAGAAACTACTTCTGCCGCTATAGTAAATTTTTGTTTTTCATTCTTGCAATTTTTATGAATTTTTAAACTATTCAAGAACTTATGGGATACCCTGTATATAGTCTGGATGCGATTGAATAATAATAGTAATGTGTGATTTCTCGGAACCTTCATCTTTCATTTTCCCAAGGTGACGTTTAAGTAAAGTCCATTATAAGTTTTCGAAAGCTTTGGTGAAAATATTCTAGAGTTTTACATCCATCTTCATTTTACTTTTTTCCTCAATATTCTTCTCAATCTAGAGATTGGAATATTATTCATCGTGTAAGAAAGATAAAGGTACAAAACTTGGTATAAAGCGGAATTTCCTCGTCCGCCTTGGCGCAATTAAAGTTCGTTCCTTGACATTAACAAAAGCTGACGTTTTCTTTTCTAGGAAAGAGTCCCCCCAATGCGTGTTGTTTAGCACCCCGCGATTTTTGTAACAAGAGGGGGAGGTGGCCGAACACACACGTGATTGCTCGTGCCCCGAACGCTTTGGTCTTAATAACTTTCCGGATAAGATGTTCCGTAAACGCTTCTTGGCAGTGCCCTCTTGATTTTCGACGATCGAATTACGCCCAGCTCTGGGACTTCGAAGTATGGAAAACAATTTAGTCCATGTTTCTTGTCTTTTGTTCGCTCGTTTCGCCGGATGATAATAACACACGTGTCGTTATTTGTCTCAAGAGCGAGAGAATTTCGCGATTGAATATTACATTCATATTTTGTGATAACGCTGAGCATTGGAGTGAGTTCGATGGTGGAGTTCTCCAGTAATCAGAAAAGTTTATATTTTTCCGGCATTTTCTGAAATTAATCTCATGAACTGAAATTGTCAACTTCACTGATTCTTGTAAGAAATATTCATTGAAACTACAAGCGTGCTGCAACGGAACTTGCTCAAGCAAACGCTGCAGCGAACAATTGGTAACGAGTAGTTCTGGCTCTCTGATCTTCTACAAATGGCAATGAATTAAAGACTAATAGTTAAAAAGAAAAATGGTTTTTTGCGAAGGCCAACCATATTCACAAAATTTTGGTTTCCAAATTTTGCGGTTAGAACAGTAACTGTAGACCCCCCCCCCCCTCGTTAGAACAGTAGTTCTTAACCCTTCGCGGTCCAGTTTTTTGGTACCATATTGGTGCAGTTCACACTTTTTTGTGCCTCTCCCTCGCAATGAGGAAGGCCCCTGGATGCTACTAGCTATTGCTTTTTTTTTTTTGTATGTAGCTTATTACTAAGAAGCCGAAAAAACAGGGGATTTCTTGTGTGATCGTAAGAGGTTGTTATAACAATGAAGTACCGGAGTTTTTCCTGATGCCGATTCCACCTCGGCATAAGAGCGCAAAAGGTAAAGCAAACGCTGAAGAAAGGTGAGAATTGGTAACATTCTGGTTTTTTCTGATTCCTCTACAAATGGCAATTCATTGATCGGCAAGTTATTAAAAGAGTAAATGGTACGTTTTTAAATTTTGTCAAGAAAACCGTAGTTCTTAACGAGGAGTTCTTTAAGAGGCTTCAAGGAATCAGTGATCTTGAATGAGAAAATGGTTAGATCATTATTTTTACACATTATTATCAAATCAAAACATTTATTTACATTGTTTTGATGTTTTGACATTATTAAGTGCTGATTATTATTCTGTGAAGAGGTACGTGGTCTTTGTCTTGCTGGAACCCACAGAGAATATATAAGGGATAAGAACCCTTGGTCTCTAGAATATATATATATATTTTTTTTTTGGAGACCGGAATTAACCGTCTTGATTAGAACAAGCATACGTCGGATAATCGAAATTTCCACATAATCGAGTATGTTATGAATATAACAGTTCGGTATCTTCTACGCCAGAAAGTTTTTTAACACCTTTTTACCGAAGACTTCACTTTAGACCATATTTCCCCCTAGCCCTGACACCTTTTCCTAGGAGCTTCTTTCTAGAAGCTTTTTCTACTTATTGAAATTGAGTTTTTGAGTAAATTTAAGCGACCGAAAATTTAGGGAATATAGTTGGCCTCCGCGCCCGTTTCAGTGAGCTTCCCTCTTGGGTGGCTCCTATGCAGCACTGACTCAGCATCATGCAGACCTTCACATGCAGCACTTATTTCCATGGCGTCCCTCAGGTTGTCCCACACGTGCCACAGGTTCGCACACACCCCTATTCTACACAAATTATAGTCAAGCAAACGTAGAAATAAAGAATTAATTGTCCTAGTAATTCGTCTTCAGTATTTCTCTTTTCGCTGTGATCAGAAGCATATCCAGAGGGAGGGTAAGAGGAACCCACAGCTATGGGTGGTAATTTTGATCATGAAAGTTCGACTAGGATGGGATCAAAACTTGTTCAAGATATTTTCTCTCCGAATAAAGTAGCACAATAACGCAGCTGTGCTAGTCCAGTGGTCATAGTGACGGACTCGCATCCCGAGGTCCCGAGTTCGAACCTCACTGGCGCCCCAGTAGTGGTCGGCTGAAGTTGGTTTACTGTGGTTCCCAACTTCGAAGTGCGAATGCGAGCCGATCTCCCCGTTAAAAAGTCTCACCACAGAGAGCAACAGGCCTACAAACGGTATAAATATTCAATCACTTCACTTCTGAAATATAGATGGCATTTACTGAAAAACCAGACACAACACTAGATACGCACTCAGACTGTTAGGTACGCAAACTTACACTTCCGGCACAACGGACAACTAGGTAGTAAATTACCCATGAGGATATACCTGAGTTCTGCTCTGTCTGAAAGAACGGATTCGTAAAAAATCAGGAAAACGGATTTTGAGCTTGAAATATGTTACTCTATTTATTGTACACATATATATATCTGCTTGTAATCCCTAACAAATATTTGGTAAAAATCAAAAAAAGAAGGGTCCCAGCACATTCATCAGCAGAATTGTTTTAGTTGTTCACACGTTCATCAGAGACTCATTAACATAATTAATTGAAGCGCGATTTACCACAAACTGGAATGAAGAATATTTTTTCCATAGGAAAAAATAAATTTAAATAGGGAAAAAAAATTTTCCCAGATTTTCCCTAATTACCACCTAAAGTATCAAAAAAAAAAAATTATTCAGCTCACCTTTTGAAAACAAATATTATTTGTATCTTTTTATGGTGCAACATGAAACTCGCATTCAACGAGAAATTCAATGTATACAAGAGAGAAGCATATTCAAAAAAACAAGAAGTTTTCGCAAAGAAAAACTGAATTTTTTTTTTTTTTTTCGCGTTTTTTGCTAATGACAGTAACTTACGGAAAATGGAGGTTTTCCCTAAATTTGATTTTTATTTTATTTACATTTAGTCATTTTCTGCTAGAAACTAGGTTTTTGTTTTTGCTTTTCCTTGTATATAAAAGAACAAACTCTCTCTACTTCCATCATCATCATCTTCTTCAATTACATTAGTTTGAAACTTTTTATGGAATAAAAGAGTTTGGTTGCTTTACTCGAATGTATTTCGTTGCTGAATATTTTGGTTGATTGAATGTGCACTGATTACTCGAATAACTGTCAACTCTGTTGATATCGATGTGATTCAAGGCGTTTTTGATTTTTCATATGAAGTTATGGTAGTCTCACTAGAATCTTTTTCACACAAATATGTCCGTCATGGGTTAGAATTCATATTTCGGCATTGATGTGCTTTCGGAGCCATTCTGGAGCGTGTGAAAAATATGTGTTCTTCTCCATTTTGTTTATTCGGAAACACAAAGTTACCAAAGTCATAAGGCCCGTTTACATGAGGCAAGTGCTTTAGTTGGTAACTTAATTTTAAGTTGCCAAGTACGGTACAATGTATGCAGACGATAAGGGCCGTTTACGCGGCTTTAGGTGGCAAGTGCACAAGTGATGTAGTTGGTAAGTGAAATACGAACGGTTCTATTTTTTTCCGGCTTAGTAGACCTATGCGCATGCGCCAGTGGGCGTGATCTGCCGCTCTTGGAGGGTCTTTTTGCTCTCTCACGGAGGGGTTTATTTTGATCTCAAGCTTGTACGTTCATGCTTGCTCGTGCTTCAAAGCACTTCTCTGAATGCCAGATAAATAAAAACTTATTACTATTATTCTCCCGCGTTTTGCATCTCTCTCTCTCTCTCTCTCTCTCCGTGGATTTGAGTAGACTGAAGCGCGCATGCGCCAACTGCTCTCGCTTCTGTAAAAATTATCCAATGAACATCCACTTACCACTTACGTGCGGACACTTTCAAGAAAAATCGGTAAGTTAAAATTTAGTTACCAACTAAAGCACTTGACTCGTGTAAACGGGCCTTTAGTCAGGTGAGGGAGTACGACTTTCGGCCAAGACTGAGAGGAGTTACTAATGCCACGCACCGGCCCTCGCGAGAGTACAGCAGTCGGGCGAGGACCATTAAAAAGTCTCACCACAGAGAGCAGCAACAGGCCTACAACGATAAATTATTCGATCATTACACTTCACTCACAGTTCGAGAAACTGGTGGGAGATGACAGCACTACACATAAACAAACTTTACGTCAGGTTTCACTACACGTACACGCACATTCCCGCATGTGCAAATTCGTTAGAGGTTCCGCAGAGGAATATGGACGAGGTTCATGTGTGGTTTATTAGTAGTAGTAGTAGTAGTAGTCGGGCGAGGACACAACTTACGGCCTAGACGACGGTGGACCTATGACTACTGAAGACCCGATCCCAACAATAGAACTGATATGTGGAAGCTGGACAATGCAATAGCATTGATGACTGTGATTAGCTGATTCACTGCGATTCGAAATTTTATATTCCAAGATTATTAATAATCATTCGATTAATGGATGATTGTTAAATTCTCTCTTTATGGGATGGACTATTGTATATACACCACCATATAATCCTGTTTATAATTTTGATTGTCCATTGGCATTTGTTGTTTATATTTTAATTATGTGTTATATGGTTTCAGATTGACGATATATATACATATTTAATTTTTTATTGCCTTCGTCTGAGGCGAACATTTTTTGTTGTTTATAATAAAACTTTCCGGATACACCCATCCTTCGAGAACGCTTCGATATGTCTCTGAGATGGGAAGCGGAATTATGCTCGATGGAACCTTTTTTGCCGATTCACAATCATTTCTCCCGTTTATCTATTTATTTATTTATTACCAGCCTGTAAATATTCATAATGAAACAAGCATAACGCTGACAATATAAGTAGGACGTATATACTCCACCCTTGACTCGTGAGCCAAATGTGGCGCTCGGAGTCATTTGAAGTGGCTTATCATCAATATATAACGCATCGATATCCCCCAGCTCACATTAACACCCCTGACGAAGGTTTGAGATGAGTACCACTGCGTTTAGGCGGCATGCAACACGTTCCCACATGCATCGATTGGCCATGGCCCACGAGCGCCAAAGGTGGCCCTCGCAGTCATCTGATGTGTCCCGCGACCTCAAGCCTAATTTTGTAAAGATAAACTAGCCGCGATGTAACTGTAACCCGCGATGTAGTTCCGCATCGCATAAGTGGCATATAAGGCACATTCTCAAATCACTTGAGTGACCTGCGGCACAGTTCCAGAACACTTAAGTGTCCTGGGGCATGCTTACTGATCACCGCAGCGCATTTCCAGAGTGACTTAGTGGCACGCGGCGCGTTCCCAGATCACTCAAGTCAGTGGTTCTCAACCATTAGAAGCCTGCGACCCGGAAAATTTCCTTTCTTCGGGAGTGAAAAGCCCTGCCGTGCACACGACCAAATTAATGGGAAAAATGGAATTGCGAAGGCACGATGATGATGATGTCAATTTATATGCATACACATACATTAGATCTGCCCACTAAACTTTTGATGCTGGGGGGGGGGGGGCAATGCCCCCCGTATCTCCACCCATGCTGGTGTCTGGCCCTGGTGGTTGAAAAACGCTGATTTAAGTTCTACGAACGTTTCGGACACATAAAAGATTGAAGGTTCAAGTTCGAAATTATGTGATTTACTTTCGCATACCGCTCTCTGTCGACAAAAATTTGAAGTATTTTTTTTGTGCCAAAACAAAACCCTTCGTTAGAATAACTTTTGCGCAAGCCGCATTCAAATATACTTATTCCTTCAATTTTTGAAATATTTCTGAATTTATGGGACACCCTGTATTTAAAAAAAAAGACTGCAAAAAAACTATCTTTTGAAGATGGTATGTGGGTGCGACTCGAAAAATTATTATCGATGAATGAAATTTTCACATGCTGATTATATACCATATTTTTTCCTCAAACTAGCGAAATTCGCATGTGCGGATTATAGGCATAAAATTACGATATTGTGTAATCCACACTATAAATTTATCAGAAAATTTCTCTTGGTCTTCTTCAATCGCGGGGAAATAACTCCGACCTATTGAAGAAGCTTTCTCCTTGAGAATAGCAAATGGAAGCTCAAAAAAGAAGAAGCTCCTTCTACACAAGAAACTCGGCATCAGCTTCAAAAGCATTCGCATTCCGAGATAGAAAGCTCTTTTTCGAGGACATATATCAGATATTGAAGAAGAGAAATATTATTTCTCTTTTTTTCGGCTCAAGGATAGGATATGATCAGAGGGAAGTTTGGCTTTTGAATGAGGAGAAAAACTCTCGAGTGGTTTTCCCCTTAAATATTTGTTCGAAGACATCAAATATTTCGTATCGGAAGTATGCCAAACATCGATTAATCGTATCATCTTATGATGAATTATATTATATTATGTTCGATGTAATCATGCGCTCGTATATATATATGTCTCATTTTTATTTTTACTCGAGATTTTACTTTGCTAGAAATTTTCCCACGTGTAATTTTCTGAACTGAAATGTATTTGTCGAACTTTTCGATCTTAGTTTTTGGTTTTGGAAATGGTTTTAAAGTAGTTGTTTCCCCCCCCCTCCCCGCCAATGGTTCCCGCGGTACTACGTTGATATTAGAGGCGCATTTATGATTTTGCCGCGTATGTGGGCTACGCGAATTTTGCCGCCATTCTCCCATGCTTGACCAATTTGCTTGACGACTCATTCCTCAGATTTATCGATATGGACCATAGCCCGCTTAACCTACGCTCCTGTCTCTGAGTCATCATTTTGGTCACTCACATGCTTGAGTACTCTATTGGTTATTCACATGCTTGAGTACTCTATTGGTCATTCACATGCTTGAGTACTCTATTGGTCATTCACATGCTTGTGTACTCTTAAAAGTCAAGGTCACCAACGAGTGACCTCGCATTGTTGTCGCTTTTTGGTAACTCCACACCAGTGCTTGCGTACTCTCTTGGTCATCCACAAAATTATTCGCTCTTTTGATCACTCCCATACTCACACACACTCCCTAGGTCGCTTTTTATTGGTAACTCCCACGCTCACACACTCTGAAAGTCACTCACTAACCTGGCTGTGGTGGTCACAGTGACGGACTTGCACAGGACCTGCGTTCGAACCCCTCCGTCGCCACAGTGATGGTCGGCTGAAGTTCGTTTTCCGTGGTTCTCAACTTCGAGGCACAAATGTGAGAGCCGATCTCCCCGTTAAAAAGTCTCGCCGCAGTGAGCAACAGGCCTACATCGGAATACAATTCAATTATTAAACTTCATGCATAGTTAGAAAATTTGATGGCAGATGGCAGCACTACACATAACAAACATTACACAAAAACAAACTTCACGGATGGTTCACTACACACACACATTCCAACATGTACAATTCGCTAGAAGCTCCGCAGAAGAATATAGAAGAGGTGCACACATGTCTGGTTTAGTAGTAGTAGTAGTAGTAAAGTAGTCGTAGTATCTGGATAAGATGAAGAGAGGGCCCTTAGACCCCCAATGCAGGAAAAGTATTTTCAAATAAAGGTACTCAAAAAATCCTTATACAATTTCGAAAGCATTGCATTTATCAGTGAATTTGAAGATATCGATGTAAATCGCAAATGATATCGATGAATTATTTCCAAATTAACGCGAATATAACTTATGGGCGATGCTCAGAACAAAATCAGCTCGTCCTCATTAAAGGCACCCCACTTCATAAAATATAATTTTCACCCTTGTGAATACCGAAACTGTTTCTACTGAAGAAAAACCTTGATTCAAAACCGGTGAAGAAAACGGGACTTTCATTTACTCCACGTGTATCGTGACTGGAAATAAATGTGTCCCAAAGGACAGCTTTTTTTTATAAATAACGTTTTCCTTTCTCCTCATCCTTGTTCGATAATGGCTGTAACGCTACATTAACTTCTTCGGATTTCTTCAAGATGCATAGTTGTTTTATTGCATCCACAAGATTCATACGCACTCATATGCCTCTTCCCCCCCTCTAACAGTAAACAATAGGTTTCGGAGATTTATGGCGCTGTAAATAAATCGATTAAAAATCGAAATTATATTTAGAGAGCTCCAATTAACCTGAAGAATTTCTTTTTTAAAAATTATCCCTCGCTGTTATCCCAATAGCGATTTCTGGTTCTGGTCCCGTTAAGGCAAGGGTTGTATCCTTTTGTATTCCACGTAACCTTTGAGCCAGTAAGACGAAGGTCAAGGACCCCCCCCCCCCTCTCCTTTGCCAGTAACAGTAAGGCCACGGACCCTCTTAACAGATTAATATTCAACACATGATAATGTAAAAAATATAAGTTAATTATTATCTCATCCAAGCTCGCGAGTCCCCCCCCCGAAACTTCCCCAGATATCTCCAAGGGGACCTGGACCCCCTAGTTAAGAACCAACCGTTGTAAAGTTTCCAAGATTTCTTTTCTAACGGCAGCCATTTTCACTCGCAATGTCATGCGATTTTGTGAGATATCCATTTTCGTCTTTATTTCTTTAAACTCCTTATTAATTTTAATTTTTAACTGAAATTTTAAATCGATTAATAATGAGTATGGAATTGAAATTTTATATCGATTAATAACAAATTTAGCTGAAATTTTCAATCTATTAAAAAATAAATTTTAATTAAAATATTCAATCTATTAAAAAATAAATTTTAATTAAAATATTCAATCGAATAGTATGAATTTTCAATAAAAGTGTCAAATCGATTAACTATAAAATTTTAAATCGATTAACTATAAAATTTTAAATCGATTAACTATAAAATTTTAAATCGATTAATAATGAATATTGAATTTTAATTTTATATCAATTAATAACAAATTCAACTGAAATTTTCAATCTATTAAAAAAAATTTTAATTGAAATTTTAAATCGAATAATATGAATTTTTAATCATTTATATTTAAATCGATTGACAATGAAATTTTAATTCAAATTTAATATATTATAATAATTATAATTAAAATTTTAATTTTAAATCAAATAATAATTAATATTAAATTGAAATTTTGTATCGATTACCAATGAATATATATATTGAAATTTCGTATCGATTATCAATGAATATATATTTAAATTTCGTATCGATTATCAATGAATATATATTGAAATTTCGTATCGATTACCAATGAATATATATTGAAATTTTGTATTGATTAATAACAAATTTAACTGAAATTTTCAATGTATTAAAAATAAATTTTAATTGGTTCTTTTACTATCGGAAGCCACTTTCTGTTACTATTGGAAGCAAGTCCTATAGTGCTTGTTAGAGTAGAAATCTTATTAATTGAAGAAACTATAAAATATAAAAAAAAAATTTTTTTTTTTGATGATACGTGTGTGTGTGGCATAGGAATTACCAAGAATATCATCATACTGAAGTTTGAAAAAATTCACAAAAATTTTAGATCTTTCTTTCCCGAAGACGAGCGAAATTTCCGTCTTCGGTTAGTATTTCACTTGGCGATATCGTTTATCCGACATATTTATCGATGTTCCAGAAAGAATGAAATTTACACCGAGAAAAAAAATATAATAAATTTTGACTTCGCGAGGTTGGTGCGAGTAGCATAAATTTCGCAGAAACGGTTCTTTTATCGATACCCGAACGCGTTCTGCTTCTTCTCGATTCAGGTCCCTGATATTTCCGAAATGATCGTAAATTTTCCACTACTAGGACTACGAGAGCCTTTCTCTGTACACATTTTGGTGTAAATTCGTACGCCGGAAAAACTTGGCGAGATACTGTACTAACTTATGGAGTTCCATAAGACCCGGGGGGGGGGGTGTGTGTACTGCCACATGTCATATCACTTAGCAGTCGCAATATCTGGCTGTTTAACCTCGAAGCAGCTGTGTCATCGTTTCGGTATTTGTGAGCTTTCTCCGGTAAAAGTGATTAGTGTTATCCCAAAATATAACTTTGGAGAGTAATTTTACTCAAAACTTTAAGGGGAATTTTTTTAGTCATTGAGAAATAACACTATTAAAAAAATTACCTAAAATTTGAAGGCGTATTTCCGCTCCTAAACGAAATTCGGAGGAGTTAAATTGAATTTTGATGAGTGAATCACGCGTCTAGATGCGTACTGGATAAACACAGGAAGTGATTAATTTAGTGAAATTTATCAAACTTGCCAAAATGCTCGGCGATTATGCATAATAACCGGATTTATCACATTTACCGTAACAGTGCTATATTGCTGCTGTTATTTTTTTTTTACGCAACTTATTTTTTTTTTCGATCAATAGATGGCAATACAGTCGAACCTCACTAACGTGAACCCGCTTAACATGAAACTACGGGTTAACGTGAAAAGAATTCTGGTTTCCTTCATTTCTTTTGGGTGACCATACCCCGTATTTTCCAGAACTTCTCTTTCTTTTTCTGGCCGTCCCGACTTTTTTGGCAAAAGTGTCCCGGTTTTTACATGACGCCTATTTGGATTTTTATTCTTTATTGAAGTCAAAAATTGAAATTATTTTTCAACTCATAAATTATATTACGATAATTACAATTATAAATAAGAACATTAATTTCCCACATTTGTCTTGTTGAACGTTTTATTCTGTGGAATTTTTGCAATTTGCTGTAACGCTTCGTTTCCCGCCATTGTGACTTTTCCGTAATTTCAGCAATATTTTATAGAAAGCGTTTTAAATAGAGAAACTTGATTCAAAATGGATTATATTTGTACAAATTTCAGACTAACGCGAAAAGAATGGCAAAAATTCTTTTTTCACATTGCTTAAAGAGGTTCGACTGTAATTGAAATTCAAGAAACCTTGCCATCATTTTAGAATTTACAAGTTTCTTTAATTTACCATCAGATGGCAGCACACACAAACGATTTTATACTTGAAATCTTTCTCTTCTCTCATTTTTCGAAAAGTTCTATTTTTCTGTTGATAGATGACGCCAGGCATCTGTTTCACGTTCAGTTAGACACGGGTTAGTAGATTCGAAAACGGAAAAAGAGGGCGCCTGCGCCCATTCTTAGTAACGTCACTTTTCCAATTTTCACAGATGGAGCCGCTATTCGAACAAAGCCAGGCACGAGAATAATTTTTCCCAACTCTAAAACAGAACCGCTAACAAACGCAAAAACAGACAAAAATTCTATTAATTTCGACGGCTATTAGTGCGTGCGTGTGTGGGGGGGGAAAACCAAAAACACTCATATTATTGAAGAAATATATGTTTGAAAGTGGAGGAAAAAAATAAAAATAATTCCAGTAACCTCAAAAGGGCGAATTTACCGAAACATAGGAGGACGCTTGAAATTGCATCAAAATGTACATACATATCCTCCAAAAGGAGGATGGTTAGCAACCCTACGTGAGACCATATAACCAGTATGTTTGGCCGCACACACACATCCTGACATCTTTCACGAAATTTTCCTGTTTTCAGTGAAGCTAAAAAGGAGTTCATCCAATACCACCTACCCCAGTAGCACAACGATATAGTACAATATCTGGACCATATTGTTATATATCGAAATGTCAGAGGAATATCAGATGTCATAACTATGATATAGAACGATCTCGTCTTATATGGTGCAAATTATTTATGATGTTAATTGATCAAGTCTTTAATTTTTCAGCCGAATATGTATTTGATTCCATGTGAATAATCTCTACTTTGAAGGACAGCAACTTGGGACAATAAATTATTTTAATATAGTTTGAAAAACATAGATCTATATCGTGCACCTGACAAAGATCTATATCAGATTCTCGATATAGACCTGATATAGATCTATCAAAGAAGACATAGCTCTATATCCTGAACATGACATACATCTATATCGTGAACCTGACAAAGATATATATCGGATACACAATATGCTGATATATCAACATATTGTGTGCCTTTAAATAAAAATATTGCCTTCAAATAAAAATTTGGAGAAAATTTAAAGTCGAGCGTACAATTTTTTGTTTGAATTGAAATTAAAAACGTTTGAATGAATAATTTTTATATGAAATTTTGATTTTAATAGGATTGATTATGTTGATATATCAAAATCATTTCGTCAATTATAATTGAATCCTTACTGTGTATGTTTTACATCGTAGATGTTGGTATTTTAGGAGGAGCAAGAACTTATCCACCGTAACTTTAATTGAAACTTTATAATTGCACATATTTTTTAATTAAAAAAAATTGCTCTTGCTTTTGTTGTGTGTTTTTCTTAAAATTATTTATTTTTTTCCTTTGATGTTTTCATTTTTTACCATATTTTTCACAAATTATTTATTCTGTATTTTTTGTTTTATTAGCATAAATTAATAATTTTAAATAATTAATATACTACACAATACATTAATTTGTTTCTTGTGTTATATATAATTTTTCAATTATCTGCCTCAAAATGATAAATATGTCTCACAATTTCTATTTTGTAACTTTTGCGCATACATGAAAATGAATGAATTTGATAAAAAAATTAGTTACTTGTAAATTACTGTTATAATAACAATTGGTAACCAGTGCTGTAGTGGTGGGTTGGTAAGATACGGGGTTAGAGATGGGAAGAGTTCAGGTTACATGGGTTCAAACCTACCCACCTCCAAATAATTACACTTCTTTTTTTAAAAATTTCTTCCGAAATGGCGCCATCTATCGTCCAAAATTTGAATTATTTGAATATATCACATTCACGATATAGATCTATTTATCTCCGACTATGCCTTTTTTAGCCAGAACGATATCGTGGCCCGATATAGATCTATATTGGAAACTGAAATTTTACGATATAGATCTATATCTTTGTGCTACTTGGGTATATAGAACAAAGCCTCCACACGGAGCTCGTGACGTCACTGAAGGTCATTTCACCTATTGCCATTGGATAGGTGACATCAACCAACACCACCTATAGAACAAGGCCTCCGTACGAAGCTTGTGACGTCAATGAAGCAGGTTAGTAACCCTATTTTTTCCGTATAGCTGGCCGACGCATGAGATAACTTTACCTTTTTTTGTAGTACATCCAATTGCAATATTAGGAATGGCCTTCTTCACTGACGTCACAAGCTTCGTGCGGAGCCCTTGTTCTACAGGTGGTGTTGGTTGGACCCCACCGTCGCGACAGTGGTGGTCGGCTGAAGTTGGTTTTTCTGTGGTTCCCAACTTCGAGGCGCAAATGCGAGCCGATCTCCCCGTTAAAAAGTCTCGCCACAGTCCTACAAACAGTACAAATATTCAGTCACTACACATCACTCACTTCACTTCTGAGATATAGATGGCAGCACTGAAAAATCATACTCAACACTAGATACGCACTCAGACTGTTAGGTACATCCACACTTACATTTCTGGCACAACTCACTAGGTAGTAAATTGCCTATGGCGATAGACCTGAGTTGTGCTCAACAAAAAAAAGTTTCAATGTTTTAAGCAATAAGTTTGTAATTTTCTTTAACAATTGGTGACTTTTCTTTTTTGGCAACATTCCAGTGATATTAAGAAGATACCAATGAATAAGGCAAATACACGACCTTCTATGTTTTAGACGGCAACGGGTCTATCGTCATGAATACTTTTAACATCTTTTCACAGCTACGAAGGAAGCGTGAGCGCCTGCTGATCGTGTATTTGCCTTATTCGTTGGTGTCTTCTTAATATTCTTGGGCAAAGTTGATCAACTCTTCTATTCCAGTGATATGTCCCATATTTTCCTCGAACTAATGTCAGCCGATTACATGATTTTTTGAACAGAAATGTGAGCCGTTTCCAACTGATCTAATTGGAAATCCTAACAAATGTACTTGTTGTACCTCACTGCTCAATATTTCTCAGAAAAATGGTACTGGTCATTCATCAGCATGACCATTGGTGTGCTTTCATAAATTGGTAGGATTTGAAGCAAACCCCCCCCCCCCCCGCCCGAAATAGTGATCCCCTTTCTGAATGAAATTTCTGGCTATGGGCCTGTTTACTACTACCACATACTTACAATCATCAAATTATTTATCATAACATGTAATCGATTTAATGGAATCAAACCAAAATATGTAAGCAGAAATATTTATTTTCATTTCCGTGGGAAAAAAATATGCATAACAATGTCGCATAAAATATATATGGAATGCGTCAAATTTGATATTTAGTCACATTGAATATAAAAAAAAGACAAGGTACAAAAGTTTCCGTGCTATGTAATGCTGTTGGTGGAGATGGTCATAATTTGAATGGAGAGACAACCAGAATCGGTGCATTCTTCTTTTAGGCACATTGTTCGAGGGGAAACAAAAACACACAAGAAAGAAGCAAACTAAATACCGCAAAAGAAATCATGCTCCAGCAAGATCCTGAAACACACAAATTAGTAAATGAATGAAATTGATATACAGTAGTTAATTTATATATAAATTACAGTCAGTAGACTCTTGCTAATGTGCCGCATATCAGACCAGGGTGTGCCGGATTACCAACATCACTGGAAGTTGATTGAAATAGCCCATTTGTGATGAAAAACTTCTGCGCACAGACATGCAGTTACACGTTTCCCTCTTCTGCCGCTTGAAGAAAACCAGGCAGAAAAATGGCAGATTACTAGATAGGCCGGACTAGCGTATGGCCAGATTATCAAGATTCTACTACACTATGAAAATATTTATAGTCCAGCATCAAATCATGTGAATCCTGGGTGCATAATTTGATTTACATTCAATAAAATACAGTGGAACTTCAGTTTATGACAGTGTTTCTCAAAGTGTGCACCACCAACCTTTATCAGGAGAGACTTGCAAGTGGTTTTCGGGCTTTTAGGCCATGGTCTAAGGCATTTTCTTCCTAATGTACGAGGAAAATTCCCTAGACCAGTGATTCCCAACATGGGCGATGGAATGTTCCAGGGGGCGGTAAAAGCTATGGGTATAACATAGGATCCTATGGGTTAGATTACATTGGGAGGGCGATGGAAGAAAAAATTTCTGAAGGGGGCGATGGGACAAGAAAAGGTTGGGAAACTATGGCTTAGACCATGACTTAATAGCCCAGAAACCGCTAGGAAGTCATTGAATGCCGGCCATGAAAAAGCCTCAGGCAATACCTAATCGGGAGCATCATGATGAGCTGGAGATATTCATTTGTGTGCCTATTTATACTTTTAAGTATTTATTTTACAAGTATGAAAACATCTACTAACCTCATCTAGGGAGCCACATATGCATAGGTGCAGAACCTATGGGCTGATGCCATTTCAGCCTCCCCCCCCCCCAATAAATTTTGTAAGATATCCTCCATAATTTCTGAAAAGACAATGCAATGCACTTTCCCAATCCTGCATACACACTTGAGCCCTTTGTATATACGGGATGACCAGCAAACTTCAACCCCCCCTCCCCCAATTTTTTTTTTCATGTCATTGACTCTGCATAGATGAACCATGATTTGGACAAGGGAGCTGCGATTGACAAGTTTTCTTTATTTTAAAAACCACTGGTTTACAAGCATAATACATTCCAAGGATCTGCTTGTAATCCGAAACACTCGCCCATTGAATCAAATTTCTATATAGGAAATATTCTGACTTGTTTCACATTGGAGGCTCCAGTATTTCCGAAACAATAGAGGTCTGGGTATTAAACCGAATCATTGTCACAAGCTTCCACATTAAACATAAGATCAGGGCTGGACAAATTTCCCAGGCGCCAAAAAAACAATTGTTACCCCAAGAAAAAATTGTAAAATAATGCTTCTTTTGATTTTTTTTCAGGGCATACCAACCCTCTTTCCATGGTGGCAGATACGCTGCTATAAATTCCGCTCTCAGCCTGCAATTTAGTAACCATGCAAAGAAAATTTTAGGCGCCAATAGGGCTGGCTATTGTTCGAGGCATATGAAAATTCTTACCAGGCACATACTTTTGTTTTTCAACCACATGTCCAACGCAGGTGGAAAAAAACCCTAAAAAATTAAAACACTTTTCATGTTTCGATTATCAACGCCGAGTAAGGTCAGTCATTTTATGACTCTGTATCGTTCCAATTTTAGTATATGTACTGCCGAAGCTAGTACGCTGATGATGGTGCCCGAGTGGCATGGTGGTAAGATGCTCGTCTACCATCGTGAAGGTTGTTGTCAGGGTCCCGGGTTCGAACCCAAGGGAGGAAATAGATAAGTTATTTTCCCTAACAAACTCGAGGCGACCACCGATAGACAGTGCCTTCACTTCCAACCCATCTCACTAATGGCCGTAAATTGCAATATAGCGATATGGCCAGAGTTGGTGTTAGGTGAAGTAGTCATTTTATGACTCACTACAACAACGGTGTGGTGCACAATAAGTTGAATAGCATTTTTATAAACATATATACAAATAGAGCATGTTCATATAGCTTACTAGGGGGGAGAATAATGTATATGACATGTGAAATGGGCACATCATTTGAATCCTTTTCAATTCGAGTTATATAGTCGAATCCTGTTTTAACGAATACTGTTATAGCAAAAATCTCATTTCAATGAACACTTTTCTAATCCCCTAGATAAGTTTACACATTAATCCAGAAATCTGGAATTCTTTTATAATGAAATTTTGTTATAAAACGAAGTGATTTCTCTGGTCTCTGAGTTTGTTATAACAGGATTCAACTGTATTTCAATAACTGGTTGAAAAGAAAAAGGCTTGAATAAGAACTTCCAGGACATGCTGAGTAATATGGTTTGTTGATAGTACCTTTTACATAATTGTTATTTAGGAGCTACTAGCTATTGTTGTTTAATTTCCCGCTAGGACTTCGTTAAGCAATTGAGACAGCGCGACATGCCAAGATCTGGTTAGGAGGAGACGGTCCTGGGTACATAAATCAGCTACCAGAAACGGATCAGGTGTGTCCGGTGTCTGGGAACAAATTTCACCCTTTAAACTATCCTTCATCATTACAAGTGAGTGCCAAAATGTGTGCTCGCCCACACTAACCAAGCATCTAGTCACGGTCCTGTTAATTTATCTACAGCACTGTTTATTTTGGTATCCTAAAATTAGGGCTTGCGGTGCTAATGTAGAACACAACAGAAATGACTTGGTGAGAGAAACTCATTTCAATGATTAGAAAAAAGATGGTGTACCAGCAACCCCCCAAACAGTTCTTTACTCCCACCCATGATCAACTAGACTATACATGCTCAACCTATGATTCATGGGCCAGACGTGGCCCTCGGAGTCATCTAATGTGGCCTGTGATCCCAAACCTAATTTTGTAAGAATGAACTAGGTGGCACATTCTGAGATCACTCCAAATAAACCTGCAGCACATTCTCAGATCACTTCTAATGAACCTGTAGCACATTTACAGATGATCTGAGTGACCTGGGGTGCTACCATAGGTCAATTAAGTGGCTCTTTTCCCATCTGTTACCTTCAATATAACCATCTAGCATTTGCACCCACAAAAAGAAAGCATACATAATCCCACTCTCCAGAGAGTTCGGGGGCAGGGAATTGCCTTGAAAATCAGCTTAAAAGTTATTTTCTCACAGCGATATGCATTTTTTGGTTTTTTTTCCGATTCCATGTTTAAAGTGGCCGTTCTTCGGATGTTACTTGTAATGTCTATGGGATGTATTCAGATCCAACAAAATGTGTTCGTTGTTTGGAGGTGGTTTTAGAGAAGGTTTTACTGTAGTAAATTCTGTAATATTTATGAGTATTTTTTGGCATGTAAAATAATGATTCTGGCACATATTATATAGTCACATGCCAGACAGGACATGTTAATTTTTGAATATTTGTCCAGCCCTGGGCGCCACTGCAAATTTTTTTAGTTGCCATGGTGAACTTCGCCTGGGTTTAGTCCAGCCCTGCATCAGACTAAACTCTGCATTCAAGTAAGAAATACAAAACTTACAACCACCACCATCGGTGTCAGAGTATCGCACATCCTTTGCTCTCTTTGAATGGATTCTCAGACTGAGAAATTCCGTAGACAAGCACATCGCTCTTCTGGTGCTCCAAGCAGTAAGAAATGAGACTGTGGAGAAGGAAAGAAAAAATAGAACTTATTTAGTCTACGATTTGGAGGTGAATATGTAATGAGAATCACTCGTTAACTAGAGAGATTATCACATTTATAATAATGGCGGGGGAGGGCACATTTTTATGTACTTCATATAATATAAAACGGAATATATTCCTGAAAATATTCGAACTTTCGTTCCCCCAAAGCAAAATATGCCGAAGACTGTGACATATGTCACAGAGTGCAATGTCAACAATCAGTGCTTCTGCCGAACAATCTGGAAGAATTTTAAGAAATGTTTAGAAAACACTATTATCGGAATATTTACCACAGGGCCGGCCCGTCATTTAGGGGGTCAGGAGGGGCCATTGCCCCCCCTCCACAGCTCTTGAAAATACACTGAATGAATGAATGAACGCCAGAGGTTCTGTCACCGGACTTATCCAGCTGCGAAGATCTCTTCCAGCCCAGCTTCGTGGCAGAGTCTGGAACAAAGTGAGTGCACCTAACAGTCTGAGGATATAGCTAGAGTTGTGCCTGATATTTCAGTGCTGCCATCTATACTTGAATTTGTGAGTGAAGTGTAATGATTGAATATTTGTAACGTTGAAGGTCTGTTGCTCTCTGTGGCGAGACTTTTTGACGGGGAGATCCGCTCGGGAACAGCTGTCGTATGGTCCGCCACTTGGCGATTTTTGGCGCCAAACATGTCTGATGGACCGACAAAGAGTCGCCAAAAAAAAATCATCAGCATGCAAAACGTAATAGAAATCACCAAGCATAAAAATAGAGAAAAATATCAGTTAAAAAAAATTATACCTGGACCATTTTTTTATTAATAAACAGATCGGGGCATAAGGAATTCTGGGCATGTTGAATAAATAAATATTCTATGCATTAAAACTAAAGCCTGGACCCTTTTTTTAATAATAAATAGATCCGGGCATGAAAAATTCTATAGGTTCATTTTAAATAATAAACCGATAAGACAGAAGGCATGGCAATGGATGAATAAGTAATAAATACAATGAAATAATAAAACGGTATGATACAACCTGAGTAGTAGATAGTAATCCAAATGACGTGAGCTACAGAAGGGAGGAATAATAATCCAAGAGACGCGCTGGAAATGGAACAACAGCTGTTTTGAAAAAGCGCGGTGAACAAAAGAAAAGTCCTGTTTGGCGAAGTCAGCGCCACCTGGTATCACCAGCAAAAACTGTAAAGATGTTAAAAAATATGGCAACCCAGAGCCCCATTATGATGGTCTTGGCGACTTATCGTGAGGAAAAAGTCACCAAAGTCGTGGCGGACCATACTGCATCTGTTCCCACTTATTTCCTAATCGCCATGGTACGAGGCATTTGTCAAGCCTTACTATAAGCCAGGGGTGAATTAGTGATTTCACATGCACATCCAAAGGGAGCTCGAGCCCATTTAAAGATCCAAATGCAATCTCATCTATGGATTTTTACAACAAAAAAAACCGAAATCAACAGGCATTGCTTAATGAATAATGAGAGGCTTTAATTATAAACTTCAATTATTACAAACCGATTGGACATGGGAGCATTTTCAAGAATCAAATAGCCATGATAACTTACAAACCGGAAAACAAGTGGGAAAAAAAAATGTGTTATAAACGAACAGGGGTATCTCGTTTTGCAGATGAACGAGTACATCGACGTTAGTATCTACTGTATTTTGAAATTGATACTCACTCCTCGCAAGCTTGTGACACGCGGATGCGTTGCATGTTAGCCTCTTGCCTCAGCTGCATAACTTGGATACGGAGAGCCTGAACTTGCGACATTCCTGTATATAGCGTTTATCAAAAGATAACCTACCTAAACCTAAAACACACGTAAATCACGTAAATAACAACGGCCAGAACCACACCCATAGTAGATATTCGTTGTATGCTGAAGTTTACTTCACTTTGAAAAATATTATTATTTAATAATTATATGATTTTTAATAGAATCAATAAAATCCATTCGACTAATATTTCGAGTTTTTCTGTTATTTCATAATTGTTTTAGAGTTCTGGTACTTCAAAAAGAACTGGACATCAGAAAAAATGTTTTGAATTCGTCTTACATTCGTGGTCACGACCAAAGCTGCATTAAAGCGGCTTTGGTTACGACCGACCGCACCATAACGTAGTCGAAAATGGATGGACGTGAGAGTAAAAATCCGATTTCTAAACTGAGGATTGGTCTCTGTGAATTGTTGAATGAGAATAACATCGATGTTATTCCTGGAGATATTCCCGTGAAGTTCGAGAAGCATGGCGATCTTGCTCTACTGCCATCGCATTGCCTCAGGGACCGTGTATGGGAGAGCCTTGGTAATTGATAGGCTTATATACGCTATAATCATGAAAATTCCATTCGTACATTTAATTTGGATTTTTTGCAATGAAATTATATGATTTCTTTGCATTTTTTCAATGAAAATATATGATTTCATTTAATAGTTCATTTCTTTGTATATTTGTAACACTTGTTTCCTTTTTTGAGGATTGAAATATTGCATTTGATGTATACACTGTCGACACAACTCATGGCACAACACTTCCGACTCAATTGCCCATGGCGATAGACCTGAGTTGTGCTAGGATTTAAAAAAGTCTATGGGTGGGGGGGGCAGTTTGAAGGTTATATGTGGCAATTGTAGTCCAAATCGCTGTAAATATGAAATTTGGTTGGTGTTATATTTTGTGATATAAGACTCACTAAAATTTGAATGTTTTTACTTTATTCCTGAATTTAATAAAGAAAACAAATTAGGTCATTGCCAATTTGGCAAATTTTTTGGTGATGATTATGGCAACTCGAGTGACGCGCAGCTGACTCTAATTACAATACTACAGTGAAACCTTGCAGCAGCAACAATACTCGATATAACGATAAATCTCGCTACAACGATATATTTCCAAGTCTTGTTTGGAAACGTCTACATCATAATGTTATACTGCTGCCTCTCGATACAACAATACTTTTTCTTTGTCTGCAGAATATTGTTCTATCGAGGTTTCACTGTATTTTGGATGAGACGGATGATATTGAATTGTTCATCGTATTAAAAAATTTAAACATCAATCCTTTTGTGTTCTTTAAGTCGTGTACTATCAGAGTACTGTCAGAGCAGTTTAGAGGAGTTGTCTCCCGAAACACTAATGTTGTGAGACAGGGGGATGGGAAATCATCAATTTGGAAGAAGCCTTGCATACAGAATGGAGTGTTTGAGTTATAAATTAATATTTTAATGTCATATTTGCCATGTTTTTTGCAGGTAGTCAACTGTGGGATGTAGTAGCAGCATCTCTGGGTTGCCGCAGAGTTGCTAGAAAACACAGGATCAAAAACGATGAATTCAGGAGTCCAACTACAGAGCTTCTCAAGGGTACGGACACATGGGTGACTCGTGTGGATAATGGCATAAAGTAAGAAGATATTCATGGATTCTTGTATGTTAATATCAGTTTCAGTTTTGTCTTTCCAAAAAGATGTGCTGCAACAACCTTCAGGGTTGCGTTTCTTTTCCTGAGTAATCTTAAAAGAGAAAGAATTTCAAAAATAATATAATCAGGGCCGGTTTTGGACATTTTTCAAGTGTGAGCAAAAAAAATTTTTTTTTTTTTTTGAGTGAATTCACTCTTCAATCCCTCCCCATCTTCCCAAAAATTGCCTTTCCACCATCTCCCCCCCCCCCCCTTCAGATGACACCTTGTGTTGCAACAAAGTTTGCAGGATTTGAGGTTTGGCCCTGATTATAATATAAATGGGTTCAGAGATAATGCAGTCATGCGCAATTAGAGTCATATCGTGCAACCATGACGTCCAAGACAGAGGTGAGGCTCGATTGTTAGAAAAGAAATTGGTTACAATGCCTGCGGTATGTACTGGGCAGTAGCATTGTTTCGTTCGAAAAAATATGGTTTGGTCGCAGTTGCAAGATTTCACAAATGTATCGCAGACTATTCTTGTCAGAAAGACGAATATTGAAGTTTGTAGCCCACATTATTAAAGTTTGAAGGCAAGGAAATTTTTAAAGAAACATGAGGTACATTGGAGAAAACAAATGTTCTGTATCTTCTTGGAATGAAGGTGATTGTGTAAGTTTTAATCTCAAGGTTTCTAAAATCTTCATAATCAAACTTTTAAAACCTCTCGTCATGACCAAGAGAGTATTCTAAGAATATTTTCTCGAACTAAAAGTTGTCATTGGGGCGGATTTTATTAAAAGTTGCTTTGCTTTTAAATGTTTCAGGCAACGTGAAAACTGATTTGTATTTCATGATATAAACAAAATTAGTAAAAAAAAGAATTCATTATTTAAAAGAAAAATGAATATTCCCGATTATTCTCAAATTTTTACATCCAGGAGAATATTCCCACCTCACATGTCTAAGGCTTTCTTTCGCTGGTATAAAGACTGACAAACGTATTCTCATCACATTGAAAAGAGACTATTTATCAGTGAAAAAAAAAAAATTGACAAATTAACAACCCAAGGTTTTTATTTGAGTAACAAGCGTGAACGTAAGAGCTATATTTAGGTGCCCCAGTCCTTCACATCAGTGTGTTGAACCTCCTTCGTTCATCACTTCCAAGCATGCATAATTGTACTAGAATTCTGTCCAACAAATACTATGATCTTGCATGGTATGATAAACTAATTTCTCTTAGAAGAGTTGATCCACTTTGCCCAAGAATATTTAGAAGACACCAATGAATAAGGCAAATACACAAAAAAACTAACACTTTAGACCATGAACTTGAAACCATCAGAGCAATTGCGATAGACAGGGGGGTTCAACACCAAGATTGTTGACGAATTAAGTAGAAAATTCTTGAAACCGGCACGAGGAACCACTCTAGAAAATATTACAGAGAGACCACTCAAGAGAAAGTGTAGTCATACCCTACAATCCAATACTCTCACTGAAGATCAAACCGATTCTTAAAAAGTTTAATCTAACAACCATAGATGTGCCCACTAAAAACTTTGGTTTCATGCCCCCTAAAGATGCTATACCGCAGAATAAACAATGGGGCATTTATTACATTCCATGTGGTGATTGCTCTCTTGGTTATATAGGACAGACAAGGAGACCCATAAAAGCAAGATTAAATGAACACGCTCGTTGTGTTAAGAATCAGGAATGTGAAAAATCGACCATCGCCGTTCACTGTTGGCAAGAAGGCCACAAATTCAAATTTCAAGAAGCGAGAGTTTTTCACAAAGTCAAGTCCACAGTTGATCTAGATTTCTACGAAGGCACATATATTCGGGCCTTCAAAAATATACTCGTGAACGATAATAAATCTACACCCCCGATCGCAACACCATGGCTTAAATTCATTTTGAGCGGGAATTACAATAAAATTCAAATGGACCAATCGGATAGCACTATTCCGCAAAGGTCCAATCAGGACGCTGCATTAGTATCTTACGCAGGCTCACAGCTTCATTCTGACCACGACGTTTGAAGTGAACAGACGTACTTCTTCCGCTGAGCAACCGAGCGTGAAGATTTGGTATTCAACCCAAATGGGAAACTCGGTCAGCGAAACTAGTGGTTAAATTTTTCCTCTGAAGACGGCACCCATTGGTGTTGAAATGCATTAGGACTTTTATTTTTTTTTTTTTTTTTTGTGTATTTGCCTTATTTGTTGGTGTTAATTCTTCTAAATAATTTCTCTTAGTCATATAGTGTGCTGCACATGTTTATGTGTGTTTCTTTTATAGATCTTTCTCGAGTTTATTTGGCAGTCTCGTCTAAAAAATGATGTGCGATATAATTACTTTTGTTTATTCCAATTCTGAAATGCTCACAGTATTCTGTAAATATTTTTCCCCATGTTTCCAGGATGACCTTTGACATTACAAAATGCATGTTTAGTTCAGGAAACATTTCAGAGAAATTGCGAATCTCCAGATTCGATTGTTCTGGGGAAACAGTGCTAGACATGTATGCAGGTACTCTTTTTGTTTTATCCTTATTTTTCAAGTCTTTTTATTATTCTATTTGACATGAATGTCGCTCTCCACTTGTTAATACAAGAATTACAGAAGACTGGATGTTGTGAAGATATTTGTTATTATCGAGGGACCCGGGTTTGACTCCCGGTAGAGGCAGAGATGAGTTTTTACCTTCCTTAAAAAATTAACATCTCAAGTAACAAATATCTTCACAACATCCAGTCTTCTGTAATTCTTGTATTATTCTATTTTTTCACTTATCTTATTTATCATAATTATTGTCAGGCCTTGGTATAATGTCAACTCTGGGGGAATGATTCAAAATGACTTCATAAGTAGAGTGGCTTGATGATAACGAATGAGTCCAATTAGCTAATTGTGCTAGAGTGACCTTTGAATCTGGAGCTTTATCTAATTTTGAAGCTGTTAATAATCTTTAAATGAAAAAATCTTTTAATAATTGAAGCTGTTAATTTCACCCTTAAATCTGTTTTATAGTGTTCCTTCCGTGTTTTAAAAAACTTATTTATTTTTAAATTTTGGGCAGAGTCTGGAACGAATCAAACGATTTTCCTTAGAAACTATGGGAAATCATGTTTTTGGCTTACGATGATCTTGGATAACGGACATGATTCTGGAACAATTCATCTCCATTATTTGCTTAAAAGCATTCTGGACCAAATTTCCCAAAAGTTAATTCTAAAAATACCTGAAATAACATGAAAAATTTGAAAAGTTTTATGAGTGGGTGTGATAACACACTCAAGTTCTGTATGAGAAACAGATTTTTATGTTTGCAGCAATTATTTTCATAGAATCAAAACATAATGTGAGTATATTTTCATGGAATCAAACATAATTGAACGTTGTTATATTATTATTGTTTTCTTTCTTTTTTTTTTTCCTAAGAGAGGATTTAATAGCAGTTGGGTATTTTTTTACGGCCCCGGCAATAATCTATGAAACAAATTGTTTCTCAGTTTCATCTTTTGTGAGAATGTTATTGTCATCCTGGGTGAGTTTGACACCTCTTTCTACAACGTCATTCACAACAAATGTCTTCTCATGTCAAATCCACTTTTCTTTCCAGAATCATCTTTCCATGACGAAACAATGAACCATGTTGAAGGGTCATTGTCAAGGAAATTGGTGCTGATAGAAAATCTTGTGAGGAATTTTTTTGCACCAGGAGTTTCAAAAGACAAAAATTTGACATCTGTGAAGGAAGAAAAATCATTTTCGTGCCAGAATGTACCTTTTCTGTTGATTTTTTTCGTTTCCCTCCTCTTGAGCCAGATTTGTCTTAACCGCTGTTGAAACGTTTAATAATGATAGAGCCACAGTTTTAGAAACTAAGTACCACACAGAGATGGTTGGGAAAAAAATGTTGCAGTATCCTTACTAATTTCTGGATCAGTATCCTGATTATTTATCAGTTGACACATGAATAAAAAACTGATAAGGTGCTTTAACTCACTTAATTTGTGTATCACAATAACATTCTCACAAAAGCCGTATATGTAATAAAAGTGCTCACAGAAATCATTTTCTATTACCCTTTAACTCTTTAATGCTCAGATATTTCTTCTCAGAGTGGACTCGTTCATAAGTTTTGACTACCTTCTTTCTCTTCACCCTCTTGTGGGACTTGTATCTGTCTTTCTAGTTCCCGCTTTTGGAGAAAGCTTTCATCTTCTTCCCGACGTTAACAGAAGCCTACAAAACATACCTATACTCCCTATCTGGGTAATCTTCTGGTGTTCAAGAATTGAAAGACATGGGAAATCTTTTAATTCTCTTAGTCACTTTCGACCGTGTTTGGGAAACTTTTCTTTTTTACACATAACTGTCATTGTATTACCTTAATAATATAGATCGAATTCAGTCAGAATTATTTCTGTCTGAAAACTCTTCTTTTTTTTTTTTTAGAGCCTTGCTGTACAGTTGAGCACGTTGAACATTGTCAGAACGTGTATGCGCGATATCAGAGGAAGCAATTTCTTCCAGTAAAGTGTGTCTTCGGCTGTCCCGTTTGGCAACTTATCGCCATATGTGTAATATATACTATGAGAAGCTGTATTATTGCTAACTTGATGCAGCTGAACCGTATTTAAATTAAAAATCACAAGGGTTAAATCAAAAAAAATTTTTTTTTTAGTGAATCAATAAATATTTATTTTACAGGGATGGCCCCTGTCTCGCCACGTTCACTGTTTGGAAACAACTCCCTAGCCCGTGCATCTAGCAATTGGTGATGAAATATAATATAATGAATCATTTAACCTGTGCAACAGTGTAAAAAATTAATTATAATAAAAAAAAATTGAATGTATTAAAATTAAAAAATATTAAATATAAATTCAAGATCTCACACACATTAAAAATTGAAGATGGTAATAAAAAAAATTTCACCTAAGCTTGAGGGAATCGAACCTACAACCTTCGCTATGCATGTCCCATTTTCTAATCCCTGTACTAAATTGTGGATGTGATTTTTTTTTTTTTTTTTTTTTTTTTTTTTTTTTTTTTTTTTTGTAGAATTAAGTATATCTATTATTAAATGTTGCCAGGAAATATGTTGGTGCCAACCAACAGTCACCAGAAAAGCTAGCGCCAATCACGGCATGTGTGTTCTGACAATGTTCACACACAGGCAGCGAGACCCTTTATTATCATTTGTGTGTGCGTGCGTGTGTCCCCTTCACGCTGCTCTCTAAACTTTGTTTCACTGCTTGACATTGTTGATGTGACAAATATCGCACACACATTTTTTTTTCCAAATGTTCGTCTCTCAATTTGGGATTCCCTCTTTCTTAATTTTCGATCGAAAAATAACAATAACAATACTAACACTCACTGTGTAAATAGTCTATAAGGTTTTCGCGGCCATCATTTGATAAAAATTGTTTTTTCGGGTTCGAAGACCGTCGTCCGTTTGAGTTTGTTCTCAACGTTTCCCCAACACTAGTGGTTGGCATCATCAGGAGAATTGATAAACTGGATCAAACTCACTGTGTAGCCTACGTGTATTATGTTTTTTTTTTTCTTTCCCATGCTTGCATTGCTTATAAATTTTCATTATTCTCCAGGAATTGGATATTTTGCTATACCCTACCTTGTCCATGCCAAAGCCAGTTTCGTTCATGCTTGTGAATGGAACCCACATGCTGTTGAAGCTCTAAAAAAGAACCTGGAACTGAACAAAGTTTCCGACCGTTGTGTCATCCATGAGGGAGACAACCGGAAGGTGAAATTTAGCTTCATATTTCTAACAAGTTTTTTATTATGACCAAAAGGATACAAAAATTCAGATTTTTTATTGTAAATTTATAGTTCTGAGTAACTTTGTACTTGGTCATAAGCAAATGCAGGGTCTTCAGACTGGGAGGGGACTAATCATTGAGTTCACTCCTTTTGGCCCTTCCCATATTTGCCTCTATACTCTGTTCATAGTAAAGGGAATGGTAAAAGGGAACTGTGTCACTTGTTTTTACGGGAACATAAATGTTAACCAATATACAGTAGAGCCTTGATAATACAAGATGTATGGGACCGAGGACGCCTCAGATTATCGAAAAACTCAAATTATCAAGCAGAGATGAGAGATGATTGAGAAGAGTTGGGTATGTGGAATCGATTGGAGGGCATTCAAGTATTACGTAAGCAAATTTTTAGCCATTTTTGACCCCCTTCCCCCCCCCCCCCCCTGTCAGCAAAATTTCGTCATCAGCTCTGCCCCTATGAATCCTAACTCATATTTTCATAAAGGGTGGTTGATGACGTAAGCATTATCCAAACCCCCCCCCCTTGTCATCAAAAGTCAACAAATCGGAACCCCCCCCCCAATTGATGATAACGTAACACTTGAACGGCCCCTTGTGAACAATGTTGAGACACTGATAGTTTTCAACTGACTGCCTTTCCAATGATTTTACGTAAACAATTAGGGATGTGATTGTCCACCATTATTAAGAAAACAGTCGAACTCTTATCCCTCTGCAACTTCCCTGAAAGTTAAAATGGTCTACGTCCATTCAGGGGGGGGGGGTCTAATATTTATACCCATTACAGGGCTGGGGGCATCCTAGTCCCTTTCAAACTGAAATTGTGGTACAATACGTGCACAATACTCCTAAGAGGAAAAAAGAAGTTGGATTTTTGGAGAGAAAAAAAGAGGGTCTGAAGAAGGAAATTTGAAAACTTTTCATGCCTCAGATTATCCGGAAACTTGAACTATCTAGGCTATACTGTACTGATGTACTGACTACAGCTTTGATAGCATTAGTCACAACTAATTCTTGCAAAGCTGATTAAGTGGAAATCTAAATTTACCAAATATACTGCTGAAGATATAAAATATACGATATAAAATATACTAGTCAGACCCGCTTTTAATGAAGTCTGGAAAAAACAACAGAACTGTTCATTGTACGCAAACTTTGTTATATTCATACAAGCATAAAAAATCATGCATTTTGAGCAAAATGAAATATGATTTCAGTGCACACATTTTTCAATGATCTGAACATTCTTAAAATAAATAAAGAGTAAACTAATCAAGAGAGGTCAAAATGTTAATTAAAATCTTGCGTAATTAACTACATAAATGAAAATGTTCTTTTTCCCCTTCATTTGGACGTTGAATGTTTTGTGTTAAAATCAGTTTTGCTTAATAAACATGTTAAATGTAATTAATGTTTTTTCTCTTTCACCAAGAACCTGGTTACTGGAAATTTCATGCCTCATTTTTGAACCATTTAAAAATAATTCCTTCTATGAATCTCTCTGATTGTGTAAATTTTCACACCATTCGAAAACTTTCTCCTTCAATTTCTCTTTGCTTTTCAAATTTGTAGCAAACTTTGAGGAATCCTGAATCATTTTAATACTCTGCTTTCAAACAACTGTTTAGCTTCAATTTTTGAAGTTCACAAAAATTGACTCGTCAAACAATGTTCAAATCTTGCTAAAGATTGGTAAAGGTGTTTTGGACAAGTTAGGTTCTTGGGAATGTAACCTCAGTCCCTTTTCTTTCTGATAGTGCTTTCTGTGAACAAAACAGGATTTGACAGAGAAAAGTTTTAAAAGAAAGTGAAGCATGAGATGGAAGCGGATGTCACACAGTACTTAAAAATGCCCTACTAGAAAATTTTTCAGGGAAGTGAAGGGTGCATTGTCAGTTGTACCTACACATTGTAGAAAGGTAAATTTACCACTAACAATATTTAGATAAAAGTACAAAAAAAATTGTGTTTGAAAATTTGAAAATTGGTTAAAAATTTGTTATATGCATACTTTGCTGAAATTGGTGTTTGTTATAAGCAATCAAAAATAATATAATAATAATAATATAATAATATAAATAATATAATAATCATCGATGCAAAATAGCATAGATAGTCAATGCAAAAACAACGTGACATGGACAATTTTTATTGTATGTAAAAATATGTTATATCTATGTTGATATAGTGAGCCTGATTGTGTGATGATATTGAAAAAATAACCGTTTTTGATACTTTTGGAAATTCGAGTTTTTGAAATCCAAAATTGCTAATGCAGTCAACACTCACTTTTTCAAACTCAAACAGACTTGAACTTACATACTTGTTCCGAAAATTTTAATTTCATAAATGGGAAAAAATGTTCGAAGAAATATCATGTTGTTCTTGACCAGAGGATTAGTTCATAAAAGCATATCAGTTTGTAAAATCTAGTGGCGACTAGGGGGAGGGACCTGGGGGGAATCAATCAGTTACTATGAGCAATCCATTACTATAATAAGTGCTTTTTTTCATAATAATAGATTTGATCTAATACAATAGATAATCTGGGATGGATGGGATTAAGGTCACTTTGGGGGATTACTGAAAACTCAGATTATATATATCTGATAAATTATCTGAATATTAATTATCTGAAAAATAATAGATGTTATCTTTCTGAGGGTGGTAGGGGGGTGTCTTCAATGCATTTGTACTCACTCTTACATATTTTACGCTTAATTCAATGGCTTAGTTCATTAAGGTGAGGGCTGTCAAGACCAATGGCCTCTTTATAAGGGAGATAGACAAAGATTCTCATATACCTGGGGCTCGATATGAACGTTATTTCTTTACGCTATAAATTTACTATAGAGGGACTTGTGAAAATTTTTGTATAGGATCACGATCCTTATCAAGTAAACTCATTCAGAAATGGATTGAAATTCTAAGCATTGCAACATCAGCACTAATTTGAATTTTAAATTTGAAAGGGATTTTTTAGCTTTTTTTTTTCTATTTTTGTGACTTCATTTTTCATTTATGACATTTGACTAACAATGTTTGAAATGTATTGACTGCTGATCACATTATCCTGATTTTCATTATTAATAGGTGTGTCCATCTCAGATAGCGGACAGAATTAATCTCGGACTCATCCCCAGTAGTAAAGGCGGTTGGATAACCGCTTGCAGGGCACTGAAGGGAAGTGGTGGAGTTCTTCACGTTCATGGCGTTGTCACGTGTGGGCCGAACGTCCCCGAAGACAGATATGAAGATGTAAAGGACTTCCTTCCTGAAAACTGTACATATAGAACTGAGTGGAGGATATTCGCCAACGACTCCTGCATTTCATTTCGTAACATATTAATTCATATTCATGGATGCAACTGGACTCTTCAAGTGATGCATATAGAGAAAGTGAAATCTTATGCTCCGCATATGGATCACCTTGTGCTCGATATCAAATGTACACCAGTTGCTAGTGGACAAAGCATATCGCAGTCATAATTGAGTGTTTTTTCGCATTTTTGTTTTTGTGTTTCATCCAATCAATGCTATAAATGAAAATTTTCTATAAATTTTTGTGGACGTACAATCTCCTCAATTTTGAAAATCAAATTTTCACGTACGGATTATACACTGCAGCAGACTATACAATGATATATTTTTCTCAAAGTACCAAAATTTGTATCTGGGATTATATGTCTGCGCAGATTATACACAGGAAATCGACGTAATGTTAAGTTTGGAATTAATTAGTCCTGTCAACAAATTAAATTCAATTTTGAAACAAAATAACAGCCAGAGCATAATCAGGGAAAAAATGTGATGATGTATAATAATATTAATTTATTTGCTTGTGTGGCCAGACCCATGCAAGGATGGCATACAAAAAATAAAATAAACAAGTAATAAATTACAAATCATTAGAATACCAGTCATGGGACATAGAACACACACACACACTTCCATTTGAAAAATTCAGGAATTTCACAATATCATTGAAAAAATAAAACAGTTTTTCAATTTGATATCCAGAGAGGTGTGAAATTTTAAAAATTAGGTTTTGTCTGGTTGGATTGCGAAAAATACATGATTTTAACAAAACAGCTCTGCAAATTAAACAATGGGCATTAAAAAATAATATGAAATACGTCAATGGAATGACTAAAGTTATAGTTACAGTTAGGGCAATTATCGTCAGGACTTAGTATGACACATCTGCTTGGAACACGTAAAAAACCACTATCCATCCTAATCAAGCGTGTCCAGGATATGGGTATATCAAAAAACAGATAACTTTCCGATGCAATGCTGAAAAAAGTTTCATTATAGTGAGCTAGTTGATCTCAAAATTGATGAAAGATCGTTTTGAATTGTTAGGTCTATGTCTCTCTTGTGATAATGGCAGGAAAATATTTCTTGAGCTCCGCCAGTGCGACCTGCAGATCCCAAATGAACAGGAGTCCAATTGTATATAGCAAATTCAAAAGCACAGTTGCGGCCATTATGCAGTAGGGGGCGTTTTAAAGGGAAATTGTAACAGATCTTGGGGAGTCGGTTATCTGGGAGCATTAAAATTTTATACCAGAAAAAGTGAGTATTTTTTGGAAGAGAAATTGATATTGTCTGGCTCATTCGTCTGAGAATATAGCCAGGGCAATATGGGCTTTGCGAATAATTTATGGAGAAACAAGTATTGCCCATTTTCAGTGTGTAACCAGTGACCAGATTGGCACAGCACATTTTATAACAGACCTTGACAAAGAATCAAATAGTCTTAATGCCGCAGGAACATATGAGTTGTGTGACTTACCGACTATCTGAATAACTCCACCTGCAGCCACCTTAGCTTTGACCACAACACGATTATTATTTCTCCGAAAAGAACCTGAGCATGAAAAAATACCTAAATAATTATACTCGTTCACGATTTCTAGATTTTCGCCTTTCCACTTAAAATAATCTCCATGAGCCAGTTTGCCACCCTTTCTGAAAATCATTATTTTAGTTTTGTTCGTAACTTTAGTTTCCCAGAGTACGGAGCAAGTAAGTTAATTTTTTTTCTGAAGAGATGCAGCATTTTTTGCCAATAACACAGTATTATCCGCATCAAGTAAACTGTGTAATTAATTTTTAGTCAATTGAAAGATCTGAATCTTCGGAACTAAAGATATTATCAAGGTCTGCTATTAACAAGGCAAAAATAAGTGAGGAGCATGGATCTCCCTTCAAAACACCGTTAGTTATGTCCATTGAGCTTGTAAGGCCTTTACTTGATCCTATCTTAGCTTTATCATTGCCACGAAAAGATCACAGAAGATGGTCAAAAAGTTGGAGCTCATAGCAAGTGAGCATCATAGAGTAGAGTTTACTCCACAATAATGAGCGGTCCAAGGAGTCAAATGTCTGAGATAGATCAAAAAAACTTGTAGAGTTTATCCTCTTTTTTATGTGTGTGCAACTGGATAAGGGAGTTTATAAAGTGAAGATATGATCAAGGCACCGTGATCCTCTTCGAAATGCACATTGATTTTCCGGCAGGACATTGTTGCGATCGGACCAAAGCTCCAGTCTCTTGGCCAATATGGAGGAGAAAATACATTCCCAGACCTGCCAACTCTCTGGAGTTGGTCCGGCAATGCCGGATTTTTTAAACGTTTACAGGGTTTCGGGATTTTAATTACATATTGCAGGGTTTGATGAGAAAAAATGAAATTATTTTTCATTGATTTTAGGATTATCTCTCCCATTAATTTTCTAGAATTTTTTTTCATTAATTTTGGAATATTATCTCTTTCCTTAATTCTGGGATTCTCGCTCTCATTAATTTTGGAATTAACTTTCATTAATGCTGAAATTATCTCATTCTTTAATTCTGGAGTTATCTTTCATTAATTTTATTATATCTTTCATTAATTTTATTATATCTTTCATTAATGCTGAAATTATCTCACATTTATTGTAGAATATTTTCTTTCATTAATTCTGGAATATTTGCTTTCATTAATTCTGGAATATTTGCTTTCATTAATTCTGGAATTATCTCTCTCATTAATTTTGGAATTATCTCACCGATGCTGAAATTATTTCTTTCGTTTATTGTTTTGAACTAATATTTATGCCATATGAAAATAACGGGATTGTGTGCGTTTTAACCGAGTCACGCGATCTTCCGATAAATGATGTTGGGGGACACCATTCTCAGCATTGCCAAGGTGGAAAGAAAATTCTGGAATTTTCTTTCATTATTCTGGATTCGTTTCATTATTCTGGATTCGTTTCATTATTCTGGATTCGTTTCATTATTCTGGATTCGTTTCATTAATGCTGCAATAATTTCTTTTATTAATGCTGGAATTATTTATATCATTGATTCTGAAATTATATATCATTAATTCTGGAATTATAACTACCGCTTTCATTATAATCAGGGTAACCATACCTCCCCTGTTTCCCGAGACAGTACCGGTATTTTCTGTTTTTATGGCTGTTTTTCTTTTTGGCAAACACGTCCCGGTTTTTCCCGTATTTTACAAGAAGCCTACTTAGGCTGACCATATTTCCTCGAGAGAAATACGGGACATTGAGATTCCAAATACGGGAAAATACGGGACATCGCCAATTATCGCCAAAAATGACGCTAAAGTCGAGCAAAGTTGCTAAATATTGTTAAAATTACGGTAAAATCACAATGGCGGGAAATGAAACGTTACTGCAAATTGCAGTGGATTAAAATGAATTTCACGAAAAAAACGTTCACCAAGACAAATGTGGGAGATAAATATTCTCATTTATAGTTGTAATTATCATAATATAGTTTATTAGTTGAAAAATAATTTCAATCTTTGACTTCAATAAAGAATAAAAATTCAAGTAAGCGTCGTGTAAAATACGGGAAAAACCGGGACACTTTTGCGAAAAAGTCGGGACGACCAAAAATACAGAAAATACCGGGACTGTCCCGGGACATACGGGACGTATGGTCACACTAAGCCTACTTGAATTTTTTTTTTTTTCTTCATTAAAGTCAAAGGTTGAAATTATTTTTCAACTCGTAAATTATATTATGAAAATTACAACTATAAATAAGAATATTAATCTCCCACATTTGTCTTGGTGAACGTTTTTTTTATCGTTTTTTTATCGAATTCATTTTAATCCACTACAATTCGCAGTAATGTTTCATTTCCCGCCATTGTGGTTTTTCTGTAATTTCATTAATATTTGGCAACTTTGTTCGGTTTTGGCATAATTTTCGGCAATAATTGGAGATGTCCCGTATTTTAAATACCAATTTCCCGTATTTCTCTCGAGAAAATATGGTCAGATTCATTATAATATAATCTGGATGGTCGTCTGCTTCTATTAAGGTCGTTTCTTTGCCCCTCCTTATGCACCTAAAAAATAACTGAACTGTGAATTACAACATTCAGTTCAGTTCTTTGGCTTATTTTATAAGGAACCAGACTGAATGAGGTCGTCTGCTTTTTCCTTAAATGAGCTTCACCTTATAAATTGTTATTATTTGTCGCGTGAGATGGCAGCAGCAGTTGTAAAATACACAGCTATAAGTAAACTTTCCTTAAGCCGGGTTTCCCTAGGAATTTGCGCCGCGTGAACCGAAATGTATAATTTCACGTCCGCAGAAACGTGTTACATAATCACGCTGCGCGTTAATGTTTTCTAGGAGGCTTTGGCACGACGCATTTGACTCCTCCAGAAGCAGTCGGGAAATTACGCCCGACGTAAAGCGCTGTCGTGAGACGTATTGCGCTCTGTAGGAAAACAGTCATTCTGCTTTTCTTATTGATGAGTGGACGCGCTGGGTGATTCACGTTGCACGTGGCACAGGACACCTGCTCCTAGGAAAGCCGGGTTTTCCTAAGAATTGGTTTCTCTGCGCCGCGTGAACCGAATTAGACCATTTTGCGCCAGCAGCAACGTGTTACATAATGACGTTATGCGTTTGTGTTTTCCTAGTTTGGAGCATCAGATCTATTTTATAGATCGGCTATTTTATAGCATATGGCCTTGGCATCAGCTACCTTGTCATCTGCATGCTTCTGTTCGAAGGGAAGGGAAAGAAAACACACAAGATTGAAGAGACCATCGGCAAAACGCGTGGTGCAACGACGCATTTGACTCCTCCAGAAGTAGTCCGCCAATCACGCCCGACGTAAAGCGCTGTCGTGAGCCGTATTGCGCTCTGTAGGAAAACAGTCATGCTGCTTCTCTTATTGGTGAGTGGACGGCGTGTCGCGCTGGGCGAATCAAGTTGCGCGCGGCACAGGAAACCTGCTCCTAGGAAAACCCGGCTTTATAGCTCAGTGGTAGAATGGAAAAGAGGAAAACTTACTTTTCACGTGTCGTCTGCTTCCACCAAAGCTATTTGTTTTGGACGCCTCCTTATGTACCAGAAAAATAACTGAACCGTATATTAGAATATCCAGTTCAGTTCTTAGTCTCGCCACAGAGAGCAACATGCCTACAACGATAAATTATTCAATCATTACACTTCACTCACAGTTAGAAAAACTGGTGGCAGATGGCAGCACGACACATAACAAGCATTACACAGAAACAAACTTCACGTCAGGTCTCACTACACGTACACACACATTCCCGCATATGCAAATTCGTTAGAGGTTCCGCAGAGGAATATGGACGAGGTGCATGTGAAGTTTAGTAGCAGTAGTAGTTCAGTTCTTGGGCTTCTACGACAAGGAACTTGAATGAATGAAGTATTCTGATTTTCTAAAAAAATTAGGCTTCACATAATAAATAGTTACTATTTTCAAGATAAGATGGCAGCAGCAGCAGTAAAATAAAAAAGAGGAACTTTCCGCCTGTCGTTTGCTTCTACCAGGGCTATTTGTTTTGGGCACCTCCTTAAGCCGGGTTTTCCTAGGAATAGGTTTGTTGCTCAGCGTGAACCAAATTAGTCTATTTCGCGCCGACAGAAACGTGTTACATAATCACGCTACGTGTTTGTGTTTTCCTCGCGAGGCGCATCAGATCAGGGCGGCTATAAAAAGTATATGGCTTTGGCATCAACTACTCTGTCGTCTGCATGCTCCGGTTTGAAGGGAAGGAAAAGAAAACACACAAGAGTGAAGAGAATATTGGCAAAACGCCCGCGGCGCACGACGCATTTGACTCCTCCAGAAGCAGTCGGCCAATCACGCCCGACCTAAAGCGCTGTCGTCAGGCGTATTGCGCTCTGTAGGAAAACAGTCATGCTGCTTTTCTTACTGGTGAGTGGAAGGCGTATCGCGCTGGACGAATCACGTTGCGCGCGGCACAGGAGACCTGCTCCTAGGAAAACCCGGCTTTATGTACCGGAAAAATAGGGGAACCGTGAATTCGAACATCCAGTTCAGTTCTTCAACTTCACTCAGAACGAACCACACTGTGAATGGAATATTCTGCTTTTCTTTTTTAAAATAATCATCATCACCACGCAAATACCGTATATACTCGTGTATAAGCCGACCCCAAAAAATCCGTGCAGTTTGGAGAAAAAAGAGTTTTTATATTTTCATGCAAAATGAATAGCTTGCGGAAATTTACGATAGAAAATGATTCAAACTTTTTAATCCGTTTCTTCTTAGTCTCCAAGCTCGTCGTAATCCATCAAATCATCATGGGGGGCGCGGCATCTTCGTTTTTTTCCTCATCTGGGCTGTCTCGTCGCCATTGTCACTTTCAAGGAGGATATCATCTTCAGTTTCGTTCATCGCATTGCTAATGCAACACTTTTTGAAGGATCGGATGGTGATTTTGGTGGAATCAGAATCCCACGCCTCATGTACCCATTGGCACACTACGCCAATGTCAGGTTTCTTCAAGGAACCATTTTTTTTTTTTTGAAGTTTCTTTATCATTGGAACTCATCCATTCGATCCACAGATTCCTCAAATACTCTTTGAGAGAAGAGTTGATCCACTTTGCCCAAGAATATTGAGAAGACACCAACGAATAAGGCAAATACACAAAAAATAATAAAAGTCCTAATGCATTTCAACACCAATGGGTGCCGTCTTCAGAGGAAAAATTTAACCACTAGTTTCGCTGACCGAGTTTTCCATTTGGGTTGAATACCAAATCTTCACGCTCGGTTGCTCAGCGGAAGAAGTACGTCTGTTCACTTCACTTTCTGACCACGACGTTTGAGCCAGGGGCTCTTTTTTTTCCGAAAGATATTTATAGAATTCCAGAAGTCCTTGCCATTAGAGAAAGATATTTTATCTCAAGTTTTTGAGAAAAAGCGGTCTTCTTGAGTTTACAAATGTTATAGTATATTTTAACCCTAGAAACGTTTAATAATGAAAATAATGAATAATTCCTAAAAAGAGTCTAAGCTCTAACGAAAATTGCAAGTCTTTTTCCGAAGTGCACGTTTAGCCAAGAGACAATCTTTGCCAAACCACTTTGATCTCTGGAAATTGGGCGATCGAATATTTTTGACAATTAAATCACACTTCAATGCAACGCCATTGAAAATTTTTACCACATTCTCGTACAAGTGATTACTCGAGCTCTCAAGTTAAGACAGATCATTCCAGTCCGAGTTCAGATAAGATTTGAATTGAGGTGCCCTCTCAGGGACCCAACGATATTTTTTAGAGTACATCTCCGGGAATTCAGGAGCCATAACATGCACACTGTAAGAATCTCACCTGCATTGGGTTATTAATTCGTATAATCGTATTAATTCATATTCATGGATGCAACTGAACTCTTCGAGTGATGCACATAGAGAAAGGAAATCTTATGCTCCGCATATGGATCACCTTGTGCTCGATATCAAATGTACACCAGTTGCTTAGTGGACAAAGCATATTGCAGTCATAATTGAGTATTTTTGCGTTTTTGTTTCACCCAATCTCAATGCTATAAATGAAATTTTCTATAAATTTTGTGTAAAATCTCCTCAATTTTGAAAATCAAAATTTCACATACGGATTATACACTACAGTGGACTACTATACAATGATATATTTTTCCAAAAGTACCAAAATTTGTATCTGGGATTATACACAGGAAATCGAGGTAATATTAAGTTTGGAATTAATTAGTCCTGTCAACAAATTACACTGCTGGCCACCGTAAATGCAACACCCTGAAGGAAGCATGCAAATAATATGAAATTTACAACATGCATTAGCGGAGGTGAGATATGCAAATGATTAGAATTTCCGCACCGACGCACATCACGCGCGCCTGTGGCGCCACTTCAAAGCGCTATTTAAGGCTTGGAGATTTCGACGATTTGAAGTACGGCAATTGTGTTTTCCTTGTGGTTTTTTCAAAAAAACGATCAATTATGCCTCGTAGAAAACAGCGATCATCTTTTGATCAAGTATCCGAGTTCGACAGAGGAAGGATAGTGGCCTACCGAGATTGTGGATTATCTTTCAGGGAAATCGGTAGTCGTGTTGGACGAAACCAAACAACTGTAATGCGGATATGTGATCGTTGGATGCAGGAGGGTACGACGGACCGACGTGTTCGATCGCATCTACCTCAGTGCACCACTTCGCGTGATGACAGGCGTATTGTGCGTATGGCAGTGACGGATCGCTCAGCCACATCACGAACCATAGCACAGCACATTCAGTCTGTACCGCATCATCCAGTGTCTGCGCGTACCATTCGACGCCGTTTACAGCAGAGTGGTCTGTCCGCAAGACGTCCATTGCTTCGTCTACCCTTGACGCAGAACCACAGACGTCTCCGCCGCCAATGGTGCGATGAAAGAAGGATGTGGACGGCACAATGGAATGAAATTGTCTTTACTGACGAGTCATGCTTCTGTCTGCAACACCACGATGGTCGGATTCGAGTCTGGAGACACCGTGGAGAGAGGATGCTGAACAGCTGCGTTATGCACCGCCACACTGGTCCTCCACCGGGTATTATGGTATGGGGCGGTATTGGATATCACTCTCGCACTCCTCTAGTACGCATTGCCGGTACTTCAAAAAGCCAGCGCTACATCTCCGAGGTGTTGGAGCCAGTTGTCCTTCCTTACCTTCAGGGCTTGCCCACAGCCATATTTCAACAGGCAAATGCGCGACCACACGTGGCACGCATTGTCCAAAGGTTCTTCGTCAATCGCCAGATTGAATTGCTTCCCTGGCCAGCTCACTCTCCGGATCTTTCGCCGATAGAAAACATGTGGTCCATGGTTGCTCAACGATTGACCCAGATTACATCCCCAGCTGCCACACCTGATCAACTTTGGCAACACGTGGAAGCTGCTTGGTCTGCTGTACCCCAAGAACACATCCAAAGTCTCTTTGAATCAATGCCGAGGCGTGTGGCAGCGGTGATCTCCAACAATGGCGGTTACTCTGGCTACTGATTTTGGCAGGAACCACACTTCACAGAAGTCTATAAATTTAATCATTTGATGCTTGGTCAACATGTTATCTACAAAATAAATATTGTTGCGATATCTCTTGTCTTTCTTGGTGTTGCAATTTGGGTGGCCAGCAGTGTAAATTCAATTTTGAAACAAAATAACAGCCAGAGCATAATCAGGGAAAAGATGTGATATATCATCACATCTTTTCCCGGTCGCGCTGGGCGAATCACGTTGCGCGCGGCACGGGAAACCTGCTCGTAGGAAAACCCGGCTTAAGGAATCAAAAAACAGTTAGGTCTGCTGTTAAAATCAAAATGTCACCGTATGCGTAGTTTTTAATTCCGAGCTCAGATAGCAGCACCACCAACAATATACCGGAACATTATAATCTCTCGTTTCATCTGTCCTCTGCTTCTTTCAGAGCAGTTGGTTTTATACGACTCCTTTTATGCTGGAAAAATAACTGAACTGATTATTCAGTTCAGTTCATGATCTTTATTCATAAGCAACTGGCCTTGGAAAAACTTCTGCTTTTCTTAGGGTGACCTTACATCCCGTATCTCCCGGAACAGTCCCGGTATTTTTTGTTTTTTAGCAAAAGTGTCCCGGTTTTTCCCGTATTTTACACGAAGCCTACTTGAATATTTATTCTTTATTGAAGTCAAAGATTGAAATTATTTTTCAACTCATAAATTATGTTATGATAATTACAACTATAAATGAGAATATTAATCTCCCTGATTTGTCTTGGTGAACGTTTTTATTGTGGAATTCATTTTCATTCACTGCAATTTGCAGTAATGCTTCATTTCCCGCCATTGCGATTTTTTGTAACTTCAGCAATATTTGGCATATTTGTTCGGTTTTGGCGTCATTTGTAGCGATAATTGGCAATGTCCCGTATTTTCTTGTATTTCGCTCAAGAAAATATGGTCAGCCTAGCTTTTCTGGCATGATAAGAACACAGCTCAGTGGATAAGAATTACTTGACCCGAGTAGAACCTGAGCCCTCTTAGTAAGCCTTTATAATTTCATACTAGATGGCGCTTGAGACGTCAGATTGAGGAGACGAAGTTTCAGTTTCCTGTATTGTAGACTGGCAACATCTGACAGTGTTTACATCAAACGGCAATGTTTACATCAAAGGGTAGCTGGTGGGATTTAGTTAAAATCTACTTGATCAATATATTTTTTACATTAATTTGGTTGTTTATCGTCAGGATTTTCATAGTTCACTTGAGGATAACAAAGTCGAAGAAGCTGATCACCAAAGGAAGATCACCGTCATGTAAAATCATGGTAGTTCTCGGCTCAGGTGAGCGCAAGTGTACATTATTTATTTAAGTTTTGAATCAAAACCCGTTGTAATTTTTGTCCGAAATTTTTCACGGGGAATATTCTGTGAACGTAGTTAACACTAAATATTAGAAACGTTCCGAAATCGGCTGAATTGTATGCGGATTCATCATGTGTCGCCAACGTGGAAGTTAGTGTAATCCACACCAGAGGCATATTTACGCGGGGGGTTTAGCGGGTTATGGCCCAGTGCGGCAGAGTTCGGATGGGGACGGCAAATGGGAGGAATGAGTGTTCAGGTAAAATTAGTAGAATGAGGGAAGGCCAGCAAAATTGGCACAGCCACGGGCGGTTCAGCCATAAATAAAGCCTCTACCTAGCTAAACCTCTAAATAAAATAAAGCCTAGGGCAAGCATCTTCAATCCGTTGCTCGCGAGCACCACGGTGCGGTGCTCCGTGAAGTACCCAGAGTGCTCGATACGCGTGTCCCATTTCGTGCTCGCGAGCACTTGATCAACCGTTCCAATTGAACACCTTGTACAAATTGCATTCAAGGTTAAATTATCCTGAATTCATGCATTTGTCAAACTTGCTGTAAGGGTGCTCTTTCTTCTGTGATGGGTACAGGCAGTGCTCGCGACTGGAAAAAGGTTGATGACCTCTGGCCCAGAGAGAGTGGAAGTCTGAGTGACCTCGAGAGTTTGCCAATATGAAAGTGACCAAAGGACTCACTTAGAGAGTATGCGAGCATGTGAATGACACACGAAAAGAACGAGCCAGAGACCGGGCCGGCCGCAACCTGGGTGGGAGGTGGATTTGGTGCCCGGGCTCTGGACCGGAGGGAGGCACAAATTTCACCCTTTAACTTCTCCTTCAACATTACAAATGTGTGTCAAAATGCGTGCTTGTCCGGCTGACCAAGCATCTGCCCACAGAACAAGCGACCAAGAGTATGAGTGACCCGGAGAGCGCGGGTCCAGATCAACGAATAACAGAGTGAGTGGGCAATAGAATGGCCGAGAGAACGAAGGACCAGGTCAGTGAGCGACCTAGAGAATATTGTCTAAGAAAATGTGCAAGCAGGCGATTGACCAAAAAAGTGATTTAGAGACTGAGGAGTATCTACAGGGGCGGCAGCTGAGCGGGATATAGCCCACACGGCGTAAAGTTCGAGTAATGAGTGGTCAAGAATATTAGTCCTGAATGGGAGACGGGCCGCAAAATTTGTGTAAAAGCCATTGGTGCTCAACCTTTTGAAAAGCGCGAGCCACTTCATTGGTTTGAAAACATGGCACGGGTCACATCTGCAAGTGTGCTGTGGGTCGATTAAGTGATCTAGAACAATGCGCCGGGTCACTTAATTTATTTGTAAATGCGCCACTGGTCACTTAAGTGGTCCGGGAATGTGCCACGGGTCGCTTTAATGATCTGAAAATGTGACGTGGGTTACTTAAGTGAAGTAGGAATGTGCCGTGAGCTAGAACAGCATCCCAGGTCACATAAGTGATCTGTGAATATGCCGCCGTTCCCTTTAGTGGTATGATTTCCATCATTTTTCGTTTTTTGACGATATGAATTCACTGGCGTGAAAATTTTTTTAAATGTGCCGCGCATAGGCGTACGCAGAATTTTCTCGAGGCAGGGGGGGGGGGGTTCAATTTCTTTTTTCTTTTGAGGGAGGGGTTTACGTTTTTTCCTGCAAAATCACACTGTAATCTCGACTTGGGGGGGAGGTTAGAACCCCAAAACCCCCTTTTGCGTACGCCAATGCTGCCGCGAGATATTCAAGTGTATGGGGAAAGTGCCGTGGGTCACTTAAGTGGTCTGTAAATGTGCCGCCGGGCACTTAATCAACCTGGTCATATGCTCCGTAGTTCGTTTTTACAAATTTAAGTTTGATGTCACTGGCCACCATGGCCCCTACATCCTGGAGTAGGGCCCTATGCTGGGATATTTTGCGGGCCCTCTTATGATGTATTTACAGCGTGAAAAAATAAAAAATAATGAAAATCGTCCCGGGCCCCAGGGCTGGAGCCTTGCCAGCCCACCCCTTGTGGGGGCCATGCTGGCCACATGAGCTGATATGTTGTTTCCCGCGGGCCACGAGTTGAGCATGTATGTGGTAGGCGGTTGAACTATGAATCCGCCTCTGATCAACACGTGATGGTTGAAGAGAAATTCATTTCCCCCTGGAAAAATAAATTATGCTGACTTCAGCATAAAAAAAAATACTCTGGCTACAGCTAAATAAAATCATTTATAAATGATTGATAGCAACTGAGCTAAGCTCTGCTTTGGTGAAATGACCAATCACTAGACAGCTCTTATTTTATCGCTTGAAATTTCTAATTCTTACGTGAATTTTGATTGGCTGCCAAGCAGGGTTGCGCTCACGCGCATGCGCAGCGGTTATGGTTAAGTACCTCTCGTACCATGTTTACATACACAGCCACAATTTTTTTACGTGAGTTTCTGTGAGCATGTGATCGGTGAAGATAAGTTTTGTTTTCGTCTCTAAATCAAATCGCCGTCGATAATTTTCTCGTCTGCTCGTCGCACGTGTCGGAGAGATGGATTTCATTCAAGCCGCGAGTCTGATCGAGCAGCTGGACAAGAAACTAATGGTCATGCTGAGAGACGGTAAAATCCTGATCGGGTACCTGAGGAGCGTCGACCAGTTCTCGAATTTGGTCCTCCACAGGACCGTGGAGCGTATATACGTGGGTAAGAAGTTCGGCGACATACCCCGCGGCGTGTTCCTCATAAGGGGCGAGAACGTGGCGGTGCTCGGCGAGATAGACCCGCTGAAGGAGTCCCAGCAGCCGGCCCAAGAGGTCTCGGTGACGGAGATCTTGCAGGCCCAGCAACAGGAGCAAGACGAGAAGCAGGCCAAGAGTAGGCTCATTGTGGAGGCCTTGAAACAAAGGGGACTCGCCTACATGATCACCGACAACCCTCTCGCTCAAGAGACGTGATGAAACCCTCTTCGAGAAAAACAAACTTTCTGAAAACTTTGGAAGATATCGAAAGGCTCATTTGTAATGTTTTAGACTGTTTTAAACAATTTTTTTAGTTCGCTTTGATATTTGATTCGTGTTTATTTTTTTTTAATTTATGATGTTTTTAGTTGTCAAAATCTCCAAGATGTAAACTTCGCATTATTTATGATAAGCAGTCTTTCACAGAATAGCAGTAGCACTCACTGTTTTGGTGATATCCTCAACCGTTTAGGTGATGCCATCCATCCTGCAGTTGCACATAAACGGAACTGATAAATTACCAACATATGATATTCAGTCGAATCTCGTTTTTAATGAATACCGTTATAGCAAAAAATCTATTTTCAATGAACAGTTTTCTAGTTTTCCAAATAAGTTTGCATAAGAACAATGGAAAAACCCTTAATTCCTTTATAACGAAATTTTGCTATAACAAAGTGTTTTATCTGGTCTCACAAAGTTTATTATAACAGGATTCAGCTATACACTGCATGGCGACTATTTTATATAGCCAGACTTGATTTGGCGCTATTAGCTACATTACCAGCGAGACGATAGGAACAGCTAATAGCATTTGAAATCCTGCTAGAGCTATGGTTTTTAGTTATATATCACTGTTTTGGCACAGTATAATTTTTTTGTAACTCATTATAACAACCCTGCAATATAGTGACCATTACAATGACCAGAGATAAGTCCCAAATGTTTTCATACAACGACTGTCATATGTTTTGCTTTCAATAGAATGAACCTCCCAATGTCCGTTTTCGGGGGGGGGGGGGTCATTATGTTGAGTGTCTACTGTATTAGGAATTGGTCAACAGCATTTGGACAAGCCACTCTTGCAAACAATCATATTCACTAACTTCTAATACAGTAACCACTGGCGGTATCAAACATTTATGGTGAATGCCCTTCTGTATTAGAAGCACTTTGTTAACACAAAAAAAAAAAAAAATCAGTTTCAAACTATTCTCAAACAAAAGACAATTGCAATTCACGTAAAGCAGCAGTTATCATCAAATCGCAGCTTCTGGGAGTAATTTTTGATATATCACTGAATCATGAGTTATATCGTTATTCTGTATGAGTGTTCTTTCTTTTGTTATGGCAATGCATTTTTTCAACAAGAGCTGTTATACTAATACATTACTTTATCCCATAAGGGAGATCGCTTTTTTGAATATCTATTCTATTTTTGAAGAGTGTGAAATCGAAAGTGATGGCAATGTTGTAAATTTGTGAACGAGGACGAAAAATAATTAAAATGAGCTCTTGCAATTCAAAGTTTCTCGGCAATAAGTTCTTGTGTTAATTTTGAAGTGCATAAGTATGTTCAAAAGAATTTTTTTAATATATTTCTTTATTTTTTGTGAATTTGCGGTAAAGTTTTATTATGTTCCTCAGTGTATAGAACTTGTATTGTGGTCATGAATGAAGAATAAATACGAGAATCTTGGCTATATCTTGGCTCTGGCATTCGAATCATATGTTTTGCTGTAACATTGTGCACAGTTTTTAAAGAGTTCGTATAAAACCATTTATTTCCCCTTCCATTTAGTACAACCTCTTTTTAACACAAAACTGAAGGTGCTGTGTAATTATTTCTTGATGGTATCCATACTTTTCGAGCTGTTATGCCTTGCTTCGGGTATTTTTCCCCTTACAAGCAGACATTTTGTCCACTACTGCAATGGACATCATTGGTGTAGGTGGTGACAAGCAGGGAGATGAAACGACTTCTTTGGAGAGCTGTGATCTACTGAAGTTGCGGAAGAATTAACCTTGTTATTGTGATGTAGTCTTCGAATTTGAAGAATGAGTTGGAATTTTAAAGTGTTCTCTTATAACAAAATTCTGATCTACTCATTGGAATTTACAGACTTTGATGCCCACCCGCTCAATCTCAGTAGTAGCCACATCATTTGTTGTATGTCACAATGACAAGGTTTATTCTTCTGTGTCTTCAGTGCAAGCATCAGTAGATCGAGACCTTCCAAAAAGGTTGCTTCACCTGCTTGCTTGGCCCCATCACAGATGGAATATCTGCTTGTAAAAAGAAAAAGCTTAGAACCCAGTGGAACAGCACAAAAAAGTATGGGTACTATTATAAATTCTGGCCATGAAAGCCTTCGTAGTTGTTTCTTGTCAACACAGTTTCATCTTATTCGGGGTTTGACAAATGCAAGACAGCAGATTGCCATGGCAACTATAAAATCCATCGAAGCCAAAATTTTTCTGATTTCATGACTCTCTTTTAACAAAGAGAAAGTCGAAAAGCGTTATTTCAGAAAGTTTTTCTTGAAATTAAAATCATTCATAGCTCCTGAGAAATTTGATTGGCATCAAAAATTTCTTCCGTTTTAATTCACTTCAATAGTATATGTCTCATATACTCAATATAAACTTGTTTTCATATTGGGGGGAGGGTGAAATTCAGTAATACAATCATAAAATGGCACCAAATTCAGCCGAATCCTTGAAATATATTTATAATATCTATTCGATCAGGGGTCTGTCCAGACAGAATTTGGGTCAGTTTTCCAGACCCGAGTGGCAAGATGCTCGTCTTCCACTATGAAGGTTACCATCAAGGTCCATGAGTTCGAATCCAGGCATTGAACATCAGAAGCAAGTTCTTTACCTACTAAGCCTGGGGCGATGACCAATGGATGGGGCCTTCATTTCCCACCCAACTCCACTAGTTGGAAATTGCCTTATGGCGATGTATGACTGGAGTTCGTGTGCAGTAAAGTAGACTCTTCACAAAATTCCAGATCTGAAAAATGGGCCTTCGACAAAATACAAATTAATGAAATCATAAATTTGGCATTCCATTTCTTTTGTGATAAATTAATTACCTATTTTGCTTTGCGCGAAATTGCTTGTTTTTCACAAAATTAGAAGCTTGTCTCAAAAATAAATTTTCAAAAAACAGAACCCTATAAAACGGTCTGGACAGATCCCGGTTAATGGTTTTCTAGGTTGGAGGGTTTTTTTTGTTATATTTCCCATTTTTTATTATCACATTTAAAATATTTATTAGGTGGCCACACATTTGAGATGCTTCGCTTGATTGAGAACATGCATAGCAGGTACAGGCCGAGAATTTACGTGCTTGCCGATTCCGACCAGATGAGTGAAAAGAAGATGCAGGAGTTGGAGGCTTCAAAACCAGTTGATGTAAGAAATTTATATCCTATATCCATGTTGTATATCATCCTAAAGTACTTGGATACAGTTAATTCTCATCAAGTTCTGTTTCTCAGCTTAATTGATCAGCCAATGCAGTGGTTGTCATAGTGATGGACTTGCATCTCAAGGACGCAGGTTCAAACCCCACCATTGCCCACAGTGGTGGGCGGCTGAAGTGTGTTTTCTGTGGTTCCCAACTTTGAGGTGTGAATGCAAGCTGATCCCCCCATTAAAAAGTCTCACCACAGACAGCAACAGTAAAATCTTCAATAGTTAATCTTCACTCACAGTTCAAAAAATAGGTGTCAGATTGCAGCTCTATAACAAGCATTACACAGAAGTAAGCTTCACAACACAGATACGCACATTCCAATAGGTACCAATTCGTTTGAAGTTCTGCAGAGGAATATGGACGAGGTGCATGTGGGTGGTTTAGTAGTGGGTTAATTGGTCATTACGACGTGGTAACCCAGGTGAATAAAATATTTGTCTACAGTAAAACCAGAGATCTCACAAGTTCAACACCTGATTCGTTCTCGTCAGAGTTTTTCATAATATAAAGGGGCACGGTAGCACGGTCGATAAGATACTCGCCTAAAGTACCAAAGGATGTTTAGAGGTGTCACGAGTTCGAGACCCTGTTCGTCCTTGCCAGAAAACTTTCCTGACACAGGGGTACAACAGAAACAGCGACATGACCACAGCAAAAAATTGCTACCGCAGGGAGTCCCTCATTGGGAGTTAACGCACCAACCTCTCAATGAGTATAAAAAACAAGCCTGCCGTTCGGGATCGGCAATAAATTGTAGGTCCCAGTCTAATTAGCCCTCACATGCAGAAAATCACAGTGGTGCGACAAGAATGATCAATGATCATGATATAAAGGTATAACAGAAAAGCTGATAAAATCCCTCAATGAAATGGATGAAAGAAAAATGAACCTTTCCATTCATATTCAGTGATAAACTGTAGGTCCATCTAATTAGCCCTCTAGTGCTGAAAATGACCGTAGTGCAACCAAAAATGAAATTGAATAATTTGTTACAAGTCTGTTATTTGTGAAATAAAGTTATTTGAAGGGTTCAGCCGAATAACAGTTGGTGTCGTTTGTGTTTTTTTTTAATCTTTAGAAGAGATGAAAGGAAAATTATCGCTGAATTAGGGAAAATTTTTTACCTGAATGTAACATAGACCATCATCCGGCTGAACCCGTCATTTTAATTAATGAATATTGATTCCCTCTATCATAAAATTATACAGAGATCTTCACTGAACACAGGCTAAAAGACTATTATCTAGGGCTCCCACTCAAAAAAGGAGGATGGGGAGGGTACCCCTCCCACACACAACATAATCATAGCCTAATAAAAAAAAAAACTTAATTTTTTTTTCATAGTACTATTTCAGTATCCTATAAAACTGACTCGAGCCAAAGCAAAATAACAGAAATGACTTGGTTAAAAAAACAATTTTTGGCCAAAACAGTATTTAGCAGATAATTCTCTCTCTCCTCACAATATAAATTACATTTTTTTCGGAATTGTCCACTCTCTTTGACATGCATGCAGCAAATCATGAATATATGTAAGTTTTTTAAGAATGGCACTCCTTCGAGACCACTTTCGAAAGGACAGTGCAAAATGTGTAAATTAAAAGGTTTGATGTAAATAAGTGAAGGTGAACCAGATGGTTTTGCTGCATTGTCTTTGCCTTTTTTATAAAGGGATTTGTTTACATTTCACTGTTCAATACCAATGTAATCATTGTTGACAAATGAAGAACTTTAATTTCTCGCTCTTTGCTGAGCATTGTAAATATTGTTTATGCCTTGTCATGCCTTAAAAATACAGACCATTGTGTTTACCATTTGGGTAGCATCAGAATCACCAAACCTATAATAGGCCTATGTATCAAACAGCTTTGTTATGCGAACTGTTGTTCCACCTATGCACAAAATGTACACCATAATTTTGAATGATGAATGTTAGCTACTGTCCAAGACCATAAATATAGTAAATACAAAATTATTTTTCCATTCAGACAGAAGTTTTTAATGACTACTCTACATGTTAAGCCCTCAAACTAAGCAAATGAAAAATTAATAAACCAAATGATCCACAAATACACCCCCCCCCCCCCAGATAACCTTAAAAACCATACAATTTCTGCTTTGGCAGAATCATTAATGCGATCTGCAACATTTATAATGTATATCAATGATTTTCCCTGCTCAATTAAAATCAATTACACAAATTTTGTTGATAGAATTAGTAAAAAAAGGTTTAAACCGAGAGAAAGTAGGACATTTTACCAAAAAGTAGGAAGAGTGGGAGCCCTGCAATTATCCTATCAATATTTATTTACAGTTGAATCTTGATTAGTCAAATATGCACAGCAGACAATCAAAATCTTACTGTTAACTGGACTCATCGAACTACTCTATGATTCCAAAGGTTCTGGCATCATGTGAAAACCATGACTCAAACAGATTACATTTCCATATTGCAATAACTCAGTTTTCTGTGAGCCCCTGCATATTTCATACATTGAGATTTCTTATCATAATCTCAATTTAATGATTTCACTCGTGTAAATCAATGTCAAAGTTACATAAATCGCTTTACATTTCGACTTGAATTTTTATATGTACTAATTCATTTTATCAGGAAGTGATATCCATGCTGAATCATAATGTTAACTGTTTCTGTTCAGTTCATGAGTTATAAATTGATTTTTTTCCTCTCTAGCAAAATGCAGTTTCATTCATAAGCGAAAAAATTCCTCGTAGTCGAGAAGTGAATCAATCGTGGGCATCATCTTTCGTGTCCACTTTGCATGCATTTTTATATTCTGTGCCAATTGTATGCAAGCACATGCCAGAAGTTGTAAGTTTTCTTTAGTTTTTATTTATCTATCATTGAACAAAAAAGTTTTGGTACAAAAAAAAAAAAAACCAGTAGTAGTGCATTGAAAAACGGCATTAAAAAAAAGTCATTTTTTTCCCGTATAATTTTATACATTAGAGCTTCTTTGGCAAAATTTATACGAAGAAAAGGGAGAAATTATCCACATTTTTCTTTCACTGTCTTCTATGTGTGCACGTTTAGAGTTGATACTACTGTAATCACACCAAATCTTGGCTTTAATAGTGCCTTCTTTCTTATGTTTCAAAGTAAACTACCCTGCATTCAATAGCAGTTTACGCTAAAAGAAAACTAAGTGCAATGATCTGAATAAATCAAGAAATTTAAGAGTGACTGAACAAATAAGTTTAAAGCATGAAAAAGGAAACAGTTTACTTATCGATCTCCTCTCAGCATGCTAGAGAAATAATACTTGCATGTCAGCGAATTACCATTGACAGTATAGCAAGTTTTCTGCATAGTAATGGTTCTGCCAACCAATGCCTTATATTTGTATAAATGAATTGAAGAGATAATTTTTGATTCTCCTTCGTAAGAAGAGTGGAAATTTTTCTCTACAGCTCTAATGATTTCAAACAATATGAAATGGATTACTGCATGTTTGCATTATATTCACGCAATCAATAAATGTTGAGTTTCCAAATTTTATTTTAATTTTTAACTTTCAGATCTTGTGCAATGGACCAGGAACATGTGTACCAATATGTCTGGCTGCATTTCTGTTGCATGTAAGTAGTTTTATACACCATTGTGCAAAGTCTAGATACTTCACAAATCAGTGTTCGAAGTATGAACAACGTTTAAAATGGCTGGCCAATTTGCAGAGTGTGTGTTCAGACCTTAACATAAACATATTTTCAAGCTGGATGACTCAAAACTATATCTAAAAGATAAGAGTTTTACACCCTATAGCTAGACTAATCTTGGGCATCAGGTGAATTAAAAATTGAGGCCTAGAATTTTCTGCGAGATTATCAATTCAAACCTTAGGACAATACAAAATTTATGTCAGCTGACAGAGAAAAAGGTCACTCCTGGGACTTCCCAGGGGAAAAAATTTCTCATACAAAAAAAAATATATATATTTAGCTATATAGTACCCTTCTCCCATTTGAAAAGCCTGTATCTGCTTATGCAATAGAACATTAGGAGTGGTGGCAGGAAACACATCAAGTCTCAGAATTCTAGATCTTGATGTACCTGCCTTAATGGTGTGGATATGTCTCTGTGCCCACAGTAGCGTCTTCTAGAAAACCCTGGACAATTCTAAAAAAAATTAAAACTGATCTCTCTCATAAAGCCCCAAGGAACCTAAAGTTCAGAAATGTTATTTTAAAGTGATAAAAATTTTAGGATCACTTTTTTTGTGTTCAAAAATATTTTAAAGTTTGTGTAGTCTATCCTGTTTATAACATTCCCATTTAGAGTTTTCCCAGTTATAATTCAAATTTCCCCATCTACAGCATTTTCATGGCAGTTTTTAGAAACCGTTATAAGCGTGCTCTCTACTGTATATGAAATATCTCCTTACAAGTTGAAAATCAAAGGAGTCCAAAATCTTTTTTTGTATCTTTCTTCAACAAAGTGGCAATTTTTTCACTTTAATAAAGTTTAAAATGAATTAAGGTGAGAAAAAAAAAATTGATCTTTTCCCCCCATATCTCTTAGGTGCTGGGAATCAAGCATATCAGAATCATCTACGTAGAGAGCATATGTCGTGTAAAAACTATGTCTTTTTCTGGAAAGATTCTGTATTACCTTGCAGACGAGTTCTTAATTCAGTGGCCTCAGCTTAAGGAGAAATATCCACGAGCCAAATATATTGGACGTCTGGTATAAGTTTCTGAATGTTGTCATTTTTTTTTACCTAAGATTGTATACACCAAATCATAATTTATTATGGGAAGATTTCTTGTTTTTTTTGTGAAAACCTTCCCGTGTGAATCTTGAATATCTTGTCCTGAATCCATTTTATGCTCAATAAAAACACTTAAAAACAATGCCTGCAAATATTTTTCTTCCTATATAAGCTTGTTATCCTCAATTATTAGTCATCGAAAGTTGTTAATTCTAAGAAATCCTTATATTGATGAGCTTAGTTGGGACCGAGTCAAGGTTGAGACATGCATTAAACAGTGTCAGGATCATAGCTCACCCCCCCCCCCCCAAACTACTTTCCTGTAAGCTCACCCATGTTTCTGCTGCGTGCCAGCTATTCCAAAACAAAAAGCTTTGCAGTGTTGCGCAACAAGCCCTCAGTAAACTGAAAATCTTCTATTGTAAAAAATTCCCTATAATGGTTTTCTAACTAAGAAAAAGTTCTTTTTCTTAAAATTCAAGATTTTTCTGGGACATACCATATTTTAACATGTATAAGAGGAACATCTTTTTGCCAAAAATTATATATATAATATAATCCATGGGATTTTTATACTTTTTTCTTCAAAATTTAAACTCACAAAAATCAAGAGGTTCCTCTTATGCACATTAAAATATGGTGTCGTCACAATTTTATGTATATTCTACTTTGGGAGTGGGGGGAACGCATCCACCATAATTTAAAACATACAAAACCTAGTGACAGAGATGAAGATCTTTATTGCACTGGCTTGAAACTTTATTGCATTTGTTGTGGAAGAATAATTTAATAATATAAGTATGTATGAAAAGGCACATTTTTACAATGAATGTTACTTAGCCGACGTGCAAGCCGGTCATCTGCTGTGGTAAATTCTGGATTTTCTCATTGGTTTTTTCTGCTTCAGTCTCATTCCTGTATCCAGAGGGATTCATCGTCTGCCACTTCCAGTAATCTTCACCTTTAGAAAGGAAGAGAAAAATCATCAAACAGCCATAGACTGATATTCCATAAAAGAGTTTCACTTAATTGATTACATATTGAAATGGTAAATGAGATGAGCATTGTTTCTTCAATATATATATCTGAAAGTTATATAAATTTTTTGGTATGTTTCAAATTAAAAGTAGATTATAAAAAAATGATTTGGGAAAATTATATTTTGCATTTCCATGCATTAAAGTCAATACTTTTCACAATTTTTCTATTAATAGTCACACATATGAAGATTTTAACTTTATTTTGAGAAATTAAAAAAAAAAAAAAAACCATTTTTGTTGATTCAACTATCACAACCAAATTCTTGTTTACTGTTAGTTTCCCCATACAGTTGAACCTTTGTTTAACGAAAAGACAATTTTTTTTATTCAATAATTCAGGAAAACTGTTATATCAGGTTCAATATAAACATATATATACACAAAGAGACTTCTGGTAAATTTGTTAAATCAGATTTCGTGATATCAGTCTTTGGCTGTATTTTACTGTAATTTTAGAAATGGACCTTTAAATTTTTATGCCATTCAGACGTTTTTCGTAAAAAACACCCTTTGTCACATATTTTGATAAAATCAAATGTCAGTGGAAGTCATGCATTTTTCATTTGAATTTTAAATTTTCTACTACATTCCACAGCTGCCAAGTCTTCATTTCTGAAAGGGCCCCAAACCTCTTTAGGGGTCCAGAGGATAGAATAAAGTTATTTATCGCCTAAATTTTTTAACTGTGATTGAAAAGAATCCCTACTTTTGGGAGAGAAAAAATTATTCCCAAAAAATTCAGACGGAAAAAGTGATTATGTTTTTTCCCCCAAGCTGACTCCACATAGGTTGCCATTGTGCCAAATCATGAAGAAATGTTTCATCTTGGTGAAGTAGTAGTGAAAATCGCCGAACAGCTAGCATCAGTTTGGTCAAATGAGCAAGATGGTCTATTTCCTGTACGACTATGTTTCACAAAACCTTTCAGCCCCATTTTTTTTTAATACATTAGTTATCATTTGAGAGTGGGACTTTGGTGCTAATTGGCAATAGCTAGCATGATGTCACATTTTTTTTACATGTTTTATTTGCAAAAAATAAAAATCACAATTGAATTTGTGTATGGTTTATTGCACCCAATTTTTGTGTGGATCTGTGTTAAGTGTTAAAATCTCCTGAATTCTCATTCTACAGAGTTTGCAGCTGTGGTATTCCAAAATTTCAGTGTGTGATGCATACAAACTTTCGTAGCTGGAATCATTCCAGCAACTTGATTCTTCCAAGCCATTAAGTCTTTGTCAAAAATTTAGAGCAGAACCAATAGCTGACATTATCGGTTCTAGATGCTCTTGAACTACTGGATGACCATTAAAATCCATAAGCATTCAAAAAATTCTAACGAGAATAACGGCACCTTACATAACAGGAAATTAGAGGAAAAAGTATTGAATCATTTCATTCATAAAAAGAAAAATTATTCGAATTTGTGATTATGACAATCCAATGAAGAGATGATAACTGTCACAGCTGTGGACAAAATATTCATTTGTTTTCAGTTTTGGACCATGGCTTAATGACCCACAAGAATCGAGTTGCTAAAATAATCGCTTGCACTTGGATCATATTTTAAATTAATCTAATTTAGATTTAAGCAGCATCTCGTGGTCATAGACTAATGACTATGACAAGTGAGAGACTTACACATTTCCTTCAGACCGTGAACCGCTTTCCAGTTAAGCTCCCTTTCAGCAAGACTGCAGTCACCCCATATTGCTGGAATATCTCCTCTCCTCCTGTCCATGATTCTGTAAGGAACCTACGGAATAAAAGAGCTACATAACACACTGCCACGTTAACCTTTAACCATTACTAATGATCCAGATTTTTGTTCATTGATGAACAATGTTCCTTCATGTGAAGTTAGAAAGTTTCATTGGGCAAATGAAAAATGTTTGACATTTGAAACTTGGATGTCCAATCATGTTTTCTTAAAAACCCTCAATGTTTATTGTTAATCTAATCACAATTCAATGATTAATATCTCCGTGCAATAAGCGTATAGTGTCTCACCTTTTTTCCACTGACAGCTTCAAAAGCTTGCACCAGCTGAAGAACAGAAACACCTTCACCCGTACCTAAATTGTATACCTGTAACAATATAATCCCATAAATGTCAAATTTCCATATTTTTGTGTTGCAGAAGGTTAAGGTACAAAATAAAAATAAAACATGCTATCTATGTATAAGATCCAAGCATTTTTAACTTGTATCTATCTTCACTAGTGCTTCCCAAAGTGAATAACAAACTCTGTGCGGGGGGGGGGGTGCAACAGAACCTACCACATGGGCTGTAATTAGCTACAGATACAATATAAAACATTGGCCAAAAGCTGGCTCCATGGGGTGATTTTGTGTGGTGCCCGCCTAGGTAAAAATTACTGTGCATTAAATTGATTTTTCTGATCATTATTTGAGCTATTAGTTTCAACTGCAGACTTCCTGATTAATTGACTATTTACAGTGATGATAGTAATTAGCTATGTGCTCTCATTATACTGCCTTTCCAAACACATTTGCTCTTGCTTGGCCATTTTTTCACCATCTCATTGGACAAGTTGCCTTTTGGTGGCCTCTACATTTTTAGCTCAATGCATATTTGGTGTTCTACTCACTCTGACAAAACTTTTTCAAAATGGATGCCAACTCACGATGGCACCTCGACATTCCAATCGATTAGGATACACTGACCCTAATGATTCCAAAAGGCAAAAATGTTTAATATCTGATGGTTCATATTGTGCCATTGAACAATTGTTCACACCCACAGAAACTATGATTATTTAGGTCAAAAACAGACACATTCATCTCTCAATTTTGACATGGCAGGTTGGTAGCATTCCCTATTAAAGCAGCCTGACAACTGCAAACACAGCCAGATGAGCAATGAACAAGCATAGTTTTTACAGGTCATTTTACTGGTGCTGTTTATGCACAGGAGTGGTGTTGCTTTTGACACAGCCTAATGTTGGCCCTTGAACAGAGAAGGAGTTGGCCACCTCTGCAATATAAGATTCCATGCTTCGCTCAAGAAAGAAGCAATGATAATTTTTTTTTTATTTTGGGGGAGGGGTAGAACAGAAAAGTTTTGGGAAAATATGATCCAGATACATGCCCCCCCCCCCCCATCCTGGTGCAGGGTCCCAAGGTAAGCCCCAAGCCAGACTTTGCCAATCATTGGCAAGACCCAAGCCACTTTTCACAGGCCTTTCTACAAATTATAGCAGGAACAAATCACAAGAAAGCAAAAAAACTGCAGCAGTGCTAAACCCATTCTGTATGAGCAATGGCAGCAGTTTTATGGTTAATATTCAACTGTCAAAACATTATGTACATATGAAATAAGAAAATAACAAAATCCATACCTTGAATCGTGGGTTCTTCTCAAGCTTCTCCAAGGCGGCAACATGGCCCGTGGCCAAATCCATCACATGAATGAAATCACGAACACCTTAAATTGGTAAATTTATATTTTAAAAAAGACACAAGATAGTGTATATTTCATAATGACATTGAGTAATGTGCCAGCTAAAAATCTAATATTTTGTGTGAAATGAAAACCTGAAAATCTGGCACAATATTGAGTTATACATAGGAGTTTCCAAAAATTCAGGTCCAGCTGCTATAAAAATACATGTAATTACAATTTTTGCTGTTCAAAATGTATCAACAAATGATAATGATGGTTTATACCAGCAGCAAGCACAGATCGAGGAGGAGGATATGGTCAATTGTGTAGGTTCATGAGATCTATAAATATATAAAATTGATTCTGTGTGTGTGCGAGTGTGTGCACGTTCTCTATATACAAATCTACAATTTTAGATCTATCAGCACCAAATTTTGCATATATATATACCAAACAGGCCCAGGATTAAACAATAGGCTTCTTTAAAACTTTGTCAGAGCAGGTCAAATGCCCAAAATGGACAAAAAAACTTTTTTAATCCTGTCAGTATATGTGTAATAGTTGATGCCTTTACAATGGTTTGCCACTTTTTCAATCCTTTCAGTAATTGAAGAAAACCCAGGCAGTGCCGGGTATTATAGCTAGTAGTCCTATATTTTACACGACTAATTTTTACAATATTATCTGGCTCTTGGAGAGGCCCATCTGTTCCCTCCACCCTCTGGATCTGTAGCAGGCTCTCTAGGCCTTACTTTCCAGCGAGTGACCTAGAGAGTAAGGGACCAGGTCAGTGAGCAATCAAAAGCATGACCTAGAGTATGTGAATGATCAGGAAAGTGACCTAGAAAGAAAGGTAGACAATCAGTGAGCAACCAAAAGAGTGACCTAAACTGTGTTTAAAACATTAGTGAGCAAAAGAGATACCCAGAGAGTGTGTGAACATGAGAGTGAGCAAAAGAGATACCCAGAGAGTGTGTGAACATGAGAGTGAGCAAAAGAGTAAGCAAGCATGTGAAATGAGTGACTTAGAGACAGAGGAGTGTTTGCAGGAATGTGGGGTGGGTTATAACACAGGGCAGCAAATTCGAGGAGCGAGTGGTCAAGAAAGACTAGAATGGGAGAAGAGCGACAATACCATAAATTTGCCTCTGAGGAAAGCAGAATGTACATCAAAAATCAAAACTTCAACTACAATGCTTGTGTTTTCAAGGGTGACTGCATTCTCTGAATTTTTGAATACTATTACATATTTCGATGAATTTTCTACACGACAACTTTTCTTAACTACAAAGCATGCGCACACACACTTAATGAATATATAGCACATACCTGTACCATCTACAGTTTTGTAGTCCCCACCATAGATGACAAGTTCTTCTTTCTTTCCTGTGGCTACTTCTCCGATGTAGGGCATAAGATTGGTGAATGGCCTTGTTGGGTCTTCTCCAACAAGTCCTGATGGGTGGGCTCCAACAGGATTGAAATATCGCAAGCAAATAACATTCCATTGCTGAAATCATACATCACATGTATTTTGTGGAGATATAGTAGTCTCAAAATATTTTCAAAACTCCGAATGATCTGAGCAACTGAATTTTTTTTTTAATTATTTTAGAGGATGTAAAGAATGACCCCTACCTAAATGGGAGGCTGACTCCAGCCCGGGAATGTGGATTCATAATATTCCCTTAAAATCTATATATATCACTGTGTATATTTACCATAAAATCAATAAGGAGCACTAAGCAGTAAGTTATCGAAAGTCTAAAAAATCTATAAAAAATAGGCCTAGGTGCCTACTTGATTACTTTTTGCGAGATATACCTAGTCTTTTTCAAGTAAAACAAATATCTTATACATTTTCTACTATAATTTTTCAGCTAGTCTGAGGCAGTTCCCTTATTATCGAGACTCTGCTGTACCTTCCTTTGCTAGATATTAATACTGAAGAAAGTTGTCTAAAAAATTACCTTCTCTGCTTTGCAAATATCTTGGAGCATTTGCTCGGCTGCATGTTTGGTACGTCCATAAACATTCGTGACATTTCCTGTAGGGTGGGACTCATCAATGGGTAGGTATTGGGGGTTGCCATACACCACACATGAACTGCTGAACACCATATCATATACACCATGTTCTTTCATAACCTGAATTGAAGTTACAATCACATATATTTACCATAAAATATTATATAAATTCAAAATTATAAAATTTTTCCATTTCTTTTAAAAAATTTATAACTGCCAACCTTTTAGGGGTACAATGTAAAACTAGGGATCTCCCCCCCCCCCCTAGATATCAAATTATTAATCAAATTATAGTACTTATAGTTGAATCCCGTTACAACGAATTCCAAGAGACCAAAGAAATCACTGTTATGCCACAATTTTGATACAAACCAATTTCAGGTTTTTACTGTTATTACCAGGTTATTGTTCGTATGTAAGCTTATCTGGGGAATTGGAAAAGTGTTCATTAAAATGAGATTTTTGCTATAACGGTATTCGTTAAAACAGGATTTGACTGTATTACAAAATGCTGATGGCAATCCAAACTGTACCAAAATAAAATTGTCACCAAATGGGAAGACAGGTTAGCCAATTGACAAAAACTGCTTTTGATCAGCTGAGAAAAAAGATTCCAGATCACAAAAAACCAGATCCAAAAACATACATTGGCTCACAAGGAAAAAAAAACAAGATATACAGACAAATTATTGCACTGAAACCAAAATCACCCCAAGAAAATTACCAGGACCAATCAAAAAAACCAGCTGTATGGGCACAGAATAGAAGTCATATTGCTGATTCAACGGTTGAGTCTGAATGAACTATGGCTTTTATTGGAGTTAATGGAGCTAAACATTTTGGCATAATGGCTATCAAAAGCCAGAATGCTTGTTTTTCACCAAAAGATTTTAAGTACAAAAAATTCACACGACTATATAGTATGCAAAGAACTTTTTCCTGTCAAAATTCTTCCAGATTTAACTGTTTTTCAAAATGGGAAAAGTAGGAAATTTTTATAATTGGGGTGAAAATACAGGAGAGTTACGATTTTTTTCGGGAGGGTTGGCATCAATGAAAACGAGATATCTACATTTTCATGTGCATAATGCAATAAAAGTTTGTTATACAGTGGAACCTTGATAACTCTACACCCCAAAAGTATCAATGAACATGTCAACTTAAGCAGATGTCAAGTTAGCAAGGTTCCATTTGATCTCACCTTTACAATTTTTAAACATTTATGTTATATGCATGTACTTATATAATATATAGTTGAACAATTCCATTCCATCATCTCTAGATTAACAGAAAAAAATCATTTGCAATTTTCTATGAGGAGTTTTCGAATAATCTTGCATTATGATGAAAAAAAACATAAGTATCAAAATATGTTATTTGTGAATGAGCAATGAAATTGCCAAAAATTAGGAAAAACTTTTTTTTTTTAAATTTTAGCTTCTTCAACCATCACTTGCTCAGAATTTTCAGACAAATGAAGAACCTTCAGTTCTCGCTCTTTGCTGAGCATTGTAAATATTGTTTATCCCTTAAAAATACAGACCATTGTGTTTACCATTTGGGTAGCATCAGAATCACCAAACCTAGAATAGGCCAATGTATTAAACAGCTTTGTTATGCGAACTGTTGTTCCACCTATGCACATAATGCACACCATAATTTTAAATGATGAATGTTAGCTACTGTCCACAAGACCATGAAAATAGTAAATAAAAAATTATTTTTCCATTCAGACAGAAGTTTTTAATGACTACTCTACATGTTAAGCCCTCAAACTTTTCATCCGCACTTATGCGACTTTCGTAGTCCACGGGCCGAGTTTTCAGGCCCTAAAAAGTGGAAAACAACCCTACCCCCAAGGTATGAGAAAGTATTTCCTACCAACAAATGACAAAAAAAAAAAGAATTGTTGAAATATGCGAGAGAAATGCCGTGAAAATTTATGAAATGGCTAATTCATGGGCGATTTCTAAAAATTAGTTGTGATAACACAATGCGAATCAAAGTTGATTAAAGCAGGGTTTAGCTATCTTGTAAGTAAGAAGTTAAAGAGGTTTCTACCCATTGAATTTAGTGTTATGACAACCATGAGAATGATAAATTCTGACATACCCTGTACATAATTACTACATCATCATTTACCTTCAAAATTATCATTACAACACTTCATTTGATAATAAGCGAATCAATACTGAAAAGGTAGAAATAGTGCAATTAAATGTGATTTAGATTCACATTGCCTCATGGGGATTTCTCTGCAGAAAATATGAAACAATCTATTATTAATTTCTACTGACCTCAAGTAAGTGGATTGTGCTGACCACGTTGTTTTTATAATAGAACAAGGGCTTCTGCATCGATTCCCCGACAGCTTTCACAGCAGCAAAATGGATGACAAAGTCAATTTTGTGCTGAAACGGAACAATCAACATCAAACACAAATAAAAAATTATTTTTTTGTATATCTTTTTTAAAGTAATAGTAAGCAATCCTCACCTTAGAAAATATCATTGATAATTTCTGTTTGTCCAGCAAGTCACCTTCATAGAAGATGATCTTTTTCCCAGTGATTTCTTCTGCTCTTTCGAGGCTGGGAGCTTGTTTCCTCTGTCCTAATAACAAAAACCAAAATTAATTATCAGATATCGAAGAATTAAAATTCCTTATCTTCCCAAATTCTCTTAATACCCCCCCCCCCCCCACTAGTTTGGTATAGTATCTGTGGATCTTCTTCCTAAAAATGAACATTGCAAACCTAAATTCTCAGTTATTCAAGACAGTCACAGGCAAACGATACAATCCATTTTTTTTTTTATTCCACAATCTAAAGCAGTTACCAAAAGGGTCTTGAGAGTCTGCGTGATGTAATCAAAAACTAAGGATACCAATTTTTAACATAACATTGTCTGTGGATGTACAATTCACAACATATCCTACCTGTGATTATATTATTAAATGCCCCCCCAGTGTCAATGATGGGCTGTGTTAGTGTGACCATGTAACTAGTGCTATGCAGGACATTCCTGTATTTTTATGTGATTTAGGCCATTGTAACTTTTATGGGAATGCTCCGTTTTTTCCAGTATTTCCAACAAAATTACTTGAACTTTTATTCTTCACTAAAATCTAGGCTTGACACTATTTGCATATCTTGACATTGGCATTTCATATCTTGACAAGTAGGCCCTATCTATCTTGCATGTCTGTCGTGTGAATGACACTCTCCCCTTCCCCAATGAAACACATTTTAACCCCTTAACAAGCAGGGATGAGATAACTCGTCCAAACGCAAATGGAAGAAATTCTTTTGACCCACTGTTTACGTTTTTTGTCATCCCCAAGCTTTATTGCAATCTTATGAATTGAAGTTGTCCCCCATTCTTTCTATACTCCTGATTAATGATACCTCCCCCCAGCGGCGGATTAAAGTCAGTCGAGGCCCTGGGCGCAAATGAAAATATTGGGCCTCCTAAATTAGAAAAAAGTGTGAAGTTTGGGTTTTTCGGGGTCGTTCAGAAGTCGGGGCACCCTGTGCGCCCGCCGTTAAATCCGCCTCTGCCTCCCCCACACAGGGGCGGTGTAGAGCCCACTGTTGAGAGAGGTGATTTTACAAATCGCTAGAAAAATTGTCTCAGCATGGTGTAACGATTCACGATACTTCAAATAAAGATCGTCAAAATTTGTTGCCAAAATCGTGTACTTTCTTCCGAGAGGGTTAATACACTGCGATTTGTGGTAGCGTTACATTTTTACCCCATAGGTGTGATTTTTCTGAGATTTTAGTGATAATTAGCGGCTTTGCGTGCAACCTCTTTGGCGGCAGTTGGCAATTTCCCGTATTTCCTCGCATTTATGATCCCAATTTCCCGTATTTTTCCTCAAGGGAATTCGATCACCAGAGACTGCGTGATACAATGCCACAGAGATTATTCGGATAATGGAACAATTTTCCACTTTTTCCGCTTATCAAACGAACGAGGGCGCGTGCGATTATCTTTTGACAAAAGAAATTTGTCCGCACGGAATCGACGTTCTTGCTTTCCCAACAAATCGGTAAAAAAAAAAGCACAGACTCTCTCTTTCTCTCTCTCTAATTCCTTTTTTCTTTCTTTTTTTTAATTCATACACGCATTTCTATGAAAAGTGCTGAATACGCGATTTTTTTTTTCTCCCGCGAGCAAACGTAAGCTAATCTGATGCCGAAAACATTTTTTGCGTCAAAATCATGCGTTGAAATGCTTTAATTGAAGACTATACTGATGATCACATACAATATGCAGGCTGTACCTGTCATATTGATTGATCCGTGAACATCGAAAATTCTCAGAAAACTCCATCTTTCGATGAAAATGATAGAGCATCGTTTATTTTTCTTTTAAAAGGCCTTGACCACAATGCGGAAGGAAATGACATCGATGACCCACATAATAGCAGTAACTACGATAGACATATATTGTATGATCTTAGCTAAGTAAGTAGCACTAAAGAACCCCCCCCCCCCCCCACACACACATAATTTCATATTAAACGGGGAACTATTGAAAATTTATTTACTGGAATGAATTTTGAGGTGCCCGCTATTAAGAACACATTTTTTTATATACCGACCAGGGGCACATTTAAGGTTTTGCCGCCCTTCGCAGATTATATTCTAATTTACTATATAGACCACTCATTCCACAAATTTTCCGCTAGCCAGCTTAGCGTCCATCCCAGTTTCTAAGTCGTTCTTTTGGTAACTCGCATGATTGCACATTTTCTTGGTCGCTCATTGACCTAGTCCCTAGCTCTCCAGGTCAAGCTTTGAGTCATTCACATCCTTGCACACGCTCGGTCGCCACCCACGGAAGTGGTCTCTTGCTCTGTATGTTACTCTTTTTAACATTCACATGGCTGAGAACTACGTCACTCTTTCGGTCATAACAGACTTGGTCCCTCGTTCTCTATGCCAGAGGTTCTCAACTTTTAGAATCCGGCGGCCCAGTTGATCCCTTTTTTGTGAGTGGACGGCCCGGTCAGACATGCAACTAATGAAAAATAAATGAAAAAAACGAAACAGTGAATCACTCACGGCCCGGTTCGACTAATGTCAACGCCCGGCACTAGTGTTTTCCAAAAAATAATTGTTTGGAGAGTAATTTCACTCCTCTCCAAAATTCTACGAGGTATTTTTTTTAAACAGTGCGAGATTAAAAGAATACTACCTAAAATTTGAAGGAGTATTTTCACTCCTCAACGAAATTTGAAAGAGTAAAATTAAATTTAGATTTATTAGCGCACACTGCCCGGCTATTGAGGAACATTGCTCTAGGTCACTTTCATGGTTGCACACCACACGCACTATGTTACTCTTCTGATCGCCGACTGACTTGGTCCAGCATCTCCTTGAGATAGAGGTAGAATATCTAGGAGGTGCTGCTTGGTCCCTCGCTCTCTAGGTCAGGGGTTTCCGTCGTAAAAGCTTTCGCAGAACCCTTGAGGCTATTCCGTGGAACCCTTGTGTCTGTTCTGAGGAACCTAACCAAATTTTCAATATTTGTCTATAGGGTGTCCCATGAGTTTTGTAATTCATCAGTCACAAACTGATAAATTTACTAGTTCTTCGTGTATTGTACGCTATAGGAACTTCTTGACGGGTCGGAGGTTGCGCACCCACGACATAGCCAATCTAGCGGAACTCAAATCGGATGGATTATCGCTCTCTAGCAAGTAATGCCATATTAACTGCGCAAGGGCATATTTTAATTTCTATCAAAACGGAAAACAATTTTCTTCGAATTATGCCACTCGACGAAAGCCATATATTGCAAATGAAGAGGCAAAGAATGAAAATTATTATTGCATTTGTTTCAAGATAAATCACAACGGACCCACGACAAGAACTTAACGCGTCAAGGACGGGCAATAACGTCATCGCAACCGTCAAACGAATCTTGCTTTAAAAAAACGCATTCAATTAAAAAGGAATAATCGAAATGACGGTCGAGGTCATATATTTTCACTTTTTTCTTCTTCTTCTTCCGTTAAAATTAACGGTGCGGTTAAAAAGAGAAAGAAATGTTCATGGAAACTCGACCTCACCTTGGACTGCGTTTACGAAATTGTCAATGACGATGACATCATAGCCAGCATAGAGCAGCTCGATGACTGTGTGGCTGCCGATGAAACCTGCGCCGCCGGTGACGAAAACGGTCTTCGTGGTCATGATCAATCAATCTGCTAGGAAAAAAAAAATGCGAAAAAACATGAATATGTCAGAAATAATTATCACCGTGACATCAACAATAGGTGAAATGGTGTGAGAGAGTATAAGGGATTTTCGAAACATTTTCAAAAATGTCTAGGCGGCCAATACCACATTATTCAAATAGCTTCATTCGTATGTAAAGTGATGGAAGAGGCGATTATACCAAATTGTAGAACACAGCTAAAGGGCCAGCGTGAGCTCAGGCAGTTTACTGCTGTGCCTTCGTCCGGGCACCGTGATGAACACGCGTCACAAAGATTTGGGTTCCATTCTCACAGGCGGCACAGTGATGGTCGGCCAAACTTTGAAATGTCGAGTCGATCTCTTATTCAAAAAAGTTTCTCCACAAAGAGCAATCATGCCTACAACATTTAAAATCTGTGCATATATAATCGATTATTTGCCTGCAAATTCAAACTAATGCAGCAACAAGATATGCGGAAGACTGGATGTTGTGAAGATATTTATTATTTGAGATGTTAATTTTTTAAGGAAGGAAAAAAACTCATCTCTGCCTCTACCGGGAGTCGAACCCGGGTCCCTCGATTGCCGGACGAGTGCTCTGACCACTAAGCTACAGAGGAGATTTTCCTTCGCTAGAGCGTATATATGCCGGACGGAACCGGTTCGGCATATATACGCTCTAGAGATGTTTTTTCCTTCCTTAAAAAATTAACATCTCAAATAATAAATGTCTTCACAACATCCAGTCTTCCGCATATCTTGTATTAACAAGTGGAGAGCGACATTCATGTCATATAATGCAGCAACTTTCGACGTGTTATAACACTAAACAAAAAAAAAACTTGCTAATTTTGCAGAGATACTGATTTTTGGAAAAATTTTCATATCTGCCCACTACCGGGACTCGAACGCCTGTCGAGCGCTATACCATCTAAACAAGGGTGGGTAACTTCTTTCTGTTCGTGGGCCAACATAATGGTCAGTTACAGCGTCGCGGGCCGCATCAGTGGTGCAACTGATGCAGTTTGTTAATCAAGAAATCTCTTGTTGGAACCGATGGTTCAAATAATGATCACAAATTGCATTTTTTTCACCGTACTTTTACCTGGTCGCGGGCCACCCCTGATCCAAGCTATAGTGACAGAAAGAATATTTTACCAATGAAGCGCATGTATAATATGTATGTTATAACACGTCCACAAAGTCACCCTCACGACTCGTTGCGTCCGATTGTCTTGCTCAACAAAATCTCAGAATTTTTCCACACAGAAATTAAAAAATAAAAATACACGACAGGTGCTACACAATTCATTTTACTGTCAATAATGAGTCGAGCCGACTCCCCCCCCCCCCCTTTGTCAATTCAGTATGTGCTGGAGCTAATAATTAGCTACTGTTTCAAAAAATATGAGGAAAACTTTCCACAGAATCACGTAAAAACGAGCAGCTGCAACATTTACGAATGTGTACATTGACTGAGCTAAAAAACGCTTCCTCTTTCCATATTGTGTCTGAAAATCCTTGTTTGCTAATCTTTTGCCATCAGAGAGAGATGTTGAAGAAAAATCTATGTTCCAGTCTGGTACCAGTATAATCTCATTTCCCGCCAAGGCCAAAAAGTTTGGCGAGGATATCTGATTTACAGGGTGTCAGGGACATGGCCCCCACATCCTGGAGTAGGGCCCTAGCCTGGGATCTTTCACGGGCCCCTTTATGGTGGATTTATAGCGTGTAAAACAAAAAAAATAATGAAAATCATCCCCAGGACTAGAGCTTTGCCAGCCCACCCCTTGAGGGGGTCAGGGATCATTAGGGTCTCCAGTTTAACCCTTTCAGCCACCCCGAAGTATTTCGTTTTCTAAAAACGCGTTGAAGGTATTTTTACCGTACAACACTTTTTCCACCCTGCACCTCTAACCAATCAACTACCAGTGGGCGGAGTCTGCTTTTGTTCTAGATTAGATAAGAAAAATATATTGCGTGTGTTTTTCCCCCTTACTTTCAGCACGATAAAGAAATATACACTCAGTATAAATAGTACAAAGATTTTTTTTCCCCTTAAAAAGAATCTCTCTTCCCATAGAAAGCCACACACACGTCATGTCAGGTATTTTTGTATCATTTGTCCTGCCCCCCTTACAGTGGCAATGACGAGATATCTCGTTCCCTTATAACCCTCTTATTGTCTTATTTCGGAAATTATGTCGAGCTCACATACCGTTGTAAGTTTTCTTCTCTCCTGATAACATGTTTTCTATTTCCCCCTTCCCCGCAAGTTGTCAGATCAACTGCCAGTGGACGGAGTCAGATGTTGTTCAAGGTTTGATGACGTGAGGAAGAAGTTCTTCCCCTCACCTCGCCTCGGAGGGGGAGGGTAGGAACATGCGAACAGTATAAAAAGGCAAGTTCTTCTGTTCCTTGAGTTTTTCCTATAAAATCGAATCCCGTTATAACGAACGCCAAGAGACCGGGGGGAATTACTTCGTTAAAACGAAATGTCGTTATAAAGAAATTCCAGGTTACCCAGCGTTATTCCTATGTAAACTTATTTGGGGGGATTAAAAAAAGTGTTCGTTAAAACGAGTTTTTCGCTATAACAGTATTCGTTAAAACGAGTTTTTCGCTATAACAGTATTCGTTAAAACGGGATTCGACTGTATTATTCTTTGAGTTGGAGGGGGAAACATTTTCCCTTGCAGAAGTGGCTTCCAATCACTAAATCTGGTAAATTTTAAAAACCGTTTAAAGGGTTAATCATTAACACCCCCACCCTCTCCAGTGACGTCTTAACGCATGGGACACGGCCGAAAAACGATAAGTAGTTGAATTTTTATACAATTGGCCAGGTAGGGGCTCAGAAAAATCCCTTGGCCCAGGAGCCCATGATGCTATTAAGACGGCCCTGCCCCCTCCACGTGAAGAGAAAGGCGGGACATGACATTCGTTAATTTCATATCACTAAAGGTGTCAAAGGATTACATTGCGACATCAACGATTCGCAGCTTTGGTGGGTATAGTGGTTACCGTGACAGACTCGCATCGGGAGGAACCTTGTTCGAACCTCACCGTCTCCACAGTGGTGGTCGGCTTAAGTTGATGTTCTGTAATTCTCAACTACGAAGCGCGAATGCGGGCTGATCTCCCCGTTAAATAGTCTCGCCACAGAGAGGAACAGGCCTACAACGGTACAATTATTCAATCATTACACTTCACTCATAGTTAGAAAAATTGACGCCCCATAACAGGCATACACAGAAACAAACTTCAAACTTCACTTTAGGGGTTCACAACGCAGATTCCAACATGTACCAATTTTTTCGAAGTTCCGGAGAGGGATGAGGTGCATGTGTGGTATGGCCGGTTCGATCGGGATCTAACCCCATTACGATCGAAATTGACTAACGAAGTATTTCGTCCAGAGGAATAAACTCGATCCGGTTCTAAGTGTTTTCTTTACTTCTCTCCTGACCATCGCGAAGCTTTATTGTAACCCCATGAACCGAGAGTTTTTTTTCCCTGCATCGTTTTTTCTATACTCCTGTTAGGGATTCCTCCCACCCCAGATTTATGTATCTATTTATACATGTAAGAGCGAAAGAGAAAACGTAGGGGGAACGAAAGAAAATTCTACCGCGTATACTCTTATCAATCACTGTTTTTCCTCTTATTTTTTCCCCTTCTTCCTTTTTCTAACATGCTGTTAGATTAGGACAAGGTTACCAGATTTATCGCCAATACGCCAAATAGAGATCATCTGAACTTTGTTGCCAATAGCTTTTACGTGAAGGGGTTGATTTTACTTAAAATGCAAATGGAAGCACAAACACGAAAATATTCATGTGGAAGTTTTGCTCGAAGAGGTTTTGAATGTTTCAGTGAATAAATGTCATTACCATTTAGGGCAAATCCCCACACAGAAATCGGGCTTCATCTCTTATATATATATCACTGGAAACATTTTATAGACCTATCAGACAGGTGTCTCTCTAAACACATACAGTCAGACCTCGGCACAACGCAAACCCTACGAATCAACTAAACATGACTCAAAGCAAGTCGAATTCACTGATAATGCTGGCAAGGACCTTCAAATTTTGACGTTAAAAATTATAGACTTCGTAATAAAGCCTGCCTAACGTCACACCTGAACCTGAAGAACGAATATAAAAAATTATTTCATACGCGGGATGATTCATTAACAAGCCGAATTCATAAATACAACAGACGCTCGTTATAACGACGCCCATCGCTTCGGCGAAAACGGACGATATATCAGATGGCGGATGTGGAAAGCATTTGAAGCATCCCATCGATCGTCGTGATGGAATGGTCGTTATAACGAGCATCAACAGTAACAGGCATAGATCTTTGACACTGATGCTGTAAGTGAGAGTAAAATATCGAACCATATACTACACACATACAATCAGACATCGGAAAACATCCATGGGCAGTGCAGCCTTAACGCATGGGCCCACCCGGGCCTCAACAGAAGAGGGGCCTCACAAAAATGAGATCTGGTGGAAATTTTCTAAGATTTACCAGGTAGGGCTTCCGAAAACCACTTTGCCCGAGGGCCCCATGATACTTGAGGGCCCATGATGACGGCCCTGACGCATAGACCCACCAGCTGGCCTCACAAATAATGAGAACTAGTTTACATTTTCGATATTTGTCTGTCATATATTTTTAGTGCAGTTAGATCTCGGTATAACGTCACCCCCTAGGGACCTAATAAATATGGCTGTCATAAGCACGATGACAATCGCCAACGAGTGAGCTCAAATTTACTGATTTATACACCATGCTGGGTAGGCTATTTAATAACTGACGTTATAAGCAAGGTGTCCTCTTCAGAATCGTGGATCCCGCTTATAGCGTTCCCACTTGGTACGGCTTACGACCGCGTGGTTTCAACTCTAATGGGATTTAACGTTTACAGCGTTTCCCCGCTCTTTCAATGTTCTTTTTCAAAAAAAGTTATAATTGGCGAGATCCAGAGCCGTCTTAACGCATGGGCCTACCCGGGAGCATCAAGAAAAGAGGGGCCTCAGAAAAACTAGTTCAATTTTTCGAAAATTTGCCAGGTATGGTCTCAGAAAAATCACTTGGGCCTAGGATACGGTTGGAGGGGGCATTCAGCGTCAAAGGTGGAGTAAACTGATCTAATGTACATATGAATTGTTATCATTATCATCGTTCCGTCGCCCCCCCCCCCAGACTTCCAAGTCTATCACCGCCTATGCCCATGATGCTCTTTAGACGGCCCTGGCGAGATCCACTGTACTTGAACGTACATAGTAAACTGAATTCAAATGCGAAACCGAATATTTTTCGTACTGCAGTCGACTCCCCCTTTCAACGAATAGCCGTTATAGTGAAAATCTCGTTTTAACGAACACTTTTCCAATCCTCCAGATAAGTTTACATAGGAATGAAATGCAAAAACCTGGGATTCCTTTATAACGTAGTGATTCCTCCGATCTCTTGGAGTTCGTTATAACGGGATTCGACCGTAGGTACATTCGTTTAACCACAGATCTCCTCCCCCCCCCCCACCATAAAATAAACAACTCGTACTAACCGACAAAACAGCGATTAGATTACGTCCAACGTGAAAGATTCGTATTAAGCGCGTCCGTCTTAACGAGGTTCGCTATGTGCACTCCCTCTTTATATAGACCCCACTGAATACGAAATATCGCCATTTACCCGAGCAATATAATAATTAATTCCTTGAAAAAATGAATAACATTCAAATCAATGAGAACTCACCGGATCTTTTTTGAATGCGATCGCGTTCCAACAACGTATTCAAATCAGCCAAATTGTTTGGCAACAAAAAAAACGCACCACTACGGGACGAAGCGTCCGCTGCCGGAGGGGACAATAGTAATAGTGAAGAAGAAGAAACTACAAAAAAGCAGCAGACAACAACTTGTTGAATGCACTCTGGGACTGGTTTGGTTTTTTTTTTTTCTTTCAGACAACGACAATACACTTCTTTCATTGGCCGCGGCGAGTCATGTGATCCGGTGACGTCATGCCAAACGAGTGGGAGGGGAAGAAGAGGAGAGGGAAAAAGAAGGAAAAAATATGATGATGATGATGACGAGCACAATATGGTACTCCATCATTTTCTGAGACATGTACATGATTCTCTTTGCGAAATGTGGGATATGGCACGATGCTGCGAGCATCTGTTTGTCATCATGGATATTTGGAATAAGGAAAAGAAAAAGAATAAGGTCAAATTTGGGGATTCTTGGCGAGAGATTTCTGATTTTTCAGCAAGGCCGCGACTAGATACTTGACCACCCGGGGCAAGCACGTATTTTGGCGCGCCCTTGTGATGTTAAAGGTCACGTTTAACAGTGGTGTAAAAACGGGGGGGGGGGTGGCTTGGCGGGCTATAGCCCAAGGCGGTAAATTCGGAGGGGGGTGGCAAATTTGAGGAATGAGTGGTCAAGAAAATTAGTAGGATGGGAGAAGGGCGGCAAAATCTGTATAGACCACACGCGGTGAAACCTTAAATCCGTTTCTGCCTAGAGAGCGAGGGACTAGGTAAGTGAGTGACAAAACGGATAGCCTAGAGAGTTTGGAAGCATGGGAGTGATCGAAAGAATGACCTGGAGGCATGGCCCCCACATAGGGGGGCCTGACAGGGCTCTAGCCCTGGGGCCCGGGACGGTTATCATAATTTTTTTACTTTTTCATGCTATAAATTAACTACAGAAGGGGCGCCCGTTAAAAGTCTGACCGAGGGGGCCCGCTACAGGATGTGGGGGCTATGCCTGGAGGACAGGGGACCAGGTCAGTGAGCGACGAAAAGAGTGGCCAGAGTGTTTGTGAGAGCACGTGAATGACCAATAGAATGAACTGCAGGACTAAGGACCAGTTTATTGATGGATCAAAAGAGTGACCTACAGTGTGTGAAAGCATGTGAGTGCCCATGGTCCCACATCCTGGAGCAGGCTGAGATCTTGGGCTGATTCCCAAGCCAAACTTTTCACAGGTCCTTCTATAGTGAATTTATTGCATGAAAAATAAAATTATGATATTATTATATGATTACTGTCCCGGGCTTAGAAGCTATCCCCCTCTCAGCACCACTATTATGGGAGCCATGCGAGAGCCGAAAACAGTAAGAACACAAGGGTGGGACAGCAAGAAAAGCAGACTGGAATGAGAGAGGGGCGGCAGAATTCGTATAGTCCACAGGCGGAAAACCATAAATGTGAGGTTTAAGAGTGTAACTTGTCCCCCCACCCCTGTTCCGGTGCCCGGGGAACTTTCCCGTAGTTACGGCTCTGGCCGCCCTGCCCGCGGGGAAGAGGTTGTGAAATGTTGGACTATCAGTGATAAATATGCTATTATATGAATTGAAGAAGAATTAGTGTGAAAATATTTGCATGCTCCGACTTCCAGTTGGAAGTGGGGGGGAGGGGGGTTGTCTTAGGATAGTGTTTCCTCAACTGGAAAGGCCCTAGCATCATTCATTCCCGGTCCATTTTCCGTCTGTTGTTTATTTGACCACTTGCGAAAATGGTCTCCACTTGCGAAAATGAATAAAACCGGGCCGCGGGTTTCCAAGTTCCACTTCTTCAGTCATGGCCCCACATCCTAGAGCAGGGCTCCTTGATTGGGATCTTTGGTGGATCCCTAAGTCGGGCTTTTCACGCGACTCCTACATGGTGAATTTAGAGTATGAAAACTCAAATAATGATAAGAAACGTCCAAACCCCTACCCCCCGGGCTGGGGACGTCTCCACCATTGTAGAGGGAGCGGGGCATGGATACAGGGGCGCCAGTTAGGAAACATTGTGGGGTGGGGGCGGGGTATTGGAAATGGCAGTTTACTCTTATTGGAGTAACACACAATGAGAATAAAATCCGACATATTAGATCCGGGCCCCCACATTGCGTTCTTTGACGGGACCCCTTTATGCCATTGAATTCATGGTGTCAAAATACAGAAAAACATTGCGATTTTTTTTCGTCTGAAGGGCTGGAGCCCTGTCAGCCCCGCGGGGGAGGGGATGCAAGAGCTATGCACCAAAACGATTAAAATAATCAATATACAAAGGATAAAAAATATTGTGGGCTCAGCCCCCGCTTTTTCTCAAAAGTTCCTAGTAGTTGCACAAGAAGTCCAAAATCTCAACTAGTCTCTATCAATGTCGACACCCACCTGCATATACATCGAACTCGAATGCATGAAATCAGAAATAACCACCTATTGTGTGTGTGTGTGTGGTTGCCTCACGAAAAAAACTGAAAAAAAAAGTGTGGGGATGGGCAGAAATTAAAAAAAAAAAAAAAATTAAGAACGGGAGCAGAAATTTCGAAAATGGTATATATATAGGGCGGGTTAGAAATTCAGAAAATTTCAAGGACAAAAATTCAGAAAAGTGCGGGGGAGGGCAGAAATTGCAGAAAGGGCAGAAATTACAGAAAGGGTAGAGAACTGGAGAAATTCAGAAAAGAGCAGGAACGGCAGACAGACATTTAAAAAGGGACGGGGGGGGGGGCAGAGAGAGTAGAAATTCAAAATACGGTCAGTACAGGGTGTAAAGAAAGATTGGAGGGGGGGGGGCTGAAAAGGGCAAAGACAAGGACAAAACATTACAATAACTTCCAGGGGTCATCCTTTGGGCCGTACGAAACGCGTGGCCGCACGGAGCACCGCTCTGGAAGGGTGCCAAGTCCGAGACGAAAAAGAAAAGATTTTCATTGACCCAAAAAATATATTGTGGAAAATGACCTCTGTCCACTCTAGGAGGGGGGGGGGGTGCCAAATCCAAGGTTCAAGGGTTAAAAAAAAATTATCTTTTTAATTTTAAAAACTTTTTCCTGAAGAATTTTTGGGGGGGGGGGTCAAGGGCACCAAAACTAGTCCCCACACGCAAGGCCGTACGTAGCGAGGGGGACTTGGGGGTCTGGTCCCCCCCCCCCCCCCCGAAATGTGAGAAAATGAAAGAAAAAAGAAAAAAAAAGATGGCTAGATCTATCACTACTTTGGGTCCGCTCCCGAAATGAAAGTGGTCCCACCCCCGAACGAAATTTCTGGTGGCTACGGGCCTGCCCTCACGGGGTAGAGATTTTGTCTCCACCCGCCCCGATCACTTCATCGTCACTTGCACGTCAAATTCGTACGAGCGGAAGATTCAGAAGAATAGCATAGTGTTCAAAAAAATCAGACAAGAATTAGAGGAGGGCGTCAAAATTATATACCCTCCTCAGCCCGCATTACACGTATGTATATGGAAATGAAAGAAGAAAAAAAGCGTCATAAATCATCATCGGATTTGCAAATGAGATGAGTAAGAAGCTCATCAAGGGCATCCCGAAGCGTCTACATGATTGCCAAAAATAACCTTTACACGCGGTTGTGAAACTTTTTTATTGCCATGAAAAGTTAGGCTTCATCAAAAGTTTCTTCACGGTTAGGTAAACGGCTTACGGTAAGCGGTAAAGATGGACTTACCTGAAGGTTTCTGTAAATTTCAGAAAATACGGTTCTTTTAAAGTCCTTTTAACGTCTGGCCAGCACAGGGATGAATGTAAGCAGTTTATAGAGAAGGAGAAAGTCCTCCTTCTTTTTTACTGACTTATTCTGCAACCGGTTCGCTTTGCAACCTTTTGACCTACCCTAAGGGTAAAATGAATGATATACAACTTGGCTTCTCCTTTTTGCCAGTAGCACAGAAAAAAAGAGGCAGCCATTGTCATCTCTTTCTCGTCAAAGGTCATTTAACTCCAAGATGTTAAAAACCTATCGCGGTAAAAAAAAAAATCAAAACATTCCCTTAATGGCTATTTGTTTTTCGACAAATAGCAACTGATTATAACTATCGGACGGACATTCCTCGCATTTTTACTGCCTGTCCCCCTTTTTTTTCCGAAAAATGATAGGATAAAGTAACGAGGAATGCGCACATAACCACTATAATAAGCAGACTGATCTTGAATAGTGCATGCAGGGGACGCCGAAGGGGCAGGAATTCAGAAGAATGCTGAAAAGAATGGAGCAGAAACTCCAAAAAGCTGTAGGAAAAATTATTGATATTCAAAAGTTGGGGGGGGGGGGGGGGAGGGTGAAGGCAGAAATTTAAATAAAAGGCAGTTTTCATGCGCCCATGAAAGTTCCAGCAACCCCCTCCCCCAGCAGGGCCGGTCTCAGACCTGGTGGCGCCCCTCTCCACCAGGCGCGAGTGATGTGTCAGAGGCGGCAATTTTTGCTAGTCATTACTATCCCGTATGACCGCTGACCGCCCAGAGACCATCTTGGGATGGTTTAAGCAAAAAAAAAAAAAAAAAAAAAATACGGGATGGATTCATTCTACCATATTATCAGATTCTTGGTATATTGATCGTCCCCATCAGCCCCCCCCCCTCTTAGTTGGATATTAAGGGACGAAGAAGTCGAAAAAAAAGCTTCTCCTAGAGCAGTGGTTCTCAACCGGGGCCCATATGACCCCCTAGTGGTACCGGGATATTTCAAGGGGGCCACGGAAGAAAATGGAGAAAGGGGCCATGGCAGGTGGTTTGGAGGGCTGCAGAGAGTTGAGAAGGAAAATTAAGGTGTGAGGAAATAAAGCTTTTATATTAGTGACTTTACACTTACAGAATCGTACAAAACAACCCATAAAACCAGGGCCGTCTTAGGGCAAAGACCCACCCTGGCCTCACCGCCTACATTTTGCAGCAGGTTCCCTAAGAGAGGATGGGGGTTTTCGCAGCCCCCCCCCATTTTTTAAATTATAGTGTGAAAAACAAAACAAGGTTAAAACCATATCAGGCCTCAGGCTCATGCTCGGGGGGTCTCATGTCCTTAAGTGACCCCACCTTTTGATATTTTGTATAGCAAGTACAATAAATTTTGAAAATAAGTAGGAAATATGTTGTCTGTTTATCATTTGATCATTTTTATCGCACCACGGTCATTTTCTGCACACGAGGGCTAATTAGACCAGGACCTACAATTTATTGCCGATTCCGAACGGCAGGCTTGTTTTTTTTTTTATACTCATCGAGAGGTTGGTGCGTTAACCCCTCGATGGGGGACTCCCTGCGGTAGCAACTTTTTGCTGCGGTCAAGTCGCCGTTTTTTGTTGTACCCCTGTGTCAGGAAAGTTTTCTGACAAGGACGAACCGGGTATCGAACTCGCGACACCTCTATACATCCTTTGGTACATTAGGCAAGCATCTTACCGACCGGGCTACCGCGCCCTGTAGTCTGTTTATTTCCAGCTAAGTATGGCACTACCATAGCATCACTTTGCCTGAGGGGGCCCATGATGTTGAGACGGTCCTGAACAGAACTCTGACTATTGGGGAGCTCAATAAATTCTAGGCCAGTGGTCTGGAGGCCAATCTTCTTTGCAAAATTTTCGTTCAGTATAAATTCACTGAAAAAATCAATTCAATACGAGTAAAGGATCTTGCTTCTAGATGAGGGTCGAAGACTCTGGGTAAGACAGGGGAGCCACGAGAAAAAAAAATGGTTCAAAGGGGGGCCACGGGCAAAAAAAGGTTAAGAAACACTGTTCTAGCGCAGCGGTTCTCAACCTTTTTGACTCGCGGAGCCCTTTCTGGTATGTAGTTTCTATGGTGGAGCCCCGTATGCTATTTTTTGTATTTATTCATCAAAGTTACTGATTTATTTATAGTATTTAAAATATTTATATATTTTTTTTTCAAATTTACTGGTTTTTTTTATTTTTCTCGAGCTGTTGCCTAGCCCTTGGGGAGTGCCCAAGGAGCCCCGGTTGGGTTGAGAACCGCTGTTGTAGAGAATGGGATTACTATTTAACTTATAAACAAGCATAAAATAACCAACTTTTTTGATTTAATTATGAGATTTAAAAACATTAAAAAAGCAAAACGTCACACACTTATGCACAGTACTCATCACAAAGGATCTATCTTCTTCATACTTATTTTAATTGAATTATATGTTAAAATTCGTGTAGTGCACGCATCACGTAATGACAAAGCTGATAATAAAGGTGGTTAAATTAAAGTGATATTTCCGTACTCTCTCTCTCTATTTCTTTCACATTTATAAAACTCATGAACTTGATTTGAAATTATCCCTTTCAGACCCAGTACTAAGAAATAGAAGGGGCAAGCAAAAACCAGCTAAAGCACCGGGCCCTGCAACTTGGGAGGTTCCCCAAGCCGAATGGGGTGGGGGGGCTCTTGTAACTTCTAATTGGGAATCGCTGCTTTGTAGCCATGGCCCCCACATCCTGCAGCAGGGCCTTAGACTGGGATCTTTGGCGGACCCCTGGCCAGACTCTTTAAGTGCCATTCTATAGTGAATTTATAGCGTGAAAAAAAAAATGATGAGAATCAGGGTCGACTCGTAGGCGCATGAATTATCATTACGTCATTAATTTAATTCTTTGAATGTATTTGATACCAACTTAATACCATTGAATTTATTTCTTCCCTTTTTTAAATGAATTTTTATAAATTAGAAAAGAAAAATTTTCGGAAGCATTTATAAAAAAAACAAAGTCCCGTAAAATACGGGTCATATGGTCAAGGTTCGGCAGCGAATTTAATTATCTATGAATTGGGAAGGAAGTGTTTGCCTCTATTGTATAACCGCCTCACTTCTACACATATAACTTCTCAAGGTTTGTTTCTCTGCGCCTCCTATTATTTCGCGCCCTGTGCACAGGTCGCACTGCCCTAAGACCGTCACGGCATATAAGACGAGTTTTTTTATTGAAAAATTCGTTTCTATAATTTTGATGTTGGTTTATATACTGGTTATTTTTTGGGAAATAATTCAGTAGTTCCAACTGGAATTTGCAATTTCTTGCATCAGAATTGAATGCGCGCACACACACACACACACACACACACACACACACACACACACACACACACACACACACACACACACACACACACACAAGAAATTTCCAAAATTTCCTAAAGATAAATTTCCCGTCGACACAGTAGGAGAAAAAGTGACAATGAACTATTAAGAATATGGGAGAATGTCTGTCTAAGTGCTAACAATGAAAGCCATCTTTCCAATTTACCAACAATGGGCGTAAATTCCCATAAAAGACGAGAGCAGTGAGTTTTCGCATCAGACTTTCATTTAACCTTGGTGGAATTCGTGTATTTGGTCTAGTCACATAAAAACATGCACACATGAAAAGCGCGCGCTCACACATACACACACTTGCACATATAACGCATACAACCACCACCACGCCACATGTGATAGCCATTGCAGGTCGAGAACTCTCGAGGATGTTAGTGTAAAGTGTCAAGAAGTTCTATAAGCTAATTGCCACGCGATTTATTTTACACTAGCGGAGGAGACACAGGGTTTTATAGCGATGGACCAGACTGGGGAGCGAGTTGTCCGGAATCGCGGTACCCCTCGGGCGGTGATGCCTTAGAAGGTGAGTACATTTTTCCAGTGGATGACTTGCTTTCCAGAGGAGATCGACGCTCACATCTAGGGAGATGTGGAATTCTCGCAGTGGTGTGCACTGCTTGAGATATTCCCCTGGTGCTAAGTCCTGTCTGAATTCAAGGGAATGGAGTCCACCTACTGAATTTCCATAAGTGAACCGTATATTATTACTAGAACCCGGATTATATGCAAGTGCATAAGAGCATATTTTACCACGTTTTATAATTGATGCATATACAGTATAAGTGCATGAAATCACTAAAGTTTTTGAATTGAGTGCAAATATTTTAGTATTTCTTTTCTATTTATTGCATTGTACAACATGTTTGAAAGATTATTTTTATCTCTTTCCATTCTTCAAATTTTATCAATATCTTCAATTTTTCCAAGAAAATACTTTACCATTGAGTATCTGGGACATATTTTTAGGCACTGCATTTATTTAGGAGCATTTTAATGCATATTTTCAGGCATTTTTAAATGCATATTTTTTGCACTCATGAATGCATGCGTTCTTCATTTATTTGCGCTTATTTTTTAGTTTTACTGTACGTTTTCCTTTTCTTACGCATTAGGCCCAGTTCAGTACTTTTGATAGAGTATTCCTTTTTTTTTTACTTTGTATTCCTTTTACTTCGGAAGAAAATACCTACCTTTATAACTACTAAAATCCATTTCTGATCATTTCAATGCTATTCGAAGGCTAAAAACTCAAAATTTCCCTTTAGGAAATTCATTGTAATTCACAAATTTTATAACGTAAAAGTAAATATAGATTCATCGTGAGGCCCCAGGGTTGTTGCACTATCAGCTTTCCGATGTAAGCACTGCATGTAGTCAGGGCCAGAGCCGTCTTAATGCCTGGGCCCACCAGGGCATGGCCCGAAGATCCCGAGAGCAGAATGGGCCTCATTACAACGAGATCCAGTTAAAAATTTCGACATTCAGAATGCAAATTGGTTAGCAGGTGTGTCCAATCAAGTGGAACCCGAAACAAAAAACATAAAACCCTTTTACCCAGGGTAGGGCCGGAACTGGATAGGTAGGGTCCCGAGTGGAAAAATTTAGGGCGGTGAGAAAAAAGAACACCGTTATTAAATTACCGACAGAAAACGCAAAGTGCGGCTTATACAAAGAAATTAAAATTTCAAAATTTTATTTGATCGAAATTTATCATCTTGATTAGCGCCCCACAACGCCCCTAGCCGCGAGAAATGCTAATCTCGACAGAAGTTGCGAAGTGCGGCGTGTACGGTAAAACTAAAATTTTCAATTCGACCCTGTTGGGATGTAGGTGCAGTGCCCGTCGATTCTTTTCTTTTCGAAAAATAATCGTAATACACTCAAACCTCCAATTTCTTTCCTCCTCTCAGTCATTTTTCATGTATATTTTACAGTTGTTTTTTCAAACACGTATCTTAAAGATATTTTTCTAGTAATGTATGTCTAATGCATTTCGGCGCCTCTTCTCATTTGACGCCCTGTGCAACTGCACCGGTCGCACTGCCCTAAGACCGCCCCTGACCCCCCAGTAGCACAACGACATCGCCCAACATTCTGGTCTATGTCGTTGTATATCGGAATGGCCGCAGAATATCAGATGCTGTAACTATGAGTAGGGCCGTCTTTAGAGCATCATGAATCTCCCTCCCCCCCAAACCGGCCCGAGTGATTTTTCTGAGGCCTTACCAGGCAAAATCTCGAAAATTTCAACAAGTTCTCATTTTTGTGAGGCCCCTATTCGAAGCTCCCGGGTAGGCCCATACGTTAAGACGGCACTGACTATGAGATAGGACGATCTAGTCCAATATGGTGCAAATTATTTATTTACGCTATTAACCGATTAAGTCCCCAATTTTTCAGTCGAGAACGAATTCCGTGTCGATAATCTTTGCTTTCAGGGAAAACAACTTTTGGAACAAAATAAATTATTTTCTTTAAATAATTGAAATTTTCGCACTTTTCGATCTTGTAATTTCAATGCAAGATTGTATAAATCTATATTGTGAGACCAACGTTTTCACTCTGATGTTTACTTAGATTACACACATTCTTAAGCAGGTTCTACCATTAGTGGGGAGGGAGGGGAGTTGGGAGTAGCCACTGGTTTATTGGAGGTTTGGGGGAGGGGAAGGACACGCGGAATATTGTGGAAATAGTGCAGAGACGTTTCGTTAGTGATCTTCACAAAGTAATTCAAATTAATAGAACTCGACTAAAGCATCTTACAAAATTCTTGTGGTTTTTTTTTCAAATTGATCCCCTCTTTCCCTCCCCCCTCCTCCCATTGTGCACACCCAAGGGCCTCTAGCCATAGGATATTTGATGGGCCCCTGATAAGATTTTACACAGGCCCCACCCACCAATAGTGACTCTATAGTGTGGGAAAATAACAAAAAAGAGTAAAAAAATCGCCCTGCACATTCGGGCTCTGCAGAAATACCTACTCCACCTTTAATATTGGGGGAGGGAGGGCCCATCTTCATGGCACTTCCGCCCAGGCCCGTCTTAAGAGCATCATGCCCCCCTCCCCGGCCAAGTGATTTTTTTTTTGAGGCCCTACCTGATAAATTCTAGAAAATTTCAAATAGATCTCATTTTTCTGAGGCTCCACTTCTCTTGAGGACCCCAGACCGTGCCCTGGTGGGCCCATGCGTTGAGACGGCACTGCCCCCGCCTCGGGCAAAGTGATTCTTCTGAGGCATCTACCTGGTTATAAATGCCTGCCTATCAATTTACGTGCTTACCCTTGAAAAATTTAACCTGATCTTATTGTCTACAGCAGTGTTTCCCAGAGTGGGCAATATCGCCCCCCGGTGGTCGATGGAATGGTCCAAGGGAGCGATAGAACCTACTGATTTAACATAGGATCCTATGGGTTTACTTGAGTTGGGGAGCGATGAGAGGAAAAAATTTCTGTCATTAATCCTTAAATTTCTATTTTCTGTGAAATTATATCTGTCATTAATCCTTAAATTTCTATTTTCTGTCAAATTATATCTGTCATTAATCCTTAAATTTCATTCACTCTGAAATTATTTCTTTCATTAATACACAATTTACAATTTTTTTTCTCTCGAAATTTTCCAACATTCGATAACAGTAGGGTTTATGGCCGGCCATAAAAGTCACAGAGAAACATGGATATCATTAAAGCCGGGTTTTCCTAGGAATAGGTTTGTTGCGCAGCGTGAACCGAATTAGACTATTTCGCGCCGACAGAAACGTGTTGCATAATCACGCTACGCGTTTGTGTTTTCCTAGCGAGGCGCATCAGATCAGGGCGGCTATATAAAGTACACTGCTCAAAACAATTAGGTGAGCACATGGTTTTAACAAAATTACGCAAAGATGTATACCGATAAGTAACATAAAATGAATCATCCATAATTTAAAGCCTAGCAGGAAACGGAAGAAGAAAACTTCATATGCAAATCAAAGTTCATGACGTCAAAAACCAGAAAAAGGAGATAAGGGCAGAAATCGGGATGTTGCAGAAACGTATGTTTTACTGCCGTAACTGTGATTTGCAACATGATTGGAGCCAAGTGCTGTTTACAGACGAGTCCCGATTCAGTCTGGAGTGTGACACCCGACGTGTTCTAGTATGGAGGGACAGGGGCACTCGAAATAACCCCGCATTCGTTCGTGAAAGGTCACAATACAGACGAGCTGGTTGGATGGTATGGGGTGGAATCCGCATAGGCGGACGTACGGACCTGCATATCATTCGGAATGGCACTTTGACGGCCCGAAGGTATGCAGACGAGATACTGCGACCTCATGTCATCCCTTACGCTGGAGCCATTGGAGATGCCTTTGTTTTCCAGGTTGATAATGCCCGACCGCATAGAGCTCGTCTGGTGGAGAACATGCTTGAAGCTGAAACAATACAGCGTATGGAATGGCCAGCGTGCTCTCCTGACCTGAATCCAATCGAGCATGCTTGGGACATGCTCGGACGACGCATTGCTGCGCGACCAAGGCCACCTGTTACTGTCCGAGACTAGCAGATTGCACTTCTTGAGGAGTGGAACAGTATTCCCCAAAGTCTCATCGCATCCATGGCAAACAGGTGTGCAGCAGTCTTAGCTGTTCGAGGAGACCACACGCCCTATTGAAACTCATGCATCATGTCTAAACAGTACTTTTTTTATCGTTTACATGTAACCAAATTGTTGCCCTAAATCATCTTTTCATGTTTTTTCCATATTTTAAAAGAATTAAAGCTTAATTCCAAAATTTTTTACGTCTTTTTTCCGTATTGCGCGTTGATACGGGTGTACTATCCATTGTATGCCAATACGTGGCTGTCTCGCACGGTTTTCTTCACTTTTTTTGCTTGCTCCCCTAATTGTTTTGAGCAGTGTATATGGCTTTGGCGCATCAGCTACTCTGTCGTCTGCATGCTCCGGTTTGAAAGGAAGGAAAAGAAAACACACAAGAGTGAAGAGAATATCGGCAAAACCGCGGCGCGCGACGCATTTGACTCCTCCAGAAGCAGTTGGCAAATCGCGCCCGACGTAAAGCGCTGTCGTCAGGCGTATTGCGCTCTGTAGGAAAACAGTCATGCTGCTGCTTTTCTTACTGGTGAGTGGACGGCGTGTCGCGCTGGGCGAATCACGTTGCGCGCGGCACAGGAACCCTGCTCCTAGGAAAACCTGGCTTTAGCTTTAGCATGCCATCGTCATTTGTACTGGAGCTATTGATGAGATGGGTGGTTTTCCTACCGTCCACATTCATTGGTCATAAACACAAGGGCCACCAAATCATATAGGGACAATTTTTTCCCTTTTTTTTTAAAAATCGGTTTTGTTTATTTTTGTGAAACATTTTTAGAGCAAAGAATTAGCAACCATCATCATATCTTTCTCCTCCACGCCATCTCGTCATCTTTGTAGTTCCATTTTTTTTTTTTTTTTTTTTTGTATTCGTCCTTTGGAGAAAGACATTGTTTGGCGAGTTTTTAATACAGATCGTGGTGTGAAGTCCTGTTTCCCACGGTGCACATCGCTTGTACGGGCGGGTGAGGGGGGGGGGGGGAGAGACTAGCCGACAGTTTATGAGATGAAACGAAAACTTGTCGTCCCTGACCAGTCTTTTTCATTTGGTCTTTGGAGTTAGTATTTGTTCGACGTAGCCTAGATAAACCATGGATAGATTTATTATCAGAAGATCAATCACTGTGAATTAGTTGCCTGATCCGGTATCATCATCTAAAAATATTCGCCAAGATTCAAGTACGACATCTGCGCTCAAAACACGGAAATTTTTCATTTACAGAGATTGGGAAGACCATTTCGTTGGCCAAAATGCGGATGTAAAAGGAGTTCAGTGCCTTATATGCTACGCTTCGCTGGCGGGTTTTCGGAAAGCAAATTGTAAAAGACACTGTGAGACTCACCATAGGACATTTGCAATGTAATATCCGGAAAAGTCGGAAGCAAGATTCCTGAAACTTCAAGAATTGAAATTTAGTTTTCCGTGACAACAAAAATGCTTCATTGAAGGTGGTGTTATTGATACTATCAAATTATTTGGGGCGCGGTAGCCCAGGTCGATAAGATACTCGCCTGAAGTACTAAAAGATGTTTAAAGGTGTCGCGAGTTCGATACCCGGTTCGTCCTCGTCAGAAACTTTCCTGACGCAGGGTACAACAGAAACGGCGACATGACCACAAAAAAAACGATTGCTACCGCAGGGAGTCCCACACACCGTGGGTTAGAGCACCAACCTCTCGGTGAGTATGAAAAAGGCTGCCGTGTTCGGAATCGGCAATATATTGTATGTCCCGGTCTAATTAGCCCTCGTGTGCAGAAAATAACCGTGGTGCGACAAAAAAATGGTCAGCAAAGTATCAACTGAGATTTCGATCAAAGTTTCCAAGACAATTTCCCAACATGGTTTACCTTTTACGAATGGAGGAGTGGCCAAAAATTGCATAGTTCTTGCAGTTGACACCGTTATACCAGAAAAATGTCACAAAACCATGGTTAATGCTGCTGAGAATATCACTCTGAGTGATATTACTGTTGCAAGATGATTTGATGCCATTGCGTCTTCCATCAAGACATCAATGCTGGAAAAACTAAAAAAACATGCGCATATTTTTCTTTAGCTCTACACGAGTCCACCGATTATGCATCGGTTGCAAAACTCATTAGCAAAATAAGCACGTGCGTAGGGCATCAGTACTAAAAGAGCACCACAAAATGGTTTTTTTAAATATAAAATTTTTTCTCAACATCGATCATCCCATAGAAGATCCTAAAATTGTAAGAACACTTGATTGTATAGTTGAAGATCATTATCACAAGGATGGTACAAAAGATGAGGAAACTAATAATATTGCAAACTGGACTTCACACATTATTGCTGAGTTTTTCGATTAGCTTTTCACAATTTTCATAAAGTACGCACAGGGCTGTCTTAACGTTATCATGCGCCCACGTACAAATCGATTTTTCTGAGAGAGGCACTACTACCTAACTAAAAATTCCTACCAACATATTTGCATATTTACTCTTCAAAATCGGAACCAGATCTAATTGTCACTTGACACCCCGGTACCAGAAGTGCCCAGATTGGCCCATGCAGTAAACCAAGTTCTACAGAATAAGGGCGGCATGATTTTTGTGGGTCATTAGTGGATCAACTGTGTCGTTTGATCTATAGAAGTAAAAGAAATGCTACCCGGAGTAAATTACAAACTTGAGAATGTATCTAAAAGAAAAAATACCCAATATAACGGCGATTCGTCAGAAAAAAGGGGAAATTGTTTTTTCGTCTTAGTCTTAAAGAAAACGTATTCTATTACATTCATTTTTTTTTCATTATTTCAGGAGCGCGTTGATAGCCTGGATCGTAATCAAACACGATCCATTGGGAGGGAATGACATTTAAATTAATTTTACAAAATTCATAAATTGTTAATAATAATTAGCGCGTGGTCCATCTGCTGACACTTCATCGTGCCTCGAATCATATTGAACAGGCATAAATTTTTGTCATACTTTTGAAGCGCTTCATCATCTCTTTATCAAATATACGTTGCAATTCGATAACTTTAATCATTTTTCGATTTTTTTTTATTGCTGTTTTTGTTTAATTAATGTAAATTAATAGAAGTAAGGAAGTGGAATTCCATGGACCAGCCCAAGGGTGAGGCTGACAGGCATTATCGTTTATCGTCTTAATTGCATCATGGGCCCCCGAGCCAAGGGATTTTTTGGAGGCCCTACCTGAAAAATTCTCGAAAACTTCAACTACGTCTCGTTTTTCTGAGGCACCTGTTCTCTAGAGACCCTTCGAGATTGGCCCGGTGTGGTGGAGGCATGCATTAAGACGGCACTGCCTAAGGTTCACACAAGGCTTCTTTTTCAGTTGTGAATCTGGTAACCCTATCTGAAGACCACATAATCCGCATTTTCACTTATTTGTTCGATCATCCATATTGTCCGAATTTTTTTTGTGGAAAGAAATAATTATTTTTTCTAAATAAAAAAATCGATTACTGCAAATCTACGAATTTTGTTGCCGAAATTTTCGTCTCATAAAAAAATTTTTATGCTAAAAAGTAACAAAAAGAAAACTCTCTCTCTCTCTCTTTTTTCATCATCTCATGAGTTGCCGGAAATTTCGAGATTAGATGGCGGCACCAACAGTACATAAATCAAGACTCCATCGAGCTTATATTACTTACTGAGATATAAGTAAAGTAAATATTTACTTATAGCTCAGTGATATTGCTGGAGAGCGGCCCTGGGCTAACGAGAAGCTACGGCTTTCTCATGGCCCCCACAAGGGGTGGGCTGACAAGGCTACAGCCCTGGGGCACGGGGTGATTTTAATCATTTATTTTGTTTTTTCACGCTATAAATTCATCCTGAAAGGGCCCCGTGAAAGTCTGGTCGGAGGGGGGGGGGGCCCGTAAAAGATTTCAGCCTAGGGGGCCCTGCTTCAGAATGTGGGTTCCATGGGCTTTCTCGTTATCCCCGGTCCCCCAATATCTTTCGTCGGAACATCGCGTGACTCGGTGAAAACAAACACGATCCCCCGTTATTTTCTTATGGCATCCACAGGCATTTAAAACAATAAATGGAAGAAATAATTTCAGCATCGATGAGATAATTTCAGAATTAATGAAAGAGACAATTCCAGAATTAATGAGATATAATTTCAGAATTAATGAGATATAATTTCAGAATTAATGAGATATAATTTCAGAATTAATGAGATATAATTTCAGAATTAATGAGATATAATTTCAGAATCAATGAAAGAAATAATTCCAGCATTAATAAAAAATAATTTCAGAATCAATGAAAAAAATAATTTCAGAATCAATGAAAGAAATAATTCCAGCATTAATAAAAAATAATTTCAGCATTAATAAAATAAATAATTTCATGATTAATAAAATAAATAATTTCATGATTAATAAAATAAATAATTTCATGATTAATAAAATAAATAATTTCAGCATTAATAAAATAAATAATTTCAGCATTAATGAAAGAAACAAATCCAGAATTGATGAAAGAAATGATTCCAGTATTAATGAAATAAATAATTTAATCTTTTTTCACCTTTATATAGATGAGTTCTCTATCATTTTAAAATCCAATATTTAGAGAATGAACTGTCTCTTCCTTTTGTACGGGCAAATTGCCAGGCGGGAACTTTGTTTTCATCGATGCACGTGATTTCCTTGCATTTGATGTCGCTGCAGTCGCGGCGGCTGGATGCTCCCTCCGGTAATATAAGCTCGATGCAAGCCTCAGAATCACTGTCGTCTGCTTCTTTCCAGGTTACTTGTTTTGGACATCTCCTTATGTCCTGAAAAAATTACTGATCTGGCAGTTTGAAGTTCCAGTTCTGTTTGTGAGCTGAGCTTGTAGGGAACCGAACAAACCGTCTTCTTGTCTGTCGTCTGCTCATTAAGAGGCTCTTTGTTTTGGACGTCTCCTTATGCTCAAATAAAATAACCGAACTTATAGTTTGAATTTCCAGTTCAGTTCACGAGCTTTGTTTATAAGGAACTAAACGGAATAAAGAATATAGTTTTTTTACTTAAAACTTCACTATCACCACATGAGTCACTTTTAAATCTGAGATTAGATGGCAGCACATTACTATAAAGTGTAGTGTGGAAAAACTCACTTTTTACGATCTTACCGGTCGTCTGCTTGATTGGAGATCATTTGTTTTGGATGTCCGCTTGGATCTTGAAAAAATTACTGAACTGGAAGTTTGATCTTTCAGGAATAATTTTGATAATAATTTTTGATAATAATAATTAATTAATAATTTTGATCTTTCAGTTTATAAACTTTTATAAGGAGCAAAGCTGAATGATAGAATTTAGTTTTTATACCTGAGCTTCGTCATCACCACTTCTGATTTTGAAAGGACCAACAATATTTTTAAAAATGAATGTCTTAAAGTATTCTAGCTTATTAAATTAATTTTAATTCAATTAAAATTGTAGGTGGCATTGTGAATTCACACTGCAAATGCTGCAAGGCAAAAAAAAAGAGAAAAAAAACTGCTATTGGTGGACGGAGTAACGTTTCGAGTTACCCGGTATACACGGGGCACATTACTTCCTAGACACAATATGTATATAGGACGTACTGGCCTAGCGGGAAGACTGGATGAGTTTGTCGCACCCACGTCCTACAGCTAGGCTACCAGAACCAGAATAAAAATTTTAAGGGGATGCCTGGCCCTTATGCGGGTCATATATTCCCCATACAGGCTGGGGGCCCGTCGCGTCCCCCTGATGAAGGGAAAGACAAGTGAGTAATGTTTGTGTTTTTATGTAGTGAATGTATGTGGGAGGAAAGGTCATCATCATCATCATTATTTTTTTTATTTTTTTTTTTGTCATGTTCGGGAGAAGATTTTTCGATTAAATTAATGGTTCTTGATTTTAACACTTTTGCAGAAAAAATGCCGGCACAACCTCAGATGTTAGTGTTAACATGAGAAGTGAGATAGCGAAGTTGAAGCTGTGAAGAAAAATTTTTTTTTTCGATGGTACAATGCGACATTCGATTTTTTGGCAAAACCAGCTGTGGTGCAGGAGAGCCTGGGAGGTGAGAAGAAAAAGAGGGAGATAGAGAAAAATATATCAGTATGTTAGGGGAGGGGGGAAGAAGGTGACAAAGGAAAGGGGGGGAGAGAAAGAGAAATGAAGAGAAGGTGGGAGACACTGCAAGTGACTCAGTTGTACACTTATCACAATTGAAATGAGCAAAAACAATTAAGAGCGGGGGTAGAACGATGGAAAGCCGAGAGAACTACGATTTTCAGTGCTGCCATCTATGAGGGTTCAATCGGACTAGGTTATGTCCCAGCCGAGATCAGCAAACTGCCTTGGATGACGATATTTTCTTCGTTCACCGGGGTCGTAGTCAACGATGGCCCGTATGTGAGCGTGTTCAGATTCAAGCATACGATTGAATTGGGTTTCATTCAGTTGGAGAATATATGGAAGGAGAAGTGGGAGATCCAGATCTGAACGTATGTTCACGTTCCTAATGAAGCGTGGTGCTTGTAGAAGGCGACGTAAGGCTTTATTTTGTTGTTTTTGTAAAATTGTGATGTTACCCTTGCGGGCCACTGTCCATACTGGGGATGCGTACAGCATTGTGGGTCGAATTATGGATTTAAAAAGGATAAGTTTATTTTTAACGGTGAGTTTAGCGTTTGGGAAGGTTATTTTATTCACAGCTAGGCTAGGCTTTGTTGAGGCCTTAAGCCGGGTTTTCCTAGGAGCAGGTTTCCTGTGCAGCGCGCAACGTGATTCGCCCAGCGCGACCCGCAGTCCACTCACCAATAAGAAAAGCAGCATGACTGTTTTCCTACAGAGCGCAATACGCCTGCCGACAGCGCTTTACGTTGGGCGTTATTGGCTGACTCCTTCTGGAGGAGTCAAATGCGTCGTGCGCCGCGGTTTTGCCGATATTCTCTTCACTCTTGTGTGTCTTCTTTCCCTTCCCTTCAAACCGGAGCATGCAGAGGGCAGAAGCTGATGCCAAAGCCATATACTTTATAGCCGCCCTGATCTGATGCGCGTCGCTAGGAAAACACAAACGCGTAGCGTGATTATGTAACACGTTTCTGTTGGCGCGAAATAGTCTAATTAGTCTAATCAAAATAGTCGGTTCACGCTGCGCAATAAACCTATTCCTAGGAAAACCCGGCTTTAGAGGCCAGATTTTTCACTGGTGCCTCTATAAAGAATTAATAGTATGAAAAAACAAAAATTATATAAGAAACTAGGCTGAAGCCTTTCAGCTCCCACAGAGGCCGTACGACCTGTGCAGCCACATGGGGCACCTCTCTAGGAAAAGGTGAAAAATCCGAATTTTAAGGTAAAAAAAAATTTGTTGAACTGAGAAACGTCATCGGAGGCACCAAAAATTTATCCCGCACGGACAGAGATTTCTTTCTCTTTTCTGCCCCTAACCATTTGTACAAGGCCACCTTAAGACCATCGTAGACCCGGGACGACAACTACAGCTTTGGTCAGCTGTGTCAAGCAAGCATTTTGGCACCCTCTTGTAATGTTGAAACAGAGTTGGAAACAATTCAGAAAAGAAACCATAATCGGTATGTTCTTAACTAGGGACGGTCCCTTGGCCGTGCGACCTGCGCGGGTGTATGGGGCACCGCCAGGTGCGGATCCAGGTCGAATTGTGTAAGTTCGTTGGATCGTCCCGTATTTTACGGGACAGGAAAATTTCCAACATTATTCAGTTCTTACCTGTCGCCACTGCGGTGGTCGAGTTATCATAATGACGGACTCGCATCGCGAGGGTCCGGGTTCGAACCTCACCGCACCGCAGTGGTGGTCGGCTGAAGTTAGTTTCTTGTGGTTCCCAACTTCGAGGCGCAAATGCGAGCCGATCTCCCCATTAAAAAGTCTCGCCACAGAGAGCAACAGGCCTACAACAATAAATTATTCATCATTACACTTCACTCATAGTTAGAAAAACTGCTGGCAGATGGTAGCACTACACATAACAAACATTACACAGAAACAAACTTCACGGCAGGTTTCACTACACGCACATTCCCGCATGTACCAATTCGTCATAGGTTCCGCAGAGGAATATGAACGAGATGCATGTGTGGTTTAGTAGTAGGTCTTACCTATCGCCCCCACCCCTGGATCCGTTCCTGAGTAAAGGCTTCAGCTGCTGCGAATGGAGCAGAGGCAGAAATATTCAGTTGGAAAAGAAGCTGAGCCAGACATCTTAAACTGCGAAATGAGTGGAGGCAGCTCCGAATGGAGCGGAGGTACAGGCATCTTCAGCTGCGAATAAAGCCGATGCAGACCCATGTGACTTTGTTTTCTGAAATTAGTGAAAACTGTGACAATAAGTGCATTTATAACAGGGCTGTACGTGGATTTATACGACTCATCACGGAAGCCCCTGCGAATCACATTTGGGTCGTCCTCCATAATCTCAAGAGAGCCTGGCTGTTAGTGGATTTGTACGACACATCTTGCAAGCTCCTGCACAACAACTTTCGGACGTCACTCATAGTTCAAGAATCCCTGGATGTAAGTGAATTTGTTCGACCCACCGCGGAAGCCTCTGGCAAACAAGTGCTGGTAGTGATCCCCAGCTCATCATTTATGACCCTCCTCGAAAATCCCTGCCAATCAAGTTTGGGCTCGGTTTGGACCCATAGCTCGAGTCCCTGGCTTAGTGGATTCGTACGACCCTTCTCGGAAGCCCTGCGAATTAGGTTTCAGTCGGAACCACCCAGCTCAGAGTCCTTGGTTGTTAATCGATTTGGACTGTTTGGATTTGTACCCATCTTGCGAGCCCAGCGACCCAAGTTTGGGTCGTGACCCATAGGTTAAGAACCCCTGGTCTATGGCGATCAAGAGTGACCATAAGAGTGTGTAATAGGGTGGAACGCAAAAGGGTGTTTTTTTCACTTTTTTTGGAAATTGATGTTGCCTTAGTATTATCCAAAAGATGCCTTTCAAGGTTTTAAGAAGTTATACCAAAATCTAGGAAAATATTTCAATATCTTGAGGTTCCTCACAGACCCTAAAGTTTCGAGCAAAAAGACTTTTCCAAGTACATATTGAAAAAATCCTTCCAAACATAAACGAAGTTGATGAGTTTTAAAAAGCATTCTCTAAAAAAAGAAAAACATTTAATTTAAAAGTTATTCAGTACATGAGAGGCAAAACTGAATATATATATATATAAACCCAGAGAAATACTCAACAAGTTAAACTGTTATCACACTGTTATTACATTTCACTTTTTTGCAAAATAGGCCGATTTTTTTTTCAAACGATGGAAGTGTACTCCTTGATTACATTATGGCTTGAATGAAGCCTTCACGACTACTGATGTCACGGTTGCTGATACAGCAAGAGATGCTTCAGTTACGAGTCGTACGCACCGTTAAACTGCTTGTGTGTGACACGAAAAATTCGGTATAGATGGAAAAGCAGGTTCAGATAATTTTTGTGGGTCCATTTCCTGATTTTTTATAATAGGTGGTTCAGTCACTCGCACTTGATCCCATGCACATAGCTCCGAATAGTGCTTAGCAGAAAAGTTTATTTTCGGAACATGGAATGTACAGATTTCTGCTTCTGATAATCCTTCATTTCTAATTTTCAGAATTCTTTTGATTCTCAGTTCCTTGGAAATGAGATTCTCATTTGAGAGTAATGAGAGCAATAAATTCTCTGGGTGGGTGTAGAAGTTTTTCAACACAATCTAACTAGGATCCCATGTTATACCCGTAGCTTCTACCGCCCCCCGGGAACATTCCATCGTCCCCCCCCCCCCCCAGGGAGCATTAACGCCCACGTTGGAAATCACTGATTTAGATGCTTCACAAGATGCCTTAGAGGTAACTCATTAAAGTGAAAAAGATAAATAAGACATTGCGAGGGATGGCCTATTTCTTTCTCTATTAATTTGATAACACCATTTTTATAACCAGTATTGGTAACAGTCTCGTCGCATACGATCGCCATCAATTCCTTCGTATCAAAATCTTGTTTCAAAAAGTCTAGGATTGATGACTTTATATCCCTTGTTCTACTACTCTCTTGGAGTTGCGTGACCGAGATAAATTGACTTGGGTTCCTGCATTATGCTTATATGTTCTTCAGATATGGAAAGAATCACCTTCTTTGACATTAGCTAAGGTTTTGTCTTTTCGACCATCAAAATATATTCCTCGCACATTTTGTTCCAGTAATTTTACCTTGCAAAAGATGGTAGAACTTCAAAAGCAAATGAAGTACTTGCTTCGGCACCGATTGATGGACCAGCTTCAATTACTGGTAGATAGAAATACGAATTTCAACGATAAATTGTGTTTTGGCTAGATCACTTTCTTCAGAATCGTTTGAGTTTTCAGTGGGTGATGAACTATGTATTTCCGCCGTTTCTTCTTAAGATGACTTCAAATATGGGATACCATTTTCATTTTCCTTTGTTCACTGTTTTTAAATTTCTTCGTTGTTAGGACATCTACTCGACCAATGGCCATCTTGCGTGTGCTTCTTTGATCTTGCAAGAAATCTTGCTCTAAATTTGGGACCTTTCTCCACTTGTCACACTTACAGTTTTCAAAATCACATTTGCATGCTGTAATGTTGAACAATTTTCGTATTGAAAAGATACCAAAAGTTCAACTTGAAAGTTTGAGAATCTTTCTTTGCTTTCATATTTTTCTGAAGATTCTTGTATTTACAGTAAAAGTCTTTGAAAATTTTGCGTATCCATTGGTGAGAAACCGTAGGAATTGAAGCAGTTTTCCAAATATTTTCTATGTTTGGCAAGATAATTTCAAGAATATCTGCAATAGCTGGATCTTTTCTTGATTGTTGTGCCTTCATATTGCGTTGAGTCAGCAAATAACTAAGCTTAACATCACCATAGGTGGGCGAGACCCGAGAATCCCACTCTTTAGGATTTCCTAAACTGTCACAACAATAAAAGCTTCTGGTCATCATTTTGACTGCTATACACCCTCTCAGTTAAGGGGGAAGATTGCAAATGAATACTGAAAACAATGGGAAAACATCGAAGTCACTGAATGAATCACGTGTTCAGAGGAATAGGAAAGCCTCCTCCGCGGTGACATGTTACAGAATTCCACACGTGCGTAAAACTTTAGGGGCGATGAGGAACCTCAAGAAGTTTGAATTTTAGGGAAAAAAAATTAGGAATGATATTTCGTCACATAAAGGCATATTTTAAATTCTATTACAATGGCAATTTCCAAAAAAAAAATTTCGTTTCGCTCTAGTGTGTAAGCATGTGACTGACCATGGAATGAGTGTGGGACAAGGTCGATGAGCGATAGAAATAGTGACTTAGAACATATAGAAAGCAGTTGAGTGACCAAAGCAATGAGGAGTCACATGATCGACAATAAGAATGTTGTACTGAGCAATGGACCAAGTCAGTAAATGACCAAAAGATGAGAGAGATGAGAGATGAAAAGATGAGAGATAGATGACACGAGAATGATAGAGACCTAGAAAGTGTGCAAGCATAAGAGTGAGCCAAAGAGTGACGTAGAGAGTGTGTAAGTATAGGAGAGTCCCAAAGCGTGACCCAGAGAGCAGAAACTAAGTCAGTGAACGACCAAAAGTATGACCAAAAAAAAAAGTGATCAGGGAAATGTGCCAGCATGGCAAGTCATGGAAAGAGTGACTTTAGAGACAGAGAGAGAGATAGAGAGGCGTGTTTTTTTGGGGGGACATAACGACCTATAATAACCCAGGACCGTTAATTTGAGGAATGAGTGATCAAATCGAATGTCGCATTTAGCAATCGATTTCAGCATTTAGGAATAGAATTTAACATTTAGCAGCGTAAATCCGAAAATGGCAACATAACTTAGAATCTAGCAAAATAATTTAAAATTTGACAATAGAACTTAAAATTCAGCAATGAAATTTAGAATTTATCAATAGAATTTAGCAAATAGAATGTAGGAATAGCATTTAGTAATCGAATTTAGCATTTAGCAATAGAATGCAGCATTTAGTAATTGAATTTAGCAATCGAATGTGGCATTTAGCAGCATAATTCTGAATTCAAAAACATAACTGGTAATTTATTAATATAATTTTATAATGTTGTAACAAATAGAAAAAAAAACCGTTTTACCCGCATTTAAAGCTGTTTTTCGCCCCAAATTTCCTCCGTTTTTCGGATATTTCAGTGAATGTTGTACTTAGAAACATGGATTTTTTTTCTTCGTTGGCATCAGGAGAGACAGGGGAAACATCTTCTTAATTGGGTTTCGGGGCGCACGGTGACAGTATAAAAAGTTACACTCACGTTATTTTGGTACTTTTTCTAATTGGAAGTATACCTCTTGGATCAACGGTTCGCCATATGCCCTGCACCCTGTATATAACATACTTAAATCCTTTGAAGACGAAATGCGTTGGGTTTGATGATGTAGTAATGACAAATATATGAGAGACATTCTCAGATACAACAGATTTCACTGTTTAAAAGCGTATTTGGTAACATATTGTCAATGCCGTGAGGAATTCAATCGAAAAAAAGCAGTTACAGTGAAACTAGAATTTTCATATTTGCGAGAAATATATAGGCTACGTGTGGAAAAGTTTTATATAAAGAATTGTAGAATTAATTATGAATAATTTTAATACACAATATCTTATCGATGTGAAGATCGTTAATCCTGTGAAGAGTAAGTATAATTTCAAATCTGGAATATTATTCCCCGCATTTAATGCAGAATTTTTATCAGCTCTGAAATGATTTCTTTCATTATCGGGAACATAATGATGTGTGCAATAAATCTGTAAATCGCAGTGCTGCCATCTATACGAAAATCAGAGGGCGGCGAATTTTGAGTAATGGGTGACCAAGGAAGTTAGTAGAATGGGAGAAGGGTCACACAAAATTTGTTTTTGCTTACGAGCGGCGAAACTAAAAACCGCCCGTAAGGAGGCTTATATATGCCTCTGCTAGAGATATATAGGGATTATGTGTCGGGGAGTGAGTGACCTAACGAGATACCTACGGTGTGTTTGCGAGCATGTAAGTGACCGAGAGAACAAACGACCAGATCAGCGAGTGAGAAACTTATTGGAAACAATGGGAGGGCTTAGAGAGATATAGATGGTTTTTTTTCTCAGCCAGTGATATCAAGGAAACAGTTATTTTCCGGATATTATGCTGAGGTGAGCTCGGAAAGAAAAGTCATCACGTCTCCGCCGGGACTCGAACCCAGGCCCTCTTGCATACCGGGCAAGCATGCTACCATCTACACCACTGGAGACACATGAATCTGCCTTCCTAATTTCACGCACTGTGTCGTGAGGCGCTGAAGTAGAGGCATTAGTAGCGTCTCTTAACTTCAGGAAATGGCTTCAGGAACAGAGGCTACTAATGCCTCTACTTCAGCGCCTCACGACACATTGCGTGAAATTAGGAAGGCAGATTCATGTGTCTCCAGTGGTGTAGACGGTAGCATGCTTGCCCGGTATGCAAGAGGGCCTGGGTTCGAGTCCCGGCGGAGACGTGATGACTTTTCTTTCCGAGCTCACCTCAGCATAATATCCGGAAAATAACTGTTTCCTTAATGGGAGGGCTGATAACATTTGTGGGTGGGGCGTAGTGAAACCAGGGCTGTTTTAAGAGTATCATGGACCCCGGGCCAAGTGGTTTTTCAGAGGCCCTACCTGGTAAATCCTAGAAAATTTCAACCTGATCTCATTTTTGTGAGGCCCCCCCCCCCGGGCCGTGCCAGGGTGGGCCCATGCGTTAAGACGGCACTGTCTGAAACCTATGTTACAGGCATAGGAACTTATGGAGATGTTGGCAAATATAATGAAGGGGGTCTCTGGGCTTATGAGTGCATACACGCTTTTGCCAAAGGCGATCATGAGCGACCCAAAGATTTTGCAAGCATGTGTGTGACCTAGAGAGTGTGGGACTAGGTCGGTGAGTGATCGTTAGAGTGAGAGCTAGAGCATGTGGAGAGCACGTGAGCGACTAAAAATAGTGAGCAGTAATATGATCGAAAAGAATGACGCAGAGAGCAATTGACTAAGTCGGCGAATGACCAAAAGAGCGACCTACAGATTGCACGGGAATGGGAGAGACCTAGAGAGTGTGTAAGCATAGGAGTGACCAAAAGAGTAACCTTGAGAGTGTGTAAGCATAGGAATGACCAAAAGAGTAACCTTGAGAGTGTGTAAGCATAGGAGTGACCCAAAGAGTAACCTTGAGAGTGTGTAAGCGTAGGAGTGGCCAACAGAGTAACCTTGAGAGTGTGTAAGCATAGGAGTGGCCAAAAGAGTAACCTTGAGAGTGTGTAAGTATATATAGGAGTGACCTAGAGAGCGAGGGACCAGGTCAGTGAACGACCAAAATATTGACCAGAAAATGTGACCAAGGAAGTGTGCAAGCACGGCGAGGGATGGAAAAAGTGACTTTAGACACAGAGGCGTATTTGCGAGTGGAGGGAAGGCATAACGACCCAGGGCGGTTAATTTGAGGGATTAGTGATCAAGAAAACTAATTAAAGCAAATAAGACCAATAATCAGACAGATAACATATTTTTACTGGCTAACCAACAAACACCTTTGACATCATTCGCAGGGTCCTCATCCATTTTCTACTTTGTTCATGGGCCCCCCCCCCCCACTACAGATCAAAGGCAGGTTCTGCTAGCGGTGTCTTAATTGATACGTGCAGGGAGGGGACGAGCAGCACCTCAATCAAATTATCATAGACACAAAATATTCGTGAAAGATATATTTAATGCATAAGTCGAGGGTGAAAGGGACGGTTCCCAAAAAATATATTCTCGTTCCCGAACTAAACGAATCAGAGCAGGAGGGCCCCAAAAAATTTAATTTCTTCAGGAGCACCACAAAAATAAATTGTAAAAAAAATGTTGCGTAATTCAATAATTTTAGGCGCAATTGTTTGGTAAGGCTACGCTTGCCATATTTGCTCGAGAAAAATACGGGAAATTGGGCTACGAAATATGGGAAAATACGGGCCATTGCCAATTATCGCCAAAAATTATGCTGACAGTAAGCAAAGTCGCCAACTCATAATCGCAGGAAAGTCTTCAAACGCGGAAAATGAAGCCCCACTTCAAATTGTAGTGAATTAAAAAAAAAACATGACAAATTTGTAAGATGAATATTCTCGTTTGTAGTCGTAATTATCCTAATGTAATGTCTGAGTTGGAAAGACAACGATAATTTCAATCGTTGATTTGAAGAATAAAAAGCCAATTTGGCTTCGATTTCCGGGAAATACGGGACGTATGGTCACTTCAAGCATCAGTGGAAGGTCGATGTTTGTTTACTCATGTTTGTGACTGACAACAAACTTTTTGCGGTGACATGTAGTGAGTCTTTATGACAGCATCATAAGCTGAAGGAGGGGTATTGGGCTTTTATTATTGTAGTGAGGTGACAATCCCGGTTTCTTTGTTTTTCTCGCTGTCCCGACTTTTCTGCAGAAATGTCCCGGTTTTTCACGAAATTTCAACGAAGCTAACTTGACGTTTATTCTTCGAATCAACGATTAAAATTATCAAATTATCCCAACTCAGAAATTACATAGCGATAATTACAACTACGAATAAGAATATTTTTTTTACCTGATGGCTTCGGCGTCAACCCCCCCCCCCCCCCCAAACTCCTCCAATGGACCTAACTACTCGTCACCTCTTATTTAATTATCAAGCAAAATTCTTCAGGCACTGCGAATGCCTGCAAAATAGTCATTCAACTGCCAGTTTTCCGCTCTGATCTCGATAAGACTGCCATCATATACAGCATGATACTCCCGATACACAGCAATACATACATTATACACAACGATAGGCGATACACAATAAGTAATGCACCAGCATAAGCAGTGCATCACAATAAGGAATACACCACTATATGCAGTGAATCTCAACACGCAAAGTACCATCATCGGCAATAAAGCACAATAATACCACTATATGCAGTGCACCGCAATCAGAAATAAAGCACAAAACGCAATGCACCACCATCGGCAATACAGCAAAATAAGTAGTGCACCATGATAAGGAATGCACCCCAATACGCAATACATCACTATACATCGCAAGCACCACAATACACCATATAACTACTGAAATACGATAAGAAAGCAATGCACTATAATCAGCGATGCACAATTATTTGCAATGCACCACAATAAGCAATACAGCCCAATACGCAATGCACCACAATACGTAATAAGCACTGCATTGCAATGAGAAATACAGCATGCGATGCACTGTAATGCATAACAATACGCAACGCAACCGCAATAAGCAATGCACCAAAATAAGCGGCACAGCACGATACATCATACAATAAGCAATGAACCATAATAAGCAATGCATTAGAGTAAGCAATACAGCGCGCGATGCTCTACAATATGCACCACTATTTACAGTGCACCGCAATACACCATAAAACGTAATGTACCACAATAAGCGAAGCACCATAATATACGCAAAAGCACTGACTGCAACAATAAGCAATACATCACGTGATGCGCAATGCACCATCATTTGCATAAGAAATACGGCATATAAAACACGCAATGCACCAACCATCATAGGCAACACGGCACAATAAGTAGTATTCAGAGCACCGCAAAAAGCAATGCACCATAGGGGGGCACCCCATTAAGCAATACAGCACAGTACTTAATGCACCACATCGTTAATACAGCACAATAATTAGTGTACCACTATATTCGAAGCACCGCAATAAGCAATGCACCAACCATCATAGGCAACACAACGCAAAAATCAATGCACCACATTAAGCAATACAGCACAGTACTTGATGCACCGCATCGTGAATACAGCACAATACTTATTGCACCACCATCGGCAATACAGCACAATAATTAGTGTACCACTATATTCAAACACCGCAATAAGCAATGCACCACTATATTCAGTGCACCACATTGGTTGAAGTGCAGTGTCCGGTTCCTTTTCATTTATCGCCAAATGCGGCGGTGTGACTTCACTAGGCACACGCGGTCAAACGGTTCTTCAACCACGGTTCCCTAATAAATAAACTGACCATATTTTCTCGATGAAAATGCATACATATATTTAACAAATACGGGACAAAAAATTATCCCGTATTTTTGCGCTAAATGATTCTGTACTCATTTATTGGGGTAAGGGGCCGTTAAAGTATTACGTCAGCAAAACTGAGAACCACCACCACCCCCCCCCCCCGAAGATATATAAATTTTACGGTGAAAAAACATTTCTTTAATTATTTCATTACTATTTCAACTATTAAATCATTTTATTATTTAATTTCATCATTTAATTAATTCATTACTATTTTTAACTATTAAAACATTCAATTATTTCTCCCTGAAATGTTCAAAACCTGTTAACGAAATATCCTCTAAAAATGAGAATTATAATATTACAGAGAGAACAAACACACACACACACACAGATGATTGAATCAGTATATCTTTAATTAAAGAAACTTTATTTCTAAAGTAAAACCATAGCAATTGTATAATATACAACAATCAGGAGGTACAGCAGTTGTTTAATTGAATTGTTATAACTCGATTATAATAATTAATATTTAAATTATGACAACATCCAGTTTTCTGTGTGTCTTGTAATATTTAATTGCTATATGTAATTGATTTTGTTAATATTAATATGTTGTAATCGCTCTCTGCGGAGAGACTTTTTCAAATGAAAGACCAGCTCGCATTCGTGTCTTGAAGCTGGGAAACCACAGAAAACCAACTTCAGCTGGCTTTTAATTCTGTAGGTTTTTGACAGCACTATCACAAAAGTCTCCATTGAACTTCCAAGTTTCAAATGAAGAGCATACTGAAAAAAAAAAAATCGTGAACATTAATTAGTGAACATTATATAATTTTGTTGGGCAAAACATGATATGTCCAAAAAATGGCTAAACAACATGCTGACGAATGATATTATCATTTGCACTTGTGTGTATGAGTCATTCCTGACTTTTAAATGACAATGAAAATGCTTATATCTCAAAAATGTAATTTTGGAGTTCTGTGTAATTTGTAACCTTTGGCTACATTCTGATGCTCTATCTTAAGCGAATTCATGAATAAAGATTGCATCACACATCTAAATGTAGTGGTGTATTATCTCACAGGTTTCTTTTTCCCTTCACAAAGCAGCGGCAACAATAGTAACACCATCATGTTAGGGGGCAGGTGGTCCTATAATCCAATAAAGACACCAGCTGTCCCTAAAGGACAAAGGCTAGTGTACTAGTAGTTACATTACCTCACAGATATTTGAATTTTCTTTCTCATATGAAGTAGCACATCTCATACAGTATATCACCCATGCTTACTGTTCAACATTTTTTTTAATACTTTCATGGGTAAGCCCAGTTAATCAAGGTTCTACTCTATACTAGTAACAAATTTATGAAAAATAATCAGCTATTTATAGGGTGATTACAATTAAAAAGTTTCGATTCCAAAACTATGCAATAAGTACTGGGCAGAATGACTTGCAAATTTGCATGGATACTCCTGAAGCAATGGAAATTTCTATTGTAAAAGAAAAAAAAGTGGAAAATGTGCAAGTACATGATGCTATACTTGGCCAACAGTATAATCTATTTTGTGCAACCACATCATGGTTCCAACCCCCACATCATTTCGGCACTTCCACAGCATCAGTGTGTGGATAGAAGAACTTCTATCAAGATGCACATTGCAATACCAGCAAAGCAGCTGCTGAAGACCCATTTCGACAATAACAGGATGGCCGTCAGTTCACTTGACCTTAACCCTTGCAACTTCTGGCTGTGGGGGGTTCCTCAAAATGTTATGAACAGTGTTCGGATTGTAAACTTTGGTGAATTGAAAGCTTCATCCCCCTATATGTTAGAAGTTCCTCAGGAATATTTACGTTGGGGCGCATTTGGTTTAATAAAGGTGAATTGCAAGCGCATCCACAGCATGACCAAGGCATACTCTGATCTGTTGTTGAACAAGAATTTTTGTGCTTTCACCTCATAGCCAAACCATGGTGAACAACATATTAAACATTTCTTGAGTAAGATATACTTATTTGCTTGATTACTTCACTTTTTTGTGATGTTTTTGCGAATTATGTAATCACGTAACGTTATAATTAAGTTATTATTTTGCCATGACTGCCTACTGTTTCCATTCTGGTAGCAAGTTTTCCATGTGTAGGATGTCATTAATTTAACATTTTATTGTACTTTTCCCCCTGCACTTAATAAAATTCCATTTCTTCAGGAATATTCATGTCAATTTTCAAGTCATTCTGACAATCGTTCTTTTCTTACAGTGTTTTGAAATCAGAACCTTAATTATAATCACTGTATATCGTAAGTCATCGCTAATTTATCTGCATTATTTATGCTTCATTAAATACATTATATTCACCTAATTTTTATTATAGTTTTTGCGAAATAGCTTCCCAATGAGGCATACTGAAAGTAACTGGAGAAAAAAACATCTTTATATATATGATTAATAACAACATTAAAAGAATTTGTTCAAGCATAAAGTAATCCATTGAGAGTTTAGCAAAAAAATAATTAAATTGCAAAAGTTGGTTTTTGTGAAAATGTAAGTACTGGTTAGAAATATTTATTATTAATTAATATGGGAAACACTATTCTCATTAATGTAATTAACACTATGTACTAAAACATTTCATTTTAATTGATTGTTAGAAGTTCGAATGATTTTTCAGAAATTTCATTGTTTTTAACATTCATACAATTTAAACAAAAAAAACGGTTTAAACCAAGAAAACCTGGATTTTTGGGGTTTTTTTTTTCAAAACAGGCGGTTTTACAACATTATTACATCATTTTTTTAGAAGGGATTTTGGGATTTATTTACACATTTCACTATGCCCAATTGTTGTTGTTTTTGATAAATGAAGCACTTCCATTTCTAGTTCTCGGAGCATTGTGAATATTGTTGTAAAAACAGTTGCATACTGCAGCATTTGTAATATTTGGCAATATATCGAGGACTTGCTGCTCAATTAAAACCTATTATGGGAATTTTATGTGTTGGATTTGGTGAAAAATTAGGGGCTGAAGACTGCAATGCAACTGAGCTGAAGACAAATTTGTTGTCTGGTTAGAGATATCTGTCAAAGCCCAGCATATAAGTTGATTAGTGAACTGCATAGGAAATTGTAAATGTCTTGCCTGTGCATCAAAAACTAGTTTGCTCATTTAGGCCTGTTGCTGTCAGTGGATAGACGGCTGGACTGTTCAGCAGGAACATCAGCTTCCATTCAAGCGCCTCAAAGTTGACAACAGCAGAAAGCTAACTTCAGCCAGCTTCTCATCCCTGGTTTCTTTGACGGCACTATCACTGTAGTCTCTCCTGAACTTTCAACAAGTTTCGAATGAAGATCTTTCTGAAAGAAATAAGAAGTCAAGAATCTAATCACATTCATAAACCCACAATCATGAGTATCAAACATTCATAAACAGAGGGGTTATCTGAATGGACCCACATTTTTTTGAATTGGGAAACAGAAAATGGGTTAACATTATGGTTGGCGGCTACTCTACCTCCAGAGGCGGAGCAGTTTTTGATGTCCTGAGCACTGGTGTATGCAGGAAGGAGTGGGGGGGGGGGGAACTTCCGTGAAGCCAAGAGTATAGTGTCGTTGTGTTGGAAGAAATTTAAACCCCCTCCCCCCTTGAGGGTGAAAACAATTGTATCCCCCCCCCCACTTCAGAAAATTCTGCATACACTATGGTTGTGAACCCCCACCTGTTGTGAAAGCATTACAGACTCCATAGGGCAGACCCCCCTCTATCGCCGTGGATGGCAGATTCTCTAGCCCCTTCCACAATATCGGCAATGTCGTCCGTTGAAATGAATGTGCATGTCATGGGAATGGAATAATTGACATGGAAATAAATGAAAGGATAAGCACTGTGAAGGTTTGAGATTCACATGGGAAAGAGAGAGGAAGGAAGAAATAGCTTATCAGGAAATTAACTCTATAATGCCCAGATCGCCCGAAGTTGGCCGAGTAGGTTAATGCCCATAACCGCCTCAAGTCAACCCAGCTGGGGGTATGGGTATGTTTTGGTGGGCTTTTGTCACCAACGGGAAAAAAGATGAAAGCTCTTGTCAGAGGCGGGAACGGAAAAGACAACGGCAACGCCCCATCAATGGGATTTTAAAAGCTGATGTACTAGAATGTACATCAGCTTTGTGTTTATGGACTAAGGACTAACCATGGACTAAGGGTACTCAATGCATTTTACAAAGAGATAATACTGTGAGGAAAGGGGTGTTTTCAGTATAGACAAATTATCTCCTGCAAACCCATTGAAATGAAAGGGTGAACGTCAATGCAAAGGGTGGCATGAATAGAAACTCATGGATAAAGGGTGGGGAGAGGGAAAGTGGCCGAAATTTGGACGAGTCCACTTCGAACACAAAAAACTTAGTATTTTCACGACCCTCCCAGGTTTTGTTATGGTCATTTTTTTTTAAAAGATATACGGCACCAATATATTATAGTGTATTTTCTAAAAGATATATTTTACCATAACAATAATATTTATGAGAACTATGACCATTTTGCACCTTATATGAATATCAGGGGTGGGAAGTGACTAAGTCCATTTCGGAGCAGCAAAATTCAGGATTTGGAGCAGTTTTGGAGCAGCAAATTCCGGATTTGGAGCAGCAAAATATGGGATTCGGAGCAGATATTTATAAATTGGAGCAGTGAAATTAACAAGAATATATTAACCCTTAACCCTTTTCAAAATAAAACTGCACTGTCTTTTGTTATCAAACATCTTTTCGTCAGCTTGATTTTTGTTTTTGGTGTTTTAGGCTTTTGACACCTTGTTTGAAAGAGCGGCTGTCATAAAATTTTTTGCACCAGTCTATTTAAGATGATTTTTGCTTACTGAGGGCACTATTTGCTGCCTTGAACAGAAGCACTTCAAATGAGCTAAAAAAATTTTATAAGTTTTAAATTTTTTTTATACTTGGAAAGAAATTGTTGCAAAATGGGAGAGAATTTCGGAAAAATCAACTCGATGTTTGGCGATTCAGCACTCATTATCTGGCGATATTGGAGATCTGATACTCGATATTTGGCGAGATTGACGATTTAACACTCGTCATTTGGCGATATTGGCGAATTAACGCTCGTTATTTGGCAACATTGGCGATTTAACGCTCGTTATTCGGCAACATTGGCAATTTAACGCTCGTTATTCGGCAACATTGGCAATTTAACGCTCGTTATTCGGCAAAGTTTCTAAACTAACATTCGTAATTCGGCGAACATGCGCTTTTTACTCCCGGAAAGAAAATTATTTTCACGAAACATCGGGATTTAACACAATGACAATCGACTACAGTAATTTCTGCTGCTTCCAGTGAAGAATTTTTTTTTTTTTAACGAAAACACTCGAATTTGCAATTTAAAGCTGAAAGGCATTGCAAACCATCTTCAGTTCCACGATCACGGATAATATCGGGGTTTCGCGATGGAAAGCCCGATCAGGGGCCGATAGTTCAAGGCGATAGTTTAAGTATAGTGGAATAAAACACGCTCTTCTCGTAAAGAGACGTTTCGTGGCTAGCAGGAACAAAAAATTTTTGGCGTCCTTTCCGAAATTCCGGGCATACTGAAGCAAAATTCGCTATTTGGCGCAGAAAAATGTGAAAATACGCTATTGGAGCAGGATGGCGCAAGATATTGGCGCAGTGCGGCGCAATTGGCGCAGAGTTCCCACCCCTGGAATATCTTTCAACACTTAGGCCAGTGATTCGAATAGGGCATACAGAGCGTGGTTACCTTGACCACAAAATAACCCTTATCTACGGGGAGTGCTAGTGTTCCATCTTAATTAAGATTTACCACATGAAAACAAGTAAAAAGAACCAAATTACTACAAGTCACACATACAAATTTATAATAGTTAAGATAATTAAATTTTAATTACTTTTCTTCCTCAATGAGATATTTTAACAATACAGCAGCATCATTTAAAATACTTCAAAACTGACATTGAGCAAATTCAAAAGTCTCTTATTGCAGAAAAAATGCTTTTCCAACATCAACATTTAACAAACCTTTACTTTAAACAGCGAAACAAACATATTAAAATAAACACGAAAATGTGCATTGTCATAGCGATCATTAGAATTTAGACACATATAAGAAATTTCTACTTAACTGAAAAATTCAACGGGGGAGCGTTTGATCTAACCTCAATGAAATCATGATATTAACAAAAATTTACAAATTTCTAGATCATCGCCACGAACTCAAAAGAAATAGTGAATGAGAGAGAGAACAAAGAGGAAAATACCTCACATACTCACAAATTCCGAGTGACTCGACGTTCTGCCACCCAGGGGTCAGTGTTCCTGCCACAGTTCTTGGATCTCGAGTCAAGTTCGAGGGGCATCGGGAAACAGGCGGCCTATCCAAGATAGGACAAAACTCCGGATCCTTCTCAGCTGGCATAACACGCTCTCAGGCTCTGCTCTGGACATGGTGACAGGCTTCAGGATTGCCTCGGCAACAAAATGGAGACACTATTGCGGTGGCAAACAGCAACATCTCGCGAGAACGATTTCACATTACTAACATCAAATTTACCGCGTTTTTCTCGACGAGAGAAAACACGGACGACTGAACCAAGTCTGACCAACGACTAACCAAAGAAATGACTAAAGAATGACCAACCCACCGACGTTTCGAGCGTATAAGTAAATTGAAAAGTGAGCATGGCTTCGAAAATGCGCACACTTTGATTCGTGGCGTAAATTTTTACGACATCAATTTTGACCAATTAAGGTGAAAGGGCAAATCTAAAATCCGGACAAAATAACGCCCTGAACGAAACTTTCTTCCTACGGGGAGACTCTTCTGATCCCAAGGACAATGCACTAAATGTTATACAAAAAGGAAAACGCTTAATTATGCACACACATCATTAAAAGAATACAAATAAAATTTTACCATTAGATGGGAAATTAATTCCGCGTTCCAATGATAGGTCACATGACATACTTCGACGCATAATTAATGATACAGAAAGAATTTCGTCATATGACAGAGAAAATTAAAAAAATTAATTAACACATGATTTTAAATTCAAGATGACACATAGAATACACTTTCTTGAAATATCTAAATATTTTCCAATCAGAATTATTATCCAAATTCAACGTTAACAAATATCAACGGCACGTGTGTAAGTTTCCATTTAAAAAAAAAGAAATTATTAATGAATTACTTATACTTAATTAATGACTCCAAAAATAGTTCAGCATGTATGTCTCATCCTCCAGAAAAATTCTGATGACGTTGCAAAAAGTTTCAAACACGAAAAGCGGTAATTTTGTGTGTTCCCCTCTGCAAAAATAAACAAACAAACAAAAAAATATTCTCTCCGCGTCACCTTCGAGATCGGAAACGAAAGTTCGAAAAATGGCCATCTCCTGCCTTACTATCCTGGAACAAGTTTAAATTTTTACAAACTCTTAATTTTTCCAACAAAGATGCCTCAAAATCGGTTCACTGTTCACACCTAGGAGCAAAATTTCCAGGGGATTAATTTAGAATAATCGGTCAAAGTCTACGATATCGGGATCGTGTGGAAAATCAAAAATTTCGAAAACACATATCGTGTGTCCAAAAAAAATAGGCGTGTAACCTACTCGTTTTCCCAACTGAAAAAGGACAACAAACTAATTTTCTTACAACACAAAACACATATCTACTATTTGACACAAAATTATGACACATAAATATGATATGAATAACTCTCGATTTCAAAAACTATGTCATATGTCAAAAGAGGGGGAAAAGTGTGCTATGACTTTTCCACCTTGACAGTTTTCTATCTGGGCGTTAAAGAAACCAAATTTCACTCATCTTTTTCTCAATTGCTGCAGCTCCTCTTCGTTCTTTGGACTAAGACAGGCTGTCTTCTTGGGTCTCGGAGAGGCTGTCTTCTTGGATTAGGTATCTCGCGATGCCGGAGGGTAAACCCTGACGTCCTCCTCTAAAAATGTGGAAAAAAAATCCTTGTCTAGCCCCATTGCCTTCACTCGCTTTCTCCAAATGTATTCCGCCAGGTAGCTGCCAAACTCCTCACTTACGCTGTTCAAGCCTCTCTTAACAGCACTCAACGTGCCCTCTATGGTGTTGGTGTGGGCAGCAGTGATCGGGTCCTTGAAGTGCATACTATGATTGACACTCAAATGCTGGTAGATGCGCGACTGTCTCAGTCCTGAGTAGCCGGCCCAACAGTCCGAGATTACTGTTGTGCCCGGGAGAATTTTATCCTGTATTATTTGCAGTAGTGTGGCGCTGCTGCGATCAGCGACCACCTGCAGAAAACACTCCCCAGTTGCTCTGTCGATGCCGCCGAAAATCCCCTCAACGCGTCTGCCACGGTGGTATTTCCTTTTCCCAAATTTACTCTCATCGACTTCCACCGTGGCCTGGAAACCCCCAATCCGCGCATTATTATTCAGGAGGTGACCTCCTTCGCTAGAGCGAAAAAAAATCTCTATCTCCTCTGTAGCTTAGTGGTCAGAGCACTCGTCCGGCAATCGAGGGACCCGGGTTCGACTCCCGGTAGAGGCAGAGATGAGTTTTTTCCTTCCTTAAAAAAAAAATCAACATCTCAAATAATAAATATCTTCACAACATCCAGTCTTCTGTATATCTTGTATTTAGAACATGGTCATTAAATGAAAAATAACACATTTCATAAATTGGCAAGTATAGATAATTTTCTTTTGCTCTGTTTGTTAGCTAGTCTGTTGTCATTTTTGGCTTTTGTGTAGTTATTCATAAGAATATTTGTAATTACACACAAACACTTTTTAATAACATTATAAAGAGTACTACCACAACTGCATTGTGCAGCAAAATTGATCCCTAAATTTCCATTTTTTCTGTCGTTAATTGAATCAGTAGATTTTTTTGTTCAGAAAAATTCAGAAATGCATTTTCATAATTTTCACCATTAAGCTTTTGAAACAATTGGAAAGATGTTACCATGACATGTATTAGTAATTTCTGAGGCCATTTAAGTTAGCCTCTGTCAGTCAACAATAAATATTTAAAGACTTCATCGGAACATTACAACTCAAGTTTTTTCTTTAATTAAAACAGATATGCACTGCTCACATTTTAAATTATGCGACACTTTGAAGGCTATGTAACCAGCAATATAAATTAGAACGGACATTATATCTTCTGAAATTTCATCATCATCATAAGTGTTAAAAACAATGTAAAAAAATTCTGGTATTTCTAAGCTTTTCGTATAGTTATTAAGTTGTGAACAATTGAGGTCTTTCAATTTAAAATCTCCCTTTTTCTCTGAGTGCAAGCTAATCGTGCTCAGAATCCTCAATTTTTTTTCGGCCCCCATTACCTGCAAACAAGAAACATTGTAATTCCTTCCACTCATCTGGCGATATTGCCCAAAACGTGCTTCAAGACTGTCGGTCTGAAATTTCCCCAGCAATATATATGAACAACCCAATGTGTCAAAAACATATTTGACAACTTCAATTAAGCTTTGAGTTGTCAACTGGAGTGCAAAAAATGTCTCTTTTGATAGCATGCCACCTATTCCGGGAATACCTAGCTTTTTCTTCACGGGAGCTTTCAAAGCAGACAATTTGTACCACTTTTTCAACCATGAATTGAATGCTATTAAGGTTACATTATCGTTTACTGATTTAATGGGGTATGACATCTCATCATTTGTTTGTTTTCAATTTGAGGGATGTTTTACATTAACTATTTTCCACCACTTGGAAACATAATCTATGAACAATTTGGTATTCATTGCATTATCATTAAAATTTTTGTACACTTCTAAAGCCACACAGTCGCTGTCACGAAACAAATCTAATGCATACTTTACATTCTGCTTCTCAATTGAGTTTGGGAAAAAAAACCTTATGTGAAAGTTTCGGAGCTGTTTTTACAACTAAGCATTTCTCTTTTTCGTAAATATCCTTCAAGTTCTTTAGTTTTGCATGCAGAATTTGCTCACCATCAGGACAAGGAAATATGAAAGTTTGGTCCAAATTTTTTAGATTAAGCCAATTGTTTCTAATAGCTTTTATCAAGTGAACACTGTCAAATAGAAAAAACAATTTTTTATCTGGATGGAAAGGGTTGGGAATAAATGGTTTTGTTTCCCCACCACGCATTATTTTAAACATATTTCTATTGACTGAGTTACTATCAGATATCAATGATAACACAGTAAATCCACATTCATTCAATATAGACAGAACACAATTTGTATAGATATGCAACAGATCTGCAGTGAGCTTGCAAACAGGAAATAATGCAACTACATCTTTATACTTAGATAGCAATGAATTTATCATAAACGTTTGAATAGTTGTTGCAGCGGAATTGGTGTGTTCAGAAATACCAACAAGACTTCCTGCTTTGTAAGAAATTGATGGATTTATATAAATCTCATCAAGCATTACATTGACAATTTTTTCATTTTCATTCAAACTATCAGCTTTGTTTTTTAAATAGGTCAAAGAGCTTTCATTGGCATATGTGGGGCTACATAAATGAGTTAACTTCCTTAAATAAGATGGATGTGGTAATGTTAACACTTTGCTGTTTCGAATTAAGATATATGCAGAAGGGCAGCTAAAATAAATTTTGGATGCCCACAAAATCAAATTTGCAGAATATATTTTTTCGTACATAAAAGTATAAGTTGTTGTTGGATAAATTCCAACTTGATTTGCATGTCTTCGTCATTACACTGATCTAAATTTACAATACCATTTAAATATTGAAGCAAAAAACACAACTTTTGTTCAAATGTTACATTTTTTTCATAAGCATTCAAAATACTTACTATGTTTTCGAATTTAGTCCATCTATCACATATATGACTCGTTCCCAACAACCAATGGAATGAACTCATATTCACGGGTACTTCACCATGAAATACTTCAACTTTGAGATTTTTATATTTTAAAACTTGCACAAATTTGTGGACAATCTGTTTCTTTCAGTTTGAAGAACACAACAAACTCGTCACGAATCACTCGCATCCAGTCTGGTTGCAGCTTATCCACACATTGTGAAGCGATATCTTCGAACGTCTGTATGATGTCATTTGTACACCACAGTTGAAACTCCTGCTCCTCTCTTTCTCTGGCTCATTCAGTTCGCTCACTTGGATCCTTTCGTTGAGGCGGCAGAGGCTTCGAAAAATAACTCGGCACATTTTCAAACTTCATAGGATATGCTTCTGATGTAAGTGTAACTTTTTTCCTTGGAACTACCAGCTCTGTTCCATCACTACGCTTCACTCTGTCCTCACTTATGGAACAATTCCTCAAAATGCTTTATACATAAAACTGCCGTTTCACTGGGGGAAAAATCAGCTCGCTTCAGTGCTCTTGTCCATAGTTTCCTTCTCTCAGGATCAGAAGGAAAAGTGAAGACACTTGTGTATTGGTCTTGTGAATCGTAATTCGAAGTGCATCCAGGAGCACAACATTTGCGCCCCATTTCTGAAAAATGACAAATAAATTTCTTAAGTACGTTTGACAAACACACAAATGTTTTAAAGCTGGAACTGTTTGCAATTATTGTAAAAACACACTAAAAAAGGAACAGCTTCGATATACGGTCCACGCCAAGTTCGCGAGTTTTTTTTTTTTAATTTTATTTGACTTCGGGGGGGGGGGGCAACAAACGAATCTTTATTTTAATGTAAGATTGGAGCCAAAGCGCTTTGATTGGAGCTATTTCGTACATGCAAAGGATATACTTGATAGCAAAGTAAGATTAATTCTTTCATACATATAAATATATATATATAAGCAAGTTAAAAAAATGAAAATAACACAAAAGTATTACTTACCAGTTCGATGGAAAAACTATTTGACGACGGAGTTTTTGTACGGTGGATAAAATAAATTTCACTGAACTACTTGAAAAGCACGTGCAAAACTTCACTCATCAACATGGCTCCTAGCAAAGAAGGATGGTGCTGGCGCTGAGCCTGCTGGACTCAAACCAGGAACCCTTCCTCACAGACCTCTTTACGTCGTGGACATTGCCGGGAACCTTGGATCGGCAACGCCATTCGCACTCATCGGATGAATCGTGGCGCTCCACTAGTCTCATCTGACTGTTACATTTTGGACACCCATACGAGTTGGCGAGAACACCAACCCGCATGCACCAATCGACAACAACTCTTTCGCCTTGGCATTTCAATTTCACCAATAACTTGAAATCGACTGAACCAGCCATTCCGAAATCGTATGAACTGGATAAAAATAATCTACGAAACACGAAGCAAGCAAAATCACGGTACTCACGAAAAATGGCGGTGAGCACGAGGAAAGCAAGATAACGAATGGGAATAAGATAACCAGATAGAGTATAATGTAGACAACGCTGTGAAAGAAGTGGATAAGGAACCGGTCTGGTAACGCCGGACAATGATGCCAGAAAGAAAAGCTCCCCTTCTCTTGAACGTGAAAAGGAAATGTTGATAAAAAATCCGGGTGTGTGAAACAGTGAAGCTTGCGAAAAAATTGAATATGCCTAGGGTGACCATACGTCCCGTATTTCCCGGGACAGTCCCGGTATTTTCTGTTTTTTTGGCCGTCCCGACTTTTTGGCAAAAGTGTCCCGGTTTTTCCCGTATTTACACGAAGCCAACTTGAATTTTTATTCTTTAATGAAGTCAAAGATTGACATTATTTTTCAACTCATAAATTATTTTACGATAATTACAACTATATATGAGAATATTAATCTCCCACATTTGCCTTGAACGTTTGTCTTTCGTGGAATACATTGTAATTCACTGCAATTTGCATCATTTCCCGCCATTGTGATTTTTCCGTAATTTCAACAAAATTTGGCAACTTTGTTTGAATTTAGCGTTGTTTTTGGTGAAAATTGGCGATGTCCCGTATTTTCCCGTATTTGGAAACGCAATGTCCCGTATTTCTCTCGAGGAAATATGGTCAGCCTAAATATGCCGAGTTACTTTTTGGAGATGGTTGCAAAAATAATAAAAATAAATCTGTAAATGTAAACAGTATTGTTCGCAGAAAATCTCAAAAATTTTAATTCAGTTTTTAATTTTCTTTCTTTGTCATTTGTGAAATAATCGTAAGAATCCTGAAGAGAGAGAAAGAAGGCAAAATCATATTGGCTGAATTTATCAAAAAATCGCAATCTCATGACCTTCCTTTGTTTTCTTCACAATCAGATAACTTTTAAGCATAATCCGAAAGTTAAATGAAAATTATTTTCTGAGTTTGGGAGAAGTTACTGCTAAATAAGAACGGTTAAAGAACTGCCGTGTGTGTGTGTGTGATTCCGTCTCTCGAAAGTCGTATAAACGGGGTTCTCTCTCCACTGTACTTATTTTCCTCTCTTCATTTCCCCTCTCTTCTGATCTGGGGACCACGTAATGTCTGAATTTGAATAGTTTTGCGCTACTACACTGATCTTTATCTATCTATATTGCTCTAAAATAGAATTTTTTAACCCCGGCATCTGATGACAACTCGGTAACTTTAGATCCTTTCTACTCCCAGGGTTATATAACTAAATCGTTTCACTTTAATGTGCGTCAACAAAACAATCAATGAATGGTCATATCCTTGGCTTCCGCCAGCCCCCATCTGTTCTTTGTCTTTTTATGAGAGCATAAGACCTATTCCAGAGAAGTCAGTCCCTGGAAAACTTATCTTTTCAGTTGAACTTAGCTATTTCCTTTTTGAAAAAAAAGAGCAGTCATAAAACATCGATCTCACAAATGGCGGAATCTTTTTAGTGTTAGTTTTTTCTTTGACTCCCTTCTTCGTTTGAAACCAAAGCTGCATTAAGCGGCATTAAGCATCTTTCAAGCGGCTTTGATCAGTGCTGTCACAAGAAAAGAATGGACTCAGAAAAATGAGAAATACATTTGAATTTTTTCGAGAATTTGCTACGCAGGGTCTCAGAAAAATCGCTTAGTCCAGGGACTCCCATCATTGTCCTAAGACGGTCCTGCGATCGACTGTCGACCACATTTGCGCTCCACATTTTCGTCTGACATGCGGGGACGGCCAGGGAATTTACCTTTACACAGACAACCCTTGTTTCGGAATTTTTTACACCATCGCCTAATGCTCTGAGCGGTAGGAAGTTCAACACCAGGACGAGTTTATTGTCGACGAAAAGCACGATGAACATTTGTTACGGACTCACACACACACTTCACGAAGCTTAGAACACAAAACGATTTCTGCTGTGCAGTCGCCATCTTGACAGACACTGAAGTGGCGGCCGAAGAAAGAGCGTTAGCGCTATCTGTCGGCAACTGCGGGAAACTCGAGATTTCCCCCTCTTTCTACCTATACATTATTCGATCAAAACGGATTAAAAGCTGAATAGTTATGATTTTTTCTAAACCGAATGATTCTTTTTGAAACACCCTGTATATTTTACTCGATATTGAATCTAATTGAAAAAAAAAATAGTACATGAAATTTTATATTTCAGAAGTAACTAATCTTAGACAGAATTATAATTTGAATATTTTTAAGCACGGACATTGGATGTCTCTCTTCTTCCCCTTTTTTTTCTACTTGCAAAGTCTGGAGGGAGGGGGGTGGGGAGTTTCGTGGGCTATATAGCCCAGGGTGGCAAGTTCAAAGGGGCGGTAAATGTTAGGAATGAGTGGCTAAGAAAATTGGTGATGTGAGAAATGGTGACAAAGTTCTATAACCATGAACCCGGCCCTACCTAGAGATCAAAAGACAAGGTCAGGGAGTGACCTAGAGAGTTTCCAATTACTTTTTTTTACGAATTAGATGGAGAAAGAAGCTTTGTTCATTAAAATATTCCCATGATGGGAAAATCGAACCTTGGTGTCCCGGGTTAGAGCCAGAAATCCTAACCACATGGGAGGTGGTATTTAGCCCGATAATGCATATCGAGCATTTTCGTTATTAACATCATTACTGAATTTTGGCAGGAAAAGGGCAAATATGATAGGAAAAAAGACGAATTACATGGAGGAAGAATCTTTGTTCATCGAACCGGGACTCCTGTATAAGAAATCCTGACCGCTAGAGCACATGGAGGTGGCATCACGTCCGATAATAAACAGCGAGTATTTTCGTTAGTAACATCAAATTTGTTGAATTTGCCCTCTCAAAGAGAGGGCAAAAATCTATAAGAAAAAAAAAGACGAATTAGATGTAGAAAGAAGCTTTGTTCATTCAAACATTCACCCATGCGGGGAATCTAACCTGGGCAACTTGTGAAAAAGAAAGAAATTCTAACCACTATACCACATGGAAGGTGGGATTCTGTCCAATAATAGATATCGAAAATTTTCGATAACATTTCAGCAACATCATTACTGAATTTCGTCAAGAAAAGAGCAAAAACTATAGGAAAAAGACGTATTAGATGGAAAAAGAAGCTTTTTCATTAAAACATACCCCTGCGAGAAACCAAACCCGGGTCTCCCAGAGGAGAACTTGAAATCCTAACCACTAGACCACACGGGTGGTGGCATTATACCATAACACCAAACATGGCCCCCACTCTGCACCTTGCGGGATATAAGCGGATTACCTGGCGGCTGGGCCATGCTGGATGAACTCTCCTGTCATCCGGGCCCGGCGAACATCCCCCGACTTGCTAGCCACCTGGTCCGCCCCCGCCGGGACCCCACTCCATTCCAAGCAGCAGCAGCCACACTCCGGGAAGCTCCTGGAAACGTCGGCTAAGAAGGAGCACAGGCGGACCGCCCGCCAGCATCGCACCACCAGATCTCCGACCCAGCAGAAGCATCCCGGCGGGAGGGCTGCCTGTAGAGCATCATGGGCTCCCGGGCCAAGTGATTTTTCTGTGACCTCCCACCAGGCAAATTCTCGAAAATTTTTACTGTTCTAATTTTTGTGAGGCTCGCATTCTCTCGAGGCCTCCGGGCCGTGCCCAGGTGGACTCATGCGTTAAGACGGCACTGCCCGGCGGCCCTCGGCTCCACCAGCCCACGAAAGAACACCACCGTCCGCCACTCATCGCCCAAAGGAGCAACAGAATGGAACCAAATGTGCGTCTCCTTCCAGCAGCTCGTGTCTGTCCATGTCATCATTGCACTCTGTCCCTACCAAAAATTCATCTACAGATGAACTTTTGGTGGAGATGAACTTTTGGCATCTCGACTGCCAATCACTCGCTTTAGCTCTTCTGCCACCTGAAAGGAAAACATACATACATGGCACAAGCAAGCACTGAACAGAAATGGCAGCAAGTGTTTAACATCTAATGGAAATTGTCAGGAAAGAACAACATGACAAACATCGCAGTTCTGTTAATTAAATGAGCGGGACAGAAGCAAAAAAGAAAAAAAAAGATACAGTGATATGGTGAAAAATATTCCCAATGAAACATCACAGTCCATCCTATGAATATCCAGGATTACAAAGCAGTGGGAATTCGAGAGACTAGACACAAAATAGTCTCACAAAACATCACAGTCCAAAATGCATTCCGGAACTAAACCAGCGTTGTGGTAATTCGTGGTTCACCACAGCAGAGTGTAGAACTTACAAATATATATCGATACATGTGAGTAAATGCAAATATATAGAAAAAGATTACAAAGATACATGAATATGTGAAAAAAATATAAAGCAAAGGCAACGGGAAAATCTGAAGAACATCATTGTCCTAATTTTACGGTGCTTTCGGATTTGCTGACTTTTGATGACAAGGGGGGGGGGGGGGTTTGAAGATTGCTTACGTCATCAACCGCCCGTTTTTGAAGATATGAAATATTCTAAGCTGCTGACGAAATTTCACTGACGGGGGGGGGGGGGGGTCAGTGTTTTGCTGACTTTTGCTGACAAGGGGGGAGGGAAGGGGGTCAAAAATGGCTAAAAATCTGCTTACGTAATACTTGAATGGCCCCTAAGAGTTGACAATGGGAATTCATGTGAGACATCATTGTTCGATGAAAGAATGAAAAGTATATGGCTCGGGCTGTATATTTAATACTTTTTATTATACAAATACAACGCCACAACAGGCAAAATGCCCAACGAGGTGGCAAAAGTGTAATTATCTGTAGGTGGGTGGGTTTGAACCCATGCACGCTGAACTCTTCCCATCTCTAACTCCATATCTTACTACCCACCACTACCGCACGTAATTTATTATACCCGATAATGAATATCGAGCATTTTCTTTGGCAATATTATTAATAAATTTCGTCAAAAAAGAGGGCAAAAAGACGAATTAGATGGAGAAAGACGCTTTGTTTATTAAAATATTCCCATGCCGAGAATCTAACCAAGGTTGAGAGCCATAAGTACTAACCCCCCTCCCCAATACCACATTGGAGGTGGTATTCTGTCCGATTATAAATATCGATTATTTTCTTTGGTAACAACATCATCGATGAATTTCGGCAAAGGTCAAAAAACGAATTACAGTAGATGGGAAAGTGAAGCTTTGTTCGAACCCGGGTCTTTGGGATGGGAGCCAGCAAACCTAACCGTAAAACCACATGGACGGTAATGTTCGGTCATAATAAATATCTAGCATTTTCATTTGTAACGTCATTAATGAATTTCGTCAAATGGTAAAATGCGATAGAAAAAAGAAACGAATTAGATGGAGAAAGAAAAAAACTTTGTTCATTCAAACATTTCCGATCATGCAGGGAATCGAACCCATTTCTCCTCGGCGCTAGCCAGAAATCCCAACCACTAGAGCACATGGGACGTGGTATTTTTATCTGATAATATACTGTATTATACAAGCTTTTTCGTTTGTATTTTCAAAATTTACTGGGAAAAAAAACAGATTTCGGGAAAATTAAAAATGTTCATTTTTGGGGGCCCGCGCGATTCTTCTTATACAGTCGAATCCCGTTATAACGAACGCCAAGAGACCGGTGGAATCACTTCGTTAAAACGAATTTTCGTAAGGGAGGAGGAGTTCCAGGTTACCTAGCATTGTTCCTATGTAAACTTATTTGGGGGATTAAAAAAGTGTTCGTTTTAAAACGAGAATTTCGCTATAACGGTATTCATTAAAACGAGATTCGACTCTATTTACAAACACGGCATTATGCGCTGTTGTGGTGGCCGGCGGGCTTCATGGGAAGTTCCGATTCGACCAGCATTGTGCGAAAGGGGTTGAAAACTAGTGCTAAAAATACTAGTGTTGACATGAAGAAAACATTGAGGAGTTGAATGTGTGTGTGTGCGTGCGTGCGCAATTGTCTCTATATATGAGACTGAATCACAGGGGAGGGATAAGGTAGGGCAGGAGGTGGGTCTGATCAAAGCCTCCTAGATACTACTCCTAGGTACTTCTAGGAGGCTTTGGTCTGATGACCTTGCCCCGGACCAGGAAGAGTGCCAGGTTTACTCTTTGTGGATTCATTACGAGAAGGGGGATGCCAAAAGGGATGCTTGAAAAGAATACTCTGAGAGTACAGATAGCAAGCCCGGCCCCCCCCCCCCACACACACACACACAGATATTAACATGCGTTCGATACAGTACTGTCTGTCGGGAAAAAACTACAATCATTAGTGGAATCTTCGCGTATTGTCAGACGGTTTTTTTCGTTTTTTGTTTTTTTGTGGGGGTGGGGGGGAATACCCCAAAACAGTTTTTCCACCGAAAACCCTTTATTATATGAGCACAAATTTTACTACTGAAATTTCGTTTGAATCCCATGAAAAAAATAGTATTTTAAATACCCGAAACGACTTATGCGTTATTAATATTTAGTGAAACCTCGATATGACTATACTCAGCGGACCAAAATAAAACATCGTCGTTGGGAGGTTATCGCTATATCGAGACAGGTGCAGATCCAGAACGATGTGACGGGAGGGGCGAATTGTGTGAGTTCATTCCTTATTTTACGAGACAGACCAGTTTTCGGCTTGTGGTAGTGGTGTCGTACCTACTCTCCCACCCTGGATCCGCACTTGATGTGTGAAGCAGGGCCGTCTTAAGAACAGGCCCCCCCGGGCCAAGTGATTTTTCTGAGGCTCACCAAACAAATTCACATGTTGATTCTCGAAAATTTCAACTAGATCTCATTTTCGTGAGGCCCCTCTTCTCTCGAGGCCTCCAGGCCGTGCCCGGGTGGGCCCACTCGTTAAGACGGCACTGGAGTTAAAGCAGACATCTTCCATCTTTAGTTACAAATACAGACAAGGCAGATATATTTTCAGCTGCGAGCGGAACGGAGGTAGGCATCTTCAGCTGCGAATAAGCCGAGACATACATGCACAGTTACGAATGAAGACGAGCAGACATCTTCAGCTGTAAATGGGGCGGAGGCAGGTATCTTCAGCTGCGAATGAGCTAAGGTGAATACCTTGCGCTGCGAATGAAGCAGAGTTAGACATCTTTAGCTTCAATTGGACCAAAGGCAAAAATCTTCAGCTTCGAATGAAACGGAGGCAGGCGGCTCTGTTGGAGAAGCGACTTATTGTGTAGGTGCTTCGGATAATGGAATGATTTACGGGACAACGGGACAGACAAATTTTTCACATATTATTCGGCTCTTGGGAAGGGCGATTCCCAGGAGCCGAGACCCGCCCCACCCTCTAAATCCGCGGTTGTATCGAGAGGTAGCATTATCATCACGTGCCGTCACATGTATGTTGTTGTTGGCATCTCTTCTGAATTAGTATTGTTAGTACCCCCATAAAATGCATTCATGGGTGTTTATTCACAGCAAAAAATTGTAAATGGTTAGTTGATGAATAAAATTCAGTTAGTTGTACCAACTTGTAAAGTAGTTAAATGCACAAAATATTTGTGTACTACATAGAAAGTTGCTTCACGGCAACTCCATTAACACTCTCATAGGGTAATTAGTGTAAAATACCGGTGATATTAAACCAAAGCCACATTTGGTCATACGAGGTGCCTCGATGCAGAGGCTCCGGCATGAAAAAAGCGTTAGGGGGTGGGACCTGAAAGTTCGACCTATATATACGGGCCTCAAACGCATTCGTAGGAGTGGGAAGGTGCATTTCATTGTTTTTTTCAGAAATTATTGGGGATGGGGGCTCAGCCCATTATAAAATTTATTGAGAAGCTACCTCAGCCCCTAGGTTTCGGCGCCTATGCCACGGTGCCATAATGATACAATATAACCTCTTCACCATTGCTCTGCCTATTGGTTTTGCAGATGTGCAAGTTTTACCACAGTTGATATAAATCTGGGGTGGCCAACAGCTGGCCCACTTGCGGCCCCCGACAAGGTAAAACTACTGTATGATAAATTTCATTTATGATCATTATTTGAGCTATTAATTCAGTTCTTGACTTATTCTTCAATTAACAAATTCTTGATTAAAAAATTATGTACATTCATTATTTCTAGGGACGAAAGCGATTCACTATGTTTTTACCACACTGATTGGAATATGGAAATTTTTTGCCACTATTTCTTTCCGCCTATAGCTGTCAAGGCAAGTTGCCTGTTGTGGACTCGAGGCCGCCTTAAGAGTATCATGGAGCAAAGTGATTTTTCTGAGGCTCTACCTGGAAAGTTCTCGAAAAATTCAACTACTACTTCTCGTCTTTCTGAGACCCTACCCGGTAAAATCTCGAAAAATTCAACTACTTCTCGTGTTTCCCGAAGTCCTTCTTCTCTTGAGGCCCCCGGGCCGTGCCAGGGTAGGCCCATGCATTAAGACGGCACTGTGTGGACATCTGTATTTGTATCTGAATGCATATTTGACATTCTCTCTGCTTACTGTGACGCTACTTTTTCGAAGTGCATGCCAACCGACTATAGGCTACGCAGGTCCTAATAATTCCAAATAGCAAAAAAAAAAGTGTCATATTCGACACGTCATTTCATATTGGAAACATATAACCAGTGGCGTATTTACGGGAAGCTTAGCGGGCTTTTCCAAGGCTAGTCCAGAGGGGAGGCAAATTCGATTATTAAATGGGAGTAGGGCGGCAAAATTTGTATAACCTTTAATAAATCTGCCGCTGCCCAGATAGCAAGGGACTAGTGCTGTGAGTGACCTAGAGAGTTTGCAAGCCCGTAAGTGAGCAAAAGAGTGACTTAGAGTGTAGACAAGCATGCGAATGACCAAACGAGTGACCTACAGAATGTGAGCCAGCAAGTCAATGATACCAAAGGAGTGACCAACAGAGCAAGGGACCAGGTAAGCGAGAGATCTAGAGCGTGTGCAAGTATGAGTGCAAGAAAAATAATGTGCAAGCATATGAAGGACTAAGAGAGTGACTCTAGTGGCACAGTGTACTTGCTGGGGAAGGGGGAATAGGGTTATTACACAGGGTAGTGAATTCGAGGAGTAGTCAAGAAAATTTGACTATTTTTCTAGACTAATGGGAGAGGGGGCAGCAAAATTCTCGTAGCTCAACACCATAAATGTGCCTCTGAACATAACCATGAAAACAATGAATATGTGTAAGTTTGTAAAGAAGTGTAGTAAAATAGAAAAAAACGTTTAATGACTCTATTGTCACTGTTTCACCCTATTACTCACGGGATAAACAAACCTGCGAATTTCATGGGTCATTTTACTGGTGCAACTTATACACCGGAGTGGTGCCGCACGAGGTGCTGCAGCTGACTATAATGTTGGCCCTCGAACAGAGAGAAGTTGGCCATCCCTGATATAGATGAGGTTGGTTTTTGTTAAGTTCCTTTACTATACTGAGCGGTGCCACTGGACACCATCGAAAGAAAAAATACTCGCGAGGAACTTGAAAAATATGTTGAAGGTGATTGTGAGCAAAATAAAAAAAAATATCATTAAAGCAGTTTCGAAATTTCCTAAAAGAAATATCGTTTTGGAGCGATTTATCGTAATATAGGATATCGTTGTATCGTGAGAAATTTAAAATTTGTCTAAAGGCAATTCCAAATACGATTTTAAAAAAATATCGCTGTAGGGGAATTTATCGTTGTAGCGAGGTTTCATATTGAGGAAGGCAGCAGAATTTTTTTCATTCTTAGTCCTTCACACACACGCACAACAAACATCCAGGCAGACGACTGAGCAGCCAGGCAGGGATGATACATTTCTAGTAAAAGAAAGCCCCAGAATTTTTCATTTCGACCTGTTCCTTACCTGTGAGGTTCATGAACTGAGCTTGTCCGACCCGGCTTATGCCGGGTTTTCCTAGGAGCAGGTATCCTGTGCCGCGCGCAACGTGTTCGCCCAGTGTGACACGCCGTCCACTCACCAGTAAGAAAAGCAGCATGACTGTTTTCCTACAGAGCGCAATACGCCTCACGACAGCGCCTTACGTCGGTTGTCATTGGCAGACTGCTTCTGGAGGAGTCAAATGCGTCGTGCGCCGTGGTTTTGCCGATATTCTCTTCACTCTTGTGTGTTTTATTTCCCTTCCTTTCAAACCGGAGCATGCAGACGACAGAGTAGCTGATGCCAAAGCCATATACTTTATATAGCCGCCCTGATCTGATGCGCGTCGCTAGGAAAACACAAACGCGTAGCGTGATTACGTAACACGTTTCTGTCGGTGCGAAATAGTCTAATTCGGTTCACGCTGTGCAACAAACCTATTCCTAGGAATAGGTTCACGCCCAGCGTAAAGCGCTGTCGTAAGCCGTATTGCGCTCTGTAGGAAAACAGTCATGCTGCTTTTCTTACTGGTGAGTGGACGGCGTGTCGCGCTGGGTGAATCACGTTGCGCGCGGCACAGGAAACCTGCTCCTAGGAAACCTCGGCTTAAGGAAAGTTTACTTATAGCTCAGTGTATTCTACAACTGCTGCTGCCATCTCACGCGACAAATAATAACAATTTATATGGTGAAGCTCATTTGAGAAAAAAAGCAGACGACCTCCTTTAGTCTGGTTCCTTATGATATAAGCCAAAGCACTGAACTGAATGTTGCAATTCACAGTTCAGTTAGTTTTTACATACATAAGGAGATGCAAACAAACAACCTATGTAGAAGCAGACGACCATCAAGATTATATTATAATTAAGCTGACCGTATTTTCTCGAGAGAAATACGGGAAATTGGTATTTTAAATACGGGACATCTCCAATTATTGCCAAAAATGCTGCCAAAACCGAATAAGTTTGTTGCGCAGCGTGAACCGAATCAGAATATTTCGCGCCGACAGAAACGTGTTACATAATCACGCTGCGCGTTTGTGTTTTCCTAGCGAGGCGCATCAGATCAGGGCGGCCTTATAAAGTATATGGCTTTGGCATCAACTACTCTGTCGTCTGCATGCTCTGGTTTGAAGGGAAGGGGAAAGCAAACACACACACAAGAGTTGAGAGAACATCGGCGAAACGTGACTCCTCCAGGAGCAGTCGGCCAATCACGCCCGACGTAAAGCGCTGTCGTCAGGCGTATTGCGCTCTGTAGGAAAACAGTCATGCTGATTTTCTTATTGGTGAGTGGACGGCGTGTCGCGCTGGGCGAATCACGTTTCGCGCGGAACAGGAAACCTGCTCCTAGGCAAACCCGGCTTAACTTTGTCTGTTCAGTACGTTTCATTAGTTTACTTTGTTTGCTCTGATTCAGACAAAGGGGTTCAAGATTTGTACAGTTTCGGCTGTACATCTTTAATATAGTTTTGGCTCCAGATTATTCCCACAATTTTTCATTTTGATCTAACCAGAAATTACGATTCGTGCTGACATCTATCAACTTATTAGAAGAAAAAAAATCCTCCAACAGTGTTCCTAATGTTTGCTAGATGGCAGCAAAGACTCCATCTCTCAAATCAAGGTGATAGCTTTTTTTTTTTAAATCTAATTCTTGAGTTTAAAATCTTCACTGACAGATGGCAGCAAATATATTATGATGCCACTGAGCTATAAGTAACATTGTATGATGCTGTCAGCGATTCGATACTGTGAGTGATGCAATGACCATACAACCCGTATTTTTAAATAATTTCTAAGGAAGCTTACTCTAGAATTTTTATTCTTTATTTGAAAGTGAAAATCAAGAATTTAGAAGTTACATCACGGTATTTATCATTTCAAAAGGCTTCTATGCAGGAAAACTCTCCTGTATGCTGTTAGTATCCTCTTCGGAAACTTTTGGAACAGAAAAATTAACGTCGGCGACGTGAAGTAAACAACTACTACGTGTAGTTGATCTTTCGCGTGTTTATATATGCCTTCGATCCTGTTCAAATAAATTCCGGGATTAATATTATTCAATCCATCTCCATCCGGATTGTTAGCCATCAAATTTAATAAAATACTCACAAAATGCCGCCAAAGTTCGATCCGAATGAAATTAAAACAGGTTTGCTCGCCAATTTTATTCAAGTTTTATTTTTTAATTTGATTGAATTGCCCACCTATATAGCGTACCTCTTATTTATTTATAGATGTATACTGATTCATTCATTAGGGCTTATAAAGTATTGTAATTTTAAAAATCGAGAATTATTTAGCTTCCATTGCGTTAGGTGATACTAATTTGGTGTTTCTTAACATTGGCCTCATTTGGACGGTTTCTTTCGGCCCCCCACACACACCACGTCCATGAGCGAGATTCTTATCAAGTTAATGTATTGGTGAATTTATGGTTCCAGCTCCTTCAGATTCTGAATTCCCCTTCGTGTTTCACTTTATTTCTGTGTCTGTAGACCGCACCTTAACCACTTGCTAGGGATCCTGTCCCTGTGGTCCCAGGTTGAGAACCACTGATGTTGATGGGTAGGGACTAGGTAGCCTATTTTGTACGGGTTCCCCTTCCCCGCAAGGTGGGAAGCTTATAGGATCCTAGCCATAAGTTTCCGACCCATGTAAATACTTTATATTTAATTAAAAAATGATTAGCAGGATGGGGGGGGGGGTGCACGAGTTGTCCATGGCTATGGTACATGTTATTCTATTAGTTCTATGTTGTGGATCAAGTTCAAGTCTTATAGAGAATCATTGTTACATCTCAATATATAGCAGGGTTTAAGCTAACGGTCGCATTTTTCGCAAAATGCGAAAGAAAATCTTAGAATGCGAAAGAAGTGGTAGCCACTTTGGGGCCATTCAAGTATTACGTCATCATCGATGGGGGGTTTCCGATTTGCTGACTTTTGATGGGGGGGGGGGGGTTTGGATAATGCTTATGTCATGAACCACCCTTTATGAAAATATAAGTTGGATTCAGAGGGGCAGAGCTGATGACAAAATTTTGCTGACAAGGGGAGCGGGGGGTCAGCGTTTTGCGAGGAGGGGGGGGGGGGTTAAAAATGGCTAAAAATTTGCCTACATAAACTTGAACGGCCCCTTTCGCAAAAATGCATACAGGATTCACGAAGCGAGTAGACATCCAATCATCAATCATTACTTTAGCATTTTTCTAAAGCTTTTCTCCCCATTTTCGCTTTTTCTCGAAAGGAATTATTTATCTAGCTTGAACCCTGATATATAATAAAACTTTTTTTGTTGCTATGTTTCCAACTATGCCGAAACAGGGATACGTTGCCAACATCAGCCTCTCTTGCACATTTTTAAACATTATTGGGTGTTCCTGTCGTTTAGCCACTCGCCCTAGTAATCTGTGAAAAGTTCGATCTGGCGAGTAAGGTTTTTCTTGATATTGAGATAGCAGTCTTACACACACACGACTTGTTTCTGCTCATAGAGCTTCTACTTGACCTGAAGCGACTTACACTGCTGGTTTTGATACAATTAAGGGAGGGGCAGATTCTAAACATTTAACTAATGACAAACTAACCTTTTCAACTAGAGTTTCATAATGCCCTTAGACCAGAGATAAGCAATTTTGCTACCTAATATTGCCACTTATTTAATTATTGTCCTCTCTGCCGGATGCACATATGGGAACAGCTGTAGTATATATAACCTGCAAATAGCTATTTTTGGCGCCAAACACTTCCGATGGCACAACGATATATATGTTGCCAAGGCTGTAACTGATGTTATATACAATATTCTTTCCTGAGTTCGGAACAGCTTTGGCATTAGGGATATGCCAATTCTGTGACTTTTTTTCCTATGATAAGTTGTCAATGCTGACATAATGGTGCTGTGTTGCCATATATCTTGTCTTCTGTCCAGATCATTGTTTTTTGTTGTGTTGTGCAGGTGGCGCTAGTTCTGCGAGGTTTTCACTAATGGGTCCTCTCTCTTTTCTTCCAATTGACATCACCCCATAGCCATGCCGTTTTGAATGATTTAGAAAACCGTTGGGAGATGAGATCTTTTTCTCTTCCTTATGTAAATATACAGCTTGGTTTTCACAATATATTGCGTAGATCGAATTAATTATTGGATATCATTGTCTTTCAGGTTGTACCTTCAATATTTATTCCCTTTTCTGCATTTTATAATGCAAAATAACAAGTGCTGTATAATCCAGAGATTGGAGATTTCTGGCGACTTTTTTTTGGCGCCAAACGTGTCCGACGACCCGACCAAAAGTCGCCAAGGCTGTTAGACACTGCTGACGCTGAAAAAAAAATCGCCAGCATGGAAAACAATAATAAAAACCCATTCAAATATTAAAAATATCATGCAGCATAAATGAAATAAAATAGTATATTTAAATAAACAACGGTCCTGCATGTTGTATAAATAAGTATATTCTAGGCCCCAAAGCAGAATGTTTAGCACTGTTCTGCGACGAGCCCTCGGCTGACTGGAAATGTTCTGCGGTAAAAATCCCCATACATGTAATAGTGTTTTTTTGCACTTTTTCTTAAAATTCTTCCGAATTGTTCTGCAGTAGCACCAATTGTTCTGCGACGTACGTCACAGATTTTGGCACATTCTGCTTTGGGGATTCTGGGTATAAAAAAATTAAAACCCAGACTTTTTCCTGGTATCGAGATTCTTTTAAATACATAGCGGAAATAAAATAACGAATATTAATAAGAAAAATAAATAAAAAGGATACAACCTTACCGGTCGACGAAAATGTAATCCTAACGCTCGGAGCGAAAAAAAAAAACTAAATGACTGTTCAAACGTTTGAAAAGACACATTAAAAACAATTAGCGAAAGATAATCTGGAATAATCCAAGACAACGACGCTACTGCACAAAGGGAAAAAACGCTGTTATCCATTTGAATCGCCCACACTTTAAGCGCCATCTATAATGGATGGTTAATGGAAGCTTCTAGAAAGAAGCTACCAAGGAACAATCTAGAACAATGACAACCCGGCAAAACAAGTGAGAGCGCTGGTGTTGGCGACTTATAGCGCCCTTGGCGATCTGGATTATATTAGATTTGGCAGTCTGGATTATACATCACCTATACCAATTTTTTTTTTTTTTTTTTGGTGCCCATACTGTCTGATGGCCTTGGTGACTTTTCATCAAGCTGTCTGATGTTTTTGGTGCCAAAACAAAAAGTCGCCTAAAATTGCCAAGTTGCACCTTATACCAAAGCAGTTCCCATAAAATTACCTTTATGTATCAAATGACATGAGTTGTAACATTGACATTTTTAATTTTACAGTGTATTTGCGAGTGGTTGGTGGTGAAGTTGGTGCAACCTCATCATTGGCTCCAAAAGTTGGTCCACTAGGTTTGGTGAGTATGCATGTCGTATAAAAATTTAAAAAATTATATAAGCTATTTGATAACTAGAATTTTGATTTCGTGTTGTAGTAATATGTATGTATGATTGATTGTGGTAATTATGACCCTTTTGGTGAAATTGATGAAATTTGGTAATCCAGGCAGGGCTTAGCAAATTGAGTGAGAGCTACTAATTGGACATGGGGGCGGGCTGATACCAATTTTTCCGTTGCCGTGACGGCTTTGTCTCCTGGGAATTGTCCCGCCCTGGGCAATGCTGGGACTACATAGATATAGGTCCCAAAGCAGAATATGCCGAAGTCTGCGACGTACGTCGCAGAACATTCTACAGGAATTTTAAGAAAAATGTAGAAAACACTATTATGGGAACTGCAGAACATTTCCAGTCAGTCGAGGGCTCATTGCAGAACAATGCAAAACATTCTGCTTTGGGGGATATAGAGCTCCCACTTGTCCTACTTTTTTTTTTCAAAAACTTAATTTGTGTGTCAATGTTTTGAGTAGTCAGACGCTTATGGAGAAATTAACCAGAATAATCAATTTTCAGTGATTTTCAAGCTAGGGATGAAATGGGAGATGGGATGAAATTTAGACTTGGGATGATTAGAACCATCAAGTATTGTATAAATATAAATCACTTGTTTGGTAACAATTTAATCTGAATGAAATCTGAGAAATTTTTTAATTGCTCTTTCTATGTGGAAGGTGGTATACATATCTTGGTGTTCTGTAATTAATCATCCAGCTGATTGAAAGTAGCTCATTTCATTGTGAACAAGTTGATATGTGATTCACATCAAGGCTTGACGAATCGAAGAACAAGTTAAGCACCAACAAAATTTCTTAGGCCGGTATTACACTGTAAAATTTTGATAAAATCCCTTTTATAAAACTTGAAAAATCTAACCAATAAGGTTATTGGTTACATTCTAGAAAATGCAACCGGTGACCTTATTGGCTGCATTTTTCAAGTTTTATAAAAGGGATTTTATCAAAATTAGGCCTTAGACACCAAACACAGTTCTTTCTAAAGAAAAGCGGTCCTAAATAATGTTTTTTTCTTTTAATTTTCCTAATGCAATTATGAAATTAGGGAATTTTGTGTAAATCTATTCTTAGACTGTAATTTAGCAATTGCATATCAAATTTTAGGTGCCTGAACAGATTGTCCATGCTATTGGTGTTGCCGTGGCAATCTACTTCCTGAGATTTGTCAAGCCTTGATTTTATATGCTATCTGTTTTTCACACTGGCACATCGGTTGTGTCTAGTGTAGTAAGGATAGCTAGATTGATCAATGTTACAACCATATTTTTTTGTCATTGATGTATGGCAAGGGGGAAGTGACAGTGACATTATTTTCAATTATGATGTTGATTATCCAGCCAACATGAATTCACATAGTTGCCCGGATTTAAACTCCCAGATGTCCAAAATGTTCATAGAAAAGGTTGAAATGTGTTCATATAAAAATGTAAGATATGTGTTCATATAAAAATGTAAGATATGTGACACTACTCATCCAGCACATGGGAAATTTGTTCGCAGAATGGATATGGCAGCCAGTGAAGGCAAACTGATAATGCAATTAGCATGGCATAATTTCATAACTCATGGAAACATCACAAAAAGGAAGTCATTTAAACAAACAACTGTAACTTGCACAAGAAATGTTAAATATGTTGTCTGCTGTGTTCTGGATGTGAGGTGAAAGAACAAATGTTCTTGTTTAACAACAGATCAGAGTAGGCCTATGCCATAATGATGTGTATGTGCTTTCAATTTGTCAAAGTTTGCAGTCCAACCACTGCACTTAACATTTTGGGGTATTCCCAAAGTCAAAAGTTGCAATAGTTATAGTAGCTTTCACTTGTCAGGTTAACATGGCAGCCAGGTGTGGTGTCATGTTGTTATTGTTAATGGTTCTTCAGCAGCTGCTTGATAATGGTGTTGCAAATGCATCTTGATAAAAGTTGTGCTATCCACCAGGGCTGGAGAAATGAAAAAAAAGTTTAGGTGCTAGTCAGATTCGTTGAGAGCGAAGCATGTTTTTCCCAAAGAAAAACAGTCCTGAGTAATGTTTTTTTTACTTTTCCAGCACTTTATAACCCATTCTCATGTTGGAAGACACATAGTTACGAAAGAAAAAAAATTGTCTTATACTTACACTTCATTTTAGCAATGATGCATATAAAATTTTAGGCACCAAAACTGATTTTCTAGTCACCCTGGCATCTGGGATTTGTTCGGCCTTACTATTCACACTGTTGATGTAGTTGCGCAAAATAGATTATACTGTTGGCCAAGTATAGCATCATCTACTTGTACATTTTAAAGGGGTTTTTTCTTTCTTTCACCAGAAAGCAATTGACCCATGCAAATTTTCAAGCCATTCTGACCAACAGTTCTTATTCATGTTTTGGAATCAGAACTTTAATTATAATCACTCTGTATATAGCTGATTATTTTTCATAAATCACTTACTACTTCCATTCTCGTTTTCGCCGTGGTTGGGAACGGACGTGTTTTTATCGCTCTCCGCTCACCGACCAATAGTAGCAGTTTTATCCAAAACTGTTGCCGAGGATTACCGAAGGATTATACGTCACGTCAGTGTGCCACTTTGTGTCTTTCTTCGTTCTCGTGAGTTTTACTTAGCGTGTTGTTTATTTTTGGGTCATATTCTGCGGTGCTTTTCTTTTTTTTTTCTAGCACACGTTGGATTGCGAGATAAGTGGTTTTTTTATTATATTGCTCTCAAATTTTTTTTAAAATTTTCGTTGTGTATTTTCGATCACACGCACACGCAACTCAATTTTTTTTTCTCGTTCGCATTTCATTTTCATTGTATTGTCGCCAGGTTTGTGTTTTCTCGCTTCTTTGATATAAATTCATGGTTTTTTTGGATGTTAGTGTTAGCAAACAGTGTATACTTTTTCCCAGGTACTCTCAATAACTTTGTTTTTTCTTCCACTTGGGCCTATTGTTGTAGTGTTAGGGATTTGAGATAGTTAGCTAATTCTAATAAGTATAAATTGTACTTTGTAGCTTAATACTTTTTAGAGTGTGTTGTATTCTTTATATACATAACACAATTGACCCGTTCAAAAAGAAATTTGATAAACATGGGGTAAATTGAGAAGCTATCCATACTTAGAATAAGACAACCATAAGTATTCTTTATGGGCATTGTATAGTATTTTATTATGTGTATATATTGATTATAATTTTCGTTAATTGCATTTGTAATTGGGTTGCTATATTTTTTTTGGAAATATGACATCCATATTTTTATGGGCATCTTTTTCTCAGCCATCTCGGTGGGCATTTTGCCTGTTGTGGCGTTGTATTTGTACTTAACCAAATGGTGACCCAGTCCATATTCCAAGGAATTTCTAACTGAAATTTTGTTTGGACAGGGATCACCGGCTAGGCTTTTATTACTGTACAGTAAAACCTTGATTAACTGGGGGTAATGTTTGAAATATGTAAAAATAATTCAATATTAAGCCTGGTGGCGATATACAGTATGAGATGTGTTGCTTCCTGTAGAAAGAAAATGAAAATGTCTGAGGTAATGTAACTACTAGTACACTGGTCTTTGTCCTTGAGGAGCAGCTAGTCTTTTGGATTATAAGACCACCTGCCCTTAGCATGCCAGTGAAATTACTACTGTTGTTGCTTTTTTAAAGGGAAAAAACCCTGTCAGATAATAAATACACCACCACCAGGTGGTGTGATGCAATCCTCATTCATGAATTTGCTTAAGATAGAGCATCAGAATGTAGCGCAAAATTAGAAAATGCCGTAAGAATGAGAAATTTTGATATTGTATATAATTTTCAGCAACTAAGATACTTAATATGAAAGAAAATTTATATTCAGACCACTTTTATGAGATTTTTTTGAAAAAGAAACACTTGGTTTTAACCACCAACATGGTTTTAAACCAAACGACCATGGTTCTTGATATAGTTCTTTTAAACTTTTTCCCCCAAGTACGATATAACAAAATGTTGTATGTATGTTATATTTTCAATTTTTATAAAATCATCGCATATTTATCATTTGTTTAGTCTCCTAAGAAAGTTGGTGACGACATAGCTAAAGCAACGTCGGATTGGAAAGGCTTGAAAATCACAGTGAAGCTGGTGATTCAGAACAGGCAAGCTCAAATCGAAGTCGTTCCCAGTGCGGCTTCTCTGATCATTCGTGCCCTGAAAGAGCCTCCCAGGGACAGGAAGAAAGTGAAGCATGGTGAGAGAAATTCAATTTTGCTTTTTCTGTTTGAATTACTTGATAAACGTGGTCTCTGATGTTTGTAGTACACTAGACAGCACTTATTTAAATCATTGTTGTCAATTGGTTGTTATTATTATAGCTTTTGCTAAGTCAGGGGTGGGAACTCTGCACCAATTGCGCCGCACTGCACCAAAACTAATATCTTGCGCCATCCTGCTCCAATAGCGTATTTTTGCATTTTTCTGTGCCAAATAGCGAATTTTGCTTCAGTATGCCCGGAATTTCGGAAAAGGCGCCAAAAAATTTTTGTTCCTGCTAGCCACGAAACGTTTCTTTACGAGAAGAGAGTGTTTTATTCCACTATACTTAAACTATCGGCCCCTGATCAGGCTTTCCATCGCAAAACCCCGATATTGTCCGTGATCGTGGAACTGAAGATGGTTTGCAATGCCTTTCAGCTTTAAATTGCAAATTCGAGTGTTTCCGTTAAAAAAAAAAAAGTCTTCACTGGAAGCAGCAGAAATTACTGTAGTCGATTGTCATTGTGTTAAATCCCGATGTTTCGTGAAAAAAATTTTCATTCTGGGAGTAAAAAGCGCATGTCCGCTGAATTACAAATGTTAGTTTAGAAACTTTGCTGAATAACGAGCGTTAAATCACTAATGTTGCTGAATAACGAGCGTTAAATCGTCAATATCGCCAAATAACGAGCATTAAATCGCCAATATCGCCAAATAGCGAGTGTCAGATCGCCAATCTCGCCAGATAATGAGTTCTGAATCGCCAAACATCGAGTTGATTCTTCCGAAATTCTCTCCCATTTTGCAACAATTTCTTTCCAAGTATAAAAAAATTAAAAACTTATAAATTTTTTTTAGCTCATTTGAAGTGCTGCTGTTCAAGGCAGCAAATAAGTGTCGTCAGTAAGCAAAAATCATCTTAAATAGACAGGTGCAAAAAATTTTATGACAGCCGCTCTTTCAAACAAGGTGTCAAAAGCCTAAAGCGCCAAAAACAAAAATCAAGCTGACGAAAAGATGTTTGATAACAAAAGACATGCTGCAGTTTTATTTTGAAAAGGGTTGAGGGTTAACGAAAATATTCTTGTTAATTTCACTGCTCCCATTTATAAATATTTGCTCTGAATCCCATATTTTGCTGCTCCAAAATTGCTCCAAATCTCGAATTTGCTGCTCCAAAACTGCTCAGAATCCTGAATTTTGCTGCTCCGAAATAGACTTAGTCACTTCCCACCCCTGCTAAGTACAAAATGAACCAATATCGTAACATTGGGGAATAATTGTTTTTACACTGGAACCTCCCATACCAGACATTAACCAGTAATGAGTGCCTCCTGTTAAGATACTTTTGAATTGCATTAACAGGATTCAGTGTGTTACTATCCATTAGTGGACAAAATTTTCTGTCTGAGTGTCTGTTATCAAAGGGTTCTACTACTACTACACCACATGTGCACCTCGTTCACATTTCTCTGCGGAATTTCTAATGAATTGGTACATGTTGGAACGTGCATGTATGTGTTGTGAACCTAACACGAAGTTTGTTACTCTGTAATGCTTGCTATGTGTAGTGCTGCCATCTGCCACCAATTTTTCAAACTGAGTGAAGTGCAATGATTGAATGATTGTGCCCTTGTAGGTCTCTTGCTCACTGTGGCGAGACTTTTTAAAGGGGAGATCAGCTTGCATTTGCACCTCAATGTTGTTTTTTTTGCTACGTTGAATCTAGTTTTTTTCCCCAAAGCTATCGTTATCAACCTGGAAGACTATATAGGAGGTCAGCAGGCTCTCTTGTTGGTGGCATGTCTATGGCATGTTCACATGTGGAAAAAATATTGGTAGAGGAAACTTTGTTTCCACACTAACAAGTTTATTGAAATGAAGAAATGACCTGCAGACAAAACAGATACCATGAAGGGGGGGGGGGAGTCCGTGTTTTTTTTCGGTTATTCTCCTATTTCCCATATTCATTGTGACTCCTGAAATTTAACCTCCACGAATACAGAAAGTTGACTATATTTCATTGGAGATGGTCACAAAAAATCCCTACAATTTTACTTTCAATAGAAAAATTCCCTACTTTGGTTACAAAGATCTATTTTTGCCTCTAGAAGGTTTTTGTGTGCATCATGCGGAAATTTTCATTCTCTTGGGTTGGCAGCGATGCTATGTGATGACAACAAAAATCTGAACTATAAAAAAACAAGACTAAACAGGAAAATATATTCAGGGCTCGGCACAGGTCATTTTTTTCACTAAAAGTCACTTTTTTAGAAACTGGTCACGTTTATTACGTATTTTCAGGCCCAGGTCACTTTTTTAGCAAAAAAACCTTGGTATCGCACACTTTTCTGCTGTCAGTGTTTTTCTTTTCTTCAAGGAGGAACTTTACCGGTTCAATATCGCAAATTTTCTCCCTGCCTTCATTGAACTACGTTTGAAGGCGTCTTATCTTCCCGGGAGCATACCGTGTGACGTCAGCATAACTTGATTTCAAGGCGCTTGGAAAGAAAGCTCCTTGGTTAAAAAATCATCATTTTATGGATTAAGTTGTTATTTGTAGATAGATTGCGATTTTCAAACGGATGATTTTTTTTATTGTAAGTAAATTCAAAATACCTGCGAGCTTCTTTAACCTTGGCCAGCTACAAGAGTATTCTCCAAAGCATATTAATACATATTAATAATACGCATCTTTAATACGCATTTTGGTATTCTCCCGCTGAGCGTAAGTTAGCTTCTGCACGGGCTCTCTTAAATCGCCATTTCAAATAACATTTAAAAAAAAAATTAGCAAAAGTAACGATAGAACAAACAACAAATGTAATTTGCTCGATGCTGCGAGAAAGTAATTCGGCCCTTAGGACTAAAACTTTTTAAAACAAATAAAATAAAGGACCAATTTTAAAATAAGATGAAAATGAAAGAATGAGTGAGCATGCGTGGGGAAATAAGAAAGAATGGTAGTACTTTATCCGCTTCTGGCCGTAACTTAATTTAAAGCATCTTCACGATACTGATTGTTGACTTAATAGCGACATCTTGTGCCCCATTCTTGATGTTGTCTAAAAAAAATCCCATTTTTAGACCTCGGAAGTTGAAACGTTTTTGTCTCGAGTCGCTGTTATGACCGCAATATGAGAGGGCGAGGGTCTGGTTCCACAGGTGTTGAACGAGGAAAGGTGCCGAGTTTACTCTTTTTCCGTTAAAAAGAGTGGATACCGGCCCCGGGCGATAGTAAATTTTTGTTTGTACTTGTGACCCGGGTTGCTACATACCGTGATCAGATCCAAAACTGGGGGTGGGGGGCAATGCCTTGGACGGCGTTTTTGATGGAAATTCAAGAAAAAGCAATAAAAATTCCTTTGCAAAATTGTAGAATTTTACAGTGAAGGGGCAGTAAAAAAAGTGTCTCCCTCCAGAAAAAACAATTGTATTACGGCCATGGTAAATCGGGTATCCCGGGTGGGGGGCGAATTCACAGTTTTTGTTCATTGAAAATTACGGGAGGAGTCAGCCTTAACGTGGCGACTTTTTCTCGCGCTAAAATAGGTAGCCCTGACAGCAGCATCCATAAACTCTGTATCAACCGCATTTATAAACCCTGTATGTCGTTGATTTTCGATTTTTGTGTTCATTTTATCCTAATTTCCCATATTTCCCCGATATATTTCTATCGATTTTTGCATATTGCCGCATATTAGGTTGATTCATATTAGAAATTATATATTTTTTTTGTAATTTTTTATGTGCCCTTTGTCAGCCATCTTGAATTGACTACCTCAAAACGGCGATTCCTTGGCGAGAAAAAAAGTTGCCACGTTGGTGCTTACAAAGGTTCATGGGAAATTTACTGGGGAAGGCTGCGGTGTCTCTTTTTCTGTTAAAAATTACAGGCGGGTGGGGCCAAAATTATACTGTTTCCAGGGGTGGGAACTCTGCGCCACACTGCGCTAAAATGAACATCCGCCATCCTGCTCCAATAGTGTGTTTTCGTATTTTTCTACGCCAAATAACTAATTTTGCTTCAGTATGCCCGGAATTTTGGAAAGGACGCCAAAATCTTTTTGTTCCTGCTCTACCACGAAACAATTCTTTCTAAGAGCGTGTTTTACCATTGTACGCCTTATTTAAACTATTGGCCTTTCCATCGCGAAATTCCGATAATATCCGTGATCGTGCAACTGAAGATGGTTTTGCAATGGTCTTTCAGCTTTAAAGCGCAAATGCGAATCAGTTGCCGTTTAAAAAAAGTCGCCACTGGAGGCAGCAGAAATTACTGTAGTCGATCGTCATTGCGTCAAATCCCGATGTTTCGTGAAAAAAATTTCATCCCGGAAACAAAAAGTGCATTTCCGCCGAATTACCAATGATAATGATCGCCAAATAACGAGTGTCAGATCGCCAATCTCGCCAAATAATGAGTACTTAATCGCCAAACGTTATGTTGATTCTTCCGAAATTCTCTCACATTTTGCAACAATTTCTTTCCAAGTATGAAAAAATTGAAAACTTATAGAAAGTTTTTAGCTCATTTGAAGGGCGGCTGTTCCAGACAGCTAATAGTGCCCTCAGTAAGCAAAAATCATCTTAAATAGACTTATGTGAAAAATTTTATGACAGCCTGTCTTTCAAACAAGCTGTCAAAAGCCTGAAATACCAAAAACAAAAAACAAGCTGATGAAAAGATGTTTGATAACAAAAGACAGTGCAGTTGTTTAATTTTGAAAAGGGATGAGGGTTAACGTAAATATTCTTGTTAATTTCCCTGCTCCAATTTATAAATATCTGCTCCAAAACTGCTCCGGATCCTGAATTGGGTCTTCTTAACCCGTTTTATCCCAATTTATTTATTTTGCTCAAATTTGAGAATAATTGTATTTTCTGAGGTATATCAAACCTAAATAGACTAAATATACAAAATTTGAATTTTTTTTAATTTTTTATACATGAAATCTGACCCGTCCTCTAAATAGGACACTGGGATAAAGGGGATAAAATTTGCACTTACAGGTTTTAGTGCTCTCTTCATTGGGGAAAGCAATTTCCGACTAAAAATTTTCACGGTATCCGAATAATACTTCATTATTTACATTAGAGTTCAATTTTCAGTTGAATATGACACTAAACTTGGTGGAAAGGCCCAAAGCAAGCCTGACAAATGGTTTTATCGCATTTCCCACAGTAAGTTTTGGGTTTTGCTTTGCAGCCCTCTCTTTGACAACGGCGCTGTTTTTCCCTCTTCAGTAGAAAATGGCCTACACCATCTTTGTAGATGTCTTCTTTTGCACTTGGAGGTACAGAAGAGATCCTGGGTCTACCTCTTGTTCTGCTTACAGACTTTTTTAGATATACCATTGTTATTGCTCGTCGGAACTCCTTCAAGTTTAGGGCATCGCTTTTGTTGAGAGCTTTGTGGATTATCCATGCATTTACCACTGCCATGTCCAGTGTACGAATGAAAAGTGGCCAGTACCACTTTTTTCCACGAATCTTAACGGCATATATTCCAGCCAACCAGTCGTGGTGATCCACCCCACCCATATTTTTGTTGTAAGAATTTATCAAATTAGGCATCTTCACGTTAACTTTATCTTTGTGTCCCTTTACTCGTCTTTTCACATCAATACATGGTTCTAAAGTGCTGCAATTTGTAGCAACAGTGACAGTACTATTGTCATTCCATCGCACCAGGAAAATCTCGGAATTCTTGTCAAATGCAAAATCATACGTGCCTCTTTCCTTCTTCCGCATAGACTTAGATCCTTCTAAGGGACACTCATGGTTTATCCGATTTTCTCTTACGGTTCCTGTAGCTCGATAACCTTGTTCACCAAGACTTTTCAAAAGATCAATGCTGGTAAAAAAATTATCAAAATATAAAGTGTAGCTTGAAGGATTCAGAATGTTCTCTGTCAGTTTCATCACAACACGTGTACCAAGTGGAGTATCCTTTCCTGCACCAGATTCTTTACCGCAGTAGAGGAAAAAGTTGTAACAATATCCTTCACTTCCACAGAGGGCCCAGAATTTATAGCCAAAACGTATTGGCTTGCCTCGGATGAATTGTTTCAGACTATTCCTACCATAGTACATGATTATCATTTCATCAATGCTTAGATTAGCTGAGAAGTGTCCAAACTTCATAAAATTATTATTGAGCATGTCAAACAAAGGTTTTACCTTGAAAGATCTATCCTCGAGATACTGATTCACTGTTCCATTATCCACAAAGTGTAAATAAGATTTCAACTTTTGGAAACGGTTTCGTGGCATGGCATTTTTCACCAGGGTAATGCCAAGGTCTTCAGCATCTGACCAGTAGTCACGTTCACAGGTATTTGAATGATAACCAGTTAGAAGCAAAATTCCAAGAAAAACATGTATTTCATCAGCTGTGGTCAAGAAATCGTGTTCGTTTGTTACATCTGTTGCATATTGCACAGTTTCTTTAACTATATGATCGTAAACTTCGTTGGAATAAAACTGTTCAAATAGCTCTGATGGAGTTTTTCCTCCCAATGTAGTTTCCATCTTCTCGAGCAAGTCATTTGCAATTGAATCATCCTGTGTTTTCCATTTTGTATATTGTGGTGATTTCATCTTTACCCAAGAAGACTGATGCTTCTTAGCTTTTCGTCTGCGCTTTGTTGTCGAAACACCAGAGCTTGTGGAAGCTTCGGGCTCAAAACTGTCTCCAATTCTAACCTCCAGAGTTCCAGGAACGTCGTTTACAATAATCTCACCAGCATTTATTCATTGTCATCCCCTTCATCTTCGTCAGTTAGTTCACTGGCATCTGGCGGTACAACATCAATTTCAAAATCACTCTCATCTGAATCTAAACGATTTAGTAGTTCCACTGCTTCCTCCAACTTCAGGAACCTCTGCCTAGACATGACTATGCAGGGGGGGAAAAGCTAGGGAGAAAAAAAAAGTTTTTTTCACTCTTAGCTATAAGGGGAGAAATAAGCGACAATTGCAAGCTCATCGTCCCACTGTCCTATTTAGAGGACAGTTATAAAATAATGTGCTACAACTTACCTAATAACAATAAAGCTTTAATTAACCATCAGGATGATAAGGAAAGAGTACTCTTACATAAAAAATGCCTAGCCACGTATCCAAAGTACACTGAGAAGGAATTCTGCAACTGCAAAGAGAAGATACAAGCAGCGCCCCCTAAAGCGGGGGATAACCAAAGTTTCCAGATGGAGGAGGGGGGAACAGACACATAACTCACGCTGGCAGAAGCTTATACATACCCCTACATGTTCCAACTGAAAAAATATTCGCAACAAAAAAATACTGATTTACACATGTTATTTTTTAGCTGTCCTCTAAATAGGACAGTGGGATAAAATGGGTTAAACAGGATGGACAGAATTTTTTATGAATTTTTTCTAAGAAATATTTTTATTAAACTACATATTTAATTTTAGATATTTTTTATTAATATATATTTAATATGTATAATTTTTCTTTCAGTGAAACATAGCGGTAACCTAGCATTCGATGATATACTAACTATTGCAAGGACTATGAGGCCCAGATCAATGGCAAGGCAACTTTCTGGCACAGTGAAGGAAATTCTAGGTACCGCTCAGTCCGTAGGTTGTACGATCGAGAGTACCCATCCTCATGATCTTATCAAGCAGATAGACGCCGGCGAACTTGAAATACCAGAGGTAATTCTCATTCGATATACTGGATAATGTTGAATTATTAAATGATTTTTAAAAAAATCAACTTGAGTTTTTACCAGTGATCCCCAAAATTTCAAATTCGCTGGACAGATCATGTCAATCACTTGAGAATATATGAGGATCATGTTATTTAAAGAAAAAAATCAGAATAACAAAATATCGGCCAACAAAATGATGTTGTATGCGTTAAGTAGATGGTTGCTATGGTGCTGAGTTGCAAAAAAATGCTTTATTTTAACAAAGCAATGACTATATATATATATATATACACACATAAGCTTGGCCTTTAGACAGCAGAATGAGTGAGGTGAGTTGTGTATTGGATGATCATACATCCTGTTAAATTTTTGTCCTGTTTTTTTAGCCCAGTGGCAATTTCTCATATGCATTATCTTGATTTGAGTGTTGTAATAAATGATTTCGCCTACTGTTTAGTAATGGTGGCTACTTTGCGTCAATTGGTGATGTCATGTTTTTCTAAAGGGTAAAAATCCCTATCACAAGTATATTTGTCTATAGTCCTTTTTACATGGGAAATGAAAAAGCCGGCATCTTTCATGTGGCAATAGGAAAAAATCGCAAAGGGTTATGAAAAGAATGCGTGAAAATACAAAAATTCATTGAAGAAGAGGGTGTAAATTTCCCTTTTTTTCCGCACTAGGAAAAAGAAGGTTGCCAAGCAGGTTTACATGCACTAAATGAACCCATTCAAACCTTAGTCTTGCAGATGTAAACTGGGCTTGTGTGCTGTATTTATGTGGAATTTCCATCGATGCGAAAATCTTCATAATTCTCATTCTTTAAAATTGGAAGCTATGGCTTCATTTCAGGGCTTGACATAAAAAATACTGTATTGGTTTTTCGCTTTAACAAACAGAGTAAAAGTCTGTTATAAGAAAAATCAAAACTGTGTGAGGGAAATTGTCGTTATAAGCAATTTGATTTTTTTAAATCTGACTGGTAATGAATTGAAACCTTCTGCTTTGTCAGTGGTAATGAACGTTCTTCTAGTTAATGTTGTTCTTATACAGTGATACCTCGACTTCCATCAGTAATTTGTTCCAAGGCTAATAATGTGAGTAAAAAAAAGATGTAGGTTGAGGTGAACTTGCAAATTTTCCCTTTCTTATCTATTTTTCTTGTTTACGCAACCCTCTGTAAAACATTTTTCTCTTGGAGTACGCCATCAAAATGCCTTCAAGCTTTCCTCAAAATGAGTCTAATTGACAGAATAATATTTTAGAATTACTTAAATTCAGGGTGACATAAGGGATTGAACAAGATTCCAATAGTAAAATTGATTGTGGGTGTGCAGCTTCTGCTTCTCTGTAATGCTTTTCTGCAAATTTTTTTACTCCAAAAACTATTCAGGCCAACTGCACGAACAGTTGAGATTCTCAATTTTCATATCTCAGCCTAATTATATGGCCTTATGGACATGTTAACATTTTTCTGATAATTTGCTTCTTTAGCATGATTATTGCAAATTTCAATTTTCTCCAGTAATTTGTGGATTTTGCTGTAAATAAGCAGTTTTTTCATCTTTAATATTAGCTTAGTGGCATTGCAAATCACTCGTAATTCTCACAATATTGGATTCTAACTGTGTTTCGAAATCAGGGGTCTGTCCAGTTAAAATTTGGGGTCAGTTTTCTGAATCCTTCACAATAAAAATTAATGAAACCACATAAATTAGCATTTCATTTCTTTTGTGATAAATTGACTATAGATTAGTTTGCTTTCAAAATTAATGACTTTTTCCCCTAAAAATAAGGACAACTTTCACAAAAATGGACCTTATAAAAAATGTCTATCCAGACCTCTGAAAATGCACACAATGCCCGCCCTTATTAAAATCACTTATCCTGAAGATTTTGATTTAATTTGAGTGGATGATTTTTATAACTGGTGAAGCGGAAACTAGAATTTCATATGTATATATTTCCAAAGGAAAATTTTATCAAGTAAAACTATATATAATGTATTTTATATAGATGAACTTACACTTGTGTTTAAAAAATGCTGAAGTAATTTGTTACAAATTAATTAGTGCAGAAAACGTTCTTAACAGATGTTTCTTGGGAAAATTATGCTTACATTTTCTTTTGGAGCAGGTCTGTTTGACCTGATCTGTTTTTGTTTTCAATGTCGTTTGGAAATATATAGTCAGTTCTACGAAATTCCCTATTGACTCTTGTTTGCACCAATGTTTGTCTAAGAACAAGCAGCACTTACTGATATCAGTTGAACCTATGTCGTCTGCCGCTTATCTTCAGATCTTCATTCTAGACTGTTATCTCGTGATTTTATGATGTCTGACACAATTTCTTCTAAAGCAGATTTTCCCACCAATTTTTGCAGCAAGATAATTGTCCATAATGGCAATGGAACAAAATTGCCTTCAGTTTTCAAATGGAAACATCCCCCTTCCCTCAGTTTCTTTTGTCACTTCTAGAATTTGTTCGTGATTAATTTTCTTGGAGATTGTATTTTCAAAACAAAAAGCATAGGTCATCACTATGAGGGCTACATGCGTATAAAATTGTGGAAGTCACGGTGGATTTTAATAATTTTTGCATAATTTGTTACTAATTTTTGCAAAAATGAAATGAAGTCCTGATGCCAGACATTGACCGAACATTTCACAAAATTAAATTTCTTCCTTCATAAATGAAATTAATTTTAAAAATGTTTTTTAGATTTCTAAAAGTGGCAGTGTTGATTTCATAAAACGGAAATTTTATGTGATTCATATTGGTTTGCAGACCTGCTAACACTCCTGATTTAGGCAGGAGACTCCGGATTTTTCACCCTTCCTCCTGCTCTCCGGATTTTGGCAGAAAATTAGATTTTACGTGAGCTTTCATGTTGTCGTGGCGTCAATGATTACCGTCGTCATTAGGGAAAACACCCACAGAGGACAGCCGTAGTCATTTCCATCGAGCAGCATTAAAAAAAGTCTGTGACCGCGTTTAAGCAACTGGAAAAGATGCGACTTGTTTTCCGTAGCGTTTATCAGCAATCATTTATCAAGGGCATGACCTTGGTTGCCGAAATTCCTGTATAATCGTTATTGTATTTTATTAACCGCCGTGCGGTAAACACGTTTTTTTCGTTGGCAGCTTTGTAATTTGAATTTTTTTAAATTGTTTCTTCCGATTAAGCATCTCCAGAAAGAAAATATAAAACTTTAAGCTATATAAAGCTAAATATAAAGCTTTTAAGAGTTCATATGCCCAAGATTATCAATCACTGATAGCATCCACGAAAGGAAACGCTTATACTTTCTGAACAGTATTTAAATGTGATTTCTCTATCCTGCATGGAGAGACACACATGGAATTATATTCTGCTCAGGGGCAATGCAGAACCTGCCTTGGGGGGGGGGGGGTTTAACTTTTTCTTAATTGATTCAAAGAAAGTTTGAATTTTTTTTTTAATCGAGTCTATGAGTGTCGGCGGGGGAAGGGGATCTCTCCCCCCCCCCCCCTGATTCCGTCGCCCGAGATTCTGGACTTTAAAAGTTGGCACGTCTGGGTTTGACTTCATTTTTGAAGTTTGATTTTATAAAGCAGCTGATTTTATTAACTTTGGTACTGTATTTACAGGAATCTTGAAGTCTAATTCAAGTGCTGTGTATGCTTTTAGTTATGTACATTTGTGGTCATATTTTTTTAACCACTATAATTTTTCTTTTTACAGGAATGATTGTGTGACGGACATTTTTTGAAATAAACCTTATCGAATAGACTTCTGTGTTAGCCTGATCTATTTTCTCAATATTCTTGTGAATCAAGTCTGTGATGTTTGTGTTTGTCAGTTATACAAAATGCTCTTTCTTGGTTTGATGCAATCACTGGGGGAATGTGCAGAGGAATTACTTTTTCATCACAGAATTGTTGAAACTAGTGTTTTTTGAGGTGATTAAGCCATCAAGACCTCTGCTGTAATCTTCATAAAAATACGGAACACCATGAAAATTTAAAGCAAATGCTCTGAGCAATGAGAATAGCACTTCTCTTTTTTCCATAAGAAAGATTGCTTAATCCTTGCATCTCAATAACCTTGGTATTGTGTGGGAATCAGTATTGAGCTAATATCCTGTGTTTCTATTCCTTCCTAGAAACAAAGATTGTAAACATACAGTAGAACCTGAATTAACCAGACCAGGGATGGCTGGTCATATTTTATTCACTTACACAACATAGCATAAATCTGTCAAGAAGACTGTTCAAATAGAATTACATTACCCATTGGGTAATTTAAATGAATTTGTCTAATCTGCACAGGCTTCAATTCATATTTTCGAGCATCGTCTCTATTAACCAAGGATGCGATCTGGTTAGGGGTGGCTCTGAACCTGTTAGGCTATGATTACACTATAAAAGTTTGATGAAAACTTGAAAAATACCAAAAAGCCTATTAGTTACATTTGCTCGAATGTAACTGATATATGTATTGGTTGCATTCTTCAAGTTTTAGAAAAGAACTTTAATAAAACTTTTATAGTGTAATTCTGGCCCTGCACTTGGTTGAAATCGAGGTTCCACTATAAGTACTGTACAGCAATGGTTCTCAAGGCTGTTGACAGTCATGGCTGCCTTCACAAGATCATACATCCTATTGTAACTACATTAAAATTATAAACCCTAGCTCCATCTAACCATAGAGTAGGCTCATATGATCAGAGCATCGCAAATCCCATGTCGCATGGTGACTAAAAAATTTGGATTGACTGTGTGATTATTGGATACAAGTCTGAGGACAGTAAAAGATTTTCATATCAAAACAAGTCCTGAAACATCAAAAAATATTTTGGACAATTTAAATATATATTTTGAGCTCCCCCTAAGAAATTTGGTTGGTGCGTAAGTTCTTTGATTTTCGAGTCCCAACGTATATATGCAGGGTGTTCATAAACTGTTTAGAAGAAATTGAAGGGGTGATAGTACCCATCAAAATGAACACTATTCAGAATAGAATGTATGGTTGCAATCCACATCCCCCCACACACACGAATTTGGCAAGTATATGTCAAATTTAGAGGATGAACAAGGGAATTGGGAGATGACAGAAGTTTGCAAGAAGGTGTGCCAGTCTTTCATTTGTGATGTGAACTAAGCGACAACACCCTCAAAGTCACTTTGAGCATCTCCTTTGTGACTTTTGCTGATCTGCACCACAAAATTGTGCAACTTATTTTTAAGTCTGTTTTTTCCACTGTTGAACTTCAACGTGGACAATTTACTTTATACTTCTTTGACGCATATTGAGTGGGTTGAGACCATAGGTTATATTGTAAAAAAAATAATGTTTGCCTTGATGGGTACTATCATAGCTCTTTTTTTTTTTTTTTTTTCTAAACAGTATGCGAACATTCTCTATATCAACATCCCTATCTTCAGACAATTCTTTGGACAAAATTAGTGGTCCCTCTGGGAGCCATGATGCAAATTCCAAAAGCTGGTGATGAACTTAATTTAAAAATGATTAAGTGGTTTTGTTTTGGAACTCTTGGACAACGAAGTTAGGATCTTGCATCGCAATTCTTTGAAGTTGAATCACTGATTCTTTAAAATTGCATTCAAATAGTTTTTCATTCATGGACATAATGAACCCTTTGAGTGGTTTTTAAAAATTTCCTGATCTTCATTATAACTGCTACAGTGGCAATCATGAAACCATCCAGAAATCGTCATCTATTTTCAAGAATATTTTTTTCCCAATAGCGTGAGCTGATAAATGCTTTCCCCCAACACAAGATAATAAGAGAAAAAAAAAAGTTTTCTGTTATTTATGCTGTGCACTGTTAGTTTGAATATAACTATTTTGAAGGAAAGGAAGAACATCCTTTGTCTTTGCTTCTATTGTCAGACTTTGAACAAATGCTGATTCTGCCCACTGGCAGTTGATTTTGGACGAGGGAGAGAACATGTTATCGGTAAAAGAAAACTTTTAATGGTATCTGAATTTGGGGTTCCTTAAATAAAAGCCTTTAAAAACCTACGATATCTCGGGATTCCCAAAATAAAGCTGATTAAGTTTGATGAGGTGTCAGGATTGTTGTGTGAGGGTAAATATATAGATTTTAATCACAAATCCTATAATAATGAAATTGGAGTACATTTATCAGAGCAAAAAAAAAAAAAATTTCGGATTACTTTCGTTTTAAAGTTTAAACTCAAGCCAACCCATAGGATTCTATGCTATATCCGTAGCTTCCACCGCTCCCATAGAGTTTCCCGCTCGGGGAAACTCTGAACTAGATAGAGGAAAAATTGAGGTTTCACACTGGGCCATCGATACATAATTTGCAATTTTATCAAATAAAAAAAAAAATAGAGGTAGGTGGGTCAGTGGGAGCTACAAAATATCTGAAAATAAAAAAAAATGAATATCAGATATTCAAATTTCGTCCATGAGCAAACCATGGTCTTGCCCACACACATGTGCTGCTTTTCCCTCCTATTTTTTTTTTTTTTTTTTTAATCGAAGCCATTGCAATGTATGCAAATGATAAATTTGCTACCTACAACAATTGGTAGAAATACATATATAACCCCTTTACGATTAGGGACATAATATTGCGTCCAAATGCCGGTGGGATAAATTCAATCCAGCTATATAACTGTTTCTTAAACATTTTTTCTCATCGCGAAGCTTTAGTGTAAGCCTATGAACTAAAGTTGTGTCGTCCTCATCTCTGTTCTCAGCTTTTGCTCCTACTTGTTCTCCACGGCACTCCCCACATATAATGCATCTTTCTCGGAACTAATTTATTATATACTGTACATGGAAGTGAGAGAACACGTAGATAAAGGCGAAAATCAAGGTACTCTACATCGCATCTAATTATCTACTTCCTGTGCTATTCCTCTTAACTCTTTTTAACGTGCGAACAAGGCTACCATATTTATACACGGAAGGAGGTTAAATCCATAGTCCGGTATCAACGAAGGAAAATTCAAACTGACAAGCTTAAAAAGTGCTTTATGAATCTTAATATCCGTTTGAACAAAAATTCATGCAGTTTGCTGTAATCTCCCGGAATCGGTTAATTACTAATGTTTTTCATCAATTTATCTAATCTTTATTTGTCAGAGTAGGTATTCTTGGTACCGAATTCGGAAAAGTCCGCGCGGAAAAGTCTTCATTATTCTCATTCACCGAATTTGAAACGTACGCCATGGATTTGAATTTGTTAGACTTCGCCCATTTTGGAGGGGGATTTGTTTTAGATTTATAAATAGATGTGTGGGTCCAGGGTCGCGCGTCTTTTGAAATAAATTTCTCGGTTTATCTCTAAACCCCGAAAAATTAGAAGAAGCGGGGGGGGGGGGGTGATGATAATCGATCGATTTTCCAGGAAAAGATTTCGTAATGGATGGGCTATATCGGGGGCGCCAGAAGTGTTTTGAACTTGGTTGCTCGTGCGTTGATCGTTACATAGGAAATTTTGATTTCTGAATCAATTCCTGCGCTCTGAATCCATGCCATAAATTACCATGTGTGCTCAAACACCCACAGCACACCCGGGCTCCGACGCCACTGGGTTTATATCCTACATGCTCAACCCATGTTCTAAATGTGGCACCCGGAGTCATCTTTGTGGCCCTTAACTCTGAAATCCTATTTTGTTAAAACGAACTAAAGTATAAGCGGCACATTTTTCTGGATCACTTGAGTGGTTCTCAACCTTCGGAGGCCCGGTTTAATTTATTTTTGTAAGTGGAAGGTCCGGTCGAACATACGACTAACGAAATATGAATGGGGGGGGAAGGAAACGACCAAATAATGCCAGGGACCCTGTATCGGGTCGCGACGGTCTAGAAACACTGACTTAAGTTACCCGAGGCGTATTTACAGATCACTTGAGTGACCGGCACAGTTCCAAAGCACTCGAGAGACAGATCACATGGGTGACCCGCGGTGCAGTTCCGCATCACTTAAAAGTGGCCCTCGGCTCATTCCCGGATCTTTCGTGACCACCTGCTGCACACTTCCAAAGCTTTTGAATGACCCCGGGGCATAGTTACAGATCACTCGAGTGGCTCGCGTCAAATTTCCCGAGCACTTACGTTACATGCGGTGCTGTTCCAGATCACTAAATTATGTGGCCCGCGCTTTTCTAAAGGTTGACCACACTTGGGGTACATCGTAGTTTCCTCAACTTTTGTTCATCGCCCCCCACCACCACCACCACGTCGTCGGTGATCCCACAGGATCCTACATTGTATTCGTAATTATTATCCTCCCGCCAACATTGGGAACCACAGGGCTACGTAATAAGTTTCGCTCTTCCACTGCTGGGAGGCGACTAGTTGCGTTGTTTACAAACAAAATTGAACCGCGCGATGCGTATGTGTGTCTTTGCATCGTCCTCCATTTTTGGAGCAAGAACTGCGCAGCAAATTTCGAAGACTTTTTTTGTGACGTAGTGGCGCTGTGTTTGTTGTGACGCAACGTTTTCATCGATTGCATTTGATATCGTCAATCGTGGAAGATGCCATTTGAACTGTGGTTCCGTCACAGATACTAGACGTGCTGGCCTCGGGAAAATCGAACAGATAACGAGTGACGACGCAGATGGCGTTTCGGGCGTTCTCCGTTGCGATTAATTTATTAATTGACGGCAATTAAGTGTCTTCCCGTTAATTTGAGCTCATCGTGTGACCACATTGTTGTTGTCGATTCTCGCCGTCAGATATAAGTTTACGGGCTACCAAGAAAAAAAAATAAATTAAGGATCTCCGCGTTTAGTTTCGTCGCACAGTCTTTGTAGTCTTCGTCAGGGGTGTGTTCTCAAACTTTTTCTCGTGCAACTAGTGCCGTCTTAACGCATTGGCCCACTCGGGAGAAGAGGGGCGGCCTCACAAAAATGAGATCCGATTGAAATTTTCTGGAATTTACGAGGTAGGGCCTCAGGAAAACCAATTGGCCTGGGGGCCCATGATGCTCTTGAGACAGCCTTTTCTTTCTTTCAAACCGAGCACAACTCAGGTCTATCGCCATCTATGGGCGATTTACTACCTAGTGAGTTGCGCCGGAAGTGCAACTGTGTGTGTACCTAACAGTCTGAATGCCGTTTTGATTTTTCAGTGCTGCCATCTATATTTCAGAAGGGAAGTGAGTGATGTGTTACGATTGAATTACATTTGCACTGTTTGTAGGTCTGTGGCGAGACTTTTTAAAGGGGAGATCAGCTCGCATTCGCACTTTGAAGTTGGGAACCACAGAAAACCAACTTCAACCGACCACCCCTATGGCGACGGTGCGGTTCGAACCCGGGTCCTCGCGATGCGAGTCCATCACTATGACCACTCAACCACCATAGCGGCTTGAGACAGCCCTGCGTGCAACGTCTTTTTTTTTCTAATCAATGCTTATCCGCGGCTCCCTAAGAAAAAATCGCTTCGAAAATCTTGCTCGCCGCACAATTTGAGAACCCCTGGTCTATACGCCAAAGCAATTTCATTTATATTTGAAGATACAGTCGACGCTCGATATAACGACTTCCTTCGTCCCGTCGGGAAAAGGACGTTACATTGGGCGGATCGTTATATCGAAAGTAAAGCATAGGATAGTCGTTCTGAGGAAACATTTGGGACTTACCGGTTGTTGTAATAGAATGGTCGTTATAATGAGTGTCGACTGTACAAAGATGTACAAACTCATCCGCTGCTCGAGGTGGGAAACTGTCGCGAGGCGGAATGGTTTGTAAATATGGAAGCCGCACCCCATGGAGGCACACGTCGCGTTTGCGGCCACGAAATGGCACTTCCCCTCTCCATCATTGTAAATAATTTGCTGCAAATAAAGCAACCTGGGGAATTCTGGAACCGGGTCGCGGGGCTGTGGCTGGCCGTCGCCCGGGTTCCTCCTCTTGGCCTTCCCTGGGATGAGGGGCGGAGCTGCTATTAAGGGGCAACAACCTAAAGACCAGGCTCTGCGCTTGCAACTAAAACTTGGAGAGGCCGCTTGCCGGTGGTTTCCGGCAACGGGCGCTCCGGCCCGGCACGACTCAATCCACACAGGTAAAGGGCTTACATTCCGGAAGGGACAGAGCCCGGGTCGTGTCTGGTCTGACAGCATAATACGAAACAAGCAAACACAACTATAACTACATAAATACTTTTGGGCTACGTACATACACGCACACAACACCATCCTGCACGTATCAATTCGTTAGAAATTCCGCAAATAAATGTTCTCGACCACCATCGTGCAGAAACCATCGCCTAATGCTCACTGCAAAAAAAAAAAAAAAGTAAAGATTTCGCATACGTCGGATTGTTATATCCAATGGCTACAGGTGAAATGGACGACTTCAGCAACGTCAAAGCTTCACGCGGAGGCTTTCTGCTATAGAAGGTGTTGGCAGTGCCCGTCACTAGCCAGCAGAATAATGAAACGCCCGTTCTGATGGAGAAATTGCATCAAAATCTGGCATATATACGCTACATGGAACATCGAAAAAAAAAAAAAATTCCATAAAAAGCGCCACTTATTCACCTGGTGGTGCGCAAACTGAACTACATTTTGTTATTGCATGTAAATCTCTCTCTCTTCCCCCATGGTCTCATTAAGATACACTGAAAATTTGGCTGCGTTTTTTGAGAAAAACTACTGAAAGAAGTACACACGGGAACTTCAATTATAATCACCCTGTATATTTCCAATCTACATTATAAAGTTTCTACGCGATTGGCGTTTGTTTGTTTGTTTATGGAGCATCATTGCATCAATGTTATTATGGTCAGCAGAAAAATGGTCTTCTCATGACCTACTGGTAAAACGTCACCAAAGAAATTGCAAAACCGAGAGCACACAGGAACATCCTCTTCCCAAGTTCAAAGATCGATACGATACTAGAGGCGTATTGAGTAAATAAATAAATAAGAGATTAACTTTTTCGATTAAACGTGCGGGACACGCGGTTGCCGAAAATAAACCGTGAAGAAAAACATAATTTCGAAATTTTCCCCTTGAAAACAGAAAAATTTGATGCGTATGCAATTTTTTTTTTTTTTTTTTTACTGTTATGACCAGAGCGAATAGCCCGAAAAATAAAAACCGTCATAATTGAACAGACGCTGAGCTTGGTCAGAATTTTTCGGTCGAATGTCCCTGGTGATTGTGTAAATACGCATACTGTACGTTCCGACATGGTCATCGAATCCACAGGGTAAGCCCTTTATATTTCAGAATTTACTCATTGCTTATATCCATATTACACAGATATTATTTAAATTAGTTATATTCACGCGCCCTTTTCTGAATTTCTGCCCCTCCCCCCCTTCAGAATTTCACACCTCACTTGCCCATTTACGAATTTCTGCTCCCTTGTTTTCTATTTTTCTGAGAGAGGTTTCAATCCCCTTTCCCATCTCTGAATTTCTGCCCTCTTGCTCAATTTCTCTTTCTTTTGAGCATTTCTGAATTTTCCTTTCTTTTGAGCATTTCTTAATTTTCCTTTATTTTGAGAATTTCTGAATTTTCCTTTCTTTTGAACATTTCTGAATTTTCCTTTCTTTTCAGCATTTCTTAATTTTCCTTTCTTTTCAGCATTTCTGAATTTTCCTTTCTTTTGACAATTTCTGAATTTTCCTTTCTTTTGACAATTTCTGAATTTTCCTTTCTTTTGAGCATTTTTGAATTTTCCTTTCTTTTGAGCATTTTTGAATTTTCTGTTCTTTTGAACATTTCTAGTTTTCTCTTTCGTTGAACATTTCTAGTTTTCTCTTTCGTTGAACATTTCTAGTTTTCTCTTTCGTTGAACATTTCTAGTTTTCTCTTTCGTTGAACATTTCTAGTTTTCTCTTTCGTTGAACATTTCTAGTTTTCTCTTTCGTTGAACATTTCTAGTTTTCTCTTTCGTTGAACATTTCCAAATTTCCCAAACATTTTTTAATTTCTCCCTCTCTTGGCTTTCTCTGCATTCCCAATTCCTTTCTCCCTTTTTTTGAATTTCTCCCTTCCTTGCAACTTTCTGAATTTCTATCACTTTTGGTAATTTCTTGTCTTTTGCTCTTTCCTTTCCTTCCTGAATTTCAACCTCCCCCAACCTTATTGAATTTCCTCTCTTGGCAGTTTCTGAATTTTTGTCTTCCTTCTCCCCCTCTTTTCTGAATTTCTGCGTGCTTCCCCTTGCATTTTTCAAAATTTTTTCCTCTCTCACTCATTTCTGAGTTTCTACCCTCCATTTTCCCTTTTTCTGAATTTCTGACCCTTCTCATTCATTGGCCCTTCTCTTGTCCTTTCTGAATTTTTCCCTCTCCTGCTCATTTTTGAATTTCTGCTCCCTTTTACCCCCTTTTGGAATTTCTTCCTCCACTGCTGCTGCTGCTTTCTGGGAAATTCTCTTGCTCCCTTCTAAATTCCTCTCTCTCCTTGCGCTTTTCTGAATTTCTCCCTCTTCTGCTCCTTTCTGAAGTTCTTCCTCTCCTGCGTCTTTCTGGATTTCTCCCTCTCTTGCTCCATTCTGAGAATTTCTCCCTCTCTAGCTTTGCTTCATTCTGAGAATTTCTCCCTCTCTAGCTTTGCTTCATTCTGAGAATTTCTCCCTCTCTAGCTCATCACAGAATTACTATCCCCTCCTTGGAATTTCTCCCTACAATACGTTCCCCTGAATTTCTGACCCTTTCTTATGCTCCTTTCTGATATTTTGCTTCCCCCCTCTGAATTTCCTGCTTATTTTAGCCCTTTTTCCTTTTTTTTCTTCCTCCTCTCTTACCCGTCTCTGAGAATTTCTGGATTCCTTCCTGCTCCTTTCTTTATTTTTCCCTCTCTTCTCCTTTCTAAAAATTTCTGCTTTTTTCCCTCAATTTCTACCCCTTCTTTCTGATATTCAACCCTTCCTGTGTTATTTTATGAGTTTTCCCCTGTTCTGCCACTTTCTGTACTTGAATTTAATTTTTTTGCCCTCTTCCGAATTTCTTCGACTTTCTGAACCCTCTTGATTTCTCTCTTTTTGCGTTTTTCTGTATTTATGTCTCATCCCCCCCCCTCCTCGCACTTTTGTTCTCTTCCGAATTTCTTCGACTTTCTGAATCCTCCTGCCTTTTTCTGAATTTATTCCTGTTTTGCCCCTTTTGTTTTCTTCTGAATTTATTCGACTTCCCGAATCCTCATCTTTTCTGAATTTCCCTCCGTTTTGCCGCTTTCTGTTGTGCGTTCCCCCCCCCCCCCGCTCTCTTCTGAATTTCTTCGACTTTCTGAATCCTCCTACTCTTTTTCTGAATTTCTCCGTATTTTGCCCCTTTCTCTGTACTCATATCTTTCCCCACTTTCGTTCTCTTCCGAAATTCTTCGACTTTCTGAATTCTCCTGTCCTTTCTGAATTTTTCCCACGTTTTGCTGCTTTCCGTACTTATGCGTTCCCCCTCCCCCCTTTTGCTCTCTCCTGAATCCCTTCGATTTTCTCAATCCTTTTCTAAATTTCTACATTATTTCGCTCTTCTCGGCTTCTGAGCATCCCTGATGTGTGATCAACATTTTCTCTCTCCCATACAGCACGTCACATAATATCTGTTTCAGTTGCAAACCTCAGAAAAGGACGGCAACTCCCTCTGCGACGCATCATGTGTTAGAATTGAAAATTATTTCCATAATTCTCTCCCAAAAGAAAAAAAAAAAAAGACTCCCTCTTTCGTCAATTGGTATTCGTTGCGTGCGAATGTACATAAAAAGAAAACCCGCTTTCTGTTGATATTTTTCAATGTCACACACGAGTCACTATCTCTCTCTCTCATAGCTATTTTTTTCTGGAAAGATCGGCATTACGGCACGTATCATGCCAATGTCATTGACGTAATAGGATATATGCGTAGACAACCCGAGGAGTTCTTGTAAAATCAACATTTAGTAGCCCTTGGGAGAAAGAAGAATAATAGTATTGCAAGAGGATATAGGCGAATATAATATGATGTTTTTTTTTCACAAAAATACGACTGCATTGTCATGAGTTAACAAAAAATGATGAGTCCGAGCTCATATAACTCAGCTGGCGGCGAGGTCATTATTGTGGTGTCCGTCTCTGCGAACGGTATGATCCTGCACACGACGTTTTTATTTTCTGCTTGCGAATGCAAATGAGGCAATATCTTGTTGTTTTTTTTTGGGGGGAATCGGTTCGAAACTGGAATTCCTGTAAACAAAAACGATATTATTGCTATTATTTTCTGTGTGGTTTGACATTTCGTTGTTGGAAAAACAACCGAAAATTATTTGAAATGCTACTTGTTTCGCGTGTCATGTTTCTTCTGGATACCAATAGTGTGAGCTGTTGAACCAATGATTTCCCAAAGGGGGTGTTTCGTGAGATATTTCAGTTACAAATATATATGGTGAAAAAACCCTCGATAACGGACACCTACGTGGGGACCAAAAACTTTATCCTCTGACATGGAGTGTCCGTTGATAGACAGTTAAATATATTCAAGCCCTTCTATGTAATAGCAAGCAGTGTCCACTAACGGTGAGCGTACGTTATGGGAGTTTCCACTGTATATTGAATTATAACAGTAGGGTGACCATTCGCGACCCGTATTATACGGGGCATTGATTATTTTCCCTTAATTTTTGCCGTCACGACTCTTATAAAAAAAATATGTCCCGTTTTTCCCCTATTTTCAACGAGTAACTTGAAATTTTATACTGAAAATCATGATTATTTTCATAACTCAAAAATAATATTAGAATTGTTAATTAGTGGTTCGCTCTTACTACATGGGCCCTGAGATATTCTGGGGGATGCGGGAACAGGACTGCTGAAAATCAGGTGAATGGGGAAACTATGTAATAAATATGAACATTCACATCGGCATATTTTGTATGTTTCACTTTTTTCTCAGAAAATACATTTTTATGTTTTATATCCTCCCTCGGGTTGAACCTGGGACCGCGACGGCAATTTTCACGGTGGTAGACGAGCATCTTACGACCACGCCACTCGGGTGGCTCCCCAGTCGAGAGGACAGGGGAGCGGAGTATGAGAAGTTTCTTTGTCCAAGTTGTGGCCCTCGACAAGTTATTACGAGTGAAACTATTGGCTTTTAGACAAGATTCCAATAGACCGAACTTAAGTGTGGGGGGGGGGGAAGTGGCATATTCTTATCCAGTTTCGTTCGACCCTAAAATCACGAATCGCGATTTTGTCTAGCCTCTTGTGCTGGGTGGGGCTGCTCTCGGGACGTCGATCTACAGAGTTATCCTGGATGCCCCTCGGGACGGGGTGGGAATGAACTATGCAGCTACCTCTTTTCTCATCATCGCAACTTCATGAACGGAAACCTTTTTTTTCTATCTCTTCTATATTGCTATTTAGTGATCCTCTCTCCTATACATATTTATTTTATTTACAATAACCCCAGAAGGCATGAAATGCACTTATACTGGAAGAAAAAAAAATAATAGTCAGTACGGGAAGCACTTCGCATACGGAGCCAGGTCGAAATCCCCAATAGTGGAAGCAAATCTTGCGTAGGAGGCACATACAAGTTCTGATGGAAGACTGTTCCATATTCTTGCCACACGGCATCTATATCCGTGGAAAAAACAATCCCTTCTAGCCATTGGTATTCTTATTTGGAAGCGATGCCTACGTAGGTTAACTCGCCTGTCTATGATCTCAAAGAAAGGCTCTCTCGATGGTAGATAAACAATTTGGTGGACTAGTTTGTAGCACATCTTCAGATCTGCAGCGATTCTACGCCATTCCAGTGAGTGTAAACCCAGAAATTTAAGTCTCTGGCAATAAGATAGACCGCTCATGCCAGGTATTCGTTTAAGGGAGAAAGTATGCATATAAGGAAGGAAAAGAACACGAAGAGAGGGGAGGGTGAAAGATTTGGTTTACGACGAAAGAAAAATCTTCTGCACTCATCTTTTTTCCCCCTCTTCTATTTCTGACATTCGAACAAAGAAGTCAGTTTTTGAGATTTATCGCCGATACTTTCAACACATATCATCTAAATTTGTTTCTAAAAGCCTGTACGTGAAGAGGGTTAAAATGAGTTTATAAATGCTGGGTGACACTGCGGGTGATAACATAATGATATATAAACCACAAATATTTAATATTTCTGTTTTCCGTAAGGAAATATGATCAGCCTACATCATAGCTTCCCAACCTTTTTGTCCCATCGCTCCCCAATACAATCTGCGGCTCTCAACCTTCGGCTCTCAATCCAGCGGCTCTCAACCTTCTTTGACTCGTGGAGCCCTATCCAGTATATAATTTTTATGGCGGAGCCCGTTTGACTTGAGGAGCCCTCTTTTGTACATAATTTTTATGGCAGAACCTGTAGGACTCTTTTATTTATTTATCTATCAAATTTACTGATTTAATTATTTTCCTCGAGTCGCCGCGGAGCCCCAAGCACCAGTTGAGAACCCCTGATCTAACCCATAGAATCCTATGATATATTCGTAGCTTCTACCGCTCCCTGGAGCATTCCATCGCTTCCCAGGGGGCGTTAACGCCCACGTTGGGAATCACTGGCCTTTAGATGAATGTCCTGATGTTTTTTTGTTCGTTTTTTTTTCAATCGAGCCCGAATAGGGCATTACCTAATCAACTGAATTTCCCACATCGGACTACTTGATGTGGAACTGATTTAGATGAGTACCAACCACAAAATATCACCGAAACTAACCGAGGCTTAAAAAAAAACTGAAATCCCAATACGTGTCGGATAATTTTGGGGAAAAACCTTCTAATGTCCATGGAAATCTGATTCAAATTGAGTGAAAAATCCCAAAGGTTAAATCATTTCCCCTTAAACAGCCTTGGATTAATAGGGGACGTAGATTATAAGGATTATTGTGGTCAGTTCATTTGGCCATGGGTACGTACATGGAAAAAAAAAAACAAACGTCCCGGTTTCAAAATTCGTTAATTTACTGATTTCTTTCCAGGATTTATGAGAGGTGTTCGCAAATAAAAACCGGAACCTTTTTATCGGCGTTGCCACACGTTTGGGTAAGAAGCCAATTACTTATGCTGCAAAAAAAAAAAAAAAAAAAAAGAGAAGAAGCCTTATTTCTTATGCAATAATAGTAATAATAATAATATCTTGAGAAACCTCTTTCATAAGTGGCCAAACGGTTCAAGGTTAATAAATGAATGCAGAATTCCATGACGTCAGATTTCACGGAAACTGGTTCGCAGTCAGAATTCACACATATACAAGATCAAAGTAAATAACGCATGCATGCATACACACACACACACACACACACACACACACACACACACACACACACACACACACACAAAATAGCAGTAGCCACGTGATAACTTGACCTCAAGGCCCTGAATTATGAGCAAAAACAACACTAGATAAGAAAACCATCCATTAAAAAAAAAAAAATTGCGTACGCACCGGGACTGGATTTTGTCTGTTCATTGGCGTATCTTCAATCATGTAAATTGCAGAATTGCCCTACACTTCGCACCAATCACCAGTAGCACCTTTCATTCAAACCGAATTCATTTCCCCCCCCCCCCACTTGGGTTCAGACCTTTGGGCCTTGAACTCTTCCGATAGAAGAGGTTCTACAAAAAAAAAAAAAAAAATCACATATATAACTCTATGAATATCTTAATTTAAATTACTATGGGAGAAGAAAAGGGAAATCGTCAATGGCTAATCGATTTGATGGAAGATTTAAAAAGCACGCACTCATTTCCAACCTTCAATCTTCTGTCACGATCTGGTCTCTGGTCGTAATCAGGAGGCCAAGGCTTGCTGACCTCTCTTTCTATATTATGTGGACACATAACATGTGACGGCGTTATCTTCTTCTCCGTAATTACCAGAGTGTGTCCAGTTGACCCTGAATGCGTGACCGTTGGGTTTTAACGACCCTTTGAACACTGGGTGAATATGTAGTAGTAGTATTAAATAAGAGGAGAAAGTCTAGAAGATCGTTTTCGTTTTTTTTTTCCCGAAAATTTTGTTTTCCATGGTTTTTTCTTCAAGATTTGTGATGAAAAGTTTGCGGATATGTTCTGACGTAATGGCGACCTATGGCTAGTGAAGAATGCCACGATGTTCGGTTGCATGTGTTCGCCAAAGGCGAAAGATCCAGGAATCAATTAACAACTGCAGACTTCGGAAAATTTTTGTAGAAATTGGGAATTATATCATGAGACAAGTCGAAAATGCTCTTGACATTAGAAACCGTTACTCTCTTTGAAAAGTATTCAACGGAATGCGCAACGACTCTCTGGAATGCATATGTTACGGTCGAAGCCCGAAATCAGCCAGTTCACGAAGTGGCCTGCCAATTTCACTGTAAATTGACCCGGCCAATGTCGAAATTTCGGGCGTTAAAGATCCAGTTCGCGAATCGGCTGGAAATCCCTGGCCAATGAACGAAAAGGCATGATTCTGGGGGGCATCGCCAAGTTGGCTTATTTTTTCGGGATACTTATCGCCGCATTAGCTATGACAATCCATCATATCGCAGTCGCAACGCGGACAGAAACAACTATATGTCTGTATGTTATTAGATAGACAGTTTTTCCTTTCTCAAAAATTTCCCGTTTTAACTCTCGTCACATGGAGCTAATCCAAGGCAGCTACTATATATAGCCAAGTATCACACATTGGCGATGAAAAAAAGTATTTGTGTGTGTGTGTGGCGCCTATCGGGCATTCTCTCATCAACACATCGAACTTTGGCCAGGGATCTCCAGTCACTTCGCGAATTGGCCGACCAGAGCTCGAAAAATCACTAGCCAATTCTGAAAATCGGACTTTCGCCAAAACTCTTGGCCAATTCGCCCACTGGTCACTTTTTGGACTTTTGCCAGAATATATATGTACAGTCGAATCTCGTTTTAACGAATACCGAAAATCTCATTTTAACGAACACTTTTCAATGATTTGAAGAAAAAAAAAAAAGATTAAAAATGTAGAAAATGATAAATACAGTAGATAGATATAAATGTAAATAAAATTCATAGAAACACATACGAATGCAAAAAATAAATAAAACGGAGAAAGAACATAAAAATGAAAAAAAAAAAAGTAGTGTAGAAAGGTGAGGAATATGCTTAGGAAATAAAATATGTATTTAAAAAATGCGAAAAAAGACAAGTATATAAATACAAAGCTATTCTAAAAAATTTAAAAACTGAAAATTTAAAAATTATAATCAAACGACATGTAAATGAAACGTAAGAAAAAAAAATGAAATTTGTAATAGACAAAAATGTAGAAAAGTACATCAAATGTAAAAAATTAAAAAAGAAAAATGTGTGGAGAACTTTTGAAATATTCACGTACGAAAAAAACCAAGTACTAAATTTAAAATGCAAAAAAAAAAAAAAAATTCCAAACACAGAAATGAAATCTGTAAAATTTAGTATAAGAAATAAAAAACCGAAAAATCTATGAATACGAAATCAAATATAAATTATTTGGAAATAAAAACATATTTGTGTGTGTGAAAGAAAAAATTACGGTAACACCTTCCTGAAGAAAACAATAAAAAAATAATTGCAAAAGAAAAATTAGACTATTATAGAAAATGGAATCAAACATGAAAGGTAACATGAGGGGGGAAAGTTGTAGAAAGATACGTGAAATATAAAAATATTTAAAAAAAATAGCAATTTATCAAAAATAAAATTGAAAAAAAAATGCAAAAAAAGAGAAAAATGTAAGAAAAGAAGAAAATTATGAAAAGATGGAAGTTGTAAAAAAAAAAACGCAAAAAAAGTGGACAAATTAAACAACAGTTGAAAAAAGAAGAATGGGAATTCATACAAGAGAAAATTAGAAAAAGTGGAAAAGTTAAGAAAATATAAATGCAGTCTAACCTCGTTAATGAGTCACTATTGGGAGAGCAAAAATATGACTTAGTAAGCGGAGTGACTCGTTGAACGGAGTAAGCCATAGCTGTGCCAATTCCTGTCTGAGGACAATTGGGACTTCCGAAAAGTGACCCGTTAAGCGGAGTGACGTGTTAACCGTCACTAATGACCGATAAAGAAGGAAATTATAGTAAGAGAAAAGAAAAGAAACTGAAAGATGGGAAAAAAAGGGGAAAAACCAAGGCGGAAAAGAAGAAAAAAATTGAGGAGCGAAAAGAAGAAAAATTAAGGGGATAAAGAAGGAAAAAAGTAATGGGAAAAAAAGAAAAAATTCAGGAAAAAAAAGAAAAAAATTATTAGGAAAAGAAGAAAAAAAATTATTAGGAAAAGAAGAAATAATTAATGATGAAGAGAAGAAAAATTGAGTGAGGAAATAGAATAAAATTGCAATAATTGTAATTTTCAAAATTGCAAAATTGCAATTAATTCAAGAGAAAAAGAAGAAAATTGCAATAAATATAAAAAAAAAAGAAAAAAAATTGATTTTCAACTAAAACATTTAACAGCATGGGTTTCGTTTCGAGTAATACGCCTGTAAATGTAAGTTTTTGATATGGTGATTGCTCAAATTGCTCTCTCTCTTCCATCCTACCTATTGTTGTAGGCAGACATACCGTTGTTACCGCACGAACTCAATTTGTTGATCGTTTGCACGACAATTTTCATCCTCTGATTTCATGATTTCGTAATTTCTAATATTGTTTATACAAAATGAACGAAATTAGTTCCGGATCGGTCAGGATGTTGGTGATAAGTTTCATGCATATGTAAATCGTGAAGGGTTGATGGGTTCATATGCATTATACCATAAGTTCATAGGTCAGCGAGTGCCTGTTGCAATTCAAGCATCACCAGTGATTGATCAGACATAGAAATGGGTCACAAATTCGTCTTCATTGGATTCTCGGACAGCAACGATGCTTTCGCCGATGGCAATGCGCGATATTACAGTCGAAATTACCGTTTTACGCTATTCATTTGGATCGAGGTATTTGGTACAGCATAAATGGAACGATTTTTAAGTATCTTCGCCATGTACATACCAATCATGTGGCACGTGATTCCTCTTCGAAAACTCTAAAAAGTGTTTCGTATCTCGAGGAAAGGGGGGGGGGGGGAGTGTGCTTCTTTTTTTTGTGGAGAAAGTAACAACTGATATCTACTATCACTTCCTGTAATTACTATCAAACGTGAATAAAGAGTAGGAGTGGGAGGGGGGGGGACGATTGTGCCCCTTTCAGGATTCAAATAATACGGGAAAATTTTCCTGCCCCGTAAAATACAGGATGACCCAACGAACCTACATAATAAGTCGTCTTCCAAGACACATCACCCTTGATCCGAGCCTGCCTCCGCTTCATTTGCAGCTGAAGATGTCCGTCACCACTTCATTCGAAGCTGGAGATTTCCGCCTTCGCTCCATTCGAAGCTAAAGATATCTGTCACCGTCAGTACCGTCTTAACGCATGGGCCCACCCGGGCACGGTCCAGGGGGCCTCACAAAAATGCGATCTAATTGAAATTTGAAAGTAAGCATGTAAATTTTGCCAGAGAGGCCCTCAAAAAATCACTTGGCCTGGGGGAGGGAACACGATGCTCTTGAGACATGGCTCTAATCACTGTCAATTAGTAGCTGGAGATGTCTGCCACCGCTCCATCAGCAGCTAGAAATACTTGCCCGTCTTCATTCGCAGCTGAAGATTGTTTGCTTAGTCTTCATTCGCAGCTGAAGATGCCCGTCTTCACTCCATTAGAAGCTGAAGATGCCCGTCTTCACTCCATTCGAAGCTGAAGATGCCTGTCTTCACTCCATTCGAAGCTGAAGATGCCTGTCTGCTCTATTCGAAGCTGAAGACACGTCTCCACTCCATTCGAAGCTGAAGATGTTTGCCTCTTTCAAATTGGAACCTGAAAATGTTTGTCTCCCCCACTCCATTCGAAGCTGAAGACACGTCTCCACTCCATTCGAAGCTGAAGATGTTTGCCTCCTTTCAAATTTGGACCTGAAGATGTTTGCCTAGTCTTCATTCACAGCTAAAGATGTCTGTCTCCACTCTACTCGAAGCTGAAGATGTTTGCCTGGTCTTCATTCACAGTTAAAGATGCCTGTATCCACTCTACTCGAAGCTGAAAATATCCGCCTCGGCTACATTCGAAGCTGAAGGTAGCTGCTTTCGCTTCATGCGCAGGTAGAGATAACTGGTGCGAATTCAGAGCCCAAGTGCGTATCCAGTGATGGGATGGGGTGATTCGCCTCTCTCAAGAGCCGAATAATATGGAAAAGTTAGTCCGTTCCGTAAAACACGGGGTGATTCAACGAAGCTACACAGTAAGTTGCCCTGGATCCGCTCCTGATTACTATTGTTATTTAATAATTGGAAAAAAAGAAAGAAAAAGAAACTCTTTCAGCTTTTGGATTAGCAAAACATTAAAATAGATGCCACTTTAAAGATTAACGTAACGTGCGTGACTCGAATCACCAATTTGAAGAATTGGAAGAGGAAGTCACAAGTTGTGGTCGAGCATTGTTCTAACATCACAAAGATCACGAAACGAGAGTAAAATGGTTATTCACTCTAATATGTCTTTGAAAATGAAATGTGTCCCACGAGGAAACGTCTCTCGTCGACGATGCCATAGAAGATCGAAAAACAAACAGCGGAAGAAAGGTTCTCGAAAGCAAACTAGCGGATATTTCCATATTCAACATCAAAGATCCAGTTCAGGCTTTCACTACTCTCCGATTTTGAATGCAATTTTACATTGAACTCATGTTTCATTCTTTACATTCGAATATTATCAAGACTTTTTCATCGAGAGAGAACCCATGGATTTAATTAAAACAAATAGGTATATGCTGTAGTTCCGTAGGGAAAAAAATTTCTGCGTTTGCTCTTTTAGAAGAACAGACATGTTTTTTCGAGATCTTTCTCTTCGAAGCGATCTATGTGTGTGTGTGTGTGTTTTTTTTCTTTTAGTGTTTTAAGTATGTGAAGCTTGTTCCAGATCATAATGAGTGATGACGATGGGTTCATCCATATGTTAATGTTTGAATGATAAATGAGTTCATGTATATTGTACCGTACTTCACAAGTCAACAATGAAAGGGTGTGTGTTGTAATTATTGGCGGAAGCGGGGGGTGGGGTATTAGGGTTGAATTCTCCTCCTGAGCAGAGGTTATAGTGCATTTTTACAGCAGCCCACCCCCGCCTTCATGGAAGAAAAAAAGGTTGCTCCCCCCTGAAAAAATCGTGCTTACGCTACTGATTGCAATCGCAACTGAAGCTGCTATTAAGACCAGTGACTCATAGAACGTAAAAAGAGGTCGTCATTTGTTATTGTATTATATCGGATTAACACAACAAATATAGCCTATTGCTTACTTAGTTCATATCAGTGATTCAATGATTTTGAAATTTACCCCTCATGGTAAACGTAAAGTAACTGCAAAAATTTTGCCGGACATTTTGAAAAATGCATTTCATACGGATTCTATGACATGAATACATGCATATTCATAATTAAAATTGAATGTAATTTAAATTCGACACGCGGGTTGAAAAAATAACTGATGAAAATTCAGAAATGAAGCTGTTAAAAAAAGCAAGGAATAAAATTCCCAAGAATGAACAGAAAGTACATAGTAAAGAGGAAAAAGTATTAAATACAGGGATCAAATATGAACAGAAAAAAGAAGGGGAAAGAAAACTGGAAGAAGAAAGAAAACTGGAAAGAGAAAGGTGTAAAAAAGGAGGAGAGATCATGGGTAGAAAGAAAAAAGAGAAAATACAGACGGAAAGGCGGAAAATGAGAACCGCAAAGCAGAGAAGGAAAGACAGAAGAATGAAAAATTACCAGAAACAAGAATAAAAAAAAAAAATACGTTTTCAGATGCAATAACAAAAACACAAGGGAAGAGAAGTATACAGGATGATCAAAATACAGGGTTAAAAAAATCGGCGTAAATACGTGAGAAAGAACATGAAATGAAGAGGAAGAAAGACTAGGAGTAAATGGGGGAGAAGAATGAAAACAGGGATCTGGAAAAAAAGGCGGGAAGAATAAACGAAAATGGAAACTGGGATAAAAAAAAAGACGGGGGGAAAAATTAGAGAGAAAAGAGAAAAATTCGAATGGGCAGATAGACAGAGGAACAAAACAGGGAGGAAAAATGGGCACGAAGAGGGAAGAAGAAAGAGATAAAAATAGGAACGGAAATGAGGAAGAAAGACGGGGACAAAATGGTAAAAAATAGAGAGATGGAAACAGGAATGAGAAAGAAAAATGAAAAGAAATAGGAGAATGAAAGCAAGGATGAGAAAGAAAGATGGGAAGAAAGGTGGAGAATGGGAATGGGAAAGAAATGTAGAGAGAAAATGGGAAGATAGAGAGTGAATATGGAAATGGGGATGAAGAAGAAAGATGGGGGAGAAAATGGTATGAAAGAGGGAGATGGAAACAAGAATGGGAAAGAAAATGGAAAGAAATAGGAGAATGGAAGCAGGGATGAGAAAGAAACATGGGAGAGCGAAAATGGGAATAAAGAGGGAAAATGAAAATAGGAATGAGAAAGAAATGATGAGAGAAAAAATGAGTGAGAAAAGAGAAAAATGAGCAGACAAAGGAATACAGAGAGGTAAAATAGAAATGGAGATGGGGAAGAAAGACGGGAGGGGGGATGGTTAGAAAGAGGGAGATGGGAACAGGGATGGGGGAAGAAAATGGGGAGAAATAGAAGAAAGGAAACGAGGATGAGAAAGAAAGACGGGGGAGGAAATGGCAAGAAAGAGGAAAAAAGATGGGGATTGAAAATGGGAAGAAAGGGGGAAAATGAAAATGGGGAGAGAAACACAAATAAAGGGAGGAAAAATGAGACACGAGAGAAAGGTGAGAGAAAAAAAAGGTGTGAACACCGTAAAAGGTAAAGCAATACAGTAATAAAAAATTATCAGACTTCGGTAATCGTCGGTAACCTTTTTCCTTTCTGATTGATAAAAGTGACAAACCAAGCCGTGATGTTTTATTTTATTCATTAATTTATTTGTCGGATTCCAGAATGCACTTGTTGATCACGTGATCATTAGAACATTGAATAACAGTCTGGAAAGGAAGAACAGTCCGAGACACGGAGAGGTCGCGAAAAAATTGCATAACAGGTCTCGTGATGGTGATGAGCGGGGACATACGTACATGCATGCGTAACCTGCCTTCGCATAACTAAATGAAGTAAGAAGTAAACTTGCATTTTCAAACCATTAACGAGGATGAACAGGATGTTGATGGGCCATCTGAATAGGCATGTCGAGAAAAACAAAAATCATTTATAATGTAAAAATCAATAAACTTTTTTTGCTTACAGTGATATTGGCCATATTTCCTAGAGCGACGAGAAAATGAACGTAATTAATGTAATTTTAATTACGAGTGAGTACCAGGCACTGAAGGTCATTCATATGGTTCAAGAGATTGCTTCTATTGCATCAGAAAGGGTTAAGAATGAACACGTTGGTGTAAGATTCTTGTCTGATTTCATCTCATTTTGGTCATTTCGCCTGTTCTGATCATTCTTCGATCTCTTCTGATCCAGTTTATTTTGCTTGAAAGAAGAGAAATATTGTTTTGCAGGGGTGCCCAACCTTTGGTATCCTCGCGAGCCGGAAACTTGTATCTATAGGGATGACCATATAACCATTATTTTACGGGACATTCCCGTTCATCCAAACCGTTTAATAAAATTTCCGGTATTTTCCCTCATTTTAAATGCGGGGCTTACTTGAATTTTTGAGTTCGAGAATTGAGATTATTTTCATGGCTCATAAATTCGGAGAAAATAATTCACACTTTTTTTTGGCTGTAATTGGCAACTTTACTTACCTTTGACAACTTTTTTTTTATCGATAACAGGCGATGTTCCGTAAGGATCTCGATTTCCCGTATTTTTGTGTGAAAGAAATATGCTCAGGCTTTTATCGTGTATTGATATTCTCCAACCGGAACGACTTTTACGGGCCAAATGGAACCTCTTGGCGGGCCAGAAGTTGTGCACCACTGTTGTGTTACTACTTAGTAACAGAACATCCCCACCCCGTACTCTATGAATAGTGATGACTAGGATAATTATTGTCCTACAAATTGAAGTCATTCAGAGACAGTTGCTATTTTCCAAGGATGCTGTCACTCTCCGCTATCCACACGAAGGTTTCAATAGATGGTTGAAACCTCCGTTGCTATTTTGCTTTCTGTCCAACGAATGCTACTACTTCTTAACCGCACACGCTTCTAGTAAACATTCCTCTACGGAAATTCTAACGAATTGGTTGCATGACGAAATGTATTTTTTGAGTGTATGTATAGCTCTAACTTATTCGTGTTGTCAGAGTGTTTCGTGTTTTGAAAGATGTTGCCACCTTTCTTCCATATTTTGAACTAAATATGGCGGATGCATCAAATCGAAATTCAGGCATTAACAGATATTTCGTAGTGGTCATAGAGTTTCTTCGAACATTGTTTACGAAGATTTTGTTGTCTTGAAGTGAGTTTGGTTTGGTTTTTGCATTGGACATTGCTTAACCCTCTGGCTGCGGAAATAGTCGGTACTGAAACTCGAAAAACGAAAAAGGTATGATGCACACGCACAAACACAAAAACCTGGATTCAAACCCACAATCACAGACATACTAGTGATTGAAAGCAGACACGCCACCACTACACCATTATGTACACTCAGCCTATTCAGTGCAAGTAAATCCGTCACATATAGACGAATATACAATAATAACAGACGACAATAACAGTATAGGCAATAATACTAATAATAAAAACTAGAATGTGTGTGTGTGTGTATCATCTATACATTACTTTTAACCCTCTGGCTGCGGGAATAGGAAGTTCATTCTGAACAAAACCATTTCAAATCAGGGCGGTCTTAAGACCATCATGGGCCCCCGGGCCAATTGATTTTTCTGAGGCCTTCTAGGCAAATTCTCGAAAGTTTCAACTACATCTCACTTTTGTGAGGCCTCCGGGCTGTGCCCGGGCTGGTCCATGTCTTCAGACGGCATTGTTTCACATCAGCGCAAGATGACTGAGCAGGCTACTACATTCATCATCTGTGAATGATGGGAGCGCTTTGAGGGTTAAAGAATATTTGTGTTACCTTATACACTGTTTAAATAGTGTTTGTCGCCTTGAATCCTTGAATAAAGAGTTTTTGTTTCCTTGAATTGTTTAAAAATTGTTTGTAGTTTTGAACACTGTTCCAATAGTCTTTATTGCCTTAAATACTAAACTGTTTAAGGACTGTTTTTTGCCCTGAACATGTTTAAAGAGTGGTTTTTTGTTTTGAATACAGTCCAGCATCTTTGTTGCCTTGAACTCTGTTCAAAGAGTCTTTGTGGCCGTGAATAATGTTCAAAGATCTCCTTGGAGAAAGGTTTGAAGAGTTTTTGTTGCTTTAGACCAGTGTTTCTTAACCTTTTTTTTGGCCGTGGCTCCCTTTGAACCATATTTTTTTTCACGTGGCTCCCCTGTCTTACCCAGAGTTTTCGACCCTCATCTAGAAGCAAGATCCTTTATACGTATTAAACTGATTTTTTCAGTGAATTTATAATGAACGAAAATTTTGCAAATAACATTGGCCTCCAGATCACTGGCCCAGAATTTATTGAGCTCCCAGATAGTCCGAGTTCTATTCAGGGCCGCCTCAATATCATGGGGTCCCCCTAGGCAAAGTGATGCTATGGTAGTCCCATACTTAGCTGGAAATAAACAGCCTACATATTTCCTACTTATTTTCAAAATTTATTGTACTATACAAAATATCATAAAGTGGGGTCACTTATGGAGATAAGACCCCCGGGCGTGACCTCTCACAAGAGTGGGACTGACAGAGCTGCAGCCCGAGGCCTGATATGGTTTTGATCATTTTTTGTTTTTCACACTATGAAATTAATATAGAGGATTGGTCTGGAAAAATGTAGCCGGGGGCCTGCGAAAAACCCCATCCTAGGGAACCTGCTGCAAAATGTAGGTGGTACGGCCCAGGTGGGTCCATGCCATAAGATGGCCCTGGTTTTATGGGTGGTTTTGTTGGATTCTGTATAAGTGTATAGTAACAATATAAAAGCTTTATTTCTTCACACCTTAATTTTTCTTCTCAGCTCTCTGCAGCCCTCCAAATCACCTGTCATGGTCCCTTTCCCCATTTTCTTCCGTGGCCCCCCCCCCTGAAGTATCCCAGTACCAGTAGGGGGGGGGGCATATGACCCCCGGTTGAGAGCCACTGCTTTAGACAATGTTGTAATAAACTTTGTTGCCTTGGACAGTGTTTGAAGATTATTTATGCCTTGGACAATGACAATGTTTAAAGGGTCTGTCTTTGTTTCCCTGAACAATATTTAAAAAGATTTTGTTACGTTAAAACACTCTCTAAAGAACATTGTGTGTGTTTAAAGAGAGTGTCTGTTGCCTTGAATGCAGTCCAGCGTCTTGGTGGCCTTGGATATTGTATGAAGAGTGTTTTTTAGGATGGGAAATTGTTTAGAACAGTGATGAACAACCCCTTCCATTGACCATCAGCTGAATACGAGATATGACTAACACTTGCGAGCCACAAACTGATTATCAAGCTTATTAATTACTAGTTACAATACCCGGCGCTGCCCGGGTTTTCTTCAATTGCTGGGAAGATTGAAAAGGTGACAAACCATTATAAAGGAATAAGTTATTGTACATAACACTGGCAGCATTAAAGATGTGGCAAACCCTTGTAAAGGCATATGCATTTCTGGAACGCATTGTTAGGAAACCAAAGTAAAAATTTCGAAAGTGATTGTTGAGGGCGAGAAAACCAATTTTGCCCGACAGTTTTTCGCCCATTTCGGGCATTTGCCCAGCTCTGACAAACTTTTAAAGTAACCTATCGTTCAAGTCAGGGCCGTCTTAAGAGTATCAAGGGCCCCCGGGCCAACTGATTTTTCTGAAGACAAACAACTTCTCGAACATTTCAACCAGATCTCATTTTTGTGAGGCCCCTCTTCGCTTGAGGTCCCCGGGCCGTGCCCGGGTGGACCCATGCCTTAAGACGGCTCTGGTTCAAGTCGGGTCCCATTTGGTATATATGCAAAATTTGACGACGATCGATCTAAAATTGCAGATTCGTATAGAGACAACTCGACACGCGCACGCTAAGAAATTCCATTTTATATAGGCTTATGTAGATTCGACTTTGTGCAGTGATACTTTTTCTAGGAAACTCTTTCGCTGACCGCATTTGGCCCTGGGTCAGGGTGTTTTTTATCCAAAGTTGATTAGACATACCGCGATTCTCAATAACTATTAACTATGCAAGACTGAGGAAAAAATAACTCCCCCCCCCCCTCCCCGATCATCGAAGATTCAATGGGGAAATCCTCAAGAAAATATACAGGGAACATCAGAACTTTCCGAACCTGTCGTCAACGCCCATGATTCCAACACACACACACGTCCATCTTCTTTCTACCTGCAAAACGACGTCGAACGAAACATCTTCATTATCAAACCTGTTGATCAAGGGCTAAGGACTCCTATTTCCAAGAAAACTACATTGTAAATAAAAATTTCTAGGAATTACCCATACATACCGGGAAATGCTGTTCCCTACGTCAACGACGATATACAAAACAACCAAAAACTTTGGTTTTTCTTTTAATCTTATTTTGTTCGTTTTTCTGTGGAAAAAGAAAGAGGAAATTGGAAATAACAAACACACACGTTGGTAATTTTTGTTGTTTTCTGTTTTTATTTTCCTCCACAGACGTGCGATTAGCATGCGTGCATGCATGCCGAAATGCCATTAGTTATTTCGAGATAAACGCCCCATCATGGCTGATATTACAAGAGGAAATGTCTCTCACGTCGAATAAGACGTTTTCGCTTATTTGATATAGCTTTCGCTTTTCTCGGACACATCCCGTTACTTCCTCGAAGACAAGGACCGATGACATCTGAGAGAGTTTCGCTTTCTTCCCGTAGAAGTAGTCATCAGTTGACCGCCGTTTTGGTTAATGAGGCGTGTGTGGTCAGTCTTGTAGTAATCAAGTTATGTCTGCTCATGGGTAATAAAGGAAATGCTCAACCAGATTAATTTCTAATCCAATCCGTACGTGTAACAAGCATTTCCCTAATTATGCATGAATAAATTCTCAATTTAAAAAAAAAAATTTGTTTTCAATTTTTTTTTTCCGGTCAACAAATGGGTTTTTTAAAAACTATCCAAATACGATGAATTCCAAAAGGGATCAATTCAACTATTAATTTTGTTAAAAATGTTCTCTCCAACTCAACATTCAAGTATTCCAGTGATTCTCAACGTGGGCGTTAACGCGCCCTGGGGGAGGGGACGATGGAATGTTCCAGGGGAGCGGTGGAAGCTACGGGCATAACATAGGACAAGATATACGGAAGACTGGATGTTGTGAAGATATTTATTATTTGAGATGTTAATTTTTTTTTTATGGAAGGAAAAAACTCATATCTGCCTCTACCGGGAGTCGAACCCGGGTCCCTCGATTGACGGACGAGTGCTCTGACCACTAAGCTACAGAGGAGATAGAGATTTTCCTTCGCTAGAGCGTATATGTGCCGAACGGAACCGTGCAATGGACGGTGAACCGATCAGCTAATAGCTCATGGACGACGAGCCACCAGATGGCTATATATATGACATGAATGATATAAATGTCATATATAACATAGGATCCTATGGGTTAGGTAGTATTGGGGACGATGGGAGAAAAAAAATTCTGAAGAAGGGGCCGATGGGAGACAAAACAGGTTGGGTAACTATGAACTATTCTTTAATCCAACATTAGATATAGATATTTAAAACTATTCAAATGCAACAATGAATTCCAAAAGTGTTCAATTCAATTATGAATTATTGTTAAAAGTGCTCAAATTCAACAACGAATTAAAAAAAAAATTCTAATTCTAATATATTTTTAAAGATTTTCAAATTGAGCAATGCATTGTTAAAAGTGTTCCAATTTAACCAATGAATTTTTAAAACGAATCAAATTTAACAATGTATTTTTAAAAGTGTTCGAATTCAATAATGTATTTTTGAAAGTGTTCGAATTCAACAAAAGTTTTTTAAAAGAATTCAACAATGAATTTTAAAGCTATAAAGATTTAAAATGAATTTTTAAAACTTTTGAAACTGAGCAATAGATTTTCCAATTTGTTATTATTCGAAAATAGTTTTTAAAACCTATGAATCTATGGGAAATAGATGCATATAAAAAAAAGTTTCGGAAATACGTTTTTGTTGTTTTATTCCTTTTTTTGAATCCATTAATGACTCATTTTGTTTTTGTTTAAAATCAATCGTTGACTAAATTATTGAATGAGAATCCATATGGATGAATAACGAGCTCTCAACTTGAATTGGCGAGACCTTGAAGAAGCACTCATTAACTAATCAGGGTGAAGGATAAACTAAACTTGAGCGAAAATGCGTTGTTCAAATTTAAGGTCATTAAACTATGAGAGAAAGACCAAAAGCCCACCGACGAAAAAGCTCGCATAATTACAGAAATCATACCTAAAAAATTATTATAAAATTGGAAATGATAAATTTCAAATTTGCTTTGGAAAAAGCATTCCAGATTTAAGTGAAATAATTTTAGAATTATTAAGAAATAATTTTAGAATTATTAAGAAATAATTTTAGAATTATTAAGAAATAATTTTAGAATTATTAAGAAATAATTTTAGAATTATTAAGAAATAATTTTAGAATTATTAAGAAATAATTTTAGAATCAATAAAAACAATTTTAGAATCAATAAAAACAATTTTAGAATCAATAAAAACAATTTTAGAATCAATAAAAACAATTTTAGAATCAATAAAAACAATTTTAGAATCAATAAAAACAATTTTAGAATCAATAAAAACAATTTTAAATCATTAAAAGAAATAAATTTTGAATTAATGAGAAATTTTTGAATTAATGAGAAATCATTTTTGAATTAATAAGAGAAATAATTTCATAGTTATTGAAGGAAATGATTTCGTAATTATTAAAAGAAATATTTCCCAATTGTTGATAAAAATGTTTCCCAATTATTAATAGAAATGTATCATAATTATTAATAGAAATGTATCATAATTATTGATAGAAATGTTTCCTAATTATCAATAGAAATTATTCATAATTATCCAAAGAAATAATATCAGAATTGGTGAAAAAAATGTTTCGCAATACACGAAAATTCATAATTAATGAAAATATTTCCAAAATTCACATCTAATGAAAACGGATTAATGAAAATTAGTATGCAATGAAAAAATATTTCAGGATTAATGAAAACCGGTATTTAGTAAAAAATAATAATTTCACGGAATTAATGAAAATTTTCATATTTAACAAAAAAAAAAAAGTAGTCTCAGAATAAATAAAGTTCTTCAACAATATAGCCTTCCCCACCCTGTATCACTCGGAACACAATCATTAAGACGCCACTGTTTGAATCTAGATACCACTTGTTAGCCCTCGGGCTTCATAGAAATTTATTTTGGCCCGCGCGAGGTCTGAAACGTGAAAGGCACCTGTCTTCAGAAATATCAGGACCCTCCCTGTTCACCCATTCCCTCCTGTGGAAGGCTATACGTGTGGTGGTCGAGTGGTTATAGTGCCGGACTCGTGATGCGAGGATCCCGGTTCGAACCCCACAGTGGTGGTCGGCTGAAGTTGGTTTGCTGTGGTTCCCAACTTCAAGGCGCAAATGCGAGCCGATCTCCCCGTTAAAAAGTCTCGCCACAGAGAGCAACAGTCCTACAACGATAAATCATTGAATCATAACACTTCACTCATAGTTAGAAAAACTGGTGGCAGATGGCAGCACTACATATAACAAGCATTACAGAGAAACAAAAAACTTCACGTCAGGTTTCACTACACTTACACGCACATTCCCGCATGTACCGATTCGTTGGGGGGTTCCGCGGGGGGGGGGTGCATGTGTGGTGTAGCAGTAGTAGGTAGGGACTCCAAAAAATGACTCGGGGATCCATGATGTTCTTAAGTCAGCCACCTCGTTGGGCGGTTTGTCTGTTGTGGCGTTGTATTTGTATTTGTGTGAGTAAAGAAATATTTTACACGGCCACAAAACTATTTTCACCACCGGGACCGAAGAAGGACCCGACCCAATCCTGTAGGTGGCGTGCGTATCAAATGCGTATAAGAAATACACTTTAAAAGAAAAAGAAGGTATCTTCCACCAAAATCCATTTGTGCCATACTTATTTCGTGACGCCACAGACACGTTCCATTTTGCACGAGTCCAAAAGACACGCATTTCATAATCTCATTCATCTAGGAAGAGAAAATGGAGAAAAGAATATTTGTGTGTGTGTGTGTCTTTTTAAACACTTCCTAGCTGGAAGCGCTTGATCGTAATATGCAAAAGACCTGATGATCGACTTATAGTGTTTTTTTGGCCTCAGACAAAGTGTCTCCGTCCACCGAAAATAGCCAAACTAGCTGACTTCCTCGGTTGCGAAAAATAACCATAACTTCTTGAAAACCATCAAGGCAGTCTTTTCTCCACCTCTTCTTCACGCTCCGAGTGCTTGGTCGAACCAGGAATCGACAACGAGCTATATAGTATTAATCTTCTATTACCTCCGCTCCACAACAAACAACACACAACACGGGTTTTTATTTTAATTTTTTTTTTCTCTCTTTCGGATCGTAAACTAAAGTAGGTCAACAATGGAAGAGAACCTGTTTTTTTTTTTTTTTAAGCATTTATTCACCTGACTGACTGGCTGTATGGATGGCTGGCATTTTGCTTTGTTGCCAAGCTGTTGCCCCTTTTTTTTTTTCGCCAATTTGTTTACCTTGCATGGTTGAAACAATCGCAGTATATTTGAAAAATTCATCTTTATTAAAGATTGGTCAATTGAGATAACAATGGCTTTCAGAGAAATTTTTAATTTTTTTTTAAAAATAATGTTTAAGTCAAGAATGGCTTTTAAAAATTGTTTCAGGAGAAAGGGAGAGACAACGAAATTCTTCAGAATTCATTCTTGGAAAAAAAAAATTTGATTCTTTTAGCTTTTATACTCAAATATTTAATTATTGTTAATGATAAGAACTAATAATTAGCATTAATCACAGGTTCATAAATATCTGGTTTACGTATGAAAAGTTCTGGAAATAAGTCTGAGTCGTAGATCTTAACTAGTTAGAATTCAAGAACATAAAGATTCTTTAAACATTTTCCAACATTGTTCAAGGCTACAAAGCTTCTTCAAACGTTTTCCCAGATAAAGAAAGACTTTGCACTGCATTCAAGGCAATAAACCCTTTTCAAACAGTGCTCAAGGCAGCAGCAAATAGCTTTTAAAACAGCGTTTAAGTCAACAAAGACACGGTGTTATGGCAGTAAACAGCGCTAATCCAACAAACATTCTTTAAACAGTGTTCAAGGCAGCAACAAATTTTTAAATAGTGTTCATTCAGGACAACAGTTTTCAGATGGTAGCCAAGACAACAAACAATTTTTAAGTAATGTCTAAGACAACAAAAACTCTAAACAGTGTTCAAGACAACAAAAACCTCAGACAGTGTTTAAAGCAACAACTTCAAACAAGTCAACATTCTTTTAACAGGACAGTGTTCAAGTTTCTTGTTAAAGAATTCTTTATTGACTTGAAACGCTGCGTTAGCCCATAGTCTTTGTTGCTTTGAACATTGTCTAAAAACCGTCTCGTGCCTTTAATGCTGTTTAAAGAAGTTTTATTGACTTCAACGCAGTTTAGAATTCTTTGTTGCCTTGAACATTGTCTAAAAACCTTCTGGTGCCTTTAATACTGTTTAAGGAATCTTTATTGACTTGACGCAGTTTAGAATTCTTTGTTGCCTTGAATCTCGAACACAGTTTAGAGTCTTTGTTGCCTTGAACATTGTCTGAAAACCTTCTGGTGCCTTTAATACTGTTTAAGGAATCTTTATTGACTTTAACGCAGTTTAGAATTCTTTGTTGCCTTGAATCTCGAACACTGTTTAGAGTCTTTGTTGCCTTGAATCTTGAACACTGTTTAGAGTCTTTGTTGCCTTGAATCTTGAACACTGTTTAGAGTCTTTGTTGCCTTGAACCCTGTTTAGAGTCTTTGTTGCCTTGAACCCTGTTTAGAGTCTTTGTTGCCTTGAACCCTGTTTAGAGTCTTTGTTGCCTTGAACCCTGTTTAGAGTCTTTGTTGCCTTGAACATTGTCTAAAAACCTTCTGGTGCCTTTAATACTGTTTAAGGAATCTTTATTGACTTGAACGCAGTTTAGAATTCTTTGTTGCCTTGAACACTGTTTAGAGTCTTTGTTGCCTTGAACACTATTTAGAATCTTTGTTGCCTTGAACACTGTTTAGAGTCTTTGTTGCCTTGAAAACTGTTTAGAGTCTTCGTTGATTTGAACGCTGTCTAAAAACATGTTTGTTGATTTGAACATTGTAAAATTTGCATATTTCCTGCTTCCTGTGCTGATCAATGCGAATCCGCCTTGACAATTTTTTTGTGAATTCCTAAAAGAAAACAACAAAAACACAATTGAACATGTAAGCCTATTATCTGATGATCGTGTGTGGCCGGCTCCGTAGCTGTTGTATATTGTGAATAAAACAAATGCTTTCAAAAGGAAAACGAACAGGAACGAAATAGGAAGCAAAAAAAAGCAATAATGCCATCACATAGCAACCTTTGTTTGGGCATAAGTGTACTGTATACTCATACGAGGACTTTTCTTTTGCATATTTTCGCATCTGCATCAACAAAAAGCGTCTTTTTTTCCTACTTTCGTGTCTTTTGTTTGGTTTGTCTTCCTCGTTATTCATTTTTATGTTTAGAAAACTGTTCATTTAATAGATAAATTGGGAAATTCGAGTCCTGAAATATAAATTGCTTACGTAAATATTTGCTATAGATTAGAGCTGCGTTTCTCAACTTTTCTGAAAAAACAAGGACCAGTAAAATGTCAGAAACGATTTGACGAACCACTTGCGTCCCGTATTACGGGACACTCCTGTAATTTTCGTTGTTCGGATGTTTTTGTACATTTGTCCCGTTCTTTCAACGATACTTCTTTGGATTTTTAATACAGTAAAAAACCCTCAGATGCGATCACGACTCTTTTACGGCCAAATAATATAATTTCCCCTTGTATAATAAAAGTATGCATTTCAAACCCCCTGATTAACGGTTAGATCTCTTTTACGGACGAATTTGTTTTGTCCCGCTGATGTCCGCAAAATAGAGGTTTTACTGTTTTTGCTGAAGTCGTGAATTCACAGAGTCTTCGTTACATAAATTATGTCGTGATAATTACGGAAAAAATTACAATTATTCATTTCACATATTTGTCAGGGATCAACGTTTTTTCTCCGCAATTTTTTAGTCATTTTAATTACAGTTGCTGATTGCGCCTACTTCTGGCAATATTTGTGATGAAAAGTTGGCGTTGTCCCGTATTTTACGGATTATTATTTAAGATCCCAGTTTACAATATTTTTCTTCAATGGAATACGGTCATGAGATCATGTGTGAATATTTTTTCCCCGAAATATATTTTTGTTTGCTGCGATGTGTAGTCAGCTTTTCATTTTCTCACCCCTTCTGCAATTTTAGCAGTAATTAGAAAACTGGACTTAAGGTAATAAATTACATTTTTTAGGCAAAATTTAGTGATGTCCTGTACTTAGGATCGTAATTTACTACATTTTCTTCAATGGTGTATGGTAAACCTTGGGTAAAACCCGTCTTAAAGGTCACCCCTCTTTTACGGACAAATAATAATTTCCCCTTGAATAATAAAAGTATACATTTCAAAGTCTGATTTACGGTCACCACTCTCTTACGGACGAATTTTTACGCCCCTCCGGTGTCCGTAAGAAAGGGGTTTTACTGTATTACTAATATCAATTACAATAATTGTTCATTCAGGTGGAATTAAATTATCAAGTCTGCCTGCGAATCACCTATGCCATCGTCGCGGACCATAGGTGGGGAAATGCTGGATTAGTGAATTAAATGCTATAAAAATGCAGTTTCTGCGTTCTATGACGTACAACTATTGACGGGATTAATTGGAACCCTGCTAGAACTGATTCAGCACAAGGGCTCTTAATCTTTGTGTTCTGTGGGCCCTTTGTGGTTGATAATAAAGGCCACTGCAAGTTGGGATCAAGAGGAGGGTTATCGCTCCTCCCAAGAGCCGAATAATAAGGGACATTTTTCTGTCCAATAAAATACGGAATGATCCACTGCACCTACACAATAAGTCGCTTCTCCGACACGTCGCCCTGGATTCGCATGCCTCCACTTTATTCGCAGCTGAAATCTTCCTTCGCTCCATTCGCAGCTGGAATCTGCTTTCACTTCATTCGCAGCTGAAATCTGCTTTCACTCCATTCACAGCTGAAGATATCTGCTTATTCTCGTTTGTAACTGAAAATGGCTGCCTCGGTCAATTGTAGCTGAAGATGCCTGCCTCCACTTCATTCGCAGCTGAAGATGCCTGCGTACATTCCATTCGCAGCTGAAGATGTCTGCGTACATTCCATTCGCAGCTGAAGATGCCTGCCTCCACTCCATTCGCGGCTGAGGATGTCTGCCTACATTCCATTCGCAGCTGAGGATGCCTGCCTCCATTCCATTCGCAGCTGAGGATGTCTGCCTCCACTCCATTCGCAGCTGAAGATGTCTGCCCACATTCCATTCGCAGCTGAAGATGCCTGTCTCCACTCCATTCGCAGCTGAAGATGTCTGCCTCCACATCATTCGCAGCGGAGGATGTCTGCCTACATTCCATTCGCAGCTGAGGATGTCTGCCTATATTCCATTCGCAGCTGAAGATGCCTGCCTCCACTCCATTTGCAGCTTAAGATGTCTGCCTTCGCTCCCCTCGAATCTGAAGTTGCCTGCCTCAGCTTCTTTGAGACAAATCTTACAGATCGCATGAGTGAGGCGCTGTTACAAATCACTCAAGTGACCTGCAGCACCTTCTCATTTCAGTTGAGTAGTCCGCGGTACGCATATCCTGATCGCTTAAGTGGCTTTCGATACGTTTACAGATCACTTCAGTGATCCACGGCACATTCACAGACAATTTCAGTGATCTCGACACATTTACAGATAATTTCAGTAACCGCGGCACATTTACAGATTACTCAAGAGGCCCTCGGCGCGTTTTCAAACCAATGAAGAGGCCACGCATTGTCCTGAAGATAGGGGAACCCCTTGCTCTATAGGCCAGGGGGGAAGCCTTCAATCTTTCTCTCGAGTCGACAGCACCTACACCCATCATCAAACGAAGAGCATCCTCACGGCTAACTTTGACAAAGTATACTCGAAATCTGCGTAATTGTAATCTCTGAATGCAATTTTCACAGGGTGTTCAATTGAAGTGTTGGTCACAAGTGCTTTGCGAGCACGAAATCGGACACCGGCGGGCCACGGTGCTTGCAAGCAACAGGTTGGAGATGGTTGCTCTTGGGCGATTGTTCTCAAACATTTACTGTTCACCTTGTGACTAAATACCGTACTTACCGTGCACCAATGGGGCTTTCGGCAGTAGATCTCCGTCTAACCAGCTTTTATTGGACGGTATAAAGATGATCACCGCAATTCAAATTACTAAATTAAATATTTTTTAAAATTAAAAAAAATAATAATTATATCAATTTTAATCAATATCATGAAGAAAAGCCGCGGAGTTTATATTCATTGTGTATAGAATAGAAAATTATGTATGAAAAATATTTCCCGTGTGTTGTGTTCTGTGAAAAGAATGAAAAAGGCTTTTCATTTAACACTTCATTGGGTTTGTATGTGTTTGCATTGGGACCCGCGGTTTTCCGCGTTGTATGGCTGGGTGGTGGTGGGGGGGGGGTGATCCCAATCATGCTCCGTAATTGCGAATGCGGCGGTGGCTCCTCTTCGATGTTTCTTACAGACTTCACGTAGAGAGTTATCTGCGGCTCTGCAGAAAATTTCTCACTGCATCCGACAGCAAATGAACTCACCTGTGAACGTTTGTATTTTTTTTGGAAGGAGTTGTTTTTCCATTATTGTGATCATTATCCGCGCCATCACGGTGAGATTGTTCGTGCATGAAATTCACCAAAACGATGAACCAATCGACACTTTTGAAGAAATGTTTCTCTCATCGTTCTTTCTATAGTATTTTGACAGTTTTTCAATCGCCTTCCATGATGATACGGGATTTCGGAAGTTGAAATAGTTCTAAATGGAAGGGTTTTTATACATGGGAAATATCGTTCGTGGATTTAATTATATACGTTGTCAAATGAGGAAGTGTTAAAGTTGGGAAAAACCAATAAAGAAAAATTTATTAAAAGTGGTCAAATGATTGTATTTTTCGTTTTGGAGAGATATTTTTTTTTTTGTTTTTTGAAAACGAGTAGCAAAGAGATTCCTGAAGAGTGTGAGACATTCTTAGATAGAATGGGTATGAAATTGCTTAGATTTTTTTCATTTATAAAGGGTTACAATGTTAACAGCTGTATCCACCATGTTTAGAAAAGCATAAACTATTGGTGTTTCGAGCTTCATTAACCTTCAACGCTTAGAAATTTATTTACGAAGCTTTAATGCTCAAAGCTAAATCCGCCATTGATGTTTAGGACATCATCAGCCATTGATGTTTAGGACTGCACGTGAGCCATTGATGTTTAGGACTGCACGTGAGCCATTGATGTTTAGGACTGCACGTGAGCCATTGATGTTTCAATGCTTGAAACTTTATTCACAAAGCTCTAATACTACTAAAAGCAACCAAGCCTAGGAGGGAAGACGTGGTCCAGGACCTGGCGCCTGGTCACAGAAAACAACAAAGGGCTCGCTACAAAGACATAATAAGAGCTACTCATAGACATAAATTTTGTGTAATAGGAATTTTTTAAATCTGTACATACTTTTTTTAAAATGTGTTTTATATTCATGTACTGTATTATATATTATATATGCATAATAAAGCACCCGAACACCACCCAGCCCCCTCATCCGGGACAATGGCTAAAATTGGCAATGGTCGATAGAGCCTCGGCGTTACACGGTATGAAATGAAATTTTTTAAGCATTTCACATATCTTCGATGCAACTTTAATTACAAAACTCTATCGCTCAAAACTGGATCCGCCATTGATGTATGAATGGCTACTTTCGCCATCGATGTTCATTTATCAGGCTTTAATGGCTGGAGCTGCATCTGCCATTGATGTTTAAGGCTTTGTAACCCATTCATTTTAATAACTTCATAAGCCATTGATGATTGGAGCTTCGTAAGCCTTCGAGGCTTACAACTTTATTCGCAAAGCTTTAATATTCAGAGCTGTATCCGCTATTAATGTATAAATGATTAGAACATGTATGATGTATGAATGGTTCAAGTTGCCTCTGTGATTAATATTTGAAACTTTTGCAGCCATTCGTGTTAAGAACTTCGTAAGCCATTGAAGTTGTGAGTTTCGTGAACCATCGATGCCTAAAACTTTCTTTACAAAGCTTTAATGCTCAAAGCTACATCAGCCACCGATGGTTTAACCTTCATAAGCCATTGATGTTTTGAGCTTAACAAGACCTCGACGCTTTGAACTTTGAAGGTCCTCGATATTTACAGCTTTGTATGTCGGAGCTTCGGAGGTTGGAGCTGCATCTGATATCGATATTATAAAATTGTAGGCCATGCTTTGAACTTCATAAGCAGTTGATGTTGTGAACTACGTAAGCTATCGACGTTTAGAGCTTCATTCATAAAGCCTTACTGGTTAGAGCGGCGTCAGCCATTGGTGTTATGAGCCTTATGAGCGAAGTCTAGAGCTTTAAATGCTTAGAGCTGCATCCATCATATATGTATGAACTTTATAAGGTACTGATGTTTTGAGATTCATGCCATCGAAATTTAGTCCTGTTATAAGGCTACGCAAATGAGAAAAATCTAGGATAATTTAGATAAATTTATCCAAATGAAAAAAATGGCAATTTCATAACGCATATTTCAACAAAATTATTAAAACATAGAATATTCTGAATTTCTACAAAATATTACCTCAACTTAATTTTCAAGGGTAAAAATTATCAATTCAGAATAACGCGGAAGGAATTTGCACATTTGTAGATCACATAATGTACATCATGTGATGGGTCATTATCACTACTCTTCCGGATCACGACCTCACATGAGGATTACATAATATCACTAATAATATATATGGTACTATAATTGAAATTAAAAACGTTCTATCTCAATAATTTCTCTCGTTTCACGATTCATACGCTGTTCACGGTCCACGACGAAAGCATGATAAAAAAAATAATCATCGGCCATGTTGGAATTTTCACAGATTTATTTTATTGCAATTAGTGATTCCCCCCCCCCCTTACACATCGCTGTGTTATCTTCAAAGATGCAGAAAACACCGACTTGGTTCCGGCTGGATACCGTGGTGTGTGGAACCAATTTTATTATCTTTTTCTCTCTCTCACGGTTTTCGTTCCAATCAGAGATTTCATTGCAAAATGCCATAATGGCGTACATTCCCGGTACTCGAATAATCTGTTTATTACTCCGAAAAGTAACACATAAAAAGTGTTCGTCTCACACCCAGGGGAAATTATTATGAAATTTTTCAAATTCTCTCTCACGTGATTTTTTTTTTTTTTTTTTTACCCATTACGAATCTTATTACCGTGTACGATTTTATAATGATTTTCATGGGAATGATACCACTGGCACCATGCAACACACGTTAGGCGTGTAATAATCACGGGAATTACGCGTCAGAAATTTGATCTAATTTACATAATTGCCGCATTAAAAAGCTACTTCTATTCGATCGCTTTAGCGCTTTGTTATTTATTTTTTTCCTACGCTGTGTGTTTGTAGATATTATAATTCATTACTTTTTACCGATGCGTTAAAAACCGATGTGTCGTTGTTTATAACTTTCATCCCAAATCATTGCTGTTTAGAGATTTGTTTCCACTCATCGTAGTTTAGAACTTCTATCCCAAATCATTTTCGTTTAGAACGTAGTCTCCCAAACTTTTTGTTCCATCGCCCCCTTCATCAGAAATATTTTCCTCTCATCGCCCCCCAACTCACGTAAACCCATAGGATCCTATGTTAAATCAGTAGGTTCTATCGCCCCCTTGGACCATTCCATCGCCCACCAGGAGGCGATATTGCTCACTTTGGGAAACACTGGTTTAGAATTTCTATCCCAAACCACTGTTGTTTAGAATTTCTATCCCAAACCATTGTTGTTTAGAATTTCTATCCCAAACCATTATTGTTTAGAATTTACATCCCAAATCATTGTTGTTTAGAACTTTTTTTCTAAATCATTCTTGTCTAGAGCTCTGTTTTGAAAACATTTATTGTTTAGAAATTTTTTCCCAAATCATTATTGTTCAAACTTTTTCCCAAAATCATTCTTGTCTAGAGCTCCATTTTTAAATGTTATCTAGAGCCGTGTTTTCAGTCATTGTTGTCTAGAACGTTGTTTCCAAATCATTGTTGTTTAGAACTTCTATCCCAAATCATTTTTGTTTAGAATTTCTATCCCAAACCATTGTTGTTTAGAATTTATATCCCAAATCATTGTTGTTTAGAATTTCTATCCCAAACCATTGTTGTTTAGAATTTCTATCCCAAACCATTGTTGTTTAGAATTTCTATCCCAAACCATTGTTGTTTAGAATTTATATCCCAAATCATTGTTGTTTGGAGCTCTGTTTTCACATGATCAATGTTTAGAACTTTTTCCCTACATCATTATTGTTTGAACTCTTTTCAAAAATAATTCTTGTCTACAGTTTTTCAAATCATTCTTGTCTGGAGTTTTTCCAAATCATTCTTGTGTTTAGAGCTCTGTTTCCAAATAATTTTTGTTTAGAACTTTTTTTATCTGAAATCAATGTTTAGAACTTTTTTTATCTGAAATCAATGTTTAGAACTTTTTTGATCTGAAATCAATGTTTAGAACTTCTGTACCAAATGATTGTCATCTAGAGCATTGTTTTCAGTCATTGTTGTTTGAAGCTTCTCTCCCAAATCATTTTTGTTCTGTTCTCAAATCATTATTGTTTAGAACTTTTTCCCCAAATCATTCTTGCCTGGAGCTCTCTGCCTTTAAATTATTGTTGCCTAGTTATTATTTTCAAATCTTTAAAATCATTGTTTTCTAGAGCTGTGTTTTAAAGTCATCGTTTCCTAAAGCTTTCTTTTCAAGGCAATGTTTTCAAATCATTGTTGTCTAAAGCTTTGTTATCAAATCATTGTTGTCTAGAGCTCTGTTATCAAATCATTGTTGTCTAGAGCTTTGTTTGCAAACCATTGTTAGCTAGAGCTGTATTTTCAAGGCATTATTTTCAAAAAACATTGTTACCTAGAGCTTTGTTTTCAACACATTGTTACCTAGAGCTCTGTTTTGAAAACATTGTTACCTAGAGCTCTGTTTTCAAAACATTGTTACATAGAGATCTGTTTTCAAATTATTGTTACCTAGAGCTCTGTTTTCAAAACATTGTTACCTAGAGCTTTGTTTTCAACACATTGTTACCTAGAGCTCTGTTTTGAAAACATTGTTACCTAGAGCTCTGTTTTCAAAACATTGTTACATAGAGATCTGTTTTCAAATTATTGTTACCTAGAGCTCTGTTTTCAAAACATTGTTACCTAGAGCTCTGTTTTCAAAACATTGTTACATAGAGAGCTGTTTTCAAATTATTGTTACCTAGAGCTCTGATTAGAAATCATTGTACGTAGAGCTGTGTTTTATAGGCACTGTTTTCAAAACATTGTTACCTGGAGCTCTGTTTTTAAATTATTGTTATGGTATTAATATATGCTAAACCCATGACCCACGGGCCAAATGCGGCTCTCGGGGTTATCTGATTATTCTGGCTACCTCAAATCTAATTTTGTAAAAATTAACAATACGCAGCACATTTTCTGATCGCTTAAGTGACCCGTGGCGCAATTCCAGAGCATTTAAGCGGCCCGTGGCACATTCACAGCTCACTTAAGTGACTCGCGACACATTTACAGATCACTTGACTGACCCACGGCTCAGTTCTAGGACACTTGAGTGGCCACAGTTTTTATAAAGTACTTAAGCGGCCCACCGCCACCACAAAGCTCTACATCACATAAGTTACCCACGGCACATTTAAAGATTACTTAATTGATCCGCGGCATATTTGCGGATAACTTGAGTGACTCGCGGCACAGTTCCGGAGCACTTAAGCTGCCCGCGACACATTTCTAGGGCACTAAAGCGCGTCCCCAACTCATTTCTAAAACACTCAAACGGCCTGGACATATTTCCAGATCACTCGAAGGATCCGCGGTACATTTAAAGATCACTAAAGTGGCTCCACAGAGGACTTATCAATAGTCAGTTGAGGCGCCCACAAACTAGGGGAAAGTCTTTTCCCGTTTTTGGAGCACCCAGTAAAGATACCATTAAGAATATTTCATATTTTAAAGGGTGGTTGATGACGTAAGCACCATTCAATCCCCCGCCCCACGTCATTAAAAGTTAGCAAACCCAAGACCCCCCACCCAACACTATCGGTGCTGACGTAATACTTGAATGACCCCCCTTATATCAATGATGACCCCCCCCCCTTTCCATGGCCCCCACAAGCGGTGGGCTGACAAGGCTCCAGCCCTGGGACCCGGGATAATTTTCATAATTTTTTTTGCTTTTTCACGCTATAAATTCATCATAAAGGGGTCCGTGAAAGTCTGGTCGGGGGGGGGGGCCCGCAAAAGATCCCAGCCTAGGGCCCTACTCCAGGATGTGGGGGCTATGCCCCTTCCCCATTAATGTCGGGAAAATTATAGGACTTTATCGAAAAATTCTACATGATGAAAGTATTCAAAAAAAAAAAAAGAACAGCAAAACTGGACGTTCACATCGTCCCGCAAGGTTCAATGACTGTAGTTACGGACAGTGTGCAAAACGACTGATTTGTCCGAATTATTTATATATATATATATTTTCTATGCCATAAAAAAAGCCCTACATGCAGGGTTTCTTTTTCAACACATAATGTGTCGGCACGCACAATTTCCGTTTTTACAGAATTCCGAAAAAAAAAAAAAAAATCCCGAAAAAAGATCAGACACAGAATACGCGAATATTATCGAAACCGGAAAGAAAAATCCATAATGTTGGTCAGTTTCAGTCCGGGGCGGCGCCAGACGTCTCGGATATCTGTCACCAAAGCAGTCACTTGGCGCCAGGATCCAACAGAAAAAAAGTCGCCGAGTCAGCCAACGAGTTAGTTTGTGTTTTGGTTATTCAGTAGTATATCGTACGCCGACAGTCGGTGCGTGGTAGCGACGACGGCGACTAGGATAACGGATTTCTCTCTCACTTTTGGTCAATTTCTTTTCAGAACAGTGTCTGCCTACAGTGTGTGTGTGTGTTCTGTGTGTGTGTCATTTTCACATGATAATTAAAGAGGAAAAAGGTAAAGAAAAATTTATATAATTTTTAATAATTCGTAAATTTCTACAAAACGCCGAATTCTTCGATCTGATTATTAACTATTTTTCAGATTAAAGTAGGAAAATTTTAAATTATAAAATTCGATTGGAAAATGTATAAAATCTGCATTTTAAAAATAGAAATTTGATCATTTCCAAATAAAGTTATCAAGAGAGATTTTATAGTCAGTGGTGAAAATTCTGGTTATAATTATCGTAATGGTTTTTCTTTATAAGTGCTTTTATATAATCATTTTTTTTTTATGTATCTCATTGGATGGTATTGTGTGTAAGGAGAGGCGCCGCCGACATTGGGGGGGGGGTCCGATGAAAGTTGCTAATCGTCCCGTATATACGGGACTCTAGCGCGTACGCGGAAGAGGGAGGGCGCATTGATTTGTTTTTTTTTTTCAGAGATTATTGGTGGGAGTTCTCAAATAGCCTCAGCCCCCCTGGGTTCTGGTGCCTACTGTGTAAGTTTAATTCATGTTTACATGGACGTATGTAATTATAATTATCTAAGGCAGCTCAGACCGGATTTTTTTTTTTCGGATCTAATGGTTAAAGCGGACCTGATACTGGGTAATATATTATTTCAAAACGATTGCTCGATGTTGGTGAAAGTATGCAAATGTTGTAAAATGTTGAATTAAATTAATTGCATGCAATAGTTATTGTTAATCATTAAGAAATGATTAATGTCATATTCAGTGCAAATAGTTTGCTTGCAAATAGTTTGTTTAAATGCTTGTCTCTCCGAGAGAGGCAGGGGGGTGATTTATCCGGAAACCGGCCTTCTCTGAGAGGTGGCCTTTCCCGACAAGATTTCTAGTTCCGCCCCTGGGGCTTTTACAAGGGGTTTTTCAAACTGTTCGCTGTAACGGCAACTTTGGGGTTCCAAAATTTGCACTTGTCTCTCTCTCCTTTTTGTTCTGTCTTCTTTTTTCTTTTATCAAGATAGTGCCTAAAACATATTTGCTCAACCTGTGGCCTGCGGGCCAAATGTGGCCCTCGAATTGATCTGATGTGGTCCGCGACCTCAAACCTAATTTTATAAAAATGAACTGAACGGTAAATTTGTAGATCACTTGTTTCTCAGCCATCTCGTTGGGCATTTTGCCCGTTGTGGCGTTGTATTTGTATTTGTATTAAGTGGCTGCGATACATTTCCAGACCACTTAAGTGACCCGCGGCTCATTTACAGATCACTTGAGTGGCCCGCGGCACATTTTCGTATCACTTAATTGGCCCGCGACACAGTTCCACATCCCGTCAAGTGACCCGCGGCGCATTTACAGATCATTTCGGTAACCTGTGGTACATTTCCAGATCACTTATGGGACCCGCAGCATATTTACAGATCACTCGAGTGACCAGCGACGCAGTTCCAGATCACTCATGTGACCCCGCGGCACATTTTAAAATCGCCGCAGCACGTTTTCAAACCAATGAAGTGACCCACGGCACATTTTCAAATCCCCGCGACACGTTTTCAAACCAATGAAGTGACCCACGGCACATTTTCAAATCCCCACGACACGTTTTCAAACCAATGAAGTGTGACCCGCGGCACATTTTCAAATCCCCGCGACACGTTTTCAAACCAATGAAGTGACCCGCGGCACATTTTCAAATTCCCACGACACGTTTTCAAACCAACGAAGTGACCCGCGGCACATTTCAAATCCCCGCGACACGTTTTCAAACCAACGAAGTGACCCGCGGCACATTTTCAAATCCCCGCGACACGTTTTCAAACCAATGAAGTGGCCCGCACTCTCACAAAGGTTAGGCACCGTTGACCTAAAGAGAAGTTACCTCTGAAGCGCTTCACAAATTCGGAAAAAGCTCGCGCCTCTTTTAAGGAAACCGGTGGTTCCCCCAGGGAGGCGCGTTTCATCGGTTGAGAATCCTTAATAGTGGTTATTATCGAATAATCATACGACCAAATAAAACCTGAATCAACAGTGATATTATAATCCCCCGGATCTTGGATTATCCTGTTAATCCGGATTTATCGTTGGATTAATTTTATCTCATTTCGTTCATTTTCCATGAAATTCAAGTTCATGTTGCATTTCTCTTTAATCCCAGTCGTACTGTACGATATTATCGTATTATGAATCTACGAGTCGGGGTATGCATTCGGATATGAACTTGTATACGGTGGAGTCACGTTATTGTTACCACGTCCAATTTCTGACATAAACTGCGCGCAGCTGGTGGAATAAGGCGAGCGTATCGAGCTGGCCGGGTGGCGAATAATAAGGTGAGACGTACGAACTTTGAAAATGTATCATTTCAAACCGAACACGGTCCATGCTCTATCGCCATCGGGCAATTTTAGCTTATCCCGAATGGGGCTGGACAGTGGCAGATTTATTGTTGGTAACATGACCAAAATAGTGACCTAGAGAGAGTGTGAAAGCATGCGCTTTGACCAAAAAGAGTGACCTAGAGCGTGTGAAAGCATGCGATTTGACCAAAATAGTGACCTAGAGAGTGTGAAAGCATGCAAGTGACCAAAGGAGTGACCTAGAGCATGTGTAAACGTGTAAATGAGGAAAAGAGTGATCTATAAAGCAAGGAACCGTGTCAGTGAGAGACCAAAAAACCATGCATTACCCAGGGCCGTCTTAAGAGCATCATGGACCTCCGGGCCAAATGATTTTTCTAAGGCTCTACCAGGCAAGTTTTCGAAAATCTCAACCATATTTAATTTTTGTGAGGCCCTCGGGGCCGTGCCCGGGTGGGGCCATGCCTTAAGACGGCACTGGCATTACCTTCTAGCGCATAGTTTCCCAAACTTTCTGTTCCATCATCCCCCTTCTTCGGAAATTTTTCTCTCTCATCGCCCCTCTCCCCACTCAAGTAAACCCTTAGGATCTTATGTTAAATACGTGGGTTCTATCCCCCCTTTGGACCATTCCATCGCCCACTTTGGGAAACACTGCTCTAACATGTCGTTTCCAGACGCACCTTGCTGCCTGGACCAAAATCCTCTTGGACCTAAATAAATGTAGATGAACCTTCCACAACACCTTGTTCTTTTCCTTTCCAGACCATCTTGCTGCTTCCCGGACCCAAAAAAACGAACCCCCTTCCGGATGTAAGCTGGTGGTCACGTTAATTTGACTCGACTGTGTGTATAATTGGATTTTACGAGAAGAAAGTGACTTGAGAGGATATAATGTGTGTGTATATATCATCTATCATATATCCGTAAGCGTTATTTTTTGTGTGTTCGTGATACTGAGGAAACTCCGTGTTGTGTAGCGCGAATCGTGAATAATTTCAGTTTCTGTCTCTCTCTCTCTACACGGGAGAATGGTAATAATGTCTTGTCACGCCGGATCGCTTATTGAGCGAAAACGTGGTCCAATGGCACTCCAAGTAATAATAATAATAATAATAATAATAAAATAATGTTCGGTGACCGTGTCCTTTACCATGACCATACACACATACACATCGCATGAGCTCAACCATATTTCGCGTGCTCTTTCTTCCCTTCTCTTTACATGTAAAATGACAATAATCACATGATGTCGGTCATCTACGTACGAAACGAAATGACAGGACATGCTTTTGTTTCCGATGTTCATGTTATGCTGAATTACGAATTTTTTTCCCAAGTCGAAACGGGTATTATTTTCATGTTGTTTTTAGTATTATTTAATTTGATGTCCGAAGTATACTGGATTCATGTAATGTCAAGGGCGACAATTAGGGGGGGGGGAGGGGAGCAGGCGGGTGTCGTGCCCCGGGCGCTGGACCCGAGGGGGAGCAAATTTCATTCTGAAACCTCTCCAACATTACGGGGGGGGGGGTCAAAATGCGCTTTGGCCCCAGGTGACCAAGCATCTAGTTGCTGCCCCGGAGAGTGGGGGGTAGTCTTCTGAACCTTTTTGGAAGGGCCTTCACATTTTTTTTCGGTGTATCAAGATCATGCCGATAAGCCCTAGATATCTGGAGCGGTGGTTCTCAAAAAGTGGTCTGTAGCCTCGCGGATGTCCACAAGATGTCCCTATGGTATCTGTGGGATGTGTTCCTTCGGGAACAAAATTGAAATTTAATGGAATTATGAAAATTCTGTACACCATTCTCACGAATGGTCAAGTTGAGGCGAGAGTAGGATGCTCGAATATCACAGCGAAAGAAAGTAGTGCAAGATTCGTTGGTTCAATCCCCGAGATTGGCAAAGAGGATATATTTCCCTTTCCCCTCTCGAACCGGAGGTAACCATCGATAGATGGCACCTTCCTAGTTCCCTACGCCAAGTTCCCGAGGTACACAAAAAAAAAAGGTAAGCGATTAGGGGTACCTGTACAGAATTCAGGGGGGGGGGGGGTATTAATATGTCAAGTACCAAGCGCACAATTATGGTGCACCAGTAGTGAACGCCGCTTTGCTCTCACAAAGCAGGTTGAAGATGGCTGCACCCATTGAAATGTGCAGTGAGCTTGCGTGTTCCCCTGGAAATGCGCCAGAGGCTTGCTTGCTTATCGCTAGAAATGCGCAGGAGGCTTCCTTAAATCTCTGCGAACCAGAATAACGTCGAAGTCTCGCTCGTCACTAGAAATCCATAGGTGACTTCCCCCGCAAATCGGAAATACGTCGGAGGCTCGCTTATCACCAGTTGGAATGCTCTGATTTTTTTTCAACTAATTTTTATTAAGGTCTGATAATGATAGGTTTTGCTTCAAGGACCACAAATGATGATATCAAGGGGTCGATGCTACCTACATCCACGGGCTGAGCGTGCATGATCGTTAGAGATATGGGAGTCAATTAAACCCGTAATTTCGGGAGGATTTGGACACATCATGATTTTTTGTGAGTCTTTATACGAGGACTAGGAACTAACGGACTTAGTTCGAAAACGATGGCCAATTAGCAGGGTTGAATCCAAAGACTTTTCTAGGTCAAAACGGCCTTTAAGATGCGACATCACGTCGGGCTCATCAATCGATTTCAATTAATTCCCTATTGAAATAATTACCTCAGATGAATTTTTCTCCCCCTCACGGTGGCAACGACCGATTATCGATGTATTATTTAAATGATACGTGTGACACGCGTATTGAAATCGACGTAGATGTTTTAGGCACATGTCATGCTTATGAATCATTTCGTGGAGAATTCCTGATCATGTTTTTTTAGGAGAGTGTTTCATTCATTTTCCCTTGTATTGATACGACGTTATTGAGCCATCTGCCGAACAATGGTGTATGCGCTACTGTATATGCATACCTACGATTTTTGCAGTGTTGTTATTATCGGTAGACGAAAACAGGACAGAAGAATGTGCCATTTTCCCCCTTTGCACTGTTTTAACCCATTGTGTCTCGCTCCTGGATCAGTGACTGTTTCCGTATCTGCGTCATTGTAACGTCTATGCCAATCATCAAAAGAAGAGCGCCCATCAAGCTCATGGAATTCCTTGAATGTTACTCGTTGGCAATGCGCCGAAAGCTTCCTTATTTCCAGAAATACTTAATAGGAGGCATACATGAATGCTTTGGGAACCAGAAATCCGTCGGAGGCTGGCTTAAGATCACTAGAAATGCATAAGCAGCTTTCTTATCAATAGAAGTGCATAGGAGAAGTCCATAAATCTCTGGAAGAAATTGGAAACACATCGGAGGCTAGCTTATCATTAGAAATGCATAGGAGTGGGGCGGGTGGGCTTTCGTAAATCCCTGGAAACGGGGAATACGATAGAGGCTTGAAACTGGAAATACGCCGGCGGCTTGTTTATCACTAAAAATTCGTACGTAACCCATGTATCTTTGGAAACCGGAAATACATTGAAGGCTTTCTTATCACTAGAGAAATGCCTAGGAGGAATCCCTAGAAACAGGAAAAATATCGGAGGCTCACTTATCACTATAAATTTAAAGGTGGCGTCCATACATCCTTCGGAACTGAAATCTGTCGGAGACTCACTTATTATTGGAAATGCATAGAAGGCTTCGATGAATCCCTAGAAGCAGGAAACACGTCAGAGGCTTGTTTATCTCTGGAAATGCATAGGAGGGCTGCTCCTTATTTATTTCTTGCCTTCTCTTGAATCGCCCCAGGCCAATAAATCACCCCTCCAGACACATCACCTTGGGTGCACGCTTATCCTGGGCTAGAGTTCTTTCTTGTGAGGGTTCTATGCATGACAGTAAGACCAAACACGGGCCCCAAGCTCTGATTCTATGCATTCCCCGCCCCCCCCCCCGCATCACTGGTCCCCGAGACAAGTGAGGTTCTTTTAGGGCTGCAACTACAGGAAAATCCTGTAGTTGCTGTGTCCATTTCGGTGCCCCCTCCTAATAATTTTTAAGGGGGAAAAAATGAATTCGGCGCCTTCCCTGATCCAGTGCCGGGGGAACCAGAAAATCCCTGTCCTCTTCCAATTGTGGCCGTACACCTATACATACTCGAAAATCATAGCACCAGATATCATCATGTAAGACCTCCAATGGACACGAGAACCGTTCCTTGGGCTAGGAGTGCCCTGGGTCTATGGACAGCATAGGACACCACTCCCTAAAAATACCCCCGGACCACAAGGGCTGTAGGTAGAAAGACCCCCCCCCCCTGCTGCAGAGCATTAATATTATTTTAAAAATTACGTCCACCGAATCGCTTCCTCTCGCTCAAAGAACTCTGAAAAAAAATTCTGTGGCTCTTCACCACTAAATTAACCGAAATTTTCCGAGTAATTGCTTCCCTTGTACCTTTTTTGTCAACATTTCATCGATCAAACTACGTGACGACGAGAGCTTCCACTGTATGCACACACACACACATCTGTATTCAATTAATTAGTATTCATGAGCCATTCTGGTGCCCGAGAGCGTGGCACTTCTTTTTGAACAGACAGAGCCAGAGCCATTTAATATTCAATTCTCTTCATGGAACCGCATTCCATCATGTCTCGCGCTAAGTCTTTTTTTCCGAAGCGTGTCGTTGTCATCACCATTACCGTAGTTTTTTTTTAAATGGCGTACTGTAAAGTCAATGGTGCGGCTTTAATAAGCCAGACCGTCAAATAGTTCCAGAATAAATGCGATCCTTGGCATTTTTTTTTTCTCTTCTTCTCGTGGTTTCGACTATTTCCTGCTTTTTTCTTTTCATGAAAAAAAAACTTCATTAAATGAAATGACTATATATATAAATAGTGAATGGGTCTCCCTCCCCTTACAATGAAACAGTACGAGTTGAATAACCTATTATTAAGAATGGAAGGGGGGAAGGAATTGCTTTTTGTGCATTTATATATTCTTATGGTATTTAGAATGGATGCAATATCGCAATCGTCAGCTCTCTCTCTCTCTGTGTCGAGCAAGTGCTCATTACTCATGGAGTCGTTTTCGTTTGTCACTTTGTTGAAATCCGACCCACTTAAGCTGAATTTTTCAGTAGGTCTATATTGTTAAGAGAGGGAGATTCGGAGCAAGTCCCAGACCAGTGGTCCTCCTGCTTTGGAGGAGATAACACCACCCCCCCCCCCTCCACCTTGTGGTCCAGGAATAGCACATCACATCTTAGTGTAGGGCTTCTAGGCTTTGGTAGGCCTCCGGGTCAGACTTTTCACGAAAAAGAAGAATTGTGTCGGGCTCCAAGACTTGATCCCTGTCAGCCCCACCTTTGTGGGGAGGGGGGGGGGGGTCACGAGCAGGACCGGAACACTAACGGGATGGAGGCAACTGCCTGGGTGGTAAAATTTAGGGGGGCGGCTATTTTAGGTGGGAAACTAATAACACCGTTATAAAATTATCGAATTTTAAGGTTGAGGGGCGGCAAAAACCATAGTTATACGGCCCTGGTCATGGGTCCAGGAAAATTAAATAGATGCGAAGAAGTGAAGTGAAGAAAGATTTATGGCGGGACCCATCTGTTTTCAGACATTAGCCGCCCTCAAAATGGGCTCCTTTGGTAACCTGTGTGAAGGGGAAAGACGAGATCGTATTTGTATGTGTAAAGTGAAGTGCGTGTATGTCGGTCAGAAACCAAGAATTTTGACAAAATCGGGATCTCACAATTAAATAATTATAGGCCTTTAAAAACTCAACATCTCCTTCCGAGCCGGTTAGTATTATTAAAAAAAATTAAATAATTTGGGCAGGAAAAATGAACTGCTTGACGACGTCATCATGCTCTGCATCTTGGTCTCACCTCATTGGTCGGTAGAGTGCTTTTGACGTGGTTGGCTGAAAATAAAGCTCAAGATTGTAGATGCGAAGAATAAACCTTTCGAGTGAAATATGGTGGGAAGAAGCGTGACACCAATCAGGAACCTCATGCCCATGTACAACAGGAGGTAGCTCTTGATCCGCACTAGGTGTCGCTCTCGTGGGTCTCAAAATCTGGGATGAGCGAGCCAAAAAATATTTAGGAAAAATAATTTTTGTCCGCTCTAGGAGGGACGCCAAATTCAAGATTGAAGGGGGAATTTTTTTTTATGGGGGGGGGCCTACATGATAACATCTAATGCATTGATTTTCGAGAGTAAGTACGTATACAATATGTATGCCGTTACTTCTAGCTGAGTTCAGAACTGCGAAACATCACTTTGTCGTAGAGCCCATTTTGTGGAGAGACAGCCCGGCATTGAACCAGAGGCGTATTTACAGGAGGCAGGTAGGCTAAACCCAGGCTATAGGCCAGACCCAGGAGCCAGTGACTAATCCGGCTGTAGCCCAGGCCAACAAGTTCGTAAGGGTGGGAAACTTTAGTATTTGGTAACTGAGAACACCAAATTAGAACAAGTGGCAAAATTTGAATAGCCAGTCCGCTGGTAGAAAAGCCGTAAATCCGGAAAAAAAAGAGTTTATTTTGGCACTTCCAATGGGACGCTACGAAATTTGTAATCACCGGAGAATTGTGTGAGTTGACAAAGCGTTATTCTAACGAGTGAACCCCCAAAAAAGACAGAAAAATGGCCTACTTTTTTTATACCTTTTCCCACTTCTTTTCTAAGCTTTGTCGTTTGTTAATCTTTTAATTCCTATTGATGGATTTGGAGAAGTATGTCAGACTGTGTGTGTGGAAGACGGCCACAAGACCACTAATGCCTGGGAAAGAAACAACTTCCAGTTAATGCCGTATAAGGTCAGCACAAACTTCCATTCCTAAAATTTGGGCAACCCTAATTCTTCAGTCACTGGCACGAGTAATTTATTGTATAATTTTCTCGCTTCGTGAAGTCTTTTCTTGTTTCTGATTGGCCAGTGGGCCAATTCGGGTTATTGAATAGAGTGGGATCAGTACATTTTTTATATATAATAATAATAACGTGGTCCTCACGTATTCCCAAGGGATCAGCATGATCCGTCCAGGGAATTTGTTAGTGTTAGTAAACATCCATGCCCGAACCCAGACCTGCACAGTGAGAAGCTAGTTATTTACATGTCATATATACACAGGTTGTTCCTATGCATTCCCAAATAGTTAAAAAAAAAGTTGTTTTTTCTTTTGATACGGGAGGGTGGGGGGAAATTAGTTAAGGAGATTTTTTGTCGATAGAGGGCGCTGCACTTAAGTGAATCACTGAAATATGCAAATCGGATTCCTGTAAAATGCAGGGTGCACGATTGACTGCTCATTTCTGAACTTCCCTGTTTCTGCGGCTTGCACGAGGTTTCCACTGTGGTGTTGACGTTGGTGGATAAAGCAGTGTCGTCTTAAGGCATGGGCCCACCCGGGCACGGCCCGTTGGCCTCAAGAGAAAAGGGGGGGGGGACCTCACAAAAATGGGATCTGGTTGAGATTTTCGAAAATTTGCCTGGTAGAGCCTCAGAAAAATCATTTGGCCCCGGAGCCCCATGATGCTCCTAAGACGGCCCTGGGGTAATAAGCACTATTGGTAAATTTTTTTTTTTCACCTCAGCCACGGATCACCTGCCGAAGCTTCACGAATGTTTCGAACACACAAGAGATTGAAGAACAATCCACGTCCAATCGCTCCCAATTTGCTTCCACGCAGCGCTCTCTATCGACAAAAATTTGAACTGATTTTTTTTCTCTGTGCCAAAAAAAAAAAAAAAAAAAAAAATCCCCTTTCCTGAGAATAACTTTCGCAAACCGCATTCGAATACACCAATTCCTTCAATTTTTAAATTACTTACGAATAATAATACCACCTACATAATTTGCCAAATGAATAGATATTTTCCCACAACCCTCGAAAACTGGCTTAAGTCTCGAAGGTTACGATGTTTCGCGATGTCTTCAGGTTTCCCATATAATACCGTACTGTATAATAATAATAAACTCTTAGAAGAATAATTTCAAAGCGTTCTTGTGTCTATGGTTTCCCCCCCCCCTTCCCCAATGCAACAGCTGCTAATTAAAACATGAAATTTTTATGCCTGTGTAGTTCTAGTTTCTGTGTGTGTGTGTCCCTGGCCTATTTGTACCGAGCTCTGTATTATCCCTCGTCTAAATACGCCGATGCCGAAACTCGTTGCATGCATGTATGATCAGCTGAGCTTGAACTTGGTTATGAACATGGGAACAAAAAAAAACCTCAATTTTTTTCCCCCTTTTGTACGAACCGCATTTGCAATCTGTAAATACTATTCAATAGTTATAATAACGAAACCAATGTAATGCGCTCACAATGTCTCGTTTTTTGGTTTTTTTAGAATCTATTTATCGTTATTACAGATACAGTGAGATGAAAAAAAAAAAAATGAATGTTTTTGGTGGTTTACGGATTATAAGAATAATGCAACATGTTTAAACGAAAACAAAATGAATTTCATTTTAAAAAAAAATGGGGAAAAAGAGACGTAAAAATGAAATAAAAGATGTAAAAATTTGAATAAAAGGTTTAAAAATGTAATAAATTATTCAAAAGTGAAATGAAATGAAATAAAAAATGATTTGAAAACAGAATAAAACTGAAAAAGGAGGAAAAAAAAAAATTTGTATAAAATGAAAGAATGAATTAAAGAAAGAAGAAACAGTACAGTCGAATCCCGTTATAACGAACTCCAAGAGACCGAAGAAATCACTTCGCTGTAACGAAATTTTGTCATAAAGGAGTTCCAGATTTATACATTGTTCCTATGTTAATTTATCTGGGGGGGGGGAACTAGAAAAGTGTTCGTTAAAACGAGATTTTCGTTATAACGGTGTTCGTTAAAACGGGATTCGACTGTATATGAAAAGAAACGAACTATACGTGAACACACGAACACACGAACTATACGTGAAATATAATAATATTTAAAAAAAATCCCAAGAATAAGTAAAAGACAAAAATACCAATGTATTAAAAAATTTTACGAAAAATTAAAAATGCATAAAAAATAATTATGAAAAGATTAAAAATGTATAAAAAAATAATTGCGGAGAGATTAAAAATGCATAAAAAGTAATTAATTATGCAACGGTTAAAAATGCAAAAAATATATATACAGGGTGGGCAAAAACTGCGTAGAAACTTTAAAAGCTCATAAAAACCGGAAAAATAATCGAAATGAAAAACGGTTTGCAGGGTTAGCATCACTAAGTCGCGAGAATTTTTTTAAGGTGGGGGTGGGGGAGAACAGCCGATAGGTGGCGGTACAAGCCAAAGAAAACATACGCAAATAACGAACAGAAGGCCTCCAAATCGTTTATTACAGCAGTATGAGTTCCACACGACCACCACCACCACAGGGGATAACACATTGCGGGAGAGTCACAAATCCGGCAACACCAGAGTGCAGCAGGTCCACATACACGGTCTACTACGGTGAACAGATTGTGGATTAGGAGCGCAAGTTCTTATAGCCATCTCATTTGCATATTTCCATCGAAGTCGCTCGTACCAGCGCCACCTATCAGCTGTTTTTTAGTTTTTATTTTTCTGTCTTCCTGAATTCCCGTAACTTATCAATGCTTACACTGAAAACCGTTTTTTATTGAGGTTATTTTCCCGGTTTTTATTCATTTTTAAAGTTTCTACGGACTTTTGGAACTGTGCCACGGGCCACTCAAGCGATCTGTAATTGTTCCCCCGTTTCATTTAAGTGATCTGTGAAATCGCCACGGGCCACTTAAATGCTCTGGAATTGTGCCACTGGTCAGTTAAGCGATCCGTAAAAATATGGCACTTAGTTCATTTTTACAAAATTATGTTTAAGGTGGCAGGCCACATCAGATAACCCCCAAGGGGCCATGGGTTGAGCCTATATGGCATTCAGGGTGCGTTCGCAAAGAATTGCTTAAGGAGAAATTTTGAGTTCTTAGTCTTTCAAATAGCATTGGAATTAACGGAAATTGATTATAATAACACATATAAAGGCATTTTTCTCCCGATATTTTAATAAATCTTTGATCATCTGCGGGGAGGTGCATAATAAGGTCACGCCCCCACTGCGTACGTCTCCGAAATAGGGCGTAGGGGGGGCGGAGCTGACGAAATTTTGCTGTCGGGGGGGGGGGGAGGGGGTTCAAAAATTCAAAAATGACTAAAAAAAGCTGCTGATGTAATACTTGAACGGCCTGTAATGTACAACGAGAAAGTTGATAATAAATAATGAATGAAAAAGTTGAAAATAAAAAATGCGCAAAAAAAGATGAAAAAGAGGTACACGAAACAGTACAGGTAAAACAAAAAATGTAAAACTACTGGAAAAAATTATGAATACTAAAAAAAAAAAAACAACAGTAAAAAAATGCAAATTACGTGGAAAAACGCAAAATGAAAGAAAAAGAAATGCAAAAAATATATGTATGGGCTACATATAATTTAGAAACATGTACGCGGGAAAAATTTTCTATGAATAACTCCACAGTAAGTAAATACTGCACTATCGAGAGACTATGGATGAATAATTCATCCATATATATATATATAATAATTCACGAACAACATTAATATTTCAGCCTGAAAATTCGCCGGTATTTGTTTACATAAGATACGAGAGTATTTCTCAAAAAAGCCCATGACGTTGGTGCCGCCGCCATTGTCTACCCATAGGCGTACAAAGTTTCATGTTATAGGGAGGCGGTTCTCCCTTTTTTTTTCTTTTTATCCATGCCATGGGTCGAGAGAACAATACCTGGGAACAATGTTATCTTGCCCTGGTATCGGAACACACAACAACTGATCTGATCAAAAGACAACTTTTTCTGCCTTGTTTCTTTTATAATGTGCCCGCACGCAAAAAAGAAAATGTATTGCGCCAGAGAGAGAGAGAGAGAACTTTGCGATAAATTTCAGTCTTGGCTCGATTCCATTCAAGCTGATGAAGATGCAATTAATGTACGGATTTGTCTTTCTTAATGTTAGAGGGTGGATTTCTCTCGTACACGCTCGATTATTCAGAGCGTATCTAATTGAATTAACATATCAATCCTTCACGGAACCCGATTATGAGAATGGAAGTTGTGAAATAATGCCTAAAAGAAAGGACTATGTACGCTAAACTAGACCGCACAGATTGTGTTGTGGTTAGTCATTTTCGACGTATGCCAATAAAAATTGTGCGAAATGTTCAGTCGCTCTCCCAACGTTTTATACTTAGAGTACAGGGACGCCGAAACATATATGCTCATGTTGCTAAAGCAACACCAATCATTTGAATGGTATTGCTCAGCAACACCAATCATCATTCAAATATAGCTCATTCCCCCCCCCCCTTCAGTTCGGGCGATGGGAGATTTACCAAAAACGGGACATTTTTTGTTGAATGTGTGAAGTATGGTCTTCATACATATCCAAGGGAACATTACGTTCATTACTCGAGCAATACCAAACATTTTTGACTTCCGGCGTCCCTGTTCGAGTGACACCCTTGAAAACGCGTAGGGGGTTTGCGCACCTCTAGAGGAATACGCAAGATTCTCGTGTGCGCCTTGAAATGCGTGGGTGGGATTGAGTACCTCTAAAAAAAGTGCAAAAGAGTTGTTGAGAAATGTGATAAAAAGTTTGCTCACCCCCCAAGAGAGACAAGAAAGACGTAAGAAGTTTGCTCAACTGACACCCCCACCCTACAGATAATATTTTATCAATAGGGTGTGTTGGCTCAACCCTAGACGTGCGTACGTTTGCGTAGATCTTGAGATGCGTTTCCCTGAAAATGTACAGAAAGCGTGCGTATCATTGGAGATGTATAGAAAGGCGTATTTACCTCTTGCGATGCATAGAAGACGTGCATATTCCTATACAGTGTGATATCCCTGTGCGTGTTAAGAGTATGTGTATTCTTAGGAAATGCGTAGGAGGCTCAAGTATCCCCCCCCCCCCGATGCAATGGTGTGCCATAACTAATGTTTTGCCCCTTTTATGGTACTTGTTTTTCGCTACGGCGTACCTTCCCCCCCCCCACCGGAAATTCAGAAAACGTGAGCGCGTATCCACGGAAATGCATAGACGCACGTATTACTGAAAATGCATATCCCTAGAAATGCATAGAAGACGCTCGTAACCCTGTAGATGCATAGCAAACGCTCGCATCCCTGCAAATGCATAGAAGACTCCCGTATTCCACGGAAATGTATGAAAGGTGCGTCGAGCGTATTCCTGGAAAACGCAGGTGTAAGTACACATTGAAATGCGAAGAAGGCACATCTATTTCATGCAATGCATATACACACAGTGTGTTTATCTCGTGCAATGTATAGAAGTTATATATATATCTCGTAAAATGCATATAAATAGAGGATGTGCATGTTCCTAAAAATGCATGGACGTGCGTATCCCTGGAAATGCGCATGTTTGCACCTTGGAAATGCGTAGGAACTCGAGTAACCCATTGCACGTTGTGTCATAACTGACATATCTTGGACATTTATATTATCACTTCACCCGTTTTCTTGCATTCATTGCTGATTATTTTTCGTGTAAAGCGGTACAGCTGGTCCTAGTAATATATTGTCGACTTTCGTAAGACCTGCCTTGTTTGTAGTGCATAATGATTAACAGGACGAGCATATGATTGATTTTTTTGTATGCAACAGCATGCGATAATTACGCAGGAGAATATTTCCGCGTGCGCTTTAACAAAGAGCGATCGCGATAAATCATATAGGCAGTGCATGCTAATTACTGCTTTTTTCTCTCTCTCTCTCCGTATAAGTCGGTAGGCTTCTGTTTCGAATATGAAGCAAAAGAACCCGTTCGATCATTTGAATCCGTTTCAAATGCTTGTAAGGTCAAGCATAATGAAGTGTACACAATGCATTGATGCATGAAATGTCAAACTCATCTCATTCATGTGTCTTTTTTTTCTTCTCTTGAAGCCTTATTTGTGTCAAGGAACTGCTTTTTTCTTGTGACACTGGAGGATAAAAGGTTTTCCCCCTTTGTGATTAAATGGCGGCTTTTCTTCTTTGAGTTTCCGATCCATTGTACTAATTGCCACGGGTTTTGTCATTTGAACAATATATGTGTCTCTCATTTTCTTACGATGGTAATGTGAGTTGGTCACTGTGTGGTCACCGTTAAATATTCAGCCGCTGAACTTGTAGATACCGCGTGATACTTTAGATCTTTTGTTACGGGTGAATGGGGCCGTAATTTGTGAGCATCCGCTTACCTCTCCTAGGTATGACCAAAATGCTCACGAGTTAGAATCCATTTAAATTAAATCACTTAGATTTAGGGCTCAAAAACAACCGGAAGATCCATTCTTCCCAATGCCAAAGGGGTGTATTTGAGATTTTTTTTTTTCGAGTCGTGACCACCGTCTGTGTAGGCTTATATCACGGAATAACAGCTCCCACTCAATGCTCCGGTCACCATTCTGAAGCTGGGTCCACACGGGCAAAGACCTTTACGGGCCCTCAGACCTATAAAAATGAATAGAGAGCTCACTTAGTCCCACAAGAAATGCATGGGAGATCATTTTTAAAACATTTTTTAGTGTTAATACTTTTTTAAATTTTTATCTGTTATATATACAATACATAAATTTATTTGAAAAATAATTAAAAAAAATTATTGTTTTTTAGTTTCCTCAGCGTTTGCCAAAGTGGGAAACGCTGAGTTATTTTGCTATTTTTTTGCAACAGAATTTGCAAAGCAAAATCCCCCAGGGGGCGATGGAAGGGTCCGGGGGAGAGGAGTAGAAGTTTAGTGTTTAGTATACGGTTCTATTTGTTGACTTAAGTTGGGGGGGGGGGTGAGAAGGAAAAAAAGATGGAGAAAGGACACGATGGAACGAAAAGTTTGGGAAACTATGGACTAACTTTACATTGTAATTTCTACCAAAAATATTCCCGTTTGAATAATGCAAGTTGCGTAATCTGACATAGCTTATTCTAAAGATCCATTAAAAAAAAGTGTAAATGATCCCTTTGAAAATAATCTCCTTAATTAGCGGTGGCGGAAAAACTGAGAAGAGCAAGGAGGAAAAGTGTAGAGAGAGAGAGAGAGAGCATTAATTACGGCAATTAATACTCAAGAGGGGTGTACGCAACCCTAGAGTGGATTGTGTCAGTGGGCCGCCATTTACAGTGGGCAAACGACCTTCCTACGTGTTTCAAGGTGTACACTAGCCTTTTGCGTATTTCTGGGGGGTCGACAAGTCTCCTATTTATTTCTAGGGATAAGCAAACTCCTCCCACATTTTAAGGGAGCGGTTCTCAAACTTTTAACACACCCGCGGCGCCCTTGCCCAATTCGTGGTTGATTTGCGGCTCCCCAGAATACTTTATAGCAAATATTTTCACTTATGAAAAGATCAACTTAAAAACACAAATAGACACACAAATCAATATCTCCGTCTCGCCGCTACACCCCTGACAAAGGTTAGCGACGCCTCTAGGAGCCGCAACGTACGCCTTGAAAAACACTGTTTTAGGGAGTGCAGACCCCTCCCCTCTATTTCAAGCGGTACGCATGTTCAATGCAAGCAAGCCTCCTACACATTTGCAAGAGACTTCCTTAATCATGCAAATGAGTAGAAAGCTTGCTTACTCCCAATAAATGCATGGAAGACCACTTTTAGTGTTTTAAAATAGGCCTACGTTTTAAATTTCTATCTGCTAGGAATACTGTTAATTACTACGGCATAATATACGGCATTCCCGGGAGTAAGCAGGCTTCCCACGCATTTCAAAGTGTACGCACGCTATTTTAACAATTTCTGCTAATTTAAATACTTTTGAAAGATTGTAACTCATAATTTTTCTCGGGAAGAAAATTTTTTGTGCCCTCTCCAAAGGTCGACCCTGCTTACGCCCCCTGTTCCGGGGCTGGAATTAAATGCCTACCTGCAGCGGTATCACTTACCAATTTGCGTAGTTAATCTTAGAAAACGGTAGTATATACCATATCTTAGTATAATGAAGGGAGGCTTTAAGTTCACGAGGCCTTGCTTCGAGAGGCAAATGTTAATAAAGAAACCCTGATGAAATCACGTTTTTTGGATTGCTGCAGAGTTTTTTCAGTAGGATTAGCATCAAATCATACGCATATTGCGTATGATCATCGACACCTTTTACATCATACAAAAATAGTGGAATTATTTTTAGAATTTTCTTCACTATCCGAGTAAAATTTTCGAGCGGGCCGCGTGGTCTCTACTCCACGTCGATGACGCAACACGGGCAACAAATGGGAGAAAGTCGTTGACCGAAAAACTCGTGAACCAGAATTAAGCCGAAGAAAAACTAGGTGACTAGGCTCTTCGGTGCATCTTACAAGACAAGAATAAGAAGAGCATCGCCCTAGAGGTGAGGTGACTCCACACTCGGCACCACCACCACATCCGCATGTGAATACGCTCTTGATACATATATACATGCACATCCATTATTTTCCATTTCACGGGCGCCAAATATCACAACACACGCACACACAATTATTTCACGCCTGTGTGTTGTTGTCTCTTCTCTTAAATAAAGACCTCCGTGACCTCGTGATTCTGGTATTGAAACAACCAGAGGGAGGGGGGGGAAAAACGAACCAATATGGATACTACGTAGACTGGAACCGTTATATTGCAGGTCGACTGTTATGGGTCTTTTATTTCTAAATAATAATACTAGTAATAAAGGACCATGTTCTGAGAGAGTGGGCGAACCGGAATGACGGTGCCAGTAGGTCAAAAATAAAGACAAAAAAATACATAAAAAAGAGCGATTTTGGTTGATCAGTGGGAAAAAATGAAAAAAAAAGTGTAATTTTGGTGCATCTGGAACCGGATATCCTTTAGCTGATTGTGTGTTTTCTATATACAGTCAAACCTCTCTTTTACGGACACCAACGGGACAAAAAAAAAATTCGTCCGTAAAAGAGGGGGGTGAGCGTTAATCAAGGGTTTGAGGTGCCTACTTTTATTATACCAGGAGGAATTATTATTTGGCCGTAAAAGAGAGGTGACTGCATCTCAGGGGCGTCCGTTAAAAGAGGTTTCACTATATTCAACAGATTTTCTAAAAAAGGGCGTATTTTTTGGGAAATTTATTCTCGTAGGGTTTTTTTGTCTAATAACTTTGTGATATTTTAGTTAACTTGCTTTATTTATGTAGATTGCATACAGAATGATTTACGACTCGAATGATTTTCATCCCTGTATCCTCCTCCTCAAGATTGGAAATTTAGGATACACAGGAATGAAAAATCGTATTCATGACCGGGAACGTCATCAAAGTGATAGGAGGGTTCTCCAGGTGGGGCTATTGGCATGGCCCCCCCGCAAGGAGTGGGCTGACAAGGCTCCAGCCGTGGTGCCGGGGACGATTTTCACCTTTTTCTGTTTTTTCAAGCTGTAAATTCATCATAAAGGGGGCCCCGCATAAGATCCTGGCCTGGGGGCCCTGCTCCAGGATGTAGGGGCCATGCCTATTGGGACTTGTTTTTCTTCTTCTAGAGATGGAGGATGTTTAGGAATTTAATGATATATTTCGTGACCAGAAACGTCACCTCGAAATTGATAGGATGTGTCCTGTTAGCTGACACTACAGGTGGAGTTACAGGGATTTCCCTTTTTCTGGAGATAGGTGGACCGACTCATCTTCATGACCGGAAACGTCACCCCCCGAAAGTGATAGGAGGCACTGATCGCTAATGCTATAGATGGGAATCATTGAGACTTTCCTTTTCCGGAGAAGGGGAATCGATTCATATTCATGACTGGAAACGTCGTCACCCTGAAAGTGATTAGAGGCGTTGTTCGCTAGCACTCCAGGTGGAGCTATCGAGACTTTCCTTTTCTAGAGATGGAGGAATCGAATCATATTCATCACCGGAAACGTCACCTTCCGGAAGTGATAGGAGGCACTGATCTCTAATGCTACAGGTGGGTTCATTGAGACTTTCCTTTTCTGGAGAAGGGGAATCGATTCATAATCATGACTGGAAACGTCACCTCGTAAGTGATAGGAGCAGCTTCTGGTGGGGAACTTTCCTTTGCATTTTGACGCGGCCAAAGCCGACAACGGTCGTAAACAACAAAACCGGCTCCACGCACATTGTTGAAGACCTTGGCTCTGTGGTCAGCTTTGACCGAGACCCCTAAACCTTTTCTAGAGGTGGAGGAATTGAATCATATTCATGACCGGAAACGTCACCCCGAAAGTAATAGAAGGCGTTCGCTAGGCGCTCCAGTTGGGCTATTGAGGCTTTCTTCGGAAGAATTTAGAGACTACAGTGAATGCACTGAACGCTTTTTTTTTTCTTTTGCCTTCAAAGGGACGAAAGAATCAGCATTGCCGCTGCTGATATTAGCAATTCTCAAAGTATTATCGGAAATGTACACTTAAATAAATGAAATCATTGATTGCATCACTGGTGTCACGTATGCAGGGATGCTAATTCATGCTACGAGGTCTGTTTCTGCGTGAACAAGCGTTTAGGGCACCTTGATTTTTGAGTAGAACTTTTGCACCTTGACTTTTGAGCCGAACTTTTGCACCTTGACTTTTGAGACGAACTTTTGCTCCTTTACTTTTGAGTGTACCTTGACTTTTGAGTGCTGAGTGCACCTTGACTCTTGAGTGCTGAGTGCACCTTGACTCTTGAGTGCTGCGTGCACCTTGACTCTTGAGTGCTGAGTGCACCTTGACTTTTGAGCAGAACTTTTGCACCTGTACTTTTGAGCAGAACTTTTGCACCTGTACTTTTGAGCAGAACTTTTGCACCTGTACTTTTGAGCAGAACTTTTGCACCTGTACTTTTGAGCAGAACTTTTGCACCTTTACTTTCGAATGCACCTTGACTCTTTTTGCACTATGAGCAGGGATCGTTTTCCTACTTTAGGCCCTTGGAGCTTTCTTGCTCTGGCCTACATTTTGAGGAAATACCTACTCAACGTTGGAAAACGATTAATTAAAAAATAATTCCCAAATGAGAAAAAATAGTGAATGAAAAATTTGACCCAGGGACTTTTTCCCGATTACCCACTTGAAGCTCTAGTGTGAACGGCGCCTCCTATCACATTCGGGTGACTCTTTCCTATGCAAACAAGGTTCATTACCGATGCTCTTATTCCTCCTTTCCCGGGGCGTATTCAGAATTTTTTTTTTTTTGGAGGGAGGCAACTAGTATTACGGAAGAGCGACCCTCCTGGTCCTCCCCCACCCCCCACTCTTTCGCTATGACCTTGCTTTTTTCCTTTAAAAATGTATTTTTGCGTTGAATTTTCGTTTGTTGCATTTCGTTTAGGGCAGTGATTCCCAACGTGGGCGTTAACGCCCCGAGGGCGATGGAAAGTTCCGGGGGGGGGGCGGTGGAAGCTACGAGTATAACATAGGACCCTATGGGTTAGATTGCGTTGGGGGGGGGATGGGAGAAAAAAATTTCTGAAGAAGGGGGCGGGGGCGATGGAACAAAAGAGGTTGGGAAACTATGGTTATGGAGGAGTCTTTTTTAATGTCAAACTTTACCGAAGGAAGTATCGTTCACTTTATCAGTAAAATAGATTAGAAAAAGTATCGATGTATCGACGAGATCTCCCACAAGAGAATTAGAGGAAGAAGAATAAGTAATCGATAGCCGTCTCCGATAGCATCAGCTGTTATAATGCGGTGATGTTGAAGAAAAATAATCGTATCTCTCTCTCTTTTCTCTCGAAAACATTCGATAACATTTGTCGGCCATGTTTGTTTTTTTTTTCCACTCGTGTCATACCGGTTTCCCTTCCTTGTAATTTTTCGTATTTTTGTTTCTCCTACCTCATCCAGCGATTAATTCCATCAGATAACGGGCGTTAGGTTTAGCACCGACCGATCGGGTTGAAAAATGAATGATTCCCGTGTTTGGCGTGTATTACACTGCAACCATCCGGGTCTTAGGTCGAGTACTAAAAGCGGTCAATGGATTCTCGCAGCAGCGACTCTTTTTTTTTTTGTTCTTAACCCTTTAGAAGACGTCGATTATTTTCGCGATGCTCGTCTAGGGTTGTTCCTGACGAGATAATTAGTTTACCTGGTGAACTCTTAACTTAGTAACCCCTAAACTACAACTACTTCTTCCCTTTCTTGTCGTACATATCATTTAACGGCACCGGCAGTTTCCAGAGATGAATTTTATCCATGTATGCGTGTCTCGTTGGCGTCTTCTTTTGACCGTGTAACATAATGCATGTTATCAAAGCTTGAACATGTGATGGTTTTTGAAGAAGGCCAAATAACAGTTGCTGTTTGTCCCATTTCAACTCGGATTGAGCGATTCTCTAGAAATCAGTTTGAAAATTTCTCGTGGTTTTTTTTTTCATTTTTGCACCTGAATATATATATATGTATATATAACTATTTATACATATATTATTCATTAATAATTATTACTTAATTGGCAAGAAAAAAGCAATGTTAAAATTTACTTTGTTAGGAAGTATTAAAACTACTGTTGAAAGTGTAGTTAAAACCATTGTTGACAAGTATTGTTAAAACTGATAGAAAGTATTTTTAGAACCACTGTTAGAAGCTATTGTTAAAATCATTTTAGAAATTATTGTTAAAACCATTGTTGAAACGAGACAATTGAAAGTATTGTTAAAACAAAACAGTTGAAAGTGCTGTTAAAATCACTGCTGAAAATATTGTTAAAACTGATAGAAAGTATTGTTAGAACCATTGTTAGAAGCTATTGTTAAAATCATTTTAGAAAGTATTGTTAAAACCATTGTTGAAACGAGACAATTGAAAGTATTGTTAAAACGAGACAATTGAATGTATTGTTAAAACAATACAGTTGAAAGTGTTGTTAAAATCACTGTTGAAAATATTGTTAAAACTGATATAAAGTATTGTTAAAACCATTTTTAGAAAGCATTGTTGAAACCGCTGATAGAAAGAGTGTCTATTTCTGAGGTCTCTAACCTTTTGCTAGTCGCGAGCATTGCCTGTACTCATGGTGGAAAGAAGAGCATCCTTACAGCAAGTTTGACGTAGGAGTGCGTGAAATGGTCATGATCCTCAATCATTGAATGCAATGTGTACAAAATGTTTAATTAGAGCTTGGACCAAGTGCTCGCGAGCACGAAATCACACACGGGCATCGAGCCCTCTGGGTGCTTCAGGGAGCACCGTGGTGCAACTTCTTGAAGATGCCTGGTCTATTTCATCAGTGGAGTACCGGTTTCGGTAACACATTCCCGTGCGATTCATGTTGCTCATTATCCAGGAAAAGGTCCTTCATTTCGTCCCGAGATGGTTTCGACCAGCGCTCGGTGGTCATCGTCCTCAGATACTCTACCCATGGCTGCCCCCACATCCAGGAGCAGGGCTTCCCCCATAGGCGGAGATAGACCTGGAAGTATGGGGGGGGGGCTCGGTCATTATTGCTGGGGAGCACGATGATGATGTCAATCCATATATACATTAGATCAGTCAACTCCACCTTTGACGCTGGAGAAGGGAGCAACCCCGCCCCCCCCTATACCCCGCCCATGGGCCCCCCAGGCTGGAATCCTTAGCCAGCAAGACTTTTCACGGGCTCTTCCATAGTGAATTTATAGCATCTCGAAAGACAAAAAACCATCACGGTAATTAGCCCTGGGGGTGGAGCACCAGTCAGCCCCATTCTCGTGAGAGAGACCACAGCTCTAACGCTGGACCATAACCATACTAATAATCACCGTGAATTCTCAACAATACAAATCGAAACGATACGCCATTAAAAAAGAAAAAACAACTCGACAACAAAACGATAAGGTGGATGAATCAGCAACCATTTGGCTAATTCGGAATCAGACAGTGTCGTTAGGGGGGGGGGAGTATAAACATACTCCACTGTGTTGTGTATGTTTTTTTTTTTACCCATACCTCATTGCGACCGACTAATAAAATTAATCATTTCTCTTATTACCATCGTGAGGCTCATACATCAGCAATGTCGTCCTTTTTCAAGGCAATCAACCACCTGCGAATGGGTGTAGATTTCACTGGCGTAAAAAGAAAAAAAGGAGAGGATGAGCTGTCCTTACGTCTGTTTTGTTTTTTTGCATCTTTCTTATATCCTCGAGGTCACGTGATGGGTTTTCATTATTACCTGTTCCGACTGTAAACAGTGCATACATTTAGAACATTAGATGCGAATCCTTTATACGTGTAATATTCGCAATAAAACTCGACAAAATGAAACACGTTGATTGACATGGCAATTTTTTTTTTTTTTTTTCCAAACGCCGAACCGTACAGTTCAGTGATTCCCATGGGATATATACGGTAATTATTCAAATAGTATTCAGAATATATTAATTGTGTCCTTCCGAAAGAGCATTTTATTGCATTTTTATACGTTGAGCCAAATAACTTAGGAATCGCAACGTTTCTGAAGCGTTGTTTCTGACCCATTTCTGTGTTGTTTTTTGAATTTCGAGTTTCAAAACGACGCGTTTTTCAAATGGAAACGAAGGTTAAAATCTGTAATTATTGCGGAAAGAAAATGCAAAAAATCTCACGTATTTCGGTGCGAACTAACCTCCTTTGCTTCTATGATTACGTGACTAAGGCTTTGGGTAAGAGCAAAAATGTCGACGTTGTTTACCTTGATTTCCAGAAGGCATTCGATCGGGTCCAACATGGCAAACTCTTGAAGCGTTTACACGAGATTGGAATAGGGGGCAACTTGCTGAATTGGATAGAATCGTGGTTAAGAGATAGGTCGCAACGAGTTATGGTGAACGGGGAATTCTCTGGTTGGACAGACGTCACAAGTGGAGTTCCTCAGGGAAGTGTCCTTGGCCCCATACTTTTTTCACTTTTTATCGATAAACTCGATCAGGGTATCGATGGAATTACTAGCAAATTCGCAGATGATGTGAAGCTAATGGGGGTAATCGGGAATGAAAGCGATAGGGAGTTGCTCCAGACCAACTTAAACAAGATTGCAGCATGGGCAAATGAATGGAGCATGACGTTTAGCGTAGATAAGTGCATGGTCGCTCATTTTGGTTCGAACAACCAACGGTTCTCTTACGAGTTGAATGGTGTCACTATCCCGGATGCAACTAGAGTCACCGATTTGGGAATTCTCATTGACGAGCGACTTAAGTTTTCTGAACATTGTTCAGCGGTTGTCAAAAAATCGAATAGAATGCTTGGTCTCATTTTCAAAAAGGTCTCTTCGCGTTCTCCTAAAGTCATTCTTCCTCTTTTTCGAGGCTTAGTTCGTCCTGGACTGGAGTATGCTGTAAGGTTTTGGAGACCATACCTACAGAGGGACATAGACTTGGTTGAAGGGGTGCAGAGAAGAGCTACGCGTGTCCTTATTGGCACACAGGGCTTGAGTTATGAAGAAAGACTTCATTTTTTGAATATGTTTACATTGGATGAACGCAGGTGTCGAGGAGATATGATCGAAGTGTTCAAAATTTTCAATGGGATGGATAGGATGGACCATGAACTTTTAGTACACCGCCAATCGACTGCTTTTACAAGGGGACACCAGTATCGATTGGTGAGGGACAATGCAAGGTTATGGTGTCGCAGGGAATTTTTCTCCAATAGGGTTGTTAATAAATGGAATAGCTTACCCCCGGAGGTAGTAAATTGTAACACAATTGACACGTTTAAAAAGAAATACGATAAACATGTTGGGGTAAATCGAGAAGCTATCCATTCTTAGAATAAGACAACCATAAGTATTCTTTATGGGCATCGTATAATATTTTATCATGTGTATATATTGTTTGTAATTTGTGTTAATTGCATTTTTAATTGGGTTGCTGTATTTTTGAAACATATGACAACCATATTTTTATGGGCATCTTTTTATCAGCCACCTCGTTGGGCATTTTGCCTGTTGTGGCGTTGTATTTGTATTTGTATTTGTATTTGTATTTGTTCTTGATTCAGTGGCAGTCCCGAGGGCCGCAACTAGTGGGGAGACCGAAGGATTTGGTGCCCCACAGGTACTGAACTATTGAAAATTACGGAGAAAGGAGGGGCCAAAATGGATAATCGCCAGGGTAAGTTTCAACTTCTAGTTGCAGCCCTGGTGGTCCCAAGATTTATGAGATCTCTAATACGCGATTGGCAGAAATTATACTTTTATCCCTGTCGCGACGGGCATTTCTAACATTTATGAGGCCCTCCTAAAGTGCGTGGCCCATGCTGCGTGTCGCCTCGGATTTCTCATCTCAGGCCCCCTACTGGATCCAAGATGCTATGGAGTTGAACTTTGGCCCTCACAAGGGTGGGGGCTCACAGGGCTCCAGCTCTGGGGCCCAGGACGATTCTCATTTTTGTTTTCACACTTTAAATTCAATACAGAGGGAAACCTACGAAATTGCGGCCATGAAGACAGAGCCTACAAAAATTTGGCCTGGGCTGCAGCAAAGATCCACTAGGTATCCTGGTAGCCCCCACTACTGCAGGATCTGGGAACCATCCATTATGCAATCGAAAAGATACAGAATAAATGCAATTGAAACCAACAAAAATTTCTCCAGGTTTCATTGGTCATGGTATAATAAAACTGCCATGATATCCACAAGGGTAGGGCTGAAAGGGGTCCCGGGATGGTTCTTATCATTTTTTGTTTTTCCACACCGTAAATTCACTTTTCAGGGCCTGGCCAAAAATCCCAGCCTAAGGGCTTTGCTGCAGGATGGGGAAGGGGGGGGGGGACACAATTGCTTTATGCCCATCTGAAAAGGAATGCAAAACCTTTTTAGATTTTCAGTCTCCGGGCCAGATTCACGAGAGGGCTAGAGCTTGTGGACCGTAAACTTATGTGTTTACTTATTATGCTAAGTGGATTGATACTTTTTTGGAACATCTTTCATGGACCGCATTTAGCCTGCTGGTCGAGGTTGTGTTTTAATGTTAAATAAATCTTCGGAGGTATCCTAGTTCCCATGGGACGAGGAGCCTGGGCGTTCCTCGGTTCTCTCGGCCGGGGTTGTGTAACCCCCCTGCCCTAGACTAGGCGGTTACCAATTTTTCATGCTCCAAGTAGCCGCCTGAAAATCCGTGCAATCCGTTGCGTGGCGATGAGAATTTTATATTTCATACACCAAAACGGTTTTTCGCGTACTTCCGAATGATAATCCGGGAGAGGTGCGCATACTACTGATCGGGAACTACTACCACAGCATATACGATCTCACACAAAGCTATTGAACCATTAGCACTGCGAATCGAAGTCTTCGTGATCATTAAAAATCGATGATTGAGGAAAACGTCCGATACGTATCACAAAAATAAGCTAATTTTGTTTTTCCACATTTCTTCCTTGGGAATGTCTTTCCAGCCTTAAGGATTGGGCATAAGTTCAGCTCGAGGCTGAGCCATGAGTGAAAGGAAGACCTCGATTTTGTAAATGATACTCCATACCTACCTATTACTACATCGGGAGAGAGAGAGAGTCGTCGTATTCAAGAAAATTAGCCTTTAGTTCGAATGCGTGTATGGTAATGTAGGTCGGAAGTATGTCGCTCATTACCATAACCTAGCAATAGAAACGAAAAGATTTTGGTAATCACCCAGCAGAGAGGGCTCACATTAGTGGTAATGAGATGTTTGTCTCGGTGAAATTCTCAGTAAACACTCTCGCTATCAATATACGCTTTTATATGTGTTACGGTAAATGTTATAGATCAGGTTATTATACATAATAACCGGCTACTATGCATAATCGCCGAGCATTTTGGTAAATTTGATAAAATTCCCCCTAAATATATCGCTTTCACCTGCGATCATGCATAGTACCCAAGCGCCGTTGGTAAATTTATTAAGTACTAATAAAAGTATCGCTATTACTGGTAATTATGCATTAATACCCAAGCGTCCCGCTGTTGGTAAACATGATAAATCGTATTTATATGATACTAGCTATAATATCCGGCTTTTTTTCGACTACTTGGAGGACTGAAAAAATTATAAACCATTATAAAGGAATAAACTATTGTACATAGTACTGACAGCATTATAAAAAAGTGACAAACCATTGTAAAAGTATATGCATGTCTGAAATGTGCATTGTTAGGGGAACCACGGCAACCGAAGTAAACATTCCGAAAGTGTTGTAGAGGACCAGGAACCATTGTTGCCTGACGGTTTTTCCTCCAATTTTGGGCATTTGCCCTGCTCTGAGATACTTTTGAAGTAGCCTATCATTCAATCCGGGCCCTGTTTGGTACATATGCAAAATTCAGCGACAATCGATCTAAAATAGTAGATTTGTATAGAGGACATGCACACACGCAGACAAAAAATTAATTATATATATATACTATAAATGATAATTCATGCATGTATTTTATCATTATATCAGGGGTACGATCATAAAATTTGTTATCATTATATCGGGGTCCGACTATAGAAGACGTCACACATACCAGACTAATTTGGAATTCTTCTCACATTTATCAAATCACCAATTACAGGCTAGGGCATTATGCATAATCACAGAGATAAAGGTTATAAATTTCAAGTATTTATCACATTCACCAATGGCGCTTGTTCGTTTTACGTAATCACTGGTAAAAAGTGATAATGTTTTCGGTATTTATCAAGTTAACCAACGACGCTGGGGGTATTATGTATATTCGCCGGTACAAGCGATAAATTTATGAAACTTACCAATACTATTGGTAAGTATGGAAAGTATTGGTAAGTATTACCAATACTATTGGTAAGTATGCATAGGAACCGGTTATTATGTACAATATAAAACCAGTTATTATGCACATAATAACCGATATATTATACATAATAACCGATTTATCACATTTACTGTAACATGGTATCGCGTCAAAACATCGCACGTCAAAACATCACCGAGACAAAAACATCGCACGTCAAAACATCACCGAGACAAAAACATCGCACGTCAAAACATCGCAGCGACAAGAGATGATTTTGTCACAGCGATGTTTTGATACGCGATGTTTTTGTCAGAGCGAATGTTTTGACGGGCGATGTTTTTGTTTGCGATGTTTGACGTAGACCCAACATATTGTATATGTACTTTATGTAACTCAATACGCTTATTGAGAAAAAAATAAACCCAACTTTTTTTCCTGCAGCAAAATAATTTTTATAATGAATTAATTATTCACAACTTTAAATAAATAATCTAAATTAATCTAATAGGTATTGTATCTAATTGTATCTAAATTTAAGCTTTATGAATGAATTCAAAACTTTCTACTTCTGTCGTCAGTAGGCACTTCTAAATTGTAATATGATTATAGATGTTCTTAAGAGTCTGGTGTGATAGGCTGAACTTTTTCCTAATGAAATAGTCGAGATTCAGGTGATATAAGCTGCATTCTTTTCTCTATTAAAACTTCAGTAGCAATGGAATTGCCGTAGAATTCTCTGAATATCCCTCGCAAATATGAAAGTTCTTGTTTCATTTGGATCTTTTTCTTTGATTAAAATTTTGGTAGCGTTGTCACAATGTTGTCAAAAGATCTCTTGAACGGCATTTGACGTTTGTCCTACATCTGTCTGGACTAAATCATAAAATACAAAGGATTTTTATCATTTTAACTGCGTCATATCTTCAATTTGCAAGTCCATTTTTCAGGATTAAAATCGAATTCCAGGCCAAATTTCGCAGGCTGCGATGTCTAAAATCAAATTTTCGAAATCGCGTTAAGTGAGACCGCGTAAAGCGATTAATATGTGTGTGCTTTTTGGATGCCGATTCTTCCCTTTCCCAAAATATATGACATAAAGGACCTCAAAATTTTTCGGGCCAGGGTTCGCAATCTGGAAAAAAGCATCATTTCATCAGCTCGTTCATACAAATCTCATTGATAATCTCAAAAACATATATTAATGTTATTCGAAATCCTTCGGTCTATCGAATTAAACGCTAATAATTCAAACGCAACTTGATCAGAGTAAAATATAATTGATTGGGTTCCTAATTAATTGAACTACCAATTCAAACTCTTCAAAGGCAACCAAACCGCAAAGTGTTTGTAAATAAAGCCATCGACCTTCTCCCACGTTAAATGCCACTCCACAAATCAACACCTCCATTTAATGGATTTCCTTTAATTAAAATGCCCCATTTACTTATTTTCCCTTAATGATCACCGTCATCGGCTGTTCGGTTGGAACACGCAGTGTGGGTCGAATCCAGAGACTTTTGCAAGAAAACGCACACTCAACGACAAGCAAAACGGTCCATTAATTCACACATTAGAGAATGGACAAGGCCTTCGAGGCACTGGTGGGAATTTAATGATCCGTTTGCGGTGAATTTATAAGGCGTGCGAATGTCTCTTTTTCGCCATTTCTAGGACTTACGTGGTTTCTTTTCCCCCCCGGTAACACGCGATTTCGGTAGATATTGGTAGAAACGGAACCGAAATCGATGGATATTATTATTATTATTTTTTTGTCTATTTCGATTCGGGTTTTGTGTTAGTGGGTTACTTATCGCTCGTGTGTGTGTGTGTTAAGGATTAATAAGTTTCTTTCTTAAGTCATAAGAATCACACGAATGCAGAAAGAGAAATAAAAATAAACATCTGATGTGTTCTGGATAGTCATTTGTCGTATCACTGACCTGTGAAGCTCTTGTGATTCACAGCAATTCACCAGGTAGCGTGGAAACCGAAGCATCTATCCGGAAGTTCAGGTTGTGGACGTCTCCATTTTCGTTTTGTTTTTTTTTTTTGCACGATAAAAGGGCTATATAATTTGGTTCTTTTTCGTACGCCTGATTCTTATCGTGCTCTCTTCGTCATGGCATTCCGGATACCGTCATCCGCTATTTTATTACCATGGGAAAAACGAGACAGAAATCGTATGTTGACTTTTTTTTGTGTCGTTATTAAGGGATGGAATGACCTGGTGAATGATTCCTTTTTCGGTGAACTCGAGAGATATATTGTGAAGTTTGTCGTAATATTCTAGAAATTTCAGGTTCGGTTCTTCGTGGTTATGTTGTTTGATGTGCGATGGCATTATGGATTATTAAAACTTGATTATTTTAGTCCGTAAGAAGTAGAAAACTTTAAGAATTTCGATCTAGATATGTCGGTGAATTTTCATTCTAATGTGTAGCGAGGGGAAATTTATTTCAGTGCAATAAAAAGCGAGAATTTCAGATTATTTTTGTATTGAGAGACGTATGAAAAATGGAAACATGAAATTTTCACAGCTGTCGGTAAGCAAAGTAAAAAAAGAATCCTTGCATAGTAACTGATAAAGCGGAGTTAAAACGAAACTTTTCATAGTCGTGGTTGAAACAAAGCAAAAGCGAATTAATACACGGCATTCGTTAAAGCAAAACCTCACATATCAATTCCAGAAACAGAGTTTAAACAAAAAATTTTCAGATTAATTGGAAAATTCAAGCAAAAACGAATTTCTGCACAGCTTATCGGTATAGCAAAGTTCAATTAAACATTACATAGTAATTCTTAAAGCTAAATTAAAACACAAATTTTCACAGTGATCGTGGAGCCAAGCAAACAAGCAAATCTGCACAGCTATCGGTAAAGTAAAATTTAAGTAAAACTTGCATGGTGGTCGATAAGACCCAATTTAAAAACCAAAGCTTTTAATACTGAACTTTAGAACCCAGGCCAAAAAGAATTTGTGCACGGCTATCTATGAAGCAAAGTTTAGATGAACCTTACACAGTAATTATTGAAGCTAATTCATAACAAAGCTTTTTCAGTGATTAGCTTGGTTTATAAAACCAAGCAAAAACGAATTTATGCGCAGCTATCAGTGTAGAAAAGTTGAAATAAATTTTACATAGTAATCGGCACAACTAAGTTAAAACAAAAATTCCCATAACGATCGGTAAAAGCGAGAAAAAAACGAACTTCCGCACAGCTGTCGGTAAAACGAAACCTTACACAGTAATTCGTGAGGCAGAGTTGAAACAAAAATTTCTAGAGTAATCGGTAAAACCAAAGTAAACACGAAACTTTGCACAGCTATCAGTAAAGCAAAGTTAAAGTAAAACTTGCACAGTAATCGATGAAGCTAATTTAAAACAAAACTTTTCATAGTGATCGTTAAAAACAAGGAAAAGCTAATTTACGCACAGTTACAGGTGCAAAAAAGTTTAATTAAACCTTACATAGTAATCGGTAGAGATAAATTAAAACAAAAATTCCTTTAGCGATCGATATATAAAACAAAGAAAACACTTATTCCCGCATAGCTATCGGTAAATATGAATTTTACATAGTAATTCGTGAAACAGAGATACAGCAAAAATTTTTAAACAAATCAGAAATTCCCACAGCGATCGTTAAAATCAAGCAAAAATTAATTTCTGCACAGCTTATCTGTATACCAAAGTTTAAGTAAGCCTTACACAGTAATTCTTAAGGCTAATTACAACAAAACTTTTCGTTTTGATCGGTAAAACCAAGCAAACACCAAACTCTGCGCAGCTATCGATAAAGCAAAGTTGAAGTAAAACTCGCACAATAAGCGATAACACTACTTTAAAGTAAAAATTCCTCTTCATAATGATCGGTAAAACCAAGCAAAAATGAATTTTGCACAGTTGTCGGTGTAGAAAAGTTGAAGTATGAACCTTACATAGTAATTAATCTTACACAGCAGAAAGTTTGAAGTAAACTTTATATAGTAATCGGTAAGTCAAAACAAAATTCCCATACTCATTGATGAAAACAAATTTCCGCGCAGCTAATTTCCGCAAGTTTTAGCAAGCCTTACATAGTAATTCTCGAAGCTAAGTTGGAATATTTATTCCCTTTTCGATTACTAAAATCAAGCAAACGCGAAATTCGGCACAGCTACCTGTAAAGCAAAGTTAAAGTAAAAACTTACACAGTAATCGATAGCTATATAATTTAAAACAAAACTTTTCGTAGTGATCGTTAGAACTACGCGTAAACAAATTTCTGCATAGCTAATCGGTGTAGAAATTCGAGTGCAAAAAAATTCTAACGTTGAAGTAAAACTTACATAGCTAATATAAGCAAAGCGTGTCAAATTAAAACAAAAAAAAACTTTTCATAGAACGATTTCCGTAAAGCCACTGGAAATGATCGTATATACATTCATAACAATTTCCACAATTATAATCGCCATTCACGAGAACAGAATAGAATCCGAATTATCTCAAGTCGGCAATTCTGTAATGACTGGGTTATCTAGAGTGTAATACAGCTTATTTTCCTCGTGAATCACGTGAACGTCTGGCTCGAGATGATTCATTCCATCTAGCATATATATAAGCCTCAAGCATGATGAACATCACCAGTTCCCGAGCCGGATATCGTCATAAAAGATCGGAAAAAAAGCTCTTTTTTCGCTCATTCCTCCGAGAATTTTACGCTCGGAGGATTTCCGATGGGAACACGAACGATCCTCTCTCTTTACACTTCTCTTCCCATGTTATTTTATTTTTCCTGTTATATATAAGTGTGTTTCTCATTTCCTTGCCAAAATGATCACTTTATCTGTCGTCATCCAGTACGATCGTATCATCTAAGTGGAAAAAGTGTAAAATCCTCTCTTTTTCCCCCCCTATATCTAATTTTTCCTTCGACATTCATTACGCTCTACTTGGTAGATTAGCGAGAAACACATCTACTGTATCGAAACATTGCAAGATGGAACGGGGGAAAAAATAACCAAAACAATCCTGTATTTTTCGACAAGATAATGTCTATTCTTCCTAGAAACAAAGCGAGACTGTCGACAGTGGAGTAATTACCCACTTTACCGCCCAGCCGCGTCCGATGATAATTGACCGTAAGCTCCTTGTGTGTGTGTAGTAACGCCTTTTTTTTTTCTCTCTCTTATTCAGCTTTATCTTAGGATGACGCCTCGTACGATGGTCACCTTCCATTTCTGGCCTGCAGGCTCCAATTACGGTTTTTGTTTGTTTGATTATTCCCACGTGTAGTCCATTTATAGGCACATAAACTCGCTTCGGGTTTATTTTTGTCAGGCCTACCTATACGAATAAATCCAATGCTTTTCCAACCTTGACGGACAAGCGAGCTTCCAAGAAAGATTGGTTTTTTTTTTTTACGATGCCCCCAATGATTCTAAAATAGTTTTAATGATTTTCTCGATTTATTTCTGAGAATTATTATTATTATTATTATTATTTTGGAATTTCATAACGGTTAGGTTGAATTACTTCAAGAGATTTACACACGTAACATCCAACGTGAAATATTTTTGTAACGGATGCATTCGTGTTTATAATGATGCAAGAGTGAAGGCAAAACTCTTTATTTTGGTAATAGGTAAAGTAGGAACAAAAAAAAGCTCTCTGAAACAGTGATCGATACAGCATAGTTCAAGCAAATCAATAGCTATCGGTGGAACGAATTGAAAGCGGAACTGTGCGTAGAGCTCGGTGAAGCGAAGAAAAAGCAAAACTCGGTGTACAGCTGGATCATACGTATGTTAACCGTAAATCAATATTAAAGTACAACTGTACGTAATAATTGGTAGAGCAAAGTTAAAACTTTTATTAGTGATCGGTGAAGCAGAGGAAAAAATAAATTTTGATATCGATTGTGAGATCGGAAAAGCAGGGTGTAAACAAAATTTTTCTTAGTAATCGGTAATGGAAAGGATAGATAGAAATTTTCATCGGTAAAGCGGAGCATAAACACTTTTTATAGTAAAACACAGGAAGGTAAGCAAAATGCTTCATGGAAGGTAAGCATGGTAAGTAATTATAGCATGAAGTACATAAAACTTTTCATATAGTGATTGGCAAAGCAAAGACTAAAAAGGGGTAAACAAAGCATTCACACACACACATAGTGATCGGTAAGGAGAAGCGCAAACAAAGCTTTTCGTAACTATCAATAATGCGCAGAATAGGTAAAAATTTTCATGGGGATTGATAAAGCAATGCATGAACAAAACGTTCATAGTGATCTGTATAAAAAAGGGCTTAAACCGTAGGTTCTCAAACTTTTTCCACCAGCGGCACCCCCTTTCCCTAATCAACATCTCTTCAAAAAAAAAAACCTGTCTCCATCTCTTCAAATCTTTTCAAAAAAACCTTACACAATCTCTTCAGATCTCTAAACAAAACCTTTCAATCTCTTCAAATCTCTTAACAAAATCCTTCATATATTCTCTTAAAGTATCTTTAAAAAAACCTTTGTCAGGGCTACTGCTCCGCGGCATCCCTTACAAAGGTTGAAGGCGCACCGCGGCGTATAGTTTAAGAATCCCTGGCTTAAACAAAACGTTCATAGAGACCCATAAAGTAGAGGTAAACAAAACTTTCATAGTGATCGATGGTGCAGAGGATACGTAGAAATTTTCATGGTGATCGATAAAGCAAGGGCATAAACAAAACGTTCATAGTGATTTCAAAGAAGGGCATAAACAAAACGTTCATAGTGATTTCAAAGAAGGGCATAAACAAAACGTTCATAGTGATTTCAAAGAAGGGCATAAACAAAACGTTCATAAAGATCGATAAAACGGAGGGTAAACATACACACAGCTTTCATAGTGATCGATAATGCAGAGGATAGATAAAAATTTTCATGGCGATCGGTAAAGCAAAGCATTAACTTTTCATAGTTATCGCGAAGTAAAGTATAAGCATAGCTCTTCTCAGCTATCCATAAATCCAAGTTGAAGCCGAACCTTACATACTTAAAGCGTTTTCAACAAAAAGCTTTTCGCTTATTAAATCAGTAAAGCAATTGAAAATAAATCTCTGTTCTCCATAGTAATAAGTAAAGCAAAGATAAAACAGAAACATGCATAGTGATCGGCGAAAAAAATAAAAAAAATCGATAAAGCAAAATGAAAATGATCTTACAAAAATAAATTATGTGTAAAGAGAGTTTAAAGAAACTGCATCACAGTGATTCCCAGCGTGGGCGTTAACGCACCCTGGGGGGGGGGGGTGATAGAATGTTCCAGGGGGCGGTAGAAGCTACGGGTACTAACATAGGATCCTATGGGTTAGATTGCATTGGGGGGCGATGGGACAAAAAGGTCGGGAAACTATGCTCTACATAGTTTCCAAAGTTTACAAAGTTTCCCAAACTTTTTGTTCCATCGCCCCCTTCAGAACTTATTTTCTCGCATCGCCCCCCGACTCAAGTGAACCCATAGGATCCTATGTTATACTCGTAGCTTCTATCGCCCCCCTGGACCATTACATCGCCCACCACGGGGCGATATTGCCCTCTTTGGGAAACACCGCGTCTACATGATGCGTTGACAAAAATGCGGTTGGTAAAGTCACACAACGTTTTGCATATTTATAGGTTATATTTTTCATGTTCATGTTAATTGTATTTACTTTTTGTCTTTCATAATACGCAAATAAACGGATACTTCAGTGTATTCAATTGCATTGCGTCTTGATCTGTTGCATGTCAGCTAATGATCTGCTAACCACACATACATCTCTTACAGACGATTTTTCTTTCTCGAATATTCTGAGAATACGTAAGCTTTATGTATGATGAAAGCTTATATATACAGAGCATTTCTCAAGCAAAACCCTTAGCTTTGGTGAGCAGGCGTCCCGGATGACAGTGACGTTTTTAATAATGTAGTCCAGTGGTTCTCAACCTTTTTTGACTCCTTTTAAGTAAAAAAAATCTATGGCGGAGCCCCGTAGGCCCTGTTGTTTTTTTTATTTTCTTCGAGCGGCCGTGGAGCCCCCGGGAACACAGCCACAAGGAGCACTGGTTGAGAACCGCTGATGTAGCCTATGAAGGAGTGTAATGTCCTTCGTGTTTTTTTTTTTTCAGGAGCGTAAAGCAGTTTTGCGTCATTATCTAGGTCAAGGGTGCTCAACCTTTTGGAGAGTGCGGGTCACTCCATTGGTTTGGAAAGGCTTCGCGGGCTACTTAATTGATCTGGAAATGTGCCGCTGGCTGCTTGAGTGGTCTGTAAGTGTGTACTTTCCTGACATAGGGGTACAGCAAAAAACGGCGACTTGACCGCAGCTAGAAATTGCTACCGCAGGGAGTCCCCCCATCGAGGGGTTAGCGCACCAACCTCTCGGTGAGTATAAAAAGCAAGCCTGCCGTTCGGGATCGGCAATAAATTGTAGGTCCCGGTCTAATTAGCCCTCGTGTGAAGAAAATGACCGTGGTGCGACAAAAATGATCAAATGATCTGTAAATGTGTCGCGAGTCTCTTAAGTGATCTGGAACAGTGCTCTAGATCACTTGAGTGATCTGAAATGTGCCCCAGGTTACTTGGATGATCTGCAATGTACTGCGAGTAACTTAATTGATCTGGGGATGTGCCGCGGGTTGCTTAAGTGATCCGTGAATGTGCAAGGGCCTCTTAAGTGATATGGAAGTGCGCCGCAGTCCACTTAAGTTACCTGAGAATGTGCCCCAGGTTACTTTATTGATCTGGAAATGTGCTGCGGGTTTCTTGAGTAATCTGTGAATGAGCCCAAGGTGTCTTTGAGTGATCTGTGAATGTGCTCCAGGTAAACTTGAGTGATCTGTAATATACTTCGGGCCACTTAATTGATCTAAGAATGCGCCGCAAATTATTTAAGTGAAGTGGAACTGCACCGCAGGGTCACTTAATTGATCTGGAACAACGCTCTAGGTCACCTAAATGCTCTATAAATGTGCTACGGGTCACTCAAGTGATCTGGGAAAGTGCCGCTTAGTTCAGTTTTACAAATGTAGGTTCGAGATCGCGCGAGCCACACCAGATGACCCCGAGGATCACAGGTTAAGCCGTACATGATCTAGGGCAGTGGTTCTCAACCTTTGGACGCCCGCGGCCCGGTAAATCGCTTTACTGTAAGCGAAAGGCCCGTTCATGCACACAACTGACGAGAAATGAATGGGAAAAAATGAAACTGCGAATCACGCACTCACGGCCCGGTGTGACTAGTGTTAAGACCCGGTATTGGGCCGCGGCCCGGCGGTTGAGAAACACTGATCTAGGGTCATGTTTCTCAATCTCAAATATAACGGATAGGAATGGTGATTATATAGCATTATGGGTGTGCTTTAAAGCACGGATAATTACACTGTACTTCAAGGGGGTTCCCAAGGAAAATTCAAGAAAGATGCTGATCTAGGAAAAACCTCGAGAAATTCTTGTTTCTCTTTCTGAAAGTTGGAAATACTATAGAAATGGCAAAGAGAGAGAGAAAGTGTGACTTCGTGAGCATTTAGTCGTGCGTTACTCTTTCGTAGAAAAAGTCTCTCATGGTGATATTCCTTTTGATAAGCATATACTTATAAATTTATAAATATGTATATTGTGTGTCTCTTCGGATTCGTCATGAGTCGGACACAATCAGACTTTCATGCATGTACACAGCTGCTCGCATGCAACCACGTGACTTTGTTTTGCATTTCAGGTCACGACGAAGGAATTCATTATTAATAGAAACCGTAAATTTCGCAAAAAAAAAAAAAAAAGAATATATATACAGTCAAACCTCGTTAATGAGTCACTCTTGGGAGAGCAAAAATATGACTTAGTAAGCGGAGTGACTCGTTAAACGGAGTAAGCCATAGCTGTGCCGATTCCTGCCCGAGGACTATTGCGACTTCCAAAAAGTGACCCGGTAAGCGGAGTGACGTGCTAACCGGGTGACGCACTAACGAGGTTTGACTGTATATATTTTTTTTTATATAAAAAATTTTCAAGTAAAGAATTTTGCGTTCGTTAGCTGAATGAATGAACGCCAGGGTCTCTGCCACCGGACTTATCCCGTTGCCGAGATGTCTTCCAGCCCAGCTTCGTGGTAGAGTCTGGAACAAAGTGAGTGCGTACACCTAACAGTCTGAGTGTGTAGCTAGTGTTGTGTATGATATTTCAGTGCTGCCATCTATACTTCAAGTTGTGAGTGAAGTGTAATGATTGAATATTTGTAACGTTGTAGGCCTGCTGCTCTCTGTGGCGAGACTTTTTAACTGGGAGATCGGCTCGCATTCGCGCCTTGAAGAGTTGGGAACCACAGAAAACCAACTTCAGCCGACCACCACTGTGGGGTTCGAACCCGGATCCTCGCATCGCGAGTGCGTCACTATAACCACTCGACCACCACAGCGGCAGATAGCGTTAGCTGTGAAATGGACTAGGGTCTTGGCTATATGTTCAAAATTTAATATTTTACAGCCGTTTGAATTTAAAAAAATTGAATTTTTTTGTGAAAATTCACATTGTTTTTCCCGAAAACTGCCATATCTATAAAAGAATATTTCATGCATCTTAAAACTTCTAGTTCATTGCACGGATAACAGTCATAGAAACATACAGTATCAAAACTATTCAAGTAAATTGTGTGGTTTTTAGAGTACAAAATGTAAATCATCCGATTTTGAGGACAATTTAGAATGTCTCAAAACGTTTAGAGATATTTCAGAAATTTCACTGGATTTCCTTATTCCATACAGTACTTTAATTCAAACCCCAACTTATTTTGTGAAAATCACGGTATTTTTAAAAAAAAAGTGCCCCCGTACGTAATCAGTTGCCTTAAATCAAAAATTTTGCATTCACCCACAAAAATATTTTCCAAATCAAAAATTTGTAATTTAATTGTCAAAATTAACTGAACTAACTACATTTTTCTTTACAGTTTCATTACGTGGCAAAACATTAAAGTACTTTACTTAATTGAAAGGTCTAGGCTTCTCAAGTATTCGGCAAAATTACTACCAGCGCCTCACGACACAGTGCGTGAAATTAGGAAGGCAGATTCATTTGTCTCCAGTGGTGTAGATGGTAGCATGCTTGCCCGGTATGCAAGAGGGCCTGGGTTGGAGTCCCGGCGGAGACGTGATGACTTTTATTTCCGAGCTCACCTCAGCATAATATCCGGAAAATAACTGTTTCCTTGAAAATTACTACCGTTTTTCGCTTCAAAAAATGTAAATTATCAAGATTCCAGAAGCAATAAAAATTAAATTTTCGCACTTTTTCATCAAAAATGCAAAATTTCGCCTTTATATCGCGCTTATTTCGTAAATACGAAAACTACCGTGTATATCTAATTATTATTATTCCTTTCCTGTTCAACGTGGTATCGCTGAAGTAAATACATGTCACGTGAAAATGTAAAATTTCTCTCCGGGGATTTTGTAACAATATAATATCTGCGTAGAAGGCACTTATACCCCCAACTAATACTAATTTTCCAAGTTTCGAACTTCCCAATAACAGTGTTCTTTTCTTCAAAGATCGAAATCATACGATTATGTAAGATTACATCACATCAATTCAAGTGAAAACTTTTCAGACAGTATCTGACGCAAACGGGAAATCCGCCGTCCAGACTCTTACAATAATAAGGAAAAAAAAAAAAATGTCCGAATGTCCAACACGAAAGAAAAACATCTCGCTGAAATTTATATGCTGCAATATTTGGAAATAATCTCTAAAAATTTTCCTCCTTAAAAAAAACCCGTACCGAAAAACTATTGATCTCGTTAATTGAGGATTTTCCACCCTTAATCCAATTGCATCCATGGCTGCCGAAGCGACTGGTCAGTTGCCAATTCACCTTGTTTTTTATTATCGTATCCTTGTGTACCAGTTCGTGCTCGGTTATATTTTACGTAATCATCATTATTTTATTTTGTTTTTTTTTCATGGTCATTTTCGTTGCCAAATTCGTGGGTTTTTTTTTGTTTTTTTTTTTCAAATAAACTGCTTTTCAATATCCCTAATCGCCAAAAAAAGAAGTTGACATGGCGACGGACACTAGGTTTTCTTGATGTCTTTTCTTCTTTTCCGCCAATTTCTACTTTGTCTTTCTTTCTCGTGTCGTTTTTTATTTCATTTTTTGTATTTTACATCGTTTTTTTTTTACATTTGCCTCGTGTTTTGTTTTGTTTGCGTGACTTTACATCTCTTTTTTTCCTCCGGCAAACAACGTCAGGCTGTACCTGGGACGACGAGGAATATTCTTCTGTCCCGTGGAAAACCAGCTGGTAAAACGATGACACAAGAGGAGGAAATCGAAGCCACAACCCCCCCGCTTTTAATTTTGATTTCGTTTCTTAGGACTTGGTTTCAGTCCATGGGAAAAATAAGACAAAACACAATGTTCCGGGAGGGTCTTGAAATTTGTTCGGAAAAAAGATTAACTGTTAGAATCTAATTTAGAAAATTGCGTGTATGGGGAAAATGAGTTCTTCAGCGGTTACTGAAATTCAATGATTAACCCCCTAAACTGCTCCCATCACTACGGAACCTGCGTCCTAACAGGTTTAATTGCACTGTAAGAGGCGGCCATAATATACAGGGTTTACGCAAAATGAATGACACGACTTCAAAAATTAACATTTTTAAAACTACTACTAATATAATCTGTGATACATAAAAATAAAGTAAAGCATTCAAGGGTTTTTTCTTCAACATTTCTCAATAGATGGCAACACTTCCGTAGTCTCCCCATTAAAAAGTCTCGCCGTAGACAGCAACAGGCCTACAACGGTAAAATATTCAAACATTACACTTCACTCATAGTTCGAAAAATATGTGGTAGATGGCAGCACTATAACAAGCATTACACAGAAACAAGCTTCCAGTTTAGGTTCACAACACGGACACGCACATTCCAACCTGTACCAATTCGTTAGTAGTTCCGCAGAGGAATATGGACGAGGTACATGTGTGGGTTAGTAGTTGTAGTAGCACTTCCGTAGAACACAGTGACTGGAATTGGCTGGACCGTTCTTCTTTTTCTGTTACAAATTTCTAAATACACGCTGCACAGAAGTAGCGGAAACAACTCTTGCATATATTCTAATGCACAAAAACTTTTGTCTCTCATTGTCACCATTTCTAATTTCAGCGCTCCATCCAATCCTGAATCTTCTGTTTATTTCATTAATGATTCTGTTATCCATGGTCTCATTTCTTGTCCCAGTTATACATAGCTTTCTACTTCGTCTATCTCTGTGTTGTTGAGTAGGGTCTTCTTTTCTCAAAGCAAAGGTTTTTGAAGTATAGTCTCTTGCAGATTCATTTTTAAACCCGACTGAATACTTGTCTTCACCAGTTCTTGAACCATTTCTTCTTGTTCGTCTGTATTACTGCTGATTTTAATTCTTTTCTCATCCCAATCCAGTTTACTGAATGTTTCTTCCAAAACAGCAGTAAAGTGCTTTGGTGAGATAGTATCAACCGTTATGTATCACAGATTATATTATGTGTAACAGTTTTGATAATATAAATTTTTAAAATCGTGTCATTCATTTGTGCAAACCCTGTATTTTATGGCCCCTCACTCAATTTTTCCACCCTTTCTACTTCTAGTATAATTTTCTTGACCATTCATTCCTTGAATACGACGCTCTGCGCTACAACCCGTTTGCACCTTTCCCAGTAAATACGCCTGTGTCTCTGAGTCCTCTTTTGGTCACTCACATGTTTGCGTACACTTTTGGTCACTTTCAAGCTTACGCACTCTCGCGAACTAATTTTTCTGGTCATTCACATGCTTACACCCCGCTTTTGATCACTCTTTTGGTCATTCCCATGCTTGCACCCACTCTAGATTACCCTTTTGGTCATTCACATAACTGCACCCGCTCTTGATCACTCTTTTGGTCATTCCCACGCTTGCACCCACTCTAGATCACCCTTTTTGTCAGTCCCGTGCTCACACACTTTGTAGGTAACTCTTTTGGTCAGTCCCATATTCACACAACATTCTGTAGGTCACTCTTTTTGTCGCTCACTGATCTGGTTCCATGGCCCACAAAAATGTGGCTGACAAGCCTTCAGTCATAGGGCCCGGGATGATTCTCATTACTTTTTTTTTTTCACGTTATAAATTCACTACAGAAGGAGCTCCTAAAACATCTGGCCAGGGGCCTCACACAATATCCCAATCCCTAGAAGCCCTACTGCAAGATGTAGGGGGAGGGGGTTTCATTCCTGGTTCCACGCTTTTTTTAGGTCACTCTTTTGATCAGTCCCATGCTTGCACATGCTCTAGGTAATTCTTTGGTCATTCACATGCTTGCACATGCTCTAGGTAATTCTTTGGTCATTCACATGCTTGCAGACGTTCTAGGTCACTCTTTTGGCCACTCCCTGACCTAGTTCCTCACTCTCTGGGCAGAAGTGGATTTATGGTGAACTATACCAAATTCGATTGATTTTCTTGCTCGCTTACTCCTCAAATTTAACGCCCCTGCAAACTTGCCGCCCTGGGCTGTAGTCAGCAAAGCTCCCTTCCTCTCCCCCCCCCCGTAAATACGCCACTTGTTTCGAGCTTCCTTTACCGAGTACGTTACCCGGCATCCCTTGAACAATCTCACTCATTTATGAATTTTCCCATCACTCGCGGGTATTCACATATCTGTCCGATCTCTAACGTTGACACATCTCTTGAGATCAGGAAGGAAATAACGGACTTCAACACTAAATCTTGAACATTTACATTACACGACAACGCAAACATTGCTGATGTGACTTTCGAAATGACGTCCGTGTTTGCAGGAGATGCCAGTCAAACATATCATGCGCATGTGCGAAAATGAAAGAAAACATACGTGAACCTTATTCGAAAAATATCTCTCGTAAATAAAATACTAGTTTCGTCATCGCCATCTTAACATTAAAACAATTTTGAAACATTAAAACTAATTATAGGCTAAAATAAGGCTGGAAACATACATGAAAACTGAAACTTTATCAATTTGCACATCATCCCGATCAATTAATAAGTAGATAAGATTAGTAGATAATATAAGCAAGAACATAACAACACTCTGGAAGCCATTGCAAATATTTTTTAGTAAACTGAAAATTTTCGACATTAATACGAAATTAAGAAGTATATCTATCCACATATACAATTTTAGAAAATATTTATGTATAGTATATAACACACAGATAAAAATAATAATTATTTGCATGTTTGAAATATGATGCCTGGGCGCATGGGCAAAGAGCAAATGAGAACAGAAAGAGAGAGGAGGTAGAGAGAGTGATCGATAATGCAAAGGATAAGTAAAAATTTGTATGGTGATCGGTAATGCAGAGTACAAAGGGACGACAAAACGTTCATAGTGATCAATAATGCAAAGGATAGGTAAAGAGTTGCATAATGATCGGCATAAAGCCGGGCATAAATAAAACTTTCATAGTGATCGATAATGTAGAGGACTGGTAGAAACTTTCAGGGTGATCGGTTAATAAGTAAATAAGTACATAAACAAAACATCCATAGTGACCGGTATAAAGCAGGGCATAAACAAAACTTTTCACGGTGACCGATAAAGCAGGGCTTAAACAAAACGTTCATAGTAACTGGTAAAGAAGAGGGGTAAGCGAAACGTAATGTAAGCGAATAACATAATGACTGATAACGCAAAGAATAGGTAAAATTTTATCGCTGTTCGGTGAAGCTGAGGATAAAAAAAACTGTTCATAGTGACGGTAAAGCAGGGCGTAAACAAAACTTCTCATAGTGATCGATAAAGCAGAAGGTGAACAAAACTTTTATAGTAATCGATAATGCCGAAGATAGGTAGAAACTTTCATGGTGATCGGTGAATAAAGGCATAAACAAAAAGTTATATATATATAAGGGCATAAACAAAAAGTTATATATATATAAGGGCATAAACAAAAAGTTCATTAGGACCTGTAAAGCAGTGCATAAACAAAACGCTCATAGTGATCGGTATAAAGCAGGGCCTAAACAAAACTTTCATAGTGATCGGTAATATAGAGGATTCGTAGAAACTTTCATGGTGATAGGTAAATAAGGACATAAACAAAACGTTCGTTGTGACCAGTATAAATCAGGGGGCAAACAAAACTTTCATAGTGATTGATAATGGATAGGAACTTTCATGGTGATCGGTAAATTAGGGCAAAAGCAAAACTTTTCACAAAAGCTTGATCTAGAAACATAAATATGAATTAAATTTATTGATTATAATATTTTAAATTCGGGTTTTCTCCACTATATCGTGCTGTAACCACGGAAGTCAACTCCGAGTTCCGTAATCACCATCCATCTTAATTTTGTGACATTAAAATAAATTATAGATTAAAGGAGGGGGGAAAAAAAAAACCCTGGATACATAAATTAAAATTGAATTTTATTTATCAGATCTTTTTGAATTCATTCCACATTTCGGTTAGTTTTTCTTCGCTATAGCGTGCTGTAACCAAGGAAGTCAAACCGTACTTAAATGGTGACTCAGGCAGGCAGGGCCTTGTGCAAATAACTAGAGCAGATCTTTTTTTTTTTTTGGAGAGAAGACTTGGACCACGAGAGAGAGAGAGAGAGAGAAGCGGATTTCGTCCATTATTATCTCTTTTTCATTACTTAAGTGTTTCTTTTTTGGCTTCTTCTTGTTCTTCCTCGATCTCTTAACATTATTTAGCTGTCAGTTCAGTTCTGAATACATGCTCTGCTGAACTGAAACGGAGAGATAATAATAAAAAAATTTAATACTGTACGACACACACACACAGAAAACGAGATCTCATGCAACTTTAATGAGTCACTCGCCCGAAGACATGTTATGAGATAAAGTCCGATTTCTTGATTGTTTTCTTTTTTAAGTTGACAATTCCACTTTTTGTCAAATAAATTACGTTGATAATCTTTCAACGCGTTTATGAATCTCTAGAAATTATCTCTTTATTTTACTAATTTTTTTTTAATCGCCCGTTACTTGTTAATGTTCTGAAACGAATGTCAGTTTTCAAATTACACGGTTCACGGCTAATGTAGGCCTACGACGATAATTTTGTTTTTGATTGAAGGGAAAGAATAATTACCACCGTGTCTTTTGTGTATCGTGTATTAATTACACGTTTATTGTCAGCAACGATTTGCCGGTGCCGGTCCGTGGGAATTCCCAATCGGTCCGCCGATTTCACCTAACTCAGTATCACAGAGTAATAATACTATAGAGTGCGCGCGAGGGGTTACAATGTGAAGCAAAGATCCGGAGTCACGTGACTCCGGTCGAAAGGCTGGTCAGGGAATCTCGCTGGCAATGCTTTCCTTATGGCTACTCGTATGACGATCTACACGTGCTGTCTTATTTTTCATTAGAATGGTCACCACGTGTGCAGCTTTCGGATGTTCTGAACGGTTTAGGAAAGGGGGACCAGTATCCTTTCACAAGGGAATACTTTTTTGCTTATTCCCCTTCTTATAAATTAAAAATTGGAATATTAAATTGACGATGCAATGGATTTCTGACGTAATCTCAGTTTTTAACTACTCCATTTTGGATTTAATTCAATTGAAGTTCCAAGTTTTGGTAAAATTCAAATGTCATGAATCATTATTAAATGTTTTAATAGGATTTTTGGCAATAAATGATTGAAATTGTGAGTTTTATGAAATTTTAACTGAAATATACGTCTCCGCAAGATTTGGCGAGATTTGGCGAGCTAGTGAGTTCATTCGAGTTTTGCTCAACTTGGAAGAAAATATGCTTTTCAGAAGGAGAAATTTATGAAAAATATTCTATTTAAATAGAATGTGAGGAAAACTTCCCCCCCCCCCCAGACAATTGCAGTTTTGCATAAAAATGCATAACAACCTCTAAAAATAATAGTATTTTTAGCCCTCTTCACACCTGAGATAAAACTATTACAGAAAAGAAATTTTTTTATTCATTAATTTATGTTTGTTGTATGTGAAATTGCCGCTTCAAACAAGAAAATTAATTATTCAATTGATTTTTTGAGTCAATATCTGTACTAAGACCTGAAGTCATATATTGTGTACCTCAGATGTTATCTTGAAAAAGAATCATTCTAAAAACGATTTAATACCTTAAATTAAGATTAATATATGCATACTTTTGGAGCGAAGAGATTACATATGTCACACATATATATATATATACATATATATATATTTGTGACATGTGTAAATATTATATTATATATATGAAATATTATATCCTAAAATATTATATATATATATATACACACTTTAAATTATTACATATATACTCTACATGGAATTTTAATTCTTATAATTTAGAGAAATTGATGATGAGATTCTGTAATTTTCTTGAGTAAAATCTATTTTAATCCTGAAATATTATGTAAGTGTTTACAGTTTTGTGTGATGAGGTTATAAAAGGTTTTTCAGGAATGTTAGAAATGAAACTTTTTCTTATTGTTTGAATATTATTTCATGACTGAATATGGTATGAGTGTGAATGTATTACATTACATAACATAATATGATGCATTATAATTAATTATACATTAATTATGAGTACATAGAGTAATTGTAATGTTCTGGAAAGATATATTTTTGTTTTAATAACCCCTAGTATAAATAAATTTTCGAAATTAAAAGCGACAAAGTGAATGAAGAGAATATTTAAAAATATAAATGAATTAGGCTTTACAACATATACGATTTTCTAGCATTTATTTTTACTCCAACATGTTATGTATAATGTATCAAATTTACAGTAACATAAACATTATATATTTGTTGTATACAATATTTTGTTTCCTGTGTGTGTATAGATATTTAGAAAGCTATTAAAAACTGTGCCAAAAAAATTTATTTCATGAAATTTATACTGTTTATATTCACTTCCTTCAAATATTATATATTCAATTAAAATTTAAAAACCCATGTGTTAAGAAATTATTAAGACTTATCCCTTAATGGAAAATAAAAAAATTCCGTTTTCCAATATTTGTTTATTTTATAGAATTTATTTTTTCAAATCTGATACTCCCTAAATATTTCACATAAAAATGAGTGAAATTCATTGAAAAAATGAAGGAAAGTTTTCATCAACTTGATCGAATTGAGTCAAATTTCGTTACAGCAACATCCTAGCTTCTGCGAAAACGCGCCAAATGTAATAGCGCAGAACCTGTTCTTTCCCCGACAATACTGCTCATCTTTTCTTCACGTTCGACAAGTTTTATGAATAGCGTGCGCGGTCTATTTATATCTTAAGTCTATGCTCAGTATGCAGGGCGTACCTAAACTGATGATCAGAACTGTAAGGGGTGATAGGACTCGCCGAAACAAACAACTTTCACTCTACAGTGTGGGGGGGTCGGTGAGCAAGCGGTGAGATTCAAGAGGGCGCTTGCCTGGTGAAAATAAGAACAAATAAAGCGAATAATAAAGGATATTTCCCTTCCCCCCCCCCTTCCCTGAGCCTCAACAAGAACCAAGAGCCACACCAAGAAATTTGGTGATAACTTTCAAGTGTATGAAATGTAATTTCTCAAAGAAAACGCTAGAACAATCCGAAAACGATTTCCGGAAGGCCTTGCGTATAAGACAGCGAATTATGGCGATTTATCGCAGGATTGTTGCGGTTCAAAATATGGATAGCGTTCGGAACGGAACCTTCGAAACACTGATATCGAAGGTGACTTATCGCCAAATTGACGCAGTTCAACCTACAGACAACGTTCGGAACGGAACTTTCGAATACGAGTTCTAAGGTAACGGTGATTTTTGGCGCGGTTCAACCTCTAGACAACTTCCGGAACGGAACCTGTTCATAAGTCGGGGAGTGGTTAAATTTTTAATTATTGTACTTTAATTTTCCTGCGTATAATATTTGGTAGACTTTCAGTGCCGTAAAACAGTTTGGCACTGTTGGCATGGCCTATTTTATTGGGTTTTTTTCTCGATTTCAAATGGATGAAATTTTAAGAAATTTTTCTCAGAAAATACATAAGGACAAGATAAGGAGGGCACGTTTCTTATAAATAATGTAAGAGCGTGAGAAAGCACAATGATAACAACAACAATAATAATGATGATAATAATAACAGGACAATAGATTCACGCAACGACAGTGAAATAAATCTATAAAAGAAAATAAAGGAGACATAGAGAGAAACGCTGACAGACCTAAAATAGAGGGTTGGGACCTGCATGGAACAATAGAATCAGTGTTGCAGAAACATTTCTGCGCGCAGTATATTCTCCCCCCTTCTAAGTTTGAGTTGTTTCAGAATTCCAGAAAGAATTGCAAATTGAAAAAAAAAAAAAAAAAGGAATGAAAAGAGAAGAAAAAAACCGTGATGACCTCCGGAATGGTAATATTGCCGTATGGCCTACTTCAGTTCAGGGCAGTTCAAGACGCAACAATGAATGAATGAACTGTACCGCCGCTTCCTCAATTTTTATGTTAATCATGAGAGATAACAACTTAAAAGCAAGCAGAAGGAAAAAAAAAAAAAAGAGTAAAAGTCCTTGTGCGATAGTTTTCTCTGGACATTGTCTTCTTGGAAGATTCACTACTGCCAGAAAAACTGGTACATCCACCAAATATCGTGTGGGTTCCCCCCTTGCGCAACACAACGTGGCAAGGACTCCACTTGTAGGCGCCGGAACCTGCGGGGTGAGGCCAATTGAGTTCCCCCCCCCCTCCCCCAATAAATTTCGTAAGATGGCTGAGACCCCCCAATAATTTCTGAAAAAAAAAAACCGATGCAATACGCCTTCCCTCTCCTGCGTACGCGTTTGAGTCCCGTATATACGGGACGACCAGCAAGTTTCAGCCTTTCCCCCCCCCACCCCCAATGTTTTCTTCATGTCGGCGCCTCTGACTCCACTAATGTGTGAAGGTACTCTGAAGGAAATGCATGCCATGATTCTCTCAGGGCAGTCCACAATTACAAAACGGTGATTTTGCACAGCACATTGCAAGAGGTATTACATATGTTCTGAATAATGTTCGTGCCTGGGGATTTAGGGGGACTACGGAGAGGACGCCGAAGTCAAAAGAGTGTCCCTGAAGCCGCTCGGTAACAACTTCCGACTTGTGTGGTGTGACATTGTCCTCATCTTCCGAACCAGATCATGGCCCACCGCTATGTCTCAATGAAGCACTTGCACCTGCCTAATGTATTTCCACCCATTTTGTGTAAGATGGTTACTATTATTACATATTATCCTGACTTTTGCCAAATATTTTAACATTTTTCCCGACCATTTTTTACTTCCCTGATTTTGGAACATCTAATAAGCATTTTTAAAATTAATTTAATTAATTAATTTTTAAAATAGACCCAAGGGTCGGAAATTAGACCGGGGTGTTGATTTTGGGTAACGGCTAAAAAAAGCTTGAGAAACTCTGCCTCCCGTATTTGTGCAGGGGAGGGGGAAGGGCTTCTGACCGCACCCACGAGTCAACCGCACCTTGGAGAAAGACATTCAGTTGCGCACCCCAGAAGGGGGGGGGGAAGTTCCACCAGAATTGAAGTGTCAGCTGCAACAATTCAGAAACTTCTATAATGTATTAGACATTGTTTTGTGCACATGGTCTCGTTAATAATTCTTAACAAAGCACACACACACACACACACACATGCAGTATCTTAAAATTGTGCTCAGGACCTCTAGTATTCAGACAACGAACCCTCTGACCTATGGTTTTGACTGCCCCTTCCTCACGATGCAGGTGTATGTGGTGCCCCAAGTACTGTACCAGATATGGGGCGCTAAATTCTTCATATAAAATTATTCCAAAATTACACGGGGGAAGCATAATGCATGCTTTCCCGGCTGTGAGAGTATCTAGTTGAGACCCTGGGTTTTTTTTATCGGTTCTCTATTCCTCACAACGCTAAACCTTCAAATGCCTAGGGGTAAACTTGTAATTTTTTATCTGGGCAGCTGTCTTACGTACGATGCTTCGGCTAGTACATATATTAAAATTGGAACGATACAGAGAAGATTACTGGTACTGTCGTCCAAATTTATAGTCAATTTTGTTTTTCTCTTGACCATGAAATAATAGCTTGTTAGTAGTTCCCAGGTGTCAATGTAAACCTCACGTGCACCAGGTTATTCATGCAGGGCTGCAGCTAGGTAGAAGCATATGGGGGTCGAGTGTCCAGGAAGAACGGGCAGCAAATTTCACCCTTTATCCTCTGCTTCAACATTAAAAGGGGACGCCGAAATGCTTGCCCCGGTTGACCAAGCATCTAGTTGCGGCCCTGTGTCCATGAACATTGGGGATTGGGAAACCCCGATTTAGAGGGCCGCAAAGCTGTTTTCGCACCGGGCCACAAAACATGTATTAATCCCGTCTCTGGGCAGAGGACACCCTTCTCTACATATTTGTCGCCATCTGCTGGCCTTGATGTTATTTACGAGTCATTAGTTAAATGCTGTCACTGTCGATCGCACGATGCCAGACCCAAAATGGAACCGCCTGAACCGTTCCATACATCTCGCGGCTACCGCAGAGATAGATGACTTGCAACGGCTCCGCCGTCCAAAAAATATGCTTGTGATGCAAAGGCCGAACGTTCCCCTCCCCCCTGTAGAAAGAAAGAAAAAATTCTTGTAAATACCTTTTATATATAATTTTCCCTGTAAATAAAAATATCTTGTAAATATGCTTCCCTGCAAACAAGATGCTAGTTTTGAAATCGAAACTCTTGCGTCATTGATGAAGGAAACCCCCCCCCCTCTCGAAAGGAGATTGGTTAAGCAAGATCACGTGACATGACGTCACATAACCGATGCTTAAATAAAGTATATATATATATAAATATTGATGGGGATATATAATATGTATAATCACTTTTTTTTAAGAGACTCGCAATGAATTATAAATTGTATTTGAACATGTTATACCAAACATGTTGGCAATGTTAGGGCTCGTTTTCGCAAACAGAAAACTCCCTCTGACCCACGTACCAGCTTTCTTTTCGGTTAAATCATAATTTCCCAACCTTTTTAATTCCATAGCCCCTTTCTTCAGAAATGTTTTTTCTCCCATCGCCCCCAAACGCAACATAACCCATAGGATCTTATGTTATACCCGTATCTTCTACCACCCCCCCCCCCGAAACATTACATCGCCCCCAGAGGGCGTTAACGCCGCAGGTCTACTTGAGTGAAATGAAAATGTGCCACTGGACGCTTAAATGCTCTGGAATTGGGCCAAGGGTCACTTAAGCTATCTGTAAATGCGCCGCTTAGTTCATTTTTACAAAATTAGGTTTGAGGGGTGGGCAGGCCACATCAGATAACCCTCGGGGGCCATATTTGATCCGCGGACCAAGGGTTTAGCATGCATGGCTTAGAGGGTGGGTCGCAATGAATTCCTTGAAGAGAAATTTTGAGTTCTTCGCCTTCAGATAGCATTCAAATTAACAGAAATTGATTATAATAACACGCAAAAGTATTTTCTTCCGAAATTTCAATTTTTTTTTAAAAATAAATTTTTTGCATAAAAAAAACAAAATTTTTAACGCAAAAAAGTTGCCCCCCGCCCCCCTCCACTCTCCCCGCGTACGCTTCTGATCCCGCCAATAATATGAGTTAGAAGGCAGTGGGGCAGAGCTGATGAGGAAATTTTGCTGACAAGTCGGGGGCGGGGTCAAAAATGGCTACAAATTTTCTGTCATAATAATACTTGAACGGCCCCCCCCATTAACGTTTGGTGTCGGTTAATACGGATTAAAATACTGCCCGTGATCTCACGTAAAACACCCGAGGGCGACCTCATTAATAATAATTATTTTTTTTTTCATTACGGAACCTTAATTGTTAGTATGTAAAACGTTTCCTCGTTAGGAGAGCTTTGTTGAAAAATAGAAATTGGCGAGAAGTTTATTTTTATCCGCATCAAATCTTGGCGACTACGTACCGCACAGTACTTTCTTTTTTTGCACGCCCATTACATTTGACAATAACCCAGAAAACACACGCCATTCCCAACAAAGAACGATAGGGAAAGAAAAATCTGAATTGATTGCTTAATCTTATCCAACAAGCTATATTGTATTCTTATTCTGGTTATAAGAACTACTTTACAGTTATCTCTTTTTCTGTGTGGTGATAATAATAATAATAATGGTAGTCGTTATTCCACTTTCACTGTCCGCCACTTGGCATTTTTTTTTTTTTTGCTTCTTAATTGCCTTCAAGCTGAATGAGAATCGGTTTCCTAGAAGGACATTTACTACGTCATAGTGTTTGTTTGCGACTGCATTTTCTTATGAGAATTACGTTTCGTTTTCTGTAGGATAATCTTAACCGTAGTTCTTAATTTCCGTAGTCATTAACCGTAGTCATTTATTTTCTTCTTAAACGTAGCGTTCTCATTGTTTTCGCTGTAATATAACAAATATTCATGAATTCTACATTTTGTTGCGCGTCATACATTTGTCACAGGAGTCCCGCACAAAATGCTTAAAGCCTCGCAATTTACAACTTAGAACTCAAAATTAGTGTTGTGCCTTAACTTCCGTGGCGCACTGTACAGCATTAGTTATTAGGATTTTTATCCTCGCGTGATTATATTCTTTTTTTTTTTCGATAAAACGAGTTTTTCGTTATAACGATATTCGTTAAAACGGGATTCGACTGTCATGGCATCCATATTTTTTGGGAAATCTTTTAGTATCTTAAGCATCCCCCCACCCCCCCCGTAAATACTTTTCTGAGCAGATATAGTCAAGTAGTGCATGGTCGCTCATTTTGGTTCGAACAACCCACGGTTCTCTTACGAGTTGAATGGTGTCACTATCCCGGATGCAACTAGAGTCACCGATTTGGGAATTCTCATTGACGAGCGACTTAAGTTTTCTGAACATTGTTCAGCGGTTGTCAAAAAAGCGAATAGAATGCTTGGTCTCATTTTCAAAAAGGTCTCCTCGCGTTCTCCTAAAGTCATTCTTCCGCTTTTTCGAGGCTTAGTTCGTCCTGGACTGGAGTATGCTGTAAGGTTTTGGAGACCATACCTACAGAGGGACATAGACTTGGTTGAAGGGGTGCAGAGAAGAGCTACGCGTGTCCTTATTGGCACACAGGGCTTGAGTTATGAAGAAAGACTTCATTTTTTGAATATGTTTACATTGGATGAACGCAGGTGTCGAGGAGATATGATCGAAGTGTTCAAAATTTTCAATGGGATGGATAGGATGGACCATGAACTTTTAGTACACCGCCAATCGACTGCTTTTACAAGGGGACACCAGTATCGATTGGTGAGGGACAATGCAAGGTTATGGTGTCGCAGGGAATTTTTCTCCAATAGGGTTGTTAATAAATGGAATAGCTTACCCCCGGAGGTAGTAAATTGTAACACAATTGACACGTTTAAGAAGAAATACGATAAACATGTTGGGGTGAATCGATTCTTAGAATAAGACAACCATAAGTATTCTTTATGGGCATTGTATAATATTTTATCATGTGTATATATTGTTTGTAATTTGTGTTAATTGCATTTTTAATTGGGTTGCTGTATTTTTGAAACATATGACATCCATATTTTTATGGGCATCTTTTTATCAGCCACCTCGTTGGGCATTTTGCCTGTTGTGGCGTTGTATTTGTATTTGTATTTGTAGTTGTTTTCAGTCTTCTTAGTTCCCTTGGCAGTAGGTGCTAATTTTTTCTTCGAATTTATAGTCAAATGGTTTCCTTAGTAATTCAGATGGTAGCTTGATAGACGTTCCCGGATGAGTGCCGATCCGCCCGCGGACATCCAGTTGGGGAAACAACCGTTTCAGAGGGCCGCGAAATGTTGAAGCCCGCCTTTGCTAATTACACAAGGGACATCGAAAAAAATTTAGAAATTTAAATATTTGAAAGGAAGTCGAGCACTGGTCTATGCCCATTAAGCGTGGGGCCACAACCGTGTCCATTTTGGTCCAATATGTTCTATTTTTGGTCATGGGCGAGATAGATAGATAGAACCGCTCACAACCCCGGACTGATGCAAAGCAACACACTTCCGTTACCTTAAAAGAGGCGCGGTTGTGTCGGAGAAATTAGCAAAGATTAATAGTAGTCGCCCCCTTGCCCCGTGCTCGCAAGTATCAAATCGCTCGCGTCGTTCTCCCTATGAACACAGATATCAAGTCGATGTAACGTACAAGCCACTATAGCTGAACCCAGTGACCAGGAAGAAAAATTGAACGTGCGCACAGTGGCACATAACGGCTGGGGACCGCAGCTTGAGATTTCAAAAGAACTGAAGAGAAGACTTGTGTGTGGGGCAAGTAAGAAGATGAAGTTGGCATGTGGAGGTGGAAGATTCGAATGATCTAAATGCACAATATATACAAAATATATACAACGCCTCCACTGTGACGGGAAACGAGGAAACAAAGCCTGCGTCCACAGTGCTGAGAAGTTTTGATTCCCTTTCCTTTTTGCAGAATATGCAATACACGCACACACACACAGCCTCCACTGCGACGGGAATAATCAAACAGAGCCTCCACTGCGACGGGATAATCAAACAGAGCCTCCGTTCACAGTGCTGGGCATTCGCATTAGAATTACTCACATGTATTATCATGGGTGAGAAGTCCACCATTGGAAATGATCGTCAAATGTTGGAGGCTACAAGGTATTGGAAGGCTGGTCGAAGAGAATGACCAGGACCTTCCAGGACCTGATTCTTTAACGCAACTTGAACTTTGTGTTTAATTGAAATTTGAGAAACTACATTTTGCGTGTCGCTCCCAATTAACCCTACATGAGTATGCATCCGGTTTTGTCCGTAATATTTGTTGATTTATTTTTGTTTTCCCTCTTTTCTGCAACAGGATTCGAAGAGGAAATTCCATTTTCTGAACACGGAAAACTAAAATCCGGTAGCGGAAGAGAGTCGTTCATTTAGCGGAAGTTCGTTGCAGTTTAAGGTCAGTTCCATGATTTTATGTTGCTCTTTTTAATGAAATACGTCGCGTCGATCTAATTTGCTTGATCTATTTTTGGAACTGACTTTGTTTCATTGACATAATGTATTCAACGTGGGGGAAGAAACAAACATCTATTCACAGAATTATTCATATCGGAACTTATTTCCGTAGGAACTACAGTCGGATCCCGTTTTAACGAATGCCATTATAGCGAAAATCTCGTTGTAACGAACACTTTTCAAATCCCCAAACAAGTTTACATAGGAACAATACTAGGTAATCTGGAATTCCTTTATAACGAAATTTCATTTTTACGAAGTGATTCCTCCGATCTCTTGGCGTTCGTTATAACGGGATTCGACTGTATGCGTATTCCTATAAGTGCGTAAGAGGCGTTCGTTGCGTGCTAGGGATGGGACGGATAGTGATTCGGCCGAATACCGAATATCCGGTTAATTTTGTGGCTGAATATTGAATTATTCGGTGGCCGAGAACATCAGCTTTTCTTAAAAATCATTACAATTGACTAATTAAATTTGGTGTTTTGGTTTTGTATTGAAAAATAAATTAAGGCTAATTTGACTCAAATTGAAGTTTGACCGAAAACTCAAATCCGGGTTCAGTTTAAGTAGTTATAAACGATTCACAAGCAAACAAACGCGTGAATAGGAGCAGATTTAGCGGCCATCTTTTTTTTTGTTGTCTCACGAATTCATCTTAATCTCCTATGGCTGTGCCTTTATGAGAGAGAGAGGTGTGCGTCTTTTTGACAACAATACAGTTCTTATTGCTCGGAGGGGGAGAGGGGGTATCGTTTGTTGCTGAATTTCAACTTATTCCTTTGTGTTAGGCGCCATTAAAATATTACGTAAGCAGATTTTCAGCCATTTTTGACCCCTCCCCCTTGTCAGCAAAAGTCAGCAAAACACCGACTCCCCCCCCCGTGTCAGCAAAATTTCGTCAGCAGCTTAGAATATTTCATATCTTCAAAAAGGGGTGGCTGATGACGTAAGCAACCTTCAAACCCCCCCCCCCGTCATTAAAAGTCAGCAAATCCGAAACTCCCCCCCCCCCTCGATGCTCACGTAATACTTGAATGACCCCTTATCTACACTCACGTCCATAAATTAAGGATAATGCCAGCTCCGGCAAATAAAGGTTCAGAAACACAACAAACGTTACTTATTCGTAAAGACCATTTATTAAACAAAAGATAAAGAACAAAAACGATGGTGTATGTATGATACCATTCATAAAAACTACGATTTTTGCTCCCTGGAGCAATTGTAAAAAATATCTCCTTTACAAAAACTTACTGTTACATGGTTGGTATGATGGTTGATACATTGTACGTCTCCCATGCGATGAAATACAGTCCGTACAACGCCTAGGCATGCTGAGTATCAAATTATCGATCTGATCTTGGGGAAGATCACTCCACTCAGCAAGCAATGCTCTCCGAAGTTCCGGTACACATGTAGGAGGTGGCTGACGATCTGCAACTCGTCGGCCAAGCATGTCCCACACATGCTCTATCGGATTCAAGTCAGGTGAAAATGCTGGCCATTCCATACGGGTTATATCCTCAGATTCAAGGCATTCGTTTACGATGTTTGCTCGGTGAGGACGGGCGTTGTCATCCATTAACACAAATTCTGCGCCCATGGCACCCCTAAACAAACGTACATGTTGTTCCAGAATGATGTCCCGATAAATTTGAGCTTTCATGGTTCCGGTTTGAACATGCAGATCTGTTCTGGAACCCAGTATAATTCCACCCCAAACGAGCAATGCTGCACCACCGTAACGGTGTCGTTCAATGATGTTATCTTGGTGGTAACGGGTACCTGGCGTTCTCCATATGAAAGTCTAACGTGAATCAGACTGCAAGCTAAACCTGGACTCGTCGGAAAACATCACACAAGCCCACTGGTGTCACACACTGGCCACACACACCCCATGTCCACATTGCATGCTCTCTACTCCAGGCTAATCGCTGCCGACAGTGAGTTGCCGTGAGCGGAACACATCTGACAGGCCTGCGAGCATATAGACCGATATCTCCCAAACTTCTGTACACGGTTTGCCTTGAAACTGTGGTACCCGTGGCTGCAGATAGCTGACGAGACAGGTCGGATGCTGTGCTCCGTCTGCTTCTTTTGGCAGTTACTGCCAAATACCGGTCTTCATTCGGCGTTGTAACTCGGGGGCGACCTGTACTGTAACGTCTGCTGACATTTCCGTTATCTTGGAGTCGTTGCCAAAGCCTAGAGATGACACTTTGGGCAATTCCAAGTTCCTCGGATACTTCCATCTGAGTACGTCCACATTCCAGGCGGCCGATAATTCTACCACGTAAAAAATCATCCACATGCGTCCTCTGTGTCATAACTATTCGCTTATGGCACTGAGCGCCTTACAGAACTCTTGTGAACTTCTTTGCCACCATTCCTTATATAACCCCCCCCCTCTTACACTCTCGTCATTGTGACGTACTATCGGCGTCATCTGGTGGCTTCCTGAAATTCGCATATCATTCTTGCAGATGTGTGTGATAATTCTACAGGTGTAATTTTTACTTTAGATTTCGATTTCCGTGTGATTCTGAATTATCCTTAATTTATGGACATGAGTGTAATTAGTTTCGAAATCGATTTTCCGAACACTCTTCTGTCCCGATGTGTTCGGATAATCGGGGTTCCACTGTACATTTCTAAAGTCGACAAATCCAAACCGCCCTGAGGTCTGTCTATGTGATTATCTATGAGCAACCATTTCCCTCGAAATATCAAAGTACGCAGTTATAGCTGGACTCGTTGCTAGTTTCGAATCGAGACATATTCTACAAATAGACCCCCCAATAAGAGAAATAAACGTATTATCTAAAGTGTGACAAAAAACGATTGTGTCTAGCACAGCAGTAACGATAATTGATGGAGATAAAAACCTTGCCCTTATTAGAAACCCCGTATGTGAAAATAATTGAATATAAATTAGTTGGACTCGGTGTACATAAGATATGCAAATAAAAAAGTACGAATAACTTGGCTATAATTTTATTTGCCGTTCCATGTATTTTGAATTTTCCTTGGGTTTGTGAGCATGGCCCCGACACAGATTTTTCTTTTCCCAACCAGACTGTGTATTGCAAATCGGACTGGTCTTAACTCATTCTCTTTTTTTACGTACGTACGTACGTACGTTCGTACGCAGGCATTTCTTTTGTTGCATATCTTATAAAAAAGCTTTAAAGGAGGTAAGAGATATTTCTTCACCGCTTTGGCGCATGAATTCCGCTTCATGCTTGATTTGGTGCATTTTTTTTTATATTAGGGTCGCCATACGTGTATTCATACCAAGGTCACTAGCCATTATGTGATTATAGAAATCTTTATGTTTTGGAACAGCTTTAGATTATTATTGTTATTATTATTACATTGTTCGGTTATATTCCGTGGAGTTTCTATCATTAATCAATTGAAAAGGATCGGCTCCAGCGGGTGAAGAAAATTTCCTTTGCTAATGGACATGAGAATGTGATGAATGGAATTCCCCCGAAGCCGTGGAAATTAATCAATTATAATTATAATTGTTGGGTGATGTGGGAAATGAATTCTCATTAAAGCTACCCCCATCAACATAAGAAACGAATTGGTTTCTATGTATTTGATGCTTTTTTTAAAGGGAATCGCGTGATTGTTGACCATTTTGGCTCCGTATCATCCATTTGTTGACAATTTCGTTGAATAATATTCTCGCGAATGGATTTATTATTCTCAAGGAAATAATTGTATGACAATGGTTATAATAATTATCTATCGAATTATCATTTTGTTTTCAAGCTCTAACCGGTATTTATTGAGCTACTGGGTTTTTCCTCGGAAGGCTGTAGAATTTCGTGATTTCTATCAGTATAATTGCGGTGAGATTTTGAGAAATGGACTGTTTTTTACTCAAGGGAAAATTTCAAAATTGATGAGAAATAATTTCAGAATTGGTGGGAACAATTATTTGGTTTCAACAATTATTATTTTTTTTTTTTTCCTGAAAATTCAATTAGTGTGAAAATATTTGCAGAATCGTTTTGGAAAATATTTTCGGAACAAATGAAAAATATTTTCAGAATAAATGAAAAATACTCCACTAAGATCCCAATTATCATTTGAAATTTTAATATTCAATTTGAAATTTTCGACAATCCGGTTTAAAATTTTAGGTAATCCAATTCAAAATTCCAGGAAATTCAATTTGAAATGTTGGATGATTGAATTTGAAATTTTGAACAGTTAAATTAGAAATTTTGAACAGTTAAATTAGAAATTTTGAACAGTTAAATTAGAAATTTTGAACAGTTAAATTAGAAATTTTGAACAGTTAAATTAGAAATTTTGAACAGTTAAATTAGAAATTTTGAACAGTTAAATTAGAAATTTTGAACAGTTAAATTAGAAATTTTGAACAGTTAAATTAGAAATTATTTACAATTCAATTTGGAATTATTTACAATTCAATTTGAAATTATTTACAATTCAATTTGAAATTATTTACAATTCAATTTGAAATTATTTACAATTCAATTTGAAATTATTTACAATTCAATTTGAAATTATTTACAATTCAATTTGAAATTATTTACAATTCAACTTGAAATTATTTACAACTAGCTGATACCCGGCGACGTTGCCCGCCCCGTAAAAAATTTATATATGTATAGCTTATTAATTACTTCTTAATCAAAAAAATTTCTGCATCAAGTAAGAGAAAATTACTTTTATATTTAAATATTTTAATTAAAATCTTCAGGCAATCGCTTGTGGATACACAATATTTTTTCTTTTTCCATCTGGTGTGTAGATGTACAAATTTTTGCTATTGCCAACACGCGAACAGGTGACGAAAAGGTGTGAAAAACAGGGCTCAAGTAAGTTGATACCTGCCACTGCTAACAACTGGCCTTGCACTTTGTTGATTGTCATGGCAAAAGCTAAACGAATCGGGAACTGTAATCGCTTGAAAGTGAATGGTATTTCTTCGGTGATAATTGGGATACGTGGAATGAAGACTTCTTTTTCTTTGTAACATCCAGTTAGAATCGTTGCTTCAATGATGTAATTGTGCAATTTCTTCACGCAGAGTCTGTTGCCATAGCAGAGTATCGGTGTCTCCAAATTTCTTAAAAGCATTACAGGTGCTCCGACTTTGAGGGTCAAATTGTGTGGTGGCACACCCAGAATATCCAAAGAGTTCAGAAATTCTGCAGGATACAGAACTGTCTGCTCTGTGTCTGTGACAGTGTCAACCGATTTGTAAGATGTGGAGTCTCCCGGAATAATTTTTAGGATTTTCTCGTTGATCTTGTTCACACTGTCATTTTTCGGTGCCACAATCGCTCTCTCACAAAGCCACTCATAGTTTCGGTGATTTTGTTGAATGTTTGGGAAGACTTTATCTGCAAGTTCTTGAACTGAGTTTAACAACAGGCAAAATCCAAAACCCCCTCCCCCCCCCCTCGATGCTGACGTAATACTTGAATGGCCCCATACGTGGAATGAAGACGTCTTCTCCTTTGGCCCATCCAGTTAGAATCGGTGCTTCGATGATGTAATTGTGCAATTTCTTCACGCAGAGTCTGCTGCCATTGCAGAGTCTCGGTGTCTCCAAATTTCTTAAGAGCATTATAGATGCTCCGAATATGAGGGTCAAATTGTGTGATGGCACACCCAGAATATCCAAAGAGTTAAGAAATTCTGCAGCATACAGAACTGTCTGCGCTGTGTCTGTGACAGCGTCAATCGATTTGTAAGATGTGGAGTCTCCCGGAATAATTTTTAGGATTTTTCCGTTGATCTTGTTCACACTCATTTTTCGGTGCCAGAATCGCACTCTCACAAAGCCACTCATGGTTTCGGTGATTCTGTTGAATGTTTGGGAACACTTTGTCTGCAAGTTCTTGAACTGAGTTTATATATATAATAACTGGCAAAATCCATTTGGGAACGTTATCAGTCCAGTCAGTCCAGTGGGTCTACGGGAATTCTTCCATTGCCAAGTTTGATCAACTGATGTGAAAATGATAGCAGTGCTGAGTCATTTTGCAGTTGAACTCGCATGTTGGTGGATAATGATAATTTTTTAGCTTCGTGCCAGAGTGTTGATGTCCTAACAAACTCGAGGCGACCACCGATAGACAGAACCTTCACTTCCAACCCATCTCACTAATGGCAGTAAATTGCAATGTAGCGATATGGCCAGAGTTGGTGTTTGGTGAAGTAGAGTGCTGATGATTTGAGGCAAGCATTGAGTTCATCAGCTGGCGTAGAACATTTTTATTCCCTGTTTTATCGTCGTAGTTGTTGTTCTCTGTTGTTAGTGACGTCAGATGTCCAGCTTCTGCAGCGAATATTATTCAAACTCCTTTTAAGCATTTTTTAAATTGAAACTATACCTCAACGATGGGTGGTTGATGAGATAAAGGCCACATTAGCACTTACAGGACACCCATTTGTATACATGCAAGCAAAAATATCTGGCGCTTCCAGGGTTTTCTTCAATTACTGGGAGTATTGGAAAAGAGCCAAACCATTATAAAGGAATAAACTGTAATGATGGCAGCGTTAAAGATGTGACAAACCATTGCAAAGACATATACACGTCTGAAACGCATTGTTGGGAACCACGGTAACCAAAGTAAACGTTCCGAAAGTAATTGTTGAGGCCCCAAAACCATTGTTGCCCGGCAGTTTTTCGCCCATTTCGGGCATTTGCCCAGCTCTGACGAACTTTTAAAGTAGCCTACGGTTCAATCCCGGACCTGTTTGGTATATATGCAAAATCTGGCGGCGATCGGTCTAAAACTGTAGATTTGTATAAAGAGCATACATACATACATACATACATACATACATACATACATACATACTTCAATTTGAAATTATTTACAATTCAACTTGAAATTATTTACAACTAGCTGATACCCGGCGACGTTGCCCGCCCCGTAAAAAATTTATATATGTATAGCTTATTAATTACTTCTTAATCAAAAAAATTTCTGCATCAAGTAAGAGAAAATTACTTTTATATTTAAATATTTTAATTAAAATCTTCAGGCAATCGCTTGTGGATACACAATATTTTTTCTTTTTCCATCTGGTGTGTAGATGTACAAATTTTTGCTATTGCCAACACGCGAACAGGTGACGAAAAGGTGTGAAAAACAGGGCTCAAGTAAGTTGATACCTGCCACTGCTAACAACTGGCCTTGCACTTTGTTGATTGTCATGGCAAAAGCTAAACGAATCGGGAACTGTAATCGCTTGAAAGTGAATGGTATTTCTTCGGTGATAATTGGGATACGTGGAATGAAGACTTCTTTTTCTTTGTAACATCCAGTTAGAATCGTTGCTTCAATGATGTAATTGTGCAATTTCTTCACGCAGAGTCTGTTGCCATAGCAGAGTATCGGTGTCTCCAAATTTCTTAAAAGCATTACAGGTGCTCCGACTTTGAGGGTCAAATTGTGTGGTGGCACACCCAGAATATCCAAAGAGTTCAGAAATTCTGCAGGATACAGAACTGTCTGCTCTGTGTCTGTGACAGTGTCAACCGATTTGTAAGATGTGGAGTCTCCCGGAATAATTTTTAGGATTTTCTCGTTGATCTTGTTCACACTGTCATTTTTCGGTGCCACAATCGCTCTCTCACAAAGCCACTCATAGTTTCGGTGATTTTGTTGAATGTTTGGGAAGACTTTATCTGCAAGTTCTTGAACTGAGTTTAACAACAGGCAAAATCCAAAACCCCCTCCCCCCCCCCCTCGATGCTGACGTAATACTTGAATGGCCCCATACGTGGAATGAAGACGTCTTCTCCTTTGGCCCATCCAGTTAGAATCGGTGCTTCGATGATGTAATTGTGCAATTTCTTCACGCAGAGTCTGCTGCCATTGCAGAGTCTCGGTGTCTCCAAATTTCTTAAGAGCATTATAGATGCTCCGAATATGAGGGTCAAATTGTGTGATGGCACACCCAGAATATCCAAAGAGTTAAGAAATTCTGCAGCATACAGAACTGTCTGCGCTGTGTCTGTGACAGCGTCAATCGATTTGTAAGATGTGGAGTCTCCCGGAATAATTTTTAGGATTTTTCCGTTGATCTTGTTCACACTCATTTTTCGGTGCCAGAATCGCACTCTCACAAAGCCACTCATGGTTTCGGTGATTCTGTTGAATGTTTGGGAACACTTTGTCTGCAAGTTCTTGAACTGAGTTTATATATATAATAACTGGCAAAATCCATTTGGGAACGTTATCAGTCCAGTCAGTCCAGTGGGTCTACGGGAATTCTTCCATTGCCAAGTTTGATCAACTGATGTGAAAATGATAGCAGTGCTGAGTCATTTTGCAGTTGAACTCGCATGTTGGTGGATAATGATAATTTTTTAGCTTCGTGCCAGAGTGTTGATGTCCTAACAAACTCGAGGCGACCACCGATAGACAGAACCTTCACTTCCAACCCATCTCACTAATGGCAGTAAATTGCAATGTAGCGATATGGCCAGAGTTGGTGTTTGGTGAAGTAGAGTGCTGATGATTTGAGGCAAGCATTGAGTTCATCAGCTGGCGTAGAACATTTTTATTCCCTGTTTTATCGTCGTAGTTGTTGTTCTCTGTTGTTAGTGACGTCAGATGTCCAGCTTCTGCAGCGAATATTATTCAAACTCCTTTTAAGCATTTTTTAAATTGAAACTATACCTCAACGATGGGTGGTTGATGAGATAAAGGCCACATTAGCACTTACAGGACACCCATTTGTATACATGCAAGCAAAAATATCTGGCGCTTCCAGGGTTTTCTTCAATTACTGGGAGTATTGGAAAAGAGCCAAACCATTATAAAGGAATAAACTGTAATGATGGCAGCGTTAAAGATGTGACAAACCATTGCAAAGACATATACACGTCTGAAACGCATTGTTGGGAACCACGGTAACCAAAGTAAACGTTCCGAAAGTAATTGTTGAGGCCCCAAAACCATTGTTGCCCGGCAGTTTTTCGCCCATTTCGGGCATTTGCCCAGCTCTGACGAACTTTTAAAGTAGCCTACGGTTCAATCCCGGACCTGTTTGGTATATATGCAAAATCTGGCGGCGATCGGTCTAAAACTGTAGATTTGTATAAAGAGCATACATACATACATACATACATACATACATACATACATACATACTTTCACATTTATATATAAGATTCTCGTTTAATTCAATTTGAAATTATTTACAATTCTCGTTCAATTCAATTTGAAATTATTTACAATTCTCGTTCAATTCAATTTGAAATTATTTACAATTCTCGTTCAATTCAATTTGAAATTTTGGACAATTCTCGTTCAATTCAATTTGAAATTATTTACAATTCTCGTTCAATTCAATTTGAAATTATTTACAATTCTCGTTCAATTCAATTTGAAATTATTTACAATTCTCGTTCAATTCAATTTGAAATTATTTACAATTCTCGTTCAATTCAATTTGAAATTTTGGACAATTCTCGTTCAATTCAATTTGAAATCTCGTCCAATTCAATTTGAAATCTCGTCGAATTCAATTTGAAATCTCGTCCAATTCAATTTGAAATCTCGTTCAATTCAATTTGAAATCTCGTCCAACTCAATTTCATTGTGGCCCACGCTCATGAAAGAAAAGGTCAAAAACTCTGGTTCGAAACCTGTCTCTCAACGTATTGTATGCGACTAATATTACAGGAACTACGAGAAACCCAACACGGAATAAAACAATTCGTTTTTCAGTTCAATATTTTATTTTTTTTTCCTATTTAAAATGCCAACTTTGGCACCCATTCCGAATGCCCCAAATCCAAATTTTTCCAGGTCGTATGACATTGAAAGAAGAGAGAGAGATGCTCTTTTTTTTTCTTTCTTGTTTCTAGATCTTTCCATTTCGTGACTTTCGGTCAAAAGCACACGAATAGGGCCGCGTCCTGAACCTTGTGGTGCCTCGTTCACAAAAACACGGATACTATTATTATATTTCTTTTCTCTCTCTCTCTCTCTCTCTCCAATTGTCTTTATCTGTCACCACAGAAAATAGAATGAAAAGCCGTGATTATAGCCTTCGAGATCCACCATACCTTTATCTTAAAAATATGAATAAAATGAAACACCCTCTTACGGGGGTAAAAAAGAACAATAGGGCGCACACACATAAACAATCAATTTGTGCTTGTTCGAGACATCATTCGCCGCAATGATAATGGGTGGCAATTCTTGTCTCTTATCTTTGATGGTGACATATTGAGGATTGATTTTCCTAGAGGAAAAACATCACGTTTTTCTCTTGCGCTGTGTGTATTGTAGCCTTCTTTAGTATCTGTACGTTTCGTTTTTCAATGTTCTAGGATGTTCAACGATTTTCATAATTATAGTAATTATCGTAGTAGCTTAATTAAACGTTTCTTGAAGCGGTTAAGATACAGAAACAGAATAAGGGGGATTGCGAACGTGTGATTCCCGCAGCCAAAATCTTCACGATACCGACATCTCGGCAATGTTTAGTCGGGGTCAGGGACGGGTTTAAATATTTTGCGGCCCGGTGCAAACGAAAAATTGCGGCCCCTCTGAACAGGGGTTTTTCAATTACCCCAGGGCGTCCATCGGTACTCTAGTGCCCGAGAGCGACTGTAAAACTATTTCGTGGTCATAAAAAAATGCCATTTGGCAATAAATTTGGACAAAAGTGTCCTCTTCGCAGTGAAAAAATTGCGAGTGAGTCCCCAGGCACTTGAAGGTTTGGGACTCTCAGGGCTAGAAACTGATTATCTACCTAGGCCCTCAAGCTTAGAGGCTCTCTTTCTCTATCTTGGACTGAATTTTAAGCTATTGCTTTGTTAAGAAGTTGAAGTCAAAATGTAATCAAAACATTTTTATCCTCTTTTGTGGCTCGGTGCGGCGGCATCCTTCGCACCTGCCTAAGTCCGGGGCCTTGTCGGGATTCTCAATCTCGAAATCTCAACAACACCAAAATCCGACGAGCCGGCATCCCGACTATACCATAATCGTAACAAGCCGAAATCCCGACAACTGAAAGTTCTGGCAAATATGGGTAATTTTGGTATTATCGTAATACCAAAATCCAGATAATACCGAAATCTCAAGATTTTAGCTGGTCGAAATTTCGTACTGTTCAGATTTCGGCTTGTCGGGATTTGGATATACTTAGAATTTCGGTATTGTCTATACCGAAATCTCAAGAATACCAAAATTCAGACAATACCGAAATCATGACAAGCCAGAATTCCGATCATTCCGAAATCCAGACCGGTCAAAGTCCTAACATGCCGAAATCGAGACTATACCGAAATCCGACTAGCCAAAATTCCGACAATACAAGAAATCTGACAAAAGTCAAAAACTCCTTGTCAAAATTGCTTGTTTCCATGCTATTGGAATTCTACATGTATGAATCTTTACATATTTTCTAGGTCCGATGTGAACCCTTCCAGTGTTGTTTCATTTTCATTCTCTGCTGTATATGAACAATAAAGTGAAAGACGCAATTGGCAACAACAGCAGCAACGTCGTAGCGAGGATCAGCAGCCAATCAGACAAAAAGAGATAAAGCTGGATCAAATAATAAGTAGATCCTAGAAGAAGAAGAAAGAAAGAAAGAAGATGCAAGACAAAGAGGTTCTCGATAAAGCTGAAGAATGCGTAAGCGGTGCTGGTGAGAACAACAACCACAACAGCGCCAATGGCAAGAAGTTAGCCGAGCGAGAGGATTCCTTTGATGAGCAGCTTCAGACCAGCAAGAATCAAACCACAAAAGACGGGAAATTCGCTTTCAGAAAGATGAAGCAGCCCAAGAAAGGTATTCAGTTTTCATCACGAGCGCAACATCTTTTTTTGTTTTTGTTTGTTTTTCATTTCTTATTGAAATCCTTATCGCGCTATAGCGTAAATAAGCGGGATGATTTCCAATAATGAAACTTGTAGAGTAACGCGTTTCTCTCCCGACTCTATGAAACATGTAGGGGCTGAAATGAGGACACACAAAAGCGCGCTTAAAAAAAACTTTTACTACTTCATTTACTTCTAGCGGAGGGCGCCACAAATCTTGAGGGGGAAAAGTAACGGTTTCCAATCCGAAGCAGTACTGCTACGTGAGCCGATATTTCCATATGGCGATGTGGCCTGGGTACTGCTATGTAGCCCGAGTGGCGCAGTGGTAAGATGCTCGTCTTCCTCTGTGGAAGTTACCGTCAAGGTCCACGGGTTCGAATCCAGGCATAGGAGGTCAGAAGCAAGTTCTTTACCTACCGATGGATGGAGCCTTCATTTCCCACCCAGCTCCATTGGTTGGAAATCGCCGTATGGCGATATATATGACCGGAGTTGGCGTGCGGTAAAGTAGTAGTGCTGCTGCTGTGGTGGTCGCCTGGTCACAGTGGCGGCCTCGCATCTCAATCCCCCCACCGTCGCCGCGGTGATGGCCGGCTGAAGTTGTGGTTCCCAACTTCGCGGCGCGGATGCCATCCGACCTCACTGTTAATAAGACTTTTTTTTTTAACTTATAATCCGCGTATCATGCGCATAAAAATCTATAATTATGGAAAAATTGGCTACAGTTGTGTGAATCCCGTTATAACGAACTCCAAGAGACCGGAGAAATAACTTCGTCATAACGAAATTTCGTTATAAAGGAATATTCCAGTTCTCATCATTTTTCCTATGTAAACGTATTTGGCGGATTAGAAAAGTGTTCGTTAAAACGAGAATTTCGCTATAATGGTATTCGTTAAAACGGGATTCGACTGTATGAATAGAATTTTTCATTTCACATGTTTGTGATGATCGACGTGTGGTTTTTTTTTTCGTGGTGACTACACATGTCTTTAAAGTCACCGTGCTTTATTTTTGTAGTGGTACGTACTTCATTTCTCACCATTGGCAATATTCCAGTGATTTCATCCACAACTGGCAACTTTTTTACGTGACAATTGGCGATGGTCCCCGTGTTTTGATCGTGTTTTTCTCCGTTTACGGAAAATTCCCCGACAACAACTCACCGCTATGAAAATTCACTGACCAACAAATTCAGCACTGGGGAAATTCACCGACTAACAATTCACTGACAACAGTCCGACACGAGTCAGTGAGCCAGTAAATGAGCGAGAAACGGCCCAGTGAATGAATCAGTGAACGATACAGTAGTTAATGAGTGAATGACAGAGTAGTTAGTGTTGGTGAGTGAGCGAGGGACAGCGCGAGCGACCTCGAGATAGAGTAAGTGGTCTAGTGAGTGAGTGGGTGACCTTGTAAATGAGTGTCGTGATGAGCGGCCCAGTGGTAGACTGAGTGACTTAGTGAGTAAGCGCGTGACCTGGTGATTGAGTGCATGTAACAGAATGAGCGACCTAGTCAGGGTGTAACTGAGCGAGCAACCAAGTTATTGAGTAAGCAAGTGAGAGTGAAACGACCTAGTTAGTGAGTGTGCGAGTGACAGAGTGAGCGACCAGGTGATTGAGCGTATAACAGAGTGAGCAATCTAGTGAGTTGATGATAGAATGAACGACCTAGTGAGTAAGTCAGAGCATTTACGACTGGCCTACTGAGAGAGTGATCAAGTGGCATAGTGAGCGACTTTGAGTGGCCTATGAAGTACGTGAGTGACCTGGTGAACAAGCGAGTGACTCAGTGAGTGAGTGACAGAAGGATTGAGTGATGGAATGAGCTACATAGTGATAGACTGAGTAACCTTGTGAGTGAGTGACAGAGAGCGAGTTAGCTCTAGTGACAGGCCGGTTTCACTCATTCATTCACTCACTCACTCACTCACTCACTCACTCACTCACTCATTCATTCATTCACTCGCTCGTTCCCTTGCTCACGCGATCATTTTATTCACTCGTTCATTCACTCATGTCGAACTGAAGTCGATGAATTTTCCCCAGAGATGAATTTCCCATTCGGTGAATTTTTTTTTGTATACCGAGCACAACTCAGGTCTATCGCCATAGGCAATTTACTACCTAGCGAGTTGTGCCGGAATTGTAAGTGTGTGTACCTAACAGTCTGAGTGAGTATCTAGTGTTGTGTATGATTTTTCAGTGCTGCCATCTATATTTCAGAAGTGAAGTGAGTGATGTGTAGTGACTATATATTTGTAACATTCGGTGAATTGTTGGTCGGTGAATTTTCCAGACACGATTTTTCCTCGGGGGATGTATGGTCAGCCTATTTATTGAAATATCCACCGCATATGCCTGGCCATTATAAACCTACCAATACAAACTCACTTAGCGTCAACGAATGCCTTCTAAGCCAGTGGTTCTCAACCTCGGCAAGCCCGAGGCCCGGTTTCATTCATTTTTGTGAGTGGAAGGCCCGGCCAAACACAAGACCAACGGAAAATGAACGAGGAGAAATGAAACCGCTGATCACTCGCGGCCCGGTATGAATGGGGTCTACGTCAAAACATCGCGAACAAAAACATCGCACGTCAAAACATACCCGTCAAAACATCGCTTGTCAAAACATCGCCGTGACAAAAACATCGCTGTGACAAAAACATCGCCGTGACAAAAACATCGCTGTGACAAAAACATCGCCGTGACAAAAACATCGCTGTGACAAAAACATCGCGGTCAAAAACATCGCCAAATACGTCAAAACATCGCCAAATACGTCAAAACATCGCGAACAAAAACATCGCACGTCAAAACATCGCCGTGACAAAAACATCGCTTGTCAAAACATCGCTGTGACAAAAACATCGCGGTCAAAAACATCGCGAACAAAAACATCGCACGTCAAAACATCGCCGTGACAAAAACATCGCTTGTCAAAACATCGCTGCGACAAAAACATCGCGGTCAAAAACATCGCGAACAAAAACATCGCGAACAAAAACATCGCGAACAAAAACATCGCGAACAAAAACATCGCACGTCAAAACATCGCCGTGACAAAAACATCGCGAACAAAAACATCGCACGTCACAACATCGCAGTCACAAAAACATCGCAGGAGCCCGGCGGTTGAGAAACACTGTTATAAGCAATGTACTCCATATAGAGGTGTAATCAAAACAATCTCTTTTTATACTTATTTATTAAGAATTTCAATGTGTATTCATTTCCAGAAAAGGCCGACAAGAAGAGCGGCATCGCCAAATTTGCCGGAGAGGGGGTCAGTTTCAAAGCCAAACTAATCGGTGCCGAGGAAGTGTCCGATGCCCGCGGCGATAAAATGTGTCAAGACTCGATGTTCCGACTAAAGGTATTGCGAATTAATTAACATTTCCTTTTTGAACTCTATATTGAAAAAAAAAATTTTAATGAGTTTTTTTAATGAAATTTATATGAAATCTCACTTTTCTTTTTTTTAATTGTAGATGAACGTAAAGAACCAGGGTCCGCACAAGAGGAAAATAACAATTTACGTATCGTTGGAAGGAATCAAGATAAAGGATGAAAAGTCTGGGGTATAAATAACATTTCATACGCGAGACATAAAACACCGAATAATGTGGATTCAATACCAGGGGCCGTTCAAGTATTACGTTAGCAGATTTCAAGCCATTTTCCATACACCCAGGGCAGGTGCGAAGGGTGCGTCCGCACCGGGCCGCTAAATTTTTGGGGCTCCAAAAGGGAATAAAAATGTTTCGATTACATTTTTGACTTAACTTCTTAATGGCTTAAAATTCAGTCTTCAACTTCTTAATGGCTTAACAATGGCTTAAAATTCAGTCCAAGACAGAGAATCTGAAGAGTGGGTAGATAATCGGTTTTCAATCCCTGAGAGCCCTAAACCTTCAAGTACCTGGGGGAGCGCTCGCAATTTATTTACTGGGAAGCGCACACTTTCGTCCATATTTATTTCCAAATGGTATTTTTTTTTTTATGTCCACGAAGTAGTTTTACAGTCGTTTTCGGACACCAGTGTGAACCTGGCGGGCCGGAGTCACCCATGGACACGGGACACCCTGGGGTATTGGAAAACCCCTGTTCAGAGGGACCGCAATTTTTTTTTTTGCACCGGGCCGCAAAATGCTTAAGCCCGTCCCTGCATACACACACCCTCCCCCCACCTTTCAGCAAAAGTCAGCAAAACTCTGACCCCCCCCCCTTTCCTTGTCAGCAAAATTTCGTCAGCTCTGTCCCCTACCTCCTAACGCATATTGGGATAACAGACGTGCATAGAGGGGGAGATAGAGAAAGGGCACAGACGTGTTCGCGGGGGGGGGGGGGGGGGGAGATAGCGGACTCGTGCGCCTATACACCCCCCCCCCCCCAGATGATGTTTCAAAGAAAAATTAAAATACAGTATTAGAAGGAAATACCTTTATGTATATTACTGGCAGAAATACCCTGCGCCGCCCGGGTTTTCTTCAATTACTGGGAGGATTGAGAAAGTGACAAACCATTGTAAAGGCATATGCACGTCTGAAACGCATTGCTGGGAAACCACGCTAACTTAATTAAACGTTTTGAAAGTGATTATTGAGGCCCAGAAGCCATTTTTGACCGACAGTTTTTTGCCCATTTGAGGCATTTGCCCTGCTCTGACTAAAATTTAAAGCAGCCTATCGTTCAAGTCGGGTCCCATTTGATATGTATGCAAAATTTGGCGACGATCGACACGCACGCGCACACAGAAAATCAATTTTATATGTGTGTGGATTATAATAAATTTCCGTTAGTTTCAATGCTATTTGAAGGCTATGAGCTCAAAATTTCTCTTTTAGAAATTCATTGCGACTAATTCATCCTCTAAGTCAGTGTTTCCCAAAGTGGACGATGAAATTGTTCGTGGGGGGGGGGGCGATGGAAGCTACGGGTACAACATAGAACCCTATGAGTTCGCTTGAGTTTTGAAGAGGCGATGGAACAAAAAGTTTGGGAAACTGTGCCCTAAGCCATATAAGCTCAACCCATGGCCCCGCGGACCAAATGTGGCACTCGGGGTTATCTGATGTGGCCTGCCATCATAAACCGAACTTTGCAAAAATTAACTACGCGTCACATTTACAGATCACTTCAGTGACTCCCCCCCCCCCCGCGGCACAGTTCCAGAGCACTTAAGCGGTCCGTGGAACATTTACAGATCCCTTAAGCAGGGCCGTAACTAGGATTTTCGCCGCTCGGGACAAACATGATCCTGCCCCCACAACTTTAAAATTCGATAATTTTATAACGATGCTATTTTTTCCCATCTAAAACTACCGCCCGCCCCCTAAATTTTGCCGCAAGGAGCGGTTGCCCTTCCCCCCTCTTGTTCCGGCACTGCTTTGAGTAAAATATGGCACAGTTTTAGCGCACTTAAGCAGCCCGCAGTGCAGGTCTACATCACTCAAGTTACCGCGGTACATTCCCAGATTACTTAAGCGATCCGCTGTATAATTATGGATCACTCGAGTGACGCGCGGTACAGTTCTAGAGCACTTAAGCGGCCCGTGACACATTTCCAAATCACTTGAAGGATCCGCGGAACATTTATAAATCACTAAAGTGGCTCTATAGGAGACTTATCAATAGGGAGAATGTTAATTCAGGTGCCCACAAAATAGGGAAAATTTTTTCCCGTTTTCGGCATTGAGAAAATTTAATATTTTTATAAGGGGTTGTTGATGATGTGTGTGTAAGCATCATTCACCCCCCCCCCGTCATCAAAAGTCAGCAAATCCGAACCCCCCCCCCCCCACCCCATCGATACTCACGTAATACTTGAATGACCTCTTATAGATATCAAAATCAGGAGTGCACAACCCCCGGCCCGCGGGCCAAATTCGGCCCACGAAGGTGTTTCATCCTGCCCGCGAAAGGTGCACCTGTAGAAAATTATCAATATACACACAACACGATAGATACCTAGGTTGACCATATTTTCCTTCATAAAAATTCAGGTGATCGAGACGGGATATCACCAAAAAAGAGCCTCAAAATGCAAGTAAAGTTGCCGATTCCAGTGAAATAAAACTGTCAGAGGCTAGTAAAGTTGCCAATTACAGCCAAAATCGAGTGTCGAAGCAGTGCCGTCTTAACGCATTGTCCCACCCGGGAGGGGGGGAGGCCTCAAAAAATGAGGAGTGGTTGAATTTTTCGAAAATTTGCCAGGTAGGGCCTCAGAAAAATCACTTGGCCCGGGGAGGGGGGGGGGACTCTTAAGATGGCCCGCCCTGTGTCGAAGACAAGTAGTTTTGCTAATTATAGCCAAAAACTTTTTTGGGTGAAGTTGCCAACTATGGCTAAAATTGCTGAAAAATTGGCAACGGCGGGAAATAAGAGAACTACTGCAAGTCGTAACGGGTGAAAATGTGGTTCAAATAATAAATAATTTAATCGTCGGAATTTCTAAAACATAATTGATAATCATGAAAATAAACTTAGTTCTGGATTTCAAAAATACGCGTTGAAAATAAGGGGAGAAACGGGACATTTTGGGAACAAGTCGGGACGGCGAAAACTACGGGAATGTCTCTTAAACACGGGTCATGTGGTCACCCTATGTATACAAGTTCCTGGTCAGCTAGCGGTAGAAATACCGCTCATCTGGCCCCCTCAGATTGAAAATATTGTGCACCCCCCCCCCGATCTAATTATTTCTTTTAAAATAATTAAGAAACTAATTAATAAATTTTAAAGTTATTTTTTCAATGACGGATACTTTTATGTGTGATCATAGCCCGATAGAATTAATTAATTATGGTTTTTCTTAATTTCTCATACAGGATCAGATATATCACCATCCCGTGGCCCGTATCTCGTTCATATCTCAGGATATAGGAGATGCCAGGGCTTTCGGTTACGTGGCCGGTTGCTCTGACGATACGCACGAATTCATCGCCATCAAAACCGAGAAACCGGTAAGTTTTTTCCCCCTCATAATATTATTATTTAATTATATCCTGGACAAATTTTCAAGCACGAATTAGAATAAGAAATTAATTAATTAATTTTCGAGGAAACCTGATAGATTAAAATAGATGATTAAAATGCGACTGAAATACGTACTTGTGTAAGTATCCGGAATGTCCGGTTTAAACCGCGAGGTGGCTCTAGTGTTAAATATACAGGGTCTTTATAACTAAAGTTCCACTTTGAAATGGCCATAAAAGGAAAACTACTGAGCAAAATTTTATCAAACTTGGCAATAGTTTAAAGGAGGTCGTGGGATTCAATTTTCCGTAAAAAAAAAAGTTCAAAAACTCACCACCAGCTGGAAATGGCGCTGTTTGCAACATTGTTATCGCATCCTCCTGCCATAAGCTATGTAGCCATTGAGATTTTGCATAACCCCCATAAACAATTTCGTTTCAGGAACGATTAAAAATATTTTAAACCGATGTCTTCATGTCGTATTTCGTTTAACTATATTGCACGCAGCGCCATTCCCCGCTGGTGGTGAGTTTTTGAACTTTTTTTCCAGAAAATTGAATCCCATGACCTCCTGTAAACTATTACCAAGTTTGATAGCATTTTGTTCAGTAGTTTTCCTTTTATGGCCATTTCAAAGTGGACCTTTAATTATAAAGACCCTGTACATTCAAACTGGTGGAATGAATAGGATATTTCCGCAAAATTTGTAATTGTATAATTTCAATTTATATAATTGTGTAATTTTTCTCCAATTATTATGTGAGGATTTTTTGTTTTATGACCGATAGCTATTCATTAGCGCATTTCAATGATGTGTGTTTGATATTCCTCTTTCAGTATTTTTGTCCGAAAATTTTCAAGAAATTAATTAATTACATATTTTTTCAATGTTTTTTTCTATTGATTTCTCAATTATTTTTCATTAATTTCTCAATTATTTTTCATTAATTTCTCAATTATTTTTCATTAATTTCTCAATTATTTTTCATTAATTTCTCAATTATTTTTCATTAATTTCTCAATTATTTTTCATTAATTTCTCAATATAATTTCTCAATTATTTTTCATTAATTTCTTTAGGGTTTTTCTATTAATTTCTTCATAACTTTTCTATTAATTTCTTCATAACTTTTCTATTAATTTCTTCATAACTTTTCTATTAATTTCTTCATAACTTTTCTATTAATTTCTTCATAACTTTTCTATCAATTTCTTCATAACTTTTCTATCAATTTTTGAAAACGTTTCCATTAATTTCTTGATATTTCTTTTGTAGAGCCTCACAACAATATCTTCTTTATAACCTCATAATGAAATATTATGTATCTCAAACTATCTCTCATCAATATGGTGTCAGATGCGCTACCGTCACCCCTAGCACTTCCATAATTGTTAATAATTTTTCTATTAATTTCGCCATAATTTCCTATAAATTTCACCATAATTTCCTATAAATTTCACCATAATTTCCTATTAATTTCACCATAATTTCCTATTAATTTCACCATAATTTCCTATTAATTTCACCATAATTTCCTATTAATTTCATTGTAGTTGTTTTCTATTAATTACTTGATAATTTTTCGGTAAATCTTGATGATTTTTCTATTAATTTCGCAATACTTTCCCATTGATTTTATAATAATTTCCCATTAATTTTATAATAATTTCCCATTAATTTTATAATAATTTTATCCTATTTATTTCATAATAATTGTTTCCTATTGGTTTCGTAATAATAGTTTCCTATTAATTTTTTCGTAATAATAGTTTCCTATTAATTTTTTCGTAATAATAGTTTCCTATTAATTTTTTCATAATTTTTCCTACTAATTTCTTGATAGTTTTTTTATTAATTTCTCACAACTCATTATACAATTTCCTTGAAGCTTTTTAATTTATTGTTTTAATAAATTTCTTAATATTTTTTGCATTAGTTATATTTGAGTAATATTTTCCAAAAGTTTTGTCATAAATGTTCAAAAACTTTAATTTCTCAATAAATGCCATTTATTTTTCGAAAACTGATCAATTTTGTTGAATTAATTAATTTTCACTGACCAATTTATGATATTTGTAGCAGTGAAAAGAATGCTTTCTCATTTGTTCTCCAACCAGCAATAATTATTTTAATCAACGCTCATTATTGTGTCCCGTGTGACTGATTATCTTAACAATGAAAGAAATATAAAATATGGTGTTATAGGGACAGTATTTGTTTTTCTGAATAAGTTTGAAGCAAAGTATCTCGATGCTAAAGAATTGTGTGTATATCGTTTCTTGTTGCAGGCGTTTCACGTAGTGTTAGCACTGAGAGATTTGTTCCAGACCGTGCTTAGCCTGAAGCAGGAAAAAATGGAGCAAGTCAAGGAGAAAAAGACAGAGATTCAAGACACAACAGCTACTAGCTCAGAATCTTCGCAGAAACATGTAAATTGTTTTCTTGTTCAATCCAACTGAATTTATCCATTGCTTCTATGACAACATCACCTCCTGTGTTGTGATTATTGGCCTATCCCCCCCCCCCCCACGACGCTTTCGTTTTAAAAACATAATATTATAGGCTTGTGATGCCAACGTTAATTACTGTTTAGGAAAAAACGCAATTTGCAAGAAATCAGCAAGCAACATTTCACCGTACAATACTCGATAGTCAAATTTCATTTCAGCGGTTCGAAATAGGTTCTGAGCATTTAGAAAAAAAAAAATTATTAAAATTTTTTAATAAATGGCCACTAGTCTTACGAACGAGCGACTTATCGAGTTACGTACCAAAATATTTCGTGCTCTTTCCGAACCCCAGATCAGGTTTGGTGACATACGGCCAAAATGCTTTAACAAGACTCCTCCTGCTCTCTCCCCGTCTAATTCGCAGAATTATGTGTTTCCAAGGAATGTGTACTTTACAAAATTTACTTAATGTGCCATCCGTATCTATGGTTCTCAACGTGGGATCGTGGAATATACAAAGGTCGGAGGAGGGTGTGCATGGGCAAAAAAAAAGTTAAATGTTAAAGCCATGGCAAGAAACCAATTTAATTAGTAAATAGGGACTTACCTTGGAGGAAGGAGGCTACAAAATAAACTGTTCGAAAGGAAAACCATGGGTAGAAAAAGAGTTTTGGTTGACTGGCCCTTTGTTGCGAAGCGTTTGGGTCTGAGCATTCGAAATATAGCATCCGAATGGGTTCTTAGAAAGAGATATTTCCCCCCACCACCGCGTAAAAAGTGAATCAAAAGAATCGAAAAGTAATCAAAAGAATTCATAAACAATTTAGATGACCTAACGGAAGAATATAGTGATGATATATCAGTGGGAAAACTCGAGAAATCAGCGGATTCTTGCCAAATTGGTACGATTCCAACACACAAATTCTCTGACTTACTTATAGACCATAATCTCCCAAACTTTTTTGTTCCATCGCCCCTTCTTTACAAAATTTTTATTCCTATCGCTCCCCCCCACCCAACTCGAGTAAGCCCACAGGATCCTATACTAAACCCATAGCTTCCACCGCCCCCATGATGGAATGGTCCAAGCGGGCGATATTGCCCGCTTTGGAAAACACTGCTATAAACTATGTCGGAACTGTTGTGCTGCATGATAAATAATTTGTTTACAGAGCACAAAGAAACACTGTAATACATAAAAAGTTAATTTCATTCTGTAAAGTATTTGCTCACACGTAAAGCTCACAAATGTTACAAAATTTATTTATTTTTTTCGCACATACCGTGCTGCTTATTCTGAGAAATATGATATATTCTGTAATAACTTACCGATATTTACTCATTTTTTTCTAGGAAAAATCTTTAGTGTCGGAAAATGTCACCGAACCAACCGTCAAAAACGAAGATAAAAGTGAAAATATTTACTTCGTAAGTTTTTCGAAATTAATTTAATTTTCTTTTACTATTTTTGATTCTCATTTCATCCCCAAGGGTTCAAAGAACATTGGAGGGAATCTCTTCAACGGAACATTTTTTAGCCACGGTAGATTGAATCGACCCCGTCAAAAAGAAGCAGTGTCACGAAAACGCTTTTTTCCCTAGGCTCCTATTTCCAAAATTATACTCAAGGTCTAAGGCAAGGTCCAGAACTGGAGGCATGATTGGTCGAATTATCAGTGACGTCACGGAAGAGATTTCCATATTTGGAAATGAAAGACCTATGAACGAAATCGTGAAAGTTATGAATGAATTGACGTCACAGATAGTAATCGATGAGAAGTTTTTTATGAATGAACTCGAAAGTTTATGAATGAAAAGTATCGGGAGTAACCATGTATGTAATCTGTAGTCAATGGCCTTTCGCTGGTACGTTCGGGGGCATAGCCCCCACATCCTCCAGCAGGGCCCCCAGGCTTCGATCTTTGGCGGGCCCCGAAGCCAGACTTTTTACGGGCCCTTATATAGTGAATTTATAGCATGAAAAAACAAAAAATGATGGTAACTGTCCTGGTCCCCAGGGCTACAGCCCTGTCAGCCCCACCCTTGTGGGGGCCATGTTCGTAGTACTACGTTCATAATCAGTAGTACGACGAGAGTCACCCTCCCCCACAAACGTTTCATATATGGGCATTAATCTCTCACATCTTTCATCCATTGAAGTCTCGGCTAATTAGGACATCGGATATTTCCCGCGTTTTCCATTCCAAGGACAACAAAGCAAGTAAGTTTCTTATCCAATGCCGTGATGACAACAACAATGTGACAAGCCACAGGGTCTCTAGGCAACAATGATTTCTCGAGAATTTCTCATAATAATTTTTTCTTTCAGAAATGGTCAGGGTAACAGTAGGTATTCCAACAATGACCCTGATAACAAGGATTTACTCAGCACGCATGAAATATCGATTGAATGTTCAAAAAAATCGTAAAAATTGAACTAAACCTTTCTTGTTTTTCGAAGTAGTTTCGAGATACCTCCTTGATGTGGGAATACATAGACGGCACCTTAAAATCTTTGTGCAGATCGGTGAAGCGAGAAAATTTTGGTGCTCCAGTGAAATTCCTGAGGACGCGATTCTGGAATCGCTGCAATTTGTACATGTCGCTCTTAGATGCGAAAGCCCAAGCTGGGGCACCATGCGTCAACACTGGGCGAACGATTTGTTTCGTACGTCAAAATTTGTTTTCAAATTAAATTTGGACTTCGGATAGCAGAATCTCAATAGATTCTCTAAGAGGATCTGGTCCTTTTTGATTTTGTTCTTGGTATGGCTCCTGAGGTCGAGTCTTTCATCCAGGGTAACGTCCAGGTACTTTGTTCGAGTCAATGGCACGATATCTTGTCGCTCTATGATGATCCTCGTATTCGATGGGACATCTCGGGTTTGTGAGCCACGTCATTACACATTTGTTCACATTCAACTTGGCATCGTTGTATGCATTCCATCTTTCGACATTTGTGATCAGCTCCTGCAGGTAACTTAGCGCTTTTAAGGGCTTCCTGTCGGTTGAAACTAATATAGCATTGTCAGCGTATAAACCCAGGATGTCTCCTTCGGTACCATAGGATAATCATCCATAAAATTATCTTCACTGATCATTTCTATTCATAATCCTTGATTTTTTTTTTCTGTCGTTTGCTCATACTAATTGGTACATTTTAAATGCTTATTTCCCAATAATTTCATGGTGAGTGTATTCATTAAAGAGTACTAAGAGCGTTACGGGAATACCTGCTACGGCCAGTGCCATCTTAATCGTGGGCAAAGTCCGGAAGCCTAATGATAACGAGATCTGGTGAAAATGTTCGATAGTGAGTACAATATTCAATTGATGAACACAGCAGGAGTTATACCTCTAGCCAGGTAGAGAGCAATAGAAAACTAAATTTTTCCCGAGTCGGCGTGTGAGGCTATGAGGCTGCTAAGACGGCCCTAGCTAGCACGTTTTTATCCCAATTATTACATGGGAATTCCCTGCAAAAAATGCGTAATATTTTTTCAGTACTGAATTATTCATTTTTTTAATTCATTGAATTTTGTTCACCGAAATTATAATTTAAATCGTTCCCACAGGATGTCATACTATCGGAACCTTTACCAGTGAAAGATTCCGATGCAGATTTCGGCACGGGCGGCTTCGAAGAGAAGGAGACGAAAACTGTCGACGATTTGCTTTGGTTGCAGGACGAGCTCGACAAGCTGCAGCAGGTAATATTGAAGGTTAAATGGGTCCTCATACGATCGATTGATAAAAAAAATGTAGCTTATTTCAAATCATGCAAAGGCACTGCGCACGGGCACTGCGCCAGCCGTAGGGGGTATGATATTCCTGAATAAAGAGGTTAGATTATCATAATGGCTTTTCAGCCGTAGAAAAATATGAGTCGACGCCCTTAATTACAACTTCACTTACAAGATTTTGGCAAGAAATTTAGATTATCTCTATTTAACGAATCGGCGATAAATATGGTAACCTTGTCCCAACCTAACCGCGTGTTAGAAAAAGGAGAAAGGGGGAAAGAAAAAATTAAAAAGGGGAAAGAGCATAAAGATAAGGTAGATAAGAGATTTTTTTTAGAGTCCCCTCTTTTTCCCCTCACCTACGTGCTCTCTTTCGCTCTTACTTCTATATATTAGAAATATATATTATAAAGAGGGGGGGAAGAAAAAGGGGGAATAATAGGGTTGCTACAAAGATTCGCGATAGTGAAGAGAGAGGAAAGAAAACAGAGCTCGTTTGAGTTTATTCCACTAGTGTTTGGAAGTAATATTACGCGCGTGATCTTAAAGAGCTTAAAGCTACTCCACAGCGAGCGACAGACCCCCAACATTGTAAATACAAGCCTATCACTACTTATATTATAGGTAGATGGCAGCGGGGCGAGAGTAGCGCAGTGGTAAGATGTTCGTCCACTGCCATGAAGGCTACCATTAGGTTCACGGGTTCAATCCCGGGAAAGAACATAGATGATAAGTTCTGATACATGTGATAAGTTCTTCCCTACAGGACTTGAGGCGGTCACCGACAGATATATAGGTGCCTCGATATGCTCTCGCCAGAAGTTCTCTCTGTCCAAGACGAGTATCAATCAATCATGTATAACTGTCCCACCACCAGGTATACAGTTGGTCCGACAGACCAGACACGACCCAGGCTCTGTCCCTCCCGGGATATATATACAGTTGGTCCAGGACGAGGACAGATGTATAACATACCTTTCTCTAGAGAGGAGAGATTTCCGAGCCAACTCGATCGGTGGTAAATTGCTGCATAGCGAAGTGACCGGAGTTGATGTGCAGGAAAGTTGTTGGTGGATGGCAGCACCAGTTGACATGCATATAGCAACTTTTACGTTTTACCTAATTGAAATACCAACGTAACTTACTCTTTCGCGAATAAAACTGTTGTAAATTGTCCTGTGCTGCCGGTTCTTCGTGACTGCAAATATAAATGGTGGGTCTAGTTGATTGTTATGCAATTTCCCAGTGAAAAATGAGCGTCGGTTTCATTTTAGAAACAATCTCGCCGCAGATAGAAGACCCCACAGCACGATCACTATTTACTTATTGCCGATGTCTCATTTCCTATTCGGGAGATAGATGGCAGTACCGTCCCAATGGATGAAGCTAGTCACATACAAAATAATCCGAAGCAATTCACTTCTTTCTTTAGGAATAAAATACAGTTTAGCCCTCTTATAACGAAATAAGTTGCAACGAATTTGTTTCCATCCCAATAAACTTGCAATACCCAAATATAATGCAAAAAATGTCGCTCATAACGAATCGCCATATTTATGGATATCTGATATAAGAAATTTTTTGGCAAAATTGAGGTCTGTAAAATCAGAAATCCTCTTTCATAGAAACTAAGTCTGAATGGAAAGTATCACTTTACTATTCAGAGAAAGGCTGTGGAAGTATGTGGTGTAAGCCCCCAGATAGCGCTAGTTCTGTTAATTCGCAAAATTACTGTTCGATCAAAGAGGGATCGACGTAACCACAGTTTCGTTCATGCCAGCATTTCTCAGTTTTTGTCAAGTTCAGAACCATGAAGATGCCTGCATCAGTTCGACGGACCATTTACAGCAGTGGTTTTCTCTAAGTTTCTGTCACCTACGTGGGCTCCCCTGCTTGAGTCAACGTTTACTCCCGGCACCCCAAAATAATTTTTTTAAAAATCACTTCATAGCACTGTGAAAAGGCTAATATCAACAACTTGTCTCTCTCACATGTTGGCGACGCTCCCTCCAGAGCCGCGATGCACACTTTTAGAACTACTGACTTACAGTACGAGGTATATGAGGCTAATATTTCACTCAGACTGTTACTTCGCAAGAAGTAATTTTTGTTTAAAACACAGGTTTGTAATTAAAAATTGTAAATTTTTTTTATTGATTCGTAAAGTATACAGTATAGGGTTATGTATGGAATAGCATATCGAGTAAATGGCCTCCATGGATTTGGTGGCACATACGCACTCTTTTGTTGAATTTCCATGACCGTTTTGCATAAACGTGACTGAATTTCGTTGATACAGCGCTCGATTTCCTCCTTCAAGTCGTGGGCTTGTTGGCATAAACCTTAGACTTCAACAAACCCCAAAGAAAAAAGTCCAACGGCATCCACTTGTTGTTTTTCCATAATCCATTCAACGAACTCTATTCGCTGTGCGTGGTCAGTAGGCTTCAGTTCTTGAGTCAATTGAACTTTGTAAGCATGAAGATGCAAAATCTTTCGTGAGAATACTTTGTAGAGAGCTTCTCGAAATGCCCAATTCCTGACCACGGTGACGAATTGATGTCCCTGGACTCTCAGCAACACTCTCACGAACTATTTCGATGTTCTGTGTTGAACGACTTGTTGAAGGACGGCCAGAGCGTTTAAGATCACTAATTGATCCAGTCTCCCTAAATTTTTTAATTAATCTCTTCACAGTTGACGAAGTTGAATCACTATCCCGACCATATTTTGTATAATGAAAACGCGTTGTTCTTTCGTGTAGCGCTTCATTTTTAATAACCCTGAACTGTCAGCTGTCTTCTCACGCTGTCTTTTTTTTTTTCGTTGGCAACACTTTACCGCGCAAATGGCACAAAATTCAAATCTTGCGTGAATTTTGAGACACTCTTTACTTATGACGCACGTGAATAATTTTCATTTTAATTGCAATTAAATTCTTAAGTCTATCGGAGGATCGCCTCTAGTCCGCCGGCCATAGGTTGAGAAACGCTCGTTCAAGGTTATTTTTTCTCATTAAACTAGTATTTATCACGCATTGCTTATAACGAATATCGGATATTACGAATATTTGCTATGTTCCCGTGTGACTTCGTTATATCCGGGCTCGACTGTAGTAGTAGTAGTAAATAGCATCAATAGAGATAATGGAAGATTTTTTGGAAAGTTATAAAGCGTTATTTTTAAATTCCATTTTTTTCGTTGAAATGATGGTAAATTGGTTTTTTTTTTGTGGAATCATTTGATTTAAATAATCAAATTTTTTGCAGGGTATCGCTCAGATGGATACCAGCATCGCAGCAGTTTCTGAAACGATCGGCATCGAAGATCCTTTTGACACGTCTTTCTTGACACCAGGAGCAACTAAAATGGTAGACATCGAAGTCTCGTTGAAGTTAAAACAAAACTACTTTCATCACTTATTATTTTTATTCGTGGTTGAAAATTACATATTCACGTAATTAATATTTCAGATGCCCGCCCCAGTGCCTGTCCCGGTGACCAGGCCAGCAAGTTCTCCAGCTAACCAGACAACTTACGAGGACAAATACGCAGTTTTCGCCGCATTCGACAACGAGCCCAGCGTCTTCGACAGCGCCAGGCGTTCCGAAGACGACCAGAAACAACTCGGAACGGACGCGTCCGTGCCGGAGCTCCAGGACCTGGAGGAGGAAATAAAGAGAAAGGCTGTCGCCCCGGCCAAGCCGCCAAGGAACAGCAAGGCACCATCCGCTGACCTGTCGGTGTTCGCCGATCTGGATCCCCTGGGAAAAGACCGTCCCTACAAGGACAAGACGGAGTTCTTCCAGGAACTGAAGAACCCACCCAAAAAGGTTCTGAAAGATATGCTCGATAACAGTTCTTCACACGAAGATCTGCTAATGAAGGCCTTCGACAATGGCATCGGCTCTCCACCGATCCCCATGCCTTCGCCCCCGTCGTCGGAGCTTACCAACGGCATCCCGCAAAAACAGTCCCTGGCTTCTTCCCTTCCCAATTCTTTCCTAGGCAACATGAAGTTGTCGGCTTTCACGCAAAACGGCTGTAATCCCTTCAACCCCTTCGGCAACGAGGGCAGCAATGCTTTCCCGTCGCCAAACAATTTCAATGGCTATTCCCATCATCACCACGTCTCCCCTGGCAAGCAGCTTTCGTTCGGCTCTAATAAGCGAGACAGCTTGGGGTCGTCGTCGTCGTCTCAGGATTCCGAGTGCAGCTCGCCGATCCCGATCCCGGCGATACCGCAGTCGCACCAGTTCTTCGAACCTCGGGAAAGGGCTCTGTCCAATGGCAGCACGAGCACCTCCTCGTGCTCCAGGAGTCCGATGGATTCGTCGAGATCCTCGAGTCAGGCCGACGTCTCCGGGACGAGTCCCGGCAGGATGATGAAACTAACGAATGGTCACGTCAACGGTCATCACGACAAGCCAGTGGTCAACGGCTCCGATTCGTCGCCGCCCAACGGAACGTGCGAACCTCACCAGCACGCACTGATGAACGGGAAGTCGAACTGTGTGTCGCGTCCCAGACCACGTCCATCCCTCAGCAAAGGGAGCTCTCTACCCAACGGTGGCATTACATTACCGAACGCGACGAGCCATTCGCCGTCGGATCCGGAATACATCAACAGGGAGAACATGCAGTCCATAGCGAACATGTTACAAGTTCAGAGACTCAGAACCAGGGCAGCATCGCTACCAGTGGACAATCACATCAGAATTCCGTACCCGGCTGAGAAGAACATATTCGCCAAGAAGTCTGACCCTTTCGGCGACGAATTCTTCTGTTCGCTACCAAAGAAAATACCCAACCACATTTCGACGGCAGCCGAAATCCAAGAATTCGCTTGATCCTGTGTCTATTTTTTTTTTTTTAATGCTCTATATATAGTAAATGTCTTGCGCTTGCGTCTCGCTTTGCAGGTTCGTAACCTTTCTGCTTGATTTTTTTTTTTTTTTTTTTTTGTATGTGTTTTTATGGCTAGTTTCGTTACAACGCTTTCGTCCAGTGACGTATTTACTTAGGGAGGGGGTCTTATTCCAGGGCGGGGAATTTGAGGAATGGGTTGCTAAGAAAATCAGTAGAATAAGGGCGGTGAAATTTGTATAACCCTCAATAAATCCGCCTATGCCTAGACAGCAAGGGACTTGGCCAGTGAGCGAGAAAAATAGTGACCTAGTTTAGAAAGTTTGCACGCACGTGAGTGAGCAAAAGAGTGACCTATAGTACGTTTGCAAGCACGTGAGTAAGCAAAAGAGTGGCCTATAGTACGTTTGCAAGCACGTGAGTGAGCAAAAGAAAGACTTAGAGCATGTCCAACCATATGAGTGACCAAAACAGTGTCCAAGCATGTGAATAACCAAAACAGTGTCCAAGCATGAGAGAGACCAAAACAGTGTCCAAGCATGAGAGAGACCAAAACAGTGTCCAAGCATGTAAGTGACCAAAACAGTGTCCAAGCATGTAAGTGGCCAAAACAGTGTCCAAGCATGTGAGTGAGCGCAAGAGTGACTTAGAGCGTGAGCAAGCATGGGAATTACCAAACGAGTTACCTACAGAGCGTGAGCAAGCATGGAAATTACCAAACGAGTGACCTACAGAGCGTGAGCAAGCATGGAAATTACCAAACGAGTTACCTACAGAGCGTTAGCAAGCATGGGAATCACCAAACGAGTTACCTACAGAGCGTGAGCAACTATGTGAATGACCAGACAGTGCAAGAGACCAGGTCAGTGAGTGACCTTAGAGCAGTGGTTCTCAAATTTTAGTCAGTCGCGGCTTCCTTGCCTTATTCATGCCTCATCTGCGGGTTCTCAGAAAAGTGTAGTAGATATTGTGCATTCATAAAAGAACAGCTTCAAAGAATAAATTGGAGTGCACATGAATACTTCCAACTTGTCGCGACGCCTCTGGCAGAGGTTGGCGACTTCCCCAGGAGCCGCGACGCACGCTTTGAAGGAAAAACTGCCTTGGAGCGTGTGCAAGTACGTGAGTGGCCAAAACAGAATCACAGACTAAAAAAGAGTGACTTCAGAGACACGGTGTACTTGCAGGAGTGGAGGGCGGGGGAGTCAAAGTGGGTTATATTGCAGTGGGTGGTGAATTCGAGGAAAGAGTAGTTAAAAAAGTTAGACTAGAGAATGGGAGAAGAGCGGGCATCGAAATCGTCGTGTAGCAGATCATTAGCGGAAAAAATATAAATGCGCCTCTGCTTTCGTTTTCTTTAGGAAAATGGTTCTGGGCACCATGTAATGGAGTGACTTCCCATGCAGCGAGAATCTGGAGGAGGGAAAGACATTCACCTCCTCCTTAGGAACAAAAATAATGATAATGAAGAAAATAATGGTTTCGATCCGTATTTTACGGGACGTTACGGTCTCAATGTAAACTTTACTCCCTTCACACACACACACACCATGTCGCTCCCTTCCCTGACACATTACTCTGCATCTGTACCAATTAGAGTTCAGCCCTCATCAGCGATCCCACAATTTCTTCCCCGCTGTTTCCCAGACCTTGTCAGTGATCCAGTAATTTTTTGTCCCAGTCATCGGTGATCACATACATAATTTCTCTCCCGCTGTGGCTCGGCAATCAACTATGTTTCTTTCTTTTTCGTGCTCTAGCTCAATCCTTCTATATCAGTGATTCACTCAATTTATTTCTTGTGGTGGTCCTAGTTACAGCCCTTGGCTTAAGAGTGTTGATCCCACATATTTTCCCGCCCCCCCCCCCCTCTCTATCTCTCTCCTCTTTGTGGCTCGTTGTCAGCCATTGTCAGTGATCCCTTGATTTCTTTCTCGGGGGTTTCTCAATAGTTTCTCTCCCTTTTTTTAAGTCACGGGCATGATCGCTCGATCGCTCCACCCCAGTATTCTCTTATAATCGGTGAACGTAATTTTCTTCCTCGTGGTGACTCAGTCCAAATGATAGTTCAGAAACTTTTTGTTCCACCGTCCCCCCCTACTCAAGCGAACCCATAGGATCCTAACGAGTAAGTTTTATCGCTCTTCCCCCTCCCGGTGCAGTCCATCGCCCACCGGGAGGCGATATTTCCCACCTTGGGGAACGCTGGTCCAAATGAATGTAAATAATCTCTCACATAAGCCGTATTTAATGTCTAATTTTCTGTGCATAGCGTTGTAACGGAACCTATCAAACTTACGTATACAAAATTATTTTATTTCAATGTTCCCTTTTGTTCGTATGTTCGTTCTCTCATCCAAAATTCCATGCAGCCAAAAAAAAAAATAATAATAATAATAATTACATAATTACAATTCCATTCAATTACGTTAAATAGCTATGTTATTTATGTAGAATAACCGGTCAAAAATCAAAAGCCACGGAAAGGTCTTAATCCAACTCGGATGTCGTAATGAATATACTATAACATAATCGTTGTGAATACTGTGTATATAAATAAGGTCACGTGATATAGTAATCACTCTTGAATTCTCATTTCCGTAGGTGGAGCCGCAATATGGGTCCGTGAACAAACCACAGACAAACTGAACTGAGCTTCTCTTTCGTTGTTTATTTTTTAGAGAGAATTCTTTTGCGCCGGAGGACTGTGAAATCACATTTTGTTTTTGTTTTTTTCCCGAAAAAAATAATTTATCTAAAAAAAAGAGACTGTATAAACGGTGTAGAAAAAAACATTGTGACCTAAATATTATATACCAATATATATATTGAAAGGAAAAAAAAACAAATTACTTTTGTCATGTGTAGAAATTTTTGTTAAATAAAAATTCTGATTTATTGTATGAGTATATCCGTTATTGTGTTCAGAGTTAGGGGCCGTTCGAGTATTACGTCAGCAGATTTTTAGACATTTTTGACCCCCCCCCCCTTCATTTTCAGCAAAAGTCAGCAAAACTCTAATCCCCTCCCCACCTGTCAGCAAAATTTTGTTAACTCTGCCCTCTACCTCCTAACGCATATCAAGATCAGGGGGTGTACGCAGGGGGGGGGGGGTCACGCGTAGGTAACCTTGTGCTAACCTAACCACACGTTAAGGAAAAGAAAGAAGGGGGGGAAAGAGAAAATATAAAAGGAAAAAGTATAATAGATAAGATAGAAATAGGAGAGTGTTTTTTTAGTCATCTAACTGGCCCGTTCACAAGGGAAATACAAAATTTTTCACCAATGACTGCTCTCAGTTTCTTTCCTTACGATGGAAAAAAGTCGTCAACTGGGTGGTGGTACTCCCAATGCTACCGCAATATTTGCACATGTGAACGGGACTTACGTGTTCTCTATCGATCTTATACCCCAGTAGCACAACGGTGTAGAATGACGTAGAGATTTCGATACCGTTCGACGTCGCTACCGATATCGTTTGACGTAGAAATGGCATGCATTTGCCGACGTAGTTCGACATAGAGGAATTTGAATTATTTCGAAAGAGACCAATTATCGTACAGGGTATTCTCCTTCGAAACGAAATGCTGTAAAAATTAAAGTAAAACTATTTTAGAGGAAAATAGAAGATGTTTCGCAGTTGAATGAAGTGAATACATTTTTACTATATCGTTCGGTATCGGACATGGGAAAATTTCCGACCTCTTTCCGACGTTCGGTATTCATTCGACGTTCCGACGTCGGACCGGTAGTGTACTATGGATATGGATGATAGAAAGATACACTGTATGTGTGTGGGGGGGGGGGGAAGTCATTAAAAAGAGTATAGAAAATAAGGAGGGAAACAAAGAGCATCTTCCACATCGATAGGATTACTATAAAGCAGGAGTTCTTACCCATTTTGGTCGCTATCCAAAATAAACAAGATCAGCTTCGCGGCCCATGGAACTGTTTGCTGTTTTGCGAAATGATAGAAACGAGTGACGCGCAATAAGTGCATTCATAACAGGACTGTGTGGATTTGAACGACCCATCTAGGAGGCCCCCTTCGAATCAAGTTTTGGTCGTGACTCAAATGGCTGACTGTTGGTGGATTTGAACGATTCATCTTAATGAAAGATTATTCCAGAATTAAGGAAAGATAATACCAAGATTAATGAAAGGGGTAATTCCTGCATCAATGAAAAATAATTCCAGCATTAATGAAAGATAATCTGGAATTAATGAAATAAAATTCCAAAATTAATGAAGGAAAATCTCAGAATTAATGAAGGAAAATTCTAAAATTGATGAAAGAAATTTTTCAGCATTAACGAAAGAAATTATTCTCCAGTGTTAATGAAATAAATAATTTAATATATATATTTTTTAATCTTCAGATGAGTTCTCCATCCTTTCTTTTAATCTTTAGAACGCAATATTTGGAGACTGAACTGTATATTTCGATGGGGAAATTGCCAAGCACGAACTTTGTTTTCACCGAGTCACGTGATTCCCTTGCATTCGATGCCACTGCCGTCGCGGCGGCTGGATGCTCCCTCCAGTAATATAAGCTGGATGGTTCAAACAAAATAGTTTTAGCTACATTGGTTCTCGAATTATTGTATCTTAAATATTTTTTCTTGACTTTAGGATCACCCGGTACATGTTCCCGTGTATGTAGGCTGACCATAGTTCCTCGAAAGAAATACGGGGAAAAATTGGGTTTCCAAATACGAAAAAATACGGGACATCCCCAATTATCGCCAAAAATGACGCCTAAAGTAAACAAAGTTGCCAAATATTGGAGAAATTACGTAAACTGCACTTTGCCGTAATGCTTTATTACCCCAAAATGGTGGGAAATAAAGCATTACTGCAAAGTGCAGTGGATTTAAATCAATTCCACGAAATAAAACGTTCACCAAGACAAATGTGAGCAATTAATATTCTTATTTATAATTGTAATTATCATAATATAATTTATGAGTGGGAAAATAATTTCATTTTTTTTACTTCAATAAGGAATAAAAATTCACGTAAGCTTCTTGTAAAAAAACGGGACACTTTCACTAAAATGTCGGGACGGCCAAGAAAACAGAAAAAACTGGGACTGTCCCGGGAAATACGGGACGTATGGTCACCTTACGTATATGAGATTCCGATTTCCCCCCATTTTTTTTTTTCGACAAAATATGGTCATCATGTTTCATGAAAACTATCCGGTCCCGTAAAGTACGGGTCATGTGGTCAGCTCAACTATGACGTAACACAGTTTCGCAAGAGGAGTAAAGACCACGTAAGTGCATGAGGACACAGTCAATAAATAAAAAAGTGAAATCAGAGAGATTTTTTGTAAAATTTTTATTGTCCATGGTGTTTGTAAAACTGTTTTCACCAGATAGTGTTTCCTGATTAATAAGAGCAGGTAAATCCCGTCATTTCCTTCCTTTTATCCGATTCGTAAACACTATCTATGTTTAACAGTGTTCGCAAAAAAAAACAAAAAACAGTGTTTACCCTTGGCCAAGTTCAGTGGAAATATAGCTGTTATCGCGATGACCGTTGTTTCCTGTATAATGGTTATTTATGTCTACTTGTATTAAAATAATTACTAAATATTAACATCGATAATCAAATTATTAAAGACCGTAATGTCATTTTATTTTGGTTTTGAGACATTTTATATAATTGTAATTCACGATAATTACATAATATTGTGTGGATGTGAGGCCTAAATGTGAACACAACACTGAAACCGTCCTAATGCTATTTATATGGGTGGGATTACAATTTATATTTGATTACATTTCCCACTTTTGACTCCTTTCGAATGGTATGAGTATAATCGTGGAAGGAATGACATGTTTCATCCGATGGGGGGTGTGATTTCCCCACAACATAGGGGAGAGGGGATTTGTCTGTCTAATGATGGATGATCCAATGCACTTACACAATAAGTCTGGTAAATGCATCACCCTGGACCCGCCTGTCTCCGCTCCATTCATAGCTGGAGATGTCTATCTCGGCGTAATTCACGGCCAAAAATATGTACCTCTGCTTCATTCACAGTTGAAGGTATCTGCCTCAGCTCATTCACGGCTGAAAATGCCTGCCCCCCTACTTCATTCAGTTGTAAATGTCTGCCTTTTCCCTCCATTCAAAGCTTAAATGTCTACATTCATCGTAGGCGGAGGTAGACTTGGAAGTCTGGGGGGTGGGCATGGTCATTATTGCTGGGGACATGATGATGTCGATGATGTCAATTCATATATACATTAGATCAGTCGACTCCCCCTTTAATGATGGGGGTGATCCCCCTCCCCCCCGCCGTATCTCCGCCCATGGCATTCATTTGTAGCTGAAGATGTGTCTCTGCTAATTCACAGCTAGAAATGTCTGCCTTCACTCCATTTGAAACTGAAGATGACTACCTCAGTTCCATCCTCAGCTAAAAACCCCAAAGCAGAATGTTTAGCACTGTTCTGCGACGAGCCCTTGGCTGACTGGAAATGTTCTGCAGTAAAAATCCCCATACATGTAATTAGAGATGTGAGGTGAGAATATTCTCAGAGAACAGAGTATAAATTAACAGATGTAAAAATTGGAGAATAATCGAGATTATTCATTTTTCTTTTAAATAATTTAAATTTTTTTTACTAATTTTGTTTATATTGTGAAATATAAATCAGTTTTCATTGCTTGAAACATTTACAACAAAAAAATTTTTGGTGTAATCACCCCCCAATGACAACTTTTTAGTTCGAGAACATTCTCAGAATATTCTCCACGTTATGATGATGAGAGGTTTTAAAAGTTTGGTTTTATAAAGATTTTAGATTAAAACCTTAAAAAATTATTTTAAAATTAGATAAATTTTCAGAAATAAGTTCACAACAAAAGAAATTAAACCGAAGTTTATTGCTGCTAAAGGAAGCTATTCTTATATAATCAACTTCATTCTAAGAAGATACAGAACTGTTGTTTTCTTCAATGCACATACACTTAAATTCTGTATCACTCACATTTCTTTAAAAGTTGTGCAATTCAGCCTTGTTGGTTTAACTTTCTTGCTTTCAAACTTTAATATTGTGGTCTATAAACTTCAATGTTCCCATCTTCTTGACGGGAAGAGAGACAGTGACATTCTCCGGAGAATATTCTCTCAAAGGACTACTATTTTAAATTACTAGAGAATATTGTTATCAAAAATAATTATTATTCTCAAGTTATTTATCGAGATTATTTATTATAATACATGTTATTACATATATTCTTGATAATATTCTCTGGAAAGATACATGTTATTACATATATTCTTGATAATTCTCTCTGGAAAGATTTCGGTAACTGAAGAATATTCTCATCAAGGAGAATAGTCTCTGCAAGCACTGTTATTAATAACTTTAGAATGATTCTTATTATTTTCTATAAGAATATTCCCCCAGTAATGTATGAAAGTAGTCCTTCCAGAGAATATTCCCAAGGATATTATATGTAACTATATATATGTTATAAATAACAGGAGAATATTCTCATCAAGAACTTATAAGATTATTCTCAAGTTATTTATATATAATAGTAGTCCTAGAGAATATTTTCCTCGATGAGAATATTCTCCGAAAGATTATTCTCGAGAATTTTACATCTCTACATGTAATAGTGTTTTTTGCACTTTTTCTTAAAATTCCAAATTGTTCTGCACTATTGCTAATTCCGTCGCAGATTTTGGCACATTCTGCTTTGTGGGGCTGAAATATCTGCCTCCTCTTCATTTGCAACTGAAGATGCCTGCCTCTGTTCCATTCGTAGCTGAAGCCTCTGCTCAAGTGTGGATCAAGAGGAGAGTGATGGGAGCAACTGCCCTTTTCGGGAGCCGAATAATATGGGAAAATTTGTCTGTCCCATAAAATACGGGACGATCAAACAAACTTAGTTTGCCCCCTTCCGTCATATCATCCCAGTCCTGTGGGGGTTCGGGAAAAAATGTGGTAAAACTAGTGATGTGATGAGAATTGCAAATTATTATCAAACTTCTCACTAATTTCTAGGGTCACATACCACTTATAGTGGTTTTTCAAGCTCTCTGTTTTTTTAACGCTCTCTCATTTTTAAATATGTGCAAGCCTCTTTAAGGTGTGTCTTTGCACGCATGCACTGAGCATTGTCCTTAAGGGTAACAGACAATTTAAAGAAAATGTATGTTATTCCCCCCTCCCCTTCCCAATCGGGCATGCGACATCAGGTCTTAACCAGGGGTTTGTCTGTCCAGCCAAAATTCGGGTTAGCTTCCTTCACAAAATTCCAGATCTGGGAAACAGACCCTTCACTAAATGAAAAGGAATGAAAAACTATAAATTCAGCATTTCATTGACTAGTTTATTTCGCTTCACACAAAATGACTTATTTTCAGAAATTTTTTCCTGAAAATAAGTAATTTGTAAATGACCGATTTAATAATGACCTTTTCACAAAATAACGATTCTCTCTCTTTTCACAAAATAAGGAAATTTTCACAAAAACAGGACTTTACAAAAAAGTCGGGGCAGATCCCTGTTGACATCTCCTGAGCTACTAAACCACACATGCGCCCCTTTTATATTCCTCTGCGGAACTTCTAATGAATTGGTACATGTTGGAATGTACGTGTACATATTGTGAACCTAACATGAAGCTGGTTTCTCTGTAATGCTTAGAATGCTGCCATCTGTCACCTATTTTTTGGAACTATGAGTGAAGTGTAATGATTGAAGATTTTACTATTTTAGGCCTGTTGCTCTCTGTTGCAAGACTTTTTAACAGGGAGATCGGCTCGAAGGTGGGAACCACAGAGAAAACCAAGACATATCCTATATCCTAAGCTACCGGTTGCCATGGTGACTAGAAAGTTGTTATTGGCTCCTAAAATTTTCTATATGTAGTTACCAGGGCTGGACAAATCCCAGGCACCAGGTCATCATGGTGACTAAAAAATTGGAATTTGTGTCTAATTTTCTTGTGTATGATAACTTAATTGAAGTCGAAGGACAGCACAAAATTATGGGGAAATTATACCAGCATGTCTGCTAGCATGTAAAGCAGTGGTTCTCAATCTTTATGGACTCACGGGGCTTTTTAGTGCATAATTTCCATGGTGGAGCCTATAGTCTCCTCTTATTTATTTATGAAATTTACTGATTTGTTTTATTTTCTTCGAGTGGCTGCGGAACCCCTGGGAAGTGCATACGGAGCTCCGTGGAGTACCGCTGATGTAAAAGTCTCTAAGTCCTGGACAAGTAAAAAAAACACTATTTTGGACCAATTTTATCAGGAAAATTATTGCTTGGTGCCTAAACTTTTTTTTTCAAATTTGTCAATCCCTGGTGGTTACTAAATATGAGTCGACAACATCAAATTTTTGGAATTCACTTCAGCGTGGCAGGACAAATGCCAAGTCACCATGGTGACACAGAAAATGTGTATTGGAGCCTAAAATTTTCTAAATGGGTTATTAAGTTGGAGTAAATGCTGAGATTTCCCATAAGTGTGTACAAATGTCACTGTTATGAGCCAAGAAATGAACACCAGATGAATGCCAAGCCTGCTTTTTTGCATCTCTGATTTTATATAGCTGAGGCTGCAGTCACAGCAGGGTTGTGCAAGGAGAGTAAGAGAAATTAAAGAGGGGAGAGCAAGAGCACAGGAAACTTACAAAGCAAACCCATGGTGAACAGGGTTCAGGGCAAGTAAGCCTATGTAGATGCACCTTTGAAATTTCGATGGGTGTGCATGAATTTCAGGATATATACAGTCGATCCCCTGCTTATAACGTTCCCTCTTTTAGTAGGACATATTTTTGTGGTCTCAACTCAAAGTAATTCTCATTAAGATTCCCCACTCGGAGCATTTTCCTCACTTACAATGATTTTTCATGACTGTTTTTTGAAAAACATTATAAGCTGGATCCACTGTATATGCAAGCCTCTTGCATATTTCAAGGCGTATGCAGCTATGTGCACCAGGGTTGGCGAGTTTTTGCCATAGGTGGGGAAAAAAACCACTGTAGAAACAGTCTTGGCAAAAATTGATTTTTTTTATTATGCATGGGAAGTATTGTCAGGGTTGTCAGGTTTTTGACGGTTTAAACCATCATGTTAAAAACCTTAAATATTTCTTTTCAATATAAAAATTCCTGTTAAAAATACATGCATTCATTGCATGTAATGTTGAAAGTCACTACGTTATACAAATAATAAATACTCTTTAATATGATTGTAAAATAATTCTCTGCTCTTTACAGAATTATTTTGGGCAATATATGTGTGTTTTTTCCTATAAAATATACAATTTGAATAGAGCATAATATAAAAGCTGAAGGAAAAACTATGAAACTATTTGATATTCTTCAATTCGACGTAATTCTCGACCTTCCGAAATTGCTTCACCTGCTTATATATGTGTATTGATATAAATCATCAGCTGTACTCTTTTCATAACAGATAGGTGTTTAAAAAAAACATTTACGCTGTATATGCAATGTTGATTTCTGTTGTTATTAAATTTTTTAGATTACAACCGATACTTAAAACGATACCCTTATTGTGCATAACATTAGAGTACAGCTAGCAATAAAAATACTAAATTGTAAGATTAAAATGTCCTTTAACTTAGCAGTGCTGATTGTACACTCGAACCTGTTTTTGTGTGGTCTTTTTTTTGTGCAGTATATGAAAATTTCAGTCAAATTAGAACATAATTGACAAAGTTATCAATAAAAAAAATTAGTAGGTTTGATCGGCCATTTAGTTTTTTCGATTTTTGATATTTCATCACATAAGTATTGCGTCAGCCAATTACATTACATATGTATTGAAGTATATAATCGCATTATTTAATTTACGTCCTTCAAAGTGCTTTCATATTCCTGGACTATTAAGATAAGATTCATTTCAAAGCGTAAATTGAAGGTAAATTTATTATTTTTTCCATTTAGATATAAATTTTTAGGATTTTTATTTTATTTTTCGACATAATCCCTGAAAATGAATAAGGGTAAAAACAAAGCTAAGAGAAAGGCAATTTCCTTAGAAACTAAGACTACGATTTTAAAACAAATAGCAGAAGGTGAAGGATCTACAGCTCCTGGTAAAGAATTTGGATTAGGTGAATCCACTATAAGAGGCATACAAAAACGTTTTGTATGTGTAAAATAATTACATATGTAAATAAAATATTTAAAAATGTTTGCATGTGTATTTTCTAAATCAGATTCCAAAAGGTTTGGGGAGATTCCAAGTATCTGCCAAGCAGGGCCGCAACTAGGGGGGGTGCAGGCGGTTCTGGTGCCCCGGGCGCTGTACTAGAGGGGGCGCAAATTTCACTCTTTAATCTCTCCTTCAATATTATGAGGGGGTGCTAAAATGCATTTTGTTGCCCCGGCTGACCAAGCATCTAGTTGCGGCCCTGCTGCCAAGCCTTGTGTCTTGATTCCATTTAAAAATGCAATTCCTAGTTATGTCGTAAGGTTTTGAGTTATTTTCTACGTGAGACTTTTTTTTATGCTGTCCCTATCCACCGCATAAAAAAAATACTTTTTAAATGTGTTGCGAAAAATATTTTTTATAGCTACTCGTGAAGTTTTGTGAAATTTTTTTTATGCGGTCCCTATCCACCGCACAAAAACAGGTTTGAGTTTGAGTGTATATGATGCTCAGGAAAAGCTCCCATAACTTATTCTTAGTACAAAAGCAAGAATGAACATTTGGATAATAAATTTTCGACTTTTAATTAGAAAAGTTAATTTTAATTAAAAATTTAATTTGTAAAATTCTTGAGAATAATCTTTAGGAGAATATTTAAGAATATGCTCTGGGAGGACTACTAATAACTGGAGAATATATTATAAATTCTTAATGAGAATATTCTGTTGTTTATAATATAGTTAAATATAATATCCTTGACAATATTCTCTGGAAGGGCTGCTTTTATAAATTACTGGAGAATATTCTTATCGAAAATAATGAGAATTATTCTCAAGTTATTAATAATAGTCCTTCCAGAGAATATTCTCCTCGATGAGAATATTCTTCAGTTATAGAAGAGTCCTTCCAGAGAGTTTTATCCTCAAGAATATTTGTAATAACATATAATAAATAATCTCTATTAAATAACTTGAGAATAATTCTTATTATTTCGATAAGAATATTCTCTGCTAATTTATAATAATAGTCCTTTGAGAGAATATTTTGTCCCAGTCTTTCTTCTCGTCAAAAAGATGGGAATATCGAAGTTTGTAGCTCACAATATTAAAGTTTGAAAGCAAGAAAATGAAACCAACATGGCTGAATCGCACAACATTGAAAGAAATATGAGTGATACATACGTAGGTCTGAGGAAATCAAAATGAAATCGCCAGTTTTTGTAGAGGTTTAGTTAAAAAATTACCTTTACATTGAATTAATTTGAAATTGTTTATGTTTATAAAATAAGGTCTTGTCTATAATATTATATAGTACCACTTGAAAATGTATATATATAAGCAAAATTAGAACAATGAGGAGGTCGTTCTCAAGGCCCCCCTCCCCCCCACATTGTCCCAAGGAGCAAAAATGTTTCTGATGAGGCATTCTGTAAGCCAAGGATAGGCATAGAATTACCATCAGTTCCTCCAACATTTTTGTGAAAACAAGCTTTCGAAGTCAAAAAACATGAGAAAAAGCAAAATTTGAGAAAATACAAAAATTGAAAATAACCAGAAAGAGACACAAAAAAAATATGTTAGTAGCACAATATGTAATGGACACCTCCACAAAAGTCTGACGTCTTGTAGAATTTTTATGAACTAAATTTGCTTGTACAAAAATCATGATTTTTTCCCCCCTCCAACTTCAAATTATCTAAAACATTTGAAAAAAAGTTTAAATGAACAAGGAATGTGTGTTAACATTAATAATAAGATAGAAGACTCATCTCTTAAAAGTTTGAGCTATTCAAAATTTGAATTCGCTATGTTCAAACAGCCAAGTTCTACTGCATATGGAATAACGTGGTTAAATCTATTGTTCGATCACTTTGGTTCCCCGCCCCTCTGAAAGAAATTTCTGGCTATGGCTCGGCTAATGTGTAAAGGGGTTACTTAGTCTCAGAATAGATTATTTTGGACCATTTTTGTATGAGAGAAATGATTCTTGGGTCCTAAGAAATTTGGTTGTCACCTAAATTTTATTTGATTTAACGAGCCCTGCTGTAAATTTCTACCACTCTTTGTTGTCTCATTAATTTTTTTACTTGATTACTTACCCCCTTACTTTTACACTCATGCTTCCCCTCCTTGTAGAATATCCCAGGGTCCCCAGGAGGCCATGTGCCCTCCTTGGGTGTAAATAACCTTGTTAATGTTACACTAATGACTATATGAAGGAGATTCTCCTCTATAAAGTAAAGGTCTTCCAAGTACATATATCATTCTTCTCGAGACTATTATGATTTTCTCAGAAGGAGGATCTGAGAGTTCACTTGCCTCCTATAAGTACATCAAAGGATGTTCAAGAAGAAAAAAAGGGGTGGATGCATGTAAAGTAATTAGCTCCCAACTTTGAATATCTCAGGTAGCTCAAATTTCCGAAGGCTGGCTCAGGGAATTTATCCCACTGAGAAAAAAAAGTGATTGTCTTATTTATTTATTTCCAATAACATTAAGAATGAGGAGAAATAGTTGGGGATGTTTGAGATGAATTCAAGGCTTTATTAATGCGTTCACCTTGATCATGTATTCATAAAATGAAAGTTTCTACTCTCCTTTGCACACTATTCGGGATGTGTGTGTGTGGAAAATGAAGGTCAAAGACCTGTCTAATCATCGCCTAACCTGTCTAGGTGAGGAATTAGTGAGAAAAAAAAAATCTGATTCTTTTTCCTGACAGTAGGGGACACCCACACGCTCAGATGTACTTATTTGTCTCTGCCCGTGTGGGTTGGAGCCTGTTGGACAGGTTCACATGGTTGGTTCTCAGTGAGATTTTTTTCCCCCTTGTGTGGTATGACCACTGATACTTTCTCTGTAACTGTTTTCACATGTGTGTGCGTGTGTGTTTGATCCTGATACAATTTTTAGAGGCAAGTTTGTGTATCAGCGAGAGTTTTGATCCTCATATGCTGTAGAGATTGGAATTGAAAACAGGCAAGTTTTTTTTTTTTGGGTTTTACTGATAGTTTTGTTAATTCATTTGCAGAGAAAGGGACTTTGGACACACAATTGTCATGCGAGAATTTCGAAGTTTTTTATTTAATAATTTATTAGCATCATTTTCTCCAGCTTCAAACGACTTGGAACAGTTCCAGGAAGTACCATAGATATGCTGATGTGAAGATGTGGGTGAGGGAAGGGAGCTTCCCGTGCTGTAGATTAGATGGGGGAGCTCAGTTTATATGAGCCCTTAAGTTCCAACACCTATGGCGGGCTTGGCAAATAAAGAAAAAATTTTTAGGGTCCAGTCAAATATTTTAGGAGTGAAATGCATATATTTTTCCGGAGAAAATGGTCCATAATTGTCTTATCCTGAGAATTAAAGTAAATGCTTTTGCGCATGTTAGTTGATGTACGCTCTGAAGCAGAATGTTTTACATTGTTCTGCAACCAGCCCTCAGCAGACCGAAGATGTTCTGCGGTGAAAATTCCATAATCTTGTTTTCTGCACAGAAGAGTTCTTTTAAAGTTTTTACCAAGATTGTTCTGCTACGTATGTCAGTTTTCAGAATATTCTGCTTTGGGGGAATGTGATGACAAAATTCTAAAATTTTGTGTTGTCTTCAGGCTCCAATTCTGCAATTAAACGTAAAACTTTAATAGCAAATTCAAATTTTTTTAGTTGTTATCCTCAAAGCAGAATATGCTGAAATTTGTGACTTACATTTCAGAACAATCAGTGCTACTGCAGAATAAGTTTAAGAAAATATAGAAAACACAATTGTGGGGATTTTTACTGCAGAACATTTCCACTCGCCCGTAAGCTTGTTGCAAAATAATACAAAACATTCTGCTTTGGGGGGGGGGGGTTGCTATGGTTTCCAAAGCAGAATGTACCAAAAACTATGGCACACATTGCAGAACAATCTGGTGAAGATTTAAAGATAATGTGTGTGACAAAATGTCTTCTCTGTGTGTATGTTAAATTTTGTTATAGACATTTTTACCGCTGAAATCTTCAGTCACCCAAAGGGTTGTTGGGGAACAATGGAAAACATCTTGCTTTGGGAGAGGAGGGGGGGGGCAAGGCTGCTGTTTCCAACTTCAAGGCGCTAAATGTGAGCCAATCTCTTCTTTAAAAAGTCTCGCCACTAAGAGCAATCGGGTCTACAACATTTAAAAAATTCATGCATGACGCACCAAGCACTTCTTTTTGTGTGACTTTGAAAAAGAGCCTATCCAATAACACTTGCTTTTGCCTACTTTTTTAGCATTTCTCAAAAATTGGAAATTGCATTACCGTTGGACAGATTCATTGCTCGCACACTGCTACAGCTTTATTTGGATGATTCTTTTGGACAAAATTTTGCACAGATTCCCACATTCTGTACATCTCTGTAATCTACATTTGAAGTGAGGGAATCCTCATTTCCTCAGGTGAGATCCGGTCCATAAGCTCTTGCTGTTGCACGCAGTAGAGATCCATCAGTTCATCTACAGTTACCTCCTAGCCCATGTTTTACCACTAGTTCTTGAATGTCATCCCAATGCCCCTCTTCAACAAATGTTGGCTCCTTTTTTATGAACTAGCTCATAATTTCCCAAACTTTTTGCTCCATCGCCCCATTCATTCTTCAGAAATTCTCTCATCCCTTCCCTTCCCCCCCCCCCCCACAACTTAGGCAAACCCATAGGATCCTATGTCATACCTCTAGCTTCTATCGCCCCCCCGGACCTTTCCATCTGCCCAGGCTGTCATTTTGGGGAAGGTCAAGCACTTATCCCCCGCCCCCAGCTTTGAAAAATTGAAAAATACACTAGAAATGGTATATGCATATATTATAGTATGTTTTCCCTCTTTCCCCCCCCCCCCAGAAAAAGTTGAAATGATGGGCCTGTTTCTGCCCTCTTTGGAAAATGCTGAACCAGACCCTCAAAGTTACGCTCAATAATGCAATCTGCCTCACAGTTTTCTCCGAGCATAATTTGAAAAAGAAAAATCCACATACTCATAAATGTACATACGCATGGTTACAATGCTTCATCCATCTAGTTTTAAATCGTAAATAGTCACACTCGCATGTGTGTGTTCATTTTCAAGTGAGACACTCTGAGCGGAGATCGTATTAGGGGGAATATTACCTACAATTCCACAGTAGGTGCATGGATAAAAGCAAAAAAAACATCGGCTCAGTTGTAATTACGTGGAAATAAACAAACCGCAAAATCTTTTGCATGTAATGCAAATCATCTCTCATGAAATGGTTTAAATTTTTGCTTCTTAAGTGAATCGCTCATCAATCAAAAATCCGCTGTATATGCATTGAGGAAAAAAAAAAACTTGTGCTCAGTTTGTGAGACAAAAAATTCATTTTTCCGAACAGTATGAAAAGTTATGGGAAATGAGTTACAGGAATGCAGCTTAGTGATTGAACATTTTGCAACCAGTTTTGTGTGAAAAAATCCCAGTTTTCCCATTTAAAACAACATGCATGATCATCACTCTTTTTTTTTTGGATATAGTTATCAATCAGTTACTGTTATCTTATCACATCAAGCATTGTACATTTTATTCGTTTGCAATAATGTTACATAAATGAATGAAATTATTCACACGTGTGTGATTATATTTTGTCATTTTCCCTCCGCCAAAGGTTATAAAGCGCCGGAACAATGGGGAAAAATTTCTATCAAGTGCTCGGCGTTCCCAAAAATGCCACAGATGAAGACATAAAGAAAGCTTATCGTAAAATGGCTCTCAAATATCATCCAGATAAGAATAAATCCACCGAAGCTGAGGAGAAGTTCAAGTCTGTGTCTGAGGCTTACGAGATCCTGAGTGATAAGAAGAAAAGAGGTCTTTACGATCGTTTTGGTGAGGAAGGCTTGAAGAGTAACTTCACTAACAATTCAGCAAATGTAGGAGGCGGCCAACACTTCCAATACTCCTACGATCCGCGAGCCACGTTTGCCCAGTTCTTCGGTGCCGATAACCCTTTCGGCTCTTTCTTCCACACGACCGGTCTAAACGGCGGACAGGGTGGTGGTCTGGGCGGAATGTTCTTTCCTGAAGACGACATGATGGAGAGCGACATGGATCCCTTCTCTTTCGGGAACAGGGGAGGTAGCTTCCGTTCTCAGAGCTTCATGCACAGCAAGCCCAAGCCGACCAGCGCTAAGCAGGTGAAACAGGACCCACCCATCGAACACGACCTGTACGTCACTCTCGAGGAGGTCCTCATCGGCTGTACGAAGAAGATGAAGATAAGTCGGAAGGTTCTTAACCCGGATAAGAAGACCACGCGCATGGAAGACAAAGTGCTAACCATAAACATTAAGCCTGGTTGGAAAGCTGGAACTCGGATAACTTTCCAGAAAGAAGGCGACCAGAACCTGCATTCTATCCCCGCTGATATCGTGTTCATCGTCAAAGACAAGATTCACAGCATCTTTAAAAGAGACGGCAGCGACATCAAATATACTTGTCAGTTGAGTCTGCGAGAGGTAGGTCTTGTTCGATAGATTTTTTTGTAACATAGAATCAAATTCTAAACTTATTGTTCTAGATTTTTGAAGTTATGGTTTAAAATTTGCATATACAGTCTATTTCATTTATAACATTTTCTTGCTTAGTACAACTTATTTTTGTGGTCCCGACTCTTTAGTTCTCTCTCTTTTGCAACATTTTTTCATGGCGGTTTTTTTAGAAAAAGGTTAAGCAGGGGTCTTCTGTGACTTAAGACAATATGGTCAGTTTCTTGAAAAATCGTTGCAGTCCTTAAAAAAATTCCCACTCTTAAGTGGTTTGCAGAAACTTTGCCCTCGAGATTTCGTCCCAAGCATGTTACTTCACCAGTACATTCGGCTCCGGAAATTTCATCTGCTCTGACCTTATGAGTGATCAAGCGCATGACTGTATGAGTGACTAAATGAGTTGGACATTCAGCCCAGATATTTCAAATGTGGACATTTCGCCCCTTATGTGCAAATATGCTGCAAAAATTTGAGCAATGCATATAATGTTTTTAATACAGTCACTCATGCTCATATACTCATATGATCACGCACTTTGTCATTCACTCAACCATACAGTCTCTCACTCGGTTAATCATGTGGTCAATCACTGTCATTCAAATATGGTCACGTACTTGGTCACTCATATATTCACTCGGTCAATCACACACTGTCACTTGCAGTCAGTTACTGGGCGTTCAGAGCAGGCAAAATTTCCAGGGGTGAAATTTCCCGATTCCCCCACCCCTTCCTTCAAAGTATGTTCCGATAAATGAAAATGAGCAGATTAAGCCTGATGAGTTATGAGACAGTGTTCGAAATCTGGTAGCAAAACACTGAACTTAAGATATTGCTACATATTTCAAACTATCAAATTAATGAATGTCAGTTGTATATATCAGTGTTTCTCAACCTTTTCCATCCTTCCTTTGAACAATATTTTCCTCCCACCCACCCCACCCTCAGATTGAGACCCTTTCTGCTTATCAAATTGAATTTAATCGAAACAAAATTTATAATGAAACAACTACAATTTTGTAAATGAGGTCGATCTCTGGAACCCTGGGGCCAGGCACAGATCCAGAAGATCAGTGATCATCCTTCCCAAGAGTCGAGTCCCAATAGGTCAGTATAAAATATACTGACATATATAAAGGTTCAGTGAGCTTCGTTCTTGTTTTGTGCATCGCTGTTTCAACATCATCGGTCCTTGGGGAAAGTGCAGAGCCATCTAAGTTTAGCTTCATGCTCCCGCCCGGACAAAGTGATTTTTCTTAGCCCCATACCTGACTATAAATGTCTGCCCACCATTTACATGCTTACTCTAGAAAATTTAAGCCAAATATCATTATCATGAGGCCTCTTTCCCCTCACACTCAATGTACCTAAGCCATTCCTGTATGGACCCGTGCATTTAAGACGGCACTGGTAAAAAACAAAAAGACCCTGTCAGATAATGCACCACAACATTTAGATGTGCAATGTAATCCTTATTCATGAATTTGCTAAATATAGAGCATCAGAATATATCCAACGGTTAGGAAGTGAGGTAAGAATGAGAAATTTTGGCTTCTGTATATCACTTTAAATAACTAAGATACTTTACATGAAAAATATATATACATTCAGTCCACTTTTATGAGACTTTTTGGAAAAACCACTTATACCACCTTATATCATTTGAAGATATACTATCAGAATGTCCCCAAGAACATAAAATGTGGTAAGAATGAAAAGTTTTGGCTAATAATGAACCAATGTGATATTTTTCAAGGAAAAAAAAATGATATTTAGGCCACTTTTATTTTATTTTTAAAAAAAAACCACTTTAAACCATGGTTTAAACCAAACAACCCTGGTGTCCCACCCTTAAAAATTTGGTGCAAGAAGGCAGTGAAGTTGGAGTGAATATGACACAGATCCTTAGTGCAGAATTCAGGGTTGGGGTTTTGGACAGGACACATGGGAAAAACTGTCCAAAACCTCCAAGTTTCAAAATGTTATGTGGAAACCTTTGATTTTTTTGGTTTATATTCCATGATACTAACATATTAAAAAAAAAAAATACTAGCAGAAAATAAAACTAACTAAATCAAAAATATTTCAAAAAAGTGTCATTCGGTTTTTTTCTAAGTTAATTTTTTCACTAAATTTATGGTTTTAAGCTGGAAATCTGATAGTAAATTAATATCACTCATATAATTGTTTAAATAAACACTGTTTTCAATTTTTTAGTTTGTTGTAAATGTTTTCTACTTCACGTCTTATTTTTCATATATGATTATGAAGCAGGTACTATATTTAGGACAGTGCTTGTCCAAAACCCTGCCGAATCTGTCCAAACATTTATCTTTAAAAAATATATTATATTGAAGGCACCAAATACACAGTCACAGTTATAATCATTGCATTATTGTGAAACTAAACATAAATATTTTTTATTAGATACCAATATAATGATGTGAATAAATATCAATGGTGTAGAGTTTGTTTAATGCAAATTGTTCTATTTTGACTTTTCAAACTTTTTTCTTTAAATTTTCAAGTGAAATTTCTATTTTACATTCTCAATTTTCAAAAACTAATTATGAATAAAGGAAAATATCCGAAGAAAATGAGGTCACTATGTAGCACCTACACGTGACTAACACACGACTAAAACTCACAATTTCACAAACACTGATTACGCCTACATGATGATAAAAGACTTCAAGACCCAAAATTTTTGTTAAATTTAAATTGTTGCTCTTATAAGGCTAGAAGCTAATATTTCACCGAATGAATTCAAGCTATATTCACAATTCTATCACATGGGGGACAACAGCAATAAGAAAAAAACTGGAAGAAGGCTTATCAAAAGACTGTCTTTAACACATTGTTTTTTTATTTTCGTGTCCCCCCCAAGTTATGCATCAGTTGAAAGAATATTTTCAAATTTTGTTATCTTAGAAATCATCTTGGCACAGATAAGGCAGCGAAATTAGTTGTGTGTTATCAAATGTTAAAAGGCGCAGCTGCGCTTGATTATTAGTGTTCGATTATTGCGTAAATTTAATTTCATTCTGTAGTAATATCTATTGCTTTTTTCTAATTTTCATGTGACAAATTTCTATCCCCTCTTGTATCTTTCATGTTTCCATAAATCTAATATTTAACCTCAAGACAGTTCAGTTTTCAATTGTTTGATATCCTGATATCAGTCATATAACCCTTTGCACATACTGTTTTGAATTTCAAAATTTTATTATATTTAATGTAATTTTAATATAATTTATATAATATAAAGTTTATTATTTGATTATAGAAGTTACCTCTTCATCAAATTGCAAAGTTTTTCACTTATAGTTATAAATAGGAGATTTTGGACAGTATGGTAAACCCCAAAGCAGAATGTCTTGCGATGTTCTGGAACGAGCCATCAGCTGACTGAAAATGTTCTGCGGTAAAAATTCACATATGCATAATAGCATTTTTCTACACTTTTCTTAAAATTCTTCCAGATTGTTCTGCAACAGCACTGGTTGTTCTGCGACGTACGTCGCACATTTTGGCATATTCTGCTTTGAGGATGGTAAAAACCATGACCATGGTTTTTACCGTACTGTCCAAAATTTCATTCGTTTTGAGTAGTTTTAATGGGAAAGTTTTGTATTTTCAGGCACTTTGTGGCGGCCGAGTAGAGATACCGACTCTGACGAGTGATAAAATATCCCTGACGCTCTCTGAAGTAACTAAGCCTGGGAGCGTGAAGCATTTCAGCGGGAGAGGTCTGCCGTTCCCGAAGGAGCCGGCGAAGAGAGGCGACTTGATTGTGACTTTCGATATTAATTTTCCTGAACATCTTTCCTATACAAGTAAACAAATACTGAAAGAATGTCTACCTTGAGTTTACCAAAAAAAAAAAAGCCCTTCTCACTTTATTTACTATTATTATTTCTACCGAGATCTGTACAGTAAATCAAGACGTTTCTTGAGTAAAATGGACACATCTGAAGTGAGGGGGAGAGATGGGGAAAATTCTCAGTCATATCTATACATGTATATCGTGGTGCACTAATTTTCCTCAATTTTTTTGCATAATTCCTTTTATGAAATTATTTTTGCGTAATGACAAAGAAAAAAATGTTCAGATGTTTGATGCCGATTTGGAAATTTTCGTTGGGTAATCATTTGGACCCTTGTACAGAGTACGTTGGCATTTTCATTGGTCGGTTTGACATTAAAACTCTTAGATTTCTCGCAAGTTTTGGAATTGTCTTCATTTTTAATTGCGCATGTGTACATATATGTAGCATATTTTTTTTTTCGTTTGTGTTTCCCCCCCCCCCTTTCCTCATTCCAAGTACGTTATATTGTAATTGATTTATCAGGTGTTTTTTCTCCTTTTCGGTGGTCCAATCTGTAACGTAATGCTCAGATCAATGGGGAAGCAAAAGTATATCAAACACATTTATATGGCAAGCTTTGATCGATTTAGGATGTTTCAATTGTATTAAATTTTCATGTTTTGTCAAAACTTTTTATTATTATTTAGGTGTTTATTTACCTCCTAAGATTGTATTCCAATTTGATTGGAGTCTATTTGTGCAAAGAGGAATTATGTTTCATTCATTACACAGTCGACGCTCGTTATAATGACGCCCACGGTATAGCGACCATTCCATTGCGACAACCCGTAGGATAAGTCCTAAATTTTTTCATACAATGAATTACTTGTGTTTTTCCTTTCGATATAACTACTTTCCAATACAGCATCCATTTTCGGTGAGATGCATGAGGGTCATTATAACGAGAGTCGACTACATGTCTTAAAAATCAAATTCTACCTTTCTAAATCATTTCTAAAAAAAACTATTTTCGGGAAAAGTGAAGCCAAGGGCCATTGTGAATGGTATTGTAATATTTTACAAACTTTTCATGTTGCAACATGGTTCGACAAGGTTAAAAATAGCTCGTATATATTTGGATTCTTGCTGCTGGTGTCCAAGTAAAGAGATTTCAAGATGTAGTCCAGAGGAATTCAGATTTTTCCAAATGTTTTTGTTGCATATCTGTGGCATCAACTCTTCAATGGAGACAAAAGCATAGTTGATTTGGTTTTCTCGACAGTTCAGAAGATAGCTGAGGATGCCTTGTAGCAAATGAGACAACTTACGTAACAGATGGCAGAGATGATTTAATCGACTGCACTGAAATCACCTCGTGCTATTCAGGAGAGATGATCCAATGGACTTATCTCGCTATCTGTGAAATGTGATACAATCCATTATTCTAAAGATTATATCATCTTGGGCTATCTCTGAGAAATGATCCAATTGACTACTCTCAAGGTTAGATCATCTCTGAGAGATGGTTTGACTGTGCTGAAGACTAGATTATCTTGGATCATCTCTGCCATTTTCTGAGATAATCTGACTATGACAGCGTTTCTCAACCGTTATAAGCCCAAGGACCAATAAAGTATCTGAAACAATTCGAAGGACCACTTATGTCCCTTATTATGGGACATTCCAGTATTTTCAGTTGTTCCGAATTGTTTTATACATTTGTCCAGTTCTTTTAATGATGCTTATTTAAATTTGTAATGTTTACTGAAATAGTGAATAAACAGCGTTTTCATATTCATCATGATAATTATGGCTATGAATACAAATATTCATCTTAAGTATGTCAGGATCAACGTTTTTCCCTCAATTTTTCAGTAATTTTAACTACAATTAGGGATTTTGCCTAATTGTGGCAATGTTTCTGATGACAGTTGGCGATGTCCTGTATTTTATCTTATTTAAATTCCAAGTTCCCCTTATATTTTTCTCAATGAAATATAAGAAAAATATTGAAGCTAAAATATATTGTTTGACTATAATCAGTGATACCTCGTATTTAGGATTGCAATCTCCCGCATTTCCCTTGATCTATGGTATGGTGAACCTAAGCATGAAAGTACAATATTAAGATATGGATTGGAACCCATATGGATATTAATAATATAAATTACAATTGAATAATTTTTCATTCAGATAGAATTGAATTATCACGTCTGCCTGTGGAGCACTTGTGCCATCGTCGCGGTTGAGAAACTCTGGACTATGGTGAAGACTAGATCATCTTGGCCCATCTCTGAGAGATGATCCAATTGACTACACTGAATGTTAGATCATTTCCAGCCATCTATAATGGATGAACCAATTGACTATGCTGAAAATAAGATCATCTCGCCATCTCTGGCTATCTGTAAGAGATGGTTCCATTGACTACACAGAGAATAAGATCTATCGCAGATGGCCCAAACAATCTAATCTTCAGCCTTGTCAATTGGCCACTGTGGTGGTCGTAGTGACAGACTCGCATCCGTAGTGTGGACTCGAGGATCCAGGCTCGAACCCTACCATCGCCTCAGTGGTGGTCAGCCGAAGTTTGATTTCCTGTGGTTTTCAACTTCGAGGTGCAAATGCGAGCCGATCTCCCCATTGAAAAGTCTTGCCACAGCGAGCAACCAGTCTACAACGATACAATTATTCAATCATTACACTTCACTCATAGTTAGAAAAAACTGATGTCAGATGGCAGCACTGCACATAACAAGCATTACACAGGAAAAAACTTCACACATCAGGTTTCACTACACATACACGCATATTCCAACATGTACTAATTCTGTATGGTTTAGTAGTAGCCTTGTCAATTGGATCATCTATTTATTGCAGGTGGTCGAGATTGACAAGGCAGAAGATTAGATCACCTCTGGCCATCTGATATGATCCAATTGATTAAACCAGAGATTACATCATCTCTGTCAATTTTCATCGCAGACGTAGATGAAACATTCAGAAATGAAATTCCTCTGGACCTCAGACACTTGAATTGGGAACTTCCTCATTATAAGTGACATTTTTTTAGATGAATACAAATCAGGAATGCTCACGATACTGTATTATTTTATGAATTTAAAGAAAACTGTAATTCACGTATCTTTTTGGATATCGCATAAATTCAATTATAGTGATTGAAACTGAATCAAAATATTTTTGCCAAGTGATTTAGATTGTAAAGTGTACTTATCCAATGAGTATTGACTTCCACACTTAGAATGAAGTCTATCCAGTTATTTTACGGCTCTTGTGCAAACTCGGTTTGTTCCACTGCTCAGAACAGTGTTCTAAATGCATATTTTTACTTTTTAAATTTGAATGAATTACAAATTTAACAACATTGTGTTCGATGCTTGAAGAAAAGAGGATTTTCGTGGTGGAAAAAGTGTGCATATCAGTAGAAATATTGCCAGTGATGTCAAAAAAAGTTTTTTGTTATTCGAAATGAGGACAGCTTTTATACACTATCTACCGATAAGTATTTGGATACCTGTGATAGAAAAGAAAAACTAACTTTATTCAAAATCAATAGTTGGTAGAGCCTCCACGAGAGGCTATTACAGTGTGAACCCTCCGGGGCATACTTTCCACAAGTCCTTGTGTGACGGCTAGTGGTATTTTCTTCCACTCTGCTTGGAGAAGACATGTCAGTTCCTTCACCGGCGATGCAACTTGTCCCAGAGGTTCTCCATAGGGTTCAAGTCTGGGCAGGCCAGTCCATTCGATGAACCCCATTGGCACCATACCAAGCCTTGGTTAACCTCGCAGTATGACAGCTGGCATTGTCGTCCTGGAAGTAACAGGGGTCCACCCCGTAAAACTGCCACAACGTAGGAAGCACATTGTCATCCAAAATAGTGCAGTAGGCATCGGCGTTGAGCTTACCATGAATGGGGACCAAGGGTCCCAGTCCATACCAGGAGAAACACCCCCAGACCGTAATTCCACCTCCGCCGAACTTGACTGTTGGCACAATGCATTCTGGCAGGAGACGTTCTCCAGGCAGACGCGAGACCCTGCTATCCGAACGGTAGAGGGTAGTAGGGGCAGAAAGGGGCTTCTGCCCCACCGCAGCCGCCGCAGCCGCAGCCATTCCCCATTCCGCAGCCACCGCATCCTTCTATTCCGCAGCCATCCCCCACTTTTCCGCAGCCAGCACCTGAGTCATTTTCTTCTGTGATAAGAGATCTTGAGGGGTCTTTCTTAAATCAAACTTTAGTGTCTGACATCAAGTCAACGCAGCTGTAATGACGTCAAAAATTTTTCAACGCTGTCCCCATTCCGCAGCCACCGCAACCTTCCATTCCGCAGCCATCCCCCACTTTTCCGCAGCCAGCACCTGAGTCATTTTCTTCTGTGATCTTGAGGGGTCTTTCTTAAATCAAACTTTAGTGTCTGATCACTCCCATGACGTCAAAGATTTTTCAACGCTGCCCCCATTCCGCAGCCACCGCAACCTTCTATTCCGCAGCCATACCCCACTTTTCCGCAGCCAGCACCTGAGTCATTTTGTTTAGTGTGATAAGAGAATCACTTCTTTCTTGATTCAGAGGGATCTTTCCTAAATTAAACTTTAGTGTCTGATGTCAGGGGTTGCGTTAGCAAGCTAGATATTTAAATTTCTACCAGGGATCTTTCTCAAATTATCGTTTTTTAACTTAATTTTTTTCTGTCGTTATTCTAAGAGGGCTCAATTATTTTGAAATAAAAATTTCCCAAAATTATCGTTTTTATTTTTAGCCACTGCAAGTCGTGTGGGGTCGTTCTTGAATTAAACTTTTTCATATCACCCTAAAAAGTTTTCCCCAAGTCTCAACGATGATGTCACAACACTCCGTGATAGGATTTAGAAGGATCTTTCTTAAATTAACGTTTTTTAACTAACTTTTTTTCAAAGAGGTTTGATGAGGGCTTAAATTATTTTAAAATAAAAAATTATCGGGTTTTTTTTAGCCACTACGATGCAAGTCGTTCCTAAATTAAATTTTTTATGTCACATTTTCTAAGGTTCCAAGTTGTTATTCTAAAAGGGCTCGTCATATATTAAATTATCTTTTGGAATTTCTTATTTCTATCTCAAGTGATGAGATTTTTTTTTTTTTCAAAGAGGGTGCAATTCCTAAATTATCGTTTGGAAATTTTTTTTTTATCCCCATGTTCAAATCTGACTTTCAACCAAATAATGCGATTTTTCACAAGAGGGGACTCGTTCATAAATCAGCTAGTAAAAATGCATGTAAAAAGACTTTAAATCTTACGCAACAAAATATTTGAATAGTAATATATATGTATATAATCACCACTTTATATTTTTGTATACGTCCTTCCAAATTAACGTTTTCACTAATACCATGATATCACAACACTCCGTGATGGGGTATTTTTCAAAGAGGGGTTGTATCGTTTGGAAATTTTTTTTTTTTTTGTGAAATTCGTCACAACTCTGACCTCACATCCGTCCCTAATGTTCTATACCTTTTTTCTTTTTTTTTTTAATTTCATGCCCATGACGTCGTCAGGTCATTATTCTGAAATATTTTTTTTTCACAGGGGTCGTTCTTGAATTATCGTTTACGCGTCGTTAAATTATCGTTTGGAAAACTTTTCATTCTGACATGTTTTTTACCATCGTGTAACTTCTCTTGAAATACGAGTTCGTTTACTTATCTGAGAAAATTTTCCGAGCTGTAAAATAAAAGAGTTACTACAAATGAATTGCAAAGTCTTTTTTACAAATCAAGTTTTCAATTATTCAATATTTTAAATAATTTTCTTCAATCATACATTTCAAATTTTCATAATTAATCAAATAATTCTCCGTGGCGTTATGATTTTCCACTAGAATTTCAGCGATGTCATGAAAGTCAAGGCATGATCGTAATATTTGTAATAATGTTAAGTTATCAAGCAACTGCGTGCCCAGCTGATAGCCCATGGCGCATCCACGACAACTAGATATTTTTTCCCCTACGAAATCATAACTTCTTTTAAACTTCCGACTATAGCAACGGTAATGTAGAACTTGTGTTCATCACTTTAGCTTGATTTTTTCTTTTACGCTAACTCTTCTACTATTTTTTCCAATGACATCCTCTCTAATGTTCTGGGTACAGTAACATAAAGTTAATTTTTGTTGGAAAAACTATAAATTGCGAAAGAAGGAGGGAAAGCTCCAATACAATTCTTCCATCTACCGAGATATCACACTTAGTACGAGAAGAGGTCAAAGAGAAATCGAACTAGCGCAAAAACACTCTTGATCGCTATAGTTCATTCTTTCTTAACAGTCAACCAACAGGTAGACACTTTTTGCTTTCATAAAAAATAATATATATTTTTCACATGCATTTGTTAATCTTGAAGAAACCCCCGCGACGTTTTAGTGATCTCACAGTCAAATAGTGTGATAAGACAAAATATTTTATCCGAATGTATATGATTTCCTGAAGCAACAAAAAAAAATTAAAGGTCATCTTTCAACGAAGAGTCAAGAATCACTTACCATGGTGGATACTCATTCATCGTTTATTGAGAGCTTGCAAAAGAGTTAGCTTACAGTGTTTAGTACTAGCTTCAATCTTTTACCTGCAAACTTACGCATTTGTCAACATCGGGAAAAAATAACAGCGAAGAAGAAGATGCTATAGAAACAATAAAATCAAAAATATAGTAATACCAAGAGGCTTTGAAATACTTTTAACATATATTTATATGTGGTGGTGGAGTGGTGGTCGAGTGGTTATAGTGCGGACTCGTGATGCGAGGATCCGGGTTCGAACCCCACAGTGGTGGTCGGCTGAAGTTGGTTTTCTGTGGTTCCCAACTTCAAGGCGCAAATGCGAGCCGATCTCCCCGTTAAAAAGTCTTGCCACAGAGAGCAACAGTCCTACAACGGTAAATCATTCAACCATAACACTTCACTCATAGTTAGAAAAACTGGGGACAGCACTACACATAACAAGCATTACACAGAAACAAAAACTGTACGTCAGGTTGCACTACACGTACACGCACATTCCCGCATGTACCGATTCGTTGGGGGTTCGTTGTGGGGTTCCGCGGGGGGGGGGGGGGGGTGTAGCAGTAGTAGGTAGGGCCTCCAAAAAATGGCTCGGGGATCCATGATTTTCTTAAGTCAGCCACCTCGTTGGGCAATTTGCCTGTTGTGGCGTCGTATTTGTATTTGTATTTTTATTGATTATTCTAGATAATTTCTTTGAATCGTATCATCTCCCACCCAACTCAGCATTATCATCACCGCGATTCATTACTGGATCTCCATTTGGATTTACCCACATGTTTTCTCATTCGTAAAACGTTCTGGGTGCAGCTGTGAATCTGATAATATCGGGGTGGTCGCCTTTGATGGCGAACTTGAGATGTCGATTAAAAGAAAGTCATTGGCTGATTCACGATTATTCGCCCAATCTCGAACTCGTTGTTGAGTCTAAAAATGAAACATTTGGGGGAAAAAAAAACCTTTTATTTTAAAAATAGATAAATTTAAAGAATAATTTTGCTATTTTTTGAGTTTTCCTACAAAAAAAAATTTCAATTTTAGTGATGAGGATTATATAGACAACCGAAGAAAAAACTTTTATTTTGTTTTATTTTTTTATGTCCTCCTAGTATCACAAAACAGTTTGTGAAACTATGACGTTGAAATTGGATAAATCGTGTCGATCAAAAGACGTCTCGCACTTCAATAGTATGTTTAAAATGTTGATACTAATAGGAAAACAATATTTTGTAGCATCGATTTTATTTTTCTATTGAGCATAAAAAATAGTTTAAACAAAATAATTGAAGAATTGTGTCAGGAATATTATGTTTATTACAACTGACTACATTCGAGACACTTTTAAAAATAGAGCAGTCTGTACAAAACGTATGTTTTTAACTATAATTCAGAGATATTTTTTAGCTGTTACACATTATTTCATCGAAATTAGCTTATTTTTATACTTACGCTGAACATTTTACACTGAAAAACTAATGTATATAGTCATTTTTATACACTACGGGGCTATAGCAGTTGTCAATTCAATGAATTAGAAGTTCTAAGATATGCTAAATATTTTCGGAAATATGTTAATTTTTATGAAACAATACATGAAGTTTGAAAGAAAAGAAATTCAATATTTTATATTTAAACACTTGTAAAATACAACTGAGTATATAGCCAGTTCATTGCAGTTAGTATCACCTGAAAACCACGACTAAAAAATTTCATTAAAATATCGAACATACTTTTGAGAAGATGAGTTTTGCACGCAGTGAAGTAACGAAAAACACGAATCTTCATGAACACGTTTAAAAATTAATTGAGACCTATACTCTGGTTGAATTGACTCAGCTAGAATTTTTTTCATCACTTCATATGTATAAGAATAAAATAGTTGTGTATTTCTATGAAAAAAAAAAAAAAAAAGAATCGCTAATTTCCATGATATTCGTCATTTGAAGATAGTCACAACCTTAAGTTCACATCGAGAAACGTTCATAACGTTATATAGATCGCTAATAAATGAGAGATGCACATCACACACTCCTTATTTTTACCTTTAAAATCGAAAACGATGTTAACTCTGTTGGATAATTTTAACCGCTTGATGGGCGTACATATTTAAAATGCAGGTTAAACACAACCCGATAAAACCGACACCACCGATAATTCTTTTCATACTCTTTTAAATTTTCAAGACAAGAGAGGACGGAACTTTTTATAATTAAAGACTAATACAATGTTGTTAGAAAGAAAGTCAAAATTAACAGGAGAACCATATAAAACAATTGTTTTATTTCACAGTAAGAATCGATAAAACGGAATAAATTGAAAACTATATCAATTTTCCTTTTTTTTCTTCGTTAATGAATTTCCCTCCTCAGGAGACCTTTTCATAGATGACTGGGCATTCCCTTCCAAGGTATCACATATCTCATGTTATGCTCTCATTCTATGCTCATTTCAAACTGAGCGAAGTCATTAAGTAAATCACACTCATGCTGCATATTGTAGAAAAGCCTAGAAAAATTCAGCTGAAATGTGAAGAAGAAAATCGCTGTCAAATTGAGGTGAGTATCCCGACACGCTCTCGCTGTTTAAACTCCCAATGACAAGTAACGCGGATAAAAAATGAATACGTACGGAAAATCGTGACGTGGAATACAACAATTTCAATTAGAGTGAAATTGATTCGAAGTATATTTTTGATAACAAAGTTGCTGTCTTTTGAAAATGTCACTATCTTCATAAATCCGTAATTGTAATAGTTCAACCTCTCATAAGAAAGTCGCAAGCAGACGTGAAAAAAATTCTTCACCTCCATTCTTCAATTGGCATATATGAAGTAGTTGCATATCACACGACACCTGCGAGAACACTATGTATCGATCACATATTCAGAGACCCTCGCGAAGAATGGTAATGAAAATTTTTACAACGTTGAACCTCAGCGTGAAGAAAATTCCTCTTCCGTGCGTCATTCAGATCACTGTATAGACTTTTTTCCCCTTCACATCTCTGCTTCTACACTCCACAAACCAATATAGCACACATTTTCTTAAATTATTTTTTTTTTCTGTTTAAAACATTTTTGTTTTTTCAATTTTTTAATATTTTAAACTCTTCCCCAGATCTAGTTCTTACATTTTAACCACTCCCGGAACGCTAAAACTTTAGCTAAAGCACAATGGCCCTGCTGCTTTGGGTGATATGAACATGAAACCAGACTTTTCGAAACATTCATCGGGGAATCCAATAGTATATAGGATGGAAGACCGAATTGTCGCTGCAAAATTTTCGCTTTTTCTTCGAATTTCACGAAAATCGTATGATAATTTTCATTTATTCGGACCAAGTCTGCTACAACCATCTCGTACGGGTTAAAACCCAAGTACCACCCAAGTTTGCGTATGTTTCCATACACCCATGAAACCTGGGAGAATTCTCCATCACTTAAATCGTGAACACTAAATGATGCCTTATAAATGTTATGATATGTCTCATCTGTTTCCAAGTTAGAAAAACTTTATTCCTTAACAATAAATTCTCGCGATCTTAACCTATAACACTCAACATCTGACACGCATGCCACAGCAAACAGGAAGAAATTTACTTACTCATAGAGTGTAGAAACAGAGATGGAAAATCTAAATACACTAGCTGGAATCGAACGAAAGAAACAAGGTGATTACAGTTTATTAGACACTCGATCAAATATACTTAGATTAGGCCAAGCTGACGAGTTCCGCTTGTATAGAATTATGCTAAAATATCAAACTTCAACTAATTTGGGGGGGGGGTGGGTGTTATGCCGCCATTGTAGCCGTAGTTAACATTTCAACCCTAAGTGGCTAAGAATAGAGGCATTAGTTAGTCAGTCACACGAGTGTTTGTCCATCCTTACGTCTCTTTTTTGATTCATATACCAATGTGTGTGATAATCAAGTGAAACCAACAGATCCGTAATATGCAACCCCTGATACGAGTTCATGAAGTGAGGGGTGCTAAACTGAGATAGTTGTAAATAGTCAAAAAAGTGGGTGATAAGAGGATCGAATGATAAGAGTGAGTTGTTATCTCGAACGTACTCATGCAAACTCATGCAACCTTCTCCTCAGATTCCATCACATGATGTGTAGTATGTGTAGAGACAGATACATAAGCTCACTGCGAACAACCGAGAGTGCGTGATGAATTAAGTTACAAGTGTTTTTACAGAGGGGAAGGCTGGTGCGTCAATACCAAATCATTACCCCATGATAATGATAATCAGAAGAAAAAAAAATAGTAAGAATTGTAATCGAAATCACATCAGACACTAATCAACAGTGGACACTTTTAATCGCAATATGATAGAGCACAACTTTTTTTTATTGCAATAAAAAAAGTTAAGTAAATGAAACCAAGGAAGCAAAAAAATAAATAAATAAATCTCTCTTCACACCAATTCCTTATACACTGTATTGCCTTCGCCTCATATACACGCAAGCTAGCAAAAAAAAAAAAAAGGAATTCATTAAAATTCATACAATGCATTACGTCTCCATCAATCAATCAAATGATTGATCTACGTACACCTTTCAACGTTGTTTCACACAAAGAAAAGTAAAAAAAAAATCAGTTTCCTACGAACAAACTCTAGCTGTGGGGGAAAAAAAAGAATCAGCATGCATCCCTCTCTCAATTTTACTCTGCTGAATTTTGCTGAAATCACCGTTCTTTCAAAAACTTACAAATTTTACGCTAAATTCCCGAATTTTACGTAGCAGTATTTTCAAATTTTTGTTAAATGTTTTGTTTGTCAAATTTTTGTTCAGCGACGTTGTACCATTAGTGCTTCTCAACGCGGAAGCCAATGGCGGGGGGGGGGGGGCGACACCAACTAACAATCAAAGAACGGTTCTTTGATTGTTAGTTGGTGTCGCCCCCCCCCCCCCGCCATTGGCTTCCGCGTTGAGAAGCACTAATGGTACAACGTCGCTGAACAAAAATTTGACAAACAAAACATTTAACAAAAATTTGAAAATACTGCTACGTAAAATTCGGGAATTTAGCGTAAAATTTGTAAGTTTTTGAAAGAACGGTGATTTCAGCAAAATTCAGCAGAGTAAAATTGAGAGAGGGATGCATGCTGATTCTTTTTTTTCCCCCACAGCTAGAGTTTGTTCGTAGGAAACTGATTTTTTTTTTACTTTTCTTTGTGTGAAACAACGTTGAAAGGTGTACGTAGATCAATCATTTGATTGATTGATGGAGACGTAATGCATTGTATGAATTTTAATGAATTCCTTTTTTTTTTTTTTTGCTAGCTTGCGTGTATATGAGGCGAAGGCAATACAGTGTATAAGGAATTGGTGTGAAGAGAGATTTATTTATTTATTTTTTTGCTTCCTTGGTTTCATTTACTTAACTTTTTTTATTGCAATAAAAAAAAGTTGTGCTCTATCATATTGCGATTAAAAGTGTCCACTGTTGATTAGTGTCTGATGTGATTTCGATTACAATTCTTACTATTTTTTTTTCTTCTGATTATCATTATCATGGGGTAATGATTTGGTATTGACGCACCAGCCTTCCCCTCTGTAAAAACACTTGTAACTTAATTCATCACGCACTCTCGGTTGTTCGCAGTGAGCTTATGTATCTGTCTCTACACATACTACACATCATGTGATGGAATCTGAGGAGAAGGTTGCATGAGTTTGCATGAGTACGTTCGAGATAACAACTCACTCTTATCATTCGATCCTCTTATCACCCACTTTTTTGACTATTTACAACTATCTCAGTTTAGCACCCCTCACTTCATGAACTCGTATCAGGGGTTGCATATTACGGATCTGTTGGTTTCACTTGATTATCACACACATTGGTATATGAATCAAAAAAGAGACGTAAGGATGGACAAACACTCGTGTGACTGACTAACTAATGCCTCTATTCTTAGCCACTTAGGGTTGAAATGTTAACTACGGCTACAATGGCGGCATAACACCCACCCCCCCCCCAAATTAGTTGAAGTTTGATATTTTAGCATAATTCTATACAAGCGGAACTCGTCAGCTTGGCCTAATCTAAGTATATTTGATCGAGTGTCTAATAAACTGTAATCACCTTGTTTCTTTCGTTCGATTCCAGCTAGTGTATTTAGATTTTCCATCTCTGTTTCTACACTCTATGAGTAAGTAAATTTCTTCCTGTTTGCTGTGGCATGCGTGTCAGATGTTGAGTGTTATAGGTTAAGATCGCGAGAATTTATTGTTAAGGAATAAAGTTTTTCTAACTTGGAAACAGATGAGACATATCATAACATTTATAAGGCATCATTTAGTGTTCACGATTTAAGTGATGGAGAATTCTCCCAGGTTTCATGGGTGTATGGAAACATACGCAAACTTGGGTGGTACTTGGGTTTTAACCCGTACGAGATGGTTGTAGCAGACTTGGTCCGAATAAATGAAAATTATCATACGATTTTCGTGAAATTCGAAGAAAAAGCGAAAATTTTGCAGCGACAATTCGGTCTTCCATCCTATATACTATTGGATTCCCCGATGAATGTTTCGAAAAGTCTGGTTTCATGTTCATATCACCCAAAGCAGCAGGGCCATTGTGCTTTAGCTAAAGTTTTAGCGTTCCGGGAGTGGTTAAAATGTAAGAACTAGATCTGGGGAAGAGTTTAAAATATTAAAAAATTGAAAAAACAAAAATGTTTTAAACAGAAAAAAAAAATAATTTAAGAAAATGTGTGCTATATTGGTTTGTGGAGTGTAGAAGCAGAGATGTGAAGGGGAAAAAAGTCTATACAGTGATCTGAATGACGCACGGAAGAGGAATTTTCTTCACGCTGAGGTTCAACGTTGTAAAAATTTTCATTACCATTCTTCGCGAGGGTCTCTGAATATGTGATCGATACATAGTGTTCTCGCAGGTGTCGTGTGATATGCAACTACTTCATATATGCCAATTGAAGAATGGAGGTGAAGAATTTTTTTCACGTCTGCTTGCGACTTTCTTATGAGAGGTTGAACTATTACAATTACGGATTTATGAAGATAGTGACATTTTCAAAAGACAGCAACTTTGTTATCAAAAATATACTTCGAATCAATTTCACTCTAATTGAAATTGTTGTATTCCACGTCACGATTTTCCGTACGTATTCATTTTTTATCCGCGTTACTTGTCATTGGGAGTTTAAACAGCGAGAGCGTGTCGGGATACTCACCTCAATTTGACAGCGATTTTCTTCTTCACATTTCAGCTGAATTTTTCTAGGCTTTTCTACAATATGCAGCATGAGTGTGATTTACTTAATGACTTCGCTCAGTTTGAAATGAGCATAGAATGAGAGCATAACATGAGATATGTGATACCTTGGAAGGGAATGCCCAGTCATCTATGAAAAGGTCTCCTGAGGAGGGAAATTCATTAACGAAGAAAAAAAAGGAAAATTGATATAGTTTTCAATTTATTCCGTTTTATCGATTCTTACTGTGAAATAAAACAATTGTTTTATATGGTTCTCCTGTTAATTTTGACTTTCTTTCTAACAACATTGTATTAGTCTTTAATTATAAAAAGTTCCGTCCTCTCTTGTCTTGAAAATTTAAAAGAGTATGAAAAGAATTATCGGTGGTGTCGGTTTTATCGGGTTGTGTTTAACCTGCATTTTAAATATGTACGCCCATCAAGCGGTTAAAATTATCCAACAGAGTTAACATCGTTTTCGATTTTAAAGGTAAAAATAAGGAGTGTGTGATGTGCATCTCTCATTTATTAGCGATCTATATAACGTTATGAACGTTTCTCGATGTGAACTTAAGGTTGTGACTATCTTCAAATGACGAATATCATGGAAATTAGCGATTCTTTTTTTTTTTTTTTTTCATAGAAATACACAACTATTTTATTCTTATACATATGAAGTGATGAAAAAAATTCTAGCTGAGTCAATTCAACCAGAGTATAGGTCTCAATTAATTTTTAAACGTGTTCATGAAGATTCGTGTTTTTCGTTACTTCACTGCGTGCAAAACTCATCTTCTCAAAAGTATGTTCGATATTTTAATGAAATTTTTTAGTCGTGGTTTTCAGGTGATACTAACTGCAATGAACTGGCTATATACTCAGTTGTATTTTACAAGTGTTTAAATATAAAATATTGAATTTCTTTTCTTTCAAACTTCATGTATTGTTTCATAAAAATTAACATATTTCCGAAAATATTTAGCATATCTTAGAACTTCTAATTCATTGAATTGACAACTGCTATAGCCCCGTAGTGTATAAAAATGACTATATACATTAGTTTTTCAGTGTAAAATGTTCAGCGTAAGTATAAAAATAAGCTAATTTCGATGAAATAATGTGTAACAGCTAAAAAATATCTCTGAATTATAGTTAAAAACATACGTTTTGTACAGACTGCTCTATTTTTAAAAGTGTCTCGAATGTAGTCAGTTGTAATAAACATAATATTCCTGACACAATTCTTCAATTATTTTGTTTAAACTATTTTTTATGCTCAATAGAAAAATAAAATCGATGCTACAAAATATTGTTTTCCTATTAGTATCAACATTTTAAACATACTATTGAAGTGCGAGACGTCTTTTGATCGACACGATTTATCCAATTTCAACGTCATAGTTTCACAAACTGTTTTGTGATACTAGGAGGACATAAAAAAATAAAACAAAATAAAAGTTTTTTCTTCGGTTGTCTATATAATCCTCATCACTAAAATTGAAATTTTTTTTTGTAGGAAAACTCAAAAAATAGCAAAATTATTCTTTAAATTTATCTATTTTTAAAATAAAAGGTTTTTTTTTCCCCCAAATGTTTCATTTTTAGACTCAACAACGAGTTCGAGATTGGGCGAATAATCGTGAATCAGCCAATGACTTTCTTTTAATCGACATCTCAAGTTCGCCATCAAAGGCGACCACCCCGATATTATCAGATTCACAGCTGCACCCAGAACGTTTTACGAATGAGAAAACATGTGGGTAAATCCAAATGGAGATCCAGTAATGAATCGCGGTGATGATAATGCTGAGTTGGGTGGGAGATGATACGATTCAAAGAAATTATCTAGAATAATCAATAAAAATACAAATACAAATACGACGCCACAACAGGCAAATTGCCCAACGAGGTGGCTGACTTAAGAAAATCATGGATCCCCGAGCCATTTTTTGGAGGCCCTACCTACTACTGCTACACCCCCCCCCCCCCCGCGGAACCCCACAACGAACCCCCAACGAATCGGTACATGCGGGAATGTGCGTGTACGTGTAGTGCAACCTGACGTACAGTTTTTGTTTCTGTGTAATGCTTGTTATGTGTAGTGCTGTCCCCAGTTTTTCTAACTATGAGTGAAGTGTTATGGTTGAATGATTTACCGTTGTAGGACTGTTGCTCTCTGTGGCAAGACTTTTTAACGGGGAGATCGGCTCGCATTTGCGCCTTGAAGTTGGGAACCACAGAAAACCAACTTCAGCCGACCACCACTGTGGGGTTCGAACCCGGATCCTCGCATCACGAGTCCGCACTATAACCACTCGACCACCACTCCACCACCACATATAAATATATGTTAAAAGTATTTCAAAGCCTCTTGGTATTACTATATTTTTGATTTTATTGTTTCTATAGCATCTTCTTCTTCGCTGTTATTTTTTCCCGATGTTGACAAATGCGTAAGTTTGCAGGTAAAAGATTGAAGCTAGTACTAAACACTGTAAGCTAACTCTTTTGCAAGCTCTCAATAAACGATGAATGAGTATCCACCATGGTAAGTGATTCTTGACTCTTCGTTGAAAGATGACCTTTAATTTTTTTTTGTTGCTTCAGGAAATCATATACATTCGGATAAAATATTTTGTCTTATCACACTATTTGACTGTGAGATCACTAAAACGTCGCGGGGGTTTCTTCAAGATTAACAAATGCATGTGAAAAATATATATTATTTTTTATGAAAGCAAAAAGTGTCTACCTGTTGGTTGACTGTTAAGAAAGAATGAACTATAGCGATCAAGAGTGTTTTTGCGCTAGTTCGATTTCTCTTTGACCTCTTCTCGTACTAAGTGTGATATCTCGGTAGATGGAAGAATTGTATTGGAGCTTTCCCTCCTTCTTTCGCAATTTATAGTTTTTCCAACAAAAATTAACTTTATGTTACTGTACCCAGAACATTAGAGAGGATGTCATTGGAAAAAATAGTAGAAGAGTTAGCGTAAAAGAAAAAATCAAGCTAAAGTGATGAACACAAGTTCTACATTACCGTTGCTATAGTCGGAAGTTTAAAAGAAGTTATGATTTCGTAGGGGAAAAAATATCTAGTTGTCGTGGATGCGCCATGGGCTATCAGCTGGGCACGCAGTTGCTTGATAACTTAACATTATTACAAATATTACGATCATGCCTTGACTTTCATGACATCGCTGAAATTCTAGTGGAAAATCATAACGCCACGGAGAATTATTTGATTAATTATGAAAATTTGAAATGTATGATTGAAGAAAATTATTTAAAATATTGAATAATTGAAAACTTGATTTGTAAAAAAGACTTTGCAATTCATTTGTAGTAACTCTTTTATTTTACAGCTCGGAAAATTTTCTCAGATAAGTAAACGAACTCGTATTTCAAGAGAAGTTACACGATGGTAAAAAACATGTCAGAATGAAAAGTTTTCCAAACGATAATTTAACGACGCGTAAACGATAATTCAAGAACGACCCCTGTGAAAAAAAAATATTTCAGAATAATGACCTGACGACGTCATGGGCATGAAATTAAAAAAAAAAAGAAAAAAGGTATAGAACATTAGGGACGGATGTGAGGTCAGAGTTGTGACGAATTTCACAAAAAAAAAAAAAATTTCCAAACGATACAACCCCTCTTTGAAAAATACCCCATCACGGAGTGTTGTGATATCATGGTATTAGTGAAAACGTTAATTTGGAAGGACGTATACAAAAATATAAAGTGGTGATTATATACATATATATTACTATTCAAATATTTTGTTGCGTAAGATTTAAAGTCTTTTTACATGCATTTTTACTAGCTGATTTATGAACGAGTCCCCTCTTGTGAAAAATCGCATTATTTGGTTGAAAGTCAGATTTGAACATGGGGATAAAAAAAAAATTCCAAACGATAATTTAGGAATTGCACCCTCTTTGAAAAAAAAAAAAATCTCATCACTTGAGATAGAAATAAGAAATTCCAAAAGATAATTTAATATATGACGAGCCCTTTTAGAATAACAACTTGGAACCTTAGAAAATGTGACATAAAAAATTTAATTTAGGAACGACTTGCATCGTAGTGGCTAAAAAAAACCCGATAATTTTTTATTTTAAAATAATTTAAGCCCTCATCAAACCTCTTTGAAAAAAAGTTAGTTAAAAAACGTTAATTTAAGAAAGATCCTTCTAAATCCTATCACGGAGTGTTGTGACATCATCGTTGAGACTTGGGGAAAACTTTTTAGGGTGATATGAAAAAGTTTAATTCAAGAACGACCCCACACGACTTGCAGTGGCTAAAAATAAAAACGATAATTTTGGGAAATTTTTATTTCAAAATAATTGAGCCCTCTTAGAATAACGACAGAAAAAAATTAAGTTAAAAAACGATAATTTGAGAAAGATCCCTGGTAGAAATTTAAATATCTAGCTTGCTAACGCAACCCCTGACATCAGACACTAAAGTTTAATTTAGGAAAGATCCCTCTGAATCAAGAAAGAAGTGATTCTCTTATCACACTAAACAAAATGACTCAGGTGCTGGCTGCGGAAAAGTGGGGTATGGCTGCGGAATAGAAGGTTGCGGTGGCTGCGGAATGGGGGCAGCGTTGAAAAATCTTTGACGTCATGGGAGTGATCAGACACTAAAGTTTGATTTAAGAAAGACCCCTCAAGATCACAGAAGAAAATGACTCAGGTGCTGGCTGCGGAAAAGTGGGGGATGGCTGCGGAATGGAAGGTTGCGGTGGCTGCGGAATGGGGACAGCGTTGAAAAATTTTTGACGTCATTACAGCTGCGTTGACTTGATGTCAGACACTAAAGTTTGATTTAAGAAAGACCCCTCAAGATCTCTTATCACAGAAGAAAATGACTCAGGTGCTGGCTGCGGAAAAGTGGGGGATGGCTGCGGAATAGAAGGATGCGGTGGCTGCGGAATGGGGAATGGCTGCGGCTGCGGCGGCTGCGGTGGGGCAGAAGCCCCTTTCTGCCCCTACTGAGGGTGAACCTTGATTCGTCGCTCCAAAGAACCCGTTTCCACTGATCTACGGTACAATTTCGATGTGCTTTGCACCACATTAACCGAGCAACGCGGTTGGACTTTGTGATCAAAGGCTTATGGGCAGCAGCACGACCATGAAAACCAATCAGATGTGCTTCCTTACGGATGGTATTCATTGAAACAATACTCCCGGATGCCTGTTGAAACTCCTCGCGGATGAGGGCCATTGGTTGGGTGCGGTTCTTCCGAATTTCTCTATCTCCCAGTTTCGTTGGTCTGCCGACTCGGGGCAAATTCCGACAATCACAGCTCACCTTCCACTTCTTAATCACATAGGCCACTGTCGATTTTGGGTACTTCAGCTCGCTAGATATGTCCCTTAAGGATCGGTCATTTTTGTGATACCCGATAATTATACCTTTCTCGAAATCAGAGAGCTCCGAACTGCGCGGCATCTTGCATGCGACTAATGCCGATGTTGTTTCCTACACGATATATACCGGCGGAGGGCGTGACGTATCTCAGGACCGCAGATATCGTCATTTGCATAGGTGTCCAAATACTTATTGGTAGATAGTGTATAAGAGGAACCAAGCGCCATTTTTAACATTTTTGAAAGAGGTTGGATTTTTTATTTAAATAGAACCGAGTAACATATATAGGCTGCGATGCTATCTGTGTGCACTTTAACCAACTACCAAACTGAAGAGCTAAATGAATTGATAACTTTAAAATAGTTTTTTCCTCAGTTTTGATTTAATGGCGCTTGGTTCCTTTTATTTAAAAGCCATCCAAATGGTTATTTTAGTACAGGAAACGTGCATATGGTTATGTGTTGCGAAAAAAATTCTCTGAAAAAGTTGAATTAAAAAATTGTTTTTTAACGTTTTGATTAGGAACTAATGTTAACGGTTTATTTTTAAAAATTTATTTATATTTACGACTTATTTTGCGAGATTCTGGGGACTTGTATCTACGCAGAGTTGAACCGTTGCCAAATTTTCCTTGTATTTAATCGAGAGTGGATTAGTTTCTAGCAAGGCACTTATATGTGTATATATAGTTTTATACATAATTTTTTTTCCTTTGATTTTTCTCAATTAAAGGCGAAGAAAGTGATTCACTTTGGTTTTTTTTTTCGTCGATTCAAACACGAAGCATTTACTTTTTGTTTGTATAGTTATGTGCGACTGAATGTTTTGGAATGAATAAATGCTTTTATTCATACTTTATTGTTACTTAATTATTTTAATTTTCGTTCATAAGCTCTCGCCATATTTCATGCTCCTTAAATATCGACTTCCAAATGGAAGAAGTCAACCAACAGAAAGTACAGCCACTTACGGTTTATGCTTGATATAGACTCTGTCCATAAATGAAAACAACACTAATTTAGAGAAATTTACTGTCTTCCGCAAAGCCATCAAAATCATTTATGCACTAGAAACCCACACCAAATATCTTAGTCTTAAAGCCTTAGCTTTGTCTTATTGTGCTGCGTGTGCTGGTGGATGTCTCGTTCCTTTTTGGAAATACTGAGTCATGAATCCGTTCTTTTCTTTTAACTTATTCAATGTGTACAGGGTGTTCTGTTAATGAACCGACAAACTCAGAGGGTTGTTAGTAGAGATCAAGAGAACCGAATAAAAATTGCTATGGAATATGGTGTCGCAAAGCACGTTGAGAGGGTGAAAATCGCGAAAAACGCATGCAGATTTCGACGTCACGCTGGAACGACAAAAAGTACAATAATAACTACGAAAAGATTTATTTGGTTAGTTATTACAAGAGTTGTTTTAAGTGGTGGCCGCTGACGTCATTGCACAGTCTACAACGACGTGAAAACGATTCGCGGACGCGCTCGAAGATACCGGGTATGCTTTTATGACTGTCTGCCGCAGCGCTATGAGATCCACAGGCGTGCAAAGCGCCCATCTGCTCGACCGTAAATGAGATGCATATCAGCGTATTCCTCTTTCGTGTAGTCAGCCATCACGTCACTCATCGAAACAGACAACTGCTACACGTGCTTACTACCGCAATAGCGCTAATTTACGTCGACCCCAGCGCATGCGTTTCACGACGCTGCTTACGTCGGATATGGTGAGCGAACGCATTCAGCGATCAACGGACATCCACCTTTCGTCACCTCTAGACTCGGAGCCTACATGCGTTTTCCGCGCTTTCCACTCCCTTAACGTGGTTTGCGACACCATTGTTCTATTGCAATTTTTGTTCCTCTTGACTAACAGCTGAGTTTGTCGGCCCATTAACAGAACAACACCCTGTAGACAGGGCCGGATTAAGCAAAATAAGCAAGTGCTTAGGGTATCAGGAAAAAAAGGGTGCCACAAAAAGTTATCAAATTATATTTTTTTATTAATCTACAATTGTTTTTCACAGTATCAACCATTCGGTAGAAAATCCTCAAAGATCATGTTGGAAATGAAAGTATCTTGAAATGTCTTTTTTTGACGCAAGATGAGACGCATGTGCTATTTTCATAGCAGCAATATTTGAAATCTCAAAATCTAGAGAAACTGATTATATTGCAAATTTTGAGTTTTTCGCGTTAATGCTGAGTTTTTGGAATGATGTCACAAAATTTCGAGAAATTAAGCCCAGGGCATTCTTAGCAGTATCATAGGCTTAAGAGCATAGTTTCCCAACCTTTTTTGTCCCATCGCCCCCAACTCAATCTAACCCATAATATCCCATGTTATACCCGTAGCTTCTACCGCCCCGACCCCGGAACATTACATCGCGCCCACGTTGGGAATCACTGCTCCAGAATCTTACGCAGGTAGGGGGCTCCCGTACCCTCCAAATGACGGTCAAAAAATTAAAAATATTTTTGTAAAATGTAAAATATCCAAAGGAAATACCTTTATATATATATGTTGACCAAATCAATAGCCTATTTATTAATTGAAGGTGCTTTTTCGAAGGTTAATAACTCAAAATTTTTGTGTGGAAAGATTTCTGTTGCCCCTCGAAATGTTGATCCTGTGCACGCTTTTGATGGGCCTCCGGGCAAAGCGATTTTTACCAGGCCTCAGCTAAAAATACCTGCCTTCCAATTTGCATACTTACTCTTGAAAATTGTAACCAGATTTGACATTTTCCCGAGGCGTCGAGAAGGCATGCGTATAAACCACGTTATACAGAATAAGGACATGAACTTCAAAAGGTGCAGATCTGCGGGTATAGTACAGTATAGTATAGAATCGAGCACGCCCAGGCACTGTCGCTTTTGCGATATAAGCTCATTGATCGTGAGATCGTGGGCGTGCCGGAAAAAAACTCAAGCCGGCCGGGACCAACATCCACACCCAAACCCCCAATCCCAGGGCACATCACCGCTCAACAAGCCAGGACAGCACCGCGGACGCAATCCCCCCTCAACCCCGCCGACGCGGCCCAACACGCCCCGCGAAGGGAGACTCCCGACCATCCTGACGAACCTCCACAGGACGGGGACACCACCAAGAAAAAACACGGACGCCTCGCAACAAGGGCCCCAACCACGCACGAAGCCACCCGACCGTCGACACCCCACCCCACCCGAGGAGCCACATGCGGGCGCGACAGTCAAAGCCGCAGTTTGCCAAAAGACATGTGCCACATCATCAAAAAAAAAAAAAAATACTACAGATATATTAAATTGGTCCTCTGCAGCCATTGCCGAGAGAGGTATTCTGTGAAGTACTGTGAACTTTGACTCTTACGGGTTCTCCGCATCATCATCTTCGTCGGCGAGATCTTGTTCTGCATAATCGACTCGTCTGTTGACCAGTCTGACAGATCGCCTTAGTTGGCCCCTGTTTGCTGATGTCTCCTCATCTGGGTTGTTATTTTCATCCAGTTTGGCTTTTTCTGGAATCTGACCATTTCCACCAGCTTCCTTGTAGATTCAGGTCTGTCAAGGATTGCTTTGATCCAGGCGGTCTCGTATTATTCATCTGGAGCCTGGAAGTGAAAAATCCTTGTGTGTTCACAGGTTGTAGCGTAAGGCGAGAGCGGCACGGGAATGAATACTATTATTTATTAAAACATATTTACACAGAAAGAGAAATGCGACGGCGTCGATGGCACATGGCGAACTCAACGGTTGAAGACGAACAACTCTCAACGTTTGTAGATTAGTGGTGTCGACAGATATATCGTGTCCTCACAGAAAGACTTTCTCCTTCTGCCAGTATCCGTGCTGCCATCTGTCAGGTTCAGGTTTTTACTTGACGGCAAACCCCACAAGCGTAATGCCATTTAGAGCCCGTCGACCCACAACTGCACTTGTCATTCGGAATCAGTTTGAACCTCCTCAAGTATGCCGAAAATGGCCCGTGCCTTGTGATAAACATTGCCACTTCCCTTTTCCAATTGCTACTTTTCAGACCCACAGTTTTCAGCACCTCGTGGGTGGAGCGACCGTTGGCCTCCGGGTTGTCCCATCTAGTTTGCCACTTCCTGAGGAGGTCCGCCCTTAGCATCGCTTTGGCCGCTGAGTGTGGTAGCTTGACCGTGTTCCATTCAGTTCCGTTTATGGTGGCATCTTTTGCCATTTGGTCAGCTACCTCGTTGCCCCAGGTGCCCTCGTGAGCTTTGACCCATGAAAGTTGGATCTCTGGATGTCTAATCAGTACGTTTCTGGCCCGCCTGACCATTTCGTGTTCTGATATAGGGCTCCTGAGGGCCAGTAGGCTGGAAAGGCTGTCCGTCCTGATGTGTGCAGGGACTCCTCTTATTGCTGCGTCCTTGACTGCTTCCAGTATGGCCAGAAGCTCCGCCTGGAAAACTGTGTTCCTGGAACACAGTTTTCCAGGCACATGCACATTCAAATGAATGAAGCATGTGCTTAAAAATATTCACATCATATATGCCTACTCCTGAAATTTCATTTACCATTTATGTTTTTTTTTTTAATTCAGTGGATGGATAGATAAGAAATATGGTCACCCTGGAGAGAATTGGCAGTATCTGATATTGTCGATTCTCGAAAAAATAAGCTAAACTTGAAGAAAGCGTGAAAGTAAGAATTAAATAGCCTTTAAACGCGAAAAATATCGCTGAGCTGTGTAGCCGATGGCATGAAATGCGAGAAGGGGGGGGGGGAAGAGCACCAAAATTACTAAAGTGCTTAGGGCCTTCAAGCGCATTAATCCGGCTCTGCCTGTAGAAATAGATTTTGTTGCATGTTGGTGGACGGAGCCGGACTAAACTCTGATGCAGAGAGATACTACATAGTTCCTGGCTGTTGGGTGGCATAAAAAAACACAATAGACAGTGGCGTCGGAGCCACTGTCTTTGTGGCTCGGGTCTGAGCACCCCCCAGAATCGATTGAGAAATCGTAATTTCCAATATAAAGCTCAAGACGAGCACCCACAGGTTCGAAACATTTCCGACGCCCCTGACAATAGAAATATAAAAGAAATTGCATGTGTGAGAGAGAGAGAGAGAGAAAAACAAGCAGCGGCACAGTCTTAATGATTTCATGATGTAGGCTGTATAAATAATATCTGATACAATGTTACAAATAGAAATTTTTAAATACAAAAAAAAAATATATATTTTTACAAAATCTAGGTTGACTTGTCCGCTGCTGCGCTGCGTTTGGATTGGCGCATGATATTCAAACGCAGCGCAACTGAAGACCAGTCTACCAAAGATTTCGCACAAATATTTTTTTTACTGCCCGTACTCCACCCTTCAATCATGTTTCACTTCTGTGGGCTCCCACATGCAAAAGCAAGCTTTTTTACTAAGGGGCCATTCAAGTATTACGAAAGCAGATTTTCAGCCATTTTTGACACCCCCCCCCCCTGTCCACGAGCTGGGACTCTCTCCCCCCCCCCCCCCCGTCAGCAAAATTAGCTTAGAATATTTCATATTTTCAAAAAGGGGTGGTTGATGACGAGTAAGCGCACCTTCAAACCCCCCCCCCCCTTGTCATCAAAGTCAGCAAATCCGAAACCCCCCTCTCCCTCGATGCTGACGTAATACTTGAATGACCCCAAATTAAAAGTAAGGATGGGACGAATAGTGATTTGGCCGAATAACAAAATATTCGGCTTATGTTTTGACTGAATATTCGGCGGCCGAGTATCAGTTTTCTTAAAATTCATCGCAATTATAAATAAAATTGCCATTTTTAATTAAAAATTATTGGTAATTTCAAATGATTGTTATTGAATTTCAATTATGCAATTCGTTATTTAAAAACTTGCAGTTGAAAGATTTTTATTGCCATGATACTGAGAGAAAGACAATCAGGGGGCCTCACAAACATGAGAATCAGTTCAAATTTTCGACAATTTGCCAGGTAGGGCCTCAGGAAAATCAATTGGCCCGGGGGCCCATGATGCTCTTAAGACGGCCCTGGAGGGCGGAGCCGACTGATCTAATGTAGATGCGTATATATGAATTGACATCATCATTGTCCCCCCCATAAGACTTTCAAGTCTATCTTCGCCTATACTCAATGCATATCTTTTCTATAGGTACGCACATCCTTCAATTATAGTTAACTTAATGCAATTCATGCCCACTTTCACATTATTTTGCAGTAGGATTCTATTTTCAGTTCCAAGTTTTCTTTATACCAGAAATTCACCCTGACGTAACCTCTGTCACTGAAAGGGATACGCACCACGCAGTCAAATATAGTCAGTAAAATTTTAATTTATGGGAAAAATTCCAATTAATATTAATTCTTTTAATTAGTTTGTTGTGCGAACAATATTCCGAATTATTATTATAGCCCAATATTCGATAAAAGAGCCGAATATTCGTCCACTCCCCCCTAATTAAAACGATTTCTTGTAGCTTTCCTTTCACTGTTTTTCTCATTATCTCCGAATGAATATTCCAGGGACCAGTAGAAAATCGCTCGTCACTAAAGCCCGGATTATGTGCATTTGTACATTTTGACCCATTTTTAGCACGAATATACATATAAATGCATAAAATCGCAGAATTTTCAGATTAAGTGCATATTTTTGAAGGTTTATTTAAGCTTTTTTCCGAATATCAACCGTTTTACTAACGCTATTTTTAGAGATGTCAAAAAGTGTTCGATTTTTTTTTAGAAATAGTGTTGAAAAATTCTTTCCTTACTGATATTTTGTTGCTGAGGAGCTACAGCGAAGTAGAAATTAAAAATATGTAGAAGTTGTTTGCATATGCATAGTGCATACATATATGGAGATATATTTTTGTAAATGAATATGCACTAAATAGAAAATATATATGCATTTTGAAAACATATCTACTTTTTCTTTGCAGAGTGATGTTTTTAATGCATACTATCCTTATTTTTTGTACATGTTCGAAATTTTTTTAAACTTTTTCACGACTTTTAGTGCATATTTCACGTTTTTTTTTTAATGCACATTTTTGCATTTATTTATAAGTGCATATTTTTAGACCATATTTTGTCACTTTTTCAGTGTGTACAATCAGGGCTCTACTCATCACACAACGGGTTACGGAATGCGTACCAACCTTTTTGATGCCGTGGAACCCCTCCCTGTATATTTCGATGCCACCCATAAAATCCAAAATGTATTGTTTTTTTATTATTTGCAAATTAAAAAATTTGAAGGGAAAATTACAACTTCACAGCACTAAATTTATAATTCATACAATGGCTGTAAATGAAAATGATTCCCCCAGCCCCCAGGGTCTGTGCATCATAGTTTGAAAAACACTACCTTAAGTGCATGGGCAGTGGCATATACAGTAGAAGTCCCGTGATGTTATCACGACAGAATCAGTTCCAGTTTCTTGCATGATGGGCAAGCGGCGGGGGAAGGGGGGGGGCACAAATTTGCATTTTCTTTCAATATTTCAATTTTTTTTCAAAAAAGATGGAGGGGAGCGCGGGCCCCCTCTGCTTCAAAGAATGATATATATATATATATATATATATATATATATACACAGGGGGAAGAGGGGAACTCCCCAAAAGTAGTGTTTGCTCAGAGCCCAAATTTGTGAGAAAAGACATAGGCCTAGAATTATGCCTTAGATAGAAATGAAGTTATAGCGCCTTAAATACCCGGAATTTTGGGTGGGCCTCGTAAAAATTTAATTCATGTATCCACGGGGAACACAGCAAGGTAACGACTCGCGTTACCTTGAGGAGACTATTAAGGTAGCCCTAAACGCATGGGTACAGCTAAACAAGACCAGGGCCATAACTAGGATTTAGCCACCGCCCCCCCCCTATTTTATAGCGGTGTTTTGTTCCCACCTGAAATTTCCCTCCCGGGGCAGTTACTCCCTCCTCTAGTTCCAGCCCTGACCAGTGCCACTGTGGTGGTCGAGTGGTCGTAGTGACAGACTCGCAGCGCGAGGATCCGGGTTCGAACCCCACCGTCACCACAGCGGTGGTCGGCTGAAGTTAGTTCCAACTTCGAGGCGCAAATGCGAGCCGATCTCCCCATTAAAAAGCCTCGCCACAGAGAGCAACAGGCCTATACAACGATAAATCATTCAATCATTACACGTCACTCACAGTTAGAAAAACTGGTGGCAGATGGCAGCACTACACATAGCAAGCATTACACAGAAACAAACTTCACGCCAGTTTCACTATACGCACATTCCAACATGTACCATGGAATATGGACGAGGTGCATGTCTGGTTTAGTAGTAGTAGCCCTGACCAGTGCCATAGGCCGATTGAGAGGGGCACCTCATAAATATTCCTCTAAAGGAACTTCTAGCGAGTTGGTTTGCACGTTGAAAAGTGTTCTGTACCCCCTAACGTGGAGTTTGTTTCTGGGAAAGTGTCATGTTCTCGAGAAGTGTGTCAATTTGTCTTCCATATTGCAAGTGAAAGAGGTGGATGCTTGTCCTGTTTTTTGTATCAACGTATCATGTTGAAGGACTGACTGTAAATGAAAAATGGCTTCAGAGTACGACATAAAGATACATTTTGTGTACCTAGGTTCAGGGCCGCAACTAGATGCCGTATTTTGTTACCTGGGGTAAGCATGCATTTTGGCGTGGTTTTAAAATCCGTTCTTAGGTACACGAGCTTCCTTTGTCTTCGTTGAAAAAAAACTGACTCCCGATGGTCTTTTTCGAACGGCTCGCAAAAGATTAGTTCGTCGAACACAACACCGTACGAATTACTGAACAACCAATTGCGAATGCTTACATTCAGGGCCGTAGCGTGCCTTCTCGGGGAGGGGGGGGGGCACCTTGGGGCAGATATTTTCTTGATCAAACCTTTGCTAAGGTTATTGTTATGTAAAATGAGTGTACATTCTTTTTTTTGTGGGGGGCCCAATTCACTTCGGAGCCCTGGTTGCAGCAACCCAGTTACGGGCCTGCTTACATTACATTAGCGCGCCGATCTTGTAACGTACGACCCCCTGCAGTGGTTCTAATCCGTTTGTGGGTACACGAACTTCCTTTGTGTGTTCGTTGAAAAAAAAACCGATTACCAGTGGGTCCAGTCATTGCCACCGTGCGTTCACAACACCGTAAAAATTACTGAACAACCAATTGCGAATGCTTTCATTACATGTTCCGCGCTAATAATGTATTCGCGCCTCAAGACGGCACTGGCGTTAGGGGCCATTCAAGTATTACGTTAGCAGATTTTCAGCCATTTTTGACCCCCCCCCCCCCATGGCCTCCCACAAGGGGTGAACTGACAAGGCTCCAGCCCTGGGGACCGGGACGATTTTCACCATTTTTTTTGCTTTTTCACGCTATAAATTCATCACAAAGGGGCCCGTGAAAGTGTGGTCGGAGGGGGGGGGACCCGCAAAAGATCCTAGCCCAGGGACCCTGCTCTAGGATGTGGGGGCCCATGCCCCCCCCCGTCAGCAAAAGTCAGCAAAACACTGACCCCCCTCCTCCTCCTGTCAGCAAAATTTCGTCAGCAGCTTAGAATGTTTCATATCTTCAAAAAGGGCAGGTTGATGACGTAAGCAACCTTAAAACCCCCCTCCCCCCCTTGTCACCAAAAAAGTCAGCAAATCCAAAAACCCCCTCGATGCTGACGTAATACCTGAATGACCCCTTAGGTCATAGACAGTAAATCACCGCTGATCTGTGAGTCATACGTACATGTAATAATAAAGCGATACCCGCGACCGAGAGAAAATTTCGAGGCACCTCTAGGTGCTCCAGTTAAAATGTTCTACGATATAAGGCGACAAATATGGAGTTAGGAAACGAATCATTCCATCCAAATAAGAAAACCACACGGTGAGCAATTGACCTAATACCACGTGAGAGAAGGTGGAAAAGGGGAAATTGGTTCATCACGGGTGTGGTAGCTATGGTTTTACCCGTATTGCCCCTTTTTTCTTTTCTTTTTTTTTCATGAATCACCAGAAAGTCCGCTTTGTTAAAATTTTGACATCATGAAAATCAGGATTAAATCAGCTTTTAATAGAAGAAATCAATATGCAGTACAACCTCTTGATAACGGACCGAAACTTTTGTCCGCTATTGAAGAAGTACGATATACCGTAGAAACCTCGTTTATACGAGTTTCACATTTATACGACGTTTGGCTTCGGTCGCAATTGGTTTCTATATGTTACTGTGTGTAAAAGTGATATACCGGTGGCTGTGCATAATCATCAATGGCCTCGAAGAATTGCTGTTTTTTTTAAAATTTTCCAGCTGTCGGGGACATGGCCCCCACACGGGATAGGCTGACAAGGCTCCAGCCCTGGGGCCCGGGAGGATTTTAATAATTTTTTTGTTTTTTTTCACGCTATAAATTCATCATTAAGGGGGGCCCCCGTGAAAGTCTGGTCGAGGGGCCCGTAAAAGATCCCAGCCTAGGGGCCCTGCTTCAGGATGTGGGAGGGCCCATGCTCTCGGAACTAATTATCATCTAAAAGCCCGACCCCTTCCATCCCCATCTAAACGCGAATAAGTGATCTGAGAGATAGAGAACTTGGTGTTGCCATGCATTAACTTTGCTTTGACCGGATGGTGTTGGTTGGACGCGAATGATTGTTTCAGGTCAACGCGGCCCATGTGAGAAAAGCAGGGGAAAATTAGAAATTTTTGCTTCTCCACATATTTCACATTAAAAATGTCTCGCTCTGGCGTTGGAATGCATTGTATATGTATAGCTAGCTGACCGATGACTGTCCCAAGAGGTCATCAGTTGACAGCATGGCCAGTGCCGTCTTAACGCATGGGGCCCACCCGGGCACGGCCCGGGGGCCTCACAAAAATGAGATACTGTTGAAATTTTCTAGGATTTACCAGGTAGGGCCTCCGGAAAACCACTTGGCCCGGGGGCCCATGATACTCTTAGACGGCCCTGGGCATGGCTCACACAAGGTGGGGTAGGTACAGATAGAGCTTTGGGTCACATGTTGTTCTGCTGATTTTGTTTTTTACACCATAAATGCACTGCAAACAACCGAGGCTATTTAAAGTATTTTACATGAATATTTAGTATTCGATTAAAATTACCAGTCGCCCTCAGGGGTGTGTGACAGATGCGGGTGGGCGCACAGGGCCCCACGCTTAAAGGAGTTCCACATAATACGTGACAACATAAAAAAAAACTAATTTTTTTCTGCATTAGAACAAGGTAGCTATGTTTCAACTATAGAAATGGTAACGATCATTGGGGTCATCTCAAATCTCAAGTATTACGTCAGCATCGATGGGTTCTGGAAGGATGGGGGGGGTTTCCGATTTGCTGACTTTTGATGACAAGGGGGTCCCCCCTGTTCTCTAATTACCAATTAGAAAGTTGTTGCTCTGTCTCTTTTGTGGTCAACAAAAAAAAATTTCATGTTTTTTCTAACTATTGATAAGTCCCCCTACAGAGCCACTTTAATGATCTCTAAATGTTTCACGGATCCTTCAAGTGCTCTGAAAATGTTTCCGGGCCGCTTAAGTGCTCTGGAACTGTGCCACGCATCACTCAAGTGATCCGTAATTATGCCACGGATCACTTAAGTAATCCGGGAATGTTCCGCGGATAACTTGAGTGATGTAGAACCACACTGTGGGGACCGCTTAAGTGCTCTAAAACTGTGCCACAAGTCACTTAAGGGATCTCTAAATGTGCCACGGATCGTTTAAGTGTTCTGTAACTGCGTCGTGGGTTACTTGGGTGATCTTTGAATATGAAAGTGATCTTTGAGGCCTACTTCAGTGATCTGAAAATGCCTTAAATGCTCTGGAATTGTGCCACGGGTCATTTAAGTGATTTGTAAAAATGTGCCGCTAAGTTCATTTTTACAAAATTAAGTTTGTGGGAGGCAAGCCACATCAGATAACCTTCAGGACCACATTTGGTCTGCGGGTCAAGCGTTTACCATATATGGCTTAAAGGGTGGGTCACAATGAATTTCTCAAAGAGAAACTCTGAGTTCTTACCCTTCGAATAGCATTGAAACTAATAGAAATCGATTATAATAACACATATAAAGATATTTTCTTTCGAAATTTTTAATTTTTTTAACAAAAATATTTTTTGCATCAAATTTCTTGTTTTTTCGTCTGGGGTGGGGAGGTGCACGAGCCCCCTCCCGCCCCACGTATGTTTCTGATCCCACCATTATGCGTTAGGAGGTAGTGGGCAGTGATGACGAAATTTTGCTGACGGTGGGGGGGGGGGTGGAGGGATTAGAGTTTTGCTCACTTTTACGACGGGGGGGGGGGGGGTGGAGTCAAAAATGGCTAAAAATTTGCCCACGTAATACTTGAACGGCCCTATTCCAAACAATGCAACAAATAAACGGGAATTATTCGCAACTTGAAGGAGTCCCACAAGTCATTTTCTCTACCGGCCTCGCGTCTGGTAATTATGGCGCTGGAATTGAGCTATTAATGAAGGTCTATTGACGTTTTATTTCGGGCTTGAAATTAGTTTTACTTGCGTTATAATATAATGCAGTTATTGTAAACCATAATTAAATCAGTGTAGGGGGGGGGGATTAAATGCAACCAATTTTTCAGCTAGTTTTAAACCCTTAATACCTTAGTTTTTTAGTTATTTTTTCTTTTCCCCCCATAAATTATAAAGGCCTTTTTTTAGTGCCTATTTTAGGCATTTTTAGTGCCGGAAGTTTATTCCGGGCTTTAATTATCCGTCTTGTAATGTTGGCATTCGTCACGCGTATCAACACGTGCAAGCAAAATATTGACATCACCATTCGGAATCAGCATCTTGGACCCATAGTTACGTTCAGTTAATCAAGTAATTAAACGATGGATTATCATATTCGCCAATATGAGCTTGGGATTATACATAATCACCGTTGAATGTGATAAATTCTCGATTTAAGAACATAAATTCACAAATTAGAAGTTTGGGAAGAAAAATTAGAGGTTTTTTTTTTTTACTGTCCGCTAACGGGGAGTGAAATACATTAAAGCCCTATTCCGGGGATCAGAAAAGTGTCCGTAAACGGGAGGTTCCACCATTAATCAAAAGCAAACAGTTTCTTCAGCTCAGAAATAAACCCGTTAACTCATAATATCAAGATTGCGTGGCAAGGTCTCATCCGTATGCGTAACATCCGATGAAGATCATTTTTTTAGGGCAAAATTTTAGTCGTTTGTCCCAATTTCTGTAGCTTTCGCAATTTCCTTATACGTCATTTGGATCAGTCGTACTTGTAGTAGTAGTAGTAGTAGTAGTAGTTCATTCACAAAGTTTCGAGAGAGAGGTCAAGATTTCGTTTTTTTTCAATGAAACATAAAAAGGAACTCACTGTTTTATGGGGCGAATTGGTGCTTGCGTAAAAAACTCAAAATTAAAGATATACAGTAGACGCCGCTTATTAGAATCAAAGATAATATAATATTATCGTTTGTGTGTTGTTATCTCTCGCGGTACTCGGCATCCATATTTTTTCAGAACATGCAGGAGTGTTGAGAAAATTGATGAAAATTCATCACTGAGGGTAATTTTATGCCAACAAGAGATAAACAAATCCCGAAACGAATAAAAATTTTGGAATTGCCAAGTTGAAAGATGAAAAATTCAGAATTAACGTTATGAATATTTCAGAATTGAGGAAAATTCAGAATAACAATAGAAAAAAAACCAGAATTGATGAAAAATTCAGAATGAACTGCATGAATATTTCAGAATTTTTGCAAATTCAGAATTGACGGCCCGAACATTTCAGAATTAACGTTATGAATATTTCAGAATTGAGGAAAATTCAGAATAGCAATAGAAAAAAAAACCAGAATTGATGAAAAATTCAGAATGAACTGCATGAATATTTCAGAATTTATGCAAACTCAGAATTGACGGCCAGAACATTTCAGAATTGGTGCAAATTCAGAATTCACGGTATAAATATTTAAGAATTGAGGAAAATTCACAATAAAGGGTAAAAATTTTACAATGGATGAATATTTCAGAATTGATGGTATGAATATTTCAGAATTGATGGTATGAATATTTCAGAATTGATGGTATGAATATTTCAGAATTGATGGTATGAATATTTCAGAATTGATGGTATGAATATTTCAGAATTGATGGTATGAATATTTCAGAATTGATGGCATGAACATTTCAGAATTGATGGTATGAATATTTCAGAATTGACGGCATGAACATTTCAGAATTGACGGCATGAACATTTCAGAATTGACGGCATGAACATTTCAGAATTGAGGAAAATTCAGAATAACAATAGAAAAAAAACCAGAATTGATGAAAAATTCAGAATGAACTGCATGAATATTTCAGAATTTATGCAAATTCAGAATTGACGGCACGAACATTTCAGAATTTATGCAAACTCAGAATTGACGGCCCGAACATTGCAGAATTGGTGCAAATTCGAATTCACGGTATAAATATTTCAGAATTGATGGTATGAATATTTCAGAATATTTCAGAATTGATGGTATGAATATTTCAGAATATTTCAGAATTGATGGTATGAATATTTCAGAATATTTCAGAATTGATGGTATGAATATTTCAGAATATTTCAGAATTGATGGTATGAATATTTCAGAATATTTCAGAATTGATGGTATGAATATTTCAGAATATTTCAGAATTGATGGTATGAATATTTCAGAATTGATGGTATGAATATTTCAGAATTGATGGTATGAATATTTCAGAATTGATGGTATGAATATTTCAGAATTGATGGTATGAATATTTCAGAATTGATGATAGGAATATTTCAGAATTTATGGTATGAATATTTCAGAATTGATGGTATGAATATTTCAGAATTGATGGTATGAATATTTCAGAATTGATGGTATGAATATTTCAGAATTGATGGCATGAACATTTCAGAATTGATGGTATGAATATTTCAGAATTGACGGCATGAACATTTCAGAATTGACGGCATGAACATTTCAGAATTGACGGCATGAACATTTCAGAATTGATGCAAATTCAGAATTGGCGGTATGAACATTTCAGAATTAACTATGAATATTTCAGAATTGAGGAAAATTCAGAATAACAATAGAAAAAAAAAACAGAATTGATGAAAAATTCAGAATGAACTGCACGAATATTTCAGAATTTATGCGAACTCAGAATTGACGGCCCGAACATTTCAGAATTGGTGCAAATTCAGAATTCACAGTATAAATATTTCAGAATTGAGGAAAATTCACAATAAAGGGTAAAAATTTTATAATGGATGAAAAATTCAGAATTGATGGTATGAATATTTCAGAATTGATGGTATGAATATTTCAGAATTGATGGTATGAATATTTCAGAATTGATGGCATGAACATTTCAGAATTGAACATTCAGGATTTGGATAATGCTTACGTCATCAACCACCCTTTATGGAAATATGAGTTGGATTCAGAGGGGCAGAGCTGATGACGAAATTTTGCTGACAAGGGGGGAGGGGAAGTCAGAGTTTTGCTGACTTTTGCTGACAGGGGAGGGGGAGGGGGGTCAAAAATGGCGAAAAATTTGCTTACGTAATACTTGAACAGCCCCTTTCACACAAATAAGAATATTCATCTCTAGTCTGATCATATTTGATCGAGAGAAATACGGGAAATTGGGATTCCAAATACGGGAAAATACGGGACATCGCCAATTATCGCCAAAAATGATGCCAAAAACGAAAAAAGTTGCCAAATACCGCCGAAATAACGGAAAATGACAATGGCGGGAAATGAAGCATTAATGCAAATTGCAGTGGAGTAAAATGAATTCCACGATAAAAAAACACGTTCACTAAGACAAATGTGTGAGATTAATATTCTTGTGTAGTTGTAATTATCATATAATTTATGAGTTGAAAAATAATTTTAATCTTTGACTTCAATGAAGAATAAAAATTCAAGTAGGCTGCGTGTAAAATACGGGAAAACCGGGACACTTTCTCCACAAAGTCGGGACGGCCAGAAAAATAGAAAATACCGGGACTATCCCGGGAAATACGGGACGTATGGTCACCCTATTCATCTATTCATCTCACATATTTGGCCTTTTTTTTTTTTTTTTTTATTTCTTAATTCCCTGCAATTTGAAGTGGCTCTTCATTTCCCGCGATTTTCGCATGCGTTGGAAACGTTCTTGCTTTTGGCATAATTTTTGGCAATAACTGGCACTGGCCCGTATTTTCTCCCCATTCCGAAGCGAAAATATGGTCAGCCAAGTCATGTTGGATTTTTTTTTTTTTTTTTTCTTTTCGTAGAATTCTTTTTAATCCACTCCACTGTGATGGAGTGGTTGATGACAAGGGGGTGTTTGGATAGTGCTTACGTCATCAACCACTCTTTATGAAAATATGAAATATTTTTAATGGCACTCGGTGAGCCAAAAACGATGAAACCTTTGGATAGGTTGTGGGCACTTGAAGTACCATCCCCCCCCCCTAATTGATAAGTGCCCTACAGAACCACTTTAGTGATCTCTAAAAAAACAATAGATATATGAGATGTATATTCTTATTCGCAATCGTAATTATTGTGACGCAATTTCTGAGTTGGGAGATAATTTTAATCGTAGATTCGGAGGATAAAAAGTCAAGAGTTGTGTCTGTTGAAAAATACGTGGAAAAACGGGACATTTTAACGAAAAAGTCGGGACAACGCGGGATATATGGTCACGTTCATTCTACACGAGATATAGTAGTCGCCATCTGTTGGCATTAATCCAAAGCTTCTATCTGAAACAACTAAAGTTTTTCTGCCATCTATCGAGAACTCAGGGTAAGCTCACGTTACATTTTATGCCCCACAGTCGGCAGCAGGTGTCTATCTCTCATTCTCAAGTAGGGTCACCATATTCGAAGACTGAAAAAGAAGGACGTCTGCGCGCACGCATCATTAGTGACGCCACTCATCCCAATTTCCCAATAGATGGCGCCAGTATTCCGACCACAACAACCATTTTCCCCAACTCTAAAACTGAACTGCCAAAAAAAAGCATAAACGGAAAGTTCTGTGTGGGAATTTCGAAGGCTATTGGCAAAGCCGCTTGAAGACTCTCAATGCAGCTTCGGCTATTGGTGAATACGTGTGGGGGGGGGGGGGGGGACTCCAAAAACACTCTTGTCAATGAAGAAATGTTTTAAAGTGTAGGGAAAGAAAATTTCCCCGGAAAAAAACGAAAAATAACTCCGGAAACCTGAAAAAGAGGACAAAGAAATGCGAATTTTCCGAAACGTAGGAGGACGCTTGAAATGACATCAAAAAAGGAGGATATGTGTTTTTTAAAGGAGGACGGTTGGTAACCCTACTCTCCAGTGCTGTGCTAAATACGAGGAAAAACAAAGTGACATGATATATCACCATAATTTTTAATTACCCTGAATTTTAAATCATTCTGAAATTATTTTTCGATATCAAACTGCAAACCCTATATAGGGTCTCTAGTTTTCTTTGTCATTCTAAGGCAGCGGTTCTTAACCCCTTAGTGTGCGGCCAGTGCCGTCTTAACGCATGGGGCCTCAAGAGTGAAGGGGCCTCATAGAAATCAGATCTGATTAAAATTTACTCGAATTTACCAGGTAGGGCCTCAAAAAAAAACCACTTGGCCCGGGGGTCCATGATGCTCTAAAGACGGCCCTGTTTGCGGCAAAGCTTTTTTGGGAGTGCGAGAAAAAATTGTGGTTTTTCCAAAAAATTGGAATAAAAATTAAATGAAGACAATTAAAAAATTCAGTTCTCTGTAATATTACATGAAATAATTTTTCCAGTTATTCCAGCGTGCAACCGTTCTCACAGTTGTAACGTACGGGATAGCGCTTCATAGGGCTGGCGTTCGCGCCTTTTACTCACTGCAACGCAGATTTGTGCATACGGTTTCTTCTTCTTCTTCACCCCAAGTTATACATTTGCATGCACAGTGTTCTTTTTCTCCCGATAAATTTCAACGGGAATGCCGTTTTAACGTTTGCGGAGCGGCCGTTTCGAAACGCGCGTTTGTGTTTCATGTTAGACGATGCATTCTTTGATGATAATTGTTTGCATTGGTGTTTACTATCACCTCCAGTGCCGTCTTAAGGCAGGGGCACCCTCGAGATAAGAGGAGGTCTCGCAAAAATGAGATCTGATTGAAATTTTCGAGAATTTGCCTTTTCGGGCCTCAGAAAAATCACTTGGTCCGGGGGTCCATTATGCTCTTAACACGGCCCTGATCATCTCTTAAAGTTTTTCCCATCTTTTCTAAATCACCCTGTACATAAGGTGCATAGGCAACAGGGCGTGTATGGCATTTTGCCAACGAATCGTTGATTCCAGAGGCACACTTCCAATTATAAAAGGTACCCAAATAACGTGAAATACTCAGACATGTCATTCATGTTGCAAGTTGTCGTATAGTTATTAAAATAACGATGTTAGCATTTTTCATACAGAAGCCCTGTTATCCAAAAACTCAATTAGAAAGTTGTCCTGTCTCTACGGATGCCAATTAAAAAATCTTCACACTTGTAATAGCTTGTAATAGCAGGGCGTTTAATGCAGGCAAAACGGTTTATCCGTATTTAAAGTTGTTTTTCCACCAACCTTCCCCCATTTTTTTGAAATTCGAATATCTCATTGCACTTAGAAGCGTGGAAATTGTTTTAGTTGGCATCGGGAGAGACAGAGCAAAATCTTTCTAATTGGGTTTTTGAGCACAGGGTGCCCCCCCCCCGTATAAAAAGTTAAAACATCTTTACTTTAATAGCTACGCAAAACCCCTTGCAACATGAATGGCATATCTGAGTACTACACGTTATTTGGATGCTTTTTCTGATGGGAGGAGGTATGTCTCTAGAATCAGTGGTTCACCAATAAAATACCACACGTCCTGTTACCCTCTATATACATTTGTCTTGAAAGCTTATAATGATGAAACACAAGATAATGACAAATTGGATAAACATTTAAAAAAATCATTGCACGCTTATTTGCGTGAAACTCTCAAAATGTCTGACACTTCAAGTGCTAAATTTCCACTCCATGCTTAGCTGAGGATAGTTTTGTGCTAACCTAGTTGGCTATCTGTCTGTAATTGCTGTGTAATGTAATTGTAAGTGTGTGATGGGTTTTTTTTTTGACAAATTTTCATTTTTCGCCCCCTGTACTTCTTGGATTACATTTACTATCAGCACTCAAAAGAATGTCAATGGAATGGTCAACATATCTTTGTCTGAATTCTTAATGGCAGCTCTCTTTGAATGAAGTCTTGGAACACACACAATATTTCCTGTCTTCACAGTTGCTCCATTTTGCTGAAGCTTCTTCTATAGCAGGCGTCTTCAACCCGTTGCTCGCGAGCACCACGGTGCTCTCTGATGAACACAGAGCGCTCGATGCTCGTGTCCGATTTCGTGCTCGCGAGCACTTACTCAACGTTGCAATTAAACACCTTGAAGGAATTGCATTCAAGGATCGAAATCATCGTCATTTTCATGCTTTCGTATGTTAAACTTGCCGTAAGGAGTGCTCTTCTTTTTTGATGATCGGTACAAACAGTGCTCGCGGGTGGAAAAAAGGTTGAAAAGACCTCTGTTCCTATAGTATGTGTCAGGGTCTGCTGTCACCTTAAGGCGTAAAAACCACGGAGATTTACATGCAACACTTTTTTTTATCATTTCCTTTCTCATGTTAATGTTACTTAAATGGGGGGGGGGGGGGATTGCGAAAAATATATCCCATGCATTTTGTTTGAAATTAAATTTTTTTGGTCACTCTTTTCACAAATTTATTCATGGCCCCCCTTCGGCTGTTTTGTGGGAATGAAAAGAGGTCGAGAAAACTAGACTAGAAGGAAATACTAACTCCCGGCCTGGCAAACATAGTTCGCCATACAAAAAACACTAGACTAGAATGAATTACGGCAAAAATTTGTATAGCCCTCGGGCCACCAAACGATAAATCCACACCGGAACGGGGGGGGGGGGGGCAAAGCTCTCATCGGAGCGCCTAAAATCATGTTGTCATAGTGAATTGCTTGAATTTCTTGGAAAAATGAGGCTGAAATGAGGAGAAAATAATGCTGCTAAGCTGGATGGAAATTTTTATTTCGGTGGTACCAAGGATCTGTTTTATTTTCCATATAGAGGGCACATTCTCTTTAATTTCACCTGCACAGATTTGTTGTTTCCCCAGCTCACAGAATTTCAATATCTGTTCGGAATGACAAAAAAAATATCATACTACCTCATACAATATAGGCAGCGTTTCTCAACCTTACTGAACCCGAGGACCACTAAAATGTCTGAAACAATTCGACGGACCACTCACTAACTTACAGTATGAGTAGCGTGATCATTTATTCCATAAAATACGGGACATTAAAACTTATCAATAAAGTACATGCTATGCAAGAATGTCTCACATTCTGAGTGATATGTATTCCTGTAATTTTTGTCGTTCTCATTTTTTATGCACTTTTTTAATTGCCATTTCCAGTAATTGTTCATTACCCTTAACTGATAATTTGTAAGCAATAATTGATGATTTTGCCGACTTATGGGAACGTTTTTGGTAGAAAATTGCCGATGTTTCGCATTTTACCGAATTTAAGCTCCCAATTTCCCCACATGTTTCTGAATGAAATATGGTCACGCAAGTGACGATGAAATAAATTCTAGTGACATAAATCCTTTCTTACTGCGACTTGCAGCTGCTCGTTACTTCTCCGTCCTTCAGCGATTTCAGCAATAATTTCCAAATTCGTCGACAATTGCGTTTTTTGTATACAATTACATCCCGTATTGAATATTGGCATTTCCCATATTTTCTCGTTTGAGAAATGCTTACTCTAAGAACGAAGATTTTTTTTTTTTATTACTGTAAGGCCTTACTTATATCAATTCCATCAATTTTCGGTCAGTTAGAATTGAAATTACCAAGTCTGCCTGCGGACCACCTGTGCCATCCTCGTAGACCACCTATGGTCCGCGGACCATGCGTTGAGAGAAATGTTGATATAGGGCTTTTTTTTCTGCTTAGCAGTATACACGGATGTACTCGTTCTCAGACTCTGTATATATTTTGTAAGCTAATCATGAAAAAATAATGTCTTACTTAGTTACTTAACCAAATTAGTCCATAACCAAAGAAACAGGTAAAAATTAAATTTTTTTTATGTCAAAAAATATCCCTTTTAGAAAATAACTATACAGTTACAGTATGTATTATACTGAGAAACAAATTTTAACTAGAGTTTCTTCTGCCATCTATCAAATAAAAAACACAACTGTTAACGATCCTTTAAAATAGAATTCCTGAAAAATAACATACGCATAAAAAACAATACAATATGATATTTATAAATATTTTTTAAATAAAGTTAAATTAAATTTAAGTTAAATTAACGATTTTGCTGCAAAATTTTAACAGTTGATATTTGTTTAAAGTAAAATGCAATGTGATTATAACCGAAAAAACTAGTCTTTTTTTATATGATTTTCGATTATAATTATACGTTGCGTTTTTTTTCCAGGTCATACTAGTAATATTTTACTGTACACAAACATCAACTGTTAAAATTTTTTTGAGCAAATGCATAAATTTAGTAAATATTATTGCTTTTAAAATATTTATTGATATCATACTATATTTTTTTTTTCATACTGCACATTAATCAAAAACCAATCACCACTTAGAATCATAATAGTTGTGTTTTTTATTTGATAGATGGCAGAGAAAGACATTCCAGTTTAATGATATTTCTCAATGTAATACATACATAAGGCATATTTTGTGGCAGGTAAAATTTTATTTTTACCCCCGTTTGTGTTATGGGAAAAAGTGACTAAGAATGGCATTATTATTTTTTTTTCATGGTTAATAAGTTTACAAAATATGCACGTTTAGAATCAGGAATGACTAAGAATGCTGCAATGTACATAGCCTACATAGATATTTTTTGCTGACTAAAAATAAATTTCCCTGTATTGTATAAGGTAGTACCGTATGTTATTTTGAGATTCTGCACAGATATCGAAATTCTATGCGCAGAGAAACAGGTCAATGCAGGGAAAATAAAGTTAGAGAGCACGTTTTTCATGAATATTTTTTTCCTTTCCCCGCAAGCATCTCTGTGTTCATCATGGAGCCGGGGTCCCAAGACTGAGATCTTTTTGTGGAGCTAAATATTGAGTTTTTAAGCCGGGTTTTCTGCGGTGCGTGCAGCGTGAAGTCGCTGATTGGTTAAAAACCTGAAATTCACGTTTTTTAACCAATCAGCGTTTTCACGCTGCACACGGTGCAGGTAACCTGCTCCTAGAAAAACCCGGCTTTATAGTGTAAAAAAACCGACAACTCAGATAAACACCCTATGATTCAGTGATTAGCACCATGATTAACTCAAGCATTTTCGTGATTATTTAAAGCACATGCCACAGAGTTCTTCACGGGAGCTGTGGTGATGGTTATAATAAACACTCTTGATTCGTAAATATGTCTCAAATAGGATGACGGCGTTCCAATCTCATGAATCCCAACAATAAATTCAATCGGGAACGGCACGGAGATTGATGCCCCCCCTCCCCATCCTGCCATATGCTCCCCCCCCCCCGCTACAGGCCCGTCATTTGGAGGGTTAGGGGACCGTTGACCCCCTGGCTTTTGAAAAGACACCAAAAATGGTATATATGCATATACATTAAGTACATGTGCTTTGCCCCCTCTCCCCGGAAAAGTTGAAATGACTGCCCTGCCCCCCCCCCCCCAAGCTTAGATTTTTGGTAAGTTCCCTGGTAAGACACTTCAGGGCCCCATCTATGATGAAGTTTTACAGGCAGTCCCACGTTGTTTGCACAGCGGATATCTCTGCAACCGTTGACTTTAGAAACATACTTCCAATTACAAAAAGTTTTCAAATGTCGTGCAACTATTTAAAATCATCTCAAAAATTTTTTTTTGTTTGTTTGAGGGTTCGTATACGTGAAAAAAATAAAGAAAGTAACTTTTTTATACGGACACCTTGTGCTCAAAAATCCAGTTAGAAAGTTGTTGTTCAGTCTCTCCTGATGCCAACAAAAAAATTTCATATATTTCTAAGTGTAATATTCACCGAGACATCCAAATTCAAAAAACGGAGGAAATTTATGAAAAAAAAAAGATTTAAATGCGGAAAAACTGTTTTTTACTAGCATTTTCACAACTTTTTTCTCAGTCAATAAATGCACATAGAAATGTAGAAACTTTTTTGTATAGCTTCAGAAGAGACTGGGCAATAACTTTCTAATTGGGTTTTTGAGCACAGGGTGTTCGTATAAAAAAGTTACTTTCTTCATTTTTTTCACGTATACGACCCCTGAATTTTGAGATTTGCAGAGGAGCTGCACGTCATTCGCAAAAAAGTCAACGGACATATCCGCTGTGCACACAATTTGAGACAGTCTAGTGCGAAAAATCAAAAATTATGAGAATAATCTCCGGCCCTGGGCTGGAGCTCTGCCATCTCCCACAACCCCCCTTGTAGGAACCAGTGCGGGGACCTCAGTTGAATAGGGGGGTTTCGCGATAAGATCTGGCACAATGATTTATGACAATAAATATGTATATTAAGAGCAAAGACCCCTACGCATGAGGGGAACTGGGGGGACCGTGCCCTCTCCCAAGATAAAACATCGAAAGAAAAAACCTTTTTTGTGCTATTTAAACCAATATCTGTTAATTTAAATACTTTTTGATGGGTGGTAGTTTAAAATTTCTCGTGAAGACAATTTTTACGTGTCCCCCCCACCCCCGAAGCCAAGTGAAGTTATCAAGTTCCATGATTAAGAAGTGGTGCCTAAGTCGCCTCTTTAATTTCGCCCTGAGGCTATGATGCTGTTGAGATGGTAGTAGGATTAACTTTTTTTATGAGATAAATATTCAAAAATTTGTTTAAGTTGTGTGAAATAGCGTCATTATCATCAAGGGTACCGTTGAACAGCCTTATAGCCATCAAGGGGTCCGCTGAACAGCCTTATAGCCATCAAGGGTTCCGCTGAACAGCCTTATAGCCATCAAGGGTTCCGCGAGAAACTTTACGTTGGAAACCAGAGCTCTGAGTCACGATTTCTGTCACCTTGCACAATTTCTTGGTCATGTCGCAGAAGGAATAAGGCGATTGACGACAAACACTTTCCTCTACGATTCAGAGATATTATTAAACATTTATTAAACGATTAACCATAAATAAACAGAATCTACAAGAACGAGTGAACCGCGTGACTGTCTCGTTTGAGCGGCAAAGTCCAAGTCCCGTTCCACCATCGCGCAGGCGCGCTCTTTTCCCTATTAGGCGGACAGCACCATCCGGTGGTGGACGCTGTCGCCACAGTACCCCTCCTCTAAGTGACGGTCACATCGTTGAGTAATTTAGTCTATCCGGAGTTCGGACTATTCTGCCAGACCGGGTACGTTGAGTCGTAGTGGGCGCAAATGACACGTGTCGGGGGGTTGGAATGGTCGTTGTCATCTGCTGTTCTGGTGTTGGTGGAACTTCGATGTCTGGCCCATTCAGGTACTGGTCGTTGAGGAGATAGGCCGGTTTGATTCGGTCGATCGAGATGACGGATTCCCTGTTCTTGACACGTACACGGAAAAATTTTTCGGATCGCGACAGCACTTCAAAGGGACCTTCGTAGGTCGGTTGTAGAGGGCGGCGGACTGCGTCGGTGCGAACGAAAACGTGTGTACAGGTCGTCAAGGCTTGTGGAACGTAGACATTACGTGTGATGCCATGTCTCGAAGTCGGGATCGGCTTGAGTGTGTCCATGGTGCGTTTCAATTTGTCGAGATAGGTGATTGCTGGCTCCGGAACATGTTGTTCGACAAAAATCTCTCCAGGCAATCTCAGCGTTTGACCGAAGACCATTTCGGCAGTGGTGGCGTTGAGGTCTAGTCGAAAGCATGTTCGTAGGCCGAGGAGAGCCGAAGGAAGACTGTCGACCCAATCACTTGTCATGCTAGCCTTCAGTGCTTGTTTGAGCTGACGATGTTGGCGTTCGATGAGCCCGTTTGCTTTGGGGTTGTAAGCAGTCGTATGGATGTGATTTATTCCGAACAAACTGTTGAATTTGTGGAACAGGTGCGATTCGAATTGTGAACCCTGGTCCGTCGTGATGGTCTTCGGAATTCCATATCGTGAAAACCAGTTGGAGTATAATGCTCGGGCACAAGTCTCTGCGGACGTATCTCGGATTGGGATTGCTTCGTTACATCTTGAGAATCGGCAGATAACGGTTAGAAGATATTCGTAACCTTGGGAATTCGGGAGTCAGCCCACAATGTCGATGTTCAGATGAGCGAATTTCTCCGACGGCACAGGAAAAACTAGGAGAGGCGATTGGGTGTGTTTGTGCACTTTGGTTCGTTGGCAGGCGATACAAGCACGGGTGAAGTTAGTGACGTCTCGTTTCATGTTTGGCCAGACGAAACGTTCGGTGAGGAGTTTCACAGATGCTTTGACCCCTGGATGGCATAGAGAATGAAATTTTTCAAACACTTGTTTGCGAAATGCTAGGGAACAAATATTCGCTGGACTTTTTGCGAATGATCAGCATAGAGGTTCATTCTGTATTCGGGGAGAAAAGTTCGCTGAATTTGTAGTGAATTTTGATTGTTTGTCGAACTAGAGTCGAGAAGTTTGGCAAGTTCTGGATCGGTCTGTTGGGCGTCCGCTTGATTGGTCGTTCACTGACTTGGTCCCTCGCTCTCTAGTTAATGTCATGCTTACACACACTCTCTAAGTCACTCTTTTGGTCCCTCCCATGCTAACCTCCAGGAAATTTTTTCGTCACTCACATGCCTGCACACGGTTTAGGTCTCTCCCATTCTTGCACACTGCTTTGGTCACTCACATGCTTGCACACTGTTTTGGTCACTCACATGCTTGAACACTGTTTTGGTCACTCACATGCTTGCACACTGTTTTGGTCACTCACATGCTTGCACACTGTTTTGGTCACTCACATGCTTGCACACTGTTTTGGATCTTAGGAGGGCAGTCGTTCCCATATCCCCGACTACCCTTTGGATCCGCGCCAGAGCGAAGGCAGACGTCTTCAACTACTAATGAAGGGGGGGCAGGTGTCTTCAGCTACTAATGGAGGGGGGGGCAGGTGTCTTCAGCTACTAATGGAGGGGGGGGGGGCAGGTGTCTTCAGCTACAAATAGAGTGGAGGCAGATATCTTCAGCGGCCAATGAAGCTGAGAGAGCCATCTTCAGCTGCAAATGAAGTCCAAGTAGACATCTTTAGCTGCGAATGAAGCCGAGGTAGACATCCTTAGCTTTGAATGGACGGAGGTAGACATCTTCAGCTGCGAATGGAGTGAAGGCAGGCATCTTCAGCTACGAATGAAGCCGAGGTAGACATCTTCAGCTGCGAATAGTGTGGAGGCAGCCATCTTCAGCTGCGAATAGTGTAGAGGCAGCCATCTTCAGCTGTGAATAAAGTGGAGGCAGATATCTTCAGCTACCAATGAAGCCGAGTTAGATATCTTCAGCTACCAATGAAGCCGAGTTAGATATCTTCAGCTACCAATGAAGCCGAGTTAGACATCTCCAGCTGCAAAAATGAGGCGGAGGCAGGCGGATACAGGGTGATATGTTGGAGTAGAGACTTATTGCGTGATCGCATCAGATCATCCCGTATTTTACGGGACAGGTAAATTTTCTTATATTATTCGTCTCGTTGGAGGGATGATCTCCCATATAGCCCCCTCTCCCCTCGCTTTCTGGGTCCGCACTTGTGCTGGTAGAACTGTTGCCCTGGGGGAGGGAGTGAAAGACCCGGACGATTCTCATCGCGCGCACGCACACACACACTTTTTTGTTTCCACTATAAAGGAACCTGTGAAAAATCTGGCTTGGTTCCACCAAAGATGCCAGCTTGGGGGAGGGCTGCTGCATGATGGGGGGGGGGGCGGTGTGACACGTCGCGACCAACACCAATTCAAAGATCCCAGACCTAGTCAAATTAAACGAATTTGAATGACCCTTCGATCAGTTGCGTTGACGGCTGCAAAAAACCATCCAATGCTCATATAAAGGCGTCCAGTCGAGGCGTAAAAAACTACATCTGACTAATCTACGGTGAGCATTCAACAGGTAAACGAGGGCGGTGTTATGTGTGTGTGGCCTACTGCATGTAACATTAGAGCGTGATTCACGTACGGGCCTCCATACCTTTTTCATTTGCTATTCCGCGCATCCTTCAAAATAGTTCCTCGTCGTGGTGGAGGTCGTCGTTTTGTTTCGTTTTTTTTTATAAATATATTATTTTTAATTACCTCGTTGAACACTGGGTGTCACTCGTTAAACGTGCAAAAAGGAAGAGGAGAGCACCCCAACGACCTGCTTGAAAAAGATTCACGCTCACAAAGTCTTCAACCCACTTCCATCTGTTGTGTTCATTGAAAAAAAATAGGAGGACTACACCTCTGACCCTTGACTCGGATTCGTGCAGTTTTTCGGATCCTATAATTGGATGCGATGTCTTTTCTTATTCCTTAATATGGAACTATAAATGGGGAAACGGATCCATTAATACCCGTTTTAATGGACGAAAATAGCATTTATAGACTTATGAAATATAGATATGATGTCACTGTGGCTATGAAAGGCGTCTTTACAAGGCAGGGCCAACCTAGACCAGGCTCTAGGGCCCAGGGGATCTGGAACCTAATGGTCAGAGGCTTTTCTTTCCGTTGAATTTTCAATAATTCTGGTTTGAAATTTAATAATTGATTTTGAAATTATTACTTTTTTTTTCAAGTAATTATGCATTTATTGATTCCGCATATTTCTTTCATCAATTTTGAAGTTATTTCTTTCATTGAATTATGAAATTATTTCTTTCATTAAATTATGAAATTATTTCTTTCATTGAATTATGAAATTATTTCTTTCATTTAATTATGAAATTATTTCTTTCATTTAATTATGAAATTATTTCTTTCATTGAATTATGAAATTATTTCTTTCATTAAATTATGAAATTATTTCTTTCATTGAATTATGAAATTATTTCTTTCATTAAATTATGAAATTATTTCTTTCATTGAAGTTCTTTCATCAATTCTGAAACTATTTCTTTTTGATATTCTGAATTCGTAATAATTCCGAAATTCTTTCTTTTTTTATTCCGAATTTTCAGCAATTGTGAAATTATTTCTCTCATTTATTGTGGAATCGATTTCTTCCATTAATACTTAATATTTAGTGTTTCAGAATCTTAATTCAAAAATTCTGAATTTTTGTTGATTCTGAAATTATTTCTTCAAAAAATCAGAAAAAAGTGCAAGGAACGGCAAATATTTAAAAAAAATTCAAAAAATGGGGCGAAAATTTAGAATAGGGCAAAAAGTGGTGGGGGGGGGGGTGCAGAGAAACTTAAAAAAATAGCTGGAAAGGCAGAAATTCACAGAATATGTCAAAAGGAGCGGGAAATCAGAAAAATGCAAGAAAGTAATGACAGAAACTTCAAAAAGGAGAAATTTAAAAAAATATTTAAAAATATTTTAAAGAATAAGTATATTGACTCGCCCCCCCCCCCCACCAGTCGTGAACCCCCAGAATATTGGTGTCCACCATGGACTAACTAATAGCAACAGAAACTACAGCGATCTATCAGAAAGAATGTTCTCGAATAATGGTGGGAAGCAAAAGAACTAAAACTACGTTTCATATCCCTATCGGCAGCTATCACCACAAGTACACTTTTACACTTTTTGTCTCAGATAATATCAATGTTACTACTATTACTGAACCACACATGCACCTCGTCCATATTCCTCTGCGGAACTTCTAACGAATTGGTACATGTTGAAATGTGTGTGTGTGTGTAATGCTTGTTGTGTGCAGTGCTTGCATCTGCCATCAATTTTTCTAACTATGATTGAAGTGTAATGATCGAATAATTGTATTGTTGTAGGCCTGTTGCTATGCTGCAGTCTACTAAGCCACTCGTCCATATTCCCCTGCGGAACTTCTAACGAACTGTCGAATTTTGAAATGTGTTTGTGTGCATACGCGTACGCAAAATTTTCTCAAGTGTGGGGGGGGGGGTTACGTTATTTCCTGCAAAATAACACTATAATCTTGGCTTGGGGAAGTTAGAACCCCCCCCCCCCCTGCGTACGCCAATGTGGGTGTGTTTGCGCACGTGTAGTGAACCTTACGTGAAGTTTGTTTCTGCGTAATGTATGTTATGTGTAGTGCCGCCATCTACTTTTCTAACTATGCGAGAACCTGTTGCTCCCGGCGGTGAAGCTTTTTTTCTAATATTTTTACACTTGGACGATAAACCCCCAGTAAATATGGCCGTTGACCCCTCCCCCTCAATTGGGAATCCACTGTATTAACACTGTAGCGAGGAGGAACAACAGAACCCAAGTCCTTGCAGTGAACAAAGTAAAACTTGGTTCCCTAGTCATGGTGATGAATATTCTATCGTAGAAGAATGGCGCCGCAAACAAGTAACATTTAACGACAAAGTAGTGTACAACGACAAATCATTCACTAGGTTGAATGATACTCTCACCAGTAGTAGAAGGTCATTATCCACTAAACTTCGAAGTGAGAGTCACCATGCTAATAGGACTATGGCAAAAACAAAGCCATCAAAGAATCATCGATACCGTTATTATAATTTTTGTGGGTCTACCAATGTAATGCCGGATCGTAGGTCGGTGCAGACTGGATTCAACCGCATTCAGAGAGAGGCGCACTGGCGGCGCCAAGAAAACCAGTGGCGTCATTCCAACCCATATATTTCCACTGAATATGGGCAGACGGGATGCAAGGCACGGCGGTGTATCAACTGTTGGATGATGAACATGGCACATCAGACGGCAATGGACATCAATCATAAGGTAATGGGCCTAAAATGCTCCTCACACCTGTTAGTGTGTGGCCGGCGTGGCCTAGTGGCCGGGAGTCGGAGTTGCTAAATGTGAAAAACAGTGTCTCTCAAAAGACTTATAATACCAAGTGAAACACTTTTGATGCTTCTAATGGACATCAATATCATTCAAATAAATCTTGATCGAGCCAAGGCGGCCAGCTACTTACTCGAAGTAACAGCAAATGGTCAAAATATCGATATTATGATGATACAAGAACCATGGGTTTGGCGCACGGAGCATGGCTATGAGCTAAAGGGTCTTCCGACAAGCTGGCCGCGGTGGTTATCGCAAAACGGTAAGGCTGCAATTGTCATTAGGAATACCTGTATCCATGGGGCTTCTTTGGAAACCAAGGAAAATTCAGTGGCAATTCAATTACATGTGGATGGAGAAGAACTTGTCCTAATAAGTTCTTACTCGTCCCCTTACAAGAACTTATACGAGGTCATACAAGAAATGGAGGAAATGATCACGAAGAACTCAAAACATAGAATCATTATATCTTCTGATTGGAATGGCCATAATAGTCTATGGGGTTATGATGATAATAATGAAAGAGGTCAAATGATACTAGATCTCATTCTGGCGAAAGATTTAATTTTGTTGAACGCCGATAATAAGACACCCACATATGGCCACACAGGAAGCTATGGATGGCCCGACTTAACCCTGACCAACTCTCCAGTGCTGGCACAAAATATAGAGTGGTACGTAGGGGAGGAGACGACACAGAGTAGTCATTCTTATATCCATATGTCTATAAAAACGACTACCATGACTACGACAAGAAGAAGCTATCGCACCACACAAAGAAGGCTCCAAAACTTTACAGGATATCTTAAAAATTGCATTCCAGACCAAATAGCTAATATTAAGAGGTGTTATACTTCACAAGACCTGGAGAAAGCGACGAAATCCTTGTTCCAAGTACTGACGACGGCGAGTGACCGGACACTTCTTGCAGCCGAGACCAATGACAGAGTCAATGACAAAAAGAATCAGTCGAAGTGGTGGAACAGAGAGTTAGAAATCGAAAGGAAACATTCAAGAGCCTTGAAGAGGCGTTTCCAGAAGGCATCAGAAGAGGACAAACCCAGGTTGCGGGCGATGTTTTGTAAACACCGGGCGATGTATACAAAAATGGTACGTAAAACTAAGATTGCGTCTTGGAGAAAGTCATGTGAAGATGCAACGGTGGTTTACGGCACCAACTATCGAGCAACAATGAAAAGTAAATCTTTTCCCCAAGTCATGATGGGGAAGACAGGTAATGAGACAATCCTAGAAGCGGCCACCCGACAACTTCAAACAATATATCCAGATGTCCCAGTCTCTTCAACTCAATCCACACAAGATTCTCATAAGGTAGCAGCACATCCTGACTCTCCTAGATATCGTGATAGACCAATTTCCAAATCAGAGATAAGAAGGATTATAGACAATTTAGACAATAACAAGGCGCCTGGATTGGATAGAGTGAATAATCGAATGACCAAGGCAATCAACAGATCCTTTCCAGATCTACTGCACACCTTATTCAACAAGTGCTACTCGATCGAATGTTTCCCAAGTCATTTTAAAATCGGAAAGCTCCTCTTATTTCTTAAAAGAGGCCGTAACCCCAATGACTTGAGGTCATATAGGCCAATATCTTTACTCTCCTCTGTTGGTAAAATATTGGAGCGAATTATAGTTCAGCGCATCATGTATTACACGGAAAGGGTTGACTGGTGGCACATTCATCAGTATGGGTTCCGACAAGGCAAATCAGCTGAGATGGCTTTGGAAGATATGATGGTAGAAATTAAGTCTCAGCGAGACAAAGGAAACGATGTAGCCGTCATATCTTTAGACATTGAAAGTGCCTTTGATAACATAAGGTACGAATCTATCCTTCGCCGAATCGTGGAAATGCCTGTCCCTCCACAGCTCAAGGCAATTTTGTGTGACATTCTTCACGATCGACAAGCTGCGATTGTGACTGACGCGGGATCGACTACTAAATATCTGCAAAAGGGAGCACCACAAGGGTCGTGCTCGGGTCCTCTTTTTTTTTTTTTTTTTTTTTTAATTAATTGGACAAAACAGAACACGTTACAAAATACACAAGAAAGACAGATGACAAAACAAAATACATAATAAATAAACAAAAATGGACAAATGGACATACATAAACACCCACTCTGTGACCCTCAAGGGACTACTTGTCCTTCCAGAAGGTCGAATAATTTGTAATATTATATTTCTATTTTTCAAGCAACTTTCATTATTGTTCTATTATCATAAACAAAAAAACAACAAAAAAAAAAAACATTAGTAATTTATGATCGTGTGCACGCACAATAATTGGATTTTTAAAACATCAAAAAAATATGTTGAAAATATTTAAAATTAAAACTAAAAATACATCTTGTTCGTAGTATTATCTCTTCAAATTGTGATTAGTGTTCATGAAAATTGTTGAAGATATAGATATTTATGTTAGATATCTCTATGCACAAAAATTAAACACGTATTGTAAAAATAAAATAAACGTATAGGTATTAGTAAATATTTCTATTGTATTATTGTTTCAAACACAATGCTCTTTGCAAAATCAAAAATATTATAATTCAATCTTTTATTAGTATAATTAGCAGTTTGGTATTTATTTAATACCTTTGGAGCAGTGTAACTAAAACTTTTTTTGAATAGAGTTTTATTTGTTTTTGGCACTTGATATTCCATACTTAATCTACTTGAAGATCTGTTTCGATTCTTTATTAACCATTCTTCATTTGCTATAACAAATTTTATTATTCTGTATATATAGTTTTGTCTTATGGATAATGCATGGCACTCAGTTTTGTTTTGGTTAGTGGGATTAGTTTTTATTGTGAATCTGATTTTATTATATATATTATCTAATTTATTTATGTTAGTATAATATGCACCACCCCAGGCACAGATTCCATACGTTACAATTGAATATATCCATGCATAAAATATATCTTTAAAAAATTTTTCATCTATTGCATTTTTAAGTCTATACAATACCGCTGCAAAAGTTCGAATTCTTTTAGTTATTTTTCCACAATGCAAATTCCATTTTAGGTCGTCCTGTATTATTATGCCCAGATAATTGTAGTCGAAAACTCTGTTTATTTCTTGGCAGTTACAGTATGATATGCTATGAGTAGGGGAATGGTTATGAATTTTTATATGTATATTATTAAAATTATTTATGTTTTTTGTCTTTAAGCAAAAATATTTAGTTTTTTGAATATTTATTTGCAGTTTGTTTTTACTTAGCCAACTATTTATTTTGAAAAGGTCTTCTTCTACTTTTTTTAATAAATTTTCCATTTCCATCTCTTCTACATACAGTACTGTATCATCGGCAAAAGATATTAAGTTTCCATTTAGTTCTAGTTTACAAAATTCGTTTATATATATGAGGAAAAGTACAGGTCCCAGAACTGATCCCTGAGGTACGCCTTTTTTTACTTCCAAGAATGTACTAATTTTTTCATTTATTTTAACTGCTTGTTGTCTATTGTAATAATATGTTTCAAACCATTTCAATATATTACCACGGATGCCAGCTGAGTAAAGTTTCTTAGTTAGGATATTAAGGTCAACGTAATCAAAGGCTCGTTTAAGATCTAGGAATACGGTTATTGAGTATTTGTTTAAGTTATATCCATTGTTTAAACGATTACATAAATCAATTATAGCCATTTCTGTATTTTTTTTCTTTTGGAATCCGTATTGGTTGGTGGCAAAAATTTTTTGATGATTTAAGAAATTTAGAAGTTGTTTTTTCATACATTTTTCCATAACTTTTGAAAAAACAGGTAGAATAGAAATTGGTCTGTAATTTATTAAATCGGTTGCATCTCCTTTTTTGTAAATTGGATGTACCAAGGAATATTTGAGTGGGGACTAGTAATGGAATCTAGTTCTCGACGAGCTGTTGAAAATGGAGTGGCCAGCCAATATCCGTGTCCAGGCCTTTGCCGATGATATACTTGTTATTGCGTCTCACCAGTTGATCAAAGGAACTGCAGAGCTAGCGGAAAAGGCGCTCCAATCCATCACAAATTGGTTATTATCCCATAGCCTTTGCCTGTCGGCGAGCAAAACGAGATTTCTCTGGATCTCAAAGAAGCGCCCCCCATCGATTTGGATGATTTGAAAGACAATAAAAAGAACTACGGTATTGCAGTATCTAGGAGTTTCCATTAGCCAAGATCTCAAATGGGAGTCCCATATCCAGAAAATGAAGGATAAAGTTGCTGCTACCCTGCAGAAGATGCGACTTATGGCCGGAGCAAAGTGGGGCATTAATCAAGAAATGCGCAGAATCCTCTATTTGACGGTGGCAGAGCGAACTATGGCTTACGGTGCGTCAATCTGGTGTGCATCGCCTCAGGTACAGCTTTCAAACAGACTGAACTCAATTCAGAGAGGATACCTGTTGTACACCTCAGGAGCTTATAGTACAACCCCGACAAATGCTCTCCAGACTATCTTGGGCCTCCCTCCGTTGAGCCTTAAAATGGAGTTTCTAGCTAAGTCGGCTCGCCTACTCCAGCTCCGCAAGACAGTCTCAACGACGGAAAATACATTGGATCCTCAGGCATATGAACGAAAAATAAAGGGTTGGTCATCCCACCCGTCATTCGGGCTGCGGAACAGCCAAATACGTTTTGACGAACCAGAAAACGAAGGTGAGCTGCTTCAGTCATCCACACTTATATACTACACGGATGGATCAAAGTCGGAAAAAGGGACTGGAGCAGCATACGTTAAGACTAAAGGTAAACAAGTAATAGCCCGATGGTCGGTCAAGCTAAAGGATGATAACTCAGTGTTTCAGGCTGAGCTTTTCGCCATCTACAACGCAGTCTTAGATGCTTCTTTACATCGAAAAGCTGCCCTAATTAGATCTGACAGTCGCTCTAGCATACTGGCGGTCTCTAATCCTCAGTCTAGTCATGAAATGGCTAGGACAATAAGACAGCTTCTCTGCAATCACACCAGAATAAGCCTCTCTTGGGTAAAAGCACATATAGGCCAATGGGGTAATGAATTGGCGGATACCACGGCGAAGGAAGCTACCGAATGCGAAATCATTACAGGTGATCTGCTGCTTCCCGCATCACACGCCAAAGCAATCCTATGGAAGGATCTAATGAATAAATGGCAACAGAGGTGGGATGACAACGCAGAGCCCGGTCGATCAACTCATAGGATCCTGCGACATGTAATGCCTCGGAACCATAAATGGTCACGTGAGATGATTATGTTCGTAACGGGCCATGGTCCATTTCCGGCTAACCTTCATAGGTTCAAATCAATCCCCAGTGATAAATGCTCATGTTTGGCCATAGGCACGCCTCTTCACTACGCAACTCTATGCCCCAAGTCAACGGCTTTCCACTTCAGAGAGCCAGCTGAACATCTGCGAATACCTTGGCTTGAGTGCATCCTGAAGCGGGAAGATTCGAAAAGTAAAATACGTAAACTGGTCCGCTTTCTAGAGCAGCACCCTGAGGATATCAGAACTACAGTCCCGGAGCCAGAACCAGATAGAGAGCCACCTATGCCAGTTAGGAGATCCACTAGACTACGACGTCAACTACACCCAGACAGCGATCTCGTACATCTGTTTAGAGAAGAGGAAGAAGAAGAGGAGCCTGAGTAAGTCGAGAATAGTTTGATCCACGCTGGCTTATCGAAAAGCTGGATACAGGCAGCAATTACTGACGAATGTCTTTGGACTAAATCAAACTACACGGTGCAGCGATTAGATCAACCCAGCAGTAGATTGACAGCTTTCATTGATGTGATAGTTACTGATCCAATGGAAATCCCTGAAGAGAAGCAGATCAAATTTTATCAAGAACTATTCCCGATTATGACGATTATTATGAGATTTATAACCTGTGATTTACAATTGTGATTTATTTACAGAATCACCATTTTTCGATTACAAATTTTATACTTGTTTACTGGCGAGGTGCGTAATGGCACCTGCCCAAGTATGTAATATATCTTTCTCAAGATCAATAAATGGTTAGGTTTCCCCGGAGGCACCCGAGTCCCCAGGGACAATGTGCTTATATCACTGAGTGTGACAGAGCCTGGGTGTCTCTCGGTTCCTATCACTATCACTATCACTATCACTGTATTAACATATGCACCACTGGAGATACGACCCTACCTTCCAAATTTCACGCGACGTGGCGTGAGGCGCTGAAGTAGAGACGTTAGTCGCCTCCGTTAACTTCAGCAAATGGCCTTCAAGTAGGACGGGGGTATGGAGATTTATTTATTTATTTACCCATCTCAACAGGCTGAGCCCCAAGGGCGTCGGAAATGTTTCGAAACTGTGGGTGCTCGTCTTTAATTTTATATCGGAAATTTTAATTTCTGGATCAATTCTGGAGGTGCTCGGATCCATGCCACAAATTACCGTGGGTGCTTGAGCACCCACAGCACCCCCGGCTCCGACGCCACTGCTGAGCCCAATAACAGCGATGGGAAACACGGACATAAGAATACGAAAAATACAAGTAATGAAAATCAATAGAAAAACACTTAAATTAATAATAACAATGCATCGAATTTTGCACGTTAAAAATAAAATCATCAAAAAATATAAAATACAAAAATATATACGCGCAACGGAAACACACATCGAGAATTCAATATGAGGAAGACAAATGAGAAAACCAGAAAACATATACAAATTCCATATAGCACTTAGTAGTAAAACATGGAATCCTTGTGAATAATATCTGGGAATTCACCCGTATTATAATCTTTGCATGCCCGCAAAATTGGTGAGGCATTTAAAATTTTCGTGCGTGCACGAGGTAAATAAAGAACATTTCGGGAACTATGAACCCGTCGCTCGCGAGATGGCACGGAGATATTAATTAGGCTCGTCAGATAATAGTCATCGATTCTGCCGTGAAGAACTTTGTGAATGAATGGTAGATCTCGCTTTGTACGTTTGCTATCGAGAGATGCCATCTTGAAAAAAAGGAAGATCCGAAGTAGGCTGCAGTTGACTACTGTAGTGGTGGGTTGGTAAGATATGGAGTTAGGGAAAATGGGAAGAGTTCAGGATACATGGGTTCAAACCCGCCCACCTCCAGATAATTACACTTTTTGCCGCTGTGGTGGTCGAGTGGTTATAGTGACGGACTCGCGATGCGAGGATCCGGGTTCGAACCCCACAGTGGTGGTCGGCTGAAGTTGGTTTTCTGTGGTTCCCAACTTCAAGGCGCAAATGCGAGCCGATCTCCCCGTTAAAAAGTCTCGCCACAGAGAGCAACAGTCCTACAACGATAAATCATTCAATCATAACACTTCACTCATAGTTAGAAAAACTGGTGACAGATGGCAGCACTACACATAACAAGCATTACAGAGAAACGAAAAACTTCACGTCAGGTTTCACTACACGTACACGCACACATTCCCGCATGTACCGATGCGTTGGGGGTTCCACGGGGGGGGGGGTGCATGTGTGGTGTAGCAGTAGTGGGTAGGGCCTCCAAAAAATGGCTCGGAGATCCGTGATGTTCTCAAGTCAGCTACCTTGTTGGGCAATTTGCCTGTTGTGGCGTTGTATTTGTATTTGTATCCGGGACATTCACACCAAAAGTCTTCCGGAATAATGACCTCAAAAAAACTTTTTCTGTACACGTTCAATACGTACGCTCGTCACTGCAGGAATATGGTCCCATATCACTGAGCGATGCTCAAGTGAGGGTAAGACATATTCGCGCGAAATACAGTCGTACCATCGCTGGAACTGAGGTGAATGGCCAAGACGACCTAACGAGAAAGCCAAGTGACTTGTTGGACTTTGACAAGATACTTTCCGTGTGATCGCTGAAGTTCAAATCACTCTTGCAACTTACACCTAAATCCATTACCATGCTCTTTCTTTCTATAGTTGCTGTATCTACGCTGTGATTCGTAAAGCAATGGATGAAATTTTCGCGTGAATGAAACGACACTGCACTTTGAAACATTTTCAGACCGAGATTGTTGTCACGACACCAATCATTCAGGCGGAATATATCATTTTGAAGAGCCAAGCAGTTTCCTATGGATTGAATTGATCGATGAAATTTTAGGTCATCAGCGAACATGAGGCAACGGCTATTTTGAAGATACAATGGTTAAGTCATTTACAAAGATGAGAAAAAGTAACGGACCAAGATTGGACCCCTGAGGAACACCAGACGTGCTTGTATATGGTTTAGAAAGATGTCCTGGTGGCAGCCTAACGATGTTAGTTCTGTCAATCAAATAGAGATAGAGATGACTGGCTTTTTTTCTCAGCCCAATACATCAGGAAAATATGAAATTTTCTGGATGTTATGCCGAGGTGGACTCGGAAAGAAAAGTTCATCTGGTCTCCGCAACCCCCCCCCCCCCCCCAGGAATCGAACCCAGGTCCTCTTGTCCTAGGTCTCCACCTGGGGCCATTTGATGAAGTTGAGTGAGGCTACTAATGCCTCTACCTCAGCGCCGCACTTGTTACTTGGAACTCTAATTTGAGTACTCTTTGCACTTTTTAAAACGAATACTTTGCATCTTTTAAAACGGATATTTTGCACTCTAAAATGGATTCTTTGCACTTATATTTAAAGTGCAAAGTATCCATTTTATAGCGGATATCATCCGAACTAAAGCTCAGTTTATTCCATCCCTTTAAAACTCTTATGTTTAACCACGACCGAATTGAGAGTCTCTGGTTATTATTTAATAGTTATAATTTAAAAATTAATTAATTAATTAATTTAATCCGAACAGTAAAAGCCCGTTTTAGAGAATCAATTAACCAGCGTGTTCCTCTCTCACTGAAACTTATTAATTAATAATCATAACTCATTAATAATTAACTGACCGCATATATCATGTTATAATATCAATTCTTTTGCGTCGTTCTTTAAGACGTGTGCTATCACTATCGCACTACTAGTCGCAGGGGTTTAGAGGATCGTCCCACCAAAGGTGCTTGCAAAGCGCACTTGTTCGATTTGCGAGATATCGGAGGTTTGACTCCCGGCGAAGACCGGATGACTTTTTCTTCCCGAGTTTAACCTCGGCACAGTTCCCAGAAAATGCCTATTACCAGTTGAAAATCTTTGTTATAGAGGGGAGGCCCACGAAAAACCCGGCTATAGTTCCATAAAATATTCAGCAAATTTCTCAATCATCGAATCTCATGAGCAGTACAGATTTATGTACACAACAACACATGGGGGGCAACAAAATTAGTACTATACTATATTACAGACGGGAAAAAGGTGGGGTTCCTCTCTTGAAAGAAAAAGGAACCGAACACGCAGAATGAATAATAGCGTTCAAAGCACACGGAAGAGGGTTGAGTTCGCTTGTGTGTGTGAGTGAGAGATACCCACCATGGAACGCGCTCGTTACTATTTTAGAACCCTAATTCTGCGTCATCCGGGACGCTGCTGATGCTATATATGAGAGAGGAGTAAGTAATATTCTCACCTCTCTCTCTCTCTCTCTCTCACACGTTGTGTAGCATCTTTAGTTTTCTTTTTTTACCATTTTCACATTTATAAATATATATATAATTTTTTTTCTTCTTTTCCTGACTGTCAGAAAGAATCCCTAGAGAATCTCTCTCTCTAGGTACCTTCAGAATGAAGAGCAAAAAAGGTAGATATTCTGAGGAAAAAAAGGAGAGAGATGCAGTATTTAAGACGTTTATTTCTATATCGCTCCCGCGGTGGCCCTTTATATATTTTTATTTTACGGAACACGTTCCGGGGAAAAAAATAATAATAATAACCGTCCCGTGGAGACGGTGACGTCTACGTTACAAGGAACGTTGCATGTAGTGGACAGCGAGGTGACCGTAAGAAATGTGGAAATGTGGTATTCTGTCTTGCGACGCACGTATTTCAGAAAGAGTCTGTTATTTCAAGTATTATCTCCGGAATATTTCAGAGTACTTTATTTTTTGCGAGAAATTTTTTTAACTTATTTACGGTCTTCTAACTGAACATGATGACATTCGAGAGGCTGGAGGGTTTTAAATGCTATTTATTATTATTATTATTATTATTAAACACTCGCCGAAAACAAGACAATAAATCTAACAATAAAATTACAAAAAGACTAAAAACACAACATTGAGCACATAACGTTATGTGCTCCCAAGGGACAGCAGTTCTTCCGGGGGCGCAGAGATATTAAATACTTGTCATTCGCCGCTGTCGATCGTTAGATCAAGTGCTGCCCATATTTGTGCATTTTATAAGTAAAATGATGATATAATTCTATATTTTTGCCTTAATACATATATAAAAAAATTGGTTATATAATCCTGCTTATATGCATAAAACAGTGTGATACAAATACACCATGTACAAAACATTTCATTTTGGAAAGTGAATGAATACGTACATCATATGCACATGATTTTTTTTCAGAATTAAGAATAGACTGAAACTAAGAATATAGGAAAGCAGAAATTGATTGTGAAAAAACCAGTATGAATGGTATTGCAATTTTTTTAAATCATGGCGGAGGGGGGTGAACGCGCAAATTTTCATTAAAAACCAAGAAATATGGTGACAATTAAGAGAAGGGTAGAAAAGAAGGCGGAAAATCAGGAAAATACAACAGGGAGAGGGGTAGAAATTTAGATGAGAGCAGGAAGAGCGGAAGATCAAAAAAGGAGGGGGGGGGAAATAGAGCAGATATCCAGAAAAGTGCAAGGAATGGGGTAGAAATTTTAAAAATGAGCAGGAGCCATTCAGATAAGGAAGGGGTGGGGGGGGGCAGGAAATCTGAAAAAAAAATGCAAGAATGGAGCCGAAGTTTGGAAAACAGCAGTAGGAGAAGCAATTCAGAATAGGGCGAAGGAGGCAAAAAATCATAGAAAATTCAAGAATTGGGCAGAAAATAATTTAAAACAAAATGGGGGAATGGGATGAAATCAAGAATAGAGCAGAAATTCAAAAAGGAGTGGGGGAGAAGAGAAGCAATTCAGAATGAGGCAAAATGGCCTGAAAATCAGAAAAAATGCTGGAATGGTGCAGAAATTTGAAAAAAAAAAAAAAAAAAACAGGAAAAGAGAAGCAATTCAGAATGTGGCAAAAGGATTAGAAAATCAGATAAACACGCGAGAATTGCGCAAAAAAACCGGAAAAAAGCAAGGATGGACGCTGAAATTTAGAAAACAGCAAAAGGAAAAGCATAGAAATAGGGCAGAGGGTAGAAAGTATATAGAGGAAAATGGAGCAGATACAAGCCCGTAACTAGGCTGGGGCAGCCAATGCAATGACCTAGAGGCCCCAACCAAATGGGGACCCCAGAAAAAATATACACTTATTTGTTGCATAATGACAACCCTTTACGGGGGGGGGGGGGGCAAGAAAATGTCTGTCTCGGGGCTCCAAGAAGGCACGCTAATGCCCTGAGCAAATGTCCAGAAAAATGCAAAGAATGCTACAGAAATTCAAAAGAAAACCTGGAGGAGAAGCAATTCAGAACAAGACATTTCAGAGAGGGGAGAGAAAATCGGAATAATGCTATTATACGAATTGTGAGCCGAAATATTCTGAAAAGAAAAAAAAGAACTGGCAGGGAACAGAAATTTGGAATAGGCATAAAGAAATCAGAGAAATCTAAGAAAATGCGAGGGATAAGACAGGGAACTCAGAATAGCGCAAAAGTGGGTAGAGGAAAATCAGAAAAATGCAAGGGATTCGGAAAAGCGGGTGAAAAATGTCGGAAGGGCCAAAAATTCCTGCGGAAATTCGGAATGTCCAATAAAACACGTGCATATGGACAACGCATTTATTTCTCTCAGACAAAATATGATCAGCATTTAACCGTAACATCTACAGCAGCAACTTTCTTTCAGCGCCATCTATCTCCCTCAAGTTGAAGTAGAGTCTTAAAAAAAAAAGATCCTATCTATGACCGGATTTGATCGTGGGAATCGGTGGTCATTGGGAACGGAACCTTCACCAATTGAACGGGCTGGCCTCCATATTCAAGTTATTTGCGGGGAAAAAAAAAATCTTAAATAAATTTGCTAAAAGACAAAAAAGAAGAATCCTTTCACCGAAATCTGAAAGGTGACATTCATCAGCGCTGAAGAAAAGAAAAAAAATCGTAAAAGAAAGGGCACAAAAATCTTTTTAATATATATTTTTTCTTCTCGTTATTCTCAGATCTGATCCATGGATCAGCTTGTTTTATGAGTAACGCATCAAGGGCATTATACATCACTGGTGTAAAAATTAAAGGGGGGGGGGGGGGAAAGGGGAAAAAAAAAACTCATGATAATTATTATCTCGTTCAGGATCTCAGCATTTCAAGCTTAAATGAATCCCTACGAACAAGACAATCATTATGGAAAATAATAATAATAATGAAAGAAAAAAAAATGGGATAAAATCGCATATTTCTCTTAAAATCCCTAAAGAAGAAAAAAAAAAGCTTTCTCTTTTTTTTTTTTGTAATAATCTCCTAAAGAAAATTTCGTTTTCGGATTTTTTTTTTTTTTTACGAGAAAATTTTCGCATTGCGAGTAATGAATCCGATCATTAAGTGCATTACTACGGACGTTAATGCCGATCATTTCTGGAATTTACGACTTTTTTTTTTTATCTTAAAAAAGATGCGATTTTTCTCAATTTCCCCCCCCCCCCTCTCGTTTTTATCTCTATGATGATTATCAATTTGATGCGATCCCATTTTCTTTACTTATCTTACGATTTTTTTTACGGTAATTTTCTTATTTATAAACGGACCTAAGTCTTAGGGAGTGGGGGAAGGTATAAGAGACAGAGAAAGCTTGACGACTTTCTCTCAGAAAGAAATGATTAGTAAAATAATAAATAAATATGATGAAAATGTGATCGCGAAATTAATTTTCTTTTACGTTGATATCGAATCAATCATTTTCTTCCGATGGATTACGATTCCATCAGTTCGGATTCACCCTTCTTTGACATGGAAATTATTTCGTAATTTTAGAATCATTATAGACGGGATGCTTTCATCATGAGAGAATACGAGAGGCCACACTCCCCTTCGTTTTTCAAGGCAGAAGCACCGACACTAGGAAAATATTGGGGGTGGGGGGGGGGGCTAATGTTTGCCGGACCTCCCGTTTATACGGGACTCGAGGACGTCTTACGTGGGGGGGGGGTGCATTAAATTGTGCGTCCATATGTTATTTCTAATTGCGAAAAATTTGCCGTTTTAACAAAAATTTTAGATGTGGCCCTACTGCATTACATATGCGATATTATGATATACATCCTTGTGTATATACGTGTTCCTTTTCTTTCCTTTGTGTTCGTTGAAAAACCGACTATCGTTGGTCCGGTTAGAACGGCTAAAAAAGGATTAGTTCGTCGTTCACAACAACGTGCAAATTACTATACAACTATAACCCACTATTACAATTACAACCAATTACGAATGCTTACATAACATTACATGATACGCTCCCTGATGTACACGCGATTTATGTTTGTTTGTCATTGGTCAATGTTACCTTTGTTACATCAATTTGTTTTATCAATGTTCGTACACATTGATAAACCTCACCTAATCTTTGTATACATTGATTAATACCCTCTGTGTTTAAGGGGGTTGGTGCACGCAAATTTTCCAAAAACCACATTTTCCAATTTTTAAATACTATGAAATTTTCTGCGTCAAACTGTGTTTAAGTTTTTGTTCTACCTGTATTAAAAATAATTTTAATGTATTTTTACATTAATTGCTGGCAGGCGCTACACATGCTAATGTTTTTCACTAAAATGCGTTTTTCTCAAAACTATGTTTACTGTTAGATAAGGAACATTTTTTTAAACACCGCTCATTCAAATGTCATTAAACTTTGTGTGCCTCTCAACACTGTAGTGTTACATACTTTAACACGAGCTTTTAGGGTTTTAATTGTTGGTTGTTTTTTTATCGAAATTTAACTCCAACAACATGCAATTTTTTCAAAAATCCTCAAAATTTACCCATATTTTGTGCCATAAAATTTTTTTAAATAATTTTAATAAAAAATCCTCGTATTAAAGTGTGTAACACTACAGTGGGTGCGAGACACATACAGTTTCAATACATTTGAATGAGCGGTGTTTAAAAAAATTTTCCTTATCTAACAATAAACATAGTTTTGAGAAAAACGCGTTTTAGTGAAAAACATTAGCATGTGTAGTGCCTGCCAGCACTTAATGTAAAAATACATTAAAAATATTTTTATTACAGGTAGAACAAAAAACTTAAACACAGTTAGACGCAGAAAATTTCATAGTATTTAAAAATTGAAAAATTTGCGTGCACCAACCCCCTTAAATCAATTAATCTCATCCTTTATAGAGAGAAACGATGTCACTCTCCGCTTTTCATACGAAGTACGAAAGCCTGGATAGCCAAGCGGAGATCGAGATGTTGTTGGGAAAGAAAATTCACATTCTTCTGTGGGGAATCGAACCACCAATCTCTCACTGTCCGGGCGAGCGTTCTAAACATTGAACTACAGAGGACAGACATTAGAACACTCGCCCGGACAGTGAGAGATTGGCGGTTCGATTCCCCACAGAGGAATGTGAATTTTCTTTCCGAACAACATCTCGATCTCCGCTTGGTTATCCAGGATTTCGTACTTCGTATGAATCTCATCCTTGTTTATATTGATTAATCTCATTCTCTCATCCTTGTTTACATTGATTAGTCTCACTTTTTTACATTGATTAGTCTCACTTTTTTACATTGATTAGTCTCACTTTTTTACATTGATTAGTCTTACTTTTTTACATTGATTAGTCTTACTTTTTTACATTGATTAGTCTCACTTTTTTACATTGATTAGTCTTACTTTTTTACATTGATTAGTCTCACTTTTTTACATTGATTAGTCTCACTTTTTTACATTGATTAGTCTCACTTTTTTACATTGATTAGTCTCACTTTTTTACATTGATTAGTCTCACTTTTTTACATTCATTAATCTCATCTTTTTTCACATTGATTATACAAATAATATAAATAACACTAAGGCCACAACAAGCACATTTCCCAACGAGGTGGCTAAAAAAGATGTTAATAAAAATTATGGATGTCAAATATAAACAAAATACAGCAACCCAATATAAAAGCAAATAATCCGAAAGAAAAAACTAATAATTAATAATATGCATAACAAATAAACAATACACTCCCACAAAAAATTTTTATGGTTGTCTTATCTAAGTAGGATACCTTCTCGATTTATACCACTATGTTTATCGTACTTATTTTAAAACGTATTAATTGTGTTTGAATTCACGACCCCCAAAGGTTTCTAGACGGTGTATTGGTCCATCCTATATCCATCCCGCTGAAAATTTTAAACACTTCAATCATACCCCTCCACTCCCGACACCTGCGTTCCTCCAATGTAAACATATTTAAGAAATCAAGTCTTTCTTCATAGCTCAAACCTTGCATGTCAACAGGAGCATGCGTAGCTCTTCACTGCACCCCCAACCAAGTCCATGTCCCTCTGGATATGGTCTCCAAAAACTCAATGAGAATTCCCAAACCAGTGACCAGTTGCACCCGGGATAGTAATACCATTCTACGCTTAAGTGAAACGTGTGTGTTGTTCGAACCAAATTGAGCGACCATCATCAACACTAAAGATCATGCTCATTTATTAGCCCATGCGGCCATCATATTCAAGAGGGGGAGGGAGTGATAAAAGCTACTGGTTTAACATAGGATTCTATGGGTTCACTTGAGTGGGGGGGGGGGATGAGAGAAAAAAAATCTATAAGAGGGGGGCGATGGAACAATAAGTTTGGGAAACTATGGTCTGGAGCATCTCCCTATCGTTTGAATTCCTGACTACCCTCATCAGCTTCACGCCCTCTGTGAATTTACTAACAATCCCATCGATACCTTGATCGAGTTTATCGATAAAAACTGAGAAGGTATGGGCCCAAGGACACTTCCTTGAGAGAGAGAGACAGTGCCGTCTTAAGGCATGGGCCCACCCGGGCACGGCCCGGGGGCCTCACAAAAATGAGATCTGGTTGAAATTTTTCAGAATTTGCCTAGTAGGGCCTCAGAAAAATCACTTGGCACGAGGGCCCATGATGCTCTTAAGACGGCCCTGGAGAGAGAGGCTCCACTCTTCATACCTGTAAATTCAGAAAATTCCCTGTTCACCACAACCCGTTGTGACCTATCTCTCAACCTTGATTCTATCCAATTCAACAAGTTGCCCCAATCCCAATCTCAAGCAAACGCTTCAAGAGTTTACCATGTTGGACCCGATCAATCTCATCTTGGATCGATTAATCATCGATCAACCGATGAAATGTCCATCGATGAAAAATCCATCAACCCGATTAATCCCACCTTCGTGTACATTGATTTAATTTCACCTTTGTTTACATTGATTTAATCTCACCTTTGTTCACATTGATTAATCTTGGATTAAGCCCACATTGGTTAATCACACTGATTAATCTCATCTTTTTTTTACATTGATTATCCCCATGTTTGCTTACATCGACCAATCACAGGTGTATTTTTTCATTGGTTATCCGCACGTTCGTTAACATTGATTAATCTCATCTTTGTTTCCACTGATTAACCACAAGTAGGTTTACATTAATAATCCACACGTTCGTTCACATGGACCTCATGTTTGTTTACGTTGATCAATCTCACGTTTCTTAACATTGACTACCCGCGCACAATCATTCACATAGACCTTTCTCCACACGTTCATCCACGTTGAGATCAATCTCATACTTCTTTAAATTAATTATCCACACGTTCGTTCACGTTTATAATCGACGTGTTCAATTACACAAATTATTCTCACGTTTGTTTCAATCATGTTAACTCTGATTACTCTCGTGTATATTTGCTATGATTATTTTCAGGTTTGTTTGCATTGATTAATTTCATTTTTGTAAACATTTTGATTATCTACGTTCACTTATACTCACATTTCTTATAAGTTCACTTAATATTACAACGATTATTCTCATGTTTGTTTACGCTCGACGTTTTCATTCACACGAGCTTTCACATTGATTTACCTCGTGTTTGTTTGCATTGGCTTGAATATATTGATTATTAGTATGTTTGTGTACTCGTATGTCTCTGTTTAGCAACAGACTATAACGCCTGTTGAGAGGAGAAATACTCGTAAATAAACCAACACCCGCCTAAAAAAAAGTAAAGTGTTTCGTTTGTGTGATGTAAAAGAGTATCTTAGCGATATAAACTGCAGCATTTGGCATCTTGATTTTCCTCTTCCACTTGTGAACAGCTCTCCCAGCAGCTGACATTGCCACCTTTTCATTCCTAAGATATCGAAAAGAATATTTTATTTCGGGAAACCTTTTCCTCCTTTTCCGAACACATGCATTTGGTGTTTGAAAGTTCAGAAATTTTTGATATCGAAAGTTGAGATCGATTCTATTCTCTTTTCAGATAGGAGCTTGGTTATCGTGGAAACAGTTGATAGTCCTTTTTTTTTCGAAGTGGGGTCCAAAGATCCACGAGGGACCAACTTCTTTGCAAAAGTAAAGAAAATACAAATAAGTCGGAAAGAAAGTTTTTTGTACCTCTAAAACGACGAAGATATATATTCTACTTTCATTTTTCTAAATCGATTTTTAAGTGCACGTGATGCACAGAGTTGTTCTTCAGTGTTTCATAGTTTGTGGTATGTGTACCCCCGTACACATACGCACACATGCAGGGGGTACGTGAAGGGGTCACTCAATGGTAAGCAAAAAATAATTAGCGATGGAAGGAAAAACTAGCAAAGTAAGGAAATTTTTTTTTTCTAGAGTACGTAAGCTTAGCACGCCTGTCTGGCATTTCTAGAAATACGCAAACCTTCTACACATAAGAGAGGCCATTCAAGTATTACGTAAGCAGATTTTCAGCCATTTATGACCCCCGCCCCCCCTTTCTGTCAGCAAAATTTCGTCAGCAGCTTAGAATATTTCATGTCTTCAAAAAGGGGTGGTTGATGACGTAAGCAACCTTCAAACCCCCCCCCCCCCCGTCAACAAAAGTCAGCAAATCCGAACCCCCTCGATGCTGACGTAATACTTGAATGAGCCCTAAGGACTACGCAAACCTCCCACACATTTCAAAGACTACGCACACAACTATGACATTTCCAGGAGCGAGCAAACATCCTTCGTATTTCAAGGGATTCGCACGCCTTCACAGCATTTCTAGAAGGAGTAAGAAAATTGCTTCCCTTCTCCCTTTGCATTTCAAAAGTTTCATACGCTTTGAATTTATTTCTAGGATTGATCAAACCTTCGCATTTCAAGGACGATTCGGTTACCTTTAACTCATTTCAGACGGTCCATACTACTTGAACTCATTTCCAGGAGTGAGTAAACCTCCTTCTCGTTTCTTGGAGGGAGCAAACCTTCTTCGCATTTCTGGGAGTGAGCAAACCTCTTTCGTATCTCTAGGAGAGATCTAAACTTTTTTTGCATTTCTAGGAGTAAGCACTAATACTTCGCATTTCAAGGGTCCGTGAGTCTTGAACGCATTCATAGGAGTGACCAAACCTACTTCACATTTCTAGGAGTGACCAAACCTCCTTTGCATTTGTAGGTTTTAGCACAGCTTCTTCGTATTTCAAGTTACTCATACGCCTTGAACTCATTTCTAGAATTGAACAAACCTCTTTCGCATTTCAGGCAGTCCTTACGCCTTAAACGCATTTCTGTATGGGGGGGGGGGTGTAATTATGCAAGCCTCCTGCGCATTTCTAGGAGCTACTTAACGCATGGTAAGTTGGAGGAACACTGGTCAGAATCACCCAGCTAGTGAACCAACAAACTGCACCTCCCGTCACCAAACTCTTAATGAAGTTTCTGGTCATGCATTTCTTTGTAAATACGATTCAGGGCTATTCCCTCTATGGGACTACAAAAAAAAATCAATTAACGAACATCATAGATAGATTTTTGAGGTGTCGTCACTCCTCTCTAATCTCCATCAATGCGCTTCCCGGGGATGATCCCATTTACAAAAAAATCCACCAATACAAATACAGTACAATAAATAATCCTTTGACGTGCGTTAATCCGTCGGTTTACAGTTGATTAATTCAATGCACGACGGGAATGTAATTCATCTGTCAATGACTCTGGTATCATGTAAAAAAAAAAAAAAGAATTAATAAAATATTAAAAACGAAAAACGCATGTGCGTCTTCATTGAATGGAATGTACTACACGGGAAGTACGGCGCATGTTTTTTTCATGATCACAGAGAGGTGGCACGAGTGTGACGAGGAGGAGGAGAAAGCGACATGAATTAATATCGCACGGGACACAATGGAATAAATCATCACCAATTAAGGGGAACGAATTTTGTGTAGTGGCTGCTCATGCATGTACTGAGATCATGTTCGGGATAATAACGGGATCGTGCCAGCCCTCCTCTCTCCCCCCCCCCTTCTCCGCCCTCTACATTCCTACACTCTGTCCAGTCCGTCCTGGAAGAATGAGTGACATGGCGGCCAACACACACACATTATGTACACACACACACACACACACACACACTCGCAAGAGTAATACGAGTGCTCTGCCGTGAAACGAAAAATGAATCTGATGTATAATGGATTATTTGTTGGTTGGAGATTTCTGTAGGATTTCCCCCCCCCCCGTTTTTATTCCCTTGACTATATTGTTCTTCTTCCCATTAATATAACGGTACATATAATGGATTCCTTACTTCCGATATTAAAACACATTAATGTACACCTGTGCTCATTTCAACATGTCTTTTATACGAGTTGTTCTACTTGTATCTCGGGGGTGTGAAGCTTGTTTTCCTGATTCTGTCCCCGTTTTTTTTTCCCCTCTCCTATCTGACATTCGATTGCATATATATGGGATTCCTGGAATATTTACGGTCGTGGAACCCTTGGGAAATGAATATTAGAATTTGAATATGTCTCTCTCTCTACACCCGTTTCTTGGTATAGAGGTATTTTTAGCGGTGCCGCGCGTAAATTTCTAGAACGATGGTGAATACCCGTGACTTCCTTGCCCCTTACGATGAAATACCCGCTACTTTCTTGGCCTTATAATGATATGAATACTCGCAATTTTCTTGTCTTTATGAAGAAATACCTACCTGTGACTTCCTTACCATTAGGATGAAGCATCCGTGACTTTTTCACCCTTTTGATAGAATGCTCGCGACTTTCTTGCTCTTATGATGAAATACCCGCGACTTTCTTGCCCTTATGATGAAATACACGTGACTTTCTTGTCCTTACGATGAAATACACGCGACTTTCTTGCCCTTATGATAAAATACCCGCGACTACCTTCCCTTATGATAAAATACCCGCGACTACCTTCCCTTATGAGGAAATACCCGTGACTTTCTTGCCCTTATGATGAAATACCCGCGACTTTCTTGCCCTTATGATGAAATAACAGTATCCTCTTGTTCTGATGATGAAATACCAGTGTCCTCTTGTTCTGATGATGAAATACCAGTGTCCTCTTGTTCTGATGATGAAATACCAGTGTCCTCTTGTTCTGATGATGAAATACCAGTGTCCTCTTGTTCTGATGATGAAATACCAGTGTCCTCTTGTTTTGATGAAGAAGCACCAGCGTCTCCCTTACCCTTGTGATAAAATAGACCCGGCTCCTTGTCGTTAGGATGAAATAACCGATACTTCCTGTCCTTATATGATGAAATGAACACGACTTTTTCTTTTACCGTTCTCACAATAAAATACGCGCGACTTCATTGTCCTTATGATGAAATAAACTTCCTTGTCCTTATGATGAAATAAACTTCCTTGTCCTTATAACGACATAAACCTCCTTGTCGTCATGATGAAGTAAGAAAGTAAAAAAGATTTGCACAGTTGAATGACGCCTTTTTTTTTCTTCAAAGTTATAATCGAAGAACCGACTTCAGGGGTCGTGACACTCCAGAGCTATACAAGTAGTGGCCAGGAAAAGTCCAATTCCTACTGAAACGACTCTCGGCGATGCCCCTAGGAGCTAAGACTTACACTTTGAGATGCCCCCAGCACAGCCAAGACTTACACTTTCTGAACTACTGACTTACAGTACGTATCATTTGCCCTTGACCTACTTTCGAGCAGGTCCGGACTGCTCCGGACCTGCAGCCCCAGGGCGGCAAATTTGAGGAATTGGTGGTCAAGAAAATTAGTCGAATACAGGTGGAGGAACCATACATCCACCCCTGGCTAGAGAGTGAGTTACCTAGAACGTGTGCAAGCATGTAAGTGACGGGGGGGGGGGGGAGATTGGCTTGGAATGACCAAAAGAGTAACTTAGAGAGTGTGTAAGCATGAGGAAGTAACCATAATAGTGCGCAAGCATGTGACCATATTCCAACCAGGTCCCATTCAGGAAATGGTGCAAAAATGTGACCATAACACGTCTTATATTCACTGTGGATTGGATCAAGAGGATGATCTATACCAAGTATGGTAACGAACAACATGTGAGGCTCGTAATTGTAATTACCATTCTAGATGAAAACAGACACACATATACGTATAAAAGAGCACAAAGAGCACCATTTCACCTACACACACAATTTTCACTTCATATAAATTACAATATCCTTCTCTAGAAGATTTCTCACAAAGATCTTTTGTTTAATATCATTATCATTATGTTCACTTTTTTTTTTTGGTGTGTTTTGTTACTAATGCTTTTCTGATACGGAAAGAATGAGAAATGAGGTTGTTGCCTTATATGAGGGGGAAAAAAAATAACCCTTTTATTTTGTTAAGAAAAAAAAAACGCTTCACGGGTGCGGATGCTCGGCAATTATTCTCATCCAATCGCAAATTGGTAAAAAGACCAACTCGAAAATGAGTCATGGGTCGTCCTCTAAAGAATCGTAGGTTGGACCCAGAGTGCAGGGCGAGGGCTGAATTTCAAAACAACACGTGGTGGACCCAACATTTTTTTTTCTGCTTGAATTTCCATCAGGTGCTCTGCTGTAGACGGGGGCCGTCTCGGTGCATGAGTCTATCCATGTGGTGTATTTACGCGGGGGGTGCTTAGTGGGTTATACACCAATGGCGGAGAATTTGAGGAATGAGTGGTCAAGAAAATCAGTAGCATATGGGAAAAGGGCGGCAAAATTTGTATAATACTAAATAAATCCTCTTCTGTCGAGACAAAATGAGTGACCTAGAGCAGGGATTTCCAACGTAAAGTTTCGCGGAACCCTTGCTAATAAGTAATAAGACTATTCCGCGGAACCTTGAGGATAAGGCTGTTGTACGTAACTCTCAAACAAATATTTCAATATTTATTCCAAAAAAAAAAAAAAATTATAATAATAATGTCCTTACTGCCGTCTCGAAAGGGCAAAGTGAAAGTTGGTTTATTCATCCCCTCCAATAAAACATATTTATTGTCATGAATCATTGTGTCAGATCTTATCGTGGAAGCTCCTATACAATGAGGTCCCCGCATGGTCCTCACAGGGAAGACGGGGGGGAGGGGGGCTGACAGGGCCTCAGTCCGGAGGCCAGAGATGATTCTCTCGCATCATTTAATGTTTTTACCACTACAAATGCGTAATAGATGGGGCCCTTCAACAGTCTGACCTGGGGGCTCACTAAAGATCCCAGTCAAGGCTCCCTACTGTAGGATGTGGAGGCCATGGGTACCCGTGCCGTGCCGGGATGGGACTTGTGCGTTTAGATGGCTCTGGGTGTCCCGTAAAGTACACGTAAATTCGGCAATCCAAGGATCCTCACTTCTAGTGGATAAAAAAATTTCCAAAAAAAAACCATTCAAGAAGTTTGATTACACCCATCACCACACAGGGGAAAACCTCCCGTACAAGAGCTCCGACATTTTTTTTAACAGAAATGATCATGACCATGATACTAATCGTTTTGAACCAAGGGGGTTATCCATCCCAGTTGTTGGTGAATATCTTCTGAGTGCGAAATCAAGCATACCTCGTCAATGGTTTATGTGAGCACCATGACCATCCCACCCCTCAAGGATATAAACAGGGCCGCAACTAAGGGAGGAGCAGGTGGGTCTGCTGCCCCGGGAGCTGAATAAAGGAGGGAGCCAATTTAATCCTTTAACCTTTCTTTCAGCATTACGAGGGAGCACCTAAGTGCGTACTTGCCAAGGCTGACCAAATATCTAGTTGCGGCTCTGGGGATATAAATAACACAATAAATTCATTGTTGAGAAGGCCCACCAAATATCTCAGTCCAGGGAGAATGGCTCTAGGTTGTGGGGGTTGGGAAAGGGTGAGCACCGAGATTTTCGCGGGGAAAGAAAAAACTTTATTCTTTTGCAATTACAAATGCCCTAATAATTTCCCCAGATAGTGAGCAGCGCATTATTCTCTCATTATTTCACCTGCACAGAGCCGGTTGTTTCTCTGCTCACAGAATTTTGATACCCCGATGTCTGCGTGATTTGACGAAATAAAATGCTGCCTTTATAGAATGTAGAAAATTTTTCTCTGCTCAGCAAAAAACCCTGTGTTCATAGGGAAGCATTCTCAGTCACTTCAAGACTCTAAACATCCATAGTTTGCAAACGTATTCACCATGGAAAAAATGATGCCTTTCTTTGGTACTTCTGTTCATGACCTATAAACGGGTAAAAATACCGTGTGTGCTAATGCTGACTTTATTTCATCAACAGTCCGTCGTAGAGGTATGATTCAAATTTAAAAAATGTTTCAGAGGCATCCTAAAATTACCCTTTAGCAGTTTCGAGAGTGAAAATACAGTGTGTGTCACAAAATGAAAAAAAAAAATTTAATTATTATTAGTAGTATAGGCTGGTTCGACTCTGGACCACAATCGACATTAGAGAAATATATTTCGTGTTTCGATATTCTATAAATTCTTCATCCGACTCCAATGTCGGCGACCTTTTGTTTTCGAGTGATCTAATTTTGTTGAACGATTTCGTCAACAAACCAAAGGACATCCCCAACTATAAAATTTATGTTGGGAAAGGAATTTGCCTCGAAACTACTGAGTACAAAAAGGCAAATTATCTCAATTTTTACAGACTTGAGAATATTGTGATAAAAAATCGGTTCAATGTGAATTTGGAAATGTTGGATAACCTAATGAAGGGGTTACAAAGTGTCTCCGACTTCGTGAAACTATACGAATGATTTGTTTAATTTAGACGGGAGAGCTTATACATAGAATGATGTCTATTTAATATTGATTATAACAGGGAGTGGTGTATACTTCGTTGATATTATAGAACCTAGCGTTATGTTTGCGTAATATCGATTAATGGGAAACATGGTATGGACATTATAATATTTACTATTGTAATTGTGATTTGTAGTGTGATTTTATTATATACTCGATTCATTTATTTGCTAGCTTATAAAGTCTAGTTTTGGAAAGTAAAATTTTGAATTTACATGTCACAGCTGTCCCCTTTCCAAAAAATGTTTGCAACCGAAAAAACATCCTTCAATGGGTACATAGTAAACAATAGCATAGGAATCTCACCTATCAAAGTGCATAAGAGAAATTACAACCAAAATTAAATGTTGTATTCGATGAAAGCGTCTTAACAAAAAGATCCAAGTTTCAAGAAAAGGATCAAGTGAGAATATCTAAAATGAAAATGCCATTCCGGAAAGGATATTGATAGTGAATGTCAATAAACTGAGAAGGTATAAAAAAGCAATTCGTGACTTAGCTTCCAGATCACTATTATTGTCCCTTTGTCCTCTAACTTGTTATTAGAAAATTGTTGCCCTGTATCTCCTGAGGCTAACAGAAAAAATTCCACGTTTCTAAGTGCAATATTCGCTAAAGTATTTGCTTTAAAAAAATCGAAGAAAAGTTAGGAAATAACAGCAAAATCTAACGGAAACACACAAAGCTTCTTTCCCTCATTTATGCTGTCCTTTCCCAAATTATACCTGGTTTTGGATTTCGAATATCTCAGCGAATTACAAAATTGCACTTACAAATTTGGAATTTTTCCGTTGGCCTCAGGAGAGACAGAGCAACAGTTTTTTCTAATCGGGTTTTTAAGCATAGAGAGACCGTAAAAAGAATTTAGATTTCTTTCATTTTATTTTGTTACACACTGTATTTTCACTCTCAAAACTGGTACGGGGGGGGGGGATTTTTGAACGCCTTTTTGAGCAATTTATGAACTGGAATCATACATCTTCGACGGACGGTTGATGAGATAAAGGCCGCATTACTACTTATATACAGGCCACCCTGTACATTATATTGCATGTAAAACATCATAGAACTGGTGCTGTCACCTATCAAATAAAAGATACAGCTGTTATGATTCTCCGATTGAAATTCTGGTGCTTGGGTTGTGATTAATGCGCCGCATAGAAATATTCATAAATATTTTTTTAACAATTTGAATTGACAAGTTTGCTTCGAAATTTTAACAGTGCTGTTTGTATGTGGTATATTAACATTAGTAAGATGTGCAAGAGTAAGACTCAGTTCGATTCTGGTTTATATATCTTACGAATACAATGACAAAAAGTTCTGCGCATCATACTAATGTTTAGTTTACCGCACTTATACACAAACTGCTAAAATTTGTAAGCGAATTTGACAATTCAACAGATATTATTATTCAAAAAATATTTAACAATATCACACTATATTGACTTTTTCCATGCGGCGCGTTAATCAAGGTCCGGTCATCTGAATTTCAATCGAAGAATCTAAACAGTTGTATTTTTTATTTGATAGGTGGCAGCAGTAGTCGTAGTTCAGTGATGTTTCTTACATGTATATATTCAAGAGGATTATTCAACTCCCCCTCGTCGCATTTTACTGGCAAACCGTTTATTGTGGAGGCATACTTCCAATTAGATAAAGTATCCAAATAACGATGATAATAATCTGGTAACTGTTGATGGTGGTTGTATAGTTATCAAAATAAAAAAAATCAGCTTTTTATACGAGCATCATGTCCTCAAAAACCCAATTAGAAACTTGTTGTCCTGTCTCTCCTGAGGTAAAAAAAAATCCACGTCTACAAGTGTAATATTCGCAGAGATATTCGAATTCAAAAATGAAGGGAAAGATAGGAAAAAAAGCATAAGCTAACGAACAACACTTTTTCCCCGGATTTATGTTGTTCTTTCAACCTGCTGATTTTTTTAAAGAACGGCATTCAAAATAAAGAACGGCTTTGCGAGTTTTAGTAACAAGAAACTTTTCTCCTTTGAAAGCTCTCCGGGTTCAGTGGCGTTTGAATATGCGGAGCCCCTAAAAATCTGTGATGTAACCCCAGGGTTCCGCAGAACACCATTTGGAAACCCATGACCTAGAGCCTGTGAAAGCATGTGAATGTCCGGAAAAAAATTACATAGAGCATGTGTAAAAGTGTGAATGATCAAGAGTGACCTATGAAGCAAGGAATGGTGAGCCACAAGTGTGCAGCAAGCATGTGAATGACTAAAAGAGTGACTTAAGAGAGAGAGTGTGTGAGCATTGGAGTGACCAAAAGAGTGACTTGGAGACAGTTATACTTGCAGGATTGGGGGGAGACCAAGCGGGTGAGTGACCAAGTATGTGACGTTGTGACCATGGAAAGGACTAAAACAGTGACTTAGAGGGCGTGAAGCAAGTATGTGAGTGAGTTTAGCATTTAGCAATAGAATTCAGCCACTATCAATAGAATTTAGGATTTAGAAGTAGGCAATAGAACTTGGCATTTAGCAAAAGAATTTAGCAATAGAATTTATGATTTAGCAAAAGAATTTAGGAATTGAAAGTTTAGGATTTAACAATATAATCTATCATTAAGCAATATGATTTAGGATTCAACAATAGAATTTCGCATTAAGCAATAGAATTTCGCATTAAGCAATAGAATTTCGCATTAAGCAATAGAATTTATGATATAGCAATAGAATTTATGATATAGCAATAGAATTTATGATATAGCAATAGAATTTATGATATAGCAATAGAATTTATGATATAGCAATAGAATTTATGATATAGCAATAGAATTTATGATATAGCAATAGAATTCATGATATAGCAATAGAATTTCGCATTAAGCAATAGAATTTCGCATTAAGCAATAGAATTTATGATATAGCAAAAGAATTTATGATATAGCAATAGAATTTATGATATAGCAATAGAATTTATAATTTATCGAAAAAAACATTTAGCAAAATAATTTATCAATTAGCGATTGAATTTATCATTTAGAAATTGATTTTAGCATTTAGCAATTGATAATACAAGTTAGGATTTAGCAATAGGCATTGGCAATTTTGCAATTTAGCAACTAGCAATAGGATTTAGCAACTAGAAACTAGCAGTAGGATTTAGCAACTAGCAGTAGGATTTAGCAACTAGCAATAGGATTTAGCAATTAGCGAGGAGAAAAAAAAAAGAGAGAGAGAGAGAGACAGCCAGAAATCACGGCATTTCTTGACAAAATAATCTTGCATACACTTTATAATGCGTTTCATTGATAAGGGTATGATGTATGCGCCCGTTTCCTTAATATACACTGTAGAGAATATGTACGCGTCTAGTTTATTTCTATAAATACTCTCATTCAATAATTGAATGTGATTAAAATGGAATATAACATATCTTTTCGAATTCCTTCACCTCCAGCAGCTTGACACGTTTTACCAACACGATATTCGTTAATGGCGCTGTTGTTTTTTAATGAATATCTTTCATTTTTTCCACACAACTCTGAAAAATCTGTATTTCCGATATAAGTCGGAACTAACGATAGAAACTCGAAGCTTTTTTTTTTATATTTTGTCAGCCTTTCCACATCGAGATTTGACCGTGTATTCTAAGATATTGGGAGGGGAAGTCTGTCTGTTAATCTCGACACCTTTAATCTCAAAGGGGCGCTTCTGATGATAATAATAATAATAATATGGCTGTGTGTGTGTTTCGAAGATTCCACTGTCGATACGCCTTATAAGCATTTTTTATATATCATACATTTTTTTTTTTCATTCTTGATAGTGACTGTGAAGCCCCCTCTGTATTTGAGGGGGATTCGACCCTCGCTAACCCTCTTTCTTTTTTTTTTCATATGCATAATCGATTCTTGGGAGGAAAGAAGTAAAAACATTGTGATGAGAGAGAGAGGGATTCTTTATTTTGTTTTTCTTAGCTGTTTCTTCTTCATATTTTCGATTTTTTTTGAATCGATATACAGGATTATTGAAAGCGATGCATATCATCTGTTTTGTTTTCTCACGTCGTGTAGAGGAAAAAAACACACTTTGTATAATGGAAAATACAGAAGAAACCAAAAGAATTTAACGAATAATAAAGAAAAAATTTTAATCTATATCGTGTAGTTTTTTTGTTTTTTTTTGTTTTACCGTTAAGATTCTCCATCTTTACGAATCGATTCCGGATCACGATGAAATCTCTAGTTTGTTTTTTTTCCGACTTTCGTTCAAAAATGTTCCCTCTTCCCACTCCCATCCACTCAGCCGCCCAGGGAGGGCCGCCCTTACCAAGACACGGGGCCCCATGCGGAAGGAAGTAGTAGCGGAGTCGAGGCCACACTTACCAGATGCGGGGGAGAGAAAATGATTGCGGGGGGGCTAGAGGCGTCTTGATAATTTCGGGGCTCCTTAGCTCCGATACAGTAGAATCCGGACTGCCCGGCCTAACGTGGCGGAAGGGTGGACCGGATAACAGGATAGGCGGAAGTTCTATAAATGATCTCACTTCCTACTCCGCCCCCCTCCCCTTCCCCATATCATCAAAAATACCATTTTAATACCAAAAAAGAGCTCCTACTAATATTTTTTGACCTCCGACCTCCTCTTGGTACAGTTCAGTGCCTTATACATAAATGTCATGTCTTTATACATCAATTTATATGTCACTGCGCCAAAGCCCGAAGTTGGCCACTTCACGAACTGGCCGGCCCAGCTGATTCCAGCCAATGTCCGAAAGTGAGGCTTTCATCGTGCTTTGGCCGGCCCCTATATAACGATCTTTATACACCCCTAAATATCGATCCCTATGATTCAGAGTCATGGCCACGTTGACGTGGTTTTTCGTAAAAATTATGGCCATTTATAATTAGCATAGCTAACCATAATTATTATGGTTAGCTATGCAACCCTAACGATCAAAGGAATTTGAACATCGCTATCTTAGTGATCCATATATAGGGATCGACATATAGGGGGCCGGCCAAATCCCAGCGAAAGCACGGAATGCAGGCATTGGCCGGATCGACTGGGCTAGCCAGTTCACGAAACGGCCAACTTTGAGCTTTGGCGGTAACATTTAGATAGTGTAAATGTTTGTTATGTACTGTAGTACTGGACGTTTTTAAAATTTATTACAGGAAAAGAAAGTCCAAGAATATAAATATTGTTACGAAAATTATGTAAATAGTTCTTATTTATCATTTATTATGCCATTTTTCGTCTAATATTGAAATCGTCTAATATTTCGAAAATATTGATTCTTAGTCATTCTCAGACTCTAAACGTCCATATTCTGTAATTTTATTCGCTACGAGAAAAATAATGCTTTCCTTAGTCACTTTTGTCCATAACCCTTTAAGACCTCCAGACCAACCGTGACCCTCGCTCTGTCCCCCAGGGGATATAAGCTGGTTCGTCTCAGGAGACGTGGGCCACGATGGAAAAGCCTTTAACACCGGGAAATTTTTGAAAACATAAATGTTTGATAAGTATTTCACCCGCACGATCTTTCGAGCTCGGACTTAAGGGGTTAACCAACAAACAGGATAAAAATAAAAATTTTATTAGCCAAAGAACTATGCCTTCTAGAAAATAACAACACAGTACAGGCCTGTGTATTATATTGAGGAAAATCATTGAACTGAAATACTTTCTGCCATCTATACGAAATAAATATCACAACTGTTATGATTCGAATTCGTGATCAGTTTACGATTAATGTGTTGCTTGAAAATAATAGTGCAATATGATATTAGTAAATATTTTATGAGCAATAATATTACTTAAAATTTCAGTTATATTGTGAAATTTTAACATTTAATATTTTTATGCAGTAAAATAACGTTAGTAAAGCTCAAAAGCGTGGGCCTCCATGGCTTCCTGCGATTGTAACCGAAAACCGTATAAAGTGAAACAGTTCGATTCTGGTTTATACACTTTTTCGGTTACAATCACAGAAAGCTAAGGTGGGTTAATTTTTCGTGTTTTACTAACGTTATTTTACTACGCGCAAATATCACCTGTTAAAATTTTACTGCAAACTTAAAATTTTAATTAATATTATCGTTTATAAAATATTAATTAATATTATATTTACTGTTTTTTTTTTCATGTGGCACATTAATCGTAAACCGGTCACCGATTCGAATCATAACAGCTGTGATTTTTATTTGATAGGTGGCAGGTGTTTCAGTTTAATGATGTTTCTCAATATAATACAAATAGTATATATATATAATACATAGGCCAACTGTATTGCGTAGTTATTTTCTAGAAGGAATGTTTTGGCTGATAAAAGAGAAAGGCGCCATTTTTTCATAGTGAATACAATTGCAAAATGTGAACGTTTAGAGCCTGAGAATGACTAAGAATTAGAATGCTTCCGTATTTCAACATTTTTTTTTGCTGCGCAGAAAACAATTCCCTGAATTCTATAAGGTAGCATGTTATTTTGACAATTTGCACAGATATTGAAATTCTGTGAGCAGAGAAATAGGTCAGTGCAGGTGAAATAAAAAACAATGTGCCCCCCCCCCCCATCTGAAAGAAAACCGTTAGAGAGCACATTTTATGTAGGAATTAAAATTTTCCTTTCCTTGAGGGCATGTCGGTGCTCACCTTGCCTCTGATTCACCCACAGCACCCCCCCCCCCACACCCCAGATTGAGATGTTTGTTAGGAGGTCTCCTATGTGTAGATTTTATAGTGTAAAAATAATAATAATGATGATGATAAGATTTGTCCCAGGCTTCGTGCTCGTACCCTACCCTTGAAGGTGACATGGTGCTCACTTAAACCATTGAGGATAAATACTTGATTTCGTATTTAGGAAATGTTCACTGACGACACAGATAAACAACCTATGATTCAATGATTAACATCATGATTATTTCAGTTAAAGCAAGTGTCAGAGTTCCTGTACGGGAGCTCTTATTCTGATGATGGTTATATAATCAAATCTCTTGCTTTCGTGAATATGCCTCACAATAGGCTGACAGGGATTCATGAGTTCAATCGGGCAAGGCACAGAGACCCATGACCCCCCCCCCCCTAAATCCTGCAGTAGGACCACTAGGACTTTTGGTGGGCCCCAGGTCAGACTCGCATAGGCTTTCTCTCTATTATGAATTTATAGTGTGAAAATTAATGATGAGAATTATCTCGGGCTGGAGCCCCGCCGGCCTAATCCCTCTGAAGGTGGGGGGGGGGGCATGTAGGGACCTCAGTTGAATAGGGGTTCCACGATAAGACATGGCATAATGATTCATGACAATAACTATTTATTGTCTTTTGTATATTAAGCACTAAAATCTAACATTTTTCTTTAAAATGGCACTGGAGTGAACTATAATAACACTTTTTGAAAGAAAATGTTCCGAAATGATGAAAAAATAATAAATTTTGGACAATCTACTTCATTTCCTGTAAAAGGAGTCATTTCTATGTCAAATTTTGAGCAAAATTCATGTGATATTCCTAACACGATTGCAAATTATTCTATGAATTCAGCTAGTCACAATCAGAGGCGTATTTACGGTTTTTCCGCCTGTGGGCTCATGTGCCCCACAAAGGGGGGGGGGGCTGACAAGGGCTCTAGCCCTGAGGCCCGTGAAAGTTCTCATCATTTTTTGTTTTTTCACGCTATAAATTAACTACAGAAGGGGCCCGTGAAAAGTCTGACCGGTGCCCGCAAGAGATTCCAGCCTGGGGCCCCCCGCTCCAGGATGTGGGCTACACGAATTTTGCCGCCCTTTTCCGATTCTAGTTTAATTTTCTTGACCACTCATTCCGCGAACGCCCTGTGCTATAAATCCCCCCCCCCCACCATGCATGCCTAAGAATATACTACAAAAAAAAAAAAAAGGAAAGATGGCGCATACGTCGGCCTGCGATACCCAGTGGCTGCAGGTGAGATGACCTTCTACAGCAACGTCACGAGCCTCGCGCTTGGGCCATAGGCGGAGATAGACTTGGAAATCTGGGGGGAGGGGGACGTTCATTATTGCCGGGGGGTACGATGATGATGTCAATACATATATACATTAGATCAGTTGATTCCACCTTTGACGCTGGGGTGGGGGCTATGCCGCCCGTATCTCCGCCCCTGGCGTGGGCCATCTGCTATACAGATGGTGTTGGCTTGCCCCAGCTGAACAAGCATGTAGTTTTGGCCCTGACAATTGGTAAAGGGCGAAAAGTTTGTTTAGCCCCTCCCACCGCAGGTCCCATCCGAGGGACCCTACTACCAGTGCCGTCTTAAGGCATGGTCCGGGGGCCTCAAGAGGAAAAAGGGGGGGGGCACCTCACAAAAATGGGATCTGGTTGAGATTTTCAAAAATTTGCCTGGTAGGGCCTCAGAAAAATCATTTGGCCCGGGGGCCCATGATGCTCTTAAGACGGCCCTACCCATGGCCCCCACAAGGGGGAGGCTGACAGGGCCCGGGACGATTCTCATCATTTCTTGTTTTTTCACGCCATAAATTCACTATAAAGGCGCCCACTAAAAAGTCTTGTCTTGGGGCCCACCGAAGGTCCCATCCTAGGGGCCCACATCAGGATGTGGGGGGGGCATGGCCCTACCTACTACATGATTCAGGAGGCGACGAGCCTGTCCAAAAGACATTCAAATCGATTCAGTAACAATAAATAAACAAAATTTAGCGCCGATATACACGAAAACAACTTTCAAAAACCGCGCTAAGTCCCTCCCCTACGCACGTCACAGATCTAGTCCCCGCCCGAACGCCCGCGATTGGTCAGAAGAGAGGCCTTGATTGACATGCGCGGCGCAGCAAATCCGCAGTCGAAAAACTGCGAAGGAGGAAGCAAATTGCACAACACACACAGCAAGAGAGCGAGCGAGAAGAGACCCGACGACCAGAATTATATTTTACTACGCCACCACACAACTCACAACACGGAATAAGAAGAGCGCACACAGCTGTATTATTATTATTTTTTTATTATTCCTAGGGTGGCAAGAGCGTCAACGTCGCTGCTGCCGCCGCCACTGTGTGTGTGTGTATTTGTGCGCCGCTCACATATACTCTCTCTCTCATTCTACACAAGAGAGAGATTTCTTCTTTTTTTATAACTGTACATTCTCTACTACAACTACTTCTTTTTTTATTTTTCTCCCCCCCCCTTGTACTGTTGTATATAATCCGCCACTGCCGCTCCCCGCCGCAACTGGAGTTCCTTGTGTTTTTGTGGGGGGGAAGAATTCTCGATCGATAAATTTCAGCGATTGATTTTTGTGTGTGTGTGTGTGTGCGCGCTTTTTTTTCTTCTTCTTCTTCTCTTCGCAACTCTCATTGAAGAGGTACAGCAGCAGCAGCGTCTACATGAACTGTCCACCAGCGTGCTAGCGAGCCGCTTCCAGGAGGGATGTCGGAGTACAGATCGTCGTCGTGGAGAACAACTTCTTGAGGAGAATGGTAAGTTCCTCATTTTTTTTTTTTTTTTTTCCTCTCATGCATTTCCTCTTTTTAGCAAAGAATTTTTTTTTTTTCCTGTATATCTCTTCTTTTTAAAACTCTCGTGCATCCCCCACTTTTTCCTAATTTTTTATCCGCAGTGTTGTGCTTATTATAGAAACGGGGTGTTTCTCTGCAGTAAAAGAGAGAGTTTTTTTTTTTTTCTCCCCTAGCGTGTGTGTGTGGGTCCTACGCCGCTGTAAACGGAATTAGCCCGTACGTGTGTGTGCGTTCTCGGAGGGTTTTAAATTTCTCGGCATCTCCCTATTTAGGCTTAGATTTCAATAAATCGGATAAATGCGTACATGTAATACTAATATATATATATATAATTAATAATTATATCTAATTATATATAATCCCACATGCAGTGGCGGCGGCGGCAGTGTGTGATGGGCGCGTCCAGTGTTTTTATTTTTCAATACGGGAATATATTTCGATGTTATTTGTTATTATCTTTTTTTCCCCTTCCCTCTCTCTTGAACTCGGAACAGTGGCGTAGCTATTACGAGAAAAGCCAGCGTCGTAAACAGAGGGGCGGGGATCATGGGTGAAGACTTTCTTTTTTTTGTTTTGTTAGTATTATAAACATTTTACGGGAAGAAGAGAAGAGTTTTCTTGTGCTGGGCAATTGTACGTGTAGTTGCATGATGATGATCGTCGTCGTCTCTCTCTCTCTCGATGTAGTGGCTGCCCTTGAGATTTCGCGAAGCGCGTGAGTGATGCTTATTGTATAAATAAATAAAAAAGGGAAATAATATATTGCAAGAGAGGGCGTTAGTTAATACACAGACACCACATGTATGTATATACAAAACTCCTGATGCAAATTTGCATGTCCGCTCGTTGTATTTTTGTGTTTTTCTCATATGCTTTCATCTCTCTTTCTTCGTTCTGGATTCATATTTTTGGTGTGTTTCCCTCACCCCCCCCCCACGCCGACACAGTGGCGTGGCTGCTGGCAGTGGTGTACATGCATTTTCACGTTCTAATACAGTCAAACCTTGTTAATGAATCGCTCTCGGGAGAGCAAAAATATGACTTAGTAAGCGGGGTGACTCGTTAAACGGAGTAAGTCATAGCTGTGCCAATTCCTGCCCGAGGACAATTGGGACTTCCAAAATAGTGATCCGGTAAGCGGAGTGACGTGTTAACCGGGTGACGCACTAACGAGGTTTGACTGGTATATGGCCTTTACTTCCAATGCGTTAAAAAATACGATTTGTTAATTCAAGACTTGAAATACAATTTAAAGTACGATTTTATAAATTCGCCAATTTTAAGATACAATTTATAAATCATGTTAAAAAGTCATAAATAAATGAAGGAGAATTTATTATTTTTTAACTATATATTGAAGAAAAACTGCCCTGCAGGGATGGTCAAATTGGAGGTCGCGCCGTGGCGACTAAAAAAATTGGTATTGGCGCCTAACTGTTTTCTTTGTGTTTACTGGATTGCAGGCTGAAAGCAGTATGGAATGTTTGGAATTTTTGTATCATATATACAGGGTGTCCATAATTAAAAGACCCTATAGGTGAAACCAGTCATCAGAAAAGTGTGAAATTTTATGGAGGACTTCATGAAGTGATGGGAATTTGTGTTTCGGGGGGGGGGGGGGTTAGTTGCACATGTCGCCACAAGAGGGTATTTCACTTTGAATACCTGTAGTAAACATGTAAATTTATGTGATGTCACGCAGCAGCTGTTATAAAAACAAAAAGCATTCTCGCAGATCTTGTTTCTCTATGTGCTCACAATGACAATAAGTTTACGAGATTGCACTTTCTTGGTCAAATTGTTTTGCCAAAACAGCAATTCCGCAGTAACTGCTCTATGGAAATATGGGACTTGGAAAAGGATTCGAAAAGGTCCAATGAATGTTAAAAAACCTTCGGAGTATGATTACAAAATTTGAAACCACAGGATCATTGGCTGTTCGTCCTGGAAGAGGAATAAAACCCATTTCTATGGACGCAGTACAGGACGTTTCGCTTCAGGTGGAAGAGGACAGAGCTTCAAATTCTTGTGGTAGCACTAGTGTCAGGCAGATACCACAGGCGTTGGATAAGCCACGTTCAACTGTCCATAAGATCATGCAGAATATCCTCAGATATTATCTATACAAACTTTCACTTGTGCAATGGTTGCTTCCATGTAATTATGACACTCGACTCCGGTTCTCACTGCAGTTTCTAGCTCGCATTGAGGTCGATTCAGAATGGCCTTGGAATATCCTCTGGACAGACAAAGCACATTTTCACTTGGATGGTGTAGTCAATAAACTCACAACTGCCGAATTTGGGAACCAGAAATTCTGCACGATATCTTAGAGGTTCCGTTGCATTCACCAAAAGTGACGGCATGGTGTGAATTTACTGCATCATGTATTCTTGGTCCCTACTTCTACAAGGAGTCACGTTCTACAGGTCTGGTGGCATGTTCGATCACTGGGAAGGGATATGCATTGCTGTTACAGAATGAAGTTGTCCTGGCACGTCACTGCCTTGCAGACACAATCTTTATACAAGATGGATCCTCCACACATTGTAGTGTGTGTCAAGAATGTTCTTAAAACCCATTTTACAGAAGAACGTGTCATTAACCGCCACTTTCCTAATCTATGGCCTCCTCGATCTCTGGACCTTAACTCACGCAATTTTTGGCTTTGGGGGCATTTGAAACATCTGGTAAGGCTTGACAATCCTATAACTTTACCTGACCTTAAAGGCAGCATTTCACGTCACGTGCTGAACATTTTCCCGCACACATTTCAGTCAGTTGTGAGACATGCATATCTTGCGATTTCACATGGTATCTGAAAATGATGGCCATCATGTGGAACATGTTTTGTTGCAGTAACAATTGTAAAAGTATTTAACAGTTGTTAAAATTGTAAACGTTTGCCTAAATGTGTCATTTCTTAATAAAACACTCTCTGGTGGCAATATGTTTAACTAATTTTTTTCCCCCGAAACAAATTCTCATCACTTTATGATGTCCTCCACAAAATTTCACACTTTTCTGATGACTGGTTTTTCGCCTGTAGGCTACTTTAAAATAGGGTCTTTTAATTATGGACACATTGTATATAGCTATATTATAAATAGGGTCACTATGCCCTGAAAAAGTCAAAAGAAGCATCGTTTTTAGTGCCTAAAATTTTTTTAGGGGCGCCTAGGTTTTTTTTTCACGATTTATCCAGTCCTGCTGCTGTTTAATGATATACAAATTCCGCCCAACAGGCAAAATATACAAATACAAAGGCCACAACAGGAAAAATTCCCAAGGTTGGCTTGCGAAAGTCCATGAAAAATATAGATGTCGTATTCAGTGAATATCCTATATGATGATATCCCTCAATAATGATATTACTCTCTTGTCCCAATGCACTTTTTCAAAGTGTTTGACACTTATACAGATGGAATATAATAACTTTACATTTAAAAATACAGCACCCTAAAATATTAAACCAGTTTTCACACCAAAACTGAGGGAAAAAAATATTATAAACTGCCTGTAAAAAAATTATGGTTGTCTTTGTCGCAAAATATAGATAATTTCTCTTGATTTTCCCTTGTTATTAAGAAACGTTACCATCAACGCTTGACAAATCAATAGCTATAATTAGGCCAGGGCTTGACAAATCGCAGAAAGATTTAGGCCGCAAACATTTTTTCCCCCATTAACAATGCATCGATACTATCTTTTTCTTTTCCAGGACATAGTCTTTGGTATTGATAGCTACGCTTACATAAATTCCAGAAGTTTAGTATTGTCCTTAGATTCCAATTTAGTAAACACATATTTTAGGCGCCATCGGGCACCTGGGATTTCTCAAGTCCTGAACTCGGCAGGCAACAGCCAAATTTCTTGGGAGCTTTTTTTCTTAAGTCTTGCCTATCATGATGGGGGTTATCTCAATCCCACACATTGCTTATCTTGCTACCCCTTGAGAAAGAAATGCATCTGGTCCATTCTGTTATCAGTACTTTTCAAGCTGAATGTTTCAACATGCTTGACAAATTGTCATGTTTTCTACTTTTTTCTTCCCTTTATATCATTGATTAAAGTTTCCGTGGTGACTCCACACCAATTTCTTAAGACTTTTTTTTTTGTCTGAAAGTGGAGTGTACAGATCAGAAAGGCATCTTGGAAGAGCGTCTGTTTTTTCGATAATGGTTTGAAATTAATCATGTAATATTCTGTGTTTATGATTGATTATAAGGACAGTTTATTGCCTTTTATGTGCCGTTTCGGTAGTGAATCATGAGATGAACGATAATTCATAACTATTTTATTACGGAACAATATTTACATCTCATTCCAGCCATGTTGTCATTCCCTTGAAGTGTTGCCACCTTCGTACAACATAATACTGCTTATTTTCTAGTGTTGCCAGATACATAACAATTCTCCCGCACTAAATTAAGAAATGATTAATGATACAACGATACAATCAAAAGTTATACACAAGAATCAACATTTGAACAGTCACAATTTCAATCTTTGAACTGGTTTTCTGGAGCGAGTTGAGCGTCTCTCAGTTGAGTAGTCTGAGCTGAAGAAAATAGTTCTTGTTGATCGAGGAGTTGCATTTGAAGTTTGCTCTGTTTCAGTAGAAGCATCTACCATAGATGAAGTCTTGTGCTGGCAAATTGCAGGAATCTCTCGTTGACTTACATGATCACTAAAAGTGACAGATTTCTTTCGAGGGAAGTGCCTCATAGGAACAGATAGTCGAATAGGAGTTGGAGAAGACTGTCGTGTGCCGTTTCAGTAGTGAATCATGAGATGAACGATAATTCTTAACTATTTTATTACGGAACAATATTTACATCTCATTCCCGCCATGTTGTCATTCCCTTGAAGTGTTGCCACCTTTGTACAACATAATACTGCTTATTTTCTGGTGTTGCCAGATACATAACAGACAGTGCTGTAAATGAATCATACATAAGCTCTGTGTGATCAGCATGTTGTGTTGTTTTTTCAATTACTGTTTCAGATTTCGAATAAGACTAATTTCGGTGCTTGTTAAAATATGCTAAACATTATTTGCAGGGTTGGCAGGTTTTTGACGGTTTAAACCATCGTGTTAAAAACCTCAAATATTCCCTTTCAATATGAAAATCCCCTTTGAAAGTAATGTATTGTATGTCGTATGTATTGTTATAGTGTAATCGCATGTATTGTTTAAAGTGACTATGTTATACAAAGAATAAATACTTAACATGGTTGTAAAATAATTTTCTACTCTCTACAGAATTATTTTTGCCAAAATTTATATAATTATATGCATGTTTTTCTTGTAAAATATACAATTTGAATAAAGCATAGCATAAATGCTGAAGACAAAATTATGAAATGATTCGATATTCTTCAATTCGAGATTATCCTTGACCTTCCAAAATTTTACTGCTTCTTCATTCATTATGTGTATAGATATAAACATCTACTGTATTCTTTTTATAACGGGTAGTTGTGTAAAAAGTTCTTGTACACCACATACTGTAATTCTGATTTCTGTTATTAGATTCTCTAGATAATCACTGATACTTAAAACGATACCCTTATTGTGCATTAGAATATATCTAGCACAATGAAAATAGTAAATTGTAAGACTGAAATGTCATCAAAATATTAAATTGTAGGATTAAATAAATGTCCATTAATTGGGCAGTGCTGGATTGTTTTTGACGCTTAAGAAACTTCTGTATCTTATTCTTAGTGCATAGGCAAGAATAACTAAGTTTGACTATGGTATGGTATCCCCAAAACAGAGTGTTTTGCATTGTTCTGCAACAAGCCCTCGGCTGACTGGAAATGTGCTGCATTTAAAAATTCCTATAATAGTGTTTTTTACACTTTTTTTTAAAATTCTTCCAGATTTTTCTGCAGTGGCACTGATTGTTCTTTCATTTTGATTGTTCTGTATTTTCTTTCAAATATTGTAAAATATGTAATTTAATCGTAAACTCTAATTTGTATAGTATTGTCGTAATTGACTGGGGACAAATAAATTATGTTATGTTATGTTGTTCTGCGACGTAAAAAAAAAAAGACTCAGATTTTCTGCATATTCTGCTTTGGGTGTATGATATATTTACTAGCGTTTATAATGCAATGGTTCTCCAATTGAAGCTGTATGTAAACGTGCAAAACAATGCTTTGGGGTAGCCAGTTCTGTCAGCTCTGTTTTGATTGAAAATGCTCTTTAAAAAACGCTAGATTTATACAATCTGAGCTAAGAAATTCTTAGGTGAGAATAAATGAGTTCAATTAGTGTATTAAAAATTTTGGGCAGATCGGAAAATTTGAAACATAAAGATATTTTTTTTTTCTCTGTAATTATAATTTTAAATATAAAACACTTTAATCTGCATAAAAGTAAGTGTATTGTTATCTCTGACAGATTTATCAAGTTAAAAAAAATTATTTTACTATTTTACAACATTGACAGTGAGTTTTTGACTGTTTTAATACCAAATTAGTTTCTGAGGTCAATACCCCCGATTTCCTATCACATATATTTTGAATAAACAGCTCTATTTCGCTTAGTAAATTCAATGCAGCTAATCAGTAGTTTAGATATGAAATATAATTCCATGGTTTATTTTATGTTCTATACATATTAAAAGATTCTCTTTTAATGTCGAAAAATTGAAAATTGTGAATTATAGTTCTGTGGTTTGATGGCAAAATGTTATGTCACTTTTTTAAAATTTCACAATTTCAAATTTGTGAATATTTTGTCAACATGTGATACTACTACTACTACTGAACCACACATGCACTTCGTCTATATTCCTCTGAGGAATTTCTAACGAATTAGTACGGGTTGGAAAGTGTGTGTAGTGAACCTGACGTGAAGTTTGTTTCTGTGTAATGCTTGTGTAAACATCTCTGACCGGAGTCTTTGTAGTGCTTCCATCTGCCATCAATTTTTTTATGTATGAGTGAAGTGTAATGATTGAATAATTGTATTGTTGTGGGACAGTTGCTCTCTGTGGCAAGACTTTTTAGCTGGGAGATCGGTTCACTTTCACACCTCGAAATTAGGAACCACAGTCAGGGCCGCAACTGGGGGAGGGGAGGGGAGCAGGCGGGTCTGCTGCTCCGAGCGCTGGACTAAAAGGGGTGCAAATTCCACACTTTTACCTCTCTTTCAACATTACAAGGGACCCCCAAAATGTTTGCTTGACCCTGCTGACCACGCTTCTAGTTGCAGCCCTGACTACAGAAAACCAACTTCAGCTGACCCCCCACTATGGTGATTGGTGGGAACATGTGATACTATGGCTTTTGACTTATTACAATTTGCCTCCATTGTTTCCTCATGAACTAAAAGAGAAAGATTTAATTGTGCCGCCACCTAAAATTTTAAGGAACGAGGCACCGGAATGCGAGCAACTCAATTTTTTGGGAAAAGGGGCTTATAACATTTCGCCATCTGAGCACAGAATTATTTTTTTGTTTTCATTAGTGTAGTAAATTAATGATTAAAAATAAAATGTAATATACAAAAAAAGTTCATCACACACATGTTATATACCTATTGTGTTCAAAACATTATCCAAAAAGCATTCATTTGGGTTTTTGACGTCAACAACATAACCCTCTCACATATTATATTGTGTCTAATAATAATCAAAGTAATGTAATTTCATTCCTTTAATTATCATTAAACGGTCATTATTTGGAATGAAATTCTTATTTAGGATTTTAAAGAGATTTTTATGGACTATAAAAAAACATGAGAATCTTACGAGCATGTTTATTCTGCAAAAACATGGGCATTGTAAGACTGGGTAAAGTATTCATATGGAATTATACTTGTCACACATAGGAAGAATAAAATTTGCAGTAAAGTTTGGGAGGGGGTTGTCTCGAGTGTTTCATGTCTGTAGGTGCTTGTCTTGAGCTTTATATAGGAGATTTTTTGAAATCAATTCTGAGGCGTGCTCAAACCCATGCTACAAATTACTGTGAGTGATCAAGCACCCCTGGCTCATGCATCCGTAGGTGGATACAAATGGAAGGGGCAGCTATCGCTTCCCCCTCCCTGTTCAGGGAAAAAATTGTATTATTGGCATAGGTGGGAAGGCAGAAGGGGACATTCATCCCTCCCCCACCACCATTCACTATATACACAGTATCAGTGATTGTCCCCTCCTGTTTGAGGAGTCTGTATCCGCTTATGCCTGTACCACTGAATGAGGCGATACTTGTTAAAATATAGATGAAATAGAGATTAATTGCTAGTAAAAATTCATGTATCTAACATACACAGATATGTGCATGTCAATGGATGATATGAGAAATGACTTCTCTGCCATTTGTGGGGTTATGGTAAGCGCAACAATTAAGGCATCTGTCATTTAAGTTTCTAATGTAGAAGATTGGCAGCACTTCTTGAACATCAAAACATTTGTAACACGCGCTCATCATAAAAACTTTATGACCCCCATAAACATCCAACACTTTCTGGCATGCACAGATTGGTTAGAAATTTGCCAGTCGAATGTTTATGAGGTGTATGTATGATTGAGTAGGTGTCTTGGCTTCACTGATGTTGGTTTTCTGTGGTTCCAAGCGCGAATGTTAGCTAATTTCCCCGATAAAAAGTCTTGCCACAGAGAGCAACAGACCTACAACGGTGCAATTAATCAATCACTACACTCACTGTTTTGAAAAACTGACAGCAGATGGTAGCACTACACGCAGGAAGCATTACGCAGAAACAAGCTTCATGTTAGGTTCACAACACATACACACACACACACATTCCGGTATGTACCAATTCATCAGAGATTTCACAGGGGAATGTGTATGAGGTGCATGCACAGTTAGGTAATTGTAGTATCATGTTCTCTCTCAATGATTAGTTTCCTCAATTTTACAGTGTAACGAGTGAATAGGTGAAATTTGCTGAACCATCAAATTTTTTGAGAATTGTATTTATCGATGCGAAAATTAATTGCAGAACCAGTTGTGTGTGTGTGTGATAATATTTTTTAGAGGGCAAGCAATATTTCTACAAAACACTAGAAAAAATCTCAATAGTAAGATGTTTGTCGTGTTTTGGTAAAAAAAATGTGAAATATTTGGAATCTGCAAGATTTCTAGCACAGCTGTTGGCATTCGCTCAACCAAGTTTGCGATGCTTGGCAAGAAGTCCAGAATAGAGGAAGTATTTCCCCCCCCCTCCCCTCCTAACTTTTACTATATTTCTGTCTTTTTATTCTTGATTAAAGTGATAGTTTGTTTTGAGTTGGCAAATCAAGGTATCAGCAAATACCATACTAATCAATAATGGTATCAATATCTTGATAACAGGTTTCAGTTAGTATTGAAATTAGAAAAGGGGGATGTGTAATAAATTCATTGAATTTCTTGGTTTTTAGCAAATTGAAAAGAAATTGTGTTATGCTTTATGTAACGTGTTAATACTGCTTGTGTGAGAATTACAAACCAATGAATGGCAATGATTCATTGAAATAATGTCGTGTTGATTTCTCGTCAATACTGTAATATTTACTATGCAAATTACTGTTGGTATCATATTTGAGTCTCCTGGGATGGATAAGCATTGGTGAATTTTAAATTAGTTTATCTTTGTTGAATTTTCTTTTCTTCATATTCGTTGTCTACTTATGTAATTGGAGATTGATATCATCTACCAGTTTCGATCGTTTCTTTTTCTTTCAAGCTGAGCTTGAATGCAGGTCTGTTGTGCAGGTCTGTTGCCATCCATGGGCAATTTACTACCTAGTGAATTGTTACAGAAGTGTAAGTGTGTGTGTTTAGTGTTGTGTCTGATTTTTCAGTGGCGCCATTTATATTTCAGAAGTGAAGTGTAATTATTGCATTACATTTGTACTGCTTGTAGGTCTGTTGCGAGACTTTTTTTAAAGGGGAGATCAGCTTGCATTCGTGCCTTGAAGTTGGGAACCGCAGAAAACCAACTGCAGCCGGCCATCACTGTGGTGATGGTGGGGTAAAAAAGACAGTGACTGCAACCTTCACGGTGGTGGGCAAGCATTTTACCACCACGCCACTCAAGCGCACAAAAAACGTAGTATATGACCTATGTGAAATGCAGCAAGTACTAATTTTTTAATAGGGTTTTGTGATTATTCATTTCAATTTGTACCTGAACCTCTTAAATATTCCTCAAGGGAATTGGTAATGAATTTGTGCATATAGATGAGTGTTGTGTGTATTATGTGTAGCCCTAACTTATTTATGATGTCAAAGTTCTGTCTCTCTTGTGTTCAAGAAGTACTAATAATGAACCATATATGTGCACCTTGTCCACATTCCTCTGCAGAACTTCTAACAAATTGTTACGTGTTGGAATATGTGTACGTGTTGTGAACCTGTGTGGAAATGTCTGTCCTGTTCTCTGGGTAGGGAGACTTTTTCAAAATGAGAATTTAAATTTATTGCTGGATATATATATGACCCTAGATTTTTCCATTTTACTCTGACTGATACGTTGGCTAATCAGCTCACTATTACTACTACTCAACTGTACATGCATTTCCATCCACATTCCACTGCAGAATTTCAGAATTTGCCGAAACAAATCACTGCGTGCCAGAATGTGTTGTGTGAGTGTATGCATATGGCCCTTTTGTATGTGTTAGAATTATGCTTGTTGTTGCTGGTGCTGCCATCTGTGTCTTATATTTTAAAGTAAATATGGCAAATGCTTGAATTTTTCACCATTCAGTTAATTCCAACCATCTTTCAAATCCCATCGCGTCACCTTATCTGGGCCTTTGTAGACATTTATTAATTTGGGGATACAAATTTAAATTATTTGAGATCCTTCCGTTGTCCAGTTTTGTAGCAAAGCGTCCAGTCCATTTCCATTTCAAGAACATTGAATTCTCTTTATGATATCATAATATACTTTTGTATGGCTTCACACATGGGCGGAGATACGGGGGAGGCAATGCCCACCCCCCCAGCGTCAAAGGTGGAGTCGACTGATCTAATGTATATTTGTATATATGAATTGACATCATCATCGTGCCCCCCCCCAGCAATAATGATCTTGCCCCCCCCCCCAGACTTCCAAGTCAATCTCCGCCTATGGCTTCACATCCAAGCAATTCATATTCTATCTCTCCTTGTAATGTCTAGCATACGTCTTTACACATTTCAATGCCTGCAGTCAGTGGCTCCAACATGAAAAAAATATTTGTGGGGGGGGGGGGGTGACCTGAAAGTTGCTGGTCATCCCACATGGGACTCAAGCACAAGACAATACTGGCAAAAAAGTCCGTAGAAACTCTAAAAATGAATAAAAAACCGAAAAAAAACTGAAATAAAAAACGGTTTGCAGGCTTAGCATCGATAGGTCACGGGAATTTTTTAAGATAAGAAAAAAAACCGAATAAAACAGCCTATAGGTGGCGCTGGTACGAGCGACTTCGGTGGAAATATGCAAATGAAACGGTTATAAGAATTTGCGCTACTAATCCACAACCAGTTCACCGTTGTAAACCATGTATGTCAAAGCCGCTAGAAAGGTCTCTTAATGCAGCTTTGGTGTATGTGGACCTGCTGCACTCTGCCGATCCTGGATTTGCAAATCGCCTGCATTGTGTTATACCCTGTGGTGGTGGTCATGTGGAACACATACTGCTGTAATAAACGATTTGGAGGCATTCTGTTATTTGCGTATCTTTTCTTTGAGCTGTGTACGTCAGCGCCATCTATCGGCTGGTTTTTTTTCCTGTCTTAAAAAAATTCTCGTGAGCTTGCGATGTTAACCAGATATGGTTATACCTATGGAAATATCATGTTCTGACCAAACACCACAGAATTGTCCCTCCCGCCTTTTTCTAAATGGGTATTGGGGGGGGGGCATCCATTCCTATGGTTATTATCGTGATTCACTGGTTCCCATTCATTCAATATTCATTTCGCCCTCCCCCTTTCGCTCTCATTTTAATTTTGCTTCCCCTTCTTTGCACTATTCTGAATTTCTTCTCCCTTTTGCCCCGTTCTGAATTTCGTCCTATTCTGATTTTTTCCCTCTTTTGTGTTTCTGGGCTTTTTTATTTTCTGCCCCCTTTCCATATTTTCGACCCACACTCCTGGGTGCAATGTAATTATAAAATTTTTTGTATTGTAACAAATTTTATGAATTTTCACCACATGTGCTGCAGGCTAGCCACTCGTACATTACGCATTCACTCCATGTAAAGTTACCAGGAAGACTGATGGCAGCACTTTCTGAACATCTACGACACTAGCATGGCCGTCTTAACAGCATTCCCCCACCTCCCAGGTCGAGCAAAGCGTTGGAGAGGGGGGTGGTCACAAACACACTATTAGGTTAATCAAAAAAAAAAAAAAAAAACCATTCCTGATGTTATACATAGGAAGTTTCTCTTTGCGGGTTAAATGGTAGTGAATTGCCTCGATATTGCAACGAGGATTGTGGATGAGCATGGAAGAAAGGTGGAAACTGAGGATTTACAGTCCTATTTCATTGCATTTAGCAATACCCAATTAATGCTTGGAATTTCAAAATTAAATGCTTTTAAACAATGTATTGAAATCATAAAATACATTGAATAATAATTTCCCTGTTTAAAATATACATTTATGTGTAATTTTTTTTTTTTTTGGGGATGACCTATGCGTTTTCCTCTCCAGTCATGTTCGAGGATTCCCTTACTAAGATATGGGGGGAGAAGGGAAATCCTTGTGGTGTCCTAATATGAAATTCAGCAAGTGTAGGAATATTGAAAGAAGTTGGGAGTTCTCCAACAGTTGTAGAACAGTGTTGAATAAATGTTTTATCTTCCGAAATTGCTCTAGGAACACACAAAAAAGTTTTTATGCTGTATGTTTATAAATTCGCAAGAAGGGGGGGGGGGTAGTATAGAATATGCACCTGAATAATGATTTATTGCTTTGAAATACATTTCCATAGCTGTTCTCATCTGACTTGTTTGCCAGTCTTTTTTTTTTTTGTTCTTGCGTATAAGTATATTCTCTTAATACTTTTTCCTTAGTCTGTACTTTATTTGGATAATATTCTGGAGATATGTTTCAAAAAGTGAAGGTAAGGTAAAATAAATTTACCAGTGCAGTCATTTTTCATTCTGAACACACGTGTAAGCATTCATTGTAAATGGAATTATATGTTTTAAGGGAGGGGGGATATATATATATTTTGCTTACTTTCCAAATGAAGAAAATTAAGAATTTATGTAATTTTTTTCACTGGCATGTTGAGTGCAGTGAAACCTCGATGTAACGATACTCTACTGACCAAGAAAAAATATCGTTGTAGAGAGGTTATCGTTATTTCGAGAGGAGGTAGCATCAGGCACTGAAAATTTTATGCTGTTGGCCATCTGTCTCTTCTGAATTGGCGTTGTTATTACCTCCATAAAATGCATTTTGTTTATTCACGGCAAAAATAAATTACAACTGATCAGGTGATGAATAAAATTCAGTTGTTATTCTTGTAAAGTACTTTACCGCACAACACTGTTGTGCACTACACAGAAAGTAGCTTCACGGCAACTTCATTAACACTTTCAGAGGATTATACAGTGGGAAAAACGCCGGTGCTATTTTGAACGGTTGCAATAAAGACAGTCTCGAAAAAACAAAAACTGGTGAGAAATTTAAAAATATATTGGAGATGATTTTGAGCAAAATATGAAAAAAAATATCGTTGCAGCAGTTTTCGAAATCTCCTCGGAAAATATCGTTATGTATGGATTTATCGTAGTAAAAGATATCGTTGTATCGAGAGGGGTTTAACATTAGACTATAGGCAATTCCAAACAACAGCTACGAAAATATCATAAAAAAGAATTAATCGAGTATCGTTGTAGCAAGGTTTCATGGCAGGGCCATCATTGGCCATCAAAACTGTCGAAAACCTAAATGAATGTTTTGGATAATATTTTTTTAACACAATTAGGTTGATAACATGATGAGAGAAACTTAATTTTTTGTGTATTACGTTTTATTTTTGAACACTAATTTGTTACAATAATTAAAGCAAAACATTAATTATAATTTTAAATTTTGAAATTTTCGACATGCAATAACCATTTTAATATATAATTTTACGGTCCACATTTTATCTAAACTACTGATTACTTGTGTTCAATTTACTAAGTGAAATAGAGCTGTTTATTGAGAAATAACAATATATTAACTAATTATGAGCTGAAATGAGAAATTGGGATGCTTTTTTTTAACACGTGTGATCCCCGGATTTTACATTCAACGCTCGATTTAACGAACCTCTAAATTACGAACTGTACCTGCACGTTTATACAATGTCTTCTGAGCATCTTTCCCATTGACGAACTGATTGTTTAAGTCTGTATGATTTCATAAAGACGAGCGTCGACTGTATGCAGGAACATACGGTAATCATTTTTTATTGACGGTGAAGTTTGGTGAAAATGTTTCCAAAATGTCTTAAATCGGGGGGGGGGGGTCGGGTCGGGTCTTCAACCTTCCACACAGATGTTGCTCGCCAAATCAAACTTTCCACCAAGCCCGCGAGCCACGAAGTCATATTTATTATATGGTATTATTAGTCCGTGGTATTCTCGGTTATTTAACAGGGTTCTCTGAATTATTGATCACTTTTATTTACCCTGAAATTATTTCTTTCATTAAATTGGTGAGAATTTTTTTGTTTATTTTCATATGACTTCCTTTAATCGATAAACAATGCTGAAATTACTCTCAGCGATTCTGAAACCTTCTTTCGGCGCTTCTGTAACTGGTTTTTTTTCATTAATTTATACATTTTGATTGATATGAATTTTTTTTCAATAATTCTGAAATTATTTCTTTTGTTTAAGGATGGTGTTAGCATTTCTATAATTATATGTGTACCTCTTTGGATGCCGAATTTGGCCTTTGGAAATATGTAGCCTATACGAAATCATAAGCCTCAAAAACAGTTTTGGCTCCATCTCCCCCGAATTCGTTGCGACGGCTTTTTTTAATGTGCAAAATGCACAACATTACACTCAGTTCTAAATACAGCAGTACAGATTTCGATAGCCTTTAAAGACTTTTTTTTTTTGGTGGAGAATTTAATAGTTTTTTTTTAATGTAAAGTGGCTATTTTTTCTAAAAATGGTCGGCGGGCCACAGAAAAAATAAAAAGAGGGGGGGGGGGCACGAGTTGTGAAGACCTCTGGCTTACATAGTGAAAATTATTCTTGAATTGAATTTGCAATTTCTAGCGATGCCTAAGTAATTCGAGTCAAATTTCTTGCTTGTATGTCAAAAAGAAATGGTCAGTGTAGTAGTAATTTCCTGCGTGTAAGTCCACGGCTTATGCGTTTAAAAAAAAATAAAAAAAATCTGAAATTGTGTGGTTATACCCCCTCTGCTTATTGTCTTCAGCTTTCTTTTTAAGAAGGTTGGGGAAAAAAATATTTAAAAAAAATGAGAAATTTAATTGGAAAATATCAGATTGCTCGTAATTTCTAAAGAAAAATCATGACCGACTTCTAATCCTTAATATTTCATAATTGATTAGTAAAACTGCAGCATGAGGATCACGGGACATTTTTTTTCTCTAATCAATGCAAAGTGTACTCCACATCGTAGAATAAACGCAGGGAATTCCGTTATATAGTTCATTTTGGTTTGAATGTAAATGAGAAAATGTTAAGTTAGGCAATGTATTAGAACAAACTTCAAATAATTAGCCGTAAATAATGATCCGTGTTATATGTTATTTTGTACTACTCTGGAGCAAGAAAATTATTTCCTGCCTATAAAAATCTGAAAAAAACTTCAATTTCTTAGTGCGGATTATAGACAACTGCGTACTATTTGTAGCTTTTATTTCCTGAGAAGTTGCAATAGAAACATTTTAAATTAATCCAACGCAATTAACTATTGGCTACATTCGCCCGAATGTCAATCCCTCCAATGAAAACACGTGACCTTTTTTTCATTCCGTAAAATTTTATTTATGGTGATATGCATCCAGAAATTTGAATTTGCGAATTAAAATATGACATTTTTTTTTTTTTGTATGGAAGTAGTGAAATTACAGTGCTTTTCCTATTATTTTGAGTGAATGACAAATTTTGAGTGAGTTTTATTTTCTTTTTTTCCTCTGTGTTCAGGGAGTTTGGTGCACAGCTACTACACGCGAGACAAATCCAGCCGCCATATCTTCGGATTAATGGGATCTGCTACAATTCTAAGGAGAGACAAAACGGTGAGATATTCGTTTCTAAAAATTCCAATTTTTCAATAATTTCTTTTTTCCACCCTCAATTATATAACCCTCTCAACATCGCTAACGAGATATCTCGCCTTCTTCAAAAGTGTTCTATTTCAGCAATCGTAAACCTAGATTTCGTAAAGTTGGTTTCTCAATGGAACATATTTTCCTATACCTTTTATTTGCACCTACTGGAAATCGAAAAAAAGGCTATTTCTCAAAAAGAAGAAAAAAAAGTGGCATTTTATAAGCGGTTTAGGGATTTCTGCTATGCCACTTAAAGGGCGTTAAGAAAACGGTTAATGACAACAATACATTATTCTTAATCAAATGAAAACCACCAAGGAGACCTACCGCAGATTTTTTTTTTTTTTTTTTTTTTGTGGGGAGTACATAAAATCAGTTTACAGATAGTGATTTACGTTGTTCCTTGGGTTACCATTTTTTATATAGCTAGTTATAATTGTGAAATTTGAATGGAGATTTGATTTTTCAGAGGTTTTAAATTATGTTTTCGGGTGTTCATTTTGATTTTTGTATAGATAAGGATTTATAACTCTATTTTAGTTGAAAATATTGTTTAAATATTCTTTCATGTAGTGTGTGTGAAGATTTGTGTCGTTTATTCGTAAATTTTTTTTTTTATATAATTTACTGTGGAAGCATTGTGATTAACATTTATGAACTGAAAATTTGCTGCCATAGTCTAGGATTTTTAAATTTAGTAAAAGAAACAGCTTTGCCTTTATCCATTATAAAATATCTGCTCGATGTTAATACGAAATCTAAAGCTGCGACAGGCACATTGGGTGGGGAAAAAATAACGAGATTAATAAATATTGCTATGTACAGTCGGCCCCCCCCCCCCGTATTCGCGGTTTTTTTTTCTTTTATTGGAATTTTTTTTTCAATACTCAGACATCATCATTCATGTGTTTTGTTTACAAAATTTGAGTTGTGCATATTTAGAATGGCTCGCTAATGATATTACTGTCATCACCAGAGCCGTGGCAGCCCCCAAGAGAGAAACAGTCCTCTTGGGTTGGATTAACAATGTGCACTAAAGGATACAGCCACTTCTACAGAGCCAACTGAAGAGACTATAAAAGACATTGTCACGTTAGCGAAACAGGTGGGTGGAGAAGGGTTCAATGGTATGGATATAGAGGAAGTCGAACAGCTAAATTAATAGCAATTTAGAGGTGTTGACCGAGGAGAAATTAATGCAGGTTGACTGCTCCTGAAACTGAAGCGGTACCAGATGAAGATCAAGATAAAGAAGTAGAAGACAGGTTCACCATGAGTAACATAGCGGAAAGGCTTCTCAAGTTCAAATCAGCAATGGATTGTTTTCATAGCATAGATCCCCATATGTTACGCTCTTCAAATTTATAAAAATTGGTAGAGGAAGCCTTGTCATCATATTACAACATACTTGATGATATGAAGAAGACACGACAAACAGAAATCACAATGTTCTTTCAGAAAACATCGCCAACAATCGCTGCACCCTCTTTTACATTTCGTTCTATCCTCTGCGTCACCCTGTTCTTTCCCATGATGTTCAATAAACGAGATATACAAGAAGAAAACTATGGTTTCGGTTATTCGTGGATTTCCCGTATTCGCGGTCACCCCCGGAACGTAACCCCCGCGAATACGGGGGGGCCGACTGTACTTAACATTCTACAAATTAGTATAGAAATGTATTCGCTGATGCAATCTTATTGAAATGAGCTAGTGTATTGAAATAAGCTATTGCATAGCAGACTGGAGTATGGCATTTTACTGGCGAACCGTTGATCCTAGAGGTACACTTCAGAGGCACCGACATGGGGGGGGGGGGGCTGAAACGTGCTGGTCAGCACGTACGCAGAGAGGGAAGGTGTATTGCATTGTTTTATCAGAAATTATTGGGGGGGGGGGCTCAGCCTTTTTACAAAATTTATTATGGGAGGGGACCCAAATGACTTCAACCCCTAGGTTCCTGCGCATATGGTATACTTCCAATTAGGAAAAAGTTTCCAAATAACGTAGTACTCAATTTGCCATTCATGTTTCAATGGGTGGTATAGTTATCAAAATAAAAATAAAAATTAACTTTTTATGCAGAGAGTTCCCGCGTTCCTCAAAACCCTACTAGAAAGTTTTTGTCCTGTCTCTCCTGATGGCAAAAAAAAAAAACCCAAAAAAAAACCGTGTTTCTTAGTGCAATATTCGCAGAGATACTCGAAATAAACGGGGGAAAGTTGGGTAAAAGCAGCTCCAAATGCGGGAAAAACCTTTTATACTGTTTTTTCCCAAATGAACACAAACCTCTGTTATTCGAATATCTCAGTGAATATTGCACTTAAAAAACATGGATTTTTTTTTTCATAAAAAGAAACAGGGCTACAACTTTCTAATTGGGTTTTGGGATACACGGGAACTGTATAAAAAAAAAACTGATTTTTTTTTAACTTTAATAAGTATACAACCCCTTGAAACATGAATGACATCTTCTGAGCACTACACACGTTATTTGGAAACTTTTTCTAATCGCAAGTATACCTCTAGGATCAACGGTTCGCTAGTAAGATGTCATACCTCCCCCGTTTGCTATGCACCCTGTGTATACATATACACATATTATGGTAAATGTGATAAAGCTAGTGATTATGCATAATCACAGACAAATTTTATGTTTGATAAGTTTTTGGAATTTATCATATTACCTCCTCCTAACCAGATCATGGCCCGCCGCTCAGTCTCATCAAAGAGATTAAGCAGGTAGTCGAGGAAGACCTGGGCGGTGCTAGAAAAAATACCATATTTTCCGATGAAATACGTATAGTCCCCAGCTCGTATTAGCAAACATGAAAAATCATCAATGAATTATTTTAAATTTACCGGGCATTATGCTCAAAGTTTTGACTAGGTCAGCGCTACTCAAACTATGCGCCGTCGCCCTTTGTCAAGCATGAGGTTTTGGTCACGATCCCGACAAAGGTTTAACAAAGAAACTCTTTGAAAAACCGAATTTCCTGGGGAGCCGCTGCTAAGCGTTGATTAAGGGAACGGGGCGCCGCTCTGGTGGAAAAAGTTTTAATTCAGTTTTTATGGGAAAATACGTGTTGTGCACGTATCACGATACGAGCAAGACTGATACGTAACTTGTTGGATTGAAGTGATATTTTCATGATTTTTCCCATATTTATCAAACTTACCAACTTCATTTGGGAATTATGTATAATCGGTAAAAGTGATAAATGTGCAGTGAAATTTACAAACTTACCAAGACGAATGGTAATTATGCACAACCACCGATTTATCACATATACCGTATACACGCTGCCTGGCAGTCCAGTGGTTAGGGAGCTAGCCTCTAACTGTGCAGGTCTCGGTTCGAATACCGGTTCGGGCATGGATGTCTACCAACACTAGCAAATTCTCTGGACGGATCATGCTGATCCCTTGGGAATACGTGAGAGGCTCACATTATATGTATATATATGGCTTGATGTATACAAATTTATTGAGTTCAACTTATTCCCCAATCTTCATAGCCTTTCAACTAGATAGATTCAGAAATAAAAATCTGATTTTCGAGATGTAGTTTTTAATTAAAATTTCACAAATTAATGACAGTTCAATTTTTTTCCCCCATCTCATTATTAACTCCTGTGATCGGTTTTCCTGGCATTTTATTCTGATAACACGTGAAAATGCAATAACAATTTCGATAACGTAATCGGAAAAGGTGAAATCGCAGAATCATTGCAGTCGGCGGAAGAAAAAAAAAACCGAATCATAGAAACAATCACGGAATCGGGATACCGTGACGGTTGTAACCAAGAATCCAGAAAATTCCTGTTTCCGGAGGAACCCGTCATGGAAAAGGAGGGACGGGCCAATTTTCGAAATCCTATACATGTTCCTATATATTATCACGCCAAATTCTTATCGCCAAAGTGCGGCTTATGTTTGCCTTTTTGGCTTGAAAACCCATCCGTGGCTGTTCGGTTTTTTTTTTTTAAATCAGAAAAATATTTATTTCATATAATTATTATAAAAACGGCTTTTTGTGAAAGAAAATTTTGCTGCTGCATCGTGGCTTCAATATTTCATGCACTTCGCTGTTCGTCCAATGAATAACTGCGTACATCATTCTCCGCATGACTTCCACACACGAACATTCACCTCTAAGCTGTAATTAACGGCTTCTAGCCCTCTTTTTCTAGTGACTTTCCATATCCTAGGATGGTGGTGGTGAGATAAGGTAAGAATGTTCTCATGTTACAGTAGAAAGTTTCTCAACAAGACTGAATGAAATCTTCAATTATTTGCTGGATAACGAATTTTAAGTGTGTATGCGATTAATTTCGCTGCTTGATGTAGGCGTACACCTCCTAATACCCTGTGTATATTCGATTTACGGAGAAATTCACCGAAAATTCATCGACGGAAAAATCGCCACTGGGACGACCGCATGAATGATCGAGTGTGTAAGTAAACGTTTGAGTGACTATGAATGACTGAAGGAGTGATTGTATCAGTGACTCGCTCCCTCGCTTATTTGCTCGATCACCTGCTCGCTCACCAATTCCCTGACGCACTTGATCAATCACTAATTCACTGACTCCCTAGCTCCCCGATTCACTTGCTCCGTTTCCCCAGACTCGCTTGCTCCGCTCCCCCAGACTCACTTCAATCATCCACTGGTTCACTCACTACGTCAATGTGACAATAATTGTTTGTCGGTGAATTTTCCGCTCAAGAAATATTCATCTAAAAAAATTTTCCAAACCGCATTGGATCTATTAGAACGTGTTTTCCCGTTAGACACGTGCTCCATCGCACGAGTTTCTTTCGATTGGTTCCTTGATGCAACCACTTGGAACGGCCTCTGAGATTCCCTTCACCTCTTATTAAGCTCTCTCTCGCTCGCTCGGCATGGTGCCGGCGTGGATGGTCGACGTCGTAGTAAAAAAATTTGCGTAGACTTCGTCATGTTTGGGTTCATGTCTTCGGATACGTTTGCCAATAAGATGACGAGGAGGAGGATGGCGGGAAGTGCAAAGAACTCCCTTCGGCAAGTGGCGTGTGTGTGTGTATACACATGGGGGAACGAGGTCAAGTTGACGGTGTTGTCCGTTAAAGGATTTAACTTGGCTCGAAACTATAGGAAATCTTGCCATAGTCTCGAGAGCCAAAACTCAAGTCACCTGTTGCTAACCACCATTTTGATTTGGCAAATCCCCCAAACCTCTCAATGATTTAACTTGGCAGCGTTCTTCCCCTCCCCATCGTCTCTCACTTGACTTCACTAGAGTGTTGATAAGTTCTAGTGGAGATATCAAAGACACATGCCAGAGAGAGTTTGGTGTTTGTTGCCTCTATGCCCAATCACTGTCTGGTTGGTTGTTTGGCTGACTGTGGCTTCTAGTAGGGTCTAGGAGATATCGAAGATGACCTGGTCACTTATGACTCAAAAGTATGTTATTTTGCGGGGGGGGGGGGGAAACATTGGTTTCTTATTGGGAGAAGTAAATAAGGCAAATTGCAGTTTTCGTTCCTCACGAACAGAACTTTATTCCTCTCAACTTTGTTTTTTGCAAGTTGTCCTTGTTGTTTGTGTGGAACGATGCGAGAGTCAATCCTCAAACGTAGTATATAGTTCGGTGTAGCTGTTGTGGAAATTTATTTTTAGATAACATTCGTTGCCCAGCTTCTCTCTGTGAAAAGGACTCCTAAAATAACTACTCCTGTCGCAACCGTCACATTAAAAACAGTCACCTGATCTTGAGACTAATGTCATTCCCGTGCTCTCTTCTCGGTGCGGGGGAAAAAAAAAAAACAGGAATAGAGGACCGTTTTTTTTTTTCTTGTGCGGAATATTCCTCTGCTCTGCTGCTCTTAGTTCGTCATTTTAGCAACAACTTTTCTTCGTTTATTGCACGTATTAAATAGAATTCGGTGAACTGAAGAGACCCCAGAACTGTAAATACTGTACCTGTATATTACTAAGTTTCGGAAAGTAGTAGAAATGTTAAGTGCGTCTCTTAACCGAATGGAAACTCCGAATTACCGTAATTTCGTGCGTGTAGTCAGCAAGGGTGAATTTGCCACTTCGAAGGAAAAAATAAATTCAACCTTTAAACCACATTAATAGTCAGTGGCGTAGAATCGGCATATAAATATTACATGTACCGATGATGAAATCGTAAGAATTTTTTTCAAAAAAAAAAAAATTGTCTATATTTGCCACTCTCATCTATCCCTTTATTTGGCCGCGTTGCTCTCACAAGCACGGCATCAATTTCTTATATTTTTCAAATAAAGGCACTTATACAGGGTGCATAGGTAACAGGGCGTATGGTATTTTAATTGCGAACCGTTGATCCTAAAGGCGTACTCTCAACTGGAAAGAGTATCTAAATAACGTGTAGTAGGTACTCAGATATGCCATTCATGTTGCAAGTTTATATAGTTATTAAAATAAAAATTTTAACCTTTATACGGGGCAACCTGCTCTCAAGAACCTAATTACAAAGTTGTTGGCCTGTCTCTTCCCCCGATGCCAACCAACAAAAAAATTCCACGTTTCTAAGTGCTGCAATATTCGCTGAGATATTCGGGAAAAGGGGGTGGAGTTGGGGAAAAACAGCGTTAAATGCGGTTGAACCGTTTTACCCGCGTTTAATGCCTTTTTCCACCAAACTTTCCTTCGTATTTTGAATTTTAAATATCTTTGCGAATATTCCACTTTTGCAATATTCGTGTTGGAGGCTTTTTGCGCCCCAGCCCATTTACACGTGTCAAATGATCTGGTGAACTAAATTTTAAGTCGTCAAATACTACTTTAAAATACGTACGTTAAGGGCCGTTTTCGCGCCGTTTAGTTAAGGTGTCAAGTAGATAAACCGGATTCTATTTTTTCGGTAAAGTTGGCCCTATGCCCATGCGCCAGTAGACGTGGCCTCGTATTATCCAATGAGCATCGACTACTTGATTACCTATGTTGGGACAGTTTTTTGAGCACTTGACAACTCAAACTTTTTAGTTAACTACTAAACTTTTTTGACACATGTAAATAGGCCTTCAGTCTAAGGAGTGCATAAGCTGATAGACTCTTCGAACGGAAGGGGACGGGTGTGAACGCCCGAGGGTGTGTATATTGAACGGGGGAGGGGGGTTTAACGTCCACTTCTGCCTTCCCAGCTATGCCAATAATACGAGGTGGTTATAAATCAACTGACAGTACTTAGACTAGAGCACCCATTCTGATGGAGGTATTTTGATGAAACTCTCTCTCTTGGTATATATGGACTAGGGGGGAAGGGAAGATTTTTAATAAAGTTTCAATGAAATACGTCCACCACAACGGGCGCTACATAGGTCGGAGTAGTTAGTGTCAGTGTAATTAAAGTGGCTACTCCGACCCATGTAGCGCCCTTTGCGGTGGACGAATGTCATTGAAATTCGGTATATACGTTATTTAGACCATGGGGAAAATATAACGGCGATTAATAAAAAATAAAAGCCCCCTTTTTCTCCCCCGAGGTCCACATATCCTATATACCAAGAACATACCGAGTTTCATCAAAATATACCTCCATCAGAGGCCTGAGTAGTGCCCGTTTATTTATAGGTCTATCCACTTTGCACAATTGTTTTTTCACTGAACTGGGAAGGCCGCGATCGCTTCCCTTCCCTGTATCCGCTTATGAAGGAGGTGTGAGTACCACACTGACAGTTTTTGGAAGCCGTGCGGATCCCTTAGGGGCCATTCAAGTATTACGTAAGCAGATTTTCAGCCATTTTTGACGCCCCCCTTATCAGCAAAAGTCAGCAAAACACTGACCCCCCTCCCCCCCCCCTTGTCATCCAAAAGTCAGCAACTCCGAAATCCCCTCCTTCCCTCAATGCTGACGTAATACTTGAATGACCCCTTATACCGAGGAGACTTGCATACTTTCTCTTAATAGCAAATAAAAAAAATCTTGAAAAATCTTCTCACTGAAGGGTACAGTGGACCATGTTACGCTACTGCCTTTAAGCAGTATATCAATTTATTTTTAAAAATTCTTTGATTTCAATTATTAAAACTTTGCAAACAGATACAAAACGCAAATTGTTAAAAAAAAAATTGTTGTACAATGAATGCTATTTCAAGAATAGGTTCAGGATACGATAATAAAATTTAAAATTTCAAAATACCGTGTTATTTGGAATTTTTAAAACCACTCTTATACCTCGAACTAGTATTTAGGGGCCATTCAAGTATTACGTCAGCATCGGGGGGGGGGTTCCGGATTTGCTGAGTTTTGATGACGGGGGGGGGTGGAAAGGGGGATTTGAAGGTTGCTTACGTCATCAACCACCCCTTTTTGAAGATATGAAATATTCTAAGCTGCTGACGTGGGGGGGGGGGGGGTGTCAGTGTTTTGCTGACTTTTGCTGACAAGGGGAGGAGGGGATCAAAATGGCTCAAAATCTGCTTACGTAATACTTGAATGGCCCCTTAATAGAATATAGTTTGATTGTCAAAAGGAACTACTAAATTGCTAGTTTAAATTGCGCTGACTTCCTCCCCCCCCCCCCGAATACCCCTTTTATGGCCTTTAACGTAAACCCCACCCCCGTTGAGAACCATTGAAATATTTTATCCTATCATCGAATTTTTTGCCGGAATAGTGTTTGTTTTTAAACCACAAAAAAGTAACAAATATGGCATTTATTGTAGAGTATCCGTGATTTTTTTTATTTTTTATATCGCATTTTATAGTTCGCTAAATAATTGGTATCGAATCTCTCGAGTTACTTCAATATGAAATTGGTTAGCGGAGAAGCGCGTAAAAGCTGTTCTGGTTGTGAGAGAAAAGTGTTGAAATAATAATAAGTGACCAAAAAAAAACTGATGTCAGCCGTCGTTTGCGGTAAACACGTAAGTAACATCTGGCAACTGCCGGGGCAATCGTTCATTTCATTTTTTTCCCCCCTCGCGGGGCCCATACTTATCTCTGCTGGAATCGAGGTCTCCACCCAATATATCATCCTTCATATTGCGTATATATATATACACACACACATGAGCAAAGATTTCCAATTTCTTTTGAGATTCTTGTCCCATCTACGTTTTGATGGATCCAAAAATAGATATCGAGATATGGGCATGCGCGCGTCATGGGTACAAACATGTATTGTACGGAAGTGTGATAAGAGGGATTTTCTTTTTTTTTTGTGAAATATATAAAACTATGCACAGTTTCCAGCCCGGTTCAAAATACAGTCGAATACCGTTATAGCGAAAAAAAATCGCGTTTTAACGAACACTTTTCTAATCGCACCAGGTAAGTTTTACATAGGAACCATGCGAAATATCCTGGAATTTTTTTTTATAACGAAGTGATTTTTTTCCGGTTTCTTGGAGTTCGTTATAACGGGATTCAACTGCATTATCAATGCCTATTGTAATCTTTTGCCGAAATTTCTGAGTGCCGGGGAAGGGGTGAATTACAGGAGTAACAAAGAAAAACATTGTACACTGGCTTCCTAAAGTTATGCACGCGTTGGCTTGTATAACATGGCATGATTTTATTCTAGTCTCTCTGGATTGGGCAGCTAGTGGAACACGCGGTACTCGGGCGTACAGTCCCTTTATGTGGAGCCTTCGGCGCACAATACTGGCATTTATTGTGTTACCAAGCAGCATTGTAATTAGCTGCTCGCAAGATGTTAATGGTGCTCCCTGTGGGTAGGATGTAAATCTTTTTTTTAACGTTGAGAAAATAAATGCTCCTTCTCTCCCGGGAAACCCCTATACGGTCCAGGGTAAGCAACTTGTATATTGTCTTACCAAGTTATGCTGCAACGATGGGTATAACCCAATTGTGGAGGTCGCTCCGCTAGCAATTAACCGATTACGGAAGCAAGTCAATCAGCTGTCCGGAGATCTGTACCCGGTCGACCAATCGACCACCCGCTCTGATGCTCGGTATATCGCTCTGCCTAGCCAAGTGAAATTGACGAGCGACTTCCACAACGGGGGTTACATCCATGGCTGCGCCATCTTTTAGTGAGACAGTATTGTGCGCCGAAGACTCCACCTAAAGGGGCTGTACGCCCGAGTGTCACGTGTTTGCGTTTCACTAACCGTCTAATCCAGACGGGGTAAGATTTACGTGCCGCGTCATGTTATAAAGCCGTCGCGTGCCTAACTTTTCGAAGCCAGTGTACAATCATCTTTTTTCACATTGAAGGAGATGGAATAACCCTTACAACGGCAATTCCGAGATATATCGTCAAATTTGATCTGCTGGTCGCCCCGAAATATCTCGGGTTCTCAACACGCTTTCATTTCCAATGTGGCAGTTGTAATGAGGGTCAGGAAAATTTTAAAAACTGCTTAAAGGGTTAAATGACGTTTGTCGCGATGTGCGAACCGATCTCCCACCTGAAAAAGTCTCTCCGCAGAGCGCAGGTGGAACTTCAACACGATACATAAATAACATGAAAGCTCACGCATCTTTCCTATTCACTTTAAGATATGGAAACCAGATGGCAGCACCTTTAGCACAATAAATACTCATTACTCGGGCAACATAAAAACGTTAAGGCAGTGGTTTTCAAAGTGTGTGCCGCCCCAACCATTATCAGGGACACCGCTCTGAGCTGTCCTTATTAATGTGTGCCTATTCAATACCCTGAATAGTTACTTTGTTAGAATATTCTGGGGAGCCGCGGGTACATGGCGACTAGGCTAAGGAAGCCACAGAGACAAAATTTTGAGAACCACTTCGTTAGGGGTGATATATACACTTTCCGACTTGTACCAGTTTCTTAGAAATTCTCCAGTGAATGTTTACACGGTTAATGACAGGGGTGTATCAATTTGTTGGTAAACATCCCCTCAAGGAATGTTTACGAGGTGCGTTTAAGGTTACTTATCATAGATTGCTGAGAGACATGAGCGGATACAAGCTCCTCGAACCGGGGCGGGGGGGGGGGCGCAGGGAGGAATTTCCCAGGATGTGCACCTCCACCCTCCCTATGCCAAAAATACAATTTTTTCCACATAACGGAGGGAGGTAGGGTTGACCGCCCTCCTCTTGTACTGGGAGTAAAAGTACTCCCGCAGGATGTTTTTCTGGGGGAAAAAACAATAAAATCATAGAAACTGGGACAGGGACACACAGTACCTGCACCTCAGGTGGTAAAGGGGCGACAACGACAGGGAACTTCTCCCAGAAAATTTTTTATTTCTCACCTCACCCAAAAAAAGTTCAATTGATTGAATCTCAAAAACTACCTTTTTTTTAAAGATTGTTTTATATACTATGCCAAATGTGAGGGGGAGGGGGTTCTATCGTAAGCGCTAATCGAAATACGAAATACACTACAAAGTAGTAGTTTTGAAATATTTGGCAATGTTCCGAACGTAGATTTTTCCCTCCACAAATCCCTCTCGTCATTCCTCCCTTCCCTTTCAAGTTTTGGTGACTCGGATTACGTTAAGATAAATACACAAACGTTTAAAAAGGAGCCTGGTTCTGAAGAGCGCCATAATACAGTCGGATCCCGTTTTAACGAATACTGTTATAGCGAAAATCTCGTTTTAACGAACACGTTTCTAATCCTTCAGATAAGTTTACATAAGAACAATGCAAAAAACATGGAATTCCTTTATAACGATATTTCATTTTAACGAAGTGATTTCTCCGGTCTCTTGGAGTTCGCTATAACGGGATTCGACTGTATGCAGCGTTATTTCCCTCTAGTTATCCACGGTCTACCCTTTTCAGTTCCCTTCCGTGGATAATAAGGAAGTACACTGATGTGATTAGGAATCCGTAAATGTACTGGGGTGATTCGAAATCCGTAAATGTACTGGGGTGATTCGAAACTTTTTTGTTTAAAGTTTGTGGGCAGGTGGGAAAAACACAAAACAAAAACCCGTTTTTCCCCGCATTGCGATAATGGCTTCCCCCCATAACAAAATGGGTGATCCGGGAAGCGGAAAGGGTTCACTGTTGCCGCTCGGCTCGAAACGTATATCATAGATTTCTAACCAGCCGGTGTTCAAAAGCTGTAAAAAAAAATTTATTGGTGTTACAGTACTCTGTTGGGAGAAATATTCATGGTTGTTTGGTTTCCATAAATCAGTCGCGTGATTATCTAGGGCTCCGTGTAAGTCTCCTAATAATGAAGGGTTTTGCCCTACAGTCTCGTAATAAAGGTAAGGGCTCCGTGTAAGTCTCCTAATAATGAAGGGTTTCGCCCTACAGTCTCGTAATAAAGGTAAGGGTTCCGTTTAAGTGTCGCAGTCTTCGGGGGTGGGTTGGTTCTGTAACAGTCTTGTAATACTGCCCCAGTGGCGCGATGGTAAGATTCTCTCCTACTACCGTGAAAATTGCCGTCACGAACGCAGGTTCAAACCCGGGAAGAATATAGATAAGATATTTTCCCCTAGCGAGCTTGAGGCGACCACCGATAGATGGCGCCATCATCTCCAACTCATTAATGGCGGTAAATTGCTCTATAGCGATATCGCCGGAATTAGCGCTTGGTGAATTATTACGTCAGTATTGATGGCGGAGGGGGGTTTCCGATTTGCTGACTGTTGATGACAGGGGGGGGGGGTTCGGATGATGCTTACGTCATCAACGACCCTTTATGAAGATATGGAATATTCTTAATGGCAACTTATTCGGTGCACCAAAAACGGAAAATAAAACCTTTCGATAGCTATTGAGCACCTGAACTAACATTCTCCCTATTGATAAGTCCCCTACAGAGCCACTTCAGTGATCTCTAAATGATTCACGGATCCTTCAAGTACCTTTGACCCTTTATATCAGAGATTCTTGATCTATGAGTCACGACATGAACTTGAGTCGCAGGGGCCTCCAAGGTCGGTCGTTAAAATCACTAACAGCCAGGGGCTCTTGAGCTATGGGTCTCGACCAAAATTTTATTCGCAGGGGCTTCCTAGATAAGTCGTATGAATTCATTTACAGTGTGTTTGTAAATGCACTTATTGCGTCACTGGTTTCACTAATTAAAAAACAAAAACAGTCCCGTAGGTCGCGAAGCAGATCTTGTGGTTGATTGGGGTCGCGGCTGAGAAATGTTGAGAACCCTTGCCTCATTGTGGATTTCGGTTAGTAGGTGCGAACATATAGTTAATTATTATTTCTTAACCTGACGCATATTTTTACTGCTTACATTTTCACAAACTGAACAATTTAATTTCCTACTCTGCCCTACTCTAATATAAATTCTAAAAATTTTTTTTTTAAACGTTCGATATAACGTCCTTTCTTCGTAGAACGATGAGGGTCGTTTTAACGAGCATCTACTGTAATTCTTTTTCGGCGCCCCTCTTTTTTTAAGTTAACCCTTTCGCTTTCCATATCGTATCTGCAGCTTCTCCAGTCCTCCCCTCCCCCCCCCCCCGGTACGTTTCTAAATCATTCATGGGGGTGATATCACCCACTTTGGGGATACACTGCTGTACGACGGATCCTTTTGAAGGACTTCTATTTTTTTATATCTCAATGCACTTTTGTATGAAAGGTTCCGTCGAAATTCTTATGGCAATCCTTGAGAGTAAGATTTAAGGTTCACCAAGAGAGGGAGTTTCCCCGCAGTGACCTCGGCTGTCATGCATCACGAGTCACAGAAATGAATCCAAGACAATAAGTCATCAGTATCGCGTGGGATCTTGGAGTTTTGCAGTGGCATTCGTATATTCACTAATAGTAGTGTCCTTAAAATTGCTGTTCCTAGGTAACTAGAAGCAGCTGACCGTATGACTGTATGAGAGTGGCCATGGTTAAAAAGTGAGCCATCACAGCAGGTGGTTCAATGGAGCCACAGAGATTTATGGGGGAGAAAAAGATGCTAACAAACGAAGCTGTTGAGTGTAATGTGGTAGGAAAAGTGCGCGACTACTTCCAGAATCCAGCGGTAACTGACCATGGAACCAGGGTAACGGGGGGGGGGGGCGCAATCCACAGTCAGATACAAAATAGAACGGACCGAGCACGACCAGGCTCTGTCGCTCACGTGATATAAGCTCATTGTCTCGGAGGGCGGGGTCGTGCCGGAGAAAATTCTGAGTTACGAGGAGGAAAAAAAATTGGGTCACTGTCATGGGACCTAAAGGACCCCTAGTCATGTATGTGCATTCATGTACAATTGCAAAAAAAACTTGCGGAGCCATATACGAAGATTATCAAGTTGTACAATGAGTTCGGGGAAGGGCTGGCAATATGAAAAAAAGCCGCTGGCGACAAAGGTTTGCGAACCACTGGCTTATAGGCATGGCCAGGGTGACCGTACATGAAATCTGGTAATAGGCTACTACAATTTTAGAGAATGAGCATGTTTACTTCCATCGGGGTATGGGGCTCCTGGCTCCTGACCATCACTTTCCTATGGGTCCCTTGATGTTGAGACGGCCCTGCACATAATCGTCAACAATAGGGAAACCCACTGAGCTCTAGCATGGGGGGGGGGGTCTGGAAATCTACCTAATTTATAGAATTTATGTTCCCATGAATTGACTCAGGAAATCAATTCAATAGGGTCTTGTTCCTGCATGGGGTGGCCAAATTAGAGTCGTCACGAGAAGAAAATATGATCCATAGGGTACTATGGGCGGAAAAAAAGAGTTGGGAAATGCTATCCTAGACACCATCATGAAGGAGGCTCTGCCGAAATGCAGCTAACTTTCCGGTCACCTGCGGGAGACATGGAAGCTGCAAGACACATTCGATAACCAATGGGAAATTTAATAGTAATAGAGTATTCAGATGCGTATTTACGGAAAGAGGAGGAGAGTTAGCGGGCTGTAGCCCAACCAAGGCGAGAAGTTCATAGGGGGGGGGGCAGCAAATTTGAGGAATGAGTGATAAAGAAAATTATTAGAGGAGGAGAAGCGTGGTAAAAAGTTTGAAAGCTCACAAGCAGTAAAACAATAAGTCTCTGCCTAAAGCGCGACACGCTAGACGCGAAGTCCGGCCAGTTTGCGGATTGGCTAAGAGGTGTGGCCAAAGTCCGAGTATTCGCGAAATGGCCGGCCAAAATAGAAATAAACACAAGTCATTCATAATAATCGGATTTCGACCACATCTCTCGGCGAATCCGCGAAGCTGATGGAAATCCTTGGCCAAAATTCGATGTGCTGATGTAAGACGGTCCGGTAGGCGGCACACCTGTCGCTTCTGGTTTGACGGTAGAGTGCACGTGGTAACAAAAATAAAGAATAAATAAATAAATTTTAATATCGTACTTTTTTTTCGACTTTGCCCGCTCACCCCATGCCATTTCGCGAACCAGCTGGCCAATGACCGAAATCAAGAAACGATCAGACATTGGCTGGTCAATTTGCAGCGGAATTCGCCAATACGCGAAATGGGTGGCCAATTAGCAAACTGGCCTATTTCCTTCTTCAGCCGTGACACACACAAGTCTTTTTTTAGGTGCAGGTTTCTAGCAAAATTAACTTGGATCAGGGATATCCATACTGTGGGGGCACGCTTCGATGGCGAAGGTGCCAAAATCTCCTGAAGTAGGTACGAGGACTACCAAATTTTCATGATACTGTACTATATTCAGTAATAATTCTTTCTTTGAAGCAGTCCCTCAGAAATTCTTGGGATACTTGCGTAGATCATTCTCCCATTCAAATGCGTAGAAGGTGAACGTTCTCCGAGAAATGCGTAGAAGGTGTGCGTATCTCTCGAAATACAGAGGTGGTGTCGCGTTTGTATCTCTTGAATCGTTATTATTGGTTTAAAGCAGAGATGGGATTCGCAACCTCCTTATCCACCCGTTGCAACCGATATCAGTAAATACTCATATTGGGTTCAAATAAAATTATACCTTCATACTTTGGTTCACCATACATCATCGAGGAGGTTGCAGAAAATTGCAATCTTAGGTACGGGGATACAATTTAATTTTACCAAAAATTGCAATTTATCCTGCTTTAAATGAAATTTGCCAATTACTGCTAAAATTGCTGAAGGGGGTGGAAAAAAAGGCTGCTGCAATCGCACTTATCTACAAATCTTATCAACAAAAACATATAGTACCTCACGAAAAATATCCGAATGATCTCATGACCATATTTCATTGCGAAAAGTAAGGTAAACTGGGATTCTAAATATACGGGGCATCACCAATTGCCATCAAAAAACATTGCCTAAAGAAGTCACAATCACCGATCGTAATTAAAAATTCGGCGAAAATGTTAAGCTTAACAAACATATGAGATGAAAATTTATAATTTTTACCATATAATTATCATAATATAATTTATATTATGTGTGCGCGCTACACGACGTTAGAAAGAATCACGATTTCAAGTAGGCCAAGTGTCGTTGTATAAATGTACAAATGAAATCGGAACAACGAAAATTTTATACGAGTGGTCCGTCTCAAATTCTTTCGCATTTTGTTGGTCCTTGCTTTTAGGAACACTGTTATAGATAATGGCAAGCAGCTAAATCAATGTTATCGATAAAGCCAGTCTTCGGGTGTGGTGGGCCAATTTGCCACTACGGAATTCAATAAAATGATGAAAAAGAAAACAGTGGACTTGAGAAAATTTTAAAATTGAAGAGGAATTAACTTTTATTACGAGATCAGATTTTCTTTTTGTGATAGAAGTTTATCTCGTTATAAAACTTAACTTACAGAAATATTATAATTTTGTCTTTTTTTAGTTAATTCCTCAGGCACCATCTATTTTTCATAAATTAGAAATAGTTTATTCGAAAAAATCGATAAGGAACTCATTCTGATGGAAAATATAATGTTGAGAATAAATTTATGTAGGGCCTACATGTGATTTTTCAAATACTGTGAAACAAAAAAGTTATTTTTCACTTTAGAACAGAAATTTGATTCTGAAAAAAATTATTAGACAAAAAGTTTTTGGAGATACTTATGAAAGACGTAATCGGCATAGTGGTTCCAACGAATATCGGCAGAAATTATTGCACCCAGTTATTTATAATGAGAAACCTCTGTGATTTATAGAATCGTTGAATTGAGAAACTGCTAGTAAGTTTCATAAAAACTGCTGTTGAGGAGTTTAGGGGGTAATTGCCAGAATGGAAACCATTCGGATATTATCTCGAGGGTTATGTTGAAAGAGATTCTTGGTTGCATTCTTTGGTTACTGTTTGGTAGATGACTGAATCGTCTGCAAATAGTTTGATATGGCAATCATAGATCCTTTATATAAATTAAAAATAAAGATAGCGAGAGGACCGAACCCTGGGGTGTGCCAGACTTGACCTGGAAGAGTTCTAGTCAGGGCCGCAACTACTAGATGCTTGGTCACCCGGGGCAAGCGCGCTTTTTGACGTCCCCCTTGTAATGTTGAAGAAGAGGTTTCAGAATGAAATTTGCGTCCCGTTGGGTCCGGGGCACTAGATCCGCCTGCCCCCCCCCCTAGTTGCGGCCCTGTTTATAGCCCTTGAAGTAGACAAGCTGCTGCGGAAGGCTTCCACCTGTTTAAGCGGTTGAATACATAGGCCCAGGTTTTAGAGTTTAAGTAGAAGTTTACTATGGGGTGCCCTGTCAAACGCTTTAGAAAATAATATCAGTTTTGTACGTTTTTGTCGATACTGCTAGATAAGTCGTGTATGAACACAGCTAATTGGGTGGATACAGACAATGATGATCGAAAATATGCTTAGGTGTATCTACTCCTTGAAATGAGTAGGAAGCTCACGTGCTTCTTTTTCGTTGTCACTTTACTCCTATTACTGACCATTTTTCATGTACCTAAAAAATATTGGGATTCACTCCAGGCTCCCTTCCAAGCATTGGACCTATCAGAACCCCCCCCCCCCAACCCTTTGCAGCCCATTCATGAAGTTCAAGCTGAGTTTCCACGCATCTAAAACACTTCTGATGTCCCCTGGTAATCGTAGTTACAATCATTTTCCCCTCTGGTCCATTCCAGCGCTCTCCGAGGAGCAATATCGTCCATTTTAATGTAATCCATGAAGTTTCTCGGAAATGCAGAATAGCCATGCATAGACTATCCTACTATCCATAATGGCTATTAAGAGTGCTTGTCCCCCTGCTCCCGCTCACCATTTTACCTCTGATCAAAGAAATTAAGAAATTACCTCATTAACCTCTTTTTAAGGAAAAGGTGCAGTTCTGTATGCAATACGAACGAAACGCTAAGGGGAGAAGATTTTCTCGTGTTTTAATTATTGAATAGTGTGTGTGTGTGTGTGCGCGGCGCGTGTGCTGTTCCTTTTGTCCAACACCCCCCCCCCCCCCACACACACACACACACACAAAACTTCGGAAAAATGGAGCACCACGCGCGCACACACACACTGAGAGAAACGGCTCGGTCTTCACTCTTGATGTTCACGAAAGAATGTAGCGGTGGTGGATGAGATGGCAAAATTCTGGCTGTTATGTATGTATGTGCCGGGAAGCACAGGGTCGATTGGGTAAGGGTGTGTGTGTGTGCGTGCGTTCGTAGAAGCCATCGAGGCGCTCCAGCGGCACGCATGTGGTCTAGTGGTGACGACAGCGTCTCTCTCTCTCTCTCCCTGGATCGATAATATTCCATCCTAGAAAAGGAGTGCATGTAGAATCCGGGGAGAAAGTGTGGGGGGCTAAGGAAAAATCTTCGTCCACCCTTTTCTTATTGGTCAGAAACAACGTGACTTTGTTCGCCGCCACCATAAGGCTTCTTCATCTCGCGGAAAGCAACCTAGATACAGACACCAACTACGAGAAGAAGAAGAAAAAAAGGGAATAATATTTGTACGATGGGAGACGAAATTTCTGTCGTCATTTATTATTAATCCCTTATTATAAAAAGAAAACGGGGGAAAACTTTTTTATATATGTAAGGGAATATTGCCCTTGCCCCAGATCAACGAGGATTGCAAAGAAATTGTTGGGAAATTTGTGCGAAGACCATCTTTATATGGGAAGGGGGTGGGTTACACACACATGTATTCGGGGGGGGGGCATAGAATTTGGGAAATACACATTCCTGGGTATATGATGGAGAAATAAATAGCGAAATTGAAATTTATGTGTCGAGTAAATGGATTAAATAAACTAAAATGCATTATGTGTGCATTATCCGATCTCGAATATGGCGTTCATCAATTTAAATGGATCATTATTATTCCTCGTAATAATCGGTTTTTAACGTGGTTATAAACGATTCGGTGATAATTTTATTTAGTCTCGGATTCCTATACGTGCACCCTCCGTTGTTTGTATCTATATTTAATCACTAAAAACATTCGCCGGATATGCAATGCGCCTTTCTTTTAGAAATGAAATCTTATGTGACTCTGAGCGTCCGTGGAGTGAACTGTGAAGGGTTCCGTGGCCTTTATTTTTTATCACGCGCCGAACTCGAAGAGGTCTCGGCATGGCCCCCACAAGGGGGAGGCTGACAGGGCCCGGGACGATTCTCATAATTTTTTTTGTTTTTTCACGCCATAAATTCACTATAAAGGGGGCCCTTGAAAAGTCTGGTCTGGGGGCCCGCCAAAGGTCCCATTTTAGGGGCCCTGCTCTAGGATGTGGGGACCATGGGTCTCGGCAGCAGCGGGATGAGTCCGGTGGAAACGTTCTAGTCTTCATCTTATTGGCAAGAAAGGTCCTCGGACGTATTGGGTTTTTGAGCGCAGAGGGTGTCCGTATAAAAGTTGTTAGTTTTTGTATTTTGGTAACTATACAACCCCCTTGTGCAATATGAATGGCGTATCTGAGGTCTACACGCGTTTTTTGGTAACTTTTTCTTAATTGAAAGTGTGCCTCTAGAATCAACGGTTTGCCAGCAAAAATGTGGTCTTACTATCCCTATATACCACAGCGTTTCTCAATCTTTCTGAATCCGGAGACCAGTAAAATGTCAAACAATTCGACGGACCACAAACTTACAGCATAATGGTGTGCAGTATTTTACGGGACTGTCTTGGAACAGCCAGATTTCAAGCTGCTCCGTCTATTTTATACACTTGTCCCGGTTTTCTTTTTATTCTAACAAAGATTACTCGAATTTAAATTGATTAAATGGTTTATAGATCTCTATAAATCTGACACTGATTAACTGATTCAATGATTAAATGATTAACTGATCAATGATTAACTGATCAATGATTTAATGATTAACTGATCAATGATTTAATGATTAACTGATCAATGATTTAATGATTAACTGATCAATGATTAAATGACAATGATTAAATGATTAACTGATCAATGATTAAATGACTTAATGATTAAATGATTAACGGATCAGTGATTTAATGATTAAATGATTAACGGATCAGTGATTTAATGATTAACTGATCAATGATTAAATGGCTTAATGATTAAATGACTTAATGATTAACTGATCAATGATTAAATGGCTTAATGATTAAATGACTTAATGATTAACTGATCAATGTTTAAATGATTAGCTGATCACATTTAATTTTAAATGATTAGCTGATCACATTTAATTTTAAATGATTAGCTGATCACATTTAATTTAAATGATGATTTTTATAGCTTATAAATCATATGATTATGGCTGCTACTACTTCTAAACCACAAATGCACCTCGTCCACATTTCTCTGCGGAATCTCTAATGAATTGGTACATGTTGGAATGTGTGCGTGTACGTGTTGCAAATTTAATGTGAAGTTTGTTACTGTGTAATGCTTGTTATGTGCAGTTGCTCTGCCATCAATTTTTCTAATTATGAGCGAAGTGTAGTGGTTGAATAATGATAAATATGGCTACATTTCAATTCGCGGCGATTTCCATTGATCTTTCATTTCCAAAGAATTTGTAATTTTGCAGCAATTTTGGCAATATCGATTGTTGCCGACTTTTGACAACGTTTTTGGTGACAGTTGACAATGTCCTGTATTTTACTTAATGAAATATGTCACCAAGTCATGACGAATGATTTTTTTTTCGAGAAATACATCTTTGTTTACTGCGATTTGATTCAGTAATTTTTTTTAGCAATTTCTGCAATAATTAGCAAATTGAATTTTTTGGCTAAAATTAATGATGTTCCGTATTTAAGGTCACAATTTCCCGATTTTTGAACCCGTAAGGATGTTACGAGTATCAGTTGACACCAATTATTGAACAGTTTTACAATTGATATTTGGAATTAAATTGTCTCTTCGAGACCACCTTTCTTGTTGTCGACGACTGCCTCTGGTCCGTGGACCATAGGTTGAAAAACGCTGCTATATACGGGTGGCCGTATGACCCATGTTATTTTGCAATTTCATTGTCGTAATTTCGGCGTCCCAACTTATTTTAATGTTCCGTTTTTCCTGTATTTCAAACGAAGCTTAGTACTTGAAATTTCTATGCTTTACTGATATCAATGATTAATATATTCGGAACTTAAGACCAATATAATCAATAAAGTCATTATTATCATAATCAGTTATAACCATATCGATACGTAGATATTCATCTGATATATTTGTGAAAATAAACGGTTTTATCTTCATGAATTACATTTCAATCCACTGCGATTTGCGGTAGTACTTCATTTCTCTCGCCATTGGCGATTTTTCAGTGATAAATGGAAACTTTACTGTACCTGTTTAAAAACTTTCTGGCGATAACTGCCCCTTATTTTCTCGTAGGGGTTTGCCGTATTTTTATCGAGGAAATGGGGTCAGCCGTAGTGTATATCATGCTATGTGTGTATTGACGCTTTTATACCAGAACTAGCTGTTACCCGCGGCTTCGCTCGCGTGGATTTGGTAATCTGAACATTGTTCGACAATGATTCCCTCCAATGAAATTTTGATCCCTCATGACCCCCCCCCCCCGGGGGTTGCATTTCCAGAAATTCCGTCTTGGAGAGTATATTAAAAAATATAATACCGAACGAATTTCATATTTATAGCTTCAGCGCCTTGGGCTCAGCCATGATTGCTCCTTATAACTCTTGACCCCCCCCCCCCTTCTTATGACCCCTCTTACAGTATGAATTTTGAAAAAAAATCCCTCAGTGAGTTTTTACAAAATTAAGGTACCGACCAAATTTCATAGTTATAGCTTCAGCGATTTCGGCTCAGCGATGATTGCTCCATATAACTTTTGAGCCCCCTCTCATGACCATTTTAGGGGCCGAATTTTGAAAACCCCCTTCTTAGTGAGTCTTTATGTCATGAAATAAAACTACTGACCGAATTTCATAAATATAGCTCCAGCCGTTTTGGCTCGGCTATAATGAATCAGTCAGTGAGTCGCAATGAATCAGTCAGGGCATATTATTACATATATATATAGATTACACACACCTCTTTGCGGGTTTTATCACCTTTGGTACGATGGCATAAATTCAGAAAATTTTGTGCTCCCTTTCAGGTTCCAATTTTGAAATCGTACTACGCAGGAAAATAGGTGTCAATAAAAATTTTGTAGTCGGCATGGAGACTGGCACCCATAAGTTCATGTATCAAACTACTGATATCGGGGCCCCTGATACCTAGCAGATATTCGGCCGAACTTAGTTGTGGACCCAGTGCCGTCTTAAGGCATGGGCCTACCCGGACACGGCCCGGGGGCCTCAAGAGAAAAGGGGCCTCACAAAAATGAGATCTGGTTGAAATTTTCAAGAATTTGCTTGGTAGGGCCTCAGAAAAATCACTTGGCCCGGGCCCATGATGCTCTTAAGACGGTCCTATGTGGACTCTGTATACCGTATACAGCATATATAACCCCGCATGCTCAATCCATGACCCTCGGAGTCATTTTGTGTGGCCCGCGACCTCAAACCTAATTTTGTGGAAATGAAGTGGCGCATTTACACATTACACACACAATTAAGTGACCCGCGGCATATTAACAGATCATTGAATAACCCACGACACAGTTCCAGAGCATTTAAGCAGCCGGTGGTACAGCTCCACATCACTCAAGTGGCCCGCATCAAAATTTCCAGATAACTTAAGGGATCCGCGATGGTACATTTGCAGATCAAACAAGTGACTCGTGGCACATTTGCAGCCCCAATAAAGTCACCCGCGATACAATTAATTTCCAGAGCACTTAAGTGGTCCCTGGTGCAGTTCCACATCATTCAAGTGGCCCACGGCACATTTACAGATCACTTAAGGTGGCCCGTGACACGGTTAAAAACCAAGGAAGAGCAAACTCTTCCCCCCCCCCCGTCTCTTAAAAGTTGATCACCCTTGCTGTGTAGTTGATGTAGAAAGAGGAGGAGAGCGGCCTTCAAAAATGAGGAAAAAGCGCTTCTCTACACATTTAAACGTCTGATTTATGATGACATGAAACTATAAGCATGCATATATGGTAAATGCTTTATTCCGATTCCCATTTCCTGGTACGAGGACGGATGCAGCCGGAGTCTGGGACGGAGAAAAGAGACCGGGTTTCCTCTTTTATCATCTTTCTTAAATGGCGACGTGGTCGGGATGGGGGGGGGGTGTTCTTTTTCTCTGGCTACTACTGGACTGAAATTTTCGCATTGGGATACGATTTTTCTTGTATTCAAACGAAATTACCGTATTCGCCGGCGTCGTGTTTAGATGCACTTTACGCTATCGATCAAGCACTCTCATCGCCGACGTATAATTCTGCAGTGTTTTTTTTTTGTTTTTCATAAGTACTTTTGGAAAGTTGACCGTAACGCGTAATGAATGTAGGTCGCAGTTTGAAGGCTTAAAACGACCTTATACAGGGTGTTCCCTGAACTAATGGGCCAAACTTTAAGGGAAGGTAGAACACACGTAGCATTTTTTTTTTGTATAGCAATGTGGAGTCAGAAATCAGAAATGGAAAGTGTTGACGGGAAAACTCTGATGCAAAACCCTCATTGCAAAACTTTTAGTCGCTGCTGCAACTGTTCGTGAAACACCGGGCGTCTTCGAGAAGGTACGCCAATCACTTGCTAGACGCTGCCAGGCTTTCATCGTGGTACATTTGAGCACTTACTGTAATTATTTCATGGACACCCTGTATAGTGCCAGTGGCGTACGTAAGATTTTATCGGAGCACGGGGGAGAGGGGGGGGGGTCATAATCACTTTTCTTTTAGGGATTAATATTATTTTTACTCGCATGTGTGAAGGGGCTATGTTGCTGTGATTGGCATCCACACTGTCATGAAAACACATTTCACACGAGAGGGAAATATAACGAAGTGCAGTAAGAGTTCTCGCAATGTGCACGTGCAATGAAGAGACAGCGAGAATTCCACGGTTACTTCTGTAAATGTATGCGTTACTGCCAAACTTCGAAGTTTTCCACTTCGCGAATTGGCCAGTCTAGCTGACACGTACGACCAAGTCCAAAATTCGGGCTTTCGCCGGTCTTTGCCCGACCCCTATGATTCGGGGGGTCATCTCATCGCCGTGTTGGCGTATTTTTTCCTGATAATTATGGTCATTTATAATTAGCCACAGCTAACCATAATTACAGTTGGCTGTGGCAACCCTAAGGATCAAAGGAATCTGAATATCTATATGTTAGTGATTCATATACAGGGATCGACGTATAGGGGCGAAGTGGCCAACTTCGGGATTTGGCAGTGACATATATGCATGTTTCACAAGAATGTTCGAAACTTTCAGTTTCATGATTTCGTGCGTACAATCCGAGGATTATACGTTACAAAAAAAACATTAATTTTTTCAGTGGAACTTTTAACCACCGTGGTTTTTTTTTCTCGGAGAGGATGAAATAAAAATGAACGTTCCCGAAGAAATATCCAACAAAAATAATTTTTTATAGATGGCGTGTGATTTTTTTAAAGGAAAAAAAAAAAAGCATGACCAATTCCTTACGTGCCGCATTCCCCGTGGCAGTCCCAATTCTATTTTTTCTCCGTCCTGACTTTTTTAAAAAAAAATTCCCGGTTTTTTCTGTTTTTTAAGTCGGAAATTCTCTCGAATTTGGTTATTTAATTTCCAACGGATTTATTGAATGCAATACCCTTATTATCGCATTCGTATTTCGCTTTGGGAGAGGGGGGGGGGGGTGATCACCTCGATCTCTACCCCCTCCCTCCATAGATCCGCGCTTGGTGGTGGTCGAGTGGTCATAGTGACAGATTCGCATCGCGAGTACCCGGGTTCAAACCCCACAGTGGTGATCGGCCGAAGTTGGCTTCCCGTGGTTCCAAACTTCGAGGCGCGAATGCGAGCCGATTTGCCCCGTTAAAAAGTCTTGCCATAGGCTTACAATGGTACAAATATTTTATCATCGCACTTCACTCACTCCATTTCTGAAATATAGGTGGCAGTACTGAAAAATCACACTACACTATAAACGCACTCAGACTGTTAGGTACCACTACATCAAACCCCAACTCTGGCTATATTTCAATTTACTGCGGGTACTGTTAGGTACTCACTCACACTTCAGACACAACTCACTCAGTAATAAATTTCCCGTAGCGATACACCGGAGTTGTGCTCGGTTCGAAAGAAAGAAAAGAAAGACATACCAAATATCAACGTATGAGGTGGAGCAAACTTTAAGTAATTATATTACGTGGAAAATATTAATTTAGTGATTCCCAATGTGGACGTTAACGCCCCCGTGGGGGGGGGGGCGATGGAATGATCCAGGATTGGCGGTAGAAGCAACGGGTATAACATAGGATTCTATGGGTTAGATTGCGTTGGGGGACGATGGGGGGGGGGAAGATTCTGAACAAGGGGGCGATGGGACAAAAAAAGGTTGGGAAACTATGATTTAATCGATCGATATAACATTATAATTGTTATATTTTTTTCTTCCAGGAATCTTTTAATGCCCATTTCACAAGTACCTTCTCTGATGGTAGCCTGCGGGTCGCTACTAAATTGTAACTCCACTTTCTCTAGCCCGGACTGCATGCCTCTGGTGAGTACAATAAGCTACCCTCCTCCGCATTCTATGCGTTTTAAATAAAATTCTATCTATACTTATACATTCTCTTTCGGGTAGAAATATGCATCGAATTGTGTGCGTTTGATGCATTGCAGTCAGCGTAAAATGAACACTAATATACATATTTCATGTGATAATCTATTTGGATCGGTATGTCCATTAACTTATGAACTCTAAAATATACACCAGTAGATTTTCTATTCAAAATAATTGAATACTAGATATACAGGGTGATTGTTCTTGAAGCTCCCGTATACTCCGAGTAGTTTTCTCAAAAAAAAAAAAAAACTGCTTATCCGAATCAGGACCGTAATTAGAGGTGGGCAACTACCCTTGGGCGGCAAAATTTAGGAGGCAGCATTTTTAGGCGGGAACAAAGAACGTCATTATAACATTATGGAATAAATTGAGGTCAAGTTGTGAGGGTGGCAAAAATCCTAGTTACGGGCCCCTGATCTGAGTACAGTTAGTTTTTCAGGATAAAATCTTAATGGCGAGAGATTGGGAGAGCGATTTATGCAGTTTAAAAAAAAAAAAAGTTCAATTTTTGACCACCAGGTGAATAAATGGCGCTTTTTTTATTCAATTTTCCTTATTTTCCGTAGTCCGTATAGCGTATATACACAGTTTCAATGGAATGCGTTCTCCAGAACGGACGCAACAGAGGCCTGAGTAATTTCAGTATACTGACACTACTCAGACCAATGTAGCACCCGTCAGTACACTGACACTTCTCCGAAATATAGATGTCAGTACTGAAAAATCAGTCACAACACTATAAATGCACTCAGAGTGTTAGGTACTCTCACTTCCGGTGCAACTCGTCCTACGTAGCGCCCGTTGTGGAGGACGTATTTCATTGAAAATTGATGTATACGCTATATGGGTATTTTACCCATTTAGCGCTGCCACGATCCCCATTTGGTGATTTTGGAATTTGACGTGCTTCACGTTTACAACTTTTTGTGCATATATATATGTAACTTTACCTGGCCAAAAATTTCAAAAAAAAGAAAGAAAAATTGGCAGTTGATGCCAATAAAAAAAAAACGCAACTTTTTCACCTGGTGGTCTAAAATTGAACTATTTTTTTTATTCGATAAATCTCAAATAAGATAGCCTAAAAAAATTGGCTGTATACGTACTGGTAGTTTTTGAGGAAAAACTACTCGGAGTACATATGGTCACTTTAACGGCGACGTATACAGGGTGATTATAATTAAAGTCCCGAAAACACAGACATGACACGAATGTGCCACGTCTTTTAGACTTTTGTTTCGCACTTTGTTCCATTCCCCCTCCCCCTTTCTTCAGTAATTTCTTTTTCCTCATCGCCCCCCCCCCTCGAATTCAAACGAACTTATAGGATCCTATGCCGTAGCTTCGACCGCTTCCCCCACCCTAGGAGACGATATTGTCCATCACCACCCAGAGATAGACCTCCTATCTCTAGGAGGTGATGTATTGTCCCCTTTGGAAAACGCTAATTCTAGACCAGTGGTTCTCAACCGGGGGCCATATGGCCCTCTAGTGGTACTGGGATACTTCAAGAGGACCACGGAAGAAAATGGAGAAAGGGGCCATGACAGGTGGTTTGGAGGGCTGTAGAGAGCTGAGAAGAAAAATTGAGGTGTGAAGAAATAAAGCGTTTATATTAGTAACTATACACTTACAGAATCCAACAAAACCACCCATAAAACTAGGGCCGTCTTAGGGCATGGACGCACCCAGGTCTCACCGCCTACATTTTGCAACAAGTTCCTTAAGATGGGGTTTTTCGCAGGTCCACGGCTAGATTTTTCACAGAACACTTCTCTATATTAAATTTATAGTGTGAAAAACAAAAAAATGATGAAAGCCATATCGGCTGTCAGTCCCACTCTTCTGAGACTCATCGTGAGGATTCAGGTTCGAGCTCCGTTGGCGGCTGAAATTTTCCAGCTTCGAGGTGCAAATGCGAGTCAGTCCCCCATTTGAAAAAGTCTGTCCGTAGAGAGCGGGCAGACCTTCAACACGATGCTTACAAAACACGAAAATTCAAGCATTTATCGTTTTTACTTCTAAACATGCAAGAAAGATGGCAGCCCCAGTAGCACACGAAGCAAGCTTAACTTTGAAACATAAATATGTTAGGGTCACGCATACACGCACAAAAAACACGTACCAGCAATGTTACGATTCGTTAGACATTCCTCAGAGGAATGTGTACAAGGTGTATGTACGATCAAGTACTCCCCTGCAATCACCCTTATCCTACGCTAAGTCGCTCTTTTCATCACTCACATGGTTGCACACTTTCTTGGTCACATTTTTGGTTGTTCACTGATTTGGTCATTCCTATGCTCACACAATCTTCAAGCCACACTTTTGATCGCTCCTTGATCTGGTCTCTCACTCTCCAGGTCTGTCACTCTCTGGTCGCTTTTACGTGCGTGCAAACTTTCTTGGTCATTCTGTCGATCTCTCACTGATCTAATCCCTCGCTCTCGAGGCAGAGGAGGATTTTTTGTTTATCGTCTGTGACTTATTAAAACTTTGCTGCCCTTCTCCCATTCTACTAATTTTCTTGACCACTAATTCCTCCAATAAACCGCTCCTCTGAACTTGCCGCCCCCGGGCTATGGCCCACTAAACTCCTGTGAATACGATCAGAAAAATATAACCGCTGTCACGCTGACCGGGGGATCCCACTTGCGTTGGTTACCAAAATCTCTTCTCGGTTGCTCAACGGAAAAACACCTCTTTTCACGTCAAACGTCGTGGTCAAAATGAAGTCTTGTTCGTCTTCATATGCATAAAATATGTCCGTAGTTCGACAAAAAATGATAATTTTGTCTAGGTGTAAGGAACCTATTAAAAATTTCGCAAATCATTCCCCAAACAATCCACCCCTCCCCGCACTCCAAAAACAAGGGAACTCATCAGCTTCTGTTTTGAAAATACAAAAGGAAAGACGAAATTAAATACTAGAAATGTAGTTCTGTTTTCCTTTTATTCTCTCCTACTCTCTCTCTCGCCTTTTCCAACAACAACGGCAAAATAGTAAAAGTCACACGTCCTTCTCTTTCCTCCCTTTTAAAACTCATACATATTGTTCTCAGTGAAAAATGGTTTATCGAGGCATACGTACATATGTTATTTCCCTAATGAATTGAGTTTTTCCCCCTCTTACTCTCACCCCCTACGCCCCTCGTTCTCTATTCTTTATGTGATGAAAATAAGGGGGTGGGACGGGGTTGGGGAAGGATGTGGAGTAGCCGTGAACATCTTTATTTCCATTTCAATTCGAAAAGAGAAGCAATAAGCAAAGAGCTTCTAATTAATTCGCCATGAATGCGAGACGTAATCAAGAAAAATGATATACTACTACTGCTAATACTAGTTTCCCCTCCTCTTCTCTATGCGTATTTCACAAGAATGGGAAAATATGGGGTGAAAAGTGTAGAAACATTTTTAAAAAAAAAAAAGTTTCCTCCCTATTTTTCGCGAAACAGTAGATTACACAGAGAGAGAGAGAAAGTCTCTGGATATTTGTCTCTGACAAAATATGGGTCGCAGGAACTTTCCCCCCCCCCCCAGTTTTTCGCTTTCCTCTCGTAGCTCCCTCTTCCATTAAAGAAGGAATATTTAATTTTTTCACTGGAATTACTATGTCCACCCCCCCACCCCCCACTCTTAACTCGTATCTGAAAATTCATATAAATGAATAATAATAATATAGTGAATGTGTGTGCGTGACACATGGTGTGAGTGCATTGAAATATTGTTGTGACAACATACATGGATCGTTTATTGCGCGGCTGGTGTCAAAATCGCGTCTCAAACTAATTTTTTTTTTTCCAACTTGGCTTTGAAATGTCCATTGGGTGTTAATTATTTGTTACCGAGTGTTTGAAATCTAGCCCCACATTCAGGAAATTCGCTTTTTGTTCCTGCCGTGGATTAATGCCCTTTTTTTTGCTTTTTGGCTAGCGTTGGCCAGTAAGAATTAAGACGAACGTTATACGCAATTGTTTCGTTCAGATTAATAGATATGGTATCAATTGAATCGCCGAGTTGGAACCCATATCAATGAGATGAAATTTGTTGTGTAGAATGAGTTGACAAAGGGAACGTGCATCGCTTTTCTTTGTAATGCAGAGATATTAAGCGCAGAATAAATGCCATCGGGTTTTCTGATCAAATGTTGGAAGAATACATTTTACAGAATTCCCTTGTTAAATAAACTCAAAAAACAATTATTTTGAGTTTTTCAAATCAACTTAAGGCATAAATTTGACATTAAAAATTATTACAATGCATTGTTTATCGGCTTTTGACCGAAACTGAACGTCTTTCTTGAGGACGGGAATCGTTTTCAAAGATATGATGATTTATACAAATTTTTGTGAAGCATGGTTAGAACAGCGTTGGTGAAATTAAACCAGGAGATGAAAAAAATATCATTTTTTCCAAATAGCTCTTTTTAAGGATTTAGTGAAAACCAGCTATAAGTGGTATCAGGACCGCCCTTACCAAACGCAGAGCCAGGTGCGTCGCAGCAATTTCAGGGCACAGAAAAAAATGTTAATGACCCCCTTTTTTCCGATTTTATGAGGCAGGAAAATCGGCATCTATTATTTCAGCATAATACAGAAATGCTGAGAATGGAAACAAGAATGCTGGAATAGCCTTGATTCAGTTTTAATTATTGATGATATCAGAACAGCTTCTGCTGAGGTTAGGCAGATTGAACAACTGAAATGGAACCATTAATGTGATCGGAGAAACATTGTTAAAAATGAGGCCATTGTTGTGATAGAAGTATCATTAAAAAAGGAACCATTTTTTCCATCAGAAAAGCATCGTGAACTGAAACCATTTTTTTCCATCAGAAAAGCATCGCGAACTGGAACCATTTTTTCCATCAGAAAAGCATCGTGAACTGGAACCATTTTTTCCATCAGAAAAGCATCGTGAACTGGAACCATGTTTTTCATCAGAAAAACATCGTGAAATGGTGTAATGATCAGATGGTGCTTCGAGCGTGAACTTTCTTAGAGAGGAGGGTCAGTTGTTAAAATTGGACGGCTGTGTGTCATGATGACGGTTGGTGCTTTCGTATGTTTGTGTAAATTTTGTCGTTTTTTTTCGTTGTTAAATGTGTATTAAATGTGTTTGTCCATTAAAAAAGATGATGCCTCGTCAATTCGTGTCACGCTAGAGACTTATTATAGAACCATTTTTGCCATAAGAAAAAGCATCATTTAAATGGGACCATTGTTAAAATCAAAATGGTTCCATATCGATAATGCTTCCTTATTACAATGGTCCCATTTCAATGATTACTTTCTGATCGCAATCAATGTCATATCGAAATCTAACCATTGTTGTGATGAGAAAAGCATCATTGAAATGAGAGTATTGTTGGGATCAGAATTCCGTTCTTTTTTTCAACAATGTTTTTTTCATTGTTCACCATTTCTGCTATGCAGAACGAGCAGAATGCGAGAACTACCGAAGCTCGTCAATGCGAAATTATACCTAGAAGCTGTTGGGTTTTATAATAAATTCCTTGATATCAAATCAACCATGGAAACCTTCGGGTTAGACCAATGAGTTCATCCGAATCTACATGCATGATTTTCGAAAATTCATTTTTGAATGTCTTTAAGCAAAAAAAAAAAAAAAAAAATAGAATGAAAAATGAATTTGAAAATTTCTTTAAAAAAAAATGCTTTTGAGACGCCCCAATACATTTTTTTTTATCAGATTTTCTTTTATACTGATATAATTTATATATGTATAAAGAAAATTGATTCAAAATTTTGAAAAGAAAATATTCAATATTTTTTTTTCTCTCTACACGTGTAACCAAGGAAAAAAAAAAGAATTATATCCTCCTTCAGTGTGTTCGAGTCAATGAAAATTTATATTTGCGCTTCCTTAATGATCAGTTGGGTTATAGTTCCTTGAAGAAAAATATATTTTTTGTTCATCAGTCTTATTCTCCACCGTGATGCATTGCTCACTGTTTATTAAATATTTGCTTTCAATATCGGGGTAGGAGAGTCCTGCGAGAAGAGCCAATAACGTGTGTCGCCTGGTATTGTATTTCTTCAATATTGCGTGACAAAGTGCGAATATATTGATATTTGAACGCAGTTTTTCCTCTCCTCACTCCGCTCATAAATTCCAGTTTTTTTTTTTATTCTTACCCCTGTTTATCCAATAAATTTGTTCCGAGTATACCGAGAAGGCGATGATGGTCCATTCCTTACCCCATCACATGCTAACCTTCTATTTCTTCCGAGAAAACACTTCCGCTTGAAATTGGTCAAAAATTTCCGATTCTTTTACGTGAGTTCTCGATAGACTTTTATGTTACGAAGGTGTTAATGCAATTTGGTGAATTTGGTTCGGTATCAGAAATGAGTAGTGATGGTGTTACAAATTTTTGAGAGCTATTGTAGAAAAAAAACCCAACACATTATTGAGATAATGAGGTAGAGAGCATCGTTTCGAAGTAAAAATCATTGTTATCGCTTTTTCAACGACTTCCCAGAACAGTCTAGAACAGTTGTTCTCAACTGGGGCTCCGTGTGCACTCCCCAGGGGCTCCGCGGCCGCTCGAGGAAAATTAAAATAAAAAAAATAGGGAATTGGAATAAAAATTATAAATATTTTTAAATAATAAAAATAAATCAGTAACTTTGATGTATAAATAAAAAATAGACCTATGTGGGGGCTCCACCATAGAAATTATAGACCAGAAAGGGCTCCGCGAGTCAAAAAAGGTTGAGAACCACAGGTCTAGAATAATGTTCTTAAACCTTCTTAAGAGGTCAATGTCAAGGCCCAGTGGCGGTACGTGGCCGAGAAACTCCGGTCTAGAGAAGTACCACTTTAAAGCACTGGTGCTTATCGCTGAACAGGTGCAATGTCGCTTGATTGCCGCGACGCTTACTTCGAGAAACGCTATCCAAAAAAAAATATATCTGTATCCTGAAGAGCTATAGCTAAAATTGTTCTGTAGCGATAGGAGCCTTGGCCTCTTACAGTTCTATTCTTCATGAACTGTAAGATTTTGAAACTGCAGTAGTTATTATCTTCGATTAGTGAAAACCATAGCTTTTAAAAGCAAACTATTCAAAATTTTTTGATTCTTGAAAACTGTTAGTCTTGAAATCACTCGGTATCTTTGGTTTGAAGAAACTGTGGGTCTTGGAAGCACTCGGTATCTTCGATATGAAGAACCTGTAAGCATGGCTCCCGCACAAGGGTGTGGTTTGCAGGGCTCGGGACAATTAAAATTTTTGTTTTTTCTCATAAGTTGACTATAGGGGTGGACTGTCAACTATCTGGCCTGGGGCCCCCACCAAACAACCCAGCCTGGAGGCTCTGTTGCAGGATGTGGGGGCCATGCTTAAATTAGCCAATTGAATTTTATTAATTGGTCAGGCATGATCTTAAAACCACTCGATATATCGGATTTGAAGAAACTTTGGCTCTTGGAACCGCTCGGTAGTATTGGTCTTGATTTTGAAGATAATGTAGGTAATTGAAATCAATCGGTATCTCCAATTTGAAGAAACTGTAGGTAATTGAAATCAATCGGTATCTCCAATTTGAAGAAACTGTAGGTAATTGAAATCAATCGGTATCTCCAATTTCAAGAAACTGTAGGTAATTGAAATCAATCGGTATCTCCAATTTGAAGAAACTGTAGGTAATTGAAATCAATCGGTATCTCCAATTTCAAGAAACTGTAGGTAATTGAAATCAATCGGTATCTCCAATTTGAAGAAACTGTAGGTAATTGAAATCAATCGGTATCTCCAATTTGAAGAAACTGTAGGTCTTGAAACCACTCAATATATATATATATATATATATATGTCTTGGGTTTACAGAAACTGTAGGTCTTGAAACCACTCAATATATATATATATGTCTTGGGTTTACAGAAACTGTAGGTCTTGAAATCACTCAATATCTTGGGTTTACAGAAACTGTAGGTCTTGAAATCACTCAATATCTTGGGTTTACAGAAACTGTAGGTCTTGAAATCACTCAATATCTTGGGTTTACAGAAACTGTAGGTCTTGAAATCACTCAATATCTTGGGTTTACAGAAACCCAAGTCGTAAAACCCATAAGCATTTTCGGTTTCTAGAAACTGAATGTCTTGAAACCCGACTGGAAGCTTCGACACCGAAATAATCCTGCAATCACTTCACGTGAGCTCAACATATTATTCAACATAACGTGAGCTATTATAAGATTATTAAAATCACTACCTCCCAACAAAACTTTACATATAATAAATATAGAAACCACATACAGCAATACACACATTTTAATTCCATCTTCACATACAATTTAAAGTTTTTCAGACATTAAAAAAAAACTTTAAAAGGACTAGGCAAACATACTAAAATTCTTCCATTAATTTCCCTTCACAGGAAATTGAAAACAAAAGCCTATATGATATTATTAGTCAAACATTTCAGTGTGAAAATGAAAACTCCTACGGAGATGGGGGGGGGGGGAGGAGGGGAGAGAATCGCCCATTTATACAGCGATTACAAGGGCCTCTGAGTACCCACTCTCCTTGTGATATATTTCAGTTGTACCTAAATAACCGTAGTCAATAGTTTTTAGCATCCTTTTATTTAAAAAAAAAAAAAAAAAACCCTCATTTTTATTGAATTTTCTTCTTGTTATATCTGCGTATTACGGAAAAGAAAATGTCCGAATGTGCGAATTCGTGAAATGTAGCCTAGACTCGCCGTTAATGAAGTTGTCGCAATAAACGGAGCATCTCTCCTGTTTTTTTTAAAAATGGAGAGCTAAAATAAGAAGAGGGAATTTTAACAGCATTAAAAAAAAAGAAAAAAAGAGAAGAGATGATTGTGCGATAAAGTGATTATACAATTCTGTGTTCAAAAAAAAAAGTTTAAAAGGGCTGCAGGTAAAGAAAAAAAAAAATCGTATATAATAAGGGGGTATCTATTTTTATGCTTATGACATGGGTGGAGGCAAATAGAAAAAAAAAAAAAAAAAAAAAATTAAAAACTTCAAGCGGGATGATGAATACTTTTCCCCAAGTGCAAATTTTCTACTTTGGGGCTTGTACTTGTATGTGCGTGTGTATTTCTCTCTCTCTTCCACCTTTATAGTCTAACTTAGCCTCGAACCATGGGTTTTTTTTTTTTCTTATATATTTTTCCTCTCCCGTGCATCGGATCCTGCCATGTAGTTGAGAAATGTTAACCGTGACCAAGAAGGAAGTCTATATATACACACCACCCCGTAGGAGCGATCATTGAAAATAACGGAGCGAAATTAAGGATTGTGTCGCCGTGGAGGCATTTCTCTCTCTCTCTCTGGATATTTTTTTTTTTTCGGAAGAGAAGTTTTTTTTGTAGTGTGTGTGTGTGTGTGAGAAATAAGAGAAAATGTATTTTGTTTTATTTAGTTTTTCTTCCCCCCATACGTATATATTTATTAACGTGACTCCGGGAGATTTTTATTATAACTGTGCTTGCTATCCTTTGGGCCGCTTCTGCTGCTGTTGTTACGCAGGGAAGGGGGTTTCGGGGAGGTATTGTGAACACTGTTTTCATGTGAAATGAGTTTTTAGCCTTTTTTTTTTTAAGTATTGTTTTTTTTTAGGAATTTTCTTTTTAAACTGTGTCATAAAAAGAGAGGAATGTAGAATGTTGGGACTTATTCTAACAGCAGCTGCGTGTTCTTGTCCGTTTTTTTTTTGTTTGGTTCGACTTTGTTGGAGTTTTTTGTTTTCCCCGTGTGGTGTTTGTTTGGCTCCTTGTATGCATGAGATTTTATTTTTTTTTTTGGTGTTGTTTGTGAAGTTGACTGTGTTGGAATCCATTAATAATGTATGTGTGCTCTGAGTAGCCATTTGAGTTACACGAGCGTTGGGATCTTGGGATTTTTTCCCCACCCGTGGCGATGATATTGGATGTCTTACTCCCCCCATCGTTAAAACGGAAGCTGTCTTCGGGGCCCGTCGTAACGCGTGGGGGCCCCCACCACCCGGACGTGGCTCGAGGGGCTTCCGTGATAATGAGATCTGGCACTGATTTTCTGCAATAAATATGTAAATTGATTTTTATAAGAAAGGGGGGGGGGAGGAGTCTCAAAATATCACTTTTCCCCGGGGGCATATGGTGCTGTAAAGACTGCCCTAGCTGTCTTAGCATTGTTATAATTGCGTGGTCGTTTTGCAAACTCAATTTACGCCACTTGCCTGGAACCGCACACAACGAGTTCGGATGCCCGGGATCCAAATATTTTTTCTGACGCTCTTTTAAATCAAACTAGGTAGAAATCCCATAACATTACTTTTTTATGGAAGCCCATGGACCCATTAAGACTGTCCTGCTCTTCACGCACGGGCTAGATACCCGTCAGCACACTTATTATGGGGGTTTTACGGGGTTCTGAAAGAAGTCGCCCTTTTCCTGCCATATTTCAATTGAATGCTTCACCTGTTTTTTCTTTCTCAGTCTAGCTATATTCCCTTTTTTTTTAATACCGCACATACAACCTCTGACAATAAAGTTCGGTGAATAGTCCTGTAACATTAACGTAGATGAAATGTTAACGAAAGTTACCTTACTGTCCTTCAAAATAGTCACCTCCCATTACTATGCACCGCCGAGATCTCCTATACATGTCCTGGAAACTTTGCAAGAAGTCTTCTTTTGGGATTGAATTCAAAAGCCTCGTCACGTTTCGTTTGATGTCAGGAATATCGTCAAATCTCTTTCCTTTCAAAGCGAGTTTGAGTCGTGGGAATAGGAAGAAGTCTGGAGGATTGAGATCTGGCGAGTATGGTGGATGTTCAATTTGCACCACCCCCCTTTTTTGCCAGTAACTGTTTGACGATATTGGCTGTGTGAGGGCGAGCATTGTCGTGAACAAGAAACCATGAACCTTGTTGTGCGTACTGAGGTCGTACCCTGCGTAGACGTTTCATGAAACGGGTCAAAATTTCAATGTACCTTGCAGCATTCATCGTCGTTCCCTCAGGTAGAAATTCCTTGTGGATAATGCTTTGACTATCAAAAAAGGTGGTTAGCATCGTTTTGATGCGTGATTTTTCTGCTCTGACCTTTTTCCGACGAGGTGATGCAGGAGAACGCCATTCCATGCTTTGCCGTTTCGTTTCAGGGTCGTACCTGAGACACCAGGACTCATCCTCAGTGATCTTTTGTTCGTTCATTTTCCTGTTCTCAGTTAAGAACCAACGCACTAAACAAGCACTTTGTAAAACAAGTCTTTTACGGAACACAAACGACGCTCAACTGAACAACGGTGGCGGCAGATGGTCAACACCTGCCACTACGCATGTGCAGCGTTTTGCTTCGCCAGTGTTGCCAGATCGGCCGTTCCGACTTTATTTACGGAACTTTATTGTCACAGGTTGTATATACATATACAGTCAAATTTGGTTAATTCTAAGCTCAAGGGGATCGCAAAAGATTCGAATTATCCAATTCATTAATACAGGATAACTATATTTTCACAAAAGATCAAAAAACTATCAATAGTTATAAAAATATATTGAATGCTATCATTAAACGTAAACGATCACGAAAACTATTTCATTTGTAAATTTTAATTTCGATGCTCTTATATGAAATTGCACAAAATCTTCAAGTTGATTTATGGAATAAAAGATGCGATTTCTGAGCTTCAACAGCGTAATTTTTTATAAAATGTCTGCAAACTTCTGCAAGTGCTTGAATAAGGACCTCTGTTGCTTTCTTATTTTTTCTCACGAAAATTCAATATAAACGTATATATGGGACTTTATTTCCTACTTCAACAATATCCGCATCCGTAAGGCAATCAGATTTTTCACCTAGGGTTGAAGCACATGAGCTTTGGTTGGACATGGCGGAAATGTTACTTATCTTCATGGATATTCTAAAATAAGCGAACAATAATGCTAGAGAAACATGAATCTCCAACATATTTTTCAATGTTGGCTATATCCTGTAAAAGATTAGTAAACCACGGAATAAAGGAAGGGATGATCAAAATTCAGCAAGAAATTCTGAGGAAAGTAGACATTTTGCAACTGAAATAACTGAATCAAACTCCGAATTATCCAAAACATGAGAAAAAAAATTATCGAATTAAACAGTTAATATTTACATTAAAATGAATAGGAAACTCAAGGGAAATTATACTAAAATTCGAATTAGCCAAATTCACCTTTTGTTTTGTTTTTTGCATCACATTATCTACATCAACTTTCTCTGTATCAATGTTTTGCACGTCTGTTCTCGTGGACCCCCCCGCCCCGAAGCATTGTGCCCCACTATTTAGCTGCATTTTCTGTCTTTTACCATGTTGAGGGAGTGCTTGACTAGTGAGGAAGGACTGTTCGGCCGAGTTACCGGCTGGAATTTTTCCCTGGACAACCACGTCCTTCGGGACACTGTGCTAAAATCACTTCGGTGACAGAGCCTAGTTGTGTTCGGTTTATCCTGGGTTTTTTTTCATAGATCTTTGTACTCCCCTACAGAGCCGGAATTAGCGTCTGGGGGGGGGGGGCAACTGCCCATGCGGAAAAATTTTGGGGCGGCAGTTTTAGGTAGAAACAAAAGACACCGTGTTATAGAATTATCGAATTTTTAAGTTGGGGGGGGGCGACAAAAATCCTAATTACGGCCCGGCCCTCCTTAATTACCGGCCATGGCTCTCATTTTACTTGCTTTTTCACCCGTGGCAACCCCCTACTATATCTCAAGGCCGAAAAGGGACGGGGCATATTCCTCCCCAACTCTTGAAGTTTGTTCCACGAATTCTGAATCGCCCTGTATGATTTGTGAAGCTTCACGAAGCTACGAAAATTATCGTAAATGAAAATTGGACTGCTGCTTAATTGTCGCACAAGAAGTTAAGAAGTGTAAAATGTCCAAATATTTTGCATCGGTTGTAGGCAAAGGAGTGTCAGTGGAGAGAAAATTTCCACGGCTTCATGCGCTGGAGCTCTTTGTTTAACTGGAGAAGTTCATTGCAGCGTTTGACAGGTTAGAGCCTGGCGGGGTTGCGGGAAAAGGCTAAATTGATCAATTTGACGCCGCGGATTCTCCTCGCGATTTCTGTGGCTCCTCGAGTCTATTGCTCTGGCCTTAGAGAGAGAGAGATCCGTGTGCTCTCTCACTTACACACCCTTTTCCCGCGTTCTCCGAAAGTGTTTCCCAGTTGTAATTGCAGTTAAATTTAGTGAGTACGTATTGATTATGAAGCATTGCTCTCTCGTGGGCGAAGGCTGTGTTTCAAATGCTTTAGCCCCTCTCGAAATCTTCTCTACGTGGCAGTATCTTGCAATTCTGTCCCTGTTTTGGGTAACGCTCGCTCTCTAGCTAGAAATTGCAATAAACTATAATTACAGTATTTCCATCATTGTCTAAATGTCATTCTGTGAAGTGTTATAGGGTATATGTAGCAGTGTGAGTTAAATGTCAAACTGTGAAGTAGCCTATTCTGGCTATAGTTGATTAATTCTATTGAGATCTTGCACAACGACAAAAGCATGTCATTTGCATTGAAATCTCGATATAACGCATACAGGCGAATCGAACGGTGGAGGGGGGGGGGGAGCGAATAGCCGAGGATTTGAATAGTGAACTGGGGGTGTGGGGATGTCGTCCTTCGCCTTCCCAACTGCCAATTAATGCAATTTTTTTAACTGAACGAAAGGGGGCGATCGCTCATTTCGCCCTCCCAAGTATTCACCCAATGCCTCCACTATAGTAAATTTATGGTAAGAAAAAACAAAAATTGCAAGAATCGTCTCTGACCCGGTCAGCCCTGGCCTTGTAGGGGGGAGAGCATGGTTTTAGAGCAGTAGTTCTTAACCAGGGAGAAGTTTCGTGGGAGGAGGGGGGGTCTATGAGATTGGGATGCGAGAACAATTTACGTATAGTTTTTATATTATTATATGTTGAATACACACAGTGTCGTCTCAACGCATGGGACCCACCCGGGCACCTCAAGTGAAAGGGGGAGGGGGCTCATAATCATTAGATCTAGATATATTTTTACATTTTGAGAGTAACTATGTAAATTGTCAGGTGGATATTTTTAACCAGGTAGGGGGCTTCATAAAAAAATTATTTGCCCGGAGGGGGGGGGAGAGCATGATTTTATGACTGCCCGCCCTGGCTGAATATTCTGTAAGGGTTTCCGTGACTGTCATATTGGTAAAAAGGGTCCTTGGCCTTATTAACTTAAAGCAAGTGTTCTTAACCTCTAGGTCGCTACTCAAACTCGGGTCGCAGGAGCTTCTGAGATGTGTCCTACAAATCCACTTACAGCCAAGAATTTTCGTGTTGCGGGTCACAACACAGCTGAAAAAGTTCAAGAACCCTTGGCCTAAAGGGTCCTTTGATCACAAAAAATTAAGAAACACTGTTGTGGAAAAACTGCAAAAAGCACACTTTCTAAATCGGCGTTAAGTTCAGTTAGGGCTTCACCCAGTAAAGGACTTTATCGCTATCGCCAGATGCCCTCCGAAGAACACTGGACCATGGGGAAACCAAGGCCCCGTAGGCTCTGTGGGCCACCTTGGGCCTGCGAGAAGCGAATTCAGCATTCTTGTATGTTTTGGGGGGAAAAAACAAAAATCATTATAAAATCGGCTCAAGTTCTTTTTCTGTAGTTGCCAACTTCGAAGCGAATTCGAGCCGCTCTCTCCGTTAAAAAGTCTAGCCGCCGCCGAGAGCAGCAGACCTCTACAACGGTACAAATATTCAATCATTACGTTTCACCCTCAATTTCAAATACAGATGGCACAACAAAAAATTTCGTGGAGAACACTAGATCCCAACTCAGACTGTTAGGCATATATGCACACTGCCAGCACAGCTCACTCGGTATTGAATTGCTCATGGAGATAGATCGGAGATGTGCTCCGTTTGAAAGAACGTGGAGGGGTGGCAAAATTACCCCTCACCCCCCGTAGGGAAAAATGACTGCAACCGACTTCTCTCTCTTAGTCACAGCCCTGGCATTAGCATTAATCTTGATCACACATCGTGTTATATCATTGATGCAGTATGCAGTCTTACATGATTATGCATACATAATCTCGGTATGGATCTATTGTCAACGTTGATATTTTCTCAGTTACACTGAATGCAGTTATACTCTATTTGACTGTCTGCAGGATTCCAGAAGTAGTCACACTCCCCCCCCCCCCCAAAACTATCTTTCATGGCTCCTCTTTCACTGAATTTTCACCCGTGCCCCCCCCCCCCCGATATATCCCAGGAACACAAGGGGGGCGTCATATGGCTCCTGATTGAGAACCACTGCTTTACATTATCCGTACCGAACTTTACCTTATGCTTATATAACCAGGAGTTACTTATCTCTATTCCCCCGTCCCCCATTTTTCCAGCATTGAAGAGTCGTAATAGCCCAGGACGTTTTCAAAATATACACCCTATGCTTGGATGTTTATTGAAACCAAAAACACGTTCTTTTTTTTCCTACTCAAGGAGAAATACAAACAGAATTCCGCACCCATGGAGGGAGCAGTTGAAAAGACACTACTTTTTTTTTTCTTTTTTTTTTAAATATTCTTATTCTCTTTCAGTCCGTTATTAAAGATGGCGTTAAAAATAAATAAATAAATAAATAAGTAAAAGTAGCGGCACCTCGTTGACCTTGTCCTAACATAGTAGGGCTTCCGCACAGTAGTTAGCCTTGAACATAGTCAGTGTTTGTCTCACTTCCTGGTAGGTGTTGCTGTAATCCAAAACACTTTTTTTTTTCTTCTCTTCTCAACTAATTTCGCCCCCCCCCCAATCTCCTATCAGAGAATGTTGTTGCTATTTACTTCCATTAACTCTTTTTCTTTTTCCCCCTCCACACTTCCCCCCGATTATACAATATGCCGTTTATTATTCTGAGGAATTGTTCTTTGCTCACGATTCGTCGTCCGTCTGCACACGGTCACATAAATGAGCGCGATTTAACACGTCAATGCGAAATTTTTAGAGACATCCGTCGCAGAAATGCAATGTGGTAATGTGAGGTTTCGAAACTGTTCTCCTCTACGGTAAACGAGGGGGGGGGGGGACTTTTTTTTTTTTTTGGGGAAAACACTGGACAGGACCGCAACTGCGGGCAGGGGAGAGTGGCGGGTCTCGTGCCCGGGAGCTGAACAACAGGGGGCGCCGAATTTACCCTTTACTGCTCTTTCTGCATTACACGGGGCATGTGCCATCCAAAATGCGTGATGGCCCGGCTGACAAAGTAGAATCTAATTGCGGCCCTGACCAATGCCATCTATAGCTAGCAAGGCCTGGAAAAATCCCAGGCTCCAGATCGCCATGGGGACTAAAAAATTTGTATTGGCGCCTAAAATTTTCTTTGCATAGTTACTAAATTGCAAACTGATCGCATGCCAAAATGTTCGGAATTTATAGCAGTATATCTGCCGACATAAAAGGAAGGTCATTTTTGAGGCATAGGCCTCAAAAAAGTCAAAAGAATCATTATTTTGAACCTTTTTCTTCAGGTAAAGATTTTTTTGGTGCCTAAAAAAAATTGTTCTGGCGTCTATATTTTTTTTTGCGATCTGTCCAGCCTTGATAGCTAGATAGGTGAAGATATAGATGGTGTTGCTTTGACATTGGATTTGAATTTTCAGACTCATCATCGAGGCTTATTTCTGCTTGGACAAGTAGGGTGTATTTACCAGACCCCGTCGCTATTCCCCCTAATCTGTACACTGTGAAAATGCTTCCACGAAAAATCGAAAAATACGGCATAAGTCGGGGTTCACTGAACACCCCTCTAATGCCAATAAAATGAAGATCACGGATCTCGGAAAATTCAGTACATAACGATGTAAAAAAAAAAATTTCTTATCCAATCTTACGGACTCCCAAAATATCTCCATGGACCCAGCGGCGTACGCAGAAAGTGGGGGGCTGTTTTTGTATGGGCAAATGGGGCATGTGCCCAGGGTCCAAAAATTTTCAGGTCCCCGAAATTGGCTGCTTTTTTTATTAAAGGCACAGGCCCCCTCCCCCGCCTCCACCTCAAAGAAAACTATATATAAGTGGCCCCCAAAAATTCATATCTGTCCAGGGCCCCCCTAAACTTAAAGGAAACAGGCCCTGGGGGGCACTCACAGGAAGTGCACGCTCCCTTCCCAAGACGATAGAAAAACATTGTGTAGTTTATTACAACATATTGACCAAAGAAAACACTTTTTATATGCTATTTCAATAAATTTCTGTTAATTCTAAATGTTTCTGAGGTTGCCAAGTCAAAATTTCTCTGGAAGAAATCCCTTGTGCCCTCAAAACGTTTTTAGTCTCCTTCATAGAATGATCCTGTGTATGCTTCTACATGGTCCCCTGGTTAAAACTCCTGCCTTTGGTGGATATGGGATATTGCCATTCTCTCTCTCTCTCTCTCCACACAAACAGATCTGTCTTAAGAGCATCCTATGAACTTGGGCAAAGTCATTTTTTCTGAGGTCCTACCTATTTCGAAACTTAGTTACTTTGGAAATTTTAGCCAGATATCGTTTTTACGAATTCCCCCAGGTCGTGCCCATGCATTGCGACAACACTGCACACAAAGAAGAATAAAACCAGTTAAAAGTGCATGTGAAATAAAAATTCGGGGAGACGTTGTAGGCCCCCCAAATTTAGACTCTTAGACTAACACCCAGTGTTTTTCAATCTGGGGCCCATATGCTCCTCCCCCTTGTAATCCTGAGAGAAATTCTACGGCATGCCACAGATGGAAAATTCAGTGGAAGGAAAGCCATGAAAAAAAAAATGGAAAGAAATGAAACTTTAAGTGAAATATAACCGGGGGGGGGGGGTGACACTAATTTCAGAATCCAGGAGAACTGTCCATAAAACCAGGGCTATCTTAATGCATGGATATACATAATGAGATTTGCGAGATCTAGTGCCGTGATTTTCGATAGTAAGTGTCTAAATGAGCTGTGTTATTTCCAGCAAAGTATAGATCCCAAGAACATCACTTTTGACTGAGGCCCCATGGTATTGAGATGGATGGCCCTGCATACAACCTCCACGAGATAGAAGCAAACTGAATGATGTCCAGGGTTCGGAGATTGTCCTTTATTTATTAAAAATTTTTGTTCATTAATTTACAGGGAAAAACTCAGTTTAATGTGCAAAAAAGAGGGGCGTCTTTCCTGGATGGGGAGAGAGTGTTACGTAAGCATACATACCAACCCCCTGGAACCACTCCTCTTTGTAGCGGCGATGTTCGCTGATGGGGGGGGGGCGGGGGGTGCTGTTTATTACCACCCATTTTTTCTCCTCACAACTATTTTAAAGCTTTTATTCTTATTTTCTACAATTCGACCATATCTAGCATTTACCCAGCTCTTTATGTAGCCTTTTGTTTAAGTTTTGGTCTGTTTGCTGTGAATATTCCTTACAAAATCAATGAAAGTGCTTCAATTTTTTTGGAATAGGACACTGTCACTGATTTTTCGTCATCAACATTCCTCCTCCACTTTCTTTCTAGAAACGTATCCACGAAAAATGTTATGAAGAAACTTCATAAATTATTAAACTTCTTCTCATTTGGTTTTTTTTTAAATTCAACAATTAAAACATTTTCAGTTTTATGGCCCACCTGGGGAGATTCAACCTGCAGATGGGCAGACACCCAAACAAAGTAAACCTTTACAATGAATACCAACAACAAGGTTGCTTCAGTTCATTTTAGATTCAGCTCAATATTCATTCTTTGGAAATGCAGTTTTTGTGTGGCATCATTTTGTACTCAATATACAATAGAATTCGAAGAAATCACCAATCAAAAAAAATACTTTCGAAAAAGACTTCTCCGTAGTTTTTAACGATTCACCATAGTTTCATATTTTATGGTAGAAATCAGTAGAAACTATGGAGTAGTTGGCTAGTACATTGAAGGTTAATTTACACAGGACTAACATTAGAATGTATATAGATTGGTGTTTCCCAAAGTGAGTAATATCACCCCCTGAGGAACAATGGAGGGGCAATAGAAGCTACACAAGTATAACATAGGATCCTATGGGTTAGCTTGTGTTGGGGTGATGAAAGAAAAAAATTTCTCAATAAAGGGGCGATGGAACAAAAAGCTTTGGAAACTATAATATAGATCATAGTTTCCCAACCTTTTTGTCCCATCTCCTTCTTCAGAAATTTTTTTCCCCCAACGCAATCTAACCCATAGAATCCTATGCTATATCCGTAGCTTCTACTGCCTCCCCCCCCCAGGGGGCGTTAACGCCCACGTTGGGAATCACTGATATAGATGAATGGTGACTGAATGTAAACCTTGTAGCATTATATTAACTTTTACATGGTATTACAACTTTTATTGTAACTAAAACAATTGTGTGATAGTCACGTGATGTGGTTCCTCTATATAACTTCCATGTTTAGGGTAAGTTTTGAGTTTGTAAAATCGTATCTTAAATGTTTCTCTATTTTTAATTTTATTTCTACATAGAATATTACTAGTACTTCTTTACTTCAACCTCTAAAGTGCATTATATTCAGGTTGGTTTTTGCCGAAAGGTTCATTCGTAAGTTGTAAATATTAATTCTTGAACAATTATGTTCTTCCTTATTTGATATTTGTTTCTTCCCAACAGGATGAATTCCATCCATTTATTGAGGCTCTTCTGCCTCATGTGAAGGCCTTCTCATACACCTGGTTCAACCTCCAGGCTGCAAAACGAAAATATTTCAAGAAAAATGAGAAGCGCATGAGTCTAGAAGAGGAAAGGCGGTGTAAGGAGGAGTTACAAGTACGTGAAATTTCAAAACTATTTAACCCCTTCCGCACTAGGCAAGCTTTGGGTATTTATGCCCATAAACACTAAGATGTGTGCACGTACGTCCCTGGCGCAGAAGAGGTTAATGGAAAAAAAGAGGTGTTCTTCACTATTTTTTATTTTTATTTTATTAGCATCAGTTATAATTTATTCATACTAATAATTTGGATTATGATTGGCCCATGCTTTTGCAATTCGTAAATTCTCCTGAAAAACCAGAAATGTTTTTCTGTCTGTAGAGACAAGAAATTGTAGAGCAATAAAATTTTATAACATGCATGAATGAATGAACACCAGAAGTTTGCCACTGGACTTATCCCGTTGCCGAGATCTCTTCCAGCCCAGCTTTGTGGCAGAGTCTGGAACTTTATAACATGCAGTGTGTCTAAAAAGTCTACCGCTTTAATGAGAAGAGTCATAGTACATGCTGAAATAAACAATTTTTCGAAATTGAACCTAGGATTGCAAATGACTTATATGTTCAGCATGCATTAATATGGAATATAATCTGCTGTCGCCAAAGAAGGGGAAGATCCTAAAGTTACCCGAAAGTGAAAGAGAAAAAATATTTATATTTCACACGCATAATGTGGTCAAAAATTAAAAGGGACAATATTTTTTCCCTTTTCTATGAAATTTCCCTGTGATATGAATAGGATGATATATTTTGGCGATACTTCTGAAGTTGGGTGATGCATGTATTTCGCCACGCAGGTGAATTGCAATCCTTTTCTATTGCTAAAATTGTTGTGATGATGTACCATTCTTCTCTTCGATGCTAGAGTTATGGGTCACCCTGTATATTACAATAGTATGTTGTTATACTTAGTGATTATGAATTAATAGGGCAAACGTTACTCAGCTTACTGAACTAAATTTTTTGTTGAGTTATGGTATCTCCCCTCAATTAAAGCTTGTAGGCAGAAAAAAATGTCTTATTTGACCTGATAAAAGGCATTATTAATAACCATTCTTTAAAATGGTTTCATTCTGTTCAACATCCATCACTCAGGTCTATATTTTGTCTTCAATGTAGCTACTGCAATTCTCGCAAAGCTGAGACGTGAGGGAAGGGGGGCTTGTCAACAATTGTAAGGGTGATTGTGATTCAAACTGATATTAACAATTCTTTTTCTTTTAAACCATCCGCAACCTTGGTGGATAGCCAGTGAGGCAGTTCATTATCTTGTTTTTTGCATTAGAAGGCTAGAGAAGTGTCTGAATCAATCTCCCAAATTGGAATATATTGCATATGAATATATTTTGGGTCTGCTACTTTTTTTTTTTAAGGTGGTTTGATGCAAATTTTTGACTTATATTTGGGGATTGCGAAAATCAATTTCTGCTGACTAGATAAGGTAACGTGTTAGCATCTAAAAAAAATTGTTTCCATTCACATAACCACTTTCTTGATGGCATTTTATCGATGGAGGACATCACAGGATTAGCTTATGGGAGGTTAGCTAACTCAGGTTTGAGAGAAAAATATTCTTTTTTACTGTCAGTCTCTTCAGACCTTGACTCTTTCCTTCTGGTAATGGTTGAAAATTGTATCACCACATGCGCTCAATATGGGTAAATAAATAGCTGATTCTGAAAAATTTATAAATCATGAGCTGTGGCAGTTTTTTTTCAATATAAAATGTCTTGTTTGCATCCATTGGATTCCTTTCATTAAGTAGTGTAAATATTAATCTTAACTTCAAGTGGTGTTTAGTTGATTAAACTGGATATACTGAAGTTCTAACTATGTTATATTGCTTTTGCAGAATGAAAGAACAGAGGTAAAGCAAAAATGGGCATCGAGATTGCTCGGGAAATTGAGAAAGGACATCACACAAGAATGCCGGGAAGATTTTGTTCTGGGGATAACAGGGAAGAAACGAGCCACTTGTGTCTTAAGTAATCCTGATCAGAAAGGTAAAATGAGAAGGATAGACTGCTTGCGGCAAGCTGACAAGGTAAGAAATGCTAATGTTTGTGCTAATTAATCATTGGAACCAAGATATTCAAGAGCAGTTTAGTGTGTAACTTTGCATGAATTTCAAAATTTTTTAAAATCTCTACTCTTTTGAGTCTTCCATTTACTATTTGAATGAGAAAAAAAAAAAAAAATTTCAAATATTTCTTTTGAATTGTAGGTATGGCGCCTGGATTTGGTTATGGTTATTCTGTTCAAGGCTATTCCTCTGGAGAGCACAGATGGAGAACGTTTAGAAAAGTCACCAGAGTGCCTCCATCCCAACCTTTGTGTCAATCCATACCACATCAACGTCTCCGTCCGAGAACTCGACCTTTACTTGGCTAATTTCATACTTAGCCATGGTGCGTATGCATCGAATGTGTAGTTCTTAAACTAAAAATGCACAAATCAGGAAATTTTGTTGTGTGTTTATACATTTGTGTTCATATCCTTGTGTTACTGCTAAAAGTAAACGAATTGTTTTTATTTGAATTCTTTAAAACATATATTTTCTGACAGCTACTAAGCAGAGTCGACTGTCATTTATCAGCTCAGTACAAAAACAGTTTTGCTATTCTCGAAAATATGCATATACATGTTGCTCTCCCCATGAAGAATGTAACATGGATCTTGCCTCGCCTCCCAGGGATTAAAAATTTTTTTTCCTGTATACATTAATCGAAAATCAATTTATGTGCAGCCACAAAAGTCTTAGCTTTTGGGTCTTTTAAAAACCTTATACCCAGGAGGCTTTGAGCATGCAGGGTCGTCTTAACATGTAGGTCATACTGGGCAATGCAGGTGAATAGGAATTTTCATGTTAATCAAAATGTCTATTAAGATTTTGAACTGGAGTGGCTGGTACTTAATTTGACTAGGGGTGGAAGCCCAGAGAATTTCTTTTCCCAAGGGCTTGTGATGGTTGTAAGACCATGGTCTCCACGTGGAAATAGTGAACTATCCTAGAGGGCATGTATATGAGGTGCGCGTATGATTAAGTAGCCTAGAGATTCCCCAAGCAATCAATCTTGTATATATTTAATTTTTGATATTATGATTAACTTTTACTATATGCCTACTCTCAAAACTCAATATTGGAATTAGCTAAATTTCTTAGTTTCAGGTTCTTGCAAACAAAGGAAAAAAAATGAAGGTCCCATTCAAGGATGTGGGGTGTCCCTGGTTTTTTGTTTGCATATGTGTATCTATTAATGAGATGCAAGACACTTATATTTTATCTATAGAGATCAAATTTCAAGATATGGCTTGAGAAGTTGTAACTTCTTAGCAAGTCAAAATGTAACATGTGATCAATGTATTGAAATCATGCTTTGTGCATGATTTCAATATAGCAGATTCTATGCAGTTGCATCCACCTAATCTGGCCATGCAACCAAAATTGCTAGAGAAGAAATATTTTCATGTCGAAAAAATATTGTTTCAAGAGATGAATCGTGATAATTTCGTCTAATGATTTTTGCGAGATCAATATTGAATTTGAAACCAATTGTAGGCAATATGGCATGCATTTATTTAGTTTTTTGAATCAGTTTTTCTTTGTTCAAGATATTGTTTTGAAAAATTTACAGTTTTAGTGAAGTTTTCATCCCGAGGAATCGTCAACGAATATGCATGCGTGTGTGTATATACTAAGTAAAATCTAGAGCAAGACTTGAATACGTTGGGAGGTAGCTATTAATAACTTCCCCCACCAGCAGCAGATGCTTTTCGTTCTTTGCTTATAAAAATAGAAACATCAACATGCTCAAAGTTTTTTTTAAATAAAAAACCTTGTAGAAAAAGGTATATATCATAAGTAAGAGTTTTTTCTTCTCTTGTCACCTTCTCATGTTAGAGTTCTAAACGTTAGTTTAATACATTTTAGTGCTTCGAAACTGAAATTTAAGAACTGCTCTAAAAACATGATTATTTCGCTATGGAAAATTGTTATAGCTATGTTAAATTATCTGACAATATAGTTGTATTTTTTCCTATGTTTCCTCGAGAACTCTTATTGCTCAATAAATATTCCAAGCTTGATTTTGAGATACAGTAAAAATTTTGTTGTAAGGATAGTTCACAATCATTAGTAAAATTGCCATTATAACTGACTTCTCGTTATAAGCGGATTTCCATTTTTGCTCTGTTGGATTGTAAAGTTGTAGAAAATTTCTGCTATTTCTGCATTAAAACGTCTTTTTATATCATTTCTTTCTAATGTTAATTCAAATGAACAAAACTCTAGTCAAAAAAATTGACTTTTGGTCTTGCAGCAGTTAATTCTCTAAGATGTATTAGCTTAGACTTTCATATTATAAAAGCAATTTTTTCCCACCAGCTGAACAATAAATTCTCTATTATTCACTTTCACTTGTGCATGGCTGTATGAACTAGTTAAAATTTTTCCGCTAGTCAAAGCTTTTCTATCATGATTTTTGCAGTCATTCAGAAACAAAGTTATACTGTAAGCTTTGGTCCTGTGATTTCTTAGTTACTGGGTGAGACAAAAGCCAAATAAAATCATCACATATCCCATGTGTATAGTGAAAAAGCCCAAAAATAAAAAGAGGGAGTTGAAAATTTCGACTTTTCTTTGTGTGCATCTATGCACCTGCCCATATTCCCCCGTTATTTGATACGTCATTTTTTTGTACAGTGAATGGGGGAAGTGCGGGGGAGGAGGAATTGTGGGAGGAGTCCTGCTGCTGGTTGGCTTGCAGGTGGTTTGTTGTTGTTGGATTTTCCATCGTGGCCCATGGCCCACGTCTCCTGAGACAAACCAGTTTATATCCCATTAGCCTAAACTATCATGGTTGGTCTGAAGGTCAAGTCAAGGGTGTTCAACCTTTTGGAGAGAGCACGAGCCACATTATTGGTTAGAAAACGTCTCATGGGCTGCATAAGTGATCTTTATATGTGCCATGGGTCACTTAAGTGATCTGGAACTGTGCCGTGGGCAACTAAAGTGAAGTGAAAATGTGCCGTGGGCAACTAAAGTGAAGTGAAAATGTGCCGTGGGCAACTAAAGTGAAGTGAAAATGTGTAGCAGGTCACTTAAGTGAAGTGGGAATGTAGCGTATGTCACTGACATTATCTGGGAAAGTATTGCAGGCCACTAAACTGAAATGAAAATGTGCCACAGGTCACTTAAGTGATATGGAACTGCTCTGCTGGCCACTTAACTGATCTGGTTGTATGCCACATGTTCATTTTTACAAAATTAGGTTTAAGGTCACAGATCCGCATTTGGCCCACAGGCCAGTAGTAACGGTAGTTGAAAAAACCTACAACAATACAATTATTCAATCATTGCACTTCACTCATAGGTAGAAAAATTGCTAGCGTTACACATAATAAGCATTACACAGAAATGAACTCACGTACATTGACACTGCAACGTGAACAAATTTGTTAGAAGTTCCGCAGATGAATATGGACTAGGTGCATGTGGGGTTTAGTAATAGCAGTAATGGGTGCAACCAGTTTGTTGAATTTCTTTTCCCACCCATGCACAGTCAGCCATTTATTTATACCCTCCAAAGAACCCTTGTTATGTCGACCTACACCTTCGTAACGCTATTGATTATTTGAATGTGTACAATTTTGTTAACTGTGGATGTGTGTTTATATCATATTTTTTCCAATTATGCAATTGTATTAGGTACCATTTCCACATGATTTTGGCATATTTTTCTGATTTAAATTTTCATAGAAATAAGCAAATTTATTTATTAAATGGTTATTACTTGTTGTTTTCGCAGACACTTTGAGTGGAATCAGAGATGGCATGTGTGATAGTGATAGAGAAGATGAGAGAGGTATGTATTCTGTTCTTGTGAAGTTATTTCTAACCTTTTTGGAGCTTTACTAACACTAAAGTCACATCACAAGTTTTGGTAGCAATGACTCATGTTTCGTTTATGATGGGGGAGAAAGAAAGGGCCCACTTGTAGATTTCTGTGTGATCTCTAATATAGTTTATCCTAACCCATGCAGAATAGTCACTTTCATGATTAATTTTCTTGCATTAATCCGTTAAACAATTTCACTAGTGTGTTTATAGACTGTTAATAAACTCAATATCTGCGTGGCAACCTAACAATGTTTAGCACCCTAACTCTGGTTTGATAGTTTTAGTGTTGGGATCTTTCGAATGGCCCACAACCATTAGCCACTCAAGAATTGTTCTAAACTGTATGTCCTTGTGATTGAACCACTGCAAAATGGCTCAAATTTTCCCACAAACGTAAACCGTCTTATGTTTTTTGTATATTTAAATTGGAGTTCTGTCCATTACAATATAACAAAATCAAAATTTAATGAGGTTTCACGCTGAGGTCATGAACATTTTGAGTTTATAGTCAGATATGTATATTTTTTTTCAAAGAGATTCGGTAGGAGATTAATTGTGAATTTCTTATAACATCAGTTGATAATTAATATTGTATCTATATTAGGATTTGGATGGTCTCGGGGTAAATTGAAGGGTTGTCTTTTTCTGATGGGTGTATCTAATACTACCGTCGTTACTTATCAAGGTACTATCTGCAAGTATTATCAGATGCCTGAGCCGCTAAAAATCTTTTGTAGCAGAGTAATAAAACACATTACGAAGTAAACTTTTTTTTTAAGCTATCGCATCGAATGGGGAAAAGTTATTAATTGAAATACATTAGCAGTAAGGTATCATTATTTCTTCTAACAAACCATCAAATGACTGAAATAAGGAATCAATTTTCATATATATATACGTATGTGCATATTTTCTCCAGTCCACAACTGGTGTCGGTGAGCAATTAAAAAAAAAAAAAGAAAGAAAAAAGAGCGAAATTATTTTTCTGACCACAAAAAGAGCAAACTGAAATTTCAGGGTGGTCTTTTTGTTTTGCAGACTCTCATCTATTGCTTGCTGCAGGCGTTTTTACATCAGCAGAACTGTATAGGTTATCAAAAGGTGAGCTTGATATTAACTATACCAGTTTTGGATTGGATTATTTTTTTTACTTTTTTTTTTTAATGCGTTTCTATTGAGCGATACATCTTGACGATAATTTTGTGAAATCAATATAGATGCTTTATGTGGTTATTCATAATCTTTTTGTCCTTCACATGAAAGGTCTCGAGGATTAAAGTTTTGTGATCTGATCTATCTGCAGCCTTAACTTCCCATTAAAAACAATTATGAAGCTTTTAGGAATATCTTAATGAAAGAATGGTGGAGATTTTCAAAGCCCCTTAAAGGCCTAACACCTTTGTACAGCTTTCGATGTAGAATTGCTGTGTTCGTAAAAGAGTCTGCCAACAAAGCACATTCCTGTAAACTCGATATCATACTCACTTTTGTGAAGACGTGAGAATGAAAAATATAGATTTTTTTTTAGATATTTTGCTTTGAAGATTGAGTAGTTTGGTCCATGATTGCAGAAAATTTGTGTTTTAACTACGATTTGCCTAAGAAAAGGCTTCTAGTGGTGGATTTTGGAACTAGGTTTTTTTGCTGTTAATTTCTTTTCCGTTTCTACATTAAGATGCTCCCAAAGCTTTGTAGCTTTCTGATGAATGGTTAAGGCTGTAAATAGCTCAGAAGTATCAACTTCAGATACCCTGTTGCGTTATGTTTTTATTTAGTCTGTTTTCCCAGTCATAGATTGATCCGCTGTGGTGGTCGAATGGTCATAGTGGCAGACTCGCATCACGAGGACCCGGGTTCAGACTCCACCATTGCCCCATTGAGCTGATCTCCCCATTAAAGTTTTGCCACATAGAGCAGCAGGCCTACAACGGCACATGTATTCAATCATTACACTTTACATGACAGCACTGAAAAATCAGACAACACTATATATTCATTCAGACCATTAGATACACACACTCGCACTTCTGGCACAACTCATTCGGTGGTAAATTGCCCATGGCGATATAGACCAGAGTTGAACGCAGTTTGAAAGAAAGTCATTGATCAAAATGTTTTTCCCCCTTTCTCCATTCAAATTTAGAAGCTACTCGTGAATTAAGCAACTTGTTTAGCCTTATAGCTATTTTTCAGTTTTTCATTTTCCTCATAGTAATAAATTCTAGATTTATGTGGTTAGATTCGTTTTTCACCCCCCCCCCCCTGTTTCTCTTATACAGTCGATTCTCCATAAGTCAAATTCCAATAAGTCAATTTTAAGTCTAAATTTTTCCATGGCTCCAGAATCTTCAATACCATCAGGGAATAGAGCGATTTGATGATTTGAACTACTAATAATTTGTTTTCCATTAGCCATTGAACATTTGACTAATTGAGATTTGAATGAAGTTTCATAATTAGTCTTGATGTGCGTATTCTAACTTTTGGTTAGTTTGCATAACTTGTCGATGTATTGCGATAACTTTGCATGTGTTATGATTACCATTTTTTTAGGTATTGCTGATTTTTAATTTTATTTATGGTTTTACATGCACTATATATAACCGAAAGTCTGTGTCTACTTAAGAGTTTAGGCATTTTCTCAAATTTCTAGAAAAATACTGAACAAATTGTTCTGAAATTTTAATCGTTTATATAACCTATGGTGATACTCACCATTTCCAGTGAAAATTTTGTCACAATTGCATTTATGGGACCATATTAAATAAGAACAAAAATGTTTTTGATCAATCCTGTATCAGAAAAAGCTTCAAATGACTTGCAAATTTAACAAAATATTTTACTAACTTTGTGCAATATTTTTATGAATTTTTAGGAGACTACCGTGTACATTCATGAAAATACAAATGTTTTCTATGAAAATTCCAATTTTTTCATCACATATTTTTTGCTTACTACATGCATAGTTTTCAAACAAAATTTCACAGAAAAAAATGATGCTACACATGAGACATATTGTATAGAAATTTAAAATGTGACAAATCATTATTCAATGAGATATAATGATTTGTTAATGATGCAAATATTTTTAATAAATGATTATAAATTGTGCACCACACGCACAAGAAATATAAATTTTATTGTTTTGTTATTGGATTGCCAGATATATAGTGTAACCTATATGAAATTTCCAGCTGAATGTTGTGAAAATTCACAAGTGACCAGTGATTTTGAAACTTACCGAATGATAAGGGGTTTTCCACAAATTGATATACAATTATTTGCTGTTATTTGATGATTATTTCTAGAATAAACCCACAGCATTATTCGAATGAGCAAAGCCGTGTGTCTAATACTATGTGAGAGAAGTGATTTAGCATAACCAGCATGTATGATGTCAAAATGAGCAAACTGAAGTCAATAATAAAATTTACAGAAAATAATCGAAATATAAATTTGTGGAAAAAACCCATTACGATTCAGTTACTTTCAGCAAGTTTCGAAATTACTGCTCACTGTATCACAGATAATCTTTCTGAATTTTCACAACATTCAGCTGGAATTTTCATATAAATTGTGCCATATATCTGGCAATTCAATTATGAAAAATGAAAATTATATTTCTTGTGCATGTGCAATTAATAATCATTTATTAAAAATACTCTTATCTCATTGAATAATGATTTGTCACATTTTAAATTTCTACACAGTATGTCTGGTGTGTGGCATCATTTTTTCTACAAATTTCATAAAAATTGGTTGAAAACTTTTCATGTTATAAGCAAAAAACATGCGATGAAAACTAGAATTTTTATAGAAAATATTTATACTTTCATGACTATACATGCTATTCTCACTTAAACACCCAGAAATATTTCACGAAATTGGTACAATACTTTGTGAAAGTTACAAATCATTAGCTGTTATTTATCATGTGGGTCATTTTTTTTGTCAGTCCCCTAAATGCACTCGTTACTAAATTCTCACTGGAAATTGTAAGTACCAACATAAGTAAACATGGCCGAATATTTAGAGCAATTTGTTCGGTATTTTTCTTGCAATTCAAGAAAATGTCTGAATTCTAAAGTGAACACAGACTGTGCATATTTTACAGTATGCTGCCAATCAGAAATAATTCAAAGCATTCAGTGTCACTTACTGAAATGAGTGACAATACCACAGTGGAACCTCTTTTATACACTTACCCTTAGAGACCGGAAAAAAAGGAAATTGGCCAAGAAATATGATTTTGAGGGTTCAAAAAATTCAGTAGAGATTTCAAGGATGATTTTTTTCTCAAGCAAAGAATTCTATGCACAATGAAGGCTTGAGAGCATGACCATAAAAAAGATGTTCCGCTGTATTGCATGTTATATCTTATGCATGATTTGCTGTTAATTCTATAAATCTGTCACTATTTATGAAGAAATGCTTTCTTTTTTAACATGCTATCATGTTAATGACTATATTCTTTTTCTCTTGCAGCATCAATATTACAAGTCACACCTGGTAGTCAGCCACCTCTCAACATGATAAAAATAGAATCTCCAACATATTACTGTAACAGTTATTCCTCACCGCCTGATCACAGAGGACTGTCAACGGGTACCGGGCCACCGATGGCCCTGCATCCTCATAACAATCACGGCCCACCTCACCCACCTAGTCCTTCAAGCGAGCCACACAATAAGAGGCTCAGGCGGATTTCATCAAACGAGGAAGATGTTGACAAAGTGCACAGTGATATGAGTGGATTTTATAGTCACAGTCCTGCTCAAATGCACAGCCAAGCTTCTTGGGGGAGTGACATGGATCACGGTAAGGGCTTTTCTCTTTTATTTTAAACCAAACATTTAAAAATAAGTAAAATACTTCTGAAAATCTCTTTCCACCTAATAACATAAACTAAGTAAAAAGTGGCTTGAGATGCTGCTATTTATTAGATTTCATACTCAATGTTTCTCCAACGCCAGCTGTTAATGTGTTCAAGAAATGTTTTCGGTTCTTGAAGTGGTAGAAGACCAAGACTTTACACATTATTACCATTAATGCAATCAATGCTCACTTTAATTCCTTGAAAGGGGGGATTGTGTCAGAATCATGTTGTATTTGTGGAATCTACTGGTTTTTCATGTTTCTGTTGTTCATGCATGCACTGATGCTGGTCATCCACTGGAAGCTACCATAAATGGAAGAAGTAATGTTTATGCTCAAGACTGTTGGCATATGCGGAACTTGTTTTTGCTCACAATAGCTCCCAATGAAAGACCAGCCTTATGCAAGACTTGATAAATCTGAAAAAAAAAATCAAGGCACCTATATATAGAACAATTATTTAGGAGTCAAACTATATTTTCTAAAACCAAGTCCAAAATAATGCTGATTGATGCACTAATATGAATCAAAAAAAATTTGTGTTCTCAGACTTCAATTTAGTATCCATGCTCAGAAAGTTATAGATACTAGTATCAATTTTTTTGGTATATGGTATTTGTCAGGCCTTGCACCTATGTGTTCACCAAAGTATTGTTATCCATCTTCCAAATGAGAAATAGGAAACTGCCAAATTGAGCTATTATTCATTTTGTGTAATTTAATGTTGCAGATGTGCTTGCTGTTCACTGTGGCAAAACTATTTTGGCCAGAAACTGAATTTCCAGTTTCTTCCGAATTCTGCTTCGTTGCTAGTCAGTAACTGAATTCTTTGATATGCAATCATTAAATTTGAAAACAACATAATCTGCATGTATTAGATTTTTTTCCATCAATCAATGGCCAAAGATGATTATATGTATGGTGTCTTTTGTAATGTGCCTCATTTTGTGGGGCTGGTTCTTATATGAATTGCCCTGTACAAGGAAGCCTGCAAAAATATTCATCACAAGAAAAATTTGTCCATACATACTTGAAGATAGATGTGCTTAGCTGAAATTGGACATAATTTGTATATATATGAAAACCTATTTATATTAATTTTGAGCATTTCTTCTGAAGTGTAGGTAACTAAGTTATGTCAGCTGTAAGTAAAAGTATTTTTTAAAAAGAGGGAAAAAATATGAAAATTTACTTGGAATCTTGCATAACTGAAAACACACACACATTAGTGAAATATGTTTTATATAATTTTTATTTCCAAACTTAAGAAATAAGAAAAAAAATTGTGCATTTTATATTTCTGACTTGTATTTTGATGAATATTCACTATTATAAGCAGCACAAGTTGTGAAATTTCAGCTGAAAAAAAAAAATTTTAAACCAAATATATTTTACTTCAGGTAATGATTTGCCTAGAATAAAATTATATTTACCTAGGTGAAATGTAAGAAAATAACAAATGCATTCTCAACATCTTTGTGGCATTTCTTGCACAATTCAGGACTATTTAATGTACACCTTAAATTTTTTTGCTGGATTTTACACATGGCCCTCTCACTATTTAATTGATCCACATGTTTAAATTTCTTATAAAATGTCCTGCTTGACTGTTCCTTCAACATGTGCGGTTATTGTAACTGCTTTGTTGTAACACTCTTGCTGTTCATTCTTCAAAGAGTGCATTTTTTTCAATTTCTCTGTTGCTTGGACTGAATTTTTTCACCTTACTGTGAATTTAATCTATTTGCATTCCACATTGCAAAATATTTTGTAAGTTTTATTATCCTTTATCACTTGGGGTTCGTACTGGTCGGGGAAAATCTGGAAATGTCAGGGAAATTTTTTTTTTACCAAAAAAAGTCAGGAAAATCGGGGGAAATAGCCCATTTTTGCTCTAAAATCTGGAGATTTCTGACAACGAACCTGAAAAGTAGTCATGGTTGTTGTATGTCTGATCAAAAACAAAAAGTAATAAAGAAAAAACATTTTTTTCCTCAATGAGAAATTTAGAACATAAATTTCAATCTGATAACATGGTAAATATTGATAATTGTAAATCTCACAATGAAACCATAAAAACTGCCGAGGACAAATGAGGATTTCCTAAGTCTGTGTGAAATAGTGTATTGCTGCAATCTTATTGTAACTGTGTGTGCCATAGAAAGCCACACATAAGAAGTATGGGAAAAGCTCAATTGCAATAATTTTGCAAAATGATTTAGTGGGCAATGCCCAGATGAAGCATGTGTATTATTATGAGCGAGAGATATTTCCAAATGGGTATTTTTATTTGAAAATGATGACAAGTTTCAAGAAAACTTTTTCTAGAAGGGTGGGGGGGGGGATAAAACCTGAATCTTTAGTAGGCTGATTTCATTGAAGCAGAAAAAATGACCCGTATAAAGTGTGGTGTCTGCTTATCCACAAAATGTTCAATTTGACAATTTGAGCTACACAAACAAACAAGCTATTCGCTAGCGTGTGTGAAATCGGAGGAGTTTTGTAAACAACCCCCAGAGATTACTAATTTTTTTAGTTCTAGCGCTAACATAAATGTGGAGTGTAAGCACAAAGAATTGTGATGCAGAGAAACCAATTAAATCTTTGACTAATTATGTCACAAAAGAAGAAACGGTGAAGGTTTAAATCTTGTGGCGCATTGAAATTGATATCCCACTCGTGCTATAATAATTCAAGGATGTTGGAAAAAATTTCAAGGTAATTTTTTCAGACAGTGTTATTGCAGAAAAGGGAAATCTTGCATTCCTTGATTGTGTTCAATTTTTCCATCAGGTGTATTTGAAAAGCATAAATGCGTGGAAAAAATTTTAATAATCAATAATCTATGATTATAATGTTAGTATGATAAGTATATAATTAATTGTAATATAATTTTTGTTTATTAAAAAATTACTTGAAATTTTCAAAAAATCAGACTGGAAAACCTAGAAAAGTCAGGGAAATTTCTTTACGAAAATGAGTATGAACCTTGTTACTGAAAGTGAAATAGTTTGTTTGCCACAATACTAGTTGCTTTGATGTCAAATGTTGACTAATTTGCTATTGTTTATGGAAGTAAAGAGAAAATACTTGAAGACTGTAATTTGACTTTTTTCTTCTATTAATCCAAATAAGTTTTGCCCTTTTGTAAAAGAAGCCTGCCAAAGTTTTCATTGTACCTGGTAGGTAAAAGCCAATTTAGTTAATGAATGTTGATGCAGTTACGAGTGAGTTGAGTGCATCAAATTTATGAACTGGGTAAGATTTCAAGCTGTGATGTAAACGGATTAATGAGAACATTTATATAAAAATGCAAAACAGCAAGTTCTAATTTCATGATAAAAAAATTTCTATTCAGATTTTTTTACATTCAAATTTTCCTTTTTAAGCATATGTCATTGATATATGGTCAGGGGAGGGGGATACTGTTTATAAAATATTATATATGCTCAATATTTCCATTAAACTGTCTACAAAAGTAGAAATCATCATAATGTGAGGGTTCCCGGAGCGATTCATTTCTTGTGAATACTTTTTTCTTTCTCTATCATTCAATCGCTGTTTCAGTTTGTGTATGTAGCTTTGTAGCATTTGAAATTTGCTTGCCGATATCTTAATTTCCATTACTTTCTTTTGTTATTGAATATTTGAAAAAATTTCTTTTATGAATGTTATTTACGCCTATTATTTTCTTTATTGTCATGTATATCTTTTTCTTGGGGGAGGGAAAAATTACATGGAAGCATGTGGCTCTTATGTATCCATATATTTATATATGCATGGAAATCTTTGTTTAATTTGCTGAAAAGAGATATTGAAACCTCTGAGTAATTTTATGTTTATGTTGGGTATGAATATTAACTTTCTCTTGAACGTTTTCGTTATCATTTTGTTTGGAAATGTACTTTTTTTTATTGTTTGGGACTTGCTCGTGCTGCTTATCTGTAGTGGCTCGGAGATGTTTTTCATTGTTTAGTGCATGCTTTTTAAATTTTCTTTAATAGGGTCTGGAAATCCTGGCTCAACCCACTCCCCTCATAATCCCCTCGCTGTCACCATAAAGTCAGAGGCTCCCAGCAACTTTATGCCTGTTTCAGGTGGGCCTCTAACCCCGCACACTCCCTCCAAGGAAATTGGCATGGCATCTCCAGATGTGGCTCACCAAACAAAACTAAGAGATGGTAAGCTTACACTTGAAAATAACATCTCCGTCAGTAATTCTTTGTTTTCCTTAACCACTTCTTTTCTTGTCGTATATTACCTAGTTCATATTTATGTGCTGGAATTGTATCATTTTGGTCAGGTATTTTGGGAAATATAGCATTACCCACATTTTGTGGGGGCCCCTTGGATGTTTCAGTGGGCACCAGATTGAAGATTATGCTATGTTTAAAATATGAATGATCAGGATTTCTAACTATAGTGATGTTCAATATCAATGGGAGCCTATTAAATTGGTTCCACTGAAGATTTAATAAATCTAAACTAACTGTATGGTGAATTAAAGTAGCCAAAACTCTGCCAGAAATAGCCAAGTTTTTAAACTATCACTGTTTCAGCTTACATTTGGGTACGAACAAAGATGCTATATGGATAATCCTTGATGAATTTTTCAGGTATGCAGCAGCATGCGGCAATGAACATGACCTCTCAGGCATCAGGCATGACTACACCCCTTCCCCATTCCAATACATATTATATCACGCCTGGAAAGTACCAAGAGAATGGTGACACACTTTCCGACTTTGTTAATTTAGTCTGCCAAGAAGCTCAGAATTCTGGTCCAAGTCCTCAGGTAAATTTCTGATTCAGGAATATCTCACGTTGATGATGCCTTTCTAATCCATAATGCTGTAATCCTCAACAAAACAAATGTAGTTCAAACTTCAAATTAAATTTAATGAATTTACTAAAATTATTACTTTAAATTCTATGAATTTTCTAAATCCATATGATCACAAATTTTTAACAATTTCGGTGTTTTCTCATGATTTGATTTTCAGGTTACGGAGGACACAGAAAGTCGAAGTTCCACAAAGCTGCCTCACTTCTACTCCAATTCTATGCTTCCTCCCCCACCCCCAGCACCTATGGCAAGGCCTGTAGCAATAATACGTTCGACAGGTACAATTATTTTCTTTTTCTTTCTGTTATGCATAATATGTAAATTTTGCCATTGAATAAGATACAACACTATTTATAAAACAGAAAAAATTAATGGAAGTCTGAAAACTCGGATTATTGTCACAGCATCCCTAAAGACTAAGAATATTGAAGGAGGGGGAGGAATAAAAATTAGTATACAAATGTGGAAGCATTTGGAGTCTTTCAGACCTGTTGATGCTCGGCTTGAGTTTTATGCAGGATATTTTGATTTCTAAATGAATATAGGAGATGATCTGCCCCTGTGCTACCAAATACTGTATTTGCTCTGTCTCCCACAGCACCTGCAGCTCCAACACTACTATCTTCCCCATTCTTCTAATTCCGCTATTTATCTCATTCATCCTATGGTGACAGTATTCACCATCTTCCTCCTAATTATACTCTCTAACCTCCTTCTCATCTCATTTTCTCTTCCACTCTATCTATTGCACAGGAGATTTTGATTTATAAATTCATATTATGATTACTCTAGCACATACAGCACCAATGTTTCTTCTAAGCTACATATGATCAAACTGCATCTGCTCATTCAAAATTACGGAATGCACCATTGGTATACATGTCATATGGCCATTCCCAGCGTAAAAAAAAAATTAGAGGAAATTGCAAAGCCTCCACTCTGTGATACCATAGAAACGATAGAGTTTGTAACTTTCCTGAAATTAATGTGTTTGTGTGTCTATGCAAATGACCATTTGCTTAGTTGAATTATGAAAAATAAATTAATAATCAAGGTTTTAATTCTAGCGTCTAAAGTTAGTGATGAATATAGGCCCATATTGCATATTGAGAATCTTATGCTCCTGTGTAGTCTAATATTTTGCACCTCCCACTGAACAAACTCAAAGAAATTTTGAAGTTTTTAACTGCAAAGTTTGCTTTCTTGTGTAGCTGCACATCTTGTACATGTCTAAATACAGCTGTGTTAATATGAAACTCTGTATGGAAGAGTAAATAATCCTTTGGCTTGATATAATCACAAAAGTAGACAATTAAAAAGGCATGGAAAAAGGAAAAATACAAAATTCCTAATGCATTTCGACACACTGTGGGTGCCATCTTCAGAGGATAAACATAATTATTACCATGCTGATCAGGGATCCCACTTGGGTTAGTTACTTCTCAGTAGAAGACCCCAGCAAAAAATATATATCTGTTCAAGTCAAACGTTATGGCTAAGAATGACAGCAATATTTGACTTGAGCAGACATTGTTTTTTTACTGAGCAACCAGGAGTTAAGATTTGGCAACCAACCCAAGGGGGGAGATTCCCAGTCAGCATGATATTGGTTGTATTTATTTTTTGAAGATAGCACCCATGGTGTGTCGGAATGCATTAGGAGTTGTATTTTTCCATGTATTTACTCTTTTCATTGTTTTTTTCGTTTTTTGAATAAAACTCTGTAGCCTATTTTGATGTTATTAAGGGAGCTATACATGAAAATACACAAGTTAAAATTTCTCTTTCGAATTGATCACATCTTAAAAATGTGTTGGATTTTTCGGGGAAGAGCATACATAAACACCTTTTACTGTTTCAAAATAAGAATAAGTTTTAAAGAAATGCGCCTTTATTAGTTTTAAAGTTTTTAGTTATGAAAAAAGTTTTATACATTTCAGTACAGTGTTGAAATTGTTTTATAATGCTTTTTTATGTGTTCCTGGAACAAAATTTCTGGATTGGGCATTCATTCATGCGATACATATAATTTTGATTCTGCAGGTTTCATCTTTTATTATGTAAAATTTTGTTTATATCTGCATTCTCTTGTTTACCAAACTCCAAAAGGTAAACTTGCCTCTTTCTCAGAACTGAGTCAACCTGCACCAAGCCCTCCCACAAACAACGGCTCTGCTATTCAGGGGCCATCTAACACATCGCCAGTGCCTGAGTCTTCTGTGCCCAGTTCAGTTGTCAGAGACAACAGGAAACAGGTTCCTACGCCTCCTGCTACCTCTACTGGTATGTTTATCGATTTGATATGAATTGGTTTCCATTCGTTAATCTCAAAAGCTTATGAATTTGGTGCTTTTTGCTGTTAATAATTTCTTTCACAAAAGTCTTGTTCAGTATTTCTGTGAATTCTGTAATCATAGAAATGAATTACCTTTTGGGTTTGATAATATAATTGAATAATCGACATTAGATATACCCAAAATTCCAAAACGAACACGGCTATACTCGTTTCAGAACTATATGAAGTTCCTTCATCAGTAGCAGAAACAAAGAAGAAAGAAAATATTGAAAAAATGATCTAGTGAATTGATATTCAATTAATTTTCGTATTATCAAACCAAAATTGATATTCAATTCACTATAGAGGAAGAAAACAATAACCAAATTGCATTCCTGTATTTCATGCCAATGTGGATTATCATATATAGGCCAAACTAAACATGCCCTAAAATACCGTTTAAATGAGCATAGAAGATAAGTAAGCAACCAAGACTTTAACCGCTCATCCATAGCCCAACATTGCTGGTCCTTTGACCATAAATTTGACTTCTCTTCTGCCAAAATCATCCAAAAATGCCCCTCACCGTCTGACTTGGATTTCTTCGAATCATTCCACACCAAAAAAAACACAAACCAGTTGATCAACGACCAATCTAGCACACCACCCTTCTCAAAAATCTGGCAACAGTTTCTACAATAATTATTCTTCTCCATCAGCATCACTATCACGTTCTTGGTTGCGATTGGCTCCGCCATTTTGCTTTTTTCGTCCTCTTCCTCTACTCTTTTGTTGCCGGTTCATTTCAAATTTGACTCTTGTCTACAACAGCGAGTAACTCCCGCTATAAGGAGTTTTTCAATATTTTCTTTCTTCTTTGTTTCTGCTACTGATGAAGGAACTTCATATAGTTCCGAAACGCGTATAGCCATGTTCGTTATGGAATTTTGGGTACACGCAAACGTCGATTATTCAATCGTATTATCAAACCCAAAAGGTTTCATTCATTTCTACATACAAAGACATACGGCCAAAAAAATATATATTTATAGATCACATTCTAGAGTTATGTCAATGTCTTACTATTGTGAAACTTAAAGTTTGGGACATATTTGCACATCAAACGCATGACGTACAAACCTCTCGGTGAGAAACATAAAAAAAGCCATTCGGAATCAACCGTGAACTGTATAAATAATGGTCTAATTAGTCCTTTGATGCAGAAAATAAAGGTGGCAGAGAGAGAAAAAATTCTGAAGCTATGTGTATAACTAGATGACCGAATGAAAAAGAAAAAAAAATATAATAGAAATTTTCATTGATGACGAATTCACACAATTTAAAACTTCAAAGTGGGTTTTTTGGCACACTTGACAAAATTGTTTTTATTAAAACGATGAAATAGCCTGAAAAATAATTCTGTCCCATAAGTATGACCATAACTAAGAGTAACATAGACACACTATGTGTAACTCTCAAATATATTTTTTTGACACTTTTATCTACTTCAAGTGAGGATTCTTGTTCCCCCGAGTAAATGCAGAATTTGGGGACACCCTGTATATTGAAACTTTCAAAATTTGTTAAAATTTCTGTAGAAAAGCCTCATAATCATCAAGGGTTCTGCGCTAGCTTAATACACTAGTTTCTGGCCTGCAAGCAGCAGAAATACTGCATATATCCTACCCTTGGACTGAAAAGGTTGTGCACCTTAGTTTAAGCCATGCAACCCTGTCTGAGGAGCTTATGCAGTTTGTCTGTGCCATATTTTTTTTTAAGTTATTTCATTATATCTGGAATCAAGCTTTTGTTTGTTTAAAATATGTATTCAAGTGCATTTTAACTGAGAGTAAATAACATTTCCATTCACTCATGCTACTCTGAAGTGAGTTATAGAATGAAAATGAACTCAAAAGAAGGTGATGCCATTATTTTTGTAGGTACAGCTGCTTGTAGTAGCACAGTAGACACAGCTCAGAGCAGTAAAGCCGTGATGAGCAGCAGTTCATATATTTCTTTACCACGATCTGATAACAGTTTTTCCCATATCCATCCTCAAGCACCTCAGGTAGGCTTAAACATTTAGCAGTTGATATCAGGTTATACCTGCTAAAAAAAATGTGATCATTAAAAATAGCAGATATAAGGAATTATTTGTTTATAATGGTATCAATATATATTCCAGATTTTCTCATATTCAAACATTAGCCCGGTTAGCGCTATTAGTGGAATGATCAGCCCAACGAATTTGACTATGTTCACATCACCTGTTACAACGCCCCGCACAACACCTCGTACCACGCCTGTTCCTAGATGGAGTGCGCCATTTATCGCATTAGATGAGAACTTAGACTACAACATGATGGCTGGTCTCATGCCTGGTGCCAATCCCGATTCTGATCCTCCTCACATAATTGGGGCCGAAGGTGAAATTGAAGGTAAATACCACGCCTATTGATTGCAGCATTTCATTACTTGCTCTAGTTTTAACAAAGATATTTTTTAAGATACATAAAAAAAAATCATATTTATCATTGAGGTGAGGAATTTAATGAGTTCTTTTTCATTTAATGCACATCAAAATCAATTAGTTCATCATCATAATTAGAGTCACTCTCGTCATAAACTGCAAGGAATTGAGTGATTAGTTAATATCTACTACAACGTTCGAAAAGTTCTAAGACTTACTTTAGTAGGGAAGAATGAATACATATAGAACCTGTTTATTTGGTGTTTCCTTCAAAGTAACTACCCTGTGTGATTATACATTTTTGCCATTTTTCATACGCTTGTAAATGTGGGTGGATTAAACGTTTTTTTGTCACATCCCCTAGTGCCTTCGCTGTTGCTTGCTGCACTTTTTCGGAACCTGAGAATCATTGCTACCCATAAAGCAAATTCTTTATCAGAGGAAAAAAGGAAAATGTCACATGTAGCCAGATCAGAGGGAAAAAGCTGGTTGTGGAAGTATTGGAATGTGATATTTTGACAGGTAATCTGACACCAGGGTGGGGACCTGTGAGCCAGCACATTATCAGGATGGAACAAGCACAACTTGGCTTTCCAAAGATCTGGTGTGAGATTACCCATCAAAACATTGCATTCCAATACTTTCACAACCGCCACTGTGGTGGTCGAGTGGTCATAGCGACGGACTCGCATCGCGGGGATCCGGGTTCGAGCCCCACCGTCGCCACAGTGGTGGTTGGCTGAAGTTGGTTTTCTGTGGTTCCCATCTTCGAGTCGCAAATGCGAGCCGATCTCCCCATTAAAAAAACTCGCCACAGAGAGTAACAGTCCTACAAACAGTACAAATATTCAGTCATTACACATCACTCACTTCACTTCTGAGATATAGATGGCAGCACTGAAAAATCATACACAACACTAGATACGCACTCAGACTGTTAGGTACACCCACACTTACACTTCCGGCACAACTCACTAGGTAGTAAATCGCTTATGGCGAGAGACCTCAGTTGTGCTCGGTTTGAAAAAAAAAAACTTTCACAACCAGCTTTATTTCCTTGATGTTGCCCCATGGGACTTTTTCTTTGGGTAAAGAATTTGCTTAAGGAGCAACGATTCTCCAGTTCCGAAGAAGTGCAGTGAGCAGCAGCGAAGGCACTTGAGAATGTGACAAACAAAAGGCTTGCAATCCACATTTACATTGTTGTATGGAACCATGGCAAAAATGCATAATTACACAGGATAAAACCCATTTATTTCTTTCAGTCAGTTTTGCCTCGGGTGTGAAGAAACTATTGCAGACGTTTTCAAATTTTCAATCCACTGCCATATATTGCAGTCAAGAATTTAGCTGCTATGGTGGTCGAGTGGTCATAGTGACGGACTCGTGTCATGAGGACCAGGGTTTGAACCCCACCATCGCTACAGTGGTGGTCAGCTGAAGCTGGTTTTCTGCGGTTCCCAATGTGAACCAAACTCCCCGTTAAAATATCTCACCACAGAGAGCAACAGACCTACACTGTGTAATTAATTAATCATTGCACTTTACGCATGATTAAAAAATTGACGGCAGATGGTAGCACTACACATAACAAGCACTGCACAGAAACAAACTTCACGTTATTAGGTTCACACACATTCCAGTATGTACTGATTCGTTAGAAATTCCATAGAGGAATGTGTACAAAGTGCATGTACGGTTAAGTAGTAGTCAAGAATTTAAAGCTTGAATTTTTCTTATAATAATAAAATTAGGAATTATTTATATATCATCTCTGTGTGTAGTTAATATAAAGATTATATGTACAGAGAGAGTCAAATCCTGTTCTAATGAATACCGTTATAGCAAAAATCTCATTTTAATAAACACTTTTCAAATACCCAGATAAGTTTACATAAGAACAATGCAAAAACCTGGAAATCCTTTACAATGAAGTAATTTCTCGGACTCTTCAAGTTCGTTATAACAGGATTCGACTGTATTACTTTTATATATTCATCATAATGAATCAATTCACGCTCATACAGATTCATTTTCAGATCGTTACTTCACAGTTGTTCAGAGCAATGACGGTATCGATGCAACCAATCAGACATCTGGAGCTGCATCCAACACGCCTACAAAGACGCAACCTTCCTAAGCTGTAAATTGTACAGTTTAGAATTATTTACCTAAAATCTCTCTCTCTATCTCTCAAGACAAGAATGCAGCTGAATATAGGACATTAAAAAAAAGAACTGGAGCTGCTTTATTTCTTCAAGGTTATTTGCTGATAACATATTAGGGGTTTTATTGTGTATAATCAGATTTCTTGAAAAAAGAAGCCTTGATGTTCCTGCGGGGTAGAGTGTGTGTTCGCCGTGTTTTTCCAGTCGGCAGCTTTTATGGAAAGATTTTGCTGGAAAGACACACAAAAAAAACAAAACAAAGTATTGAATTTTTTCTACTAAATTATTCTAATCTTGTTTCGAATCGGCGGAAAGAGCGGGACATGAAATGCTTCGACTAAACAGTTTTGTTTTTTCTATTTCCTCTCCGGGAAAAAAAACATGGCGAGTTTAGAATCAAGAAATCTGACGCGTGTCTGCCTGGTGCTGAAAGTTTTCATCTAAGCAGGAACATTGCACTGTAAATTCCCTTTTACCTCACAGCTTATAGATAATTATAATTATTATTATTACTTTCTGAACTTTTAATACATGAAGTGAGACAGAGTGAATGCGAGACTGAGTGAAAGCGTGCGAGAAAAAAAAAAAACTTAACTTCCGCCCATTGAGATTTCATTACATTTGATTATGGGGCCTCAAAATATCTTTCAAGAATTTTTGGCATTTTGCAAGTTTATTACGCGTGACGTCTGTAGTTTAGCTGAACTTTCTTGCATAGATAGATACATTTTTTACCTCAGTTACTGAGGTTTCTCCGATTGCCACTTGCCTTCTATCCATATACCTTTTTCCTCCCCCTCCCCATCATAGTGCACTAAAAACCATGGTAAAGTAGAAAAAAAAAACTCCTAGTAATATCGCTAAAAAAAATAAGATTTAAAAAAAAATAGTCAGTTAGAGACTTTATTTTTCACACATTTTTTGCTTCTGGAAAAATAAAGGCTGTTCGAGATTATATATATATTGAATACTTAGAATAGAACGAGTTGCAATTTTGCAGCGAAACAAGGTACTAATGTATAAGTGCTCTTGATTCAAAGTCTCTTTTGACATTGTTGAATCTATAACATTTTTTTAGTAGTGCATTCATACCGTAGTTGATTGACATTTTAAAAACCTTTGCCTTTGCAAAGACTCATCTATTCCTAGTTCTTTAGGAAACTTTGTTGATATAAAAAGAAAAGAAGTAAAATTAAAAAAGAAACGGGAGAAAGACAGCAAAATTTTTTTTATATTTAAGCCTTTCTTTCTCCCGTCTTCATCCTAAAATTAGCTTGTAGCTTTTCACTCTCGAAAAAAAAAAAATTGAAAATAAAAGGTCAGTAATATCTTCATCCATTGTATGGATGGTTTATAATCGAAATCTTGCACTATGCAGTCAATTCGCTAATCCATCATTATCTCGAAAAATATATTCAAAAAGATTTCCTTTCATTTCCATGAAATTAGTCGATTATAGTATAATCCTTGCTTCCTCTCGTAACAAGAGGATTATAAATTGAAGCAACCCATCGGACAATATCTCTCAAATAAAAAAAGCAATAATAACGTTTAGATTCAAAATCACCTAGTGCATTATATTGTTATTTGATAAATTTTACAGTTACGTTTTTGATGTTGACTCGGTATACGACAATTTTTTTTGTTATTTTGAATGTGAATTATTATTATTGATGTGATTTCCGTGATTGTAGAGCTTATCAAAATTGTGTTTGCTGCCAAAGATAATGATTTTACTCTCCCCTAAACCAGTGAGGGCAAGATGCAAAACAGATTCAACTCAACAATGTTGTTACTGTTGTCTTCAACTAATACCAAAAAAAAACAGATGCAATTATAAAAAGATAGTTTGCGAGCCACAGCCCACACAGAATTACCTCTGCAATCGTTGACTTTAGAACTGTACTTTCAATTACAAGAAGTTTTCAAATGACAAGCGGTTTTTCAAATACCATATTGTTTTCCAGGTTCCGTTATACGTAAACAATGAAAAAGTTAACTTTTATACAGTCCTTGTATGCTGAAACTTTCAATTACTGAAATGTTGAACCTGCTTTGCGAAATCCATTTGCGAATAACTTTTACATTTTTAAATGCAATATTCATCAGGATAATAAAAATGTAAAATTTACTGTTTTTTGGTGACTTATCGCTGTGTTGGCAAGTTTGTATCGGCTTGGAAATTTCCCTTTTTAGGGACTACAAAAATGAAATAATCTCAACTAGTGTGTGTGTTTATTTTATTGAGCATTTAAAAGGTAAATGCTTTTCTTTGCTTACTGCTCCACACACTTTCCATCCCTTTTGGACAAAATTGTTTCTCCTCGTTAAAAAGTCACAGAGAGCAACAAGCCCACAACAGTGTAATTTTCAGTCATTATGCTTCACTCATACTTCAAAATATAGATGGCAGCCCTGTACCAAACATTACACAGAAACAAATTTCACATTAGGTTCATAACACATACTCGCAGCTTCCAGCATGGCCCAGGTCTTATTCTACCACCTGCTTATATCTCTTCATTGAGACAGTGACGATATGGTTAGGAGGATGAGGACGATAAAATTATTAAAAATAATTATTCAACCTTCTGGGGACCAAGAAATAAAATGAAAAAAAAAAACCACATATATTTTTTTTGTAAATGTCTCTTTGTAAGATAGCAAATACAGGAAACACATTAGTGGTTTCTGCTTCACTTGGCCCCTAGACATGACATATTTTTAGCATATATACTAGAGCTAATGAGAATAATTCATAATCACTTTATTTACATAGATACCTAAATCAGAGTGTTCAATCTGTTCTGTTGTCCAACAGTCAACAAGAACCTTTTATCTCCCCACTCTTTGGCCTTACAACCCAATCCGATTATTATACATTCATCTCACTTCAACACAGTTCCAACTTCAATCCACTGGTCATGTGAGAAACGCAAAAGGAAAGATGGCTTCTTTGTGAAACTTGATTTGGAAAGGTTTTATTGTTAAAATTATTAAAGTGTGAAGTTTTCTTTTGTCACACACAATGACAGTTACATTTTTTACATTTTGAATTTGTTTTTGTAATTTGTAAACCACACCTAAATCGTTGATAATGAATGGTGAAAGCTTCAACATCAAATGTCTCTGTAAATATTGCATTTCAAAATATAGAATTTTTTCGCAAGTGACTTTTTAATATGCAGGCTCTAAATTTCTCTAATTGGAAGTTTTAACACACAGAGACAGACTGTATGAGAAGTTTTTTATGCTTAACAGTCCCTTAAAAAAAGCATAAGAAACCACATTTCATTTGAAAGCCTTATGTAATTGGAAGTATGATTCTGAAGTCAACACTTGCAGAAATAGTCCTGTGGATAGCACTATATATATGCACACATGGAACTCGATATATAAATAGGAAATGTGTGTAGTTTTTTCTCATGTGCCATGTCTTCATAAAAAATTAAATAAAATAACTTAAAGCTATATATAAAATAAAGTAATATGATATAGATGAAGGGATACTAATGGCTGATCATTGCATATTTAACACATTTTCGACCGCTCTTCCAATTTATGACCAAATTGCATAATTTTTTCTATACATGATAACTGGGTACCTTAATAACATATTTGAAAAGTTTCAAAAATTGAACATTGATTTATCATGTTTTTCTTTGTAATTAATGTAAATTTCCAATTAGCTAATTAACTTAATTTCATTCAAATAATTAGTTATTATGTATGATTTTGGAAAACCTCATGTATCATATATCCAAAAAAAAATTTAAGAAAAGCTTTTTTTCCTATTTTTAAAGGACTTTTTTCTGTTCGTGGGCATGGGGGGGGGGGGAATTCCAGAGATCAAAAATCAGGATAAAATTTCATTTTATAAAAGACAAAAATTCCACTTTTTGTAAACAAATTTTAAACACTCATTACACCTTTTTTAATTTCCAAAAATGTTAATTTCATACAAAAGTTTGTATGAAAATTAATTGAAAAAAAAATTGAAACAAATTGTTGCAAAAATGCAACGTCAGTCAAAAATAGGTTAAGTGAGTAATGAAAATATGAAAACTTTTGGTGCTGTAAACACTATAGTTTGATCTTCAGATTCAATATCACACAACTAAGATTTTGCTCTTTGATACTGAACGGAAGGAAAAAAGAATGAACATCAAACAATTTATTGTGTAATTCTAATTTCCCATAGAACGAAAAAAGGATCTGATAACATGGTCTTGTGGAAAAAAAAATGTTGCTTCTGGATCTGGTTTGCACCTTGCACCTCATTTTTATGCCTGTTATACGAAATATTCTGGTCTTTAAATATTTTTCAAAGCAGTTTATTGATTGTTATCAAGTTCTTGCTCGTGCTAAAATGTTCGAAATGAATTTTTTTTTCTGCTTTAGTTAATCCGAGTGTTGTGCTAGTTTTAAATTTTAGTTTATTATATTTACAAGCATTTGTTTTATGTATAGTTACGAATGTCAGTTACTAACGCTAGTCTGTTGTTTTCTCTTTTTTTTGTTTTTTTTTTGTTTTATCGCTTGTAAATATTATTTTTTTTTTGTTTGTTTAGGTGATATATATGTAGTTCAACATACAACGAATCATATGGAAAAAAATGTTTAAATTAACTTGTTACTGATGTTTTGTTCAGTTGTGTATCGTAGTATATAGCTGTTTCTTCATTTTTTTTAAGCTGTAAATCGTGTTGCTATCAATTTATAGCTTTATATTGACTCCAAAGCAATATTGATCTTATCTTGTTACTACTACTATATATATATAGTCAAAATAACGAACTATGCAAATATACTTTTGAGGAGACTGACGTTAATATATATTTAGGTTGCATCAAACCAGCATGTTCATGACAGCTCTTCGAGAGGATGTTTTGCGTTTTTGTGTTTTTTGTGTGTCTCATCTGTTTCAAGTCTTCCCCATCTGTTGGTAATTATCGGAGGAGTTAGTAAAAGCATATTTTGACAAATAAGAAGAAATGTAGTTTGAAAAAAAAAAAAGAATCGATTTTATTCTTATTATTTATGTGTTTGTATGTAATTTGTGTACATAATGTACTTTGTACAGCTTTTAGTCAAAAAAAGAAAAGGGAAAAAACAATATATTGCTCTTGAAAAGTTGCCTTAAATGCATGTTTAGTCATATTAGTTCTTTGCATGTTGGTTGCTGTCCTTGCTGAGGTTTGCTTTCGAGAGAAAAATGAAGAAATCTTTACACATTGTTATTGATTTTAATGCCAAGAAACCTGGTCAAGTCCGAAGCCACTTTTAGATTACAGCTATAGCTATGCAGTCGCTGGTACAAGTCCAAATTCAGTTTTCATTCTTGAAAATTGTTTGGAAATATACTCGTTTCATTTATCCTTATCATGTATTACAAAAACTTAAAATAAGAGGGTCATATCCAGAAAGTAACAACGGATTGCGTACTTCCGCCATGCAGGTCACACTATATTCGTCATTCAAGGTCTCATCCTGTATCTCCAACTATTCTATTTAGTTTTCTGTGAGTATTGGTCATAGAAGTTTATTTTTAGGATTCTGAGCTAATTTAAAATTAGCTGTCTGATTGAAAACCCCTTCGATTCTTTAACACTCAAAAAGTGAATCCTGTGGAAATTCATTGGCAATTAAAGGAAGTGTACAGCGATACAATAATGAATGAAAGAAGTGAGAAGGTGGTGTATGATGTTTAATGAAGAACAAACTAATGTGCATGGCAATACTCTCATCAGACGCCCATCACTCGTTACAGATGCTTTGCTGTGTAAAGTCAATGACAATCGAATAACTCCCCACACTTCAAAATCGGCCGGATTTTTAATCTCAGTTCATTTTAAATTAGCACAAAATTTGCGAAAATAAACTTTTGCAACCAATACCCACAGGAAATTAAATCGAATAGTTGGGGATATTAGACAACAACCTTGATTTGAATGAAGATCATGTGGCCTGCATGGCAGGAATACACAATCAGTCATTACTTTCTGGATCACCTACATGTATAAAGTATGAATTGCGAAATTTCATTTATGAGAAATTTCAATATAGCGTACTATTTTCTGATTAAAAAACTGGTGTCTCAAGTTTTATTACTTGTCAGATAATACTGTGGGGGAAAAATATGGCATGTCAAGAAAATAGATATTTTCTGGATATGATGTTCCGCAGGGACGAGATGATGTTCCGCAGAGACAAGATGACTTCGATTTCACCTCAACATAATATCCAGAAAATATGTTTCCTTGATATCTTAGGTTGAAAAAAAAACTGTCTATCTCTCTCTAATATGGCATGTGTTTTGATTGTTGGAACATTTGTAATTTTGTTTATGCTTTAATAGCATAAGTTCCATTGGAACTGTATATTCTTTACTTGTTTAGTTTCTGTATGAGACTTCCATTTAAATTGTAAGGCATTTCTGAACATTTCATTGTCTTTCTTGCAACCTCAGCAAGCACGAGCATATTTGAACTTCACCAACATACAAATTGTGAGTGGTTACCCGTTGGTTTCATTATCCTTTCTTCTCCCTTTCTTTCATTTGTTCCGATTTCTTTTTCCTTGTTTCCTTTCTTTTTTTTTCATCCCTGCAACAACAAAAAACTCGACTCTTCCCATCAATTGAATTTTTCGCTATCTTTCTAAGGGTCTTTTTCTGCAGACCTTAACACAGTGAGCATTAAAAGGTTCACATAGACAATCATACTTCAGCTGCAACTTTGAAAAAGTTACGAATAGTGTTTTCAATATCTTTCTTTTCCACCCCCGTTCCATTAAAAAATAGTGTATCCAGCATGAGCATTAGTTGAGTCCAAAATTTGTGTATGTGCCGTTGAAAATTATGAGTCTTCTACTTTTCATTTGAAAAATATATTTCTTTTTTTTTTTTGTTTCTCTTCGAGTTTTATGTAAAACACTTTAACGTTCCTCAACCATTTTTTCCCCTTCCTCATTAAAATTTTATCACATGGACTGGCTTAAAAATGCAAACAATGTTGCTGTCCCAGGAATGTTCATTTTTCATGTTGTTGTGCAATAGGTTCATGTAATTGTCGCTGTTGAAAAATGTGTTTCGTTTTTTTTCTTCTTTTTGATGAAATAAGGAAAAAAAATAAAGTGATTTATTTTCTATGTAAAGCTAAGAGTACAAGAGTCAACAAAAAAACTGCGATTTTTTGTGTGGAACGAAGTAGTTTCCCGGTGAGTGGAGTGGGGCATTATGAAAAAAAAAAATGAAATTTTAATTGTGATAATAACTGGACATTGCTTCACTCCTCCCTCCCATTTTTCATATTGTATATTTCTTATTATATATTGAAGAAAAAGCACCTGTTGCCAGTTACGCATTATCACGATGATAACGATAGTTAGGCCATTTTTTTTTTCATTGAGTGTTGATATTATTAATTTATGTGCATTAGATTTCTTTCGAGTGTGCGGTTCTAATTTGAGTTCTGTTTGTTGTTTGTGTAGCGGCTAAAATAGGATGGAAATCGTGTATTTCTTCTCGGAATGTATATTTTTTGACGTTTGGATGTTCGAACTAAACAGGTTTTTATCATGATTTTCTTTACACAGAGCTCTGCCACTGTTTTACTTTTTTTCCTCACGTATATCTCGTGGGGGAAGAAAAAACGATTTTGCCTTTGAACAGGCTAGCAATAAAAAAAAGCCGGGGAATTATTTTATTATTGCAAGTGTTGTATAGAATCGTATAAAAAAAGGAATCCGTGCACTATATTATGGACTCTCCTATCGTAGCCACTATAGAAATTGCCTTAAATTTCACTATGTACAGTCATAATTATGTGTTTATATCGGTGCTGTCATATATTTTCTAACAAATGGGGATCGTATAAAATGTGCTCAAAACAAAAACAAAAAAACCAAGAGCAGGAGTCGAAAAGCTTCCTCTCGATAAATACTTTTTCTCGTATGATACCCTGTTTTTGCCTTTGGTGATTCGGTGCCAATCAAGTGCTTTATGATTGTCTGATTTATCTTTACTTATTCAAATGAGTACAAGTTTAATAGAGTGTAGAAATTATATGTCCTTCTTTATATGCCTTGTACTATTATCATTAATAATATGGTGTCTTCAGTTGCGGGACACAAAATGCAAACCTCTATGTCAATACAGATGGTACCTATAAAAATTCTAAACTAGTGGTTGTAAACCAGTTAAGCAGACAAGTGGAAAAAATTGAAGGAAAAATAATACATAACATACTCAAATTGTTAGAGTATAGCGCCTGCCACAGCTATATACAAATAACAGGAAGAATACAAGAAAATCAACATTTGTCATCTGTTCCCCTAGCGTTTTCATGATAAACTTTGAAAGTAGAAAAAAGCATAAAAATTCAGCAAAAACCAAGGAAAAACAAAAAACAAAAAAATACAGCATAGAAAAATATACTGTACACGCTTCTTAAAAAATATGAACATGTAAAATGTTGCCATACATTCAGAGTAAATGAAGATTTAAAACACATTATCACGTATTTATAAAACACTTGTTTCAATTTGAAGTCTTACCTAGAATTTGAAAAGCTCCAGTGAAGTTAGAAATTTAAAAATGTGATCTTAATGCAGTCGACATGCGTGTTATATATAATTAACCCCCTTTGTTCCATCGAAAATGGATGTTATATCAGGTGGTTGTTATATCGATAGGAAAGCTTATAGGATATTCATTATATGAAAATGCTATAATATGAGGTGGTGATTACGAGCATTGCTTGTACAACTAATCGAGAGAGTTGTGACTTCAAGCTTAAGAGGAGGGAGATGTTGAATCCCATGTAAGATGATGAAAAACTGTTAGCGCTCAAGACATTAGTAAAATTGGAAAAAGCTTTATGAACATTTGCATTATGAACATTACATTTGCATTGTTATATGTTTTTTTTAATCAGGTTTTTAAATTTCCAAATGTAGAATCATCTCCAACTTCACTGGAGCGTTTTAAACGCCAAGTAAAAAAAGACTTTAAATTGAAACATATTTTTTCAAATACAGTTGTGTTGCCACTTATTAGAATCACGAATAATGCTATCATTCAGATATTGTTATCACTTTTGTAAAGAACGGAATGGGCTAGCATCATTACATAGGGAAAACTTTATAAAAAAATTATCAGGAATTTGGATAATGTTATCGATTCCCCCCCCCCCCCATTTTCCTTTTGCGCATTTTGAAAGTGAGGTTTAACTATACTAATTTTTTTCTCTCTGTAAATTACCGTTATCAGCCTGCAAGACTATGAAGGACACTTGAAGGTGTTCTTCCCACCTTCCTCCCTTGTTGACAAAGATTTTTGTACTTAATGTCTTGATCAGTCCGTAGTATTTGCTGTGATCCATGTAGGTGGGGAGCTGCTTTTGCAATGGCCTATAGTGTGAGGGCAAATGTATGACAAAAAAAAAAAAAAAAAATCCCTTTCCTTTAGTTCTTGATCAGTTTCTTTCACAGTTGGCCAGATTCAATTTTTTTCTGGGAGACTTTCTCAAGGGATCTATGAAACGTATTGTATGTACATTTGAAAAAGTATCGTAATTCATGATATACATTGGAAAGTTCCATTCTAAAGCCTCATAATGGTTGAATGGAAAAAAAATTCAGTGTTCTCAAACTTAAAGTCCTGTTTTAGAATTTTTTTAAAAATGGAATGATTGTCCTGTTTTACACATACCCATTTACCATACGTCCTGTTCGACCGAACAGGATTTAACAGATATACGTATCATTCATTTATTGTTATTGGAAACTTTTAGTTTCGATGTGATCACATAATGCGCCATGGACTGTATGTGATAATGTTTTACATGTTCATTTTCTCTTAATTTATATGGCAACATCTTACATATTTATTATTTTAAGTAAAGTTTGCAATCTAGTAAATTTTTCTATTTTAAATTTTGTGTTTTTCTTGGTTTTTGCTGCATTTTTTTATTTTTGACTTCCAAAGCTTGTCATACAAAAAGTCAAAGGAACGGATGACAAATTACGCCATTTTTGTCTTAGTATCATCAGAAACATTTTGCCTTTGGAACAATGTTAAGTGGTTCCTCATTTGAGAATGACCTGTGCATTGTTCCAATATTTTCAAACTTTGTTTTGCCTTATAATTGTCATTTTGATTTTCCAAGATGGCATCTACTCTATAGTTTCTTTCTACCATAATATTCTCTCGTTAAAATTCATTTTTCTTTTTTTTTATTGACCTTGATTGCTAATTTAAAGATATTACCAGTACCTCATGTGTCATCTTTCATAGTTTTCAGACTCTTCGCATTGTTTGTGTTCTTGTATCTTATGTTATGTGCAGAAAGAAAACTGTTAATATTACGGGTAAACGAAATCCTTGTAAAGATTTCGTCCTTTGTGGGAAAATGAAAGGACTTTTACTAGTTGATTTGCCACTTATGTTGATGTATTTTTCAAACAAAGTACAAATTTGTGTCTCGCAACTCGAAATGCCTTTTTGACTTTGAGAACTGAACGAAAAGTAACAATCTACACACCATTCGCTTTGTGCAGTTATATGCAAATTATGCATTAAAAATTCGACCAAAAGTTCCTCTCGTTCACTAAAATTTTTTTTTTTATCTTTCAAAAATGCTGTAATAACAATTACTGTTTGAGATTTGGTTTTTTTTTTAATCATGCAAATATAACGTTGAAAAATAAATGAATTTTTTCGATTTCCACCATTTATTAAGAACTTTCTTAACATTGTTATTATGGACGATTCTTTTTATTTCTTTTGAGACATACTTGCAGTTGCAGACTGTTGTGAACCAAGAAATTATATGAGAACCCATACATATAATATGTTTATTATTATTATTATGAGTTGTATGTTTACAATAACAATCAGCTCAAGAAAATAAAGCCTCTCGATAGATTTCATTTTGGGTGTGTTTTTTCACTGGGAAAAAAAAATTCAGTTATTACATGTATGGCAATCACCTGATTTAACCTTGTTACCTATGGGGGGGGGGGGGTACAAAATATCTTGGCCCATTTTAGATGGAAGAAATACATTCAAGCTTTTTCCGAGACTTCATTAGTAACCCTGGAGTTAGAAAATCAATTTTATATAGATATCAGTGTCTGTGTGAATATTCTCTATGCAAATCTACAATTTTGAACCGATCCCCACCAAATTTAGCTTATGTACCAAATACAAGGCCTGACTTGAACGATAGGGAAAACCTTGTCAGAGCTGGGCGAATGCCGAAAATGGACAAAAAACTGTCAGGCAACAATGATTCCTGATTTGGAATGTTTAGTTTGGTTACCATGGTTCCCAAACAATGTGTTTAAGACATGTTCAATCCTTTACAATGGTTTATCACTTCTTCAATGCTTCCAGTTATATGGAGAAAACCCATGCAGCATTGGGTATTATAGGTAGCACATGCTACACAGAGTGCATAGGTAACAGGGCGTATGGTATTTTGCTGGGGCACCGTTGATCCTAAAAGCATATTTCTAATTAGAAAAAGTATCCAAATAACGTGTATACTCATATGTCATTGATGCCGCAAAGGGTTGTGTAGTTATTAAAATAAAAATGCTAAGTTTTCTATCGGGACACCCTGTGATCAAAAGCCCAATTGGAAAATGGTTGCCCTGTCTCTCCTGATGCCAACAAGAAAAAAAAGTCCACGTTTCTAAGGACAATATTCACTGAGGTATTTGAATTTTAAAAAATCGGAGGAAAGTTGGGGAAAAAACAACATTAAAAATTTCGGTAAACTATGTTATCCACATTTAATGCTGTTTTCCCCATTTTTCCTCCGTTTTTTCAAATTTGAATATCTTAGCGGATATTGCCCTTAGAAAGTAGAAAGTTTTTAGTTCGCATCAGGAGAGACACAGAACAACAACTTTCTAATTGGGTTTCTGGGCGCACTGGGATGGTGTAAAAGTTAATTTTTTTTATTTTAATAACTACACAGCATGAATGACATATCCGAGAACTCCACGTTATTTTAATAGTTTTTATAATTGGAGGTCTGGGATCAAAGGTTTGCCAGTGAAATACCATACACCCTGTATAATTTGATTTCAACTTAGACATGCTCATCTTTGATAAGATATTCTCTCTATACAAGGTGAAAACTCGAGTCTGCTTCCGATCAAATAACTTATGCAGCGTTTGTATATAGAAACATACCTACAATTTACAATTAGAAAAAGTGGAAAGTTCAGTCATTTCAATTTACATGGTAGTTCAGTACCAGGTATTTGAATAACGGAGTTGTGAAACAAATAAAAGAGGAAAATGAAATACTGGGACAGAGTAACATGGTCATAAAATCCACGCTTAGTTATGTGCACTAGTCTATAGAAAGGAGGTATTCTATTCTCTCGTCTTGTTAGCAAAAGTGACCAAAGTATTAACTCCCCCCCCCCCCCCACCGCCAATCAGCAAAATTAAGTAAGCTGGGCCAAAGCCTCCTAGACTGGTATTAGTTCCTGCGCGTGTGGGAGGGGGGAACCTTTGCCTCCCCCGAAAAACATGAGAAATTAAAACATTTCTGTAGAAAAAGTATTGTCTAAGAAAATATACCTTTATTTGTTCTTTTTATCAATTTCTATTCATTTAAAATGCTAACATTGCGTCGTCTGGAAGAGAACGGTAATTCAAGTGACATATAAATATGCCATGAATCACACCAGAGCCATCTTAAGAGCACAATGGGAGGGCCCTCCACTTCCTGGCTAGAGATTACTGCTTACCAATTAACATGCTTACTTTCGAAAATTCGAACCAGATCTTACTTTCACATGAGGCACTCGGGCGGTTCATGCATTGATGGCACTGTGGGTCACTCAAGTTATCTGGAAATGTGCCACTTAGTTCATTTTCACAAAATTAGGCTTGAGTTCGAGGGCCACATTTGGCCTTTTTTCTTCAAACCGAGCACAACTCCGGTCTATTGCCATAGGCAATTTACTACCTAGTGAGTTGTGCCGGAAGTGTAAGTGCGTGTACCTAACAGTTTGAGTGCGTATCTAGTGTTGTGTATGATTTTTCAGCGCTGCCATCTATATCTCAGAAGTGAAGTAAGTGATGTGTAGTGACTGAATATTTGTACTGCCACATTTGGCCTGCAGGCCATTGGTTGAACATGTTTGGTTAGTCACTCTTGAATATATGCTGTTATAAATTTGAGGTCATTTAATTATGGGGCCCTGTACAAACTTATTTATGTTCAGTTCTCTTGAATAGTAAATTAACGTCTAAACATTTGGCCCTTTGGTGCCATCTATCGACAGACCGGAAACATCTGAAAAATGTGAAACCGATTATGGAATAGGTACTGCATCTGATATTTATAATCAGATCTGGTATCATCCTTGAAAACTAGATGGCACATGCAGTAAGCCCTCCATCAAAGAAATATTTTTCACAATATGAAAGGTCAATATTAACACAATTATAATATTTTTCACAATATGAAGCTGTACAGGCTTTCGGGAGAAACTACAATAAGTCACACAAGACCGACCATACATCGACCATTACATCAGACCGACCATTACATCAGCAACGTTTTTGAATTGGATGTTTATAGATAATTTTGAACTTGTCGGTTATCTGTACAACTATTTGCGCTTTTTTTCCCCCAACTGGTGCTTTTTAGGGAGAGTTTACGGCAACTGCATCAATGGTAGCCTGTATTGGCAATGTAGTCAGGAACATGCAAATTCAACATGCGGGTTCGTCATATTTGTTGACGAAACTTTGGATGGCTGTGACCAGCAGTAAAAAAAATATATCTGAATTTGCTGCCACCTGTGTGTAGTTTGAAAATAATTGTAGTTTCCCGTTTGCATTTAAAATAATAGACAGCAGCATAGATCCTATTTTTCCATTTGTGAATCATTAATCGTTTTAAAATTTCTGGATAGATGGCAGCAGGAGCTATTCCTACTACTTGACCATACACGCAGAGCTGTGTTAAGAGCATCATGAGCTGTCGTGCCAAGGATTTTTACCTTTAAAAATTTTAACCGGTTCTCATTTTTATGAGGTCTTCCTCCTGGAAAGGCCGTTTTAACAGAATCACAGACCTCATGCCCAGTTTTCATTCTCGCTGTCAAAAATTTGACCCAATCTCATTTTGATGAGGCCCTTTTTGACTTTGAAATCTCTGGGCCAAGTGATTTTTCTAAGGCCCAACCTGTTCTCATTTTTGTGCCGCCGCCGCCCCCTTCTTTTCTCGAGAGGCCTCGGGCTATGTGTTAAGACCGCACTGCATACATGCACCTCATACACATTCCTCTGCACAATTTCTAATAAACTAGTACATGCCGTGTGTATGCATGGCCCTTATGTCAGAATTGTTCTTGTTTCATGGTTGACTGATGCTGCCATCTGTTTTCCATATTTTGAAGTATATATAGTAAACACTTTTCAATTTTTCACTGTCATGTAAGCATTGTATTGTAGGTCTGTCTGCTGTTCTCTACGGAGGGACTTCTTTGAAACTGGAGAACACATTCGCTGCTTGGAATTGGAACCATAGAGAACCAACTTCAACCGACCACCATTGTGTCGTCAATAGGGTTCGAACCTGGATCCTCTGGATGAGAGTCCAGCACAATGCCCCCCCCCACAGCAATGGCAGCAAGAGCTGCAGTATTTCTACGTGGATTCCCCTTCACAAATTTTAGTCCCCCCCCCCAAATCTGAATTTCCTCAAAACCACTGCTCTGTCCTTCCCTCTTTCTTAAGATTTTCGGCCCCTCCATCCTTTATTAAATTTTCACCTCCTTTTTTATGATTTTTTTGTCGTCTCCGTTAGTTTTTTCCCTTTTAAATCCAAATTTGATATTCCTCTAGTTTATTTTTAGAAATTTTTAATGAATTGGTGCATGCCAGAACGAGTTGCACATGTACATGTGTGATTAGGCTGACCATATTTCCTCAAGCAAAATATGGGAAATTGAGATTCCAAATACGGGACATCTCCAATTACAGTCAAAAACAATACCAAAGGTTTCAAGTGAAGCACTACTGCAAAACCGCAGTGGGTGAAAACAAATTCCATGAAATGCAACGTTCAACATGACAAATATGTGAGATGAATTTTTGTTCAGTTGAAATTATCATGATATAGTTCACCAAAACTGGTCAATATCGTCCCCTGGTGGGTAATGGGATTGTCCACGGGCGATAGAAGGTATGGGTACAACATAGGATCCTATGGGTACCCTTCAGTTGAGGGAGAGCGATGAGCAAAAGTTCACGTATGTGTAAGATTGGAAAAACAATTTCAATTGTTGATTTCAATAAGGGGTCATCCAAGTATTACGCCAGCATCAGGGGGAGGGGGTTCGGATTTGCTGACTTTTGATGACAGGGGGGGGGGGGTTTGAAGGTTGCTAACGTCATCAACCACCCTTTTTGAAGATATGAAATATTCTAAGCTGCTGACGAAATTTTGCTGACAAGGAGGGGGAGGGGTCAAAAATGGCTAAAAACCTGCTTACGTAATACTTGAACGGCCCCTAAAGAGAGAGAAATAAAAATTCAAGTGAGGTCGGTTGAAAATGCGTTGAATGAAACAGGACATTTTTGCAAAAAAGTTGAGATGGGTAAAATTGCATGAAAATATATACAGAAATGTGCCGGGAAATACGGGACATAACATCACCCTAACCTACTTATGGTGTCAAAATTAAGCCATGTCACTGCCCATGTCACATTTTGAAGTGGGAAATAGCGGATGCCTGAATTCTCATGTTATGTTTGTGTTGACGAAGTGCGGAAGAGAATTAACACAGAGCTTTTCTTATACAGCTTTATTCGTTCAAAAAATCCAGGGTTAGAAACTGACAAGATCCGCAACAGAAATAAAAAATATGCCAGACAATAGTTTTATCACAGAAAAATGATAAACAAAAACTGACCAGCAATTTTTGCGTTACAAACGACCGAAAAGAAAAAATAAAATAAATTCATCTCTATTTCTTATACATCCACATGAAAAAAGTTTATAAATTAAAATTTTCTCTTTACAAAATAATAAATATGAGTGTAACAAATATTCAAAGCTTTCTCGGGCATCAAATGCAAACGTAGCTGTTTGTGTTTTTTCCCTAATCATTAAAGTATCAAACTTGGAATGTATGAAGGTGGATCAAATTGAAAACGGAACAGTTGTTATAATTTTTTTTATTTTTGTACGAGAGGTGAAACTTTGCCTTCCTTGCCCCCTCCCGCTCTATGCAATCTCTACTACAGAATGGGCTTGCCTAGGGTCAGGGGTTCTTAACCTATGGGTCACAACCCAAACTTGGGTTGCAGGATTTCCAAAAGGGTCGTAAATATCCACTAACAGCCAGAGGCTCTTGAGCTATGGGTCCCAAATGAAACTAGATTTGCAGAGGGTTCCGAGAAGGTTTGTACGAATCCACTTACAGCCAAGAGTTTTCGGGCTAGGGCTCATGACCCAAACTTGATTCCCCTAGGAGCTTCTTAGATGATTTGTACATATCCACTTACATAGTCCTGTTACAAATCTACTTATTGCATCACTGATTTCACAAATTTTGAAAAACAAACATTCCCATGGGTAGTGGAGTAGATCTTGGTGTTGATTTTGGGATCACACCAATTTTTCACAGATGAAAAAGGTTAAGAACCCCTGCCCCTTAGGTAGCGGGATCACATGATATGCGCTGGTTGTCGGCCGACCGCATCGTCCGGCATGCAATCATTTTTTTTTTTTTTCATCTTCTTCACCAGAATGTTTATGAGTAAAGAAGAGCAATGTGTGGTGTAATTCGTTTTTTAGTGGCTGAAGGAGTTTGAGTTCGCAAAATGGATCAGTGAATGAAAGCAGTGTGTGTGTGTGATGACAATGCGTGTGTGTGTATGTTCTCTGCACACTGCCTTCGCCAATGCATTTTGCAAACTATTCTCCTGTCACTACAAAACTAATAACACCCGTTGCTCTTCTTTACTCGGAAACTCGCTAATTCTGCTGATGCAGATGAAAATCAACAGATTGCCTGTTGGATGATACTGTTGGCCAACTGCTAGCACATATAACGGGATTCCACGCGACTACCTAAGGCAAATCCATTCCACAGAAGGAGTTGCCTTCCTTACCCCTCCTGCTCTATCTCTATACAGTTTCACCACACTCATGCAAAAATAAACCAAATTATAACAACTATTCTGTTTTCATTTGATCCATTATCTGACAGGTTCTCACAGGTGTGAAGCTGATGGGAGTTTTGGCCTGGGGGGCCCTGGAGACAAATGCTATGTTAAAAAGTTTTTGTCACTACAAAGTCACAAAAAAAAATCAATGTAAAGGGGTCTGCAAAAAGTCCCACTGTGAAGGGCTCATTCGAAAGGGGACATGACTACCCCAGTGGAGAAGATAGCAAATATTTAGTTTTGATAATCGGCGTTTGATTTCAGTCAACAGCCATGTTGCATGTGTCATCTCGATATAGACACATTTCCCCCCCCCCCCATAAATTCATATCTTTGTGGCAATGATAACCACTATATCAAATTCATTATAACAATCGAGACAGTTACATTAATATAGTCAGCCTGTTAATATAATGTCATCACTGCTGCTTATAACGTCAGCTTTAAAAAAAAAGGTTCCTGTAAGTAGCATAATTAGCCAAACTGGGACCTAATCATTATTAAGTCGCATGAAGTCCATTTTTATTTGCTCCTTAGGGGATGACATTATGTACAGAGTTCTGACTGTATATAAAATCAAAACAAAGACACAGAACATGTTTCGTACCATCATAATTCTGCAATATAGAAAATTTATTGTTTTATGTATGCCTATTTCATTGAAAATATCCAAAACATAAAACAAAAATAAAGAGATATAGAGTATGTGTAAAAGCATCCTGTATGGTGATAATCAGTCGAATTATTAGCATTAATGGGTTTTCTTACAATTTATATGGCACTGAACAATACATAAAACTGCCAAGCTCAAAACAAATCCCATTAGTTTTTCTTCTGTCGAGCGGAATACACATGGATTGGAATCTGTAAATACAGTATTTGGACTGTTGCATATGTTCTGATCGACTATAAGCCATAGGCTGGTAATTTAGTTCAATGGTTCTCAAGTGTGTGGCATGCATAGGTGTACGCAGAATTTTCTCAGGCGGGGTGTTTACATTTTTTCCTGCCAAATAACACTATAATCTAAGATTGAGGGGGGGGGGGTTTAGAACCCGAAACCCCCCCCCCTTCCCTTGCGTAAGCCAATGGTGGCATGACACACCTTGGTAGGGGTGAAGGTAACCAGGTCAACGGTTAGTCATGACCAAGGATTAATGAATGCTAAGGGTAAAAGAGATCTGTGGATATGACTGTTGGGGGGGGGGGGGACTTGCTGGTTAATGAGGCTAGGATAAGACAGCTTAAGATAAGGTGCCCATCTACCACCATTAAAGTTTCTGTCAGGTCCCAGGTTTGAATCAGGGAAGAATATAGATAAGATATTTTCCCTAACGCGCGAGCTTGAGGCAACCACCAATGATATTGCCTTCATTTCCAATTCAACTCGTTGATGGCAGTAAATTACAGTATAGTGATATGGCTGGAGTTGGTGAAGTAGCTTAAGATATGACCACTAGGCCAAGTGCCACAGATTACTGAAGGCTAGGGCTACAGAGCCGCAGATAAGTATAACCACTGGTCATGGTCATATGAGTAATATGGTGAATGAAAGTCAATCTATATGACCATTAACACATGGGATCCCATGGGCATATGAGCAATATGGCAAAGGGTAGGTAAATAAAAGCTGTAGGTATGTGACCATTAGGGCAGAGGATGCCTAGGTATATGCTCAAAAAGGGCAAGGAACGTATGTGTGTGTAAATACAGAATAAAGTAAGAGACCAAATCCACTTGCCGCCTGGCAGTCGAGTGGTTAGGGAGCTAGCTTCTCACTGTGCAGGTCTGGGTTCGAATCCCGGTTCGGGCATGGATGTTTACTAACACTAACAAATTCCCTGGACGGATCATGCTGATCCTTGGGAATACGTGTGGGTCACGTTATTATTTAAAATTGAAAAAAAAAAAATAAAAAATACATGACACAGGGCGAGGGATGCCATGGACTATTAGGAAAAGTAACCCATTGGTTAATGCCAGTCATGAATACATCAGATTCAGGCAAGATGATCCAACAGATTGATGATGATACAGTAAGAGGCAGCAGCAAATTGATGACCATTAAGACGAGATGCTGAGGAATATGGTCATAAGAGACAAGAAACCTACAAGTAAATACAGAATCGGGTGACAAGCCAAAAAATATAGGATCATTAGTTCAAGGGAACCACACATTAAGTGAGGAGGGTATATCAGATTATAATTTTTCGTGTGTGAACCAATAAAGCAAGGGAGGCGTGGTTTGGTGTACATATATAGCAACCTATTAGTGTGCATGCTTGAATTTTTTCCTGCCTGCAGAAGTGCAAGTGAGCATCATCAGATTTTTGTTTTTGACAAAATGGTAGGAAAAACTTGAACACTACTGCATTGAATTTTGTGTGAAGCTTGGCGATTCCAGAATGGAAACACTCTGCAAGATTCAACAGACCGAGATAAAGACATGAGCACCACTGATAAAGGAGTGGTACAAATGAGATCGTTATTGATCGAGTGATGACTCTGGTAATGCAGGATCATCAAATCACAATCAGACAAGGTGATTATTAACATTGAATTTGTTTGTTCCATTTTGACTGACGATTTGGTCTTCAGGAGATGCAATGTCAGAGTTATGCTAACCATCTCTTTTGACTCCAGTGGCATGGTTCATCACGAATACCCATTGCACGGCCCAACCATCACCAAGGAGTACTACCAAGAGGTTCTGTGTCACAATTATCAGCTCCATCACAATTCATACAGTAACGTGGTGTAAGTTTTTCCCGCTGTTTTGTCAAAAAAAAAAATGTGGCAATGCTCACTTGCACTTCCTTACTCATCAGTGGTCTGCCAGTGATTGGCAGCTTCTGCAGGCAGGAAAAAAATCCAAGCATGTGCATAAGGATTGCCCACATACGTTGCACCAAACCACGGCCCCTAGCTTCATTGGTTCATGCCCGAAAAATTATGTTCGGATACTTTTTGAACAAACCTCATAAATGGGGCTTCTACAATGAGTGAGCCATGGGTGGGGGGGGGGGGGAAGAAACAATAGTGAGGAAAGCATGGGTAAGATAGCCATGAGATGAATGGTTTCTGGGCAAGGACGGCATAAGTTTGGGAAACATTGCTTAAAACCAACTCGAGAACTTTAACATGAACATCATAACATTACACTAATAAGGGTCAAATCAAGGGGAAAACGATGCTTCTGAGACTTGTTGAACGCTATCTCATTTCAATGCTTGTATGATTTTATGGTGTAATTTACAAAAAATTTAACGAAAAGGGAATTCTAAGTTCATTTAAATAAATAAATCTAAAATGTAAAACATGTATAAAAAATTATAATACAAATCAAATATATATATATAACATTTCAGAACAATATACTTGTCACGCAATCATCAACAAATTATATTTTTAGCATATTCGGGTTAAAAACACAATCTTCAGCACCATTCAGCAGCAAAAACAACAGATAGAATATTTTTTTGCACCGTTTCGAATACAATTTTGTTTGGTATTGAAATTTTGTTAATTTTTTTCCAAAAGAAAAGAAACTTTTCGCACTTGTCATTGCACATAATTGAGCATTACACTGCTCAACAAAACAGAAACATCTGCAAAGGAAGTTTTAACAGTTTTGGGGCTGCTGATTCCAAAACTGGAGTTAGTTTTGCCAAATTGGCTCTAATTTTTGAGATAATACATATTCTTAGCATTTCAGTGTAGTCTGCAGCCACTAATTTTTTTTGCTGCAAACTTTTAATTTTTCATTTATTTTCCAATTTTATTCACTATATATTATTACATTTATATCTCAGACATATCTGTGGTCTGTATGTATTGACCTTGAGAATATGCATTACTGTTGAAATTTAAATATTTTACTTCACCTCAAAAACTGGAAGCCAATATGACAATTCCAATGCTGGATTGGAATCAACGCCCCACAAAATCATCTTAAAGTCACAGGAATATCTTTCACAATAAAATCAACACTGAGCAATGTTACCATAACCTTGAAAATTATTGCATCAAACTATAGATAGAATCATTCAGAAACTATACTGTGCATTTCCTTCACATATATGTTAATAACATTGTCACAAGAGAAATGGTATTCTCCAAACATAATAGTAAATACATTGATTCTGTGAGAAATATCTATAATTTCTTGCAGAGCATGAGATAAGTGGGGAATCGGGTCAACGGAATAAAACTATTGATAACCAACAAACACTTCACTAAATTATACATAAACACACGCACATACACGTTATATTACTCTCCATTAAAACAAAAAAAAGTAATATGTATTTAATAAATTAACATTTTTTCATTCACATATACAAATAAATGTATAATATATTGATGGGTTATTTCCCGAAATATATGGCGATAAGCTGCCGTTTTCATTTAGAGTATCCCAAAATCATACTACAGCACACTACGTAGGCATATTTTTCTTCCAATTTTAAGAATCAACCGGCTGAAATAATTGACCGATGAATATAGCGTTAAAAAATTAGAAAAAATATTTCACATTATCAAGGTTCATTTCAAATTTACGAACAAACTCGTAGGCGAGCACAAAAGATGGATTTTTTTGCCAAACAGATGGCATTTTGATAAAGAGTGAAATAATAAGTTTAGAAAAAGAGCGTGCAGAGTTCGTTTCACGGTTCATTGTTCCTCCCCTTCCCCAAAAAACTCGCTAGAAAACAAAAATAGACTCGCTGCACGTTATGATTTAAGATTTCCTGCATGCGCGACTGCATAGTATGAAAGATGGAATGCTTCTTCATCAAGAGTCACCTTGATCATTTTTCGAGGAAAAAAAAAGGAAAAATGGATCAAGTTCTTATTGCACTCCAATGTGTCACTCTAAACTACAGAACATGGTTGTATGGTTATTATACACTGAATCATGATGTTCCTGAGTGTTAGACGAAACAACACTTTTTCCCATCATCATCATCACCGAAAAAAATTTGATGATGCTCATCATCACCATCACCGACCAAAGTCAATCACACCTCCACCAAAAACATTGATTCTCCCCTCAAATAGTTGCTAGATCCTTTCTCGATAGGCCAATGAAGACTTCAGTTCACGAGGCTTAAGCAGTTCTTCAGCATGTGGTAAATCTCTGAGAATGGAGGCCTCTCCTCTGCTCTGTAGGAGAGAAGACGAAAAAAAGAGACAATCAGCACGTGTGTTTAAAAGATAAGGAAGACATATTTTTTTTTTTACATTTTTTTTATTAGTTAATTTGTAATAACAGTAAATTTAGGTTCTTAAATCCTATAAAATGGGGTGGCTGACATAATCAAATGCGGCATCACAGGCAGCACCCTGACAAAATACTCTTGTGTATAAGCCGCACCAGCAAAACGACTCAGAAAACTTGCAGATCTGTCTTCGCCTTAAGTAATATGATGAAATACAGGCAATTTATAATTAAAATTTCACCCTGGACTATATTTCTTCATACAGTGATACATCATCTTTGTTTTTTGAGTTGTGTTCTCAGCTAGATGCAATGCATCAACAATGACTTTTCCTTCTAAAAATAATTCCATCCAATCACCTACATGGTTTAAATTTTTAAGACAAAACATTGTTTTCCCCCAAAATTTTTCTGCAACTGTTATTTTTGCAAACCCTTGGGGTTGCACAGGTCGAACAGATGCACAAGGAATTGATTCACGAATCTGTAGACTTTTGAGAAGAGTTTTATTATTGGGATGGAAAGCATGCAAAAAGCTATTTACTTGGATAGTATTGACTATCCGGAATGGGTAAACCTGTGTCTGCAAAATAACTATTCATGGGAAAACCAAAAATTAAACTGGGAATGAACTATAATGGGACTGAGATAACATGGACTAGCTTCGCATGTTACCTGTAAATGTGAAAGGAAGAGCACATGTGCCATTACCTGGTGTTCTTGTATATCAATAGCAAGGCCGGAGCGGGGGAATTGGGGGGTCTAGTCCATCCACGAAATGTGAGAAAATGACCAAAAAAGGGAGAAAAATGGCCAAATCAATTGTTCTATCACTTTGGTCTCCCCAGAATGAAATTTCTGCCTACAGGCCTGGTCCACGGAATTACATGGGGCCAGATTTGCTCAATGCATGTATTCTTATTATGTGGGTTACCTTCTTTAATACAAATACAAGGCCACAACAAGTAAAATGCCCAATGAGGTGGCTGAGAAAAAGATGCTCATAAGAAATATGGATGCCATATTTCAAAAATACAGCAACCCAATTAAAAATGCAATCATAAAAACATGAAATATAATACAATGCCCACACATAAAAAATATTTATGGTTGTATCGATTAGCTCCTAGATTTACCCCAATATCTTTTTAAATGTTTCAATTGTGTTAGAATTTACACCCCCGGGGAGTAAGCTATTCCATTTATTAACAACTGCATTAGAGAAAAATTCCTTGCGACACCATAACCTAGAATTGTCCTTTACCAATCAATACTGGTGTCCCTTTGTCAAACCAATCTATTTACTGAGTATTAATAATTTATGATCCATCCCATTGAAAATTTTGAACACTTCGATCATATCCAACACCTGCATTCATCTGAAGTAAATATCTTCAAATCTTCCATCTTCAACATTATGAACTTCGCACACTATGATTCCAACCATCAAACTGACACATTGGAATCATTAGGGTATGCATAGTCTATTTGGTCCAAGTTTCGAGGTGTCATTGTGAGTTGTCACCCACTTCAGAAAAAGTTTCGTTGCAGTGAGCAGAACACCAAATATTCATTCAGCTAAAAATACAACAGGAAACTTGCCCAAAGAGGTGATTAAAAGAAATGGGGAAAAATGCCCATTAAAAAGTTTAAGAGCGATTTGTGTGTTCGAAAAGGTAGTATGGTGAAAACATATAAAATTACTATCAGCACTAGAAATAATTAATGTGTATAGTCTGATAATCAAGAAGTCAGCTGCTGAAATCAATAGCTGAAATAATGATTAATACTGTACAGTATTTTTTACCCAGTCTGGGGTTGCACAAAATCAACTCGCGGGTTCTGCATGCAACCTGCAGGCCAGGTGTTGGCCACCCCTGCTATATACAATAAAATCTATTCTATGATATAAAATCACAAACTTGAAAACTGCAAATGGCTTTATGACATTTATACACAAATAGAAATCGGTACTATTTTGGGAAGGATAGAAATTTATCACAACATTATGCAATGATTTTGGATCACTTTTTATTCAAGTCTCGAATATGTTGGCAGGAACCGTTCAACCTATCAGGACCAAGTTTTGCATATGTACCAAACACAGTCCAGATTCAATAGTATTGTTGCTGTAAAAAAATGCCCGAAAACAATATATTTTTATAGATTCAAAAATGATCATTTAAATATTTACAATGGATACCATGGTTCCTATACAATTTTGGACACATGGTAGATGAATAATCACAAACTTGAAAACTGCAATGTCTTTATGTCATTCTTATGTAACAAATTTGTAATGATTTGGTGGAAGGGATTGGTCACATTTTACAATGATTTTGGGTCACTTTTTTATTTTTAAACCCTTAAATGTGTCAGGAACTGCTCAACATAACAGGACACAACATACAGTTTTGTGTATGTGCCAGACAGGATCTGACTTCAAAAGTATCGTTACTCTAAGAAATGCCACAAAAATTCTTTTCTCATAGCAATGATTGTTTGAGTGTTTACTATGGGAACGATGATTCTCACACAATCTGGGACTGAAGTAGCTTAGAATGAATAATATCATTTCTTATTTTTTATGTAATAAAATATCTCAGGCTCCCCCTCCCCCCCCCCCCTGGTGAAAAATTGTTTTCGGTTCTTTGCCTTGAATAATTATCATAAAATGCTTTTTTAGTATCTAACCATACATAAGGTCACCGTATTCATCCTTCAGAAAATATGTGCATGATAGAAAGAGATCGAAGCATGTGAATACATTCATCATGCTGCATTAAACTGTTTATTGTGACACATCATCGTATTGAGTCGTATTCTTATTTGTGGTGCATTGAAACATAAATATTTATCTACAAGAAAGTGTCACTGGAACTGTAAATGACACACTCAAATAATGTCAGACTAATACAGCTCGTAGCTAACAGCAGATTTTCTTTTTCGAGAACACAAAGATTACATCAAGAGCCGGTAAAAACAAAAAAAAATCTGTTTCTTACTTGTACTTCCAGCATTTCCACATCACATTATATACAGCAGAAGGACAATGTTCAGGTCTTGCCAAGCGTTCATTGCGTTCGAACATTCTCAAAATGTCTTGTCCAGCCATGCCCTATCAAAAATTTACATCGAAGAACCATTTTTAATTCTAATTTACAGTGGAATAAATAAGATTGAATATACCACAGGATTATAACCAGAACATGATACAAAAGTTTTTATTTTTCCAAATTTATTTCTCCTTAATGGTTGGGGGATAGGGGAAAGGGAAAATATATAATAATTTTGAGAACAATGTGCTTAGAATTCATGGCACCAGAAGGAATGGAGATAGAGATAAAAATTCCTTAAGCATGTTGTCATCCAAACCAACCAAACACAAAAATTCATAAAGCTAGTCAATTCTGGCATTTTTTTTTTATAGTATAGCTTTTTAGCTTTCTTTTAAGCAGATCATAGCACAAAATTCTTTCATTTCTGCATTGAGTGATTTCCAGTCTCTGATCATTGTTCAGACGTGCTAACTTTTGGAAATCGGAAATTCTCCCGGCCACCATAACCCTGATCAAAAAATTCTTTAAATTTACTTTCGTGAAAAAAATTAAAAGATCAATTGATTAACCAGTCAAGTGGTTACGTCTGCATTTGCCGTCGCTGCCATACATAATGGTGGGGCCTACGACTGCATTTGCCGACGTACAGACTTTTTGGTTTTTTTCACATAGGTATGAAGAAATAATTTGTTATACATGTGCTGCTATCTGTACAAGGGAGCCATCCTTCTACTTTATTATCTCATCACTAGATGGAGTTGAACAATTATATTTCAAGGTCTGAGATTCTTATTACTGTTATCTTTGTCATGTTTTGCAAAATCTCTGCATCCCCATCGCTTTTTTTTTTTTAAATTTCCGATTCCCTTGCATGCATCTGTTTTATTACTCATATATCTTTTAGCAAAGGTTCAACTACTATGGTTCCACATAAATCCATCAAAAGCATTTCTTTTAGTCACAGTACATTATGACCCCACACTTTTGGGGTGTCATATTACGTCTCGACACATTCCAGCTATGAGAAAATGCTATACAAAAATATTTTAATATTTCAAATTTCCAAGAAAAGGAAAAAAAGGGGAAAAGCGTGAGCATCTTCAAAAAACAGTGGGCACTGCAGGTAAGGCTCAGAGAAAGTAACTGGACAGTTGACTGGTTAAAGAAAAGTGCCCCTTTCCCAAGGTTTGGGGGTATTTCATACTCCCCTAAGCAGAATATATTGTTATGAGAAACGCACATTCGCCCTCAATTTTTATGCTAGCTGGAATGTCCCCAGTTTTATTTTCAATACAACCCCATATTGCTCATGCTTTTTCCACGTGGTCGGCACACGACAGCGACTGTGCAGAGTTCAACACATATTTACACAGCCAGTGTTGTCTTAACACTTGGGCTGACCCAAGCACAACCCTGGTGTCTCAAATACATAAGGGGTCTTGTGATAATGAGATTTGATGCTATGATTTTTGAGGGGAAAAGCATAGGAGCAGTATAAAAGCATAAAGAAAGCATAAGCAGGTACTTTGTCCGAGGAGCTCATGATGCTGTAAGATGGCCCTGACTGCAGCTGTCGTAACCTATGGCAATAGCAATCGCTAATGTAAAGCGGAATCCAGACCGGCTGCATGGTGCTGTGCCAAACCAAACAAAAACCGATTTGGGAGCATTGCTGAGAATAGCATGGGTGATTCTGATAGTGTGACATAACTAATGAAACGGGGCAAGCATATACAATCTTTCATTTCAAGATATGAAAGATGGCAGAACCAGCAGAACATGAAACAAGCACAACTCTGACAACATAAATATGTTAGATAGGGTCACCAAATTTGGAAACTCCAAAATGAGGACACACACTTGTGACGCCTTAAGCACTTGTGGGAGTTAACTTAGTAACAACTCATTTATCTCTGTTCACCACAGATGGTGCCACTATACTGGAAAAAACATAAATAGTTTTCCAATCAAAACAGAACCAATAAGACTATTTTTTTGTCCTTTGACCCTGAGGTCGCCAAATTCGGAAACTTAAAAATTAAGAAAGGTGCATGCGTACTTTTGCCCGTGAGTGTTATTTACATATTTTCAAAACAGCTGTGCCTTCGTACTGACAAAAAAACAATTGTTTTTGAACAAAAACAAAGGGATATTTAACATGTATACATTTTTGGGGGGCACTATTTATTGGACGGAAGCTAAACCCTGGGTTTCCTCAAAAAGAGAAAATATGTGCGAAAAAACAACAACAAAAAAATAACAGATAGGCTCCATGATTGACCAGTTGATCACTGTTCAAAAGTATCAATGTAATGAAAATATTATAGTTCACCTGATAAGGCTTATCTCCATATGAAAACGTTTCCCACAGCGTGACGCCAAAGCTCCATACATCAGACTTGCTGCTGAATTTGAAATAATAAATACATTCGGGCGCATACCACTTCAAGGGCCATTTGCCAGCAACTTCCGCCTGTTGTACATAACACGTATGAGTTAGAACAATAAATAATGTGACAGACACACAAACATGCCATGATTAAAATGTTGATATGATACTTAACCCTAGAATATTAACTCTACTTCTCAGAAACTTGGTCGGTCATATAGGTAACATGCAGTTTTCATTTTAGTCAATATTCCAGGATTAAAATGCAGAAAAAAATGTCTCATTAAGTCAAAACATGCAAATATGAAATGTTTAATAAAAAAATGAGAGTAACATGCCTTATAGTATTCCTTGCCTAGGCCAAGAGCACGAGACATACCAAAGTCGCTGATCTTCACGAAATTTTCATTCACCAACAGTAAATTCCTAGCAGCCAGATCTCTGTGAACAAACATTTTACTTTCTAAATACTCCATCGCCGACGCCACTTGCAGCATCAGAGACATGATACTAGACACACTTGTTTCCCTGAAATACAAAGAAGAGACAGTTAAAATTTGAAATAATGAACAGCCTTCGGCCGTATTTACCGACAGAATTTAAACTGTAATCGCAGGTGAAAGGATTGGAGATCGAAACAGATTGGTTAAATTCAGGATTTTAACCAATCCGTGGAGATTTTTTAATGCTTTAACCTGCGATTGTAGTTTAAACTCTGCTGGTGAATACGGCCATTGTGTAATTAATAACATGAAAGTGTCCTTCTTTGAAAACTCTTGGGTTCCCAAGACTTTCAAGAGTTCTGTGACGTATGATCATGCAGAACCCCAAAAAAGCTGTTCATAAAAGATGTAATTTCAAAAAATTTGTTTTTGTACGATGATAGTTTCTATTAAAATCTTTGTTTTAAGAAAATCTTAGTGAAGAAGGTGTAAGTAGCAAGAAGTGTTATACATCAAGAGTGCTTTTAATATTAATTGCATAGCCTTACATATAAACATTAGTTACTCAGGTAAGTACGGCAAAACCTCACTACAATGATACTCAATATTACGATAAATCCTTCTACAACAATTTTTTTTTTCGTACTTTATTTAAAATTAAATTTAATACAACTCCTTTTGATTCAACAGTATCTACTACTACAGAAGTTTCTAGTGTAAAATTTCTTGCGGAACCCTTGATGATAATGAGTTTGTTCCATAGAACTCAAATAAATTTTGTAACATTCATCCAAGAAAAGTGTGTTCTTACTGCTGTCTCAACAGCATCATAGCTCCAGGGCAAAATCAAAATTGTCACCCACCTCTTAATATACATATTTATTGTCATGAATCATCATGCCAGATCTTATTGTGAAAACCCCATACAAATGAGGTACCCACACCGTTACACTGGGTGGGACTCCCGTGTAAAAATGGCCCTCGGCATCCATAAAGTACATGCAAATTCTGCAATTCAAGAATTCTCACTTTAATGGATAAACAAGTTACAAAAAGAAATTGCTTTTACAACTTTTAATTTATGAAACAGAAAATGATGTTCATGAACTTCTGGAGCGTCTGTTTTGAAAATTTTACGTGAAAAAAATTTAATTTTACTGTTTTTGAGTTGACTACTAATCCAAGTAGTCTGATTTTGAACGACACTACCTTGTTAAAATTTGAAATAATGAAAAGCTTTGTGTAATTAATAACAAGGAAGTTTTCTTTGAAAACTCTCAGGTGTTTAGGATTTTTAAGGATTCTGTGGTGTTTGGTCATGCAGAACCCCCCCCCCCACCCCCCCCCAAAAAAAAAAGCTGTTTTGGAACACCAGTTGGAAACCTATGCTACGATAATCCTGCTATAATGATGAGTTTTTTTAAAAGACTAAAACCATCACAATAATATTTTTCTATATTTTGTTTGAAAATGCCTTTGATGCATTTTAAACAGCTTGGTAGTTTTTAAGGGAGTCTAGTAACATTGATATTTCTTTTACACTTCATCCCTTTTCAAAAGTGCTGATGAAGATACTCATGTGAGGATACTTGCCACGTAAGACACGAAAGTGTAGTGAAATAAAACAAATTTTTTAGTTTAAACAAAGTTTTTAGCAATACCAAAGACCGAGATAGAAAATAGACAAAGAAAATATTCTGTGATTATTTTTTGTTTACTCTCTGTCAAATTTATTGAATAAAAAGTTTTAACAAAAAAAAAATAGTTAGTAACAGTCTCTAAAGCGGTGATTCGCCCTACATTGGGAATCGCTACAAATCTGATTTTCAAAGGGGACAATTTGAGAATGAGCTTTCCTATTGAGGCACGGGAAATTTTCACAGACACCCACAACTTTTATCAGTTCTAATTTATACTTTTCATACAATTTCTTGATAAATTTTTTTTTAATACTTATTTTTTAGTGTCATCTTTGGGAGGTTTTTTTGATTAGGGGTTCTTAACATTTTGTGCTTCATGGACAATTTTTGCAAATGAGATGAAGTCCATAGACACCTTATGCCAATAAAATGAAGAAAAATGAAAATGAAAGTCGTGGACAGGGGTGGCTCGGAAAAAAAATCTCTAACTGCATGGAATCAATTTTACAATTTTAGGCACCTACAGCACACATTTTTTGGCCAAAAAAACTTTTTTTTCGCTATTTCAACTCAGATTTGGCGCTCATCTTGGCCACATGGGTCACACTGCCCAAGAGTGGCCCCAGGCCATGGACCTCTTTACAAAAAATTATTCTGTATATACCTATGTAAAAACAAAAAGATTTTTTTTTTTTTCCATCCAACTCCTGTACCACCCCCCCCCCCCAAAGTCTCAAAAAGGACCCTGGTTAAAAACCACTGCTTTTGATTAAGTAAATGACTTTTTTTGCCTTTCTCAACGTGAATAGGAATTTACTTTTTAAATAACAACAATGTAAAATAACAGGGTAAAAAGACAAAGAGTGGGTGGGGCGAAGTCCAGGGCCATCATTTCAATTTTTTTTCAGGAGGGGGAGTGAAGAACATGTACTCAATGTATGCATATATATATACACACACACACACACACACACACACACACACACACACACACACACACACACACACACACACACACACACCATTTTTATTGTAATTTTTAAAGCCGGTGGGGGGGGGGGCTAAAGTCCCTGCATAGTGAAATTTGAGGATGCAGGGCAAAAAACAATGATTTTTGGGTGACAAAAAAAAAAAGCTTCATTATGGGTTCACAAAGTATTACTGGGAGAAGTGAGAGTATCCCCCTCCGGGCAAAAGTTCTAGTCATGGCCCTGATGGGGGGTGGGGCATCAGGATTCCAGAGATGCTTTGGTGGGGCATTGTCTAAAAAAGGTTGGGAATCACTGCTCTTGGAAGTCAATTTGATTGTACACTAAAATTATTTTCTCGGCGACACTGACTAAACTCACATGGTAGCTAGGTTTCAATGTGAGTATCAATAATTTCTGATGAGCAGTGTTTGTCTTACAAAATTTTTGACGCATGATGATTGTGCCTCTCAATATAATGATAATTCCTCTACACAACAATATTTTTCTTGGTCTCCAGAAAATCATTGTTTCTAGATTTCACCACATGTAAAATTTAGGATTTTGGGAGTTTAACACTGCTTTCCATGGTCTATAGTAGGGCTGCATGTGTAATTAAAATGGCCCACTACCAATTATCTGTAAATACAGTGAGTCTACTGTATACCTGTGAAGTTAAACCCATTTACGATGTGTTGTCTCAAGAAAAGGTGGTAAAAAATCTATTTTATCAATGCTATACTCAGTTTGAAATATGTGGCTGATGTATGGAAATAAACAATGATACTATCTGCTGTTCATTCAAAGTAAGTGCACAGGGAATCAAATCTCAATTTCCTTATAGTCCAAGCAAGTGCTCTACTATTAGATACAGAGGAATGACATTTTCTTCCTTTAGAGCATATATGTATACTAAATGAGACTGTGCATGAGCAGTCGCCTCCTAACTCAGCTAATAGCTCTTAAGAATAGCCTCCAGGTGATGACATGCAGAGCAAAACTATGTCACTGTCTGCTGTTCATTCAAAGAATGATGTCTTCATCTCCAAGTGGAGATGAAGATTAGTTTCAGAGATAAATTATACACGACTCTGTAAGGAATCAAACCTCAGTTTCCCTTGCAGTCCATGCATACAAGGACTACATGTATACTTGCAGTATTCAGCGTACATATATGTTCCAAGAAAAGAAAATGGTAGCCCTCAATAGCTTAACAGCCTGTGTATGGAGAGGGAGGGAGAGAAACAGTTTAATTCCTCATAGAGACATGTGACTTTTCTTTCTGAAACTCATCTTTATCTCCATTTTGTATTTAGTCTATTGTACTTTGGATAAATAGGTATATCAAAGTACAATATAAATGGAATTAATTTCTGGAGTTGATGTGATCAGAGAAAAGTGTATATATAAACATTTAATAACCCATAATGAAGTCAAAACACAAAATCATACCTGTGCTCTCTGAGGTACTTATTCAAGGGTCCAAGTGGAGCAAGCTCCATCACTAGCATGAATGAATAATCTCCCTCACAAACACCTGAAAGAAAAAGGAGTCAGTTTTTAATGACATATTTTTTAAATACTGTGATACCCGAAACTACAAACATATATTTCGGATAATAATTCAAGTAACGTGACAGAATCCATCCAACTTAAGGGAAAAAAACCCATGTGAAAGCTCAGATGCTTTGAACACAATCTGAGAGCTTCGATATCATACACTGTTCTTCTCAAATAAGCAAATCTACCTTTAAAGCATATAGAATATACTGTACTTTACTGTGCTAATAGATTTTACACAAGTATTAATATTTTGTGGAACAAATTAGAGATCTATATACACTTGAGTATAAGCCGAGTTTTTTTGTCAGAAAATTCATTCATATAGGTAAGTTTTTAAGGAGAAAAAATTCAACCAGCGTTTAACCAACACAATTTTCTTACAGCAGCAGTATGCTAATTTCTACCCGCAATTTGGGTTACATTCTGCCCACGAAAATAGAGCCCTCTTTTCAGCATCGGGGGGGGGGGGGAGGCAGGGACTAGCAATGCACTGAGACTCCCTACAAGTTGGACACATTTGATGGTAATTGCTATCCACAGTCATCTAAGCCACCCCCATGCATTTAGACAGCTTTGAGTGAAAGGCATTTGAAAGAAAGTGTATCAGTCATCACAATACAATAGGTACATCAGTTTCTGTCCCTGCGAAATGACAGTGATCTCACATATCTAGCCAGCAGACTGAAATATTGTACACATACATGCCTTCTTACTCCCCCCACCCCCCATGGTACCCTTGGTGAGATAGAAAAAAAGTATTATTGCTGTCTCATAAGGTGTTTGTCAGAAAAACTGAGAGGGGGAAAAATATTTTGAATGTTTAGATTTTTTTTTTTAATCAAATTTATTGTTATCATAAAAGTACAAAAAAAAAAAAAGAGAAAAATTTACCAAGAAGTCAATCAATCAAAAAAATGACGTATTCTGGTAAATGCTTGCAAAAATATTAGTATGAAAAACAAAATATTCAACTAAAAAATTCAAATTATTCAAACTAAAATAAAAATTCATGGCAACAGAGGAGTGCAATTTAAAAACAGTTCTACACATTCTGCATCTAAAAATACATATTTTCTGGATGTTGGAATCAAAGCAAAAACAACTAGATGCAGCATGTAATTAAACTGTTACGTTATTTAAGAATTACACGAGCAGCAGAAAAACATTAAAACAAATTCTCTATACAATCAAGTGAGAACATGTATTGCTTGACACATTTTTTAAAGGAGGATAAATTAGTATTGTGAGTGATTTCTAGTGGTAGTGTATTATAGAATTTTGGGATGAGATGACTAAATGTTTCCTCAACAGTGTTTTCTGAGGTAACGGAAGTGAATACTAATATTTAGTCTATTTGAAGATTGGTATGTATTTAAAGGTAAGGAGAATTGACTTTTGAATAGGAGCAGAATAGATTTATATAGAAATATAATTGGCGTAATGTAAGTATTCCAAGATGTAGATGAAGTTGAATTGGTGGTGTAGTAAAATTATTTGTGATGATTCTAATTATTCTCTTATGGAGGCTGATTATCTTTCATTATAATTTTTATATCTTACAAATATTCATTTTTTCTCTAAAATGCATTTAATTTTTGGAGGTCATCATAGACACTGGTTTTCAATTTTCTGCAGTTTTGGTAGAACTAAAATTGAGAGTTCAACTTATATACAAACAAGTTTATACATGTGTATGCATAGTACATTATTTTGTACAGGGAAATTTTCTTCTAGATAAAAGATTTTCACTACCGCAATTTCACACAACCATGGTCCTAAGCCACAACTCTGGTCCAAACACCCTTGCTCAACAAAATATTGATAATCGAAATGCTAACAACATCTGGTGGCCTATTTAAATACTAAAACAAAAAAAAAGATAGACAGTGTAACATGTAGATATGATTAGAATGCTCTCTGTCCGATATTTTCCCGCAAATTAGCTGTTAGATGGGGAGTTATGTTTTTCACGTTATCTTGTCAGCTGCAAACTTTCAGGGCTACAAGTTAAAACAAGCTGTTCTGCACTATTTATGTTCTGTGTTACAGGTAATTTAGTATTTACAAATGTTAAATAAACATTCTTGCAGTTTCATGTGTGTAAAAATATTTATAGGAAAAATAACAGAAAATTGTACTTTGCTCTCAACCATGGTCCAACCATTTTTATGGACCACTAGCTGTTACCAGCAGCTTCGCTCACATGAATTTGGTAATCTGAAAATGACTCGTAGGTAATTCCCCCATGTAGCATTTGAACCCCTCTTGACCCCCTTGGGGAATGAATTTTCAGAAATTCCATCTTGGTGGGTATCTATATTATAAAATATAATATTGACTAAATTTCATATTTATGACTTCAATGATTTCGGCTCAGTGCTGATTACTCCATATAACCTATGAACCCCCCTTAGAGGATTGAATTTTGAAAAATCTTCTCAGTGAATCTCTACACTAAAATACAAAAATGCTGACCAAATTTCATATTTACAGCTTCAGCAGTTTCGGCTCGGCGAAACATACAACATCTTCCTCCATACGACCCCCCCCCCCCCATTGAACCCCTTAGCAGTCAAATTTCGAAAAAACCCTTTATAGTTTGTCTTTATGTCATGAAATGAAACTTCTGACCAAATTTCAGTGGTTTTGGCTCAGCATGTTTTTTCTATGTTACCTTTGAACCAGGGTTTAGGCTACGGTCGCATTTTTTGCAAAATGCAAAAGAAAATTGTAGAATGCAAAAAAAGTAGTAGCCACTTTCGCAAAAATGCGTACAGGAGGTAGGCAACGAGTAGACATCCAACCATCAATCATTACATTAGGGGTCACTCAAGTATTACTACATCAGCATCGGGGGGGGGGGGGGTCCCTGAAGGTTGCTTACGTCATCAACCACCCTTTTTGAAGATATGAAATATTCTAAACTGCTAACTATATAAATTTTGCTGACAAGGGGTGGAGGGGGGTCAGTGTTTTGCTGACAAGGGGGGAGGGGTCAAAAATGGCTAAAAATCTGCTGACGCAATACTTGAATGGCCCCTTAGCATCGTAGCATTTTGCCCATTTTCACTTTTTTGCGAAAGGAATTTTTTATCCAGCTTAAACCCTGCTTTGAACCCTCCCCCCCCCCCTTAGGGGTCGAATTAAGAAAAAAACCCGTCTTCATCTTCTTCTAGCAAAGAAGATAAAAATGGATCATGATATAGTTGTACATTCTCTCAACTATGGTTTGTAAGAGATTTATAACACAAAATATTTGATGGACTATAGTTGGGACTTCATAACACAACTATGGTCCAAAATTTAATTTTTTAAAAATCCATATTTAACTACATTAAGAATAAAAAAAAAGTGTTTAATATTGATGCTTGATCTTTCTACAGGCAATATCAGCAAAAAAAAAAAAAAAAATTTGAATAACTTGAATACAGAAGTTATGATGATAAATCATAACTTCTGTATTCATTGATTGCTGTACTCATTGCTTGATCTTTCTACAGGCAATATCAGCAAAAAAACATTTTTTTGAATAACTTGAATACAGAAGTTATGATGATAAATCTAGAAAATGGTGTTGTGTTGAACCATAGTTGCGTGAAATTACGGTATATCATATAACTTTAAGACAAGAAATTAATGTGTAATTCAATTTAAGAAGATAATGAGACAACTATTATATGCAGGGCTCTCACTATGCAAGCAAATGAAATCCATTTTAAAATGTATGAGCAAAACAGAAGCATGAAAACTTCAATTTTAACAATTAATTAAAAAAAAGGATTGAATTAACTTTATATTATCATGAAGTATTTCTCAAAATCCTGATTATTAAAAAAAATTAAATCCTGGGAAAATATACTGATGCATACATACATACCAATGAGCCGGACTATGTGAGGATGATCAAGAGCTGCCATTGTTTGAGCTTCTTTAAGGATTTCACTCTGTAATACAGAAATTATTTAATTATCATCGGTAAGAGCCATTATTCTACCTCTACATCATAGTTCTTGTATTTACAGAAAACATTCTTGTAAATGACTATTTTAAGACACATTTCGAAACACCCCCCCCCCCCCCCCCGCCAGCTAAAATAGGTTGTAAAACTGAGTGTGTCTCATATCCATAGGCTGGTTTAAGGTGGCAACAACTTAAAAAATTGCATTTTTGAGTTTTGCACACCATGAGAATGGTGAAAAATATCTCTAAATATCCCAGACACTCCAACTTCAAACTCTGCTTATACGCTCGCCACTGCGATTTAATGTGAGCCGATTCCTGTTGAGTTCTCCATACAAAGTGAATATTTAAAACACTGATATAGCAAAATAGGGAATTTTGAGTTGTTGGCATCTTGAACCAGCCTGTCGATATGTTTGTTGTGACCCCCAGAAACATATGTTGGACAGGATTCATAGCTATGGAATGTGGAAACATATTGTTAGACAGGATTCATAGTTGCCAAGACAGCTTACAGTCAGTGGGTTGAACATCTCGGATGTGATCAATTGTCTGGGTCTATTCCACAGATGCGAATTTCACTATTTTGAGAAAAAATATTATTATATAGTCTGCATGTGAAAATTTCATTCATGAATAATGAAATCTTAAAGAATGCAAGGGACATGTGGTCTCTTGGTAAGTGTTAGGTAGCATTTGAGGTGTTATGAAATGAACTGATGAAGACTGTGGATTAAAATCATGAGAGAGGCTATACATTTCACTCAATTTGCACCTGGTGGTTAATGAGCATCACTCATTCAAAATTCAGCTAGCCTAAGCATGCATTGAATCATCTCATGTTGTGGCATCCACATGCTACTACTAGTACTAAACCATGCATGCACTTCGTAAACAGTCTTCTGAGAAACTTCTAACAGATATGTGCATGTCAGAATGTATGTATTGTGCAGTTAGTATCCTCAAGTTTGTTTCTAAGGTCAGTCATGAGTTCAGAAATGCTCCCACCTGTGTTCAGAAGCTCTACATCCGATCAGCAATTTCAGCCATTGCCACAAAGAAGGATGAGAAAAAAAAACTGCTGCAAAAAGAGCCTTGAAGCAGCTGTTCACAGTCCTGAATATGCGACCTTAGTAGAAAACTTGAATAAAAACTTGGAGAAATCACCCCATTGATGTGGTGCAGCACTTTCATTTATATACATGCACGGTTCTCTCAATATATGAGTCATTACTGTTGGATACGTTTAGCCTGGACATCCTGTAGCATATTTTTATTTTCAGTGTTTGCATATTTTATCTTTACAAGCACTTACTTTAGGATTAGGCACACTATTGCTTTTCAGAGTTTTCACTGCAAATTGCACTTCCACAGGCCCAGAAGAACATACACCTTTATGAACTTCTCCGAAGTTTCCTGACCCTAAAATAAAGATTCAGGCAAAAAACAAAAGATTATTTAGTTTTTTTAAATAATCATCATACAATTAATAAAAAAATTTATATTCTAAAGTATATGCCGTATTTTGTCATGTACTACTAACCTATTTTTTCTTTCAACACTATCGACTTGTGATCTAAATAAATGGGACCACGGCGGAATCTTCTCAAAGTGAGATATGCGAAATCAGACTCCTCTCGAGAAATGCTGTAAATGCTACTGACACCTGAAAACAATCATTAACAAATTCTTTGTATTGTTATACAATATGAGTATTATTATACTCATATTGTATAACATGAATAACATGTATAACATTGGAATATGAGTATTATTATACTCATATATATAAGCTTAATTACCAATTAATTTATGAAAGCATGTATTTGATTGATTTTTGTTTGATGATCTGCTTGATTTTTTTATATTAATCTGTAATCAATTTATTGATTATACCAATGTAATTAGAATTCATTGACAAATCCAACGTAATTGGAATTCATTGACGATTCCAACGCAATTGGAATTTATTGATGATTCTAACGCAATGGGAATTCATTGATGGTTCTAATGTAATTGGAATTCATTGAAAAATTCACAATTGGAATTCATTAATAAAACTCCACCATAATTGGAATTCATTGCTTGATTTTTTCTGACAAATACAACATGAATTGAATTCATTAATTCATTGACAAATAAAACATGAATTCATAAATTCATTGACAAATAAAACATGAATTCATAAATTCATTGACAAATAAAACATGAATTCATAAATTCATTGACAAATAAAACATGAATTCATAAATTCATTGACAAATACAACATAAACTAAGTTCATAAAAATTCACTGACAAATCCCCTATAATTGAAATTCACTGACAATTCCAATCAATCTAACTGGAATAAGATGTAAAATTTCCCATTGGAATAAATCAAGCCATTTTGTGTAGGACAATCTGTAGATTTTCGAGTACCTTAATTTTAACAAAAGATTCACTAAATAGCATTCATAAATATCTAAGGAACACAAACAGCAAAAGTTATCATGTTTTAATTTCAAACAACTAACCTTTGCTTGGTATGATCTCCTCATGCATTTGGCTGATCAAAGAAGTTGACATGGAAGACAAAGACAAGGACACATCTCCACTTAGTGAACATATGACGTCACTGCTTCCACTGAGAGTAGCGTAAGTTGAATTGTCTAATTGGTCGGAATCGTAGCTGCTCTGTACATTATTTACATCTGTTTTTGTAAACTCTGGTCTTGAGGCACTGATGTAATGCTCTGAACCCAAAGCACAGTCTATAAAATTGTTAGGTTTCAGTTCAGAAACTCGATCGTCATCATCATTATTGACATGGTCAACCACAACCGGTTGGTTTTCTTCTTTTTTCACGTTCTCACCAGTGCCATTCACCTCTGCAACTGCAACATCCTGCGGAGGATCTAATTCAAGTTCACCACACATCATTTCCTCACTCGGTGATTCATGCCCGACCTACACAAGATTCGGGGTAAAACAAAAGACACTTCAGTACAGTAGATATTAGCATTAATATTTGTTCTCTCACCATATAAGCTTCAGAACAAACAATTATTCATCTATGAACAAGGATTTACCGCTACTTAGATTTTTTTTTCACCGAGCAGATAATCAGCTGTTCATACACATTTACTTAGAGTAAGCAGGTGTCTCTCTCGGCCCACCATATTATAATCACTTATTTATGCAAAAAATAATAATAATAACAAGACACAAATATATAAACCCCACCAATATATAGAGGCATAACATTAATATACACAAAAACACAACACACATACTTAGAAACAAAAGTATTATGGCACAATAATTCATTTATTGGTGGCTGACACTTTACTTCGTTCTTCATTATGCTTGTACTGGACATAAGGAGCATTTCTTACAATTGAGAGAAGAGCTTATTTCAGAAATCCTATAACTGACAAAAAAATTTGAAATTGAGTTAATACTGGTTTCTTGTAGTTTATTGATTGATGCTTCATTTGGTGCAGAAACCAATGAAAAAATGTTTTGTGTAATGTTTTTGTGAATACCTTCATTTTGTGTCCCCGAAATATTTGTTTAGAGCAGAACCCCACAAGCAGAGTTGCCAGATTGGCTGTTTTCCCGCCAAATCGGACTGGTTTGAAAAAGTTTGATGAAAAATTTCTGGCTTTGGCAGGTGGCGAATTTTTCTATTGCTTTTTTCCCTGCTTCAAGAGCAAAGAAATTTTTCTTCTCATTCAATTCAGTCCAGTGCCATCTTAATTTATGGGTCCACCCGGGCACAGTCAAAGGGCCTCAAGGGAAGGGGAACCTCAGAAAAATTAAAAGTAGTTAAATATTTCAATAATTTTTGCCAGGCAGGGGCTCAGAAAAGAGCATCATGGGTCCCTGGACCAAGTGCTTTCTATGAGGCCCCACCTGGTAAATTTCACACACAGAAAATGTCTACCAGATTTAATTTTTGTGAGGGCCCCCCTCTTCTCTTGAGACCCCAGGCGGGCTGATGCATTAAGACGGTGATGGCCCACGATGCTCTTAAGACAGTCTTGCTCCTCAGTTCTCACCTAATGTGGTGTGTTCTTCCTGACAGCAGTATTAAGCGTATCCTGGGGCCACCAGAAAAGTGATTTTTCTGAGGCCACCACCCAGGTATAAGACATGTTTACTTTCAAGAAATTTTGTTTCAAGCTCAGGGCCGGGCTTATGATTTGAGTTAGCCCACATCTGAAGTTGAAGGAAGAGAAGACTCTTGACTATGTAGAATAGTGAATTCATCATATTCATATACTGTAATTGACCAAAATAAAGTTTAACTTATTAAAAAGTTAGCTTTGTTGATTTTACCCCCTAACTGAGGGGGGGGGGGGGGTTCCCAAACTTTTTTTCATTCCCGCACTCCAAGATTGAATAATACTTTTTTTATCTGTTAGAAAATTCAGGTTTTTTTTTCTGTATTATATTAATTACCAAATAATTACTTTATATGAATCCTTTTACTTATTGTTTAATGTCTTTTTGGCTATAGCTAATATTTAATTTCGGCTTCATTTTTTGAAAATTAATTCAAAAATTAAACTAAATAAAACTTACTAATAAAATTTTTTGAGATTTGAAAAAAAAGATTCATTGAATATAGTTCTTCACTTATTGATTTCAGCCGCAACAGCTATAAATTAATACGTTTCTTTGACACTTGACTGAATTTTTTGACATTTTTCTTAAGTCGCACGTGTTCACAACAGTATCAAATCTAAGCATAACATGCTAATAACACAAGGTACCAATGTAAACAAACCATGAAATAGTTTAGGTAAATAATGACATTTTTTCTCACCCGAGATAGAAAACAAATGCGTTTGCTAATTGAAAATTTTTTATCATCATTTTAATTTTCCTGAATCATCAAATCAGTCAACATGTTATAATTTTTTTTCCACCCTGCACTCCTGGTCGGGAACCACTGCCTTAACTGAACTCATTAATATCATAAAAATGATATAAAACAGTGTTTTAAATTTATTTTATTGCAGAAACCCCAAAACTGCAGAGGGTTGAAAATTTTTTACCCCTTCCCCCGAATCTTAATGAATATATTCCATTTCCATTTTTATGTATAGAATGGACCTTAACATTCAGGAATTTTTTCATGAAGAAAAATATGTGCTTTTAGTTAAGCTAGAAGTTTTTCTTAAATATCTAAAAAAAAACGGAAATTCTACACTTGAAGGGTTTATTTCAGAAAACTTATGGGGTTTCTGAAATAAGATGTTAAGATGCCACTGATCTCTATTAACCCTTTAAGCGGCATTGATGAGATATCTCGTCTTCATAAAAGCTTTTTATTTTATCACTGACAAGCCTTGATATTTTTTAAAGTCGATTTCTCAAAGAAAAACTTTTCCTTATACACATTAGTTTGCACCTGCTGAAATTTAGCATTTTGGGGAAAGATTTCTAATTTCCGCTTCAAGGGTTAAGTTTATTATTTGACATTTTCATTGTGGTATTAAATTGGAAATTTCACATCATTTCATTGTGGCCCATAAACAGTTAAAAAAATTCTCTTAAGTTGTCTTCAACCAGTTACAAACCGATAAAGTGCCCACGCTCATGAAAACGTTGAGCACTACTCATGCTAAAGATATTATCACGAACAAAAATTAAAAACATGGAGCATTTACATATAAAATGAATGAACTGATTGAAAGTTTTGTAAACAATGTTCACTAAGGTGGTGGTTTGAGGAATGCTTTTCATAGCTGCCACTTAGGAGAATTGGAATTAAGGGAGATTACCGCACCGATCCAAATTCCATACAAAAATAAGTAAAGAGTTTTTTGAAAAACAAAAAAGGGGATCCCCTCTCCCTGGAAAAATGAGACATTGTGCAAGCCATCATCAATTCAAGTCAAATTGCCAATCACAGCAAAAAGTCAAATTACCTACCATTCAGGGTTGGCAGGTTTTTGACACATGGCAGTTTTTGACGGTTTAAACTGTCACGTCAAAAACCCCTCATCAAAAACCTCAAATATTGCTTTTTGATATAAAAATTTCCATTGGAAATGCACACGTTAATTGCATGTAATGTTTAAAGTGACTATGTTATACAAAGAATAAATATTTAATATGATTCTAAAATAATTGTCTACTCTCTACGAAATTATTTTGCACAATATATATATATATATATATTTTTTTCCCTTATAAAATATACAATTTGAATAAAGCATAGCATAAACACGAAAGGGAAAACTATGGAATGATTTGACATTCTCTGATTCAAGATGATTCTTGACTTTCCAAAATTTCTTCAACTGCTTATATATGTGTGCATTGATATAAACCATCTGCTGTACTCGTTTTAAAGCAGATAAGAGTTTCAAAAAAGGTTTATTACATCATATATGTATGGTGATTTCTGTTATTAAATTATCTAGATAACCACTGATACTTAAAACAATACTCTTGTTGTGCATAACATTGAAATATACCTAGCGATCAAAATACTAAATTGAAGGACTGAAATGTCATTTAATTTGGCAATGCCAGCTTGTATATGTCAAACTTGGTTTATTCTTACTTTTGCACTATGATATGGTACATTTACTAGCATTTATAATGCAATGGTTTTCCAATTGAAGCTGTATTCAAACGTGCAAAACAAATGCTTTGGGTATCAAGTCTTGTCAGCTCTGCTTTGGTTGAAAATACTCTTTAAAGCTCTGTGAATTTATATACCCTGATCTAAGAAATTTTTAGGTGAAAATAAATGAGTTTAATTAGTGCATTAACAGATGCTGCATGAGAATTTTTATATAGAATAAAATTTTGGGCAGATCACAAATTTTAAAATATCAAAATTGGTATTTTTCCTCAGTAATTATAATTCTGAATATAAAACCCTTTAATCTAAATAAAAGTAAGTGTTTTGTTATTTAACATATCTATCAAGTTAACAAAAACTATTTGACATCATTGACAGTAAGATTTTGATAGTTTTAATACCGAGTTAGTTTCTGGGGTCAAAAACCTAACCCTGATGCCCTATTATACATATTTTGAATAAGCAGCTCTATTCCACTTAGCAAATTGAACACAGGCAATGAGCAGCTTAGATAAATAAATGTTCTTAGGCTCTTATGTTGAAAAATTCAAAATTGTAAATTATAATTAATATTTTGTTTTAATTATTATAATGAATTAATGTTTAAAAATAAAACATTATAATATGCCAAAAAGTTAATTTCTGGGGTCAAAAACCTAACCCTGATGCCCTATTGTACATATTTTGAATAAGCGGCTCTATTCCACTTAGCAACACAGGTAATCAGTAGCTTAGATAAATAAACCATAAAATTATATTTTATATGTTCTAGACTCTTATGTTGAAAAATTCAAAATTACAAATTATAATTAATATTTTGTTTTAATTATTGTAATAAATTAATGTTTAAAAATAAAACGTAATATGCCAAAAAGTAAGTTTTTCATCATGTTGTACACCTGTTGTGTTCAAAACATTATCAAAAGACATTCATTTAGGTTTTTGACGGTTTAAACCAGTTTTTGACACTTGTCATGACGTCAAAAACCCAACCCTGCTACTATTACTAGGGCTTGACAAATCCCAAGTGCCAGGTCCTCGTGGCGAATAGAAAATTCTTATCAGCGCCTATAAAATTCTCTATATGTGAGTGCTAAATCAGAGTCTAAGGATGAAACAAGATTTTATTATTTTATAATAAAGTGCCTTCCACTTAAGTCCTAGGAACTTTAAAAAAAAGGGAACATTATTTAAAACTGTTTTTCCTGCAAAAAAAACCCCATGCTTGGCTCTTGAGAAATTTGGCTGGCGCCTAGATTTTTGTTATGATTTATTAAGCCTTGGTCATTACTATCGGCAAATCAAATGATTCTAAGGAAAAAAAATTCCAACAGGCGTAAAAACAAGACAGCCAGGCAGGAAGTATGGTCATAAAAGATTCAAGTTATCATGCCGATTTGAATGTCAACAAGTCGAACTGAAGCTGGCAGTTTGGTGAATTTTACCTTTGTAAAAAATATAATTTTTTTAATGATTTAATGTAATGTGACAACTTACATTACACTTGTGATGTGTGTAATGTGTATACACATGGTCATAAAAGATTCAAGTTATCATGCCGATTTGAATGTCAACAAGTCGAACTGAAGCTGGCAGTTTGGTGAATTTTACCTTTGTAAAAAATATAATTTTTTTTAATGATTTAATGTAATGTGACAACTTACATTACACTTGTGACGTTTTGGGGGGGAACAAAAAACAAGAGCCTTGTTTTCCCAAATAAATTCTTTGAAAATACCCCCACCCAAGAGCAGGAATTTTGTTCGCAATCATGGTCAAAATTCTGGAGATTTAAGAATTTTTCAAGTCTGGCAGAGACAGAGTAGAAATCCTGAAGTGTCCCTGTAAACTCAGTAGATTTGAAAGCTATGAGATTTATTGGCAAATTAGTAAAAGTGAGTTCAATTAATTAATTACCTCTGACATTTCTGTCAGTGTTGGAGAATTACTGCTGTTTTCAGTAGAGGCACAGGAATTGCAACTGGTCTCTGTACGCCTGTGGCATAAAAGAGGAGCATTCTTCCTGGGATGAATGGCTGGAGGCTCTTCGCTTTCCACATTCAGCTGCTCATTCAATGAAAGCACTCTCTGATTTTCTCTCGTGATGATGGGCGTGAGAGGAGAGGATGGGAGAGATTCACTGCCTTTCATTTCTGAGGTAGAAGAATGTGGCATGCGCGGCGGCAAGAGTGGCTTTGTTCTTGAATGAGACACCACAGATGGTGAAGAGGCACTTCGTATGAATGGTTGTGGTACATGAAGACCGTTATACGCGAGTTTCAGAATCTCATTCTCTTCTGGTATGCAGTCAGAGCTTGATTCTCCTAAACTAATCGACCGACCAGAATTTGCTAAGGCCTCCCGATTTGCATAGAATGGTCCACCTTCACTCAATTTTTTTGCTAATGGAAGGCGAGGGGCAGGTATTGGCGTGAGTTTGTGAACTTTACTAGTAACCTCAGTGGGACTACTGGAAGAGTTACTCGTCAGAGACCCGTTGCAATGCAAGTGGCAAGTGTGACCCGAAAAATCATTTTCTGTTTGAGTGTTTTTATGGCAGTTTTCAACAAGAGTTTTCTTGGGCTTCCTTTCGTTCTCACCAACACCATCACCATATAGTATCATAGAGATAAATGCAGGCAAAAGATCAAAACTGGAGGCCTTATGAAGTTTTCCCTTCTTTACCTCCGATGAGGATTCTTCCCTTGGCAAAGTAACACACAGTGAACTTTTTCTGGATGTGGAAGGAGTTGAAGGGTTCGTGTTCACCAATATCGGCGACGTCCGTGCCCGCACAGAACGAGATGAATCCCCACCTTCAATATTATCATCACTCAAAGATGGGTATAAGTGTGAACGGTTACGAGAGCTCGACGCCCTTGAATGGTTCCGACTTGCATTATGCGGAAGAGTCTGCGATACAAGCTGAGGTGCCACAGTTGCCACAATCTTTGAAAGCAGTCCTTTCTGATTCAAACTGCTGAAAAAACGACTAGTTCTTGATTGCACATTGCTGCTACTGCTCTTTTCATTCAAAGAGGAACTTGGACTCTGCCTCCCGACTGAAGAGGAAGACTTGTTCCTCTCCAGAGTGGAGCTGCTTCCCGAATGATGGTGATGATGATGGTGCCTATTTCTAGACTCGCTGGTTGTTGACTCATGGTTACGATTTCTGCTAAGCGACGAGGAATTTTCGGAGCTTCGACGTGGAGGGATTGGACAAGGATCTTGTAAAGAGCACCACAAGCCATCGCTGAATAAAGTATAGTGGCTAACCAACTGAAAATATGGGGGAGGGGATAAATCACAAAAGAAACTGATTAAAGATAAAAGGGCAAAAATACAGTGAATTGCTCATAAAAAAATTATGTTTACCATACATACATAACTGTAAAGCTGACCTAAAAAGTACATATCTGTATGACAGAATGCATATGTCTAAGATATAAAAGTCACAATAGAAAAAAAATCAAAGCCTTTGAAATCTTTTTCTTCCTTCCCTATTTTTTGGGTAACAATTTTTTTCTAGCTAACAATCGGCATCAATCGATCCCATTTTATTATGATGATTTTTCTTTGAAAATCATTGGAAAAATTTATGGCAGCATAAATTGTGACAATATTTAGAATAAGATTTGAAATATGATGCTTTGCAGCGATATGGGTTATTTTTTACACAAAGCTTGTCCATGAGATAGCTCCTATCATCACATCATATCATATACTACAGTTGGTCTTTGGTGAGCAAAAAAAGCTATCGGTTGCTTGCTGGCTATATTTGGTTGAGGACCCCTGCTCTAGTAAGGGTAGCTTACATTCAAAGAGGAATTTGGACTCTTTTGCCTTCCTACTGAAGAGGAAAAGGCCTGTTTCTCTTCAGAGCTTCCCGAGTGATAATGATGTCTATCTTTAGATTCATTGACTCATGGTTACGGTTTTGGATAAGTGTAGAGGGATTGGACAAGGATCTTGCAAAGAGCACCACACACCATCACTGAATAAATGAATTAATGCAGCTGTTCTGTGGGTCAAAAAACCAGAGGGTGAACAATTTTTTCAAAGTATGAGCCAGATACGTAGGTTGGCCACAGTTCATGAGCCACAAACTGGTACACAGTGATGTCACAACTTATGCCACTTATTCATTCCATGACAGACGATGTAAGTCAAGGTGAACTTTTCCAATGGTGATGCCCTCCCTGCTCAAGAGACAGGAGGCAAATTTGCAGATTTTGTTTATTCTTTCTTATCTATTTGTTTTATTTTTAGCAACTCTCACTATAACATGATGTTAAAAGCCTTTAGGCTTTACTCAAAATAAGAATAATTGAAAAAAAAAATATATATATACACTCCTGTTACAAGAAGTGTTGGTAAAACCCAGGTTGGATAATGTCTTCATAAACTGACCCCATCATATAGAAATCAGGGTTGGCAAGGTTTTTACCGTACTGTCCAAAACCCTCCAGTCCTAAACTGTCCAAAACCTCCTATTTATGACTATAAGTGAAAAATTTTGCAATTTGATGAAGAGGTAACTTCTATAATCAAATAATAAACTTTATATTGTATAAATTATATTATATAATTAAAATGACATTAAATATAATAAAATTTTGAAATTCAAAACAGTATGTGTAAAGGGGTTATATGACTGATATCAGGTTATCAAAAAATTGAAAACTGAACTGCCTTGAGATTAAATATTAGATTTATGGAAACATGAAAGATACAAGAATGGGATAGAAATATGTTTCATGAAAATTAGAAAAAAGCAATAGATATGACTACAGAATGAAATTAAACTTAAGTAATAATTGAACACTAATAATCAAGCACAGCTGCGCCTTTTAACATTTGATAACACAACTAATTTAGCTGCCTTATCTGTGCCAAGATGATTTCTAAGACAACAAAATTTGAAAATATTCTTTCAACTGATGCATAACTTGTGGGGACACGAAAATAAAAAAACAATGTGTTAAAGACAGTCTTTTGATACGCCTTCTTCCAGTGTTTTTCTTATTGCTGTCCCCCATGTGATAGAATTGTAAATATAGCTTGAATTTATTCGGCGAAGTATTAGCTTCTAGCCTCATAAGAGCAACAATTTAAATTTAACAATTTTGGATCTTGAAGTCTTTTATCATGTAGGTGTAATCAGTGTTTGTGAAATTGTGTTCTGTTGGTCATGTGTAGGTACTACATAGTGGCCTCATTTTCTTCGGATATTTTCCTTTATTTATAATTAGTTTTTGAAAATTGAGAATGTAAAACAGAAAGTTCACTCTCTCTCTTGAAAATTTAAAGGAAAAAGTTTGAAAAGTCAAAATAGAACAATTTTTATTAAATAAACACTACACCATTGATATTTATTCACATGATTATATTAGTATCTAATAAAAAATAATATTTATGTTTAGTTTCACAATAATGCAATGATTATAACTGACTATGCATATTTGGTACCTTCAATATAATGTATTTTTCAAAGATAAATGTTTGGACAGATTTGGCAGGGTTTTGGACAAGCACTGTCCTAAATACAGTACCTGCTTCATAATCATACATGGAAAATAAGATGTGAAGTAGAAATAACATTTACAACAAACTAAAAAAATTGAAAAAGTGTTTATTTAAACAGTTATATGAGTGATATTAATTTACTATCAGATTTCCAGCTTAAAACTATAAATTTGGTGAAACAATTAACTTAGGGAAAAAAACAAAATGACACCATTTTGAAATATTTTTGATTTAATTAGTTTTACTTTCTGCTAGTATTTTTTTTTAATATGTCAGTATTATGGGAAAAAAACCAAAGGTTTCCACTTGACATTTTGAAACTTGGAGGTTTTGGACAGTTTCAGATACTTTTGGACAGTTTTAGACAGTTTTTCCCACTGTAGTAGTTTTGGACGTCCAAAACCCCAACCCTGATAGAAATGCATTTTTGAAGAAAATTACTAGACTTATATATGAGTATATAATTATATTGGGTATCTAGTATCTCAAGAGTTGTTTGGTTTAGTTGTCACAGACGTAAACTCACTGTTCTGGTATGAAGAAGAAAAAAAGAAAAAAGTGCTACTTTATATTCAATTATATTGGGTATAATTGAATATCAAGTAGCACATTTTTCCCTTTTCTTCTTGATACCAGAACTGTGAGTTTATGTTTGTGACAACTAGACCAACCAACTCTTGAGATACAATTGCGTTAATTATGGGACTAGAAGAATACAATAAACTGAATTTGGTATGTATTGTAATAAAACTTACTGCCATTATACTAGGAAAGCGCTGACCATCCTGAATAGCGAATTCTCCTGATGGCAGAACATCTATCTTGTAATGTTTGATACGACCTGAATGACTCAAGCACAAAGCATAGCTACTGCCATCCCTTTCACGGACCCTGTGAGAAATCCAAATTAGTAATGCAATGTATGTATGAACCATTTATCTGTAGTTTTAAATTGCACAGAGATTCAAAAAAATTCTCAAATTTATTTTAGTATACTAAAACTTACAAAAATTTCCCGTCTTTATGCCCACTGTCTTCAATATGCTTCTCAGCTTCTATTCGTGACAATGGACCATGAAACCATGGCTGAACTTCATGGAGAGTCTTCGAAATCAGAAGTTTAATATCGCTACTGTTTTCTGTCAGACTTGTGTCTAGTTTATCTTCCTAAAAGAAAACCCCAAGGAAACATTTTTAGATTTGCAATTTGAAATAATAAAGAGTAAAATGTATTATATGGTATATAACGATAATCTTGCAATGATATCCAGCATAACAAACAATATGCTCAAATGGTATTACTTTTTGGTCCTGGCACACTTGGGATACTGTTAACATATTTTATCCAAAATGATATAAATCCTATACAATCATACATTCTTCAGGTCACTTGGACATTGTTATATAAGAATTTAACTGTATTTTCAAATATAATATATGCCAACAGCCCTAAACGTCTTGATTCTGCACCATATAGTTTCCACCACTGTGCAGTTTTATGGGCATCATGATGGGCTCCTATTATAAAGACCCAGATTTTATTTCAGCAGGTTTTCAAAGTGGTAATCGTTTCCATGGTTCCAAACCAAACTCTGTGTTGTGCTGAATAAGTGATTGAAAGGTGAATTTGGCAATTCTCTCCCTCTAGTTATGGCTCTGGGCACTGTGCGGTCTTGTGGGAATCATGTTGGCCTCTCAGCCCTGAGGATCCAGGTTTGAACCCTTATGGAGGCACAGTGGTGATCTGCTGAAGTTGGTTTTCCAACTTCAAGGTGAGAAAGTGTGTGTGTGTGTGTGTGAGCTGGTCCCCCATTTAAATAAGTCTCCCAGCAGAGTGCAAGCTCCAACACAATACTTACATAACATGAAAATTCAGACACTTGCCATTTTCACTTCTAAATACATAAGACAGATGGCAGTGTAACATTGCCATTTAAGCCCCGACGGAAATAGTCTTTTTCTAGTCATTTTTATATTTTTATTACCTTTACATTTATTCTGGGATCAATCAGCGAGATCATGTGCTGTCGATCGACCACCATGTTTACGATCTTTTGTGCTGCCAGATGCTGAATATCATAGTTCTACGAATATTCCAAGTTCATGTGAATATGCAAATTTATTTGTCAAAGTGTTCTAGCGCTGCCAAATCTCAATACGGATTGGTTCCGGTAATAATGGGAGATGAGGAATTTTTCCTTATATGCCGGTAGTGTGCAGCGAACAGACACGTTGTTCCTTGGACGTTGATCGCTACATTTCATTTCACCTCGCTTCATTCTGGAAGCCATGAGTTGATGATTTAGCTGGGTGCCTCACGCCATTTGATCCATTGATTGCTGCATTTCATTTCATCTGTGATGTTTACGTCTCACTTCGTTCCGGAAGCCATGAGTTAATTTAGTTGGGTGCCTCTGTGATGTTCGATTCGTTGATCGTGCTCTTCATCTTCTAGTCAAAAATCGCTCTGTTTGTTGAAGTCTCTAAGATGTTGGCTCTCGTCTATGATGGGATATTCGTCAGGTTCGCTGTTTCTTCGGATGCGTGATGCTGTTCCTATGGAGCTTTCCTTTCAACTGGAGATCAGACAGAAGTCAGTCAAGAAGTGACTTGCTCATTCTTGTGACAGTGACATCCTGAAGGGTGTAATCGATGGACTGATTGGGTAAGAACATTTTGAATCTGTGATATATTAATGCTGAAACTCTAAAGAAAATTTACCGATGCATGTTGCGCAGGCTTAAAATGTTTTGTTGTAAAATCTAAAGATTAATGCTGTAATAAAAGTCTTAAGTAAATGAAATAGTTGTCATCTGTCTAGCGAAATTATATTTGGGAAAGACAAAAATAGAATCCGGGATGTAACGACGACCTTTTCGTTACAGCAGCACCAGTATAAGGTGAAACAAACATAAGCTTGACAATACAAATATATTAGGGCCAAGCAGGCACACACACACACAACATATTCCTGTATGTACCAATTTGTTAGATATTCCATCGTGGAAAGTGTACAAGGTACAGATATGGTTTAGTAGTAGTAGTTATGTGGCTCTGACTGGAGGCACCGGAAGCCTTAAAATTTCAAAAATTACTAGTAAGGAAGGTACCTTTCTTAAAGCCCTACATCTACATAAATAGAGCATAGGAAAACACGTGTATATTTTGAAAGCTGAGGAAAAGCGCTACACCTTTTGCAGTCTTACAGTTTAGAACATAACAGTACAGTATGTGGTTAACATAACTGCCAGGATTGGGTTCGGTGTTTTGGTTTGGTTAACATAATTTGTATAAAACATATATAAAAATGCATTCTCAACACTTAGACACACTAATTATGGTTCAAATTTTCTCCTAAGGGAGAAAAAACTGTAAATCAAATAAAATGCCAGGCACTTACATCGATACCCCACTCTTTAGCTTTCCTCAGAATGGCTTTCCTGATCTCTTCCTCAGTTACACCCCAATAGGTTAGAGGAAGAACAGAGTCCACAGATTTGTTGCAAGGAACTGTAGGTTTACACGCTAGACCCTCTACTCCATCTACTAACTCCACAGGTCCAGAGAACTTTTGTCTTGGAACTCCACATAATCCTACCTCTCCACTTTGAAGCTTCTTTATGCGATAATGAAGGACACTGAAAGAGCACAATGAAGAAAATACAGCACAATGAAGTAAATACACATCTTTGAAATCTTTAAAATAATATCACATATTATGAAACATTTAAATTTAATTTTTTTTTCCAATTTTGCATCCTATATTTTCCTGACAAATACATTAGAATCTCAACTAACCGAGGCAAGTGGCTAAACCGAGTTCCACCAGTAACATGTACCTCCCACTGGATCAGCTCACCTTATAAAGGTTAAAGGTAACCAGTCAAACTGATAATTTGCAAATATTTTTCGCATAATTCTTACATTTGTCATTATGCATTGAATTTTGATTTCATTTATCTGTAAATATAAATTTACCTTCCATTCACAGACTTTTATTTTTTACATTATCCGAGATCAACTATTGACCAAGGGGACTCCAAGCCCATTATCCCACTTGATTGAGGTTCTGCAGTATAGGGTGCAGAGCCTCTAGCCAGAGAAAGGTAGCCCATTAAAATTAAAAAAAAGTATCAGATACACACAACATGATATATAACCGAGGAAATTTGATCAGCCTATATATATTCATCTTTCAAATTTCAAATCATTCTATCAAATTTCCTCGGTAAGAATACGGGGAATCAGGATCTCTACAGGAAACTATCACCAGAAAGTTATAAAAGGAAGGCATAATTGTCATTTATCACTGAAAAACCGTCAATGTTGGGAAATGAAGTGGTACTGCGAATCAAAGTGGAATGAGATGTTGTTCACAAAAAAAAAACTGTTTAACATCGCAATTACGTGAGATGAATATTAAATTTAATATAATACATTAATTATAATTTATAAGTTTTTGAAAATAATCTTAATCCTTCATTTCAGTAAATAATAAAAAATTCAAATAAGCTTTGTTGAAAATGGCACAAAAACGGGATGTATAAAAATCTTGAAATGGCCAAAATTACCGGAATGCCCTAAATACTGGTCATATGGTCGCTAATTTCTGGCCTGTGAGTGGCATCAATATCCTGTGTCTGTTCTACAGACTGAAAAGGCTGTGGAACCCTAACACACAGAACTTTTTCATATGTAGCATTACTTTTTCCTCAATTTCGGTGCATTTTTTAATTAATTGCTTGCAATATAATTTGACCACGGCTGTGGGTTTTCGTCTGGATACATGACTCTTTGCAGTCCAGAACTGTCTAAAAGAGGCCAAAAACCTCAAAAACCAAAGTACCATATAGAAACATGGGACGGTAGATTTTAAATGGCTTTAAATGTCACACCAGAAACCTCAAGTACTGATTTGGTCGATTGAATTACATTGAAACCTGAATATGTTCAGGTATGAATATTTTAATACAAGAATTCAATCCAGTGGGAGAAACATAAACAAACTTCTATTAAATATTCCCAAAACACAAAACAGGGGAATACTCTTGGGACAGAAAATTTTGTCCGTTAATGGGGGAATGCCTATTAACTAATAGTAAAATGCATTGAAGCTCATTGGCATAATAACTGGTGTTGCGAACGGAAAATTTGACCATGATACAAAGCAGTGATACAAATACAATGAACAACCTCCGGCCCAAAGGGCCAAATGCAGCCCATCAAGAGGTTCCATCCCACCTACGAAAAGTGTTCCAGGGGAAAAGTATCTATACCAGGGGTTCTCAAACTTTCCCCAACTGCAGCGCCACTTCTCCCAATCAATGCTTATCTGCGGCTCCCTAGAGCAAGCAGTTTAACAGAGAGTCTATTCAAAAAATCTTTGTAGGGTCGCAGCCCCTGGCAAACGTTTGCAATGCACTAGGGTGCCATTTAGTTTGAGAACCCCTGATCTAACATGATAAAAGACTAGACTGACCACATTTCTTTCATGAAAATACTACAACTACTAAGCCAGACATGCACCTTGCCCATATTCCTCTGCGGAACTTCTAATGAATTGATACATGTTGGAATGTGTGTATGTATAGTGAACCTTTCATGAAGTTTGTTTCTGTGTAATGCTTGCAATGTGTAGTGCTGCCATCTGCAATCAATGTTTTTAAACTGAGTTTTTTCTCAACTCACAAGAAAACCCATAGCTCAAAAAATTGATTGCAGATGTCAGCAGAAACAAACTTTTCAACAAACTTGAAACAAAAGTTGCCAATTACAACCAAAAATATTGTCAAAAACACTAATTTATAAGTAACGAGAATAATCTCAACTCCCGATTTCAGAAATTCAAGAAAACTTTGTTGAAAATAAGGAGAAAAAAAATTATGATTTTTTTTTTATAAGAAAAGTTTGGAAGTCAAAGTTACGACGACAAAACTCATGACGTAAAATACGGGCCATATGGTCACTCTTTAGTTTCTGGCCCTCAAACGGCAGAAAATCTGCATATCTGGTCTGCAGACTGGAAAGGTTGTGCACCCCGATATGAAGAAAGGGCTGATGTGGTGGTGATCAAAGTGACAGACTCGTATCGCAAGTATGCAGGTTCTCAAATCCCACTGGCGCCACAGTGGTTATCCAGGCACGAATACGAACTGATCCCCCTGTTAAAAAGTTTTGCCACAGAGAGCAACAGATCTATAAATGGTGTAAATATTTAATCATTACTCTTCACTCATTTCACTTCTGAAATATAGATGGCAGCACTGATAAATCAGACACAATACTGGATTCACTCAGACTGTTAGGTACACACACTTACACTATCGGCAAAACTCACAAGGAAGAAATTTCCCATGGTGACAGACCTGATTTGTGCTCGGTTTGAAAGAAAGAAAGTGTAACATTACCATTAGGTCCCCACGGAAATAGTCCTTATTCTCCTATTTTTGTAGATTTTGTCTTACCTTTATTTTATTTCCGGGGATCTATCCACAAAATCGTATGTCGTCGATCGGCCGTCATGTTTACATTCTGACTGTTGCCAATTTCTAGATGTCAAAGTTACATAACAGTATATAAATATGCAAATGAGATATTGTTTGTTAAAAGGTTTATGTTAATTTCAGTACCATTAATTCTTAGTTCTGATTCGTTGTGGGTGACGAAGAGTTTCTCCATATATATACCTGCAGATTGATGAGTATCGACACCATTTGGTTCCCGCATTCGAATGCATCTTCTTAGTTGATTGCTGAGGCATATCGTCTGGCTTCGCTCCATGCAACGGGTTGCTCTCCTTCTGTTGTCACGAGTTGATGATCCAGTTTCTTGCTGCAACGCTATCGGAGTAGCACAGCTTCTCCTCCTGTTCGTTGTCTCTTCAATCGTTCCACATGTGAAAATACAAGGGGATGCCTTCTCATCAAGGATGGAGCATTGCTGATGGACTTAAGAACATTGTTTGCGTCCTTGCATCTTTTCTGGACTTGCTAGCGCAGATTCTTGCTGAACTTGTGCCATTGGGAGGTGACCAAAATTCTTGGACTGTTCTTCTATTGTAGAATTTGAGTACTCTGATCGAGACGGTTTGAAGGGTACCCTGTCGGACCGACTCGGTGAAAACGTTTCAATAACATTCTGTGATATTTTCTAATGTTAACACTTTAAAGAAAGATTTATTTGTTGTTTTGTTAATTCTAAAAACATTTTAACGTATTGTTAATAAATGATTTAAGTGGAAGGAAAACTTGTTTCCATTTGAATCAATGTTGGGAAACACTAAAAGTAATCTGGGTATGTAAACGGAAGGTTGCAAAAGATACAAAGAAAGGAAAAAACAGAACATCATAAATTTGTCAAACATGTAAACAACCAGCTTGAAAGGTACGGATGACAGGATGGACAAGATGCAGTTCTTTATCAAGGGGCGGCGAGATGAGCAATGTGTGTAGGGTACGAAATGACACCACTACAGCAGTTAAGGGTTAAAGGAGGTGTCCAATCACGAGGAGTGTTCGTTATGGTAGGTTCTACTGTACTGTGAAAACCTGTGACATTGAGTAGATTGGGTTAACATTAATTTTGCAGCAATTCAAGCATAATTTTTGCAGCAAATGCGAGCTGATCACTCCTTAAAAAGTGTCACCCCAGAGAGTAACGGGCCTACAACGATATAATTATTCAATCACTTCACTCATATTTAAAAAAATTGATGGTAGCACTGCATATATCAAGCATTACACAAAAATAAACTTCACGTTAGATTCACAATGCATACACGCTCTTTCCAGTATGTACCAATTCGTTAGAAGTTCCGCAGAGGAATGTGGACGAGGCGCATGTGTGGTTTAGTAGTAGTAGAAACTCATAGGTCTAATATGATTTTGATAATGGATACCAAACATCAAGACAACATTCAACATTAATACAGCAATTGGATTCGACCGACAATACTTCCACATGGTCATTTCCCTTAATGATTAACAAATTTTTGATGAGTATTAATTAACAATAACAAGAGAGATTTCGTACTCACCTCTTTTGAAAGCAAAGCGAAAGGACGAAATCTGCGTTGCTCTCGCGCAGCAGATACATGCCATCCTGGCATCCACGATCCCATAATATCCACTCAGCTGTCTCCCGGGAGATGTTGCCATAATAGTACAACATGGATTCTACCGGGATAGGCGGCACAAGGGTCCCGGGCAGCACTTTTTCTTCTGTCATACTGTTCACATTTTTGTTGTGTAAATTGAACAGGTTGGGCAAGCATCCAATTGAATGGTAAGTAGACTTTACCCTAGAAAATTGAAACAAACATGCATTATATTTGAGAAATATAACTGTCTTCAATACACGCATAGTAGAACCTCTCGATAATGGACACCCTTGGTACCAAAAGTTTTGTCTGTTAAGGGAAAGTGCCCGTTAATAGGTAGGAAAATACATTGAAGCCTGTTAACACAGTTCAGAAAAGTGGCTGCTAATGGGAGGTGTCTGCTAACAAGAAGTGTCCGTTATGGGAGGTTCTGCAGTATTCATCAAATTAATGTATATAAAAGTTGGAAATTATCGCCGGAGTTTTTTTTAAAATTAAAAATGAGTTTAAAAAAATTAATAGAAAAAAAAAACTGTAACCATAAATCGGAAAATGTGTTGCTACATCAGGGGTCGTTACGTTATCATCAACATTATAAACTAAGTTCATTAACATTATCCTCTGTGGGAATCAACCCGGATTGCCAATTATTGACGTTATAGCTATAGATGTCATTTTCAACTGAGTTACTGTATTACTGTCGCCCATAACATATCTTTACTTCTGAATTTCCGTCGATTTTGAGCAATTACCCAATCGTTACACTTCACTCATAGTTAGAAAAATTGATGGCAGCACTATAACAAGCATTACACAGAAACAGAACCTACTTTAGGTTCCCAATACATGCAAGCATATTTCCCAGCATGGCCCTGGTCTTCCTCAACCACCTGTTCAAATCTATTTGTTTGGACAGAAGACTTATATTGATCTATATTAGATATTGAATAAATACTGTCAAATCTCGATAAGTCGAATGTGCAGCAGACAGCAAAAAACGTTTGAGTTATCGTTCGTTCAACATATCCGAAATTCTGATTCCAGAATGGGGAAAAAAAAAGTTTTATTTAAATAACAGTGCTATTTATGAATATCGTATGAGTAAAATATGTCAAACTACTGGAGATGAGGAAATTCGAAAAAATTAAATATTTTAATTCAATCATATTTAATTATTGATTGAGAATATTTAGAAATAAACTAGACAAACATGTTGTATTATGGAAACAGATGCGTACACGATACCCGTATAAATGAAATGAAATAGAAATAAAGTGTATACGCAGTATATATTAGTGCCACGCCTGAAGTATGGCCAATTCCAAAGTCAGATTTTAAAAAATGATTTGGGCTTTGGCCGGTCAATTTGCGAAGTGGCCAGAGATCACTGTCCATAGTTCGATGCACAGATAGACGTAAGACTCCCCGTTAAAGAAGTCTTACTGCAGAGAGCAACAACTGCACCCGACATCGCCCAGCCCCCTCATCCAGGCAATGGCTAAAATTTACAATGGTCGATAGAGCCTGGGCGGTGCACGGAATGAAATGAAATGCAGAGAGCAACAGGCCTACAACGGTATACTTCATGTATAGTTAGAAAATTTGATGGCAGTACACATAACAAACATTATACAGAAACAAACTTCATGGAAGATTCACTATAATACACACATTCCAACATGTACCAATTCGTTAGAAGTTCTGCAGAGGAATATGTACAAGGTGCATGTCTGCTTTAGAAGATATCAGTCTTTTAGTAAGACAGTCTAATAGGTGCCAAATATGATTTTTTTCCATAGCCAACGTGTGATACATGGCTATATATACTGCTGCATTGGATTAGCTCCGCATGATGAGTGGGAAAAAAAAGAAATTTGAGAGAAAAAACTATGAAAGTAATAAAAATACAGATAAAAAAATATATATATTGTACAGCATCGTTACTGCGGTTTTATGGGTTGCCATAACTAACATGGACATAATTATCACAAAAAAATATGCCAACCTGGCAATGACCCTGAATCATGTCTTTTGTTTCCAGACTTTGGCCAGGTATCTCTGGCTACTTTGCAAACTGGTTTTCTGTAGCCCGTAATTCAGACTCTGGGCGGTTCAATTTACAACAAAATTCATCAATTCGTAAACTGGTCAATTTCAAGTTTAGGCAGTAACATATATACAAAATCATAAACGGTCAAAAAATACATTGATTTGTGACTGTTCTTCTCTATTTTGTCTGTTGTGACTTTTGTATTTGTATTTTGTTCTTCCTTTCATGAGAAAGCCATTAATGTTTTGCCAGTAAACAAGTTAATCCGTAAAACTCTAATGCCAAATGCTAATTTATAATGCAAAATGCTAAATTCTATTGGGAAATGCTGAATTCTACCACTAGATGCTATTTTTTTAATTTCTCTCACACATTTCCAAAAACTTTTACTTAAAGGAGAACTTCAAGGGAAAATTTTAACACTAAAATACGGAAAAAGTTCTGCAGCCGAGTGAAAAGTTAGACTTATCGCAAATTGACTGTATGTAAATTGGAATAAAGCAGTATTGTAGTTTTTGCTGTAGCAAACAGGTTTTGTCTATGAATTTAATAATGATACTGATGCAAGTGGGACATTTCATTACCATTTTAACCTAATTATCGCTAGCTTAATATGTACTACAAATACTGTGTTTTGCATGTTCTGAGATTGAAGAAACATGTGGTCACATTGTATAATAACATCATGTTTTGCAGTACCATTCTTCCTCTGCGTTTGAAAAGGTTTGTTTCATGCGTTCAGTTTTGTGGAGCGAGAATTTTTCTTTGGATGCATATGCAATGTCAATATAATTTAAGTACAAATTATCTGATTAATAAATAAAAATAAAGAAATTGATTAAATAATTACAAAAATAATCCTATTTTTGAAAATTCACTACCAATATCTCAGAATGAATATTCGTTATGGAGCCCCCATAATTTTTCAGCACAAGCTATCACTGATAATCATATTGGGACAAATCACGAAACTCTTTATTAATGACAATTACATTTTTCACGGGCAGCGTGTGTTCTTCTTATATTCAGCATGCTTCTAATTTTTTTTAGTCCTTTCTGGTTCCCGTTTAGAAAGTTTCTTTTCTTCCTTCATTATTGTTTCATTTTGGATTGCTGTAATTATGATTCACATTCATAGTGATCTATAGGCATATCAAAGGCATGTAAGTCACAATAATGCATGCTCCAATAAATATTTTGTATGCCAGTGTCAGGCATGTTGGTTAAAAAAAAAAATACATGCCCAGTCAAAGATCTTCAAAAAATTTCTGAAACAAATTAGAAAAATCTTGAACGAATTTGGAAGAGAAAATGGCAAGATCTTGAATACATTTTGAAACAAAAGAAAGAATTACATTGAATACATTTTGAAACAAAGAAAGAATTACATTGAATACATTTTGAAACAAAAGAAAGAATTACATTAAATACATTTTGGAAAGAAAGATCTTGACAACATATTTCTTTTTAAATAAAGAAATAAATATGTTGAACTTGAATGCATCTTAAAAAAAGAAGAAATATGTTGAATACATTTGGAAAAAAAGAACGATCTTGAATACATTTTGAAAAAGAAAGGCTCTCAATAAATTTTGAAAAAGATCTTGAATACATTTTGGAAACAAAGGAAAATCTTCAATAAATTTTTTGAAACAAAATAAAAAAATACCTAAAACAGCAAAATCTTGAATGCATTTTGGAAACAAAGGAAAATCTTCAATAAATTTTTTGAAACAAAATAAAAAAATACCTAAAACAGCAAAATCTTGAATGCATTTTAGAACAAAAGAAAGAAACACCTTGAATAGATTTTGAATGTCTTCTTATATAAAAAGAAAGAAATATGTTGAATCTATTTGGAAAAAAAAATTATCTTGAATACATTTTGAAAAGAAAGATCTTGAGGAAAAAAGATAATACATTTTGAAAAAAAAAATAGAAAGATCTTGAATGCATTTTGAAAAGAAAGAGCTTGAATGCATTTTGAAAAGAAAGATCTTGAATGCATTTTGAAACAGTAAACACAGGTCTTTCACACATAAAATGTAAAAAACAAACATAATTTCTTTTTTTTTTTTAAAGCATCAAAATTATTCGGTAAATATTTTTTTTTAATAATTATGCAAATCAGTTAGATCATCCCGTAATTCAAAATATAAAATTCAAGTATTATGGTCAAAGTATAATATTCCATCATCATAAACGATAGCAGTATCACCCACGCGTTGAATAACCTTTCGAAAGCAGCGCGCTCTCAGTAATAAAAGGAAAACATAACGGTTAATAATTAATAAGACGAAAATGGCATACACACACACACACACACACATCGGGGTGTGTATACAATTACACAACACTCAGCATTGTTACCTCATTATCAAACAGAGATCGGTAGCGTCCCTTCTACAAGGGACCACGAACTTGCATAGCAACGGGGCGGCGGAAACACACTGCTATTTCCCCCGAGAGAGAGAGAGAAAAAAAAAGATGCGATTTCCCCTCAAAGAGTAAACACGGATTATATAACAATAATTATAACACCGATAATCCTTACAGAGGTAATTCAATTATAACATCGTCACGCTATACCATATTAAATCTAAAGAAAAACATTAATAAGTTACGCGTGAACGTCTCCGCACGGAATGTTTACAATTTTTGTAACGTTCAGATTCTTACTGCGGGAAGGGGGGGGGGCGAAAAAACTTCCTGTTTACGTTGATTCCCAGCAGGTTTTTTTTTTTTTTACGGTGCGAGAAGCAGACGAGAATCGAGATGGATTACAAATATACAGTAAATAATAATAATAAAAAGTGGCGTAGCAAGTTTTTTTTCTTTTAACTTCTATCACAAGAGAGAGAAAAACAAAAAAAATAATAAAAGACAGCGTGGCACGCCTCAGAGGCATTTTTCATATTACCATAAAACTCGACCGGAGGAACTAGCAGGGTAGCAACACGCTCTGAACAACACAAGAAAGAAGCCAAAGCCAGCAGCAGCAGCAGCACCAACCACCTCGCACAACACACTCGCACGAAATCAGCGATGGAAGGAGGAGGGGGGGGGGCGGGGAGGAATAGGAAAAAAACAGGAGGAAAGCGGGCAGCGCCAGCTCACACAACGGGACAGACAGCCCGTCTACTGTTGAGCGGAATGTGTATTATCGCATTTGGACCGGACGCGAAGCAAGCAATACTCTTTATCTCGGTATATTCACACAGTGGTGAGTGAGTGAGTGAATGCGCCTTTTCTTTAGGACTCCACACTCTGGCTTGGTCATCGGAGAATCTACCGATTTCCGGATCGGGGGTTGTTGGAAATGATCAAGCCGTGTCAATTTCAGTAAAAGAAAAGAAACACAAATGTTATAAACAAACACACACAAAAGAACGAAGTTAGATTGGATGTAGAAAGAAGAAGAAAAATTTGCTTCTCTTACCTAATGACCATTGTGCTCATCGCACGGCTGCCATGATTGTAAATATGGCCACATGGCGCATGACGTCATCATGTTCAATGTGAGAGAGAGAGCGACGGCGTCCGATCGATAAAAAGGAATCTGAGCTGTGTGTGTGTGTGTGTGTGCCTTGTTGGCATGCCTCTTTTTTTTTTTCTTTTCTATGCTGTGTCTTTGCCTCATAGACGTCGTTGTTATCGGCGCTCAACAACTTCCCCCACCTTTTTCTCCCCATGATTTTTTATTCAATTTTTTGTTTTATAACACCTTCTTCCCCTTTATCATGAAACGTGAATATACAATATTTTATTTACTTCCTTTTCATCTGTCATCATGATGATGATGACTCATGAGCGCGTTGCCCAATGAAGTTGATGAGTGGATTAACCTCTTATATTTTGACTACGAATCCTCGCATTTTAGGCGGAAATAGGAATCAGAATTCACACATCATCAGGGCCGCAAACCAGATGCTTGGTCACCCGGAGCAAGTGCGCATTTTTGCGCCACCCCCTTGTAATGTTGAAGGTAAGGTTTGAGAATGAAATTCCAGCGCCCGGGGCACAAGACCCATCTGCTTCCCCCCCCCCCCCACCCAGTTGTAGCCCTGCACATCATTGTCTGGAAGTCTTGATGAAATCAAGAAAATAATAACTAACGCTACTTCATTTTCTTTTTTCTTTTCATATAATAAAGAAGAAATACATAAGCGTTATACCGAAGACAAATTTGAAACCTCGATGCAACGATAGTATGCGGGCCACGAAAAAATATCGTTGTAGCGGGATTATCATTGTATCGAGAGGCAACATTGTCATCACGTGCCACCAAATTTACGCTATTTTTTTTTTCCTTTTTGGCGTCTTTTCTAAATCTGCATTGTTAGTATCATCAGAGTAAATAAGCGCTTTAAAGTATTTGTTTGTCGCGAAAAACTGTAATTAGCTATAATTGATTAACCCTTTAACCAGGGCCAGTCCTAGAAATTCTGCTGCCTGAGGCGGATAATATTTTGGGCCCTTTAAGATACGGCTATATGAAGAGGAATTTCCTTTCTTCACCTCTATTACCTTGATACAGTGGTTCCCAACGTGTTGGTCACGACTATCCCCCCCCCCCCGTTAAGGGTTGCGGGTGAGTAGCGTTGATGATTAAGATGTTAATTTCCCTGAAGAAAATAAAAACGCCCTGATGAGAGTAAATACATCAAATCAATATAATAACTGTAATAAGGAGATGGGGTGGGCCCATAGTGTTACAGTTGGCCGCCACCTGTTTACATTTTTTTTTCCTACCGGGTTGTGGAAAAACGTCTGCCCTTTAAAAGGTTGACTGAGCTATTTAGCATGTATACAAATATCATATAAGGCATTAAAATTTTACATAAAATTTACTAAAAATGGTTTGAAGCAAAAATCTTACTCAACCAAGTGGTCACAGTTTTTTTGAATATGTTTACATTGGAGGAACGCAGGTGTCGAGGAGATAAGATCGAAGTGTTCAAAATTTTCAATGGGATGGATAGGATGGACCATGAACTTTTAGTACACCTCCAATCGACTGCTTTTACAAGGGGACACCAGTATCGATTGGTGAGGGACAATGCAAGGTTATGGTGTCGCGGGGAATTTTTCTCTAATAGGGTTGTCAATAAATGGAATAGCTTACCCCGGAGGTAGTAAATTGTAACACAATTGACACGTTTAAGAAGAAATACGATAAACATGTTGGGGTAAATCGAATAGACTTAGAATAAGACAACCATAAGTATTCTTTATGGGCGTTGTATAATATTTTATCACGTGTATATATTGTTTATAATTTTTGTTAATTGCATATTTAATTGGGTTGCTATATTTTTGAAACATATGACATCCATATTTTTATGGGCATCTTTTTATCAGCTACCTCGTTGGGCATTTTGCCTGTTGTGGCGTTGTACAGGGTGATTATAAAAAAACTATCCCGTCATATGGGCCCCTAACTATCGTACCATTCACAGAAACTGAATGAAATTTTGGCATAAGGTATTTTGAAGTATGCGCTCAAGAATGATATGGAAAACAACATTGTCACTCTAACAGTTACGGTTACAGTGAGAAAATTTCGAAAATATCAAATGGCGACACCAAGTTTTTTGTATTGGAATGTGATCTCCATTGTGAAAAACCCTAAATAGCGTTCGAACGGCAACTGTAGCATGAAAATCACCGGCGATAGATAGGCTGAAAGTGAGGACAACCAATAAGGACAGAGAAGCAGCATAAAATAAAGCATTTTATTGTGTTTCACAAATTTTCCACATGACCTTGTGGAGGACTAATCGGATCTCAGCCGAAGAAACGGTGTGACGAATGAAACGAACATTAATGCTCTGGTGCACGGCAAAGTCCTTTTTACTTTTTCCTTGCCTAGCGCCGGACATTTTCGTGCCACAGGTGCCATTCCAACGCTATTTAGTGTTTTTCAGTATGGAGATCGCATTCCAATACAAAAAACTTGGTGTTGTCATTTGATATTTTCGAAATTTTCTCACTGTAACCGTAACTGTTAGAGTGACACTGTTGTTTTGCATATCATTCTTGAGCGCATACCTCAAACTACCTTATGCCAAAATTTCATTCAGTTTCTGTGAATGGAATGATAGTTAGGGGCCCATATGTCGGGGTAGTTTTTTTATAATCACCCCGTATTTGTATAAATGTGCTTTTATGAGAAAACACGAAAATTAGTAAACTGATGTTTGTTCTGAATCCAAAGACAAAATTTATTTATTTTGAAAAAAAAAAAAATAATAATCCAAGAATCGTTTCCCTCATTTCCTAGTTTTTAAAATCTTGATTCTCCGCGTTATGTTTGTTGCCTGTAGACGCGTAGCAGACATCAAGATTAGTTTCTCTTACCTTTTTATTTATACGTTGCTACGAAATTTTTGGCAGAAAATTAAGTTTATACGTTTGTGGGAACAGAGGCGTAGTGCGCAGGCGACAACTTGGGGGGGGGGGGGGGAAAGCGCCCTCTCTCCCCAAGTCGATCAAAAATTAAAAAATATGTTTTCATATCGAAAAAAAATACCTTTAATACTGTTTACCTTCATCGATTTCTGATTACTGTTAATTTGAAACGCTTTTTGAAGTTAGGAGCTCAAAATTTCTCTGGGACCTTGTGCTTCCTCAAACCCGATATTCGATCTCGCGTACGCCAATGCTCGTGAGCAGGGTGCAGGGTATTGAAATGTGGTAAGCCCTCTTATGGTGTAATTTGGGTAACGCTAATTCTATATTATTCTATTGATATTATTATTATTAATTCTATTGATCATTGTTTTGCGCAGCATAACCTTGATGGTCCTTGCACCAATAAAAAACAACAAACTCCAATCCAATGTGGGGGTTGATAATGCCCATATCTCAGCAAATCCGTCGGGAAAATATGATAGTACGTATTTGTTTTTTTGGAGAAGTGCTGCTGTGCGTTCTCTAAAAACGCCCTCTACCGTCTTTGCTGTTATGATTCGACGCACATTCTATGATTAAATATGCTTGTTTGGATTACATTATATCACCTCTTGAAGTTTATCCCATGAATTTAGAATCACCCTATATTGCATGGGGGCCGTTCAAGTATTACGTCATCGTCGATATGGGGGGGGGGTTCCGATTTGCTGACTTTTGATGAAAAGGGGGGAGGGGGGTTTGGATAATACCTACGTCATCAGCCACCCTTTATGCAGCAGGATGAATCCCAAACCTAATTAATGACGTCTCGGAGAAATTAGACTGACTGTATTGAACTGCCGGAGTGCAATGAGGTGCTCTGCCCTTCTTGTCATTTGATACAATCCTTGATCAATCAAATTTCTGATTGCGCCTTTTGCGATACGATTTTTATACAACTTTCCATGATTATTTATTATCCGTGCCCGTTGCACTTTACTTTAACTTGATTAATTTGATTCTTTGATTTACATAATTTTTTATTTCTTTGCACTATATGTAATCTTTGACGTATCAATAAATTTTGGTTTTACCGGAGATGCCCTGTTCCCCCCCCCCCGGGGGGGAGGCGAAGTGCTTACGTTGCTTCTTGCGACAGAGCCTGGGTGTCTCGCGGTTTCTGCAGACTCCAGTCTCCAGCCACCCTTTATGAACATATGAGTTAGGATTCAGAGGGGGTAGAGCTGACGACGAAAATTTGCTGACAAGGGGGGGGGGGCGGGTCAAAAATGGCAAAAAATTTGCTTACGTAATAATTGAACGGCCCCATGCGAGAAACATCAATGAACTGGAGCACTTTCCGCGCCACCTTTCAAATAGAGCTGTTATAATTCTGCGATTGAAATTAGCAACCGGTTCTTGATTAATGAGCCGCAGGAAAAAAAAAGAATATGATGTGCAGGGCCGCGTTTAACAATTAAGCAAAATAAACATGTGCTTAGGGCATAAGGAGAAAAGGGGGCACCACAAAAAACGATCAAATAGCACATTTTTAACCCTTTGGGGCCGTTCAAGTATTACGTAAGCAAATTTTTAGCCATTTTAGACCCCCCTCCCTTATCAGCAAAATTTCGTCATCAGCTCTGCCCTTCTGAATCCTAACTTATATTTTATATTTTTCTTCATAAAGGGTGGTTGATGACGTAAGCATTATCCAAACCCCCCTCCCCCCTTGTCATCAAAAGTCAGCTAATCGGAAACCCCCCCCCCAACCCGATGATGACGTAATACTTGAACGGCCCCTTTGAGTGGTTTTTAAAATTTTCCTCATCCGCATTACAACTGTCACACAGTGGAAATCACTAAACCTTTTAGAAGCTAACACCTATTTTCAAGAATATATGAGTTACTTACCCGACCCGGCGAATGTGATTCGCCATACGGGGGTTCCCCGGAGGGAGCATTTATTTTCTCAATTTAAAACAAAAATTACATATTTTAAAATATGTATATATATATATATACATTCTATCCCCGGGAGCACCATTGGTCCCCCGAGGTTAGCAATTCACCCTCACAAAACAATTTACATCGCATTACAATTAAAATAACAGAACAAAAGATTACTACTACAGCTTACATTATACCTCGGGCAGCACCATTAACATCACGCGAGCAGGAATTTGATGCTCCGGAGATTATTACACTAAGATGTCATTACTGCTTTAATAAATATACATTAATATATACATGCGTTTTATCAGTCTCCCAAATGTTGAATATATGATCCATTCACATATTATCTACTGGAACATACTGACGCAAACCAGTTCGAAATAATATAAATTTCTTCAAATATGTCATGAATAAATAAAATTCCTGTAATAACATGAATATATTCAAATATTAAAATAAAAATGTACAAAACTTTAGCATTGTTACTTGTCACTATTCACACAACACTTGCAATATGCACATTGTTATATTCATATTGCTATATGCATGTATACTGATAATATTTACATATATCTTCATTTGGGTGTATATATATATACTTTCATAAATATTTATTAATTACTACTTTTCAATATATTTGTTTCTCTCGGGAACATTTCACTCTGTTCCTAAGTACCTTTGCACTGCCAAGTCCATTATACCAGAAAAAGAAAAGGGTTCTTGTTTTTTGGTTTTTAATCAGGGTCGTAATTGGAATGTGAGTGTTTGTGAAGTTTCTTCTCTGGCTTTCTCAATATTCGCATTGATATATAAGATGTTGGTGGTGCCTCTATCTTTGTTGCAGAAAATGCACATCGGAGACTTTCCATGAAACCTAGCTTCAGCAACTCCTATGGCACCATGTTGTGTTGAGTAAATCTATATATATAACTAGCTATAATACCCGGCGCTGCCCGGGTTTTCTTCAATGAGGCTTTTTTGGATCACGTGATATCTCCCTTTCTTTGAGGGACATACAAACCGTGTCTAAGTTAACCAATATGGCGACTTCCTGCGCGACTCATGAAAGAAACAAATCTAGATTTAAAGAAACGTAAAAAGAAATATATATATATATATTTTTTTAAAGGGTGCTAAGTATTTCGATTCCCCCCTTTGAACTTCAAGTTATCCATCTCTGCCTGTTTCTGCTTTAAAAAATGCTTAATTAAAGCTGTGGAATTTTTTCGATGTACTTTTTACGGGCCCATAATTAATTTTAATGCAACCTAAACTATATGAATTTATGCAGTTCAATATTAAAAGACAATACGGAGACATTAATTTTCATGCTTGAGAAGATATAAATACCCGGCTGAAACCAATGTTATTACATGGATATCCAACTCAAAAGTAGGTCCGGCTAATTACTTCATATTTAGTCTCCTGGGATTCGTCTAAGCGAACTCAATATTTCAAAAATCGAGAATTCAATACAATTTTTAAAATTATTGATGTGACAGAAAACCCCACCAAATTTCCGCATTTCTACATTAAAATCGTCAATTTTAGCACTGATTTCTATGAGGATCACCCTTTTCCTGACCCTCAAACGATGCTGATGATGATTATGACGTCATTCAAAAAACTTCATTACTGGGAGTATTGAAAATGTGGCAAACCATTATAAAAAGGCATAAATATTATGCATATACTGACAGCCTTGAAGAAATGACAAACCATTGTAAAGACATATACACGTCTTAAACGCATTGCTAGGGAACCACGGTAACCAAAGTAAACGTTCCGAAAGTGATTGTTGAGGCCCAAAAACCATTGTTGCGCGACAGTTTTTGCCCATTTGGGGCATTTGCCCTGCTCTGACGAAATTTTAAAGTAGCCTATCGTTCAAGTTGGATCCCATTTGGTATATATGCAAAATTTGGCGACGATCGATCTAAAATTGTAGATTTGTATAGAGAACATACACACACATAGACACACAGACAGACAGAAAATCAATCTATACCAGTATATATAAAATTGATTTTCCGTCTGTCTGGCTGTGAGTGTGTGTATGTTCTCTATACAAATCTACAATTTTAGATCGATCGTCGCCAAATTTTGCATATATACCAAATGGGATCCGACTTGAACGATAGGCCACTTTAAAATTTCGTCAGAGCAGGGCAAATGCCCCAAATGGGCAAAACACTGTCGGGTAACAATGGTTTTCGGGCCTCAACAATCACTTTCGGAACGTTTACTTTGGTTACCGTGGTTCCCTAGCAATGCGTTTAAGACGTGTATATGTCTTTACAATGGTTTGTCATTTCTTCAAGGCTGTCAGTATATGCATAATATTTATGCCTTTTTATAATGGTTTGCCACATTTTCAATACTCCCAGTAATGAAGTTTTTTGAATGACGTCATAATCATCATCAGCATCTCTTTGAGGGTCAGGAAAAGGGTGATCCTCATAGAAATCAGTGTTAAAATTGCCGATTTTACTGTAGAAATGCGAAAATTTTGTGGTGTTTTCTGTCACATCAATAATTTTCTTTATATCTTCTCAAGCATGGAAATTAAGTTCTCTGTATTGTCTTTTGATATTCAACTAACTGCATAAATGGATATAGTTTAGATTGTTTAAAAATCAATTATGGGTCCGTAAAGTACATCGAAGAAATTCCACAGCTTTAATTAAGCATTTTTGGAAGCCCGAAATAGGCAGAAATAGATAACTTGAAGTTCGGGAGGGGGATCGAAATACCTACCGCTCCTTAAAAAAGGAAGAAAAAAAATATTTGTAACTATGTTTCTTTAAATCTAGAGTTCTTTATTTCATGAAGTCGCCATATTGATTAACTTAGACACGGTTTGCATGTCCCTCAACGTGATCCAAAAAGCCTCATTGAAGAAATCCCGGGCAGCGCCGGGTATTATAGCTAGTGATTTATATAAAAGTCTCCTTCAATTACAAATACAACGCCACAACAGGCAAATTGCCCAACGAGGTGGCTGACTTAAGAACATCATGGATCCCCGAGCCATTTTTTGGAGGCCCTACCTACTACAACTACACCACACATGTTATCAGAAAAAAAAAACTTTACAAAGGTATCTGGGCTCGTCGATGCCAAAATGGTAGTGTTTCGAAAACCCGAGATATTTCGGGATTGCCTAAATAAAATGGATCAAGTTAGACGAGATATCTCGGGATTGCCGCTGTAAGGGTTAATCTAATTTTTCCCCAGCATCGACTATCCGGTAGAAAATCCTAAAGTTTTCAGTGCAATTGATTGTGCAGTTGAAGATTTTTATCGATTGACCAGGGCTGCAACTAAGGCAGTTCATGGGGGGGGGGGGTTGTCTAGTGTCCCGGGTACTGGACCAAGAAAGGTGCTTAGTTTACTCTTTTTTTTGTTAAAAATCATTTTGAGGGTAGTGATTTCCCTTCCCCCCCCCACAAGTAACAGGGAATAAATATTCGTTTCTAGTTGCTCCCCTGATGGCGACACAAAAGCAGAGAAACTAAGTTAATTGCGAACAAGAATCCGCGTTTATAATGCTCAGTTTTTGGATTGAGAATTCGCTCTATTTCCACAAAGTGAGACCGGAGCCGTTTCAACAGCATCATAGACCCTCGGGTAAAACAGATCTTTCTGAAGCCCTCCCCATACTTGGCAATAAATACCTGCATACCAAAATTTTAACAGATCAAATTTTCATGAGGCCTCCTCGGCACTCGGCTCCCGAGCCGTGGCATCACAGGCCTTAAGTGAGATGATTTTTCTCAATCCCCCCCCCCCACACACACAAAAAAACCAGCTTACCAATTTACGTACTTATTGTCGAAAATTTTAAACACACGCAGATCTAATTGTCATGAGGCCCCGGGGCCATGCGTTAAGATTAAAAATAAAGGCGGGGGGGGGGGGTGGCACAGAAATCACTTGAGTGCTTAGGGTCTTCATATGGGTAAATCGGGTCCTGATGATGTGATATTAGTTAATATTTTATGAACAATAATATTTGTATCCAGAATGATTAGGGCCCTGGGTAAGACGGGGGACCACGAGAAAAAAAATATCGTCTGGGGGGCATGGGCTAAGAAAGGTTAGAACCACTGCAGTACAGTATAGTATTACATATGAGAGAGAAGCATCTTGGAACTGCAATTTTTGCTGCCAAAATAAAACTTAAAATTGTGCGATTGAAATGAATGGTTGATTTTTGATTGGCGCATTAAATGAGTGGCATTATTTAGTATTTTATAAGCAATAATATTAGTAAAATCATCGAGTTTGTGTTTCAAAACTTTAACAATTGTTGTTTGTTTGCGATAAATTAACATCAGTACTCACAAAGAACCAATACGAGGTACTTGTTTTAAAAGTAAAGTGATTTCCTTGAAAAGGATGATACCAGACCAGACCAGAATTGAACTTTGAGCCGATTCCCAGCCCGCGAGGGCCAACTGCCGGCATAAAAACTGGCCAAGAAGGCCTGTGAAGAAGAAAATGTGTCCATGTTTGTAGATAGATATGTGTTTGCATGAATGTGTAGTGTATGTAAAAAGAACTGGTCAAATCGGTTAAAAGTCATGATCTGGCTATAAGCAGGCAAATGCCACCACAGAAGCAGGTCACACAATCTGCAGCTAGCAACATCTATTCCAAGTGGAATGGGGGAAAAAACATCACATGGGAGTCGTGAAGCAAAAAGCCCCAGCAATAACATCAAAAATGCAATACAGGTAACAAAGTTCTGTTTCAACTCAGTGCATCAGAAATTAATGGGGATTTACTATTGACAAATTTTATGTAAGCAAAACAATCCAAAGTTCAAAAAGAGTCTTCTCGCTCTTTTTTTTTTTACACCTTTTTCAAATGTACATCATATGCAGGTCAAGTTCAATTGTTAAATATATGTGTATATACAAAATTCAATAATGAGAAGATACAGAGTATGAAAGTAAAGTGAGAATATACAATTGAATGAGAGAATTTATGTATTAAAATACAATAATAAAATACATAAAAATAGTATAAAATGCATAATACATATCAGAAATTAATGAGGATTTACTATTGATAAATTGCATGTAAGCAAATAAAATGGAAAAATGGGAAAAAAAAATAGAAAGGATGATACTGCATTGAGTGTTTTACCGTATACAAATAACAACTGCTAAAATTTTGAAGCATACATAATAACTAAACTAATATTAGTGCTTATAAAATATCGCATAATATTATATTTTATATATTTTTTTTCATTTAAAGCATTAGTTAAAAATTTAGTTATCAATTTCAATCGAAGAATTATTATATTTTATTTGATAGGTGGCGGAAGGTTCAGTGATGTTTCTCACGTAATATAATACCGTACTATGTATATGTATATAATGTTTCAAACATTTTCTAGAAGAGATATTCACAAAAAGGAGCAAGAAAGGATTCGAAAAAGGACAGAGGGCAGAAATTCAAAAAAAGGGCATGGAATACGGGATAGAAATTCAGGAAAAAAAGGGTTAGGAAGACAGAAATTTCAAAAATGGCAGGCCAGGTAAAAAAATAGATATCGGAGGCAGAAATTTAGGGGAGGGCAAGGAGACAGGAGCACAAATGGCAGGGAGCAGAAATTTCTAAAAAAAAAAAAAAAAAGGCACAATGAGGGGAAGAGAAATTTGGGACAGGTGGCAAAAGGGGGGGAAAAATTTTAAGAAATACCAAGAAGAGTGGCATGAATTTGCGAAATGCCGGGAGCAGAAATTCAGTAATATCATAAAATTTTCCTAGGAAACTAAAGATAATAAAACGTGCGCAAAATTGAGTTTTATTTAAAACTAGTTACAATATTCCCGGCGATGCCCGGGATTTCTTCAATTGCTGTGAGAGGATTTTAAAAGTGACAAACCATTGTAAAGGAATAAATTATTATACATAATACTGACAGGATTAAAGAAGTGGCAAGCCATTGTAAAGGCATATGCATGTCTGAAACGCATTGCTAGGGAACCACAGTAACCAGAGTAAACATTCCGAAAGTGATTGTTGAGACCAGGAACCATTGTTGCCCGGCAAGGGGCCGGGCATTTTTTTTGGGCCAACGCCAAAATTTGTCCATTTTGGGCATTTGCCTAACTCACACGAAGGAGCCTATCGTTCAAGTCGGGTCCTGTTTGGTATATATGCAAAATTTTGCGACGATCGGGCTACAATTGTAGATTTTTATTGAGAACACACACACACAGATTTGGTGCTTATTTTAGTTCTTGAACGAAAATTATGAGTGTGCGGAAAATTCATCACCAACAAAATTCCACCGTCACCCAATTCACCGAAAAGAAAATCCATTGCCACGGGGGCGACTCTCACCGACATGACAATTCGCCGACAAAAAGTTCATCGACATATTGAGTGAGTGAATGAGCAAAAGACACCGAAATCTAAGGGCTGAGGCCCTTGAGCCTCCCCAATATATTTTGTTAGAGGGCTGAGCCCCCCCCCCCCAATAATTTCTGAAAAAACAATGCAATCCACCTTCTCTCTCCTGCGTACGCACTTGAGTCCCGTATATAAGGTACGACCAGCAACTCCCCCCCCCCCCAACTACTCAGCCCGCTTAGTATTTTTTTTTCAATTTGGAACCTCTGCAGGAGAACGAGCCAGAGAAAAAGTGAGTCATTCATGCGGCCACTCGGTAACCCACCCACCCACACACACACACACTCACTCGTTCATTCATACTCTGTCACTCACCTACTCAGTCATTCACCCACTCAGTCATTCACCCTCTGTCACTCACCCACTCACTCGGTCATTCATAGTCTGTGACTCATCCACTCACTCGGTCATTCACACTCTGTCACTCACCCACTCACTCGGTCATTCATACTCTGTCACTCACCCAATAACTGTCACTAATTCTGATACTCACTCATTCTGTTGCTTACTCGGTCACTATTACACGGTTATTCACTCATACACTGTCACTCTCCCACTCACTTCGTTACTCATATGGTTACTGACTCGTTCAGTCGTTCGCTCAGGGCCGTATTCACCGACATGGTTTGAACTATAGTCACAATTTTTGGATAAGAGATCAAACATGGATTGGTTAAATTCAGGGTTTTAACCAATCTATGTTGATCTCTCATCCAAAAATTGTAACTACAGGTTTAAACCATGTCGGTGAATACGGCCCTCAGTCGGTTACTCCCACGGTCACTTTTTAGCTCAATCGCTCGCTCACTCACACATTCATTCACTTGCTCAATCAATCACCCAGCCACTTACCCGTCCACCCTTTCTTATTCACTAGCTCATTCACCAACTCTTTCGGTCACTCGTTCACTCGCATATTCACTCTTACTGGCTCAATCACTCGCTCACACATCCACTCACTATTTCAATCACTATCTCACGCACATCCACTCACTATTTCAATCACTATCTCACACACATCCACTCACTATTTCAATAACTACCTCACACACATCCACTCACTATTTCAATCACTATCTCACGCACATCCACTCACTGTCTCACAATCACTATCTCACGCACATCCACTCACTGTCTCACAATCACTCTTTCACATTCACTCTTTCACATTCACTCACTATCTCGCAATTACTCTCATACATCCATTCACTATCTCAATCACTCGCTCACACAACCACTCACAATCTCAATCAATCGGTCACTCACTGACTGGTGACGAACTGTCGTTGGTGAATTTCGCAGCGGTGATTTTCCCCGTCGGTAAATTTTCCGTAAATCAAAATTACGTAACGACGCTTAACACACACACACGGAGCTGCAGAAACTTTTTTTCCCGGATGCGGCGTATTTATCAGAAATCACGGATAATCACAAAAACGTAACACAGAAAAGCAATTAAAAAAAAAAAAGGATATTCCGGAAAATATAAGGAAATCGATGATAAAACTTGATCCGAAAAAAAATGATCGATTTTTTTCCCCCTCTACTTGTTTCTTCCAATCGGATTTGATCGAAAGGTTAGGATTTCCAGGGGATTTCGACGGAGCCTGGGAAAAGTACGTGCTGAAGTTTTCAAAGTCACGTGATCGTACTCACGCTTGGGTCGGGGGGGGGGGGAGGGAGAGGGGTTGAAAGTACTAGTAATAACAATAAGAAGAAAGAGTCAAGAATCTCTCAAAGGGTTCCTCCGATAAACCAATAAGGCCGGCCATAAGTGATCCTACAAAACACCTGGGGTCATCGCCATTGATCGCGTTGATCATCGTGGACTCCGAGGTGATTCCGGTGGCTGCAATCGATCACATTTTACTCGGGGCAGTGATAGGAAACGGTACGTATTCCGATCTGTAGTAAATTCGATATCATTCAAGTTGCTCGCTGCCCATTCGCATTTCACTCGTGGCCCGCGGTACATTTTCGTATCATTTAAGTCACCCGCGGCACAGTTTTCCAGGTCACTCAGGTTTCCCGCGGTATATTTTCATATCATTTAAGTGGTTCCGCAGCATAGCTACAGATCACTCAAGTGGCTCGCTGACCGTTTACATTTCACTCGTGGCCCGCGGCACATTTTTATATCATTTAAGTAACCCTCGGCACAGTTCCAGGTAACTCAGGCTTCCCGCGACACATTTTCAGACCATTTAAGTGGCCCACGGCACAGTTCCAGATCACTCAAGTGGCTCGCGCTACGATTCTATATTACTCAAGTCTCCGCGGTTCGTTCTCAGATCACTTGAGCACATTTTAAATGATGTAAGTGACGCGACACAGTTTCAGATCATTTCAGTGGCTAGCAGCACAGTTCCATATCACTTAAATGACCGCGGTGCATTCCCAGATCACTTAAGTGACCTGCGGCACAGTTCCAGAGCACGTCAGCGACTCACAGCACATTTACAGATCATTTAAGTGGCGATATATGACTAGAGTTGGTGTGCGGTAAAGTTGATCCCTTGAAAAAGATCCCTTGAGTGAGTTGCGGTACACTTAAAGCGCACTCAAGCGACTCACGGCACACTTTCGGAACATTTAGATGGCCCGGGGCTCATTTCAAGCTCACTCCAGTGGCTCACTGAGCATTTTCATGTCATTTAAGTGATCCACGGCACAGTTTCAAATCACTGAATTGGGTCTCGGCACAACTCCAGACCACTCAGATGGCCCGCTGCAGATTTTCAGGTCATTCAAATGACCCACGGAACATCCAAATCACTTGAGTGGCCCGCCGCACATTTTCAGCTTACATATGTGACCTCCCCGGCATAGTTCCAGAGCACTTAAGTGACCCACAGGATGTCCACAGATCACCACGGCACAGTTCCAGAGCACTTAAGCTTTGAATTGTGCCCGAGTGGCGCAGTGGTAAGATGCTCGTCTGCCACTATGAAGGTTAGCATCGAGGTCCATGGCCCCGAATCCGGGCATAGAACGTCAAAAGTAAGCTCTTTACCTACAGAGGCTGGGGTTGGTCACCAATGGGTGGAGCCTTCATTTCCCCACCCACTTCATTCCCAACCTACTGGTTGGAAATCACCTTATGGCTATATATGACCGGAGTGGGTGTGCGGTAAAGTAGAGCACTTATGCCTTGGGTCACTTAAATCATATGAAAATGTTCAGTGAGCCAGTTGAGTGAGCTTGCAATGTGAAACGGGTCACTTAAGTGTTCTGAAAGTGCGTGAGTCTCTTCTTGAGTGCTCTTTAACTGTGCCGCAAGTTACTCAAGTGATCTGTAAGTATGCCGTGGATCGCTCAAGTGATCTACTACTACTTAACTACACTACTACACTAACTCTAGTCATATATCGCCACTTAAATTATCTGTAAATGTGCCGTGAGCTGATTAAGTGCTCCGGAACTATGCCGCCGATCACTCAAGTGATCTGGGAATGCACCATGGTCACATAAGTGATATCGAACTGTGTTGCTGGTCACTGAAGTTATCTGAAACTGTGTCGCGGATCACTTGAGTCATCTGAAAATGTGCTCAAGTGATCTGAGAACAAACCACCCTCGGCACATTTACCAATCGCTCAAGACGATCCGCTGCACAGTTCCAGATCACTCAAGTAGCACTCTCAGCACATTTACTGATCACTTAATTAAGCGGCCACCGTACTTTCCCCAAGGACCGAACTAGTTTCGATTCCCCTCCCCTTCCCCCACCGAAACCTTTAAACAGGTCCGCACCCTCCGCGCTACACGATTGCTAGCCGGCGCAAGAATCGGCCACTAGAATTAGCCGCGTTACCAATTTTTTCCGCTGCGTAGCGCTGCTGGGGCGCGCGGATCCTCTTCTCCATACACATTTAATATAAATTCCGAAAACCCTTACCTAACGCAAGTCGGATTTTCGAAATTGACGTCATCAGACGTAAATACTTCGAATGAAAAAAATTATTAAAAAATTATTCCGTCGGGGAAAGATTATCACAGAAATGACGTAATTGACTCCATGAAGTCGATAATTAACGAGAAAAATGACTTCTTTTATATAATAATCCGAATTATATAATAACCCCCCCCCCCCCCTCTCTCTCTCCAGAGCTTCAATTCCCCCTAATTAAGAATGGAACTCCTTTTTATCGGTTACGTAATAATAATAACAATAATGAAGTTATTATTATTTTATTATTATTATTATTATTATTAGCAATAGAATTCTTACAGCTTTTAAAAATCCGTCTGGTTTTAAGAGAGGAAAATATTCGGAAGAAATAAAATCTTTTTCCCGTGTTTTGTGCGCAACGAATATCTTTTCAATAATGCGTTTTAAAATTCGAAATACGTACATTAAATGATGATTTCTGACGCGACTGCTCGTATTTTATTTACGTCGTGTTTATATGCAGATGACGGGAAGGGATTTGGTTCTATTCATATCGAATTGATAATCCTTTTGGCGTATTTATTTCTCCCCGATAAGGCATTAATTTTTAAATTATGTCTTTCGTTGATTTTGGAATTATTTCTTTAGTTAATTCTGAACTTACTTCTTCATTCAGCTCTGAAATTAATTCTTTTTATTTAATTTTGAAATTAATTCTTTTTATTTAGTTCTGAAATTAATTCGTTTTATTTAGTTCAGAAATTAATTCTTTTTATTTCGTTTTGAAATTAATTCTTTTTATTTAGTTCTGAAATTAATTCTTTTTATCTAATTTTGAAATTAGTCCTTTTATTAATTCTGAAATTATTTCTTTCACTCGTTCTCGAACTATTTCTTTCATTAATTCTGGAATTATTTCTTTTTTGAATTACAGACTCAGAAATTATTTCTTTTATGAATTACTGATTCTGAAATTATTTCTTTTATGAATTACTAATTTTGGAATTATTTCTTTTATGAATTGCTGATTCTCGAATTATTTCTTTCATTAATTCTGAAATTATTTCTGCCATTAATTCTGAAATTATTTCTGCCATTAATTCTGAAATTATTTCTGCCATTAATTCTGAAATTAGTTCTTTCGCCAATTGAAATTATTCATGACATCAATTCTGAAATTATTTCTGCCATTAATTCTGAAACTAGTTCTTTCGCCAATTGAAATTATTCATGACATCAATTCTGAAATTAGTTCTTTCGCCAATTGAAATTATTCATGACATCAATTCTGAAATTAGTTCTTTCGCCAATTGAAATTATTCATGACATCAATTCTGAAATTAGTTCTTTCGCCAATTGAAATTATTCATGACATCAATTCTGAAATTATTTATGACATCAATTCTGAAATTATTTATGACATCAATTCTGAAATTATTTATGACATCAATTCTGAAATTATTTATGACATTAATTCTGAAATCATTTATGACATTAATTATGAAATTATTTATGACATTAACTCTGAAATTATTTATTCCACTCATTCTGAATTTTTTCTTTCAATATATCTCGAAATTACTTCTTTTTCAATTACTCTTGAATCATTTCTTTCGCTAATTCTGAAATTATTAATGTCATGGATTCCGAAATTATTTGTCATGGATTCTGAAATTATTTGTCCCTAATTCTTAAATTATTTGTCACTAATTCTGAAATTATTGGTCACTAATTCTGAAATTATTGGTCACTAATTCTGAAATTATTTGTCGCTAATTCTGAAATTATTTCTCACTTTTTTTGAAATTATTTGTCGCTAATTCTGAATTTATTTATTTCATTAATTCTGAATTTATTTATTTCATTAATTCTGAATTTATTTATTTCATTAATTCTGAATTTATTTATTTCATTAATTCTGAATTTATTTATTTCATTAATTCTGAAATTATTTCTTTCATTATTTCTGAATTTAATTCTTTCATTAATTCTGAAATTATTTCTTCTAATATGCATCTTGAAATTACTTTTTGCAGTTATAACGAAATTATTTCTGTAACTATCCTGAAATAACTGCTTTCAGTTATTATGAAGTTATTTTTATCACTATTTTGAAATTATTCATGTCACCTCAATTTTGTTATTTTTATCACTATTTTGAAATTATTCATGTCACCTCAATTTTGTATTCACTCTTGTGTGATAACTAGAGAGATATGTAAATTTCCCCAAAAAATTTTTGAATCGGAAATTTTGCACTTATTTGCAAAAATAAAACAAAAAATTTAATTAGTTTAAAAAATTTTCATTCATCCGCAAAAATATTTTTCAAATCAAGTTTTGAATTTTTCTAAAAAAATATTTTTCAAACCAAAATTTTGCATTCAATGATATATTCACAAAGATATATATTTCAAACAAAAAATTTTGTATTTTTCCACGAAAATATTTTTTAAATAAAATATTTCACATTCATCCCCTGCAAAAACATTTTTCAAATCAAATATTTTGCATTCATCCGTAAAACATTTTTCAAATCAAATATTTTGCATTCATCCGTAAAACATTTTTCAAATCAAATATTTTGCATTCATCCGTAAAACATTTTTCAAATAAAACTTGTTGCATTCGTCCGCAAAAATATTTTTTCCAATCAAAAATTCCACATTCTTTTCACGGAAATATTTTTAAAATAAAAAATTTTGCAATTTATGTGCAAAAATATTTTTAAAATCAAAACTTCGCATTCATCCGAAAAAAAGTATTCTTCAAATCAAAAATTTCGCATTCTTAAAATCCAAAACTGTTCTTCAAATAAAATATTTTGCATTCATCAACAAAATTAATTTTTCAAATCAAAACTATCGCATTCAGCGGCAAAAACTTTGCATTCATTCGCACAAATATTTTTCTTATCGAAAATTCCTAATTCATCCACAAAAAATATTTTTTCAAATCGAAAATATCGCATTCAGTCGCGAAAAAATTTCTCAAATCCAAAAAAATTTGTTTTCATTCGCAAAAATATTTTTCAAATCAAACATTCCGCAAAACATTCATCCGCAAAACATTTTTTTCAAATAAAAAATTTTCATTATAATGTAAAAATATTTTTAAATTCTACATTTTCTTGGCATTCATCCACTAAATATTTTTTTAAATTAAACATTTCATTCATAAAAAAATTTTCACGTAAAATATTTTACATTCATCCGTGAAAAAAAAAATTTTCAAACCAAAAATTTCACATTCATCCGCAAAAAAATTCTCAAATGAAAAATTTCACATTCATTCCCAAAAACGAACTAAACTAATGAAACTATTTTTTATAGTTTAATTCTGCGCTAAATATTGAAACGCTGTTCTTAATTGAAAGTTATAGAATTCAAGTTCTACAACATTACTGTATATTTTCGCTTCGAAAAGTGCAAATCATTAAGATTTCGCAGAAAATTGGTAAAAATCAAATTTTCACATTTACTCATAAAAAATGGCAAAGTTCACATTTATTCATAAAAAATTGAAAATTTCACATTTATTCATAAGAAATGGCAAATTTCACATTTATTCACAAAAAATGGCAAATTTCACATTTATTCACAAAAAATGGCAAATTTCACATTTATTCACAAAAAATGGCAAATTTCACATTTATTCATAAAAAATGGCGAAAATTTCACACTTATCGCATCTATTTCGTAATTACGAAAATTACGTATCCCAAGTGGTAACACACGAATGCCATAGGAAAAAGATTTTCGCAATGGAAAAAGTAACACGTGAATTGTTTTTGTTGTATCCAGAAATAGGAAATCGTTGAAGACACAAGCTGTTGCCAGAAATAAAACGGAACAAATAGGGAGGAAGAATGATAACGCGCAATGTGTTGCCACGTTTCAGTGAAATGTGTTGAACGGTTCTTATAACACATACGTTAAAAAAATTCATAGTGTTGAAGATACACTTGACCTCTGTTACTTGCCTACTAGGAAAGACATTTTTCGGCAGCTTTGTTGTGTGAGGATAGTCTCAATAGCCTGATTATTCATTTTTCAAGTCATCGGTGGTTGAAGATACTTTGCGAAAAGCATAGTCGTTTTAAAAGATTAACTTTTGTATAAAATATTTTAAAACACCATTGTCGTTAAAGAATTATTTATAAACAATTGTTGTTAAATGATTGGTTCGAAACAATCGTTGTTGAATGATAATTTAGAATCCATGGTTTCTAGAACGCTATTCAAAAATATTTTTTTTATAATAATCAGAAATCTTTTTTTTAATAATAATCAGAAATCTTTTTTTTAATAATAATCAGAAATCTTTTTTTAATAATAATCAGAAATCTTTTTTTCAATAATAATCATAAATCTTTTTTTAATAATATTCAGAAATCGTTTTTGTTAAAACACTATTCAGAAGCCATTTGTGTTAAAACATAATTCAGAAATCGTTCTTGTTAAAACATAATTCAGAAATCGTTCTTGTTAAAACATAATTCAGAAATCGTTCTTGTTAAAACATTATTCAGAAATCATTTTGTTAGGACACTATTCAGAAATCATTTTTTTTTAAATAATAGTCAGAAATCGCTTTTGTTAAAACACTATTCAGAAATAGCTTTTGTTAAAACACTATTCAGAAACCATTGCTTGCTTAAAATACTATTCAGAAATCATTGTTTGATCAAAACACTATTCAGAAACCGTTGCTTGCTCAAAACATTATACAGGGGGGGGGGGGGCAAAAAGTCCGTAGAAACTTTAAAAATGAATGAAAACCGGGAAAATAACCGAAATAAAAAACGGTTTGCAAGGTTGGCATCGCAGGTCACGGGAATTTTTTTGTCAGAAAAAACCCCCTCAAAAACAGTCGATAGGTGGCGCTGACGTACACAAGTCAAAGAAAAGATACGCGAATAACGAACAAAATGCCTGCAAATCGTTTATTACAGCAGTATGTGTTTTCCACATGACAAACACCACCACCACAGGGGATAACACAGTGCAGGCGAGTCACAAATTCAGCAACGGCAGAATGCAGCAGGTCCACATACACGGTTTACAACGGTGAACTGATTGTGGATTAGGAGCGCAAGTTCTTATTACCGTCTCATTTGCATATTTCCACCGAAGTCGCTCGTACCAGCGCCACCCATCCGCTGTTTTTTTTTCCTGTCTTAAAAAAATTCCCGTGACCTAGCGATGTTAACCCTGCATGAAACCGTTTTCTATTTCGGTTATTTTTCCGGTTTTTATTCATTTTTAAAACTTTCTACGGACTTTTTGGAAGAAAACTTAGAAATAACTAATAAGTTAAAGTTATTAATAAATAATAATTTTAATAACAGTTAAACTTAAAATTAATTATGACAACACAATTATAATATTCTGTATTTTTCCAAATGAATTCTCCGCGCGTGTAAATACAGTATAATGCGTTTGTTTGTTCTTGTAGTGTTGTTTCGCAAGCAACGTCATCTATCTTGCAAGAAAGCCTACTTGCAGGCGTTTATGAGAAACGCTTACCGCATCCATTGGGACACCAGCGGGGAAACGAAGTAAAATTTAAGAAAACGGTGCAGACGGCAGAAAATTGAATTCAAATATTTCCCTTCTGAATAACAACAAAAAAAACAATAGTTATTTTTAATGTGTGTGGGACGAAACTCTCACGTATTCAATGGACAACGAAATAACAATTCGAAAATAAATTAATTATGCGCAGGAAATTCATCATTTTTAGAAACTTGGTAATTTCTGTAAAATTTTTCACCAGTGGAAATTTTATGATTTAAATATACAAGCACTCACGAAATACAATTTTTTTTATCATATTCATATCAACAACTTTCGTCTAAATTATCTTGGTACGATATGCGTTAAGATTGTTTCAAAAACATGGAAAATAATTCTTCAAGGAATAATTTATTAAGGAGTATAATTTTCGAATTGATATTATACTAGAAATTAGCCATTTGGTAGCGAAATTGTCTGCATTTGAGGATATTGTAGTTTACAGAAGAAAAATAAAATGGACCGAAATTATTAATTATTTGAAATATACTGTATATTTATGAAATATTCGCACCTTTATTCTCCTTAAAAATATTTCCTATCAATATAATTCAATCAAACATTTCTTATCAACATAATTCGTTGAACTATTTCTGTTCAGAATAATTCATTCAAATATTTCTGAAAATTGAAATATTTTTTATCAATATACCTTGAAATATTTCGGAAAATTGAAATATTTCTTATCAATATATCTTGAAATATTTCAGAAAATTGAAATATTTCTTATCAAACTAATTAATCCTATAATAAATTAATCAACCCATTACGAAATATCAAAATGCTTTTTTCTTTCACTGTCAGTTGGATTATCCATAATAATAATAATGTTTAATATTACTGTCTATAGATTTTGTGGATATTAATATTATTATCAAAATTTTACGTAACACAACAAACACGTATTTATCACGCTTTTCTTCAGCTATGCCGCTGCCAAATTAATTAATCCATCCTGCAGATTACGCTCCGCCATTTTTACTCTCCATATTACACGATGTCAGAAATGATAAACATGATCCATAATATACAACGTCAAATAAAATAATACAAATTGCGTAATATTTCATACGTCTATATTAATATATTTATATAAATACATATTAATGAATGCAATATATGAAGCAATTGATCGATGTCCTTGCAAGAAATAGGGGGGGAGGTCGGCTTCTCTCTCTCAAGGAGAAGCAATTTTTAGGTAAGAACGACATGCATTAGCAAGGGGACATCCGGGAACCCATCTTCTTGTTCGCCTTGATTACTTCGATTAATCATCGAGATATCAGTTCTCTTTTACTTTGCTCGCTGTGGCAGCAAAGATGGAATTTGTCATCGAATCATTTATATCAAATGTTTCTGGGTTAAAGGTAATGATGATGATGATGACGATTATGGCGGAACTTCCCAAATATTAATGGTGGAGATAATATTAGGCATCCGAGCATGGTATTATGAGTTTCCTCGGATAAGAAACCAACACTAAGAAGAAGAACAACAACAACAACCATTTTTTTTTCCGATCCTCCCGCACACATAAAAGTTGCTGAGCTCAAGGATAACCACTGTTTTGATCGGTTCTTATCTCCAAGGATAAGTAAAAATAGATGGGTACATTCATTTATATATTTTTTTCCCTTTAAATCTTTCTAATAAGGTCAGAAGGAGTCAAGATAGATAGGTAATCATCGCCATCAAGCCTTTGGGTTATCTAGTATAGTCTAGTTTGTACACTGAATTGTCAGATAATAATAACATGGTGCCATCAAGGAATTGTCAGGATCGAATGGAACTGTGCATGCTGTCTGTGGAGAGTGTTTCTTCGCTCCTCAAAGTGGGGGAAACCACAAAAACTCCCTTCAGCTGACTGCTACTGCACCGCTCGTGGCGTTCGAACCTGTATTCTCGCGATACGAGACCATCAAGACTCGGCTTGTTTATCTTGTCCGTCCGTGAAAGGTCTTGTCTATCAAAGTAAATTTATCCATTTAGTCTAGAGTTTCTCTAATTTTTGTTCCATTTTCTCTTTCTTCAGAATTTTTTTTCTCTCATCGACCCTCCTCCAGCCCGAGCCCACTCGGGGATCATATGTTATTGTAGCTGCCACCCCCTTCGAACCATTCCATCACCCCTATGTATATAAGGGGCGGTGATATCTCCCACTTTGGAGAACACTGATCTAGTCTATTAGTCTATCGACGTAAGTTTTTACATCTTGTCCATCAACTTACGCTTTCCGTCTTGTCCATCAACTTTAGCTTTTTTGTCTTGTTCATAGACGTATGCGTTTCTTCCCCATGCCCGTGAACTTAAGCTTTTTCGTCTTGTCCACTAACCTAGACTTTTCATCTTGTCCGTCAACTCCCGAACTTTTCATCTTATCCGTCAACCTAAACTTTTCATCCTGTCCGTCAACGTAAGCTTTTCTTTCATGTCCGTCACTCAAGCTTTCCATCCTGCCCGTCAACACGAGCTTTTCCATCCTGCCCGTCAACACAAGCTTTTTTATCCTGTCCGTGAACCTAAGGTTTTTGTCTTGCCCGTCAACCTAAGCTTTTCGTCTTGCCCATCAACCTAAGCTTTTCGTCTTGCCCATCAACCTAAGCTTTTCGTCTTGCCCATCAACCTAAGCTTTTCGTCTCGCTTTTCAAAGGAAAATTTTTCGTCCTATCTGTTAACCTGAACTTTTCAAACCTGTTTGTCAAACTTGACTTTTTCATCCTGTCCGTCAACGTAATCTGTTTTTTGTCTTGTCCATCAGTAAACTTTTTTTGCAAGCTTTTGCCATCTTGTAAGCTTTTTAATCTTGTCCGTGATCTCAAGCTCTTTTGTCTTGTCCGTGATCTCAAGCTCTTTCGTCTTGTCCGTGATCTCAAGCTCTTTCGTCTTGTCCGTGATCTCAAGCTCTTTCGTCTTGTCCGTGATCTCAAGCTCTTTCGTCTTGTCCGTGATCTCAAGCTCTTTCGTCTTGTCCGTGATCTCAAGCTCTTTCGTCTTGTCCGTGATCTCAAGCTCTTTGGTTTGAGTCTTTTTGGTTTGTTCTTTAACCTATATTTTGCATCTTGTCCGTCAACCGAATGAGATCTTAAATTTAAGCTTACTTCACCATGCTGGCTTCATACTCGATGGCCGATTGGAAAGTAGAGGGAACATACATACATACGAATAAAATCATGTGTGATACTGGAATGAATACCGTCCCGTAACACTGGCATGGATTCTTTTAGAAAGCAACACAGCCGAAATTTCAAAATTTTCAGAATAATAACAATACTACAGTGGCGTAAGGTGTGTTTATACAGTAGGTGGAACACAAAAGTTCCGTTTAAAACCTCGTTTTAATGAGGTCGCGACAACAAAAGACCAGTGGAGGAAAAGATACTTTAACCATTAGCCTGAATGAAGGGTGAGACAAGGATGGCGTAGGGGGTGCTTTCGCTCCCTTCTCTAATCGAAAAGCTCATTTCGTGCAGTGGTGTCGAAGGGGCGCCCTTGTTGCCACTTGCGTAAAAGCACAGCCTCTGCCTCCACCACCGCTTGATCTTGAGGCCGCCTCCCTTCTTTTTTTTTTCACATGTTTCTCGCCTTTTATACCTTCTGACCGTCGTCGTCGTCGTCTTTCTCTGGCCGCCTTCTTTACGACTTTATGGCTTTTACTCAACGCCGTAATTAATGATATCGCTTGCAAAGTCTAAATTGCATTTGAGGGAGAGCTTTATACGCTTCCCAAGCTTATCCACTCTCTCTCTCTCTCTCTGTGTCTTTCTAGCTAGCTTTTACATGTGCGTCTACTCCGCAAAAACTTCCAAGGAAAAAAAAAGAGCTTTATTTTACGGGATCGGGATGGATATATTGTGCCAAAATGTCATGGAAAAGTAATGCACTTTACTTCTTTCGAAACTTCTCGCCATGTTGTATGTCCGTGAACATGACTATTTTTTTTTACGCAAGTTATTGATTGGAACGGATCACTCACTTTATTGTTTTCCTATGATTAAGTCTGAACATGAATTGCTTTCTCGTAAGCTTTTAAGCGTTATTTAAGATCGTGGAGCGCTGAGAAATATTTTCTTAGACCCCTTTTATATTGAAGAAGCCACACTCTTTAGTGCCTAAATGCCTGCGTACCAGAGAGTTTTGAGATTAAACCATAGATATTTAGCTATGTCATGTTACTTTGTCGTGCCATATGGACACCATATATTATTCGGGGTAGTGACTTGATGAACGTGTATGTATGCAGGTATTTTTTTAATTACATCATCCTATGGTCAAACATTCAAGGGCATTGCACAACGCCAATAATCTGAGATCCATCAATCCATCAGAGGCATTCAGTGTCTGTGGTGGCACAAAACTTGGGCTATGTTAGACCCATTTCGTTCACGAGTCCGTGAAATTTCGTTTTGAAAGCCACAACAATGGTGAGACTCGAACTAAACAATTCTAATAACAACTGCGTTTTGTTATACTTCACATATAATTTTACTTTATTCCCGAAATGTTAGCATGGTGAGATGCATATCCGTATATGCGGATAGGCCGGGACGGACTGCAATAGTAATTTCAATGTGAGAAAATTAATCGCAGACTTTTTCGTGAATGTGCTAGGAAAGAATAAGTCGCGGACTTTTTATGCAGTTGAGGCTTAGATAAGTCGTGGATTTTTCGTGAATTTTTGTTAGTTACGCGTTCGCGTTAATGAGTAGTTTGTAAATAGTCTTCTTTTGTGAGAATGTTCATTTTGTAAATATAGCGTAGTGCATAGAGTATTTTTGGGTGGTGTAGAAATCGTAACACCCTAAGAGTAGAATATTAAACTGTTTTAAGTTGAGAGACGAGATTTGTTACGCAGGTAGTTTAATGACCAACCAGTTTTGTACAGGGAGAGTGCAGTAGTCTTTTAATACTATACATCAATAGACCCAATTTATTTTAATACAGGGCGGTTATAAATAAACTGACACATCTCTGATGGTCCCATTTTGATGAAACTTCGTATACGGGATATGGGGCCCATGCGGGAAAAGAAAGTTTCAATTAAAAAAATTAGTTCACTTTTGACCGCCAGGTGTAAAAGTGGCAATTATCTTTTCCCATGATTCAAATAACGTATATACCAAGTTTCAATGAAATACATTCACTGCAACGGGCATTATATAAGGAGTAGTGTCAGTATGATCAAGCTGAGTAATGTCAGTTGAATCCGACTTATGTAGCGCCTGTTGTGGCGGTAGTATTTCATTGAAGCTTCGAACAGTATATACGTTAATTGGACGATGAGAAAAAGATAAATGTGATAAAGAAAATGCCGTTTTTTCACCTGGTGATCGAAAAGTGAATTAATTTTTTTTATTGAAACTTTCTTTTCTGCATGTTCCACACATCCCATATACCAAGTTTCATCAAAACACCTGCATCAGATTGAGCACTACATACGTCTGAGTTGTGTCAGTTTATTTACATCCACCCTGTATAAAGATGCAAGCAGCATCTTCATTCATCTTCTCCTACTGGGCAAGATTGCTCTTGCAATTAGCCAGACCTTCAGAATCAACTGCATGCCTCTAGGGGCGGGTTAGGTTATGCCCATGCGTTATCCCCGAAATGTTCCGCGGCACCAACTATCAGCACCCGAAAGTGCCGCAGTTTACCGTTTTACCAGCCACGAAAGACGCGAGACAGAACAGTTCTAACAGCAACTGAGAGCTCAGTGGGGTTTCTATAATTCAGATATAATTTAGTTTATCCCAAAAATATCTCGTAGCACCCCCCCTCCCCTATCGGCACCCGAAAGTACCACTGGTCAACGCTATACCAGCCACAACAAAAACGAGAGGCGGACAGAACAGTTCTAAAAGCAACCGAGAGCTCAGTCAGCATATCAGTGAGGTTGCTACTCTTCATATAAAATTTTACGTTACCCCCGAAATGTCTCGTAGCATCATCCCCCATCGGCACCCGAAAGTGCCGCAGTTTACCGTTTTACCAGGGCAAAGGCAAGAGGCTGATGAAACAATTCTAGCAGCAACCGAGAGCTCCAACTGAGTAATCGCATCAGTGAGGCGGCTACTTCAGATATAATGTGAGATATAATGTAGGTTATTTTACCTCCAAAATGTCTCGTGTCACCCCCAGAGAGTGCCATAACTTACCGTTTCAATTATAAGGAGCCAGCTTAGTACATGTCGTGGTTGGGAAAGCCACTGGGAAACAAAGCGTCATCCCCGAAGAAGCAACGTCCAGTTTAGGACACCGCAACCGTATGATATGCGAAATTGTGATTTTAGTATAGAGGGCTATGCAAATCATTATCATCATCAACGTTCAACCCCATTCCTGGTAATCAGATAACTCCGATTCATATTAAAAATATTCTTGCTCATTTTACGCGGGCAAAAAAAAAGAATCCGATTAGGATTTTTCATCAGGATTTTCTCTCCCTCTAACCACTTTTGCAATATTATGCTTTTTAAAAAACATTTAATGATGATAATAATCTATTTGATGTTGTATTTCTACCTTAATGATCTCATAAAAAGAAAATGGTCGGGTTAATGATTCATATCGACATATTCCCGATGCTACGAAGGTCCGCAGCGTTGAGAATCATATTTAAAAATTAAATAAATCCCGTTCAGAGTATCTGGAATATCAATAGTGACTCCAAATCATTATGGTCTTTCCCCTCTTGATCCCCATGATTTTTTTCCCTTGGGGAAAATGATTGGGGAATTCTTTTTTTTTATCGTAATAATTTATAGGTCGAGACGCACGTTACTGTTCCGTGCCAAGACCGTAGCTTGACCGTTAGTCGATTGCTTTTCGGTTCGTTTCCTGACGACCTGGAGACGGCACTTTTCCACGTTTCGTCCGTGTGCTGACTACTGGCGTTGTCCGAGTTGTGTCAGGGTAAACGTTTAGCAGGTTATAGAAAAAATCTGTTTGGGAGTTACAGCAAAGAAAAGATTCACGGAACTAAGGAAAATTCGCATTCACTCTGAGAAAAGATTAACAGACACAAAGAAAATTCACATTTACTCTGGGAAAAGGTTCACAGATATAAAGAAAATTCACATTTACTCTGGGAAAAGGTTCATAGACATAAAGAAAAATCACATTTACTCTGAGAAAAGATTAACAGATATAAAGAAAATTCACATTTACTCTGAGAAAAGATTCACAGACATAAAGAAAATTCACAGATTCAAAAGATTCATTCTGTGAAAAGATTCACAGACATAAAGAAAATTCACAGATTCAAAAGATTCATTCTGTGAAAAGATTCATTCTGAGGAAAGATTCATGGATATAAAGGAAATTCATATTTACTCTGTGAAAAGATTCACAGATGTAAAGAAAATTCACAAATATAAAGAAAATTCACAGATATAAAGGAAATTCGCATTTGCTCTGAGAAAAGATTCACAGATGTAATTTTTTATGAAAAAGTCATTTTCACATGTCAAATTTCAAGCGAAATTCATGCAATATCCGAAACGCGATTGCAAAAAGTTCTACGAATGAAATGTTTTGTCATTTTCACGGTGCATTCAGCTAGTGGTGCTGCAAGTTGTGAACCAAAATTTAAAGAATTGTATGGTATGCTCATAAGTTACACCAAAATCTGTTAATGCATGTGTGATTATTTTGAAATTAAATTTATCATATCATATCATATATTAAACACTGTAATTAGACAAATGCATGTGATAGACTTCAGAGATTTTGGTTCATAACCTTAACAGTACAGGGTGTACTGTATGCGCTAATGCGGCCTTTATCCTATCCACCATTTGTCATAGAGGTATGGTTTCAGTTAAAAATGCTCGAATATATTCAAAAATTAATCTGTTGCCAATTTTGAGAGTGAAAATTCAGTGTGCCGCAAAATAAAAAAAAATGTAAATTTTTATACGGTCCCCGTCCCTTAACTTCCAATTAGAAATTTGTTGCTGTTTCTTAAGGCCCGTTTACACGAGGCAAGTGCTTTAGTTGGCAACTTAATTTTAATTTACCGATTCTTCTTGAAACTGTCCACACGATAAGTTGTAAGTAGGCGCTCATTGGATAATTTTTACGGAGGCGAGCGCAGTTAGCGCATGCGCGCTTCAGTCTACTCAAATCCACGGAGAGAGACAGACGCAACGCGCGGGAGTATAATAGTAATCATTTTTTATTTATCTGGCATTCAGAGAGGTGCCTTTTTTAAAGCTCATAGCTTTCGTAACGATGGATGAAGATGATCAGGTAGAACTTACGAATACTGTGATCACAGTGAGCAAGAAGTAGGTCACGCAAGGGAAACAGTTCGCTTGTCCCCTTTTTTCGCCTCTGCCACCCACGTAAGGGGGGCGAGAGATGACGCCACAGGGGAAAAAAGAATACACAACATATTATAAACTTATGTAAGTCATCGAGAAGAAATATAAGATTTCTCTATTTCTCCTCCAAGTTCTAAATATCGATTATATGATATTTTAATCGATGTTAAAGAGGAGATAATTATGAATTATGTAAGCCGAAAATACGGGAGAAGATTCTTGGCATTCGTAGGAAATTCTAAGGGTTAAAAACTAAACAATAAAAATTCATTAAACAAAAATTATTTTCGAAATCATTATTATTTTTTAATTTAATCTATAGAGATGACATCTTTATGTTAAATATTGGATCATGTATTTTTACAACAGATGGCAGCAAATTCGTTCTGGACGAGAGAAATATATATTCGAAACCCCCCCCCCCCCCTCCAGTTTTTAATACATAAATCCTCCCCACCTGATATATATTTTTGAATCTTCAATATTTTTCCAACTCCTGACATCCCGTCGACAGAATATTCCATAGCTTTTTCCAACATCGAATAATTTTCAGCTTGTTTGTTAAGGTAATTTTCATTTCAATAGTTCAACAAACGTCCATGGCGAAGATATTTTTCACCAAACTTGAAGCTTGTGTCCTCTGGCCACCTCCTCACCATCAAATATTTCCGCGGAATTCTAGCGAAACTTCAGGAGACGACGGAGTATGAACAGGTTCACGCTTGAGATCAAAATAAACCCCTCCGTGAGAGAGCAAAAAGACTCCTCCAGCGCGGCAGGTCACGCCCACTGGCGCATGCGCATAGGTCTACTTAACCGGAAAAAATAGAACCGTTCGTATTCACTTACCAACTAAATCCCAACTAAATCACTTGCGCACTTGCCAACTAAAGCCGTGTAAACGGCCCTTATCGTCTGCATACATTGTATCGTACTTCGCAACTAAAATTTAAGTTACCAACTAAAGCACATGCCTCGTGTAAACGGGCGTTTAGTCCAACTCTGAAAGAGATCCTACAACTGCAATATTGGCTGAGATATTCGAATTCAAGATTCTAATATCTCAGGAGAAAATACCTTTCGGAGAAAAGTTGGGAAAGGACGGCATAAATAAGGGAAAGGAGCGTTGTCCGTTAGATTTTGCTGTCCTTCCATAACTTTTCTCCAATTTTTGAGTTCAAATATCTTAGCGAATATTGCCCTAGGAAACGTGGAATTTATTTTTTTTTTTTTTGTTATCCTCAGGCGAGACAGAGCAAGAACTTTCTAATTGGAAGTTGAAGGACACGGGGACCGTATAAAAATTTAGAGTTTTCTTTCCATTTTGCGACCAACTTTCTTTCTTTCAAATCGAGCACAACTCAGGTCTATCGCCATCTATGGGCAATTTACTACCTAGTGAGCTCTGCCGGAAGTGTAAGTGTGTGTACTTAACAGTCTCATTACGTATCTAGTGTTGTGTATGATTTTTCAGTACTGCCATCTGTATTTCAGAAGTGAAGTGAGTGAAGTGTAATGTCTGAATACATGTACCGTTTGCAGGACTTGCTCTCTGTGTGGCGAGAGCAACAGTTTAAAGGGGAGATCGGCTCGTAATTGCGCCTCGAAGTTGGTAACCACAGAAAACCAGCTTCAGCCGACCACCCACCCACGCGATGCGAGTCCGTCACCACGACCACCCGACCACCACCACAGCGGCGACCAACTGTATTTCCACTCTCAAAACTGTCACAGGGTAATTTTATCGAACGTCTTTTGAGCATTTTTTTAAACTGAAATCACACGACGGGCGATCGATGGGATAGAGACCGCATTAGCAACTTACGGGACACCCTGTACAAATGGGAAAAGGAAAAAAAAAATCGATACAAAAAAAAAACGGTGCTCTTTATTATTTCCACGTCGCCGTGGAGGGAAATCTAATTTTACGGTCATCGTCACCGTTTATATTACACAACTGGAAGCGTTTTTTTCTTTCTCTGTTTTTTGGAGCGACACACGCTTCGGCATAAACTAACCATTTCCCTGCTGGGAACCAAAGTAAAAAAAAAACTTTTTACTTTTCACTTTCATATAAATACAGTATATATATATACACTATTTTGCTCTTCTTTCAATGCGTGAAGTGCAGAGCAAAATCACTCAACTGCTGCTCAGAAAAAAACCAAAAACGAACCATTACACATCCGCGTGTGGTTGCCGTACGCACTGCCATTAAATTTTTTATTGCCCTCATATTATTCCGTCTCTTTTTCCCACCCTCGGGATTCCAAAAGGTAACCAAAAAGAAACAAAATGGATTCATTGGTAATAGAAAATCGAGATAAAAATGTTTTTTTTCGTCTGTTTTTAAAAAAAAAAAAAACCTACTTTTCTGACAAGAGATTCACCTTCTCGATCTTTCTAAAGGGTCCCCCCGGTGATCGATATTTATTGGTCCCGTCCTTTCATATCGATTACGCAACCTTTCTCGCTACTGACGCCCCCCCCCCCGTCTCTCTCTCTCTCTCTCCCCCCGGCGACCCTTTCCCATCGCAATGATCGATCCATTGTGTAGGAAATCATCCAGTCAATTTCGGCCGAAAAACTTGAACTGTGTTCAGTTTCTATTTTTTTTTTGTTTTTTTAGTTGTCCGATCGAATGTCCGGAGTCAATGTTGGGATCGAACGTGGAAAGTCGTTTCGCGTTTTCCAGCCTCGTGTTACGTGTTTAAAAAAATTGACGAGGAGGATGGGTTGAAGCTTCTTTTTGTACGTAAAAATTAGTATCGTGGAACTTTTCTTTTTAAATCGGGGGTTCTTAACCTTTTCAGTTCCACGAATAAAACCTGTAGGACTTAAACCTAAGACAAAAATCCACGGATTCCCCCCTTATACTAATGAAAAGAATGCAACGAACTTTTTTTTTGCACCTTACCTTTAACTTAAGAACCGTACACGGCTCCGGGCTCCATTCTGTTGACGATATCTATAGACAACGGAGCCTGGTCCGTGTACGACTTCTTGTATCAATAAAATGAATGCCATTAGATCGCGACCCCCACGTGTCAATGAAACGGAAGCCACGAACCCCTTATACCAATAAAATGAAGACCACGGAACTGTGGTACGAAAGAAATGAAGGGCCACGGGACTCTGTGTCAATTAAATGAAGGGCCATGGGACTCTGTGCCAATGAAGTGAAGGTCACGGAAAGGAAAAAAGAAAAAATGAAAGCCCCGGGCCCCTTATACCAGTAAAATGAACGCAGCGGGACTGTTTCTACCAATGAAATAAAGCTTACGGAGCACCTTGTACCAATGAAATGAAGGCTACGGACTCATTATACCAATAAAATAATGGGACCACAGAACGGACTCATTATACTAATAAAATGATAACCACGGGTGTCCCTGTACCATTAAAATGATAGCCAATTGAGTCCTTGTCAAGGCCGTCTTAAGAGCGTCATGGGCCCCCGGGATAAGTGATTTTTCTCAGGCCCTACCTGGCGAATTCTCAGAAAATTCTTTTCATTTTTCTGAGGTTCCTCTTCTCTTGAGACGCATGCGTCAAGACGGCACTGGTCCTTGTACCAATAAAATGATAACCACGGCAATTCTTGCAAAAATTAAATGAAAAACCATGGACTTATATTTCCAGAATAATGGGTAATAAGTACCGTAAAGCATAGAAATGTGTTATGAAGTTAGTTGTGTTCTCACCCAAGCTCAAGGAACCCATGACAGCTCTCCAAGGACTCACAAGGGGTCCATGGTCCCATGGTTTAGATCAGCGACTGCACCCATTTGTCATAAACACGTGCTCTAGGGGTTCGCAAACTGTGCCCCGCGGCACCCTAGTGCACCTCCAATGAAAATATTCTTTGTTAAACAGCTCTGGGGAGCCGGCGGAGCTCGCGGATGAGTATTGGATAGGGAAAAGGGGCGCCGCGGCTGGAAAAAGTTTGAGAACCTCTGCACTTGGGGATCATTTGATCATTTTTTGTCGCACCACGGTCATTTTATGCACACGAGGACTAATTAGGCCAGGACCTACATACAATTCATTGCCGATTCCAAGCAGCAGCCTTTTTTCATATTCATCGACAGGTTGGTACGCTAACTCCTTCGCGTGGGACTCCCTACGGTAGAAATCTTTTTCTGTTGTCATGTCACCTTTTCTGTTAGGAAAGTCTCTGTCAAGGACCAACCGGGTATCTCGCGACACCACCAAACAATCCTTCGGTACTTCAATCAGGTATGTTATCGACCCGGGCTATCGCGCGCCCTACCCTACACTAGTAGTTGTAAAATTTTTGTTTCCCGGGACTCCCTTGCCGTATTCCTCTGATAAGTCTAGAAGAGAACAGTTTCACAAACCGAACACGCACATAGGCTGCCTCTGATAAAGTTCGGCGAGTCTCCAAACAGCCCACGACGACCACTTTAAAAACCACTCATATACATACAATTTCATCTTTTCATTAAAATTTTTCATGATTTTATAACGAATAGTTGAGACTGTAGACACACACATACACAGCTCAAAAGAACTGAGCTCAGAAATTATAGACACCCAGTATCCCGTATATTTAGCTTTTTTTTAAATATTTAAAATAAAAAATTGGGGTAGGGGCTGTGTCAGACACGACCGTAAGTTTTGACGTGAATGCTTTCTTTGTGTTGGAATCTTTTATTTGCGTTGCGAATCTCCCAAGATATAGCGTAAAACAATTTTGTTACGAAAGCGGGCCGCGAGCCTAGTGCCCAGACTGGAAGAGGTATTAAAACAAGAGTATAGCATTATTGGTTTCTTCTTGAAAATGATTATCGGGTGACACTATTGTCTTCTATTTTCGTTGTGAGCTACTCGAGATATAGCGTAAAACAATTTCGTTACGAAAGCGGGCCGCGAGCCTAGTGCCCAGACTGGAAGAGGTATTAAAACCAGAGTATATCATTACTGGGTTCTGTCTTGAAGATGCCTATCGGGTGACACCATTGTCTCCTATTTTCGTTGTGAACTGCTCGAGATATGGCGTAAAACAATTTCGTTACGAAAGCGGGCCTCGACATTTGTGCCCAGACCGGAAGAATTATTAAAACCAGAGTATAACATCATTGGTTTTATCATAAAAATGCCTATCAGATGACACCATTGGTTTTTATTTGCGTTGTGAACTGCTCGAGATATAGCGTAAAACAATTTCGTTACGAAAGCGGGGAGCGAGCTTTGTGCCCGGACCAAAAGAGGTATCGAATTCAGAGTGCTACCATCAGATTTGTCTTGACGAGATCTACCCGTAGACATCAGAAACACCGATATGATCTGATTACTTCCTGAGATATGTTCGTTCAAATCATTTCGTGGCACAACTTGTTTTGCGAATGCATCGGGCATCCTCAGATGATTTAAAACACGTATTCACGTCAAAAAAAAAACCGAAAAACCCACGGATAATCGGGAATCTCTCGACTGCTCTAACCCCTATTTATAGCTCGAAAAAAGGTGGGAGAGGGGACGAGAATTGACTGTGTTATAACAACAATCGGATCGATAATTATTTTTACTTCAATTTTTTTCTCCCCATAATCCTCCCTCCTCTTATCACGACGAAACAGGGCTCTCAAATTTATCAATCACGTTTATAAGTCACTAATTTTATTCCTTAAAGATTTTTTTTTAAATTATTATGTTTAGGGAAGTTGGGGGAAGTGTTCGATAATTTCGATAATTTCCATCAATCTCTCTTCAACAGTTTTTTCTTTGTTATTTTATCCGCCCTTCTCAACATTGACTCATCAAGGGCATGCGGATTTTTTTTCTTCCCTATACGTCCTAAATCGTCGTATTTTCATAATTATAACATACTAGATATAGTAGTACCCGGCGCTGTGTGCCCGGGTTTTCTTCAATTACTGGGAGGAGCATTGAAAAAGTGGCGAACCATTTATAAAGGAATAAACTATTATATTTATATACATAATGCTGGCATCATTAAAGGAGTGACAAACCATTGTAAAGGCATAAAACACGCCTGAAACGCATTGCTAGGGAACCACGGTAACCAAAGTAAACGTTCGGAAAGTGATTGTTGAGGCCCGAAAACCATTGTTGCCCGACAGTTTTCTTGCCCATTTGGGGCACTTGCCGTGCTCTGGTTAAATATTAAACTAGCCTATCGTTCAAGTTGTTTCCCGTTAGGTATATATGCAAAATTTGGCGACGATCGATCTAAAATTGCATATTTGTATAGAGAACATACACAGACACGCAGACACACTGAAAATTAATTTTATATATACAGGGTGATTATAAAAAAACTATCCCGACATATGGGCCCCTAACTATCATACCATTCACAGAAACTGAATGAAATGTTGGCATAAGGTATTTTGATGTATGCGCTCAAGAATGATATGGAAAACAACAGTGTCACTCTAACAGTTACGGTTACAGTGAGAAAATTTCGAAAATATCAAATGGCAACACCAAGTTTTTTTTGTATTGGAATGCGATCTCCATTGTGAAAAACCCTAAATAGCGTTCGAACGGCAACTGTAGCATGAAAATCACCGGCGGTAGATAGGCTAAAAGTGAGGACAACCAATAAGGACAGAGAAGCAGCATAAAATAAAGCATTTTATTGTGTTTTCCACATGACCTTGTGGGGGACTAATCAGGCTGGGATCGAAGAAACGGTGTGACGAATGAAACGAACATTAATGCTCTGGTGCACGGCAAAGTCCTTTTTCCTTGCCTAGCTCCGGGGATTTTCGTGCTGCAGGTGCCATTCCAACGCTATTTAGTGTTTTTCAGTATGGAGATCGCATTCCAATACAAAAAACTTGGTGTTGCCATTTGATATTTTCGAAATTTTCTCACTGTAACCGTAACTGTTAGAGTGACACTGTTGTTTTCCATATCATTCTTGCGCGCATATTTCAAAATACCTTATGCCAAAATTTCATTCAGTTTCTGTGAATGGTATGATAGTTAGGGGCCCATATGTCGGGATAGTTTTTTTATAATCACCCCGTATATAGATAGATGTATTAATTAATCTCTCAAAGCAAGTAAATTGAACTTGAACGCAGGGCAACCCTGACCAGACAATTTCGGCCCCCTCCCAGCCCCGATTCTATATATTTTGTGGAGGACAAATATTCAAACAAAAAACTAATACGTTATTACAAAATATGTATACCATGAATTCTGAAAAATAGTAAATTTACATAAAAACTAATGAAAATTACACAAAAATTAATGGAAATACAGAATCGAAGAAACTTCTAAATTAATGTAAGAAGTAATACAAAAAAAAACAGCTGATTAAAATTCAGAATTAATGATAATGACAATTAAATAATAAATGAATGAAGTAATTCAGAAATTAATGAAAGAAGTAACTCCGAAAAGAAATAATTTAACAATTCGTCATATAATTAATGAGAGAAATAATGAAAGAAATAGTTCACAGGAATAAATGAAAGTGATAACTCAAAAATAAATGAAACAGATAATTTGAGAGCAAATAAAAGGAATTAATAATGGAAAAAAAATAATTTTTAAGAATTGAAAATTTATAATTAATGAAAAAATAATTTGAGAATTAATGAAGGAAATAATTCATGAATTAAGAACTAAATGAAATAAATAAATCAAGCATTAATGAAAATTGCATAATTAATGAAAGAAATTCATCACGCGTCCCCCGGGATCCTGGGATCCTAGCTTAAAGCACCTGCCTACTAATTTTCACGTGCTCACTCCCGAAAACCATAGTAAAAAAAAATTGCATCAGCATGAGGCCCCCGGGCCGTGCCCGCATTGACCCATGCGTTAAAACGGCCCTGGGCAGCATCACTTGGAAATAAATTTAAAGAAAAAAAAAACTTGTAAAAAAATTGCTAATATGATTTTTATAACATTGGCGCTGTCTGTCAAAATTTTTCCTCCCAATAACAACAGCTATTGCTGCTTAGCCACAGTGTTGGTATACAGTCGAATCCCGTTTTAACGAATACCGTTGTAGCGAAAATCTCGTTTTAACGAACACTTTTCTAATTCCCCAAATAAGTTTACATAGGAACAATGCTAGGTAACCTGAAATTCCTTTATAACGAAATTTCGTTTCAACGAAGTGATTCCTCCGGTCTCTTGACGTTCGTTATAACGGGATTCGACTGTGTAAGCATCATTCAACAACAATGCTTTCTTGATGACCTTGAGCAAGGCCAGCGTCCAACAATGTCATGATATATAACCTTTAGCCCATTTTGTTTATCCTTTAACAATGATTTCCGAAATATCCCAAGCGCAACAATTTCTTCCGACAATGCAATTATCGCAACAATAAAGATTTTGAGACGGAAAATATACGCAAATATATGGGATTAAAACCTCATATCTGTTGAACGGAAATAGATAGAGCAATAGAATTAAGGTTAATCTAACAAGTGAAGCCTGTTGGACAACACCATCTTAACGCCCTCTGGCTATACATTCAGGGACTTTTTAAAATTGATTTCGATTCCGAAGCCAATTTCCGTCATTTAAGACTATATGTGATGACTATACTATGCGCATCAGTGTAGTCAATGTACCGTCTTAGTTCAGATACCGATGCATCCGACCCGTGCGAGGGATCATGAGCACGTCAGTGAGCACTAATTTGCCAACTGATTTGCTCAATCGCTCACTCACGTCTTCCCTTGCTCACTAACCTGCTCATTCGCTCACTCTTGTGCTTCATTTGCTCACCAACTTGTTCATTCACTACTTCTGTGCTCACTTGTTCATTTACCACTTCTGCGATCACTTGCTCACCAAATTGGTCATTTACCACTTCTGCGATCACTTGCTCACCAAATTGGTCATTTACCACTTCTGCGCTCACTTGCTCACCAAATTGCTTATTCACTACTTCCGTGCCCACTTACTCACTAACTTGCTCTTTCACTACGTCTGTGCTCACTTGCTCATTCCCTACTTCTGTGTTCACTTGCTCACCAAATTGCTCATTCACTACTTCTGTGCTCACTCACTCACTAACTTGCTCATTTACCACTTCTGCGATCACTTGCTCATTTACCACTTCTGCGATCACTTGCTCATTTACCACTTCTGCGATCACTTGTTCATTTACCACTTCTGCAATCAATTGCTCATTTACCACTTCTGCGATCACTTGCTCACCAAATTGCTTATTCCCCCAATTCCGTGTCCACTTGCTCACCAAATTGCTCATTCACTACTTCCGTGCTCACTTGCTCACTGATTTTCTCATTCAAGTAAGTCATCAAGTGACCAAATCAACGATCAAGTGAGCACAGGAGGGAGTAAATGAGAAAAATAATGAGCGAGTGAGTATGAGAATGAATGAATATAAACAAATCAGTGACGAAGCGACCATAGGCTTTTCAGTGATGTGGATCTGCACCACGGGCCACTTTAGTGCTCTGCAGCTGTGCCTAAGGGGACCACTTTAAATATCCAAAAGCATGCCATGTTTAATTTCAGTGATTTGCAAACATGCCACGGCCCGTTTAAGTTCTCTGGTACTGTGCCACTGGTCACTGAAGTGATTTAGTGATGTGCTGTTAAGGTTCATCTTTGCAAAATTAGGTTTGATGTCACGGACACCCCCCCCCCCATCAGATTATTCTTTTGAATGCACTCCTCTCCTACCCCAAGGGTATCCTGGCTGTATAGTAAACCTGACGTCGCAGTCCTGATCAGCACGAATGATCTGGCAAGGCATCAGATAACTCCGAGGGCCACATTTAGCCCACGGACCATGGGCTGAGCATGTTTGTCTTGAAGCACGGTCGGTATTCAGAACCACTTCTTAGAGGGGAACAGTTCCTCGCTATACGAAGGGGGCCCCCAAAACACCTAGTAGAAGAAGTGTCTAGTTATTGAGGCCATGCTAACAGACATTATTACAGAGTTTCCTTTCTCTCCGTCATTTAACTGCGCATAACCAGGCTGACTATATTTCCTCGAGTAAAAAATACGGGACGTTCGTTCACTCTACGATGTCTGGAAAGTGCCTACTAGGCAAAAATATAGCCCTGACATGACGTAAATGTTTTCTACAGATAACTCCGAGGGCCACATTTGGCCCACGGACCATGGGCTGGGCATGTTTGTCTTGAAGCACGGTCGGTATTCAGATCCGCTTCATAGAGGAGGTGGGGGGGAACAGTTCCTCACTATTCAAAGGGGGCCCCACCCCAAAACATTTAGTAGAAGCAGTGTCTAGTTATTGCGGCCCTGCTAACAGACATCATTACAGAGTTTCCTTTCTCTCCCGTCACCATAACCAGGCTGACTATATTTCCTCGGGGAAAAATACGGGACGTTCGTTCACCCTACGACGTCTGGAAAGTGTCTACTAGACAAAAATATGGTCCTGTAAATGTTTTCTGAATAAAAAAACCAGATGGCAAAGATGAAAACAGACCTCCATAATAATAATAACAACAATAAAAAGGCAACAACATAGTTAATGCATTTGAAACGTGTTTCTCTAACGTCTGAAAACGTACCGTTTACGCTGAGTTTCTTCCCACGTTTTTTTTTTGAAATTTTACTTATCTTTTTAACGAAAACATGTTAAAAGCCCTTTTTTTTAATGTATAATATATGTTATCGCTTGCGAAAAGGGAAGAAGCAGGAAAAACGGGTTCAGTGTTCGGTCCGTGTTAGAACGTGTGACATTCGTGGTGGCGCTCAATTTGTTTATTTCGCGGAAACAAAACGCCGAATATGGAAAAGAATGTTCTCGAAAGAAAAGAAAAAATATGTCTCTAATGCTTTTTATGTACCGAAAGATTTTTGTTTTTGGGGACAAAAGTTTCAAAAACTATTCAAAGATAGAGGGGAAAAACCTTTTTTTTCGGGTACGGAATAAAGGTATTTTGAGCGATTTCCTCTGCGGAAAAGAAAAAGCCTGAAAAATCCGAGATTCGAAATTTTTTGGTCCTCGTATATAAACTGAAGAGCCAAAAAAAACTGGTACAGGCATGCGTATGCAAATAAAGAGATATGGAACCAATCAGAGTACGGCGCTGCGGTCGGCAACGCCTATATAACGCAACAAGTGTCTGGCATAGTCGTTAGATCGGTTACTGCTGCTACAATGGCAGGTTATCGAGATTTAAGTGAGTTTGAACGTGGTGTTATAGTCGGCGCACGAGAGATGGGACGTAGCATCTCCGAGGTAGCGATGAAATTTGGATTTTCACGTACGACCATTTCACGAGTGTACCGTGAATATCGGGAATCCGGTAGAAAATTAAATCTACGGCATTAAAGCTGCGGCCGGAAAAAGATCATGCAAGAACGGGACGACTGACGAGAATCATTAAACGTGACAGACGCGCAACCCTTCCGCAAATATTTGCAGATTTCAATGCTGGGCCATCAACAAGTGTCAGCGTGCGAACCATTCAACGATACATCATCGATATGGGCTTTCGGAGCCGAAGGCCCACTCGTGTACCCTTGATGACTGCACGACACAAAGCTTTACGCCTCGCCTGGGCCCGACAACACCGACATTGGATTGTTGAGGACTGGAAACACGTTGCCTCGTCTGACGAGTCTCGGTTCCAATTGCTTCGAGCTGATGGACGTGTACGGGTATGAAGACATCCTCATGAATCCGTGGACCCTACATGTCAACAGGGGACTGTTCAAGCTGGTGGAGGCTCTGTGATGGTATGGGGCGTGTGCAGTTGGCGTGATATGGGACCCCTGATACGTCTAGATACGACTCTGACAGGTGAAAGGTACGTAAGCATCCTGTCTGATCACCTGCACCCATTCATGTCCATTGTGCATTCCGACAGACTTGGACAGTTTCAGCAGGACAATGCGACATCCCACACGTCCAGAATTGCTACAAAGTGGCTCCAGGAACACTCTTCTGACTTTAGACACTTCCGCTGGCCACCTAAATCCCCAGACATGAACATTATTGAACATATCTGGGATGCCTTGCAGCGTGCTGTTCAGAAGAGATCTCCACCCCCTCTCACTCCTACGGATTTATGGACAGCCCTGCAGGATTCATGGTGTCAATTACCTCCATCACTACTTCAAACATTAGTCGAGTCCATGCCACGTCGTCTTGCGGCACTTCTGCGGGCTCGCGTGGGCCCTACACGATATTAGGCAGGTGAACCAGTTTTTTTTGCTCTTCAGTGTATATACAGTCGAATCCCGTTATAACGAACTCCAAGAAACCGGAGGAATCACTTCGTTAAAACGAAATTTCGTTATAAAGGAATTCCAGGTTACCTAGCATTGTTCCTCTGTAAACTTATTAGGGGGATTAGAAAAGTGTTCGTTAAAACGAAACTTTCACTATAACGGTATTCGTTAAAACGGGATTCAACTGTACCATGGGGGGGGGGGTGGAGTAGGGCAGCACCTCCTTTCCTTTTAGAGATAGAACCCCCTCCCCCCCCCCCGCAAAGTAGTCCATTTTTCCTCAGAATATTCCCAGGGAAAAAAAAATCCCCTGCTCGTGTCACTATCATCGTTGCGGGGAAAAAGAAATAATCGGGCTAAGATGTGGGGGCGAATTTCTATGCCCCCACATCTAATAACGGTATTTGTCAGCCAATCAGGAAGAAGGTTTTTAACAACTGGCTGTTGCGAAGATAACCAGAAGGCTAACCAGAAGGCTGGACTTGGCCTGAGTCTGGTCCGGCCGTCCATGTATGGTCCCTTTCAGTGTACACGAGCTCCAAGGAAAGATTGAGAGATTAGGTGCCTCTGTAGTCTAGTGGTCTAGGGCATTCACCCGGAAAGTGAAAGGACGTGGGTTCGATTCCCCGCAGGGGCAGTTGAATTTTCTCTCCTTCCAAAATATATCTTCGCAACAGCCAGTTGTTAAAAACCTTCGTATGGTAGCGGAAGAGTGACGTCATCCTTGTAGAATCGGGAAGATTCTACGCCAACATGAGAGGAAACGAAATAGGATGCTGTGTCTCAAAATGTGGCAAACTTGATAGGTAGTCTGAATGACGTTTACGGCAACCCGTGCGGAGGCCTTCTATCTCTAGCAGGTGCTGGGTAGGGTCATTTTCCAGATTTTGGAGCCTAGAAACTCGACATGTGGACTACAAAAGTCACAGATAACAACGGATATCTGAAAGTTTTGAGCTAGAGGTGGTTGAATAAGCTGAAAAAGTTTTCTTTATATATACATCGAAATTTTAAGTTAAAAACAATGAATGTTCTTTCAACTTTCGCCAATCGCACTGCTCATTCGCAAATAAGAGATATTTCTATACACTTATGCTTTATTTCACCATAATTCGAAGTTATTCGGAAACTTCTCGGAGAAAATTGCAGATAAGGGACCGTTTTCAAGTACAGTCGAATCTCGTTATAACGAACTCCAAGAGATCGGAGAAATCACTTCGTTATAACAAAAAATTTCGTTAAAAAGGAATTCCAGGTTTTTGCATTTTTCCTATGTAAACTTATCTGGAGGATTAGAAAAGTGTTCGTTATAACGAGATTTTCGCTATAACGGTGTTCGTTAAAACGGGATTCGGCTGTATTACGTCAGCACATTTTCAGCCATTTCTGACCCCTTCCCCCACCTCGTCAGCAAAACTCCCCCCCCCCCCCGTCAGCAAAAAATTCCGTCAACACTGTCCCTACCTCCAAACTCATATTTGTGGGATCAGAAACGTACGAGGGAGGGCGGGAGCATAGGGGGCTCGTGCGCCTCCCCCCCCCCCCGACGAATTTTTTTTTTTTTAAATTAAAATTTCGAAATTAAATACGTTTATATGTTATTGAAATCAATTTCTGTTAATTTCAATGCTATTTGAAGGGTAAGAACTCAAGGTAAACCCTTGCTTGACCCGCAGACCAAATGTGGTCCTAAAGGTTATCTGATGTGGCTTGCCCCATCAAACCTAATTTTGTAAAAATGAACTAAGCGGCACATTTACAAATCGCCTTAATGACCCGTGTCACAATTAGAGAGCATTTAAGTGGACCGAGGCACATTTTCAGATCACTGAAGTAGGCCTCAAAGATCACTTTCACATTCAAAGATCACTTTCACATTCAAAGATCACTTTCACATTCAAAGATCACTTTCACATTCAAAGAAGATCACCTTTGTAACCCGCGACACAGTTAAGAACACTTGAACGATCCGTGGCACATTTAGAGATCCCTTGAGTGACATGTCGCACATTTTAAAAGCCCCTAAGCGGCCCCCCAGTGCGGTTCTACTAACTTAAAGTTACCCGCGGAACATTTCCAGATTACTTAAGTGATCCGTGGCATAATTAAGGATCACTTGAGTGCGGCGTGGCACAGTTCCAGAGCCACAATAGCGGCTCGGACACATTTCCGGAGCCACAATAGCGGTAATTTACGTCGTCCGCAGCGTGTGATCCTACCCCAGCGCATGCGTTTCGCGACGCTGCTTACGTCATCAGATATGCTGAGCGAACCCACGAACGCATTCAGCGATCAACTGACATCCACCCCCTTTTGTCTCCTCTGGACTCCGACCGAGCCTGCATGCGTTTTTCGCGATTTTCACCCTCTCAACGTGTGACAACATGCGACACCATGTCCTATTGCAGTTTATGTTCCTCTTGGTGCCTACTAACAACCCTCTCTGAGTTTGTCCATTAACAGAACATCCTGTATAAGTACATATACGTGACATAAATTATGTTTAAAAAAATTGGGAGGGTGAGATCACAAAATGAAACCTCGTTAACTCGACATCCACTCAAGTCGACGCGCTCATCGATACTTTAAAGCCCCGTTCACATGGGAAATAGAAAACAGCGGGTTTAAAACCCGCTTTTCAAGAGAATTTTTACCAATTACTGTTCTACATTTCTTTCCTTGGGAGCCATTCAAGTATTACGTAAGCAGATTTCCAGCCATTTTTGACCCTCTCCCCCCTTGTCAGCAAAACATTGACCCTCCCCCCTGTCAGCAAAATTTCGTCAGCAGCTTAGAACAGCGGTTCTCAACCTTTTCTGACTCGCCTTTTCAGTGTATAATTACTATGGCGGAGCCCCCTTTTAGTATATTATTTATACGGCGGTACCCTTTAGGCCTCTTTTTTTTGTTTGTTTATCAAATTAATTAATGATTTATTTTATTATCCTCGAGTGGCCGCGGGGCCCCCTGAGAAGTGCACATGGAGCCCCAAGGGCTCTGCGGAGCACTGGTTGAGAACCGCTGGCTTAGAATATTTAATATCTTCAAAAAATGAGTGGTTGATGACGTAAGTAACCTTTAAACCCCCCCCCCTTCCCCCCCCCCGTCATCAAAACTCAGCAAATCCGAAACTCCCCCCCCCCCCCGATGCTGACGTAATACTCGAATGACCCCTTACGAAGGAAAAAAGTCGTCAAGCGGGTGCTAGCACTCCCAATGCTACCGCAAATCTTTGCACATGTGAACGGGGTTTTAGGGTATCAAAGCTCCACTGTATCATTGGGAATATATTTGGGAGAAAGAACTCTGACTTATATTCACACAGTTAATTCCTCTTCAGTTCCAAAGCTCTCACACTATCTTGTGAGGACATAAAAAATTGTATCCGCAGACAATAAGAGAGTCTCCCTTTCCCATTATTAGTATTTTTTCCTACAAATTTCATAATACAGTATCAAACTGGCCTATCCAGCGCACCTGAATTACTCCACTGACTTTATCGATAGCATCAATAAGCTTCATTCCTTTCTGCATGAAAATGAAATGAACGCCAGGGTCTCTGGCACCGGACTTATCCCATTGCCGAGATCTCTTCCAGCCCAGCTTCGTGGCAGAGTCTGGAACAAAGTGAGTGCACCTAACAGTCCGAGTGTGTAGCTAGTGTTGTGTATGATATTTCAGTGCTGCCATCTATACTTCAAATTGTGAGTGAAGTGCAATGATTGAATATTTGTAACGTTGTAGGCCTGTTGCTCTCTGTGGCGAGATTTTTTAACGGGGAGATCGGCTCGCATTCGCGCCTTGAAGTTGGGAACCACAGAAAAACCAACTTCAGCCGACCGCCACTGTGGGGTTCGAACCCGGATCCTCGCATCGCGAGTCCGTCACTATAACCACTCGACCACCACAGCGGCCACTACTTTCTGCAAGGACTGAATGGTGGGAAAACTGAATGCTGAAATTTGATTTTTACATTCTATTCTTCAATATATGCCTCAGGCAAAACACTTGTAGAATCTTACTGCATGCATCAGTAAGATTGTTGATCAAAACTGTTGTATGATCAAAACTCATACAACATGAATTTGTATGCTTGCCCGGAAGTAGCATTATCCCGGAATTTAAGATGGCCTGGATTCGAGTCCCGGTTTGGAGACCAGATGACTTTTCTTTCCCTAGTTCACCTCTGCATAAAAAATCCAGAAAATATATCAGTTTCCTTGATATATTGGGCTGAGGGAAAAAAGCCGTCTATCTCTATCCCATTATATACAGTAGGATTGAAATTGCTTGAAATGTCGACAACATCCGGGCCCTTCTCGTGAGTTATAGCGTATATTCATTCAGTGATATTTGGTGAGTCTATTAAAATATAACAAAGTGTTTAAAAATGCCGAAAATGCAAATGTCGACAACATCCGGGTCCTTCTCGTGAGTTATAGTATATATCCATTCAGTGATATTTGATGGGTATAAAGAGAGTTTGAGAGATGAGTATAAGAGAGTATTAGAAATGAGTTTGATGAGTATAGTATTAAAATATAACGTAGTGTTTAAAAATGCCAAAATTGCAAATGTCGACAACATCAGGGCCCTTCTCGTGAGTTATAGCGCATACCCATTCATGATATATTTGATGGGTCTATTCTTCTATTGAAATGTAACATCCAAAAGGGGCATCTAATCTTCGCGTCACTTTTTCCTCTGATATTTAATTCATGAAGCCACCCAGTGGTCATTTCTTCCAACGAAACATTCCCATGTAAGAACTTCGAGTGGGCGGACATCTTATGCGGATACGAGTTGAGATTTGCATTTCTTCTTCCCTCCCCAAACTCCGGCAAAGAATTTTCTCGGAATATTTGTAAGCAATTCGGCATCTTCCCTTGTTCCTTCAACGAAGAAAATAAATAAATAAATAATAATGATAATAACTACAACAACAACAACAAAAAAGTTTTTTTTGGCCTATATTTTCTCTTGGTCAACACAAACAAGCTACAATAAGAAACAGTAATAGCACATATACACAAAAAAAAATGTATAGCGACGCACGCTCTAGTGGTCCCGTTGGCAAAAATCCAGTGTTCGGATTAATTTATTTTTTACATTCCAAGGAAATGCTTTTTATTCATATGTTTGTTTTTATTTGTCGATTTAGTGTAACAACGAGGAAAAAAATGCCGAAACAAAAAAGCCAAAGTAATTTTTGTAGAAGAACTTGTGAGGCCGATTGTTTCAATCTCGGCGAGCTTTTTTTTTTGGATATTTGGCGCCCACGTATGTTCTTTTTTGGCTGTGGTAATTCGATTTTTGGCGGCCTTGGAATCAATATATATGACACACATTATCGTGATAGTTTTTTTTTGTTTGTTTTTTTTTCATTGTGTTTATCTCAAAAAAATAAATGTATCGCGTTGTTTTGATGTATATGGAAGTGATTTTGTAAAAAAAAAAATTGATTTGATGTATTTCATTGTGGATCAAATTGCAATTCATATATAACCATAACCACGTTTTTGGTTATTATTCGGAAAAGTTACTTGAATGCGTTTCGCAGGTAGCTGTTGCAGACATCGTCAGGGTGGGGATCTCTGAAAACGGGGAGATAAAGCATCGCGAGATCGCTCAGTTGTACGATAGGTACTCAGATTTGTCTTTCACGATGCTTTTCTCGGTCATTCTCCGAGTATTTTATCCGATTTCTTCTCGACGATTTGATACGACGACGGACGACTTGATTTCTCTTGCAACATTCTTCTCAAAGACGATAATACCAATATTCTCATGATGATTCGATACGATTATTTTCGACTTCTTCCCTTTTCAAATTCTTCTCGAAAATTCCACAGGGTGCCCCCTGAACTTCAAGGGAAGGTAAAATACACATAAAGAAGCGTTTTTTTTTTGTTTTTTTTTGGTATAGCAATGTGGGGTCAGAAATGAAAAGTGTTGGCAAAAAAAAACTCTGATGAGGCAAAACTTTCAGTCGCTGCTGTAACTGTTCGTGAAACACAATTCAATTCAATTCAATTCGCCGACAATAGCCCCGGCAAATCGTCTAGGGACAATTTACTGCCGAATCCCTTTCGGGGGGGCTAATGCGGGTTTTTTATTGTTTATGAAAAAATATTTACAAAGCAAGACAAAAGAAAAATATTTACATGATATATACATTATATACATAAAGATTTCACGCCGCTATGTAAACCGACATTTTTCATTTTTTTTTTTTTTTATGCACAACCATTCATAGCCCTGATCACAGTTTGTCCCGGGGGTCTCTTGGGCCGTGACTTGGTCGCTAACTTATTGTTCAATGGCGCCGTGTTGCTGCCTGTGCTGCTAGTCTGCTGGATCTTCTCGTAGGCTGATCTGGTCTAGTTGTGTGGTTGCCTATGTCTATTCTCCTCCTGTGGAGTTTTTCAATGCCCTCTTTTTCGAGATAGCGCACGAGATTCTCAAGAGTTCGTGATTCTTTTTCGAGCCGGCTCATCCTCCTAAACCACTCCTTCACCAGCTCCTGCCTTGGTTTGATCAGGTGGAAGACTTTTGTGTAAGGGCAGCTGGTGGCATAGTGGAGTGGTGTGCCGACTTCTCCACACATACATTTGTTGTTGTTAGATATTTTGAATCTCTCGAGGTAGCTGGGGAATGGTCCATGACCAGTAAAGAAAATGGCTTTCTCTCGGGACCATCCCACAGCCCTCCATCCGACTCGAGGTAGGATATCGTGAATCAGTCTGCCTGGGTGTTCAGGTTCGTCCCAGTCCTCCTGCCACATTTTTAATAAGTGACTTTTCAGAAGTCTTTTGGCATGGGAAGGGGGAAGCTTAATTAACATTGCGCTCTGAGCAGATTTGGTGGTTTTCTTGGCGAGCTTATCCACCAACTCGTTGCCATGGATACCTGAATGACCTCGCACCCAGTGCAGACTGACATTTCTGTTGGTGGTCAGGTAGTTGCGGATCTGTCTGGCATTGTGGTGTCGTGTGAGCGGGTCTCTTATTGCTTCCAGGCTAGCTCTGCTATCCGTGAAAATCCTTATTCTTTCCTCTGTTTGTTCGTGAAACACGTGGCATCTTCGAATGGGTACGCCAATCAGTTGCTGGACGCTCAAGATTTGATCATGGAGGCGGATTGGTGAAATACATATGGAATGGTCATAAAATACCTTTGTCGGTATACGAACCCTTAGTGGCTGCAAAAAATCAACGAATGCAAATGAAATTCCAGATACGGGTGTTTATAAGAGTATGCGCTCGAGAATGAAGAGTGGAAACAAAACCCCTTAGCTCCAGCAATTACGGTCACAGCAACAAAATTTCGTGAAAATTCTAATGGCAACACTCACTTTTACGAAATTCGATACACAGGTGTTTCAAAGTGTGCGTTTGGGAATGAGAAGAGAAACAAAAACCTAGCTCCGTTTCGGCACCAAAATTTCGAAAAACTTGAAATTTAAGGGGGGAGGGACACGGGCCCCCTGTGCTGCTCCCCCCCCCCGCGCATGCCTCTGGGCAGCACTCACTTTTATGTATTGCAAAGTGATCGGCGCGATCAGTAAAAAAAAAACGAATGGAGTAGTAACGGTACCTGTAGCATGATAGAGACGCCGACGCGAACAAAGAAACATGCGGAAACAACCGATTCAGATCACATTACTACAGCGAGAAGTCCGCCACCGAGAGGTTAGCGCTATAATTAATCCCTTGATGAGATCTTATGGTGCTACACGTACCGTTCCAATGCCATCCGTGGCTTTTTCACTGCGCCGATTACTCGCCAATTCGTAAAAGTGAGTGTTGCCGTTAGAAATTTCACGGAATTTCGTTGCCGTGACCGTAATTGCGGGAGATAAGGTTTTGTTTCCACTCTTCATATTCTATCCACACCCGTAACTGGAATTTCATTCGCATTCGTTGATTTTTGCGGCCACTAGGGAGCTCGTATATCGGCAAAGTTGTTGTCGTATAAGACATTGGAAATAAATATGGAATACAAAGCACTTTGTGAGAAAACAAAATCCAAATAATTTCAATACGTGATGTATAAAAGCTCGTTTGGGTTGAAAGATGTGACCTTGGGAGGACAATTCTCACGAAGGAATATAATAAATGTCCCATTGTTAGTCTGTTATGATGGTATCTTTCGGAAGTTCGTAAGTGGTAAGTCAATGATATGATTATCAATGATACGACTTACAACGAGTTCAACCCACTTACACGAGATGCGATACCAAGCAAGAGATAGCAGCATGCACAGACTGGGAAAATAGTAAGAATTATCTCCCTTTTATCTCGTTGAGATATCTCCTTTTTTTCCTGTTCGCTTCTGTGTTATTCAAGTGGAGGCAAAGTGTTTCTAATTCACCCTCGTCCTCGTGCAACCATGCAAGTTATTTATATGAGGGGAAGAAGAAGTTCAAATAAAACTTCTGTATCACCGTTTTGATTCATAAATTCCGACATCTTTATGTGAAGACATAAAACAAAATATTAAAGTGATGGACGGTTATGTTGGAGGCCTTCCAAGATGCTGCGATGAATGATGTTTTCTGGATTTTTTTTTTCCCCAGGACTCGACGAGATTTTATTCCAGAAATTTCGTGAGGCTCGATGTTTTCGGTTCACGCGAGGCTCTGAAATCCAGTGAAGTTCCAATTATAAGTTTTATCAAGTTCTGGACAGTTCAGGGGATTTGACTGCTGAACATAACAACACCCCATTTATTTCCGCATTTTAACAGAGAAAACTTGATTCCTGTAGGCTTTGAAGCCAATTTATAGGCTGAGCGGATGTTCTCATACCAACAATTGCCGATGAAAACTCAAATTCTGTTGTCGGAATGTTGTTTTTATCAATATTTTATACGGTTATTTATTACTCATCTCCTTCACAGGAAAAGGTTTCTGAGAACAACAATGGACCATTGTTTGAAAATATCTTGTTCGATGAGGTATTATCTGAAAAGAGAGTCATTATATTATTGGCTAGATTGTAAAAGTCATTGTTAATTTAAACTTTGTTTGTATGAAATTCATCAGTAAGTGATTTTTGTGTTAATGAAACTCATTTTTAATCGGCTTATTTTTTATAGACGTTATTATTGATCTAGCCATTTTTATAAGTCATTATTAAGCAAAAAGTTTCAAAATATATTGTTAAGTGAAACATTGTTCGTAAAAGTCATTTTAAATGAGACAATATTTGTAAAAGTCATTGTGAAGTGAAACATCATTAAATGAAGCATTTTTTATATAAAAGCCTTTGTTTAGTAAGTTTATTAAAGTCAGTTGTTCGGTAAATCATTGTTAATAAAGGATATTATTTAGCTGAGCATTGTTAATGTAAAGATATGTCAAGTCATTACTATCCAATTTTTGTAATGGCAATTTTAGGCCATTATTTCAAAGAGTATTGTTAGCAAAGCATTGTTTGTGAAATTACTGTTGGCAGGTAATATTTGCCAAGTTGCTGTAAGCCGAAATATTGTTTGCAAGAGGTACTGTTGGCACGTGATTATCGTTTGGAAAATACCGTATTTAAAAATATAGTGTTTGAATTAATTTAACGCATTGCATTGTTTGAAACATTTGTCAAGAAATCGTTTGTAAAATACATTGGTACACTCAGCATTGTTCAAGCAATTATGTAGTTGGAGAGTAAGTATCGTGAAATCATACTTCGAACATTAATTGTTAGTGAAAGCACTATTAGGAAAGTCTGTTACCTCAAATATTGTGGTTTTTCAAACCAGGGTTAACAAGGTTTTTTTAAAGCTATTATTTAGCTATACATTGATCATAAATGTAATTATTAATCGAGGCATTGTTTATAAAAGTCATTACTTGTCAAGACATTGTGGATAAAAGCTTCTGTTGAGTAAGTAATTATTGATTAAAGTCATTATTAAGTGAAACATGGCATATGTGTGAAAGTGATTTTTAAATGAAACATTGTTTATAAAAGTCATTGTTAAGGGAAACATTGTTTGTAAAAGTCATTGTTGAGTGAAACGTTGTAAAAGTTATTGTTAAGTAAAAAATTGTGTATGAAAGTCATTAAGTGATACATTGTTTGTAAAAACCATTGTTAAGTGTGGCATTGTTTATAAAAGTCATTGTTAAGTGTGACATTGTTTATAAAAGTCATTGTTAAGTGTGACATTGTTTATAAAAGTCATTGTTAAGTGTGACATTGTTTATAAAAGTCATTGTAGTATAACATTGTTTGTAAAAGTCATTGTAGTATAACATTGTTTGTAAAAGTCATTGTTAAATGAAAAAATGTTTGTAACAGCCACTGTTAAGTGAAACATTGTTTTTAACAGTCACTGTTAAGCGAAACATTGTTTATTGGAACATTTTTTGTAGAAGTCATTGTTAAGTGAAGCATTGTTTAGAAAAGTCATTGTTAAGTGAAGCATTGTTTAGAAAAGTCATTGTTAAGTGAAGCATTGTTTAGAAAAGCCATTGGTAATCGAGGAATTTTTTTATAAAAGCCTTTGTTGAGTAAGTAATTGTTTATTAGTCATTGTTAGGTGAATCATTGTTAATAAAGGATATTATTAAGCTAAGCATTGTTAATTAAGATCATCTTTTAAAGTTCACAAAACCCATTTTTAGCCGAAGAGAAAGCAAAAACACACGCACACATTGTTTGTAAAAGCCATTATTAGAGGAAGCTTTGTTTGAAAAATCGCTATATATCTTAGGTATGTGCATATATGGGGTAATTTTAATTAAAAATTCATTAGAAAAAAACGTCATTGTGTTTAAGTGCAGGATCCGCAATAACAGCTGTCATCAACTGAAATTTTTGTTCGAGAAAGCCACTGTCTATTCGATACTGTCAGACACGCATGTAGAAAACAACACAATATTATTTCAATGAGGATAACAATCATTTCATTGTTGAGGGAAACTTCCTCTCTTTCGTATAAATATTGAACCGTCAAAACACAGTTCTTAAAATAAATGACCTTCGTGACTTTTCCGAACAGTCGAGCATTCTTAATTCGAACCAAGCAACAATCGTCCCCATTCAAGACGCAAATAGTAAACAATGGAGATCTCTTCCGTAAGGCAACCCAAAGCCATTACAATTTCCTGCAAGTGTGAATTCATATACAATACATTACTATTTCATCGGTTTAACGCCACTTTCGGGGATAATCATAATTACTTTCAATCGCTGGGAGTGGTGACCATGTTAACCGTACTTTACGGGACATTCCCGTAATTTTGGCCGTCCCGACTTTATTAAAATGTCCCGTTATTCATAGTATTTTTAAAGATGGAGATAATAAGGGATATATAAATAATCTGATCGTATTTGCTCGAGGGGAAAATACTAGAAATTACGATCTTAAACGCGGGAAAATACAGTAGGCCTATATTGACAATTGTCACCAAAAAAATCGCCAAAAAAAAAAACAAGTCAAGTTGCCGATTCATTAAGAGAAAAATCGCCAATGGCGGGAAATGAAGCACTAGTGCTAATTGCGGTGGCTTGGAATGTATTTCAAGGAAAAAAACGTTCAACACACACATGACTTGAGATGATTATTTATATTGATAATTATAATAATGTAATTTATAGTTTAGTTATAATTTATAGTTATAAGAAAATTATCCCAATGCATGAATTACTGTCCTGGCAATATTTATATCCATAATTATGATTATATGATTTATAATTATGAAAATAACCCTTATCTTCGATCTGAATTAAGAATGAAAATTCGACCAGCTTCCGTTGGAAATATGGGAAAAAATTCCGAGGCCAAAATTACGGGAAAGTACGGGTCTTATGGTCAATAAAATCATAGGATATGAATATTCATCTCAAATGTTTAGCTTTTTTTCCCTCCGCGTGAACTATATTTTGAATCACTGCTGTTTACAGTAACCTTTATATCAAACTCATTGGCGATTTTGGCGAGATTTTTTTTGTCGATATCTCCTATGTTCACAATATTCTTCGTCGATGAAATATTGGCAGCCTATCGGGGGGGTCAGGCCATCTGGATATGGGTAGCTAAGAACAAAAAAATTCACGATAAAAAGGAAGCACTATATTATGTTTTTTTAATCGGATTCGTCCCAACACGACCAAAGCCTATGACCTGGTATTTCATAAAGGCGGTGGTGATGAACACTATCGGACATCAGGTCAATGTTCCAAAAAAAGAAAAAGTAGATGAAGGAACAATCGTGAGTCCTTTTAAGTAGATATGAATCCATCTTCGTACTTTTGGAACCTGTTATCCATGGGCGTAATTTTTTATGGAGTCGAACGATTTCTCTTGCCGCCTACGATTGTTTCAGCGCATTTATGCGCAACGAAACAGGTGTGCTAATAAATGCAATAATGAATGAATAAAAGTCATTTTGAATCACAATAAAAAGACATTTCAGGCCCACCCACGCTATTACTATGCTATCTTCCTTCGCTGGTACTGCGGAACTTCGGTTAACGAGCAATTCGCATAACGAGCAAAAGACTTTGAACCGGTTAGCGAGCGATTTTCATGCGTTACGAGCAAACATTGAGCTTTATTTATTTAGTTTCACGTTATCACAACTTAGCCGATGGATTTTAACTTACTCTTATACACGCAATGGGGAATCGTGGGTAATACTCTCTCCGACAGTCTCCGGTCAGCGTGCCTCACTCGAAAAATTAACGCACGTGCGAGCATGACGGAGTGCATTGTGACCACGCTTATGTGCGCTTAAAGCTTCTTTTTTTTTTAAATTCTGCTCGGAGATAATAGTGGGCTCATTGCATTTTTCGAACGTGAATTTGAGCTGCTAGCTCATAAACAGGACGCCTTTTTTCTCTTGGGGAAGACCATGGGGCTGGAGGCGAATGAAGACGACATTCAAGAACTGCTGGTTGAATATAGCCAGGAGTTGGCCGTAGATGAACTGATGGATCTCCTTTTTCACGCTACAGCAAGAGCATATGGAGGAGAAATCCCTCACTTTTCAAATGAGATTAGATATACGTGTAGAATGTAAGAATCTGTGAAAAATTCTGTAGAAAAGAACCAATCAAATAAAACTGTAGCAGTGTGAGAGAAATGAATCTATTCAACGACACAATGCAATTTCTCATTTCCGAAAAATACTAAAAAAGGAGGCAAAATCAAGTGTCATTGGATAAGTTCTTTTTCAAATTCACATAAAAAGAATGAGTTTGCAAACAACAAAGAGTGCGTGAATAATCCTAAACGATAGTTCTCTCTCTCTCTCTCTTTCTCTCTTCGTTTAGAGCAGTAATTCCCAAAGCGGGCGTTAACTCCCCCTTGGGGGCGATGGAAAGTTCCAGGGGGAGTGGTAGAAGCTACGGGTATACAATAGGATCCTATGGGTTAGATTGCGTTGGGGCGATGGGAGAAAAATATTTCTGAAGAAGGGGGGCGATATATATACATGACAAAAAAGGTTGGGAAACTATGGTTTAGAGCACAGTTGCCCAACCCATTCTGTCTCATCGCCCCCTTCTTCAGAAATTTTTTTCTCCCATCGCCCATGGGCTGACCATATTAGCAATTTAACCCATAGGATTCTATGTTATTCCCGTTGCTTCTATCACCCCCCCCCCTGGAACTTTCCATCGCCCCCAAGGGGGCGTTAACGCCCACGTTGGAAATCACAGGTTTAGAGTAAGTTAATTTGTAAACTTTATCATATTTTTTGTACATTTTTATTTATGGCGTTATTGAATTATTTTATTATAAGATTATTGTGTTGTAATAAAATGCCGTTTTTATTTGTCATTTTATGTGAATGAATAATTGTGGAACGAATTAACCGAGTTTCTATCATATGGGAAAGTTAGATTCGCTATACGGGTGATTCGGATAACGAGCATGTTGGTGAAACGAATTAAGCTCGTTAACCGACGTTCCACTGTATGTGACTGCATGTAGAGGAAAGTGGGAGGAATATAAGACAAGATCTGATTTCAGTAATTTTTTTTTCACATCTGAATGAAAACAATCCCAAGCTGTTGTCATTAATCACAAAAAAACCTATTCATGATTATTAGGAAAAAAGAAAGACGAAAATCATAGAAATATTAAACTTCTTTACATTGGTGAAGATACTGCTAATTTGTATACTTTGAATATTGCACACTTTTCATAAATTTCAGTTAAATTTTCTTGCGATCACAATAGGCTGTTTAGATTGCAAAAATATAAACTTTCAGCCATTGGGGTCTAATAGAACAAGCATAGAGATAAGTGTGCAAAAAGGTCTTCTCTCAAGTAAGAAGAGTGTGAATATTCGGAAGCGGCATCAAAGCTATACCATGGCAGTTTGTCCGCCGTGGTGAAGCATTGTTCGAACCCCACCGTCACCACAGTGAGGGACGGCTAAAGTTAATTTTCTGTGGTTCTCAACTGCGAGCCGATCTCCCCCGTTATAAAGTCTCGCCACAGAGAGTAACAAGCCTGCAACATAAAACAAGCATTACACAGAAACAACTATACGTTAGGTTCACAACACGGACACGGACATCCCAACATGTACCAGTTCGTTAGAAGTTCATCAGAGGAATATGGACGAAATGCATGTGTGGTTCAGTAGTAGGCAATAACATGCATAAATGCAATAAATACTTGACTAGACAATTTTTGAAAAGTGTGGAAAGATCATTGATAAAAATAATAAATAATAACGGACCTAGGACACGTCCCTGAGGTACACCAAAACCGTGTCCGGAAAATTCACCGCCAGCAATTCACCGCCGGAAAATTCACCGACCAACAATTCACCGCTAGGAAAATTCACCGACCAACAATTCACTGCCATGCAATTCACCGCTAGGAAAATTCACCGACCAACAATTCACCGCCATGCAATTCACCGCTAGGAAAATTCACCGACCAACAATTCACCGCCATGCAATTCACCGCTAGGAAAATTCACCGACCGACAATTCACCGCCATGCAATTCACCACTAGGAAAATTCACCGACAACAGTTCAATGCGAGGGAGTGAGCGATTGAGTTACTGAGTGAGTGAGTGACCCAGTGAGTGACTGAGTGACTGAGTGACCGAGTAAGTAAGTGATTGAGTGACCCAGTGAGTGACTGAGTGACCGAGTAAGTAAGTGATTGAGTGACCCAGTGAATGACTGAGTGACCGAGTAAGTAAGTGATTGAGTGACCGAGTGAGTGAGTGACCCAGTGAGTAACTGAGTGACCGTGTAAGTAAGTGATTGAGTGACCGAGTGAGTGAGTGACCCAGTGAGTGACTGAGTGACCGAGTAAGTAAGTGATTGAGTGACCGAGTGAGTAAGTGATTGAGCGGGTGAGTGAGTGACCCAGTGTGTGATTGAGTGACCGAGTAAGTAAGTGATTGAGTGACCGAGTGAGTGAGTGACCCAGTGAGTGACTGAGTGACCGAGTAAGTAAGTGATTGAGTGACCGAGTGAGCGAGTGACCCAGTGAGTGACTGAGTGACCGAGTAAGTAAGTGATTGAGTGACCGAGGGAGTAAGTGATTGAGCGGGTGAGTGAGTGACCCAATAGTGACTGAGTGACCGAGTGAGTAAGTGATTGATCGAGTCAGTGATTGAGCGAGCGAGTAAATTGGTTAGTGAGTGAATTGGTAAGTGAAGGAGTGAGTGAATGGTCAGTAAGTGAGTGAGGGAGTGAGTGAATTGGTTAGTGAGGGAGTGAGTGAATTGGTTAGTGAGGGAGTGAGTGAATTGGTTAGTGAGGGAGTGAGTGAATGGTCAGTAAGTGAGTGAGGGAGTAAGTGAATTAGTTAGTTAGTTAGTTAGTTTTTAACCTAGTAGTGTCACAAATGATTAAAAAATCCGATTGTTCCCAAAACGTATTTATGATGAAGTGTAGATTTGAAGACACTTGGATCGGGCGTCCTCTTCGTCGTGGCGGTCGTCGTCAGCCCCGCTTTGACATCGACATTTGGAACTGCTTTCAAGGAACGCGTAACAGTTTCCCTAATACCAACAATTCTATAGAAGGATGGCATCGAGCGTTCCAACAGCAATTATCTGCTCACCACCCAGATACATGGAAGTTCATCGGTGCCATAAAAAGAGAACAGAATTTGAATGAAGTTCGGATGGAGCAAATTGTAAGGGGACTCTGCGCAGAGATTAAAGAATTTACCCTTGACGGAATTCCGAAATTTTATGGGGTCCCAGACTGGATATACCTTGGGCTTCCACTATCGCAAGGACCCCTGGAAATGAAACCTTTTAATTTCCCCATGAAGGTATATGTGCAATCCCCCGGGTACCCCGACCCTGTATGTTGGGAGCACTGGTGATATATGTATATTTTACGTATACATACCTCTCGGCATGACCCCCCCCCCCACGAGGGCAGGGCTGACAGGGGCCGGAACGTTTCTTATCGCTTTTTGATATTTTCACACTATAAATTAAGCACAGAGGGGCCCGTGAAAAAGCTGGTTTGGGGCCCACCATCCATTTCAGCTTAGGGGACCTGCTGTAGGATGTGGGAAACTCGGGGTACATGCACATTACTTGGTCCCGATGTGTCAAATGGGTCCCGATATATGCAAGAGTTAAATGAAAACTTGACCCCAAAATCGTAACCGACTTCCGTAACACAAAAACGTAACAGATTTCCATCACTCAAAAAACGTCACCGACTCCCGTAATAAAAAAATCGTCACTAATTTCCGTTGCATAGGAAGTATATATATACGTATATAGTAAATATAGAGTACATATACTAGATACGCACTAAGGCGGGATTCCTGAAAGTTCATCACGTGAAATCGCGGGTAACAGCTAGTTCATCATAAAAAAAATCCATTGGTTACTGGTGATCAGCGATGTTTTTTATAACATCAAAGTGATAACAGGAGATGATTTTAAGCATTTTTAGGAAGTTAATTCATTGAATCAGTAACCCACTCGCTCACTGAATCACTTACTCACTCGGTCACTCAGTCACTCACTGGGTCACTCACTCACTCAGTAACTCAATCGCTCATTCCCTCGCTAACTGACTCGCATCGAACTGTCGTCGGTGAATTGTTGGTCGGTGAATTTTCCTAGCGGTGAATTGCATGGCGGTGAATTGTTGGTCGGTGAATTTTCCTAGCGGTGAATTGCATGGCGGTGAATTGTTGTCGGTGAATTTTCCGGCGGTGAATTTTCCGTAAACCCACCAAAACTAGCAACAAAACCTTGGCTTAAATTGGATTTATAAGATAGCCAACAAGATATAACAATCTATTAGATAAGTAGTAAATAAACTATTTCACTAAATTAGGATTAAAACCGATTTTTCCAATTTTGTTAATAAGAATTCTGTGATCGACATGATCAAAAGCTTTTGCAAAATCGGTGTAAATGACATCAAGTTGACGTTTGTTCTGTATTATTTTGCTGTTATTTTTAAAAAAATTTTCACAAATTTCTTTTCTCTTTGCCCTTCTTAATTTTTTTAAATTTCTTTCTCCCTTCGCCCTTTGCCTGCCCTCCTTCCGGCCCCATCTGTGACTGGGTTTAGTATTAGTCATTCGGTTTGGTATAGGTATTTAGTCCATGGTATTAATTGTGATGCAACGTGATAAATTACGGAAAATACCCACACACACAAAAACGTGCGTAATCTAAACACATATGCATCAATCGAAACTCAATATTTAAAATAATTATGTTAGTATTTGTTTCAAAATTTACATTTTTTCGCTTTTAAACGGTCCACAAAAATTGTCTCAGGTGAAAGTATGGCATGACAGTCGAAAATTTTGTTTGTGCGCTCGTACTTTATCATGAAATGAGAGAATGGTATTAATAAATGAAAATTTCAATCACTTTCACTATTTTAACAACATAGATGTCATTTTCTTCGGAATAGAAAATTTCCCAACGTGTTGGATATCCACGGAGTAACCTGCAATTTAACACCTCACGCTTTTTCTTCCGTAAGACACACGATCCCCCCCCCCCATCCTTTCATTTTTACACTCCATCTTAGCATCCATCATGATTCTTTCCCAGCTTTGCGTACGTACATTCTGCAATATCCCGTCCCCCCACGGAGAAGAATCCCACACAATAACCGCCTCAATTTTTCGGTTCGCCAAACTATTGACTGGTGTCTATAGATTAAAAGAGGGAGAGGTGGGACGAAGAAAATGGTGCGAAAACCTGAAAGAGAGGGGGGGGGGAAAGCACCAAAGGGCGTCAAAAAGGAAAATAAAAATAAAAGGCACAAGAAGTCTGGAGGACAGGAGATATTGAGGGAATAGGTTTTCTCCACGTAAAAAAAAAAGTATAAGTCTCTCGCCAGTCAGCCAATAAGTCTCCAGGGGATATATCCACTCTCCTCTCTGGATCATCCGGCACCTACCTTTATCCCCGGTCTCCACCTTAAAAGACTCGGATACGCCATCGAGGGTGTGTGTGTGTGTGTATGTACAAGTTCACCCGCTCTCTGAGCATTTATCCATCTCCTGGAGAAATGCTGTGGAATATGTGCTCTCTGTCGATTTCTTCTGTGGATCACTCCGGGGAATATTGTCTTTTCTATTACACACACATACATCTACACTAGAGCCGTTGTGGAGTTTCGAAGAAAAAATGTTTTTCCAAAAAGTGTTTTTGTAATGACTTTTTTCCTTTAAAGAAACACACTGTCTGAAACACGAAGGCTCTTGACTTCCGATGAATCGGTCATAAAATCTGTGCATAAGAACTATTAAAATTTTGGTGACTAGCAACAATGAAACTGTATCTCCTTCTCGAATACCTGAATGGTTTCCATCGGCTGAACACGAATATCACCATAAAAATGATGAAGCGTTATAAAGGCGGCATTAGTAACGCTGGCGCTGAAGTGATTTATGCTTGACACCAGCAGTGACAGTGACGCTTGAATGGCAAGTCAGTCGTGCATAAATGACACCGATGATTATGTGGTGTGTACGTGACGCCAGCGATGAAGTGAGGCATGAATCATAGTAGAATGTCTTCATACGTGTATGAAAGTGGCTGTGAAGTGATGCTTGAGTGGTTAGTAGGCGGTAAAGTGATCCACTGCACCAGCGATGCCTGAAAGCATGAATAAAAGAGCGTAAAAGCGATGAATATGTGACATCAGCATGTGTAGTGATGCATGAATGACAAAAATGACAGTAAGTGAGACAGTGATGCGTGAATGACAAAACTGACAGTAAGCAACGCGATGACGCATGAATGACAGCAATGATGCATGGATGACAAAAATGGTAGTAAGCGATGATGCATGGATGACAAAAATGGCAGTGAGCGATGCAATGACGCATAAATGGCAGTAAGCGATGCAATGACGCATAAATGACATTAAGCGATGCAATGACGCATTAATGTCATTAAGCGATGCAATGATGCATAAATGACATTAAGCAATGCAATAACGCCGGAATCATGAATGGATGACACTGGTGATGATGTGATGCATGAATGACACTGGTGATGATGTGATGCATGAATGACACTGGTGATGATGTGATGCATGAATGACACTGGTGATGATGTGATGCATGAATGACACTGGTGATGATGTGATGCATGAATGACACTGGTGATGATGTGATGCATGAATGACAATAAGCGACGCAGAGATGCATGAATGACACTGGTGATGAAGCGATTCATGAATGACAGTAAACGATGCACTGACGCATGAATGACAATAAGCGACGCAGAGATGCATGAATGACACTGGTGATAAAGCGATTCATTGCCCTGTGTGATGGAATCCATCTGTGTTTCTATTGTTACGAGCCTAGAACAATACTTCCTACACAGTTTATACGTAATATCTCGGAGATATTACCCGAGAGTTGCCTGTTTTTTCAACATCTTTTATGTCAAGGTATGGCTCAAAAAAAGAGTGACAGCGCGTGCTATTTTGTGAATTTTTATTATAACAAAATTTTAAAAACTTACGTGTCTAAACAAAAATCTGGGCTGCCGCCCAGGTGCACCGCACCCCTCGAATCCTCGCTTTAGCCGCCCCTGGATGTACGATTTGTATTAGTAATGTGGGAATTATATAGTAGCAATGCAGTAATGCATGAATAACAGTGTTGATAAGTGGTGCACAGTGAGGAGGGGGTGCGGGAGTTGATAACGTGATGCATGTATGACAGTAACAATAGAACGACGCATGCGTGACATCAGCAATGCAGTATGCTCGAATAAAACCAACTATAGAGGGATGCATGAATCATAGTAGCAATGCAATAATGCATGAATGAAAGCGGTAGCGGAGTGATGCATGAATGAAACCGACGAAGCAGTGATACTTCCGTGGCATCGACGATGAAGTGATGCATGAATGACAGTTTTCTTTCAAACTGAGCACAACTCAAGTCTATCGCTATCTATGGGCAATTTACTACCTAGTTAGCGTGCACCTAACAGGCTCAGTGCGTATATAGTGTTGTGTCTAATTTTTTTTTAGTGCTGCCATCTATATTTCAGAAGCGAAATGTAATGATTGAATATTTGTACCGTTTGTAGGCATGTCGCTCTTTGTGGCGAGACTTTTTAACGGGGAGATCGACTCTCATTCGCGCGTCAAAGTTGGGAACACGAATGACACTGATGATGAAGTGATGCATGAATGAACCGACGATGGAATCGTGCATGAATAAGTGACATCATCGACGAAGTGATGCATGAATGACACAGACTTAGAAGTGATCCTTGCGTCGCACCGGTGATCCATCACAGCAGTCATGCATGAGTCACAGCAGTGATGAAGTGATGCTTTCAGAATTAATGAGGAAAATTCAAAAATAATTACGACTGGTCCGATTAATCGATTAATCGGTCAATTGTTAATTGCAGTTGAAAGTTTTAGTTGAGTTAATCGGCTCGATCAATTCGATTAAAATTTTTATTAAAATTTTGTGAATTGACTTTATTTTTCGCGAAAAAAACTGATTAGATGTCATAAACCATGTTTTATACAGAACATTTCGGGTAAGTGACCATATTTCAAATATTTGAATCAATATTTTCATGAAATTAGATTCCAGAGAACTTGATGATTTCAGTTTCAAATTGAGTTTGATGGGAATATTTTAGAAGACAAAATCAAAATTTATTATTTCCACTATGAACAGTACATTTTCCGTATTCTTGGAAGCATCAGCTCATCTCTTCACAAGTACCATATTCGAGAGGAGTTTCTAGGCAAGCAAAGCAACAGTATAATCGAAATTAGTTTCGAAATCAGTGAATAATAACCGAAAAAATAACCGATTTCTTTTTTTAAAAAAAACGACAATATCCAAGTGAAGAAATTACAGGTTTTGACACTCATCTTCAGCATACTAAATTGCTTGAAGCGGGCACACACAGCCTTAATTTCTTAACCTATTCCTATATTTGTTTACATGTGCAGAATATAAGTGAGTGATATCAATAAAATTTATTTTTTTACACCATCTTAATACACTCATGTCCATAAATTGAGGATAATGCCAGCTCCGGCAAATAAAGGTTCAGAAACAAAACAAACGTTACTTATTCATAAAGCCCATTTATTAAACAAAAGATAAAGAACAAAAACGATGGTGTATGCATGATACCATTCATAAAAACTACGATTTTTGCTCCCTGGAGCAATTGTAAAAAATATCTCCTTTACAAAAACTTACTATTACATGGTTGGTATGATCATGTAATAACATTGTATGTCTCCCATGCGATGAAATACAGTCCGTATAACGCCTAGGCATGCTGAGTATCAAATTATCGATCTGATCTTGGGGAAGATCACTCCACTCAGCAAGCAATGCTCTCCGAAGTTCCGGTACACATGTAGGAGGTGGTTGACGGGCTGCAACTCGTCGGCCAAGCATGTCCCACACATGCTCTATCGGATTCAAGTCAGGTGAAAATGCTGGCCATTCCATACGGGCTATATCCTCAGATTCAGGGCATTCGTTTACGATGTTTGCTCGGTGAGGACGGGCGTTGTCATCCATAAACACAAATTCTGCGCCCATGGCACCCCTAAACAAACGTACATGTTGTTCCAGAATGATGTCCCGATAAATTTGGGCTTTCATGGTTCCGGTTTGAACATGCAGATCTGTTCTGGAACCCAGTATAATTCCACCCCAAACGAGCAATGCTGCACCACCGTATCAATGATGTTGTCTTGGTGATAACGGGTACCTGGCGTTCTCCATATGAAAGTCCGACGTGAATCAGACTGCAAGCTAAACCTGGACTCGTCGGAAAACATCACACGAGCCCACTGTGACGATGTCCACATTGCATGTTCTCTACTCCAGGCTAATCGCTGCCGACAGTGAGTTGGCGTGAGCGGAACACATCTGACAGGCCTGCGAGCATATAGACCAATATCTCCCAAACATCTGTACACGGTTTGCCTTGAAACTGTGGTACCCGTGGCTGCAGATAGCTGACGAGACAGGTCGGATGCTGTGCTCCGTCTGCTTTTTCTGGCAGTTACTGCCAAATACCGGTCTTCATTCGGCGTTGTAACTCGGGGGCGACCTGTACTGTAACGTCTACTGATATTTCCGTTATCTTGGAATCGTTGCCAAAGCCTAGAGATGACACTTTGGGCAATTCCAAGTTCCTCGGATACTTCCATCTGAGTACGCCCACATTCCAGGCGGCCGATAATTCTACCACGTAAAAAATCATCCACATGCGTCCTCTGTGTCATAACTATTCGCTTATGGCACTGAGCGCCTTACAGAACTCTTGTGAACAATTTCACTTCTTTGCCACCATTCCTTATATACCCCCCCCCCTTACACTCTCGTCATTGTGACGTACTATCGGCATCATCTGATGGCTTCCTGAAATTCGCATATCATTCTTGCAGATGTGTGTGATAATTCCACAGGTGAAATTTTTACTTTAGATTTCGATTTCCGTGTGATTTTTAATTATCCTTAATTTATGGACATGAGTGTATTATATGATCACAAAAAAAATATTCGATTAAAATTTTATTAATCGATTAAAAAAAATTTGATCAACCCGTTAAAAATTTTAATCGATGAAAAAAATTTTTTTTTTTTTTTTTAATCACCCAGTTAAAAATTTTAATCGATTAAAAAATTTTTGATTGACCAGTTAGAAATTTTAATCGATTCCCAGCCCTATAAATAATGCAAGAAAAAGTTTCAACCTAACTTCTCCAAGCTTTAGGTCCTGGTGGTGGAACATTACAGTGCTGGGACGTGTGGTCACTCCATACACACGTGCGCACACACACGCACATCGACCTTTAGTTAAACACTATTATAGACATAATTCCAAGCTTTGAGAGAGAGAGAGAGAGCGAGAGAATTCGTATTTAAAATTCAAAAACACAAAAGTTAAAAATGAAAAGTTCAACTACGCTGCTGACACGGGACTGATTCAATACTATAGTTGCCGCTCTCAGACCATCAATTTGCGATCCCCGAGATCGAACTCGACTATAATTCTTCACTTCCTCACTCCCAATATACTAACGCGAGAAATACATATATATATATATATATATATATCTAGGCCATCAAGTAAGTCACTCTATAGAGAAAAGTAAGAAAAACGATTGCCACACACGGAAAAACTTATTTATATTCGATCCATCATATAAACCAGTAAATAAATCAACGGCAGGGGGGGGGGGAAGCGAGGGAAGGGGGTAGGTAGCATCGAACTGTATATACGTGGTCTTGCGAAATATTTCTTATATTTAAAATAATAATAATAATAAAAACAACCCTCTCTCTATAAACGGAGAGAAAAGAGAAATGTGTATTCTTGAGAATCATGGCACACACACACTAAGAAGGAGAGTCATTTTTCTTCAGTAAAAAAAGGAAAACGTTGGTTGAGTTGGTGAAAAATGATGCGTTATGAAATCATGGCGATGAAATTTTAACTGTCTGCTGCTGTTGTTGTTGTTTTTTTCCTCTTTTCTCCCTTGGAATAAAACATCAAAGGACTGCCCCTCACACACACACATACACATTCACTCATACGTACAGAGTATAAGGAGTTTTTGATTTATGCGAATGCTGGCAGCGCGGTGTAACCCCGGGAAGGAATACCATGTTTCCGTCCTTCCCTTGGAGTATAATCAAATATAAAATTTTATACCGCTGAGGAGTTATTGCGGTACATTTGTCCTTCGTGTATAATCTAGATAGATTTATGGAAATGGAATACATTGTTGTTGTTTTCTTTTTTTTTTCGAAAAGAGTGGAGACGAATTTCATGTGGAATGATTTGAACATTGGTTTCGAAATCGTGTGCACGTGTACTGCCCGACTTAGACTCTTGGTTACATCTCAGAGAATAGGCATACTGTAGGCTGACCATATTTCCTCGAGAGATATACGGGAAATTTGGATTCCACAATACGGGACATCGCCAATTATTGCCAAAAATGTCGCCAAAACTGAACAAATTTGCCAAATGTTGCTGAAATTACGGGGAAAACAATATGGCGGGAAATGAAGCATTACTGAAAAATTGCAGTGGATTAAAATAAATTCCACGAGAAAAAAACGTTCACCAACACAAATGTGGGAGATGAATATTCTTATTTATAGTTGTAATTATCGTAATATAATTTCACACAATGACTTCAATGAAGAATAAAAATTCAAGTAGGCTTCGCGTAAAAAACGGGAAAAACCGTTATTAATAGACACTATTCCCAAAAAGTTGGAACGACCAGAAAAATTAAAAAAAACCGGGACGTATGGTCAATCTAGGCCTACAATAAGGCCTACAATAATTGGAAAAAATTCCCATGATGTCAAAGATGTTTGGTCACTTCGCCACAAATTTTAGTCCAAGAAAAATCTTTTAAAGCAAGCCCGTCATTTGGAGGGTTGGGGGCTTCTTGAAAATACACTAAAAATGGTATATATATAAACACACACACACACACACACACACAAATATATATATATACATACATTGAGTATGTATGGGCGCCCCCCCCCCCCCGGGAAGAAGTTGAAATGACTTCCCTTTTTTAAAGTCCATGGAACGAGAAACGGGAGTCCCGGAAACGAAAGCGAACGTATCTGCGGCTGTCCAAGACTCGAACAAAAACGAAAGTTGCCACGACTTTCTGAGCTCTCAAAACGAAAGTTTCTGATCTAAAAACCTGAGTGAAAGTTTTTCCTTGGCTGTTCGAGCCCGAAAACCAGAACGAAAGTTTCTGAGCCGGCATACCAGAAAGTTATCTCGGCTTTCTTCGCCCCCAGAATGGAAATGCCTGGTCCGCAAACCAGAACGGAATTAAACCCTTCGTTTACAAGCTGCTGGCAAGAAAATTCGGATGATCCCTATTTGACGAATCGGCGATAAATATGGTAACCTTGTCCTAACCTAACCACACGTTAGAAAAATGAAAAAGGGTAAAAAGTAGAAGAAAATAAAGAAAAAAAAAAGGAAAGGAAAAAGCACTATATATATATAATAAGTTGATAAGAGAGTACGTACGAAGTAGATTTCTCTTTTCGTCCTCACCTTATACGTTCTCTTTCACTCTTGCATGTGTATAGTAGAAAGATACATCTCATACGTGTGTGGAAAAAAAATCACTAATAGCGGTATAGAAATAAACGGAGGTAAAGAATATAAAAAATTTTTTCATAGGATTATAACAAAGCTTTACGATGACGAGGAGAGAGGAAGAGAAACAGATAGAACTTGTGTGAATTTATTCCAGTGTCGTTTGGACGCAATATTAGGTCCCTGATCGTAAAGCGGTTAAGTTAATGTGGCTGTCTAGGCTGGCAAATGAGAAAGGTACGGCGGCTGTCAAAAAACAATGCAATTAGCCGTGAGTTTCTCAGCCGGCAAATAAGATAAGACATAAAGATGTTGGGGCTTTCTGAGAATGTAAATCAGAACGAAAGTTGATGCGGCTGCCTGGGCCGGCAAACAAGAGACAATGATTGAAAAGGCCGAAACTAGAAAGCTGGCAAACCAGCAAGAACGTTTATGCTGCTTTTTGTACCACTTCAGAATTTAATAAAGGTTTGTTGGACTTCCGGATGCACCCTTCCCCCCGGGAAACGCGTTGAAATTTCTTCTTGGAGATGTGGAGCGGGTTGTTACTGGTCCATCAACGTCAATTTGCATGAGAATCGAATACTACACACACGCAACTGGTCTTGAAATTATTGGTTTAAACTGGAATGGCCACCTATTGTAAGTAAAACTATTTTCATTCTTCGATTGAAATTGGTGACTGGTTTTTAATTATTATGCGGCATAATACACGACATTGCAATATTTTATAAGCAATGATATGTGTTAGACTATTATGTTTGCTTCGAAATTTCAACAGTTGCTGTTTGAGCGTCGTAAAATAACGGTAGTTAAAATTTGCAAATTCCAAGTTCCTCTTGGTTTTCAGTAAGGGGTTATTCAAGTATTACGTCAGCATCGATGGGGGAGGGGGTTTACGATTTGCTGACTTTTGATGATAAGGGGGAAGGGGGGGGGGTTTGGATGATGCTTACGTCATCAACCATCCTTTTTGAAGATATGAAATTTTCTTAATGGCACCTTATTCGGTGCGACAAAAACGGAAAAAAACCTATCACGGGTTCCTCTTTTTAAATGTTTCACGGATCCTTCAAGTGCTCTGGAAATGTTTCCGGGCCGCTTAAGTGCTCTGGAACTGTGCCACGCATCACTCAAGGGACCTCTAAATGTGCCACGGATCGTTTAAGTGTTCTGGAACTGTGTCGCGGATTACTTGAGTGATCTTTGAGGCCTACTTCAGTGATCTGAAAAATGTGCCACGGGCCACAAATTTTGCTGTCAAGGAGGGGGGTCAAAAATGATTAAAAATTTGCTTACGTAATACTTGAACGGCCCCTAATTGTGATGAAAAAGAGGATCCAGACCTGAATCAAGCTGTTTCACCCCGAATCTTCCTTTTTCACAATTACAAAAAAAACCAAGGAGCACTTTTGCAAATTTTTACCAATGTAATTTTACGACACTCAAACAGCAACTGCTAAAATTTTGAATCAAACATAATAGTTTGACAAATATATATATTATTGCTCATATATATTTAATAATGTCACATCGTATTGTGTTTTTTTATGCGGTACACCAATCAAAACCAGCCACCAGTTTTAATCGAAGAATTATAGGAGTTTTATTTGATAGGTGGCAGCAAGCATTCCATATGTGTTTCTTACATTTAATATATAATACTGTATTGTGTATTTATTTTCAGTATTTTCTAGAAGTCATATTTTTTCTTTTTTTTTGCTGATGAAATTTTATTTTTGCCGTTTTGGACAAAAGTAACTCAGAAAGGCACCATTTTTGTCATGGTGAATAAGATTACCAAATATGGACATATTCAGAGTCTTTGAAACCAAGCATAGTCGAACCAAGCATAACTCCGGCAATTTACTACCTAGTGAGTTGTGCCGGAGGTGTATGAGTATCTAACGTTCGGAATGAGTGAGCATATAGTGTTGTGTCTGATTGTTCAGTGAAGCCATCTGTATGGGCCGTTCAAGTATTACGTAAGCAAATTTTTAGCCCTTTTTGACCCCCCCCCCCACCCTCTTGTCAGTAAAAGTCAGCAAAACTCTGATTCACTTCACCCCCCCTCGTCAGCAAAATTCCGTCATCACTGCTTCCCCCCCCCTACCTCCTAACGCATTTTGTTGGGATCAGAAACGTACTCGGGAGGGGGCACAGGGATTTCGTGCGCCCCCCCCCCTCCTCCAGACAAAAAAAAAATTTTAAGGCAAAAAATTTTTAAAAAATTAAAATTTCGAAAGAAAATACCTTTTTATGTTATTATAATCGATTTCTGTTAATTTCAATGCTTTTTGAAAAGGGTAAGAAATCAGAATTTCTCTTTAAGAAATTCATTGTGACGCACCCTTTAAGCCGTATATGGTTAACGCTTGACCTGCAGACCAAATGTGGCCCTGAAGGTTATCTGATGTAGTTTGCTTCCCTCAAACCTAATTTTGTAAAAATGAACTAAGCGGCACATTTATAAATCACCTTAATGACCCGTGGCACAATTAAAGAGCATTTAAGTGGCCCAGGGCACGTTTTCAGATCACTGAAGTAGGCCTCAAGGATCACTTTCAAATTCAAAGATCACTTAAGTAACCCGCGACACAGTTCCAGAACACTTAAACGATCCTTCGCACATTTAGGGATCCCTTGAGTGACATGTGGCACAGTTTAAGAGCACTTAAGCGGCACCCAGTGCTGTTCTACATCACTCAAGTTACCCGCGGAACATTCCCAGATTACTTAAGGGATCCGCGGCATAATTACGAATCATTTGAGTGATGCTTGGCACAATTCCAGAGCACTTAAGCGGCCCGGAAACATTTCCAGAGCACTTGAAGGATCCGTGAAACATTTAGAGATCATTAAAGTGGCTCTGTAGGGGACGGACTTATCGATAGGTAGAATGTTAGTTCAGGTGCCCAATAACTACCGAAAGGGTTTTTTCCGTTTTTTGGCGCACCGAATAAGATGCCATTAAGAATATTTCATATCTTCATAAAGGGTGGTTGATGACGTAAGCATCATTCAAACCCTCCCTCCCCTCCCCTTGTCATCAAAATTCAGCAAATCGGGAGCCCCCCCCCTTCCCCCCATCGATGCTGACGTAATACTTGAATGACCCCTATTTGAAAAATGAAATGCGTGAAGTGTTATGATTTTGAAATATTAGTACCGTTGTAGGCCTGTTGCGCTCTGTGGCGAGATCGGCTCGGGACAGCAAAAAAGCATCTTAGCTAACCACCACTGTGGTGCCGGTGGGGTCTCCGTAACTATGACCACTCGATGCGGTGGTCGAGTGGTCATAGTCTGTGAATGTCTGAGAATGCTTCCATGTATGCAGAGTTTTTTTTGTTTTTTTTTTGAGCGGGGGGGGGGGAAACCCGTATTGTATAAGTTAATATGTTATTTTGTCATTCCACACACATATCGAAATTCTATGCCCACAGAAACAACAGGTCTGCTGGTGAAATGAAAGAAAATGTGCCCACTATATGGAAAAAAGGCAGATGACACATTTCATGAGGAATAAAAATGTTTTCCTTTTCCGAACCCGTGTGTGAGTGAATGAATGCGTGAGTAAATGAACACGTGAGCATGTGCATGAATGAGCAAGTAAATTACAGTGAATGAGCAAGTTAATTACAGTGAATGAGCAAGTTAATTACAGTGAATGAGCAAGTTAATTACAGTGAATGAGCAAGTTAATTACAGTGAATGAGCAAGTGAGTGGATGAATGAGCAAGTGAGTGGATGAATGAGCAAGTTAATTACAGTGAATGAGCAAGTTAATTACAGTGAATGAGCAAGTTAATTACAGTGAATGAGCAAGTTAATTACAGTGAATGAGCAAGTTAATTACAGTGAATGAGCAAGTGAGTGGATGAATGAGCAAGTTAATTACAGTGAATGGGCAAGTGAGTGGATGAATGAGCAAGTTAATTACAGTGAATGGGCAAGTGAGTGGATGAATGAGCAAGTTAATTACAGTGAATTAGCAAGTGAGTGGATGAATGAGCAAGTTAATTACAGTGAATGAGCAAGTGAGTGGATGAATGAGCAAGTTAATTACAGTGAATGAGCAAGTGAGTGGATGAATGAGCAAGTTAATTACAGTGAATGAGCAAGTGAGTGGATGAATGAGCAAGTTAATTACAGTGAATGAGCAAGTGAGTGGATGAATGAGCAAGTTAATTACAGTGAATGAGCAAGTTAATTACAGTGAATGAGCAAGTTAATTACAGTGAATGAGCAAGTTAATTACAGTGAATGAGCAAGTTAATTACAGTGAATGAGCAAGTTAATTACAGTGAATGAGCAAGTTAATTACAGTGAATGAGCAAGTTAATTACAGTGAATGAGCAAGTTAATTACAGTGAATGAGCAAGTTAATTACAGTGAATGAGCAAGTTAATTACAGTGAATGAGCAAGTTAATTACAGTGAATGAGCAAGTGAGTGGATGAATAAGCAAGGGATTGACTGAGCTTGTGAATAAGCAAGAGAATGACTCAGCTTGTGAATGAGCAAGTGAATGACTGAGCTTGTGAATGAGCAAGTGAGTGGATGAATAAGCAAGGGATTGACTGAGCTTGTGAATAAGCAAGAGAATGACTGAGCTTGTGAATGAGCAAGTGAATGACTGAGCTTGTGAATGAGCAAGTGAGTGGATGAATAAGCAAGGGATTGACTGAGCTTGTGAATAAGCAAGAGAATGACTGAGCTTGTGAATGAGCAAGTGAATGACTGAGCTTGTGAATGAGCAAGTAAATGACTGAGCTTGTGAATGAGCAAGTGAATGACTGAGCTTGTGAATGAGCAAGTGAATGACAGCTTGTGAATGAGTAAGTGAATGACTGAGCTTGTGAATGAGCAAGTGAATGACTGAGCTTGTGAATGAGCAAGTAAATGACTGAGCTTGTGAATGAGCAAGTGAATGACTGAGCTTGTGAATGAGCAAGTGAATGACAGCTTGTGAATGAGTAAGTGAATGACTGAGCTTGTGAATGAGCAAGTGAATGACTGAGCTTGTGAATGAGCAAGTAAATGACTGAGCTTGTGAATGAGCAAGTGAATGACTGAGCTTGTGAATGAGCAAGTGAATGACAGCTTGTGAATGAGTAAGTGAATGACTGAGCTTGTGAATGAGCAAGTGAATGACTGAGCTTGTGAACGAACGAGCGAGAGAATAAGTGTGCAAGTGACCGCACATAACCAACACCGGCTATAGTATATCTGCTGCAGCTGTTGTTGGCATAGCCCAGGTAGGAAACCACCGTACGAAAGTCACACACAAAACAGATTTTGATTGCTCAGTGGCATTTCCGTATATCTCGAAACTAGGATAAACGACATTTTTATACATAAAAATACTCTAATTTACAGAACACGGGAATCCAGTCCATTGGATTTCCAGTAGAAAAAGAAAAAAAACACGGAACTCTCGTTTGATATGATTAAGAAGACAAACAACGGACTTCCCTGGACTTCGTCAGCTATTCCTTTTGGTCCTTTTTCTCCTCTTCCTCTGTTTGGCCATTGTCCATTCGTTCGACAAACAATTTGGTCAAGGTAAACGTATAGACAATGACGCATGACCCTTCTATTTTATTTCTGTGCTTCACTCTTTCTGTATTTTTCTATTTATCCCTGGACGAAAGTCTTTTTGTCGTAGTAGGTATGAGTCTTGCTAATGATGTCGCCCGTACAGAGAAAATGAATTGCAATAAACTCCCATCACGTCCTCTCTTTGTACCTTCAATTTTCGTTTTAGTACAAGTCCATCTTTATTTACTTTTCCGCCATCGGTCAAGTTTTGATTAGATTATCTACCGAAGAAAAGATAAAAAAATAAAGGATCCGTGATAAATAATTCGGGTCGCCCTTCGAAACGAAAGACCCCGTGGGAATCGAATAAAATACCTTTATATTAGACAGAAATAAAATGTACGCTGTGCGTGGGTGTATCAAACATCCGTTTTGCACGGGTACTCTCAGGGTAGATAGATAGGAAACATATCAGAAACGAATCATATTCATGCTGGAAAGCATGGCCAGAAGCATCATCTGAAGGCAGCAGGACGCGCCGTTTGCCACCTCATCTGTAGATATCTGAAAAACGTTTCCATTGAATCACCGATGTGTTGCCATGAATCATTTCACCGTCCTGTGAAGAGCGTGCATCACTTCCTGGCTGCTATCACATTTTTGCCGTAGGTGATATATAATTTCGGTCTCCAGTGCCGTGCATACATCACTTCGTCGCAACTGCCGCGCACGCATCGATTCATCGCTAGTGCTACTGATGCCATCGCTTCATTGTTGGTGTCATTCGTGCATCACTTCATCGCCAGTATCAGCCACGCATAACCACATCGTTAATGTCGCTCGTGAATCTCTTCACTGGCAGTGTCATTCGTGCATCACTGCATTTCTAAATATTTTTAAGGGGCCATTCATTCAAGTATTACGTAAGCAGATTTTTAGCCATTTTTGACCCCCCCCCCTCCCTTGTCAGCAAAAGTCAGCAAAACACTGACCCCCCCCCCCTGTCAGTAAAATTTCGTGAGCAGCTTCTTAGAATATTTCATATCTTCAAAAAGGGTGGTTGATGGCATAAGCAACCTTCAAACCCCCCATTGTCATCAAAAGTCAGCAAATCCGAAACCCCCCCTCGATGCTGCCGTAATACTTGAATGACCCCTAACGTCACGCATGCATCACTCTATCGCCAGTGTCGGTCACGCATCACTTACATTGCTAATGTCACGTATGGATGATCATTTCATAACCCGTGCGGCGCATGCCACATCTATCGCTAATGGAACTAGCTATAGCGATTCCTGCCGTTTCTCTTACACGGCGACACATCTGCAATTTACTCCAGATAATTTTGAAAAGTGTAACACGATAAATGCGTCAATGCTAATATAGCGGCGATAGCCTTACCTCGTTCCAGAAGCAATGGGTGTTTTGGAATAATTGGCTTTGGAATTTCCTCTCAGATGGAAAATCCGAATTAGTACTCACTTGGAGCACCAGTGAATTGCGCCTGCCTCCTGTCACCGCTTCCGGGGTCTTGCTTTCCAAAATGGATATGGTTCAACCCCGTACACCACAATAACTTTTATATAAGTTTTTCTTAGAATACCTTTTATGAAACTTTTTCAATAAAACGGAAATGCAATTTCGTTCAGGGGCCGTTCAAGTATTACGTAAGCAAATTTTTTGCCATTTTTGACCCCCCTCCCCCACCTTGTCAGCAAAACGCTGACCCCCCCCCCCCCAGCGAAATTTCGTCATCAGCTCTGCCCCTCTGAATCCTAACTCATATTTTCATAAAGGGTGGTTGATGACGTAAACATTATCCAAACCCCCCCTCCCCCCCTTGTCATCAAAAGTCAGCAAATCGGAACCCCCCCCCCCCCCATCGATGATGACGTAATACTTGAACGGCCCCCCTCATCAGGAAATGTATTAAATCGAAAGCAAGAAAACACAAGAAAGAAGCAATTATCAACATATCAGATCATCGATATCGATTTACTCTCATCGTTATCGATGAGATGAAAACTCCACTCCATTAAAGTTTTTACTTGAAAATTTCATCGCCAGTTCGCCAGTGTTGAGTCATGCGTCGCTCCATCGCCAGTATAAGCCATGCGTCACTAAGTTGCTTACGTCGCGCAAGCATCACTTTACCACCAGTTCTCAGTCACGCTCAAGTTTTCCTTAAGATAAAAAATCACTTGATGAAAGATCAAGTTTCACAAAACTTGAAAGAAACAACCAATCGGTTGCATTTGCTCGAATGTAACCGGTATACTTATTGGGTGAATGTTTCAAGTTTTACAAAAGAGCTTTTATGAAACTTTTATAGCGTAATACCGGTCTTTTTAAGGCTGGGAATACATTATAAAAGTTATTTCATAATACTCGAAAAACGTAACCAATAAGCGTATCTGTTACATTAGATCGAATGTAATCAACAATTGGTTGTTGTTGTTTTTTTCTTCAAGTTTCGTAAAGAGTATTTTATCAAAGTTTTATAGTCTAAATCCCGTCTTTAGAGAACACGTTTTATAAAATTCCCTCAATAAAACGGAACACTGAAATACGAAATTTCTTTTATCGGGAAACGTATTAAAAAAAAATCGAAAACAAAAACACAAAAAAAAAAGGTGGCAATTATCGACAAATCAAACATCTCTATCGATTTACTCTCATCATTATCGATGACGGACCACTCATTAAAGAAAAAAAACCACGCTCGCTCTCATTCACCTTCCCATTAAAGTTTTTACTTTCAAATGTATTGATCCTAATCTCTCAATCATAATAATAAAGATATATATAATTCCTAGAATAATAATAATAATAATGAAGATAATAATTCCTAGAAATATTTTTCCTCCACACACACACACACAGAGAAAAATACTGGTCTCCGCGTTATTTATTTATTTATAATTAGCCCGTCCATTTTTGGCTTCTTGACCGGGCCATGTTTATCATCGCCGGGTCATGCGAATGGGAAACTCGTGTCACGAAACGAATTCATTATTAATTATCATCTCGGGGGGGGGGGGGGTTTCGGGAAGAAATACACCAGACTTATAAAATATTTCCCGTTGAGAGGACAATCATCGACACTATCAACTGCTCGTTCACCTCTCATTTTTGCGACACAACTCTCAGATGACATTATCCTCTCATTATTATCATTTTTATTATTATTATTATTTGGCCTCGTCGGGGTTCGATTACCAAATGAACTTGTTGGACGAGTTTATATCGTAAGCACATACACGAGATATTACGTCAGAGCGAGAGAGAGAGACAACTTTTCGCTTTTTTTTTTCTTAACTCTTACGTAAGTATTCTGAACTTGGGAAGAGAAGAATCGTGAGAAGAAATTCTAAGCGAGTTTATTTTTGGACAGTTGTGTTGTTTTGTTTTCTCTTCGTGAGGAGACGTTTTAATAGCACATATATATATAACCTTTTTTGTGAAGGATATTCAACTCGACATCTATCAGTGTGTTTGTTACGTGTTACTTCCAATACGTTTCCGGTCATATTAGGTTTAAAGGGTTCGTCGGCATTGATTTCGGAATGTTCGCTTCTCGGAAATATTCGGTTGAAATTCTGGAAAAATGAATAATATATTGTTGTGTTTGTATGTTGATTGAAGTTGAATACTTTGACGTGTTCGCACGACAGGAAACTTGAGATTCAGTCTCAACTCGATACTTGCGTGGTTACATGAATCGGGACATGTTCTTGTTTCTTAGGGCCCGTTCAAGTATTACGTAAGCAAATTTTTAGCCATTTTTGACCCCCCCCCCTTGTCAGCAAAAGTCAGCAAAACGCTGACCCCCCCCCCCCCTCTTGTCAGCAAAATTTCGTCATCAGCTCTGCATCCAAACTCATATTTTCATAAAGGGCGGTCGATGACGTAAGCATTATCCAAACCCTCCCCCCTGCCCCCTTGTCATCAAAAGTCGGCAAATCGGAAACCCCCTCCCCCCATCGATGATGACGTAATACTTGAATGACCCCTTACATGCACATAGTACATTGAGAATATTTGTACGGTCGGGGGTATCAGCGGTCTTTTTTTGCCTTTTTTTTGTTTCTTGCAAAATTCTGTTGAGATGTTATTTTTTAGCAAAGTATACATTTTTTCGTGTTGATCGTCGTGGATCTCTAGACCAGCTTTTCTCAACCTGTAGTCCGTAGGCGGAATGGTAAAATTATTCACCCGTTGCGATATTGATATCAGTAATACGTATATACATATGGGTTCAAATAAAACTATACCTTTATGCTTAGGTTCACCATACATCGTCGAGAAGAATGCAGGAAATAGCGATCTTAAATACGGGATATCACTAAACTTTGCCAAAAAGTTGTAATTTATTGTTTTAAATGCAATTTCCTAATTACTGCTTAAGGTTCTAGACAGTGTGGAAATAAAGGGAGGCTTTTGAAATCGCAGTTGACAAAAATGTACAGTAGTTCACGGAAAAAGCATTCAAATGATCTGATGACCACATTACATTAAGAAAAATACGCTAAACTGGGACCTTAAATAATAATTCGTGAAATACGGGACATCGCGGATTGCCATCATCAAAAAAAAAGCATTGTCAAAAGTAGGCACAAACACCGATCGTAATTAAAATTGCTGAAAAATCGCACAAAAAAAACGTTAAACCTGATAAATATGAGATGAATATTTACGATTTTTACCATAATATTATCATAATTTATACTATTATGAAAACGCTGTGTGTGTGTGTGTGTGCGCGCGTGTGCACTACGATTTTGGTAATTATTACAAATTAAAATAAGTATCGCTGAAAAAACGGGACAGATGTATAAAAAAAAAATCGGAACAACAAACATTACAGGTACGTCCCGTAATACGGAACACAAATGATCCGTCCAATTGTTGTTGCAGGCATTTTACTGAAAGGTTAATAAACACTGCTCTAGCCTACTAGGCAAGCTAGGCTGCTTCTGGAAATTTTTCTGAGAGAAGTGAAAACTTTCCAAGAGCAATTCGTCCGATTGTCCATGCATAGCAGAACGAAGTCGATCACCACCCGCAATGAATCAACATTCAGATGTAATACGTAATGTGATAAGGGGCCGTTCAATTATTACGTAAGCAAATTCTTAGCCATTTTTGGCCCCCTTCCCCCCTCCGAACAACAGCAACACCACTTTCCAAAACTTCAGCAAAAGTCAGCGAAACTCTGAACCCCTTCCCCCCTTGTCAGCAAAATTTCGTCATCAGCTCTGCCCCTCTGAATCCCAACGCATATTGGTGGGATAAGAGACGTACGAGGGGGGGTGGGCATGGGGGAGGGGCTCCCGACCCACCCTCTAAGCCATATAAATCGCATAAACGCCCTTGGCCAACACCCCCATAGATAAGAATCTTATCTATAGGGGATGTTGCCTTGGCCCTCGGACCAAATATGGACATGGGCGCTATCTGATGTGGCCTGCCCTCCTCAAACCTAATTTTGTAAAAATGAACTAAGCGGCACATTTTTACAGATCGCTTAAGTGTCCCGTGGTACAATTACAGAAGATATAAGCGGCCCGCGGCACATTTTCAGATCACTTAAATGACCCGACTAGCTTGATCACTCAAGTTACCCGCGGCATATTCTCCGATTATTTTAAGTGATCCACGGCACATAATTACGGATCACTTGAGTGATGCGTGGCACAGTTCCAGATCACTTAATGTGGCACGGGCACATTTCCAGATCACTTGGATTCGCGAAACAATCAGAGATCACTAAAGTGGCTCTGAAGGGCACTTGTCAATAGGGGGAATGCTACTTCAAGTGCCCACAAAGTATCGAAAGGTTTTTTCTCGTTTTTGAGGCACCGAGTAAGATGCCATTCAGAATATTTCATATTTTCCTAAAGGGTGGTTGATGACGTAAGCATTATCCAAATCCCCCGTCCCCATTTGTCAGCAAAAGTCAGCAAATCGGAAACCCCCCCCCCCCATCGATGCTGCCGTAATACTTGAATGACCCCTAAATCCGGTTATTATGCATAATCGCTGAACATTTTGGTAAATTTGATAAAATTTCCCTAAATTTATCACTTTTACCGGCGATTATAGGCCACATAGCGTACTACCAAAGTAGATGGTAAATTTGATAAATTTCCCTAAATTTACCACTTTACGATCAAAGTCTTAATATTTCGTCCACATACCAGTGGAATAAATTCAAACACGTTTTTTTCTGTTTCCTTTCCTCTCTTCTCATCAACGCGAAGCTTTGTTGTAACCCTATGAAAAAAAAATCTCTCTCTACCTCCGTTTATTTCTATACTCCTATTAGTGATTTTTGTTTTCTTCGTATGTGATGTATCCTGCTGTTAAGTACATGTAAGAGCAAAGGAGAACAAGTAGGGAAAAAGAAATCCACTTCGTACCTAGTCTCTTATCTAAAAGTATTATAGATGAGAGAGTATAGTATAAACTGATAAGTACTGTATCTCTTATACTTATCTATTGTACTGTTTTCCTTTCATTTGTCTTTATTCCCTCCCTCTCCTTTCTTCATTTTTCTAACGTGTGGTTAAGTCAGGACAAGGTTTCCACATTCACCGCCGATTCATCAAATAGAGATCATCCGAATTTCTTGCCAATAGCTTGAAAGTGAAGGAGCTGAGTCGTTTTTACCGGCAATTATGCATAGTACCCAAGCATCGTGTCTTTCTTAAACATGATAAATCGTACTATGATAATTCATACATATATTGTATCATTATATCGGGGTACGATCGCAAAATTTGTTAGCATTATGTCGGAGTCCGACTGTATTCATCGCACATGCTACACTCACTTGGACTGGTTTATTTTCATATTCATCAAAATCACCAATTATGCTAGGGTATTATGCATAATCACTGATAAGGGCGATAAATTTCAAGTATTTATCGAATTCACCAACGACACTTGGTTATTATGCATAATCGCAGGTAAACAAAGCGATAATATTTTCAATATTTATCAAATTTACCAACGCCTCTTGGGCAGAAGCGGATTAAGGTCGGTTGAAACCCCTTGGCGCAGACGGAAATATTGAGTCCCCCCCCCACCTTAAATTATAAAAAAAATTTAAAGTTAGAGCTTTTCGGGCCCTTCAGAAGTCGGAGCCCAGGGCACGCTCCCGCCGTTAAATTCGCCTCCGTGGCCGTTACGCATAATCTCGGGTAAAAGTGATCATTTTCTTAGTATTTATCAAATTTACCAAACGACGCTTGCGTTTTGTGTCTTTTGAAAGCACCGTTAAAAGTGATAAATTTTTATCAAACTTACCAAGACGATTGGTAAGTATGTATAATGACCGAATTATGAATAATAACCGATTTATCGCATTTACCTTAACATATAGACAAACATCATGATGGAAAACTCGAGTCCGTTTTTCGGTTGAAATGACCGGTGGACCGAGCCAGCTGCAGCCATGAATGCGATGTCCGTGTTTTATATCGGAATAAATGTGATTCCTCCACGGTGTTAATGAAATTCATGCATCGGTCATTAATATATTCCGTATACCATCAAAAATAACTCAATCAGCGATTCGTGATAACTTTCAACATTTGAGGACAGTGTAAAATTCAAAAACTTAAGAAACGGGCGGAACATTCGCGCAATCACAGAGAAATAGGGAAAAAATGAGGATCACATAAAACAAGGGGTTCTTAACCTTCTTCAGCCTCGACCCGAAATCAACAACAAGATCAACTTCGTGATTAATGAGATTGTTTGTCTTTCAAAATTACGTATTGAGTGCATTTATAACAGAACTGTAACTGAATTTGTACGGCCCATCTCTGGAGCCTATGCGAATCAAGTACGGGCCGTGACCGATAGCTCAAGAGGCATTTTAGTGAATTTTTACGACGCATCTCGAAAGCCACTGCGGATAAAGTTTGGGTCAGAACCACAAGAATCCCTGTCTGTAAGTGAATTTGTACGACCCATCATTAAGCCATATGCGAAACTAGTTTGTGTCATGACCGATTGCTCAATAATCCGTAGCTGTAAGAGGGTTTGCACACGCTCCATCACTGGAGTCTACGGCGAAACAAGTTTGGGTCGTGACCGATAGCTCAAGAATCATCCCTGGCTGTGAGTGGATTTGCACGACAATAATTACGGATAAAGTTTGGGTCATGATCTACGGCTCAAGAATCCGTCTGTGAGTGAATTAGTACGACCACAGAGTAATAATAATATCTTTAGTCTTTATCTAAGTATATCTTTAGTCTATGAGTACGACCCATTTCTAAAGCCTGTGCGAAACAAGTACGGACCGTGACCGATAGCTCAAGAGGCATTTTAGTAAATTTTTACGACGCATCTAGAAAGCCACTGCAGATAAAGTTTTGGTCAGGACCTAAAAAATTCCTGTCTGTAAGTGAATTTGAATGACCGATCTCTAAAGCCTATGCGAAACAAGTTCGTGTCGTGACCGATAGCTCAATAATCGCTAGTGAGTGGGTTTATACGACCCATCACTGGAGTCTATACGAAACAAGTTTTGGTCGTGACCGATAGCTCAAGAATCATCCCTGGCTGTGAGTGGATTTGCACAACAATAATTACGGATAAAGTTTGGGTCATGATCTACAGCTCAAGAATCCCTGTCCGTGAGTGAATTAGTACGACCCACCTCTATGCGAAACCAAATTATATGCGAAACAGGTTTTGGTCGTGACCGGTAGCTCAAGAATCCCTAGCTGTAAGTGGGTTTGCACGACCCTTCACTGGAGTCTATGCGACACAAGTTTGGGTCGTAACCGATAGCTCAAGAATCATCCATGGGTGTGAGTGGATTTATACGACAATAATTACGGATAAAGTTTGGGTCATGATCTATAGCTCAAGAATCCCTATCCGTGAGTGAATTAGTACGACCCCATCTCTAAAGTCAAACAGGTTTGTGTCGTGACCGATAGCTCAGTTATCTCTAGTAAGTGGGTTTTCACGACCCATCACTGGAGTCTATACGAAATAAGTTTTGGTCGTGACCTATAGCTCAAGAATCCCTAGCTGTAAGTGGGTTTGCACGACCCTTCACTGGAGTCTATGCGACACAAGTTTGGGTCGTAACCGATAGCTCAAGAATCATCCCTGGCTGTGAGTGGATTTGTACGACAATAATTACGGATAAAGTTTGGGTCATGATCTATAGCTCAAGAATCCCTATCCGTGAGTGAATTAGTACGACCCCATCTCTAAAGTCAAACAGGTTTGTGTCGTGACCGATACCTCAGTAATCCCTAGTAAGTGGGTTTTCACGACCTATCACTGGAGTCTATACGAAACAAGTTTTGGTCGTGACCTATAGCTCAATAATCACTAGCTGTAAGTGGGTTTGCACGACCCTTCACTGGAGTCTATGCGACACAAGTTTGGGTCGTAACCGATAGCTCAAGAATCATCCCTGGCTGTGAGTGGATTTGTACGACAATAATTACGGATAAAGTTTGGGTCATGATCTATAGCTCAAGAATCCCTATCCGTGAGTGAATTAGTACGACCCCATCTCTAAAGTCAAACAGGTTTGTGTCGTGACCGATAGCTCAGTAATCCCTAGTAAGTGGGTTTTCACGACCCATAACTGGAGTCTATACGAAACAGGTTTTGGTCGTGACCTATAGCTCAAGAATCCCTAGCTGTAAGTGGGTTTGCACGACCCTTCACTGGAGTCTATGCGACACAAGTTTTTCGGTCGCGACCATAGGTTAAGAACCCCTGACATGAAAAAAAAGGAAACAAATACAGGTCGAGCTCATTTCATGCAATACTAATTCCCTCGATTGACATTTCGGAGGTATTTGAAGCCATTACTATCTCTTCCCTAAAACAAAAACAAAAAAAAAATCACCAAGAAGTTCAGAGAATTCACTCATAAATTCCCAGAGCAAGAAAAGAAATTTGTATGGTTTTTTTTACACAAGGAGTAGGGGCGGGCAGAAATAAAAGCATTTTCTACCGAGTTTCCAGACCATAGGGCCCTGTACATTCTTATACCGTACGTGGGTGTATGTAAGTGGTCTGTTTTATATCAGATAATGTTTCCTTCGTTCTTTTTTTGTTTAGGAAGTTTGGATTCCCGAACAGTCGTTTCAATATCTCAAAAAGGGTTCCTCGCTGCCAAATTTTTCTTGCTGTTTCTTCTCTGGGGCGAGCATTGAATTATGGCCTCCGTTAAGCCCGGATGAGTAAAAAAGATAGAAAACAAAATAAAACAATTTCGCCTTAATACAATAAACATGGAGAGAGAGAGAGAGAGAAGAAACAAAAAAGGTTTATTTATTTATTTATTATTGTTTCGATTTCAGCGAATGCTTCTTCTTGTTTTTTTTAATACTAGTCAACGCTGCCATCAAAATAACATAACTTGGAAAAGTGACTGATAGCCCTCTGTATTGTGAAGGGCAAGTATAAATTCGTGATATATTAGTTAGCATATAACTGTCACTGGAATTTCTTCTCATTAATCACGTACAAAAGACACGACGTGAAGGAAACACCTCTCTGGAAATTTATTGCAAGGCAATATAAGCGTTCTTGAAGCAGACTTTTAGTACGTTAGCCTAAAAGGCCGGGACTACGCTATTGAAGTTTGATGAAAGTACTTTTATAAAAGTTGAAAAATGCAACTTTGCAAATGCAATCGATCACCTTATTGGTTGTATTTTTCGAGTTTTATAAATGAACTTTTATCAAACGTTTATAGTTTAGTTCCAGCCTAAGAATGAAAAAAAAAAGCGTTAAGCCGGGATTACGCTATAAAAGTTTGATAAAAGTACTTTTATAAAAGTTGAAAAATGCAACTAATAAGAGCATTTGTAACATTCTAGTAAATGCAATCGACCACCTTAGGGGCCGTTCAAGTATTACGTAAGCAAATTTTTAGCCATTTTTGACCCCCTCCACCCCCCCTGTCTGCAAGATTTCGTCATCAGCTCTGCCCCTCTGAATCCAACTCATATTTTCATAAAGGGTGGTTGATGACGTAAGCATTATTCAAACCCCCCCTCCCCCTTGTCATCAAAAGTCAGCAAATCGGAAACCACCCTCTCCCCCCCCCCCATCGATGATGACATAATACTTCAACGGCCCCTTATTGGTTGTATTTTTCGAGTTTTAGAAATAAACTTTTATCAAACGTTTATAGTGTAATTCCAGCCTAAGAATAAAAAATAATATGTTAGGCCAGGATTACGCCATAAAAGTTTGATAAAAGTTGAAAAATGCAACCAATAAGAGCATTGGTAACATTCCAGCAAATGCAATCGATCACCTTATTAGTTGTATTTTTCGAGTTTTATAAATGAACTTTTATCAAACGTTTATAGTGTAATAAAAAAAAATAAAGAATAAAAGAATAAAAAAAAAAGCGTTAGGCCGGGATTACGCTATAAAAGTTTTATAAAAGTTTGATCAAATCCATTTTATAAAACTTGAAAAGTCTAACCGATAAGGTTATTGGTTACATTCTAGAAAATGCAATCGTTGACCTTATCGGCTGCATTTTTCAAGTTTTATAATAGGACTTTTATCAAACTTTTATAGTGTAATACCGGCCTTAGAGCAACTTCTGATTTTTATAAATACAGTAAAACCTCGTTAAGTCGTCACTCATGTTATCGAGAAAATTATGACGGCTTTAGCGGAGTGACGTCAGTTTAAATGTGAAATATTGTGAAGATCTTTTGTAATTTTGTGAAGTAATATGAAATTTATATAATTATGAATTTAAATTAAAACAGAATTTATAGATTGCAAAAGAAAAAAACAAAAGTTTTACCTTTTTTTGGCTTTTGGTATTTTGCTTATTATGGTAAAACACACTGGTACGCTTATCAGTAATGATACAAAATACGAGGTAACCTCGAACACGGGGACCAATTTCGACCTGAGATGTTCCTGGACAAGACAAAACAGATACTAGAGGGCCTCAATTGGGGAAAAATATATTTTTTTTTTCCAACAATAAGTCAGAAGTGTGTTCCTGGAGCCACTTTGTAGCAATTCTGGACGTGTGGGGTGTCGCATTGTCCTGCTGAAATTGTCCAAGTCCGTCGGAATGCACAATGGACATGAATGGGTGCAGGTGATCAGACAGGATGCTTACTTACCTTTCACCTGTCAGAGCCGTATCTAGACGTATCAGGGGTCCCATATCACGCCAACTGCACACGACCCATACCATCACAGACCCTCCACAAGCTTGAACAGTCCCCTGTTGACATGTAGGGTCCATGGATTCATGAGTTGTCTCCATACCCGTACACGTCCATCAGCTCGAAGCAATTGGAACCGAGACTCGTCAGACCAGGCAACGTGTTTCCAGTCCTCAACAGTCCAATGTCGGTGTTGTCGGGCCCAGGCGAGGCGTAAAGCTTCGTGTCGTGCAGTCATCAAGGGTACACGAGTGGGTCTTCGGCTCCGAAAGCCCATATCGATTATGTTTCGTTGAATGGTTCGCACGCTGACACTTGTTGATGGCCCAGCATTGAAATCTGCAGCAATTTGCGGAAGGGTTGCGCGTCTGTCACGTTTAATGATTCTCGTCAGTCCCGTTCTTGCATGATCTTTTTCCGGCCGCAGCGATGTCGTAGATTCAATTTTTTACCGGATTCCCGATATTCACGGTGCACTCGTGAAATGGTCATACGTGAAAATCCAAATTTCATCGCTACCTCGGAGATGCTATGTCCCATCTCTCGTGCGCCGACTATAACACCACGTTCAAACTCACTTAAATCTGGATAACCTGCCATTGTAGCAGCAGTAACCGATCTAACAACTATGCCAGACACTTGTTGTGTTATATAGGCGTTGCCGACCGCAGCGTCGTACTCTGATTGGTTCCATATCTCTTTATTTGCATACGCATGCTTGTACCAGTTTTTTGGCTCTTCAGTTTAATGCGATGTGCTGAACACGAATTTCACCATGGAAAAAAGCTGGATTGGCTGCGGTTTTCTATGAAATTGCATGTAATGTACATATAATAACACAATACAATAAACTCAGTGACGTATTTACAGGGGAACGTAGCCAGCTATAGGCCAGGGCGGCAAATCCGAGGCGCGAGTGACCAATAAAATAGGCAAAATGGAAGAAGGCGGAGGCCACCATAAATTCGCCTCTGCCCAGAGAGCGAGGAAGAGGTCAGTGAGTGGCAGAACGGGGTGGCCTAGAGAGTATGCAAGCATGTGCTTGACTAATAACATATTTTCCTTTCTCCCCCACCGCTTTTCGTCCTCTCAATCAACTGCCAGTGGGCGGAGTCAGCTTTTGTTCAAAGTCCGATAATACAGGGGGAGGATTTCCCTTTCCCTTCGAGGTAGTTATACGATTATGCCTACAGCATAAATAATATTGAAGAATCAGGCACACCCTAGTTCTGATCTCAGAGATGTCGAAGCGTTCCCGGGAGTTTATTGAAGCATAAATGACAGAAAACAATAGTTTTTTCTCTTCCTTTGTTTATAATTACTATTTTGTATTTGGGGGAAACATTTGTCACTCACGCAATCGGGAAAAAATATTCTTTTTTGAAACAGGTGGCGCTTTCTAGAAGGTTTAGTGATTTCCGCTGTGGCAGAGAAAAATTTTAAAAACAGCTTAAAGTAGTAACAGGGTAATATCTCAAAAGAAAGGCCAATAAAACTTTTTCATGGTGATATTCGTGTTCAGCAGGTCAAGAAAAGCATTCAGGATTGTGCATTTTTTGTGTCGAATGCAATTTCATTGTGCCCCTATTTTGAAATCATCACATCAAACCGAAATGTACAGAGTGATCCTAAGTAAAGTTGCGGTTTCAAAACGCTACTACTACTACTAAACCACAGACATGCACCTCATCCATGTTCCTCTGCGGAACCTCTAACGAATTGGTACATGTTTGAATGTGTGTGCATGTATAGTGAAACTTCCGTGAAGTTTGTTTCTGTGTAATGGTTGTTACGTGTAGTGCTGCCATCTGCAATCAATTTTTTAAACTATGAGTTTTCCCCTCAACTCATAGTGAATGAAGTGTAATGAATGAATAATTGTACCGTTGTAGGCCTGTTGCTCTCTGCGGCGAGACTTTTCAACGGGGAGGTCGGCTGGCATTCGTGCCTCGAAGTTGGGAACCGCAGGAAACCAACTTCAGTCGACCACCACTGAGGCGACGGTGGGGTTTTAACCCGGATCCTCGATATGCGAGTTCGTCACTATGGCCACTCGACCACCACATCGGTTTCAAAACACTGTAAAATATGAACCACTGGCCATAATGACTTGAAAATTTACGTGAATAACTCCTGAAGCGATGGAATATTGTTTGGCGAAGGGGAAAAAAAATTCACCGATAGAGGGCGCGAAACACGGAAATACGCTCGCAGAATGGAAAAAATAGTGGCTTTCCTGGTGATTCAGTGACTGCGTGTGGCAGAGTGAGCTACGTGGTGAGTTAGTGAGTGAGCGAGTGACAGAGCGAGCGACCAGGGGATTGAGTGTATAACAAAGTGAGCAACCTAGTCAGTCGATGATGGAATGAGTGACCTAGCAAGAGTGGTGCATGGCAAAGCGAGGAACGAGTGAGTGAGTAAGTGAGTTACCTAGGGAGTAAATGAGCAACCTAGAGATCAAGTGAGTGAGTAAGTGAGTTACCTAGGGAGTAAATGAGCAACCTAGAGATCAAGTGAGTGACCAGCCTACAGAGAGAGTGATCGAATGACATAGTAAGTGACCTGGTGAGTGAGTGAGTGACCCAGGGAATAAGGGAGTGACCTAACGAGTGAGTGACAGAGAAGGCGACAAATTTAGTGAGCGATAATATGAGCTACCTATAGTGACAGTGACCTAGTGAGTGAGTGAGCGACAGCGAGCTAACTCTGGTGACAAGCTGGTTTCACTGATTCATTCGCTCACTCTCGCTCGGTCATTCATTCACTCATGTCGAACTGATGTCGCTTAATTTTTTATTGGTGAATTTTCCCAGGGATGAATTTTCCATTTGGTGAATTGCTGGTAAGTGAATTTTCCGGACATGCTGAGAAATATCACTATCGTCAGTTCAGCGTAACCCCCTCCCACCCTCTCCAACCCCGACAATGGTTGGTGGCGCACAATTTGAGAAACACGGACCTACAGTATTGGAAAGTGTCAAAGAGAAAAGGAATCATTTTGCGCTGTCTTCGTTATCTTCTTCCGATTCAAGTCACCGACTTGCGGGTAGCAGGCAGTAAATCGCTCATCGATAGTCCAGAATTGTTGTCGGTTCGCTCATGTCCATGTCTCCGTTATCATTAAAGAACTACTCATACGACAGACAAAGTGACTACAGCCGATTCAAAGGCAATATATACAGATTGTTTTTCGTTTTGTTTTTTTTTAATTGCCATCATGAATCGTTTTTGTAAATCCTCCGCCAAGTGTCGGAAATTCCATCACAGGGTCAGATCCGAGGACATCGCTGTTCGCTCGCCACATTGAAGAAAGACCATGGCTAAAAAGAAAGGAGGGAAGAAGAAGAAAGGTGGAGACGACGCCAAGAAGGTCGCCGAGGTAGAATTCAGCGAGAAGGAGATGCTCGCTGACAAGCAGGACCTGCTCCAGAACCACGTCAACAACCAGTCGAACGTCTGCGACGAGCTGCAGAAGGAACGCGACGAACTCCGGGAGATCTACGAGAGGGAAGTCGAGCACAAGGACGCCATCATGAGTCACCTGCGCCGGACCCTCGACCACGAAATGCTCAAGTGCAAGGACACCCGGGAAGAAATGGACGAGATCATCGCCCAGCACAAGCCCAAGAAAGAGCGGCTCGCCCACGAGATCCAGGCGCTCGAAGACGAGCTCAACAACACGAAGGAGAGCCTGACCAAAGAGAAACGCGAGATCGTCGGCAAGCTGACGCTGCTGAAGGAACTGCGCCTGCAGAAAGACGGCCTAATGGCGACGCTGCAGGAAGCCGAGGAGAGGGTCCGCAGGAACGCCGCCGAGTACAAAGAACGGCTGCGGAACCTGGACTGCAAGCACATGTTCGAGAGGGAGAAGTTCCACAGGTGCCTGCTGGACAAACTGTCCGAAACGAACGACCGCTTCATGGAGGGAGCCAACGCCAATCTGACCTACGTCATAAAACGAGCCCTGACGGAGAGCCTGCACACCAGCGAGCAGCTCAGGAAGAAAGCCGACCTGGGTCTGGAGCTCCAGAACGAGAACGTGAAGCTCCGCGAGCAGGAGATGAACCTGAAGCTGCAGCTGGACCTGGAAAACTCCAGGGACAACACGCTGGCCGTCAAGATACAGGAGCAGGAGTCGATGATGAGCAGCCTGCTGGTCGAGTACAACAGCCTGGACGGACAGGCCGGCCCGTCGAACACGTTCCAGTCGATGGAGACCATGGCCGAGATGACCGACGACCTCCAGAAGGAGTTCCTCCGGGTCGAGTTCAAACGCAAGGACATGGAAGCTGAAAAGAAACAGCAGGACGCGTTCCTGATACCTCTGAGGGAATCCGTCGGAAGGCTGAGGCGGAGCAACTCCCGTCTCCTGGACGTGGTACGGAAGGCCGAGCGGGTCTTCAGGAGCGAGGTCATGGAGAAGGTGCTGGAGTCCAGAGACGATGGCGAAGGGTCCTCCTCCTCTGGACTGCGGTCGGCTAGGAACGAACTGCTGCGGCAGTTCGTCGACATCCTGCACACTGCGACGACGATGTCTAGGTACGATTCGGGTCTTCAACTGGACAAAATGGCGTCAGCTGGCACTGTTGGCGATGGTGGTGGAGTTAAATATAAAAAGAAGTTCTTTATCTCTCGTTTGAACTAAAAATTCCAGTCTTTTTTTCCGACTGGGAATGTATTATTTGGCTAAGAATCAAAATACTAAAAAAGATGCTTAGATTTTGTTCAAGGAGAGTTTCTTATTGGTCCGAAGTATTTTGAGGGGGGGGGGGCCTGGAATGTGTGTCGTCTGACCTTGAAACTTGATTGGTGGCAACGGGGGAGGGGGGTCTCAACTGAAATGAGATGCAGTGCATACCCCTGTCGTCTGACGCGAACAATACCCTGGTGTCCGGGGGGGGGGGGAAGATGGCACAACTCAGCACCTACTACAGATAGAAAGTCCTCCGCACGGGTTTGCAAATTTCATCTGAACGTCATGAGAGCAGTCCGGTAGAACTACCTACCACGTTTGCCACATTTTTGAACCACAGCATCCTCATACCCCCCCCCCCCCCCACACACACACACATCCTGGTACAGGGTCCTTGGTTAGGATCTTTTATCTTTTGCGGGGCACCCAGAACACACTTTCACGGGCCCCTTTATGACGAATTTATGCATGAGAAAAAAAATGAGAGGGGAATCGTCCCGGGCCACAAGACTAGAGCCCTGTCAGCCCCGCTCTTGTCGGGGGCCATGGACATCCTATTTCGTTTCTTCTTATTTTGGCGTACAATCTTGCGGGTTGGCTCACAAATACAGCACGCTGATTGGATGTGGGCATAGAAATCGCCAACTCTGTGTCTGATCGTTTTTTTTCCTCAACAATGATACTAGCAAAGTTTCTAGCACGTCCATCTGATGTTTTTTCTCCCCGGAATTTTATATAGTGAGGATGGAACAGCGTGCGGAGGCCTTCTATCTCTTGGAGGTGCTGCACGACTCCTGTCTATCGCCGAGGAGCAAATCACCGCCGAATGTGCGGGAAGTGTGAATGTGTACCTAACAGTCTTGAGTGCGTATCTAGAGTTGTGCGTGGATTTTGCTATATTGTTGCCATCTATTTCTCGAACGGGATCCGGAAGATCCCCCTCATTGACGTTCCGCCCCGAACATTTCACTCCGGAAAAAGCCAAGTGAGTGGGCGAGTGGTCATATGCGTGAATGGGTGAGTGACCGTATGGATGATTAAGTGAGCGGCCGTATTAGTGACAAAGTGAGTGGGTGAGCGATCGTATGAAAGTCACTCGCTTGGTCACTTGGCCACTCACTTGAGCCCTTCCAGGATGTAATGCGAAGGTGGGGGTGGGGCAAATTTCCGTAAACCGGCTTTCACATAAGGGGTCATTCAAGTATTACGTCAGGATCGAGGGGGGGGGGTTCGGATTTGCTGACTTTTGATGACAATGGGGGGTTTGAAGGTTGCTTATGCCATCAACCACCCTTTTTCCTTTTTGAAGATATGAAATATTCTAAGCTGCTGACGAAATTTTCTGTCAAGGGGAAGGGGGGGGGGGAGGTCAGTGTTTTGCTGACGGGGGGGGGGGTCCTCCTATCGCCAAGGGTAATTTACTACCGAGTGAGTTGTGCTAGAAGTGTGAGTGTGTGTACCTTACAGTCTTGAGTTCGTATCTAGTGTTGTGTCTTATTTTTCAGCGCTGGCATCTATACTTCAAATATCGAGTGAAGTGTAATAATGGAATATTTTCGTTCCGTTGTAGGATCTGTTGATCTCTGCGACAAGACTTTTTTAACGGGAAGATCGACTCGCATTCACGATTCGAAGTTGGGAACCACAGAAAACTAACTTCAGCCGGCCAACACTGTGCCGTGGGAAAATGTTTGTTTTCGGGAGGCACTGACTGCGCTCATAGTGGGGGGGAGAAGAAGCGCGCTGTCCAATCATTGCGACTAGGAAGAAAAAAATTCATAGGGGTGTAGAGGAAGAGATGTCCGCACACATAGTAAAACAGGAAGAGAACAGAGTAAAATGGCCAAAGGGGTTCTGAAATATATCTTCACGTGGTGATGATGATGATGATCCCTCCACAGAAGAGGAGACAAAAAGGGGGGGGGGGGAACGGACCATTCACAACAGATAGTGAAAATCAGCAGATCGAAGTGAAAACAAGCAGGTTCGTTCACGTCGCGCACCTCGTTGAGTGGCCTCTCCCTTTCTCTCCGTCGCCTTGCTTTCTCCAGTGTGTTTCATCATTTGATCATTTTTGCCGCACCACGGTCATTTTGTCTGCACACGAGTACTAATTAGACCAGGACCTGCAATTTATTGCCGATTCCGAACGGCAGCCTTTTTTTTATAGGCAAACCGAGGGGTCGGTGCGCCAAGCCTTCGGTGTGGGACTCTCCCCCCCCCCCCCCTGCGGTAACATCTGTTGTACCCCTGTATCAAGAAAGTTACTGGCAAAAATGGACCGAGGGGGGCATCGAACTCGCGACGCCTGTAAACCATCTTTTGGTGCTTTAGGAGAGAAACTTAATGACCTGGACTACCGCGCCCCTCTCGAGTATGTGCGATGTACAACAAATCTATACAATTGTTTTCGCCACTAGTCCCAATTATACACTCCTGTACCTCTTGGTCACCGCACTATGTGCGCGGCCTAAGAGCGGAAATTGTAAGAAAATTGGAATATATTTCGCAAGCATCACATCAGAACGTTTCATTAGACTCACGGGCAAGCACTCAGCTTCATTCTGACTGCGACGTTTGAACTTGAGGAGGCGTCTTTTTTTCCGCTAATCAACCGGGAATTAAGATTTGGTATCCAACCCAAGTGGGATTCCCGACCAGTGTGGATATAGTGATCAAATTATATTTATCATCTGAGAAGACGACACCCATAGTGTGTCGAAATGCATTAGAGTTTGATATTAAAAGCGGCAGAAATTCTGAAAGCATCAGAAACGGTAAAAATACTGAAAGCAGCGAAAGCGGCTAAAATTCTGAAAGCAGCAAAAACCGCAGAAATTCTGAAAGCAGCGAAAGCGGCTGAAATTCTGAAAGCAGCAAAAACCGCAGAAATTCTGAAAGCAGCGAAAGCGGCTGAAATTCTGAAAGCAGTGAAAGCGACTGAAATTCTAAAAGCAGCAAAAACGTCTGAATTCTGAAAGCAGCAAAAACCGCAGAAATTCTGAAAGCAGCAAAAACGTCTGAATTCTGAAAGCAGCAAAAACGTCTGAATTCTGAAAGCAGCAAAAACGTCTGAATTCTGAAAGCAGCAAAAACCGCAGAAATTCTGAAAGCCGCTGAAATTCTGGAAGCAACAAAAGCTGCTGAAATTTTAAAAGGAGCGAAAGCGACTGAAATTCTGAAAGCAGCGAAAGCGGCTGAATTTCTGAAGGCAGCAAAAGAGGCAGAAAAAACGGCAGAAATTCTAAAAGCAGCGAAAGCGGCTGAAATTCTGAAAGCAGCGAAAGCGGCTGAAGTTCTGAAAGCAGCATAAGAGGCAGAAATTCTGAAAGCAACAAAAGCAGCTGGAATTCTGAAAGCAACAAAAGCAGCTGGAATTCTGAAAGGTGCAAGAGCGGTAGCAATTCCGAAAGCAACAAGAGCGGTAGCAATTCCGAAAGCAACAAGAGCGGTAGCAATTCCGAAAGCAACAAAAGCCGCAGAAATTCTAAAAGGTGCAAGAGCCGTAGAAATTCTTAAAGGCGCAAGAGCGGTAGAAATTCTGAAAGCAACAAAAGCCGCAGAAATTCTAAAAGGTGCAAGAGCGGTAGAAATTCTGAAAGCAACAAAAGCCGCAGAAATTCTAAAAGGTGCAAGAGCGGTAGAAATTCTGAAAGCAACAAAAGCCGCAGAAATTTCGAAAGCAAAAAAAACGGTAGAAAATCCGTAAAGGGCAAAAGTTCGTTCTGAAAAAGGCAAAAACAAAAATTCACTTGGGATCATGAATGTTGGTGACTTCATAATCGTTTGCGTTTTGAAAAGTGTTCGAAATAATTTTTTTTCACCTTCAAAATGTTGGACGCCCGATTCTGTATTTGAAAAAGTATTCTCTGCCATCTATCTTCAAAACTTTAAATTAAAAATCAGCAGAATAAATACCCGAGAGAAATAAGATTTTCCCACGCTTTCGCGTCCATTAAATATTCATTCTTCCTTCTTCTATTTAAAGATAGACAACCGAAAATCGATCCACGACAGCAGAAAAAAAAAGAATCGGGAAGAGAATCGCGATCATGAATCATGAGCAACAAGTCTAGAATCAATTAATCACGTTTGAGAAAGAGGTGAAATCAAAATAGAATGAGACCATTACAAAAAGAGTAAAACCGCGTTTTAATCACTCATTAACTGATTGTAAAAACCGGGTTTTTTTTTTTTTTTCAATGGAAGTAAATCGAACAGAAAAGAATTTTCTATGAGAAGCTATTAGCCATTATTTTATATTTGGCTATTATATATATATATTTATAAATTGGTGTGTTTATCCCTCGCCGAAGTGGGTTTTAAAAATCCCTTGGACTTGACTGAAATCCAACTTTTTGTATCGGGCGATTTGGCGGGTTGCCCATTAGGCCACGGCCTATCGTCCGTCCGCGAATTCAATTGCCTCCTCGTGGATGAGGCTAGTCAAGGATGTCTTCTTATTCCCCCCAGTGTTGAAGATTAATGAGACTTTCACTCAGCCAAACAGTCGTCCGGCGGATGATGATTCTCTCTCTCGCTTGGCGTTTGGTCATCATCCATGTTGTTGATGGTGATGAATTTAGACCCGGAGAAGACACTTTATAGAAATATATATATATATATATAAATGGTATATATATATATATATATATATATATATATATATATATATATATATATATATATATATATATATATATATATATATATATATATATATATATTTTTACCCCCTTCACTATATTGCTAACAATTTTCTTTTTCTTACCCCGTAAATATATATATCCATGTTGTTGTTATAATTGCCACTTATGCAAATACGTCTCTAAATTCGGATATAAAGATGGAGATGAGAATACAATAATAATAATAACAATAAAATAAATGCAAAAAATCAAATGAAGAGGATTTTTTTTCCTCTGGGGCAATGAAAATTTTGGACGGGATTTGTATTTCTTCCCGTTTTGGGGAAAAGAAAATGATGTGGGTTTTTCTTTTTCGATGAAATGCCTTTTTTTTTGTGTTTGTCTGTTCTGAAAGGAACACACACAGGAAACATTATACACTAAGCAACGGGTCGATGGTTCTCAAATGCTTTCTGAATATTTATTTATAGTGTATTCGGAAAGACTCGATTTGCACTTGTTAGGTTTCTCCCGGCCTTGTATTGGAAATTAGTATTTATACACATACAGGGGTTGGCGCTGGAACTTGGGGTTTGAGGATACTTGAGTATTTATATATATACTAGGGGGGCTCTGCCCCCCTGCCGCCTTTGGCGGCCAACCCCCCCCCCCCCCCACTTCTCTCCCGGACATATCTTGTTTATTTCGTCCCACTTCATCAGCGTGCTATGGAAAAGGGGAAAGGGACGTGTGAAAGCACCAGCCTACTGAAGAAGCGAATTTTAATGAAAATAATAATAAAGCAACAAAAAACAAATGAGATTCATCAAGTATCCCCAGAAAACTTCCCCATGGGGGTCCCCAGATTCAATTCGCTGAATTTCAGTGGGGCCCCACACTGGATATATCTTGGGCTACCGATGTGTTGCAAATTTTACAATGTTAAACCACGGAAATCAATGAGATACATTCAGGGGCACCGAATTACAACCTGCCAACATTTCCATGAAGCCCTGACCTGCAAGCTTGTCGGACACCCCCGTGTGAGAATTTTTCAGTTTTATCAATTTTACAACGAATAAAATCCAGGGCCCCACATCCAGTAGCGGGGACACAATACGCAAATTTTTAGTGGGGCCCCAGACTGGCTATATCTCGGGTTTCGGCTGTGGCAAATTCTACAACAGAAAAGAATGAGATTCATCCAGGGCCCCCAAAATCAAACCTGTAAACATGGGGCCCCCCGACTTGGAAGCTTGTCGGTCATCCCCCGGTGCGAGTGCCATGAAAAATTTTCATTTGTATTCGTTTTACCAACGAATAAAATCCAGGACCCCCCAACCAATTACCCGGGACACCAATTCGCATACTTTTGGTGGGGCCCCAGACTGGATATATCTTTTGCTTCCGCTATCGAAATTTTTCAACGTTAAAGCAGCAAGAAAACAATGAGATCCATCAAGGGCCCCTGGAAATGAAAACTTTTTACTTATACGTGAAATCTTCCCCGGGTACCCCGACCCTGTGTTGGGAGCACTGCTGTTGTGTGTGTATATTATACATATATATACCTCTCGGCATGGACCTCCCCCCCCCCCACAAAGGAAGGGCTGACAGGGGCCACAACGATTCTTATCGCTTTTTGATTTTTCACACTATAAATTAATCACAGAGGGGCCCCTGAAAAGCTGGTTTGGGGGATCGAAATCTAAATTCCAGCCTAAGGGCTCTGCTGTAGGATGTAGGAGCCTCTTGGTACATGCACATAACATGGTCCCGATGGGTCAAATGGGTACCGATATGTGAATATCGACCCAATATCGATATATGATATCATATCGATATATGAATATGAATGTACGATATATGAATATGAATGTACGATATATGAATGTGAATATCGATATATGAATCGAACCCACTTCCGTAACAGATTTCCGTCACTCAAAAATTTCACCCACTTCCGTCACTCGGTTGCTTAGCAACAGGCCCTTTTCGAGTTTGTTTGTGATTTTATATTATAGAATAGATATACCAATATATTTTGACTGTAAATTATTATATAAAGGGTGGGCAAAAAGTCCGTAGAAACTTTAAAAATGAATTAGAAACAGGAAAAATAACAAATAAAGAACGGTTTGCAGGGTTAGCATCACTAGGTTACGGTAATTTTTTTGACGGGGAAAGAAAAAAAAACTCAAAACAGCCGATAGATGGCGCTGGCACGTGCGACTTTGGTGGGAGTATGCAAATGAGACGGTTATAAGGACTATCGAATCTCTCTTGTAATATCGAAGAGGGGCGCAAAACTGTTCTCTTCTCACCGGGCCCTTTAATGATTGAGTCCGGCCCTGGATAAGCGGTGGCAGTTTTGGATTTTTTCTTTTTTAATTCTTGGAAGCCGAAATCTGATTCTTATAACCGATGATTTTCCTACGTTAAAACATAGGTGCTGATAGACTTGATAGGCTGGGAAGGGCACGATAATGAAAACTGGGGGGGGGGGGGGTCCCCATGATGATGATGATGATGTCAATTCATATACATGTCCGTAGAAACTTTAAAAATGCATAACAACCGGAAAAATAACCGAAATAAAAATGCTTTGCAGGGTTAGCATCGCTAGGTCACGGGAACTTTTTTGCGACAGGAAAAGAAAAACAGCTGATAGGTGGTGCTGGTACGAGTGACTTCAGTAGATATATGCAAATGAGATGGTTAGACGAACTTGCGCTCCTAATCCAAAATCAGTTCACCGTTGTATACTGTGTATGTGGACCTGCTGCACTCTGCCGTTGATGGATTTGTGACTCGCCTGCAATGTGTTATCCCCTGTGGTAGTGGTGGTCATGTGGAACACATACTGCCGTAATAAACGATTTACAGGCATTCTGTTCGTTATTTGCGTATCTTTTCTTTGACTTGTGTACGTCAGCGCCACCTATCGGCTGTTTTTGAGGGGTTTTTTTTTTCCTGTCACGGAAAAAAAATTCCCGTGACCTACCGATGCTAACCCTGCAAACCGTTTTTTATTTCGATTTTCCCAGTTTTTATGAATTTTTAAAGTTTCTACGGACTTTTTGCCCACCCTGCATACGTTACTGCCAAAATCCGGAATCGACCCGGCCAATGTCCGAATTTCGGGCTTTGACCAGCCAGTTCGCAAAGTGGCCAGATAGCCCCGGCCAAAGTCCGATAACGTCCGGGCCATCGCCAAGTAATGCATATTTTTTTCGTGGCAATTATGTCCACGTTAGCTATGGCAACCCATCAAACCGCAGTCACGATGCGATCTCACCCCCCCCCCCCCACTTCAAAATTTGACAGTAAAACTGTCTATATTTTATTCTTTTTATAGTTTTTTCTCTCAAATTTCTCTTTTTTGTTGCTCTAGTCACATGGAGGTAATCCATTACAGCTAATATATATATAGCCATTAGGGCTAGCCTGATTAATCGATTAATCGGGTCGGTAAATGGATCATTTGTTATAATCGCAGTTAAAAATTTTAGTTTAGTTAATATCGACTCGATCAATTTTCGATCAAAATTCGATTAAAATTTTTTACTGAGAGTATAATTTTACTTGATTTATTTCCTCTAAACCGATTAAATGTCTTAAATTATGTTCCTATACAAAACATTTCAGATAACTGACCGTGTTTCAAAATATTTGGATCAATACTTTGATCAAATGTTTCGACATGACGAAACACAAGTCGATTCAACGAAAACTAGTCATGATTACTAAAAAATTACTTATTTAAAAAAACTAAAAGATCCAAGTTATACAAGAAATTCCAGTATGTGACAAGCATGTTCACATACTGGTTCGTCCCCCTTACGCCAGAGACTTGAATGTGCAAATTTTCACTTTTGGGTTTAGGGGTCATTCAAATATCACGTCAGCATCGAGGGGGGGAAGGGGGTTTCCGGATTTGCTTTGATGACGGGGGGGGGGGTTTGAGGGTTGCTTACGTCATCAACCACCCCTTTTTGAAGATATGAAATATTCTAAGCTGATGACGAAATTTTGCTAACAAGGGGGGTCAGCAAATTGGTTAGTGTTTTGCTGACTTCTGCTGACAGGGGGGGGGAAGGGGGTCAAACATGGCTGAAAATCTGCTTACGTAATACTTGCTTACGTCCCGGCCGATGCAGCAATTTTTTTGCCGCTGTGGTGGTCGAGTGGTTATAGTGACTGACTCGCGATGCGAGGATCCGGGTTCGAACCCCACAGTGGTGGTCGGCTGAAGTTGGTTTTCTGTGGTTCCCAACTTCAAGGCGCAAATGCGAGCCGATCTCCCCGTTAAAAAGTCTCGCCACAGAGAGCAACAGACCTACAACGATAAATCATTCAATCATAACACCTCACTCATAGTTAGAAAAACTGGTGGCAGATGGCAGCACTATACATGACAAGCATTACAGAGAAACAAAAAAAACTTCACGTCAGGTTTCACTACACGTACACGCACATTCCCGCATGTACCGATTCCTTGGGGGTTCCGTGGGGTGAGGGGTGTAGCAGTAGTAGGTAGGGCCTCCAAAATATGGCTCGGGATCCATGATGTTCTTAAGTCAGTCACCTCGTTGGGCAATTTGCCTGTTGTTCGTTGTATTTGTATTTGAATGGACCCTTATCAGCTGGTTGGATCACTTATTTTGCTAAGTTTTGCCAAAAACGTGCAAATGTGTATCCCCACTATTGAAACACATTTTCGGAGAACAACATCCATAGATTAACATGGGTAGAGTAAACATTCAAAAGTCGTTTTCCACGTTCTAGAAGAATCTGCTCATTCATGTTTCTGGCAAAGAGGTGCGATATTAAATAGCTTCGAGCAGGGGTGGTCTTCATTTGTTATTCTATTTCTATATTTATTTATATTCATTCATTGGATAGATGCATGAAATGAATAGAATATGGGTTTTGTAGCATCAATTAATAGCCGCTGTGGTGGCTGAATGGTCATAGCGACGGGCGAGGATCCAGGTTCAAATCCCACCGTCACCGAAGTGGTGGTCGGCTGAAGTTAGTTCTGCGAGACGATCTCCCCGTCAAAAAGCCTCGCCGCAGAGAGCAACAGCCCTACACACACACAACGGTGTAATTATTCATTCATTCCACTTCACTCACTATGAGTTGAGAAAAAAACTCATAGTTTAAAAAAAATTCATTGCAGATGGCAGCTCTACACATGGCAAGCATTACACAGAAACAAACTTCACGGAAGGTTCATTATATATATTCACACACACACACACATTCCACCATGTACCAATTCGTTAGAAGTTCCGCAGAGGAATATGGACGAGGTGCATGTCTGGTTTATATTAGTAGCACCAATTAATATTACATAATTATCAAAACTATGTTTGCTATGAATGAATATTCGATTAATCGATTAAGATTTTTTGATTAAACAGTTAAAAATTTTAATCGATTCTCCTAATATTTATGTATCACACGTTGGCGATGAAAAAAAAATGGATTTGGCGCCTGCTCGACCGTCAATGTTTTTGTTATTTTAGTAACCATACAACCCCTTGTAGTATGAATGACATACCTGAGGTCTACACGTTATTTGATTACTTTTCTAATTGAAAGTATGCCTCCAACCAGAGAAGGGGTCCCAAGGTGACGTCTTCAAATAGTTTTGAAACAATTAATATTGATTCTACTCATTTAAATCAACACCACCTATAGAACAAGGCCTCGGCACGAAGCTCGTGACGTCACTGAAGATGGCCATTTCCCCTATTGCCATTGGATACAGCAGGCCTACGCAAGTACGCATGCTGTATATCTTAATATCCAATGGCAATAGAAGAAATGCACTTCTCTCTTCATTGACGTCATAAGCTTCGTGCGGAGGCCTTGTCCTGTAGGTGGTGTTGTTTAAATATGCACAAAAATAGGGGGGGGGGAATCAAATTATTATGGGGGTACTTGAAAGAAAAAAAAAGGGAATATAATACTTTTAACGCCGCCAATAGAGTCCAAGAAAGAATTTGAAAATCCCGGCAACGTTAGAGTGACGTCACTAAAACAACACATGATCAGGTGCACCTAAGACGCCTTCACATACTGTATTAAGGGGTTCTAGGCAGGGTCGTCTTAAGAGCATCATGGTTCCCCGGGCCAAGTGGTTTTTTTTAGGCCCTAACTGGTAAATTCTAGTAAATTTTAATCAGATCTGATTTCTATGAGGCCCTTTCATTCTTGAGGCCCCCGGGCCGTGCCCGGGTGAGCCCATGCGTTAAGACGGCACTGATTCTAGGTACACCCATAGATATAATATAGCACACGCGCATACAATAATTTCATCGGTCAATGTTTCGACGCATTAGATAGATGAAAATCTCTTTTATATCGATGTAATTATTTCATGATAATATATACAATTATGTACTCTTTTTTTTTTAATTATACTATAGGTTGTCGGAAGAGTAAAAATAACAATAATAATGTCTCTATTATATTTATGTTACGAAACCACACACACTTAACATTCGTTTCCCATTTTTAACGCATATCAAAAAGTCAAGCGTAATTATGGGCCCCATGAAAGATGGGCATTATGCTATGAAAGATGTGTACAAGGGGTTTAGCACCATTAATTGCGCTAAGTAAGAGACAGGTGAAAACAAATGATAATTATGATAATTATATCTTACCTCGATTTCAAATTCTGGCGATTGTTCAAGAACTTTTCAAAGCTTTTGACTTCATTTTTAGATCGATCCGCCACTGCCCCCCCCCCCACCCCATAGTGGTCCAAAAAACGAAATTAGTTGTAATTATGTATTGTATTACTGTATATTATCTATTGTACTTTTTCCTTTTGTATATTTTTTTCTTCCCCCTTCCTTTCTCCGGCGTAGGTTAGGTTAAGGGAAAGGTTACCATATTTATCGCCAATTCGTTAAATAGAGATAATATAAATTTCTTGCCAAGCCTTGTACTTGAAGTGGTTAATGAAGTTTCAGTATCGGGGGTAGAAAAAAACCATGAGTGTGTAGGAAAATATTTGGTGCATCTCGGGATGTTGTTTATTTTGTTGCCACATCAGGGATGTGCACACAATCTTAGGACCGCGGGCCAAATGCGATCCACCGAAGAATTTCATCGGATTTGTTTCGGATAAAAAGTATCAATACACACACACAACACGATAAATACCAACACTGACCATATTGCGTTCAGAAAAATGAGGGAAATCGGAATCCATACCAGGGCCGTCTCAAGACCGTCATGGGCCCGCGAACCAAGTGATTTTTGCGAGGCCGTACCTATTAAATTCTCGAAAATTTCAACAAGATCTCATTATACGAGGCCCCTTCTTCGCTTGAGGCCCCCGGTGGGCACATGCGTTTAAGACGGCACTGATCCGTACTAGATATATCACCAACTATCATTTAAACCCATCAAATACAAGTAAAGTTGCTAATTTCAGATAAAAAATTGCCGAATACAAAGGAAGTTGCCAGTTACAGCGAAAAACTGTCAAAGGCGAGTAAAGTTGACGATTACAGCCAACAAAATTGTCAAAAGGAAGTAATGATGCCAATGGGCGCAATTCATGGTACTGAATCCCCTTGCACATCTTTCATATCATAATCTCACCTTTCATGGCTCATCTTCAACGGAAAATGTATCAAAGGCAAATAAATTTGGTAATTACAACCAAAGCAAATTATCAAAGGCAAGTGAAGTAGCACAGGTTGGAGATGGCTGAAGTAGAAGCTGACCACATTTCCTCGAAAAAAATACGGGTTAAAAAATCCGGGATTACAAATACGAGTCACAGCCAATTATCACCGAAAGGGATTCCATAAGAAAGCAAAGGTACCCAACTATGTATTGCTAAAATCACTGAAAAATCGCTAGTGGCGGGAAATGAAACACTACAGCAAATGGACAATGAATTCTACGAAATACCGTATTTTCCCAGCATTAACCTGCATGTCGGGAAACAGCGAGGAAGACCAGCATGCCGGGAATACCCGTATTTTCCAGCGTGGCGAAAAATTAGTCGCAGATCTTTCAATTCATTTCATACCGTACAACGCCCAGGCTCTATCGATTATTGCCCATTGCCCGGATGAGGGGCTGGACAACCAACACCGTCTACAGCAGCAGGCAGGCAGGCCTCCGCGCGAAGCTTTGACGTCACTGAATAAGTCCATTTCACCTGTAGCCATTGGATATAAGCGGGCCGACGAATGTGATATCTTTTTTATTGCAGTGTATCTAAGTGGGATGGACTTCTTCAATGACGTCACGAGCTTCGCGCGGAAGATTTCTGCTATAGATGGCGTAAGCCTAGTTACGGCCCTGCATCTGGAATCGGTTTGTCCAGCGAACACAAAGAAAGTTTGTGCACCCACGAACGGATTAGAACCTCTGCAGGGGGGACGTACGTTGCAATATTGGCGCTCTAGTGAATACGCGCCTAAACACGACAAATAAGTGATATTAACATGTATCTTATCTTTCGTCGCAACTATCGTAATATGTATAATATGAGTTGATAAGATCATTTTAATTCTTGATTTCAATATAGAATAATAATTCAAGTTGGCTCCGTTGAAAATACGTGAAAGAAAACAGGGAATTTTCACATAAAATATTGGGTATTGCGTAACAATTACTGGACGTACGCTACGCTAGGCAGAGGGAAAACTTTTGTTCAGTGGTCAAAAACACGGGAAACTGACTAGGGCCACTTTTTATGGTCATTCGATATGAAATGAGTGAAAAGATATAGGCTGACCATATTTCAGGGCCGTAACTAGGGCGTGGGGGGGGGAGTTAAATTCTGCCTAAATTCTGCTCGGGTGACAGAATTTAAGGGGCGGAAGTTTTAGGTGGGAACAAAGAACACCATTACAAGATTACAGCACCATTGCAGCTGAATGAGATGCCTTAAGAATAGGGTGACCATACGTCCAGTATTTACAAAATTATTATATCCCGTATTTATTACAAAATTATCGAATTTTAAAATTGTAGAGGGGCGGCAAAATAATGCTTGCCGCGTGTGACTGTACCGTGTTTGCCCCGGGCGGCAAAAGTCCTAGTTATGACCCTGGGTTACACACACACACTGTGTTCCAAAGGGAATATAAATTTCATTGCCACAGTCAGACGTGTTTCGAAGTTGGATTTTTTTTCCAATTTCAAAATCCATAAAAAAAACCCCCAAAGACAGAATATGATATGACGTGAAACAGATCATACAGATATTTTTAATACCACTAGCTCAATGAGATGCTTTAAGAATAAGGTGACCATACGTCCCGTATTTATCGGGACAGTCCCAGATTTTTCTGTTTTTTTTGGGCGTCCCGACTTTTCAGCAAAAGTGTCCCGGTTTTTACACGAAGCTTACTTGAATTTTTATTCTTTAATGAAGTCAAAGAATGAAATTATTTTCCCACTCATAAATTATGTTATGATCATTACAATTATTAAATAAGAATATTAATCTCTCACATTTGTCTTGGTGAACACTTTATTTCCTGGAATTCGTTTAAATCCACTGCAATTTGCAGTAATGCTTTATTTCACGCCATTTTGGTTTTTTTTAGTCATTTCTCCAATATTTGCCAACTTTGTTTACTTTTGGAGTCATAATTGGCGATGTCCCGTATTTTCCCCGTATTTGGAGTCCCAGTTTGCCGTATTTCTTCCGAGGAAATATGGTCAGCCTTCTTAAGAATAGTGTTGTTTCTCAACGCTCAACCACCACTATACCAGTGCAGTGGTTCCCAAACTTTTTGAAACGTGACCACCCCCTCCGCCTTTAGACCAAAAAAAATTTAGCGGCGACCTCCCTTACACAAGCTGACCATATGTCCCGGAAAACCGGCATATTTTGATTTTTAATTAAATGATATATTAACTTTTAACGTGTTCTTAAATTTTTTTAAAAATATTATATAAAAATTTATTTTGTTTTTTGATGCACATTGTGTTCCTTATGCAAAGTGGAAGCGTGACGAGGTGTATGGGGGGGGGGCTCTATTTTCGTATACAGGGACGTTAAGAAAGAATCATCCGATTTCAAAATGATTCTACGCTTGAAATCAACCATTAAAAAATTGTTCGTGAAACACGTAATATCATCTATCAACCCTTATATTCATATATTGTATATTACTTAGTTCTAACATATTTTTAGAATAAAAATGAATTTCTTGGATGTTTTTATTTTGTAGAATCTTTCGCGAATACCCCTCCTAGTTCATTGATGTTCACCACCTGTGGGGTCACAACCCACATTTTGAGAACCACTGGTGTATACCATATATGCTCAATCCGTAAAACGCGGGAAACTTGTGGCCCTCGGGGTCTTCTGATGTGGCCCACCGACCTCAAACCAAATTTTGTAAAAATGAAACAAGCGACACATTTATAGATTATCTGAGTGATCTACAGCACAGCTCATCTCTGCGGCAAATCTACATATCGCTCGAGTCTGGCCCGCGACACGTTTTCAAATCAATGAAGTAGCCCGCACTCTCCTTAAGGTTGAATTGAAGCCCTTGTGATTTAGCTTAACACGAATATGTGTCTTCAAATTGCAGAAGATGATATTTCTTTACTCTATAGTGTTAGTTTGTAGACATTCAATTTCGGTAATGTGAACAATAATGCACAGAATTACTGATTTTTGTACTCTACTGGACACTTTTAATCCTTTGATGCCATAGTATGGCAGCCATACTGAGTTAATCAGATTTGTCTTTAAAAAAGCTATCCGTAGGCAGGGCCGAAAATAGATGCTTGGTCAGCCGGAGGGGTGGGAAGCACGCGTTCTGTTTCCCCTTTGTAATGTTGAAGATGAGGTTAAAGGGTGAAATTTGAGCCCCATGAGACCCACTTCTCTTTCCCCTAGTTGCGGCCCTGGTCACGATACACAAGTCACGAAACCCGGGATGTTAGTTGATTTGAACGACATATGTCGGAAGACCATGCGAGTCAAGTTTGAATCGTGACCCGTAGGGCAAGAATCTTTGGCTGTAAAAGAATTTCTACGACCCATATGGAATCCCCGCGAAGACCCGAAGGTTGAGGAAACCCTGGTGTAGGTATGTTGAAGCCTATTTCAGAGTTTTTCCTGTGTTTAGAAATCAAACAATGAGCTGTGAAGTTTCATTGTTGAAGCTTTTGGAAGGAATTTCTTAAACAATGTAAAAATTCTATTGTTGTGATTGGAAACCTGATGTTTTCAGATTGCTTCATTCTTATCCATCCGCCTCTGAGGAGCGCTCCACGGCTTTTGCCCGTCCCATCTTCGGAGACGACGAGTTTGGATGACCAACCCCCAGTTTGCCCCCGTGGGCAGCTGGTCGGTCGCCATTTCCCTCGCGCGCGAGATGGTCGACTGTCAAGGAAGCCGGGGCAGAGGAAGCAGCCCACGTCGAAAGGCTTCTTTCCATCGTTGGGCCGAGCCATACGACCTTAACCGGGTCCGGGGCTCGACCGAAACGTGGCGTACGGGCGAGGCCTCTACCAGGGCACCCAACCAACCAACTTGCGGTTGCTGCTCTGGGGCCCGTCGAGAGAAGATCTTCGATGGGTTGCGCAGGATGAAGACGGAAATATGCCTACGTGGGAACCCGCCGTACACAAAAGGGGTAACGCGCCTGGCACCATACCTCTTGGGTGGTGTGGAAAATGGTGCATTTTTCCCCCCAATTCTCCTCTCGGCTTGGCGTGTATTCTTTGCATTTAGTCACTTCACGTACAAGGTTTTGGCAAGAAATTTGGATTATCTGTATTTGACGAATCGGTGATTGTGCCTCTTTTACCCTTACCCTACGCGTTTCCTTTCACTCTTATATGTATAGTAGAAAAATACATCAATGTGTGTGTGTGGGGGGGGGGGGATCTACAACACTTGTATAGAAATAAAGGGGGAAAGATAGACCGACTTCCGTAAAGATATGGTCAGTATAAAGCTTCGTGATGATGAAAAAAGAGGAAAGAAACACGGAGAACTTGTTTGAATTTATTCCACTGGTGTTTGAACGTAATATTACGTCAGTGATCGTAAAGAGGTTAAAGGCACCCATACCTATGAATCCGACGTTAACTAGGTATCATGAAATACTGACCCCTGTTTGCTTCGGCACGTTACAGTTAAAGAGTTGACGCGAATCAACCCAAAGAAGCCATTCGATTCACTGAAGACAACCTGGCCCAGTGGTTCTCAATCCGGGGACCATATGGAACCCCCTTGGGGTCCCTAAGGAGGCCACAAGAGAGAAATCAAATGAAAGGGTAGCCACGACAGGCATTTAAGCGGGGGGCACAGAAAACTGCGAAAAAAAATTCGGCTGTGAAGTTTTCAGTGAAATATGGTCAGGAAAAAAATTTGACTACTTTCAGACTCTCCGGCATGGACCTACGGATGTCTTAACAGCCTCATGGGGGCCACCATGGATAAAATTATGGCCTCCATGAGTAAAAATTAACGTTCGTCAAAAACGAGTTGGCCACATGGCTCGATGTTGGTATCATTCGACCCAGCAACTACTATAACTACTCTTTCCGTCTCACCTGTGACTATCGTATGCTGAATCGCAACATGATACTACAACTGTACCCCGTACCGCACATTCAGGACGTAAACAACCAGATAGCCGGGCTGCACAATTTTTCTCAAAATTGGATATGACTCGGGCGAATTGTTCAAATCCCGATATACGGACCTAATCAACACAAAACTGCAATTGTGTGCCCTTTAGGCAAATATGAATTTGCCCGCTTGAACTTCGGGATGCGAGGTGCCACATCATCGTACCAGATGTTTATGGACACGGTGCTACGGGTTCTACCCTGCACATTTTGCTATGTCGTGCAGTGCCTACAGTGCCTCACCCGACGACCGCAAACGTCACCTGGAAGAAGGTTTCCGACGTCTTAACGTTTATGGTCTCGTGCTCAATGTCAACAAATTAGTCCTATCTGTCCCTGAACTGACTCTCTTGGGCTATACCATTAACGCTCTTGGTCTCAAGTCACTCGCCGACAAAGTCACTGTCATCAGAAGAACGTTAAAGCAGCTGAAACTTTTCCTCGGTCTGATCGCATTTTACAAAAGGTTCATCCCACAAAATGTTCTCAAATCATCGATCCGCTCCAACGTTTGCCTTAGAGACCATTCAAGTATTACGTAAGCAGATTTTTAGCCATTTTTGACCCCCTTCCCTCCCCCCTTGTCAGCAAAAGCCAGCAAAACACTGACCCCCCCCCCCGTCAGTGAAATTTCGTCAGCAGCTTAGAATATTTCATATCTTCAAAAAGGGTGATTGATGACGTAAGCAAACTTCAACCCCCCCCTCCCCCCCCCTTGTCATTAAATTCAGCAAATCCGAAACCCCCTTCCCCCACACTCGATACTGGCGTAATACTTGAATGACCCCTTAAAGGTAAATGCAAGCCAACACGTTCGCTTGAACTCACGGACGACCAGCTGAAAGCTTTCACCGACATCAAGCGAGCGCTCGCCGATGCGCAACTCTACTTGCTCATCCGCACCCTCGACCTTTTTCTGCTTACCGACGCCAGTGGTACGCATGCTGGGTCCGCCCTCTGCGAACTTTCTTCAGATGTTCCTCTGGCTCATGACAACCACACCAATGCCGTATCCTCGACAGACTGCTGCTCTACACACGACCAGCCGCTGTCCACGCTCGTCACCAATCGACTTGGCGCACCTGCGGCCACACAGGGCGCCGCTCAGGAGGGGTGCTAAATCCAAGGTGAATGGGTAAAAAAAGTTCCACTGGCCGAAAAAAAAAAATCAAAGAAATTGTTTTCTGTCTGCTCTTGAGGGGCGCAAAATCCAAGATGAAAGAGCGAAAAACTTTTCTTTGCTAGGAATTGTGAGGGAGGGGCATGACTCCCCCCCCCCCAAGGGGAAGGCAGGAGGCACAAAGAAAAGTGGGTACAGTACCCTGCATGGGTACAGATTTTGATGGGCATGACCCCCCCCCCCCCCAAGGGGAAGGGAATAGGCAGGAGCCACAAAGAAAAGTCCTGCATGGGTACAGATTTTGTATCGAGCCGCACCGAAAACTCACATCTCATTAAACTCACGTTTAAAACATTTTAATTCATAGAATTCATTTTAATTCACAGCGATTTGCAGCAGTTAGGGATACGTAAATTTCGTATTTTCGAAATAACCGCGATAAATGCGAAATTCACGAAATAAATGCAATAAATGCGAAATTTGCCAATTTTGACAAATAAATATTGCAAAAATTTGAATTTTTACTACTTGTCTACATAATTTAAATTTCATCGTTAATTCTTCCGTGTGTTTCCAAGCTATAATTGGCACCTTAAAAGAATACGGAAAAAATAAAGCCGGGTTTTCCTAGGAATAGGTTTGTTGCGCAGCGTGAACCGAATTAGACTATTTCGCGCCAACAGAAACGTGTTACATAATCACGCTACGCGTTTGTGTTTTCCTAGCGAGCCGCATCAGATCAGGGAGGCTATGTAAAGTATAGAATGAAGAGAATATCGGCAAAACCACGGCGCACGAAGCATTTGACTCCTCCAGAAGCAGTCGGCCAATCACGCCCGACGTAAAGCGCTGTCGTGAGCCGTATTGCACTCTGTAGGAAAACAGTAATACTGCTTTTTCTTATTGGTGAGTGGACGGCGTGTCGCGCTGGGCGAATCACGTTGCGCGCGGCACAGGAAACGTGCTCCTAGGAAAACCCGGCTTAAAGGATCTAGTATCAGACTCCGCGCGTTACGTGACTGCGTGCTACAAATTATTAATAACACTTCTTGGTGACAACATTTTGCATTACCAGTGCTGGGCGCATAAAGTGAATCTTGTGGGTGACGCATTCATTAAAGAATTCAAAGAATTTAATTCTGTCGTGGCCAAGACGAAGATATGCTTTTTGTTGCACTCAAGAAAAATGAGCAGTGAGTATTTAAGCCAGCGGTTCTTAACCTTTTTTGACTCGCGGAGACCTTTTTAGCAAAAGAATTCTGTGGCGAAGCCCCGTAGGCCCATTTCTTAATTATTCATCAAAGTTACTGATTTATTTTTACTATTTGAAAATATTTATATATATATTTTTTTAATTTTACTGTTTTTTTATTTTCCTCAAGCGGAGGAGCCCCAAGGGCTCCGCGGAGCACCGGTTGAGAACCGCTGATTTAAGCTATCAAAAAGTATCACTGCAGTAAGTGGGCTATTACTGGCAGCAAAATTCTTCCCGGCGCCTGTGGTAACTAGGCAGAATTCGTGGTTCAAAGGTGTCATTAATGTTTCCTTTATAATCACTTTATAACGAACGCCAAGAGAACGGAGGAATCACTTCGTTAAAACGAAATTTCGTTATAAAGGAATTTCAGGTTACCTAGCATTGTTCCCGTGTAAACTTATTTGGGGGGATTAGAAACGCGTTCGTTAAAACGAGATTTAGTGAGAAAATGACCTTGCAGTTGCAGAATATTTTGAAGTTAAATATACACAGTACTTGAAAAAGTTCAGTCTTGTGATGATTTAAAAAATTTTTTTTTATCGTGTCTCCTTTTCCTGACGAATGAAGTTTCTTCGCTGCCAAATCTCGCCATCTTTGCAGCATCATTATGTCGATTCCTGTAGATTCTTCTTGTTGTTTAATGTATTTAATTGCAGTTTCTAGAGCCTTAACTCATCACCTCCTGGAGATAGAAGGCCTCTGCACTGTTTGCCATAAACGTCATTCAGACTACCTAGCAAGTTTGCCACATTTTGAAACACAGCATCCCTATTTCCTTTCTTCTTCTTATTTTGGCGTAGAATCTCCTGATTGGCCCACAAATACCGCGTAGTGATTGGATGTGGGGCATAGAAATCGCCAATTCTGAGCCCGATCATTTCTTTTCCTCACAACGATGATACTGGCACGAGCAGGGAATTTTTTTCCCTGAATATTCTGAGGGAAAATGGACTGCTTACTGACGTCACAAGCTGAGTGCGGAGGCCTTCTATCTCTAGGAGGTTCTGCTTAACTCCGTTCGTTATGTGAAATTCTAAAAGCTCAACAGTTGGCGCTTGATATATTTTTTTTTTGCGGTGGGGGGGGGGGGGGACGTCGGATAATACGGAAGGCCGGATAAACGGGACTCTACTGCATGTCGATATACACAACAAAAACGGAATCGATGAACGGCATGGGTATTCTGCTGAAGACACAGCAGCAGAAAAGAGTTAAAAATAAATTGAACTTACACATGGCATCCAACCAGTGTCGTCTTCGTGCACGGGTTCGACCGAGCACGGCCCAGAAACCTCAAGTGCAGAGGGGCCTCATGGAAATGAGATCTGGTTCAAATTATTGAGAGTAAGCATTTCTGACAAGGTAGGCGGAGGGGCCTCAGAACAATCATTTTAGTCAAGGGCCTATGATATGCTATTTTTTTAAATATATTTTTTTTAATTTTTATTTTTTGTGGAAAAATTGAAATTTTTTGTGGAAAAATTGAATTTTTTTGTGAATAAATACGAAATTTCTGACCTGAATTATTTTTTTTTTGCGAATAAATGCGAAATTTATGATTTTTTATTATTTTGCGAAATTTACGTATCCGTAGCAGTAGTGCGTCCTTTCCCTACCATTGGCGACTTTTCTGTAATATTAGCAGAGAGAGTTTGCAACTTGCTTACTTTTGGCATCATTTTTGGCGATAATCGACGACGTCCCGTATTTTACAGAATTTGGAAGCCCGATGTCCCGTATTTTTCTCAGTTACAGTGGCCAGCCTACTTGATGTAAACCTATCGTACCTCTGAACAAGGACACCAACACTAGGCTGACCATATTTCCTCGAAAGAAATACGAGAAATTGGGATTGAAAATACGGGATATAGCCAATTATCGCCAAATATGACGCCAAAAGTGAACAAAGTTACCCAATAGAAATTACGTAAAAATCAAAATGGCGGGAAAATGAAGCATTACTGCAAATTGCAGTGGATTTAAATGAATTCCACGAAATAAAACGTTCACCAAGACAAATGTGAGAGATTAATATTCTTATTTATAAAATTGTAATTATCATAATATAATTTATGAGTGGGAAAATAATTTCATTCTTTGACTTCAATAAAGAATAAAAATTCAAGTAAGGCTCGCGTAAAAAACGGTAAAAACCGGGACACTTTTGCCAAAAAGTCGGGACAGCCAGAAGAATAGAAAATACCGGGACTATCCCAGGAAATATGGGACGTATGGTCACGCTATTAAAAACGAACAGGCAACGCTTGCGTCATTCACAAAAAATAAACATATATACTCTTCCGGGGCTTTCGTAATTTTTTCCGTGTTACTTCTTCGTGGGTAAGAAGAGAAAAACGAACATCACGAAGGCCCGACCCTTCCAAGGAAGATTACTATATTGTGCGAATTCATAAAAAAAAAATAATGGTGCCTTTAGAAAGTTAAATAAGTCATTTATTGGACATGTCAGGGTGGCCGAGCGGTCTAAGGCGCCAGACTCAAGGTGTAACCTTCTCCGTTGTACGGAGCTGTGAGAATTCTGGTCCACTAATGTGGGCGTGGGTTCGAATCCCACCTCTGACAAATGTTTTTTTTTTTTTTTTTCAAATCATTGTAAGATTCTCGTTACGCCATCTCTGACCTGAAAACACTACAGAAAACCAATAATAATAATTAGAGAACGTATTATATACATTTAATAAAGTGATGAAATATGTTCTGAAAATATGTGCTTGAAAATGCTAAAATATGCCAAAATATGTGCTTGTAAAATGCTGAAATATGCCAAAATATTTACTTCAAAAGCGCCAAAATAGGTACCAAAAAATGCCGAAATGTGCATTCAAATATCCTGAATAAATTTTCATAAAGTCAAAAACGTCGCTTTTTTTATGAAAAAAGTTATATAATTTTTTCAAGTTAAAGTCACCAATATTAGTAAAAATGAAGTCACTGTATATCAGTAGCCAGAAATTTCGTTCGGGCGTGGGGGGCAAAGTGATAGAACAATAGATTTGGCCATCTTTTTCCCATTTTTCGGTCATTTTCCCACATTTCGGGGGGGAGGGACCAGACATCCCCCCCCCCCCGCTACGCCCTTGCCATATATCATCGACGGAATAGTGACTTTTTAAAAAAGAAAAGTCACTTTCATAAATAAAGATCCACTTTTTAAAATAATCAGCATTAAAAGAGTAAAAATTCTTTCTAAGAGAGTAAAGTCTTTCTTCTTTTTTTTTCAGTAAAAGAAGAAAAAAATCCCCTCTATTAGTAAAATATGATACTTTTATTTATATAAAATTGGCATTTTGACAACAAAAGCTTCTCTAAAAAAAATAGTGGAAATATGTACATATGGACAGAGCCGTCTGACGGCATTGGCCCACCCGGGCACGGCCCGGGGGCCTCACAAAAATAAGATCTGGTTGAGATTTTCGAAAATTTGCCTGGTAGGGCCTCAAAAAAAATCATTTGGCCCGGGGCCTCACAAAAATATTATCTGGTTGAGATTTTCAAAAATTTGCCTGGTAGGGCCTCAAGAGAAAGGGGGGCCCTCACAAAAATAAGATCTGGTTGAGATTTTCAAAAATTTGCCTGGTAGGGCCTCAAGAGAAAAGGGGGGGGCTCACAAAAATAAGATCTGGTTGACATTATCGAAAATTTGCCTGGTAGGGCCTCAAAAAAAACCATTTGGCCCGGGGACCTCAAGAGAAAAGGGGACCTCACAAAAATAGGGTCTGGTTGAGATTTTCGAAAATTTGTCTGGTAGGGCCTCAAAAAAATCATTTGGCCCGGGGGCCCATGATGCTCTTAAGACGGCCCTGCATATGAAAATAAATATTATCTCTATATCATATTCACATGTTCAACTTTCTTTTGCTGTAGTTTTTTTTTCCCCCCTTTCTGGCAATATTTTTCATCATTTTTAGCAACTGGAAAAAATTTCGGTGATACATTATAATAACACACTGTATCACATTGTGCAACAATGCAACGTTGCACATTGTTGTTTTCAAAATTTCACGGAATTTAATTCAACCATCATATACAGTACATCGAGAAGACATAGATTTGGTCCAATGTTAATTTCGTACATGAAAAGAAGATGGCAGCATTGTTTTCAAACTCAGCTATTTTTTTCATTTCCTTTTGCGCATAACAGTGATGATAACTCGTGGGAAATTTCCCATATTCGTGGGGAAAATTGGCCAAAATTTGTCCAAGTGGGAAATTCCTTAGCATTTGTGGGAATTTTGAGAGTTCATCAAACAGAAGAATTTTTTGAGAAAAATAAAGAAAATAATGCAGTGCAATATATATATATATACTTATCTATTGTAAAATACTTGGTTACATATTTGTCCCGCTAGATGGCAGCACATTTTTCGGACTGCGTAGGGGGGGAAATTTAGTCAAAAGGGAAATTTTTGATGGAAATTTTGCTGGATGAGGTTACCATCACTGGTGCATAATGTCACTACCACCTATATACATATATGTGTATAGGAGGTAGTGATAACGTACGGAGATAGATGGTCCGCATATTAAGGGCCAGGCACATGGCCCCCACATCCTGTAGCGGGCCCCTAGGCTGGAATCTTTTGCGGGCCCCCTCGGTCAGACTTTTAATAACGGGCCCCTTCTAATTTATAGCATGAAAAAGCAAAAAAATGATGATAACCGTCCCGGGCCCCAGGGATAGAGCCCTGTCAGCCTCCCCCCCCCCCCGCCAATGTGGGGGCCATGGCCAGGCATCCCCTTAAAATTTTAATTCTGGTTCTGTGCATAATTCCCAAATGTGGAAAAATGTGTGTATAACCTTTCTTCCCTTCATTAAACCAATTAATTATTTTTACCCGCACATGATCATGGCCTCCTATATAACCTATAGGTTATCTAGGTGGTCGTGACATGATACGTGCGCACTACACATGTTATATGCAGTAAAAATGAAATTAAAATAAGGGTGAAGATGATTACAAAAAAAACAAAAACATTCATAACAAAACATTATCAGTCTTGTAATGTTGGCTTTCTTTCACACGTACAGTCGAGTCCCGTTTTAACGAATGCCGTTGTAGCGGAAATCTCGTTTTAACGAACACTTTTCTAATGTCTCAAATAGGTTTACATAAGAACAATGCAAACAACCTGAAATTCCTTTATAACGAAGCGATTTCTTCGGTCTCTTTGAGTTCGTCATAACGGGATTCGACTGTATCAACAAACGAAACGCAACACATCACCATTCGAATTCACCATCCTTGACCCATAGTTATGCTCAGTTATAATCGAATAATTAATTGGCGGATAATCAGGGGTGGCTCGTGAAGGAGGTGCGCGCCTCCCTTAAAATTAAGTCATTAATTTAATTCTTTAAATGGATTTGATAGCAACTTAATACCGTTGAATTTCTTTTCTTTTTATTAATTTTTGTAAATTACAAAAGAAAATTTTTCGGAATACAGTCGAATCCCGTGATAACGAACGCCAAGAGACCGGAGGAATCACTTCGTTAAAACGAAATTTCGTTATAAAGGAATTCCAATTTGCCTAGCATTATTCCTATGTAAACTTATTTGGGGGATTAGGAAAGTGTTCGTTAAAATGAGATTTTCGCTATAACGATATCCGTTAAAACGGGATCCGACTAATTGATAAAAAAAAAAAAACAACCGGTCGTATGGTCAAGGTTCAGCAGCGATTTCCATTGGAGGGAGCTCTGGAAGCTCGATGTTCTTTCCTCTTGGTTGGCCGCCTCACAAGCCCCGCGAATACTCATGCTGCCATCTATACTTTCTTTTAAATCTACTACCTTTTGAAATCCGTTACATCCTTTCAATTAGAATATACTATTTGAGTAAAATATATATGTACTATATAATATATTATAACTTTATCATAGAAATTTATATATACCTTTTAAATTAGAGTATAATGTTCAGGCGCCTGTCCAGACCTTTTTTGTAGGGGGTCGTTCAAGTATTACATCATCATCGATGGGGGGGGGGGTTCCGATTTGCTGACTTTTGATGACAAGTGGGAGGGGGGTTTGGATAATGCTTACGTCATCAACCCCCCTTTATGAAAATATCAGTTTCCAAGTCGGGGGCCCCCCATGTTTACAGGTTTCATTTCGGGGCCCTGGATGAATCTCATTCTTTTCTGTTGTAGAATTTGCAACAGCGGAAGCCCGAAATAAAGCCAGTCTGGGGCCCTACTAAAATTATGCGAATTGGTGTCCCGGGTAATTGGTTGGGGGCCCCTGGATTTCATTCGTTGGTAAAACGAATACAAATGAAAATTTTTCATGGCACTCGCACCGGGGGATGACCGTCAAGCTTCCAAGTCGGGGGCCCCATGTTTAAAGGTTTCATTTTGGGGGCCCTGGATGAATCTCATTCTTTTCTGTTGTAGAATTTGCAACAGCGGAAGCCCGAGATAAAGCCAGTCTGGACTCCCCCACTAAAAATCTGCATATTGCGTCCCCGCTACTGGATGTGGGGGCCCTGGATTTTATTCGTTGTAAAATTGATAAAAATGATGGAAAATTTTTCGTGGCCCCTCACAGGGGGGGGGGGGTGTCCGACAAGCTTTCAGGTCAGAGCTCCATGGAAATGTTGACAAGTTGTAATTCGGTGCCCCTGGATGTATCTCATTGATTTTTGTTGTTTAACATTGTAAAAATTTTCAACATATCGGTTACCCCAAGATATATGCAGTGTGGGGCCCCACTAAAATTCAGCAAATTGAATCTGGGGACCCCCATGAGGAAGTTTTCTGGGGGTACTTGATAAATCTCATTTGTTTTTTATTGCTTTATCATTATTTTTATTAAAATTCGCTTCTTCAGTAAGCTGATGCTTTCACACGTCCCTTTCCATAGCACGCTGATGAAGTGGGATGAAATAAACAAGATATGTTGTGAAGAGAAGTTGGGGGGAGGGGGGGTGTTGGCCGCCAAAGGTGGCAGGGGGGGGGGCAGAGTTCCCCTAGTTAGGAAATAAATTTTAAAACAATTACCCCATAAAAATAGAGAAAATGGCGGATTTCACTTCCCTATCAGTTATCGATCTGCCTGTTTTTCCTTCAAAAAACGCTTTATTAAAGCTGCGGTTCTTCGATGTAATTTATATGGGCCTATAATTAACTTAAAAATATCCTAAAACTACAGTCGGATCCCGTTATAACGAACTCCAAGAGACCGGAGAAATCAATTCGTTATAACAAAATTTCGTTATAAAGGAATTTCAGGTTTTTGCATTTCCCATGTAAACTTATCTGAGGGATTAGAAAAGTGTTCGTTAAAACGAGATTTTCGCTATAACGGTATTCGTTAAAACGGGATTCGACTGTATATGAACTGATGCAATTGGATAATATAAGACAACACGGAGACATTAATTCTTATTTTCCCGCTTGAGAAGCTATAAATAAAAAGTTGAAATCAATGTTATTGCATGGATATCAACCTCAAAAGTGGGTCTCGCTCATTATTTTATATTTAAATTTCTAGGCTTCGTATCTCTAAGCGAGCTCAATATTTTGAAAACCAAAGATTCAATTCAATTTCAAAAATTATTGATGTGACGGAAAATCCCACTTAATTTCCGCATTTCTACGCTAAAATCGGCAATTTTAACATTGATCTCTATGGGGATCATCCAGTGTATGTCCATCAGGAGTGATGCTGATGATGATTATGACGTCTATTCGAAAAGCCTCATTTGCAAAAGCTAGAACTCCTTAATACACGTATATGAAGGCGTCTTAGCAAAAGCTATTGCCGATGGCAACTGCTAAACTTAAATGTTGATATTCAACGTTGTTAAGGCATCGCTTAAACTCACGGCGCAAACTATTCACGTAAATGTTGCGTTGATAGAGCATTATTATTTTAGTACTGCATAGGTATACAGATAATGTGAAAAATAATTTGATAAAAACAAAAGTACAAGTTTTCAAAATGCAGCGCAATACTTTACTAATTGTGTGAATAGTACATGTACTCAGGGCCGGAGCTAGATAGGGGCAGAGTAGGCGGAAAAATTTCCCCGAGCGGCAAGTTTTAGGGGGGGGGGAACAAAGAACACCATTATATAAAAGTATCGAATTTTAAATTGGTGGGGGCGCAAAATTCTAGTTAGGGGCCGTTCAAGTATTACGTCATCATCGATGGGGGGTTTCCGATTTGCTCACTTTCGATGACAAGGGGGGAGGGGGGGTTTGGATAATGCTTACGTCAGCAACCACCCTTTATTAAAATATGAGTTAGGATTCAGAGGGGCAGAGCTGATGACGAAATTTTGCTGACAAGGGTGGGGGGGGGAGGGAGGTGGTCAGCGTTTTGCTGACTTTTGCTGATAAATGGGGGGGGGGGTGTCAGAAATGGCTAAAAATTTGCTTACGTAATACTTGAACGGCCCCTTACGGCCCTGTATGTACTTCACAACATATCATCACCGATAGATGGCGGTATTTTTTTTTAAATCTGCGATTACCCCCCTCAGGGCCGTCTTCAGAGTATCATGGACCCCCGGGCCAATTGATTTTTCTGAGGACTTCTGTTGACTCTCAATAGCGGACTGTAAAATCTGGCAAACTAATTTTTTTTCCAAACTCTAATTTGTGAACTTTTGTTCATAATCGAGAATTTATCATATTCAACGGTGACGTAATCCCTAACTCGTATTAGTAAATATGACCATAATCCGCAGTGGCGGCTCGTGGTCGGATATTTTGGGAGGGGGCAGTGCCGTTCTAAGGCATGGGCCCACCCGGGTACGGCCCGGGGGCCTCAAGTGAAAAGGGGGTCAACCAAACAAATTCACTAAAATTTCAACCAGATCTCATTGTCTGAGACCCCCTCTTCAAATGAGGCTCCCGAGCAAAACTGACTTTAACTGAAGAGATAATTTAAAAGTGATTAAATGTCTTCAATTATTTCGGCTCCCTTCTTAACCGGGTTCCCGTTGGCTCATTCATTGTACATTGTATTAAGCCGTTGTGATTTGCCGGATTCAGAACAGATTCATGAAAATTACAAGTAGTAATTTTCATTCAAAACATACTGTATTTGTTTAATAATTTTCGACATAATTTTCATTCCTTACATATTTATAATTAAAACGTTTTTTTCTCGCTCACTCATTCCCTTACCATTTCGCTCTCTCGCCCACTCACCCACTCACTCGCTCACGGACTCAGTAGCTCGCTCGATCAATCCCACACTCCCATTCACTCGCTCCCTCACTCACCCGCAAGAGCTAGTTTACTCTCCCACCCACTCGCTCGCTCACTTACCCACTCAGTCGCTAGCTCACTTATCCACTCGCCAACTCAAGCATTCCCTCACTCACTCTTTCACTTACTCGGTCGCTAACACACTCGCCCACTCATTCCCTCACTCACCCAAAAAAAGGTAGTTCGCTCGCCCACCCACTCGATCGCTCACTTAATCACTCACCACAAAAGGTAGTTCGCTCGCCCACCCACTCGCTCTCTCACTTACCCACTTGCCAACTCACGCGCTCCCTCAATCACTATTTCACTCCCTCGTTCACTCGCTCATGGACTTGATAGCTCACTCGATCACCCCTTCACTCACCCAATCGCCCACTCATCCGTGCACTCGCCCGCTCGTCTCATGCTCACCAACTCGCTCGCTAATTCGCCCAACAACTCGCCTACTCACTCCTCCTTCACTCACCCGGTCAGGAAATTGGTAGCTCTCTCTCCCACTCATTCACCCACCCACCCACTCGCTCGCTCACTCACTCGCTCACGGACTCAGTAGCTCACTCGCCCACTCGACCCACACTGAGTGCCCACACCGACTCGCCCACTCATTTGCACACCGACTCGCCTTCTCATTCGCACACCAGGTCGCCCACTCGCCTGTTCACACGCTTACTTGCCCACTCGCTCGCTCGCTTACTCTCACACTCACTCACTATTTCACTCGCTCACGAACTCAGTAGCTCGTTCGATCACTCCCTAACCCACCCGCTCACGGACTCAATAGCTCGCTCACCCACTCACACGCTCCCTCACTCATATTTTACTCGCTCACGGACTCCTAGCTCGCTCGATCACTCTCTCACTCACCCAATCACTCGCTCACTCAATAGCCCACTCGTCTACTCTCTCTCGCTCGGTCACTCTTCCACTCGCCCACTCACTCACCTGCTCACGGGCTCAGTATATCTCGCCCGCCCACTCATTCGCCCACCCACTCACTCACGAACTCAGTAGCTCGCTCTCCCGCTCATTCGCCTGCAAACTCGCCCGTTCACTCGTCACTCATTCAGTCACTCGCTCACTCGTTCGCCCACTCACTCACTGACTCAGTGTAGCTCGCTCTGTCACTCCCTCACTCAATATTTCTCTCGCTCACGGACTCGGTAGCTTCGTGACGAACTGTTGTCAGTGAATTGTTCTCGGTGAATTTTCCGTAAACCATTCGGCTCGGACAGTGCCCCGGTTGGCCCAGACTAGTTACGGCCCAGGGTGTCACAAATGTCTGACATTAAATCAAACTTCTTCACAGCCATTTTGAACCCGGATTTTAATTTTCGTCAACAGATAGCAGCAGCAGCGGCATTATGATTTTATTTAATTACTGAGGGGCTCATTCGCCTGTGGCGGCCACCCCCCCCCCCCTTTCCTCTTCACAACATGTCTTGTTTATTTCGTCCATCCTTATCAGAGTGCTATGAAAAGCTGCATGTCGAAGCACCAGCTTACTGACGAATTTTAAAATAATAAACGGAAAAAAAGCAAATCTGATTCAGCAAGTACCCCCAGAAAATTTCTCCGTGAGGGTTCCCCAGACTGGAGCCCTGTTGGACCAAAAAAAATTAACACTTGTATTCATTTCACCAACATCTAAATTCCGGGGCACCCACTCGAGAACTCGAGACCCGATTCGCAAATTTTAGCGGAGCCCAGACTAGATTTATCTCGGTCTTCCTCGGTTGAAAATTTTACAGTGTAAAACAACAAAAAAAAAAAAATGCGATTCAGCCAACGCCCTCAAAATGGAACCTGTCAACTACCACATGGGGCCCCCGACCTGGAAGCTTGTCGGACATCCCCTCTATGAGGAGCACGAAAATTTTTCACTTTTATTCAATTTACCAACAAATAAATTCCAGGGCCCCCAACCAAGGACCCGGGACCCAATTCGCAGAATTTTAGAATGCAATCCATCCAGGGCCCCCAAAATGAAACCTATCAACTTCCACATGGGGCCCCGACCTGGAACCCCCCGGTTGCGGCCCTGTCCGTGTCTGTTACATTACAACAAGCTGTAAAATAATAATATATACGTGGAGTGACCATACGTCCCGTACTTCCGCGCACAGCCCCGGTCTTTTCTGCTTTTCTGGCTGTTCCGACTTTTTTGCAAAAATGTCCCGGTTTTTCACGTATTTTCAACGAAGCCAACTTCACTTTTAATTCTTAATTTTATTCATCAAATCAACGGATGAAAGTATGTTCCAAACTCAGAAATTATATCACGACTACAAACAAGAAAAATCATCTCACATTTTTTTTCATGCTTTTTTTATTTTGATTCACTGCAATTTGAAGCGGGTTTCATTCATTTCCCGAGATTGGCTATTTTTCTATGAATTTAGCACGAGTTGAGCAAATATGCTTACTTCTAGCATCAATTTTGGCGATACTTGGTGATGTTCCGTATTTCTGAGCTTAATTCACCGTATTTTTCTCGAGCAAATATGGTCAGTCTACTTATGATGACACTCCAGCATATAAAGACTCAATAGATGACACTGCAAACAGTTTGTTGTCTGTAACAAATATAAGTAAACAAATCAACATTTAATCAAAGCCTATAACGTAGTAAAAGCCCAATACACTTAGCTAATGATAATTTATAGTCTATAAAGACTCGTTAGATGTCACTGCAAACGGTTAGTTGTCTGTAACTATACTGACCTTATTTTTTCGAAAGAAATACGGGAAATTTGGATTCCAAATACGGGACATCGCTAATTTTCGCCAAAAGTGACGCCTAAAGTAAGAAAAGTGGAGAAATTACGGGAAAATCAAAATGGCGGGGAAATAAAGCATTACTGCAAATTGCAGTGGATTTAAATGAACGAAATAAAACGTTCACCAAGACAAATGTGAGAAATTAATATTCTTATTTATAATTGCAATACAGTCGAATCCGTTTTAACGAATACCGTTATAGCGAAAATCTCGTTTTAACGAACACTTTTCTAATCCCTCCAATAAGTTTACATAGGAACATTACAAACAACCTGAAATTCCTTTATAACGAAATTTCGTTATAACGAAGTGATTTCTGCGGTGTTATAAAGGGATTCGACTGTATTATCATAATATAATTTATGAATGGGAAAATAATTTCATTTTTGACTGCAATAAAGAACAAAAATTCAACTAAGCTTCGTGTAAAAAACGGGAAAAACCGGGACACTTCCGCTAAAAAGTCGGGACGGCCAAGAAAACAAAAAACCGGGACTGTCCCGGTATGATCACCCTATCTGTAACAAATATAAGTTTTTTTTGCGTGCACCACAATGAGCAAATAACAATGGTGCATGGTGCATTGCATATTGCGGTGCATCGCGTGCTGTATCGCTTATTATAATGCAGTCCGTATTGCGTATTTTGCTCTATTGCGTGTTGTGGTGAATTGCTTATTGTGATGCTCCGCCGATTGCAGTGCATTGCTGATTTTGCTGGTTGCGTACTGTTATGCATTACGTATTGTATGTAGTGCATACGTGCTGTATTGCTTATTGTAATGCAGTGCTTATGGTGTATTGTGGTGCATTGCGTATTATTGTGCTTTGCTTAATGCGAGACATCGCGTATTGCGTATTGTGACGGATTGCATATTATACTGTATTGCTTATTGCGGTGCACTGCAAATAGTGGTGCATTACTGATTGTAATGCATTACGTATTGTTGGGCATCACGTGCTGTATTGCTTATTTTAATTTTTAATGAGTGCTTATTGCGTATTGGGTGTATTGCTTATTGTGGCGTACTGCAAATAGTGGCGCATTCCATATTGTAGTGCATCGCATGCTGTAATTTCTTATTGCAACGCAGTGCTTATTGCGTATTATTGTGCTTTGCTTAATGAGATACGTTGCGTACTGTGGTGCATTGCATATTGTACTGTATTGTGCTTATCGTAATGCAGTGCTTATTATTATATATTGTGGTGCATTGCATATCATGGTACTTTGCCTATTGCGATGCATCGCATATTGTGCTGTATAGCGTTTTGTGTAAATTCATAATTATGCTGCTAAATACTACATTCGATTGCAAATTCATAATTATGCTGCTAAATGCTACATTCGATTGCTAAATTCCATTGCTAAATGCTACATTCGATTGCTAAATTCCATTGCTAAATGCTACATTCGATTGCTAAATTCCATTGCTAAATGCTACATTCGATTGCTAAATTCCATTGCTAAATGCTACATTCGATTGCTAAATTCCATTGCTAAATGCTACATTCGATTGCTAAATTCCATTGCTAAATGCTATTGCTAAATTCTGAATCCGATTGCTACATTCTATTTGCTAAATTCGATTGCTACATTCTATTTGCTAAATTCGATTGCTACATTCTATTTGCTAAATTCGATTGCTACATTCTATTTGCTACATTCTATTTGCTACATTCTATTTGCTACATTCTATTTGCTACATTCTATTTGCTACATTCTATTTGCTACATTCTATTTGCTACATTCTATTTGCTACATTCTATTTGCTACATTCTATTTGCTACATTCTATTTGCTACATTCTATTTGCTACATTCTATTTGCTACATTCTATTTGCTAAATTCGATTGCTACATTCTATTTGCTAAATTCGATTGCTACATTCTATTTGCTAAATTCGATTGCTACATTCTATTTGCTAAATTCGATTGCTACATTCTATTTGCTTAATTCTATTGCTACATTCTATTTGCTTAATTCTATTGATAAATTCTAAATTTCTTTGCTTAATTTTAAATTCAATTGCCAAATTTTAAATTTTATTCCTAGATTCTAAGTTATGTTGCTAATTTCGGATTTACGCTGCTAAATGCTGAATTCTATTACTAAAGCCGGGTTTTCCTAGGAATAGGTTTGTTGCGCAGCGTGAACCGCATTAGACTATTTCGCGCCGACAGAAACGTTACATAATCACGCTACGCGTTTGTGTTTTCCTAGCGAGGCGCATCAGATCCGGGCGGCTATATAAAGTTTACGGCTTTGGCATCAGCAACTCTGTCGTCTGCATGCTCCTGTTTGAAGGGAAGGAAAAGAAAACACACAAGAGTGAAGAGAATATCGGCAAGACCGCGGCGCACGACGCATTTGACTCCTCCAGAAGTAGTAGGCCAATAACGCCCGACGTAAAGCGCTGTCGTGAGCCGTATTGCGCTCTGTAGGAAAACAGTCATGCTGCTTGTCTTACTGGTGAGTAGACGGCGTGTCGCGCTGGGCGAATCACGTTGCGCGCGGCACGGGAAACCTGCTCCTAGGAAAACCTGGCTTTAATGCTGAATTGGATTGCTAAATGCTACATTGGATTTGATCACTCATTCCTCAAATTAACGGTCCTGGGTTATAGGTCGTTATGCCTCCCCAAAAAAACACTCCTCTCTCTCTTTCTCTTTCTGTCCCTAAAGTCACTCTTTCCATCACTCGCCATGCTAGCACATTTCCCTGGTCACTTTTCTTGGTCATTCTTTTGGTCGTTCGCTGACCTAGTTTCTGCTGTCTGGGTCACTCTTTGGGTCTCTCCTATACGTACACACTTTCTACGTCACAGTTTGAGTCACTCCTATGCTTGCACACTCTCTACGTCACACTCTCTAGGTCTCTCTCATTCTCGTGTCATCTCTGGGTTGCTCTTTTGGTCATTCAATGACTTGGTCCATTGCTCTGTACATCTTTATTATTGTCGACCATGTTACTTCTCACTGCTTCGGTCACTCACATGCTTTCCACATGTTCTAAGTCACTCTTACGATCGCTCATCGACCTTGTCCCACGCTCATGCCATGGTCAGTCACATACTTACAAACTCTTATGGTCACTCTTGATCGCAATAGGCCAGGGGTTCTTAACCTATGGGTAGCTATCCAAACTTGGATCGCCGGGCTCGCAAGATGGGGTCGTTGTCAAAATCAAAACAGTCCAAATCCATTAACAACCAAGGACTCTGAGCTGGGGTGTTCCGACTGAAACGTAATTCGCAGGGGCTTCCGAGGAAGGTCGTACGAATCCACTAAGCCAGGGACTCGAGCTATGGGTCACAACCCAAACTTGATTGGCAGGGGTTTTCGAGGTGGGTCATAAAAATCCACTGACAGCCAGGGGATCTTGAGCTGTGGATCACTGTTTGCCAGGGGCTTCCGCGGTGGGTCGAACAAATTCACTTAAATCCAGGGATTCTTGAGCAGCTATGAGTGTCGTCCGAAAGTTGTTGTGCAGGAGCTTGCAAGATGTGTCGTACAAATCCCCTAACAACCACGCTCTCTTGAGATTACGAAAGACGACCCAAATGTGATTCGCAAGGGTTTCTTAAGTCCCTCAGGCTTGACCCCCCCCCCATATTTTGCAACAGGGCCCCTAGGAAGGGGTCTTTCGCAGATCTGGCTAGATTTTTCATGAGTCCCTTCATATTAAATTTATAGTGTAAAAAAAAAACAAAAAAAAAATGATGAGAATCATATTGGGCCCCCCAGGCTGCTGCTCTATCAATCCCACTCTTGTGAGTGGACACGCCCAGGGGTCCCATGTCCATTAAGTGACCTCTCCTCATGAGGTTTTGTACATTACAATGACTTTTGAAGATAAGTGGTAAATATGTGGGCTGTGTTACTTCCAGCTAATTATGGGACTACCAGCACATCATTTTGCCTAGGGCCCATGATGTTGAGACAGCCCTGAATAGAACTCGGACTAGAGGGGAGTTCAATAAATTCTAGCCCAGTGGTCTAGAGACCAATCTTATTTACACAATTTTTGTTCAGTATAAATTTACTGAAAAAATCATTTCAATACGTAAGAAGGATCTCGCTTCTTTGAGGGTCGAAGACCTTGAGTAAAACAGGGGAGCTACGAGAAAAAAAATGGTCTAAAGGAGGCCACGGGCAAAAAAAGGTTAAGAATTACTGTTTTACACAATCTTAAATCTATCAATGGAAAAAAAAACGTTGAATGAAACTTTGTATTTCAGAAGTAACTAATGACCAGCAGTGGATAAGACCAGCAGTGGATCCAGAAGTAGGGTGGGGGAGTAATCACCTTTCCCAAAATCCGGATAATATGGTAAAACTTGGCCTGTCCCGTAAAATACAGGACAATCCTACAATCATAAGCAGTTAGACTTCCCTCCTGACTCATCGCTGTGAATCCGTGACTGTGTCTATGGTTGGAAATTCTGAGCACTCTATTTATCCGAAAGCTTTCTCCTACTTTTTCTACTTCAAAGTCTTTGATAACATCTTTAAAACTAATGCTATTTACCACATTTGTGTTTATACTTAGTAGAGATATGAGCCATCATATATTTTTACGTACTTTAATCGAGGAAAAATGGACCCTCAATCAAAAAGGTTTTTTTCCACATTATTTGCGTCTTAACTCAACGCATCTTAAATTTTCCTTTCAGTGTTTTGATTCTGGCTTTGAAATTAAAATGTTAAATTTTATTGGTTTTTCCATCCCCAAATTGAGCTTCATCTCTATACTTTTCTTGATTAAAAATTCTTATGAAAAATTTGTTAAAAGATTAATTTTTAAATTTATGCAAGATAAAAGACACATGCATGTCAATTTTACCCTTTTTTTTGCCAAATGCACGTATTTTTTTGCCAATTGCCAAAATGAACGTTTCCGAACTTTTTTTCGTTTTTTTTTATAGATAGACCATGGATTTACTATATAGGGTGGCCTCTGTTAATTCGCCCTTCATCTCATCAACTATTTGTTGTAGAGCTATGGTTCGAATTTGAAAAATGCTAAAAATGTGTCCAGAAACTACTCTGTTTCAGTTTTGAGAATGAAAATACAGTGTCTCACAAAATAAAAAAAAAATTGATTTTACATGGACATCCTGTCCTAAAAAACCCAATTAGAAAATTGTTGAAAATATCAAAATCTGCAAAAAGTTGAGAAAGAACATGTAAACTAAAGAGGACACAAGACTCTTTCCCTCATTTATGCTCTTCTTTCCCAACTTGTCTCCGATCAGGACAGGACTTGGGGGGAGGGGGGGGGGGGTTGCGAAAGGTGCGGTCGCACCTGGCCACAAAATTTCAGGGGCCGCCATTTTTTCAAAAGAGAGAGAAACCTTTTCCTTTCTTGGCAGATGCTTTGGAAATTTTTGATTAAAATTTTTTTCCCCATTAAACTATTATTGATTATGAAAAGAGATTTTTAGTTTAAAGCCCCAACAATATTATTTTTAGCGTTATTAGGTACGGCACTGACATTTTTCTGAAAGAAAAAAGAGTGTATGTTATGCAGTTGGTCGCATTCTTTATCCCTTAAAAAAGTCTGGCCTTTCTTTCTGCCTTTAAAGAATAACAGGGCTACGTTAACCAAAAATAAACATTTAGAGCATCAAACGAAAATGGAAACTAGAAAAGATATCTTGCAATTTTTCCCCTTGGAAATCTCCCCTCGCGTTGGAGCTACCATCTGGTCTGGAGGTACCAATAGTGCACACAAGGTAAATGTTTGTAGTTTCATTCGGCGATGCTTCCACTATTGATGTTCCATAGTAGACTAGCATGGATATCTCAAGGACGCATTTTGGTGCCCACCCCCTCTGATCCGATGCCCGGGTCACAAGACACGCTGCTCCCGAGGGCCGCAACTAGAGGGGAGCCGACACGGGACGATAATTATCATTTTTTGTGTATTTTCCCCCATTATAAACAGGGGGGGGGGGGCATGAAAAGTTTGACCTGGAGGCGTACCAGAGATCCCAGCCTAGGAGCCATGCTGTAGGATATAGGATCCATGGTTTTTATAAATTCATTACAGAGTAATTAATATCCGATAAAAAAAATCTGACGCAGTTGCCCTGCTTCTGGAGGGTGGAGGGGGCCTGATCACGACCTCCTATATAACGGTTATATAGGAGGTCGTGGCCTGATGCACCAATATGCGTTAAGAAGATATCTGTACTTGTGCGGAACCTACTTTTGGTGTCCCCTGCTCACATTTTTTTTCCTTTTGTCGACAAAGGCTTCTCACTTTTTCAACTCGAATTTCGCACTCCTCTTAGAGCAGTGCCCAAGTGCGGATCCAGACGGGGGGCGATCGCTCTTCCCAAGAGCCGAATAAATATGGGAGAAATTTTTCTGTCCCGTGAAATACGGATGATCCAATTTACCTACACAGGAAGTCGCTTCTCCGTCACATCGCCCTGGATCACGACCTCCTATATAACCTCCTATATAATTCGCAGCTGAAGATGCCTGTACCTCCGCTCCATTCGGAGCTGAATATTTCTGCCTCCACTCATTTCGCAGTTTAAGATGTCTGGCTCAGCTTCTTTCCTAGATGAATATTTCTGCCTCTGCTCCATTCGCAGCTGAAGATATTCATCTCTGCTCCATTCGCAGCAGCCGAAGATGTCTGCCTTTGCTCAGGAACGGATCCAGAGGTTGAGCGATAGGTAAGAACTATGAATATTTCTGCCTCTGCTCCATTCGCAGCTGAAGATATTCATCTCTGCTCCATTCGCAGCAGCCAAAGATGTCTGCCTTTGCTCAGGAACGGATCCAGGGGTTGAGCGATAGGTAAGAACTACTACTAAACCACACATGCACCTCGTCCATATTCCTCTGCGGAACCTCTAACGAATTTGTACATGCGAGATCGGCTCGCATTTACGCCTCGAAGTTGCGAACCACAGGAAACAAACTTCAGCCGACCACCACTGCGGCGGGGTTCGAACCCGGATCCTCGCGATGCAAGTCTGTCATTATGACCACTCGACCACCGCAGCGGCAATAGGAAAGAACTGAATAATATTGGAAAATTTTCCTGTCCCGTAAAATACGGGACGATCCAATGAACTTACACAATTCGACCTGGATTCGCACCTGCCGGTGCCCCATACAGCCGCTCAAGTCGCACGGCCAAGGAACCGTCCCTAGTTAAGAACACCGATTATGGTTTCTTTTCTGAATTGTTTCCAACTCTGCTTCAATATTACAAGAGGGTGCCAAAATGCTTGCTTGACACAGCTAACCAAACATCTAATTGTGGCCCCGGGTCTACGATGGCCTTAAGGTGGCCTTGTACAAATGGTTAGAGGCAGAAAAGAGAAAGGAATCTCTGTCCGTGCGGGATCTATTTTTGGTGCCCCCGATGACGTTTCTCAGCTCAACAAATTTTTTTTTACCTTCCAATTCGGATTTGGCACCCTTTCCTAGAGAGGGCCCCATGTAGCTGCGCGGGTCGCACGGCCTCTGTGGGGGCTGAGAGGCTTCAGCCTAGTTTCTTATATAATTTTTGTTTTTTCATACTATTAATTCTTTATCATGGGACCAGTGAAAAATCTGGCCTCTAAGGCCCAACAAAGATCCTAGCCTAGCGACCCCTGCTGCAGGACGTGGGTGCGACAAATTCATCCAGTCTTCCCGCTAGGCCAGTACGTCCTATAGATATTGTATCCAGGAATTAATGAGTCCCGTGTATACCGGGTAACTCGAAACGTTAGTCCGTCCGCCAATAGCAGTTTTTCTTTGCCTTGTAGCATTTGCAGCGAAGTCACAATATCACTAACAATTTTAAGGGAATTAAAATTAATTCAATACTCTAGAATACACTTCAAGACATTCATTTTTAAAAATATTGTTGGTACTGCTATATTTTTTCAAAATCAGAAGTGCCTTATGTGGTGATGACGAAGCTCAGGTACAAAAAACTAAATTCTATCATTCAGCTTTGCTCCTTATAAAAGCTTATAAACTGAAAGATCAAAATTATTAATTAATTATTATTATCAAAAGTTATTATCAAAAATTATTATCAAAATTATTCCTGAAAGATCATATTTCCAGTTCAGTAATTTTTTCAAGACCCAAGGGGACATCCAAAACAAATGATCTGCAATCAAGCAGCGACCGGTAAGATCGTAAAAAGTGAATTTTTCCACACTACACTTTATAGTAATGTGCTGCCATCTAATCTCAGATTTAAAAGTGACTCATGTGGTGATGGTGAAGTTTTAAGTAAAAAAACTATATTCTTTATTCCGTTTAGTTCCTTATAAACGAAGCTCATAAACTGAACTGGAAATTCAAACTGAAAGTTCGGTTATTTTATTTGAGCATAAGGAGACGTCCAAAACAAAGCACCTCTTAATAAGCAGACGACAGACAAGAAGTCGGTTTGTTCGGTTCCCTACAAGCTTAGCTCACAAACAGAACTGGAACTTCAAACATCCAGTTCAGTAATTTTTTCAGGACATAAGGAGATGTCCAAAACAAGTAACCTGGAAAGAAGCAGACGACAGAGATTCTGAGGCTTGCGTCCTCCATTACCGGAGGGAGCATCCAGCCGCCGCGACTGCAGCGACATCAAATGCAAGGAAATCACGTGCATCGATGAAAACAAAGTTCCCGCCTGGCAATTTGCCCATACAAAAGGAAGAGACAGTTCAGTCTCTAAATATTGGATTTTTTTTATAGATTAAAAAAAAGGATAGAGAACTCATCTATATAAAGGTGAAAAAAGATTAAATTATTTATTTCATTAATACTGGAATCATTTCTTTCATCAATTCTAGAATTTTCCTCCAGTAATTCTGGAATGTTCCTTCATTATTTCTTGAATTATCTTTCATTAGTTCTGTAATTATTTCCTTTATTAATTATTATTTCTTTCATTACTTCTGGAATAATTGCTCTCATCAATTCTGGATTTGTTTCTTTCATTAATGCTGACATTATTTCTTTCATTAATGCTGGCATTATTGCTTTCCTTAATTCTGAAATTATATCTCATTAATTCTGGAATTGTCTCTTTCATTAATTTTGGAGTTATTTCTTTATTTTATTCTGAAATAATCTTTCATTAATTTTATTATTATCTCTTTAATTAATGCTGAAATTATCTCTTTAATTAATTCTATAATATTTTCTTTCATTAATTCTGGAATTATCTCATCGATGCTGAAATTAACAGTAAACTGTAACTAGGTAGGTGCACCCACACAGTGCCCACTTGGAGGGGGGGGGGAGGGGGGGAGGCTAAATGGGCCGGAATGGGCTTACGGGGCGTAGGAATGGCTAGTTTCTTATTAGGCCGTCCGTCAGAGATGACCTGTCAGAGACGACTAAAGCACTTGCCTCGTGTAAACGGGCCTTAACATAAAATTTTAGAATGCACGAACCCCTTGTTTGGGGGAGGAGGGTGACATAACCGATGTTTATTAAAATGTGGGCTACACAAATTTCGCCTCCCTTTTCCCATATTCTGGTTTTAATTTTTTTCCCCACTCATTCCTCGAATTTGTCGTTCTGGGCTTAGCCCCAGTCCCTGTACACCTGTACATACGCCTCTGTCCCTACGTCGCTCTTTTGGTCATTCGCCAGGGCCGTCTTAGGGAGGGGGGCCCCGGGCCAAGTGATTTTTCTGAGGTCCTACCAGGCAAATTCTCGAAAAATTCAACAACATTTCATTTTCCAGACCCCCCCCCTCCTTTCTTGAGACCCCCCCACCCCGGGTGGAAGACGGCACTCATTCGCGCACTTTCTTAATTACTATTTTGGTCACTCATTTACACGTGCTTTAGGTTAACCGTCCTCAGCCTTTTTTGACTTGCGGAGCAATTTCTGGTATATAATGTCTACGATGGAGCCTCTCCCCCCCCCCCCCCGTAGGATTATTTTTTATTTATTCATCAAAGTCACTGATTCATTTTCATGATTCAGAGATATTCATAATTATTCTTTTTTTCAAATTTACTGGTTTTTTTTATATTTTCCTGGAGCGGTCGCTCCCCACCGGTTGGGAACCGCTGCTGTAGATCATAGTTTCCCAAACTTTTTGTACCACGCCCCCTTCTTCGGAAATATTTGTTTTCATTGCCCCCAAACTCGACTCAAGCGAACCCATGTGATCCTATGTTATACTAGTCGCTTCTATCACCCCCCCAAACCATTCCATAGCCCACCTTGGGGTGATAAGGTCCACTTTGGGAAACACTGTGCAAGCTCACTTAAACTTTTTATTCCTTCGCCCCCTTCTTCAGCGATTTTTTCTTCTCATCGCCCCCAATTTAAGTCAACCTATATTATCCTGTAATAAACCCGTAGCTTCTATCTCTTGGTCACTCACATGATGCACTGTTTTTCGTTGCATACATGCTCACACATTGTTTTTGGCCACTTAACTCACACACTCTTTCGGTCATTCTTTTGGTTGCTCATCTGCCCCTCTCCTCACTCTTGAAATCAATCTTTTGGTCATTCACATTCTTGTACAAGCTCTAGGTCACTGTTTTGGCTATTCATTCTTGCACTGGCTCTAAGTCACTCTTGGTTATTCACATTTTTATACATGCTCTAATTCACTCTTTTGGCTGTTCACATTCTTACTCACAGGTCACTCACTGACCCTGTCCCTCTCTTTGGGTTACTCCTGTGCTTGTGCACCGTTGTGGTCACTCACATGTTCTCAACCACTTTTAGTAGTCACTCTTTTCGTCACTCACTCACTGACCTGGTTCTTCTCTCTCTAGGTCACTCACATGCTAGCACTCTTTTAGTCACTCTTTTGATCTCTCACTCATCTGCCCCTCCCCTACTGTGCAGGTCACTCTTTCGTTGATCCACATGTTTGACATATCTCTAGGTCACTCGTTTAGTCACTCGCTGACCTGACCTAATCCCTCGCTCTCAAGGCAGTGGTGGTTTTCTTGTATAATTATGCACCCAATGGGTTGTACAAATTTTTCTACCGTTCTCAAATTTATTCTATTAATCTTTTTGCCCACTTAGTCCGCAAATTTATCGCCCCTCCGTGTGAATATACCCCCATTATGCCCTCCTGTAAATACGACCCTGGGCGGGGGCTGGGACCGATAGAGTTCCAGCCTGAAGGTCCCGGGACGATTCTTATATTTTTGGTTTTTTTTTCCACGCAACAAATTTACTACATTGGGGTCCGTGAAACATGTGACCAGAGGGCCCACGAAATATCCGAGCCCGGGGGGGGGGGGTGTCTCTGCTACAGGATGTAGTGGAGGGGGGAGGATCATGATCGGTTATCCTGAGGTTGTGGGGGGAACTTCAGTGGACCATAATGTCCAAAATGACCCTGCACTAGGGTGTTGCATTGTTTTATTGAATATTTCGCGAGAAATGAAGGGATCCGACTACGTTAAAGGCGTTATTTTGGAAGAAATGCCGATTTTTATTTTTTTATGAAAAAGCCCCATTCTTTGTAATTCCAAAACAGGCCTTGTTTTGTTTATATGATGCTCAGCACCGAAATAATGTCCACTTTAGAGAGAATATTGCATTTTCTCATGTAAGTAATACATGAATAAAACTTCAAACGTTATTTTTGACATTTTATTTAAGTTTGAAAACGATTTCTAATGATAAATTTATTCATTGTATCATTACGAAATTTTAATATGATATTCTGCTAAATATTGCCAAGGTTATGAACTAAAATCTAAGGTTTATCACATGTATTTGTCTAATCACAGTGTTTTATAGACGAAATGTAGAAAGAAATTTCAAAACCTCACACGTACAGATATCGAGTGTAACTTGTGAGCATTATAATGCAATCCTTCGAATTCTAGTTCCTAACCCAGGCCTGCAATTTAGGGCTTTTGAAAATACACTACAAATGGTATATATACAGGGTGATTATAAAAAAACTATCCCGACATATTGGCCCCTAACTATCATACCATTCACAGAAACTGAATGAAATTTTGGCATAAGGTATTTTGAGGTATGCGCTCAAGAATGATATGGAAAACAACAGTGTCACTCTAACAGTTACGGTTACAGTGAGAAAATTTCGAAAATATCAAATGGCAACACCAAGTTTTTTGTATTGGAATGCGATCTCCATACTGAAAAACACTAAATAGCGTTGGAATGGCACCTGTAGCATGAAAATCCCCGGAGCTAGGCAAGGAAACAGTAAAAATGACTTTGCTGTGCACCAGAGCATTAATGTTCGTTTCATTCGTCACACCGTTTCTTCGGCTGAGATCCCAGCCTGATTAGTCCTCCACAAGGTCATGTGGAAAATTTGTGAAACACAATAAAATGCTTTATTTTATGCTGCTTCTCTGTCCTTATTGGTTGTCCTCACTTTTAGCCTATCTACCGCCGGTGATTTTCATGCTACAGTTACCGTTCGAACGCTATTTAGTGTTTTTCACAATGGAGATCACATTCCAATACAAAAAACTTGGTGTTGCCATTTGATATTTTCGAAATTTTCTCACTGTATTCGGGGCCAAACCCCGAAATTCGGACATTGGCCGGGCCAATTGACAACAAAATTGGTAAATTCGTGAACTGGCTGGCCACTTCACAAACTAACCGATTTCAAGCTTTGGCAGTAACATATCAATGTCTCAAACATATGTATATTTTTACCGTTCTGTGTATGTCCTAATTCGTATATCAACCGTTCGTCGTACAAGTATGGTTGTATGTATCTCCACTTCGAGAGTAATAAATAATCTGTTACTAATAAATATTAGACCAGTTCCCAAGACCTTATTTATTAAAAAAAAAATTTTAAAAATGCTCAAAATGTGTTCACTTAGAAATATGGATGGTTTTTTTTTTGGTGTTGTTGGCCTCAGGAGAGACAGGGCAACAACTTTCTAATTGGAAGTTAGAAGGAAAGGGGGGACCGTATAAAAAATTTAGATTCTTTTTATTTTGTTACACATTCTATTTCAGTCTTGAGAATGAGTGTACAGGGTCATTCCTGAATTTTTTTTTTTAAATTAGAACCATACCTCTACGACAGATGATTGATGAGATAAAGGCCGGATTAAGACTTACAGGATACCCAGTATACAAGTTTTTCTTTCTATTCCTCAATTTATCATTTTAATGCAAGCAAATTTTCGGAGGACAGTCTATCAAATTGCTATATTTGTGTAAGATTACGATTTGTCACTAACAACTAGAAAAATGGGACCCAAAAATTTTGCCCCAGTAAGTTCCACCCCGACATTTTGCCTGGCCCTGAAAATATGATTGACTGTGTGAGCGACCAAGTGATTAGGTGAGTGACCATATGAGTAATTAAGTGAGTTTGAAATTAGCTGTATGAATGTCCAAGTGAGTGATTCACAGTAGTGATAGTGATTGACCGTATAAGTGACCAAGTGAGCGACCGTATAAGTGGCCAAGTGATTGACTGCATAAGTGACCAAGTGATTGACCGTATAAGTGACCAAGTGATTGACCATATGAGTGACCCATCATACTATCATTCATATATTCACTCATATGGCCAGGGCAGGCAGAATCTCACAGGGTAAGATCCCCAACTCACTTGATCATTCATATGTTCACTCATACGATCACTCATTTGGTCAGGGCAGGTGAAATGTCACAGGGTAAATATCCCAGTTCACACTTGATCACTCATACCATCATTCAACCGTTCACGTATTCAGTCATTCATTCGGTTATGGCAGGTGAAATATCGGGGGTAAATCTCCAACTCACTTGATCACTCACTTTGTCGTTCATACAGTCAGAACAGGCAAATTGTATTATCAGGGGGTTAATGTCTAACTTTTTTTTACTTGATCATTCATACTTTCACTCACACCATCACATTCATATGTTCACTCATATTAATACGATCAGTTGTATGGCAGGGAAAGAAATGCCAGGTGTAAATGTCCAACTCACGCTGATAGTCACTCACTGGGTCGTTCATATGGTCTGGGGAAGGTGAATTGTCAGGGTCGAGATTATCATGGGTGAAATGTGAGGGGCAAAATTTCCGGGGACACAAATTCACTGGGGATGAAATGTGCTAGGGGTGAGATGTCGGGGGCAAAGTTTCCATAAATCTAGAAATATATACCAATGTTAACTTTGAATAGGTGAAATTAATTTTTTGGCAGATGGGTTTATGGTTGAATGGTTTTGTGTAGAAAAAAAATTGTTATAAAGAGGATGGGAATTTTCTTTTTGCAATAGGTGCATCACGCTCGTTTTTGAAAATCATGAGAAACTTTTGAAGGGCATCACAGTGGCAGAGGAACTGCATCGTACTACAGGAATGTCTTTCTCACTCGTATACCAGAAAGTAAATAGGCAGTTCGATTATGACGACTATTATCACTACTGCTATACCCAATCTTACACAGTGATGCCACGTAATTACAAGAGGAAGATAGACTTTCCAAAAATCCCGTCCGACATCGAAAACATTCCAGAATGGGAGGAAATTTAAGAACCAGTCTCTGGTTGTGTAATCTCACGGTAAGCGGTGTCCCTTTTTACACAGATAGATGCCGACCAAGTGCAGTGCAAACTCATTTTCAACCTTTTTTGGTTTGTTCTTTTTTTTCTTTTTTGAAGCTAATAAAATATATTTTTATGAATCCATTGAAACAGTTTATTATGTTCTCTTTGCTGTTTTTTTTTAAATAAATAAATGATAATAACAACATAATAACAATTGCAAAGATTAGCACAGTCACTCCTTTGTATTTGGGGGGGGGGGGTTATGTTCCAGGTTTGTATGATAAAATACTTTGTACATGGGTGTGGTAATTTTAAAAGCTGGAGTGCTGAAATCACAGTTTACTGTTAACGAGATTCTCACCATAACGAGTGATTATTAAATAGCTAATATTAAAGATACAAAAGATATTTTTGGTTATTGCGAGTTGAAAATTAGAAAGCTTTTATATTTGACCAGAACTTGCAGTATAAAGTTATTTCTGAACGGCTGACAAAATAATGATGAAGTTTCAACATTAGCAAAAAAATGTTACTAAGCCTGCAGTGGGAATTTTAATTTTTCAGTCAGGTTACTAAATCATTCTGAGAATATGAAATCCTATACAAAAAATTTTAGAAAAGAAAAAATGCTGTGAAGCCGAAAATCAATTTCCTGACTGGAACCCTGTTCATTTGCTAATATTAGAATGAAATGATCTAAAAGACTATTATAATGCAGATACAGCTGGAATTTTCTGCTATTTATAACCTGACACAGCAAAAACGAAATTCATTTATAACTGAAGCCCATTATAAAGACAATCATTTTCCCTGTGATTGTGAGATCTCATTACAGCTGAATACCGTTATAGTAAAAATCTTGTTTTAACAAACCCTTTTCTAATCCCCCAGATGAGTTTACATAGGAACAATGCAAAAAAAAATCCTGGAATTCCTTTATAATGAAATTTAGTTATAACAAAGTGATTTCTCCGTTCTCTTGGAGTTCATTATAATGGTATTCTACTGTATAGCAGACTTTTGCTGTATATACTCACAATGCTTATTATATTATCTATTTAACTAATAATATATTTACACCCCTACCAGGTTTGGTGTCATTCTGGGTTTGATGCAGAAAAAGTATTAAAAAAATAAAATATTGGAAGAAAATACCTTTTATATGTTATTATAAATTCCTGTTAATTTAAATGCTATTTGTAGGCTAAGAACTCCAAAATTATCTTTAAGCAATTCCTTGCAGCCCAGCCTGTAAGCCATATATGCTCCACCCATGGTCCGCAGAACAAATGGGGGCCCTCAGGTTATCTGACCATCGCCTCAACCCAATTTGGAAAAATGAAGCAGCATATTTATAGACTGCTTAAGTGACCTGTGGCACAATTCCAGAGCATTTAAGTGGCCGAGGCGCATTCACAGATGACTTAAGTGAATCGCGGCACATTTACATATTACTTGAGTGCCACATGGCACAGTTCCAGAACATAAGCGGCTGCAGGCAGTGCACCTTTGGAGGCACCATCCATTAAGTGACGTGGCACAGTTCCAGAGCACTTGAGCGGCCCAGACACATTTTCAAATCACCTGAAGGATCCGCGGAACAAAATCACTTAAGTGTCTGTATAGAGAACTTATCAATAAGCAGGGGGGGGGGTTAGTTCAGTGTTCAGCGCCCACAAACTATGGAAAGGTTTTTTTAGTTTTTGGCACACCCAGAAAAGATGCCATTAATAATATTTCATATTTTTATAGAGGTTGGTTGTTGATGACATAAGCATCATTCAACCCCCTCCCCCCCAATCAATGCTGATGTAATACTTGAATAATCTCTTTTCTGCATTTAATGCTGTTCTTTCACAAATTTCCTCCAGTTTTCGAATGTACCTGTGAATATTACATTTAGAATTATCCGCATGTCATTACACACTACGCATGCCATTTCTTTGTTGCTGGCATTAGGAGAGACGGGCAACAACTTTCTAATTTTACCCATTCAATATTTTGTTTTTACTAGCATTTATCAGAATGGGTCTTTCTTTTTTTTTTTGCTGGACTCTTGAATAAATTATTTTTTTCTATATTTTTCTCATATTTTTTGTACTTTTATAGTAATAATAATAAATTTGATTTGATTAAAAACATGATGATAAAAAAACGTAACTCTTGATATTTTTGGAGATTTATACATATATATATATAGGCACCCACATTTGTTTTTGTTTTTTTATACATAAAACCTTTTCAATACACCAGCCAATGAAATCAGAAATATATACACAAAAAACGTTTAGAAAATTTCAAAAGTAGTCATCAGGATCTTAATAAGAACAGGAACACTAATACATCATCTAATAACATCAGGAACACTAATAAGAGCCACGTTTTCGGGTGATACAGAATCTTGAACATATGTGACCAATTCTGAGCACATACCAAACTTCTTCAGATAATGAATACGACCAGTATCGATTAACCGCTTACATTTCCGGCCAATATCAGTTCGCTTTCCATGATCTAAGGATAACCTTTTGTACCTGGTCATTTGAAGGGGAAAAAAAATTAAAATTGTACATTCAATAAAACGTAATATGTTTGATATGTGTTGCCACTATTTTATTTGCAACCCTGATAAACACATACCTGCTGATTTCCTTTTCCTGTTCTGGCTGCACATCTTCAGCATCCTCTTCTGTGAATGAAAATAACAGGCTGATAAATGTGCATCAAAGAGCAATATATATATATATATTATCAGATTATAATTTTTAATCAAGCATACTTATTACATTTAATTTAATATTTTGAGAAGATCATAAAAATACATACTTTTGCTCCTCCCACCGCAGACTGCCCAGCTAGTCATGAGACACAATAGTTGGAAATTCCTTTCACTGAAGTCATTTTCCAGGAAAAATTCTTTCCCAACATAGCTGTTCCAATTACATCGATGATGGCAGCACACTGACATGACAAGACCAAGTGGTGTAAACCTGTGTTTCAGAAACAGGAAATGGATAGGAAGAATTTGATAAATCATTGGATGAAGAAGCGAAAGTTTAATTTCTTATGTGAGATCAAAATATATAAAGTAAGGGGGTTGGGCAAATAGTCTGACAAATTTCAAAAATTAATTAAAAAATAAACTAATTGATATGGAAAAAGCGCGGTTTGTACTGAAGTACTTATCATGGTGTAGAGTTTTTTCTCGATGAATTTAAAAACGTAGTCTAAAATTTCACTAGCAGCTGGCAAGTTATCATTAAAAAATCCAACACAAAACACACAAAATTCGACTAAGATAGTGCATAATGAATTATAAAATATTCCTCATTAAATGATGCAAGAGACAAAAAAAAATTTCATTTTTTTCCTTTTTATATTATTTATATTGCTTGTATACAAATACAAGGCCACAACAGGCAAAATGCCCAAGGTGGCTGAAACCACCACCACCACGTTTCTCTTTTTTATTCTTACACACATAAATATGTGTGTGTGCGTGTGTAAAAACATATTAAGACAAAGACACGAAGAAATATAGATAGTAGAAATGAAGCACACAGACAAAAAGTGGTCTCTATGTGGCTTCAAGAGCCGTTGGTCCTTCCAAGAAGCATACAATGGTGGTATCTTCTGCATTTCAAAAAACATTTTTTTTATCATTAGTATGCTTAGTATGTTTTGTGAAGCTGCCAACTGAACCAAGTATCCAAAAATTTTACTGGATTTTCTATTTACATGAAGACATAAAGCAATGAAAAAATATTGAATAATAAATTTAAAATGGGTAATTGAGATGATTTGGAAATTTTTTTCAAAAATTTTGCAAAAAAAAAAAAATTCATATTTTATATATTATTATGATTTGGTGTACAGAACATAAGATGTTGTGTCAAGGCATGTTAGTACACAGACAGGACAAGAAAATGAAGTATAACAACTGCATTTTCTCATAATCCTAAAAAAAGCATTTCTTTTGTTATTTTAGCTTTTTTGTATATTGATATGTTTCATACATTTTTTGTTAATATTGTTGGTTGTTGTTTCTGATAGAGAATAGTTCACATCATTTTACGTGCATTGAAGGAGAAACTTTTCTGGGAAATATGTTTTTTAGTTATTTCCAGTTAGTTACCTTTTGAAAGAAAAGTGCTTACTTTTCTTCAACATCAGAATTACTTTTTTTGAACCTCAACGTTTCCATCAGGCATCTAAGAGCAAGATCTATCAAAAAGACAAAAGCTTGAATGAATTCATAATGGTAATTAGGTCATGAAAATGCAGTGAAACTTAGATATAATGATTAAACGTCTCTAGAACAGGGCTGGACTATTGCCTGACATGCCAGGGCATGTAAATATTTGATTGGAATGTTTTTTTTTTTTCAACCACATGCTAGCATATCAAATGCTGAACCATGCATGCATTACTTTAAGTTGAGCATTTAACTTTTTTATCGTTGTCTAGCCCTGCTCTACAACGATATTTTTTCAAACCTTATTTTAAATTACCTATGGTCAGACGTTAAAACCCTCTTGATATTCTTCTATAACAATATTTTTAAAAGAATTTTTGAAACTGCTAAAACAATATTTTATTGTGATCTTGCTCACAATCATCATCAGTATATTTTCAAATTTGCCACGTTTTTTTGTTCTTCTGAGGACATCTGATAACATCAGCATTTTTCACTATGTGATCGGCGAGAAGGATGATGAAAAGCTGTTGGCATCATTCCTTTCTGTGTCCGACATGAAAATGCCCCCCTTTACAGGGCAATGATCTATCAATGAATCCATCACCTAATGAATTACAATTTTTTGTGGCGAATGAATACTCACAGGTGCATTTTCTGATGGTTCTAATAGCGTTAATTTAAAAATATGTCAAAAAAGCATAAAATTGGTAGCATGTGATAATAATTTTGCTTCTCAATATAATGATAACCTCCCTCTTTCGATATATTTTCTTCGTCCGCAGAATATTGCTATATCAAGGTTTCACTGCGTTGTAAAATAGCCAAAAAAAAAGACCCCAAAAACCTCCCCCTCCCTTGGGATGAGATTGTGGTGTATTTTTGCAGAAATAAATGAAACCCATATGCTACTGCAGATGATGAATGATATATGATATGATTAAGTTCTTCAAAATTACAAAAGGAAATTGAGAGAACTGGGTTATAAAATTTTATAAAGTGAAAATGGGAGTCTCCCACCCCAAAATAAATCAGTGTGTTCTAGAAGCTGCCAAATCTATCGTTCCAATTCATTCAAATTAACTGCTTTGATGGTCGTTGATCTATTTTAATTTCATCACATTACAATCGATTAATGCACTTGGGTAGGCTGTTCAGGCAGAAACTTACAGTCTAGAACCTATTCCATATGGCTAGACAAATTTGAGATTCTTGAATCAATTTATTATCTGTCAAAGTGGAGATTGATTTGCTAAAATGAATCAACTGACAGATAATATACTTAAATGATACAAAAATGACATTCATACTTATAAAATTAGATGGGGAAAAAATAAAAGTACCATTTGCTGCTCCACAGAGATGCTTGCTGATTCCAACCACTTTATCAGGATGTGATTTTACTGTTTCGACTCCACCTGCATTGTATATACATACACACATATATATGAAGTGTGATTCACAACCTTTTCTTCACATTTTATGGGGAGGTAGAACAAACAGAAACAAAAACATTTTTTGGCACAACCTTCTGCTGTCTTCATGGTCCAATTGAAACCATGAAGGCAACAGAGGGTGCCTTCATAAACATGAAGAGGTGTGTACCACATTTGCTGTTCTGATTGGTCCACACATTCCACAATAAAAACTATTTGTTTTTGTTTGTTCTACTGTCCAAAAATTCAAATACAAAAGTTTTGAATTACCCTGTATATAAAATGTATATATATTTATAAAATTTATATATACACATGCATTAAAACCTGCCTTCAACTGAACCTGTATCAAGCTGAAGCCTGTCTTTAACGGGAAAAATATCATGGCCCCTGATTTCAATGCAAAAGTACACATTAAAAGACCTGGATCAAACGGAACCTGTCTAACGTGGGAAAGGAAAATTTCACACAAACACTTCGACTGTTTCACGACTAATTGACAAAAAGGATCATACAAAATATCACTTCTTCTATCGAAATTTTTAATGCAATCACTGCTTGCCACTGCGAGTTCTAATTCACCCACCCTTAGATTTGTAAAAACCATTACCATACTTGATGCTGCGGTTTTGGAAAAGCCACATGTAGTGAAACAGTTGATTTCTAAAATTGTAACAACATTTTTCAGTAATGCAGGCTTTCTTCGACTGAAGAAATCAATGTAATAATTAGATTTAGAAATGATATACAATGGCTTACAAAATTGTATACAAGCTGCTTTCTGTGATCACAAGTGCTGAGCAGGGACAGAATTAAAGGGAGGGGGCTCAGTTGGCAAATTTTACGTTGGAAAATAATCAAATTTTACAGTGGTCAGGACAGTAAAATCATGTTGCCCCTCACAAAAATATTAGTTACTGCCCTGGTGGTGCAGATTACATAAATATAGACAATAATGTACAAACTGATCCAGACACGAAAGATATTCACCCCCTCAATAAAAATTTCAGAGAAAGTAAAAAAAAACATAAATTTATTTCAGATGAAGAACAGTGCGGGGGAAGTTTCATACAGATGCTGGCTGTGAAAACCTAAATATTTAGTAATTATAGCATACATAATTTACATTATTTTATGTTCATTTAAATTAATTAGTTTATTTTCAATTGATTAATTTTTATTATACTGTACTTCAATTACATATGATCATTACATAATTTTACACATGTCAATTGAACCTCTATTAAGCGGAAACCTGTGTTCAATGGGAAAAAATTTTGGCCCCCCCTGCAATTCCGTTGAAGACAGGTTTTACTGTATAAGGAATGTTAATTATAATTTTGAGAAAAGAGCCAATAAAGGAATTTATCTAGTTTTTTTTCACATAATAACATAAGAAATTGTTACATAATTTCACACATTATGTCAATTGAACGTCTATCAAGCAGAAACCTGTGTTTGGACGGAAAAAAATCTCGGTCCCTTGAGATTCCATTGAAAACAGGTTTTACTGTATATAAATATATATAATGTATATGTTACAGTAAATGTGATAAATCTATTATATTATTCATAATAACCAGCAATTATGCATAACATTTACTGTACCATATATATACACAGTATTTTTAGAATCAAATAAAAACTTGAAACGTATAATCATGAACAGCTTCTTTCTTTTTTTAATTTTATAAATTTTACACATAAAAAAAATGCAGTTCCACCAAATATCTTTTCCCAAAGCAGAGAATGTTTTGCATTGTTCCGCAACAAGCCTTAGGCTGACTGAAAATGTTGCATTGTAAAAATTGTGATGTATTTTCTTCACAGCACAGTTCTTTTCTTGAAATTCTTCCAAGATTATTCTGTGACGTATGTTGCAGTTGAGGCATATTCTGTTTTGGGGTGTCTTTGTAGGAACTCTCATATTCACATCATGTAAGACAAGTTCTTACCTTAATATACAAGGGGTATAGGTAACAAGCATATGGTATTTTACTGGTGAACCGTTGATTTTAGAGGCACACTTCCAATTAGGAAAAGTATACATTTCACATGTAGTACTCAGGTATATCATATATGTCATTCATGTTGCAAGGGGTTGTATAGTTACTGAAATAAAAAAGAAATTAACTTTTTTTTCGGACATCCTGTGCCCCCAAAACCCAATTATAGAGTTGTTGCCATCTCTCCCCTGATGCAAATATATATATATATATTCCCCATTTCTAAGTGCAATATTCAGTGGGACATTCAAATTTAAAAAATGGAAGAAAGTCAGGAGAAAAACAGCATTAAATGTTGGAAAAATAGTTTACCATATTTAACAGTTTCTCCCCCCCCCCAACTTTTCTCGTTTTTTGAATTCAAATGTCTCAGTGAATATTGCACTTAGAAACATGGATTTTTCTTTTGTTGGCATCAGGAGAGACAGGGTAACAACTTTCTAATTGGGTTTTTGGACACACTGGGATAAAAAGTTAATTTTTTTAATAATCATGCAACATGAATGACATATCTGAGTGCTATACATTATTTGGATACTTTTTCTAGTCAAAAATTAGCCTCTAGGATCAATGGTTCGCCAGTAAAATGTCATACATCCTGAAAATATAAAATCAAACACATAATTAATGATAAATACAAACAAATATATACTGGGGAAAGACCAACATGTGTAGACTCAAAATTGCAAAAAGGAACCACGGCTAAATGCGTTTTGGAACTATGTGAAGTTCCTTCATCAGTAGCCAAGAACGAATAGCGAAAATACTCCTTATAGCAGGAGTTACTCGCTGTTGCAGACAAAGAGTCAAATTCAAAATGGACCGGCAACAAGAGCAAAGGAGGAGGAAAGAAAAATTTTTTCTTCTCCATCACTATCACGTTCTTGTTTGCAATTGGCTCCACTATTTTTCTTTTCTTTCATCCTCCTTTGCTCTTTTTGCCAGTTCATTTTGAATTTGACACTTTGTCTACAACAGTGAGTAACTCCCGCTATAAGGAATAGTTTCACTATTCTTTCTTTGCTACTGATGAAGGAACTTCATATAGTTCCGAAACGAGTTTAGCCGTGGTTCTTTTTTGCAATTTTGGGTCTACACACATTGGTCTTCACCAGCATTGTTTCACCCAAAAGGTAATTAATTTCTAAACGAATATACATTTCTCACCTAAATAGAGATCTTTAATATCTATTCTGATTCTTTCAATAGCCAATCCTGGAATGTCTTTGAATTTGTTATCTCTCTGAAAGAAGGGAAATAAGAGCAGGATGTTTGAAAATAGAAATTCTGGTAACAAAAGATCTTTTGAGTTACATATTGAATTTGTTAAACAGATAACTCTTGAATTCATACAAAAGTCATAGATAGATGATTCATTTATGAGAGTTGTTAAATGCCACTAAGAGAAGATTGAAATAAAAATGAGACAAAGTTGGGAGGAAAGTATAATTTTTGCTATTTAACTATAGTTAAAATTTAATTTTGAATACATCTGCTACTTTGAATGATAATTAAATATGTCATATCATAGTTACTTAAATCTAATGCATTTTTTTTTATCTAGGTGCTCTTTAGAATTGGTGGCAATATTTAAAAAAATACCTGTTTTTATAGTTAATAAATAGAACTGTGTTCGATTCAATAAATGTGTTTTAAAATCTAATAAACACAGGCCAAATCAGTAAACTCATTTCTAAAGCTCATAAGAATAATCAATTATATATACCTTGTATCTGAACGCATCTCGATCAATCAGAACAAAGAATTTATCTTTCCTTTCTTTTAAGCTGTTGACGATCATGCACATCAATTGGCCTGTGATTGGTAATTTAAGGCACGATATCAATATAAAACATACCTCTTTCACACTACATACAAAAATGCATATGGAAAATTAAACTGGTTACATTGGCCTCTTTCACTAAATTGGTTCTTGACCACAGTCAAGAAGGGTATTGGGTATGAAACTAGTTATGAGTTACAAAATAACTGCCAATTATTTGTTTATATTCCAATTTATTTTGAAATTTCCAATTTTTTTCTGCCAATTTATTTATATTCTAAAATACATAATAGGTAATACAAGTGCCAGATAATTCATATTTTTATGAACTAAGTTTATCATGAATGAGTGATATACCTTTTCCTGCTCCGAATTCAATGAAACATGAACTCAAGTTCAGTAAGTCATACTTTTCTAGTAAGGAGAGCAAAGAGACTTGCTGAGGAAAGTGTTTCTCAGATGCTTCAAATGGGAAAGATTGAATCTTCTCTTGCATTAAGGCTTCAAACTCTGACTGATTCAGGCCGACACGAGGAACAAACACTAAACATCAAAGAAAATCATGCATATTTTGTATGAGCTTTTCTTAAATATTATATGTGGAGCTCAATTTTTTTAAATCATGAAGAATATCGTTCTACACCTCAGAAATTATGCAGGGTGGTTCGAAACTCAACATACAAACTTTTAGGGAGGTAAAAAACACAAAAATAAAACAGAATAACTAGGGCCGTCATTTCAACTTTTCCCGGGGGGGGGGGGGCAAAGCACATGTACTCAATGTATGTAAACTGAAGCCAAAAAAACTGGTACAGGCATGCGTATGCAATTAAAGAGATATGAAACCAAGCAGAATACGGCGCTGCGGTCGTCAACGCCTATATAACACAACAAGTGTCTGGCATAGTTGTTAGATCGGTTACTGCTGCTACAATGGCAGGTTATCGAGATTTAAGTGAGTTTGAACGTGGTGTTATAGTCAGCGCACGAGAGATGGGACATAGCATCTCTGAGGTAGCGATGAAATTTGGATTTCCACGTACGACCATTTCACGAGTGTACCGTGAATATCGGGAATCCGGTAAAAAATTCAATCTACGACATCGCTGCGGCCGGAAAAAAATCATGCAAGAACGGGACTGACGAGAATCATTAAACGTGACAGACGTGCAACCCTTCCGCAAATTGCTGCAGATTTCAATGCTGGGTCATCAACAAGTGTCAGCGTGCGAACCATTCAACGAAACATCATCGATATGGGCCTTCGGAGCCGAAGGCCCACTCGTGTACTCTTGATGACTGCACGACACAAAGCTTTACGTCTCGCCTGGGCCCGACAACACCGACATTGGACTGTTGAGGACTGGAAACACGTTTCCTGGTCTGACGAGTCTCGGTTCCAATTGCTTCGAGCTGATGGACGTGTACGGGTATGGAGACAACCTCATGAATCCATGGACCCTACATGTCAACAGGGGACTGTTTAAGCTGGTGGAGGCTCTATGACGGTATGGGTCGTGTGCAGTTGGCATGATATGGGACCCCTGATACATCTAGATACCACTCTGACAGGTACGTAAGCATCCTGTCTGATCACCTGCACCCATTCATGTCCATTGTGCATTCCGACGGACTTGGACAATTTCAGCAGGACAACGCGACACCCCACACGTCCAGAATCGCTACAAAGTGGCTCCAGGAACACTCTTCTGACTTTAGACACTTCCGCTGGCCACCTAAATCCCCAGACATGAACATTATTGAACATATCTGGGATGCCTTGCAACATGCTGTTCAGAAGAGATCTCCACCCCCCTCTTACTCCTACGGATTTATGGACAGCCCTGCAGGATTCATGGTGTCAATTACCTCCAGCACTACTTCAGACATTAGTCGAGTCCATGCCACGTCGTGTTGCGGCACTTCTGCGGGCTCGCAGGGGCCCTACACGATACTAGGCAGATGTACCAGTTTTTTTGGCTCTTCAGTGTATATATATATATATATATATACCATTTTTAGTGTATTTTCGAAAGCCGGGGAGGCAATGCCTCCCCCCTCCCAAATGACGGGCCTGAGAATCACATAGGAATAATGACAGGAAACCCTAACCTGATCAGCTGGAGGATAAACGAAGATGCAGAAATGGCAAACAGCACGATGCTTGAGTATTATGCATAATCACCAGTAAAAGTGATTAATTTAGAGAAATTTATCAAATTTACTGATGCTTGCATACTATGCATAATAACCAAAAAAGTGATAACTTTAGGGAAATTTATTAAACTTACAAGAATGCTTGGTGATTATATGTAGATTTATCACACTTGCCTTAACATACATATTTCACCAAAAATATCAATAGTTTCCTTCAACCACCCAGGTAGTCTGTGAACAACAGACATTAAAGATTAAGCATGATAGCATGATTTCACAATATCAGATTGTCAATTCAAAAGTTATTCAATATGAAATTGCAAAATATTTTTGTAATGCAATGAAATCTTGCTACAATCTAATGATAAATAACTCTACAATGATATTTCCTCGTCTTGTTTGGAAATGCTTATACTCTAATGTTAAAACTGCTGCCTCTAGATATAATGGCAATCCCTCTACAATATTTTTTCTTGGACCGCAGAGTGACATTGTATCAAGATTTTACTGTAGTTAATTAAATCAATTAATCAAATTGTGTCTTGGTACAAAAATTAAATGCATTATTTGATTGAAATCATACACTGATCTTTGATGAGAATGTAATACTTGTTCTGGAAAAAGGGTAATATGCTTCATGAGGAACATAATGGGTGACTGTGATGGACAAGGAAAAGGTGACACTTAGTGGTAATGCAAGAAACGTTTAACAATGCCTGCAGTATGGGCAGTAGCATTATCCTGAGATGGCAGACAGCCCCGACATGGTCCTGTAGCAATGGTAAGACACCTGGTTCCAAGACATCATGAACTCTGCTTATTCAAATTCCCAAGTTTTGTAAAAAATGTGGGTCTGAATGAAATGTAATAGCTCCTGAAACCATGATATTGACTGTAAAGCCACTATGATGCTCTGCAATGCAGTCTTTTATATAATCATTCCCATAGTATCTGTAAACGAATACCATGGTGAATGGTCTGGCAATGTCATGGGCCCACGAATCGTACATAGACTCATTTGCACCTATTACGATATATATACCGTATTTTAATGTGCATAAGGAACCAATTTTTGCCAAAAATTGGGTTCCAAAATATAGGAGGGTTTACTATACATGAATAGTATTATAGATGTATCTTTCCAACTTTTTTCTAAAGTTTAAGCCCAAAAAATCAGGGGGGTTAATTATATACGTTAAAATATGGTATGCACAAAAATTTTCAGAGTATATCTGATAATTCAGTTGTAATTTTTCTGAACAGCAATGTTAATTACTAGTGACATGTTTTATTATAATAAAAAAAATTATATTTATATAAAATATGATGAATTTTTTGTTTTAATTTCTAAATGAAATGAACATGAATTAACAAATGAAAATCATATTTTCTTACCTTCTCTTGTGCTTTCAACTTTTTTTATGACTTTAAGTAATTCTTCATCGCTGACGTTTTCTATAGAAATCTTGGCATGGAAAATACATGAACACATAAATATTGAGGAAAAAATAAAACATGAGTACTGTGTTAAAATATTTAAAAGTCCACCAGTAACTCAGAATTTTTATCACCTTTCACCTCACAAAAGATGTTACTGCTAAACATTTCTGATACTTTTTGACAGTATCATCTAAGCAAGATTTTGAAATTTGACTTTTCTTTTATTTCATTTAAGATTTTCTTGTTTATCTGTAATTATGTCCACATTCAAAAATATGCTTTGTTGATATAGACTACCTGTGATGGCTAATCTGTGATAAACACTAATATTTTTATCCTGGTATAGAAACACAATCATTAAGTTCCCTTTTTATCAAATAATTTTGAAACTAAATTTGACTTTTACAGGAGTGGGTCCATATATAATTTAAACTGTTCTTAATTTATATACACTGAATGACTTATAAACAAATAGAATATCAATCAATCTTTATTTCTACCTCTGTTCAGGCAATCACTCATTGCAAGAGAAAGTGAAGTGCGATAAAAAACCACTGAACAAAAAATAAAAAGAGCAAAGAACATAATCTTGCACATATAAAATCACAAAAAATAAAATGAATGCACACATGCCTGATGAAAATTAAATCAGGTCAGGTCTTGAAAATTTACACAAAGTAGATCATTGTATTTAGTTCGCACGGCTCCCACTCAAAAAATTAGGAAAAAGCAGGACTAAAAAGTAGGATGGGGGAGGGTATCCCCTTAGGCAACAATCCAGCATAATAAAAAAAAAAATTTCACTTAAAAACAATTTAATTTTTTCCCTATAGGCATTACAGGATTGACTTAAGCCAGAGCCAAATGACAGACATGACTTGGTCACCAAAACACTTTTTAGTGAAAACACTGTACTAGCAACCACAGATAAATCTTTTCTGTCTCTCTTCACAATATTACATTCTTTTTTTTCTTTTTCTTTTTTTTGGAGTCTTCCAAAGTACAGAGTCTGTCAACTCTGCCAATGCACAGCAAATTATAAAGACATGCACGTTTTTTAAGAAAGATGCTCTTTCAAGACCACTTTCAAAAAAACACAGTGCAAAATTTATAAATTACAAGGTCCAATGTAGATAAGTCCAGTAAGTCAAGGTGAATCAGATGGTTTTGGTACGTTGTCCAACCTTTTTTTGAAAAGATATTTTTTTACATTTCACTATTCAATAACCAGTGTAATCATTTTTGAAAAATGAAGTACTTATCATTTCTAGCTCTTTGCTGAGCATTGTAAATATTGTTCATGCCTCTTCACATGCCTTAAAAATACAGAAGACAATTGAATGCTACAAACCTAGAATAGGCCTATGTATTCAACTGCTTTGTAATGCAAACTGTTGTTTCACCTATACACAAAATGAGCACTATAATTTTGAATGATGAATGTTAATTACTGTCCAAGACCATGAAGTAGCAAATACAAAATTATTTTTTCCATTGAGACAGAAGTTTTGAATGACTACTTTACTTGTTGAACGCCCAAATTAAGCAAATGAAAAATTAATAAATCAAATGGTCCACATACACCCCGAAATAACCTAAAAAATGATACAATTTCTGCTTTGATAGAATCATTAATTGCAGTCTGTAAAATTTTTAATATTTGGCAATATATATTTAATGATTCCCTGCTCAATTAAAATCCATTAAAAAAAATTTTTGTTGATAGGATTTGGTAGAAAAGTAGGACAAAACCAAGAAAGAGTAGGACAAAAGTAGGATGAGTGGGAGTGCAGAAAAATAGAAAATTTTTAAAAAATAAGCAAAAAATCCCTTAGTTCTAAATTTTTGATAAGAAAGATATACACAAATTTCTACAGTTAACATTGATTTTTTTTAGGAAAAAACTACTAATTTCAGTTTGTCCGAGAAAATGTGCCTTAAATCATCGTAAATTGGGCAGAAAAAATAATGTGGGACCATGTCTCTTGTTCATTTTTATTGCATATAGTGCAAATATTATCAGGGTGAATTTCATATATTTTATTTAATTTGAAGTTTATTTATTAAATTGAAGAAAATGTGCACTGGTAATGTTTAAACCAAGAGACAAATTAAAATTGAGGTAATCCTCTAACTCAAAGCTATGCTTGACAAATTTAAAGGTCCGAAAATGAGAAGAATTGTTAATATATGCCAAGTGATATTGTATATAGTTTAAAACTGAAATTATTCTAGGCAATTAGTTGTTCAAAACTTTAGGGTCCTCATTCTGTTTTAAATAAGAAAAGCCTGTTTCATAGAGGATTTCAAAAATTGATACAATCCAGTTACATTTGGTATTAGTAGGATTCATGTTTGCTGGCTAAAACAGTTTTTTGTGACATTGTTTTTTTTGACATTGAAGTCTGTGATCCTCTAAACGTAGTAGAGGCAGCCCAAAATTTTAATAAACAAACAGAATGGCTAACAAAGAAAAACTTCTGATTATTTTCAAACAGCAAAATACATGTATTTGATACACATCTATAAAGAAATGGGTGAATTACCTTGCCGCTAGTTTTAGTTTGATCTTCCAAATTCACATTTTTACAGAAATATTCCTATAAAAAATAATTATTTGATCAAGATAATCATATAACAGTGCTTTAGATATAAGTAAATATAAGTTTTCATTTATTTTATTATATTCAAAAAGTTCAATTTTCAAATTTTCTATTTGATTCAGAGTATTTATGTGTTAAATCATAAATACAATAAAGATCTGAACAAAACTAATAGGGGGAAAAAATCTAGCCTTTCCTTAACTGAATGAGAAGAAATATTAAAAATAAAATTTTTTAATGAAGGTCAAAGTTATGATGTGAAAAAAAATCTAGATAAATTCCTTTATTGGCTCTTTTCTCAAAATTATAATTAACATTCCTTATACAGTAAAACCTGTCTTCAACGGAATTGCAGGGGGGGCCAAAATTTTTTCCCATTGAACACAGGTTTCCACTTAATAGAGGTTCAATTGACTTGTGTAAAATTATGTAACGATCATATGTAATTGAAGTACAGTATAACAAAAATTAATTAATTGAACATAAACTAATTAATTTAAATTAACATAAAATAATGTACATTAGTTATGCTATAATTACTAAATATTTATGTTTTCACAGCATCTGTGTGAAACTTCACCCCACACTGTTCTTCACCTAAAACGAATTTATGTTCTTTCTGACTTTCTCTGAAATTTTCATTGAGGGTGTCAATATCTGTCGTGTTAGGTTCAGTTTGTACATTGTCCTCTATATTTATGATTTATGTAATCCACAACACTGGGGTAGTAACTAGGGTTTTTTGTGGGGGGGGGGGCAACATGATTTTGCTGCTCTGACCACTGTAAAGTTTGATGATTTTCCCATGCAAAATTTGCCACCCAAGCAACTGCCCCCCTTCTTTTGCCTCCCTCTAATTCCGGCTCTGCTCAGCACTTGCAATCACAGAAAGCAGCTTGCATACAATTTTGTAAGTCATTGTATATCATTTGTAAATCTAATCATTACACTGATTTCTTCCGTAGAAGAAAGCCTGCATTACCGAAAAATTTTGTTACAATTTCATGGAAAACAACTGTTTCACTACATATGCCTTTTCAAATACCACAGCATCAAGTATGGTAATGGTTTTTACAAATCTACGGGTGTGTGACTTGCATCGGCAAGCAGTCATTGCATTAAAAATTTGGACAGAAGCACTAATATTCTGTTTGATGCTTTGGTCAATTGGTTGTAAATCAGTTGAAGTGTTTGTGTGAAATTTTCTGTTAAAGGGTATAATTTCCCTTTTTTTTTTCTCATTAGACAGGTTCCATTCAATCCAGGTTTTTTTAACGTGTATTTTGGCATTGGAATCATGGGACCATGAATTTTTCCGTTAAAGATAGGTTTCCACTTGATACAGGTTCCGTTGAAGACAGGTTTTACTGTAATAGTAATAATATTTAATATATATATATATATAAACTTACAGGCTGTATCTTAGGTCTGGCATTGCATTTCTTTTTATGCTGCTCCAATTTTGAAAGATGGCAAAAGCTGGAACAGAAAAATCACACAAAACTACAGATGATTAAGTCATCCTCGGCTACACAGGGTTTCATAAATGATTATAAATCTAATAATGAAAAACTACTGGCAATATCACAGGTTAAAATTGGAGCTTACATAGCACGCCAACCCCTTTTGAAGCAATTGCATCTGGAATTCTGACATTAAATATTTTAATATTACAATGATAAGTGGTCATTTTGATTACTAAATACAAGACTAAATAACCACACATTTTTAATCATAAAAACTGTAAGCAAATACTCACTGTAAAGGATCAAACGGACAGGGAATTCTTGGATCATTCGATGCAGGCTGTGAAATAAAAGAAAAAACACCAACAGTTAATTATGCAAAAGCTGAACTTGCACAATTAAGGAAACATAAAATACGTCAATTCCCACATACAGAGAGGCAAGATTCAAATAATTCAACTTCCGCCAGGCACTCACCTCAGAGAGAACCCTGAGTTTTTACAGCTGGCACATTTTAGCGGCCAGTTTGCAAAACTCTACTAAAATTAAATGTGGAATGGCTGGATCCTATGAATCAATTTGAGGCGTTGACCTATAGCTAGGCAGCGCCTGGGTGTTAGTGGATTAGAACGACCCATCTCGGTAGCCCCATGGTCCCCCTAGGCTGGAATCTTTTGCGGGCCCTCCGATCAGACTTTCACAGGCCCCTTTATGATGGATTTATAGCATGAAAAAAAAAATAATGAAAATCATCACGGGCCCCAGGGATGGAGCCTTGTCAGCCCACCCCTTGTGGGGGCCATGGATAGCCCCTACGACCCAAGTTTGGGTCACGACCCATAGGTTATGAACCCCTGATCTACCTGATTCAAGAGATCATTATAGCACAAGGGCAATCAATATTGTTTTACACAAAGCACGGGAGATTATTACATTATTATTTATGCAATACACTCATGGGAGATTATTATTTCTTATAAAATATAGTAATAAAAACACGTGATACCTGATCGCTAGAAAGGAAAGAATGATGAGGGCAAAACTCATTATTTTCTACAACTGCCATGCAACAATACTTCCGTTTCTTTTCAATATAAAAAGGGCAACGTCCCTCAGTTTTCCCTGAACTCATTTTTTGTTTGTTGACATTATTTGATCCGGACGGCTTGGACCGATACTCAATCAAACTGCCAATTCGATAATTTTTTTTATTTGTGTGAAATCAGAATAAAGAAACTGATATAAATAAAAGTACAGTATCAATCCAATTTTTAAAAATTTAGACAAATTAATCACATGATATATAATATTTTAATATAATTAGTTTCACATTTTCAGTTGGATTTTTTCAAATTCAGAATTTATTCTTCACACATTTGGCAACACTTGAACCAAATATGAAATTGGTGAAATACGCGGGGAAACAAAAAAAATCAACAGCTTTTTGTGAGTTTGACTATGGTGAATGCAGTTGATGTCACTGGTTTTTAAATAATTATTGTATTTTAGATCCTTCGTCGCGACAAAAGTACTGAGGTAAGAAATTAATATGGTGTAAATTGGCATGATATCAGTTTCTTTATTTGAATTTGTGTTATTTATACAGGCGCATAACTAAACTGGGCACTGCCCCGAGCCGAATGGGGTGGGTACGAATATTTAACTTATTTTGCATGTTAAAGCCAGGTTTTCCTAGAAATAGGTTTGTTGCGCAGCGTGAACCGCATTAGACTATTTCGCGCCGACAGAAACGTTACATAATCACGCTACGCGTTTGTTTTCCTAGCATGGCGCATCAGATCAGGGCGGCTATATAAAGTATATGGCTTTGGCATCAGCTACTCTGTCGTCTGCATGCTCCGGTTTGAAGGGAAGGGAAAGAAAACACACAAGAGTGAAGAGAATATCGGGAAAACCGCGGCGCACGACGCATTTGACTCCTCCAGAAGCAGTCGGCCAATCACGCCCGACGTAAAGCGCTGTCGTCAGGCGTATTGCGCTGTGTAGGAAAACAGTCATGCTGCTTTTCTTACTGGTGAGTGGACGGCGTGTCGCGCTGGGTGAATCACGTTGCGCGCGGCACAGGAAACCTGCTCCTAGGAAAACCCGGCTTAAGAGCAAGTTACTACAGCGCGTGCAGCGTGAAAATCGCTGATTGGTCAAAAACCTGAATTTCAAGTTATTAACCAATCAGCGTTTTCACATTGCACACGGCGCAGAAGTTCTAGGAAAACCTGGGCTAATAAACATTTTTAGAGGCCCCACAAGAAAACGTCAGCCCCAATAATTCATGCTGTGGGTCTGTACTTGAGCCAGGTTTTCCTAGAAGTCGGTTTTTTGTGCCGTGTGAACTGAATAGCACTATTTCGCGTCGGCAGAAACGCGTTACATAATCACGCTACGTGCTTGTGTATGCTCAAGGTGGCTACATAGTATATGGCCCTGGCCTCAACTATTCTGTTGTCTGCATACTCCGGTTTGAAGTGGGGGGGGGGAAGAAAATAAAAATGAAGAGATGTATGAAATTCGCGGTTCACGCTATGCATTTGACTCCTCCAGAAGCAGTCGGCGAAGCACGGCCGACGTAAAGCGCAGGTGAGAGGCGTGCTGTGCTCTGTAGGAAAACAGTCGTACCGCTTTTCTTAGTGGATGGCATGGTGCACTGCGTGATTCACGTTGCACACAGCACAGAAAACCTGTTCCTAGGAGAACCAGGCTATATATTAAAACCGTTTAGTGGGTTGATTGACAGCAACATCAAAATTATTTAGTATTAGCGAAAAAAATGTTAATGTTACAAAAACATTAAAATTCTAACTAGAGTAATTTCAGAAAAAATATTTGCCTTATTGTATGAGCATCGCCTAAGGCCGCAGCTAGAGGCAGGGGAACTAAGGAGTTCGGTTATCTCCAAAATATTAGAAAAGGACTGATATGGAATAATAAGGTTGTCTATTGTTCTATTCTTTTTGTCCTGTCGAGAAGTGCCTATTGTCCTCCGAAACAAATTTCCGACTAACGTCCTGGCATTGGCTATGGAAATACAATGATCTCTTACTTATTCAACAGTTCAAGGAAACAAGAAAAGAAGGCGCAGTGATTGAATTGAAAGTGAATTGCATCATTTGCCTTTATCCTTAATCGGGAGTGTGGGAAATTGTCTTATTACTATGAGAAACATACAAGTCAGGACTGGAGAAATTTCAGGTTGCCATGGTGACTAAAAAAAGTTGGTATTAGTGCCTCAAATTTTCTTTGTGTGGTTAAAAAATTGTAGGCTGAGAGCAGCACAAGATGGTTTGAAATTTATAGCAGCATATCTCCCAACATGAAAGATTGTCATTATGCCTCGAAAAAATCAAAAGAAGCATTATTTTGGACCTCTTTCTTCGGGTAGACATTTTTTTGTGCACTTCGACTTTTTCAGTGATTTGTTCACCCCTGGTGTTTTCTACACAGAAGAGTTTTCTTAAATTTTTTCCACAGTGATCTGTAGCAGCACTGATTGTTCTGCGATGTATGACACATTTTTTGGCATATTCTGCTTCGTGGTCCAAAGGTTGTAATTGTGAGGTCCTCCTCCCAAGAATCGTCGCAAGGGTGATGTTTTCTTGTAGAAGGTTTTTTCGCATCATCTGTGAGGTGTCCCTTGAATACATCTATCACTAAATCCTTCACTTGCACTTATAAGACTGCTCAAAGTTTTGAAGCAAATTTTTTGCGAAGTTTTTGAAGTGAATGTTGAAGTTGAATAGGCCTAAGAACCTAGTCCTGTACACGAGTGAGTAATGTCATCAAGGGGGTGTTGTATAGTGAATGTGGGGGGGGGGGGGCGAATTCCCATCCTCACCTATTCCAGTGATACAATTTTTCCACTGAACAGGAAGGGGGTGCAATCCCATTTGTCCTGCGCTTACCTATGGTTCTTCCATTATCGTTCTTGTCACTTTGAAATATTGGAAATGAAATGTTGACATTTTCTTTTGTTCTGATATGAGATTGTTGGTTTTTTTTTTCAATTTTTTGTGTTTTTATTCTTCTTTTAGTAAGATGGATGCTGAAGATTCAGGTTCAGTAGCCCAGCCTATTAAGGTTAAAACAAAATTCCTCCAGGTTATAGAATCTTCAGATGCAAAAGGATTTCTCGAATTTTATGACCAGCATGTGGGTATTGTTTTGAAATTTGATATGAATGTACACAGTCAAATTCCATTATAACGAACTCCAAAAGACCAGAGAAATCATTTCATTATAAAGGAATTTCGGGTTTTTGCATTTTTCCCATGTAAACTTATCGGGGGAGTAAAGAGGTGTTCATTAAAACAAGATTTTCACTATATCTGTATTCGTTAAAATGGAATTAGACTATTTCTCAAATAATGTAATATGAATGTATATTTCTCTAATACAAAAGAGTCATTATTTAAAATACTTGTGGGGGGGGGGGAGTCTTACAGAAACTGTGGCCCATTCATTCTATTGCTACATTGATAAGGGGTAATTCAAGTATTACATCAGCATCGGGGGGGGGGGGTTCGGATTTGCTGACTTTTGATGACAAGAGGGGGGGGGTGAAGGTTGCTTACGTCATCAACCACCCTTTTTTGAAGATATGAAATATTCTAGGCTGTTGACGAAATTTTGCTGACGGGGGTGGGGGTAAAAAATGGCTGAAAATTTACTTACGTAATACTTGAATGGCCCCTAAGGAAAGAATTTGCCCATGCTACCCTGTATATTTAGCTGGCACCTGAGTAGCGCAGTGCTTAGATGCTCATCTACCACCATGAAGGCTACCATTAGGTCCACTGATTCAGTCCTGGGAAAAAACAGATTACAAGGTCTTTTCCTATCAAACCTGAGGTGACCACCAATAGATGGCACCTTTATTTCCAGTCCAACTCAATCAGTGGGGAATTGTTTTATGGTTATATGACTGGAATTTGCGTGCAATGAAGTAGTAGTAGTATATATAGCTCAACTTATATTTAGTTGTGTGTATTTAGCTCAAAGAGGGGTTTCCAACAGTTAAACATAATTATTTTGATACACATGACAAAAAACATGGGAAACTACCAAAAATAATTTCAAAGTGGAGAATTGAAAACATTAGATGAAGACCTTTGCTGAACACAATCAGAATTGGTGTCACATTAAATGTTACTCTCAAAGTAGAATGTTTTGCCGTTTTTTTCTGTAATGTCCTCGGCTGACTGAAAATTTTCTGCAGTAAAAATTCCCATACTTGTGCTTCTACACAGATGAATTCTTTTCTTCCGAAGATTGCTTTGAACACAGTTGTTCTGCCACTTACCTCAGTTTTTTGGTGCAATCTGCTTTGGGAATGTTAGTCAACCATGCATTTCCTCAATGTCTACATGTGATGAGAGCAGTTTGAAAGCAGTAAAATTGTGAAGGAAAGGCATTTGAACATTGTGAAAGAAACATTTATGAATTGCTGGTTCAAAGAAAAAACATTTTTTTATCAAATTGTCACTGGAGATAAAAAAAAAAATGGATTCCCTTTGACAACCCTAAAAGATCAAAGGCATGGGTGCTCCAGAACAGTGTATTCTAGGCTGAATAAAAATAATTTCACTTATAGAAGACAAATATGGGAATGCAGTGCTGTCACCTTTGTCTTGCTCAAAGTACCCAGGCTTTTGCTTTTTCTCATATGCCTCACACTCAACACAAATGTTTGCTTTCAAGTTATAGCATTTTTAGCTATAATGTTTCATGTATAACTTGAATTACTCATATGAAGGAGCACTTGTATGTTGAGATTTATATTTTTGATAGTATTTTCAATGAGTTTTTTCCCCTTGTATGACTGTGGCATGTTTTTTATTTTCTCTTCCAGAAAACAAAAAAATCTCCTTTCAAATTTGAACAGTTATTAAGTTCATTTACTGATGATGAGCTAGTGAATTCATGGAAGCATATACTACATTTGGTTCAAGAGCATGCTAAAGTTGCATTAAAAGTGGAGGACAACTCAGTAGATTCAGCAGACGTTAAAATGGTAACCCATATCTTGTTCTTCCATTGATCTTGATTTAAAAAAAAAAATTACGAAAAGCATGGCTCATTAGAGTATATATGTATGAAATATTGCTATGCCGGTATTGATTAGTCAGGATGATTGTTTGCTTCAGTCAGGGCTTGACAAATCCCAGGTTTCTGGAGTGACTGTAATATTGATTTTGGCACCCCCCCCCCCTTCCCCAATATGATTGCTTAATCAGAATCTGAGGACTACACAAAAGTTTAATTTGACGCTCTTCTCCAACTGCGCTACCCCTGTGACAGATTCGCTAACAATTCTCCATCGCATCCGTGTGATGTTTCATGCAGGGTTGGCAGGTTTTAGATGCTTGCCAGTCTTTGATGGTTTAAATCTCAAATATTGTTTTTCTATATAAAAATTCCCAATGGAAATACACACATTAATTGCATTTAATGTTCAAAGTGACTATGTGACCGTGAACTGTGATGCAGATCGCCAGACCCAAAATTATTTATTTAAGGGCCTACATCTCTTTCATCATAGGGATCACTATTATGAAGGTCAATATAAATTATGACCCCTGGTCAAGTCATACCAAGGTTTTTTTGTATTGTTTTTTAATTTTTTGTCTTAAACAGACTCCCCCAGGAAGGGATGTGAAAATATTTAGCTTCATAAATAACTTAAAATCTTATAAATTTAGAAGCCCTTTTGCACAGTCAGTCAATACACGTAGTTCTGGTTATATCTTTATCTTCAACTGGAGATTTACTTCCAGAAATCATTATACTTCTCTTCTTACGTTCTTTTTTTTTCTCAATTTTTTTTTTTTCATTTTTTCTATATCCTTATATTGTGGCAATCTATATGCATTGAACTTTTCAGTCAAGAAGCAATATCTTTTTCAAAAATCTATACATTATTTGCATTTTTTGCACTATATGTTCAAAAATATGCCCCCTTATGCCCATTTGCATATTTCCAGCTTAATTGTTTCATGATAATCATGTGTTTACATTATCTATATTTTATTTATTTCAAAGCTTGCTTTAACATTTTGTTAGATAGGTTCCATATGAAATGAGCATTCTTTTCTTTACTCTTTTGAAAAATAAATAATTTCAGTATCCCATACTTTTCCCCCAAGTATGTATGCAGAGTAGTAGTGGTAAATTTATGCATAATTATGCTTTTGCTTTGCCCTACTTTGTTTTTCAAGAAATCCTGTGTTTCTATTTGTTACTTGGTGCAAAGAAACTCAAATTTTCAATTTATATACATATTCTACATCTAGGGTTTAATAAATGTGATTATATAGGTTCCAGGTAGGACAAGGCTAATAAATTTAGCTTATTTACATTATAAATATATTTCAATATCAAGATATTTTTTATATCATACATTAAGTAAATAAAAAAGGAATGCCACTTTTGCATCTAAATATATATACATGCTTTGTCATAGCAAAAACACATTTTTCCCTTTCCTATTTCTGGGATCAAAATTGGTTATATGCTAGTTATATTATAAGTTCTAGCTATATTATAAGTTTTAGATAACTCTTTTATTAAATTCCACTATTTACACCATACATTGCAAATTAAAGAAAACAATGCATTATTTTCTTCTCGAAAACATACTTGCATTTTTGATATAATACTTATTTTTCCTTTTTTTTACTTTTGAAAATGGCATTTTTCTGTTTTCTATTCAAAAGTCAATATCCAAATTATACATTTCAAAATGTACTAAGAATAGATTCATGATATTATTGTTTTCATTTTTCCATTTTTGTGAACAAGAAACAATATTCGACTGTATACCAACCGTATATATTCATTATGATGTCCGAAATGGAGTATCATTATATGCATATTTATGCACCTCGGTTTCTATTAAAGTTGCATCAATTATGTTATCTCAAAAAATAATTTTTAATTTCCCCTCATTTTTGAGAAGATATATTTTTCTGTTAGTAAACCTATATTCTATTTCAAAGAAAATGTTAATTATATTGAGTAATTAGTATCCAGGAAAACTTTATATTATAACCTGTTCACCTTTTAGAAAGGCATATTTCTGTAAATGAATTCCTATTTACTTTTTTCTTTGTATTTAACAGAAACACATTTATGTTTTTACTTATTTTCTGCAAAGACAATAACCGAATCAACTTAAGCAATTCTATTTCCATTCTCGAATTTAGTTTTCATTTAATCTACCTTTTTTTGTTGCTTTACAAAACTCTGCTTACCCGTTTCTAAAAGATTAGCACTTTGATGACTTATTCTGTGCGACAGATTTTTCCTGTTATTATTTGGACTTCTAGAAAATATTTTATTCATTTCCTGTATTTATTAACAGTAATAAAGTCCTAATACAGTTCTGTTTATACTATTTTCTTGTATAAATCACTTTATATCATTTATTGTTGGTATATAAAGTCCAATTGTGTTTTATCACTTCTCCAATTTTCCACTATTCTCTCTTTTTTTTTTGTGGAAAAATATTATGATTTTCTCTATGTTTTCATCAGTTGTTAGACATAGACTTGCATGTTGATTTTTTCACTTTTTTCTTTTTTTTAGAATTCATTTCTGTACTGTACCATTAGTACATTTTTTGGGCTAACATGCCTTAACCGTTCTTCATGATTGTATGTCACAATATTTTGAAAGTGGTCAACTCCTGAATTTTGCAGTTTCTCAAAATTTTTTTGATGTTCTTTTAACATATTTGTAAATAGACTCTATGTCGAGTTCTCTATGCAGATCTGTGATTTTAAAGTATCTTGGTGTTCCGGTAAATCTTCTTAATGTTTTATTTTGAAATACTTGTAGTGTATACATGTTTCCTTTGCATGCATATGCTGCATATAAAATTGATGGCCGAATGATTTGAGTATACATCATTATCTTGTTTTTTAGACTTAATTTTGTTCTAGGATTGCAAAATTTTGCAATTTGGTTGATATATATTGTTGCATTCACAATCCTATTTGATGTGTGTTTTCTAAAATTCAGTCTATTGTCCATATAAACTCCCAGATATTTAATTCCTTCTTTTGGATATATTGTATGATTATTAATCTCTATGGATGTATTAGTTGGTAATTTCCTGGTAGAGAACCAGATGAATTCACACTTTTCTGGATTTAGTTTAGCTCTGTTGCAGTAATTCCATCTCTCGATTTTGTGTATTTCATCTTGTAATTCGTTTAATGCAATTTGTGAGTCATCATTTGATTTCATTATTATTACGTCATCTGCATACATTCCCAGTAATCCATTGCTTGTTTCTGGGAAATCGTCCATAAAGTTATGTATGTATGGGCCCAAGTTTGAACCTTGATTTATTCCAACTTCTATTTTACCCATTCTTGACTTTTCTTCGCCTATTTGTACCTGAAATGTTCTATCTGAGAAATAAAATGTAAGAAATTTTATAATTATTGGTGGATAACCTCTCGTTACCATTTTGTGAAAAAGTCCTTTTCTCCATATGCAGTCGAATGCTTTATTATAATCTAGTGCAATTGCTGCTGTGTATTTTTTCTCTATTCTTGCTTTTTGCACATATTCCATCACTCTCAATAGCTGATATGTACCATGGTGCGATTTGAAACCAAATTGTTCAATTCTGCCCAAGTTATTTCTTATTGTTGTTTCTACTATTCTTGTTGTGATGGATTTTTCAAACAACTTAGACAGGTGCGGTAATAATGCAATTGGCCGATACGAACTTGCCTCTGCTGTTGGTTTTCCCACCTTAGGTATGACCTTTATTATGGCTTTTTTCCACATTTTTGGAAAATAAGCTATTTCCATTAGGAGGTTGAAAATGTTTGTTACTGATATTATTATATTTGGTGTAAACATCTTCACAGCCTTTGATGTGATACCTTCATAACCTGGTGTTTTTCTTGGCTTTATTTTGGCTATGTTTTCTTCAATTTCTTAGATTGTAATTGTTTTAAACGTTGTGTTGTCTACTGGAATGTTGCCTGCCAGGTAATTTTGTACTTGTCTTTCAGTGTTATTAATGAAATTTTGTGAAACTGTTTTGTTTGTAGTAAATTGCTTTTCGTATACTCTAACAAATTCATTTGCTTTCTCAGCATCTCCATACATCAATCTGTTATTTGAATTTTTTATTGGGGGCAGTTTTCCTTTCCTTTTTTTAATTTTATGATAAATTTGATATAGCGATCCATCCTCTGGTGTTGCTTCTTCTAGCCATTGCGAAAATCTCCCATTTATGCATTCTGATATGTCTTTTTTAACCTTCTTTGCTTTTCTGTTATATTGATTTCTATAATATGGATCCCATGTTCTTTGCCATGTTTTTCTTAGTTCTTTATCCTAATTTTTTCTTTAACCCAAGCTGGGAGACCCAGTAGGTTTGGATGTATCATCTTTTCTATTGTTGCGAAATTTAATGCACTCAGAATTGTTTCTGTTATTTCTTCAGTTTTTCTTTCTGCTTCTGTATTTTGATGTGGTGGTATTATTGGAGCTTCCAGTAGTTTCTCTTGGTATTTGTTCCAATTTGTGATTTTGTTTTTGATCAATCTATGGAGAATTGCAAAGTTCATTATTATCTCCACCGGTATATGATCAGAATCCAGTTCGTTTAGGACTTTCGGCTCTATGTATATATTTAGTCTCTTTGATAACGTTATATGTAGTATGTCTGGTTGATTTAAATAATTTTTATGATAATGTGTAGGCTCTTCTGACATGTACATCCTTATTCTTTCCTGTTCACAGAATCTTTTTAATATTCTTCCTTGAGTGACTATGTTATATTATGAATAAATACTTATTATGATTGTAAAATAATTTTCTACTCTCGACAGAATTACTTTGGACAATATATATGTATTTTTTCTTTTAAAATATATCATTTGAATAGAGTATAGCATAAAAGCTGAAGGAAAACTATGGAATGATTTGGTATTCTTCAATTCAAGATGATTTTTGACCTTCTAAAATCTCTTTAACTGCTTTTATATGTGCATATATAAGCATATGCTTTACTCTTTTTATAACAAATAAGTATTTAAAAAGCTCTTTTGCACCATATATGTTATGCTGATTTCTGTTATTAAATTATCTGAATAATCAGTGATACTTAAAACAATACCCTTACTCTGCATAACATTAGAATGTATCCAGCAATCAAAATATGAAATTATAGGACTATAAAGTGTCCTTTAATTTGGCAGTGCTGGCTTGTATATATGATGCTTAAGAAACTCCTGTAATTTAATTCTTGGTGCAAAAATAAGAATAAGTTTGACTATGATATGTGGTATATTTACTAGCGTTTATATAACGCAATGGTTTTCCAATTGAAACTGTCCAAACCAGGGCCGCAACTAGGGAAAGCACCGGCAGGTCTGGTGCTCTAGGCATGGGACCAGAGAAGACACAAATTTTGCCCTTTAACCTCTCCTTCCACATTACCAGGGGGGTACCAAAATGTGTGCTTGCCCTGGTCAACCAAGGATTTAGTTGCGGCCCTGATCTAAATGTGTAAAACAATGGTTTAGGTATAAAGTCCTGACAGCTCTGCTTTGATTGAAAATACTCTTTTAAACTCTGGATTTATACAACCTGACCTAAGACATTTTCAGGTGAGAAAAAATGAGTTTAATTAATGTATTAAGAGAAGCTATATGAAAATTTTTAGAATGGAATAAAATTTTGGATAGATTAGAAAATTCGAAATATTAAAACTGATATTTTTTCTCAGTAATTATAATTCAAAATATAAAACACTTTAATCTACATAAAAGTAAGTTTTTGTTATTTAACATATCTATCAAGTTACGAAAAAAAACTATTTGACAACATTAACAATAAGTTTTTGACTGTTTTGATACTGAGTTGGTTTCTGATGTGAAAAACCTAACCCCGATGCCCTATCGCACATATTTTGATTGAACAGCTTTATTTTGCTTAAAGTAAATTGAACACAGGTAGACTCTTTGTATGTTGAAAATTTTTTAATTACAAATGATAATTAATATTGTTTTAATTATTATAATAAATTAGTGTTTAAAAATAAAACATGGTATAAAAAGGTACGTTTCTCATCATGTTATATACCTATTGTGTTCAAAATATTATCCAAAAGCATTCATTTAGGTTTTCGACATCAAAAACCCAACCCTGATTTCATATCAGCCCTTTGGTGGCCTTGCATCTCCCAACTATATCTTTTGCATAGGTTTGGGACTAGAGACCATGGGCAAGCAATGTAATTTGATTCGTGACTAATTTTCTTTCTGAATTTGTCAAGTTCTGGCTGCTTTGTTTGCTTTTCTGGGAATTGAAGATGCTATTAGTTATATAAAACAGGGCTTGACTAATTGCAACAAAATTTAGGAGCCAGAAATAATTTTTAGAAGCTAAACATTTTTTTTTCTTTCAAAGAAAAACCGGTCAAAAAAATATTTCGTTTTTTAATAGACATTGCACCCCCCCCCCACTTCCATGTTGATAAGATACGCTGGCATTTAGTTTGCCTGGTATTTGTCAAGCCCTGATACAAAATGATATTTTTACATAAATATCAACTTTTAACATCTTTTGAGTTTTTTTTTTTAAATAATTGAATCCTGAGATTTCAATGATTGTTGATAAAAAAAATTAAATTTGCATTTAAATTAGTGCCATTGAAATATATAACAAGGCTGGTTTTATATTGCAGTCCACAACTGTTATACATGCTGCAGCTTTCCTTGGGAACATCACATTCGATCATTTATCAAAAGTTCCAGTATACATGCTTCAAATGATACTGTTTCTACATGGTGAGTACTTAATAAGTATTTTCACCTTTTCTTTGTAACAAAGTTTTTCCCTTTAGGATTCCAGTATAAATTCGATAAGTGATACTGAGAAATTGAATTTTCTGGATGTTATGCCAAAACTGATATTTGGAAAGAAAAGTGATTTGCCTCCTCCGGGATTTGAACCGGTTCCCTTGCATACCGGGCAAGTGCGCTAATCAATACACCAGGGACACACTTTTCAATTCCTTAATTCCTTAGTTCTCTCTTCATTCAATAAGTGATTGTTTTTATTTTTTCAAGATACAACTTTTTTAGCCTAATAATGGGTATTATGAATATCAAAACTTGCCTCATCTCTGACTAAATATTATGGAATAGTACATCAAAATTCTTTTGAGATACCTCTGATCATGTGCTAACCATGGAGACAAGGGAATTACGAGTGCCTTTCACACTTTTTAGGGAATTCCTTACCAAACTGTCCAAGCTTTGCTCCTCGATCAAAGCAATTTGAGCACCTTTTTTCGAAGGAAGATGACTTAATCTATTGCAATAATGTCGATGCTCTGTACGTTGCATTGGGGCATCAGTATAATCCCCTAGAGTGGAGGTTATTCAGATTCCTCAAAAACCAGCTTAAAAGCAGTACTTTTGAACAATGGTAATGAAAACCCCTCCATTCCCATCACTTACAGGGCTCACATGAAGGAGACAAATGAAAACATGAAAGTTTTATTACGGATGGTTCTGTATATGAAAGACATGCCTGGCACTTTTGCGGAGAATTGAAAGTCATTGCTCTTGTACTCGGTCTTCAACTAGGATATACTAATTTTTTTGCTATTTCTTGTACTTGTGGGGCAGCAGAGATAGACAAAACCATTACGTAAAAAAACAATGCCCACCGAGAAGACAGCTCTTTCCGGGAACCAAAAATGTCGTCAGTCAGCCCCTGATGGATCCCCAGAAAATCTACCTGCCACCTCTACACATTAAACTTTGATTGATGAAAAATTTTGTTAAAGGAATGAATTGAAACGGCGACGGTTTTAGCTTTCTAAAAAACGAATTCCCACAGGTCAGTGACACTAAAATCAAGGAAAGCATATTCGTTGGCCCTCAAATTCGAGAATTAATGAACGATCCTGCGTTTGATGACACCCTAAATGATCAAGAAACACCAGCATGGGAGTCATTCAAGAAAGTAGTTGAGAACTTTCTTGGAAATAACAAGACGGACAAATATAAGGACCTTGTGGAGGAATTACTTCAGAACTATATAAAGCTCTTGGTTGCAATATGTCACTGAAAAGATACATTTTCTTCATTCACGTTTGGATTTTTTTCCCTATAAAAAGAAAATCTAGATTTCAGCGATGAGCACAGTGAGCGATTTCACCAGGACATATCCATCATGCAATCGTTTTATCAAGGCAAGTGGAGCCTAAACATGCTGGCCGATTACTGTTGGACATGAAAAAAAGATATTCCTGCTGCAAAATACAGAAGAAAATCATGTAAAAATATCTTTTGAACTGCGATTAATATTAGAATTTAAGTTATTTTAAGTTGTAAGCAAATGCAAAAAATATACGGTTTTCAAAATTTTAAATGTGTTACTCAAAAACTATGCCTGACACACAAATTCTGAAAGCAGATTCGGAATCTGTGGGGAAAATACTATAAGAATGACCCTATTTGATCAAAGAAACATGAAAAAAGTGAAATTTTGTTTACCAGTGTTACCTTCATACCTTCTGTAGTAAACATTATTCAATAAAAGTAAGCAACCGGGCATTTTTAGAGAACATCAAGAAGAACAAAACTACCAGAAAATACAGGATTGTCTTACATACAGGCCATTTTGAGGAGCAAGTTGAAGTGCCAAACATGTAGTCTTTTTTTTTTTCCATTGTTAAATATTAAATAGACAAGTATTGCTTCAATTCTAAGAGTTTCCTGAGAGAGTAGAAGCAGAAGCATGAAAAATATGTGGTTATATAAGAGGTCATGTGTTTTTATAAACTTTATAAGTAAGGTTCATTAACATTAATATTTATGGTAATTAGCCCAGACCACCAATTATTTACATTGCAACCGAGGTTGCTATAGTTAAGTTAGACTGTAATTATTATTATTATTATTAATTTTTTTTTTTTTTTTTTTTTTCAGATATTCTTTTGAACTTTAGAAAAAATCAAGAAACTACGCAAGATTTGATCTCAAAGCTATGTGAAAAGTTCTGGCTCAGAAATGCGGAAGGAAGAGAAGAACTCGTTGCCAATACGATTATTTACCTTCTGAAATTCTCATTAGATGTTAAATTTAGAGTTGAGTTGGTTATATTGTTTTTTCGATGTACAATATGATGCTTTCATGTAATTTATCTAAGTTTTGATTCACTTAGTGGCTTTTCACATTTTTAGTTGTTTGTTTCAATCATACACTCTTTAATTCTTTGAAAATTTCCATATGATGTTAAACAAAAAATAGACATTTGCTTTCTTTTTTTTTCTTTCTGTAGAAAACAAGAATTAAGAGAGTTTTATTGCTCAAGGACTGCATTAGAGTTGTTCTTGACAAAGAAGATGCTGACAAGCATTTGCTTCAGTTCTATTTGAATCAGTGTGTTACATCATCGTTATACTTATCAACTAAAGAAGTATGTTTTTTTTAAATACGAATACAAAAATATTTTAAAATTAGCCAGTCTTATACTAGATAGCTAAAGGGTGAACAAAACCCAATATTTTCAGCATATCTTTGTTGTGTCCATTGTAAACACAGAAGTATTTATATTCATCTTATCATTTGAATTTATTACTAATTATATTCATCTTATAAATTTGAAGCCAGATCCTATTTGAATTGGATGTTTGAACTTCCTCCTGAACAGTGACATCTTTGATAGGTGAGCCAATGAGGCCCCAAATTGTTCTAAAGCTTCCACTAAGTCTGAAATTATTTCTTTCCTTAATTTTGAGTTCTAAATTTTTCTAATTCCTTCATCAATTCACAATTTTTATTAGTGCTTCCATCAAATCAGAATTTTCATTAATTCTGGATTTTTTCCTCATTAGCTTCAAATTTTCATCAAGTGCTTTTATTTCCATTTCATTTAGTGTGTTCATATTTTTGAGATTTTTCAACATTCCTATACATTCTGTAATAATAAAATGTCTTCTTGGATGCTGAAAATAGAGCTGCCGAAATTATTAAGATGTTTCTATGTTGTGTAGAAAACAGAGAAGACACCCACTGTGTATGTAACTAATCACTAAAGAAAATAGGAAAAAAATAGTCTGCTTATAAAATAAAAGCAAAACATTTTGTAGCATAAAATATATTTGCTTGCTTGAATCAACACTTATTCCTGAATATTGTTTGCTTAAGCAATTCTGATGACAAGTGAATTTTAATAACTTTTTGAAGTGAAAAAAAACCACATGAATCCATAAGTATATATAAAGTGATTTATCTCTGTCATATTAAACAAAACCTGTTTTGTTTTTCAAAGAAAAGTTGCATCCTTTTAAGTAAGAAGTAAATGACATGACTATCCGATGTGTTTATGAAAATTTATAGGCTTGTGAAAAAATTCTAAAATCAGTCTTAGTAAAAGCTATTTTATAGCTATAGATCATTGTCGTTTATCTCAATCCTATGTGTTTTTTTTTCTCCCGCTTCATTCTATTAAACAGTTTTGTAAATATTTCAGGGTGTCAGGTTCATTGAATTTCTACTGTGCCTAGATGCCTCCTCAACTCTAACATATCATAAGAAGATTAAGCTTAAATTTCCAGGACGCTCGAAGTGAGTGATAAGTCATTGCTACTTTATAGTCAGTTTTTCAGTTTTTGTATTATATTCTCTATTAATTACATGGATAATGTTTGTGTGTTTCTACCTTCATTATCCAGATTGAGGGTTTTCTTATGATAAAAGAAAAAATCAAATTTTGTTTTCTGTGCTTAATAAAAATGGTGATAAAATGTTTGATCAGAATGTGACCTTTTAGACTATAATTTTTTTAGGCAGTTCCATTTGATTTATTCAAGTACAATGAATGCATCACATTTCAATCCATCACATTTTAACAAATCGGTCCTCTAATCCAAACAATACATAATTTCTTTGAATGTCGTTCCTATTTACAAACTTATTGTTCAGGTCCATGCCACTTTGTAAAAATGAACAACTGTAATTAGCACTTGAGTTCTGGCACATTAATTTGTATAACAATCTCTAATTTGCAACTTGAACTGCTGCATCAAAACTTCAGTGGTCATCAACCATTCATTGAACAACTTTACTTCAATACTTAATCTATTTTTATCCGCATAACTTTTTGAAGAACCCCTTGGGACAATCTTCTGTTGCCAAACTAGAAATGTCAAGATAAACTTGAAGCTTTTAGATGATTTGTAAGGTTTAATTCTGTTTGTTTCAAGGAAAGAAAAATGGAAAACATTTTGCTTTTTATTATTTCTTGGACAAAATGAATTTTTCTTCATAGGAAAGAATGCCTGGCATATGGAACCATCTACTCAAATGCATGGATGCATGCTACAAAATCAGATTTAAAGCAGTTACAAGAAGTGAGTTTGATTACATGTCCTGATAGAATATATATGTATATGTTATACCTAGAGATGTGAAGTGAGAATATTTTCAGAGAACGAGAATATTCTCCTGGATGTAAAAATTGGAGAATAATCAAGAATATTCATTTTTCTTTTAAATAATTTAAAATTTTTTTACTAATTTTGTTTATATTGTGAAATATAAATCAGTTTTCATTGCCTGAAACATTTACAACAAAACAATTTTTGGTATAATCACCCCCAATGACAACTTTTAGTTTGAGAATATTCTCAGAATATTCTCCGGGTCATGATGAGAGGTTTTAAAAGTTTGGTTATAAAGATTTTTAGAAACCTTTAGATTAAAAGCTTAAAAAATTATTTTAAAATTAGATAAATTTTCAGAAATAAGTTCAAAACAAAAGAAAATAAATCAAAGTAGTTTGATAAAGGAAGCTATTCTTATATAATCAGCTTCATTCTAAGAAGATACAGAACTGTTGTTTTCTTCAATGCACATACACTTAAATTCTGTATTACTAACATTTCTTTAAAAGTTGTGCAATTCAGCCTTGTTGGTTTAACTTTCTTGCTTTCAAACTTTAATATTGTGGTCTACAAACTTCTAATGCCCATCTTCTTGACGGGAAGAGAGACTGGGACAGAGAATATTCTCTCGAAGGACTATTATAAGAAGTTACTAGAGAATATTCTTATCAAAAATAACAATTATTCTGAAGTTATTTATCGAGATTATTTATTATAATACATGCTATTACATATATTCTTGACAATACTCTCTGGAAAGATTTCGGTAACTGAAGAATATTCTCATAGAGGAGAATATTCGAGAATATTCTCTGGAAGGAATTATTATTAATAACTTCGGAATAATTCTCATTATTTTCTATAAGCATATTCCCAGTAATTTATGAAAGTAGTCCTTCCAGAGAATATTCTCAAGGATATTATATTTAACTATATTATAAATAACAGGAGAATATTCTTATCAAGAACTTGTCATGAATAGTCATAAACGGAGGAGGAAGATAGGCGACTGGCTATGATCGGAGGGGAAGACAATTCAAAAGAAAACATTAAAACAATAATTAACATTAGAAGATTCAGAGCACAAGACGTTTTTACTGTTGCATATTAATATCCAAGATAGAATCAGATATACAGATAAAATGATTCTTACATTCGGAATAGAAAGGGGGCCCCCGAGTTACGTTAAATTAATGAGGATGGGAACTTAGTCCAGCAGAGAGGAAATTACAATTAATTCCGGACAAGAACATGGTTATTACAAGTCTGTACTCACAGTGTTATGGTCCATCTGTTATCTCATCTGGACGACACAGACGATTATCAAGTCCTTAATAGTCCTTCACAACCTTGTTACAGGGACGTCAGGCAAGATGCAGATGTGTAGATGAGATGGTCAGTTGATCCAGTTGAAGGGAGGTATGTAGACGGCATGGAGGACCACGGTAAGTGTGGTGGATGGCGTGGTCGGATCATGTTGGTGGGGATGATAGATGTCTCCTCGTCTAATCTGACAACATCCAGTCGTCTGCCTTGCGATTCGTTTTTGTTATTGGTATTACATTATTGTGCAGGAGTAAGGTATATTACTGAGGAGTTATACTCCCATAATTTTTTATATTAGTGCATCGCGTTCTCTGCCATACATTCAGAGCGAGTCTCACATGATGACCACTCTACACTAAGGCAAGCAGCAGCAGACCGAAAACTCGTCTTTTTTCTCTTTCCTGCTCATCCTTCGGGAACAGGTTTTCTTTTTTTTTTTGCCAAACCAGCCTCTTGGCGACGGCATGCAGGTTTGTTGGCGGGGAAATTGTGTGACTTCACAACACTTATAAGAATATTCTCTCAAGTTATTTATAAAACTAGTCCTATACCAGAGAATATTCTCAAATATTCTCCGAAAGAGTATTCTCGAGAATTTTACAACTCTAGTTATACCTATGTCAGGTATATATATGTTATACATATATAAATAACCAGAATATTCTCAAGTTATTTATAATAGTAGTCCTACCAGAGAATATTCTTGAATATTTTTCTTGAGAATAGTCTCAGGTATATATATACTATATGTTATACTATTATGACTACTATTATAAATAACTTGAGAATATTCTGGTTATTTATAATATAGTTACATATAATATCCTTAAGAATATTCTCTGGGAGGACTACTTTCATAAATTACTGGGGGATAGATTATAGAAAATAATTTTTCTGAAGTTAGTCCTTCCAGAGAATATTCTTCAGTTACCGAAATCTTTCCAGAGTATTATCAAGAGAACATGTAATAACATGTATTATAATAAATAATCTCAATAAATAACTTGAGAATAATATTATTTTCGATATGAATAAATCTCTAGTAATTTAAAATAGTAGTCCTTTTAGAGGATATTCTTTGTCCCCGTCTCTCTTCCCGTCAAGAATATGGGAATATTAAAGTTCATAGAACACATTATTAAAGTTTGAAAGCAAGAAAATTAAACCAACATGGCTGAATTGCACAACTTTTAAAGAAATGTGAGTGGTACAGAATTGAAATGTATGTGCATTGAAGAAAATAACAGTTCTGTATCTTAGAATGAAGGTGATTATATAAGATTTGCTTCCTTTATCAATCAACTTTGGTTTAATTTATTTTGTTGTGAACTTATTTCTGAAAATTTATCTAATTTTAAAATAATGTTTTAAGGTTTTAATCTAAAGGTTTTCTAAAATCTTTATAACCAAACTTTTTAAACCTCTCATCATGACCTGGAGTGAAGACTAAAGTTGTCATTGGGGGTGATTACACCAAAAATTGTTTTGCTGTAACTGTTTCAAGCAATGAAAACTGATTTACATTTCACAATATAAACAAAATTAGTAAAAAAATTTAAATTATTTAAAAGAAAAATTAATATTCTCGATTATTCTCTAATTTTTACATCTATATTCTCAGAATATTTTTGTTCTAATAAAACTCCTATATAACAAGACTCAAGGAACCAGAGAAACACGTCATTATATAGGATTCCTGTGTGCTATGACCAAAGAGTGCTATTGATACCGTACATAGCAATTATTGTTGTGAAAGGTACCTTTATATAGAAGTTTCAATGCATATAAGTCATAGTTTGCTTGTATTTTGTTCATAAATAGCATTCAGAGGTCAATTTCTATGAACACTTCAAATTACCTTTTTTCTTTAGGTGCTAGAAGTTGATTGCATTCAGGACTTCATGTATCATGCTGTGTATGTTCAAAGAAATCGTCCAAAATCTTTGTGTCCTCTTTTACGCAAGGTAGTTATTATTTTTAAGTAAAAACATGCTAAAAATTAAATAAGTTTTCTTTTTAATCTGTAAGCAGATTGTTTATCATTCTTCGGATATGCTTAAGTATAATAACCTAAAAAATTAGATCAGATTTTTTTTCATGCATCTATCACTTATGAGCTACTAATTTTTTTTCACAGTTCAATGGATTTAATGTCTTCTTATCAATGTGTTTAATGTAGAGAAATCTTTAAATTAATTTTCAATTGATTTTTGTATTCAATTTATTTGCATTTTCTTATATTGAAAAAGGTTTTGTAAGTGCTAGGTTAATTATCGGATGGAATAAAAAAGAACTTAAGAATGTTTTCAATCAGCATAATTACTGAATCGATTGCATTACTGTAATATTCCAAAATAAATATAATTATTAGGCATAGAATATTTATAAAATTTGTATATACAGTAAAAACTCGTTAAGTCGTCACTCAGGTTAAGTCGTAATTTTTCTTCAGGCCCTTCCAATTCTGATAGACAACAATGTTATTAAACCCTCGTTTACTCGTCGCTAATTTCGGTTAACTCGTCACTATGAAAAAATTTGAGAAAGTGGAACAGACTATTTTTATGGCTCCCATTAAAAAAAGAGCTTGTTAACAGCATTGCCATATGCTTAAAAGTCACCATAACATCCTACATACTCAAACGGAACAGTTTAAGTAACGAAAGTTACGCTGGGGAAGTTCATTTGCCGACTAAGGTTTAAGGAACGTTGGGGTCTGTTCAATCAAGATCTCATTTCTGCATGGGCTCTACTGGAGAAACCGCGAGACACCCAGGCTCTTTCGCAAGAAGCAATGTAAGCACTTCTGCCCCCCAGGGGGGGAGGACCAGGGCATCTCCGACGAAACCAAAATTTATTGATACGTCAAGGATTACACATAGTGCAAGGAAATCAAACATTATGTAAATCGAAGAATCAAATTAATCAAGTCAAAAGTGCAATGGGCACGGATAATAATCATAAAAAGCATGGGTTCTACTAATTTAGGGCTTGAAATTTAAACAAAATATCTTTGTTGAAAAAAATTAAACATTCTTTCCCAAGTTGAAGTCTTCTGTTTACTTTTCCCTGCCCACGGCCGCTCCACCAAGTTAAAAGTTTTCGAGATTACTTTGTAGTTGTATCATGAAATACTGATGAAGAATTAAAATACCAAAATTGAATTTTTTTTATGTCTATGTAAAATTAATGTGCAATAGAGAGTCTATTATGAAGAAAAGCTACTTAAATCTTTAGACTAACAGTTGCTCTGTTAGTCTAAATTAAAAATTACTAGTATAAATCAAAGTGTATAGTACATTTTTACCACAATAATTTAAGTAATAGGAGATAAAAAAGGTAAATTGCTATTATTTTTTCTTTTGCGATCTATAAATTTTATTAATATTGTTATTTTGATTCATACTTTAATAAATTTCATATTACTTTAAATTTATACGATTTTCACAACATTGCACATTGAAACTGATGGCACTCCGCTTAAGTCGTCACTCCTCTTAAGCCATCATAATTTTTCGATAACTTGCGGTGACGAGTTATCGAGGTTTTACTGTATCTGATTCTCATAATATGCATTACTGCTTCTAAGACATCATAGTCAACTGGCGATATTGATACATGCCTGTTCAATGCTTTTAAGTGATTCTTTTCTGGACTATTCTGAGAGACAAGTGATGCCAAAATTTTGGGAACCATTGGCATATAGAATTCGATTTAATATCACTGGAACTGGAAATAAGGTTGCTGTGAAATTTCCATTTAAAAAACTGCTGGAATGTATTAGCCCCATTGAGAAAAATAACCTGAAAACACCTTTGTTGAAACTTTGTGGATTTTCGCATGATACAGCTTTGTGCAAGCTTCATATACATTTGAGAACTTAAAAAAAATAAAAACTGGCTATTTGAATAGTACTAAATTCTGTAATTGCAACTTATAAACTGAAATTACTAAAAATCAGAATGTCAAAAAAAAGTTATTGAATGAGCAGTGGCTTTGAATTGGTCACTTGAATTAAAAATTGACTTATATAGATGTATAAGCTATGGCTTTATTGTGGTGATTGAAAATTTTGTAATTAAAAAAAATTCTCTTTTAGCTGCTGTCTGTCTTCAATGAAAATAAAAAGGAATACAAAGTTGCAAAAATGCTGAGAACACTTTTTGAACCCATATTGTGGCGTGGATTAAAAGTCAGTATCAGTAGATACTTTTCATGATGCTTTGAGATGTAGTAAATGCATGAACAATCATTTATTATTCAGTTTTTATAATTGTGTATTTAATATGTAACTTTTATGTTTTTTTCATTGAGTTGCAATGCTTTTCAAATCCGGCCAACTCATAAATAAAAGTTTCAGTTAATTTCATTTATGTAGAGAGATCTTTTGTAAACAATTTCCTATCCAGAATCATTATAGTGTTGTATACTATGTTTGTATTTTAGGAGGTTTTTCTTGTAATGAGATTGATATGGAAAAAAAACCAATAATGTAGCTATCAAAAACTGAGAAAGAAGGGTGTTGGCCATACTGGTCCATGATGAGTTTATCAGTTTTTTAGAACAAAAATTGATTCAATTTAAGTGAGCTTAATTATGTATGTCAATTTATCTGATTTGGAATATGTGCTAATGGCAAAATCTGATGTTTAATTTATGTATGACACAGTAAACATAGTTATGATTCTGTAATCACTGTATATAAATTCTGTAAGTTTAAAATTGTCTATTTTTATGAATATTTTTATTTTTGGAATCCATGTTATGTGAGGAATGAATTTATCAGTTATTTTAATGGCATGTTTGACTCTTTAGCTAATGGACTATTAAAATACACATGGAAATTTTAAATCTATATAAGAGGATTTCTGTGCTTCTGTGTATAAGTGACCAAATTTCTGGTCTGAAATTGTTTCAGGATGCTAGTGGAAATGTTCGAGCAAATGCAGCAGATATATTTTTTGATTTTTTCCCATTGGAAGATCCAGATATGGATGTTGCTGCAACAGAATTAGAAATGCAAAGACAGCTGCTGCTTATTAAGGTTAACTTTATATATTATTTACTTTTGTATTATTTATATTTATTTTTTATTTCATTTATATTTTATACTAACAAGCTTTTTCAGACATAAGTAACTTTCAGGATGAATAAAACTGATAACTTATGGCACCAGTATTTTTTTTAATATTCTGATCATTCTTTTAGGTTCAGGCTAATTTATTTTTTCACTATGTACCAAGTCTAGAGTGGTGTTTCTTGATTTATTCACTAAACTAAGTTTCAATTCAAGCTCTTACATACTTGTGAATTCCAGTTTACATTCTTGTACCCTCTCCAAACCATCAGTTTATGTTGTCATAACTCTTATCTGAATATTTTCCAGCTTGCACTGGTTTTTAAGAACCACTGTACCTGGGCAATTCTCTTCTGATTAGATTGGAATTTCTTTTCTCCAATCATGGTAGTAGTCTGGAACTACCACCAGAACAGTAACTCAGGCTTATGGCACCTTTCATATGAAGAGATGCTATGTTTAAAAAAAAACAACTTTTGTCACGCTTAGTTGGGTCGTTAATCTGCCTGGGTTGAGTTCAGCCTTCATATTAATTTGCAGGCAGTTCTGCTGCCACTGCATCCTGAAAATTTTGAGGCTTTGTAAATGAAAAATTGCCAAATGCCTACATCTGAAGCCTTAATTTTTTTAAGAGCTTAACATATGTGATATCTGCCTCTCAATTAAAAAATAGTTTCTGTATACAATTTCTTTATTCACAGGATCTTCTATATGACGAATGCCCCATGGTGAGAGCAATAGCTGCTGTTGGTGTCTGTTTGGTCATGGCATTTAATTGGGATTTATTATCAACTGATGTTAGTATATAAATGTACTCTATGTTTCTGTGTTATTTAACTCTTCAGAGGACAAAAGTGACTTAAGTAGGCCTTAGGGATGGAACGAATAATGATTTGTCCAAATACTGAATATTTGGAGACCGAATATCAGTTTTCTAAAAATTCATCAGAATTATAAATAAAATTGGTGTTTTCAATGGAAAATAAAATTATTGCTAAATTCAAATGATTGATATTGAATTTCGCTTATGCAATTTCTTATTTTAATATATATTAACAAAATGGTAAGTGAAAGATTTATTCCCATGATGACAATTCAAATTTAATGATTTATTTTAATATCACTTTCAGAATATTCTTTTTCAACACTTGTTATGATTTTACATCTAATTAAAAAGAAATTTCAACCATTATTTACTCTGAACTAGTAATGCATCATAAAATTTACGATTTTTGCCTCTTTCTATAACTCAATATGTTTCTTGTTTAGGTACATCCTTCAGTTAGTGCATTTGCAATTCATGCTCTCTTCTCCCTTATCGCAGTAGGATTCTATTTTCAGTTTCATGTTTTCTTTATCCTAGAAATTCACCATGCCATAACCTTTTTCGCAGAGGGGATATACAACACACAATAAAATATAATCAGTAAATTTTTAATTTATGGGAAAAATTCCAATTAATATAGTTTTTAAAATTAGTTTGATGTACTTGGATTTACACAAGTAAGCTGAATACCTAAGCACCTAATATTCAAACTGTATATTTGGCAAAAGGGCAGAATACCGAATAGCAGCAGAATATTCATCCCATCTCTAGTAGGCACGATGTATCTCTGAAAATACCAATCACTTTTCATCTCACAAGTGCACCAATAGATCAATAAAATAATCAAAATTAATACAAAATGTAGCTGGATCTAAATATCTGCATATGCTGCAAGATCTTACATGAATAGGTGCTGCTTATCTGATAGGTGAAATTGACTGAAACTAAATGATCACACATGAGTCATCCTTCATTACTGTAGAGACCTCCCTCCTTAAATCAGGCACATTGATGCATGACATTCATCTCAGTATTAATTCCAGTAACAAATGCTAAAGAGTTAAGAGAAACTATTAAAAAAAATAAAAATTTAAAACCACATTAGTTATAGAATTTTTATTTTTAAAAATGCTATCCCTTTAAGGAAACATATTTTCTTGACATTGGGCTGAAAGAAAAATGGTGTCTATTTCTCACAATCCCTTTTATTCAATTTAAACTTGTTCTAACTATTTAAATTATTTTGTTTATATTTCTATCTGTTTTTATTTCTATTTCTTTTCTCATTTAGATTGTAAAAACATACTTCAAAATTCTAATCGAAGACTTGTCTGTTGATTCAAGTTCAGCTGATGTTAGGTGTGCAGTTATAAAGGTATTATTATAACATATTATATTATTTTGTAACTTTGGTGGTTCAAAAAAAATTGTTATACTGTAAAACCTCTCTTATACAGACACCGGTGGGACAAAAAATTGTTTTTAAAAGAGGGGTAAGCATTAATCAGGGGTTTGAAAAGTATACTTTTATTATACACTAGGAAATTTATTTGGCTGTAAAGGGGAGTGCCTCTTCACTAACTCATTTGCTCACTCGACGGTGTCCGTTAAAAGAGGTTTCACCGTATTCAAGTTTTTAGAGCAATCAGTATAAATGTATATATTTTTAAAACATTCCTCTTAGAAGAAGCATAAATTGAAATGAATTAAACAAGATTCATATTGACTTGCAAACGGTTTCCGGGTTATTAGGCCATGGTCTAGGAGATTTTCTTCCTGACGTTTCGCCCACATCTATGGCAGGCATCATCTGAGGTTAATTCGACGTAAGTCTCCGCGGCAAGCGAGAAAGGCTTCGTACATCTACTGTCATCGACTTGTTCTCTATATGCATTTCTGAGACTTGATCGGCCGCAGAAGAACCGCATTGGTTGGCTTGTGTGGATGTGTTGTGCGCCGATTGGCTGCAAGTGGTGTCTGGCGACGATTGGCTGTCGAGGTCATTTTCTCTCTGGCATTCATCAGGGGCACATCTCAACTCTCTGCGGCGCTGAAGTACCGGGACCCAAGTGGGATGCACCTTCATCGTCTCCTCCTTTCGATTCATGTTGTGGTGCTTGAATATTTCAATGGCTTCTCTATGAAGACGAGCATGGTAGTGCACCTCCGACGATATTACCTCAGTCTTTTCAAATTTAATTTTGTGGCCAGTTTCCCACATATGTTCTGCAACGGCTGAACTTTCCGTTTTACCCAGGCGGCAGCTCCTTTGGTGTTCCTTTATTCTTGTAGCAGTACTTCTTTTTGTTGTTCCTATGTATACTTTTTCACACGAGCATGGAATCCTGTAGACACCAGCCATGCGCAGCGGGTCTCTCGGATCTTTTGCCGATCGTAGCGATTGTGCTAAATTTCTGGTGGGTTTGAAAATGGGCTTGATGTTGAACTTTTCCAAAACTTTACCGATTCGATCGGTGACCTTCCAGATGTAAGGTAAGTAGGCTTTGACTCAGGGTTCCCGATTTCCTTCGTTACTATTGTTGTTACTTTCCAGGCGCGGTTGTATGGCTCTTTGAAACTCTTTTACGGTTATTCGATAAAAGAGTTTCAAAGAGCCATACGACCACGCCTGGAAAGTAACAACAATAGTAACGAAGGAAATCGGGAACCCCGAGCCAAAGCCTACTTACCTTACATCTGGAAGGTCACCGATCGAATCGGTAAAGTTTTGGAAAAGTTCAACATCAAGCCCATTTTCAAACCCACCAGAAATTTAGCACAATCGCTACGATCGGCAAAAGATCCGAGAGACCCGCTGCGCATGGCTGGTGTCTACAGGATTCCATGCTCGTGTGAAAAAGTATACATAGGAACAACAAAAAGAAGTACTGCTACAAGAATAAAGGAACACCAGAGGAGCTGCCGCCTGGGTAAAACGGAAAGTTCAGCCGTTGCAGAACATATGTGGGAAACCGGCCACAAAATTAAATTTGAAAAGACTGAGGTCATATCGTCGGAGGTGCACTACCATTCTCGTCTTCATAGAGAAGCCATTGAAATATTCAAGCACCACAACATGAATCGAAAGGAGGAGACGATGAAGGTGCATCCCACTTGGGTCCCGGTACTTCAGCGCCGCAGAGAGTTGAGATGTGCCCCCGATGAATGCCAGAGAGAAAATGACCTCGACAGCCAATCGGCGCACAACACATCCACACAAGCCAACCAATGCGGTTCTTCTGCGGCCGATCAAGTCTCAGAAATGCATATAGAGAACAAGTCGATGACAGTAGATGTACGAAGCCTTTCTCGCTTGCCGCGGAGACTTACGTCGAATTAACCTCAGATGATGCCTGCCACAGATGTGGGCGAAACGTCAGGAAGAAAATCTCCTAGACCATGGCCTAATAACCCGAAACCGTTTGCAAGTCATTTAACGCCGGCCATGAAAGCCTCAGACAAGATTCATATTGCTGCATTGAAAAATATTTTTCGTGTAACATAAATTTCCATGATTTCATCCTGTCTCCTGCATGCCAGAAGCTTAAATATGCAAATTTCCCTCTTTTTTTTTATCAGCTGGTTGGATACCTTATTTTGCTATCTAAGTGTTGACTGAAAAATGAAAGTGTATCCCTATTGAAACACTTTACAAAATATTTTAGGAAAATAACTTCCATAGAGTATGATGAGTAGAGTAAACATTCAAACGTCATTTCTCACATTCTTCCCCCCCCCCCCAAGACATTGCAAATTTGTGCTTCTGGCATGAGTAGGAAAATATGTATTGCACAGTTAATTTTTTTTATGTTAAATTCAAAGCATGGATACATTTCTGCAAAGTCTTACAAAAGAATTTTAAAAATTGAAAAAAAAAAAGCAGCATTACAGTTGATTAAATCTTGTAACTATAAAATAAAAAATATTTACAATTGTGGGTTTTTTTCAATTGAAAACTGATAAAAATGTATTCACAGTACATCAGACAGTATACAAATTTTCTTTTCTTCTGTTCCTGAAGGGCCTAAAAGTATTGGTGACTGAATGTGAATCTGCCATACCACATTTGAAAGTTCTTTTACCGAAGTTCAAAGGAATGTTTCATGATGTATCTGAAACAGTCAGGGTTCTGTTTTGCCAATTACTGCTGGCTATAAAGAAAGTTCGTTTCATTAAAGTAAGAATCAATATCTCATATATTTTTATCCAAATATTAGATTTCTTGTTATCAAGAGGAATTATGTACCTGATGACTATTATATTATTCAACCAATAAAAAAAACTAGAATGTAATTTTTTTTAAATCTTTTTCTGAAGTTTTTATAATGTATTAATTTAGATAATTAGTTCTTTGAAAAACATCTGTGAAATTCATAATTTTTTTTGTAATTATCATAAGTCTCATTCATTAAAAACAAATTTCAAAGGCCTGTGTGAAATTTCAAATATTTTATAAAGATGTGTCCTCATCACACTTGTTTGGTTTTCTCAGGGGAATACTAAATAAATATTGTCTGGCTGGAAATTATGACTAAAATAATATTAAATAATCTAGCTAGAAATATTAAAGGCAAAGCCTTTAGTATTTCTTTTTCACATGCACAAACTGTTTGTGACCACATCATCATAGCTTTCTGCCATATAAGATTCTCAAGGTTATGGTCATGATGCAAGTCTCTTCGATGTACAGACATGAAATCAATCCTCACGAGCAGCCAATTTTTGCTTGTCTTGTAACTTTTCATCCTTACTTATTAGGTAGGAGCTGAGCAAATTACTGCAAGTACAACACGTAGTGGGGAGACATTTAATAGTTTTTATCGAAACAAATTATTGTTAAATAACTAGTTAAACTATGAAGAAAGACCATAGCAATTTTAAGAAATAAAAACATTTCAATAAAAAAAAATTGTTATGAGATTAATGAGACATATTTATAAAATAATTATTGGTAAAAAAATAAAAAATATTTATAAAGACAATTAAAAAGACATTTATAAAAAAAATATCTGCAATGATAATTTGTGAATACCTATTGTCAGTTTAATTTTTGTTAAACGAATAGTCAGAATAAAATGCGTATGGTATAACATTTTATAAATCCTTTTTTTTAATACGGTTCCTTGCATTTGTGTGCAGTACTGGGATATAGTCTCCAAAGACCACCTACTTGCTCGATTGGAGGAAGATGAACCAATCATTCAGAAACTTCTAGTAGAACTGATGTATAGTAGCTATCTGCCAGAGAATCATTCAGAAGAAGAGTGGCTCAGCAGATGTTTCCATTTAATAAAGTCTGAACCAGGTGTTTTTAAAGTATTTTTCAGCTATCTTCCACAGTTTGCGAGTATGCAAGCAGTTGGTAAGTTATATAGATTTTACATTTTATCTATTATGCAAGGTGGTCCAGAAGTCTAGAACTGTTGAAAAAAGAAAGACTAAAAGATAGATTTTTTTTTTTTAATGGCTTAAGGGGTCGTCTCCTTTTTGACATAGTAAAAAACTTCATGAAGAAATATTATTTATCCATTGATTTATTTCTATTTCTTACCACATGTATTTGATTGTGTATGCTATCCTATACCAGTATAAAATTTTACTATCTCCAATACCTAGTTTTTTACAAAATTTCAAACAAATGCATTAAAAACAGCTTGCGGGCATGATAAAATTGCATGAAATCAGTAGAATTGAATAAAAAATGATTCAAAATAATGAAAACCATTCATTTCATGAAATGATAAAAAAGGTTTTATCAACTCAATCTTATTTAAAATTGAATTTTGAATTGTTTTATATCCCAAGTATTTATGAGTGGATCTCAAATCTTTTTCGTCATTTTATGAACAAAACAGTTTCTTTTATTTTGAATCAATTTTTATTAAATTTCATTGATGTCATGTTATTTGGTCATGTGTGCAAACTGTTTTAATGTGGTTTTTTTTTTTTTTTGAAAATTTGTTAAAAAAAACTCTGTATTAAAGATATGCAAAATTTTGTACAGGCATAGGATATCGTACATAATCAAACATGTGCAGATCTGCCAACTCTCCAGATTTAGGTGGGAGACTCCAAATTTTTCATCCTTCCTCGTGCTCTCCAGATTTTGGGAAAAAATTAGATTTTACGCCAGCTTTTGTGATGTCAGACTGCCGTCATCGTTAGGAAAAACACCCATAGAGGACAGCCGTGGTCATTTCCATCGAACAGCCATAAAAAAGTCTTGGTGACTGCATTTAAGCAAAGACATGACTTTGTTTACGTAACATTTATCGGCAATCATTTATCACTGGGAAGCCCTTGGTTGCCGAGAAATTCCTGTATAATTGTTATTGTATTCCATTAACAGCCGTGCGGTAAACACAAGTTTTTTCGTCAGTAGCTTTGTATTTTGAAGTTTTTCAAATTGTTTCCTCCTATTAAATATGTCTTCAGAAAGAAAATATAAAACTTTAAGCTATATAAAGCTTTTAAGAGTTTATATACCCAAGATAGAATCACTGATAGCATCCATGAAAGGAAACACTTATATTTTATGAGCAGTATGTGGATGTGATTTCTCTATTCTGCATGGAAAGACTGACATGGAATTATATTCTGCTCAGGGGCAATGCAGAACTTGCTTGGGGGGGGGGGAAAGGAATGGAACTCTTTCTTAATTGATTTTTAAAAAAATTCATTTGTGAATTGTTTTTTTTTTAGTCAAGTCTATGAGTGCCGGACCCTCATAGACTCTCCGGATTTCTAGACTCCAAAAGTTGTCACATCTGTATGTGGTAAAAATTTGAAATAAATCAATAGATAGATTATATTTCTACATAATAAAGTTTTTGCCATGTTAAAAGTTAAGTGACCCCCCTCCCTTAAAGCATCTGAAAGAGAAGGTTAAGGTTTCAAAGGTTTTTTTAACTTACTACCAGGGTTGGCAGGTTTTTGACACATGGCAGTTTTTGACGGTTTAAACTGTCAAAAACCTCAAATATTGCTTTTCGATATAAAAATTCCCATTGGAAATGCACACGTTAATTGCATGTAATGTTTAAAGTGACTATGTTATACAAAGAATAAATATTTAATATGATTCTAAAATAATTGTCTACTCTCTACAAAATTATTTTGCACAATATATATATTTTTTTCTTATAAAATATACAATTTGAATAAAGCATAGCATAAACACGAAAGGGAAAACTATGGAATGATTTGACATTCTCTAATTCAAAATGATTCTTGACCTTTCAAATTTCTTCAACTGCTTATATATGTGTGCATTGATATAAAGCATCTGCTGTACTCGTTTTACAGCAGATAAGAGTTTAAAAAAAGTTTATTACATCATATATGTATGGTGATTTCTGTTATTATAAATTATCTACATAACCACTGATACTTGAAACGATACTCTTGTTGCGCATAACATTGAAATATATCTAGCGATCAAAATACTAAAGTGTCATTTAATTTGGCAATGCTAGCTTGTATATGTCAAACGTGATTTATTCTTATTTTTGCACTATGATATGGTACATTTACTAGCATTTATAATGCAATGGTTTTCCAATTGAAGCTTTATTCAAACGTGCAAAACAAATGCTTTGGGTATCAAGTTTTGTCAGCTCTGCTTTGGTTGAAAATACTCTTTAAAGCTCTGTGAATCACCCTGATCTAAGAAATTTTTAGGTGAAAATAAATGAGTTTAATTAGTGCATTAAAGATGCTGCATGTGAATTTTTATATGGAATAAAATTTTCGGCAGATCACAAATTTTAAAATATCAAAATTGGTATTTTTCCTCAGTAATTATAATTCTGAATATAAAACCCTTTAATCTAAATAAAAGTAAGTGTTTTGTTATTTAACATATCTATCAAGTTAACAAAAACTATTTAACATCATTGACAGTAAGATTATGATAGTTTTAATACCGAGTTAGTTTCTGGGGTCAAAAACCTAACCCTGATGCCCTATTATACATATTTTGAATAAGCAGCTCTATTCCACTTAGCAAATTGAACACAGGCAATGAGCAGCTTAGATAAATAAATGTTCTTAGGCTCTTATGTTGAAAAATTCAAAATTGCAAATTATAATTAATATTTTGTTTTAATTATTGTAATGAATTAATGTTTAAAAATAAAACATTGTAATATGCCAAAAAGTAAGTTTTTCATCATGTTGTACACCTATTGTGTTCAAAACATTATCAAAAGGCATTCATTTAGGTTTTTGACAGTTTAAACCAGTTTTTGACGTCAAATACCCAACCCTGCTTACTACAAAGTTTCTACTTGCGCACATTTGGTGACGCATAAGATTTCAAGCCTATATGACATTTCTTTCCATGTTATTTGTAACATGGAGATGTTATAAAGAATGGAAGTTTAAAAAAAACAACTTTGAAATCTTTTCCAAATGCTTTAAGCTGTTTGTCTCTATCTTCAATAGTTTTTTTTAATATTTTTTTTTCTAAATAGGCCCAGACTTCTAGATCATCCAGCAGTTGTAGTTCTATTTTGGGAATTTCTGTGAAGCTTTTGAGCGTGTTTATAATTTCTGAAAGGCGTGAAAAATTGGTGGTGAATGCTTATTAAGATTTTTTGTAGGCGCAAATTAAAAACTGAGATAATGATAATAGACTACATCTATATAGGGGGAAAATTCTATGAGCAGACCTGCCAAATCTCTGGATTTAGACGGGAGACTCCGGATTTGTTAAAATTTCTCCAGATTTTGCAGAAAATTAGATTTTACGTGAGCTTTCACATTGTCATGACGTCAATGACTGCCGTCATCAGTCATCATTAGGGAAAACACCCATAGAGGACAGCTGTGGTCATTTCCATCAAGCAGCCATAAAAAAGTCTCGGTGACTGCATTTAAGCAACTGGCAAAGACGTGACTTTGTTTACGTAGCGTTTATCAGCAAGCATTTATCAGGGGTATGACCTTGGTTGTCGAAATTCCTGTATAATGGTTATTGTATTCCATTAACAGCCATGCGGTAAACACAAGTTTTTTTTTTTGTCAGCAACTTTGTATTTTGAAGTTTTTCAAATTGTTTCCTCCTATTAAATATGTCTTCAGAAAGAAAGTATAAAACTTTAAGTTATATAAAGCTTTTAAGAGTTCATATACCCAAGATTATCAATCACTGATAGCATCAATGAAAGGAAACACTTATGTTTTACGAACAGTGTGTAGATGTGATTTCTCTATTCTGCATGGAAAGACTGACATGGAATTATATTCTGCTCAGGGGCAATGCAGAACTTGCTTGGGGGGGGGGGGGGGATGGAACTTTGTTTTAATTGATTTTAAAAAAAAATTTCAAAATTGGTTTTTTTTTTCCCTTGATTGAGTCTATGAGTGCCCGGGGGGAGGGGGAGTGCAACCCCCTTCGGGAAAATCTCTAGATTTCTGGATTCCAAAAGTTGCCACGTCTGTATGAGATAGAAGAAAAAATGTCATTCAACATATCAATCACCGGGGAAATGAGTTTTTAATTATGAAACTTATTTACTAACATGAGTCATTCTTATCTTTCATTAGTTAACTAATTCTATTTATAAAAAGTGATGATTTATTGTGAAACAACATTTTCATTGAAGTTACAGCAGAATGATAAGAGCATTTGAAAACCTAAAAAAACAGTGAATATCTGGATTTTTTTTTCAAAAAAAGAAAAAAGATTGTTGATAAAATCAAGACATGCTGAGTAAGTTGAATAACTTGTATAAAATTTTCTACCGCTCTGACTGGTGAAAGTTTGGTTAATTTTCTTATCTGTTGTCATAATGTTAAATAACATATTCATAAGTTTAATTTGTAATTTCAATCAGTTTTTTATGCATTTTACTTTTCATGACAAAAAATGTCAAATAACAGTGTTGCAATCATTACATTGCATCAGAAGGGCTAACGAAATTGTGACTTTTCAAATTTTTTTGGTATTGCCCGTTAACTTGTCTCAAGGGCAATTAAGCAGTTTAAGAAGCGAAGTCATGAAGGTAACCATCCAGGTTGAAAAAGAAAAAGCACTGTCAACAGAACTAGGAACTGCCAGCTCATCAAAAATGTGTCGTTCTGAATGCAAGAGTCTCAGTGAGGAAGATAATCCGTGAAACTGGCGTTAACCGAGAGTATGTGCATTTGATAGCAAAACAAGAACTAGGACTGATGGCTTACCAGTTCTGGTAGTGTCAACTACCTACTGGTGGAAATAAGCAAGTACGGCTATAAAGATGTCGTGCACTGCCACGTCAGGCCACTGAACCAGCAGCAGTGCAAGGCTTATTTTACTGATTTCATCACATATGCTGAATAGCCACCACATTCCCCTGATCTCAATCTGATGGATCACAGCATATGATCTATTTTGATGAACAGGGCCTGTGCTAAGCGCTAACAAAGTTGGCATCGCTGAAGAAAGCTTTGACTCAGGAAATGGACAAACTTTCTAATGAAAAGCTTTATATCGCAGCTAAAGGTAACTACTTCAAATTCTAGTTAATGTGGTTGTCAACAAATGTATATGTTTATGTTACAAATTGTCAATTTTTAATCGGAATTAATAAAAAAGATTATCTAGAAGAAATGTATAGTTATTTTTTGTCACCCTGTATAAACTCAATTCTTTGAATTAAATACAGTTTAGTTTCCATGTTCAATCTGAAGTTCATTTTTGGAAAGTCCAATACAAAAATGATTTCAATGCAGCTGGGCAAAAAAAAAAAATGTGCACTCCAGGAAAAATTTAGTTGAATGGAAATTACATAGACGTTTGAAATAATTTGAGTGGAATTTATATTTTGTATAATCATTGTAGTTTTTGTTTCAGTGAAATTCATGTGTGCTGTTTATCATATTCTGAATGAACACTTTGGTGCAAAAAAGAAAAAAAGCCAGAAGAAGCCTTTACGAAAATTGGATAAGAACAAAGAAAATCAATACGGCATTGAAGTGGTGGCGTCATCTTCAGAGAGTGGTCTCCCTGACCTTGATGACCCAGTTATTGCAGCTAGATTATTTGATACGTTATCTATTTTGTGGGTGTCAGTTCAACATCCTATCGAGAAGGTAACATATTTTAAAACTACCTTTTCAACTTGCAAAAGCACTTCAAGTATTAATTTGTAAGAATGAGTTTTAATCTGGAGTGCAGAAAAATATAATTTTTTGCCATTGATTAGGTCTCACTGAAATGTAACTGTCAAGGAGCAAAAGTTACTTTTTGAGGCTACTTTGATTTTTATGGCCTCAGGAATATTGCGAGTGAATTCCAAACGAGAAGAAAGAGCTTATTCTGACAGCTTCTCATAGTAAAAAGATATGCTATGATACGTTTTCTGTGGGCTGAGAGCAGCTCTTCAAAGGCTTTTACTCAAGTCACAGCAAGATCTTCGCATGCTTTTGTATAGTTTTGTCAAAGTTTCATTTTCAGACATTTCTTCTAATAAATCAAAGCATTGTGTGCAGCATAGAGGATATACTAGGTATATCAAAAATTATTGCAGCACCTTGTAGTGAAAAATAAGAACTAAGTGAATCTAACTCGTAGAACAAAGCAAAGTAGAAAACAAATATCAATTAAAAAGTTTTAGAGAATTAATGTATTTTTAGGAATCACTATATCAAGGAAGCAGTGTCATCGGTCATTGAAAAGTTCCATAATAGGTTTGTTCTCTCTTTTCTTATTTCGTTTCTAGGTACAAATAAGAGAACTAATCATGTTTTTATAAAATGACCAATATCCTCTCTCTCATATGTATAAACATAGATTTTTACTATTATTTCAAAATAATAATCTACATTGAAAAATATTTAATTTACCTCACACAAGATTTGATCGTACATAAACACTGAGAGCAAATCAAACTGCTAGTTTTGTTTTCATTGTATTTTCAGCCAGAAAATAAAATGTTGAAAAAGGAGTTGATAGCCAAATCTGCTATGAGCATGCCAACTCTTCTGAAATTGTTTGAGGTAATTTTTTTTATACTAATTTATTCATTTTAAGATATAAAAAATACCAATATGATGTTTCACCTATTTCAATATTTATTATCTACATGTGCAATATGAAAATCGTATATAACAATACAATCTATAATGATACTCTCTATAACGATAATCACCCACATATTGATATTACTCTCTGGTCTCAATGCACTTTTCATAATGTTAATATATTCCATCTATAGTGATACATTTCTCTGGTCCCTTGAGTATCCAATACTCATGTACTATCTCTGATACTATCATCATATAGGTGTTTCACTTTATAACCAAAAGAATTTGTATGGTAAGAAATATATACAGCCTGTCTCTTGCCTATAGCTAATATGGATGTTATGAATTTTCATATGTAATGAAGTTTTTTTTTATTTCTCATAAATTTTATATTGCTTATCAAACCAGTACGGATGTATCAAAGTTTGTGTGTAACAAATATTTTTGCAGTTTTTTTTTCCCCCTCAAACTTATTCATAAGTGGCTCTGACTAGTTTTCTAGAAACATTGTAAGAAAGATTGAATTCAGGGCTCCCACTCATCCTACTCATTTTGGTAAAATGCCCTACTTTCTTGTTTTGTCCAATTTTTCCCACTTTTTTACAAAATCCTATCAATAAAATTTGTGTAATTGATTTTAATTGAGCAGGGAATCAACGATATATTGACAAATATTGCAAATGTTGGTGTCTTGAAAGAGAGTCATTTCTAAAAAACTTGCATGCCTTCATAATTTATTGTGCATTGTCGAAGAGAGTTTACAGACCGAACTAAAAGACTCCAAAAAAAATGTAATTTATATTCTGAGAAAAACAAGAGTTATCTGTGGTTGCTAAAATACCGTTTTGGCCAAAAAAAAAAAATTTGTATCCAAGTCATTCGTCATTTTACATTGCCTCGAGTAAATCTTATATACGAAATTGTGCTATGAAAAAATATATAATTTTTTTTAAATAAAAATAATAATTTTTTTTTTTTACACATTGCTAAATATTCCGGATATTCAATAGCTAGAAGAGTCATGGGTCTTGCTCATTGGTTAATTCATTTGTCTCACTTGTGTGCAAAACTAATCATTGTTCCTCTGTTCAAAAGAAATTAAACTTGAAAGGAAAAAAACTAAAGTAATTTTGGAAGTTTTTTGCATAGTAACTAAAATGTCTTAGTTTACGTCATCTAATATAAGCTCATAATTTATTCTATTCCAGGACAGTAAAGTATGGAAGCAAGTGTTTTTTCTTGGTGCTTTCATTCCACCCTCTTTCATTCCTACACTGTCAAAAATGTGTTTCGATAAACTTAAGAAACTGCCAGAAAATGCCACTATGGGTGACTACAAAGTTCTCATTATCTGCCTTCATAGTCAAAATAAAATGGATGACATGCTGTTGCTCATTCAAGAGTGGATCCATCATGGTTTAGAACACCCTGAAGAAGTTGCTTACACCACGGTAAAAACAATAAAAATCAGCATTATATGTGATGAAATCTTTACTTCTGAATGTGAATCTTCGTAATTGACAAATTTGCTTCTTATTAAGAATCTAGCATATGAAGATTTTTTTTCTGGATTTATTTTGTGTTTTTTGATTGATCAATTTCTTTTCAAAAAATATTGAGGGTAAACTTCTTAATATATTTGACTCATTTTTCTTTTTTGCCGTATAATCCTAGGACTGGATCCAGGGTATTTCATTGATTGTACTAAGTTTTCATTCATTTGAATAAATTATAAGTAGCAATTTAAAAAAATCCTATTTCATAACTACATCTATATTCAATAATTGTTAATGAAATTTTGTTGAATTTTCAGATTTATTCATCCCCCCCCCCCCCCCCGGAATCACAAATAATTTGTTCAATTATTATTTGTATTTTTCTTTTCAGCCCAAAGCAAAAAAACCGAAAAGGTCTTCAGAAAATACATTGCCAAAGCCAATGTTAGCTGTAAAGTTCTTGGAGCTGCTCATTAATGAATCTGCTTGTCGAGAAGTGGTTTTGAAAAGTGACTGTGTGGAAAATTTGTTTGTGGAAGAGCTTCATTGCTGTAAAGTAAGTTGAGCGATTTGTATGAGAGTTGTTTATTATGCCCCACAATCTATTCCAATTGTTTTCTAATGATTCATTTTTGGTTATAGTACATACAGTAGAAACTCCTTTATATATCTGAGTTAAAAGGGGGGCCCATTTTCAGGAAGAAAAAAATTATATGAATATATATCTTGATAATTAAAGAAGGTGTCTCCAAACAAGATGGAGTGTCGAGATCCGAAAAGTGGTTGGAGTCAACTGGATGGCAAAAGCATCAGACAGAGTGACAGAGTAAACTAGAAAATTTTAGGGGAGACCTTCATTCAGCAGTGGATTGGAAATGGTTGATGATGAGTTAAAAGCAGGTGTTGAAAAGTGTGAGGTCGCCATGGCGACTAAAAAATTGGTATTGACACCTAAAATTTTCTATGTGTGATTACTAGCTTGGGTAAAAGAAATATGTTTGGCTTCCAAAATATTTGGTTGGCATTCTAGATTTTTTCTTGATTTGTCAGGCCCTGGTTAAAGGGTAAATTAAAGGTATTTAAGCATAAAAAGGCTAACCATTGTAGAAATTTGCTTGTTTTACTTTATTTAATAATATAGTGTAAATCCTATATAATAATATCCTCTATAACGATAATTGCCTATGTAACAACATTACTCTAGTCCCAATACACTTTTCACATTACTAATATATTCCATCTAAAAAGATAAATCCTTTATAACTATACATTTCTCCATTCGTATCTCCTGAAGTATTGTTATATTAGTTTTATGTCTATATAAAATAGTTCCTAAATTTTTCTCATTTCCACATAAGGACATCGTCACTGGTCTCCTTTACACTCTCTGAGTCCACTTGTATCTTTGAATGAGCACATACAGAAAATTATTTTGGTTATTTTGTATATGGGAGGTTTAATGTGTGCAGAAATTTAATAGGCTGCCACACAAGAATTGCATTTTTGTCATATATTTTAAAAATGTGTGCAATTCACAAAACTATGCAGGGTGCATAGGTAACAGAGCATATGGAATTTTACTGGTGAACCATTCATCCTAGAGGCATACCTCCATTGGAAAAAGTGTCCAAATAACATGCATTACTCAGATGTCATTCATGTTGCAAGGTGTTGAATAGGTATTGGAACAAAAAAAGTAACTTTCAGTCCCCGTGTGCCTAAAAAGCCAATTAGAAAGTTATTGCTCTGTCTTTGCTGATGCCAACTAAAAATTCCATGCTTCTAAGTGCAGTTCTCATTGGAAAAATAGCATTAAATGCGGATAAAACAGTTTTTCCACATTTAATACTGTTTTTTCCCTTGGGTTTTCCATTTTTTGAATTAAAATATCTCAGTGAATATTGCAGTTAGAAGCATGGAATTTTATTTGCTGGCATAATGAAACACAGGGCAACAACTTCGTGTAATTGGGTTCTTGAGCACAGAGCGTCTGTGTAAAAAGTTAACATTTTTATTTTTATAACCAGTTGTGTAGTTACTATACAACCCCTTGCAACATGAATGACATATGAGTCCTACACTTTATTTAGAACTTTTTTCTAATTGGAAGCATGCCTCTAGAATCAATGATTCGCCAGTAAAATGTCATACACCCTGTTACCTACGCACCCTGTATATCATCACCTTATAATGAAAAACTTGTACATCAATTCCTTTTGAAAATGACTTTTAGACAGTTTTAGATTGAGAACATCTTATCTCACCTATTACAACTTTAAAGAAAAAGAATAAAACTTTATCAATCTGCCCTCTATAGAGAAAAAAAATTACTCCATTTTGTGTGTTATCCAATGGGATGTTAGGTGATGTCAGGTCTGAGGAGGTTTAAGATAGTAGATAAATGTTAAATCGATATATTTTCTACAAAATGTTAACCAGCAACACCCTTCCATTTGTTAAGATTTCATTAAAAGGAATGCAATTTGTGTATGCAGATTATACGCCACAGCGGACAATACAATGATATTTTAAAGTAGAAAAATTTGTATCAGCAAACTATATGCCACTGTCCATTATATGCAGGTAATTAACGGTATACAACCACTACATACGCCATCATGACCATCAAAATATTCTGAAAGATTCAAAATGCAATTCAAGGGAACAACAAGACTCAATATCTCAGTTCTACCAAAAACATTTTTTGCATTTTAGTATGAATGTATTTTTATAACAATTTAGTAATACTTTTTTACATGTATTAAGGAAGCCATTCTAAGTAGCCAGAGGACCCTAGAAAATGAAGATAAGAAGTTGTTTTTCTTCTCTAGTTTCTCTGTTATAGCGAAATTAGTTGTTCTTCACCAAGCAAAGGCGAGTTTTAATGTAGTTCTTTGTTTTCTATGATAGGTTCAATATGATGTTACAAAAAAATTCTTTTTCTACTGTGCACATATTTTACAATGTATGGAATTCACAGACATGATATTTTTATGCATTTTATATTGTAGAATGTAGAGTCTGACGAAACTTTGCAAAGTCTCATGTCATGGGCTGCAAATAACTTTCTTTCTCAAGAATCGGTTGGCGCATCTAATTCAGTTAGAAGACGCTCTAGGAAGTCAAGTTTAGCTGTTCAAGAAATTTCTGAAATGTACAAAGAATTAGGCTGTGTAATATGCAAAGTGAGCTTATTATTATATAGATGAGGGTTAGTATGGATATTTAAAAAATTTTGGGTGTTCAAAATACTGTCGACGTCTCTTATTAGAATCATGAATAATATTATCATCCAGGTGTTACCACTTTTGTAAAGAATGAATCGGACCAATACCATAACACAAGAAAAACAACTGTTTAGAGTTATCGGGACTTTTGGATAATGTGGTTTTTTTTGTTTTTTTTTCTTCTTTGTCAAAAGTTTTTATTACACATTCTGAATCTAAGGTTTAGCGAAGCATATTTTTTTCTTTGTGAGTTATCATTATCATGCCTGAAGAATGTGAAGGAGTCTTGAAGCTGTACTCTCCTCCCTTTGTTATTGACAAATATATCTGTCCTTAATGTTGTTATATCAGTCCTTAGTATTCACTGAGTTCCATGTTTTGCAGAGCTGTTTTTTGCAGTGGCTTTTCTATAGTGAAGGCAAATTTATTACAAAAATAACCTTTTTTTAAGTTCTTGGACAGTTTCTTTCAATCAATCAGATTCAAATTTCATTTTCTGAGAAACTTCCTGAAGAATCTATGAAATGTATTGCACATTCAAAAAAATATTGTAATTTGTTGTATATAATATAGTTTCATTCTAATGCCTTACAATGTCTAAAAAATTGCAGGATTCATTAAAAAATTTGCAGCTTAAAAAAAAGTTCCATTTTAGAATAGAATTTTTAAAAAATTGAACAAAATTGAAGATTTTGCAACTAATTATGTGGGAAAGAAAAAACGTTGTCCCATTTTACTAATACCCATTTGCCATACATCCCATTCAACCAATTAGATAGTCACAGTGTACTTGCAAATGGGAATTTTTCTGTTATAGAAATCATTCGGTTATCGTTATCAGAAAACCAGAGTCCCGCTGTGATCACATAAAGCACTGTGGACTGTATTTAATTAATAGAAAAATGTCATTCTATATTTTTTTTTTATAAAATATTATTTGAAAATGTTCTTTATGTAGATTGTTTTGAACATAAAGAGCAATGCTCTCTAAATATCGGAAGCTCCAAAGCAGAATATGCTGGAAACTGTGACATACATCACAGAACAAATTACTGCTGCTATTGAATAATCTTGATAAGGATTTTAAGAAAAAAGAGCTTTGTGTTGAAAACATTATTATGGGAATTTTTACAAATTTTTTCAGTCAGGTGATAGCTTATTGCAGAACAATGCAAAACATTCTGTTTTGGGGAATATAACACATTTTTTCTCCTTAATGGTTTTTTTTTTTTGAAAATTTTGCAGATATAATCAAATGGCTTTTTGTCTATTTCTTTGTTAACGAATTTTATTCACTGATATTTTTTACCTTTTTTTTTTGTAACTGAATTAGGATCTTTTTGGCATAGCTTGTGACATAGCAGCTGCTGTGCGAATAACAGAGAAACATTATAACAGCTATCTGCAATTTATAGAATCTGCTTTGCAGTCAGGTACAACAGAAAATTTAGTTTCATTTGTGTGATTTCTAATACAGAATTTAAACTCTACTCAATTATTAATATAGTGTTTTAAAGTTTTATTCAATATTATACATGGTTTTATTTATTTTTTTACTTAAATGATAAATCTTCATTTGAAAAATATTGATGGGGATTGAACCCAGGTCCCTTTTTGATGCGAGTCCATCACTATGACCATTTGACCACCAGGGTTTAAGCTGGATGAAAAAATTCCTTTCGCAAAAAAGCGAAAATTGGGTGAAAAGCTTTAGCAAAATGCTACAATGCTAATGTAATGATTAAGGGTTGGATGTCTACTCGTTTCATACCTCCTATATGCATTTTTGCAAAAGTGGCTACTACTTCTTTCGCATTCTACGATTTTCTTTCGCATTTTGCGAAAAATGTGACCGTAGCTTAAACCCTGTTGACCACCACAGTGGCTAATTATTTGGACTGCATTTGACAAGTGTTGGTTACAAATACAAGGCCACATGCAAAATGCGCATCGAGGTGGCTGAGAAAAAGATGCCCATAACATCATATGTGCATGTTAAAGATTTCTAAAAAAAATTATGTCTTATAAAATCTTTTTTTTTTCTGTTCCCTCTGTGCTTTATGATCACTTTGAATAGAGAATAGATAGATGTTCTGAGTGATGTAGAGCTGAATGGTGATTGAGTTATGTTTCTTTGTTTTGTTCAGTGCATTTATCATTGAATTATGAGGTAGACATCTATTGCTTTTACTTTGTTTTTGTAGTGCAGTAGAAAACCCTTAATTCATATACTTTAGTCAGATTATATAATTTTTTGAAGTGTCTCTGCAAGAGAAATTCCTCAAAAATTGGCTTTCATCCATCATCAAGAAAATTCACTTAATTATATCAGTATGAACGATGTGGATTGAGGAGTTTTGCAAGCTTGGGGAAGCCTCAAAAGGAGGGGAGTGGGGCTTGTAAGTCACTTGTCGAAAACGGTCACTGTGGTGCAAAATTTGAAGTTTTCATCTCATTATAATATATCAGCAGTATAAATAAATTCTATTCAGAATATGAAGAGATTGAAAAAAATTATGAACCTTGATAAAATGATGCAAATGGTAACAATGAACCTATATGTGTGGCTACAATTGGCACCTAAGCAAAGATAAATTTTTGAAAATATAGTCATGAGTTGTCGCCAGGTTAGGATTCTGTCTACAGTGCTATAACGTTCAGCATAAGGGAAGAATATGTGTGTCCCCTGCAGCTTAACAGTAGAACACTTGCCCAGGCAATGAAGAGGTTGGTGGTTCAATTCTCTGCAGAGGAATGTGAATTTTCTTTCCAAAAATTCATCTTCGCTTAGTATTCAGGCAATGGTAATATGTATCACTAATGATGTCATTACTGTCAATCATCAACAGATAAACGGATTGCAAAACATTACATGGTTCAGAATTGAAAAGAAGATGGATTCAGAAAATAGCAAAATCAAAAGTAATAATAGAACATAAAACTACCAATTGATTAGAATTTTATATTTTTTGGATAGTGTTTTAAAAGATCCGACCATTTATGCAAGAGATTGTGACTAATCATTCGAGAAGGTAGTCGAAAAATCAAGGTGTCTATATACAGTCGGCCCTCCGTATCCGTGTTATCCATATTCATGGTTTCCGGGAGGTTTAAGAGAATTCACGGTTTTTTCTTTATTGGAATTTTTTTTTGACAACACTCAGCAATCATCATTCACGGTTTTTTCTTTATTGGAATTTTTTTGACAACACTCAGCAATCGTCATTCACGTGTTTTCTTTACAAAATTTGAGTTGTGCTTATTTAGGATGGCTCATTCTTCTAGTGCAACTGATAATGCTTTGAAAAAAACAAATAAAAGGAAAAACTTGACATGAAAAATTGGATATAATGTCAAAAATATATTGTTTGGCGAAAGTAAGTCAGTACCTGGTGTGGTCTGCCATTACGGAATCAATGAATCTACAGTAAAATATATCTCGAAAAAAGAATCTGAAATTCGTCCAGCCGTGGCTGTAGCTGCACCTGTGGAAGTCAAAACTTTGCAGCACCTACGGGATCCACATGTTTCTCGTACAGAAAATGCTGTTTTTTGTGGGTAGAAGACTAATGCAAAAAGGTATTCCAATTGATTGTAATATTATAACAGCAAAGGCGAAACATTTGCACTCTTCCATAAGGAAAAAGCTGTTGAAACGTCTTATTTCATCAGAATTTTATGCAAGTAATAAGACTGTATGCAAGTAAAGGTTATTACATAGGTTTAAGAAACGAGTAATACCACGTAATGTAAAAATCACTGGCAATCAAGACTCTGCCGACCAGGAGGCAGCTAGAAAATTTCCAAAGACGTTGTAGAAAATTATTGAAGAGATGGGTTATACACAACAGCAGGTGTTTAACGCTGACGAAACTACACTATTTTGAAAGAAAATGCGGCAAAGAAGTTATACAAAAGAAAAAAATGAGCTCCTTGTTTTAAGGCAAGTAAAGATAGACTTACTGTGTTGTTTTGCACAAATGCGTATGGGTACATGATAAAGTCCACTATCATTTTCAAATCTGTGCATCTGTGAGCACTGAAGGGAAGGATAAGCCAAAGCTCCCAGTATTTTGGACGAACAATAAAAAGGCTTGGACTATAAAAATACTTTTCCTGGATTGGTTTAAACTGTGTTTCGTTCCGGAAGTCAGGAGGTACCTTGTTAGTGAAACATGCTATTCAAAGTTCTTTTGATACTAGATTGAACGAGGAGGGATTAATGCAGCTGACTGGTCCTGAAACTGAAGCGGTAGCAGATGAAGATCAAGATGAAGTAGAAGATAAGTTCACCGCAAGTAACACAGCCGAAGGACTTCGCAAGTTCAAATCAGCAATAGATTATTTTCATAACATAGATCCCTTTATTTTACGTTCTTCACATGTAGAAAAATTAGTAAAGGAAGCCTTGTCAACATCCCCAACAATTGCTGCACCCTCTTTTACATCCCCTTCTACGTCACCCTGCTCTTTCTCATGATGTTCAATAAATGAGATATACAAACAAAACCTATGGTTTCGGTTATTCACAGATTTCCGTATTCGCAGTCACCTCCAGAACGTAACCCCCATGAATATGGGGGGCCGACTGTATATTTTAAAAAAATAAAATAACTAATATTTTCAGACTGGTTTCTGCAAAAGATATTTGAAGAATAAGTTAAGTGATTTATGTTGTAACAGTTTATGAATTATAAAAGAATACATTTTTTATGTGTTATTATAGATATATACACTGCTGGCCACCGTAAATGCAACACCCTGAAGGAAGCATGCAAATAATATGAAATTTACAACATGCATTAGCGGTGGTGAGATATGCAAATGATTAGAATTTCAACGCAGAAGCACATCACGCGCGCCTGTGGCGCCACTTCAAAGCACTATTTAAGGCTTGGAGATTTCGACGATTTGAAGTACGGCAATTGTGTTTTTCTTGGGGTTTTTTCGAAAAAACGATCAATTATGCCTCGTAGAAAACAGTGATCATCTTTTGATCAAGTATCCGAGTTCGACAGAGGAAGGATAGTGGCCTACCGAGATTGTGGATTATCTTTCAGGGAAATCAGTAGTCGTGTTGGACTAAACCAAACAACTGTAATGCGGATATGTGATCGTTGGATGCAGGAGGGTACGACGGACCGACGTGTTCGATCGCATCCACCTCAGTGCACCACTTCACGTGATGACAGGCATATGGCAGTGACGGATCGCTCAGCCACATCACGAACCATAGCACAGCACATTCAGTCTGTACTGCATCATCCAGTGTCTGCACGTACCATTCGACGCCGTTTACGGCAGAGTGGTCTGTCCGCAAGACGTCCATTGCTTCGTCTACCCTTGACGCAGAACCACAGACGTCTCCGCCGCCAATGGTGCGATGAAAGAAGGATGTGGAAGGCACAATGGAATGAAATTGTCTTAACTGACGAGTCACGCTTCTGTCTGCAACACCACGATGGTCGGATTCGAGTCTGGAGACACTGTGGAGAGAGGATGCTGAATAGCTGCGTTATGCACCGCCATACTGGTCCTGTACCGGGTATTATGGTATGGGGCGGTATTGGATATCACTCTCGCACTCCTCTAGTACGCATTGCCGGTACTTTAAAAATCCAGCGCTACATCTCCGAGGTGTCGGAGCCAGTTGTCCTTCCTTACCTTCAGGGCTTTCCCACAGCCATATTTCAACAGGATAATGCGCGACCACACGTGACACGCATTCTCCAAAGGTTCTTCGTCAATCGCCGGATTGAATTGCTTCCCTGGCCAGCTCGCTCTCCAGATCTTTCGCCGATAGAAAACATGTGGTCCATGGTTGCTCAACGATTGACCCAGATTACATCCCCCCACACCAGATCAACTTTGGCAACGCGTGGAAGCTGCTTGGTCTGCTGTACCCCAAGAACACATCCAAAGTCTGTTTGAATCAATGCCAAGGCGTGTGGCAGCAGTGATCTCCAACAATGGCGGCTACTCTGGCTACTGATTTTGGCAGGAACCACACTTCACAGAAGTCTATAAATTTAATCATTTGATGCTTGGTCAACATGTTATCTACAAAATAAATATTGTTGCGATATCTCTTGTCTTTCTTGGTGTTGCAATTTGGGTGGCCAGCAGTGTACTTATTGTTGTTATTTAAATCTTTTTATCTTCTCGAAGAATATACAGCAAACCCCTCTTAAGTCACCTCTTTTTTTTTTTGTGGCTAAATAATTTCTCATTGTGTAACAGAAGTGTGCATTTCAAACCCGTGATTAAGTCATCCCCCTGTTATGGAAATTTTTTTTTGTGCCCTTGGTATCTATAAAAAAGAAGTTTTATTGTATTAATGAATATATGTTTTAAAGAAACATTGTCTAAAATGAAAAAAAAAATTTTAATACAAGAATTTATAGTCTGGAATATTTTATTCCTAATCTGGAATTATATCTAAGTCCTGAGGAGTCTAGATTATAGATTTTCTACTGTGTATAGAAGAAGAAATACTGTATACGAAAGCAAATGTGGTATATGCTGATGCACACTTGTAGATATAACCTAAATTACATGGTTTTTTTTTAATTTTCTCTTTAGGGTATTGTTCAAGTTATATCTCATCAGCTGCCATGCTTGCAAGAAGACTGTCTTTTTACAACAGATCTATCTTCAATGATGTTTCTGATCAGAACTTCATAATGCTGCGTGATATGTTTGATGTGATATGCAAATTGGTGATCAAAGAAAAATTCTTCGAACAAATTTCTGCAGAGGTAAGGTTCTAAAGGATTTTAATATTGTGGTTCCAGTATTGGTGCTTATGAAGTCTTCCCAGTTAGTTTCCCCAGTGAGAATGGCCTCTAAGAGAGGAATAGATTTTTTAAAAAAAATAGGGTCCCATATATTTGACCCGTATTTTTATTGAAGTTTACTGAAATTTCCAATGTTAACTGAAATCATATATAAAGCTAATTTTTGCTGCTTATAAATTGCATTAGGATAATTATGACTATACAGGCAAGTGTCAGATATTTGTCATGTTCAAGATTTTTTTTTTTTCTTTGGTGGTGTTAAATGCAATAAATACTGATTATAATCATTTTATTTTAAAACTTGTTGCCTCATTATTTAAACAGTATATCTGTGGGAAAATTTGCCTAGACTTGCGTCATTAATCTTGGAACGAATACCTGGCACAAGTCTGGGTATGACTGTATAGGAACAAATTTTTAAACAAAAGTGCTCAACTTTTATACATAAGTATTGAGTAGCAGTTGTGATTCTAAAAAGTTGTGATTGAAACTCAGAAAATCGGTGAAAGATTCATATTCACTGAAAAAATAATTTTAGAATGAGTGAAAATTCATATTTGATAGAAGAAAAAAATTTCAGAATTAATGAAAATTAGTATTTCATAGGCCGGGATTACACTAAAAGTTTGATAAAAGTAATTTCATAAAACTTGTAAAATGCCACCAATAAGATTATCAGTTTCATTTGCTCGAATGTAACCTATGAACTTTATTGGTTGAATTTTTTGAGTTTTATACAAGGGATTTTATCAAACTTTTATAGTGTAATACTGGCCATAAGGAAATAATTTAACAAATGATGAAAATTCCTATTTAACCGTTTAAAGGCCGAACTATGAACAAAATCACTCATTGTTTTGAAATTTGGAATTTGAGGTCCTTTTGCATGCCTATACATAGATCAACTTTGAAATTTGAAGAGAAAAATTTTCTTTGTTTTTCACGATGTTCCATTTATGGAACATTGGCACTTGGGTAGAGGTGAAAGCGGAAACTGGTATCGCCTGTATTCTCACGATTTTTATTTCTGGAGTACAGTTATCTCACAAAATTTTCTATTTTGGACTACAATTTCAAATTCGCAACACATACCGATTCTTTTAGCATAAAAATGAGTGAAGAAAATTTTCAAATTTTTTTATAATGTCCATGATAAAAGAAGGAAAACATCTTTGATGGACCCAGTCGTCACATTGGTAGCATTTACATTGTGTTTTTTGGCAAACCGCACACCGTCCTTGTGTCGCAGACACAATATAATGGCCATCGGATGGCCTGAAATCTTTTTTCAGTTGACAATGTGGACCTGGATAAATAATTAACCCCTCCTTTCGTAGAAGGTTCATTGTCACTCCTCTTCTGAATTCCAAAAGCAAAATAAGATCTGCTTCTCGCAACTCTGAATGAATTATCCAAACGTGCTATAATGGTCGTATGGCAAATCTTTTCAAATGGGGTTTTTGATCGGATTCTAGAAAGAATTTTTTTTTATCCCATGCATTGTTTTTTTTTTCGGATTGCTTAAAAAACTGCCTTTTCTTGAAACCTTAACGTGAGTGTTGCACTTTTTCTCCCCTACATTTTTTTAAAAACCCGTTATGGTAATTTCTAATACCTCATCCTAGATGTTGCAAAATATATATCTAGCATTCCACATACATCAGTTGGAACTGTTGTCACTAGATCATTTTCAACAATAACAGCATCCGTGATGTTCCCATTTTCATTAGCAAGTAATTGGCATATATATGCGAGTTATAAATATGATACTAATTATGTGTGTGTGTATATACAGGGTGATTATAAAAAAAACTATCCCGACATATGGGCCCCTAACTATCATACCATTCACAGAAACTGAATGAAATTTTGGCATAAGGTATTTTGATGTATGCGCTCAAGAATGATATGGAAAACAACAGTGTCACTCTAACAGTTACGGTTACAGTGAGAAAATTTCGAAAATATCAAATGGCAACACCAAGTTTTTTGTATTGGAATGTGATCTCCATTGTGAAAAACCCTAAATAGCGTTCGAACAGCAACTGTAGCATGAAAATCACCGGCGGTAGATAGGCTAAAAGTAAGGACAACCAATAAGGACAGAGAAGCAGCATAAAATATAACATTTTATAGTGTTTCACAAATTTTCCACATGACCTTGTGGAGGACTAATCAGGCTGGGATCTCAGCCGAAGAAACGGTGTGATGAATGAAACGAACATTAATGCTCTGGTGCCCGGCAAAGTCCTTTTTTACTTTTTCCTTGCCTAGCTCCGGGTATTTTCATGCTACAGGTGCCATTCCAACGCTATTTAGTGTTTTTCAGTATGGAGATTGCATTCCCATACAAAAAACTTGGTGTTGCCATTTGATATTTTCGAAATTTTCTCACTGTAACCGTAACTGTTAGAGTGACACTGTTGTTTTCCATATCATTCTTGAGCGCATACCTCAAAATACCTTATGCCAAAATTTCATTCAGTTTCTGTGAATGGTATGATAGTTAGGGGCCCATATGTCGGGATAGTTTTTTTATAATCACCCCGTATATATATATATATATATATATATATATATATATATATATATACTAAATATCCTACAGCTTCTTCTAATGTGAGATATCTTCCGGACATGGTTACATACAGTTGAACATAAAAAGACTATTTACTATTACCTATCACGGTTTGATTAGTCTGCGGTTCACACAAAAAAAACAATTTCCAAGAATGCAAGAATAAAAAGTACCCAAACAATATAAATATAAACAATTCTTCCCCAGAAAGCACATTCTTCTGTTTCATATTACCCAGAATTGCCTCCATACACATGTTGAATGATGACACCACCCTGGGGTTCGAACGGGAAAATCGAAACAGCACACTGCACATTAGATATCCCTTGAATCCAGCTCTCTTGAGAGGCCAATGTTTCATAAATGGAACATGCATATTTGAACGCACGTAGCTCTTCAAAGTTTAACAGCACAAAGAAATTAATTTATTTTGATAGATGTATTAAGTGGTAGAAAAATACAAAATAATTTTCAATTTGCTTCAAAATTGAAATTTTGGCAAATGTTAATCGAAATGGGGAAAAAATGCCCAAAAAATGTCAAGTTTCCAAATTTATTTCAAAAAATACTTTGAACTCTCCTTTATATATGATAAAAAAACCGGAAATATTTGAATCAATTTTATCTGATATATTTGCAAATAAAAACTATGTTCCATTTATGGAACATTGGCCTTTAAACGGTTAATGGAACATTTTCCAAATTAAAAAAATAATTCACAAATTAAAAAAATAATTCACAAATTAATAAAAATTCATATTTAATGAGGAAGTAATTTAAGTATCAATAAAAATTTATATTTAATGAAAAAATTATCTCAAAGTAAATAAACTTCTCCATAATGTGGGACTCTGTATTTAACCCAGAGTCGTCGGCTCCACTGGATTCACTGTTGAGACACTATTGTGTGAATCTGGATACCACATTATATTATCACTAAGCCCATTGGGCTTCATGAATTTTTTTTTTTTGTTTGGCTCAACACTCTCTTAAAGGTTGAAAACTATTTTAGACCAAATAGTCTTTCAGGCTTCCTCATATGGATTTTTAAGTGGAGGAAGCAGTCAGCCAAAGTTGGTATTTTGAGCATAGAGAATCTCTCCAAGAAAATTTTGAACCTTCAAAAAAAATTTCAAATTTACAAAAATTTGTATACATTTTTCAATATTTTAACTTTTTTCAATTTCGGCCATTTTGAGGGGCTGCATAATCCTCCATGCCCCCTCCCTCATGTGTGTCTTGTAAAGTGGGTGCATCAGAATATTACAAGATGCTGCTTAGGTGAGGAATGGTGAAAAAAAAGTTGGGAACCACTGATATACAGTATTTATTTTTTTTATATTCATTATATTGCCCCCCTCCCTGGATCAATGTTTCAATTCTACTTCGGTAACTTTTTTCTCTTGCAAGTGATTATACCAGCTTATAATTTATTTGCCTTTTTTTTTTAGGAAAAAGATAAACTTGCTACAGAACTAAAAGAATATATGTTAGCCCAAATAGAAGGTGAAGATACATCGGAGAGTCTCACTTTGAAGACGGTATTTGATTGCCTCAACAATTGTCTCATTCCTGCTATCGAAGAGGTTGGTGAGAATGTCTGATTATTTCAAATTTGTGAGTGTTAAATAAAAGTTTTTTTCCAAATTTGTTTTCTCTACAAGTATGTATCAATTTCACAACCTCCAACTTATCTAATGGCATTAAAATTGTATTTATTTCCAAATGAATAGCTATTTTACATCTGTCAAGAACTTTTCTTTACACCCCCCCCCCCCCCATCCCAGACAAATTTTTCTGTGCCACAAGTTTCCACCAAAAACAATTTCATTGTGTACATACATGTTTTTCTTGTACCTTAGCGGATAAAATATTCCCTCACAAAAAAAAAGAAAATATTTAAATACAGTAAAACTTTTGGTGACACTAGTGGGACAAAACAAAAAATTTCCCATAAAAGAGGGGTGACTGTTAATGAGGGGTTAGAAATGCATACTTTTATTGTACAAGGGAAATTGTTATTAGTTATGCTATTAAAGAATGGGTTTTACTGTGTATTTGAAGTTTTTGATTTCTTTTTTTCTTTTGGGGATTTTCATTAATAGATTGATACAGATGCCGATGATCTTAAACTTACATCAGTTACTTCCATGTTACTGTCTATAATCAGTGGAGAAGAACTCCTTGGGTAAGTTTTCTAATTTTTATCACTGTGGTCTTTGCTCTGTTTCAGCAGTAATGTTAATCAACAAATGTATGTAGTGATAAAAAATAATACTTCGGCTGATGAATGCTTCGGCTTACAAGTTTTTTTTAATATTTTCTGTGATATAGGTGCATGTGTTGTCACAAAACAGCAGCGTCATGAGCCAATTTTTTGTGCCAATCAAAATTAAATCAATGGGTATCTCTCACATAAGCCTGATTAATTCCCACCGCAGAATTTGCTTTCCCCAGATACACTTCTCTTTATCTTTCAGAAATATTTTGAGCCATTTCATACAAAATGAATGATTAAGCTAAAAGAAAATTCATTTAAAAAGAAATAAAGCTTTATATACTTTTGAATAGTTTCAGTGGATAGGGTATGACTTGTAATACCAAATTGAACAGTCTGAGTTATCTTTTTCCTTTGCATGTGTTGTATGATCCGACTATCAGCTATCGCATCTCACTCACAGCTATCGCATCTCACTCGCAGTATCACTGTCTCAATCACTTGTTCTTCGCTGCAGCTCAAGAACCTGACTGCATAGCATAAAAAAAGATCTTCCCTATCTCGTCTTCCTTTGGAGACTATTTAATACAACTATGAAGTTGTTTATCTCAGCCTTCTGTCAGCGTTTGTCTTTTTTTTTATAATGCTTCTTTAAGGTTTTATGAAAGTTTCTTTAAAATTTTGGACTGTACCTGGAACGAATTAGACGTCTTTCCATAGAAATCTATAGAAAATCACATTTTCTGTAACGAAGATTTCAACTATCGGAAATATCTCTCCCCCTTTTGTGGATTCGTGAATAGAAAATTCTTCAGTGTTGTACATAGTGCCACCACAAGCTTGAAGAAACAGTCATTTGAACAATGTTTTGAACACCTGAAATTTCTATGAGTACTATTGAAAAACTGTACATTTGAGGATATTAATTCCAACTGGTCATGCAAATTATGACCTACTGCTGTTATTCTTTTGACCACTATAAAAAAATATGAAATGCACATATTTAAGACATTTCCGGCAGCATTTATTGACTATTTCTTTACCAAGGAAACATTGCTAAAAACCTTGGAATTTTTTGTGATAGCTGATTTAATATATATATATATATAGGCTCTCACATACTCACTGCCGATTCATTCTGATTTATAAATTTCTGTTCTTACTTTTATTTCAAGGGGGAAAAAAATTTTACTTTCTTTCTTGATATTAATACATTTTTTTTCAAATAAAAAAATTTTTTTTGGATCTTGTTGAGATGTCGTGTGCACCTATAATTCCCCTTCGGGGGCCACAAGTTTGACATCCCGCTGTAAAGGCTTCTCTTGAAGGAGAAGTTCTCATTGCAGAAGGCCATTTTCTGTATGAGTTTCATTTTCTCAACTTCTCCCCCGAACACCAGCATTTGGCATCATTAGTACATATCGTAACTTGATATTATATTCAAAGATTTGTTTGTAGCTTGAAATCCGTCTTTTTAACAGCAGACACCAAGCATTGAACACTGTGTGCACTTATGTTTTTTTCAGGTCAACTGTTGATAAAGACTTGGATTTCAAGCTGTAAACAAATCTTATTTAATATCAAATTACAACACCTCCTGATAATGCCAAATGCTAGTGTTGGGGAACCATTGAGAAAAATGAAGTTGTGCCTTTTGTCCTTAGAACTGCTCTTCCAGTTAACAATGAGCATTAAAACATTATCAATTTTTTTTCTTTCCTAATTTCTTTTCAGTTTGTTAGTTAAAGGAATTCCAAATTGGACTAAAGGCGAAGATATCAAATATGTAGCTGTAGCTTCATGGATTTTCATCAAGACTATAGAAAATAACAAAAGTAAGATATGCACTTGAAAAAAAATCATAAATTCAATCTTAACTGAAGATAATTTTTTTTAATGTTTTGCTACAGAGTGGAAAAAGCATCACCATTAGCTCTGATTCACTATGCGAATGAAAACTAAAATATCTACTTTCTGTATTATGAGGTTACCTCCATTCCCCCATAATAATAGTGTTTAATTTTCTTCCTGATGCAACAACAGAGTGCAGAAGTTAAAGTGGTGAATATAACAAAATAATTGCACTTAAATATGGAGATGAATACAAAAATTATGATACTTTAAGGAAGAAGATTTGTTTGAAAAATAAAAGTAGGTTCTTGATAGTCAAGTGATATTAGTATGTTGGTGTCTGATTTGGTGGTGGATTTAAGTTTACTAGGGTAGTGGATCCCTACCAGGGTTTAAGCTAGATAAAAAAAATTCTTTATCGAAAAAGCAAAAATGGAAAAAAAAGCTTTAGCAAACATGCCAACATTGGCTTGAAGCTTGTCGGTAGTGATAAATGTTCAGCTTTGCCATGTGAAGGGAGGGGGTACCCCCTCTAGGACATCATAATCATAGTGCAATAAAAAATAAACACTCAAAATTTAATTTTTTTTTTTTTTAATTTTAATTGAAAGTTCATTAAAAACAGCACCTCATTGGCACTGATACCTAGAAGGCGCAGACCACATGTCCTCCCTTCCTCCCGAAGCAACTTCCCGAGGTTGACAAATCCCTTAATAATTCATGGATATTCAGTGCAATCCCAATCTGCATACGCCCTTGTGGGCTGTATATATGGACTGGATGACTTGCAACCCTAGACCCCATATATCATCTTGTTTTGTTCTAAAGTGTCTACTTGGTTCTGCTAACTCAAGACCCCCTCCCTGTTTTGTTTTTTTTCATGTCAGAGCTCTTATCTACGATGAAACATTCTTTCCGACACAAGTTCTGCGAGCTTGACCATGCATTATACAAATGAAGCCGGGTCCAGAACTGCTGCGAACATGCCAGCTTTACCATTTTGAACATCTCAAAACCCTGTTTTTAGCTTACAGCGTTATGCGGTTTTGACAGGGAAACAGGTTTTTGCGCAGTTGGGCATCAAGTAGAGCGGTGGGTTAAGACTGGGCTTTACAGATTGCCTTCTGCGCACAGACAAACAAATCGGTTCCGAGTTTGTCTACTCTCGATGCAATTTAAAAAATAATAAAAATAGGTAAAACACCGCAAGAAACTAGACCTGATTTTTTTTTTAAATCCGACTTCTGTAGTATCAAGATTGGCTCCCTCGTCACATTCTAAGATTTTCTTTTGCATTTTGCAAAAAATATGACCGTAGCTTAAACCCTGATCCTACCTCTTAGACTCTTTTCACGTAGGGATACTTAAATTGATCTCAAGTAGCTGGGAGACCAAGATGCTGTTCAATTGAAATATTTAAGTTGCCCATTTTTTTCTCACACTCTGCTACTAAAAGCATTCCGCATCTCAGGAGCCTATGAGAAGTGACACAGGTTTTTAGTTCCGTACCTTCATGCAATTGATTTATCGGAAATTCACGGACAGAAAATCATCGCTGTGAAAATTCACTGACAACAGCTCATCACCAGGGAGTGATTGATTGAGTGAATATGTGAGTGACCAAGTGAGTTGGTGAATGAGCTAGCAAAAAAATGAGTGAATAGGTGAGTTACCAACTGATTGAGTGAATAAATACATGAGTGGGTATACAGCAGAGTGAGTTACTGACTGATTGAGCAATTGAGTGCATGACCATGTGAGTGAATAAATACATGAGTGGTTGTGTAGGAGAGTGAGTGAGTAACCATGTGAGTGACAGTATGAATTACCGATTGAATGGGTGACTGACTCGCTTACTCACTAACTCTTTGACCTACTTGATCAATCACTCACCTGCTCATTCACTCACTTTGTTGATAAATTGTTTGTCTGTGAATTTTCCCAGCAGTGAATTGTAGTGGTGGTGAATTGTTTGTGAATTTTCCAGCAGTGACAATGAGTTTTCTACACGCAATCACAAGAATGTTGCACACGATCACAAGATAGATGAGACATTTATTAGAAACTTAATTATTTCTTAGTGTATATAAAGAGACAGGGAGATAGATATCTTGCCACAAGAATGGAGAACGATCAAGTGAAAACCATATTTTGGCATATGTAAGAAGCCTGAGACAGTGTCTTAAGTCTTACAACTGATAAAGAGACTATCCAAAGGACAGAACATGTGTATTTCTATGGAGCTCTTCACAAGAATATTGGCAACAAAATACCCTACTCTACAGAGTAGCTGGCAACATTGCGTGGTACTCAAACATGACTCTTGAGATATTTCCTTCGGTCAAGGTTGTACGAGAGATGCTCTACGCTGAATTTTGTAACAAGATAAACACAGTTATACAGTATTTCATATATAACTTGCATTTTTTCTACAGAAATGTTCTCTGATGCAATCCTAACCCCAAATCCCTCTCAAATAGAATGTGTGTAATGCAGATATAGGTCACGTGCATGTGGGACCATATGGGACAACCTTGTACCCTCCAAAATATATAAACACAGTTATACAGGGTAAGTCGAAATGAATGCAGAGATTTCAAAGCTTTACTATGCAAAATATAATTAACGTATTTATTCAAAGGATACATACATGTAGAGGTATTATAATAAAGTTTTGAATGTAGTCCTCACAAATGTTCAATATGTGCTCCTCTTGTTACACGTCATACATCAATTCTTGCCAAACCTTGTGTAACATGTCTGTATCAATGCTGGCGATAGCAGCTGTGATACAGGCTTTCAAATCAGTCATGGTCGTTGAACCTGGAGGCACATATACGCAATCCTTAAGCAAAGCCCCCACACAAAAAATCTCACGGGTGAGATCTGGGTATCGTGGTGGCCAAGGTAACAGTGCTTTGTCTAGGGCAGATACGTGACCAATCCACCGCTGTGGTAATGTGCTACTGAGGTGATTCCACACTCCAGTCAGAAAATGTGGTGGTGCACCATCCTTTTTTTTTTTTTTTCTTCAAACCGAGCACAACTCAGGTCTATCACCATAAGCAATTTACTACCTAGTGAGTTGTGCCGAAATTGTAAGTGTGTGTACCTAACAGTCTGAGTGCGTATCTAGTGTTGTGTATGATTTTTCAGTGCTGCCATCTATATCTCAGGAGTGATGTGAGTGATGTGTAGTAACTGAATATTTGTACTGTTTGTAGGCCTGTTGCTGTCTGTGGCGAGACTTTTTAACGGGGCGATCGGCTCGCATTTGCGCCTCAAAGTTGAAAAGAAAACCAACTTCAGCCGACCACCACTGTAGCGACGGTGGGGCTCGAACCCGGGTCCCCGCGATGCGAGTCTGTCACTATGCCCACTCGACCACTGTTGCAGAATAAAGCTAAGCAGGTCATCTTGTAGCTGTGGCAGAAGCTATAATTGGAGCATATCGAGATACACAATTCTGTCACGGTGGCCGTATAACAAAAGGAGCTCATATTGAACATTTGTGAGGACTGCATTCAAATCTTGATTATAATACCTCTACATGTATGTATCTTGGATTAAATACATTAATTACATTTTGTGTAGTAAAGCTTTAAAATCCTGGAATTCATTTTGACTTACACTGTATTTTTTCTTCTCCATATGGTAGCAGCTAGAGGCGCAGACATGATGAAATATTGGGTGGGATGCCAAAAGTTGCTGGCCATCTTATATATATGGGGTTCAAGCATGTATGCAGGAGAGAGAAGGTGCTTTTTTTTTTCAGAAATTATTAGGGAAGCGCAGCCCTTGTACAAAATTTATTGGTGGAAGTTATAGTATATTTTGAGGTAGTTATAGTTCTATAAGATAAAGCGCTTCATCTTATAGAACTATAACTCCCTCAAAATATTGGATATTTACAACATAAATTTCACTTACCTTAATTAAAGATTATTAGCAGTCACTCATCGAGCTGACAGGTAATCAACTCTGATTTATTAATTCCAGTTGTCTCTTTCATAATTTCGTAGAATGCAAAGCATCTGATTAATTCCTGTCTGCCATAATGACTAGTGTACAATGAATGTTGTTCTCAATGTAGAGAATATACCCATAATTTTCTCCTCTATTTATCCTCTCTCTCTCTCTCTTTCTTCTTTTTTTTTTTTTCAAATCTCAAGTTGAGACTACTTGAGTTTGATTAGAGTATCCCCATATGAGGAGGCCCAAATAAAAACCTAAATCAGGTCATATGGATACTAAATCCTCTGGTACCCAGGCAACATCAGTATACACATGTAAGGGAGGTTTTATGCTTCTGGTATCCCTTGGAAATATGTAATAGGTTTGCATACCCTTTAAAATGTATGAGGCTTTCTTACATCCCCCCCCCCCCCCAGACAGATACACTGACAAGCATTAACTCTTATTGTGCCGAAGTATATGTATCCATGAAAAAAGAGAAGGAAAAATTCTCAAGACAGTATTTTCATGGTACGAGTTACTACAACATTTGCATTATATGTATATACATTTTTTTTACCAGATACAATTAAGAAGCAAGGCCGAGATGTAAGACAAGCTGTTTTGGACTTTGAAAATATTTTGAAAGATCTTAAGTCTGAAGCATCACCACCAGAAGAGTACGTATAATATTTTTTTCCCCAGTAATGTTTTCTGATAAGAAAAAAAAATTCATTGTTACTATTGTGTATATTGATATAATAGGTATTATGATCTTGAAATCATTCATCATAAAAAAATACAGTCAAACCTCTGTATCTCAAAATTGATGGGGCTCACAAAAATTTTTGAAACAGATATTTTCTGTAAGAAAGGAAAAATATATATGCTAAAAATTTTGATTGACAAAAACTATAATACTAAATTTTTCTGTTGTCACGCAATTAATGTTCTATTACACTACATGCAAATACACTAAAATGTATTCAAATTTTTTTTTATTCACCTTTTATTTATATATCTTATTTATATTATATTGCATATCTTAGATTGACGCATATTTACCTTAGTTTATTGTGTGTGATGCTAATTATTGATGCTTAGTTTAACTTAGATCGATGCTTATTTTTTGCTCTTCGAGTCAGCATCATCTATACTACCATTTTACTGCATATATAATTATCATATTGCCATAGAGCAATTCACCACCAATCGAGTTGGGTCAGAAATAAAGGTACCATCGATATCAGTGGTCGCCTCTGGTTCTGTAGGGGGAAGAGTCTATGTTCTTCTTCAGGATTGGACTTGACGGTAATGTTCATTTGGTTGTAGACAAGCATCTTACCAATGCACCACTCAGGCTACTACTTCACCAAACACCAACTCTGGCCATATCGCTATATTGCAATTTACTGCCATTAGTGAGATGGGTTGGAAGTGAAGGCGCTGTCTATCGGTGGTCGCCTCGAGTTCATTAGGGAAAATATATCTATATCCTCCCTTGGGTTCGAACCCGGCACCCAGACAACAACCTTCACGATGGTAGACGAGTATCTTACCACCATGCCACTCGGGCCACCACTCAGGCTGTCATCTATACTAGCAAGATCTATAAATAATTTGGGCCCTATCTTCTCAATTAGCTTCTGAAAATGACCAGCATTTTTACAGTGTGTTCAGCTTTTCTTTTCATTCCTCTGGATCATCTTCATCACCCAGAGTCGGTCGTACATTCAACAATAATTTCAGCAATTCAAGTGTTTTTGGTGATTCCAGTGTTTTTATAATTCTTGTCCGGAATGTTAAATTTCATCTTCAGCATTGTTCTTAGAGTCGTTTAAGTGAACCACCAGATCTGATCCATTGCTGTGGCATCGCAATCCTTGGCCTCTGTCTGTGACCAAACCCATTTATTTTGCTCAATGTTCATCCCAATATGCTTATCAGTTTTGCTCACCTATGCTATGAGCATAAGTGGATATAGAGAAAGAGAGAGGCTCTTTGAACAGAATGGAAAGGTGCCACCTATGCCACAACACTGAAGTGAACTCTCCCCACCCCCGTCAATTATAGTTGTCATTTATTATTGACAAGATCCATCATAACAATTGGCTGTAATACTATCTTGAATAATCCTTTTTTATCAGTTTCTTTCACCTCCGAAAAAAGCCATATTTGCACAAAAGAAAAATTTTTTTAATATCGTGGCTTGGCCTTCAAGATAGAGTTTTTCGAAAAGTGCTTAGAGAGAGAGGTAAAATGCATTGATTTAACACATTAACTGCAGGGATTTTCATTATTTTTTTTTTAGATTTTTTTTTTTTCCCCTGCATCTTGCATGCAGAAAATATAACTTTTCCCATTATAATTTAAATGATGAATCATATATTAATATTGTTTTTTTTTGTTTTGTTTTTACTCTTTCAGAATTTTAATAAGTTTCTCGATGTCTCGAATCGAAGCGACGCTCTCTCTTTTGAGACAAAAAAAATAAATAGGAAACAATTCCCCGAGCCATGTCGAACAGTTTTTTTGTAATATAGAAATTGAACAATGAAATTTTTATGTAAAAAATCATATAGTCATCATAGCCGAACGTGTATTTTTATGTATAAATTTTTTGTTTTTTCTAATTTTGCAGTAAATTTGTCATTTTATTTGTTGATTTGGTACATAATATACAGTTTATGGTGGCGTTTCTTAAATTTTTTTTTTGTCTTTAGTTCTTTATTGAATTCAAAACTATTCTGTATTACGAGCTTTTGAATAAAAAGTTAATGCAGAACATTTTTTTTGGCATGGTACAGGTTTCGCTCCTTTTTTTTTTTCCTTTCTAGAAAATAAGGAAATTCAAAAGAACTTTGACCATTTTTGAACTCTTTGTTTAATGTTGGAGGAGATGCTGATGTGTTAAGCGCCTTTTAACCATTGTGTGTTGATTTCCATCCTCACTTATTTTTATAATGCAAAGTAAGAGCGAATACACTTCTTTTGGCTATTGGTTGTTTGCCATTTGTAAATCTGATTGGTTATGAATAGCCGTATTCATGTTTTTTAATGCGACTTTTTTTTTCGAAATGCTTTAGATAATGTAAAATTCAAATTCTGTCCTTATACATATACCATATACGGTTTAGAAAAAATTGGAAGGGGGATTACCCATCCTCAGTTAAACAGTATTTGCAATGGAACCTATGGTCGCAATCCTGCACATTTAGTACCGCTGCCTGACATGTTTTCCTAATGCCAGATATCCTGGATGGTGGATCTATGACATGACCTCCTCACTTACCGGACCTAATCCCACTGGACTTCTTGAGGGGACACGTGAAAGCATTGCTGTATGAGCCACCTGTAGAGTCTGCTGAAAATCTTGTCATTGAAAGAATCTATGTTGCAACGGACAAGATGATTATGACACCAATAGTCTACGTCTGACAGTTTTTCATTCAACGATTCAAATTATGTAACAACACCCTTTGAGGTCACTTTTAGCATCTCCTTTGAGTCTTTCGCTGATCTGCACGTGGATTGCATAACTTATGATTTATCATTAATCGATAAACAGTGGATTCTATGGAGGGAAAAAAACTCAACATTACAAATATGTGCAATACAAAATATTCTTATTTATAGTCATAAATTATAAGTTGGAAAAATAATTTTAAGCATTGATTTCAATGAAGAACAAAAATTCAAGCAAAGATCGTCATATGGTCACTGTATGCAATCCCCAAAAAAATCTCAATTTTTTTCTTATTACAGTAAAACTTTGATTAACCGTCACCATCCGGACCAGGCTGGTGATGGATAACAGAAATCTCTTAATACATATGTACAGTGATGTGATTTCACTGCAGGTTTGGGACAAAAATGAAAATACCCTTTGACAGTCATTGCATCATCAGATGAAAGCAAGCCTTCAATAAAAGCTGTAACGTCGCTTTTCATATTTCAATTAAGCCTGGTCCATAGGCTGGAAAAGTGGAGTTGTATTCGCTTGGGAAAGAGGCATGTTATTTTGTGATCATGACTTTTGGTTAGCCAAGAGGGGTGTGTCGGGGCATTGTCCATTAACAGCAGTGCTTTCTGCCTTAACTTCTTTTCGGCCATGTGAGTTCTAACTTGAGGCACAAAAACTCTGTAGAACCATTCTAAAAATATTTTTGGTCCATCCAAGCACTTTTTTGAGCATAATAGTTCACAGGCAATGCGTTCATATTCAAATTTTTAAAAGCACATGATTTTTTTGGATTTACCAATTACAAGTGGGTGCAATGTATGATTGCTGGTGCCATTTACACAGACCATAGCAGTGACCCAACCTTCTTGGACCTTAAAATCTGGGACTGTTTATTCCATATTTTTTTTAGACTGGCGGATAAACGAGTGACGGTTAATCGAAGTTTTACTGTGTATTTGTATGACTTGTTTTCTTCTGCAGTGAAATATTTTGCTACGTGACAAACTAGATTTTTCCAATCTGGGAATCGGCATCTATGTGAATAAGAAAAGATTCTTGACGTATAAGCCTCTCGTAATAACAAACATGTTTTGCGATAGAACAAACCTTGGAATTTATGTACATAAATATTTCCTGGAAAAAAAACAGTCATTTTTGTGTGACATAAAATGTTTCACATGCTATAAATTTTGATTAAACAATTTCAATGTAAAGTGAGGAAACAGCATCCCGATAAAAAGTAGTTGAGCAGAAGAGTTTGTTATTATAGCGAGATTCTAATGATAACAATTTTCTCATACAACTCAATAAATAGGAATGTACTCAATAGCTAATAACGCTGTCTAGTCAGGAGACTAGAAATAATTTTTATATTATCACATAGAATATTTCCTACATAACAACAATTATGAGCGATGTTTTTCATGTGTATTGTTCAAAATCAATGACTTTGCCTTTCATTTCCTTTTTCATAGTTTTCGCTTTATTCTTATACTCGAGCGATAGTTTTTCGTTTTTCTCGACGCCTTCACCTTTTTTGTACATAGTGCTCAAATTGGCACAGGCATAGATGTTTCCTAAATCGCAAGCTTTCATGGAGTACTCGAAAGCTTTTGCCATGTCCTTTTCTACACCCTCTGCTCCGGAAATGTACACCCCACTCGCAAAAAAACATCCCATCTGGTTTTTGGCATCGCAAGCTTTCCTCAAATAACCCAAACCTTCTGCTGGATTGCCTTCTATTTTCACCTCGTCTTTCTTTGTCGTCAGCATCAATCCACTGTGGAGACACGATGCGGAATGGTCCAACTTGCAACCCTTTTTAAAATATTCGAAAGCTTTTTGAGTACTTTCGATGCATCCTGCAAGTAAAGGAAAGTAATGATAAAATCAATATAACGCATGGAATTTGAAACACTTTTGCAGTGGTATATACTCGATAGCTGATTAGTCACAATTATTAGGGTTGATCATTACTGTCCTCGTCTCATACAAAATCCCCCGCTTACCTCTTCCTAGAACACTGAATGATGCATACTTGAAACAACTCTGAGCGTATTTGTAATCATCGCACGTGGATTGATACAGCCTTGCAGCTTTTTTGAAATCAAGTTTCGCTGACTCAAAGAATTGTCCGAGCAGGTGACATCCTGGAATGAAATTTATATTAGTCAAGTGAAATTAATTGCATTAAGCACCAATTTCTCATTAAAAATGATCAATTATTTAATATATTCCAGCAATTTTTCAAACGCAGGAATTTAGTTTTTCCTATTTCCAAATACGGTTAAACTCGGTTATGATGATCTCAGTTGTAACGGTACTTCACCTATAATGGTAATAGTTGGACCATATTTCTTTGAGAAAAATATAGTAAATGGGATCTCTCTCGTAAATAATAATCTGTAAATATACTGGACATATCGCCAGTTGTCATCAAAAAAATTGTCGGAATTAAGCACAATTAAAATTTTAAAAAAATTGTAGACAATTTGCGAGATGAATATTTATAATTTTTGCCATACAAAGGTTTTTAACAGCTGGCTGATGCGAAGATATATTTTTGGAAAGAGAAAATTCAACTGCCCCTGCAGGGAATCGAACCCACATCCTTTCACTTTCCAGGTGAACGTCCTAGACTACAGAGGCGACGAATATCTCAATCTTTCCTTCGAGCTTTTTCCAAAAACATATCTTCACATCAGCCAGCTGTTAAAAACCTTTGTATGGATAGCAGAGAGTGACGTCATCCTCAGATATTACTGATATTACAAAAACGCTGTGAATTTATGACTTCATTACAAATTCAAATAAGTGTCCTTTGAAAATGGAACAAATGTATAAGAAAAATTACAGGAATGACGGGACACAAGTGTGGTCTGTCATGTCAAATTATTTCGGAAAGGGTGAGAAACACTGCCATAAAGAATAATGATTCTTGCTTATGATGTCGATGAAAAGCAACCACCTCTGATATAATGAAAATTTTTCATCACCTTTATGTCCATTTCAATGACGGTTCTCCAAGAAGTTCCCGAGATTAGAATTGAATACATCCACTAAATGTTTATCAGTTGTTCTATTTATACCTGAAGTTGAAAAAAGATTTATTGAATGTTTGACGTCCCAACTCGCTAATTGACATGCCTACTATATGAAACATCTCCGTATTTTGCCTTTCCCGATTATATTTTTATAAAAATTTCCTGTATTTTTCAACGCAAAGCTTGTTTTAATTCCCAAACTTTATTATAATCAGGAACAAAGGTAATTTGCATAATTTCTAAATTATGTTATAATCAATATGACTATATAAATATTCATCTCGTCTCACATATTTGCTGTTTCATTATTTTCCCCAGCGAAATACATTTTAGTAGACTTGCTTCTCACCAAGGGTTATTTATAAACAATATTTGGTAATTTTGTTGTATTTGGCAAATATGTTTGGTGAAAATCTGCAATGTCCTGTATTTTTCTCTATCAAATTGGTTACTCCTAATCATAAAGGAATAAAAACTTTATGCAAAGTATTTGATTGCCTCTGACAGGACTGGACGAATCGCAAAAAAATCTAGGTACCAGAGAAAAATGTTTAGGTGCCAAAAAAGTTTTTGTCCGAAAAAAAAGGTCCAAAAATAATGCTGCGTTTGACTTTTTCAGGGATTTTGACCCTCTTTCGTGTTGGCAGATATGCTGCTAAAAATTCTGAACATTTTGTGCTGCTCCCAGTTTGCAATTTCGTAACTCCACAAAGAAAATTTTAGGTGGCCATTGCTTTTTGTCATCATGGCAACCTGGCACTTGTGACCTCTGATTATATTTTTCATCAAAACAAAAGGTCTTGAAAACATCAACCTTGGTGGTAATGACATTATAACGAAAACTTTTGTGGATTCTTCTATGTCGTTTATAACAGAGTTCAACTTTTTTCTTTCAAACTGAGCTCAACTCAGGTCTATCACCATGGGCAATTTACTACCTAGTGAGTTGTGATGGAAATGTCAGTGTGTATACCTAACAGTCTCAGTGCATATCTAGTGTTCTGATTTTTTCAGGGCTGCCATCTGTGTTTCAGATGTCACATGAGTGAAGTGTGATGATTGAATATTTGTATCCTTTTTTTCTAGACCTGTTGCTCTCTATGGCGAGACTTTTTAACAAACAGAGTTTGACTGTACAAAGTTGTTGTTTTTTTACATAGAGTGGTTCCACTGTCCCGAAGCTGAATTTTTTGCATTGTTCTGCAACAAGCCTTCGGCCAACAGGGAATGTTCTACAGTAAAAAATTATCATAATAGCATTTTCTACACTTTTCTTAAAATTCTTCCAGATTGTGTCACAGATTTCGGCATATTTTGTTTTGGGGTTCCACTGTACATACAATCAATGCTCAGTATAGTGACCGATCCATTATAATGACTTTCTTTTAAGTACTCACACTTTCCCGAAGTGTGAGTGGGTATAACAGTCTGAGCGGGTATCTAGTGTTGTGTGTCTGATTTTTTTTTCAGTGCTGCCATCTATATTTCAGAAGTGAGTAAAATGTAAGGATAGAATATATTTGTACTATTGTAAACCTGCTACTATCCATGGCGAGACTTTTTAATGGAGAGTCGGTTCGCATCTGTACCTCGAAGTTGAGAACTACAGAAAACAAACTTCAGGTGACCACCACCATTATAATCTAGTACAGGATACTCACAGTAGTGACCTTTGTTACGGGAGAATTTGGGATAAAATTTGCTTGTTAATGACGGGAAGCACAATGGGATGTCTGATAAATATCTGTATGACTGTTGCATGACTGATCCGTCCATGGATGGGTTTATCGGAATGGTTGCCAAGTCTCCCGAATTCAAACTGTGATTGCAAAACATTCCTTTATTTTGGAAGAAAAAAATCATTTCCAAAAGTGTTTACCTGAAAAAAAAAACCATTGCTTCTGTTTTTCATCCTTGAAATGGCGTCACAACGTAATGTAAATTGTCACCATTGTGTCAAATCACAAAAAAATACTTCATTTTATTAGGGGGGGGGGGATTCTCCACCCAATCGGTGAGATTTATTTATTCAATATTGCTTGGCCGAGGCCTATACAAGGGAATGGGGTGATGAAGTTTGACAGAGACAATTGATGTTACAAAGGAAATCAGAAACTTTTGTGCAATTAATAATGTTTGATGGGAGGTAGTTCCCGTATGTTATTGTTCGAGGAAAGAAACTAAATTTGAAACAATCTGTGGATGCAAAGATGGGTGTCAACTTTTAAGAATGGTTAATCCTTTTTGAAAAGTGTGAAGCTGGAGTTAGAATATTTGAGGTGTCGATATGAAAATGACCATGAAGAATTTTGAAAAGATAATCGAGAGATATATCTATGAGTAAAAAGCAGTTGCATGTTGAGTTGGCGCTTCAGTTCAGTGACGGAGGCAAGGCATGACCAACAATTAAGAATGAAGCAGGCGGATTTATTTTGAATAGATTCTAATTTGTCTATGTTTGAGAGAGTACAGGGATTACCAGATTTCACAGGCATATGAGAATACAGGAAGGGGTGTATGTTTTGAAGCAAAGATGTCTGAGGTGAAGGTTTTGAGGTTCCGACAAAGAAAAAACAGTTTTTGGGGACACTTATGAAAGACGTAATCAACATGGAGATTCCAACGGAGGTCAGTAGAAATAATTACACCCAGATATTTATAATTAGAAACTTCAGTGATTATAGAGTTATTGATAGTGTAAGAAAAATCGAAGGGAAGTCTTTTGCAAGTAATTTTCATAAAGACTGTTTTTGAAGAATTGAGGGATATTTATTTTGACCGTATGTCTCATAGCTATTAGTTTTGTAGGCATGATTTGATTTGAGCATAGTAATGAGAGATAATTTAACCAACTGGTTAGTGACTTGGTGCTAATCAATGGCTTGCATAATCTCATGTTTTCGCAAAGAGGGAAAATTCCATAGCTAAACTTTGGAAAATGAAAATTCATGAGGTTTTTGCGAAGGATCCAAAAATTCCATACAAAAATAATTATAAAAAAGACAAAAAACAATACAGGGACTTTTCATTAATTAAAGTGAAATTGTAGAGATTTTTTCCCTTTGCAGAAATGTGACGTCATGCAAGCCATCGCTGATCAGCGCCAAGTTGCCAATCATCATCAACCAGTAGATTAAATTACCTACTCTCACACCAACAAAAAAAAAATCACCATCTGGGCCGAAATGGCCCATATAGTTAAAGCAGATGCAATCCATCTCATTCACTTTGAATGTTGAAAGGCCAAATTAAGGCTAGCTGTTTGATGTGTGTTGTCTTTTCTCCCGAAATTTTTTTTTTGTGTGTGTGATTTGACGAAATTGTGACATTTCAGGCATAAGAAAAAAAAACTTCTTTAAGAATAGCTTTTTTCCCAAAAGCAGGTACTTTTTACAATTGCAGTTGACATCCAAGAGATATAAAAAAATTTCTGGAGTCCGGGAGACAGAGTCCAAAGTCAAGAGACTTGACAGCTTCCTACATCACTTTTTTAAGCAATCCCTTTTCTATTTTTGTACATATTTAGATCCATGCGAAAACATCCCTAATTCTCATTCCCTATGTTAGCGATTGGATGAAACGTTTTCTGCGCTAATGCATTGTTGAACTATGTGTCACTTCACTTCCATCACGCGTTGTTGCAGGATATTCTGCTCACAGTAGCGTGACTGATTTTTTAAATTCTTGACGGTGTTAAATAGCTTCTGTTGGGCCGAGGCTTAGTAACTTCAAACTCTTCTGAATTTATTTTTCTAGTGATTTTAATTTCTTATTGTCATGATTCTTTTCAAAATTTGGTAGTATGAGTTTACCGCCCATTCAATTCCATGTAGTCTTATTTCAATTTATTATGTGCATTTTGGATTATTTGACGTGTGTGCGCCTTAAGGATTATTCCGATTTCTATAGAGTTATTGCTGTGCGGTAGAAGATGGAAAAAAAAGGTGAGCTGTGAAAAAAAAACCTTTTTATTTCCCTTTTGCAAGGTTACATTAGACTCAGCACTTCTTTGCACCAAGCAGTGCCAAGAAGGGTGCTTATACTGCTTTTTCACCGAAAAGAAAGACGACAATAAGAAAAAAGGAAGGGGGAAAAAAGTTGCTCACTCATCTAGTGAGGGATTTTACTAGTGTGTGTAATTGAAACTCGCTGGACTAGTTGGAACCAGTTCACTTGTTGAACACAATTGTTGTTGAACTTGTCTCATTTCGCTTGGATTGCACAGTGGTGCTGTTGCTGTATATTCTGCTTTTGTCGAATTTCAGCACTGATTTTATTCCCATTATAATTTGTGTTTAACTGCTTCTGTTTGGTTGAGGTTTAGCAACTTCAAACACTGGAATTTATTTTTTCGATGATTTTAATTTTGCATTTTTTATTTTTTAAATTCAGAAGTAACGGCATACCTTCCATTGAATTTTGAGTGGAATAGTCTAATTTATAACATGGATTATTACAAATTGGATTGAAATGAACGTATTGCGATAAAAATTATCAAAATTATGGTCAAATTGGATTGTATTAAAGCATGTGTGTGCTGTAAGGATTTTTTCCCGATTTTTCACTTGGATTATTGCTGTGTCATGGAGGGAGAAGGATAAAAAACAGGTGAGCAATAAAAAAAGACTCTTTCATTTCCCTACGTTATGCATTAGGGTTGCAACCCGAAGTCTTTGCACCCATTACGGGTAGTTAAACTTCATTTTCACCCTCTTTTGGTCACTCACTGACCAATGGTCCCTTGCTCTTTCTCTTTAGATCACTTATATGCTTTTTTCCATTCACGAGCTTGCAAATTCTCTGGGTCACTCACTTAGTCCAGCGCTGTCTAGGCAGAGGCAGATGTATGGTGGGTTATACAAATTTTGCTGCCCTTCTCCCATCTCAAATTTTCCGCCCTAGGGCTATAGCCCACTGAGCTCCTCTTTCTCTGTGAGTACGCAACCGCCCGCTCATGAAGTCATTTTTTATTGGATCCCCAGGGAGTAACATTATATTGAAGTCTAACTGTACACGCACATTGAGTAAAATTAAAATGTTCAACCTTCGGCATTCTTCTCGTGTAGGCAAGCGAATCTGTACTCAGTTCCTAAATTCTCCAAGTACTTCCTAAACTCTTCAGTATCCTCATACTTGACAGCCATAACAGTTCAAAATATGATTTATTTGCCCTATGAAAAGCTATATCAGTTGTAAATATAGACGGCTTGAGCCGTTATATTCTTGAAACCTTGGACTTTAGCAAAGATCAAGACTACATGGCCTTTTAAATCAAACTGACCATATATCATCCGAAAAAATTCAAGACATCACTAATTGTTACCCACAGAGATTGATTATATCAATCCATCCAATAAAACGAGTCAAATAGAACGTCCAATTTTCCTTTTCAGCTCATAAAGAGACAACCAAAACAAACGGAAATAGGAGTTTTTGCTGTTTGATCTGATCTACTGTATATATCTTTGCTGTCATCTCTTTTCAATATTAGTAATGACTCATCTAGTGATGACGCAATTCGGCTCAAGGGGGTGAAATTTTCCATTTGGTTCAGTTCCTTACAAGCAAAGTTCACGAACTGAACTGGATGATAAATTCGGTTCTTTTTCTCAAAACGCAGGAAGACCTCGAAAACAAATAACCAAGAAGCAGACAACAAGTGAAACGGAAGATCTGTTGATCCATACGGGTGGTCCTGCCATCTAGTAAAAAAATACCAAACTACTTAGGTGGTGACGATGTACTTTGGATCAAGAATGAAAACATTTTCATTCAGTTTAGTTCTTTAGAGGCCTTTCACACGGAGCGGACGCGGGTCCGGAAGAAGTTTTAACAATTGGAATATATTGCGTCTTTCAGACGAGCCGAAATATCTCCGCACTTAGGAAATGTTCATGCGGGTCCGGACGTCGTCCGCATGTGTCAAAACCCAAGTGCGGGCTCCGCATCCGCACATAGAAGTTTTGACAATAGGTTTATTCGGGGCTATTCACACGATGCGGATGCAGAGCGAATTCGTCCGCATCTTTGGCTACTTTTTAAAGTTGATTTTACAGGGATTTTTTTAATTATTTTGCCATAAATACCCTTAAAAACACCATATGAAGGTCCCTGTTCATCAATATGATGTACCCACATACGTCTATCCCTTTGTTTCCTTGTGAGATTGAGATATAGCAACTTTAACTGCCTTTTGTCCATACTTTACAATTTTATACAACAAAACCTGCCAACAACGGTCACTACTAACGGGACCAAAATTATAAGCCGTTCTGTAATTCATTATGAATATTTAATTGACTACATACTTTAATAACTTTCAAATTTAATTTAAAAACTTTTTTTTTCTTTTTAAATATTTGAAATTATTTAAAAAATATAAATATTTGAAATTATTTTAAATATTTATTATTTTTTTTTAATTTTTAATTTTTTTTAAATTTTTAATCTTTTAATTTTTTTAAATTTAAAAAAATATACTTTTATTAAACAATGTTATCACTCAGTTATTGTTCACTCAGGGCCGGATTAAGACGTTTGAAGGCCCTAAGCACTTGAATATTTTTGGTGGTTCCCCTGATACCTACAAGTATATTTTACTCGATATTCAGTCTATAAACTGAAAAAAATGAAATTTTATATTTCAGAGGTGACTAATCTACGGATCGGATTTCACTATAAAAGGTTTATGAAAGTTATTTTATAAAACTTGAAAAAAGCAACCAATAAATTTATCGATTGCATTCGAGCAAATGCAACCGATTAGCTTATTCGTTGCATTTTTAAAAGAATTATTATATAATTTTTATAGTTCAATCTGGGCTTAAGGCCGGGATCACACTATAAAGTTTTATAGAAGATCTTATAAAAAAGTTTAAAAACTCAACCAATAGGCGCATCGGTTGCATTCAAGCAAATGCAACCGGTGATCTTATGGGTTGAATTTTTCATGTTTTATCAAAGAGCTTTTACAAAACTTTTATTGTGTAATTCCGGCCTAAGGCTGGTATTACCCTATAAAACTTTGATTAAAATTTCTTTTATAAAACTTGAAAAATTTAACCAATAAACACATCTGTTACACTCGAGCGAACGTAACTGATCCACCTATTGGTTGCATTTTTCAAGTTTTATAAACGAACTTTTATCAAACTTCTATAGTGTAATCCCGGCCTAAGACAGAATTGGGATGTGTATATTTCTAAGCACAGACATTTTGAAAGTCCCCACCTCTTCCCCTTTTGTTATACTTGCAAATTCTTTGATGTCTCCTGAATCTTTTTTTTTTTGGAACATCGAATGTTTTGGATTGGATTTTTCGAACATTGGATGTTTTTGGAGTTTTTCTTTCATATTATTCCGAAAAGACAGATTTTTTTTTCAAAATCTTTTGAAAATATTTTAAGACATTTTCTCCCATCGATTACTTGTGAGGATCGGAATGAAGGCATATTTATACACATATTCTATGGGGTTCTAGATTAAACCACCACAGAATGCCTCTAGGCTGCCTATGGGCACTGAATGAGGGGTGAAGGAGAAAAATAATTACAAAAATTTCGAAAAAATAGTTTTTATGCACGAATTTCAAACTAAAGTGCTCGTGTGAGAGGGTATGCGGACCCACGTCCGCATCCGCTCCATGTGAAAGGAGCCTTAGGCAAAGCACACGAACTGAGCCGGATGATGAGTTCAATTTTTTGGGCAAATAGAGAAACGTCAAAAATGAAGAACCTTAACGGCCGTATTCACCAACACAGTTTCAACTGCGATCGCAGGTGAAACGATCAGCGATCGACACGGATTGGTTAAAATCCTTAATTTAACCAATCCGTCTCGATCTTCAATCCTTCCACCTGCGATTGCAGTTGAAACTGTGTTGGTGAATACGGCCGTTAAAGAATCAGAGGTTTATCGAAACGAAAGATTACATTATATCTCTGTTATTGCTGTTCTCTGGTATCGAAATCACAAACTAGTTGCGTGGTTATGTTGCAGTCATATTGTATATGTTGCAGTTTTGAAGGAAAATTTTTTAGAAACTGCCACGACATGGCTTTTTTTTTTAAACATATATTGTAGTCATGTTGGTCGGATAAAGAATCTCATTGTGGCACCGATCCACCTCTTATTACTAATTTTGATAAATATTCACTACAGATGGCACTACCATACCAAAAAAATAACGCAATAATTTTCTAACCAAAACAGAACAACGTTCATTATTTATACAGCGCTTTTCAAAGGTGAAAAGTTTAACCGTTTAATTAGTATCAATCAGAGAAATTACTGAAACCCCAGTAAAATTTCATATTTTTTTCACGAAGTGGTTTCCTTCCGATTTTCAAAAAAAGTTGCAAAGGCTTTCTTCAGCATCGCGGTTTCTACCGACTTCCCAAGCAGAATAGTCGCCCCAAATCCGTAGATGAGATGATGAGTTAGCGGAATTCGAATATCGTTTACGAAATGGCATTCTGTGAATGATATGGCAACGCGGTCTTGGAGCTTCTCTTCAACGCATGTTTCATCAGTGGCATTGGATTTCGATTTTCGTGGTTGTTTTGTGAAGACGGAGCGATTCGCCGCTCTTTATTTCAAATAAGCTCTTCCTTCTCCTTCCTCTAATTATTATTTAATCATTTGCCTCTCTCTCGTCTGCTTTTTTCCTAATTTCCTACTCGTCTGTCGTAGCTGCTGTGGCGTCGTCGCGTTCTAATCCGAGAAGATGATAATAACTTTGAAAACTCTCAAGCAGCAAACATTCAAAATAGAAGTAGACGGCTCTGAGTCGGTGAGTAGGCTTAATCAGTTTTTCCCCATAGTACTTTGCGTGTTATTTATTGCCGCGATTATGCCGAGTGTTACATCTGCATATTTACCGCGTCTCGATTCGAACATCGCTTCGATTAATTCTTGCGATTATCCTCCGGTGGATCTGAAAAAAAAAAAAAGAATTCGAGATTTTTTTTTTTATCAATTATCAGAGAATATCAACCTGAAATCAATTATTGGTTTGATTGTTGTTTTTAACGATAAATTTTTTTTATTCGTTGCTGTTGTTGTTCCCACGCCCTCTCCCCACTCGTACGTCGTTCCGTGCTGTTTTTGAAGTTGGGGGGGGGGGGGTACGAAAGATAATCGCAGATTATCACAAGGGGTTGATTGTGCACTTTCCATTGTGATTGACTACACTGATGGGGCTCTATCAATAAAAGCCACCCCCACTTATTTACGACTGAACCGCCCCCCCCCTTCCGCCAGCCGAAGATTCGACCTGCAGAGGGGGGGGGGGAAAGGGGCTGTTTTATCAACACCATGGGGTCCTTGGGTAAAGTGATATTCTGGGGGGGGGGGTCCTTATTATAGCAGAAAGTACCTGATCATAAATTTCTATGCTTTCTCTTTAGAACTTGAAATTCATAAGCACCAAATTTGTATCACTGGAGGAAACTTCGGTCAATTCCCAATATATATATATATATACAGAAGTAGATTAAGGTTGGCTGAGGCCCTGGGCGCAAACGAAAATATTGGGTCCCTTAAATTGAAAAAAAAGTGTAGTTGGGTGGTTTTTTCTGGACCTTTCTGAAAACAGGTTCCAGGGCGCATGGGTATCGTTAAACCTTCCTCTGTATATATGTATATCTTTTTTTTATCTGCAAGTTTTCAACTATCATCCCAGTGGTAAACCTAGCAAATTGGGCTTGGCGATAAATTAGTCACCAAGCTATGGTATACTGTATATTCGGAATTTACTGTTCCCATTTTGTCAAAAATGTGATTTCAGTTCGCAGGAGGTTTTTGACTATGATGGAAGAGTCTGGATCCTTGAGCTGGGGTGTGGGGGGGGGGTCTTCATCAGGCCCCACAGGCCCGAGTAACGGTACAGATGCAGTATAATCTACACTGCCAAAGCAGTATAATCCAGATTGCTAAGGGCGCTGTAAGTCGCCAGGGCAGGCATATGTTTTCATCAGGTTGTATTTTTCCGATATATTTATTCTTATTTTTTGTAACTTCTGCCCTTCAATGTTCAGTATTGTAAAGAAATATCGTTATTTTAGTTTACCATAAAGTCTGAATACCCAGTGACTTGTGCCCGGATCGGTTTATTTTTCAAAGAGAGTCAGGGTTTTATTTTTTTTTATGGAGAATATTTATTTTTACAACTAGAAGGACTGTAGTTTATTTAAGAGGGAATCCCCAAGAGTCTGCATACCCAGAGAAACTTATGCCGTATTGATTTATTGTTTCGAAGAGAGTCTGTTTTTTATTTTTTTCATACTGATAGTGCCGTCTTAACACATGGGGCCCATCTGTGCCTCAAGAAAAGAGGAAACCCCACAAAAATGAGATCTGATTGAAATTATCTACAACTAACCCAGTAGGGCCTCAGAGAAATCACTAGGCCCACGGGCCCATGATGCTCTTAAGATGGCCCTGCATACTGAGAATATTTATTTGTGCTATTATTTGTAATATTGTTGATTTCTGTTTTTGTTATGTTTTCTATGCGGGTTTTTTTTTCAGCATCTGTAGTCAGTCTCGCCACGGCGACTTTTCCTGGAAAAAGATGCATAAAAATTGGTCCACGCATCCTGCGAGACACATTCTTTTCTTGTTGAAAGAAGAGATTCCCCCCTTCTTTTTACCATCTATCATGATTGCGCAACCTTAAAAAAGTTGTTTTACTACTTTGTGTACTGTATTGATATGATGCATGGGTTGTTGAAGAATACAATGATGGATATCATCTAGTTGCTTCCCTGAATAAGGGACTGTGTACAGAATTTTCAGATTTCGTAGTTTCTATTCCCACCCCGTGGGTTTTCCCCGCCCGGTTACATATTGGAAGTTACGGTACTTTCGGCGCTATCTACCAGCATTCAAAGACACCATCTATACGGTGTAAATTCACCTTTTTCCTATAAGATTGCGAATGCACATTTTTTGAAAAATCTTAAAGGATTGGACATCTGTGTGTTCAAATTGTAAAACATTTTCTGAGAGATCGTTCAGGGGAAAAAAAGAAAAACCTCTACTTTGAATACTCAGTTTTGTCATCTAGCTGCTATGCTATGCGGTAGTCGCTATTTCGCATCGCGAAAATCATGTGTGTGTATGCAACATTGGCTTTTAGAGGGGCACAAGGATTTCTTTCACAGAAATTATGGGTCACTAACGCTCAAACAGAATTTTAAATTAACATATCGGTGGTGTTTGGTCAAAACATAACTCCAAAATCACATTTTTGAGATATAAGCATTTCCATTGTCATTTAAGAACCAAAAATAAAGCATATACACAAATACAAATGAAAATATACATCAGAATGTTGTTTAGCCATACGCACGTATTTGTGCATTTATCTCACTTCTAATTAGTAATAATTAGCTAGACTTACTTTTAGATCAAAAATATATTTTTTGGTGATATCATGTTCTGACCAAACACCACAGATATAGTATAAGAATGTGTTTCTTCCCCAATATTTTAATTTTCTACAAAATTATTTTTAATTTTTATCTTGGGGAAGGGTATGGCATGCACCTGTGCCCTCTTCCCAGAAAATCCCGGTTTGGAGCCTGCGATTGCGCAGTGGTAATCGACAGAAAATGCAATTTTCTAAGTTTTTAGGTTCTAAGTTAAGGGGGGGGGGGATACTTAAAAATGTAAAATAGATGGTGCTGTACTCATCCAGCACATGGGAAATTTGCTTGCACAATGGATATTATAGCCAGTCAAAGGCGAAATGATAATGCAATTTACATGGCATGATTTCATAATTCATGGAAACATCACAAAAATGAAGTCATTTAAACAAGCAACTACAACTTTCACAAGAAATGTTAAATATGTGTTCACCGTGTTCTGGCTGTGAGGTGAAAGCATAAAAATGCTTGTTCAACTACAGATCAGAGTATTATATGGCTATGATGTGTGGATGTACTTTCAGTTCACTGAAGTTTGCAATCTGACCACTGCACATGACATTTTGGGATATCCCCAAAGCCAAAAGTTGCAAGGGTTATACATAGTAGCATATTCACATTATATTCAGGTGAACATGGCAGCTGGGTGTCGTATCATGTTCAAAATGGTTCTTCGCAGCTGCCTCACTGGTGTTGCAATGTGCATCTTGATAAAAGTTGTGCTATCCACCAGGGCTGGACAAATTGAAAAAAAATCTACGCACCAGTCAAATTTGTTAAGAACAAAGTATGTTTTTATACTAAGAAAAACAATCCTGTGTAATGTGTTTTTTGTTTTTTTTCTGGGACTTTATGACCGATTCTCATGTTGGAAGACACAGTATTACAGAATCAAAAAAAAATTGTCTCGTACTTACACTTCATTTTAGCAATGATGCTTATAAAATTTTAGGTGCCAAAACCGATTTTCTAGTCACCTTGCCATCTGGGATTTGTCCAGACCTGCTATTCACAAACTGATGCTGTTGAAGGGCCAAAATGATATGGTTGCGTAAAATAGATTATACCATTACATTTCTTCGTGCAAATTTTCACGCCATTCCGACCAGAAGTTCTTATTCGTGTTTTGGAATCCAAACTTTAATTATAATCGCTCTGTATATAGCTGATTATTTCTCATAAATCGCTTACTACTGTAAATTTTAACCAAACTGTGACCCAGTCTATATTCCAAGGAATTTCTAATCGGACATTATTTGGACAGGGATCACCAGCCACTTCACGAATTGGCCAATTTCGAGCTTTTACTACTGTACAGTAGAACCTGATTAATTAGGAGTAATGTTGAAAATATGTAAAAAAATAATACTTTAATATTAATCCTGTTGGCGGTACACAGTATGAGATATGCTGCTTCCTATGGAAATAAAATGAAAATTTCTGTGAGGTAATGTAAGTTGTAGTAAAACTATACTGGTCCTTATCCTTAGGAGCAGCTGGTGTCTTTTGGATTATAAAGACCACCTGCCCTTAGCATGACAGTGAAGTCACTACTGTTGCTTCTTTATGAAGGGAAAAAAGCCTGTAAGATAATACACCACCACCACATGTGTGATGCAACCCTCATTCATGAATTTGCTCAAGATGGAGCATCAGAATGTAGTGCAAAGTTAGAAAATGCAGTTAGTGAGAATGACAAAATTTTGATACTGTATATAATTTTCAGCAACTAAGATACTTAATATGAAAGAAAATTTATATTCAGGTCACTTTTATGAGATTTTTTTTTTTTTGGGAAGAAAAAAAACATATACACCATCTTTCACCATTTAAAGATATATCAACAAAATATATCCCAAGAATAGAAAATGTAAAGGCCCGTTTACACGAAGCAAGCGCTTTAGTGGGCAACTTAATTTTAACTTACCGATTCTTCTTGAAAGTGTCCACACGTATAAGTGGCAAGTAGATGCTCATTGGATAATTTTTACGGAGGCGAGCGCAGTTAGCGCATGCGCGCTTCAGTCTACTCAAATCCACGGAGAGAGAGAGACGCAACGTGCGGGAGTATAATAGTAATAATTTTTTATTTATCTGGCATTCAGAGAGGTGCTTTTTTTAAAGCTCATACCTTTCGTAACGATGGATGAAGATGATCAGGTAGAACTTAAGAATACTGTGATCACAGCCACATTATATGATATTTTTTTTAAAGAATATAAATTTATTCACTTAAATAAATTTATTCAATAAAAAAGGAGAAACTATATCACTTGCGCGAGAGCAACACACTGAGCAAGAAGTAGGTCACGCAATGGAAACAGTTCGCTTGTCCCCTTTTTTCGCCTCTGCACCCACGTAAGGGGGACGAGAGATGACGCCACAGGGGAAAAAAGAATACACAACATATTATAAACTTATGTAAGTCATCGAGAAGAAATATAAGATTTCTCTATTTCTCGTCCAAGTTGTAAATATCGATTATATGATATTTTAATCGAAGTTGAAGAAGAGATAAATTATGAATTATGTAAGCCGAAAATACAGGAGAAGATTCTTGGCATTCGTAGGAAATTTTAAGGGTTAAAAATTAAATAATAAAAATTCATTGAACAAAAATTAATTCCAAATTTTCGAAATCATTATTATTTTTTTAATTTAATCTATAGATGACATCTTTATATTAAATATTTGATCATGTATTTTTACAACAGATGGCAGCAAATTCGTTCTGGACGAGAGAAATATTCGAAACCCCCCCCCCCCTCCAGTTTTTAATGTATAAATCCTCCCCACCCGATATATATTTTTGAAATATAATCTTCAATTTTTTTCCACTCCTGACATCACGTCGACAGAATATTCTATAGCTTTTTCCAACATCGAATAATTTTTAGCTTGTTTGTTAAGGTAATTTTCATTTCTATAGTTCAACAAACATTCATGGCGAATATATTTTTCAACAAACTTGAAGGTTGTGTCCTCTGGCCACCTCACCATCCAATATTTCCGCGGAATTCTAGCGAAACTTCAGGAGACGACGGAGTATGAACAGGTTCACGCTTGAGATCAAAATAAACCCCTCCGTGAGAGAGCAAAATGACCCCTCCAGCGCGGCAGGTCACGCCCACTGGCGCATGCGCATACGTCTACTTAACCGGAAAAAATAGAACCGTTCTTATCTGACTTACCAACTAAATCACTTCTGCACTTGCGCACTTGTCAACTAAAGCCGTGTAAACGGCCCTTATCGTCTGCATACATCGTATCGTACTTGGCAACTAAAAATTAAGTTACCAACTAAAGCGCTTGCGTCGTGTAAACGGGCCTTAAGGATTAAACATTTTGGCTAGTAATGAACCAATGTGATATTTTTCAGTGCAAAAAATTATACTTAGGCAACTTTTGTGGGATTTTTTGAAAAAAGAAAAAACCACTTGGCTAAAATCAACATGGTTTAAACCAAACAACCCTGGCCATCAGGGAGGGAAAATAAAATCATTCCACCAGGAAATTGCTTCGCAAGGATTCATATAAATAGGGAATCAGAAGATAAGCGTCTTAGAGAGAATCTCATTTACTTTAAATTTAATCAGAATATATTATTGAAAAAGCTAAAGATTTTTTTAACGAAATTAAAAATTTAACAGAAGGGAATTTATAGATTGATTTATTAGTAAGTATATAAATGTGCACCTTCAACTTTTAATTACAGTGCTTATAACGTTTTTCAAAAAACCATCAGAAAAACGTAAGGAGGAAAATATTTTAAACAGGAAATGAGAACTACTTAGAGTTGGGACCACGGGAATAAGTCATACAAAGTGGAAAAACATTCTAAATGGGAACGTTATAAGGGGGGAATCAACTGTACATTTATTTCAGATTAATTACATGCACTAAATTCTATATGTTAAATTCTCCGTGTTAATGGGCTTCTTTGCAAGCTTTTCGTACTGGTAGACAATGAAAGCTAATGAACCTTTGGGTAAAACATGTTTTTAGAAATGAATTATTTGATTCACTCAGAGATGCTTCCCTTTCTTACCTAGAGCATGGCCTGCCACTGTCTCAACAAAGAGATAGAAGCATTTGATCAAAGACCTGAGGCATGCTGGAAAAAATTTGTGAGATACCAGTGAATTATTGCCCCCCCCCCCCCCCGCCCATGGGCCTACTTTTTTCAAAATAATTTTTTTCTAGACGGATCCACTTTCACTCAAAAAGGACCCAGAGTTTTTGCCAAGTAAATTAGAGTGCAGTGCCATCTCTGTCTGTACATTGTGCTATAGTGTGCTAAATACCTAGAATTTTGGAAAAGGACTCATGAAAATTTGGTTCACACAGTAGTAGAGAAAAGCACCTCTCCCACCTATCATGATCGCATGACCTTGAAAAGGTTGTTTAACTATTTTGAAGTACGAATGAAGCATTTTTATGTATTGTATTAATATACATGCGGGTTATTGAAGAATAAGATGAGTATCTGGTTGCATCCCTGAATGAGGGGGGGGGCACATAGTGAATTTTGAAATTCCGGAGTTTTTATCCCCCGGGTTTTTCCCCTCTGATTACATACCAGAAACTATGATACTTTTGCGGCTATGTGCCGGCATTCAGTGACAGTGTCTATATGGCATAAATTTGCCTCGTTCCTAAAAGATTGTAAATGCATATTTCTTTGAAAAATTGTAAAGGATTTTAGAACACATTCAAATTATTAAAATTTTTCCAAGATCATTGAAAAAAGAAATAAATCTGCAAATTCTACCTTGAATCAAGGAAACATTTATTTTCTGGATATTATGCTGAGGTGAACTTGGAAAGAAAAGTCATCTTGTCTCTTTCAGAGTTCACCTCAGCATAATATCCAGAAAATAAATGTTTCCTTGATATCTTGGGCTGAGAAAAAAGCCATCTATCTATCTCTCTCTACGTTGAGAAAACTAAGTGGGAAAACATTCTGAATGGGAACTATATAAGCGGGATCGGCTGTATATTTGTTTTTGATTTATTACCATGTGTTAAATTTATAAGTGTTAATGGGCTTCTTTGCAAGCTTTTTCGACTAGTAGATGGCGAAAGTAAAAGGACCTAGTTATAAGCTTCAACTTTGATTCTCAGAGGTACCTCTTCCTCTTAGCCAGAACGTTGCCTACTGCTCTGTCTCAGCCAAGAGATATGAGCAAGTGATCAAAGACCTGGGCCATGCTAGAAAAAAATGCACACAGATACCAGTGAATGATTTGGGACGTATTTTTTTTCGAGAGGGGACCCACTTTCACTCAGAAAGGACCCAGACTTTGCCAATAACCTGGGACCCAGATAAATTAGAGTTCAGCGGCATCTCTGAAATTTTATCTTGAGCTTTATTTGATAATGTAGACATACACACTAAGAAGGGATTTTTCAAAATTGAACTTTTAAAGGGGGTCCTAAGGGAGAATTTTCAGATTACCATATCCGTGCAAGAGAAGTATGTAACAGCTAGTCAAATATGCCTAAAGCTGGGCTTGCGTGACAAATTGCAAGAAGGTCTTAGGTGATAAACATTTTTTACACAAAAATAATGTTTTGTTCTACTTTTCCAGGGCATAATGACTGCCTTCAATATTGATAGATATGCTGATCAGGATTAGCAAGTTTTTGTCATAGGTGGGGAAAAAAACCGTGGTAGAAACTCCGGGAAAAAATTGATTCTTTTTCTCCATCTACGCATGCAAGGCATTGTTATGTATTTAATTTTTCTATTTGTTATGCAAATGACAAGTTTTTAACTCAAAATCTGGTTTAATAATGTATAACATAATTTTTTGAGTAGAGATTTCTCGTCTTAGCTGGAAAAAACTAGAGTAAATGACATCCTGGCAAAAGTAGGTTTTTGCCAAGCATAAAACAAATCAGTACTTCCCACATTTATTTATGTCTAGTATCATTCAATGGCCCAGATAGGGAGTACATGTATGTTTTGGATTTGTGAAGGGTAAGGAATAAAATGAAAGATCTTGTCAGAGGCGGAAACCCGAAAAATAAATTCAATTCATTAGTCATCCAATGCATTCCAGAGTAAATTTTGAAGGGGGAAAGAATCGACTGTAAAAGAATTAAAAACGAATTGTGTATTGTTATAATGGCCCTGATCATCCTGGACAACTAGTGGTCATTGTATTGAAAGGAAAAATTTGGGATATGGTCGTATGGAAACATTGGGGACTTTTTTCCGGACATGGAATGTGGGGTCATTATAACGAGCATAGACTATCCCTATTTATTTATTTGTAAATGTATTTTCCACCACAGATTACTTCACAATACAACATTATGAAGTTGATTGATGTGATGATTTTACGTTTGTTACATAATAATATACATTGAGTGCATAAGGTGTATGAAGGTGGTCAAAGCTGTTGAAATGTATAAACTTAAACAAATATGGCTGCACGTTCACATTGAAAACATTTTTTATATACATATGTAATCTTAAATTGGCAGGTAGATGACTCAGATACCATATTTTCCCTACGTATTATGCTGGCCATATTTCATAGTGGAATTTAAAAAAAACAGGATTTATATACCAAAAAAATACAGGACATCGCCAGGTGTAGGCAATATTAATTTACTGCGAAAAATTGTCGATTTGTGGGAAATTGAGGGCTTCTACAAATCTCAGTTAATTATAATGATTTCTTCGAGAAAGAAAAAAAACCCCATTTAACATAGTGAAAATATCCAGTAACGATCAGTTCGTGGAAGCAGCGTTGAAAAAACTAGGCATTTCTTTAGAATGGTCTGATACCAAATGATAATGAAAAATATGGCTATGTTTTGTAAAATATGGGTAATATTGTTACCTTATGTGTTTTTTATTTTGATTCTTATTATGCCCGTGAAAAATTTCAAGTGTTCAGAGATACGTTTGCTGGACTTTTAAGTAAATTTGCTTTAATTTGGATGTTGCAGGTCTCGATTTATGAATTTGATGTTTTGAAATGCATTTTTTTTTTTCAAATTTCCTTTTTTGTTACTGTAAATGTTTTTTTTTTTAAACTAATTCTTCCAATCTTATTTTGCAGGTTAGGACATTCAAAGAATTGATTGAGGCTCAGAAGGGCAAGGAATTTCCAGCGAGCTGTCAGAAGCTTATATACGCAGGTTCTTATAAAATTCTGTTAATTTCTGTGGATATTTAGTTTTACTGCACATTGTAATGATTAATATTTTTCTTGAAGAGCTTGGGTAATGTCTTTGGTAACCTTTTATTCTTGCTTCTTATTTGTCCAGTGCCAGGTCTACAAAATCTTGTTTTACTTTTGTGAATGCAAGGCACATACATCCAGAACACTCATTCCGCCACATATGGATTCGTTAGGAACTCTGTAGAGGAATGTGTGTGTATAAGGTGCATGTACGATTAAGTTGTAGTATAATAGCACGAGTCATGCAACACATCCATGCTTACATAAAACACCACAATGATTGATGTTTAATCGCTGCTTGCTGGTTGTTGAAAATCTTGTTGGATAAAAATAAGTATTCTTAAGTGTTTATAGTTGAAACCTGTCTTGAACAGAATCGCAGGGGACCAAATTTTTTTTCATTGAATACAAGTTTCTGCTTAATAGAGGTTCAGTTGGCATAATCAGGGGTCTGTCCAGCCAAAGTTTTGTTCGTTTCCCAGACCCTTCACAAAATAAAAATTAATGAAACCATAAATTTAGAATTTTTCTTTTGTGATAGATTAATTAGATTACTTTTTCACAAAATTAATGATTTTTTTTTTTCAAAAATAAGGAATATTTTCACAAAAACAGGAGCCTACAAAAAAGTCGGGACAGACACCTAATAATGTGTAAAATTATGTAATTCAAATAAAATAATTTAAAAAATAGGTGAAAATAATTCAAAAATAGATAAAATTTGAAAATAAACTCTGGAATTATTAAATGTTTAGGTTTTGACAGCAAATGTATAAAACTTGATCCTACACTTTTCTTCTAAAAATGTGACATTTATGTCCTTTTTGACTTTCTGTAAACTTTTCAATGAGGATGTCAATATCTGTCGCATCAGGTTCAATTTGTACTTTGTCTATGATTATGTAGTTCTGGCCACCAGGATCACTTTTTGTGGCGGGCAACGTGATTTTGCTGCCTCTATGATCAAATTTGAGGATTTTCTTTTTCCCCATCTAAAATTTACCGCCCAGACAGTTGTTCCCTTTTCCTTCCTCTAATTCCAGCACTGGGACCATGAAAGCAGCTTGCATACAATTTTGTGCCTTGCATAACATCTGGAAACCCAGCCCTTGTACTGATTTCTCCCTTAGAATAGCCTGCTTTACCGAGAAATTTCACTAGTTTCAAAAAGCAACTGCTCCACTACATATGGCTTATCAAAACCACAGACAGCATCAAGTACGAAAACGGTTTTTGCTATCTAAGGGTGGATGATGTAGAACTTGTACTGGCAAGCAGAGATTGCAGAAAAAATTTGAACACTTTAACATTTTGCATGATCCTTTCGCCAATTGATCATAAAACTCTTGAAGCGTTTGTGTCAGGGTTGGAAGTTTTCTCCGAAGCGGAAAAACCGGCCAGAAGAAATAGGTTTCTTCCGAGCGAAAGAAACTAGTTTTTCAATAATTTAATCATATAAGCTAGAATTTATATTTTAGATATAGCAAATGTATATTTTTTATAACATTAAGTAAATTTAATTTCAATAACTTAATTATGTATATAAATTAGTAACTGCATGAGTCTTTTGCAGAGTTAAACAGTTTCTTCCAAAGCAGTTTTTTCCACTTGGAAGAAACTAGTGCAACAAACTAACTCTGCTTCTTCCTAGCAGAGGAAACTAGTCTTTCTTTCGTATTCATCATTTACACTTATAATGTAAAAATTATGTCAGTCTTTTGATCAAGGTTCTATATCTAGCTGAATCTTTTTCATTACCTGGAGGAATTTCATTGGAAGTTTTGATATTCATTTATCTAATTTTAATCTAATTGACAAAATTATTTTTGACTACTTTAAATCAAAAACAGTGAAACATTATTCATTTATTAAATGACACTGATCTCTTTTGTACTATTGCAAAAAGAAAATTTTGTCTTAATTTAAAGATCATTAGAAAACACAAATTATTACAAACAATAATTATAATTTACAATATAAAATATCAAAATCCTCAATTTCCTCACTGCAGCGCAACACTGAAAAACAAAAGTTTTTTGGCAGTTGTATGCTGTAATTGATTTTTCAGCTTATAAAGACTGAATGCAAAAGATGAGAAAATTCATTTGAGTACTGCAGAATTTGAAAGAGTGCTTTGACACATCTACGAAATTCATCAGGCATGTGCTGCCAGGGTAAGGAAGTTTTGGAAAAAACCGCCTGGAAGAAATGGGTCTCTTCCAAACTGAATGCAGAAAGAAAAGGAAGAAACTGATTTATAAAAAAATTAGTTAATTTTATAGTCATGCAATCATAATTTACTGCAGTTAGTAAAGGATTATAGCTACACTAAAACCTGTCTTTAATGGAACCGGTATTAAGAGGAAACCTGTCTTCAACGGGGGGAAAAAAATCATGGTCCGTGATTTCAATGTCAAAATACATATAAAACCTGGATTAAATGGAACCTAATGCAAAAACAGAAAGGAAAATTGTACCCTATAACGGAAAATTTCACAAACACCGTAAATGTTTAGTGAAATGATCATACAAAATGAATACAAATGCTAAAGTGCTCGACCGATAATTTCTGTGCAAGATAAAATATTAAAAGGTACAAGAAAACAAGGCGTTGCAGGGTACAGAACGTGACATGGTAGACATTGTAATATAGGTAGACAGGACTGTAGACAACTCAAAGAAGTATGTCTTCTTTGTATATTGAACCATTTTTTCGGGGTGGGGGTATTTTCAAAAATTTTGACTGGTGCTTATTCCATACATTTTTTGATTTGTTAAGTCTTGCATGTAAATTTGTTGGATTCTTTTTTAAAACATTTGATTTCAAGTTTTTATTATAATGATTAATCAATTTTCTCCCATTTGTTTCAGGTAAAATCCTCAATGATGAGAACAAAATAAGCGAATATGATATCGATGAGAAAAAGTTTGTGGTCATCATGGTTACAAAGGTAAGGTTTCATAAGCATTTATTCCATTATCCGATCCTATAAACATGTAGACAGCCAAAAGAGATCAGCCAAATATTTTGATTATTTATCAGTGATTATCAGCTGATTATTATTTATCATGTTATACCTGATTTGATTTGAGGATGTTGCAGAGTTGCCAGTTGTTTTTCTTTTAATGATAGGCATAGACTGCTCATGACTCAAAAATGTTGAAGACCTTAGAATCTCTGATAACTGATGAATAGGGGACTGGGGAAGAAGGATTTTGGATTTTTTTATATTTTTTGAGCACTTGTATTTCTGGGAGAGCAGGGGAAAGGTAGACATGTGAAAATATTTTGTAGGTGAATGTTTAATTTTCAGATTCCATCTGTGTGTGTGTCCTGAGGCAGTGCTGTTCAACTGCTACTCTGTTGACTGTGAGAACTTTCGAACAGTCAGCAAAAAAAAAAAAAAAAAAAAAATGTCTAATCTATGTAGCCGCCACATAATGGTAGATTTGCAAATTAAAATACTGTCTCTAAATTTATTGTTTGTTTTGCTGTCAGCGGGTCTAGACATTATTTATCTTTTGCTGGTCTGCAAATCAATTTTATATTTTTTGCCAGTCTGTGGATTATTTTCCAAATTTATTTTCTGCTGATCCACAAATTATTTCTTATTTATCAGTCCACAGATTATCAAATGTATTTATTTTTTTCTGGTCCACAAATTAATAAACTTTTTTTTGCCTAGCCATAAATGATTTCTCATTTCCATTGGGCCATGAAATTACTATAGCCCACTTAGGACACTGAATGGAAATGTTTTTCATAGGGGGGGGGGGGATGGATGTACCTTCTGATCTATTACATGGCCTTTCAAGTTGATAAAGATAACTTATATACAGGGGGAAAACAAATTTAGTTCAGCCTTAGCTTAAACAAAATGTGTAAAAAAACCGGGGGGGGGGGAATAATTGATAACATAAACTGATGTCTTGATAGCTATAAAAAAAAAAAATTTCCCTATGTTATGATATAGGTCTGTTCCCATACGTTGCAAAAATGATAACAATACCTAAAGGATGACATCCCTTATTCCAATAAGTTGCATCTACTGTATATCCAATATCACAAATTTTACCTTTCATTATAATTTATTTTTGGTAGAACAGGACCTATAGACTAGCACTTTCAGTAATATTGAAAAACTTGATCAATCCAAAATAAATCCACCTGCTTCCCCCACGACTGCTGGTCTTCTTTTGTTTCCATTTTTTAACTTCATCTACATCTTGTTACTTTCCGACTTATTTCTCGATCAACCATTCTTTATAAGATTCTCCATGGCCATCTAAACTTCGATACTTTGGAATTCTAGCTAAGCCATCCTATTTCTCCAATAGACTTGACCATCTCCAGGAAGTTAAATCCATTTTTGCTTCTACTGACTGCTTCAAATACATCTTCTTTCTTCATACTATAGTTGTGAATGCAACATGCTTCCCTCTGGTATTGTTAATTCTCCCACAATTACGGAATTTTCATACAGTGTGTTTGAATTTAATACAAATTTTGATTAACATTCTCTTTTGGCAGCAATTTTTCTCAGCAGTCTTTCCTCAGTCGACAATAATGTGAAAAATAAAATAACATTGGTTTGATATTTGAAGCTTATAATACAATAGCTTGGGAAACTTATTGTAAATGATTGTGTTTTATCTGATTTCTTTATAAGGGCGCAGGGGCATCAGAAGCATTTCAAACCTGTGAGTGATTTTCTTTAGTTTTATATAGGAAATTTTGATGTCTGAATCGATTCTGAGGTTGCTCAGACCCATGCTGTAAATTTCCGTGGGTACTCGAGTATCCGTGGCACCCTTGGCTTAAACGTCACTGTAGGGGAGGGCTCAATACAAATATATTTTTGTATCTATTGAGATGATAAAAAAAAATTTGTCGCAAACCACTGTAATTTATTCATACAGCTAAATTTTTTTTTTTTTTTTTTTTTTTTTTTGCCCCAGAGTGGTTGCATTCAGGTATAATCTATCAAATGTATGTACATATAAATATTTTCTAATGTTTCTGATGAGCTAATGGTGTTTCTGATAATGTTTCTTATGCTATGCTTTGGTTAAAATTTGCACAAGTCTTAGAAGAAACGTTTTAACAATTTGTATCCTAATGAAAATAGTTCTGAAAGAGATGAACGTCTTTTTTTTTTCTTTCAGCCTCAGCAGGTGTCTAATGAAAGTAGCTCTTCAGAATCGACACCTCAACCTGCTGCCACCATAGCTCCTGCTACTGCTGCTAGTTCGTCCTTACCACATAGTGCCGCACAACCTGAAGCAAAGTCAAAAGCTGAAGTTGTCTCTAGTAAACCAGCTGATGATAAACCAAAAGTAACTGAACCTTCTAGTGAATCTTCGAGGTGAGTGATTAGATAATTTTCATAGTAATTATTTTAGGGGGGGCAAATGTATAGATATATATTTGCCTCATTTCTTGGCTTATTCCCAGCATGAGCCTTTTTTTTTTTTTTAACCAGTCTATGTGTCACCTTTAGCATCATAGCATAGGGTTATGACATGTACATTGTACCCAGATGATTGGTTGAAGAATAATTACATCAAGCACCTGAAATGTTACTTTGGGTCATTCATATGGGAAAATAAATATCCAAATCACACCATTAACAATAAAATGCTGTCCTGAACCTAGGCTTGCAGTTCATGACTAGAGGGCTGTGAGATCGTTGAGAGGGCCTTTAGATTATGAAAAGCTGCAGAGTCCTGGATTTTCCAGGAGTAAGTCATTTTTGAATTCCATTGTGTGTCGAGTCATAAAAAAATGATTTCCCCTTTATTTTTGAAGGGGAAAGGTCCTTCAGTCCTGGAAAAGTCAATGAATGAACTATCTTGGACCGGTAGAGATCAATGATTTTTTTTTTTTGCGTGGCTGAGATACATGAAATCAATAGGCTTTCTGGATATTATGCCGTGATTTTTGAGTTGTTTTTTTGCTATCTCTACTCAGCAAAAATCACATTAATGTGCATGTTTTAAGGGGAAAAGTATATGGTATAATGGTAAGTGAGCTTGCCGAGTATGCAAGAGGTCCTGGGTTTGATTCCCAATGGAGAGAAACAACACTTTTTTTCCCGTGCTTCTCGGCATTACATCCAAAAAGCTTATTGATTTCATATATCTTGGACCGGTTTTGTGAGGGAGAGGAGGGAGGGAATGCTTGTTGCCTATGAAATTTTGCTTGCATCTAAATTTTTGATGTGTGAAGCCCTGGTATAATTCATGAGCTCAGTGAAACTCCTTTATAATGATACATTTTTCTGGACCCTTGAGTATCATTATAAATAAGTTATAGATGGAACATATATTAATTATATAAAAACTGCATTAGGACCAGAGAGTAATATTGTTGATTATATCATTACAGAAGGTATCCTTATATTGAATTTTTATTATTTTGTTTTATTTCCATTCATGCAAAACATCGCTGAACTGTTATGAAATATCATAAAATACAGTGAAACCTGTGAGAGACAGAAATCTGTTTAAAACAAAATCAAAATATAGCCTGTTCAATAATTAGTTCTTTGATTTGCATCTTTATAAAATGGAACTCTGTCTAAAACTGAATATTTCAGTCTCCTGACATTCCATCAATACTGGTTCTGTTTCATGCATGTTTCATTGCATTTGAAGAAAAATATGAACTGACATGTAGAGCTTGAAAAATTTAAAAAATATCAAGGCGCTAAATATTTTCCCTGCAAAAAACAGGTAAAAAATAAAGACTGGATTTAGACTTGTCCAGGACATGGTGACTGCCTTCAGTATTGATAGATATACACAGATATGAATTATAATATAAAATTTTGTATTGTTCTCAGATTCCAATTTAGTAACTGTGCATAGAAAACTTTATAGCCGCAATATTAATTTCGTAGTCCCCATGGTGACCTGTTGCCTAGGATTTTTCAATCTCTGATGATGTGTGTGTGTATATATATATGCATTATTTGTATGTATGCAGTCTATATCTATGGCCATTTTCAGTGCTGCACCAGTTAGTGTTGAGGGTTTGGATATATCTGCAGCGGAGTCCACTCTTGTCCTTGGTGAAGACTATCAGAAAATGGTTAGTCAAATAATGGAAATGGGATATGAACGAGAAGACGTTGAACGTGCTCTGCGTGCTAGTTTCAATAATCCAGATAGAGCTGTTGAATATTTACTAACTGTAAGTACTCCTGCCAGTAATGTTTTGCTTGTATTTTTTTTTTTTTTTTTTTTGATTCATTCCTTGAATTTTAAATAAGGAAAATCCTTTTTAGTAACATGAAATATTCTCTTTTTTAAATGCTCTCTTCGACTTAATGTTTTATTCATATGAATCTAAATGTTATTAATGGCGAAATTCTGCCACCAGTAGGGGGAAAAGGTATTAGGGATAGTGAAAATCATCAAGGATTTGTTAAATTCCTTCACAGATTTTGAGCGAAATTTCCAGGAATAATACATATACTAATACTTGATACATATACCAAAATTTGTTCAAATGTGATGCATATAAGCAACTCAAAAAGTACATATTTTTTTGTATAAAATAAAATTAGATTTCATGTAAAGCATTCATTTGAATGTTTGTTGAATTTAATTTTTTTCCCCCCATACCATAGGGATCTCTCCCTTCAGAACAAGAACTCCAAGAAGATAGTGCACCAGGTTCTGAAGGATCCAGTCAGGCTTCTGAAAGTGAAGGTGAAATTTCTTACATGTGTTATTTTCTAAATATTTCTAATGTTAAAATGTATTTCAATATTTACCTCTCGTCTTTTGCTTCAGTTGAATTTTTCGTTGACTTCCAAGTTGTATTACATTATGTCTTTTACAGATTGCTGAAGTTATTATCTTTGATATGTTTTTTTAATTTGGCGTTTGAATTTTCATATTTTTTAACTGATGCCACTGTAGATATTAACATTATTGTGTGTATGCAAGTTGGCTGAAGGCTTTATTTTTTGTTGAAAGGTGGGCCACTAGCTTTCCTGAGATCACAGCCACAGTTCCAACAAATTCGGCAGGTTATACAGCAGAACCCACAGCTTCTGAACCCAGTGTTGGCACAGATCGGTCAGAATAATCCACAGCTACTTCAGCTGATATCACAGAATCAGGAGGCCTTTGTTCGTATGATCAATGAGCCGTCTGCACCTGGCAGTGGTGGTGGAGGTGCTTCTGTTCAAGGCGGTGGTGGCAGTGGTGCTGTTGTGGAAGGAGGTTCACCTTTAGAAAGTGGTTTAGCTCATGTTGCAACAAATGTTACTCCTCAGGACAAAGAGGCAATTGAGAGGGTAAGACATGAAACAATATTTTTCCTATTTCATGTGTTATATTAGCTGTATTGTATTTCTCCCGTAATGATTTAACTGTTAGTTTTCTCACTGTGTGATCGTTATATGAATTTGAAGAGGTTAATTATTCGATATGGATTTCAAATAGAGCTCCATGGTTGGTACACAGCAACCTCCGATTCATGCCACATATAAGTTTAACTCTTAGATTGGTTGTAAACCCTTTGAAGGCCATACATAATTGCCTAGTACTGTTAAATTTCAGCTTACGAGTATTTTGCAGAGGTGCCACTGTACGCTAATTTCTCTGCGACCTAAGTTATTGGTAAAATTTGAGTCCTTTTTGAGTGAAAGTGGGGCCCCTCAAAAATTAGTGATTCCTCTATCCCCATCATTCATGGGTATCCCTGTGAATCAATAATTACTCTCTGAAAACATGTTCAATCCAAAGGTTCATTGAAAAAATGTTAGTTTACTAGTTTATAACTAGGTTCTTTTACTTTTATTGTCTACTAATATAGACAGCTTGCAAAGAAACAACCCATTAACACTGAGAATATAACATGGAATTTGAAACATGTAATAAATCTAAAACAAATATAACTAAGACATATTTATATACAGTCTAACCCCAAAGCAATGGCACCATTTGTCTTGCAGATTTATCGCGCTATAACGAGTTTGACATTATATCAAGTTACAAATTAACGTGTGTAATTAATCCCTATATATAGATTTATTCACTGAAACATGGTGCCCTAAATGGGGGGGGGGGGGCACTACAACAGGGCTTGGCTTGACTGTATTTATTAATAAATGAATCTATAAATTCACTTGTGATTGATTTTCATTTCAAGTGATTGAAGAATCACTTCTGAAAAGATTATGGAAAAAATTATTCCATTAACTTTTGGGGCATAGTGTATTAGGTCTGTGTGGTTGTCGTGTGAACAGAGTTTTTTTCATGAGGGGAAAGTCAACTCAAAGGTAGAAAAACCCTTAGAAAATCGTATTTAGCCGATTAGCACTGTGTAATTGTGGGCTCCAAACTCTGATTTTTGCCAAAGGTGAAACAGAAGAGGGCATGTTCCCTTCTCCAAAATCAAAAATTAAAAAAAAAAATTCAGAAAATTGAAATATTGAAGAAAAAAAAAAGCTCTCTTATGCTATCTGTTAATTTTAAATTCTTTGAGTGTTAGTGAGCAGAGTTTGACAAATTGGAAAAACATTTAGGTGCCAGCAAAAGGTCATGGCGCCAAGATTTTTTTTTCCTTGGTGGGGGTCATTGCCTTTTATGGGACTTAAGACACTCTTTCCATGATAGCAGACATGCTGACATAATTTCTGATAATTTTGTGGCACCCAAGACTTTCGTTCAGTTATCATACATTTTTTTTTTTAAAATTGGGCACAGAGATGTCAACTTTCTAATCGATCTGGTGCCTGGGATTTATCAAGCCCTATTGTTGATTAAAATTTAGGAGGAAGAAATCCTTGTGTCCCTTCAAAAGTTGATTCAACATACATGACCTTGATTTTCATGATGCGAAATGGTGACATCATATTGAATTGGATGATCTTTGCACGTTGTTATGAAAAATATCAGTATGAAGAGGAAAAAATTTAGGGCTTATTGTGCCAGTCCTTATAATGGAAAGGTTGCAATAGTGCATGGTGGTTATAATGAATGTTAACTGAAGAAATTTCAAGTTATGGTTTTCTTCTGAAAATAAAGCAATTAGCTGTCTTATTGATTATTCCAAATTCTTTTATATATATCGTTACTTTTTAACTGCACATGTATCTTGTAAATCACAGGTGCACAAATTTTTTAGCTTAAAGAAGCGTTTTTAGCCCAGGGAAAAATTATGAGAGCTAAATAGCTTTTTCCAAGGACTATATATAAATTAAAAAAAAAAAAAACAAGCACCAATTGAACCAACTTTCACACTGATGTCACTGACCACTATCAAAGCAGAATATGTATAAATCTGTGATGTACGTCACAGAACAATCAGTGCTACTGCAGAACAATATAGAATAATTTTAAGAAAAATGTAGAAAACACTATTGTGGGAATTTTTTTACTAATACTAAACCACACTCAGTGTAATGCTTGTTATATGTAGTGCTGCCATCAATTTTTCTAACTATGAGTGAAGTGTAATGATTGAATAATTGTATTGTAGGCCTGTTGCTCTCTGTAGCGAGACTTTTTAACGGAGAGATAGTCTCAAAGTTTCCTCATGGGAATTTTTACTGCAGAACATTTCCAATCAGCTGAGGGTTCATTGCAGAATAATGCAAAATATTTTGCTTTGTGGCTGACTACTGTAATAAACTACCTAAAATTTTAGAAAAGGCAGTGTAAACATTCAGGCAGTGTTTAATTCACAAACCCTTTATTTATACTTTCACTCATTAAGGTTAAAAGTTCTTCAACCATGTTGATGATTGATATCACTGATTTAGTTTAGTGCTGAAGTCTTTCCTATGTGGTCAATCTATATATATATAAAATTTATTTTCTGTATGTTGCTGTGTGTGTTCTCTATATAAATATTTAATTGTGGGCCTATCTTTGCCAAATTTCGCATATCAAATGCCCGAAATGGGTAAAAACTGTTAGGCAACAGTGGGTTTTGGGCCTCAGCAATGACGGTTTTGAATGTTTATTTTGGTTATCATAGTTCCCAGACATGGTTATCCCTTTACAATGGTTTGTTACTTGTCCAATACTCCCAGTATATGGAGGAAACCTGGGCAGCGTCAGGTATTTTTGCTAGTAATCAATATTAATCATTGCCATAATTAGGATACATAGTTTTCTTATGCATGAAATAAATGTGAAAAATTTGATTTTTGCCACTTTTCTTTGAAATCTTAATTTACACTTTTGGGAGCGGAAATAGGTAGTCATTTAGCTGAGCACTTGAATTCTATAACTTTCGACTTAATACAATTAATGTGCGTAAATATTTGAACAAAAAAAATCATTGTTAGTTTAGTTTGCCTTTGCAAATGAATGCTAAATATTTGATTTGAAATTTTTTTTTTTTTTTTGCAAATAAATGCAAAATTTATGATTTGGTAATTCTTTTCTTTGGGGAATTGGGATTCCTTATTTGCGAAATTTACGTATCGCTAGTCATAATCAGTAACCAATCATTGATCCAACTCATTGAAATGACCCTACATAATTTTGCCTCGTACACTTTTCATTTAACCTTAAGTCCTGCATCATATTTCAACCCGATGGCATGCTGGGTGAAATTCTTTGACGGCCAGATAAGCCTCCAGATTGGAGTTTGTGCACACTTCATAAACATTCCTCTGACCAGCTGCTAACTCTCCGGATTTAGGCAGAAGACTCCAGATTTTTTACCCTTCTTCTCGCTCTCCAGATAGAGGGCAGCCGCTCTCATTTCCATCGAGAAGCTATAAGAAAAAGTCTTGGTGATTGTATTTAAGCAAACTGGCAATGACATAACTTTGTTTAATTAGCATTTATCATATTTCCATGTATGAACCAGGTATTGTATAAAAGACAGTGCTTGTCCAAAACCGTGCTGAATCTGTCCGAACACTTTTCTTTAGAAAATATATTATATTGAAGGTACCAAATATGCATAGTCACAGAGTTATAATCATTGCATTATTGGGGAACTCGTGAATATTATTTTTTATGAAATAACAATAATTGAAATAAATATCAATGGTGTAGTGTTTATTTAATGCAAATTCCTCTATTTTGACTTTTTGAATGATTTTTTTTTTAATTTCTAAGCAAACTTTCTGTTTTAAATTTTCAAATTTGAATTGAATAAACTAATTTTAAATAAAGGAAAATATCGACAAAATGAGGCCACAGAACACAATTTCACAAAACCCAGATTATGCCTATATAATGATAAAAGACTTGAAGGCCCAAAATTTTTGTTACATTTAAATTTTTGCTCTTATGAGGCTAAAAGCTAATATTTCACTGAATGAATTCAAGCTATATATGCAATCCTATCACATGGTGGACAGCAGTCAGAAAAACACTGGAACAAGGCGGCTTATCAAAAGACTGTCCTTAACACATTGTTTTTTTATTTTCGTGTCCCACAAGTTATGCATCAATTGAAAGAATATTTTCAAATTTTGTAATCTTAGAAATCATCTTGGCGCAGATAGGGCAGCTAAATTAGTTATGTGTTATCGAATGTCAAGAGGTGCAGCTGAGTTTGATTATTACATAAGTTTAATTTCATTCTGTAGTCATATCTATTGCTTTTTTTTTGCAATTTTCATGTGAGAAATTTTTATCCTATTCCTGTATCTTTCATGTTTCAATAAATCATATTTAATCTCAAGACAGTTCAGTTTTTAAGTGCATAGCTTGATAATCTGATATCAGTCGTACAACCCTTTACACATACTGTTTTGAATTTCAAAATTTTGTTATATTTAATGTAATTAATGATATAATACAATTTATGTAGTATAAAGTTTATTATTTGATTATAGAAGTGACTTCATTAAACTGTAAAATTTTTCACTTATGGTTGTAAATAGATTTTGGACAATACAGTAAAAACCACGGTAAATACTGTGGTTTTTACTGTACTGTCTAAAACCTTGCCAACCCTGGTTTTTTGTATGGTATGTAGATGTAATTTCTCTATTCTGCATGGTGGAAAGACTGGCATTGAATTATATTCTGCTTAGGGACAATGCAGGACCTGCCTGGAAGGGAGGCGGCACTTTTCCTTAATTGATTAAAAAACGTTTTCCCATAAAACTTTTGTGATGGGGTCTGTGGGTCTCGGGAGAATCTTCAGATTTCTGGATTCCAAAAGTTGGCACGTCTTCTCTGAGGAATTAAATAACAAATTAGTGGGATGAGCACCCCAAACATGTTTTGAATGTCTGATGAGAGTTGTGTATTTGAAGTGTTTCCATTTACCTTCAAATTTGGAATTTAATGTGTTTTCTCATGTTATTTAGATTTTGTTTTTGTTTGTTTGTAATGTATTGTGTTGTGTTCTATTTTCGCAGTTAAAAGCATTGGGCTTCCCCGAGTATCTGGTAGTGCAGGCCTACTTTGCATGTGACAAGAACGAGAACCTTGCGGCGAATTTCTTGCTGTCCCAAAATCTAGACGAATGATCTCCGATCATCGCATAAAGAAAGGAAGAATTAAAAAGTTGTAAAATATTCTCTATAGTGTGAAAGTACTTACCTAATGTTGGAACTAAGCTATGCCGTATGAAAAAAAAAAGTTAAGGAATAAAAAAAAAATCGAAGGATTCTCACACCATGACTTTGCCGAAGAAAAAAAAATGGCCAAAATTTAGCCTTATAACTCACCATGTACAGAATTTCTATGCAGGTTGTTCATTAGTCATCTACTTCTCGAATGCAAAAAAATAAAATAAATGCTTGTATTATCTCCTTGGCGAATAACTGTACAAATAAATTAAAAGTGCTTCTCTTCATTTTACAGCATAAGACAAATAAAATAAAATGGCGTTGTGCAAGAAAATGATAATACACATCATTGCATTACTGTTTGTACAATTACCTGTTACTATTTTCCATTATGCTGCCTGTTAAATAAAATTTGGTTTTGGAACAGTCACGAGTCTAAATCATTTATTGGAAGTGACGGTAAATTCATGTCAAATTTCTCATTTTACTGTCAGATTCATGTTCCTCCAAAATATTTGGATACATTTCAATAATAGGAGTATGGTTTTTCTCAATTACCGTGTATATATCTTAAATAATCTTGTATGGGAGAAAAAAAGATTCAAATCCAGGAAGTCATTGGAATTATGTTAAGAAAATTTGAATTATTTGAGGAAACTTTGTGTGGGCGAATATTTATATTTTGTGAGTTATTTATCCTCTATATGTTTCAAGATCCCCCAAAGCAGAATATGCCGAAATCTGTGACGTACATTGCACAACAATCTGGAAGAATTTTAAGAAAAATGTAGAAAACACTATATGTGGGAACTTTTACTGCAGAACATTTCCAGTCAGCCGAGGGCTGGTTGAAGAAAATTGCAAAACATTGTTTTAGGGCAAATATCTACTGTTGGAATAAACACAACCCCTATGTTTGCGCTATCTGAGTCCGATAGGGTTATCAATGTCAGAGAATTCGTGTGTTGTCAAACCCCTATAGGTGGATACCCCATGGGACTAATAAATATTTACTTCAATATACACTTTATTATGTTACGGCAGGGGTTCTCAAACTTTTTCCACCCACGGCACCCCCTTTTCCCTAGCACACTGGCATTGGTTAGCAAAATCTAAAACACATCCATTTCAAAAATTTCAACTTTTTTTTTTTTTTTTTACAATCGCCAGGAAGGGGCGCCATCTATACGGATAAGAACGCACTACAGGCTCGAGTCAATCGTATAGGACACTGAAATAGTGCTATAATTTTTTTTTTTTCATGGATTATTTTTTATTACGCTATGATTATCCGTTGCCATCAATAGTGACTGAATTAAAGCGATTTTTTTTTTTTGGCAATTGTAAATTTCTATCCATAGATTTTTTTTTAAAGATGCCGCCAGAGTCATGGACGGAGAGTCCATTTCCGCCTATGGCCAGAGTGCAAGCTCCTTTACATGAATTAGTGAAAAGCAAGATCAAAAAAGATAAAACTGAAATAGTTTGGTTCGTGGAGGCAAAATCCGCTTTTTTCTGTCATGCAAGCAATCGATTGCCAACGCTGCCCCATCCTGTTCCGGAAGCAAAAATGTTTTTGACTACCGATGCTTCCGAGACCTCCTTCAACAGCAAATTTAGGAAGCGAACTAATTGTAATCTATACCCCAACGACTGTCATTTTCTTCACGCAATCTCAATTCGACTGAAAAAAGGTGCAGTATATACATGGGCGGAGGTGTGCTCCCCCCCCCCCCCAGAGTCAAACGTGGAGTCGACTGATCTAATGTATATATGTATAGATGAATTGACATCATCATCATCGTGCCGCCCCCCCCCCCCACCAACCTTCCAAGTCAATCTCCGCCTATGAGTATATATGACAGATAGCTTTTAGCAATAATATTCAGCTTAAGCATTTCAAGCATATTTCGGAGGAACGCAGCTTTATAATTTTCAGTGATCATCGTCCTCTCACATTTGCTTTTAAACAACGCAATGATAAATGTTCTTTCCGGCAACTTAGGCCGGGATTACACTATAAAAATTCTTTTATAAAACTTGAAAAAATGCAACCAATAAGATTATGAGTTGCGTTTCTACGAATGGAACCGAGATACTTATTGTTTGGATGTTTCAAGTTTTATAAAGGATCTTTTATCAAACTTTTATAGTATAATCTTGGCCTTAGACATCTTGAATGTATCAGCCAGTTTTCGACAGATTTGAGATATTTGTGCCTGGGGATAGTAACGTTGTTGCTGATGCTTTCTCAAGAGTTTGTGAAATCCACACACTCCTTATGCGATCGATTATGCAGAATTTCCGTGGGCACAGGCAGATGATGATGATGAGCTATAGCGCATAAAATATCCTGCATTTGGGGAAAGGACGCATAAAAATTTTGTACTTTCCGAGTTCTAAGAATAGAGACTACGAAGGGGAAAAAACCCTCCACACTAACTTTTTTTTTCTTCCCTCCCCACCTATCAAAGCGTTTCTCAACCTATGGTCTGCGACCCGGAGATGGGATAGATGGTCCACGCAGGCAGACTTGAAAATTTATTTAAACCATAGTTTCCCAACCTTTTTTCTCCATCTCTCTCTCTCTCGTCCCCTGCGGAAATTTTTTTCTCCCAGCGCCCCTCAACGTAATCTTATCCATAGAACCCTATGCTATACCCGCAACTTCTACCGTCCCTCCCTGGAACATTCCATCGCCCCCAAAGGGGCGTTAATGCCCACGTTGGGAATCACTGATTTAAACTACAGTTCTGGTTTCCTCCGCTGAAACAACTGAAGAACTGATAAAAAACTTGGAAAAAGACATCTATACAAAGTGATATAAAGTGAAAATTATTCAATTGTACGTTACTACTACTCAACCGCACATGTACCTCGTACACATTCCTCTGTGGAATTCCGAACGAATCGGCACATGACGTGTTCGTGCTGTCATCTGTTTCAAATTTTCTGAAGTAAAGGATGGAAATGCTTGAATTTTGATGTTATGTCAGTATCGTGTTCTAGGTCTGCATGCTCTCTGCGGAGAGACTTTTTTTAATGGAAGACCGTCTCTCATTCGCGCCTAGATGCCGGAAAACCGCAGAAAACCAACTTCAGCTGGCCACCACAGTGCCGTCAACGGGATTCGAACCTTTATTCTGAGAGTCCAGCACGATGCCCACACAACGGCTGACTGTAGGCCCGTATCCAGAAATTTCGTTCGGGGAGGGGAACAATAGATTTGGCCATCTTTTTCCCTTTTTCGGTCATTTTCTCACATTTGGGGGGGGGGGGGGACCAGACCCCCAAGTTCCCCCCTCCCCCCGCGCTACGGCCTTGGCTAATTGTACGTAACTATTATTGATGATTTTACACATTGTATGTTCGAATATAAAAAAATCAGCCCTATAACTGAGCCTGAAGAACCAGATACACCCAGCTTCCCATCACTCATCCTATTTCCAAGATCATGCCTCCCCCCCCCCCAATACTGCAGCAGGGCCCTCAGAAGAGGAGGATTGTTTTGGCAGGTCCCTGATCAGATTTTCACTGCCCCTCCCCCAATAGTAAATTTATAGTGTGGAAAGCAAAATATTGATGACAATCTTCCCGGGCCCAAGTGCTTCAAACACTGTTAGGCCCACAATATAGTAATATAAATTAATAGTCCTTCAAAAAAATGAGTGTATTTCAGAAATTTTAGTGGTCCTTGAATTGAGAATGGTTGAGAAACACTGGGGGGGTCTATGATGATCACGCTATGTCGTGACCTTGAAAAGTAGTTCCACTACTTTTAAGTAAAAAGGAAATACTGTACTGGCATAAAATACGTAACCCAACGGTATTATTCACGAATAAGAAAGGCTGACGAAATATCAATTGGGTTCGTGAATGAGCGGCTACTGTTATACCGAATTTTCCAATTTGTGGGGGTTTTATTTTTCCTCCTGCGGCAAGGACGTAGCGAGGGGGGGGGGGGACTTGGGGGTCTGGGCCCCCCCCCCCGAAATGAAAGTGGTCCGCCCCGAATAAAATTTCTGGCTACGCCCCTGCCCTGCGGGTTATATATCGGGAAATTACGGTACTTTTTCGCGACTACGCGCTCACATTCAGAGACAGCGCGTAAATTCGAAGGAAAAACCCGAATCATTTTTCTTAAAAAATACATTGTGTGGCTTCATAAAAAAAAAAACCAATGTATATGAAAGCAGGGCCGCAACTAGTTGCTTAGTCACCCGGTGCAAGTGCGCATTTCGGTGACCCCTTTTAATGTTGAAGGAGAGGTTTGAGAATAAAATTTGCGCCCCTTCTGGTCCAGCGCCCGGGGCACGAGACCCGCCTGCTCCCCCCCCCTCCTAGTTGCGGCCCTGTATGAAAGGATTTGAAAGAAAAATGAACTCAGTTATTTTGTAGCTTATGAGCATATTTTCTCTTTTAACAGTTTACAGCGATTTAATTCTCGTTTGGTTAACATCTGTTACCTCTCTCTTAGGAGTGGCCATGGGGTTAGTTTTTGGCAAAAACGGGGTTCCTTATACACGTTAAAATACGATAATTTGTGTATTGTAAAGCATATATATGGAGTCAATAAATCACGCAGATGAAGGAATACGTTACCTGATCATATAGAAATGACCTCTCCACTTGTTAATACAAGATTCATTGAAAGACTGGTTACGGGCCAGTCAAGTATTACGTAAGCAGATTTTTCAGACATTTTTGACCCCCTCTCCCCCTCAGCAAAAGTCAGCAAAACACTGACACCCCCCCCCCCCCCTCCGTCAGCAGCTTAGAATATTTCATATCTTCAAAAAGGGGTGGTTGATGACGTAAGCAACCTTCAACCCCCCCCCCCTTGTCATCAAAAGTCAGCAAATCCGAAACTCCTTCCCCCCTCGATGCTGACGTAATACTTGAATGACTCCTTATTTGTTGAGATGTGAAGATTACAAGGAAGAAAATTCATCACTGCATTCATTGTCCGGCAAGCGAGAGACCAGGGTTCGAGTCCCTGTGGGGGCAGTGGTGATTTTTCTTCCTTGTAAACTTCGTCTCCACAAATAACCAGTCTTTCAATGAATCTTGTATGTTACCTGAATTTCATTCTCTTGGTACAGGGCCGTCTTAAAAGCATCATGGGATCCCCAGGCCAAGTGGTTTTTTCTGAGGTCCTACCAGATAAATTCTAGAAAATTTAACTAGACCTCATTTTCGTGAGGCCCCTTTACACTTGGGGCCGTGCCCGGGTGCGCCCATGCGTTAAGACCACATAGAGTAATAATAGTAGTATATCTTAAGTTTATATGGTTAAGACCAGGGCCATCTTAACAGCATCATGGGCCCCCGGGCCAAGTAATTTTTCTGAGGCCTAGTTGTCGAAAATTTCAACCGGTTCTTGTTTTTGTGAGGCCCCTCTTCTCTTGAGGCCCCCGGGCCGTGCCCGGGTGGGCCCATGCGTTAAGACGGCACTGTCTTGGTATGGGGGAACTTTGACCGGGCATCAGGACCGTCTTAAGAGCATCATGGGCCCCCCAGGCCAAGTGATTTTTCTGAGGCCGTACCTGACACATTTTCGAAGATTTCGACCGGTTCTAATTTCCCTGAGGCCCCCGGGTGTGCCCATGCGTTAAGACGCACTGCCGGGCATGCATTTTGTTGAGCTACATGCCTCACCCAGGCATGTAAAAAAAAATTAACACTTTCATTTTTTCCATCTTGGCAACAACGTAAGTGTGTACATTAAGTGTTCCTATAAACATGCTTGCAATTCCACAGAATGTGTTAAGCAGTCTCCTGATGAATCAAATAGTCCATGAATGGTGATATATTTTACGGCCCTAATATTTGAGGCCCTGTGTGGCCATGGATCTCAAAGTGTGCGATTGGGCAAGCCGCCCCCCCCCAAACCAGGATTTTCAACAGCCCTGCCAGTTCCCCTCCTATATGGGAGTAGAGTGTGCCTGCGCACTTATCCAAGTCAGCTGCATCATAAATCATAACAGATTTATATTTTTATCATGCGTTTTTTTGACGCATTCCCCCGCCCCTGCCCCCCATGATATCTAAATCTAGATATAATTTTAGGCGTGTAAACTGGTTTGCAGATATTTCTGATCGGGTAGGAAGGGAAGAGGGGGTGTCCCTCAGAAAAATCGTTTTTTCCAGGGACCTATGATACTCTTAAGACGGAAATCTGGGTAAACAGCAACTGGGTAACTTTTTTTTTTAATGTCGACAGGGCAGAAAACTGAATTCTAAAAACGAAATCTTTCGAGATTCGTCCAGCCCTGCTGGCCTGTCGGTGAATTTTCTTAGCGGTGAATTGAGTAACGGTGAGTTTTCCCTCTTGGTGAATTACGGGGCAGTGAATTGTTGTCGATGAATTTTCCGCACTCGCGTCAGAAGAAGAGCACCCTCACAAGGAAACTCTGACACGCTGAACCCAAAATTAGCTTTAAACCAATTTTTGAGTCAAACTCTTTTACAACGGTATTTAATTAGATTGCCCATCAATAATAAATTTACGAGTGAGAAATCTGACGTAAGCTTAAAGCATTTTAGGTGTTTCAGTGACTACAACCCTGTGGTGTTGTTGAGCAACAGGTTGAAGATGTCTGATTTAGTCCTTCTTGGATTGTATGCTATCTAAGAATGTAGGTGATTCAGTTTCATGTATTCACTCACTGACTATCTTACTTAATACTATCATACTTATTCTATCTTGCAACACTTTCACATTTTTATTATAGTATAGTCATATATTCATTCAATTTCTACAATTTTTTTTCAACAGTATGGGTATGATGGGGAACAAAATAGAGACGCAACCGCATCAACTTTAACGCAGAATCCTGAACAGCTCGACCGTAAGTTGGAAAAAAAAAGCTCATTATGCCAATTTATTTTCTCAATCTTGTTTATTTATCTATCTCTGAAAGTACATCTTTTAGTGTCATTTCAATACAAAAAATGCTATATATAAGTACAATACTTTTTTTAAATCTAGAAAGAGTTGATTCCTTGTCAGTGGTTGAAGAGTTGATTCCTTTTGAGAGTTGCCGAAAATCTTACATGTTCAGAAATTTATAAAATCGCACCAAAATGAGGAAATCAAAAATAAAATTTAAGGTTAAAAACTATCCAAATTTTTGCTAAACAACATTTTATCTGTTTATAGATAAAATTAAAATCCAAGTAAACTATATATTTTACCCTTATATACAAGAGAAAGAATAGCTGTAAAAGGCATTGCAATTGCTTTTAGGAAGTCGAAATGCAATGTTTGACGTACATTGGCTCAATGTGTTTTCCAAAAATCGAAACCTCGTTGTGGTAGGCAAAACAGTACAAGTTTGAGTGAAGACAAAACCGTTAGAAGATTGGGTTTAACGCAAAAAATGACCTTGAGTGAAATTATAAATCATCCTGGAGAGAAAATTTCAATACAGTTCGTAGATGGATCAGAGAAGCTTGACACTTGATTCATGAAAGAGTGGCCAAAAAAAAAAAAAAACCCGCCGCTCACAAGGAAGCACCAAGAAGGGAAGATTCAAATGTGCACGAAATCATGTTTGTTACGGAGGCAAATTGCTCAGTGTCATATTTAGTGGTGAAAAAAAATGGAACTTACATGTCCAAGACAGATGTTCTTCCTACTGGCATGAACTAAAAAAAGAACCAAGAACTATTTTCAGCAGGCAGCAACCAGCAATGTGAAGCCTCGGTAATGGTATGGGTAAATGCCATTTCCTTTCGATGTTCTTGACGTTTTTGAATGGTCATCAAAATTCTAATGCTTGCTACGATACCCTCGAGAGCAATTTGCTACCAAATGGAGATGATGTACGAGGACCAAACTGGACATTTCAACATTATAAAGTGGTATGAAGCCTATTCAAAGATCGACTACCACAAAGCAACTCTTTAATCGTGAAAATGTATCGGTTTTAGATAAGGCAGTGGTGAATCTTGTCTTAAACGCTATTGATAATGGGGTGGGGGGGGGGGGATACTTACATAAATGTGTTTGCAAATGAAATACAGTGTTCCACTATTTATGACTTAAAAAAGCTCTATCGAGAAATCATAGTACAGTTTTGATATTGGAACCTTACAGAATTTAATAAGAAGTATGTAATAAGAAGTACAAAAAAATGAAAGCTTTATTAGCTTACTTAAAAACTAGTAATTTTTTTGTAAGTTTGAATTTTCTGTAAACTTTAGAGACAGCCATTTTCACTATTATAAATGAATCGCTAAATGTAAGAAGGGATCATGTCACGTTTTATCAAGTTTTCAGGACAGGCAAAGAAAACGTATATCTTCTCCAATAATTGTTTTTTAGTAAAAAATTTAATTGTGGTGTCTGTGGAATACATTTAATGAAGCCCTGAGAGAGGATTTTAAATTGTTATTACTTAAGAATAGCCACGAGAGAGTAAAGTCTGATACGGACATGACCCCTTTTTACAATTAAACATTTTAGAGCCCCAATTCTCTAATGAAAAGTCTCGGGAAAACATATAAATAAACAAATGTACGCAATGAAACAAACTTTATTTAGCTTTTTATACTATACAAACTTTCTATTAGACGGGGATCAAAAGCACTTCTCTTCCGGTTGCCTCTAATGAGTTAATGGTTGGTGCACTAAAAATCTGGTCCCAAAAATTGTTATACTCCATTGGGATGTATTTTTTGTTTTATTCAAGTCATCCCTTTTACTTTGGTTATTGGAAGTTTTGTCGATGCGGAATGCAAGGGTTTTTCGCCGAGTCCTGCCGTCAGGGCTATTACAGCGGCTTACTAAAGGCCTGGCAGCTAAGAGTCAATGGGCCAAGAAATAAATTCCCGGGAGGGAATGGTGTTGTGTTCTCCTTTCGACGGGATTTTAGCTCTTTTTTTCTGTTTCACTGTCTCCAGAAAAACGGCATTTCGTGAAGTTAGCTGGGTGAGGCCCTGAGCACAGCGCGCACTCCGGTGTATCAGCTCCCGGCACCTTGAGACACCGTCCCGGCTCGTGGGAGGCCGTGCACTTGACACATCTATATGGCAGTGTGCAGGAGGACGCAAAGTGCGAGAAGCCAAGGCACCGGCGACACTGGAATGATTGAAAGCTCTTGATGAATCGTTTTCAACAGAGACCTCGAGATGGTGAAGGGTCTTGACCTGAAAAATCTTTCTGTTGATTTCGGATTTTGGAAGAACGATTTTCCAGACTCCAGATTTGAGTGGGTTCGCTTTCCTGAGAAGTTCGATTTTTTTTTTGTCATGAAACCAAGGGTTTCAAGAGCAGTCTTGATGTCACTTGCTCGGGCGTTTCTCTCAAGTCCTCGTAGGAGAACCGAGAAAAAGCTAGAGCGCTTCTCCTTGGGTTTCGTTGTTAACCCTTCTTTTGAGAGCCAGGCTTTTGCTGCAAGAAAATCGTTCAGAGATTGAAATTTGATCTCAATCTGGCGATCTATGATTTTCGCCGTGAAAGGATCGGAGCAGATTCTGGATAATTGAACGTCAGTAGCAATCCAACTTCCCTTGCTAGCTATGGTGATGATCCTGTGATCAGAGCTGGTCTCTGATTGGGCGAGAGATTCTCATTGTACAATAGGAGTTGTTGGGACATCTTCTGTGGGAATGGGATCCGGTTGTTCAGAAATGGCGATGTCCTTGCTAGTTGATGCCATTTGACCTTCGCAAAAAGCATACGGGACGGGCTTGTCTCGCAGCTCTGAGGGTTGAATGGGAGATTCAGGGTCCCGGAGAGGCGTCGATTCCTTATCAGCGATTACCTCAGGTGTTAATGAATTAACACCCGGATCTTGGGATCTGAAATTAGAAGAGAGATTGACCTCGGACGGGATTGGCAGTGCCGGTTCCGTGAGGATTTGACTTGAAGGTTCGTCTTCGTAGAGGAGGCAGGATGTCCCTTCGAAATCTTTCAGCCTGGCCACCAGGTCCTTTTCGTAGCATGTATTTCGATGTCCATTGACAATTTCCATGAATTGCCTATCTAGCTCACATCGGATCTCATTGTTGACCCAGGATTTGGATTCCTTCGAAAGATCTACGAGTAGGCCCACGGCCTGCCATTGAAGATGAGGGTCAGCTGCTATTTCCTCTCTGGAGCGAAGCTTGTATGATCGCCGAGTAGAGTCCACCTCCGCGAAGAACTTTAGCCATTCTACGAATGCTTGGAAAAGGATTCATGATGAAGGAGGCAGTGATGCTTCTTCACGGGAGTTGGCGCTGGTTTGAGTGCGGCTTGTCTCGGCTTTCTTTTAGTCCTTGCCATGTCAGAACCTGAAAATAAAAGAAAATGGCTCCCTAGTCGGAGCGAGCAGAAACACGACCGTCCCCTATAGAATCTCTTTGATGCATTCTGGTTGATCAAATCCACATATTGGTCCACTGTGTACAATCTCACATTCTTCTTGATAAGTATTTTTGTCAGGGAGAAATCCCTATCACGGTAGAAAGAATGCCCTCTCTGATGAGGAAATGAAATTTAATTTCCTCTAAACGTTCAGACTCTACTAAGAACATCAAAAACCTCATCAATGTGTTGTTATTCTGCCCTCCACAGTTGTCCATAAAAAGTTACACGATCTTTCCACCTCCAGCGCTCCATCAATATATATTTTTTCAAACAGAAAATTACTTTATTAGGCCCTTTGCCTCCATTTGTTTCGTCATAAACGAAACATTTCATTTTACCATCTCTTAGGTTATGAATACCGAAGGTATTAACACTCAGCTGCCTAAAATAGTAGATATCTTGCACTGGAATCCGATGTAAGGGTACGGTAGCCATATAGTCAATACACAGACAGAAAATATCGCTGTTTTCTTGGCAAAGAAAACTCTTTAGCTTCTATGATTGCATCATAAAATTGTTTGCTCCTTTTCTGTACTAATAATTACAACATAATTACATAATAACAACTACTACGTTTTAAACGAAAAACAATAAATAACAAATAACAACAAAACAAAAACAATGTAAACGAAGAAAACCTTCTTATGGTAACTCAACAGGAAAACCCTGCTGCCACCTGTTAGCGGTCTTGAGAACTTTTTTTTTTTTTTTTCCAAACTGAGCACAACTCAGGTCTATTGCCATAGGCAATTTACTACCTAGTGAGTTCTGCCGGAATTATGTGTGTACCGAACAGTCTGAGTGCATATCTAGTGTTGTGTATGGTTTTTCAGTGCTGCCATCTATATCTCAGAAGTGAAGTGAGTGATGTGTAATGACTGAATATTTGCACTGTTTGTAGGACTGTTGCTCTCTGTGGCGAGACTTTTTAACGGGGAGATCGGCTCGCATTTGCGCCTCGAAGTTGGGTCTTGAGAACTAAATGTAAAAAGGGGTAAATGTAAAAGGGCAACAACTCAAAAAAATTGCTTTTTTAAGTTATGCACACCCATGAGAACGGTGGAAAATGCTTCTAAATATCTCCCGACACAACAACTCCCAACTTTGCTTTTACGCTCCCTACTGCAATCAAATCTGAGCTGACTCCCATTCAGTTCAATACAAAGTGTGAATCTTTAACATGTAGATATCTTAAAACAGGAAACTTTTAATGATTTCCGTTTTTAACTAGACCGTCGATATTTTATGAATTATATTAGGAATGTATTGTGTGGCGGTTATTTTTATTTATTTCTATTTTCACTTGTTGCTCTATTCATCATGAATAAATACGTTTGTGCGCATGCGTGTAAGTGCGTATGCTAGATTCGATGTCATAACTCGATGAACAAAACGTAATGTGCATTTTATCTTATACAAAAACTCATCTTTCTCTCTTACTTTTCAATATTCGCAAACACATTCAGAAAAGAAAACCTCCCCTTTCATCAGAGACGAGAGAATATCGCCAGAAGTGATTTTATTGTCAGCCGATGCAAGACTTCTGAGGGAGAAAGTTCAGGGATATACCAATGAACCAATGGCCCCACAAGACGTTATGGTATTTCTGAATTTCATTAGTTTCACAATTGAATTTATGTTTTTTTTCTTCTTTGTTATCGAAAAAAAAACCCCCAACAAAATTCACCGTTTTCGATCCTTCATTATCGAGCGACGTGAATACTACTTCGGTCCCGGTCTTCACATAGCGTCGTCGTCGTCGTGGCGGTCAGTTGCATATCTTTAAATGTTTAATCCATTATATATTGCTTCACAATCTCGACGTTAAAATTAAATTCAAAATGATTTTTAGCGAAATATATACGTATTTAAAAAATTTGTAGTTGTTTGGAAATATCATGAAAAATATTATCGTTATAGAGAGATTTATCGTTGCATAGAGTATCGTAGTAGAGAGGTTTCATTGTATATATACCGTATATACTCGTGTATACGCCGAGGTTTTTTTGGAAAAATTCGTTCCCCAAATGGGGGGGGGGGTCCGGCTTATACTCTAGTCAGTTTTTGATGAGTAACTATCGACCCCCCGCAATCAGCAGTCATTTTTGTAGCAGTGTTCGGGAAACCGGCATTATTGGTATGGGATATGTTCAAACCCCCACAGAACTGATAATGTCAAAGCCGAGGCAGAGAAATCGAAAACATCATTGGTTGTGGTGGCTAACGTTGATTGTACAGTCTTTAGATGTGAGCATCAACAAGCTTCTAAAAGACTATTTGAGGAATTTGTGGATCGAATGGATGAGTTACGATGATAAAGAAACCACAAAAAAAAAGTGGCGCCTTGAAGAAACCTGACATTGGTCTAGTGCAGTGGTTCTCAACTGGGGGCCATATGGCCTCAGGAAGGGGGGGGGGCAGGATATTCCAGGGGGCCACGGATGAAAATCTGGCAAAAGGGAGCCACGGCTACTGATACGGGGGCCACGAGAAGAAGTTTGTGGAATTAAATTTTTTTAGTCACTCTGACTAAGAAAAATTTAATTTCGAACAAAAAGTGCATAGAATATATTTTTCCGTTATTCAAGTAACATTAACATGTGGAAGGAAATAAAAAAAGCGTTCCATGTAATCTCGGTGGGTTTACGAATTGGGGGTGACAGTAGGCCCTGACAAAAACTATAGAAGAAGTTTAAAGCAAAATGGAGTAACTGTAAAGACAGAAAGTTGTGTGTGTTCGAAGACTTTTCATTGAAAGAGGGCTGCTGCCATAAAAAAAGCAGACAAAGATTTGTTGGCCATTCATTGACATTCTTTTGAGTGCTGGTAGTAAATGTAATCCAAGAAGTAGATGGGTGAAAAATGGAAGCTTTTAAAAAAACCCATCGTTTTCATGCAATTACAGACGGATAGCCATCTAGTTTAGCACAAAGCTATCTTCAACCGGCACTGAGTGGTCTGATCATTGATCATACCGTCACCGTCTACGTACCACCGTCATACGTACCACCGTCTTTTTTTGCGCACGAGGGATAATTAGACCGGGACCTACAATTTATTGCCGATTCCGAACGGCAGGCTTGTTTCTTATACTCATCGAGAGGTTGGTGCACTAATCCCCTCGATGGGGGACTCCGTGCGGTAGCAAATTTTGCTGCGGTCAAGTCGCCATTTTTTGTTGTACCCCCTATGTCATGAAAGTTTTCTGACAAGGACGAACCGGGTATCGAACTCGCGACGCCTCTAAACCTAAGTGGTCTGATGGGGAATATATTTTTAAAAATCGAATAAAGAATGATTGCTCTGGGGTATTTTTTTATGAATTTTTGGGGAGGGGTGTGCCAACCCATTGCCCCCACTGAAAAGAAATAAAGTCGAATTCAGTTATAACGAACTGCAAGCGGGGCCGTCTTAAGGACATCATGGGCTCCCGGGCCAAGTGACTTTTCTGAGGCCCTTCCTGGAAAATTCTCGAGAAATTCAACTTCTTCTCGTTTTTCTGAGGCCCTCGGGCCGTGCCCGGGTGGGCCCATGCATTAAGATGGCGCTGACTGCAAGAGACCAAATCATACATGAAGAAAAATACCCGCGAAATTAAATTTTTTAAAACTACATTGCTGTATAACTTAAGAAACTGTCATTGCATAAATTTGCTGTTGTTTCAAAATCGCAAGTGTTTATATGCCATTCATTTCAATTTAACAGGAAAAACGTGATTTTAAACATATTTAAGACAATCTTAACGTCATTTGGTTTGCTGATTGGTGTCTATATGCAATCCAAGCAGATAATGTATTGGGACTTGGTAGGACTAAGATTGACACCACATCTTTAAAGTTTTTTTAATCTATACTGTAATGCTTCCTATTAACTGCCCTACTACGTAAGCCTGCTGCTGGCCTGCAACATCCCAAATAATTTCAATAGAATTTTCCTATCCTGCAAGATCAATGTTGTGGACATTAGGAAAAAAAATTCTAAAATGGCGTATGACGACATTTAAAGCAATTTAAATCCGTTTATTTGAGACTCACTGCATCTGCTGATTTCTCAGAAAAGTGCAATAAATTTTCACGTAAGTCTTCACTTTGAAATGTCCATAACCGGCTCAATGCGTATCTTTGTATAATATTTTCTTTTCCGTTATAACGGTATTCGTTAAAACGGGAGTCGACTGTATTTCGTCTCAAACTATTTTTTTTACGTGTATATGCAGACTGCATGATTAACAGGGCGTATGGCACTACTTGCGAGCGGTTAGTCTTAAAGACATACCCAGCTAGAAAAAGTATCCAAATCACGTGTCCAACTCAGATATGTCATTCATGTTGTAAGGGGTTGTATAGTTATAAAATAAAATAAAAAAAAATTTTATACCATCCCCGTGTGCCAAAGAACCCAATTAAGAAGTTGTTGCTCTGTCTTTTCCGATGCCAACTAAAATAATTTCACGTTTCTAAGTGCAATATTCACCGAGATATGCGAATTCGAAAAATTGAGGAAATTTGGGAAAAAACAGCAACAGATAAAATGGTTTCCCCGTATTTAATACACTTTTTTTTTCCAACTTTCTTCGAATATCTCAGTGAATATTGCACTTAGAAACGATGAATTTTTTTGTTGGAGACCGGGAAACAACTTTCCAATTGGGTGTCCACATAAAAAGTTAATATTTTTATTTTAATAACTATGTAACCCTGGCAACATGAACCAAATATCTGACTACTACACATTATTCGGGTACTTTTTCCAATTGGAAGTATGCCTCTAGGACCAATGGTTCGCCATTAAAATGCCATATGCCCCGTTACCTATGCGCCTTGTATATTAAATATAGTAGAGACTATGTGAAATGTATTGTGTTGTGTTTAAGCCAACTCGCACGTTGCTTCGTTCGCCTGCGAGAGAGCGGCCACATTATCAACCAAAAAGCCACTTGAAGGTAGCTTGTCACACATCCAATGAAATATCAGATTTTCAATGTATCGAAATTGAAGTCAACAAACTGCTAAGAGGGGGTTTCGGATTTGCTGACTTTTGATGACAACGTGGGGGGGGGGGGGATTTGAAGGTTGCTTACGTCATCAACCATTCCTTTTTGAAGATATGAAATATTCTAAGCTGCTGAGGAAATTTTGCTGACAGGGAGGGAGGGGGGTGGTCAAAAATGGCTGAAAATCTGTAATACGTAATACTTGAATGGCCCCTTATTTATATTTTCCGATGGGCTTGAAATCCTGATAATGAATCATTATTATGTTCACATGAACAGTTTTGACGTTACGCAATGAGTCATTGCCAATGACAAAATCCGTATATACCGGGTGACTCGAAATGTTACGCCGCCAAAGCAGTTTTTTTTTCTTACTTTGTAGCATTTGCAGCGAAGTCACAATAGCACTAACAATTTTAAGGGAATTAAAATTAATTTAATACTCTAGAATACTTTAAGAAATTCATTTTTAAAAATATTGTTGGTGCTGCTACTTACTTTCGAAATCAGAAGTGCCTTATGTGGTTATGACGAAGCTCAGGTATAAAAAACTAAATTCTTCATTCAGCTTTGGTCCTTACAAAAAAAACTTATAAACTGACCTGAAAAATCAAACTTCCAGTTCAGTAATTTTTTCAAGACCCAAGGAGACATCTAAAAAAAGGACCTCCACACAAGCAGACGACAGGTAAGATCGTAAAAAGTGAATTTTTCCACGCTCCACTTTATAGTAATGTGCTGCCATCTAATGTCAAATTTAAAAGCGACTCATGTGGTGATGATGAAGTTTAAAGTAAAAAAATTTATTATTTATTTCGCTCAGTTCCTTATAAACAAAGCTCATAAACTGAACTGGATATTTGAACTGAAAGTTCGGCTATTTTATCTGAGCATAAGGAGACGTCCAAAACAAAGAGCCTCGTAATGAGCAGACGACAGACAAGAAGAAGTCGGTTTGTGGAGTTCTCTACAAGCTCAGCTTACAAACGGAACTGGAAGTTCGAACTGCCAGTTCAGTAATTTTTTTACGACACAGGGAGACGCCCAAAACAAGTAACGTGGAGAGAAACAGACGACAGATATTATATATTTAGAAGACACCAATGAATAAGGCAAATACACAAAAAATAATAAAAGTCCTAATGCATTTCAGCACCAATGGGTGCCGTCTTCAGAGGCTTACAGGAGGGAGCATCCAGCCATCGCGACTGCAGCGACATCAAATGCAAGGAAATTACGGAACTCGATGAAAACTAACTTCCCGCCTGGCAATTTGTCCATAGAAATGTACAGTTCGGTCTCTAAACATTGGGTTTTAAAGATTTAAAAACAGGATAGAAGAACTCATGTAAAGAGAGATTAAATTGTTTTTATTTAATACCGGAATCATTTCTTTCATCATTTCTTGAATTTTCCTTCATTATTTTTTGAATATTCTTTCATTATTTTTTGAATATTCTTTCATTATTTTTTGAATATTCTTTCATTATTTTTTGAATATTCTTTCATTAATTCTGGAATTATTTCCTTTATTAATTATTTTATTTCTTTCATTCCTTCTGAAATAATTGCTTTCCTCAATTCTGGATTTGTTTCTTTTATTAATGCTGGAATTATTTCTTTTATTAATGCTGGAATTATTTCTTTTATTGATTCTGAAATTATATCTCATTAATTCTGGAATTGTCTCTTTCATTAATTCTGGAATTTTCCTTCATTATTTTTTGAATATTCTTTCATTATTTTTTGAATATTCTTTCATTATTTTTTGAATATTCTTTCATTATTTTTTGAATATTCTTTCATTATTTTTTGAATATTCTTTCATTATTTTTTGAATATTCTTTCATTATTTTTTGAATATTCTTTCATTATTTTTTGAATATTCTTTCATTAATTCTGGAATTATTTCCTTTATTAATTATTTTATTTCTTTCATTCCTTCTGAAATAATTGCTTTCCTCAATTCTGGATTTGTTTCTTTTATTAATGCTGGAATTATTTCTTTTATTAATGCTGGAATTATTTCTTTTATTGATTCTGAAATTATATCTCATTAATTCTGGAATTGTCTCTTTCATTAATTCTGGAATTTTCCTTCATTATTTTTTGAATATTCTTTCATTATTTTTTGAATATTCTTTCATTATTTTTTGAATATTCTTTCATTATTTTTTGAATATTCTTTCATTATTTTTTGAATATTCTTTCATTATTTTTTGAATATTCTTTCATTAATTCTGGAATTATTTCCTTTATTAATTATTTTATTTCTTTCATTCCTTCTGAAATAATTGCTTTCCTCAATTCTGGATTTGTTTCTTTTATTAATGCTGGAATTATTTCTTTTATTAATGCTGGAATTATTTCTTTTATTGATTCTGAAATTATATCTCATTAATTCTGGAATTGTCTCTTTCATTAATTCTGGAATTTTCCTTCATTATTTTTTGAATATTCTTTCATTATTTTTTGAATATTCTTTCATTATTTTTTGAATATTCTTTCATTAATTCTGGAATTGTCTCTTTCATTAATTCTGGAATTTTCCTTCATTATTTTTTGAATATTCTTTCATTATTTTTTGAATATTCTTTCATTATTTTTTGAATATTCTTTCATTAATTCTGGAATTATTTCCTTTATTAATTATTTTATTTCTTTCATTCCTTCTGAAATAATTGCTTTCCTCAATTCTGGATTTGTTTCTTTTATTAATGCTGGAATTATTTCTTTTATTAATGCTGGAATTATTTCTTTTATTGATTCTGAAATTATATCTCATTAATTCTGGAATTGTCTCTTTCATTAATTCTGGAATTTTCCTTCATTATTTTTTGAATATTCTTTCATTATTTTTTGAATATTCTTTCATTATTTTTTGAATATTCTTTCATTATTTTTTGAATATTCTTTCATTATTTTTTGAATATTCTTTCATTATTTTTTGAATATTCTTTCATTAATTCTGGAATTATTTCCTTTATTAATTATTTTATTTCTTTCATTCCTTCTGAAATAATTGCTTTCCTCAATTCTGGATTTGTTTCTTTTATTAATGCTGGAATTATTTCTTTTATTAATGCTGGAATTATTTCTTTTATTGATTCTGAAATTATATCTCATTAATTCTGGAATTGTCTCTTTCATTAATTCTGGAATTTTCCTTCATTATTTTTTGAATATTCTTTCATTAATTCTGGAATTATTTCCTTTATTAATTATTTTATTTCTTTCATTACTTCTGAAATAATTGCTTTCATCAATTCTGGATTTGTTTCTTTCATTAATGCTGAAATTATTTCTTTCATTAATGCTGAAATTATTTCTTTTATTAATGCTGAAATTATTTCTTTTATTAATGCTGAAATTATTTCTGTCATTGATTCTGAAATTATATCTCATTAATTCTGGCATTGTCTCTTTCATTAATTTTGGAATTATCTCTTTTTCATTAATTTTGGAATTATCTCTTTTTCATTAATTTTATTATTATCTCTTTCATTAATTCTTTCACTAATTTTGGAATTATCACTTTTATCAATGCTGTAATTATCTCACATTAATTCCAGAATATTTTCTTCCATTAATGCTGAAATTATAACTTTCATTAATTTTGGAATTATCTCGTCCATGCTGAAATTATTTTTTAATTTATTGTTTTAAACTCCTATTTATACCATAAGAAAATAACGGGGGATCGTGTTTGTTTTCGCCGAGTCACGTGATGTTCCGGCGAAAGATGTTGGGGGACACAGTTCTCAGCACTGCCAAGGCGGAGACCGCTGACGTCCTACTCTCTCCGGAGGCTTGATTTATATAGGCTACTGTTGGTGCTGCCATTTAATCTCGAAATTTCAGGCAACTCATGAGATGATGAAAGAGAGATAGAGAGTTCTCTTTGTTATTTTTTGGCATAACATTTTTTTATGAGACGAAAATTTTGGTAACAAAAATTGTACATTTGCAATAATCGATTTTATGTATAAAAAATAATTATTTCTTTCCACAAAAACATTCGGACAATATGGATGATCGAACAAATAAGTGAAAATATGGATTATGTGGTCTTCAGATAGGGTTACCAAATTCAATTTACGAATTTTTCGAGAGTTTTTCAGGTAGGGCCTCCAAAAAAATCCTTTGGCTCGGGTGCCTATGATGCTATTACGACGATCCTGCCTGTCAGCCCCACTCTTGCGGGGGTCATGGAATTCCAGTACTTGGTTCCTTTACTTCTATTAATTTAAATTAATTAAACAAAATCATCAATAAAAAATTCCAAAAAGTGATCAAAGTTATCGAATTGCTACGTATATTTGATAAAGAGATGATGAAACGCTTCAAAAGTATGACAAAACTTTGTCTGTTCAATATGGTTCGAGCCACGATGAAGTGTCAGCAGGTGGACCACGCGCTAATTATTATTAACAATTTATGAATTTTGTAAAATTATTTTAAATGGCGTTCCCTCTCAATGGATCGTGTTTGATTACGATCCAGGCTATCAACGCGTTTCTGAAATAATGAAAAAAAAAATGAGTGTGATAGAATTCGTTCTTTTCGTGAAAACCAAATTTCCCCTTCAAGATTTATGTTCGTAACTCGAAAAGTTTGTAAGTCGGGGAGCAACTACATAAAAAAATTTTAGAGGGGGGCCGCAATTTTTTTTTTTTTTTTTTGCATTTAGCCGTGAAATTCTCCTAAGTCCGGACTTGTCTCAGATTTTTGAATTTAAATATCTCAGGGTATAAAGCAGTTAAAAACATGTAATTTGTTTGTTGGGCTCAGAAGAGAAAGAGCAACAACTGCCTAATTGGAAGTTAGAGGACGGGAGGAAGGGATCGTATAAAAATTTAATTTTTTATTTTGTGTACACTATTTTCATCCTCAAATCTCGTACAGGGTGATTTCTGGTCACATTTTGAGAATTTTTAAAATTAGAACCATACCACTACGACGAACGGTTGATGAGATAAAGGCTGTAACAACACTCCAAGGAGAAACCATTGAATCTTAGAATGGCCATAATATTACCAATAGGCAGGGCCGCAACTAGTGTGGGGGGAGCAGGTGAGTCTCTGGTGCCCCGGGTGCATTAAAAAGGGGGCCATTCAACCTATCCTTCAGCATTACGGGGGGGGGGTGCCTAAATGAGTGGTTGCCCCGGCTAACCAAGTATCCAGTTGCGGCTCTGTCAGTAGGTATCTTATTTCTGACGAATCACCGTTATAATGTATTGGGTATTTTTTATTTTTAGACACATTCTCAAGTTCGTAATTTACACCTGGTAGCATTTTTTTTTACTTCTATAGATCAAACTACACAGTTGATCCCCTAAAGACCCACAAAAATGATGTCCTTATTCTGTAGAACTTGGTTTACTGCGTGGGCCCACCTGAGCAACTTCTGGCAACCAAGTGACAATTAGATCTGGTTCCGATTTTCAAATGTAAATATGCAAATAGGTAGGTAGGAATTTTTAGCTAGGTTGTAGTGCCTATCTCAGAAAAATCGCTTTGTATGTGGGCGTGTGATAATATTAAGAGACAGCCCTGGGCGTACTTTATGAAAATTGTGAAAAGCTAATCAAAAAACTCAGCAAAATAATGTGGTGTAGTTTTATTAGTTTCTCATCTTTTGTGCCATCCTTGTGATGATGATCTTCAACTATACAATCAAGTGTTCTTAAAATTTAGGATCTTGGTTGAAAAAAAATCGCGCATTAAAAAAAATACCATATTATATCTTTTTGTGATGCCCCTTTAGTACTGATGCCCTGAGCATGTGCTTATTTTGCTTAATGGTTAATCCGGCCCTGTGACTTCGTACATGATTTCTCTGGAATGAATGTTTCAAACAAATATTTAAATATTTTTCTCGCGTATTTTAGTTCATTTTTTTAAGTTTATAGTAGGGCTACAACATGAACCTATATCCTTGATACATGTATTATTGTTGAAAACGATGTGAAAGGTTGAACTTTTCAATTGTGATTAATTTGTGTGGCTACTCTTAACTACTTTTATCCGCATGAAGAGAATAAAATTAATAAAACTGCTTGCTACCACTTTTTGCGATTTTTATCAATCACTACAAGAATGCGTATTTTGGAAGCTACAACTGACATTTTCTCAACGAAACCATAATCATTTACACAAAAATAAACTAATTTGAAATAATACAAATTTCATCCATGATGAATTTTCCGACATGTGTAAGCGTAAGAGGGTTCTCATACTAGGGGATTTCAATTACCCAGGTATTGATTGGGAGAACCTTTCATCTAGAGATCAGTATGAAAGAGACTTTCTTAAGTTGGTGCTCGAAAATTTTTTGTATCAGCATGTATCAGAAGCCACTAGGGGTACTGCTATTTTGGATTTAGTTCTTACTAGTTCTGAGGATCTTGTTGAACATGTTTCGGTGAGGGAAGAGTTTTCTTCCAGTGATCATCGTATAGTCAGATTTCCTTGGGTAAGGTTGATAACAAAAGACTGGTTCCTTGTTTTCGAAGAACTAACTTTGATGTTTAGAGAGGAAGTTTTCAAAGACAGGTTGGAATCAGTAGTGGTGGTAAGTCAATGGGAAGAATTTAGTACGAAGCTGTCCTCTGTTTTGCACGACGTCATACCCTTTGTTCGAAAAAAGCGTATTTGTACATCGCACCCTCTATGGTTCACGGATAGCGTGCGTAACCTTTATCTTGAAAAGAAAAGAGCATTCAGAGAGTATAAAAGTGGACGAGGTGACCTATCATTGTTTACTGATAAAAGAAGAGTGTTGAAGAGAGTGATAAGGGATAGTAAAAAGGAAGTTGAATCTAGGTTGGCAGATAACATTATCTTTGACTTAAAATCATTTTTTCGATGCGTCAGTAATGGATGTAAGGGGACGGTGGGCCCCCTCTCGATAGGAGGGTCTAGGTTAGAGAGCAATGTAGGCATGTGTAGTGCTTTCAATGACTGTTTCGCGTCGGTTTTTAATGGAGATAATGATATTCGATATACGGGTAATTCGATACATGGGGTAATAAAACCCTCAACGATATTCAAGTAGAAGATGTGGAGGTCCTAAATCTTCTAAGAAATGTATGTGCAAGAAAAGCACCAGTATCAGATGATATCAATCCCAGGGTCCTCAGGGAATGTGCTAACGAATTGTTGGGGCCAGTCGCACAGATATATAGAAGTAGTGTTGCTGAGGGTATCGTCTCAAGCGATTGGAAACTTGCTAATGTTGTCCCGATATTTAAGAAAGGTAGTAGAGAAGCGGTGTCCAATTATCGTCCAGTGAGTTTGACGAGCTCCATCTCGAAAATTTTGGAAATTATCATCAAAAGGCAGTTTGTGAAGTGGATAGGCGAGAATAATGTATTGTCGGATAATCAGCATGGGTTCAGGAAGGGAAAGTCATGTGTAACTAACCTCCTTTGCTTCTATGATCACGTGACTAAGGCTTTGGGTAAGAGCAAAAATGTAGATGTTGTTTACCTTGATTTCCAGAAGGCATTCGATCGGGTCCAACATGGCAAACTCTTGAAGCGTTTACACGAGATTGGAATAGGGGGCAACTTGCTGAATTGGATAGAATCGTGGTTAAGAGATAGGTCGCAACGAGTTATGGTGAACGGGGAATTCTCTGGTTGGACAGACGTCACAAGTGGAGTTCCTTAAGGAAGTGTCCTTGGCCCCATACTTTTTTCACTTTTTATCGATAAGATTACTAGCAAATTCGCAGATGCTGTGAAGCTAATGGGGGTAATCGGAAATCAATGCGATAGGGAGTTGCTCCAGACCAACTTAAACAGGATTGCAGAATGGGCAAATGAATGGAACATGACGTTTAGCGTTGATAAGTGCATGGTCGTTCATTTTGGTTCGAACAACCCACGGTTGTCTTACGAGTTGAATGGTGTCACTATCCCGGATGCAACTAGGGTCACCGATTTGGGAATTCTCATTGACGAGCGGCTTAGGTTCTCTGAACATTGTTCAGCGGTGGTCAAAAAATCGAATAGAATGCTCGGTTTCATTTTCAAAAAGGTCTCTTCACGTTCTCCTAAAGTCATTCTTCCACTTTTTCGAGGCTTAGTTCGTCGTGGACTGGAGTATGCTGTAAGGTTTTGGAGACCATACCTACAGAGGGACATAGATTGGTTGAAGGGGTGCAGAGAAGAGCTACGCGTGTCCTTATTGGCACACGGGGCTTGTGTTATGAAGAGAGACTTCATTTTTTAAATATGTTTACATTGGATGAACGCAGGTGTCGATGAGATATGATCGAAGTGTTCAAAATTTTCAATGTAATGGATAGGGTGGACCATGAACTTTTAGTACACCGCCAATCGACTGCTTTTACAAGGGGACACCAGTGTCGATTGGTGAGGGACAATGCAAGGTTATGGTGTCGCAGGGAATTTTTCTCTAATAGGGTTGTTAATAAATGGAATAACTTACCCCCGTGGATGTAGTAAATTGCAACACAATTGACACGTTTAAAAAGAAATACGATAAACATGTTGGGGTAAATCGAGAAGCTCTATCCATACTTAGAATAAGACAATCATAAGTATTCTTTATGGGCGTTGTATAATATTTTATCATGTGTATATATTGTTTATAATTTTTGTTATGCATTTTGAATCGGGTTGCTGTATTTTTGAAATATATGACATCCATATTTGTATGGGCATCATTTTATCAGCAACCTCGTTGGGCATTTTGCCTGTTGTGGCGTTGTATTTGTATTTACAGTAACTTGATGGCATTGTGTCGTCTTCAAACGCAGAATTTACATTGATTGAAAATAATTTGTTCTATTTTTTTTTACTGTATTCTATTACGTTTATTTTGCTCTTTCGTTATTTTCATAAATTAAAAATTAATCAAATTAAATTCAAACATATTGATATACTTCAGACAATTTTTGAATAACTATCTTCTAATGGGGTTGGTAGAAAATTATTCGTGTTCGCAAGAGGGGGGGGGGGCCATAGGAATGAGGAATGGTTGAAAGGAGGCCATGGACAAACAAAGGTTGAGAACCACTGGCCTAGTGTGCCAATGGGTACACGAGGCGTGGAATTCTGTTTCCACCGAAATCATCATCATCATCCGATCCTTCAAAAAGTGTTGCATCAGCAATGCGATGGACAGAATTGAAGATGATATCCTCTTTGAAAGTGGCAATGGCGATGAGACAGCCCAGATGAAGATAAAAACGAAGATGCCCCACCCCACTATGATGACCTGATGGATTGGAGACTTAGAAGAAACAGATTAAAAAGTTTGAATCATTTTCTATTGTAAATTTCCGTAAACTAAATAATTTTGCATGAAAATATAAGAATTTTTTTTCTCTCAAATGCACGGATTTTTGGGGGTCGGCTTATAAACGGGTTTTCAATTTATTGCGGTTTTGGTTGTCCTGAAGTGGGGTGGGGGGGGGGAAGGGTCGGCTTATACACGAGTATATACGGTATATAATATTATTGACAAGGCGTTATTTCATAAACATAATAAATTTCAAATTAATGCAATGATTAGTTCAGAAGTTATAATTTTTTGTATTAAACATCTGTGAAAACCGGAAAATTTCATCTGAATCTCCTTCGAGTCTGGCGAAAACCATGACCAATATTTTTTTTTATACCTACAACTGCTTTCGCATATTCAAAGGACTTAAATATTTACAATGTCAGCATATAAGATCACATGTTTTTTAGACTTGATTTTCTCTTCGAAATATATTTCTTTACAGGTATGTCGACATTTAATTAAATCGATGCATGAACGCGTTCAAAGAATAATGCAAAGTAAGTTAGCAGTATTTGTTGATTTACATGTACTGTATAAAGGGTGTCCTGTAAGTCCTAATTAGGCTTTAATCTTATCAACCTTTCGTTGAAGAAATTTTTTCAGTTTATGAAATTCAAAGTGTGTTCAGAAATCACTGTACATCCAGTTTTGAATTGAAGGTGGTTTTTCAACAACAAAAAAACAAAACATTTTTATATGCCCCTCTCCCCATCCTCTAGCTTTCAATTAGTAAGTGTGCTGTTGTTGCCCTAATAATCTATATATATAAAATTCAAGATATAGGGAAGACTGGATGTTGTGAAGATATTTATTATTTGAGATGTTAATTTTTTAAGGAAGGAAAAAACTCATCTCTGCCTCTACCGAGAGTCGAACCCGGGTCCCTCGATTGCCGGACGAGTGCTCTGACCACTAAGCTACAGAGGAGATAGAGATTTTCCTTCGCTAGAGCGTATATGTGCCGAACGGAACCGTGCAATGGACGGTGAACTGATCAGCTAATAGCTCATGGACGACGAGCCACCAGATGGCTATATATATATGACATGAATGTCGCTCTCCACTTGTTAATACAAGATATTATATCTTGTATTAACAAGTGGAGAGCGACATTCATGTCATATATATATATAAAATTGATTTTCTGTCTGTCTGTGTGTATGTGTATGTTCTCTATACAAATCTACAATTTTAGATCAATCGTCGCCAAATTTTGCATATATACCAAATGGGACCCGACTTGAACGATAGGCTACTTTAAAATTTCGTCAGAGCAGGGCAAATGCCCAAAATGGGCAAAAAAACTGTCACGCAACAATGGTTTTTGAGCCTCAACAATCACTTTCCGAACGTTTACTTTGGTTACCGTGGTTTCCTAGCAATGCGTTTAAGACGTGTATATGCCTTTACAATGGTATGACATTTCTTCAAGGCTGTCAGTATATGCATAATATTTATGCCTTTTTATAATGGTTTGCCACATATTTAATACTCCCAGTAACGAAGTTTTTTGAATGACGTCATAATCATCATCAGCATCGTTTGAGGGTCAGGAAAAGGGTGATCCTCGTAGAAATCAGTGCTAAAATTGCCGATTTTAATGTAGAAATGCGGAAATTTGGTGGGGTTTTCTGTCACATCAATAGTTTTAAAAACTGTATTCAATACTCGATTTTTGAAATACTGAGTTCACTTAAAGATATACGAAGCCCAGAAAATTAGATATGAAGTAATTAGCTGGACCTACTTTCGAGTTGGATATCCATGCAATAACATTGATTTCAACTTTTTATTTATATCTTCTCAAGCATGAAAATTAATGTCTCTTTAGTGTCTTTTAATATTCAACCGCATAAATTCACATATAGTTTAGATTGTTTTAAAATTAATTATGGGCCCGTAAAAAGTACATCGAAAAAATTCCACAGCTTTAATTAAGCATTTTTTAAAGCAGAAACAGGCAGAGATGGATAACTTGAAGTTCAAAGGGGGGAATCGAAATACTTAGCACCCTTTAAAAAAAGAAAAAAAATATATTTATTTTTACGTTTCTTTAAATCTAGATTTGGTTCTTTTATGAGTCGCGCAGGAAGTCGCCATATCGGTGAACTTAGACACGGTTTGCATGTCCCTCAAAGAGAGAAGAGGATATCACGTGATCCAAAAAGCTTCATTGAAGAAAACCCGGGCAACGCCGGGTATTATAGCTAGTTTAATATATAAATACAAAGCCCCAACAGGCAAAATGCCCCAGGTTGCTGAAAAAAAAGATGTCCATAATAAACACGCATATAACATTCTTTTATTTTTTGTAGTATGTTCTAAAGAAGATCAAGAAGCATCAAGCTCTTATTCAGAAGCTTCTCCTGACAAGGTGTTTATTACTTAATTTACATTTTTTAGGCAAAATATTTCTATATGAAGTGATTTTCATTCTATCCCCATGTGCAGATAAATTTTTTTTTCTACCCTTTCTCTAATTTCTTTCCATTCTTATGGTCAAACAGTGCATTCAAGGTGTCCTCGATGCGAATCTCTCCGTGTCAAGTGTGGAGCAGTTAGATAATTTGGTTGATGAGGCAGACAAAGGTAAATGTTATCTACAATAATATTATTAATTAATAATTATGAATTAATTTCCTCATAACTTTTTTTCACAAATAAAATACTTTATACGCAATATACTTTAATACGCAAATGCAGGAGTATAATACACAGATACATACACACATAATACCAGAACCGTCTTAAGAGCATCATGAGCCCCCGGGCCAAGTGATTTTTCTGAGGCCCAACAAGACAAATGTTCGAAAATTTCAACCAGGTCTCATTTTTGTGAGGCCCTATTTCTCTTGAGGGCCCCGGGCCTTGCCCGGGTGGGCCCATGCCTTAAGACGGCACTGCATAATACATGCGCACCTATATACAGGGTGCGCGTGACGTGTTCTGTCTAACGGAAGGGAATGATAGACGAGCCCGAAACACCTCCCCAACCTTGTCCTATCTCGAACCGTTTTCGAGTTATGTTGGATAAGGGGGTCATTCAAGTATTACGTCAGCATCGATGGGGGTTCCCCGATTTGCTGACTTCTGATGACGAGGCGGAGGGGGTTGGATGATGCTTATGTCATCAACCACCCTTTATAAAAATATGAAATATTCTTAATGGTATACTGAACTGTGGTTTGTTGAGCATCTGAACTAACAATCTCTCCCTATTGATAAGTCGCCTAGAAAACCTTCTTTAGTGATCTCTAAATGTTTCGTGGATACTCTTCAAGTGATCTAGAAATGTGTACTGTGCCACGCATCATTCAAGTGATCCGTAATTTTGCCGCGGAGAACTTAAGTAATCTGGGAATGTTAAGCGGGTAACTTGAGTGATGTAGATCCGCACCGCAGGCCGCTTAAGTGCTATAAAACTGAGCCAACTGTCGCTCAAGGGATTTCTAAATGTGCCACGGATCACTTAAGTGTTCTGGAACTATGTCGCGGGTCTCTTAAGTGATCTGTGAATGTGCCACGGGCCTACTTGAGTGATCTGAAAATGTGCCACGGGCCGCCTAAATTCTCTGGAATTGTGCCATGGGTCACCTAAGCGATTTGTAAATGTGCCTCTTAGTTAATTTTTGCAAAATTAGGTTTGAGGGGGCAGGCCACATTAAATAACCCCCGGGCCACATTTGGTCCATGGGTCAAGAGGATTTATCATTATATGGCTAAGAGGGTGTGTCGCAATGAATTTCTTAAAGAGAATTTTTGAGTTCTTACCCTTCAAATAGCATTGAAATTAACAGAGATTGATTAGAATAACACATGTAAAGAAATTTTCTTTCGAAATTTTGATTTTTTTTAAAAATATTTTTTGCATTTAAAAAAATTATTTTTTGATCGTTTGGGAGGAGGCGATCCTGGCGATCGTTTGATTGCCAAGAGCCCTCCCATGTCCCCCCTCCCCGCGTACAGTCTCTGAAGACTCTGATCCCACCAATATGTGATAGGAGGTGGGGGGGGCAGAGATAGCGAAATATTGCTTACAGGGGAGGGGGGGGGGTCAGAGTTTTGCTGACTTCTGCTGACGAGGGGGAGAGAGGGTCAAAAATGACTGCAAAATCGCTGACGTAATACTTGAACTCCCGCTAACCAGTGCCGTCTTAACGCATAGGGCCACCCGGGCATCAAGAAAAGATGAGCCTCAAAAAAAACGAGAAGTAGGTGAATTTTTCCAGAATTTTCCAGGTAGGGCCTCAGAAAAATCTCTTGGCCCGGGGGCCCATGATGTTCTTAAGACGGCCCTGCCCCTAACCGGTTATGGAAAAAAAATTCGTCATCTCAAAAAAGAAAAAAAATATCCGATTTATTAAGTTTCTACGAGACCAACACAAAAACTAAGCTTATAGACATTGGGAAAGAGTAGTAAAAATCCTATAAAGGGACATCAATTTCAAATATCTTGATTTAATGATTGCCAGCTATACAAGCGCTGAAAGATTGGCAAAGTTCAAAATGGAATTGTCGCCAAACTTTTTCCATCGTCTCAATTACGCAAACACCCTTCTAGCTACAATCTGCCAAATTTGCTAAAAACCTTTCCATTGCTTTAACTTTTGAATGAGTCTATACTAACACATCGGTGATCTAGTTCAAGAGAAATTGCGATCCAGGTTCTGAACCGCGTTTCACCTCAAAAATGGTATTCACCGCCCCTGAATAGATATGTCCAGGGACCAGTTTTTCGAGCCTGAAATTGAACTTCCGATCTCTGCGATCCAGCAGTGTGGTTGATCTTCTAATTAATGAAAGAAAATATTCTAGAATTAATGAAAGAAAATATTTTAGAATTAATGAAAGAAAATATTTTAAAATTAATGAAAGAAAATATTTTAGAATTGATGAAAGAAAATATTTTAGAATTAATGAAAAAAAATATTTTAGAATTGATGAAAGAAAATATTCTAGAATTAATATAAGATATAATTTCAGCAAGAAAAAGATAATTCCAGGATTAAAGAAAAAGATAATTTCAGCGTTAATGAAAGATAAAGATAATTTCAGCGTTAATGAAAGATAATTCCAGAATGATGAAAGATAATTCCAGAATGATGAAAGATAATTCCAAAATTAATGATGAAAGTGATTATTCCAAAATTAATGAAAAAGCGAGAATTCCAGTAATGAAAGAAATGATAATTAATAAAGGAAATAATTACAGAATTAATGAAAGAAAATAATTACAGAATTAATGAAAGAAAATAATTACAGAATTAATGAAAGAAAATAATTACAGAATTAATGAAAGAAAATAATTACAGAATTAATTAAAGAAAATAATTACAGAATTAATGAAAGAAAATAATTTCAGAATTAATGAAAGAAAATAATTACAGAATTAATGAAAGAAAATAATTACAGAATTAATGAAAGAAAATAATTTCAGAATTAATGAAAGAAAATAATTACAGAATTAATGAAAGAAAATAATTACAGAATTAATGAAAGAAAATAATTTCAGAATTAATGAAAGAAAATAATTACAGAATTAATGAAAGAAAATAATTTCAGAATTAATGAAAGAAAATAATTACAGAATTAATGAAAGAAAATAATTACAGAATTAATGAAAGAAAATTCAAGAATTGATGAAAGAAATGATTCCAGTATTAATGAAAAATAAATAATTTAATCTTTTTTCACATCTTTAGATGAGTTCTCTATCCCTTTTTTTTAATCTTTAAAACCCAATATTTAAATTATCCCCGATCAATGAAAGCCATCAACAAGTGACGAAAGAAGGTGAGTAATTATACTTTTCTATGATTTCCTTCAAATCTGATCCTTATCCGCTAACAAAATGCTCATTACTATTAAATAATGATAGAATTGTATGTGTAATATAGCTCATGTATTGATATTAATGTCATAAATTCGTCTTTATGGTACCTGAAGAAGGGCCGTAGTGGGCTCTCTCGGTGCAGACTTTTTTCTTGGGTGGGGTATGATATTTTGCTGCCGTGTGTTAAATGTGGCATTTTCCTTCTATAGTTCCCACGTATAATATTTTCCCGCTTAGTACTCGAACTACTTCTTATTAAGATTTCCTGTTTAAAGCATTTTCCCCACTTACAACGTTTTTCATGGTAAAAGTTTTTGAAGGGACAAAAAAAAACCAGTTTAAGCAGGAGCCACGGTATTTGCACAAATGAAAACACATGCATAACAAAAAATATTTTCTGCAGGCTCATTATCCAAAATCATATGAAGTCGAATCCCGTTATAACGAACGCCAAGAGAGACCGGAGGAATCACTTCGTAAAAACGAAATTTCGTTATAAAGGAATTCCAGGTTACCTAGTATTGTTCCTCTATGTAAACTTGTTTGGGGGATTAGAAAAGTGTTCGTTACAACGAGATTTCCTCCATAATGGTATCAGTTAAAACGGGATTCGACTGTAGTTAAAGGTCATTTCATTCCATTTGTGCATTAATATTTTGCATATAAATATCATTTCATTGGTTTTTATTATTCACAGTTAAATCTCACTATATACAATGATACTTGATATTACAATAAATCCCTCTACATCGATATTTTGAAAGTCTTGTTTGGAAATTCCTATAGTATATAATGTTAGTTAATATTAGTTAAACTGCTGCCACACTCGATTAGAGATGTAAGGTGAGGATATTCTCCTGAGTAAAAATTGGAGAAATATCGAGAATATTCATTTCTATTTTTAAATGATGATGTTTCACTAGTTTTGTTTATATTATAAAATATGAATCAGTTTTCATTGCCTGAAACATTTAAAATAAAACAATTTTTGGCATAATAACGACAACTTTTAGTTCGAGAATATTCTCTTGGTCATGATGTTTTAAGTTCGGTTATGAAGATTTTAGAAATCATAAGCTATTATATATATATATATTTTAAACATGGGCGGAGATATGTGAGCATTGCCCCCCCACCCCCCAGCGTTGAAGGTGTAGTCGACTGATACTGATCTAATGCATATATGCATATGTATGTATATATGAACTGACATAATCATCATCTCCTCCCCCCCCAGCAATAATGACCGTGCCCCCCCCCCCACACTTCCAAGTCTATCTCTCCACCTAAGATTTTAAACCTTAAAAAATTATTTTAAAGTTAGATAAATTTTCAGAAATAAGTTCAAAATAAAAAAAAATTAAACCAAATTGATAAAGGAAGCTATTCCTATATACAAGGATGACGTCACTCTCCGCTACCATACGAAGGTTTTTTAACAACTGGATGTTGCGAAGATATATTTTGGAAAGAGAGAAAATTCAACCGCAACATCCAGTTGTTAAAAAACCTTCGTATGGTAGCGGAGAATGACGTCATCCTTGCATAAGTCGCCATCTGGTGGCAGCGTCAGCAGTTGTGAGCTTGGCCTGAGTCTAGTCCGGCCGTCCATGTACGGTCCCTTTCAGTGTACACGAGCTCCAAGGAAAGATTGAGAGATTCGGTACCTCTGCAGTCTAGTGCGTGTTCACCCGGAAAGTGAAAGGACGTGGGTTCGTTTCCCCGCAGGGGCAGTTGAATTTTCTCTCTTTCCAAAATATATCTTCGCAACATCCAGTTGTTAAAAAACCTTCGTATTCCTATATAATCACCCTCATTCTAAGAAGATACAGAGGGAGAACTGTTGTTTTCTTCATACTCTTAAATTCTGTATCGCTTGTATTTCTTTGCAAGGTGTGCAATTCAGCCAAGTGTGTGTTGGTTTCATTTTCTTGCTTTTGAACTTTAATAGTGTAGGATACAAACTTCATTATTCCCCCGTCTTCGTGACGGGAAGAGAGACAGAGACAGAGAATATTCTCTCAAAGGACTATCATTATAAAATACCAAAGAATATTCTTATAGAAAATAATAAGAATTATTCTCAAGTTATTTATGTAGATTATTTGTAATAGCATGTATTATAATAAATATTCTTGAAAATACTCTTGGAGAAGGACTACTATTATAAATAACTAAAGAATATTCTCTGGAAGAATTATAAAAATAGCTTGAGAATAATAATTATTTTTGATAAGAATATTCCCCCAGTAATTTATAAAAGTAGTCCTTCCAGAGAATATTCTCTAGAATATTATATATAATTATATTATAAATAACAGGATAATATTCTCATTAAGAATAAGAATATTCTCAAGTTATTTACACTAGTAGTCCTTCCAGAGAATATTCTCGAATATTCTCCTTGATGTTCTCTTAAAGATTATTCTAGAGAATTTTACATCTCTATTCTCGATACAACGGCAATCCCTCTACAACGATACTTTTTCTTGATCTGCAGAGTATCATTTTATCGAGATTTTAGTGTGTGATCATACCTTTCGTGAACAAAACACCAATTCAAAAATTCATGAAATTACCTTTTGAAAACTTATTTATGTGCAGTTCATGCCAGGATTGGGCAATGATTGAGTGAAATTTATAATATTTGAGTAATCTATCATTACTTAAGTCATACCACGTAACTGCTGATTGCATGTGCCTTATTCGGTTTATGCAGTATGATTCCACTTCTTGAAATCACAATAAAAATGAGTATAATTTGCTTAATTCTTTAGGGAAATTTTTTTTCCATGAAACTTATGTTTATAATTTTTCAGATGAAACAAGTAACTCGGAGCAAAAGAAGGATGTGTGAAAGCACATATCCATGATAAAATGTGGCCATTGTAAAGATGAGCTAAGACTCCATCGAGGAAGAAACTCTCAATAGTTATTTACTATGGTGTGTTTGTGTTATACGCACCATTATTTTTTTTAGCAATTCCAGATACTTCCATATAATTTACATAAATATGAATAAATAATTTTTGATAATTGATTTGTCGTTGTTTCCTAAATGAGGAAAATTTTAGCTTTTTTTTTTACGTAGTTGCATGAATTTTGTGCAAGTTTGTGCTTTGGTTATGTTCAAGTTAAAGTGTAAATTTTGAAAGCAACGAACTACTAGATTATTGCGATTATCATGTAAATACAGTATATTTAAAAGAAAAAAAAATCCAGATTTAACTACCAATCCTGCTAGTAAAAAGAGGGATGGGAAAATGATTTTGTTGCCGAATAATGACGTCGTTGAATCTATATCAACATATGTCAATTTTTTGAAAATTTGATGTCAAAAGTGGAGTAAAATATGTTTTCTATAATAATTAATAATTGTATATTAATTTCCTCATCATTTTTTTTTTCACAAATAAAATGATATTCTGTAATACGCAAATGCAAGAGTATAATACACAAATACATACGCATAATACTTATACACCTATATACAGGTTGAGCGTGACATGTTCTGTCAAAGGGAAGGGGATGATAGACGAGCCCGAAACACCTTCCCAACCTTGTCCTATCTCGAACCGTTGAATAATCGAATATGGAAAACAAGTCTCAAAAAAAAAAATCCGAACGTGTTAGGTTTTTACAAGATCAACACAAAAACTAAGCACACATTGGGAAAGAGCAGCAAAAATCCTATAAAAAGACATCAATTTCAAATATCTTGATTTAATGATGAGCTATACAAGTGCTGAAAGATTGGCAAAGTTCAAAATGGAATTGCCGCCAAACTTTTTCATCGCCAATGACGCAAACACCCTTCTATCTACAATCTGTCAAATTTGATAAAACCTTGCCCATTGCTCCAGCTTTTGAATGAATCTATACTAACACATCGGTGATCTAGTTCAAGAGGAAATAAGAACGCGATCCAGGTTCTAAACCGCGTTTCATGTGAAAAATGGTATTCACCGCCCCGAATCGAGATCCAGGGATCAGTTTTTCGATCCTGAAACTGAACCTCCGATCTCGGCGATCCAGCAGGGTGGATCGAGTTTCAGCGCAAGCGCAGTGAGCATTATCGTCGCTGCAAACAAACATCGACGTTGTAATGGAATGGCGGTCGTGCTGGATTGTTTTCGCGATGAGCCCAAATGAAATAGGAAATTTAGAATAATTTATTAATTATAAGGTGATGAATCACCACGTTTAGGTATTAAATATGTTGTGACTGCCTTCCTCCACCCGAAGCTGGATGAAGACCTGTATGTCAAGCCTCCATCTGGATCCATTTGTCGTCTTTTGAAATCTATCTATGGTTTAAAGCAAGCCAGTCGTTCATGGTATATATTACTACATGATCTTCTCGACCTCGAGTTCACTCCGTCAGAATATGATTCTTGTATGTACTTCTAGATCGAAGGGGGAAAACAATCATTGTGGGAATATATTTATGTGGATGACATTCTAATTTTTAGTGATGATAAATCTGCTACTGATGAGCTGTCACTTGGATGTCAAAACAGTAACACTGTAGCTCTCAGTTCGACCGAAGCTGAATATATGTCTGTAAGTTCAGCAGCTCAGGAATGTGCCTGGTTGAGAGGAATAATGTGTGAGCTGAAATTGAAAGGACATCAAAAATCCACTGTGATTTATTGTGACAATCAATCTGCAATAAAATCTGCCGAGAACCCGAAATTCCGTGATCGCACTAAATATATCTTATATATATAAATGTGAAAGTATGTCTGTCTGTATGTATGTCTGTTCTTTATACAAATCTACAGTTTTAGGCCGATCGTCGCCAGATTTTGCATATATACCAAACAGGACCGGGATTGAACCGTAGGCTACTTTAAAAGTTCGTCAGAGCTGGGCAAATGCCCGAAATGGGCAAAAAACTGTCGGGCAACAATGGTTTTGGGGACTCAACAATCACTTTCCGGAACGTTTACTTTGGTTACCGTGGTTTCCAACAATGCGTTCCAGACGTGTATATATGCCTTTACAATGGTTTGTCACACTTTTAATTCTGTTATTATAACAGTTTATTCCTTTATAACGGTTTGTAACTTTTCCAATCCTCCCAGTAATTGAAGAAAACCCGGGAAAAGCACCGGGTATTTCTGCTAGCCTATATACAGGGTGTCCTGTAAGTGCTAATGCGGCCTTTATCTCATCAACCGCCCATCGTAGAGGTATAGTTTCAATTTAAAAAATGCTTAAAAGGCGTTTGAATAATATTCGCTGCATAAGCTGGACGTATGACGTCACTAACAACAGAGAACAACAACTACGCTGACAAAACTGGGAATGAAAATGTTCAACGCCAGCTGATGAACTCAATGCTTGCCTCAAATCATCAACACTCTGGCACGAAGTTAAAAAATTATCATTATCCACTCACATGCGAGTTCAACTGAAAAATGACTCAGCACTGCTATCATTTTCACGTCAGTTGATCAAACTTGGCAATGGAAGAATTCCCGTAGAGCGTATAGACCCAAGCACTGGACTCATTACGTTCGCAAATGGATTTTGCCAGTTGTTAAACTCAGTTCAAGAACTTGCAGACAAAGTCTTCCCAAAAATTCAACAAAATGACTAAAACCATGAGTGGCTTTCTGAGAGCGATTCTGGCACCGAAAAATGACAGTGTGACCAAGATATCAACGAAAAATCCTAAAAATTATTCCAGGAGACTCCACGTCTTACAAATCGGTTGAAACTGTCACAGACACAGCGCAGACAGTTCTGTATCCTGCAGAATTTCTGAACTCTTTGACCCTCAAAGTCGGAGCACCTATAATGCTTTTAAGAAATTTGGAGACATTGAGACTCTGCAATGGCAGCAGACTATGCGTGAAGAAATTGCACAATTACATCATCGAAGCGCCGATTCTAACTGGATTTGCCAACGGAAAAGACGTCTTCATTCCACGTATGGCGTCATTCAAGTATTACGTCGGGAGGGGGGTTTTGGATTTGCTGACTTTTGATGACAGGGGGGAGGGGGGGTTTGAAGGTTGCTTACGTGATCAACTACCCCTTCTTGAAGATATGAAATATTCTAAGCTGCTGACGAAATTTTGCTGACAAGGGGACGGAGGGGGTCAAAAATGGCTGAAAATATGCTTACGTAATACTTGAATGGCTCCTATCCCAATTATTACTGAAGAAATGCCATTCACTTTAAAGCGATTACGATTCCCGATTCGTTTAACTTTTGCCATGACAATCAACAAAGTGCCAGGCCAGTCGTTAGCAGTGGAAGGTATCAACCTACTTGAGCCCTGCCACGGACAGCTTTTCGTCCCCTGTTCGCGTGTTGGTAATTCCAAAAATTTGTACATCTACACGCTAGATGGAAAAACAAAAAATATTGTGTATCCACAAGCGATTGCCTCAAGTTTTTAATTAAAATATTTTAAAATAAAAGCAATTTTCTCTTACTTGATGCAGAAATTTTTTTTATTAAGAAATAATTAATAAGCTATACATATAGAAATTTTTTACGGGACGGGCAACGTCGCCGGGTATCAGCTAGTTGATAATAAGGCAGGGGCATAGCCAGAAATTTCGTTCGGGGGGGGGGAACCAAAGTGATAGAACAATAGATTTGGCCATCTTTTTCCCTTTTTTCGGTCATTTCTTCGCATTTCGGGGGGAACCAGACACCCCCCCCCCGCTACGCTCTTTATATAAGGCATCATCATATTCAGGGCCTGATTAAGACGTTTGAAGGCCCTAAGCACGGGTGATTTTGGTGCTCCCCACTTCATAGGTATATATTAGTAAAAATATATTTCTCTCATATTGGAACTATCAATGAATTAAAACCATGAATTTTTTTTTCCCAAAGTAATGAACATCTGAGCCAAAATTTGTAATATGAATATTTCTAGATGCACATGGTGGGTGAGTGAAAAAAGTTTTTTGTTTTTTAATATTTTTTTCTCAATACATCTACATAGCGGAAAGTTCGGATGGGCGGCATATATTTCCAGTAATACGTCTTCAAGAATATGAGAGTGGAACGGAAGAAGGGTGGCGAAATTTGTACAGCCTACAGGCAGTAAAACCATAAATACACAGTGGCGGACGACTTTCGAGCACTTCCAGTACTTTGAGGCACGGGGGCGGCAAAATGCTGTTTGCCCCGGACGGCTGAATCATGTTTGCCCCGGGTGGCAAAAATCCTAGCTACGGCCCTGTCAGAAGGTGCTCGAGCACCTCAGAACTGATTCAGAAATCAAAATTCCTCATGTAAAGCTTAAGACGAGCGTCCACGGGCCTGAAACACTTTCGAAATGTCCCGGATCTATCCTAATGATGAACGAAACCAAAAGGCAAGATAAACAGTTAAAAGGAAAAAATTATGAAATTGCATTTTATTGCAGCTTCATATTATTTTAATTAATCATATTCCCATAGACATTAATGTGATGCATCAAATTTTTAAAATAAATTGAAGCACTGAACTAAACACTTATGACGAGTCGAGAGTGAAAAGTGATCTTCCCCTTTCAAAAATAAATTAAAAATATAAAAACCCCTTATATAAGGATAAGATTTTATTTTCCCCCTTTATTAGATCATGTAGATTACCTGAAGACGCATTAAATGGTCATGGTGCTTAAATTTATTTAGTTATTAATATTTTAAGAGAATTCGATCCGGCAAAACACATGTTAAGTATAGGGAAAAGAGCGGTTTGTTTGGGCTTACTTGTCAGCCCATAGGGTTGCTACAACGGCTTCAATTTTCCTGCCTGATGTCACCTCCTGTTATTCTTTCCTCCATGAGGTCTATACCTCTACTGGAAAGTTGCATTTTTTTACCTGACATCTCGTCTGCTTAAAACAATTCGAGTTCCTCAGTGTTAGTGTTAATTTCGTGTTTTTCGTAATTTTTTCTCGTTTTTTCCTTTCAACGTGTTTGGATTATTTTATACTTTACTAGTGGTACGGTGGTTATTTATTTTGATATTTCGTAAATTATTTTCGATTCAAAGTGAAATTTTATAAAGTTCGGACTCAAGATAAGGGCGGAACAGCTTCGGTATAGGGGACAGGTTGGCGATTTTCGGCGACTTTTTTTTTCGCGCCGAATAAGTCCGACGCCCCTTCATCACCCAATAGACATTACGAACGCCGAAAAAAAAAAAATCGCCAGCATAGAAAACAATATGAAAAATATCATGAAACACAAAAGAAATGGAAACATAAATAATAGCTGGATTGAGCGAGCATAAAAATGCCAAAACCAACAAGCATAATTATAATGGAATATCCAAAATAATTCCAATTAATCCGACACACACACTACGTCATATATACGGAAGGAAGAGAAAATGAAGAACTATATATTCTAGAAATCTTGATGAAGAACTATCCCAATGGTTTTTGAAAACACCGCGGCTATAAGGTGACGTCATTTGGAAGAAAAAAAGAGAGAGAATAGAATGGAAAAATAGAAAACCAGTTTGAAAATGGCAGTAAGACTACGCTGACCATATTTCTTCGAGAGAAATACGGGATATTGGGATTCCAAATACGGGAAAATACGGGACATTGCCAATTATCGCCAAAGACAACGCCAAAACCAAACAAAGTTGCCAAATATTGTTAAAATTACGGAAAAATCACAATGGCGGGAAAGATGCAAAGAAATTGCAGTGGATTAAAATGTATTCCACGAAAAAAAAAAACGTTCACCAAGGCAAATGTGGGAGATTAGTATTCTCATATATAGATGTAATTATCATAAAATAATTTATGAGTTGAATAATAATATCAATCTTTGACTTCAATAAAGAATAAAAATTCAAGTAGGCTTCGTGTAAAATACGGGAAAAACCGGGACACCTTTGCGAAAAAGTCGGGACGACCAAAAAAACAGAAAATACCGGGACTGTCCCGGGAAATACGGGACGTATGGTCACACTAAGTAAGACCCGTTTGAAAGACGTGCTAGGACCTCGGAGAAACAACAACCAGCGCCACTGCCTGGCAGAATTCTTCGAACATTCTGGAATAATGACAACCCAGCAGAACAACAAAGAACCAGAGCGCGCGAACGATGGAAACTTATTGCCGGGTCCGCTATACCGAAGCTGTTCCGAAAGAGGTAAGCTATGCACGCACATCAATTTGGCACAGGGAACTAGGAACTTTTCTAAATTATTACGTTTAAAACATGATGCTCAATGATGTTATATGAATTTTCAAAACGACTAGTAAAAATATCACCATCATATGTCTTTACATATTTATCTACGGTCTTGACAGTGCTGTCTTAAGGCATGGGTCCACCCGGGGCCTCACAAAAATGGGATCTGGTTGAGATTTTCGAAAATTTGCCTGGTAGGGCCTCAAAAAAATCATTTGGCCCGGGAGCCCATGATGCTCTTAAAACGGCCCTGCGTCTTGATATTAAGACAAAATCAAGAACAAGTAACCTTTTATTTACATCAGTAATTAGACAATTGGTTTCCTTGTTTCATGAAAATGAAGTGCCACTAAATTTACACTGTTTTTTTTTAAATCTTTTTTATACTCCTATCAGAAAATGCATTCAAGGATTAGAAAAAATTTGTTCATTAATAAAATTTACTTCGATTTTTTATAGTGTACTTAGTGCGCAGAGTATAATGTGTGTGTAAAAGGGTGTTCACTGCATTACACTTCTATGTACTGCACAGAAAGTAGCAATACAATTATTTTTACACTATCAGTGATATTACAAAATATCAATGTTATTGAATGAATTAAGGGAAAAATCTGGAGACGTTTAAAAATATATTGACGTCGATTTTGAACAAGATGAAAAAAAAATATTGTAGTGAATTTCAAAATGTCTTGAAAACATATTGCGATAGAGAGATATTTACCAGTTAAATAATATTATATTGAGATGAGTTTAACTTAAGAATAAAGGCATTTCTATGCAAGATTTGAAAAAAATAATAACGTAGAGTGATTTATATATATATATCTGTACCGAGTGCAATAATTTATAACGATTTATCACTGAATAATTTTTTAATCAGTATGCGTACAGATAACATTTTAAACAATAATGATGTCTCTGAATGATGTTACTAAATTAAGTAATGTAATTCAGAGATTATTATTCATTATAATGAACAACTTGATAAATTAATAATGAATGAATAATTTCCAACTAATTTGTCTCCGTTGCTCTTACCTTCATCAAAAAATGTACACGCTAGTGGTAATGCTTATGTGTAATGTACTTATGAGTAACCAGGTACCGGCTCTGAAAGGGGTGACAAAAAATTGCCAGCTTTGTATTAATGCACCTTTTTGTTACATAAAATAACATGTCAAATAATTTACATGGGCCTTTACAATCGCTAATTGCAGCAAATTGCGGCTGTACGGTGTGATGCTGTAATAATTTAGTATTATTGTGTGGTGCGTAGGGGGAAAGGAGGTGTTCTATCTCGTTTCTTTTGAGTTGTGCTGGTGCTTAAATAAACAAACTGTTGGTCCTGGTGACTCATCGTCTCATCTTTGCCACAAATATCATTTGCCCCAAGTCGTTCTGTGCAACAATATGATATTTTTAACCTAAACATACTAAAATTCAAAAAATCGTCAACGAATAAGGCAAATACCAGGAAATACTGAAAAATTACTTATGCATTTCGACATGCTATGGGTGTCGTCTTCAGAGGATAAAAATATCATGCTGACCGAGTCTCCCACTTGATTGGTTTCCAAATCTTCCATCTCGGTTGCTCAGCCGAAAGAAAAACTATACGCCTGTCCAAGTCAAATGCCGTGGGAAGAATGAAGCGAATCGCCTGCGTGTAAGTAAATTTGGTCAGTGTGATATTCTTATCCCCTGAAGACGACACCCATAGCGTGTCGAAATGCATAAGAAATTTTTCAGTATTTCCTGGTATTTGCCTTTTATTTGTTGCCTTATTAAAAAATTGTTTCCTCAGTAAATTTCATTTTATATTTTGGTGGACATGGGGGTTGACAAGTTAAAACTCTGAACCGGGTGCCACCAGATCTTATTACGCCACTGGCTCCATCCAGTAATATTTTACCAAATTAAAAAAAAACTTTTGCAAAGTTAGTTTCTTTAAATATTTCTTGGAAGAAAATAAATGATAGTAGTTTTATTTACGCTTGAAAATGTGTCTCATAACGTTCAATGTGATTCCAGAACGCACAATTAGTAGTTATATTGTGCATAAGGTAGACATGTTTTTCATTTGGAGTTCGGTGAGAGAATTTCAGTTAAAAAGGTAAATTGGTGAATCTTTGGTTAATTTTTTTAATTTAATGAGATAAGAAACAATAATTGAGAACGACGGAATAATGGGAAAATTATAAGGTCATTTTTAAATTTTAAGGTCACATTTTCATGTTTTTTTATGTCATAAATGCTTACATATTTTTAAGATTTTTAGGTCATAAAAATCTGAGCCTTACTGATAACAATAATTGAATGATAACTACATTTAAAAAAATCCTTTCTGCCAGTACGGTGAATATAAGTCCTGCTTGGTAGAAACCTACCGAACCTGAGGCAACCACCAATAGATGGCACCCTCATTTCCCACCCAACTCCACTAGTTAGAAATTGCTGTATGGCGATGTATGACCAGAGTTGGTGTGCGGTAAAGTAGTTTAAACCATTTTTTGATGCTTATGTCAAAAATCTAACCCTGGATAAAGATTTAAAAAATTTTAACTTTTATTTTTTATTAAAAAAAGACTTTTCTTTCGTCCTTCAAGCTAAAATCTTGCATTATTTTTTTCATTCAGTCATTATGAAGCTAAATATGTACCACAAATTACGATATTTTTATGGTTTTTTTCAATACATAATACGTTCAAGTCCCCTGAAAAAGTCTCTCGAAAAAAAGAAAGTCGAATCTATAGTCAACTGAAAGAAACAGTAAGAATTGAAGGAAAGGGATCTTTCTTTTCTCTTCTCATACATTGACTTCTACTTACATAAAACATATTGTAAAAGCAGCTAGATACGTACATGAATCACTATGGCCCAATCACCAAGAAGTATGGAAAAGTTTGTCAAACAACGAGAGGGAAAAAACACCCTCTAGCCTCTTACATAGTCTCCTACAGCCTGAATTCCTGCCCGTAAGAGGATTAGTACCCCCCTCCCGGGAAGCCTATGCGAATCAAGTCTGTACTTTAAGAACTCCCGGCTGTAAGGTGATTAGTGCGCCCAATCTCTGAAGCCCCTGCGTACCAAGTTCGGGTCACTACCCAGAGGATAAGAGCCCCTGTCTGTCTGGGTTTGTATGACCCATCTGAGAAGCTTCTGCTTAACAAGTTTAGATCACAACCCGCATTAAGCCCCCAGCCGTAAGTGGATTTTTATGATCTATTTTTCAGAAGCTCGTGCAAATCAAGTGCGGTTTTGCAACCCATATGTCAAGAATTCCTGGATGGTAAGTAGATTTCTGCGACCAATCTCAAAGTTCCGGTTCGGGTCGCAACCCACAATAACCCCCTCATTGCAACTGAATTATTATGACCTATCTCGGATGTCCATGTAAATCAAGTTTCAGTTGCATCGTAGCTTATGAACACTCTGGCTGCAAGTGGACTCATGCAACCTATATCAGAAACCCCTGCGAACCAAGTTTGGTAGCGACCCATAGGTTAAGAATAGCTGACATAATGATATGCAAGAGTACTCAACCTTCTGGAAAAAACGTGTTGCCGCCACTCAATTAGGTGATCTAAAACTGCCTTTTCTTAATTTATGTATATTATGTAAAATTTAATCTGTAAATGTGCTGCAGGCCACTTGGGTGATCAGGAACATAGTTTGGGGCCCCAGGTTTAAACAATATGTATTTGCTAATCAATCAAACATCTTTTCCCCTAGTCTTGGGTTGTGGTCTTTATAGGCTATGTGGAGGCCACATGTGAGCCAAGGCTCTGCTGGGTGCGTACGGGGTCCTGTGGCGGGTGATGGTGGCTATTTCTCCACTTCAGCCCACCTTTTCGGGGGTAAAAGGCAGTAAATCGTCAAGCGATAGGCCTGTGGGCTGTTGTTCTTCAGTTCAGTTCAGGCTCTCTATAGTGAATTTAGAGCAAGGGTGTTCATTTTTGAGTAGAGTGCGGGCCACTTTATTGACTTTTGGCTTGGGCCCCACCCTTTTCTAGTCAATTAAGTGATCTGAAAAAAAAAAAAAGATTTTTTGAGAGGTCAAATATTTCATTGCAGATAACACAATTTTTAGTCACTCACCGACCTGGTCCCTTGGCCTCTAGGTCACTCCTGGTCTGTTTTCTTGCTCTTTAGTTCATCCACTCGGTCACTGGCATGATTGGACAAAGTTTTAGCCACTGGATGATTGCGAACTTGCTCAGCCAATCTTTTAGTCGCTCACTGATCTGGTTCTTTTATTCTTAGGCCACTCTTTTGAAAAATGAATGCAAACTTGTACCTATCAGGAGGAGTATTACGACTCTATTACCTTGCGTTCCATGCACTGAAGCGTATGTTTTCATCCACTATCTATCCACTGGAAATGATGCCGGACAAATAAAACAAATGTATAAATCCATAAATTTTGTGTTTATTACAAATATTCATACTACCGGAAATTATTCTTTTATGTCTACAATGTACATCTCCAGTTGAACGTGTCTGTTTTTTTTTGTAGGGTTTGTCTATACAGAGAGTTAGATGAATGGCAAATATCTCATCGTTAAGCTCTGACTTACCATATTTTTACCACTTTTTTCCATGACATCATCGAAAATTTCAGTAATGTTACCTGATTATTTTCCTCCATATTTGACTACAATAAAATCCTCAACTCTGATGTTGGGTCTATTTTGTTCTTCATCAATCTGTTCTGTATTAGAAGTTAGACAACATGCTTATCTTTCATCTCTTAAGGTGCATTGGCATTGACTTCAGAGACTTCTGGCCTGAAAAGGTTGTCTTCACTTTTCTGTCTCTTATGTGACTTATTTATCTTTGGTTCTACTGTGATTAGTACTACTGGTTAAAGCCCCCTCAGAATCAAACTCTTTAAATAGCCACCTACTGATATGACTAATTATTTTTTGGCCCAAAATTTTACCTCCTACTTTAGCAACCGGTTTTCTGATGGACAGGAGGTATCTACCAACCATTGTAACACTGTGATAAATAGCCAGCTAAAGGTTTTCAACATTTCTTAAGCTGTGAGTCTTTGTCTTTTCCATTCATTAAAGGAAGAGCGCCTCTAACATATGATTCAACTCACTTGAGCATAATGCTCATCTTCAAATACCACTTGGGTATGGTTAAGGAGTGGACTAAAATCATGTTAGTATAAAATCTTGAATGAGTATCGAACATTATTGAGGTGCCTGAAAGACAAAACAGGTTGAATAACCTGCCCAATCGCACTAGATTGAGCTACGGTTGATTCACTTACAAATGGAAATTTTGTTATTGATCTTATATTGATTTTGTATTGATCTTCCGACGTCTATATTAAAGTTATTCACATGTTCTCGTTGTGTAATAATTAACATTTTATCATATCTTATTTAGGACTGAACAAGATACAGCCATGCCAAAGTCTAGCTCAAGCAGCTCCAATGAAGAAAATGCTGCAGTTTCATCCAATTCAAACTTGAAAGGCAAGACAGAAACAATATAAATTATATTATGATTATTATGACACTATAAATATAGATATTCATTTCATAATCATAGTTATATCTTAGTTCATAGTCATATCTTAACAAGATTGCAGCATGGGCAAATGAATGGAGCATGACGTTTAGCGTAGATAAGTGCATGGTCGCTCATTTTGGTTCGAACAACCCACGGTTCTCTTACGAGTTGAATGGTGGCACTATCCCGGATGCAACTAGAGTCACCGATTTGGGAATTCTCATTGACGAGCGACTTAAGTTTTCTGAACATTGTTCAGCGGTTGTCAAAAAAATGAATAGAATGCTTGGTCTCATTTTCAAAAAGGTCTCTTCGCGTTCTCCTAAAGTCATTCTCCCGCTTTTTCGAGGCTTAGTTCGTCCTGGACTGGAGTATGCTGTAAGGTTTTGGAGACCATACCTACAGAGGGACATAGACTTGGTTGAAGGGGTGCAGAGAAGAGCTACGTGTGTCCTTATTGGCACACAGGGCTTGAGTTATGAAGAGAGACTTCATTTTTTGAATATGTTTACATTAGATGAATGCAGGTGTCGAGGAGATATGATCGAAGTGTTCAAAATTTTCAATGGGATGGATAGGATGGACCATGAACTTTTAGTACACCGCCAATCGACTGCTTTTACAAGGGGACACCAGTATCGATTGGTGAGGGACAATGCAAGGTTATGGTGTCACAGGGAATTTTTCTCTAATAGGGTTGTTAATAAATGGAATAGCTTACCCCCGGAGGTAGTAAATTGTAACACAATTGACACGTTTAAAAAGAAATACGAGAAACATGTTGGGGTAAATCGAGAAGCTATCCATTCTTAGAATAAGACAACCATAAGTATTCTTTATGGGCATTGCATAATATTTTATCATGTGTATATATTGTTTGTAATTTGTGTTAATTGCATTTTTAATTGGGTTGCTGTATTTTTGAAACATATGACATCCATATTTTTATGGGCATCTTTTTATCAGCCACCTCGTTGGGTATTTTGCCTGTTGTGGCGTTGTATTTGTATAGTTGCTTTGGTCACAGTTCTTTCCGTGAACTACATTTCAATTCACTGTGAGTTTCAGTAACTGTTCATTTCTCATTGATTTGTAATTTTCCGCCATCTCAGTAATAATTGGAGATTTCCAATAGCACTGTTTTTATTCACAAATCGGTGATAATCCGTATATTTCAGATCACAGTTTCCCATATTTTTCGCAATGAAATATGATACCCCCCCAGTCAAACTGAATGTTTTTCTCCCTGAAATGCTATTTCGCCTTTATGTCTTTATTTCCCTACTCTTTAGCATTTTCAACAACAATTAGTGAATTTGCTGTAAATTTCATTTTTTTGGCTACAATTAGTGATACTCCATATTTAATAACATAACTTATCGTCTGTGCTTAATGATACAGTACATAGTATGAAGGTTTAATTTTTATTATGAACCCATAATATTACTAACATTTATTACAAAAACTTGCGTTTCCTTCAGTAGAATTAAAATCACCAATTTCTCTCTCTCTGCCTCCGGACCACAGGTTGAGAAACACTGGTGTATATTGTATAATATGAGTAACGTGTACAGGTATTATAAATTATATTGTGAATGTATGCATAGAGTATCGTGTCTGCTTTTATGTGGTTATCTTTATTCATTTCTATTCTTACTTGTTTTACGGTTTTTGTGCACATCTCGTTTTTTCAATTTTTCTCCAATCGTGCTTTTGTAGTTAAAATGTAATGATATATTAAATAAACGAGTCTGATCTTGTGTATGGCTGGAATCATTGAAAATAACTTTTTTTTTTATTTTAAACAGATAAAGGCGCGATTGAAAGATCCAACAAAAGGAAGGTAAAATTGTTTAATACACTTTTTTGTTCAAATTCATCTTTGTAAATGATTATCGTTTCTTTCTGCCTCATTGTCGCGTTGTTTCAATCAAAGAATGAATTTTCCCCCTCTCTAGGTGGATAGAAATCAAGAAGTGATGGTGACAGAAGACATGAAAGCCAACATTGATTCCCTGTGCTTCCAGTGCTCAGTGTTGGATCTCCACAATAGCAACGTGCCAGATAAATGTACTTCAAGACAGGTACTATAGAAATAGGGCAACTTTGTCAACTGTTTTAAAACCAGTTTAAATCATCCAAAAAGACACAAAAAAAATAGATTAGTTAAACTGTGAAGCACCTTATATATTAGTGTTTACTCTTTATTGTAAAGAAATGCACGAAAAATATTCAAGATTTAAAATTCACAAACTATTTCAAAGAAATATGTCCATTTTGTCAGAAAAGGGTAATTTATCAGTTTTCTTATTAAGGCCAATTACGTGCACGATGTCGTGTATATTAAGTTAAGCTTCATCAAGTATGTTTGAGGAGTAAAAAAAAATCACTTTTCCTCTGTCAGTCCTATATATGACAACCTGAATTCCCGTCTCCATAGAATTGAGTGTGTTTACCAACATTATGCTTCTGTATATCCACTTCTGTATATATACTTCTATGGTATACGTAGGAAAAAAAAAAAAAACTTTACCACAACAAACATTTAGAGTTGTGGGTGTTTAACTGATTCAGTGGTGGAAGTTTTCAACTCTCACTTCTGGAATGGCGAAGCTTCTTATCTCTAAGTAGTGCTATCCCCCTCCCATTATGCAGGACAACCGAGGAGGCGTGGTTGGAGGGATCCGTCAGAGTGATAGGTTGTCTATGCCCATTAAGTGATTCTCTATTCTTTACTAATACACACTCAATATCAGTACTTTTTCTTTTGTTACAGTATTGGTTATTTTTTTTTCTCCCTGTCCTGCTCACAGAACACATTTAGAAAAGTTAATTTTTCTTATTTCCGTGAAACCTCACTGATACGACACTCGAAAGATATTTTTTCAAGTATTGTTTGGAAATGTCTACACTCTAATGTTAAACTGGTGCTTCTCGATATAGCGATAAACCCTCTACAGCGATATTTTTCCTTGTTCCGCAGAGTATTGTTATATTGAGGTTTCACTGTGTATATACTGTACTTTTTTCACTCATTTATTTTATTGGTGAAAAGAATCGTTTATTGGCTCCACAAAGCAACATTGTAACGGGGATTACATAAAACAATGGGTTTTTTTTTTCTGTTCAAGTATCCAGTGTCTAAATTGTCCGAAATTTAATTTATTTCTTATTATGGACTATCTAGAATACCCAGTGCTGCCCGAGATTTCTGGGAGAATTGAAAAAGTGGTAAACCATTACATAGCATATGCTTGTCTGAAATTCATTGTTTGAGAACCAGGGTAACCAAAGTAAACATTCCGAAAGTGATTGTTGAAGCCCAGTAATCATTGTTGCCCGACAGTTTTTTTGCCCATTTCAGGCATTTGCCCAGCTCTGACGAACTTTTAAAGTAGTTCAAGTCAGGCCCCATTTTGTATATACCCAAAAAATTTGGCGACGATGGATAAAAATTTCTAGATTTGTATATATAGAGAACATACACACACAAACACAAATAAATTTCATATATATAGATTTAACTGTTTTTCAGCATTTTTCTACAGGATTTTAATTACTTTTTATGAAGTTTTTTTTCCAAACGATATTCAGTCTACGTAGTTTTACAACTTGAAAATCGCAATTCCTTCTAAATTTTGCTCTATCACAGACGTCAATATAAACTTCATATGTATCGTTAAATCTATATATTTTGTATTATATATTATCTATCGCGTTGCATGTGACTTATATTTCTAGTCTTTTGCGATATGCAGGGTAGTATGAAAGGCAATGGTTCGCTCTGTGTGTGTGTCGACACCGCCCATACTATCGTTATAGGCAGCGACCGCAGCAGGATTCCTTACCACGGTTCCCTTCTTATTTTGCATATCCACCAGTTGTGGACTGTGCTTAGATTGCACACAACGATATATCCTGCCTTCTTCAGAAAGCCTAATCCAAAATATGAAACTTTGAAAATATATTCTTTTCGATATATTCTCTGGTATTTATCAACATAATATTGGTAGGCTGTAACTATGGTTCTATAATTTTTATTTACCTGCATACTTCCAACTTGGTACTAATATGTCTTGGCATCTAAATGACCCTTAAAACAAACAAGAGAAACGCATGATTTGAAAAAAGTATGCAAGTGTTAGAGAAAATTATAAAATTCTAAGTTGGCAAATTTGGCTCATTTTCACCATGCTTCCTGGTGCAACATAGACGAGTAATATTATTAAACCTCATAAAATTTACATCTAAAAGTGATTTTGAAAGAAGATTATATGCTGTGTCAAACAAATCAAGTAGTTTTTACTTGGTAAATCTTGGTTACAAAGGTAAACCTTTGAATGAATGGGCAGGGTGAACACATGCAGACTACCAAAAACTCCCATTCTACAAGTCGAAAACAAAAACACAGATAAAGACCTGTAAACAAGTGGTGAGGTTGAAAATGTGCTGAAAGGCTATTGTTCAATGTCTGCTCTATGTGATGAAAACATTGGTGCCCTGTTGTCACTGTGTGCAGCAGCAGTTCTCAACCTTTTTTGACTCGTTGAGCCCTTTCTGGTATATGATTTCTATGATGGAGCCCCAATGGTCTATTTTTATCTATTCATCGAAGTTGCTGATTTATTTTTTTATTTAAAAATATTTATAATTTTTTCCTTCAAATTTACTTTTTTTTTTATTTTCCTCGAGCGGCAATGGAGTCCCTGGGAAGTGCACACGGAGCACTGGTTGAGAACCGCTGGTCTACAGTATCATTGAAATATGATAACAAAAGTGCATCGTTCTCATCAAAAAAGAAAAATGTTGTTTGAAATTTTTGTGTTATTTTTTTTAATTTGACTATGGACCAGGTTCAAGATTCTTCCTCATTTCTTTTCTGGTGGCTCAATTTTTTTGGTAAAAACTTTCTTTGCAGATTATGCAGAGATCAAAAAAGATCACCAAGAAGTTGGAGATCATTGGAAATGAATTTCGAGGTAATGAATGCATATGTGAGGTTCATGTGTTTTTTCCGATATTACATATGTAAGCTCTAGTGCACTCAAGATGGTAACAATAGAGCAAATAGTCGAGTAAATTACAATTCTTATTTATCTTCATTGTAAATCATATTGATATCCTGTAGATCACTAGGTGCTCTCAAGAGCCGTGAGGCACACTTTGAGAACCACTGCTCTATGGTGAATAGGAAAAAATCCCCAGAGAAAGTACAATAAGCCTTATTATATAAACTGAAGAGCCAAAAAAACTGGTACAGGCATGCGTATGCAAATAAAGAGATATGGAACCAATCAGAGTACTGCGCTGCGGTCGGCAACGCCTATTTAACACAACAAGTGTCTGCCATAGTTGTTAGATTGGTTACTGCTGCTACAATGACGGAAAAAGATCATGCAAGAACAGGGCCAACGATGACTGACGAGAATCATTAAACGTGACAAACATGCAACCCTTCCGCAAATTGATGCAGATTTCAATGCTGGGCCATCAACAAGTGTCAGCATGCGAACCATTCAATGAAACATCATCAATATGGGCTTTCAGAGCCGAAGGCCCACTCGTGTACTCTTGATGACTGAACGACACAAAGCTTTACACCTCGCCTGGGCCCGACAGCACCGACATTGGACTGGAAACACGTTGCCTGGTCTGACAAGTCTTGGTTCCAATTGCTTCGAGCTGATGGACGTGTACGGGTATGGAGACAACCTCGTGAATCCATGGACCCTACATGTCAACAGGGGACTGTTCAATCTGGTGGAGGCTCTGTGATGGTATGGGGCGTGTGCAGTTGGCGTGATATGGGACCCCTGATACGACTCTGACAGGTGACAGGTACGTACGCATCCTGTCTGATCACCTGCACCCATTCATGTCCATTGTGCATTCCGACGGACTTGGACAATTTCAGCAGGACAATGCGACACCCCACACGTCCAGAATTGCTACAAAGTGGCTCCAGGAACACTCTTCTGACTTTAGACACTTCCACTGGCCACCTAAATCCCCAGACATGAACATTATTGAACATATCTGGGATGCCTTGCAACGTGCTGTTCAGAAGAGATCTCCACCCCCTCTTACTCCTACGGATTTATGGACAGCCCTGCAGGATTCATGGTGTCAATTACCTCCACCACTACTTCAGACATTAGTCGAGTCCATGCCACGTCGTGCTGCGGCACTTCTTCGAGCTCGCAGGGGCCTTACATGATATTAGGCAGGTGGACCAGTTTTTTTGGTTCTTCAGTGTATATTCTTTAGGAATTAGATTCATGATTTTATCACCACAAACTAATATGCTTTATCATAATTCTCTGGTAATCTCCACGGTTCCCAAAGTAAGAAAAGGCCTTCTCTAGGTTGGAGAACCTGATACAAAATTGAGTTTTCCTGAATGTACTGTCTGCTATCGAGAGTTTCTGCTTACGGGGAGTGAAATACATTAACGCCCTATACCACAGGACCGGGCATCGCAGAAAAGCGTCCATTATTAGGAGTTGGCTATTAATGGGGCATGTTTGTTGAGGTTCTACTGTAGCAGAGATTTCCCAGAGCACCAATGGGCTGTTTTAAGTTTGATCCATAATTATCTTGTCTTTGAGTGAATTTCTGAGTGGAGGTGGAATCATGAATACGTTAATGTAAATGTGTGGTAAAAGCATGGCCATTATGCATAATAACTGATTTATCATAATCAACATAACATACATTATGAAAAAAAGAATGTTACTTTTATACAAAAAATTGACACGTTTTTAAGACAAACTTGTCAACAGGTTTCGGCTCTACAATGGAGAGCCGTCATCAGGACCTCGTGGTCAGAAATCACATAAATGAGTCGTGGGGGGGGTGATGTTTATGTCTGGTTGTCTGGAGAGTTCGCCTTTGTATTTGCTGAGTCCGAGTGGTCTTTGGATGTGAATTGAGGCACCATCTGTTGCAAAGTGTTGAAAATTCTGTTTCGACTGAGGTTAATAAAGCCTGTCCAAGCTGACGAAATAGGTGCCTTGTTTCTTCCATCATTAACGAGGAAATCCTGGCATGTTCTGACGTGCCAATTGTCAATTTTTTGTATAAATTAAAACCAGGCAAAGTTCTAATTTTTGTGGTAAGAATGTTACTTGTTTGTGAACTTGATTAATTGAAATTATTTATATATTTTTCTTATTCTTTTTTTCTGAAATTTTGTGTAGCACCAGAGGAGAAGCAATCAAAAAAATCGAAAATTTCCAGTTGTTCGCAGGATGTCCAGCATGGGGATTTTGGAAATGTGAGGAATTTTTCAGTTCTTCCTACTTTTACATGCAAAATAGTTTTTTAATCTTACGCTTTATTTTTATTCATTTTAGTTTCTGCAAGATAATTTAAATACAGGATGTTTCAAAAAGAATCATCCAATTTACAAAAATCATAACTATTCAGCTTTTAATTCGTTTCGATCGAATAATGTATAGGTAGAAAGAGGGAAATTTTGAGTATCATGCAGTTGCTGACAGGTAGCGCTAATGCTCTTCCATTTACCGCCACTTCAGTGTTTGTCAAGATTGGCTTTTCCCACAGTTAGAAACAGATTCAGTCTTCATTTTCTAGCAGGACGGGGCGCCACTACATTGGAGATTGAATGTTCAAGAACTTTTAAACAATCATATTTCTAAACGATGGATCAACCGTATGGGACCTGACGATTCAGTTAAACATCACTGGCCTCCAAGATCACCAGACCTCACAGTGTGCGATTTCTTCTTGTGGGGGTTTATAAAAGACTCCGTTTATGTGCCTCTCCTTCCAGCTACATTAGTCGAACTGAAGATACGCATAACAGCAGCAGTGGATGCAAACATGCTCGCAAAAATTTGAGACTAATTTGACTACCATATAGACATATGCCGTGCATCCCAAAGTGGACATATTCAGCACCTTTAATTTGGTTTGCACAAAAAGCTTTGATTGACTATACAATATAAAATTAATCTTAAGTGTCTATGTTCAATATTTTTTATAATATACATATTTCAATTAATTATTAATTAGCATATCAATAATTATTACAAATATCATGGTGATTCTTTTTGAAACACCCTGTAATTTTTTTCTGTATTCTATTTAATATTATGTTTTCATGTTCTTACAGCTCATCCATCTCGTTCTGGATGATAGATGCTTAATGAAACCTGATGCTTCGCTCCAGAAATTGGTTGAAACTGCTGATAAATGTAAATATTGTCAGATTATTTCTAATATAAATATATTTAAATTGTGCATGTTAAACTATATGTGTTTGATTAATAAAATTGGAATAATAAAATAAGAGAATAATTGTTCACTTACAGCCCAGGCGGGATTTTTTGGCAAAATGGGAGGAAAATTGAATTTTCTTTTTCCACAACTTCAAAATATGTAACTTAAACATATTTGTACAACAGGGTAGGTTAAGAAAAAAAAAAAAAAAAATGAAGTTTCCTTTTCAAATTGCTATAGTGCAGAAAAGTTGCCTCTTTTAATAAGAAGAAAAACAACATAAAAAATTTTAAGATCAGTTGATATCTTCCAGTCGTGCATAGTACTTAAAGATTATGAAAATTGAAAAAATTGAAGATTTTTCTTAATTTTTTAATATTACTTAAAATTTGACGATCGACATGCAAAAGTTTGTTACGCTTATTTTATGGTTCAATAAAGTAAAATAAATTAAAACATCATTGATATTTCAATGTTTATTGGTTGCGCAATGTGTTCGAAAAACTGGAATTGACCAAATTTTTGCAAGTTTCACTGTGTAAAAGTTAGACTTTAAACGTGAACACTTGGAAAAGAAACAATAGAAGAAACTGTAAACCAGTAAATCCTAGTCAATTTCGGTAACTATAATGTAAAGGACATACACTCTCCTACTTTGGATGGTTGATTGGATAGAGTGTAGGTGGAACTCAATGTGCAGCCACCTCTTCATGGTAAATTCTGGGTAATTTTGTTCTGACAAAGCATGTGAAGAGCTGTACAATGAAACTTGCAAAAATTTGGTCAATTCCAGTTTTTCAAACACATTGTGCGACTGGAGAAACTGGAGAAACCGCGAGACACCCAGGCTCTGTCGCAAGAAGCAACGTAAGCACTTCGCCCATAGCTGCCAAGTCTCCCGAATTTTTCGGGAATCTCCCGAATTTTAGCTTCATCGCTCGACCTCCCGAAAAGTTCTTAAATCTCCCGAATTTTTACGAAAATCACAAAAATCCCTAATTGTCCCTTAAAATTCCCTACTTCATTAAAAAAAATCCCCGCTTATAAAAACAATCCCTAAGGAATTTCTTGTGGGGCATGAAGCCTCTTTTTTTTCCCCTTTCGAAATGACGTCACACGTCGTAAATGGGGAAATTCCCTTTTTAAGGAAGTTTTACAAACCCTCTGATGGTAACAAGAAAGTTGTTTGTCTTATCGTGCAGGGAAATGGCTTAGCAGCCAATAGTCCTGGATAATAATTGAAGATTATAGTCACGCACATGTGGTCAAAATTTCTTTTGTTATAACGTGCGATATAACAAAACACGAATACTGATAAGCAAAAACATACTTAATCAATTTTAAAGATACTTATTCCGATGAATTTCCTTTCATCAAACGTTCCAGAAGAGGGCCGACTTTTCCTTTTTGTACAAGTTGTGTTACGGACATAAACATCAGTCATGGTGGAAAGAGTGACATCATCACTCATGTGAAATGAAAAAAAAGACAAGCAAGTGTCACAAAAAGTCAGTGTTCTTCAAAAATTGACGGTGTTTTCCTTCATCTTCCGATGATTTTGGGGTCATTCGCGCAGAATGTTTGTTCACAGCGTTTCTGATTGAACACAATATTTATTTTTACATCATTGAAGTTTTGGCCTCCAATTTCACTTGTTTTTTGCCTAGGAATTTTATTCCCAAGTGTTTAACTTCCATGTGTGTAAAATCCCTATTTTAATTTGACTTCAGTAGGGATTTTATTCCCTACACTTTAACTTTTATGTTTGGAAAATCCCTATTTTATTTGGAAAAATCCCTATTGTATTTATTAGGGAATGGTTTTAGCATAAAATACGGGTTTGCGCGAAAATCTCCCGAATTTTCATTTTCAAAAGTTGGCAGCTATGACTTCGCCCCCCCCCCCCGGAGGGGGGGGAAACAGGGCATCTCCGGTAAAACCAAAATTTATTGATACGTCAAAGATTACATATAGTGCAAAGAAATAAAAAATTATGTAAATCGAAGAATCAAATTAATCAAGTTAAAGTAAAGTGCAACGGGCACGGATAATAAATAATCATGGAAAGTTGTATAAAAATCGTATCGCAAAAGGCGCAATGAGAAATTTGATTGATCAAGGATTGTATCAAATGACAAGAAGGGCAGAGCACCTCATTGCACTCCGGCAGTTCAATACAGTCAGTCTAATTTCTCCGAGACGTCATTAATTAGGTTTGGGATTCATCCTGCTCCTCGCTCGCAAACAGTACCACCAGCGCACTGTCAGGGTGAAGACGCGGCGATCTCCTTAACGGCGCTGGTATCGAAGTTGCAGGAGCTGGAGGAGACGGATCCCTTATCTTCTCGGGATGTTCCTCAAGGAATTTCACCATTTTTCTTATCTTTTCCTTTGATTCCTCTCGACGTAGTATGCCAAGCATCCATGGTCTGTGTAGATGGGCAGTCGGCGAACGGAAGTGATAGGGTGTCGTTTCTGGACAGCATGTGGCGTAGTGCAGGGGCGTGCCAGGCTCAAGACAAGAGCATTTATCGCTGGCAATCACTTTAAAGCGATGTAAGGTTGCCGGGAAAGGCCCATGACCGGTGACAAATAAGATGAGCTCTCGTGACCAGCCCCTGTTCCTAGTATCTACTTTCTTCATAACTTCATGAGTTGATCTTCCTGACGCCTCTGGCATATCCCAATGCAATTGCCAATTTGCTATCATGTCCCTCCAGAGGAGTGATTTTGCGTGAGAAGCTGGATATAAGAGTTCGTCGTAAAAGACTCCGCTATTGGTCGTCCGGTAATGGTGCCTGAATTTTTTTTTCTCCAAATTTTTCAGACCCCGCAGAAAATGTAACCAAAAGTGTCCTGATAAGTCAAAAATAAAACCTTTCAGCTATGTAACCAGAACCAGTTTTTTTTATAATTGAACCCAAATTTTCTGGAGCTAAAGTCTCATGCTTCTCTTTTTCTTCAATTCTTCACTGTTACAGAATATCCCTACTTCATTAAATTAAATTCTGAAATATTTTTAAAGGAGCAGTGATAATATTAAAAAATGATCCGGCTAAGAGGAGAAGATAAGTCATTCTGAGGATTCATTACTCTGGAGGTGTTTTCCACTTGTCCAAATTAGCTATTTTTGGGAACTTAAAACCACAGAATAACTTGAATTGTCATTAAACAAATGTCAATAACATTATTATATATTAATATCACTTTATACAAGAAACCTGTCATGTATAGCAACAGACCTACAGAATGCCTTCATCTGGCTGACAATTTTAACAGGCAAATTTTTTGGGTCGGGCTGATATTATCAGCATCTTGAAAAATCAAGCTAAGGCTTATTTTCTGCTTAGGTGTTATTTTCACATAAGAAAAACTATAGTTTTTGTTCTGTTTCAATTGAAGATGTTGGTTGCCAATGTTCAATTCAAGAATCCCACAGTTATTTTCTTTTCATTATGAGATAATGTTATTTTTGTCTCTTGATATTTCAGTTATGAAAGTGATGTACCTGTATAAAACTTATAAAAAGTATTGCAAAAACATGTAAATATTTTTTGAATGAAAATTCAGTTTACATACATTGATTTACTTCTTCACAGATGCTTCAATTTATTTATACAAGGATTTGTGGGTGTGTGTGTGTGTGTGAAAAATTATTGTGTATTATAAATAAATTTCTGTAGGTACGCTTATCACATATATCAGGTATATTTTTTAAACTAAGGTCCATGGTTACAATTTTCTGTTTGCGATTTCTTGTAAAATATTTTAATATGTGGATCTCATACTTAAATGCTTACATGAAAAAGGTAGAAGAATTATAAAAAGGGTGTTTGTGATTCCAAGAAATTATTTATTATCACATTTTTGTTAAAAAATATTTCAAAATATACATATTCTAAACACTGCATTATGCACCAATTTTCGGAATACATAAACTAAGCTCAAACTAAAATTTTAACCTGAAAGTAACACATTTTCTTCGAAAAACAAACAATGTTCCCTATAAAAAAACCCATTTTCCCCAAAAAATACCGTTTGTTAAGCTAAAAAACCCAGCCCGGGGGGGGGGGGGGGGGGGGAATGGGTATCTACCCGGGGAGCAAATTTGACAACCCTGCCACAGTGGTGGTCGTCTAAAGTTGGTTTTCTGTGCTTCCCAACTTCAAGGCGCAAATGCAAGCCGATCTGCCCGTTAAAAAGTCTCTCCACAGAGAGCAACAGTCCTGCAAACAGTGCAAATATTCAGTCATTATGTTGGAATAATATCATTCCCCCCCCTTCTACTGTGTGTATTCATGTTCTTTCCCCATATACGTAACTTTTCCCTCTTAAGGGGATTTTCTTTTTTCCCTCCACTTGACTGCTGCTGTATGATAGTTATTCTCTTTGCTTGTATTAAATGTCGTTCGTCTGACTACACGTGTGTTTCGTTTCTCTCTCGTCTGCGTCTCTTTCCCTTCCATACTCTGCCCGCCCACACATTACACTTCACTCACTTCACTTCTGAGATATATATGGCAGCACTGAAAAAATCACACAACACTAGATACGCACACAGACTGTTAGCTACATATACTTACACTTCCGGCACAACTCACTAAGTAGTAAATTGCCCATAGCGTAGTAAATTGCCCATTACCTGAGTTGTGCTCGGCTTAAAAAAAAAAAGTCTTAAAGCAACAAGGAAACAATAAGATACATCAAGGGCACCTCAAAATGAAACCTGTCAACTTCCCCATGAAGATGTCTATCTACCGCCCCGCTCTGGGTTACTCGGGTCTTGTGTGTTGGGAGCACTGGTGATATATACATAAATCTTGGTACATACACACAACTTGGTCCCAGTGGGTCAAACCATTCTGTATGGAGTAAAATGAAAAACCCAAAATTGTAACCAATTTGCATCACCGATTGTCGTTGCATAGAAACAGGCACTTTAACTCTATAATGCCCAGATCGGCCGAGCAGGTTAATGCCCGTAACCGCCTCAAGTCAGCCCAGCCAGGGGGGATGTATGTTTTGGTAGGCTTTTGTCACCAACGGGGAAGAAGATGAAAGCTGTTGTCAGGGGTGGGAATGGAAAAGATAAATGTAATGCCCTATCAATGGGATTTTAAAAGCTGATGTAGTAGAATGTTCCTTGAGAATGGACCGATTATATCCAAGCAAAGTTACTGTCTTCCATAGAAGGAAGTGAAAGTTTATTTTTGTTCGTAATTCGTAACAATACGGTGTTGGCGACCTTTTTCAAAAAGACACTAGAAAATAACCAGAATATATAATCACTTGGACAATTTTTTTCCTTCTGATACCAAATTTTTCTCATGTGCTAAAATAATTTTAAATTTGTGTGAACAGTTTATAACCCGAGAGTAAAACTATTTAAATTGAAGATAAATTTTATTAAATATACTTGTCAGGTGTGATTGATTTCTGCAGTAATTAAAATACTTAGAAAAACACAAGATATTATTAACCAAAAAAAAAAAAAGGAAATTAAAAAATGTCTTATGCAGGTCTGATGGAAGATTTTTCACAAATTCTGTAGATTGTTTCTTTTTTTAATGTTATTTTTCCAAAAAACTGGGGAAAATTTTTTTTCTCTTGCGCAGTTTCATGGAAACATGCATATATGCAAAACTACACATTCATAAATACATGTATTTCAATTTTTTTTATATCATTAATGTTTATAACACTAATAAAACACTCCGATTCATCACAACACCGTACTAACCGGGCTCAATTTATTTGACACGGTGTGAAAAGCTTTACTCAGACCTGCCAACTCTCCCGATTTTTCATCCTTCCTCCCGCTCTCCGGATTTGTTAAAATTTCTCCGGATTTTGGCAGAAAATTAGATTTTGAATTCACGTTGTCGTGGGGTCAATGATTACCGTAGTCGTTAGGGAAAACAGCCATAGAGAACAGCCGTGGTCATTTCCATCGAGCAGCCGTTAAAAAAAGTCTCTGTGACCGCATTTAAGCAACTGGCAAAGACGCGACTTCGTTTTCGTAGCGTTTATCGGCAATCATTTATCAGGGGCATGACCTTGGTTGCCGAAATTCCAGTATAATCGTTATTGTATTCCATTAACAGCCGTGCGGTAAACGTGTTTTTTCGTCCGCAGCTTTGTAATTTGAATTTTTTTTAATAGTTTCTTCCAATTAAACATCTTCGGAAAGAAAATATAAAACTTTAAGCTATATACAGCTAAATATAAAGCTTTTAAGAATTCATATACCCAAGATTATCAATCACTATCATCCAGGAAAGGAAACACTTATACTTTATGAACATTATGTAGATGTGATTTCTCTATTCTGCATGGAAAGACTGACATGCAATTAAATTCTTCTCTTGGGGGGGGGGGGGTGTGAAGAATGTAACTTTTTCATAATAAAAAAAAAAAATTCGAAATTTTTTTTTGATCGAGACTATGAGTGTCGGGGGGGGGGGGGTACCCCCCTCGGGAGAATCTACGGATTTCTGGATTTCAAAAGTTGGCACGTCTGTTCACTTGTTACCATTTCTCTGATCAAAGAATTTTAGACTAGTGGAAATATAATATTAAATAAACTAAATTAATTGAACAGTGTTTGCAATCACTTCGTTACAGTCGATGCGTAAAATATAATAAAAGAAAATATAAAAAAAAAATTTTGTACACCACCCCCCATAACAAAATGCCAGTTGCTCAAAGTTTTCCCCCAATTTAATCTTTTATATATTTTTTTTTACATAAATTTACTATAGAGGGGTGCAAAAAAATCTCAGCCTTGGGCGCAGGATATATATGACAGCCACGATCTCTAGTTCTTTTCAGACTTGGTCAATTTAGCTCTGGAAAATTCAAAATTGTATAATAGATGTCTTCATGACTTTTCTTATAAATATGTGGGGGGTCATTAAAAAAGTATGCTTTTGTTTCATGATGTTTTATAGTCAAAATCAATGTTTTACAACCCGTGGTCCGCGAGTACTTTGCAAGGGGTTCACAGGATCATTTTCAATTTTCATTTACTACCATTGCAATGAGTGACACATTTTTACTGTAAAATTGCAGTTAATTTTATTTTCATGTAATGCAAATTATTAAAAAAAATACATTTTGCCTTTTTTACGGGAGGATGGTGTCGAAATTGACCTTTGCAGAGCATTGTTCTCTACTACGAAGGTCTGCAGAGCACTGTTTTTCACTACAGGGGGTCCACGCTCCTGCAGCATCAAGGTTGGGAAATACTGGTCTTGATGTTGTAATAATTGTTTCACGAGGCATCAATTTTTTTTTTCTAAACATTGCCATCTTGCTGATTCATATTTCAGTCACTAGCTCCCTAGAATAGACCCCACAATTTTATTTCTTCTGGCATTTTTTTTTATGAAGCACTCGTTATATGATATACCAAGGGAAAACCAACTTAGTTTGGCCCAAAATAATAAGAGAACTTAGGTTAGTCTGGTTTTCTCATGGTATATTGTCTCACTCAAAAGGTAATTTTACTCTACTCTATATATGTACAAATTTAGATGTAGCTATTATATATCGGTCCCATTAGAAACCGAAGTAATCAATGTCGAATAAAAAAATAAAAATGTTGATTTTGAGCATCATTGTTGTTCATTGTTTATTAACTTTCGTACAATTTTAAGTGATTTCTTCAACTACTGAATTTGAGTTTTTTGTAATTTTGTTTTCGCTCTTTGTGTATGTTTGTTTTTTAGCAAAACATACACACACCAAGAAAATGAAAAGTTTCTGCCAAAAAAGTAAAATAAAAATCAGTAAAACTGAAAGAAAGACCATGTTATTTTCGCGGATTTAGTGCTTTTAGAAAGTTCTGGTTTCTGCACCCAGCTGGGCTTAAAATTAGTGATAAGAACACAAGAATAAATTTTGAATAAACACCACTTCTTGTCCCTCACACTTTGAGCCTCTGATCCACTTGACTGAAGAATTCATTTACACAAAGTGAATAATAGACCATATGTATAAGGAGATAAATAAATACAGGTGAATTCCAAGAAAAATTGGCTTTGCATATACTACCTCAATATATGAACACTGACAACAATAGCAGAAGAATTTGGGTAGTGGCTCACTTTGGTTGTTGCTTTGTAGCGTCTTCAGTCATCTCTTTCACTTTCATTCCGTTTGTATCAAAACACGAATTCTTTTGTTGTTTCGTCACTTTCAATTTTTTTCTATTTTAGTGATCTTGATATCTGGTGTTTTTGTATGGTCTTATTTGGTTGTATAGTTACAGTAATTGGCCTTATTGGTTGTATAGTTGTAAATATGAAAAAAATTAGCTTTTTATAGAGTACCTGAGAGCTCCAAAACCCCATTAGAAAGTTGTTGCCCTGTCTCTCCTGGTGCCAACAAAAAAAATTCCCCTATGATTCTGAGTTCAATATTCAAGAGCCTTGACTTACGCTTGACTGACCACCTTATTTCTCACTCTTTGAAAGCCTCCTGGAGAAATAGACCTGGTGTATATACAAAATTGCTTTCTAATAAGGTTTTTTCCAAGTACGTACTGATAAAAATATAGCATTTCTCAGAGGCAAGGCAGAAGACAAAAAAAAAAAAAATGGTTGGGGCAACTAGTATTTCAGAAGTAGGGTAAAAATGATAGAACAATAGGGGTGAACGTCAATGAAAAGGGTAGCATGAATAGAAACTCACGGAGAAAGGGTGGGGAGAGGAAAAGTGGCCGAAATTTGAACAAGTCCACTTCAAATACAAAATCTTGGTATTTTTATGAATTTCCCAGGTCTTCTATCTGGCATTAAAGAGTTAAGAGTTTGTGATTATATATTATAGAGAAGATATGTATTTGCGTGTTTATTCTTTCCTATAGGGAAGACAGTGAAATTTTCTGTTCCTGTTGTAGTTATCAAGCGAATAAAAGGAATCCGGGGTGATTGGACTGTTGGCTCCATACGTATGTGGCAGCACATTTGTTTTTAAGTGTTTCGCAATATATATGCTATTGCCAAAGAATGAAGGTGACCAATTTGCGATAGGGCCAGTCCAGTTGACCTGGCCAATGTCCAAAATTCTGGCTTTCGCTGATCTTCTACCAGCCTCTACATCGATCCATATATATGAATCATTAAAATATCGATATTCAGATTCCTTTTATCATTAGGGTTGCCCTAGCTAATCATAATCGAGCGCAGTAGCTCTGGTCAATAATATACTCGCCTAAAGTACCAAAGGATGTTCAGAGGTGTTGCAAGTTCGATACCCGGTTTGTCCTTGTTAGAAACTTTCCTGACGCGGGTACAACAGAAACGACGACATGATCACAGAAAAAGATTGCTGCCTAGCAATTTATTGTAGGTCCCGGTCTAATCAGCCCTCGTGTGCAGAAAATACCATGGTGCGACAAAAACGATCAAATGATCAGCTAACCATAATCCTTATGGTTAAATATGTGTAATTGCAAATGGCCATAATCATCACAAAAAAATATGCCAATGCAGTGGTAACCCCGAATGGTTAATATGTGTAATTGCAAATGGCCATAATTATCACAAAAAAATATGCCAATGCAGTGGTAACCCTGAATCATAGGGACCGATATTGGGATGTATATCCCCTACATATCTATAAGTAGGGAAGACCAAAGCCCTGCAAAAACCCGAATTTCGGACATCTTCCTGGTCAACTGGACTGGCCCGTCGCGAATTGGCCAACTTCGGGCTGTGGCAGTAACATATACATATACGTGCAAGATGCATAGGTAACAGCACAGCATTTTACTGACGAACCATTGTTCCTAGAGGCATACTTCCAATTAGAAAATGTACCCAATAAATATTAACTTTTTATATGGACACCTTGTCCTCAAAAAACCCAACTGGAAAGTAGCTGCCCTGTCTCTAATGAGGCCAAAAAAAAAAAACTGTTTCTAAGTTCAATATTTGCTGAAATACTCTAATTCAAAAATATAGAAAAGTTGAGAAAGAACAGCACTAGACCATTTTTCTAATTCGAATATCTCCACGATTATTACACTTAGAAACATGGGCATTTTTTTGGCATCAAAAGAGACAGGCAACAACTTTCTAACTGGGCTTTTGAGGATAGGCTGTCCATATAAAAAATTTAATTTTCATAATTTAATAACACCTTGCAACATGAATAATGTATCTGAGTTTCACACGTTATTTGGATAATTTTTCTAATTTGTAGTATGCCTCTAAGATCAATGGTTCACTAGTAAAATGTTGTGCGTGCTGTTAACTATGCACCCTGTATGTATATTTTTCGATTGCAATCATTTTTCCTTTATGTCCACATATTTATGTATTCACCACTGAGTACAGGTATTTTATTCACGTGCATACCATTATATTCACGCCTTATCCTGTGTTCTTTTCAGAGACGAAACCATGATATTAGGTTGGCAATGAAAACTTTTGAAGAATGTCTGCTGCCACTTGGGCTCATAGATTTAGAATCACCAAAAGAAGTAAGTTTATAAAAGATGTATTCAAGAATTATTTTATTTATTATTTACATTAATAACAACAGATAATATGAGATTTGTATAATAATAATAAGATGTATAAAAATACTATAAAGTTCCATTTTGTTTTGTTACTTTTGCTGCTTCTTTGAAAAAAAAAGTAATTTTTCCATGGCATAAATTGTGATTTGTCTAGCAGTGTAATAGTACTTCTTTATTATTTTCAGGCAGAAGAATTTCAGAGGCAGTTTTGTAACTGTGAAGATCCAGAATGTGATTTTGAAGGCCATGTCGTGCATAATGCACAAGGTCTTCGTTACCAAGGCAAGTTAGAAAAAACAAATTTTTTCATCCGTCATATAATTTTTTATTTTGATACTTTTCAGTTTTCTTTTTGTTCCCAGTTATGGATTGTTCTGTTTTCACATCACAATTTTTTGCTCCCTATTCTTATGTTAACCCTCTTGTTTTCAGTTGGACCGGGGAAGGTGGTAATTGTTACGTCACAACAGGAGCTGATTGAAAGAGCTTGCAGGTATCAAGTCAGGACAATGCCTTTACAAAGAGTTGTTGAAATTGTGATGAAAACTCCAGGTGAGCTCTAAAGCAGTTTGTATTCTTTTTTTTCTTTTTTTGACAATAACACTACAAGTACAATCACATACAAAAAAGCGGATAGACTGCTTGGTTTAATTTTCAAAAAGGTCTCTTTGCATTCTGCTAAAGTCATTCTTTCGCTTCTCCAAGGCTTAGTTCATCCTGGACTGGAGTATGCTGTAAGGTTTTGGAGACCATACCTTCAGAGAGACATAGAATTGGTTGAAGGGGTGCAGAGAAGAGCTACGCTTGCCTTTATTGGCACATGGGGCTTGAGTTATGAAGAGCGACTTCATTTTTTAATACAACTTGTTGTATGTTTACATTGGATAAATGCAGGTGTCTGAGAGATATGATCGAAGTGTTAAAAATTTTTAACGGGATGGATAAGATGGACCAAGAATTATTAGTACACTGTCAATCGACTGCTTTTACAAGGAGACACCAGTATCGATTGGTAAGGGACAATGCAGGGTTATGGTGTCACAGGGGGAATTTTTCTCTGATAGGGAAATACCGATGACACTTTTTTTATTTTTCTCTGCATAGATTTTATTCAGCAATTTTTCTATTATTTTCATGTTAGTTATCTCAAATAGAATTAAACTAAATAAGAATAAGCAATTTCACAGTTTATTGGGAATAAATATTCATCATTATCGAATTTTTCATTGGGAAGGAATGACAGAGTATCGAATTCTCACTAATTCAGAGTATCAGCTGTCTTACACCTGCATATAGAAATGTCTTTTCCACTTGTCAATACAAGATTCATTGAAAGACTGGTTATTTGTGGAGATGAAGATTACAAGGAAAAAAATTAATCACTGCCCCCCCCCCCCCCCCCCCCGGAGAGTCAAACCTCGGTCTCTCACTTGCCAGATGAGTGCTCTACCATCTAAGCTATGGAAGCAGATAGAATATTTCAACCTTGGATCGTATATATATCTGTTGAAAAGAACTGTACGTGGATGGCGGCAACAAACAACTAATAGCTCATGAATGATAGCCACATGCATATAGAAATGTCCTCTCCACTTTCAACATATATATACTCTCCAAGGTTGAAATATTCTATCTGCTTCCATAGCTTAGATGGTAGAGCACTCGTCCGGCAAGCGAGAGACCGGGGTTTGACTCCCTGTGGGGGCAGTGATGAATTTTCTTTTTTTTTTTTTTTTTTTAAATTTCAAAAATACAAACATGTAATACACAAATTCAGACATGTGTTACACGAATACAAGTATGTAGTACACAAATCTAGAAATGTGTTACACAAATACAAATATATAATACACAAAAAAAAAAAAAAATGGATGCACACATATTACAAACAAACACTTTGTAGGCTCAAGGGACTGAAAAGTCCTTCCAGCAGGCCTAAAGGAATAAGCTATAGAATATTTTTTCTTTCTCTTGCAACAGCATTATTATATCTATTAGATATGTGTTCACAAATGTATTTTTGCTTATCTATATATATATCTGAATAATGTTCACAATTAAGTTGTTGTTCGTGAAGCTCAATATAATACAACCATCGTACACCAATTCTATTATTTATTATTCTCTTTTGCTCTTTCAATGCTTTCATCTAAATGGTTTCGTAATCTATGCGTCTGACTAAGTCAAAAATCTCATGATTTATGTTTTTATTATTATTAAATTGATTTTCAGTGTGAAAAATGTTTAATATCTTAGGGGCAATGAAGGAAAGCTCTTTTTATGTAATGTCTTATTTGGTTTTGGTACTTGATAAACTCTTATATCTATTTGTAGTTCTATTTTGATTTTTCATTTAATCGTGAAAATTTGATAACTCTGTACAAAAAGTTTTGTCTCAAAGTTAGAGTATGGCATTGTATTTTGGAACTATCGATTAATATTTGAGATTTTATTCTGTTATATATATATTATCTAATTTCCGAATATTCTTGTAATATGCTCCTCTCCAAGCACTGATTGCATAATTGACAATTGAATATATCCATGCATCAAATAAATGTTTTAAAAAATGTTCATCAATCAAGTTTTTCATTTTGTAATCCTTGTAATCTTCATCTCCACAAATAACCAGTCTTTCAATGAATCTTGTATCTTACACCTACCTGACATCAGGCAATAATAGACTTCCATTAACCACAAAAAATTAAATCGTGATTGAGACCCATCATATTCGACAGCAACTCTGTCTTTTGTTTATTGTTTTGCCACGAGAGGTTGTCAACCTGTATCTAGTTATTGTGGCGGGGGCAATTTTTACTTCTTAGTTTTTTTTCCTAATTTTAAATGTATTAATTTTTTATAGGTATTTATCAACACACATGCATGTGGAACCTTATTTTTTAGCATTAATTTTGAACCTTCTCCTTTTTTTGCAGATTTATCCCTATAATAATAATTGATAAATTTGCCAAATTTCATTGACAGATCTAACTTGGTACTTAAATTAATTTTGTGTAGTAAACTAATAGTTTTTTTCTTTTTCTTTATTTAACAGATCAGGTGCTCTTACAAGAAGCATTCTTTTCGTAGTACAATGAAGAAGACTATCCCCTTCCCAATCCTTGAAGGTTGATGTGTTGATGTTCATGTTATCAAAATGAAAATTCAGTCACGTCTTATCACTCAAATTACATCAAAGGAAAAGAACGCTCAAAAATTGTAACCCGACAACAATGTCCAACGGAAGCCCAGAGCCAATCACAAATGAAAGTCAAGTTCTGTGGACTTCAGCATAGGCAACCACTCTACTGAATTGCCAAAAAAAAAAACCCCCGGAGCGCGAGCCCAGTCAATTTTTTTTTCAACAGATGAGATTGGCGGATGTGCTTTTCTGCTCCACACACCGACGGAGATTTTCTTTCATTTCAGGTATTGCTGCCTTAGTCTAGCCGGACCGACCTATGGCAAGAATGAAGAAGGGATCCATGTTCACGTCACAGAATAAACGTCACGGCCACCGTAAATGCAACACCCTGAAGGAAGCATGCAAATAATATGAAATTTACAACATGCATTAGCGGAGGTGAGATATGCAAATGATTAGAATTTCAGCGCAGACGCACATCACGCGTGCCTGTGGCGCCACTTCAAAGCGCTATTTAAGGCTTGGAGATTTCGATGATTTGAAGTACGGCAATTGTGTTTTTCTTGTGGTTTTTTCAAAAAAACGATCAATTATGCCTCGTAGAAAACAGCGATCATCTTTTGATCAAGTATCCGAGTTCGACAGAGGAAGGATAGTGGCCTACCGAGATTGTGGATTATCTTTCAGGGAAATCGGTAGTCGTGTTGGATGAAACCAAACAACTGTAATGCGGATATGTGATCGTTGGATGCAGGAGGGTACGACGGACCGACGTGTTCGATCGCACCCACCTCAGTGCACCACTTCACGTGATGACAGGCGTATGGCAGTGACGGATCGCTCAGCCACATTACGAACCATTTCACAGCACATTCAGTCTGTACCGCATCATCCAGTGTCTGTGCGTACCATTCGACACCATTTACAGCAGAGTGGTCTGTCCGCAAGACGTCCATTGCTTCGTCTACCCTTGACGCAGAACCACAGACGTCTCTGCCGCCAATGGTGCGATGAAAGAAGGATGTGGACGGCACAATACAATGAAATTGTCTTTACTGAAAAGTCACGCTTCTGTCTGCAACACCACGATGGTCGGATTCGAGTCTGGAGACACCGTGGAGAGAGGATGCTGAACAGCTGCGTTATGCACTGCCACACTGGTCCTGCACCGGGTATTATGGTATGGGGCGGTATTGGATATCACTCTCGCACTCCTCTAGTACGCATTGCCGGTACATTAAAAAGCCAGCGCTACATCTCCGAGGTGTTGGAGCCAGTTGTTCTTCCTTACCTTCAGGGCTTGCCCACAGCCATATTTCAATAGGATAATGCGCGACCACACGTGGCACGCATTGTCCAAAGGTTCTTCGTTAATCACCAGATTGAATTGCTTCCCTGGCCAGCTCGCTCTCCGGATCTTTCGCCGATAGAAAACATGTGGTCCATGGTTGCTCAACGATTGACCCAGATTACATCCCCAGCTGCCACACCAGATCAACTTTGGCAACGCGTGGAAGCTGCTTGGTCTGCTGTACCCCAAGAACACATCCAAAGTCTCTTTGAATCAATGCCGAGGCGTGTGGCAGCGGTGATCTCCAACAATGGCGGCTACTCTGGCTACTGATTTTGGCAGGAACCACATTTCACAGAAGTCTATAAATTTAATCATTTGATGCTTGGTCAACATGTTATCTACAAAATAAATATTGTTGCAATATCTCTTGTCTTTCTTGGTGTTGCAATTTGGGTGGCCAGCAGTGTATTTCACAATATAATGAAAGAGAATTTCTCAAACATACCAGACCAAAAAATCTTTTGGCCCCACAATTTAGAAAAGAATTTTTATTTAAATTTTAATATCTAACTAATTGTATAAATAAATGTATCTTCTGTAATATAAATTGAAAATAATGCACATAAGGTCCTCATGAGACAAATTCTTCTGATAAATGACTTGAGACATTGATTAGATGGTGAAAGATGAGAGCTTGTTAAAATGTAAATAAGATGTATATAATGATGATAATGGATATATTGTATTTAATCGCATATATTATATTAATACATTAAAAAAAGGGGGGAAAGTTGCTCCGCCCCCTTAAGTAATGAGAATATATTTGATTTTGTTGAAATTAATGATTAAATAAGGGGTTGATGCTGGTTTTCTAAACTTGGTCGAAATAATGGGAGAAGCTTTTTGGAGAGATGAAAATATAATGGAACTAATGATTATGTGGGAAAATATACCCATCTTGTAGCAACAGTCCTCTTAAGAGGGCTGTGGTGCCATTGTTTTAATCAAGTGTTTAATTCACACCAATGACATAGAGATGAGGATTCTAAGAATCCGGGACTCATACTGACCGTGATTCGTTTGGTAAGTCAACCAGCACTGCACGACCGGGAAGAAATCGTTTTTAACATCCATCATCTCGCCGTCCTGGATACCGCCGTCAGCTCTTGTATTTTCGCCGCACCAGAGCGCCACTCGCTTCAAGTTGGAAGGTAACTTACCGCCCTCACCACTTTCACTCAGTCAGAAAATGATTTTAATAACGTATTTTAAGCGTCACCAGGGGTGGGAACTCTGCGCCATCCTGCTCCAATAGCGTATTTTCACATTTTTCTGCGCCAAATAGCGAATTTTGCTTCTGTATGCCCGGAATTTTGGAAAGGGTGCCAAAAAATTTTTGTTCCTGCTAGCCAAGAAACGTTGCCGCTGTGGTGGTCGAGTGGTTATAGTGATGGACTCGTGATGCGAGGCTCCAGGTTCGAACCCCAGAGTGGTGGTCGGCTGAAGTTGGTTTTCTGTGGTTCCCAACTTCAAGATGCGAATGCGAGCCGATCTCCCCGTTAAAAAGTCTCGCCACAGAGAGCAACAGGCCTACAACGTTACAAATATTCAATCATTACACTTCACTCACAATTTAAAGTATAGATTTATAGCAGCACTGAAATATACACAACACTAGCTACACACTCAGATTGTTCCAGACTCTGCCACGAAGCGGCTGGAAGAGATCTCGGCAACGGGATAAGTCCGGTGGCAGAGACCCTGGCGTTCATTCATTCAGCCACGAAACGTTTCTTTACGAGAAGAGCGTTTTATTCCACTATACTTAAACTATCGGCCCCTCATCGGGCTTTCCATCGCGAAATCCCGATATTGTCCGTGATCGTGGAACTGAAGGTGGTTTGCAATGGTCTTTCAGCTTTAAAGTGTGAATTCGAGTGTTCCCGTTCAAAAAAAAAGTCGTCACTGGAAGCAGCAGAAATTACTGTAGTCGATTGTGATTGTGTTAAATCCCGATGTTTCGTGAAAATAAATTTTCATTCCGGGAGTAAATACTGCATGTCCGCCGAATTACGAATGTTAGTTTAGAAATTTTGCCGAATAACGAGCGTTAAATCGCCAAATATCGAGTGTCAGATCGCCAATCTCGCCAGATTATGAGTGCTGAATCGCCAAACATCGAGTTGATTCTTCCGAAATTCTCTCCCATTTTACAACAATTTCTTTCCAAGTATAAAAAAATTGAAAACTTATAAAAATTTTTTAGCTCATTTGAAGTGCTGCTGTTCAAGGCAGCAAAAATCATCTTAAATAGACGGGTGCAAAAAAATTTTATGACAGCCTCTCTTTCAAACAAGGTGTCAAAAGCCTGAAACACCAAAAACAAAAATCAAGCTGACAAAAAGATGTTTGATAACAAAAGACATGCTGCAGTTTTATTTTGAAAAGGGTTGAGGGTCAACGAAAATATTCTTGTTAATTTCACTGCTCCATTTTACTAATATCTGCTCCGAATCCCATATTTTGCTGCTCCAAAATTGCTCGAATTTGCTGCTTCAAAACTGCACCAAATCCTGAATTTGCTGCTCCAAAACTGCTCCGAATCCTGAATTTTGCTGCTCCGAAATGGACTTGGTCACTTCCCACCCCTGCGTCACGCTATCACAACGCAGAGAGAGTCCCATTTGCGGAATGCGAGAAATTGTTTTCCCGAGTCCTGCCCTCAGGGCTATTGCAGCAGCTTACAAAAGGCCTGGCGGGCTGATGAAACCCATGAGACTGAGGTCCCATGGGCCGTCATAAGTAGAGAGAATCCGCTTGCGATCTTAATTGATTTTGCAGATGTATTTGCCTTCACAACCTAAGAGGATTAGTCCTTTTAGTAAGTTAATTGTATAGCTGTGAAGAAAATCCTGATGTTGCGGTGTTGATATCGAAGAAATGTGACAGCAGCAATGATGGTAACCTCTTCCAGCTAAAAATTTTCCTTTTGAGTAAATTTTTCCATGGAGGAATGAATTTCATGGAGGTTCTTTCCTCCATGAAATTTTTCCCACGCATTCCGAAAATTATGCTGCCATCTATCGGTGGAATTATATAGTCAAGTATTTTACACTAGAAAAGCATTGTTTTGATTTATATATTTTTCAAATAAAAATTCTTTTGTTTGATGAACTCTCAAAATTTCCCACAAACGCCAAGAAATTTCCCATATGGACCAATTTTGGCCACTTTTTCCACGAATTACCATCACTGCCCATGAGATTTTCTTCTCATGGTTTTTCTTCAGCCCGCCAGGCCTTTTGTAAGCTGCTGCTGTAGCCCTGAGGACAGGACTCGGCAAACAATCTCTTCCGCATCAAGTTTTTTCTAAGTCTGATTACACCGACGTCGACGAAACAATTTCTCCACCCAAACCACGGCAATGGCAATCCACCGACGTCTGCCTCCAGACCACCGACTTTGATGACGACACCAACTTTTTGCTGACAAGAGAGGGTGGGGGTTAAAGATGGGTGAAAATCTGCTTACGTAATACTTGAATAGCCCCTAGGGTGACAGTAGAGAAATGATCAAACTGGTCGAATCACTGAAGAACTACTTTTGAGGAATGGAAGACCACTTTTTCCTGTATATAAGGCATGAAAGCAATAGATACATTAAAAAAGTTTATTCTTGAGGATAAGGGCCCCTGACTCTAGATATTTATTTACATTCATTATATAGAAAAGTTTCAATGACATTACGAAAGAAAAATTCAAAGAATGAGGCAACCAAGAGGAAAATTTAAATTCGTTAAAACAAAAACTATGCACGATATTTAAGCTAGATATAGTAGGTGTAAACTCTATAATGTAAACCACAAACTCGAAAAGGACCTGTTTCTATGCAACACGGAAAGTTGGTGAAGTTTTCATTTAACTCTTGAATATATCGGGAACCGTTTGGCTCATCGGGACCAAATTATGTGTATGAACCGAGAGGCGTGGCCCTCACATCCTGGAGCAGGGCCCCTAGGCTGGGATCTTTTGTGCGGGGGCCCCTGACCAGACTTTCATAGGTCCCTTCATGATGAATATATAGCGTGAAAAATCAAAAAAAATTAAAAATCGTCCCGGGCCCCAGGGCTGGAGTGTCAGCCCACCCTTTGTGGGAGCCATGCCCCAGGCAGGATAGTTGGCGGGACCACCAAACCAGCTTTTTCACGGGGCCCCTTTGTGGATAATTCATAGTGTGAAAAATCAAAAAGTGGTGAGAATTATTCCGGCCCCTGTCAGCTTTGCCCTTGTGGGGGTCATACCGAGAGGTATGTATAATATACATATATCACCATTGCTCCCAACACACAGGGTCGGGTACCTGGGGGGGGAGGGCATTGCACATATAACCATTATGAGGAAGTTAAAAGGTTTCATTTCCAGGGGTCTTTGATGGATCTCATTGTTTTCTTGCTGCTTTAACATTGAAAAAGCTGAAGCCCAAGATATAACCAGTCTGGGACCCCATAAAAAATTGTGAATTGTGTCCCGGCTCCTTGATTGGGCGGCCGTAGATTTTATTTGTTGTTAAAATGAATGCGAATAAAAAATTTTCATGGCCCTCACAGGGGGATGTCCAACAAGTCTCCAGGTCAGGAGTTCCCATGGAAAAGTTGACAGGTTTCATTTCGGGGGCTTTGGATGAATCTCAATGATTTTTGTTGTTTAACATTGTGAAATTTGCAACAGCGAAGCCCGAGATAAATCCAGTTTAGGGCACCCTCTAAACATCTGCGTATTGTGATCAAGGGTAATTGGTTGGGGCCCTGGATTTTATTCGTTGGTGAAATGAATACAAATGAAAATTTTTTGTGGCCCTCACAGAGGGGATGTCCGACAAGCTTCCAGGTCGGGGGCCACGTCTGGAAGTTGACAAGTTTCATTTTGGGAGCCCTGGATGAATTGCATTCTAAAATTCTATGAATTGGGTCCCGGGTTCTTGATTGGGAGCCCTGGAATTTATTTGTTGGTAAAATGAATACAAGTGAAAATTTTTTGTGGTCCAACAAGGCTCCAGTCTGGGGACCCCCCATGGAGAAGTTTTCTGGGGGTACTTGATGAATCACATTTGCTTTTTTTTCTTTTATTATTGTAAAATTCATCAGTATGCTGGTGCTTTCTCATGTCACTTTTCATGGCTCTCTGATGAAGTGGGATGAAAAAAACAATATATGTTGTGAAAAGAGGGGGGGGGGTTGGCCACCACACAGGTGACAGGGGGGCAGAGCCCCCTACCTAGTATACATATATATGTATGTATCGTGCATAGTTGTTTTAATGAATTTAAAATAAATTTCACACAAGTAAATATTTTCATTATCTCTGACTTATCGAAAAAAAGTTATTTTACTTGCTCCTGTACAAAATACTTACATTTCTGTTTCCTGTCCACAACAATCACGTTATCTTCGTTTGGCGCAGGGGTAACAATTTCAACGAAGACTCCCCTATGCACCCCCCGGGTGTCCAGGTGAGCCTTTACAGCTCTGGTACTATGTTGTTTTGTTATTCCGCACAGAGTAATAGGTACTCTCAGGTAAAAAAAAATTATTAAAGAGCACATTGGTCAGCAAAAAGAATAATTTCTTTCAATCCTGGTGAAGAAAGAGTATTGAAAGTTCAGTATATATGTGTGTGTGTGTAGTAGCAACGAATATTGCAGGTTAATACGAGGGGAAACTATCATTAATGATGATTTTTTGGCCAGTAGTTGCTGCTATCTATTATTTAAATGAATGGTTCACCGGAAAATTGTGGTTCCCCCCCCCCCAAACGTTTTTTGAAATCCGGCAACCCTACCTCCGAGGGGGGGGGGCAAAATGCATCCTTGCCCTGGCTGAAAAAGTGCCTAGTTGCGGCCCAGCTTGCTACTAACATTGTTTTTGTATGTAACTTGTATTTTTCAGATTTCAGCCAGTGGGAGACGAGCAGCAGCAAACATCAAGACGTTGCCCGATGGGCTTTCTTCACTGCAAAAGCTAATAAGAATACTACTAAAAATCTGAGGCAGTGACTGCATTTTACTAGCCTTAAAATTCAATTTCAATGAATTCCAGAAAACATTAAACTTATAAACTCCCGATTTTGACAACCTTTCCTCAACTCATACACGCACTCACTTTTTCACATACATTACTCTCGTCCTTTTCTTCACACAGGTCCCATAAGGGATCTCAGCCCTTATGGCCCAAAATAGGGCCAGGCATCACCGTTAAGGTTCTGGTTCGGTCAGTCACAGAAAAGTTGGGATTGAACATTCTAAATGTTTGCCTACTACTAAAACAGACATGCACCTCGTCTTCATTCCTCTGCGGAACTTCTAATGAACTGGTCATGCTGGAATGAGCGCGCACGTGTTGTTTCTGTGTAATGTTGCCATTTGTCATCATAAAATCTATATCATTCTAAATATGAGTGAAGTGTAATGATAGAATAATTGTATAGTTGTAGAGGCCTGTTGCTCTCTGTGGCGAAACAATTTAACGGAGAGATTGGCTCGCATTTGCACCTCAAAGTTGGGAACCATAGAAAACCAACTTCAGCCGATCACCACTATAGCAACAGTGGGGTTCGAACACAAGTCCTCGAGACGCGAGTCCGTCACTATGACAACTCGACCACCACAGCGGCTAAATCAGTGTACCGGAAGTAAAGTCACTATGTCCGTTTTCGTCAGCATTGAGGTAACGCTTTTAATTAGCAATGCTTTCATCACACTACATATATAAGGACACTAAATCCTCTTTTTCATAAATAACAGATATATTAAAACAAACGAGCTTCATAGAGAGACATACTGTACTGTAAAAAAATCTTTAAACAACTCTCGTGTAAAATTGGTTTTTGTGACATGGTGCCTTTACCTCTGGCGTACAGAAATTCAGAATAGCATTTCTATTACATTAACATATGCTTGTCCCTATAATATGTCCATAACTACGCTGATCAAATTTTTGCATTTCCTTTTCATAAAAATAATTATCCATACGTTTTTTGGACAAAATAACAATTGGGGAATTTCTCAGGATTTTGCTTTTGAATCTTCAAGTCCCCCAATTTTCATCTTATGTCTTATTCACCCCTGGGACTACTGGGCCCCCTCCTCAAAGGCATTGACTTGTTTTTCCATGCAATCACAAGTCATGATAAAAAATTTTGACAGTGTTGATTTGTGACCATTAAAGACCACTGGCTAACCTCCTTAAAAAATGTAGCGCTCTCCAAAATATTCTCCCTCAGAGACAAACAGCATCCTCTTCTCTTTACAAACGTTTGAGAGTCCTGGTGCCACTGTGAACAAATTATTTTCCCACTCGTATAATAGTGTTTTCCACATTTAAAAAGCTGACAAGGGTCACTCCACTTTAAAAAATAGAATAAATGAAAAATACTGGAATCACTCTTTCTCCCCTAAAGTGGGGGAGGGGGGTGTTGTTTTGGACCCTTGTCCAGCTGTTCCCATTTTCATCCATTACTTATCTTTCTGTCCTGACCATTGATTAAAAGACAGGGTGTTATATCATAGCCCCCTGGGAACCCTCCTGTTTTCTTCACATTTTTGGCCTCTCTGCTTACAATTGTGAAAAAGCCTGTCATTGTGATGCGGATTTCACACAAGGAGAGTATCTACCAAACTCTTTCTACTTGAAACGCAATGCTTCTTTTCAGATCTTATCTTGTGTTTATCTGTTGTGATCTCCAAACAGGGTAATGGAATGGAAGAGGGAGTTTTTTTCGCTTCAGGCTCTTTGCATAGATCTCTCAATATTAGAATTTTATAGTAGGCCCAAAGTTACTTTGGCTTCAATTACTTTACTTCAGTATTCCAGAATATTCCTGAAGGACCATTATAAATAACTTAATAATTATTATTTATGGTAAGAAAACTTTGTATACATATCTCCAGTAATTTATAATAGTCGTCCAGAGAATATTCTCAAGAATATTAACAATATAAATTATTTCTATAAATAACTTGAGAACATTCTCATCTCATATATCTAAATGAAATTGAAATAATACAATGAATTTCCTAAATCTGTTCTAGGATATCAAAATAGATCAATAGTTTTGAGTACTAAAATAGTAATAGGAGGTTAAAAAAAATACTGATTGGTTTAATCTATTCATGGTGAAAGGTATAGTTAGCATTTCCAGTAATGTACATCGTAAGTCCCATGTTGGAAGCTCCAGCAGTAGCTTGAAATCAACCACTAATGTAGGGAAGAGCCTACACTTATTTTCATGTTAGGATGTGTTATGTTCCGAGAAAATGGCTGCGCGATGACAGACAGTGATGTAAGTAAAACATTTTTCTTAACATCAAAGTCCACCACCAAGCGGCCCTTCCAGCCAGACCTGCGTTCTGAGAGGAAATTACCGGAGCCATTAATCCTGCAGGCTAGAGCTGATGTTTTCCTTCAAAACATTTCACCAAGCATCACAATATAAAAACCACTGCCCAATCTAACATAGGATAAAAACGCTTTAAATAGTAAAAACTGCCAAACGAGGTGCCTGGGAAAAGAAGTCAATAATATGGTTTATTAAATATTATATAAATATACAGCAACACAAAATAAAATCAATGTCATGAGAAACTACTGGGAAAATATATAGATTCTAGAGGTATACTTCCACAATTTCAAAAAAGATTCCAAACCATGTGTAGTACTCAGATATGTCATTCATGTTTCACAGGGTTGTACAGCTGTTAAAATAAAAAAAAATTTTATACAGTCCCAGTGTGCTCCAAAACTCAGAAAATTGTTGCTGTCTCTCCTGATGCCAACAGAAAAAAATTTCATGTTTCTAAGTGCAATATTCACCGATATAATCAAATTTAAAAAACATGAAATTTATAAAAATGGTGTTAAACATGGGTGAAACAGTTTTGTTTTTCCCCCAACTTATTTTCCAACCAACAACAACCACCAAAATGTACTTATTTTGCGTATTGGAAATTTTGATAGTTTCTTGTGTGAAATAATCTGCAAGGGAGACTTTTATTCATGCAATTGCGTGTTCAGCCTTTTTCCTGTTAAAAGAAAAGAATGATTAACACAAAGTCAATTCAAAGTCTCGGTTCTTCAGACTTTTTTTGTCTGGTTTGGAAATCACCTGGGCATTGTACACTAATCATTTTTAAACATTCTTTTACACTGGACCGGCCGTCAGGATGGCGTCCCTGATATTGTAGCATAGAGATAAGTCATCAATGGCTTGAATACTGTCTAATGGACTTTATAACTAGATGGACACATCAATCACAACCAGACAGTTTTTAATCAATATCCTTTTTTACGTGCTTTATACTGTATCTTAACTTTGGAAATCTACTTTATTATAGAGTGGGAGAGTTGAGACTGAAAAATAATCCCTCTTCACGTGAATGCAGTTTAAGGAATCACTGCTGCTGTACTCTTGTTGTGTATGTGACACTTATTTAGAAAGAAGTAATTCCTGGGGAAAGTAAGGGGGTTGAGGTTAGAGGCAGGGCCGTCTTAAGAGCATCATGGGTCCCCGAGCCAAATGGTTTTTTTGAGGCCCTACCAGGAAAATTTTCGAAAATCTCAACCAGATCCCATTTTTGTGGGGTGCACAGGTGGGCCCATGCCTTAAGACGGTACTGGTTAGAGGCATACAAAATGATGGAATGGAACAATTTTTTTCTTTCTCGAAACACAAAAGTGTATACTGTCATTTGGTTAGTCACTTTTTTTTTTGAGCCAATCAACGTTTTCCTCTCACTTTTATACATTCACTTTCATTTTCTCAATCGTGATGAACAGTCAAAATTAGAAAGTAATGTGTATACACCAGTGACAAATCTTTAAGTTATTTCTACTTGATGTTCATGAACAGAACATGCAAAAGTGGTGTGCAATGAGAAGAGAAAAAAAAGATTCCGAAACAATTAGTTCAGTACTCTTAACAGCATGGTAATTTCAACCAGCAGTCGAAACTACAGAATCCGTAGCCGAGAATAACAAAAAACCTGGCAAGGAAAAAAAATATATTTGTTATATTTTTATTATTAATTTTAGGTTGTATTTATTTTTTATGTTATTTATAAATCATAATCACAAATTTACAGTGAAACCTAGCTACAACGATACTCGATATGACAATAATCCCTCAACAACAACATTGTCCTTATTCCGCAGAATATTATTATATCGAGATTTCCCTGTATTTTAGTCATTATTAGGGCTCAGATTTCTATGTCTGCATATTTTTTTTTTTCATAATACATATTCCAATCTGACTTAAGACTGGTTTCAGTCTCTGGCGAGAGCTCTCAGTGCTTTTTATGCACTAAAAATGGAACGTCTTTGCTGATTGATGAAAAATCCTGAAGTTCAGCTTTTTCAACCAATCAACAATGACATTGAATTGTTAGAGCATAAAAATACTAGCCCTTCAATGACACTGGTGTGTGGCAGCAAATAGATTAATCATCTGACTTTGTGTCGGTAACTCGTGGGAAAAAATTGTTAAATGGGGGAATTTTTTAGCGTTTATGACAAATTTTTATCAAATAAAGAGAATTATTAATTTATTTTCATTTTGTGCGATGCTTTTTTAAAGTTAAAACCGTACTTGGCTAGGTATTTCCACCTATAGATGGTAGCACAATAATTCTGAATTTGTAGGGGAAAAACTTACTCAAAAGGGAAATTTTGGCTGGATGAAATTAGTTAGTAAAACTAACATTTTTGCTCACACATGGTTCAAAATAATTTAGACTTCATCAACACTTCTCATTATCATATTATTTTGCTAAAACTAATGCTACTTGAGGTAGGAATGAAAAAAATTTTAGGACATATTTTTCGTTATATTTACAGTTTTATAAGAGTATAAATGTATTTTTTATAGAGCATACTTTAAAAGTTTTTAGAGCATAAAAATCCTAGTCATTATTATAGTTAAGGCCCTATAAAATATGCTGGATATTCACGCTGAATGTGAGGAATAAAAATAATGCATAATAAAATCACATGATTTTAATATATTTTTATTGGTAAGCTAGCATTCACGAGCTGAACCACTAAAACAAATAGGCCTACTGTATAATATGGTTGCCATTAAAAAAAATGATATTTAAAATGATATGGTGAACTTATTTGGTAAAAATGAATTATTTCCTGCTGCAAATTTAGTTTTCAAAAACAGACCAAAATTAAAATTTGCATTTTGTTTCATTTAGCGATGAAAAATTGACATGAGGGGTTCATTACATTATGACTCATTGACTCATTTCAGAGCTTCTCAACCTATGGTCCGCAGGCAGACTTTCACCATTCACCCGTTGCAACTAATATTAGTACTATGGGTTCAAATAAAAAATTATACTTTTATATTTAGGTTCAACCATACATCGAGGAGAATGCAGGAAATTGCTATCTTAAATATAAGATGCCACTAAATTTTGCAAAAAAATGCAATTTGCCAATTAATTCTGCCATAACTGCTGAAGGGTGTGGAAATAAAGGGGCTGCTACACAGGGTCTGCTACCACGTCATTTCAACTTTTTCCAGGGGGGAGGCAGCAAAGAACATGTACTCAATGTATTTATAATTATATATATATATATATACACCATTTTTAGTGTATTTTCAAAAGCCGGGGGAGGGGGGGGACGTTGCCCCCAATGATGGGCCTGCTGCTACATACTACAATTTAAACAAAAATTTACAGTATTTCACGCAAAAAATACTCAAGTGATCTGATGACAATATTTCATTACGAAAAATACAGTAAACTGGGATCTTAAATAATAATTCGTAAAGTACGGGGCATTGGCAATTGTCATCGGAAAACACTGCCAAAAGTAGGCAAAAATCACTGATCGTAATTAAAATTGCTGAAAAAATTACACAAAAAAAAACAAAAAAAAAAACACAAACTTGACAAATATGCAAGATGAATATATATAATTTTTGAAATAATTATCATAATATACTGTTCCGGATAATTTTCCACAAGACTTCAAGATTGTAAAACAAGAAGTGGTTCGACTAACAAACACAGATTTATTTACAGAACAGCAATTTACACGCATTTACAAGCTAACAACTTTCTCGGAAAGTTCAATCACAACTGACTTTTCATTCAGTCTCTCCCTATTCTGAAATTCGGCATCCTCCCTACTATTTATAGGTCTGTTGAAACTTCGAGAAAAGGAACATTCTAAAAAATTCTACTTTACAGTTTCCAAGTTGGCGGCGCCACCGTACGGAGGTGCAGAACCACTGTCTGAAAGGGCGGGACCTTCTAGAATGTTCCCACCAATCGCTCGTTTTTTCGATAAACCGAAACTGACTGGTATCAACTCTGCCGACAGAAGATTGCGATAAACAATTGCGCCATCTATCATCTATAGATCATAACAATACTTTATATTATGAAAATGCTGTGTGTGTATTATGTCTTTAGCAACAAATTCATGTAAGTGTTGTTGAAAAAATGGGACAAATGTATAAAAAAAAAGAATGAAGATTTCAGGTTTGTCCCACATAATACGGGGTCTGCCAAATTGTTTCAGACATTTTACTGGTCCTTGTTTCTAGAAAGGTTGAGAAACACCAACGTATCTGAGCAGTTGAAGTTAAGGGGTGTCATGGCCTAGCATGAAAACACCGAGCAAAATATATTTATTCTGGATTCTATTTGTTTCATACAATAAATCTAGTCCAATCAATTCAAAATTCTGAGATATTCTGTTTACAAAATTCTAAATACTAGCAATTGCTCCTTTTTCTTTCATATGTTTCAATTTTTTTGAAGCATTTTTGAAAATCGGATTAATTTTAAAACTTTAGGCAGGGATTTTCTATCATCCGTAAGACCGCTCATTGAACGGAAACAAGAAAATTACACTTTTAATTTTTATAATCAGAACTCATGTTATTAACAACTGGGAATTGATTGAATTTTTAATTAATTGGTTAACCAAAAATTTTCTGCTGGTAAATCAGAAATTTTTAATTGATTAATTGAATATTTTCAAATGCAAACCATATCATCAGCGTTTAAGCAGAAGTCACCATGTCCAGTTTTGAGATTTTGTGAATTTAAACTTTTGAATCGTTATGAAAAACAGCAGAAATTATTAAAAAAAGATTTCTAACTTTTACAGTAGATTTACTGGCCGCTGTGCTGGACTCTCGTCCTGAGGATCCAGGTTCAAACCCTGTTGACAGCACAGCGGTGGTTGGCTGAAGTTGGTTTTCCAGCTTCGGGGTGCGAATACAAGCTGCCCATTTCAAAAAGTTTCTGCAGAGAGCAGGCAAACCTACAACACGATATTGACATAACATGAAAATTCAAGCATTTCTATCTTTATTTCAGAAAATGGAAGACAGATGCCAGCAAGAACACTAAAACAAGCGCAACTCAACAACATAAATTACACTTGAATCTTGTCGTTGTCAGGGTTGGTAAAAAAACAAATTTTTTTGTTTTAAATAGTATTAACATTAAAAACAATAAAATTTCTGAAAAATCACTCAAACTTCTAATAACTAATTAAAATAAAATGTTTATTTATGTAATTAACACTATTCCCATATTTAATCAATAAATATTTCTTACATTTTAACAAAAACCAACTTTTGCAATTTAATTATTTTTTGCTTAAGTCAATGGATTACTTTGTGTTTGAAAAAATTCTTTTAATGTTGTTATTAATCATATATATAAAGATGTTTTTTTCTCCAGTTACTTTCAGTATACTTAATTAGGAAGCTATTTTGCAAAAACTATAATAAATATTAGGTGAATATGATGTATTTAATGAAGCATAAATAATGCAGATTAATTAGCAATGATTTACGATATACAGGGTGATTATAACTAAGGTTCCGATTTCAAAACACTGTAAAAAAAGAACGATTGTCAGAATGACTTGAAAATTAACATGAATATTTCTGAAAAAATTGAAATTTATTTGGTAAAGGGGGAAAAATACTTAAAAATGTAAAATTAACTACATCATCTAAAACTTGGGAAATTTGCTCACAGAATGGAAATGATAGCCAGTCATGGCAAAATGATAACTTAACGATTATTTAATTAACTTATATTATTACTTATTTGATAACTTAATTAACTTGACACGATTTTATAATTCATGGAATCATCACAAAAAACGAAATAATTGAACAAATAACTACAACTTACTCAAGAAATGTTAAATATGTTGTCCACAATGTTCTGGCTATGAGGTGAAAGCACAGAAATTCTTGTTCAACAACAGATCAGAGTATGCCATGGTCATGTGGATGCGCTTGCAATTCACCTTTATTAAACCAAACGCACATTAATATTCCTGAGGAATTTCTAACATATAGGGGATGCGCTAGAGATTGCAATTCACCAATGGCATCACAATATTTTGAGGTACCCTTCCCCATAGCCAGAAGTTGCAAGGGTTAAGATGCATCCTGTTATTGTCAAAATGGGTCTTTAACAGATGCTTTGCTGGTATTGCAATGTGCATCTTGATAAAAGTTGTTCTATTCACACGTTGATGCTGTGGAAGTGCCGAAATGATGTGGTTGCACAAAATAAATTATACTGCTGGCCAAGTACAGCATCATCTACTTGCACATTTTGCACTTTTTTTTTTGCCAAATTTCCATTGCTTCAGGAGTATCCATGAAAATTTTCGAATCATTCTGACCAGTAGTTGTATATACTGTATAGTTTTGGAATCAAAACTTTAATTATAATCACTTTGTATATAACTGATTATATTTTTCATAAATTTGTTACTACTATACACTAGAACCTTGATTAACTGGGCTTAACGGTGTGTGAAAGTATAAAAAAAAACAACTATTGAATATTAAGACTGGGAGCTATACAGTAGATGTGCTACTTCTTATGGGATATAAAATTAAAATGTTTGTGAGGTAATGTAACTACTAGTACACTAGTCTTTGTCCTTTAGGGACAGCTGGTGTCTTTATTGGATTATAAGACTACCTGCCCCTAGAATGATAGTGTCACTACTGTTGCTTTCTTTGTGAAGGGGAAAAGAAACCTGTGAGATAATACACCACTACATTTAGATGTGTGATGCAATCTTTATTCATGAATTTGCTTAAGATAGAGCATCAGAATATAGCCAAAGGTTACAAAATGTGGTAAGAATGAGAAATTTTGGCTTCTGTATATATAACTTTAAATAACTAAGATATTTCATGTGGAAAAAAATATATATATTCAGGCCACTTTTATGAGACTTTTTGAAAAAAAACCACTTATACAATCTTATGCCATCTAAAGATACACCATCAGAATGTACTCAGAGAATATAAAATGTGGTAAAAATGAAAAATTTTGGCTAATAGTAAACCAATATATTTTTCATGGAAAAAAAATTATATTTAGGCCACTTTTATTTGATTTTTTGAAATAAACCAAACTGGTTTTTTTCTAAAAAACCACTTGGTTAAAACCAATGTGGTTTAAACCAAACAACCCTGGTCGTTGTTTTAGAAAATCAGTTATTTTAGGTTAGTCACAGATTTCAAAACTATTTTGATCTTCATACTACTACAGCTGACTCCTTGCTAATCTGCCATATATCCGACTAGGGTATGCCAGATTACCAAAATCACCAGATTACTGGAAGTTAATTGAAAAAGCCTATTTAAACAAAATAAACAACTGTCCAATGGCATGTTTTCTCTCAACTGTTCGAAGAAAACTGTCTAAAAACACTGGATTACTGGACGGGCCGGAGTAACACATTTCCGGATAATAGTATATTGATTACTGCAGGAAGGGGCTGATTCTTCTCAAATACGAAAACTGCTATCTACCCAGTCATGCCTACCCCACATACTAGATCAGGGCCCCTAGGCTGGGATCTTTGGTGGGACCCTGGATCAAACTTTTCACGGGCCCTTCTATATTGAATTCATAGTGTGAAGAAACAAAAAAAATGATGAGCATTGCCTACGACCCCAGTACTGGAGCCTTGTCAGCTCCACCCTGGGGGGGGGGGGGGGGGAGAACAACGTCTACAATGGAGAAAATAAATTTTGGTTTTGCCTTCCTAAACTTTGATCAAACTTAATCTGAAACTGAAATCATCACCGGTTTTCGATGAATCGACATGCCTAAAAATTTGATCAAAATATTGATTCAAACATTTATTGATTTAAACATGGTCACCTATCTGAAATGTTATACAGGGTGATTTAAAACTCAACGTATAAACATTTAGGGGAGGTAGAAAACACAAAAACAAAACAGAATTACATAGGAATGTATGAGCGGAAACTTCTTGATCAGCTGGAGGATAAACAAAGATACAGAAATGACAAGCCGATAATGGGTGGAAAAAGTGGAGGAAGTACTGCCGGAATTACTCGACATTGTTACTGTGTTTGTTTGGCGTGAAACATGGTTCCAGCATATATTTTTGTGTCATACGTGCTTACTTGAACAGTACATTTGCGCCTCGATACATTGGGCGTGGTGGACCCTGTCTCATAGTCACCACGATCGCCCAATTTATCTAGCCTGGATTCCTTCTTGTGGGGGGATCCTGAAATCCATGGTATACGAGATGGCCGTTGACTCTGACACGACCTAATCTCAGGAATCTCTGTCGCTGCTGCAAACGTCAGCGAAATGCTGGGTGTTTTTGAAAGGGTTCGATAATCAATGCATCGCCGTTGTGAAGCTTGCATAACTGTGGATGGTAAGAACTTTGAGCACTTGTTGTGAAACTTAATGTGTACACGTACTGTCCTCATCTAAAGTGTCGCTATATAAAGACTTTTTACATCCATTATTGGCTTGTCTTTCCTTCATCTTCATTTAACCTCCAGCTGGTCAGGTTAGAAGTTTCCGGTCATACATTCCTGTGATTCTGTTTGGTTTTTGTGTTTTCTACCTCCCCTAAAAGTTTGCACATTGAGTTTTGAATCACCCTGTATATATAGAAATCTAATTTATACATAAGAATTCTAATGTGTTTTGTCGCATAAATCAAATTAATTTATGAACTTTTAATAGAAATTTCATGCAAATTTTTATCGGATTTATTGAGCCAATAAACTCAACTAAAATTTTTAACTGGAATTAACATTCGATCGATTAATTGGACCAGCCCTAATGCTTACATATCAACAAGTAAAATTTCAGCAAACAATACTCAAATGATAATAATCAGCTCAAACACAAACCTGAAGAACAACAGCAGAGGGAAAAACGGGGAATGAAAAAAAAGCCAGTGTTGTGTAGTTGTATGAAGTTTTCGTTTCAACTTTTTTCTTTGTTAAGCCAGTTAGTAAGATAGATATTATTAAGTCGTTTTTGGTCTGGGGGTAACTTTTGCAGAGTGTGTATATTCCATACTTTAATCATTGGAAAAATTAGAGGGGGGGGGCAACCCTCTCCTTTTTTGAGAATAACCCTTTCGGAGGCCCCAAGAAAATGTCGGCCCTGTTGGAAGAATGACCCTGCCAAAATTGAGGGGGAGGGGCATGTCAAAACCTATTTAAAAATTCATTTTGCAATAAATGGAAGTCACTAAATGTCAAGGTTGGCAAGTTTTTGCAGCAGTGGAAAAAAACCATCCTGGCAAAAATAGTTTTGGCCACATTTTTGCCAGTGGCAAAAATTCATAGAATTAAAAATATTGGATTTCTGTATTTAATTCTATAAATAAATAATCAAATATTTCAGCCACTTGGCAAAAATTCATAGAATTTAGAAATAGGGTTTATCTGTTTTGAATTCTATACATAAATAATCAGTCTTTTACTTATGCATTTTTTATAGCAAATCTCTGTGATGCATATTTTATTTTGATAAAGCAAAAATTTTTGCCACTGGCAAAAATTCATAGGTCTGCTGAAGAGGATTGTGAATAATATTAGAAACATAGTTCAGTACTTTACAATCAAGAGCTGCCACAACGGAATGAAATTTAGTGTCATCTGTGGTTATGCCTGGCGTTTTGAATTGTGACGCTATTTAAAGAAACCAAAGTTCTGAATTCGCTTCTGAAAATGCAGGGGCTTGAAAGGCTACCTGCAAAACTTCAGCTGATGAAATAGGTTGAGCCAATAAAAGGATGCCAAGCATGCAGACCGGAAAAATAAACAAGAGGTGAATCGAGAGTCGGAAGTTTATTTCTCACCTTGAATTTCCAGCGATGTCTTCACTCTATTGAGTAGCAACAGGTAGACTTCAAAAACATTCACATTCAAGACTAGGAAATAAAAAAAATATTCATCTTCGAAGAATTTAGGAATGGGAAGCACATGGTATGAATCATAAGCAGGCATTGAAGAAATTAACTTGAATGTTCAAAATCAGATGCATCCTAAAGGTCACCAATAAGCTGATTGCTTCGTAATGAGATTATAATTCAATTTCTCGTACTCTGAAAGGCTTTTCTTAAAACTGCCTATCGGAATGCAGCCAAATTTTTAGGATTTCTTAATGAGACCATGGGAGAGATTTATGGAATTAAAAATAAATATTCCAGTTTTTGATCCCCAGGGTGGTTTTTTTGTTACATTTCAAATTGTTTCATGGTCCATTTAGCATATAGGGGAACCCGGGACGGGATGAAGTACAACGTTTTTTTGGTGGCAAGGAAGTGCTACCAACGAGCAGCAATAAGAAGAAATAGACCAAACTGTTACTGCGCAACTACCGAAGCCATGTTAGTCTGGTTTTCTTGAGTGTTGGTGCGTGAGGTTTTCATTGTGTGATTTATCGCTCTCTATTACAAATTTTGATGATTTTGTAACCAAGGTAAGGTATACATACTTGTTTACATTATAACTATAGTAGTACGTGCTTGAAGTACATTTAATTATCTTTAGTTTCTTGTAGTTAAATGTTTGTTTACATATCTTTCTCGAGTGACTTCACCTCCCTAACCTAAATCGTGTTCCTGGGGTGGAATGGGGAGAGAAGTACCCCTATTCTGCCTTGCAATGTTTTTAACTAAGAGATCGTTTTTATAGTAAGCCCCTAATTTTTTTTTCTTTCGATTTCAGATGGTTCGAGACTACGAGAGAAAAACAAATAGGCAATCATGGTCTACTGAGGCAATGAACAATGCTGTCGAGACAGCTTCGAACCAATTTGATGTCCCCCAGTCTTCTTTGGAAAGATACGTTAAAAAAAAGAAGGGAAAATCCTGACTGCAAGATTGATAAAACGGCTGGAAAATATAAAACCGTATTTATGGAAGAGCAGGAACGTGAGTTTGTTAACTACTTAAAACTATGGAAGCTAGGTTATTCGGTCTAACAATGAAAGACTTGCAAAAATGGGCACACAAGTCCTGTGTGGGAATATATAGCAAAGATGATGAGGCTGTCCCAGTGTGTGCATTTTGTGAATAGACTTAAGAAACGGACATAATCAATATGAAAACTGTAGTTAAACCTTTATAGTCATTTAAAACTAAATAAATATAGAGCAAACTTATTTTTCTTGCATTTCTACTAGTTTTATATATTTTTATAATAACTTGTCCTGACCACCTCGTTTTGCCCATTCTGTCCGGGGCAGAATGGGGCAAATGACATAATTTTATGTTTTTGAAAAAAAAAATGTATTGTTCATTTGTTTTCTTACAATAACACTGTATTTTTGTGATTATTAAATTATGTGTTCATAGAAACATTTGCAGCTCTCTTAACTAACCCATTTGTATTTTTAAAGCATATTTTCAACTTGGTACCCTGTTCTACCCCGGGTTCCCCTATAGCACGTTTCAATGGAATATGTCTACCAGAATGGGTACTGAATAGGTCAGTGATTTCAATATATGGACATTGCTCAAACCAATGTAGCACCCATCAGTATACTAACACTACTCTGACCTATGCAGCTCCCATTCTGGGGGACATGTTCCATTGAATCTTGGTATATATGCTATATGGTCCATGGGAGAAAGATATTTAAAAAAAAACTTTTTTTTTTTTACCTGGTGGTCAAAAATTAAACTATCTTTTAAATTTCATAAATCCCTCTCCCATGGTCATTAAGATATTCAAAAAATGTGGCTGTATTTGGATAAGCAGTTTTTGAGAAAAACTATTTCAGAGTTAAGGAAATTTAATTATAATCACCCTGTATATTGAGAAAGACATGTTTACATATTGGCGGTCAAACTGAATTTTTTACAATTTTGCACAAGAAACGTGACAGGATTGCGCTATCTATACGAACAAGAACAAATCACTGTAATTCCTCATGGAAAACTCTGACGAAAATGGCCAAATTACCAATTTTCTTTGAATATTATATCAAAAATTATGAATTTCCATTAAAAGTCAGAGCATCTCCCATCCTAGATCTGGGGTGGAAGAAAGGGGGGGGGGGTCACGACCCTCTTTAAAAATAGGACCCTTCTTTTAAGATTTAAATATGTGAGTGTGGGGGAAAGGGGGAAGAAAAAAGCCCCCCCCCCCCCTACCAACCATTAGACAACATGGTACTACAAAAGAATAAGTGATCACAATACAATATCATTCTCAATTACATAACGACCAAAAAAAATTAATAATCTCGCAAGTGATGCGGTATTAAACATCTTAACAACAATTCAGCTATTTGGTACAATAATAATCTCGGCATCAAACAAAAGAAAGAAAGAAATCTCAAGACAGGACATCAGCAACTATGACTCAGAATGCAACTCAAACATAAAATTAAAAAAAGAAACTAATGGTCAAACAAGTGACGGTTAATCAAAATTTTACTGTAATTAAATTTATTCATGGTAATTCTTCAAAGTTGATAGGTTTCTTTGCAACTTCTCTCTCAACCAGTAGAATACTTAGCAATGAATGTAACTAAACCAAGTTATATTAGTAAATTAAACTTTCTTTTGTTAGTGAATCTTTTGATTGGATATATTTAGAGAAAATTATTTGAAACACAGAGGGGGAACATGTACATTATGAAGGGGGGGGGGGGTTCCCCAACTTTTTTTCTTTCGAGGGACCCACTTTGGCCAAAAACCACCTAGTTTTTGGCAGTAATCTAACTCCCGGGACCCAGGTTAATTACAGTGTAGTGGCATCTCTGCAACATATCAAGACGTACAGTGGATTTTCCTGAGTGAGAAAATCCAAGTATAATGACATTAAAACGTTAGCATTAAATTCATAGACTTGGAAAATAATTCAATATCCCCCTCTCCGACGGCTGAGAATGACAGCTGCTGCATTAACCTCTAACTAGTAATGTCATAAAATTATCTTTCAAAAAAATTGTAATTTAAGATTTCTAATAACAAAAACTTAATTTGTCTCTAAAAAAATCTATACAGGGTGATTCAAAACTCAACGTACAAACTTTTAGCGGAGGTAGAAAACACAAGACAGAATCACATAGGAATGTATGACCGGAAACCCCAACCTGATCAACTGGGGAATAAACGAAGATGCAGAAATGGCAAGTCAATAATGGGGTACGAAAACTCCTTATTTAGCGATATTTTACACAAGGACAGTACGTGTACATATTAAGAGTTTTACAAGTACTACTATTACTAACCAGACATGCAACTCGTCCGTATTCCTCTGCGGAACTTCTAATGAATTGTTACATGTTGGAATGCGTGTATGTATAGTGAATCTTCCGTGAAGTTTGTTTCTGTATAACGCTTGTTATATGTAGTGCTGCCATCAATTTTTTTTAACTGAGTTTTTTCTCAACTCATAGCGAGAAAAGTGTAATGAATGAATAATTGTATTCATTCAATAATTGTATGTAAGTACTCAAAGTTCTTACCATTAACAGTTATGCAAGCTTCACAACAGCGACACATTGATTGTCGAACCCTTATAAAAATACCTGGCATTTTGCTGAAGCCCTCCAGCGGATAACAGCGCCCTCAAGCATACATAACTGTGGATGGTAAGAACTTTGAGCACTTGTTAAACTTAATGTGTGTGCACATACTATCCTTGTGTAAAGTATAGCTAAATAAAGTTTTTTCCCACCCATTATTGGTTTGCCATTTCTGCATCTTCGTTTATCCCCCAGCTCCGGCATCTTCAATCCATTTATTGCGAGCACCATGGTCCTCCCTCAAGCACCTAGAGTGCTCATGTCCGATTTCATGCTCGCGAGCACCCAATCATCATTCCAATTAAACACTTCGTACAAATTGCACTCAAAGATTGAAATCACCCTGATTCCATGCATTCGTATACTATATAAAAATTTGCCATAAAGCCGGGTTTTCCTAGGAGTAGGTTTCCTGTGCCGCGCGCAACGTGATTCGCCCAGCGCGACACGCCGTCCACTCACCAGTAAGTAGCACGAATGTTTTCCTACAGAGCGCAATACGTCTGATGACAGCGCTTTACGTCGGGCGTGATTGGCCGACTGCTTCTGGAGGAGTCAAATGCGCCGCGGTTTTGCCGATATTCTCTTCACTCTTGTGTGTTTTCTTTTCCTTCCCTTCAAACCGGAGCATGCAGACGACAGAGTAGTTGATGCCAAAGCCATATACTTTATATAGCCGCCCTGATCTGATGCGCCTCGCTAGGAAAACACAAACGCGTAGCGTGATTATGTAACACGTTTCTGTCGGCGCGAAATAGTCTAATTCGGTTCACGCTACGCAACAAACCTATTCCTAGGAAAACCCGGCTTAAGAAAAGCAGCATCACCGTTTCCCTACAGAGCGTAATACGGCGCACGACAGCGCTTTACTCGGGCGTGATTGGCCGACTGCTTCTGGAGGAGTCAAGTTCGCCGCGTGTTTTGCCGATGTTCTCTTCACTTCTCCCTCTTGTGTGTTTTCTTTTCCTTCAAACCGGAGCATGCAGACGACAGAGTAGCTGATGCCGAGGCCATATACTATAATACAGCCGTCCTGATCTGATGCGCCCCGCTAGGAAAACACAAACGCGTAGCGTGATTATGCAACACGTTTCTGCTGGCGCAAAATGTTCTAATTCGGTTCACGCGGCGCAAGAAACCTATTCCTAGGAAAACCCGGCTTTCACCCTGTATATTCAATGAAAAGTAAAATTTATACAAATGAGAGGAAACCTGGGCATCGTAAACAAGACCAGACCTACGCGCGAAATAAAGTAAATAAAGCAATTGTTGCCACCCATGGAGGAAAGACGTTGAAGAAATATTGATTTTTTGATACGTAGTAGTGGTTGTAAATTTTTTTCTTTACGTTGCCAGGTCGAATGGTGAGTGATGGTGAGATGAACGGAACAAAGAAGTCAAAAGATTAGCTGACCATATTTACTTAAGAAAAATACGGGATATTACACTTCCAAATATGAGAAAATACGTGACGTGGCCAAAAATGATGCCAAAAGCATGGAGGTACTGTATTATCGGGTGAAGATGGCAACGCGGCAAAGATCAAATGATTCCTGGTCGGCTTGCAAAAATGCGCAAGATTCTTACTCATTAATAGGAAAACGCAAGTTTACTATGCGCATTTGGGGCATGGGCGGAGGCAACGCCCCCCAGAGTGAAACGTGGAGTCGACTGATCTACTGTATATATGTATAGATGAATTGACATCATCATCATCATCGTGCCCCCCCCCCCCAGACTTCCAAGTCAATCTCCGCCTATGATTTGGGAAATAGATTTTCCTGACATTTATCGCTTTTTCCATTCGGCACAAATACAGTCAAACCTCGTTAGTGCGTCACCAGGTTAACACGTCACTCCGCTTACAGGGTCACTTTTGGAAGTCCCAATTGTCCTCAGACAGGAATTGGCACAGCTATGGCTTACTCCGTTTAACGAGTCACTCCTCTTACTAAGTCATATTTTTGCTCTGCCAAGAGTGACTCATTAACGAGGTTTGACTGTATTGCATGTGCCTAATGCTTTTCTATGAGAATTTTCTGAACTTCGGAGGCCTGTATTAAATTTCGAATTAATCTCAAATGCCAAATAATGTTGCAGATAGTTAGACTATATTACCAAAATTTTTAGTATCTAATGCAATTTAACGGGAGAAAAAACGATTTCCTCTAAGCACTATATGTGTATACAAACTACACCAACTACAGTGTTGGCATAAGAATGGATAAGGGGCCGTACAAGTATTGCGTCAGCAATTTTCAAAAAAAATTTTGACACCCCCCCCCCCTTGTCAGCAAAACTCTGACCCCCCCCTGTCAGCAAAATTTCGTCATCTCTGCCCGCTCCTACCTACTATCACATATTGGTGGGACCAGAGACTGTATGCGGGAAAGGGGTACATAAGGGGGCTCCTGCCCCCCAAATGATCGAAAAATCATTTCTTTAAATACAAAAAATATGTATTTTTTAAAAATCAAAATTTCGAAAGAAAATACCTTTATATGTTATTATAATCAATTTCTGTTAATTTCAACGCTATTCGAAGGGCACATTTACAGATCGCTTAGGTGACCCATGGTACAATTCCAGAGTATTTAGGTGGCCCGTGGCACATTCACAAATCACTTAAGTGATGTGCGACACAGTTCCAGAACAAGTTAAGCGATCCGTTGCACATTTAGAAATCCCTTGAGTGACCGTTGGAACAGTTTTAGAGCACTTAAGCGACCCACAGTTCGGCTCTACATCAATCAAGTTACCCCCGGCACATTCCCAGATAATTTAAGTGATCCGCGGCGTAATAACGGATCACTTGAATGTTGAGTGGCACAGTTCGAGAGTACTTAAGCGGCCCAAACACATTTCTGGATCATTTGAAGGATCCACGAAATATTTTTAGAGATGACCAAAGTGGCTCTCTGTGGGGACTTATCAATAAGGGGACTATTATTTCATGTGCCCACAAACCACAGTTCAGGCTGCCATTAAGAATATTTCATATTTTTATAAAGGGTGGTTGATGACGTAAGCATCATCCAAACCCCCCCCCCTCCCCCCGTCATCAAAAGTTAGCAAATCGGAAACCCCCCTCCTCCCATCGAATGCTGACGTAATACTTGAATGACTCCTAATATTGTGGTTTCTTCACCATTTGTATAAGTATTTCATGCTTTGGAATCGTATTATACTCAATTACACATAGGACCGTATAGACAACATCATGCGGCCTCCCGCAAAGTGATGTTTTGAGGTCAGGGCCTCACTTTTGTATGGGGGGGGGGGGAGGGCACCCCTGGGAAAAGCAAAATTTTTGGGACCCCTGCGATTAAGGTCTAATATGTTTCGTTAGTCAATGAAAAAATGTTGTTCACATTTCGGGACCCAAAAAATCATAGGACACCCACACCCTACCTGTTCTCTTTCATTCTTAAAAAAATATGATACATCGTAGCATTGGCATACGCAAACTAACTAAAATAACATTATAATCTCTACTTGGAGGGGGGGGGGAAGGCGGTTGGAGTTCTAACTCCCCCTATTTTTTTTATAACTCCCCCGAAAGGCTATTTTATTTCTTTCAGAGCATCGCCCCTTCCCCTCCAACCGTCATCGTTTTCATAACAGTATGTTTACTACTACGCCACAGAATTACATCACATGGACGCTACAGTTACTGCGAAAACACTCCAGAATGGGCAGCATTAAGCGCTTTATTAGATATTTCATAGTAAAGGAAGACAAAATCAGTCACGAAACAGTGCCTAAGTAATGTTACAATTCCCTCACAAGCTGGTACCAACCCCTCATCGGACTCAGACTACAATCATCTGGCATGAGATATTTTAAAGTTTTCTCACAACGTCTTTGTGCACAGCTTCTGATCGGATGAGTATTTCGGGAATTATAACGTTTTGAAATTTTGTGACGTGTTGCCCGGTAGGTTATATCCCAAACACCCAACGAAAATAAATTCTGTCCCCTTCCAGTGGGTGGCAGCTTATTGAAAATGAATTGAAATATTCAATCGACCAAAATTCAGAATTAACGAAAGAAATAATTCCAGAATTAATGAGAATTCAGAACCAATGACAGAAACACAGGGCTCCCACTTGTCTTACTTTTTGGTAAAATGCCCTACTTTCTGCGTTTTGTCCTACTTTTCGTACTCTTTTAACAAATCTTGCCAACAAAATTTTTGTAACTTTTTTTTAAAATGCAGAGTGAAATCGAAATATTGCCAAATACAATAATACATACAATAATAATAATATATACAAATAATACAAATCTAGTAGATTGCAATTAATGATTCTGCCAAAGCAAAAGTTGTATCGTATTTTCAGGTTATTTGGTGGATGTATGTGGACCCACACTTGGTTAACTAATTTTTTGTTTTGCTTAGTCTGAGGGTTCAAAAATTTTTGTGTCAATGTTTTGAGTAGTCATTAAAAACTTCTGTGTGGATGGGGAAAAATAATTTTGTATTTACCACTTGGTGGTCTTGGACTATTCATTGTACAGTATTTAACATTTATCATTCAAAATTATGGTATGCATTTTGTGTATTAGGCGAAACAACAGTTTGAATAACGAAGCAGTCGGTACATAGGCCTATTCTAGGTTTGGTGATTCTGATGCTACCCAATAGCATTCAATTGTCTGCTGTATTTTTAGGACACGCAGAGGCATCAATAATGTTCACAAAGATCTGCAAAGAGCTAGAAATGAAAATGCTTCATTTCTCAAAAATGAACGTGCTGGCATTGAACAGTAAAATGTAAACAAATCCCGTTAAAAAAAAAGATGGATAGCGCAGTGAAATGATCCGGCTCTCACCTTGACTTATTTACATTGGACCTTATAATTCACACATTTTGCACTGTGCTTTTGGAAGTGATCTCGTTGGAGCGTCATTCTTATAAAAAACTTACATGCCTCCTTCATAATTTTCTGTGCATCAATGAAAAGAGTTTGAAGGTCTTTGGAAGACTACTCGAGGAAAAAAGAATGTATATTGTGTAACTAAATACATGTTACAATATATTAGTATATTGTGTGTATATATATATATATATATACTAGCTATAATACCAGGCGCTGTCTAGGGTTTCTTCAATAAGGCTTTTCGGATCACGTGATATCTCCCTCTTTCTTTGAGAGACATACAAACCGTGTCTAAGTTAATCAATATGGCGCCTTCCTGCACGACTCATGAAAGAGACAAATCTAGATTTAAAGAAACGTAGAAATGAATATATATTTTTTCACTTTTTAAGGGTTGCTAGGTATTTCCAATTCCCCCTCCCCTGAACTTTAAGTTATTCCACCTGCCTGTTTCTGCTTCAAAAAATGATTAATTAAAGCTGTGGAATTTCTAATTTCGCTGTGGAAGACAATACGGAGACATTAATTTTCATGCTTGAGACGATATAAATAAAAAGTTGAAATCAATGTCATTGCATGGATATCCAACTCAAAAGTAGGTTTGGCCTAATTACTTCATATTTCATTTTCTGGACTTCGTATATATATCTCTAAGTGAACTCAATATTTCAAAAATCGAGGATTCAATACAATTTTTAAAATTATTGATGTGGTGGAAAACCCCACTAAATTCCTGCATTTCTACAGTAAAATCAGCAATTTCAACACTGATTTATATGGCATCATCCTTTGCCTGGCCCCCAAAGTGATGCTGATGATGATTATGACGTCTCTTCAAAAAGCCTCATTACTGGGAGTATTGAAAATGTGGCAAACCGTTACAAAGGCAGAAACTATTAGGGGCCGTTCAAGTATTACGTAAGCAAATTTTTAGCCATTTTTGACCCCCCCCCTCCCTTGTCAGCAAAACGCTGACCCCCTCCCTCCCATTGTCAGCAAAATTTCGTCATCAGTTCTGCCCCTCTGAATCCAACTCATATTTTCATAAAGTGTGGTTGATGACGTAAGCATTATCCAAACCCCCCCCTTCCCCCCTTGTCATCAAAAGTCAGCAAATCGGAAACCCCCTCCCCCCATCGATGATGACGTAATACTTGAACGGCCCCTTATACATACACTGGCAGCGTTAAAGAAGTGACAAACCATTGTAAAGGCATATACACGTCTGAAACGCATTGCTAGGGAACCACGGTAACCAAAGTAAACGTTCGGAAAGTGATTGTTTGGGCCCGACAGTTTTTTGCCCATTTGGGGCATTTGCCCGGCTAGAACACACACACACAGACAGAAACCAATTTTATGTATATAGAATATATATATATCGTATATTATAATATTACTCGTATATTGTGGGGGGGGGGGGAAGAGACGGAAAAGAATTATCTGTGGTTGATAGTACACTGTTTTGGCCCAAAATTGCTTTTGTTTTTAAGTCATTTCTGTCATTTTGCTTTGGATTGACTCAATCTTTATACACTCGTGTGCAAAATTAAGAGAATTTGCACACATTGTGTGTTTATTTTCACAAAAAGTACTGGTACCAATAATGCCACCGAAGAAGTATGCAAATATTCAGTGTCGAATACGTAAGAGTACACGTGCGTGTGGGCGGAGCTGTGACCACGGAGGGGAAGATATAAGGGCACGAGGCGTTTTCCACGATTCGTGTGCTCTTCGGTGACTCGTACTCCTCGGTGACATCCGCTGTGTTCCTCGCAAGAGTTTGGTAAATTTTATAAGCTATCAGGTAAAATGAGTAGCCACAAACGTATGGATGACGGAATGAGTTTGAGAATCGTCGTTAGATTGGAGGCGGGGCAATCACAAGTGCAGGTGGCTACAGAACTCGATGTTACGCCCAGTGTCGTCTGCAATTTGTGGAAACAGTTTCAGGACACTGGATCTATATCGAGAAGACCTGGACAAGGTCGTCGAAGAGCCACGACGACCAATGAGGCTCGTTGTTTGGCGCTTTCAGAGCGGCGCCACAGGACTGATACAGCATCACAGCTCTCACGTGAGGTGCATGCTGCCACTGGAACTCGAGTTTCACATTTCACTGTCGCCTGAAGACTTCATGAGAGAGGGCTTTATGCCAGAAATATGCCTTTATTTGCGTCCCGCTAACTGCAGCACACAAGAGAGCGCGTTTAGCATGGTGCAGACAACATCAGCCTTGGACCAGACTTCAGTGGAGCACCGTGCTCTTCACAGATGAATCGAGATCCAGCCTGTGGAAACTGATTCTCGACGTACACTCAACTGGAGAGAGCCTGGTACCCGATACCATCCCTCCCACATTGGGGAATCGGACCACTATGGTGGTGAAGTTGCCATGGTCTGGGCAGGCGTCATGTCGAACGGTCGCGCACCCCCTCCACGTGTTTGGCAGAGGGTCCGTGACTGCTAGGAGGTATAGAGAGGAGATCTTAGAGTCCTGTGTTCGACTTTTCAGGGGCGCAGTTGGCCCTCGGTTCCTGTTCATGGACGACAACGCTCGTCCACATCGGACTCACCTGGTCAACGATTGTCTGGAAAGTGAGGATATTTGGCATATGGATTGGCCAGCCAGATCTCCTGACCTAAACCCTATAGAACATGTCTGGGACGCCCTTGGGAGGGCAATTGCATCTCGCCACCCCCTCCGAGAGCCAACCCGGAACTGAAAACTGCGTTACTGCAGGAGTGGGACCGATTGGACTCCTCAACTGCCTCGTGTATGCCGTCGCGCTGTGCGATCTGTCTGACTGAGAGGGGACCATACCCCCTAATTTTCGGTCCGATCTCACAACGTGGATTTTGGGCATTCCTGCAATGACGAGCTTTACTTACAATCATGCGGGCATACTATGACTTTTGCATGGTACATCTCTTTCTCTGTTATAACTGTGTATTCGTATCAAATTTCATTAAAATCTGTCCATTAGTTTTTCAAAAATTCGACGTAATGTGCTAATTCTCTTAATTTTGCACACGAGTGTAGAATACTGAAATAGTGCTACGAAAAAAAAAATTAAAATTAATATTTTTTTCCCATAAGGCTATGATTATGTGGTCTTGGGAAGTGGGGGGGTGTCCCCCGGAAGGGTAGGGTATATGAGGAAGATCCCCTTCCCTGTCCTACTTTTTCCAATTGTTTGGGTGGAAGCCCTGTTATGTGGCTACTTATTATATAAGTAATGAAAATTCAGAACCAAATGAAATAGAAAAAAAAATTCCAGAATTGATGAAAATTTAGAATTAATGGAAGAAATAATTTAAGAATTGGTGAAAGCTAGCAATAATTCTCACAGTGAGTGCGAGGCCCGCCTGGTGCGACCGCAGCGGTTACACATTCCCAAGGAGGCTCTGAATTTATATTTCGAAAAATCCTGGTGGGAGCCCACTGCCATCTTAACGCATGGGCCTACCCGGGTACGGCCCGGGGGCCCTCAAGAGAAAAGGGGCCTCACAAAAATGAGATCTGGTAAAAATTTTCTAGAATTTACCAGATAGGGTCTCAGAAAAACCACTTGGCCCGGGGGCCCATGATGCTCTTAAGACGGCCCTGCTGGAGCCCTGCTTACAAGGCACTCCACTATGCCATAGAAGGTGTCTTGCAATGATGAGATTTCGTATAGTTTCATATTTTTTTTAGCTTAACTATGTAAATTGCTGGGAGGTAGTTTCAGCCATGTTTTAGAACATGTCTTCGCCCAGGGGGTTCTTCTGTTAAGACGTCAATGCATGTAAGGTCCATGCTGGACCCTGTTGCGGATTTATGGTTTTGTCGCCTTTCTCTCATTTTTGTTTAATTTTTTCCCTGTAATTACTTCTCTGTGTCTGAGCGTGACCTACGTGAGTGAGTTATTACTTTCGAAGGCACGGTCTGAGTCACTCCCCTGTTTGTCAATCACCTGCTTGCACACTTTCCAGGCCACTCTTTCGTTGTTTGACTTACCTAGTCCCTCGCTCTCTAGGTCACTGTTTTGGTCACTAGCATGGTTGCGCACGCTCTAGGTTACTCTTTTGGTTGCTCGCCGGTCGTTCTTGCTATCTAGGTCACTCACTGATCTAGTCCCTAGGGCGGATTTATGGTTTCACTCAGTGGTGTCGGAGCTGGGGTGCTGTGGGCACCCTCGGTAATTTATGGCATGTGTCTGAGCCCCTCAGAATGCATTCAGAAATCAAATTTTTTTTACATATAAAGCTCGAGATGAGCACCCACAGTTTTCAAACACTTCCGACGCCCCTTGTTTTACCTCCTGTGGGCTGTACAAATTTTGCCAACCTTCTCTCATTCTACTAATTTTCTTGACCACTCATTCCTCGAACTCACCGCCCGTTTGAACATGCTGCCCTGGGCCCGCTGAGTCCCCCCCCCCTCCTATAAATACGCCTTTGGCTGAACTCTTTTAGAGAACAAACTAAGCCTTCAGTAGAACAATCATGGTTGTCTACGTCCAGCCATCCGGGATTTGCTAGAAACTAGGTCAAGAACTAATGAGGTCCTGGCAATGACAAGAGTGACGTCACAGTGGCCATGGTGAAAATTCTTTTTTCAATTCAAACACAGTACACACAATCAGGGCACCCCAACATGGGTGAGGCTGACAGGTCTCCAGTCCTGGGGTCCGGAACGATTCTGATTTTTTGTCCACAGATGGGGGCCCACCTCACTATCAGATCCCTGCACCAAGAGATGCTGCTCCAGGATGTGGGGAAGGGGGGGGGGTGCATGCATATAATATCCACGCACGCACGCTATCTCTAAAATTCCAATAAAGTCACATAAAGTAACATCTTCACGGGTGGGGGCCACCGAGACCCAGAGCTCTTCTCTAACAGCGCCCCCCTAAAAATTTCGAGATCTTTGATTCATAAATTAAGCAAAAGTAGTCCCGAAAAATTATGTGTTGCAATAAAATAATCAAAAATTAGATAATTTCAAATCACTCCTTTCCTCACATATTCTCGAGGTCACTCTTTTGGTTAATCTCTTGCTCCCACAGCCCCTGAATCACGCTTTTATTCTTTCACTGACCTGGTCGCTCGCTGTCGAAGTCACTGTTTCGGTCATACTCATTGATATGCTTTCCCGCTGCTTTGGCCACTCACGTGCGTGCTCACTACTTTGGCCATTCGTATGCTTGCTCACTGTTTTGCCACTCACATGCTTGCGTAAGATCGGAGTCCCTCTTTGATTACTCACCGACCTGGTCCCCTCTCTTTCTAGGTCACTCACATGCTTGCATCCTCTCCAAGGGTAACTCTTTTGGTCACTCACTTACCTAGTTCTTGTTCTCTAGATCACTCTTTTGGTCATTTAAATTCTTGTACACTCTCTAGGTCATTCACTGACCAGGTGTCTCACTCTCTTGCTCTCTCTTTTGGCCGTTCACATGCTTCCACAAAATTATAGTGACATGCTTGCAAACGCTGATCTAGACTAAAAGAATGACCTAGAGTCTAGATCATTGTTTTGGTCACTCTCTTGCTTACATACTCTTTTCGTTACTCCCTTGCTTCCATACTCTCTAGGTCACTCCCTTGCTTTCACTCCCTTGCTTCTATACTCTCTAGGTCACTCCCTTGCTTTCACTCCCTTGCTCCCATACTCTCTAGGTCACTCCCTTGCTTCAATACTCTCTAGGTCACTCCCTTGCTTCCATACTCTCTAGGCCACTCCCTTGCTTCCATACTCTCTAGGCCACTCCCTTGCTTCCATACTCTCTAGGCCACTCCCTTGCTTCCATACTCTCTAGGCCACTCCCTTGCTTCCATACTCTCTAGGTCACTCTTTCAGCCACTACCATGCTCACACAGTCTCTAGGTCACTCTTTCAGTCACTGAGTGGTCATTCACAGATTTAGTCCATTCTTTCAGTCATTCGCATTGTTTTGGTTATATGCCTGCATACTATTATGGTCATTCACATGCCTGCACATTATTATGGTGACTCATATGCTTGCACACTGTTATGGTCACATATTTGTAAATGCTCTAGGCCATTCTTTTGGTCACTGCCTTGCTTACATACTCTCTAGGCCGCTCTTTCACCCACTACCCTGCTCAAACAGTCTCTAGGTCATTCTTTTGATCGTTCACTGACTTCGTCCCTCACTTTCTAGGTCACTCTTTCAGTTATTCACATGCTTGCACATTGTTTTGGTCATATGCATGCATACTATTATGGTCGCATTTTTGCGCACTGTCATGGTCACATGCTTGCACACTGTTATGGTCACATTTTTGCACCATTTCCTGAATGGGACCTGGTTGGAATATGGTCACATGCTTGCGCACTATTATGGTTACTTCCTCATGCTTACACACTCTCTAGGTTACTCTTTTGGTCATTCCAAGCCAATCTCCCCCCCCCCTCGTCACTTACATGCTTGCACACGTTCTAGGTAACTCACTCTCTAGCCAGGGGTGGATGTATGGTTCCTCCACCTGTATTCGACTAATTTTCTTGACCACCAATTCCTCAAATTTGCCGCCCTGGGGCTGTAGTCCGGACCTGCTCGAAAGTAGGTCAAGGGCAAATGAGGTTCTGGCTACGTAAATAGCCATTAGAACCGTGCTTAAAATTTCAATTCCGCGTGAAATACATACAATCCAAAGCATTCCACTGATATTTCCAATAAAGTTGTGCACACGGTAACACACGAACCCTCGGAAGGGGGGGGGGGGCACCGAAGCCCAGGCCCAACTCCCAAAAAAAAGGGCCTCAAAAAAAAAATCCAGAGATTTTTGATCCATAAACTGAGCATAAGAAGAATTTTTTCCGCTCATTGTCTATTGAAAAATATTCCCGAGTAAATTCAATAAAAAAATTTAGACTTTATTGAAATTTTGGAAAATGGGACCTGGGAAATTGCAGGTTCAAAGCAGTTGAATCCAATACGGGATTGAGGGGGGGCGGGGGAAGGGGCCACAGGACATCCCGGGACGGGCGATTCCACCTGATCTATTTCTATTATTTCTAGATTCAGCTTATGTATAGACACTCAATAACACTTTTTGTCGTTCATTGACCTGTTCCATCGCTCTCTAGGTCACTCTTCTGGTCATTAACATGCTTGCACATTGTTTTCTGTCAAATGCTTTCAAACGTTATCGGCCATTCTTTTGGTCACTCCCTTGCTTACATACTCTCTAGTCACTAGCTTGAGTCACTACCATGCTCACACCGTGTCTCCGTCACTCCTTCGGTCGTTCACTGACCTGGTCCCTCACTCTCAGGTCAATCTTTCAGCCATTCATCACATGTCTGCATACGCGTAAGCAAAATTTTCTCGAGAGGGGGGGGGGGGTTAGAACCCCAAAACCCCCAATGCATGCCTGCACATTGTTTTCGTCACATGATTTCATATTGTTTTGGTTACATGCACAGAGTAATAATACTATAGAGTGCGCGCGAGGGGTTGCAATGTGAAGCAAAGATCCGGAGTCACGTGACTCCGGTCGAAAGGCTGGTCAGGGAATCTCGCTGCCAATGCTTTCCTTATGGCTACTCGTATGACGATCTACACGCGCTGTCTTATTTTTGATTAGAATGGCCAACACTTGCGCAGCTTTCGGATGTTCTGAGCGGTTTAGGAAAGGGGGACCAGTATCCTTTCACAAAGGAATACTTTTTTGCTTATTCCCCTTCTTATAAATTAAAAATTGGAATATTTAATTGACGATGCAATGGATTTCTGACGTAATCTCAGTTTTTAACGACTCCATTTTGGATTTAATTCAATTAAAGTTCCAAGTTTTGGTAAAATTCAAATGTCATGAATCATTATTAAATGTTTTAATAGAATTTTTGGCAATAAATGATTGAAATTGTGAGTTTTATGAAGTTTTAACTGAAATATACGTCTCCGCAAGATTTGGCGAGATTTGGCGAGCTAGTGAGTTCATTCGAGTTTTGCTCAACTTGGAAGAAAATATGCTTTTCAGAAGGAGAAATTTATGAAAAATATTCTATTTAAATAGATTGTGAGGAAAACTCCCCCCCCCCCCTAGACAATTGCAGTTTTGCATAAAAATGCATAACAACCTCTAAAAATAATAGTATTTTTACCCATCTTCGTAACAGTTATGTTTGCATATGCTGATAAATACAGCAAAAGCCAACATGAACTAAGCCGATGAAAAAAAAATCTCTCTCTATCTTCGCATTTATTATTAATTTAATTTTTATGGCGAAATATGTGTAGTGCACGCATCTCATACGGACAGAACTAAGTTGTTGAAATAAAGTGATATTTCAGCATGGATTTTTTCCATATTCATTAAACTTACTAACTTCATTTTGAGAATTATTCGATTCATTCGTAAAAAGTGATAAAATTCATCAAACTTACTAAAAATATTGGTAATTATGCATATATTTACCAACTATTATGCATAATTTCTGAAGATAACGCGCACTACGGATTTATCAAATTTACAGTAACATAAACATTATATATTTGTTGTATACAATATTTTGTTTCCTGTGTGTGTATAGATACTTAGAAAGCTATTAAAAACTGTGCCAAAAAAATTTATTTCATGAAATTTATACTCTTTATATTCACTTCCTTCAAATATTATATATTCAATTAAAATTTAAAAACCCATGTGTTAAGAAATTATTAAGAATTATCCCTTAATGGAAAATAAAAAAATTCCGTTTTCCAATATTTGTTTATTTTATAGAATTTATTTTTTCAAATCTGATACTCCCTAAATATTTCACATAAAAATGAGTGAAATTCATTGGAAAAAATGAAGGAAAGTTTTCATCAACTTGATCGAATTGAGTCAAATTTCGTTACAGCAACATCCTTGCTTCTGCGAAAACGTGCCAAATGTAATAGCGCAGAACCTGTTCTTCCCCCGACAATACTGCTCATCTTTTCTTCACGTTCGACAAGTTTTATGAATAGCGTGCGCGGTCTATTTATATCTTAAGTCTATGGTTACATGCTTGTACACTATTATGGTCGCTCACATGCTCACACACTTTTTAGGTCACTCGTTGACCTGGCCCTTCACTCTCCAACCAGGGGCCGGATGTATGGTTTCACCGCCTGTATTCTACTGACTTTCTTGACTACTAATTTCTCAAATTTGCCACCCTGGGCAAAACCCCGGCTTCTGGCCGAACCCTTTTAATAAACGAGTTATAATTAGGGCTTCGGTTCAACATTTATGGAGATCTACGTCCACCCGTCCGGGACCTCCTTGAAAGTAGGTCAAGGACTAATGATGTTCTGGCAACGCAACGATTGATCAGAAACCTCTGTTTAAATTCCACATTCCCATGAAATACACATACATTACATGCATTTATTATTATTAAAATTCTTATTAAGTCACACACCAACATATCTTCACGGGTGGGAAGAGGGGGGGGGGAGGCAACGAAACCCAGGGTCGAACATAGCCCCCCATAAAAAAAAAACCGAGAGATTTATAACTCATAAATTGAACAATAAAGAAACCCCCCTACAAAAAAATAATTTTTCTTCCTGTAATATAATTATAATTCCCTAAATATATTCACGAATAAATTCAATAAAATTCAGAATTAAAAAAAAAAAATTACAATTTCTAACGAAATTTAACATGCATTAAAACCAATAGTTGCAAAAAAAAAATTACTATTGCATATAAATAATAATTAAAAATTAAATAATTTCAAAATTATTAAATTTTTTTAAAACTTTTTTTTTTTTTTTGGAAAATGGGACCTGGGAAAATTGCAGGTTCAAAGCAGTCGAATCCAATGCGGGATAAAGGGAAGGGGCCACCACATACATCCCGGGACGGGCGATTCCACTTGATCTATTTCTTACTCTCTCTAGACGTATTGTTGTTTTTTTCTTGTAAATCACAAATATCCAATAAATAATTAAAAATTATCACTTAACTAATTATTTAATAATAATTATTATTATAATTTCGCATCATTCCAGAATTCGTACCTGCTGCTGCTGAACTCTCTCCGGTCGGTCCCGGGCAGGATGCGTGGTAATATAGTACCTTGACGAGAGAGGAGGAGTGCGTGTGTGTGTGTGCACGGGATCAGCTGATCTGGGTAAGTGGGCGTTGATCATGGCACACACCATCCGACAACAACAACAAGTCTCGGTATATTCCTGTATGGTGATTCCCATCCGGACGTCCCCGTCGATACCGGGTTCCCCCGCGGCGGTCATAATCACGTTAATCTAAACACACGTTATTATTGCTGCCGGACCTGCACATCCTCGTCGACGACGGCAACCCCCTTTGCCGGACGGTTGGAAGAAAACCGCCGCCGCTTCCAAAAAGGCCTGCTGCTGCTGCTACTTCTGTCTTCTGCTCTTGTGGAGGGAGCTGTTGGCTTCACCTGCTGGGGTGTTTTCGGCCCGTCGGTCGTCTGTCGCATCCCTGGACAATCCCCGGGCGTTACGTCACGGGCCCCATCTCGAGCTGAGCTGAGCTCCCAGCCCGAGCTCCTCTCTCTCTCTCTTTCGCTCCTCTCCGCGCGCAACGCAATCTACGCAGAAAGTGAGTGAGAGAGAGGAGAGAGAGAGGGCTCAGTTTCTCTCCGTGTGGTGTGTGTGTGTGTGTGTTATTATACGATGATCGTCGTCGTAGAGAGAGTGTGTGTGGTGTGCGCGTTTACAAGCGATGTTTCGAGAAAGGGGAAAGGAAGTCACAGAAAAAATGCATTTCTCGTATTTTATCGTGAATAATTGCAAGAAATTTTTTACCCGACGTTAACTCAAGGTGTGCGGATTGCATTTGTGCGGCATTTATCGCGATAGCATTGGAAATAATTGCGCATGCAAGCTTTTCTTTCGTAAGAAATGTGCGGATTCTGCAGACGAATTCTTGGTTTGTGCCTCAGCGCCACATTACTACGTTCAGCGTAAACGTGCGTTTGTGTGTGTTACGATGATAGTAGTAGCGGTTTGCAGCAGCAGCAGCGGTGCTCCTTGCTATTACTCCACTGTATGTGCATCGAAAAATGCAGCGTTTGGATTTTAAAATATGCTTTTAATTTTATTTGCAAAATTTAATATTGAGGTACCGGCGCGGAATGCAGTCGTGGGCGGAGAAATTCGAGCAACGAGAAGCTAGAAATAAGTAAAGCAAAAAATTAAATTCGTGCAAAAAAAAAAAAAAATGCAATTTTTGTTTCCAATCTGCAAAATAAATGAATTCGTGCAAAAAAAATTCAACTGTTCGCAATCTGCAAGAAATAAAAAAATAAAATAATTCCTGGAAAATTGTTTTTTCATAAATTTTGCAAAAATGCAAAGAAAAGAAAAACTCTAAATAAAAAAAAAAAAAGAATTCCTGAAAGAAAAATTCCATAAATTTTGCAAATCTACAAAAAAGAAAAATGTGTACTCCTAAGAATTTTTGCATTTAATTAGAATTTAATATTAAGAAGAAAAAATAACTTAACAAAATATTAACCGCTAATTTTTTTTTCAATTTTTTCTGATTTTTTTTCTTATAAAAAAATTAAAATTTTTTTGTAAGAATGTGTATTCCGGGTGGTTTTTTTAATAGCCTCGTGTGAAAACTTCCCGTCGCCAATAGGTTTGCTACTCGAGTTTGTAACGGCGAGAAGGCGGAGCCGATCAACATAAGGAAAACGCCACACGCAATGTGCTGCTGCCGCTGCCGCATTTCTCTCGCCATGTGGTGATAGAATAGTGCTAAAGAGTCAGAGTCAGAGAGTAAAAAAAAAAAACATCGCGAGAGATACGGCGGAGTTTATCTCGCACACACACACACATATACACCGAAACAGCAGCATTTTAGGATCAGTGTCCGCGGCGCGTGGTTAAAAAGGAAGCTTTCACGGCAATGACCGGCTTCCGGAAGATCAGGTACGTTCGACAGCGTGTTGGACATGAACACATACTCACCAATCTCCCACACAAGTTTTAAATGGCAGAGAAGCTCGAGAAGTTAAGAGAGTTCTCGTTCCGGACTCTTATATATATGGAAAGGATGACGAAGATACCCCAAAGACCAAGGTCTCTTGTTCTTCTCCTCTGGTTATGTACACGCGAGTCGGGCAACAAATATTATAGATAGTGGTGAGAGAGAGGTGTGGACAAGGAACGTCCCGATTGGGAGAATCATAGGGAATTGGAAAAAAAGGAAGCTCAAGAAGCTTTTTTTTTTTTTTGTAATATAAAAAAAAATTTATTTGAAATTTATAAACATCCCGTGTTAGTCCTAATTTTTATTTGCTCGTACAAATTCGCGTGTTGTGGTGCTGACCGGCGAGTGTCCGAAATTTTTGTTTTTTAGAGAAAAGGGGTGTCTTAAATGGCAAGGTGTCCCGTTAGTAGGCAAGAACAAGGTGGTGTTTACATGGATCAACCTTCGACTAGTAGTACCAGCAGCAGTAAAGACAGCAAAGAATCATCTAGTAAAGTAAGTGCTGTAAACCCTTCCAAATTATCTTGGGATAATTTTCATTTTTTTTTTTTATTGCCGTACCTGTTGATAACGTTATTGTCAGAGCACGTGTTTTTTTTTTTCTCGAATTCCAACTGACATTATTTTTGTTAAATTATTTTTATTATTTCAATATAAAATATATTTCGTTATGATAAATTTTTTTTTTGAAGTGTAATATAATGATAATTTCTATGAATATCTAAGAATTATCAAATTTGAATGATAATGCTGGGGGAAATATGGCATATGTTGATAATTTTTTTTCATTTATCGTTTCTTCTCAATCGCTGAAGTAATGATTGAAAAGCATTTTTGGCTTTGACTTAAGTAAGCCCTGGGTGTAATAGACATTGATAGGGCCCTCCATGAAGTGTTGAAGATCTATGTATAAAGTTAGCCTAGTTGCTCGTACAGGTGTTGTATATTGCAAATTGGTACGTAGCATATCGTCCAATGACAATCGCATCAATACCGAGTATAACTCCTATCATATATTGGCAGTATTATACTTCTCAAGGCCCCGGGTTAGCACCTTCAAGAAATTTATTGTGTAACTAGAATAAATTGATCCTGGGGCCACAGGCTAGAGAGCCCTGTCAGCCCCTCTGACGATAGAGGTCATGGTACTTATAAAGGGAGAAAAATGATCAAATATGTTGTTATGTCTAGAAGTGTTTCACGGTTTTTTCAGAATTTACAACAAATTCGATATTATATTTGGCTATTATCTGCAGTTGATACAGTATATGGGGGCTCCCTCCCCCCCCCCCCCCCACATTGACTTGAAAGGGACCTTGTGCAAAGCATGCATTGTAGGGTCTACCACGAGTAGGATAAAAGAGGTTTGGATAGTATTTCGGCGAATTTATATTGTGCAAAGTTGGGAACCCCAAAACTATTGGGACTTTAGGGCCTAGGGTCCAGGCAAATGCCCCACTGCTGGATGCGGAGATGAGAATGTTTAGAAATCGGGAGAATTGGCGTTTTATTCTTATTGCGAAAACTGGAAATTTTCAATGAAAATGTGAAGCATGTTTTTTTCTATTTTTTTTAAAATTCAGTTGAGTACTTAATTCATTATTACGTAAGTTGGCGTATCTCAAACGTCGTTTGCAGCGCTAAATGTGAACGTTGTTATGTCGGAATTGTGTGCCTAAGAAACACAGTATAATAAGTAGTATATAATAGTAGTATAATATCTTTTGAATTGAAAGCAAGAGAAAGAAACAATTAAAAAAAATCCATTGTTTTATGGATTAGCTAGTTTTGTCATTTTGTAGTCATTTTAGATTCTTAGTTGGGCTCGAATTCGTGAACTAGAATCTATCCCCGCAATCTGGTAGACGGGGGAAAAATTTTGTGTGAGCATTGTTGAAAGCATTGTATTATTTGAGCTATAATGGAAGATTTCATGGTTTGGGCATTGTGGAAAGAAATTATTCTTTGAGCATTGTAGGAAGAAATTATTGTTTGAGCATTGTAGGAAGAAATTATTGTTTGAGCATTCTTGGAAGAAATGATTGCTGAAAGAGATAATTATTTGAGTGTTGTTGGAGGAAAGAAGTAATTGTTGATAGAGATTACTGTTTGTGCATAGTTGAAAGGAATGATTGTTCGAGCATTTTCTAAAGAAATGAAATTTGTGCAATTTTTGGAACATTTTTGAAAGAAACGACTTTTAGGAAAGCTTTATCATTTCTTCCAAAATGTTCTATAACTTTTTCTAAAATGTTCTATCAATTTTTCTAAAATGTTCTATCAATTTTTCTAAAATGTTCTATCAATTTTTCTAAAATGCTCTATCAATTTTTCTAAAATGTTCTATCAATTTTTCTAAAATGCTCTATCAATTTTTCTAAAATGCTCTATCAATTTTTCTAAAATGCTCTATCAATTTTTCTAAAATGTTCTATCAATTTTTCTAAAATGCTCTATCGATTCTTCTCGAAATACGAAAACTTAATTTCTTCTAAAAATGTTCAAACAATCATTACTTCTAGAAATGTTCCAACAATAATTCCGTCTGAAACTTTTCTATTGTTTCATGTTCAACCAACCATTTCTACTAAAAATGTTCAAATAATTTCTTCAAAAAATTCTCTATGATTTCTTTTTTAAGATGTTCAAACAGTCAGTTCTTTTTAAAATGTTCAAATAGCCCCTTCCTTTCCAAATTTTCTAACAGTGTCTAACAGTCTTTTAAAAAAATCTTCCAACAGTCATTCTTCTAAGAACGCTCAAACAATCATTCTACAAATGCTCAAACAACCATTTCTTCTAAAAATGCTCAAACAATAATTTCTTGCAGAAATGCTTAAACAATTATTTCTTTTAAAAATGTTCCAACATGTCTTAAAAATGCTCCAATTTTTACAAAATGTCATTCTTCTCTAAGAACGCTCAAAAAATCATTTCTTCTAAGAACGCTCAAACAATCATTTCTTCTAAAAACGCTCAAACAATCATTTCTTCTATATAAGAACGCTCAAACAATCATTTCTTCTATATAAGAACGCTCAAACAATCATTTCTTCTATATAAGAACGCTCAAACAATCATTTCTTCTATATAAGAACGCTCAAACAATCATTTCTTCTATATAAGAACGCTTAAACAATCATTTCTTCTATATAAGAACGCTTAAACAATCATTTCTTCTAACAACGCTAAAAGACAATCATTCTCAAAATGCTCAAAAAAATCATCCCGAAAATGCTCAAACAATCATTTTAGTAAGCTCAAACAATCATTTTAGTAAGCTCAAACAATCATTTTAGTAAGCTCAAACAATCATTTTTAGTATGCTCAAACAATCATTTTTGGTATGCTTAAACAATCTCTCAAAATGCTCAAACAATCACTCTCAGAATGATCAAACAATCACTCTCAAAATGCTCAAACAATCGTTCTCAAAATGTTCAAACAATCATTCTCAAAATGCTCAAATCATCATTTTTAGAATGCTCAAACAATAATTTTGAAAATCCTCGAACGATCATTTTTTTCTAAAAATGTTCTTTCACTTCTTCTAAATATGTACAATCTCTTCTTCTAAATATGTACAATCTCTTCTTCTAAATATGAACAATCTCTTCTTCTAAATATGAACAATCTCTTCTTCTAAATATGTACAATCTCTTCTTCTAAGAATGAATCTCTCATTCCTTCTAAGGACGAATCTATAATTTCTTCTAAGAAAGCAACAACCATTTTCTAATAATGTGTAGAAATGCTCAAACAATCATTTCTTTTTCAAAAATTTTACAACAACATTTCTTCTAAGAAAGCCTATCACTACTTCTAAGAGAGTCATATTACTTCTAAGAACACTCAAACAATCACTTTAAAAATGCTCAAGCAATCATTTATTCAAACAATGCTCTATCATTACATCTAAGAACACTCTAAAATTTCTTCTAAAAATGCTCGAACGACTAATTATTCAAAGATCGCTCTATCATTTTTTCTAAAGGGGCTCTAGTATTTGTTCTAAAAATGCTCTATCATTTGTTCAAAAAATGCTCTATCATTACTTTTAAAAATGTTCAAACAATCGTTTCTTTTAAAATTCTTGAACATTTTTTTCTTCAAAAATTCTGTTTCGTTCTAAACACTCAAACAATCATTGAAAAAATGCTCAAACAATCAGTTCTTTTAAAAATGCTCTAGTACTTCTCTTTCAGAAATCTTTCAAATTCTTTAACGCTCCATTATAACTTCTAAGAAAACTCTGTCATTTCTTAAAAAAAGTTCAAACAATCATTTCTTCTAAGAACGAATCTGTCATTTCTTTTAAGAATGAATCTGTCATTTCTTTTAAGAATGAATCTGTCATTTCTTTTAAGAATGAATCTGTCATTTCTTTTCAGAATGAATCTGTCATTTCTTTTCAGAATGAATCTATCATTTTTTCTCAACATCAAGAAATCAACAATCATTTTCTAAAAATGCTCAAACAATCATTTCTTCAAAGAACGGTCTATAATTTGTTTTAAAAATGTCCAACAATAATTTCATCTAAAAAAGTTCAAACAATCATTTCTTTCATCTAAAAAAGTTCAAACAATCATTTCTTTCATCTAAAAAAGTTCAAACAATCATTTCTTTCATCTAAAAAAGTTCAAACAATCATTTCTTTCATCTGAAAATGTTTTGTCATCTTTTTCTAAAAATGTGCAAACAATCGTATCTTTTAAAAATGCTCTATCATTTCTACTAAAAATGTTCAAGCAATCGTTTCTTCTAAAAATGCTGTATAATTTCTTCTAAGAATGCTCTATCATTTCTCTTAAAAATTCTTCAACAGTAATTCCATCTAAAAATGTCATGTCCAGGAATAATTTCATCTAGAAATGCTCCAGCTGTAACTTCACCTTGAAATATTCACTGGTGAATGAATCGTGCCCAGGTGAGCCCATGCGTTAATACAGCACCGATTGTTTGTGTACATTCTGTTGAAAAGAATCATCATAATGTTATCCATCGCTAAAATAATTGATTTCTGGCGCATTTTTTAAAAAAATGATTGTTTGAGAATTTTTAATAAAATGATAGAGCGTTCATAAAAAAAAAATTATTGTCTTTACACTTTTAGAAGAAATGGTAAAGCGTTCTTAGAAGAAATGGTAGATAGAGCGTTCTCAGAAGAAATGGTAGATAGAGCGTTCTTAGAAGATATGGTAGATAGAGCGTTCTTAGAAGAAATGGTAGATAGAGCGTTCTTAGAAGAAATTATTGTTGGTGCACTTTTAAGCGAAATGGTTGCTGGAGCATTTTTAGAAAAAATGAATTTTTGAGCAGTTTTTGAACAAATAATGGAGCGTTTTTAGAAAAAATGGTAAAGCGTTCTTAGAAGAAATGATTGTTGGAGCACTTTGAGAAGAAATGATTGTTGGAGCACTTTGAGAAGAAATGATTGTTGGAGCACTTTGAGAAGAAATGATTGTTGGAGCACTTTGAGAAGAAATGATTGTTGGAGCACTTTGAGAAGAAATGATTGTTGGAGCACTTTGAGAAGAAATGATTGTTGGAGCACTTTGAGAAGAAATGATTGTTGGAGCACTTTGAGAAGAAATGATTGTTGGAGCACTTTGAGAAGAAATGATTGTTGGAGCACTTTGAGAAGAAATGATTGTTGGAGCACTTTGAGAAGAAATGATTGTTGGAGCACTTTGAGAAGAAATGATTGTTGGAGCACTTTTAGAAGAAATGATTGTTGGAGCACTTTTAGAAGAAATGATTGTTTGAACAGTTTTAAAACTGTTAACAATGATGAACAAATAAATGAACAATGAAAATCAAATGAAACAATGATTAACAAAAACTGTTTTAAAAGATGATTGCTATTGCAGAAATTCATTGACTGATTGATTGAATATTGTTTGTTTAGAAGAAATGATGCAGAGTTGTCTTATATACAGAAAAAATGATTGATGTAGTGTTCTTAGAAAAAATGATAGAGCGTTCTTTGAAGAAATGATAGTGTTTTTCGAAAAAATGATAGAGTGTTCGGTGTTTGAAGAAACGTCTGTAGGAGCAGTTTTAGATTTTCTGATGAAATGATTGTTGGAGCATTTTTAGAAGAAATGATTATTGGGGAATTTTTAGAAGAAATGATTGTTGAACCATTTTCTGATGAAATGATTGTTCAACCATTTTCTGATTAAATGATTGTTCAACCATTTTCTGATGATTGTTAGAGCATTTTCAAAACAAATTATGGAATATTTTTAAAAGAAATGATAGAATGTTCCTGAAGAGGTGAACTTGAATAATTCACGAACTTGGTTAATTCGAATTTTTTAGTAACTCGCCTTGGGTTTTCTATTCAATGTAATGTTGAAATTACCTGCTTAATGTGATTTTTACGCCTTATGATCTGAATAATTCGAAGTTTGATTCCGATGTGCCATTTGCAAATTGTCTCATTTTTCTGAATTCCTGGCCAACTTTTAATCATCCTTTTCTTTTTTTTTCCATGGCTCACCGACCTCTCCTAGGAGTGTAATATGTAACCTACAATGAAACGTTACAAAAGTTACAATCGAAAAAAAAAAATCTGAATATTGTTTTTGCTCTATGTAAGAAGCAATGATTTCGTTGCCGATTCCACACACTGGCTTTTGTCTTTCCGTTGGGTTCTGCCGGGTCGCTTTTTATTCCATCCTATACATAGGATTTTTACATGGGGTTACACCAACAACATCTATAGCGGAATTCCTCCGCGCGAAGCTTTGACTTCCCAGAAGTCCATTTCACCTGTAGCCATTGGATATAGCAGGCCGACACATGTGACATCTTTACTTTTTTTTTTGCAGTGTATCTAGTGACTATAGGTGAAATGGACTTCTTCAGTGAAGCCACGAACTTCGCGCGGAGGCTTTCTGCTAAATATGGTGTTGGTTACACTCATCACTATTACGTCACTAAAAGGGGGTTGTGGGACTAAAGAGGCAAGGAGCTCAAAATGTTTTAGTATACGTTACAGTAAATGTAATAAATCGATTATATATATATATTGTGCGTAATTTATCGATTTATTTGCTGATCGTCTGCTTAAAAGATTGGTAATTTTATCATTTGTGACTATGCATAATACTCGCACAAACATCGTTGGTAAATTTGATAAATACTAAAAAAAATTACATCATTTTCACCGGTGATACGTAATGCCCAAGCGTACGTGGTAAATTTGATAAATTATCAAATGTGATGAATTCAGAATTATTTATAATGTTTACCAACGACGCTTGCGTATTATGCACAATCACCGATAAAAGTGATGATTTCTTATTATCATTTATCAAATTTTCCAAAGACGCATAATCGGCGATATAGGTGATAAATTTACGACACTTACCAAAATGGCCTACGATTATGCATGACCTGTTATTATGCATAATTACAGGATCTATCGCATTTTTAACGTAATACATCGGGCGAATCCGACCTATTCTGCCAAGCGAAGAAGGGGGGGGGGGATAGACTAGCCCGAGTGGATCAGAAACAACCTACCAACCCTGTCCTATCTCGAACAGTTTTCGAGTTATAGTGGATAATCGATTATGGAAAAAAATGTGTCAAGTGTAGAAAAAAATCAGAATTTGTGAAGCTTTTAAGAGACTCTTACACGCAAACTGAGCACACATTTGGAAAGAGCAGAAAAAATTCTATAAGTGGTGATACCAATTTCATCGAAATATCTGGTTTTTAATGGCGAGCTACAAGCGCTGAAAGATTGGCAAAGAGTCCAAAATCGAATTGTCGCCAAAATTTTTAATCGCCAATTCAGGAAGCACCCTTCTAGCTACAATCGGTCAAATTTTCCAAAAACTTGTCCATTCCACCAGCTTCCGGAAACGAGCTTACAATAAACCATATTGGCTTTCTGGTTCAAGAGAAATTTATTCTTTTGTTTGCAATGCATCACTGAAATCAGCGTTTGTCGAAGTAGGTATTCGACGAAAATTCGAATTGGCGGTTGCAGATTTTGGCGACAATTTGCTTTTGCACAAAAAAAAAAAATCCTATAAGATGACACTACCTCTACCTACAGGATATCTGTGTTCAATGGCGAGCTACAAGCAGTGAGAGATCGGTGAAGTGCTAAATCGAATGGTCGCGAAAACCTACTGAAATTAACTTCGACAAACGCTGATTTCATTGGTGTATTGCAAACAAACGACTAAATTTTTCCTGAACTAGATGATCAGTTTGGTTTATTCTAGGGCTCTTTCGAAAGCTGGTGGAATGAACAAGTTTTTGGCAAATTTGACCGATTGCAGCTAGAAGGTGTTTGCAGAATTGACGATTGAAAAGTTTTTTTGGCGACAATTCGATTTTGGACTTTGTCAACCTTTAAGCGCTTGTAGCTCGCCATAAAAACCAGATATTTCGATGAAATTGGTGTCACCTTATAGAAATTTTTCTGCTATTTCCAAATGTGTGCTTAGTTTGCGTGTAGGTCTCTTAGAAATTTCGTAAATTCTGTTTTCTTTCAGACTTGACGCATTTTTTTCCATTATCGATTATCCACTATATATAACTCGAAAACTAGATAGTATGTAATACCCAACCACAGGGTTGGTAGGTTGTTTCATGATCCACTTGAGCTCGTCTATCACCCCCCTTTCGTTTGGCAGAATAAGTCGGATTTACCCTGTATATTCTGTATTATGCGGTAAACGTGATAACAGACGTAGCAACGAAGAGTCGCTGCTGGGCAATTTTAAATTTCTCTATTCAAATGCAACAGTTAGAACCCATTTCTTAAGAGCTTGCACGCAATAATGCAGGTTTTTGTTTTACGCCATCCCAGATGGCACTATTGTCATAAACAAAAACCGTAGCTTTCCTCGCTTTTTAATGACGTATTATGATCGTAACCCAATGTTGAAATCCTATGTATAAGATGAAATAACACTGCCGGGTCTTAGATGAGGGCCATTACCTAGATTATCCGCCAGTGGCAGATGCGCAATGATGAAACACTATTTGGGAAAAAATTACTAAATATTATGAGTATATTTGATAATCAACTCTTCCACAAGCGGAACGTCTAAAAGCTGAAACGCTGAAATCTCAGTGAAATGTGTTGGAAACCCGTATCTCTCTAGCATTATTGTCCGTTTATTTTGGAATATCAATGTAACATTTTTCACAATGTGCGAACGAGGTTCATAGGCCTAGTTTTTCCAAGGTTCATGGTTCAGAAGTTTTCAGCGATTTTTCATATTTTACTCTCAAAAATCATAGGAATAAATGCCGTTATCACGAGCTCCCCCCTCCCACGGGCCCCACGAGTTAAGGCGACCCCGATCGTTGAGGAAAAACCCCTTGTAACTACGCCGTCTGAGGGTTTTTTTTTTCCTCACCCACCTCAATTCCAGTAGCCTTTGGACTGGGTTCAAGGAAGTCAAACCCAATGATTAAAAAAAAAAAAAAGTAAAGTAACTGTGTTTACAAACAACACCATGTGACGTCCTTCGCGTGTGTGTGTGAAATCGACCGATAGCCCATCACACAAATGACGTTTTAAACTTAATCTCGTCCGAATCCATCTAATCAGCCATTTGATCACGTGTCTGATTTGTTTCATCATGTGGGAACCTCCGGACTTTGATATTGGGTCTCTCCCGCTCTCTCTTCCTAAAACACGAGAAGGAATTCAAAATATTTATTATTAATTAAGTGACAGTGAAAATTATGAGTCCGGTCGGACCAGGGCCGAGGACGTCCACTCAATTAAAATCCTGACGTTATTGTCATCACATATATGTATACTGACGTCCGATTTCGATAAACAATAATTGAATTCATTGGAATGTAATAAGCCACAGCCTTGACTGTACGTAGCAAATGCAGAATTATGCATTATATTAGATGAGTTTCGATATACGGAGGTCATCCTGATGTTTGTGTTGTTTGTTTGAATTATTTATCTACATGCGTACATTATAATGATTGGTTCAAGGATTAGGTGCGCATTTTCGAAACGAAAACAACGTCATATAATAACAACAACAATAAATTGTAATACGTTATGTTTGATCCGAATTCCTTTAGTAATCTCATGCTAGTAAGCATAACCCTAGGTCAACTGAGTTGGTGGTCCCAAGGACCATTTGGGATAGATTTTACTTATCTAATTAAGCTCCATTGAGCTGGTATGCGTTTTCTTTTGAAGGTCAAGGTGTTGAAGAATGAAGGCGTATAATATATGGAACTCAATTATTACATTCGATTCCTTCTTATCTCGTCTTATACGGTCTGTTTGTAAAGTTTTCCGGGGCTGATTTGGTTTTGTTTTTCTCGACGCGTGCTGGTTCAGCTGTTTACTGCTTGCTGATGGAATTGGCGTATACGTCGAACCCATATTCAACGAAATCAGCTTTATGAAATCGACATTTTCATCCGAGCTTCATTTTGGACTGAGAATTTATTCATTAAATTGAGGAAAATTGTTATTAAATCGGTGTTGAGGTTAACGCAAATAAATGCACAGAAAGCTAGATCTGAGTTTGTTGTATCGTGTGGGGGGGGGGGGTGTTGACTGCATCAGCAGTTTTACACCCCTCCTGTCCGCGGGCCAAATGCAGCCAGCCGGGGGGGGGGGCTGAAATTTTTCCGACAGAGAAGTACCAATACATTCCAACAGTATCAATACATTTCACGATTGATTTACCTAGGCTGAACGCATTTCCTTCAAACAATATGGCAAATCGGGGGGCAAAATATGGGAATAAAATTTTCAATTTTACTCCTCCAAAATTTCGTTAAGGAGTGAAAATACTTCTTCAAATATTGTATATAATAGTTATTATTTTTTTCAGTAGAGTTGTGGTCTCCCTGTTTTTCTTTAAAAAAAATACTCTCTAAATATCGTTTTAAATGAGGGGATATCGAGTCGGGGGTATCGTGGTGGCTTATAGAACGAACTGACCCCACCGTTGCCTGAAGTTGGTTTTCTGTGGTTCCCAGCTTCGGGGCGCAAATGCGAGCCGATCTCCCCCTTTAAAATGTCTCGCCACAGAGAGCAACAGTCCTACAACCAGCACAAGTATTCAGACATTACACTTCTGAAATATAGATGGCAGCAATGAAAAATAATGCGCAACCAGACTCTTAGGTACACGCACTTACACTCCCGGCACAACTCACAAGGTAGTAAACTGCTCATGGCGATAGACCTGAGTTGTGCTCAGTTTGAAAAAAAGAGAAGGAACAGATTACCTCGGTAGTTGATTTGGGCGATGGCCTCACAAGTTGGGGAAGGTCAACTGTCTAAGTATGAAAATTCCTCTTGATAAATGTAAGTACACCCTGTCCTGGATGGTTGGAGCGGTCAAGACTGTGGCATTCATGCGTAGCGACTTTGACGTTTCGTGCCTGATAATAAAGCCAAGACTTTTTTTTTACGGGAATTGCATTTGAGTTGAATTATAGTATATTTTACCTATAAAAATTTACTGTATAAAAATAGTAACGGTTAAAATTTTGAAGCAAACATGACAATTTAACTAATATTATTGTTTATATTTTTAATTTTATTTTGTGCAAATTTTTTCTAAAGGTTACGCAATTCTAAAAACAAATCTGAATCTAATTTTGAAGGATTTTCAATCGAAGAATCGTAACAGTTTCAGTTGATAGGTGGCAGAAAAAGTTCTAGTTCATCTATATTGTATATTCTCCACACATGTATACTTATACCCCCCGTTATACTTATTTTCAAAATATTTTCTAAAAAGGCCCATATTTATTGATAACTTTTATTTTTACCCGTTTATTGGTCGTGGCAACAATAACAAAGAAAAGCGCCATTTTTTCACGGAGTGTCATTCAATTATTACGTCAGCATCGATTGGGGGGGGGGGGGGGTGTTCCGATTTGCTGACTACTGCTTTTGATGACGGGGGGGGGGTAGGATGAGGAGTAGGCCACTTTTGTGATCTCTACATGTTCCGCCAATCCAAATGATGTAATGTGTCCGGACCACTTAAGTGCTCTGGAACTGCTTGACGCATCACTCAACCGATAATTAATTATGCCGCGGGTCACTTTAGTTATCTAGGAATGTGCCGCGGGTAACTTGAGCAATGCAGAACCGCACTGAGGGCCGCTTGAGTGCTCTAAAACTGTGCCACATATGGATCAAGGGATCTCTAAATGTGCCACGGATCACTTAAGTGTTCTGGAACTGTGTCACGGGTCACTTTAGCGATCTGTAAATGTACCGCTTATTTCATTTTTACAAAATTAGTTTTGGGTGCCACATCAGATAACCCCTTCCCCCCCCCCCATGCACATTTGGTCCGCGGGCTTACACATATATGGGTTGCACACACAGATTTTTTTGCTGAGCAAAGAAAAACTATATTCTACAAGGCAGCATGTTATTTTGCCATAACGCACAGATATCAAAATTCTATGCGCAGAGAAACAACAGGTTACTGCCCTACTAATTATTATTTTATACCACCGAAATATATACAGTAAAATCTCCCAACAACGGCCACTAGCGGGACCGTGAAAATTTGGCCGCTATTGGGAGGTGGCCGTTATTGGGAGAGGTGTTTTATTTCTGGAAATAATAAAACAAAAAAAATTTGCGATGCAGGTGCATAGCATGTGAAATGACAATCCATTCTGTAACTGATTACGATAGTTATATAATTGATTACATTAAAATATATGATTATATTTTGATAATATTATAATAACTGATTACTCCCTCGATCAACAGCACTATTATGACATTCTAAAATTCAGGCTTGCAGTGCTCAGGTAAAACACAAGCGGAAAAAACTGATATGGACTAAGACGGTGTATCAGCAACCCCAGATCGTTTTTAGTTCACATTCGACCTTCAACTAGACTAGTGCTTCCCAAACTGAGCAATATCACCCTCCCCCCCCCCCCGGGCGATGGAATGATCCAAGCTATGGGTTTAGTCATAGCACCCACAAGGGTGGGGTTGACAGGGCTCCTTGATGACTATAGAGTGTGCAAGCATGTGAGCGACCAAAACAGTATGCAAGCACGTGAGTGACCAAAACGGTGTGCAAGAATGCGAATAATCAAACGAATGACCCGGTAAGTGAGGGACGAAAAGAGTGACCTAGAGGGCGTGAAAGCATTAAACGACCAAAAGAGTGACTTGGACGCAGAGGCATACTTGCGGTGTGGGATGGGGGCTAACTATACGAGCTATGGTTCAGGGATTATTACCTGGATTATTACCCTTACTTTACCTGGGGCCCGGGAAAAGTTTCAAAATTTTTTGCTTTTTCACGCTATAAATTAACTATAGAAGGGCCTGTGGAAGTCTGACCGGGGGCTCGCAAATGATCCCAGCCTAGGGGCCCTGCTCCTGAATGTTGGGGCCATGGGTTTAGTACAGGATCCTATGAGTTGGTTTGAGTTGGGGGGGGGGGTGATGAGAAAATGTTGAAGGGGGGAGTTGAAAAGTTTGGGAAACTATGAACTACACCTTTCCAGGGCGTTGCCGAGTCAAATCCGATAGCTGAAGACATAGGCTCTGACATACGTTCTTGTTAGAAAAAAAAAGGTTGACACACTCCTCTCAAAAAGTTAACACGCTGGACCAGGGCCGTAACTGGGATTTTTGCCGCCCGGGGCAAATATTATTTGGCCGCCCCCACTGCTTTAAAATTCGATAATTTTGTAATGATGTTCTTTGTTCTCACCTAAAACTGCCGCCCCTTAAATTTTGATGCCCGGGGCAGTTGGCCCTCCCTGCCCCCTATAATTACGGTCCTGCCCTAGACATTTCTATTCTTATTTGCGAGCACCATTTGTATTGGATGTAACCATCCTTTAGACTGGGGAGTGCCGTGAACTTGCATATCCCTCTAACCATTAGAGTGCTGACAACAGGTTCTATTGTCTCCTATATTACATCTCTTCAAGAGTTTTTCTTCTCCACTGCCCTCAATATACTCATCTGGCATTTGTACATAAGAAAAGAAAGCATACATCATAAATTCCCCCCCCCCCCATAAAGTTCGGGGAGCGCAAAAATCCCTTAAAAATCAGCTTGAAAATTATTTTTCTCATAACGATATGCGTGTTTTTTCCCCCCGACGCCATGTCCAAAGTGGCTGTTATTCGGAGGTTTCTTGTAATGTTAAGTCTACGGGACGTGTTCAGTTCCAACAAAATGTGTTCGTTTTTCGGAGGTGGCCGTTAGAGGAGGTTTTACTGTATTTTGTATTCCGCTCAGCCGGGTTTTTGAGCAGTCTGATGTTTATTATGTTTTATATGCCGCTGTGTTATGTTTTGCCGCTGTGGTGGTCGAGTGGTTATAGTGACGGACTCGCGATGCGAGGATCCGGGTTCGAACCCCACAGTGGTGGTCGGCTGAAGTTGGTTTTCTGTGGTTCCCAACTTCAAGGCGCAAATGCGAGCCGATCTCCCCGTTAAAAAGTCTCGCCACAGAGAGCAACAGTCCTACAACGAAAAATCATTCAATCATAACACTTCACTCATAGTTAGAAAAACTGGTGGCAGATGGCAGCACTACACATAACAAGCATTACAGAGAAAAAAAAAAAACTCCACGCCAGGTTTCACTGCACGTACACGCACATTCCCGCATGTACCGATTCGTTGGGGGTTCCGCGGGGGGTTGTGGGCGGGGTGCATGTGTGGTGTAGCAGTAGTAGGTAGGGCTCGTAGGTAGGGTAAAAAAGGGCTCGGGGATCCATGATGTTCTTAAGTCAGCCACCTCGTTGGGCAATTTGCCTGTTGTGGTGTTGTATTTGTATTAGTATTTGTATTGTATTAATATTTCGTAGTCAGCAGGGGTTTCAATGTAACGATATTATTTTATTATTTGCGCACTCAACATGCAAGTGAAATGTTCCCCGAGGCAGGGCCGTCTTAAGAGCATCATGGACCCCCGGGAAAAGGGGTTTTTCTGAGGCCCTACCAGGTAAATTCTAGAAAATTTCAACCAAATCTCATTTTTGTGAGGCCCCTCTTCTCTTGAGGCCCCCCAGGCCATGCCCGGGTGGACCCATATGCGTTAAGACGTCACTGCCCCGAGCTCCCCCCCCCCGGAAGTGTATTTATGGTTTTGCAGTCTGTGGACGATGCACAGTTTGTCATCCTTCACTCATTCTAGTCTAGTTTTCTTGACCTCTCATTCCTCTAAAGTAGCCTCCCTGAACCATAGCTCGTATAGTTAGCCCCCATCCCACACCGCAAGTATGCCTCTGCGTCCAAGTCACTCTTTTGGTCGTTCAATGCTTTCACGCCCTCTAGGTCACTCTTTTTCGTCCCTCACTTACCGGGTCATTCGTTTGATTATTCGCATTCTTGCACACCGTTTTGGTAACTCACGTGCTTGCATACTGTTTTGGTCGCTCACATGCTTGCACACTCTGTAGTCATCAAGGGTTCCAACGTAAAACCTCTAGCGGAATCCTTGATGACAATGAGGCTGCCCCATAAAACTCAAATAATTTTTTGAATATTTGTCCAACAAAAAAAAAATTGTGTCCCCCTGTCGTCTCACAGCCCCAAAGCAAGATAAAAGACGGCTTAGGCACCACCTCTTAATTTACATATTTATTGTCATAAATCGTTGCACCATATCTCATCACGAACAGATAATTTTCCGATGAAAAGGAAAATGACAAATTCGTAAACTTCCGAAGCTTCTGGTTCGACGATTCGAGGAAGAAAAAAATGTGACGTTACTTTTTCCTAAGTTAAGTCATCCAAGAGGGGTCTCATTTTTTTAAAGACACTATCTCGTTAAAATTCGAAATGAGGAACAGTTTTGCGAGTTATACCAGTAACAAAGAAGTGTTCTTTTTTTTGGGATTCTTGAGGTTCCCACGGCATTTGATCATGCGGAACCACAAAAAAGCTTGATCCACTGAAAAGGAAGGGTTCCGCTGCATGGGTTTCCATGCCCTAGAGATTCAGGAGAAACTTTCGCATTTCTAGAAAAGCAGAAGAAGTTTTCGTATCCCCTAGAAATGCAGAAACTTTCACATCCCTCAGAAATGTAGAAGCTTCCGTATCTTCAGAAATGCAGAAGCTTCCGTATCTTCAGAAATGCAGAAGCTTCCGTATCTTCAGAAATGCAGAAGCTTCCGTATCTTCAGAAATGCAGAAGCTTCCGTATCTTCAGAAATGCAGAAGCTTCCGTATCTTCAGAAATGCAGAAGCTTTCACATCCCTCAGAAATGCAGAAGCTTTCACATCCCTCAGATATGCAGAATCTGTCGTGTGTCCCTTGGAATGCATAGAAAGCTTTCGTATCCCTAGGAAACTTTCCGCATCCTTAAAAAGGCGGAACCTTTCGTATCCCTAGAAATGCAGAAGAACCTTTCGCATCCCTGGTAATGCAGAAGAACCTTTCATATACTTAGGAAAATGCAGAAGCTTCGTATCCCTAGGAATGACATCTCTGGAACTGCAGAAGAACTTTCGTATACTAAGGAATGAAGGGACCTTTCGTATACTTAGGAATGCAAAAGAACCTTTCGTACACACACTTAGGAATGCAAAAGAACCTTTCGTACACACACTTAGGAATGCAAAAGAACCTTTCGTACACACACTTAGGAATGCAAAAGAACCTTTCGTACACACACTTAGGAATGCAAAAGAACCTTTCGTACACACACTTAGGAATGCAGAAGCTTCGTATCCCTAGGAATGACAGAAGAGCCTTCCACATCCCTGTAAATGCAGAAGGACCTTTCGTATACTTAGGAAGGAAGAAGGACCTTTCGTATACTTAGGAAGGAAGAAGGACCTTTCGTATACTTAGGAAGGAAGAAGGACCTTTCGTATACTTAGGAAGGAAGAAGGACCTTTCGTATACTTAGGAAGGAAGAAGGACCTTTCGTATACTTAGGAAGGAAGAAGGACCTTTCGTATACTTAGGAATGCAGAAGGACCTTTCGTATACTTAGGAATGCAGAAGGACCTTTCGTATACTTAGGAATGCAGAAGGACCTTTCGTATACTTAGGAATGCAGAAGGACCTTTCGTATACTTAGGAATGCAGAAGGACCTTTCGTATACTTAGGAATGCAGAAGGACCTTTCGTATACTTAGGAATGCAGAAGGACCTTTCGTATCTTTCGCTGAAAGACCTTTCCTAGGAATGACAGAAGAGCTTTCTGTATCCCTCGAAATGCAGAAGTTTTCGTATTCCCTAGAAGAACCTTCCGAATCGCTAGAAATGCAGAACTTTTCATATCCCCTAGAAATGCAAAAGTTGACTTATCTACTTCCCTCCATTAGTAGGGTGCTTTCGTACTTCGTCAAATTTTTACTATTCACAATAGATGTTTCTAGTGCATTTTTTTTTTACCAACACGAGCTACTGTTAGACCGAGTGGGGGTGTTATTGGGTCCGTGATGAAAACCTGGTCCAAAGACTAGATCTCAGAATGTAGGGTGAGGGAGGTCCTATACATCATAGGCAAGGATATACCGGGATAGAAGGAGAATACAATATATCCTAGCGTCTATACGGGGATCAGTTGAATAAACGAACGGACCTTATTTCTGGTTGTATTAAAGATTCGAATGCCCCTATAAATTCCTGGACCGCCGTTTCCCGGCACCCAACAAGCGTTTTCATTTTCACGGCCAAGGTTGGCTTTGCCACGTATCGATCCGGCCGCCCGTTTGAAAGAGCTCAAGTAAAATAATATCGAGGAGAAAAAGACGACCCTCTCTTTTCTCTCTCGTACGGCCGTCGCGACCGTAGTTTGGCCGTATATATGTTACGGTAAATGTGATGTGATTATGCATAATCACCAAACATTTTAGTGAATTTCCTAAATTTATTACTTTTACCGGCGATTTTGTGCATATTACCCAAGTGTCGTTGACAAACGTCATAAATAGTAATAAATTCGTCACACTTGCCGGTTATTATGCATAATCGTCATTTCGTATTGGTAAACATGATAAATCGGTCCCATTTCCTTGGGTTACCGTACTTGTGAGCTTGCGAGCATAGTCTGAACAGGACATAATGAACTCCGATTCACCGAATTTTTCCGAATATCGTTGAAATAACTCAAGTTTGAAAAATTCTGAAATCGGACTTCGATATAACGTACTCATATTTAACAAAATTTACTATCATACCCCGATATAACGAATAATTTAATAAATTATTTGATTTAATAAACAAAACAATAAACAAACTTTTATTTAACGAATTATATATAATCGGAGCTCGATATAACGAACTCTCATTTAACAAACTTCACGATCATTCCTGATATTACGTATTATTTTATCAAATTGTCATTACGTGTAATTTCTTTAGCATTTATCAAATTTACCAACGACACTCTGGTATTATGCATAATCTTCGGTAATAGCGATAAATTTATCATACTTTCCGTGTGTATGACCAAGCCTTTTCCACTTACAAAAGAAAAAAAATTTAAATTAAATTTTAAAAAAAATCAACCGTGCCGCGGGCTTCCAAAGGTTGAGAATTACTGATTTAGTCTATCTGGGAGGCTTTGAAATTACCTGTCACGGGCTCACGGTAGGGAGGGGGGGGCTCAAACATTTTTTGGGCCTCCTTGATCCCTGAGGTGTATTTACTAGACGGAAGGGGGGCTTAGTGGGCTATAGCCCAGGGCTTCAAATTTTGAGGAATTTGTGTTCAATTAGTAGAATGCAAGAGTGACAAAAAATTTTTATAGCCCAAAGGCAGCAAGACCATAAATTCGCTTCGGCCTAGAGAGTAAGAGACTTCGTCAATGAGCGACCTAGAGAGTGTATGGGCCATACGGTGGGAGACAACAAGAGTGATCTAGAGCGTTTGCAAGCATTTCAGTGCTTAAAAGAGTGACCCAGGGTGTTTCCAAGATGTGATTGATCAAGAGAGTGACCTAGGATGTTTCCAAGCGCGTGATTGATCAAAAGAGTGACCTAGAGAGTTTCCAAGCATGTGGGTGATCAAAAAGAGGGACTTAGAGAGTTTGCAAGCATGTGAATGATGAAAAAAGTGACCTAGAAAGCGACGGACCAGGTCGGTGAGAGACCAAAAGAGTGACCTAGAAAGCGACGGACCAGGTCGGTGAGAGAACAAAAGAGTGACGAAGATAATGTGCAAGCATGGGAGTGACCAAAAGAGGGACTTGGAGACAGAGATCGCGGCTGAGTGGGCTATGAAAGTAAAAAATATGCAGAAATGCTTAGAAATACAGTTAAACTCGATTATTACAACACCTCGGATATTACGTCATAATTAGCAATCCCGGAATATTTCCATACAGCCAGGGTCTTTCATGGATCCCCCGCAGGCCAAATGTGACCCGAGGTGATCCGCTCTCTTCGGTAAGTGCCCCGCAAGCCTCACAAAGACTTCAACTTTAGCCCGCGCTGCGTTAACTGTTGGAAGCATCTGCTGTAGAGAAATAATATAAACAAGCCTTGTTTACAACATTGTTGAAAATTCAGCAAACTCGGATAAAACGATTCTGTCTCTTTCAGTTCTATAGCGTTTTCCCTAGAAATTATTTAGAAATGTCCCGTTTTGTCAGAAAAGTTTATTCATAAGCTTCACTAAATCGGGGATGAAGATAACTTGCATAATTTAGCAATTGTATTATTGTGTATGTAACTATAAATGCAATATTATTGCAAACATTATTTGAAAGCAATAAGCTACACCAGGACCCCTAGTCTGGAATTTAGACGGCGAGCCCCCAAACCAGCTTTTCAGGGGCCCCCTCTGTGGTTAATTTATAGTGTGAAAAATCAAAAAGTGATAAGAATCGTTCCGGCCGCTGTCAGCCCTGCCCTTGTTGGGGGTCATGCCGAGAGGTATGTATAATATACATATACATATACCAGTGCTCCCAACACACAGGGTCCGGGTACCCCGGGGGGATTGCACGTATACCTTCATGGGGAAGTTAAAAGTTTTCATTTCCAGGGGCCCTTGATAGGGATCTCATTGTTTTCTTGCTGCTTTAACGTTGAAAAATTTGCGATAGCGGAAGCCCAAGATATATCCAGTCTGGGTGGGGGGGGGGGGGCATAAAATTTGCGAATTCGGTCACGGGCAGTTGCATGGGTGGGCCTGGATTTTATTCGTTGGTAAAACGAATGCAAGTGAAAATTTTTCATGATACTCGCAGCGGGGGATGACCGACAAACTTCCAAGTCGGGGCCCCATGTTTACAAGTTTCGTTTTGGGGCCCCTGGATGAATCTCATTCTTTTCTGTTGTAGAATTTGCCACAGCCGAAACCCGAGATATAGCCAGTCTGGATTCCCCACTAAAAATCTGAGTATTGGGTCCCCGCTACTGGATGGGGACCCTGGATTTCATTCGTTGTAAAATTTAAAAATTTAAAATTTTTGTGGCCCATCACCGGGGAGATGTCCGGCAAGCCTCCAGGTCAGGACCCCATGGAAATGTTGACAGGTTTCATTTTGGGTGTCCCTTGACGAATCTCATTGATTTTTGTTGTTTTACATAGTAAAATTTGCAAGACATCGGTAGCCTGAGATAAATCCTGTCAGGGGCCCCGCTAAAATTCAGCGAATTGGAGTCTGTGGGCCCCATGGGCAAGTTTTCTGGGGGCACTTGATGAATCACATTTGTTTTTTGTTGCTTTGTTGTTGCGAAGTTCGCTTCTTCAGTAAGCTGTTGCTTTCACACGTCCCTTTCCATTGTACGCTGATGAAGTAGGACGAAATAAACAAGATATGTTGTGAAAAGAAGTGTGGGGGGAGGGGGTTGGCCTAGTATATATATATAATTATAACTATTCATTATATAACTATCATAATTTATTGTAGTTACATAATTACGTTATTTTTATCGCACATATATGTTAGACGCATATGTTTTTGGCGAATCATATTTTATTCCATCACGTGACTTGCAGTGGCCCTCTACTTCCTTGCTGTCATTGGCAATTGTTCAGCAATTTTAGCGATATATGGAATAAATAGGCTATCTGGATATTATGCCAAGGTGAACATGGAAAAAAAGTATCGTTCGCTCTACCGGGAATCGCAACTCTCGCCATAGAGAGCAATATGCCTACAACGGTAAAATCTTCAATCACCATGCTTCACTCATAGTTAGAAAAACTGGTGGCAGATGGCAGCACTACACGTAGCAAGCATTTCATAGAAACAAACACGGTTGACAACACGGACACGCTCATCCCAACGTGTGGCAATTCTGTAGAAGTTCCGCAGAGGAATGTGAACGAGGTGCATGTGTGGTTTATATAGTAGTAGTAACAAGTCACACTACTTTTCTTGTTTCAAGGGGGGAAGGATCGTCTCTCTGTGGTGTAATGGGCAGTGCGCCTACCCGGTATGCAAGATGCCCTGAGTTCGATTCCCTGTGGAGAAAACACTTTCTTCCAAACTCGCCTCGGCATATCATCTATTTATTTCGCTTGGCCGAGCAAAAATAATCACAGAATTTTGGCGATAATTTGCAACTTGCCTTTGTACGATCCTCACAGACGTCCGGGCGGCAGCCCTGAGACGATTAGAGAAGTACGCCTATGCGGTCCCAGCCCTGTTCTAAGATGTGGGGGGGGGGGGCATGAACTTTTGACACCGTTTTTTCACCATAACTGGTAACTTTACTTACTTTTGACAATATTTTCCGCCAATTTTTTTGGATCCAGATTTCTTGTATGTTTATGAAGGATATTTTTATGTAGGAGTTCACACTTCTACAGCAGTTCAAACGGCAGAAAAGTGTATTAGAGCGGTCTACACTCATTCTCTTCTACCGGAAAATTTTTCTGTCGGCCGCATTCAAGCCCCCGGACTGGGTGGTTTTCCACCCCCCCCCCCCCCCACCACCGCCCGCCAAAAACAATCCAGGTTCATTAACGTTATTCTCCAACGGAATTAGCCCAAAAAATTATTGACGATACCAAAAATCAACCGCAGGTACGCTGAAGGGAGTAATGCTGGTCCCACACAGACTGAGAAGGTTCAGAACCTTTCGTCTATTGAGGTAGTAATTCGCGAGATTCGACGTTTTAAAACGCATTAATAGTAAAAGATGTTAATATTTTAATTAAATTCCATTTATTAAAAATTAGTTGCAATAAAACATGAACAAAAATCTTGATTTTTGATAATTTATATATAAAAATAATAATTTTAAACTTGTGATTTATTTATAAATGAATTTTTCAAGTAGTTCAACTTATTGAATAATAGACGACGCTGCTGATTTCTTTAAAAAAGGTGAAATATTTTTACTGAGGAGAAGTCCTTTATTATACTCATACTAGCTGTTACCCGCGGGTTTGCAAGCATGGATTTGGTAATCTGAAAGTTACTCGGGGATGATTTCCCCACCTCATGGCTGACCCCCCCCCCCTCCCTTCCCGGGGGAATGAATTTACAGAAATCCGTCTTAGAGTGGAAATCTACATTATAAAATATAATACTGACTAAATTTCATATTTATCTACTTCAGTGATTTTAGCTGCGATTTTGGTTGATTCATTCTTCCCTATAACATCTGCACCCGACCCACCCACTTACGGAATTGCATTTTACAAAATCCTTTCCCAGCGAGTCTCTACATTAGAATACACAAACATAGTCAGAATTTCATATTTATAGCTTCAGTGGTTTCGGCATGGCGTGATTTCTCCGTATGACCTCCTTACTAAATATTTATTATCCCTTATGACCCCCTTGGGGGGGCCGAATTTCGAATTAAAAATAAAAACCTTCTTAGTTGGTGTTTACTTCTGACTGAATTTCATGAATTTAAGCGGTTTTGGCTCAGTTTGATTTCTCTGTACGACTTCCCTTATTGGACTCCCCTCCCCCTCCATTATGACCCTCCCTCAAGGGTCGAATTTCGCAAAATCACTTCGTAGTTGGTCTTCAAGTGATGAAATAAAATTTCTGACCAAATTTCATTTGTTCCAATGAAATAATACACGAATTCGAGTTCAATTACTAGTTGTGTACGAAGCTGTATTGGGTGTGTGTCATCTACATCCCATTCTGAATTTTCACTATTTCGGAACTTTCATTAATTCAGAATTTTCATTGTCTCCGAACTTTCATTAATTTAGAATTTTTATTGTTTCTAATTCTTATTAGTTTACGAGAATATATCTTTCATTAATTTTGAAATGATCTTTCATTAATTTTGAAATTATTTTTTATTAATTTTGAAATTATTTTTTATTAATTTTGAAATTATTTTTTATTAATTTTGAAATTATTTTTTATTAATTTTGAAATTATTTTTTATTAATTTTGAAATTATTTTTTATTAATTTTGAAATTAGTTTTTATTAATTTTAGAATTATTTCTAATATTAATTATAAAACTATTTCTTTTTTATCGATTCTGTGAAATAAGTTCTTTCATTAATTCTCAATTTTCATTGTTTCGGAACTTTCACTGTTTCTGAACCTTTATTCATTCTGAATGTCATTTTTTCAATTTTATCTCGATTTTTCATTGGAATCTGAAATTATATTTTTCATTAAGCTTTTTTATTGAGTAATTTTTTCCATTACTATTAAATCATTTTTCAATTGATTTCAAGATTTTTCTTTTAATAATTCTGAAAATTATTCCTTTTCTTAATTTTTAATTTCTTTCTTTTCTATCAATTTTGACATTTTTTTTGTCATTAATTCAAAAATTATTATTTTTTTCATTAATTCTGAATTCTTGTTGATTGTCGTTGAGCGCACCAGTATTTTTGGTTTAGCATTTTCAGCACTCCCGTATTATGCGTCTTTTTTTGAATGGCTACTTTTCTCAGTAATTCTAGGTGAGAAGTCACAGTGACGGACTCGCATCGGGACCCGAAACCGACCATGGCCCCCCGCTCTGTCCCCATAGGTGATATAAGCTGGTTACCCAGAGGGTTTGGGCCATGGTGGAAGAGCGATGCAATATCCGGAGCACTAAGCACCCAAAGACCACCAGCGGATAAGAAGACAAAAAGTTGAGGTTACATGGGCAGGTGCATACGCACGTCGCCAGCAGGCCACGAAGGGGGGCCCACAAATAACTATAGACACACATATATAAGATACATAAACATATATATACAAGCATATAAACACTCATATATATATATAATATATACAAGACAGGCGACATTGTCCATTGACAGCAACGGGAATCAAGGAACTTCATTGTCTGTCAGAAGTCGCGCACAAAGACACCGTGAGACAATCCCAAAATATCGCATTTCATGCCAGAGGATCATAGTCTGAGTCTGATGAAGGGTTGTTATCAGCTTGTGAGGGAGCTGAAACATTCGTACTTTGACTGTTTCGTGACTGTGATTTTGTCTTCGTTTGAAATGACGTATCTAATAAGGCGCTTAATTCTTTCGATTCTGGAGTGTTTTCTCAGTAACTGTTTCTTCCAAGTGGTGTAATTCTGTGGCGTAGTAGAGCCAAAATGAAAGTCCTTGGTATACTCGCATGCCGTAGCATAGTGAAAGACGGTTCCCTTCCCTCCACATTTACACATGCTTGAAAACCTACTCTTATGAAAACGATGAAGATAGGAGGGGAAGGGGCCATGCTCTGAAAAAAATGAAATAGCCTCTCTAGACCAGCCATAACTAGAGCATTTAACTTGTGGGAGAACTTCATAGATCTCACGACCTGTTTTCGTGTCATTTGACCATCGCGATTGCCATTTCTGTAACAGATCATTTTGCAACTTCTTCATCGCCCACGACTTTGGAAGAAGGATAGAGAAATCTTTTCCTGGTCTTTCGGTCGCTCTTTTGGCTAACCGATCAGCTGCTTCATTCCCAGTATTTTCACTATGCGCTTTGATCCACGAGATATAGATATGTCTATTTGGCAGTACGCATCGGGACCCGGGTTCGAACCCCACCGTCACCACAGTGGTGGTCGGCCGAAGTTGGTTTCCTGTGGTTCCCAACTTCGAGGCGCAAATGCGAGCCGATCTCCCCATTGAAAAGTCTCGCCACAGAGAGCAACAGGCCTGCAATCATAAATCATTCAATCATTACACTTCACTCATTGTTAGAAAAACTGGTGGCAGATGGCAGCACTACAACACATAACAAGCATTACACAGAAACAAACTTCAGGTTTCACTACACGCACATTCCAACATGTACTAATTCATACAAAAATTGCCACGTTTTCACCAAATAAATTCAATTGGTCGAATGGTCGACGCGTTTCGGCTCTTCAATGGAGAGCCGTCATCAGGACCTCGGGGTCAGAATTCACACGAATGAGTCGTGGAGGGGTGATGTTTACACGCGTCTGGTCGTCCGAAGAGTTCGCCTTTGTATTTGCTGCGTCCGAGTGGTCTTTGGATGCGAATTGGGGAGCCATCTATTGCAAAGTGTTGAAAGTTTTGTCACGACTGAGGTTAATAAAACCTGTCCAAGCTGACGAAATGGGTGGCGTGTTTCTTCCATCATTAACGAGGAAATTCTGGCATGTTCTGATGAAGTATCCCTCGAGAAAATTCAATTCAGAATTGTGTGTTTTCTCGAGGGATACCTCATCAGAATTTCCTCCTTAATGATGGAAGAAACACGCCACCAATTTCGTCAGCTTGGACAGGCTTTATTAACCTCAGTCGTGACAAAACTTTCAACACTTTGCAACGGATGGCTCCCCAATTCGCATCCAAAGACCACTCGGACGCAGCAAATACAAACGAACTCTTCGGACGACCAGACGCGTGTAAACATCACCCCTCCACGACTCATTCGTGTGAATTCTGACCCCGAGGTCCTGATGACGGCTCTCCATTGAAGAGCCGAAATGCGTCGACCATTCGACCAATTGAATTTTATTTGTCTTGAAAACGTGGCAATTTTTGTATAAATTACAACCAGGCAGTTTCTCATTTTTGTGATAATGTACTAATTCGTTAGAGGTTCCGCAGAGGAATATGGACGAGGTGCATGTCTCTGGTTTAGTAGTAGATGAGAAGTCGGATATTTTCCACTTTGAATTAATGCTCCATTAAATGCTTCATTAATGCTCCATTTGAAATTAATTAATGGGGGTGGGGCATGGCCCCCACAAGGGGTGGGCTGACAAGGCTCCAGCCCTGGGGCCCGGGAGGATTTTAATCATTTTTTGTTTTTCACACTATAAATTCATCATAAAGGGGGCCCCGTGGAAGTCTGGTCAGGGGCCCGTAAAAGATCCCAGCCTAGGGGCCCTGCTTCAGGATGTGGGGGCCATGGGGTGGGGACGAAATTTCCTGCCGGCTCCGGACTCCCCAAAAGCACCGAGATGGATCTAATAATGACTCACCCAGCTGCACAGCCATTCAATTTTTGTTCAAATCTGAAATCATGATAATTTTGTTGCTCACCGTACTTAAGTAAGACATGCAATAGTCTTATAGTACTTGCTGGTGAACATGCTTTCTAACTGCTTTAAACTTAGGAATACGCTTTATAACTTAGGAAGATTGTACTAATTTTGAGATTTGATGATTCCGATCGGCCAGTTAGTGACCTGCTAGGGCTATGAGGTAATTATATATGATCTGGAATGGGTCTCCTGAGATTAATTACTGTTCTCGAAAATCATAGTATACAGTGAAACCTCCCAACAACGGCCACTTACGGGACGGAGAAAATGTCGCCGTTATTGGGAGGTTGCCGTTTGTTAAGAGAGGTTCAATTTTTTTCCTAAAAAAAAAAAAATGTGAAATTTTGATTTCATGTAAAATTGTAACAATCCATACTGTATAATCACTGGAAAGAAGCTGTTTTGTCGCACCTGATATTTATTCTGCATTGAAAATGCGTGAATTTAGTCTGCAGATCTTGCGTACTCGTTAACAACTACAGCTGAGCCCCGTTATAACGCCTCGGATGTTGCACCAAACCCTCTTTGCGCCAGAAAAATTTTCAGTGAGAAACAAATCTTCCGTTTCTAGGCCTTACGTATGTTAAACCGTAACTCAATGTAACGCCGAACTCGTTATAGTGCCCTAATTCTGCGAAATGAACGGTGGCGTTTCATCGGGGTTCGACTGTACTTGCGAAACAACCCGTGGCCTGCATTTTGGAAATCACCGACGTAGCAGGGGTGGGTATAAGCTGTGCAATCTGTGCGGCCGTTATGCAGAAATCCTTGTTGGCAGAGGCGCCAACGTGAAGAAAACATTGGAGGGGCTGAAAATTGAAGGCCGTCCCCCGTATATACGAGACTCAATCACGTACGCAGGAGGAGGAAAGTGCATTGCATTGTTTTTTTTCAAAAATTATTCGGGGGAGGGGGGGGGGGCTCAGCCCCTTTACAAAATTTATTGGGGGGCTCATATGGGCCTCAGTACCAGGTTCCGGCGCGTACGCTTGTTGGTAGGCTAATGAACCTTTTTATTAATCCAATGGGATGCGCTCTGTTCCAAGAAAATGCGACCGTTGTTCCTAGGTTACCGTCAGGGCCTGACTTGGGCAGGTGCAAAGGGTGCGATCGCACCAGCCCGCAGAATATTAGGGGCCTCAAAACTGGATTATATTGCATTGATGACGAATATTTTACGATAACTGCTTTAAATAGCCAGAACTTGAAATTCTCTTGATCTACTGGTGAAAAATATGTCGATGTAACACATATGATAGTGAATCCGTGGCCCTCGTATTCTTGAACGGGGCCTACATTTTCGACAGAGCCCCAGAATAAGGTTTTTAGCTGGTTTCTTATGTTGATTTTTCAAGAAAAATTATAGTTTTAAATATTGGAATGAGATAAGACCGATACCCGAGACCTGTCAGCTTTTCTTCTGAGGGGGACAATAGCTTTAACAGCGCCGTGAGCCCTTGGGAAAAATGATTCTCTGAGCCCATCACCCTATCAGACTTCAAGTGTCTGTCAACACCATTGAAAATCTTATTTCCACGTATTACACATTATTTTGTTTTGCATTTATACCTCGTTAACGCGAGACTCCTTATCCGCCTGAAGACGTCCTGGTTTCTGGTCGTCTCAAGTTTTTTTGACGGATCTCAATTCTAAGACTTAGTGGGTTCCTTAATTCAATTTCAGTGGATATATTGAGCAAACATGAGATAACCTCTGGGACCAACCCCTATTACATCTCTCTCGTAATATTGAAGAGGGTCGCAAAACCGTTTTCGCAAGGGCCGCTAAATGACTAGGTCTGGCCTTGGTTACCGTTGTTCGCAGGCGACCGTTGTGGGAGGTTTTAGTGTATCAAGCCTGATTATCACGAGATTCCTTTTGTAGTTGAAGTTCCCGCGCCATGTCTGGTCGGGCCCCATGCTTTAAAACGGCCCTGCTGGAACCATAACAGAACGATAACAGCATTGAGACACTTCAAGATGCATTTCCGGTTTCTCAGCAGAACTTATCTGTACCACCGCTGCCCGAAAGTTACGGGGGGTGAAACCGCATGTAAAAATATTAGTTCTCAGTATTTTTCATGGAAATTTACACAAGTCATAGGCATGAATCGAAAGGCAATTGTAGGAAAATTAAAGAAATCATAATTGAGAGAGACACGTGTAAAATTGTTCACATGCCAGTATTGAGCTGCGAAAAGTTCGAAACGTGCCTTGAATAGCAGTAGTAATGCAGCTCACCGAGTCTTCGGGGAAGGTCATAGAAAACTTTTAACGATGTTACGACCTAATGAAGAGTATTTAACTTCAGACTAATATCTATTACTTCATCCTGTTGTTCATCCATGACTTTTCCAAAGCCATTGATAACACGTTACAAACCGACATCATCGTCTTGCATTTTTCTAAAGCCTATGACAAAGTTCCTCACAATAAACTCCTCCTTAAACTTTCAAATCTTGTTCTCAATGTACAATTGCTCAAATGGTTAGAAGCTTTCCTAAAAAATGGTAAACAATTCTTTGATTTTAAAGATCATGATTCACCTTTTCCCACTGTAAATTCCGGTACTCCTCACGTGGAGCGGTTCTCTCTCGCCTTTATTGTTATATACATATATAAACGATCTCCTTGAAACCTTCAACTGCACCATTCGTTTTTTTGCTGATGACTATGTAATCTACCGCTCAATTAATCACAAATCTGATCAAGTAACTCTCCAACGTAGTCTTGTTTCTATCTCAGACTGATGCTCACATTTTGGCATATACCTATCAACCTATCTAAACCAGTTTTCATATATAATATGAGAGGCTCTCATAAAACCCTTCTCGAATTCTCATACTCGATCAACCTCGGCTGACCTCCGTTGGAATAATCATATCAATTATGTCTATACCAGAAATGTCTCAACAAACTTCTTTTCCTTCGCCGCAACATCAAACATTCTACTCGTGACGTCCGACTTCTCTGCTACCAAACTTATATTTCTACCGTTCTTTCTTAAGCAGCTGGATCCCCACACCTCTTGTAACATCAATGAACTTGAATCTATCTAAAATAAATCTGCCCGCTTTATTTACGACTGCTGGTCATCTTTTAGTTCAGTTTCCGATCTTAAACGCGAACTTAATCTCCACCTTATCCATGAGTATTCATGGTCATCTCTCTCAAAGATTATTCAATCTTTGCAAGATTATTAAAGATTAGTCATTTAAATTTCGATACGTCCGGTATTCTGACTAAGCCTTACTATGTTTCCAATAGACTTGACCACCCAAAAAAATTAAAACCTATTTTTGCCTCTACAGATTGTTTTAAATTCAATTTGTTTCCGAATACCCTAGTTGAATGGAACAAACTCCCCTCTACTATTCTTAACTCTCCCACGATCTCCGATTTCTTGTCAAATGTTACAAAGCATATGTGTACAAATCTACCGCGTCCTGTTGTAAAGGCCTTGAAGGGCCAACAATATTGCATAAATAAATAAATTTAATTTCTAAATATACGTGTGATACACGATGTCAGGCCCGTGGACTAAAAGCGAGGCTATAGTCGTAGTGGTTTGATGGTCTAATCATAAACTCTTCTCAATGCTGGCAGTGTATGTGTTAGCTCTGAAAAATTCCGTGTCGTTTGACCAGATAACTAAGAATCCGTCTTGTTCAGCCAGATTCTCTAAGATGCCATCTTACTTAGGGCGGTATTCACCGACATGGTGAATACATGACTGTAGTCACAATTTTTGGATAAGAGATCAACATAGATTGGTTAAAAACCTGAATTTAACCAATCCGTGTCGATCTCTTATCAAAAAATTGTGACTATAGTTTAAACCACATGTCGGTGAATACCGCCCTTAACCAGATGACTTCAGGATTAGGTTTCATTTGACCAGAAACTCCAAAAAACTAAGTTATTTAATGAGATAACTTCAAAATTCTGCCTTGTTTGACCAGATAATCCAAGATTTCATCTTATTTGACTAGATAAATCCAAGATTCAAACTTGTTTGGTCGGATACTTTAAAATTTTGTCTTGTTCGACCAGATATTCTCCAAAAAGCCATGCTATCTGACCTGATATTCCAAAAATTCTCATTTATGATTCCATTTATGCTTATTTATTATTATCTAATTTATTATTATCCATTTAGGATTTTAAGATTCCATTTTATGCTCGCGCGCAAAAGAAACCAACAACAACACAACTGTGATATTTGAACAGATGCGTAAAAAACCGTATTATTTGAATGAATGAATTTGATAAACCCAAGATTGGTCTTGTCCGACCAGACATTCCAAGATTGGTCTTGTCCGCCCTGACATTCCAAGATTCCGTCTTATTTGATCACATACTCCAAAAAAAAAAGTGTTATTTTTCAGTGAATAGGCCTACTGAAAAAAAAACCCATTGTTTGAATTAGAGAAATCCAAGATTCGACCTTGTCTGATTTATAGAGCTGATAATTTGATATTTGTCAATATTTTATAAGCAATGATATTATTTAAATTGTCAATTTCGCTTTAAAGTTTTAACAACTGATATTTTATGTACAGTCAAATAACAGTATTGTTTCCAAAGTGTGGCCATTAAGACGGGTTTTCCTAGGAGCAGGCTTCCTGTTGCGCGTCCAGCGTGAAAACTGCGATTGGTCATGAAACCTTAATTTCAGGTTTTTAACCAATCAACGTTTTCACTTTTCTTTCACGCGCAGAAATTTTACTCCTAGGAAAACCCGGCTTTTGCTTCTTTCGATTACAGTCGAAAAATCATATAAGGCCAAGGATGAAGCTGTTTTTTCGATTTACATTCTCTTCAAGAAGCCAATGTGGGCCACGCTATGCAAGTGTTATACTAACGTTATTTTACTGATTTTAAAAACCAATGTTAAAATTTTGCAGCAAACTTAGTAATTTAATCTATATTATTGCTCAAAAAATATATATTAATATCATACTATATTGTTTTTTTATACATATATATCATTTTTTATTAATTCTATTTTCAAGGATCATTAACAGTTGTGTTTCTTTATTTCATAGGAGGCAGAAGGGGGCTCCAGTTAAAAGATGTTTCTCAATATAACAATACATACTGTTCAGTATAGTTATTTTCTAAAAGGGATATTTCGGTGGTTAAAACTTTCTTCTTAACCATTTGTTGGTTATGGACAAAAGTAACTGAGAAACGCACCATTTTTTCATGGTTAATAAGTTTACAAAATATGGACTTTTAGAGCCTGAGAATGACAAAAAAGTGTGAGTACTTCCGTGTACACCGAGTTTCTGCTGCTCAGAAAAAAAATTACATACCATTGTATATGAGGTAGTATATGGTATTTTTTTCATTCCGCACAGAGAATGAACTAGTCTGTATCCACTATCTAGAAAATAAAAAGTATCTTTTTTTTTCACGAAATTCGAGCAATTGACATGGACCACATAATTTTTAGGCCCCTACAATGAAGACTTTGCCCCTCCTCAGGATGCGGATTTATCGTTTTGTAGCCTATAGTGGTCTACACAAATTTTGTCTCCATTCATTCACCCATTCTAGTCGAATTTTCTTGACTACTCATTCCTCCAAATCAGCCGCCCCGGCCTACCTATCCTCTCCCATGCCATAAATATGCTTTTGTATCACCATCTTTCGGTCGTTCATATGCTTTCATACCCTCTAGGTCATTGTTTTCGTCCTTTTACTTACCAGGTCATTGTTTTGATCACTCACATACTTCCACATTCTCTAGGTTAGTCATCCAAGTGGTCCGGGTTTTTTTTAAAACGTGACACTATACCGTTAAAATTTAAAACGAAGAACAGCTTTACGAATATCTCTCAGCAACAAGAGTTTTCTTCTTTGAAAGCTCTCCAGAATCCAGGATTTTTAAGGGTTCCGTGGCGTTTGATCATGCGGAACCCCAGAAAAACTGCCGCTAAACCCCAGGGAACGCCAGTTGGAAACCCGTGGTTTAATCGGATAGGCCAATTCCACGATTTCAGATGTTCGATCGGATAGCCCAGTGTTTCTCAACCTTTCTGAACCAGGACCAGACACGGATCCAGAAGGGGGATGTTTGTTGGGGTTTTACTCATGGCCGTCTCTACATCAGCATTTCTCAACCTCCAGGCCCTGACATCAGTCAAACCGGGCCTGATTCACCGTTTTATTTTGCTTTTTTTTATTTTTTGCCCATTAGTCGTGGGTGTGACCGGCCCTTCCACTCACAAAAGAGAAATCCACCCCGGGCCGCTGGATTCCAAAGCTTGAGAACCACTGCTCTACATCCGGGTCTCCGGGCAAAATGATGGGGGTTCATAGTTAGCTGGAAGAAACGGCTAACTTGTTTACATACTTACATTCGAAAATAATAGTAACCGATCTCACCATGCAGCCCCCCCCCATGGATATTAGGCCTGGGAGCCATGGCTTCCACAAGGGTGGGGCTGATAGGGCCAGGGACAATTACCGTCATTTTTTTTTTCATGCTATAAATGTAGAAGGGCCCGTGAAAAATCTGGCTTTTGACCTGACAAAGATTCCAGCCTAAGGGCCCTACTCCCCAATGGGGGGGGGGGGGCATGCCTGAGGTCGTGTTCACATAGGTCCGTGGGTTAAGGCGGCCCTGATGCTATGGGAAGTAGTCACGTTTTTTTCCCCATTGTATTTCACTTGGAAGCTCTAATCCTTCACACGTGTCCGTGGCTCCCTTTTCATTTGATTTTCAATCGCGGCACCCCTTAGAATATCCCAGAGGGGGCTGAGAAGCCCCCCCCCCCGGTTGAGAGGCACTGGTGTACGCTTCGATTCGAGAAGGTGGAGATGGCAATTTCGTTTGACATCAAGATATGATTTCACCCATGTCCACGAAGCTGTATCAGAGCTGCTGCAATTCGCATAAGCAAAATCTTGGTGCCAAATTAAATTTACATCTCCGTATGAGTTTCCCGAGTTCCCAACTTTTGGAATGAAAACGGTGGGCAGCGAGTAAAAGTGCATTCAGATAAGTCTGTAGTCTTCTCTGACTACTGCCCTGGTATGGTGGTCGTACTGTCAATGATAATTGACGCATTCAGTGGCGTATAATCAGGAATTCATTCGGTTTATTTCCACGTAATGACACATACCAAAGGAAAAACTTTGCAGTTAAAAATTTAGAAGAGGAAATAAATGTTTACATAAAATTCAGTGATGATATCTTACCACAACGTTAGACACATTCAATATAACGACCGATTCCTCTATAACGATATTTTTGGATGAAATCAGTTTCATTATTTATGAGAATAAAACTCGGCTTGATTACAAGTTACGTTAGAGACTGAAAATTTAATTTTAAAAAAAAATTCAAGGTATATTTTTAGGGAATTTTATTGCATACAACGTATCTTTAATATTTTAGATCAGTGGTTCTCAACCGGTGTTCTGCGAAACCCTTGGGCTCCGTGTGCACTTCCTAGGGGCTCTGCGGTTACTCGAGGATAATAAAATAAATCAATAAGTTTGACAAACAAAAAAAGGCTCCTCAAGTTAAACAGGGCTCCGCCATAGAAATTATACACTGGAAGGGCTCCGCGAGTCGGAAAATGTTGAGAACCGCTGTTTTAGATCTAGTTTTACAAACTTTTTGTTCCATCGCCCCCTTCATCAGAATTTTTCCGTTTGTCATCTGCCAAACTCAAGTGAACCCATAGGATCGTGTGTTAAATCCGTAGCTTCTATCGCACCCACTGGACCATTACATCGCCCATCAGGGGGCGATATTCCTCGCTTGTGGAAACACTGTTTTAGATGATCGACAACGATCTCGATTGTGGAAAAATTTTTCGCTTCTGAGCCAGCTCTTTACGCCATGCTGCGGCGGTTTTTTTTTAATTAAAGAAAGAAATTATAAAAAAAAAATGAAAAAACAATTGAAAAAAAAAAACAAGCAATTGAAAAAAATTAGAATTTTTTTTTTAAAAAATGAAGAAAAAAATTGACAAAAAAAAAAGTAAAAATTTGGAAAAAAAATTGCACCAGGAAAAGAAAAGGGGTGGAGCCACAAGGAGATTTGAACTCACTTTTGCTCCCATCCTCAACCGAACCTCCCAGCCAACCTCCCAAACACTTCGAAGCAAATTCGGTTGCGTCTCCTTTTATAAGCCCATAAACAATGGTGAAATTCATTCTTCTTCACAACAGGTAGATTTTGTGGGAAATTCGATTCTTTGGTTCCTTTTTTTGCGAAAGAGGCGGCAGCAACAAACGCATTTTGCAGCACACAGATGCATGTACCAATTCGTTTATCCCATTTCTATTAGAAAAACCGTATTCAGGAAAAATATCTTCGGGGAACTACGAGCACAAATCCAAAAAACCGCATCATCAATGTTGATTGGGACGTACCCCGCTGACCCATGTGACCACACGGGGCGCTTCTATACTAAGGGCTTCAAATCAAGAGTAAAAGAATAAAAGAAATTATTGGAGAAACTTTTCCCTGGGGGAAAAGAATGAGAGAAAACCCAGGGCGAATCATTTTATTGCAACCCCGACCCACCTTTTCAAGTATACGGGAAAAATTGTAAACCGGACGCTTCCTGATTAATCTTCCCTGCCTACTTTCTGGTTCCAGCAGCTGATGACTGTTTGTATCTTCTTTTTGTGACCGTAGTATTCATATTGAGCTATCCTGAGTTCAATGTCATATTAACGCATGGCCTACCCGGCCACAGCCCGGGGGCCTCAGAAAAACGATTTGGATTTTTTTTTGAGAATTTTCCCGATAGGACCTCAAAAATCACTTGGCCGGGAGGCCCATGATGCTCTTAAGACGGCCCTGTCTGGGTTTACGACGTATGAAAGACTTGTTACAAACAGTTCGAGAAGAAAATTCACAAAATGCCTCTGTGGGGAATCTCAGTCTGTGGGACTCAGCGTTGATATAGGCCTACAGTAGGCCTATGTATTATTCAAGAAGATCCGGAACAGTAAGGAATTTTTTCCGTCATCGTGCCACTATTTTCCCCTCATGTAGATGTTTTCCATATCATGAGAGTAAAAATCCGGATCATTCGAGAATTTTTTCATGGCCTCTCTCGTGTCAATCTCGATGGGTAGTCTATTGGTAAGAATTGGGATCACGAAAATTAGTCGCACTGTTCGGGAAAACGTTCTAACGGCCGTATTCACCAACACAGTTCAAACTGCAATCGGAGGTTAAAGGATTAGCGATCGACACGGATTGGTTAAAATCCCCAATTTAACCAATCCGTTTCGATCGCTAATCCTTACCCATTGAGATTTCCCGCTTAAGGCGGAACACAGTGAGGCGACCACGAGGTATGGGAGTGCATAATACAGACTATCGACAAAACAATTATATTGCTTTGTTCTACACCGCCCATACTCGGAGAGAGAGAAAAAGAAGAGAAAGAGCGCGGCCACTCAACGAGGTGCGCGACTTGAACAATCCTGTTTGTTTTCACCTCGATCTGGTGATTTTCGCTGTCAGCTGATTGGTTCGTTTCGCCTCCCCCCCTTTTTTTTCTTCCCCTCTTCTGCGGAGAGATCATCATCATCATCCCCCCTACATTTCAGAACCCCTTCGACCATTTCCTCTAACCTCTCTTCCTCTTTTAGCATATGTGCGGACATCTTTTCCTCCACCCCTTCACATTTTTTTTTTATTCCTACTCACTATTCCTGGAACTCGTATCTCTTCGCTTCACTATGATCGCAGCCTAAAGCCTTTACCCGCTCGCAATGTCTTTTAATTAAGCTTTTTTTGGAAAAAAGTTGCAAGCGGATCCACTGTAGGTGTTTTTCGAATCCTGAATGCACACACAAGAGTCCGGCCCAATAAAGAACTTTCCCCCGACCTCTGACCACTCATTTTTTCCTCGCAATACGTGTTTTTATATATGTATTATGAGTTCAAAAAGTACTTCCCAGCAAAAAAAAAAAAAATTCTGCGTGGCCTCATGCCATTAATTTTTTTTTTTTTTCAAACAGGTATTTCTCATATCATATGAATGCAAAATATTCATCCCACCAAGAAGTTTTTTTTCGGTCCATATTATGAACGCAAAGATCCGACTGGATCAGTGTTTCTCAACGTATGGTCCGTGGACCAGTAGAGGTGCGTGACGACAGGTGGCCCATCGGTGGTCCGTAGACAGACTCGATAATCCAATTCTAACTTGCTGAAAACTTATTGAGTTGTTCCCTAATTGATAAAACTAATATCCATACGGGTTCCTAAAAATTATACCAGCATACTTAGGTTGACCGTACCTCATCAAGGAAAATGCGGTAAAAACTGCAATCCCAAACACGGGATATCACGAATAGTAGTCATAAAAGGCAATATACGACGAATTTGGTAATTACGGCATAAAAATGGGCGTAGGGTGGGGGTAATAGAGGTAAATAGAGGGGGTAATGCGAAATTAGGATCTTAAATACGGTAAAAAATACGGGACGTCATCAATTGTCATGAAAAACGTTGCATAACGCTGAAAAATCCTCAATTATGGCAAAATCGCTGAAAAATTGAGGGGGAAAAACCGTTGAACCTGACGAATACTGTATGTGAGGTGAATAATATTTACAGCCATAAATTATGGCCTATAATTATCATGATAGGTTATGAAAACGCTGTTTAGTCTTGATTTTAGTGAACATTACGAATTCAAATACGCATCGTTAAAAAACGGGAAAAAAATGTATAAAAAGAAATTCGGAACAAACAAAAGTCCCGTAATACGGGACTCAAATGGTCCGTCGAATTGTTTCTGACATTTTACTGGTCCTTGGGTTCAGAAAGGTTGAGAAACGCTGGACCAGAGACCCAGTAAAAAAACTTTTTTCCGGTCCATTCGAGAATTTCTTACGGCCTTGTGCCAATCAATTATTTTTCTTTCACATACACATTTCTCATATCCTGAGAGAAATGGCACCCATAGAGTGCACAAAATCCGCCCGCCATTAAAGAACTTTTCTTCGGCTCATTATAGAACTTTTTTTCCCCGGCACATTGTGCCAACCATTTTCATTCTGGCTTATTTGAACAAACTTTTACGACCCTCATACCGATTTTTTCTGTCATATGAGTGTTTCCTCTTATAATGAAGGGTTCACTACCATAGTAGACCAAGTCCATTTATCTTTATCATGGACACTAAAACACCTTCAGGGGCGTCGGTAGTGTTTCGAAACTGTGGGTGCTCGTCTTTAGTTTCATATCGTAAACTTTAATTTCTGAACCAATTCCTGGGTGTGCTCGGATCCATGCCACAAGTTACCGGGCTCAAACAGCCACGTTAACTTGTGGCAGTGGGTGCTTGAGCACCCACAGCAACCCCGGCTCCGACGCCACTGAACACCTTAAAGTTTTTGTAAGACCAGGGCACTAAAAAATTATAGTTTTAACTGAACTTTGGCATATTTAATTCCTTTACATCTCACTTGAACTGAATTAATTGTTTATCAAAGACTTTAAGGTGTTATTATCCATAATAATAATGATAAATGAATTTGGTCTACACTATGGTTGTGAACCCCTCGTGTCATAAATGTACAAAATCCGGCCCAGTAAAGAACCTTTATTTTTTCTGTTCTCTTGCCAATCATTTTTTCCCCTTCATATATAGGTGATCCTCATACCACAAGTACAAAAAATCTCTTACGATCAAAAAGTTTTTTCCGGTCTTGTGCCACTCAGTTATGTTTCTCATGTAGGTGTTCTTCACATCATGAGTATGCCCCCCCCCCCACATCTTGCAGGGCCCCTAGGCTGAGCCTCTTCTAAAAGTTTTATATGTTTGTTATTTTTTTTCTCTTTGACTCAAAATAAAGAGTTCCGGACTCTGCCACGAAGCTGAGCTGGAAGAGATCTCAGCAACGGGATAAGTCCGGGGGCAAAGTTCTGGCGTTCGTTCATTCTGAGCTGTTTGACTGCCCCCTCGCCCAAGTCAGACTTTTCATGGGCTTCCTTATAGTGAATTTATAACATGAAACCCCCCCCCCCAAAAATGACAGTAATTGTCCCGGGTCCCAGCACTAGAGCTCCGCCAACCTCACTTTTGTGGGGGCGTGGCATGATCATGATATGCAAAATTTGTGGCCCATTGAAGAACTTTCTTCCAGTTTCGCGTGTCACTTATTTTTTGCTCGTATAGGTTCTAATCATGAATAGGTTCACGAGGTTTTTTTTCTCGGGTACATGCCACTAATTTTTTCCATATAGATCAGTGATTCCCAACGTGGGCGTTAACGCCCCTTTGGGGGTGATGGAAAGTTCCAGGGGGGCGGTAAAAGCTACGGGTATAACATAGGATCTTATGGGTTAGATTTTGTTGGGGGGCGATGGGAGAAAATATGTTCCGAAGAAGGGGGCGGTGGGAAACTATGATATAGATGTTTCTCATATCATGAATGCAAAAAAAAATCCGTTCTATAAAGATTTTTTTCTCGGGGTTTTCGCACCACCCATTCAAGTTATTTTTTTCGCGTGCCACAAGTGCGAAAGTTCCGAACCGTTTGACAATTAAAGAAATTGCGGCCTCTCATGTCACCTATAGAAACTGGTGATACCCTTCTATAGGTGATGCTGCCTCATGCCACTCATTTTTTTTTTGGGTCTTCCTGGTATTCTCATACTATTCATACATTAACTTCTGATGCGCAGGACAATCTGGCCCATTCGTGATTTTCATTCCGGTCTCTCCAGCGCCATTATTTTTATTAAAGGTGTTCCTAATATTTAAAATACCGAGTGCAAAGAATTCGGCCGAGGCACATTAATGGGGTTTTGCGTTCTTCCCCCCCCCCCCATTCTAGTCAAACTTTCTTGACTACTATTTCCCCGAATTCGCCACCCTGTGCAATAACCCGCTTGGCCACCCTCCATTCCTGCAAGTACACCTGTGTTTCTCTAAGTCATTCTTTTTGGCATTCCTATGCTCACTCACTCACTCACTCATTTAGTCATTCACATGCTTCCACACTATTTTGGTCGCTCGCATGCAGAGTCGCCGACTTGAAGAAAACATAGGGGGTGGGCGCCGAAAGTTGCTGGTCGTCCCGTATATGCGGGACTCAAGCGGGAACGCAGGAGGAGGAAGGTGCATTGCAGTGTTTTTCAGAAATTATTGGGAAAGCACAACCCCTTCACAAAATTTATTGGGAGGGAGCTTAAATGGCCTTAGCCCCTAGATTCCGGCACCTATGTTCACATGCTTGCACACGATTTTAGTCATTCATGATTGCACACTGTTTTGGTCACTCACACGCTTGCACACGCTCTGCGTCATTCTTTTGATTGTTCAATCATTTGGTTCCTTGCTGGATCGCTCTTTTTATCATTTACACGTTTATACACACTGTAGATAATTCTTATGGTCATTCACAAGCATGCATACCCTCTAGATAATTCTTATGGTCATTCACAAGCTTGCACACCCTCTAGATTAGTGGTTCTCAACCTTTGGAAGCCCACGGCCCGGTTGAGTATATATATATTTTTTTGAGTGGAAGGCCCGATCATAAACACGACTATGGGAAATTAATGGGGAAGAATTAAAAGATGAATTATCCACGGCCCGGCGGTTGAGAAACAATGCTCTAGATCACTCTTTTTGTCATTGACATGCTTCCACACTCATCAGGTCATTCACGTGTTTCCATGCACTCTAGGCAACTCTTTTGCTCATTCACGTGCTTGCAAACTCTCTGGGTAACTCACTGTCCCTAGCCCCTAGCTCTCTCTGGACAGAGGTGGATTTATTGAGGGTTATACAAATTTTTTGCCGCCTTTCTCCCATTCTACCAATTTTCTTGGCAAGTCATTCTTAAAATCTGCTGCCCTGTGCTATAGTCCGCTAAGCCCCCCCCCCCCTCCACCACTGTAAATACGCCACTGGAAGTACGAAAGACTGGTTACCAAGTGGAGGTGAAATTCGAAAAGAAAACTCACAATGCATGCCTTTGTCGGGGATCGAACCATCAACTTCTCACAGTCCTGGGTGCTTGCTCTATCATTAAGTTACAGAGGACTTTGACATTTTTCTTTCTTAGAGCGTACGCCTACATCCGGGAAAAGTTCTTCACTGGGCCAGATTTTGTGCTTATATAATACGAAAAACATCTACGCATATGAAAGAAAACAAAAATGAATGACCCGAGGTCGTGGGAAAAAAATTCTCGAATGGGCCCTCATGCCCGTAGTCAGAAATTTCGTTCGGGGGAGGAGAACCAAAATGATATAACAATAGATTTGGCCATCTTTTACCCCCTTTTTCCACATTTCGGGGGTAGGGGGAGGACCCGTCCCTCCCCCCCCCCAAGTCCTCCCCCGCTACGGCCTTGAATGAGCCAGAACTTTTGCGCTCATGATAGAAGAAGCAAATAGTGGCATGAGGCAGGAAAAAAGTTTTTTTTACTGGGCTGGAATTTTTTGCATGGATTTAGTGCATTCATGTGATGTGAGAGAAACGCCTATAGGTCTAATGCAGTGTTTCCCAAAGTGGGCGATGGAATGGTCCAAGGGGGCGATAGAACCAACTAATTTAACATGGGATCCTATGAGTTTATTTGGGTTGGGGGCGATGAGAGAAAACAAAAAATTTGAAGAAGGGGGCGATGGAACAAAAAAAGTTTGTGAGACTATGGTCTAATGCAGTGTTTCTTAACCTTTTTTGCCCGTGGCCCCCCTTTGAACCATATTTTTTTCTCGTGGCTCCCCCCGTCTTACTCAGAGTTTTCGACCCTCACCTAGGAGCAAGATCCTTTATTCGTATTGAATTGATTTTTTCAGTGAATGTATATCGAACGAAAGTTTTGCAAATATGATTGGCCTCCATACCACTGGCCTAGAGTTTACTGCTCTGCCCGCTAGTCTGAGTCTTAGTCAGGGCCGTCTCAACATCATGGGCGCCCTAGGCAAAGTGATGCTGTGGTAGTCCCATATTTAGCTGGAAATAAAGTCTATATATTTCCTACAATTTTCAAAATTTGTTGTACTATACAAAATATCATAAGGTGGGGGTCAGGTATTAACATGAGACCCCCGGGCATGACCCCTCACAAGAGTGGGACTGACAAAGCCCTGAGCCTGATATGGCCTTCATTTTTGTTTTTCCACACTATATGTAATATAGTGGAGCGGTCTGTGAAAAATGTAGCTGGTGGCCTGCGAAAAACCCCACCGTAGGGAACCTGCAGCAAAATGTAGGCGGTGAGTCCATGCCCATAGACGGCCCTGGTTTTATGTGTGGTTTTTTGGATTCAGTAAAAGTGTATAGTCACTAATACAAAAGCTTTATTTCTTCACTCCTTAATTTTTCTTCTCAGCTCTCTGCAGCCCTCCAAACCACCTGTCATGGCCCCTTTCTCCATTTTCTTCCGTGCCCCCCCCCCCTGAAGTATCCCAGTACCACTAGGGGGGGGGGCATATGGCCCCCGGTTGAGAACCACTGGTCTAATAGAAGAAAAAATGATTGCCCCAAAAGGCGGTAAAAAAATTCTCGAAATGGGCCGGATTTTCGCACTGACGATAATCACGAGAACAGCGCCGCCTTAAAAATTGCCGGGCCTCGCAAAAATGTGCGACCTGGTTGAAGTTTTCTAGAATTTACCAGGTGGGGCGGCCTAAGAAAAAAAAACAACTTGGCCCTGGGAGGGGGGGGGGCTCCCATGATGCTCTTAAGACGGTCCTGCATGAGAAAAATCCACACGAGAGCAAAGAAAAAAAAAAGCGGCACGAGACGGGGGGGGGGGGAATTCTCGAATCCTCTAAACTCATAATAGGAGGTGGGGAGGGGGGAAGGCACGAGGCCGCCGTAAAAAAATTCCCCAAACGAGCCGGACTTTTTTTTGCACACACGGTACACAAAACCCAAAAAAAATAACCCCACGAGGTAGACACAAGCCCCAGAACAGCGGCTGGCTTCTTTCTGCTGGCGCCCATCCTCGTGCCGACACGCGGTCCGAAAGGAATGCCCGGAATCCGCGATAACCGCATCCAGCGATCGCCATTGGTTAACCCTTGCACAAATAGGCCCCGCCTCCCATCTATACGTATGCCAAACAATCCAGCCGAGATCCACCTACCACGTGAGAGCACACACACACGATCTTCTTTATTCTTCTTCTCCCCCTCTCCCCACTCTCTTCTCTCTCTCACACCTCGAACTAGCCTCAAAGCATATCTCTTCTTCCCCCCCCCCCTGAAGATACCAAAATATAGACGACTCTGATTGGTCGACTCACAATAACGGAGCTCTGGGGCAAAAATACTGCTGTCGAGGTTAGCACGAAGGAGGGGGGGGGGGAAGTGAGTGGGAGAGGGGGGGAATAGAAATTGGACGGAAACGCCCATTTTAATCTGAACATTCGGGAGTGTGCACACGCATGTTTTTTTATCCCCTCCAGGAGACTTGGGCCAGATTTTCCAGGGACAGGAAGGTATACACGCTTGTTTTTTGTTTTTAACCCGTTTATAGCAATGATGATAACAAAATTTCGGACCCGTTTGTTATCATGAATGTTATCAGCATGTTATAGTGGCAAATGCTTATCCTGCGATTGTTTGCATGACTTTGGGTTTTTTTTTTTTCCCCACCCTCTTCCCGTTTTGCGCTTTTGTCGCCAGGGCACGAGAGCCCGCCGAGTTCCTGCGCGTGTCGAGACGGAATGGCGGGAAAATTTTCGGGCGTCTCGCTGGCATTAGCATGCCCGCCCGGCTAATCTTTTTTGCTGGTGCTCTGCTAGCTAGCATTAGCTGAAGAATGTGACACCGTGATATTTTTTATGCTGTATGTGGCTCTTTTTTTTTTGGCATCGTCTTGCCAATTTTTTTTTGTTGCTAGAAAAAAATTTAATTTTAAAAATACAGTAGTTGCAATGTTCTGCGTGCAGTGAAACCTCGATATAACGATAGATACTCTGGGGGGGGGATCAATTGTATATATCGTTGTATACGCGGATTATCGTTACATAGAGAGTCATTTTTCTCCAAAACAAGACTTGGAAAAAAAAATATCGTTTTAGAGGGATTTATATCGTCGTATCGAGTATCGTTGTATAGCGAGGTTTCACTGTATTTTCATTCCTCTAAAAAAAAAAAATAAATTCAATGATAAAATTTGTGCATTTTGATGAAAAACAAAAAAAATCGACTAATAACGGGGAAAAAAGTACAGGTTGTCTCATAAATTCGCAAATTCAGTAGATCCCGCTTATAACGTTTTTCAAAAAAAATCGTCATGAAGAGACGTTGTAAGCGAGAAAACGCTTAAACCCGGAAATCTTAGTGGGAATTTCTTATTCCCACGAAGAGGAGGGTTTTTTTGGTACAGAAGGAAAAAAAAAAACGGTTAAATTTTTTTTTCCGGTAGAGGGCGATGCACAGAAACAATCCACATTTCTCTTAAATTCTCTACCATATCCGACCCCCTTTCAAGTGGTGGAGGCCCCTGTGCGGGTACACCTGTTGCACCTCCATAGTTACGGCACTGAGTGCCAGTAACAGGAAAATTCATAAGTTCACTTATCAGAATGTTATCACGGTTATCCTGCAATCAGGGTCGTCTTAAGAGCATCATAAGCCCCCTGGGCCAAGTGGTTTTCCAGAGGTCCTACTTAGCAAATTCACTTCTCGTTTTTTATGAGGCCCCTCTTCTCTTGAGGGTCCCCCGGGCTGTACGCGGGTGGGCCCATGCGTTAAGACGGCACTGCCTGCAATGGTTTGCATCACCTGTAGTTTTTATCCCCGTATCCAAACGCTTTTCTTATTTTTGCTTGGCATTTGTCGGCTGTTTGTCGCCAGGGCATGGGAGCCCGTGTTTGGGCACCGAACAACTTCGCCAATAGTGCTTTATCCACCAATGACAACATCTCAATGGAAATCTTATTGTAAGTGCCAGCAGTACCGTAACTATAAGTACTTGTAGTAATTACTATGTCCTGTGAAATAATTTGCATTTAGGCCCATTCTACCCCTAGAAGGGCGGGGGGGGCAGTGCGGGTGCACCTGTTGCACCTCTCTAGTCAAGTAACAGAAAAATTCATAACTTCACTTATCAGCATGTTACCACGGTTATCCTGCAATTAGGGTCGTCTTAAGAGCATCATAAGGCCGCCGGGCCAAGTGGTTTTCCAGAGGTCCTACTTAGCAAATTCTCAAATTTCAACTACTTCTCATTTTTTATGAGGCCCCCGGGCTCATGCATTAAGACGGTACTGCCGGCAATGGTTTGCATGACTTGTAGTTTTTATCCCCATATTTTTAAGACCGTATCTTAACACTTTTCTTATTTTTGCTTGGCATTTTTCGGCTGTTTGTCGCCAGGGCATGAGAAGAGCCCGTGTTTGGGCACCGGAACAGAATGGCGGGAAAGTTTACGGGTATCTCGATGACATTAGCACAACAAGCTAAATTTTGTGCTGATGTGCCTCAAGGGTGACTAGTACTTTTTGCTGCTATGTGGCCATTCAAGTATTACGTAAGCAGATTTTCAGCCATTTTTGACCCCTCCCCCCTGTCAGCAAAATTTCGTCAGTAGCTCAGAATATTTCATATCTCCAAAAAGGGGTGGTTGATGACGCGTAAGCGCACCTTCAAACACCCCTCCCCCCTTGTCATCAAAAGTCAGCAAATCCGAACCCCCCCCCCCCGATGCTGACGTAATACTTGAATGACCCCTATGGGAAGTAGGAAACAAGCCTCCTAGAAGTAGTATCTAGGAGGCTTTGGTATTACCTACAGCCTTCTTTCCCGCGCATACATTAGAATATGATCCTTGAATTGGTTATACTTGAAATTCATCATGAGCATGAAATTTGCATTTTATAATTTTTTTTTTAAAATCGACCAATGACGGAACCTTTTTTACGTTGTTGAATTTTTGCATTGGTTTTGTAAAATAATCACAGTCAAGTCATGTCACAGTAAACCCCTCCCCCCCTTAAATGACGGCTGCGGTCACCCCACCTCTTTTAACGGCCAAATAATATAATTTCCCCGTACATAATAAAAGTATGCTTTTCCTACCCCTGATTAACGGTCACCCTCTCTTTTGCGGGCGAATGTTTTCTGTCCCGCCCGGTGTCTTTAGAAGAGAGGTTTTTGTTTTTAGTGTATATATAGTTATATGACTACTTCCCCCCCCCCCCCTTCTATTTTGTCACGCCAACAACGTGCATGGGTAGATAGTTCTAGAGCTCGCTGTTGCGAGGAGTGATTTTACTAATTGGTTGCGAGTTGGATGTCCCGTATTTTCTGTGACAGTCCCGGTTTTTTTCCTGTTTTTCTTTTTAGTCGTCCCGACTTTTTTTTCTCCCGTTTCTCAGTCGAAGTTTTATTCAGTTTGTTATTTTATCAAAAACGTTGGTAAACAGGTTATTTTCAACGGAATGACTGAATGCAATATTATATATAATATATACACTCGTGTGCAAAATTAAGGAAATTAGCACATTATGTCGAATTTCTGAAAAACTAATGGATTTTAATGAAATTTTGTCCGAATACACAGTTATAACAGAGAAAGAGAATATACCGTACAAAAGTCATAGTACGCACGTATGATTGTCAGTGAAGCTCATCATTGCAGGAATGTCCAAAATCCACGTTGCAAGATCGAACTGAAAATTATTCTAATACGGGGTACGGTTCCCCTCTCTCACACAGTCAAACAGGTCGCACAGCGTGACGGCATACTGGACACGAGGCAGTTGAGAAGCCCCAGAGGCAATCGGCCCCATTCCTGAAGCAACCCAGTTTTTAGCTCCGGGATGGTTCTCGGAGGGGGGGTTGCGAGATTCAATTTTTGCCCCAAGAGGGTCCCGGACATGTTCTATTGGTGGTGGTGGGGGGGGGGGGTTTAGGTCAGAAGATCCGGCTGGCCAATCCATACACCGCGAATATCCTTACTTTCCAGATAATCCCGATGTGGACGAGCGTTGTCGTCCATGAACAGGAACCGAGGGCCAACTGTGCCCCTAAAATATCGAACATAGGGCTCTAAGTTCTCTTCTCTACACCTCGTAGGCAGTCAGCGACCCCTTTGTCAAACACATGAAGGGGGTGTGCGGCCGTCCCACATGATGCCTCAAATAGACACAATGTGCAGATTCTCGTAATTTTACGCACGAGAGTATATGTACGGGGAAATTAATTAATAACGGTAATAACAATTAATAACGCTAGTCTGTCGTTTATGAAGCTCTTTTGATAAAGAAGTGAAGTTATTGAAAAAAAAAATATTGGGACGCTCAAAAATATCGGGACGAACGAGGGGGGGGGGGGATTGAAAATATTGTGGGGCTTAGGCCTACACCACGAACTCTTGCAATATAAATCAGCAAAAATTATTCTTTCTATACGAAGGGACTCGAGAATATTTTCTCACTGAACCCTGCGTCTGGTATAATGGACGACCCTGAATTTTTTTTATCGAGTCATTCGCTTCTGCAACATAATGATGCGCAACATGCACATCCTGTAATAACATGCGGCTGTGTTTGACGACACCATCCGGAGGATTTTAAAACTAAAAAAAACACGTGGGTAGTTCGAAATCTCATGATGAAACAGTTCTGCCAACTATAAATATTTAAAAATAGTTCAATTTCATTCATCATTTATTACAGGAATATTCATGGGCATTTTTATTTATTAACAAAATAAAAAAAATCATGAATTTCCCGGAAATCGGGACACATGGTCGCCCTATATAGGGGGAGTCGCGCTTCAAAAAGTTTGGGAACCACTGGCTTAGAGAAATAAAATCCGCAGAACATTATTTTTATGCTTTGGAAAATTTCCCGTTTTGTGCTCTTGATGTTTTTGGTAGTGGATCAGTGTTTCCCAAAGTGGGCAATATCGCCAATTGGGGAGGGATGAGGAGGAAAATGTTTTGAAGAAGGGGGTGATGGAACAGAAAGTTTGGGAAACTATGTAGTAGATCAGCGGTTCTCAACCGGTGCTCCATGGAGCCCTTGGGGCTACGCGGCCACTCGAGGGAAATAAAATAAATTGGCAAATTTGATAAGTAAATTAAAAAAAAAAGTGACTTGCAGTGTTCTACCATAAAAACTATTCACAAAAAGGGCTCCTCGAGTCAAGCAGGGCTCCGCCATAGAAAAGACCGAAAAGGGCTCCGCGAGTCAAAAAAGGTTGAGAACCACTGTAGTAGATGGTTTGCAACCAGCTGGCAAAATCAAAGACCCGCAACCTTAGGGGGGGCCTTTGATTTTGCATCTCTGCTTTATAATCGGTTTCAAACTTGACACAAAGTTGCTCAACTGTTTTGCAAGATCAACTTTCGTCATTAATTTAAGATTCTTGTCGAATTTTTCCGAAAATTTCCAAATAATCTTTCAGAGAAAGCGCCTTTCGTTTATCGACATTACGGAAGGCGGCTTTGATTGACACGAGCACTACAGTAAAAAGGAAATTCTACAGGTAATGATCAAAAGAAATGATAAACTACTGTGTGTGTGTGTCTGTACGGTAAATGTCCCTTATTGACAGAACCTGTACGCTCCAAATCCTTACAATGGACTTTCGAATTCTCTGGGGATAACACAGAAAACACCGGGAGGAAAGAAAAATTCTAAAAGGACATATGGCCGTCTCTCAAACAATTGAAACTCGTTTCTTTGGAGCTCGCCGCGTCCGCGTATCCTCAGAATCAAGCAATAAACGAATCACTCAAGTGCCCACTTTAAAATGCTCATCAGCCAGCTCAATTGCTATTTTAGTATGTATCGGCAATCACCCAAAAAATTTGCAACAAATCTGGCTTTTGCGGTGGCAACATGCAAAAAGAACTGTTGCAGCAACGCGCTTCTTACTGCATGCAAAAATTTTGCTCATTTGATGGATATAAAATGACGTTTTTCCGAAAGATTCGGAGTTCGAGTAGAAGTTTAAACGTTGAATAATTGAGGTTTCTTTTTTTTGAGGTCGAATAAATGAATTATTTTAACATTAAAATGTATAGGAAGGAACCAATATTGCGACCGAAACCGAACGTCGTATAAATGTGAAAGTCTAATAACTGAGTGACGTATAAACGAGGTTCCACTGTCAGTGCCGTCTTAACGCATGGGCTCACCCGGGCACGGCCCGGGGGCCTCAAGAGTGAAGGGGCCTCACAGAAATCAGATCTGATTAAAATTTACTAGAATTTACAAGGTAGGGCCTCAAAAAAACCACTTGGCCCGGGGGCCCATGATGCTCTTAAGACGGCACTGTCCACTGTATACACTCGTAGGTATGGAATGATTCCAATGAATCTTAGCAATCGTGCTTTGTGAACGTGCTTCGTAATTTGTGAACGTCTTCTAATTTGCACTCAGAAATGTCATTTGCATGTAAACTGTGGATGCAAATGGCGTTTCGACAAGCTATAGCTTTGCTTTTTTCCCCCTCACCTTCGTTAATAATAAAGTTGCAGAATGTGTATAATTAGGTGAATATTATACACGCTCACCTAAAAAAAAAATGTGTATAACATCGATGTAATATTGGAAGTTATTGCAAAAAATGTGTAATTTTTTCTTCCTTTCTTATCTTCAGAGAAGTTCGTCCTCTTGTTGTCAAGTAGAGTGTTGCGGCAGGGGCGCAGACAGTGGCGGTGCTTCATCCACGGCGTCATCAGAGGAATCCGGAGCCACGGTCCGACCGGGCCCCAGTTCAGCAGGAGATATGGAGATGAAAGAACGAGTGAATAGTGTATGTATATTTCATTGTACTGTAAAGCGGTGTTTAATCAACCTTTTTTTTCCAGCCCCCATGATCCCCTTTGGAATATAGTCGAATCCCGTTATAACAAACTCCAAGCGAACGGAGAAATCACTTCGTTATAACGAAATTTTGTTATAATGGAATTTCGGGTTTTTGCATTGTTCCTTTGTAAACTTATCTGGGGGATTATAGAAAAGTGTTCGTTAAAACGAAATTTTTCGCTATAACGGTATTCGTTAAAACGGGATTCGACTGTATATATTCTTCTGGTGCCCTGCTTCCCCGTCTTATCCGGGGCCCCCTACCCTCATTCAAGAGCGAGAACCTTTCTACTTATCGAATTTAGTCAAAATTAAATTTATAATGAACAAAAATTTCATAACAATAAGGCCGGTCTGTGGAACCCTAGGTCAGGAATGGATCCAGAAGGTGGGTGATCACATCTTTCCCAAAAACCGAATAACCTGTATATGGGAAAGATAGATGTGCTTAAAATACGAGACGATCCAACAAACCTACGCGATGAATCGACCCTCCCGACACATCACCCTTGGTCCACGCCTGACCTAGGCTAGAGTTCAGTAAGCTTCCTTTTTGTAGGGGAATTTACGCATGGCCTCCTGGCAAAGTGATGTTCTGGGGGCCCCCCACACTTAACTGAAGAAGTAACAGCTTACATATGCAGTAAAATCTCTCTTTTGCGCACACCGGCGGGACAAGAAAAAAATCGTCAAATTAATCATTTGGCCGTAAAAGAGGGGTGACAGCATCTTCACTGCATTTACATGACAGTAGTCATTTCTTTCACATCATTAGAGCCCGGAAGTTCAGGCAAAATGCCATAAATGTGTGTGCGTGCGTATTCTAACATGTTTTCAAGTTTGTTAGTGAATTTCAGCGGTCATAATTTGCAAAACTTGGATATTTTTGGCATTGAAAACTTCAAAAGAATCGCTCTTTTTAAAAATTTCCGACTCTCAGTATTAATTATCATCAAAAGAGCCCCCCCCCCCCCCACCTGCAACTACATTTAGACGCATCCAAGTGATCTGAGAGATTGCTGTTGGCATGAATTAATTTTGCTTTGACCGGATGGTATTAGACGCATGGCCCCCCACATGGAGGGGGGGGGGGCTGACAGGGCCCGGGAAGGTTATCATCATTTTTTTGCCTTTCACGCTATAAATTAACTACAGAAGGGGCCCGTTAAAAATCTGACCGAGGGGCCCGCAAAAGATTCCAGCCTAGGGGCCCCTCTACAGGATGTGGGGGCCATGATTAGACGTGAATGGTTTTGTTTCAGATGAATGCAGCCCGTGACCGATGATTTACCGAAGCTCTTTCGTCCAAAATGCCCTTTCGTCAATTCAAGAGGTCTTGCTCATAGAAGGCGGAGTAGGAGTAGACAGGGCTCTGTGGGGGCCCTCCATGTTGTTTTGGTTTAATTTTTTGCACCATAAATGCACTGCAAACAACCATGGCTATTTATTAAACATACATATTTAGTACTCGATTAAAAATTGGCAAAAGTTCCCCCTCTGGGGCGTGTGACAGATGCGGTCACGTTGGGTCCCCACGCTTGAAGGAGGCCCTCATGCGTGGTTATATACAAAAAAATTAATTTTTCTTTTTAGAAAAATAAATGATTATTCAAAAAATGATACAACAAATAAACGAGAATCATTCGCAACTCCCCCATTCGAGAGCCCCACAGATCATTATCCCTACCGACTCCGCGTCTGGTAATGGCAGCCCTGGAAATGGCCTAATTTTGAGGGGTCTAGTAACATTTTATTTTGGACTTGAAATCAATTTAACTTGCATAATATAATGCAGTTATTACACACTGTAATCAAAACAATAGATGGATTAAGTGCAATCGATTTGTCAGCTAGTTTTTGGACACTAAATACCTTAGTTTTTAGTTATTTGTAGTTATTCTTTTCTTTCTTCCAAAAATTATAAATTATTTTTTTAGTGCCTATTTTAGGCACTTTTAGTGTCTTTTTGCCTTCCGGGCTCTACACATCATATTTCACTTGAGAGCTTTATTTCTTCACAGTTTTCTGTGGCCCCCCTTCCACCACTTGTGGCGGCCCCATTCTTTCATCTGATTTTCACCTGTGGTCCTCTTAGAACATCCCAGGACTGCAGGGGGGGGGGGGGCCATAGGTTGAGAACCACTGCTGCCAGCATATGTTATTTACTTTCGAAAATGTTATAACGTGCATTTCATACATTTTGAGTTCATATTCATTACGTTCACCGCAGAAAAAGTCAAATCTCTAGTTATTTCTGGACGGAAAAATCCCAACAAGATACACAAATCTCGTATTAGTCGGCCCGTTCCTCTCTCACAAATTTCGGCCCAAGGTGATCACACGAACCTTTGGGGGGGGGGGTCCCTTCTTTTAGCATCCATTGAGAAACTGCTATGGAGTATTGTTATGTGAATACTTTCGAAATATATACTAAAGTATGCTATGACAGTTGCTTATTTTTCTACTTGTCAGTCGATTTTTCAAACAAAATGTTAGTGTTCGGCCGAATAACGGTCTATGTCACTTTTTTTTTCCTTCAAACTTTAGAGGAGACAAAAGTAAAGTTATCACTGAATCAGGTAGAGCAGTTGCAGTTTTTTTTTTTTCTCAGTTCAAAAATCTACTGAAATAACTTTAATAATCAATTTTTCTCAATCTTTTGACATCTCCGGCTCCTTCGCCCAGAGATATTATGCAGAGGTATTGGAATTGAACTTCCCGGCACCTGCTTATTATGTACAGTAGTTCTGCCTCCCACACCTCACGATATTGAATGTAAGGGCATCTTGGAAATACATCATCACTGATTCATCATGTGGGAAAGTGATTCATGTCGTCGTTCAGAGACGTCCATCGAACATAATCACCATGAATAAAGGCTATCACGGTCGGTATCAAAGTCAGAAGATCCCTTATAGAGCCGTGGTCCAGATGAATTACTAGTAAACGTTTTCCGTCCACAGCTGCTGTGGAAAACCTTAGTGTAAACGGTCCACAAAAAAAATTTATAAATAAGGTCGATTTCCGGACCGCTGGGATAAAATTCAATGAACTTCCCTCTTTTGAAGGGTTTCGTGCCCGGACGCCTCAACCTTACGGGTCCCCGATCAAAGTAATCTTCTGTACTTAGCTGGAAGTAACAGCCTTACATATTTACATTACTTGCCGTCGAAAATCGTCATCTTGTCATCAAAAGTCAGCAAATCCGAAACCCCCTCCCCCTCGATGCTGACGTAATACTTGAAGGACCCCCTTAATCGAACATTATGCTTCACAAGCCAATTATGAACACAGATAATGTTTTTATTGAATGAAAACATATTTATAGAATTAATGGAAAATATGTTACTAGTGTACGATAAATATATTCGAAAGTATGTACTCTAGAAGTATTCTTCAATACGTACGCTTAATTATTTCATTTTTGTTCTCCGTTGAGCCAATTAGAGGGTGCTAACTTTCCTAATGAAAAAGTAAAAATCTTAGATATTGTGATCATTGCAATTAAAAACAATTTCATTTCATTTTTGATGTCTGATTTATTCGAGAAGCTTTATTAACATTGATCCCTCATTAGTTCTCAACATACAAATTATACTAACGTTGTAAAATGACAATTGAATTATTCCCCGAATACCCCGCTTAATCGGATATTATGTGCTGGAATCGTTGATATCCGATTAAGCGAGGCCGAATGTACCATTCATATTCGTCATGTTTTGAAAATATCTGACAAGACATTGTCAAAGCTCCCCCCTCCCCCCCACAAGTAAGTAATCCTTGGTTATCCTGAACAGTTATCGGAATACGGTTATTATCCCATCTACGATTACGACAGAAAGTTGTTATCCTACGTCTGGAAATGAATATATATATATTCCAAGAAAGATAAAAAGAGAGAATGTGCGATATTAATCTAAAGTAAGAGAAAGAAAAAGAGTAAGAGTTCGAGGAATAATTGATGAGAGATGTGGAGTTATATGGTTTCCTATCTACGTAGAGTTATATCCGCGTCTATCTATCTATTCAGTCTAAGTTATTACACAACCGATAGTGACAAAATCCATGCAGATGGATCGTAATCTCTGAAACTCAGATAATGAAGTGATATTGATAATGACGTATCGTTATGAACACGCAAGTCTCCATCTGATGAAGCTTAGAGGTTTGAGTAATATGTGAAACGTCAAAAATAATTTTCCCATGAATCTCATCAATATATTGTATATCTCATATAAGGTTTATAGGAACAAAATATATGAGTTCGGATCGAGGGAAATCACACAACTCTTATGGGGAATTATACGTTATATTAAATGGGATGAGAATTCTGCGGTATTAAATAATAATTTTATGATGACGTGAAGAATAAAAATTGCCAAGTCGATCGACGCCAACAATCAGACAGAGGTCATTTACACGGATTTCACTAAGGCATTCGACAAAATAAATCACCATACACTATTTTATAAACTCCGTTCTCTCAATGCGTCCTAGAACTCTATCATGTAGTTCACCAGATACTTAAATTTGAGAACGTCCCAAGTTGTATTTCATAACGCAATTTCAACAAAGTATGTCAGTGGATCAGGTGTTCCTCAGGGTTCGAATCTTGGATCATTGCTTGTCTTAATATTCGTGAATGACCTTCCTCGGTGCTTCAGTGCATCTAAGTGTCTGATGTATGCTGATGACATGAAAATTTATCGCGAGGTTGGGAGTTTGGAAGATTGCATGGGCTCTACAAAAAGACCTAGAGTCTCTCCATGATTGGTGTGGGGCTCAATGTTCGTAAATGCCACGGCGTCAGCTATACAAGAAAATTGTCATCGACCGAATTTGACTACACCATTGATGCAGTCTCAATCAGTCGTGTTTCTGTAACCAAAGACCTTGGTGTTTTCTTTGACTCCAATCTTGCATTTACCGATCATATATATGATCTCACAAATAAATGCTTAAAACTGCTAGGATTTGTTGTGATGACCAGCAACAATTTCAAATCAATCGCAACACTTTTCAGGACTTGTGCTCCCGAAACTGGAGTATTACACTATTATGTGGAGTCCTCGCAACAATCTAGACTCACTGATTCTAGAAAGAGTCCAGAACAGATTCCTACGTTATATTTCACAGGCAATTCCACGCCTACATTAATGACGTAAGTACAACTGAACTGCGACGTTTTTTCCATTTTCAACCATTGGAATGCCGAAGAAGAAGAAGTTACCTTCGCTTTTTGTATAAAATTGCCAATCATATAATTGATGACCGCGATCTTCTTCAACTTGTTGATTTTTCTGTGCCAATTGGAAATAGGCCTGTGTTTGGCAGACTTTTCGCCTGCCTAAACCCCGAACAAATATTTTACGACGGTCCCCTATTTTTGAGATGTGCAATATATATAATCAGTGCGATGTGAAACCCGATATGTTCAATTCAATAACAAGGGAGTTTCTTAAAAGTTATATGTGAGTATTGAATGTTCATGTTATTATGCTTTTCCGTATGTATTTCTCAGTATCGTATTTTTAATCATTGTTCCACTCGTTTTTGTACTTTGTTGTATTCACCTTTTGTGTGTGTTTTGTATTTCTCTTATCTTTTCCATCTCTGTAATTGGGCAATCCTTGCCTGTGTGTGTTGAGATGTGAATCAATAAATACATTTTTATGAGAAGAAAATAAGATATAACTGATCCCCCTTCAAGCTGCGAGCATTTGCGATTATGCACAGCGAAATCACCAAATACAGTCGGCCCCGCTTAATCGGATATCAACGAGCACACAATATCCGATAAAGCGAGGTATTCAGTTATTCGGAGAACAATTCAATTACCATTTTACAATGTTAGCATAGTTTGTATACTGAAAATTTATGAAGGATCAATATTAATGAAGCTTCTCGAATAAATCAGAGATCAAAAATGAAATGAAAATTATTTTAAATTACAATGATCACTAGGGCTAAGATTTTATGCTCTAAAACTTCTATAAAATGCTCTATAAAGCATGCATTTATGCTCTTAAAAAACTGTGAATGTGCCCGTTGTAAAACGAAAAATGTATGTCCTTAAAATTTTTTTCATTCCTATCTCAAATAACATTAGTTTCAACAAAATAATATGGTAATGAGAAGTGTTGATGCTGCGTCTAAATTATTTTGAACCATTACTTATTGTATGAACAGAAATTCTTCGTTTTACTAATTAACCTCACATCGTGCCAAAATTTCTCTCTAAGATTTCCCTTTTGAGCAAGTTTTTCCCTTCCAAATTCAGAACTAATGTGTTTCCATCTATAGGTAAAAATACCTACTTAAGTAATGTATTTAGCTTTAGAAAAGCAGAAAATTAAATAAATAAAAAATTCTTTTTATTGGATAAAAACTCTCAAAAAAAATTTCCCACAAACGCTAAAAATTTTTCTCCCGTTTACCAATTTTAGCCAATTTTTCCCCACGAGTTACCATCACTGATTCAGATGATTAATCTATTTACAGCCACACACCAGTGTCCTTGAAGGGCTAGTATTTTTATGCTCTGAAAATAATTTGGTGCGGGTCGGAATCGAGTTTCAGTTTGATCTTCACATCCACAGAATACAATTTGATGTGGGTCGGGGCGTCATTCGGTGTTTTGGTTTGTTTTGGCCTACAGACCCCACAGAATACAATTGGAAGTGACCTCCATAAGCACAGAATATAATGCGGCCCTTATATGCTCGGAATATACAGTGGATCCCGACTATAACATTTTAAAAAAAACCGTTATTAAAAGCGTTGTAAGCGGGAAAACGCTTTAAACGGGAAATCTATATGATCATTAGTTGAAGTTGGGCCCACGAACACGTAGGGGAAAACGTTCTAAGCGGGAAAAAGTTCTAAGCGCGACCATCATAAGCGACAAGTGTAATTGAATGTGGCCTTTATTATAAGCACGGAATATAATTGAAAATGTGGTCTTTTTTTATACGCGCAGAATATAATTGAATTCGGTCTCTATGCGGACAGAATACAATTGAATATCAACACCTTCTATAGCAGAAAGCCTCAGCGCGAAGCTTTGATGTCACTGAACTCGTCCATTTCGCCTGTAGCCATTGGATATAGCAGTCCGACGTGTATGTGAAATATTTACCTTTTTTTGCAGTATATCCAATGACCGCAGAGAGCAACAGGCCCACAACGGTAAAATCTTAAAACTTTACACTTCACTCATAGTTCGGAAAATATTTAGTAGATGGCAGCACTATAACAAGCCCCCCATTAAACAGAAACAAGCTTCAGGTTCACAACACAGACACGCACATTCCAACATGTACCAATTCGTTAGAAGTTCCGCAGAGTAATATGGACGAGGTACACACGTGTGTTTAGTAGTAGTAAATCCAATGTATATCCAATGACTATAGGCGAAATGGTCGGCTTCAGTGACTTCACGAGCTTCGCTCGGAGGCTTTCTGCTATACAGTCGAATCCCGTTTTAACGAATACCGTTACAGTGAAAATCTCGTTTTAACGAACACTTTTCTAATCCCCCAAATAAGTTTACATAGGAACAATGCTAGGTAACCTGGAATTCCTTTATAACGAAATTTCTTTTTAACGAAGTGATTCCTCCGGTCTATTGGCGTTCGTTATAACGGGATTCGACTATAGAAGGCGTTGCCTGTATGCACAGAGAATATGTATGCCGCCTGGCAGTCGAGTGGTTACGGAACTAGCTTCTCACTGTGCGTGCAGGTCTGGGTTCAAATCCCGGTTCGGGCATGTATGTCTTCTATAACCTAAACTAACAAATTCCCTGGACGTATCATGCCGATCCCCTTGGGAATACGTGAAGATCACGTTACATAAATTTAATGTGGCTTTCAAATGCACAGAATATAATCTTGAGTATTTTTCAACACGCACAAAAAAGTTGAACGCGGCCTTCATACTCACAAAATATAACCTAACGCGTGTCATACGCACAGAATATAATTGAAAACAGCCCGACTCCTGGTACAAATCTGGTTGATTGGTCCTTTGCTTCGTGTGAGAAGATTATTGAGAAGGGGCCAATCAAGTATTACATAAACAGATTTTCAGCCATTTTTGACCCCCCCCCCCTGTCAGCAAAAGTCAGCAAAACACTGACCCCCCCCCCTCCCCCCCGTCTACTAAATTTCGTCAGCAGCTCTGAAGATATGAATATTTCATATCTTCAAAAAGGGGTGGTTGATGACGTAAGCAACCTTCAAACACCCCCCCCCCTCTCCCCTGTCATCAAAAGTCAGCAAATCCGAAACCCCCTCGATGCTGATGTAATACTTGAATGACCCGGAAGATATAATCTTATATATAATCTTATTTATCATAAGATTGTAATAAATAAAAATAGCGATTCCGAACTCACTGGACACTAACATTGAGGGGGAGTGATGTTTGTAAAGAGAAATATAGCGTCTAATGAAAATTGGAAATCATCCTGCCATTGCAGCATCCATGATGAAATTTTAAATAGTGATTCTGATTATAGTTTTAAAAAAAAATCGTGGTGTAATATAAGATGTCCATTATTATTTTTATTAAATATTGTTATTATCTTCTCCAGCAAGAGAAAAAGTTGAGTTCGGGCTCACTTGGTGGCGGCGGCGAGAGCACTAGGCCTAAGCAAGTCACGGTTCATCCCCCCGGAATGAAAGTTGCAAAGCCTACCATCAAGAAAAAGCTCATCCAGGCTGACCTGGTCAGTATAACTCCTTACTACCAAATACGTTCATTTTTATAGAAAGCTATTCATTATGAGATATTTTCTATTCAAATTTGTTCTTTTGATTAGCACTCGTAGATGATTAATTAATGAAGCTATTATTACAGAGCTGGTAATCAGCGCCGTCTTAACGCATGGGCCCACCCGCAAGAGAGGAGGGGCCTCAGAAAAATGAACAGAGTAGTTAAGTTTTTCGAGAATTTTCCAGGTAGGGCCTCGGGAAAATCCCTTGGGCCGGGAGCCCATGATGCCCTTAAGACGGCCCTGCTGGTAATATTTATATTTTAGGAGTTTATCGTGCGACTGGATGTTAAAATAGCATATTCCGGAAAAATATTTCTTCAGAGCCCAGGCTCGTCGAACTAAATAAATTCTCAAGTAAATCACAAACGAGTAACACTGTGTACTGTGTTACAGGAGAGCAAAACCAACCTCTAGCTTTTTTGATTAATATGTTGCGCGCCAATTCCTCATTGACAGCTAAAAAGATAGCTGCCAATCATGAAAAAATCGCAAACTTTGAAATCAAATACCTCGCTTTAAAAATTTTGTATTTATGCATACGGAGCATGGCTAGGGACGTTTAGGCCCGTGGTACACATGCTCCCGAAAAAGTTTGCTTATTTGCTACTAGGTATAGCGTGCTTGCCGCGTGTATGCATTTGCTAGGACCTAGCACAGCCATAGGCTTGCTTGTTATAGGCATTTTTTTGATGTGTGCTTTATTTTGAGTGTGCGCCACACCCAATATTTGATGAATTAAAGGATACGTAATTTTTCATATTTGAAAAATAGATGTGATAAATTTTTAGCCTCGGCCAACATTATGGTATAAATAAATGAGTAAATAAATAAATAAATGTATCATTTTCTCTAAAAGAATACGAAAATTTGATTTTCACCACTTTTCCGCGAATCTCGTTTATTTACACTTTTTGAAGCCAAAATTAGTAATAATTTTGCTGAGCACTTGAACTGTAGATCCTTTTACTAAGTACAGCGCACTTTAACCCTCTGAACAGTCTTTAAAATTTTCCTGGTCCGCATTACAACTGCCATATTGGAAATTAATGCGTGTTAAGAATCCGAGATATTCGGGGCGTAACCGAAATAAAGCAGATAAAGTTTGACGAGATATCTCGGGATTGCCCCTGTAAAGGTTAATAATTTACCTCGATATTAAAATTTGAGAAAAAAAAATTTGTGACGATAGTTTAGAGTTCGCTTTTGTGAATGAATTCGCGGAACTTTTGATTTGAAAAAAATATCTTTGAAAAACAATTGCAGAAGTTTTTGATTCGAAAATTATTTTTGCCAATAAATGCAAAATTTCCTATTATTGAATCTCATTTTTTGCGAAATTTGGGTTTTTTTATTTGCGAAATTTACGTGTGTCTATTAATTGAGTAACACTTAACAACTATCTTATTAATTATTCCTCCGCAAAAATTAACAAAATCATTGAGCAATTTTTATTGTGCAGTCGAAACTCCATAGCACTCAATGTTCCTATATAACAAATACAAACACAAACAAATACAAATACAAACAAATACAAATGCAAACTAATACAAATACAAATACCACGCCACAACAGGCAAATTGGCTTCATTCACATAAGCCCTGGCAGACGAAGATGTGACCGTAGTCTGTTATTTAACTGGAAGTAGGCTACTGTACAAATAGGCGAATGAAGTTGTTACATGTTCACGTATGTAAGTTTGGAAAGTCTAAGAATAGGAAAAAGGGTGGTAGAAAATTCGACTTTTCTGTGTTCTCCTTTGCTAGAAGTAGGTACTTCAAATTAATGTTTAGGCCATGGACCTTCAATGCATGGCCCGCGGGCCACATTTGGCCCTTGGGGCTTTTTTTCGTGGCACGTCGATCATTTTCAGAAAATGGATGAAAGCATTGACAAACGATTAATTCTGGAATTGATCAAAAAATTATTTGGGAATTGATGAAAGAAATTGTTTTAAAATTTTTGAAACGAACAATCGGATTGGATTGGATTTTAAATTTGTTGGTGCAAGGACCAATTTGGTCAAACTGCGCCAAAACAAATGATAATATAAAAATTGTTCTTTGGTCATGTCAAAAAAACTAAAACTGTCCATGATAAAAAGCAACGTGAAACGTAAAACAGTAACATGAATTGTTAAAAACTATAATTTGTCGTACAAACCAATGGCCTTGATGAATTTAAAAATGCGAGATGCATCGCAATGGTCAGATAAAATGTCATGAAGTGGGAGATGATTCTGACCAAAAGCGGTCATAAAATGATGGCGGTGATACGGACAAGTGAAAGTATGAGCAGTGGTCAATGGACTTTGACAATGAGGGCACTCTGGTTGACTCTCCCGTAATAACAAAGAAACGAACAATTCAAAATTAGTGAGAAAAAAAAAAATAACTTATGAATCTGAGAGAAATAATTTCGTAATTTCTGATAGAAATTATTTTACAATCAATAAATGAATAATTGCATAATTATGGAAACAAATGATTTCAAGATACGTACATTGAGAAAAAAAATAATTTCATAATTACTGAAATAAATAATTAAAAAAATCATTTGAAGTGATTTCAGAGTAAAATTATTCTCAAAATTAACTAATCAAAATTGATAATAAATCAAAGAAATAATTTCAGAATAAATAAAAATCTTCGATTATTTTTGTCCCTGTTTAAGCATCACCACCTATAGATCAAGGTAGAACCCCTGTATACCCGTATATGAAGGCGTCTTACATCAAGGCCTCCGCACGAAGCTTGTGACGTCAATGAAGGCCATTTCTCCAATTGCCATGGAGTATACTGCAAAAGAAAAAAGGTAAAGATATTCCATGCTTCGGGGCCTGCTATTTTCAATAGCAATAGGTGAAATGGCCTTCTTCAGTGACGTCACAAGCTTCGTGCGGAGGCCTTGGTCTATAGGTGGTGTTGGTTTAAGTCGGGGGGCTCCATTGGCTCCTTCAATTAAGATGCCACTAAATTACATGAGTTTGTAGTGCGCGTGGGAATTTTCAATTTGGCCCACCGTGTCTGAAAGGTTGAAGACACCTGGTATAGGCGCAGCATGTACTGCAATTTAAATAGTGATAATTAATCCTTAGTTTAATTCTTGATGAGATAGAAAAGAAAAAAAATTGGCGATTTAACAAGAATTTTTTTGTCGCTATAGCGAATGGTTTTGATTTTAAACTCGCTAATAAAGGAATTTTTTTTGTAAAAACAAAGTGGCGTTAGATATCCACAGCATAGCAACTGAAATACAGTCGAATACCGTTATAGCGAAAATCTCGTTTTAACGAACACTTTTTCTAATCCCCCCGATAAGTTTACATAGGAACAACGCTATGTAACCTGGAATTTCTTTATAACAAAATTTCAAAATTCCAGGTCTATACATTTTTCCTATGTTAGCTTATCTGGGGGAATTATGTAGGAACAATGCGAAAACCTGAAATTCCTTTATAACGAAATTCCATTACAACGAAGTGATTTCTCTTTGAGTTCGTTATAACGGGATTCGATTGTACTTCAAGAATTTCTTTTTTTCATTTATTTTAGCGATATTTCCTTTATTAATCTTATAATCTTATTACTTTTAGGACGTTTCAAAAGAGTTTACGAGGTGTCGGGAAGAAGGAGCGGATAGATTAGACCTCAGCAAGTCAAGCGTAAGTTGCAAATTACTCTCAAAATTAACCATAAAGAATGATAACAAATAATTAAAAATCCCCCAACGTGTATAGCAAAAATTCTGAACTTCATTATACAGGGTGTATAGCAAACGGGGGTATGGCATGGCATTTAACTGGCGAACCGTTGATCCTAGAGGTGCACTTCCAGTTAGAAAAAGTTTCCAAATACTCAGATATGACATTCATGTGGCAAGGAGTTGTATACTTATTAAAATGAAAAAAAAAAAATTAACTTTTTATACCGTCCTCTTGTGCCCCAAAACCCAGTTAGAAAGTTGTTGCCCTGCCTCTCCTGATGCCAAAAAAAAAAAAAAAAATTCCATGTTTTTAAATGCAATATTCAATGATATATTCGAACTCAAAAAACGGAGGATATTTGGGGGAAGAATATCATTAAAAGCGGGTAAAACTGTCTTTCTCTCCTAAAGTACCAAAGGTATCGCGAGTTCGATACCCGGTTCGTCCTTGTATCCGAACCGGGAGGAGGGAAACCTTTGTATCCGAAAACCTTGGGGGGGGGGGAAGAAGAGATAAACGTCACAGAACAATGCACATTAAAATGGACATAATGGAATTAAAATGCACATATACAGTGAAACCTGTCTAAGACGGACACTATATGAGACTGAAACCTGTCTTAAACGGAATCAAAATATAGTCTGTTCAATGATTAGTGCTTTTATTTGCACCTTTATAAAACGGAAATCTGTCTAAAACGGAATATTATTTCAGTCTGCTGACGTTCCGTTTCGCACAGGTTTCACTGAGTATATATCAGTCATTTATTTTCTCACATTTAGGGGAGTGCGGACCCCCCCCCCCCGGTCCACCTTTCCCGCTACAGCCTAGCGTGAGGCTACAGATACGCGAATGAAAGAATGAAAGCACTATCAATGTTATATGGATGAAATGGTGTCATTCCAATTCCAATCCGGTAATTCCCAAAATTTTTCACGTCCGCGGCCCCTTCCCCTTAAAAATGAGATAAGGATTTCGAAAATCTCTCGGCACCCTCTGCCCAATCCTAAGAGTGAGACTCACTGTGGGACTCCGTTTGGGAATCATCGCCCTACTACTGGTACTGTACTTACATTTGAAATGAAGCGACTAAATCATAAGCGACTTTTAAAAAAGGCATGTAATGAATTTTCGCATAATATTTTTTTAAATCATTAAACAATGATTATATGAATAATCATTTTAATTCACGTGATTACAGATCACAGTACTTCCATCATCGGTAAAAGAGCTTACTCACCTGGTAGAATTCTATCTGTACGGGAACAAGCTTTCGACCCTTCCCGCGGAGATCGGATGTCTCGTGAACCTCAAGACCTTGGCGTTGAGCGAGAATTCCCTGACCAGCCTGCCAGACACATTGTCCAACCTGAGGCACCTCAGGGTCCTCGATCTCCGACACAACAAACTCAGCGAGGTAAGACACTCTCTCCTTATATATAACTACATGAAATTCTTCTGTAAACTGTCGAGAATTAAATATGGATATTCATCGTACTTTTCGCAGATTCCGCAAGTCGTCTACACCCTGACATCGCTGGTAACTCTGTATCTGAGGTTCAACCGCATAAGAGTAGTTGGCGAGGAAATCGCCAACCTGAAGGTCAGTTTGCATTCCATCCTTTAATTTTAAATTCAGTTTTTAACCAAATAAAAACATCAGTTTTTAGCTTCCGGGACAACTTACTTTACCCTTTGAAAGGGAGGTAAAATGGCCATGACGGCGATGAGCCAGGGCTGTGCTTGGTGTAGTTCTCAAACTTTTGCTACCCGTGGTTCCCCAGAATAATCTTGAAAATATACATATTATCGTCGTGATCAGAGGCATATTGAAAGCGGAGTTGTCCAGGGATCGATGTTAGGCCCGATCTTATTTACTTTGTACACTTACGATATTACTCAGGCTGTGTCACCCATCTCTGTATTGCAATTCGCTGATGACGTGAAGTTATTCTCTCCAGTGGAAAACACTAGGGGCTTAAGAATTGCATGCCAACAACTTTTCCAGTGGAGTTGTCGGTATAAGCTACCTATTTCATCATCAAAAAGTGGATCAATGCATTTAGGTAGACGCACCGATCCTGAATATTACCAACTAGGTAATGAAACGTTACAGCAATTGGATACATGCGTGGATTTAGGTATTGCAATGAGCCGCATTCTGGATTTCACTGATCATTATCATGGCATAGTCTGCAAAGCTAATAGAATTTCATATTTGTTACGTACGGCATACCGTAAGTGTAATGCGCATACGTTGTCATATGCTTTCTGTGTGTACGTTCGCCCGACTCTGGAGTTCTGTTCGCAAGTATGGAGCCCTTACAAAATCAAGGACATAAAGCTCCTCGAAAAGTCACAGAGGTCGTTTACTAAACGAATACCTGACATGAGCGGTCTATCTTATTGCCAGAGACTTCAATTTCTGGGTTTACACTCGCTGGAATGGCGTAGAATCGCTGCAGATCTGAAGATGTGCTACAAAACTAGTCCACCAAATTGTTTATCTACCATCGAGAGAGCCTTTCTTTGAGATCATAGACAGGCGAGTAAACCTACGTAGGCATCGCTTCCAAATAAGAATACCAACGGCTAGAAGGGATTGCTTTTTCCACGGATATAGATGCCGTGTGGCAAGAATATGGAACAGTCTTCCCTATGCAGCAATATTTGCTTCCGCTATTGGGGATTTCGACCTGACTCCGTATGCGAAGTGCTTCCCGTTCTGACTATTATTATTATTATTATTATTTTCTTCCAGTATAAGTGCATTTCATGCCTTCTGGGGTTATTGTAAATAAATAAATATTTACGGTTTTGCCGCCTGTGGGTTACACGAATTTTGACACCCATCTCCTATTCTAGTCTAATTTTCTTGACTACTCTTACGCTACCCAGTGCTACAACCCGCGTGGCCTCTCCCCCACTCCTGCAAGTACACCCGTGTCTCTAAGTCACTCCTTTGGTCACTACCATGCTCGCACAATCTCTTAAGTCACTCTTTTATATATTCTCATGCTGGCACGCTGTTGTGGTCGCTCAAATGCTTGCACACTGTTTTAGTCAATCACATGCTTGCACACGCTCTAAGTCACTCTTTTGGTTCCTCTCTGACATGGTTCCTTGCTTTATGGGCCACTCTTTTGATAATTTACACGTTTACACGTCATCTAGGTCATTCTTTTTGTCATTTGCATGCTTGCACGCACTGCGGGTCACTGTTTTGGTCATTAAAAGGCTTGCACACGCTCTAGATCAATGTTTCTTAACCTTTTTTGCCCGTGGCCCCTTTGAACCATATTTTTTTTTTCTCGTGGCTCCCCTATCTTACCCAGAATTTTCGACCCTAATCCAGATACTTTATACGTATTGAATTGATATTTTCAGTGAATTTATACTGAACGAAAATTTTGCAAAAGAGATTGGCCTCCAGACCACTGGCCTAGAATTTATTGAGCTCCCCAATAGTCCCAGTTTATTCAGGACCATCTCAACATCATGAGCCTCACAGGCAAAGTGATGCTATGGTAGTCCCATTACTTAGCTGGAAATAAACAGCCCACATATTTCCTACTTATTTTCAAAATTTATTGTACTATACAAAATATCATAAGGTGGGGTCACTTATGGACATGAGAGCCCCGGGCATGACCCCTCACAAGAGTGGGACTGACAGAGCTGCCGCCCGGGGCCTGATATGGTTTTCAAAATTTTTTTGTTCTTCACACTATAAATTTTATATAGAGGAGGGGTCTGTGAAAAATCTAGGCGGGGGCCTGCGAAAAACCCCATCCTAGGGAACCTGCTGCAAAATGTAGGCAGTGGGACCCGGGTGGGTCCTTGCCTTAAGACGGCCCTTGTTTTATGGGTGATTTTGTAGGATTCTGTAAGTTTATAGTCACTTTCTTTGATTTATTTATTTATTTTTAACATTTATTTCTTCAACACCTTAATTTTTCTTCTCAGCTCTCTGCAGTCCTCCAAACCACCTGTCAAGGCCCCTTTCTATTTTCTTCCGTGGCCCCCTTGAAATATCCCAGTACCACTAGGGGACCATATGACCCCCGGTTGAGAACCACTTCTCTAGATCACTCTTTTGGGTATTCATATACTTGCATACGCTCTAGATCGGTGGTTCTTAACCTTTGGAAGCCCGCGGCCCGGTTGATTCCTTTTTCGTGAGGGGAAAACCCTGTCATAGACACGACTAATAGCGAGTAAATGGGGAAAAATGAGACAGTGAATCATTCACGGCCCGGTTTGACTGATGTCAGGGCCCGGTACCGGGCCACGGCATGGCGGCTGAGAAACACACTGCTCTAGATCACTTTTTGGGGTATTCATATACTTGCATGCGCTCTAGGTCACTCACTGGTTTGGTTCCTACCTCTCTGGGTTACTCTTTTGCTTACTCGCGTGCTTACAGACTCCCTATGTCACTTTTTGGTCACTCACTGACCTAGTCCCTAGCTCTCTGGGCAGATGTGGATTTATTGAGTGTTATACAAATTCTGCCACCCTTCTCCCATTCTACTAATTTTCTTGGCTCATTCCTCAAATTTGTGGCACAGCTGCTGCCCTGGGCTTTAGCCCGCTAAGCCCCTGTGTAAATACGCCACTGGTTGTGATGTGAACTCCATCACATCATGACATTGACTAGGCCAGTGGATATTGACCTTTTTCAGCCGCATCCCATGAGATCACCTTCGCGACACAGCATGTAACTGTTTCGAAATTAGTGAAACCAGTGTTACAATAAACGCGTTTATAACAGGACTGCACGAATCATATAGGACAGTGGTTCTCAATCTTTGCGACCCCGCGGCCCGGTTTCATTTTTGTGAGTGGAAGGCCCGATCAAACACGGGACCAACGGAAAATGAATGAGGAAAAATGAAACGGGTAATCACTCGCGGCCCGGTACCGGGCCTCGGCCCGACGGTTGAGAAACACTGATATAGGAAGCTCTTGCGAATCAAGTTCGGGTCGGGACCCGTGTGTGGTTTAAGAATCCCTGGTTGTAAGTGGATTTTTACGATCCATCTCGGAAACCCCTGCGACCCAAGTTCGTGTAGCGAGCCAAAGGTGTAGAACCCCTGATTTATCGTATGCAATTTCCAGGGCTTATAAAGACGCTACTTATGTATAAAATGTATTCGACAAAATCATAATGATTTCATATGTCTAAGGAATATTTAAATATTTTTTCCCTTCCTATATTTTAGAACTTGACGATGCTTAGTTTGAGAGAAAACAAAATCCGTGACTTGCCAGCCGGAATCGGTGACCTGAAGCAACTGGTCACATTCGACGCCTCAAACAATCATCTGAAGCATCTGCCAGCCGGTGAGAAATTATGAGAAGCCCTTATGTATTTATATATATATTTATAAATGAATATATTGGGTAACAACACATAGGCGTACGCAAAATTTTCTCGAAGGGGGGGGTTTCAATTTTTTTTGGGGGGGGGGGGGGTTTACGTTTTTTCCTGCAAAATAACACTATATTCTCGGCTTGAGGGGGGTGTTAGAACCCCCCCCCCCCCGCTTATGCCGATGCCGATGGGTAACAATCATTTCGATTTAGCCCGATAAAATAATTCATGAAATTCATAACGTGAAACGGAAACATTTCACATTAGGGTAAGAGATAAAAATTTTCTCTTCAACGATAATTCTTCTAAACATTGCAAAATTTGTCTCTCAACAATGCAATTCGACAACAATTGCAATCGAAAAACGCTTCCCAAAATGAAACACTACGATATTTATCTTTGTAATGATAATATCGGAGAGAATAATATCTTTGAGGAAGGGCCACTTCATTCGCTTCAAAATGTGCCGCTTAAGTGATCTGGAATAGCACCCCAGGTCACTTAAGTGATCTTTAAATGTGCTGCGGATCACTTGAGCATAAATGTGCCGCGGACCACCTAATTGAAGTGAGACTGTGCCGTGGGCACTTGAGTGATCTGAAACAGCACCCCAGGGCATTTGATTGATCTGGGAATGTGCCCCCGGCCACTTGAGTGACACGGAACAACGCCCAGGGCACTTAAGTGCACGTGATGCGGGTCACTTAACTGATCTGGTAATGTGCCGCTTAGTTCATTTTTGCAAAAAAAATTAGGTTTCAGATCACGAGCCACATCGGATTACTCCAAGAGACAGATTTGGCATCCATTGGTTAAACATGTAGGATTTACATACACGGGGAAATGGATTTTTAAGTACACCGAGAGAGAGAGAGATGAGTCATTACATTATGTCCACCCAGTTATTACGCTATTTCGTGTCTATGGAATATACAATTGTATTTTAATGGAACTTCTTGACACTTATCCTTGTTTGTAGATTTTTAATTCTGTGGTTTAAATTTTACAACTTCGTCTGCATCTGCAGTACATGTGTATACGAGTTTTTCAAACATGTGTATAACTTTATTGCAGAGGTTGGAAACTGTATCCAGCTGTTGACGTTGGACGTCCAACACAACGAGCTCGTAGACATCCCGGAAAGCATAGGGAACCTGAGGCAACTTTCCAGGCTTGGAATAAAGTATAAACTGCATTTTTGTGTCTATTTTATTGTTAAGATATGCATAAACAAACTGTTGCAAATTGTTTGCACAACAGATATCTCTGCAACCATTGACTTCAAAAACATACTTTCAATTACAAAAAGTTTTCAAATTACACGCAGTTACTTAAAATCTCAAAATTCGTTTTAGGTTCGTCGTCGTGTACATAAATTAAAAGCAATGAATTTTCTATACAGTCCCCGTGTGCGAAACTTCCAGTTATTGAGATATAGATCCCTCTCTGAACAATTATTTGCAAAAAAATAAGTATTTTTAAATACAATGTTCATCCACATATTAAATATACTGGGTGTTTCAAAAATAATTAGCCGATTTAAAAAAAAACATAACTATTTAGCTTTTAATCTGTTTTGATCGAATAATGTATAGGTAGAAAGAGGGAAATCTCGAGTTTCACGCAGTTGCCGACAGGTAGCGCTAAAGCTCTACCGACAAGATTGCAGCGCCATCTATCTATCATTTCTGGAACACAATATTTGCTCATTAGCGCGTACTTAAAAAAAACTGAATTTTCTTCAAATCACAAGGGGGTTGACGTTGTCCCCCCCCCCACTTTGGGAAACAATGATACAGATCTATGCAGCAATGCAGACATTGGAGATACAAAAATACAAAATTTTCATTACCTATTTCTGTGGGCAAGGCCTCGATCTTGTTCTCTTCGAGGTCCAACACCAAAAGCTTCCTCAAGTTGCCGATGGTGGCGGAAATCCTCTTCAGCAGGTTGTTAGACAGGATGAGGACCTCCAAAGACTGCAGGTACTGAATGTCGTCCGGAATCTTCGACAGCTGATTTGTTCCCAGGTTCAACTCCACCATGTTCGTCCACGTACCGATATCTAGCGAACAGAATTTAATTGTACATTTACACACATTGTTATACTGTAATATTGATTCAGTTCATATATTCTCAACCCACGTCCCGTGGGCCAAATGTGGAGGCCCGTGACCCGTACCGACAGGTAGCGCTAAAGCCACTTCAGTGTTCGTCAAGACGGTGACTTCACAACAGAAATCGTTTTGTGTTCTAAGCTTCGCGAAGTGCGATTCCGTAACAACTGTTCATCGTGCTTTTCATCGACAATACAATACCCTGGTGTTGAACTTCCTTCCGCTAAGAGCATTAGGCGATGGTATAAACAATTCCGAGACACGGGCTGTCTGTGTAAAGGGAAATCCCATGGCCGTCCCCGCATGTCAAACGAAAATGTGGAGCACATCCGACAGTTTCGCACGCAGTCCACAGAATCAACACAATCCACTCGCAGTGGATGCAAACATGCTCGCAAAAGTTTGGGACGAAATTGACTACCGTATAGACATATGCCGTACATCCCAAGGTGGACATATTGAGCACCTTTAGTTTGGTTTGTACATAAACTTTATACAATACAATACAATACAAATACAACGCCACAACAGGCAAATTGCCCAACGAGGCGGCTGACTTAAGAACATCATGGATCCCCGAGCCATCCTTTGGAGGCCCTACCTACTACTACTACAACAACAACACCCCCCCCCCCGCGGAACCCCCCAATGAATCGGTACATGCGGGAATGTGCTTGTACGTGTAGTGAAACCTGACGTGAAGTTTTTTTGTTGTTTCTCTGTAATGCTTGTTATGTGTAGTGCTGCCATCTGCCACCAGTTTTTCTAACTATGAGTGAAGTGTTATGATTGAATGATTTATCGTTGTAATACTGTTGCTCTCTGTGGCGAGACTTTTTAACGGGGAGATCGGCTCACATTTGCGCCTTGAAGTTGGGAACCACAGAAAACCAACTTCAGCCGACCACCACTGTGGGGTTCGAACCCGGATCCTCGCATCGCGAGTCCGTCACTATAACCACTCGACCACCACAGCGGCCATATGATTAGCCATGTAATATAAAATTAATCTTAAGTGTCTATATTCAATATTTTTCGTAATATACGCATTTCAAATCGGGTGATTCTTTTTGAAACACCCCGTATAAAATCACCATGTGTTTTAGCGACTTAGAACGGTGTTGGCATGTTTTCATTGGCTCAAAAATTGCAATTTTTAGCATCATCTCCACAATGAATAGCAATTACATTTTTTTGGCAATTACAGAATTTTTAAAAATTTGAATTTATTTTTCGCAATTTGTGAACCACACCCTAAATCGGCGAAAAATGCTGAAAAATTCAAAGTCAAATATGTCCTTTGATATTGCATTTAAAAATATGACTTTTTTTTGCGAATGACTTCCAGTGCCGCATTTACATTTCACTAACTAGAAGTTACGGCACGCAGGGTTCACATAAAAAAATTATTTTCCCTGTTTTTTTAAAGTATGCGACCCCTTGGGAACATAGGCGTACGCAGAATTTTTTCGAGGGGGGGGGGGGTGTTTACGCTTTTTCCTGCAAAATAACACTATAATCTTGCCCCCCCCCCTCCCCTTTCCGTATGCCAATGCTTGGGAAATATAAGACATTTTGGGTAACGGCACATCATTCGAAAACTTTTTTGCAATTCAAAGTATGTTTCTAAAGTCAACGGTTGCAGAGAGACATGCACTGTGCAAACAATTTGGGACAGACTGCATATTGTCTCCATAATTGTTTCGTTCAGATGTCGTCATAATTGTCATTTCTGCACCTCGCACAGGTACAACCAACTAACATCAGTGCCGAAATCTCTGAGCAACTGCGTGAACATGACGGAGTTCAACGTCGAGAGCAACGCCATTTCGCAGCTTCCCGTGGGTACATTTTCAAATGTTATTGCCACTTTACTATGACATAACATGCAAACTTCTGCGTCCTTTTTCATCCATTAACGCCTTATCATAATTGATAAATAATAAGCATGAAGAATATCAAGATAATATTCAGTCGATCCCGCTTACAACGTTTTCGGAAAACCAACCGTTGTAAGCGGAAAAACTCTTTAGTGGGGGTCATTCAATTATTACGTCAGCATTGAGGGGGAGGGGGTTTCGGACTTGCTGACTTTTGATGACAAGGAAGGGGGGGGGGAGGTTTGAAGGTTGCTTACGTCATCGACCATCCCTTTTTGAAGATATGAAATATTCTAAGCTGCTGACGAAATTTTGCTGACGGGGGAGGGGGTCAAAAATGGCTGAAAATCTGCTTACGTAATACTTGAATGGCCCCCTTAAACGGGAAAGCTTAATGATAATTAGTTAGAGTTGAGACCGCGAAAATAAGTCGTACTAAGCGGGAAAACGTTCTAAGTGGGAACGTTATAAGCGGGATCGACTGTAGTCAAGATAATAAGCACAAAAATAGTTAGAATTTGAGAACACAGAAATAATTGTTATTGATGCTATTAATAAGCCACTACTACTATAAACAACACACACACGCACCTCGTCCACATTCCTCTACGGAACCTCCAACGAATTGACACATGCGGGAATGTGCGTGTACACGTGTAGTGAAACCTGACATGAAGTTTGTTTCTGTGTAATGCTTGTTATGTGTAGTGCTGCCATCTGCCACCAGTTTTTCTACCTATGAGTGAAGTGTAATGATTGAATAATTTATCGTTGTAGGCCTGTTGCTCTCTGTGGCGAGACTTTTTAATGAGGAGATCGGCTCGCATTTGCGCCTCGAAGTTGTGAACCACGAGAAACCAACTGCAGTCGACCTCCACTGTGGGGTTCGAACCCGGATCCTCCTCGCGATGCGAGTCCGTCACTATGACCACTCGACCACCACAGCGGCGCTATTAATAAGCCGCAAAACCAAGAAATAATTATTTATAACCATATTGAGTATGAAATTATTATTTTTCGATATAACGTATTATATCCATCTGCAGGAAGGCCTTCTATCGAGTCTGTCCAACTTGACTACACTGACGTTATCCAGGAATTCGTTTACATCGTATCCAGTGGGAGGACCCTCCCAGTTCTGCAACGTCTACGTGAGTAATATACAGTGTATATCGAATTTGAAATCGTATACCAGGCATCTTCATCCTTTTTGCTCGCGAGCACCACGGTGGCCCCGAAGCACCCAGAGTGTTCGTGTGTGATTTCGTGCCAGCGAGCACTCGATCAACGTTCAATTAAACGCCTTGTACAAATTGTATTCAGGGATCAAAATCATCCTGATTTCATGCATTCGTGCATCAAACTTTGCCGTAAGGGTGCTCTTCTCATCATGATGGGCACAGTCAGTGCTCGTGACTAGAAAAAAGGTTGAAGACATCTGGCTTGAAGTTGAACTCCTGTCTCTCGATATAATGATAATCTTTTCACAACGATATTTTTTTTCTTTGTCCATAGATTATCGTTATATCGAGATTTCACCGTATTTTAATATGGATATTAGAAGTAAAAAAGGGGAATTATACTGTTGTTCCAAGAAAAAGCGATTGTAATCCGGTTGTATTTCGATAGCTGTCTTTTTAGTATAACGCCAACAATCTCTCCTGGGAATAATACAGTCGCAGAAACTTTTATCACCATATGAATCATTTCAATTTTTGAGATTAGATGGCACCACCTATACTATGAATAAAACAGTTGAAACATCGAGCTTAAGAAGTCTTATGCTACGTCCAGTAATATAAGCATAAGTTATGCTTATATTACTGGAGGAAGTATGACGTCAGCGGTCTCCGCCTTGGCAGTGCGTAAGCAGTACCTCCTATCACAGGCGGAGATTGACTTGGAAGTCTGGGGGGGGGGGGGCAACGTCATTATTGTGGGGGGGGGGGCACGATGATGGATGATGTCAATTCATATATACATATATACATTAGATCAGTCGAGCCCACCTTTGACGCCCCCAATAAGAGGCAATGCCTCCTATAGATACATCTGAAACGCCTTCATATAGTGTATAAAGGGGTTCCAGATAGATCTATCTCTAGAAGGTGCTCTCCTAAGGCAGAGCAAGTTTTGGCAGTGCTGAGAACGTTGTCAAAATCATTCGTTGGAAGATCACGTGACTCATTGAATATACAACTTGTATATCGGCGCAATCTCTGTTATTTTCTAATGGCAAAAAATATTCATTTTAATCCACTGCAATTTGCAGTAATGCTTCATTTCCCGCCATTGTGATTTTTTTGTAACTTCAGCAATATTTGGCATCTTTGTTCGGTTCTGGCGTCATTTTTGGCGATAATGGGCGATGTCCCGTATTTTCCCATATTTCACTCGAGGAAATATGGTCAGTCTAAGTTTAACACAAACGAAAGAAATAATTCCAGCATCGATGAAAGTGATAATTACAAAATTAATGAAAATGAAAATTCCAGAATTAATTAAAGATAATTCCAGAATTAATGAAAGATATTTCCAGAATTAATGAAAGATAATTTCAACATTGATGAAAGTTATAATTCTAAAATTAATAAAAGAGATAATTCAAAAATTAATAAAAGAGATAATTCAAAAATTAATAAAAGAGATAATTCAAAAATTAATAAAAGAGATAATTCAAAAATTAATAAAAGAGATAATTCAAAAATTAATAAAAGAGATAATTCAAAAATTAATAAAAGAGATAATTCAAAAATTAATAAAAGAGATAATTCCAAAATAAATGAAAATCATAATTTCAGTATTAATGGAAGATAATTCCAGAATTAATGGAAGATAATTCCAGAATTAATTAAAGATAATTTCAGAATTAATTAAAGATAATTTCAGAATTAATTAAAGATAATTTCAGAATTAATGGAAAATCACTCCAGAATTGATGAAAGAAGATCACGAAGTATCACGAAGAAATTCCAGAAGTAATGAAAGAAATAATATTTAATAAAGAAAATAATTGCAGAATTAATGAAACAAAATAATTACAGAATTAATGAAAGAAAATAATTACAGAATTAATGAAAGAAAATAATTACAGAATTAATGAAAGAAAATAATTACAGAATTAATGAAAGAAAATAATTACAGAATTAATGAAAGAAAATAATTACATAATTAATGAAAGAAAATAATTACAGAATTAATGAAAGAAAATAATTACATAATTAATGAAAGAAATATTCCAGAATTGATGGAAGAAATTTTTCAGCATTAGTGAACGAAATTATTCCATCATTAATGAAAGAAATAATAATTAATAAAGGAAATAATTCCAGAATCAATGAAAGAAATGATTTCAGTACTAATGAATGAAATAAATAATTTAATCTCTTTTCATCCTTAGATATGAGGATTCTCTATCCCTTTTTTTAATCTTTAAAACGCATTATTTAGAGACCGGACTGTACATTTCTATGAGCAAATCGACAGGCGAGAACTTTGTGTTCACCGAGTCACGTGATTTTCTTGTGACTGGATGCTTCTTCCAGTAATATAAGCTCAATGTTCGAAACATAATTTTTTTACCTGTCGTCTGCTGATTTTGAGGTTCTTTGTTTTTGACTTCTCCTTATTTTCTGAGAAAAAAAACTGAACTTCTTATCAAATCCAGTTCAAGTTTTCGACTTTCCTAGTAGGGAGCTGAACTGAATAAAAAATTCTGCTCTTATCACCCATGAGTAACTTTTAATCTTGAAATTAGATGGCAGCACCAAAACAGTGAATCAAACAGCGGAAATTTTCTGTCGTCTGCTACTTTTAAGGTTATTCGTTTCAGGCACCTCCTTATTTTCCGAAAAAAAGAACTGAACATCCTATCAAATCCAGTTCAAGTTTTTGATTTTTCTCGTAGGGAGCTAACTTGAACGAGATATTCTGCTCCTTTGACTAAGACAGTTCAAAAACCACAGGAGTAATTTCTAATTGTGAGATTAGATGGCAGCACCAACACTGTTAGATTAAATTGTAGGGGATTTCCTGTCGTCTGCTTCTTCTGAGGTTCTTCGTTTTGATTACTTCCTTATTTTTTTAAAAAATAAACTGAACCTCTCATCTAATTCAGTTCAGTTTTTCGGCTGTTCTTCATAAGGAACTGACTTGAACGAGAAATTCTGCTTCTGTGACCTAAACTGACCATATTTCTTTAGAAAAATACAGGAAATTGGATTCCAGGTATTGGAAAACGAAGAACAACGCTAATTATCACCAAAAATTATCCCAAAGGTAAGTAAAGTTGCAAAAATTGCTAAAACCACTCAAAAATCGCCAATGGCGATAAATGAAGCACTACTGCAAACTACAGTAGATTAAAATTCTATGGAATAAAACGTTCATTAACGTATGTGATATGTGAATATTCTCATTCATATATAGTTATGAATTGTCATAGTATAATTTATGTGTTGAAAAATAATTTCAATCCTTGATTTCGATGAATCTTTTACTCGCGAGAACCATGGTGATTCCCCTGAAGCACCAAGAGTGTTCACTGCTCCGGTCCGATTTCATGCTCGCGAGCACTTGATCAACGCTTCAATTAAACACCTGTTAAAAATTGCATTCAGGAATGACAATTATGCAGATTTCAGACATACGCATGTCAACGTTGCCGTAAGGGGTGCTCTTCGTTTGGTGATAAGCATGGACGCGGTGCTCACGACTCAAGAAAGGTTGAAGCTTGAATGAATTGTCTTATATTGCTTATATCGCAGTGTTCTTCAACCGCTACTCCACGAACCAGTACCGGTCCGCAGCTGTAAAAAGGTTGAACAACACTGATGTGTATATCGTGTGAGCTCTGCCTTCGATTGAGAAACAAAAGATTATAATTATCGATTATTTTTTTCCAGTCAATCAACATGGAGCACAACCAGATAAACAAAATTCCATTCGGGATATTTTCTCGCGCTAAGAATTTGACGAAGTTGAACATGAAGGAGAACCTCTTGTCATCTTTACCTTTGGGTAAGTTCAATGTTTAAGACGATATAGACTTCTTTTAATGAAAAATGTCCCGTTTTTTTTCTGTCCCGCTTTTTTCAATGAAGCGAAATTGAATTTGCAATCTTCACGGAGATGAAGACAGTTTTCATAACTTAAAAATTAGAGACAAATTCGGATGTAAAGACATTGAAGATTTCTTGAGATTTTGTCATTACAGTCGAATTCCGTTTTAACGAATACCGTAATAGCGAAAGTCTCGTTTTAACGAACCCTTTTTCTGAATCCTCCAGAATGTCCTTATAACCGAGTTTGAAAATATAATGGTGATGAATATACGGTTAAACATTCATCTCAAATATTTGTTATGCGAAGCTTTTTTTTTTCTCTTCCGAGTTATATGCTGTCGAATCCCGTTACGACGAACTCCAAGAAACCGGAGGAATCAATTCGTAATTACGAAATTTCGTTATAAAGAAATTCAAGATTTTTACATTGTTCCTATGTAAACTTAGCTAGAGGGGGAATTAGAAAAGTTTTCGTTAAAACGAGATTCTCACTATAACGGTATTCGTTAAAACGGAAATCGACTGCATTCATTATAATATTGATATAGGAGAGTGCGGGCTGCGTCACTCATTTGAAAACGTGTTATGGGCCATTTAAGTGTCTATAAATGTGCCGCGGATCACACAGACGGTCTGGAAATGTGTCGCGGGCCGCTTGAGTGTTCTGGAATTGTGTCGTGGAAAACTTAAATGATCTGAAAATGTGTACCGCGAGTTAATTTATATAAAGTTAGGTTTGAGGTCACGGACCACATCAGATGACTCCGTGGGGTAACATTTAGCCCGTGGGCCGTTGGTTGAGCATGTATAAAGTAGTAGCTAGGTATTCATTATAATATTTGATATAAAACGTGAGTGCTCGACCTTCAGGAGTGTGGGGCTGCTTCACTGATTTGAAAACCTGTCACGGGCCACTTAAGTGATACTTAACTCATGTGGATATGTTATGTGTGCCACTTGAGTGATTTAGAACTGTGCCACGATTAACTCGAGTGATTTAGAACTGTGCCACGATTAACTTGAGTGATTTAGAACTGTGCCACGATTAACTCGAGTGATTTAGAACTGTGCCACGATTAACTTGAGTGATGTGGAACTGCACCGTTGGCCGCTCAAGAACTGCAGCACGCTCAAAAGCTCTGGAACTGTACCGCATGGCACTTGAGAGATCTGTGAATATGTCACGGATCGCTTGCGTGCTCTGTAAGTGTGCCACGGACCACTCAAGGGCTCTGTAAATGTTGCTCGGCCCGTTTAAGTGCTGTGGTGCTGTTAAGTGGGTCTCTCAAGAGATCTGTAGATGTGCCGTTTAGTTTTACAAAATTAGGTTTGGTCATGGGCCACATCGGGTGTCCACATTTGGCCCGTGGGACATGGATTGAGTGCCCATATAAGTGCTCTAATACTGTGAAGTGCACATCTGCAAGTGTGCCGTTAGGTAAATTTTTTACAAAATCAGGTGTGAGGTCACGGGCCTCCACATTTGGCCCGCGGGACGTGGGTTGAGAATATATGAACTGAAACAATATTACAGTATAACAATGTGTGTAAAAATGTACAATTAAATTCTGTTCGCTAGATATCGGTACGTGGACGAACATGGTGGAGTTGAACCTGGGAACAAATCAGCTGTCGAAGATTCCGGACGACATTCAGTACCTGCAGTCTTTGGAGGTCCTCATCCTGTCTAACAACCTGCTGAAGAGGATTCCCGCCACCATCGGCAACTTGAGGAAGCTTTTGGTGTTGGACCTCGAAGAGAACAAGATCGAGGCCTTGCCCACAGAAATAGGTAATGCAAATATTAGCATTTTTGTATCTCCAATGTCTGCATTGCATAGAGTTGTATCATTGTTTCCCAAAGTGGGGGGGGGGGGGCAACATCTTCGCGCGCCCCCCCCCCCCCCCTGTGATTTGAAGAAATTTTTTTTTTTAAAGTACGCGCTAATGAGCAACTATTGTGTTCCAGAAATGATAGATAGATGGCGCTGCAATCTTGCCGATTTCAAGGAAAGTCATAGATTTGTAATAAAGCAAATTATAACACCATAATTATGGGGAAAGATGTGGGGGGGGGGGGGGTTTGAAAATAATTGTAGGTGAAGGGAGTCAGTATCTATAGCAGGTGGTTCTGAAATTTAGGAAGCCCGCGGCCCGGTAAATTTCTTTTGTGTAAGTGAAACGCTCGGTCATACACACAACTAAGGGGCCATTCAAGTATTACGTAAGCAGATTTTCAACCATTTTTGACCTCCCCCCCCCCCCTTGCATGGGCGGAGATACGGGGGGGGGCGTGAGGGGGACCATTGCCTAGGCGGGCAATTGGTCGGGAAAGGGGGGGATCCTTTGCCCCATTCCATTCAAAAAGGAAAAATTCGTATTACTTTTGGACCCCCCGTACATGGCAGCGTAACTTCACAACATGCATAATGTAATCGTGTTTTTATTAAGTTCTTTATTTGAAATCATGTGCATACATTTAGCAACAACATGTTTTGATATTTATTTTTTTCCGTTAAGGTTTCCTGCGTGACCTGCAGAAGTTGGTGGTGCAGAGCAATCAGTTGGTGAGTCTTCCGAGGGCGATCGGTCACCTGTCGAACTTGACATTCTTGAGTGCTGGCGAAAACAACTTGAATATGATTCCAGGAGAAATAGGTATTCATCACTCTGCTCTGTAGTTTTTACTCAATTTGGCACGTGTGTGGGTGGGGATCTATCTGTTGGTTAATCTCTGGCATTGCTATACAGAAATGCCAATTTTTCTTATAAGGCAATTATTGTCCAACTGTGAGTAGAGTAGAGTAACGACCGGCGACCATTCCGAGGCTGTTTAAAGCAGTGCTCTTCACCCGTTTATCCTATATTTATGTTTTGCCAGTCCACAAATTAATCATAATATCATAGGCCCCGGTGAAATGTTCAGATTCCCGCTACATGTGGCTGTAAGCAAGGGACAGAGCAGGGGCCGTGTTTGGTTTGGTGTGGCTGTGAGTAACCGCCTATAGATTTGTATGCTTATTCTTATAACCGGATCATGTGTCCTGGTGGGCTTATACGTTAAGACAGCGCTGATATCAAAGGCACGCACACGCATACACACCGTATTTAATGTAAATTCTATGTCTCTTGTTTGAAGGCCCGCTTAGCCCCTCCAGTTCCCGTAAATATGCCTCTGTATAAGTTCTCACACTTCTTTAGCTCACATGATTTCACACCATCTTGGGGTCACGCTTTTGATCACTCCCATGATGCGGTCTCCCATATTTACCATTCACATACTTGCAGACTATTTTGCTCATCTGCATGCTTGCACACACACACTCTATAGATAAGTGTTTCTCAACCTGAGGCCATACGGCCACCAGGACTTGCCGTCCTGGGCTATAACCTACTTATCCCCCCCCCCACCCGTAAACACGCCGCTGTGCGTACAACTTTGAAGAATAAATTAATATCTTGTTATGTGAGTGACACGCAGAGTGATGAGCGTATTTTTAGCATTGCTGAGACAGCAGTAGTGCACGCAGGATTTTCACAATGGAGGGGGAGGGGAATCTAGTGTTCACATTTTTTCTTTCCGGCAAAGAGAGGAATAGGGTTTAACGCCACCAATCTCCCCCCTCCCTTCGCCTACGTACGTCATTTGACAGATCTCTGATTAATACCAGATGGCATTTGTTCCGAACAAATCGCAATGATATAAGATTGCTTGGACTCGCAATACTTCAATACGAGGCATGATATACATGATACGTCCAGATGAAAAATTTGATACACAGAATCATCTGTTGTTGGTCTCCCGATTAGTGTGTGGGTGCCTCAACATTATGTGTAATAGACTCATCCATCACAGGATAGCATGATTGAGCAACCCTCCAAATCGCATCATTAAATGATGATGAATGAGTTTTGTTCAACATGTGCAAGAACATGATAATAATTTTGTGGTTAAAAGAGTCCGTAAGATCCTCCTTATAACCACTCCCAGATAATCGATGTTCTGTTCTAACATAATGTGCTTAATTTATTCTGTTTGTTTCAGGGACTCTAGAGAACTTGGAATCGTTGTACATCAATGACAATCCAAACTTACATAACCTACCTTACGAGTTGGCCTTATGCGCCAATCTACAAATCATGAGCATTGAGAACTGTCCACTCTCTCAGATTCCTCCAGAGATTGTCAGCGGAGGGCCCTCGTTGGTCATACAGGTGAGGAAATTATTATTATTACGCGTTCTACGGTTATAAGTGTAAGTTACCTCGGTTTATAAGTTGATAAACTTACTAAAATTCACTACATTTATCACATGCTAAGTCTGATTCTACAATTGGTAAGTCTGATAACTTTAGAGAAACTGATCACTTTTGCACCAGTGAATATACAGGGTGTCCCATAAATTCGTAAATACATGTATTTTAAAAATTCATAAAAATTAAAGGAATGTTAGCAATAAAAGTTTTTGTCGATAGAGAGTGCTGCAGAACAGAAATCACAGAAAATATGCAAATCAGAGTCCTATGAAATGCCCTCGGCATGGTGTCCAGAAAATAAAATGCTTCCTTGATATCTTGGGCTGAGAAAAAGCCATCTATCTCTCTAAAATTAAGTTTTTTGAGGAAAAATTAAATTTTAGATACAAAATTTTTTAAATGAATGAAAAAATTTTTTTTAAATGCATGAAATGAAATTTTTTAAACTTAGAAAGAAATGAAATTTTTTAAATTTAGAAAGAAATGAAATTTTTTAAACTTAGAAAGAAATGAATTTTTTTAAATTTAGAAAGAACAAAATTAAAATAGAAAGCAAATTTAATTTAAGGAATAAAATTGAAATAGAAGGAAGTTGAATTAAAAAAAATGAATTAAAATAAGAAAATAGAATTAAAACGAGGAAATTAAATTTTTTGTAGAGAAACATAAAAATTACTTTTATGTTTTTATGTACAGTAAAATGCATGTATGTGATTGATAACTGCGTGTTGGTTATTTTTCCACTTCCACACTTTAATGTACGCACGCAAAGAAGCCGAAATTACAGTAGTGACATCAATTGTTACACATATTATGCATCATGTGATTTTCTTAATTTCTACTCATTTATTTTTTGCCGATCCGCGAATTATTTTCCGCTATTTTCGCTGGTCCACAAATTAACGTCCCTCCCCACGTCAGTTACCACTGGTTTGTAAATTGTTTTCCCCCCATTGCCACTAGTTCATAAATTATTCCCCCCCCCCCCATTACCACTGGTCCCCTGAAATTGTTCAACTGCTTTCACCGAGACCGCAGCTGCGAAAACGTTGAAGAACACTTTTCTATACTTTCCAGATAATTGTGGATTATTTACTTTTTCTGATACTTATGGATCACCTGGTACATGCCTTTTGCGTAGGGGTAAAATAGTGTAAAAGAAATAAATATATTCACTGGCTGTTATGAATGACGACTGTTAGGAAGAGATGTCATAGTTACGTTTTGCATCCGGGTAATTTGTTCGCGTTGTTTTCACACACAATGGTAAATATGGCAATAACTTTCGACAGGTGCTCATACAACACTCGGGAAGTTTTGTTCTCATGGCCCGGGTTCCGGCCTATTTTTGTTGGTTGGTTTTTTTTTAAGTGTTTAGTAATAGACAAAAAAATGTCGCTCGTGACAGCATCCGCAAAATCTACTTCGGTAGGTTATGTAACCGCAAATAATGTAAATAGAACAAAGAGCATCCCCCGTTGGTGCGGTTACGCCCGTCTCGCAAACATTACATTTCCATGAAAATTCACCTGCGCTTCGTCCTAAAGTAACTAAAAGTTCCGTGATTGGCTATTTGTAGGGCCGCAGTTAAAAACGAGGCTTTACTGTTGTTGCCCGGGGTCAGTGCCTATTTTGGCATCAGTGATTTTGAAGGGGAAAACAGGAACTCCTTTCCTGATCCAGCCCTGGGGAATCACATCCTCGCGTTCTGTGCCCTTCCTAGTTGTGGCCCTGGCCAGATGCGCATGCACAGAGACGGGGAGAGGGCTTGGCGGGTTATAGCCAAGGGCAACAAATATGAGGAATTAGTGGTTAAGAAAGTTGGTGGAATGTGAGGAAGAGTGACCTAGAGAGCAAGGAACAAAGTCAGTGGGTGAATTTAAGTCTGCAAGCACACGAGTGGCCAAAAGAGTGATCTGGGGGAACGAGGGACCAGGTAGATTAGTGAAGCGCCCGAGTGGCGGGTTGGTAAGATGTTCGTCTACCACCGGTGAAGGTTGCCGTCAGGTCCTAGGTTCGAACCGCCGGAAGAATATAGATACGATATTTTCCCTAAGGGGCCGTTCAAGTATTACGTCATCATCGACTTTTTAATGACTTTTGCTGACAAGGGGGGTGGGGGGTCAAAAATGGCTAAAAATTTGCTTACGTAATACTTGAACGGCTCCTAACGAGCTTTTGGGGCGACCACTGATAAATGGCGTCGCGGCACATTTACATACTACTCAAAGGGACCCGTGGCATATTTATAGATCACTTGCATGACCTGCCGAATGATTCCAGAGCTCTTAAGTGGCCCGCGGCACATTTCCCGGTGTGGTTCCGGATCACGCACAGTTCCTGATCACTTTTAAATGGCCCGCAGCATATTTATAGATTACCGTTTCACAGTTGCAGGGCACTTAAGCTTCCCATGGCACAGTTCCAGAACCCTTATTGAAATGCCCGCGACAAATTTACAAATCACTAAAGTGGCCCGCACTATCCTGAAGGTTGGACCTCCTTATTCTAAGATAACTCAGGTCTTCTGATACGAGAACATCTCTGAGTTACCCCAAATATTTCCAATAACTTTGCCCCTATATCGTGGTAAAGTTTGCTTCTCTTGAATAGAAAGAAACGATGTATGATTGTCATTGAGCATAATTATTGGCCCATACCTACCAATGGCAGACGAACCAAATTGGTGAATATTGGGCTCCTTTTCCTTTTATATATTTTTCTACGCAACCCGAAAACTTCAAATTAACATACTGCTTAAAATCTATCGGAAATAATGACCAACAAGATTTACATAAATTTCTAATTAATTCAATAATTTTTTCAGTACTTGAAGATGAAAGGCCCATACCGGTCCATGTGATCCTGATTGTGCTGCTGCTGCTGCTGCTGTTGCTGCTGAAGATTTCATATTTACTCTGATCGATCCAACGATCGATCATCGATTCTTCAAAAATAAAAGAGAGAAACAATGGACTGATAATAAATCGAAGGGGGAAAAAAATTGCACGAAAATATATTCGGATATTGCGCCAAGAGAGTTAGTTCATGGTTCGAACTCCAGGTGGCGCGCCTTGCCGAATTCCAAATGACGACGATGACGAAGTAAATAACAATAATGAAATAAAACTTTTGGAATTTTTTTTTTTTTTTTTCGAATGTAATGATGTTACATGTATTTTTGTCTATTAACCCGTGACCGTGGACCAGAAAAAAAAAATAATTGTTGCACGTCTGAGACGAATATATATATATATATATATTGTCATGTAAAATGCAAAAAAAATGTAAATTATTGTTTTTTTTTTTTCTTTTTTGTGTCTGTAATTAACCGGAAAAAAAGCACTTTTTTCAGCATAAATTACGCAAATTGTAACGTCCTAGTCATTTTTTGTGCCCCACATTTCTGTAAGTCATTGCGGGGGTAAGTATTTGCAGACACGAATCTTCTGTGACCGTTATACAGAGCACCGAGCTCAGAAGAGCCTTACATCTTGGAGTAACACGATGTTACATCGGCATGAAAATGATAACATTTGAAGAGGAAAACACACCATTTTATTGCGGAAAATTGTGAAAACCTTCTCTTTCATATGTATTAAATTTATATACATAATATATAAATTTCCTGGCGTGTAAATATTTTATGTCTCATTGCTGAATCATTATTTTTAATTATTGCTTATGGAACAACTATTCGGGGTGGTTCACGACACTGCACGCAAACCCTTTCAGAGGAAGGATCGATAGAATACTATTGTGACCGGAAATGTCACCCGAAGCTGATGGTAGGAGGCACCGTTGTTAGGTGACCGGTACCATTACTAATATGATGACTGGGAGGCGCTGTATTAACGTGACTTCCTCTTCCTAATCAGATCATGAAGGGCCTACCGCTCTGTCTCAATGAAGAGTTGTAAGCAGGGGTGGTCGAAGAAAGCCTGAGATGGAAAACCATTAACATGATCGGAAATGTCATCCGAAGCTGATGGCAGGAGGCACTGTAGGTGCAGTTGGATGACCGGAAATGTCACCGAAGGTGATGGTGGGGAGGCGCTGTAGTAGGGTGACCCCAAACCAGAACATGACTCCCACTCTGGTAATCACGACTCCCACCAAGTGGTAATCAATGATGTATTGCTGTCCCGCCCCTAGACGCATACAGCGGGATGTAAGTATAAAAGTAATGAGACCGGAAATGCCACCCGAAGTAGTGGGAAGAGGCACTGTAGTTGGGTAACCGGAAAACCGGAGGCATGACCGGAAATTTCTCCTGAAGCTGCTGATGGTAACAGACGCTGTAGTATTGTGACCGGAACCATGACCGGGAATGTCACCTGACGGCGATGGTAACAGACGCTACAGTAGGGTGATCGGAAATGTCAACCGACACTGATGGTATGAGGCGCTGTAATAGGACAGGTTGTCCGGAAGCATGACCAGAAATGTCACTTTAAGCTGATGAAATAAAGTGATGTAGTTGGGTGACACCGAAGGTGTCATCACGGTGATGGTGAGAGGCTCTGAAGCAGGGAGGGTGACCAGAAGCATGATTGGAAATGTCACCCGAAACTGATGGTAGAAGGCGGTGTTGTTGGGCGGAATCATGCCTACTACTAAACCACGCATGCACCTCGTCCATATTCCTCAGCGGAACTTCTAATCAATTGGTATATGTTGAAATGTGCGTGTACGTGTTTTACACCCGAAGCCGATGGTTGGAACCGTTGTAGTGGGGTGACCATGAATGTCATACGAAGCGGATGGTGGGAGGCACTGTAGTTGCGTGACCGGAAATGTCATTCGGAGGTGACTATGGGCCCCCCCCTTTGTGGGGGCCATGACCTCCTACTCTCAACCACATCATGGTCCACCACCTTATCTCAAGGAAGAGATACAGTCGAATCCCGTTTTAACGAATACCGTTATAGCGAAAATCTCGTTTTAACGAACACTTTTCTAATCCCCCGAATAATTTTACAAAGGAACAATGCTAGGTAACCTGGAATTCCTTTACGAAATTTCGTTATAACGAAGTGATTCTTCCGGTCTCTTGGCGTGCATTATAACGGGATTTGACTGTATAAGCAGGAGCAGTTGGGTGACCGAAGCACCACCGGAAATGTTACCCGAAGCCTATGGTTGGCAATGCAGTGGGGTGACCAGGAAGCCCCACATACGAAGCTGATGGGAGGCACTATAATTGCGTGACTGGAAATTTCACCCGGAGGTGACAGTGGGGGGCACTAGTTGAGTGACCTCCTACTCCCAACCAAATCATGGCCCACCGCCTTATCTCAAGGAAGAGATATAAGCAGGAGCAGTTGGGTGACTGGAAGCATAACCAGAAATGACACCCCCGAAGGTTGCAATTCTGGTTATGTAGAATGCTCTGAAGTTGGGTGACCATCGCCCCCTCCCCAAGAGAAAATATTTGACGAATTGGGAAACACTACAAACATTCCGAAATTTTATGGAAATTAGGGCTGAGCTTATCATTTTGCGGCCCGCAATAGTGGGAGGCTGATAAGGCTCTCGGAAACACCCTAATACACCTTTTTCTTCATTTTATGCCCTCTAAAGTTGATAGAAAAATAAAATATAGAGATCTCGCTAGGGTTTCCAGACGTCCCGTATTTTTTTCCGGAACGCTTATCAATCCAGTATTCTGTCCAGAGAAAAAATAATTACACTTTCATCAGAGTATTTGCCTGCACAACTGAGATGTACCTTTGGTGCCCGAACGATTGTTGTCGTCAGTCATAATCCAGGCGAAGCAAAAATAATAGAAATTATTTTTGCAATTATTAATTATTATAGTACTGGAAGAGCACGGAAAGTGTTATATCGTCTCAATCACGCCATCTGTCGCGAATAAAAGCAAATAACTCTCGAATTTCCCGACTCCGGTGCATAATTCAGGATGTCAGTAGGTAGCGCCATCTGTCTTTTCATTTCATACCTCATTGAGATGAATGTGTCTCGTGTTTCAGTTTCGTAAATTTCCCAGTCCTTGGGCTTACTGATTATTTCAGCTAAGATGCACGTTAATGAAGAATACGATTTTTTTTTAAATATAATATTTAATTGATTGAATTTTAAGTTAAATTTTACATAAAATTTAAATTACATGAAAATTTACTTTCTGAAAAGCATTGAGCTGGTGAAGCAATATAACTACATTTGTCCTACGGCGGCTCGGGTCGTCGTGGGAATTTTTTCCGCCGCGTTCTCTGCGCATTTCATTCAAAAGCGACACGTACACAGTCGAGTCTCATTAATGCTACCACCCTCCTATAAAAATTGTTCTGTGCTGAGGTACGGACGTGGAGGGAGGGGACACAAAAATTATCGCTCATCGCCTGTATATACATAAGGGGCCGTTCAAGTACTACTTGAACATGGTGGGTATGTGTATTGATATGAATGCTTTACTGGGGTTGGGGGGCGGGCATTTATGTAAATGTCACTAAGAGCTTAATTTGCTCATGCTGTGATTTACATTCACGGTGTACAGGGTGTTCCATGAATTCGTAAAAAGTTCGAAAATTCATAAAAATTGAAGTTGTTATATTTGAATGCGATTTTGTGTGCGGAAAATAAGGGATTTTTTTTGGTAAAAAGTTAAATTAAGTTAAAATTTTTGTCTACAGAGGGCTCTGCAATAAAGTAAATCACTGTAAATATGCAAATTTGACTTTCACAGTTTCAGGCGCTTACGTAAGGTTTCCATGGTTTACGGAAATATCCGCTCCAACATTTCGCCCCCGGTGCATTTCACCCCGGGCATTTCGTCTGCCCTGACCTTGTGAGCGACGAAGTAAGTGGGTGAGTGATCAAGTAAGTGACTGCATGAGTGACCAGTAAGTGACTGCATGAGTGACCAGTAAGTGACTGCATGAGTGACCAATAAGTGACAATGTGTGAGTGACCAATAAGTGACAATGTGTGAGTGACCAATAAGTGACAATGTGTGAGTGACCAATAAGTGACAATGAGTGGCCAATAAGTGACTATTTGTGACCAAATAAGTGACAATGTGTGAGTGGCCAATAAGTGACTATTTGTGACCAAATAAGTGACAATGTGTGAGTGGCCAATAAGTGACTATATGTGACCAAATAAGTGACTATATGTGACCAAATAAGTGACTATATGTGACCAAATAAGTGACTATATGTGACCAAATAAGTGCTTATGTGTGACTAAGGTATGAATGCCCAAGTGAATGGTTGCAGCCTTGATCAGTCATACAGTGACTTTGATCATTTTTGTCGCACCTTGGTCATTTTTTGCACACGAGGGCTAATTAGACCGGGGCCTACAATTTATTGCCGATCCCGAACGGCAGGCCTGTATTTTTATGCTCATCGAGAGGTTGGTGCGCTAACCCCTCGATGGGGGGACTTCCTGCGGTAGCAATTTTTTCTGCAGTCACGTCGCCGTTTCGGTTGCACCCCTGTGTCAGGAAAGTTCTCTGACAAGGACGAGCCGGGTATCGAACTCGCGACACCTCTAAACATCCTTTGGCAGGCGAGTGTCTTATCGACCTGGGCTACCGCGCCCTTGCCGTCTACAATCCCTCCCTCGATCGCTGATATGGTTACTCGGTTACTCCTACACTTATTTGGTCACTCATACGGTCACTCACTGACTCATACAGTCATATGGTCGTTCACTAAACCGTCACAGTCATTCACGCTCACTTGCTCATACGATCACCCACTTGGTCACTCGCGCGGTCAGGGCAGGCGAAATTTCCGGATCCCGGTTTCCATCGTGATGTTGGCGTTGTTGGTTAAAGCACTAATGAGGAAGTTGATTTACCTCAGCCATGAACGGCTTGCTGAATGTCTCGGACGCAGAAATGATCGAAGAACGATTCATATCCAGGCATCGGTGGTTTGTTTTCCGCGTAGTGCCCTCTACCGACGAAAATTCGAACTAATTTTCTTTCCTACACCAAAAAAAAACTCCCAATTCGTGAGAATAATTTTTCCTCGAGCCGCATTTCTTCAGTTTTGCATGAATTTTTAAACTATTTATGAATTTGTGGGACACCCTGTATTTTGTTTACTGTGACGTCATTATCACGTTGTTATATTATATTATGTGTGGTTTTTTTTGTATAAACAACGTACCATGAAAAAAGCACGCTTGTGATTATAATTTCCAAAAAAGAGTGACTCTCTCTTCATTGGAGTCACGAAATGTTGTGTTTACAGTCGATTGTTTCCTATTTTCTCCCCCTTCATTTTTATGATGTTATTTTAGAAAAAATTGAAAATTTGTCATTATTTGTGAATTTCTATTGTACAAAAAGAAATTATAAACGAGTGCATGTTTAATTGCGTCCGTGTGTTTTGATCAATTTTCGTTGATTGGGAGAGGCGCGGGCAGAGTTATTTTTACGGGTTTACGGAAGCTTGGTTGGTTCGCGGTGCTTCGTCACGGGCTGGACCAAGTGTGTGAATGAATGACCGAACGAGTTAGTGTGTGATCGTAGGAGTGACCGCATGAGGGGGCCGAGTGGTTGAGTGATTAAGTGGGTGCGAGTATGAGGGACCGAGTGAGTGACAGTATGAGGGGGACCGAGTGGAAGTGTGATTAACCGTATGAGTGACCAAGTGAGTGACAGTATAATCGACAGAGTAGATGAGTAATTGGTCGTATGAGTTCATTTGTAGTCGTATAAGTGACCAAGCGAGCGGCAGTATGAGGGACAGAGTGGACGAGTGACAAAGCGAACGGCAGTATGAGGGACAGAGTGGATGAGTGACCAAGCAAGCGGCAGTATGAGGGCGACCGAGTGGAGCTGTGATTGACCGTATGAATGACCAAGAGAGTGCGAGTATGAGGGACCGAGTGAGTGACAGTATAATCGACAGAGTAGATGAGTAATTGGCCGTATGAGTTAATGTGTGGTCGTATCAGAGACCAAGTGGATGAGTGACCAAGCGAGCGGCAGTATGAGGGACAGAGTGGATGAGTGACAAAGCGAACGGCAGTATGAGGAACAGAGTGGATGAGCGACCAAGGTAGCGGCAATATGAGAGACAGCGAATGAGTGTTCGCATGAGCAACCAAGTGAGGGGATGACTGACAGTATCAATGACTGCGCCCGAGTGGCGCAGTGGTGAGTTACAGACTGAGTAGGAGATGCCCGTATGAAAGACTCCATCACCAGCTTACTCACACGTCCACCCACGTTCAACTACATGTACTCTCACCAGTCCGCAGTTCTAAAGACGTTGAAGACCACTGCTCTAAGCGGCCGAATGGTGAACCTGTGACACGAGTACCACCAACAGCAAACAAAAAATATATCTGGAGGTGTATGAAATTTTAAAAATTAGTTATTGAACCTAAAATTTTCCGGGACACCAGGAGCTTCCTCGAAAATAGCGGACGGTTCCGTGTATATGGGACGCTTGCCCCGCTTTTAATGAGCGATTTAAAATAGAAAAGAAAACTAGAGTGGCATGTATATAAAAGTTTTCACATGCTTGAGTGTGGCACGCAGCGCTGAGCAGCTTCAAACTACGCAAAAACCAGTTTTAGGCAAGTGTGGATCATTTTAATAGTCGATTTTGAGTAAAACCGATTTAGCGCAGCCCAGAATCACGTAGCGCGGTGGGTGTGGACCCCGGCTTGAGATTGCCACTTGGGGCACGGGCTTCCGTTAAAATGACGATGAAACCATGTGTATCGTATATCAGTTACGGTAAATTTGACGAGTCGATTATAATACATACTAAACGGTTATCATGCATAATCCCCAAGCATTTTGGAAAGACTCCCTAAATTTCCCTAAATTTATCACTTTTACCGGCGATTATGCATAACCCAAACGTCGTTGGTAAATTGAATAAGTACTAAAAAAATTACCACTTTTAAAATTATCAATTGCGATTATGTGTATAATTATCAAGCTTAACATCGTTGGTAAACATAACAAATTGTGCTATATGATATACTATGCATGATAATTCACTCATGTATCGTGGAATGATCGTAAAATGTTTTTGTCATTATATCGGGGTCCGACTATATCACTACATTCACCACGCATTCTAGGCTGATATGGATTTTTTTTCATCTTTATCAAAGTCATCAAATACACTAGGGTATTATGCATAATACCGTATACAGATAAAGTCGATAAATTTCAAGTATTTATGAAATTTACCGACGGCGCTTGACTATTATGTATATCCGCCGGTGAAAGTGACAAATTCATCCAACTTACCGAGACGATTGGTAAGCCTGCATAATAAACGAATATTATTATGTATAATAACCGATTCATCATATTTACTGTAACATATCTCTCAGTATTTTTTGACTAGAATTTCTCACTGTGGACTCAGCTCCATCTGTTGGTTGGTGTCATCTCACACCATTTTGTTCCCAGATTGAACGATCCCCCTCCTCCCTTCATACCCGAAGTCGCATGGCCCTCGGGGTTATAAACGAGGGTGTCGGAAGTGGTTTTGAACCTGTGGGCTCTCATTTTGAGTTTCATGTAAGAAATTTTGATTTATGAATCAACTCTGGGGGTGCTCGGACCAATTCTACAAATTTCCTTGGGTGCCCGAACACCCACGGTTCCAACGCACCTGGGCGTAAAAGCTACAGTACAATTTGGAAATCTCACATGGATTGGCATCAGATAGGGGGGTGCCGAGAAAAAATAACCTGGAAAGGGGAGCGGGACAAATAAGTTTGAGTTGCTCCAATCAAAAAATATAACACACAAATTCTAACAAATGGCTTATTTTCATATAAATAGTACATTCATAAGAATACAAACCCACCTAAAGCTTCCGAAATCCTTTACATATGACCACGAACCACATATCATAAAGAGGGCCATCCTAAAAGCACCAGGGGCCCCACGGCAAAGTGATAATAGTTGTCTCTCACGTAGCTGGAGGTGCCTGCCTACCAATTCACTCGGAAATCACAGTCTCATATCTCATTATCATGAGGCCCTCAAGACCTTGCCTGGGTGGGCCCCCCATGCTTTAAGACGGTCCTGAATGCAGGTGAACACGAATACTGATTAAGCATGCTTGTAACTGTACATGAAGGCTCAACAAATTATGTTTACGAGATGAATGATAGCTCTACTATCACCACGTGAAAACACTATTCTTCGTGGCTCGAAGCTTGTAGTGTCAAGAGCTGAGGTTCCAAACACACGCGCATGCGCATCGCAGTATGGTAATTGGTACATATAATGCATCAGGTCCCTTCAAAGGTTCGAAACTCGGCCCATGAAGAGTATCAATCCGCTCTTCGTATCTCTTATCAAGAACAAGAACGGTCTGTTGAAATGGAGCTTGAGAGCCTTTATCCTGGACACTATGGATATTATGGTGACCGAAGTCGCCGTCGCGCCTTCCTCGTCGACGTCCAGAGCAGCCTTGTGGATCACTTCTTGAATCGCGATCTCACCATTCCTGCTGATACCCGAGAGGTCGGCGTCCCTGAACGAGAACAAGCTCTTCATGCCCATCGCCTCCAGGGGTGCAGCGAGGTCGTACTTGCTAGAAGCCATGAATTTGGGGACGCCAAGTTCAACAGGGTTTTCGGACATGTCTCCTAGAAGAGTGCGGAGGAATTCGGTCGATAGGTTCCGCTGGAGCAGGTCGAAGTCCCTCGGGGATTCCGGCATTATGAACATGAAGCTGATGTCCCCTTTCATCGGTACGTCCACGGCATCGACGGCCAAGTCGTATCCCGTGTATATGGACATGTTCCTCGTCGCGTACATCGTGTCCACGTAAGTGCTCTGCCCGTCTTCGTTCGAGAAAGGAGACGGTCTCGTTTTGTTGCGGTCGAAGGTCTCTTCCCAGACGCCCTTGAAGTAATTCGCGTTCAGGATCAGCATCACGGTGTCGGGATCGGGCGGATTGGACATGATGTTCCTGATCCTGCCGCCGGTCTTCAGAGAGGTCCAAGAGTTGATCCAGTCCAGGACCAGGTCGCCGAGGCCGGCGAAGGACGCGTCGTGGATGTGGGCGTCGTAGTACCTCTGCAGCTTGAGTTTATAAACGGGCGACACGCGGAAACTCTCTTCGATGAGGATCGTCGAGAACATGTTCATCTCGTAATCTTGATTGTACCTCAGCACGTGCTCCCGAAGTTGCTTGAATCCGTAGTGGACGCTTTCGGGATCCAGCTTGTCGAGAGACATGACTTTCATCATTTCCTGCAGAGTTCCGCCCCCGGCACCTAACAAAACCATTCCTAGGGAGAAGGCGACGCTCCAGGGCGAGAAGACCAGATTGCCTCTGTTCGGAAGAGCCTTGTGCAAGGAGAACGCAAACTTGTTCGTCGATTCTGAGACCGAAGGCGTGTACGATGGGGTGAACTTGGCGGTAACTAGAGTCAGTCCGATGACACACATCAGTTGAAATGACCACTTCATTTTCGATTTGGCAAGAGGCTCTGCAACAAGGAAAATGACGCTATTAGGAAAAAGCTTCAAAAAACCCCAAAATAAGTCAAAAACGAGAGGCGGATTTATTCCATATTATATTATTAAACCGCTCACTCCCCCCCCCCCCCCCACCCTCCGAATTTGCCACTCATCTAAACTTGACGTCCTAAACTATAGCTCACAGTGAATATTGCAATCATAAATGTGAAATTTTTTTAGTTGGCATCAGAAGAGACAGGGCAATAACTTTGTGATTGGATTCTCGAGCACAGGGTGTCCGTATAAAAAGAAAATAGTCCGTATAATAGTTTTAAAATCATTAAATACAGGGTGTTCGATAAATTTGTAAATTATTTAAAAATTCATAAAAATTGAAAGAATTTGTACACTTTAATGCGGTTTGGGGGAAAATGCTATCTTCACGGAGAGGATTTTTTTTTTCGTTTGGGAGAGAAAAAAACATTAGTTCAAATTTTCTTCGGTAGAGAGCGTTGCTGCACGAAAGCAAATCAAAAGAATTTCGGACGTTGAACTTTCTTCGATCTCTTCCAAGTCTGAAACGTTCGTAAATATTCAGCCGGCTACTCGTGACTCAGAAAAAACAGCTTCATCAATGTCAACATCGTAATCAAAACATAATATGCGATGAAATAAATGAAAACGCCGGTAACTGCGTTGATTTCTCACCCTGCCAATGTCCAAATTTCAGACTTTGGTCGGCCCCATGTATTGATTCCCCCATATAGCCCTTTATATCGATCCCTAAGCTATCGATAGTCTGAGGAACGTTCGTTAAGAGGGGGTGTAACTGTATAGTGATTTGCAGGGCCGTCATTTCAACTTGGGGGGGGGGGGGCAAAGCACACGTACTCAATGTATGTATTATGTGTATATATATATTTATATATATATACAATTTTTAGTGTATTTTCAAAAACTTGGGGGGGCATGGCACCCCCCCCCCCCGCCTAAATGACGGGCCTGGTGATTTGCTTCCGTGCAGTGCCTTCTATTAACGAAAGTTGAACCAATTATTTTTCAGACCCAAAGAGAAAAAAAATCCCCTTTCGCGAGAGAATAACTTTTTCGCAAAATTGCATCGAAATACATCAATTGCTTCAATTTTTATGCACTTTTAACTTTTTATGTTTTTACATGCCCCGTATGTATAAAATAATGCATATAATAAATAAACCCTGAAGTTAAGGTCCTAGAAATGGTCGAAACAGGCCTTAAAAATGCCTTAAATAGGCACTAATAAAAGGCATTTATAGTTAATGGAACAAAGGAAAAGTAACTGAAACTAAAAAAGTTTGAAAACAGGCACAGAGATGGAATTTTGCCTGAACTTTCGGGCTCTAAATAATTGAGTAAATTAAGTATAAATATCAAAAGGAAAAAACGAATTTCACATTACTTTTTGGTTCGCCAAAATCCGCCGCGCACACTACGAACAAGTACGGAAGATGATTACAAGTGAAATAGTGTTTCCATTTTTTTGATGACAAATATATACGTGTATTCATTCGAATTCCCCGGATGTTAACCATCAAGTAATCAGTGGCGTATAACGTCAATCTTTTTTCCCGCCCCCACAAATAGAATTTCGTAATGGCACACACGCGCGCACACAACTGGAATCGGAAATTCATTCGTTGAATATTTGACATTTATATTTCCCCACATCCGTGGTTGGTGTATTGTATGTATTGGTGTTATCAGAGTAATGAATCAATGCACGGCCATTTAACGCAATGTTCCCCCAAATTGAACGATATTGCCCCCCCCCCCCTCCCACGCTCACCTAGCATGCTCTGGAACAAATTAGAGTCTATTTATTAGACGTTAGTATTTGATAATACAAATGTACTGCCAATCAGGGCCACCCTAAACAGACGCGGGGCCGGTGCAAAAATGATAGCGGGCCCCCCCCCCCCCCCCTTTAGCCCCGATTTTCCTCTTCCGTGAGAAGGGAAATCCAAAATTCAGAAAACGAAAATCATGGAAATTCAGAATAAAAAGAAATATTTTCAGAATTGATGAAAATTCAGAATAAATGGAAGAAATAGTTTCAGAATAAATGGAAGAAATAGTTTCAGAATAAATGGAAGGAATAGTTTCAGAATAAATGGAAGGAATAGTTTCAGAATAAATGGAAGAAATAGTTTCAGAATAAATGGAAGAAATGGTTTCAGAATAAATGGAAGAAATAGTTTCAGAATAAATGGAAGAAATGGTTTCAGAATAAATGGAAGAAATAGTTTCAGAATAAATGGAAGAAATAGTTTCAGAATAAATGGAAGAAATAGTTTCAGAATAAATGGAAGAAATAGTTTCAGAATAAATGGAAGAAATAGTTTCAGAATAAATGGAAGAAATAGTTTCAGAATAAATGGAAGAAGTAGTTTCAGAATAAATTTAAGAAGTAGTTTCAGAATTGATGAAAATTCAGAATTTTTAAAAAATCAATTTCAGACATGGTGGAAATTCAGAATTTATAAAAGAAATAGTTCCAGAATTACTTCTTTCTAGATGAAAATGCAGAGTTCCAGAATTATTTTCTATCATTACATGAAACTGAAGAAAATTCCAGAGCTATCTATTTTTCTTTCTAGATGAAAGTGACGACTTCCAGAATCGATGAAAATTCAGAATTTATGGAAGAAATTATTGTGACCGAAACTGCGGAGCCCGCCGCGACCATTCCTGAAGACCAGACAAGACCCGGACTCTGTCCTTTAAGGGATATAAGTCCTTTACCCTGTTGGGTTAGGTCATGCCGTAGAGTGGGACCACACCTGTCGCACGTCCCAAAGGGCGGCTCTGCTACCAATATAGGATTCAGCAGTGTTACTTAAGAAGAAAGCAGTGGGGTTAGCAGGCGCTGATTCAGACCTCCAACAGCCAGAAATATAATGGAAATAATGTTCTGTCCTGTAAAATACGGTATTTATATTCACCATACCAAATTACCACATTTTGAGCCGGGTTTTCTTAGGAGAGGTTTCTTGCGCATCGTGAACCGAATTGGACTATTTCGCGTCGGCAGAAACATGTTACATAATCACGCTACGCGTTTGTGTTTTCCTAGCGTGGCGCATCAGATCAGGGCGGCTATATTATAGTAGATGATGGCCTTGCATCAGATAATCTGTCGTCTGCATACTCCGGTTTAACGGGAAGGGAAAGAAAACACACAAGAGTGAAGAGAACATCGGCAAAACGCGCGGCGCACGACGCATTTGACTCCTCCAGAAGCAGTCGGCCAATCACGCCAGACGTAAAGCGCTGTCGAGCCCTATTGCGCTCTGTAGGAGAACAGTCACGCTGCTTTTCTTATTGGTGAGTGGACGGCGTGTCGCACTGGGCGATTCACGTAGCACAGAAAACCTGCTCCTAGGAAAACCCGGCTTAATGCCGGGTCCACACTCGCAGCGTCACGCCGCTCCGACCCCAGTATTCTAACAATGATGATTTCTAAAAAGTATTCTAACAATAATGATTTCTAAAAAGTATTCTAATAAAAATGACTTCTAAATAGCGTTCAACAAAAATCGCTTTTAAAACAGCGTTCTAACAATAATGGTTTAAACAATGAGTGCTTAAAAATAATTACTTCTAAATAATGCTCAACAGTTATTGTTTTTGAAACAGTGTTCTAAGAATAATCGTTTTTAAAAAGTGTTCCAACAATAAAGATTACCAAAAAGTGTTCTAACAATAATGGTTTCTATAAAAAGTTCTAAAAATAATGTTTTCTAAATAGTTTGTTCTAACAATAATGTTTTCTAAATAGTTTGTTCTAACAATAATGTTTTCTAAATAGTTTGTTCTAACAATAATGGTTGCTAAAAAGTGTTCTAGCAATAATAGTTTGTAAAATGTGTTCTAATAATAATTTCTAAAATATGCTCTGATAATAATGGTTTCGAAAACGTGTAGCCCAGACATTACAAAAAGTTAATGTTAAAAAAAAAACGAAAAAAACGTTGATATGCTATCTTTATCAATTACTGTTGACATTGAAAGCTTTCTGAAGGAGTTGCCATCCCCCCCCCCCCGAAATATTTTACGCCCCCTGCAAAGGTCGATCCTACGTACGCACTGATTGTAATCCCCATTTGGTTTCCCATGATTCAGTAACTATTTACGTAGATGGGCTCACCTAAAAAACATAATCAAATTACAGTTACTTATTTCGCGGTACAATAAAAAACCCACAAATTATGCAATAAATTTACCACATTATGATCATAAAATGCATTTCAAAACAGTTCTTTTTCTTGGGGATTTCTTGTTAATCTCTTGAGTAGAAGGTCAAATTTTTAAGAGAAGAGAAAGTGATGGACACATGAAAAATTAATTTACCTGTTTCGGAAAAAGTGAAGAAAAACCTGTTTGTTTTTTTTTCACTGTCACTGATGGAAGTTTTTTTTGACAGAACCTGATTCTCTTCTTTAACAAATTCTCATCCTTAACAGAAGCAAATCAAAAAAGGTGGTAGACGTTACTCCGCTGGACGGACTTGACCTCCGCAACAGCAAGAAAAAAAACTTCCAGAAATTTCACATAGGAAGACAGCCGAGCGCTACACACTACAACAGTAGTTACTATAAAAGTGACCTCTTGCGTATACACGCTCCAGAGACGAAATGAGACTCGATGGAAGTTTTCTTCCCCTTCAAGCTGTTTGGTTTGGTCTTTCTCCGCAACGTGGCGCTGTCTGTTGTTTCTCTAACTCCCCTTTAACCATCTTTTCGTCTTAAATATAATTTAATAGAAGTTGAAAAATTTTTCATCATTGTTAGAGATACGTAAAATTTCGCAAATAAAAAAAAATCTAAATTTCTTTAAAATAATGAAAGCAAATCCGAATCGGAATTTGGCGTTTATTCGCGAAAATAAAAATTCACAAGAAAAGAATTTTAAGAGAAAAAAAAAAATTCAAATAAAAAATTTTGCATTCATCTGGGAAAATATTTTTCCAATCAAAAATTTTTCATTTTTATCAATTCTGAAATCATTTCTTTCATTTATTCCGAATTTTCATCAATTCTAGAATTCTGAGCTTTCGTCAATTCCAAAACTGTTTCTTTCATTTATTCTGAAAATATTTCTTTCATTTTTTCTGAATTTTCATCACTTATGGAATTCTGAATTATCATCAATTACGAGCTATCAATTATTGCTTTCATCAATTACGAGCTATCAATTATTGCTTTCATCAATTACGAAATTATTGCTTTCATCAATTACGAAATTATTGCTTTCATCAATTACGAAATTATTGCTTTCATCAATTACTAAATTATTGCTTTCATCAATTACGAAATTATTGCTTTCATCAATTACGAAATTATTGCTTTCATCAATTACGAAATTATTGCTTTCATCAATTACGAAATTATTGCTTTCATCAATTACGAAATTATTGCTTTCATCAATTACTAAATTATTGCTTTCATCAATTACGAAATTATTGCTTTCATCAATTACGAAATTATTGCTTTCATCAATTACTAAATTATTGCTTTCATCAATTACGAAATTATTGCTTTCATCAATTACGAAATTATTGCTTTCATCAATTACGAAATTATTGCTTTCATCAATTACGAAATTATTGCTTTCATCAATTACTAAATTATTGCTTTCATCAATTACGAAATTATTGCTTTCATCAATTACGAAATTATTGCTTTAACCAATTCTGAAACTATTTCTTTCATTTATTCCGAAATTTCATCAATTCTGGAATTCTGAATTTTCATGGGTGCTGGAATTACTTCTTGCATTTATTCTAAATATCCAGGATTTTCATTTTCTGAATATTCGATTCGCCCAGAAAATATTTTTCTGATCTAAAACTTTGCATTCACTCGCAAAAAAATTTCAAATCAATGAATCAAAAAATTTTGTATTCATCAAGACAAAAAAAAAAAAAAAAATTCAAATCGAAAATTTCGCATTCATCCGCAAAAGATATTTTTCGAATCAAAAATTTTGCATTAACAAGGAAAGAAATTTTCAAATCAAAAAGTTGTATTCATTTGAAAAATTTTTTCGAATTAAAAAGTTTGCGTTCATCCGCAAAATAATAATAATCTCAAATCAGTTATGCACTAATCCGCAAAAATATGGATGTAGCCGTAACACATATAGAGTAAAACCTCTCTTAACGGTCACCCTTCTTTTACGACCAAATAATAATTCCCCTTGTAAATAAAAGTATTTGTTTCAAAACCCTGATTAACGGCCCCCACTCTATTTTACGAACGAATTTTCTTTCGTCCCACCGGTGTCCGCAAAAGATGGGCTTTACTGTATTTTACGTTGTTGATAATGTTTTAGGCCTTCAAAATTGTGTCCATTTGATTGATTGCCTGGAGCTGCTCAAGGAAAGAGTTTTTTTAAGGCCGGAAGTCGCCTTAGATTAGAGCCAACCTCGGCATTTCCTAGTTCCTCATGTGAAAGCATTTTTATCGCTAACCCACAGCAAGTGTATTCAAGCCGGATGCGGTACACATTTCTGCTTAAAATTTATTGTTTACATTCTTTAACATCAATCATTTCATTTCATTTCATTCCGTGCACCGCCCAGGCTCTATCGACCATTGTCAATTTTAGCCATTGCCCGGATGAGGGGCTGGGCGATGTCGGGTGCTTTATTATGCATATAAAATATAAAATACATGAACATTGAATATAAAAACACATTATTAAAAAAAAAAAAAAAAAAAAAATGTATATACAGATTTAAATATTTCTATTATACAATTTATTCCGATGAGCTGTTCTGATGTCCTTTCCAGCTTTATTGAGCCCGAGCCCCCTGTTCCTCTCTGTGGCCAAGCGCCAGGTCCTGGACCCATGTCTTCCCTCGTTGGCTTGTTGGCTAGTGTGAGCCCTTCGTGTCACATTGGTCCAACCAGGTGCCAGGTCCTTCAGCATGAGGGGAATTCATTCAATTCATTCTATTTGAAGTCAGAGTCAGAGTCTTCCCATATTTCGACCGCTTCTTCTCTCTCCGATTGCTCTCCCTCTGTGTCGTATTCTTCGTCTTCCAATTCTTCTATTTCCTGGGAGAGTACCCTATCGACGCTGTCTTCGGCTTCTGCCCTTGCTCTCAGTCTTTCGCTCCTCCTCAGTTGTTGCGTTTCATGTGGAGTCTGGATGGTCTCATCCCTCTTGGTGTGGAGATGTTCCTGGTTGGCCTCTAGGAATTTAACCAGGTCCTTGATGGTTTCCATTGCTTTTCCATCTCTCTCCATCCTTTTGAACCATTCATGCTCCAACTGAGGGAGCGGCTTAACCAGGTGGAAATCTGAGGTCTTTTCGCACTCTGTTGCGTAATGCAATGGGCTTCCGACTCCTCCACACAGGCACTTGTCATTGTTTGAGATCCCGAAGCGGAGGAAGTGAGTGGGGAACGGCCCGTGGCCCGAGAAGAATATCGTCTTCTCTCTGCTCCAAGATCTCTCTCTCCACTGTATTTTGGACAGGACCCTATGGATTAACTTCCCATGTGTGGCGGGGTGGTCCCAGAATTTCTGCCACTCTCCAAGGATGTGAATCTTTATTATCCTTTTTGCAGTCGCTGCTGGAATCTTCTTTTCCAGGAGGATCGTACGGCTCAAGGTTGCTGCCTTGGCCAATCGGTCCGCCTCCTCGTTCCCTTTTTCTCCGACATGGCCACGAACCCAGTTCAATTGGATGTTTGGATTTTTTAATAGAGCCCTGCGGACGGTCCTGGCGTCCTCGTGTCTCGTGAGGGGGTCTCTTATGGCTTCCAGGCTGGATCGGCTGTCTGTGTATACTTTGGACTGGGTCGTTGTGTTTTCCAAGCTGCTTACCGCTTCTCTTAGAGCGAAGAGCTCCGCCTGGAAAATCGTGCACCCTGTCAATATCCTCTGCTTCCACTTCTGGGTTACTACGTCATCCTCGTATCTCACGAAGGCAGCACCCGTTCCATCCTGGGTTTTAGAACCGTCTGTGAATATGGTGGTTCCTTCGTATGAGATAGGGCCCGTTTCTTCCAGGGTGATGATCTGGCTCTCCTGGATGTCGGTGGCGGGGTGCATATCCCAGCCTATCCTTCTCTGCTCTAGCTCACTCCACTGGTATTGGGCCTCCCCCAGACTAATGTTCCTCTTGAGTCTTGTCACCATGGCTGCTTTGGCGACATACTCCGTCTGAAGACTCAGTGGGGGAACTCCTGCGATGGCCTGCATGGCTGCTTTTGACGTCTTGTGGTAGGCTCTTGTGAGAAGGTGCAGGAAACCTCTGCAGGCTGTCCAGCTGCCTCTTGAGCTTCTCTGATGGGTCCTGGTACCACGCAGCAGCTCCGTATGTTATTATCTTGATAGCCACCTGGTCGTACAATATCCTTCTGAGCTTCTGCGTTAGTCCCCATCTTGGGCCTGCCATGCTCGCCAATGTTTGAAGGTTAGCGTTCGCCTTGGCTCCCTGGGTTTTTACGTGTGATATCCAGTCCAGGTCTTTGTCCAGAGTGACCCCAAGATATTTCATCGTCTTCTTCCATGGGATCCTGGTTCCCTTCATCCTTATCTTGGGTCTCTTGATTCTTGAACTGTACCACAGGTAAGAACTTTTTTCGATTGCCGGCTCCAGATCGTTGTTGTGTAGCCAATTGGCCATCTGATCCAGAGTCCTGGTGGCCTTTCCTTCCATCTCTTTCCATTTCTCTGTGGCCATGACTATGAGTATGTCGTCCGCAAAGGTCTGGACTCGTACTCCCTCTTCCCAGGACTGTTTAAGTAGGCCGTCCACCGTGACGTTCCACATAAGGGGGCCCGAGCACGAGCCCTGCGGACTACCTCTCGTTTGGTCATGTTCCACGAGCTCACCTCCCAGCTCCATGCCCACTTTCCTGTCTTTCAGGAGATGCATCAAAGTCTGTGTTAGATCTTGTGGTGCGGGAATCTGGGCAAAGATCTTTCTCAAGTTGGTGTACCGAAGTGCATCGAATGCGCCCTTGATGTCGATGGACACCAGCGCCACGTGCTTTCCTTGTGTCCTGGCTTCCTTGATGTTGTCGACAACGTCACAGAGTGCTTCGTCCGCCGATCTTCCCATTCTAAAACCATATTGATTCTGGTGCAAGTATTGGTGTCTCTCCAAATGGTACATCACCCTCTGGACTAGGATCCTTTCCAGAATCTTTCCGGCGTGTGGGAGCAGGGTGATTGGACGATACGACTTTATGTCGTCCACTGGCTTTCCTTGCTTTAGGATCAGAATAACCTTTCCCCTCTTGAAGACCTTGGGAAATCTCCGCAGCTCCAGACACTTGTTGTAAAGAGCGGTCAGCAGCTCCGGGTGCTTGCCATTAATCGCCTTCAATATGGGCACGGTAAGCCCGTCCGGACCCGGAGCCTTCTTGTTACCTGTCCTGCTCAGCGACCGCTGTACTTCCTTCTGGGTGATGTTCGGTTCCATCGGGCCAATGGGGGGCTTTTGGTGGTTCTGGCCCCTTTCTTCCTCCTCGTCTGCTTCTCTTCCCAACTCCGCCTCGTCAGTCGGGTACAGGGTTCTGAGTTGCCTGGCTATGGCCTCTTCCATCGTCTGGTCTTCTTCTCTCATGATGATCTGGGCCGTGTTTTCTCTTCTCTTGGCCGTCACTCCGTAGACGTTGCCGAAAGCATCCGTGGCCTTTTCACAGTACTGACGCCATCCTTCAGTCTTCGCTTTCCTGAGCATCTTTGTGTACTGTGCCTGGTGTTTCTTGAATTCGATGCACCTCAATCAAAAATGGGGAATCTTTACCAAGAAAAATGGATATTTTCTTTGTCAAAATGTCGGTTCACTTAAAACATACTAGACCAACCCATGGCCCGTGGGACAAATGTGGCCCGTGACCTCAAGCTTAATCTTGTAAAAATGCACTGAGCAGCACATAACCAGATTACTTAAATGGGTCGCTGCACATTTTTACTTCACTTCTCTTTGCGCGAGGCACATTTTCAGTTCACTTAAGTGGCCCGCATCACATTCGCAGGTCACCTAAGTGATTTGGGGGAACTGCTTCAAATCACTTTAAAAGACCCTTGACACATTATCAGGACAATGCAAGTTTTTTTTATTGCATGTTAACTGGTGAGAATTTCGCCCCACTAGCATTGTAGTACGAAACACAAGTTGAATACAGTGAAACCTCGCTACAACGATACTTACTCCATGCAACGATAAATTCATCTTTTTTTCATATCTGTTTAGAGTTGCATATAGTCTAATTTAACTCCTCGCGATACAACAATATCCTTTAGTACGATAAATCCCTATATAACGATATTTGTTTAAGAGATTTTGCAACTGCTACAACGATATCTTATGTTTCTCTTAAAATCACCTTCAATATATTTTCAAATTCCTCACCATTTTTTTTTATTCTTTCGAGGGTTTCTAATAACATCGGTATTTTGCACAATCTACCCACTAAACGTATTAATGAAGTTGCCGTGAAGCTACTTTCGATGTAGTGCACAAACATATTGTGCGAAATAACAATAAATAAGTTGATATAATTGATTAATAAAATGAATTTTATTAATCAACTAAACAACTAGAAGTTTTTGGTTGCGAATAAATGCTTAGAAATGTATTTTATGGTGGTAGTAGCAACGCCAGTGCAGAAGAGATGCCGACACAACAGCATAAATTTGGTGGCAACTGATGATAACGGTAACTGTTGATAAAACGGTAACCCGCCCTTTACAATGTATTTTTTCTTGATCCATCCGTTATATCGATGCTTCACTGCACACGTATTTTCTTTAGAGTGTTCTTTCCGAAAAAGTGAATACAGGCTCTTCTAACGAAGGAGGAGGGGGGGGGGTAATCACTGGGGGGGGGGATATGTGTAGTAAACGAAAAGAGCGAATTTTTTCTACAATACGCTTCTTATCATTCCGAAATATCACCGTTGAAGATTGGAAATATCGAACGTATAGGCATATAGTACAAAAAAAAAAATGTATGCCCGGTCAAAATTTTTACGTGCCTCTGGCTCCCGGGCAATAATAGATTCGTACAGCCCTTGCTCCTACTTTAAAAACATAACAAATTAAGCAGTACGAAATACATTTGCCACGGGCATCAAGTTTTTAGACGTTAAATTCCAATGGTTCATGCTCCCGAAGGTATCATATTAACCGATTATTTTATAAGTGGGGACTGATCAAAATAATCGAAATTTCAGTAAAGTTATGAGAAATTACATTTACGAATAGAGAGTGAAAATATAGGACGTCCATAATTAAAAGACCATATTTTAAAGTAGCCTACGGGCGAAACCAGTCATCAGAGAATTGTGAAATTTTGTGGAGGACTTCATGAAGTGATAGGAATTTGTTTCGGGGGAGGAAAAGAATTAGTTGTTTATGTCGCCACCAGAGGGCATTTCATTAAGAAATAACACATTTAGGCAAACGTTTACAATTTTAACAATTGTTAAACACTTTTACAATTGTTACTGCAACAAAACATGTTCCACATGATGGCCATCATTTTCGGATACCATGCGAAATCGCAAGATGGCATGTTCCACAACTAACCGAAGAGCGTGAGGGGAAATGTTCAGCACGTGGCGTGAAATGCTTCCTTTAAAGCCAGGTAAAGTTCTTGGACTGTCACGACTTACCAGACGTTTCCGTGGAGCAGTAGCTGCGGAATTGATGTTTTGGTAAAACATCGTCATTGTGAGCAGCAAACACATTGAAAAACAAGAACTCTGCGAATGTTTCTAGGTTTTATAACAGCCGCTGCGTGACATCACATAAATTTACACGTTTACTACGGGTATTAAAAGTGAAACGCCCTCTGGTGGCGACATGTGCAACTAATCTCCCCTCTGAAGCGAATTCCCATCACTTCATGAAGTCCTCCACAAAATTTCACAATTTTCTGATGACTGGTTTCGCCCGTAGGCTTCTTTAAAATAGAGTCTTTTAATTATGGATGCCCTGTACATCACCAAAACTCATACGTGCAAAATCCGAAAATGCCGTTTGTAATCAAAGATGGATGATGCTCGGAAACAAAACATCCTGGCACGTTTCATGACTTGAGGTTTCACGAAGTTGGAAGAGAAAATCGTATTAGCCGATATATCAGTGTAACCGATTTTGTTATAAGCGAGCTAAACTTTCTTAAACATCGTTGAAATAAAAAATTACAGTACCTCTGTTTTTAAAAATAAAATTAAAATAATATCTTTTAAAAAATAATTGTTTTTCTGAGGAAAATAAAACGAAAAAATATCGTTCATTTAATATCAGAAAATATTATCTAAAATTGATAATAGTTGCCCCTGTTGAAACCGAAACTAATTCTGATTGGAACGCGTAATTAACGAAACCGAAACTTAAGACGGACATTAATATAGTGATTCCAATGATTCCGGTCTCACGAGAACAAAATAACTAAAAACTGTTTTAACTGATATTTGACTGCATCAAATTTCACTTTAAGATCGATTGTGATAAATTTTATCAAATAGTAAATCGCGATGTAAATTTCCCAAAAAAAAAGACAATACACATATTGTTAAAATAAACATCAATTCAGAAATTAGTGGTTTAAATCAACAGCAGATGACGCTAGTGAAAATATTTTTCTACATTTTATATCAACACATTTAATCGATCTTTCAATTCTCAATCAAACTGCACATAATTTTCATATATGATTAGTTATTCAAATAATTCATATATGATACGTTTTATATAAATAGTTTTTCACACAACGGTAATTTTAATTAGAATATTTCAAATGATAAAATTAAATACTCTTCTTATTTTACCAATTTGAAAAAAACATTTAAATTAACAGAAACTAATTTAAAAATATATAAAAGGGTGTTTCCTTTTTCTTTCGATATTTTAATTTTTTACGAAAATGTTAAAAAATGAATAAATTTTGGGTTGGCCTGGGGGATACAGGGCTTCTACCTCCTCCCATGTACGGCTTTTGTCTGAGAGTGGCCCACCAGTCAAAATGCTTTATAAAATAACCTGGTGATTTACTGCACTGTTTCACGTCATTTGAGCGGCCGCGGCATATTTAGAGATCACTTATGTGGCCCGCACTCTTGAAAAGTTTGAGCACGCTTGATTTAGACACTATATTGAAGGAGTAGTCGAAGGGTGAATTCGGCACCCCTCCCCATAGTTCGGCACTCAGGGCACCACAGGCTTTCCCGCATCGTAGATGCGGCTCTGTGGATGCCTATAAGTATCACTCGCCCACTCGATAGGGAGGATGGCAGACTTAGGGCCGTATTCACCGACATGGGTTCAAACTGTAGTCACAATTTTTGGATAAGAGATCAACATAGACTGGTTAAAAACCTGAATTTAACCAATCCGTGTCCGATCTCTTAACAAAAAATTGTGACTATATTTTAAACCATGTCGGTGAATACGGTCCTAAGGGAGTGACCGAGTCAGTGGCCAAGTCAAGGTGACCTAGTCGGTGAGTTTTCCCGGACACGCGACTGGAGTGTGTTCGAAGCAGATCTGGGAATTCTAAAAATTCCACTTTACCACGGCTTCTTAGCCCAGAACCAGAGATGCCGATACGAAGAAAAAATTAGGGAAGGTTGTGTTGCCAGGCATTCAGTGTAAATACATATTTCAAGGGCGTACGCAGGGGGGGATAGGGTGAACAGTGGATCATGAATCATCGGAAGAGGGACTGTTCCAATGATTCATGAAATTCCAAACAAAAATTACTGGTGGGGAGCTTAGAGTGCCCAGAATATCCCCAGATTCCGGTGCTTATATCCGAAACTACACAGGTATATAGCCATAAGTCTGTCTTCACTTTGGACATTTTCTCGAATTTCAAATACTGGACGAATAGCTCTGAAAATTTTTTTAAACCAAATTGTATTCACAACATCCAGTGAAAATTTAATCACTTAGGAGATTGAAAAGTTGATTGAAAAAGAAAAAGTTTTTGATTAGCCCTGTATCAGAAAAAGCTGCAAATGATTTGTAACTTTCACAAAATATTTTACCCGTTATTTCCACTGTTTCTACGCATTGAGTAGATGAGTGGACGTTTCTTCTAAAAATTCTAATTTCCATCTCAAGTTTTTTTTTTTGCTTATAACAAGTGGAAATTTCAACCAAATTTTATGAAACTCACAGAAAGTTTGACAACGTAAAAATTACACATTATACTCAAATTTGAAATGAAACCATTCGATATTTCATGAGGTTTAAGCATTTAATATCAATTAAACAATAATAATTTTTAAGTAAACATGAGCGAAAGATATCAATTGTATTCAGTATAATTTGATTGCCAACTACAGTATATAGAGAGCAAATTTTGTGAATATCATGAAAAAACAGAACGATATAAGTGATATGAGCTGTATTAGAGTTACTTCCTGAAAGTATCTGCATGATGAGGGATTTTCCACAAATTGATATGCCAATTATTTTCTGTAGTCTGATTGTTTCCTTGGTTTTTTTTTCATGTACGTGTGTTATGTTCAAGACACGAATTAGACACATCATTAGGTAGTTATAGGACTAAGGGGTGGGGGGGACTACATAAAAATTAATTTTTTGTTTTGTAAAACACAGTATTTCCAGTCTCAAAACTGATACAGGGTGATTTTTGAACACATTTTGAGCATTTCTTAAATTGAAACCACACCTCTACGACGAATTTTTGATGAGATAAAGGCTGCATAAGCAATTAAATGACACCCTGTATAGTTGGCAATCAAATTATAAAAAATTAAATCGATGCCTTTCACACATGCGCAAATGCTCATATCTCATGGGGGGAATTCGAGAAAATATCTAAAATCCAAAGTAAACAGACTTATGGCTATATTATAGTGTATCTTCTCATTGGATATTATCAAGAATTCAAGTAACAAAAGTTATTTAACACATTTTATTCAACTAAACCCGAACTAATTTCATTTTTTTTCCCGTCTAAAACGAGATTTTACTCACATCAAAATCATCTATCATCATAAAAACACACAATAAATAATTTATACACAAATATTTTTCAAATCATCAAGGAACTACTGGATATATATATATACCGTGTATACAAAATTTCATGTCCAGCATTCGTTCTGAATAAGATTCTACTTCGAGTCACGAACAAAAATATTTGGTGCTCTGGAGCGAATCCCAGATGGGCCTTGGCGAGACATTCGGCAATTCAACGACACTCTTTCTGCTTACTAACTTGGTTTTATAATTGTGTTTTCAAGAAATAAATATATAACTATATACTGTACCATCAGGGCCGCAACTACGGAGGAACAGGCGGGTCTGGTCCCACAGACCAGAGGGAGCGCAAATTTCACCGTTTAACGTGTCCTTCAACATTACAAGGGGGTGCCAAAATGCGTAATTGCCTTGGCTGACCAAACATCTAGTTGCGGCTCTGTGTGTGCGGGAACCACAGAAATCTGTGTTTGAGTTTGTGCATACCATTGGTAACCTAGCACCTGGATCGGACGAAGTGGGGCTTTCGGACCCATATCTTTAGTAGTTCATCAAAATTATTTGCAAAGAAAGTACTAGATAAACCTGCGAACGATTTTGAACGCAACGAAAAGTAAATTTGAAGAATTCTTTGATTTATCACCAAATTAGAGCTTACAGCTATTTCAACTTACTGATGATGTTCAGAACAGTACATGTTCGTACGTCTGGGAGTACGTGCATACATTAATAAGCTTTCATTTCAGGCTCCACATTTATTTGAACATGGTTTGCAGGAGTGGGGGGGGGGGACGCTGAGCATGGACAGAGCTCAGCAAACCTACTACGGCACAAAAATTTGAAAGCCATCTGCTCTACAGGATTCACAGGAGAAGATTTAAACACTAAAACTAAACACATTCCTGCATGTTTGTTCCATGTGCTACCTCGATCCATGCACATTCCCCACTCTCCGAGAACATAAATTTCACACATTCAAATTACAGTTCTGTATCTATCAATCAACACTGCTGGACCGCTGGCTTACTTTCAGATATACTAGGAATCAGACAACACTCACTTGTCTCACACTCACAAACACACATCATTGCGCCTATGTTGCAATTATTTTATTTCCAACCTTATTCATGTGTTTTGTTTGTTTTGATGGGATCGAGAATGACAAACTCGTTCAATTCATCATTCTTTCCAGAAGGAACAGAGATACCACACTCTACAACCATTGACCACTAGGGTGAGATATATGCATAACCAAGTGTGACATTTAATAACCAATAAAACACGAATTTTATCCTCCTATAAGTTGATGAGAGATAATGAAGCAGTCGAGATAACAAGGTAAGCATATTTGAAAAGATTTCAAGGGAAACGTCTATGAAAGAAGTCCGGAAAATGAAGGATATGTGCTGCAAAGCAAGTACACAGTAGAACTCTAATTATACGAATCAATTGGGACTAGACCCCATTCAGATAATTGGATGATTCACCAAAAAAAGTTATTTCTTAGTAATAAAAAGAATTTTGCTATAGTATGTAAAGTAATTTAATGATTATGAAATCAATCCAATCTTGTTTACATTTTGTACTTCTGTACTGCATTGAAATGCATTATTGCTTGAACATATAAGTTGTTTCGCTGTCTTTACTCGCTTCTGTGCAATCAAGGCTCACATCCACTTGATGGTGAAAAGCTGTAGATAGTTGTATTCAGGCTTCCGCTCCATCCATCCATTTTAGCGCTGCGTCAAGGCACTCAAACATCTTACTAAGAAATTTCAGTTGAAAAAAGGGTATTTTGCTGATTTCTTCTTTTTTCAAAGCGATTCCGATAACTGGAGTCCAGATAATTGGAGTTCTACTGTAATTAATAAATTTCATGGAAAGCATAAAAGGAAGTAGTATGAAAAATGAAAGATGTGGGCCATGAAAAAAAAAAAGTAATTTAAAAAATTTCAAGGGAAAGCAAGTAATTAACAAATTTCAAGAAAAACGTCTATGTATGAAGCATGGAAAAATGAAGGATATGGACCACAAAGCAAGTAATTAATCAATTTTATGGCGAAATGCCTATCGAAGAAATATGAGAAATGAAGGATGCAGGCAGCAAAAGGAGCCATCATAACTCTACATAGTGGAGTAAACCACTAACAATTTCGAGTAAAAGTAACAACAATTTTGATGCATTGATCAAGAACTGACAGAGACTACACGGAAGGTTTTAAATTATAAATGTATTGATCAAGATTGCTGTCACAGTGAGCTGAACACAGAAAACTCCTAAATGGCTCTAAGGGCTGGGACGGAATAATCTTCACAACCTTAAATATTGTGCTTATCTTTTTGAATTAAATATTGAATTACTGAATTGAAGACAAGAAATATTTTTATAACATGATTATAGCATTACTTCCCACCCCACAAAATAGTCAATGTTATTACATTGACTGTATTGTGAATAGTCAATAAATAATATCAAGAAATAACTGCAAGAACATACGAAGAAATCTGGACAACATACACTGAAGTACCAAAAGTTAAGGGATAGTAGTAAGCAAATTTTCACAAGTGTCACTAACATGGCATAAATAAATAATGTATTTAAATTAAATAATGTAAATAGCATAATAAAATGTATATCGAATGGGCAGAATATTATCAGTGCTTTTAGTTGTACTCCAGCGAGTCTTGTGAAATATTCCAATTTGGTTATAACTACATAAAGGAAATTATCAGAGTTTGACCATGGAATGAATGATAGTTGGACGTAGATTTACATTCACCATTTCTCAATCCGGGGTGTCGTAGACCATACAGCGAATTATCCATCCCACTGATGTGCACGAGCAGCTAAGTCAATCTGCTTGATGACAGGGACAAGTGATGCCTGACTAGAACCGTTTCTGTTAACAGACAAATGACACCACATCAAATAATATCAGTATTAAATGTGAAGGGTATGTGATGCCAGCGCAACAAAATTTGTCACTGATGAGATATAACAGCAGAAGATAGGAAAGATTACTTTTATTTACTTTCATGCCATAAGAATCAGCATGTGAAAATGCTGATCAAGGCATAATATCATACTGTAAACAGTAATAACCTTAACATTACTGTAAAACCATAGCTTGTTCACATGAGTCATAATTACAGTTGAAATGAGCTGATGGTAGAATTTGGAGTATAATGAAACCCACCCCCCTTCCCCACACACCCATGAGGTCATGGATCTAAGTTATCAAATTTCAACAAGATACTACATAAACTGGTATAATGGTATAATAGAGACATGGCATGACAGGTTAAAGTGAACCTGTTATTGACTGGGTTTGTCATATTCAGGTGCTTGGTGATAATTTGCTGCCGTCTATGGAATTCATTCATTCTAACGACAACTAAATTTTCCAGGATTACAATGCATTACCAGGATATGATTGTTCACAATTTTTTAATCAGAATTATGGACAACTCCACTAGATAATTTGGCCACCTAGAATCACCAGACATGGTCCTATGAACCACATGGAAGACTGTTTGGGTACGATTAAGAGCTCTATTTGTGCACAGAAAACTGTAAAAGCCCTGTCCGCTATTGCTGGAAGCTATTGAGACAACGTGACCAAATACCTCTTCAGGAAACTTCCATCTATTTTACAGAATCCATGTCGCATGAAGTTGCTGCACATCCAACACGTTTCTTAGTCAATTATCACCATGACTTTTGGCACTTCAGTGTATCTAATTCAGGAAATCTGTCACTGTTTCAGATAGAAAACTAACCAAATCTACCGAAACATTGTGATTTTTTTGCCAAACAATAAGACAGAGTACAAAATCATTTGAAACTGTGTGTGTGCGTGCACGTGTGACCAATAAACATATACGTCCCCAAATATGACTAAGTTTTGTTACAATTATGTACTGTCAGTTGACTGTTATATGTACACCAATTTAAAAAATACATTAATGCGGCCAAAGTCAAATGCAAGGAAAGATGGTCACATAATTTACAGATAACATTTTTAGGGATGTGTATGGTTTTATATAAAATGATATATAATCATCAATTATACATATATTAAAAAAAAATAAAGGTATTATTTCTGTGTGAATGCAGAAAGAAGCAAAATTTGCATGCTGGATGATACAAGGTTCAGGACATAATTCATAGAAGTTTTTTTTTTTCGTCAGCATATGAGACTAATGTGAAATTGTGGAACTTATGTATATTCTGCATGAAATTGTTAAAAACACGAACAATGCAGGCCAATTTTGGTAGAAATAGGTTGGGAATTGAGAAAAGAAATCAGAAGGGATAAATTAGAATTATGTTTGATTTTTTTCTGGGGAAATTTTTTTTCTCCACTTTTCAACCACATGTAAGAATTATTCCCGTTTCTGGTTTTTGTAGTGGTTCTGTTTTAAGAGTTTGAAAATTCATTGTTGTGGCTGGTTTTATTGGTTGCAATAGTGGCGCCATCTATTGGAGAAATTGGGATAAGCGACGTCACTAAGGGCGCATGAGCAGATGCCCTCCTTTCTCCGGATCTGGTAACCCTATATGCACTGCTCTCTTTCATCTGTGTTTCAAGACTTCACACCAGTCTCACATTTAAAAGAACACAAAAAGTAGCTATGAATTATATCCTAATTCTTATGTATATGAACCTGCACTACATATATGAAAAAACAAAAAAAAATAATAATGACTTAGATTATACTCCGACCAAAATATACAATTACTCGTCATGTTAAGACATAATATTCAGAATCCTTATACAGAAGGAAAAATAATTAATTAAAGTGCTAAACTAAAACGACCAAATTTTTTACAATGATGTTCATCTACAATTGATAAAATATGATTCACAAGTATAAGCATTAAAAAGTTCATACGCACTTACAGGTAAATTAAACAATCACGAAGAACGATTCTCAGCTGTTTCAACGATTGTTACACAAGCATCCCGAACATATTCATTGATATTATCCTTTGTCAGCAACACATTAATGACGTCTAATCCTTTGTCTTGTATTAAGATAGGAACATAACGCTTTGCTATACGACAAAGGGAGGAAAAAAATTTAATGAAACAAACTCATGATAAAATATTTAAGAAGAATATGCATATTCTCAAAATATTGACCAGAATAGTTTCCCCAATATAATACTTGGTAGATGCTCATAATAATGATCCCGTCCCATCAAAAAAAATGGATGTTTGGAAGGTCATTCTATCGGAAGGAAAAACATATGGGTTATTCGTTATATTAAAACATTTGGGACTTATCCTACTGGTCGTTCAAGGCTCTAGATTCGTATCTTTAGCAAGAAACTGGACAATGGACATCAAGAGCGTGGCACCCCCCCCCCCAAACTTGACTCTGCTGGCACTCGAATCAGGATTTATTTCTGTCTCGCCCTGTCAGAGTTTGTGTTGAGCAGAATGGCTGCATCAAATATTTTTAATTAACGATTATAAAATTATTTAGCCTGTATGCCCTTAGGGGCAGGACAGGGGTGCAACACAATAATTATCCTACTGGTTGTTTTAATGGAATGATTGCTAAACATGGGGTCGTTATAACGAGCGTCGATGGTGTTATGAACAAAGACTTAAATAAATCTTTGAAAGAGGTTTCAATAATTAAAAAGGAAAAAAAAATTTGGACTTATAGGCTGTTGGAGCTAAGGTTAAGAGAGTAAGGAAATCTTTCTGCACTCAATCGAGTGGAGACACATTCTAGACTTGTGCCCGCGTGGCGCTACGGTAAGATGCTTGTCCACTACCTTGAAGGTTTCCGTCAGGTTCACGGGCTCAATCCCGATAGATAACTTGTTAGATAACAAGCGCTCTTTCCCAACAAACCTGAGCCAACAACTGATAGATGGCACCTTAATTTCTGACCCAAGTTCATCTGTAGTAAATTGCTATATGGCGGCGATATGACCGGAGTTTGTGTGCAGTAAAGAAAAAGGATGTTGCACCTAGGTTAACAGAATGAGGAAAACTTTCTGGACTCTGTGTTTTTCCTCAATTGAGTTAAGACACCTTCAAAAGTTAAAACAATGTATATTTTTTCCACGTGTCATACACTCTGGGGAGTTACAGTTTGTACAGCTTGGAGCAGAGGTCTTCAACATGTGGCCCACAGAACCATTTAGTGGCCCACTGACGATTTTGAAAAAATAGCTAGTTAATATTGAAATTTTACAATTGTTAATTACAAAAAAAAGGGAAGGGTGTGTAGGGACACAGCCACATATTTTTAACATGAATAAGTTAATTAGTAAAGTATTAGCAACTTCTAATTTTTTGGAGTTCCCGCAAGTCGCTCTATCCTCTCAAATCATTTTCAATGTTTCACATATGGCTATGTTTCAAATATGGTGTTTACGGCCATATTTCACATTATTTTGAGAAAAATGCAAAACTGCAAAATGTTTCTCAAATGCTTCTTTTATTGGTTTTTACTTTACTACATTCTTGCAAAACGTGCCAAGACAAATCCAATGACACCTCGCATGAGGTGGTAATGGGCCGGGGTCCCAAGCTGGACCCAACCCGCAAGGGTAAAAGGCTTATATCCCGGGAGGGACAGAGCCTGGGTCGTGACTGGTCTGTCGGGGTCCCAAGCTATACCAATTTTTGATACATGACAGTTTTCATACTTCATGTTTGCAACAATATTGTACCACCCAATGACATCATACTCAGATCAAACACTTATCACTAGAAACTTTGAATTCTCTTCATCTTTCCAATGAGATATTGAACACTGTCCTTGTAGTGTTATATAAAAGTTATTTGGATTTTAAAATCTAACCTTTTTCTAAAAAAATTTGGTATTTAGGTATTCACATCAAAATTCAATAAATGTCTTAAGTCACTGAGAGCTATACTGTGGTACTCAAAACAGTCAAATGCTTTTTAGATTTACCAGTACAAAACTGAGCATTTGATACATTGCAAGGGTTGTCTTAACAAGGTCAGGGACCCTGGTGCAAACACTTTTTTGAGCCCCCTTATTCTATATAATCCGGTAGAATAAAAATTAACATTCAACAAAAGAATACATAGTTACAGAATTTACAGAAGCGCTGAAAAACAACTTAATGAAGGTAACAATTTCAGAATTATTGGTAATAATTTAAAAACTAATAAGAGTAGTTAAAGAATAGTAGTTATAGAATTAAATAGTTAAAGAATTAATAAAAAAATTAAAATTCATATTTAATGAAAGAGATGATCCTGAATGATTAAAAGTACTCAATAATTTTGCACTCTTGCTTAACTCTGGACCATTAGCTCATCCGTTGAGGTACCACTCTATATTTTGTTAAGTCTTGTTAATCTGGATACCATCTTATAATTCTAAATAACAAAGTATGACTTAGTGACCCTTAGGCTTGACGAAGAGCTTGAATTTGGCCTGCATTGTCTGAATTTTTGAAAACCCTAGAATGTTTAGCATAGAGGTTAGCATAGCATGGATGGCCAGAACGCTTAGCATAAGAGCCAATACTAATGGAATAAAACCAATTGATCACAAAAATTAATGAGAAAATGACATCTGTTGATTCTTACAGTTTTTCAAGCACACGTGCCGAATGGCCCAAACAGCCCACAGCTGGACTTCAGGTGCTTTGGAGCATTGTAAGAGTGGCAGGAATGGAACAAATGACCTGTGGAATTACGAAAACTTTATTAATAGAAAAATTTAACATATGTGCATCCAAATTCAGCAGGGAAGGAAATTGCAAGAAACAAAAAAAGACTGATACCAATCTACAAACAATGTTTATCCTTCACTCTCATGATTAATAACTACTGGAAAAAGCAAAAGTAATTTTTAATACAATGTTTTGATAATTTTTATTATGCCATGTTTTTTTTCCATGAAGTCTAATCATGATCTATATATTTTTAAACTAATTCTATACAGCTACTCTCCCAAAATTACTGGTCCCAATTTTTATATTTGTTGTTCCTGGGCACCAGATTGCGGGCAACTGTTTTAGAACACATTTTAAATTAATGTATCTTAAGTTATTTTTAGATGAACCTTACCTGTATGCAACCATTTCTGTGTCAGGCGTAACCCATTCAAGAACAACATCCCCCTATGAAATAAGAATAAAAATTTAGTTATTATCACATTATACAAATACAAATACAAATACGACGCCACAACAGGCAAATTGCCCAACGAGGTGGCTGACTTAAGAACATCATGGATCCCCGAGCCATTTTTTGGAGGCCCTACCTACTACTGCTACACCACACATGCACCCCCCCCCCCTGCGGAACCCCCCAACGAACCCCCAACGAATCTGTACATGTGGGAATGTGCATGTACGTGTAGTGCAACCTGACGTAAAGTTTGTTTCTGTGTAATGCTTGTTATGTGTAGTGCTGCCATCTGCCACCAGTTTTTCTAACTGTGAGTGAAGTGTTATGGTTGAATGATTTACCGTTGTAGGACTGTTGCTCTCTGTGGCGAGACTTTTTAACGGGGAGATCGGCTCGCATTTGCGCCTTGAAGTTGGGAACCACAGAAAACCAACTTCAGCCGACCACCACTGTGGGGTTCGAACCCGGATCCTCGCATCACGAGTCCGGCACTATAACCACTCGACCACCACAGCGGCAAATATGTAGAATTTGCAGTATGGCAGCTTCTGGACTGTTAGGCTATGGTCTGAGAAGTTTTCTTCCCAAATACTTTGCCTAATTTCTAGTAAGCACGTTTGGAGGTTTAATAACTATAATAATTCAGAAGGCCTCTGCGACACATGAAAAAAAGCATTGAAGTGGCCTACCACAGATGGCAAAATGTAAAGTAGCAAATTTCTCAGATCGTAGCACAACAAACTGGAAGCTGCACACATTTAATAAAATTCAGCCATAAAAGCCTGAGGAAAGTGATTTCTTTGTCAAAATTTATTACTTACTAATTCTTTCAAAATTTCTTGCCGAGGAACAACGTTACACGTCCAAGAGCTAGGTTCATCGCTTGCTAAATGCGCAACTATACCAGCAGCAAAATAGCTTACACCAACCTTTGGGGAATGTAACAATGACCTGCCAAAAGAAAAAAAAATATGACCATTGTATAAAAAATATAACATTTTTCAAGAAACATATGCACATTTAAACTTACACACAGAAAAAAAACCATAGCGACTTATGATGCTGAAGCTGGTACAATGTCTTGATGACATTGAAGCCTAGTCACTCATTCTCAACTATACATATGTTATTTACATACAGTCTAATCGTTTTCTCGAAAACTATATCTTTGAAGAGAAAGTAAGCACAATTTGCCAATTATGCTGCAGGAGCCTGAACGCCAATATCATAAGCAAGAGGTGACATTAAACATTATAACCATTATACAGAGCTCTGATGAATAAGAAAATTTACATAATAAAACAAAATATCTATCTTAAAAAAAATCTATATCTCTACGAAAATAAAAAACAAACTTTTCATTATTCAATTGTAATCTTGCACGTAATTTTTTTTTTTTCAAAATCAAATACCTTAAGGCTGTCATCAGCTCATCCCTCATTAAGTGCTGTCTAAGATTTCTTACTTCAGCAATATTGTTCTGAAATTACACAAATTAAAGTGTTCAGTACATTTATAATTGCAATGGCAACTGCTTGGCTATGAAAGCGATGAAACATTTTGAAAATAGTATCACATACCATCAAGCCCAAAATTTTTGTTTCTATGGAGCTCTCATGTGCAAATTCCTGAAAAGAAGTTTTTTTAAACTTTAATAACAAACACATCGATAAAAAATTATACATGGAATTATTATGCTACATTACATGTTTAAAAACTGTATTTTTTAATTTATTAAAGAAATTATCATCCAGACACTACACATATTTTTCAGATTTATTAGAGAAGTGTTAATTATTGAGCAACTTGAGCACAGTGAGATCTAAATTCATTTCTAACATCTAGTTTTCAACTTCTGTTAAGTACAATTCCAAACTAACGCTTAAATTCAAATCTTTGAAAAAGGTGGTACATCTTATTTTAAATTCAAAGAGAAATCTTAAAAAATAAAATAAAAAATCGGAACTTGTATATTTGATGAATGTACCTCCAAGACTTTGAGACACAAATCAATCCCATTCATATCTAGAAAGACTTTACAAGTTGGGGGAGACTCATCTAAAAGAAAATAAATATTTATTAATAAAGTGTGCAGCAGAAAGGTTGCCTCAATTTCAAAATCTTATAAAATCCAAACAAACGAAGATACAGGAAAAAAAATTTGTATTGCTGAAAAATACATAAAATGTCACTGTGATTAAAGATGTTTTGAAAATTGCATCACTCAAGTGGCAGCTGTTAATGGTGATGCAGTTGCAAAGTCACTCTCAAAAGTTTGCCAAAGCTCCTTGAATCATGTCCCGTGGAACTGCATTGATTTCCTGCGTTATTGATGTAGTTAGATCTTCTGAAGTTCTTGGTCAGTTTTGATATACTTGCAATTTTAAGTACCCCCACTGAAAAAAACTCATGCAGGGTGAAATCCGATGTGGGGGGGGGGGGGCACCCAATGTCATAGTAAAACAAGATGACCCAGAAATATTTCTTGGAGAATTCCCAGTGAACGTTGCGAGGTATGTGATGTGGAGTGGAGACATGTTGTTTGGACATCTGATGCCATCAGTTGGCGACACCTAACAACAAAAGTCCTGTTAATTTGGAGGAACTTTAATTTGCTGGGAAGTTTACTAAAAAAAGGAAAAACATTGTCTTAACGGAAAGGCTGGCTAGGGACATACAAACATACAAAGAAAGTATGGAAGAACATGAAAGAAAGTATGGAAAGAAAGTAAGGGAGTGTCGTGTGATGTTCCAAGTGCAAGTCCTGGCTGCTCAGAGGCCACAATTGCACCCCCCCCCCCCAGTGTATAGGACACTGGTAGAAAACAGACTAATATGATAAAAATAGTGATGTTTGAAAATGGCAGGATCTCATGCATCTAAAGTGACCACGCCCACTGCCCTATCCCCCATGGGCCGAGAAACCCCTCCACCAAATCGGGCCAACCTTTCTACCGCTGTATTTATCTATTATTTATGATGACTGAGAAGTTTGTGATTGCAATAATGAAAATATAAAAAAATATGAATATAAATTATAATAAAAATATAAATTAGATAAAAATCTGATAGATGTGTGCTACATGAATAAATATCATATTTCTTCGCATGTACTACTATGACTGAACCGCACATGTACCTATTAAACATTCCTTTGAGGAATTTCTAATGAATCGGCCGAAACTGGAATGTGCTGTATGTATCAAATTTGTTCCTAAAAATGCATGTTATGTGTCCATGAAGTACTGTGATTTGTCTTCTAGAGTCCAAAGCAGATTAGAACAAGCATTGTGGAACAAAACCTAATTTTTTTAACGTGATTTTAATAGGTTTAACACTAACATTGATGTAGTGCATACATTAGTTTATTAGAAGATATTAGTTTCTAGAATACAAGAAAACAATAATTACATAAATCAGATTTTGCTCTGAAAATGTATGCCACATATGCCCATATAGTGATTATTCAGAGGAACGTGGTAACATATCATGAACTGATATACATAAATCTTAAGGAAAGGAAGCACAAATTACCAGTCAAATTCCACAATGCACTGAGAGTGAACTTCATCATAACATCAGATTGTTTCCCTTCTGTTTTTGATTGAACAACATTGAGCAATTTTTTCATATATGCTGGTTTTGTTCCCAATGCTGATGTTTGTGAGGTAGGAATCTGAAGAAAAAATAAAAATAATGAAGACATCACAGTAGAACCTCATTAGCATAAAACTAATCAAGTTGACACAACTATTTTACACCAATAGAATTTTAATACAAGTCATTTTGAGTTTCTCATAAAATTGCTCTATTGGCTGAAATCTATGTTTCCAAATTAAATATTGTCGCATTAACAAGATAGAGATATTTTTAGGAAATTAGAGAACCTGGAATTATTTTGTTATTGAAGATATCAAATACAGAGAGGGCTAAAAGTGAATGTAAAAGTAATAAAAAAAAACAAGTTGGCAATATATGTATACAGGGTACATAGCAAACAGCGGGTGAATTTAGACTAATCTGCCAAATAAAAATGGATGACAGACGAGCCCAAGTGGAGAATAAAATCTCTAACCGTTTTCGAGTCATGGTGGATAGAAGAGAAATGTGTTGAGTCTGAAAAAACCTAAATTTGTGAAATTCCTGAAAGACCTACACTTAAACTAACCACATATTTGGAAAGAGCAGGAAAAATACCACAAGGTGACAGCATTTTCATCAGCAAATCTGGGTTTAATGGTGAGATACAAGCGCTGAGAGATTGACAAAGAGCAAAATCAATTGTCACCAAAATCTACAGCTGCCAATTCTGCAAACACCCCTTTAGCTGCAATCAGTCAAGATTACGAAAAACTTATTCAGCTTGTATAGTTGACTGCATCTCAATCTGATATAATTTTTCAATTGTTTGATGAAATTTTCAAAGATTTTAACTGACTTTTCGCCTGATTATATAGATTTAGTAAAATTCACCTTTCCCTGCATAGTATTTCTTTTACAGTATACGAACTACAATCATATCATGATACATATTGATATAACAGGAATGAATGGTACTTTATATTTACCTTAGCAGCAAGTATAGCGCATATTGCTACAGACAATCGATTCATAGTAGCATCATCGAATAAGATCAAAGACTCCATTACATATTCTGCACACCTATATCTGTCAAAAGCCTAGACAAAAACACAAAAAAATTACTAAAATTTTGCTGTGCAAAAAATATTTACAAAAAAAAAAAAAACCTCATAAACTACCAAAAAAATGTCCAATCAATTAAAACTAAAATCTAACCGTACCACTTCTTGAAGGATTCTGTCACTGCAAAGTGTCAGTAAGGCGTTCTTTTGGAGCTGGAAATGGAGACGACAGAAGGTTACTGATACAGGTGATATATATAATTTCATATCGATCATTATGTGAACAATGAAAGAATTATGCATACAGATGTGTAAAAAAATAGAGATAAAATAAATAAATAAAAAGAACCTGTTGCTGTTCTGGAAAATTTTTCATAGCGACCAAAGTCATGTTCACCACTTTCTTCAACCAATGTGGGTGCAATCTTGAAACCAAATTTCCTTTAGTGAGGTTATACAAACAGGCGCTGGCACCAACTTGAAGTCCAAGCACCATGGGATGAAGCTTCATTCCTCTCAGTACAAGCTGAAACATAGATAGAAATTTGGAAAAAAACCAAAAAAAAAAAACTACTACTAAATTTATTGGTCACACTGTACTCCAATCTATCAGTAGATAATTTGCTATCTACTGATTATTGAAGCAGAGTACAGTTAGGAACATTAAAGCCTAGGTAAAGTCATCAGTTATATAGTGGAACCTCTTTTAATGGACACGTCTCACTAATGAGCACTTTCTGATCATTGGTCCTCTGGAGTAGGGCTTTAATGTATTTCACTCCCCATTAGCAGACACTTTTGATAGCGGACAGTAAAATCTGGCAAACTATTTTTTTTTTATTTTTCTGATTCACCCCAGAAATAACTTCCAACAAAAAGTAAAGAAAAAAAACAACATTGACATAAGCTGAACATTCAAGGGGTTTTTTTGCCTTTTTCAGTGATTAATAAAGACTTGAAGCATAAAATTTATTGAGAAGCAGACTTTCTTGACTTAATCCTTGGGTGTTCAGTTGTGTGTTATCTTGTGTTGTGTGTTTATACATACTTTTATACTGATCCTCTTTTTTAATGTGTCCATATTAAATATATATCCTATTTAAACACGTATAAGGAACCCCCTGATTTTTTGGACTGGAAAATGATTGAAAAAGATACATCTATAATACTATTCATTTATAAGAAACCCCCTTTCCCTATTTTTTTGGGACCTAATTTTTGGCAAAAAGGGGTTCCTTATACATGTTTAAAATGTGGTACTTTATGATATATAAATCTGGTGGTTATGCATGATCACTGACCATTTTGGTAATTTTTAAATTTTTGTTCATTTTTTTAGCTGTTTTTGTTCAGAATCCAACTTTATTTGGAAATTATGCATTATTGCTGGTATTAGTGATAAATGTAGTGATATTTAACCAAACTTTCTTTATCAAAATGATTGGTGACTATGCATAACTGAAGCCAAACACCATATAAATGTGAAAATAAAAGTATAAACAATGTTCTACTTTATATTATACTTCCCCATTAGTGGCCTCCACTAGAGGACAAAATTTTACTCCCACGAGTGTCCATTATTGAGAGTTCTACTGTACCCAGTATTAGAAAATCAAAACGATCAAGTAATTCAAAAACAAGTCTGAAAAAGTTAATTAATAAAAAATCTTTCAAGTTCTACTCAGTTGATTGTACTATTTCTGCGTTCCCCAACAAAATCTGCTTGATCATTTCTCTGTGATGCAACAAAATCAAAAATAACCAAAACTCAAAAATGCCTTTGACCTTCCTTGAACACAACTCCAGAAGAAATATAGTTTGAAATCTTAACTAAAAAAATTTCAAATTTGTCTTTTGAGTTTGTTTTTTTTTCTCTTCACAAAACTCTTCCCTAACTTTTGCCAAATATTTTACATTTTCTATGAATGTCCCGGATCATTTTTCATTTCTCTAACTTTCCAGATTGCTGGGAACGCTTTATAAGTTTCTTTTTTATTATTATTAAGAGTGCAAATTGTGTAAAAAAATAGAGAGGGGTAAATATAACACACTCATGCATCTTAAGTTGGGTCCAGACCACGCATTGCTCAGGCTTGTCCCCGAGTGATTTGCTAAGATCCTTTGTAATGTGAACGACAAGTTATCAGACCAGCCAGTAACCAGATGTTGAACAGGAACACGAAGATCAATCAAATGTCAGTACATCAAAAAGACTTGTGTCACTATTCCTAGAAAAAAAGCTACGCCACAGCGGTCGCGACCAGTTCACAAATTATGAAAAAAAGTGGAAGCAAAAGCCAGACAGCAGAAATGCTGATCAGAATGAATCTAGGGAGGGGGACAAGAGTCCAGAGCAACCACAGTGTGGACCCATCTTTACGCACCAGCAAATAAAATGAAAAGGCTTGAAATTTTTTTATGACAGTCATCACCTTGATCATATCTAATCTTGGCTCTCTTATGTATTGAGTGTGAGAATACAGATAATATAACGCTCTCTGAATGTAAAGTTTACGTTTCGGATAGCGCTGAAGGGCACTAACTATTTGCGTAATATTACACCATCCTGAAACCTAAGTGGAGAAACAATGTATATTAGTAAAATAATATTTAAAAAATGACAAAGTTCAATATGGCACATAAGATAAATGGAAAACATAAGAATTTGTATATTTTAACAATTTACAGTGGATCCAGTTGAAGATAATTATCATCAGTAGAAAAAAGTTCATAAAGAAAAATTGCTATGCAACATTTCTTTACGATATAAAAAAATTTATGTAAATATTGATGTACGTATGCATAAATGGATACTACTCTGTTATCGAAACAACCTCCAAATGGCAATAAAAAAAACAATCCCACCTTATACGTAAGTATGGTGTAACGAAAAAATATCACCTCTTAAATCACAAGATTCTGACAACATAAATATGTCAGGGCCACACATACATGCACACAACAGGCTTCGGCATTCACCAAATCGTTAGAAATTCCTCCAAGGAATGTTTATGTCAGGTGCATGTGTATGGTTAAGTAGTACATTCACTTCCCTGTAATGTTGTAGTCATCCTGAAAAATGCATCAAAGCTAGTATGCTTCAAAATACGTTAAAATGAAAGGGGGATAGACAAGCCCAAGTGGAATATAAAACACTACAAAAACCTTGTCCTATCTCTAATCATTTTTGAATTATGGTTGATAATGGATCATGGAAGAAAATACGTCAAGTGTGGAAAAAAAAAATTTAGAGACCCGCATGCAAACTAAGTACATATTTAGAAAGAGCATAAAAAAATCTTATAAGGTGACATGATTTTTTATGAGAATATCTGGAAAACTAAGGAACCAATTGCAAACAATAAGCGCTGAAAGATTGGTGAAGTGTTAAATCAAATTGTCATAAAAATCTGTAATAGTCAATTCCGCAAACACTCTTCTAGCTACACTCATTCAGATTCACCAAAAACTTGCCTATTCCACTAGCTTTCAAAAGAGCCTATAACAAATCATATCGGTTTTAATTCAGGAAGAAATTAAGCCTTTTGTTTGCAATACGTCAGTGAAATTGGGGGTTTGTCGAAGTAGACATTTTAGTAGACTGGTGACAATTCACTTTTGCACTTTGCCAATCTCTCAGTGCTCGTCATTAAATTCAGATATCCTGATAGAGGTGGTGGTGTCGTCATTTTAATAGGATTTTTCTACCATTTTCAATGTGTTTAGTTCGTGTCTAGGTCTTTCAGAAACTTCACAAATTTGAATTTTTTCAGACTTGATGAATTTCCCTTCCATAACCCATTATTAACCATAACTCAAAAACGATTAGAGATAGGGCAAGGTTTTTATGGTGTTTTATATATATCACTTGCGCTCATCTATCCTCCTCCTTTAGTTTGGCAAATTAGGTGCAGTTCACCTTGTATAATATGATGTATATTGAATTTGCTGTGGTACATCAATAATTGTTCTCACTCTTCAATTCCCATGATTTTACAATCAGGTCCACAAATGATTGTTTGTGAAAAGTGAAACGAGGTGTAATTAAAGCATTTTTGCCAAATATCACCAAGGTCAATCTGGGATTAGTCAAATGCTCAATTTCACTACTCAAAAGTTTATAAGTCAAATGTTCACAAGTCCAAGAGTTCTGGTGTGAATGTGAGTATGCATGTGTAGAAAATTAACAATTTGTAACAACTGAATTATTTTTAGCAATAAAATCTATAATACCATCACAGGGATTATATACAGAGATATAAAGTATATCAATTTAGAAAAAGGTGTTAATGGCTGATTATGGCAGGGGTCTTCAACTTTTATCGAACCCAGAGCACTGCTAATACCAAGGCGTATTTATGGTTTTGCAGCCTGCGGGCTATACAAATTTTGTCGCCCTTCTCCCATTCAAGTCTAATTCTATTGACTCAAATTCGCAGCCCTGCACCATAATCCTCTTGGTTCATGCCCCTGTAAATATACCTCTGTCTCTTGGTCACTCTTTTTTGGTCAGTGTCTTCGTCCCTTGCTCTCTCTGTCACTCACTGACAGGTTCCTCGCTCTCTTGGTCACTCTTTTGATCCCTCACATGTGTGTGTACCCCTTGTTCACTGACATGCTTGCAAACCCTGTAGGTCACTTGTTTTGTCACTCTCTGACCTAGTGTCTCACTCTCTAGGCAGAGGCAGACTTATGGTTTTTATTGCTTGTCGGCTATAAAACTTTTTACCACGCTTCCCTAATTTGAATAATTTTCTTTAACACTCATGCCTCAAATATGCAGCCCCCTCCAAACTTGCCACCTTGGACTAGAGACCGCTAAGCCTTCCCTGTAAATACACATCTGACCAGTACCCCCACCATCAAACGAAGAACACCCTTTAAAGGCAACTCCGACATACTTATGCCTAAAATCAGCATAACTGTAATCCTTGAATGCAATTTTTGCAAGGTGCTTGCTTAATTGAAGCATTGATCAAGAGCTCGTAAGCACACAATTGGACACGAGCATTGATTCTTCTGGGAGCACCATGGTGCTCGCTAACAACAGGTTGAAGATGGCTGGATTAAAGGAACAAAAAAGAAAATTACATGAGAATATAAAAATGATTGACTTCTCACTTCCAAATTGGGATCATAATGAGGATCCGTCTCTTTGATGAACATGTCATAGAAACAGGCATCCGTGAACATCAATCCCAAGAACCTCAACGACGGGTGAGACTTCAAGAAAACCCTTAAAAAAGGATAAAACATGAATACAATCAGTTAGTTTGGATAAATTTCAAATTTTTTATTTTTTTAAATACGGTGCACACAGCTTAATGCGATAGGATCAGGACACTGGGTTTTTAATAATAACTGATTGATGATTGATCAATAACTACATCCCAAAAAAATACCCAGATGCAAATATGATGGCCGCATATCAAAAGGCACATTTATGGTTTTGCCGCCTGTGGGCTACACAAATTTTGTGCCCTTCTCCCATTACAGTCTGATTTTCTTCACTACTCTTTCCACAAATTCGCCACCCTGTGCAATAACCTGCTTGGCCTGCGCCCTGCTTGGGCTACACAAATTTTGTGCCCTTCTCCCATTACAGTCGGATTTTCTTCACTACTCTTTCCACAACTTCGCCACCCTGTGCAATAACCTGCTTGGCCTCCCCTCCACTCCTGTAAGTATACCTGTGTATCTAAGTCACTCCTATACTCACACATTCTCTAAGTCACTCTTTTAGATGACTAAAAGAGTGACTCATAAATGGTGCTTTTGTTATGTTGTTTGGATTCAGGGCAATAACTGGGATTTTTGCCGCCTGGGGTAAACATTATTTTTTCACCTCCACACCTTAAAAATTATATAATTTTGTAATGTGTTCTTTGTCCCCACCTTAAACTGCTGCCCTCTAAATTTTGCTGCTTGGGGCAGTTGACACCCCCCCCCCCGAGTTACAGCCCTGTGTGGATTCACTTTTTTTTCCCCTTTGTGGGACGAAAGTTGTGCACTCCTGGTTTAGAAGCTATTGTGAATGGGGAGGGGGAAGATAAAATAATGAAAGCTCTTGTCAGATGCAAGAACAGGAAAGACAAGTGCAAATGCTCTAAAGTAGTCAAAAGGGATGAGTCTACCTCATAAATCTTGTCCCTACATTTTAAATAGTTAAGAGAAACATTGTGTAAATAAATATGATTTTGTAAGACAAAAGAAAATAAGAGTGAATCATACTTGAGATCATCATTTTGAATATCTTCATTTCCAGATAGATCTAATGACACCAGGCAAGGCAAGCAGTCTGTACTTCTTAGAAACTGTTTCATTTTTGCAAGGTTACCGGCATTAGAACCAAAAGGATCCGCTTTGTCATCCGAAATGTCCAAATGGCATAGATTTGAAAGCGTTTGGACGATGCGTGGGAACGAGGCAAGCTTCATCACCTGTAGATTGTACATGCTCAGACTCTTTAAACTGCTTTTGCATTTTTTCAATGGAGATATGTCTCTGATCATAGTTTCAGAGATGTCCAGTTGCTCTAGGAAAGGGAGATCTTGCGTTATTATGTCCAAACCTCTGACGTTGACTTCAGTATTGCTGACATTCAAACTCAGAATGTTCTTCAACTTTGACAACGCCACCATCACACATATTTTATTGCTGCTTCTGAAAGTGCAATACGACACATTTAATGATTGTAGATTGCGTAGAGTCCACTCTCCTAAACACCCGATCAATTCATTGACGTTCAGTCTAGTTAGTCTATGCACCTCCAGATTGTAGATTTTGTGATTGCGTAAAATGCTCAATCCTTTTGCCGTGATGTTAGAGGCATTGTTCATTCTAACATTCTGCAACTGACAATTGTCTGTGCTGAACAGATGCAACACTTTGTCATTAAGCTTGTGTCTATCGCCGAGTTCTTCGATCAATTGCTCTGATACACTAGAAGGGAAAAAAATTGGAGAGTTCTCGTCTGAAGCATCATCAGCATTAGCCAAACAGAACTCTTCTATGTTATCGCATATAAAGTCCACACAAACATCTTGTAATGACTGGGGTGATTCATACATTCTGACGTATATTCAAGGTGACGATGATGAAAATCATTAATAACCTGTCGAGAGAAACAAACATGAGTTGTTACAACATATGACTAATAAAACTGGTTTTGCAGTAGACCCAGCAAAATGATTTCACTGGTTTGTATCTGTTTTGGTACCGATAAACTCTTTTTAGAGCTGAGCTCAGTGAACTGGTTGTTAAGATGGCACCTGTGGTCAAGGTTCTTTCTAGGAAGAGCGCCTAAACAGCCTGCCAATACATTCGCAGGTACACCCAATTGAACAACAGGTTCCCATTGAGCAACTTCAATCCCACTACTCTTCCGTTATAACTATAGGCCACTTGAAATCTTTTTTGTCTTGGCAAATTTTCTTCAAATTTATACCTTGTTTGGCGCTAAATATGTTCTTCAGTGTAATACCCACAAAAACTTGTTCTCTTTTTTAAACTAGGTGTGCTTAAAGAAAAAAAGCTAAAATGTAAAATTTGGTGCCGAAAATGGGTGATATGGTTGAAATGAAAAAGTACCTGAGTAGACCATTGATTTTCATGCAGCACACAATTTTATCAGCTTAACTTAGCAAACAAAATAACCATATCATATTTGGGTGTAATCTCAATATACAGATTTCTGAATTTCACTGAATTCTCGAAATGGTGATGCTATTGCCTCAACATATATTTCTACTATTATTTCTCTTTATCACTTTCCCGTTATTTGTGGTCCCTCACTGTTATTTGCGGCTGGATAGTCAGCGATTCAAGTTTGATTTTTGCATGAAGAAGCAAGGCCATCCTAATGCATGAGACTCACCCAGACAGTGCCCTCCAATGCCCTTGCTTAGCCAATAACATTGTGTGTGTCAGAATTGTCGGAAGATTTGGGGTCAGTAATGCTTTTAAGAAAGCTTCGTAAAAGACAGCTTGAATGGCAATCACCATGGGTATTTGACATGAAGACGTCTGTGGCACCCACTGGTACCTATGATCTATAAAGAGCAATTAACATAGATCGTGCGAGATTTGTAAAAACAGGGCCGCAACTAGGCGGGGGAAGAAGTGGGTCTCTTGCCCTGGGTGCTAGATCCGAAGGGGTGCAAATTTCATTATGAAACGTCTCCTTCAACATTACAAGGGAGGCGTCAAAATGCACGCTTGCCCTGGCAGACCAAGAATCTACTTGCAGCCCTGTGTAAGAACACTCAAGGCCAGTGATATTTCTGAGAGTCTCGCATGAATAAGCTCTAGGGGCCATTCAAGTATTACGTAAGCAGATTTTCAGCCATTTTTAATCCCCCCCCCCTTGTCATCAAAAGTCAGCAAACTTTGAAACCCCCTCCCCCTCGATGCTAATGTAATACTTAAATGACCCCCTACATGACATAGGGGGGGGGGCATTCAAGTATTGTCACAAAAACATTAGAGGGAATGCCTACAAAGTCCATATGGTTGATTCTTAGCTGCCATCTTTCTATTTTGAAAGGTGGGAACCCCCCCCATGTGTCGAAACAACTAGAATTTTCCCTTTATTAGCTTTTTCTGTTGGTTGTAGTGTCTAAACTACTTAATGACAGGTTTTGCTAGTGATGCTGAATGTCTGGATGATATTCTATGTAATGTTCTATTACGTATGTGAATTAGCCCATGATTTGGGGAGCTCAAACTGACCCACATAGATATTCAAAAATTAATGACTGATTGGTGATTCGGAAAAAAAAAAAAACGGTAATGAACAGATTGTAAGAAACTGCAAGTACCCAGAGCTATAACTAGGGAGGAGCAGGCGGGTTCGGTGTCCAGAGCACTGGATTAGACAAGGTGCCAAATTCACACCTTTTTTTTATCGCTCTTATATATTAATTACATGAAGGGTGCACAAAATGCATGATTGTCCCAGTTGATAAAGTTACAGCCCTACAAGTCTGTAAAGATGGCTACAAATGAAACTGCGAGCTTGACCCTGCATGTTCAATCTTTTTGTATGCTTGAGTGTATATATATGAGATTTTCCACAAGCAGTTTGAATGAAAATTGAATGCATTGCATGCTTTTGTACAAGCAAAAGTGTGCACCATGCAGGTGCATGCCTTCAGTAATCAGTCTTCACGCTTCAATATTTCCTATTGGCGTGTTTCTTTCATACACAGGAAAATGACAGCCAAAGCGAGAGCATCATTGATCAAGTTCAGCATATTCCAAGTACAAATCAATTGTTAAGCAAGCATACTTAAACCATGCAGCAGCAAAAGGTAGTTGTGCATGCCTGTACAGCTTTAATTTATGTGTGTAGCCGCATTTATGCTACAGATAAGATTAGCTTCTGTCGATAAATGTGCATGTGTCGAAAAATAATGCAACACTAGAAGGCCCTCGCTGACATCAACGAGAAATCGAGCATGAGAGAAACAAGGTTGAGTGCGTGCTCGGGGGATTTAATAAAGCTTATAAGTTGGTTCAGTTGGTCTAGTCCTCAAATGAGGTTAGTTTCATCGACTCTCGCCAAGATCTAGGTTGGAGATGAAAAAAACATTCACCAAAGAGATTCGTCAGCTTCTTCCTCTACTACGATTTTCAGTAACTAGAATTTAGTTTTGACTCACAGATCGCCAAATTTTCGAGGATAAAAAAATTGTAACTTCATGGAAAATTTTTTCTCTTTGCAAGGCAATTTTATCATCTTAAACTAGAGTAAAAACAAGATAATTTGTTAATCAACAAAATTTGTGCATACTTTTATACAGGAAAATAAAAATTTGCCTAAATCAAAGCATATCACGTTGCATCCACGATTATAAGTGATTTATTATGCAGTAATATATCAAAGTTTGATGAATCTCTTTATGATTATCAGTTCCCAGCTTTGCATAGTAAACAAACAAGTGTCACATCATCCGATTTTCACAAATCGATTACTCCTAAATATGTGGTCTTTACGCCACACAAATAGTTTTTTCTTTATTTCGTGGATCTATTTTTCTTTTAATGCAAAATCAAGTATTTTCTATAAATTACTGATATGCATAAAGCTTGCGGTGCTTACAGTAAGATAAATTTGGAGGTTAATAAATAATGTAAGTACACAGCAAGAAAAATTCAATCTACAAACAACTAAAATGATTCAAATTTACGAACTTGTTTTATAATACGGAAAGCCGGGTTTTCCTAGGAATAGGTTTGTTGTGCAGCGTGAACCGAATTAGACTATTTCGCGCCGACAGAAACGTATTACATAATCATGCTACGCGTTTGTGTTTTCTTAGCGAGGCGCATCAGATCAAGGCGGCTATATAAAGTATATGGCTTTGGCATCAGCTACTCTGTCGTCTGCAAAGCTGCATTAACGGCCGTATTCACCAACACACTTTCAACTGCGATCGCAGGTTAAACGATCAGCGATCGGCACTTAACCAATCCGTTTCGATCTTCAATCCTTCCACCTGCGATTGCAGTTGAAACTGTGTTGGTGAATACGGCCGTAAAGAATCTTTCAAGCGGCTTTGGTCGTCTGCCTACTCCGGTTTGAAGGGAAGGGAAAGAAGACACACAAGAGTGAAGAAAATATCGGCAAAACCGCGGCGCACGACGCATTTGACTCCTCCAGAAGCAGTCGGCCAATCACGCTTGACGTAAGGCGCTGTCGTCAGGCGTATTGCGCTCTGTAGGAAAACAGTCATGCTGCTTTTCTTACTGGTGAGTGGACGGCGTGTCGCGCTGGGCGAATCACGTTGCGCGCGGCACAGGAAACCTGCTCCTAGGAAAACCCGGCTTAAGGAAAGTGGAGCGAGGACTTCGTGAGCCGTCCCTACGCGACCGCATCATACACCTTTTGGAGCGAAGCGGGCAAAACATTCCCTGAAAGTGTTAATGCAATGGGGCAATTCCAAATTCGAGACCTATTATGCATTCCGTTTTTTTTTTCACTTTTCGGCCAATAATTATTCATCTGAAATTTTTCTTATAAAAATGAATTACTTACTTTCTTTCAAGAAAAACTTCCGTGACGAAATGCCGTGGACCGATCAAGTTTCCGTAAAAGTCGGGTTTTCCTAGGAGCAGCTATACTGTAACACGCGCAACGTGATTCGCCCAGCGACACGCCGTCCACTTACCAGTAAGAAAAGCAGCATGACTGCTTTCCTACAGAGCGCAATACGCCTGACAACTGCGCTTTACGTCGGGCGTGATTAGCCGACTGCTTCTGAAGGAGTCAAATGCGTCGTGCGCCACGGTTTTGCCGATATTCTCTTCACTCCTTGTGTGTTTTCATTTCCTTCCCTTCAAACCGGAGCATGCAGACGACAGAGTAGCTGATGCCAAAGCCATATACTTAATATAGCCGCCCTGATCTGATGCGCCTCGCTAGGAATCCTATATTTCCTATCCTAGGAATAGGTTTGTTGCGTAGCGTGAACCAAACAGTATAATTTCGCGTTGGCAGCAACGTGTTGCATAATCACGCTACGCGCTTGTGTTTTCCTAGCGTGGCGCATCAGATCAGGGCGGCTATATTACAGTATATGGCTTTGGCATCAGCTACTCTGTCGTCTGCATGCTCCGGTTTGAAGGGAAGGAAAAGAAAACACAAGAGTGAAGAGACCATCGGCAAAACGCGCGGCGCACGACGCATTTGACTCCTCCAGAAGCAGTCGACCAATCACGCCCGACGTAAGGCGCTGTCGTCAGGCGTATTGCGCTCTGTAGAAAAACAGTCATGCTGATTTTCTTATTAGTGAGTGGACGGCGTGTCGCGCTGGGCCAATCACGTTGCGCGCGGCACAGGAAACCTGCTCCTAGGAAAACCCGACTTTCACTTATTAGAAATGAGACCTCAGAAAATGTGGGATGTATGGTCACGAGCCTCGACTCAATCTTCAATCACTTTATTCTTACCAATATTTTCTCGTAAATGAGTTTTTCTTCAAATATTTATTATTTAATTCACTAGTTTCATGCGTTTAACATTCAGTTTCACTCTATTTTTCTCATTTCGTACGCGTTTGTCCACTCAAATTCGCTCACGTCTGTGTAGATGACGATTTATCTTTTATTTCCAACAATAAATGTGCATGTCGTTGATGGAAATTCAAAATTTTTAGAAACAAATTATCTCTCGGCGAATAGTTAATAAATAATTTAAAATAATTATTAGGACTTGAAAGCAATCATTGGTGATATCTAGTGCTCCTCGTCTTGTGGCTGGCTTGGCTTGGCTGGATTGGATGAGCTCGTCCTCGTCCCTTTTTATTTATTGTTTGTTTACGATGCATTTGCTGAGTTGTTATTCATGAATAAACGCGGCTCCGATTCCGAAATGCCACCGAAAATGTCGAAGAAAGTTGCTGGCATAATACTCAGGAGTCGAAAAACAATCATGAAAGACGGCTTCATTGTAAGTGTGAATGGATATTTCTCTTATTTTCTAAATAACCCCCCCCTCCTCAAGTGGAAGCTGCGTATACGAAATATTGAGTAATCATTCTCCATAGGGTGTTTTAAAGTCGAAATTTCTCTCCTTTTATTCATGAAAGAAAAAGTTTATATGGACAATATTGGTCGGAATAACACACAGTTCGAATCTCAATATGATGCGATTAAAAAAAAAAAGCTAATGCTTTTCCAGCCTTCGTTCCAAGTTATAACAAGGCAGGGATTCCAAAGTTTTTTTTTTTAATGTCTGTGGCAAGAATTTTAATTGCTTTGCAGCAACCTTAAGTGCGCTGTGGTGGTCGAGTAGTCATAGTGACGGACCGGGATTGCTCTCACCGCAGAGAGCAACAGGCCTTACAACGGTATAGTATTCAATCATTACACTTCATGCGTTTTAGAAAAATTTATGGCAGGTGGCAGCACTACACATAACAAACATTACATAAACAAACTTTGTGGTTCACTAACATACTCTCACACATTCCAACATGTATCAATATGTTAAGTCGCGGTAGCCCAGGTCGATAAGATACTTGCCTAAAGTACCAAAGGATGTTTAGAGGTGTCACGAGTTCGATACCCAGTTCGTCCTTGTCAGAAAACTTTCCTGACACAGGGGTACAACAGAAACGGTGACGTGACACCAGAAAAAGTCCTACTGCAGGGATTCCCCCATCAAGGGGTTTATACTAACCTCTCGAGGAGTATAAAAAAACAAGCCTGCCGTTCAGTATCGACAATAAATTGTAGGTCCTGGTCTAATTAGCCCTCGTGTGCAGAAAATGACCATGGTGCGACAGAAAAGATCAAATGTACCAATTCGTTAGAAGTTCCACAATGGAATACGGACGAGGCGCATGTCTAGCTTAGTAGTAGTAGTGGCAACCTTAAGTATTTCAGCTGCACCCACTGAAGGATATATGTTCAACCCAGTGTCCCATGGAAGATTATCAAATCACTTAAGTGGCCGATGGCACATTTTCAGATTACTTCAGTTGCTTGCGACGCATTTTCAGATCATTAACCCAGTGATTCTAAAACCTGCATCCCGGCATGGGTGGAGATGGGGGGGGGGGGAAGGGGCCCACCATCAAAGGTGGAGTCAACTGATCTAATGTATAAATGTATATATGAATTGACATCATCATCATCATGCTCCCCAGCAATAATGACCGTGCCTCCCTCCCCCCCCCCCCAGACTTCCAAGTCTATCTCCGCCTATGCATCCCGGTTGCTTAATATTTTGTACATGGAAGGTTCAGTCTTACAAACGACTGATGGCGAATAAATGGGTAAAAATAAAACGGCGAACCACTCAAGCATGGTCCGGCTTATGTCAGGGCCCAGTAGTTCATAAATACTGATTTGAGCTGCTAGTGGCACATATCCAGATCACTTAATACTCTGTGGATACGTAGCCTATTTGGAAGATTTTCATTCTGTGTGTGGCAGAATGAGTGACATCACTTCTGTGTGCTCATTCTGGAAATGCATGTGGAATAGTGGAACCTGGTGCCTCGTCACTGGACCAGGAAGGGTGTGGAGTTTAATGTTATACTTTCAAAATAATGGGAGGGGTGTGATAATGGATAACATAGTTGTGCGACAAGGTAAATTTTTGTTTCTTGTTGCAGCCCATGCTTGAGTGGCCAGTGAGACACATTTACAGCTCACTTAGGCAACATTTTTATAACCAAGTCGTCAACATTTATATGAACAAAACTTGGTCATAGCAACCTGTACTTGTTTTTAGTGCTGAGCAGGTGCCACGTATCGATGGTCTATTCAAGATGGCTGACGAAGAACACGCATAATTAAACAAAAAATTCCATTTATTACATTAATCAATCTAATATGAAAAAATTGTCAAAATATGTGGAAAACTACGAAAAAATTACCACAAAAAATTGAATTAATGAAATAAGTTATTAATAAAGGGTTGCCAAAACTAACAAATATTGATTTGGCTATCAAGGATGGCAGTTTTGGCACAAAAAAAAGTAGCATCGTTGGCATTTACCACATGCTCTGGGCATCAATAGGGAGATTGGCACCACCTCACATTCAGTGGTAAAGTCCCTTATTGGCATAGGCGATGACAAAGGAAGACATCCTCCCTTGACTATGCATGCATTCTCTCAGTGATCCCCCACCTATTCAAGGAGCCTGCATCTAAACCAATGCAGTACGTGTTCCCTATTAACGGACTTGTACCGTCTCCCAAATTCTTTCATTTCACTTCCCTACATTCCAGGAACAACACTGTGAACAGTAAAAATATGCTAAAAAAATATTGTTGCTTTTCAAATAACTTAAATCTGTTTCTTTAGAGCTCACCGTGTATACCAAACTCTCAGAAGAAGAAAAAAGCAATAAATTGTTACACGAATGTGCATTCTAGAATGGTCATAGTTGGCGCAATGCTTATTTTCGTATCTGTCAACAATCAAACTGAAGTTTATGGCTTTTAAGGAGACAATGTGCATACTACTCAGCGCAATTATTTCATTGCCACATTTTTTTTTTAAATCTACAAAAATTACATGAATTTGATGGAGGGAAATTATGTTTTTTTCCCCAACGATTTGGAATTTAAGATGAAGTGAAAAGATACTTTAAACACTAGAATGCAAGGGAATCAATCGCGACTGAAGTCAAATAATGTATAACTTGGAGACGTATAAACAAGGTTCCGCTGTATCAGGGGTGGCTTAAGCGAGGGTGTAGTGTAGTTGGGCAACCTTGCTTAATGCAGTGGTGGGCGAAAGTTTAAGGCATGGATGCAAGCAATTTAAAAAAGTGTGTCTGCAGAGAGCAGGCAGACCTGCAACACGATATTGACATAACATGTAAATTAAAGCATTTGCCATATCTTTACTTCAAAATATAGAAGACAGATGGCAGCACCAGCAGAACACGGAAGCAGCTCAATTCTGACGACATAGATACATTAGGGCCGCTCAAACACTCAGAACGCACATTCCTGCATGTACCAGTTTGTTAGAAATTCCAGGAGTGTGCATGAAGTGCATGTATGGTGAAGCAGTAGTAGTGCACCCAGGTAGCAGGGTCTAAGAAGCGGTAGCTTGGGTTTTCATTGAACACCATTATTTTCAAAATTTTCCAACAGGGAAAATATACATAGCATCAGGCTTTTGAGCCACACCTTAATGACGAAAATATTTAGAAAATTTGACGGAACAAACAAGGCCCTTGCTTAAACCGTAATACACGAAAGAAATATGTACTTATTGGCACTTATTATACAGTGATCTTATTTATACTGGGTGGTTGTAAATAAACTGGTACTGCTCAGACATATGTAGTGCACATTCTGGAGATAGTGAAAGTTGGTATGTAGGATATATGGACTGTGGAGGAAAATAAAGATTCAATAAAAATAAATAGTTAAATTTTTTACCACTAAGTGAAAAAAGGTGCTTTTCATCACATATATTTTTCCCACGGTCCAAATCAAGGGCGTAGCGAGGGGGGGGGTCTGGCCCCCCCACCCAAAATGTGAGAAAATAACCAAAAAAAGGGAAAAAGATGGCAAAATCTATTGTTCTATCACTTTGATCCCCCCCCCCCCCTGAACAAAATTTCTGGCTACGCCCCTATTCCAAATAATGTATACATGCCTAGTTTCAATGAAGTACATCCACCACATAGGCCAGAGCCGTGTCAGTGTGATTCAACTGACACTACTCCGACCTATGATGACTGAAAAAAAAGGTATTGACACCTATGTGTGTGATAACTAGAGCCCGGATTATATGTACTAAAAAAAGTGGCAGAATATGCAAACACGAAAACCCACAAATATGCATTAAACACCCCAGAATATGCACTAGAAATCTTGAAAAAGTTAAATTCTGAAATATGTACATAAAATGAGAAAATATGCATTAAAAAATCACTGTGCAAAAAAGCAGTTTTTAAAATGCATTTTTGATGCAAACGCTATAAACAGGCCAAAATATGCATATGCACTTATGCATTTTGAGGATGATGTCACTCTTCGCTATCCATACGAAGAAGGATAGCAGAGAGTGACATCATCCTCAGATAAGTCGCCATCTGATGGCAGTGTCAGCAATTGTGAGCTTTGGCTGGAGTTAGGTTCAACCGTCCATGTACGGTCCTGTTCAGTGCAAATGAGCTCCACGGAAAGATTGAGATATTGGTTGCCTTTGTAGTCTAGTGGTCTTGGGCGTTCACCCGGAAAGTGAAAGGACGTGGGTTCGATTCCCCGCAAGGGCAGTTGAATTTCCTTTCTTACTTAAATATATCTTCGCATTAGCCAGCTATCAAAAACTTATGCGTTTGCATATAATCCGGGCTATAGTGATAACTGATAATTTTGGAAATGCAACATGCAAAGAGAGCAACAAGTCTAAAAAAAAAATCAGATTTTTTTTTCAAAGGAGGGGAATGCTTAAAAAAAAATATATATATATTTATATAATTCTATAGTCCTGATTGAAGTATATTTTAAAAAATTAGATGAGTCATTGCGGTTGGTGCTTTAATGCCATTTACATATCCCATTGGAGCATATATTAGTATTTGGAATTCAGCCTTGTCATCTATTCAAATTGGGTCTTGATGAATATGTAAAAAGTGAAAGGAGTGTAATCATGAAATATAGTTTTTTGTTTATTTGTTTGTTGTGTTCATTAGAAAATGGCTGTATCATGTTGGAGAAATTTATACCAGACACAAAAAAAAAAATAGTAAATGATAAAAAAATAATGATGTAAAAAATAAACGATAGTCTTTCCGGGGCCGTTGTTTCGAGAAGGAATAAATTAGCAAGACCATACATTAATGTACGGTAAAATATGTTTCATGGACACCGGCATCGTCAAAGCAGAATATGCCAAAATCTGTGACATACGTCACAAGAATCAGTGCTACTGCAGAACAATGTGGAAGAATTTTAAGAAAAGTGCAGAAGACACTATTAGGGGAATTTTTACTTTCAACCTTTGAATACCAGACATTCCCCCTTTCTCCGCCTGCTTCCCATCTCAGAGAGATATTGAAGCGTTCCTGAAGGATGGGTGTATCCAAAAAGTTTTATTAAAAACGAAAAACAACAAAACATAGCCTTCTCAGACGAAGGCAACAAAAAATAAATTGGTATAACCATCTTGGAACATCAGCAATCGTTAATCTGAAATCATATAACAGATAAATAAAATATAAGCAATCCATGCCAATGGGCAATCAAAATTATAAACATGATTATAAAAAGATGGTGTATACCTGTCCATCCCATAAGAATCTAATAATCATCAATTACTCGAATGATTGTTGATAATCTTTAGATATAAAATTTCTAGTCACAGTCATCCATGTTGTTATATTGTCCAGCTTCTACGTAGAACTTTCAGTTCGATTGTCATCATTGTCTTGTTGTCACTACTGCGATGACCGATAATTTATTGCAGATGAATGCCGTCATTTAGGCTGACAAATTTTTACCGCAGAACATTTCCAGTCAGCCAAGGGCTTGTTGCAGAACAATGCAAAACATTCTGCTTTGGGGACCAACGTGACAAAAAAATTTGCTCATAAAAGAGGATTGACTTTTAATCAATGATTTGAAATGCATACTCTTATTACAAAAGAGGAAATTATTGTTTTGCTGTTAAAGAGGGGTTTGACAAATCAAAAATAAATTTAGGCGCCAAACAAATTTCTTCGGTACCAAGCGTAGTTTTTTCCCAGAGTAACAGTCCTAAATAACATTTTTATCGACTTTTTAGAGTCGTAATGGCCCCTTTTCATGTTTCACGACTGATTTAACTATCATACACAGAAAATATTAGGCCCCAATTCTGATTTTATAGTCGCTATGACGACCTGGTGCTTGTTAAGTTTTATTTTAGGCACTATTTTTTTAGTTGCCATGGCGATCTAGCACCCATGATTTGCCAAGCCCATATCTAAATATCATTCAAAATAAAAATAAGGATGAAACATCCAAATAGTCAGAGAATCATATTTCATACCATCCAAAATCTGTAGAGGTCTATTTCCCGTGAAGGTATTAGCTATTGCCAAATTAAAAATAACTTTCTTTCTCAAAGCGAGTGTTGTGGTTTTCTTCTTGAAAAGCTGTTTTTCGTTTCATATTTCTCATACTAACCTAAAGCAGGCGAGACCAAGCTAAAACAGTGTCTGCCTTGAGCCATTAACCATTTAAGCGGCACAACAGAAATCACCAAACCCTCTTCAAAAATTCCATATTTTTTTTAATGAAGTAGGTTTTTTTCCAATTTTCAGCAGGTATGAAGCAAGGGTTATTGGGAAAAGTGCTCTGTTCAGAAATCAATGTTACACAATATATAGGCTTGTCAATGTTAAAATGAGAGGTCTTTAAGGAGGCAAGATGTCTCGTCAATGCCACTTAAAGGGGTTAAGTTGACCTTGCCCTGACACAGAAAATGTTAACCTCAGTTAAACCTTACTCCTATCAGCTGAGGTATTAGCTTCTTTGCCTGACACTTATTTGTATTGCTGTGACATGCATATTCAGGGGTCTGTCCAAAAATTTGAGTCTGTTTTCTGGACCCTTCACAAAATTCCAAATCTGAAAAACAGACCCGTCACAAAATAAAAATTAATGAAATAATAAATTTGTCGTTTCATTTCTTTTGTGATAGATTAATTAGATTATTTTGCTTCCCACAAAATTAATGACCTTTTTAAAATTTTGGATGAAATTTTGAATGGAAATTTTTTTTCACAAAAACGGAACCCTACAAAAAATGTCTGGACTGACACCTGATATTGTTATTGATATAGTGAAAGAGTGTATGACAGTGGTTCTCAAAGTGTGCATCATGGCTCCTAGGAGCATCACCAACCTTTATCAGGGCATTGTAAAATTTTGACGATATTGATGTATTCCGATTTTCAGTGCTTTGAAGTGATTCTTTTATGGATGCCCCAAAGCAAACTGTTTTGCATTGTTCTCCAATGAGCTCTCGGCTGACTGCAAATGTTCTGCAGTGAAAATCACCCTAATAGTGTTTTATACACTTTTCCTTAAGATTATTCAAGATTGTTTTGCAGTAGCACTGATTGTTCTGTGACATGCGTTGCAGATTTTGGCATATTCTGCTTTGGGGTATAGATGCAGGATATCTACTGGACTATTCTGTGAAGCTGCAGATTAACTATGACTAGGGCAAGAAAGCCATCCAAGGTCACAAAAGTTTGAGAAGCACTGGTGCAAGATGTTAAAAGTGTGCATGAAATCAGTCTAGTTTTAATTATTTATTGGTGCATTCACTCGAATCTAACATGACCCTAAATCTAATGCATATCTTATTCTTCAACAGCAAAAATATAGATTGTTTCTTAATATGTCACATATTCTAACACACAATCTCGAAAATTAGTAAGCCTATTAACCGATAAAACAGTGATTCAAATATATTTAACTTGAAAAATATTTGTTTTGTATTAACCCTTTAAGCGGCAATGACGAGGTATCTCACCTCCATAAAAGCCTCTTATTTTAGCATTGACAAGCCCAGATATTTTGTAAAGATGATTTCTCAGTGGAAAACCTTTTCCCATGCTACCCCTTAGTTTGCGCCTGCTGAAAATCCAAAGAAAATCTACTTAATTAAAAAAGATATGACATTTTTTTGAGAGGGTTTAGTGATTTCTAATTGCACCTTAAGGGATTAATAAAATTTGTCTTAATGGTGTTTGATTGTATTCAAGTTGAGGTATAATTGTCGAAGTATAATTGTCTTTTTACTAATATCATTCATATGGAATTTTTCACAGATATCGGTATGTATATAATTTCATCATATTTGTTTTTTTTTTAATACAACTTATAAGTTTCTCTCATCTCATGACTTTCTTGTTGATTACCAACATGCTCATATACATTGATTGGGAGTTGTAAAATTTTTTTAATTTTTGATGGCATGAGGCATTATTTAGATAAATGGTTTCACCAATACAAAGTCATTATCAAAATCTAATCAAGACCCCTGAGTATTTTTGCAGCTGATAGCCCTGCATAATTTAATATGAACTGGGAATCAAACCCTGAGTATCTTAAGAGAAATCTGAAGAGCCACTTTTGATCCATCAAGGGCATTGGTGATGGCATATTGAAGTGGATCAGGTCAAAAATAAGTGCTGAGCTATTGCACGAACTCATAAAATTGATGACACACAATGGATGAATGGATGTTGCAATTTATATAATAGGGATCTCACAATGACTTCATAGCAGACATCATCACGCCTGGTACCTGTGCACACCTGACAGTCCTTTCTTTGTCATTGTGTAGGTCATCCTACTGGGCAATGACATCCATGGCAGTCACTTTGAAGAAAACCTGTAGTAATTTCTCATCATTCTTTTTCCAACATCGCACTCTGCACAGCAGACTGTAGTACGTTGTTGAATAAATGTTTTTAGTTATTATTCAAGGTCTTGTGATCCCTGTTGGACATCAGACTATGCATAAGTATTTCTGCAATTTTTTTCCATATAAAACATGGGTTTTCAATAGTATTTTCCATGGTAAGTTTTGTTGATGCCTATCATCACCCGATCTAAATTTGTCACCACTTTAACAGAACAAATGCCCTGTATAAATACATCTGTGATACACTGGAGCATGTCAAATATGGGGAAATTCTGGAAAACAAGTGTGAAAGTACAATCCGTACATTTTAGTGTATGCTTTTACTCTGTAAGGACTCGATCTTTCCCAACAACCCGAGTTCCAGGGACCTAGGAAAGTTCGCGTGGAGTGAACTGCCTGAATAGACAAGAGTGATATGGACATTTTATTGAACAAAATTGTTTATTAAAAACCAAACATCTATTAAACACAAATTCATCTGCACAAGATGTGACCTATTGCTTCATGGCATTTAGAAAAGTCCTCTCCATTTGTCAATACAAGATTCATTGAAAGACTGTTTATTTGTGGAGATGAAGATTACAAGGAAGAAAATTCATCACTGCCCCCACGGGGACTCGAACCCTGGTCTCTCGCTTGCCGGATGAGTGCTCTACCATCTAAGCTATGGAAGCAGGTAGAATATTTCAACCTTGGAGCGTATATATGTGTTGAAAGGCATCGCACATGGACGGCGTCAACAATCAACTAATAGCTCGCTGGTGACATATGCCAACCAGATGGCCAACAATATTGTTGGCCATCTGGTTGGCAATCTTCATCTCCACAAATAACCAGTCTTTCAATGAATCTTGTACTATTGCTTCATGCCTCTAATGTGTGTGTGCAAAGAATTGCTGATTCCCACATTTACAGCTTTCTGCCCTTAAGGGGAAAAATATATATGATTCTAATCTCCCACAGACTGTGTTAATTGTGTTTTTTAAATTGTGATCCATAAACTTTCATTGTGTATTTTCAGTCTTCCGGCATTGGTGAACCTAGCATATACCATGCTTTAGTTGTGATATTTTTGGAATTTTTCGCGTGGGGTCTTCTGACTTCTCCGATGATAACAGTAAGTATTGGTTCAAAGCATTTTTCTCTACAAAACAAAGCAGGTTTCTGGTACAAAACAAATTTAATCCAACAGAAAAATTGCGCTCGTACCAAAAATCTAATACAGTTGAGGCTCATTATAACAACCCTCCATCATTCCATGGAAAACGAACGTTGTATTAGGATGTTGGTTTATCAAAAGTTTGAAATGAAATTTGATTTTTAAGTGAATTTCCACATTTGGAGAAATAAAAAAAAAATTATATTGCTCATTTTGTAAGTCACTGCAATGAATTGTATCAGGTTTAAAATAATAAAATTGCAATAATTAAAATTAATTAATTGAATTGCATATGTATGTGCAATTCAAGTTCCAAGGGATATTGCTTTGCACTTATTTAGGATAGCAATATTGAATGAATGTTGGCAAGAAACTACTGATTCTCAGCATAAAAATTAAGTCCACTTCTCTGTAAATTCTCCCCCTTTTTTTTAAGAAAAGTGATTCATTATGAATGCAGGGCTCCTACTTGTCCTACTTTTTGGTAAAATGTCCTACTTTTTCAGTTTTGATTTACTTTCTAGTTTTTGTCCTACTTTTCCTACCAAATCCTATCTACAAAATTTGTGTAATTGGTTTTAATTGAGCAGGGAATCATCGATATATTGCCAAATAGTACAAATGTTGTAGATTACTATTAATGATTCTTGCTGTGTTTTCTTGATCAAAGCAGAAATTGTATTGTTTTCAAGGTTATTTGAGGGTTGTATGGTCCACAACTCTCAAATTAAACAAAAGAAAAATTAATAAACCAGAAATATTGTTTCCAAGGTTATTTGGGGGTTGTATGGTCCACATACAACCCCCAAATAACCTTGGAAACAATATTTCTGGTTTATTAATTTTTCTTTTGTTTAATTTGAGAGTTCAACAAAGGAAAGTAGTCATTAAAAACTTCTGTCTGGATAGAAAAAAACATTTTGTATTTACGTTTTGTGGTCTTGGACAGTAACTAGCAATCATCGTTCAAAATTATGGTGCACATTTTGAGAATAGGTGAAACAACAGTTTACATTACAAAGCAGTTGGTTACATACATGGGCCTATTCTATGTTTGGTGATTCTGATGCTACCCAATAGCATTCCATTGTCTTCTGTATTTTCAAGGCATGCAGAAGCATAAACAATGTATATAATACTCTGCAAAGAGCTAGAAATAAAAGTGCTTCATTTTTTGAAAACGATTACACTGGTGTTGAACAGTAAATGTAAGCAAATCCCTTTAAAAAAGGGATGGCAATGCAGTAAAATCATCTGTTTCACCTTGAATTATTTACATCGGAACTTACTTAATTCTAACATTTTGCATTGTGCTTTTGAAAGTGGTCTGGAAGGAATGTCATTCTTAAAAATCTCACATGCTGTGAGATTCAAATCTCTCACATTTGCTGTGTGTATTGTCAAAGAGTTCACAGATTGGATTGTGGAAGACTCCAAAAAAAAAATGTAGTTTATATTGTGGGGAGAACAGAAAATAATTATCTGTGGTTGCCATTCATTTCTGCCATTTTGCTTTGACTTAGTCAATCTTATAGGATACTGAAGTAATGCTATGAAAAAAAAAAAAATGAAATAAAATTATAGGGATTTTTTTATAAAAATTAAAAATAAAATTTTAGGAATTTTTTTGTTATACAGTCGAATCCCGTTTTAACGAATACTGTTATAGCGAAAATCTCGTTTTAACGAACACTTTTTTAAATCCTCCAGATGAGTTTACATAGGAACAATGCAAAAACCTGGAATTCCTTTATAATGAAATTTCGGTATAACGAAATGATTTCTTTGGTCTCTTGGAGTTCGTTATAACGGGATTCGACTGTACTATGATTATTGTTACGATCTGTAGGCGATAGATGGCACGATTTGTTCCATGGCTCTCAGAAATATGGAAATCGGTTGATGCCGGTTTCGGTCCATCGGAGGAAGATGCTATTGGTGAGAACATTCCAGAAAGTCCCGTCCCTCCAGACATTGGTTCAACCTCTCCGTACGGTGGCTCCGCTGACTAGGAAACTGTAAAATAGAATTTTATGGAATGTTCTTTTTCTGAAAGTTTCTTTAGGGTTATAAATAGTGCGGCACTCACAAGATGGCAGGCTCAAAGAGACTCGAATAAGAGAGATTCGGTGAATAGTCAGTTGTGTTTAAACTTTCCGAGAAAGTTGTTAGCTCTCTGATTAGCTTGTAAATACGTGTAAATTGCTGTTCTGTAAATAAATCTGTGTTTGTCCGTCGAACCGCTTCTTGTTTTGCAATCTCGAAGTCTTGTGGAAAATTATCCAGAACATTGTGTTGTCTACCCCTCGCCCATCCTACTTTTTCCCTACTTTTTCTAATTTTTTGAGTGGGTGCCCTGTGAATATTTATTATGATGACGCTTTCTTATGTTGTGGTCAAAACCTTTTATACTCTTTCTTCTCAATCTGGATTTATGAGAAATTGAGAGATCATTCACGCAATTGTCTCTCACAGGTTTCTGTTGACTAATCTAATGAGTGTCACAGTCAGACATAATACCGTTCTTACCATTACAAGCAGATTATACCAAATTCTCCAACATCAAAAGTCAAGGTCAAAATTTGACGAAAATGTTTGACTTTGCAAACATTTGCAATTTTTTTTTAAAATAAATGTTGCGTCAGAGCTGAGTTTGGACATTGTATTGGAGTGAATTATCTTTGTGAGTTGTTATATTGAATGAAAAATAACACGAGACGAATAGGAAAACATCCAGGACCCATCATAGAACGGTCAAAATAACAATCATTTTTATTAGTGTCAACTCAAAGTAGGCTCTATATGTGTTTGTATTTTACAATTGTATGACTTGGAACACGGTAAATTGAAAAAAAGCAGATGGGGGCGGGGCAGAAAAAATTAATAAAGGGAGCAAGGTAGTACAGAGATTCAGGAAAAAAAGTAGTAACATTAAAAAAAGAGAAAGATAGCTTGACAGTTGGTTTTGTAGTAACTATTATTAAGTTTGTGAAAGATAGTTCTGTTACGCAATGTCTGAATGAAATTTTTTTTAAGTAAATAGAAATTATTGCAAAGTTTGATAATGGTGTGCTGCCGAAATTACAAATGACATAAAATTTTTTCTCAAGTAATAATTCAAAATTTGTGTTATCCTTGTTTATCAAGGACTTTGTTATCAATGCTTACTTTCCAATAAAGCTCTTTCTACAGTTTTTTTTGTATTTGAAAGAAGTAATTTGTAGTAATTGTCTCTTCTTTTTTTCATGATTAGTGAACAATAAATGTATCTTATCACTGTGAACTGTTGCGAAAAGGCTACTCTTTGGTCCAAAAAATGTAAAATAACATGAAATCTTAATTGTTAAAAGTGTTATAAATCACACCCCCCTAACATAGCATTAAAAAAAAAGAAGAATTCCCCCACACATAGTTCTGAGATTTATCACCCTCATGTTTTGGATTCTATAGAGAGAAACTCCCAGGAGAAGTTTCAGTTGATGGAAACGTATGACTATTTGTGCACAATTGTAAGCCCCATGTGCATCGCATGTCCTCCCATGATTAAAGGATGAAAAAAAAGTTGGTAATACATAGATCAGGGTTTAAGCTGGATAAAAAATTCTTTTCGCAAAAAAGCAAAAATGGGTTGATGATGTAAGCAACCTTCAACCCCCCCCCCGATGTTGACGTAATACTTGAATGACCCCTAATGTAATGATTGATGGTTGGGTGCCTACTCGTTGTGTACCTTCTGTACGCATTTTTGCAAAAGTGGCTACTACTTTTTTCGCATTCTACGATTTTCTTTCACATTTTGCGAAAAGTGCGACTGTAGCTTAAACCCTGAGATAGATGTCTAGATCTGTGGTATCCAATGCTAGGTTTGTGAGTTGAATGCAGTCCGACTGGAAATTTTAAACCAAAGTCAGTAAGTAAATTACACAGAGAATAACATTTTTATAATATTGTTATGCTGTGTTTTTGTATCACCAAACACAAGTGCCTTGAAAGAAAAGAATTCAGTTCTCATTTAATTTGAATTAAAAATTGTAAGTTTGGTTGTGAAGTGTCCAAATTGGTTATTGCTTGCATTTTAAGCATGATCCAAAATAGTTACTTTACCACTGTTTCTCAGGAAATGCAAAAGATTGTGCACATGTGGTCTAGATTTTGATTACTGAACTGATAAAGGAAAAATAACGAAACTATATAATAGTTACCAAGGGATAACTATAAATAACTGCTTTCTTTGATGTATTAATTATAATTGAATGCATTAGAGAATTATTATTTTATTTTTTGTATCTGATCCATCATCTTATATTGGAATTGATATCATTGCATTTATTTTGGTTATGTCTGAAAAGTCTCATATGTTTTATGATTTATATGAAAATATATCTATCTTGTAGATCCAAATAATGAGGCTTTTTTTTTGTTTCAAGGTACTGAATGAGACATTTCCAAGTCATACATTTTTAATGAATGGACTCATTGTTGGTATTAAGGTGAGTAAAAGAAAATTCCAAATGCAGTAGAACTTTTCTATTTCAAAAAACTATCTTGAAGAAAAAAGATTATCTGCATTTGACAGTATTATAATGGATGCAATATATCAATGTATTCACACCTGTCTGTCTTGAATAATTTTCTTTGAAAAACCTATCTGTATTGAAGGTTGAATTGTAAGTAATGATGAAAATAAAATAGAAACACAAAAACATTCGTTCTTCCTCACAGAAATTCTGTTCCATTTCTGAAAAATACTTTGACTACATTTTGCCTTTGAATGCTTAATCAGACCAAGCTCCACATATTATTAGTGAATAGGTAGGCCTAAGCCACATGTGAGAAATATGAAATTCGCAAGCCTTATTAACAAGTTAACTCATTAATTTATTTAACATGATTGACAAGCACGCACAGGAACTCACTGAGCTGGGGGTTTTTTACTGTCCTCCTCCCAGCTAAGACTTCTAATGAGCACCAACCTAATCTGATTTTTTGGAAAATTTATTTTTTAAAAAAGTCAATCCATCTAAGCTAGAGCCCTGTCTGCTACCCTCTGGAGCTTGTTGGATGTTAACAGTAAGTATGCAGTTATTTTTTTTCTGGTATGAACCCATTCTTTGGTTCCTGTGAATGACACTTTGATTATGGTATCATACAAGGATAAAGAAGATGGACCTATCCATTGTTAATTTCTACTTTATGACCCCGTAAGTCAAAATATTAAAGTGTCTGGATATTCATTATGATTTGGTGTAGAGAGGTTCTACTTTATATGATGGCAATTGGTTCCCAGTTTTACTTTCAGTAATTTTAAATGGATGCAATTTTTTATTTTTATTATTTTGTCATTAATTATTACCAATTTTTCACAGGGGTTACTATCTTTTCTGAGTGCACCATTGATCGGGGCATTGTCTGATGTATGGGGCAGAAAGTTCTTCCTTTTACTCACTGTGTTTTTCACTTGTGTTCCTATTCCTCTCATGAAAATAAATACATGGTGAGTGTTAGTTTGGTTCTTATTCAGTTTTGTTTGTGTTTGTATTTCTGTGGCTATTTAATAATCATGTAATGATGCAATAATATTTTATGTATTTTGCAATAATATTTATGATTTTGTCATTAAAAAGAATAATCATTGTAGTCTGAATATCAGAAATAAGATATGAAGGTGTATGACTAATCAGGTTTTGAAGCATTCAGTTTTGGAGGAGTGCTTATTTATTCCATGTTTCAAATTTTCACAGGTGGTATTTTGCGATGATATCAATGTCTGGAGTATTTGCTGTGACATTTTCAGTGGTGTTCGCGTATGTTGCTGATGTGACTGAGGAACATGAAAGAAGTGCTGCATACGGCTTGGTGAGAAATCGTTACCATCATAAGATATGCTTTAATTAGTTAATTTATGGTAAAATTTCAAAGGAAAAATTGTCATTGTCGTGTCTTTCACTTCTATTACTTTTTTTTTTTAATTGCCTATAAGTTCTGTTCAAATAGACAAACATTTTTCTGTTAATTATCTCTAGCTTTATCCTTTTCCAACTGCAGTAGGTCTTTTGTATGTCAATCAGTGAAAACAGTCTTTTGTTTGATATTTGATTTCCTGTGAGCTGTGGCTATTGCTTCCTCCTTCAGGATGCCAACAGATTATGACTACTGTGAAACTCTATGAACTCATTATAACGATAAATCTCTCTATAACAATATTTTTCAAAACTTTGGAATTGCCATCGCTTCTCTCAATTGAATGGTTTTATTTACAATAAATACCTCTCGAAACCAGTCCAATGATATTTTTTTCATATGTCACTTTAAATCGCCTTCATTACATTTTTTTTTGTAAAGTCACTAGTTTTTTTTTATATTTCTGAGGGAATCCAGTATTTACACTACCTGCCCTCCTGATAGTGTTGATGCAGCTGTTGCTACTTTTTGTGTAAAACAATGAGTGAAATGCTAAACTTCTTTACTAGACACATGATAAGCACCCTTCCCTTTTTACAAACACCGAAATTACATTAATTCTGTGCTCAAATGGCAAAATTTCACGATAGCGAATTTGTAAATAATATTTCGCCAACATGCAATACTGGGGCTTTTTGATTTATTACAATTTACCTCCATTGTTTCTTCATAAACTAAAAGAGAAAGACAAAATTTTGCCCCCTTCCAAAATTTTAACGAACGAAACTCCGGAATGCAAACAACTCTATTTTTTGGGAGAAGTGACTTATAACAATTTTCCATCTGAGCACAGAATTAACAAATCATAGTTTTTGTGAGGCTAATAAATGTGCTCAAACAGGCATTTTCCGACAGCGAAGAAATGTCAGCAACAGCATAAATTTGGTGCGTCATCTACGATGATTATACTGACTCTTGACGTAACAATTCATCCATGAAAATATTTTTTCTTAGATGGCAAAATGTCATCATATTAAAATTTCTCTATCTTTAACTTTTTCGGGTCTAAGCCCGAGCCTGACTCGGGATGCCCTTTTTGTCCATGGGAACTAAGCCGGAGTCTGACTCGGGCTTAGTTCCTCATTCCACAGGGACAAGCATAGTCAAAATAGCTCAAACCCGAAAGTGTTAAGCCCATCTGTATCAAATAGCCCCTCACTTTTCCATAAGGAACAAATACTTCCTGTGTAATACCAATCCATCCCTTTGGGAAAGAGCGCAAACCATCCCAAGATGGTCTCTGTGGGCGTTCAGCGGTTATGTCTGTCTGTGTAATACCAATAGTATAAATGTATGTCCTGCTTCGTGGTTTGTTTGCTATGAAACATTATTGTGAATATCATATTATTTGTAGTCAGATTCAACAGATGTTAAAACCATAAATTTGAGATGTTATCCCTTTCTTTCTTAAAGGTTTCAGCAACTTTTGCAGCTAGTCTCGTTACCAGCCCTGCACTTGGAGCATATCTTGGAAAACTTTATAATGATAACCTGGTCATAGCATTAGCTTCAGCTGTTGCAATGTTAGATGTGTTCTTTATTATGGTAGCTGTGCCAGAATCGCTTCCTGAGAAATTTCGCTTGGCTTCATGGGGAGGTGCTCCTATTTCATGGGAACATGCTGATCCATTCTCTGTAAGTTCTGTTTCCCTCTTGCTCACACATTTACAAAAAATTTAAATGTGCTTGATTTCATAGGTTTTTAAAATACTTTGAATGTTATAAAAGAAGTTATAGAAAACAATGAAAGTTATAACTTACGGTTATAGCATAATTCACACATCAAAGAGAGTATGCGAGAATATCAGATTGCTTTTTTAGATTCATCCAAAGAAAAAACGTAAAGTTAAACTGTTCAAAATGATTGGAAAACTGTTTACTAGTGTGCTATGTATGTACTAGTTAAATGGGAATATTAAAATCTAGATGATAGTTTCATTGGTATCATCAATTGCAATTCGATACAATCAGAATTAACGATTCATTGCGTATTGGTGGAAATTGAAATAAACAAATATTTTTGAAAATACGTTGATTGTGAGAAATTATATATAATACTATTTTAACATGTCAAGCTACTGAAAATGAAGAAATATAAGTTATAGAAAGGAAGTTATATATTCTAGAATGTGAGTTATTTTTTCTAATTTAATCATATTTAATCATTAAATGAAAATTAATGAAAATATTTAGAAATACACTAAATATACACACACTGTATTATGAAAATGGACGCATGCATGATACTCATATAAATGAAACAAATTACAGTTGATGCTAGTTTTAAGGACCCCATCTTAAAGTGACCATTTTATTGTAATGATTGGTAGGATAAGTCCCAAATGTTTTCATAGAATGACTATCATATATGTTTTACTTTCAATATACCAACCATCCGTTTTTGGCAGGAGGGGGGGGGGGTCTTTATTTTGAGCATCAACTGTATAAATAAGTTGTTTACAAGATTGTTTTCTGTCAGCTAAATTCTATTGTTAAATTGTAGGTTCTGTTATTGAATGCTATTTTTTAAATCTCTCTCATTCCTGAAAACTATGAGTTAAGGGGAATTTTTAACACTAAAATACAGAAAAAGTTCTGGAGTGGAGTGAAAGCTTCAAATCAAACAGATATTTTAGTTATCACAGTTCGACTTATCATGAAATGACTGTATATGTTTATGAAAACATGTATACATCGCACACTTTCATATAAATATACATCTATCTTTGCTGCTTTCTAAAACTGTTGCAGCCATGAGCTGGGGGAAATCAACTGAAGGAATCAACCATTTTGTTGGCACGCCCAACCAGGGACAACCAAAAAAAAAAGTTTTGAACCAAAACTTATCGCACCATCCCTAGACCCCCCCAAACCTAGGGGATGTTGTGCCACCTAGCAGGAGGGAGAGCGATGTACAAATTCAGCAACGCTTCTTATCTAAATCCATATATTTGCCAGCTGAGTTATCACTGCATTAAATTTTACTTGATGCACATTACATAAGAGGAGCAAATTTATCCTTTAATTTGGAAGAGAGAATTCCTAATGCTTCTAGAAGCTGTAGTTGTTACTACTTTCTGTGTAATAAGTGAAATTCAGTACACTTCTGAATGAAAAGCCTAACTAAATTTCATTAATTAACTGTGTGTAATAAGTGAAATTCAGTACACTTCTGAATGAAAAACCTAACTAAATTTCATTAATTAACGAATTAGAGTTTTTGTGAGGCAAATAAATGCTCAGAAGTGCATTTTCTGGCAGAAAAGAAATGTCAGTTACCCGATTTTTTTTTACTTAGTCGGCACACTCCCCAGAAGACTTGTTTTTGGTTGAGCATGTTTGAAACTAGATCAGACCATCTTTTTTTTTTCATTCATCCCGGCCAGCAATGATAAAAATGCATGACAAATTGGATATTTGTATTGATCTTTATAACAATTTGTCCTCTTCTTGAAAAAAAGAATGATGTAAAATTTGATTCTCATAATAATCTGAATGCTAAATGTTTTGCACTTCATGCATGTCAAAAATTATCTAATTATTTTTGATTCACTTTTTTTTAACATTTCAATGGCAACGTACAAAGCAACTGAGAAAAGTTGGCAAAAATGAGATGATAATGATGCTATCAGTTGCTGTGTTCCTGTCCTATCTTCCAGAAGCTGGCCAGTATTCCTGTTTTTTTGTATATCTTCGATTGGTGAGTTCCATGTAGTTTTCTATCAAAGTTAGATTTTTTTTAGACTGAAGATATTTAATTTATTTTAGAGGATTTTAACCCTTTATCTACCAACAGCACCACTTCCCTTACATGCGTAAAAAGGTATTTTGAAATAGTATAAAATCTGTATAACAACTTTTTATGTACAATGACCAGAAGACAGCACAAGTGTAGCATAACTAGTTTTTGTGTATGATGAAGATTTCTACGTAAAAATTTACTTTCATGTGGTCGTCATTGCAAGCAGTTATTGTTGCAACTTTACATAGGTGTAATATAAATACTAAGGAAATAGTTAAGGTGAACTTAATAAGGTTCTTATCGCAAGCATATAGTACTGACGGTATATTAAAGTACCAAGTTGATTATCTCGTTATGTACTAATTTTACAGGCTAAATCAGGGGTTCCAATCTTTGTCATGGTCACCGCTTCACTGCGACCCTGACAAGGTTTTTCAAAAATATTTTTTGTTAAACAGCTCTGGGGAGCTGGTGGAACTCACGGATAAGCATTGAATGGGGGAAGGGGTACCTTGGGTGGAAAAAGTTTGAGAATCCCTCTTGGGCTAAATAACTAAATTTCTGGAAAAATTTTTTTCCTTCTTTTTTTAGGCTTTATTCAGAACTGAAATGACCTACCAAAAAATTTACATGATAATCATTTCATTTTTTCCATAACATGGCAAGTAAAGAGTCAATGATTAATTAAATAAATTGTTTAGAGTTAAATTTTTACAGTTCAACTAAACAGCTGCCTCTGCTTGATTAAGCCTTCAATCTGCAGTCTGAAGAGTCTCCCTATGCTCTAATCCCAGTTGATGCATATAAGCATTGCGTGGAATATTAAAAACGGTTCAACTATAGTTTGAGTCCAATTACCCCCTTATATGTATGTGATTGCTTGTGATGGCATTAAACTACTACTTTTAGTCTAAATTTTTTTCAGGGAGGTTAATATATTTTATGTATTTGTTAATTTTTTTTTCATTTAATTGCTTTAGGTAATGGGTTTCTCTGCTGATGAAGTAGCTTTATTTATTGCTGTGGTTGGTCTCCTTTCTGTAATTGCACAGGCAAGTAGATTTTATATAATATTTAATCATGAAAATAATAAATATTTGAACATTTTTTCAGGAAGAAAAAATCACAGATGAACGTTATGGAACAAAATAATTGAAAATCAAATTATGAATGTGATCTTAGTCTTTTAATGGTCAATGCTCCCACTTCGAAACATCAAGCGTTAGTTCTGAAAGGGGGGAAAAAAATCAAGTTTTTATTTTTAAAGTAGTTTCTAGTGAGGGCAAAGTTATACATTTGTATACAAATCACAAGTGCAAACAAAACTTACAGCAACATTTTTGAACAACAGCATCCATTTCTTACATATGCTCATGAAACTACTCGGGAAAACAAAAACGATCAAATCTGATGATCTGTTGCTAGGTTACCATCATTGGCAAGGCAAAAAATGCAAAGCTTCACGTCACAGAGTCTAGTCTATGATAGGCCACTATGCTATGTACATATATGGGTCAGAAAACATAGAGAATGTTTTTTTTGTCATGAATTTCTCAGTTGATATCTCTAAAATAATTAAAATGAGAAATAAAAGGGAAAAATCGAAAAAATCGTTTTTAGTCTGAATTCGATGTGTAGAGCATTTTAATGAATCATAAATTTTGAATAATTCTTGTGTTAAATAACACCTTATAGCCTTCTGAAGTTATCACGCTTCAAAACCTTGCAAAATTTATGAAATTAATTACTTTTATTTGATTTCTTTCATTTTTCATACTCTAAATTGATCTGATCTTCAACAAAAAGATGTTCTATAGGAGAGATGGTTAAAAAATGCAGATGGGTCTTATTCTCAGTGTAGTACAGGGTTTTATTATACATTTTTTTGTATAAATTGTTTTTTTTATACATATATAAACTGTGTAAAGTATAGAACTCATTTTTCTATTTCCGGTTTCCCAATATAGACTGCGGTATTGGCAATGCTAATGAAAACAATTGGGGCAAAGTATACCATTATGGTTGGCTTATTGTTTGAAATGTTGCAGCTGATGTGGTATGGATTCGGATCTCAAACATGGTAACATTTTTCAATTGTCAATTATTCTTTTTTTCTTCTATGCTGTGCTTGAAAAGTCTTGCAAAAATTTGATTATATAAACACAGCGTTTTAATTTTAAGGGAATCCTATTTTTGCAGCAGAAATGTATTTGTTTCATTATATATCATCTGATATGCCTTAGAAAACCTTGACTAGCTGAAACTGTCGGGACTGGAGTCTCTTCAAACTATTTTAGAATTTTTCAAACATTAGGCATATTTTAATGTATTATAAATACATTATAGATGGCTTTTTTTCTCAGCCAGAGATATCAAGGAAACAGTTATTTTCCGGATATTATGCTGAGGTGAGCTCGGAAAGAAAAGTCATCACGTCTCCGCCGGGTATTGCTTTGATATAAATACATTATTTAGTATTGCTAATGCCACCCAAAATTTCACTATAACTTCCACTTTGGTAGATGGATGACAGGACTTTGAATACACATTTTTTCAAGTAACACCAATTTGTTAGAAGTTGTCCTTAGGAATGTTTACTAGTTGTAAGTAAAGTGTAGTGCTATTGCTTGTGCAAGCAGTTACTTCTCTTGAAGATTGACCCAGATGAGAGAGAGACCTAATAATAGGGGTATGGGGATCATTTAAATTTAGGGAATTCTTTCGTCTGAATCCTGGCAGAGTTCACTTTGGCATAACATCCTGGAAAAAAGGCTGTTTTCTTGAATTCTTCCTTTTTTTTTCAAAATTATTTTTATAGGTAAGATTGAAATTTGTTATAGTGGAAAAAAATTAGGAAGAATAATTTCTCTTCTCTTTGGAGGGGAGCCAAATTTGAGATGAAAGAGGGGGGGGGGGGAAGTTAAAAAAAACTGTTTTGTTAGGAATTTTTGGGATGGGAATAAATAAGGAGTGGGTTGAGTAGGGGTGTATGCAAAAATAGGTCTTGCATGGGTAGAGATTTTGTCTCTGGCCATCCCTGAACATAAATATATGAAGCAAACTTTCTTTTACATTAGTCTACACTACTGATAGCCTAATTTATTCTTTATTATCAACTAGGATTATTATTTACTAGCTCATATATAATCCGTAATAATTCTATAAGACATGTCTCAAATGAGAAGTGATAATAATATTTGTTTGGTTAATTAATTTTTCTGTTTCAGGATGATGTGGGCAGCAGGAGTTTTGGCTTCGGTATCCAGCATAACATATCCTGCCATTAGTTCATATGTTTCAACCAATGCAGATGCTGATAAGCAAGGTATAAATTTTTTTTTAACATGTATGTATTTGTGTGTGATTAATTTGCACTCAAAATCTAAATTTTGCTGTCCTGATATATCTCGGCAAAAATCAAACAATTATCACACATGAAAGTTTTGGAACAACACATACCAGTTTCAGTTTAATGTACATTCAAAAATTATCAAGTTCCCAAACACCTTTGTAATAGACAGTGGTATAAAATAGAACTTTATACTCAATGTTAAATATGATTGAAACACTTAAAAGCAAATTGAAGAATCTTATCAGGGGAAGAATTTTGTAGGAAAGTTTACATGTGTGCTACGACTTACTGTATGTTTATTGGTAAAGCCAAGTGAATTTCAAATTTGTTTGTTTGATAGACAGAGTTGTCTATCAAACAAATAGAGTTTGATTAGAGACAGAGTGTTATGTTTCACAAAACTGTCATTATGACAAACTCAACAACTTGTGCAAATATTGGCAGAGGGGCTCTAGTGCATGGAGTGGATTATTAGGTTTAGGAGCACCATATGAGAAAAAAAAGTCATATGTACCAGAAAAGCACTCTAAGAAACTAATAAAACTAACAAAGCACTCTAAGAAAGACTAATAGAAACTTGATTTTTTGGAATCATGGATTTTATGGAAAAAAGTCCTAGTTCTTGCTAGGGATTGTTCTGTCCCTCAGTTTTTAAGTTTAACCTCTGTTCACATTCAGTTTTGATGAGACAGTTGTTTTGTCTTTTACGCGTCATGCTTTATATAATTGTGTGATTTCTCCTATTTGATGAAAACATTTATAAACCCATCTTAAAAGTGGGGAGGGAACATGTTTAACATCAAGGAAATTTGAATTAAACTAGAGTAAAATATTTACTTTGACTAATTAAGATTATGAAGAAAGAGAAAAATTCTACGTAAAGCTTTTGAGAGTACCTTTTTCTTACCCATTGATTATATGGCTTTTTAATCTTTGTGTTGGAATGATTCCTGTCACATGGCATATATATATATCCTGTTACCTCCTATCAAATGGTAATTGAAAGACTAAATAGGGACAATATTGTATGGAATGTTGTATTTGTGAGGACGTTTTCATTATTTTCAGGGCCATTGTGATTCAAGTACCAATAAATGTTTAATACAAATGTTGTAACCCATAATTCTTTCCTATCCCCTCAAGGATTAGTGCAAGGTATTATCACTGGCATGAGAGGTTTATGCAATGGACTTGGGCCAGCACTCTATGGTTTCATATTCTACTTGTTCCATGTGGATTTGAGCGAAGATATAAGCAGTGCGACCACACCTGCTGGCAGCAGAGGAATCATACATACTGTGGTGACAAATGGGACAATGGCAGTCAGTGATGAGACTCAAGTAAGATGATGCCAATTGGCATTCTCTATTCACATTTTTGAATTTCCACTTTAATAAATATTTTTAAATAGTTTCAACAAAAATGTAAATTATACTTATTAACTATTATGTAATTTTGGCACTGTCAATGTGATAATTGTGATTGTTTATTGAATTTTTTTCACTATGTTTTCAGCTGGTCCCTGGTCCGCCATTTGTGTTCGGTGCCCTTTTAGTCATTGTGGCATTGCTGGTAGCGGCATTCATTCCAGAACAATTTGCTTCAAACGGCCATCGTTTGCCAGTCCACAATCGAGACTCGTCCCACAGTCCTCAACCTCAGTCTACCGGTTCTTCATCGGCTGTAGATATTTTTCATTATGATGTTGTTCACAAGAGAATGGATGGAGGAGCACAACCCCTGATGCAAGATACAGATCCCTTATAGCAAATAACCAGAGTGTAGAAGCTCGAAATGATGAAAATAATATTATGCATTCGAGAAAAAAAAACCAAATCAATGAGTATATGATCACATTAGAAGAGAGGGAATCATATAAATTAGAGAATATTAACTCTATCTTCTGGACCAATAAGGGAATAAAAAGAATTAGTGTAAGATCATTTGATAGATTCATATGAATACATATATTTTTGTTCGAGAGTTTATAGTTTGTATCAAAGAAGGAAAAAAAAAACAATCTGTAGAAAAACCCAGAAAAAAAAATATATTCTCCATAATAATTACGTTATGTAGCACCTTTCGACATTCACACACAATTGGTGATGGTTAAGCGACATCTTTTGATCCACACATATTGTACAGAAGTATTTGCTATACACCATAGATACTCTATGTCATGCACGTGAACTGCACTCATCCTCTTACAGTCACTCGAATATGTGCATGTGTGTATGTTGTATATCGAAGTACATTCACGCAGATAAAATAAATATATATATATCTATGAAGTTAGCACTCAGATTAGAAAATATATATATAACTGCAAATTTGTATGGACGATGCTATTGTTATGACAATTTCAGAATATATATGGACATTACGATTGCATTAGCAAAACTTATTTGTATATTTTTGGGTGAGAGCAAGCATGAAAAGATTTAACGCAAAAGCGCAAAATTATATGAACCATTGTTACTGTTCATGAGATTGTGTGATTCATTTGGGATCAATCAAGGTTTCAAATTACGGAGGTCGTAGAAGTGTACATCTTTGTATATATTTGAAAATCAATGATTTAAAAAAAATCAGTGTTATCGAGTAAGTATGAAATATAAATGTATGAAATCACATTATATAGCTGAAAATATGTAATTTATTATAAATTTCATCGCTATTTTCTTGACCAGTGACCTTGTTTAAAAAAAAAAAAGCTTTACCAGGCTACAAAAGAAGACCAGCAAAAAGACAAATACACTGAATAAATATGAAATTTCTAGTACGTTTCAATGTGTGTCAAAATGTAGTCATTCTGACCCGGACATTTGACTTTACAGACATATATTTTTCTTCTGAGCAACCAGCAGTTAAGATTTGTTATCCAACCCAAGTGGAATTTCCCGTTCAGCGCGATCGTGTTTATATTCATTCTCTGAAGATGACACCTATAGTGCATCAAAATACTTAGGAGAGAATTTTGTATTTTTTCAGTACGTTTTCCCTTTTGTTGGTCTTCTTTTGTGGATATGTCAAGATGCTAAAGATCATTTACTCTTCCACCTTTACCATGCTGATTGTATCATCAATCTTAATGAAATTGTTTCTTTTATTTTAATTGGAATTGAAGGGGGAGGGAAATCGTTTAGACTATACTTTTGTAATGATTGAAAGAGAAAAATCATTATATCTACATGATTTGCTCCGTTTCCTCTATTTATATACATGTATTACATGAAAGCGTGTTTATTAGAATGCCTTTCAAGTAAAGGGAAATCTTTTTCAAAGCGTTAGGCATTTTAAAATAAGTTTTATATAGTCGATGAGGTTTTTTAAAATGTACCCACGTATCCGCTTTGATAGGTTGTAACATGTATTTTTTTTTCCATTCCGGGAGACGGGGAGGAAATATCTGTTATGCTTAGCGGTTACCACTGCCCATTTCTTTTGTTTTGTATATAAAGTAATAGTTAGCTATGTATTAGTTTTAAATGATAATGAAACTAGGTTGTACGTAAAAATGTTTTTTAAAATGTATTTTCGAAGGGATTTTCATTTACTCATCCTTTGAGCAGCAAATTTTTCCTAGATTTAGTTCCAGCGAATTTTTACCATTGTATTTCGTAATTTGTGTATCATATTCAGTGGCAAACAGGTTGTAATATGCTATAAATAGAAGATGAAGGACAAGAAGGTGATGCGTTAAATTAATGCGATAAATATTACTGAGATAATACAGTGATACCTCGGCTTACGAATTTTTTTGCCTACCAAAATTTTTTTCAATGTTTCTCTGCCTAACAAATATGGATTTGGCTAATGAACATTTTAGTTGATATGGATGCATGTGCTACATATAAAACAGCTACATCGTTTTTTTGTAAAGTAAAAAATGAAGAAACCAAAGAGAAGGTGTGGCTTGTTTTTTGTATTAAAAAAATTTACTTTTTCTCATCATTTTTTTCAATTTTCCTGAATAATCTATTAGCGTGTCAATTTTATTTTTCTCTCCATTTCGCACTCCTCAGGAATGTCAAGTGCCACTGCTTCAGAGTCTCCTTCATCCGATTGCAAAGTTGTTTACCCCAGCCTTCAGCCTGTGGTTTTTTTTCTCACTATAGTGCTTCTCAGTGTTTTATGAAAGTTACTTTGAAATTTTGGGCAGTTTTGTATTAAACAATTTTCCTTAGAAACTTGTGGAAAATTGCATTTTGGATAATGAATGTAATTCTGCAAAAAATTATCTTTTTTAGCCGAGGTATCATTATACTACTGCTTCTCTCAGAGCTTCTTTGTTATAAGAAGAAATTGCTTCGCTTCTAGTTGCTCATTTCTTCCTCTTTTATCTAAAAGGGTTAATCTGACATTATTTACAGAATCTTCCTACACATCTCAAGTTTTTTCCTTGAATTATTTATTTTAGTTATCGGAATTATCAGCATAAATTGTTAATCTCATTTGTATTTTTCATGAACTTATTTTACATTTCCTATCATTTACGATTGAGAATCATTCTTTCGTAGTGCATAGATTTGTACTGCAACTGCGTAATTATACTCAGGGTTCTAATTCTATGTTATATTAGTCGGCTTTCTTTGTATTCACGTTTGAATATCGGGACAGGGGTGACCTAGTCTGGTCTTTTTTAGAGTTGAAAAATTCCTCATGATTCTACAACTTCATAATTTCTGTATCTCGCTTTGTTATGAGTTAGTTTCTTTATTTTTCAATAAATTTAAGACTTTGTCTTAATGAGGTTCAAATGTAATTTCCAAAAGTAAACCTTTGTTTAAGAAGTAACTCCTTGAACTAAAAAAATTTTATTTCCCAATTCAGTGGAAGTTTGATTAACGAGCATAATTCATTCCGTGAACTAGCTCATTATCCAAATTACTCATATGTTGAATCAACCTTCTCCATAGTGAATATATAATGTGAAAGCGGATGTTCCACAATGATTCATGATTCATTCACACAAAAATGACTGATAAAAAAGGCATTCAATCAATAAGTTGACATAATATAATACAATGACACCAAAAATAAACACAATACAATAATAATTAGTCATCCTCTCTCTCTCATTGTTTAGAGTATCGGTTAGGACAATTTACAGACTCTCTGTTGTCTGGAAACTTATTCTTTTTATGTGACTTTGAAGGACCTATGGAACTACACTTGCTTTTGCCTTCTTTTAAGGATACACATCTTTTTAATCTTATTTAAAGTGAGGAGTTCCTCCTCTCTTCTCTTTTCCTTGTATGAGGTCCTGTCCATAAGCTCTTCCTGTTGTGCGCAATGGAGATCCATCAGTTTGTCTGGTCAACTCCTGTCCATGCTCCTTCACTAATTCTTGAATGTTTTTTTCATTCAACTTTAGTCCTATGGTCTTTCCTGAGGGCACAATCTCTTTGTCAACTGTTGGCTTCTGTTCATCAGCTAATACCTTGGAGTCACATTCAATAATGCAATCAGCTCGCGGTTTTCTCCTAGCAGAATTAAGAGTTCCTTCTGGTGATCCCATCCCAGGCTATATTGAAGATCTTGATGCAGTGTACGACTATGAAAATGTGACTATTAAAATGTGTTTTTCGAAACTGCCGGGTATGGGGGGGGGGGGGTAAAGTGTTCCTTCAGTTGAATATATCGTTGAAATAAGAGTTTTGGTATAAAGCATTTTGAAAATAGAAATTGCATATTGGTCGGAAATTACCGGAGGCTGCAGGTAAGAATATTACCCATAATTCAACAGTATGTGTATGGGTGAAAATGAAAAACAAATGGTTAATTTGTGATAAGGGAAACTGATAAACAAAGAGCAATATTTTTACTTTTAATGTGAATCATGGCTTGTATATAGAATCAAAATTTGTCCAAAGTTTTTGCTCATCAATTGAATTGCTCGTTAACCAAAGTTCGACTGTGTATCATTTTTTAAGAATTAACTTAGTGTAATGAAATAGAAATTATTCCAATTTTTAGACTTAGTGTTAGCAATGGATATTTCATTTTTTTTTAACTGCAGAATTCGATATTGCATTTTGCACTGTATATGTCCACCAAATTTGGTTTTGTTTTGTCTGATACATTCCTTGCTAGAGGGCTTCTAACATTATATTATCAAACCCCTTATATACATTTATAACATGACAATGTAATGATGGTATGAGACTATAATTCCAATACTAATTTATGTTGTCAGGCTTCCACATCATCACCACCATGTCATAGTTTTTCATGTGGCATAATTTTGCTATAGTTCATGAAAAGATTTATACTGCGTAGTTTCAAAAATCAGGGTGTAACACAGTTTGCTCGTCAAGCGTTTTGTGAGATTTCAAAAACATATGAAATTGATGGGTTTTTTTTTTTTCAAATATGGTGAGTTTTGTTTGTTTTTCCTCTATTTGTATGCGAACAGAAAAGTTTCAAAGTACGGTACTGTGTAATTATTCTATGATTGGGGTTTTTAATCTCTCTGATGAATGATGTAAATGTTTTGTATATGGGAGAAAGTTTTTTCCGTAATGATTCATTATTTGAGGTGGGCATCGTTTAACACTGAATAACAGTGCAGCAAATGTTAACTTTTTTTCCCCAGTTTTTCTGATCTAGTCAAACATTGCATTGATTATACAGTCAGACCCGCTTATGCCATAGTTTCACTTATTTCCATGTGATTTTAAAATTGCTTATCTATGTTACTTTGATCGCTCATAGCAAACAACCTATTCAGGAGAAGTATTTGTTCAAGAAATGTTTTGATCGTTTTTCAATCAAACGTCATTATTATTGTCTTGCAAGCAGTTTCCGGGGTATTTTGCCATGGTCTAAGGAATTTTCTTCCTAACGTATCACCCTCATCTGCGACAGGCATCTTCTGAGTTTACGTAGATTTTGGCAGCAAGTGAGAAAGGTTTCGTACTCCTCGCTTGGTGTCAAAATCTACTTTATCTTAGAAGATGCTTGCCACAGACATATAGATAGGAAGGAAATCCCTTAGGTCATGGCCTAATAGCCCGGAAACCATTTGCAAGTCATTGAACACCGGCCGTGAAATCCTGAGACAGTACATCGTTATTCATATTTTCTCTCATTCAGTTCTTCCTAATTTTATTTGCAAATCTACAGAGCCTCCCTTAGGAGTGCGCAACAGGTGCGGCCGCACCGGGCCCTGCAAAATCTTATTTTACCTCAAGCTTTTCTTTTTTTTAAATCCTATTTCACTATTGACAATATTGGTACAGAAAACCTCATAAGGGTCCTTCCTTAAGAATCTTTCCGTTGAAGCATTTGCCAAGTTAAATTTGAACTAAACTTTTTTACTGTTCTATAATATTTTATTCTCATTTATGTGTTTGTAACGAAAAATATATATATGTAATGAACGGAAGTAAGGTGCTTTGCATCAGTCCGGGGCTGTGAGCGGTTCTATCTATATATGTAATGAAATTCACGTATCATGCATGTAAAATACACATTTTTTTTGGCTGAACATATCCCGGTATGGATTTAGCAAACAATTGCGTTGCTTTCTTGGTTGTAAGCGGGTCTGACTGTACAACGAAGTATTCGTTTTGAGGGAGAATGAAATGAGCGTCGGTTTATATTTTGATGCATTGAAGAAAAAAAATGTTAAGTTGTATTTGATGTAATGTTTTTGTTCCTTTGAAGACAAAAATAAATTTTTTAGTATTAATTATTATTATTTTTTTTTGATGGAAAAACATGATTTGTGCAACAAATCATGTGGCAAAAAATGTCTGATCATATTACATACACACACTACTGCTGATACGTTTAAAATGCAAAAAAACACCTTTTTTTTTTCTCCCGGTGAACATTTCTTGGTAAAATCACTCTCTAAATACGGAATGGATGAAAACATTTTTTCGTAAATTTGTTCCAATGTGACTTTGAAAATCGATTTATGAACTGTCAACATCCGCGGGGGAAAAGTGTGGATCACCTTTAAGAACACTGTGTTCGATCACTGTTTTATAAAAGATGTTGGCTCGATATATGTGAATGTTTGTAAGGGGACATTCGAGTATTACATAAGCAGATTTTCAGCCATTTTTGACCCTCCCTCCCTCCCAGCAGCTTAGAATATTTCATATCTTCAAAAAGGGGTGGTTTATGACATAAGCAACCTTCAAACCCCCCTCGACACTGATGTAATACTTGAATGACCCCTAATGTATGTTTCCGCGAAAGCACGAAGTCGGTCAATTTCCGGATTTCGGGCTTTAGCCAGCCAGTTTGCGAAATAGCTGGAGATCTCGGCCAATTTGCGGTTTTTTTTTGTGTGATAATTATCCATTCGTAATTATGGTTATCTGTGGCAACCACTTTTGGCCAATGTCTGAAATTCTGTGTAATTTCGGAAGTTGGCCGGGTTAACTGACGATTATTGGCAGGGCCGCAACTGGATACTTGGTTAGCCGGGGCAACCACTCATTTAGGCATCCCCCCCCCCGTAATGCTGAAGGATAGGTTGAATGGTTGAATTTGTGCCCCCTTTTGTAATGCGCCTGGTGCACCAGACTCGCCTGCTCCCCCCCCCCCCCCACACTAGTTGCGGCCCTGCCTATTGGTAATATTATGGCCATTATAAGATTCAATGGTTCCTCCTTGGAGTGTTGGTACAGTTTTATCGCATCAACAGTTTGTCGTAGTGGTATGGTTATAATTTTAAAAATTCTCAAAATATCACCAAAAATCACCCTGTACGAGTTTTGAGGATCAAAATACAGTGTACACAAAGTAAAAAAATATAAATTTTTATACGATTCTCCCCCCCCCCCCTCTAACTTCCAACTAGGCAGTTGTTGCTCTTTCTTTTCTGAGCCCAACAAACAAATCACATGTTTTTAACTGCATTATTCCCCGAGATATTTAAATTCAAAAATGGGAGACAGGTCCGGGCTCAGGAGAATTTCGCTGCCCAATGCAAAAAAAAAAAAAAACATGTTTGCCGCTCCCTCTAAAAACATTTTATGTAGTTGTTCCCGACTTACAAACTTTTCGAGTTGCGAACATAAATCTTGGAGGGGAATTTTTTTTCAGAGAGAACGCATTTTATTACACTAATTTTTTTCATTATTTCAGGAACGCGTTGATAGTGTGGATCGTAATCAAACACGATCCATTGAGAGGGAATGACATTTAAATTAATTTTTAAATATTCATAAATTATTAATGGTAATTAGCGTGTGGTCCACATGCTGACATCGTGGCTCGAATCATATTGAACAGAAAGAAATAATTTCAGCATTAATAAAAAAAGAAACAAATCCAGAATTGATGAAAGCAATTATTTCAGAAGTAATGAAAGAAATGATAATTAATAAAGGAAATAAAATTTCAGAATTAATGAAAGAATATTCAAAAAATAATGAAGGAAAATCCAGAATTGATGAAGGAAAATTCAAAAAATAATGAAGGAAAATCCAGAATTGATGAAGGAAAATTCAAGAAATATGATGAAAGAAATGAGATTCCGGCATTAAATAAAAATAATTTAATCTTTTTTCACCTTTAGATGAGTTCTTTATCCTTTTTTTGATCTTTAAAACCCAATATTTAGACACCGAACTGTACATTTCTATCGAAAAATTGCCAGGCGGGAAGTTTGTTTTGACCGAGTCCCGTAATTTCCTTGCATTTGATGTCGCTGCAGTCGCGGCGGCTGGATGCTCCCTCCAGTAATAAGTCCGACCCATCGATCTTATATTACTATAATATAAGCTCGATGGTTCGACCAGTAATGTCGTCTGCTTCTCTCCTGATTACTTGTTTCGTGCGTCTCCTTGTGTCCTGAAAAAATTACTGAACTGGCAGTTTGAAGTTTCAGTTCTGTTTGTGAGCTGAGCTTGTAGGGAACCGTACAAACCGTCTTGTCTGTCGTCTGCTCATTAAGAGGCTCTTTGTTTTGGACGTCTCCTTATGCTCAAATAAAATAACCGAACTTATAGTTTGAATTTCCAGTTCAGTTCACGAGCTTTGTTTATAAGGAGCTGAGCGGAATAAAGAATATAGTTTTTTTACTTTGAACTTCATCATCATCACCGCATGAGTCGTTTTTAAATTTGACATTAGATGGCAGCACATTACTATAAAGTGCAGTATGGAAAAATTCACTTTTTACGATCTTACCTGTCTGCTTGTGTGGAGGAACTTTGTGTTGGATGTCTCTTTGGGTCTTGAAAAAATTACTGAGCTGGAATTTTGATCTTTCAGGTTAGTTTATAAGCTTTGTTTATAAGGAGCGTAGCTGAATGAAGAATTTAGTTTTTATACCTGAGCTACGTCATCACCATATAAGGCACTTTTGATTTTAAAAGTAGAAAGTAGGTAGCAGCACCAACAATATTTTTAAAAATGAATTTCTTAAAGTATTCTAGAGTATTAAATTAATTTTAATTCCCTTTTAAAACTGTTAGTGCCATTGTGAATTCGCGGCAAATGCTACAAGGCAAAAAAAAAAAAAAAAAAACTATTATTGGCGGACGGCGTAACATTTCGAGTCACCCGGTATGTACGGATTTTGTCATTGCGTAACGCAGTGACAAAACTGTTCATGTGAACATAATAATGATTGATTATCAGGATTTCAAGCCCATCGGAAAATTTAAATAAGGGGCCATTTAAGTATTACGAAAGCAGATTTTCAGCCATTTTTGACCCTCTCTCTCCCCCCCCCCCCGTCAGCAAAATTCAGCAAAACACTGACCTCCCCCCCTCCCCCGTCAGCAAAATTTCGTCAGCAGCTTAGAATATTTCATATCTTCAAAAAGGGGTGGTTGATGACGTAAACAACCTTCAACCCCCCCCCCTTATCATCAAAAGTCAGCAAATCCGAAACCCCCTCCCTCCCTCGATGCTGACGTAATACTTGAATGACCCCTAATCAGATTTTGAAATTAGAAAATTATCAATTTGTTGACTTCAATTTCGATACGGTGAAAATCTTATATTTCGTTGGATGACAAGTTACCTTCAAGTGGCTTTTTGGTTCGTAATATGGCCGCTCTCTCGCATGCGGACGAAGAAACGTGCGTGTTGGCTTAAACACAACACAATATTTCACATAATAGTCCGTACTATATTTAATATACAAGACGCATAGGTAACGGGGCATATGGCATTTTACTGGCGAACCATTGGTCCTAGACGCATACTTCCAGTTGGAAAAAGTACCCGAATAATGTGTAGTACTCAGATATTTGTGATTCATGTTGCCAGGGGTTACAGAGTCATTAAAATAAAAATGTGAACTTTTTATGTGGACATCCTGTGCCCCAAAACCCAATTGGAAAGTTGTTTCCCGGTCTCCAACAAAAAAATTCATCGTTTCTAAGTGCAATATTCACTGAGATATTCGAAGAACGTTCAACGAGTATTAAATACGGGGAAACCATTTTATCTGTTTCTGTTTTTTCCCAAATTTCCTCAATTTTTCGAATTCGCATATCTCGGTGAATATTGCACTTAGAAACGTGAAATTATTTTAGTTGCCATCGGAAAAGACAGAGCAACAACTTCTTAATTGGGTTCTTTGGCACACGGGGATGGTATAAAAAGATTTTTTTTATTTTATTTTATAACTATACAACCCCCTTACAACATGAATGACATATCTGAGTTGGACACGTGATTTGGATACTTTTTCTAGTTGGGTATGTCTTTAAGACTAACGACTCGCAAGTAGTGCCATACGCCCTGTTGCCCATGCAGTCTGCATATACACGTAAAAAAATAGTTTGAGACGAAATACAGTCGACTCTCATTTTAACGAATACCGTTATAACGGAAAAAATATCGTTTTAACGAAAATTTCTAATCCCCGCGGATAAGTTTACATAGGAACAATATAAAAATCTGAAATTTAACGAAATTTCTTTAATAGTCCGGTCTCTTAGAGTTCATTATAAAGGGGGTTTGACTGTATTCCCACCAAAAAAAAAAATCTGATATTTTTGCAATTTGATCTGAAAACAGTCCTTTTAATAATGATTATGTCATTTTACTTTTATAGATTTAAGAAGGAAACAAAAGGAAGAAAGGGTGGGGGAGAAAAAGAGAAAATGGCCAAGGGGGGCTCGGTTGTGCGTAAATGCCTTGAAATTCCACTTGTGTGCAAGGGGATTCGGGCCTCACTCTCAGTTTTATGACAAAATTTCACATTTATGAGACGTTTGACTACGGGCACGAGATTAATCTCTATATACACTGCTGGCCACCCAAATTGCAACACCAAGAAAGACAAGAGATATCGCAACAATATTTATTTTGTAGATAACATGTTGACCAAGCATCAAATGATTAAATTTATAGACTTCTGTGAAGTGTGGTTCCTGCCAAAATCAGTAGCCAGAGTAGCCGCCATTGTTGGGGATCACCGCTGCCACACGCCTCGGCATTGATTCAAAGAGACTTTGGATGTGTTCTTGGGGTACAGCAGACCAAGCAGCTTCCATGCGTTGCCAAAGTTGATCTGGTGTGGCAGCTGGGGATGTAATCTGGGTCAATCGTTGAGCAACCATGGACCACATGTTTTCTATCGGCGAAAGATCCGGAGAGCGAGCTGGCCAGGGAAGCAATTCAATCTGGCGATTGACGAAGAACCTTTGGACAATGCGTGCCACGTGTGGTCGCGCATTATCCTGTTGAAATATGGCTGTGGGCAAGCCCTGAAGGTAAGGAAGGACAACTGGCTCCAACACCTCGGAGATGTAGCGCTGGCTTTTTAAAGTACCGGCAATGCGTACTAGAGGAGTGCGAGAGTGATATCCAATACCGCCCCATACCATAATACCCGGTGCAGGACCAGTGTGGCGGTGCATAACGCAGCTGTTCAGCATCCTCTCTCCACGGTGTCTCCAGAGTCGAATCCGACCATCGTGGTGTTGCAGACAGAAGCGTGACTCGTCAGTAAAGACAATTTCATTCCATTGTGCCGTCCACATCCTTCTTTCATCGCACCATTGGCGGCGGAGACGTCTGTGGTTCTGCGTCAAGGGTAGACGAAGCAATGGACGTCTTGCGGACAGACCACTCTGCTGTAAACGGCGTCGAATGGTACGCGCAGACACTGGATGATGCGGTACAGACTGAATGTGCTGTGCTATGGTTCGTGATGTGACTGAGCGATCCGTCACTGCCATACGCACAATACGCCTGTCATCACGTGAAGTGGTGCACTGAGGTGGATGCGATCGAACACGTCGGTCCATCGTACCCTCCTGCATCCAACGATCACACATCCGCGTTACAGTTGTTTGGTTTCGTCCAACACTACTACCGATTTCCCTGAAAGATAATCCACAATCTCGGTAGGCCACTATCCTTCCTCTGTCGAACTCGGATACTTGATCAAAAGATGATCGCTGTTTTCTACGAGGCATAATTGATCATTTTTTTGAAAAAACCACAAGAAAGACACAATTGCCGTACTTCAAATCGTCGAAATCTCCAAGCCTTAAATAGCGCTTTGAAGTGGCGCCACAGGCGCGCGTGATGTGCGTCTGCGCTGAAATTCTAATCATTTGTATATCTCACCTCCACTAATGCATGTTGTAAATTTCATATTATTTGCATGATTCCTTCAGGGTGTTGCATTTACGGTGGCCAGCAGTGTATATAGCTTTCAATATTAAAATATTTCATTTATACGAAGCACAATTCCAATTATTTGGCATTTTCATTTTGACTCGAACTCCAAATCTTTGGCATTTAGACATCATTTCCAACTATCAAATCCAAGCAGTTTTTGCAGATTGCGAAAAATGCGTCGCTGAATTGGTTTTGCATGCGTATTATCAACACGGAAAACCACGAATTTTAGGTTGAAAGATACAAAGATACGCATTGAGCCGGTTATGGACATTTCAAAGTGAAGACTTACGTGAGAATTTATTACACGTTTCTGAGAAATCAGCAGATGCAGTGAGTCTCAAATAAAAACATTTAAATTGCTTTAAATGTAGTCATACGCCATTTTAGAATTTTTTTTTTCTAATGTCCGCAACATTGTTCTTACAGGATAGGAAAATTGCATTGAAATTATTTGGGATGTTGCTGGCCAGCAGCAGGCTTGCGTAGTAGGGCAGTTCAGGGGCGTAGCCAGAAATTTCGTTCGTGGGGGGACCACTTCCATTTCGGGGGGGGGGGGGCAAAGTGACAGAACAATGGATTTGGCCATCTTTCCCTTTTTTCGGTCATTTTCTCACATTTCGGGGGCAGTTAATAGGAAGCATTACAGTATAGATTAAAAAACCTTTAAAGATGTGGTGTCAATCTTAGTCCTACCAAGTCCCAATACATTATCTGCTTGGATTGCATATAGACACCAATCAGCAAACCAAATGACGTTAAGATTGTCTTAAATATGTTTAAAATCACGTTTTTCCTGTTAAATTGAAATGAATGGCATATGAACACTCGCGATTTTGAAACAACAGCAAATTTATGCAATTACAGTTTCTTAAGTTATACAGCAATATAGTTTTAAAAAATTTAATTTCGCGGGTATTTTTCCTCATGTATGATTTGGTCTCTTGCAGTCAGCGCCGTCTTAACGCATGGGCCCACCCGGGCATGGCCCGGGGGCCTCAAGAGAAGAGCGCCTCAGAAAAACGAGAAGTAGTTGAATTTGTCGAGAATTTTCTAGGAAAAGTCACTTGGCTCGGGGGACCATGATGTCCTTAAGGGCACTTTCACACGGAGCGGATGCGGGTCCGGAAGAAGTTTTAACAATTGGAATATACTGCGCCTTTCAGACGAGCCGAAAAATCTCCGCACCTAGGAAATGTTCATGCGGGTCCGGACGTCGTCCGCATGTGTCAAAACCTAAGTGCGGGCTCCGCATCCGCACATAGAAGTTTTGACAATAGGTTTATTCGGGGCTATTCAGACGATGCGGATGCGGAGCGAATTCGTCCGCATCTTTGGCTACTTTTTGAAGGTGATTTTTCACGGAATTTTTTTAATTATTTGCCATAAATACCCTTAAAAACACCATATGATGATCCCTGCTCATTAATATAATGTACCTACATACGTGTATAACTTCGTTTCCTTCTGAGATTGAGATATAGCAACTTTAACTGCCTTTTGTCCATATTTCACAATTTTATACAATAAAACCTGCCAACAAGGGCCACTGACGGGACCAAAATTATAAGCCGTTCAGTTCATTACGAATATTTAATTGACTACATACTTTAATAACTTTAAAATTTAATTTAAAAATTTTAATTTTTTTCTTTTTAAATTTTTAAAATTATTTAAAAATATGAATATCTGAAATATTATTTTAAATATTTGTTATTTTTTTAAATTTTTAATCTGTTAATTTTTTTAAACTTTAAAAAAAATACTTTTATTAAACAACGTTATCCCCGTACGACGTTCACTCAGGGCCAGATTAAGTCGTTTGAAGACCCTAGCACTTGAATATTTTTGGTGGTTCCCCCGATACCTACAAGTATATTTTACTCAATATTCAGTCTATAAACTTAAAAAATGAAATTTTATATTTCAGAAATGACTAATCTAAGGATGGGATTTCACTATAAAAGGTTTATGAAAGTTATTTTATAAAACTTGAAAAAAGCAACTAATAAATTTATTGGTTGCATTTGCTCTAATGCAACCGATAAATTTATTAGTTGCTTTTTTTTAAATAATTGTTATAAAATTTTTATAGTGTAATCCGGCCGGGATTATACTATAAAGTTTTATAAAAGAACTTTTATGAAAGTTGAAAAATTCAACCAAAGGCGCATCGGTTGCATTCCAGAAAATGCAACCGGTGCACATACGCACACACATTTTGCATTCAAAAAATTCAACCAATAAGATAATATTGGTTGAATTTTTCACGTTTTATCAAAGAGCTTTTACAAAACTTTTATAGTGTAATCCCGGCCTAAGGCTGGTATTACACTATAAAACTTGAAAAATGTAATCAATAAACACATCTGTTACATTCGAGCGAACTTAACTGATCGGCCTATCGGTTGCATTTTTCAAGTTTTATAAACTAACTTTTATAAAACTTTTATACTGTAATCCCGGCCTAAGACAGAATTGTGATGTGAATATTTCTAAGCACAGACATTTTGAACGTCCCCACCCCTCCCCTTTTTTTCTACTTGCAAATTCTTTGATATCTCCTGAATTTTTTTTTTAGGAACATATTAGTTTCGGATGTTTTTGGATTGGATTTTTCGAACATTGGATGTTTTTGGATTGGATTTTTCGAACATTGGATGTTTTTGGAATTTTTCTTTCATATTTTTCCGGAAAGACAGATTTGTTTTCAAAATCTTTTGAAAATATTTTAAGACATTTTCTCCCATCGACTACTTGTGAGGATCGGAATGAAGATATCTTTATTCCCATATTCTATGTGGCTCTAGACTAAACCACCAAAGAATACCTCTAGGCTGCATATGGGCACTGAATCAGGGGTGAAGGAGAAAAACAGTTACAAAAATTGCGAAAAAATAGTTTTTATGCACGAATTTCAACCTAAAGATGCGGGCGAAACACCCGCATCTTCAGTGCTCGTGTGAAAGGGTATGCGGACCCGCTTCCGCATCCGCATCCGCGTCCGCATCCGCATCCGCTCCGTGTGAAAGGGGCCTAAGACGGCCCCGCTTGCAGTTCGTTATAATTGAATTCGACTTTATTTCTTTTCAGTAGAGGCAATCGGTGTTGGCACACCCCTCCTCAAAAATTCATAAAAAAATACCCCAGAGCAATCGTTCTTTATTCGATTTTTACAAATATATTCCCCCCATCAGACCACTCAGGTTTAGATGCGTCGCGAGTTCGATACCCGGTTCGTCCTTGTCAGAAAACTTTCCTGACACAGGGGTACAACAAAAAATGGCGACTTGACCGCAGCAAAAAATTGCTACCACACGGAGTCCCCCATCGAGGGGGTTAGCGCACCAACCTCTCGGTGAGTATAAAAAACAAGCCTGCCGTTCGGAATCGGCAATTAATTGTAGGTCCCGGTATAATTAGCCCTCGTGTGAAGAAAATGACCGTGGTGCGACAAAAATGATCAATGATCAGACCACTCAGTGCTGGCTGAAGATAGCTTCGTGCTAAACTAGATGGCTATCCGTCTGTAATTGCATGAAAATGATGGGTTTTTTACAAGCTTTCATTTTTCACCCATCTACTTCTTGGATTGCATTTACTACCAGCACTCAAAAGAATGTCAATGAATGGTCAACAAATCTTTGTCTGCTTTCTTTATGGCAGCCCTCTTTGAATGAAAAGTCTTCGAACACACACAACTTTCTGTCTTTACAGTTACTCCATTTTGCTTTAAACATCTTCTATAGTTTGTGTCAGGGCCTACTGTTACCCCCCAAGTCGTAAACCCACCGAGATTACATGCAACGCTTTTTTTATTTCCTTCCTCATGTTAATGTTACTTGAATAGCGGAAAAATTGCGAAAAATATATTCTATGCATTTTTTGTTTGAAATTAAATTTTTTTTAGTCGGAGTGACTAAAAAAATTTAATTCCACAAACTTCTTCGTGGACCCCGCATCAGTAGCCGTGGCTCCCCTTTTGCCAGATTTTCATCCGTGGCCCCCCTGGAATGTCCTATGGCCCCCCTGAGGTCATATGTCCCCCGGTTGAGAACCTCTGACCTAGAGTATGTGGAGAGCATGTGAGTGACCAAAAATAGTGAGCAGTAATAAGATAGACTAAAACAATGACGTACAGAGTAATGGACCGAGTCGGCGAATGACCAAAAGAGCGACCTAGAGATTTCACGGGAATGGGAGAGACCTAGAGAGTGTGTAAGCATAGGAGTGACCAAAAGAGTAACCTTGAGAGTGTGTAAGCATTTATAAGAGTGACCTAGAGAGCGTGGGACCAAGTCAGTGAAAGACAAAAATATTGACCAAAAGAATGTGACCAAGGAAGTGTGCAACTACGGTGAGTGATAGAAAGAGTGACTTTAGAGACAGAGGCGTATTCTCGAGTTAAGGGAAGACATATAGGGATTGTGTCAGGGAGTGAGGGACCTAGAGACACCTACAGCCTGTATAAATCAGGGTGGTTAATTTGAGGGATGAGTGATCAAGAAAACTAATTAAGCAAATAAGACAGATAACATATTTTTACTGGCTAAACCAACAAACACCTCTGACATCATTCGCAGGGTCCCCAATTTCTGCTTTGCTCATGGTCCCCCCCAGATCAGTTAGGCTCTGCTAGCGGTGTCTTGTCTGAATTGATACGTGCAGGGAGGGAGACGAGCAGCGCCTCAATCAAATGATCATAGATAGACACAAAATATTTTTGTAAAAGATATTTGCATAAGTCCAGGGTGGGATAAGAGGGTTCTCAAAAAATATGTTCTCCTTCCCGAACTAAACGACACTGCACAGTGACGGAATGTGAAACTTTTATATTGATTAATTGAAAAAGAAATTGCGAACACAGTATTTTGTTCAGGAGCACCAAAAAAAAACCCCAAAAAAACACACACACACACACAAAATAAGTAATGCACCACTGTATGCGGTGAATCTCAACACGCAAAGCACCATCATCGCAACAAGCAAAATCAGCAATGCACTGCAATCAGCGAAGCATCGCAATAAGCAATTCACCACAATACGCAGTACAGTAAAATACGCAATACGGACTGCATTATAATATAAGCAAGCAATACAGCATGCGACGTACAATAAAGCTCAATAAAGCTCAAATACTACCACTATATGCAGTGCACCACAATGAGAAATACAGCACAAAATGCAATGCACCATCGGCAATACAGCAAAACAAGTAGTCAGTAGTGCAACATGATAAAGAATGCACCACAATACGTAATACAGCAAAATAAGTAGTGCATCATGATAAGGAATGCACCAAAATACGCAATACAACACAATACGCGATGCATGGCAATAAGCAAAGTATCATAATATACAATGAACCACAATACATAACAATAAGCACTGCATTACGATAAGCGAAACAGCACAATGTGAAAGAGTACGCAATGTATCGCAGTAAGCAAAGCACCACAATACGCAATGGATCACAATACGCAATAAGCATTGCGTTGCTATTGGAAATTACAGCATGCGATGCACTACAATGTGGAATGCGTCACTATTTTCAGTACGCCGCAATAAGCCATAACCCCCCAATACGCAATAAGCACTCGTTAAAATAAGCAATACAGCACTCGATGCCCTACAATACGCAATGCATTAAAATCAGTAATGCACCACTATTTGCAGTGCATAAGCAATACAGTATAATATGCAATCCACCGCAATAGGCAATACCGATGTATCGCATTAAACAAAGCACAATAAAGCATTAAGCAATGCACCACATTACGCCGTAAGCACTGCATTACAGTAAGCAATACAGCACTTATACACTACTATATGTAATGCAAAACAATACGCAACCAGCAAAATCAGCAATGCACTGCAATCAGCGAAGCATCGCAATAAGCAATTCCCCACAATACGCAATACAACAAAATACGCAATACGAACTGCATTATAATAAATAAGCAAGCAATACAGCATACGATGCACTAAAACCAGCATTGTGCCACTGTTTGCTGGTACACCAAAAATAGCAGTGCACCGCAATAAGCAATAAAGCACAATAGCAATAACCAGTGCATTGTATCAAGCAATACAGCACGCGATGCACTAAAATACGTGATGCATAACAATAGCAAAGCACCACAATCAGCAATGCACCATATTGCAGTGCACCACAGTAAGCAATACTGCATAATAAGCGGTAGGCGCGACATTATAATAAGCAATACGGCACACGACGTACTAAATTAAGTAATGCATAACAATACGCAATGCACCACAATACGCAATGCGCCACAATAAGCAATGCACCACAATACGCAATGTACCACAATACGCAATGTACCACAATCAGCGATGCACCACAATACGTAATACACAACAATACGCAATACGTACTAAATTATAATAAGCAATAAAGCACGCGATGGACTACAACACGTAATGCATAACAATACGCAAAACACACCACAATAGTACAGTTCAATACGCAATGCAGCACTATACATCGCAATAATCTCCACAATGCGCCACAACAACTGAAATACGATAAGAAAACGATGCACTATAATCAGCGATGCTCAACTATTTGCACTGCACCACGATAAGCAATACAGCCCAGTACGCAATAAGCACTGCATTGCAATGAGAAATACAGCACACGGTGCACTATAATGCATAATGCATAACAATACGCAACACACCACAATAAGCGATGCAGCACGATACGCAATACGCACTGCATTATAATAAGTAATACAGCACGTGATGCACTGCAATACGCAATGAACCAAAAATAGCAGTGTACCACTATTTACAGTGCACCGCAATACAGCATAAAACGTAATTCACCGCAATACGCGATGTATCGCAATAAACGAAGCACCATAATATACGCAAAAATTAAAAGCACTGCATTACTGCGTTACAATAATATGCATTTACGGATGCGAAGCAATGCGCAATGCACTACAATAAGAAATACGGCAATAAAACACGCAATACACACACACCATCGGTGATTCAGTACAATAAGCAATGCACCAACCATCATAGGCAATACAGCACAATAAGTAGTGCACCCTATCTATTCAGGGCACCGCGAAAAGCAATGCACCACTATATTCAGGGCACCACATTAAGCAATACAACACTTAATGCACCACCATCGGCAATACATCACTTAATGCACCACCATCGGCAATACATCACTTAATGCACCACCATCGGCAATACATCACTTAATGCACCACCATCGGCAATACATCACAATAATTAGTGCACCACGATATTCAAAGTTCCGCAATAAGCAATGCACCACTATATTCGGTGCACCACATTAAATAATATACCACCATCGCGATAAGCAAAACCACACAATGCGTAATGTGGCAATACAGAACAATAAGAAATACACCTCCACCATAGGCAATACAGGACAAAAAGCAATGCATCAAAATACCCAAGAAAACCTCAATATACCATAAGCAATGCATTCGAATAAGCAATATGGCGTTATGCACTGAAATACGTAATGCTTAACAATGAGCAATTGACTAATATTTACAGTGCACCAAAATAGTCATTCAATTGCCAGTTTCCGACTCTGATTTCGATAAGTAATAAACTGTCATCATATATACAGCATAATACTCGATGCACTGCAATGCATACGTTATACACAAGAATAGACGATACACAATAAGTAACGCACCACTATATGCAGTGCATCACAATAAGGAATGCACCACTATACGCGGCGAATTTCACCACACAAAGCACCATCATCGGCAATAAAACAAATACTACCAATATATACAGTGCACAACAATGAGAAATACAGCACAAAACGCAATACACCACCATCGGCAATACAGCAAAATAAGTAGTGCACCATGCACAAAACGCAATACAGCACAATACGCGATGCATCACAATAGGCAAAGTATTATAATATGCAATGCACCACAATACATAATAATAATCATTGCATTACGATAAGCAAAAGCACTAAGACGCTACACAAACTAATCACAAAATAAGCAATGCAGCACCGAAATACAGCACAATACGCGATGCATCGTAATTAGCAAATAAGCTTAATCCGCAATCAGCCATAATATACCATAAGCACTGCATTACAATAAGCAATATAGCATTCAGTGCAATACAGCACGCGATGCACCTCGCAATTAGCAATGCACCGTTATTTGCAGTGCACCACAATAAGCAAATACCTAAAAAGTAGTATTGGTACGTACCAGTTTGAGTTCATTTCCTTGTATTTGTGACAGACAACAAACTGTTCGCAGTGGCATCTAGCGAGTCTTTATATGCCATGACATCATCATAAGCTGTGAAAAATATATTGGGCTTTTTCTACATTTTAGGGCTTGATAGACGGTCAGATTCGTTTACTTGTATTTGTTACAGACAACTTGCTGTTTGCAGTGACATCTAACGAGTCTTTATATGCTAAGACATTCTCATAAGCTGAGAGAAGTGTATTGGCTTTTATTATATTATAGGCATTGGTAGAATGTCGATTTGTTTACTTATATTTGTTACAGACAACTAACTGTTTGCAGTGACATCTAACGAGTCTTTATATGCTAAGACATCATAAGTTGAGAGAAGTATATTGGGCTTTTATTATGTTATAGGCATTGGTGGAATGTCGATTTGTTTAATTATATTTGTTACAGACAACTAACTGTTTGTAGTGACATCTAACGAGTCTTTATATGCTAAGACATCATAAGTTGAGAGAAGTGTATTGGGCTTTTATTATGTTATAGGCATTGGTAAAATGTCGATTTGTTTACTTATATTTGTTACAGACAACTAACTGTTTGTAGTGACATCTAACGAGTCTTTATACGCAAGCAAAGTGCTTGCGTTGCTTCTTGCGACAGAGCCTGGGTGTCTCGCGGTGTCTCGCGGGCTTTTATTATGTTATAGGCATTGGTAAAATGTCGATTTGTTTACTTATATTTGTTACAGACAACTAACTGTTCGTAGTGACATCTAACGAGTCTTTATGTGCTGAAGTGTCATCATTAGTAGACTGACCATATTTGCTCGAGAGAAATACAGTAAACTTAAGCTCATAAATACGGAATAACGCAAATTATCGCCAAAATTGGTGTTAGAAATAAACATATTTGCCAAATCGTGCTAAAATCATAGAAAAGTCCGGGGGATTGCACATATACCTTCATGGGGAAGTTAAAAGGTTTCATTTCCAGGGGCCCTTGATGGATCTCATTGATTTCTTGCTGCTTTAACATTGAAAAATTTGCGAAAGCGGAAGGCCAAGATATACACGGTCTGGGGGCCTCCATAAAATTTGCGAATTCGGTCAAGCGTAATTGAGTGCGGGCCTGGATATTTTCGTTGGTAAAATGAATACAAATGAACACTTGCCGTGGCCCTCACAGGGGTATACCCGATAAGCTTCCAAGTCAGGGGTCCTGTTTCATTTTGGGGCCCCTGTATGAATCTCATTCTTTTCTGTTGTTTAATCTTGTAGAATTTGCAACAGCGGAAGTCCGAGATAAATCTAGTATAGGTCCCCCACTAAAAATCTGCGTATTGGGTCCCCGCTACTCGATAAGGGGCCCCCGATTTTATTCGTTGTAAAATTGATAAAAACGAAAAACTTTCGTGGCCACTCCCAGGGGGGATGTCCGACAAGCCGATGTCCGATTAAGGCCCCATGGAATAGTTGACAGATTGCATTTTGGGGCCCCTGGATGAATCTCATTGATTTTTTTTGTTTTTTGCGACATCAGTAGACCGAGATAAAGCCAGTCTGGGGCCCCACTAAAAGTTTGCGAATTGGTGTCCCGGGTAATTGTTTGGGGCCCTCTATTTTATTCGTTGGTAAAATAAATACCAAAGAAAATTTTTCAAGGCACTCGCAGCAGGGAATGACCAACAAGCTTCCGAGGCCCCATGTTTACAGGTTTCATTTTGGGGCCCTGGATGAATCTCATGCTTTTCTGTTGTTTGACATTGTAGAATTTGCAACAGCGGAAGCCCGAGATAAAGCCAGTCTGGGGCCCCTGTAAAGTTATATGAATTGTTGGTGGGGTAATTGGTTGGGGCCCCTGGTTTTTATTCGTTGGTAAAATGAATACAAATGCAAATTTTTCATGGCAATCGCAGCGAGGGATGTCCGACAAGCTTCCAAGTCGGGGGCCTCATGATTACCGGTTTCAAATTTGGGTGCCCAGGATGAATATCATTCTTTTCTGTTGTTTAACATTGTAGAATTTGCAACAGCGGAAGCTCGAGACAAATTCAATCTGGGTCCCCCACTAAAAATCTGCGTATTGGGTCCCCGCTACTCGATAAGGGGCCCTCGATTTAATTCGTTGTAAAATTGATAAAAATGAAAAATTTTCGTGTCTCCTCACAGGGAAGAATGTCCGACAAGGCTCCAAGTCGGAAAAGTTGACAGGTTTCATTTCGGGTGTCCCTGGATGAATCTGATTGATTTTTGTTGTGTTTAATATTGTAAAATTTTCAACACATCGGTAGCCGAGATAAATACAGTCAGGGGCCCCACTAAAATTCAGCGAATTGGAGTCTGGGTAAACCAGAAAACTTCCCCATGGCGAAGTTTTCTGGTTTTACTTGATGAATCACATTTGCTTTTTGTTGCTTTATCATTGTAGAATTCGCTTCTACAGTAAGCTGGTGCTTTCACATGTCCCTTCCCATACTACGCTGATGAAGTCGGACGAAATAAACAAGATATGTTGTGAAGGGAAAAGAGGGGGGTTGGCCCTCCCTAGTTCTATAATATAAAATCCCAAAATTGTTAAGGGCCTGTTTCTATGCAACAGAGATCGGTTACGTTTTTTGGTGAAGTTTTCATTTTACTCTTGAATATATCGGGAAGCGTTTGATTCATCGGGACCAAATTATTTGGTCCCGTTTTCTGCCGTTTATTATTTTCAAATTCGTCAGTAAGCTGGTGCTTTGACATGTCGCCTTTCATAGAACTCTGATAAGGTGAGACGCGCGCGAAATAAACAAGATATGTTGTGAAGAGGAAATGGAGGCTGGGGGGGGGTGGCCGCCACAGGCGAATGAGCCCCTCAGTAATTAAATAAAATCAAAATGTCGCTGCTGCTGCTATCTGTCGACGAAAATTAAAATACGGGTTGAATGGCTGTAAAGAAGTTTGATTTAATATCAGACATTTATGAGACCCTGGGCCGTAACTTAGTCACCCACAACAATTCACTGCTAGTAAAATGTACCGACCAGCAATTCATCGACGGTAAACTCACCGACAACAGTTCGTCACGAAGCTACCGAGTCCGTGAGCTAGTGAGCGAGCGAAATATTGAGTGAGGGGCGAACGAGTGACTTAGTGAGTGGGCGAATGACGGAATGAGTGACGAGCGAGTTACTGAGTCCGTGAGTGAGCGTGCGAGTGAGTGGACGAGTGAGGGAGTGACCTATTGAGTCAGTGAGCGAGTGAAATAGTGAGTGAGGGAGCGAGCGAAATAGTGAGTGAGGGAGTGACCTATTGAGTCAGTGAGCGAGTGAAATAGTGAGTGAGGGAGCGAGTGAATGAGCGCGTGATCGAGCAAGCTACTGAGTCCGTAAGCGATTGAGCAAGGCTACTGAGTCCGTAAGCGATTGAGCAAGGCTACTGAGTCCGTAAGCGATTGAGCAAGGCTACTGAGTCCGTAAGCGATTGAGCAAGGCTACTGAGTCCGTAAGCGATTGAGCAAGGCTACTGAGTCCGTAAGCGATTGAGCAAGGCTACTGAGTCCGTAAGTGATTGAGCAAGGCTACTGAGTCCGTAAGTGATTGAGCAAGGCTACTGAGTCCGTAAGTGATTGAGCAAGCGGGTAAGTGAGGGAGCGAGTGAATGGGCGAGAGGGTGAGTGCGGGATTTATCGAGCGAGCTACTGAGTCCGTGAGCTACTGGGTGAGCGAATGAGTGGGCGAGTGAGCTACAGAGTCCGTTAGCGTGCGAGCGAGCTATATATATTAAGGGAATGAGTGAGCGAGAAACGCTTTAATCATAAATATGTAAGGAATGGAAATCGTGTCGGAGATTATTAAATAAATACTGTATGTTTTGAATGGATATCACCAATTACACATGTAATGAAAAGTTTGTCGAAAATTATATCTCCTCTTTACATTTCTCACAACATGGTGAATGTATAAAACATACATTCCCACAATATTGTTTCTTTTTCCCGAAGAGTTTTCAGTTTCTAGCATTTCTGAGCCAGCTTCTGTTATGACTTTGTGGTTTCGGAACTTTTCGTTGTATTCTCTTATGTAATACTACATACACCGCTTTTAATAGTTATGTGTATCATAATTGTTTCACCGTATTTTCCCCTATTATTTTACTTACTTATATTATTTTATTCCTTTGTATGTTTATTTCTTTGTTCCCCCCCCCCTTAGTGATGCCACCCTGCCATTCACAATAAATAAATAAATAGAAAAAAAGTGTTTTTTATTTCGTTTCTTGAAGCCTCTAGTTCCATGAGCCAGTTTTCGAAAATGCTTTTTGTCGCCCAGGAGGTTTCATGTGCAAGAATTGGATGTTTAAAAAAGAGATAACACTTCACGCAGTTTTTTAAGTCAGGAATAGCTTTAATACCGAATCTTGATAGACGCTGAATGAATGAACGCCAGGGTCTCTGCCACCGGACTTATCCCGTTGCCGAGATCTCTTCCAGCCCAGCTTCGCGGCAGAGTCTGGAACAAAGTGAGTGTGTACACCTAACAGTCTGAGCGTGTAGCTAGTGTTGTGTGTATGATATTTCAGTGCCGCCTTCTATACTTCAAATTGTGAGTGAAGTGTAATGATTGAAGATTTGTAACGTTGTAGGCCTGTTGCTCTCTGTGGCGAGACTTTTTAACGGGGGAGATCGGCTCGCATTCGCACCTTGAAGTTGGGAACCACAGAAAACCAACTTCAGCCGACCACCACTGTGGGGTTGGAACCCGGATCCTCGCATCGCGAGTCCGTCGCTATAACCACCACTCGACCACCACAGCGGCTCTTGATAGACGCTGCAATTATTTTTTTGCATTTATTCTGAATTTTCATAGATGCTGGGATTCATTTTTTGCATGTATTCTGTATTTTCATGATTTCAATTTTAAATTTCCCCCCTCTCCCACGCAATATATAAAATTCGGGGCTAAGGGCGACCCTGAAATTATCAAGACGCCTCTGGCCCCTCGTCTTGTAAGTTCGGCCCTGTACCTGACACTCCAGCTAAAATATTCTAGCACAAGTACGCAACACTAACATCTAGAGACGTTTTTATGTATGAAATACTAATTTACATAAAGTTTTGAAAAAATCAAATGCGTTTCTGTTTTTTTTGTACATTAATTTAGGAACTTTTCAATTAATGGTTCATCCCATTCGTGACTGGAACTTTCGATTCGTTGTCCACGTGAATAGATTTCACTGATCTCAGTTCGACATTAGACACTGCAGACACGTCACCGTTCGTTAACGGCGACTCGTTGTCCTCCTTGACTTCTTTGGCACCGCTATCGTTGCTGTCGGTTGGTTTCGCCTTCCTGCTGAATATAAGTCGATCCAGATTGGAAATCGGAGCTTCCACTAGCAGGTGCAACGGAACAGAGCACATTATCACGACCACCAAGTGCGCAAAGTATTCATATACCTGTAATTGGAGGAAAAAAACCTAATGAGTATGAAATCGAATCCGGTGCGGTGTCGTAACTGCAATGGTCTTTCGTACAGCCGGGGGTCACACTCGTGTCCAGCCAGCACCACCTAGAGATAGAAGGCCTCTGCAGTGTTTGCCATAAACGTCATTCAGACTACCTAGCAAGTTTGCTACATTTTGAAACGCAGCATCCTATTTCGTTTCTTCTTATTCTGGCGTGGAATCTTCCCGATTGGCCCACAAATACCGCATAGCGATTGGATGTGGGGCATAGAAATCGCCAATTCGATCATTTTCTTTTCCTCTCAACGATGATACTGGCACAAGCGGGGAATTTCCTCCCCCGAATATTCTGAGTGAAAATAGACTACTTACTGACGTCACAAGCAGACTGAAGAGGCATTCTATCTCTAGGAGGTGCTGGTCCAGCCTGGCCCGATTCGCTGCAATCCTGATCATTCGCGATTAGTGTGGCCGCTCCACAACTGGCAATGATCGTCAAATGTTGGAGGCAGAAAGGTATATGAACTTTACGGTAAATGTGGCGAATCGGTTACTAAGCATACTCAACAATCGTCTTGGTAAGTTTGATGAATTTCTTCAACAAAAGTTGGCGGCGACTAGCATGTCAGTCGCCAAGTGACCTGACGCTAATTTCCTCGTGTGAGGGCGTCTAGAGCGATATACGTACTGGTCTTCGGGAGACGGTTTCTCTTATCAGTTGCCGAACTTTAGTTTCCCCGTGTGAGGAGGGCCTCACTTTTACCGGCGAATATGTATAATATCCAAGCGTCGTTGGTAAATACTAAAAAATTATCACTTTTACCGGCGAGTGTGCATAAGAACCGAATGTCGTTGGTATTTTTGATAAATACTTAAAATTTATCGCCTTTATCTGTGATTATACATAATACCCTAGTGTAATTAGTGAATTTGATAAATATGAAAAAAATTCCATTTGGGTCAAGTATGTGTGATATGAATATAGTCGGATCCTCGATGTAATGCTAAAAAATTTTACGATGGTACCCCGTTATAATGATACAATACATGTATGCAATATCATATAGTACAATTTAGCATATTTACCAACGTCGTGACATATAGGCAGTATGCGTAATTGCCGGTAAAAGTGATAAATCTGGGGAAATTTATCAAACTTACCAAAATGCTCGGCGATTATGCATAATAACAGGTTATTATGTATAATAACCGGGTTTATCACATTTACCGTAACATACAGTCGATCCCGTTCATAAAGTTCTTGCTTAGTACGACTTATTTTCATGTTCTCAATTCTAAGTAATTATCATTAAGATTTCCCGTTTAAAGTGTTTTCCCGCTTATAATGGTTTCTTTTTGAAGTTCTTCTTCTTGTAAAACGTTAAAAGCGAGATCCACTGTATATATATACTGAAAGGCTTGTCGAAAGACGAGGCCCTTCCGGCCTCTATCTCAAGTCAAAGAAGCCGCCTTCTTTCTCGATCTTCCAATCCGTTTGGCCACAGCAAATACTCTCAGAAGAACACTGGGCAATGCTGGACCAGTCTGTAGACAGCCTATGCCGCTAATACTTCTTTACACAGCGGGGAAGGGGTGAGGGGAGCAAATATTTACGAATGTCTATTGGGCCATAATGGACATGAGTGTGGAATGCGATTGGAAACGGTTATTTTGATAATCAAAATCTTACCACGTTGTAATCGCTGAGGAACATTCTTTCTCTGGTGGAAGCCTTGCGCACCCAGATGACCAGACTCTGCACCAAGTATGCTGAGAAGGTCAGTCTGCTGAAGGGAGCGAATATCGGCGACGACAAAAAGTCATTGACTATTCCTATGTGGAAGGATATGGAAGGAAGGAAACTGTATTAATGCTATTGAATAATTTTTTTAGTCAAGAAGAGCATCTACCAGTAAGAAAACGACATGCCTAATATACAGGGTGTCCTGTAAGTGCTAATGCGGCCTTGTACAGTTTCACTTTAAAAAGTGTCTGAAAGGCGTTGCAAAATTACCCTGTACCAGTTTTGAGAGTGAAAATACAGTGTGTCAAAAATAATAAAATCGAAATTTTTATAGCCCCCCCCCTCTTGTCCTGAAACTTCTGATTAGGAAGTTTTTGCCCTGTCTATCCTGAGGCCAACAAAGAAATTTCCACGTTTCTAAGTTGAATATTCGCTGAGGTATCTGAATTCAGAAATCGGAGAAAAATTGTGAAAGAGCAGCACTAACTAACGGGCAACGCTTCTTTCCCTCGTTTATGCTGTCTTTTCCCAACTTCTCTCAAATTTTTGAATTCAAATATCTCAGTGGACATTTCAGTTAAAAACTTTGAAAAAAAAAAAAATATTGATGGCCTCACACAAGGAGAAACAAGGCAACAAGTTCCTAATTGGAAGTCAGAAGACAAGGACACGGTATGAAAAATTGGATTTTTTTTATTTTATTTTGTTACACACTGTATTTCCACTCTCAAAACTGGAACAGAGTAATATTTGAACACATTTTGAGCATTTTTTTAAAGTGGAAACTATATCACTACGACAGACGGTTGATGAGATGAAGGCCGCATTAACACTTACAGGAGACACTGTATAGATAAATAATTATCAATAATTGATTAATTAACATTAATTGTTAGATAATTTTGTTCCAAGTAATGACCCTCCTCCCGGCCCGATCACTACTAATAACAGGAAATTTTCTCTCTCTCTTATTACTTTTCTGTAACTCTCTTCTTGCTTCAAAGTGGGAACTAGTCGGTACGAATTTTGGTCATGATTTGGTACGCATTTCTGTAGGTATCCCAGTTGTTCACAAACAATAGAAAGAATGTCTAAAAGGAATAGGAATTACTGTCACAGTTTCAGATAGTGGAATGTTACGTATTTTTCACCAATTGGTGTTTTGGTAGGTCAAGTGGCGTATTTGCAAGGGGTGCCCACTGGGCTACAGCCCAGAGAGCAACAGGCCTACAACGTTACAAATATTCAATCATTACACTTCACTCACAATTTGAAGTATAGATGGCGGCACTGAAATATCATACACAACACAAGCTACACACTCAGACTGTTAGGTGCACTCACTTTGTTCCAGACTCTGCCACGAAGCTGGGCTGGAAGAGATCTCGGCAACGGGGATAAGTCCGATGGCAGAAACCCTGGCGTTCATTCATTGGGCTACAGCCCAGGGCAGCAAGTTTGGAAGAGGTGGCAAGTCTGACGAATGAGTGGGTAACGAAATTTGTATAGCCTCCCTACCTCCAGGTGGTAAAACCATAAATACGCCTCGGCGAGGAATGGGTGAGTGAGTGACCAAACGAGTGACCGTGACCGTGAAACAGTTATACAGAGCGCCAGACCCATTTTTAATAATGGTCTACATCTCCTTCATCATTGTGACCACTATTGGCGTGGTCGATTAAAGTACCAAACGAGTAGCCTATAAAGAGTTTTCAAGCATTTGAGTGGACAAAATAGTGACCTAGAGAGAGAGTGTGTGAGCATCTGGAGTAACCCAAAAGGTAATCTAGGGAATGTGTGAGCATGGAGATGATCAAAAAGAGTGAACAAGTATGTGGATGACCAAACGAGTGACCTAGAAAGTGTCCAAGCATCGGATTGGAATGACCAAAATAGTGTACAAGAATGCGGGTACCCAAAATACCGTACAAATATTTGAATGACCAAACGAGTATATGAGCATGGGAGTGACTAAAAGAGCACACAAGCATGTGAGTGACAAGAAGAGTGCCTCAGAAACACAGGCGTATTTACTGGGGCATGGTCTAAGCGAGCCCACTGCGGCAAATATAAGGAATGGGGTCGTCAAGAAAATCAGACCAATATGGGAGAAGGGTGACATATTCGTGTAGCCCACAGGGTGCAAAATCATTAATGCGCCCCTCTGGGCGGGCCATGGGTTGAAGACCCCCCCAACTTTACAGACGTGATATCGAACATGTATATTCACATTTCTTTCATGGGGTCGGTTTTCTTTGCTCTCAATCCAGATTAACAAAATTAAAGAATGGGTATTTCAATATAAAATATTTTTGCAACCTACCAGCGTGTCCTGTAACGCAAGCATACGCAACCCAAGCAACGCCGGCGCTGAATGTGGTACGATGCAGTGCCGCATACACACTAGTGAGGAAACGTCCCGAATCCCTGCCGATGTTCCACGGATGAGCAGTGTAAATCGAAGCCATGCTGATGACGAATGAGGCGGACCATAACATTGCACACGTCCTCTACAGAAATCACATCATAATAATAATGTCACTCGGATCTTTCAATTCACGTAAATGTAAACAAACGAAAGTCACGTGTTCATTTCGTCGCGTTACGCTTACCTTGGATAGCTTGACGTGCCTGTATTTGAGAATCAGGTAACCCGTCAGCATACCGACGCAGTACGAACCGAAATGGGTGAAGGTTCTTATATGTATGAGGTCCACGGTATCGGTTATTTTCCTGAAATCAGACATGAAACAAGTGCCATTTTATCACTATGAAAACGGACTCAATACCGTTAATATACTTTTTTTTAAAAGATTTACGGAAAATTCACCGACGAAAAAAATCACCGCTGGGAAAACTCACGAGCAACAGTTCCAGTGAGTGAGTGTATTAGTGAACGAGGAGAATAACTTTATGAATGGCTGAGTAAGTGACTTTTTGAGTAACGGAATAAATGAGTGAGTGAGTGGCCGTGTGAGCAATCGAGGGAGTTACCAAATGAATGAGCGATTGAGTGAACGACCGTGTGAATCACCGTATATATGATCGGGTGAGTGAGTGAGCGAGAGAGGGAGATAGATTTTGAGTGACCGATGAGTCAGTGACCGTATGATTTGCCCTAGGGGCGAAGCAGTAAGATGCTCGTCTACCACCATGAAGGCTGCCGTCAGATCCGTGGGAAGGGCATATATAAGTTCTTTCCCTAACGAGCTTGAGACGACCACCGACAGATGGCGCCTTCATTCCCGACCCAACTCGATTGGTACTAAACTGCTCTATGGCGATATGACAGGAGCTGGTGTGTAATAAAATAGTAATGACCGTATGTAGTCATTGAGTGGGTGGGTGAGTGATTGAGTGACCGAGCAAGTCAATAACCAAATGAGTGATCAAGTGAGTGACAGTACGAATGACGGAGTGGGTAACCAAGCGAGTGAGTGAGTGATTGACTGCTCTACCGAGTGAGTCAGTGCACTCACCCACTCACTCACTATTTCACTTTGTCGGTGAATTTTCCGCACCCGGTTTAAAGCTGGCCATCCACTTACTGTTCGTTTGCAGAAGATATCTGTATGAACGGTGGTAAGTCCCAGGAATAAGTGATGACTCCCACGATGGCACTGGTTGCCACAGTTGAAACTCCCATGACGATGTAGCCAATCTTTGACGATCTAGATGAGAAATATTCAACTGTGTATGAAACATTATTTTTCTCACGAATATGTCAAAAAGTAGAAGATAAAGATGCTTAAACGGGTATTTGCAAAGACGAAATGCTCCTAAATACTCACCTATGCAAAGCGTACAATACGAATAAGGAGAGAATATGAAGTTGCAAATCAGCTGACAAGTACCAATTCGAGTGAATGCACTTGAATTTGAAAGAAAAGAAACATTTTAGAATGTTGTTAGTCAATCTCGAGTGACGTTTCTACGAACGAATCCATTCAAGGGATGAATATCGGTCGTCACAAACTTACGATGGACTTCATCGAGGTCCAGTTGGCGATGTACAGCAGCGACGTCCACCAGTTGTTCTTGCAAGACTTGAACTCTGTGTCCATTATCTCGTACCAGAAAGGTCCCGAACTTATCAGTGGAAGCAAGAAGAAAACCCCGACGACCATCATCATGGCTGGCGTCAACCTGGAATAAGAAGATAAAATCAGACTATGGTCTATATACCAGAATTACTGGATCTCGCATCTTACAAGGAAAGGGCCCCAAGGTGTCATAAAAGAAAAATTATGAAAAGAATTCAAATATATTCATCTTAGGTCGAGATTACACTATAAAAGTTTGATAAAAGTTATTTTATAAAACTTGAAATATACAACCGATAAGACCATCAGCTGCATTTTCTCAGATGTAACCGATATGCTTATTGGATGGATTTCTTAAGTTTTATAAAAGAGTTTTTATCAAACTTCTATAGTGTAATCCCGGCCTTACCCAGAAACACGTAAAAACAAAAACAAAAAATTAGCGGGGGAATGCAATTATTAATTACTTTACGATCAAGGACGTAAGATTGCATTCAAACACCAGTGGAATAAATTCCAGCAAGTTCTGTTTTCTTTTCTCTCTTTTCATCATCGCGAAGTTTTGTTGCAATCCTATATAATTTTCCCCTGGGTTTTATTATACCCTGATAGTGATTTCCCCCCCCCCCATATATGGTTTATCTTTCTCATAAGAGTGAAAGAGAACAGGTAGGGTGAACGTGAAAAGGGAAATCGACTTTGTACTAACACGCTTATCAACTTATCTGTTATACTATTTTACTTTTCCATTTTTCTCCCTTCGTTTTCTCTTCGATTTTTTTGCTCCCTCTTTTTCTAACGCGCGATTAGGTTAGGACAAGGTTGCCATATTTATCGCCGATTCCTCAAATAGAGAGCATCCGAATTTCTTTCAAATCGCTTGTAAGGGGCCGTTCAAGTATTACGTCATCATCGATGGGGGGGGGGGGGAGGGGGTTTCCGATTTGCTGACTTTTGATGACAAGAGGGTAGGGAGAGGTTTGGATAATGCTTACGTCATCAACCCCCCCCCCTTTATGAAAATATGAGTTAGGATTCAGAGGGGCAGAGATGATGACGAAATTTTGCTGACAAGGGGAGGGGGTCAAAAATGGCTAAAAATTTGCTTACGTAATACTTGAATGACCCCTAAGAGAAGGAGTTAAAGGCGCAAGAAAAGGATTGAAAACGATAGCAGTTGGCTAGTCATCGCCTCTTGCGCTTCTTGGTGATATCTATATAAAAAATACATTTCATCTTTCCTCCAGCTTATCATGTGTTCTAGAGAAACTAGTTATTTTTCTTTTATTTTCTGCCTTTGTCTGTGCTGTACTGAATCCAGTGCCGTCTTAAGGCATGGGCCCACCCGGGCACGGCCCGGGGGCCACAAGAGGAAAGGGGCCTCACAAAAATGAGATCTGATTGAAATTTTAAAGAATTTGCCTGGTAGGGCCTCAGAAAAATCACTTGGCCCGGGGGCCCATGATGCTCTTAAGACGGCCCTGACTGAATCATGTGTTGTTTGAATGACGCCAGACTCTGGTGTTGCGGGATTTTTGAATTCATTCTTTGCCTCTATTTGCCGTTCAAATTATTAAAATATTTACTTGGTCTTTTTTTTTTTTTTTAGTGTCCCGTAATATAATTCCGGTAATTTTTTTTGAAAATGTCTCCTTAAGCCAGGTTTTCCTAGGAGCAGGTTTCCTGTGCCACGCGCAACGTGATTCGCCCAGCGCGATACCCCGCCCACTCACCAATAAGAAAAGCCGCATGGCTGTTCTCCTACCGAGCGCAATACGCCTGACGACAGCGCTTTACGTCGGGCGTGATTGGCCGACTGCTTCTGGAGGAGTCAAATGCGTCGTGCGCCGCGGTTTTGCCGATATTCTCTTCACCCTTGTGTATTTTCTTTCTCTTCCCTTCAAACTGGAGCATGCAGACGACAGAGTAGCTGATGCCAAAGCCGTATACTATACCGACCTGATCTGATGCGCCCCGCTAGGAGAACATTAACGCACAGCGTGATTATGTAACACGTTTCTGCCGACGGGAAATCATACGGTTCACGCGGCGCAAAACACCTATTCCTAGGAAAACCCGGCTTTAGCACCCTTTCCTTGTTAGAGCAAAGGCCAATCATATTTATTTTTTTAGTAAATTTATAGTGTGAAAAAATTGCTTGTGATCAAATATTTTTGCGACACGTTAAGTGAAATGGATCGGATAGGATAATTATAAAAAAAAAATGATTATGAATGATTATGCAACCTGATATATCGTCGTAAGATGAAGATCGGAACGTTCAGTTTTCCCTTGGTTTTCTCCATCATTTGAATGCAGCCGTAGCAAGTTAGGAGGCCACTGCAAAGAGAAATTTTTCAACATTTACAACTTGAGGTACAGGGTGTTAAAGAAAGGACTTTCCTAACTTGAAATGACATAACTAGGAAACACTGTATTACAGGGAGATGAAACAGGTATTGCGTTTAATGGAGCAGGAATGGAGTGGGGGTTTCTCTCCCGCGACCCCGCTTATAAAATGCAACCGGGAACTTCCAGGGATAATGGAAGAAGAATAAGGTTGAACCAGATCATATTTCTGTACTGAATTAGACATACCTGAAGCCGGTATCACACTATAAAAGTTTGATAAAATCCCTTTTATAAAACTCAAAAAATCCAACCAATAAAGCTCATAGGTTACATTCTAGCAAATGCAACCGATAATCTTATTGGTTGAATTTTTCAAGTTTTATAAAATGAGTTTCAGAAAACTTTTATAGTGTAATAGCGGCCTAAGCAATTTTTATCTCTAGAAGCATTCATTTTAGAAGTTTGAATTAATAAATTTCGAATAAAATTAATCTTATTAATAGATAAATTAATAATTTAGGCACATAAAATTTCACCCTTTAGGCCAGTGGTTCTCAACATTTGGAAGCCCACGGCCCGGTTTCATTCATTTTTGTAAGTGGAAGGCCCGGTCAAACACAGAATTAACGGAAAGTGAATGGGGGAAAGGGAAACGGCAGATCAGTCGCGGCCCGGTATGAATGATGTCACGGCCCAGTACCGGGCCGCGGCCCGGCGGTTGAGAAACACTGCTTTAGGCGGCATTGAGGAGACATCTCGTCAATCTCTTGCCTCTTATTTTAGCATTGACAAGCCCAAACATTTTGCAATGCTGAAAAAATTTCCAATAAATTGACGGAACAGTGAGAATCTTTAATAAATAAGTCCCCTGAAAATTCGTTATCTTCTTCTCATTCATTTCAATTAATTTATTTACCCTTTAAGCGGCATCGACGAGATATCTCGCCTGTTTAAAAGCTTCTTATTTTAGCATTGTTATTTCGTAAAGTTGATTTCTCGATAGAACACTTTTTTGTTCTTATACCGCTGTCTTCGTAAACCTGTTGAAAATCGGAAGAAAAATCCCTTAAAATCCATTTCAAATATAGGGAGTCCTTTCTGAAGCACCCTGTATATCAGTCATTCAATTGTTATCTATAGTTATATCATTTTCTTGTTTTTTCTCATGGATGTGATACCTTAGCAAGAAGAATGGTTCCACCGATAGCCATCCATTCAAGATGACCTCCATCTCGGGAGAACTAAACCAATTCTGTGTCTCTTCTGGGTGGCCTGTCAAATAAATAAAAAAAAAGATGATATGTGATAATCAGCTAATTATTAATTGCGTTCGTCGTTTGACATTCTTCAAATTCAATGAGGGGAAAACCTTACGAAGAAGTTGGAAGTTCGTCCAGACGTATGTATGGCCGAGTATAACCCAAGCTATGCTGAAAGCCCTGATGCCATGCAGGGCATTCAGCTGGGCCTGACCTTTCGAGGAGGACATCAGCTTCTTGTAGTTGCTTGCGAGGGAGAAACACAGCAGTACGTTTACCGCAGAACCTATGAGCAAAATGTTCATCCATCATTGGTGTCATGAGTTATATGTTATGTCCATCTATATAACAGTTTTAAAATAAATATAATCAGTTTATTTAGTTCTTACTGTATCTTCCTTTGAAGAGTTTTCTGGATCTTCCTATGATTTCGATGCACGTACTGGCTGAAGCTACGAAAGCCAATAGGAACAGCACGAAACTGGAAAAAGCAAACATTACACAGGGTGTGATGATATAAAATGCTCAAAAGGCGTTCACAAGTTACCCTGTACCAGTTTTCTGAGTGAGAATACAATGTGTCGCAAAATATAAAATCTTAATTTTTATTCGGTCCCTTTGCCCTCTAACTTCCAATTAGAAAGTTGTTCTGAGCCAAACAAAAAAAAAAATCCCATGTTCTGAACTGCAATGTGCACTGATATATCTAAATTCAAAAATCGGGAAAAAAACTGCAAAAATTAACCGACAACGCTCCTTTCCTTTTATTTATGCTGTCTTTGCCCAAATTTTCTCCACTTTTGAATATCTCGGTGAATGATGCACTTAGAAACGTGGGATTTTTTTCTTTTTTGCCTCAGAAAAAAAAAGGGCAACAACTTTCCAATTGGAAGTTAGAGGGCAAGGGAACCGTATAAAAACTTGGATTGTTTTAGTTTGTGACAAACTGTATTTTCACTCTCAAAACTTATACAGAGTCATTTTTGAAATCAAAACCATGCGTCTTCGACGAACGATTGACGAGATAATGGCCGCATTAGCACTTACGGGACACCCTATATAGAACAGAGTTCTTCAACCGCTAGTCCGTCCGGAATGAAACATTTCACCCGCTTTATAATTTTAGATAATTACATAATTAGTGGGTCACGTAATTCATGCAGTCGCTATAAAAATTTTTAGATTTTACATAAATATTCTACCGGTCTCCATGTATTGGTTTTTATTTCTGTCTTAGCCACCAGAAAGGGGTCTGTGAATTATAATTATTTATTTCTTATCGGTCTCCAAATTATCTCTCTAATTTATTCACTTTTTTCTGTATTTCCCCTAATTGTTTCTCCTATCAATTTCTTTTTTCGATATACACTGGTGAAATAAATTAAGAGAATTTGCATATTTTTTATCGAATTTCATGAAAAGAACTGAACTGAATGTAAAACCACTGCTTCTAGACAAAAATGCAAATCTTGTACGTCAAATACGTAAGCGTACACGTGTGTGTAGGCGGAGCCAGTAGAGAAACAGCCCTTATAAGCGCGCGCGTAAGTTAAGACGCATTTCGTTCGCTAGCACAACTCGGCGAATTTCTTGGTGTTATTTTGCAGCAATCGGTTGATTTCAAATTGTAACAGTAAAAATGAGTAACCACCAACGTTTAGACGATGGAATGAGGTGGCGAGTTGTGGGGAGGATAGAAGCAGGCCAATCTCAAGTCCAGATTTGTAGAGAGTTCAATTTAACGCCCAGCGTCGTGTGTAACTTATGGAAACAGTTCCAGGATACCGGATCCATCGAGAGAAAGCCTGGGCAAGGTCGTCCAAGAGCCACGACGGCCAGAGAAGATCGCCATTCGTCGATTATAGCGAGGCGTAACAGGAGTGCTACAGCTCTCTCGTGACTTGTATGCAGCCACAGGAACCCGTGTATCGAGGGTGACTGTTTCCAGAAGACTTCATGAGAGAGGGTTGTTTGCAAGAAGACCTGCTGTTTGCGTCCCGCTCACTTCTACGGACAGGAGAATCCGTTTATCATGGTGCAGAGAGCATAGAGATTGGAGTATGGATCAATGGGCGATCGTTCTCTTCACTGATGAGTCCCGGTTCAGCCTAAGCACCGATTCTCGCCGTACGTTCATATGGAGAGAACCAGGGACCCGCTACCTACCGTCCAATGTCCGCGAAATCGACCATTATGGCGGAGGAGGTTTAATGGTCTGGGCAGGCATCGTGTTGGATGGCCGCACACCTCTCCATGTCTTTGAAAGAGGCACTGTGACTGGTGTGAGGTATAGGGGATGAGGTCTTGGAGCCCTATGTTCGCCTTTTCAGGGGTGCAGTTGGCCCTGAGTTAATTTTAATGGACGATAACGCGAGGCCACATAGAGCTCTTCTGCTCGACGATTTTCTAGAGAGTGAGGATATTCGCCGGATGGGTTGGCCAGCCAGATCCCCAGACCTTAACCCTATAGAGCATGTCTGGGACGCTCTGGGGAGGGCAATTGCAACTCGCAACCCCCCTCCGGGAACCATCCAGGAAATGAAAACAGCGTTGCTGAACGAGTGGGACCAATTGCCGTAGGAAATGATAAACTGCCTTATTTCAAGTATGAAATCACGCTGCGAGACCTGTATATCTGTAAGAGGGGACCATACTCCCTATTAATCCATCTATTAACCCATTTTTTTTATTCTGCAACCGTTGTTTCATACCTTCCGACACCAACGAGTGTTACGCACGATCATGCGTGTGTATTACAATTATTTAATAGTTATTTGTTTTGTATTGTATCAATGTAAGTACATATCAAATTTCATTAAAATCGGTTCCAGTAGTTCTAGAGATAATCGACCAAGTCTGCAAATTCTCTTAATTTCTTACACCAGTGTAATACAGTACACTCAATGGGGTCTGTGGGTAATATCATCTCTACAGGAATGTGAAATTACAATAAAATATTGTTATAATATTTTTTTACCAGCTTATACTTACACAACTATTATTTGAACAGCGCTGAACTGGACTGGCTCTTTGACATAACATCGAGGTATAACGATGTTCATCCTGATTCTCTCACCAACTATAAAGATAACATAAAGTAGTATAATTTTTTTAAATAATTTCTTATATAATTTTTAATTCTTCAGCACATACACACAATAGCAAAAGTACGGGTTCGATTTGGTTATACCAGGTTTTGCGATGGCTCTCAAATCGTCCTCGCTACAAGCCGATGGAACACAAACTCCGAAACGAAGCTTCAAGTAATGAAAGGCTACCCCAGCTGTCAGTATCTCGTCAGCGATCTGTAAATAATGATCAGAAATTAATAATGTAATGCAGGGTTGCATGACCTCCAGGCCGTGGGCCAAATGCGGCCCGTAAACAAATTCCATCCGGCCTGCGAAAATTATTCCGGTAAAAAAGTATCAACGCATACAACACGATAAATGCTTAGGCTGACCATATTTCCTTCATAAAAATACGTGAAAATCAGGATCCATACTGGATATCACCAATTACAACCAAAAAAAAAAAATCTCGAAGGCATGTGAAGTTGCCAATCACAGTCAAAAATTAATTGCTTAAGTCAAGTCAAGTCACCAATCGCAGCCAAAAAAAAAAAAAAAAATTAGTCAGAGGCGAGTAAAATCGCCAATTTCAACTGAGAAATATTGTCAATGGCAAGTAAAGTTGCCAATTACTGCCAGAATATCGTTAACGACAAGTAAAGTTGCCAATTACTACCAAAAACAAAATTGTCAGAGGCAAGTAGAGATGCAAATTACAGCTAAAAACTTGTCGGAGGCACCTAAAATTGCCAATTACAGTCAAAAAATTATAATTTAAAAAAAAAATAAAATTATTATTATTATCATTTTAAAACTTTCCTTCGATAATTATCGAAGGGAAGTGAAGTTGCCAAAATGCGGGGCAAGCACGCATTTCGGCTACTCCCCCTCCCCACTTGCAATGTTGAAGGATAGGTGAAAGGAGATGAAATTTGTGCCCGCTGTTGTGTGGATCCCCCCCCCCCCCCCAGTTACAGCCCTGTTCTGGTTCGTGAGCTGGAAAGGTTGTGCACCCCCCCCCTAAAGGCCCGTCATTTCCACTTTTTCCGACGGGGAGAGGGGCAAAGAGTATATATATACAACTCGATATATATATACAGGGTGCATAGCAGATGGGGTATGTCATTTCACTGGCGAACCGTTGATCCTAGAGGTATACTTCCAATTAGAAGTCACACGGGGACTGTATAAAAAACGTTCTTTTTCTATTTTAATAACTATACAACCCCTTGCAACAGGAATGACATATCTGAGTACTACACGTTATTTGGAAACCTTTTCTAATTGGAAGTGTACCTCTAGGATCAACGGTTCCAGTAAAATGCCTTACTGTCGTACCCCTCAGGACCGTCATTTCAAATTTTTCCAGGGGGGGGGGACAAAGGACATATACTCATTGGTCATACATAATATTATATGAATGTATTTGTGTATATATATATATGTACCATTTTCAGTGTAGTTTTTATAGCCGGGGGGGGGGGGGCCTAGCAACAGCTCGCCTGACCCCCAAAATGACGGGCCTGCCCCAGTTTGCTATATATACACTGTACATATATATATCTCAACTTGTTTGTTTGTGTGTGTGTCCATTCCTATTGTATTTAATAAAGTCGGGGGGGGGGGTGGCTTTTAACAACCGACGGGCCTAACCCCTCGTGAGATATATACAGTCGAATCCCGTTTTAACGAATACCGTTATAGCGAAAATCTCGTTTTAACGAACACTTTTCTAATCCCCCAAGATAAGTTTACATAGGGGCAATGCAAAAACCTGGAATTCCATTATAACGAAGTGATTTCTTCGGTCTCTTGGAGTTCGTTATAACGGGATTCGACTGTATATAAGTTTGGACACGCCCAAGATAGACGGAACTTACTGTTTGCAGTGGACCAGCTTTCTTTTGAATTGCCATAGTGAAATTCCTCGGTATAGGCGGCATGTACGGTTTCGCTTCGACGGCGCAATAAGAGCCCCTGAACTCTTCGGTTCCATTCTTGAAAGGCACTGTTATGCTCAGGCACTGGTCGAAAGCACCGAAATCGGAAAAGGTCCCTTCAAACACTCCTGCCGGCGGCTTTGACGTTGAGTCAAGCACTGAAACCAGAGTAAGAGAAAAAATTTGTTCACTATCTGTACGTATCAAAAATCTTTAAGCAATGTAAATGATATGTAATTACGTTCTTTCTTTATATATACAATGGGGAAAAAATCCTTGACACATTTCGAAAATTACTTTGACAAAATATTTATTTGACAAAAACGTGTGATCTGCACTACAATAGCTATCACGGCGTAGAAAAATTTTACTTGATCAATCAGGAAACAGTTCAAAATATTACTCATAGATGGCGCTATATCAAAAATACGAAGGTTTCGACAGCTGGTTGATGCGAAGATAAATCCAGGAAAGAAAATTGAACTGCCATTGCGTATAATCAAACCCACGTCCTCGCATTTGCCGCGTGAGCACTCTAGACCAGCGTTTCTTAACCTTTTTCAGCTCATGGCCCCCTATGGATCACATTTTTTCTCGTGGCCCCCCTGTCCTATCCAGGGCCCCCCCCCTACCCTCACCCAAGATTGAGATACACTCTATATTTTTATTATGAATGAAATTTTAATAAATCGGATCAATCTCTGGAATCCTGGCTAAGCACGGACTCTAATGGCAGGTTATCATCTCTCCCAGGAGTCAAATTATATGTTAAAAAACGGTCTGTGTAAAATACGGTACGATCCAACGAACATACACAATAAATCGACATTCCTAACACATCACACCAACCGTTGCTCTGGCTGCCCTAAATACTTAGCTGGAAGTAACAGCTTACATATGAAAATCATAGTATCAGATTCCATATAGTGCAGTCCCCCTCCCTCCATTATAGACATGAAGATCCGGGTCATGCCCACATAGACCCAAGGGTTAAGACACCCCCTTCTATGAACGGATCTGATGAATTCTGAAAGTAGTAATATTTTTCAACCACGTTTCACTTTTAAAGCTTTTTTCTCTTCACAGTTCTCTGACTCCCTTCACCACCTGTCGTGGATCCCCTTTCTTCTGATTTTCTCCCGTGTTCCCTCCCCCCCTAGAATATCTCAGGACCGCAAGGGGGCCATATGGCCCCAGATTGAGAACCACTGCTCTAGACCACTAAACGCTTAACGCTTGCGTGCGCTGAAAGGGGAAGCTAGATACACTAGATGGCGACGTATCCGAAGATCTTAAGCAGTGTCAGTAATGTGAGCTTTAGCCTGAATTAGGGCGGGTTTTCTTTCTTTCATACTGAGCACAACTCTGCTCTATCGTCTATTGGAAATTTACTTCCGAATGAGTTGCACCGGAAGTGTGAATGTGTGTGTGCCTAAGAGTCTAAGTGCGTATCCAGTGTCTCATTTTTCCGTGCTGCCATCTATATTTCAGAAGCAAAGTGAGTGAAGTGTAATGATTGCATATTTGTACTGTTTGTAGGCCTGTTGCTCTCTGTGGCGAGACTTTCCAATTGTGAGATCGACTCCGCATTCGTGCCTCGAAGTTGGGAACCATAGATAACCAACTTCAGCCGACCACCACGTTGGCACCGGTGGGGGTTCGATGGGGTTTTCTGACTTTTCATGACGGAGTGGGGGGGGGGGTGAATGATGCCTAACGTCACCTCAACCGCTCTTTATAAAAATGTGAAATATTCTTAATGCCAACTTACTCGTTTTATGCCAAAAACAAGAGTAAACTTTCCCTGGTTTGTGGGCACCTGAAATAACATTCTCCCTATTGACGAGTCCTCTATAGCAGTGGTTCTCAACCTTTGGAAGCCCGCTGCCCGGTTAGTTTATTTTATGTAAGTGGAAGGCCCAGCAATGTACACACGCCTAATGGGGTATAAATGGGTTAAAGTGAATCGGTGGACTATTCACGGCTCAGTTTGGTTGATGCCAGACCCCGGCGGTTGAGAAACATTGCTCTACAGAGCCAATTTAGTTACCTCTAAATGCCAGGAGAGCTCTTTCAGCATGGCCCAGCCGCGAGGTAATCCGCTTATATCCCGCAAGGGACAGATCGGGAAGCCATGTTTGGTGTTATGGTCCGTTCAAGCGTTCTAGAAATGTATCTGGGTTGCTTAAGTACTCTAGAACTGTGTCACGGGTTCATGAATGTTCTGTGAATGTACCACAGCCCTACTTGAGTGATCTGAAAATGTGGCATGGGTCACTTAAATGCTCTGGAATTGGGCCACGGGTCGCTCAAGTGATCTGTAAACATGCCGCTTAGTACATTTTTACAAAATTAGGTTTAACGGGGGGCACAGTCCACATCAGATAACCCCTGGGGCCGCATTTGGTTCGTGGGCCAAGGGTTTAGCATTTGTGGCTAAGAGGGTAGGTTATAATGAATTTCTTGAAAATAAATTTTGAGTGCTTAGCCTTCAAATAGCATTGAAATTAACAGAAATTAATTATAACATATAAAGGCATTTCGAAGTTTTGATTTTTTTTTGTCGTCGGGAGGGGGGGACACAATCCTCCCTATGCCCCCCCCTCCCCGGATTGCGTCTCTAATCCCAATATGAGTTAAAAGGGGGGGGGGTTTCTGACAAGGGGGAGGAGAGAGTCAAAAATGACTAAAAATCTGCTGTCGTAAATTGAAGAGGGCCGCACGCACAACTCTCCTTGCACCGGGCCGTTAAATCACTAAGACCGGCCCTGGGTCATCAAACATTAATTCTCCTTGGAAAAGTTTGTTTGGAGGATTTGAATTTCAAGTATTTTGGCGGAACTTCCCCCCCCCGCAAATTAGTTAATCTGTAGGCCTAACCCCCCCCCCATCGCATCTCACTCGTAATATTGAAGAGGGCCGCACAACTGCTCTTGAACCAGGCCGTTGAGTGACTAAGACCGGCCCTGGGCCATCAAACCATCGTCCAGGAAAATAAATCAAGGGGTTGAGGACCAAGGTATTTATGACAGAGGGTCGGTCAGTCTTGTCCAATTCATAGCCAGAGAATTTCCGAATGAGAAAATCTCGTACAACTTTTCCCCTTATGTCAAGGAGCAGTTGAGGCGCATATTAGGTTTTGCCGCGTGTGAACACACACCACACGAATTTTGTCGCCATTCTCCCTAACTTCCTTGGCCATTTTTTCCTTAAATTCGCCACCTTTTACTAAAACCTGCTTGTTTAGCCTTCCCTTCCCCCCCCCCCCCACGCAAGTGCACGTCTCTAAAGTCACTCTTTAATCATTCACGTGCTTGCACACTGTTTTGGTAACTCGCAGGCTTGCACTCTGTTTTGGTCAGTCACACATCCATAGGCACCGGGGCTGAGGCCATTTGTGGGCCCCCCTCAAATAAATTTTGTGGTGGGATCCATGGCTTGAGTCAGCGCCCTCTGCTCACGCTCTTGCACACTGTTTTGGTCACTCCCATACTTGCACACGCTCTAGGTCACTCACTGACTTGGTTCCTTGCTCTGTAGGCCACTCGTTCGGTCATTCATATGCTTGCTCACACTCTAAGTCACTCTTTTGATCTCTCACGTGCTTGCAAACTATTGGTCATTGTTTTGGTTACTCACTGACCTAGTGCCTTGCTGTCTCGGCGGAGGCAGATTCATCCAGGGGGTTATAAAAATTTTGCCACCCTTCTCCTATTCTACTAAATTTTCTTGGTAACTCATTCCCCAAATTTGCTTTAACAAAAGAATAGTGACAGGGGGGGGGGGGGTATAATACATCTAGCCAACAACGGGGAACATTCAGACATTCCAGAATTGATAGCGGAGGAAGGTGTCAGTGGTGAACCGGTTTTGGGGGGGGGGCATGGCTTCGCAAAATCGAACATTAAAATCACCCGCGCTGTACTTTCGACTCTCAAAATCGGTTTTCATGTCTGGTCATACCACAGACTGAAAACGACGTGCTGTGCAGAATAATGTAAATTTAAATGAACTTACTACGCACGGCCCACAATTTGGCACTGGTCAAAGACGCTATAAATTTCAACAAGGACCGCGTGCACTTGCTGGACGTGCCATTCGGGGAATTGTACTGCATCAGGTACGGCAGTATCCTCTTAACGCCATCTTTCAACAGCTTCTTGATAACAGCTTCGACGTCCTTCGCTCTCTTCACCGAATCCGGTACAGCCGGCACACTCGCATTAGTCTGCCCAGTCGAATTTACCGTTATTACTCCAGTATCCGGCACGTTTTCACTGAGGCACACAACGAAACACGGCACAATCACAGCCACAAGGAACGGAATCTTCATATTTCAGAAACGAAAGTACTTTTCCCACTGACAAGATGATAATAAATCCGACCATAAACTTGAGAAATTCCGATCAAAATGTCGGAAAACGAAAACAATAATCTTCCGGCACCACGAAAATAATTTAATGACTAGCTCTCATGATGGAAGCTTAACTCAATTTGCGGGCCAAACTACTCATTAAAAGTGGAGGCCAATCGTTTTCCGACGCAAAACAGCAACAAGAAATCACGTTAGGCCCGTCTACTACGTCACACGGCCACAAACACCGGCATTTTATCTGTATTGAATAGAAAACCAAAACAAGAAATGCGAGTAAAATACCTTCTTCTCTTCCTCTTCATCTCTTTTCGATATTCCAAACAAGTTTCAATGTCATCCATTACAACAGTTTAAAATCTCGTCCCCCTCCGGCAATAAATATCGCGTTTGTGTGTGTCTCGAACCTTACGTGCGGTTTCCCTTTTTTTTTAACATCTCTCTCCTCATCATCGCGAGAGACATTTCATTTTGTTCCGCGACGTTTCGAGGTCGGGAAGTGAATCTCGTACGTTTTGACAATGAAACATTAATTACATGTTGAAGAATGTGCGTGTGTATAGAATACGAGAGATTCATTTCATGAAGGGCGAAATCGTATCGCATTCTACGTCACACGTGCTCAATCCATGGCCTGCAGGGCAAAGGTGGCCCTCGGAGTCATCTGGCGTGATTGTAAAAACCAACCAAGGGGGGTACATTTGCAGATGACTTGAGTAACCGGCGGCACAATTCCAGATGACTGAAGTGACCCTCGTTGCATTTACAAATCACCGCGGCCCGGTTGCAGAGCACTAAAGTGACCTGCGGCACCGTTCCAGAGCATTTCTATGACCAACGGCACATTTAAAGATCACCAAAGTGACCAACGTCCCACATCACTTGAATGAATATTTACAGATCACTTAAGCGTTCTTTTCGACACATTCACAGTTCACTTCATCGGCCCACGGCATTTGTACAGATCACTTGAAGCCTGCTGCACATTTTCAGATCACCCGAGTGGCTCGAGAAACATTTCTGAATAATTCAGATGGCCCACACTCTCCAAAATGTTGAGCACCCTCCATTTTAACCTATAGCCGGCCTAGCAGATATCAGTGAATCCTTCAAATAATGTCATCTATTAGACTGTTTAAAATCGCTTCGCCCTCCTGCAATAAATATCGTGTCTGTGTGACTCGACGTTTTACGCAGTGTTTCTTTTTTAACATCTCATCGCGAGATTTTACATCTTGTACGTTGACAATGAACATTAATTACATGTGGAAGAATGTGTACCACAAATCGCGAGATATATCGTGAATGTGAACCGATCATGCTGTCTACGTCAGCTAGAGTCTGCTTTATCTGGTGTTGGCTCAACCCATGGCCTGTGGGCCAAATGTGGCCGCCCTCGAAGTCATGTGATGTGATTGTAAAAATGAACCAAGCGAATTTCCACATTACTTCGGGTCAAGTGACCAGAAGCACATTTTAGGGCAATTAAGCCAGCACCTCCTAGAGATAGATCTCTAGGTGCTGATTATAAGCACAGCCGAATCAACACAAGGCCAACGAAGCTAGAAATCACGACTTTGTCCGTCTCACCTAGCGAATATATCCCCATACGAGTATATGAGTCTATCCCCCCCCCCCTTCGAATATACATAAATATATTCCCCCTACGATCATCACCAGCGCGTCAGACAGGATGTCACGTGACCAAACACATCAAGTCGGTCCGCGAATCGGATGAAGTCACGTGATCTCTATCACCATTGGCCTTGAATTGAGTCGGCTGTGACCCGCGGCACAATTCCAGATAACTTAAGTGTCTTACGGCACAGTTCCACATCACTCAAGTGATCCACGATGCAGTTCAAGATCGCTTAAGTGACAAGTGGCACAATGGTAAAATGCTCGTCTGCCACCGTGAAGGTTTCCGTCGGGTCCGTCCCACGTTCGAACAGATGGAGGAATATAGATAGAATATTTTTTTCCCTTAATACACGTTCTTGAGGCGATCACCGATAGATGTCGTCTTCATTTCCAACCCAACTCGTTAACGGCAGTAAATTGCGTACAGCGTGTGGTGGATTTAAGTGACCCCGCAGCACATTCCCAGATCAGTTTAGTGACCCGCAGACTATTTACAGATAACTTAAGTATCCCGCCGCGCATTAATACACGTCGGAGCAGCAGGTGCTCGAGAACCCACAGTATTTTGTTGCACCAGTCTGAACATCCTTAAAATAAATTCGGAAATCGATATCTCCTATATAAATACCGATTCGAGCACCCGCAGGCGTAAAACACTTCCGACGCTAATGACTTGAACGACCCGCAGAACATTCACAGGTTTTTCTCATACAATTGTTCCGTTCTTTCAACGAACCTCTCATTTTAATGTCATCCTCACTAAAATAATGGATGCAGATAAGACTCAAAGCATATAATATGCCGAAATCTGCGACGTGCGTCCGCAGAACAATTAGTAATTTTGCAGAACAAGATGGAAGAATATTAATAGAAGGTACAGAAAACGATATTGTGGGGATTTTTACCGCAGAACGTTTCCAGTCAGCCGAGGTAATGACGTTATATGATAATTGTGACTATATAACTATGAATTTATCACCGATATTTGTCATGCTTTTTTTTCCCCCCGGAACTGCATTTCAACTGCAATTTCCATTGTCTTCCCTCAGTAAAGCCGAGTTTTCCTAGGAATAGGTCTTTTGCTCCGCGTCAACCGAACAGTATCATTTCACGTCGGCCGCAACGTGTCACGTAATCACGCTACGCGTTTGTGTTCTCCTAGCGGGGCGCATCAGATCAGGGCGGCTATATTATAGTATATGTGCTTGGTGGTTCCCAACTTCAAGGCGCAAATGAGCCGATGTCCCCGTTAAAAAGTATCGCCACAGAGAGCAACAGTCCTACAAACAGTACAAATATTCAGTCATTACACTTCACTCACTTCACTTCTGAGATATAGATGGCAGCACTGAAAAATCATACATAACACTAGATACGCACTCAGACTGTTAGGTACACATAATTACACTTCTGGCACAACTCACTAGGTAGTAAATTGCTCATGGCGATATAGACCTGAGTCGTGCTCGGCTTGAAAAAAAAAGGATATGTCCTTGGCATCAGCTACTCTGTCGTCTGTATGCTCCGGTTTGGAGGGAAGGGAAAGAAAACACAGAAACAGTGAAGAGAACATCGGCAAAAACGCGCGGCGCACGACGCATTTGACTCTTCCAGAAGCAGTCGGTCAATCACGCCCGACGTAAAGCGCCGTCGTGAGGTGTATTGCGCTCTGTAGGAAAACAGTCATGCTGCTTTTCTTATTGGTGAGTGGACGGATGATACGCGCTGGATGAATCAAGTTGCGCGCGGCACAGGAAACCTGCTCCTAGGAAAAAACCCGGCTTTACCAACCGGCTTATAGCAACGTATTTGCCATATTCGAGAACAAAATTTTCCCTATTTTATAATAATCACATCACCGTTTTTTTCGTGAAATATATATTTTTTTACTGTGAATTGTAACAAAATCCCTAATTTCAGTAACTTCAATGGTAACTGGCAATTTATTAAGAATTGCATGATTTAGCAAAAATTAACGATATCCCGCGTATAAGATCGCAATTCCCCGTATTTTTCTTGATGAATATAGTCACCCAAAGATATTGAGTCTAGTTTTTTTTTTTATTTCTACCCATGAAGATATTACCAATATGAATTTCACAATCGATAACTTTTCATTCAATTAGAATGAAATTATCAAGTCTGCCTGCGAATCACATTTTGGTCCGCGGACGATAGTTTGAGAAACGCTGCTATAGAGGAATATGGCCGACGTGCGGTTTAGTAGCAGCACGTTCATCTCGGTTTCTCAGGTTTGAAATTCGATGTTCCTAACAACACGCGCTCAGAATATCAGAGAACCATACTTTCAGTTTTACAACGTTTCCTAAATCCTAAATATGACATAGTGGCCTGTGGGTTCCGACTGAAATTGGCAAACAGTGCATACCCCCGAGTCATTTCTTAGCCATCCTGGACTAGTAGTGCGATTTTCGCCATGGTTGTATATGTTATTATTTTTAAACTAGTTAGAGTTTAATATTACCCATATTGGGTTATTAATCTAGGGGGAAAAGAAAGCTTAAGTAGGCTGGAGGGGAAATAAAAAGCAGAAAGTGTCACTCAACAGGGCAGTGACAGAATGTCACTTCATCAGCCTGTTAGGACGTCATTAAGTTATAATTAATGCTATTCTTTTAACACTAATCATTCATCATAATGTATATATTACCTACTCTCATTTTTATATTTAGCGTCAACTATATATCATATTAATAAATGCGATTATATGTTATTAAATGCAGTTAATTATGATAGTACTATAACATTTTAGTACTATAACTTTAGTACTATAACATTTTAGTACTATAACTTTAGTACTATAACATTATTTGATTAAATATATATTATCTACAAAATTTGATATTTTAATATCAAATTTTGTCATTGTCATTTCAATGTCTAATTATTTACACTATATATAGTTGCTTATATACATTTTTCACAATCCCGGTACCTCCGGTCTTTTCATAACCAGAAAGTTTTTGGGTCTGGAAAAAGCTGATGTCTGATCTTTTGGGTAAGTGGATATTTCCCTAAGATGTTGGTATTCCGACTCTTCAAGAGTTTGGAAGAGATTATTAGCCAGCTTTTGAGCAAAGGCGTGTATGGTGGGCATTCCTATATCGTTTCTTATACTTCTATTCCTGATGAACCAATTGGCTCCCAGCATAGCTCTTATTGTTTTGTTTTGATATTGTTCTAATTTAACCATGTGTTGATTGCTCGAGTAGAGCCACACTGGTGCAGCATATAAAAGTATGGATCTGATAGCCATTTTGTATACATTTAATTTGTTCTTGATATTCAATGTTGATCTGCTTGCAAGTATGCGTTTTAAAGTGTGTTTTGCTACGTCTGCTCTTTGTATTACATAATTGCGTTGTTGCACAAATAAGTACAAGTACAAGTACAACGCCACAACAGGCAAATTGCCCAACGAGGTGGCTGACTTAAGACCCTCATAGATCCCCGAGCCATTTCCCCCCCCCGGAACCCCCAATGAATCGGTACATGCGGGAATATGCGTGTACGTGTAGTGCAACCTGACGTAAAGTTTTTTTTGTTTCTGTGTAATGCTTGTTATGTGTAGTGCTGCCATCTGCCATCAGTTTTTCTAACTATGAGTGAAGTGTTATGATTGAATGATTTATCGTTGTAGGACTGTTGCTCTCTGTGGCGAGACTTTTTAACGGGGAGATCGGCTCGCATTTGCGCCTTGAAGTTGGGAACCACAGAAAACCAACTTCAGCCGACCGCCACTGTGGGGTTCGAACGTTTGTCAATTATTATTCCCAGGTATTTAGTACTTATAACAGGTTCGATGAATTTTTCCCCAACCACTATTCCGGCATCTGGAGGTAGATCTAGTTTTCCTGTGATCCACATAAATACTGTCTTGTCTGCATTAAGTTTAACTCTGCTGTTTTCGCACCATGTTTCGACTTGATCAATTAATTCTTGTAAATTACTTAATGCCTTCTGTGGTTTTCTATCTGTACAAATTATCATTGAATCGTCTGCGTACAGCGCAGTAATACCCTTAATTGCCACTGGAAAATCATTCATGTGATAATTGTGGGGGCAAGGTCCTATAACACTGCCTTGCACAATAGATGATCTAATTCGTCTAGTTGTAGATATTGTGTCATTGATTTTTACATAAAAAGTTCTTGCTGCGAGATAATGACGTACAATTTTAATTATGCTAAAGGGTAGGGCCATTCTAATCATTTTATAGAGCAACCCCTCATGCCACACTTTGTCAAATGACTTACTTAAATCCAACAGTGCAACTGCATCATGATAAATTCTAGCTTCTTGGAGTGTTTCTATAACTCTTAATAATTGTGTGGTTGTAGAATGACCGTCTCTAAATCCATGTTGTTCGGGCCCAATTGTTGGATGAGATTTTTCGTAAGTGTTGATACGTGTTACCACAACTCTCTCGAATAACTTTCCAAAATTACTAAGCAATGAGATGGGTCTCCAATTGCTTGGAAAGTGCAAATCTTGGCCAGCTTTTGGTGTATAATTTTAACAATTGCTGTTTTCCAGTTAGATGGGAAATATTTGAGCTCCAGCAATCTATTAAAAATTTTGACAATATATTCTAAAATATTATTGGGCAAATTCTTCAGTGCCATATTCGAAATTAGGTTGGCTACGAGTTTACAACGTTTTAGTTGTACTTCTGAACTATAATATTAATTAACCTAAAAAATTATCGAATTATATTTTCAAGTAAAAACAATAAAAAATAAATATTTAATGTGATTTTTATTTAATTTTCTTTAGTTTACGATATAAATTGTTGAATAAAATCATGCAATGATGATTTTTTTTTGTGAAAAATTAGTTGTAGTTACATTTCACGACACTAGATGACAGGTCCCAAAAATATTCAAAAAAAAATATATTTTCGTTGCTTTAATTTCTGGCAAAGTCTTGATAATTATCAATAGTTTTTGTATGTTTCTGGAAGAGCAAACACGCCATAAACGAGCATTCACGGTGCATGATTAAAAATCGCTCTCACACCCCGAAGATTTTGATTTTATTAAGCGGCTAATTTTAATAGCCAGTGAATATAACCATAAAATGTTAAAAATATATTTCCGAATTGTATCAAGTAAAAGCACCGGTATACAGGAACGGATCCATAAAGGGGAAGGAAATGAGATAATTCATGAAATTTTCACAACTTCTCTATGATACACTATTGCACACAACAGAAAATTAAACAACAAATTCCTTCCGAAGAAAACTTCGGCTAAAAAAACGGGTAAAACCCAGGACATTTCTCAAAAAAGTCGGATGAAGAAAGAACAGGACTGTCACGGAAAATACGGGATTAAAGTCACCCTTTTCAAAAAACAGAGAGCTCTAGATCCGGTTATTCGCACTAGTAAGTGTAATTGAATTTCGTGGGCCGGTGGAATAATTTGCGGACCAGCAAAAAAAAAAAAAACAAATGCGTAGTACAAAGAATTTTCAGACCGACAAAAGAGAAGTAGGGAAAATAATTTGCGGACCGGCTTAAACAAATAAGTGAGAAGAAACATGAATTGTGGTAATAATTTGTGGTCCGGTAAAAAATTCCACTTCGCTCCACTATAACCACAGCCTCTAAAGCCGGGTTCACACCCGTAAAACAGCGCAGTGCAAAAACTGGTTTTTAGGTTTGGCTAGCACAGCGCGGGCGATTTTAATGGTCAATTTCGCGTAGAACATCCCAAAACCGGTTTTAGCGCTGGGGAATTTTGTGGGTACTGCGCGTGTGGAACCGGTTTGCATTTCCAAAAAACAAAAGTTAATGTAATTGAAGCATCAAGTATTTTGAACTCCGCAAGACTCCAGCATTAGATTCTTTTTACATACGGTAATTAGCGGAGGCAGCAGTGAATAGGAAAAAAAAATTATTTCAATAAATAAAATGCGTCTTCTGTAATTTTTGCATAATCATTTCATGTGTGTGTTTTTACTTCATATTTCAATAGTATAAACATTTTCAAACGAAGTCCAGATGACACCAAATAATTCAGTTTCTTTCTTCAAAGAGTTTAAAAAGGTGCAAATGAAATTCTTTTCCCTCAAATATATTTTTGATCATTAAAAGCGGGGTGTTGATTTTACAAAACGGAAATTTTTATCATGGTTTGATTTCACTTTTGGTGATTGATTTTGCAAACTGGTGGTTTTATTAGCTGCGCGTACTTTATAACATACATAAAACAGTTTATGAAACACCGTAATGCAAGGGTACTCGACCTTTTTTAGAGTCTTCCTTTGGGGCACTTCATTGGTTTAAAAATGTGTCGCGGGCCACTCCACTTGACCTGGGAACGTGTTGCGGGTCACTTGACTGGCGTAAGAATGTGCCACGGGTCCCTTGAGTGATGTGGAACTGCAACTTCGGGTCACTCAAGTATCTGTGAATGTGCAGTGGGTTACTTAAATGATCTTAAAATGTTCCGCAGTCCACTTAAATGCTTTGGAACCGTCCCGCGAATCACACAAGTAATACCTAGATGTGCTGCTGGTCCCATAAGTGATCTGTGAATGCGCAACGAGCCACTTGAGTTATGCAGAACTGCACCGTTGGTGACTCAAGTGATGTATAAATGTGCTGCTTAGTTCATTTTTACAAAATTAGGTTTGCGGTCGCGGGGAGCATCAAATGACTGAAAAGGCCACGTGTGGACCGCGATCCATGGTATATATGCCGTAACGTGACGAGATGATGGAACATTGCGATCGCTAAAAATGTATCATCCCTAATTAATAAGACATGCATTTCTAGTTTGTGACACGAACTAATCGAATTCTTATATTAAACGAGTTCCTCATTGCATGATAATCATAATTATCAGATCACGTGTCGTTACATTCATCACGTTAATCTGTTTCCTCTTCTTCATGTTTTAAAATTCTTTATGTTTACAAAACGAAAAAAATTATGTTTCCTCTCAGGCACCAAGAATTCGGTGCCCGAATCTCAACTGATGACCCAGAAATTAACGAGAAAAATATCTATTTGGAGACCGGTTTCGAGCCGTTGGACATTATGTTCCGGCCTTGAAACAACAACAACAACAACAACGAAGACGGATGATTATCATCGTACGAGGAAATAATTACTTTTTTTTCATGTTTCATTTGCGATAACTGATTTCCCAAAAGAGCGATTGTTTCTTTTATGCCCCTTTTCTGTATCCAAACAACTTTCTTTGGTTTTATCTTCACGATGTAGTCAATTTTTGATTATGATCACCTGATGAAATGACATTTTCCAACGAGATAATCAGCTGCAATAGTAGCGCCAAAAATACAAAACATCATCTTGTCATTGCTGAATATTCTATTTTGATTACGAATTATGGTCTTCCATGCAATAATAGATAATGACGTGCACCAAAAAGGGGGAATGTAAACATTATTTCGTGGGCATAGGGCACAGAAACCTGAGGGCTGCGGCATTTGATGAATATACAATGCTATACATGCTTCCTCCTCCAGCGTACGAACTTAGTCCCGTATGTACGGAACGACTGGCAACATACACGTGTCCGGAAAATTCACCGCCAGCAATTCACCGACAACAATTCACCGCCGGAAAATTCACCGACCAACAATTCACCGCTAGGAAAATTAACCGACCAACAATTCACCGCCATGCTATTCACCGCTAGGAAAATTCACCGACCAACAATTCACCGCCATGCAATTCACCACTAGGAAAATTCACCGACTAGCAATTCACCGACAACAGTTCAATGCGAGGGAGTGAGCGATTGAGTTACTGAGTGAGTGAGTGACCCAGTGAGTCAGTGATTGAGTGACCGAGTCAGTGATTGAGTGACTGAGTCAGTGATTGAGCGACCGAGTGAGTAAGTGATTGAGTGACCGAGTGAGCGGCCGGGTGAGTGAGTGACTCAGTGAGTGGCCGGGTGAGTGAGTGACCCAGTGAGTGACCGAGTGACCGAGTGAGTGAGTGACCGAGTAAGTAAGTGATTGAGTTACCGAGTGATTGAGTGACCGAGTGAGTGAGTGACCCAGTGAGTGACCGAGTAAGTAAGTGATTGAGTGACCGAGTGAGTAAGTGACCCAGTGAGTGACCGAGTAAGTGAGTGATTGAGTGACCGAGTGAGTAAGTGATTGAGCGGGTGAGTGAGTGACCCAGTGAGTGACTGAGTGACCGAGTAAGTAAGTGATTGAGTTACCGAGTGATTGAGTGACCGAGTGAGTGAGTGACCCAGTGAGTGACCGAGTAAGTAAGTGATTGAGTGACCGAGTGAGTAAGTGATTGAGCGGGTGAGTGAGTGACCCAGTGAGTGACCGAGTAAGTAAGTGATTGAGTGACCGAGTGAGTAAGTGATTGAGCGGGTGAGTGAGTGACCCAGTGAGTGACCCAGTGAGTGACCGAGTAAGTAAATGATTGACTGACCGAGTGAGTAAGTGATTGAGCGGGTGAGTGAGTGACCCAGTGAGTGACTGAGTGACAGAGTAAGTAAGTGATTGAGTGACCGAGTGAGTGAGTGACTGAGTGACCGAGTAAGTAAGTGATTGAGTGACCGAGTGAGTGAGTGACTGAGTGACCGAGTAAGTAAGTGATTGAGTGACCGAGTAAGTAAGTGATTGAGTGACCGAGTAAGTAAGTGATTGAGTGACCGAGTGAGTGAGTGACCCAGTGAGTGACTGAGTGACGAGTAAGTAAGTGATTGAGTGACCGAGTGAGTAAGTGATTGAGCGGGTGAGTGAGTGACCGAGTGAGTAAGTGGTTGATCGAGTCAGTGATTGAGCGAGCGAGTAAATTGGTTAGTGAGTGAGGGAGTGAGTGAATTGGTAAGTGAGGGAGTAAGTGAATGGTCAGTAAGTGAGTGAGGGAGTGAGTGAATTGGTTAGTTAGTTAGTTAGTTTTTAACCTAGTAGTGTCACAAATGATTAAAAAATCCGATTGTTCCGAAAACGTATTTATGATGAAGTGTAGATTTGAAGACACTTGGATCGGGCGTCCTCTTCGTCGTGGTGGTCGTCGTCAGCCCCGCTTTGACATTTGGAACTGCTTTCATGGAACGCGTAACGATTTCCCTAATACCAACAATTCTATAGAAGGATGGCATCGAGCGTTCCAACAGCAATTATCTGCTCACCACCCAGATACATGGAAGTTCATCGGTGCCATAAAAAGAGAACAGAGTTTGAATGAAGTTCGGATGGAGCAAATTGTAAGGGGACAAAACCATAGAAAGAAATACCGGGACTCTGCGCAGAGATTAAAGAATTTAGTTGATAAGTATCATCAAGGATGTGACATTAAAGACTATTTCAGAGGTATAGCTCATAATGTATAATTTTAATTATGATATCAATATTTGTGAGAAATGAATATTTTTCTCCCGTTTTTCCTTACATTTGCGTGTTATCTGTTTTTCTAGATTAGTAAATTGGAACCCTTTAATTATAAATATGTAAGGAAGGAAATCATGTCGAAAATTGTTAAATAAATACTTTATGTTTTGAATGAAAATTTTGTCAGATATTACTAATTAAATATTGTAGGTTTTGATTGAAAATTACCAATTAAATATGTATGTAATGAAAACTGTGTGAAAATTATCCTTCTAAAATACTCCTCTAACATTGCCGAAAAAGAATGCCATGTTTTGTATCGTTTTTTGAAGCTGTGGTTCCGTGAGTTTCAGTTTTCGAAAATGTTATTTGTCACCCAAGAGGTTTTTATGTCCAAGAATTGGATGTTTAAAACGAGATAATTTCATACGATTTTTGAGCTCACGCATATAATTTTAAACAATATGAGGCTATGGCTTTCTTTTACCAGTTTTGCTGATTGAGAAAATTAAACTTATCTTTATATTCACTTTATTTCATTAATTTGTTTTCCAGCATCAGTAGTAGGACATAATTATATGGCCTCTACAAAACGAACTGCGTCGTAGTGAACTAATATGAGGTGGGGATCATACATAATCACCGGTAAATGTTAGAAAATAACTAAAAGAGCTCTAGAACAATATTCTAAAAGTGAAAGCAATACAGCCAGACTCGGTTATAACGCCGAAATCTCGCGAAATCTTCGATGTCGTTATAACCGAGTTTAACTGTATTTAAAATACTGGTTTTAATAGGTGTGGCATCATCAACAACCAATTTCAATCCACTGCTGGATGTAGGTGTTCTCCTTAGATTTCCCCTCAAACGAAATGCGATATTTTATGAAATTTTCGAAACTTCTATATGGTAATATTGCAACAAAAAATTTAACAACAAATTCAAGAAAACTTCGACTATAAACGAGTAAAACCGTGACATTTTTCAAAAAGTCTGGATGGAGAAGAAAAAACAGAAAAATCGAACTGTCACGGAAAATACGAGACAAAATGCAGGACATGTGGTCACCGATGCTTAGACTAGATTTTCAAAGATTTTTAAAATCACCCCTACCAACAGCGAGCTCTAAATCCACCCCCGTCTTCAACATATAGGCTTGTGTCATCTGCGAATGAAATTATTTTACCGTTCTACTTAATTTTACATAAATCATTAATATAAACTAGAAATAATTATGACCCAAGGGCCGATCCTTGTGGGACTCTTTTCATTATATTTCAAATGTGCTGATTTTACCATTTATTATGGCAGCTTGTTTCCTATTGTAGTAATATGTTTTAAACCAATATAGTACATTGCCTGCTGAGAAGTGTTTTTATTTGTTAGAATATTTAAATCAACATAATCGAATGTTCGTTTTAAGTCTAAGACTGTAAGTCAAATGTCAAAATTCAACCCTCCTAATAAAGGGGGGGGGGGTTCAAAGGTTATATGGAGTAATCATCACTGAGCCGAAACCCCTGAAGCCATAAATATGAAATTTAGTAAGCATTATATTTTATTACCAGTTGTTATCCGCGGCTTCGCTCGCGTGGATTTTGCAATCTCGAAATTACTCTCACTCATAACCCCCATGGGTGATGAACTTTCAGAAATCCTGTCTTAGTAAATCCTGTTAGTATGTACATTATAAAATATGAAACTAACTAAATTTCATATTTATGGCTTAAGCGACTTCGGCTCAGTGCTGATTGCTCCATATAACTTTTGAAACCCCCCTTAGGGGGGTTGAATTTGGAAAAATCCCTTCTCAATGAGTCTATATTACAATATTGATCTAATGTCATATTTATAGCTTCAGCTGTTTCGGCTCGGCATGATTTCAACGTTGACCCCCCCCCCCCCCTTATAACGCCCTTAGGTTGTCGAATATGGAAAAACCATTTCTTAGTGAATAGTGAGTCTTTACGTCGTGAAAAAAACTATTCACAAAATTTGATATTTACAGCTTCAGCGGTTTTGGCTCGGCGATGATGAATCAGTCAGGACATGGTATTTTATATACAGTACTAGGGGGCTCTGCCCCCCTACCACCTTTGGCGGCCAACCCCCCTTTTCTCTTCATAACATATCTTGTTTATTTCGTTTCACTTCATCAGCGTGCTATGGAAAGGGACACGTGAAAGCACCAGCTTACAGAAGAAGCGAATTTTATAATAATAAAGCAACAAAAAACAAACGTGATTCATCAAGTAACCCCAGAAAACTTCCCCATGGGGGGTCCCCAAACTCCAATTCGTTGAATTGTAGTGGGGGCCCTGACTGGGTTTATCTCGGGCTACCGATGTGTTGCAAATTTTACAATGTTAAACAACAAAAATCAATGAGATTCATCCAGGGACACCCGAAATGAAACCTGTCAACTTTTCCCATGGGGCCCCGACCTGAAGGCTTGTCGGACATACCCCCTGTGAGTGGCCACGAAAATTTTTAATTTTTATCAATTTAAAAACGAATAAATCCATTCCGAGTTAATGGAATTTTGTTGAATATACTATCTTATATTGGGCAACAGCAATTTGTAATTTATACAAATACAAGGCCACAACAGGCAAAATGCCCAGCGAGAAAAAGATGCCCAATAAATATGGATGTCATATATTTAAAAAATACAGCAACCCGAATCCGTATCATCTGAATTTCTTCTCATAAAGTCATTATTTAAACTTTCCGCCATATCCTTAGGACATGGCACTTACTCACTCAATAGATCACTCACTCACTAGATCGCTCACTCACTTAGCAGCTCGCTCACTCACTTAGCAGCTCGCTCACTCACTCACGGACTGACTTACTCGCTCATTGAATCAGTAACCCACTCGCTCATTGAATCAGTAACCCACTCGCTCACTGAATCACTTACTCACTCGGTCACTCAGTCACTCACTGGGTCACTCACTCACTCAGTAACTCAATCGCTCATTCCCTCGCTAACTGACTCGCATCGAACTGTCGTCGGTGAATTGCATATCGGTGAATTGTTGGTCGGTCAATTTTCCTAGTGGTGAATTGCATGGCGGTGAATTGTTGGTCGGTGAATTTTCCTAGCGGTGAATTGCATGGCGGTGAATTGTTGTCGGTGAATTTTCCGGCGGTGAATTGTTGGCGGTGAATTGTTGGCGGTGAATTTTCCGTAAACCCAACATACAGCCCCCCCTCCCCCGCAATGTTTCATTCATGTTGGCGCCTGGAAGCACGGGAGCCTCTGTTCGTGGAAGTGCTACGGAAAGAAAGACTCTTGAATAGTGCATAAATAAGTGATCTGAAACAGCATTTTCAACCTTTTTGCAACTGCGGAACAGTGAAAGTAGTCGCGGACCGGCAGAAAACGGTAAAATAATTTGTGGATTGGCAAAATATAAATAAATGAAAGATAAATGGTAGAAACAATTTGCGGACCGGCAAAAAATAAATATGACGAAAGATAAATGGTAAAAGCAATTTGCGGACCGGCAAATAAATATGAAAAAAGATAAATGTAGAAACAATTTGCGGACCGACAAAAAATAAATATGACGAAAGATAAATGGTAAAAGCAATTTGCGGACCGGCAAATAAATATGAAAAAAGATAAATGTAGAAACAATTTGCGGACCGACAAAAAATAAATATGACGAAAGATAAATGGTAAAAGCAATTTGCGGACCGGCAAATAAATGTGAAAAAAGATAAATGTAGAAACCGTAGAAACCGCAGCAGCGGTTGAAGTACAGTCGAATCCCGTTATAACGAACGCCAAGAGACCGGAGGAATCACTTCGTTTAAACGAAATTCCGTTATAAAGGAATTCCAAGTTGCCTAGAACTGTTCCTATGTAGACTTATTTGGGGGATTAGAAAAGTGTTCGTTAAAACTATTTTCGAGATTTTCGCTATAACGGTATCCGTTAAACGGGATTCGACTGTATATTGATCTCTAAGACAGAATTTCCCTACTTTTCTGAACCCAAGGACCAGTAAAATGTCTGAAACAAATTGGCTGACCACTGGTGTCCCGTATTACGGGATATTCCTGTAATTTTGGTTATACAGTTTTTTTTTGTCTATATTTGTCTCGTTTTTCCTGTTCATTTGAATTTGTAATATTTGCTAAAGTAGTGAATACACGGCGTATCCATAATACAGGGTGAGCAAAAAGTCCGTAGAAACTTTAAAAATGAATAAAAACCGAAGTAACAAACGGTTTGCAGGGTTAGCATCGCTAGGTCGCGGGGCAATATTTTTTAAGACGGGGAAAAATAGCCGATAGGTGGCACTGATGTACACAAGTCAAAGAAAAGATGCGCAAATAACGAGTTCGTTATTTTTCGGCATTATGTTCACAGAATGCCTCCAAATCGTTTATTACAGCAGTATGTGTTCCACATGACCACCACCACCACATTGAATAACACATTGCAGGAGAGTCACAAATCCAGCAACGGCAGAGTGCAGCAGATCCGGTTGTAGGAATGACACCTCTCGGCGGATCGCATCTTCCAGTTCCGACAGAATGGATGGACCGGATCGATACACCAGGGATTTCAAATATCCCCATAACCGGAAGTCTGCCGGTGTCAAATCTGGAGACCGAGGAGGGCATGGGAACCTGCAACGCCTGCTAATGATTTTGTCTTCCCCGATACTTCCTCTGTATCGGGAATGCCTTGACCGGAGTAGCAGTGTGACTAGCTGCTCCATCTTGCATAAGCGTGACGGTAGAAAGCGCATCTCTTCCATGCAAACATGACACGACCTTCTCGCGCAGAAGCGTTAAATAAGGCTGCGCATTCACCGTAGCCGTTTTCCACCCATTTACTACGCACTGCGTTTCAAAGAAGATGAGTCCTATGATGAACGAACCTGTGAACCCACACCACACTGTCACTTTTGGGGAATGAAATGGCTTCTTGCATTCCCCAAATCCCATAAGAGATCGACACGGATTGGTTAAATTCAGGTTTTTAACCAATCTATGTTGATTTCCTATCCAAAAATTGTGACTACAGTTTAAACCATGTCGGTAAATACGAACTTTAGGCATGGGTCTTAAACATTTCGGACACATGGTGGGTAGAAAAAAAAAATGTCCATGAACCCCGAGGACCAACAAGTAATACTGGAGTATTGAGATGCATACGGTGGCGCCTTAACGGGTGCGCCAGGGCTCCGAATCAAACAGGATGCCCTACATCGTTGAAGCAAAAATTCTGTAAAATTACTGTTTATCAATTCTGAAATTATTTTTCATTAATTCTGAAATTATTTTTCATTAATTCTGAAATTATTTTTCATTAATTCTGAAATTATTTTTCATTAATTCTGAAATTATTTTTCATTAATTCTGAAATTATTTTTCATTAATTCTGAAATTATTTTTCATTAATTCTGAAATTATTTTTCATTAATTCTGAAATTATTTTTCATTAATTTTACATTCTAAAATTATTTCTTTCAATAAATTTGACGAAAAACGTGTTGTTTCATCTCAAGCCGTCCTGTTTCCATCGACGTTAGGAGCACACACACAAGACTCATTACATAATACTCCATAGGAATCATCTGAGCCTGCAAATTATCGACGTTATAAATGCGTTTGTATGTTGTCATCAGTGTTATCACCACCGTGTAATTTAATGTTTCATCCAGAAAGAAACAGACTAGAAAAAAGCGTTTTCTTTTTATGAGGTAATTACTGAGAAATATATATATATACTCGTATTTTTAAAAACCACTCGAGGCTATTAATTGTCTTGAAACTTGTTCCGTGTTTCTAGCTCTGCGTTGATTCTACGGCCTTCTGCTTGATATTTATGATAGTGAGCCTTCTCACAATGCGTGTAGGATTTCCAAGCGAATATACGAGTTTATTTTTTTCTCCTCCCTATCCAAGGAAAGACTTTCACTATGAGGGTCACGTTATAGGTATGTATAGAATATACAAATGGATCAACGATATGCCAACATGTATCAAAAATTTGAAGCTTCTGACTATAAAGGGCCTTGTGGTGATTATAAGGTTATGATGGTGCGTTAAAAAGCTGCATACGAGATTAATAAAATCTAGACCTTCAAAAAAGACATTCAGCAGATTTTGCTTCAGCTCTTAGTGGTAGGTTCAAAGACAGATGCAGCGAAACCTTGGTATTAGTCGAATCGAAAGTTTTGTCTTAGGCCGGTATTACACTATGAAAGTTTGATTTTTCTTTTTTATAAGACTTGAAAAACGCAACCAGTAAGCGTATCGATTACATTCACTTGAATGTAACCGATAAGCTTATTGGTTGTTTTTCAACTATTGTGAAATATCTTTTATCAAAATTTTATATTGTATTCCCGCTTAACCAAAAATCTCATACTTTCCAATTAACTTAAGACCGGGATTACACTATGAAAGTTTTAGAAAAGTTATAATAAGTTATATTTAAAGCTTAATAAATGCAACCAATAAGAGTATCGATTTAGGTACATTCGCTTCTGAATCAGTGGCAGTATAGATGGATCTACCGCACAAAGACTGGAAGGAAGATCTTCGAAGTGATCCCCATAGTGAAATTTAAAAGCCTTAAATGGACAAAAGAGGAGGTGCAGTTTTTCTCCGAACATGGCCCCTTCCCCACATATCTACATAGATTCCACCGAAGGTCTGAGAAATGTCAATGTGGGGAAGTTGGTAGCGTGTTACACCTCGCCCAGTTACTCAACGAGTTCACCTGCATAGCCCAACAGAAGATATCATAGCTTGGAAAAAATCTATCCTCAGTAACAAAGCAATTCCGTGACAAGATATGTAACCGGATGAAATTCATCAATGACAATCAGGACAAAATAATAGTACCAAGAGCCCAACGAGAAGTGCATAATGACAGTGACTCATGCACCGATTCTGACTATGAACCATAAGGATCCTTATAATGTATATCCGTTGCAATGTCTTTCCTATTGGACAGTGATGTTCGTGTGATTTCCACTGATATCTGTAATATATATGCTTAATTCTGTGGTGATCCACGTGGGTCCTTATAATGTTGTGTACCCGCTGCATTATCTTTTCTCTATTGGACAGTGATGTTCATCGTTTATATCACCGCTTATATCCCTCTCTTGTGACAGAGTGGGAGCCATGTTCTGGTTTGGTGGTGGTACATTCGCTTGAATGTAACCGGTAATAATGTAAGTCTAATGTAATAGACTTGGTTGGGTTTTTTTTCAAGTTTTATCAAAGAGCTTTCACAAAACTTTCACCGTGTAATCCTGACCTCAAACTGAAGAATTTGGATTGAAAAAATAGCACTTTTGTAGAGGCGTACGCAGGATCAATCTTTGGAGGGGAGCACAAAAATTTTCTTTCCGAGAAATTTTGAGTTTGCACCCGTCAAAAAGTATTCAAATTAACATTAATTTGTTAATATAGCACATAAAGAAGATAAATATTTTTTTAAATATATAATTTATTGAAAAAAAAAAAGAAAAGAAAAAATAATATACGTAAATACAGTATTCTACTCAAGGGATAGCTTGATCCGCACAGAGCACAGAGTATGCAAACATAATATTTCTGTGGTGGCAAACATGTTCATATAATAACAACTACAAACAAAATATACAAACAGACACAAACATTACAGAGGCGGCTTTGGTGTGACAACACTGTATACAGTAGCTATATTTTCATCACATCCTCCCCTCTTCTCCTCCGGCATTCCCTGTATCTCGATGTTGCTTGACTTCGAAAATCGTAATTCAATTTTATCCAGTTCATCGTAAATATGGTCTTGATTTTTTCCTTCAAAACATTATTCTTCGCAACTTTTTATTCGCTATTTTTCACTGTCTGTAATTCTTTCTTTACCTCCGATAGTTCAGCTTTCATGTCCTTGAGTGTTTTCATCATTGAACTCGATTGATTTTCTCAATTCCGTCATTTCGGATCTCCACGACACACTGCATTCTTCAGAGAATTTTTTTTTTCTATCTGTTTAGTCATAATTTGACATTCTTCACGAATGATATGTATTTTTCAATTCAATTTCTTTCGTTTTTCAATCTTTGCTGATATTACGCAGTCAGTATTATACCGCCATTTTTGTTTTACTTCAGCAGACATTTTTTTGAAATTTGAGTCCGTGGTTCCAACACATTTCGGATGAAAAGAAAGGATTCACAACCAGAGCATGAAAATACCTCTTTCCCTTCGAGTAATTCACCTTCACAAATTGAACATGTATCCGCCATTGCTATGATTGATCGAAATAGATATGCTAACATAAATATCAAAAACTCGGTGGACGTCATTCGCAAAGAGATCACATATGTCTATGGATTAATTTTACTTCATCGACATACCTAGAGATGAATACTTTTCTTCACACGCAAAAAACTTACATATTTTTAAAAAATAAATGGGAAATTGAATAAATTTCCGAGCGTGAATAAATTTAAACATGCGTGCGTCTTCCCTGCTTCGTTTTGCCACCCTCATTTTCTTTCGATATATTTAATTTTTTACCGCAATATTAATTTTTTTTTCTCTCATTTTTGGTAGGCTTGGGGCACGTCCCCTCCCCGATCACCCTACTTGACTTGAATGATTAATATCCTCTGTACCTGCTGGGGGCTTTAGGACAAGTGATAAATCGCAAACATTACATAAATTACAATCCAAAGAACACGACAGAACAAAAAACGGGGGAAGCAGACTTATGCAAAGGAAAAAAAAAGAAAACAACAATACAAGTTATGATAACAATGAAAATGGAAAATGACAATGAATATTGAAAAATATCATTTTTTATATATGAAAAAAGAAAACAAATTAATTATGTGAACTGGAAAGCCAAAAATGAACAATGAAAATATAGAAGAATTCAAAAATGAGAAATTCAAAAAATGAGAAAAAGTTATAACCAATGTCTAGGGCACTCATCGGGGGGAAGGAACACCCTGACACTGGTTTAACACAGAACGTTTCTGAGAGCATATCCTCCAGGCATTTAGAGCCTAAATAGATGCTCGATCCCCCGACGTACTGCTAAATTATATTTGAATTCAAAAATCAAAGGTAAAAACAAATGGTTTTTTTTTTTTTTAATCAAATTTATGCAATAGTAAAGTTTACGTTTACGGAACGTTTACTTTGGTTACCGTGGTTCCCAACAATGCGTTTCAGACGTGTATATGCCTTTACAATGGTTTGTTACATCTTTAATGCTGCCATTATAACAGTTTATTCCTTTATAATGAATTGTCATTTTTCCAACCCTCCCAGTAATTGAAGAAAACCCGGGAAGCGCCGGGTATTTTTGCTAGCCTATATACAGGGTTTCCTATAAGTGCTAATGCGGCCTTTATCTCATCAACCATCCCTCGTACAGGTACAGTTGTAATTTAAAAAATGCTTAAAAGGCGTTTGAATAATATTCGCTGCACAAGCTGGACGTATGACGTCACTAACAACAGAGAACAACAACTACGACGACAAAACTGAGAATAAAAATGTTGAACGCTAGATGATGAACTCAATGCTTGCTTCAAATCATCAACACTCTGGCACGAAGTTAAAAAAATTATCATCATCCACCAACATGCGAGTTCAACTGCAAAATGACTCAGCACTGCTATCATTTTCACGTCAGTTGATCAAACTTGGCAATGGAAGAATTCCCGTAGAGACCCAAGCACCGGACTCATTACGTTCGCAAATGGATTTTGCCAGTTGTTAAACTCAGTTCAAGAACTTTTGCAAACAAAGTCTTCCCAAACATTCAACAAAATCACCGAAACCATGTGTGGCTTTGTGAGAGAGCGATTCTGGCACTGAAAAATGACAGTGTGAACAAGATACCAACGAAAAAATTCTAAAATTTATTCCAGGAGACTCCACATCTTACAAATTGGTTGACACTGTCACAGACACAGCGCAGACAGTTCTGTATCCTGCAGAATTTCTGAACTCTTTGGATATCCCGGGTGTGCCACCAAACAACTTGACCCTCAAAGTCGGAGAGCACCTATAATGCTTTTAAGAAATTTATAGGTGCTTCGACTTTGAGGGTCAAGTTGTTTGGTGGCACAACCGGAATATCCAAAGAGTTCAGTCATTTTGGAGACACCGAGACTCTGCAATGGCACCAGACTCTGCGTGAAGAAATTGCACAATGCATCACTGAAGCAACGATTCTAACTGGATGTGCCAAAGGAGAAGACGTCTTCACATTCCACGTATCCCAATTATCACTGAAGAAATGCCATTCACTTCAAAGCGATTACAGTTCCCGATCCGTTTAGCTTTTGCCATGGCAATCAACAAAGGCCAGTAGTTAGGAGTGGCAGGTATCAACCTACTTGAGCCCTGTTTTCACACGGACAGCTTTTCGTCGCCTGTTCGCGTGTTGGTAATCCCCAAAAATTTGGCATCTACACACCAGATGGAAAAACAAAAATATTGTGTGATTGCACAAGCGATTGCCTGAAGTTTTTAATTGAAATATTTAAAAATAAAAGTAATTTTTTCTTACTTAATGCAGAAATTTTTTTGATTAAGAAATAATTAATAAGCTGTACATATATACATTTTTTACGAGGCGAGCAACGTCGCCTGGTATCAGCTAGTCTTATGTATAAATGTGAAAGTATGTCTGTGTGTATGTATGTTCTTTATACAAATCTACAATTTTAGATCGATCGTCGTCAAATTTTTGATATGTACCAAACAGGACCGGGATTGAACCGTAGGCTACTTTAAAAGTTCGTCAGAGCCGGGCAAATGACCGAAATGGGCGAAAAACTGTCGGGCAACAATGGTTTTTGGGCCTCAACAATCACTTTAGGAACGTTTACTTTGGTTACCGCGGTTCCCTAGCAATGCGTTTCAAATGTGTATAAGCCTTTACAATGGTTTGTCACATCTTTAATGCTGACATTATAGCAGTTCATTCCTTTATAATAGTTTGTCACTTTTTCGAACTTCCCTTGGCCGTGACCGTGAACAGTGATGCAGAGCGCCAGACCCAATATACATTAGCGTGATCACTATTAAAACTCTTAAGGGATGTCCCTCAATTTTATATGTCAGGTATATAAATTTTTCTTCTCTAATTACTCTATTTTCTGCCATTAGCAGACTCCCTTAGGAAAAAATGATTTATTTATTAATTATCCTAAATTTTCTGTCCTTTTATCCCCTTTTGAATTTTTGTTTTACCCCTTGCACGTTCAGTCATCACGCGTAGAACCGGCTTTATCTTTTCATCTTTCAATTTCTCTGACTTTTCATAAATGACTTTCATTTTTCTTTGGAAAGATAATTTATTTATTATCCTTCTTCAACTGTCTTTTCTCTCTCTGTATCTGTTTTTTCTGTATATATATATAATATATATACAGCCAAAGAGTGAAATGCAAAACTGCGTTTTCATAAGATAAATTACAAGTGATGGCTATCAAAACAAGAACAAAAAAACAGATACAGAGAGAGAAAAGACAGTTGAAGAAGATATGTCTGCTTTTTATACACATCTACAGTTTTAGACCGATCGTCGTCAAAATTTGCATATATATATATATATACGAAACTGGACCAGGATTGAACCGTAGGCTACATTAAAAGTTCGTCAGAGATGGGCAAGTACCCGAAATGGCCGAAAAACCGACGGTCAACAATGGTTTCTCGGCCTTAACAATGACTTCCGGAATGTTTACTTTTGTTACCGCGTTTCCTTAACAGTGCGTATCAGACATGTGCATGCCTTTACAATGGTTTGCACTTATTTGATACTGCCAGTGTTATGCATGGTAGTTCGTGCCTTTGTAATGGTTTGTCACGTTTTTAATCCTCTCAGGTAATTGAAGAAAACCCGGGCAGCGTCGGGTATTACAGCTAGTTACTTTATAATAGGCATACTCCATAAAAATCGATTAATGCAGGCACTCCACTGAAATAAATCAAAGACCGAGACAACGAAAAATTACTAATCCGGTTAAAATTCTGAAAAATATTTCTAAAAATTTACGGAAGTGTCCGAAGCAGATGAATACTAGGAAGAAGAATCCCCTTTTAACTAGGCGCACAAACGGTATCATTATGTGTGCGTGTGGAAAAATGGACACCTTCTATACTCTGAGAAATCAAGCGTGTGGCAACCTACCCACGTGTGAGCCTTGGCGTGTTATTGTGGATACGACAGAGAAAATAATTGATAACTTCAAGCACCCTTTGCAATATTTATCACAATTCAGGTTTCGTCTGGTCTGGCCATCTTAACCCGAGAGCCTGACCCAGGCCTATCTTATCCATAGAGGGCCTACACGATGAGATGTGCGGTGCTATGGTTTTTCGAATGTCATGTAATTGAAATATGTTAACTATTACTTCTATCTAAGGATGGTTTCCCCAGAACATAACTTAACCTGGGGACCCATAATGTTATGACAGCCATGCCTAAAATCCCCACAAGAAGGAAGCTTACTGAACTCTAGTCCAGGGTAGATGCAGACCCAGGGTGATGTGTCAGAAGGTTTGATTTATTGTGTAGGTTCATTGAATCGTCCCGTACTTTACACAAATCTATTTCTCCTATATAATTCAACACTTGCGGGGGGGGGGGGGGATAATCACCAACCTTCTGGATCTGCACCTGGCCCCAGGATACCAGAGATCGATAAAATTTTTGTTCATTTCTAATTTATTTTTGATTAAATTCAATTCGATAAGTAAATAGGGTCTCTTTTGGATGAGAGTAGAGGGGCCCTAGACAGGTTTACGGAAATTTCGCCTTCTACATTTTGCCCCCGGCACGTTTCGTCCCCGGTACATTTCGCCCCTGATATTTCATTTGCCCTGACCGTGTGAGGGACGAAGTAAGTGGGTGAGTGACCAAGAGAATGGCTGACTGATTATATTAGTGAGTGACAGTATGTGACCGAATGAAAGACCAAGTGAGTGACAGTATCTTACCGTATTAAAATCCCATTGAGTGTGGTCACTTCCTTAGTCACTCATATGGTCACTCACTTGCTCATCCTATGGTCACTCGCTTGATTATTCACACAACCATACGGTCACCCAATCACTTTGTCACACATTCATTCACACAGTCAGTCACTTACTTTATCACTCATACGGTCAGCGCTGGCGAAATTCACAGAATACGAAACGTGCTGGTAATTTTTACTGGAAAGTACTCTGTGAATTTCGCCTGCCCTGACCGTGTGAGTGATAAAGTAAGTGACTGACTGTGTGAATGAATGTGTGACAAAGTGATTGGGTGACCGTATGGTTGTGTGAATAATCAAGCGAGTGACCATATGGTTGTGTGAATAATCAAGCGAGTGACCATATGGTTGTGTGAATAATCAAGCGAGTGACCATAGGATGAGCAAGTGAGTGACCGTGAATGACCATATGAGTGACTAAGGAAGTGACCACACTCAATGGGATTTTAATACGGTAAGATACTGTCACTCACTTGGTCTTTCATTCGGTCACATACTGTCGCTCACTAATATAATCAGTCAGCCACTCTCTTGGTCACTCACCCACTTACTTCGTCCCTCACAAACGTACCGGGGGCGAGAAGCCGGAGCCGAAATTTCGGTATGACGGGGGAAAGGAGGCCCTAGAGAAAGAAAAAAAAATGGTCTAAAGGGGGAATCATGAGCTATAAAATGTTGAGAAACACTGGCTTAGACTATAATTTCCAACCTAGTACTAACGTGTGCCCTTCTTGATATCACTCGGTAACTATTTCAAGTGGATCATGGCGTCCAATTTCACGTGTTAATAAAAATGATATAAGTACGTATGCCTCTGGTACTAAAGAAAAATTCTATTAGAAAATTATGATTTTTTAAAGTTTGAAACAATATATATATATATAAATACTATAATTAAAAATTTATTTTCAACCTAAAATCCAAATAATTTGTTCATAAAGGGAATTTTTCTATTGAAATTGAAAGAATCGAAAGGAAGGAAAGAGAGAATGGGAAAAATATGGAAAAAATAATATGTAAAGGTAGTAAACAAATTGGAAAAACGAATTAGATTTTTTTCCCGCTACTGTCTCGTTAATTACTTGAATCAAGGCAATTTGGGTGAATTTTCCCGTTCTGAGTTATCAGTTTTGTTGTTTATACAGTATCCACATCCACATTTCATACGAATGAAAAACAACTTCGTCCACTTTTCAAGGTGACTCCCAAAGCGGAAAACCACTTCACGTGTTCTAGAAAGAATGTTTATGCATGACTTGCAAAAGGTCATCAATTAGCGCTAATGATGAGTAGAGCCGGGATTTACATGCAAATATACAGGGTGGGCAAAAAGTCCGTAGAAACTTTAAAAACTCATAAAAAACCGGAAAAACAACAGAAATTAAAAACGGTTTGCAGGGTTAGCATCGCTAGGCCACGAGAATTTTTTTTTTTTTTAAGACAGAAAAAAACAGTCGATAGGTGGCGCTGACGTACGGAAGTCAAAGAAAAGATACGCAAATAACGACCAGGGGATCTATTACGCTGATGTCGTTATGCCAGCGTTTTAAACGTGTTTGGGGTTTGCGGTGCATTGTGGGATAGATTTACGTCATCGTCTCGCTAAAGGTTGATTTTATAAACATGGCCGCTAGCGCGTACATTTTTCGATGAAGGTGAGAGCAACGGAGACAAATTATAGTTAGAATTGGAAATTATTCATTCATTATTAATTTATCAAGTTGTTCATTATAATGAATAATAATCTCTGAATTACATTACTTAATTTAGTAACATCATTCAGAGACATCATTATTGTTTAAAATGTTATCTGTACACATACTGATTGGAAAAAAATTATTCATAGTGATAAATCGTTATAAATCATTGTACTCGGTACAAAGATAAATCACTCTACAACGTTTTTTTTTTTTTTTCAAATCTTGCATATAAATGTCTTTATTCTAATCTTAAACTCATCTCAATATAAGAATATTATTTATAACTGGTAAATCTCTCTCTCGCTCTATGTTTTCAAAGTATTTTGAAATTCACTACAATATTTTTTTTACATCTCGTTCAAAACCGACATCAATATATTTTTAAACGTCTCCAGATTTTTCCCTTAATTCGTTTAATAACATCGATATTTTGTAATATCACTGATGGTGTTAAAATAATTGTATTGCTACTTTCTGTGCAGTACGTAGAAGTGTTATGCAGTAAACACCCTTTTACACACACACACTATAAAAAATCGAAGTAAATTTTATTAATCAACAATTTTTTTCTAATCCTTGAGTGCATTTTTCTGATAGGAGTATAAAAGAGATGTAAAAAAAAAAACAGTAAATTTGGTGGCACTTCATTTCATCCGCCGGCTGCTGAGAAAAATTAGCGTTAAGGGCGTGACGTCACTAACGACCTCGTTCTACACATAACGACGCGAGCGTAATAGACCCCCCAGAATGACTCCAAATCGTTTATTACAGCAGTATGTGTTCCACATGACCATCACCACCAGCGGGCATAACACATTGCAGGCGAGTCACAAATCCAACAACGGCAGAGTGCAGCAGGTCCACATACACGGTTTACAATGGTGAATTGATTATGGATTACGAGCGATGTCTCATTTGCATATTCCCACCGAAGTCAATCGTACCAGCGCCACCTATCGGCTGTTTTTCAGTGTTTTTTTGTTTTTCCTGTCTTAAAAAAATTCCCGTGACCTAGCGATGCTAACCCTGCAAACCGTTTTTTATTTGTTTTTTTTTTTTTTTTACAGTTTCTATACATTTTTAAAGTTTTTACGGACTTTTTGCCCACCCTGTATATAAGTGCACATGCAATTGTATATTTTAGAACTTTTCATGCCTATTTCAATATTTCTGAATGCATATTTTATTGCATAAAAATTAGCAATAAAATTATACAAAAATAGTGTATGTGAAGATGAATATATTCTGCATCTTGCTCGGATCCGAAAGGGTTATAGCAATTCTGTGATTAGAAAAATATTGGGAGATTTACCTCAATGTACGGAAGGTCAACCCTCTCTCTTAGCCCGAAAGTAAGAGTATCATTGAACGTTTCCTCTTTCGGTTATGGCCGGTTCTTCTGCATTATACGATGGCCATAGACAATATAAAAAAACAAAAAAAATTTCCTAATAAACACACGCACCCTAATTAGTAAGGAAACACCCATCTCAGATGAAAATCCCCCCTTGGTTTTGCTTCATCTTTTGGTTTTCTAGAATGTCTTCAAACCTGTTGTGATAATTCTTGGTATAATGTTGTTGCTCTCTTGCTTGTATATTTACATGTATACGTATAAAAGCATTTACTGACTATGCATTGAAGCGAAATTATCGGGGGGGGATTTCGTTTTATGGTCGGTGCTAAATTACCCTTATCTGTTCACTCGAACCCACGAAACGTCCTTCGACGGAAGAGTTGAACCCATAGCTGTGTATAATTATAGTTGCCTGAGGGCTATTCGGAAGCAATGATAAATATATTTTGTGAGAAGAAAATATGATGCCCCATTATATTCGATCATAATCATACCAACATTGGCGTTCGATCCTCGATGTTTCCTCCGCCAAATCATCGTACGTATAGAAATACTAAGCAAAAAATATAGATGACGATAATAAAAGCATTGGCGAGTTTTGACTGAATTTCGGTCTTCGAGGTAACCATAAATTATGCTTTACTTATTCATAAAAAATAATGGTTACGTTCTAATATAACATTAGGCCCCTTCCATTCTTCATTAGTGTTTTTCCGTCTTTGCGATCCGAATGAAAATAGTATGTTTATTTAACTAGGGTTCCTAATATGAATGCGAATTTCAAACTATGCATAATCTGGACATTAGTGAGCTCGGTGATGATTGTCGCTGTGGGATCATCGCCGTCTTTGTTTCCGAATTCGGTCAATGGATCGAGTCCAAAGGCGAATGGAACCATCGAGAGTTCTTTGGACATTGGAACGGCGGACGTGATCCAGAACCCGAGAGAACGTGCCGAGAGGTTCGAGAAGACCCTGAAGAGATTTTTCAAAGACAACGTTAAAAGGATATTACCGACCCTGACGGAATACGGGACCAATGGCGATTTATCCAAGAAGTGCACGAGATCGATTCTCAAGCTCCTGGCGGATTTGACCAACGTCAAGCTCTGGGCCTTGCAAAGTAAGCTCTTGCGTTTTCCTAGATATCCACCAATGCAATTTGTGTCAATCCCACTTGATTCGAATACTTAATGCTTTTTCGAAAGCTTTAAGGAAAAGCATCTTGATTGTGCAGAGATATCTAATTCAATCATCTCGTAACTATTATCACAAATGTATACACAAGGTGACCTGTAAGTGCTAATGCGACCTTTATCTCATCAACCGTCCGTCGTAGAGGTGCGGTTTCAATTTAAAAAATGCTTGAAAGGCGTTCAAAAATTGCCCTGTTCCAGTTTTGAGAGTGAAAATACAGTGTGTAAAAAAATGAAAAAAAATCTAAATTTTGATACGTTCCCCCTTGTTCTCTAGTTTTCATTTATAAAGTGTCGCCCTGTATCTCTTGATGCCAACAGAAAAAAATCCCAAGTGCAATATTCGCTGAGATATTTGAATTCACAAATCTGAAGAAAAATTGAGGAAAGGGGTAACAGGGTAATTTCTTGAACGCCTTTTGAGCATTTTTTTAAATTGGAATCCATATCTCTACAGCGAATGAAAGATAATTCCAGAATTAATGAAAGAAATAATTTCAGCATTAATGAAAGAAATAATTTCAGCATTAATGAAAGAAATAATTTCAGCATTAATGAAAGAAATAATTTCAGCATTAATGAAAGAAATAATTTCAGCATTAATGAAAGAAATAAATCCAGAATTGATGAAATTATTCCAGAAATGAAAGAAATTATTCCAGAAATGAAAGAAATTATTCCAGAAATGAAAGAAATTATTCCAGAAATGAAAGAAATTATTCCAGAAGTAATGAAAGAAATAATTCTAGAACTAATAAAGTAGATAACTCCCGAAGGGTTAGGGCACCAATCTCTTGGTGAGATAGATGTTTGTCTTCGTCCTGCACCGGATTTTATTTGGTGTTACAGGTACCGTTCTAGTACCATTCGTGGTTTTCCACTGTGGCGATCACTTTGCAAGGCATAAAAGTGAGTGTTGATATTTGAATTTTTTGAAATCTTGTTGCTGTGACTGTAACCGCGGGAGCTAGAGTTTCGATTTTGTCTTCATTCTAGAGAGCATACTTCAAAAACAATTACTTATACAGTATCTTGCATTTCATTTTTTTTTTGCGGCCACTAAGGAACTCATGTATTGGCAAAGTCGTTTTATGATCACCCTGTAGTTCAAGTGTGGATTATGGCGTTCCTTCCATAGCTTGCTCAATCATGTTTTCATGAAAATAAAATCCAATAACATTAATGCTTAATTTTTTATTTCGCAGTGTTAGACGCAACGTCTAAACCGCCGTCGGGGATACTTGAGGGTACGTTCTCTGATTTCGGGGCATTCGACCAATGTCTGGAAATCTCGGTCCCGCACAAGAATGGAACCGAGAACTTTCGAGGTTCTTATTGCAGCGTCGAAGCAAGGCCTTTCATGCCTCCGATACCGAGGAACTTCACGGTCACGCGAGTCAAACATGCTGGACCCATGGACAGTGTAAGTAATTGCTATTTAAGATGGTTTTTTCCACCCTCTTCGAAATACAGTCAGAGCTCTGAACGTGTTAATAAAAACCACGAGAGGAATATGCACTGGTGAATATTTGATTACTCTATAAAAGTTTGATAAAAGATCTTTCACAGTACTTGAAAAAAACAACCAATTAGCCTATTGGTTACATTCGCTGCCGCTGTGACGGTCGAATGGTCATAATGAGGGACTCTTATTGCGAGGACTCGAAACCGACCATGACCACGGCTATGTCTCACGAGTCTCTGCTTACAAAGATAAGCACGTCACCATCAGGCCGGTCACGCAGTTATTCATTAAATGTCCTGCTTCCCCACATTTCTTGCATCGGCTTACTCTTTTACACGTTTTTGCTTGATGCCCAAAGTTCCAACATCTAAAGAACTGTAACGTTTGTAAATACTCTCTAATCTTGTAACGTGACCAGCCACAATATATTAACTTTCTTTTCATCAGTTCTCAGAATACTTCTGGTTCAACCTGTCGGACCCAGATTGTTCCTCTGTTTATGTCATATTTGGTAATGACTATTATTTCGAATGTTTTTCTAGTTTGGACATTATATTTAATTGAATTTATGATTTCTTCTTCAACTATTTCTTTGTCGACCAAATGGCTATGAATGCGTGGACACATTCCTGTCCCCACCCCTAAGGGTATTCAGGTAACTTTTGTAAATCAGATGCTGCAGGACTGCAGCATCCTAACCGAATCATAACTTTTGTTTTAGGACTTTGTCCAAGTATTTCCGGCCACTTCGCGAACTGGCTGGCCAAAGTCTGAAATTCGGACATTGGCCTGGTCAAATTACGACGAAATTTCCCCATTCAGGCTTTGGCAAATAACATATACTTCAAAAAAAAATGTACATTCAACAAGAAATGAGAATATAAAGTCGTGAAGTTCAACGTCCAAGTACCGTACGCTGTTCTGAAAGGTCCCCAGTTCGATTCTAGCCACGGCGCGGCTTGTGTCTATTCAATTTCATAGAAAGTGACTAGAATCATGGTTTTCCGTGGTGATACATACGTTTCTTTTCTAGTATTGCTGAGAGAAACTGTCAAAAGCGAGTGACGACCAAAGCCGCTTGAAAGGTCTCTTAATGCAGCTTTGGTGACGGCCCACCATGCAACATTGCATCGCATAGTAACCCTCATTCCAGATTGTAAAGGAAAGTGGCGAATCTTCCTTTACAAATTCAATGATATTTTGAGTATCATGAGCCGCTGTGGTGGTCGAGTGGTTATAGTGCCGGACTCGTGATGCGAGGATCCGGGTTCGAACCCCACAGTGGTGGTCGGCTGTAGTTGGTTTTCTGTGGTTCCCAACTTCAAGGCGCAAATGCGAGCCGATCTCCCCGTTAAAAAGTCTCGCCACAGAGAGCAACAGTCCTACAACGGTAAAATCATTCAACCATAACACTTCACTCATAGTTAGTAAAACTGGGGGCAGATGACAGCACTACACATAACAAGCATTACACAGAAACAAACTTTACGTCAGGTTGCACTACACGTACACGCACATTCCCGCATGTACAGATTCGTTGGGGGGTTCCGCGGGGGGGGGGGGTTCATGTGTGGTGTAGCAGTAGTAGGTAGGGGCTCGGGGATCCATGATGTTCTTAAGTCAGCCACCTCGTTGGGCAATTTGCCTGTTGTGGCGTTGTATTTGTATTATTTGTATTATTTGTATTATCACATTCAATGATAAAACATCCCATTTTGTGCTTAAGTGACGCAACATGAATGTAAAAAAATTGTCATCTAAAAATGCATATAATTAAGATTTTTGTGATAGACTAATTCTGAAAAACAGGTTTTTATTATGTAGTATTCTCTGTACTGACATGATATTTCTATTTTTAATTGTGTCTTCTTTTTTGTCAGATTGGGGACCAAATTTTGGCTGGTACCGATATATTTTATTATTTGAAATTACGTTTCGGAATATGCCTTCCATCAGCTTGCACCGAAGAGGATGTCAGAATCATCATGAAGCCGGGTAAGTAACGATCACTGACACCTTGAAATTACGTATTTAGAATATAACGGAATGTATGGTACACACCCATGATCGACACTCGACATTGCGCGTCATTCCCAAATAATATGGCGTTTTTATAAATATAAATTACAACCACTTTCCCGACTTAAGAAAACGTTCTGTTCTGAGCACGTAAGTTGAAGCATTCGTAAGATGAAATCGCGGCAATTTGGCAACCGATATCTTCAAATTTATTGCCTTCAATCTTTTTACAGATTTTTTTTAAGTACTTTATTCGCGAACAATTTTCATGCACTGGGGGACACGCCAAAGCTGTTGTTCTAATGGGCCATCAATTCGTCACATCTGGATACCATGTTACGAATGACATTTGCTTACTTAAAGACATTGCAGCAAAGGGCCAATGAACCAAATTGGCGTACATATCCCTCCTCACCCCTTTTTACTTAATTTCTGTGGTTCCAGCATCCAAAATCCATTCTATTTCTTATCAATTGAACTGATTTCTCACCGTCCCCCCCCCCATTTCATTTGTATTTGCCCATAGCCTCCTCTAAAGATCCCAGTGACCCCCTGCGAATATGGGGGAGGAGACAAACGCCCCTATATTGAGAACCACAAGTATACGTGGCAAATTATGAAAATGTGCATACAGAATATATTCCTTTAGGACATAAAATAATTTTGGAACCAAGGTGAGGAGAGCTGGAAAGAGTCTGATTTAAAAATTTCACCTAAGGTCAGAATGTGATTCGCCAAGAGCGCCAAATATTTCAATTCGTAACTCGGAATGTTCGCAAGTCGGGAAGTGGCCGTATACAGTTCCACCTTCACATGGCCCGTAACCATCAGCAGCATTGTTTAAAGACTTTTCTGAATAAAAGTTCAAGATTTATATAACAAGATACTGAAATTTCGGAATTTTAATTTCTTATTTATTTTACTTCATTTTTATTGTGAAAAAAAAATTAAATTCATATATAAGAAAAAACTGAAATTTATCAAATTGAAATTACTTTTCATTTTTCATAGTTAGTAAACACACCAATTTAGACATCAAGATCCCTCGTTGCTACACGAAGGAACCCTTAAGATTAGAGACTATTCAAATTGTCGTCATGTGAGTATTTCACTTCATTGTTTTCCCAATAATTATTTCTTTTCATTGTTATTGAAAGAAATAATTTTGGAATCAAATGAAAGAAATAATTTTAGAATTAAATGAATTTAATATTCTTCAAAAGAAATAATTTCATAATTATTGAAAGAAATTTCATTACCGTTGAAAAGAAATCATTTCATAATTATTGAAAGAAATTTCATTACCATTGAAAAGAAATCATTTCATAATTATTGAAAGAAATTTCATTTCCATTGAAAAGAAATCATTTCATAATTATTGAAAGAAATTTCATTACCATTGAAAAGAAATCATTTCAAATATAGTGGGAAAAAGTATTGCCAATTAACGAAAATTTGTAATTAATTAAAGACAAAAAAATGCATATTTGATGGGAAAAAATATTCAAAATTAATGAGAAATTAATTTCAGAGTCAATAAAAAACAATTTCAGAATTGATGAAAATTCAGATTTGATGAAAAATTGTGTGATTTTACAATTCATAAAATTCATATTTGATGAGAAACTAATCCCGGAATTAATGAAAATGTATATTTGATGGAAAATAATTTCAGAATTAATAAGAATTCAGAATGGATGAGAAAATAATTTCAGCATTGCTTGGAGAAAATTGTGGGCAGATCGCATTATTGAACGTGACATTGAGGGGGGGGGGGTAGCTCATGAATAGGAGTCAACATTTATCGAAGAGATTGTGTCCTTAGGGAAGGCCATGGGACTGTGGAGGTGCATGAGACTGACATTCAAGAACTAGTGGTAGAATATGTCCAGAAGCTTACCGTGGATGACCAAACTAGTGGATCTTCTTTGCACGCAGCAGCAAGAGCTCATCGAGGGTATCTCATCTGAGAAAGACAAAAGTGAGGAGATTAAGTGAGATTATAGAATGTGGAAATCTGTGCAAAATTTTGTAGAGAAGACCAATCAAATAAAGCTGTAGCAATACAAGCAATGAATCTGGCCAACGGCAATGCAATTTCTCATTTATGAGAAATCCCAAAAAGGAGGCAAAAAGTAAGTGTCATTGGATAAGCCTCTTTTTCAAAGTCACACAAATAGAATGAGTTAGCAACCGTAAATCATCCTAAACGATAGTCTTCCTCTCTCTCTCGTCGTTTAAGTTAATTTGTAAACATTATCGTATTTCAAGTTTATTTATGGCGTTATCATTTTTTATATTTTATATTGCATTGCTTATTATATTATTATTGTGTTGTGTTATTGATTCAGTGTCATTTTTATGTGAATGAATAATTGCAGGGTTGAGAAATCAAGTTGTACAAGTCCAGATTTGATTGATGTGTACTTAGTCTCACATAAAATAACTAAGAATCTTGATGCTCACTTAGAAATGAAGTGGTGCCAGTTGATTCAAACTGACGAAATAGTCTACAGATGGCACCAATATAGTTTTCCTGACACGATAATTGCTAGTAATTTCGGATGCAAATTTTTTTGTTTGGAAAAAAATTTTCAAAGTGACTTACACCACTTGATTTCTCTCAAATTGTCGAATGAATTATCAGAGTTTCCATTATTTCCTATCAGGAAGTTTGATTTGATACACGACGAGTGGTTCGGATAACGAGCACGTCGCTGAAACGAATTAGGTTCGTTAACCGAAGTTCCACTGCACCCGGTAATCGAAGTAGAAAATTATATAATATGTTCATTATGTAATACGAAATTCTCAAAGGACGGATGATGTCTGATAACGTTGGGATTCCTCTGGACATGGCATCTTTCCGGGAAAAATGCTTGAATTTAATTAAAACTTATTTCCTTAATATTTTCAGCACGATTCTCATATTACTGACAGCGTTGGTAGCCGCTGGTACGGCTGTCGAAAAGGTCAAGGAATCTTGGGAGTTTCTCAAAGAAAAACAAGGTGAGATAGGTCTACTACGAAATTACCCGTTGATTTTTCCACTCTGGTGATGGATGCCATTATAATTACATGTGCATTCTTTTTGTTGTCTTATTACAATCATTTTACAGTTTTGTTTCGAGAGTTTCTCTTCGGATTCTATAACAGTCATAAATAAACACCTTTAAAAATTTTTTTTTTTGGCTGTAATTGGCAACTTCACTTGCTTTTGGGCGATGGGCTACTTTAATTACCTCTGACAACTTTTTTAGACTGTAATTGGCAATCTTACTTGCCTTTTACTTACCTTTGATAATTATGGCTGAAAATAGCAACTTTGACAGTTTTATGGCTGTAATTGGCTACTTTACTTGCATTGGATTGGATTGGATTTTGAATTTATTGGCGCAAGGACCAATTTGGTCAAACTGCGCCAAAGCAAGACATAAAAATGAGAAAAATGCCCTTCTGTCATGTCATAAAACTAAAACATATAAAATGGAACATGAAACGTAAAACAATGACATAAATTGTTCAAACTATAATTTGTCGTATAAACCAATGGCTTTGATGAATTTAAAAATGCGAGATGCATCGCTATTGTCATTTAAAATGTCATGAAGTGAAAGATGACTCTGACCAAAAGCGGTCGTAAAATGATGACAATGATGTGAACAAGTAAAAGCATGAGCAATGGTCAATGGACTTTGACAATGAGGGCACTCTGGTTGACTCTCTCGTAATAATAAATATGATTGTGTGAGGCGACTGTGTCCTATGCGTAACCGGGCAAGCAGAACTTCCTCCTTTCTGTTAGGTCTGCAGCTCGAACGCCAATGGCCAAGTATGGGCTTGATGGCATGAAGTTTATTATTTATCTGATGGTTCCAATGATCCTGCCAGCGGTGATGCATCACTTCCCGGAGGATTGAGAAGTGGTCACTGGCAGGTACCAAAAGGTTATTGTCAATGTTAGTTGTTGTTCGAGCTGCGGCGTCTGCTTTTTCGTTGCCCGGTATTCCTACATGACCTGGTACCCAGTAAAATTTTACTGTGGTACCATGATGAATGAGGTAATGCAGTTCATGAAAAATGGCATGAATGAATGGATGAGTGTGAAACGTACAGGAACACAGTGCTTGTAATGCGCTGAGAGAGTCACTATAAATGATGCATCGTCGGTGGCGTTTGCGTCGTATATGACGTAGAGCCTGAAGGATTGCGTACAGTTCTGCCGAATATATAGTGAATGTGTCTGGAAGTTTGAAAGATGTCTCCTCACAGCAGATGTAGGCACAACCGACATGGCCAGGGCTCTTGGAGCCGTCGGTATATATGGGGAAGTACCTGTTGTACCTGCTCCTGTGCCTAAAGAATATCTGTCGATATATGACATCTGCTGTGGTGGCTCTAGGGTATAATGATAATGAAAGAGAGACATCTGGCAGAGACTGCTCCCATGGTGCCAGTTGCCAAGCAACTGGGGCCACACGACTGATGTCTAATTCTAGTTCTTCCACAAGTGCCCTCATACGAAGACCGTAAGATGGAACACATGAAGGGCGAGCAGCAAAAAGTCTATGAAATGAGGGATTAAAAATGACACGATGAAGTGGGTGATCTGGAAAAGACTTCATCTTGATAAAATATTTCAAGGAAAGTTGCTGGCGTCTTGATGTCAGTGATGGCTCGTTGCATTCGACATACAGGCTCTCCATTGGAGACGTCCGGAAAGCTCCAGAACAAATCCGTAGGGCGAGATGGTGGACTGGGTCAAGCACACTCAGATAGCTCCGAGGTGCTGACCCGTATACAATGGAGCCGTAGTCGAGCTTTGATCTTATTAAAGCTTTGTATAAGTGGAGGAGCGACTTACGGTCAGCTCCCCACGATGTAGAAGAGATGACCTTCAAGAGGTTCATCGTCTTCATGCAACGAGCTCTTAATTGCGCAATTTGAGGTTTGAAAGTGAGTTTCTTGTCAAATATGATGCCGAGGAATTTAATATTTTCTACAATAGGTATTAGATTGTTATTGAGAAACAATTGTGGGTCATCATGTAGGTCTCGACGCCGACAAAAGTGCATAGCAACAGTCTTGTCAGCGGAGAATGAAAAGCCGTTATTATGAGCCCACTTGCTAATCTTGTTGAGAGCGGTTTGTAATTGTCTCTCGGCTGACCTCATATTCACTGATTGGTAAGATATCAACAGATCATCCACGTAGAGTGCGCCAGTGACAGACAACGGGAGTTGGTTCAACACCCCGTTGAGTCTTAAAATGAAAAGTGTTACACTTAAAATGCTACCTTGAGGTACACCTTGTTCTTGAATTTGGGGAGCTGATAACGTGCTTCCGATCCGTACCTGAAAGATGCGGCGAGCGAGAAAGTTCTTAATGAAAATGGGCAAGTTGCCCCGCAAGCCGCAATTATAGAGGTCGGAAAGAATTCCGTGCCTCCAAGTACGGTCGTAGGCCTTTTCTATGTCAAAAAATATGGCTAGCATATGCTCCCTCTTCACAAATGCTTGTCTTATTGATGTCTCAAGGCGTAACAAATTGCATGTTGTTGACCTGAACCGTCTAAAGCCGCTTTGATGTTTCGATAAAATATTGTTAACCTCAAGGTAGTGCGTAAGGCGATAGTTGACCATGCGTTCCATGAGCTTACATAAACAACTGGTCAAAGCAATAGGTCTGTAACTGTTCGGTTGTTCAGGATTTTTGCCAGGCTTCGGGAATGCAAGAACTATGGCTGCTCGCCAGGTGTCAGGAAATGAATGACTGACCCAGATCCGATTAAATAATATGAGTAAATGTGAGAGTGATTCAGATGAGAGATGCCGAATCATGGAATAATGAATGGCATCGGGCCCTACAGCTGAGTCAGGACTTCTCTGCAAGGCCGTCGTCAGTTCATGAAGGGTGAACAATGAATTGTACCCCTCCGGTGTAAAAGGCCGGAAGGTGTACGATGTACGTTCGGCTGATGATTTAATGGGCTGAAACGATGAGGGATAGTTCGCATCGCTGGAAACAGCGGCGAAATGGCCGGCGATGGTGTCCGCAATATCCCTCACATCGCTGATGATAGTGCCATTGGTATTTAAAATGGTGATGGGATGAGACTGATAATGGCCATTGATTTTTCGGATCCGGTCCCAAATGATTTTGGATGAAGTTGATGAATTGATTCCCGTCGTAAACTTTTGCCAGGACTCGCGTTGAGCCTGGCGCCTGGTTCTTCTTGCTATCGCCCTTGCTTCTAAAAATGCCAACTTGTTGTCATGGGTAGGATACCGCCGGAACCTACTCCATGCTTTCTTTTGTACTTTAATCGTGAGATTACATTTGTGGTTCCACCAAGGTTTAGGAAATTTAGGAAGTTTCGAGGAGACTTTGGGTATTGTTTCATTTGCTGCAGAGATGATACAACTGGTCACAAGGTCGACACAATGGTCGACGTCGGGTTGCGAAACCATATCCTCCGTGATTTCTGCCTTGGCCGTGAAGTCTGCCCATCGGGCGGCCACAAGCTTCCACCGAGGAGGACCCTCAGGTATGCTATGGCTTCGATCAAGGCACTTAACCACTAGAGGGAAATGATTGCTCCCGTGGAGGTCTGGATCAACCGACCAGGACCAGTTCGGCAAGAGTGAAGGTGAGCATAATGATAAATCTATTGCAGTGAAACTATTGTTTGGGGCATGGAAATGAGTGAAACTGCCATCATTCATGATGGTAAGGTCCATGTCATCTAACAGTCGTTCAACCATTTCCCCACGAGGGGTGTTGCTGTTAGAACCCCATATCATGTTATGAGCATTGAAGTCTCCAAGAAGAAAAAATGGTGGAGGTAATTGATCAATCAGATCTTCTAGATCTCTCTGTAAGATGGTGTCATTTGGTGGCAAATAAATAGAACAGATGGTAATTCTTAGGCCTGTAGAGATTTCCACCGCGATGGCTTGCAGGTTCGTGCGCAGCGTTAAAACGCGCGACGACACGTGATGTGGAACCAGCAGAGCAACACCGCGGCAGGCTCTACTCCCGTCATCGTAGTCAATACGAAACAGGGAATGTCGCCTGATGTTCCATGTCTCCGAGGGCTTTGTAAAAGTGTCCTTTGTAAAAGGACACTTCTGTCAAATGCGGGGTGGTCGCCACCGCAATTGACGCACTTGAATGGTGAATTAGTGCAGTTGTCCGAAATGTGGTCCTTCTCACCGCATTTTGCGCAGGTGGGTTGGCTGCGGCACGCCGTTCGTGAGTGGCCGTATTTTTGGCAGTTAAAGCATCGAACAGGGTTAGGAATGTATGGCCGGATTTTGAGGTTATAATAACCTATTTTGATATCTTTCGGCAATGTTGGTGATGAGAATGTGAGAATTATGTTTCGTGTGGGAGCTGGATTGCCATCTTTGCGGCTCATAATATGTTTGGCAGATGTTACGCCTTGAGACACCAGCTCTTGTGTTAGTTCTTCTTCATCCATGTTAATTAAGTTATTATCTGAAATGACACCACGTGAATAATTCAACGTGGGATGGATTTTGACTGTTATTAGAATGTCTCCGAGAGATGTGAGCTTTTGAATGAGTTCGGCTTGTTTGGATGTGTTAGTTTCGATGAGAAGGTCTCCTGAACGAAGGGCCTTCACCGATTTTAAGGTACCAACTGTGCCATAGAGAGCTTTATCTATTACAAATGGTGATACTTTGGCCAGCGGTTTTTCGGCATCTGAAGAGTGCAGAAAGAAAAATGAGACTGTTGATGAATTTGAAGCAGTTACAGTGACGTGTTTGGTTTGAAGCAGTTCTTTGACGTTTTGGTGCATTTTGATTTTTTCCCATATTTGAATGGGTATTGTTCCACTCCCACCCACCATGCCCACCATGGAGCCCTACGAGGGGACGCGCACACGTAACCGGTGAAAGTTAGTAGCAACGTCAGGTTAGGTGGGAGCTATACACCACCAAAGCAGGCGAGCAGACGCGTTCAAGATCCAAGATCGTCGTGAAGCAGCACCAACAAACCTCAACGACGTCCGGCAGGCCCGGCCCCTCTACCTGCCCAGTAGTGTAACCCCTTCAGCCACCGAGGCGACCACAGCCGATTGACCTGGACGGGGCTAATCCAAGCCTCCCGTTTCGGCTGAATCCGAGGCCAAAGCTAGCGCATCAGGCTAACCAGGATCCCCATCTCCAGCCTTACGGGTCTCCACGCACGGCAAACACGCAGGTAGACAGCGTCCCAGACAGAGCATACGCTAGAAGCAACGCCCCGTCTGGGAGGACCCCTCCCCGCCTAAGCGGGGTCCACAATGAGGGGTTGGACACAAGACATAAACATGTACAGGACAAAACAAGACGCAAGACAAGTACTGTAAGTTGTGTAGAAAAAACATGTAATCTTGGCTATTGAAAGTGAAGGATATGAGCACAAATAAGCGATGACAATGACGTGTGATAGATTTAGCATTACCCAGGGTGCACCACGAGGAGGCCTATCACATTACACCCCTACTTTACTTGCGTTTGATAATGTTTTGGATTTAATTGGCAAGTGTAACTTCTTTAGCAATAATTGCCAACTTTACTTACATTTGACACTTTTATTGTGATATTTGGCGCTATCCCGTATGGATCCTGATTTCCCGTGATTTTATGAAGGAAATATTATCGGTCTAGCTTTTTCATTGTGTATAAATTGATATTTTCTTACCGGAACACATTTCGCGAGCCGGATGAACCTTCTTGACGGGCTTCATCTGACTCGTTGTGTGCCACCCTCATATATATTGCGCGAATATATATTGCTATAGTGCAGTGTGCTCTGTGAAGATATAAGGCGCTACACGAAAGCAAATCTCTGGAAATATACAAATAGGGGTCCCATAAAATGCAGGGTGTACGACCAGCGCCTCATTTATAAATTTTCCCGTTACCGGTGCTCACATCAGGTTTTCATTATGATGTCGACGTTGGTGGATAAAGAACTATTGGTGAAGTTGTTTTACCATGTGTCTCAGCCACGAATAGTCGGCTGAGGTATACAAAGCTTTAGGAACGTCTCGGACACGGAAGAGTTCGAAGAAAGATTCCGGTCCAATCCAATCCTGCCAGGCTTGTTTTTTATTATTTTAAATAATTTTTAAACCATTTACGAATTTATTGGACGCCTTGTACTTTTTACTATTTATATGTCGACGAATTTAAAAATTAATCGGTGAAATTAGTTATTATAAGATTATAGCATAAAATCCTTATAATAAGGATTAATTTTCTTCTCTTTTAATGTTTAAAGGGAATGTTCTCCTCAAGATTCTCACGTGTTTCTCTCTGGTCACAAATTACAAGAAACTGACGTCGTCTTCGGATGCTTCAAGTCATTTCAAGTCACTCCACGGCATCCGAAGCCTCAGCATGGCGTGGGTCATCCTCGGACACACTTACGTGTGGATCAACTTCCAAATGCTTAGTAAGAAATTATTGTCTATTCCTTCATCATTTGCTTAGATTGAATTATTGTCCCGTCCCGTTAGTATCAATGGGTGTATAGACAGTTCCGCATTGCGCATTTCCACACATGGGGAATTTAAGGACAAATCAACACCTCCTAAAGATAGAAGGCCTCCACACGGGTTGAAATGTTCATCTGTAACGTCATTAGCCCCGTTCACATGTGCAATAAAACAACCCGGGAAGTTCCCGGTAACGGGGATTTTCACTACAAACCATTCGCATGACGTTTAGTTTATGCTGGTATCCCCCCCCCCCTTCTTTCCGGAAGTCGTAACTGGTTACGTAAGTTGAACGGAAGTGATTGATTCAAGATGGCTGACGATGGAGCTTATAGTAGTTTTCGCGGCGCAAAGGATTATGGGAGAGAAAGTCGGTGTCGACCACCCCAAGAAAGATGGGTTCTCTCCCGCCTTTTTCTTCCCTACGAGGGGAAAAAAGTTGTCACGCCGGTAATTATCACCAAAGCGACCCCCTAATCTTGCACATGTGAACGGGGCTATTAAGACGACCTAGTAAGTTCGCCACATTTTGAACCACAGCATCCTGTTTCTTCTTATTTTGGCGTAGAATCTTCCTGGTTGGGTCACAAATACCGTATGGTGATTGGATGTGGAGCATAGAAATAGCCAATTCCGAGCCCGATTGTTTCTTTTCCGCGCAAAGATGACACTGGCACGAGAAGCGTAATTTTTTTCCCTGAATATGGCGAGGGAAAATGGACTACTTGCTGGCGTCACGAGTATCGTGCGGAGGCCTTCTATCTCTATGTGCGTGACAAATCCGCACAGTCTACTCCCGCACTTGCAAAAACAAAAACAAAGACCCTTCTTGTCTTTCTTTTTCTGTTTCTCTTCCTTCTTTTCTTCTCTACCACGAATGGATGGAAGTAATGGGGGTGAGGGTGGGGCTGTATCCACATTAAATTGTGACACTCAATTTTTCGTGCTATGAAGTTAGGAAAACGTGGTTTGGATGCATGTATGCAGGCTATCCTAGTGCTCATGCTTGAATTTTTTTTCTGCGTGCAGGAGCTGCCAGTCTCTGGCAGACCGCTGATGAATGTAGAAGGGATGTGGCGGATGAAGACAAACACTTCCTTCTACAATTCAAAAAGGTATAATTAAACATTTATTAAACAGTTAAATACAAATAAACAGAACCTACAAGAACGAGTGGACCGCGTGACTCTCTCGTTTGAGCGGTAAAAACCCAAGTCCAGTTCCAACATCGCGCAGGTGCGATATTTTCCCTATTACGTGGACAGCGCCATCCAGTGGTGGACAGCTGTCGCCACATGAGTGAGCGCCGTCGCATTTTCATTTTTGACAGATTGCAGGAAAAACTTGAACAACGCTACTGCATTAATCGTGATGCAGCTGCAAACTGTGACTCGAAACCTCTTGGTAGTACTCAGGGCCACACTTACCAGACGCGGGGCCAGGTGCGGAAATAATAGCAGAACACCTTAGGGGCCGTTCAAGTCTTTTTATTGACCATTGTTGAGAATCCATTGTTATCGAAAGATTCGTCCTCACTACCGGAAATTTCGTTCATATCCGGGTTGAGAAAATTGACATTAATAGCACTGGTTGAGCCACCAATGTTATCCACAGCAACAGTCCTATTTGTATGTGAGCCATCACCCGTCCGTGCACCTACCTCTGATACATTTGCATTATTCACAGCTATATTTCCATCCATAATATTGGGAAAATTACAATTATGGGGATTATACATAGATATTATTGCACTATCAATCGAAATACCCTTATCCAAAACATTGGAAATATTACAAACAGGGGACCTCGATTCACTTTCTGATTCATCACTACCTCCCATCATGCGTTGGGTAACATTATCAATTTTTTTGATTGGCGACCTTGTTCGCTTTCCTACTGGTGTTTGATACGCTGCCACCTGTTTGCCGTTTTTCTTAATTGATACGTGCTGACATGAGGTGCTGAAGAATTTAATACCCTTGTCAACTATATCTCGCTGTATTGCTGAAGCTTCCTGTTTATTCTCAATTTCACAAAAATCAGCAAATAAATATCTTAGTTCCTTGAATTCGTTACTAGAATTACATTTAGCATTTATCAAAATACCTTTTTCATGAACTAAACTTGCCGCTGTGAAAACACCCTGAAGGGCATCCCAAAACAGCCTTTTGCCACCTTCGTTATTTTTAGTGAATTTTACTATGTTACCACAATGTTCCCAACATGCAACCGCTTCACTAGAAACATGAGCCCCCAAAAAGCATTTGTAATTTCTCGCCATGACTGATCAAATCCCAAAGAAAACGGGAGTCAAAAGTTCGGTACCACCTCCCAAAAAAAGTTCCGGAAAATAAAGTCCTGGAGATTTTCCACACGCCTGTGTTGTCCAAGCACACGATCAAAACCACTCCTGGATTCAGTCTGTCTGTAGTCGGCAACGTTGAAGCTTCTAGCCGCAGGAAGAATCAGAACGTCTCCGATTTCGCTTCCAGCCACCACCACTATTCACTTGAAACAGCGTTTGCGGTAATCACGAGCAATCCTCTTTGTTGACCTCGCAGCGTGACACAAGTCGATGCTTTACCTGCGTCTCGTCACTATTCCATCAAAATTTTCTCCGTTAGATTAGTTAGACGCGACTTTTCCCGCTTAGAAATCACTTGCCAGGAGTGCTCCGTAGGCCTATCATTAAGGAAACCACGTGCTATTTCCACGAAACTTTTAACGACCGTAACTTACGAACACCGCTCTCGAATCACTCGCCGTAACTTCCCATATGTTCAGAAAACATTCCTATATACGCCGACATACCACGCGACACTTAAAACTTCCTCGAAAATGTTTAATAATCCATTTACTATGGAGTACAAACACACGTGTTGACGGTTTTGAATGCCAGATTTGGAGATATTTTCAAAACATATATTACATTATAATAATAGTGATCGATATACAGATTTGCATATTAATTTCTAGCATTAGTTGTAATATTGAGTTTATTTTCAGAGAAATATCACACAAAAACATTTTGTACGTATCATAACTTTTTTAGGGCATCCTATCCATGTACAGGAGATATTTCGCACCTTCGAGTTCCAAACGGTATTGAATGCCTGGCTGTCGGTCGAGCCATTCTTCGTGATGAGGTAAAGTCACTACAGCATGCTACGTATGCAGTCAAAACTCAGTGATAACGACATTGAAAGAGTCCATGGAACTTTGCCGTTAAAACCGAGGCTTATGTTTTTAAAATTTGATATTTTAAGAACCTCACTTTACCAAAATATCGTTAGATGCTATCAAATACTGTGCTAAGCCGACGTGCTATTTCACTGAGATCAGGGGTGAGAAAAATACGGAAAATAAGGGATCACATTGAATATATATATATGGTTTCATCAGAATAGCGATTTTCACCAAAAGTGTTGCTGCCAATAGTCGGAGAAATTTGCCAAATATTGCTTACCCCTTTTGTCGAGAAATACTGTGCAGCATTGGTGCACAATCTCCGGGGGAGGGGGGTCAGTTTTCCATAAGCATGGCCAGCACCAATGTGGTGACTTTTGGCTGACAAAAAGTACATATAATTACACATAAAACGCAATTTATTACATGAAATCTATTTAATATGTGTCTATATATGGCTATATGTGTTCTATTATGTGCGATAATGAAAGTATGGAAAGAATACAAAAAAAAATCATACACAAAAGTTGAATTCACGGTTAATTAATGGGGCTCTTAAAGAGTTGCCAAAACGAGGAAATGCCAATTCGGCTTTTAGGGTTGTCAATTTTGGCCTGAAGAAAAAGTCACCACGTTGACGCTGGCCATGCTTATGGTAAATTAACCACCTCTGGTCCCTGCCGTAGTCCATATAAGGTTATTCCGGTACAAAAGTAACAGTATAGGTAAAAGCTTACTATATTTCCCTTCATAAAATCACGGGAAATCGGGATCCATTTGGGGCATCGAAAATTATCGCCAAAAACTGTCAGAGGTAAATAAAATAACCAGTTATAGTCAAGAAGAATTGTCAAATGGAAGTAAAGTTGCCAATTATAACAAAAAAAAAATTGTATGAGGTACAACAAAGGTAAGTAAAATTGGAACAATCTCTAAAATTCCTGAAAAATTGCCAATGGCGGAAAATGGGACGGAGGACTATACTGCAAATTGCAATAGATTAAAATGTAATCACCAAAAACATTACATACACTGGCGAAATAAATTAAGAGAATTTGCATATTTTATCGAATTTCATGAAAAGAACTGAATTGAATGTAAAACCACTGCTTCTAGACAAAAATGCAAATCTGGTACGTCAAATACGTAAGCGTACACGTGTGTGTGTAGGCGAAGCCAGTAGAGAAACAGGCTTTATAAGCGCGCGTAAGTTAAGACGCATTTCGTTCGCTAGCACACCTCGGCGAATTTCGTGGTGTTATTTTGCAGCAATCGGTTAATTTCAAATTGTAACAGTAAAACTGAGTAACCAACAACGTTTAGACGATGGAATGAGGTGGCGAATTGTGGGGAGGCTAGAAGCAGGCCAATCTCAAGTCCAGATTTGTAGAGAGTTCAATTTAACGCCCAGCGTCGTGTGTAACTTATGGAAACAGTTCCAGGATACCGGATCCATCGAGAGAAAGCCTGGGCAAGGTCGTCCAAGAGCCACGACGGCCAGAGAAGATCGCCATTTTCGATTATAGCTAGGCGTAACAGGAGTGATACAGCTCTCTCGTGACTTATATGCAGCCACAGGAACCCGTGTATCGAGGGTGACTGTTTCCAAAAGACTTCATGAGAGAGGATTATTTGCAAGAAGACCTGCTGTTTGCGTCCCGCTCACTTCTACGGACAGGAGAATCCGTTTATCATGGTGCAGAGAGCATAGAGATTGGAGTATGGATCAACGGGCGACCGTTCTCTTCACTGATGAGTCCCGGTTCAGCCTAAGCACCGATTCTCGCCGTACGTTCATATGGAGAGAACCAGGGACCCGCTACCTACCCTCCAATGTCCGCGAAATCGACCATTATGGCGGAGGAGGTTTAATGGTCTGGACAGGCATCCTGTTGGATGGCCGCACACCTCCCCATGTCTTTGAAAGAGGCACTGTGACTGGTGTGAAGTATAGGGATGAGGTCTTGGAGCCCTATGTTCGCCTTTTAAGGGGTGCAGTTGGCCCTGAGTTCATTTTAATGGACGATAACGCGAAGCCATCTGCTCGACGATTTTCTAGAGAGTGAGGATATTCGCCGGATAGATTGGCCAGCCAGATCCCCAGACCTTAACCCTATAGAGCATGTCTGGGACGCTCTGGGGAGGGCAATTGCAACTCGCAACCCCCCTCCGGGAACCATCCAGGGAATGAAAACAGCGTCGCTGAACGAGTGGGACCAATTGCCTCAGGAAATGATAAACTGCCTTATTTCAAGTATGAAATCACGCTGCGAGACCTTTATATCTGTAAGAGGGGACCATACCCCCTATTAATCCATCTATTAACCCATTTTTTTGTTTATTCAGCAACCGCTGTTTCATACCTTCCGACTCCAACGAGTGTTACGCACGATCATGCGTGTGTATTACAATTATTGAATGGTTATTTGTTTTGTATTGTATCAATGTATGTACATATCTAATTTCATTAAAATCGGTACAGTAGTTCTAGAGATAATCAACCAAGTCTGCAAATTCTCTTAATTTCTTACACCATTATATATATATACTAGCTATAATACCCGGCGTTGCCCGGGTTTTCTTCAATGAGTCTTTTTTGGATCACGTGATATCTCCCCCTTTATCTGAGGGACGTGCAAACTGTGTTTAAGTTAACCAATATGGCGACTTCCTGCGCGACTCACGAAAGAAACAAATCTAGATTTGAAGAAACGTAGAGGGAGAGAAAAATGAATATATATATTTTTCTTTTTTTGAAGGGTGCTAGGTATTTCGATTCCCCCCCCCCCCATTTGAACTTGAAGTTATCCATCTCTGCCAGTTTTTGCTTCAAAAAATGCTTAATTAAAGCTGTGGAATTTTTTCGATGTACTTTTTAAGGGTCCATAATTAATTTTAAAACATCCTAAACTATGAATTTATGCACTTGAATATTAAAAGACAATACGGAGACATTAATTTTCATGCTTGAGAAGATATAAATAAAAAGTTGAATTCAATGTTATTGCATGCATATCCAACTTAAAAGTACGTCCGGCTTCATATTTAATCTCCTGGGCTTCGTATATATATCTCTAAGCGAACTCAATATTTCAAAAATCGAGAATTGAATACAATTTTTAAAATTATTGATGTGACAGAAAATCCCACAAAATTTCCGCATTTCTACAGTAAAATCGGCAATTTTAACACCGATTTCTATGAGGATCACCCTTTTCCTGACCCTCAAAGCGACGCTGATGATGATTATGACGTCATTCAAAAAACCTCATTACTGGGAGTATTGAAAGTGTGGCAAATCATTATAAAAGCTTAAATATTAAAATATGTTTTTTTGCCTATTTAAGGCATTTGCCCAGGTCGGACAGACTTTTAAAGTAGCCTATCGTTCAAGTCGGGTCCCATTTGCTATATATGCACAATTTGGTGACGATCGATCTAAAATTATAGATGTGTATAGAGAACATACACACACACACAGAGTATTTGGTATGATCTAATTATACTGTTCGCAAATTGAAGTGCTAAAAACGTCAACCTCGGTTGTAACGACACCTCGGTTATGTATTTTTTACGTATATCTCGTATGTTTTTTATGCATATTTTTTACATACGATTGTCGGTGTGGCATGAATATGTCAGGCATTTCCATCAAAATATGCTTATTAACATGCTATTATTAATTAATAATTATTATTTTACTATAGCGGTCTGTTGACGTCGTATTACTGTATCCAGTTGATGGCGAAATCGAATGGCAAACTGAACATCCCGATTTTCATCTTCCATCGTTACATCAGGTAAATTGGCGTCATCTTTAGTTCAAATCGATTACAAGGAATCGATATTTATATTGATTATTATCAATATACATTATTATTAATATCGATTGAAAGAACTTCGGGGAAATAATATTCTAAAAACAATTCTGTGGGAACTCTGATGAAATTTTTTTCCCCACAAATACATAAATTAAGCTGTTCTTCGGTGTTTGTATTAGAACGGCCCGACATATGTGTGCGCTATACCTATAGGGCATACATGTTCAACCCATGGCCTGCGGAGTTTACTTGATGTGACCCGCAACCTCAGACCTGATTTTGCAAAAATGAACTGAGCGGCACATTTACAAACCACTTAAGTGACCTGCAGTGCAGTTCCACATCACTGTGTGATGTTCACATGCAGTGGCCCGCGGCACATTTCCAGATGTCTTAAGGGGTGAGTGGCACATTTCCAGGCCCCTTAACGGGCCAGCAGCATATTCACAGATTATAGATTACTTGAGGCATAATTCCGGAGCACTTGAGCTGTCCGCGGCACATTTACAGATCATTTTAATTACCTGCGGTGAAGTTTCACATCACTCAAGTGGCCCGCGGCACAATTTGAAATCACTCAATTGGCCTACGCTATATTTACAGACACGTTGACTAACCCGTGACACAGTTTCAAAGCACCTGAGCGGCCTGTGGTGCAGTTTCACACCGCTCAAGTTACCCGTGGCTCAGTTCCAGATCACTCAAGTAGCCTGCGGAACATTTTCAGATTATTCAAGTGATAATAATAAGTGATAATCTGCGGCACAATTTCAGATCATTGAAGTGATCCACGGCATACAAATCATTTTCAAATCACTCAATTGACCCCCGGCATGTTTAAAGATCTCTTGAATGGTCCGCTGCACAGTTCTAGATAACTTAAGTGATCCGTGACACATTTTCACGTCACTAAGGGCCGTATTCACCGACATGGTTTAAACTGTAGTCAAAATTTTTGGGTAAGACATCAACGTAGATTGGTTAAAAACCAGAATTTAATCAATCCGTGTGGATCTCTTATCAAAAAATTGTGACTACAGTTTAAACCATGTTGGTGAATACGGCCCTTAAGTGACCTGCGACACGTTTTCAAATCAGTGAAATGGCCGGCACTCTTCTGAAGGCTGAGCATCCTTGCTATAGGGGCACTGTAAGGCCAGTCGTGGCCCAGGCTCTGTCCCATGAGGGATATAAGTCCTAAGGGGTTGGACCGCGCTGGAGAGAGCTGAGTGGAACTGGATGACAAATAGAAAGCATCTCATGATATTTGATACCGCTATCGGTGCGACAGTTGCCTCTATTGGGCGCGGTGTTGACGTAGTTTGTGGTGCTGTCCTGCGACACATGCCCTTTCGTGTGCAGTTTGATCAGCTCAAGTGTCTCTGTTGTGGCCAGCCCAGGTGCTGGGCCGCTGCTGCTTCGGCTGTTTCTATAGGGGCACTGGCACCGAAAGAAAAATTCATTCACTGAGGAAAAGTCACCGATAACACGAGTGAGTGAGCTAGGTGTTGAGCAAGTAAGTGAGAGAGCGCAATGACCGAGTGAGAGTTAGCGATAGAGTGGTTAGCGAGTGAGTGGCAGAATGAACAACCCAGTGAGTTAGTGACCTACTGAGTGAGTGGTAGAATGAGCGACCTATTGAGTAAGTGGTAGAATGAGCGACCTATTGAGTGAGTGGTAGAATGAGCGACCTATTGAGTGAGTGGTAGAATGAGCGACCTATCGAGTGAGTGGTAGAATGAGCGACCTATCGAGTGAGTGGTAGAATGAGCGACCTATCGAGTGAGTGGTAGAATGAGCGACCTATCGAGTGAGTGGTAGAATGAGCGACCTATCGAGTGAGTGGTAGAATGAGCGACCTATCGAGTGAGTGGTAGAATGAGCGACCTATTGAGTGAGTGGTAGAATGAGCGACCTATTGAGTGAGTGGTAGAATGAGCGACCTATTGAGTGAGTGGTAGAATGAGCGACCTATTGAGTAAGTTAGTAACAGAGTGAGCAACCTATTGAGTAAGTTAGTAGCAGAGTGAGCAACCTGAGTGAGTGGTAGAATGAGCGACCTATTGAGTAAGTTAGTAACAGAGTGAGCAACCTATTGAGTAAGTTAGTAGCAGAGTGAGCAACCTGAGTGAGTGGTAGAATGAGCGACCTATTGAGTGAGTGGTAGAATGAGCGACCTATTGAGTGAGTGGTAGAATGAGCGACCTATTGAGTGAGTGGTAGAATGAGCGACCTATTGAGTGAGTGGTAGAATGAGCGACCTATTGAGTGAGTGGTAGAATGAGCGACCTATTGAGTGAGTGGTAGAATGAGCGACCTATTGAGTAAGTTAGTAACAGAGTGAGCAACCTATTGAGTAAGTTAGTAGCAGAGTGAGCAACCTGAGTGAGTGGTAGAATGAGCGACCTATTGAGTAAGTTAGTAACAGAGTGAGCAACCTATTGAGTAAGTTAGTAGCAGAGTGAGCAACCTGAGTGAGTGGTAGAATGAGCGACCTATTGAGTGAGTGGTAGAATGAGCGACCTATTGAGTGAGTGGTAGAATGAGCGACCTATTGAGTGAGTGGTAGAATGAGCGACCTATTGAGTGAGTGGTAGAATGAGCGACCTATTGAGTGAGTGGTAGAATGAGCGACCTATTGAGTGAGTGGTAGAATGAGCGACCTATTGAGTAAGTTAGTAACAGAGTGAGCAACCTATTGAGTAAGTTAGTAGCAGAGTGAGCAACCTATTGAGTAAGTTAGTAGCAGAGTGAGCAACCTATTGAGTAAGTTAGTAGCAGAGTGAGCAACCTATTGAGTAAGTTAGTAGCAGAGTGAGCAACCTATTGAGTAAGTTAGTAGCAGAGTGAGCAACCTGAGTGAGTGGTAGAATGAGCGACCTATTGAGTGAGTGGTAGAATGAGCGACCTATTGAGTGAGTGGTAGAATGAGCGACCTATTGAGTGAGTGGTAGAATGAGCGACCTATTGAGTGAGTGGTAGAATGAGCGACCTATTGAGTAAGTTAGTAACAGAGTGAGCAACCTATTGAGTAAGTTAGTAGCAGAGTGAGCAACCTATTGAGTAAGTTAGTAGCAGAGTGAGCAACCTATTGAGTAAGTTAGTAGCAGAGTGAGCAACCTATTGAGTAAGTTAGTAGCAGAGTGAGCAACCTATTGAGTGATTGATTGAATGAGCTACTTAATACGAGAGAGAGTGTGAGTGGTAGAGTGACAGGCCGGTTTCACAGTCTCCGTTAATTTCATATAAAGCAAGTTGTACCAAATAAAGAAGCAACTGGAGTGGGACAAGGGTGGCAAAATTTGTGTCTGCACGTACAACACTAGATACATACACGCTGCAAACAATCTTTTTCTTATACAAGGATGACGTCACTCTCCGCTACCACACGAAGGTTTTTAACACACAATTGGCTGTTGCGAAGATATATTTCGGAAAGAGAGAAAATTCAACTGCCTCTGCGAGGAATCGAACCCACGTCCTTTCACTTTCCAGGTGAACGCACTAGATTACAGAGGCACAGAATCTCTCAATCTTTCCTTGGAGCTCGTGTACACTGAAAGGGACCGTACATGGACGGCCGGACCAGACTCAGGCCAAGCTCACAACATTTTCTCTCTTTCCGAAATATATCTTCGCAACAGCCAGTTGTTAAAACCTTCGTATGGTAGCGGAGAGTGACGTCATCCTTGTATAAGTCGCCATCTGGTGGCAGCGTCAGCAGTTGTGAGCTTGGCCTGAGTCTGGTCCGGCCGTCCATGTACGGTCCCTTTCAGTGTACACGAGCTCCAAGGAAAGACTGAGAGATTCTGTGCCTCTGTAGTCTAGAGGTCTAGGGCGTTCACCCGGAAAGTGAAAGGACGTGGGTTCGATTCCCCGCAGGGGCAGTTGAATTTTCTCTCTTTCCAAAATATATCTTCCCAACAGCCAGTTGTTAAAACCTTCGTAATCTTTTTCTTGTCGATCTAGGCTGGCTCCGTCTCTTCTGATGGTGATGGGACTGATGTTTTTGGTTCCTCTAGTGAGTTCTGGACCATTCTGGTACGAGGCAATAGACGTTGAGATGCAGTCTTGCAGGAGAAACTGGTGGACTTCGTTGCTGTTCGTCAACAACTGGACGTCGATGCTGCAAATCGTAAGTTGCTTTCTTCCGGAATCCATCTGAATAATCTGTCCGGTAAATATTTCTGTTCTAAATACCATGTCTGTAAATATTCGTCTGTTTTTAGTGCGTTCATCCAACGTGGTACCTCTCCGCTGACATGCAGCTCCATGTATTCTCAATATTCGTATTGTTTGCTCTGTACAGGTGAGTTTTTATACTTTTCACGTTGATTGTGCTTCTATGTGGTGCATAGATAGATAAACCACTTTTCTTCATCTACCAATTTCGTAGCAACAACGTCAATCAGCGTACAAGTATGAGAATGCTTCAAATCAGGAAAATTTCTCTAACCCAAAATTAACGGTCTATAAAACACTGCACAGCCAACTTCTCGAACCGCAAATTTCTGTGTAAACTATGCCAGGATATATACATATGAATGCCTCTGGGATCAATGGATCCTAGAGGCATACTTCCAACCAGAAAAAGTACCCAAATAACGTGTGGACGTCAGATACGTCATTCATATTGCAAGGGGTTTTGTATAGCTATTGAAATAAAAATGTCAACTTTTTATACGGACACCATGTCCTCAAAAACCCAAATAGAAAGATACTGCTCTGTCATTCTTGAGACCAACAAAAGAAATTCTACATTTGTAAGTGCAATATTCGCTGAGATATTTGAATTGGGAAAATAGGGAAAAGTTGAGGAAAGAACAGTAAAAACTAAAGGCTTTTTCCCGCTCATTTATGTTTCGTTCTTTGAGCTGACGTACACAAGTCACAGAAAAGATACGCAAATAACGAACGGAATGCCTCCGAATAGTTTATTACAGCAGTATGTGTTCCACGTGACCACCACCACAGGATATAACACATTGCAGGCGAGTCACAAATCCAGCAACGGCAGAGTGCAGCAGGTCCACGTACACGGTTTTCCACGGTGAACTGGTTGTGGAGTAGGAGTGCAAATTCGTATAACTCATTTGCATATTTCCACCGAAGTCGCTCGTACCAGTGCCACCTATCGACTGTTTTTTGAGTTTTTTTCCCGTCTTAAAAAAATTCCCTTGACCTAGCGATGCTAACCCTGCAAACCGTTTTTTATTTCTGTTATTTTTTCGGTTTTTATGAATTTTTAAACTTCTACGGACCCTGTATTCACATTTATTTCTATGTCATTTGATTTTTTTTCTATTATTCAGGTCGCCAAAATTGGGATACTGCGTGATGGCATTCCTCACTGGCATATCGACTATCACTATCGGTATCATCACTTACGTTTGGGACTTGCCACCATTCATTCACATATCTTCCGGTGATCAAAGGTAAGAGTATGAACATAGTACACGCTGGTTTCTGATTCTGCAAGTTACGAATAGGTTTTAATTGATGAATTAAAAGGAATCTATACGCAGTGTCATCTTAATGCACGGGCCCACCCGGGAACAGCCAGCACCTTCTAGAGATAGAAGGCGTCCGCACTCTACTTGTGACGTCAGTTGTGTACGTTCATTTTCCCCTCAGAATATTCGGGGGGAAAAAATTCCCTGCTCATGCCAGTATCATCGTTGTGTGTTGTGCCCGAGTGGCATAGTGGTAAGATGCTCGTCTACATCATCGTTGTGAGGGAAAAGAAATGATCGGGCTCAGAATTGGCGATTTCTATGCCCCCACATCCAATCAGATAGATTCTACCCCTCGAATGGTCAAATTCAACTTGTTAAAGAAGTTGGTTAAAATTATAGTTTAGTTAGCTGTAAGAAGTTTCTACTTTGCCCAGAACTATCTTCTCATCATGACACTCACCGTGACATCTTTATCCATTGAGCTGGACGTTTTTGTTTCGTTTTCAGGAAGATCACAGATACCGTAGACCTGATCCATATACGAACTTTCAGCCACGTCGGACCATACTGCATAGGCCTTCTGACAGGTTACCTGTTACTCAAGTACCAGGACGAAAAGCTATCTAAAGTGAGAAAGGGCTTATCATATTGATACATAATAGAAAAGTACACCAAGTCGTTGCCAACTGATATAATGAATTTTATATTTATTGCAGAGAAACTGTATCCTGGGTTGGAGCGCATCGTTTGCCGCCTGTACCGTTTCGCTGTATGGAGTTCATGAATGGAACGTTGGTAATTCACCCGGAATCATCTGGGCATGTTTATACGCCGCAGTACATAGGACGACTTTCGCTGCTGGGGTCGCTTGGGTCATGTTCGCATGTGTCACTGGTCACGCTGGTATGAAACTTGTTATTGTGAAATATTATATGTCAAATTATCAGTTATAGCTAATTCTTTTAGGTTCCGATTCCCAATTTTGTAATTCCCACTCTGAATTTTAAAAAACTAAAACGTGTTTATAGATATTTTGGTGATACAAATTTTTGTTGCCTTCCCCCCCCCCCCCAATTCAGGTTTCGTCAATGACCTGCTGTCTTCGTCGGTATTCGCTTTCTTCAGCCGTTTGTCCTTCATGGCGTACTTGATGCAGAGCTTGGTCATTTGGGTGCGCAAGGCCTCTGCCAGAGAAAGGATGTTTTGCAGTCATTACCGTGTGGTAAGGAAACCTGTGATTATGACATTGTACTCTTCCAGACAACAAAATGTATTGAAAACCATGAACTGCCGTAAGGTAAGTAGGGGGTGTAGATTTATTATCGTTAACCAGTGTATTTTTGAAGGCCCGAATATATGTGCCTTCGTAGAAATCTAAATCAACTGTAGCGAGAGTTTTTCACAAAGTCCCACAGTTGATTTAGATTTCTACGAAGGCACATATATTCGGGCCTTCAAAAATACACTAGTTAACGATAATAAATCCACACACCCCCGATCGCCACACCATGGCTTAAATTCATTTCGAGCGGGAATTATAAGAAAATTCGAATAGACCAATCGGATAGCACTATCCCGCAAGTGTCCAATCAGGACGCTGCATTATTAACTCACGCAGGCTCACAGCTTCATTCTGACCAACGACGTTCGAAGTGAACAGACGTACTTCTTCCGCTGAGCAAGATTTGGTATTCAACCTAAGTGGGAAAGTCGGTCAGCGTGACTAGTGGTTAAATTTTCCTCTGAAGACGGCGCCCATTGGTGTTGAAATGCATTAGGACTTTTTATTTTCGTGTATTTGCCTTATTCGTTGCAGTCTTCTTAATAATTACCATGTATCATACATTGTAGTTTTATCAAATTCTATTTGCGCAATAATCAATATATCAAGTTTATACTTTCACAGGGTGACTCAGAGAGAATCACTCGTTTTCGAAATTGTATATTTCTTAAAAATCAAAAACACAGAATATGATATAGAGCCCAGAAGTTCAGGCAAAATGCCTTTTTTTTTTGCCTATTTTCAAACGTTGTTAGTAAAACTGCCTTTTCCGAATTTTTCCTGCCTTAAAAATTCCTATTCCCATATAGTGATACGTATATTCATGAATTTTAGAAGCCGCATTCTGTAGAACTTAAATGTTTTTATCATCGAGAACTTCAAAAGAATTTTTTTTTTAAATTTTCAACCCATAGTATTGAGGGGGCTCGGTCGATTGCCCTCCAGAGATCGAAGGGTTTGAATTTTAAACGTGTTCCCCCGCGCAACAAGTCGATTGCTTTCAGTTTGATTTTCTTCATTGTAGGTGATGGGAAGTGTGGGGAGGAGTTTTGAAAATTTTTTTTTCTCTCTCAAACATGTTATTCAAGTACCCAGTAATTGCATGTAAAAATTATGTCTAATTTGGTTAAGAAATTTAAAGAGCTATCACAAAAATGCTGCCAGAAAAAAAAAAGTGATTTTTATTAGCGCCCTCTGCTGTCAACTTAAAACACTAATTTTTGGATTAATGAATATTCTTGTGGGGGATTTATGTTTTAAGTTATTTTTTAGATAACACTTATCACAGTTGAACTAAATTATTCAAAAATTTGATGTAGGAATTTTTAAATATCGGTTAAAATAATTTTTACTTTTTTGTTTTGGTCACTGGACAAATTTTCGTTTCATTTCGAGGCAGTTTAAGTTTCGATTTTGTGTGCGCCTATAAATAAATTAGTTTTGTTTCCTGGCGTCATCTATCTTTGACTATGAATACTACTTACACGAATAAGTTTTGGTCCTATTTTTTCTAAATTCTATCGTTTTTATCTTCATCCGAGAAATCGATTTCTCAATAATTTCAAAAATAATTCGGAAAAGTTGTGCCCACTTATAAAATAATCGGTTACAGTGAAATACCGGTAAATATGATGTTGTTTCTTCTGCTTTTACGAGCTTGAACCCACCAGGAAGATTAAGGCAAAAGAAAACAGATTTGGCATTTCGGAAGAATTACGGGACAAAATCAGACTAAAAAACCGGGTCCGAAAACTCTGGCAAAGATTTAGAAGACGGTCTGACAAAACCACTCTAAACAGACTAGAAAAGGAAATAAGACAAGAAACAACTGAATATGTCAATGAGAGATTCACCCACTTCATTGAGGAGGCCACAGCATCCGATGGCTCACTTTGGAAGGCGTGGAAAATCTGTAAACGAAAATCTCCAGCGGTGGACAAAATTACAAACGAACAAGGTCAACTGTTGTATACAAATGAAGAGATTGTTGAAACGTTTGCTGATAACTATGAAAAGCAATTCATGCCAAACAGTCTGCAATCTCGAAGTATTGCTTCAGCTCATCATGGAAAAGTTCAGGAATTCCTGGATAGAGTTCGCTCGGATGCCTTGCGCGGAATGGGTGCTGCCGGTTTGACCAATGTTGACGAAATCAGGGGCATGATTAACAAACTCAAAACTAAAAAAGCTTCTGGTCATGATGAAATTTCAAATCTCGCTCTTAAAAATCTTCCTCTTTCTATCCTCAAATCATTCACTAATATATTTAATAGCATGCTTCAGACAAGCTATTTTCCTAATGTCTGGAAACTTTCTATTGTCAAACCTCTTCATAAATCTGGAACTGACCCACTTTTCTCTCAAAACTTCAGACCTATCAGCTTACTCAGTAACATTTCTAAAGTCTTTGAACGTATCTATATTTCACGTCTTGACGCTTTCCTGTCCTTCAACAGCATTCTTCGAAGTGAGCAGCACGGATTCAGGCGGGGGCATTCTTGCGTTACTCAGCTGCACAGAGTTACCGAGTTCGTGATGACTGCGTTCAACTACAAGGAACATGTCTGTGCTCTCTGTCTGGATATATGTAAGGCCTTCGACAAAACGAATCACACAACCTTATTATCCAAACTAATTGACCTGGGTTTGCCTGACTATTTCATCATCTTTTTAAACAGTTACCTTTCCAATCGAAGATTCCAAGTCAAAAATGGCAACTGTCTCTCAACTGTTAGACCAATAAGAGCGTCTGTCCCGCAGGGTTCTTGTTTGGGACCACTGCTCTTTGCGCTATACATCAATGACTTCCCAGCTCCTCAGCGCGGAATGCTTGGTCTATTTGCTGACGATGCCATCCTGTTGACCAATCACAAAAAAGGGAAAAAATGTATTGAAAATTTACAAGAATCAACTGAAGACGTTGAGGACTGGTGCCAAGACAACGATATAAAGTTGAATCATCAAAAATGTCAATATATTCTCTTCACAAGACGGTACAAGTTTCCAAGAACTCCCATATACATCGGCAACACGGTGTTGACAAGAAAACTCCAAGTCAAGTATCTAGGTTGTATACTAGATAAGTCGCTCTCATTTTCTCCTCAGGTGATGTACGTAAGAAATAAGGCCTCACAAGCAGTTGGGATGCTATCCAGAATCACATTCCCACAGGCCAGGCTAACGTTGAGGAATAAAGTAATTCTTTTTAAAACTATTATTCGTCCTATTCTGACATATGCTGCCCCAGTGTGGGCTCATGCCAGTCTTGCAAATATGAAACGTTTACAGACACAGCAGAACATCATTCTTCGTCAGTTTACCAGAGCCCCCTGGTATGTGAGAGGAAAAAACATCCGTAAAGATCTTGACTTACCACTAATCTTGGACTATATCAAGGAGCTTGCCAATGCTCATTTTGACAGGCTACGATCTTCTGAACACCCGCATCTTAGAGAAATTGTCTGTTATGACCCTGGAATACCCACAGTACACTCTAGGCCAATGGACTTGCTGAGCGTGGATTGGGTGACGAATTGATGTAATTTTCAGAACATTTTCATGATTTTGATTTTTTTTTTTTTTTTTTTTCAAAACAATTTATCAATTTAATATCAGTTTTGTTTGATATTGCGGATGCTGTGATCGCAATTCAGAGGCATTTATATGTTTTTTTTTTTTTTTCGCAATTAATAATTTTTCTCATTTATTCATAATTTGCGCTTGCATAAAATGGTGCATTGGGTTCGTGTCGTGTTGAAACTGATGTTATTACAATACAGAGATGGTATGTGTCATGTCTTCATTATAACTTTTTCTTTGACGTTCTTGATTATGGTTATATGACTGATGACGGTTCAACAGTACCTCAAACATCTCTGGTCAGTGTCTCTCGATTATGTAAATATTTATAATGTTGGGGTTTTTGGGTAGCATATCATCAGCTGCTTCCCTTAAGACATTTCCCCCCTTGTTCTTCGATTGTGTTGTGTTTTATCTCGATGAGCATTCATTTCGCGAAGATTTGTAAACAATACTCTCCTGGCTCATTCATTCTCTACACACACACATACACTACATACCTTACACACATGCACAAACTTGTCTTTTTCCTTCTCATACCACCCCTGGTGATCTGTAAGTCGCCAGACAGCCTGCAAAGGCTGGGCAGCGACGGAAACGTTCAATTCTGGTCTGGTCTGGAGCTTGAACTATTAAAATAACGTTAAAAACTTGATAGCGTAGTTTAGCGTATTATGTAGGAAACATGGTTGGAACAAATTGCCCGAAATGCCCAGAACTTGTAAAAATTTCGACCGGACATCAGGGCCGTCTTAAGAGTATCATGGTCCCCCGGGCCAACTGGTTTTTCGGAGGCCCTACCTGGCAAATCCTAGAAAATTTCGATCGGATCTCATTTTTGTGAGGCCCCTCTTCTCTTGAGGCCCGGGTGGGCCCATGCGTTAAGACGGCACTGCCGGACATACATTTTTATAAGCATTCGCTTCGTTTGAAACATAAATTTTCTGAAAACGCTGTTTATGCCTAATCTTTTAACGCGGTGATATTTTCGGAATGGCGAAAGACTGATTTCTACTTGGATGATTTTCCACAAAGATTTACCGCGCTTTTCTTTTGGCGGCATTTGTATGCAGTAGATCCCGCTTATAAAGTTCCCACTGTACTAAGCAGTAAAACCCGCTTAGTACAGTGACTTATTTTCGTGTGGTCCTAACCTTCATTAATACTCATCGAAATTTCCCGTTTATAAAGTTTTCTCGCTTATAACGTTTTTTCAGGATTTTTTAACATTACAAATTGGATCGACTGTATTATTTGTTTCGAGATTATCTTCTGGCTCGTGATTATGAACAATCAGAATCGTAAATTTCTTGCACCATTTTCATCGGCATGGACTGTATTAATTTTCTATACTTTTTCCCCCTATTTCTACACCAATTATTATAACGTCATTGAAAAGCAGATTCAATGGGTGCAGTCATTTGTTAGAAAGTTTTTGAACCCTTAATATTACCCCGCTTTTAGTTATTTTTTCTTTTTTCCATTAATTATAAATTTTTTAATGCCTATTTTAGAAATTTTTGGTGTTTTTTTCCTGCCTATTTTGACCGTTATTAGTGCCCAAATTTCCAGGCTCTAGCGATATGTAATATATGTGAGTATAAGGGAAGAAAATATGTCTACGTTTTTTGAAGTTGCTGTTTTAATGGTTGATTTTAAGTGTGGACTCATTTTGAGCCTCTGGGAGGTCGTGTGGGCATCGTACTGGACTCAGGGTTCAGGTTTGAACCCTGTTGAAGGGGGTGGTTATAAACGGAGATAGACTTGGAAAGTCTGCGGAGCACGATGATGATCGCAGTTCATATATACCATAGTTTCCCAACTTTTTTTTTTTATCCTATCAACCCCGCCCCCCCCCCCCCAACGCAATCTAACCCATAGGACCATAGGATCCTGTTATACCAATACCTTCTAAAGCAGAAGGCCTGTCCCCGAGATTCGTGACGTCACCGAATTCCGTCCTACGAAACCCATCTTCCCTGTAAGATCGTTTTCCAGCACCACACCAATGTGTTATAACACATCGAATATTATTACAGAATCGACCCACGTTGCTATATTTTTTCTCAATGTTATATAAAAAAAGAGGCCAAATTATTAAAGACTTGCACTCGAATAGACAAGTTTATACTTATAATTCATTATTTCCAAGTATCAATTAGGGCCAGTTTTGATAAAAAGTTAATATTTGAAAAAATTACCTTTTGACTTCAAAACTTCCCCAAGAGCATTAATTTTTCAGAACTTCAATTTCTGTTGATTTTAATCAAAAAAATATCCATTGAATACCAAAAGAAAATTGAGACAAATTCAACTATATAGTATCCTTTATTTCTCAACACATACAATATATATTTTAAGTCATTTATAAAAAAAATAAATATGTAAAAGGAACTTTTCATGAAATAAATATAATAAATAACTTGAGACTTATAAGTTCTTGTGATGAGAATATTCTCTTATTTATAATATAGTTATATATAATATCCTTGAGAACATTCTCTGGAAGGACTACTTTCATAAATTACTGGGAAATATTCATGTAGAAAATAATTATTCTGAAGTTATTAATAATAGTGCTTGCAGAGAGAATATTCCAAAATCTTTCCAGAGAGTATCAAGAATATATGTAATAACATGTATTATAATAATCTTGATAAATAACTTGAGAATAATTTTCGATAAGAATATTCTCTAGTAATTTATAATAGTAGTCCCTTGAGAGAATATTTTCTGTCCCCGTCTCTCTTCCCGTCAAGATGGGAATGTTGAAGTTTGTAGAACACAAATGAAAAATTGAAAGCAAGAAAATTAAACCAACAGAGCTGAATGCACAAATTTTAAAAGAACTGAGTGATGCAGAATTTAAGTGTATGTGCATTGAAGAAAACAACAGTTCTGTTTCTTCTTAGAATGAAGCTGATTATATAAGAATAGCTTCCTTTATCAATCAACTTTGATTTAATTTCTTTTGTTTTGAACTTATTTCTGAAAATATATCTAATACTAAAATAATTTTTTAAGGTTTCTAAAATCGTTATATAACCAAACTTTTAAAACCTCTCATCATGATCTGAGAATATTCTAGAACTAAAAGTTGTCATTGGGGGGTGATTATACCAAAAATTGTTTTGTTGTAAATGTTTCGGGCAAAGAAAACTGATTTATATTTCACAATATAAACAAAATTAGTAAAAAAAATTAAATTTAAAAGAAAAATGAATATTCTCGATTATTCTCCAATTTTTACATCCAGGATAATATTCTCATTCTCCGAGAATATTCTCACCTCATATCTCTAGATTCAAGTAGTAAAAATCAAAAATAGTATTTTTTGAAAATGTCACCACTTTCCTTTTCGCATAAAATTTATTGACTATAATTTTTCCTTTAAAAGTGCATTTTTATTTGAAGGTTCTTTAGAAATACGTTAGAAAAAACTCCACAGAAAATTACCCCTTCCCACATACTAAAACTTACCTCAAAGAAATATTGTTAGTACCTGTCTATATTTCCCAAACCTGGCTTTTGAATAAGTATTTGTATATATTTTCGAGTTAAAACATGGAAAACCCAATTCATCACCACAGTATTTTGTAATTTCTAAAGAACCCAAAGTTGTTTATCATAACGCATTGTGAATCTATTTCGAAACTGCAACTTCTGTACCAATCACTGACAAATGTAGATTAATTTTAAGAATTATATTATGAAGCAACATGTGATCTATGTTCAAGAAGGGCAAAACATGAACCTCACGAAATTTATAGGTGGGGCGAAATTCTATTTGAAAAAAAAACAAAAACACAATTTTTTAATACAGCCAGCTTTTCTGATAATTTTAATCAGATACACTATCAGGGAAAAAATGGTCTGGCCCTGTATGTTGAAGGGCGAGGATGAACATGGAAATTTATATCGGGACTAATAGACAAACCCACTATTTTGTTATTAATGCAATTAATTATCAGTTGCGATGGCTACAACAATAAAACTAATAACATCCAAAGTGGATCACACAATTTTGAGAATTACATTATGAAGCAACGAGCCATATATGTTCGACAGGTGAACTATGTATCTGACCAAATTTATATAGACATGGGGAAAATTCTAGTTAATATTCTATGATTATGCACTACTTCCACGTTGGTATCAATATAATCATCACTTGAATATTTTAAGTTGTTTTGCGTGTTGAGAAATTTGTTAATTTATATGGAAAAATAAACTGACATTTTTTTAACCTAATACTCTAGCCCAGATATAATGCCACCACCCGTCCCAAAGAATTTTGGCATTATAACAGGTAATATGGTTGGAATAGTGTTTTAGAGGGGCTTCATTACATAAATTCACACATTTATAATGAAACACTTTGTCTTCTTAGTTATTCTATAAATATTTCAACACTCATTTAATTTTAAGACAAAATTCATGAAATTCTAAAAACTGTACATCATTACTTGAATATTTCTTGATATAAAACTTGAGACAAATATTTTACACTTACCTTTGAAATTATTTTAGTTCTACATTACATTGTAATCCCAATATAGATGTGTGCATTAATCATATTTATATCAAAAATTAAAAAGAAAAAAAAAATCACCCTGGCGAATAGGCGAATCTTTCATACACATCCATACACTTACACAAACACATATCTCCCCTTCTTCATAGGCCTATCTGGGCCTGTCTGTAGTCCCACAGTCAGCCCTTATGGAGCTGGGCATGGGGGAAAACTTTGATTCTGGTCTGGTGGTTCTATCCAGTCCTCACTCTTCTTGGGCGATCAGCAAATTCACATGATTCTGGTCTGATCCCACGATACTGTCCAAGTCATACACACCTATTGACATGAAATAAAAGCATCATTAGACGTTTGAATTTTTTCAAAATTTGTGAATGTATTTAGTTGAAATTATAACATTAAAAAAATTTAGAATTTTCATTGCTTTGACCCTAGAAGGTCTTACCAAGGGACCCACTTTCAGTAGGGGGCATGAAATAAAATATTTCCTTTCACGTAATTATTTGAAGTTCCATCAAAGTCTCCAATGAGAAATATTAGAGTGGGATCCACTAAAAATTTTATAGAAGCCCGGCTCCTGGATGTGAGGAGGTGGCAGCCCATGAAATGTATTTTCTGTAATTATTCTAAATTCCCTCCAGCTGTTTGTTCCTTAAAAACTTCTTACGTTGCAGGATAACATTGAAAAAAAAGATTCAAATAGCACAGTGCCAATATTATCAATTAACTTAATAAAGCCTTATCCCTATGTATAGCACTGAGTTTATGAAAATTGGGATTATGAAATTAACTATGTTTGCAATAATAATATTACAGAATATTCATCAATGCATTTTATGTAATAGTAAAAAAGGGACTAACCTGTGTGATTTTATATGCAGCTGTACAGATAGGCCTATACTTCCTTCCACGAAGCTCGCTGGTGGCCGGATTAGCTGTTGTTTTCTTCAACTATTCTTTTTAAAGGACTTGTGCAACAATATTATTTATTATCTTGCCCATAAATTAATAAAATAAAAATTTGTCACTAAAAAACTGCGCACACGTGCGTGCTTATAGTTGTCAACATGGCGATGAGGGAAGAAAAGCTATCGACGGGGAAAAAACAGGCCAGAGTTTTGAGCTGGAGTGAGATGACGCCACAGCATCGAAAAATCGCGGGCGAAGGTTTCTTGCTCCAGAAGGTGTTGGTTATACCCATGGATTCTACCATCCCCCGGAACATTACATTGCCCCCCAGAGACGTTAGCGCCCACACACCACACACACGTTGAGAATCACTGATATATATACGCATATAAATTAGATCAGTAGGCTCCACCTTTGACACCGGAGGAGGGGATATCTCTGCCCCATGGTGGTGGCCAGCTGAAATTGGTTTCCTGCGGTTTTCCAGCTTTGAAGTGATATCCCATTTGAAAAATCTCCGCAGAGAGCAGGCAGACCTATAACACGATACTGAAGCTTTTTTTTTTTACAAAGTGATCCTCACGTATTCCCAAGGGATCAGCATGATCTGTCCATTCAATTTGTTAGTGTTAGTAGACATCCATGCCCGAACCGGGATTCGAACCCAGACCTGCACAGTGAGAAGCTGGTTCCCTAACTACTCGACTGCCAGGCAGCAAGCATGAAAATTCAAGCATTTCCATCTAGATAATTAGACATTCGTCTAATGGACTACCAACCCCTGCCAGTTTTGCGAATTCGAGATGTTCCAGTTGAGCTTATATACACCACATGACTAACATTACCTTCATAACTGGTAAAACGAGTTTATATGATTTTGATTGAAACATACGTCGCTTTTTTTTAGTTAACTTATATTACTTTTTATATCATTACGATACTAACTTATATACCATTCTCTTCGCAGTCATATGAATACATCGGGAACATAGTGGTGACATTCGCACTGTCGTTTGCACTGCATCTGTTACTTGAAGCCCCCGTCGCCAACCTGCATCGGTTGCTGTTGCGTTCGAGCCAGAAGTCACAAGATGGTGATGAGAAGCAGCCAACGACTGAGGGCCTCGAAATAAGAAAAGCTTTGAATGCTGGAAACGTTGAACTGAAAGCAGTGAAGACAATGATTACAACGGTGACAAAATAGCACCATCGTTTGACTGACTTGTTATAATGAATTTTCTCATATCATTAAATACGTTGAAATTTTGGGGAGGAGTGAAATTACTCTTCAATATCATATTTTCAGATAACACTGCTTCCGGGTGAATCGGAAGCATTGGCACCCAAACAAGCCGTATCAACAGTATGGGTGAAGTGATATTCTGGATGACATATTAAGCGGTAGAGTTCTAGGACACCCTGTACACAGATCCCCGTGATGCCACATTGACAAGAGAAAATGGAAACAGAAAATAATAATCCAGAAACTTCGTTTACGCCGACAACATTTATTGCATATAGAACAAGCTCCTCCGCAGGATTATACACACGTATGCAAATTAACTTTTCAACATTAACTTTCTTCCTTTGCACGCAAACAGACAGCAATTATCATCGACAATATAATACTTCATTAAAATCTATAATACCATATAGCCAATACTATATAATTCAAATGCACGAAGTCATAATACATTCAAGCAAACGTTTCAGTACAGGAAGCTCATACAAGTTGGTCACAAGGAAGAAAGAAAAATCGAAAGGTATACATGGTAGAAAAATTTATACATAATACATTTAAAACTGCCTTTTGGTCGAGGAGTTTGAAAATATTGAGCATTTTTTTTACACACTAATGTAAATGGTGTAATTTTGTGATGCACTAGTAAAGTCAAATTGTATAACATTTAAAATTATGAAATTCATCTATCATTGGCATTTTGAGTTATGAAAAATTGCTCCTATACTTTCGCTATACACTGAGTGGCTACTTATTATTATGACCACCTGACAGTTTAAAGTAAATAAACTATGGCATTACACTGTAATGTCGGACTACTTAACATAATACGCACTTCCCAGTGCACATTCTGTCATGAATGTTTTTAGGTATTGACAAAAAAATTTAAAAAGTTTCTGATCAGCCCTGTATCATAAGAAAGCTGCAAATGATTTTTAACTTTCACAGAATATTTTAATCGTTTTGCACAATACTTGTATTTTCATGAAAATAGAGAACATATATATATAATCACAAAGATATATATGTTTATAAAAATTCCATTTTTATTGCATGTATTTTGCTTATAACATGTAGAATTTTCATCCAATTTTTATGGAACTTACAGAAAATTTGATAACAAACCTTGAAAAATTTTTTAGTGTCTCTCACGTAACAGTGTTTAGTATTCAATGATATATGAGCATCGTAAGCAAATTGTGCTTAATCATACATACACAGGATACATCAGTTTTATTTCCTCCTAATTTGGTTGTCAAATATGTATATAGTGCAATTTTTGTATGAAAATTCCAGTTGAATGCCGTGAAAAACCAGAAAGATATTGATACAGTGGGCAGTAATTTCAGTTACTCGATGGATAAGGGAATTCCACAAATAGATATTTCCAATTATTTTCCGTGTCATTTGATTACCTTTCAGTTTTAACATCGTACACGTGTTACGCTCAAGCAGATCTGTTATATAACATCAGACATGCGTCTGCTAATTTGCATAATGCTGCAGGCTTGTTCTCAAAATAATCAAATGACAGAAAATAATTGATATACCAGTTTGAGGCAAATTACTTTTCACTATCGCAGTCATCTTCCTGAATTTTCGCGGCATTCAACTGCAATTTTTACATAAGTTACACTATATCTGGCATCCAAATTATGAAAAATGGAATTTGTTTTCTGTGGTGTGCATAATTACAAATAATTTACTTAAAATATTCATATCCAGGGGCACCCCCCCCCCCCCAAAGAGAATTTCTAGGCATCAGTTTGGTGTCCCAAATTATCTGAATGTGAATCCACGTCTCAAAACTGATATATATCTTGATTGAAAAAATATTCAGAAACGAAATGTCGTTTGCAGGGGAATAATTTAGAACTTTCAGCAAGATTCTACTAAACAAGTTCAGTTCATATTTTCAAGTTATTCAATTATATAAAAATTTTCACTTTCAGTGCACGAGGAGTAGCGTGTTGTTCGTGAGCGCTGTGTAAATAAGGATGTAGCCAGTGGAAAAAAATTCATGCCTTTTTAAGTGAGAAAACATTAGGATATCACCCGCTCATAACAATGAATGTTAAACGTCTGTTTTAGACTAATATTTGTCAAGGTTTTTTTCTTCTGCAGTATGCTATACCCAAACTATTTTCTTTGGTTAAGTTAGTGACAGGCAAACTATGGCCCGCTCAGAGGTTCTATCCGGGACCCGCTGCAGATTTCAAAATAATTTTCAACTTCAGTTTTTTCAAAAATTCATTTAAGGGATTGTTTCACTTTTTGCATATGGAAAATATAGTTGTGAGAATTTAAATAAAAATTGATTTTTAAAAAACCCCTTTGCATAGGCTATGGCATCTCGAGTCGTTTGGGTGCGCCCTATCCTTCCTAGAAGTTTTTAAACCTGATACTGAGGCACCCTGCATAAATTCAGCATATTGTGGAAAAAATTGTGGTTAGGCATACAGTACTGACTGCTTACTTCTATATTGCCAGGTTGTGCATAATTTTTTTTTTACTTGGACACAGACGTATTAAAAATAAAATTTCAACACAAATTATCTAATTAGAATAAAAAAAATCATTTGTGTGGAAAATTACTGGTATCTTATGAAATTAAGAATGTTCTGGGGCGCTAAAAATTAGTTTTAACGCCCCCAGAACATTCGACCATGAGCCGCCCACATCTCAAATACTAAATCTCTCATCACACATTGGTTTTTTTTTACAGTGTGCCCCATGTATAATGACAAATTTTCTACAAGTTTAAAAAAAATTGGTTAAAACTCAAAGCAAAAAAACACGCAATGGAAACAAAATTTTATAAGAAACATTCATATTTTCAAGTGCATCTATTTTCACGAAAATGCAATACCAATATTTTATGAAACAGGTAAAATATTCTATGAAAATTTCAAATCATTTGCATCACACGCACCAGGGTTGACTTAAAAAAAAATTTTCTCGTCCCCCAAAACATAGGTGACCTAATCTACACTAGAAAGTTGGAGTTCAAGTATTATGTTTTTACAATGCTGAAATTTCACAACAGAGTGACACTCTAGCTCGTTTGCCTAAAACCATCAAGCTTATATCACTGGAGGAAGCATCGCGATGGCAGCAGTATCAAATGCAAAGAAATCACGTGCCACTTTGAACACATTACATGCGATTCATACACATTCCTCTATAGAATTTCTACATGTCGGAATGTGCATGAATGTGTAGTGAACCTAATGCAACATTTTTTTCTGTGTAATGCTTGTTATGTGTAGTGCTGCCATCTGTCAAGGAATAGGCTGCAAGACCTGATATGTGATATCAGGCCTAGGAATCAATCAAAAGTTTTACATTAATGATTAATTGAACAAACTATGTATTTTCACTCGGTAATTTTTGTTGTAGTAAACTGTATTCAAGGGTGCTCCAAGTTTTTAATGTTATTCCCAAGGGTGCCACGAACTTGAAAAGGTTGGGAAACGCTACTCTAAATATTGCAATTAGTCTTTTAAAGATTTAAAAAAAAGAATTGAGCACTCTTTTCAATTCTTTAGATACAAGATTAAATTGTTTCTTTCCTTAATAGCTTCGCTTATAAGCAACTGGCAAGAAATTCGGATCTCTGACGAACCATAGATAAATATGATAACCTTGTCTTAACCTACCTAACAGCATGTTAGAAAAGAACAAATGAAAGCAAAACAGTATAATACAAAAGTACAAAAGATGCTTATTATACTCATATCTCTTCCCCCCCCCCCCCAATCTGTAATACTTAGATAATAGAGTAGGTACGAAGATGATTTCTCTTTCACCCTCACCTACCTGTTCTTTTTCGCTCTTAGGTGTACCCTACTATTATGTAGGTTGCAACAAAGCTTGGTGATAAGGAGAGAAAGAAAACAGAACTTTTAATTTATTCCACTGGCATTTGAACGTAATATTGCATCCTTGATCGCAAAGTGGTTCTTTCATTGATTCTGGAACTATTGCTTTCATTAATTTTGGAATTATCTCATTGAATTCCATAAGAACCATAAATGCCACAAGAAAATAACAGAGGTTGTGTGGCATTCAATGTGTCACATGAACTTCTAATGAATGATTTTGCGAAGACTGTTGACGTCATACTCCCTCCAGCAATATAAGCCTAATGCTTAAAACTGTCAGATGGTGATAATAAAATAGCCAGTCATTGTATAATGTGAAACCTGTCTCCTAGTATGATTGAGATAGTCACAATTTTAGGCGCTTGTATCATAATTGTTATAATTGTTTCCTCAAAGTGATGAATGTTCATATCCCAGGAGGCATGTTTCTGTCTGACGAACAAATTTCTTGAAGATAATGAGATACAATGCTTAAAATTTTGAACTGACATCACAGTTTACCAGTGTAAATATATTTTGTGAAAATTTTCTTTATATACATATATGAACTTTTAAATAACGTGTCATGTATAAAAGATTTCCCCTTTTTTATAACAGCTTATAAAATATACAGGATATGTGCATTGTACAAAGGTAGATATATGATTGTGCGTGGGAGGTATAAGCGATATACAAGGATGTTTAATGTCATTCAATGGTTATAGGTGTTGTCAATCATGCTCAATAAAACTGTAAATAACACTCGCACGAGGTCATGAACCAGGATATGCAAACAAATCGAGTCATCAAATCCAGTTCTTGGCGATGGAAAAGTTGGTGCTGGCAAATGCAATGTGAATTATAAACAATTTTATGAATATCACTTATTTTTGGTGAAATGATCGGAACATTAATACACTAGTAATAAGGATTTTAGAATTCATTATCATTCATAGATATAAATAGGTATTCTTCCATTGAGTAAACTCTATGGCTTTGCTTCAAAACCGAGGAGATGTAAACTGATTTTAGATGACACAAATATCAAATTTTGACTTCCGAATGAAGCTCCATTAAAGAAGGTATCTGTTCTCTGAACATACTTGGGTAAAATCACGACAATAAATATGATTTTTGACAATTTCAAATTGGAACTTGTCACACCACTCATCTCTTCAGGCATTATAGCCAAAAAAACATTAACCCCTTTTCATTTGCATATTCTGGTTTTCCTCAAAATGGCAATAAAAGAGAAGATATGAAATATATTATGCTTTACAGCCATTTTTTGTGCTATGATGGAAAGGATTTTGGGCTGTTTGGCCATCGTGAATGAGTGTTAAAACTGTATATTTCACTTCGGCGAGTTACAAGGATCTTCAGAGATGGGGATTAAGTGATGTAACTGCATAAATATAGGTTGTCTTTAGCTTTGCATCCCTTCACCAGTCTCCTGAAGATGCTCATAACTAATACAAGCAAAACGCAAGTTTTAACATCCATTCCAGACAGACTTAAATCCTTCCATCATATTAAAAAAATATGTTTTCCAAGTTAAGTTTTCCAATGTGAATTTTATGAGACAAAGCTTGGAATGCATCATATATGACTAGATTTCGCACATTTCACCAAAAGTGGCAAATGAAAACTAATAAAAATGGCATAATACAATATATAACAATATATAAAAAGAAAATCTATATGACATCAGGTAATGAGACTAGATTCAATGACTTTCTTATGGAGAGTCAAGGTAATGAGACTAGATTCAATGACTTTCTTATGGAGAGTCAAGGTAAAGCGACATTAATTGGTCAAATAGATTCAACAAGATTATCACGCATATAATTCCAGCATCCTATTAAAAATCCCTTCTTGATAATGCAGTCGATGCTCGTTTTTACGAAATTGAACGGTCCTAAAAAATTAGTTCATAAATACAAAAGAAATGGCATATTATTCGGTACCAGGGGACACTAGTTTGTAAACTGGATAGTCGTGAAACCGAGCAGCGAATGCAATAATTTTTCCCACTGTATCAAAATTTCAAGCAAGATGCACAGAACTATGAAATCTATATAAAATGATTGTGCAGATGGAAGGCAACGGGTACAAGTGCATTTTCAACATGCTTGCCAAGAAAAGGTGTTGTGCAGGACAAACAAAACTTGATTAGCAGCTAAGTACAAAAGCTAGAGTAAACCACCAAATACATAAAGCACCGTGATGACAATGTAAAAAAATCTCATTATTGGTTTTTTGCATGCACGTGCATTGCAACAGTGATAGATATGTGCAGAAACTATAAATGCACTACAATGGTCTGAGCTTATACACAGCGTAGGATTGACACGTACAATAGACTTTCACTTATTCTTCTCAGTAATAGTTTACACCAGATAACTGGAAGGTAGCTATTTAAAATAAAATAAAAAATTAAGCTGTGTGTAAATGTGTTCAAATATGTAGTTATATACAGTATACCCAAATTATTAGCGCAGGTAACTGGCTTGACGGCTGCAGATAATCTGCAAATTGGTTTGAGTATCCCCCGCATTAGCCAGGAAACAGTAAGGGAGATCAGCGTGCCATGAAATTTGAGTTGCCAATTCTGGAAAATTCTTCAGCATCTGGACACTTAGAATAAATTGGCTGAATTTGAAGCTTATCTGATCTCTGCATTTTGAGGTTCTTTGTATTTTACAAACTATATTGGAGATAGAATTTTAGGTTTTCTTTTACTGCAATAAATCTTTGTATTACAAATGTACTTATATTTGTTTTCATAGATTAGATGTGCTAAATAACAATAAGTAGATTGAATTTTTATATTCTTAGATTAGGTATTAAGGATATATAAACAGAGCAAAACATTAAATAATAAACAAAGAAATGCACTGCAAAAACAGATTATAGTACATATATGGGTCATTCTTATGAAATTCTGCAAGAAATGAAGACAGTGCTCCACCCTAGGGCAGAGACAATTACCATATAATTTTTTGTTTTTCATGCTATAAATTCACAGTAGAAGGGCCCGCACCAAGTCTCTCCTAGGGGTCCTGCTACTGGGGACACAATTCAGACCAATTTTATGAGAATGACCCATATAACATTTTAGATTTGAACATGCAAAAAAAGAAAAAGGTCAAAACAGTGAATCTATTTCATATTATGCTCGTGATAAATAAATATTTAATTTCCCTTATATTGTTATCAAAACCCTGAACAAAACATGTGATACAGAGAAAAACTATTATTTTAATCAGATTTGTGTATTTAATATTTAACAGATTAATATTGGTCTTCAGTCTACATTATGTTGTACGTTTCATTCTTATCGAATCTTTTTCTCCAGCAGTTAGAAATAGACCAGACTCCACATTCAAAAAGCTGGTGTCCCAGGATTTTTACGGCATAATGGCTAAGGCGAGGAATACAGTAAAAGCAGTAAATATAAATTCAACTGAAAGGAAAGGACGTGTGTTCAACTGTTATTTCCAAATACAGCACGTACATTAACTTTGGTATCAAAATTTTTTTATCTCATACAGGGTATCTACCTGGAAAATTTGCTGTCTTGCAAACTGCCTGAAGCTTTAACTGTATCACAAAGCTATGGAAATTTAAGAATGTCCTAATAAAGAAATGGGAAAGAAATCGAGAGCAAAATAAAAAAAAAATCAACTCCAATATTCACTTGAGGGTGTGTATTCTTTGCAAATCGCATTGATCATGTTTTGCAAGCCATTTTGCTAGCCAAGCTTTATGACAGGGAATTTAAACATCGACAGCAGAACCATTTTCATTCATATTTCTACACTAAAGAGTTTTGTACGTCTCAAACACATGATCTATATTTCAAAATTCTTAAATGCTGATTGTTTTTATAATACTAGCAAAAAAACATTTGATTTAAAAGTTTTTAGAAAAAAATGTTGGAAACAAAAAGAGATAAATGCAGTTTCACTGAAGGGTAGAAATGGCATTTTTAAAAACTCGGGCGAAAGGTTTTGTTTGTATAGGAACTCTGGAATGATGAAAAATGTATAAATATACAATACACAACAACGCACACTGTGTATAAATTTTACAAAACTACTCCATTGAATGGGAATTTGTAAAAGCTTTCTAAAACGACTAAGTTATGATGGCACAAAAATACTCATAAATGAGCATCACCAAATTATATCGGATATAAATACAACTAGCCGCTTTGTATCTCTTCCTGGCATATTTACAAAGCTGTTCGGGACAGGCAAATATGGATTATCACATACATAGGTAGAATATAGCTTTTTCCCTCTTGCGTACATATACAAACTACATCTGCTACAAGAATATTTTTTATATATGTATATATCAATAAGCAAATTTTTCCAGGTTTCGAAAAACGTTTTGACAGATTTAAAATCTCAACAAATATGCAACATTACCCATACAAAGCACAATAAACTTCATTACTCTAATATGAAATGCACACTGAACTAGTAGCTTATGGAAACAGACAGACTTACAATAGAAATGTATCAAAGACTGTATCCTGTTAATGTCTGTCATAAAACTAGGTTGATTTTTTTTTAAGTCTCAACCAAGAGTATCACTGGAAACGACTAGACTATTCAATATTATGGTTCGTGTAACATGGTGGACATTCATCATTTGGAAGGAGTTGTTGGTCATGTTTTTTCATAGAGAAAAAAACATCAATTCCTTCTTACTCACACACATCATTTGTCATAATTTTCAAGAATACAGTTGATGCTCATTTTTATGAACTCAGGCAAAAATGGACAATTAGTTCGTAAATGGTAAAGAAGTTCAATGAAATGGCATGTTGTTGAATACTATAAGACTAATTTATAAAAAGATGGCACTAGTTCATAAAAGCATTGACAGTATAAATTTTTTTCAAACTTTTTTTCTCTCAAGAGAGAAGATTAGAGATGCACCTGATACCTCAGCTAATGAAGATAATTCATTCTGAAAACATTCATTTTAGCTGAAACACATTTTTGCACAGGTTTCTATAGAAAGTCATTCAATTCTTTCCAGGTTCAGCCTAATATTTGAAGACGAGTTTCAAAAAACATAGAGAAGCACTATTAAAAAAAACAAACTGACCACAGGCTCAGAGTGTTGTGTCAGCATGTATATCCATATTAGTAATAATCGTTAGCTGAGACATTCATTAGCTGATGCATCGCTCTAGTAGTCTCTAATATACAAAGAAATTCAATTTTTTTTTTTACAATGATTACACTGAACAATAATAAAATTACATCCAACATGAAAATTGCAAATCATTCCAACCTGCTGAACACTAATGTCACCATGAAAAAGTTTTATTGGCTTCTGTTTCTGAAATATCACCCTGTTGAAAGTTGAAAAGTGCTTTACTAGCATTATTATATGGTGAAAAAGTGTTAAGGTCCATACAATATTGTTGCCAGAGAAAAGACAACAGCGATACTAGGTCACTGCTGTTGGACAATTGTAACAGTACCAGTTTGTTTTTTTTCTTGCATGATATGTATATGCTTTTATATTGGGTTGCTGTGTTTTGGTTATATATTTGGCATCCATATTTTTATGGGCACTTTTTTTCAGCCACCTTGTTGGGAATTTTACCTATTGCAGCCTTTGTATTATATGTGTACTAAATGTCTAATTTCAAAGAAAACCACAGCCAATCCAATTTTTTTTGTATGGTTAAATTAATGTTCAACACAATAAATTACATTAAAAAATGGCTATTTCTGTCTTGGACACAGAAACTTCCTCACAATTTGTTGTCCAGTGTTTTACAATATTTGTTCAATTACTCGGAAGAACAGTGACAGGCTATTTTTTTTTATAATTATGGACAGGAGTATGATTAATCATGAAATTAAATCGATTAGTTCAATCATGATGGTAAAAGAATGAAGACTCAACACGTCTAAATTTAAAACTATAGGGAAATAAACAAAAAAAAAAAATTGAAAAGTAGTAAATTAAAATAAAATTGGACACATTCCGTAATTCAACCCAAGACGTCCGATTGAAAATACATAAGGGTTAATGATTAAACACGTATCATTCATGATTAAAATCCAATATTTTAACACTGGCAATTGCTATTTGTAGCATTTTTGCCCTCGATCAGCCTGGTTCCTCTTGAGGAAGACGATTGACTTTGATCGGCTGGGCCCAGAGCCGCTATCCTTTCGCACATCAAGTCAACGAGCCGCTCAAACGTTTCTCGAATTCGTATGTTCTCCTTGGCTGATGTCTCGAAAAAATCCAGACCCAGCATGTCAGCCAGTTGTTTGCCGCGCTCCGCAGAAATCACTCGTTCGTCTTCTATGTCACATTTATTGCCAACTAGGATTGCTGGTGCACTATCTCCAGATTTAAGTTTTATCTCAGTTACCCTGGAAAAAACATTAAGAACTTTGTATCATTTCTATCATATACAGTACATGCTGCTTGATGTTGTCATATCAGGAATCTGGGTTTCTGACAATAACTAATCAAATGACTATCGAAAAAAAAAATCTCAGTACAAGTAGGATTACCATAAGTCCTATTTGACTGAACAGAACGTTTGATAACTGATTTTCTTCCCCATATAACTACTTTACCACACACCAACTTTAGTCATATAGTTCCAACCAGTAGTTGGGTGGAAAATGAAGGCACCATCTATCAGTGGTCGTCCCCTAGGTTTGGTAAGTAAAGAACTTTTTATGTTCTTGCCTCAGATCCAACACCGTGGATCTTGACAGTAACCTTCAAGGTGGAAGATGAGCACCTTACCACGGCACCATTTGGACACTTTTCCACATAACTGGTTTCAAGATGAAAATATTTTTTTACGTTTCAAGCTAAAGCCCTTTTTGTTCAGAAATTGTGAGAAGTTAACATAACAGGCTAATGTGTATTACAAATCAAGATACTTTATATAACGTTTTCATTACATTTCATAGATTCCTTTGGAAAAGTCTTCCAGCAGTGAAACTATGTATGGGGTCAGTTGAAAGAAACCGAAGCGATTTTTACCTTACACATGCCTTCAATATAGGAATGTCATTCAAGGCTATCTAAAGAGTATCATGGGTCCTCAGGCAACTCAATTTTTCTGAACCCCACACCTGACAAGAATGTCTGCCTACCAATTCATATGCTTAACCTCGAAAATCTTGACAAGATCTCATTATCATGCAGCTTCTACGCATGCTGCCCCCCCCCACCCTTCAAGGGTGGAGCTGACAGGGCTGTAGCCATGGGGACCAGAATAATTATCATTATTTTGTTTTTTCATGCTACAAATTCATTATAAAAGGGCCCATGAAAAGTCTGGCTTGGGACATCGCTGAAGATCCAGCCTAGAAGCTCTGCTCTAGGATGTGGGGGCCATGCTTCTCTGTATTTGAGGCCCGGAAGATGGTACTAATGTTATTACAAAAGTAGCACTAAGCGTACATGAAATCATAATGGCTATTATGTGGCCCAATTAGAACAGACTTTGACTTCTTACATAGGGTTACCAGATTTGAAAACTGAGAAAGTAGGATGCCTGCATGTGCACCCTTAGTGATGTAGCAAATGAGTTTAAGCTACATCCCATGATTCTTGCATCCATAAGTCACAGGCAATCTCAAAGAAACATTGGCAATTTCCAGATCAAGTCATTTATTAAAGTCAAATTAAGTTGCAATACATTAATCAAATGTTGTCCTTAAACATTAATAGCCATGATCTCAAATAATAAGATATGAACAGATCTCACCCACTTATGTTGTCGACAATCGACATAGACTATGAAGATCTAGCTGACTTTTCAGGGGAATCAGACTGGAATGGTGGGCAATTCAACCTGATTGATGGAAGTCCATGATCACAGTTTGTGAATCAGCTCATCGATGAAGCACACATTATAGTGAGAAGATCATCATTCACGAAACAGCACATCGATGACATGGCACACACCATCAGTGGGAAGATCAAGGTTCATGAATCAGCACTTCAAGACATAGCTCACCAAGACATCTAAAGTTAGACAGGAAGGCGACACACAGATGATTATTTCAACACACGAGGAAGATGAGATGACCATCACTTTTCTTTGTAAGCTCTTTTGAGCATCCTGGAAAGCCGTATTGCAGACATGCAAACATAAACATTACGATGATCATCGCTCACATTGAACACTTTGCCCAATTAGAAATATACCAACTCCTCTGACTTAAATGAGTAAAATCATCATTAGAAGACAATGACTATCCAGACCAGCCGGAGTAGTTAAGCTCAGTAGAATTAGTCACACATTTTAACGATTAATACAACATCGCAGATGTTAATAAATTATCATGAAGAGCCTCAAGGCTGCTCTTGGTACAGCTGAAATGCCATGTGATGTCTAGCTAGACGGACTATTTATAGTGGAGGTGAACAGGTTTATTCTCGGACCAATCGTCGTACAGCAGGCACTTGGCATAGGAAGAAAGTGATGACGTCATTCAAATGATTTCCATATGGACATGTGGCGTTGAGTTATGTTTAACATTATTACACTTTGGTGGCAAGTCTCAACAAGATGGAGGAAGTTGAGCAAGCTCTCCCCATATTGTTTACATGGCTATTTAATTATGAGATCACGGAACTATTAAGACGAACGAAAGCCCACGGGTACCTCCATATATATATATATATACATATGTGTTAACGGAACATGCAAGCCCTAGGGCGATATGTTACAATGTCACTTATCCCAATTTTCACAACAGATGGCACCACTATTCCAGTCAATAAAACCGGTCACAACAATTTCCCCCAACAATAAATTTTCAGAACTGCTAAAAAAAGCAGAAACAAAAATGCTGGGAATTTCGGCAGTTATTGGTGAATGTGTGTGAGGGACAACACAAACTGATGAATATTTTTCAAAGTGGGAAAAAATTTCCTCAGAAAAAAATAAAAATAATTCCAGAAACCTGAAAAAGAGGACGAAAGAATAAATTTTCCAAAACTTAGGGAGGACACCTGAAACGCCATCAAAAAGGAGGATGGTTGGTAACCCTACTCCTACAGTCTTGCAGATGATAACCATAACTTATGGAATACAATACGAGTCTGGTTCACCCTCTCGCTTCAAAATATATGCAAAAGTGATAACAATACTGGAATCATAACATTAATCATGATTCTAATAAGCGCATCTACTGTATTATAAACAAGGTCATAAAACAACTTAGTTGATATACGTGCCTCTAACTGCCGCAAAAATCAAAGAATGCAAATGAAATTTGAGGTATAGGTATTACAGAGTAGAGTCTCAAGAATGAAAAAGAAACAGCTCTCATGGATACAGTCACAGCAAAATAAAATTTTCAACGTAACATTCACTTTTATACATTGCAAAGTTGATCAGCACAGTAAAAACCATAAATGGCTGCTACTACTATACCAGACATACACCTCGTCCATATTTCTCTATGGGACTTCTAACGAATTGGTACATGTTTGAATTTGTGTGTATGCATAGTGAACCTTCCATGAAGTTTGTTGCTGTGTAATGCTTGTTATGTGTAGTGCTGCCATCTACAATCAATTTTTTAAACTGAGTTTTTCTCAACTCAGTGAGTGAAGTGTAATTTGTGCCTTGAAGTTGGGAACCACAGGAAAACCAACTTTAGCTGACACCACTGGCGACGGTGGGGTTCAAACCCAGATCCTCACAATGCGAGTTCGTCACTATGACCACTCAACCACCACAGTGGCTATCATAATGGCTACTACTAAACCACACATATACCTCATCCATATTCCCCTGCGGAACTTCTAATGAATTGGTACATGTGTGTGTTCGTGTTACGAACCTAACATGAAGCTTGTTTCTGTGTAGTCGTTATATATATAGTGCTACCTACCACATACAACCTCTGACAAAGTTCGGTGAATAGTCCTGTAACATTAACGTAGTTGAAATGTTAACGAAAGTTACCTTACTGTCCTTCAAAATAGTCACCTCCCATTACTATGCACTGCTGAGATCTCCTATACATGTCCTGGAAACTTTGCAAGAAGTCGTCTTTTGGGATGGAGTTCAAAAGCCTAGTCACGTTGCATTGGATGTCAGGAATATCGTCAAATCTCTTTCCTTTCAAAGCGGGTTTGAGTCTTGGGAATAGGAAGAAGTCTGGAGGATTGAGATCTGGCGAGTATGGTGGATGTTCAGTTTGCACCACCCCCTTTTTTGCCAGGAATTGTTTGACGATATTGGCTGTGTGAGGGCGAGCATTGTTGTGAACAAGAAACCATGAACATTGTTGTGCGTACTGAGGTCAGACCCTGAGTAGACGTTTCATGAAATGGGTCAAAATTTCAATGTACCTTGCAGCATTCATCGTCGTTTCCTCAGGTAGAAATTCCTTGTGGATTTTCCTGTTCTCAGTTAAGAACCAACGCACTAAACAAGCACTTTGTAAAACAAGTCTTTCACGGAACACAAACGATGCTCAACTGAACAATGGTGGCGGCAGATGGTCAACACCTGCCACTACGCATATGCAGCGTTTTGCTTCGCCAGTGTTGCCAGATCGGCCGTTCTGACTTCATTCACCAAACTTTATTGTCAGAGGTTGTATTTTTCAAACTATAAGTGAAGTGCTATGGTTGAAAATTTTACTGTTGTAGGCCTGTTGCTCTCTGCGGCAATACTTTTTAATGAGGGGATCGGCTTGCATTCACACCTCGAAGTTGGGAACCACAGAAAACCAACTTCCCATAATGGCAGTGGGAATAGTGCCTATATCATTATATAGCCTGAGTTAAACGTAGATAAAGAAACGTGTAAACAACCAATGCAGATCGTACTGATACAGGAAATCCCCCACCAAAGAGTTACCACACTAACCTTCTGTCTGCAGCCTGCGCCGGCATCTATGGTGCTAGAGGTGCATTCCCAAAGCCATTAATGATTTCTCACTGCAAAAATCACCTGTTGATCAATTAATGCATAAATTGAGTGTGGAAATTCAATTTTTTTTTTGTCTGCGACCACATTCACAAGAGCTTTGGTTTATTTATTATCATTCTTGAGCACATACTTCGAAACACCTATATTTTGAATCTCATTTGCATTAGTTGATTTTTTAGACCGCTCATATAATGGCGAAGTTATTTTAAGAACTCCTTGTATACATGAAAAAAATTACAATACCCCACCACAGAATGAATGCTCCTGCGTTTTTTCTCTTCAAAAACTGACATGTATAAGCTGACCTACCCTCTCCCTCCAACAAATTAAATAATTTAAAACAAAAAACACACTTGGCTTGCACACGAGTAAACTGTATGTAAAGAATACTTACCAGTCGCGAACACTGTTGTAAGATTCCTCATTGGTGACATCATAAACAAGTATGAAACCCATTGTACCTCTATAATAAGCTGTAGTGATGGTCTTGAACTTTTCTTGGCCTGCCGTGTCCTAAAATAAGTTAACAATTAAGGAAAGTAAGAATTTTCACGAAACATTCATAAAAACATTTGAATTTTACATTCACGAAAGCCAATTGGATGACAAATTCCAGTGGCTGCTTGAAGGTTTCCCTATCCACAGACAGAATCAAAACTCAAACCAATCAAAACATGCAGAGGGCGGACAAAATAATCTTTTTTAAACAGTAAATTTGAACTATCATGACACAAAAACATATTCAAAGGTAAAACTTCTAATCAGTCTCACAGCTTACATTGTCATTGATAAACTTCAGTTCCGTTCAAGAAAATGAGATTATTCTTTTGTAGGTATGTTAGATAACCTTACACCAAAAAACATGCAGACATACCAATACTGTCTAAAAAGATGTTTTCGCTATTCATACAAAGATTTTAACAGCTGGACGATGCAAAAATAAATTTCGGAAAGAAAATTCAACTGCCCCCCATGGGTAATCAAACAGAAGTCTGCTTAGATGCTGAGCAAGCTCGCTAGATGAGGGACTAAAAGCTTATATTCCCTGAATGGGACCATACATACATAGACAATCAGGCCTAACTCAGCTGCTAGTTCACATACACTCAGCTTCAGATAAGAAGTCACCATCTGGTGGCAAAAGTCAGTGCATAAGAGTGTTACATGTGTATTTACTATACAAAAAAGCCACTTGGCAATAAAGGACCCACCAAAGATCGCAGCCTAGGAACCCTGCTACTGTGGACACATGTACAATATCTGTAGCTCACCACAATGAAAGGGCTGTCAGGACTGTTGGAATAATATCATTTTCCTCCTTTTTACTGTGTGTATGTATTCATGTTCTTTCCCCATATACGCAATGTTTCCCTCTTTTGGGGACTCTTTTTTCGCCTCCACTTGACCGCTGCTGTATGATAGTTATTCTCTTTGCTTGTATTAAATGTCGTTCGTCTGACTAGACGCGTGTTTCGTTTCTCTCTTGTCGTCTTTCCCTTCCGCACTCTGCCCGCCCACAGGTTATGGGCCCAGAGACATATCTTTTGAGACGGTTGCGCTTTCAATTTTTTTTTTTTCACGCTCCGATAAGCAGTAGTGGTATCTCGTTAGAAGTTTAGTTTCCATTCGTTTTATCGTGTGCATCAGGAACCTTCGCAACGATAATGGCCAGCATCAAGGACAATATTGACAAGCTGAATGATCAAAACTATTCGAACTGGAAATATAAAGTGAAACTTTTGCTAATGAAAGAGAAACTTTTCAAGAAAGTCATCGAGAATGACAAGCCGGATCCAGGTGAAGCGAATCGAAGGACCCTCGATGTATGGGAGGAAGCCGACAGCCAAGCACAAACGTATATTGGACTAACTGTCGAGGATGATCAGCTCATCCACATCCGTGATAGTAAATCCGCGAAGGACATGTGGATCGCCCTGAAGGAGTATCACGAGAAGAGCACCAACAAGGTTCACCTGATGAGGACAATCTGTTCCCTGAAGCTAGAAGGCGGCGGAAATGTTCCCGAGCACGTCGTCCGGATGCAAGAACTTTTTCTGAAGCTGAGGGACCTCGGCGAGGAATCCTTATCGGATAAATGGAGTACCGCCATGCTACTCAGCAGCCTGCCAAGGAGCTTCGATCCGATGATCACCGCATTGGAAACACGTGCCGAAACCGAGTTGACGTTCGTTGTTGTCCAGCAAAAGGCCATCACCGAATACGAAAGGCAGCAGCAACAAGTGGATCCAGGTAGTATACTCACCGAAAGAATGATGAAACTCGGATCAAGCCACATCGACAGGAAAAACTCCATAAAGTGCTATTTTTGCAAGAAGCCCGGCCAAGTCAAGAACAGATGCAGAAAATGAATCATCCGGAGAAAAAGTCCAGAAGCTCAAGTGAAAATAAAGTGAGCGCCGCTCATCAAAAGAATACCTTGCATTCACTAGGCATACGGTCGGAAAACTGGATTGTGGATTCTGGTGCCACGCGCCACGTGAGTAATGATATAAATTTTTTCCCGTCGTTAGATAACTTGTATAAAGATAATATTGAAGTCGCAAACGGGAAACAGTTCATGTGCTAGCCATAGGTTCCGGGAATATGCTATTGAAAAATTTAGACGGTACTGTGACATAAGTGTTACTTTCGAATGTGTTGTATGCTCCTGATGTCGTCAGTAATCTGATATCCTTTCGTCAGCTAACTTTGCATGATGCTTCCGTGAACTTTCATAGTGATTATTGTGAAATTCATTATGGTTGGAAAGCAGATCGGTATTGCTGACTGTCGGAAATCTGTACAGATTACGGTTTTGTCAGTTACATAAAGTGAATACAGTGACAGGACATAAAGAAAACTGTGTTCATACATGGCATCGAAAAATGGGTCAGAGATATAGAAACCATCAAGAAGATGCATGCTGAAGGACTTGTTCATGATTTGAAACTCATTGATTGTGGTATCAACATGTCCTGCGATACGTACATGAAAGGGAAACTTTCGAGACTACCATTTTCCAAGAAATCCACGAGTGAGTCGAGCGCACCACTAGATCTAATTCACACCAATGTATGCGGCCCCATGCAAACGATCACACCAAGTGGAAAGCGGTATGTTGTCACATTCATTGACGACTATTCAAGGTACACACAAGTACATTTGTTGGCACAAAAATCGGACGTATCCGATGCTATAAAACAGTACCTGAATCCTGTTGAAAATAAATTCAGTCAAAAAGTAAAGGTGATTCGATCCGATCGAGGAGGTGAATACCTGAACCGAAACTTGAGGAAATTCTTAGCCAATAAAGGTGTGCAAACTCAGCTAACTGCGGCTTATTCTCCACAGCAGAATGGGGTAGCAGAAAGGAAGAACAGGACTTTGGTCGAGATGGCACGTTGTATGCTGATTGATGCCGGCTTACCGAAGAACTTTTGGGGTGAAGCTGTGATGACTGCCAACTACATTCTGAATAGTGTTCTAACGCAAGTAAAGTACAGGACTCCTTACGAACTGTGGACGAACAGGAAGCCTACTATCAAGAACCTACAAGTTTTTGGATCGAAGTGTTTCATTCATGTACCAACAGAGAGGAGTCAAAAGCTCGACAACACAGGAGTACAAATGATTTTCCTTGGGTACAACGAAGAATCGAAAGCCTATCGCTGTTACAACCAATCATTAAAGAAGGTCGTAATCAGTCGAGATGTCAGGTTCTGTGTAGAACATCAAGTAAGCGACAGCTCGACGCGAGTACAGATGACATTCGGGAAACCAAACTTTCTGGCTCCGTGGAAATAAAAACTCAGGAGGAGCGATCCAAAAACCCTACAGCGGAGGATCCCGGAGGTGACGGATCCTGAATTCGTGTTTTACAAAGGTCAACTAAAGGCATCTCGCCCAAGAGTTTCGAAGTGATGAGAGCAGGTGCTGACCATCGCACGGGGAATTTCTCCAAAAAATTGACAGATGAAGACAGCGATGATGAGGAACGTCCAACCTGCAGTTGTATTCCTGATAGAAGGCACTTCAAAGACGGCTTCATTGTGCATCAAGCCAGTTTGTGTCGTGGTGAAGATCCAGAAACACTAGAGGAAGCTATGGGCAGCCCCGAAACATATAGACTCAACCAGTCAACCCAGCAGACGGATTTACAAAAGCACTTGATATTGTGAAATTAAGAAATGTTATGTTTATTTACGGGCTCAAATGAAGTGGGGGGTGGTGGAATAATATTTTCCCCCTTTTTACTGTGTGTATGTATTCATGTTCTTTCCCCATATACGCAACGTTTCCCTCTTCTGGGGACTTTTTTTCCCTCCACTTGACCACTGCTGTATGATAGTTATTCTCTTTGCTTGTATTAAATGTCATTCGTCGGAGTAGACGTGTGTTTTGTTTCTCTCTCGTCGTCTCTTTCCCTTCCACACTCTGCCTGCCCACAAGGACTAGATGGCAGATTATCTACCACGAGAGCTACTACTTCTAAACCACAACACGCACCTCATCACACATTCCTCTGTGGAATTTCTAACAATTTGTTACATGTTGGAATGTGTGTGCACGGGTTGTGAACCTAATGTGAAGTTTGTTACTATGTAATGCTTGTTATGTGTAGTGCCAGCATCTATTTTTCTAATTATGAGTGAAGTGTAATGATTGAATAACTTGTTATAGGCCTGTTGCTCTCTGCGGTGAGACTTTTTGACAGGGAGATCGGCCCGCATTTGTACCTTGAAGTAGGAACCACAGAAAATCAACTTTAGCTGATCATCACTGTGATAATGGAGGGTTTTTAACCTGGGTCCTCCTATAGCGTGTCAACCACTTTGACCGCTTAACCAGCAGTAATTCTCAATATCTCATAAGTGTCCTGTTAAGGGGACTGTTGAAACCATGCTAGATCTGTGGGTTCCCTGTCTCACAGAACGCAACTAGATGCTTGGTATGTCAGGACAAGCATGTATTTTGGCACCCCCCCCCCTCATAATGTTGAAGGAATAAAATTTACACACTCTGGTTCGGCGACGGCGGCACAAGACCTACCTGCTCACTTCCAGTTGTGGCCCTGTTGTCTTGGACAAAAGTTATTGGTTTGTTGAGAAGTCAAAATGTACCTCAAGAAACTACAATAAAATTTCATCTTTATCATAATCAAAGTATTTTCATTCAGTTTTGTGTCCCACTAAAATGTAACGGCCTGGTGCGGCTGCACCTTTCGCACATGCTTTAGTCCAGCCCTGGCTTTTACAGTAAACCTCTTTGCAGACATGGGCAAGACAAAGATTTGCCCATGAAAGAGGGGTGACCATTCATCAGGGGTTTGAAATACATACTTTTACAAAACAAAGGGAATCATCATTTAGCCATAAAAGAGTGACCGACCACATCTGGGGATGTCCGTAAAGATTGATTTTCATGTATTTACATTGTGAACCTCTCGAGATATAGTGCAAGATTATTTCACTATGAATGAGGGCCATCATTAGTCCGGTGGCAAGACTGGCACAGGTATCAACATCAGTGGGAGTATTATTAGATTTGTCTTAACAAGATCTACCAACAGAAATCAAAAACACTGAATACTTTCTACTATATCAGTGTTTAAAGCATTTCGTTGTGCAACTTTTTAAAGAGCCATCCACTATTGTCAGATGATTGATTATATATTGCACCATCATTATAATATTGAAAATTTCAATTAATTTCACCTAGGGGCCATAATATTGTGAAAGTCATAGTGATGGACTAGCATCGCGCGGATCTAGGTTTGAACACCATCGTTGCCACAGTGGCGGTTGACTGAAGTCAGTTTTCTGTGGTTCCCAACTTTAAGGCACGAATGTAAGCTGATCTCTCCATTAAAAAGTCTTGCCACAGAGAGTAACAGGCCTACAACGATAAAATTATTCAATCATTACACTTCAGTCATAAGGAGAAAAGTTAATGGCAGCACTACACAGAAACAAAACTGCATGTCAGGTTCGCTATACATACATTCCAACATGTACCAATTCGTTAGAAGTTCCACAGAAGAATATAGATGAGATTCATGCGTGGTTCAATAGTAACAGCATGAAAGAAAACAAAACTTTAGTTGTTAAACACAAAGAAATTTAATAAGATTGACCAATAATCAAATACAAACCCATATCTGCAGTCTCAGTCTCTTATCCTGCCGAAAGACCGTTTTAACTTTGAAATCTATGCCAACAGTGCTGACGAAAGCCGGGGTGAACATGTCATCGCAATATCTGTGAAGTATCGAAGTTTTACCAACGCTGCTGTTGCCAATCATAAGTACCTTACAGAGGAAGTCATAAGTCTGCTCGTTTGCAGTCTTCGGAAACATCTGGTCTTGTCTAACTGACGCCTGGAAATAATAGGCTATAGCATTTATTCGGTTACGTAGGCTATAACATCAAGCTACAAAGTAGACTTAAGCATCTGCAGAAGCGAAAAAACCAATGATACTGTGCACGGCATGATCACCAGAAGAATATTACGTGAACACATCTCTTAAGAGCTATGCTATTTTTTACCCCAGAGAACAACGGTCCTATATCAACAGTTTCCTTGAACTTTGCGGCTTCCCTATTAAACAGGCTGACATAAAATTAAAAAAAATTTAATGTTTCGCTCAGGTTCAAATTTTTTACAGTGCAAATACAATTTAAATGTTATATTCACACAAAATTTTAGGTGACAATTCGATTTTTTTCCTTTCTACTCAGCATTGCAACCTGTTGGTGGGATACATCAAGCCTGGCAAATGGGTTGATAGTGATGAGAATAAAAGTAATTCTAAGCAATTATTTCTACAAATTCATCACCAATCACAGCCGAAAAGTTCACCGACATGGCAATTCGCCATTAGAAAAAAAATTCACAGACAGTCCATCAACGTAGTCACATAGTGAGTGAATAATTGAGTCCGCAAATGAATAAGTGGAGCTATAATGACCGAGAGGTGATGCGTAAATATACCTCAGATCACCGAGCAGTGTAAAAACTGCACTGCAAGCCGGAATCGTCAAGAGAAATGTGTCGCGGGTCTCAAGCGATTTGTAAATGTGCCGCGGACGGCTCGAGTCACCTGGAACTGTGCGTGAATAGCTTAATTGATGTGAAATTACACCGCGAGCTACGTAAGAGCTCTGGAATTATGCCACGGGCCACTTAAATTATCTTTAAATACGCCGCTGATCACTAAAGCGATGCGGAACTTCACCCAGCGGGTAATTCAAGTGACCCGTAAACGTGCAGCTTTAATCATCGGGAACAGTCGCTCTTGAAGTCACAGGTCACTCAAGTTATCTGCAAATGTGCCACTTATTAAATTTCTACAAAATTATGTTTGCAGTAGCGGGCCAGCAGACCAAATGATTCAGAGGGTCACATTTGAACCGCGGGCCACGAGTTGAGCATCTACGCCATTAATTATAAATGCCAAAGGAACATGTTATGATAAACCCAAAAAAGAAATTGAACAATATATTAATTGATACAATTAACATTAAATACTAAACTGCGTCATCTTTTAATTCCTCTTTAAAGAGGAGAAAAACCACGTGTAATAAGAGTTCAAAAATTCACCATTCAGTAGTAAATTATCATTTTTTTTTCAAGTATACAAATTGAAAAACACAATTACTTTTCCAATATATTGAAACGTTTTATCGATAAATCTCTACAACGAGACGAAGCTCTTACTCCAGGTTAATCAACCGAGAAAGTAAACAAACGCTTTATAAAATTTCGCTTAAGGCAACGTCGATGGGAGCGCCATCATTCCATACGTACCTGCTGCCATCTGGAACCTGAATTTAAGACGATGAGTGCAGTGCACTCACTCACTGGTGCAGTGCATTGTATGTTTGAGGGTTCGTTTCAAGGTAATGCCTGGTTTTCCTAGGAATAGGTTTTTTTTGTGTAGCGTGAAACGAATTAGACCATTTCGCGCCGGCAGAAACGTGTTACATAATCACGCTACGCGTTTGTGTTTTCCTAGCGAGGCGCATCAGATCAGCAGGGCGGCTATATAAAGTATATGGCTTTGGCATCAGCTACTCTGTCGTCTGCATGCTCCAGTTTGAAGGGAAGGGAAAGAAAACACACAAGAGTGAAGAGAACATCGACAAAACGTACGGCGCACGACGCATTCGACTCCTCCAGAAGCAGTCGGCCAATCACCCGACGTAAAGCGCTGTCGTGAGGCGTATTGCGCTCTGTAGGAAGACAGTCATGCTGCTTTTCTTATTGGTGAGTGGGCGGAGTGTTGCACTGGGCGAATCACGTTCAACCCACACGGGTAAAAGGCTTATATCCCGGGAGGGACAGAGCCTGGGTCGTGTCTGGTCTGACGGGCGAATCACGTTGCGCGTGGCACAGGAAAACTGCTCCTAGGAAAACCCGGCTTTAGGGAACATCGAGCCATAATATAAGCTGTTCCCTTTCCTTCAAACCGAAGCATGCAGACGACAGAGTAGCTGATGCCAAGGCCATATACTATAATATATCAGATCTGAGGCGGCTATATAGCCGCCAGAATGTTACCAAAAGTCTTCTTTGATGTCATTCCAAGCGTCCTCTTACATTTCGGAAAAATTCGCCCCTTTGTTTTCCTTTTCAAGTTTCCGTAATCATAGTGAGATAGATGGCTTTTTTCTCAGCCCGAGATATCAAGGAAACAGTAATTTTCCGGGTACTATGCTGAGGTGAACTCGGAAAGAAAAGTCATCCCGTCTCCACCGGGACAAGTTCAGTTCGTTTTACGGGGCATAAAGAAACGTCCAAAACAAAGAACCTAGAATAAAGCAGACGACAACATTCAATACAGTTCCTTACGAGGGAAGCCCACAAAATGACCTGAACGGCGAGTTCAGTTCTTTCTTCGGGGCATAAGGAAACGTCCAAAACAAAGAACCTAGGATAAAGCAGACGACAGCAGAAATTTTCATTCAGTACTGTTCTCTACGAGCAAAGCCCACAACCTCAACTGAATAACAAGTTCAATTATTTCTTCAGGGCATGCGGAGACGTCCAAAAAAAAAAGAACCTATCGTCATTTTTCCCCCCAATAAATTTTATAAAGGGGTTGAACCCCCCCCCCTCCTATAATTTCTGAAAAAATGATGCAATGCACCATCCTCCTCCTGCGTACGCGCTTGAGTCCCGTACATACGGGACGATCAGCAATTTTCAGCCCCTCCAATGTTTTCTTCACGTCGTCACCTCCGGTGAGGGAGCGAGTGAGTGGGCGATAGGGTAAGTGAGCGAGCGAGTAAGTGAGTTAATGACTGGGGAGGCGAGTGACTGAGCATGTGGGTGCGAGAGTGGTGGCGAGTGAGTAAGTGAGCGAGCGAGTGACCGACTGGGGAGGCGAGTGACTGAGTGAGCATGTGGGTGCGAGAGTGGTGGCGAGTGAGTAAGTGAGCGAGCGAGTGACCGACTGGGGAGGCGAGTGACTGAGTGAGTATTTTACCCCTCACTCACTGAGGGGTGAGTGACTGAGTGAGTATTTTACCCCTCACTCACTGAGGGGTGAGTGATTGAGTGAGTATTTTATCCCTCACTCACTGAGGGGTGAGTGACTGAGTGAGTATTTTACCCCTCACTCACTGAGGGGTGAGTGACTGAGCGAGTGGGTTATTTGAGTGAGTAGGCGGGTGAGATACTGAGTCCGTGAGTGAGCGATTAGTTTGGCAAGAAGCGAGTGGTTTGGCGAGTGAGTGGGCGAGTGGTTTGGCGAGTAAGCGAGCGAGTGAGTGGGCGAGTGGCTTGGCGAGTAAGCGAGCGAGTGAGTGGGCGAGTGGTTTGGCGAGTAAGCGAGTGAGTGGGTGGGCGAGTGGTTTGGCGAGTAAGCAAGTGAGTGGGTGGGCGAGTCAGCTACTGAGTCCGTGAGTGGGAGATTGGAACAATGAGTGGGTGAGTGAGTGGGAGATTGGAACAATGAGTGGGTGAGTGAGTGGGAGATTGGAACAATGAGTGGGTGAGTGAGTGGGAGATTGGAACAATGAGTGAGTGAGTGAGTGAGTGGGAGATTGGAACAATGCGTGGGTAAGTGAGTGAGCTATTGAGTCCGTGAGTGGGACATTAGAACAATGAGTGGGCGAGCGAGCTACTGAGTTCCGTGAGCGTGTGTGTAAGCGAGTGAAACGGTGAGTGGGTGATCAGGCGAGTAATTGAGTGGGTGAGCAAGCTACTGAGTCCGTGAGCGGGTGAGTGATGGAGCGAGTGAATGGGCGAGCTACTAAGTCTCTGAGCGGGCGAGGGAGGGGACGAGTGAATGGGTGCGTGATCGAGCGAGCTACTGATTCCGTGAGAGAGTGAACGAGCGGTTGAGTGACGGAGTGAGTAAGTGGGTGACTGCGGGATTGACCGAGCGAGCTATTGAGACTGCGACCGAGCGAGAAACGCTTCAATTATAAATATGTAAGGAATGAAAGTTATGTCGAAAACTATTCATTAAGTACTGTATGTTTTGAATGAAAGTTACCAAATAAACATGTAATGAAAAGTTTGCCGAAAATTATATCACCTCTAACACTCCCCAAGAATAAGTGCTATTTCTGATTTCGTTTTTTGAAGCTCTAGTTTCTTGAGCCAGTTTTCGAAAATGTTTTTTGTCACCCAAGAGGCTTTACGTGTGAGAATTGGGTGTTTAGAACGAGATAACTTCACGCAGCTTTTGAACTCAAGCATGGCTTTTTACAATAAGAAGCTGAGGCTCTCTTTTACATGTTTCGATGATGGAGAAGATTAAACTTATCTTTATATTCACTTTAATCCACTAATGTTTTTCCCAGCATCAGTAGTAGGACATGGGTCTGAATCCCAACGTGGTTAAAATCCCGAGAGTGTCGAATTGAAAATTTTAATTTTACCGTATACGCCGCTCCTCGTGATTTATGTCGAGATTTGCATTTCTCACGGCGAGGGACGTTCTGGGGCTGCCAATCAAGATGATAAATTGCGATCAAATAAAATTTTGATATTTTAATTTCACTGTATGAGCCGCACTTTCGACTTTCTGTCCGGATTTGCATTCCTCCCAGTGAGCGGGGGGCCTTGGGGCGCCGATAAGGATAATGAATTGCTATCAAATAAATTTTGAAATTTTGATTTCAACGTATAAGCCACGCTTCGCGGTTTCTGTCGGTAATTTTATAACGGTGTCCTTTTTTTTACTGCTGCCTCCTAAATTTTTCCGCGGGGCAGTCACCCTACTTCTCCAGTTCCGGGCCTACACTGGGCGAAGGTGTTTTATGCTTTTTTTTTTGGGCCCCACTTGATTGGAAACACCTGCTGACATATTTACATTCTGAATGTCGAAGTTTTTGGCTAGATCTCATTGTCATGAGGCCCACTCTGCACTTGAGATTCTCGGGAAATGCTCTGGTGGACCCATGCGTTAAGACGGTACTAGCCCTGACTACATGCAGTGCTTACATCGGAAGGCTGGTAGTGCAACAGTCCTGGGGAATCATGATGAATGTATATATTTTTTAAATTATAAAATTGGTAAATTAGTTACAAATGATAAAAATTCTGCCATTTTTATGATGATTTAATTACCGAAAGCAATTGCTTCAAAACTGACTTAAACTGAAGAAATAGTTAAATGTCTTCAATTATTTCGGCCCCCTGCTTTACCGGATTCCCGTTGGCCCATTGTACATTGAATTGAGCCGTTGTGAATTTGCGGATGCAGAGTTGTTGACCCGTGCACTTCGTGGGGAGTTCTAATTTTTCCCGCAATGTTTGATGGTTCGGAAACCCGTGGAATTGGGCAGCTGAGTTTTCTTTTCATATAAAAAAAAATTGAAATATATTTTTACAAATAGTGCAATTTTAGGATTAAGATTAATATATTCTTTATTCCCTTTTGCGAATATTAAACCAATCACAGAGGAAAAAAGTAATTCGGCAATGTAAACATGTTTAAGCAGCTTAGCAACGGGAAGCGTCCATTCGGCATAAACAAGTAGGATAGGGTTGTAGAATAACAGAACATAACGTGAACTCTCGCCAACTCCTCTGCATAATACAGGAAAATCTCGCTTATACTACGTTCAAGAGGCCAAGTGAAAACATCGTATGAATGTGTCGAATAACTGAGACTTTTATTTTTTGAAACAACTACACCCCCCTCCCCCCTTCCTTCCTCAGATATACAAAATATTATGTTGCGAGAAATGAAAATCCCGACAAAATGGGCAAAGTGCTGCTTATACGGTGAAAATTTAAATTTCAAAATATACTTGATCGGCGCCCCACAATGCCCCTCACCGCGAGAAATCCAAATTTCGACAGAAATTGCAAGGAAAAGATATGTTTCAAGGTGGGGAAAAAATCATTCGGAAACCTGAAAAAAATTACAAAAGGGTGAATTTTTTTCCGAAATGAAGGAGGACGTTTGAAATGGCATTAAAAAAAGAGGACGTCTGGTATGTGTACCTAGGTTTATCCTACGGCTGAACCCCTAAAGACGAGAAACGTCTTTAGTGGCAGCAGGTAAGCTCAAGCCACCCCTACTGACAAAGGTTGGTGGCGCCCACCTCGGGAAACGTCGCACTGTACGGCTTTGGGATGTATCCACTATATCATACTAGCTACTCTACAAATTTATTCGACAAAGATCAAGATCACCCGTTAGAAACTTACATGGATTAATTTCTCTTATTTTAAATCTTTATATGTAGACTAGCTATAATACCCGGCGCTGTGTGCTCGGGTTTTCTTCAATGAAGCTTTTTGGATCACGTGATATCTCTTTCTTTGAGGGACATACAAACCGTGTCCAAGTTAACCAATATGGCGATTTCCCGCACGACTCATGAAAGAAACCAATCTATATTTCAAGAAACGTAGAAATGACTGATATATATGTTTTTTTCCTTTTTCAAGGGGAACTATATATACTGTATATAGGTATTTCGATATATATATTTCGATTCCCCCCCTGAACTTCAAGTTGCCATCTCCCTGTTTCAGCTTCCAAAATGCTTAGTTAAAGCTGTGGAATTTCTTCGATGCACTATACGGGCCCATTATTAATTTTAAAACAACCTAAACTATATGAATTTATGCAGTTGGATATTAAAAGACAATACAAACAAATTTTCGAGATTGAGAAGATGTAAATAAAAAAGTAGAAGTCAATGTTATTACATGGATATCCAACTCAAAAGTAGATCCGGCTAATTACTTCATATTTAATCTCCTGGGCTTCGTATATCTCTAAGCGAACTCAATATTTCCGAAATCGAGTATTGAATACAATTTTTTAAATTATTGGGCAGAAAACCCATTGAATTTCTGCATTTCTACAGTTAAAGTCGGCAATTTCAACACTGATTTCTATGGGGGGATCATCCTGTCCCTCAAAGTGATGATGATGATGATTCTGACGACTATTGAAATAGTGGCAAACCATTGTAAAAGGTATAAACTATTGTAAATATACTGGCAGCATTAAAGAAGTGGCAAACCATTATAAAGGCATATACACGTCTGAAACGCATTGCTAGAGCCTTGGTAACCAAAGTAAACGTTCCGAAAGTGATTGTTGAGGCCCACAAACCATTGTTGCCCGACAGTCAATTTTATATATATAGATTTATAATTTTAAATCGTTGTAAATGCTGTTTAAAATGAGCGTTTCTTTTAAACAATCCAAGAGTGATTCAACATTTTTTTTTATATACTACTATTTTTTGAGCAAATTCTCACCTGTTTCTTGGTGATCCCGCGGATACTTGAACGGATCTGTTTCAAGTCGGGTCTTCGGAACATGGTTAAAGGCGAGTCCTGTCTCAGCATGGTTCGTATCAATGACTAGGATAGCTCGCGTTAAGACGTCTGTGTAAGGATAAGCCTTATTCTAGAGGCTATAGCTCGCGCGCGTGTGTGATTATTTTTCTCTCATGTTATTTTGTTATTTCTTTTTCGACTAACATGTACGCACCATCTGCGTTCGGTATGTGCTTGACAGTTAAACTTGAAGACACCCATTGTCTGATTTTTTGGCTCAAATCCAACACTTTATAAAAGCTATAATATTTCTGGGATATGTGAGAATTACCACACATCCCCCCCCCCCTCCCGCATTAGCCGGTAAAATCGAGGGAGACCACATACTGGGATTATCCGTAATTCCCGACATGCCGGGAAATTCGTGTGTCACGGATTCCATCACGGATTATTAAACATTTAGACTCTCAAAGAATAGATTGAATCGGCTGATCTGAATCTCATCACTTCTCTGCATTTCAAGATCTCTTTTTTTTTTACGAACTACGGGATGTCCCATAAATTCATAAATACCGTATATACTCGTGTATAAGCCGAGTTTTTTTTTTGTGGAAAAATTCATTCCTCAAGTGGGAGGTCGGCTTGTACTCGGGTCATTTTTTGATGAAAAAATATCGACCCCCCGCAATCAGTAGTAATTTTTGTATCAGTGTTCGAGAAACCGGCGATCAAACCCCACAGAACCGATAATGTCAAAGCCGAGGCAAAGAAATCGAAAACATCATTGGCTTTGATAGGCCGCTGTGGTGGTCGAGTGGTTATAGTGATGGACTCGCGATGCGAGGATCCGGGTTCGAATCCCCCACAGTGGTGGTCGGCTGAAGTTGGTTTTCTGTGGTTCCCAACTTCAAGGCGCAAAAGCGAGCCGATCTTCCCGTTAAAAAGTCTCGCCACAGAGAGCAACAGTCCTACAACGATAAATCATTCAATCATAACACTTCACTCATAGTTAGAAAAACTGGTGGCAGATGGCAGCACTACACATAACAAGCATTACAGATAAACAAAAAACTTCACGTCAGGTTTCACTACACGTACACGCACATTCCCGCATGCACCGATTCGTTGGGGGTTCCGCGGGTGGGGGGGTGTACACCACGCATGTGTGGTGTAGCAGCAGTAGTAGGTAGGGCCTCCAAAAAATGGCTCGGGGATCCATGATGTTCTTAAGTCAGCCACCTCGTTGGGCAATTTGCCTGTTGTGGCGTTATATTTGTATTTGATAGCAGGTGGGGCTAACGTCGATTGTACAGCCTTTAAATAAGAGCATCAACAAGCCTCTCAAAGACTATTTGAGGAATTTGCGGATCGAATGGATGAGTTGCGATGATAAAAAAACTACAAAAAGTGGTGCCTTGAAGAAACCTGACTGCCTAGTGTGCCAATGGCTACATGAGGCGTAGAATTCTGTTTCCGCCGATCCTTCAAAAAGTGTTGCATCAGGTATGCGATGGACGGAACTGAAGATGATATCCTCTTTGAAAATGGCGATGACAGCCCAGATGACGATAAAAAACGGAGATGCCGCACCCCCCCTATGATTCTATTGTAATTTATTTTAAGTTATTTTCTATTGAAAATTTCCTCAAGCTATTCATTTTGCATGGAAAATATAAGAATTTTTTTCTCTGAAATGCAAATCAATTTTTTTTTTGGGGTCGGCTTATACACGGGTTCTCAATTTATTGCGGTTTTGATGGTCCTGAAGTGCGGGGGGGGGGGGAAGTCGGCTTATAAACGAGTATATACGGTACGTTGTTTAAAAATTTATAAAAAATTTGAATCAATTGATGTACAGTGAAACCTCGTTAATAAGTCACTCTTGGGAGACCAAAAATATGACCTCGTAAGCGGAGTGACTCGTTAAACGGAGTTAGCCATTTCCACGCAAATTCCTGTCTCCCTATTGATGCATTCATGCTAACAAAAACAAATTTTAGTTATTCAAACGAGTTCAGTCATGAAAATTGAATACTCGAGTTTTTTTCTTAATCGATTGATGTTTATTTGCTTACGTAATTTACGCATTTTGAACCCCGCATTTTCCCCCCCACAAAATGCACATATTACCTTTTTCAATTGTTTATTTTTCCGCATTTTCATGGAAACCCAAGTATTGTTATCTTGTGTGGAATTCGAAGTTGAAGCGACCCTTTTCTCTAAAGATAGAAATTTGAAGTGTCTATCTGTTGTGCTTTTCAGTCCCGATACAAATTTTCTTAATAGGTCGATTTTTATTTTCCTTATAGGTCGCTTTGCCTTTAAAGGGGAACGAACTTTTCTTTTTAATTTTTGGAGAACATTCTGACAGTAGGGAGGACACAGGGTTACACATGCTCGACAATCGTCTAGCTCAGTGTTTCTTAACCTTTTTTTTTTGCCCGTTGCCCCCTTTGAACCATAATTTTTTTTCTCGTGGCTCCCCTTGTCTTACCCAGAGTCTTCGACCCTCACCTAGAAGCAAGATCCTTTATACGTATTGAATTGATTTTCTCAGTGGATTTATACTGAACGAAAATTTTTCAAAGAAGATTGGCCTCCAGACCACTGGGGCTAGAATTTATTGAGCTCCCCGCTAGTCCGAGTTCTATTCAGGACCGTTTCAACATCATGCGGCCCCCTAGCCGAAGTCCCATACTTATGGTAGTCCCATACTTAGCTGGAAATAAACGGACTGCATATTTCCTACTTATTTTCAAAATTTATTGTACTACACAAAATATCATAAGGTGGGATCACTTTTGGACATGAGACCCCTGGGAATGACCCCTCACAAGAGAGGAACTGACAGAGCTTCAGCCTGGGGGCCTGATATGGTTTTCATCGTTTTTTGTTTTTCACAATATAAATTTTATATAGAGGTCTGTGAGATCTAGCCTCCAGACCAACCATGGCCCCCGCTCTGTCCCCCCTGGGGATATAAGTTGGTTCGTCTCAGGAGACATGGGCCATGGTGGAGAAAGTGAAATCTAGCCGGGGGCCTGCGGGAAAACCCCCATCCTAGGGAACCCGTTGCAAAATGTAGGCGGTGAGGCCCGGGTGGGTCCTTGCCCTAAGACGACCCTGTTTTTATGGGTGGTTTTGTTGGATTCTGTAATTGTATAGTCCCTAAAATATAAAAGCTTTATTTCTTCACACCTTAATTTCTCTTAGCTCTCTGCAGCCCTCCAAACCACTTGTCATGGCCCCTTTCTCCATTTTCTTCCATGGTCTCCTTGAAATATCCAAGTACCACTAGGGTTGAGAACCACTGGTCTAGCTGACATTTTTCTAAAACCTGAAAAGCAGACAAAAATATTGAGCATCATAAACTAAACGTTATTTTTTCTTTCTAAAAAACAATAAAAAACGGCGAATTTTCTGCCATGGACACCTTTTCAGTAAAAGCTGACCGCAACTTACCTAGAAAAAAAAAAAAATTCCAGCCGAACCCATGCCCAAATAAGAAATAACCCAATGTTGAAAGAATCTCCAACAAAGAATCGTCAACGGGCCTGCAGTTAAGAGTGGTGGTGGTGGTGGTGGTGGTGGTGGGGGGGGGGGATTTCAGGCTTCAGTGGCTTCTGCTTGAAATGCTAGTTATATATTTGACACGTGATGAAAGTGAATGTTGAACTTATCATCTATATTTTTACACGAAGAGGTTACGATTTGAATGGCAATTTTTGAAGGAGTACTTTCACAATAAGCGATTCCTTAAGCGGAGTGGGGTGACGCATTAGCAGGAGTTTAATAACATTAGAACCCCATAGAGGGCAATTGGAATTTCCAGAAAGTGACCTGGTAAGCGGAGTGACGCGTTATCCGGGTGACGCACTACCGAGGTTTGACTGTATTTGGGAAAAGTTACTTCTCGCGAAGAGGGGGGGGGGGAATTTTTTTTCTCTACAGAAAAAGAAATTAGTTGAAATTTTAGTTGATAGAGGGCCAGAGGAAACCTGTCCACACCAGGAGTGATTGGGTCTCGAACCTTTCTTCAACCTCTTCTGTTTCCGAAACGTTCGTAAAGCTCAGCCGGTGATTCATGGCTGACGCAAAACAATTTAACCGATAGTGGTCCACCAATGGTCAGCATCACAATGGATACTTCATGTAAGCCCGAATAACAGGAAATTCAAAAACGAGCTGTTAATCGTACACCCTGCATTTTATAGGACTCTGACTTGTATATTTACATTGATTCCCTATTTGCAGCGCGCCCTCTAGTGACAAAAATGTGAACTTTTTTTTCTGTACCAAAAAAATAATCCCCATTCGTGAGAATATATAAATTTTTTTCCGCAAACCACATTCGCAATTCCTTCAATTTTTATACGGGACACCCTGTATATTAAAATCATTTCCTAGCAGTGAATTGTTGTCGGTGATGGAGTTACGGCCCAGGGTCTCATAAATGTCTGATATTAAATCAAACTTCTTTACAGCCATTCAACCCGTGTTTTAATTTTCGTCGACAGATAGCAGCAGCAGTGGCATTTGGATTTTATTTAATTACTGAGGGGCTCATTCGCCTGTGATGTCCCCCCGCCCCATTTTCTCTTCACAACTTATCTTGTTTATTTCGTCCCATCTTATCAGAATGCTATGAAAAGCGACATGTCAAAGCACCAGCTTACTGACGAATTTTAAAATAATAAACGGCAAAAAAGCAAATCTGATTCATTAAGTACCCCCAGTAACTTCTTAATGAGGGTTCCCAGACTGGAACCCTGTTGGATCAAGAAAAATTTTCACTTGTATTCATTTCCCCAATATATAAATCCAAGGGTTCACAATCGAATACCCGGGACCCGATTCGCAAATTTTGGCGGAGCCCAGACTGGATATATCTCGGTCTTCCTCTGTTGTAAATTTTACAGTGTAAAACAACAAAAAACAATGCGATTCATCCTAGGCCCCCAAAATGAAAACTGTCAACTACCACATGGGGCCCCCGACATGGAAGTTTGTCAGACATCCCCCTCTGTGAGGCCACGAAATATTTTCACTTGTATTCAATATACCAACAAATAAATTACAGGGCCCCAACCAATTACCCGGGACCCAATATGCAGATTTTTAGTGGGGGCCCCAAACTGGATTTATCTCGGGCTACCGCTGTTGCAAATTTAAACAACAATGTTAAACAACAAAAATCATTGAGATTCATCCAAGGCGCCCAGAAATGAAACCTGTCAACTTTTCCATGGGGATGGTGGCCCCGACCTAGAGACTTCTCGGACACCACCTCCCCCCCCCCGTGAGGACCACGAAAATTTCTTAGTTGTATTCAATTTGGCAATTAATAAAATCCAGGTCCGCCCAGTCAAGGCCGTGTATGTCCAGACCGTGTATGCTGTGAGCACTGGTGATATATGTATATTATACATATACATACTTCTTGGCATGGCCGCCACAAGGGCAGGGATGACAGGGGCCGGAACGATTATTACAATTTTTTTGATTTTTCACACAATAAATTAACCACAGAGAGGCCCCCGTGAAAAAGCCGGTTGGGGGCCGCCAACTATCACAGCCTAGGGATCCCTGCTGCAGGATGTTGAGGGTGTGAAAGCCTCTCGGTACATACACAGAATTTGGTCCTGATGAGCCAGTCAAACGCTTCCCGATATATTCAAGAGTAAAATGAAAACATAACCAATTTTTTTGCATAGAAAAAGGCCCTTTACGATTTTGTGGTTTTACACTCACACCTACTATATCTAGCTGGGGGGGGGGGGGAGGGGTAGCCCACCTCTCCCCCTTTTCTCCCCCTGAAAAAGGACATGTGAAAGCACCAGTTTACTGAAGAAGCGAATTTTACAATACTAAAGCAGCAAAAAAAAAAAAAATGTGATTTATCAAGTAACACCAGGAAACTTCCCCATGGGGTCCCCAGACTCCGATTAACTGAATTTTAGTGGGACTCCTGACTGGATTTATCTCGGCTACCGATGTGATGAAAATTTTACAATGTTAAACAACAAAAATCAATCACATTCATCCAGGGACACCCGAAATGAAGCCTGTCAACTTTTGCATGAGGCCCCGACTTGGAAGCTTGTCGGACATTCTTCCCTGTGAGGGGCCACGAAAATTTTTCATTTTTATCTATTTTACAACGAATAAAATGCAGGGCCCCACATCCAGTAGCAGGGACACAATACACAGATTTTTAGTGGGGAATTCAGACTGGATTTATCTCGGTCTTCCGCTGTTGCAATTTCTACAATGTTAAACAACAAAAAAGAATGAGATTCATCCAAGGGCCCCCAAAATAAAACCTGTAAACATGGGGCCCCCGACTTGGAAGATTGTTGGTCATCCCCCGCTGCGAGTGCCATGAAAAATTTTCATTTGTATTCGTTTTACCAACGAATAAAATCCAGCGCCCCCAACCAATTACCCGGTACACCAATTCGCATACTTTTAGTGGGGCCCCAGACTGCGTTTATCTCGGGCTTCCGCTATTGCAAATTCTACAACAGAAAAGAATGAGATTCATCCAGGGGCCCCAAAATGAAACCTGTAAACATGGGCTCCCCGACTTGGAAGCTTGTCGTTCATCGCCCGCTGCCATGAAAAATTTTAATTTGTATTCATTTTACCACCGAATAAAATCCAGAGCCCCCAATCAATTACCCAGGACACCAATTCATATACTTTTAGAGGGGTTCCAGAATGGGTTTATATCGGGCTTCCGCTGTTGCAAATTCTACAATGTTAAACAACAGAAAAGAATGAGATTCATCCAAGGCCCCAAAATGAAACCTGTAAACATGGGGCCCCGACTTGGAAGCTTGTTGGTATTTTTAGTATATAATTTCTACGACGGAGCCGCGTACGCTACGTTTTTTTTTTTTCATTTGGCCATAAAATTTACTGATTCATTTTACTTTCATCCAGTGAACGCGGAGCCCCCCCTCAACCAGTGCACGTGGAGCACTGGTTGAGAACCGCTGGTATAGACAGTACATAGATAGTTTTCTTTCTAAAAGATTTTTGATGTGCTTGTGGGGAAGAAATGATTTTTCCGCCCCAGCGACTGCATAATGATTTATAGTGGTATATAACTTATGAATTTTTAGTGTTTTCCAGTTTCGGACAAAGTTGCCACCCTTTACATTTTGCAGCCCAGGGCAAAGGCGTGGGCATGAAAAACATTGAGAGGGCTGAAAGTTGCCAGTCGTTCCGTGGTGAGCCTCGAGCCCGCATGTAGAAGGGTGCAGTGCCCCATTATTTATTCATTAATTGGGGAAGGGGGTTCTCGGCCCCCCCAAAGCAAAATTTATTGGGGGGTTGAAATAGCCCCCCCCGCCATGTTCTGGTGCCTATGTCCCATGGAAGCTCCCCCCCCCCCCGACTTGGAAGCTTGTCGGTTATACCTCGCTGCGAGTACCATGAAAAATTTTCATTTGTATTCATTTTACCTCCGAACAAAATCCAGGGCCCCCAAACAATTACCCGGGACACCATTTCTCAATACTTTAAGTGGGGCCCCCAGACTGTCTTTATCTCGGGCTTCCGCTGTTGCAAATTCTGTTAAACAACAGAAAAGAATGGGATTCATCCTGGCCCCCAAACTGAAACCTGTAAACATGGGACCCCCGAATTGGAAGCTTGTCCGTCATCACTCGCTGCGGATGCCATGAAAAATTTTCATTTGTATTCATTTTGCCAACGAATAAAATCCAGGGCCCCAACTAATTACCCGGGAGACCAATTCACATGCTTTTAGTGGGGCCCCATACTGGCTTTATCTCGGGTTACCGATGTTACAAATTTTACAATGTTAAACAAAAAAATCAATCAACTAGGGGCTCCGAAATGGAATCTGTTAACTTTTCCATGAGGCCCCTGACTTGGAAGCTTGTTGGTCATTTGCTGCGAGTGCCATGAAAAATTTTCATTTGTATTCATTTTACCAACGAATAAAATCCAGGGCCCCCAACCAATTACCCGGTACACCAATTCGCATACTTTTAGTGGGGCTCCAGACTGGCTTTATTTCGGGCTTCCGCTGTTGGAAATTCTACAACAGAAAAGAATGAGATTCATCCAGGCTCCCCGAAATGAAACCTGTAAACATGGTTTCTGCTACTTTGAAGCTTGTTGGTCATCCCCTGCTGCGAGTGCCTTGAAAAATTTTCATTGGTATTTACTTTACCAACGAATAAAATAGAGGGACCCCAACCCGGGACACCAATTCGCAAACTTTTAGTGGGGCCCCAGACTGGCTTTATGTCGGGCTACTGATATTGCAAATTCTACAATGATAAACAAAAAAATCAATGAGATTCATCCAGGGGCCCCGAAATGGAATTTGTCAACTTTTTCATGGGGGGCCCCAATCTGGAGGCTTGTCGGACATCCCCCCTGTGAGTGGTCACGAAAACTTTTCGTTTTTAATAATTTTACAACGAATAAAATCGAGTAGCGGGTACCCAGACAGGATTTATCTCGGGCTTTCGCTGTTGCAAATTCTACAAGGTTAAATAACAGAAAAGAATAAGATTCATACAGGGGCCCAAAGTGAAACGGGGCCCCCTGACTCGGAAACTTATCGAGTACACCCCTGTGAGGGCACGGCAAGTGTTCATTTGAATTCCAACGAATAAAATCCAGGCCCCCACGCAATTACCCGTGACCGAATTCGCAAATTTTATGGGGCCCCCAGACCGTATATATATCTTGGGCTTCCGCTTTCGCAAATATTTCAATGCTAAAGTAGCAAGAAATTAATGAGAACCATCAAGGGCCCCTGGAAATGAAACCTTTTCACTTCATAAACCTTTTCACACCATATGTGCAATCCCCCGGTGACTTTTCTATGATTTTAGCACGAGTTGGCAAATATGTTTATTTCTAGCATCAATTTTGGCGATAATTGGCGATATTCCGTATTTATGAGCTTAATTTTACTGTATTTCTCTCGAGCAAATATGGTCAGTCTACTAACGATGACACTTCAGCACATAAACACTCGTTAGATGTCACTGCGAACAGTTAATTGTCTGCAACAAATATAAGTAAACAAATCGACCTTTGACCAGTTTTATGCCTAAAACATAGTAAAAGCCCAATGCACTTCTCTCAGCTTATGAGAATGTCTTAGCATATAAAGACTCGTTAGATGTCACTGCAAACAGTAAGTTGTCTGTGACAAATATAAGTAAACAAATCGACATTATACCAATGCCTAAAACATAAAAAAGCCCAATACACTTCTTTCAGATTATGATAATCTCTTAGCACATAAAGACTCGTTAGATGTCACTGCGAATAGTTAGTTGTCTGTAACAAATATAAGTAAATGAACTCAAACTGGTACCAATACTACTTTGTAGGCATTTGCGTATTGTAGTTTACTGCAAATAGCGGTGCATTGCATATTGTGGTGCATCGCGTGCTGTATTGCTGTAATGCAGCGTTAATGCGTAATGTGGTGCATCGCGTGCTGTATTGCTGTAATGCAGCGTTAATGCGTAATGTGGTGCATTGTGTACTATAGTGCTTTGCATATTGTCATGCATCGCATAATGTGCCGTATTACGAATTGAGGTGCATCGGGTAGTATGCTGCATTGCTTATTGTGATGCAACACATATCACTCGTGCTGCAGTGCACTGACTGTTGTATTGCTCATTGTAATGCAGTGCTTATGGTATATTATGGCTCATTGCGGATTATGCTGATTGCTTATTACGATACGTCGCGTATTGCTTATTGTAATGCAGTGCTTATGGTATATTATGGCTCATTGAGGATTATGCTGATTGGCTTATTACGATACGTCCCGTATTGCTTATTGTAATGCAGTGCTTATGGTATATTATGGCTCATTGCGGATTATGCTGATTCGGTTATTACGATACATCGCGTATTGTGCTGTATTTCGGTGCTGCATTGCTTATTTTGTAATTAGTGTGTGTGGCGTATTAGTGCTTTTGCTTATCGTAATGCAGTGCTTATTATTATGTATTGTGGTGCATTGCATATTATGGGGCCTATTGCGATGCATCGCGTATTGTGCATTACTTACCATGGTGAACTACTTTTGCTGTATTGCCGATGGTGGTGTATTGCGTTTTGTGCTGTATTTCTCATTGTGGTGCACTGCATATAGTGATAGTATGTCCTTTATTGCCGATGATGGTGCTTTGTGTGTTGAAATTCACCGCGTATAGTGGTGCATTCCTTATTGTGATGCACTGCATATAGTGGTGCGTTACTTATTGTGTATCGCCTATGCTGGTGTATAACGTATGAATTGCGATGCATCGAGTATTATGCTGTATTTAGGATGGCAGTGTATTTCAAAATCAGAGTGGGAAACTAGCAATTGAATGACTATTTTGGTGCACTATTAGTCAATTGCTCATTGTTATGCATTACGTATTTCAGTGCACCACGTGCCATATTGCTTATTCTAATGCAGTGCTTATGGTGTATTGGGGGTTTATTGCGTATTGTGGTACACTGCATATTATGATACATTGCTTATTGCCCTGTATTGCCTATGGTGGAGTTGCATTTCTTATTGTTCTGTATTGCTGATGGTGGTACATTACGCATTGTGTTGTTTTGCTTATCGCGATGGTGGTGTGTTGCTATATGTGGTGCACTGAATATAGTGGTGCATTGCTTATTGCGGTGATTTGAATATGGTGGTGGTGCACTGAATATAGTGGTGCATTGCTTATTGCGGTGATTTGAATATGGTGGTGCACTGAATATAGTGGTGCACTGAATATAGTGGATGGTGGAGCATTGCTTATGCACCGAATAATGTGGTGCATTGCTACCGCTTATTGCGGTGCTTTGAATATGGTGGTGCTAATTGCCAATGGTGGTGCAATTAGTATTGTGCTGTGTTGCCGCTGGTGGTGCAATAAGTATTGTGCTGTATTGTGGATGGTGGTGCATTAAGTACTGCTTAGTGTGGTGCCTTGAATATAGCGGTGCATTGCTTTTTGTGCTGCCCTGAAAAGATAGGGTGCCCTACTTATTGTGTTGTAATGCTTATGATGGTTGGTGCATTGCTTATTGTACTGAGTCGCCAATGGTGTGCATGTCGTGTTTTATGTGCCGTATTTCTTATTGTAGTGTATTGCAAATAATGGTGCATTGCACATTGCAGCGCATCAGTAAATGCAGCTTATTGAAATGCAGTAATGCAGTTTTTTTGCGTATATTATGGTGCTTCGTATATTGCGATACATCGCGTATTGCGGTGAATTACGTTTTATGCTATATTGCAGTGCACTGTAAATAATGGTGCACTGCTTTTTGCTGCATTGCATATTATAGTGCATCGTGTGCTGTATTGCTTATTCTAATGCATTGCTTATTGGGCCGTATTGTTTATTGTGGTGCAATGCAAATAGTTATGCATCGCTTTCTTATCGTATTTCAGTGGTTATGGTGTATTGTGGAGATTATTGCGATGTATAGTGCTGTATTACGTATTGAACTTGTGCTATTGTGGTGTGTTTTGCGTATTTTTATGCATTACCGTGTTGTAGTATATCGCGTGCTTTATTGCTTATTAAAATGCAATTGGGTATTGTGGTGGATTAAGTATTGTGGTGTATGGCGTTTTGGGGTGTATTACGTATTCTGATGTATTGGGTTTTGTGCTATATTGCGTATTGTGGTGCATCGCTGATTGTGTTGCATTGCGTATTGTTCTGCATTACGTATTTTAGTACGTCGTGTGCCGTGTTGCTTATTATAATGTCGTGCCTACTGCTTATTATGCTGTATTGCTTATTGTGGTGCACTGCAATATGGTGCATTGCTGCTTTTAATTGCTATTGTTAAGAATCACGTTTCTGGTGCATCGCGTGCTGTATTGCTTATTGCGGTGCACTGTAAATAGTGGTGCACTGCTGTTTTTGACGCACTAGCAAATAGTGGCACAATGCTAGTTTTATTGCATCGCATGCTGTATATTGCATCGCTGCTTGCTTACTATAACGCACTCTGTATTGCGTATTTTGTTGTGTTGCGTATTGTGGTGAATTGTTTATTGCGATGCTTCGTTGATTGCAGTGCATTGCTGATTTTGCTGGTTGCGTACTGTTTTTCATTACGTATTGCTGGTTGCGTACTGTTTTGCATTACGGATTGTAGTGCATAAGTGCTGTATTGCTTATTGTAATGTAATGGCGTATTGTGGTGCATTGCTTAATGCTATATTGTGCTTTGCTTAATGCGATACATCGCGTATTGCGGTGGAGTGCATATTATACTGTATTGCTTATTGTGGTGCATTGCAAGTAGTGGTGCATTACTGATTGTAATACATTGCGTACTGTAGTACATCGCGTGCTGTGTTGCTTTTTTTAATGAGGGCTTATTGCGGAGTACTGCAAATAGTGGCGTCTTAAACATTGTAGTACATCGCATGCTGTAATTTCTAACAGTAACGCAGTGCTTATTGCGTATTATTGTGCTTTGCTTAATGCGATACATTGCCTATTCTGGTGCATTGAATATTGTGCGGTTTTGTGTGCTTATCGTAATGCAGTGCTTACTATTGTTATGTATTGTGGTGCATTGCATATTATAATACTTTGCCTATTGCGATTTATCGAGTATTGTGTTGTAGTGCGTATTGTGGTGCATTCCTTATCATGGTGCATATCATGGTAGACTACTTATTTTGCTATATTACGTATTGTGGTGCATTCCTTATCATGTTGCACTACTTACTACTTATTTTCCTGTAATGCCGGTGGTGGTGCATTGCGTTTTGTGCTGTATTTTTCAATGTGGTGAAGTGAACTGCATAACTACATGTACCAGCATTGTGCTTTATTGTACGTCGTGTGCCGTATTGCCTATTATAATGTCGTGCCTACTGCTTAATATGCTGTATTGCTTACTGTGGTGCACTGCAATATATTGGACTGCTGATTGCGGTGCATTGGTATTGTTATGCATCACGTATTGTAGTGCATCGCTTGCTGTATTGATTGATATAATGCAGTGGTTATATTGCTATTGTGCTGTATTGCTTATTGCGGTGCACTGTAAATTGTGGTGCACTAGCAAATAGTGGCACAATGCTGGTTTTAGTGCATCGAATGCTGTATTGCTTGATTATTATAATGCAGTCCATATTGCGTATTTTGCTTTATTGCGTATTTTGCTTTATTGCGTATTGTGGTGAATTGCTTGTTGCGATGCTTCGCTGATTGCAGTGCACTGCAGATTTTGCTGGTTGCGATGATGTTGCTTTGCGTGTTGAGATTCATCGCATATAGTGGTGCATTACTTATTCTGTATTGCCTATCGTTGTATAACGTTTGTATTGCGGACATCGAGTATTATACTGTATTTATGATGGCAGTGCATTACTTATTTTGCTGTATAGAAGATGGTTGCGCATTGCGTTTTGTGCTGAATTCCTCATTCTGGTACACTGCATATAATGGTAGTATTGTGGTAGGCAATCGCTGAGGAATATCTTGATTTATAAATAAAGAACATGTGACGGGTAGTTAGGTTCATTTGAGGAGTTTGGGGGGGGGGGGGGGTTTGGACGTCGTAGCCGTCAAGGGGGGTTTTGGCCCTCTCCCTAGTGTGAAATATTATTCGTAGTTATAATTATCGCAATGTCATTTCTGAGTTGGGTAGATAATTTTAATCGTGGATTTGAAGAATATATATAAAAAAGTCAAGTTGGCTTCGTTGAAATTACGTGGAAAACCGGGTCATTTTTGCAGAAAAGTCGGGACAGCGAGAAAAACAGAAGAAACCGGGACTGTCACCCCATTAAAAAGTAATAAAAACCCAATACCCTTCTTTCAGCTTATGATGATGTCAGAGACTGACTAGATGTGAGTGTTATGCAAACAGTTTGTTGTCATTTGATCATTTTTGTCGCACCATGGTCATTTTCTGCACGTGAGGGCTAATTAGACCGGGACCTACAATTTATTGCCGATTCCGAACGGCAGGCTTGTTTTTTTTTTATACTCGTCGAGAGGTTGGTGTGCTAACCCTTCGATGGGGGACTTCCTGCGGTAGCAATTTTTTGCTGCGGTCAAGTCGCCGTTTTTTTTGTTGTACCCCTGTGTCAGAAAAGTTTTCTGACAAGGACGAACCGGGTATCGAACTTGCGACACCTCTAAACATCCTTTGGTACTTTAGGCGAGTATCTTATCGACCGGGATACCGCGCCCTCAGTTTGTTGTCAGTCACACAGCAAACAAATCTCGATCTTCCACTAATGCTTGTAATGACGTACTGTACGTCCCGTATTTCCCGGAACAGAATCAGCGTTTTCTGACTTTTTTGCAAAAATGTCCCGGTTTTTACCCTTATTTCCAACGGAGCCAACTTGACTTTTTATTCTTCGAATCAGCGATTGAAGTTACCTTTCCATCTCAGACATTACAGTAGGATAATTACGACTACCAACGAGAATATTCATCTTACAATGTAAGATGAATAATAATAAGTATTACTCATAATCACAGAAAAGTCGTTAATGAAGTCGGAAAATGAAGCCCCATTTCACGTTGCAATGAATTAAAACAAAACTTGACAAATATGACATATTTGTCATATGGCGAGAAAATTTGTCATATTTTCTGCGATTATGAGTTGGCGACTTTGCTTACTATCGGCATCATTTTTGGCGGAAATTGGCAATGGCCCGTATTTTCCCATATTTCGGAGCCCAATTTCTCGTATTTTTCTCGAGCAAACATGGTCAGCCTAGCTATACCAAACAGCTGCGCCTAAAATTATATTGACTTACACAAGGTTTTTTTTTTTTTCAATTTATTTTTGTGGTTCTCCTGAAGAAATGTTTTGGGGCCCCCTGTCACGTGTCCGATTCACGTGTTAGTGTTTTCAAAATACTGTGACTCCTCCATGGACTTATGCAAATAAGAATAATAGTCCTAATAATAATAATAGTTCAAAATATCTTTTAAACAAATATTTTGTGTTTATCTATGATAATTTGATTGAGGCGCTGCTCATCCCCTCTCTGCACGTATCAATTAAGACAAGACACCGCTAGCATACCCTGTATTTGATCTGGGGACCATGTACAAAGTAGAAATTGCGGTCCTTGCGAATGATGTCAGTGGTGTCTGTTGGTTATCCAGTAAAAATATGTTATCTATCATATTATTTGTCTTATTTGATTAATTAGTTTTCTTGATCACTCATCCCTAAAATTAACCATCCTGATTTACACAGACTCTAGGTATCTCGTTAGGTCACTCACTCCCTGACACATAATCCCTATATGTCTTCCCTCCACTCGAAAATACGCCTCTGTCCCTAAAGTCTCTAAAGTCACTCTTCTCATCGCTCGCCGTGGTTGCACACTTCCTTGGTCACATTCTTTCGGTCAATGTTTTGCTCGTTCACTGACCCCCACGCTCTCTAGGTCGGTCACTCCTATATATGCTTACACATTCTCTAGGTCTCTCCCTTTCCCGTGAAATCTCTAAATCATTCGCTGACTAAGGTCCATTGCTCCCTACGTCATTCTTTTTCGTCGATCATATTACTGCTCACTATTTTTGGTCACTCACACACTCTCCACATGCTCTAAGTAACCCTTGCGATCACTCACAGACCTATTCCCACACTCACTATGTCACTCACAAGCTTGCAAACTCTTTGGGTCACTCTTGATGCCCATTGGCAGAAGCTTGTATGCCCACAGGCGCTCCTTCATTATATTTGCCGACATCTCCATAAGTTCCTACGCCTATAACACAGGTTTCAGGAAATCCCCCCTAAATGTTTTCAGTCCTTCCATTGTTTCCAATAATTTTCTCTGTGTCTTGATGGCTCACTGATCCGGTCGTTTGTTCTCTCGGTCACTTACATGCTCGCAAATACACTGTAGCTATCTCGTTATGTCACTCACTCCCTGACACATAATTCCTATAAAGTCGGCCCCCCGTATTCGAGGGTTTTCCTTCATTGAAAATTGCTTGTTTTGGAAACATCAGCAATCGTCATTCACGTGTTTTGTTTACAAAATTTGAGTTGTGCGTGTTTAGGATGGCTCATTTTTCTAGTGCTACTGATAATGCTTCGGAAAGACAAAAAAAAGTGAAAGGTTTACAAGAAAAATTGGATATATTGACTATGCTTGGCGAAAGTAAGTTTATTGCTGCTGCTGTGGTCCGCTATTACGGAATCTACGGTGAGATATATCAAGAAAAAGGAATCTGAAATTCGTTCAGCCGTATAGCTGCACCTGTGGCAGCGAAAGTTTTGCATCGCCTACTGGATCCATGTGTTTCTCATACAGAAAATGCTGTTTTTTGTGAGTACAAGACTGCTATAAAAAAGGTATTCCAATTGATTGTAATATTATGACGGAAAAGGCGATAACATTTTACGCTTCTATAAACGTTAGGGCTGGTAAATAGGGCATTTATACACGTTAGGGCATTTTCATCAGAAATTTATGCAAGTAAAGGTTGGTTTCATAGGTTTAAGAAACGATTCGGATTACGCAATGTAAAAATCGCTGGTGAACAAGCCTCTGCCGACCAGGAGGCAGCTAGAAAATTTCCAAAGACTGCAGAAAATTATTGAAGAGAAGGGTTATGCACCTCAGCAGGTGTTGACGAAACTGCACTATTTTGGAATAAAATGCCGTAAGAACATTTATCAATCTAGAAGAAAAGCGAGCGCCTGGTTTTAAGATAGACTTACTATGACTTTAACATAGACTTACTATGTTGTTTTGTGCAAATGCGTATGGGTACATGATAAAACCCAAAGTAATTTTCAAACATGCGAATCCGCGAGCATTGAAGAGAAAGGATGTCAAAGCTCCCAGTATTTTGGATGAGAGGGCTGGGACTATGAGAGCACTTTTCCTGGATTGGTTCAAACGGTGTTTCATTCCGAAAGTCAGGAGGTACCTTTGAGAGTGAAGACATGTCATTCAAAGTTCTTTTGATTCTGGATATTGCTCCTGGACAACAAGATGTCAATGTGTTCAAAGCTGATGGTGTGGAAGTCCTTTATATGCCTCCTAATCAATGACATCAATGTTCAATGTCATAACTAGAGCATTGGCAGTAGAAGACAAGTTCACCGATGCCTTTATGGTACGTCCTTCACATGCAGAAAAATTAGTAGAGGAAGCCTTGTCAACATATTACAACATACTTGATGATATGAAGAAGAAGAAACATCAAACAGAAATCGCAAAGTCCTTTCAGAAAGCATCTCCAACAACCGATGCTCTTCTCATGATGCTCAATAGACGAGATAAACAAAAAAAACCTATGGTTTCGGTTTATTCGCGGATTTCCGTATTCGCGGTCACACCAGGAACGTAACCCCCGCGAATACGGGGGGCCGACTGTATATCCTATGCAGTCGGCTAGCAGAGGCATATAGGCCTCACATAGGCCTCAATATTTAATTTGAAAATACCATTGTTTGGTCACCAACAGCAGATGCTGTATGCTATAGTGGGGGAAGGGTGCCTATTTCATTTAGAAATAAAGAAAATAGGATGCAAACAGCACTGAATGCTAATTCCTCTGAGGAAAAAACAAAAACAAAAAACAGTTCTGTGTTAGTTGAAAAAAAATTATTGTGGTGGTGGTGGTTTTTCTTTTTCATAAAGAAAAGTGTCGCCATCTGTTGTGACAATTGGGGAAAATGACGTCATCGGGGGCGCTCGCAGGCGTCCCCCTTTCTCAGTTTTTGAAACCTGTAAAACCCTAGAAACTTTTGATTTCCACTATTTTTTATCACCTTGTGCTGCCGTCTATATAGTTGAATATGAAATCAAAGAATTTGAAGCCTGACTATGAACTCGCATTCAGAAGGGGGAAAAACAAAATCCGTACTGTGGAAGGAGAGATTGAAAAGTGAAATTTGCGCCCCCTCTAGTACAGCGCCCGGGGCACCAGACCCCCTTCACCCCCATAGTTGCGGCCCTGTTTATAATTATAAATATCTGGGTGTAATTATTTCTGCCGACTTCCTTGGAACCTCAACGTTGATTACGTTTTTCATATAAGTGTCTCCAAAAACTCTTTTCTCTTCGCCGGAACCTCAGAAACTCCACTCAGGCCCCCACAAAGGGGGGGGGGGGATCTGACAGGGCCCGGGACAGTTCTCATCATTTTTTGCTTTTTCACGATATAAATTAACTATAGAAGGAGCCCGTGAAAAGTCTGACCGGAGGGCCGCAAAAGATCCCAGCCTAGGGATCCCGCTCAAGGATGTGGGGGCCATAACTCCACCCGTCACCGAGTAAGTCAAATGCGAATGCCCAGCGCTGTCCACGGAGGCTCTGTTTGATTTTTCCCGTCGCAGTGTAGGCCCTGTGTGCATAGGCGGAGATAGACATGGAAGTCTGGAAGCACGGTCATTATTGCTGGGGCACGATGTTGATGATGTCAATTATACATATATACATTAGATTAGTCGACTCCCCTTTTGACGCTGGGGGGGGGGGAGACGTATCTCCGCCCATGCCTGTGTGTATATTGCATATTCCGTAAAAGGAAAGGGAAACAAAACTGCCCAGCACTGTGGACGGAGGCTTTGTTTCTTCGTTTCCCGTCACCGTGGAGGCGCTGTGTGTGTATATATATATATATATATATTTTGTTTACATTGTGTATTTAGACCACACATTCTCAAATCTCTCCCACTTCAACATGCCAACTTCTTCTTCTTACTTGCCCACAAATCTTTTTCACACTTCTTTCGAAATGCCAGGCTGCGGTCTCCGGCCCTTATGTGCCACTGGGCGCACGTGCAATTTTTCTCCCTAATTATCAGCTATACATTTTAGTCAAACGGCTTGTACGTTGCATCGAGTTGATGGCTGTCTTTATGGGAAGAACGACGCGAGCGATTCGATACTTGCGAACACGGGGAAAGGGGAGCCATCACTATAAATCTTTGCTAACTTTTCCGACGCAACTCTGCCTCTTTTGAGTTAACGGAAGTGAGGTGCTTTGCATCAGTTCGGGGTTGTGAGCTGTTCTATATCTACCCCTATCTATCTATCTACTCGTCACCTCAGACATCTCTGCTCCCAAACCTACATCCTTCCTGTACTCTCATATGCATGTGAAATCTGGGAAACCCCCGTACTCTCTCAAACATAGACAAATTAGAATCTATTGAAAATAAATCCGCCCGCTTCATTCTTAATTGTTGGTCATGCCCTGCATCCGTCACTGAACTGAAGCGCCAACTCAACATGCAACTGCTTTTTACTCATAAATATATCTCTCGATTATCTTTCCTTTTCGAAATCCTTCATGGTCATTTTCATATCGACACCTCAAATATTCTAACTCCAGCTTCACACTTTTCAAAAAGAATTAACCATTCTCAAAAGTTGACACCCATCTTTGCATCCACAGATTGTTTCAAATTTAGTTTCTTTTCCTCGAACAATAACCGACTGGAACAACCTCCCGTCGAACATTATTGATTGCGCAAAAGTTTCTGATTTCCTTTGTAAAATCAATCGCGTCTCTGTCAAACTTCATCGCCCCAATTCGCTTGTATAGGCCTCGGAAAAGCAATATTGTATGAATAAATAAATAACTTCCCAATATGTATATTGCGTCAAATTTATTTATTTATTTCCACATCTCAACAGGCTGAGCCCAATTGCAGAGATGGGAAACACACGGACATAAGAATACGAAAAATACAAGAAATGAAAATTAATAGAAAAGCAAAATAATAATAAAAATTCATCGAATTTACACGTTAAAAATAAAATCATGAACCAACATAAAATACAAACATATATATGAGCAGCGGAAGTGCACATTGAGAATTCATATGAGGAAGACAAAACGTCCAAAATAAAGAGTGAAAAATCGAAAATAGATGAGAAAACAGAAAATACATACAAATTTCATATAGCACATAGTGGAACATGGAATACACTAAACTAAGCGAAGCTTTCCTTGCATGGTCCCCATACCTTAGCGACACTTCCTGCGAGCTCATTTTAAGGGTTAATTTATAGTGTGAAAAAACAAGAAAATGTTGGGAGTCGTCCCGGGTCTCCGGGCTGGAGCTCTGTCAACTTCACCATTGGAGGGGGGATGCATGTTTCGGTGTATACTGTATTGTGCCAGGGTTAGTTTTTGGCCTCAGAAGAAATAACTTCACTAATAACGAAAATTTTGAAATTGATGAAAAAAAAATTCCAGTATTATCGCGCAAATTTCAGATTTAATGAAATAAATAATTTAAATTAATTAATTAACTTAAAAATAAATAAAAATTCAAATTTAATGAAAGAAATACTATTTCGGCAAATATACAGGGTGATTATAAAAAAGCTATCCCGACATATGGGCCCCTAACTATCATACGATTCACAGAAACTGAATGAAATTTTGGCATAAGGTATTTTGAGGTAAGCGCTCAAGAATGATGTGGAAAACAACAGTGTCACTCTAACAGTTACGGTTACAGTGAGAAAATTTCAAAAATATCAAATGGCAACACCAAGTTTTTTGTATTGGAATGTGATCTCCATTGTGAAACTGTAGGCAACTGTAGCATAAAAATCACCGGCGGTAGATAGGCTAAAAGTGAGGACAACCAATAAGGACAGAGAAGCAGCATAAAATAAAGCATTTTATTGTGTTTCACAAATTTTCCACATGACCTTGTGGAGGACTAATCAGGCTGGGATCGAAGAAACGGTGTGACGAATGAAACGAACATTAATGCTCTGGTGCACGGCAAAGTCCTTTTTACTTGCTTAGCTCCGGGGATTTTCGTGCCTAAGGTGCCATTCCAACGCTATTTAGTGTTTTTCAGTATGGAGATCGCATTCCAATACAAAAAACTTGGTGTTGCCATTTGAAATTTCGAAATTTTCTCACTGTAACCGTAACTGTTAGAGTGACACTGTTGTTTTCCCATATCATTCTTGAGCGCATACCTCAAAATACCTTATGCCAAAATTTCATTCAGTTTCTGTGAATGGTATGATAGTTAGGGGCCCATATGTCGGGATAGTTTTTTATAATCACCCCGTATATATATACCATTATGGTATATCATACCATTATGGTATATCATACCATTTCGGCTCGGCGATGACGAATTAGTCAGTCAGGGCATGCCAATATAATGGCATGCCCTGACTGACTAATTCATCATCGCCGAGCCGAAACCACTGGAGTTATGAATATGAAATTATGACATGAATGTCGCTCTCCACTTGTTAATACAAGATATACAGTTGCTGGATGTTGTGAAGATATTTATTATTTTAGATGTTAATTTTTTAAGGAAGGAAAAAACTCATCTCTGCCTCTACCGGGAGTCGAACCCGGGTCCCTCGATTGCCGGACGAGTGCTCCGGAGCACTCGCCCTACAATAAGAAGTACCTTCAAAGATTAATATAATTAATAATCAAGCCAAAATTTCATTTAAAAGTAGCCGAATGTTAAAAAGGGATCATGTAATTAAAACTTTAGCTGTCATCTAGTGAGCATAATTCTAAGCAAAATTGCAATTATTGAGTCTGTTTTAGTTCAATGGAACGAATGATAGCAATGGTGTCCGTGACCGTATCTGCGGTTGATCGTGAAACGGGGGGGATTCTAAATACATTATTCAAATAGGAATTCTGCCAGATTTTTATTTGACCGTATAACCAGGGTGACTGCATCTCAGGGTTGACCGTTAAGAGGGGATTTTACTGTATTCGCGTTAATTTTTTTAAGTCATTGAATGACATTTTCAGGGTACCTTTCTTTTACTTATCGTAACCCCTCAAAAGTTTTTTTCTCTTAAATATTTCTGTACTCACCCAATTAAAAAGTTAAAAGGTATTGGGGAAACATCAATTTCGTTTCCAAACAAAATACGGTTTTTACAACAAAGTTTCACGGAATCTTCAGTGCAGGACCGTCTTAAGAGCATCATAGACCCCCCCAAGCCAAGCGATTTTTCTGAAGATCTATTTGGCGAATTATCCGGTTCTCATTTTTGTGAGGTCCCTCTTCTCTTGAGACCCACGAGCCGTGCCCTTGGGGGGGAAGGGGGGATACGTTGAGACGGCACTGTTTCGTTGTCGTTATTACCGTGTTGGACTGTATTTTCTGATCGCCACCCATTACTATCGACCCATACAGTCAATGGGGGCGCATTAATTCCCCTGCGCATCATCAAGTAAATATATATTTATGTGCATTATATGATATATATATGTATAAGTTTCCTCCATTTATTCACCAAACATAAATAATATCCGACATACACTCGATGATATGAAACGAAAGAGAAATGGTCCCTTGCCAAAAAAATTGGAACGTCGCCGGAAGTGTCCGTGTTTTCTTTCTGGGAAATATCATTTGTTTGCTTGTCCGTCCATACATTCAAAGAAATTGTCTTCCACGGATATCCCACCGATACATACACAAACTGCAAAAGAAAGAAAGAATAATATTAGCAATAACGAAAGAAGAAAGAAAATTCAACTTTCGCTCCGGGCGCTGTCACTGGCAGACAATACTTGAAATGGACGTTCCGTGTTGTTGCAATGATATCTCGGGGTGATCGAAGGAAAAAACATGCTCTGGCAGAATAAGGTAATATATAGGTTTGCTGTAGGTTGGACATTGACGAATGCGCCATGTGATATCGTTCCTACCGTAGGAGAATTGTAATGTGATACGAATCCGTATTTATAAATACAATAAAGACCTGTATAACGACCAGAATAAATGTTGTCCTATTTCGATTTGGTATGAAGATCCCAAAGAGCTGAGGTGCACAACCTCCGATCGGCGGGGGCGAAATGCGGCCCGTCAAGGAGTACCATCCGGCCGGTGAATGTGCCTCGGGTCTAATTGAGTGAGCCACGGGTAGCCTAAATACTCTGGAATTGTGCCATGGGTCACCTAAGCGATCTGTAAATGTGCCACTTGGTTCATTTTTACAAAATTAGGGGGCAGGCCACATCAGATAACCCCCGAGCCACATTTGGTCCACGGGCCAAGGATTTATCATTACATGACTGGGGTCACGATGAATTTCTTAAAAGGAAATTTGGAGTTCTTAACCTTCGAAGAGTATTGAAATTAACTGAAATTGATTATAATAACATACGTATAAAGGTATTTTCTCTCGCAATTTCGATTAAAAAAAATTTTGTTTTAGCATTTAAAAAAATGATTTTTTTGATCGTTTGGGGGGCAGGAGCCCTCCCATGTCTCCCCTCTCCGTGTACAGTCTCTGATCCCACCAATATGTGACAGGAGGTAGGGGGGGGGGGCAGAGATGACGAAATTTTTCTGACGCCACCAGACCAACTGTGAGCCTTCCTCTGTCCCCCTAGGGGATATAAGCTGGTCCGTCTCAGGAGACGCGGGCCACGGTGGAAAAATCCAACGACATCCAAGACCAGCAAACCTCCCCCCACCAAGCTACACAGGACCCCCCCATACAACTTCGCCCCCCCCCAAACACACACACTTCCCAACTTGTACATGAAATGATATATCAATAGAAACATTGTGAGGAACATGGGCAGGTGCAGAGACGCACATCGCCTGCAGGTCACGAATGGGGCCCACGAAGACTAGTTATACAAGTTATATATTTATACACATATGAGCATATAGACAACAATGCAATTGTGAAAAGATACAAAAGAAATTCCGAATGATACATGGTGATCATAGATGCAACAAATACAACGTACAAAATCAAAAAAATTAAAAGCACGTAGCGACGGAAATCGGCCGAATGTCAGTGTCCGTGTGGGTACCCGGGGGCCTCAAGAGAAGAAAGGCCCCACAAAAACGGGATCTGGTTGAGATTTTTGAAAATTTACAGGTAGGACCTCAGAAAAACCACTTGGCCCGGGGGCCCATGATGCTCTTAAGACGGCCCTGGGTACCAACTGTTTATGGCAAGAAATCTTCATCAGAATTTGACGACGAGTCAGCGTCCGGATCTGTCAGTTGACACCTCAGATATGTGGGAATCATGGAGTCATGATTGTCTTCAATGAAACGAACTAGTTTGGCAATTTGCTGACAGTAGGACTTCTTCTGAAGAAGATGTTGTCTCCAAAGAGAGTTTTGTTTGCCTCAGAGAATTTCCCAAAATTAAATTTTTCGGTAAATTTGCACTCAGTGGCGTAATGTGTCACATTTCCTTCACCTCCGCACTTACGGGTACTCTGGTCCCACTTACCAAATCGGTGAAGGTACGAGGGAAATGGCCCGTGCTCTGTGGAGAAGTAGACCATTTCCCTAGTCCGTCCGAGACTCCGGAAGGCCACTGCTGGGACGATTCCGTGAACTTTCCTCCCGGAACGAACTGTGGAGTCCCAGTAATGTTGCCAGATCTATTGAATAGCTCCTCCTTCAACAGTTTTTTGGCCCACGAAACTGGGGGAAGGCAGTGAAACACCGATCTCTTCACTCCTTGTCGTTCCTTTGGCCAGTCGACCCGCTGCCTCATTTCCCCAGTTCTGTGCATGTGCCTTGACCCATGATAGGGATACGTGAGAATGTTCAGAGCAAAGCACACGGATATCCCTGGCCATGGAGTGGGATGACTGGGGGTTAAGAATAGCATATAGCGAAGAAAGAGAGTCCGTATAGATGTTTTTGACTTCTCTTGTCCTGGAGGCATATTTAGTGGCTTCTCAGAGCGCCGGAGCTCGGCCTGGAACACGCTATTGGAAATTGACATCTTTCTAGACCATTGAAATAATATTGTCTTGTCTCTAACCACCAAGAAAGCAGCAGCGGTACCGTCAAGGGTTTTGGACCCGTCTGTGAAGATGTTCGTACTTTCAGATGTTGGTGGTTCCTCCTTCTCGGTTAAGGAGATTTGATATACAAATACAACGCCACAACAGGCAAATTGCCCAACGAGGCGGCTGCCTAAGAACATCATGGATCCCCGAGCCATTTTTTGGAGGCCCCCTACCTACTACTGCTACACCCCCCGCGGAACCCCCAACGAATCGGTACATGCGGGAATGTACGTGTAGTGAAACCTGACGTGAAGTTTTTTGTTTCTCTGTAATGCTTGTTATGTGTAGTGCTGCCATCTGCCACCAGTTTTTCTAACTATGAGTGAAGTGTTACGATTGAATGATTTATCGTTGTAGGACTGTTGCTCTCTGTGGCGAGACTTTTTTAACGGGGAGATCGGCTCGCACTTGCGCCTTGAAGTTGGGAACCACAGAAAACCAACTTCAGCCGACCACCACTGTGGGGTTCGAACCCGGATCCTCGCATCGCGAGTCCGTCACTATAACCACTCGACCACCACAGCGGCCTGTGGATTCGAATCGAATTCGCGGGATTGATGAGCATTCCATCCAAAAGCCTTAGATGGAAACTCTTCGGGTCAATTTTGCTGACGGCTGACAAGGGGGAGGGGGGGGGGGTTGAAAACGGCTGAAAAATTGCTGACGTAATACTTGAACGGCCCCACACTTGATTTCCACTCTTTTGTAGAATTAAAATCCGCAAATGTTTTCTGTAGAAAGGGGGAAAAAAAAAATTGCCAAGACATCTCAAAACTATGAAAATTCAGACTCGACTATTGTCTTCTCTATAAAATATTTGATCTTTCCGGGACACGTGCGGTCGTAAACCAACCTTTACGAATCGTAAACTTGAAGAATTCATTCAAAAAAAAAACCCAAACTTATTCCATTTTCACATTTTTTTCCCCTTTTACTTCAATATTTTTCCCTCCGAAGGTAAAAAGAAAGTTTATGATGGAGAAAGTTTAAGTGGTTCCAGGACGGCGTGAAATTATTTCCGGGACGGGCGGGAAAAAGAAAAAGGAAATCCAAAAATTTAATGCGAAAATTTCATCGCCGAGTTTGTGCGCTTTTAATGGAAGGTCGGTATGGCGACTGCGTGTGTGTGTGTGTGAGGCTGTCATTATTTATATTATTATTTTTTTTCCCCCATCACTATTATTTTGTTGCTTCCGTTCTCCGGCGGTGGCGCTGCGTGTATTGTAGGGCGGGCGGGATAATTTCTCCTATTCCGGGACACACTCGCGGAAAAAACCTCCGGGATTCGGAAACAGTTTACTGCTTGGAAAAGTTGGAGACCACGCGCCGGGGTTTTTTCCCCCCCCGGGAAAGTTTTAGATGAGTGTATTTGTGTGTCTGTATAGAAATTTTTTCCTTATACTGCGATGGTTGCATCTTAGAATCAGACTCATCGAAAAATTTTAGAAATTTTTTTTAGTGAAGTGAAATCAATTTAAATTTTGATTTCTTGAACGTGTATTTCCCTCTCGAAATAAAATTTAATCAGCGTAAAATTATTTTGAGGTTTAAGAGGTTAGTTTTGCAACAATGGAGTTTATGTGATGCAAGTAGATGAGGAAAATGCGCGATCTTCGTAACGAGTCCGGGACTTTTTGTGATTATGGAGGGACGATTATGCGGATTAATGCATCGTAACTCTCGCGCGTAAGTGTGATGACGGCGATTCGTGTGTTTGTCTGACTCTGGAGATATGATGATGGACTGCAGTTTAGAACCGAAGGACTCCAGGACTACGAGTCCTTCTTCGTCACCGGTCGTAGACGGTGCCGTGGACACCAGAGTGGGACGAAACGGAGAAGTTGCCACCTTGCACAGGTATGCGTTCATTTCGATTCCATTCGATGTGTTTGGGACTTTATCGGCAATTGAATCGGGGAGAATCTCAATTTCGAGTTAATTAATAGTATTTTGATAATTTTCTTTTAATTTCCATCAGTTTTCAGAAATATAAGATATTATCCATATCTACAATGTCAGGGGCGTACAGATAGGGTGGGTCGAAAAAGTTATTTTCGCTATAGTGCGGAAAAGTTGCCTCCTTTTACAATAAGGAAAAACAACGTAAAAAAAATTTAAAATCGGGATATTTTCCCCGGTTGCGCATCGTATTTGAAGTTTATGGAAATTGAGGAAATTGAACATTTTTCCTAAAAAATTTTTAATATTACTTAAAATCCCACGATTGGCACGCAAAAGTTTTTGTTATGCTTATTTTATGGTTCAATAAATTAAAACATTATTAATATGAGTATTGGTCACGCAACGTGTTCGATAAAACTGGAATTTACCAATTTTTTGTAAGTTTCATTGTGCAGCTCTTCGCCCGTTAGCTGCACGTCGAGTTCCGCGCACACCCTCAACCTAATCAACCATCGAAAGTACGCTCGCGCGTGTGTGTAATTTACATCATATTTCAAAACTAGTCGCCAAACATTGACTACGATTTGGTGATTCACTGTTAGGCCGGGATTACGCTATAAAAATCTGATAAAATAATCTTTCATAAAACTTGAAAAATTCAACCAATAAAGCGCATCGGTTACATTCGAGCAAATGCAACCGGTGATCTTATTGGTTGAATTTTTCTAATTTTACCAAAAAAAAGAGCTTTTACAAAACTTGGAAAATGCTACCAATAAACTGATCGGTTGCATTTGTTCGAATATGTAACCGATCAGCTTATTCGTTGTATTTTTCAAGTTTTCTAAAAGTTCTTTTATAAAATTTGAAAAAATTCAACTAGTAAGATTATGTGGGTTGCATTTGCTCGAATGTAACTGTGAGCTTTATTGGCTGGATTTTTCAAGTTTTATAAAAGGGAATTTATCAAACTTTTATAGTGTAATTACACACTACTGTTTCTTTTCCAAGTATCACATGTTTGGAGTCTGTCTTTTGAAAAAAATCAGGCATGACTGATTTTGATAGCAGCGTAGATCCGACGTAACTATCTCGAGCTTCATGTCCACTTACTTTAGTCGAGGCCTCGGTAACAAGTTAGGCATATCTCTTGACTTCCTGAGTGTGACTGAAGCACGTGTGTGCTGCACGTGGGGAGACCACTACAGCGGATCGTGTGTCTACTCCATTTCAACGAACACTATCTCCCTCTCCTTCATATGTTTCAGCATATGGGCGGTGTGCAATGAATAAATGAACGCCAGGACTCTGCCACCGGGCTTATCCCGTTACTGAGATCTCTTCCGGCCCAACTTCGTTACAGAACCTGGAACAAAGTGTGTGTACCAAACAGTCTGCGTGCGTCTGTAGCGTTGTGTGGGAATTTTTATGGCTGTCATATCTATATTTGAAATTACGAGTGAAGTGAAATGATTGAATATTTGTACCGGTGTAGGCCTGTAGATTGTTTGATTCTTAAATTAGACAGAAAGATGCAGAGCAAAGGCAAGCAGTACTGTATTTATTAGACACTAGCTATAAATATTACATGGATATCCAACTCAAAAGTAGGTCCGGCTAATTACTTCATATTTAATCTCCCGGGCTTCGTATATCTCTAAGCGAACTAAATATTCCAGAAATCAAGAATTCAATACAAAATCAATTTTATATATATAGACTAGCTATACCCGGCGTTGCCCGGGTTTTCTTCAATGAGGCTATTTTGGATCACGTGATATCTCCCTTTCTTTGAAGGACATGCAAACCGTGTCTAAGTTAACCAATATGGCGACTTCCTGCGCGACTCATGAAAGAACCAAATCTAGATTTAAAGAAACGTAAAAATAAATAAATATATATATTTCTTTTTTTTAAAGGGTGCTAGGTATTTCGATCCCCCCCCCCTCCCCTTGAACTTCAAGTTATCCATCTCTGCCTGTTTCTGCTTCAAAAAATGCTTAATTAAAGCTGTGGAATTTTTCCGATGTACTTTTTACGGGCCCATAACTAATTTTAAAATATCCTAACCCACATGAATTTATGCAGTTGAATATCAAAAGACAATACGGAGACATTAGTTTTCATGCTTGAGAAGATATAAATAAAAAGTTGAATTCAATGTTATTGCATGCATATCCAACTCAAAAATAGGTCCGGGGCGAATTACTTCATATTTAATCTCCTGGGCCTCGTACATATATCTCTAAGCGAACTAAATATTTCAAAAAAATCGAGTATTCTATACAATTTTTAAAACTATTGATGTGACAGAAAACCCCACCAAATTTCCGCATTTCTACATTAAAATCGTCAATTTTAGCACTGATTTCTACGAGGATCACCCTTTTCCTGACCCTCAAACGATGCTGATGATGATTATGACGTCATTCAAAAAACTTCATTACTGGGAGTATTAAAAATGTGGCAAACCATTATAAAGGCATAAACTATTATACATATACTAACAGGATTAGAGATGTGACAAACCATTGTAAAGGCATAAAACACGTCTGAAACGCATTGCTAGGGAACCACGGTAACCAAAGTAAACGTTCCGAAAGTGATTGTCGAGGCCCAAAAAACATTGTTTCCCTACGGTTTTTCGCCCATTTGGGGCATTTGCCCCGCTCTGACGACATTTTAAAGTAGCCTATCGTTTAAGTCGGGTCCCATTTGGTATATATGCAAAATTTGACGACGATCGATCTAAAATTGTAGATTTGTATAGAGAACATACACACACATAGAAAATCAATTTTATATATATAGATAAAATAAGCGGAACAATTTACAGCGTGTCGACCGTAGAATTTTAAGTAGTATTAGAAATATTTTCAAGAAAATGTTCAATTTCGTCGATTTCCATAAACTTCAAGTGCGACGCGCGACCGGGAGGTATCAACCGATTTTAAAATTTTCTCACGCCGTGTTTTTTATTTAAGGAGGCAAATTTCTCGCACTGTAGCGATATTTGAAAATAAAAAAAATGATTTTTTTTTTGTACCCACCCGAGTATACAATGCGCATCCTTTTCTGTTGTCTGTGAGCCAGATGTGCGATAATTCTGGCGCTCGCGTGCCAGAAACTTGCATACAGGGTGCCCCATCAAGACCGTCCAAACTCTGCACAGCCAGATATTCCTCGCTTGGAATACATAAAAAAATGCCCGAAGAACAACTGTACCTCTACGACCCATAGTTTTGGAGAAAAATGCGGAAGTAAAGTATGACGTCATATCCGGTAGAAGGAGAAAAAAAAAACTTTATTGGAAACAGGAGCATATCGGTATTTGCATATGTTTACATACAAAGATGTTCAAAATATCCACCGCACATATCGAGGCCTGCATGCGCACGCCGTGGAAAGTTTTATTTCCCCCCTTGCACCGGTTATGACGTCATACTTTTCTTTCGAATTTTACTCGAAAACTATAGGTCTACATAGAAATACAGTTCTTTGGACATTTTTTTATGCATTCCAAGCGAGGAATCTGGCTGTGCAGAGTTTGGGCGGTCTTGATGGAACACCCTGTATATAGGGATGGTCATATGACCCGTATTTTACGAGACATTCCCATAACTTTGGTCGCCCCAACGTTTCATAAAATGTCCCGTTTTTTTTCCACTTTATTTTTAAAGTCTTGAATTTATGGAATCAAGAATTAGGATAATTTCACGACATAAGATAATCATCACGACATAATGCCTTTGACAATTTTTTCAGCTGTAATTGGCAGCTTGACTTTGATATTTCTCTGCCTGTAGTTGTCAAACTTTATTCACCTTTGGCATTTTTTTTCGGTTGAAATTGACAATTTTACTTGTGCTTAGATCTATTTTTTGGGCTTAAATTGGCGACTTTGTTTACCTTCGACAATTTTTACGAGTGAAATTTTGATAAATGAAATTGTATTTATCGTATTTCCCTGCATTGATGCGGCATGAAGTGGAATTCCCGGGGGGCACCAGCTTTTTCTTAATGTTGGAGTCTGGCCTGTTCCCAGCATGCTGGAAAAAAGCGAGGTTTAAAAAGGATCTGCAACTCAAACTTCCCGGCATACCGGTCTCCCTCGCTGTTTCCTGACATACCAACTATGGGTGCGATTGCAGTGCACGCGTGTTTTTCGATTCTGGAAACCCGCGTCGCCTCTCCTTAGTGGTTAAAAACACGAATTTCAAGCTAAAAAAGTTGTAATTCTGGTTTTTAACCAATCGGAGATGACGCGGGTTTCCAGAATCGGAAACATGCGTACACTGTAATCGCAACCCCTTATGGGGGGGGGGGAATACGGTTTATATCATATGTTACGGTAAATGAGATATTTGCATGTGGTAATTATGATGTTTACCAATCGTCTTGGTAAGTTTGATAAACTTATCACTTTTACGGTAGATTATGTATAATACCCAAGCGTCGTTTGTAAATTTAATAAATGCTGAAAACAACACTTTTGCAGGCGATTTTGCATATTTAAACCAAGTGTCGCTGGTAAATTTGATGAATACTTGAAATTTATCATCTTCATTTGCGATTAGCCATAATAAGTAACGCACCTAATTGATAAATTCGATAAATGTGAAAAAAATTCCAATCGAGTCCGGTATGCATGAGGAATATAGTCGAATCCCCGATATAATGAAACAAATTTTCCGATCGTATGGGTTATCATGTTATCATATATCGCGATTTATCATGTATACACACTATGCGACGCTTGGTACTATGCATAATCACCAGTAAACGACATTAATTTAGGAAAATTTTATCAGATTTACCAACGACGCTTGGGTGCTATGCATAATCGTGGTAAAAGTGATAAGTTTAGGGAAATTTATAACACTTACCGAAATGCTCGGCGCAAAAGACAATTATTATGTATAATAACCGGTTTAATAATATAATATTGGTTTATTACATTTACCGTATCATATCTGCCATTTGCAGCAATAACCTGACGTAGTCTTCGAATCGAATTGTCAGAAACCCACGCAAAGCCGTTGTGGCCACACGTGTAGCGGAGATTTACTGTTACGGTACCTCAAGAAATAGTGGATTCGTGCTGGACTCTCATCGTTCTAACCCCTTCGGCGGCACTGCTATCGACGCAATACTACGTTTAAATCAGCGAAGAGGTTGAGAAATTCTTCTATAGATTCAGTAGCATTGCTACGAGTGGAATCGAGACATAGAATTCGCAATATTTGCGAATACCCCCCGTTGCATATGAAATAGGGAATTGCATTTTCCCCAACCGAATCTCCAAACCTGTTACTATTCGAAGATTCCGTTAAAAATCGGGAAAATCTACAACAAACAGTTTTTCCAGGGTGGGGAAAAAAATAATTGAAAATCTGCAAGTTTTTTCTCTTGGGAAAGGGAAATTCAAACCGTGATGTTTGAATTTTCAACATCATGGTTTGTATTCAACAACAACAACAACAACAACATTTTTCTTCAACAAGTCCTTTGATATAGCATCTATTTTTTCCTTTGAATTTCCTGTGAATTCCGGTTAGAAAGCATTTTACATCCTTGGGATTCTCTGATGGAAAATTTAAATTTCAGATTGACAATAAATTCAGGATGCTTTCTATTCAGTTGCTGAAATTTCCACAGTGGGAAAACTGAAATACCCCTCAGATGCGGTCGCTCCTCTTTCAAGGCCAAATAATAATAAATGTATGCGTTTCAAATCCCTGATTAACGGTCACCCCTCTTTTACGGACGAATTTTTTATTTTGTCCCACCGGTGTCCGCAGAAGGTAGATTTCACTATAATATCAATTTTATAATCTTTCCCGGGGGGGGGGGGGGTCAGGAAGTTTTGCATTACATACTTTAAGGTCCGACTAGATGTGGGAAAATAACAGACAGAATTTAATTTTTCCCCGTCACTGCCCGAAGGGGGCTGCCTGGCGACTTACAGACTGCCCTTGCTGGCTATGAAGGTGGTTATAGACAAGTTTGTGCGTGTTTCTGTAAATGTGAAGTGCTTGTAAGCTGATAGAATGAAAAAAAAACCCCACAAACATACGGTCCGGTAAATGCTACCATCCGAATATTACAATACACAAAGATCAGCCTTCATCAAAATGATACTCTATGCAATAGAGATGATAATATTAAAATCAATAGTAAGAAAAGAAATATTATGCGATAAATGTGAGTATTATAATGGATGCAAACAGGACCGTCATTTCAACTTTTTCCGGGGGGGGGGGGCAATGTACTCAATGTATGTATATATATATATATATATATATATATACCATTTTTAGTGTATTTTCAAAAGCCGGGGAGGGGCAACGGCCCCCCGCACCCCCTAAATGACGGGCCTGGATACAAAAATAAAATCACTTATGTACAACTCAACAAAATGCTTTAATTAATGAGAGAAAAAAATAATGATAAATCTAACATGCAAATGAAGTAATAGAAAAACAAGTGTGTTAGCCGAGATTATACTAATTGGTACAATGCAAGATCAGCCACGTACATTTAACCCCAATGTTACTCTATGCAATAGAGTTGATCAATAAATTCGATAGCAAGATAAAAGTACAAAAATATTGTGATTAATAATATTTAATGATATTTAACATCTGATAATATTTAATTTAATTGTATAATACAAAGATTATACAGCTCAGTAATTCAGTCCCTAACGTACTGACCATATCACGTGCAGCACGTTTTGAGGCCTAAGAAATTTTAGTCTGTGACTAGGTTTGTAGTCGACCAGCTCTCTCAGATGCTCGTACTCTGAGTTCTTCATGCTTTCAAAGTGATCCTCTGAGATTTGTAGGATGTAGCTTAGGATGGTTGGAATCTTCAACTCTTATCTAATGTCGGCCCCCCCCCACAATATATTTTGGGGCACTCACAAGGGTTATCAGTATTTCACTCTGTTGACTTTACAGACGCTACATGTTGGTCTATGAAACATGAGCCCATACTGGGGGCAGCGTAGGTCATGATAGGTCTAACGATCGATTTGAACAAGTTAGTCGAGTTTAAATCGCAAGAGTTTAGTCGCAAGACTAACTCTTAAAACTTGTTTTAAGAGTTAGTCTTGCATTTGGAAATGTAATGAGTGACATCATTCCCATGATTTGGTAGCCTTAGTTGTTATGCCTTTTATTTGAGGAACGAAGGATAATGATTGGTTTAGAATACATCCCAAATATTTCACTTTCTTCACAGGTCTTATGGCTTCTCTGGCCAGATAGATTGGTGCTCTAGTGAATTTGGTTCTTCTTGTTAGCCAGATGAATTGACACTTGGCATGATTAAGTTCAACAGCATTATCCTCACACCAGTCTTTAACCTCCTCCAGAGTCTCCTGAAGATTCTAATCTAAATCTGCATCCGTCAGATTTTCTGCTGGTGGTGATAATAATTGCATCATCCGCAAAGGGTCCCAGTATTCCCATTTGGGAGGCAGGGAAGTCATTGATGTAGACAGTGAAGAACTGAGGATTTTCGAGTCGTCAACATAAGAAGCTGAGATTCCTCTTTGTGGAGCAGGAAAATCGTTAATAAAAGTATTGAAGAGTATTGGGCCAATTACTGACCTTTGACAAATAGATGCCTTAAGTGGGCGTTTTTCATACGAACCTGAAATGCCCTATCCCTGAGGCAGTTGTGAACCATATGTATAAAGTGGGAAACCTTCTAAGTATCATAATGGCAATCAGTGTTGAGTGCTTAACCTTATGGAAGGCCTTTTTTAACATGTGATCCCGACCAATAAGACTGTGCATGAGAAAAACAATGAATTTTTTTGTTCAGATAGATTTCTAAAATTACTTACGAAGTTTGGCAAAAGATGACGCTGGTAACTTTCAAAATTTAAATACTGGTATTTTCAGTACATCTGTTAAGGTAAATGTGATAAATATCGGTTATTACGCGTACTTACCAATCGTCAATTTGAAGAAAGGTTCAGGTCCAATCACTGTTGCTTCGCTTCCACGTGCAGAGTTCTCTATCAACAAAAACTTCAACTAATTTTTTTTTCCTGCGCCGAAAAGAAAATTTCCCTTGGTGAGAGTAACTCTTCCGCAAATTGCCTTCAATTGCACCGATTCTTTCGATTTTATGAATTTTTAAAACTATTTACGATATTCTGTACTTATGTGGAGGTATTTACATAAAAATAGTAAGTGAAATATCTGTAAATTGCCTGAAACATGAGCAATCGTCTCATACACTTCAAATCTATAGCATCTTCATTAAAACCAGGGTTATATCAAAAACATACTCTCTTATAATTGTGAAACATTACACACATTATAATACATTGCGAAACATTGAAAGAACGATTATAGCTCAAAATACGAAAATGAGACACCAAACAGCAATTTATTCATTCATTTATAATATACAGGGTGTCCTGTAAGTGCTAATGCGGGCTTTATCTCATCAACCGTCCGTCGTAGAGGTACGATTCCAATTTGGTAAATGTTCAAAATGCGTTCAAAAATTACCCTGTACCAGTTTTGAGAATGAAAATACAGTGTATCGCAAAAAAAAAAGAAAAAAAAAAAATCTGAATTCTTAAGCGGTCTTTCTGTGCTCTAACTCCCGAATAGGAAGTTGCTGCCCCGAATCTTCCAAGCCCCAACAGAAAGAAAATTCCCGTGTTTCGAAGCGCAATATTCACTAAGATACTGTATTCGAATTCAAAAATCGGAGGGAAGTTATAAAAGAACAGCATTAATGAGGAAAAGGAGCGTTGTCAGTTTATTTTCTGCTGTTTTTCCTCTCCCAACCTTTTCTCCGTTTTTTTTAATTCAAATATCTCGGCGAATACTTCACTTAGAAACACAGGATTTTTTTTTTGTTCGTCTGAGAAGAGACAGCGGAACAACTGCGTAATTGGAAACTAGAGAATAAGGGGACCGTATAAAAATTCAGATTTTTTTATTTTGTGACACACTGTATGTCCACTCTTAAAATTGGCAGAGCCTAAATTTTTAAGACAATATGAGATTTTTTTTTTCAAATTGGAATCGGACCTCTACAACGAAATGTTGATGAGATAAAGGCCGCATTAGCACTTACAGGACACCCTGTATAATCCGTGGAGTAGGTGATACCATCTGAATGAATGTGACGTCAGTTATTGTGTGTCGAAAACTTGGTGCAGCAGAGAATGTATTGTTCTCATCACTTCTTTCACGTAGAGAAATTCTAATTGAATGCCAATCGAAGTTCAGGAATGTCATCCGTAGAAAACTCGGATACTATGACGTTTGGAGATCAAAGAATACCTTCAGACAACGACTTCACCAGACAAAGGTTTAAAAACATTCTGACTCCGAACAACGCACGAAATTGAAGTCCAGCACAATCAAAGGTCCAGATTTTTAGCTAATGATCATAGAGGAGATCGCGTTTTCACGTATATCTAGGATGTGATACGAAGGGCTGGTGTATCAATTAAATTTAGACGTAACAATTCAAATTAATACTCTTATAACTCCAGGTTCAATTACTCCTGTTCAATCCTACATCCATTCTTCAATTCAACAACACAGTTTAAAAATTACATATTCATTTAATTGACGCGAGGTGGCAAGTTGGGGAGAGAAAGGGAGTGATTTACTGACTCACCGCCAGGAGGGTCTTTTTCCGTCGCTGTTCACTGTCTCTCTGAATCGACATTTTTTCCAAGGTTTCTAGAATATACAGAAGATTTTTTCTTCTTCCTGAAGGTCTTCTCTGTCGCCAAACGACACCCTCTTGTGCGTAAAACGACACCCTCTTGTGCGCCAAATGACACGCTCTTGTTAGGGCCGTCATTTCAGCATTTTCCAGGGAGGGAGGGGGGGCAAAGCACATGTACTCAATGTATGCATATATATATTTGTATATATACACCATTTTTAGTGTATTCTCAAAAGCCGGGGTATTTTAGTTTAGTGTATTTTCAAATGTCCCCCCCCCCAAATGACGGGCCTGCCTTTTGTGCGCCAACTGGCGTAGTGTTACCAAATTATCACACACACAAATTATCTTACAATTTATACCTCTACATCAGATGCTCAACTTTTAGGAGGGTGAGGTCCACTCTGTTGGTTTCAAAACTTGTCGCGAGTCAATTAACTGATCTGGAACAGTACTGAAGGTCACTTGAGTGGTTTGTTAATGTGCCACGAACCACTTAAGTGAGTCGCAGGCTACTCGGGTCATCTGGAACAGCACCGCCAGCCATTTAAGTGATCTGTAGATGTGCCGCGGTGAAATGAGCCTTGAGTCATTTAAAAAATCTGGAAATGTGCCGTTAATCTCTTAAGTTATCCGTACATTAGTCGCGGGCCGCTTGGGTGGTTTTTGTGAATGGGGTGCGGTAGCCCAGAATGATGAGACGCTCGCCTAAATTACCAAATGATGCTTAGAAGTGTCACGAGTTCGATACGCCGGACACTTTCCTGTCACGGGTGCAACAGAAACGGCGACATGACCACAGAAAAAGGACTGCTACCGCAGGTAAGTCCCACACCGAGGGATTAGCGCCCCAACCTGTCGGTGAGTATAAAAAACGCTGCCGTTCGGAATCGGCAATAAATTATACGTCTCGGTCAAACTACCCCTGGTGTTCAGAAAATGACCGTGGGGCGGCAAAAATGGTCAATGATCTTTGTAAATGTGCCGCGAATCACTTAAGTAATCTAGGAATGTGTCGCGGGCCACTTGAGTGATCAGAAACTGTGACGAGGATCGCTTAAAGTGACCTGTGAATATTTCGCGAATCACTTAAGTGATCTGGAACTGTGCCGAGGACAACTTAATTGATGTGAAACTGCATCGCGGGCCGCTCAAATGCTCTAAAACTGTTTCACATCGTAACTTAAGCAATCTATAAAGGTGACGCGTGCTGTTTGAGGGATATGGAAATGTGTCGCGGGCTACTTTAGAGATATGGAAATGTGCGATGGGCCCACTCGAGTGCTCTGAAACTTTTCCACGGGTTACCAGAATGAACTGTTTATTGTGGACAATAATTTTTGCAATTACTGAGCTTTCATCATTTTGAATTTGATTTCGCAGTTTGCGAAAAATCCCTCAATCATCGAAATCATCCCTCAATCCCTTCATCTACGAAAAGTTTTCAGCAAAGAAAAAAAAAAAAACGGAGGAGAGTTGGGAAAAAACAGCTCTGAGAGAAAATGCGGAGGAAACCTTTTTATCCACATTTAGCGCTGTTTTTTTCCCCCCCCTCAAATTTCCTCAGTTTCTCGAATTCCAGAGAGAGGATACCTCAGCGGATATTGCACTTAGAAACATGGATTTTTTTTAGTGGCATCAGGAGAAAACAGGGCAACAACTTTCTAATTGGGGTTTGGGGGCGCACGGGGACTTTATAAAAAGTTAATTTTTTTTATTTCAATAACTATACAACTCCTTGAAACATGAATGACATAGCTGAGTACTACACGTTATTTGGAAACTTTCCTAATGCGAAGTATGCTTCTAGGATCGGGATCCGGAACTTTCGCCCCCGACATCTCGCCCCTCGAACGTTTCGTCCCCGTTACATTTGGGGCTCCCGGAAATTTCGCCTCTGACATTTCGTCCCGGTACATTTGGCCCCTGGTGCGTTTGGCCCCCGAAAAATTCACTCCTGACATTTCACCTGCCTTGAACGTATGAGTGATTGACTGTATGAGTGACCGTGTGAGTGTGAAATGGACTGTAGGAGTGCGTTAGTGACCGTACAGATGACTAAGCGAGTGACAGAATGACTCATAACGTGAGTGACCGTATCAACTAGTGTGCAATTGACTTTATGAGTGAATGGCCGTATGAGTGACCAAATGAATGACCGCATGAGCGACTGAGTGATCAAGTGAGTGATCGAGGGATTGGCCGTGTGAGTGACCAAGGGAGTTACTGAGCGATGAAACGTTTGAGATGAATGAGTGACCAAGAGTGAGTGACCGAATAAATGCTTGTGTAAGTTTCCAAGTGAGTGACTGAGTGATTGAGCATATGAGTGACCAAAGGCGAGACTGAGTAATTAACCGTATGTGTGACCAAGTGAATGACCACATGAGCGACCAAGTGATTAACTGTATGAGTAATCAAGTGAGTGATCGAAGGTTTGACCGTGTGAGTGACCAAGGGAGTTACTGAGTGACTGACCGAATGAGTGACTAATTAAATACTGATGTAAGTTTCCTAGTGGGTGATTGAGCGTATGAGTGACCAAGGGAAATACTGAGTGATTGAACGTATGTGTGACCGAGTGGCTGACGGAATGAAAGACCGAGTGAATGCTTCAATACATTTCCGAGTGACTGAGTGATTAAGCATATGAGTGACCACCGGAGAGACTGAGTAATTAACCGTATGAGTAACCGAGTGAATGACTGCATGAGTGACCTCTAGAATCAAAGGCTCGCCAGTAAAATAGCATACCCCCGTTTTTCATTTCCACGTATATACAGTCGGCCAACCCGTATTCGCGGTTTCCTTAATCGTGGGTTTTTTTTTTTTTTTCCTTTATTGGAATTTTTTTTTTCCAACGCTCAGAAATCGTCATTCATGTGTTTTGTGTACAAAATTTGAGTTGTGCATGTTTAGGATATGGCTCCCTAATGACATTACTGCCATCACTAGAGCCGTGGCAGCTCCCAAGAGGGAAACAGTCACCTCGGGGTTGGATTAACATTTGGTCACAACGTGCACTAAAGGACACAACCACTTCCACAGAGCCAACTGAAGAGACTATAAAAGATATTGTCACGTTAGCGAAACAGATGGGTGGAGAAGGGTTCAATGGATATGAATATAGAGGAAGTCGAACAGCTAATTAATAGCAATTCAGAGGTATTGACCGAGGAGGAATTAATGCAGCTGAGTGACTGCTCCTGAAACTGAAGCGGTACCAGATGAAGAAGATAAAGATGAAGAAGTTCGCCATGAGTAACAACATAGCGGAAGGGCTTCGCAAGTTCAAATCAGCAATAGAGATTGTTTTCATGGCATAAATCCCTCTGTGGTACGATATTCACTTGTAGAGGAAGCCTTGCCATCATATTCCAACATACTTTGATGATATGAAGAAGAAACGGCAAACAGAAAACTGAAAACATCGCCAACAATCGCTGCATCCTCTTTTTACATTCTCAGTCGAATCCCGTTACAACGAACTCCACGAGACCGGAGAAATTATTTCGTTAAAACGAAATTTAGTTATAAAGGAATTCCAGGTTTTTGCGTTGTTGCTATGTATCCGGCGGATTAGAAAAATGTTCGTTAAAACGAGATTTTCTCTATATCGGTAATTTTCTCTATCTCTATTCGTTAAAACGGGATTCGACTGTACCTCTGCGTTACCCTGCTCTTCTCATGTTTTTCAATAAACGAGATATACAAGAAAAATAACTATGATTTCGGTTATTCGCGGATTTCCCGTATTCCCGGTCACACCCGGAACGTAACCCCCCAATACGGGGAGCCGATTGTACAGTCGAATCACATTTTAATGAATACCGTTATAGCGAAAATCTCGTTGCAACGAAAACTTTTCTGATCTTTAAATAAGTTTACATCGGAACAATGTGTGCGAATTCTGATACTACAAAATGGAAAATTCCGTTATAACGAATTCAAAAACAAGTTTCCGAAAATCAACAAAAAGGGTATAGAACGATTCAAAAATGATACCGTAAAATTGGTTGTAGAGAATTATAACTTGCTGAACTGTTGGGATAGAAGGGCTGTGTTCTTACATTTATATGACTTGTGGGGAAGGAATTTCAACCAATATGGTGCGTGGAAAAGAAATAAAACCTGTGGAAAGAGAGCCAGCTCTGCGCGTTAGGAATGTTTCATATTTCTTGTTTCAAAATGAGTGGCCTCGAAAGGAAACAGTTTTCGATTAAACAAAAACTATTTCTAAGGCTGGGATTACACTATAAAAGTTTCATAAAAGTTCATTTATAAAACTTGAATAATTTAACCAATAAGGTTATCGGTTACACTCGAGAAAATGCAACCGATAGATTTATTGGTTGAATTTTCAAGTTTTATAAATGAAATTTTATGAAACTTTTATAGTGTAATCCCAGCCTTAAGTTGATGCTGGAGGAAAATAAGAACTAATTTAGCATTGAAATACGTTATATCTCCATTTAATCCTTCAACATTTTTGAAAAATGGGACCCAGGTCAGAATTACAAATTTAAACAGGTTACAAGATCCTTTCCCAGCATGGCCCAGGTCTTCTTCGTTTGGCCCGGGTTCGATTCCCGGCGTGGGAAATTATATTTCTCGCGCCCGAGTGGCGCAGTGGTAGGATGCTCGTCTTTCACTGTGAAGGTTGCCGTGGGTTCGAATCCGGGCATGGAACATCAGGAAGCAAGTTCTTTACCTACCGAGCCTGGGACGACCACCGGTGGATGGAGCTTTCATTTCCCTCCCAACTCCAATGGTTGGAAATTACCGTATGGCGATATATGGCCGGAGTTGGTATGCGGTGAAGTAGTCCACTCGTATGAGAGGAAAAGATTTTGGAACCTGTCATTTTTGGATGCGAAATCTTTCAAGGATTTCCTTCAAGCATTGCACGCGTTTGAGTACGAGTGTACTTTGGAGGTTTCTTCGGCTTGCACATGTACAAAGAAAAAAAAAAAAAAATTCAATGCCTAATTGGTTTGAGTTATTTTTGAAATTTAACGCCATTCTTATCTAGAACGTAAATAAGTAATTTTTCCTTGGAATCAAATTTCACTGCAACGAATGTTAAATTTCGCAAAATTAATTTATAGCGAAGAGATTTCTCCGGTAACTTTGAGTTCGTTGTAACGGGATCCGACTGCAATAAGAGAAAATTGATAGAGTGGGAAATTTTTTTGAACCCGTACATATCGGCTGAAAAATTTTAAAAAAAATTGCAAAACAACAAAATTGGAATCAAGACAACCCTCGAAATGTTAGCATCTGCCACTCGATGGCGAGATACTTCCAGGGTTTCAACTCAAATACGATCCACGAACAAAAAGTGAATGGAAAAAAAGAATAAATTCTCCGCTACATTCATCACCAGGAGGATAATGGAATGGAAATGATATTAATTGAGCTCCATTTTTACAAGGAAAAAAAAAAACGAAAACCCATCCGGAAAAGTCACGATGGAATGTTCTAGAGAAAACATCTTTTTTTTTTCCCCCCCTCGCGGAATATTTCCAGTACAATATCTCGAATTTGGGATTAATTAAAAGGCGGTCGCGGATAGAAATGATGACGATCCGCTAAATTGGATGAGAAAAATCGGAAATTAAATTTTTGCGTTATAACGCGAACTTACAGCGTTGACTTCCTCGCCCCGTCCCTTAGACTTCCCCTAACACACAATAGCTATATCATCGTGGAGAATTCCTCATCTCCTTTCCGGTATTGGAGCTAATTTGCGAAAATGAAACTGTTTGCTTAATTGCTCGTTAATTGCTACAACTTGTCCCGGAAGAATTTATGGCTGCGCCGAAAACTAATTAAATTAAATGTCGTCGCAAAAATCATGGCAGCGGAAATTTCTCCTCCCTCCCCCTTACAGAGATTATTTCATATCAAATGATTTTCTTCGTTTCCAAAAGTGTTCCGTGGTATCGACGGGCCCTTTTAATAGTTTCCGATTAATTAATTATTCTCGGCCGTCCTCCCCCTTTAAGGTTAATTTGCATAGAAGGAATCACGCTCTGTAACCCCGTCGGTGGAATTAGCGGTGCCACCGAAATCCATTCTTAATTTTTCCAGCTTGATAAGAAATTTAGATTTAATTTGGGAAGATTGGTTAGTATAGGAATTTGAGGTATGTCTATATCTGTTCCAAATTTGCAGTAACAAGGACTGTACCAAAAGCAGGCCGAGATCTACAACACACGCAAAAATTGGCGTCCAATCTTCCTGATCAGGTCTCTTGGAATGCTTTTTAAAAGGAACGTGGCAATTTGCCTGGTTTAACCCATTTGCATCATCCGAAAAAGTGGAAAATCGGCCCATCATCACCAAAATTGTTTTATTGTATTAAGTTGGAAATATTTCAAATTGAATAAAAAACGAAAAACAAAATGGCGGACACAAAAATAATTTATAATATTACTCAGTTCAATGAAGATATAAATTGAAAATAATTTTAAAAATTAAATTTTATAGTTTTTTATGCAGTATGATAGAGTACTCTAGTGTTTTGTTCTTATGCATAAAAAAACTAGCGCGCATATTTGCGCTTTGGTGATAATGGCCAGGAAAATTCCGCGCATGTATGCGCTTATGATGCAAATGGGTTAATATCACTGGAGAAAAAAAGAAACATTATACATATATATATTTGAGCTGAACAAACACGGCTTCCGGAAACATCACTCCACAAGGACCCAAATTTTAAGGGTTGTTGAGTGCCAACAAACTGCCAGAATTTACCGAAGAAACAGCAGCGATTGCGTTATTTGGATACGACAAAATTTGGCATGATGGTTTGATATATAAGCTTAAATTTGCCTAAACTTACCATTCTGCATTACTACAGTAAATTTGTCAAACAATATTACACGAATTCAATAACAATATTGACTCGCGTATTTTTCGAGTCAAGACAAACGATACCACATCCAATCCCAGATCTATCCATTAAAAATTGCTAAACAAAATTATTATTCCCAACAATGTAATCGATGCATTACTCCAGATAGGAAATGGAAATTTATTAATAAATTATCAGAATCTAATGAAAAACAATCAAGGCTTTCATCAGAACCAAATCTATCGCTCTTAGCTGATAAATTTAACTTTCATTCGAAGATTACCTAATTATGCTTCCTCTGGTGTCCTTAATTAGTAATAATCAATTAAAAAGCCTAAAAATTTTTTCGAGATGTAATGTTCCAGGTTCTTTGAGATGTACTCAAAGTAGTACTCTCTCCCTGTACATTGCGCGCAGGGCGATTGTAGTGGAAGTTCCTGTACTCTGAGTGGATTTTCTGAAAAAACAGATTATCCGAATACATCATAATTTTTAGGATGTGTTAATAAGTCTATGGGATAGAGATTTATGGGGAAAAAAATAGTTAAATTTTCTTCCACCAGGTGAAAAAGTGTAACTTTTTTTATATTGAATTTCCATTTTCCTCGTGGACCATATAGCATACATACCAAGTTTCAATGGAATACGTCTTCTAGAGCGGTCGCTACATAGGTCGGAGTAGTGTCAGTACACTGACGGATGCTACATTAGTCTGGGCAGTGTCAGTATATTGAAACTACTCACAGACATGTAGAGCGCCCTCTTTCTGGAGAACGTATTCCTTCAAAATTTGGTATATATATACGCTATATGGACCATGGGGGAAAATGTGAAATGCAATTAAAAAGTGTGATTTTTTCCCCTGGTGGTCAAATTTGAACTATTTCTTTAATTTCATAAATCTCTCTTGCCCCCCCATGGGCCTCATTAAGATATCCTAGAAAAATGGCTGTATTCGGATAAGCAGTTTTTTTTTGGAAGAAACTACTCGGAGTACGCAAACTTTAAATAATCACCATGTACTTGTACTGTATGATTAATTCCTCGCTTCTGGTACTGCCGGAACTGATACACACACACACTGCACGTCAATTATCATCAATATATGATATCCATTAGTTCCTGTGGCTGTTATTCCCGGGATAAAGATGTACTTTCAGCCACATTTTCCTAATTTTTTTCGCTATCTTAGAGTTGGTGCGAGATGACTCTTAAATTGTCATCACCCCTGTTCTGTTATACAAACCATCTGGCTTCGATCAGTAAGTACTGCTTCAATGCACTACTACTACTAAACCAGACATGCACTTCGTCCATATTCCTCTGCGGAACTTCTAACGAATTGGTACATGTTGTAATGTGTGTGTATGTATAGTGACCTTCGGTGAAGTTTGCTTCTGTGTAATGCTTGTTATGGCTTCAATGCACTACTGCATTCAATCAAAGCGATGATGAAGTGGGGGGGGGGGAGTATGAGCTGTAGAAGTCCCATCTACGGCACCCCGATATACGAGTGAAGGTTCACAGTTCAAGAATCATCTTCGTCCAATTATATTGCAAATGCATTCGTTCTCAAGCATGTATGGGAAAATTCACCGCCACGAGAAATGAAAAAAAAAATTACCTAAAAACCAACAGTTTATCACAAGTGATAAAGAGTGATATTGATCAAGTGAGTGAATATGTGAGCGAGTGAGTGGACCAGAGGAGTTGGCGAACGAGCCAGCTAAGATAAGCTAGTGGGTGACCGCATAAGTGATTCACCTGCTCACTCACTTGCTTAGTCACTATAACTCCCTCACTTGCTCACATTCACTACAACTCCTTAACTTACTCACTCGCCTATTCATCCATTCACTAGCTCAGTCGCCACATCTCTTTTTAAATATCTCACTCACTAGTTTTTTTTTTCAACCGTTTCCAATCAATTCTATCGAACCGCCCTTTTTTTCGAGGCTAATTTGCATAGGAGAAATAATGCTTTGTGTGACTCCGTCGGTGGAATTAGCGGCACATCACGGTGATTTATTCCCAATTTTTCTACTTTGGTAATAATTTTTTTTCAATTGAAGTATTAGTTAGTAGGAATTTAAGGTACGCTCTTATTTAAAAAAAAACTTCAAATACATTAGGTCCATGCGATGAACTACTCAAAAGATGCCAACTGCACTCAAGAGGATGGAACACCTTTTGAAGAGTGCGGTTCACTTAATTGGTTTGAAATAGTTGCAGGCTTCTTGAGTGATCTTTAAACATGCCGTGGGTCTGCTTTGGAATTCTTTACGACCCACCCTCCAATGTATGTTAAACCCATGTCCCGCTGGACAATATGTAGTCCTCGAGATTGGGGCAGCCATCTGAAACCTAATTTTGTAAAAATGAACTAAACAGCACGTTTACGGATCGCTTAAGTGACCTGTAGCACAATTCCAGAGCATTTAAGCATCCAACAGCACAGTTCCAGAACACTTAAACGGCCCACAACACATCACTTGAGCTGCCTGGACACATTTCTAGATCACTTAAAGGACCCGCGGAACATATAGAGATCACTAAAGGGGCTCCGTGGAGCACTTATCAATAGGAAGAATGCTAGTTCAGGTGCCCACGAACTAGGTAAAGGTTTTTCTGGTTTTTGGCACATACTCAATACTCAATACAATACAATACAAATACAACGCCACAACAGGCAAATTGCCCAACGAGGTGGCTGACTTAAGAACATCATGGATCCCCGAGCCATGTTTTGGAGGCCCTGCCTACTACTGCTACACCACACATGCACCCCCCTCCCGCGGAACACCCAACGAATCGGTACATGCGGGAATGTGCGTGTACGTGTAGTGAAACCTGACGTGAAGTTTTTTTTGTTTCTCTGTAATGCTTGTAATGTGTAGTGCTGCCATCTGCCACCAGTTTTTCTAACTATGAGTGTAGTGTTATGATTGAATGATTTATCGTTGTAGGACTGTTGCTCTCTGTGGCGAGACTTTTTAACGGGGAGATCGGCTCGCATTTGCGCCTTGAAGTTGGGAGCCACAGAAAACCAACTTCAGCCGACCACCGATACGATAAACATGTCATAAGGAATATTTAATATTTTTATAAAGGGTAGTTCATGACGTAAGCATCATTCAACCCCTCCCTCCCCTACCGATGCTGACGTAATACTTGATCGACAATTAAGTCAATCGGTAGTAAATTGCCTATGGCGATAGATCGGTGTTGGCAGAAGGCAACTTCACGCGGCAAACGATATGAGCGACTACAACTGACATTTGTTCGAGTGACTAGAAGTTGCAGTCGTCCACGCAAGGCGGCTGTCCATGCGCTATTCAGTCGTGACTGTACGAGGGTTAAGTTTTGTGAATACGGAATAGGATACGATAATTATGAAAAACACGGTCCTTAAATTTATCATTTATTTTACCATTTTCGCCTGTAAATAGCCATCTCTCAACGCATTTCTGAGTAAATCTCACCAAATTGGTGGCAAACTTGGTGACAGCTCCAATAATTTGGCGATTTGATTTCGCCAAAAAGAATTTATGGGATCGCCAGAAAATGGTGGGGAACGTTCCCGGTTTCCTTACCTATTACAAAAGCGCCACCAAACGGCACCTGCTAGAGATAGAAGCCCTCCGCAATCATTGCCATAAACGTCATTCAGACTACATAGCATGTGTACGCCACATTTTGAAACACAGCATCCCATTTCCTTTCTTCTTATTTTGACATAGAATCTTGCTGATTGGCTCTTGATTGATCACCAAATACCGCATGGTGATTTGATGTGGGGGCGTAGAAATCGCCAATTATGAGTCCGATCATTTCTTTTCCGCACAACGATGACACTACTTCAACAAACACCAACTCCGGCTATACAGCAGCTCCTAGAGATAGAAGGCCTCTGCAGTGTTTGCCATAAACGTCATTCAGACTACCTGGCAAGTTTGCCACATTTTGAAACACAGCATCCTATTTTGTTTCTTCTTATTTTGGCGTAGAATCTTCCAGATTGGCTCACAAATACCGCATAGTGATTGGATGTGGGGCATAGAAACCACCAATTCTGGGACCGAACATTTCTTTTCCTCATAACGATGATACTGGCACGAGCAGGGAATTTTTTTTCCCTGAATATTCTGAGGGAAAATGAACTACTTACTGACGTCACAAGCAGACTGCGGAGGCCTTATATCTCTAGGAGGTGCTGGGCCATATCGCTATATTGCAATTTACTGCTATTAATGAGATGGGTTGGAAATGAAGGCACTGCGCCTATTGGAAGTCGCCTCAAGTTCATTAGGGGAAAATATCTTATTCTCCCTCGGGTTCGAGCCCAGGACCGTGACAGCAACCTGCACAGTGGTAGACGAGCATCTTACCACCGCGCCACTCGGGCGCTACAACGATGATGCTGGCACGAGCATGGGAATGTTCAGCACCCTGAATGTTCTGAGGGAAAAGGGACAACTTACTGATGTCACAGGCTGCGTGCGGAGGTGGATATATAGGATGCATATATAGCACCTCCTGTATCTAGGAGGTGCTGCCTCGGCACCAAAGCGGACCTATTAGCAGTTTGTTCGGTTTTTTTTTTGAAGTTGAGATTTCTTGTGTGTCAAGTGAGAGATGTCGCTTTCTGGGTGGCGTGTTTCGCCATTCGCTGCTTGTGAATAAGTGTAAAGAGCTGTTCTGTGAAATAAATCTGTGGTGTCGTTGGAATTGCTTCGTGCTTTGCCATTTCTAGTGCATACGACCCTAATTACGGGATACCACTAAATTTTGCCAAAAAACGAAATTTATTGCTTTAAATACAATATGCTAATTACTACTAAAATTGCTAAAAAGGGTGGAAATTAAACGGCTGCTGCAAATAGCAGCAGACACAAAATTTATTTCACGAAAAAATATTTAAAAATGATCTGATGACCATATTGTGAACAAACGGGTTCTCCTCCCACTCTTCCAAGTACACATGTGTCCCCCCAAGTCACTCTTTTGGCCACTTCCATGCTCACAAACGCTCCAAGTCATTCACGTGCTTGAATGCTGTTTTGATCATTAACGTGCTTGAACTGTGCTTTGGTCACACATGATTTTACACTCTTTAGGTCACTTGCATAATTACACAATCCCTATGAGGAATTTTTCACTCTTTTGATCGCTCACTGACATGGTTACTTGCTTTATAGGTCATTCTTTTGATCGTTTACACATGCTCTGTCATTTTTTTTGGCCATTCATATGCGTGCACTCGCTTTAGATCACCCTTTTTGTCGTTCATTTGGTTTCACGCTCTCTAAGCCACCCTTTCGGTCTTTCACGTGCTTGCACACGATCTAGGTTACTCACTGACCTTGTCCCTCTCTATGTAGGTCCCTCTTTTGTTCATTCACATGCTTGCTTACACCCTAAGTCACTCATTTTCTCACTCATGGGTTTGTAAGCTCTCTAAGTCACTCACTGACCTAATCCCTCACTGTCTCGGCAGAGGCGGGTCTATTTCGGGTTGTAAAATTTTTGCTGCCCTTCCCCCATTCTGCTAGTTTTCTTGGCTACTCATTCCTCAAATTTGCCGCCCCCCCTCTAAACTTGCCGCCCCGGGCTATAGCACGCTAAGCTCATTGAGAATGCCCCAACCAGTGTAGGCGTCTGTATTTAATCTTTTCCAGGATTTTTGGCGATTGTCTCCAACCTGCGTTACTACTTGTAAATTTGGCCTTTTCAATGTCCAGGTTACAGTGCGACACGAGTGAGTGAGCCAGCGAGAGAGGAATGACCGAGTGAGTCAGTAAATGATACAGTAGTTAGTGATAGTGTGATTAGTGTTGGTGAGTGAGCAAACTAGCGAGTGACTGAGCGAGCGAGCTGGAGTGAGTGACCACGTGAGTGAGTGCTATGGTGTGACCCAGTGGTAGACTGAATGATCTAGTGGATGAGTAAGTGAAAGAATGAGTGAACTAGTGAGTAAGGCGATTGAGTGTGTGACCTAGTTTGTGAGTTAGCGAGTGACAGTGTGAGCGACCAGGTTATTGATTATATTATATTTTTTTTCTCACTTTAAATTTCTTTCAAAATAAAACGTAGGCAATTTTAAAGACACGGCCGTAAGTTTTGACGTGAATAAGTTTTTTGTGTGCTTGTACTGACATAATTTCATTACGTCATTATCATTCGGCTTGATCTTTGGAATATCTAACCAACGACACCAATTTTATAATATTATTTTGATGATAATTAGTTTTGAAATTGAAATATACGTTGATAGAAAATTAAGGTACATTTATAATGTGAAAAAAAATTTATAAATTTCCAATGTCTGAATATTGAAGGGTGAACTCAATGTATAGTCCTCCTACCACGAGATGAGATTTGGCTACGGCACGTCACGTCAAACGATTCTATTTTATCCTAGAAGGACATGTCAATCGTGAAAGCTCAGTCACTGATGAACTTTTCCCGATGTGCAATCGTTTTACCAAAAAAAAAAATTGAATAAAATCATCCGACGTGACGTGACATGACGCAGCGAAAATTCATCTCGTGGTCGGCGGACTATACATAACCGTGCTCCAGAGCAGTGGTGCGCAAACCACGGTTCAATAATCTGGGAGGTCGCGAGAGATTCATTATTGTTTAAAAACATGTCAAAACACTAAAGAATGCCTTTATTCACCTGAGCTAATTACCATGCACCATACAATGTAAATTTTATCAAATTCTACTCGTACAATAATCAATATTATCGCAAGTTTCTGACGTGAATAAGTTTTTTGTGCCTTGAATCGCTTTTTTTTAGTAGGTACTGACATGGTTTCATTACGTCATTATCATTCAGTTTTGTCTTTCGAATAGCTAACAAACGATACCAGTGTCGTGTATTTTCGTTGTGAACTGCTCGGGACATAGAGGGAAAACAATTCAGTTGGGAATCGGGGCCGCGGGTCTGGTGCCCAGACGGGAAGAGATTTCGAAACCGGAGTGATATCATTGGGTGCAACCTGTGCCGTGTGCATCTGACGTAACATTGCTTTTGACGTGCGTTGCGTACTTTTTGAGATATGAACGTTTGAAGAATTTCGTCACGCAATGTTTTGCGAATGCTCACGGTATCGTCAGGTGATTCAAGGTATCCGAGTACCTTTCTTGTCACTTTTCTTTAAAATGGCACTAGAGTGAACTTTATTAACATTTTTTAATAGAACGTGTCTGGAAATACAAATACAACGCCACAACAGGCAAATTGCCCAACGAGGTGGCAGACTTAAGAACATCATGGATCCCCGAGCCATTTTTTGGAGGCCCTACCTACTACTGCTACACCACACATGCACCCCGCCTACACTCCCCCGCGGAACCCCCAACGAATCGGTACATGCGGGAATGTGCGTGTACTTGTGTAGTGAAACCTGACGTGAAGTTTTTTTGTTTCTCTGTAATGCTTGTTATGTGTAGTGCTGCCATCTGCCAGTTTTTCTAACTATGAGTGAACTGTTATGATTGAATGATTTATCGTTGTAGGACTGTGTGTGTAAATGTTGAAAACAGTGACAAATTTTGGTCTGCCTATGACATTATCTCTTAAAAAGTCGTTTTTATGTCAAATTTTAGGCAAAATTCACGTGATATTCACAACACGATTGCAAAAAATGTTGTTAATGAAATGCTTTGTGTGATTTTCACAGTACATTTAGCTAGTAATGTTGCAGGGTATGAAGCAAAATGTAAAGGATTGTATGATATGCTCATAAGTTAAACACAAATACGTTTATGTACGTGTGAATTTTTTGAAATTTCAGCCTACATTTCGTCTATAAAACACCGCAATTCGAAAAATATATGAGATAGACCTTAGATTTTGGTTCATAACCTCAACAATGTATAACAAAATATCACATTAAAATTATCGTAATGATGCAATGAATAGGCTTCTACAAATCATGGCACAAACTCAAGAAAAATGTCAAAAATAGCGTTCTTCGTAAAACACGTTTAAAGTCTTTATTCGCGTATTACTTGCATGTACGTAAAAACGCAACACTAAAGTGAACGTAACTTTGATTCTAAGCATCATATAAACTATCAATTCCAGGTAAAATTTAGTATTTAGTAAAAATTCCCAAGAGCTGGCCGCGTCACGAAACGATAAATGAAGGGTAAATTCTGTATGGAATGTTGAAAGAGAACGATTTTTTATACACAGGGTGTTCTGTTAATGGGACCGACAAACTCAGAGGGTTGTTAGTAAAGCCTCAAGGGGAACAAAAATTGCTACGGAACACGGTGTCGCGAACCACGTTGGGAGGGCGAAAACCGCGAAAAACGCGTGCGGGGGCTCAACGTCACGCTGGAACGACAAAAAAGTACAATAATAACTACAAAAATTATTTATTTGATCAATTATTACAAGAGCTGTTTGAAGTGGCGGAACGCTGACGTGATTGCACAGTCTGTCTACAACGACGGAAACATTCCCTGTCTGTCTAAACATTCCCGGACGCGATCGAAGATACCGGGTACGCTTTTATACGGACGATACTCGTGTAGCATTATTAACTGTATCAATGAGCATCATCTGTATAAAAGCATACCTGTTATCTTCGAGTGCGTCCGGCAATCGTTTTTGGTGTCCCGTTGTATTATAAATCATGGTCTATCCCACAGTTTCCCCAACCTTTCTTTGTTCCATCGCCCCCTTCTTCAGTAATTTTTTCTCCCATCGCCCCCAAAGCAATGTAACCCATAGAATCCTATGTTATACTCGTAGCTTCTACAACCCCCTCCTGGAACATTCCATTGCCCCCAGGGGGCGTTAAGACCCACGTTGGGAATCACTGTGGCCTATCCTATCCATCCCATTGAAAATTTATTGATTCATAGTGATTAATGATTCATTTAATGGCAATAGTGCAAAACATATAGATGTTATATCAAACACTTTCGAATTAAAAAAAAACTGATGAGGAATTAAAATAATAATAACAATAAACAAAAATATAAGGTGATGGAAAATGAAGGTGATTTTGAGCGAAATACATCCAAAATATATCGTTGTAGTGGTTTCGAAATATCCTCAAAAAATATCGTTGTGGAGGGATTTATCGTAGTAAAGGATATATCGTTGCATCGAGAGGTGTTAAACACAGATGATTCCAAACAAGATTCGAAAAAAAAAATCATTGTGTAGGGATTTATCGTTATATCGAGTATCATTATAGCGAGGTTCCACTGTAGTTATTTTGCCAGGGTGGTTCGAAACAAAGTTATCATCTCTGCGGGAACTCTATTAGTCTAGTAATCCATTTGAGGCCATTACACGCGACAAACAACACGAGCGATGTTACAACTGGTATTTAGTCGGACGACCAGGGGCTATTCCTTCTTTGAAACAGGGATCACAACTCCGGCCCATAACTATGGGCAGTTTACTACCGAGTGAGTTGTGTGTGTGTGCTTAACAGTCCAAGTGCATATCTAGAGTTGTGGCGGATTTTTCAATGCTGCCATCTGCATTTCGAATTATGAGTGAAGTGTAATGATAAGTTACCCAGGGGCTATACTACGGTCGTTCAATCACAGTGGCTCTTAAAGCGCTACTTGGTCGTGACTGTGCGGAAAAATGGGAGCGTTTACTTTCGTTAATCCGAATGAACACTTTGTATTATTAACATGTATATGTGTGTTGTGTCATCTGAAAAATTATTTGCTGGATACACAATTTTTCGGTGGAGTAAATTCATAATATAATTATATAATATTTTGTTGAGATTACAAATTTTTCTCACTCACAGCTTTCACTAAACCTTGCAGCAATGGTAATACGCGTGGCTTTCGGGTATTGCATCAACTCTTTTGTTACAGATGGTGCTGAGGAAAGATTTCAGCACCCTTTTAAGGTGCTGAATCTTAGAATTGTCCGCCTTTTAAGGAGGTTGATTTGCATAAAAGTCACGCTCTGCGACTGGGTCGTCAGAATCAGGGGCTGCAAAAACTTATTCTGAATATTTTATAGTTTTTGATAATAATAATATGCAATTAAGATAAGTTAACGGGTATTTAAGGTATATTTTTATATGAAAAAAAATTCCAAAAATTACTTATAAAACAAATGGTGAAAATAAACAATGTCTGCCAACCGTTCTCGAGTGAACGGGGCACCACTAAACGGGCGAATAGCAGAGAATCTCAATTCATGAAACAAATATTTACGGTCATAGAATGGGCGGTCGAATAGCAAAGACGGTGGAGAGTTTTTTCAGAGAGTGCTCAACAACACTTCACCAAAAGCAAATAGAGAATATTTTTCTGATAGATTTGCTGCAAGAAGTGCAATCAATCATTCGAGGGTGCAGGACATTGTAGTGTGGTAGGCCTTCCCATGGTGCGAATGGGTAACGCAAATTCTACCACAACTCATTCGATACCCGCTTAATCAATGTTTGGCGCAGCATAACCTTGATGGTCCTTGCACCAATACTAAACAAACTCTAATCCAATCCGAAAAGGTGCATATTCAACCTCAAATGCTCGATTGCATTTGTCACAGCAAATCTGTCGGAAAAATAAAGTGCTGCTGATGAACCTTAAATGGTTGATTCAACCGCACATTCTATGAATAAAAATACTTGCTTAGAAGTCTTCTATCGGCTTTTAAAGTTTGTCTCGTGAATTTAGAACCACACTGTATGCGTACTTTCTGTACATCTGGCACTAATTTAGGGTGGCCAGATGTCCCAGTGTTTCGCTATTAAATGCATTGACCTGAAAAAGGCTTTCGGAAACGCCTGTTTGTCCCGGTTCTTCCTTGTGCAATCGAAGCTGAAAGAAATAGAATTTTTTTCAATAATGTTTTTTTTGGACAGAACTATATTTAATTCTTATATTTTCTAGTTATATCTCTTATCTACCTTGTCTATTATATTTTCTCTCCTCCTTTTCCTTTTTCTAACGTGCGGTTAGGTTAGCGCAAGGTTACCATATTTATCACCGATTCGTCAGATAGAGATAATGCGATGTTCTTGATAAAACCTCGTTCGTAAGTGGTAAAGTGATGCGGGACTGCACCAGGATCATTTAAGTTATCTGTAAATGTGCTGCTTGGTTCATTTTTAGGTTTGAGACTGCAGGACACATCAGCTCCAAAGACTGCAGAGTTTCAATAATTTCAGAGAGAGTTAAAACAGAAAAAAAAATGATTTTTTTTTTCGTGGAAAAATTCGAGCTCAGTAACCTCGATCTGTGAGTACTTAGCAACTCACCTGACTTCTAGTGCACCGAATAACTAGAATACACGTACGCATAATATCGAATGTCGTCACTTCCTTGATTAAGAACGATTCTAGTGAAAACGAGGCTCTTCGAGTGCATCTTCGGGCATGGCTGCCTAATTGCCCACCTGCTCTGACACAGTTAAATCCCTCAACCGTTGTGCCGCCCCTTCAATTTGACCGGCGCCAATCTTGCTGCTACGCTCGAACCAACTAACGCCGTCGATGTAGAATCAGATCCTTTTTGTTCGTTTGTGAATAAAATAAGATTCGAATGGTTTAACATCATCAGATCCCACGTCCGAACGTTGAGACTAGCCTTTCAAAGTCAGGCGCTGTGATTCCATATTTCACGCGTGATTGCGGTCTTTTGGCGATCGAAATCACCCAAGCGTCTGCATGTCTATCATTTCAACATCTATATGCTAGCGTACAGAATTTAGCACTCGGATAATTCGCCAAGGAAGGAGTCCTAGCCACCTTGGCAAGGGTTAACTCCCTTGCTTTCAATGTCCGAAAAACATCCATGCGATTCACGCGGCTCGTCGGTCAAGTGGTTTCTCGTTAACAAATGAGAAACTGCGATCGTCGGCAGTTACATATAATTATTGAATTCATTACTGAAAGGCATATCCAACGACACACTCGTTTATGTAACGTATTTTTTTCCAGTTAAACAATAGATTTATAGCAACCATTATTTGAGTGTTTTTTGTAAGATCATTGATCATTCTTGTGCGCACCACGGTCATTTTCTGCACACGAGGGCTAATTAGACCGGGACGGACCTACAATTTAATGCCGATCCCGAACTGCAGGCTTGTTTCTTATACTCATCGACAGGTTGCTGCGCTAACCCCTCGATGGGGGAAACTCCCTCCAGTGGCAATTTTTTCTGCGGTCATGTCGCCGTTTCTGTTGTACCCCTGTGTCAGGAAAGTTTTCTGACAAGGGCGGACCGGGTATCGAATTCGCGACACCTCTAAACATCCTTTGGTACTTTAGGCGAGTATCTTATCGACCTGGGCTACCGCGCCCTATTTTGTAAGAAAAATGCACTTTCGTTAGTAAACAATGGCATTGAGAACTCGACTATTACATCAACAAAGAGAGATATTTATGTCCCTCTTCCAAAGTATGGATTTATTTATTTATTTACAATAACCCCAGAAGGCATGAAATGCACTTATACTGGAAGAAAAAAAAATAATAGTCAGTACGGGAAGCACTTCGCATACGGAGTCAGGTCGAAATCCCCAATAGCGGAAGCAAATCTTGCTGCATAGGGAAGACTGTTCCATATTCTTGCCACACGGCATCTATATCCGTGGAAAAAGCAATACCTTCTAGCCGTTGGTTTTCTTATTTGGAAGCGATGCCTACGTAGGTTAACTCGCCTGTCTATGATCTCAAAGAAAGGCTCTCTCGATGGTAGATAAACAATTTGGTGGACTAGTTTGTAGCACATCTTCAGATCTGCAGCGATTCTACGCCATTCCAGCGAGTGTAAACCCAGAAATTGAAGTCTCTGGCAATAAGATAGACCGCTCATGTCAGGTATTCGTTTAGTAAACGACCTCTGTGACTTTTCGAGGAGCTTTATGTCCTTGATTTTGTAAGGGCTCCATACTTGCGAACAGAACTCCAGAGTCGGGCGAACGTACACACAGAAAGCATATGACAACGTATGCGCATTACACTTACGGTATGCCGTACGTAACATATATGAAATTCTATTAGCTTTGCAGACTATGCCATGATAATGATCAGTGAAATCCAGAATGCGGCTCATTGCAATACCTAAATCCACGCATGTATCCAATTGCTGTAACGTTTCATTACCTAGTTGGTAATATCCAGGATCGGTGCGTCTACTTAAATGCATTGATCCACTTTTTGATGATGAAATAGGTAGCTTATACTGACAACTCCACTGGAAAAGTTGTTGGCATGCAATTCTTAAGCCCCTAGTGTTTTCCACTGGAGAGAATAACTTCACGTCATCAGCGAATTGCAATAGAGAGATGGGTGACACAGCATGAGTAATATCGTAAGTGTACAAAGTAAATAAGATCGGGCCTAACACCGATCCCTGGACAACTCCGCTTGGCACCTGACATTCTCTAGACATCACGCTGGCTACGCGAACTTGATGAACTCTGTCTGACAGCAGTTCTTGAATTATCCTCACAACTTTATCCGGAATCCCCATGCAAGCTAGCTTCCTCAATAGTAGCAATCTGTCTACTTTATCAAATGCCTTTTGGAAATCGACGTAAATTACATCAATTTCTTGTCCAGAGTCTATATGTCTATGTCACGAGTCCAGAGTATGTCCAGAGTCTATGTCACGGTAGATGCCCGGGGACCGGTAAAAAATATGTGTCGTACATACTTAACCCATTTGACCCACGGAGAGCCAAATATGGCCAACGACATCTAACCTAATTCTTTAAAAATGAATTAGCGGCACATTAACCAGATCATTAAAGTGACCCGCGGCATGTTCACAGATCTCTCAATCGACATGGACCACTGTTCCAGATCACTGTGAAGGCCCCCCCCCCCCCGCAGCACATTCCCAGATCACTTAAGAGAACAGCGGTAGAATTAAAGATCACTTGAGTGACCCGCGACTCAATCTCACTTCAATTAAGAGGGTAACGGCTACTCCCACTTCAATTAACAGGCCCGCCCGCGGATCACTCTTACTTCAACTAAATGGTCCGCTGCACACTTCCAGATGCCTCAAACAGCCCGTGACCAATTTGCAGATCACTTAAAGCAGAGTTTCTCAAAGTGCGCGTCGCGCCGAGATCGAGACATTCATTCGAGTGCCCTTTTATTCACTTGTATAAGTGAAAATATCTGCTTAACTATTCTGGGGAGCTGAGGGCGAATCGTGAATTGGGCAAGGGAGCTGCGGGTGACAAAAGTTAGAGAATCACTGAGGGGTCTCGTACCCTTTAAAATGATAAAAGCCAAGTTCGAGTACAGGGCTGTCGGACTCAATTGGACCTTGGGCCATTTGCGTCAAAATTATCTCTTTGGTGGGCCAACAATTACTGAAAATTAATAACTAAAAATGTGTTGATTACTAACAAAAATTTGGTAACTAGCAATTAAGATTTAATTATAGACATTAAACAAAAACTATTCAAATGGAATTGAAGGGAAGTGAAAGAAAAGAGTTATAAATAACCATAAAATTATTGCCAAAAATAGTTCAGAACATTCTCGTCTAAAAATGGCAACTTACTCATACATAATATTGCCATTGCATGGAAAGGTATGCTTTATTAGCTGATCTTTCCCTTGATATTGGATATTTGCCTTTGATATGTCCTGTAATATCAATTAAGAATGCTAGATATAGCACCCGCGTGTCTTAAAATTACTGATTTGGAAATGTGCCACGTATCAATCAATCGAAAAGAGCCTCGTTTCTCGTATGTGACCTGCAAATGTGCCGCTAAGTAAAGTAAGTGATGTGGAACTGCACCGCGATATGCTTAAGTGCTATCGACTTGCGTCGAGGATCGCTCAAGTGATCTACAAATATGCCGTTGGTCGCTTAATGATCTGGAAATGTGTCACCGGCTACTTGAGTGATGTAAAACTGCTGCTAAACCGGACATGCACCTCGTCCATATTTCTCTGCGGAACTTGTAACGAATTGGTACATGTTGGAATGTGTGTGTACGTGTAGTGAACCTTCCGTATGTGAAGTTTGTTTCTGTGTAATGCTTGTTATATGCAGTGCTGCCATCTGCAATAAATTTTTTTAAACTAGTTTTTCTTACAGTTGTTTTTCAAAGTTGTTTTGTGATGTGAAACTGCACCACGAGCTGTTTAAGTGCTCTGAAGCTGTGCCGCGTGTCAATCAAGCGATCTAGAAATGAGCCGCTAGCCACTTATGTGATCTGGGAATGTCCCATGGGTAACTTAAGTTAGATGCATCCATCAATTAACAACGCCTTGAAATCGGCAAAATATGTAAGGCGGGATGTGTCTGGTCTTATCGGTAACTTAAGTGATGCAGAACTGTACCGCGGCCAGCTCTTGATCTATGTTGCGGGTCACTCAAGTGATCTGTAAATATGCTGCTGGCTACTTGATGCCAAATTTAGATGTGATTATGATGTCTAGATCATAGTTTCCCAATCCTTTTGGGCCCCTTCTTCAAAAAAATGTTTCTCTTCTTCCCCCCAAATCCAACCCATAGGATCCTATACTAAACCCAAAGCTTCTATCATCCCTGGACCTTTCCATTGCCCTTCAGGGGCGGTATTGCCCAAGTAAAAGATATAAGGCGGGATGTATCTGGCCTTATCGGGTCACTTAATGATTTTTGAATGTGCCGTGGGTCACTTGAGAAATGTGAAATTGAACCAAACGGGTCCCTTAAGTGCTCTGAAACTGTGTCGCGAGCTACTTGAGTAATCTGTGCGAATGTGCCGCGGGTCACTTCCGTTATCTGTGAATGTGCCACTGGTCAGTTGAGTGATCATTAAATGTGCCGGTTAGCTAAATTTCACAAAATTGGGTTAGTTTTTAAGGCCAAGAGCCACATCAGATGACTTCAAAAGGCCACATTTGGCTCGCGGGTCATAAGTTGAGCAGGTATGTTCTCATACTTTTTGGCGTGGGGGGTCTATGCGTCATCAATTATGAGGGTCCCGTTCTTATCAAATTGTTTTCGACATAAACTCCTATGGAGAGGAAGTCTTCTAGAAAGAACAGCGATTCGTTTTTCACCATCGTTTCATAATCAGGGGCGTAAAAATCGACTTCTCCCCCCCCCCCCCCCAAATGCTGCTATAAAATTTCACCAGGTGGCTGATTATCTTGAGGAAAATCAATTCTGCGATGACTTATCGGGATATCAAAGACTTAAAATGCAATATCCTGCAAAGATGTGTTCAAGAAATGCAGAGGTTTCCATTCATGCAAATCAGAGATCTCCTCACTTCCCGGTGCAACTCATCACCGATAACCAGATCAATACCCAGATAAACTAATCTGAAGTTAACTCGACGAACCGTAAGTGCATAAATTATCGGCGATATCTGTTTGGAAATGCCACCTCTAATCCCGGACTGGTGTTTAGCGATACCTCGCGTATTGGACTGTGCGCGAGTAGAGAGAAAACCCGATTAGAATCATTGATTATCTCCGACGTCGATGATGTTTCGTGAAATTATCGATCGATTAATGCATTAAGGCGTGAAATGAGACAGGTTCCCGCAATTATTTATCGGCCGGAAAGCAATTGCGAAATCTTGTTAAAAGTCCCTTCGGATAATGACATCGAATTCGCGAAATGCTTTTTGATGCGAGTCCGCTTTTGGACATTATTACGGATGCGAAAAATATGCAAAAAAGTTTACAGATAACGTATTGACTGACGTTCATAATTTGGGATGAGAAACTAGGGACCCTATTATCTGGAAAAGTCCAAGTCAGCCGTACTATACAGCTCGTCCAGGCTTTCTGGGCACGCTTCCTTAGGGACACTTCACACTAAACTAATCTGAATCAATCGGAATCAAGATGAATCTGACTCACCACGATTTAGCTTAGTGCTCCAGACCGCAAATACGCCCAGGCTCAGTTCCGGTCTTCCAGGCGGCGGATCTATGAGGAGGGCCACTCCCCTACCCCCTAAGCGAAATGCTATAGCTCATGAAATTTTCGCAACTTCTGTATGATAATATTGCATTCAAAGAATTCGTTGAAAATCACCTGTATATCAACGTTTTTGATTAAACGACAAGTTCAAGAAAAGTTTGACCGAAAAATGACCGACGACTGAAAAAAGACAGGACGGAAGGGAAGCAGGAATGTCCTGGAAAATACGGGACAAACTGCAGGGCGTATGATCATTATATTCAGAGTGGCTAATTTTTAGTAATTTGTAAAATCCCCCCTCCCAACAGAGAATTCTAGATCTGTCCATGCCGCCTTCACACCAGTTGGATCCAGTTCAATGCGCCTTGATTCGTATTCGTAAATGATTCGGCAGGTCAGAATCAGTCTTAAATCGGCCTAGACTATAGCCTGCTTTCACCCATGTCAATATGTCCCCAGCTCTAAAAATCTCTTTTGCACACTTCTTCGATCACTCGCATGCTTGTAAATGCTCTGGGTCACTATTATGGTTGGTCACAGACCTGGTCACCCATGTCATTCTTTTGGTCAGTCACTGACCAGTTTCCCCGTGTCACTGTTTTTTGGCCAGTCACTGACCAGGTTCGCCGTGCCACTTTCTTGGCCATTCACTGACCCTTGCATTCTAGGTCACCAAATTCTTTGCCACTTTTATTTTTGGTCACTCACCGTACCCCTTACATGCAATGTCACACTTTTGGTACTTCACATGCTTGGAAATTCCCTTTGTCTCTGGCAGAGCCGGATTTACTGTTTTATAGTCTGCGGACTGTACAAATTCTGCTGCTCTTCTTCCATTCTACTAACTGTTTTTGATCACTCATCCCTCAAATTTGCCACCCCGCTGAACATGCTGCCCTGGGACATGGCCCGCTAAGCCTTTCTGTAAGTACGCATCGGTGATTGGATGTCATTTCTCCTACGAGGGTCGTTTGATGAGTAGTGTAAACAAAATGATTCTCCTTCCAATATAAGGAGTCATCAAAGTATTACGTCAGCATCGAAGGGAGGGTTTCGGGTTTGCTGACATTTGTTGAAAAGGAGGGCGTTTCGATGATGCTTACGTCATCAACTACCCTTTATGAAAATATTCTTAATGGCGTCTTATACGAGGTGTACCAAAAACGAGAAAAACCTTTCCCTGGTTTGTGGACACTTGAACTAACGTTCTCCCTAGCTATAAATTCTCTATTGAACCTCTTTAGCAATCTCTAAATGTCCCGCTGATTCTCCAATGTTCCCGCTGATCTGGAAATGTGTCCTGGCCGTCAAACCGGAAGATACCCAGGCCACATCGCCATGTGACAATATCGGATCATTGTTCTCACGGACTGGATATATATATATATATATATACCTCTGACAATTTATTCACAAAAAAGCGTACATCACAACTATAAAATCATAATCTAAGTATAAAATCAGTTGCGAGATCCCAATCTATGTGTCCGGGCCGCTCAAGCGTTCTAAAAATGAGTAGCGGGCCGCTTATGTGCTCTGGAACCGTGTCGCGTGTCACACAAACGATCTGTGAGTACGCCGCGGATCACTTAAACAATCTGCGAATGCCCAACGGGTAACTTGAGTGCAGAACTGCGCTGCGGGCCGCTAAAGTGGTCCAAAACTGTGCCACATAAGGTATATCTAAATTTGCCACAGACATCATAAATGTTCTGAAACTGTGTCGCGGGTCACTCAAGTGATCTGAAAACGCGCTGTTGTAATATTTAAACGGCCCCTAAAGGTCTTTCTCAAGCTATCTATCCGTTGTATTTAATGGGCACAATAGCAGCGATATGTTGGAAATATCAACCTCGTAACAGGAATTATCCAATTAGGAATAACATAATTATATATTGAATCCGGTCTCATCATGCCCGAAACTGTTATATCAGGGGTTCTTAACCATGGGTTTCTGATTCGAATATGGGTTATGGTTTTTAACTGGACTTATGGGTCGCACAAAAGGATTTCCGAGAGGGGGTCCCTCAAATCCACCAACAGCCGGGTACTCTTGAGATGTGGGCCCGACCCAGAGTTCATTCACAAGGGGCATCCAAGATGGGTGGTACAAATTCAATAAAAGCCAGGAATTCTTGAGCTATGGGTCATGCATGACTCAAACTTGATTCGCAGCGTGTTTGGAAAATTCACCACTGCTGGGAAAATTCACCGACTAACACTTCACCGCCCCCAGTTCAACATGAGTGAATGAACCAGTGAATGAATGATCAAGTGAGTGTATGAACAGCGAATGAATGATCAAGTGAGTGGATTAACCAGTGAATGAATGATCAAGTGAGTGAATGAACCAGTGAATGAATGACCGAGAGAGTGAATGAATGAAGGATGGATAGATAGAACCGCTCACAACCCCGGACTGATGCAAAGCACCTTACTTCCGTTACCTCAAAAGATGCAGAGTTGTGTCGGAAAAAGTTAGCAAAAGTTTATAGCGGTGCCCATCGACCTGCCCCGTACTCGCAAGTATCGAATCACTCGCGTAGTTATCCCCATGAAGACAGCCATCAACTCGATGCAATGTACAAGCCATTTGACTAAAATGGGTAGCTGAACCCAATGACTAAGGAGAAAAATTGCACGTGCGCCCAGTGGTTCATAAGCGCCCGAGTGGCGCGGTGGTAGGATGCTCGTCGGAGGTTGCTTCCACGGTCCCCACTGTTAGAATCGAGAGAGAATATAGATAGGGTATTTTTCTAACGAGCTTGAGGTGACCACCGATAGACAAGCGCCTTCATTTCCAACCCATCTCATTAATGGCAGTAAATTGCAATATAACGATGTGGCCAGAATCGGTGTTTGGTCAAGTAGTGACACATAAGGATTGGAGACCGCAGCCTGGGATTTCAAAGTAGTGTGGGAAAGACTTGTGACGCAATTAATAGGAAGAGGAAAATGGCATGTTGAAGTGGGAGAGATTTGTGAATGGTCTAAATACAGAATATATACGAAATATATATATACAACGCCTCCACTGTGACGGGAAACAAAGCCTCCGTCCTCACTGGTGGGCAGTTTTGCTTCCCTTTCCTTTTACAGAATATACAATATACACGCACAGGAAACACACAGAGCCTCCACTGCGTCGGAAATATTCAAACAGAGCCTGCGTTGACAGCGCTGCGCGATCACATTTGAATTACTCACATATATTTACATAATATATAAATTTCTCTTTTTATATGATAGGTGATACACATAAACATTACTATGTACAATACATATCGGGAAGAAATGCCATTATTAGCTCACAAAATATGCAAGGTTACAAAATTATTATCATACTAAAGTATGTCAGTGTATACAGGGTGATTCAGAAAAGGTGGGAAAAACGAGGTGATAGTACACAATCAATACAAACAATAGTCATCACGGAATGCATCGTGTAACATGAAACGGGCTCCAACGTTAAAACGGCATTCCTGTTGAAATTTATCGGGAGAAAACACACCATACATGCGAATGTAACCTGCAGAAGAAGAAACCGTATGTAATCTGCGTCAGTGCGCGGACGCCAGCCCTGTGAAGTTATTCCAGCGTGCAACCGCGTTCTAACAGTTGTGACGCATGGGATGTGTGTGCAGTTTTTTTATGTATTTCTTCTTTCTTACGTAGTTTAACTTCCGTTTACAGCTCCGTAAATGAAATGCATGTTCTGCTGTTTAAGTATTACTAAAGTGTGCCGTTATCCCGTACGTTACAACTGTTAGAACGGTTGCACGCTGGAATAACTTCACAGGGATGGCGTCCGCGCACTGTGACGCAGATTGCGATTGCATACGGTTTCTTTTTCTTTCCCAGGTTTACATTTGCATGTGCATGGTGTTCTTTTTCCTGCCGATAATTTTCAACAGGAATGCCGTTTCAACGTTTGCGGAGCGGTTGTTTTTTTTGTTTTATTTCGTGAAAAATGCCTCAAAATTACTGAAAAATCATGGGGGGAAAAAATGCCTGGAAATTAGTGAAAATCATGAAACAATGATTTATCACAGCGTTTCGCAATCTCCACGGGTCAGAGGTGGTCTACAGCGATGGTCTAGGTGGTCCGCAGGCAGACCTGACGAAATTATTCACCAGATATAACTGATATTAATAACATCCATAATGGGTTCAAATAAAATTACACTTTCGCATTCAAGTTCACCATACATCATTGAAGAGAATGCAGGAAAGGCGGTCTTAAATACCGAATACGGTACAATGCAAGATCAGCCATGTACATATAACCACAATGTCACTCAATATGCAGATCAATTGGAGTTAAATCAAGACTATAATTAAAGTAGCAGCAACTTCCTTTAAACGTTATAGGAAATTTTGTTTTACTATTTGTGAATCCGAGGGGGAAAAATACTGTTCGTACAATAATACAATATATACATTTTAGAAAATATCTTATTTCAAAAATATCATATAAAGTTTTTCAATGTACCTAGAACAAATTTATCATTTAACTTTTTTTTTTAAAATAAACTGTGGCAAATACAGTGAAATATGATACGCTATATTGTTTCTTAGAAAATGATCCAGAATATATATCTATTCCGAAAGTGAAGCCGACAGATGGTGCTCCAAGCAATTTCTTGCAGTTTCGTTATAGTGCCGGACTCGTGATGCGAGGATCCGGGTTCGAACCCCACAGTGGTGGTCGGCTGAAGTTGGTTTTCTGTGGTTCCCAACTTCAAGGCGGAAATGCGAGCCGATCTCCCCGTTAAAAAGTCTCGCCACAGAGAGCAACAGTCCTACGTCGGTAAATCATTCAACCATAACACTTCACTCATAGTTAGAAAAACTGGGGGCAGATGACAGCACTACACATAACAAGCATTACACAGAAACAAACTTTACGTCAGGTTGCACTACACGTACTCGCACATTGCCGCATGTACCGATTCGTTGGGGGGTTCGTTGGGGGGTTCCACGGGGGGGGGGCGGTGCATGTGTGGTGTAGCATTTCATTTCCATTTTTTCATTTCATTCCGTGCACCGCCCAGGCTCTATCGACCATTGTCAATTTTAGCCATTGCCCGGATGAGGGGCTGGGCGAGTGTGGTGTAGCATGTAGTAGGCAGGGCCTCCAAAAAATGGCTCGGGGATCCATGATGTTCTTAAGTCAGCCACCTTGTTGGGCAATTTGCCTGTTGTGGCATTATATTTGTATTTATTTGTGATATTTAAGTTTTGTAAAAATCCTATGAAAAACCAAGATACTCCTATCTAGAGCCCGGAAATTCAGGCAAAATTCCATAAAATGCCTTTTTTTGAACTTTTCCATAACTGCCTTTTTTGCTGTAAATGCCCATTTTAGCATAGTTTTAATTTTCTCAATGACTTTCAGAGGCTATAATATGCAAAACTTGGATATTTTGAGCATTGAGAACGAGAGAACTGTTTTTTTTTTTTTAAATTTCCCAACTCTAAGTATTAATTATCACCAGAAGCCCCCCCCCCCCCCCCCAATCTGTTTTCTAGCTGCATTTAAACGCAAATTAGTGATCAACTTGGTGTTGCCGTGCATTAACTTTGACCGGACGGTGTTAGGCGTGAGTGATTTTGTTTCAGATGAACGCAGCTCCTGTTAGAAAAGCAGAAGAAAATTAGAATTTTTTTCTGCTCATGCTTCACGTAACATGACTCGCTCAGGCATTCGACTGCATTGTATAATGTATAGCTGACAAGAGGTCATCAGTTGACGTCACGGCTCTCACGAGGCGGGGGTAGGAGCAGACAAGGCTCCCAAGTACACTGCAAAGTAACCATGGCTATTTATTTTACATACATGCTTAGCAATCGATTAAATTCACCAGAGTCGTCCTCACGGGGTGACAGATGGGGCAACACAGGGGCCCGAGTTATTTTTCAGCTACCTCGTTTGACATTTTGACTGTTGTGGTGTTTGTATATTGGTAATATTAAAAAGAAACATTGTTTAACAATAGAACAAAGTAGCTTTGTTTCACCTATAAAAATGATAATAATAATTATTCCACATAATACACCAAATAAACGAGAATTATTCGCACCTCGAAGGAGTCCCACAGATAATTTTCCCCTACGGGCTCCGCGTCTGGTAATGATTGCCTTGGAAGTGATCTAATATTGAAGGCCTGCTAACAGTTCATTTGGGCTTGAACTAAATTTAATTTGGATAGTAATGCAGTTATTACAAGACGCGGATTAAGTGCAACCAATTTTTCATCTTGTTTTTGAACCAACACATAATGCCATAGTTTTTAGTTATATTTCCTTCCTTCCATTAATTATAAATGCCTTTTTCAGTGCCCATTTTAGGCATTTTAGCAGCCTTTTTTTTAGTGCCGGTCTAGTTCGATCATTTTTTAGTGCCAAAACTTCCGAGGTCTAGTAATATCAAACCCATAACCGATCATCGTGTGTGAAACCATACGAGTAGGGGAAGACTACATTATTTTTGGTAAAATAATAACCTTGGTACATTATTTTTCTCCATTATTACATTTTCTCCTCGGTCATTTTTTCCTGAAAGTTTCAATAAATTCAATTTTAGTAACTTTATACTGTATGTGAAACAGGAATTTTAAATTACCCTTCCTTTCCCTTACTAATGTGGATTTTTGAAAAAGCAAAAATGTTCCAATGTACGTCAAGGGGTCTTGTACCTTGAAGCATGCACGCACTGTCGTACCTTGAAAATACAGGGTAAAATTACAATAAAATACAAATGTTACACGAAAAATGATATAAGTATTTTTATTTAGTAAAGCACTAGAGGGCAAATAAAGCGCTTACACTGGATAAAAACAAGACAAAATTTAGAAGGTGAAGCACTTTGTAAACGGAGCAAGGTCAAAGTCAGCAACGGTTGAAGCGAATCTTAAGTACGATGAGCACACAAGGTCTGATGGTAGTCTATTCCATATTCTGGCTGATCTGTATCTGAAGCTGTGGAAGAAGCAGTCTTTTCTGGCCATCGGGATCTGTATTCGATATGGGTTAACCTGGCGGGCAATGGCAACAAAAAATGGGACGCTCGATGGTAAATACATACCATGTTATGGACCATTTTGAAACACATTTTCAGGTCGGAAACAATTCTGTGCCATTCTAGGGAATGAAGATCAAGACCTCCAAGCCTCTCAGAGTAGGACAGTCCACCCAGACCTGGCAATCGTTTCGTAAAAGATCTTTGGGGCTTTTCTAAGAGCATTATGTCTTTGATCTTATATGGGCTCCAGACCTGTGAGCAAAACTCGAGAGAATAGGCCGGACATACACACAGAAAGCATATAGTAGGGTGAATGAATCATATTTACGGTAGGCCGTACGAAGCAAGTATGCAGATCTATTAGCCGTGCAAACCATTTCTCGATAATGATCGGCAAAATCCAGAGAACCGTTCATTAATATGCCCAAATCTGAGCAGATATCAAATTGCTGTAAAGGTCCATTGCATATCCAAAAATGGTAACGGTCAGCTTGTCTGCCCAGACGCAGTGAAGTAGAGATAGGTAGATTGTTTCGAGAACTCCACTGAAGAATCTGATGGCATGCATTTTATTAGCCCATGTTATTTTCATCTGTGGCAAACAGCTTTACATAATCTGCATATTGTAATGTGGGTATTGTTGAAACCACCTGGGGGCAATATCATATGTGAACACGGTAAACAGAGTCGGATCCAGCACCGAACCCTGAACCACTCCACTAGGAACCTGCCTTTGGCTGCAGGTAATGCTCGCAATTCGCACACTGCGAACCCCATATGACAGTAGGACACACCCTGGAATGTCCGGACCACCTTGTCGGGAATTCCCAATCCAGCTAAATTTCTTAGAAGAAGCAGCCTGTTCACCTTATCATGGAAATCTATATATATAACGCCAATCTCGTGGCCCGACTCGATACCACTGGGTCCAGATATCATGGCAGAGTAATTGCTGAATCAGCAGCGAGCGTCCTAGAATAAAGCCAAATTGTGACCATCTCAGCAACAAAAGTCAGCAACCGGTTAACAATGCACTTTTCGAAGATTTTACTGGCGCGATATCGGTTAAAGAAATAATGCGATAGTTATTCGGGTCAGCTCTAGAACCTTTTTTCTTGTAAATCGGACAGACGACCACGCAATTCCAAGAACGTGGAAAGGTGCCGTGTTCGTAAAAAAAATATTTCCCAACCTCCAGGCGCGAATGCAAGCCGATCTCCCCAATAAAAGGTCTCGCTGCAGAGAGCAACAGGCCTACAACGGTAAAATCTTCAAACATCGCACTTCATTTATAGTTTGAAAAATATGCGGTAGATGGCAACACTATAAAAAAGCATTACACAGAAACGAGCTTCACGTTAGGTTCACAACACGGACACGTACATTCCAACATGTACCAGTTCGTTAGAAGTTCCGCAGTGGAATATGGACGAGGTACATGTGTGGTTTTAGTAGTCGTAAAAATGAGAATATATAGCTGAGAAGAGAAGCTATCGGATCTTAGTATCCGGGTATTATCCGGGACTATTAACTAATATAAGTACTTTTTTTAAGTATAAATCATATATTGCAATATAAAATATCAAAATGAAGATATGATTATCAGTATGTACGTTACGGTAAAAATGTGATAAATTGGCTATTATACATACTAACCGGTTATTATGCGTGCTCATCAAATCGTCTTGGTCAATTTGATAAATTTATCATTTTCACCGGCGAATATGCCTAATACTCAAGCGTCGTTTATTAAATTTGATAGATACTGAAAATATTATCACTTTTAACGAAGATTATGTATAATAACCAAGTTTAGTTGATAATTTGAAAAATACTTGAAATTTATCGTATTTATCTGTGACTACACATAATATCCTAGTGTAATTGGTGAATTTGATAAACGTGAAAAAGAATCCAAACGTATATAGTATGTGCGATGAATACAGTCGGACCCCGATGTAACGATTACAAATTTTGCGATTGTAGTCCGATGTAATGATACATGTATGAATTACTATGTATAGTTTATATCATATAGTACGATTTACCACGATTACCAACGACGCGATGCTTGGGTATTATGAATAATAGCCGGCAAAAGTGATTAATTTAGCAAACTTACCAATATTTGGCAAGTATGCATAATAACCGGTGTATATATATGGTCACCAGAGGCAGATTTACGGCCCTGCAAAAATAAGAAAGGAAAATAATAATAAAATAAAATAAATGAAAAATATAAGTAATTGATTTTATTCATTTCTAATTACGTAAATTGAAACCGAGCCCAATAAATGAATTTTGAAACAGTGATTTCTGGTCACAAAAGGGGGAGTCACGGCTCAAAATGTTTCGGAAGCACCTGCCATAGACAAAGAGCTGAAACCACGTTACATTGTAAGCTCTCGAACTCCAAATACGTGAACCAGAAAGCAATACTGTCAACACTGTTTCAAGCGTTACAAGGTTTACTATGGTCAAGTGGCTACTTGGCCTCATAATATATAATTATTATATTGATTTATTTAACGAATTATTCGTCAGATATATCTTGAAATAGTGAGCCTCAAACGGTGTGCTGTGTAGATATATATATATACTAGGGGGGCTCTGCCCCCCTGCCGCCTTTGGCGGCCAACCCCCCCCCCCCAGACTTCTCTCCCGGACATATCTTGTTTATTTCGTCCCACTTCATCAGCGTGCTATGAAAAAGGGGAAAGGGACGTGTGAAAGCACCAGCCTACTGAAGAAGCGAATTTTAATGAAAATAATAATAAAGCAACAAAAAACAAATAAGATTCATCAAGTATCCCCAGAAAACTTCCCCATGGGGGTCCCCAGATTCAATTCGCTGAATTTCAGTGGGGCCCCACACTGGATATATCTTGGGCTACCGATGTGTTGCAAATTTTACAATGTTAAACCACAAAAATCAATGAGATACATTCAGGGGCACCGAATTACAACCTGCCAACATTTCCATGAAGCCCTGACCTGCAAGCTTGTCGGACACCAATTTTACAGCGAATAAAATCCAGGGCCCCACATCCAGTAGCGGGGACACAATACTCAGATTTTTAGTGGGGCCCCAGACTGGCTATATCTCGGGTTTTGGCTGTGGCAAATTCTACAACAGAAAAGAATGAGATTCATCCAGGACCCCCAAAATCAAACCTGTAAACATGAGGCCCCCCGACTTGGAAGCTTGTCGGTCATCCCCCGGTGCGAGTGCCATGAAAAATTTTCATTTGTATTCGTTTTACCAACGAATAAAATCCAGGGCCCCCAAACAATTACCCGGGACACCAATTCGCATACTTTTGGTGGGGCCCCAGACTGGCTTTATCTCGGGCTTCCGCTGTTGCAAATTCTACAACAGAAAAGAATGAGATTCATCCAGGGCCCCCAAAATGGAACCTGTAAACATGGGGCCCCCGACTTGGAAGCTTGTCGGTCATCCCCCGGAGCGAGTGCCATGAAAAATTTTCATTTGTATTCGTTTTACCAACGAATAAAATCCAGGGCCCCCAACCAATTACCCGGGACACCAATTCGCATACTTTTGGTGGGGCCCCAGACTGGCTTTATCTCGGGCTTCGGCTGTTGCAAATTCTACAACAGAAAAGAATGAGATTCATCCAGGGCCCCCAAAATCAAACCTGTAAACATGAGGCCCCCCGACTTGGAAGCTTGTCGGTCATCCCCCGGTGCGAGTGCCATGAAAAATTTTCATTTGTATTCGTTTTACCAACGAATAAAATCCAGGGCCCCAAAATGAAACCTGTAAACATGGGGCCCCCGACTTGGAAGCTTGTCGGTCATCCCCCGGTGCGAGTGCCATGAAAATTTTTTATTTGTATTCGTTTTACCAACGAATAAAATCCAGGGCCCCCAAACAATTACCCGGGACACCAATTCGCATACTTTTGGTGGGGCCCCAGACTGGCTTTATCTCGGGCTTCCGCTGTTGCAAATTCTACAACAGAAAAGAATGAGATTCATCCAGGGCCCCCAAAATGGAACCTGTAAACATGGGGCCCCCGACTTGGAAGCTTGTCGGTCATCCCCCGGAGCGAGTGCCATGAAAAATTTTCATTTGTATTCGTTTTACCAATGAATAAAATCCAGGGCCCCCAACCAATTACCCGGGACACCAATTCGCATACTTTTGGTGGGGCCCCAGACTGGCTTTATCTCGGGCTTCGGCTGTTGCAAATTCTACAACAGAAAAGAATGAGATTCATCCAGGGCCCCCAAAATGAAACCTGTAAACATAGGGCCCCCGACTTGGAAGCTTGTCGGTCATCCCCCGGAGCGAGTGCCATGAAAAATTTTCATTTGTATTCGTTTTACCAACGAATAAAATCCAGGGCCCCCAAAATGAAACCTGTAAACATAGAGCCCCCGACTTGGAAGCTTGTCGGTCATCCCACGGAGCGAATACCATGAAAAATTTTCATTTGTATTCGTTTTACCAACGAATAAAATCCAGGGCCCCCAACCAATTACCCGGGACACCAATTCGCATACTTTTGGTGGGGCCCCAGACTGGCTTTATCTCGGGCTTCCGCTGTTGCAAATTCTACAACAGAAAAGAATGAGATTCATCCAGGGCCCCCAAAATGGAACCTGTAAACATGGGGCCCCCGACTTGGAAGCTTGTCGGTCATCCCCCGGAGCGAGTGCCATGAAAAATTTTCATTTGTATTCGTTTTACCAACGAATAAAATCCAGGGCCCCCAACCAATTACCCGGGACACCAATTCGCATACTTTTGGTGGGGCCCCAGACTGGCTTTATCTCGGGCTTCGGCTGTTGCAAATTCTACAACAGAAAAGAATGAGATTCATCCAGGGCCCCCAAAATGAAACCTGTAAACATAGGGCCCCCGACTTGGAAGCTTGTCGGTCATCCCCCGGAGCGAGTGCCATGAAAAATTTTCATTTGTATTCGTTTTACCAACGAATAAAATCCAGGGCCCCCAAAATGAAACCTGTAAACATAGAGCCCCCGACTTGGAAGCTTGTCGGTCATCCCACGGAGCGAATACCATGAAAAATTTTCATTTGTATTCGTTTTACCAACGAATAAAATCCCGGACCCCCCAACCAATTACCCGGGACACCAATTCGCATACTTTTGGTGGGGCCCCAGACTGCATATATCTTTTGCTTCCGCTATCGAAATTTTTCAACGTTAAAGCCGCAAGAAAACAATGAGATCCACCAAGGGCCCCTTCAAATGAAAACTTTTTACTTATACGTGAAATCTTCCCCGGGTACCCCGACCCTGTGTTGGGAGCACTGCTGTTGTGTGTGTATATTATACATATATATACCTCTCGGCATGGACCTCCCCCCCCCCCCCACAAAGGAAGGGCTGACAGGGGCCACAACGATTCTTATCACTTTTTGATTTTTCACACTATAAATTAATCACAGAAGGGCCCCTGAAAATCTGGTTTGGGGGTTCGAAATCTAAATTCCAGCCTAAGGGCTCTGCTGTAGGATGTAGGAGCCTCTTGGTACATGCACATAACATGGTCCCGATGGGTCAAATGGGTCCCGATATGTGAATATCGACCCAATATCGATATATATGATATCATATCGATATATGAATATGAATGTACGATATATGAATGTGAATATCGATATATGAATCGAACCCACTTCCGTAACAGATTTCCGTCACTCAAAAATTTCACCCACTTCCGTCACTCGGTTGCTTAGCAACAGGCCCTTTTCGAGTTTGTTTGTGATTTTATATTATAGAATAGATATATATGGCAAAGTTTTAGCCAAAATTCATAATAATAGGGCTTTCAAACAGTTTACGGTATTTTAAGGTACTGCCGATGCTCCTTAAGATCGGACTGATTACTCTGTAGTGAAATGTTCAAAATGTTGAACGCATTTCCGAGGGCACCACGCCGTGAAAATTTCCGAAATTCTTGCATTAGAATCCACAAGTGTGCGGAAAATTGATCGCCAACAATTCACCGACGTGAGAATCCATCACTCGAAAAATTAACGGAGAAACAATTAATTCATCGGTAAAGTGACGTAGTGCGTGAGTGGATGAGCAGGTGAGTGAGCCAGTGAAAAATCGAGTGAGTGTGTAAGTGAGGGAGTGAATGTGTTGTGAGCAAATGAGCGAGTGAGTTAGTCGCTCACCCGGTCACTAACTTGGTCATTCATACAGCCATTCCGTTGCTCATGCTGTTATAAGCGGTCACTCACCACATTTGACATAGGCAATATGAGAGGAGTTTTATTATTGGGATGGACCTGGTACGCCCATGACATTATAAAGAACCAGATTTGCGTTACATGCATTCTTAATACTTGAGTTACTTTCCTAGAATAGAGAGAAATATCTGGATCTTGGTATGAGGAAAGTGTTAGTCTGTTTTCAACGGGAATGCTACCAGCCTGCTATGTCGAAATTTAGAGAAGAATGCTTCTCTGTTTTCGACACAAAAAATCATGGTGTCTGGGTACGAAACTTTTGTTCAACGGCACAAGAACCCGACCATCCCATATGACACATTTCTGCTCTTTGGAATTATTAGGGCTTATACGTAGCCTATATGTATATATCTCGGCATCACTTCGAAAAAGTTTCATAATTGTGAGTATAACACCACAAATCTGTGGTGTTTGGTCAGAACATAACTCTAAAATCCCATTTTTGAGATATAAGCATTTTCATTGCCATTTAAAAATCAAAAATAAAGCATACACATGAATACAATCATACATCAGCATGTCGTTTAGCCGTACGCACGCACGCATTTGTGCATTTATCTCACTTCTAATTAGTTATAATTAGCAAGACTTGCTACTCGTTCAAAAAGCTATTTCTTGGAGATATCATGTTCTGACCAAACACTACAGAAATGTGCATTCAGCAGCTACAAATACAGATATCACAAAATGGCAACATGCTCAACGAGGTGGAAATGGTGTGGGAACGCAATTGGGTTAAAAGAAAAATGCCCATAACAAACGTTTGAGAGCAATAGTGTGTACGAAAAGGCAGTGTGAAATGAACGAAGTGCTAATTATTTTATCATAGAAATAATGAATGTAAATATTCTGTCAAACAGGTCTGACGTGGGAAATGATGGCTTGAATAGAACATCGATTTATTATACAGTAATTTTTCCCGTCGCGGGCCGCACAAGACCACCTCACGGGCCAACTGTAGGCCGTCCCCGTACTACTTGAATATGTTTCGTTCACTATGTTAATTATGAGTACACACGGGTAAATCGTTGGCAATTTCAATCGTGTGCGAAACTGCTACATTTTAAAGGAGAGACCTCAAACACCCAATATTTATAATATTTAAATACATAAAATTATTTATACCTTAAATATAATTTAAATTTTACGTGATTTGCATAAAATGTCTACGTAAATATTAAATTAAATTTTAATTGTTGAATCATCTGAAATTACAAATTCTAACTTTTTTTAGTCAATTTTTTACACTATTATAAACTAGATGGCGCTGTAACATTTTGGATGTTGATTTCACCCCCTCTCCCCGTTTTTTCAGTTTAAATATTATGCAACTATTGAGCCTAATGGGCTACGGTCATGCTCAATGACCATGCGTAGGACAGACGCGATTTTACCTCTTGTGGTGGGGGGGGGGGCTACGCGAATTCTTCCGCCCTGCTTACATTCTAGTCTACTTTTCCTTGTGTGATTTAATTATTCCTCAATTAAAAGAGAAATTATCCAAAGAGAAATTCCAAATCAAGAGAAATTATCAAAATAATTATTACCTTCATAGCTGATGATATTTGCAGCCCTGGCCCGTGTTTCGTCCCCCCACTTCTATAAATACTTGTCTTCTTTTTTTTAATCAATGCTTGATCCGGTTCCTCGCTCTCCAGATCACTTTGGTCACTCCCGCGCTTGAACTATCTCGCGGAGACACCCGTATTCACACACTCTGTAGCAGAGGTCTTCAACCTGTTTCCCGTCGCGAGCACTTCCTGTATCCGTCATCAAAAGAAGAGCACCCTTACGGCAAGTTTAAAATGTGAATGCAAGAAGTCAGGATGATTTCGATCCTTGAATACAATTTTTACAAGGTGTTTTAATTGGAACGTTGATCAAGTGCTCGCGAGCACGAAATCAAATACGAGCATCGAGCACTCTGGGTACTTAAGTAAGCACCGTGGTGGTCCCGAGTAATGGGTTGGAGATCCATAGATCAATCCCGCAATAACACGCTCTCTAGGATACTCCTATACTCAACCCTCTCTACGTCTCTCCCACATTCATCCCCCATATCACTCTGTTGGTCACATTAACTTGGTTCCTCGCACTCTAGATCACTGTTTTGGTCATTCACATACTACTGCACACCCTAGGTAGCAGTTCTATTCAGTCACATGCTTGCAAACACACACACACACTAGGTCACAGTTTTGACCACTCACATGCTTGCGCACACTGTAGGCCACTGTTTTGGTCACGAATCGACTTGGTCACTCTTTTGGGTATCCATTGATCTGGCCTCACTCTCTAAAACACTCTTTTGTTCCCCTCACAGATCTGGCCGCTAGCAGTCTAGGTCAATGTTTTGGTCACTCTCATGCTTGCAAAATTTGTAGGTCACTCTTCCGGTCGCTTGCAGAAATAGTCCCTCGCTCTACAAGTCTCTCGTTCTAGTCACTCACTGACCTGGTTGCTCACTCTCTGAAACACTTGTTTGGTCTCTTATTGACCTGGCCTCTAGCTGCCTAGGTGAATCTTTCGGTCACTCTCATGCTGTTAAAATCTTTAGGACACTGTTGGTCATTCGCTGACATGGTCCTTCATTGCATAAATCAATGTTTTGAGCCCCAAATGCTTGCACACACAGGTCATTCTAGGTCACTTTTTTGGTAGTTCACCGAACTAGTCCCTCGCCCTCTAACTCACACTTTTGTTCACTCTCATTTGTTCACTCCCCGTCCAGCGCTGGACGGGGGATTTGTTTCTTCGTTTCCCGTCGCTGTATATATATTTCCTATACATTGTGTATTTACACCATTCTCAAATCTCTCCCACTTCAACATACCAGCTGCTTCTTTCTTGCCCACGAGTCTTTTCCACACTTCTTTCTCAATCCCAGGCTGCGGTCTCCGGTCCTTATGTGCCACTGGGCGCACGTGCAATTTTTCTCCCTAATCATTGGGTGCAGCTGTACATTTTAGTCAAATGGCTTGTACGTTGCATCGAGTTGATGACTGTCTTCATGGAGGAGAACGACGCGTGTGATTGGAAACCTTCGAGCACGGAACCACTGCTATAAATCTTTAACTTTTCCGACACAACTCTGCCTCTTTTGAGGTAACGAAAGTAAGGTGCTTTGCATCAGTCCGGGGTTTTGAGCGCTTCTATCTACTTCACCAAACGCCAACTCTGGCCATATCGCTATATTGCAATTTACTGCCATTAGTGAGATGGGTTGGAAGCGAAGGCGCTGTCTATCGGTGGTCGCATCGAGTTCGTTAGGGAAAATATCTTATCTATATCCTCCCTTGGGTTCGAACCCGGGACCCAGACAACAACCTTCACGATGGTAGACGAGTATCTTACCACCATGCCACTCGGGCACAGCGCTTCTATCTATCACATTCCAGTATAACTTTCTGCAAATTTGCCTCTCATTCGAACTTGCCGCGCTGGCTATATAGTCTTCTAAGCCCTCACCCGGAAATATGCATCTGGATAAAGAATTGACTCTCATTATTTATCTAATGCTCAATTATCCGACGCTACCGTATTCTTTTCTGGTGCACAAAATCAATGATCATTGATCATTTTTGTCGCACCACGGTCATTTTCTGCACACGAGGGCTAATTAGACCGGGACCTACAATTTATTGCCGATTCCGGCAGCCTTTGCTATACTCGCCGAGAGGTTGGTGCGCTAATCCCTCGATGTGGGACTCCCTGCGGTAGCAATTTTTTTTTCCTGTGGCCATGTCGCCTTTTCTGTTGTACCCCTGTGTCAGGAAAGTTCTCTGACAAGGACGAACCGGGCATCAAACTCGCGACGGCTCTAAAAATCCTTTGGTACTTTAGGCGAGTATCTTATCGACCATTCAGCTAATGGCCTCCAGGCGGCGGCAGTAGAGATTCATGATGAATTTTTTTGCTCTTCTAAGATACGTGAAACCGACAGAATTTCTGGATATTATGCCGAGGTGAACAGGGCAAAAAAAAAGCGTCATTCCTCTCCATCGGTGAATCGTATGCAAGAGGTCCTGCGTTCGATTCCCGGTGGAGAGAAAAATGACACTTTCTTTTCCCGTTCACCTCGGCATAGTATCCAGAAATTCCGTCGACTTCATGTATCTTAACAAGAGCAAAAACGCATCATCCATCTTTGGTGTCGCCGAAAATTTCATTCCCCTTTCAAGTAAGCGCGTATTTGAAAAGTGAAATTAGGTCTAAGTTTTAAAGAACGCAATGTGACAACTCCGACATCATTACGGAATGTCCCGCTTTCTTCATGTTGTGTGTGTGTGTGTGTGTACGTATACATGAAAGTATTTATATTATTCCTACGAAGAAACAGCTGTATCTGACACTGGACAGACGCCAAGATATGGCGTTTCAACATGAAAAATGGCTTCTCCGTTTTTTTTCTATATTTTTATCGGACCGACGCAAAAATATTTCTGGCAGTGACGCAAATCTTGGACCAGGACTTTATTTCATTTTCCCGAACGGAGTCATAAATTTCATGAATAAAATTTCTATAAACTTCCCGCCGAGGAATCGTCGCATAATGGCAGTTGTAACATGGCTGACTTCCCTAGATGTGGCGCGGGGCCGTCCATCATAAAAGTCTCGAAAGTTAAGCTTCTGGAAATTGTTTGAAGCAGATAACGGGGGGCTTTTCGGTAAATCGCCCTATAATTTGAAATCATAAATTTTATTATTGTAAGATTTACCTAAGTGGGGGTCATTCAAGTATTACGTCCGCATCGATGGGGGGAAGGGAGATTCGGGTTTGCTGACTTTTGACGAACGGGGGAGGGGGTAATGGATGATGCTTACGTCATCGACAACCGTTTATCAAAATATGAAATATTCTTAATGGCATCTTATTCGGTGTTTCTTAAAAACGGGGGAAAACCTTTCGCTAGTTTCTGGGCACCTGAACTAACATTCAGTGACAGGGCAAGTGGGGGCGAGTGAGTAACCGTAGGAGAGATTGAGCGAGTGAGTGAGTAACAGAATGAGTGAGACCGAGTAACTAACTAGCTCAGCCACTCGTACGGTTACTCGCCCGGCCACTAATAGGTTATTCGCTAGCTTAATCCATCGGTCACTTTTCCGCGAACTGGAAAAGTGACGAGTTGTTGGCATCTTACTCGGTGTGCCAAAAACGAGAAAAACCTTTCGTGGGCACATGAACCTATTGTTATAGGTTTATACATTGTTATTGTTATACATTCGCCCCCTATTGTTAATATGTCCTCTATAAAGCCACTTCAGTGATCTCTAAATGTTTCTCGGATCACACTAAGTGATCTGGAAATGTGTCCGGGCCGCTTAAGTGCCATGGAACTGTGCCTTGCGCCACTCAAGTGATCCGTAATTATGAAGAGGGGAACTCGTAATTACTAAAATTACTAATCTGGGAATGTGCCACGCGGGTAACTTGAGTGGTGTAAAACTGCACTGGGGGGGGGGGGGGGCTCAAGTGTTCTAAAATTGTGCCACATGTCACTCAAGGGATCTGTAAATTTGCCACGGACCGCTAAAGTGTTCTGGAACCGTGTAGCGGCTCACTTAAATGATTTGTGAATGTGCCACGGGCCGCGTAAATGCTCTGGAATTATGTCACGGGTCCTTTAAGTGATCTCTAAATGCGCCGTTTAGTTCATTTTTACGAAATTATATTTGAGGTGACGGGACACATTCAGTCTGCGGGTCATGGGTTTAGCATGTATGCCTTAGGGGATGGATCGCAATGAATTTCTTAAGGGGGGTTCTCGTACCTTTTAACATGATGAAAAACTATGTCCTAATAGAAATATCATTAAAAATGGTATTTATAAGGATTGATTTGTTTCAAATTTTTTACACATGTTCTTGGTTGCATGTGCTATCCTATGCTGGTACAGAGCTTTACATATTTCAAAATACTTAATTTTTTGGAAATTTTAAAAAAAAAAGTGCATTAAAAACATCTTGCGCGCATGATGAAATACCATGACATCAATGTAATTGAATAAAAATTGATTAAAAATAGAAGGAAACTGTTCAATTCGTGAAATGAAGCAAAAGGTTGAGATTTTCATTGACTCAATCTTATTTAAAATGAAATTTTAGTTTTAAAAATTTTGGAATTTAAAATCTGAAAAAAAAAAATCGGAGCAAAACATCCTTGTGCGGGTGTTACGCAATGAACTCTTCTGCTTATGAAACGCATGTCAAGTCCTTTTCGACGTTATACAATAGCGCCATCTTTTGAGTAAACGTAACTGTTCAGATTTTTTTTAAATTATGAAAAATAAAATCTTAGGCGTTTCTAAGCATATCTATGAAATCCGCACCTTTGTATTGCGCATATTTAAAAAGTTATTGAGTTTTCAAAAAGTCTTGTGACTTTTGGATCACCCTGTATATATGTGTGACCACAGAAAAGACCTCGTTTAAATTCTGTGAATTTTCATCAATTCTTAAAATATTTTTTTTCCTTTATTCTGAAATTTTTATGAATTCTGGAATTTTCACCAATTCTGGAATTATTTCTATCATAATATTCTGAATTTTCATGAGAACTGGAATTATTTCTTACATTCATAACGAATTCACATGATTTTCATTTTCTGAATTTTCGATTCCCCTCTCTCACAGCATCAAATTAAGGCTGAGGGGCCCCGAAATATTATTTTATTTCAAGGCTTCTCTAGCCCCCGTTATTATTTGCGCCCCTCGCCCAGCGTCATGTAAGGGGGCGGCCCTGTACATAACATACACTTCCCGAATCACTTGGGGGGTAATGATATATTCGAACTCGACTGTACTTCCCTTCTGATATATATTTTCTTCTTTAGCACTTAAACTGATTACTGATTCCGATTGATGCATGATCCAAGGGATATCAAGAAAGTTCCAGTCATATCTAGCGTTAACATCTTCCACAGCCGGGACCTCATTCTCGGTGACACAGGAAGTCCCCCGTAAAACATCTCTGATATCCACTATGGACAAAAAAAAAAGAAATGATGGAAGAGCCTAAGGAGAAACAATTGAAATCAAAGGCCAAGAAAAGTCCCATTATCGAAGATAAATATCAGCCTGCAACACATCATCAACAAAACCTCCCGAAAATAAAACTAAGAAGTATGCTTCTATAAGCGTGCTCTGTTATTTCTGCGGTTCCCAACTTCGAGGCGCGAATGGGAGCCGATCTGCCCGTTAAGAAAGTCTCACCTCAGAGAGCAACAGGCCTACAACATTACGATTATTCGTTGAGGCAAAAACTCATAGTTAAAAAAAATTGATTGCAGATGGCAGCACTACACATATAACAAGCATTACACAGAAACAAACTTCACGGAAGGTTCACTATACATATTCACACACACACACACATTCCAACCTGTACCAATTCGTTAGAAGTTCCGCAGAGGAATATGGACGAGGTGCATGTCTGGTTTAGTAGTACGGTCGAATCTCGTTATAGCGAACTTCAAGAGACCGGAGAAATCATTTCGTTACAACGAAATTTCGTTATGAAGGAATTCCAGTTTTTTTTTTTTTTTTGCATTCTTCCTATGTAAACTTATCAGGGGCGTTAAAACGAGATTTTCGATGTATCGGTATTCGTGAAAACGGGATTCGACTGTAGTAGTAGGGTATTCTGTTAATGGACCGACAAACTCAGAGTGTTTTCAGTAGGCATCAAGGGGAACAAAAAAAATTGCAATGGAACATGGTGTCGCAAACCACGTCGAGAGGGTGGAAATCACGGAAAACGCGCGCAGGTTTCGACGTCACGCTGGAACGACAAAAAACACAATAACAACTACCAAAAGATTTAATTTGATTAATTATAACGATAGTTGTGGCAAGTGGCGGCCGCTGACGTCGTGGCACAGTCTGTCTACAACGACGTAAAAACGATTCCCGGACGCGCTCGAAGATGCCGGGTATGCTTTTCATGTCTGCCGCAGCGACGACAATCCGCGCTGTGAGATCCTCCGGTGCGTGTCCACAGGCGTCACATAAATGGTGGCAGCATCGCCGGATATGGTGAGCGAACTCACGAACGCATTCAGCGATCAACTGACATCCCCCCCCCCTTTTGTCTCCTCTGGACTCAGAGCCCGCACGCGCCTTTCGCGATTTTCACCCTCTCAACGTGGTTTGCGAGACCACGTTCCATTGTAAATTTCTGTTCCTCTTGATGCGTACTAACAACCCACTGAGTCTGTCGGTCTGTTAACTGAACACCCTGTATTTAAACTGGTAAAGTGTTCGAAATACTTGAAGCGGTGCCACGTGCGTGATGCGTTCATTGTCAACGGAACTCAAAAACTTCGTTCGCGATTACTGTTTGGTTGACTATAAATAACATAACTATAGTCACAATGTTGTGATAAGAGATCGACACGGATTGGTTAAATTCAGGGTTTCAACCAATCTATGCTAATCTCTTATCCAAAAATGGTTCACGGAACCTTTGCCCCCGATATTTCGCCTCCGACATTTCGTTCCCGACATCACGCCCCTGGCACGTTTCGTCCCCGGTACATTTGGCCCCCGGACATTTCGCCTGGCCTGACCATATGAGTGACCCAGTGAGTGACCATATGAGTGACTCAGTGAGTAATCAAGTAAATCGGAAATTTAGAGTGAATTGAAAATTTACCCCCGGACGTTTCACCTGCCCTGACCGTATGAGTGAACATATGAATGATGGCACGAGTGACCAAGTGAGTGACCATATGAGTGAACATATGAATGATGGTACGAGTGACCAAGTGAGTGAACATATGAATGATGGTACGAGTGACCAAGTGAGTGAATATATGAATAATGGTACGAGTGACCAAGTGAGTGAACATATGAGTGACCCAGTCAGTAATCAAGTGAATCGGAAATTTACCCCCTGACATTTCGCCTGCCCTGATCGTACGTGTGACCATATGAGCGAACATATGAATGACGGTACAAGTGACCAAGTGAGTGACCACATGAGTGATCGAGTTAAGAAATGAAAATGAAATTAAATAAATTTAATGAAAATTTACCCCCGGACATTTCACCTGCCCTGACCCTGTGAGTGATCATATAAGTGCAATAAATTGCAATTTTTGGCAAAATTTAGTGATAAGCCGCATTCAGCATTGCAATTTCCTGCATTCTCCTCGATGATGCATGGTGAACCTAAGTATGAAGGTTTTCATTTGAACCCATCTGGATATCTAGGAGGGGAGGGAAAAGGTACCTCTTTGGGGGGGATTTTAATGTTTTTGTTCGGGACGGGGTAATACCTTTTCTTATATTGAAAAATTTTGCAGCAACGTAAATTTGGGGAAAAATATTTTATGCTTCAACTGAAAATTCCACAAATTCTTAGGATCCATTAAAGTGTGAGTCACTTGGTCACTCAGTGCTACGTAACCACCTATAAAAAGGGAGGGGATGAGGAGGATCATCTTTGCACACTCCACCCTCGCACTTTGTCAATCACTCAATCCCTCACTTTGTCAATCACTTAATCGCTCACTTTGTCAATCAATCAATCGCTCACTGGGTCAATCATACGGTCATTCACTTTATCAATCTTTCGGTCACTCATGCAGTCACTCACTTGGTCACTCATTCACTTATGCGTTCCATCCCTCAGTAACTCCCTTGGTCACTCACACGGTCAGCCCCTTGATCACTCACTTGAACACTCGTAATTTCACTCACCTGGTCACATATACAGTTACTCACTTGATCACTCATGCAGTTAATCACTTGGTCGCTCATGCGGTCATTCGGTCAGTCACTCGGTCGCGCATATGCTCAATCACTCAGTCTCTCCTTTGATCACTCATATGCTCAATCACTCAGTCTCTCCTTTGGTCACTCATATGCTCAATCACGCAGTCTCTCCTTTGGTCACTCATATGCTCAATCACTCAGTCTCTCCTTTGGTCACTCATATGCTCAATCACTCAGTCTCTCCTTTGGTCACTCATATGCTCAATCACTCAGTCACTCGGAAAATTACACAAGATTTAATCTGTCACTCACTCTTGGTCACTCATTAACTCAAACGTTTCATCGCTCGGCAACTCGCTTGGTCACTCACACGGTCAATCCCTCGATCACTCACTTGATCGCTCATACACTTAATCACTTGGTCGCTCATGCGGTTATTCATTTGGTCACTCATACGGCCATTCGGTCAGTCACGTGGTCACTCATAAAGTCAATTGCACACTAGTTGACACGGTCGCTCAAGTGGTGAGTCATTCTGCCACTCGCTTAGTCATTTGTACGGTCACTAACGCACTCCTACAGCCCATTTCACACTCACTCGATCACTCACACGGTCACGCATACAGTCAATCGCTCATACGGTCACGGCAGGTGAAATGTCAGGTGTGAAATTTCCGGGGGCCAAAAGTAACGGGGACGAAACGTTCCAGGGGCGAAAGTTGTCGGGGACGAAAGTTCCGGATCCCGGTCCTTACACAGCTGAGGATAACTACTTTCACTCAGTTGGAATCTAAAGATGTCTGCCTTTCGCAGCTGAAGATATCTGCCCCGGCTTCATTCGTAGTAGCTGAAGAAGCTTGCCTTCACTCAATCGTGTATTCGAGGGTGGTGGTGGGGGAGGGGGGTAGCGATAGAACGGCCGCCACTCTTAAGGGCCAAATACTATGGGAAAATTTGTCTGTCCCGTAACGTACGGGACGATCACGCGAATTTACACAATTCACCGTTTCCGTCACATCAACCAGGATCCGCTCCTGTCTTCCCTGTTCAGCGTCCCAAACGAAAACGAATGCCAAACAATGGAGATCAAGGCTTCAACTGGCTCGGAAGCACGAATTTGAAACAATACCATTCTGGAATTAGGGAGGGAGACCATGTCAGTTGGGTATTTTTAGTGATATGGTCGATGAGGTGGGTCGAGGAAACTCGCGTCAAAACCCTGCATGGTAGGGACAAAATGACATGGAACAATTGTCGGCGAGGTGGGGCCGGGGTGGCAACTCCGGAAAAATGGGAATTCTCGAAGAGGTGGAAAGGTCCGAGACTATCTAGAATTTGGGAATTTTCCCAGTTTCAAATACAACGCCACAACAGGCAAATTGCCCAACGAGGTGGCTGACTTAAGAACATTATGGATCCCCGAGCCATTTTTTGGAGGCCCTACCTACTACTGCTACCAGTACCATCGGACCCCCAACGAATCGGTACATGCGGGAATGTGCGTGTACGTGTAGTGAAACCTGACGTGAAGGTTTTTTTGTTTCTCTGTAATGCTTGTAATGTGTAGTGCTGCCATCTACCACCAGTTTTTCTAACTATGAGTGAAGTGTTATGATTGAATGATTTATCGTTGTAGGACTGTTGCACACTGTGGCGAGACTTTTTTTAACGGGGAGATCGGCTCGCATTTGCGCCTTGAAGTTGGGAACCACAGAAAACCAACTTCAGCCGACCACCACTGTGGGGGTTCGAACCCGGATCCTCGCATCGCGAGTCCGTCACTATAACCACTCGACCACCACAGCGGTTCCTGTGCCCTTGCCCTTCAGCACAAGCTACTGTTCTAGCTTTTCATGGAGTAATGGGGAAAAAATAACAAAACGGTAGTCAGTCAGTAAGTAAGTAGGCTTTTTTTTCAGTTTCCCAAGGAAGTTGTTGCGTCCTGGTAAAGGACCGCGCGAGTTCATATTTTATAAACCGTGTAATACCCCCCCAATGTAGATTAATATTGGAATTGAGTTACCGAGTCTTTTTCATTTGAGCGCTTCGAATTCGTTTCAATAATTTCAATTTACGGTTCACGGTTCGTTAGAGTGGGATTGTGGCGCATGCAAATGACTCCGTGTCATATAGGCGGCGCTTCGGGAACAAGCTGTCATTTAAAAAGGGCTGCTTCGATATGTTTAGTCCGCACTTGAACGTGAGAATTATTGTTTTTGTTTCTCTAAGGGTTTTTAATAACCCTTTCAGAAACGAGTATTCGTTTTTGTTTTCTGGAATATTCGAGATGTTTTCTATTGCAGTTTCTTTCTTCCCGTGGTCAGTGCCGCCTTAACGCATGGGCCCACCCCGGGCCCTCAAGAAAAGAGGGGCCTCACAAAAATGAGATACGGTTGAAATTTTCTAGAATTTACCAGGTAGGGACTCAGAAAAACCACTTATCCCGGGGGCCCCATGATGCTCTTCAGACGGCCCTGCCAGTGGTATATATAGCGTGTATACTAAGTTTCAATAGAATACGTCCACCAGAACGGGGACTACATAGGTCGGATCCGTGTCAGTGTACTGACGGGCGCTACGGTCTGAACGGTCTGAGCAGCGTCAGAATGTTGAAACTACTCAGACCTGAATGAATGAACGCCAGGGTCTCTGCCACCGGACTTATCCCGTTGCCGAGATCTCTTCCAGCCCAGCTTCGTGGCAGAGTCTGGAACAAAGTGAGGGCACCTAACAGTCTGTGTGTGTAGCGAGTGTTGTGTCTGATATTTCAGTGCTGCCATCTATACTTCAAATTGTGAGTGAAGTGTAATGATTGAATATTTGTAACGTTGTAGGCCTGTTGCTCTCTGTGGCGAGACTTTTTAACGGGGAGATCGGCTCGCATTCGCGCCTTGAAGTTGGGAACCACAGAAAACCAACTTCTGCCGACCACCACTGCCGGTGCATTACGAACCCGGATCCCCGTGATGCGAGTCCGTCACTATGACTACTCAGACCTATATACCGCCCGTTCTGGTGAACGCATTCCATTGAAACTTGATATACGCGCTATTATAGACCATGGGAGAGGGGGGGGGGAGAAAGGAAATGCAATAAAAAAAAGCACCAACTTTTTCACCTGGTGGCTGAAAATTGAACTATTTTTTTATTTATTTCGAAAATCTCTCTCTCTCCAATGAAAATTAAGATATCCTAAAAATTTAGCTGTATTCGGATAAGCAGTGTTTGAGAAAAACTACTCAGATTACACTCGAACTTTAATTACCTAATGTTAACTCTTTAATTTACCACCCTGTATATTTTAAATCTCGTTATATAGTCCGTCTTAAAAGTTTTAAGCAGAAGATCAAAATGCCAATAAAATATATAAAACACAGATTCAAAATAATATTCATAGGTACATAATCGAAGTGCAATCCGAATCCATAAAAAATATACAGTCGAATCCCGTTATAACGAACTCCAAGATACCGGAGAAATCACTTCGTTATAAAGGAATTCCAGGTTTTTGCATTGTTCCTATGTAAACCTATCTGGAGGATTCGAAAATTTTAAAGAAGTCGGCTGAAATAATGTGTTTTTAGAATGGAATGAAGCAAAAAGAAAGCTTTTTGTTAATGAATCAAAACGCCTAATTCATCGCAGTTCACGAGAGAGAGGAATAGATGTCTAGAACAGTCATCTTCGACCCGTTGCTCGCGAGCACCACGGTGCTTCCTGGAACATCCAGAGTACTCGATGCCCGTGTCCCATTTCGTGCTCGCGAGCACTTGGTCAAATTTTAAAATTAAAAACCCCTTGTACGAACTGTATTTAAGGATTGAAATCAATCCTGATTTCATGCATTTGTTATGTCGAACTTCCCGTAAGGGTGCTCTTCTTTTGATGGTGGATGCAGGTAGTGCTCGCGACTAGGGAAAAGGTTGGAGAGAGACCTCTGGGGGGGGGGGGGTCTAGAATCTTCAAGTGCCAATCGGAGAGTGAGACTGATGGACAAATTCCTTATGTTTTTTTACCGATCGAATCGAGGTAAATTCTCTGATGACCTGAAATTTTTATCGATCAATTTAATCCATAGAAGACTGCTTCGCTCTTCAAAATGATATATTCCGTCTGAGTGATTGGTGCTGCGAAAACAATCTAGGTCTGAATGTTTCAAAGTGCAGTGTCGTTTCATTCACGTGAAAATTGCATCCATTGCTTTGCGATTACACCGTAGATGCGGCAGCCATAGAAAGAAAGAGCATGGTAATGGATTTAGGTGTAATTTTCAAGAGTGATTTGAACTTCAGCGCTCACGCGGAGAGTGTCTTGTCAAAGTCCAACAAGTGACTTGGCTTTCGTCGTCTGGGCCATTCACCCATGGCCTCCCACATCCTGGATCTTCCACCGGCCCCCGACCAGACTTTCACGGCCCCTATATAGCGTGAATTTATAGCGTGAGAAAACAAAAAAATGATGAAAATCATCCCTGGGTTCTTTCATAAAGCAAATAATGGAAAACATTGTAGAGCACTATACGTAATTCATTACTGCATACGTAGTCCATGACAATATGTCAATTTGTAGTAATATGCTGACAATATGTCAATTTGTGGTAATATGCTGACAATATGTCAATTTGATAATATGCTAATGTTTTTGTTCAATGTAAATTATTTTCTGTAAGCCTCGGAGGCACCAAATTGTTGCTCGCGAGATATTGATGGTGCTCTCTGGGGTAGGATATGTATGTATGGATTTTTTTTCCCACATAGAGAAAATAAATGCTCCCTCCGGGGAACCTCCGTATGGCGAATCATATTCGTTGGGCCGGGGTAAGTTACTCCATGTATACAAAAATGCGCGACTGTACAAAACAAAGTAAATCAGAGTATCTGGCGTGGGATCTAAAGGAGCCCGAGTCATGCACATTCAGATACAATTTTAAAAACCATGTGCGAGGTCAGGAATAATGAAAATAATGAGGCTACACAAGGAATTAAGGAATCCCTTATAGACCAGGGGTCCTCAAACTTTTTCCACCCGCGGCACCCCTTTTCTCTATTAAATGCTTATCCGTGAACTCCGCCGTCTCCCTAGAGCTGTTTACCAAAGGATATTTTCACAAAACCTTTGACAGGGTCCGCGCTCTGCGGCGTCCCTGACAAAGGTTTGAGGAGCACAGTTTGAGAACCCCTGCCTTAGACAATACGCATTCAATGCATATTGTCTAATATGCATGGAGAGTCAAATTACCGCGTACTACACTAGTGTGCAAGATTAAGAGAATTAGCACATTACGTCGAACTTCTGAAAAACGAGTGGGCAGATTTTAATGAAATTTGGTACGAATACACAGTTATATAAGAGAGAAAAGAGATGTACCATACAAAAGTCACACTACGCACGCATTATTGTCAGTAAAACTCATCATTGCAGGAATGCCCAACATCCACGTTGCGAGATCGAACCGAAAATGAGTCTAATACGAGGTATGGTCCCCTCTCACAGTCAGACAGGTCGCACAGCGCGACGGCATACTAGACACGAGGCATTAGAGGAGTCCCTGTGGCAATCGGTCCCACTCCTACAGCAACGCAGTTTTCAGTTCCGGGATGGTTCTCGGAGGGGGATGGCGAGATGCAATTGTCCTCCCAAGAGCGTCCCAGACATGTTCTATAGGGTTTAGGTCAGGAGATCTGGCTGGCCAATCCATACGCCAAATATCCTCACTTATAACTCCATTGTTGACCAAATGAGTCTGATGTGGACGAGCGTTGTCGTCCATGAACAGAAGCCGAGGGCCAATTGCACCTAAAAAGTCGAACATAGGGCTCTATGATCTCCTCTCTATACCTCCTAGCAGTCACGGACCCTCTGCCAAACACATGGACGGATGCGGCCGTCCAACATGATGCCTGCCCAGACCATAACACCTCCACCACCATAATGATCCATTTCTCTGATGTGGGAGGGATGGTATCGTGTACCAGCTCTCTCCAGATGAGTGTACGTCGAGAACCAGTGTCCAGGCTGAATCTCGACTCATCTGTGAAGAGCACGATGCTCCACTAAAGTCATCATTCAAGGCTAATGTTGTCTGCACCATGCTAAACGCGCTCTCTTGTGTGCTGTAGTTAGCGGGACGCAAACAGCGGGTCTTTTGGCATAACGCCCTCTCTCATCAAGCCTTCGGGCAAGAGTAAACCGTGAAACTCGAATTCCAGTGGCAGCATGCAGCTCACGTGAGAGCTCTGATGCTGTAGCAGTCCTGTGGCGCCGCCCTGAAAGTGCCAAATAACGATCCTCATTGGTCGTCGTGGCTCTTCGACGATCTTGTCCAGGTCTTCTCGATATGAATCCAGTGTCCCAAAACTGTTTCCACAAATTGCAGACGACACTGGGCGTAACATCGAGTTCTGCACTTGTGATTGCCCTGCTTCCAATCTAGCGACGATTCTCCATCTCATTCCGTCATCCATACGTTTGTGGTTACTTATTTTACCTGATAGCTTATAAAATTTACCGACTCTTGAGAGAAACGCAGCGAATGTCGCCGAGGAGTACGAGCACACGAATCGTGGAAAACGCCTCATGCCCTTATATCATACCCTCCGTGGTCACAGCTCCGCCCATACGCATGTGTACGCTTACGTATTCGACACTGAATATTTGCGTACTTCTTCGGTGGCATTATTAGTACATTTGGTGCAGTACTTCTTTTGAAAATAGACACAATGTACAAATTCTCTTAATTTTGCACACGAGTGTAGTATAAATACATACACCAAAATGCGAGACCATTACAAAACGAATAAAACAAATCAGGGTCCCTGGCGCGAGACCTAAAGGACCCCGAGTCACGTACATTCAGATACAATTTCAAAAAACACGTGCAAGGTCAGGCATAACGAAAATAATCAGACTATTCAAGGAGATAAGGGGGAATCCCTTTCATAAGGGGAGATAGACTTGGAAGTCTGGGGGGGGGGTGGCATGGCCATTATTGCTGGGGGGGGGACACGAGGATGATGATGTCAATTCATATACAGTCAAACCTCGTTAGTGCGTCACCCGGTTAACACGTCACTCCTTTTACCCGGTCACTTTTTTGCAAGTCCCAATTGTCCTCAGACAGGAATTGGCACAGCTATGGCTTACTCCGTTTAACGAGTCACTCCGCTTACTAAGTCATATTTTTGCTCTTCCAAGAGTGACTCATTAACGAGGTTTGACTGTATACATTAGATCAGTCAACTTCACCTTTGCTGCCGGGGGGGGGGGGTTATGACCCCTTTGACAACAGTTATTCAAATAAAAGATTCTCCATATTCTCAATACAGTTCATTAGACCTACAACTTTTACGCAAATCACATATATATATGTATAAATACCGCTCTCTCTTCCCTTCCTTCCACAGGAATAAATTCTTATCGATCGCGAAATATCCCCACGGGGATTAAAGAAATAAATAATTTAAAAATCGCGTGATTTCTTTCCGGAAAACGGGAAAAAAAATTCATTTTTTTAGGCTCTTTTCTTAAAGTTTATTTTTCGATTTAGCTTTTTAATCCCATGTTAGAAGCCATTAAACAGCTTTAAGAAAAAAATCAGAAGCGAACTTTGCGATTTTTTTTCCCGTTCAATTTAAAGTTTTTCCCGTTTTCTTACGATCTTTTTTTTGTACGTTCAAAGTGAGAAGAAAGCATTAAAATTTACTTTCACATGAGGTTTTAGGAGAAAAGAATTTATTTATAGGATAATAATAATAATAATAATAATAATAATATGCTTGTTTGAGTTTTTACGTCCTGAGCTTTCACTAACGAGCTTATGACGCGAATTCGAAAATAAATTTTTTTTTTTGATTAAATTTAATATTTAAAACCTTTTTTATGGGATTTTAGAAATTAAAATAATATTTGGAAAATTTAAAGCGAACATTTTGTTTGTGAGAACTTTAGAAAATAAGAAATTTTTGCTTTTATTTTAATCCTCGGTTTTAATATGGTTTTTAGTTTTTGCGTCTTATTAATACGGGGATTTTATTATTTTCCGGAATATATTTACGACTAATTTTTTACGTGTAGTTATTTTAATTAGATTTATAAACACAAAAAAGTATTTTTTACGGTTGATTTTTTTCAGGAGAATATGTTTCAGTTTTTATTAATAGATAACCAGTTTTATTTATAAACTAGCTACAATACCCGATAAACCAGTCGCGGCCCAGGCTCTGTCCCTCCAGGGATATAAGCCTTTCACCCTTGCGGGTTGGGTCGCGCTGGGGAGAGCTACAATACCCGGCGCTGCTCGGGTTTTCTTCAACGAGGCTATTTTGGATCACGTGACATGCCCCTCTTTCTTTGAGGGACATGCAAACCGTGTCTAAAGATAACCAATATGGTGACGTCCTGCGCCACTCATGAAAGAAACAAATCTAAATTTAAAGAAACGTAGAAATGAATAGCCCCCCCCCCCTTTTTTTTAATGGGTGTTAGGTATTTCGATTCCCTCCCCCTGAACTTCAAGTTATCCATCTGCCAGTTTCAGCTTAATTCAAGCTGTGGAATTTTTTCGATGCACTTTACGGGGGCCCATAACTAATTTGAAAAACATCCTAAACTATATGAATTTATGCAAATAAATATCAAAAGACAATACGGAGACATTAATTTTCATGCTTGAGAAGATGTAAATAAAAAGTTGAAATCAATGTTATTGCATGAATATCCAACTCAAAAGTAGATCCTGCAAATTATTCATATTTTTAATTTTCTGGGCTTCGTATATCTTTAAGTGAATTCAATATTTCAAAAATCGAGAATTCAATTTAATTTTTAAAATTATTGATGCGGCGGGAAACCCCCCCCCCCCTCTCCTCACTAAATTTCCGTATTTATGCAGTTAAATCGGCAATTTGAATACTGATTTCTATGAGGATCACCCTTTTCCTGACCCTCAAAGCGATGATGTGATGATTATGACGTCTATTCAAAAAGCCTCATTACTGAGAGTATTGAAAATGTGGCAAACCATTATAAAGGCATAAATTATTATACATAACTGGCAGCATTAAAGAAGTGACAAACCATTGTAAAGACATAAACACGTCTGAAAGTCATCGCTAGGGAACCACGGTAACCAAAGTAAACGTTCGGAAAGTGATTGTTGAGGCCCAAAAACCATTGTAGCCGGACAGTTTTTTTGCCCATTTGGGACATTTGCCCTGGTCTGATGAAATTTTAAAGTAGCCTATCGTTCAAGTCGGGTCCCATTTGGTACATATGCAAAATTTGGTGACGATCGATCTAAAATTGTAGATTTGTATAGAGAACACACACACACACACACACACACACACACACACACACACACACACACACACACACACACACACACACAGACAGACAGAAAATCAATTTTATATATATAGATTTTAAGGTAGAGTGTTTAAGTAATGTTACAACGATATTTGGAATGGGCTTTTTCGCAGAAATGCGGTAATTCGGTACTATGCGCTCGCTCTACTGCACCGTGTATGCACCTCGTGATTATTTTTATGGAAAATTTTTCTAAACAAAAATTCGGTCCGTGCTGGAAAGTTATGTGCGTTGCCCTAACTATGTATGATTTTTTTTTTCAAACCGAGCACAACTCAGGTCTATCGCCTATACATGAACCACAGAAAACCAACTTCACCCGACCATCACTGTGGCGACGGTAGAGCTCGAACCCGGGTCCCCGCATACCAAGGACTTTCATTTTGGCTCTACTACGTTACGGAATCGCGCCACTTAGAAGCTACATTTACTGAGAAAAAACTCCAGAATCGGAAGAATTAAGCGCCTTAATAGATAACATAATAGATAAGTCATTTCAAACGAAGGCAAAACAGTCACGAAACAGTGCCATAGTCTTAACGCATGGGCCCGGGGGGCTCAAGAGAAGAAGGGGGGGGGCCCTCACAAAAATGAGACCTAACTGAAATTTCCGAGAATTTTCCAGATAGGGCCACAGAAAAATCAACTGGCCCGGGGGCTCATGATGCTCTTAAGACGGCCCTGGTCATAGTACGAATGTTTCAGTTTCCTCACAAGCTGATAGTTAAAAATTTCAGGGATTTTGTACCGACCAGGACCAAGGAGTTAAACAAGTCAACGACTTGCTGCAACAGGTCTTGGTCAGGACGAATTCATGAATCCGAGGTGATCGCAGCGACTCCAACATCGTGACGAGTCTGTAAAAATGATGTCCTCTTTAGGTAAAAAATTCATTTGAACCCGGACAGGGCCACCCCTTACAAGACGTGGGGCCCAGTGCGAAAATAACTGCAGACAGCCTTAACCCCCAGATTTCTTTCTTTTGCGAGAGAGGGGCAGTGAAAATTCAGAAAATTAAAATCATGAAAATTCGTAATAAATGTGAGAAATAATTTCAGGATTGTTGAAAATTCAGAAAAAAAAGAAAGAATTATCTAGAATTGAGAAAAATTTAGAATAAATGAACGATAGGATTCCAGCACTGATCGAAATTCAGAATCAATGAAAGAAATACTTTCAGAATTGATGAACATTCAGAATTCCGGACATGAGAATTCCAAATTGAAAAATTTCAGATATGGTGCAAATTCAAAATTTAAATGATTCCAGAATTATTTCTTTTTAGATGAAAAATGCAGATTTCCAGAATTGATGAAAATCCAGAATTTATGAAGGAATTGTTACCGTAATTCCCCCGCCCCTAATCGCGGATCCGGTGCTACCGCACCTGTCGCATACTCCCCCCCCCCCTCGATTGCAGGTCTGTATCTGGACACACTGAACGTGGCAAAAGATTCGCGCAATAAAGAAGGCTGCCAAGGAACTATTTGAGAACTTCTATATTCTCATTTACGTCAGTCATCAAGGCTCTTACGGCGTCACCAAGAAACGACAAAAAAATCTCAGGAAAAAGGAGGAGGAAGTTAAAGCCAGGGCTCCTGTTTCAAATCCTGGGAAACCATTGTCCACTCCCGGGAAATTTTCACCGGCGGGGAAAAATTCATCCCACTGTGAAGAGGAAAAGATGTGACAATCAGAGGCTGGCATGTAACTTAAACAACTAATAATGTCTCTCCCTGCCGCTGAGGATAGAATAGATATCCAGTTCTACCAAAATTCAGGAAATAGGTAGGAAATTCCTTCACTTTACGTCTCCGGAAAACCGAAAAGTTACGTGCTCAAAGGTCTTTAGCTGTACTCCTCAAATGAGGACATCAAATGTTTTTGTAGGAAATGGACTCAAAGCGATGTTTAAAATTTCTCTTATCCACATTACAACTGTCACATTGGAAATCACTAAATTCTCCGCAAAATGCCACCTGCTTTCAAGAAGAATATTTTTCCGACCTAAGCGCCCCAACACAGAGAATTATATTAAATAAAAAAAGAAGGGAAAAAGTCTATCGTTTTCTGTTAATTAAATGTCGCTGTACGTATAATCCTATACTAAAGTACCTTGAAAGGGGAAAAGAGAGAAACATTCTATCTCTCTTGATCAGACTTTGAACAAAAGCTGACTCCGCCCACTGGCAGTTGATCGACGGTTGGAGGGGGGGGATGCGAAATATGTTATCGGGAAAAGACAGAGCTAGCTGGGCTCGTAATTGCCGAAATGAAAGGGTTTCAAGAACACGAGATATTTCGAGATTGCCGAAATAAATAGCATCTATTTAAGCGAGATATCTCGTCACTGCCGCTGTAACGATTAAAATCTTGAAAACCCAGAAATTACGCCGAACTCGCGATGGGCCGAAACACCGAATTTGGGAGACAGACCTACCATAATAGATGATGAATGAAGATGAGCATTTATAGATATAATTACCATATAATATAATCTAAAAACTATACACATTATTTCCATTTCCCGATTCTAGTACAGATTATGAATTGAAGTATGGAAATACTTCGTTGGAAAAAAAACGTTATTGTGTGCCGTTTCTCGGACCTACGAGTTATGACGGGAGCGTAAAACGTGTAATTTTTTTTTTCAAACCTACGTATCTAGAACAAACGACAGATATTGCCTTAATATGATGAGCTCCAAATCTAGGAATTTCTCGGAAAAAACGTGATAAAAACGGAAGCAAAAGCGATGAAAAAAAAATGTCGTTATATCCGAGGTCTTTGCACTTTCATCGACAATCAAGGTTCATTCTCTGTTGGAATCAACCTGAATTCGCCATCACAACCGAGTTACAGTGTACTTTACGCGCCCTGCAAGAAGAAATAAATGATGGTTATATAACGTCATTAAGAGACGTAATATAAATTGTGAGAATATATTTAACGATTACAATAGAAAAACGACAAAAGCTTTCCAATAACTTTTCCGTAGTTGTTGAAAAATGTCACTTGTATGTAAGCTAATGGTTTCTCGATCATTCGAAAATAAAAGTTGAAGGACAACAAATTTCCGATCATCAGCTTCACCCAAAAAGAATAAAATAAAATATTTTTCCAGGAAAAAAAAATCGACGACATTTTCACCTGCGGCCGGGAAAACGTCGCTTTCGCTGATGAGAGAAGTCGTTACTTACGATTTGATTATTGGCAAGCGAAGTGAATTAATCAACTCGACTGCCGACAAATTTACGGTGTTTGTCCCTTCAGCCAATGACATCTCCGCTCTTTTCACCACTGACCCACAGCTAATGGTTATGTGCTGTATAACACGCGGTGCAAAAAGAAAAGTATAACAACCTATGCTCTCTCTCTCTCTCTCCCGACAAGAGTTCGATAGCGGCAACTTTATCGATCTGGCGCGCGAACATCGTGCAATTTTTGTTACTATTGTTGTTTCATTTATTAGTTTTCATGTTATCTGTTACGCCGGGACGGAGATGCAATCTGTCAAAATGCATGTCGATGAAGATAATAATAGCGTTTTATTGAAAGCAATGTGAATCTCGAGGGCTTGCTCACAAACTGTATGTGATGATGGTTAAGGGTTGGTGTTATTGTTATGGAAATTTGTTGGGATTGGAATGGGAAAAACTCATTGATGGTATTATTCGGACATGCAAATTTCATATAAGTTTTGGATGAAAAAATTTTTGTGAAAGTCAAATCTTCAGAATTAGAAATGCAATTTTCACAACCCCCAAATGTAAATGATGTTTTTAGAACCAGGAATGCAATTTTTTCACAACTGCAAATGTAAATGCAATTTTGAGAATCAGAAATTCAATTTTCCAAATTTTTTACAATCAAAAAATGCAATTTTAATCCTTCTCAGAATCAGAGATGGAATTTTCAGAACTTTTCAGAACCTGAAATGCAATTTTGCAGTTAGAATCAAAAGCTATATTTTTTCACAACTAGAAATGCACTTTTCTCAACCAGAAATGCAAATTTCAGAATCAGAAATTCAATTTTCTAAATTTCACAGATTCTGAAAAGTTCTATTTTCAGAACTTTGGCAGAAGAATTGAATTTCAGATTCTGAAAAGTCTGAAATTGCAATTTTTTAGGATAAGAATTACATTTTTTCCAAATCAGAAATGCATTTTTTTTTGAAAATCAGAAATAGGCCTACTTTTTTCAAAATGAGAAATAGTGCAGTTTTTTAGAATAAAATATGCAACTTATCAGAAATGGATTTTTCTAGAATCAGAAGTACAATTTATCTTTCGCTGATAGGACAAGTCGTTATTTACGATTTGGCAAGAGCGAAGGGAATTTAACTGTGCCGACACACACACAAATTGACGGTGTTTATCCCTTCAGTCAATGACATTTCTGGTCTGACCACTCACCCACAACTAATGGTTATGTACTGTATAACACGTGGTGCAAAAATAAAAGTAGTACAACCTATGCTCTCCAGAAAAGAATTTTCCTGTCGATAGCGACAACTTGATCGATCTGGCAAACATCGTACACATTTGCGTTTTTACTATTATCTATTTGTTTTCATACTATCTGTTTCGCCGAAACGAAAATGCAATCTGTCAAAATGCATGTCGATGAAGATAATGATAGCGTTTTATAGAAGGCAATGTGTGTGCGACTCGAGGGTATATTCACAAACTGCGTTTGACGATAGTTGACGGGTGGTGTTATTGTTATGGAAATTTGTTGAATTTAAAATGGAAAAACTCGTTGATGGTGGCATTCAGTCATGGAAATTTCACATAAAATTTGAATGTAAAAACTTTTCTACAAAACAATTTTTAGAATCAGAAATGTAATCTTCACAATCAGAAATGTAATCTTCACAATCAGAAATGTAATCTTCACAATCAGAAATGTAATCTTCACAATCAGAAATGTAATCTTCACAATCAGAAATGTAATCTTCACAATCAGAAATGCAAAATTTCAGAAATTTCAGAATCTGAAATGAAATTTTGGTATTGTTTTAGAATCTGAAATACAATTTTCACAATCGGAAATGCAGTTTTCGGAATCAGAAATACAATTTTCAGAATTTTTTAGAATCAGAAATACAATTTTTTTCCGTCAGATTCGGAGAAAGAATTTTTTCAGAATTAGAAATGCATCTTTTCAAAATCAGAAAGAGGGCAGTTTTTTTTTTCAGAATCAAAACTAGTTTTTCAGAAATGCAATTTTTTAGAATCTGAAAAGCAATTTTCTGAAGTTTTTAGAATGTGAAATGCAATTTTACAGTTAGAATCTAAAATACAATTTCACAGTTAGGATCTAAAATGAAATTTTACAATCTGAAACTGAAGTGAACATTTTCTGTCAGAATCAAAAGTGCAACTCTTTTTAGAATTAGAAATAGATTTTTTCAGAATCGGAAATTAAATTTTTCAGAATCGGCATTGCCATTTTCAGAATCATAAATAAAATTGTTCAGAAATAAAAATTTTGTTTCACTGATGAAAGAAGTCGTTACTTGCAATTTGATTATTGGCAAGTGCAGTAAATTAATCAACTCAACTGCTGACAACTTTGTGGTGTTTGTCCCTTCAGCCAATGACATCTCTGCTCTTTTCACCACTGACCCACAACTAATGGTTGTATGACACGCGCTAATGGTAAATATTGTATGACACGCGGTGCGAAAAGAAAAGTATAACAACTTATGCACGCTGGAAAACAATTCGATTGCGACAACTTTATCGATCCGGCAACTTAGTATTATTTATTTATTTTCATGTTATCTGTGTTACGCTCAGACGAAAATGCAATCTGTCAAAATGCATGTCGATGCAAAGTAATAATAGCGTTTTATTGAAGGCAATGTGGCTCGAGGGTTTATTCACAAACTGTGTTTGATGATGGTTAACGGTTGCTGTTATTTTCTTGGAAATTTGTTGAATTTGTACTGGAAAATCTCATTGAGGGTGGCATTCAGTCATGGAAATTTCACGTAAAATTTTAATGTAAAAATTTTTCTCTAAAAGGCCATCTTCAGAAAAAGAAAAAGCAATTTTCACATGAATTTCGGTTGTTATAAAAGTTTGTAAAAGGCAATCTTCGGAATCTGCAATGTAATTTTCAGTATCAGAAATGCAATTTTCAGAATCTCAAGTTATTTCACTGAGATCATGTGGATGACCATAATTTATTGAGAAAAATACGGGAAATTGGTGTCATATACACTGGAACATCGCCTTTTCTTGCCAAATGTGTCGCCTATGGTCGGTGAAATTGTCAGGTATTGGCTAGCAATAAACTGTTACAGCTAGTTCTGTAAGGAATTAAAACAATTATATATACTTCACGGAAAAAAAAACTCTTGCATTAGGCCTATAATTTATAAGTTATGCAAATTATCTTCATTCATGATTTTAGTATTTGAATTGGAGCCAGTTTCGTAGAGAAAACGGAGCATTTTTATAGGAATTTCTTGAGATACGGGAGTGAAGTAACAAAAACTTTGTCGTCATATCTGAGGTCGTTGCGTTATAATCGACGTTATAAGCAAGGTTCCTTAGCGTTATTCCCAATAATCATCAGCTGCAAGTGAGTATCATTGACGTTATAACCGAGGTGTCATTACAACCAAGTTTGATTGTATTTCTGTTTTTCATAAAAAAAATACCTTTCTTTTTTACAAAATTCTGGACAGGAGTGAAATAATTATCTTCATAATTATTTTTTCGGATAACATCCCAGAATAATCTTTTATCATTATTCCTGGGGGAACGAACAGAAAGATGTAGATTAATTGGTTTATTCATTTCATAAACCTACCTACCAGAATAGATTATCTAGAATAATATCAGCAGCGAATGACTCTGTCAAATATATCTAACCCTTTAAGCGGCGTTGACGAGATATCTCGCCTCTTTTAAAGCGTCTTATCTTAGAATTGACAAACACGGATATTTTTGAAAGTTTATTTCCCAGTGGAACAACTTCGCCTACACTCTTTAGCTTGCACCTGCTAAAAATCGGAAGGTATCCAAATTCATTAAAAAAAATGTATATGGCAGTTTTAAGGAGGTTTAGCGGTTTCTGCTGTGCCGCTCAAAGAGTTAGTTTGTGAAGTTCAGTGATCCAAATGGAATAGTCACGATTCAGAGGACACCAGAGAAAGCAATAGAAGTCGTCTATGTTCCAAGAATGATTTATTCATTACCAAAGGTGTCAAGATGGATGCAGAGAATGTAAGAAATTCTTTCTCAGTAGCGACATCTAACGGAGAATTTACTGGTAACTAGAAAAACTCGTCGATCTGGGATCATTTTTCCTGACTTGCTGAACTTGTGAAGAGCAAATTTGATAACATTTTCCATACTATTTATGAATGAGATGATCTCGGTGGGTCGATTTCTTCTAAATAAAAAAATGTTTGAAGTAATTTAAAATATATATTTTCAATAACATTAATAAAGCCTGAACTAAAAGCATCAAAATTTGCAATGATCCACTTCTGAAGTCATAGAAGGAGTACAATAATGTAGCCGATTGATGAGCGAGAGTTCTCATTGTTTTGGAACACATGCTGATCAGAGGTTATAATGGCATGCGCAGGACGTGTCTTGTATGTGAGCAGGATAATGCGTACAGGCAAAAACAACCTACCGAATTACAGTAAAATCCCTCCTAACGGTAACTTACGGCCAATTTTGAAATAAAAATTTCCCGGCAAAAAATCGTATTTAAATAATGTGTTTCGAACCCCCCTTGTTTCACGGACACCATTTTCATCATTCGTTCCATTGGACTGAAACCCCTGTACGGACACCAATAATTGCAATTCAGGTTCGAATTATGCTCACTAGATGGCAGGAAAAGTTTTAATACTTGATGAACTTTTCAGTATATTTTCCTAATTTTTAATGAAATTTTGGCGTGAAGTTTAATATTGTTTGGCCACTCTGATTTCCGCTTAGAATCTGAAATCACGTGTTGCCGTTCGCACTCTACTACGTTTTACATTATTCCCCGCTAATTAATATTTCCAGCTCTAGTCGCTCTAAATCAGAGAAAGAAACTGATGTCTCGAATACAGCGAGAAACGTGGAATTGGAGTTCATGCTCTCTAGCAAGTTAATTCAATACATTGATTCAATGCATTTTCATGTAAATACAATGACGAGAAATCATTGGATTTAGTCTCGAAGCTTAAAGTACATTTTGACGGACTTGGGATACTTAGCAAATCCCAACAAACATCGCAGTCTTTCCAGAATATGCGAATTCAGTATATTAACTTCGTATAACATTTCTTTTGTAATTTTAATTGCATATCTATGCAATAATCGTGCATTTTTACGGCTTTAAGAAGCATCTCATAATGTCATTTCCATTGATATCGAACAAAGAACCATTGTTAATATGTACTATGTAACACAATTATGATGAACGCATAACTAATATGTGTGACCCTCGGCTTTATCTGATGTGGCCCGCCACCTCAAACCTAATTTTGTAAAAATGAAGAACTAAGTGGCACCATTTACCCTTTAAGTGACATCTGACGCTGTTGTAGAGCACACAAGCGGCTGGCTCGCACACAGTGCAGTTCTACATCACTCAAGTTAGTTCTAAATCACCATTTTAGTGACGCGTGGCACATTCATAGGCCACTTTAGTGACTCGCGGCACATTCATAGGCCACATAAGTGTCCCGCAACACATTCCTAGATCACTTAAGTGGACCCGGACACATTTCCAGAACACTTAAAGGATCCGCGGACCATTTAGAGATAATTAAAGTGGCTCTATGGAGTACTATCAATAGGGGGAATATTAATTAGTTCAGGTGTCCGCGCAAACTTGGGAAGCGTAAACTTGGGAAACTCTTCTTCGCGTTTTTGGAACACTCAGTAAAGATGCCATTAAGAATATTTCATATTTTATAAAGAGTGGTTGATGACGTAAGCATCATTCAAAACCCACCCCCCCCCCTACATTATCAGCGAATTCAAAAATAAAATAAGTTTTAAAATTCAGAAACTGAAGGATAAGACTTGACTTTGTGTGCGCGCACGTTTCGCTGTCATCTATTGAGCAAAATTTATCAAATGCAAATGCCCAGTACCATTTTGACATTTAAAATCTTTGTAATGATTGTTTATAATTTTTGTTAATTGCATTTTTAATTGTTGTATTTTTGAAATATATGACATCCATATTTTTATGGGCATCTTTTTCTCAGCCACCTCGTTGGGTATTTTTCCTGTTGTGGCGTTGTATTTGTATTAATATTGACAAATGAACATTTTTGTAGCAATTCAATAAAAATAAGTATCAACTTTGCATATTAACCATGAAAATCTGTTCGAAATCTGGGTTTCGATTGTTATAGCAATAATGGTAGCGTTGCTCCTAGTGCTCGTTACCGACTCTATTATATCAAGTGAATAAACGATTGCATAATATATTGTACTATGGATTCGATAACCTGGTGGACGTTCACTAAAACCAAATTAATCGCCCGGTAAATTTAATTACTTAATAATTAACTAGTGAATTAATTAACTACTATTACTAATTCATTTTCTCCGAACTGTGAGAGACCGTTTTTAATTAATCAAGTAACCATCACGAACAAATCATTTCCTAACATTTATTAATTAATAATTCATTTTTAATTAACTGATCGCGTTTATAATCGCGATTGTAACAATATAATAATAATTGTAATAATATTATTATATAATCGCGTTTTTAATATTAATTTTGTGCTGTCCCTCATCCTCTTCACGCGCAAGCGTTTGGCAACGAATTCGGATGATCTATACTTGCCGAATCGACGATAAGTCTGGTAACATTGTCCCACCCTTACCCGCACGTTAGACGAAGAGAAAAGGGGGAGAAAATGAAGAAAAAATAGACAAGCACGAAATAATCTAATAAGCACGAAAAAATAGGAAACACGGTATAATAGATACGTAGATAAGAGAGTATACGATATTATCTACGATATAGCATATAAGAGCGGTAGATTTTTCTTCCGCTCTTATATGTGCGTATGCAGTAGAAAGATACATTGTATGAAGGGGGAAAGAATTACTGATAGGAGTATACAAAAAAAGAGGTTTGTCGCGGTGGGGAGACAGAAGGGGGAAAAAAACCCAGATACCTGGCTTGAATTTAGGGGCCATTCAAGTATTACGTCAGCATCGATGGGGGAGGGGTTTACGGTTTGTTAACTTTTGATAACAAGGAGGGGGGGGGGGGTTGGATAATGCTTGCGTCATCAACCACCCTTTATGAAAATATGAAATATTTTTAATGGTGTCTTAATCGGTACGAGAAAAACCTTTCGATAGTTTGTGGGCACTTGAAGTAAAATTCCCCCTGTTGATAAGTGCCCTACAGAGCCACTTTAGTGATCTCTAAATGTTTCGTGGATCTAAGTTATCTGGAAATGTGTCCGAGGGCCGCTTAAGTGTTCTGGAACTGTGCCGCGGATCACTTAAATAATCTGAGAATGTGCCGCTGGTAACTTGAGTGATGTAGATCCGCACAGATTGAATGGACTGGATTGATACACCCGGGACCGTACAGCTCGTACCATCGCCAGCTATCGGCCGTTTTTTTTCGTTATTTTTTTTCCAGTCCCAAAAAAGTTCCCGTGACCTAGCGATGCTAACCCTGCAAACCGTTTCGGTTATTTTTCCGGTTTTTATGAATTTTTAAAGTTTCAACGCGCGTGTGCGCGCGCGCGGATTTTTTGCCCACCCTCGGTAGAACTAATTTTTGTTAATATTTTTTTGTATTAAAACAAACTGAAATACGAAGCTCGAAAAAATATGTTGAAAAATGTTATTATGTCTCGTATAATAAGGTGTTTTCAATGTGTATAGCTAGCTGGCAGTGCAAAGAGGTCGTAATTCATGGAATGTGAAACATAAGGAGCGTTCTAGTATTACGTAAGCATATTTTTAGCCATTTTTGACCCGCACCTCTTCCACCTTTGTCAGAAAAATTTCGTCGGCTCTGCCTCCCCCCACCCCGACCTTCTAACGCATATGGGAATCAGAGAGGTACTTTGGGGGGGGGGGTGGATCATAGGTATTGAACTGAGCGGCACATTTACAGGTCACTTAAGCGACCCGTGGCACAATTCCAGAGCATTTAAGTGTCCCGTAGCACAATTCCAGAATACTTAAGCGGCCCGTAGCACATTAGGCGATTCCTTGAGTGACATGTGGCACAATTTTGGAGCACTTAGAGGCCCTCAGTGCAGTTCTACATCACTCAAGGCACCCGCGGTACATTCCCAGATTAATTACTTAAGTGATCTGTGATCTACGGCATAATTACGGACCACTTGAGTGACGCGGGACACACTCGGAGATCACTAAAGTAGCTTTGTAAAGGACTTATGAATATGGATAATGTTAGTTTAGGTACCCACGAACTAGAGATTGGCTTTTCTCGTTTTTAGGCACAACCATTCCATTAAGAATATTTCATATTATTATAAAAGAAAGGTTGATGGCGTAAGCATCATTCAACCCCCCTCCCCCCTTGGCATCAGCATACCCAAAACCTCCTCCCGCTATCGATGCTGACGTAATACTTGAATGACTCTAAATGTGTCAAAGGTTTAGTTTGGATAATAAACACGTGCGAGAAGACAATGTTCAATGTTCCGGTGGAAAGATGGAAATTCAAAGTTTGCAGTGATAAGCAGTTTGGTCTCAGTATGACGTCATCGGTTGGCACAATATTGTCCCAAACGTGAAGTACGAAAACTGTTTTATTACAAATTTAAAATTGGTATAGCTTGGGACTGTTGTGTACTATCATCTTCTGTGAGATAACCTTGGATTCATCTCATCAATTGTGTGTGTGTCTGTGTGTGTGTGTGTGTGGTACACTGAAGAGCCAAAAAAACTGGTCAACTGCCTAATATCGTATAGGGCCCCCGCGAGCCAGCAGAAGTGCCGCAACACGACGTGGCATGGACTCGACTAATGTCTGAAGTAGTGCTGGAGGTAATTGACACCATGAATCCTGCAGGGCTGTCCATAAATCCGTAGGAGTAAGAGGGGGTGGAGATCTCTTCTGAACAGCACGTTGCAAGGCATCCCAGATATGTTCAATAATGGTCATCTCTGGGGATTTAGGTGGCCAGCGGAAGTGCCTAAAGTCAGAAGAGTGTTCCTGGAGCCACTTTGTAGCAATTCTGGACGTGTGGGGTGTCGCATTGTCCTGCTGAAATTGTCCAAGTCCGTCGGAATGCACAATGCACATGAATGGGTACAGGTGATCAGACAGGATGCTTACGTACCTGTCACCTGTCAGAGTCGTATCTAGACGTATCAAGATCCCATATCACGCCAACTGCACAAGCCCCATACCATCACAGAGCCTCCACCAGCTTGAACAGTCCCCTGTTGACATGTAGGGTCCATGGATTCATGAGATTGTCTCCATACCCGTACACGTCCATCAGCTCGAAGCAATTGGAACCGAGACTCGTCAGACCAGGCAACGTGTTTCCAGTCCTCAACAGTCTAGTGTCGGTGTTGTCGGGCCCAGGCGAGGCGTAAAGCTTTGTGTCATGCAGTCATCAAGGGTACACGAGTGGGCCTTCGGCTCCGATAGCCCATATCGATGATGTTTCGTTGAATGGTTCGCACGCTGACACTTGTTGATGGCACAGCATTGAAATCTGCAGCAATTTGCGGAAGGGTTGCGCGTCTGTCACGTTCTTGCATGATCTTTTTCCGGCCGCAGCGATGCCGTGGATTTAATTTTTTACCGGATTCCCGATATTCACAGTACACTCGTGAAATTGTCGTACGTGAAAATCCAAATTTCATCGCTACCTCGGAGATGCTACGTCCCATCTCTCGTGCGCCGACTATAACACCACGTTCAAACTCACTTAAATCTCGATAACCTGCCATTGTAGCAGCAATAACCGATCTAACAACTATGCCAGACACTTGTTGTGTTATATAGGCGTTGCCGACCGCAGCGCCGTACTCTGATTGGTTCCATATCTCTTTATTTGCATACGCATGCCTGGACCAGTTTTTTTGGCTCTTCAGTTTATATAGGACATGTTATTTTATATGTATAAATATTCCTCTAACTGATTCACAGATTCATCATCGCCGAGCCCAAACGGCTGAAGCTACGAATATCACATTTGGACAGTAGTTTTATTTCATGACGTAAAGACTCACTAAAAAATGGTGTCCCAAATTTTACCCCTAAGGTTGGGTCATAAGGTCATAAGGGGAATTAAATTGTTGTATAAAGAAATCATACCGAAGCGAAACCGCCGGAATTCGGTTTACTACTTCGGACAGTATTTTGTAATGTGAAAGCTCGCTAAGGGTTTTCCGAAATTCGGCCCCCTAAAGTGGTCATGAGGGTACTCAAAGGTTGTATGGGGCAATCATCGCTGGGCCGAAGTCTCTGAAGCTATAAATATGAAATTTGGTCGGTAGTTTTGTAATGTTAAAACTCACTATAACGAGGGATTTTTTTAAAATTCATACTGTAAGGGGGGCGGGGAGTCATAAGGGGGAAGGCCTGAAAGTTGTATGGAATAATCGTCACTGAGCCCGAACCACTGGAAGCTACAAATATAAAATTCGGTCAGTATTGTATTTTATAATATAGAGACTCACCGAGACTGGATTTCTGTAAATGTAACACCCAAAGAGTGTCATGAGGGATTCAAATGTTATTGGAAGGAATCTTCGCCAAGCAATTTTCAGATTACCAAATCCATGCCAGCGGGTAACAGTTAGTCGATGATTAGTCAACAATAAAAGAGGATTTCAAAAAAAACGTTATGGTTCAAAAAATGGTGAATATTTTGATTTTTTTTTAATAACCTAAAATATGACTAACGAACATCGAAAACAATTTGAGCGACTTTCGGCCGTTGTATCGGCCAAACTGTGTTCCTATTTGAGACATATTAACAAGAGGTGCTAAAATCGTTGTATGGGATTTCTTGTTACGCTAAAGCAGTGGTTCTCTACCTTTTTTTTATCACGGAGTTCTGTAGCCTGTCCTATTTTTATACAGTTAACTCAATTATAACGACTTCGGCTGTAACGACAACTGGGTTATAACATCATTAATTGGCGATTCTGGCTCATTTATACAGAGGATAAATGTAATGTTAACTGACCTCGCTTATAACGTCAATTAAAACGCAACGGCCTCGGATATAACGATGTATTTTTTTGTCGTTATTCGGTGTTATTGGGGTAGGATTACGGTAATGCCATCATCATAATTAGGGTGATAATATGACACGTATACGGAAAATTTCATAATTTTGCTCTTCCCTTGACATTTTTCCTTATTGTAGACTATTTATCTTTTCGCAAAGCTTACTTTAATTCATAACCCTGACTAAAATAGGGATGGATGTGTGTGTATGTGGGGTAGTTATGACTATAAATATCGATATTAATCTCACATATTTGCCATGCTCAATGCCGTCTTAACGCATTGGTGTAACGACGAACTTTTGTCGAATCTTCGATGTCGTTATAATCGAGTTTGACTGCATTTATCAAATTCACGAACTTATTTTATTATCGAGTTACTGCGAAGCCCCTGGTGTGGCATCAACGCCATTGAGCGGAAGTGCCAATTTATTTGGTTCACGAGAAAAACGGACCCAGGAAACGCTCCCATCCATATCGGTGGAACGGCAGTGGAACCAGTACGAAAAGTAAAATACCTAGGCTGTAAGACCGGCCAATGACTTTTGGCCCGCAGATTGACTATGTCAGGAACAAGGCCACCCAAGCCCTAGGCATGCTCTCCAAAATGACATTTCCTCAAGCTCGTCTCTCCTTAAAGAATAAAGTCATACTGTATAAACCTATACTTCGACCAATTCTGACATATGTAGCCCCGGTGTGGGCCTACGCAAGTCATAGCAACATGCATAAACTACAATCTGAGCAAAACAAGATCCTAAGGTCTCTTTGAGGTCACCTAAATTTATGAAAGACCTGGGTATACCCCCAGAGCTACCCACTATGACAAACTAGAAAACTCTAAATATGGCCATCCCAATGGATAGTGGATGTACAAACTTGTCTTTCTTCTTCACAATGCATCAGGAAGGCTATTTGTAAGTCGCAACACATCCTCATTGGGCTGGGAAACGACGAACTGGATTAAATTCTGTTCTGTGTTGTTAAAATTTCATTTGACATCTGGAGTTGTAGAGGTAACACATCAGTGATGTGTTACTGTAGTGTTGCTAATTGTTGAGAGTAGAAAAAACGATATTATATACACACACACACATTCTCGCTTCCAGCTCTATATTTTCATACTTATTATTTGGTCAAAACACGCTGACCAGAAATTGTGACGACACGCATGAACCCTAGAACTCGCTTATGAGCATAATGAATAATAACCTGACGAGTTATTAATTCCGAATTAGCAGCACAGATGATAGTCTCCTTGAACAAATTTCATGCATTTCTAAGAATTTGTATTATGAAGGTTCGTCGACATCCGCGTACTATGCGTTATCCTTGAGTAGTTTCCTGAAATTTTCCACAAATTTGTATTGATGTCACGACGCGATTCATTGCAGGCCAGGCAACGCGCACTAGACGAATGTCCAACTCAGGTGAATCAAACCACGGTCGGCAAATCAAAAGTTTTGGCATTGCGCCTCTGGGTATTGCTGTGACGGAAGGCAGGTGTTGCATCGAGAATTTTCAACTAGTTTGTGAGTGGGCAAAAAAAAGATGAGGAAAAAACTCAGAAGTGTCTTCTCATACAAGGTATTGTGTAAAACATTTCAATTTGCAACCATAACGAACATTCCATTCGAATTCACCATACTGAATCATAGTTATGTTTAACTAATTAAATAATTAATTGACAGCTTATCATATTTGTTAACACGAGTTGAATGATCTTAGTTGAATGTGATAAATTCTCGATTTATGACCAAAAATTAAAAAAAAAAAAATTAGAGTTTGCCTTATTTCACTGACCGCTATCGAGAGTGTCCGCTAAAGGGGAGGGAAATACATTAAAACTCTATTCCACGGGAACGGGGATCAGAAAAGTGTCCGTTAAGGGGATGCTTGACATTCAAATGATCAAAATGACGGAATGTTTTTTATTACACAAAAAATTGCTAAAATTTGCGTAAAATATTTTTCAACAAGCACATTTCTAGTTGTTTCCGTGATTGTATTTCGTCACAAACTGATATTAAAATGTCCCTTGCGAACTAAATTTCATTCAATTCACTCCAAATTTTAAGCACTTGCTCCTTATGACCTATTTGAGATAACTAAAAGGATCCATTTTTAAATTCATCAATATTTACTGCTGAAAATATTAATTAATTGTTAAAAAGACCAAAAAATGCTGTTGCTTGGTAGAAGCAGATAGATAGAACTGCGGACTGATGCTTAGCACCTTACTTCCGTTACCTCAATAGAAGCAGAGTTGTGTCGGAAAAAGCTAGCAAATGTTTACAGCGGTGGCTCCCCCCTGTCCCGTGCTCGCAAGTATCGAATCACTCGCGTCGTTGTCCCCATGAAGACAGCCATCAAATCGATGCAACGTACAAGCCATTTGACTAAAATGGATAGCTGAACCCAATCACTAGGGAGAAAAATTGCACGTGCACCCAGTGGTGCATAAGGGGGATGGGGGGTCCCGGGTTCGAACCCCACTTTCGCCGCAGTGATGATCGCGCGACTAAAGTTGGTTTTCTGTGATTCCCAACTTCAAGGTGCGAACGCAAGCAACACCACCTATAGAACAAGGCCTCCGCACTAAGCTCGTGACGTCACTGAAGAAGGCCATTTCACCTACAGACATTGGATATAGCAGGCCGACGAATGCGATACCTTTACTTCTTGCAGTATATCCAATGGCAATAGGAGAAATGGGCGCCTTCATTGACGCCACAAGCTTCGTGCTTGTTCTATAGGTGGCGTTGATGCACGCCGCACACATTTTGAATACAGTATTTTCCAGAAGTCTTAGGGTTCAAAAACCCTAACCCTCACTAATAAAGATTAATGGCGCTAATGAGTGACGTCAATCAGACCAGACCAGAATTGAACGTTTCCGTCGCTGCCCAGCCTTTGCAGGCTGTCTGGCGACTTACAGATCACCAGGGGTGGTATGAGAAGGAAAAAGACAAGTTTGTGCATGTGTGTAAGGTATGTAGTGTATGTGTGTGTGTAGAGAATGAATGAGCCAGGAGAGTATTGTTTACAAATCTTCGCGAAATGAATGCTCATCGAGATAAAACACAACACAATCGAAGAACAAGGAGGCAATGTCTTACGGGAAGTAGCTGATGATATGCTACCCAAAAACCCCAACATTATAAATATTTACATAATCGAGAGACACTAACCAGAGATGTTTGAGGTACTGTTGAACCGTCATCAGTCATATAACCATAATCAAGAACGTCAAAGAAAAAGTTATAATGAAGACATGACACATACCATCTCTGTATTGTAATAAAATCAGTTTCAACACGACACGAACCCAATGCACCATTTTATGCAAGCGCAAATTATGAATAAATGAGAAAAATTATTAATTGCGAAAAAAACAACAACATATAAATGCCTCTGAATTGCGATCACAGCATCCGCAATATCAAACAAAACTGACATTAGATTGATAAATTGTTTTGAAAAAAAAAAAAAAAAAAAAAAAAAAATCAAAATCATGAAAATGTTCTGCAAATTACATCAATTCGTCACCCAATCCACGCTCAGCAAGTCCATTGGCCTAGAGTGTACTGTGGGTATTCTAGGGTCATAATAGACAATTTCTCTAAGATGCGGGTGTTCAGAAGATCGTAGCCTGTCAAAATGAGCATTTGCAAGCTCCTTGATATAGTCCAAGATTAGTGGTAAGTCAAGATCTTTACGGATGTTTTTTCCTCTCACATACCAGGGGGCTCTGGTAAACTGACGAAGAATGATGTTCTGCTGTGTCTGTAAACGTTTCATATTTGCAAGACTGGCATGAGCCCACACTGGGGCAGCATATGTCAGAATAGGACGAATAATAGTTTTAAAAAGAATTACTTTATTCCTCAACGTTAGCCTGGCCTGTGGGAATGTGATTCTGGATAGCATCCCAACTGCTTGTGAGGCCTTATTTCTTACGTACATCACCTGAGGAGAAAATGAGAGCGACTTATCTAGTATACAACCTAGATACTTGACTTGGAGTTTTCTTGTCAACACCGTATTGCCGATGTATATGGGAGTTCTTGGAAACTTGTACCGTCTTGTGAAGAGAATATATTGACATTTTTGATGATTCAACTTTATATCGTTGTCTTGGCACCAGTCCTCAACGTCTTCAGTTGATTCTTGTAAATTTTCAATACATTTTTTCCCTTTTTTGTGATTGGTCAACAGGATGGCATCGTCAGCAAATAGACCAAGCATTCCGCGCTGAGGAGCTGGGAAGTCATTGATGTATAGCGCAAAGAGCAGTGGTCCCAAACAAGAACCCTGCGGGACAGACGCTCTTATTGGTCTAACAGTTGAGAGACAGTTGCCATTTTTGACTTGGAATCTTCGATTGGAAAGGTAACTGTTTAAAAAGATGATGAAATAGTCAGGCAAACCCAGGTCAATTAGTTTGGATAATAAGGTCGTGTGATTCGTTTTGTCGAAGGCCTTACATATATCCAGACAGAGAGCACAGACATGTTCCTTGTAGTTGAACGCAGTCATCACGAACTCGGTAACTCTGTGCAGCTGAGTGACGCAAGAATGCCCCCGCCTGAATCCGTGCTGCTCACTTCGAAGAATGCTGTTGAAGGACAGGAAAGCGTCAAGACGTGAAATATAGATACGTTCAAAGACTTTAGAAATGTTACTGAGTAAGCTGATAGGTCTGAAGTTTTGAGAGAAAAGTGGGTCAGTTCCAGATTTATGAAGAGGTTTGACAATAGAAAGTTTCCAGACATTAGGAAAATAGCTTGTCTGAAGCATGCTATTAAATATATTAGTGAATGATTTGAGGATAGAAAGAGGAAGATTTTTAAGAGCGAGATTTGAAATTTCATCATGACCAGAAGCTTTTTTAGTTTTGAGTTTGTTAATCATGCCCCTGATTTCGTCAACATTGGTCAAACCGGCAGCACCCATTCCGCGCAAGGCATCCGAGCGAACTCTATCCAGGAATTCTTGAACTTTTCCATGATGAGCTGAAGCAATACTTCGAGATTGCAGACTGTTTGGCATGAATTGCTTTTCATAGTTATCAGCAAACGTTTCAACAATCTCTTCATTTGTATACAACAGTTGACCTTGTTCGTTTGTAATTTTGTCCACCGCTGGAGATTTTCGTTTACAGATTTTCCACGCCTTCCAAAGTGAGCCATCGGATGCTGTGGCCTCCTCAATGAAGTGGGTGAATCTCTCATTGACATATTCAGTTGTTTCTTGTCTTATTTCCTTTTCTAGTCTGTTTAGAGTGGTTTTGTCAGACCGTCTTCTAAATCTTTGCCAGAGTTTTCGGACCCGGTTTTTTAGTCTGATTTTGTCCCGTAATTCTTCCGAAATGCCAAATCTGTTTTCTTTTGCCTTAATCTTCCTGGTAGAGGCTTGAATAGCTGTTTTAATTTGTTCAGTCACATCAACTACTGCATTTTCAATACAGTTCGTCGTCAATTCCGCTGAGTTCCACACTGGTAATGTTTCCAGCGTAGAGCGGAAGATTTCCCAGTTGGTAACCAGTTGATATGGAATATCCTTTGGTCTAGTTATATCGATGGTGAAAATAATAGGGTTGTGAGTTGAATTAAGTTTGGCAGTTGTTTCGAAAAAGATGTTGTGCCTGAAGTTTTTGGAGATTCCATAGTCCAGAACATCGGGTCGATAAAATCGACTAGTAGGATAATTGGTTGGAATGTTCGATGAATGAATGCACAAGCAATTATTCCTACAAAATCTTTCTAGAACTCTACCTTGTCTATTTGTGGAATGGCTGAAGAATGTAGGGCTTTTACAGTTCCAGTCGCCAGCAATTAGTACCGGATTGTTGATATTAACGAGATAGTTTAGGAGATTGATATCAACATGGTTATTAGGTGGTTTGTAAATTGCACAAATGGTTATTGGTGATCTGTTGATGAAGATGTTTACTGCCAAAGCTTCCATTTCAGTTGAAGAAGGAATCGAAAGTTTTTGGTGAGGAATGTCCTTTTTAACGAACACCGCAATTCCACCACCCCTTCCATGTAGACGGTCTTCACGTAAACAGACAAAATTAGAGATATTGGAAGTATGAGAAGGTTTTAAAAAACTTTCACAAACCAGTGCTACATCAATTTGTAGGTCATAGAGTAATTGTTTGAATTCTTGTAGTTCCTGTTTAAGCCCAGTGGCATTCCATGCCAGAATTTTCAGCGGTTTGCTGATAGTTGACACTGGTGTATTAATTTTTGAGCGCTGAAATAAAACCAATCAGAATTTGAATAAGGTTATGAGCCTTGTCTTCAGAAATGCCCATATTGACCAAAAGTTCTCGCACAACATTGGAAAAGTTCTCGATGTTGTTCTTCTGTGAATTCTCCACTGTTTCATTAGTAGTTGAAGACATACAAACTGAATGTACAGACGCATCAGTGACATCAGTTTCATCAATGACAAGGTAAGGTACTGGCATTTGCCTGTTTACAGAATTATTATAAGATTTGGAAAGTTCAGACGGCTTAACTATGTGATCGCCGAAAGAATCATCACGATTATTAAGATGTTTGTTGAATTCATGAATTACATCTGTGAAATTAATTCCAAATTGATTATTTTTGTAATCTAATATTTTCACTTGCTCGGCTTCGTTATACTTTCTGTTCAGCTCCTCGACCAGTTCGGCTTCCGTGAGATGCACTTTGCCTATTCCAAGAATATGTGGTCCCTTTAAGACTTCGTCTACAGAACGTTGTAATACCAACGGGATTGTACTAGCCTTGACCCAAGGATTTGACTCCGTTTTAGTAGACAACTCATTTTCAGAAAAGTTGTTTTCCCCATTTCTATCTCTTCCTCGTTCTAAAACTACGTTATTTCCTACGCTGCCTAGAAGGGGGAAATCTCGAAGCGAAGGTGGAAGCTTGGAGATGAAGGTTCTTCCAGATTCACCTGTGGAAGCAGGTCTGGCAGGGCACTTAGAATACGTTCCTGTATGAGGGCCTCCACAGAAGTAACACTTTATCTTGTTCAGATCTCCCTTAACCAAGCAGCTTCTAGTACTGTGTCCTTCTGAACAAAATGCGCATATGGCTTGATTATGGCAAAAATAACTTGTATGTCCGAATTTCATGCAGTTCCTGCATTGCAAGGGAAAACGATTTCCTCTGTATCTTTCAATCTCTATTGGAACCCCGTCGATGTCGACCAAGTTGGCAATTTCTTTAGAGTTGATCGGAACTTCCACCAAGAAGAGCGGGAGTACTCTTCCTGAAGTATAGTTTTTGAGATTGCATACTTTTATTACATCGAATCCTTGTTTTGATAAGTCATTAGTGATGTCAGAGTGGTTAACATTTGCTGGTAGACCACGTATTACGAATTTTAAGGACCTTTCACTATTCATTTGGTACGTATGATACTCGAACCTGTTATCGTCCAAGAACCTTGTGACGTTCCTGTGATCATTTTCACTAAATAAATTTAACAGAATGTTCTTCTCTGTCGTTTTAGACACTGGAGCAAATTCACAATTGTTTTTTATATCTCGAAAGGTTGCAAGCCAGTTGGATCCCCAAGAGGATAAGACAATTTGGGGTACATTAACTTTTTTTCGTCTTCTGTTGACTTGAGTGAATTCATCGTTGTCACCATTAGGATAATCATTGTCAATTCTAGATTCTACCCTACTCGGTTCCACTGAATCCGACTCTGCATTGCACTCTCCAACCCCACCTGAGTCTCTCACTGGACTTCGATGACTTGTTGAAGCGATTGCAAACTCATTTGTTGATTTATCTTCAAATATGGGGGTAGCAGTAGCTCCAGTGGAGTTGTTATTTCCCGTGGAGAGCATCACCTCATTTGCTCTTGTAGACATCTTTTTTGCCTTTTTTCTAGCTTTTGATCTCTGTGACTTCGTCAATTTTGGCTGATTATCTGGCTCGTCAGTTGTGACCATGGAACCAAGTGCTGGATCCGGTTTCTCTTTCGAGATCCTGGATTGAAGAGACGGCAGATAACGATCTGAAGTTTTTGCCATACATGCATTAGATGGAGGGGCCTTGGCAACAGTGATATTTTTGTTAGCATGCTTGTCACTTTTAGAGTTCTTGGTTTTCAATTTTCCCACGTTGAATCTGCTTTTTTCGTTGCCATTGCCTTCGTCAGGGATCACTGAATTTCCAGTTACAGATGGCAAAACTGGATTAGCCGTTGAATTAGATAACTTAACACAGTCGGAAAGTTCCTTGGTGATCCTATTTACTAGTGCCGGATCATCATGATCAGTGTCAGAGTCCGATCGTTTTTGCTGAGGCTTATCACACTCATTCGGCACTGGGCATTGAGATGACACAAGTTTGGATAACACACATCTTTTCAACTTCTTTTTAAGGGCTTCATTATGCTTACGTGATTTACATTTATTTGAAATATGACGCTTTTTACTGAAGCCATTGATTGAGGCCTTCACCAAATTATCAGATATGTTGGCATCATCATCACAACCTTCACTGATAGTAACAAATTTACCCAATTTCTCAACATCAGAATTAGGTAGTAGTGTGACATTATTATTCATGACAAGTTCTTTTACCAAACAATCGGTTACATTGACATCATTGATACCATGTTCATCATTACAGACCACATTACCCAGAATTATAGCATCAACAACATCTGTATTGTTAACATTGACTTTTGGGTTACTATTATCATTATCAAATGCTAGCTTTTCATTTACACCACACTTGTCATGATCATTATCATGAATAACTCTGTTTGATACATACATGGAACCATTAACTGATTTGATAACATTTTCGTTCGATTTGTTGATATATGCATCATGAATTAATACCATCTTAACATTATCACATGGTTTCATATCATTGACACTCTTTTCAAAATTAAAGTCATTTTTATCACATAAATATACAGAATTATCGATTGATTTGACACAATCATAAATATTATTTGGGCTGATTACCTTATCATTTATCTTTGAAACATTTCCATGCACAAATTCTTTACCTGTAGCAGAGTTTTTAACACATAAATTATCAGCCATTACCTTCTTACTCTTACGAATTGATTTAGCACACTTGGGACCAGGATCAGTTACCAAGTTTACAGGCGTTTTCTTAAAGCTGTTAGACAGCTTATGAACACAATCAATACCCTCAAGATCTCCAAAAAATAAACAACCTGTACTAATTAGTTTTTTGAGTACAGTATCATTGTTATGTGACATTTTGAACTCAACAAAATATGTTATAAGATTTTGCAATTGATCAACCACAGAACATTCATCACTAATGCCATCGTTACTCAAATCATACATGTTTTCAATCCAAGGCAGAAATTTCTCTGTCAGTGTCTCAAAATTATGATTCCCCTCGAAAACGAAACTCTCTGCCATCCGGCGAAAAGCCACAATTTCAGCGATTGCCGCCGGATCGGCATAGGGACAACGAAGGGGCATTTTAAGTGAGCACTCAAAAAGCAAAGACTTACCCCTGATGAGCCACGTCTCTGGTCTGGACCGGGTTTCACTTCACAACATACATATCTCACCCAAAAGAAACAACCGTAGATAGCGGAAAAACACAGATCGATCCGCGACACTGAAATACAAAACAGGTTGAGGGTTCTTTTTGTCCACTGATGACCACAACTCGAACAAAAAGTCGATGATAGTCGAAGCGTCTCCTGGATTCACACTGTCAATGCGTGTCGTTGTTTCACTTTCAGCTGTAAATCCACGCTATCCAAGTGCATTCAGAAACCTATAAAAAGGGAAAATATGGGGCAGACGTATGCACTGGGGAGGGGGAAGAAATACTGGTCGATCACAGCACACACAAAGTATCGGCGCTAATGAGTGACGTCAATAAAAAAATTAAAAAAGATATATATTAAAATACCTTAAGAAAATTAATATTTATGACAGAAAAGCCAAATTTTTCGAGATATTGCTCAAATGAATATAATAAAAATTTTTGTTAGTATTTTTTGTATTAAAAGTAACTGAACATATAAAAGTTTAAAATATCATATCAAATAACAATGTCTGTTCACCAACTTTTTTTCAGTTGTATAGATGGCAGTGCAAAGAAGTTACATAATCATCTAATGTTACACATCATGATTGCATTGTGCGCGCAGATTGTAGATTGGATAACAAACACATACGAATACAATGTTAAATATTTCGTTTTAAAGATGACGATTCGAAATTTCTGCTGGCAACAGTTTGATCTCAGTATAGTCATCGGATAACACAATGATGTTGCAAACACGAAGTACGAACACTCTTGTGTTACACATCGAAATTTAGTATCACTTGGGAAGCTGGCCTGCTATCACCTTACATTCGGTGCCATTTGATTTATCGTAGCATATTCTAAAAGAATGCAGAGAGACATAAGCCAAAATAAGAATCATTTTAAAAATGATTTTCGATTCAGAAACTGTGAATGTGCCATGGTTTTTCGTAATTTTTTTAAATATTAGTTAAAATTATACGACCGACACGCAAAAGTTTTGTTCTGCTTATTTTATGGTTCAATAAAGCAGAATAAATTAAAACATCATTAATATTTCAATGCTTAATTGTCGCGCAACGTGTTCGAAAAATAGTAATTATACCAAATTTTTGCAAGTTTCGTTGTTCAGCTTTTCGCCCGTTTTGTCAGAACAAAACGACCTAGAACTCATCACAAGGAGATGGATGTACGTCAAGTTCCACCCACACCCTCCTACCCAAACAACCATCGTAAGTAGGCGCGTGTGTGTAATTTACATTATATTCTAAAACTTGTTACAAAAATTGATTACTACTGCTACTTAACCGAACATGCACCTCGTACACATTCCTCTACGGGATTTCTAACGAATCGGCACATGCCAGAATGTGTGTGTGTTAGTTGAGGCCTCGGTAACAAGTAAGGCACATGTCTCGACTGCCTGAGTTTAACTGAAGCGAGCACATGTGAACTGCAGGTGAGAAGACCACTACAGTGTGTGTGGATCATGTACATACTCCATTCCAACGAACTCCCTTTCCGTCATATTTTTCAGCATGTAAATGGTGGAACGAATTAATGAACGCCAGGACTCTGCCACCGGACTTATCCTGTTGCCGAGATCTCTTCCAGCCTAGCTTCGTTACGGAGTCTTGGCGTGTGCACCTGACAGTCTGAGCCGTATGCAGTGCTGTGTGGGAATTTTTAGTGCTACCATCTATTTGTGAAATTGTGAGTGAAGTGAAATGATTGAATATTTGTACCGTTGTAGGCCTGTCGCTCCCTATGGCGAGACTCTTTTTAACAAGGGGATGGGCTCGCATTCGCGCCTCGAAGTTGGGAACCGCAGATATAGATGTTGCATCCACAGGGCCAAAACATTTTTTTGGGCCCATTGGATAACAGCTTACTGGATGTGAAAGCTCTCTGTGGTGGAGTACAAATCTGTAGATTGTTGGATTCTAGAAGTAGACAGAAAGATGCTGAGCAAAATGACCAGCAGTATTTTTAGATATATCCACAAGAATAAATTCGGGACATTGTCCAGAGGATTTGTCAATTAGAATTCGTAGTCGTCTGTCCCATTCTAGATGGATAAAAGCAGCCAATAGAGAGGTAAGGGTGTAGACCTACTCAAGTTAGCCAAATCCTTCTGTTCTCTTCATCTTGAAATGCCCGTGTGGTTCCACATCAAAAAGAACAAATATATCAGTGACACGCTAAATCTGTTTTTCCAGCACTTCAAACATTGCGGTATTTATTTGACGACATACTTTAAGTTGTTTATCCAATAATTGAACGTGTAATGCGTTGTTTGCACACCCAGAAAATTTAATGTTGGCTATGATCGTTGATGGCAGAGAAAACATTCGAGAGAGCTTGCATATAGATGAACTTTAACCCTTTATACCCTGACGGTAATTTAAAGTACCAGGTTGGATAATTTGTTCCAAACTGAACAAATTGTTTCGAAAACATCGTTTTGGTTTGTCTTTAGTTAGAACTAAAATTACCTACCAAATACTTTACATGATAACTATTTATTATTTTGTCTTATGACATTTATACTTTTATTTTAATCTGTTATAATTTTCTTATTCTACTTTTCACAATGTCGGATATAAATGGTTAAAAGCAAGATAAACCGCCTCTAGAAAGGAAAAACCATTACACACTTCGTGCTTCGTAAGATAAACCTTGAAGCTACCGATTACACTGGAATTATTGCCTGTTGAATCCTTTCGATAATGCTACGGGAAGTGTATATGTGATGATATTATATCATTCATCAATTCTGACACTAACCAGAGGCATCGAAAGGTCTATCTGACGGACTCAGGCAGTCGAGACATGTATCAAACTTTTTATCGAGGCCTCAACTAAAGTATGTAGGCTTGAATCTCTAGAGATGTACACGTCAGATCTACGCTATTATCAAGATCAGTTGTGCCTGATTTCTCCCAAAATTAACCCACATTTACCACTGGTGTATCGAGAATCATCTACACTTGAATATTAACAAATGCTTTTTTATGTGTTACACCCGTAGGAAAAATCCTATCACATACTCTTATCATATTGGAACTGATATTTTACAGAGAAGATATTCTGCTACGGACTTAAGGGTGTAATTTACACCTCTGATTTTACCTTTCGTGATCATATTAACGACATTTGTAGTAGTTCATATCGCAGACTCGGTTGGCTTAAAAGAATAACTAAAGATTTCACCAGTTTGAATGCAATGATTTTCAACATTCTTTTCAACTCTATAATACGATCAAAGCTTGAATGTGCATCTGTTTGGGATCCTCATTACAAAAAATGCTATTGATAATATTGAAATTATACAAAATTCATTTATGCGATATTTGTATTTTAAAGAAATTTTGAGCATATGACATTACAATTTCAACAACTTTTCTCCGACAAATTTTTTTTAAATTACCAGTCCCCAAAAAGAGAAGAAATTTCATTCTTTTGAAATTTTTCTGGAAGTTGGTTAGGTAAAATCGATTGCTCTTTTCCGTTATATAAAATAGGATTGTTGGCCACACGGTACAACACCAGGTCAAATAAATTATCTCATATAGCTCACTTTAGGACTCTGATTGGTCTGTCTTGTGCTATAAACAGATTTTGTATTTTGTGCAATAGTTTACCTGACGAATTTCATATGTTTGCGACACCTATTGGTAAATTCAAAGAGCTTCTTCTCTCCGATTGATCAGCGATTTTATTTTTAGAATTTAAACGATGATTTCTTGTATTTGACTGTTAAAATATTTACTTTTTCTTTGTTTATTCATCTCTCATTTTATTTTTAATCATCGTGTGTTTTTATACAATACAAATACAACGCCACAACAGGCAAATTGCCCAACGAGGTGACTGACTTAAGAACATCATGGAACCCCGAGCCCTACCTACTACTGCTACACCACACATGCACCCCGCGGAACCCCCAACGAATCGGTACATGCGGGAATGTGCGTGTACGTGTAGTGAAACCTGACATGAAGTTTTTTTTTGTTTCTCTGTAATGCTTGTTATGTGTAGTGCTGCCATCTGCCACCAGTTTTTCTAACTATGAGTGAAGTGTTATGATTGAATGATTTATCGTTGTAGTTGCTCTTTGTGGCGAGACTTTTTAACGGGGAGATCGGCTTGCATTTGCGCCTGCCTTGAAGTTGGGAACCACAGAAAACCAACTTCAGCCGACCACCACTGTGGGGTTCGAACCCGGATCCTCGCATCGCGAGTCCGTCACTATAACCACTCGACCACCACAGCGGTTAAATAAATTTAGTTATTTATATTTATTTTTAATTGATCCGGTGATTTTATATAGCCTTAATTTTACTTATTTGGTATTGATTACTGTTTGTTTATGTTTTATATATCTATCTTACCAACGACGCGACGATTATGCATAATACCCGACGTTGGGTATTATGCATAATCACCGCTGAAAAGACAATTTTTTAAGTACATATGAAATTTACCTATGACTTTTAGGCCGGGATTACACTATGAAAGTGACCCAATCAAATTTGTACTGAGTGTGATGGCGTCGTCTGGTTTACGATGCCACCTACATACCCATTAGGGATGGGACAGGGGCGTTTCTATGAGATTACACTATAAAAGTTTTATTAAAGTTCTTTCATAAAACTTGAAAAGTGCAACCAATAAGTGTATCGGTTAAGTTCGCGAGCGAATGTAACCAATAAGCTTATTGGTTGTTTTTCAAGTTTTGTAAAATATCGTTTATCAAACTTTTATAGTGTAATCCCGGCATTATGCATAATCACCGATACAAGTGAAAAATTTATCGAACTTATCGAAAATGCTCGGCTATCATGCATAATCACAGGATTTATCACATTTATCGTAACATATATTCCAAGGGATTTCTATTATTTCACAAAGGCCAGGATTACACTATAAAGGTTTTATAAAAGGTCGTTTATAAAACTTGAAAAATGCAGCCAATAGGCGGATCAGTTAAGTTCGCTCGAATGTCACAGATGTGTTTATTGGTTACATTTTTCAAGTTTTATAAAATATTTTTTATCAAAGTTTTATAGTGTAATACCGTCCAAAGACATATCTGATTCAAGATTTCCATGATGCAGAAACTCACACGGTATCTTTCCAATGCTACTATCATTGAGATTGAGCGAGTGGTCACATCCAATGCAACCCAACGGAAATAACGAGTTTTTGAAATGGATTTCTATCCTTGATATAATATCAAGGATAGAAATCCTAGCCATAGTTAATGATATAATTAATTACACTATGCTCAGTTATTTACCAATGCCTGACTATACTTGTATGATTTTCTAGTCATTTTAACAGTACATTTTTTGACCCTGCGATGTAGTAATCGTGCTCATTTTGATCGTATGCGATTATGTCTTGAAAGTATCTCATAGATAGTCATCCAATCTCTCGTGAAAACCCTTGTTTCGTTTGGAGGCACGCGGCCAAGCTGGTGCTCCGTGAAATACAGATGGTCGAAGAAGTAATTGTGTTGACATAATGCATGTTGCCTGCTTCGTAACAGAGAGAGAGGATTCGGTAAACACACTAAAAAGTTATTAGACATGTGTTTTAATATTTCTAAAAGAAAAATATATGATAATAAATAAAAATATTTCTTGATATATTTTAAGATAAAGCCATAATTTGCGGGTTATTGCTTCAACTAAAATATATACTATATTTTGTCGATTTTTTTTCTTGTATCTATGGAAACCAAAACTTATAAAAATTCGAGAAAGCGAATCGTATCTTTATACTAACATCTTTTTAGCTCAGTAGAGATGGCAGTAAAACGAAATGCTAATTCAGTTAACATCAACCATACTGTAGCAATATTTTAGCTTGGATAATAATGCTAGATTTAAAAAAAAATTAATTACGGGACGCAATATTCTCAGTGAACCGTCAACTCAAAAGGCAGCTGGTAGCATCTACTAACGTGCATAATAATCCGCACTAAATCGGAAAAGGATTGGGCTTTTTTTTCTTCTTCAAATACAGGGCGGTCCCCTTTTATACCAGAGTTCCGGCGGCTAATGAGCAATCCCTACATTTCTAGCTACATTGTACAAATTAAGCGTATCGTGATTGGCCGAAATAAGTGATGAACCATTACGTCGCTCATGGTGAAATTTTTGCTGGCGACGTTCAACAATAGATGCATTTAATTGTGCTGGAATCTGAAATCGACCGTTGGAGTAATAGTTATAGTACGAGACTCACGTGCCGAAAGTTGTGTGTTTGATTCTGTCTGAAACTCATCTAGGCTGTCATTTAAGCCGGGTTTTCTTAGGAGCAGAATATCTGCGCAGTGTGCAGCGTAAAAACACTGATTGGTTGAAAACTGGAAATTCAGGTTATTTTGACCAATCAGAGTTTTCACGCTGCACGCGCTGTAGAAACCTGCTTCTAGGAAAACCTGGCTTTACTGAAAATGTTTCCATTTTTGTATCTGATTTAATCAAATGCGGTTCACGTGCATCGCATAGACAATAACGGCTCGCGAAGTGACATTTACTGATTCAATAAAAAAATCCTTTCGTTTTTCGTTAATGAACTTTGAAATTCAGTTTCGTCCAAAATTCCAGCCGCTCGTGACGTCTTGCTAGCTTCTTTGCTCGCAGTAACCAATCACCGGCGTGCTAATGCTTCCTGTGTTACCAAGAAAGTAGGGATTGTAATTACGCGTTCCGGCACAAAAAAGTTAAAAAGCCACAGCACACGCATTATATCATCTCATTATTCACTATGAATAGATAGATAGAACCGCTCACAAACCCGGACTGATGCAAAACAACTTACTTCCGTTACCTTAAAAGAGGCAGGGTTGTGTCGGGCAAAGTTAGAAATGATTAATAGTAGTGGCCCCATTGCCCCGTGTTCGCAAGTATCGAATCACTCGCGCCGTTTGCCCCATGAAGTTTCAAAACAGCCGTCCCGCAAACGTTAGAACAGCATTCCTGTTGAAATTCATTGGGAGAAAAATAACACCACGCATACAAATGCAAGCTGGGGAACAACAAGAAACCGTATGCAAATCTTCGTCACAGAGAATAAAATGCGCAGATGCCAGCACTGTGAAGTTATTCCAGAGTGCAACCGTTCTAACAGTTGTAACGTACGGGACAATGGCACACTTTAGTAATACTGAAAAAGCAGACATGCATTTCAATATGAAAATACTTAGCGTATTTCCCCGGGTTACATGTGCATGAATGGCGTTCTTTTTCTCCCAATAAATTTCAACAGGAATGCCATTTCAACGTTTGCAGAGCGTCCGTTTCGAAACGCGCGTTTGCGTTTCATGTTAGACGATGGCAATTGCTTGTATTCGTGTGTACTATCACCTCTTAAAGTTTTTCCCCATCTTTTCTGAATCGCCCTGTATAACGATACTTTATTTTCGGAATTCAAGTGGTTCACTTGAAATTATGAGATGGGTCACTCGATGAACTTCGGGTCATAGGTTGCCGAGGCCTGTTCTATAGTGTAGTCCTGGCCTATGCAATATTTATGCATTTTTCATCACTTTAAAATAACGCATCTCAAATTGTCAGAATTTCATTCATATTCAAATGAAGAACCATTTCAGTAACTGTTTATACTGTATAATACAACTCATAAACGGTAAACTCCCCTCTCTCTCCCCCCACTCTCTGATACTGCCAACCCTCATTACGGACAATTTTTTTTCGTCCCACTAACGTCCGCAAAAAAAAAAAAAAGTTTTTTTACTGTATTTACTGAACACATGAACTCAAAATTGTGAAATTTAAAAAATTATGTATTCATATACTTAACACATTGAATGCAGCAATATCTGCGTTCTGAGAAAAATGATATCAGCAATACTGTGTGGTTCCACTGCGCGGTATTTATCTCATAATATCGGTATCTCTGCGTAGAATAATAACCATGATTACGTTAGTATGAATTTTATTATTTCAGACATTAGAAACTTAACGGGATCGTCAGTTATTTTATATGGGGAAAGTTTGATACAAAATTATCGTACTAACCACTTCAACCGCAAACTTTTGGTAACAAATTTGGGTTATCTATATTTGACGAATCGGCGATAAATCTGGTAACCTCGTCCTAACTTAACCACACCTTAGAAAAAGCAAGGGGAAAGGGTAAAATATAAAAGGAAAGCGTTTCATACATAAGGTAGATAAGAAACCTATCACCCAACGGGGTTTTTTTTTCGGTTTTACATGCATATAGTAGAAAGATAAGTTATGTGGTTTAAAAAATCAATAACAGGAGTATGAAAACAATGGAGGGAAAGAAAAAGCAACTTCGGTTGATAGGGTTACTATAAATATTTGCGGTGATGAAGAGAGAGGAACGAAAGCACTGATAACTTGGTTGAATTTATTCCACTGGCGTTTGGACGCAATATTACTTTCGTGATTATAAAAGGGTTAAAAACTACTTTCCGAATCGAAATACGGCTTTTTGTTAAGATATTATTAGGATTAATATCAATGATGGAATTAATCGCACTTTAGTTTGGATGCTTTCTAAAAAGCTGGTACTTTCCACTGTAAAGCGGATGTTATCCACTTTGATAATACTAAATACAACGGAGTTTTTGCAACGATATCGTTATTGTTAATCGTTAATGAACGATTAATTAATTTATATGATCATATAGACATCTCTCAAATTTAGGAAAAATCGAAACTAGTTTCTTGGGTGAATCACTTATAAATATAATCACTATAGTGAGAGCTATGACCGTTCCATACATTCGCGGCCCTACGAGGGCTATTCCACCTCCGACGTTCGTGGTTGGGGATGACTTCCTAAACACGTGTCACACATCTTAACCACTTTACGATCACAGACGAAATATTTCGTCCAAACGCCAGCGGAATTAATTCAATCCAGTTCTCTCTGGGTTTTTCCGCTCCTCTATCCTCACCGTCATTACTGCAAGCTTTACTGCAACCCTATGAACTGAAGTGGGTTTTTCCTCCCCGTTTTTTCTATACTCCTATTAGTGACCTCCCCCCTTCATATATAATGTACCTTTCTACTACACACATATATATAAGAGCGGAAGAGAAATCTACCGTATACTCTCTTATATACGTATACATCTATTATACCGTGTTTTTGTTTTTTCTATTTCTCTTCGTCTAACGTGCGGTTAGGGTTGGGCAATGTTACCAGAATTATCGTCGATTCGTCTAGTATAGATCATCCGAATTTGTTGCCAAACGCTTGCACGTAAAGAGGATGAGGGACAGCACAAAATTAATTAATATTAAAAACGCGATTATACATGATCACAGGTAATTAATAATGATTAATATGAATTAATGTGTTAGAGAACGATTTTGTTCGCGATGTTCATTGGATTCATTAAAAACGATCTTTCACAGTTCGGAGTAAATGAATTAATCCACTAGTCAATTATTAAACTTAGCGGACGATATATTAATTTGGCTTTAATGAACGTCCACCAGCTCATAGAGCAATATACGTATTATACAGCCGTTCATTTTACTTGATATGATCGGGTAGGCCGCCTACACCAGGCGCCGCATTACGATCGCTACAATCCACAACTTTGAAGATTTATAATTGACCAGACCAGACCAGAATTGAACGTTTCCGTCGCTGCCCAGCCTTTGCAGGCTGTCTGGCGACTTACAGATCACCAGGGGTGGTATGAGAAGGAAAAAGACAAGTTTGTGCATGTGTGTAAGGTATGTAGTGTATGTGTGTGTGTAGAGAATGAATGAGCCAGGAGAGTATTGTTTACAAATCTTCGCGAAATGAATGCTCATCGAGATAAAACACAACACAATCGAAGAACAAGGAGGCAATGTCTTACGGGAAGTAGCTGATGATATGCTACCCAAAAACCCCAACATTATAAATATTTACATAATCGAGAGACACTAACCAGAGATGTTTGAGGTACTGTTGAACCGTCATCAGTCATATAACCATAATCAAGAACGTCAAAGAAAAAGTTATAATGAAGACATGACACATACCATCTCTGTATTGTAATAAAATCAGTTTCAACACGACACGAACCCAATGCACCATTTTATGCAAGCGCAAATTATGAATAAATGAGAAAAATTATTAATTGCGAAAAAAACAACAACATATAAATGCCTCTGAATTGCGATCACAGCATCCGCAATATCAAACAAAACTGACATTAGATTGATAAATTGTTTTGAAAAAAAAAAAAAAAATCAAAATCATGAAAATGTTCTGCAAATTACATCAATTCGTCACCCAATCCACGCTCAGCAAGTCCATTGGCCTAGAGTGTACTGTGGGTATTCTAGGGTCATAATAGACAATTTCTCTAAGATGCGGGTGTTCAGAAGATCGTAGCCTGTCAAAATGAGCATTTGCAAGCTCCTTGATATAGTCCAAGATTAGTGGTAAGTCAAGATCTTTACGGATGTTTTTTCCTCTCACATACCAGGGGGCTCTGGTAAACTGACGAAGAATGATGTTCTGCTGTGTCTGTAAACGTTTCATATTTGCAAGACTGGCATGAGCCCACACTGGGGCAGCATATGTCAGAATAGGACGAATAATAGTTTTAAAAAGAATTACTTTATTCCTCAACGTTAGCCTGGCCTGTGGGAATGTGATTCTGGATAGCATCCCAACTGCTTGTGAGGCCTTATTTCTTACGTACATCACCTGAGGAGAAAATGAGAGCGACTTATCTAGTATACAACCTAGATACTTGACTTGGAGTTTTCTTGTCAACACCGTATTGCCGATGTATATGGGAGTTCTTGGAAACTTGTACCGTCTTGTGAAGAGAATATATTGACATTTTTGATGATTCAACTTTATATCGTTGTCTTGGCACCAGTCCTCAACGTCTTCAGTTGATTCTTGTAAATTTTCAATACATTTTTTCCCTTTTTTGTGATTGGTCAACAGGATGGCATCGTCAGCAAATAGACCAAGCATTCCGCGCTGAGGAGCTGGGAAGTCATTGATGTATAGCGCAAAGAGCAGTGGTCCCAAACAAGAACCCTGCGGGACAGACGCTCTTATTGGTCTAACAGTTGAGAGACAGTTGCCATTTTTGACTTGGAATCTTCGATTGGAAAGGTAACTGTTTAAAAAGATGATGAAATAGTCAGGCAAACCCAGGTCAATTAGTTTGGATAATAAGGTCGTGTGATTCGTTTTGTCGAAGGCCTTACATATATCCAGACAGAGAGCACAGACATGTTCCTTGTAGTTGAACGCAGTCATCACGAACTCGGTAACTCTGTGCAGCTGAGTGACGCAAGAATGCCCCCGCCTGAATCCGTGCTGCTCACTTCGAAGAATGCTGTTGAAGGACAGGAAAGCGTCAAGACGTGAAATATAGATACGTTCAAAGACTTTAGAAATGTTACTGAGTAAGCTGATAGGTCTGAAGTTTTGAGAGAAAAGTGGGTCAGTTCCAGATTTATGAAGAGGTTTGACAATAGAAAGTTTCCAGACATTAGGAAAATAGCTTGTCTGAAGCATGCTATTAAATATATTAGTGAATGATTTGAGGATAGAAAGAGGAAGATTTTTAAGAGCGAGATTTGAAATTTCATCATGACCAGAAGCTTTTTTAGTTTTGAGTTTGTTAATCATGCCCCTGATTTCGTCAACATTGGTCAAACCGGCAGCACCCATTCCGCGCAAGGCATCCGAGCGAACTCTATCCAGGAATTCTTGAACTTTTCCATGATGAACTGAAGCAATACTTCGAGATTGCAGACTGTTTGGCATGAATTGCTTTTCATAGTTATCAGCAAACCTTTCAACAATCTCTTCATTTGTATACAACAGTTGACCTTGTTCGTTTGTAATTTTGTCCACCGCTGGAGATTTTCGTTTACAGATTTTCCACGCCTTCCAAAGTGAGCCATCGGATGCTGTGGCCTCCTCAATGAAGTGGTGAATCTCTCATTGACATATTCAGTTGTTTCTTGTCTTATTTCCTTTTCTAGTCTGTTTAGAGTGGTTTTGTCAGACCGTCTTCTAAATCTTTGCCAGAGTTTTCGGACCCGGTTTTTTAGTCTGATTTTGTCCCGTAATTCTTCCGAAATGCCAAATCTGTTTTCTTTTGCCTTAATCTTCCTGGTAGAGGCTTGAATAGCTGTTTTAATTTGTTCAGTCACATCAACTACTGCATTTTCAATACAGTTCGTCGTCAATTCCGCTGAGTTCCACACTGGTAATGTTTCCAGCGTAGAGCGGAAGATTTCCCAGTTGGTAACCAGTTGATATGGAATATCCTTTGGTCTAGTTATATCGATGGTGAAAATAATAGGGTTGTGAGTTGAATTAAGTTTGGCAGTTGTTTCGAAAAAGATGTTGTGCCTGAAGTTTTTGGAGATTCCATAGTCCAGAACATCGGGTCGATAAAATCGACTAGTAGGATAATTGGTTGGAATGTTCGATGAATGAATGCACAAGCAATTATTCCTACAAAATCTTTCTAGAACTCTACCTTGTCTATTTGTGGAATGGCTGAAGAATGTAGGGCTTTTACAGTTCCAGTCGCCAGCAATTAGTACCGGATTGTTGATATTAACGAGATAGTTTAGGAGATTGATATCAACATGGTTATTAGGTGGTTTGTAAATTGCACAAATGGTTATTGGTGATCTGTTGATGAAGATGTTTACTGCCAAAGCTTCCATTTCAGTTGAAGAAGGAATCGAAAGTTTTTGGTGAGGAATGTCCTTTTTAACGAACACCGCAATTCCACCACCCCTTCCATGTAGACGGTCTTCACGTAAACAGACAAAATTAGAGATATTGGAAGTATGAGAAGGTTTTAAAAAACTTTCACAAACCAGTGCTACATCAATTTGTAGGTCATAGAGTAATTGTTTGAATTCTTGTAGTTCCTGTTTAAGCCCAGTGGCATTCCATGCCAGAATTTTCAGCGGTTTGCTGATAGTTGACACTGGTGTATTAATTTTTGAGCGCTGAAATAAAACCAATCAGAATTTGAATAAGGTTATGAGCCTTGTCTTCAGAAATGCCCATATTGACCAAAAGTTCTCGCACAACATTGGAAAAGTTCTCGATGTTGTTCTTCTGTGAATTCTCCACTGTTTCATTAGTAGTTGAAGACATACAAACTGAATGTACAGACGCATCAGTGACATCAGTTTCATCAATGACAAGGTAAGGTACTGGCATTTGCCTGTTTACAGAATTATTATAAGATTTGGAAAGTTCAGACGGCTTAACTATGTGATCGCCGAAAGAATCATCACGATTATTAAGATGTTTGTTGAATTCATGAATTACATCTGTGAAATTAATTCCAAATTGATTATTTTTGTAATCTAATATTTTCACTTGCTCGGCTTCGTTATACTTTCTGTTCAGCTCCTCGACCAGTTCGGCTTCCGTGAGATGCACTTTGCCTATTCCAAGAATATGTGGTCCCTTTAAGACTTCGTCTACAGAACGTTGTAATACCAACGGGATTGTACTAGCCTTGACCCAAGGATTTGACTCCGTTTTAGTAGACAACTCATTTTCAGAAAAGTTGTTTTCCCCATTTCTATCTCTTCCTCGTTCTAAAACTACGTTATTTCCTACGCTGCCTAGAAGGGGGAAATCTCGAAGCGAAGGTGGAAGCTTGGAGATGAAGGTTCTTCCAGATTCACCTGTGGAAGCAGGTCTGGCAGGGCACTTAGAATACGTTCCTGTATGAGGGCCTCCACAGAAGTAACACTTTATCTTGTTCAGATCTCCCTTAACCAAGCAGCTTCTAGTACTGTGTCCTTCTGAACAAAATGCGCATATGGCTTGATTATGGCAAAAATAACTTGTATGTCCGAATTTCATGCAGTTCCTGCATTGCAAGGGAAAACGATTTCCTCTGTATCTTTCAATCTCTATTGGAACCCCGTCGATGTCGACCAAGTTGGCAATTTCTTTAGAGTTGATCGGAACTTCCACCAAGAAGAGCGGGAGTACTCTTCCTGAAGTATAGTTTTTGAGATTGCATACTTTTATTACATCGAATCCTTGTTTTGATAAGTCATTAGTGATGTCAGAGTGGTTAACATTTGCTGGTAGACCACGTATTACGAATTTTAAGGACCTTTCACTATTCATTTGGTACGTATGATACTCGAACCTGTTATCGTCCAAGAACCTTGTGACGTTCCTGTGATCATTTTCACTAAATAAATTTAACAGAATGTTCTTCTCTGTCGTTTTAGACACTGGAGCAAATTCACAATTGTTTTTTATATCTCGAAAGGTTGCAAGCCAGTTGGATCCCCAAGAGGATAAGACAATTTGGGGTACATTAACTTTTTTTCGTCTTCTGTTGACTTGAGTGAATTCATCGTTGTCACCATTAGGATAATCATTGTCAATTCTAGATTCTACCCTACTCGGTTCCACTGAATCCGACTCTGCATTGCACTCTCCAACCCCACCTGAGTCTCTCACTGGACTTCGATGACTTGTTGAAGCGATTGCAAACTCATTTGTTGATTTATCTTCAAATATGGGGGTAGCAGTAGCTCCAGTGGAGTTGTTATTTCCCGTGGAGAGCATCACCTCATTTGCTCTTGTAGACATCTTTTTTGCCTTTTTTCTAGCTTTTGATCTCTGTGACTTCGTCAATTTTGGCTGATTATCTGGCTCGTCAGTTGTGACCATGGAACCAAGTGCTGGATCCGGTTTCTCTTTCGAGATCCTGGATTGAAGAGACGGCAGATAACGATCTGAAGTTTTTGCCATACATGCATTAGATGGAGGGGCCTTGGCAACAGTGATATTTTTGTTAGCATGCTTGTCACTTTTAGAGTTCTTGGTTTTCAATTTTCCCACGTTGAATCTGCTTTTTTCGTTGCCATTGCCTTCGTCAGGGATCACTGAATTTCCAGTTACAGATGGCAAAACTGGATTAGCCGTTGAATTAGATAACTTAACACAGTCGGAAAGTTCCTTGGTGATCCTATTTACTAGTGCCGGATCATCATGATCAGTATCAGTGTCAGAGTCCGATCGTTTTTGCTGAGGCTTATCACACTCATTCGGCACTGGGCATTGAGATGACACAAGTTTGGATAACACACATCTTTTCAACTTCTTTTTAAGGGCTTCATTATGCTTACGGGATTTACATTTACTTGAAATATGACGCTTTTTACTGAAACCATTGATTGAGGCCTTCACCAAATTATCAGATATGTTGGCATCATCATCACAACCTTCACTGATAGTAACAAATTTACCCAATTTCTCAACATCAGAATTAGGTAATAGTGTGACATTATTATTCATGACAAGTTCTTTTACCAAACAATCGGTTACATTGACATCATTGATACCATGTTCATCATTACAGACCACATTACCCAGAATTATAGCATCAACAACATCTGTATTGTTAACATTGACTTTTGGGTTACTATTATCATTATCAAATGCTAGCTTTTCATTTACACCACACTTGTCATGATCATTATCATGAATAACTCTGTTTGATACATACATGGAACCATTAACTGATTTGATAACATTTTCGTTCGATTTGTTGATATATGCATCATGAATTAATACCATCTTAACATTATCACATGGTTTCATATCATTGACACTCTTTTCAAAATTAAAGTCATTTTTATCACATAAATATACAGAATTATCGATTGATTTGACACAATCATAAATATTATTTGGGCTGATTACCTTATCATTTATCTTTGAAACATTTCCATGCACAAATTCTTTACCTGTAGCAGAGTTTTTAACACATAAATTATCAGCCATTACCTTCTTACTCTTACGAATTGATTTAGCACACTTGGGACCAGGATCAGTTACCAAGTTTACAGGCGTTTTCTTAAAGCTGTTAGACAGCTTATGAACACAATCAATACCCTCAAGATCTCCAAAAAATAAACAACCTGTACTAATTAGTTTTTTGAGTACAGTATCATTGTTATGTGACATTTTGAACTCAACAAAATATGTTATAAGATTTTGCAATTGATCAACCACAGAACATTCATCACTAATGCCATCGTTACTCAAATCATACATGTTTTCAATCCAAGGCAGAAATTTCTCTGTCAGTGTCTCAAAATTATGATTCCCCTCGAAAACGAAACTCTCTGCCATCCGGCGAAAAGCCACAATTTCAGCGATTGCCGCCGGATCGGCATAGGGACAACGAAGGGGCATTTTAAGTGAGCACTCAAAAAGCAAAGACTTACCCCTGATGAGCCACGTCTCTGGTCTGGACCGGGTTTCACTTCACAACATACATATCTCACCCAAAAGAAACAACCGTAGATAGCGGAAAAACACAGATCGATCCGCGACACTGAAATACAAAACAGGTTGAGGGTTCTTTTTGTCCACTGATGACCACAACTCGAACAAAAAGTCGATGATAGTCGAAGCGTCTCCTGGATTCACAATGTCAATGCGTGTCGTTGTTTCACTTTCAGCTGTAAATCCACGCTATCCAAGTGCATTCAGAAACCTATAAAAAGGGAAAATATGGGGCAGACGTATGCACTGGGGAGGGGGAAGAAATACTGGTCGATCACAGCACACACAAAGTATCACTGGTATTAGAACCAGCGATATTGCAAGAATCCATCTTGCACAGAAAGCCGTTGAAAAAACCGTTACGAACACCATTAAAGCGACGGTAGAAGCTGGACACACCCGAATACCGTAGTTACCAGGGATTATTGCCTCATAATGACCAAACAGGCGCACACACTAAAAACCCCCATCAAGCGCAAAATACCAGATTTATAATTGTTTTAAAACTCTTTTCATCTCATCATTAAATATTTTTATTATCTGTCAATTTCCAACCAAAACCAAGATTTAATGCAAATTTTTATATTTAATATGCAAAATTGATAGTTAGTTTTATTGAATTTCTATAAAAATGTTCGTTTGTCAATATTAAAACACCAAAATGGTATTGTGCCTATGCATTTGATAAATTTTGCTCAATAGATGGCAGTGAAACGCACGCACACACAAAGCCAAGTCTTACTCACTTCAGTTTCTGAATTTTCAAACTATTATTTTATTTAGGAAATTAGAGGTCATTCAAGTATTACGTCGACATCGATGGGGGAGGGAGGGAGTGAGTTTGAATTTGCTGGCTCTTGATAACGGGGGAGGGGGTTTGAATGACGCTTACGTCATCAACCACTCTTTATAAAATATGAAATATTCTTAATGATATCTGAATGTGTCAAAAACGCGAAAACTCTTTCCTTAGTTTGCGGACACCTCATCTAATCTTCCCAATATTGATAGTGCTCCATAGAGCCACTTTAGTGATCTCTAAATGATCCGCGGATCGTTTAAGTGTTCTGGAAATGTGTCCGGGGCCACTAGAGTGCTCTAGGAATGTGTTGCGGGCCACTTAAGTGGTCTATGAAGGTGCCGTGCGTCACTAAACGGTCCATAAATGTGACTCGGATCACTAAAGTAATCTGGGAATGTGCAGCAGGTATATATCTTGAGTAATGTAGAACTGCACTTGTGTGTGCGCGCCGCTTATATATGCAAGTGCTCTACAACTGCGTCAGATGCCACTTAAAGGGTAAATGTTCCGCTTAGTTCTTCATTTTTACAAAATTAGATTTGAGGTGGCGGGCCACATCAGATAACGCTGGGGGCCATATTTGGCCCCCCATGTATGGCTTAGAGCAGTGATTCCCAACGGGGGTGTTAACTCCCCCTTGGGCACGATGGAATGTTCCAGGTTGGTGGGGGGCGGCGGTAGAAGCTACGGATATAGGAGAAGCCGGTTGACGGCACAGTGGTCGTCGGCTGAAGTTGGTTTACTGTGGTTTACCAGCGTCAAGTCGCGGATGTGAGCTGGTCTCCCATTTGAAAAACTCTCCCCGCAGAGAGCAGACACACCTACAACACGATACTCTGACATAACACGAAAAGTATAACATAGGATTCCATTGGTTAGATTGCGTTAAGGGTGGCGATAGGGAGAAAACAAGTCCTGAAGAAGGGGGCGATAAGACAAAAAAGATTGGGAAACATACAGATAGATAGATAGATAGAACCGCTCACAGCCCCGGACTGATGCAAAGCACCTTACTTCCGTTACCTCAAAAGAGGCAGAGTTGTGTCGGAAAAGTTAGCAAAGATTTATAGTGGTGGCTCCCCTTGCCCCGTGCTCGCAAGTTTCGAATTACTCGCGTCGTTCTCCCCATGAAGACAGCCATCAACTCGATGCAACGTACAAGACATTTGACTAAAATGGGTGACTGAATCCAATGACTAGGGAGAAAAATTGCACGTGCGCCCAGTGGCACATAAGGGCCGGAGACCGCAGCCTGGGATTTCGAAAGAAGTGTGAAAAAGACTTGTGGGCAAGAAAGAAGAAAAAGAAGCTGGCATGTTGAAGTGGGAGAGATTTGAGAATGGTCTAAATACACAATGCATACAAATTACATATATACAGCGCCTCGACTGTGACGGGAAACGAAGAAACAAAGCCTCCGTCCACAGCGCTGAACAGTGTGTTCTGCTCGCTCTTCCCCTTACAGAACATGCAATATATACACACACAGAATACACACATAGCCCGCACTGCGACGGGAGCAATCAAACAGAGCCTCCGTTGACAGTGCTGGGCATTCGCATTTGAATTACATGCATACATTATTTACTTTACAAAAATTTCCCTTTTTTATACTATTGGGAATGCACATAAACATTACTATGAAGGTAGTATTGGGTACAAATATCACCCTGAGCTCATACAAATATATATTCAAGGTTACAAAATTACTATCATACTATAAAAGTGCGGCGGGAACAATCAAACACAGCCCCCGTTCACAGTGCTGGGTGGCAGCGATCGCATTTGAATTTCCCATACATATATATATATAATATACACTATTTACATAGTATAAATTTCCATTTTTATATAATTGTTGATACACATAAACATTACTATGCATGACACATATATTGGAAAAAATGCCATAATGAGCTCATACAAATATTCAATTACTAAACCACCATCATACTATGAAATTGTATATACAAAAACATTCATAATTTATACAGGGTGTATTACTAAAATATTATGGTTTAGGAGCCTAAGTGCGCCCCTCTATGTTGAATCTGCATCTGTTTCAGATTCTAGTACTTCCGAATCATTAGTGGATTGTTCCCTGCTTTCAGTTATTATCAAAATAGTTTCTTTATTATTCATCAAATAGCCCAGGAATTGTTGTAGTTTTCTCGTTGCAGATCTTCGTAAAATAATTTTCCGTTTCCACAAGATCTCTCTTCCGCTCGGCGGCGCCTCCAAATGGTATCCCTTTGTGTGCTCACACTGTGTCACATAGTGTATCACGCTTCCCGGATGGCCGCATCTACACGTGCTGGTCTGGCTGATTTTGAACCTTTGCATGTATTCACCGAATGGACCGTGTTCTGTGAGGAACATTATTATTTCTCTCGGCATGACTTCTTTCATTTTACCCACTTTTGGTATAACGTCGAAGACCTTTCTTCCAGTTGTGCATATTTGCCAATGGTGTTGCCATTTCTCTGACGCTTCTTTCGACAGCAGATTTTTAATATAGGATGCCGGCAATTTCATTAGGTGGTTTTCAAGTTGATGTTTTGTAGCCTCTTTCGCGAATTTATCCGCTATTTCATTCCCCTCAATGCCTACATGAGCTTTTACCCACCGTATTGTAATCTTCCTGTTGTCCATCAGTATTTTTCTAATGTCATGCACTAGGCTATGAGGGGATTCTACGTCTCGTATTGCCTGTATACATGACATGCTGTCTGTGTTTATAGTTGATTTCCCTGGAAAATGTTTTGCATAATTGACCGCCATCCAGATTGCGTATAACTCTGCTTGGAATACAGTGTTGTTATTGAGCAATCGGCAGTTCCATTTGTCCGTTACTTAACCCATGTATATACTGACGTAGGCGGCCCCTACGCCATCCACGGTCTTTGAACCATCTGTGAAAATAATTCGATTTGTTGATTTTCTGCATCTGTGGTCAAGACCTGTGTCGGCAAAATATCTTTCACCGGGTGATACGTCCATGGTGGATGTTTATGCTCTACATCTGTAGGAAGATATGTTACATTGTTTATTTTAATCTCACGCTTTAGCCTTAAATTTGCTTTCTGTACTTCGTTGTCCAAAAGTACATGTAGTGGGGGATTGTTAGTTAATACTTGTAAAGCACTGTTTGGTGTTGTGGAAAAGGCTCCAGTGATGAATAGCAGGAATTTTCTTTGAAGAGAGTCTACTTTTGTTCTTAACTGTTGTTTGGGATCACCGAACCATGCGATGGCACCATATGCTATAATGCGGATGGCGACAACTTTATAAAGCGTATTTCTAATTCTTGTATTAATGCCCCATGCAGGACCAGCCATTCTTTTAAAATTTTGTAAGCATTTCTGTGTTTTCGTGATCAGATAATTCACATGTTTGAACCATGTCAGGTTTCTATCAAACATTATTCCTAAATATCTGATGTTCATATTGTGTCTTATTGGATTGTTTCGCAGTCTAATGGTTGGTCTTCCCTTTTTGTGAGAAATCCACAAGTAATTTGATTTGGAGAATTCGATCTCTAAATTATTTTTCGTGAGCCAAGTATCCAATAATACCATTGCTGCTTTTGCGTGCTCAGTGACCTTGCGGATTGTAGAATCACCAATTACCATAGCAATATCATCCGCATACACTTGAATTTTTATATTTTCAGGCCAGTTTTTTGTGAGTAAGTCATTTATGACAAGGTTCCACAGCATCGGCCCACTACAGGAACCTTGAGGGCACCCTTTCGTTTGAACTATAGTGGCCTCGCCCTCATCTGTAAAAAGGGATATATGTCTTTCTCTGATTGCATCAATCATTGTTCTTCTCACATTGTCCGGCATTGAGATGTTGAGAAGTTGTTTTACTATTGTTTTATGTGAAATGTTATTGAAGGCTCCCTTAATATCTACTGATATTAGGGCAACATCTTGTTTTTGGCTCTTAAATGTTTGTATGCTGTCATGAATCTTTGAGAGTGCTGTCTCAGTCGAGAATCCTCTTCTAAATCCATGTTGTTTATCGCTGATCCACTTCGTTTTCTCGATGTAGTAGTTGATCCTTTGTGTCAGCAACTTTTCGAGAATTTTGCCCACTGTGTTTAGAAGAACTATTGGACGGTATGAATTGATATTGTTCGGATCTTTTCCTGGTTTTAGAAATAGTATCAGTTGCCCTTTCTTGAATGCTGTAGGGAAAATATTGAAGCTGAGGCATTTATTGAATAGAGTCAGGAAAAAGAACTTGTGGAAAGCATGTATACTTTTAATCAATGCGTTTGTTATTCCATCAGGACCGGGAGCTTTTTTCACATTTAGTTTATCAATTAATCTATTAATTTCTTGAATTGAGAAAGGTGGATCGTTTCTAGTATCAGTATTCTGTGTATTTCTTGACTGCCTTACAGTATTTTCGTTTCCCCCATTATTTTGGGGGAAAATTTCTTCTAAAATGTTTTGGGCAGCTTGCAAAGATGTTGTTGGATGATCAGGATTTACGAGGAATGTTTGTGGAGGAAATGAACTTGTATTTGTGACAGTCTTGTACGCTTTCCCAAAAGGCTCCGTCGCTTTTTCACAAAACTTCATCCAGCCTTCTTTTTTTGCACTGTTGACTTTCTTTTTGTATAATGCAATTTCTTTTCGATATAATTGCTTTAACCTTATTTGATTGTCCGGATCCTTTTCTCTTTCACACCTCCTCTTTAGTGCTCTCAGTGGGAAACATACAGTACACGTTGGCATACGCGTGTGGTGATTTCTAGGCCCCAGATCCAATCACTACGCGGTATTTGTGAGCCAATCAGGAAGATTCTACGCCAGAATATGAAGAAACGAAGTAGGATACTGTGTTTCAAAATGTGACGAACTTACTAGGTAGTCTGAATGACGTGTATGGCAAACAGTGCAGAGGCCTTCTATCTGTAGGAGGTGATGGTTGGTTCTGTGCACACAAGCTCTAAGGAGAAAGGATTCGTTGGCTTTCCAGTCTAGGATACTCACGCGACAAGTGAGAGGACGTGGGTTCAATTCCCCGCAAAGTCAGTTGTATTTCCCTTCCTCGATTTATCTTCGTATCAACCAGCTGTCGAAACATTCGTAGTAATAGCGGTGAATGCCATCATCTTCGGAAAAGTCCTTTTTTTTTTTTTAATAACTTCGAGGTCATTCCCTGAGGTCACTATCGATTTCCCCACAGAAACTCACTGCGAAAACGAATCCGAAACCCAACATCACCGACATGTTCCGTATGATAAATCACGTAACTGATAAACGGTCCCCTCCAAGCATGTTACATCACCCTGTCTTCCTTTTATTGCTGTCAATTTGCTTTCAAGACCGCTGAAAAGAATTTTTTGTTTTGTCGTTCATTTCGTACATTTTATCTGTTTTTGTTTCCGTTATTTCCTCCCTTTGTCTGCGTGTCCTCACGATAAATGTTTCCAGGACACTTTTTATGCATTCGGACAAGGAGAACAAAAGCCGAACAACGAAGAATGAAATGACATTGAAAGATGAACGCGGATACCTAATACATATCCACAAAGAACATACTACGTCTTACGTGTCCGTGTGCAGCATTCTACGAGGAATAAACGCTGTGTGTGTGTGTTTTCTATACGTCTTTTATTCCAAGTTTTATTCCTACTGTCATTTCAAATCCAACTCTTTGGAGGCTACTGACTTATATTTTGTGTCTGGATGCGAGCCGTTGAAGTTAGAACCAGGAGGAAATTGATGTAAGTCGTAAAAATTGTAACATTGTAAAATTTATCAAACAATGAAACCGAACGCAAAAAAGGCTTACGAAGTTTGAAAGCCCTAAAATCCTGAAGAGCGGGTTGTCGTCTCCAGAGAAGAGAATGAATAATATGTCATATAGATCAAGGGGCTGCTCAACCTTTTGCAAAGTGCGCCATTTTATTGGTATGAGAACTAGGACTGAGAATCGATTATTAATTTTAAAATTGGTCAATCAAAAATTTTTTCATCGATTAATCGAATTTTTATCGAACATTTTTTCGTAATTACTTACGCTATAAAAATATATTTTTAATTAATTTCATGAAATTCTGTTTCCTGCGTCTTTTCCGGACAGTCTGGGAATTGTGAATCGGACTCGGCTTCGTCTATGGTTTCGTATAGAGAAGTTTGCACCTGGTTCGGTAGATGTTGCAGCGGGGGGGTTCAGGTGTTGATTCTTTGGGGGTCTTTCCACCTGCGTCGTTCCGGGGCGTAGAACTCAACAATGTTGAGGGGGTTGATCCAGTCCTCTAGGAATTGCTCGCATTTTCCTGGTCCTTTGTTAGATGGACTCGTTAATTGCCGATCTGAAGACTCCGCGGTTGTGATGCAAGATTTGTCAAAGTAGCATGTTTTTTTAGTCGTGGCAAGCTTGTGGATCATTTCCAGAGTAGAGCTGTCCAGTTCTTGTTCCGCTTCCCAGGGCCGTCTTAAGAGCATCATGGGCCCCCCGGGCCAAGTGATCTTTCTGAGGCCCTACCAGGCCGGAAATTTCAACCAGATCTCATTTTTGTGAGGCCCCTTTTCTGTTGAGGCCCCCCGGGCCGTGCCTTAAGACGGCACTGCCGCTTCCCGGTTAATATACAGAGACTTTTTCCAATTCTACAAGGCTTTTTCGAAGAGATCGTCATCTTCACAACGGATGTTGCTCTGGATTCGCCTGGTGTTGCGCGGATGGCTACTGGAGAATGTGTTGAATTCGGTTGCAATGGACTCGAAGTAAGTCTGTATCCCCCTTAGTTAATCGGTGGGATTTTTTTGTCGAAGATATATTGCAACATATTTCCAGTTGGCATCCTTATGAGCTGTACCATGCATGTAGCAAGCTGAAAATTTCCTAAGAGAGATCGCCATGTTGTGATGATTATTTCCTATATCATTTAACAATACGTTTGAGTACGTATTCTGCTTTTATGGCCCAATTAACTGCGAAATTTTGCGTCCGTCCCGTCTGAGATTAGGGATCGATGATGTTCGAAGAAATCATTCGATCGGTGTAACATATGAGGATGAAGTAAGAAATCAGGGCTGCGCCCGCATGAAGAAATTTAAAATGTAGAACGTTATTTTTGTCAAATCTTGTCATTTCTGACAAGTGGTTCATATCACTGATTCCGAAAACACTCCAATCGCATACCTGTTGCTTGTTTTGCTAAAAACTATTGCCGGATATTCCTTGTTTGGAGAGGAACTGATGCTTCCCAAATAGAAAATTACAAAAACCACAACAAGCAAACTGCCCAACGAAGTGGCTGCAAAAATATATATACGGAATGCACGAAAACTTGTTTTCATCCGAGAGACAGTCAATTTTGGTCTCGTCTTCTGAAACGCCCGTCAAACTCTATTTAAAACTGGAATTTCGGTATCAAAATTCCGACCGACATCGTCTCCGATTGGTTAAAAACTCGAATTTAAAACTTTTTTTAGCTTGAAATTCGGGGTTTTAACCAATCGGAGACGACGCGGGTTTCTAGAATCGGAAATACGGGCGCACTATATTCTTACCCTTGGATTAGCGAAAATCGTTTCCGTACTTTATGCTGTGGGCTTTATATGCAATATAGCATGCTTGTAGTTGCTTTCTAAAATTGTAGAAAAATTTCCCGGAAAGCAGTTTTTTTCTACGGTAGAAATCATGGCTTTGGGCAAGGGTTGGATATTGAAATGATATGCAAGACTTAGAAAATCGTATGCAAGCTGTTTTCCGTGATCGCATATAGGTCTTAAGAGCATCGTGGGGCCCCGGGCCAATTGGTTTTTCTGAGGTCCTACGTTGCAAATGCTAGAAAATTTCAATCGGATCTCATTTTTGTGAGGCCCCTCTTCTCCCGAGACCCCCGGGCCGTGCCCATGCGTTAAGACGGCACTGACAACAATGTACGCATACAAGTTTTTTTTCCAGTAATTAATTTACAAACAGGTCCACAGAGAATAATTTGAAATATTAAGACCACAATTCACAAGAGTACTTATATGTTTGCTATCAAATAATTACTTAGTTTCAATGCAAACCCCTTAGTCTATTATTTTATACAGACAAACTCTCTAAATTTGAAGGGATTTTTTCCCCCTCCAACATATGCAATTATTTAGAGCAAATAAATAATATTCATTAACATTTTCATTAGCTTTATTTTCATCATGACTCTACAACTGCTTTGACATTTCGCACGACTCTACAACTACAAATTTTTTTTTACATTGCAAGGGGGTGCCAGAAACTAACACTTTTCCACTCTGATTAAGACTTTGTAATATTACATACATAGCAGTAACCAACACAAGGTTAATGATTAAGGAAAATGAGCAGGTGGTAGTCCAGATATCGAACTCGCGACACCTCTAAACATCCTTTGGTACTTCAGGCGGGTATCTTATCGACCTGGGCGATACACTAGAATTTAAATGAACTTAGAACTATCCAAAAAAATATATATATTTGCATTAAATTGGCAATTTCACAATTATGCAGTCTACAATTATGAAAACTACGTGCGTTTAATTTTACAATTGCAGTATAAAAACCAATGCATCTTCTAATATAAAACCACGTGCACTTAATTTATGGAACTGAAGTTTATTTAAATCTTACGAAGGTTTTAACAACTCTTTGGATTTCAAGTTGAATTTTCTCTCTTTCCGAAATATATCTTCGCAACAGCCAGTTGTTAAAACCTTGGTATGGTAGCAGGGAGTGACGTCATCCTTGTATAAGTCGCCATCTGGTGGCAGCGTCAGCAGTTGTGAGCTTGGCCTGAGTCTGGTCCGGCCGTCCATGTACGGTCCCTTTCAGTGTACACGAGCTCCAAGGAAAGATGGAGAGATTCTGTGCCTCTGTAGTCTAGTGGTCTAGGGCATTCACCCGGAAAGTGAAAGGACGTGGGTTCGATTCCCCGTAGGGGCAGTTGAATTTTCTCTCTTTCCGAAATATATCTTCGCAACAGCCAGTTGTTAAAACCTTCGTATGGTAGCAGAGAGTGACGTCGTCCTTGTATATTTCCATCTTCCTTTAATTTTCGCTTGGCGCAATTATAGCCAGAACACGATGTCACCATTTGTGTATGTGCGGATGGACAACTATACTAATGAAAATAACATGAAAACGACTGAAAAAAATACTCAACATGGGAAGTTTTCCCGTAGTTTAGATGCTGAAACCGGTTTTGCCCGTCTCGCCCACTTTTGTACTCCTCCGCATGGCGCACGTCTCCGTTATTGTATAGGGAGTCATCACTTCAGTTTCCTTATAGCTCAGTGTACACGATAGATATTGACAATATCATTGAAAATTTTAGAGAAAATCAAAAAAAAAAAAAAAGATTTTTCTCTACACGCCCCGCCATTTCTCCACCAATCGCATGTCGCTGCGCTTAGACCGAAACCGGTATCGACTGATTTCGACATTTTGAGAGCCGTCGAACGAATCCCGCCATCTATCGTCGAAAGTTCGTTACAATATCATGAAAAATTCCCTAAAAATACTGAAAACCATGGAAAAAAATGCCTTAAAATTATTAAAAATCATAAAAAATAACCCATCGTGTGAAAATAGCGAAATGTGCAAACTCGTAGAAATCCTAGCTCTGATAGTCTCACCATTACGGTAAATGTGATAAATCCGTTATTATGCATAATCACCGAGCATTCTTGTAAGTTTTATAAATTTCCGAAAATTAATCACTTTTACCGGTGATTATGCATAATTATCGAATGGTGAATTTGGCGAATTTGATATAAATTTCCCTTAAATTTTATTTTAACACACTGTAAAATTATTATTTGACTCTTCCCCGGACAGAAAATTATTTGTCTCTTTTCCGCAAGTATGAAAAGGTTTACGATCACTGATATACAGGGTCTAATGCTATAAGACAATCTATTAATCTGCCTTTTCCAACATGTACTGCTTTGTATTTTCGGGAAATTATCGGGAATTATCATAACTTATTTTTCCTTGAAACCAGTATATTTATGTTTTTATTGTCTTCTTCGATACAGGAACTGTGTGTGGTGGACACGTAGGACGAGTTTGGAACGGTCCTTGTTATTCATAAGCTTGTTTTTAGTCTTGGCTTGCACTACACTCGTCATAATCAATGTCATCTACGAAGGTAAGTTGCGTATTATTATCTAATTTTTCATTATTTTTCCGATATCAGAGATCCTAAGTCTCTCATTGAGCACAAACAATTATCAGAGAATACAACTGTTTTTTGGAAAAAAAATGCAACAGGTACCTTCAACCAGTTGCTCGTAAGCACTGCGGTGCGTACTGAAGAACCAGAGAGCGATAGTTGCTTGTTTTCTTGATGGCTATTGATCTTCTTTCCAATCGAAGGCATGTGAAGTTGCCAGTCACAGCAGAAAAATTGAAAAATGCAAGTAAGGTTGCCAATTACAGCAAAAAAAATATTGTATAAGGCAAGCAAGGTTACCGCCAAAAAAAAAAGTTGACAAAGTCAAGTGAAGTTTCCAAGCACAGTCAAAAGTATTGCCAAAGGTATTAATTGGCAAGTCATGAGGATGATCTTGGTTTTTGATTTCAAAAATTCAACTGCGCATTGTTGAAAATAGAAAATGAAAGGGGAAAATTTGTGTGTGAAAAGGTTGGGACGACCAAAATTATGATAATGTTCCGTAAAATACGGGTCATATGGTCACCCTATTGATACAGATTTCTGGCCCGCGAACGACAGACTTACCGCGTATCTGTCCCGCGGACTCTAATGGTTGTGCACTCCTGACGGTGCACGCTGCGGATCCGCATATTGTCCATGATAAAACTACAAACGTAGACCAAGTAGAACACCAGAGACAAATAGTCAGAATAAATATCTACAATGTCTGCAAGGGTCAGCTGATCCAGGATTTACTCCCGTAATGGCTGTTACGTGCTTCTTACGAGTGCGTACCCATTATGCATGAATGAATGAACGCCAGGGTCTCTGCCACCGGACTTATCCCGCGGCCGGGATACCCATTATGCAGTGAGCCCCCCTATTCCATTTGTATAAATTGTATCATTTTATTTTTCCTGTGTTTAAATACTTGGTGCCATCGCATCATGCATTGGTATGTTCCCCTTGTATATAATCGCGTTGTTTTACTTTATTTTCCCTACTTTATATGTATACTAGCTATAATACCCGGCGCTGCCCGGGTTTTCTTCAATGAGGCTTTTTGGATCACGTGATATCTCCCTCTTTCCTTGAGGGACATGCAAACCGTGTCTAAAGTTCACCAATATGGCGACTTCCAGCGCGACTCATGAAAGAAACAAATCTAGATTTAAAGAAACTTTGAAATGAATATATTTTGTTATTCTTTTTTAAGGGCGCTAAGTATTTCGATCCCCCCCCCCTCTTTTGAACTTCAAGCTATCCATCTGCCTGTTTCAGCTTATCGTCCACCCTGTACATCTTAAATCAGTTTTATTTTTCACTGCCGTTATTATTTTTACTGTAGACCGGGGTTTGCGCAGGGTTCAACAAAATAAACGCATAAATAAAAATCTGAAAATTAAAACAAAACTCGAAAAATATACAATTTCAAGAAAAAATTCAACAAAAACTCTAAAAAAGAAATTAAAAAGAAAAAAATTATACTAAAGTAACTAACAAATATTTAACCGGGATTATAATACACATGAACATAAATTTATATTTCTGTATGAACATATTCATCGTGAACATAAATTTGTATTTATGTACGAATACAAATAGTAATTCTGGGAATCGTATTCGGGAAAAACTTTAATAGGCTAAAAAAAAAAGCAGCCAAAAAAATGGGATTATATATCCTGAAAGCGGAATGTTGCCAAAAAATGGAAAATATATATTTTTTTAATTTTTGTTCCCATAAAATTACCTTAAATTTCTTTCGAGGCGGTACATGATAACACACAAACAAAAAAAATTAACTTTTTCAAAATAATCCACTTTTTTTCCCTAAAAAAATTGAAAAATGTTTTGACAGGAAAAATCTTAAAAAAAGAGGGAAAAGTGACATCAACAAAAATCCTTTCTAAACTTATGGACTTTTCTTTAAAGAAAAGTTTTTCCCCTTCTTTGTACTTGGAAGTTTTCGAAGGTGTCCACCATCTTGCGTTTATGATGCTTGAATAATGAGAGTCTTACATTTGTGTGAGTCCATTAAGTATTGCTGTTATTAATATTTATACGGAGAAAGTACATTGCGCTCTATTTAATGGACTTTCTCGTCTGGAGAGAGCGGTGTTTTTAAATGTTCCCCAAGAAAGCAATTTTTAGATATAAAAGTGGGGAAAAGGAACTTCATTTATATAAAGAGTGCTTGTGTTAGGTCACTCCGTGAGTAGTAATGGCCGAGGAAAGTATGGTGTTTGACGAATTAATTGCCAAGTAGGCCTGCTACTGCCACTACTCAACCGTACAAGCACCTAGTAAGCATCTCTCTACGGCAGTGGTTCCCAAACTTTCGTCATCCCCGGCTCTGTTTCGCCTAATTTATAGTTCATCTGCGGCTCCGCAGAATAGATTGATATTTTCCCCTATAAAGGAACAACTTCAAAGCACGAATAGACACACAATTCAAGATCTCCACTCATCGCGACGCCCCTAGGAGCCACGGTTGCACACTTTGAGAAACGCTGCTCTACGGCAAGGGTGCTCGACCTGTTAGGGAGTGCGAACCACTCCATTGGTTTGAAAACTTGACGCGGGCCACTCAAGTGATATGCAAATTCTCAACGGGTCATTGAAGTGATTTGTAAAGGTGCCGTGGGCTCACTTAAGTGACCTGGAACAGCACCCCGAGTCACTTAAGAGAACTGTAAATTTCCCGCGGGCTGCTTAAGTGATCTGGAACAGTCTCTCCAGTTCACTTGAGTGAAAAGGAACTTGATTTATACAAAGAGGGCTAGTGTTATGTCAGATCATGAGTAATGGCAGAGAAAAGTATGGTATCTGACGTTTTAATATTAGCAAGTGAATACTACCACTATTTAACCGTAACGCACCCAGTATGGCTGCCGTTCCTCTACGGCAGCGTTTCTCAACCTATGGTCCGCAGGAAGACTTGATAAAATTATTCATCCGTGGAATTGATACTAGTAATATATTATATACATATGTGTTCAAATAAAATTATACTTTCATATTTAGGTTCATTGTACATCATCGAGGAAATTGCGATCTTGATACGGGATATCACTAAATCTTGCCGAAAACTGTAATTTATTGATTTAAATGCAATTTGCTAGTTTCTGCTAAAATTGCTGAAGTGTATGGGAATGATGGGGAAAATTTACAGCACGATTATTTCCCGGAAAAAAATATTCAAATGATCTGATGACCATATTTCATTAAGGATAATACTCTTTATAGGTAGAATAGGCCTATGATATAAGCCTAGTCCGTAAAATACGGGACACCGCCGATTGCCAGCAAAAAAAATTGTCAGGAGTAGGTATAATCACCCCGATCGTGATTAAAATTACTGAAAGCTGGTGGAAAAAACACTAAACCTGACCAATATGTGGGATGAATATTTATAATCCGAGCCCTATAGTTACTAGAATATCGAACCTCCATAATAGCTCTCTACAAACTACACTTTCGACTGAAGAAAACCATTTATGGGTTAAAACAAGCCAATAGACTATGGTATGGCAATTTAAGTCAGGCATTGTTGCAGTCGGGTCTAAAAAGGTCGGAAGCATATTTTTTGACAACTACGAAGGGAAAATCATCATCGTAGCCGTTTATGTCGACGATCTTCTTATTCTTTCCAATGATAAAAACACGGGAAGAACAGGACTTCGGTTGAGATGGCACGTCGCATGCTGATCGATGCCGGTTTACCGAACAACTTTTGGGGTGAAGCTGTGATGACTGCCAACTACATTTTGAATCGAGTTCTGACTCGATTCAAAACACAAAACTCCTTACGAACTGTGAACGAACAGGAAGCCCACCATCAAGAACCTACAAGTTTTTAGATCGAAGTGTTTCGTTCATGTACCAACAGAGAGGCGTCAAAAACTCGACATCACGGGTAATGGGGCCCAGAGACGTATATTTTGAGACGGTCACGTTTCGATATGCTTCTTCGCACGCTGAGGCGACAGTAGTGATATCTCGTTAGAAGTTTAGTTTTATCGTGTGCATCAGGATCCGTCGCCACGATAATGGCCAGCATCAAGGACAATATTGTCAATCTGAATAATCAAAACCAGTGTTTCTTAACCTTTTTTTGCCCGTGGCCCCCTTTGAAGCATTTTTTTTTTCTCGTGGCTCCCCTGTCCTGTCCAGTGTCTTCGACCCTCATCTAGAAGCAAGGTTCTTTATACATATTGAATTGATTTTTTCAGTGAATTCATACTGAATAAAACTTTTCCCAATAAGATTGGTCTCCAGACCACTTGTCTAGAATTTATTGAGCTCCCTGATAATCCGAGTTCTATTCAGGGCCGTCCCAACATAATGGGCGCCTTAGGCAAAGTGATGCTATGGTAGTCCCATACTTAGCTGGAAATATACTGCCTACATATTTCCTACTTATTTCCAAAATCTATAGTACTATACAAAATATCATAAGGTGGGGTGGGGTCACTTATGAACATGAGACCCCCGGACATGACCCCTCACAAGAGTGGGAGTGACAGAGCTTAAGCCCGGGGCCTGATATAGTTTTCATCATTTTTTGTTTTCACACTATAAATTTAATATAGAGGAGGAGTCTGTGAAAAATGTAGCCGGGGGGCCTGAGAAAAACCCCATCCTAGGGAAGCTGCTGCAAAATGTAGGCGGGGAGGCCCGGTTGGGTCCATGCCCTGGTTTTATGGGTGGTTTTGTTGGATTCTGTAAGTGTATAGTCGCTAATATAAAAGCTTTATTTCTTCAATCTTAATTTTTCTTCTCAGTTCTCTGCAGCCCACCAAACCACCTGTCTCCCCTTTCTCCATTTCCTTCCGTGGCCCCCTTGAAGTATCCCAGTACTACTAGGGAGCCATATGGCCCCCCCGGTTGAGAACCACTGATCAAAACTATTCGAATTGGAAATATAAAGTGAAACTTCTGCTAATGAAAGAGGAACTTTTCAAGAGAAAGTCATCGATAACGACAGGCCGGATCCAGGTGAAGCGAATCGAAGGACCCTCGATCTATGGGATGAAGCCGACAGCCAAGCACAAGCGTATATCGGATTAACTGTCGAGGATGATCAGCTAATCCACATCCGTGATACTAAATCCGCGAAGGACATGGGGATCGTCCTGAAGGAGTATCACGAGAAGAGCACCCTTACCAACAAGGTTCACCTGATGAGGACAATCGATTCCTTGAAACTAGAAGAAGGCGAAAATGTTCCCGAGCACGTCGTCCGCATGCAAGAACTTTTTCTGAAGCTGAGGGACCTCGGCGAGGAACATTTATCGGATAAATGGAGTACCGCCATGCTACTCAGCAGCCTGCCAAGGAGCTTCTGCCGAAACCGAGTTGACGTTCGCTGTTGTCCAGCAAAAGGTCATCGCTGAATATGAAAGAAGGCAGCAACAAGCGGATCCAGGCAGTATCCTCGCCGAAAGAATGATGAAACTCGGATCAAGCCACGTCGAGAAGAAAAACTCCATAAAGTGCTGTTTTTGCAAGAAGCCCGGCCACGTCAAGAACAGTCGCGTGAAACACATTGACATCAAGCATAATTTTGTTCGCAAGACGCTCGTGTTCCAGAAAAACGAAGGAGACACCTCATCCTACTTAACTATTTGCACGGTTAAAGTGTTAAAGCAAACGATAAATTCCAGTGCCCTCTAACGACAAATTTCCAAGTTGCCCTAGTATACAAATAACTTGATCAAAATTCACATTTTTGTTAAAAAGACTCGAAAATTTTATACTCAATTATTTAAAATGCAATTCTTTCTAAAAATTATAATAGTAAATTTAAAAAAATTGATATTTAATATGATTATTATTGAACATGTATTAAAAAGTTGACTATCTCTTAATGATTAAATTTTTCACTTGAAGTCATCGTGTAGCCATTCCGTGAAGATGGTGCACTATGCGTGATCGTATGGCAACTTGAGAAAATGTTCTCAACTCGTTTTAAAGAATTCTGAAATAATTCTGACTGCTCTCCATCGAATCTCGAAGAACAACATAAAGTAGACGCCGAACGGCCTCCATCTTAAAATTTTCGTTCTAAATCAGGGGTGCACAACCTTTTCATTCGGCGGGCCACATATGCGGCATTTCTCCTGCGGGACAGAAACTAGTATACAGGGTTGTACGGAAAGTTGCTAAGCCACGTTTTACTGGCGAACCATTGATCCTACAGGCATACCGTACTTCCAATTAGAAAAAGTATCAAAATAGCGTGTATACCTCAGATACGTCATTCATAATAGTAGAACGGGATTGTATAATTATTAAAATAAGAAAACTAACTTTCTATACAGATACCCTGTCGTCGAAAACCAAATTAGAAAGTTATGTCTATCCTGAGCCCAACAAAGAAAATTCCACGTTTCCAAGCGCAATATTCAATGAGATATTTGAATTTAAAAAGTGGGAAAGGACGGCAAAAACTAACGGACAACGTTTCTTTATCTTATAAATGCTATTATTTTCCAACTTTCGAATATCTCGGTGTATATTGCGCTTACAAATTCGTGGAATTTTTTTTGTTGGCTTCGGGAGAGACAGGGCAACAACTTTCTAATTGTCTGTCCGCGTAAAAAGTTAGTTGTTTTTTTCTTTTAAGTACTAAACAACCCCTTGCAATAGGATCGACGTATCTGAGGTGTGCACGTTATCTGGATAATTTTTCTAATGGGAAGTACAGTATACCTATAAGATCAATAGTTCGCGAGTGAAACGGGGCTTAGCAACTTTCCTTACTACCCTGCATGTAGGGTGACCATATGACCCATATTTTACGGGCTCTACTTTCCCGTAGACTTTTCTTTTTTACTTTACGCGACTTACGGCTTCAAAGAGGCTTATTTCAATTTTTTGAAACCAAAAATTAAGATTATTTTCATGAATTATAAATTACATTATAATAATCACGACTAATCATGGTCATATAAATATATTCATCTCACATATATTTTTCATATATGCGTTTATTTGGTGAATTTTCTTTTTCACCCATTGTGATCTGCAGCAGTTCTATATTTCCCAGTCATTAGTGGTTTTTTTAGCAGTTTTAATTACTGATGGTAACTTTACCTCCTTTTGACAATTTTTATGACTGTAATCGGCAACTTAACCAGCATCTAACGATATTTTGGCTGTAATTGACAACATTACTTGCCTTTGGCAATATCTTTGCCACTAATTGACAACTTTATTTACCTACGACGATGTTTTGGCAGAGTAAAATATCGGTTCGTCGAAACCTCGAGACTATTTGAATAACGTGGCAACGTTTAGTATGGTTCAAAAGCTTTAGCGCGTTATTCCAGAGCATCCGCTTGTGGCTGGCAATTGATTCCGGAGAAGGAGCCACCCAGACCACGTTCATGGCATTTTGGAGAATTACGTCACACGGACATAAATCTTGGAGATTTGCTTCCTTCTTAAGACTAGAAGATGCGATAAGAGCTAGAAGATGCTCCATTGCAGAACTTGTTTAGTCGTGTTGAACTGGTTGGCAAGTATCTCTGGTTTGGTCGTGGCGAGTCTCTCGCTCGATTTCTTCTCATCTCCAGTTTCCTGGGTCAGTGAGAATATCGTGAAAAAAAGCAGTTGAAGTGGAATTCTCTCTCTCTCTCTCTCTTGGAGGGCATACTAAATTAAAGACATTCACGATTACAGAATAAGTTCAGAAGTTGTTACGTGAGTTGGGTAGTACTCAGTGATGGTAACCTCGTCAAGCAAAATTTCCCTTTTTTTAGTCCGGGGTTGTGAGCGGTTCTATCTATTCCTTTTGACTCAATTTTTCCCACAAATTCCCGAAAATTGTACTGCCATCTATTGGTGGAAATATGTAGTCAAGTATTTTACATTAGAAAAGTATTGATATATTTTTTTCAACAAAAATTCTTTTGCTTGTGATTAACCATCACGGATAAAACATTAAGATCCGGCTGAGTCCGCCTCTAACAGAGGACAAGACGATGCATGAAATCGGTTTGCCTCTAAAATCGATCGTTGTTACTATTTTTAAATTTTATAGATAAAATCTTACCTTAAACAAACATTAACTGCTACAATTTCAAAGAAAATTTGATAATTTAACTAATATTATTAATTTCAAAATGTGAAAAAATGCCATGTGATCTCTTCTTATGCAGCGCATAAATTATTTGCTTAACTCGCCCGTGCCAGATGGTCAGACACTGGACATTCTCCCTATTGATAAGTCTCCTACAGAGCCACTTTAGTTATCTCTAAATGTTTCACGGATCCTTCAAGTGCTCTGGAAATGTGTCAGTCTTTCATATGTCCAAAACCAGCTTTCAACTGTTGGCAAAACAATATTCCCAGAAAAAAAATCCTATTTTCAATAATTTTGAAGATTTGATCACTTGTGTGATATTTGTTCATTTGTAGAAAAAAGGTGTCCAGTATTTCTATTGGCCATTTCCAAGCCTTTTTTTTGTATTCTCGATGTTGATCCACAATAGTGCAAGCTTCTACTATACTTATTATATGCTTTTATTTTAGGTAAAAGTAGCCCATAAGTTAGGGTAATTTTGTTCCAAATCAAATTTTCCTATTTTAAAACACTGTGAAAACATACGAAGGTATTCAAAAGCTGGCTGATGCGAAGATGAATTCAGGAAAGAGAGAAAATTCAACTACCCTTGCGGGAAATCGAACCTACGTCCTCTCACTTACCGGGTGACCGCACTAGACTATAAAGACAACGAATCCCAATCTTAACTTAGAATGTTCCTGCAAGGGCAGTTGAATCAGTACTGTTAAAAACCTCCGTTCGGAGAATGGCATCATCCTTGGATAAGTCGGTATCCGGTGGCAGTGGTCACGGCATCTGTTCAGCAATTGTGAGCTTCAGCCTGAGTTAAGTTGGACCGTCCGTGTATGGTCACGTCAGTGCACACGAGCTCAAAGAAAAGAATGATATTTATTTCCTGTGTGGTCCAGTGGTATAGGGCTCTCACCCGACAAGTGAGAGGACGTGCGCGGGTTCGGTTCTCCGCAAGGGTTGTTGAATTTTCTTTCTCTCCTAAATTCATCTTCGCATCAGCCCGCTTTTGAAAACCTTCATATGTTTTACAGTGTTTTAAAATACGCAAATTTGATTTGGAACAAAATTACCTAAAGGTCGGGATTACACTGTAAAATTTTCCTGAAAGTTCATTTATAAAACTTGAAAAATTTAACCAATAAAGTGAACGGATACATTCGAGCAAATTCAACTGGTAACCTTATTGATTGCATTTTTCACGTTTTATAAATGAACTTTTATGAAACTTTTATAGCGTAATCCCGGCTTAACTTATGGGCTACTTTCACTCAAAATAAAAACATATAAATTTCTTAAAAATAGTATAGAAAGTGGATTTGTTTTATCACAGTGTTTTAGAGAAACGTTTGAAGTATCTAAAAATCACCTTAAATCTCAGCATTTATTATTTGTTATTTTCCGCCATAAGGTTAAACAAAAAGTTTTATAAAAATGAGTGAAAGTAACCCGTGTGTACGGGAATGAAAAACTAAAAAAACGTACACTCTGAGGAAGAAACTGAAGAAAAACGCTAAATAAACTGAAAAGAAAAATAGATAATAAAGCAACTAACAAATATTTATCGCGGATAAATCGGAATTCTGGGAAATATATTCGGGAAAAGCTTTAGTAAAGGGGGAAAAAGAAGCCAAAAATGAAAATTATGCCACAAAAGCGGATGATACCAAAAATGAAAAATAATAACGATTTTTTTCCCCCAATTTTCCTTTTCTTTAAGGATTCCCCTTAAACTTCTTTCGAGGCGGTTCATAATAATACGAGGTATAACAAAAAAAAACGTATTTTTTTCATTTTGTGAAAATATAATCCATTTTTTTTCCCGAAAAAGTAAAAAAAAAATGTTTTGACAGGAAAAATCTTAAAAAAAGAGGGAAAAGTGACATCAACAAAAATCCTTTCTAAACTTATGGACTTTTTCTTTAAAGAAAAGTTTTCCCCTTCTTTGTACTTGGAAGTTTCCAAGGTGTCCGCCATCTTGCGTTTATGATGCTTGAATAATGAGAGTCTTACATTTGTGTGAGTCTATTAAGTATTGCTGTTATTAATATTTATACGGAGAAAGTACATTGCGCTCTATTTAATGGACTTTCTCGTCTGGAGAGAGCGGTGTTTTTAAATGTTCCCCAAGAAAGAAATTTTTAGATATAAAAGTGGGGAAAAGGAACTTGATTTATATAAAGAGTGCTTGTGTTAGGTCACTCCGTGAGTACTAATGGCTGAGAAAAGTATGGCATTTGACGAATTAATTACCACCACCGCCGCTGTGGTGGTCGAGTGGTTATAGTGACGGACTCGCGATGCGAGGATCCGGGTTCGAACTCCACAGTGGTGGCCGGCTGAAGTTGGTTTTCTGTGGTTCCCAACTTCAAGGCGCAAATGCGAGCCGATCTCCCCGTTAAAAAGTCTCGCCACAGAGAGCAACAGCCCTACAACGATAAATCATCCAATCATAACACTTCACTGATAGTTAGAAAAACTAGTGGCAGATGGCAGCACTACACATAACAAGCATTACAGAGAAACAACAAAAACTTCACGTCAGGTTTCACTACACGTACACGCACATTCCCGCATGTACCGATTCGGTGGGGGGTTCCGCGGGGGGGAGGGGTGGGCAGAGTGCATGTGTGGTGTAGTAGTAGTAGGTAGGGCCACCAAAAAATGGCTGGGGGATCCATGATGTTCTCAAGTCAGCCACCTCGTTGGGCAATTTGCCTGTTGTGGCGTTGTATTTGTATTTGTATTACCAAATAGGTCTGCTACTGCCGCTACTTAACCGTACAAGCATTTCTCTACGGCAGTGGTTCCCAAACTTTCGTCATCCCCGGCTCTGTTTCACCTAATTTATAGTTCATCTGCGGCTCCCCAGAATGGTTTGATATTTTCCCATATAAAAGACCAACATCAAAGCATGAATAGTCGCACAATTACAGTCAAACCTCGTTAATGCGCCACTCTTGGGAGAGCAAAAATATGACTTAGTAAGCGGAGTGACTCGTTAAACGGAGTAAGCCATAGCTATGTCAATTCCTGCCCGAGGAGAATCGGGACTTCCAAAAGTGACCCGGTAAGCGGAGTGACGTGTTAACCGGGTGACGCACTAACGAGGTTTGACTGTATATATCTCAAGCTCACCACGACGCACACTTTGAGAAACACTACTGTACGCCAAGTGTGCTCAACCTGTTGGGGAGTGCGGACCACTTCATTGGTTTGAAAACTTGACATGGGCCACTTCAGTGATGTGCAAATGTACCGCGGGTCACTGGAGTGATTTGTAAACGTGCCGTGGGCTCACTCAAGGGATCTGGGACAGCACCACAAGTCACTTAAAAGATCTGGAACAGTGGCTCCAGTTCACTTGAGTGAAAAATAACTTGATATATTTATATAATGAGTGCTAGTGTTGTCATTTGACGAATTAATTACCAAGTAATAATTACTACTTAACTGTACACCCTCCTCGTACGCCTTCCTCTACGGCAGCGTTTCTCAACCTATGGTCCGCAGGCAGACTTGATAAAATTATTCATCTGTGGAACTGATATTAGTAATATATACATATGGGTTAAAATAAAATTATACTTTTATATTTAGGTTCATTGTACATCATCGAGTAGATTGCAGGAAATGACGATCTTGATACGGGATATCACTAAATCTTGCCGAAAATTGTGATTTATTTATTTATTTAAATGCAATTTGCTAGTTTCTGCTAAAACTGCCGAAGTGTATGGAAATGATGGGGTGCTAAAAATCGCAGTTAACAAAAATTTATAGCATTTCCCGGGGAAAAAAAATATTCAAATGATCTGATGACCATATTTCATTCAGAACAATACTCTTTATAGATAGAATAATACGGGACATCGCCGATTGTCACCAAAAGTATTATTGTCAGGAGTAGACACAACCACCGATCATGATTAAAATTACTGAAAAAGGTTGCGGAAAAAATGCTAAACCTGACAAATATGTGGGATGAATATTTATAATTTTTGCCATAATTATCAAAAAATATCATATTCTAGGAACGCTGTGTATGTATTCCGACTTGAGTAAATATTACAAATGCAAACAAACATCGTGCTAAAAACTGGACAAATGTGTAAAAAAAATCGGGACAACGGATTCAGTAATTTGTTAATCACAGGAATGTCCCGTAATACGGAACACACGTGTTGCGTCAAATTATTAGACATTTTACTGGTCCTTATTTTCAGAAATTTTAACGAATCGCTAATTACCAAGTAATGAGAAACGATCAGCCCCCTATCACCGTTGTAAACCGTGGATGTGAAAAGGATGACGAGTGCGAAGGATAAAGCTTCGTTTGTGAAGTTGTATCACGTGAACCAGGAATCAGCGAACATTGCCTTGCGTAAATTCTGCGTTAAGAAGAATGTGAGGACTGGAAAAGCGCTTTTAACAGTGACAGACCTCATAAAGCTTGTTTAGCGATTTCAGGAAACTGGAACGCTGGAGGATCGTGTAAGAGAGCCGGACGATCATGTTTAAGGAAGGCACGTTCGCCGCGCGTTGCAGCCGAAATGGAAGCGTTAGCGTCCGAATCAGCTGCAGGGACCAGCAGTGCTCGTGAAGTTGCCACAGACGCTTTGGCTTCCCACCATCCTCGATACGCAATATTCTTCATGGAATCCTTGATCTGTACCCATACAGACTGAAGTCGTGCCATGAACTTTTACCAGCGGATACCGTATAGAGGGAAGCATTTGCGAGGGGCGCTTTCTCCAAAATCGAACAGAATCCCACCTGGGTCTTCACATCTTGTGTACAGAAGAAGCTTATTTTGGCGACGTTAATACCCATAACTGTCGCATCTGGGCGACGTCTAATCCACGTGAGTACACGCAGAAACCATTGCATTCCCCAAAAGTGACGGTGTGGTGTGGGTTCACAGGTTCGTTCATCAGGAACTTTCTTCTTTAAAACAGTGCCCAGTAAATGGGTGGAAAACGACTACGGTTCATGCGCAGCGTTATTTAACGCTTCCTGCGCGAGAAGGTCGTGCCATGATTGCGTGAGAGATGCTGCGATTTCTACCGTCGCGTTCATGCAAGATGGAGCAACTAGTCACACTGCTACTCCGGTTCGGGGAAAGACAAAACCATTAGCAGGCGTTGCAGGTTTCCATGGCCTTCTCGGTCTCAAGATTTGACATCAGCAGACTTATGGTTATGGAGATATTTGAAATCCCGGGTGTATCGATCCGGTCCATACAATCTGCCGGAACTGAAAGATGCGATCCGCCGAGAAGTGTCATGTATACATCCGGTCCTGCTGCACACTGCCGTTGCTGGATTTGTGACTCGCTTGCAATGTGTTATTCCCTGTAGTGGTGGTCATGTGGAACACATACTGCTGTAATTAACGATTTGGAGACAATCTGTTCCTTATTTGCGTTATCTTTTCTTTGACTTGTGTACATCAACGCCACCTATCGGCTGCTTATTGAGTTTTTTTTTTTCCTGTCAAAAAAAATTCCCCATGACTTAGCGATGCTAACTCTGCAAACCATTTTTAATTTCGGTTATTTTTCCTGTTTTTATGAATTTTAAAGTTTTTACGGACGTTTTGCCCACCCTGTATTTAAATTTTAAGGCCATATTTTTGCACTTTAAGGTCTTAGGGTAAGAGAACACATTGTGTTCCTTGGTGGACAGCTGAAATTTCTTGCTTGAGAAAGCAGCTTAATACCATTAGAAGAAGGTTCGAAAGAGAGAAATCTCTGCTTATTCAAGATATCTGCAAGAGAAAATATTTTGAAATCAGATATAATTGTAACCTCAAATTAAAGGAAGCAAAACTAACCTCCTGGGAGAAATTTCTATGTGATATTGATACTCAATAATGTTTGGAGAAAAATCAAACAAATCAGTCAAAAATAAGTTTTTGAGGACTGTTGAAGTATGTGGTATTGAAATTTCTCAGGGAGTTTTTGCGGCAACATATGGAGAGTCCATCACCGCAATCATTGATAAGTCTTTTCCTCCAGACCGGAGAAATAACGATGATGATACTCCCAGAGCCATCCGGTCTGATGCCGCACTTCCATGATGTGCCTTTTACGCTTGGTGGGGTGAATGGTGTTGTTAAGAAATTGAAACTGGGGAAGTCTCCGGGTCTTAATGGAATCGACTATGACATCATCAAGCATTGCCACCAATCTTTCCCGACTCTATTGCATCTCTTATTCAACAAATGTTTACAACTCGGCGTATTTCCTCTGTCGTGGAAAAGAGCGAGGGTGGTACCAATACCGAAAACCAGAACATATAAAACTGAAATCAATAATATCAGAGGCATCAGTCTTCTGTCTTGCCTGGGCAAATGCCTGGAGAAATTATTCACTGTGCGTCTGAGATGGCATTTTTCGAAGACGGGTCAACTGAGTGATGACCAGTTTGGATTCACTCCTCAGCGCTCAACGGAGGACGCCATTGTGCCTTTGTGTGATGTCGTAAAGAAGGGAAAGATGAAAAAGATGTATACAATTTTATGTTTCTTAGACTTCACGGGAGCTTTTGATAACGCTTGGTGGCCTGGGATCTTGCATCTGCTTAGGAAAGGTGGAACTCCAAAAAAGTTGTCAAAAAGGCTTGTCAAAAGTTTTCTGAAAAATCGTTCAGCAGAGATTTTTCTCTCGGTAACGCTTCTCGAGTCTTTCACCCGGAAAAAGTATGTCCGCAGGGATCGGTATCTGGACCTCTTCTGTGGAACTTGATAATAAATGAACTGCTTCATGTGCTTTCAAATTACGAATACTGCTCAACGATTGCTTTTGCTGATGATCTGCTTTTGATTGTTCAACGGAAGAATTTTACTGATGCTTGCGGAATTTCTCAGGTATCCGGTTACTTTCTTGGGCCAAATCTAACAAGATGGAATTCAATCCTGAAAAAATAGAGTAAAGTTATGATGGTGCATAAAAATGTCCGGATGAAGGGGGAGTCAATGTAACTCTGGATGGAGTGGCAGGTGAAGAAATGAAGTATCTAGGAATCATTGTGACAAAAAAAATTCCAGTGAAAAAATCACATGACATACTTCTCTAGGAAATGCGAAAGTGTTTTGAATGGCCTTTTGAGAGTCTCTCCAAATATGTTTGGATTGAAATTATGTCTTGTGTTTAATATACAGTCAGGCCATCTTCCCTATTTTTACATATGCTTCCAGAGTTTGGGGTTATTCCCTGAAAAAGAAAATCAATCGTAAGAATATTCTGAAAGTTCAGTGGAGATTTCTTTCGAGAATTGTTAGAGGATATCGTTCAATTAGCGACGAGTCACTATTTACTATTTCTGGGCAAACACCTATTGACATCCTTATTCTCTACAATAACGTGGCCAAGAACTTAGTTTCAAGAAATTGTGATGATAATTCCCTTTCGAGTATAGTTTTTCATCTCTACCGCACCCAACGACATCAGCTGCTATCGCACCTGTAATTGACAATGAAGGGTCTTTTTCAAGTACGATCTCATCTGTTACACTGATGGCAAAGTGGATCTCGCTTACGTTGCTTATAAGCAAGAGGATGAGCTCCTGTTTCGCCAATTCAGATTAGAAATTAACTTTTCTGTCTTTCAAGCCGAGCTCCTTTGCTTGAATCTTACCGCCAAGTGGAACAAGCGCTATTATTATTGTTTCCAACACAAGATGTGTTGGAAACAATAATAGCGTGCTGATTTGTTCAAGTCTACAAAATATAAACTCAACAGAAAAATTTGTGGTGGAGACACAATGTTAGATTATAAATGATCTTAAAAAGAAAAAAATATATATAATCGGTTTCACACATGTTCGAAATCACTGTGGCATCACTGGGAATGAGACGGCAGATGATCTCACATGGTCTGCTACACTTCTTAATGTTATAGAAAACGTGGAAGTCCCAAAATCCCACAATAAATATGCTTATCGACACAAATCAATCCATCAGTGGAACACAGAATGTGTCAGTTCCAAAAATGCCAGGCCGGTAAAGAAATCCTTCGCTTCGATTCCAGCGAGAATGAAATGTCACCATTTCTCCACCAATTTCCACTTCACCCAATTCATTACTGGGCAAGGGAATTTTCAAAGTTATCACGCCAGAATAAAACTTACCAGTAGCTCAATGTGTAAATGTGGAACCGATGAAGAAGATCCCACGCATTTTCTTCTGTCATGCAAAATTCTGACGAAGGAAAGGGTTCATTTCAGAAAAGAACTTAAGGGGTCTCCCTACTCTTTCGACTTGAAGAAGTCGAATTTTCAGAAATGACTTCAAAAAATATTTCATTTAATCTATATATATAAACTCTCCCGGTAGAGGCAGAGATGAGTTTTTTCCTTCCTTAAAAAATTAACATCTTAAATAATAAATATCTTCACAACATCCAGTCTTCTGTATATCTCGTATATAAAATTGATTTTCTGTCTGTCTGTGTGTGTGTGTGTGTTCTCTATACAAATCTACAATTTTAGATCGATCGTCACCAAATTTTGCATATATACCAAATGGAACCCGACTTGAACGATAGGCTACTTTAAAATTTCGTCAGACCAGGGCAAATGCCCCAAATGGGCAAAAAAACTGTCCGGCAACAATGGTTTTTGGGCCTCAACAATCACTTTCCGAACGTTTACTTTGGTTACCGTGGTTCCCTAGCGATGAGTTTCAGACGTGTTTATGTCTTTACAATGGTTTGTCACTTCTTTAATGTTGCCAGTTATGTATAATAGTTTATGCCTTTATAATAGTTTGCCACATTTTCAATACTCTCAGTAATGAGGCTTTTTGAATGGACGTCATAATCATCACCATCATCGCTTTGAGAGTCAGGAAAAGGGTGATCCTCATAGAAATCAGTATTAAAATTGCCGATTTAACTGCATAAATACGGAAATTTAGTGGGGGGGGGGGGGTTTCCTGCCACGTCAATAATTTTAAAAATTAAATTGAATTCTCGTTTTTTGAAATATTGAATTCGCTTGGAGATACGAAGCCCAGAAAATTAAGTATGAAGTAATTAGCCGGATCTACTTTTGAGTTTGATATCCATGTAATAACATTGATTTCAACTTTTTATTTACATCTTCTCAAGCATGAAAATTAATGTCTCCGTATTGTCTTTTGATATTTATTTGCATAAATTCATATAGTTTAGGATGTTTTTAAAATTAGTTTTGGGCCCCGTGAAGTGCATCCAAAAAAATTCCACAGCTTTAATTAACCATTTTTGGAAGCTGAAACAGGCAGAGATGGATAACTTGAAGTTCAGGGGGAGGGAATCGAAATACCTAGCACCCATCAAAAAAAAAAGGGGGGGAGGGGACTATTCATTTCTATGTTTCTTTAAATTTAGATTTGTTTATTTCATGAGTCGCGCAGGACGTCGCCATATTGGTTATCTTTAGACACGGTTTGCATGTCCCTCAAAGAAAGAGGGAGATATCACGTGGTTGATAAAGCCTCATTGAAGAAAACCCGGGCAATGCCGGGTATTATAGCTAGTTGCAAATAAAATGATATAAAAGTTTCGTGTGAATCGGTTAATTTTTTCTTTCATAATTAAAGAAAGAAATACTGGAGCGTAGTGTAAACGTATACTAGAAAAAATACTTTGAACGCGATTTTCTCAGATTGCAGTTTTTGAGCTCATTTGTAAGATTTAAAGAAAACTACTGCCCCAAAAATTCTGAATTTTTGCAGGAAAGTTTAGTTGATAAGTTGAAATATATATAAATTTCAAAAATCTAAATTCGACATTATTTGAAAAATACTTCCCATTAGTCAATTGCTAAATCCGAGGTCTGTTCTACTAACACGTATCGACTAAACTTTTCTGTAAAAATTCAGAAATTTTGGGGCAGTAGTTGTTTCAAAATCGTTGTTATCAAAGTAGTTGTTTAAAATCGTACGGATGAGCTCAAAAACTGCAATCTGAGAAAATGGCGTTCAAAGTGTTTTTTCTAGTATACAACTACATGTACACTATAGTCCAATATTTTTTTTCTATAATTATGAAAAAACAAACTAACAGATTCACACGAAACTGTTAGTATTTTATTTGCAATTAAATGAAATATTTTTGAAAATTTGAACTTGCGCAGTTATGCGCAAGTTCATATAACCGTCTCATTTGCATATTTCCACCGAAATCACTCGTACCAGTGACACCTATCGGCTGTTTTTTGAGTTTTTCCCCCCTCTGTCAAAAGAATTCCCGTGACCTAGCTATACTAACCCTGCGAACCGTTTATTTCTATTATTTTTCCGTTTTTATTACTTTTGAAGTTTGTATGGGCTTTCCCTCCCCCTCCCCTCCCCCTGTGTTTGTTGAGTTGGGACCACTCAACAAAAGCTGGAAAAGCTCACTATAACCGAGAGTTCACTATATCCCGGGTTCACTATAGCGAGGTTCGACAGTAACAAAAAAAAAAAAAAAAATTAGAACGGTAGCCCCCCTACCCACTTTCCACTAGTGGCGTGATTCATGGCCTTTATTCAAAAACCTGGAGCAGACTCGGTTAAGGTGAATACAACTAGATGAGTTCCAACCAAACGAAGCGAATTACCCGATAATTTTTCAGGATGCCAAACCTCCATAATAGCTCTCAAGAGAAAATTCGCTCATAAGAGGCGTTTACGGTAACTTTTAAAGAGAATTTCCTCGACTCCAGTATTTAGAAATTCCGGGGGAAAAAAAAAAATCCCAACTCCTCTCCATCCAGTCCCGAACAACAACAACAACAACATAAAGTTTAAGCCAAACGCCTCTCTCCGTCTTAAAATTTTCGCTCTAAATCCTATATTCCCCCCCATCATCTCTCTTACTTGAAAGTGTCGGTGTTGCCAAGAACATACAAACAAACTAAGAAGTTGAAAAAGAAGTGGTTACGAGTTCTTATCATCACCTCGGGAGACAACAACACGCCGTGTTATCCACCAACCTCATCCTGCTTACTTCTGTCGGGGGAAAGAGAAGCGGCTTCTTGATGTGTCCGAGGCTGATAATGTCTCGTGGATGTGGAGAGAGCTTAGGTTCGATTTCCGTTAGCCTCCAGGCTTTTATAGAAAGTTTCTTTCTTTTCTTCGGGAAAAGAAAGGCTTTCTGAACAGAGAGAAAGTATTGAAATCTATTTTTGGTGTTGTTTTTCTTCTTTCCCGTCTTGATACCGATGGAGAGTTCATGGTGAGTTGGGTAGTTGATCGGACAGCGGATTGTCGGATGATTGGACTTTGGTCAATTAAGTTAACATTAAGGTTGGACCGGAACTGAATTCGTAGACTCCATATAATATTAAACTTGATACAAATAATCGGATTATTTTGAGCTACGAATCAGATCAAACGATTAAAGGATTATAGTGAGTCGCGATTCCGAATGTGATTATAATAATTGGTTTATGTCCGTTACTTGGAAATTGGGTGATGGTGATCCCCTGGGTTGGGACGCTGAATGGAGCCAGTTAGGGTATGGTAGAAGCTATGGATATGTTATGTGCGGTAAATGTGGTAAAACCGGTTATTATATATAAGGCCGGGATTACACTATGAAAGTTTGATAAAAGTACTTTTATAAAAAACTTAAAAAATGTCACCAATAAGATTATTAGCTATAGTCTAGAAAATGCAACCAATGATCTTATTGGTAGCATTTTTCAAGTTTTATAAAAGTTCTTTTATCAAACTTTTATATCCCGTTCAAATCACTAGGGATACGTAAATTTTGCAAGAAAAAGTTTTGGAATCAGAAATTCCGCATTTATTCGCAAAAAACGACTTAATTTCTTTTCAAGTATAATTATGGCTACTTATTAATTATGGCATGTTTTTAAGTTAAATGTGACTAGCTACTCTTGAAAAAGTGAAGTTCCAACGTAATTTTTTTGTAATTTAAGTCCGCTACTACTATTACATGACCGTGTATGCAACTCGTATATAAACATTTCTCTGTGAAATTTCTGCAGATTTGGTATATGCAGAAACATGATGTGTGTGTGTATATGCGTAGCCCTAACACATTTATGTTGCCGAAGTTATGAATGTTTCGGGTTACACACTCTGGTGGCATTTGAAGTATGTATGACATAACCAAAAGTCTGTTCGTTTACCACTAGAAGTAGCTACTGTTGACATGATCGCCCCCCCCCTCCCATGTCACGTCTTTAAAAAAATATTTTTTCGGAAATTTTTTCCAGTAATAAATTTAGGTACAAAGATTATGTAGGGGAAGTTGCGGCTTCAGATGTCCAAAATGCATGTCTATACGCTGATAGGCTTCATTCGTATCGTAGCGTTAGATGAGTGTAGAGTCAATTTAGTCATCTGCAACTGTCTTTAGCATCATATTGAGCTCTTCTTCAGTTCACTATTTTCCATTTGTCAAAGTTTTTGTCTTTTTCCAAAAATGACTATACAGTAGAGTCTGACTTATCCGACATAAACGGGCCGGCAGAACGTCGGATAAGCAAAAATGTGGGATAATAGGGAGGTGTTAAGAAAAGGCCTATTAAACGTCAAACTGGTACAGATAGGTAGATAGATAGAACGCTCACACACAACCCCGGACTGATGCAAAACACCTTACTTCCGTTACCTCAAAAGGGGCAGGGTTGTGTCGGAAAAGTTAGCAGAGATTTATTGGTGGTAGCTCCCCGTGCCCGCAAGTATCGAATCACTCGCGTCATTCTCCCCATGAAGACAGCCATCAACTCGATGCAACGCGCACAAGCCATTTGACTAAAATGTATAGCTGAACACCAATGATTAGGTAGAAAAATTGCACGTGCGCCCAGTGGCACATAAGGGCCGGGGACCGCAGCCTGGGATTTCGAAAGAAGTGTGGGAAAAACTTGTGGGCAGAAGAAGAAGTTGGCATGTTGAATTGGGAGAGATTTGAGAATGGTCTAAATGCACAAATGTATACAAAAATATATTTTATATGAACTTAAAATTACAGAATATCTCCTATACGGTGCTTAAAAATGTTCAGTCCTGTGATGATTTAAAGGAAATTCTGATCCGCTTCCTTGACGAGTGCCGTTTCTTTGCTGCCAAGTCTCGCCATTTCAGCAGCATCATTATGTAAATTCCTGCAGCTTCTTCTTGTTGCTCAATGTATTTATTTAGTTGCAGTTTCTAGAGCCTTAACTCCGTCGTTATGTGCTTGATCTTCATCTTTTTTCTTTTCTTCGGTGGGACGTCGGATAATACGGAATGCAGGATAAACGAGACTACTGTACTTTGGTGCTCAAAAGATTTCAAGGCCATTAACTTACTTAGACCAAACTTAATTAGACCGAAAACTCTACAAGACTTGCGCGAATGGGTAGTTTCGTCGGTCCAATTTGCCGATTAGTTCCATAATTTTCTTAGACCAGTGTGTACCCGGCCTTACAGAACTCGGAAACAAAAGCCAATCGAATTAGAACATAATTTTCAAAACATTACAAAGAAGATTACATGAATCACAGGCATCTCATATTTTACTAAAAGAATCGCATGCAAGATGGTGATCTAGTTTTGGCAAGATAATATTAGCTTTTAAGGACATAAGGCGCGAGTACTGGGCAAAATTATGACCAATTTTTGCTTTTAAAACTACGAATTATCAATTATTTCACGAAAAGGTAGTAAAAATCAAATTTTTGCATTTGTTCGTCAAAATTCACAAATTTCGTAGTTATCGCATCTATTTCATAAATACAAAATTTACGTATCACAAATAAATGCCGACCACTTTGGCAAGTTTAGTAAATTTCATTGAGCTCATCACCTTTACTGGCGATTATGCATAATACCCAAGCATCGTTGATGGACATGATAAATCGTACTTGATTCATCACATTTGTCGGTTGTTATGCGCAATCGTCATTTCGTATTGGTATCGCCGTTTCATTGTCATATGTGAGCAGAAATTATAACGGTTCATGTCACTGAAAACATTTTTTTTTAGATGAATAAAAATTTACCATGTAGAATTTTGGTGCTAATAGCAATCCTTTTAGAAGACGGATGTACATTAGGTTAAAGTCTGAGGTCCTCACCGTTAAAGGAGGCCATAAAAACGGTCACCGACTGGCTCACTCACTCGGGAATTCACCCATTCACTGGTTCATTCATTCAGTCACTCACCTACTCATTTGGTCAGTCACTCACCTACTCATTTGGTCAGTCACTCACTTAGCAATAACTCACCGACTGACTCAGTAACTAACCCATTCAATCGCTCATTTACTCGTAACTCACTGTATTTAATCGCTCACTCACTCGGTCAGTAATACCGTCAGACCAGACAAGGTTCGGGCCCTGACCCTTTCAGGTTATTATCCCTTTACTCGTGCAGGTTGGACCATGCTGGGGAAGGCTGGGGTTGGCCCGGGCATCAATATTGGTACTCACCCATTCACACAGTCATTGGCTTGCTCAATCGCTCACTCACTCGGTACCTCACTCATTCACGGGTTCATTCACTTCATATCGTCACTCACTCAGTCGCTCATTTATTTGGTAACACCCCCATTCACTCACTCACACTCACTTAACGGTCACTCACTAGGCCATTCATACGGTTACTTACTGGCTCAATCACTCGGTCACTCTCTGGCTAGTCACGAACTGTTGTCGGTGAATTTTTCCAGCAGTGAATTTTCTAGTGGTGAGTTTTTCAATCAGTGAATTTTCTGTAATGCATCACAAGCTGATTTTCTCAAACCTTCGATATAACGACCTCCCAAAATAACGTCCGTTTTCCGAGGAACAATGTGGGTCGTTATAGGAAGCGCCGAGTGTATCACGCACAGTATATTTTATCATCAGACTCCCGTAATTTTTTTTGAATTTTATCAACCTTGATATAGTAGGAAAAATTCCTACATTATTTAACAAAATAATAACAATGAAATTAATCTCAATTTTAAATCATAGATAATAACAGAAATTGGTAAAAATATTACGAAAGTACAAACTCTTTAAGGAGGGAAAAAATTTGTAACAATGGGGAAAAAAATTAATAATAAATTTTCTGCCAGAGAAGAGCAACTAACAAATATATTTATCAGTGATAAATCGGGATTTAGGAAAACATGTTCGGGAAAAGCATTAATTTAATCCGGTTACTCACCCTCTCAATCACTCGGTAACTCCTTTACTTAATCGCTCACTCACTCGGTCATTAATAATGCAACTCACCACCTACTTGGTCACTCAATCACTCACCCAATCAGCAATTCACCAGCCCAATCTGTAGTTCCCCCATTTAGTGATTCACTCACATGGGTATTCATATCGTCCTTCACTCACTCACCAATTTGGTAACTCACCCACTCACTTGGGTATCCATATCGTCCTTCACTCACTCACCAATTTGGTAACTCACCCACTCACTTGGGTATCCATATCGTCCTTCACTCACTCACCAATTTGGTAACTCACCCACTCACTTGGTCATTCATACGGTTACTCACTCACCCACTCACTTGGTCATTCATACGGTTACTCACTCACCCACTCACTTGGTCATTCATACGGTTACTCACTCACCCACTCACTTGGTCATTCATACGGTTACTCACTCACCCACTCACTTGGTCATTCATACGGTTACTCACTCACCCACTCACTCGGTCACTCTCTCACTGGTGACAAACTGTTAACGATGAATTTTTGCAGCAGTGATTTTCCGTCGGCGAATTTTCCGTAAATCTTCCAGATGCTGATTCTCTCAAACTTTCGATATAACGTCTGTTTCCCGTGGAACCCTGGGGGTCGTTACAACGAATGTCTATCATCTGACTCAAGTAATGTTTCTTGAATTTTATTAATTTTTCTTGATAGAAAAATCCCTGTAAAATTTAACAAAAGATAACAATAATGCAATCAGTCGTAATTTCAAATCACAGATATTAACAGAAATTCGTAAAAACATCAGGAAAATACAAACTTTGGGAGAGGGGAAAAAATTCGCAACAAAGGAAAAAAAAAATTATAATAATAAATTTTCCGCCAGAAGCAACTAACAAATATATTATTTATCAGTGATAAATCGGAAGTCCGGGAAACATATTCGAGGAAAACTTTAATAGGGGGGAAAAAGCAAGCGAAAAAAAAAATAATAAATCCCAAAGCGAATGATATTAAAAATGAAAAATAAGAAATTTTTCCTTCAATTTCTCTTTCCATAACTTCACCTCAGCTTTTCCTTTGAGGCAGTACATCATAATGATACGAGAAAATAACAAAAGGAAAAAATACATCCTGACGGCCTAAACCTCTATTTTTCATTTTTTTTTGGAAACAATCGATTTCTCCCTCACGGAACGCAAAAATGAAAAATAAGAATGTTTTGATAGGAAAGAAGATAGGAAAGAATGAAAATGACATCAACGCACAAAAGAAAAATTCCCAAAACTAGGTATATTTTAGGTAAAGAAAACTTTAACTTTTTTTTTAGAAAAAGTTAAAGTTAATACTAATTTTTTTTCACAAAAGATATCGGCAGACAGAGTATGTCCATTATGTACTGCTTTTATTAATATTTTATAAGATGGGGGGTACATTGTGGGTCTATTTAATGGACCTTGTGGTCTAGAGCGACGTTTTCTAGGAAAGCAGTTTGCCGCTGTGGTGGTCGAGTGGTTATAGTGACGGACTCGCGATGCGAGGATCCGGGTTCGAACCCCACAGTGGTGGTCGGCTGAAGTTGGTTTTGTTTGGTTCCCAACTTCAAGGCGCAAATACGAGCCGATCTCCCCGTTAAAAAGTCTCGCCACAGAGAGCAACAGTCGTACAACGATAAATCATTCAATCGTAACACTTACTCATAGTTAGAAAAACTGATGGCAGCACTACACATAACAAGCATTACAGAGAAACAAAAAACTTCGTCAGGTTTCACTACACGTACACGACATTCCCGCATGTACCGATTCGTTGGAAGTTTCGCGGAGGAGGAGGAGGGGAGGGGAGGAGGAGGGTGTGGGCGGAGTGCATGTGTGGTGTAGCAGTAGTAGGTAGGGCTCGGGGATCCATGATGTTCTTAAGTCAGCCACCTTGTTGGGCAATTTGCCTGTTGTGGCGTTGTATTTGTATGCTCTAAAAAATGGGGAATGGAAATTTATAGATGCACCATATTTTCAATATACAGTAGAGCCGTAACGGACTCCCATGGGACCAAAAATTTTGTCCGCTAACGGGGAGTGTCCATTAATAGGGAGACGGAATATATAGCGGAACCTCGTTTGTACGACGACTTTCACATTTATACGAGGTTTCGCTTCGGTCGCAATCGGTTCCTATTTGAACGTTAAAATGTACATGTGTGGCCCCGTAAAAATGATACATCGGTGTTATGCGTAGCCACCAATTTTCTCGATAAAGAAAATAAGGTTTCACTAATTTAACCACTTTCACCGGCGATTATGCATAATTCCCAAATAAAGTTGGAAAGTCTGATAAATATGGGAAAAATTTTTTACCTTTCCTCTCTTCATTTAACCAATTATTTATTTTTGTCCGTACATGATACGTGCACTACACATATTTTGTGATAAAAATGAAGTTAAATTGAAATGAGTGTGAAGAGGGGAGATAACATTATCAGTCTAGTAATCTACGCTTTCTCCTCACACATATCAATGAACAAAACCAACATTACCATTTGAATTCACCGTCCTGGACCAAAGTTTTGCTCGGTAAATTAAGTAATTAATAGACGATTTATTTACCAACACCAGCTTGGGATTAAACGTAATCCTAGCTAAATATGATGTGTTTGACCAAAAATTTAAAAATTAGACAAAAAAAATTACAGTGTACCTTATTTCACTGTTCGCTACCGGGGAGTATCCATTGCAACACCAGAACGATAGGCTACGATAAAAAAGCATAGAAAATTCTTAATGCAGATTACCTACAGCTTTTGTTATCTGAGCGATTGGAAGAGAAATTAATATTTAAAAATATTATAAATTTGTAAAAAAATTAAGAAGGTTTGTGCACACAAATTTTTCAAAAAAAAACAAATTTTCTCAATTCTTAAATGCTATGAAATTTTCTGCTCCCAACACTGTGTTCAAGGTTTTGTTCCACCTGCACTGAAAATATCTTTAAAATATTTTAATATAAACTGCTGGCAGGTATTTTACACTTGCTAATGTTTTTCACTAAAATGTTTTTTCTCGAAACTAACTTTTTTGTTAGACAAGGAACATTTATTCCAACACCACTCATTGAAATGTCTTGAAACTTTGTGTGTCTGTCAACACTATGGTGTTACATACTTTTACACGAGGATTTTTTTATTAAAATTATTTTAAAAAATTTTATGGCACAAAATATGGGTAAATTTTGGTTATTTTTGGAAAAGTTGCAGTTAAAATTCAATAAAAAATAATCAAGAATTAAAATCCTAAAAACTCGTGCTAAGTTTCAAGACATTTGAATGAGCGGTGTTCGAAAAAATTTTCCTTATATAACAAAAAACTTGGTTTTGAGAAAAACGCATTTTAGTGAAAACCATTAGCATGTGTAATGCTTGCCCCGGCAGTTATTATATTGAAATATCTTAAAAATATTTTGAGTACAGGTAGAACAAAAACTTGAACACAGTTAGATGAAGGAAATTCCATAGCATTTAAAAACTGTAAAATGCGTTTTTTGGAAAGTTTGAGTGCACCAACCCCCGCTTAAGGCAGGTTGTTTCGGGACATGGCTGCAAGACTTTGACCTGCAAGTCTTTATTAATTGGTAAAGCATTAGTGACTTTGAATTTGTTTGGAATCCCCAAAAGTTTAGTTCATCTTCTGAATTCGTTTTCGACGTTTCAAAAACAATTTATCTGTCATATCTCACGTTATTTTGACAAAAATAAAGAATTTTGTCATTTTTAGGCATATTTTTTTTTTTCAAATTCTTCTGTTTTTTTTTACACCACATTGGTGTAGAACTTGCTAAAACTAGGGCAACACTCGTGTATAGCATGGCCCAATAGTCACTTGCAGGTATTTATTTGCCTTTACCCTGATGCAAAGAAGCAGCAGCGGCATAAGCTGGCTTCATACTTTCCCAAGTGCGTAACTCGGATAATTCACGAGAGTAGGGAACGGTTCCAAAATGAGAATAAGGCGTCTTGTGTTTTTGAGAGAATGTATAGACTATATAAATTTGATTGCCATCGTTCTACAGGGATAAATTCGGGTATCGAAGTATGCAAACTTGTTCTGGATTAATTCAGGTATTGAAAATATATGGGTAATTACCGTATTTATAATTATACGGACTATATCTGAATAAATTCAGATATTAAAGAATATTTCTAGATAAATTCAGATATATTGGAATATGCAGACATTTCAGGATAAATTCAGATATTGAAGTACGCAATAAAAATTTTTCAAACAAGGACAGCCTGAGGGAACGTGGGCTACAGCTCAGTGAACTTCCCTCTTATGGAGGATCTATGGGAAACCGTCTCAACAGCAAGGGTCAACGGGTAAAATCATGTTCAGGGGGCTCTTACTGCTGGACAGTTCGTATGGTTTGTAAAACTAGTCACACACACAGAACATATTTTCTCACCATACCTCACTAAATAGCTTTATTATATCACATCTAATTTTTTTTTTGTTTTCGCAGATTGCAGATTTCACTGGTTTCCTTAACCACCTGCCATGGCTCCTTCCTCCACTTGATTTTCTTCTTGTGACCCCCCCCCCCCCGCGCTTTAGAATACATCAAGACCGCTAGGGGAACCACATGGCCCTATTTTGAGACCCACCTAACTACACAATCCATATCAGATCGCTGTGATGTACAGTGTATTTTCATGCTACCATCTGTTGACGGCTCAAAAAGTACATCTATAATCAGCAATAATTCGATCTGCAACATTTCTTTTCCCATCATGCAATGCAGAACATCCTAAATTAATCGAAAAAGAATTTAAAAAATTTAAAAATTATTCGAAAAAAATATTTTAACAGTTTAATACAGGCAATTATTTTATATATTTAAAAAATACATAATATTAAATACAATGAAAGTAAAATATAAAAGTTATACAATCATGGCGGCGGAAATTAGTCCGTGCGAGCAAATTTTTCACTGCTTGTTAGGTCACCTGATTAGTAGGGCTAGGGTCTTTATGCTTTAAAAACCAACAGGCTCTATAAAAAATGCACTTATGCCCTTGAAAATTTTAAAATATGCCGTAAAACTAAAAATATACCTTTACAAATCAGATGACCATATTCCCTCGAAGAAATTACGGGAAATCGCCAATCATTGTCCAAAATGATGCTAAAGACACACACATAAAATTGTTAATTGGTGATAATATCGTCGAAAAATCACCAACCATTTGCTAAAAACAATGTCAAAGGTAAGTAAAATTGTCAGCTTTTGCTAATATTGTCGAAAAATTTCCAAATGTTGGAAATGAAGCTAGTGGAGATTGAGCTTGAGGGGGGAAAAATCACTCCTCAGCGTTCTTCTGAAATTTGCGGAATAATGCTCGAAAATTTTCTTTAAATTTTGAAAATCATGGGAAAAATGCGAAAATTAAGGAGTCATGAAAAAATGTTCTATCGCGTAAAAATAGAGAAATGTGCAAAAACATAAAAAAGGTATGCAAAGTCATAGAAATCCGTGCACTTCTGAGTAGTTTGGCGGAATAGCCGGTGTTTGGAGGCTAGCCACTGAGCAAATTAGCCAGACTAGCAATATAGTAAAATTTCGAAAAGCCGAATGTGCAGCAACCGACAAAAAAAGCTTTGAGTTATCGTTAGTTCCACTTATCCGAAATTCCAATTTCAGAGTGGGAGATATAATATTTTCTTAAAATAAACACACGCACCACAGCACTATTATCATTTCAGTAAAACATGCCATACTACTGAAGATGAAGAAATTGCGTATTATGGAAACGGATGCATACATGATATCGTATAAACGATATAAACGAAGTGTGTATACGAGATCTTTTTCAGTAAAAAAATGCAGTGATTTTTGACTGTCTATCACTTCTTTCGTCATTCACATTTTACAAGCAGGCAAATGTATCCGCCAAGTTCCAGAGCTAAACGTTAAAGTTTATTGCTAAATTCTGTTAAATGCTGATTTCTATTTTCAACTAAACGCTATATCCTATTGCTAAATGCTGAATTCTATTGCTAAATTCCACCTGCTTGTATATATAATGCTATTTTTTAAACTTCTCTCATTACGAAACTTCGAATTTAATGGAAAACACTAAAATGCGGGAAACGTTCTGGGGCTGAATGAATAAACTTCGATTTAAACAGATATTCGAGCTAGCGGATTTCGAGTTATCGCGAATTGACTGTATCTACATTGCTGTTTCCATTCTGTGTGTGTGTGGTATCAATAGAAATCTACAATTTTTGACTAATCGCCACGATATTCTGCGTGTACAGCGTGTAGTATCAGCGGTCTTCAACTCATAGGCCGCGGGTCAAATTTGGTCCTTTTCACCGCCGACCAGAATAATTTCAGAATCGGACAGATGAATAATTTCAGAATCGGACAGATGAATAATTTCGGAATCGGACAGATGAATAATTTCAGAATCAGACATGAATAATTTCAGAATCAGACATGAATAATTTCAGAATCAGACATGAATAATTTCAGAATCAGACATGAATAATTTCAGAATCAGACATGAATAATTTCAGAATCAGGCACATGAATAATTTCAGAATCAGACACATGAATAATTTCAGAATCGGATATGAATAATTTAAGAATCAGGCACATGAATAATTTCGGAATCAGACATGAATAATTTCAGAATCAGGCACATGAATAATTTCAGAATCAGGCACGTAAATAATTTCAGAATCAGACACATGAATAAGTTCAGAATCGGATATGAATAATTTAAGAATCAGGCACATGAATAATTTCGGAATCAGACATGAATAATTTCAGAATCAGGCACATGAATAATTTCAGAATCAGACATGAATAATTTCAGAATCAGGCACATGAATAATTTCATAATCAGACATGAATAATTTCAGAATCAGACATGAATAATTTCAGAATCAGGCACATGAATAATTTCAGAATTGGATATGAATAATTTAAGAATCAGGCACATGAATAATTTCGGAATCAGACATGAATAATTTAAGAATCAGGCACATGAATAATTTAAGAATCAGGCACATGAATAATTTCGGAATCAGACATGAATAATTTCAGAATCAGGCACAAGAATAATTTCAGAATCAGACACATGAATAATTTCAGAATCGGATATGAATAATTTAAGAATCAGGCACATGAATAATTTCGGAATCAGACATGAATAATTTCAGAATCAGGCACGTAAATAATTTCAGAATCAGACATGAATAATTTCAGAATCAGGCACATGAATAATTTCAGAATCAGACATGAATAATTTCAGAATCATTGACATGAATAATTTCATAATCAGACATGAATAATTTCAGAATCAGACATGAATAATTTCAGAATCAGGCACATGAATAATTTCGGAATCAGACATGAATAATTTCAGAATTGGATATGAATAATTTAAGAATCAGGCACATGAATAATTTCAGAATCAGACATGAATAATTTCAGAATCAGGCACATGAATAATTTCAGAATCGGATATGAATAATTTAAGAATCAGGCACATGAATAATTTCGGAATCAGACATGAATAATTTCAGAATCACGCACGTAAATAATTTCAGAATCAGAGATATGAATATAATTTAAGATATTTATATTTAATTTATATATTTATACTTATATATTAAGATTTATATTTCATCATGCACCCCTCAGACCTTTCAAATCTATCTCCGCCTACGGACTTAAATCGTCAGAATAGTTGAAAATATGACCTACACCACTTTTTAACACGTCCAATTAATATCATACCTCTACAACGAATGGTTGATGAGACAAAAGCCGTATTAGGACTTACAGGATACCCTTGTATAAAAGGATGCATTTCAGTCGAACAAAGACAGTCATTCGCATTTTTGTTCGGATATTAAACCAACATAACGGAATAGGTCTCGTCTCGAGGGAGAGTTCTGTTGTTAAAGCTTATATCTGGCAACTTTACAATTCTCTCAGCTCCAGTCAACGGTGCCAAAAAACGATATTATATGCCTTTTTTTTCCAACTATCTCTATCCAGTCCACGAAAAACGCCTCTCCATATATATCTTCTCGAAATTTTCGCTCTAAATCCGAAAATATAGGATAATTGATATTTCCCAAATCATCCTGCCTTATCTCTGTTAGTAGAAAATCTCGGCGTTGCCAAAACGTGTAATTTAAGAGGGGGGGGAGGGAGAACTCCGAGAGGGAAATAGAAGTGTTAGCTCTTATCATTTCAAGAGACACAATAACATGCCATGTTATATATTCCCATTTTTCTCTAACTAAACCCAGATTTGCAACCGCAGCGATACGCATTTTAACCCGTTAAAAAACCGGTTTTGAAGTGAGGCTAGCACATTGCAGGCTGTTATTGGTCAATTTTTCATAGTCACCCCTGCAAAACCGGTTTCAGCTGGTACAGATCCGGCTAAAAAAGAGCAGCTTTTCAACATGGATACTAAAAAAGAAGAACGATTCTCGAAATTGGAGCTTATCTCTATTCTTACAGCCGACAACAACACGGATATATCGCCATTGCGGCAATCGGCGGCCGAAATTTATGATGGAAATTCACGAATTCAGGCCGAAATTTTAGTGAAATCCGCTAACTGCCCATCGCGGGGTACGTGGGCGAGCTATTAAGGCTAGTGTAGCCAGGAATTTCTTTTGGGGGATGAGGTAAACTAAATTTCCCTTTCTATAGAGCGGGCGTCATCCTAAATAACTCCTCCTTCCATGGGAATGATCTTGTGCACTACAGATACATTATAAAAGTGTTTTCCAACCTTTTTCAATGTCGTGAAACCCCTGGTAGCAAAGGTCCATGCAGCGCGGGAAGGGGGGGGGGGGAGTCTCTCCCTGTCTCCTATAGGGTGAAACCAGGGTCGTCTTAAGATCATCATGGACCTCCGGGCCAAGTAATTCTTCTGAGGCCCTATCTGGCCAATTGAAGAGAATTTCAACCGGTTCTTGTTTTTGTGAGGCACTCTCTTCTCTCGGCCCTCGGGCCGTGCCCTCGTGTGCCCATGCGTTAAGACGGCGCTGGGGGCACACCCCTTTCCGTAAAAAGGGGTGATAGAAAGTGCATCCGAAAAAAGTCTATTTCAACCCCCCCCCCTCTATAAAATCTAAATAGGTTGTTTTTATTCCCATTAAATAAAAAGTTGAATAAACTATGATTTTACAGCTCATTCCTGCTATGGTAGAAAATTATTCCGCGGAGCTCTTTCAAAGCACTCCCGGATTCTCTGGGGGTTCACAGACTACACCATCTTATCTTACGAAGAAGGTACTGAGAACATTTATTCTGAAAACGGTGGAGGTGGGGACAAATAAACGTGAAAGACACTGAACCATACTTTCATCAACTACGTATGATTGAGTGCTACAGAAAGTTAGCCTCAATAAAATTGTAGCAAAAATATTGTATATATATGGTCATTGCAACAACCAAGAATGTTGAATAAAAAGAGATTATGGAGCAAAATTAGTACAAATCAAGTTCAAAGCCAATTTTTCAAGGAGCTGAGAATCCCCTTGGGTATTGAGTTATGGGATTAAAGATCGAATAAATTTACGAAAAGTTCAAACAGACAAATCTGCACGCACGCACGCTATGCTATCACCATTCCTCTATCTCAGGGGGTTCTTAACCTTTTGTGTCCCGCAGCCGTTCGATTCAATAAGACGAAGGCCACGGGGCCCCTTTCCAATGAGATGAAGACCACGAACCTCTTTAAAGAATTACACCTTTATATTCCCTGTCAAAAATCTAGTGGATTTTTGCAACCTTTTTTACTGATACTTGTCCACGTGGTCTTCAAACTCATTAAACGTTCATTTTTGTCTTTTGGAGCAAACTTTTGAAGGCGTTTCTTCGTGACACCTTATAAATTCTCCATGAGACTCAAATCTGGTCTCAAGGAAGCAATTTAATTGTTATTTTCTTCGCACCAAGCAGTGGTGGATTTCGAAGTGCGCATAGTCTTGTTGGAGGATAAAATCCGCATCCAATAACTCTTCAGCCGATGGTATTCTGCAGTATTCCAGAATTTCTCGATATACATCGGAGTTGACTCTTTCGATCAAAATACAAATTCTTCCTGTGTGGCTAGTGCTCATACAATCCCATACCGTAACGGAAGTAGCAAATTTCACTGACCACTTCATGCACTGCTTAGTGAATGCTACATGGTTGAGACGTCAGACACGAATACACCTTGATCACCGTGGGGGACACAAAAAAATTACGATTCATCATTGAAAAGAACCTTATTCCAGTCACCTCGTAACTGGGTTCGAGTCCCACCTTTGGGCGAAGAAGAATTTTTTCTCTCCAGCGTGGTCCAACCCCTAGAGGTAATGTGCTTATATCCCACATGGGACAGAGCCTGATTCATGTCTGACACAACAGTCACCCCGTAACTGGTCACTCTATAACTGTCTTTGTTTGCACCATCGTACCCTAGCATTCATTTCTTTGCGTGTAAGGAGCAGCTTCCTCTTGTGCGCATTTATATCCATAATGACTGAGTCGTCTCAGTGTGGTGGAGGACGAAGGATTGACAACAAGTCCTTTCCACTTTTTATGTATGGACCTGACGCTACGAAAGCCGTGATATCTCACGATGTTTTTTAAGTGTCTGTCCAGCCTCACAGTAGTAATTGGCTTACGGTCACTATTTGTGCGTTTTCGCTGGAAATTGTTGTCATTTGAATGATGTCTTAAAAGTTTACTCACACTTGCTTTGAGAGCACTTTGCTTTTTAGACGATCATCTGCCGAGTAAATCCTTATTTGCGGAGATTCACTACCAGAGATTTTAGACCTTCTTTTAAATCTTCCTTCCGACCCATTTTCAACACATAACTGAATAAAACCGGTTTGCAAGCCTGTCTTTAAATATCTAACCGCTTCGCGATAATTTATGCAAATTTTGGCACTGACGCTTATCCAATCAGAAGTTTCCCCCCAACCATTCTAATATTTTGAACCATCTCTTCCGATTATTCTAATTAGTCATACTTGTCAGTAAATCAGTGATTAGTCAGTAATCAGTTACTACGTACAAGTAGTTGCTAGTAAACAGTGTGCTAATCGTACAGATTCTTCAAGTAGAAGAGAGCTCTTCCTTGAGGGTAGGACTCGGCATGAAATTCTCGCATTCCGTAATTGAACAGATCATCCGTTTAGCTTCTGTGTACGGGAATTTGGTCAATCAGTCTATCAAACGTCATAGCAGAAATCCCCAAGTAAAATGTGCCTTTTTTTATGAAGTAGGATTTCTTTTGCGTTTCACCAGGTGCAAAGTACAGAGGACGCGAACCATGTGTTTCAACAATATGCCTCCAATCAATGAAGAGAGAATTGGAAATATTTACATTTTTGCAAAACTAAACCAATTCACTGACCCCATATCAGGCCAGTATGTCCTTAGGTCGTAAAAACTTCAACATATCTCCCGCAGGATAAGGCGAGATGTCTCTTATGAGCTGGGATATTCTGATGTTTCAGCCCTATCGAAATATCCTCTACATAGTTCGACTAAATAGTCATGTATGGTGTTTCAATGTTCAAATCCTTCATTATGCCAAGATTTCTGATATACCATTGTGCCCCGGTATAACGCCGAAGTATTTTATTTTGTTGCACTTGTAATTCTTTGATGACAGAGGTTTTCGCTGTGGAAAATCATGGTGCTGCATAGTACATAATTGGTCTAATGACTGACTTGTGCATAATGGTTTTGTTTTTGAGGCTAAGTGCACAGAGCGTGTGTAGCAGACTCTGTTTAGAAGTCCTGCAGCGTTAGCGGCTCGAACTTTCGCCTCATGAATGTGAGCTTTTTATCCAAAATAACACCGAGATATTTTGTCTGAGACTTGGGTTGTAATATGGTCTGCCCCACTGTGATAGTGATGTTCGGTGGAAGTTCCCTTCTTGAAAACCATATAAAGTTGTATTCGCTCTTGTTTAATACCACTGCATGTAGCTGACACCAGATCTCGTCTCTTCGGACCATTTCTTGCAACTTCCTCAGAGCTTGCTGATGGTCCCTGGATGTCATAAGGATTTTCGAATCATCAGTATGAACGGAATAAAATCAAGAGTGAAGTAGTTTTACTTTATATACAATTAAACTTTGCATAAAATCCAACGATCAATGAATTATCAAAATTTGACAGAAATTAACGGTTTATTTAAATAATTGTTTTAAACTAGTTACAATTTTGTCTTTTTTTATATCCTTAGTGTAAATTTCACCTTGGTGAAGATTTTTCTTATTTGGTGCAGACCCATTGGATGTCTTACGAACTTGAATTTGCAATTTAATGGAATCATGAATCTTCTTCCATCCGAAATGCTACTCTACGCAACGCAGTCACGGAAATATCGCATTAAAGTGTCTTTAAGTGTGAAATATATCGCTTTTCCCGCATTGATCCGAAAGAAAAAGAACTTCCTTCAAGAAAGCTAGAAATTCTCACATTCCCGGTATAAGGATTTTCAAGATAACGGAATCTCCCGAATCTGATACCAAAAATTAAAAGTGTATTCTTCTAGCCACCCTTAGAATTGAATACAACAACCGACAGGTCTGTAGTCATGTTTTCATGACTGGTCTGCTAAACGAAATCCGTTCTGAATAATTATACAGTAAAACCCCCTCTCAACGGATTTGCCCTCTTTTTTTTTTTGATTACGCCTTCCACCTGACGCATTTTTTTAGATCAATATTCTTTTTTTCGTAATTCTTGCATGCTATTCTGTTTTGCACAGGGCTTCAAGAGCAAACCTTCCGGATTGGAAAAAAATACGATTTTCAAAATTTATTTGAAAATTGTTGATTAACAAATGTGAAAATTGTTTTGTGACATCGATTTTTTTCCTGTGGGTTATTGAGCACTTCTTCTCTTTCTCCTTCTCTACATTCCACCCAGTTTTCAAGTAAATTATTTTCTTTAGATGATAGTCTTATCCACTTAGCAGCACGCACGATTAGGAAAAGAAGACGAGATCAATCTCGTGGATGCCGAGGTCGTAGACGGACATGTCTATGACCCCGATGATTCTGAACACTTTCAACCTGGCAATCAGCTTTGTGGGAAAGATGGTCAAACTGAGTGAACTGTTGAAGATATTTTTGTCCCTTTCACTGGTCGGCATAAAAAACAGAACGCTTTGAAGGATACACCAGGTCCATCTTATTACGCTGAACGAGAAATACAAGGTGACAGCTGCGTTAGCGCTTGGAGACACTTCTTCAATGAGCACATGTTGAAACATATCCACGAGTGTGCATGTGTGAGGCTAAGAGAGTGCTTTGAAACGGATGATTGGAGCCTTTCTCTTGGAAAACTAGATGCATTTATCGCTCTCATGTACCTCAGATTCGTTCTTTGAGCAAAATCTACTGTTGGTGATCTGTGGTCTATAACATAGGGGGCCACCAATTTTCACTGAGACAATGGGTAGACATATATTCAGTGAAATTATGAAATATCTGAGTTAGACGTAAAATCTACTGGAGCAAATCGATATTAGTCGGATATATTTGCTTTAGATTCAGAAATATGGGATGAGTTCATGAACAACTGAGTCATGCTACATTCCAGGTCCTAATCTTACGGTAGATGGACAGCTTTCTCCAACAAAGAGGTGTGAATTCCTTCAATATATGACTAATAAGCCAGATAAATTTGTAATGAAGTTCTGGGTGATTGTTGATTCTAATTATGTGTGCAACGGTTTCCCGTATCTTGGAAAAGATGAATTACGTCCCAATGATGTACCTCTTCCAGAACACGTTGCAATAAAGATTGCACAACCATACCTAAAGAAAGGAAGGAATATTTTTTTGACCGATAGTTTTTTCACTTCTGTGAACATTGCAGAAAAATTGAAAATTTCTGATACTAGTCTCGTGAAAAATCCCTAAAAATCCCTAATGTTGTGAAAAACTCAAACGCTCAGTTACATTATGCAAAAATATGTCTGGAGAAAAATATGTCCTTTTGATGTCGCGGACCCCTTGTAGTAAAGGTCAATGCACACAGCGAACCCCCCCCCCCCCCCGTAGCGTCAGAAGATCAATTTAGACGCACTTTCCCCCCTCGCATAAAATCTAATATCTACTGCGTTTCTACTACCCTTCTTAAGCATCGGAACAACATTAGCAAGTTTCCAATCCCTTGAGACGATATCCTCGGCAACACTCTCCTGTATATCTGTGGGACTGAACCCAACAATTCATTAGCACATTCCCTGAGGACCATGGGGTAGATGATATCTATCCCATACTATTGCAATACAGTACATTAAACATCCCAACAAAGATGGTGCTGCTATCTGGTGACTGATGTATTTTCTCCATTGTTTTTTTTCATAGTGAGAAAGAAATACATTTTCGTGAAATATCATGACTAACATTTAAAAAATATAAAATATTTGATAACGAAGAAAACAATATTTTAACATTCGATATAGAGGAAAGCAAAATTATTTTGTATCATAAAATTAAAATTTATGTATTATCAAAGCTCTGAAGGATATTAGTCCGCTTGAGTATCCATGGAGAAGTGTGTTATTTGACTCTGGGTCCTACACTTACAACATGGGGCAATTTGAGAACGTGATTTCAATTTTTTCTGGGGGGGGGGGCCAAAGCACATGTACCCAATGTATGTGTATATATATATATATACCATTTTTTGTGTATTTTCGAAAGCCGGGCCCCCCCCCCCCAAATGACGGGCCTGGGTTCTTGCATTTCTTTGGTTCTTATTACAGTCGGACTCATTTAAAACGAATACGGATATTTCGAATTTCCGCATATAACGATGCTTTTCCGTGTCCCGTGAATTTCGCGTTGCACAACTGTGCAGACATGCCAACATTGGCTTAAAGCTCGTCAGTAGTGATGAATGTTCAACTTTGCCATGGGGATACCCGCCGGGCAACATAATCATAGTACAATAAAAAAAATAGTCATTCAAAATAATAATAATCATACCAGTTCCGCGAGCTCGACCATGCGGTCTGCCAGGAGTGGCCAACAATTGGCCCGTGAAGTGATTTTGTGCGGCCCGCGACAAAGTAAAAGTACCGTGAAAAAATTAGATTTGCGATCACTATTTGAACTATCGGTTCCAACAGCAGATATTTCTTCAATAGCAAACTGCTTACAAAATTCTTATTTCTAAAAAGTTGAAATCAATGTTATTGCCTGGATATCCAACTCAAAAGTTAGGTTCTTCTAATTACTTCAATACAATGTTCAAAATTATTGATGTGGCGGAAAATGCTACTAAATTTTCTCATTTCTACAGTGAAATTGGTAATTTTAACACTGATTTCTATGGGGCTCATCTTTTTGCGTGACCCAATGATTATTATGACTTCTATTCGAAAAGTCTCTCATTACCGGGAGGATTGAAAAAGTGGCAAACCATTATAAAGACAAACTATTGTAAATACACACTGGCAGCGTTAAAGAAGTGACAAACCAATGCAAAGGCATATACACGTCTGAAGCGCTTTGCTAGGGAGCCACGGTAATCAAAGTAAACGTTCCGAAAGTGACTGTTGAGGCCCAAAAAACCATTGTTGTCCGACAGTTTTTCGCTCATTTCAGGCATTTGCCCAGCTCTGACGAACTTTTAATGTAGCCTATCGTTCAATTCGGGTCCCATTTGGTATATATGCAAAATTTGTTTGGCGACGATCGATCCAAAATTGTAGATTTGTATAGAGAACACACACGCACACACAGAAAATCAATTTTATATGTATAGATTGTTCGTAGCCATGTAACTAAGCATTTAATTGTTTTTCAGAAAAACTAAGAGGAGCGAGAGAAAACGCAGAAAAAACTTGTCAGTCCAAGGAGTGCATAACGGCAGGTAAGATGCACATAATTCGATTTTATGCTTTTTAAAATTTTTAATAATTAGTCCGGTCACTCTGGCAGAAACCAGTTCGGCAGGAGTGTGATTGGACCTTGTCATTTCTTCAATTCCTTCTGTGCTCGAAACGTTCGTAAACCTTCAGCCGGTGATTCGTGGGTTGAGACAAAACGACTTCACTTACAGTGCTTCATCCACCATTGTCAACATCACAATGATAATGAAAGCGGCACGATTAAGAATTGAGCTGTTAATCGTACACCCCGTGTATTTTATAGGAGGACTCCGATTTGAATATTTTCAGTGATTTGCTTTCGTGCAGCACCCTCTGTGGACAAAAATAACATTTTAATATTATCGAGAATATCTCGAAACAATTATTTTTCTGTATCAAATTCGTCAGAGTAACCTTTTTTGCAACCCACATTCATACCAGGAACATACCAGTTCCTTCAAATTTCATGAATTTATTGAACACCCTGTATTTTATTAGATATGATTTTACATAATGTACATTAATGTATTGCGCATTGATGTATAATGATCAGTAATTAATCAATGTAATGATTAAGTAATCAGTAATAATGTGCGATGTAAATAGTGCATATCCGACCCGCTTACTGAAAAGGTTGTGCACCCACCCGTACCGTATTGCGTCTCAAATTTGTATGCCGCCAATTTTATAAGTGGGCGTATTAAAATTCGGGACATTTAGTAATCTTCCATATCTATATTTGTGGCCCGCGAGGGCGAAAATATTGTGTGTCCGGTCCGTGGCCTAAAAAGGTTGTACACCCACCCCTGCTATAATTCGTCCGAATTATTTTGATGTCACCAAATTTATATTTGGCCGCATTAAAATTCGGGACGCTGAAAATACGGGACATTTAGTAACCTTTTATATCGATATTTGTGGCCCGCGAGGGCGAAAATACCGCATATCTGGCCCCGTGAACTGAGAAGGTTTTGCAACCACCCCTGTTGTAATACGTCCGAATTGGCAACTTTTTTGTCGTAATGTCGCCAAATTTATAAATGGCTGCATTAAAATCTGGGCCACTGAAAATACGGGACATTTGGTAATCTTTTATATCGATATTTGTGGCCCGCTAGGGTGGAAATACCGCATATCCAGTCCGCGGAATGAAAAGGCCATGCACCCACCTCTGCTGCATTGCTCCCGAATTTGCGGCACTCTATTTAACGCGGCCAAACTATATTTAAATACTCTCCCAAAATAATCTATCTTCAAAAAGAATCTGATAACAAAAAACTCAGCGTATTCATAATACATATCCAACCATAAATAATCCACCAACACTGATAAAATACCGACGAACAATCCAAAATTAACCGTCCGGGAACAAAAATAAATAAAAGCCGATTGTTCCCAAGGAGCAATAACAATGTACAGATAGACAGACAATACATGAATTATTCATGGGATTATGAATAGGGGTTGACTCTTGAACAAAAGAATCCGTCCTGGAGAAATCGGAGAGGAAGGGGGGGGGAAAGAGGAGAAAAACGGGGAAATTTTTCATGAATAAAAACGGTGAAGTTAAAAATCGGTATATATTTTGTCCCGGAATAAGTGGCCGGGGTTTATCCTTATCAGTTCCCGGCCACACGTGCGGCCTGGGAAAAAAAATATTAATATATATTTTTTCCTAAAAATATTATTTATATTCTACTCATAAAAAGAAGTTCCGACGTGAATACAAAATTGAATAGAAAAAATATTTAAAAAAATAACAAAAATTTTTCAAAGAATTTTATCTCGACTCATTTGTATGTAAATTATACGGTGAATTCGTTCAAGGGGAAAATTTAATGAACACCTGAGGATTTAGGTGAATTATTTCTCATAGGGATTTTTTTTCCCGCTCATTAAATAGCGAGAAAATAATTACTATTTCAATATTTTACGGGTTATTACGTGTAGGAAATTTGTGTATCGGAGTTTTTTATGAGGATAATGAGTAGCGAATGGCGTCTGGAGAGAGATCATTAATATTTATGAATTTTTCATTATAAGGATTTGTTTTTTCAGTATCAAAGAAATATTAAAAAAAAAAAAGCCAATGTCCCGATTAGTTTAGTTTGAGATTCATTATATTATACAGGGTGTCCCATAAATTCGTGAATAGTTCAGAATTTCATGAAAGTAGAAGGCGAATTTCTATGTTTCAATGCGATAAGCGAAATAGAAGAAGAGGGGATTCGTTTTGGTGCACAGAGAAATTACCTCGAATTTGTGTATATATATATGTTAAGATAAATACGGTTATTATGCATACTTACCAAGCATTTTGGTAAATTTGGTACATTTTCCCCTCTGAATATATCACTTTCACCGGTGATTATGCATAGTACCGAGCGTCGCGTCGGTAAACTTGATGAATCGTACTATTACAGTGCGATTTATAAAGTGATCGGTACGATTCAAAAATAAAACGTCGAATCACCCATGGCCCAGTTTAACTCACTTTTTTTCATATACAACAGTGTATCTCGCGGCCTGGTACTGGGCACTGACATCAGTCAAACTGGCCCATGGGTGATTCAACGTCTCATTTTTCCTATTCATTTGTCATTAGACCGGGCAGGGCCGCAACTAGATACTTTGCAGCAGGGGCAAGCACTCACTTTGGCACCCCGTGCAATGTAGAAGGATCAGTTGAAGCACAGGGGTTCTTGAATTATGGGTCGTGGCCCGAAACTTGGTTCACAGGAGCTACAGATATGGATCGTGCGATTCTACTTATAGCCAGGGATTCTGTGTTATCCGTCATAACCCAAACTTGATTCACAGGGCTTCCGAGATAGCTCGACAAATCCACTGACAGCCAGGGATTCTTGAGCTATGGGCCACGAGGTCACGATCAAAACTTGATTCGCATTTGTGAATAGACAACTTGCTTCAGCCTAGTCGCGGCCCTGCGAACGGGCCTTCCACCAACAAAAAACAACCGGGCCGTAGACTTCTACCGGTTAAGAAACATCGATATGCAGGGTGACACAATGTCACTCACTCCCCTGCTGATTCATTCACTCACCCACTGATTCATTTACTCATCTGCTGATTCACTCACTCACTCACTCACCCACTGATTCATTCATCCAGTCACTTACTCGCTGATTCATTCACCTACTCTTCACTCACTCACTCACTCACAAACTCGCTGATTCATTCATCCACTCACTCACTCACAAACTCGCTGATTCATTCACCTACTCTTCACTCACTCACTCACAAACTCGCTGATTCATTCATCCACTCACTCACTCACAAACTCGCTGATTCATTCACCTACTCTTCACTCACTCACTCACAAACTCGCTGATTCATTCACCTACTCTTCACTCACTCACTCACAAACTCGCTGATTCATTCACCCACTCACTCACTCACAAACTCGCTGATTCATTCACCCACTCACTCACTCACTCACTCACTCACTCACAAACTCGCTGATTCATTCACATACTCTTCACTCACTCACAAACTCGCTGATTCATTCACATACTCTTCACTCACTCACAAACTCGCTGATTCATTCACATACTCTTCACTCACTCATTACCTCACTGATTCATTCACTCACTCACCCACTCGCTGATTCATTCACTCACTCATTTGCTGAGTCGTTCGCTCACTGATTCATTCATTCACTCACTCATTCACTGAATCGCTCTCTCACTGATTCATTCACTCACTCATTCGCTGAGTCGTTCGCTCACTGATTCATTCATTCACTCACTCATTCACTGAGTCGTTCGCTCACTGATTCATTCATTCACTCACTCATTCACTGAATCGCTCTCTCACTGATTCATTCACTCACTCATTCTCTGAGTCGCCACTCACTCACTCGCTGATTCATTCATTCACTCACTCATTTGCTGAGTCGCTCACTCGCTGATTCATTCATTAACTCACTCATTTGCTGAGTCGCCCACTCGCTGATTCATTCATTCACTCACTCATTTGCTGAGTCACCCACTCGCTGATTCATTCATTCATTCACTCACTCACTCGGGGATTCATTCATTCACTCACTCATTTGCTGAGTCGCCCACTCGCTGATTCATTCATTCATTCACTCACTCACTCGGTGATTCATTCATTCATTCATTCATTCATTCATTCATTCACTCACTCACTCGCTGATTCATTCATTCATTCACTCACTCACCCGTTCGGAGCCCCGATTGAGAACCACTGCAGTGGTGCACTGAAGCCATGGTTCTCAAAGTATGCGTCGCTGCTCCTAGGGGCGTCGTCAACCTTTCTAATGACGGATTATTAAATTTGTCATCCGGTGGTTCTCAAACTTTTGTCACCAGCGGCACCCCAAGAATAGTCTAACGAAGAATCGCTTCCACGCACCAAAAACAGGCAAACATCAATATCGTCAGCTCATCGTGATGCCCTTGACGAAGTTTTATTGCCGGCCCACACACACACACGCAGTAGTACACAAAATTACTTTCAAAGAAATTCTTTTAAAAAATCCGGAATGATTTTCGAAGGACTTCGCGGAAGAAAATGAATTTCAAGATATCGGGGTGAGAGAGAGATTCGGGAAAAATCGGCGAGTTGCGGACAAATTCACGCGATTTCAACTTCCGAACGATCCAAATAACATTACTGATGAATAGAGCTAGGATTTTTAAAACCTAGGAAGCCGTCAGAATATGCCAAACAAAAAATTTCCCCTATAAAAATTGAAAAGAAAAAATATTCCTTTATATAAATAGGCTGACCATACATTTCCTCGAGAAAAATACAGGAAATTAAAAGGAGTCGCCAATCATTCATTATCGAAAATGAACGAAATTGTCATCTCGCTAGTAAAATAAGTTGCAATAAAATGATTATTATATATGTATCTTGATGCTGATATCACCAAAAAATCGCCAATCATTGCCAAAAGAGATGTCAAACATGAGTAAAATCGCCGATTATTGCGGCAAATGAAGCTAGGGAGGATAGATATTGAGAAAAAAATTCCCTCTCTTCGCTTGTTATGCTGAAGTATTCAAAATAATGCTCCAAAATATATGCCTCAAATTATAAAGATGAGGAAAAATACCCAAAAAATTACTGTAAATCATGAAAAGTGCTCCAAAATGATCTCACATCATCAAAAAAGCACTTACGCGTAATAATATGCATGTTTACGACAGTCATTAACCAATGAGCTTGGTTGACTCGTTTTGAAAATTACAACATCAACACAGCTTCTCTCATACAACTAATTTTTCCAATATATAATGATATTAATAACAGAAAATTCAAACAACTACTGATACGCACCAGGTCAGGGCCGTAACTAGGTTGGGGGCATCCGGGGCACTGCCGAGCCGAACGGGAGCCTCACAAAGATATTCAATTATTTTGCAACCTTTTTAAGGGACCTCAAGAAAAAGTCTGTCCGTACCCCCAAGAAGGCACGCTACGGCCCTGCACCAGCTGATGCCGTACAGCAGGGATCTTCAACCTTTCTTGTTCAGACACCGCTTTAACAAGTTCGATAGGCTCTCGAGTGGAATTCGTAGGGTTGTTGGATTTTGCCTAATTTGATTTACTGAGATGAAAATATTCTATCATCTAGTGCTGCCTTAACGCGTGGGCCCAACCGGACACGGCCCGGGGCCCTCATGATGAGTAGACCTAGATACAACCTTTGCAAGTAATTATGTAAATTGTGACTTGTGAATATTTCTAGTCAGATGGGAGGGGGAAGGGAGCTCATAACAGTCGCTTTGCCCTGGGGCCAATGGTATTCTTAAGACGGCCCTGATATATGTAATAATTGGTTTATGTCCGTTACTTGGAAATTGGATGATGGTGATCCCCTCGGTTGGGACGCTGAATGGAGCCAGTGAGGTTATGGTAGAAACTATCGCTATGTTACTCGCGGTAAATGTGATAAAATCGGTTATTATGTATAAGGTCGGGATTACACTATGAAAGTTTGATGAAAGTCTTCTTATAAAAAACTTAAAAAATGTCACCAATAGGATTATTAGCTATAGTCTAGAAAATGCAACCAATGATCTTATTGGTAGAATTTTTCAAGTTTTATAAAAGAACTTTTATAGTGTAATCCCGTTCAAATCACTAGGGATACGTAAATTTTGCAAAAAAAAGTTTTGAAATCAGAAATTTCGCATTTATTCGCAAAAAACGACTTAATTTCTTTTCAAGTATAATTATGGCTACTTATTAATTATGGCATGTTTTTAAGTTAAATGTGACTAGCTACTCTTGAAAAATTGAAGTTCCAACATGATTTGTTTTGCATTTCAAGTCCGCTACTACTATTACTTGACCGTGTATGCAACTCGTATATAAACATTTCTGTGTGAAATTTATACAAATTTGGTATATGCAGAAACATGATGTGTGTGTATATGCGTAGCCCTAAAACATTTATGTTGCCGAAGCTATGAATGTTTCGGGTTACGCACTCTGGTGGCATTTGAAGTATGTATGGCATAACCAAAAGTTTGTTCGTTTACCACTAGAAATAGCTACTGCTTGACATGATCGTTCCCCCCCCCTCCCATGTCACGTTTTTAAAAAAATATTTTTTTCGGAAATTTTTTCCAGTAATAAATTTAGGTACAAAGATTATGTAGGGGATGTTGCGGCTTCAGATATCCAAAATGCATGTCTATACGCTGATAGGCTTCATTCGTATCTGCAACTGTCTTTAGCATCATATTGAGCTCTTCTTCAGTTCACTATTTTCCATTGGTCAAAGTTTTTGTCTTTTTCCAAAAATGACTATACAGTAGAGTCTCACTTATCCGACATAAACGAGCCGGCAGAATGTCGGATAAGTAAAAATGTCGGATAATACTGAGGTGTTAAGAAAAGGCCTATTAAACGTCAAACTGGTACAGATGGATAGATAGATAGAACCGCTTACAATCCCGGACTGATGCAAAGCACAGGGACGAATCCAAGACGATGTGTTGGTAGGGACGATTATTTAATAATAGATTAATCTTTTTTGTGTAAGTTTATAGCTCTCTTTACACGGGAAATGTAAAAAGTGGGTTTAAAACCCGCTTTAAGGATTTCCACCAAAACTCGTTTACATGGACCGGCACTTTAACCTCACTTTTTAGATGTCGCCATCACGTGGGTCAGCTTGTTCAAGTCGCCGCGCAAAGGATTATAGGAAAGGAGGTCACACTCCGCAGGTATACCCAATAAAGAAAAGGATTATTCCCGTTCTTCATTTCTTTTCCTACGACGGAAAAAAAAGTCGTCAAGAGGGTATAGAACTCCCAATGCTACCGCAATATTGCACATGTAAACGGGGCTTTAGTTTACTCGTCCGGTATTTTACAGGACAGACAATTTTTTTCCCATATTATTCGGCTCTTGCGAGAGGTACGTTCCCTCTGGATCAGCACCTGCGTGAAGGCACTCATCTGCCGCAGGCAGGTATCTTCAGCTGCGAGAGAATGAAGCAGAGAGCCACACATTTTCAGCTTCAAATGGAGTGAAGGTAGGCCTCTGCAGCTATACAAATGGAACGGAGGCGGGCATCCTCAGCCACGAGAATGAAGCCGACGCAGATATTTTCAGCTGCGACTGAAAAGCGGAGGCAAGCGGGACCAGTGCCGGAGAATCGATTGTGTAGGTGCATCGGAATGGCCCGTAATTTACGGGACAGACAAATGTTTTCCATATTATTCGGCTCTTGGGAGGGGCGATCACCCCCTCTGGGTCTTCGCTTTTATAGGCACCCCTGATTATTAACCCTCTAGGAACTTGTCAGTACAACAGGGCCCCGGTTATACAAGGAGCTATAATTATACGTCGAGAAGCCATCCCGATACCGACACTGCGGCGAAATGTTAGTTATGATAAGAAACATTGGGCGTTGTCAGAACTGTTTGGGTCTTTTTGGTCTTTAATGCACTACCTATAATATTATTATTATTATTTAATTAAAACGAACAAACAGCAAATTACAATATACAAATATATAATACAATATACAAATACAAACATATGTTGCACGACACAAAAAGCACACACATATAATACATACACGATGTAGCCCCAAGGGACTATGAAGTCCAAGTCTTTGAAGGCTTCTGTACTTATTTCAATGAACATTAAGTGACTTCTTTCAGATCACCCCCCTGGTGACTTTTCCCTCTCCGGAACATATCTGATCAGCAAAATACAGGAAAGCGATCCGAAAAACACGTAAAATTTCAAAGCACTGCTCATCGATTTCGTTGTATTCATGCTCGAGCAGTCATCACAAAAAAAAAAAAAACGGGGCTATCTTAAAACGTCGTTTGACGTTGGCATCAAAGGATAAGTAATATTCCAACGAATTTTCATTTGCGTGAAACAAGGAATCGAAGCGTTGAAATGTACATTACCATGGACTTGACATGCTGTTGTTGTTCGAAACAAGTCGAGTGTAATAAGCGTTCGGATTTCCATCGGAGCTTGAAATGATTTATGGTTCTAATATTCGAAATTCTCCCACGACATGTACATGTTCCTGACTCCCATTTTCTACTTGATTAGGCAACACTTTCTCAACGCACCTTGAATAGAGAAAGGGAAAGCTTCTCTCTCTCTCTCTTCTCACCATTTTTTGAAAAATGGTGTTTGGTTCTAAATGGGATTATAATAATAGATTTAAATCTCTCTTTTTTCTGGAAGAGCACGTTCAAGGCGGAACTTGATCGATTATTACATCTCTGAAGTTGAATTCTTATAATGATTCATCGATGTCATTAATGTCCAAGAAAAGTGCATATTTGTATTGCCTCGATGCTTTTAAGAGGTATTTTTTTGAACATTGGAATTAGTTTCTAACGGGATATACTTCAGTGGTTTTTTTTCCATACATACGTATTATCCGTGTTTGGCGTTTTTTGGCGGCGAAAAATATTTACGTGGGTATTTTGATTTTCGGGGATGTCGGGACGCTAACTATTGGCTTGTAGTTCGAGTGAAAAACCTGACGCGGATAATGAGTATAATAATAATTAATAACTAGAGCCCGGATTATATGCACTAAACAAAAGTGGCAAAATATGCTCTAAAGATATGCAAATAAAAATGCAAAAATATGCAATTAAAATGTAAAAATAAGCAATTAAAATGTAAAAATAGGCCCTTAAAATACAAAATGTGCACTTGAAATGCAAAAATAGGCCTTTAAAATACAAAATGTGTACTTGAAATGCCGAAATGTATATTTAAAAGGCCAAAATATGCAATCAAAATCCCAAAATGTGTAATGAAAGTCACAAAATATGCATTAAACACCCCCAGAATATACATTGGAAATTTTGATGTATATATACACACCGCATATGCAAATAACTTCTACATATGACATTCGGGCATTTTTTAATTTTCAGTGTGTTGTAGCTGCTCAATAACAACAATAGCAGTAACAAAAGAATTTCGACACTATTTTCTAAAAAAAATTTAACACTTTGACATATCCTTAGAAATAGCTTTACAATAAAACGGTTAATATTCGTAAAATACTTTATAAAATATGTATTAATTTCACTAAATTTCACCTGCGGGAGAAAAAAACCGATGTTATTGAAATATTAACGAACAGTATTTATTTGGAAAATTATAAAAAAAATTGAGTGAGCTGAAATAAACCTTCAAAAATATGCACTTGTACTGGAAATTCTTTGATTTTATGCATTTATATGCATTAATGCTAAAAAAAAAGCCAAAATATGCAAATGATCTTATAACTATATAAAAATATTAATAATTTTATAATTTAAATAAATAGTATTTTAAGATCGAAAAATCATCTTTGTCACATGAAATATTACTACATCGATATTACGTTGATATAATCACATCATCTTCTGTACCATTACTGGCAGTTTTTGAGGAAAAACTATTCAGAGTACGAGTACTTTGATTATAAGCATTATGTATATCAATAACAGTATAAATCTGGTGATGCACTATGATGATCATGGTCTGCGTCCTGATATACAACGATAATCCCTATTACAATTTTTTTTTTTACATGAATACGTCTTTTAAATCATCTGACGAAACTGGGACAATCGCAAAAAGTTGTGCAGTAAAATAATTTAAACGCTCATATCTCCTGAAGTGTTCAGAATATATCAGTTTTTTGTTAGTCTTTTTTGCCTGAAGAGAGATCTCGCTATTACAAATCCAATAACATCACTCTGGTTTTAATCAGCACCTCCCAGAGATAGAAGGCCTCCACACGGGTTGTCAAGTTCACCTGTAACTTCATTAAGACTACCTAGCAAGTTTCCCATATTTTAAACCACACCTTCGTATTTCGTTTCTTCTTATATTTTAGCCTTAGAATCTTCCTGAGGGCTCAAAAATACAGCATCGTGATTGAATGTGGGACATGGGAATCGCCAATTCCGAGCCCGATCATTTCTTTTCCTCACAATGATGATTCTGGCGCGAGCATAAAATTTTTTTCCCTGAATATTGTGCGGGAAAATGGAATACTTGCTGACGTCACGAGCACTTCTACCTGTAGAAGATGCTGTGTGTGTGTTTTAATACCTCTTCCGGTCCGGGCATTAGGCTATTGTTTCACGCTATATCTTGAGAAGTTCGCAACGCAAATAGACGACATTGATATAGTCTGTTACCTAGTCTAAATAGAAATCCGAGGAGATATATACCGATTTCATTATATAACCTATACCACGCGATTCAACGGCCAAGAAAAGAACACATTCACGTCAAAACTTGCGGCCGTGGCTCTATCGGCTGTTGATCGTTGTTGAACGCAATGACGTCTTAGCGGGTCGGCCCGGGGAGGGAGGTGCATGCTCGAGGCCGTCAGTTGAATAGAAGCCCTAAACTTATTGAAGATTTTTATTCATTCTGATTTTTTTTCCCTTTTGACTTCGATCTTCAATTTTATTCACTCTCCCATAGAAGTATTTCATAGACTTTTGAAGAAAGACTTCGCTGCTGCTCCTCACGCCATAGCGTGCGTGTGCCACGGGTCGGCCACCTCCAGTAGTAAAGCAGATCTTTTCAACGGCAGTTAAAGTGTTGAAGCAAATATCTCAAAAAATGCAAGTGTCATCTAGTGATGAATTTTGAGGAATAATAAAAAAAAAATACATAACAAAAATAGTTTCATCGATATTTACAATTTTCTCTAAAAAATCAAAGCTAACGGTTGAATGAACTCAAAAAAGTACAGCGCCATCTAACAACAAATTATAAAGTATATCTTCCATGCTAATTATTTAATTATTGTCGGAAATTTTCTCAACAAAGTTAATATACTAAACTATAAAAAATTAGTTTTTTAATTAAAAGTGAAATATTTTAATAATTGATGTCGAAGATGGTAATTGTTAAATATGTATTACATCACTGAGAAAATAATTTTCGTCAAAATTTTAAAATCCATTGTATAACACTTAACTGTTTCAAGAAAATAGTCTATTGTAAATCTGGAGTGGATTCTACGACTGGATGCGTTCCAGCCATCGAGCTTATATTACTGGAGAGAAGATTACGTCAGCGGTCTCCGCCTTGGCAGTGCTGCGACAGCACAGGCCCCCGCACGAGTTGCCACATACGTCATTCAGACTACCTAGCAAGTTTGCCAAATTTTGAAACACAGCATCCTATTTCGTTTCTTCTTATTTTGGCGTAGAATCTTCCTGATTGGCTCACTACTCACTGACGTCACAAACATACAGCGGAGGCCTTCTATCTCTAGGAGGTGCTGGTCCAGTAAAAGGTATACGAGAATAATTTCGTTCTTCTGCAAATATAGCTGACTTCGTGGATTCAATCTACGAACGATTTCTCTCAATTATGTTGTATTTCTTTAGCTTAGTGTTTTTGTTGCAGCGCCGATCTTCGTAGTTTTCTGTCATGATGTTGAACTACTTTACCGCACACCAACACCGATCATATATCGCCATACGGCAATTTCCAACCAGTGGAGTTGGGTGGGGAAAATGAAGGCACCATCTATCGGCGGTTGCTCCAGGCTTGGTAGGTAAAGATCCTGTTTCTGACACTTTATGCCTGGATTCGAACCCGTAAACCTTGACGGTAACTTTCGTAGTGGAAGACGAGCATCTTACCAATGCGTCACTCGGGGTTGTCTAGATATTTTGATTTATAATGTTCACCACGTACTAGAACTATATAGATGCCTCGTTTAAATTAATTTAATTCAATAGAAATCCGAGAAAATCGAATTTACCTCGTGTGACATCGGTACCCATATATCCACAATACTTCCTTGTTCGTCGACTGAGTGGATTTTGGCGTGTGGTGCTTGACTCACGAAAGCATTCAAGATTCATGAAGCATCAATTAGAAACATCCCTTTGTGACTTAAATCTGCGTGGCGTATTGGAATGTGCATAAATTCGATTCTGTGCCCATAAGTCTGAGGCACTTAAAATTCAATTTTTTTTCTTCCAATTTTTTTGTGGAACCTTCACCTCATATATTTTAAATCATAGTTTCCCAAAGTTTTTTGTTCAATCACCCCTTCTTCAAAATTTTTTCCTCTCTCTCTCCTCCCAACTTCAGCTAACCCATAGGATCCTATGTTATAGTCGTAGCTTCTATCGTCCCTCTTGGACCATTCCATCGCCCACCGGGGGTGATATTGCTCACTTCGGGAAACACTGTTCTAGAATATAAATAATTTCTGATCTTGGATGAAATTATTAACAGAATCTATTAGATACTTTTTATTTTATTAACCTTTTAAGTGGTAATTAGAAATCAGCCCCCCCCCCCCTTTCAAAATACCATATCTTTTGAATGAAGTAGTCTTTCTTCAGACGTTTTAGCAGCTGCAAACTAAGGGGGTAAAGGGAAAAGTTTTCCATTGAGAAATCATTTGTGCAAAAACTATACGGCTTGTCCATGTTGAAAAAAGAGGCTTTTTTGGAAGCGTGATATCTCGTCATTGACGCTTGAAAGATTAAAGAGTATACTGTGTGCTTAAACCATTGTGCTACACTGTACAACTAGTTCTTACACAGAATACAATGCACCTCGTAAAAATTATGTATAGAATTACTAACGAATTGACACATTCAAGAACGTGTTGTGCGTGTGCGTGCCCTTTACATATTTAAGCTGTCAGAGTTATTGATTGCTTCGTGTTATACTAGTGTTGCCAACCTGCCTTCTGTATTTTGGAAATAAGAATGGCAAATGCCGGAATTTTCATGTTTTGCGTGTATCGTGTTGAAGATCCGCCTGCTCTCTGCGGAGCGAATGTTCAATAGGAGTCCATGTGTCCATGCAACTAGAAAACCGTGGTTGTTTTTGCAGAACGTCTAATTGGCCATTAAACTTACTACTACAAAAGCTATTCACAATTACTGTTAAGCCGCGTTTACATGTGCAGTAAAATATCCCGGGAAGTTACCCGTAACAGGGATTTTCGCTACAACCCGTTTACATGGCGTTTAGTTTATGCCGGTATTCCCCTCCCTCTCTTTCTGGAAATTGTCACTGGCTACGCGGGATGAACGGAAATGGTTGGTTCAAGATGGCTGACGAAGGAACTTACAGTAGTTTTCGCGGGACAAATGATTATGGGAGAGGATGTTGGAGTCACCCGCCATTATTCCGCAACAAAGATGGGACTCTTTTGACGGATCTTCGTCCCTCCTTTTTTCCCCATGAGGAAAAAAAAGTTGCCATGCAGGTAATAATCACCAAAGCGACCCCCCCCCCCCAATCTTTCACATGTAAACAGGGCTTCATTTTTGAAAAATCACTATTTTTTCACAATTCTGCTCGTGTAGCAGCGGCGGAATGTGATGACTAACTAGATTGTTTTTGGAAGAAAAAAGAAAGTTTCGCTCTTGTGTTTATAATTTACTGTACATTATTAATAATCAAATCGATATCTCTCTTATTTTTTTTGCAGCTTCAAGGATCCTGGAAAAGATGGACACCAGCATGAAGCCATGTGACGATTTCTACCAGTTCTCCTGCGGGAACTACCTCAGGAGACATGCTGTGCCTGACGACCATTACCACCGCTCCACCATTCAGAGTATGCAGGACGACATATTCGTGGCCCTGAAAAGTAAGCCGTCCCAAACAGCGTTATAAGTACAGTGGAATCCCGTTTTAACGAATACCGATATAACGAAAATCTCGTTTTATAACGAACACTTTTCTAATCCACCGGATAAGTTTACATAGAAACAATGCAAAAAAGAACTGGAATTCCTTTCTTACGAAATTTTGTTACAACGAAGTGATTTCTCCTGTCTCTTGGAGTTCGTTATAACGGGATTCGATTGTATACATACTGTAATGCCGAAAGTTATCTGACACCCATTTCGACCGATTCTGAAAACACCAGTCACGTGACTTACAGGATTTTGGAATATTGGCGATAAATTTTGATCAAGCACTTCTGTCTCCATTTATACAGAAACAGAGAGGTTTATAGACTGTGCTTGTTCTCTTGGTACAAAGGAGATGTCAGTGACTTTTTGCGAATTCACTCAAGTCAGAGCTACACTAGTGTCAATCAAGCCTGGCCCAATAGTCATTCGCAAATATCTGCCTTCCCCTGAGGCAAAGAAGCAGCAGTGGCATGGGCTGGCCACACACTGGCCCAGCGTGACCCAATATTCCTTGGCAAATATTTGCTTCCAGAACACACTCTTCGTGTCGTGATTGTTGATGTTCTTCGGCCAATATTGCGGCCAGACGGATTGGCAGGTCGGGAAGGAAGGCGACTTTGTGGTTGAAAGTTAGAAGTTTTTGGTCGTTTTGTTCGATCAGCCTTCCGATACTTTTCAGCCCGGGTCCCCCACTGGGGACCAGAGTGCTAACGTTGCTACTTGTGACAGAGCCTGGGTGTCTCGCGGTTTCTCCAATTTCCTCCAGCCACCAACAATTGACAATAATTGCCAATGACGGAATGGCCACACTACTTGCCCACGACAAACCCTGGAATGTATTGGGCCAGCCTTAGCACGAGTATCGCTTCCGGAAATTTCGCCCTGACGTTGCAGCTGTCCTGACCGTATGAGTGACCAAGTGATTGGGCGAGTGACCATATAAGTGGGTGAGTGACTGTATGAGTGAACAAGTGAGTGACTATATCATACGTGTCTATATCAATGTTCTCTTTTGACATTTATTGATCTCAATGACGGGCTCATTTTCCAGTGCTGTACGAACGTTAGTCCAATCTGTACAAAGCATGTATGAAATTTCATAAGTGATACCACTGGCAATCTCGAATAGTACCGGATTATGGTCATATCCGAGAGCACTGAGCACCTAAAAGATTACTCCGTGTAGTAGGTTGTTTGTCAAACCATTGAACATTGAAGGACCGGACATACCCCGCTTCCCATCTCAACTAGATGTCGAAGTGTTTTTTTTGTCAAACCAAAGTCAAGTACGTCCGGCCTATGCTGAATGTTGTAGGGATAATGTGTAGGTGATTGCGTGCATGAACATCAATCATATTTGAATGACAAAAATTGGTGAGCACCCTACCATCCTGATTTGTTGCGATGCTATTGAAAAGTTTGCTTTTAGAGTTGAAATCGCCAGCTACAAATATGGGCTTATTGCCGTTACTTGTAAATATTGGTTTTTAATAAGGGGGGGGGGGAGGTATCGAGTCGGTATCGTGTAGAAGGAACAGATTACCATCTGTTGTTGATTTGGGTGATGGCCTCACATGTTGTGGATGTAGAAAGATCAACTGTCTCAGTATGATAATTCCTCTTGATAAGTATAAGGACACCCCCTCCTGGTAGGTTAGGGCGGTCAAGCCTATGGCATTCATATGTAGGGACTTTGAAGTTGCGTGCCGGTGAAAGCCACGATTCTTGTATGAGAACCGCATTCCGGGTCAAATTTATCAATAGTTTCACTCGTTTCATGGAGGTTATTGGGGATTCCGTCAGCATTCCAGCTGAAGATTTTAAAAGAGTTAGTTAGGAGCTGTTATTGACGTATAATATACCATCCTTAATATGACATAGTGGCCTGTAGGTTCCGACTGAAATTGGCAAACAGTGCATACCCCTGAGTCATTTCTTAGCCATCCTGGACTGGCAGCGCGATTTTCGCCATGGTTGTGTGTTTTTTTTGAACTACTTAGAGTTTAATATTACCCATGTTGGGTTATTAATCTAGGGGGAAAAGAAAAAGCAGGTAGGGAAATAAAAAGCAGAAAGACACTCCACTCAATAGGGCAGTGACTGAATGTCACTTCATCAGCCTGTTAGGACGTCATTGAGTTATAATTATTGCTATTCTTTTAACATTAATCATATATATATATATATAATGAATACATTACCTACTCTCATTTTTATACTTGGCGTCAACTATATATCATATTAATAAATGCGATTATGTATTATTAAATGCAGTTAATTATTTGATTAAATTTATATTACTACAAAATTTGATATTTTGCAGTTGATCTAATTATTTACACCAATTATATATAGTTGTTTATATACATTTATAAACTACACTAATCTATATAAAGATACCTTAAGTATTTATAAAATGTCCGATATTTTCGTAAATAGTCCAAAATATTCATGAAAACTGAAGGAGTCGGTATACACGGTTTGCGAAAGAGCTATTTTCTCGAAAGATTATATTTTTATACAGAAAAAAACTCAAATTTTTGTCCATAGAGGGCGCGGCACGAAAGCAAATCACAGATTTTAGACCCGAACCGTTTTTTAACTTCTGTGTCTGAAATGTTTGTAAAGTGTCAGCCGGTGATTCGTGGCTGAGGGGAGAAACAACCTCACCAATAGTGCTTTACGTATGTGGTGTTTCAATGTCAACACCACAATGAAAAGCTTATGCAAGCTCCAATAGCAGGTAAATTCAGAAATGAACTATCAATCGTACACCGTGCATTTTATAGGACTCTGATTTGCATACCTCCAGTGTGCTTTACTATATTTTAGGGTGCTTTACTTATACTTCCAATTTACTTTCGTGAAGCATCCTCTACTGACCAAAATGTGAACTAATTTGTTTTTCCTGTACCAAAAAACCCTTATCCCCACACAATCGGGTACTGTGTGCTGAAATCGTTGGCATCTGATTTAAGCGGGGCCGATGGAATTTACGAATTTATGGGCCACCCTGTACGACCTCCACCAACAGATTTCAATGATTTAAAAATTCAAATTCATAGATTCCAGACGAATTTTCAAGAATCTCAATCACTCCTCCGTTTACATCGGAGAAAAATAACGCCATTTTTATTGGAGAGAATAAACGTTGAAACAAATCCCTTGAAAAATGGTCGATTCTTTCCCTTATAAGGGAAAATTTCTTTCTTCCAAATTTCCTCTGGAAACTTCGTCGAAGAAAATTCCATAAGGGGATTTCAAGGGATTAACACACACGAAAGTGATGAATCCCCGTGTGTAAAGATCAAGTTCCTTTTCCCGATACCCAGGGTGGGGAAAAGATTGCGGGGATTCTCGATCAATTTAAAAGCTCGAGATAAAATGTCACCTACGGGAATTAGGTAGGTGACACGTACCTATAGACGTCTTCGGGAATTAGGGGGGCCCCCACCTTTTCTTCTCGGGGCCGCAAATGCGTTTTTGTACCTCTTGTGAGATTTCTTCCCGAAGCCAATTTCGCGACTAAAAATAAATGACGTTTATAGTCGTTCACGAGAGGAAATTTTTATTTGTGCTATTTTTCTCTGAACACAAACTCTTCGAACGAGAAAATAACGTCGTCGGATTCGAGAACGTCGGTGACGTGACGTTTCGTTTATTTGTCCTTCAACAGCAACAGCAGAGGGTACTTGATCGGTCGTGTGTCTGTCATTGTCGTTGGAAGTAACTTGTGACAGTTTTCGCTGTTGGAACAACTGCTATTGAATTTGTTGTCCGTTTCTCCGGAAATTGATTGTGCGAATTTCTGCGGCGTGGGAAAAGATGGGGGGTCGTCGCAAAATTTACTTCGTTTATGCCTTCTGAAATGCCACGAATAGACGGATAATTTATTATTTAAGATTCCAGTTTACGGATTTTTATCAATGAAGTATGATCATCAGATGATTTGAATATTTTTTCGTGAAATACATTTTTGTTTACTGCGATCTGTAGCAGTTCTTTATTCCCACACCCATCAGCAATTTTAGCAGTAATTAGTAGATTGAATTAAAGGCAATAAACTGCAACTTTAGGCAAAATTTAGTATTATCCCGTATTTTTTTGGGATTACTATTTCCTGAATACTCCTCGATGATGTATGGTAAATATAAGTATGAAGGTATAATCTTATTTGAACCCATATAGAGATGTCACCGATATCAATTACAACGGGTGAATAGTTTTATCAGATCTGCATGCGGAACAGTTCGTCGTGGATCACCTCTGGTCCGCGGACCATATGTTGAGAAATGCTGCTCTATGTAAACATGGTATACCTCTTTATAGTAGCGGTCAAGCTTTACACGCCCATTAAGACTTGCTAAAGGCAAATATAGTGACCGCGTATAAAACCTAACTTGATTTGAACAATATATGTTTTATAATTGGATAATGAATTGTTTCTTCTAATATTCGTTTCAGAACTCATCGAACAGCCATCGGCGGCGAATGACTCGGATGCCATCGTAAAGGTCAAGAAGCTGTATACATCTTGCATGAACATGAGTAAGTCGACGTAAATATCCGTACTATAAGAAGCAGATGTACAGAAATTGAACATCTGCGGATTATGGCGGACGCTTTATTAGTTCAAATGACGCTATAAACGGACACGTCAGATACGCTCGACAATATTAAAATCGGAATAGAGGTTCACAGGTGTTTACGATACCTATCGGAAAATGTTTGCATTATGAATATTGATCATCTGAAGTATCTGTTATCTGAATTTGATTTCAATTTGTGGCCAACAGAACGTCTTCCATAATCCTCATATATAACTTTGTTACTTTACATCGTCATATAATTTTGCTTCCTATACACATACAGGGTGATCAGCGAATAAGCCCTTATTTAAAAATTAAATATCTCTACAACAAAGATCAATACAATTATGCGGTAAACGGTACGTTTATTAGCAAAACTGTAAGAATGTTCTACAGAAATTTCGAAAATTTAGTTTTTTTTTTAAATTTTTTAAAATTAAAAAAAAAAACTGGAGATTTTGGGGTTCCGAAAATCCTCATTTGTGTGAAGAGAAACCACTGCATTCGCCTAAAGTTACTGCATGGGCTGCGGTATGCGCCATGTGTGCTGATAAATTGTTCCAAAATTGTAACGTAACGTTCAGTAGTAATCGTTTCTCGCACGAAGAAGGGGCCGATAATGCCTCTGGCGCATACCGCAGCCCATGCAGTAACTTTAGGCGAATGCGGTGGTTTCTCTTCACACAAATGAGGATTTTCGGAACCCCAAAATCTCCAGTTTTTTTTTTTTTTTAATTTTAAAAAATTCTGTCCATAATCATTTCAAGCAATTAATTTAACCGTGTGTTAGATATTTCGAAATGAATGCCAGTTAATATTGATTACAAACTCATTTATGGTTATTATCATACGCTAATTACAATAAAAGAAAGAGCAGATAACTTCCAATTATAAGTATTAGATAAATTTAACATAAAATGTTAGTTCATTGAACATTGAAGAGAGGAAGAAGAACCTCAATGCAACTGTGGACACCTTTATGGAAGTGTTGCAGTCTGCTTGCGTAAATATACTGGGACGTGCTCAAAAACATAACGAAAAACTTCCCAACTGGTGGACACAGGACTTAGCCATTCATAGAAAGAGGGTTCGAGCCTTGGAGAGAAAATTTCTCAAGGCTAAAGGTAAGTTCAAGGGTGAGACCCGTATACCAAGTTTCAATGGAATACGTCCACCAGAACAGAGGGTGTCTGGGTGTAGTCAGACCAATGTAGTAGTAAGATTTTTATAGTGGAAATTTTCTCTAAAATTTTGTTAATTATACAGTGGAACCTCCCATCACAGATACTCCCCATTAACGGGCATCCAATTTGAAAAAAATCGTAACTACTCAGCTTTTAATCCAATTCGATCAAATAATGTATAGGTAAAAAGAGGGAAATCTCGAGTTTCGCGCATTTGCCGAAAGGTAGCGCTAACGCTCTTCCTTCGGCCGCTACTTCCAGAGGTGTTTGTCAATATTGGTTTGTCCCACAATTGCAAACCGATTCGGATGACTTCATTTTCCAGTAACACGGGTAACCGCCACACTGAAGCCGTACGGGGTCTGACTATTCAGTTAAATATCTCCGGACCTCACAGTGTGCGATTTCTTCTTGTGGGGGGGGGGGTGTTCATAAAAGACTACGTTTATGTGCTTCCCCTTTCAACTACATCAGCCGAATTGAAGATACGCATAACAGCAGCAGTGAATGCAAACATGCTCGCAAAAATTTGGGACGAGTACAGTATAGACATATCCCGTACATCCCAAGGTGAACATATTGAGCACCTTTAATTTGATTTATAATAAACTTTATGATCAGCCATGTAATATAAAATTAATCACAAGTGTCTATGCGTGTGTTCAGTATTTTTCGTAATACACTCATTTCAAATCGGGTGATTCTTTTTGGAACACCCTGTACTTCACTCCCCGTTAGCGGACAGAAAAATCAGGTAAACTCTAATTTTTTCCAAACTCGAAATTAAGAGATTGTTCTTAATTATTTGGTCATAAACCGACAATTTATCATATTCTACTTAGATTATGCTTAATCCCAAACTGGTATTGCCAAACATGATAAATCGTCAATTGATTAGATAATTATAACTGAACATAACTATGATCCAGGATGGTGAATTCGAATGGTAATGTTGGTTTTTGTTTGTTGATACGTGTGAAGGAAGCCAAGGCTGATAATGTTGTAACGAATGTTTTTATCTTTATACGTATTTAAATGTTTATTGCAAAATATGTGTAGTGCACGTATCATGTGCGGGCAAAAATAATTTAATTGGTTTAATGAAGAGGAGAAAGGTCATAGATTTTTCCACATTTATTAGACTTCCCAACTTTATTTGGGAATTATGCATAACCTCCGATATAAATGATAAATGTACTGAAATTTAATCAAAACATCTTTATATCGAGACGATTGTTGAATATGCTTAACCACTAGTGCATCACCTTTACAGTAGCATAAACACTTTAACGTTAAAGTGTGTGGGGAACCAATTACGACCAGATCGAAATGTATAAATGTGAAAGTCGTTCTACTCCATATCGTACCTCCCGATTAGCGGACACTCCCCGTTAGCGGACAGAATTTTTGTTCCCATGGGTGTACGTTATTGAAATGTTCTACTTTACTAACACTACTCCGACCTATGCGTTCCGGAGGACGTTCATTGAAACTTGGTACATACGCTATGTAGTTCATAGGAAAAAGGAAAATTCAGAATAACAAAGCGCCATTTTTGTTTCCCGCCTGGTGGTCAAAAATTGAACTATTTTTTGTTTATTTCATTCATCTCTCTCCCATGGTGTCTTGAAGATATCCTAAACATTTGCCTGTATTCGGATAAGCAGTTTTTGAGAAAATCTACTCGGAGTACGGGGACTTCAATTACAATCACCTTGTATACTAAAATTTTACCACCATGATGGGAAATAACAGATCATGACTCATCGTAAAATGTTTTAGGTGGAATAGAGCGGTGTTCATTTTTTCACCTGTTGATCTGTGGAAATAGGTGCAAAAATATTTTCGGAACGGTGAAAAATACATGAACAAGACGGATAATTTGAGGGCCAGCAAAGAAATGAACAAACGGGAAAAATGGTTTGGACCGGAAAAATAACCGAAATTCTAAACGGTTTGCAGGGTTAGCATCGCTAGGTCAGGGGAATTTTTTTCAAGACAGGGGGAAAGAGACTGAAAAACATCGGATAGGTGGCGCTGACGTACACAAGTCTGAGAAAAAATACACAAATAACGAAACAGCATGCCTCCAAATCGTTTATTACAGCAGTATGTGTTGCACATGACCACTACACACATTGCAGGCGAGTCATAAATCCAGCAACGGAAGAGTGCAGCAGGTCCGCATACACGGTTTTACAACGGTGAACTGGTTCCGGATTAGGAGCGCAAGTTCTTATAACAGTCTCATTTGCATATTCCCACGGAAGTCGCCCGTACCAGCGCCACCTATCGGCTGTTTTTTAGTTCTTTTTCCTGTCGAAAGAATTCCCGTGACCTTAGCGATGCTAACCCTGCAAACTGTTTTTTATTTCGGTTTTTATTCATTTTTAAAGTTTCTACGGACTTTTTGCTGACAGCGGGGGAAGAAGGGGGGGGTCAAAAATGGCTAAAAATTTGCTGACGTAATACGTGAACGGCCCCTTTGGTCAGAACATGATATCTCCAAAAAAATGGCTTCTGATCTAAAAGAAAGTACTGCTAATTATAACTAATTAGATGTGAGATAAATGCGCAAATACGTGTGTGTGCGGCTAAACAACATGCTGATGTATGATATTCTTCATTTGTATTTGTTTGTATGCTTTATTTTTGATTTTTAAAATGCAATGAAAATGCTTACAGGGGCGTAGCCAGAAATTTCGTTTCGGGGGGGGGGGCCAAAGTAACAGAACAATTTATTTGGCCATCTTTTTCCCTTTTTTCGGTCATTTTCTCACATTTCGGGGGGGGGGACCAGACCCCCAAGTCCCCCCCCCCCCCTTCCTCGCTACGCCATTGAATGCTTATATCTCAAAAATGTGATTTTGGAAACCAAACACCACAGAATTACGTTTCAGCTACATTAATAGGGCGATGTAGAGTTTTAAATGCATCTCGTATATTATTGATCACGAATTTTTATGTTTTATGTCGTACATGCACGCATTAACATTGAAATATATATATATGTATGTATGGACCGCCGGGAAGCTCCATTTGCTAATTAATATGACCTTAATAAATTTCACCACAATTATGAATACTTAGCTTTCATATTCCATTAACCTAATGCAATTTTTTCTACGTAGTTTTCTTTTAATCCGCCATTTTTGTGAATATCATTTTACTGTCATTTGATATCGAATTAACCTCAACGATCGATAAAAACCCTTAATCGAATCCCACGTGTAGTTTCTATCGAATTATAGTTGGAAAGACATTTTCCAGACGCCAATTAATAATCATTTTATTACTATAAATATGAATGGGGGAGAGGGTGAATGACTCTTAATGTAGCCTAGATCAAGGGGGTGGCCAACGTCTTTCTGTTCGCGGGCCAACATAATGGCCGGCTGTAGCGTCGCGGGCCGCATCGGTGGCGCAACTTCGGCGTATAAGCCGCTAGATTATTAATTGAATTAATTAGTTAGTTATTAAATTAATTTCGCCACTAGAAGTAAGAAGTTTGTAAGCAGTTTGTTAATCAAGAAATCTGCTGATGGAACCGATGGTTAAAAAATAATTATCACAAATTTAATTTTTTCACCGTACTTTTACCTTGTCGCGGGCCGCACAAAATCACTTACGGGCCAGCTGTTGGCCAGCCCTGGCGTAGATAACAACAAGGTGATATCTAGAGCCTGGATTATATGCAAATGCATCATATACAATGAAGAGCCAAAAAAACTGGTTGCCTGTCTAATATCGTGTAGGGCCCCCGCGAGCCCCCAGAAGTGCCGCAACACGACGTGGCATGGACTCGACTAATGTCTGAAGTAGTGCTGGAGGTAATTGATACCATGAATCCTGCAGGGCTGTCCATAAATCCGTAGGAGTAAGAGGGGGTGGAGATCTCTTCTGAACAGCACGTTGCAAGGCATCCCAGATATGTTCAATAATGTTCATGTCTGGGGATTTAGGTGGCCAGCGGAAGTGTCTAAAATCAGAAGAGTGTTCCGGAGCCACTTTGTAGCAATTCTGGACGTGTGGGGTGTCGCATTGTCCTGTTGAAATTGTCCAAGTCCGTCGGAATGCACAATGGACATGAATGGGTGCAGGTGATCAGACAGGATACTTATGTACCTGTCAGAGTCGTATCTAGACGTATCAGGGGTCCCATATCACGCCAACTGCACACGCCCCCTACCATCACAGAGCCTCCACCAGCTTGAACTGTTGAGATGTAGGGTCCATGAGGTTGTCTCCATACCCGTACACGTCCATCAGCTCGAAGCAATTGGAACCGAGACTCGTCAGCCCAGGCAACGTGTTTCCAGTCCTCAACAGTCCAATGCCGGTGATGTCGGGCCCAGGCGAGGCGTAAAGCTTTGTGTCGTGCAGTCATCAAGGGTACACCAGTGGGCCTTCGGCTCCGAAAGCCCATACCGATGATGTTTCGTACGCTGACACTTGTTGATGGCCCAGCATTGAAATCTGCAGCAATTTGCGGAAGGGTTGCACGTCGGTCCCGTTCTTGCATGATCTTTTTCCGGCCGCAGCGATGCCGTAGATTTAATTTTTTACCGGATTCCCGATATTCACAGTACACTCGTGAAATGGTCTTACGTGAAAATCCAAATTTCATCGCTACCTCGGAGATGCTATGTCCCATCTCTCGTGCGCCGACTATAACACCACGTTCAAACTCACTTAAATCTCGATAACCTGCCATTGCAGCAGCAGTGACCGATCTAACGACTATGCCAGACGCTTGTTGCGTTATATAGGCGTTGCCGACCGCAGCGCCGTACTCTGATTGGTTCCATATCTCTTTATTTGCATACGCATGCCTGTACCAGTTTTTTTGGCTCTTCAGTTTAAATGCATAAAATCACCGAAAGTTTACAATAAGTGCACATGTTTGGCATTTTTTATGAATCGTTTTGTACCAATTAAAGTTAAAGATTATTTTTAACTTCCTCTATTTTTCGAATTTCCCTATGAAGTTTCTTCAGTTTTTTCAAGGAAATATTGCACTATTGAGTATTGCTCATGTTAGGCATTATTTTTAGGTATTTTAAATAGAATGCATATTTTTGCACTTCTATAGATGCATGTGTGCTTAATTTTTGCGCGTATTTTTTTTTTTTTAGTTTTACTGCATTTTGTTTTCTCTTACGTTACGCCAGTGTTTCCCAAAGTGGGCAATATCTCCCTCTAAATGGCGATGAAATGATCTAGGGGGCTATAGAAGCTATGGATTTAACATATGAACGTATGGGTTAGGCCATAGTCTCTTCAGTGCTTTTAAATATTTGTTTTTCTTTTAGTACGTATTTTTCCATTTTTAGTGAACTTTCAGCATTTTTAAATGCATATTTTCATTCATTTTCTATGTACAGTATATTTAAAAAAAAACTATACTTACGGCATATTGAAGAATTTTTAAGGCACTTTTTTTTATTTTGCGCATATATTTCAGTATTTTCAATATACATAATTTTCAAGAATTTTTTTATTAATTGTTAGAAAATTTATTTATTGTTTGAAAATTAATTAATTGTTTGAAATGCATTTATTTTTTTCATTTTCGTGTACTTTTTAGTGTACTTCATTTTTAGTGTCATACTTTGGCATATGATACTAGATGGATTTTTGTTTCTCATTTTTCGGACATATTTTTGTTTCATTTCATCGTATACCTCGGCAGTGCATATTTCAGCGTTTTCAGTTAATATTTCAGCGTTTTTAGTTGACATTTCAGCGTTTTTAGTTGACATTTCAGCGTTTTTAGTTGACATTTCAGCGTTTTTAGTTGACATTTCAGCATTTTTAGTGCATATTTAAATGCATTTTTATGTATTAGTATTTCTAAGCATTAAATACATATAGTTTTTAATTTTTATAATTGCATTTTTAATTGAGTTGCTGTATTTTAGAAATATGACATCCATAGACATCCATATCCATATGAATAAATATGACATCCATTTGTTATGGGAGCTTTTCCTCCACCGCCTGTTAGGCATTTTGCCTGTTGTAGAGAGAGAAAGAGAGAGCATTTGTATTGTATTTCATCGTTTTTAGTCCATATTTCAGCGCATATTTTCCACATTTTAAATCCAGGCAATTTTGAATACTTAAATTTCATATTCCATTAAGCTAATGTAATATTACATACGGGAAAATAATTTTTTCTTTGTAGTTTTCTCTTAACCCGCCATTTTTGTGAATATAATTTTACTGTCATTCGATATCGAATCAACCTCAAAACGATCGCTAAAAAACCCCCTTAATGGAATCCCACGTCGAGTTTCGATCAAATTACAGTGGGAAAAGAGACATTTTCCAGAGACTCCAATTAATAATCATCTTATTATTATTATTATATATGAATGGAGAGAGGCTAAACGACTCTTAATATAGCCCAGATAATACAAGGTGATAACACATAATAAGCGTCATTTGCATTTCTTGCGGTCACCGTTTCCTGCTTTCAGTTAATAGCCGATGAATATCCATAAGTTCCTTGCGCATATGACCGCTTGTAATTTCGGTAATAGCCTCTTTCTATGGCCCTACTTAAGGATTGTATAAAGTAAGGCTATTTCGGAAGATTAGCTCATTTCACACTAAAAATGCTTTCCACTTTTTGGCGCACATTCTTAAAGTGATATTCGCATTACGGGAACCAAATTTGGCACTTATTTATTATTATTTAATGTTATGAATGGAGCTTTTCACCATTAAGTGGCAACACATAATAAATATTAAGTTGAAAACTCCCAAATGGGAGAGGGTATAGGCTATTATGATTACGTTAATGAGATTTTTTCCCCGGAAAATTTTCGAATATTCAATTTACAGGGTGATTCAGTGTGATTCTTATGACGCTTATGTATTACCATTGACATTTAATTGCCATTTTATCTCAAAAACTTGAGCCACTCTGATAAAGCCGATGAAAGATTCGGAATCAGCGCCCCAAAATCACTGAAATACCTTTTAAAACAAAATCGGTGTTGTGAAGTGTAATTTTTGTGGTTAAAGTTGGCAGCTTTACAATTTTTGGTAATTTTTTTTGGCTATAATTGGAAATTTTGCTTGCCTTAGATCAGTTTTCTGGCCGTAACTGTGACTTTAGTCACTAGTTATAGTTGTTTCCTGGCTATAGTTAGCAACAGTAATTACCTCTGACATTTTTCTGGCTATATTAGGTAATTTTACTAACCCCTTGGTATTTTGTTTTAGTTATATTTGGCAACTATACTTAATTTTGATTTTGATGATTCTTTTGGTTATAACTGGCAACTTTACTCACCTGGGACAATTTTTTGGCTGTGATTAGCAGCGAAGTGGACCTTTCCTGGATATTATGCCGAGATGGACTCGGAAAGAAAAGTCATCTGTCACCGCCGGCATTCGAACCCGAATCCTCTTGCGAACCAGGCAAGTGTGCTACCATATACATCCCCACAGAGACACGACCCTGCTTTCCTTATTTCACGCACGAGGGCGGGATCGGTGCTCCTCTCTAGGGGGGGGGGACATTTTTTGAAGTTACTACTGAGGCCTCTACTTCAGCGCTTCAAGCCACAGTACGTGGAATAAGGAATGAGGCAGGGTCGTATCTCGATTGGTGTACACGGTAGTGCACTTGCCCGATTTGCAAGAGGACGTATAGAGTCGATTCCCGGTGGATATCAGATGGCTTTCCTTTCCGAATTCAACTCTACATAATATCCAGAAAAGGTGCATTTCCTCTATTGGGCTAAGAAAAAGCCGTCTCTCTTCCTCTCCGCAATTGGCAATTTTTCTTAATTTTTTTTTCTTTCTAGCTATAATCGGCAACTTTACTTACTTTGGAAAATTTCTCTGGGGAAAATCGGGAACTTTGACCTGTACAAAAGTATTTTTAGTGATTAAATTGATGTACGTACATAGTATTGGATCCAGATTTCCGTGTTTTTATGAAGGGGATATGGTCAGCCTTTCGCTACTGATACATTTCTACCGGAACAACTTTCGCAAGAGGCGTAGTTGGGGGGTGCTCCTTGGCTTGTCTGAGATTGGGCATCCCATGATTTAGCTTTAGATTATAACATTCTTTCCGCTACGCAAGGCATCATTGTAGAAACCACATACAGTGGAACTTCGGTTAACGAGCGGTTCGGTTAGCGAAAAATTCGCATAACGAGAGAAAATTTGAAAAAATATATATATATATTCCATATTAACGAGTGATGATTCGCATTACGATCAAAAAATTTTGCGCTTTGTTTATTTATTGTCACGTTTTCACAGCTAAGCTGATGATTTTTCGCTTTCGTGCACACACGTACTGTGGGATAATAGGTAATGTTCTCCCTACAGTATCTATCCAGCGTGCCTCATTGGAAAAACTGAGTGTGACTATTATACTAGATGTGACTATTATACTATTAGAAACTAGATGTCGCATTGTAATCGCGCGTATGTGTGTGCGCGCTTGTTTTTTATATACATTCTGCTTGGCGAGGACGAACTGATGGACCTCCATTGCATGAAACAGCAAAATATTATATTGAAGGTATCTTATTATTGCGGGAGAGAGAAGAAATTTCACATTTGAAAAGTGAGAAGTCCCTCACTTTTTAAATGTGATTAGAGAGACGTGCAAAATTCGGTAGAAAAGTACCAATGAAATAGAAGCACAGTAAAACAAGCAATAAATCTGTCCAACGACAATGCAATTTCCTATCCCCGAGAAATCCTAAAAACGAGGCAAAAAGCAAGTGTCAATGGATACGTTCTTTTTAAAATCACACAAAAAATAATAAGAATGCAAACAACAGTGAGTCCGTAAATTGTCCGCCACGAGATGGCCCTCTTCTCTCTCGTTGTTTCGAGAAAGTGAATTTGTATACATTATATCGTATCGCATATTTGTTTATGGCGTTATTACATTATACATACTGTACATATTTCACTTGAAAGCTCTAATTCTTCACTTCTCTTTTTGTGTGTGTGGCCCCCCTTCAGCACTTGCCGTGGCTCCCCTTTCCATTTGTGGTTCCTTTATATCTCCGGCCTCCTTTTAGAGTATCCCATGGCCACAAACGGGCCACATGGCATCCAGGTAGCGAACTACTGTAGTATTATCTATAATCTATATACAATATATATAAAATTGATTTTCTGTCTGTCTGTCTGTCTGTGTGTATGTTCTCTATACAAATCTACAATTTCAGATCGCTCGTCAGCAAATTTTGCATATATACCAAATGGGACCCGTCTTAAACGATAAGCTACTTTAAAATTTGGTCAGAGCAGGGTAAATGCCCCAAATGTGCAAAAAAACTGTCGGGCAACAATGGTTTTTGAGCCTCAACAATCACTTTCGGAACGTTTACTTTGGTTACAGTGGTTCCCTAGCAATGCGCTTCAGACGTGTATACGCCTTTGCAATGGTTTGTCACTTCTTTAACGCTGCCAGTGTATGTATAATAGTTTATACCTTTGTAATGGTTTGCCACGTTTTAAATACTCCCAGTAACGAGGCTTTTTGAATAGACGTCATAATCATCATCAGCATCACTTTGAGGGTATGCAAAGGATGGTCCCCATAGAAATCGGTGTCAAAATTGCCGATTTTACTGTAGAAATGTGGAAATTTAGTGGGGTTTTTTTTGTCACATCAATAATTTTAAAAGTTGTATTGAATTCATGGTTTTTGAAATATTGAGTTCACTTAGAGATAAGAAGCCCAGTAAATTAAATATGAAGCAATTAGGCGAACCTACTTTTGAGTTGGATATTCATGCAATAACATTGATTTCAAGTTTTTATTTATATCTTCTCAAGCATGAAAATTAACGTTTCCATATTGCCTTTTGATACTCAACTGCATAAATTCATGTAGTTTAGGATGTTTTAAAATTAATTATGGGCCCATAAAGTGCATCGAAGAAATTTCGCAGCTTTAATTAAGCATTTTTAGAAGCTGCAACAGGCAGATGGATAACTTGAAGTTCGGGGGGGGGGAAATCGAAATACCTAGCGCCCTTGAAAAAGGGAAACAAATATATTCATTTTACTAGGAGACACCAGTATCGATTGGTAAGGGACAATGCAAGGTTATGGTGTCGCAGGGGGGGGGGGGATTTTTCTCTAACAAGGTTGTTAATAAATGGAATAGCTTACCCTCGGAGGTAGTAAATTGTAACACAATTGACACGTTTTAAATGAAATACGATAAACATGTTGGGGTAAATCGAGAAGCTATCCATTCTTAGAATAAGGCAACCATAAGTATTCTTTATGGGCGTTGTATAATATTTTGTCATGTGCATATATTGTTTATAATTTTTGTTATGCATTTTTAATTGGGTTGCTGTATTTTTGAAATATATGGCATCCATATTTTTATGGTCATCTTTTTCTCAGCCACCTCGTTGGGCATTTTGCCTTTTGTGGCGTTGTATTTGTATTTCTACGTTTCTTTAAATCTAGATTTGTTTCTCTCATGAGTTGCGCAAGAAGTCGCCATATTGGTTAACTACACGCGGTTTTTATGTCCCTCCAAGGAAGAGGAAGATATCACGTAATTCAAAAAGCCTCATTAAAGAAAACCCGTGCAGCGCCGGGTATTATAGCTAATATAACATAAAATCATATCACTGAAACTTTTGCTGGCACCTATGGAATAAAATTGTTATAATTTTCCGATTGAAGTTGCTGCCCGACTTCTGAATAGAGTAATGAAATAATGAAAAAAATATTTTATCATATTTGTGATGTCTTAAAAAATAATAATATATATAAATATATTGAATTTTTCGAAAAAATGTTATCAGATGATGTTTGTATACAGTAATATAATATGGATAAATTTCTTCAAGGGTGGCCGTCAGTGATTGAGATCAATAAGGACACTAATTAGAGTCAAAAAGTGTCCTCGGGGCTTTAGCTTGAAAATATACTCATATTATTTTACTTTGTGAAAACATCAACCGTTAAAATTTTAAAGCAGATTTCATAATTTGATAAATTTTATTGTTAATTAAAGTATATTATTGTATCATATTATATCATTTCTTGAAGATATTACACCAATCGGAAACCTTTAATCAACGTTAATCAAAAAAATAATATTCGTTTTATTCGGTAGGTGGCAGCAGATATTTCAGATCAATGATTTATATTATTGACTATTAGATTGCAGTGGTTCTTAGCATGGTGCCGTATCTAGCGTCTCTGGAATATTCTGGCGGGGGAGCACAGGTGAAAATCAGATGAAGAGTAACCACGACAAGAGTGCTGAAGAGGGGCCCTCAGAGAGAGAGGTGACAAATTTCAAGGGAATTATGGTGGGAGAGTAAATGTTAAAATTTCTGAATCCAACACAGCATGGAACCAGGACCATCTGGGCAGGGCCCGGGCCCTCATATCCATGGGGGACAGGCACATGATGAGATCTGGTACTACAAAATTTCTGGATGTAATTAATATTGTAAGCTATTGCTTCTCTCCGGCCAAGTACAGATGACCCGAAAACACTTTGCCAGTGCCATCTTAATACTTGGGCCCACCCTGGAACGGCCCGGGTGCCTCAAGTTCGAAGGGGGGTGCTCATGATAACGCTATTTGGTCAGAATTTTCGAGAGCTTAGATATGTGAATAGCATACTAGACAGGCATTTCTATCGAAGTAATACTGTATCCGAAATTATTGTATCCAGGGGGGAAACCAATGGTGTGTGTGGGGGGGGGGGCTCATAAGACGATCCTGTACTTTTCCTGAAGATCCATGATGTTGAGACGACCTCCCCGCAAGAGGGAAGTTCACTGATTTCTAGCCCAGGATAGGCGATTCGTATAACGAGCACGTTCGCGGAACGAATTGAGCTCGTTAACCGAAGTTCCACTGTACTACTGTTAGGTAATTAGCATTCGAGATCGAAAACGGGCTGGTCTAACTTTGTGCAGTGAACAATGGTTTACGGAAACTTTGCCTCCGACATTTCGTCCCCGACCTTTTGCCCGTTGAACATTTCGTCCCCTGTACACTTCCTCGGAAATTTCACCCCTGCCATTTCGCCTGTCCTGAGCGTATGAGCGACCAAGTGACCAAACAAGTGACTGTATGACTGGTCAAGTGAGTGACCGTATCAGTGATTGAGTGACTGATGAATGACCAAGTGAGCGGCCAAACTAGTGGCTGAATGAGTGACCAATCGAATGTCCATGTGAGTGAGCACACGCATAATCGTGTGAGAATGAGTGACGAAGTGAGTGACCAAGTGCATGACTGTATGAGTGACCGAGTACGTGACTGTATGGGTGGACAAGTGAGCTACCAAGCAAGTGAATGTATGAGTGACCAAGTGAGTGACTATATGAGTGACAAAGAGAGTGACCATACGGATCACATACTGATGTGGTCATTCACTTGGTCATTCATACGTCATCCACTCAGTCAATAATAAGGTCACTCACTTAGCCACTCATATATTCACGCACTTGGCCAGTCAATACGGTCACTAACTTGATCCTTCACATGGCCATTATCTCAACCATGCAGTCACTTGATCACTCATACAGTCACTCACTTAATGATTCACACGATCACTCATACAGTCACTCACTTGATGATTCACACGATCACTCATACAGTCACTCACTTGATGATTCACGCGATCACTCATACAGTCACTCACTTGATGATTCACACGATCACTCATACGGCCAGGGCAAGCGAAATGTCAGGTGCGAAATTTCCGGAGACGAAACATGTCAGTGGACGAAATTTCCGGTGTCGGAGGCGAAATTTCTGTATCCCGTGAACAATTACTGACTAGGTCACTACTGTCAAATCACCCCAGGTCCCGACTGTGCACCTGTACGACAATTAACATTCATACAGCGTGTAGCATTCATGTTGCAAGGGGTTGTAAAATTACTAAAATAAAAAAAAAATTAACATTTCATTTGGTCATCCTACGTTAAAAACCAAATTAGAAAGTTGTTGCCCTGTCTCTCCTGATGCCACCAAAAAATTTATTTTATTTTAATGACGATATATACAACACCTCGCAACATGAATGATGCATCTCAGGACCACGCGCTATTTGGATACTTTTTCCAAAAGCCATATTTTCCCTAGGGGGAGCAGGGTTACTGCACCGCGTGGAACGTGAATCGCCCAGCGCGACACGCCGTCCACTCATCGGTAGGAGAAGCGGTGCGGCTGGTTTCCTACAGGATTGCATCACGCCGTCAGCGCTTCACGTCGGGCGTGATTGGGCGACTGCTTCTGAAGGAGTCAAATGCGTCGTGCGCCGCGCTTTTCGTGAATCTTCCCTTCACTTTTGTTGTATTATCTCCTCCCCCCCGCCCCCCATTCCTCCTTTATTGTGCAAAATTACGCAGATGTGCACGCGACAGAACAGATGGTACGCCACGCTGGGAAAACACAAACGCGTAGCGTGATGAAATTACCCGTTTCTGTCGACGCGAAATGGCCCTATTCGGTTCACTCGGTGCAGAGAAAACTTGCTTGTAGGAAAAACGCAGTTAATAGGAAGACCCGGCTTAACTGGAAGTATGCCCGCAAGTTTAGGCACTAAAAATAGTCGAAATAGGCAGGCAAAAAGGCACTAAAAAGGCATTTCTAATTTAGTTTTTCGCTTAATTTAGTTTGAATTAGTTTTAGTTAAAAAATTAACTTAAACTAAGGGGCATTGTGGGTCTAAAAACTAGTTTAAAAATTGTTTGCATTTAATCCCTCTACTGCCTTGATTGTGGTTTATAATAACTGCATTATAATGTAAGTTAAACTAATTTCGAGCCCAAAATGAAATTTTGGTAGACCCTCATTACTAGGTCAATTCCAGGGCCACCATTACCAGACCGGAGCCCGTAGACAAAATGGCCTATAGGACTCCTCCGAGTGGTGAATAATTCTTGTTCATTTGGAATAATCATTATTTCTATAGTTGAAACGCAGCTACCCCTTGTTCTAATGTAGTAAAAAAATAGGTGTTTTATATATTACCACGTATGCGGAACTTCTTTAAGCGCGGGGCCCTGGGTGGCCGCATCTGTCGCACACCTACTGAGAACGAGTGGTAAATACGATCGAATACTAAATATGTACGCAAAATAAATAACCGTGGTTGTTTGCAGTGCATTTATGGTGTAAAAACAAATCAGCTGAACAACATGGGCCCCTAGAAGCCCTGCTTGTTCCTACCCCGCCTTGCGTGAGTCATGGAGTCAATTGATGGCCTCTTGGGACATCGGTCAGCTATACATATACAGCGCAGTCCAATGCCTGAGTGAGACATGTTCATGTCAAGCATGAACGAAAATTTCTAATTTTCATAGCAAACATGGGCTGCGTTCATCTGAAATGTTCACGTCTAACACCATCCGGCCAAAGGTAATGCACGGCAACACCAAGTTCTCCAGCACTCAGATCACTTATTCACGTTTTAATGGGGCTGGAAGGTGGTAGGATTGGGGACTTCCTGATGATAAATTAGCACCGCGAGAATCGGAAAATTTCAAAAAGAGTAACTCTTTTGTTCTTAATGCTCAAAATATTCGAGTTTTACGTATTACGGCCTTTGAAACTCACCAATAAACTTCAAAATATGCTAAAACAGGCACATTTATGGCAGGAAATCTTCGAAAAAGGCATTTTTAACAAAAAAGTTTGAAAATAGACGAAAAAAAAGGCATTTATGGAATTTTGCCTGAGCTTCCAGGCTCTTGAGTTTTACTTTCAATATAACGACCCCCCCCAATATAACGCCCGTTTTCAACGGTAGTAAAGAGGGTCGTTATACCGAGCGTCGACTTTAAATAAGCCGATTTTTGATTATAATATCACTTGTAATAGCATTAAATCCAATCACTGGGTGTGAGAGAGAAGACTTGAATGTCATTTGCAATACAGCCAAAAAAATTTTCTTCAGTAATTCGGTAATTTCGGTCTTCGGTAATTGAAACTTGGCGTTCTTTTTCTCCTCGGACAGGTAACATCGAAGACGGGTCTGTTTCTGTGCTTCTACGACTTCTGTCCGATTCGGGAGTCGGCGAGTGGCCGATACTGGACCCGAAGTGGCGAAAGACCGAAGTCGAATTGGAGTGGCGACTGGCCATGCTTTACGTTCATTCGGTTCAGCCGTTCTTTCACACCTACGTCGCTCCGGATGACAGGAATTCTTCAGTGTACTTATTACACGTAGGTACTCCCAATACATACTGTTATAAAATATTGCTAAAATATTTAATGTTTTATCTTTTTTTTTTAATAAACATTATTAGATTTAGGAAAGAATATACGCGCATTTTTCGATTTTTCACGCCAAAAATTTGGTTTACTCGAATATTTGCTTGTTACCTTCAAAATTTTATTTCCAAGTGTCTGCAGTTTGTTACCACTACTGCCTCCACGTGGAACTGGAGAAGCTACGAGACACCCTGGCTCTGGCACAAGAAGCAACGACGAAAGCACCTCGGCGCCCCCCCCCCCACTAAGGGGATCCGGGCATCTCCGGCAATACCAAAATTTATTGATACGTCGAAGATTACAAATTGTGAATCGTTATTAAAATCATGCAAATCGGAGAGTCAAATCATTCAAGTTAGCGTGCGTGGACAAGGGTTCCGCAGTCTGATTGTGTCGTCAGTAAGTAGTCCATTTTCCCTCGGAATATTCAGGGGGAAAAATTCCCTGCTCGTGCCATTATCATCGTTGTTGGTGGCGAGAGCGCTCGACCGACGGAGTATCGTCATTGTGAGGAAAGGAAATGATCGGGCTCAGAATTGGCGATTTCTATGCCCCACATCCAATCACTACGCGGTATTTGCGAGCCAATCAGGAAGATTCTACGCCAAAATAAGAAGAAACGAAATAGGATGCCGTGTTTCAAAATGTGGCAAACTTGCTGGATAGTCTAAATGGCGTTTATGGAAAACAGTGCAGAGGGATGGCGTGGAGCGGTTTCTTCTCTCGGGTGGCGAGACGGGTGCTGAATGAATGGAATGGGAACTAGTGCTTCGGTTAATTTTTCAAGACATCCTTGCAACTTTTTGATATCGACGCGCTACCGAATTTTTCGTCTTCATCTTTCTGTTGGGGAGGCCGGGGGGATTTACACTATAAAAGTTTTCTACAAGTTCTTTTATAAAATTTGAAAAATTCAACCAATAAGATTATAGGTTGCATTTGCTCGAATGTAACCTATGAACTTTACTGGTTGGATTTTTCAAGTTTTATGAAACTTTTAAAAGTGTAATCCCGGCCTAAAACACATTACACGCACTTGTCTTGCCTTTCTCTTCATACGCCCATCCAGGCAGTAAGTCGTCCGATTGCCCACGAGGGACCAGGAAACTATGGAAAGAATAAATTAGGTAGGGAAATATATGTTTATACGCATTTAACCACATTTGTGGAAAAACATACATTAATAACTAGAGCCCGGATTATGCATATAAATGCATTTGCATAATTTGGCCTATTCGAGCATTAATGCATAAAATAAAATAATTTTCAGAATTATAAGTGCATATTTTTTAAGATCAACCACTTTTTTATGATTGTTTTTCAAATAGATATTGTTCATAATATTTTCATAACATCGGTTTTCTTTGTTTTCCGTTGAGATGTTTTTAACGCAGCGTTTTCTTCCAATCACTTTGGCCGTTTTACTGTAAAGCTATTTCTAGAGATGTGTCAAAAGTATTCAATTTTTTTTTAAGAAATAATTTGTTTTTGTTTTGCATGCCGATTTTTTCGATGCATATTTTCTCACTTTTGTACATGTTTCTGAATTTTTAACATTTTCCAGGATTTTTAGTGTATTACTTGGGTTTTTAAGTGCATAATTTGGAATTTTAAGTGCTGATTTTGGAATTTAAAGTGCTTATTTTGCAATTTTAAGTGCTTATTTTGCAATTTTAAGTGCTTATTTTGCAATTTTAAGTGCTTATTTTGCAATTTTAAGTGCTTATTTTGCAATTTTAAGTGCTTATTTTGCAATTTTAAGTGCTTATTTTGCAATTTTAAGTGCTTATTTTGCAATTTTAAGTGCTTATTTTGCAATTTTAAGTGCATATTTGGCATTTTCAAGTGCATATTTGCATATTTTTAGAGCATATTTCGCCACTTCTTTAATGCATATAATCCGGGCTCTAATAATAACCGTGTGGGGTATCATGTTCTCGCACGGTATAATCACTTGATCGATTCGAAATGACGTGTATAGAGTTAAAAGTTGGTTGATTTTTTTTTACTTACGTTTGTCGCGTGATAAGTGCCGTAAAAAGGAGTGTTCACCTTTTTTTGTTGGAAAAATTCTTCTTTATTCTTCACGCTCCACACACTTTTTCAATGACGTTCAAATTTCTTTATCCCATCAAAGAAACGCATTTCCTTTGACGTCTTCACGTACAAACTTTTGGCAACAAATTTGTATGATATCCGTTTGATGCATTGGCGATAAATCTGGTAACCTGGTAGTACGAAAATTCATTGTACGTGAGGGAAAAAAAAATCACTAACACAGTGATCTTTCGTTGTGATTTTTCTGCCTCAGCTAACGAACGCGGATTCGGCTAACGGAATTTTTTTTGCTGATATCGATGCACATGCTAACCTAACGCGGTCACACTTTGTGACCTGATTACTCTCACCCCCATCATCATCAGAATTACTGTCGCTTGCGCCCGATGAACTCGGAATATCTTTTACCAGATATAACTCTACTTCTCTTTCTGAAAGTTTTTGGACCATTTCATGTAAAATGAAAGATTCAGCTAATAGAAAATGTCTTGGGGGAAAAAAAAGTCTTACTTCAGTGCAAGACTCTTAGCATCAAACTGAACAGTATGGGCCAGTGATTCCCAACGTAGGCATTAACGCCCCCTGGAGGGCAATGGAATGTTCCAGGGGGCAGTAGAAACTACGGGTATAACATAGGATCCTATGGGTTAGATTGCTTTGGGGGCGATGGGAGAAAAAATTTTCTGAAGAAAGGGGCTATGGTCTAGACCAGCGGTTCTCAACCTGTTTTGACTCACGGAGCCCTTTTTAGTAAAAAAGTTCTATTGCGTTCTATTAAAGTAGGTCCATTTTTAATTATTCATTAAAGTTACTTATTTATTTTTACTATTTAAAAATATTTATAATTATTTTTTTAAATTTTAATGTTTGTTTTTTATTTTCCTAGAGTGGCCGCGAGGCCACTGGAGAGTGCACAAGGAGCCCCAAGGGCTCCGCGGAGCACCGGTTGAGAACCGCTGGTCTAGACCATAGTTTCCCAACCCCCCCCCCCCATTTTTCAGAATTTTTTTTCTCCCAACGCAATCTAACCCATAGGATCCTAGACAATAGTTTCCCCAACTTTTTTTGTCCCATCGCCCCCTTCTTCAGAAATTTTTTTTCCCTCATCGCCCCCAACGCAATCTAACCCATAGGATCCTATGTTACACACGTAGCTTCTACCGCCCCCTGAAACATTATATTGTCCTGCAGGGGCTGACAACGCCCACCTTGGGAATCACTGGTCTAGACATTCTGAGAGATAATCTTTACCATCTCCATAAATATGAGTCACAGAAATGAGCTGACCAAATCACAAATGAATGGTGGCACCTAAGAACACGACTGGGTGGTGTCAACAACAGTCTACTTAGGTTGGTTCGAGTCCCAGTTCGAAGTTGGTTTTCTGTATCTCCAACATCCAGGTGCGAATGCTAGCCGATCTCCCCGTTGAAAGGTCTCGCCACCGAGAGCAACAGACCTACAACTGTTACACTTCACTCAAAGAAAAATTGATGGCAGATGGCGCAGCACTAATAAAACACCATCTATCGCAGAAAGGCGTCCGCGCAAAGCTCGTGACGTCACTAACAAGCATTACACACGTCCAGGCTCTATCGCTATTGCAATTTAAGCACAGTGGTCATAAAACCACGGACGTGCCGGGAAAACCTACTGGTGTATGAGCCAGGCGAGGCCCACCCACCATCCCAGGGCGCCCCTCGCCAACTCTCTCGCCACCGTTTCCATCCCATTCCCAACTCAACAATAGCCCAGCATCACCGCCCGGCACCACCAGGACGTTCGCGCCCCCAACCAAAAACTAAACATCCTCGGCCAAGTCGCACAACAGCCGCCACCCGACCACCCAGAAACCTCACATCACGCCCCCGACTGATATTCCCCCCTCCCTTTCCGGAGGTTCATTATAAATCAAAACAATAAATAGTTACACACAAAACATATTTACAGACATCTGGATGCTTCATGACACAGGCCTTTACGGTGCAAATGTTTGTAGTAATAATTCTCAACAGTTCCTACACAGCATTGCGTGTAGGGCCCTCATGGCCTGGCTACGCAGTTATCCGTCTTCTTCACATAGAGGGCCCGGTGGCCAGTCCACACGGGTCTCCTTCTTCACGTGCAGGGCCCCCATTGCCCAATTTCCTTTACAGCTGGAATTTCAAAAACAAAATTTGTAGGCAGTCTATTCAGACCTGGAGGAGTACGCAGGTGTGATTTTGTACGAATTGCGCTCACCGTTTTAATTTTGTGGGTGTGCCAAAGAGGGCACTCTTTGAATTCGGGACTCGATTTTAGGCAAGCTTTCAATGTAAAAAGCTGAACGGGGGGGGGGGGAAGATACGGTCTTTTTTTTCTCGCTCCTTCTCTTATCTAACCTTGAATAAGAGCTGACTCCACCCACTGGCAGTTGATTGATTGGAGGAGAGGGGGGGGGGAAGTAAACATGGAACCCATGTTTTATATACTGTAAAAACAACTTCAACGCGTTTTCAGAAGTCGAGATATTTCGGGGTTGCTGAAATATAAAGCAGACCCTGTTTGACGAGATATCTCGGGACTGCCGCTGAAAGGGTTGAGTTTTGTCCTTCGTTTGGAAATGTCAAGTCCGAAAATTCGTCTGAATACCAAACAAGAATCATCAGAAGTTCAGTTATTGTAGTGGTCTCCTGCAGATGTCAAAGGCCTCAGTCCCGAAAGAAGGTAAAATGGTATTGTATTGTCCGATATGGCAATAGGCCAGAGCTTCGCCAGATTTAAACGAACGAGAGACTCCCGTGGATGAATATATCTGTCACGGTTGATGATGTCACCTATCTTTCACGTTGAAAGCCCTTCCACAAAAAAATTCAACCCGTATTTAAATTTTGAAAATCGGGTAATCCATTGCCGGAACTTTAGTTCCGGGGCAAAGGGGGGGGGGCATACACGGATCCCGATCTATCTTTTAAGTGATTTACTATTGGCAAATTTCAGGGGGAAAATTAAAATATTGTTATAAAGTTTCGGAACTTTACAGTGGGGGTGGGCGGCGGAAAAATTACGTCTAGCCCCACTCCCCAAAAAAGAAAGAAGAAAAGCATTCGACTTACGTACAATGGTTAATCGCGCCTTCAAACTATCGCAGCAAATTCCTCAATATCAACGATAATTTGGAATTGCATACGCATGAAGGAAAAACCTTTAGTAGTCTTTGGCTGCGACAATTGTTACTACAGTGCGAGGAACAAAGGAAATGACACAGCAACTCCCCCCCCCCCCCCCCCTAATGTTAAAATACTGATAAATTTTCACAAAATAATCAATATATTACCGTGACATCTAGTGACAGTAACAGTAAGCAAATATATTGTTTCAACTGGTAGAGAAACTGCCTGATACAATTCTATCCTACGGTGGTAGCAGTTTAAAAAAAAATGCTTTTCACTCATAAGTTTTTTGAATTTTTAATCCAAACTTTTTTAAGTCACTTTTATTGTAGGTTATTTTTGTATATCAATATTAACAAAATAATCTATTTCGCATCCAGGTAATTACGTTTGTTGCGTGTTCTTAAAAGTGGCTAAGTGCTACTCTCAAAAGTTGGAATATTGGCCAAAAGAGTACGCTTACAGAATTCGGGACTCGATTTCAGGCAAGCTTTCAATGTAAAAAGTTACACAGATTATAGTGTACAGCCAACAAAACATGTTTTCCCTAGAAATTCTTTTTTATATCCAAAAAAAAAAAAAATTCCTTGAAATTTGAACCCATTTCTTTGGAAAAGATGAAGGTTTTCAAAAAATAAACACAGGCCAGAAGTAGGGATCGGCTTGTTCGGGGCTGTCGTTATCTAGTGTTGAGATAAAGAAGATTCTCAAAAGTAATCCATGAACTAGTTCTCATTTTGTCTATCGTTTATTTTCAGTGTTTGAAAAAGGAATTTTTACAAGGTGTTTCCAGACTGGGATCAGTCGGGAAGGGTTAAAGGACAAAATGAATTTGAGAATTGCGGGCAATGTCACCACTGTGTTACTATCTACGAATGATACAGCAAAATGCGGAGCTTGTTTTCAAAAGGGAACGTTTCAATTTTTTGTTTTCGAAATGCACTTTTTGACGCTTTCTGAATCTGGGATGAGAGCTTCACCGGACCATGCAAACGGGGTTTATTCAAAAACTAATGCTTTTGGTAGAAATCGCATTGTAAAGTTAGTCGTTTCTCTACCAAAAGAGAACGTATCCAACTTGCTCATTCGCTTGTGCATGATGATTCATTCAAGAGCGAATATAGCAAAGTTGTGGCGACTAAAGCCTTCTCCATTCTTTACTAGCAGGGCCGGATTTAGGCAGGTGCCAAGGGTGCGGCCGCACCGGGCCGCTAAATTTTTGGGGGCCGCGAAAGGGGGATAAAAATGTTTCGATTACATTTTCACTTCAACTTCTTAGCAAAGCAATAGCTTAAAATTAAGTCCAAGAGAGAGAACCTCTAAGGTTGCGGTCTTGGGTAGATAATTGGTTTTCTAGCCCTGAGAGCCAAAATCTTCGAGTGCCTGTGGGCGCACTTGTTGCAATTTTTTGCACTGGGACACGGACACTTTTGTCCATATTTATTCCCAAATGGCATTTTTATGACTACAAAGTAGTTTTACAGCCGTTCTTGAGCACCAGAGTACCCATATTGGAAAACCCATGTTCAGAGGGGCCGCAAAATACTTAAGCCCATCCCTGTTTACTAGGACAAGTCCTTTCTTTTACGATATCTTTGTGAATAGAGTAATCGATTACTGATCATTTTTGTCTCACCAGTCATTGTCCGCACACGAGGACAAATTAGACCGGGATCTACACTTTAGTCCCGATTTCAAACGGCAGCCTTTTTGCTAAAATTCCCCGAGAATTTGGTGCACTATCCCCTCGGTATGGGACTCCTTGCGGTAGCAGTCCTTTCTGTGGTCATGTCGCCCTTTCTGTTTTAACCCTCGTGCCAGGAAAGTTTCTGACAAAGACGAATCGGGTATCGAACTCGCGACACCTCTAAACATCCTTTGGCACTTTAGGCAAGTATTTTATCGGCCTGGGCTACCGCGTCCAGTGACCAAGCGAGTGATCGTATGAGAAAGTGTGAGTCACTATATCACTGAGTGAATGACCATATGAATGATCAAATGAGTAAGGGAGTGACTGTAGCAGTCATCAGGTGCCTGGCATACTAGTGATAAAATTAGTCACCGTTTGAGCGATCAAATTAGTGACCGTATGAGTGATCAAGTGAGTATGGTCACTCATACTTTCATCCCCCCCACTAACTTGTCCACTTATGCAGTCAGTTACCCTTTCAATTGGTAACTCATACTGTCATGCACCCACTCATCTTGTCACTCAGCCGCTCAAGTGGCCATTCATGCTTCATTTACTTGGTCGCTCTCCTACTCACAGATTTCACATGGTCAGGGCAGGCGTTTCGCCTGCCAGGGCGAAACCTACTAGGGTCGAAATGCCGGAGGGGTGAAATTTCAAGATCCTGATCAAAGTGTTGACGATTAACTGACCTGAAGTACAGGGTGATCCAAAAGTCACGCAACCAGTTCTAAAACATTTTATTTTTAAAATGCCTTCGAGAAATAAATAAATAAAATCATAGTTCGCGAATAAGGAAACATTTGTGAATACAAAAGCACCGTTTCAAAATATTGCAACCCGTATTCAAATTGTGAACTTTTTGCGTGAATGAGCACGCGCAACCACAGGGTTGGGAGGCATAATCACGAATTAAGACCTTTGGTTATAGATAGAGCCGCTCACAGCCCCGGACTGATGCAAAGCCCCTTACTTCCGTTACCTCAAAAGAGGCAGAGTTGTGTCGGAAAAGTTAGCAAAGATTTATAGTGGTGGTTCCCCTTGCCCCGTGCTCGCAAGTTTCGAATTACTCGCGTCGTTCTCCCCATGAAGACAGCCATCAACTCGATGCAACGTACAAGCCATTTGACAAAAATGGGTGACTGAATCCAATGACTAGGGAGAAAAATTGCACGTGCGCCCAGTGGCACATAAGGGCCGGAGACCGCAGCCTGGGATTTCGAAAGAAGTGTGGGAAAGACTTGTGGGCAAGAAAGAAGAAAAAGAATCTGGCGTGTTGAAGTGGGAGAGATTTGAGACTGGTCTAAATACACAATGCATACAAATTACATATATACAGCGCCTCGACTGTGACGGGAAGCGAAGAAACAAAGCCTCCGTCCGCAGCGCTCAGCAGTTCTGCTCGCTCTTCCCCTTACAGAACATGCAATATAATACACACACAGAATACACGCATAGCCCGCACTGCGACGGTAATAATCAAACAGAGCCTCCGTTGACAATGCTGGGCATTCACATTTGAATTACATGCATACATTATTTACTTTACAAAAATTTCCCTTTTTTATACTATTGGGAATGCACATAAACATTACTATGAAGGTAGTATTGGGTACAAATATCACCATGAGCTCATACAAATATTCAAGGTTACTAAACCACCATCATACTATGAAATTGTATATACAAAAACATTCATAATTTATACAGGGTGTATTACTAAAATATTATGGTTTAGGAGCCTAAGTGCGCCCCTCTATGTTGAATCTGCATCTGTTTCAGATTCTAGTACTTCCGAATCATTAGTGGATTGTTCCCTGCTTTCAGTTATTATCAAAATAGTTTCTTTATTATTCATCAAATAGCCCAGGACTTGTTGTAGTTTTCTCGTTGCAGATCTTCGTAAAATAATTTTCCGTTTCCACAAGATCTCTCGTCCGTTCGATGGCGCCTGTAAATGGTACCCCTTTGTGTACTCACACTGTGTCACATAGTGTATCACGCTTCCCGGATGGCCGCATCTACACGTGCTGGTCTGGCTGATTTTGAACCTTTGCATGTATTCACCGAATGGACCGTGTTCTGTGAGGAACATTATTATTTCTCTCGGCATGACTTGTTTCATTTTACCCACTTTTGGTATAACGTCGAAGACCTTTCTTCCAGTTGTGCATATTTGCCAATGGTGTTGCCATTTCTCTGACGCTTCTTGCGAGAGCAGATTTTTAATGTAGGATGCCGGTAATTTCATTAGGTGGTTTTCATCCGCCATTTCATTCCCCTCAATGCCTACATGAGCTTTTACCCACCGTATTGTAATCTTCCTGTTGTCCATCAGTATTTTTCTAATGTCATGCACTAGGCTATGAGGGGATTCTACGTCTCGTATTGCCTGTATACATGGCATGCTGTCTGTGTTTATAGTTGATTTCTCTGCAAAATGTTTTGCATAATTGACCGCCATCCAGATTGCGTATAACTCTGCTTGGAATACAGTGTTGTTATTGAGCAATCGGCAGTTCCATTTGTCCGTTACTTCACCCATGTATATACTGACGTAGGCGGCCCCTACACCGTCCACGGTCTTTGAACCGTCTGTGAAAATAATTCGATTTGTTGATTCTTCTGCATCTGTGTCGGCAAAATATCTTTCACCGGGTGATACGTCCATGGTGTATGTTTATGCTCTACATCTGTAGTAAGATATGTTACATTGTTTATTTTAATCTCACGCTTTAGCCTTAAATTCGCTTTCTGTACTTCGTTGTCCAAAAGTACATGTAGTGGAGGATTGTTAGTTAATGCTTGTAAAGCACTGTTTGGTGTTGTGGAAAAGGCTCCAGTGATGAATAGCAGGAATTTTCTTGGAAGATAGTCTACTTATTGTTCTTAATTGTTGTTTGGGATCACCGAACCATGCGATGGCACCATATGCTATAATGCGGATGGCGACAACTTTATAAAGGGTATTTCTAATTCTTGTATTAATGTCCCATGCAGGACCAGCCATTCTTTTAAAATTCTGTAAGCATTTCTGTGTTTTCGTGATCAGATAATTCACATGTTTGAACCACGTCAGGTTTCTATCAAACATTATTCCTAAATATCTGATGTTCATATTGTGTCTTATTGGATTGTTTCGCAGTCTAATGGTTGGTCTTCCCTTTTTGTGAGAAATCCACAAGTAATTTGATTTGGAGAATTCGATCTCTAAATTATTTTTCGTGAGTCAAGTATCCAATAATACCATTGCTGCTTTTGCGTGCTCAGTGACCTTGCGGATTGTAGAATCACCAATTACCATAGCAATATCATCCGCATACCCTTGAATTTTTATATTTTCAGACCAGTTTTTTGTGAGTAAGTCATTTATGACAAGGTTCCACAGCATCGGCCCACTACAGGAACCTTGAGGGCACCCTTTTGCTTGAACTATAGTGGCCTCACCCTCATCCGTAAAAAGGGATATATGTCTTTCTCTGATTGCATCAATCATTTTTCTTCTCACATTTTCCGGCATTGAGATGTTAAGAAGTTGCTTTACTATTGGTTTATGTGAAATGTTATTGAAGGCTCCCTTAATATCTACTGATATTAGGGCAACATCTTGTTTTTGGCTCTTAAATGTTTGTATGCTGTCATGAATCCTTGAGAGTGCTGTCTCAGTCGAGAACCCTCTTCTAAATCCATGTTGTTTATCGCTGATCCACTTCGTTTTCTCGATGTAGAAGTTGATCCTTTGTGTCAGCAACCTTTCGAGAATTTTGCCCACTGTGTTTAGAAGAACTATTGGACGGTATAAATTGATATTGTTTGGATCTTTTCCTGGTTTTAGAAATAGTATCAGTTGCCCTTTCTTGAATGCTGTAGGGAAACTATTGAAGCTGAGGCATTTATTGAATAGAGTCAGGAAATAGAATTTGTGGAGAGCATGTATACTTTTAATCAATGCGTTTGTTATTCCATCAGGACCGGGAGCTTTTTTCACATTTAGTTTATCAATTATTCTATTAATTTCTTGAATTGAGAAAGGTGGATCGTTTCTGGTATACCGGCTCGACCTGGATAAATCTTTTTTCCCCCTTTATAGATTCGCTACAGAGGAGGCCAACCAAATATCTCAGTCCACGGAGCCGGGCTTCAGATTGTGGGGGGCCCTGGGTGCGGAGAAAGTAAAAATTTTATTCGTACATGAAATATATATAGCGTACTTTCTAATTTTTTCCCCCCAAATAGTGAGCGCATTCTATTTTATTTTACCAGCACTCGTCTGTTGTTTCCTCTGTGCGCAGAATTTCGATATTTCTGACAAAATAACATGTTGTCTCATACCATTTTGAGGGAATTTTCTCTGCTCAGCAAAAAAAAAAAAAATCTGTCTACAGGGAAGAACTCTCTGCTAGGCTCTAAACTATGGGTTTCCGACGTAAAGTTTCTCGCTGAACCCTTTATGGCTATAAAGCTGTTCAGTGGAGCCTTTGATGGTTATAAGGCTGTTCAGGGGAACCCTGGATGATGATAATGAGACTGTTCAGGGAACGGATGATGATAATGAGACTGTTCAGGGAACGGATGATGGTAATGATACTGTTCAGGAAATGGATGATGATAATGAGACTGTTCAAGGAATGGATGATGATAATGAGGCTCCTCAGGGAATGGATGATGATAATGAGACTGCTCAGGGAACGGATGATGATAATGAGACTGTTCAGGGAACGGATGATGGTAATGAGACTGTTCAGGAAATGGATGATGATAATGAGACTGTTCAAGGAATGGATGATGATAATGAGGCTCCTCAGGGAATGGATGATGATAATGAGACTGCTCAGGGAACGGATGATGATAATGAGACTGTTCAGGGAACGGATGATGGTAATGAGACTGTTCAGGAAATGGATGATGATAATGAGACTGTTCAAGGAATGGATGATGATAATGAGGCTCCTCAGGGAATGGATGATGAGGCTGTTCTACGGAACTAAAAAAAAACCGTTTTTGAATATTTATTCAAAAAAAGCGTGTCCTTATATTGCCGTCTCCACAGTATCAGAGCCCCTAGGGCAAAATGAACGACGGCTTCGTCACCACTTCCTCTTAATCAGGGACGGTGTGACATACGCAGGATCGACCTTTCGAGACGCCACAAAAGACTTGGGAGGTACAAAAACTGCCTTCTCCCAAGAAATTTTGAGTTACCGCCCCCTCAAAAAAGCATTAAAGTTAACACCGAAATAGGTTATAATAACATAAAAGGTATTTTTTTTTTATAGATATAAAATTGTTTTACATTATGAATTCACTATAGAGGAAAACACACTAAAGATCTCAGTCTGGGGGCGGTGGGGGCAGGCACGATGGACACCCATATTCTCGCGCGGAATGGGAAAATATTATTCCTACATTAAAAATGTGCCCTCCAACTTTGTATTCTTTCAGATGGGAGGGCGGGCACATTGTGAATTATTTCGCCTGACATAGGTAATTTTTTTCTGCTCAGTAAAAAACTCTATATACACAGGAATGCTCTCTGTCGTTCTCAAACTATAGACGCGTGATTAATAAACTTATCAGCCATGAAAAAACAAATGGTTTCTTAGTTACTTTTGTTCATAACTAACAGACGCGTAAAAATGAAATTTTATCAACCAAAACATGTCTTCTAGGAAATACTATACGGTACAGGATGTATATTATCTTCAGGAAACATAATTAAACTAGAAGAAACCCTTTTTCTGTCACCTATCAAATGCAAAACACAACTGTTATTGATTGGGAATGGTGACCGGTTTTCGATTCACGTGCTAAACCGGTGATACCCAACGTGGGTGATAGAATGTTCCAGGGGGGGGGGGGCTGTAGAAGCTGCGGGTGTAACATAGGATCCTATGGGTTAGATTGCGTTGGGGGGGGGGGCGATGAGTGAAAAATATTTCTGAAGAAGGGGGAATGGGGGAAAAAAACGTTGGAGAAACTATGTGCTAAACGAAAAAATACAGTAAAGTATGTATTAATGAATATTTTTTAAGTAATAATATGATAAAAATTATCGAATTTGCACAAAAATTTTAGCAGTTGATATTTGTGTGTAGTAAGTTAATATCAGTAACACTCCAAAATGAAATCCGCTATCCTCCTAATCAACTTGTTTCGGTTCTTATGCTTTCTTGCTGCTATGATAGGAAGCACTGACCTCTCGTCTTGGTTATTCTGCTTTGATAGAGACATTGGCATAATGGTTGCTTAAAAACAATTATGGTGATTTATTTTTTTATAAAACCCTTTATACATAAAATATTCTCACTACTACAAAGCAATATCAGTATACAGATTTACATTGTCAACAGTTTTCAGGGGTTATAAAACATCAGATTATAACATACTTTCAAAAATAAATCTCGAAGATTGCAAATAACCTCAATATCCACAATGCTAAACAATTTAATTTCACTACAACGACCCATTATACCACAAATTCCAAAAATTACCAATGTTCTATGGTTGCATTTTGCGTGAGTTACTTATATCATCTATATATATAAAATTGAGTTTCTGTGTGTGTGTGTGTTCTCTATACAAATCTACAATTTTAGATCGATCGTCACCAAATTTTGCATATATACCACATGGGACACGACTTGAACGATAGGCTACTTTAAAATTTCGTCAGAGCAGGGCAAATGCCCCAAATAGGCAGAAAAACTGTCTGGCAACAATGGTTTTTGGGCCTCAACAATCACTTTCCGAACGTTCACTTTGGTTACCGTGGTTCCCTAGCAATACGTTTCAGACGTGTATATGCCTTTATAATGGTTTGCCACATTTTCAATGCTCCCAGTAATCAGGCTTTTGAATAGACATCATCATCGCTTTGAGGGTCAGGAAAAGGGTGATCCTCATAGAAATCAGTGTTAAAATTGCCGATTTTACTGCAGAAATGCGGAAGTTGTGGGTTTTCTGTTACATCAATAATTTTAAAAATTGTATAGAATTCTCGATTTTTGAAATATTGAGTTCGCTTAGAGATATACGAAGCCCAGGAGATTAAATATGAAGTAATTAGGCCCAGACCTACTTTTGAGTTGGATATTCATGCAATAACATTGATTTAAACTTTTTATTTATATCTTCTCAAGCATGAAAATTAATGTCCCCATATTGTCTTTTGATATTCAACTACATAAATTCATATAGTTTAGGTTGTTTTAAAAGTAATCATGGGCCCGTAAAAAGTACATAAAAAAAATTCCACAGCTTAATTAAGCATTTTTGGAAGCTGAAACTGGCAGAGATAGATAACTTGAAGTTCAAACGAGGGAAGTTGGATCAAAATACTTAGCGCCCTTAAAAAAGAATAAAAAAATATATTCATTTCTACGTTTCTTCAAATCTAGATTTATTTAATTTATGAGTCGCCATATCGGTTAACTTGGACACGGTTTGCACGTCCCTCAAAGAAAGAGGGAGATATCGCATTGATCTAAAACGCCTCCGTGTACGTAGAGTTTTTTACTGCGCTGAAAGAAATTCCCTACATTGTATAAGGAGCATGTTATATATTTTGTCATTCTGCATAGGTATCGGAATTCTGTGCGCTGAGAAACATCGGATCTGTGCACATGAAATTGAAGAGAATGCGCCCACTATCTGGAAAATAGAAAGAATCCTTGGTAGCACCGAAATAAAGATTTCTTATTCAGCTCAGCAGGGTTTTCTTAAGCCGGGAGGGATTCCAATGTGAAACGATATTATTTATTATTTACGTACTCAATAAGCGAGAGAAAGCGTTAACGTAGAGTTACTTTAAAGGATCCCTGGTACCAGCGAGATGAAAATGTTTATTCAGCTCAGCGGGAACTTTTAATAACCGCAAAGGTAGGCCGAAGAACGTATTCACGTCAAATCTTGCGGCCGTGTCTCTGGCACAAGCCTACCCCATTTTTTTAATTCTACAATTGGGCCGTGCGCCCCTGTGAGGGAAAACCTGTCACCCCGGAATGGAAACCACCATTTTAAAGCATTCTGAACAATATTTTCTAATTCCAGACCATTTCGAAATTGAAACTCTAATTAATGACTACTCTGTGTAGCAATTAAAACTGGAACACGCATTGCATTTTCGCTCTCTCTCTCTCTTTACGCTTTTCCACGCATTGCATTTTAGTTTTAAGTCAACTCCAGATTCAAACTAGTTCATTGTTAGACATCCGAAACAGTTTTCGGTTCTAGAGAGTTATGAAAAAAAAAGAAGTAAATAATAACACAATAAAATAACAATAATTTTTCAGTTTTGCCAAAGACAAACTTTGCGGTCTTCGTCTTTGAAAGGGAATAAATTACTCTCGTAGGAAGGGGAAACAATCATTTCTCGTCTCGTATCGTCTCGTTCCCAAACAAACGACTTAAAGCGCAAAATCACGCAAAAATATTTTTGCATAAAGTCAACGCCGGGGACGGGATAATTAATCTTCCGAGGTCTTTTGTCCCGGAAACAGCGGGGATTTCTCCAGAAAAAGAGAGGAAAAAAAATTTTTTCCCCAGGTTTCGGAAAACAGGAAGCTTTTAACACGGCTTACGTTATGAGGAACATATTCCACCGAACAATGAGTTTCGAATATTACTTTTTTTTTGTCCCTCAGGGAATATATATATATATATATTTTTTTTTTCCCTAAGGGACAAAAGAGTTTTCCAGGACAAACAAAACACTTTCCCGGGTTAAAACATGCCCGGACATGTCCCTTATGTTTTCGTCTTTTTTCCTTTTAATCTTCATTACTAAGACTCGTCACCCTTTTGATGAGAAAGTAGCTCATTAAGTAGCAATAATTAGTTGAAGATAAGAGAAGATGGAGAAGCAAATATGGCGGACTCATCGAAGGTAAGATAATGATCGGAAACGCCACCAATTACCCCCTTTTCCAGCTGATCTGGGACCACGATCTTAATTAAAAATCTTTTGTTAAAAATTCGTTCGTAATTAGCTAGCTATACGTGAACGGAAATTACTCCATTTTTCTTATTTTTCTCTCTATAGATATTAATTATAATATTTTAGTGCTGTACTAAAGAGGCTGGAAATTTACGTGAGTGTGGGGGAGGGGCTTACCGTTGGCCTCAGAGACCCCCCCCCCCCCAGATATTGATCATTTACTAGTTAGCTCACCAGAGCCTTCTTCCAGGTATAGTGAAATTACACTGCTCTCCATAATTACGGCCCTGGAAAATATCGAGAATAACTGTTATGCCGAGGTCCAACTCATGTGTTTTTGTGTAAGCTGAAAAATAATCAGTAATTTACTTCATTTCCAAAAAAAATATCCCATTCTATGCCCTTTATTGGATAATACAGTCGTTATAACGAACTCTACGAGACAGAAGAAATCACTTCGTTATAAAGGAATTCCAGGTGGTTTGCATTGTTCCCACATGTAAACTTATTTGAGGGATTAGACAAGTGTTCGTTAAAACGATATTCTCGCTATAACGGTATTCGTTAAAATGGGATTCGACTGTACAATATAAGCATGATAGTCAAGAAAAAGTTTGGAAATCCATCACCGGGGGGGGGGGGGGAGAATGATGGCCTCCTCTTCCTAACCGGATCACAGTACGCCGCTCTGTCTCAATGAACAGATATAAAGGTGTTCGTTAAGATGGCCTACCTGGGCCATGCTGAAAAGAGTACCTGTATACGTGTTGTGAATCTCTAACGTGAAGTTTGTTTCTGTGTAATGCTTGTCACAATGTGGTGCTATCAATTTTTCTAAATATGAGTGAAGTGTAATGACTGGAGATTTCTACCGTTTGTAGGCCTAGTTGCTCTCTGTGAGGTGACCGATATCTTTGGATCACTCACTATACTGTGTGCGTTTTGGTGATATGGTTATTACTATTATGTTCATGTACTATTGTTGGAATTTAGGTATACGCCGGATCACCGATCCTGAATGTCCAGTACTACCTCAACACTACGGAATCGACATACGTGAGGTACATGCAGTCGTACAAGCAGCTCATTGGCGAGACGGTCAGGCTCCTGGGAGCACCAGAGGCTCTGGTCAAAGTCGATATGGAAGAACTGATCGAATTCGAAACTGCATTCGCTAACGTAAGTAATTGAAATGTGGGATGTGATCCCAATCAGTGATTCGAATTACTGTGAAGCGGGAAAATGATGTAACACATTTTGTTTCTCGTATGTGTAGTTGACTCATGATGATCCGTTTGAAGCGCGGCATTCATCGAATGAGACGAACCCTTTGGATGAGGACTTCGTCTTCAACAAGGTCAACATTTCTACTCTTGAAGAGGTCGTACCTGAGGTAAGTCAAAACTGAGAAAAGTTGTGACGTTTCCTTTAATAGTCACTTTTTCGAAACCAATGGCCGAGTCGCTATGATGGACAGCGGTCCAGAACGTGGTCTTGGACCCTCGTATATCCATCCGCGTAAGGTCCGTTTACATGGGAAATGAAAAAAAGGCGGATTTAAAACCCGCTTCAAGATTTCCACCAAAACCTGTTTACATAGACCGGCACTTTAAGCCCATGTCGGCAGAGGTCACGTGGGTCGGCCGGTTCAATTGACCGCGCAAAGGATTATAGGAGAGGAGGCTACGCTCCCCAAGTACCCCCAATAAAAAAAGGGGGCAATTCCTGCTCCCCGTTTCTTTCCCTAAGGGGGGAAAATGTCGTCAAGCTGTGCTACCGCAATATTGCACGTGCAAACGGAGCTGTAGCTTGTGAATTTGTAAATTCACAACGGAATGTGAATTTACAAATTTTAAAACATTTTTATTTCTTCTGTTTAAGCTAAAGGGAATACCACTTCCCCATCCTTGATGTTAATCTAGTCCTTGAGCAATATTTCTCCTTATCTAAGGAGGGAAATAAAATTTAGTTAGCCTTCCAAACCAGTCCCGACTTTAGACCAACATCTTTATAGATAAGTCTACCCAAACTTACTCGCTCTGGCCATGTTGTAATGAATTAACGCACTGAACTTTTGCTGTCCTCCTCCTCCTCCTCTTCTCCGCCCACTCACCACCCAGTTGTGATCGCAGAGCCATAGCCTTCACCGTAAAAAATCCAAGAGGCTTAACTCTCCTCCAGTCCCTTTTATGTACCGACCGTCTGTGGATACTCCTAGGTTTGAGGTTCCTCTAGTGAGCGTTGATTGGCTCGCAGTGATGTATTTCATGACATCCGTACGCATTGATAGGAAATTTCAGCAAGTTATTTAACAAAAAAAAAACACATAGAACGTGTGATGTTGATGCGTCTTAAAGATGAGGAGGTGGTACATCCTCGGAAATTTGATTTTTCGAGGTCCTTGTCTTGTAAATGTACCCACAAGACGAAACAAATACGGAAACACAAGATAAAAGTGCCCTTTTGTGACTTCCCCTCCACCTCTTCGTAACAGGAGGGGGACAGGCTTCTTGCCCTCATGAATTTATGCATTTTTTCCATACCATTTTCTAAGTATTTGCGTCTTTCTTCGCCCCCTTTGGGAATTCCCTCTTTCTTTAGCTATCAATAAATTTCTCTTTCCTCTTCCCTTGCCCTTTTCTGCCCTCCAAAGTGGAACCAACTCTTGACCCTTTCAAAAAATATCAACAAGCAGGTAGGTGACAAATTTGATTATTGTGTGTGTGGTTTGGGAGACATCACTCTGCCATCATTTCATTTCATACCGTGAACCGCCCAGGCTCTATCGACCATTGTCAATTTCAACCATTGCCCCGGATGAGGGGGGCCAGGTGGTGTCGGGTCTTTTATTATGCACGTAAAATACAGTACATGAATAAGGATAACACATTATTTTAAAAAAATGGTATATACAAGATTTAAAAAATTCTATTATATAAAATTTATATCAATGAGCTCTTGTAATGTCTTTGTAGCTCTAGTGAGCCTTTTGTTGTTCTTAGTGGACAGGTGCGAGGTCCTGGACCACGCGTCTTCCCCTCCTAGCCTTGTTGGCTGGGGCGAGTTTGGTGTTATGGGTGAGCCCTCCGTCGTGGCCAGGCCAGGTCCTGGACCACGTCTTCCCTGCTTGGCTTGTTGGCTCGGGTGAGCCTTCCGCCGTGGGCAGACCAGGTATTGGACCACTCGTCTTCCCCAGTTGGCTTGTTGGCTCGGGCGAGACCTCCTCCTTGACGAGGCCAGGTCACGGCTTGTTATCTATGTCCGAATCACACTGGGTGCACACCCCACACTTTCTCTGCTGTTACAGATTGTTGATTGATAAATCCCTCCTCCACATTATTTTTCCTTGACACCCCTCATAAATAATATATGATTCCTCCCCTCCACATTATTTATCCAGGCATAGGACTGGCAGTGGCGTGTTTAAAAAAAAAATTGAAGGTTTAAATTCCCTTGTCTTAATGTCGGGACGAGATTCCTCGTCTTATTTATTTTGATATTCCATTTCCTTATTATTAAATCTCATTTCTTTGGGTTGTTATTTCATCCATAATATGAAATAGCTTTCAGATATTGGAATCATCAAACATTGGTGGGTTCTGTGCGGTTCTCCTTTCCTGGGAGGCGATCTACCTGGCTGAACATGTCTGCCTACCAACTTGTATGCTTATTCTTGAAATTTTTAATCAGATTTAATTTTCATGAACCCCCCCCCCCCCAAACTCTGCACTTGAGACTCCCGGGCTGTGCGTGGTTGGGCCCATGGACTTCGTTAGCGTTGAGAAATTGAAATGGATTATGGATGTTATGGCGAAACCAATATTTGGAAAAGAAAGTGATTTGACTCCTCCGGAAATTGAACCCGGGCCCCTCACTTTTCTTTCTAAATATTAATTTCGGCATAACATCCAAAATATTCAATTTATCCGTATATTTCGGGCCGAAAAATACCATCTCTTAATACCAAAACGCCAACTGGGGCGAAAATTGCTGTAGTTGAGGGAGGCTACCACGTCTCCACTCAGCGTTTCACGCTACTAATGCGTGTTTTTAGGAACTGAAAAGCGTGTCTCTGGTGTATTCATATTTGCCCGGTATGCAAGGGGACCCGGTTTCGATTCCCGTAGGAGACAAATCACGTTTCTTACCAAATATTAGTTTTGGAATTTAACATCCAGAAAATTCAATTTCTCAATACATTTCGAGCCGAAAAAATGCAATGTCTTCCTCAGCGTTCTTGGGTAGAGAGTTAGAGGGATTTCACGCCATGCTCTAACACTTTTTCTTATATATTGCATGTCTTTAACGTTTATTTTTTCGGCATAATCTGACCACCACCACTAATTTCTTTCATTATTAACTTCTGGAGTAACTCGCTGAAATCACTAACACACGTGGGGATCCCACTCGTCATACTTTTCCTACTTTTGCCCTACTTTTTTACCAAATCCTACCAAAAAATTCGAGTAATTAGTTCTAATTCAATAGGGAAGTCATCGATACCTTGCCAAATGTTACAAATGTTGTAGATTGTAATTAATGATTCTGTAAAAGCAGAAATTGTATCGTTTTCAAGGTTATTTGGAGGGTATATGTGGACCATTTGGTTTATTAATTTTTCATTTGCTTAGTTTGATGGTTCAACAAGTAGAGTAGTCATTTAAAAACTTCTGTCTGGATGTAAAAAATAATTTTGTATTTACTGCTTCATGGGCTTGGACACAGTAACTAACATTCATCATTCAAAATTATAGTCCACATTTGGTGTATGGGTGAAACAACATTTTGCATTACAAAGCAATTGGATAAATAGGCCTGTTCTAGGTTTGATGATTCTCATGCTACTCAATAGCATTCAATTGTGATTCTGCATTTTTGAAGCATGAAAAGGCATAAACGATATTTACAATACTCCAAATAAAAGTGCTTCATTTGTCAAAAATGATTACACTGGTATCGAATAGTAAAATGTAAACAAATCCCTATTTAAAAAAAAAAAAAGAGATGGACAGTGAAACTATCTACTTCACCAAACAGCAACTCTGGCCCTATCGCGATATTGCAATTTACTGCCATTAATGAGATGGGCTGGAAATGAAAGCGCTGTCTACTGATGGTCGCCTCAAGCTCGTTATAGGGAAAACATCTTATCTATATCCTTCCTCGCGTTTGAACCCGGGACCGACGGTGGTAAACGAGCATCTTACCACCACGCCACTAGAGAGCTAGTGAAGCTATCTGGTTCACCTTGACTTATTTATATCGGACCATGTGATTAACACATTTTGCACTGTGCTTTTAAAAGTAATTTCATATTTTTCATATATGAATTTCATATTCGTTATAAACTTTGTAATTTTCGGGAACTCTTTAACCATCTTTGATCTACTACAGATAAGATAATGTTCGGTGAATCTTATCTATCCCGCATCCCATGCAGATAACCCGTCTGATAAGAGGGGGGGGGGAGTCAAGTGCAATTGACCCTCGGAATCGATTGACAGCTTTTGCGGGCAGCGAAACTGACCCTCGTCCGAGGGAACTAACCAAATTTTGGGCCGAAAACAATGGATCTGGTTCCCTAGACGAAAAATCTCAAGAAGAATAAACAACAATTACTCATCCTGAAAAAAAAAAAGCAATACAAGGTTTAAGGTGAGAGAATGGTAGCGTAGGGTGACCATACGTCCCGTATTTCCCGGGACAGTTCCGGTATTTTCTGTTTTTTTGGCCGTCCCGACTTTTTGGCCGGTTTTCCCCGTATTTTACACGAAGCCTACTTGAATTTTTATTCTCTATTAAAGTCAAAGATTGACATTATTTTTCAACTCAGAAATTATTTTATGATAATTACTACTGTATATGAGAATATTAATCTCCCACATTTGCCATGGTGAACGTTTTTTTTTCGTGGAATACATTTTAATCCACTGCTACTTGTAGTAATGCATCATTTCCCGCCATTGTGATTTTCCGTAATCTCAACAATATTTGGCAACTTTGCTTGGTTTTGGCGTCGTTTTTGGCGATAATTCGCGATGTCCCGTATTTGGAATCCCGATGTCCCGTATTTCTCTCGAAGAAATAGGGTCAGTCTATGGTAGCGTCATCTTTGGCACTCGTCGCTGCAGACACTATCGTCAAAAAGTAACTGTCCTGAAACTTCTTGTGCAGACGGTATACATAGGAACAGCCCATAACAACACTAATATTTCGAAATAATTATTCAGTGACTTTGATTACTTCCTCGAGCGTTCTTATCCCTCTGATGTCATTATAAATAATTATCCAATAAAGCTACAAATCAACAGACTTGTCCAAACACAAAAAAATCAGAAACAAATATTGATTTTTATTCAACAAATTTACATCTAATTTAACGAGAACCAATTTCATTATAATGTCCACAAATCCTCAAAAGCCTTTCATCTCTGAGAGAGCGAAAGGGGGGAAAAATAAAAAGTCATTAATTTAAATATGATTTGAAGGAGAAAATTTTGTTGGAGAAAGGGGGGGAAAAACAAAAATTAAGAGGGAGGGAAAAAAATCGTTTTTCCCCGAAAATTAGTTCCGAAATTTTCCATTTCCTTAGGAGATTGAACGGAATCCTATTTAGAGAAATCCTGCTTGATTGAATCCGGGAGATGAAATCTGGAAGGAAAAAAAAAAAGAAGAAGGAAATAGAATTATTTTATTTATTCGGACGTTAATGAAGTCTATAATAGCTTTAAGGCTGAACGCAATCAAATTTTCGATCACGTGCCCAGGAAATTAGGAAATTTCCAGAAAAGAAATTAAAAAAAACACACAATATTTTCGCGGGAAATTATGTGGACTTGATTAAGGCCGAAGAGCAATAAGCGGTAATTTCGCTTCCAATTGTTACCATTAAAAGCAATAATAATTTTCGAAATTTGTCTCTTCACCACGTCACAAGTTGACTGGAAATTTTCTTTATTTCTTCTGAAGTAAATTTGTTTTTTTCGTCATATCAGGCTGAGGAGTGAAGAGTATATAGTGACTGTATTAGCGGTTTTCAGACTGTATAGCGGAATTTTATCGAAAATCCATGCACGTCGGGGCAGGGGTGGTCCTTAACCTTTATCCGCCGCGACCCGAAATCCAACTGCTTAATCAACTTCTCGACCCGTCGGTCCATTTTCAATTTAAAAATTCTTATTAAATATTTCTGATTAACAAACAGTTCATTTCTCGAAATCAGAGAAGCTAGTCTAGGGTGTCTTATCAATTGAGCCAAAGGGGCCTGAGCGCAGGGCCCCTCGATCAAACGGAGGGGGGGAGGGGGCAAATTATTTAAAGCTTTCAGTGCGATTCTGAAATTATCTTTTTTCATTAATTCTGGAATCACTTCTTTCATTAGTTCTGGAATCACTTCTTTCATTAGTTCTGGAATCACTTCTTTCATTAGTTCTGGAATCACTTCTTTCGTTAATTCTTAATTTTCATTTATTCTCGAATTATTATTTCTTTTCATTAATAAGTTTAGTTTTCATTAATTCTGGAATTTTTCTTTCATTAATTTCGAAATTTTCCATAACGCCTGAAATTTATTAATGCTTGTGCAACTCGTTTTCATATATATAAATTTCAACGTTCCTGTTCACGCCATAATAATTTCCTGTTATTATCGATGCCGATTTCTCCCAAAAAAGTGTTGTGTATAAAACATGGCTCAAGATTGCCCCGAAAATTTCTGGGTCGCAGCGCAGCCCGGGCCGGTAAAATCGTTAAGACGGCCCTGAAACCAATGGTGCAATAAATTGATTTAATTCAGCTATAAGTGGATTCAAACGTACGGCACTACCGCATTCGTATCAAACTTATTACAAATTATCGGTGTTCAGAAAACCTAAGCGGCTCGTCAATGGTAATTCCCAAATCGGTGACCTTAGTTGCGTCCGGGATAGTAACACCATTCAACTCGTAAGAGAACCGTGGGTTGTTCGAACCAATGCACTTGCCAACGCTAAACGTCATGCTCCATTCATTTGCCCATGCTGCATTCCTGTTTAAGTTGCTCTGGAGCAACTCCCTATCGCTTTGATTCCCGATTACCCTCCATTAGCTTCACGTCATCTGCGAATTTGCTAGCAATCCCATCGATACCCTGATCAAGGACTATCAATTAGGACTATCGATAAAAAGTGGAAAAAAGTATAGGGCCAAGGACACTTCCTTGAGGAACTCCACTTGTGACGCCTGTCCAACCAGAGGATACCCCGTTCCCCATAACTCGTTGCGAGTAAAACAATCGCGTGGCTGTAATAACTCCTTTCGTTATTCAGATATAAATAAGATAATTTTACGACTATTTTTTTTCTTAAATTTCTATAGTAGCTTTAATTTCTACAGTACCTCCTGCAGTGCCGCTACAGATAGCGGGCCCATAGGCGGTGATAGACTTGGAAGTCTGGGATGGGGGGCACGGTCACTATTGCTGGATAGGGGGGGCACGATGATGATGATGATGATGTCAATTCATATATACATTAGATCAATCGACTTCATCTTTCCCGCGCGTGGCGGGGCCCCTCTTACAGGGCCGTTTTAAGAACATCGTGAGCCCCCGAGTACAATGATTTTTCCTGAGGTCCTATCTGACACAAAATTATTTTTTGCTCCACAATCTATATGCTTAATCTATAAAACCCTCTGCCAGATCTCATTATCACGAGCACCCTCCCCCCCCCTTTCCGAGGCGTGCCCGGTTAGGCCCATGCGTTTAGATGGCGTTGCCCTCTTACAACCGCATCTGTCTCATAAACCATGAAGGAGGCTCTGGACTATTTACAGTACACAGTCAAACCCTCCGTTTAAGGGACAAAATGTTTGGTCCCCATGGGTGCCCGGTATAAAGACATTACGCTGCACCTAATTTTAGGACTAGAAAATGAAAAGAAATGCGATTAATAAATGATTCTCAAAGAGCTTTACCTTCTCCAGAATTGACTTGATTTAGAAGTATCCTCCGTAGTATCCACCGAGTCCGTATCCGACAGGTCCCAGACCACGTACTTTAGCGTCTTCCCTGCTGTCGTATCTGGATCCGTGGGCTCCGATGCCTCCGACGGCTCCGAAACCGGCTCCGTATCCACCACCAAGACCGTAACCGGCTCCGTATCCACCACCAAGACCGTAACCACCGTAATATCCACCGTAGCCGAGTCCGCCATAACCGAGTCCGAGTCCTCCATAGTATCCGGCTCCGAGTCCGTATCCGTATCCGAATGGTTGTGCCTTACGGAAGTACCTGGAGCTAACTCCGTGACCGTATCCGTGGATGCCACCGTGGTAGGTGACGTCAGCGGTGGCAGCAGCGATGGCGGCCATGGCCAAGACGAGGAGGATCTTGAAAATGAAATTTATGTTCCAAAATTGATTAATTACAAGTTGTACTTCACATATAGAGGAACATGAACCGCGGGCACTAGCCAAGGATTGTTAATTCTTTTTCCAATATTACTACCATTACACACTTTCGAAAATATGATTATCATTGACCACTACTATTATTAACAACCTTATATGAGATTCAAATTTTAAAAATTTCTAAATTTAAAATTTAATTTTAAATAGGATTGAGTCAATGAAATTTCAACCTTTTGCTTCATTTCATGAGCCGAACAATATAATTTATTTCGAATCAATTTTTATTCAATTACATTGATGTCATGGTATTTTATCATTCGCGCAAGCTGTTTTTAATGAATTTCCTTTTGAAAATTTACACTAAAATTAATATCTAAAATATGTAAAACTTTATATCAGCATAGACTAGCACATACAATCAAGAACATGTGTAAAAACATTTGAAATAAATCAATAATTATAAATAGAATTTTTAATGATATCTCTATAAGGCCGGTATTACACTATAAAAGTTTGATAAAAGTCCTTTTATAAAACTTGAAAAATGCATCCAATAAAGTCACCGATTGCATTTTCTAGAATTTAACCAATAACCTTATTGGTTAGATTTTTCAAGTTTTATAAAAGGGAATTTTATCAAACTTTTACAGTGTAGTACCGGCCTTAGAGGAATAGGTTACCATATAATTCACCCATGTTAAAAGGTATGAGACCCCCTCTTAAAACTCAAGCTTTAATACTTACAGCTGACTTGATCATTGTTGCAAGTAGATGTATTTGAGACTCGACTGTTGTTCTCAAACTGCCTCAACTAGGAAAACGTCCGACATTTTATACTCCCGGAGAACCAATCAGAAAACTAGTTACAAAGAAAAAATCCGCACCAACGGAGAATTATTGTGACATGTTTTTTCCCATGTTTCATTTACCATTGTTACGCTCTTTTGGCTCCTTGACCTTGGTTAATTTCCGTTATGGTATAACTTTCACTTTCCTTTCTTCGGTAGACACCATCAGAGCGTATCTAATACCGACAAGTTGCCGGTAAGGCATATAATTGACCTTAAAAACGGGCAATGGAAGGAATCCAAGCTACGCCGTTTTGTTTTCTTTGAAATATTTGGGTATTTATAATTACTCTTGCGCATTGGGACAAGCAACAAACACTTGTTGAACTCTGGTCATGGAGATCAATAATGACATACTTTTTTTTTTTCTCCTGCTGTTTGTTTGACCTTCATTGTTTTGGTTAGTTCTCATATCCATGGGCATATTCCCATATCCATGACCATGTGACTGGTCATGGATTGAAATATTCAAATTTGGGATTTTTTTTTTATAAATTATATTCAAATTGGATTCATTTTGGGAATGGAATTTCTAAGAAAAGTGTCATTTTTAATTGTGTGTCTAGTTCCACTCGGAATGGCTAATTATTCTCCATAATTGTTACGCATTGTTAACAATGTGGCTATGGTTACCCGTTATTATGAGAGTGACTGCTATTATGCGTGGTTAAGGATATGGCACTGAATATTGTGCATTATTTTCAAGAATATTATTCTTAAAGATATTGTTATTAAAAATATCTCTGTGATAGTAGGGTTAAGGATGATATTACCAATAATTCATGATAATGCATAATGTCAAGAAAATTTTTTTTTCAACATCGTGTGATAGTTGATAGTGTTAAGAATAATATTCTCAACAATGTGTGATGGCAGATGATTTTAACAAAAATGTTCTCAACAGTGCTGGGTGGTAGATAATGTAAAAACTTATATTAAGTAGTTAGTTCTCAACAATGAAATGGCAATAGATATTGTAATGTAAATAATGTGTGTCAGTAGATAACGTTTTAAGTAATATTCTCAACAATACGTGTAGTAAATAATGTTGGAGTGATATTCTCAACTGTTTAAGAGGGTAGATAATTTTAATAATAGTATTTCAAGCAACATTTCGGTAGTCGAATTTAATATTCCCAACAATGTGTCATATTAGATATTTTGATAATAATATTTTCCAACAATGCCCAATAGTACAATGTGATGTGATGGAAAACAGTAGATAATATTAAAAATAGTGTTCTCAACAATATGTAATTCTATATAATGTTGAAATTTTCCAGATGATTGTTTACGAGGTGCATATACGGCTTAGTAATATAGTATAAAATGCTGTAAATGATATGCTCAACAATGTGCAAGCAATAGGAGATATTGTTGAGAGTGATATTCTCAACAGTGTGTGATAGACGATGTTAAGAATAAATATTCTCAACAATGTACGACAGTAGATGATATTAATGTTAGTACTTTCAATAACACGTGATACTAGAATAATGCTAAGAATATTATTCTCAACAATGAGTGATAGTAGATATAGCTAATAGTATAACATTGTTATAATAATATGCACTAATAGAATGTTGTTAAGAAAAATATTCTCGAACAATTTACTATAGTAGATGTTGTTAATAATAGCATTCTAAATAACATCGAATAGTAGATAATGTTAATAATAGTATTCTCAACAATGTGCGATAGTAAATATAGTGTTAAAAATGATATTCTCAACAATTTATGACAGTGGAATGTGATATTCTAAACTATGTGCGAGCGACGACAAATTATGTTGAGAGTGATATTCTCAACACTGTATGATAATGGAATTTGGAATTCTGTTATCATGGGGCTCAATAATGTCATACTTTTTTTTACTTGTTTGGAATCCATTGTTTTTATCAACTGTTATATTTCAACTGGATTGATCTCGGAATGGAATTTCTATACGAAAAATCATTTTGGAACTATGAATATAGTTTCACTCATAACAGAATATTGTTTTTAACAATTATGCATTGTTAACAACATGTCTACTATTGTTAAAGATATGGTTACTGCTGCTCATTGTTAGGAGTGTGACTGCTATTATGCGTAGTTAAGGACATACTGTACCCGATGTTTAAAAATTATTAAGAATAATGTTCGCAACAATGCGTGATTTTTGATAATGTTAAGAATGCTATTCTATCTCAACAACGAACGACGGTATATGATGATAAGAATAATATTCTCACAAATGTTCACAGTAGGATCTGGTTTCTCAACAATGTGCGATAATGTTAACAACAGTATTATCAACAATTTGTGATTATAATATAATGTGAAGAACAATCTCAAAAATGTGTCATAGTAGATATTGTGAATAATAATAATATACAAAATTTTTGAGGATATCGTTAAGAATGATATTCTCAACAATGCGTGTTAGTAGATAATGTTAATAATAGTATTCTTAACAATGCGCGATAGTATATAATGATAATATCAGTATTCTCAGAAATGTGGTCGTAGATAGTGTCAAATATATTATTCTCCACAATGCGCAAAAGTAGAATGTGATATTCTCAACACATTGCGATAGTATATAACGTTAAGAATGATGTTCTCAACAATGTGTGATAGTAGATAATGTATTAGCATAACATTGTTCTCAACAATACCTGAGAGCAAATAATGTTAAGAATAATCTCAATACTACATGATAATTAAATATATTTTAGAGAAAAACATTCTGAAAATGCTTGATAATAGACATATCTTTTAAGAATGAAATTTTTGACAATGTGCGAGAGTAGATATTTTGAAAAATGCCATTGTTGACAATGTGTGAAGGTGAATAATGTTAAAAACGATATTGTCAACAAGGTATAATAGTTGACAGCGTTAAGATGATATTCTCAACAATGTGTGACGGTTGATAATGTCAAGAACATGTTTTCAACTATGCTGATAGTGGATAAAGAATTTAAATAATTTTATTCTCTCAACCATGTGGAAGTGTCGATAATGTCAAGAAAAATATTCTCAACAATGTGTGATGGTAGATAATAGCATTCTAAAAAGGTGTTTCTTAACCTTTTTTGGCCAATGTCCCCTTTGAACCACATTTTATTTTCTGGTGGGCCCCTTGTCATATCCAGGGGGCCCCACCCTCATCCAGGAAAGAAAATCCTTCTTACATACTAAATTAAAATAAACGGAATTTATAATCAATAAATGAGGTTGATATCTGGACACATGGGCCAGGCAAGGATCGGGAGGGGTCGATAGGATGGGGGGGGGGCAATCACCCCTCCCAGGAACCGTTTTGTATGGGGAAAATTGGTCTGTCCTGTAAAATACGGGAAGATTAAATGACATAAATCGGCTCTCCCCTACATTAGACTCTGGATTCGCGCCTACCATGGGCTACAATTCAGTGGGTTTACTTCTTGGAGGGAGGGAGGGTGGAGGGGTCACGTCATCTCAACATCATCGGTCCCCGAAGTTCTGGGGACCCATATACAGCTGGAAGTAACTACTTATATATTTATATTTTTATTTCGTCCCCCTTCATCAGAGTGCTATGAAAAGTGACATGTCGAAGCACCAGCTTACTGACGAATTTTACAAAGCAACAAAAAACAAATGTGATTCATCAAGTGCCCCCAGAAAAATTCCCCGTGAGGGTCCCCATACTGGAACCCAGTTGAACCTCGAAAGATTTTCACTTGTATTCATTTCACCAACAAATAAATTCCAGGTTCCCCCATGCAAGGACCCGGGACCAATTCGCAGAATTTTAGATTCCGATTCATCCAGGGCTCCGAAAATGAAACCTGTCAACTTTTCCACATGGAATTCCTTGTCTTACGTCGGGACTAGATTCCTCGTGTTATTTATTTGATATTCCGATTCCTTATTATTAAACTTCATTTCTTTGGATTGTTATTGCATCCATAATATGAAATAGCTTTCAAATATTGGAATCATCAAACATTGGTGGGTTCTGTGCGGTTCATCTTTCCTGGGAGGCGATCTACCTGGCTGAACATGTCTGCCTACCAACTTGTATGCTTATTCTTGAAATTTTTAATCAGATTTAATTTTCATGAACCCCCCAAACTCTGCACTTGAGACTCCCGGGCTGTGCGTGGTTGGGCTCATGGACTTCTTTAGCGTTGAGAAATTGAAATGGATTATGGTTGTTATGGCGAAACTAATATTTGGAAAAGAAAGTGATTTGACTCCTCCGGAAATCGAACCCGGGCCCCTCACTTTTCTTTCTAAATATTAATTTCGGCATAACATCCAAAATATTCAATTTATCCGTATATTTCGGGACGAAAAATACCATCTCTTAATACCAAAACGCCAACTGGGGCGAAAATTGCCGTAGTTGAAGGAGGCTAAAACGTCTCCACTCAGCGTTTCACGCTACTAATGCGTGTTTTAAGGAACTGAAAAGCGTGTCTCTGGTGTATTCATATTTGCCCGGTATGCAAGGGGACCCGGTTTCGATTCCCGTAGGAGACAAATCACGTTTCTTACCAAATATTAGTTTTGGAATTTAACATCCAGAAAATTCAATTTCTCAATACATTTCGAGCCGAAAAAATGCAATGTCTTCCTCAGCGTTCTTGGGTAGAGAGTTAGAGGGATTTCACGCCATGCTCTAACACTTTTTCTTATATATTGCATGTCTTTAACGTTTATTTTTTTCGGCATAATCTGACCACCACCACTAATTTCTTTCATTTTTAACTTCTGGAGTAACTCGCTGAAATCCCTAACACAGGGTTCCCACTCGTCATACTTTTCCTACTTTTTCCCTACTTTTTTTACCAAATCCTACCAAAAAATTCGTGTAATTGGTTCGAATTCAACAGGGAAGTCATCGATACATTGCAAAATGTTACAAATGTTGTAGATTGTAATTAATGATTCTGTAAAAGCAGTAATTGTATCGTTTTCAAGGTTATTTGGAGGGTATATGTGGACCATTTGGTTTATTAATTTTTCATTTGCTTAGTTTGAGGGTTCAACAAGTATAGTAGTCATTAAAAACTTCTGTCTGGATAGAAAAAAATTTGTATTTAACACTTCATGGTCTTGGACAGTAACTAACATTCATCATTCAAAATTATGGAACAAATAGGTGAAACAACGGTTTGCATTACAAAGCAGTTGGATACATAGGCCTGTTCTAGGTTTGGTGATTCTAATGCTGCTCAATAGCATTCAATTGTGATTCTGCATTTTTGAAGCATGAAAAGGCATAAACGATATTTACAATACTCCAAATAAAAGTGCTTCATTTGTCAAAAATGATTACACTGGTATCGAATAGTAAAATGTAAACAAATCCCTATTTAAAAAAAAAAAGAGATGGACAGTGAAACTATCTATTTCACCAAACAGCAACTCTGGCCCTATCGCGATATTGCAATTTACCGTCATTGATGAGAGGGGCTGGAAATGAAAGCGCTGTCTACTGATGGTCGCCTCAAGCTCGTTATAGGGAAAACATCTTATCTACAACCTTCCTCGCGTTTGAACCCGGGACCGACGGTGGTAAACGAGCATCTTACCACCACGCCACCAGAGAGCTAGTGAAGCTATCTGGTTCACCTTCACTTATTTATATCGGACCATGTGATTAACACATTTTGCACTGTGCTTTTAAAAGTAGTTTCATATTTTTCATATATGAATTTCATATTCGTTATAAACTTTGTAATTTTCGGGAACGCTTTAACCATCTTTGATCTACTACAGATAAGATAATGTTCGGTGAATCTTATCTATCCCGCATCCCATGCAGATAACCCGTCTGATAAGAGGGGGGGAGTCAAGTGCAATTGGCACTCGGAATCGATTGACAGCTTTTGCGGGCAGCGAAACTGACCCTCGTCCGAGGGAACTAACCAAATTTTGGGCCAAAAACAATGGATCTGGTTCCCTAGACGAAAAATCTCAAGAAGAATAAACAACAATTACTCATCCTGAAAAAAAAAAGCAATAGAAGGTTTAAGGTGAGAGAATGGTAGCGTAGGGTGACCATACGTTCCGTATTTCCCTTGAGAGTTCCGGTATTTTCTGTTTTTTTGGCCGTCCCGACTTTTTGGCCGGTTTTTCCCGTATTTTACACGAAGCCTACTTGAATTTTTATTCTCTATTAAAGTCAAAGATTGACATTATTTTTCAACTCAGAAATTATTTTATGATAATTACTACTGTATATGAGAATATTAATCTCCCACATTTGCCATGGTGAACGTTTTTTTTTCGTGGAATACATTTTAATCCACTGCTACTTGTAGTAATGCATCATTTCCCGCCATTGTGATTTTCCGTAATCTCAACAATATTTGGCAACTTTGCTTGGTTTTGGCGTCGTTTTTGGCGATAATTCGCGATGTCCCGTATTTGGAATCCCGATGTCCCGTATTTCTCTCGAAGAAATAGGGTCAGTCTATGGTAGCGTCATCTTTGGCACTCGTCGCTGCAGACACTATCGTCAAAAAGTAACTGTCCTGAAACTTCTTGTGCAGACGGTATACATAGGAACAGCCCATAACAACACTAATATTTCGAAATAATTATTCAGTGACTTTGATTACTTCCTCGAGCGTTCTTGTCCCTCTGATGTCATTATAAATAATTATCCAATAAAGCTACAAATCAACAGACTTGTCCAAACACAAAAAAATCAGAAACAAATATTGATTTTTATTCAACAAATTTACATCTAATTTAACGAGAACCAATTTCATTATAATGTCCACAAATCCTCAAAAGCCTTTCATCTCTGAGAGAGCGAAAGGGGGGAAAAATAAAAAGTCATTAATTTAAATATGATTTGAAGAATACAATTTTGTTGGAGAAAGAGGGGGAAAAACAAAAATTAAGAGGGAGGGAAAAAAATCGTTTTTCCCCGAAAATTAGTTCCGAAATTTTCCATTTCCTTAGGAGATTGAACGGAATCCTATTTAGAGAAATCCTGCTTGATTGAATCCGGGAGATGAAATCTGGAAGGAAAAAAAGAAGGAAATAGAATTATTTTATTTATTCGGACGTTAATGAAGTCTATAATAGCTTTAAGGCTGAACGCAATCAAATTTTCGATCACGTGCCCAGGAAATTAGGAAATTTCCAGAAAAGAAATTAAAAAAAACACACAATATTTTCGCGGGAAATTATGTGGACTTGATTAAGGCCGAAGAGCAATAAGCGGTAATTTCGCTTCCAATTGTTACCATTAAAAGCAATAATAATTTTCGAAATTTGTCTCTTCACCACGTCACAAGTTGACTGGAAATTTTCTTTATTTCTTCTGAAGTAAATTTGTTTTTTTCGTCATATCAGGCTGAGGAGTGAAGAGTATATAGTGACTGTATTAGCGGTTTTCAGTGGAATTTTATCGAAAATCCATGCACGTCGGGGCAGGGGTGGTCCTTAACCTTTATCCGCCGCGACCCGAAATCCAACTGCTTAATCAACTTCTCGACCCGTCGGTCTATTTTCAATTTAAAAATTCTTATTAAATATTTCTGATTAACAAACAGTTCATTTCTCGAAATCAGAGAAGCTAGTCTAGGGTGTCTTATCAATTGAGCCAAAGGGGCCTGAGCGCAGGGCCCCTCGATCAAACGGAGGGGGGGAGGGGGCAAATTATTTAAAGCTTTCAGTGCGATTCTGAAATTATCTTTTTTCATTAATTCTGGAATCACTTCTTTCATTAATTCTGGAATCACTTCTTTCATTAGTTCTGGAATCACTTCTTTCATTAGTTCTGGAATCACTTCTTTCATTAATTCTGGAATCACTTCTTTCATTAGTTCTGGAATCACTTCTTTCATTAGTTCTGGAATCACTTTTTTCATTAATTCTGGAGTCTCTTCTTTCGTTAATTCTTAATTTTCATTTATTCTCGAATTATTATTTCTTTTCATTAATAAGTTCAGTTTTCATTAATTCTGGAATTTTTCTTTCATTAGTTTCAAAATTTTCATCACGCCTGAAATTTATTAATGCTTGTGCAACTCGTTTTCATATATATAAATTTCAACATTCCTGTTCATGCCATAATAATTTCCTGTTATTATCGATGCCGATTTCTCCCAAAAAAGTGCTGTGTATAAAAGCATGGCTCAAGATTGCCCCGAAAATTTCTGGGTCGCAGCGCAGCCCGGGCCGGTAAAATCGTTAAGACGGCCCTGAAACCAATGGCGCAATAAATTGATTTAATTCAGCTATAAGTGGATTCAAACGTACGGCACTACCGCATTCGTATCAAACTTATTACAAATTATCGGTGTTCAGAAAACCTAAGCGGCTCGTCAATGGTAATTCCCAAATCGGTGACCTTAGTTGCATCCGGGATAGTATCACCATTCAACTCGTAAGAGAACCGTGGGTTGTTCGAACCAATGCACTTGCCAACGCTAAACGTCATGCTCCATTCATTTGCCCATGCTGCATTCCTGTTTAAGTTGCTCTGGAGCAACTCCCTATCGCTTTGATTCCCGATTACCCTCCATTAGCTTCACGTCATCTGCGAATTTGCTAGCAATCCCATCGATACCCTGATCAAGGACTATCAATTAGGACTATCGATAAAAAGTGGAAAAAAGTATAGGGCCAAGGACACTTCCTTGAGGAACTCCACTTGTGACGCCTGTCCAACCAGAGGATACCCCGTTCCCCATAACTCGTTGCGAGTAAAACAATCGCGTGGCTGTAATAACTCCTTTCGTTATTCAGATATAAATAAGATAATTTTACGACTATTTTTTTTTCTTAAATTTCTATAGTAGCTTTAATTTCTACAGTACCTCCTGCAGTGCCGCTACAGATAGCGGGCCCATAGGCGGTGATAGACTTGGAAGTCTGGGGTGGGGGGCACGGTCACTATTGCTGGATAGGGGGGGGCACGATGATGATGATGATGATGTCAATTCATATATACATTAGATCAGTCGACTTCATCTTTCCCGCGCGTGGCGGGGCCCCTCTTACAGGGCCGTTTTAAGAGCATCGTGAGCCCCCGAGTACAATGATTTTTCCTGAGGTCCTATCTGACACAAAATTATTTTTTGCTCCACAATCTATATGCTTAATCTATAAAACCCTCTGCCAGATCTCATTATCACGAGCACCCTCCCCCCCCCCCTTTCCGAGGCGTGCCCGGTTAGGCTCATGCGTTTAGATGGCGTTGCCCTCTTACAACCGCATCTGTCTCATAAACCATGAAGGAGGCTCTGGACTATTTACAGTACACAGTCAAACCTCCGTTTAAGGGACAAAATGTTTGGTCCCCATGGGTGCCCGGTATAAAGACATTACGCTGCACCTAATTTTAGGACTAGAAAATGAGAAGAAATGCGATTAATAAATGATTCTCAAAGAGCTTTACCTTCTCTAGAATTCACTTGATTTAGAAGTATCCTCCGTAGTATCCACCGAGTCCGTATCCGACAGGTCCCAGACCACGTACTTTAGCGTCTTCCCTGCTGTCGTATCTGGATCCGTGGGCTCCGATGCCTCCGACGGCTCCGAAACCGGCTACGTATCCACCACCAAGACCGTAACCGGCTCCGTATCCACCACCAAGCCCGTAACCACCGTAATATCCACCGTAGCCGAGTCCGCCATAACCGAGTCCGAGTCCTCCATAGTATCCGGCTCCGAGTCCGTATCCGTATCCGAATGGCTGTGCCTTACGGAAGTACCTGGAGCTAACTCCGTGACCGTATCCGTGGATGCCACCGTGGTAGGTGACGTCAGCGGTGGCAGCAGCGATGGCGGCCATGGCCAAGACGAGGAGGATCTTGAAAATGAAATTTATGTTCCAAAATTGATTAATTACAAGTTGTACTTGACATATAGAGGAACATGAACCGCGGGCAACAGCCAGGGATTGTTAATTCTTTTTCCAATATTACTACCATTACACACTTTCGAAAATATGATTATCATTGACCACTACTATTATTAACAACCTTATATGAGATTCAAATTTTAAAAATTTCTAAATTTAAAATTTAATTTTAAATAGGATTGAGTCAATCAAATCTCAACCTTTTGCTTCATTTCATGAGCCGAACAATATAATTTATTTCGAATCAATTTCTATTCAATTACATTGATGTCATGGTATTTTATCATTCGCGCAAGCTGTTTTTAATGAATTTTCTTTTGAAAATTTACACTAAAATTAATATCTAAAATATGCAAAACTTTATATCAGCATAGACTAGCACATACAATCAAGAACATGTGTGAAACATTTGAAATAAATCAATAATTATAAATAGAATTTTTAATGATATCTCTATAAGGCCGGTATTACACTATAAAAGTTTGATAAAAGTCCTTTTATAAAACTTGAAAAATGCATCCAATAAAGTCACCGATTGCATTTTCTAGAATGTAACCAATAACCTTATTGGTTAGATTTTTCAAGTTTTATAAAAGGGAATTTTATCAAACTTTTACAGTGTAGTACCGGCCTTAGAGGAATAGGTTACCATATAATTCACCCATGTTAAAAGGTATGAGACCCCCTCTTAAAACTCAAGCTTTAATACTTACAGCTGACTTGATCATTGTTGCAAGTAGATGTATTTGAGACTCGACTGTTGTTCTCAAACTGCCTCAACTAGGGAAAACGTCCGACATTTTATACTCCCGGAGAACCAATCAGAAAACTAGTTACAAAGAAAAAATCCGCACCAACGGAGAATTATTGTGACATGTTTTTTCCCATGTTTCATTTACCATTGTTACGCTCTTTTGGCTCCTTGACCTTGGCTAATTTCGGTTATGGTATAACTTTCACTTTCCTTTCTTCGGTAGACACCATCAGAGCGTATCTAATACCGACAAGTTGCCGGTAAGGCATATAATTGACCTTAAAAACGGGCAATGGAAGGAATCCAAGCTACGCCGTTTTGTTTTCTTTGAAATATTTGGGTATTTATAATTACTCTTGCGCATTGCGACAAGCAACAAACACTTGTTGAACTCTGGTCATGGAGATAAATAATGACATACTTTTTTTTTTTCTCCTGCTGTTTGTTTGACCTTCATTGTTTTGGTTAGTTCTCATATCCATGGGCATATCCCCATATCCATGACCATGTGACTGGTCATGGATTGAAATATTCAAATTTGGGATTTTTTTTTTAAATTATATTCAAATTGGATTCATTTTGGGAATGGAATTTCTATGAAAAGTGTCATTTTTAATTGTGTGTGTCTAGTTCCACTCGGAATGGCTAATTATTCTCCATAATTGTTACGCATTGTCAACAATGTGGCTATGGTTACCCGTTATTACGAGAGTGACTGCTATTATGCGTGGTTAAGGATATGGCACTGAATATTGTGCATTATTTTCAAGAATATTATTCTTAAAGATATTGTTATTAAAAATATCTCTGTGATAGTAGATAGTGTTAAGGATGATATTACCAATAATTCATGATAATGCATAATGTCAAGAAAATTTTTTTTTCAACATCGTGTGATAATTGATAATGTTAAGAATAATATTCTCAACAATGTGTGATGGGAAGATGATTTTAACAAGAATATTCTCAACAGTGCTGGGTGGTAGATAATGTAAAAACTTATATTCTCAACAATGAAATGGCAGTAGATATTGTAATGTAAATAATGTGTGTCAGTAGATAACGTTTTAAGTAATATTCTCAACAATGCGTGTAGTAAATAATGTTGGAGTGATATTCTCAACTGTTTAAGAGGATAGATATTTTTAATAATAGTATTTCAAGCAACATTTCGATAGTCGAATTTAATATTCCCAACAATGTGTCATATTAGATATTTTTGATAATAATATTTTCCAACAATGCCCAATAGTAACATAACATAACATAATTTAACATAACATAACATAATTTATTTGTCCCCAGTCAATTTCAATAATGCTATACAAATTAGAGTTTACAATTAAATTACATATTTACAATATTTGACAGAAAATGCAAAGAGAAAGAAAAAAATGTTTGAATGTACACGGTAGAAAATAGTTAATTCATAATATGGTGAAGAAAGCTGGGACAGTGAAGAGAGCAATAGCTAAAAGCTAGTAAAATGATCTCGACCCTATGACATCTTTGCTCTTGCGATACACGTAAATCTTCTTATTTCTTTTGACCTGAAAGAAAGATAAAAAGAACGAAGTATATCGGACAAATAGGTGCAAATATATTTATTTATTAAATAAAAAATGAATTATGGCAACCCAAAGCTAATATAAGAGAATTTCATTCTACGCGTTTTTTTTTTTTTTTTTTTTCACTTTAATTCAATGGCAAATTTTTAAATAATACAGAGAAAAAGCTAGACAAAAATAACAATTAAAATAAATAGCATCTTCACTTGATGTTAACGATCCATATAACCAAATCGAATTATTGTTTCACTTAAATTTACCTGTCGGAATTATTTATTATTTGATATAGAAAATTTGATATCAGGATAAATTAATTTTTCATTGCGTAATATTTGTTTAAATTTCATTCAATGTCTTCCCAATCATTAATTTGTTAATGTGACATTGCTATTGTGGTACTTTGCTAACCACAGTTAATGAAAAAGAAGGAAAATTGCTTTCACCAACAAAGGAGTTTATCTCAGTTTCTGTGAAAAGTTCATAATTGTTTGTATAATTAGTTCAGAAGAAGGAGCCAGCAAAAAGAATTGATTTTTTAAGAAAGACCAAGCAAGTCACTTTACAAGGGTCATTGATGGGGGGGGGGGGGGATATAAAAAAAGTATGGATAAAGTAGAGGTGCTGATAAGGACACGAATGGGAGACCCCATGCCAATTACAAAATCCGGTAATGTCCCTTCAACAGTTTGGTTATGGAGAACAGGTGTTTGAAAAAAAGAAAGAAAAAAAACCAGAATGTATAAAGGGAGAAACATTTACAAAGATTACAAACACATTACAAAGATTGGATTAAAAAAGAAAATAGTTTTTGGCGAGAGGAGAGGGAGGGGTGAAGGAAAAGAAAACCTCTTATCAGTGATAACAAGTGCTTTTGTACATATGTACAGACGAGCACGCGCGAACTGTTCATTCCAAGGGATTTTCATCCAGAAGATGGTTAAATACAGTCATTTTGAACACTGCTAAGGATTTATTTAGTACAATGTGATGTGATGGAAAACAGTAGATAACATTAAAAATAGTGTTCTCAACAATATGTAATTCTATATAATGTTGAAATTTTCCAGATGATTGTTTACGAGGTGCATGTACGGCTTAGTAATATAGTATAAAATGCTGTAAATGATATGCTCAACAATGTGCAAGCAATAGGAGATATTGTTGAGAGTGATATTCTCAACAGTGTGTGATAGATGATGTTAAGAATAAATATTCTCAACAATGTACGACAGTAGATGATATTAATGTTAGTACTTTCAATAACACGTGATACTAGAATAATGCTAAGAATATTATTCTCAACAATGAGTGATAGTAGATATAGCTAATAGTATAACATTGTTATAATAATATGCACTAATAGAATGTTGTTAAGAAAAATATTCTCGAACAATTTACTATAGTAGATGTTGTTAATAATAGCATTCTAAATAACATCGAATAGTAGATAATGTTAATAATAGTATTCTCAACAATGTGCGATAGTAAATATAGTGTTAAAAATGATATTCTCAACAATTTATGACAGTGGAATGTGATATTCTAAACTATGTGCGAGCGACGACAAATTATGTTGAGAGTGATATTCTCAACACTGTATGATAATGGAATTTGGTATTCTGTTATCATGGGGCTCAATAATGTCATACTTTTTTTTACTTGTTTGGAATCCATTGTTTTTATCAACTGTTATATTTCAACTGGATTGATCTCGGAATGGAATTTCTATACGAAAAATCATTTTGGAACTATGAATATAGTTTCACTCATAACAGAATATTGTTTTTAACAATTATGCATTGTTAACAACATGTCTACTATTGTTAAAGATATGGTTACTGCTGCTCATTGTTAGGAGTCTGACTGCTATTATGCGTAGTTAAGGACATACTGTACCCGATGTTTAAAAATTATTAAGAATAATGTTCGCAACAATGCGTGATTTTTGATAATGTTAAGAATGCTATTCTATCTCAACAACGAACGACGGTATATGATGATAAGAATAATATTCTCACAAATGTTCACAGTAGGATCTGGTTTCTCAACAATGTGCGATAATGTTAACAACAGTATTATCAACAATTTGTGATCATAATATAATGTGAAGAACAATCTCAAAAATGTGTCATAGTAGATATTGTGAATAATAATAATATACAAAATTTTTGAGGATATCGTTAAGAATGATATTCTCAACAATGCGTGTTAGTAGATAATGTTAATAATAGTATTCTTAACAATGCGCGATAGTATATAATGATAATATCAGTATTCTCAGAAATGTGATAGTAGATAGTGTCAAATATATTATTCTCCAAAATGCGCAAAAGTAGAATGTGATATTCTCAACACATTGCGATAGTATATAACGTTAAGAATGATGTTCTCAACAATGTGTGATAGTAGATAATGTATTAGCATAACATTGTTCTCAACAATACCTGAGAGCAAATAATGTTAAGAATAATCTCAATACTACATGATAATTAAATATATTTTAGAGAAAAACATTCTGAAAATGCTTGATAATAGACATATCTTTTAAGAATGAAATTTTTGACAATGTGCGAGAGTAGATATTTTGAAAAATGCCATTGTTGACAATGTGTGAAGGTGAATAATGTTAAAAACGATATTGTCAACAAGGTATAATAGTTGACAGCGTTAAGATGATATTCTCAACAATGTGTGACGGTTGATAATGTCAAGAACATGTTTTCAACTATGCTGATAGTGGATAAAGAATTTAAATAATTTTATTCTCTCAACCATGTGGAAGTGTCGATAATGTCAAGAAAAATATTCTCAACAATGTGTGATGGTAGATAATAGCATTCTAAAAAGGTGTTTCTTAACCTTTTTTGGCCAATGTCCCCTTTGAACCCACATTTTATTTTCTGGTGGGCCCCTTGTCATATCCAGGGGGCCCCACCCTCATCCAGGAAAGAAAATCCTTCTTACATACTAAATTAAAATAAACGGAATTTATAATCAATAAATGAGGTTGATATCTGGACACATGGGCCAGGCAAGGATCGGGAGGGGGGGGGGGAGTCGATAGGATGGGGGGGGGGCAATCACCCCTCCCAGGAACCGTTTTGTATGGGGAAAATTGGTCTGTCCTGTAAAATACGGGAAGATTAAATGACATAAATCGGCTCTCCCCTACATTAGACTCTGGATTCGCGCCTACCATGGGCTACAATTCAGTGGGTTTACTTCTTGGAGGGAGGGAGGGTGGAGGGGTCACGTCATCTCAACATCATCGGTCCCCGAAGTTCTGGGGACCCATATACAGCTGGAAGTAACTACTTATATATTTATATTTTTATTTCGTCCCCCTTCATCAGAGTGCTATGAAAAGTGACATGTCGAAGCACCAGCTTACTGACGAATTTTACAAAGCAACAAAAAACAAATGTGATTCATCAAGTGCCCCCAGAAAAATTCCCCGTGAGGGTCCCCATACTGGAACCCAGTTGAACCTCGAAAGATTTTCACTTGTATTCATTTCACCAACAAATAAATTCCAGGTTCCCCCAAGCAAGGACCCGGGACCAATTCGCAGAATTTTAGATTCCGATTCATCCAGGGCTCCGAAAATGAAACCTGTCAACTTTTCCACATGGAATTCCTTGTCTTACGTCGGGACGAGATTCCTCGTGTTATTTATTTGATATTCCGATTCCTTATTATTAAACTTCATTTCTTTGGATTGTTATTGCATCCATAATATGAAATAGCTTTCAAATATTGGAATCATCAAACATTGGTGGGTTCTGTGCGGTTCTCCTTTCCTGGGAGGCGATCTACCTGGCTGAACATGTCTGCCTACCAACTTGTATGCTTATTCTTGAAATTTTTAATCAGATTTAATTTTCATGAACCCCCCAAACTCTGCACTTGAGACTCCCGGGCTGTGCGTGGTTGGGCTCATGGACTTCTTTAGCGTTGAGAAATTGAAATGGATTATGGTTGTTATGGCGAAACTAATATTTGGAAAAGAAAGTGATTTGACTCCTCCGGAAATCGAACCCGGGCCCCTCACTTTTCTTTCTAAATATTAATTTCGGCATAACATCCAAAATATTCAATTTATCCGTATATTTCGGGACGAAAAATACCATCTCTTAATACCAAAACGCCAACTGGGGCGAAAATTGCTGTAGTTGAAGGAGGCTAAAACGTCTCCACTCAGCGTTTCACGCTACTAATGCGTGTTTTAAGGAACTGAAAAGCGTGTCTCTGGTGTATTCATATTTGCCCGGTATGCAAGGGGACCCGGTTTCGATTCCCGTAGGAGACAAATCACGTTTCTTACCAAATATTAGTTTTGGAATTTAACATCCAGAAAATTCAATTTCTTAATACATTTCGAGCCGAAAAAATGCAATGTCTTCCTCAGCGTTCTTGGGTAGAGAGTTAGAGGGATTTCACGCACGCCATGCTCTAACACTTTTTCTTATATATTGCATGTCTTTAACGTTTATTTTTTTCGGCATAATCTGACCACCACCACTAATTTCTTTCATTATTAACTTCTGGAGTAACTCGCTGAAATCCCTAACACAGGGTTCCCACTCGTCATACTTTTCCTACTTTTTCCCTACTTTTTTTACCAAATCCTACCAAAAAATTCGTGTAATTGGTTCGAATTCAACAGGGAAGTCATCGATACATTGCAAAATGTTACAAATGTTGTAGATTGTAATTAATGATTCTGTAAAAGCAGTAATTGTATCGTTTTCAAGGTTATTTGGAGGGTATATGTGGACCATTTGGTTTATTAATTTTTCATTTGCTTAGTTTGAGGGTTCAACAAGTATAGTAGTCATTAAAAACTTCTGTCTGGATAGAAAAAAATTTGTATTTAACACTTCATGGTCTTGGACAGTAACTAACATTCATCATTCAAAATTATGGAACAAATAGGTGAAACAACGGTTTGCATTACAAAGCAGTTGGATACATAGGCCTGTTCTAGGTTTGGTGATTCTAATGCTGCTCAATAGCATTCAATTGTGATTCTGCATTTTTTAAGCATCAAAAGGCATAAACGATATTTACAATATTCCAAATGAAAGTGCTTCATTTGTCAAAAATGATTACACTGGTATCGAATAGTAAAATGTAAACAAATCCCTATTTAAACAAAAAAAAAGAGATGGACAGTGAAACTATCTACTTCACCAAACAGCAACTCTGGCCCTATCGCGATATTGCAATTTACTGCCATTAATGAGATGGGCTGGAAATGAAAGTGCTGTCTACTGATGGTCGCCTCAAGCTCGTTTTATAGAGGGAAAACATCTTATCTATATCCTTCCTCGCGTTTGAACCCGGAACCGACGGTGGTAAACGAGCATCTTACCACCACGCCATTACAGAGCTATTGAAGCTATCTGGTTCAACTTGACTTATTTATATCGGACCATGTGATTAACACATTTTGCACTGTGCTTTTAAAAGTAGTCTCCAAATCAGAGTCATTCTTTTAAAAAAAAAAATATGTGCATTGTCGAAGAAAGTTGGCAGACTGTGCACTTTGGTAAACTCCAAAAAAAAAGTAATATATATTGTGAGGAGAGACAGAAAATAACTATCTGTGGTTGGTAGTACACTGTTTTGGCCAAAAAACGGTTTCTGTAACCAAATTATTAGTCGTTTTGCCTTGGCTTGAGTCAATCTTATAGGATAATGAAATAGTGCAATGGAAAAAAAATTTAGGGAATTTTTGTTTCATTATGGTATGATTATGTTGTCTAAGGAGGGTGACTTCCTCAGTCCTACTTTTTTAAGCCTGTTTTTTCCTGATTTTTCTAATTTTTTCAGTGGAAGCCCTGCTAACAGCTTACCAGCTTTCAGTTTCGCATTGTTAGAAATGATGTTCGAATTCTTCTCAGGCTCGTGATTATGGTTTGAACACAATTTCAAAAATACCGTCAAATTTTCTTCCCAATACATTCTTTGCATTACAATTGCGTTTAACGCTTCTCCAGGTTTCTTGAATTTCATATTCGTTATAAACTTTGTAATTTTCGGGAACTCTTTAACCATCTTTGATCTACTACAGATAAGATAATGTTCGGTGAATCTTATCTATCCCCCCATCCCATGCAGATAACCCGTCTGATAAGAGGGGGGGGGGGGTCAAGTGCAATTGACCCTCGGAATCGATTGACAGCTTTTGCGGGCAGCGAAACTGACCCTCGTCCGAGGGAACTAACCAAATTTTAGGCCGAAAACAACGGATCTGGTTCCCTAGACGAAAAATCTCAAGAAGAATAAGCAACAATTACTCATCCTGAAAAAAAAAACAATAGAAGGTAGAAGGTGAGAGAATGGTAGCGAAGGGTGACCATACGTCCCGTATTTCCCGGGACAGTTCCGGTATTTTCTGTTTTTTTGGCCGTCCCGACTTTTTGGCAAAAGTGTCCCGGTTTTTCCCCGTATTTTACACGAAGCCTACTTGAATTTTTATTCTCTATTAAAGTCAAAGATTGACATTATTTTTCAACTCAGAAATTATTTTATGATAATTACTACTGTATATGAGAATATTAATCTCCCACATTTGCCATGGTGAACGGTTTTTTTTCGTGGAATACATTTTAATCCACTGCTACTTGTAGTAATGCATCCTTTCCCGCCATTGTGATTTTCCGTAATCTCAACAATATTTGGCAACTTTGCTTGGTTTTGGCGATAATTAGCGATGTCCCGTATTTTACCGTATTTGGAATCCCGATGTCCCGTATTTCTCTAGAAGAAATAGGGTCAGTCTATGGTAGCGTCATCTTTGGCACTCGTCGCTGCAGACACTATCGTCAAAAAGTAACTGTCCTGAAACTTTTCGTGCAGACGGTATACATAGGAACAGCCCATAACTACACTAATATTTCGAAATTATTATTCAGTGACTTCGATTACTTCCTCGAGCGTTCTTATCCCTCTGATGTCATTATAAATAATTATCCAATAAAGCTACAAATCAACAGATTTGTCCAAACACAAAAAAATCAGAAACAAATATTGATTTTTATTCAACAAATTTACATCTAATTTAACGAGAACCAATTTCATTATAATGTCCACAAATCCTCAAAAGCCTTTCATCTCTGAGAGAGCGAAAGGGGGGAAAAATAAAAAGTCATTAATTTAAATATGATTTGAAGGAGAAAATTTTGTTGGAGAAAGAGGGGGAAAAACAAAAATTAAGAGGGAGGGAAAAAAATCGTTTTTCCCCGAAAATTAGTTCCGAAATTTTCCATCTCCTTAGGAGATTGAACGGAATCCTATTTAGAGAAATCCTGCTTGATTGAATCCGGGAGATGAAATCTGGAAGGAAAAAAAAAAAGAAGAAGGAAATAGAATTATTTTATTTATTCGGACGTTAATGAAGTCTATAATAGCTTTAAGGCTGAACGCAATCAAATTTTCGATCACGTGCCCAGGAAATTAGGAAATTTCCAGAAAAGAAATTAAAAAAAACACACAATATTTTCGCGGGAAATTATGTGGACTTGATTAAGGCCGAAGAGCAATAAGCGGTAATTTCGCTTCCAATTGTTACCATTAAAAGCAATAATAATTTTCGAAATTTGTCTCTTCACCACGTCACAAGTTGACTGGAAATTTTCTTTATTTCTTCTGAAGTAAATTTTTTTTTATCGTCATATCAGGCTGAGGAGTGAAGCCTATATAGTGACTGTATTAGCGGTTTTCAGACTGTATAGCGGAATTTTATCGAAAATCCATGCACGTCGGGGCAGGGGTGGTCCTTAACCTTTATCCGCCGCGACCCGAAATCCAACTGCTTAATCAACTTCTCGACCCGTCGGTCTATTTTCAATTTAAAAATTCTTATTAAATATTTCTGATTAACAAACAGTTCATTTCTCGAAATCAGAGAAGCTAGTCTAGGGTGTCTTATCAATTGAGCCAAAGGGGCCTGAGCGCAGGGCCCCTCGATCAAACGGAGGGGGGGAGGGGGCAAATTATTTAAAGCTTTCAGTGCGATTCTGAAATTATCTTTTTTCATTAATTCTGGAATCACTTCTTTCATTAGTTCTGGAATCACTTCTTTCATTAATTCTGGAATCACTTCTTTCATTAGTTCTGGAATCACTCCTTTCATTAGTTCTGGAATCACTTCTTTCATTAGTTCTGGAATCACTGCTTTCATTAATTCTGGAGTCTCTTCTTTCGTTAATTCTTAATTTTCATTTATTCTCGAATTATTATTTCTTTTCATTAATAAGTTCAGTTTTCATTAATTCTGGAATTTTTCTTTCATTAGTTTCAAAATTTTCATCACGCCTGAAATTTATTAATGCTTGTGCAACTCGTTTTCATATATATAAATTTCAACATTCCTGTTCATGCCATAATAATTTCCTGTTATTATCGATGCCGATTTCTCCCAAAAAAGTGCTGTGTATAAAAGCATGGCTCAAGATTGCCCCGAAAATTTCTGGGTCGCAGCGCAGCCCGGGCCGGTAAAATCGTTAAGACGGCTCTGAAACCAATGGCGCAATAAATTTATTTAATTCAGCTATAAGTGGATTCAAACGTACGGCACTACCGCATTCGTATCAAACTTATTACAAATTATCGGTGTTCAGAAAACCTAAGCGGCTCGTCAATGGTAATTCCCAAATCGGTGACCTTAGTTGCATCCGGGATAGTAACACCATTCAACTCGTAAGAGAACCGTGGGTTGTTCGAACCAATGCACTTGCCAACGCTATACGTCATGTTCCATTCATTTGCCCCCATGCTGCATTCCTGTTTAAGTTGCTCTGGAGCAACTCCCTATCGGAGCTGGATAGGGGGGCACGATGATGATGATGATGTCAATTCATATATACATTAGATCAGTCGACTTCATCTTTCCCGCGCGTGGCGGGGCCCCTCTTACAGGGCCGTTTTAAGAGCATCGTGAGCCCCCGAGTACAATGATTTTTCCTGAGGTCCTATCTGACGCAAAATTATTTTTTGCTCCACAATCTATATGCTTAATCTATAAAACCCTCTGCCAGATCTCATTATCACGAGCACCCTCCCCCCTTTCCGAGGCGTGCCCGGTTAGGCCCATGCGTTTAGATGGCGTTGCCCTCTTACTACCGCATCTGTCTCATAAACCATGAAGGAGGCTCTGGACTATTTACAGTACACAGTCAAACCCTCCGTTTAAGGGACAAAATGTTTGGTCCCCATGGGTGCCCGGTATAAAGACATTACGCTGCACCTAATTTTAGGACTAGAAAATGAAAAGAAATGCGATTAATAAATGATTCTCAAAGAGCTTTACCTTCTCTAGAATTCACTTGATTTAGAAGTATCCTCCGTAGTATCCACCGAGTCCGTATCCGACAGGTCCCAGACCACGTACTTTAGCGTCTTCCCTGCTGTCGTATCTGGATCCGTGGGCTCCGATGCCTCCGACGGCTCCGAAACCGGCTCCGTATCCACCACCAAGACCGTAACCGGCTCCGTATCCACCACCAAGCCCGTAACCACCGTAATATCCACCGTAGCCGAGTCCGCCATAACCGAGTCCGAGTCCTCCATAGTATCCGGCTCCGAGTCCGTATCCGTATCCGAATGGCTGTGCCTTACGGAAGTACCTGGAGCTAACTCCGTGACCGTATCCGTGGATGCCACCGTGGTAGGTGACGTCAGCGGTGGCAGCAGCGATGGCGGCCATGGCCAAGACGAGGAGGATCTTGAAAATGAAATTTATGTTCCAAAATTGATTAATTACAAGTTGTACTTCACATATAGAGGAACATGAACCGCGGGCAACAGCCAGGGATTGTTAATTCTTTTTCCAATATTACTACCATTACACACTTTCGAAAATATGATTATCATTGACCACTACTATTATTAACAACCTTATATGAGATTCAAATTTTAAAAATTTCTAAATTTAAAATTTAATTTTAAATAGGATTGAGTCAATCAAATCTCAACCTTTTGCTTCATTTCATGAGCCGAACAATATAATTTATTTCGAATCAATTTCTATTCAATTACATTGATGTCATGGTATTTTATCATTCGCGCAAGCTGTTTTTAATGAATTTCCTTTTGAAAATTTACACTAAAATTAATATCTAAAATATGTAAAACTTTATATCAGCATAGACTAGCACATACAATCAAGAACATGTGTAAAAACATTTGAAATAAATCAATAATTATAAATAGAATTTTTAATGATATCTCTATAAGGCCGGTATTACACTATAAAAGTTTGATAAAAGTCCTTTTATAAAACTTGAAAAATGCATCCAATAAAGTCACCGATTGCATTTTCTAGAATGTAACCAATAACCTTATTGGTTAGATTTTTCAAGTTTTATAAAAGGGAATTTTATCAAACTTTTACAGTGTAGTACCGGCCTTAGAGGAATAGGTTACCATATAATTCACCCATGTTAAAAGGTATGAGACCCCCTCTTAAAACTCAAGCTTTAATACTTACAGCTGACTTGATCATTGTTGCAAGTAGATGTATTTGAGACTCGACTGTTGTTCTCAAACTGCCTCAACTAGGAAAACGTCCGACATTTTATACTCCCGGAGAACCAATCAGAAAACTAGTTACAAAGAAAAAATCCGCACCAACGGAGAATTATTGTGACATGTTTTTTCCCATGTTTCATTTACCATTGTTACGCTCTTTTGGCTCCTTGACCTTGGTTAATTTCGGTTATGGTATAACTTTCACTTTCCTTTCTTCGGTAGACACCATCAGAGCGTATCTAATACCGACAAGTTGCCGGTAAGGCATATAATTGACCTTAAAAACGGGCAATGGAAGGAATCCAAGCTACGCCGTTTTGTTTTCTTTGAAATATTTGGGTATTTATAATTACTCTTGCGCATTGGGACAAGCAACAAACACTTGTTGAACTCTGGTCATGGAGATCAATAATGACATACTTTTTTTTTTTCTCCTGCTGTTTGTTTGACCTTCATTGTTTTGGTTAGTTCTCATATCCATGGGCATATCCCCATATCCATGACCATGTGACTGGTCATGGATTGAAATATTCAAATTTGGGATTTTTTTTTATAAATTATATTCAAATTGGATTCATTTTGGGAATGGAATTTCTAAGAAAAGTGTCATTTTTAATTGTGTGTGTCTAGTTCCACTCGGAATGGCTAATTATTCTCCATAATTGTTACGCATTGTCAACAATGTGGCTATGGTTACCCGTTATTACGAGAGTGACTGCTATTATGCGTGGTTAAGGATATGGCACTGAATATTGTGCATTATTTTCAAGAATATTATTCTTAAAGATATTGTTATTAAAAATATCTCTGTGATAGTAGATAGTGTTAAGGATGATATTACCAATAATTCATGATAATGCATAATGTCAAGAAAATTTTTTTTTCAACATCGTGTGATAGTTGATAGTGTTAAGAATAATATTCTCAACAATGTGTGATGGGAAGATGATTTTAACAAGAATATTCTCAACAGTGCTGGGTGGTAGATAATGTAAAAACTTATATTCTCAACAATGAAATGGCAGTAGATATTGTAATGTAAATAATGTGTGTCAGTAGATAACGTTTTAAGTAATATTCTCAACAATACGTGTAGTAAATAATGTTGGAGTGATATTCTCAACTGTTTAAGAGGATAGATATTTTTAATAATAGTATTTCAAGCAACATTTCGATAGTCGAATTTAATATTCCCAACAATGTGTCATATTAGATATTTTTGATAATAATATTTTCCAACAATGCCCAATAGTAACATAACATAACATAATTTATTTGTCCCCAGTCAATTTCAATAATGCTATACAAATTAGAGTTTACAATTAAATTACATATTTACAATATTTGACAGAAAATGCAAAGAGAAAGAAAAAAATGTTTGAATGGACACGGTAGAAAATAGTTAATTCATAATATGGTGAAGAAAGCTGGGACAGGGAAGAGAGCAATAGCTAAAAGCTAGTAAAATGATCTCGACCCTATGACATCTTTGCTCTTGCGATACACGTAAATCTTCTTATTTCTTTTGACCTGAAAGAAAGATAAAAAGAACGAAGTATATCGGACAAATAGGTGCAAATATATTTATTTATTAAATAAAAAATGAATTATGGCAACCCAAAGCTAATGTAAGAGAATTTCATTCTACGCGTTTTTTTTTTTTTTCACTTTAATTCAATGGCAAATTTTTAAATAATACAGAGAAAAAGCTAGACAAAAATAACAATTAAAATAAATAGCATCTTCACTTGATGTTAACGATCCATATAACCAAATCGAATTATTGTTTCACTTAAATTTACCTGTCGGAATTATTTATTATTTGATATAGAAAATTTGATATCAGGATAAATTAATTTTTCATTGCGTAATATTTGTTTAAATTTCATTCAATGTCTTCCCAATCATTAATTTGTTAATGTGACATTGCTATTGTGGTACTTTGCTAACCACAGTTAATGAAAAAGAAGGAAAATTGCTTTCACCAACAAAGGAGTTTATCTCAGTTTCTGTGAAAAGTTCATAATTGTTTGTATAATTAGTTCAGAAGAAGGAGCCAGCAAAAAGAATTGATTTTTTAAGAAAGACCAAGCAAGTCACTTTACAAGGGTCATTGATGGGGGGGGGGGGATATAAAAAAAGTATGGATAAAGTAGAGGTGCTGATAAGGACACGAATGGGAGACCCCATGCCGATTACAAAATCCGGTAATGTCCCTTCAACAGTTTGGTTATGGAGAACAGGTGTTTGAAAAAAAGAAAGAAAAAAAACCAGAATGTATAAAGGGAGAAACATTTACAAAGATTACAAACACATTACAAAGATTGGATTAAAAAAGAAAATAGTTTTTGGCGAGAGGAGAGGGAGGGGGTGAAGGAAAAGAAAACCTCTTATCAGTGATAACAAGTGCTTTTGTACATATGTACAGACGAGCACGCGCGAACTGTTCATTCCAAGGGATTTTCATCCAGAAGATGGTTAAATACAGTCATTTTGAACACTGCTAAGGATTTATTTAGTACAATGTGATGTGATGGAAAACAGTAGATAACATTAAAAATAGTGTTCTCAACAATATGTAATTCTATATAATGTTGAAATTTTCCAGATGATTGTTTACGAGGTGCATGTACGGCTTAGTAATATAGTATAAAATGCTGTAAATGATATGCTCAACAATGTGCAAGCAATAGGAGATATTGTTGAGAGTGATATTCTCAACAGTGTGTGATAGATGATGTTAAGAATAAATATTCTCAACAATGTACGACAGTAGATGATATTAATGTTAGTACTTTCAATAACACGTGATACTAGAATAATGCTAAGAATATTATTCTCAACAATGAGTGATAGTAGATATAGCTAATAGTATAACATTGTTATAATAATATGCACTAATAGAATGTTGTTAAGAAAAATATTCTCGAACAATTTACTATAGTAGATGTTGTTAATAATAGCATTCTAAATAACATCGAATAGTAGATAATGTTAATAATAGTATTCTCAACAATGTGCGATAGTAAATATAGTGTTAAAAATGATATTCTCAACAATTTATGACAGTGGAATGTGATATTCTAAACTATGTGCGAGCGACGACAAATTATGTTGAGAGTGATATTCTCAACACTGTATGATAATGGAATTTGGTATTCTGTTATCATGGGGCTCAATAATGTCATACTTTTTTTTACTTGTTTGGAATCCATTGTTTTTATCAACTGTTATATTTCAACTGGATTGATCTCGGAATGGAATTTCTATACGAAAAATCATTTTGGAACTATGAATATAGTTTCACTCATAACAGAATATTGTTTTTAACAATTATGCATTGTTAACAACATGTCTACTATTGTTAAAGATATGGTTACTGCTGCTCATTGTTAGGAGTCTGACTGCTATTATGCGTAGTTAAGGACATACTGTACCCGATGTTTAAAAATTATTAAGAATAATGTTCGCAACAATGCGTGATTTTTGATAATGTTAAGAATGCTATTCTATCTCAACAACGAACGACGGTATATGATGATAAGAATAATATTCTCACAAATGTTCACAGTAGGATCTGGTTTCTCAACAATGTGCGATAATGTTAACAACAGTATTATCAACAATTTGTGATCATAATATAATGTGAAGAACAATCTCAAAAATGTGTCATAGTAGATATTGTGAATAATAATAATATACAAAATTTTTGAGGATATCGTTAAGAATGATATTCTCAACAATGCGTGTTAGTAGATAATGTTAATAATAGTATTCTTAACAATGCGCGATAGTATATAATGATAATATCAGTATTCTCAGAAATGTGATAGTAGATAGTGTCAAATATATTATTCTCCAAAATGCGCAAAAGTAGAATGTGATATTCTCAACACATTGCGATAGTATATAACGTTAAGAATGATGTTCTCAACAATGTGTGATAGTAGATAATGTATTAGCATAACATTGTTCTCAACAATACCTGAGAGCAAATAATGTTAAGAATAATCTCAATACTACATGATAATTAAATATATTTTAGAGAAAAACATTCTGAAAATGCTTGATAATAGACATATCTTTTAAGAATGAAATTTTTGACAATGTGCGAGAGTAGATATTTTGAAAAATGCCATTGTTGACAATGTGTGAAGGTGAATAATGTTAAAAACGATATTGTCAACAAGGTATAATAGTTGACAGCGTTAAGATGATATTCTCAACAATGTGTGACGGTTGATAATGTCAAGAACATGTTTTCAACTATGCTGATAGTGGATAAAGAATTTAAATAATTTTATTCTCTCAACCATGTGGAAGTGTCGATAATGTCAAGAAAAATATTCTCAACAATGTGTGATGGTAGATAATAGCATTCTAAAAAGGTGTTTCTTAACCTTTTTTGGCCAATGTCCCCTTTGAACCCACATTTTATTTTCTGGTGGGCCCCTTGTCATATCCAGGGGGCCCCACCCTCATCCAGGAAAGAAAATCCTTCTTACATACTAAATTAAAATAAACGGAATTTATAATCAATAAATGAGGTTGATATCTGGACACATGGGCCAGGCAAGGATCGGGAGGGGGGGGGGGAGTCGATAGGATGGGGGGGGGGGCAATCACCCCTCCCAGGAACCGTTTTGTATGGGGAAAATTGGTCTGTCCTGTAAAATACGGGAAGATTAAATGACATAAATCGGCTCTCCCCTACATTAGACTCTGGATTCGCGCCTACCATGGGCTACAATTCAGTGGGTTTACTTCTTGGAGGGAGGGAGGGTGGAGGGGTCACGTCATCTCAACATCATCGGTCCCCGAAGTTCTGGGGACCCATATACAGCTGGAAGTAACTACTTATATATTTATATTTTTATTTCGTCCCCCTTCATCAGAGTGCTATGAAAAGTGACATGTCGAAGCACCAGCTTACTGACGAATTTTACAAAGCAACAAAAAACAAATGTGATTCATCAAGTGCCCCCAGAAAAATTCCCCGTGAGGGTCCCCATACTGGAACCCAGTTGAACCTCGAAAGATTTTCACTTGTATTCATTTCACCAACAAATAAATTCCAGGTTCCCCCAAGCAAGGACCCGGGACCAATTCGCAGAATTTTAGATTCCGATTCATCCAGGGCTCCGAAAATGAAACCTGTCAACTTTTCCACATGGAATTCCTTGTCTTACGTCGGGACGAGATTCCTCGTGTTATTTATTTGATATTCCGATTCCTTATTATTAAACTTCATTTCTTTGGATTGTTATTGCATCCATAATATGAAATAGCTTTCAAATATTGGAATCATCAAACATTGGTGGGTTCTGTGCGGTTCTCCTTTCCTGGGAGGCGATCTACCTGGCTGAACATGTCTGCCTACCAACTTGTATGCTTATTCTTGAAATTTTTAATCAGATTTAATTTTCATGAACCCCCCAAACTCTGCACTTGAGACTCCCGGGCTGTGCGTGGTTGGGCTCATGGACTTCTTTAGCGTTGAGAAATTGAAATGGATTATGGTTGTTATGGCGAAACTAATATTTGGAAAAGAAAGTGATTTGACTCCTCCGGAAATCGAACCCGGGCCCCTCACTTTTCTTTCTAAATATTAATTTCGGCATAACATCCAAAATATTCAATTTATCCGTATATTTCGGGACGAAAAATACCATCTCTTAATACCAAAACGCCAACTGGGGCGAAAATTGCTGTAGTTGAAGGAGGCTAAAACGTCTCCACTCAGCGTTTCACGCTACTAATGCGTGTTTTAAGGAACTGAAAAGCGTGTCTCTGGTGTATTCATATTTGCCCGGTATGCAAGGGGACCCGGTTTCGATTCCCGTAGGAGACAAATCACGTTTCTTACCAAATATTAGTTTTGGAATTTAACATCCAGAAAATTCAATTTCTTAATACATTTCGAGCCGAAAAAATGCAATGTCTTCCTCAGCGTTCTTGGGTAGAGAGTTAGAGGGATTTCACGCACGCCATGCTCTAACACTTTTTCTTATATATTGCATGTCTTTAACGTTTATTTTTTTCGGCATAATCTGACCACCACCACTAATTTCTTTCATTATTAACTTCTGGAGTAACTCGCTGAAATCCCTAACACAGGGTTCCCACTCGTCATACTTTTCCTACTTTTTCCCTACTTTTTTTACCAAATCCTACCAAAAAATTCGTGTAATTGGTTCGAATTCAACAGGGAAGTCATCGATACATTGCAAAATGTTACAAATGTTGTAGATTGTAATTAATGATTCTGTAAAAGCAGTAATTGTATCGTTTTCAAGGTTATTTGGAGGGTATATGTGGACCATTTGGTTTATTAATTTTTCATTTGCTTAGTTTGAGGGTTCAACAAGTATAGTAGTCATTAAAAACTTCTGTCTGGATAGAAAAAAATTTGTATTTAACACTTCATGGTCTTGGACAGTAACTAACATTCATCATTCAAAATTATGGAACAAATAGGTGAAACAACGGTTTGCATTACAAAGCAGTTGGATACATAGGCCTGTTCTAGGTTTGGTGATTCTAATGCTGCTCAATAGCATTCAATTGTGATTCTGCATTTTTTAAGCATCAAAAGGCATAAACGATATTTACAATATTCCAAATGAAAGTGCTTCATTTGTCAAAAATGATTACACTGGTATCGAATAGTAAAATGTAAACAAATCCCTATTTAAACAAAAAAAAAGAGATGGACAGTGAAACTATCTACTTCACCAAACAGCAACTCTGGCCCTATCGCGATATTGCAATTTACTGCCATTAATGAGATGGGCTGGAAATGAAAGTGCTGTCTACTGATGGTCGCCTCAAGCTCGTTTTATAGAGGGAAAACATCTTATCTATATCCTTCCTCGCGTTTGAACCCGGAACCGACGGTGGTAAACGAGCATCTTACCACCACGCCATTACAGAGCTATTGAAGCTATCTGGTTCAACTTGACTTATTTATATCGGACCATGTGATTAACACATTTTGCACTGTGCTTTTAAAAGTAGTCTCCAAATCAGAGTCATTCTTTTAAAAAAAAAAATATGTGCATTGTCGAAGAAAGTTGGCAGACTGTGCACTTTGGTAAACTCCAAAAAAAAAGTAATATATATTGTGAGGAGAGACAGAAAATAACTATCTGTGGTTGGTAGTACACTGTTTTGGCCAAAAAACGGTTTCTGTAACCAAATTATTAGTCGTTTTGCCTTGGCTTGAGTCAATCTTATAGGATAATGAAATAGTGCAATGGAAAAAAAATTTAGGGAATTTTTGTTTCATTATGGTATGATTATGTTGTCTAAGGAGGGTGACTTCCTCAGTCCTACTTTTTTAAGCCTGTTTTTTCCTGATTTTTCTAATTTTTTCAGTGGAAGCCCTGCTAACAGCTTACCAGCTTTCAGTTTCGCATTGTTAGAAATGATGTTCGAATTCTTCTCAGGCTCGTGATTATGGTTTGAACACAATTTCAAAAATACCGTCAAATTTTCTTCCCAATACATTCTTTGCATTACAATTGCGTTTAACGCTTCTCCAGGTTTCTTGAATTTCATATTCGTTATAAACTTTGTAATTTTCGGGAACTCTTTAACCATCTTTGATCTACTACAGATAAGATAATGTTCGGTGAATCTTATCTATCCCCCCATCCCATGCAGATAACCCGTCTGATAAGAGGGGGGGGGGGTCAAGTGCAATTGACCCTCGGAATCGATTGACAGCTTTTGCGGGCAGCGAAACTGACCCTCGTCCGAGGGAACTAACCAAATTTTAGGCCGAAAACAACGGATCTGGTTCCCTAGACGAAAAATCTCAAGAAGAATAAGCAACAATTACTCATCCTGAAAAAAAAAACAATAGAAGGTAGAAGGTGAGAGAATGGTAGCGAAGGGTGACCATACGTCCCGTATTTCCCGGGACAGTTCCGGTATTTTCTGTTTTTTTGGCCGTCCCGACTTTTTGGCAAAAGTGTCCCGGTTTTTCCCCGTATTTTACACGAAGCCTACTTGAATTTTTATTCTCTATTAAAGTCAAAGATTGACATTATTTTTCAACTCAGAAATTATTTTATGATAATTACTACTGTATATGAGAATATTAATCTCCCACATTTGCCATGGTGAACGGTTTTTTTTCGTGGAATACATTTTAATCCACTGCTACTTGTAGTAATGCATCCTTTCCCGCCATTGTGATTTTCCGTAATCTCAACAATATTTGGCAACTTTGCTTGGTTTTGGCGATAATTAGCGATGTCCCGTATTTTACCGTATTTGGAATCCCGATGTCCCGTATTTCTCTAGAAGAAATAGGGTCAGTCTATGGTAGCGTCATCTTTGGCACTCGTCGCTGCAGACACTATCGTCAAAAAGTAACTGTCCTGAAACTTTTCGTGCAGACGGTATACATAGGAACAGCCCATAACTACACTAATATTTCGAAATTATTATTCAGTGACTTCGATTACTTCCTCGAGCGTTCTTATCCCTCTGATGTCATTATAAATAATTATCCAATAAAGCTACAAATCAACAGATTTGTCCAAACACAAAAAAATCAGAAACAAATATTGATTTTTATTCAACAAATTTACATCTAATTTAACGAGAACCAATTTCATTATAATGTCCACAAATCCTCAAAAGCCTTTCATCTCTGAGAGAGCGAAAGGGGGGAAAAATAAAAAGTCATTAATTTAAATATGATTTGAAGGAGAAAATTTTGTTGGAGAAAGAGGGGGAAAAACAAAAATTAAGAGGGAGGGAAAAAAATCGTTTTTCCCCGAAAATTAGTTCCGAAATTTTCCATCTCCTTAGGAGATTGAACGGAATCCTATTTAGAGAAATCCTGCTTGATTGAATCCGGGAGATGAAATCTGGAAGGAAAAAAAAAAAGAAGAAGGAAATAGAATTATTTTATTTATTCGGACGTTAATGAAGTCTATAATAGCTTTAAGGCTGAACGCAATCAAATTTTCGATCACGTGCCCAGGAAATTAGGAAATTTCCAGAAAAGAAATTAAAAAAAACACACAATATTTTCGCGGGAAATTATGTGGACTTGATTAAGGCCGAAGAGCAATAAGCGGTAATTTCGCTTCCAATTGTTACCATTAAAAGCAATAATAATTTTCGAAATTTGTCTCTTCACCACGTCACAAGTTGACTGGAAATTTTCTTTATTTCTTCTGAAGTAAATTTTTTTTTATCGTCATATCAGGCTGAGGAGTGAAGCCTATATAGTGACTGTATTAGCGGTTTTCAGACTGTATAGCGGAATTTTATCGAAAATCCATGCACGTCGGGGCAGGGGTGGTCCTTAACCTTTATCCGCCGCGACCCGAAATCCAACTGCTTAATCAACTTCTCGACCCGTCGGTCTATTTTCAATTTAAAAATTCTTATTAAATATTTCTGATTAACAAACAGTTCATTTCTCGAAATCAGAGAAGCTAGTCTAGGGTGTCTTATCAATTGAGCCAAAGGGGCCTGAGCGCAGGGCCCCTCGATCAAACGGAGGGGGGGAGGGGGCAAATTATTTAAAGCTTTCAGTGCGATTCTGAAATTATCTTTTTTCATTAATTCTGGAATCACTTCTTTCATTAGTTCTGGAATCACTTCTTTCATTAATTCTGGAATCACTTCTTTCATTAGTTCTGGAATCACTCCTTTCATTAGTTCTGGAATCACTTCTTTCATTAGTTCTGGAATCACTGCTTTCATTAATTCTGGAGTCTCTTCTTTCGTTAATTCTTAATTTTCATTTATTCTCGAATTATTATTTCTTTTCATTAATAAGTTCAGTTTTCATTAATTCTGGAATTTTTCTTTCATTAGTTTCAAAATTTTCATCACGCCTGAAATTTATTAATGCTTGTGCAACTCGTTTTCATATATATAAATTTCAACATTCCTGTTCATGCCATAATAATTTCCTGTTATTATCGATGCCGATTTCTCCCAAAAAAGTGCTGTGTATAAAAGCATGGCTCAAGATTGCCCCGAAAATTTCTGGGTCGCAGCGCAGCCCGGGCCGGTAAAATCGTTAAGACGGCTCTGAAACCAATGGCGCAATAAATTTATTTAATTCAGCTATAAGTGGATTCAAACGTACGGCACTACCGCATTCGTATCAAACTTATTACAAATTATCGGTGTTCAGAAAACCTAAGCGGCTCGTCAATGGTAATTCCCAAATCGGTGACCTTAGTTGCATCCGGGATAGTAACACCATTCAACTCGTAAGAGAACCGTGGGTTGTTCGAACCAATGCACTTGCCAACGCTATACGTCATGTTCCATTCATTTGCCCCCATGCTGCATTCCTGTTTAAGTTGCTCTGGAGCAACTCCCTATCGGAGCTGGATAGGGGGGCACGATGATGATGATGATGTCAATTCATATATACATTAGATCAGTCGACTTCATCTTTCCCGCGCGTGGCGGGGCCCCTCTTACAGGGCCGTTTTAAGAGCATCGTGAGCCCCCGAGTACAATGATTTTTCCTGAGGTCCTATCTGACGCAAAATTATTTTTTGCTCCACAATCTATATGCTTAATCTATAAAACCCTCTGCCAGATCTCATTATCACGAGCACCCTCCCCCCTTTCCGAGGCGTGCCCGGTTAGGCCCATGCGTTTAGATGGCGTTGCCCTCTTACTACCGCATCTGTCTCATAAACCATGAAGGAGGCTCTGGACTATTTACAGTACACAGTCAAACCCTCCGTTTAAGGGACAAAATGTTTGGTCCCCATGGGTGCCCGGTATAAAGACATTACGCTGCACCTAATTTTAGGACTAGAAAATGAAAAGAAATGCGATTAATAAATGATTCTCAAAGAGCTTTACCTTCTCTAGAATTCACTTGATTTAGAAGTATCCTCCGTAGTATCCACCGAGTCCGTATCCGACAGGTCCCAGACCACGTACTTTAGCGTCTTCCCTGCTGTCGTATCTGGATCCGTGGGCTCCGATGCCTCCGACGGCTCCGAAACCGGCTCCGTATCCACCACCAAGACCGTAACCGGCTCCGTATCCACCACCAAGCCCGTAACCACCGTAATATCCACCGTAGCCGAGTCCGCCATAACCGAGTCCGAGTCCTCCATAGTATCCGGCTCCGAGTCCGTATCCGTATCCGAATGGCTGTGCCTTACGGAAGTACCTGGAGCTAACTCCGTGACCGTATCCGTGGATGCCACCGTGGTAGGTGACGTCAGCGGTGGCAGCAGCGATGGCGGCCATGGCCAAGACGAGGAGGATCTTGAAAATGAAATTTATGTTCCAAAATTGATTAATTACAAGTTGTACTTCACATATAGAGGAACATGAACCGCGGGCAACAGCCAGGGATTGTTAATTCTTTTTCCAATATTACTACCATTACACACTTTCGAAAATATGATTATCATTGACCACTACTATTATTAACAACCTTATATGAGATTCAAATTTTAAAAATTTCTAAATTTAAAATTTAATTTTAAATAGGATTGAGTCAATCAAATCTCAACCTTTTGCTTCATTTCATGAGCCGAACAATATAATTTATTTCGAATCAATTTCTATTCAATTACATTGATGTCATGGTATTTTATCATTCGCGCAAGCTGTTTTTAATGAATTTCCTTTTGAAAATTTACACTAAAATTAATATCTAAAATATGTAAAACTTTATATCAGCATAGACTAGCACATACAATCAAGAACATGTGTAAAAACATTTGAAATAAATCAATAATTATAAATAGAATTTTTAATGATATCTCTATAAGGCCGGTATTACACTATAAAAGTTTGATAAAAGTCCTTTTATAAAACTTGAAAAATGCATCCAATAAAGTCACCGATTGCATTTTCTAGAATGTAACCAATAACCTTATTGGTTAGATTTTTCAAGTTTTATAAAAGGGAATTTTATCAAACTTTTACAGTGTAGTACCGGCCTTAGAGGAATAGGTTACCATATAATTCACCCATGTTAAAAGGTATGAGACCCCCTCTTAAAACTCAAGCTTTAATACTTACAGCTGACTTGATCATTGTTGCAAGTAGATGTATTTGAGACTCGACTGTTGTTCTCAAACTGCCTCAACTAGGAAAACGTCCGACATTTTATACTCCCGGAGAACCAATCAGAAAACTAGTTACAAAGAAAAAATCCGCACCAACGGAGAATTATTGTGACATGTTTTTTCCCATGTTTCATTTACCATTGTTACGCTCTTTTGGCTCCTTGACCTTGGTTAATTTCGGTTATGGTATAACTTTCACTTTCCTTTCTTCGGTAGACACCATCAGAGCGTATCTAATACCGACAAGTTGCCGGTAAGGCATATAATTGACCTTAAAAACGGGCAATGGAAGGAATCCAAGCTACGCCGTTTTGTTTTCTTTGAAATATTTGGGTATTTATAATTACTCTTGCGCATTGGGACAAGCAACAAACACTTGTTGAACTCTGGTCATGGAGATCAATAATGACATACTTTTTTTTTTTCTCCTGCTGTTTGTTTGACCTTCATTGTTTTGGTTAGTTCTCATATCCATGGGCATATCCCCATATCCATGACCATGTGACTGGTCATGGATTGAAATATTCAAATTTGGGATTTTTTTTTATAAATTATATTCAAATTGGATTCATTTTGGGAATGGAATTTCTAAGAAAAGTGTCATTTTTAATTGTGTGTGTCTAGTTCCACTCGGAATGGCTAATTATTCTCCATAATTGTTACGCATTGTCAACAATGTGGCTATGGTTACCCGTTATTACGAGAGTGACTGCTATTATGCGTGGTTAAGGATATGGCACTGAATATTGTGCATTATTTTCAAGAATATTATTCTTAAAGATATTGTTATTAAAAATATCTCTGTGATAGTAGATAGTGTTAAGGATGATATTACCAATAATTCATGATAATGCATAATGTCAAGAAAATTTTTTTTTCAACATCGTGTGATAGTTGATAGTGTTAAGAATAATATTCTCAACAATGTGTGATGGGAAGATGATTTTAACAAGAATATTCTCAACAGTGCTGGGTGGTAGATAATGTAAAAACTTATATTCTCAACAATGAAATGGCAGTAGATATTGTAATGTAAATAATGTGTGTCAGTAGATAACGTTTTAAGTAATATTCTCAACAATACGTGTAGTAAATAATGTTGGAGTGATATTCTCAACTGTTTAAGAGGATAGATATTTTTAATAATAGTATTTCAAGCAACATTTCGATAGTCGAATTTAATATTCCCAACAATGTGTCATATTAGATATTTTTGATAATAATATTTTCCAACAATGCCCAATAGTAACATAACATAACATAATTTATTTGTCCCCAGTCAATTTCAATAATGCTATACAAATTAGAGTTTACAATTAAATTACATATTTACAATATTTGACAGAAAATGCAAAGAGAAAGAAAAAAATGTTTGAATGGACACGGTAGAAAATAGTTAATTCATAATATGGTGAAGAAAGCTGGGACAGGGAAGAGAGCAATAGCTAAAAGCTAGTAAAATGATCTCGACCCTATGACATCTTTGCTCTTGCGATACACGTAAATCTTCTTATTTCTTTTGACCTGAAAGAAAGATAAAAAGAACGAAGTATATCGGACAAATAGGTGCAAATATATTTATTTATTAAATAAAAAATGAATTATGGCAACCCAAAGCTAATGTAAGAGAATTTCATTCTACGCGTTTTTTTTTTTTTTCACTTTAATTCAATGGCAAATTTTTAAATAATACAGAGAAAAAGCTAGACAAAAATAACAATTAAAATAAATAGCATCTTCACTTGATGTTAACGATCCATATAACCAAATCGAATTATTGTTTCACTTAAATTTACCTGTCGGAATTATTTATTATTTGATATAGAAAATTTGATATCAGGATAAATTAATTTTTCATTGCGTAATATTTGTTTAAATTTCATTCAATGTCTTCCCAATCATTAATTTGTTAATGTGACATTGCTATTGTGGTACTTTGCTAACCACAGTTAATGAAAAAGAAGGAAAATTGCTTTCACCAACAAAGGAGTTTATCTCAGTTTCTGTGAAAAGTTCATAATTGTTTGTATAATTAGTTCAGAAGAAGGAGCCAGCAAAAAGAATTGATTTTTTAAGAAAGACCAAGCAAGTCACTTTACAAGGGTCATTGATGGGGGGGGGGGATATAAAAAAAGTATGGATAAAGTAGAGGTGCTGATAAGGACACGAATGGGAGACCCCATGCCGATTACAAAATCCGGTAATGTCCCTTCAACAGTTTGGTTATGGAGAACAGGTGTTTGAAAAAAAGAAAGAAAAAAAACCAGAATGTATAAAGGGAGAAACATTTACAAAGATTACAAACACATTACAAAGATTGGATTAAAAAAGAAAATAGTTTTTGGCGAGAGGAGAGGGAGGGGGTGAAGGAAAAGAAAACCTCTTATCAGTGATAACAAGTGCTTTTGTACATATGTACAGACGAGCACGCGCGAACTGTTCATTCCAAGGGATTTTCATCCAGAAGATGGTTAAATACAGTCATTTTGAACACTGCTAAGGATTTATTTAGTACAATGTGATGTGATGGAAAACAGTAGATAACATTAAAAATAGTGTTCTCAACAATATGTAATTCTATATAATGTTGAAATTTTCCAGATGATTGTTTACGAGGTGCATGTACGGCTTAGTAATATAGTATAAAATGCTGTAAATGATATGCTCAACAATGTGCAAGCAATAGGAGATATTGTTGAGAGTGATATTCTCAACAGTGTGTGATAGATGATGTTAAGAATAAATATTCTCAACAATGTACGACAGTAGATGATATTAATGTTAGTACTTTCAATAACACGTGATACTAGAATAATGCTAAGAATATTATTCTCAACAATGAGTGATAGTAGATATAGCTAATAGTATAACATTGTTATAATAATATGCACTAATAGAATGTTGTTAAGAAAAATATTCTCGAACAATTTACTATAGTAGATGTTGTTAATAATAGCATTCTAAATAACATCGAATAGTAGATAATGTTAATAATAGTATTCTCAACAATGTGCGATAGTAAATATAGTGTTAAAAATGATATTCTCAACAATTTATGACAGTGGAATGTGATATTCTAAACTATGTGCGAGCGACGACAAATTATGTTGAGAGTGATATTCTCAACACTGTACGATAATGGAATTTGGAATTCTGTTATCATGGGGCTCAATAATGTCATACTTTTTTTTACTTGTTTGGAATCCATTGTTTTTATCAACTGTTATATTTCAACTGGATTGATCTCGGAATGGAATTTCTATACGAAAAATCATTTTGGAACTATGAATATAGTTTCGCTCATAACAGAATATTGTTTTTAACAATTATGCATTGTTAACAACATGTCTACTATTGTTAAAGATATGGTTACTGCTGCTCATTGTTAGGAGTGTGACTGCTATTATGCGTAGTTAAGGACATACTGTACCCGATGTTTAAAAATTATTAAGAATAATGTTCGCAACAATGCGTGATTTTTGATAATGTTAAGAATGCTATTCTATCTCAACAACGAACGACGGTATATGATGATAAGAATAATATTCTCACAAATGTTCACAGTAGGATCTGGTTTCTCAACAATGTGCGATAATGTTAACAACAGTATTATCAACAATTTGTGATTATAATATAATGTGAAGAACAATCTCAAAAATGTGTCATAGTAGATATTGTGAATAATAATAATATACAAAATTTTTGAGGATATCGTTAAGAATGATATTCTCAACAATGCGTGTTAGTAGATAATGTTAATAATAGTATTCTTAACAATGCGCGATAGTATATAATGATAATATCAGTATTCTCAGAAATGTGATAGTAGATAGTGTCAAATATATTATTCTCCAAAATGCGCAAAAGTAGAATGTGATATTCTCAACACATTGCGATAGTATATAACGTTAAGAATGATGTTCTCAACAATGTGTGATAGTAGATAATGTATTAGCATAACATTGTTCTCAACAATACCTGAGAGCAAATAATGTTAAGAATAATCTCAATACTACATGATAATTAAATATATTTTAGAGAAAAACATTCTGAAAATGCTTGATAATAGACATATCTTTTAAGAATGAAATTTTTGACAATGTGCGAGAGTAGATATTTTGAAAAATGCCATTGTTGACAATGTGTGAAGGTGAATAATGTTAAAAACGATATTGTCAACAAGGTATAATAGTTGACAGCGTTAAGATGATATTCTCAACAATGTGTGACGGTTGATAATGTCAAGAACATGTTTTCAACTATGCTGATAGTGGATAAAGAATTTAAATAATTTTATTCTCTCAACAATGTGGAAGTGTCGATAATGTCAAGAAAAATATTCTCAACAATGTGTGATGGTAGATAATAGCATTCTAAAAAGGTGTTTCTTAACCTTTTTTGGCCAATGTCCCCTTTGAACCACATTTTATTTTCTGGTGGGCCCCTTGTCATATCCAGGGGGCCCCACCCTCATCCAGGAAAGAAAATCCTTCTTACATACTAAATTAAAATAAACGGAATTTATAATCAATAAATGAGGTTGATATCTGGACACATGGGCCAGGCAAGGATCGGGAGGGGGGGGGGTCGATAGGATGGGGGGGGGGGCAATCAGCCCTCCCAGGAACCGTTTTGTATGGGGAAAATTGGTCTGTCCTGTAAAATACGGGAAGATAAAATGACATAAATCCCCTACATTAGACTCTGGATTCGCGCCTACCATGGGCTACAATTCAGTGGGCTTACTTCTTGGAGGGAGGGAGGGTGGAGGGGTTACGTCATCTCAACATCATCGGTCCCCGAAGTTCTGGGGGCCCCATATACAGCTGGAAGTAACTACTTATATATTTATATTAGGGAGGCTCTGCCCCCCCCCCATCTTCACAGCATATCTTGTTTACTTCGTCCCCCTTCATCGGAGTGTTATGAAAAGTGACATGTCAAAACTCCAGCTTACTGACGAATTTTACAACAAAAAACAAATGTGATTCATCAAGTGCCCCCCAGAAAACTTCCCCATGAGCGTCCCCACACTAGAGACTGGAGCCCAGTTGAACCTCGAAAGATTTTCACTTATATTCATTTCACCAACAAATAAATTCCAGGTTCCCCCACGCAAGGATCCGGGACCAATTCGCAAAATTTTAGATTCCAATTCATCCAGGGCTCCGAAAATGAAACCTGTCAACTTTTCCACATGGGGGCCCCCAACCTGGAAGCTTGTCGGACATCCACTCTGTGAGGAAACACGAAGAATTTTCATTTGTATTCATTTTAACAAATAATAAAATCCAGGGCCCCTAACCAATTTCCCGGAACTGAGTTCGCATAATTTTAGTATGGCTCCAAACTGGCTTTATCTCGGGATACAGATGTTGCAAATTTTACAATGTTAAACAACAAAAAACAATGAGATTCATCCATTATTGGACATCCCTCCCCCCCCCCCCCATGAGGGCTCCGAAAAATTTTCACTTATATTCCATTTATCAACAAATAAATTCCAGGGGCCCCAATCCAGGAGGACCCGGGACCCAATTCGCATAATTTTAGATTGAAATTCATCCAGGGCCCAAAATGAAACCTTCCACATGGGACCCCGACATGGAAGCTTGTCGGACATCCCCTCTGCGAGGGCCACGAAAAATTTTCATTTGTATTCATTTCAACAACGAATAAAATCCATGGCCACCCAATCGAGGAGCCGGGACCCAATTCGTGGATTTTTATTGGGCCCTAGACTGTGTGTGTGTGTGTATATATATATATATATATATATCTTGTACTTCCACTATCGCAAAATTCTCAATGTTAAAGTAGCAAGAAAACAATGAGATCCGTCAAAATCCCCTGGAAATGAAACCTTTTAACTTCCCCATGAAGGTTATACACTATATGCAATGCGCCACGCCCTGGGTACCCTGCCCCGATGTGTTGCGAGCACTGGTATTGTTATTTAACTGGTAAGCTTATTACTCTTCCTACTATTTATTACTACTTATTACTAGAGTAGTAATAAGCTTCACACGCATTGGCTTGAGAATCCATGTTCGTTTGATTATATAGCATGTGCTACAGTAAATGTGAGAAATAGGTTATTATACATAATCGCCAATTGTCTCGCCAAGTTTGATAAATTTATCACTTGTACCGGCGATTATGCATAGGCTAATACCCGAGCTGGTAATGTACCCCCATTGGTAAATTTGATAAATACTAAAAAAATCATTACTTTTTTACCGGCGTTTATGCATAATAACCGGCAAATGTGACGAATTTGGTACGGTTTATCATGTTTATACCAACGGCGCTTGGGTTTCCCGTATGACCGCCGGTGTATATGATTTAGGCAAATTCATCAAACTTGCGAAAATGTGCGGTCATTAATCATAATAACCGGATTGATCACTCTTACCGTAACATATACGGGATGTCCAGTGGGTCGTAAAGTGGCCGTTCTCTCACCAACCGCTCGTCGTACGAGAGGTATGGGTATATTATACATATACACATACCTCTCGGCATGGCCCCCACAAGGGCAGGGCTGACAGGGGCCCGAACGATTCTTACCACTTTTTGAGATTTTCACGCTATAAAATAACCACAGAGGGGGGGGGCCCGTAAAAAAACTGATTTGGGGGCCCGCCAACTATCCCAGCCTGGGGCTCTGCTGCAGGATGTGAGGGGGCCAAGCCTCTTTGTAGATACACATAATTTATTCCCGATGGGTCAAACGGTGGTTCCCAATATATTCAAGAGTAAAATGAAAACTTCAAAAAAAAACGTAGCCATTGCATAGAAACAGGGCCTTTTCAAGTTTGTGATTTTATGTTACAGAATAGTTACCATTACGCAATATCGAGATTACGACGACCATTATCCATTGTTGCGAGTGTAAACGAGAAAATTACCAGAATTTTCACGCATAGCAGTAATAATAATAATGATGATCTAATAATTTTCGTAGCGGTTTTCCCCTCGCTCCAGCGAGAAAATTCACATCAATATTTTTGCGGAGAAAATCAACTTAAATAATGAAATTATGCAAATTCTCCCCCCCCCCCAAGGCTCCAAAATAGGCGGCGATGCAAGTTAACTTGTTGTTGATGACGAGCTCCTCCTCCTCTCCCACAAACTACTCTCTCTCTCTCTCTTTTTTACGGAAATTGTTATCGTTATCATCCTCGAACCCGAGTTAATTGGATGCTCAGAATATTAAGAGTGGGGGAGCCAAAAAATGCAAGTTTGTTCCTCCTGGAGTGCTTATTGAATCAATGGAAGTTTGTTGTTGCCATTTTTATATTATTTCAAGGAGCAACACTTAAAGTGGATGAACCTTCATTAGAGGGATCATTGAACACGCTACATTAATTAGCATTGTTATGAAACGAACAACAATCGCCCCCCACTTTTACTTATTTCTAGATTTTTGTTTACTTTTTTTAAAATTGTAAATTAACTCTGAAGAGCAAGTTGCCGTATTTTGTTTTTTAGTGGACCCGTATCCGCAACAAAAAGATTCTAATCTATATCTATAAAATTTATTTTCTGTGTGTGTGTTCTCTATACGAATCTACAATTTTGGATCGATCGTTGCCAAAATTTGCAAATGTACCAAATGGGACCCGAATTAGGCTACTTTAAAATTTCGTCAGAGCAGGGCAAGTGCCCCAAATTGACAGAAAAACTGTAGAGCAACAATGGTTTTTGGGCCTCAACAATCACTTTCCGAACGTTTACTTTGGTTACCGTGGTTCCCTAGCAATGCGTTTCAGACGTGCTGTATATGCCTTTACAATGGTTTGTCACTTCTCTAATCCTGTTAGTATATGTGTAATAGTTTATACCTTTGTAATGGTTTGTCACTTTTTCAGTCCTCTCAGTAATGAGGCTTTTTGAATAGACGCCATAATCATCATCAGCATCACTTTCAGGGTCAGCAAAGGATGATCCCCATAGAAATCAGTGTTGAAATTGCCGATTTTTATCGTAGAAATGCGAAAATTTAGTGGGATTTTCCACCAAATGAATCATTTTAGAAATTGTATCGAATTCTCGGTTTTTGAAATATTGAGTTCGCTTAGAGATATACGAAGCCCAGGAGATATTAAATATGAAGTAATTAGCCGAACCTACTTTTGAATTGGATATCCAGGCAATGACGTTGATTTCAACTTTTTATTTATATCTTCTCAAACATGAAAATTAATGTCTCCGTATTGTCTTTTAATGTTCAACTGCATAAATTCACATATATTTTAGGATGTTTTAAAATTAATTATGGTACGATAAAGTATATCGAAGTAATTCCACAGGTTAATTACTCATTTTTTGAAGCAGAAACAGGCAAATGGATAACTTGAAGTTCCGGGGGGGATCGAAATATCTAGCGACCCTTTAAAAAAAGAAAAATATATTATTTCTACGTTTCTTTAAATCTAGATTCGTTTCTTTCGTGAGTCGCGCAGGAAGTCACCATATTGGTTAACTTAGACACGGTTTACTCAAAGAAAGAGGGAGATATCACGTGATCCAAAAATTCTCATTGAAGAAAACCCGGGCTATATAGGAAAACTGGTCTAAACCTTATTTTTCCCAACCTTTTTTTGTCCCATCACCCCCTTCTTCAGAAATTTTTTTCTCCCATCGCCCCCCAACGCAATCTCACCCATATAGGGTCCTATGCTATACTATCTTTTCCTTTCGATATAACGTCCGTTTTCAATGGAACGATGGGGATCGTTGTAACGAGTGTTGAAGTTATTTTGTAAACTTATTCACCATGAAAAATGGTGCCTTTCTTATTCAGTTTTGTCCATAACCGATAAACGGGCAAAAATGAAATTTTATCGAAAAATATATGCCTTCTAGAAAATATTGATAATAATTATACAATATACACAGCAGTATGCATGGGGACAAACATATGAATGAACAGGAATTTCTGCTGCCATCTGTCGAATAAAACTGTTATAATTCTCCGAATGTAATTAGCAACAGGTTTTTGATATATGTACTACATAAAAAAAAAAAATATGACATGATATTGATTGTTATTTGAAAAATAATAATATTAATTTTATTTTCTAGTTTGCTTCAAAATGTTAACAGTTAACATTTACGTGCAGTAAAACAACGTTAGTATTACGAACTGATGTAGTCGTCCTCAACTTTCTGTGCTTACAATCGAAATTTCTTTAGCTTATGATCTTTTTATGGGAAAATGAAGACGGCTAATTTTTCAAGTTTTACTAATGTTACTTTACCAAATACAAATATCAACTGCTAAAATTTCAAAATGAATTTGATAATTCAATAACTATTATTATTTAAAAAATATTATCTGATGTTATACTGCATCAATTTTTTTCATTTGATGCATAAAACTAAAACCGTTTACGATTTTCCGTAAAAGAATTATAACAGTTTTATTCCATAGATGGCAGTAAAACTTCCAGTTCGAAGATTTTTCGGTGGTTCCCATTTATTGCCGTATTTATTATCGGCCTTCCACTCAGAAAAAGAATTCAACCGGGCCGCGAGCTTCCAAAGGTTGAGAACCACTGGCCTAGGGAGCTTCCAAGCATGTGAGTGACCTAAATAACTTGTAAGTGCGTGAGTGACCAAGAGAGTTTGCAAGCGTTCGAGTGATCTGGAGCGAGTTACCAGGTTAATGAATGACCAAAACCGTGATTTAAAGAGCAAGGTGAATGACCAAAATATGGACCCTGAGAGCTTTGCAAGCGTGTGAGTGACGTAGAGTTTGCTTTAAAAAAAGGGTTGCTTCATCAAAAAGGGTTTGCAAGCATGTCAGTGATCCAAAAGGTAGCCTAGAGCGTGTGCAAAGATGTGAGCGACCTAAAGTGTATGCAAGTAATCAAAACATTGTTCAAACATATCGGTGATCAAAAGAGTGGAACCAGGTCAGTGAGTGATCAAAAGAGTTTGCAGGAATGTCTGTAAATACAGCATGTGAGTGACCTAGTGCGTGTAAAAGCAAGTGAGTGATCAAAATAGTGCACAAACAGGTTAATGACCAAAAAAAAAAAAAAGAGTGTCCTAGAAAGTAAGTTAACTGGTAAATGAGTGACCTACAAAGTTTTCAAGCATTATCTGAGTAACATATAGAGTTTTCAAGCATTATCTGAGTAACATATAGAGTTTTCAAGCATTTGAGTGACTTGCATAGTTTGCAAGCATGTGAGTGGCCTACAGAGCGGGGGACCATATCGGTGAATGACCAGAAGAGTGCCCTAGAGCAGTGCTTCTCAACCTGAGGGTCCCCTTGCGGTCTTGGGATACTCCAAGGGGGGGGGGCACGGGTGAAAATCAAGTTGAAAAGGAGCCCTGACAGGCTACTGGGGAGGGGCGCTGTGAAAAATAAAATCAGGTATAAAGAAATGAGTGGAAACATGATAGGACAAAAGTACGATTCTGTCAACTCGTCTGATTGGATTTCCCTTCCATAATATAACTAGTAGTGAGTCTGACCACCACCGTCTCTGGCACTGCTGTATTGAACTTTGCTATGCACGCATGGGGATCATTTTTCACATGATTATAGACTGAAAACACTATACTTTTAGCTTGTGTTTCCATAATTACTGGGTTAAGTTAAGCATTAATGAAAGGAATGGTATAGATTGCCGTTGCTAGTTGTTGAGAATTGCAGAGCATTGAGCTCTCGTGTGTTTTTCATCAGGGTTTCTTTATATTCCAGAGATGTTGATCAGTCAGTGGCAAGATGGTTGTTTAAAAACAACCATTTCAGTAATTTGAAGTAATTCTTTTCTATTCAGCTATCGATGCGATTAATAGAATTACTGCAAATGTGTCTATGTGTCTGGTCTTGGCTCTAGCCAATAATTACCAATTTTTTTTGGTGGCCCTACACCACGCGTGATCAAGTATTTCAGGGGGAATGGCAATGAATACACCAAACGTTTCCTTCTTTTTTTAATATCCCACCTATGCAACGTACAAACCAAATGTGGTCGTGGCTCTCCGTTATACAAGAAAATTGTTTTCACGAATAGCATCGGAGCTTGTTCGACGCTGACGTAGTACTTGAATGCCTCCCCCCCCCCAACTCCATACACACACACACACGCACACACTACTCTGACGTGACGTGGTGAATCGAGATTCATGGGAATCCTGTGACGTGGAAATTCTTTGCTTCTGCCGTAAATATTCGCAGCTTGTTTTTTTGTCCACATCATGCAGTAGCATAGACGGAACGGTGGAGGATGGGGGGGGGGGTGGAGATCCGATATTCACGAACAATTGTATCATTAGCATACTCAGCAGGACGAGAGTAGGCAATTCCTCCGATGACCATGCACACCCTCGGTGAACCATACACTATCTCGTTCGGAGAGCACGTATCCGCTTAAGTACGGGGATCCAGCAAATTACTTAAGGGCAACGCATGTAACGAACTGTGAGTGGACACAAAACAGTTTAACCGACTCCCCTATAAGTGAGACAGAACGGGGGGAAGGGGTTCGATCTGTAGAGGCCTAAGAGGTAGAGAAGCAGGTCTATAGAGGACTTATCAATAGGGAGGGGAATGTTAATTCAGGTGGCCACAAACTAGAGGAAAGTTTTTCTATCTTTTGGCATTACCAGTTATGTTGCCACCAAGAATATTTCACATTTTTATAAAGGGTGAATGATGACGTAAGCATTATTCAAACCTCATCGCCTCCTCACTTGTCATCAAAAAGCAGAAAATCCTTTACCCCTCCCTATCGATGCTGACGTAATACTTGAATGCCCCCCACACAGTAACTCTGACATGATGTGGTGAATTGTGACACGTGGGAATTATGTGACGTGGGAATGATACTCCAGAATTCCCAGGAATCAGAATTCACTATGTCACTGACGTGACTTTGTCCCACGTCGCATCAGAGTAGTATAGCATCAGACTGAAACATTCTGGGCATGCTAGGAGCTTATCGTTTCTATCTGCGTGTGCTTTATCAGACTCAGAAATGAGCCGACCGAGTCGCAAATGGAAGAAGACACCTACGAACTCGACTGTGTTTTGTCAGCACCAGCTTTAGTACACTGTGCCCGAGTGGCATGGTGGTAAGATGCTCGTCTACCATCCTGAAGGTTGTTGTCAGGGTCTCGGGTTCGAACCTAAAGGAGGATATAGATAAGATATTTTCCCTAACGAACTCGAGGCGACCACCGATAGGCAGCGCCTTCACTTCCAATCCATCTCACTAATGGCAGTAAATTGCAATACAGCCAGAGTTGAAGTAGTCGGAGCTTTAGTACACTAAATCTACAGATACAAAAATGATCTAAGAGCAGGAAAAGGAGATTCTGGATATCTTTTTATTTCACACTGTGCACACAACCAACACCAGCTTCAGTACACTAAAGCTGGTGTTGGTTGCGTGCACAGTGTGAAATACATAGAAACATATTCAGTATCCAATTTCTCTGCAGATTTCTATTTATCCGATGTCGAAACTGTTAATTTTAGCCTTCAGAGTGAGAGTTTTTGGTTTTTTCGTAGCGCTCCATATTGCTTGAAAAGAAATCCACATCCTTAAATTTTAAGCCGTTTCTGGAACGAATTAAACGTTTTTCCGTACGCGTTTCGGCTAACGAAGATTTGGAGCATGATTTCTGGAACGAATTATCTTCGTTAGCCGAGGCATTGCTGTAATGGAATAGACATCAATGACGATCTAATGAAAGGAACGAAAAAAAGGAACGAAAATGGCCGTTTCTATTTATAGTTTCGTTTCCTACTTCACTTTCTCTCTCTCCCGGAATAGGATCGGACATAATATAACGCAATATATTGGACAGAATCGTCTTCCTCGAAGTGCCGGGACGTAAAGAAAAGATGAGCGATGGTAGAAGTGAGGTTTGTGTCGACGATGACCTGCCAATCAATCACCGATGATTCACCAAAAAAGAAAAAAAAAAGGGTGCTCTTTTCAGTCCGCAATCTTTTCCTCTGAACGAGTCGATAATATTGTGGCGAGAGAGTGCTCCCCTCACACCACACAAAGGCCATATATTACGGAAAGAATCGAAGAATGTCATTGGTCGTCGAAATGAAATGGGGAATCCCGTGGTTGAGGGAACCCATATCAGTGGGAAAAGAATATATATATATATATATAATCAAAAACGAAAATATCGATTCTCAAGTCAACGTGTGGAGCTTATTCCAACTCTTTCTCGGATCTACCAGAGACATGCCTTTACTTAGGGCTGTTTCATCTCTTCGATGTTGCGCTTGCCGCCTTGGCTCAGAGGACGTGGTCTCGGACCTGCGGTGTGACGTCACGGCTCCGCTTTTTTTTTTTTTACTCGCAGACGGCATCAGCCTTACAAAACGTACTGTATTGGGGAGGATTATTTGAGATTTTAGTTGCTAAATATATCTGAGTTCGAAGTGAGTGATCTCTCGTTTATGGTGATGTTTTAGGGCAGGGTTTCTTGATCTTTCTTCGCCCGTGGCCCCCTCTTTGAACCATATTTTTTTTCTCGTATCTCCCTTGTCTTACCCAGTCTTCGACCCTCATCTAGAAGCGAAATCCTTTATACGTATTGAATTGATTGTTTTCAGTGAATTTATACTGAACGAAAATTTTGCAAATGAGATTGGTCTCCAGACAACTGGGCTAGAATTTATGGAGCTGCCCGCTAATCCGAGTTCTATTCGGGACCGTCTCAACATCATGGGCCCCCCTAGGCAAAGTGATGCTATGGTTGTCCCGCACTTAGTTGGAAATATACAGCATACATATTCCCTATTTATTTTCAAAATTTATTGCACTATACAAAATATCACTAGGTGGGGTCACTTATGGACATAAGACCCCCCCCCCCCCGCATGACCCCTCACAATAAAGGGACTGACAGAGCTGCAGCCCAGTGGCCTGATATGGTTTTCATCATTTTTTTGTTTTTTTCACACTATAAGTTTAATACAGAAGGGTCTGTGAAAAATCGATCCGGGGGAATGCGAAAAAAATCCCATCCTAGAGAACCTGCTGCAAAATGTAGGCGGTGAGGCCTGGGTGGGTCCATGCCCTAAAATGGCCCTGGTTTTTATGGGTAGTTTTGATGGATTCTGTAAGTATACACTAATTAGTCACTAATATAAAAGCTTTATTTTATCACACCTTAATTTTTCTTCTCAGCTCTCTGCAGCCCTTCAAACCCCCTGTCATGGTCATTTTCTTCCGTGGCCCCTTGAAGTATCCCAGTACCACTAGGGAGCCATATGGCCCCCGGTTGATAGCCACTGTTTTAGGGTCACTGGTGTGAGCGGATGGTATGTTGTTATAATACATTTTTTTTGTTTCTTGTGTAAATCAGTGGTAAACGAATGTGAGTCCTTGTGCAAGAACGATTCTCGGAAGACAAAGGAAGTCGGGGACTTCCCTCATCATACTTTTTCCATAAAAACCCAGAAATTGCAAAATATGGGTGACCAAATGTAAAAGAGGCTCCAATTAGTAAACTGCAAGCACGCTTATATTTCCTTCCCATGTTTTCATGTTGCAGTTGTATTGGGAATAACGAAGTCAAAGGCTTTTTTAAAAGCCACATAAATGAAATCAAAAAAAGATAATTAAAATTTATCAGGAAAGTTCAGAAGATAATTGAAATTATCTCTGTCCCGAGTTGGCTTTCAGTCAGCCCAATAAGAATTAACTAACGTACGTGATTCGACTGAAATGGATCCAACACAAATATTCTTATAGTGGAAGTTCCCTTTTAAGCAAATGCAAATGATTATTTCAAAATTTTTAAATGGTTGGACGACCAGTGCCGTAACAGGTCATTCCTGTGCCCTGTGCAAGAATTTGCATTTTGGCCTATTCTTGCCCCCCCCCCCCCGTGCACCTGCCCTTAGTTACGGCACTGGGTTGGACGAGGCAAGCCAATAAAGATAAAGATACTAATGACGATAATCGAAAAGATAATTTTCCTAAGAATTCAGTGAAATGGGCGGTGCAGCGAGAGAGAGATCGCGCAAACTACCGTAGTAAACAATGTAGCAAAGTTTGAACACTCGGTTCTGCAGGGGAATGACGTCACGCGTGACGTCAACTAGTACCGACTCCGGCGCCTCATCAGATAGCCCTTGTTGCGCAATCATAGGATCTACAGGGTGTCCAGTAAGGGGGTCATTCAAGTATTACGTCAACATCGGGGGGGGGGGTTGTGGTTTGATAACAAGGGGAGGGGTGTTTGGATAATGCTTACGTCATCAATCACTCTCTTTATAAAAATATGAAATATTCTTAATGACATCTTATACTCGGTGTACCAGAAAATTGAAAAACCTTTCACTAGTTTGTGGGCACCTGAACTAACATCCTCCTCCTATTGATAAGTCCACTATAGAATCACTTTAATGATGCTCTAAATGTTCCGCGAATCCTTCAAGTGATCTGGAAATGTGTCTGAGCCGCTTAAGTGCTCTAGAAACATGTCGCGGGACACTTGAGTGCTCTGGAACTGTGCCGCAAATTACTAAAATTAAGTAATCAGTAAATGTGTCACGGGTAATTTGAGTGATGTAGAACCGTACTGGGGGGGGGGGGGAGATTAAAGAGCTCTAAATCTGTGCCACATGCCACTCAAAGGATCTCTAAATGTGCCACGGATCGCTTAAGTGTTTTGGAAGTGTCGCGGGTCATTTAAGCGATCTATAGATGTGCCGCTAACTTCATTTTCAGAAAATTAAGTTTTTGGGGCAGGCCATATCAGATAACCCCCAGGGCCATATTTGGTCCTCAGGGCAAGGACTTACAATATATGACTTAAAGGGGTGGGTAGCAATGAATTTCCTAAACACAAATGTTCAGTTGTTGGCCTGCAGATGGCATTGAAATTCACAGATATTGATTGTAATAACGTATAAAGGTATTTCATTCCAAAATTTCAATATTTTTTGCATTAAAAAATTAACTTTTTATCGTCTCGGGGCGCGCATGAGAGAGGGCGTTCGTCTGTGATTCCCCCGTTAACAGATAGGGGCGGCAGAGATGATGAAATTTTGCTCACATGGTGGGGGGGGGGGAGGGGTCAAAAATGGCTAAAAATTTGCTGACGTTATACTTGCACGGCCCCCCAAGTCCTGAAGCGGCCTTTGTCTCTTCAATCGTTCGTCGTACAGTTATGGCTCCAGTTTGAAAAATGCTCAAAATGTGTTCAAAGATCACTCTGTAGCAGTTTCGAGTGAAAACATGGCGCGTGCCGCCCTAAAATGAAATCCAAATTTCAGTATTAACATCCTGGCTGGGGAAAAAAAAAAATTCAATTATACGAATTTGTTGCCCTGTCTCTTCTGAGGCCAACAAAATAAATTTCACGTTTCTAAGTGAAATAGTCACTGATATAGGCTATTCAAATTCAAAAATGGGAGAAAAGGTGGGAAAGAACAGCATAAATGATGGGAAAAAACGTTGCCCTCATACTGTTCTTATGATGGGCAGTATCGCGGTGAATATTGCACTTAGGAACGTGGATTTTTTTTTTTTTTGTCTCAGAAGAGTGAGGGCAATAACTTTCCTCCCTCCACACACACACACACACAATTGGGTTTTTTAAAACGGGTGTTCATATAAAAATTTATATTGTTTTATTTTGTGACACACTGTATTTTCACTCTCGGAATGTCACAGAGTGATTTCTGAACACTTCCTGAGCATTTTGTAAATTGAAACCATACCTCTACGACGAGCGGTTGGTGAGAGAACGGCCATTTTAGGACCTACAGGACATCCTGTATATGTTACGGTAAGAGTGATCAATCCGGTTATTATGGATAATGACCGACCATTTTGGCATGTTTGATGAATTTCCTTCTGGCGGTCGTACAGAAAACCCAGGCGAAATGGGTATAAACATGATAAATCGTACTGAATTCATCACATGTGTCGGTTATTATGCATAACCGCCGGTAAAAGTGATAATTTTTTTAGTATTTAACAAATTTACCAGAAAGGGTACATTACCAGATCGGGTATTAGCCTATGCATAATCGCCGGTACAAGTGATAAATTTATCAAACTTAGAGAGGCAATTGGCGGTTATGCAAAATGCATAATAACCTATTTCTCACATTTACTGTAGCACATGCTATATAATCAAACGAACATCGATTCTCAGGCCAATGTGTATGTGTAAAGGTTATTACCACCCTCTCTCGGAAGAGTAGTAATAAGCTTACCAGTTAAATAAGAATACCAGTGCTCGCAACACACAGGGGCGGGTACCCAGGGTGTCGCATTGCACATATACCTTCGTGGGGGAAGTTAAAAGGTTTCATTTCCAGGGGACTTTGACGGATCTCATTGTTTTCTTGCTACTTTAACATTGAAAAATTTGTGATAGTGGAAGCCCAAGATACATACACACACACACACACAGTCTAAGGCCCAGTAAAAATCCACGAATTGGGTCCTGGCTCCTCGATTGGGTGGCCACGGATTTTATTCGTTGTTAAAATGAATATAAATGAAAATTTTTCGTGGCCCTCGCAGAGGGAGATGTCCGGCAAGCTTCCATGTCGGGGGCCCGATGTGGGAGTCGACGGATCTCATTTTGGGGGCCCTGGATGAACTGCGGTAAGAGTGATCAGTCCCGTTATTTATGAATAATGACCGACCATTTTGGCAAATATGATGAATTTCCCTAAATCATATATACCGGCGGTCATACGGAAACCCCAAGCGCCGTTGGTATAAACATGACAAATCGTACTAAATTCGTCACATTTGTCGGTTATTATGATAACCGCCGGTAAAAAAAGTGATAATTTCTTAGTATTTATTAAATTTACAAAAAAGTTTACATTATCAGCTCGGGTGTAAGCCTATGCATAATCGCAATTGATGAATTCAGCGAGACAATTGGCGATTATACGTAATAACCTATTTCTCACATTTACTGTAACACATGCTATATAATCAAACGAACATCGATTCTCAGGCCAATGTGTGAAGGTTATTACTACCCTTTCTCGGATATATATGTGAAGAAATGATGGCCACAGTAACGTCTTGGGAGAAGACATCGCCCCCTTGAGAGAAAGTTGCATTTCATAAATGGTTTTCTTCTCTTGTGTGGAGATGATATTCTCAAGGAAAATATCAAGATAATGGTGGGGGGGGGGGATATCATTTGGGGAAACTCGAGAAAGTGAGACGTATGAAATTTCTTGAAGTGCTCTTCTTTATGATGACCCCTTGAGGATCGACCCGTTTATGTACTTACCGTATTCGTGGAGCGTTTGTACTTACTCTGATGATGATAGGGGGGAGTTGCGTGTGTTGTGAATATTACTTCTATATATTTACCAAGTATATCACTGGGTATCGATCGCTGCCTCGGGGAATGGTCGAACGAGCCCGAGTTTAGATTCAATATTTATAGAGTTAATAATGATTGATTTTGTTCGTTCTGATAGAAGTTCGGGTGGAAGCAGCCCCGAGAACCACTAACGATCTGGTGCTTATGCACCCCGAAGGACCTTTAGCTATATTTTGATGCAAAGTAGCCATGCTGCCCGAGGAACCTCTAACAATTTGATGGTTTATGGCAATTATGCAGCCCCCCTGAAGAACCTCCAATTTTTTTATGGCGCATGGCAGCCAATACGCCCCGAGGAGCTGAAGAGGTTCTAATGGATGGCATCCAAGGAAAAGTGCTGCCATCCTTCTAACGGTTTGATGTCAGCCAGTGTACTCTGAGGAATCCCTGACAATGCGATATCGTATGGCAACGAACGCACCCTGAGGAACCTCTAACGGTTTGATGGTGTAATGGAAATTATGCACCCCTGAAGAACCTCCAATGGTTTGATGGCGTATGGCAACCAATACGCTCCCAGGAGCTCCTAATGGGTTGATGTCAGCCAATGTACTCTGAGGAACCTCTGACGATTCAATATCATATGGCAACGAACGCATTCTGAGGAACCTCCAACGGTTTGGTGGTGAAGGCCGCAAAATGTTGTGTTGAAGAGCAGTGGATCTTATCATCACCCTGTATGTCTGGTCGCGCGTGTCTGTGTGTGTGTGTCGAAGAAATGCTGCCATCCAGCTTCTGAACTGTGAATTAGAAATCGCTCCCTAATTTTGGACCAATTCGCATTGATACCCTGGAGAAAAGCTTTAGTTGACCACAACTTTGCGGATGTGGAACGAAATGAAAAGCTGATATGGCAACTGGAGTGATCATCTATGTCTAGTGTTTCTCAACCTGTCGTATAGGCTGCGTAGGTAACTTTGGTCGTGATATGAGCCGCCTCCTGCAATCATGATTCCGAAAGGCCCTTAGATGATAGCTTTTGTGTATTAGGGTCCTTCCTGAAAAAAAAGAAAGAAATATTCTCACCACAGCGAACGGCTGACCAACACCACTGCAAAGTCACATTTACCAACTGCCGAACTAGAAGTTAGATGGCAGCACTCAATGAACATTAATCATTTAATTGTTATCACAGAATCGAGTGGCGATGCCTCACATAAGCCACGCATCTTCCGTGTAATGGCCGATAGCCAAGAACCAGTTATTGCCGACAGAAGTAAACAAGGATATAATTCCCGCTAAATGGGTCTAGTGTGGGGGGTTTCGGTGCATTTCATTGGTGCGTCACGTCCGAGAAATAACCATTTAGGGACTGCAATTGCCTCCTAACGGCCCTTTTTTGTTGTTGTTGTATGTATTGCCCACTCGTTTATTTTATTTATTGCTATTATTGTTCTTTTCACGCAGATCAAATGGAACCTCCTGTTGGGATACGTGTTCGATTACATCGGGATGCCGATCGATGACCACGACTTTACTATTGTTCTGCACTGTGAGAAATACCTACGGGGTCTTGTCACGCTTCTTAACGAGACATCGCCAAGGTAAATTATTACGATTCTTTTTTTTTTTTTTTTACTGATAAAATCAATGATAATTTAATTATTGACTTGAATCGCGATGTTTTAACAAGTTTCCGAGTCAACTGGATCTTATTCAGCGCTCTTCTAATTTCTAGGACGACGGCGAATTATTTGACTTGGCGGTTTGTCGCCAAGTACCTGCCGTACCTGGATATCCATTTCCGTAGGTTGTACTATGACTTCAGGCGAGAGGTACCGAATATTTCCGAAGAGAGGTCGTTTTTCGCCAGGTGGAAGGAATGCGTCAATTTGGTGAACGACGGGTTCGGGATGGCCTTGGCTTCGTTGTACGTCAAGCGAGAGTTCAACGAGGAAATCGAGAAAGAGGTCGGTTACAATTTTGAGATCTTCCACTTTGTACATCAGCCAAATATGTACAGGGTGTCCCACTAGCTATCGAACCTGGCATCTTCTTTTCTATACCAATAAAGATAATGCAACAACTAGCCATAACTAGCCGGATTTGGGTTGGCACTGGCTTCTTCTTAATTGTTATTTCGCAAAATTCGACATTTCGTCGTGATTTGGCGTCCTATAGTGTTAGCAGTGGGCTGGAAACACAATGTTCGTCAAGGTATATAAACGCTGTAAACTGCATTTTCGAAAATGCTTGCGTGAATATGCCTTGGATTGTGTTCACTTAGACCAAGTACATACTAGAACGAAGAGGTTCGCGATACAAGAATTACGACTAGGAAAGAAAAATTGCGTAGGGTTGAAGGAAGAGGTTTCGCACATAGTCAAGGAGGACAAACAAAGAGAAACCCACCGGAGGGACTTCTAAAATGTACGGGTGTGATGATGATGATGATGATTGCTCCGCAGAAACTCATTTTCTTTTAGAGAGGGAAAGAAAAAAAAGATTAAGAGAGAAACGGACCAATCAGCAGACCGAGGTGAACACTGAATAGCAAATACAAATACAACGCCACAACAGGCAAATTGCCCAACGAGGTGGCTGACTTAAGAACATCATGGATCCCCGAGCCATTTTTTGGAGGCCCTACCTACTACTGCTACACCACACATGCACTCCCCCCCCCCACCCGCGGAACCCTCAACGAATCGGTACATGCGGGAATGTTCGTGTACGTGTAGTGCAACCTGACGTAAAGTTTGTTTCTGTGTAATGCTTGTTATGTGTAGTGCTGCCATCTGCCACCAGTTTTTCTAACTATGAGTGAAGTGTTATGGTTGAATGATTTACCGTTGTAGGACTGTTGCTCTCTGTGGCGAGACTTTTTAACGGGGAGATCGGCTCGCATTTGCGCCTTGAAGTTGGGAACCACAGAAAACCAACTTCAGCCGACCACCACTGTGGGGTTCGAACCCGGATTGTCGCATCGCGAGTCCGTCACTATAACCACTCGACCACCACAGCGGCAAAGAATTCGAGTGGGATTACATTGATATTCGAACCCCCAACCTTCAACTCGCCAACCCCGTATTCTAACCATTACACCAACTGGCACAAACATGTTTGTGCAAGTAACGCACTTCGTTGAGTGGGGCCTCTTTCCCTCCTTCTCTTTCGAGTATGTGCGGTGTAGAACAAAAGCAGTACAATTGTTTCCGTCGCTAGGCTCTATTATACACTCCCGTACTTCTTGGTCGCCGCACTATAGTGCACGGCCTTAGACACGTGTTGTGAACGAGACGTTTCAAGAGTCTGGTATATCCCTTCCCAACACTTCTAGGAGGACGGTGGCAAAGCTCCCGTTTACAGAAACATCTATCAATCTGAAACTCCTAACCTAATATTCTGGCTCCAGTTTACGAGATTCCTGCTGTGACGATGCGTAAATCCCTTGTTCGATGAGAAGAACCATTCCATCTACAGAAGATTGGCATTTTGGGTGTGCGATGTCATTGTAGTGCCTAATCGGTGTCGTCACGATTGCCTTGCTTACCACGTGATGATTTCAATCTTTCTTTATAGGTAAATCGATCTTAATCCCTTCCCGGCCAGGGACGAGATATCTCGGCCCTGTGTAAATGGGAGAAATACAAAGTATCCCATAAATTTGTAAATAATTTGAAAATTCATTAGAAATGCAGCGTGATTGCGCATTGCGTAATGCCACTAGAGGGCGTTGAACTTCGTTCTCCTTGGAGCAGACACAGGCAGCAGCTTCACTACGGACCCCTGTGTCTTCCCGAACCATCACAAGGCGCCTGGCTGAAGGACATCTGGTATCGCGGCGCCCATTACGTGTGCTGCCAATGACACCCACCCACCAACGCCTCCGTTTGGAGTGGTGTCGAGCACGACGGGATTGGACTGCAACGGAATGGAACCAGGTCGTCTTCAGCGACGAATCGAGATTCAACTTGAGCAGTGATGACAATCGTGTTCGTGTGTGGAGGCCCCGTGGTGAACGCTTCAATCCTGCCTTCGCTTTACAGCGACACACCGCTCCCACAACTGGTGTCACGGTATGGGGTGCCATTGCTTACGATACACGGTCACCCCTAATATTGATCCATGGCACAATGACAGTCCAGCGGTACGTCCATAACATCCTTCAGCCACATGTGTTGCCACTCATGGCAGGGCTCCCAGGAGCCATTTTTCAACAAGACAATGCTAGGCCACACACAGCAAGGATGTCACAAGACTGCCTCCGCCACATTACCACCCTTCCCTGGCCTGCTCTATGCCCAGATTTGTCACCAATCGAGCATATCTGGGATCATTTGGGACGGCAAGTTGGACACCCAACGAGGTTGGTCGAACTAGATGCGCATTTACAGCAACTGTGGAACGAGATGCCTCAGGACATCATACGGAACTTGTATGCCTCAATGCCTGCTCGTATCGCATCGTGCATTCGCGCTAGAGGGGGTCCAACAGAGTACTAAAACTTCAGTTCATCTGTACTTTTTTCTGCAATAAATGATCCTTTTTCTTGGATTTTCTAATCACTTACTTATATCAACGTAGTACTTACATGTGTAAAATTTCGTTTCATTTTGACGACTTCTTCTGGGTGCGCAAATTTTTATGGCAATGAGTGTACCTTTATATGTTATTATAATCGATTTCTGTTAATTTCAATGTCATATGAAGGCTAAGAATTCGAAATTTCTCTGAGAGAAATTGATTGTGACCCACCCGCTAAGCCATACATGTTAAGAATGGCCCACGGGCCAAATTTGACCCCTCAGGGTTATCTCATGTCACCCACCACCTCAAACCTAATTTTGTAAAATGGAACTAAGCGAGACATTTTTAGATCACTTGAGTAACCCACGGGACAGTTCCAGAACACTAAGGGCCGTATTCACCGACATGGTTTAAATTGTAATCGCAATTTTTGGATAAGAGATCAATATAGATTGGTTAAAAACCTGAATTTAACCAATCCGTGTCGATCTCTTATCAAAAAATTGTGACTATAGTTTAAACCATGTCGGTGAATACTGCCCTTAGAGATACCTTATGTAACATGTGGCACAGTTTTGGAGCACTTAAGCGGCCCCGCAATGCGGTTCTACATCACTTAAGTTATCCGCGGCACATTCCCAGATTACTCATGTGATCCGCGGCATAATTACCGATCACTTGAGTGACGCGCGGAACAGTTCCGTCCCAGAGCACTTCAGCGGCCCGCGACACATTTCTAGACCACTTGAAAGATCGCCGAACATTTAGAGATCACTAAAGTGGCTCTATAGAGGACATATCTGAATGTTAGTTCAGGTGCCCACAAACTAGGCAAAGATTTTTTCGTTTTTGGCGCTGAGTCAATTAATAATATTTCGTATTTTTAGAAAGGTTGGTTGGTAACGTGAGCATCATTCAAACTTCCTCACCACCTTTTTTTATCAAAAACCAGCGAACCCGAAACCCCCTCGCCCCTTATCGATGCTGACGTAATACTTGAATGACCCCCTTGCAACGTAATACTTGCAACATTTTATTGGTATTAAAAAAATCACTAAAATAAAATGGCGGATTCAGTAACTAGTGGTCCGATTCAATGTCCCGTATTAACTCAAACGATTTTGAATTGGTAGGTCAAAGAGCTGGTCTCTTCTCTGAAGCAAGCGTTTGCAGTGACACTAGGGCGTCAAGCCTGGTTGGACACGGATAGCAGAGGCCTGTGCGAGGAAAAAGTATGTTTTAGGACTCATAATCCCCATAATAATAATGCGTCTTCGCTTATGATTATGTAATCGAGAATATGGCAATGCTATATTTTTTCTTCTTCTCCCTATCTCATTTCTCACTTATTAATGGAAGGTGTCCGCCATGACAGCAAAGATCGGATTCCCTCAATATATCTTATCACCTGAACAGCTCGATACAGACTATTCCGGGGTAAGCGATAACGTCTTTTTTCCTCTTCGAGACGTGCCGTCCATTTACTGTACGTGTAAAATGAAATACAGGGTCATTGCAACCCATTCGTTGTTTTTCTTCTTCAGCTGGAAATATCGGAAGATCATTTCCTGGACAATATCCTGAAGATGAACCGATACGAAGTCTACAAAGAGCTCACCAAAATGACCAGGACAGTGGACAAAGAAAAGTGAGTACTACCCTTTTACTGAATTGGACCTCAGGTGTGTGGCACTTTTCTCTGTTAGTTGACATTTATTCGTGTATCATGAAATTCTCATGCTAATGCGTATTACATAGTGTATACCAGGGTTGGGCAAATCTGGGCGCAACGCGACTAAAAAATTGGTATTGGCTCCTAAAATTTTCTTTATGCAGTCACTAAATTGAAGACTGAGAGCAGCAAAAAATGTTTGGAATTTATGGCTTTGTTTGTATTTATTTATTGATTTCCAATGATTAAAGTAATTAATTAATTGTTTGTTCTTCCGAAAGGGATTGGTTCGTTCAACCCCTCGTTGTCAACGCTTTCTACGAGCCGACGGGCAATTCAGTGAGTAAGTAAGAAATCATTTACATAACCTCTTCATAGTCAATATTATCATTATTTGCTCGTGTTCCAATTCATACTTATGCACGTTCTTTTTTCTTCTTTTTTTGAACAGTATTTCCCGTTGGGATCCTAAGAAGTCCGATTTACAGCCCCAATCGACCAAAGTAAGTACCAATCCGTTCAGACCCATTCGTACCCACGGTGTATGAAAGCCTTTGTTACAGTACATCACACCAGGGTTTCTTAACCTATGAGTCACGTCCCGAACTTGGGTCACAGAGGGTTCCCGAGACGGGTCGTATAAATCCATCTCACAATACGGTTATAAATTTGTTGCGCTTCGTGGAGAGTCTTAACGATTTCGGCAGCCTGGGCTGGGACCCAAGTATTTTTGGGGCCCTCTTGAGATATGGATTTTATGTACCGTATGTTTGTAGAGATGTCGACATCATATTATTATTATAGAATGTACAGGAATGCTGAAAATTATCTTTACTTTATATAAACACATTAGAAAGCTAAACATAATTTTCCAGAATTAATGGAAAAGATTGCAGGATTATAATGGGAAAATATTCCAGAAGTAATGGGGAAAATATTTCATAATTAATGGAAAAATATAACAGAATTAATGGAAAGATATAACAGAATTAATGGGAAAATATAACAGAATTAATGGGAAAATAGAACAGAATTAATGGGAAAATATAACAGAATTAATGGGAAAATATAACAGAATTAATGGGAAAATATAACAGAATTAATGGGAAAATATAACAGAATTAATGGGAAAATATAACAGAATTAATGAAAGAAGGATTCTAGAATTAATGGAAAAGATTCTATAATTAATGGGAAAAGATTCCAAAATTAATGGGGAAAGATTTCAGAATAATATGGAAGAAAATTTCAGAATGAATGGGAAGAAAATTTCAGAATGAATAGGAAGAAAATTTCAGAATGAATGGGAAGAAAATTTCAGAATGAATAGGAAGAAAATTTCAGAATGAATGGGAAGAAAATTTCAGAAAATTTCAGAATGAATAGGAAGAAAATTTCAGAATGAATGGGAAGAATATTTCAGAAAATTTCAGAATGAATGGGAAGAATATTTCAGAAAATTTCAGAATGAATGGGAAGAATATTTCAGAAAATTTCAGAATGAATGGGAAGAATATTTCAGAAAATTTCAGAATGAATGGGAAGAATATTTCAGAAAATTTCAGAATGAATAGGAAGAAAATTTCAGAATGAATGGGAAGTGGGAAGAATATTTCAGAAAATTTCAGAATGAATGGGAAGTGGGAAGAATATTTCAGAAAATTTCAGAATGAATGGGAAGAATATTTCAGAAAATTTCAGAATGAATGGGAAGAATATTTCAGAAAATTTCAGAATGAATGGGAAGAAAATTTCAGAATGAATAGGAAGAAAATTTCAGAATGAATGGGAAGAAAATTTCAGAATGAATAGGAAGAAAATTTCAGAATGAATGGGAAGAAAATTTCAGAATGAATAGGAAGAAAATTTCAGAATGAATAGGAAGAAAATTTCAGAATGAATGGGAATAATATTTCAGAAAATTTCAGAATGAATAGGAAGAAAATTTCAGAATGAATGGGAAGAAAATTTCAGAATGAATAGGAAGAAAATTTCAGAATGAATGGGAAGAAAATTTCAGAATGAATAGGAAGAAAATTTCAGAATGAATGGGAAGAAAATTTCAGAAAATTTCAGAATGAATGGGAAGAAAATTTCAGAATGAATGGGAAGAAAATTTCAGAATGAATAGGAAGAAAATTTCAGAATGAATGGGAAGAAAATTTCAGAATGAATGGGAAGAAAATTTCAGAAAATTTCAGAATGAATAGGAAGAAAATTTCAGAATGAATGGGAAGAAAATTTCAGAAAATTTCAGAATGAATAGGAAGAAAATTTCAGAATGAATGGGAAGAAAATTTCAGAAAATTTCAGAATGAATAGGAAGAAAATTTCAGAATGAATGGGAAGAAAATTTCAGAAAATTTCAGAATGAATAGGAAGAAAATTTCAGAATGAATGGGAAAAGGTTCCACGACAATAATGGGAAAAGATTCCACGTCAATAATGGGAAAAGAATTCCGAATTATGGGTAAAGATTCCAGAATTAATGGAAAAGGAATTCATAATTGATGTAAAAGGATTCATAATTGATGTAAAAGGATTCATAATTGATGTAAAAGGATTCATAATTGATGTAAAAGGATTCATAATTGATGTAAAAGGATTCATAATTGATGTAAAAGGATTCATAATTGATGTAAAAGGATTCATAATTGATGTAAAAGGATTCATAATTGATGGAAAAAGAATTGATAATTAATAGGAAAAGATTCCATAATTAATGGAATCAATGGGAAAAGATTCCATAATTAATGGAATCAATGGGAAAAGATTCCATAATTAATGGAATCAATGGGAAAAGATTCCAGAATTAATGGAATCAATGGGAAAAGATTCCAGAATTAATGGGAAAAAGATTTCGGAATTAGTTCGAGAGAAGATTCTAGAATAAATGGGGAAGGATTTCAGAAATAGTGAGAAAAATATTCCAGGACTAATCAAAATTTATTCCAGAACTAATGAAAAATCATTCCACAATCAATAAAAAATATTTCTAAAATTAATGAAAAACAATTAATTGAACAGTTAATTACGAACAGTTAACAAAATTAATAAAAAAAACAATTCTGAAATAGATGAAAAACAATTCGAAAATTGATGGAAAAATAATTCAAAACCAATGAAAAATAATTCAAAATCAATTGAAAAAACTTTTTTCAGAATGAAAAAATAATTCCCCAATAAACAATTCTGAAATTAGTGAAAAACAATTCTCCAATTCTCAAATTCTTTAAGATTAATGACATAATGAAATAATTCCAGAAGTAATGAAAAAAATTTAAAAAAGCAGGATTCCCCAAGAACAGATGAAAAAGCAATTCTGAAATTAATTTTATAAATTATTAAAAATAATTCTAAATTAATGGAAAATCCAGTAGGTGCCCTATTTATGAAAGAGAATAATGTGAGCTAAATTTCTAATTGTGAAGGTTTCTAATAATTTCGAGCCCCCCCCCCCCTGATTTGGAGCTTCGATCCCAGGCACTGGTCGCTCACCTATCAAGACACCATAGGCGATTTTGACATTTTTTTCTAAATTAGACATATTTAATAAGAGTTTATAAATTAAAAATATATACATAGACCGACATGGGTCGCAAAGTTAATAGCGCAGCTCAAAATGGTTAAGAACCTCTGCATTACACGGATCGTAATGTAACGATCCGTTTTGTACTTGTACGGGGACTATGACCCATAGGCGGGAATTGACTTGGAAGTCTGGGAGGAGGGCAAGGTCATTATTGCTGGGGGGGCACGATGATGATGAGGCGCCCCCCCCCCGAGTGATTGAAATTATCTATTTAATTACAACTCAAACATCGATTGATATGAATCAGCGTTCCCTTGCGTCATCGATTATTCTCTCGAAATTACCTAATACTTCGATTATCACATGATCATTTTTCTCATTAATAGCAATACTTAGTATTGCAAACACGTGGATTTACATCGCGTCGCTCGGTTTATCAAGCTTGACGTTAGGTGGCGTTACCAGTGTTTCTCATTGTATAACACGTTATACGCTTGGTTTAACAAGGCTATGTTGAGTCGCTTGACTTACGTGACTCCGTTTACGAAGGAATTCGGTCATTAAATCACTGTGAGAAAACTCCTTTTTGGGCGAAGGTAGAGTGACAAGACTTTCTCGCCAGGGCCATAACTACACATATTTTGGGAGAAGCTAAAAGGGCTTTCCGGGTAGGGCCCTCACTTCGTAGGGCCAGGTAATGCACAGAAACTGTGAAGGTCAGGACTTGGGCCAAAGTATGATAACTAGATGTGGGAAGGTGAAAATGGGCTTGTCCTGGATTGTTTTCAGGTTATTGGTAACGCGCATCCAGAATGCTACAGGAAAGGTTGGATGGCAGGCACGTCAACAGACGAAAGGTTAGGGGCAAAGCGCAGTGATGAGAGCGGATGGGACATGTGCTGCTGGATAAGGACGGACATTTGGGGATGGCGTGGAGTTCCGATGGATGTGGATCCTGTGGCCGGGTGTGGATGTCGGTGGGATTTTTTTTTTCCAGCATGGCCCAGTCGAAAGGTGGACCGCTTATATCTCGCAAGAGACAGAGTGGAGGGCCATGTTTGGTGCTGGTGGTGCCCTGGATTGTAGTTTATTTTGTACGAAACTAAAAAGAGAGGTTGCGCAGAAGCAACCGGAGTGATGTTCAGAAACTCTGAGCTTCAGAGGGGACCCTAGATAAGTAAATTAGCGGTAAAACTCACGGCTATAGACGGTAGTCTGTTTGAAAGTTCTTTTTGAAGAGAAAGATGATTGGTAGAGAAAGATGGCTTTCTCTTCAGCCAGGGCCGTAACTACGCGGGGCCAACGTGTTGCTCCGAAACCATGAGCTTCAGGAGGACGGTGGGGGAGGGGGGGGCAGGTAAGCAGATTAGTTGTGGAAAGGTATAAACTGCAGCCGTGGATCGTGATTTGTGTGGAAATTCTTTTTGGGCGAAGGTGATGTTCAGAAACCTTGAGCGTCAGGGAGGGGCCCAAGGATAGCTAGCTATAATTAGTGATAAAAATCACATCCCCGGAGGGCAAACTGTGTAAATCTTTTTTTGGGTGGGGGGGGGGGGTTGAAGGTAGAGTAAGAAGGCTTCTCGGCCACGGCCGTAACTATGCAGGTGCAACTGAGATGATTTTCAGAAACTCTGGGCTTGAAGAGGGGGGGGGGTGCAGGAAAGCTAATTAAATGCGGTAAAAATCACAGCCCCGGGTACAGTACCTGTTTCGCGCATGGGCAAACTGATCATGTACCTATTGTCAAAAGTTTACTGTCTTCCGTATTATAGCCTGTGACCACACATACTTAATCCACAAACATACTCATCTGTACCAAAAAGCAATGTAGATGAGGAGCCCCCAAAAATCCATATTTGTCCAGGCCTGATCTTATAAGGGACTAGCTCTGCCAAGTGGTAATCTGCGTGAAGGAACTCTTTCGGGCAAATGCAGAGTATGAAGGATTTCTAGCTGGGGCCGAAATTACGCAGGGGGCGTTTGGGGTCCTGATGTTCCGAATTTCTGAGTTTCGGTAAAGGCAAAGTTAAGTTGTAGGACGATAAAAATCGCAGCCCCGGATGGTAACCGGGGGCCCCTGTAGCTGAGATTAATCGAATTTTTCCGTCGTGCAAGCATCGTATCGTTTTCCAGGGCTGTACTGCGGTCTTCGAGGCAGATTAACATATAAGACTCTGATTAATCTTTCTACATGCACCTAATTAGTTTACCACGGGATTCCTTCTAAAGCTTGTGGCAGCCGGGCGTACCTCCCAGTCGCTGTACTTACGGCACTGGTATTTTCTACGAGAGATCTTACCGGATTTGTTTCAGATCACGCCAACAAGACACATCCGGTCGCAGCTTGGTGGAACGTTGACCCAATTTCGCCATGAAGTACAATATAGCTTACGCATTACGTTTCCATGCCTATGGGAGCGGGCAAAATGGGCGTGTTGCTCGGTCCTCTAAAAATTCCAGATTTGTCCAACCTCAACTTCTTATCGTACAAAGATTTTGATGCTTAGATATCCATGGGCTCCCTAAATCCGCTCTATCTAGTCTCAACTTCTTCTTGTGGGGGATATCTCAAAGACACGGATAGAGAGCCTCACTCCAGACTATCTTGATCCCTCCTGTCTCGACTAATTTCCGTCAGGATATCCAGAAACACATTTGATACGAGACTATCCATTGGAAATGGGCCTTTGAGCCGGATCCACACCGGCTGCGTGGCGTTGCGGTGCACTGTGACGCGCTGCCATTGCATGTAGCAATAGTGATCTCAGCCTACAACAACGTTTAACGTACGAGGAGTGAGTGGTGGAGCAGCTCTTGCTCTGTTCTCCCCAAGCGGAATCGAGCGCTAGAATCGATATATTCTAGAAACCTCGGCTAGAACCGATCATCGCGCCAGACAGCGATGCACGTCAGAAGACAACCCCGTCCACATGAGACATTTTCTTTGATGTACCTACCGCATGGCCCCCACATCCTGAAGCAGGGCCCCTAGGCTGTGATCTTTTACGGGCCCCCCGACCAGACTTTCACGGGGCCCCTTTCATGATGAATTTATAGCGTGAAAAAACAAAAAACTGATTAAAATACTCCCGGGCCCCAGGGCTGGAGCCTTGTCAGCCCACCCCTTGTGGGGGCCATGACCTACCGACTGACTGCCATTGGATCGCGCTCCATGACGAGAGCGAAGCTACGAAATTTCGTGCTGTAGGCCGTCCAAATCGAAAAAGCCTCCTAGCAGGTTTTGGCAATACCTGATTTTAGGGGGTGTTGCTTCCCGAAGCGTGTGTCGCGGCTACAAGGGAAGTTATTAATTTTGGGATAGAACTCGGGAATAGCTAAGGGTATATTAATGCAAACTTCACTGAGACTGGCAAGAAGCTAATGGAAAAAATTTATTCAATTTATTTTATTTCCTAATTTTGATTATAAATTCTGAAATTTATTTGACTCTGTTTGATTGAAATTTACATTTATTTCTAGATTTCTCAATTTTGGAATGCTGGGCGTTGTGATCGGCCACGAAATCACTCATGGATTCGATACGAGCGGTAAAATGCATGAAAATCATTTATTTCAAGATGATCGGTACTGTATTCACATACGCAATGTAATAACTGAGGTGGGGGGGGGGGGGCTTCTGAATCCTAGGGGGGCATTGATTAGGGTTCAAAATCAATGAAATCAGCGAAGATGGGGATGATGGTGGATGAGGATTCCCGTATCATTTGTCTCTTGTAACTACAACACCCTCCAAACGAGAGAGAGAGAGAGAGGAGAGACCTAGAACTTTGTTTTCTATATTTTCAATCCACAATTGGACTACAGAGAGTGAAAAATTCTGGCATCACCGATGTTCACTCTAAAGGCGGATACACACTACTATGATGTGACGTGCAACCACGTGATGTCAGATGGCGCGGGATCATATCAGACATTATATGGTGTGCAAACTGGGGTGATACATTAAGACCGAAACACACTACGATGTCGAATTTGTATAATATATATATACAGGAAGAAAAATGATTTTCATCTCCCCTCAATGTTTTCTACATGTCGTCGCCTCTGTCCAAAATGTCAGGCCCGTCATTTAAGGGGGGGGGGGGGTGTCATGGGGGCCGTTGCCCCACCCCTGGCTTTTGAAAATACACGCTAAAAATGGTATATATATATACAAATTTATATATAATTATAAATACATTGAGTGCATGTTCTTTGCCCCCCCCGGAAAAATTTTGCCCCCCCCGGAAAAAGTTGAAATGACGGCCCTGCAAAATATATTGTTTTTGATAATTTGCATATAAAGAAAATAATTCCCCAGTGTAGTTGGGAGATTTTATAATTATGAAAATAATCCCAAATGAGTTATGCCTGATGAATATAGTCGGACCCCGATATAATAACAAATTTTACGATCGTGCCCCGATATAATGATAATAAATTTTACTATCGTACTCCAATATATTGATACATTACATATATGAATTATTATGTATATCATATACATAATACGTTTTATCATGCTTTATCGCATGGTTATTATGCATAATCGCCAGTAAAAGCTACAATTTGTTATTAGTTATTAAATTAACCAATGATTTTTGTGACACGTAATAAGACGTGTTACGTCGGATTTCATCATCCGACACATTCCCACGTCGCGTCAGCACAGTGTGAACGTAACTGCAGAAGGATCATTGGTGGAATTTATATCGCACGCATTTCCACGTGGTCGCGCGTCACGTCAGAGTAGTGTGCACGGATTTTTGCATGTTATGTCAGATTACATCATCACAGACTTTACCACGTTGCGTCCGCACAGTGTGAACGTACCTACAGAAGACTCATTGGTGGAACTTTATATCACACGCATTAACGTGTGGTAACACGCCACGTCAGCGTAGGGTGTATCCGCCTTTACCCACGCCAGGAAAATACCCAAATCCAGGTAGTTTCAGCCAGTAGCTTAAATTACAGCTCACGATATCGCGTATATCTTTCTGAATTTTCACGGCATCAAACGGGAATTTCTATACAAGTTGCCCTATCTATCTGACAACCAGATTATAAAAAAAAAAGTAAATATTCCCTGCGCATGCGCAACTAAAAATACATTGGTCAAAATTTTCATACCTCATTGAATAACAAATTTCCACATTCTAAATTCCTACACAGAATGTCTCACGCGTAGTGCCAAATTTCATAAATTTGTTTGAAAACTCCGTTTGCTACAAGCGAAAAGCATGCGATGGAAATTGAAATTTTTATTTAAAAAAAGCATATTTTCGTAAATATATGCGCTATGCTCACGGAAATGCAAAGACATATTGCACAATGTGAATACATTATTTTGTTAAAATTACAAGTCATTTGCAGAAAGTGAGCGTGTGCAAGCTTGTGAATGGCTGAAAGAGTGACTAAGAACATGTGCAAACATGTGAATGACCAAAAGAGTGACGGAAAGCGTGTGCATGCATATGAATGGCTGAAAGAGTGATTAAGAGTATGTGCAAGCATGTGAATGGCTGAAAGAGTGACGGAAAGCGTGTGCAAGCATATGAAAGGCTGAAAGAGTGACTTAGAGCATGTGAATGGCTGAAAGAGTGACTAAGAACGTGTGCAAGCATGTGAATGGTTGAAAGAGTGACTAAGAGCATGTGCAAACATGTGAATGACCAAAAGAGTGACGGAGAGCGTGTGCAAGCTTATGAATGGCTGAAAGAGTGATTAAGAGTATGTGCAAGCATGTGAAAGCCTGAAAGAGTGACTTAGAGCATGTGCAAACATGTGAATGACCAAAAGAGGGACAAAAGAAGTCTGTAAACATGTGAATGGGACTAAAAGTGTGACGAAAAGCATGTTTAAACATATGAATGGCTGGAAGAGTGACCTAGAGCATGTGCAAACAAGGGAATGACCGAAAGAGTGACGGAAAGCGTCTGTAAGCATGTGAATGTGACTAAAGGACTGACGCAAAGCGTGTGCAAACACCTGAATGTCCGAAAGAGTGACGCAAAGCGTGTGCAAACACCTGAATGTCCGAAAGAGTGACGCAAAGCGTGTGCAAGCATATAAATGACAGATTGACCTAGAACGTGAGCAAGCATCACTGTTTTTTGGTCATCCGCTGTTCCGGTCAATCAAAATTGCGATTACACGGACATAAAGCATCACGTGATCGAAATTCCACAACGATTTGCCCAGTATTTTTCTAGAAATTCGAGATTTTTGGTCACATAGTGTCGAAAAGGTAGGTCTGCACACGTAAGAAAAATAAGATGATCATGGCCTAGGATCCCGGCTCCAGAATGTGGAGGCGCGGATATACATCCTCTAATATAGACAGTTTCGAAAAATCTAACAGATTTCGGAGATAAGATCATCATGGATAGATTCTGGAAAAATCGATTGGAACAAGGTGGGGAAAAAAGCCTGAAATTAATGTGTTTTCTTACGGTTTACTTCGGCCAAGACGTCCATCAACTGAATATTGATCACCTTGCCTTGTTTGGTGAATCTGCTCGTTCTTCACCCACAGATCAATATGTTTATCCCTCTCTTCCCGCTAACTAATGATCGTATCGGTGTGAAGCAGGGGGGATCTTTATCCTTTTTCAGCCGCGACCCCAAAATCAACAACAACATCATCATCAGTTTAGCGACCCCATGGGACTATTCGTTTTTCGAAATTAGTAAAACCAGTGATGCAATAAGTGCATTTATAACAAGACTGTTAGTGGATCTGTACGACCCATCTAAGAAGCCGGTTTAAAGCCGGGTTTTCCTAGGAGCAGGTTTCTACTGCGTGTGCAGCGTGAACACGCTGATTGGACAAAATACCGGAATTTCAGGTTTTTAACTAATCAGCGTTTCCACGCTGCACACGGCCCGAAAATTCTACTCTTAGGAAAACCCTGCTTAAGGAAATTTCGCCAACGACGTTTCGTCCTAGGTACATTTCACCTTCCCTGACCGTGTGAGTGACAAAGTGTGTGTGGGTGAGTGACTAAGTGAGGGGAGTGACTGTATGGTGAGCAAGTGATTGGGGGTGTGACCATATGACTTTTCAAGCGAGTGATTGTATGAGTGACCGCGTGCGTAACCATATGAACACACACACTCATATGGTCACTCGTACGGCCATTCATTTGACAAATCATACCTTCACTCACTTTATCATTCATACAATCACTTAGTCACTAGTATGATCACTCGCATATTCACTTGTGTGGTCACTAGTATGATCACTCGCATATTCAGTTGTGTGGTCACTTATACGATCACTCACTCACACAGTCACTCACTTGATTATTCATATGATCATTCACACTCACACTGACTCTTACGGTCACTCACTTACTACTCACTTGATCGCTTATACAATCACTCACTTGGTCACTCATACTATCACTCTCTTGGTCACTCATACAATCACTCACTTGGTCACTCATACAATCACTCACTTGGTCACTCATACAATCACTTACTACTTACTTGTGGTCACTCATACAATCACTTACTACTTACTTGTGGTCACTCATACAATCACTTACTACTCACTTGGTCACCGCAAAATCGCTTACTACTCACTTGGTCACCACAAAATCGCTTACTACTCACTTGGTCACCACAAAATCGCTTACTACTCACTTGGTCACCACAAAATCGCTTACTACTCACTTGGTCACTCATACTGTCAGGGCAGGTGGAATGTCAAGTGCGAAATGTCAGAGGCGAAATTTTCGGATCCCGAGAAGCCCCGGTGAAACATGTTTGGGTCGGGATCCATAGCCCAAGAACCCCTGTCGGTAAGTGGATTTTAACTGCCCATCTCGGAAGTCTCTCTGATCCATGTTTGGGTCATGACCCACGTGTTAAGAATCCCTTCTTCAAACGTTACGTTCACCACAAACATTTTGGAAACCTTCGTGGCACCCCGTAAAGCAGGAATTCTTAAAATTATTTCTGTTTCATATACCCTTACCTAAATGAGGGCCACGGACCCCCCCCCCCGTACCAATAAAACTAATGACACGGTGACACGGAATCCCCCTTCAGTATATAATTGTGTAGATACGGTAAGGTCTTTGTTTTTTTAGCAAAAGCTTACGGCTTAAATTGCCTACGATGCAGTTTCACATCAGTGAAATGGCCCATGACCCCAGGGCCGTCATTTCAACTTTTTCCAGGAGGGGGCAAAGAACATGTACTCAAGGTATGTGTGTACATATATGTACCACTTTTAGTGTATTTTCAAAAGGTCGGGGGGGGGGGCAACGACCCCCCCCCCACCCCATATATATTGGGTATATACGATTGGTTCCATATCGTTCAAGTTACCCACGGATATTAACAGATCACCTTGGCACTATTACAGATCGTTTAAGTGTGACACGGCACATTTACAGATCACTCAAATGCCCCCTCACGGCGCAGTTCCAGATCACTCAATCGGCCTCTAGCACATTTAGTCGACTAACCGTTTAACAGTCGCTCCATGAATACGGCCATTACAGATCCACGATGCACATTTACACATCACTTAACAGGGTTCAGTCCCGCCAAAAGTTGGGTCCGTTTTTAGGACCCTTCACAAAATTCTGGGCCCGAAAAATGAACCTTCACAAAATAAAAACTAATGAAACCATAAATTTGGCATTCCATTTCTTTTGTGACACATCATCTGGATTATTTCGCTTCACACAAAATCACTTATTTTCACAAAATTAATGACCCCTTTTCACAAAAATAAGGAAAAATTTCACAAGAAGAGGAGCCTACACAAAAGTCTGGACATGCTGCTGCGGCGCAGTTCCAGATCACTTAATTAAGTGGCCCGCCACACGTTTTTAAATCAATGAAGTGGCCCTCGTGGTCCTAAAGGTCGAACACCCTTGGTATAAACGATATGTTCTTGCCAATAATTTATCATTGAAACCCCGTAAAACATAGGTTCTTAAACTTTTATTATCCATGGAGCCTTAACGGAAATGACATAAGGGACATGGGCATCCTTGCACCTTCAGCATAAATTTACGGACCCCCCCACCCCCCCAAGAGGCCCGTGAACTGCTAGTACACATCGGCACTCTTCGACATTTGAGCCTGTGATCGTTGAACGTTATGCAGAGCACCGAGCTCAAAAACGCCCCATTCTCTTTCATCATGGAGTAACACAATGTTACAGTGGTATAAAATATGTCACATAAATACTTGTCACATAATTCACCTGCCTGATAGTATGAGGGGGGGGGGGGGAAACATTTCGTAGAGGAAAATTGTCTTATCCATCAGTTTGTCAAACATTTGATGTCTTCGTTCATGAGACTGTAAAACATTGCCTTAAAGGTGCAACCGCACCCACATTTTTCGAAATTCGGATACATATTTTGTGTGGTGGATGTTTTTAGGCCTTAGATGTTTCAGAAACACGCGAGCATCATAATTGGAGATCTCTCTCTCTCAGATGTTGGTGGCAAGAACTTTCTTGTTTTTCGAAGTAGTTTCGAGATAGTTCCTTGATGTGGGAATACGTGGACGGCACTTTCAAATCATAGTGGCGATCGGTGAGGCGGGAAAATTTTGGCGCTTCAGAGAGAGGGAGAGAGAGAGATGGAGATCAATCTAGTATCGTTGTACATGTTGCTCTTAGATGCGAAAAGTCCAAACTGAGGCACCATGTGCCAACACTGGGCGAACGATTTGTTCGTACATCAAAACTTTGTTCCCCGAACTTTGGATTTTGACCAGCTCAAATTTCCATCAAAATTTCCATTCCATTTCAACTAATTTTCTTTCAAAACGGAACATTTCCAAATGTTCCTCTTGAATGTTGATCAATGAACATGGCATTTAAATATTCTTCTACCATTCCTACATGCTACCTGTAGGGCTATTTTCTACTTTTTTGCTTCTACTGTAAATTTGGCAAAAAATGGAAATGTTCCCTTTTGAAAATGAGTTCCTCGTTTGTTTTGTGTTTTGTTGTTTTCGATCGCAGACACTGAGCTATGATCTCTTTGCCAGGTAGGAAGTTTGACAAAGCTGGTAACTTAACTCAATGGTGGCCGGACGAGATGATCGACAAGTACAAAGAACAAGCAGCCTGCTTCATCGAGCAATACTCGCAGTACCCCATCGAGATGGTCGGCCAGAACGTAAGTCTCTTTCGACACTAAACATTCAAATCTTCAGCAAGGGAAGGGGGGTGGGTAGCAAAAGGTCCTGGTCAGGTTCGCGATGGCTAATTGATTCATGAAAAACGGGATCTTACTGTTCGGAGTAAATTTACTAATTATAGCGGTTAATTAACTCATGGGTTAGTTACTAACCCCTACGCCCCGGGAATACTCGAAGAAAAGCTGCTCTCAAAATGGCTGCCCAAAAAAAAATTTCCATTTTTTTTCAGTTAATCTTTAGTGAAAGATAGATGACGCTCAAACTCATTCGTTGCAATTACAGTGATACCTCGGCTAACGAAGATAATTCGTTCCGGAATCACGTTTGTTAGCCGAAAACTTCGTAAACCGAGGAGGTATCGCTGTGCCAAGACGGACACTATGAGACGGAAACCTATGGGTGCGCCTTTATAAAATGGAAATCTGTCTGAAATGGAATATTATTTCACGTTCCGTTCCGTGCAGGTTTCATTGTAAAAAAGGTGCGAACAATAGTGCACGCTGGCTTCCGCTTCTGCAAGTCTGCGTCGCTACAGATTGGTTAAAGAACCCGAAATTCAAGTTTTTAATCAATCTGTAACGGCGCGGATGTGCAGAATCGGAAGCAAGCGTGCACTGTGTTCGCACGTACCCTAATGCAGGGGGTGGCCAGGCTTTTTCCAAGCCGTGCTACAATCAAAGTTATTTTCAATGCGCGTGCCACAATTTTAACGCGCGGATCACACGTTCCGTTTTACGGGACGCATGCATTCTCTCCGTTCCCGCAAAATGTTGTTTAGGTGTCCTCCCATTTTCGTAAAAATTGTTTAGTTTGTAACTTTTTTGAGTTCTAAATGTTTATTTTTGAGTCATAAATTCGATTATCGCAATACGGATTGTGAATGTATGTCTATCGGTAGAAGTTCATCTTATCTACAGCCTCTTGGGCGTAGACACAAGAAACTGAGGACTTGGGGTGCTTCCCCCTCCCCCCCCCATCAAACCTGTAACACAGCTTAGCTCCCCCCTCCCCCCACTCCTAAGAATTCATAGATGTACATTGTATGTTCCCCATGTGGAAAAACGCACGTAGCAGCAGGTTAATAATGATTTTTATATAATTTATGTGCAGTTATATTTCGGCCGATTAGAGCTTTATCTCACATATTCTGTGGGAAAATTTCAATTTTCTTTCAAGTTTTAAACCAATAAAAAATTTCAAATCTACAAGTTCCCATAATATGAAAAAAAAGTTGTATTTATACGATCCATCGATCATGATATTTATGGATTGAAAATTTGAGAATTATGCATAATCACTGGTAAATGTGCATTTTGTCATTGAAATCACGGGGACCACACGATTTTTTTTCCGTTGAAGACAGAGATTTCCGCTTAATACAGGTTCCGTTAAAGACGGGTTCTACTGTATATAGTCTATGTTAAGTCATGTTAACATGGTGAATCAATGCCGCCCATAATCCGGTTAGCCAGCCGATGTAGCTGCGGGAATGATGAAAATCTCCTAATCGCCGAGGAGAATTAAGATGTAGGATATTTATGGAACAGGTATGTGTGCCTAGACTGAGCTAAAACACCCGGGTGTCCGAACATTGGCTGACTTGGACACTTGGACCAGGACTCCATGTGACGCTAACATGACATCGATTCGTCGTTGTACGGCATACACAACTATAACTTGTGACATCCAGACGGACGGACCGCCACCCATGGGAACTTTGATTATCGAGTCCAGACGTGCCAAGGACGCTATATTATCAATTTAGGTTTCGATTCTTAGATCATGATTTATCATAATTATTCCGTTGATTTATACTCCTGTAATTGGACTTGTTATTCTGTTATACAAATTTATATACATATTTAATAAAATTCCGGATGCACCCATCTTTCGGGTACGCTTCGATATCTCCTTAAGATGGGAGGCGGGGTGTGTCCGGTCCTTCAATGTTCAATGTATATAGTCTAACCATACTAGATCCCGGCATTTTTGAAGCCATCTTCGATTGGCTCTTTAGGAGCGCTCAAATAAAATGTCCGTTCAATACGAGCAAGTTTTATATTCCATAATAAAACAAATTCTTCTTTTAAGCAGTTTGGAACATTTGCATAAAATTTCTATGTATGAAATCGTCGAGCGACTTCAACTTCAACAAACGGTCTGCCAGGAACTGCTGAAAGGGGTCTTCAACCTTTCAGACACGCTGGCCAAATTGAAACTTTCCGCGGGCCGCCAACTCATGTAACTTGGCGACATCATTACACGGGGGGGGGGGGGGGGGGGGGCAATCGGGTCCCGAGTTAAACAGGGACAGAAATAATTGAGGGCTTTATTTATTCTGAAATTATTTCTTTTGTTAATTATCAATTAGAAGGTCTCGAATAATTTTTTTACATCAATTCTGAAACAAGTTTTTGATCAATTACCGATTGAATTTATTAATTTTGAGATTAATTTTAATCTGAAATCGCTTCAAATTATTCTTAAATTATTTATTTCGGTAATTCCGAAATTATTTTTCTTGTCAATACATATCTTGGGATCGTTTCTTTCGATAATTATGCAATTATTCTTTTATTGATTGCGAAAAATAGTTTTTATCAGAAATTATGAAATTATTTCTGTCGTTGTTGTTTTTTTTTTCACTAATTCTGAAATTATTTGGTTTCAAAAATTCAAAAATTAATTCATTAAGTAATTCTAGATTATCATTAATTTGTTCTGAAATAATTTCTTTCATTAGTTTTGAAATTTTTTTCATTAGTTTTGAAACTTCTTTCAATAATTCCGAAACAATTTATTTCACTCCTTCTAGAATTAAGCGTTCTTCTATGTGTTATACCATTTTCCGAAAATGATCGGCGGGCCCCCACAAAAAGCTCGGAGGGCCAAATGTGGCCCACGGGCCATTCGTTGAAGACCTTTGATGTACAGAAAGGTCCCTCCGTAATGAAGTTATTGTTTGCAGAGAGGATTAACCCCTTGAGGGGCACTATATGAAAAAAAAAAATATTTTTGGCCGAACTAACTTCATATACTTGATACATAGGACTCATATAAATATGTTTTGCAACTATTCTTATATTTTCATCAAAATCCAGCGAGCAGCAATTGGTCGCACAGCGAGGACACCGCCCACCTAGAACACGGAAAGCTTCCCTAGGGTGTAATGCAGGAAAAGCAACATTCCGTTTAAAAAAAATCCTTTCCCACCGATTTTGTAGGCCAAAATGATCAACTTAAGCATATTAATAGCCGGTACATCGCTTTCAATGAGATGCCAGTGCAAATTTGTTCGAAATGCCAAATTTTCTGTCAGTGACACTGAAAAAAAGAATAAGACATTGGTAGAATTTCCTGAGATGGTCCCATTTCATCCTTGAAATCTGGGTTTTGGTTTTTGCTTTTTTCTCCCGAACCATATGAAGTTATCGAGAAGATCCAGGCATTGGGTAGAGTATACATCAGCATCATTTTCGTCATAATCCATGCAGTAAGCTTTGTTCTTTGTCTGGGGTAATTTCAGATGCATTAGACTCCGAATCAGTTATAGGCGTTTCACCAACGATAAATGCACAATAATTGTGGGAGGGGGGCTCAAGGCTAAAGAAACTCCAGAAACTAAAATTAAAGCAATAGAGAGAGAGCAGAGAAAGTAGTCTCGTCAGCAGCCAACTCTAAAACCACTAGAATGAAAGAATGGTTATGTGCGGGTCAAAAAATAGTATATATTGTGTCTTCCATTCAACCCCGAAACTCCTCCACAAATACACATCTGAGGTGTTTCAACACCATTGCTGCTTTCAACACCCATTTTCTAGTAAACAATAAAGAGGAGAGAAAATGAAGGAAAAAACAAGGTCGCTTCGTCTCAAGGTTTCACACTGACGTCACTTGGTGTATCACATTGCTCTAGGTGTGCTCTAGGCTCAGTATGGAGAACCACCTTTTTAAAACTTCCACAATTTGATTTTAAACTGTTCTTAAGTTTATTGAATGGCTTGATTTCAACAAATAGAGCAAAATCTATAAAAAACCATCCACAATTTTTGAAGAAACAATTTTGTTTTATTAGGAAATAAATTTTAAAACAAGTACCATATGAAAATAGAGAAAATGGCGGATTTTTTTTACCTGTAACCCTCTGTGGCAGTGTTTCTCAACTTTTTTAGTCCAAAGTCAGATGGGGTCGGATGGGGTGGTGATGATGGGTCTTCACCCTGGATCCATGCCTTCCTTGGGCTAGAGTTCAGTGAGCTTCTTTCTTGTGGGATTCTATCAACGCCATCTATAGCTAGGTATAGCGAACTGTTGGTTCTATGCGTGGTCGGCTGGACACCACGAGTTTCTGGGCAGAGTGTGATTTTCTGCTCCCTCCCTTCCCACTTAGCTGGTAGTAACAATTTGCACATTTACATACTTACATTTGAAAATCTTTTTTTTTTTTTCTTTTCTTTTCTTCAAACCGAGCACAACTCAGGTCTATCGCCATGGGCAATTTACTACCTAGTGAGTTGTGCCGGAAGTGTAAGTATGTGTACCTAACAGTCTGAGTGCGTATCTAGTGCTGTGTATGATTTTTCAGTGCTGCCATTCATATCTCAGAAGTGAAGTGTAATGACCGCGAATATTTGTACTGTACTGTTTGTAGGACTGTTGCTCTCTGTGGCGAGACGTTTTAACGGGGAGATCGGCTCGCATTTGCGCCTTGAAGCATTTGAAAATCATAGAACCAGATCTCATCGTGTTGACTCCCCCCCCCCCCCCCACCATGGAGATGAGACCCCCGGGCTATATGGGAATATGGGTTAAGATGGCCCTGGTTCCATGGACAACTCTGCTGAATTATGAAAGTAATCACATTTTTGCCCACCATATTTCACTTGGAGGCTTTATTTATTAGTTCACAGTTCTCGGTGGCGACTCTCCCACTTGTCGTGGCTCCCTCTTTTCATCTGATTTTCTCCAGTGGTCTCCCCAGGTTGAAAAATCCTGAGTACTCTGTCTCACCACGACAGATGGCGGCTTCTCAACATTCTCTCGCCAAAAGTCCCCTGCTTTCCCTAAAAGAAGATGGAAGAACAATGCGACTTACTTACTCTACCGGAAAAACATTTCTAGCCTGATTGTATGGCGATCTGACCGGAGTTGGCTGCAGTGCAAAGAATGCCATGTCCGGGAAATTTACAGAAAACTTATTTCCCGATGTTTCAATCTCACATCTGTGACGTGTTTCTTCAGAGATTTAGTAACGCTTACGTCTCTTCAGCAAGCGAACGAAACGCTTTTCTTATTTGCTGCAGGTACGCACATTCGGAAATACTGAACCAAACCTCGTAGGCGTGGTTTCGTGCGCGTATGCAGGTAATTCTAATGCGCATGCTTGAATTTTTACCTGCCTGCAGAAACTTCCCGTTGCTGGGAGATCGGTGATAAATAAAGAAGTTTAAGTGAGCACCGTTGCATTTTTGATTTTGACAAAATGTCAAGAAAGACTTGAGCACACAACGCTACTGCGCTACATTTTGTGTGAAGCTTTGTGATTCCCGAGTGGAAACAATCCGCAAGATTCAAAAGACCTTCGGAGAGTGGCACAACCGCTTCAAAGATGTAGACCCTTAACATCCAGAACTGAGATCGTTATTAACTGAGTGAGGACTCTGGTGATGCAGGGTCATCGAATTTCGTTCAGAGAACTTGCAGACGAAGCGAACATTAACATTGGATCCATTCATTCCATTTTGACAGACTATTTCGTTTTCAGGAAATGCATTGTCGAAGTCCTGCTGGCCATCTTCTTTGACTCCAGTGGCGTAGTTCATCAAGAGTACGCACCGCTCGGTACAACCTCCACCAAGGAGGACTGCCAAGAGGTTCTGCGTCGTAATTAGCAGCTCCTTCACGATTAATGCAATGGGGTTGTGTTGAAGTTTTTCCTGCCATTTTTTGTCAAAAAAGGAAAATGTAACTGTACTTACTTACTCTTCCGTATTCATCACCGGTCTGCCAGCAACAGGCAGGTAAAAATTCAAGCATGCGCCCTAGGATTACCTATATACGTGTGCTGAACCACGCCTTCATTGGTTCACGATGCACGAAAAATTATTGGTCGGGTACTTTTTAATAAACTTCGTATTGAATCAATGTACACTATGTCCTAGTCAATTGATATATTCATTGTAGGTTTGGTGACCGTTCTGTAGGGCATGTTGTCTGTGCCGTCTTAACGTATGGGTCAACCCGGGAACGGCCAGGGGCCTTAAGAGAAGAGGGGACTCATAAAAAAGAGAAATAGTTGAATTTTTCAAGAATTTTCCAAGTAGGGCTTCAGAAAAATCACTTAGCCCGGGGGCCCATGATGTTTTTAAGACTAATGCCCTGCATATTGTCATGGATTTTTAACAGTCGATGTTTTTTTTTTCATTGTAGATAAATGGCAACCAAACGGTCGATGACAATATATGTGACAACGCTGGACTTCAACAAGCTCACGCAGTAAGATAATCAATTTCAATGTTGTTTTCTTACCTATAGATTAAGCGTTGTGAGAAATCGGGAACTACACTTTTTGCAGCTCAAGAGCAAATAATATTTTTCAGGCCTCTACAATATCGGTATGCATGTAACATGACCCCTCAACGGAGAGGCTAACAAAGCTCTATCCTGGAAGCCTGGAAATGGACCCTTTCCAATTTTTTCCCCCTATAAATAATAATCACTAAAAATCAATGATATCAAACATTGAAGATCTTCGATAGAGGTAGGAGGGGCATGTCTCAAAATCTCTGGAATAATTTCGGAATTTCAAATGAAGAAAATAATATCAGAATTAATGAAAATTTGCAATTAATGAAGAAAATAATTTAAGAATCAATTGAAGGTATCAATTCAAGAAGTGCAGGAAATAATAATTTTAGGAGGAAATAATTTTAGAATAATAATTTTTAAAATTCCAAATTTCCAATTCATTCTGAAATTATTTTATTAACTTCAAATTCTGAAATTATTTTATTACCTTCAAATTCTGAAATTATTTTATTACCTTCAAATTCTGAAATTATCATCAACTTCAAATTCTGAAATTATCATCAACTTCAAATTCTGAAATTATCATCAACTTCAAATTCTGAAATTATCATCAACTTCAAATTCTGAAATTATCATCAACTTCAAATTCTGAAATTATCATCAACTTCAAATTCTGAAATTATCATCAACTTCAAATTCTGAAATTATCATCAACTTCAAATTCTGAAATTATCATCAACTTCAAATTCTGAAATTATCATGACCTTCAAATTCTGAAATTATCATGACCTTCAAATTCTGAAATTATCATGACCTTCAAATTCTGAAATTATCATGACCTTCAAATTCTGAAATTATTATCAACTTCAAATTCTGAAATTATCATTAACTTCAAATTCTGAAATTATCATTAACTTAATATTCTGAAATTATCATCAACTTCAAATTCTGAAATTATCATTAACTTCAAATTCTGAAATTATCATTAACTTCAAATTCTGAAATTATCATTAACTTCAAATTCTGAAATTATCATTAACTTCAAATTCCATGTATAGATTCTGAAATCATTTTCATTCATTTCGAATTTTTCATTTATTCTAAAATTAATTTTTTTTCAGGTCATTATGAAATTATTCTCTTCTGTTGATTCTGAAATTATTTATCTCATTGAATACGAACTTTCATTAATAATGAAATTATTTTCCTCAATTAATTCTGAATTCTTATTATATTTCTGAAATTTCATGTGTGAATTAATTCTGAATGAAAATTTATTTTGAAATCGCATCTTTCATTAAATTCTGAATTTACATTGAATGAATTTATTTTTCCCTCATGTAAATTCCGATATTACTGATATAACCTAACTAATTGTGAGAAAAACTCCTTAATTCAGAATGAATTGACAAAAGAAATTTCATCATTAATGATAACTCATATACAGGGTGCTGCATATCGAACAACACGCACTGCATTTTACTGGCGAGCCGTTGATCCTAAAGCACAGGTCTTCAACCTCTTTTCCAGTCGCGAGCACTGCCTGTACCAAACCCTCCTTGGTCCTACTTGTCTAATCTAGGACAATGTTTCTCAACCGCCGGGCCGCGAATGATCAGCCGTTTCATTTTTCGTCGTTCATTTGCCGTTGGTCTTGTGTGTGACTGGGCCTTCCACTCGCAAAAATGAATGAAACTGGGCCGTGGACTTGCCAAGGTTGAGGACCACGGATCTAAGAGGCTCTGTAGCCATCGTCAAAAAAAGAGCACCCTTAGGGGGTCATTCAAGTGTTACGTCAGCATCGATGGGGGCGGGGGATTGAACGATGCTTACGTCATCAATAACTGTTTATGGAATTATGAAATATTCTTAATGGCATCTCTTTACTCTGTGTGCCAAAAACCAGAGCGAAACCTTTCCCTAATTTGTGGGCACTTGAACTAACACTCTCCCCACTGATAAGTCCTCCATAGAGCAGCTTTAGTGATCTCGAAATGTGTCCGGGCCGCTTAAATGTTCTAGAAATGTCGCGCGTCACTCAAGTGATTCGTAAACATGCGGGAATGTGCCGCGCTTTAACTTGAGTGATGTAGAACTGCGTTGGGGGGAGGGGGACGCTTAAATGCTCTAAAACTGCTCTGGAGCTGTTCCGCGGGTCACTTAAATGATGTGCGAATGTGCCAAGGCCCCACTTGAATGATCTGAAAATGTGCCACGGGCAACTTGAATGCTCTGGAATTGTGCCACGGGTCACTTAAGCATTCTGTAAATGTGCCGCTTATACAGTTCCTTTGTATAATATTAAGTTTGAGGTTGCGGGTCACATCAGTTAACTCCAAGGGCCATGGGTAGCTAACCCATGGCCCTTGGAGGGCGCAATTATAGGACGGGTTGCCATGAATTTCTTAAAGAGAAATTTTGAGTCCTTTCCCTTCAAATAGCATTGAAATTGACAGAAATTGATTATAATAACACATAAAGACATTCCCTTTGTAAATTTTAACTTTTTTTAAAATAGTTTTTGCATCAAAAAAATAAATTTTGTATAAAATAAATTTTTGATCGCCAGAGTGAAAGGCTCGCCCCCTCCCCCCTCGCGTACGTATCTGATCCCAATTCACGTTAGGAGGTGGGGGGGGGGCAGAACTGACGAGATTTTGCTGACGGGGGGAGTCAAAAATTGGATAAAAATCTGCTGATGTAATACCTGAGCGCACCCCCCTCCCCCCTTCGGCACACGAATCGTCCTGATTGCAATGCATTAATGCGATTTGTGCAGGATGTGTTTAATTGGAACTATGATTAAGTGCTCGCGAGCACGGAATCGGACACGAGCATCGAGCGCTCTGGGTACTTCGGGGGGGGGGGGAAGGCACCATAGTGCTCGCGAGCGACGGGTTGAAAATGGCCTGTCCCAGAGGCATACTTCCAATCTGAAAAAATATCGAACGTCTAGGACTCAGATACGTCATTCATGTTGCAAGTTGTACCAACTGCTTAAATGGAATTACCATGTTAAAAAATTAGAAAAAAAGTAATAATATTTGTTTAAATCTGCCATTCGTTACGAGTAAATTTTTTATTAAGTTAATTTTTAATCTAAATTATCTCTCAATAATTAATGATTCAAGAATACTACGGTGCAGAAAAGCAGTAGTACTTCTCTTCTCGGTTTTCGGTACTCGGTCAGAAAATGGGTTTTCTGTGGTTCCCAACTTAGAGGCGGGAATCCGATCTCCCCTTTAAAAAGTCTCACCCACGGAGAGCAACAGACCTACAAACGTAATTAGATCCTTACACTTCACTTCTGAAATATAGGTGGCAGCGCTGAAAAAGATCAGACACATCACTAGATACGCATTCCGACTATTAGGTACACACACACTTACACGTCCGGCACAACTCGCTAGGTAATTAAATTGCCCATGGATGGCGATAGACCTGAGTTGTGGGCTCGACTTGAAAGAAAGTAGGCTACTTCTCTTAAGTAGTAAGTACCACCTACAACTATAATCACAACCCTATTGCAGCCCAGGGTGGAATGATGGGTAAATTAGTGAAATTGGAGGGAGACAGCAAAATTCATGTAAAAAGGGTTAAAGTTCCCGTACTCTGGGTAGATTTTGCTCATCCGAATACAGTCCGAATTTTCAGGATATCTTAATGAAATTTATGCAATAAAAAAAATTCCCATTTTCGACCACCAGGTGAATAAGTGTCGCTTTTTTAAATTGAATTTTCCTTTTTTTTTTCCATCCTTCATATAGCGTATATACCCAGTTCCAATGGAACACGTCCACCAGAACAGGCGCTACATAGGTCTGAATAGTGACACTGCTCAGACCTATGAAGCACCCGTTCTGATGTAGGTATTCCATTGAAACTTAGTGTATAGTTAGTTAGTAGCTAATGCACCATGGATGGAAAAACATGTAAAACGAAATAAATAGCTCCACGTAATTCACCTGGTGGCCGAACATCGAACTATTTCTTCAATTTCATAAATCTCTCTCCCATGGTTTCATTGAGATATCCTGAAAATTTGGCTGTATTCGAATGAGTAAAAACTACTTTAGCTTTAACTACACAGGGTGATTATAATTAAATTTACTTAATCCCCCCCCCCCACGTTGCCGCATTTGAATGGTGAAGCGTTTATCCTAGATGCATAGGCCTACTTCCTATAGAAAAATTTACCAAATAACATGTTTAGACCTAGGATACGTCATTCATGTTGTCTTATTTTTATTTTAATCACTTCACGATCAACGACGTAATGTTGCGTCCAAACGCTAGTGGTTCTGCTTTTGGATAGGACAAGGTTACCATATTTATCGCCGATTCATCAAAAAAATAGAGATGATCCGAATTTGTTGCAAATCGCTTGTAAGCGAATTGGTTTGTAACTATACAACTCCTTGCAATATGAATGACAAATCTGTGGTCCACGTTTTATTTAGATACTTTTTCCCTAATTGGAAGTATGTCTCTGGGACCAACGGTTCGTCTGTAATTTGCGGTTCGTACTGTGAAAGTCGATATATTGGAGTTGCTGTTAAGCTCAAGATCCGGACCCTGTTTGCACATCCGTTAAGACGCCACTGTTGTTGCTATTTTCACTATTATGTGTCGTGTTGCTCCAACTCGGGTGCTTTCAATTTTTTCATACCCAATCTGAGTACAAATGATGATATACGTCGTATGGTGTTCTGATAACGTTCCAAACTATTTTTAGTTTGGAACGTTAAATTATTAAACGTTATTGCCAAAGTATTTTTTAGTTTGGATATGCAATGAGTGTACATCAGATGTGTGTACATATTATGATACTATATATGTTGCTTTGTACGACTGTATATTTTTATTATCAACAGGCGTACATCCAGTACGTGGAGAAGAACGGCGAAGAACAGATGCTACCCGGAATAAGTTACACCAATGAGCAAATATTTTTCTTGCAATACGCTCAGGTAACGTATCAAAATCTAAATTTATTTACTTATTTATTTATACAACATTGTTCGGCCGAGGCCTATACAAGAGGGTGATGGGATTTGACAAAGGGCGATTGAGGCTGCATACAAAATCAGAGATTGAAATAGTCAACAGAATTTGATGGAAGGTTCCAATCAGTAATTCTACCGGTAGGGGGGGGGGGATGAATTTGAAGCAATCTGTGGATGCAAAAAAAATGTTTTCAATTGTTGGGAGTGATTGAGTCCATTGGAAAAATTCGAAGATTTGATTAGAATGTGGTTTATAGAGTCAAAATAGCCGTGGATAATTTTGAGAAGTAATGATAAACGAGCGTCATATCTACGGGAGGTACTGCATGCCCATACTGAGTTGGCCTCTGACCTTGACGCACGAAGGGAGGGTTCATTTTCCAAGAAGGGAAAACGGGGGGGGGGGAATCGCTAAAATAGCTCAAAATACGCCAGCGGAAAATACCAACCTACTCCTTTCCCCTGCGACCTTTTCACCGAAAGAAGATAAATAGAATCGCCCATCGTGACGTTTTATGACGTTTCATGACGTAGCCAGAGGCCAACTCAGCATGGGTGATACAAATACAAAGTGATACAAATACAACACCACAACAGGCAAATTGCCCAACGAGGTGGCTGACTTAAGAACATCATGGATCCCCGAGCCCTTTTTTCACCCTACCTACGAGCCCTACCTACTACTGCTACACTACACATGCACCCCGCCCACAACCCCCCGTGGAACCCCCAACGAATCGGTACATGCGGGAATGTGCGTGTACGTGTAGTGAAACCTGACGTGAAGTTTTTTTTGTTTCTCTGTAATGCTTGTTATGTGTAGTGCTGCCATCTGCCACCAGTTTCTCAAACTATGAGTGAAGTGTTATGATTGAATGATTTTTCGTTGTAGGGCTGTTGCTCTCTGTGGCGAGACTTTTTAACGGGGAGATCGGCTCGCATTTGCGCCTTGAAGTTGGGAACCACAGAAAACCAACTTCAGCCGACCACCACTGTGGGGTTCGAACCCGGATCCTCGCATCGCGAGTCCGTCACTTATAACCACTCGACCACCACAGCGGCAAATGTGAGTTGTAATAAATACATACAATAACCCATACAATAAATGGGAGGATATTTAGTTGGTGTTTGAGCTGTGTGGTGGAAACAGAGGAAGACCAGCAGTTTAAAATAAAGCGGGTAGATTTATTTTGGATAGATTCCAGCTTTGTCTATACTGCTTTGTGTATGGGGATCTCAAATTTCGCAGGCATAGGAGAGGACAGGCAAGATATAAGTTTGGAAGCCTAGATGTCGGAGGTGGCGGGTGGAGTAGTTGAGGTTACGACGGAGGGGAAAAAAAATTTTGAAGGTATTTTTGATATATATATAATCCGTGTGGAGGTTCCGACGAAGGTATTTGTAATGGGAAACCTCTGTAATTAAAGATAATATTATTAACCCTTTGCGATCTGCAAATTTCTCTGATGGGAATACCAGCTAGTCGGAGCAAATTTAGCTTTTCGGAGTTATTTCTCCCGAAAAATGTGCTGCCTTTTGACCAATTTTTCCCACGAGTTACCATCACTGCTAGCCTCGTTCGCCGTGCCGCTCCGCCAGGCGATCATGAATGACATGCCGTCAGGCTGCCACTATGGCGGCATCTACCGCAAAGGGTTAATTGAGTAAGGAAATTCGAGGGGAGATCTCTTTTACGGGATCTTTAAATCTACGCAAATTCTGTAGAGTATGGTGAGCTTATTAGAGAATTTTATTACAGAACGAAATTTAGATTATAAATTCCTATTTAGTTCCCTACAGGGCGTCCCATAATAATGAGACGCATTTCAAGCGCAAGTATCTTCGACGAGGATCATCATTTTTACATCAATACCCCTGTATAAAACACCATTTTGGTACTTATGCAGGGTGTAACTAAACTAATAGTCAAGGGTGATAGAAAACTCGTCAAAAAAACTGCTTTCACTTCACAATGTGGGGGTCGGCAAGCAAGCGGAGAACTGTGAGTGAGCACGTTTCCTTGAGTGAATGAAACGTCGCCTTTCGCAGAATCCGCCATTTAGCTGCTATTCGTTGGCAGAAATGCAACAATATTCGAGTGTATAGAGGCCGATATGCACCTCCTTTACTGGCCTGCAAACGGCAACGCCGTAGAAGCGGTTACTTTTTTTTTCTTCTTCTTGTTCTCCAGCGTGGCTTCGTTAACCGCTTATATCCCTCTTTGGGATAGAGTGGGAGCCATGTTTTCTGGTTTGGTGGTGGCGGTAAGACTTAACCGGGAGCGATTTTTGAACAGGGCGGTACCTGATCGGAGATCATTTCAAAGCTTGCACAGGGAACTCGTGGATACGGGATCGTTCCTCGCCCAAGCACATGACACAGATCGAGCAAGAAGCGCGAGAACGGTAAATCTGATAGAGGCAATCCTTATTGCAGTGGACGACTAGCCTAAACGAATAGATCGTGACCAAGACGTCGACCATATGACGATATTGCGTGAAGAGAATGGTTACACCCTCCACCATCTCCAACCGGTCCAGACCTTAAATGATACGGATTTCCCAGAACGTGTAGCATTTGCACTCTGGTTCTTGCAGCGGGGCATACTGCAGCCGCAGTTTGCAGCATCTGTCCTGTTTACGGACGAGGCTACGTTCACATGTGAGGTTGGCATATTCAATATGCACAAAATTCATGTGAAGGGCCACAGTAAATCCGCGTGCTACACGTTCGAGATTCCGTCAGCAAAGATTCTCCGTGAATGTGTGTGTGTGTGCGTGTGGATTTTTTTTACCACGCAAAGGTGCCCTCTCGTGGCTCACCGACCCCACATTGTGTGGTGAAAGTTGTTTGTTTTGGCGAATTCTATCACCCTTTATACAGTTTCTGACCATCAGTTTAGTTACACCCTGCATATTTCACTGTCTAATTTTTCTTTGGCGATTGCTAAATTGTGTGCCACAAGCATGGGGTCAGTGCGAGGTGGAGGTGCCATGAGTTATGTTATTGAAGATAAAAACTGCTTCGAAAATATTGGCTGGGACAGTTATTTCTAATCGGTGATTCGCGACGTTTCAGGTAATGGTGGACAACATCGCCGAACAAAGTGGACAATATCGCTCCCGTGGTGGGCGATGGAATGGGTTCGGGGGGGGGGGGGTAGAAGCTGCGGGTATAGCATAGGATCCTACGGATTTGCTTGAGTTGGGGGGGGGAATGAGAAAAAAAATTTCTCTGAAGAAGGAAGCGGTAGAACAAAATTTTTGGGGAAACTATGAGGGGAAACTATTCTATAATATCAAATCACAAACTTGAAAAGGGCCCGTTTCTATGCAACGGAAATCGGTAACGATTTTGGGTGAATTCTTCATTTAACTCTTGATTGTATCGGAAACCGTTTCATCAGGACCAAATTATGTGTATGTACCGGGAGACGTGCCCCCCCCCCCCAAACATCCTGCAGCAGGTCCCTAGGCTGGTCTAACTGGCGGCTTCCCCCCCCCCATCCCCACCAGAAATCCGTCAAAGGATCCAAAGGTGCAATGCCACGTCCCCAGGGCGCGGCATTGCACATATACCTTCATGTGGAAGTTAAAAGGTTTCATTTCCAATGGCATTTTGACGGATCTCATTGTTTTCCTGCTGCTTTAACATTGAAAAATTTGCAATAGCTGAAGCCCAAGATATATCCAGTCTGGGGGGCCTATAAAAATCTGCGAATTCGGGGCCCTGGGATTTATTTGTTGGTAAAATTAATACAAGTGAAACTTTTTCGTGGTCCAACGGGGCTCCGGTCTGGGGATCCCCATTGAGAAGTTTGCTGGGGGGTACTTTATGAATCACGTTTGCTTTTTCCCCCTTTTATTATTGCGTAAGTTCGTCAGTAAGCTGCGCTTTGACTTGTCACTTTTCATAGCACTCTGATGAAGTGGGACGAAATAAGTAAGATATGTTGTGAAGAGAAAGGGGGAGGGTTGGTATCATAGGCGGAAAGGGGGGGGGGACAGAGCCTCTCTTGTACAATATAATTCCAAGCAATTCCTTGCAACTGTAATGTATTTTAACATAATTATTGTATTTCTAATGGCACGGTGAACGTAAAGTAGCACTTCAAAACTTGATGAACCATTAGGGAAAAAATCAGAATCTGTTCGAATCGTAAAGAACATCTGCATATTAATTAGTGTTTGTGAAATTGATAGGTATGACCGCAAACACTGGCCAATGACCTTCCAGATCGGAAATTTAGTGATCACTACTTGCCATTGAAATTCGATTATGAATAAGATCCCGATATCATGCCATGGAGGCTGAAGCTTTTTATTTATTTATATTTTCTGTCTAGATCTGGTGCGAGGTCGTGAGCAAAGAAGGCTACGAGAGATACGTCAAGGATGACCACAGTCCTGGCAGATACAGGTAACGAATATATCGATTCGTATAGAATAGTCCAGTTCTACCTAACACTGGCTTTTTGTGGGCCGAAAGGGTGGCCCATCGCCACCCACACAAGTTCGAAAGTTAGATCTTTTTGCTTAGGAGATCCTATAACTACTGTTTGAATTTGCAATTTCGTACGATTTTTTCAAAACTTTGAAAGAGTAGATGGAGATTGACTCTTTTGTTTTTCGAAAACTTGTTTTCGAGTTCGTTATACCGGAATCGCACAATACATTGTTGCTATGTAATGGATTGGAAAAGTTTTCATTATATCGAGATTCTCGCTATTCTTTATTACGGGATCCGACTCTGTATAGACAAAATGATTATTTATTCATTATTTAAAACAAGAAGAATATTGGCGAGTTTATACGTTATAAAATGGATGGGAAGAGGGCGTATCCAGCTTCACACCTAATGAGGTGTGACCTACAAATGTACCCATTATATAAACGTATAGAATATATATATATACTATTTTACAATAAACACTTTTAACAGCTGTTAAAATTTTGAGTAAAAATTGATAACTCAATCTATGTTATTGTTTATAAAATATCAACTAATTTTTTCTATGTTACGCTGATTTTTCTTTAAGTGTATTAGTCAAATACCAGTCATTGATTTCAATCGGAGAATTGTAACAGTTTGATTTGATAGATAGCAGCAAAAGCATTTCTAAGATTTCAAATTCAATGGTTTTTCCTCACGTAATGCAATACTATATTGCGGGAGGTCTTCAACGCATGGAACTCGGAGACTTTTTGAACATTTTCAGAAAATGATTGAACACAATGAAAAACGATTAATTCTAGAATTAATGAATCAAATAATTTCAGAATTAGTGGGAAAAAAAAACCAAAGAGAGAAATAATTTCGTATTTTCTGATAGAAATTAATTCACAATCAATAAGATAATTATTGCATAGTTATTGAAAGAAATAATTTCAGAATTACTGAAATAAATAATTATAAAATCTTTTGAATTGATTTGAGGTCGAATTTAATCTCAGAAATAATATAATCAGTAATTAATCAAAATCTTTTTCAGAGTTCGTGAAAATTTTATTTCAGAAGTAATCAAAATTGATAATTAATAAAATAAATAATTTCAGAATAAATATAAGTATTTTAGTCCCTGATTAACTCGGGGGGCCCCATTGGCTCCTTCTATTTACATGCCATTAAATTACAGTAGCTGACAGCAGGCAGTTTCAATTTGGCCCGCCGTGCCTGAAATGAAAGGATGAAAGACCCAAAATTTTTTCATAAGTTTACAAAATATTTACGTTTAGGGTCTGAGAATGACTGAATGTGTGTAAATACTTCCTAAATTTGGGCATGAGCCCGCATCTTAGGTCATATTCCTTATATACGTTTACGACAGAAGGCGTCACTACACCAAAAATGAACAACAATGTTTTTCCAACCAAAGCAGAACCTCTTTTAACGTGCAGAAGTCCGGACTGCGAAGCCCGAAGTTGGCCAGTTCGAGAATTGACCCGGCCAGTGCGTGAAATTCGGGCTTTCGTCTACCCCTATGTGCCGATTCCTATGTGATCCCTATGATTCAGGATCATTGCCACACATTCGCGTACATATATATATATATTTTTTTTTTTTGTGATAATTTTTTCGTAATTTATAATCAGCTATAGCTAACCGGAATTAATATGATTATCGGTTAGCTATGACAACCCCAACGATCAAAAGAATCTGAATATCGGTATCTTAATGATCCATATATATATATATACGGTTCGACATGTAAGGATTGACCGATGCCCGGCAAAAGCCCGAATTTCGGACATTGGGACAACTGGGCAGGCCAGTTCGAGAACTTCAGGCTTTGGCAGTAACATATACATTTTTTTGTTCCACCCATTTTGTTTGTTTCTGAATTGAAAAAGGCGTATATATTGCCTGATTATTCAATAAACTACCCCCTGGGCCGTCTTAACGAATCTCGGGTGAATAGGGGACATTCCACGATAATGGGATCAGGCGCTATGATGAATAGTAGGTGCCGCTTGCACAAATGCGTCATTTTTCCCACGCAGAAATTCGAGCAGTTAACCAGGGCCGCATAATTTTAAGGGCCCTCGACAAGAGCTTTTGTTTTTTTAAACGACTCCTATCTCGTTGAAATTCAAAACAAAGAACGGCTTTTTGAGTACCAGTAACAAGAACGTTTCCTTCTTTGAATGCCCTCCGGGTTTCGGGATTTTTAAGAGTTCCGTGGCGTTTTTGATCATGAGGAACCCCCAAACAAAGCTGTCACGGAATCCCAGTTGGAAAAGCGTGATTTATTCCGTGGAAGTTTTCAACCATTTTAATTCTTGATTGAGCGACCCATGCCATGGGATCAAGTAACATTATACTTTCGTGCATTTTTTTTAAAGCCGGCGGAACTAGAGACTTGACGTATATGATCAGCCTTGATAGTACAGTTAGTTATGTGATACTAATTGCTAATCAATTCAGTCTATCGAGTTCTAAAAATCAGTGGCGGATTTATAGGGCGACAGCAAATTTGACGGAATGTGTGGCCAAGAAAATTTGTAGAACGGGAGAAGGACGGAAAAGTTTGTGTATAACCCCCAAATAAATCCGCTTCTGCCGAGAAAGGAAGGGACTAGGTCACTGAGTGATCAAAAATGTGACCTACAGAGCGAGGGACCAGGTCAGTGAGTGAGCTAGATCGTGCGCAAGCACGTAAATGACCAACGGTGACCTAGAGAGTGAAAGCATATGCGAATGACTTAAAAAAAAAACAGAATGTGTAAACGTGAAAGTGATCGAAAGTGCGGCCTATAGAGTGAACTAGAGCAGCGTTTCTTAACCTTTTTGAGCTCGTGGCCCCCGACAGACCACATTTTTTTCTCGTGGTCCCCCCTACCCTCATCCAAGAGTGAGATACTTTCTATTTTTTTATTATGAATGAAATTTTAATAAATCAGGCCAATCTCTAGAATCCTGGCTAGGCACGGATTCAAATGATGGAATATCATATCTCCCATGAGTCAAATTATATGGTAAAAATGGGTCTGTGTAAAATACGGGACGATCCAACGAACATGCACAATAAATTGACTCTTCCGACACATCAACCGTTGCTCTGGCGGCCCTCCATACTAAGCTGGTACTATGATTTTCACGTGTAAGCTGTTCTTACATATGAAAATCATATAGTACCAGATCCCATATAGTGCAGTCCCTCTCCCTCCATTATAGACATGAAGACCCTGGTCATGCCCACATAGACCCAAGGGTTAAGATGCCCCTGGTTCTATGGGCGGATCTGATGAATTCTGAAAGCAGTAACATTTTCCAACCATGTTTCACTTTTAAAGCTTTTCTCTTCCCAGCTCTCTATGACTCCCTTCGCCACCTGCCGTGGATCACCTTTCTTCTGATTTCCTCCCGCGGCCCCCCTAGAATATCCCAGGACCGCAAGGGGGCCATGTGGCCCCAGGTTGAGAACCACTGAACTAGAGCATGTGCAAGCAAATGAGTGACTTACAGAAGTTGTGAGCATGGGAGTGACCAAAAGAGTGACTTAGAGATGCAGGTGTAATCGCAGGAAGGGAGGAGTGCCCAAACGGGTTAAAGCACATTGCGGCGAATTCTAAGAAAAGTAGTCAAGAAAATTAGATTAGATTAGGAGAAGAGTGACGAAATTGTGATTTAGCCCACAGGTGGAAAAATCACAAATGCGTCTCTGCTCAAAATACGGACATTTCCGCTGGTTCAGTGAAAATACGGTACAGAGACATTCAAAATACCAAAGTCTATTAACCCTAGATGGAGTTTCATTAATTAATCTTCTATATATATAAAATTGATTTTCTGTGTGTCTGTGTGTGTGTATGTTCTCTATACAAATCTACAATTTTAGATCGATCGTCGCCAAATTTTGCATACATACCAAATGGGACCCGACTTGAACGATAGGCTACTTTAAAATTTCGTCAGACCAGGGCAAATGCCCCAAATGGGCAAAAAACTGTCCGGCAACAATGGTTTTTGAGCCTCAACAATCACTTTCCGAACGTTTACTTTGGTTACCGTGGTTCCCTAGCGATGAGTTTCAGACGTGTATATGCCTTTACAACGGTTTGTCACTTCTTTAATCCTGTTAGTATATGTATAATAGTTTATGCCTTTATAATGGTTTGCCACATTTTCAATATACTCTCAGTAATGAGGCTTTTTGAATAGACGTCATAATCATCATCAGCATCGCTTTGAGAGTCAGGAAAAGGGTGATCCTCATAGAAATCAGTGCCAAAATTGTCGATTTTACTGTAGAAATGCGGAAATTAGTGGGATTTTCCGCCCCATCAATAATTTTAAAAATTGTATTGAATTCTCGATTTTTGAAATATTCAGTTCGCTTAGAGATATACGAAGCCCAGGAGATTAAATATGAAGTAATTAGCCAAACCTATACTTTTGAGTTGGATATTCGAGCAATATCATTGATTTCTCAACTATGAAAATTAATGTCTCCATATTGTCTCTTTTGATATTTATTTGCATAAATTCATGTGGGATAGGATATTTTAAAATTAGTTATGAGCCCGTGAAAAGTGCATCGAAAAAATTCCACAGCTTTAACTAAGGATTTTTGGAAGCTGGAACAGACACATGGATAACTTGAAGTTCAGGGGGGGGGGGGAGAATCGAAATACCTAGCGCCCCTTAAAAAAAGAAAAATATATATTCATTTCTACGTTTCTGTGTAAATCTAGATTTGTTTATTTCATGAATCGCGCAGGTCGCCATATTGGTTAACTTGGACATGGTTTGTATGTCCCTCAAGAAAAAGAGAGGGAGATATCACGTGATCCAAAAAAGCCTCATTAAAGAAAACCCGGGCAGCGCCGGGTATTATAGCTAGTCCTGTATAATTTAAACCGAAATTGATTCTCTTTGTATTGTATTTCAGGGCGAACGTTCCTCTCCAGAACTCGCCCCAGTTCTCGAAGGCCTTCAACTGTCCACTCGGAAGCCCGATGAACCCCACGAAGAAATGCCAGCTTTGGGGCTGAAAAAAACACCTGTGATAAATCATTTCAAAAAAAAAAAAAAAAAAAAGACCAAACAATACAAGACGGAGCTTCTTCGAGCACCAATATTACGCAACACATGTGAACCACAGACATGGGGAAACACGCGATACAAAGTTCAAATGGACAAGCATTTTGATCCAAAAAACGATAGATTCTTATCTATATTATTTAGTGTGGGAAAATTCGTCAAAGACAGTCGTTTTTAAACCGATATTTTCCAGAGGTGTTCAATCCGTATTATAAAGTGTAACAAAAAAAATGCAAATTGCAACCATTGTTTATGTGTATTTGGAATCAAAATGTCTATTGCTTTAAAAGCAACTAAAAGTGTTGAGAAGATGTAAAATAATGTTCAAGATATTATAGATGTTCAAAAAGTTGAGATGTTGAAAAATTTACAAAAAAATATTTCCCCCCCCCCGCCCTTAAAAAGAGAAAATCGTTAATTTATTACATTATTCCTATTATTAATTGTTCTGATGTTGTCCATGTGTGTATTCCATGTTTTTTTTGTTTCCTATTAAATGTTGTTGTAAAAATATACGTTTGATCTTGATTGTTTTCAATCCATCGTGTAAGTCGGAGGTCCTCAAAGTGTGCTCAAGCCGAGTCTAGGATGTTGATTATATGCCAACATAATGATCAGTTCGATTTCCAGACTTTACCCGATCATATTTGCGCAACTGTTGTGAGAGAGAGAGTCACCATTATGTTTACCGTTGGCGGAGAGGGGAGAACGCTGGTGAATGGTCACTGGATCGAAAATGCCGCAGCTAAATGGTGGCTAAGTTGGGCAGCACAACGATAGATAGAACCGCTCACAGTCCGGACTGATGAGCAACTTCCGTTACCTCAAAAGAGACAGGGTTGTGTCGGAAAAACTAGCAAAGATTAATAGTAGTGGGCCTCCGCGCTCGCAAGTATCAAATCACTCGCGGTCGTTCTCCATACGAATACAGCTATCAAGTCGATGTAACGTACAAGCCATTTGACTAAAAATGGATAGCTGAACCCATTGACCAGGGAGAAAGATTGCACGTGCGCTCAGTGTCACATAAGGGCTGGAGACCGCAGCTTGGGATTTCAAAAGAAGTGAGGAGAAGACTTGTGGGGCAACTAAGAGGATGAAGTTGGCATGTTGAGGTGGGAGATTCAAATGTTCTACTGTGACGGGAAACGAGCAAACAAAGCCTCAGTCCACAGTGCTGAGCAGTTTTGCTTCCCTTCCTTTTTACAGAATATGCATATACAGGGTGATCAGCGAATAAGCCCTTATTTCAAAATTAAATATCTCTACAACAAAGATCACTAGAATTATGTGGTAAACGGTACGTTTATTAGCAAACTTTTAATTTTTTAAAATTAAAAACTGGAGATTTTGGGGTTCCGAAAATCCTCATTTGTGTGAAGAGAAACCACTGCATTCGCCTAAAGTTAATGCATGGGCTGCGGTATGCGCCAGAGGCATTATCGGCCCCCTTCTTCGTGCGAGAAACGATTACTACTGAACGTTACGTTACAATTTTGGAACCATTTGTCAGCACACATGGCGCATACCGCAGCCCATGCAGTAACTTCAGGCGAATGCAGTGGTTTCTCTTCACACAAATGAGGATTTTCGGAACCCCAAAATCTCCAGTACAAGCCATTATTAAACCCAATTTTAAAAAATTTAAAAAAAAAACTAAATTTTCGAAATTTCTGTACAACATTCTTACAGTTTTGCTAATAAACGTACCGTTTACCGCATAATTCTATTGATCTTTGTTGTAGAGATATTTAATTTTGAAATAAGGGCTTATTCCCTGATCACCCTGTACATACACAGATGTGAAAACACGCAGAACCTCCACTGTGACGGGAATAATCAACCAGAGCCTCCGTTCACAGTGCTGAGCATTCACATTTGAATTGCTCACATATATTATTTACATAGCATATAATGTCATGCACAACGACATAGTGCAACATCTGGACCATGTCGTTATATATCGAAATGTCAGAGGAATATCAGATGTCATAACTACGATATAGAACGATTTCGCCCTATATGGTGCAAATCATTTATGATATTAATTGATCAAGTCTTGTGAATAATCTCTGTGATTCCATGTGAATAATCTTTGCTTCGAAGGACAATTTGGGACAATAAATTATTTTAGTATAGTTTGAAATACATAGATCAATATCGCGACACTGACAAAGATTTATATCAGATTCACGATATAGACCCGATATACATCTATCTTAGGAGACAGATCTTTATCCTGGATTTCACATAGATCTATATCGTGAATCTATACACAATTGTTGATACAACATCAAAATCATTCCATCAATTATAATTGAATCCATCTATTTATTATTTCTGCTCATGTTTTACCATACTTTGAGAATTTTTTTGTGTTGCGTATTTCTTATACTTTGTTCTATTAGCATAAATTAATAATTAATATACAGTCGAATCCCGTTATAGCGAAAACCTCGTTTAAACGATCACTTTTCTAATCCCCTTAAGTAAGTTTTCACAGGAACAATGAAAAAAACCTGGAATTCCCTTATTGCGAAATTTCGTTTTAACGAAGTGATTTCTCCGGTCTCTTGGAGTTCGTTATAACGGGATTCGACTGCATTACACAATACATTAAGTTTAATACATTAAATTTGTCTTTCTTTGTGTATACATACATGTCAGAGATGGGAAGACTTCAGGGTGTATGGGTTCAAACCCACCCACAGGAAAAAGCTACAGTTTTTTTTTTCTTCCAAAACGATGGGTGAGTAAGGCTACTGGGGAAAGAATGTGTATGTAAAACAGCTACTACTAAACCACGCATGCACCTCGTTCATATTCCTCTGCTGAACTTCTAACAAATTGGTACGTGTTGGAATGTAATGTGGGTGTCCCTGTTGTGAACTTGAGGTGCTTGTTTCTCTGTGTAATATGTTCGTTATAGTGCCGCCATCTGCCACCCATTTTTTTGAGCTGTGAGTGAAATGTAACGATTGATGATTTTACCGTTGTACGCCTGTTTCTCTCTGTGGCGAGGCATTTTATCGGCTTGCATTCGCCCCTACAAATTGGGAACCACAGAAAACCAACTTCAGCAGACCGACACCAGTGGCGACGGTGGGGAAGGTTCGAATCCGCGATCCCAGTGTACCCTCAATTTTGTGTCTCCTTGACCGCTGGTGGCCTTTCGGTGTTTAGTGCTCCGGGCGTCGCATCGCTCTTCAACCATGGCTCAAACCCTCTGGGGAGATCAGCTTATATCCCCTATGGGATATAGTCGGTTTCTAGTCCTCGCGATGAGAGTCCGTCACTATGACCACTCGGCCACCACAGCGGCATATATGTATGTAAAAGCAGCTGGTAAACAATGATTGAGGACTAGGGTTTGATATCTTCCGGAAGAAAAGAACAATGTAGTAAAAAATTATTGTTTATGATACATATATATACAATCCAAGGCTCACTTCAACTCACTGGTTGTGAAATAACATCAAATAAGTTTTGCAAATCTTACTTTAATATTAATTTAATTATGACATGCCGGTTAGTAAACGATTGCTAACGCATCTCGGATACGATGGGCATGTAAACAGCTGGCAAACTGAATGACAGCACTGGTAAATGGCTAGGACGAAGGGGCCCGCGGGTAAAAGACACCATCTATAGCAGGAAGCCTCCGCGCAAAGCTCGTGACGTCACTGAAGTAGTCCATTTCACCTATAGTAGATGGGTACACTGCAAAAAAAAAAGGCGGTAGAGGTATCGCATGCGTCGGCCTGCTATATCCAACGGCTACAGGTGAAGTGGACGACTTCAGTGACGTCAAAGCTTCGCGTGGAGGCTGCCTTTCTGATGTTGTAAAAGATGCGTAGGATGAGAGACGCACGAATGAATGATCGCTAGGACAGGGGAGCCACGGTGCCAAAGTTTCGAAAACCACTGGCGTGACTGATGCATTCTAACAAGTTACTAAACGTTGAAGGTATTTTTTGATTCATTCTTTTACAAACGGCAAATTTCAGGTCATTCCTACTGATGTGGACCTGTTTTGTTTGCCACTTGATTGCATCGAGACTACTCTTTAACAAGAAAGTCAGCTCGCACCAAACCTCGAAATAAACAAAACTTTCACACCACTGTGCAATTCCTGTTTTTAAAAAGCCCTTCTCAAATTAAACAATATAATATTACAGAAATTCGACTCGAGACCAAGAAACGTTGAAGACATATATTTAATAAAATGAGAAAAAAAATAATAATATATGTATAACCGAAACACTTGTAAGATATACACAGTTAACATTGTAAACTCTATATACTCATGTATATAATATATTGGAATCGTATAATAGATATGAATAAATAAAAGGATTTGTGCACACCACAAGCGGAAGACTATTGAACCATGGTCATACGTTTGTACTCCATAAGATGCCAAGTACATAGCTATTTGGGTGGCCCTTAGTTAAGTAATTTTCCGAACATTAGAATTTTGATGCTCCCCCCACCCCCACAAAGCGACTCTTAATCCAGCCTTTCACCCCGCCCCCACTAACCCTGTTCCATATCAACAAAGAAACAAAAAAACTGCGTGAAATTTTAGCTGAATATCCTCAAACGCCTTGACGTTGGAATACATAGTAAGCAATGTTAATACCCTATGCGCAATGATTAATTCTGATCAGCATACTCTTCCCTATCTCAACCACTCTTTTTCTTTTCAGAGAAATTTATGAGGACACATCCGGGCAACACCCCTAGCATAATGAAAATGAGTGAAATGTGTTAGGATTCAATAATACATACAATTTCGATGGGAGAAACATATTTTTATACACAGAGTGCACAGCAAGCAATGGTTATGGCATTTTACTGGTGGTTTTGTAACACAATTGACACATTTAAAAAGAAATACGATAAACATGTTGGGGTAATCGAGAAGCTATCCATACTTAGAATAAGACAATCATAAGTATTCTTTATGGGCGTTGTATAATATTTTATCATGTGTATATATTGTTTACAATTTGTGTTAATTGCATTTCTAATTGGGTTGCTGTATTTTTGGAAATATATGACATCCATATTTTTATGGGCATCTTTTTATCAGCCACCTCGTTGGGCATTTTGCCTGTTGTGGCGTTGTATTTGTATAACCGTTGATCCTAGAGGCATACTTATAATTAGGAAAAGTTTCCAAATAACCATTCATGTTGCATAGCGATTAAAAAAAATTAATTAATTTTTTATGCATTCCCTGTGTGTCCCAAAACCTGGTTACAAAGTTGTTGCCCTGTCTCCCGATGCCAAAAATAAAATTCCATGCTTCTAAGTGCAGACATGAAGAACATATTGGGGGGGGGGGGGAGGGGGGTCTGAAGCTTGCTGGTTGCCCCGTATATATGGGACTCAAGCACGTACGCAGGAGAGGGAAAGTGTACTACTGTTTTTCAGAAATCATTAGGGGGGGGGGGACTCAGCCCTATCACAAAATTTATTGGGGCGGGGACTCAAATGGCTTCAGCCCTTAGGTTCCGGCGCCTATGCTGAGATATTCGAATTCAAAAAACGGAAGAAACTTGAGAGAAACAGCTCTAAATGCAGAAAGACTGTTTTACCCGCATGGTTTTTTTTTTTACAAATTTCCTCCGTTTTTTCGAACTCGAATATCTCAGTGAATATCGCACTTAGAAACATGGAATTTTTTGCAACAATGGCATCAGGAGAGACAGGGCAACAACTTTTGAAGTGGGCTTTTGGTACAAGGTGCCCGTATAAAAAGTTTTTTTTTTTAAATTTCAATAAATATAAAATCCATTACAACATGAATGACGTATCCGAGGTCTACAAGTTATTGGTAAATTTATTTTTCTAATTGGAATTATACTTCTAGGATCAACGGTTCTCAAGTAAAATAACATGCTACCCCCCCCCCCCACACACACTTGCTATGCACTTTGTATATTTACAGTAATAATCTTTATAGAACCAACATACAACGTGAACGAATAAAGCTAAAGCTCATTCTAGCAAATGCAACCGATAAGGTATCTGGTTGAATTTTTTTACGTTGTATAAAAGGACTTTATAACACTTGAAAAATTCAACCAATAAGCGCATTGGTTACATTAGAGTAAATGCAGCCGGTGATCTTATTCGTGGAATTTTTCAAATTTTATCAAAGAGCTTTCACAAAACTTTTATAGTGTAATCCCGGCCTTAAACAGTATTTTTTGTAAAAGAGGATTTAGTAGCACTTGGGTATTTCTTATGATCTACGGCTATTGTTTTTTTTTGGTAATTTTCTTGGGAAATTGGATACAGAATGTTTGTAAACAATTCCTGGAGTTGTGTCCCCATAAATTTCTCTAAAAAGAAAAAAATAAATGGTCGGAATAGAGGGAAGAGTATACCACTTTTGAATGGAATTCACATTGCTTCCTATGTTCCAACTTCAAGGGGTTTGAAGTTCGCCTAGCAGTTGTCCGATTGGACTGAAATTTCGCACATATCATTTTTTTGTTGATTGGAACAATATAGGGAGTGTGGGAGCTAAAATTTTTAAATGTTGAAAAATAAGGGCCACCCTAATAGCCATATTATACATATGTATTTGTCAAACTCAAAATAGGACTATACTATACACATCTTTAAAAAAAGTCATGTCTTATACATTCTTATACACATCGTCCATTCGTCAAACTAAATAGGACCCAAAGCATACTTAAGGAGTGATAAAGTATGTAGTATTCTGGGAATGACTAGAGGTTTGGTATAAATCACAATAAAAATAAAACGCATTGCAACAAACTGACAAAAATAATATAAATAACTTGTATATATTATGTGAACGCTCAACATTCATATTCATTCGCCATTTTTTGATATATAATCCAATTTTATAGAGAAAGTATGGAGAAAACATATATTTCTTGGTAATTAGATACAACCTTGTATGTATAAGTATACTTGAGACAACCTATAATGAGAACACAGGCGTTCAACTCATTTTCGTTTCCATTAAATTCCAACTATCTGCTCAATGGTTATTGGGGAATGATTTTCTTGTATTAGGGAAAGTTTTCATTCAACTCCTTCATTAAACAAGCATTTGGCAAGAAATTTAGACGATCATTATTTGAAGTATTAGTGATAAATCTCAAAAATTGGTTAGCGCGTTTGCTTATTAGAAACAGAAGATGGGGAAAAAAAAGATTAGGTCCCATAAAAAAAGATGACACAGAATGGGAATTGCTGAGGTAAATAGATGGGGGGGGGGGACTTTCCGTTCAGAAAGTTGATAATGAAGCTTTGCGATGGTCAGAAAAGAGATAAAGAAAATAGAGAGAGTTGGGAGTGAATTTCATCCATTTGTGCTGGGCCGAGATATCTCGCCTTAATAGTTAAGGGGAGACTGAATTCATTCACACAAAATGAATCAGATAAGGGACGAAGAAATAATTTTGGAGCTTGAAAGACAGCATTTATTGAGCTGTTCATATTGAACAACAGACACTTCAAATGATGTGCTCACCATTTATCAGATAGAAATACAAGATTGTAGCGCTACTCCCGTTCCAAAGATCCATATCAAATTTTTAATATCCTTTCTCCCCCCACAGTTTTCCACATTGTTTTAGAGGTTTAACAACAACCCGTAACCTTGTCGTGTCTGAAATACAGCATTCAGTGACATGTTCCAGAGCAGTGATTCCCAACGTGAGCATTAACGTCCCCTGGGGGTGGGGGGGGGGGTGGGTGGTAGAAACTACGGGTGTAGCATTATTCTATGGGTTGGATTGTGTTTGGGGGTGTTGGGAGAAAAACATTTCTGAAGAAGGGGATGTAATGGGACAAAAAAAGGTTGGAAAACTATGTTGTAAACCAGTGATTCCCAACGTGGGTGTTAACACCCCTTTGGGTGCGATGGGAAGTTCCAGGGGAGCGGTGGAAGCTACGGATATACCATAAGATCCTATGGGTTAGATTGCGTTGGGGGGTGATGGGAGAAAAAAAATTCTGAAGAAAGGGGCGATGTAACAAAAAATGTTGGGAAACTATGTTCTAGAGAGACAAACTTTGCAAATTTACTGCATTCGGCTGTGTAAAACATGGTTTTATATATGCTATTATATATAAAAAAATTTTATTTATGCAGCATCGGCACCACCTACTGGTAAATTTTTGTAATCCTTTTTTTCGTTTAGTCTCTGGTGAGCCTGTCCAGCACCTCCTAGAGATAGAAAGCCTCAGCACCATGCTTGTGAAGTCAGTAAGTAGTTCATTTTCTCTCAGAATATTCAGGGAAAAAAAATTCCCTGCTCGTGCCAGTATCATCGTTGTGAGGAAAAGAAATGATTGGGCTCAGAATTGGCGATTTCTATGCCCCAGATCCAATCACTATGCGGTATTTGTGAGCCAATCAGGAAGATTCTACACCAAAATAAGAAGAAACAAAATAGGATGCTGTATTTCAAAATGTGGCAAACTTGCTAGGTAGTCTGAATGACGTTTATGGCAAACAGTGCAGAGGCCTTCTATCTCTAGGAGGTGCTAGATTGTCACCCGGTCTATATTGCAGGAATTTTGTGTCATTTAGACTGCCTTTCATAATCATCTTAGTTAGGGCAATTACATTTTAACGACCCTGTGTTTAACTCGACCATAATTTTACAACGAACACCTTTGCTACACAATCGCATCTGCTATGACTACAGCACAATCACCTTCATGCAGACCAACGGGAATGTAACAGATAATATAACATTAAAAAAATGGAATCCGTCACCGACATGAATTAAGGTACAACTAAACATGATTGATTTTCGGACAGAAGTCTATTTCAAAATAGTTACAAACAATTGAGGCCACCAAAAAATGAAGCCCAGAAGAGAAATTCAAACATAATTGATAGCAAAAGAATGCAGGTTTCATTGAGGAAAAGTTCCTGTGGCGAAAGAGCCATGGTTCACGCCTTTCATGTACAACTATGATAGACATCTTTATTGGTGACAAAATGATCTGTTCGACTGAGAAGCTGAAGTTATTCTTGTATTTCTCGCATGGTATTAACTGGTATTTATATCAGCTGGGGGTAGTGGCTACATAGGACTTGTGAACCAATCACAGCATATACAGGCTTAGGTTGCGTTTTTCTCAGAGCTTGAAGCCAGGCTCAGTTGGTATGAAAGACTTCTTCTTTCTATTAAAATTATGACATCAAGAAATCGTGTGCGGTAAGAAGAAAAACATACCATTCAAGTATTACGTCAGCATCGATGGGGGGGGGGGGGAGTTTTCCAATTTGCTGACAGGGGGGGGGGTTGGAAAATGCTTACGTCATCAACTACGATTTATGAAAATATGAAATATTCTTAATGGCATCTTACTCTGTGAGCCAAAAACGAGAAAAATCTTTCGATAGTTTGTGGGCACTTGAAGTAACATTCCTCCTATTTATAAGTGCCCTACAGAGCCACTTTAGTGATCTCTAAATGCTTCGTGGATCCAATTGATCTGGAAATGTGTCCGGGCCACTTAAGTGCTCTGGAACTGTGCCTCACATCACTTAAATGATCCGTAATTATGCTGCGGATCACTTACATAATCTGAGAATGTGCCACGGATAACTTGAGTGATGTAGAACTACACTGGGGCCATTTAAGTGCTCTAAAACTGTGTCACATGTCACTCAAGGGATCTCTATGTGTGACACGGATGGCTTGAGTGTTCTGGAACTGTGTCCCAGGTCATTTAAGTGATCTGAAAATGTGCCACGGGCTGCTTAAATGCTTTGGAAATGTACCCCGGGACACTTCAGTGATCTGCAAATGTGCCACTTAGCTCATTTTTACAAAATTAGATTTGAGGAGGGCAGGCCTCATCAGATAACCCCCCCAGGGCCATATGTGGTCCGCAGGCATAGGACCTTTATGTGATTTATCATTATATGACTTATATAGAAGGTGGGTCGCAATGAATTTATTAAAGATAAACTTTGATTGTAACTAACACATAAAAGTATCTTCCGAAATTTTAATTAAAGAAAATAGTTTTTTGCATTAAAAAAATAAATTTTTGATAGTCGGGGGGGGGGGGGTAAGGCAGGAGCCCCTCTATGCCCCTTCCCTGTCCACCAATATGCGTGAGGGATTCAGAGGTGCAGAGCCGATGACGAAATTTTGCTGACAAGGGGAGGAGGGGTCAAAAATGGCTAAAAATTTACTTACGTAATACTTTTGAACGGCCCTTTTCGAAAAAAAAATATTTAGTTGATTGTAACTCACTCCCATGTTGGGACAGTAATTTACAGAGGATATTCTTGGGAAGGTAGAGTGTTTTCGACCACACAAAATAGTATAATCTCGGATGGTGGGAAGAGGGAGTTTCAAAGCACCCCTCTACATTATGCCAGTGATACATGGATGTAAAAGACATTGAAACCTGCAAACATAACAATAACTTCAATAGGAAAAGAATAAACACTTCATTATCAATCAATCCTAGCTTCCAGCTCCTTGGAAAATGCAGCCCAAGCCATGAGTCATGCCTATTCAATGACCGGTTCCATTACCCATGCAGCCTAAAAACTTGCAGTTGTTATAAATAACTGGTAACAGAGAAAATGTCTACCCTAGGTGAAATGCCAGGTTTAATTCCGTCTGGACCATGGCTTTTTTGCCGAGAAACTTTTTTCTAAAAATGCTTGGTGTTAAATGCATCTAAATATCATTTTGATTGAAAAATAAAAACCATGGTAACAATCTGAAAAAAGTGAGAGAAAATTTGTCGTAAAACAAAAAAACATTGTACAGTAAGACCTTGGAAAATGTCAGTCCTGGAGACTGAATAAAAATGACTACATAATATTTAATAATGAGTAACCCCTATTCGTTAATTAAGTTAAAGAGGGGTCTTTAGAAACTTCAGTGAGGCAATATCGAAAGTGATAAGCATTATACTGAGATCGAATGTAGTTTTTTTCTCACTCATCAGATGGAGCTAATCCAATACACAGCTACTATACATATAGCCATGTATCACGAATTAGCAATGAAAAAATGGATGTCGTAAATGCGGATTGCAAGCTTTTTTGTCATACCCTCTAGTGCATTCATCGCTACACCACTGTACTTCTTTGGAACCTGGGAATAGTTGCCCCCTTTAGCAATGTTGCCCTCATATTTATCAAACAAGCTTCAGAAAAAAATCACATGGAGCAAGATTAGAGGAATAAGCTAGCTGTCAAAGTGCTGAAATGTGATGTTTTGATGGGTAATCTGAACCAGGAGGAAACCGTGATCCAACGCATTATCATTATGGAGCACCCACAATTTGGCCTTCCAAAGATCTGGTTGCTCGTGTCTCACCAAATCGTGCAGATTTTTAAGGATGTTTCAGGTTTCTCCTGGTGTCAGATTTGCCTGTCAAAACATCACATTCCGACACTTCGACTACCAGCTTATTCCCCTGATCTTGCCTGATCATATTTGTATGTGACTTTTCCTTGTTCCTCGGATAAAGATTTAGCTTGGGGGGGGAGGCAACGATTCTACGATCCCAAGAATTGCAGCGAGCATAAACGAAGGCACTGGAAGGCATGACAAAAAAACGTGCAATCCGCATTTACATCTTTGTATGAGCAATGACAAAAATGCATGATTGTGCACAGGGCAGTTACTTTGAAGAATACACCAAATAAACAAGTTCTATCTGTATTCATTCTTCTGTAATAAAATAAGTCTCAGAACTTTTTAAATAAAGTAGTACAACGATACAGCCGGAAAAAAGTATCATTACATAGGATTTATCATTTCAGATAGGATATATTAACATTTTCAAGTCTAAGCCCGAGCCTGACTCGGAATGCCATTTTTGTTCAAGGGAACTAAGCCTGAGTCGGACCCCAGCTTAACTTTTAACTCGCTTAGCTATAAAATGGCTGATTATATATATGTGTTCCCAATGTTTTTTAACATGATCTATGAATGTTCTATATAGTTCCAAAAAAATATAAAGATGGCAGCAGCCAACAGATGTAGCTTTATGAAACGATGTGGAAGTATAGTTGAAACATATTTGCCTTCCTAGGTAAGGTAGCCACGTTTGTTGTGTTTCATGATATTTCATAATTGATTTTTAGACTTATCATATGCTGATGATTTGCCTGAACTTAGATATATATATATATATATCAGCACACGATTCTTTGTCAGAGTTATCAGATTCAGATGATCCAGAATACCAGCCCGCTAGTATAAGGGATTCAAAATCGCAGTTCTCAAATTACAACGATAGCACTGGTAAATATATTTGATTTTTTGCTTTTGAACAATTTTGTGTATATTACTTATTTTTTGTCAGATGTTTTAGGACGTATATTTTACGAAATAATTATTAATTTTAGATGATGAAACGAAGAACTCTTTGCCACAACCAGCAACAGATGATCCAGTAGCATCTACATCAAATTCACGAAAAAAAGTGAAGACAAGTCAGAGGGAATGGAGTACCAATGATATACCCTGCCACAATTCCCTATATTCCAAAAAGAATTGCAAAGTGACTGTAGTAGTGGATGAAGATTCTACGGAGCTACATTTTGTTTTTCTATTTTCTTCAATAAAGCAATGATTAAAAAAAACCACAACTAAGCAAATACATAAGAGAAATCGCCATGCAATTTGTTGAAGAAAGGAGGTACAGTAATGACAGCATGCCAACCTGCAGCAACAGTTGCAAGACATTTTCCAAAACCAATACCACAGACACCAGAACAAAATAACAATAATCCAACAAGAACTTGTAAGGTTCGCAGCAGCAAATCAAAGGCGGAAACTGGAAAAAGATCGAGGAAAGAAACCCGAACTTATTGTGAACCTTGTGGTGTTGAAGTACGAAAGCCTGGATAACCAAGCAGAGATCGAGATGTTGTTCGGAAAGAAAATTCACATTCCTCTGTGGGGAATCGAACCACCAATCTCTCACTGTCCGGGCGAGTGTTCTAACCATTGAACTACAGAGGACAGACATTTTCAATCCTTAGAGCATATGTATGAATACTGAATGGGACTGCGCATGGACAGCCTCCAAGCTCAGCTAATAGCCTTTACGATGTTAGCCCCCAGATGGCGACATATAGAGAGAAACGATGTTACTCTCCGCTTTTCATACGAAGTACGAAAGCCTGGATAACCAAGCGGAGATCGAGATGTTGTTTGGAAAGAAAATTAAATAAGAGAGAGAATTTTAATAAGAGAGGGAATAATTAAAGAGAATTTTCTTTATGAAAAGCGGAGAGTGACATCGTTTCTCTCTACTTGTGGTGTTGCTCTACATGCAAATGTGTGTTTTGAAGTGTATCATGCTAAAGCCCATTTTAAAAGATACAATATTTTTTTAATAAAACTATTTTGTACAACATTTGGGTAAGTTTTCATTCAGAATTTTTTTAAATTTTATGTTGAAAAATGTTTTCTTTTGCGGAGCTTTTTTTAAAACTTTAAAACATACTTTTTAAGTTATTTCTCATTAACTATTATTATTACTACCTTTAAATAATTGTTAATTGTGAAAGAAAAGAGGTTGAAGTTTCTAGCTAAAAAAACTGTAAAGATATATATATATATATATATATATTCTAAGTATTTTTAAAAACAATCATGAAAAGTGCCAAAAACCCTCAGTCAACAGGGACAAACATAGTCGAAATTGCTCAGACCCGAAAGTGGTCTGTATGGGAAATGTGGCGGGACCGAAGATATTATAATTATATAGGTGATTATCACTATAAAGGGGTAGTTAATCACATAGGATCAACTGCATATTTCTCTCCACCAAGATCACAATCTGAGACAATCACCACAGTGTTGATTAGATGCACTGCGTTACATTTCCGCTCCATGATTATCCCCCACACAAAGCATGGGCCATGTTGAAGCTCTTTATAAATGTGACGTATAATATTCACTAAATTATCAAAAATTTCAAATTAAAGTTTCCTCACCGATAACATGCAAGCCACCTTGATAATATGGCTTTATAATCCTCGAAAAGCTAATTAAAGATTATTGTGCTGTGGATATTCTATTTGTCCTGTTTTTATTACTTTATTACTAGTAAGAATGAATCGGCACTAAAATCAAATTATCCTATCATCGTTATTGGCACGCAATATTGATTTCATATATTTGGAATGTTACTTTCATATTCATATCAGGAATTATATAATCCCGACATCATATTACTGGATTTGAAAACGGAATGCAGATATCTCCATGTTACTATATTACAAATAATTTGAACTTAATAATGTATGACTTTCTTATACGCGTTATATCGCATCTCATAAGCGTCCATATCAATGCGGGACGTGTTGCACGCAATGGTGTAAGACGTAGCATTCATTCTGGCGGCGAAGTCTTCGTTCACAAATCTGACGAAGTTTTCGAATGGGCACACATTTCGAGAGGAAGACTTGAGTGCGATGCTTTTGAGAAGCATCTTGCAAAATGGCGTATACTTTGTTACGTCCTTGCCATTATATATTATTCTGATTGCATATTTATGGTTCTTGCTCACATAATCACTGCTGTACAATTCAAAAACTATACGAGAGGCGTAAGGAGGCAACACTCCATCATCAAATCCCAGCGCCGCCGCTAGAGGACCGACGGTGGTGTCATGTCCAGAGTATAGAACGAAACGCTCAGACCGTTGACCACTCAAGATGCCCTGCATGTGGTCAAGAAGGTTGAGAAGGAAGCCCTGCATTCTCAACCAAGCGTGTCTCTTATGTGTGCTGTCCTCGACAAACTGGCGACCTTGCCATTCCATAAAAGCTATCACATTTCTCACTTGGTCAATAGTCACGCAATTATGAGTATTGGGTAAACACGGAAGATGGCTATTGTGGCATACATAACCCATGAGGCTGTCGAACATACCACCAGGGGTTGTTATGTCTGAGTGATTGACATCAAATTTGACAAGGGGGTTAAGTCGCTGGATGAGCCTGACGACGGCAGGGTGAGATTCTACCAGTCTCTGCAGTTTTTTGTCCATGAGAAACTGCAGAAAATCAGCGAAGGGACAAGAGCAGTATTCCTCACGCATGCAGAAAGTGACATCATTCGAAGGAACTAGTTTCAATCTGTTCAAATCAAATTCGGGCAAGAAACCATAAAGGAACGCTATTGCGCTCTGATATGTCCTGGAATAAACTGTACTGTACACTCTGATATCTTCTGTCGACCATTCCTTGCTCAGCAGATTGTGCCTGTTGTTATAGACCTTGTTCAACATGCTGCCGAGCTGCAGATGTTGCAGTGCCCCCAACAAAGTCATCTGAGACGAAGAGCAAGATCTCTCATGTGGGTACAGAGGGAACACGGTGAACGGGTAACGTTTTTTCGAACGTTTCTTCACTGATTTCAGCACTGAGAGGTACTTCTTGAGTAGCATCGGCTTCTTGGCCAAGCCGCAGTTTATGAGAGACTGGTTTCGCACAGGACGAAGGGGTGAGCGATCACCATGGCGAATGACTATCGCAGTAAACAGCAGGGAATGGTTACTGGGAGATCGACCTGGAAAAAAAAACCATAATATAAAGTAAGTGCTGATGAATAAATGATGAACCGTTATAATTTTCTTTTTACAAAATTTGAAAAAAAATTTTTTTTTGAAAAATCTTATTTTATTTATTTATTTACTAGCTATAATACCCAGCGCTGCCCGGGTTTTCTTCAATGAGGTTTTTTGGATCATGTGATATCTCCCTCTTTCTTTGAGGAACATACAAACCATGTCTAAGTTAACCAATATGGCAACTTCCTGGTCTACTCCAATTTTTAAAATTATTGATGTGGCGGAAAACCCCCCCACTAAATTTCTGCATTCCTACAGTAAAATCGACAATTTTAACACTTATTTCTATGGGGATCATCCTTTGCCTGACCCTCAAAGTGATGCTGATGATGATTATGACGTCTATTCAAGAAGCCTCATTGCTGGGAGTCAAACTATTATATATATACTAAGAGGATTAGAGAAGTGACTGTAGAGGGAATGAGGCGGTTGAAGACAAACACTTCCTTCTACAATTCAAAGATATAATTAATATTTATTATACAATTAAATTTACAGAACCTACAAGAAATAGTGGGCCGCATGACTATATCAGCTGCGCTCTTTTCCCTATTACGTGGACAGCGCCATCCAGCAGTGGACACTGTCGCCACATGACAAACCATTGTAAAGGCATATGCATGTCAGAAACGCATTGCTAGGGAACCACAGTAAACATTCTGAAAGTGATTGTTGAGGCCCGAAAATCATTGTTGCTGGACAGTTTTTTGCCCATTTGGGGCATTTGCCCTGGGCTGACGAAATTTTAAAGTAGCCTATCGTTCAAGTCGGGTCCCATTTGGTATATATGCAAAATTTGGTGACGATCGATCTAAAATTGTAGTTTTGTATAGAGAACACACACACACAGAAAATTAATTTCATATACGTAGATTTTCATAGCACGAATAGTATCCTGTAAGACTGATTCGAGCCAAAGCAAAATGACCGAAATGACTTAGCTACAAAAACAATTTTTGACCAAACTAAGGTATTAGCAACCACGAATAATTCTTTTCTTTTTCTCACAATACATATTACATTCTTTTTTTTTTAGTCTTCCCAAGTGCATAGTCTGGCAACTCTCTTCGACAATGCACACAGCAAATTATGAAGACATGCAAGTTTTTTAAGAATGACACTCTTTCGAGACCCCATCCAAAAGCACAGTGCAAAATGTGTAAATTACAAGGGCCGATATAAATAAGTCTAGGTGGGCCACTAGCTCTTTGCTGAGCGTTGTAAATACGGATGGCTTTTATATAAAAGGAACCAAGCGCCATTAAATCAAAACTGAGAAAAAGCAATTTAAAGTTATCTTTGATTCCGTTATCTCTTCAGTTTGGTAGTTAGCTCAAGTGCATGCAGACATCATCACGGCCTACACGTCACTTGGTTCTATTTAGATTTAAAAAATCCTATCTCTTTCAATAGTTTCAGATGTCAGTATATGTTAAAATGGCGCTTGGTTCCTTTTATATAAAAGCCGTCCATATTGTTTATGCCTCTGCACATCCTAAAAATACAGAGGACAACTGAATGCTATTGTGGGGTAGCATCAGAATCACCAAACCTAGAATAGGCCCATGTACCCATGCTCTGCAACACAAACTGTTGTTTCGCCTATACACAAACTGTGCACCACAATTGTGAGTGATGAATGCTAGTTACTGTCCAAGACCATGAAGCAGTAAATACAAAATTACCCTTTTTTTCAACCAGGCAGAAGTTTTTAATGACGACTCTACTTGTCGAACCCTCAAACTGAGCAAATGACAGGGTCCACATACACCCCTCAACAAATAACTTTAAAAACGATACAATTTCTGCTTTGATAATCATTAATTGCAATCTACAACATTTGTATTATTTGGTATTATATTGATGATTCAATCAATTATACGAATTTCGTTGATAGGTTTTGGTGGATAAGTAGAACAAAACCAAGAAAGTAGGACATTTTAACCAAAAAAGTAGGAAAAGTCCTGCATACGATCGTGTTTTCCTGCGTATAATCCGCATGCAAAATTTGTAGAAAGGGGAAAAAAAACTAAGTGTAATTCGCGGTGGCGTATTATGTGCCGGATTTGAAAAATAATAAGAACTTACCTGGTTATACCAATAATCAATCCACTGGTATGCTAATTGATGAAATTTATTTACACATTTACACACAAAACTAAATTTACAGTTCAGTCAAAAGCTTTCAAATTCAGACTCATCAGAATACTCATCCGGCTGATAACATCATTTTCTGCAGATTGTCCGCAGCGGTAGACACATTCACATTTTTAATGTTTAACCTCTTTTAAACAGATAATCAGAGTGGAGCAGGACCGTCTTAAGAGTATCATGGGCCCCCGAGCAAAATGATTTTTTCTGCGGCTCTAAGTGGCAAATTGCCGAAATTTTCAATCATCTCATTTTTGTGAGGTCCTTGAGCCATGCCCAGCTGGCATACACGGGAGGGAGGGAGGGGCTGTCATGAAACCCATATTCCCCAAAATTAGGAAAAATAATATTTTGGAGAAAAAATTGGAATATCGAAAGAAAATACCCCTTTCATATGCTTTATTAACAGACACCGTTTAGCCCTCATCTGGGGCGATGACAGAAATTGACAATGTTCGATGGGAGGTGTATGGTATGGGAATGCTATAGTAACTACCATAAAGCCGACCCCCCCCCCCAACTTCAGGACCGCAATAAATTGAAAACCCGTGTATAAGCCAACCTCAAAAAATCCATGCATTTAAGAAGGAAAAAAATTCTTATATTTTCATGCAAAATGAATAGCTTACAGAAATTTACAATAGAAAATGATTCAAACTTTTTAATTCGTTTCTTCTGAGTCTCCAAGCTCATCATAATACATCAGATCATCAGAGGAGGTGCGGTATCTTCGTTTTTATCCTCATCTGGGCTGTCACAGCCATTGTCACTTTCAAAGAGGATATATTTTCGGTCCCGTCCATCGCATTGTTGATGTAACACTTTTTGAAGGGTCGGATGATAATTTCATCACGAACTGAATTCCATGCCTACTGCTTGTGAGGGGGTTGATATTTTCTCACCAAAAACAGACCCGAGTATAAGCCGAACCCCCCACTTGAGGAAAGAATTTTTCCATAAAAACTCGGCTTATACACAAGTATGTACAGTAATTTCTGTTAATTTAAATGCTCTTTGTAAGATGGTAACTCAAAGTTTCTTAGGAAGAAAATTTTTCACCCCAACAACGATGGATCCTGCATATACCCCTGGGGTGGGCCCCTGCATTAAGACGGCACTGGAGCAGAGGCAGACATCTTCAGCTGCAAACGGAGCAATGGAATATATTTTCAACCTCGAATCAAGCGGAGCCAGATATCTTCAGTTGTGAATCGAGTGGAGGCAGGTGAATCCAGAGCGATATGCCAGAGAAGCCACTTAACTGTGTAGAAGCATTGGATCATCCTGTATTTCACAGCGCTGAAAAAAAAGTTCTACCATATTATTTGGCTCTTGCCTGGATCTCTGCACTTTATGATAACTGACAAAAATTTCCCGGTTGTTTACTTAGTGGAATGAACTCTGACGAGAACCCTGGATGGAAATTTATTTTTAAGAAATTGGTATATTCAAATTCCCTTAATATGGGGAAGGATTGATGAAGCTGATGATTGCGATAGAAACTTTGAAAGAAACAAAGTACCGATAAGTGCAAAATGATAGGCCTAAGTATAAAGTAGTTTCAATTACCTTCATGCGAGACGGTTATTTCACTAGGTGGATTACAGTAGCGGAGCGCTTTGACCATCTTGAAACTGTAAGGCGCTGGCAAACGGTTGTGCTGGAGTGGATGCAGCATAGGCAATGGTGTTTGACTATATTGAACCTTAGTGTGGCTACTCTTGCTCATGAGCATAACTGTGATACGAGAATAATAAAAAAAATGAGTCGAAACATGATTATAACACACACATTCATGTCACATTATTAAGACCAACTCCTAATTATGAAATTGATGAAAAAATAAAGCATGTGGCTTCATGTGAACATAATGCAAAGGCATGAAAATTCTGAAAATATAGCGACATTCCTGTCACTAGTTGAACAAACAATTCATCAAATTTTGCTTAGTTTCAGGCACTCTGTTTGCTTTTTTTTTGTCGCCAAGTTTTCAACAACGCCAAAAGTGATATGACATTAATACCATCCTAACTGATGCTTTTTAAAAGTTATTGGATGTCTCAATCACCCCCGCTAGTAACCCTAGCAAACAGCACCAAGTTGGGTCTGGCAATGGAAAAAAAATAGGCCCCAAACCGCAGAATACTGTATCAGATACTTAGTGTCTGCTTTTCAGTCAAAACATTGTGGTATCTCTAAAACTGATTGGTTTGTGTATAGCTGTCATTGAACTGTGGGCTACGTTAACTAAACAAATGTGAACAGTGAGGTGGAAACAGCACAATACAGGCAGACAGCCACAAATGTGAAAGATTGACCAAAATTTTTTTGAAGCAGCTCCCACCCCACTAGGTGCCCTCACAACAATTTAAGAACAGTTTAAGATCAGGCGATTTTGCGAGAATAAATATGTCAAGTACTAGGTTGGTATTTAAAGCTCTGCGGGAAAAGCCATGTTAACATTTTGGGACTCAAGTAACCTTGCAAAACAATCTGAGGTCCTGGGGTCCACACATCCATAAGAGGGTCCCATGATCATGAGATCTGGGTTTTGTGATATTTCTAGAATAAGTTTGTAAACTGATTGACTGATAGCTCCTGAACATCACTTGACAGAGATTTGGTGATGTTCATGAAACGGCCCTGTTTACAGGGAAGCTCTAGTTCATTGCTTGGGTGCCCCAATACCATTGAAATGAACACAGGACCAGGCTTGGGCGGGACCTCAGGTACATATGGGGGGGGGGCCATGTCAGGGCCGGGGCCTGGTGCAAATGTATGTTTCTGAGTGCTGTCTTAACGCATGTGTCCACCCAGGCATGGCCCGAGAGCCTCAACAGTAGAGGGACCTCACGAAAATGAGATGTAGTTAAAATTTTCTAGAATTTACAAAGTAAGGCCTCAGGAAAACCACTTGGCCTGGAGGCCCACGATGCTCTTAAGACGGGCCCTGGGTGAGATACGTTTACTTTAGAAAATGTTGACTCGATCTAATTTTCATGAGCCCCCCTCCCCACCTCCGGACTGTGCCTGGGTGAGTTTATATGTTGAGACAACACTGGGCCAAGGCGCCCCCATATCTTGCAGCTGCGCTCCAACTAGGTTCTCATCTTTAACAGAATACTGTATTGGATATTTAGCATCTGCTTCTCAGTCAAAATACCATGGTATCTTTAAAACTGATTGATTTGTACGCAGCTATCATTGAACTGTGGGCTACGTTAACTAAACAAATGTGAACAGCTAGTTAGTTGACCATTGGGCCATGGCCCAATATCGTGGTGCAGGGCTGTGATCTTTGGTGGACTCCCAATGTCCAACTTTTTTTATAGTAGGTTTAGGTCATGCACACAAAGGTATATATAAACACAAAACTTTGTATTAAGTTCATGCTATACACATTAAAGTAAGTAAGTACCTTTGCCTATACATAAATAAATTTAAAAATTGACGAAAATAAAAATCAAAGCGGTATAATCACACAATAACAGCAACTACGCTATCAGCTATGATATTGAAGTAACCCTTTCCCGTCCATGACGTTCTCAGGCAGATGGAAGCACTATACACACAAGCATGACACAGAAACAAACTTCACTACACATACATTTATAGGCGTACGCAGAATTTCCTCGACGGGGGGGGGGGGTTAAGATTTTTTTTCCTTCTGGGGGGGGGGGGTTTAAGTTTTTTCCGGCAAAATAACACTATAATCTTGGCTCGGGGGGGGGGGTGTTAGAACCCCAAACCACCACCCCCTTTGCGTACGCCAATGCACACATTCCCACATGTACCAATTCGTTAGAAATTCTTCTTCAAATAAATATGTATGACGTGCATGTGTGGTTCAGTAATAGTAGGTTTAGGTCAATTTAGGCCCTATACAGGCCAAGGCCTGTGACAAATGTATCCTATTAAAAACAGAAAACAATGAGAATCGCCCTGTCAGCACTGCTTTTATGGGGGGAGGGGTTCCACTTAAATGAGATCTGTGCTACGATTCTCAAGGGTAAGTGTGTGAATTGGTAAGTCAGGTAGGAAGAACCCTTCAATATCAAGAAGGGCAGATGGGTTGGGGGCCCAAGATGCTATGAAGGGGGTGGGTTGGTAGCCTATGATGTTGTGAAGAAGGGGATGGGTGGGGACCATGATATTATCAAGAAGGGGGATTGGGGCGCATGATGTTGTGAAGGGGATGGTTGGGGGGGGAACATGATATCAATATGCTGTGAAGGGGATGGTTGGGGGGGCCATGATATCAAGATGTTGTGAAGGGGATGGTTGGGGTGGGCCATGATATCAAGATGCGGGGTTGGGGGTCCATGATGTGGTGAAGAAGGGGATGCGTTGGAGGCCCATGACATTACACATTGATCATGAACTTGTGTATATAATAAATGATAAATAACTATAATATACTCACGAGTAAATACCATGCCAATGATCCAAGCCAACAGCAAGCATCCAAATAGCAGCTTATGCCTGAAAATGAACTTCATTTCGATGAGCTTCCCATGTGCCGTCATGCTAATCAATTTCAGCACATTGATTGATAATTATGTGCGGCACACTGTTTTATAAAAACAAATCCGCGCACAGTGCCGTGCCATATCTCTTTTATAATAATGATACTGTTGCCAATCGCCAACCTATGTTGTCAGTATCATCCTACCATACTTTGATGAAAACCTCTAAAAGAAAATTCTCCTGTTGTTATTTATATGCTGCCATCTATGTTCTACGTTTACAACTATTTTCAATCCAATCATAAAACGTCCTACTTACTTGAATGAAACTACACCGCATGAGTCGTTATTAATGTGAAGAATAGATGGCACTACCGATTCCATTAATGAAAATATTAAAAGTCTTCCTTTTCTCCTGTCGTCTGCTTCTTCTATAATACTTCGTTTTGGACAGCTCCTCTTAAACACCCAGGAAAGAACTTGAACTGAACTAGCCATCCAGTTCAGTTCATGGGCTTCGAGCGTAAAGGATCTAAGCTGAATAAACAATCTTTTTTGTCGTCTGCTTCTTATGAAGTACTTCGTTTTGGACGCCTCCTTACATATACCTGTCACAGAACTTGAACTGATTTTAACACCCAGTTCAGTTAAAGTGCTTCTCTCCTAGGGATCAGAACTGAATGAATGATTCGGCTTTTTTTGCACATCACCGCATCAGTAGGTTTTATATTTTGCGGTAGATGGCAGCACCAACATTACCAATTAAAAAAACAGAAATGCATCTTTCACCTGTCGTCTGCTGTTTCTGAGGTTGCTTGTTTTGGTTGACTCCTTGTGTTTTTATAACTACGGACTTGAACTGAATCTTCAACCCAGTTCAGTTTGTGAGCGTCTCTCATTGGGAACCGTACTGAATAGAAAAGTCTGCTTTCTGGAAACAAATTCCTCTATAACCACGTGAGTCGTTTTTAATTCCGACAATAGGGAGCAGCACCCATTCCTAGCTGCGAAAAACGTAAAACGTTTACAACAATAACTATGTATTAGTTTTTCAAATCAAATTACAATTTTTTTTCATGCAAAATTGTGGATTGTTTTTTTTTGATTTTCATTAAATATTTTATTCCAAGCATATAACGGTCGATTCTCTTTTCAACGAATACCGTTAAAGCGAAGAAAATCTCGTTATAACAAAAAACTTTTCTAATATCCCCAGATAATTTAACATAGATATGAAAATCGGGAATTCCTATATTACGAAATTTCGTTATTCCGGTCTCTTGGACTTCATCGTTATAACAGAATTCGACTGAATGTATGGAATACCTATATATAATCGTTAAAGTGATAAATGCGGTTATTGTACATAATTACCGATTATTACGCATAATTGCCAAGCATTTTGGTGAGTTTGATAAATTTCCCTAAATTTAACACTATGTTGGTACCCAAGCGTCGTTAATAAATTAAGTGCTAATAAAGTTATCACTTCTACCGACAATTATGCATAATACGACGCGTCGTTGGTGACAAATTGTACATGATACATTGTATCATTATATCGGGGTAGGATCGTAAAATTTCTTATCCTTATATCGGGGATCCGAGAATATTCATCACAAAGTAGTCTGATTCATTTCGATTTTTTTGTTTTTCATATTTATCATATTCACCAATTACACTAGGGTATTATGCATAATCACAGATAAAAGCGATAATGCTTTCATTATTTTTGAACTTTACCAACGACGCTTCTGGGTATTATGCATAGTATCCAGAAAAAAGTGATGATTTTTTTAGTATTCATCAAATTCACCAACGAACGACGCTTGGGTGCAATGCATAATAATCACCAATAGAAGTGATAAATTTATCAAACTTACCAAGACGATTGGTATAAGTAATGCATAATAACTTTTTATTATGTATAATAACCGATTTATCACATTTACTGCAACATGTAATAGGCCTACTGTTACTGCCGAAGCCCGAAATTGGGAAATTCGAGAACTTGCCAATTTAGTTGTAAATTGACCCGCCCAATGTTTGAATTTCGGACTTTGGCCAGCCAAGTGCCCGGTTGTCCCTAGACAAAGTCGGATATCTGAAGACATGATTCGGGGTTAGGGGCCGTTTAAGTATTACGTCAGCAAATTTTTAGCCATTTTTGACCCCCCCCCCCCTGTCATCAAAATTTCGTCAGCACTGCCCCCACCTCCAAACGCATATTGGTGGGATCAGAAACGTACGCAGGAGTGGGCATAGGCAAAGCCTCCTAGAAGTAGTATCTAGGAGGCTTTGGCATAGGGGGCTGTTAATTTCAATGTTATTTGAAGGGTAAAAACTCGAAATTTCTCTTCCAGAAATTCATTGCAACCCACCCTTTGAGCCATATATGGTAAACCCTTGACCCGCAGACCAAATGTGGCCCTCAAGGTTTTCTGATGTGGCTTGCCCTCCTCAAACCAAATTTTGTGAAAATGAACTATAAGCGGGACATTTACAGATCGCTTAAATAACCCGTGGCACAATTCCACAGCATTTAAGTGGCCCGTGGCACATTCAAAAATCACTTAAGTAACCCGCTACACAGTTCCAGAACACTTAAACGATCCGTGGCACATTTAGAGATCCCTTGAGTGGCATGTGGCAAAATTTTAAAACCGTTAAGCGGCCACCACCCTTACCCCCTCCATCGATGCTGACAGAATACTTGAATGACCCCTTAGGGGCCATTCACGTCAGCATCGATGGTTGTTTCCGATTTGCTGACTTTTCATGACAAGGGGGAGGGGGGTTTGGATAATGCTTACGTCATCAACCACCCTTTATGGAAATATGAAATATTCCTAATGTGGCATCTTACTCGAGACGAGAAAAACCTTCGATGGTTTGTGGGCACTTGAAGTAACATCCTCCCCCATCTATTGATAAGTGCCCTACAGAGCCACTTTAGTGATGTCTAAATGCTTCGCGGATCCAAGTGACATGGAAATGCGTCCGGGCCGCTGAAGTGCTCTCGAACTGTGCCACGCATCACTCAAGTGATCCGCAATTATACGCCGCGGATCACTTAAATAATTTGAGAATGTGTCACGGGTAACTTGAGTGATGTAGAACCGCATTGTGGCCACATGTCAAGTGACGTGGGATCTCACTACGTCACTCAAGGGAATCTCTAAATGTGTCACGGATCGCTTAAGTGTTCTGGAACTGTGTCCCCGGTCATTTACGTGATCTGAAAATGTGGCACGGGTCGCTTAAATGCTCTGGAATTGTACCACGGGACACTTAAGCGATCTGTAAAAATGTGCCACTTAGTTCATTTTTACGAAAATAGGTTTGAGGAGGGCAGGTCGCATCAGATAACCCCCAGGGCCATATTTCTTTCGCATGCGTTGTTCAGTAGTAGTAGTAGTAGTACAGTCGAATCCCGTTATAACGAACTCCAAGAGGCCGGAGAAATCAATTCCTTTTTAAAAATGAATTCCAGATTTTAGCATTGCTCCTATGTAAACGTATCTGGGGTATTAGAAAAGTGTTCGGTAAAACGAGGTTTTCGTTATAACGGTATTCGTTAAAACGGGATTCGCCTGTAGTTGCGTGAAATCATATCTTTCAGCAGTTCAGGATTTTGATTGCTTTCGGAATTATTTCTCCCATTAAATATGAAACTGTTTCTTCCATTGATTTTAAACTCTCATTAATTATAAATTTACATGAATTCTGAATAAAGTGAAACCTCTCATATAATTTCTTTCATGTGTGTGTGAATTATATAATTTATCTCATTAATTCTTTAGTTCTAACGGCATTTCTTTCGTTGATTCTAAATTTCCATCGATTATTAAGTTGTTTCTTTCATCCATACTTTGAATTTTCATTAATTCTAAATTTTCATGAATTCTGAATTTAACATTTTTTTCGTTTTAATTCTGAATTATCATGAATTTTGAGATATTTTTTTTCATTAATTCTGAATTACCATGATTTTCCTGAATTCTCATGGATTTTCACATTATTTCTGTCATCAATTCTGAAATTATTTCCTTCATTAACTCTGAACTTTCATCAATTCTGAAATTATTTCCGTTATTAATTCTGAATTTCCATCAATTCTGAAATTATTTCCTTCATTAATTCTGAATTTTCATCAATTCTGAAATCATTTCCTTCATTAATTCTGAAATCATTTCCTTCATTAATTCTGAAATCATTTCCTTCATTAATTCTGAAATTATTTCCTTCATTAATTCTGAAATTATTTCCTTCATTAATTCTGAATTACCATGATTTTCCTGAATTCTCATGGATTTTCACATTATTTCTGTCATCAATTCTGAAATTATTTCCGTTATTAATTCTGAATTTCCATCAATTCTGAAATCATTTCCTTCAGTAATTCTGAATTTTCATCAATTCTGAAATCATTTCCTTCAGTAATTCTGAATTTTCATCAATTCTGAAATCATTTCCTTCAGTAATTCTGAATTTTCATCAATTCTGAAATCATTTCCTTCAGTAATTCTGAATTTTCATCAATTCTGAAATAATTTCCTTCATTAATTCTGAAATCATTTCCTTCATTAATTCTGAAATTATTTCCTTCATTAATTCTGAAATTATTTCCTTCATTAATTCTGAATTACCATGATTTTCCTGAATTCTCATGGATTTTCACATTATTTCTGTCATCAATTCTGAAATTATTTCCTTCATTAACTCTGAACTTTCATCAATTCTGAAATTATTTCCGTTATTAATTCTGAATTTCCATCAATTCTGAAATTATTTCCTTCATTAATTCTGAATTTTCATCAATTCTGAAATCATTTCCTTCAGTAATTCTGAATTTTCATCAATTCTGAAATCATTTCCTTCATTAATTCTGAAATTATTTCCTTCATTAATTCTGAAATTATTTCCTTCATTAATTCTAAATTTTCATCAATTCTGAAAGGGGCATTTATTGTGAATTCTCATTAAAATTCTAAATTTTGTGAATTCCTTCTTATTATCTCTCATAATTTTTTCTTAATTCTTACAGGGTTGTCCAATTGGAGGTTCCCGAATCCCTCAGGGGCGCACGACCCCCCCCCCCTCAATAAATCACAATTGAAATGTAGTAATGTTAAATGATAAAAACCAATAATACAAATAGATTGATGAAGAGAAAAAGTTTTTCATTGAATTAACGCACAAAAGCGTTCGTAGACTGTAATATAAATATTTATAATTCGACAAAAATTGTACTTGGGGTGCAATGTTGTACTTGTACCGATCTTTCGATACGAATATGAAACGTTGGTTTAGTTGTTTTGCAGGACAATAGATGACACTCCTGTCGCATCGCATTTACTACTACTGGATGGATCAATAGAATGTCCTCCATTGCTCGAGAACATTCTCGCCGTTAGATGACTTTAGTTTCTGCTGCTATGAATTGCATCCATGTGTCCGATGTGACGAGAGGGGGCGAATTGAGTAAATTCGCTTGATCGTCCCGTATTTTACGGGACAGAAAAATTTCCCCCACATTATTTAGCTCTTGGAAGGGATCGAGAGCGTTCCTATCCCCCTTCATAATTTCCCTTATTTTATTCAAAAATAATTAATAATTATAATTTTTCCGGAAACCTCATGACACGTCAATTAATCATCTCGGCAACAACCAACAAAACAGAAAAAAAAATCGGGATTATTCCGAGAAATACGGGACGTATGGTCACCCGGGTAAATACGTCCCTGGTCGAATTATATCGAGAACGCAAATTTTCTATTTTGCCAAACCGGGACTCCTGGCCACTCTGTTTCTAGCTGAAACAGACCAGCACGCAACTGTAGTCGTATATTCGAAACAACAACGCGTGTCGGATCTCAGTGGCGTATTTGCTCTGTAATGTTTAACGAACGGATCAAAGTATGCATGTAAGCATGCAGCCAGCATCTAGTTGGCACGAGGAATGAAATACACGAGCATGAATCACTTTTCGTTATTATTTGCTCTTCTGCTTTCGCGGGACACGTGTTCCGAGATCCGCTCCGCGACAGGCACCGACGTTGAAATACAAAGGGGGAAAAAATATTAGTAATAATAGGTAAAAACACACACGCATTGCAACGTGACTTTTCGCAATTTTTCTTCGTCTACGCCGCTGCCGCCAAAGACGGATTTCTCAACCTCTACTTTCTTTTCTTTTTTTTTTCACAGTGAAGTCAAGTGACTCATGGTCTGTAAGCGTTGGCGTTGTGTGCATTTGCTCATACCTGTGTTGTGTGCAAGGCCGTAAATGGGGTGGGGGTAGGCTCTGGACCAGAAGGGGAGAAAATTTCACCTTTCTAACCCAAGGGTGCTCAACTGTTTGGAGAGTGCGGGGCCACTTTATTGTTTTAGAAACATGTCGCGGGCCACTTGAGTTATCTGGAAATGTGCCACTGAGTCACCCAGGAGATCCGGAAGGGAGCCGCGAGTCACTCGGGGTGATCTGAAAGTCTGCAGTAGGCCTCTTGAGTGATCTGGAAGTGGTCGCGGCCAATTTAAGGGATTTTGAAATGTGCCATGAGTCACTTAAGTGATCTGAAAGTGTACAGCGGGCCTCTTGAATGACCACTTGAGTGCTCTCGAATCGGGTCACGGGCAGTTGAAGTGATTTTGAGATGTGCCACGAACTACTCAAGTGGTTGCGATGGTTTCCACTGAGGTGGTTTCACCTGAGAGTACGCCACGGGCCGCTTGAGTCATCTGGAAATGTTCGCGAATCGCTCAGGTTTTTTTGAAAGTATGCTGCTTATTGATCTACAAATGTACCACGAGCCACTTAAGTGAACTGGATGTGTGCCATGGGGGCACTCAAGTGATTTGGAAATATGTTTGGGGGTCGCTCAAGGTATCTGGTTATATGCCGTTGGCAGCTTTAATGATCTAGAAATGCGCCGCGAGCCACTGAAGTAAATACGCCACGCAGGCTTCTTAGAGACAGAGACATATTTACGGGGGGGGGGGGGTTGGGGCTGAGCAGGTTATAGCCTAAAGGGTGTAGATTCGAGGAATGAGTGGTTAAGAAAATTACGTCGACTAGGAGAGGAGAAGGGCGGCAAAATTTGTGTAACCCACAGGAGGCAAAATTCTAAATCTGCCCTTTCCTGACACAGGGGTACAACAAAAAACGGCGACTTGACCGCCGCACAAAATTGCTACCGCAGGGAGTCCCCCCCCCCCATCGAGGGGTTAGCGCATCAACCTATCGATAAAGTATAAAAAAACAAGCCTGCCGTTCGGAATCGGCAATAAATTGTAGGTCCCGGTCTAATTAGCCCTCGTGAGCAGAAAAATGACCGTGGTGCGACAAAAATGATCGAAATGATAAAACCTAAATCTGCCTGTGTTAACAGGTGCTCGTTAGCACTGGTTTGAGTGAAAGTAGAACAGTCAGGTAGATAACTTGAAGTTCGGGGTGTGGGGAATGGAAATATCTAGCGCCCCTTAAAAAAAGGGGAAAAATCCATTTCTATGTTCCTTTAAATCTAGATTTGTTTATTTCATGATTCGCGCAGGATTATTGGTGAACTTGGGCACGGTTTGTATGTCCCTGAAAGAAAGAAGGAGATATCACGTGATCCAAAAATCCTCATTGAAGAAAACCCGGGCAGAGCGCCACATGTATTATAGCTAGTATATATATAAAATTGATTTTCTTTGTGTGTTGTGTGTGTGTGCTCTCCATACAAATCTACAATTTTAGATCGATCGTCGCCAAAATTTGCATATACACCAAATGAAACCCGACTTGAACGATAGGCTACTTTAAAATTTCGTCAGAGCAGGGCAAATGCCCCAAACGGGCAAAAAACTGTCGGGCAACAATGGTTTTTGGGCCTCAACAATCACTTTCCGAACGTTTACTTTGGTTACCGTGGTTCCCTAGCAATGCGTTTCAGACGTGTAATGCCTTTACAATGGTTCGTCACTTTTCTAATGCTCTTAGTACTGTATACGTATAATAGTTTATGCCTTTATAATGGTTTGCCACATTTTCATTACTCTCAGCAAAGAGGCTTTTTGAATAGACGTCATAATCATCATCAGCATCACTTTGAGGGTCGGGCAAAGGATGATCCTCATAGAAATCAGGGTAAAAATTGCCGATTTTACTGTAGAAATGCGGAAATTTGGTGGGCTTTTTGTCACATTAATAATTTTAGAAATTTTATAGAATTCTCGATTTCTGAAATATTGAGTTCGCTTAGAGATATATATACAGTCAAACCTCGTTAATGCGTCACTCTTGGGAGAGCAAAAATATGACTTAGTAAGTGGAGTGACTCGTTAAGCGGAGTAAGCCACCAATTCCAATTGGGAGTTCCAAAAAGTGACCCGGTAAGCGGAGTGACGTGTTAACCGGGTGACGCACTAACGAGGTTTGACTGTATACGAAGCCCAGGAGATTAAATATGAAGTAATTCGCCCCCGGACCTACTTTTGAGTTGGATATTCATGCAATAACGCTGATGTCAACTTTTTAGTTACATCTTCTCAAGCATGAGGATTAATGTCTCCGTATTGTGTCTTTTAATATTCAACTGCATAAATTCATATAGTTTAGGTTGTTTTAAAATTAATTATGGGCCCGTAAAGTACATCGAAGAAATTCCACAGATTCAAGTAAGCATTTTTGGAAGCAGAAACAGGCAGAAGTGCAGGGGGTGGGGGATCGAAATACCTATCACTCCTTAAAAAAGAGGAAAAAATACAGGGTGTTTCGAAAAGAATCACCAGATTTGAAATGCGTATATCACAAAAAATATTGAACATAGACACGCTTAAGATTAATTTTATAATACATGGCTAATCAAACTTTATTTACAAGCCAAATTAAAGAGGTGCTCAATATGTCCACCTTGGGATGCACGGCATGTCCATACGATAGTCAAATTCGTCCCAAACGTTTGCGAACATGTTTGCATCCACTGCTGCTGTTATTATCTTTAGTTTGGCTAATGTAGTGGGAAGGGGAGGCACATAAACGTAGTCTTTTATAAACCCCCCACAAGAAGACATCGCACACTGTTAGGTCCGGCGATCTTTGAGGCCAGTGATCTTTAACTGAATCGTCAGGTCCCGTACGGCCGATAAATCGTTTAAACATGGGGAGTGGGAGAAGCCAATTTTGACAAACAGCGAAGGAAGAGCGTTAGCGCTACCTGTCGGCACCTGCGCGAGAAACTCGAGATTTCCCTCTTTCTACCTATATTATTCGATCAAAACAGATTAAATGCCGAATAGTTATGATTTTTTTTTTTTAATCGGATGATTGATTCTTTTTGAAACACCCTGTATATTTCCGAGTTATGAAAAATTCGCGCTTCTCGTTTTTGAAGTCAATCAGGTAATTTTTTTTTTTTTTTACACTTTTGTTACGTAGCCAATGAGCATCAAGTATAATGGGTACAATGAAAAGTGCGTACTTGACATGCTATTCAAAGTGGAGACACCCTATCACACACACAGTTAAGGTGTTATCGCCTGAGTATGAAACGGCACTATTTTACCAATAGGATGAAACTGAAAAAGACGCATCGGGACATCTCCACTTGTACATTTGTGTTGTTAAAAAAAAATTGCAATAATAAAAATAGAAACAATTAGTTCAAGATATGTGTTGACATGCATAGAAAGTAATACGAGTGATGTTAAAATGTCCTTAGGTCACCGCCATGGTATGATAGGCCACTTCTATAGTGGCCCCCTAATAAGACCGGTAGAACGGCCATTAAATTTGTGCCGCGGAACCGTCAAATTAAGCTTCATTCAGCTCAACTCAGCTCACCGCCACGGACAGCCCCCATGAGGGTGCGGCATTCTGATAGGCCAGGATTCCACCACTGTATCAGCACAGGTGGTCGGCTAGAGGTTCTTTTCCGTATTTTCCTGCTTCGAAACATGTTTAACTGGTCCTCTACTTAGGAAAAATCGTGCCACGCGAGTATCATACAATGCAACATTTACGTTAAGCGCATGGGCCTCAGAGAAGAGGGACTCAAATAAATGAGATATAGTTTAAATTTTCGAGAAGTATGTACGCGAATTCGTCTGGTCGGGCCTCAGAAAAATCAATTGGCCTGGGGGCCCCATAGTGCTCTTAAGACGGCCCTGACCGACGACCAAGTTCATAAAAAAACTACAATTCAGAAAATTGCACTTTTGATATATGGACGTCATAAGAACGGAGGAAAATGCCGCTATCGAAAAAGTAAATATAGGTGAAAGAAGGTACGGGTAGATTTTTGACAATAAAAGCGAATCTGAAGAGATGAAGTCTCAAAAAGGTTTATTGAACATAGTTATCTGGAAATTTGTCCGTTCCACTCAATTGAAAAAAAATCCCTTGTCTGGCCTGATTCAGGCGGTTTTGATGGTCTTGAACGTCCTTGGATTTTTCCGACGTGGCCCACGTCTCCTGAGAAGGACCAGCTTATATTCCCTGGGGGATGGGACAGAGCGGAGGCGCTCTGGAATTCTGCCACGGGCCACTTAAGCGATCTGCAAATATGCCGCTTAGTTTAGTTTTAAAAAATTAGGTTTGAGGCAGCTTGCAATATCAAATAACCGGAGGGCCCCGGGTTGGAGGCCCTCCCAAATCGCGGGTTATACCCGCGGGATGAACATATATGGCTTAGAGGGTGGGTCGCAATGAATTACTTAAAGAGGAAATTAATAAATTAGCCTTCGAATAGCATTTAAATTAACAGAAAATAATTATAATATATAAAGGTATTTTCTTCTTATATAAATTTAAAATTTTTTTAAATATGTCTTGCATCAAAAATAAATAAATTTTTGATAGTCTTTGAGGGGGGGGCTGCCCCACCCCCGCTTATGTCTCTGTTCGCAATATGATTTAGGAAGTAGGAGCAGAACTAACGATATTTCCCTGACGAGGGGGCGGATCAAAAATGTGCTGACGTAACATTAGAACGGCCCCTAATGCACCTTTTAGAGCTAAACTTAGCATAAAGCCGAGTCTTAGTTTCGGGGAAACACGATAGAGTCGAATACAACCTTGGCTACACCTAATTGTTTGCGGGCATCAAGGTGACGATGCCCGTTTTTAAGCGGAAGTGAATTCGAATACCATTTTAACTGCATCAAAGAATTTCTAATTAAAAACAGTTAAATTGCGTTTTTCTGTTACGTTATTAGATACGTCGAATGTTCTTACCTCCTTCGCGGACTACCCCATACGGATAGCCGAGCACCGCATAATGACGTCGTTTCCAGTAAACAACGACAAAGAAAAAAAAAGACGACCACAAATGACGAAATCAACTCATTATGCTATTGGGAAACATTCTATTTCATTGCTATTAATTGGATACAGCGATTGAGCTCAGCAGGTTATTGCCAGGAAGAAAAAAGAAATAACGTCGGTACATCATCGTCAGCCATCATTGGTTGTAGGAAGCGGATCCAAGACAAATGTCATTTTCCGAACCACCCACCGAATCCTCCGAACATCCGATCCATACTCTTACCGAAATCGTCCATGTCCGCATCGAATCTCTTGCCGGTTTCCTTCTGGTCGTAGACGGCTTTGAAGTACTGGTTCCTCAAGTTGCACACGTCTCGGTCTCTGGAGCTCGTCGTCAGCGGACGTCCGCGGAACACCAGGACGTTGTCGGAACCGCACTGGAACCAATCCGAGTTGTCCCTGGTACATTTGATCCCTCTCCTGGACGACGTGGTGCAGGAGAATCCGCTTTCGGTACCTTGGTAGCTGTTGGAAGACATGCCTACGTCGATGCTAAAATCCTGGTCACGGCACCAGTCGACCAGTTCGCGGGCGCATGCCCCCGGATCCCTGATGGAGCCCGGCCTGTATCCGTACGGTAAATCTCTCCTGGCGCACGATATCTGAACGTTCCCGATCGCTATTAACAAAGACGCTATAACCAGCATGAAGCGGTATGTGAGGTTACCGCTGGTGACCATCGTGCCTGGAATACTTGTGAGTAAATTGTGAGCGGTGTTTGTGGATGATGAAAAAAAACTGCACCTGCATCCAATATCCTACGAGATAAGCTACTTTTCCCCGAGGACCTCAAGTAAGATATAATAACAAAGCCTTTCAGACAAAGAAAGACTCCATTATTTACGTAACAATAGGCTTTATACGAGAAAGAAAAATGACGTCCGACACACACACACACACACATTGCATGTGGTGGTTGGTGGTCATTGAAATCTGCGCAATAAATCTAAGATAGGAAAGATCAATTTATGTGACAAAGAACAAAATACACATTTCTCATAAATTTCTCTCCCACAATCGTGACGCCATTTTATATAATAAATACAAGAACTTTCACCGTTTTCTGAAACACGAATTTCTACCATTTTTATATTTTTCTTCCCTCCTTATGCATATTACGTCTGCTGCGCAACAACTCAGCACAATAGTCACTACTTAGATATAGACAGTGTAATCTCTTCATCCTCCAAGGAAATCACAAATCTTGGGATTATATTTTGCTAGTGTTTGATCAGCTCTTTCGTGTCCGTATATACGGTACTCTTTTCTTTTTCTGGTATAAAAACCCTCGTTTCTTATTACTTCCTCCCTTTCATGATGAGATGGAGGGTTTCCCCGATAGAGAATGTTAAGCCGAGGAATTGTTGCCATGGGTTGCCATACTTGACCTTGAGACGATTGTCGAATTCGTCGATAAATCTATCACCGTTTCTGTTTCCAGAAGCCAGTCGAAACTTTTCATTTGGTTTTTCTTTATGTCCTCTGGGAGTGTCCACGTTTCTTTCAAATTCTGAACAATGGCAGCATTATTCTGGGATCAACGTATATTCAGAGGCATATTTATGGTTTTACCGCCCAGAGCTGGACCTAGTCATCAATCCGGTGTGAAAACAGTTTTGCGGTCCTCTTCAATATTACAGTCGAATACCATTATAGCGGAAATCTCGTTCTAACAAACACTTTTTCAATCTCGTAGATACGTTTATATAGGAACAATGCAAAAACCTGGAATTCCTTTATAACGAACCGACTTCTCCGGTCTCTTGGAGTTCATTATAACGGGATTGGACTGTACAAGATAGCTGTTGTAGGGGGTTAGGACCAGAGGTTAATACTGTATCTTTTGCTCCGTACAACCACTGATGTTTAATTTAGGGGTACCCCGTTAAAAGTCTTGGAATTTGGATCCGTCAAAAAAAAACCTTTACAAAGAAGGTTCCAGAAAGCAAAGCAAGGCCGTCTTAACACTTGGGGTAGTACAGGTTGGTTAATTCTGTACTACCCTATGTGTTAAGATGTGTTCGCCTGCTCACGTAAACGAGACATGCGAAAAAGGAAATAACGTCTAATACATGAAATAAGGTTTTGAATCGTGTTGGCTTGGCTTCAAGTCTAGGATGACGGACCCACATTTCATTTCGTGAGGGCGCGTGGCTCTGTCAAGACCATATTGCCTCCTCACTAACTCGGTCAAAAATCACGGCATCATTCAAGAACAGGAGGGGCCACGATTCATTTTCGTATGTGTGTCTGTTACATCGACGTATTTTTCCACTAATTGATCAAGAAAATTTTGTTCTGGCTTTTTAAAGCAGTTATCATAAAATATTATACGTAGTCAATGCAATAAAATCCAGTTTTATGGCCCCTAATATTTTTCGGCTCGGTGCGATCGCACCCTTCGCTTGTGGGTATATATAACACGAATTTTGCCGCAACTCCCTCATTCCAGTTTGATTTTCTTAACTACTCATTTCTCGAATTAGCCTTCCCTGAACAAAATCCACCGGCTAACCCCGCCCCGTTACTATGCCTGTATCTCTAAGTCACTGTTTTGATCAATCCTATTCTTGCATGACTCCCACGTCACTAAGTAGGGCTCATAGATTGGGATTTTAGGAGAGCCCCCAAGCCAGACTTCCCACAAACCCTTCTGTAGTTAGTTTATAGAATGGGGAGGGGGGGGGGCGAAACCAGACTGTAATTGTCTGGGGCCATGTTAGCCCCACCCTTGTGAGGAGCCCATGCATACTTGCTTACAGTGTTTTGGGCTTTTGCACGCCTCCCGCAAGAGTGGGGTTGACATGGCTAAAGCCCTGGATGATTACAATCATTTTTTTTTTTTCATGCTATAAATTAACTATAGAAAGGCCCCGTGAAAAGTCTGGCTTAGCGATCCGCCAAATATCTTAACCTTAATATCTTAATCTTAAATACCCTTAACCTAAGGGGTACTGCTCCAGGATGTGGGGGGCCATGGGCTCTCACATGCTTGCAGACACTGTAGGTCACTCTTTTGATACTTTACTAAACTGGTCCCTCGCTCTCCAGGCCATTCTTTTGGCCATTCACATGCTTTTACCAGGGCAGTCTTAAAAACATCATGGACCCTCATGGTCCCCACATCCTGTATCGGGGCCCCTAGGCTGAGGTCTTTTGCGGGACCCTCGGTCAGATTTAACGGGTCCCTTCTGTAGTTAATTTATAGCGTGAAAAAGCAAAAAATGATGATAATCGTCCCGGGCTCTAGGGCTAGAGCCCTGTCAGCGCCCCCATGTGGGGGCCATGTGGACCCTCCCGGGCCAAGCTGTTTTTCTGAAGCCCTTCCTGGTAATTTCCGGGAAATTTTAACCATATCCGGTTTTTGTGAGACCCACCTACCTGTTTCCTTTCCCCTGTTATGTACAAGCATGTAGTACAACTTATTCAACCTTAGAATAGAAGTTTCGTCCTCCTCATCACAGAAATGAAAAAAAAAAAAACAGTTTTTTTTATACGGTTGCAACAAAGGATTGTGGTGATGAGAAATAAGGAAAGAAAACACATAGACTTGTCTGAATTTGTTCCACTGGCGTTTGGACGCAATATTACGCCCTTGATCTCAAAGTGGTTAAACCTGTCCAACCTTTTTTCTTCTATGAAGCTAGGCTTTCTTCAATTGCAAAATAAAGGAGATAGAAAAAAGTATTCTGTTGAGAAATCAGCTTTGCAAAATATCTGGACTTGTCGTTGCTAAAGTAAAAGGCTTTAAGAAGGCGAGATAGCTCGTTAGTGACATTTAGAGGGTTAAAGAAAGTGGGGGGGGGGGGAATCGTCGGATATCACGTGACTTTTTTTTCGTTCATTTTCAGAAATTAAATATGTATTATCACGAAGCTTGATGGAGGAGGACGGTACAATTAATTACATTCATGTATTATCAGTGATAATTTATCACTATTAAACTTCTCTCTGATAGTACAAGTAAGTTTTTGCAGGTCATGGGCCTCCCTCCATTGGACCATATTTGCTTCTCGTTAATTAAGCCCCCCCCCCAACTCCCATTCAATAGCGAGACCCTTTCTACTTATCGAACTAAATTTAATCAAAACCAAATAAAATATATCTATGAACCCCCGATCGAGGCACGGAACCAGAAGGTAGGTGGTCATCTCTCTTGAGAGCCGAATTAATTGGCCCAAACAAAGTGATGGCCTCCGTATTTAGCTGAAAGTAACAGCTTACATATTTGCACTTGAAAATCACAGTTACTAGATCTCAGCGTGTAGCCCCGTATGGATATGCAGCACCTGGTCATTACAGCCCATGTATTAAGATGATCCTGATTCTACGGATGGGGGCGCACACCGGTTAGGATCGACTAGACAAGACAGCTACAGACAAGCTTAGTCATTGTTCAAGGGAACATTAGTTTTTCTGGATATTATGCTGAGCTGAACTCGGAAAGAAAAGTCATCTTGTCTCCCCCGGGACTCGAACCCAGATCCTCTTGCACACCGGGCAAGCATGCTACCATCTACACCACTAGAGACATGACCCTGCCCTCCTTATTTCACGCCCTGTGACTTTCCTTTCCGAGTTCACCTCGGCATAATATCCAGAAAATAAATGTTTCCTTGATATCTTGGGCTGAGAAAAAGCCATCTATCTCTCTTAGCCATTGTTTTTTACGTTGATTTGTATGGCGCAACCCACACTGGTTAGTCAGACAAATCGAAACGTTGTCATACAAATCAACGTGAACAAAAAATGACTAAGCTTGTCTAACGTTAGTCACTATCTTGTCGCGTCTTACCGGCGTTGCGCCAAGCCTAAAAATAGCCACATATCTTTTAACCGCCATATTTCACTTGAAAGCTTTATTTATTTATAGCCCCCTCCCTCCTTCACTCCATGTCGTAGCTTTCCCTTTCATCTGATTTTCACCCGTGGCCCCTTAGAATATCCCGTAACGGCAGGGGGGGGGGGGCATATCGCCCCACGTTGAGAACCGCTGACTTATGATGTGCATTGCCGTATGTTTTCTATGGAAATTAAGTTATGGAACTTAAAGTGCACTTAAAAGCACTTGAAAGTGACTTGAATGCCTTACCTGAACGTGTCCACACATTAAACAAGATTTCAAAAGAAAAACACCAGATACACATAAAGGAATTTATGCTTCAGAATTCGTGAACAGCAGAGAAATTCATATTGATGAATTCCACATGGTAAATTAGAGCCCGAGTTCACGACATAGTGTTGAGGTGAGTTCGTTACTCGCTATTTCCCGAACAATCGTGAAGCACTTCCGATGTTATCGAACGGAAAACGTCTGCGGAACATATTGCTCAAATTAAGGTCTAGATTGTTCATTTCTGTTCCCAGTTTCTTCATGGACTTATCGAGCGCCCACAGTTGCTTCTTTTGGTTCTGGAGCGCCCGGAAGTACCCGTTCCTCGCCCAGCAAACATCCCTGTCATCAATGTAGGGTGCCAGCTCCTTCCCGTTGAACAACATGACGTTACCGAGAACGCAGCTGAACGATTTCGACGGTCCGAAGCTGCATTTAATGCCTCCCGATTCGGGATTGACGCAAGACACGGAGATTGTGGGTTGAGTTCCTTGGTACGAGAACATGGAACCTTTGCTGAGGGCTGGAAGGTCGAGGCTCCGACACCATTCGATCAGATCCTGAGCGCATGCGCGAGGATCTTGTTTCAGGATGGTGCGCATATCAAAACGTTTCGTATGGACAGCGGTTGAAATACTTACGGCCATGAGTGCCAATGCGATCGAAAGAAGGAACGTCACAGCGGGTCCAGGAGACATTTTGGAGCACGAACGAAGTAAAACTTGACTGAATGACAGGGTAGATATAGCACGTATTTCGACAGAACAATCAAGTACTTGTGAAGGAAATCGTCGAAGAAAGAAAGCTCGAAAGAAGAAAAACGAATGTGTGTGGCGTGTGATCGGTCGTGAAACGTTGCGCATTAAGCGACATTTTTGCAAAAATCCCACGAGAGAGAGAGATATTAATTACGGATTTTCCCACAGACAACACGTGTTCCAGAGAGGAATTATGTAACGTGCAAAAACATTGGTTTTGTAATTATTTCGCTACTGACTTTTCTCGAATACAGAATGATTTCTATATTTTTTGGTCTGATTCCTTTTTTCACATACACTTTTCGAAACAATCGGAGATCAATATGCACTCAGAATTGGTTATAAAGACCTTGATTGTTACAGCACCTTGGATATAAAATCATTAAGCAGTTGTTCAAGCCGATTCTGATACAGAATTGGGCTCTTAAATTTTCGGGTATCAAGTACCCACATAGAAATACTAGGAAGTTCGGGTGCCCGAAATGGAAGTGCGTAAGAAGAACGCTTTGCGTATACCCCGAAATGGGTAAAAAGCGTGCGTTTCTTTTGGAATGCGAGGAAATATTTTGAAGTGTTGCGAGGATCTTTCGCATCCTTAGATAATTAGTGGGATAGTGCGTGGCCCCTAAATATGTGGGGAAAGTTTGTGTATTCCTAAATATGCGAGGAAAGCTTTGTGTGTCCCTAAACGTGCGTGGGGGGTTTATGTATGCGCGAGCATAAGTAGGAAGCTTATTCATCCGTAAATTTAAGACGAAAGCTTGTATATGTCTAAATATACGAGAAAAACACTTGTGTATCCCTAAGTATGCGAATACCTATAGGAAGCTTGTGTATGCCTAAATATGTGGATATGCGTGGAAAAGCTTGCGTTTCCCTAAATATCTATGAAAAAACTTATGTGTCTCGCTAAATTTTTGAGTATCTCTGGAAATGCCGGGGAGGCATATGAGCTCTCCCCACTAAAAATGTGTACTGTACTTGCGTGCCAATGGAAATTCGCGTGGAGTACGAGTACTTATAGAAATGAGTGGAAGGCTTCCGTGCCCTTGAAATGCGTGGGAAACTTTCATATGCCTGGAAAAGAGTAGGAGGGTTGCGTACCCCTCGAAATGTGTGAAGCATGCGTGTTCTCAAAATGAGTAGGGACCTCATTCTGGGCTCCGGACCCTTGGCCAAGGAACTTCTTACCTACTGAACTTTTCTCTAGTACGGGTTCTATTCGGGGCCGTTTCAACATCTTGGGCCGTCGGGAAGAATGATGGGTCTGGGGCCTCTTACTAAGCTGGAAGTGACAACTTATGATCAGGATGCATAGGTAGCAGGGCGTATGGCATTTTACTGGGGAACCGTTGATCCTAGAAGGCGAAAATCCAATCAGAAAAAAAGTTTCCAAATAACGTTTAGTACTCAGATACGTTATTCGTGTTTCAAGGGGTTGTATAGTTATTAATAAGTGAGTGTATAAAAAGTTAATTGTTTTTTTTAATAACTACACATTGCAACTACCCTTGCAACACGAATGACATATCTGAGTACTACTCGGAAACCTTTTGGAACCATTGGAAACGTTTAAACATTTGGGAAAAAGAATGGAAAAATGCCTCTAGGATCGACGGATCACCAGTAAAATGTGATACGCACAGGGCCGTCCTAAGAGCATCATGCGCCTCCGAGCCAAGTGGTTTTTCTGAGGCCCTACCTTGTAAATTCTAGATAATTTCAACAGAATCTCATTTTTGTGAAGCGCCTCTTCTCCTGAGGCCCCGGGTCATGCCAGGGTGCGCCCATGGGTTGAGACAGCACTGGATACGCCCTGTTGGCCAATGTACCCTGTATAAATATTAGCATACTTACTCATTACATCGTGTTGGCCCCTGTAGATCTGAGATGCCCGGGATCATGCATTCTGGTTTTTGGGCAGCATTCCATTCCAGTTCTGGTTTTATGGGCAGCCTGCTGAATTCTGCTGAATTCTCACACTTTTTCTCCTACCATATTTCATTCCAAGCTAGCTTTGTTTCTAGATTTTCAACCCCCCCCCCCCTCCCACAACGCTTCACCCTTTTACTGAATTTTCACCGGTGCCCCTCCCGCTTCCCAGAATGTCTCAGGACCCCATAGTGGCAATATATTTCTCAAGTTGAGAACCAAGGTTTTGTACAATCATGAACTATGGGGCTCCGAAAGCCTGTCTATTGTAGGGATCATCGAAACTTTCAGACATTGCGAGCCAAAAAAAAATTCTTTGAAGCCCAAGGGCCAACAAGTCCAACAACGGTATGTGGATTAACGCAGTGGCGTCGTAGCGGGTCAACCCAACGGAGCCAAGGCCTCCGAGTCTCTGTGGCGGAGAGAAGCATGGGTAATGAATTACTGTTCATTAATACTAATGAATATAGGAATTATATGACCACAATTATACATATATATAAAAATGTCTCATATTTATGTACTATTTGCTAGCATGCAAATTATTTCCCATTTGGTAATTTTTGTCGCACCACAGTCATTTTCTGCATACGAAGGCTAATTAGACCGGGACCTACAACTTATTGCCGATTCCGAACGCCAGGCTTGTTTTTTTTTATACTCGTCGAGAGGTTAGTGCGCTAACCCCTCGATGGGGGACTCCCTGCGGTAGCAATTTTTTCTGTGGTCATGTCTCCGTTTTTGTTGTACCCCTGTGTCAAGAAAGTTTTCTGACGAGGACGAACCGGGTATCGAACTCGCGACTCCTCTAAACATCCGTTGGTACTTTAGGTGAGTATTTGCCATTTGTTTGTATTTTTTCCAGTCCGCAAATTATTACTCCTATTTTTTTTATATATAATTTTGTCCACTCTGAATTGTTCCTCTTGTTTATGAACGCTTCAATTTTTTTTCCCTCCTCTTCAATTTCTTCCCGGTTTGCAGAGAATTTTGTCCAATTTCCGCCAGCCCGTAAAATTTTTCAACACTGCAGTCGGCCCCGCGTAATCGGATAAACGGATACCCCGCCTAAACGAATACAATCCTGAGGCACCAAAATTTCTTCCATGGAGACGATGTTAAAGTTCCCCGCTTAATATTATCATTTCAACGACTTTTCCCCGCCTAATCAATTATTACACTTTTAAACGTCAACTGTTGATACACATCAATCACTATACACATAATGATTTTATTGTACGAAAACATTTGAAATTAATGGACAATATTTTATTTAGTTAAGATAAACACATTTGATGAATTAGGGATTTTCCTCCATCTAGCCTCCAATACGTAAATATAATTATTCAAATTTTCTAAATTAAATGATTATATGTACCCTATACATACTCTGCTAAGCCAATAGAAGGCGCTAAATTTCCTGATGGAAAATAACAAATCTTAGGTATTGTGATCATTCTAATTAAGTATACAACCTCTGACAATAAAGTTCGGTGAATGAAGTCAGAACGGCCGATCATCCGTTCAGTCAACCGGCAACACTGGCGAAGCAAAATGCTGCACATGCGTAGACCGTTGCCGCCCCTAACATTTAACATCTGCCGCCACCGTTGTTCAGTTGAGCGTCGTTTGTGTTCCGTGAAAGACTTGTTTTACAAAGTGCTTGTTTAGTGCGTTGGTTCTTAACTGAGAACAGGAAAATGGACAGGAAAATCCACAAGGAATTTCTACCTGAGGGAACGACGACGAATGCTGCAAGGTACATTGATATTTTGACCCGTTTCATGAAACGTCTACGCAGGGTACGACCTCGGTACGCACAACAAGGTTCATGGTTTCTTGTTCACGACAATGCTCGCCCTCACACAGCCAATATCATCAAACAGTTCCTGGCAAAAAAGGGAGGTGGTGCAAATTGAACATCCACCATACTCGCCAGATCTCAATCCTCCAGACTTCTTCCTATTCCCACGACTCAAACTCGCTTTGAAAGAAAAGAGATTTGACGATATTCCTGACATCCAACGAAAGGTGACGAGGCTTTTGAACTCCATCCCAAAAGAAGACTTGTTTCCAGGACTGTATAGGAGATCTCAGCGGTGCATAGTAATGGGAGGTGACTATTTCGAAGGACAGTAAGGTAACTTTCGTTAACATTTCATCTACGTTAATGTTACAGGACTATTCACCGAACTTTCTTGTCAGCGGTTGTAAATTTCATTTAGTTTTTGATGTCTGATTTATTCGAAGAGCTTCATCAGTTTTCAATATACAAACTATACCAACGTTGTAAAATGACAAATATTATATATTCGCTTAATCGGATATCGTGTGCTGGAATCGTTGATATCCGATTGAGCGGGGCCGACTGTATTTCCACTGGTTGTAAAAAAGTTGAAAAAAGCTGTATATAGGATGCCGGGCTTTATAACGGGTGTATTGCATTTGATTATATATATTTTTTTTTTAAAAAAGAAAAGGTCTTGGAAACGTCAACTTCGGTTACAACGACACAAATACAACAATATCTCCAATGCCGTTACAAACGAATTTGGCCATGCTTAAAAAATTCGATCCTATTATTGTTGGAAGGAAAATCTAGAATTTATTGCGTTATGGATGGAAAGACGTATGTAAATAATACGTCACATACGCGCACTGAGACATAATCACCCATTTCCGTATTATTTCGAGGCGCACGGGCTCTTAAATAGTCGGATTATACATAATATAAAAAATGAAAGAGGGAGATAACAGAATAGAGCCGAACGCTCGCTCAGCGGCGAAGCACTTGATTGTTTTTGGAAGACATCTATCTGCGCTTTTTCTGTGAGTGTTGCTTTTAGGTATTAGTCACATTCCTGTGGGAATATTCTAGAATTGACACAGACTAGCTGGCATTAGAGAAAGAGAAGAGAGATCATTTATTGTGTGTTGCAGCGCTCTAACTGTCGCTTTTTCTGCTTAAAAACATTCCCAACTCCTACGAAACTGACCATTTCCCCGCCTCGTTTGCCTTCGTTAAATATTGCCATGGCTATGAGGAATACCTTACCGTACCTGATAACGTTTGCGATGATGATGATGATGAAGTTCATCGATGCCTATCCTACGTACAATGGTTACGATGACGCCACACCGAAGCGGGACCCGTCCGCTTGTGCTAAAGACTTGATCGATTGGTGCCGAGGTCAAGACTTCGGTATCGACCGTGGTGTGTCCAGGATTGCCTACCAGGGTACCGAATCGATGTTCTCGGTCGCTTGCTCGACTTCTGGTTCCAGGGGTGTCGAGTGCAACATCGGGGGAACGAGTTGGTTCAGCTGTCGTCCCGATAACTCGCTGATTTTCGATGGGAAGCCTCTGTTCTCGAATACCAAGGACCGTGAGGTGTGTACCGCGAGGAACGCCTATTTCAAGGCCTTGCACGACCAGAAGGTGCAGGAGGAGAATTTCAGAGTAGGCATGAAGAGCTTCAGGTCCAACATGGATAATTTCCAGCACCAGATGAACAATTGGTCTCAGCAGATGAACAATTGGTCTCAGCGGATGAGTGGGATGTTCAGCAATGGTTTCCCGTTCAACATGTACTAAAGATTTCGATCGTTTCCGATTGTTTTTAGAGACGAACAAGACTAGGTACTGAATAATGATTATGACATGGCTTGATGATTATCATGTAATATGTTACGAATATTACACGTTTATCTTTCACGTGTATACCGAATACATGTTATTTGTGTGTTTCTTGATTTTATATTTTGAATCTTTAGCCAAGTAAACATGCCTGCAACATGAAATTAACCTTCTTGATAAAGGTAAGTTTCTAAGCATCACAATTTTTAGTCTGTTGTCAGAAGTATTGAAAGTATGAATTCTTAATTAATGAAAGTATAAATTTCTTAATTAATGAAAGTATAAATTTCTTAATTAATGAAAGTATAAATTTCTTAATTAATGAAAGTATGAATTTATTAATTAATGAAAGTATAAATTTCTTAATTAATGAAAGTAAAAATTTAGGAATCAATGAAATTGAAAAAAAAATACTTTCTCTGTGTAATCGGTATATTAATGAGAAAAATAGTTTCTGAATTGATGAAATCCATCATTAATGAAAAGGTAATATTTTCCCATAATTAGTAATCGTTTTATTAACAAAGGCAATTGTTTTAGAATAAAAGAAAGTAAAAATTTCAGAATGAATGAAATTAAATGTAGGCCTATATACATTATCTCTGAATTTATAATCGGTCCATAAATGAAGTAAATATACTATCAGAATTATTTAACATTCTATTAATAAAAGAAATAATTTCAGAATGAATGAAATCAAAAATTCGGAATAAGGGAAAGTGGAATTTCAGAATTAACGAATTTAAAAATATATATATTTCCTCAGAATTGTTAATAGTTGGTCTCTTAATGAGTGAAACAATTTTATAATTAATGGAATTCATAATAACCAAAAAGAAGATATTTTCTCAGAAATGATAACCAGTTTTCCTAACGAGAGAAATATTTTCAAAATCAACAAAATACAAATTTTAGAATTAACAAAAGAGAGATAACTTTTGGAGAGATAATTAAGAAATAATTTTAAAATTCGCAGAAGAGAGAATTTTAGAATCGGCGAAAGTTCCGAATTAATGATTGAAATATTTTTTTAGACTTGCGGAAATTCAGAATTAATACAAGAAATGATTTCAGAGGAAATTGTTTTTAAAAATGTTGACATAAATAATTTTAAACAATGAAAATCCATTAATTCAGAATTGACATAAAATCAAAAACATAAAAAAATTACAGAATTGATGAAATTTCAAAAATAATATTTAGTTTTTTAAATTTATTTATTTATTTATACAATATTGTTGGCCCTGGCCGTCTAAACAAGAGAATGCGATTGGAAATGACAAAGATAATGTTTGATATTGGACAAAAAACTAGTGATAGTGGGAGATTGGACAATAGAGCTTGGGAATTTGTTCCAATTCACCAATGGTATGAGGAGAGAAGCTATATTTAAAGCAGTCAGTGGAAGCAAAAATATGTTTTATTTTAAGGGAATGGTCGAGTCTTCCAGAGATGTAGGATGGTTTGTCTAAGATGCCAGAAGTATCTAAGGTGGCCATGGGAAATTTTATACAACAATTCTCATCGAGAAATGAAACGAAGAGTAGAGAGAGGGGGAGATGTGATGTTCGTTTTTGAGTACGGAGAATCAATGAAAGAAATAATTTCGTAATCAATGAAAGAAATAATTTCGTAATCAATGAAAGAAATAATTTCGTAATCAATGAAAGAAATAATTTCGTAATCAATGAAAGAAATAATTTCGTAATCAATGAAAGAAATAATTTCGTAATCAATGAAAGAAATAATTTCGTAATCAATGAAAGAAATAATTTCGTAATCAATGAAAGACAAAATTACAGAACATAAAATACTATTTCCAGACTTTATGAAATCTGAACGCGCATGCGCGATATGTGAGCAGGTGGTTTTCAGTAAAGTGTATCTCCGGCGTTTACTTTGTCAACTTATCGCCAAAAGCGTATAATATATCTATATACACTGCTCAAAACAATTAGGGGAGCACATGGTTTTAACAAAATTACGCAAAGATGTATACCGATAAGTAACATGAAATGAATCATCCATAATTTAAAGCCTAGCAGGAAACGGAAGAAGAAAATTTCATATGCAAATTAAAGTTCATGACGTCAAAAACCAGAAAAAGGAGATAAGGGCAGAAATCGGGATGTTGCAGAAACGTCTGTTTTACTGCCGTAACTGTGAAGTTCGATTGCGCAGTATTGTTTTCTTGAGACAAGGTGACTTGAGGATGTCTCAACAACGTGATTTACCGGAATCCATGGCATGGCGTGTTATAGGCAGACTGGAATCCGGGCAAACACAACGTAGTGTCGTGGACGCTGTTGGAGTCGCCAGAAGTGTTGTTGCAAGGCTGTGGAATCGATTCCAAGAAACTGGAAGTGTTAGACGTCGACCAGGGCAAGGTCGGCCACGCACCACTACAGCAACTGATGACCGGTATATACGGTTAACAGCCCGTCGAAACAGAAAATAGAATGCTACGCAGCTGCAAAGACGGTTGCTCTTGGCAATAGGACGAAGGGTGTCCAGCCAAACAGTACGTAATCGGCTTCATGAGGGAGGACTCTATGCACGTAGGCCAATGGTCTGCATTCCGTTGACCCCGCGCCACCGTGCGGCCCAAAGAAGATGGGCTGCTGAACATCGAGATTGGGAGCAACATGATTGGAGCCAAGTGCTGTTTACGGACGAGTCCCGATTCAGTCTGGAGTGTGACACCCGACGTGTTCTGGTATGGAGGGACAGGGGCACTCGAAATAACCCCGCATTCGTTCGTGAAAAGTCACAAAACAGACGAGCTGGTTGGATGGTATGGGGTGGAATCAGCATAGGCGGACGTACGGACCTGCATATCATTCGGAATGGCACTTTGACGGCCCGAAGGTATGCAGACGAGATGCTGCGACCTCATGTCATCCCTTACGCTGGAGCCATTGGAGATTCCTTTGTTTTCCAGGATGATAATGCCCGACCGCATAGAGCTCGTCTGGTGGAGAACATGCTTGAAGCTGAAACAATACAGCGTATGGAATGGCCAGCGTGCTCTCCTGACCTGAATCCAATCGAGCATGTTTGGGACATGCTCGGACGACGCATTGCTGCTCGACCAAGGCCACCTGTTACTGTCCGAGACTTGCAGATTGCACTTCTTGAGGAGTGGAACAGTATTCCCCAAAGTCTGATCGATAACCTCATCGCATCCATGGCAAACAGGTGTGCAGCAGTCTTAGCTGTTCGAGGAGACCACACGCCCTATTGAAACTCACGCATCATGTCTAAACAGTACTTTTTTTTATCGTTTACATGTAACCAAATCGTTGCCCCAAATCATCTTTTCATGTTTTTTCCATATTTTCAAAGAATTAAAGCTTAATTCCAAATTTTTTTACGTCTTTTTTCTGTATTGCGCATTGATACGCGTGTACTATCCATTGTATGCCAATACGTGGCTGTCTCGCACGGTTTTCTTCACTTTTTTGCTTGCTCCCCTAATTGTTTTGAGCAGTGTATATGCAATTGATTTTCTCTTTATGTGTGTGTGTGTATGCAAATCTACTTACTCCTTTAGATTGATCGTCGCCAAATTTGGCATGTGTACCAAATGGGGCGCGACTTGAACGATAGGCTACTTTAAAAGCTTGTCAGACTTAGGCGAACGCCCGAAATGGACAAAAAAAAAAACTGTCGGGCAACAATGGTTCCTGGACTTCAATAATCACTCTCGGAATGTTTACTTTGGTTACCGTGGTTCCCTAGCGATGCGTTTCGGGCGTGCATATGCCTTTACAATGGTTTGTCACTTCTTAAATCGTGTCAATACATGTAAAACAGCTTATGTATGACTTTATTGTCACTTTTTCAATCCTGCCACAAATTGGAGAAAATTCGGGCAGCGCCGGGTAATACAGCAAGTATAATATAAGAAGCTGTATTTTATTGTCAACTTGATGCAGCTGAACCGCATTTGGACTAAATCAGAAAAGAAAAAAAATGAAAGCATTTGTGCTGAATAAAGAAATGATAATTTATTTCACGTGGGCGGCCCCTGTACCACCGTGTCGTCACGTTCGCTGTTTGGGAACGACCCCCTTAGTCCCGTGCTTCTGACGATGATCGATGGTGAAATGTAATATAATTAATCGCATTTAACCTGTGCAACGATTTAGGAAAATTAAATTTTATTAAAATTTAAAAAAAATTGAAATTAAATATGAATTTAAAATCACACACATTAAAAAACCGAAGATGGGAATGAGGAAAAAAATCTGGTTTGAGTGAATCGAAACTAAAACCTGCGCTATTCGTGTCCCATGGTCTAACCCACAGAGTTTATATCTTAAGTCTATGGTCTAACCGCTGCACGAATTGCAGATGCCAGATTCGTGTAGAATTGAGTACAGTAGCCACCGCTTATATGAATCATGCTTTATTCAGCCTATTTGATTCTTGTAAGCGGTTGATTCTTATATCCGGAAATTTTTGCTGTTGCTCTTCCAGTTACCACTGGAGTACGCAAGGGGAAGGCGAGATTATGGTGCTTTTAATTTGAAAATATATAAAAAACCTTAAATTTTTTAATGGATATTTCAATTTCTAAAATTTTAAATCTATTTCAATAGCATATCATAGTCCTTAGAGATCGTTCGTTTTCATTGTAGACTGACTAAAATGCTACACAGTAATTGAAGTACTACTGTGCAGTACTATTGTCATGCCTATCCCCTCAAGGGTGGGGCTGACAGGGCCTGCAGCCCTGGGATCCGGTATGGCTCTCGTCATTTTTTTTTTGTTTTTTCAAGCTATATATTCACTGTCGGCGGGGGGAGCGGAGCACCAAAGATTCCAACCACTCGGACAGAGGTCTTCAATTTTATCTCTAGTCACGAGCACTGCCTGTACGCATCATCAAAAATGCAAACAACTGGAATTCCTTTATAACGAATTTTCATTATAACGAAGTGATTTCTCCGGTCTCTTGGAGTTCGTTATACCGGGATTCGACTGTATAGCCGTCCTGATCGGATGCGTCACGCTAGGAAAACACAAATGCGTAGCGTGATTATGTAACACATTTCTGCCAACGCGAAATAGTCCAATTCCGTTCACACACGTGGCGCAAAAAATCTAATACTAGGAAAACCCAACTTTAGGTAAATACAGTTGAAGGAGTGGGTACTGTCGTCCAAGTTAAATACACACATTTAATTATTTTATTTTCGCTCTCTGTTAAGCCAAAAGAGGGCGCTAACTTTTTTGATGTGAAAATAAAAATCGTGAGGTATTGCGAATTAAATGTAATTAATCGAATTCATTTAATTAATTGTGAATTCATTGCAATTAAATGTAAGTTTCAATTCATTTTTGATGGTTCATTTATTCGCAAAGCTTCAACAATATTGATCCTTCATCAATTTTCAATATGCAAACTATACCAACGTACGTAAACATGTTGGGGTAAATCGAGAAGCTATCCATTCTTAGAATAAGACAACCATAAGTATTCTTTATGGGCATTGTATAATATTTTATCATGTGTATATATTGTTTGTAATTTGTGTTAATTGCATTTTTAATTGGGTTGCTGTATTTTTGAAACATATGACATCCATATTTTTATGGGCATCTTTTTATCAGCCACCTCGTTGGGCATTTTGCCTGTTGTGGCGTTGTATTTGTATTTGTATTTGTGTGAAATGGCAACTATTATAGTTGATGAAAGATTAGCTCAATTAGCTTAAACGGATTTCGTTTATATCGGATTGAGCGAGGCGGAGTGTTTTTCCACCCGTCCGCAGTTATAAAAAAGTTTGTCAAAAGCTATATATAGGATGCCGGACTTGAACGGGTTTATTACATCTGATTATATTTTACTTTTAAAAATAGGTCTTGAAAACGTCAACTTCGGTTACAACGATAAAAACAGAGAATCTTCAATGCCGTTACAAACAAATTTGGACACTCTTAAAAAAATTCTATGTTATTATTGTTGGAAAGAAAATCTAAAATTTATCGCCTTATGGATGGAAAGATGTCTGTAAATAATGCGTCATGTACACGCACCGAGACATAATCACCCATTTCCGTAATAACGTGTGTATTATTTCGAGTAGCGCACGCCCGTAAATAGTCGGATTATACGTAATATACAAAATGAAACGGGAGGCGCGTGAGATAACATTGAATAGCCGTGCGCTCGCTCGCCCAACGGCGAAGCACTTGATTGTTTTTGAAAGATATCTATCTGCGCTTTTTTCTGTGCGTGTTGCTTTTAGGTATTAAGTCACATTCCTGTAACAATTCTCTAAAGTTGACACAGACTAGCTGACATTGGAGGGAGAGAGAGAGAGAGAGCATTTGTTGTGCGTGTGTTGCGGCGCTGTAACTGTCACCTTTTCGCTTAAAAACGTTCCCAACACTTACGAAACTGACGATTTTTCCACCTCGTTTGCCCTCGTTGAATATTGCCATGGCTGTCAGGAATACCTTACCGTTGCTGTACCTGATAACGTTTGCGATGATGATGATGTTCATCGATGCCTATCCGACGTACAATGATTACGATGACGCCACGCCGAAACGGGACCCGTCCGCTTGTGCTAAAGACTTGATTGAATGGTGCCGAGGTCAAGAATTCGGCATCGACCGTGGCTTGTCCAGCATCGCCTACCAGGGTACCGAACCGATGTACTCTATCGTCTGCTTGACTTCTGGATCCAGGGGAGTCGAGTGTGACATCGGGCGCTCGAATTGGTTCAGCTGCCGTCCCGACAACTCGCTGAATTTCAATGGGAAGCCCCTGTTCCCGAATACCAAGGACCGCGAGGTGTGTACCGCGAGGAACGCCTATTTCAAGACCGTGCACGACCAGAAGGTGCAGCAGGAGAATTTCAGATTAGGCATGAAGAGGTTCAGGTCCAACATGAACAATTTCAAGCACCAGATGAACAATTTGTCTCAGCGGATGAGGCGGATGTTCAGCAATGGTTTCCCGTTCAACATGTACTAAAGATTTGAATCGTTTCCGGTTGTTTTTAGAGATGGACTAGACTAGGTACTCAATAGTGATTACGACATGGCTTGATGAATATATCATGTAATATGTTACGAATAATACACGTTTATCTTTGTGAATACCGAGTACATTATATTTGTGTGTTTCTTGATTTCCTATATTTTGAATTTTGTGTAAGATTAAAATATGAAATCAAGTAAACATGCCGGCAACATGAAATCAGTTTTCTTGATAAAGGTAAGTTCCGAAGCATCAGAATTTTCAGTCTATTGTTAAGTTTTCTGATAAAGTTGCAGAATTAATGAAAGTGAAAATGTCAGAAGTAATGAAAGTGAAAATGTCAGAAGTAATGAAAGTGAAAATGTCAGAAGTAATGAAAGTGAAAATGTCAGAAGTAATGAAAGTGAAAATGTCAGAAGTAATGAAAGTGAAAATGTCAGAAGTAATGAAAGTGAAAATGTCAGAAGTAATGAAAGTGAAAATGTCAGAAGTAATGAAAGTAGAATTTTCAGAATTAATGAAAGTAAAAGTTTAGGAATCAATGAAATTGAAAAAAAAGAAAAATGGAAAAGGAAATACTTTCTGCGAATCAATAATCGGTATATTAATAAGAAAAATAACTTTGGAATTTATGAAATTCATCATTAATGAAGGAAATATTTTCTCATTTATTAATCGGTCTACTAATAAAACAAATAATTTTAGAATGAATGATAGAACTAATTCCAGAATAAAAGCTAAAATTTTAGAAGCATATATGTTCTCAGAATGATCAATAACCGGTTTATTAATGACAAAAATAATTTCATAATTACTGATATTCAAAATCAGAGTAAAATATGTCTAATAATGTAATAATATATTTTTTAAGAAATGATAACCAGTTTGCAAATGAAAGAAATAATTTCAAAATCGAAAAAATAATTAATTTTAGAATTCACGAAAGAGAGATAATTTTAGAAGAAATGATTTTAGAATAAAATAAAATAAATAATTATAATAAGAAGAAAATAATTATAAATGAAAATAATTATAAATAATAATAATAATAAATGAAAATAATTATAAATAATAATAATAATAAATGAAAATAATTATAAATAATAATAATAATAAATGAAAACAATTATAAATAATAATAATAATAAATGAAAATAATTATAAATAATAATAATAATAAATGAAAATAATTATAAATAATAATAATAATAAATGATAATAATAAGAAGAAACAATTTTAGAAAATCAATTAGTTGGTTCAGAATTAATAAATAAAATACTTTTTTCAGACTTTTGACAAAAATTCAGAATTAATACCAGAAATTATTTCTCAGGAAATCTATATATATATATATATATATATATATGTTGACATACATAATTTTAAACAATGAAAATCCGACAATAATTTTAGTTTTATAATTAATGGAAATATAAAAACTATTCGGTTTCATAATTGATGAAAATCCAAAATGAATAAAAGTTTTCGATAATTTGGGGCTCTGTTTGATTGTTCCTACTGGCACAATGGTGAATACGTTACTTGGACCAGGATACTTATTCGCCTAAAATTGTATGATTTTGAAAGATCAATGTTGATAACAAATCCGAGTGACTCATCTTTCTTGAAAATGAGTTATGGTTACTCATTTCTGAAATAACTGAAAGAATTTGTGTTAGCCGTTTACGGCATCTTGAACCTTCATTCGTATATCGGGGTGCCGTAGATAAGATTATAACAGCTCTTACTCCCCATCCATCATCGCACTGCCAATTAAATGCAGTAGCGCAGAATAGGGATGAATGCAATTTAAGTCATCTCTCGACGATGCTGAAATGGTTTAAACACAACGATTTCGCTGAAAGTATTAACTTTTCAAGCTTTTAAAAAAAGACTTGAAATCAAGTGTTACAATTGAAATTAACTCGACAAAAAACACATTTTTTCTGAAAACTAAATCGACATTTTAATCTATAAATTCGAACACTATTCAAATTACAACGCAATTCCGTAATACTTTTGCTCTTGAGATTATTATACTACTACTACATGGCGATCTATCTATTCAACAACACTGTATTTCACATTTCACCAAACTCACATAGTGAGCGTAAAAGAAAAATATTCCAGCTATAAAATGACTCAAACGAAATTTTTGTTTTGCAAGTGCAGATCATGCTTTCCGATACATGTCATCATGTTGTCATGTGATGATAACAATTAGCAAAATGATAACCGGTTTGCTAATGAAAGAAATAATTTCAAAATCGACAAAATAAATAATTCTCGAATTCACAAAAAGAGAGATAATTTCAGAAGAAATAATTTTAGAATAAATTAAAATAAATTATAATAATCATAAGAAAATAATAATAAATAATAATAATAAATGATAATAATAAGAGGAAATAATTTTACTCAGAAATACTTTCTGTGTATCAATAATCGGTATATTAGCAAAAACAATAATTTTTAATTAACGAAATTCATCATTAATGAAGTAAATTTTTTCTCATAATTAGTTATTATAATTTATTTTCTCTCATAAGAATGAATTAAATTGAAAATTTCAGAATGAATGAAATTAAACAATATATATATTTTTTTTTTGTTGCCAGAAATAATAATCGGTCCATTAATGAAGAAAATATATTCAAATATTTGTTAATCGGTCTATGAATAAAATAAATAATTTCATAATTACTGAAATTCATAATCAGAGACAAAGATATTTTCTCAGAAATGATTATCAGTTTGTTACGAAAGAAATAATTTCAAAATCGATAAAAAAAATAAAAATAATTCTAGAATTAACGAAAGAGAGATAATTTCAGGAGAAATAATTTAAGAATAAAATGAAATAAATAATTATACTAATAGTAAGAAAATAATAATAATAAAGAAATAGTTATAAGAAGAAGAAATAATTTTAGAATCAATGAATTACTTTCCTCAGTACCAATAGAAAAATATTTTTTCAGACATGACAAAATTTCAGAATTAATACCAGAAATTATTTCATAATAAATAATTTTAAACAATGAAAATCCCCAAAAATTTTAAATTTTTTCATAATTGATGAAAATCCAAAATTAATGAAAATTTTGAAGAATTTAGGGCCCTGTTCAATAATTCCTGCTGGCACAATGGTGAACACGTTACTTAGTCCCTGATGGGACCTAGGCACCCTAAAATTGTATGATTTTGAAAGGTCAATGTTGATTATGAATCGGTGCGGCTTATCTCTCTTGAAAATGAGTTATGGTAATTCATTTCTGAAATAACTGAAAGAATTTGTGTCAGTCATTTATGGCATCTTGCACCTTCATTCGTACATCGGGGTGCCGTAGATGAGATTATAACAGCTCATACTCCGACTTCCATCATTGCTCTGCGAATTAAATGCAGTAGCGCATTGAAGTCAGGTTTAATGTAGTACGAGAATAGGAATGACTGTCATCTCACGCCATCTCGACGATGCTGAAATTGTTTAAGCACAACGATTTTGCTGAAAGTATTACCTTCTCAAGCTTTTAAAAAAGACATGAAATAAAGTGTCACAATTGAAATATTTTATAATACCAAAAAAACACAATTTTTCTACAAGCTATAAATCGACATTTCAATCTATAAATTACGAAAAGTATTCAAATTACAACACATTTCCTTAATTATTTTTTCTCTGGCGATTATTATACTACTAGATGGCGATCTATCTATACAACACAACACGCTGCATTTTAAATTTCACTAAACTAACATGGTGAACGGAAAAGAAAAATATTCAAGCTATAAAATGACTCGAACGAAATTTAGATTCTGCGAGCGTAGATCATGCTTTTCGACGAGCATCATCATGTTGTCATGTGAAATATTAATACAACTTTATGGACAGAAAAATTCTAACCCATGAAATATCATAACATAATTGATTATTTGAATTAATATTGAACATGATTGATCTCTTTTTAAAGTTATGAACAATACCTGGATGAGAGACATCGCAGACAGAATGACAGACACGGAAATGTCTTTACACACGAATGTTCACACCATGTTAGGTTATGCTCATCGTAATCAATTCTTGTTGCCAAACATATGGTTCATGTCTTTCTTGCAGTTCTCCATCTCTTTCTTGTCCACCGAGTTGCCGAGGTTTATCTCTTAGGTAAATTGTTCATGATATTATACTTGGCAATGCAAAGCTCTGGGTCATTCGTGCATGTCGTCAAGGGTTTCCCCTTAAAAGTCGGTTCGTGTTTCACCGAACAAATGAACCACGTGCAGGTACCCTTCTTGCACACTGTTCCTCGGAATCCGTCCATGGTGCAAATTAAAGGGATATTCTTCCCATTAATGTCCATGTACGTCTTGAAGCGATTTCCGCCAGTCGGATTTAAACTCTTGCAAAAGTCGATCAGTTCCTTGGCACATTTTGCAGTGTCCTCTGCGAAGGCCGAGTGCAGATTTGCGATCGCGAGCAATACAAGGATGGACAAGCTGCTTCTGCTGCTGTTGTGGACGATACCCATTGTAGCACGGTGTAAAGTCCGACGTGATGAGACAGAGCTAAGGAAAATCGACCAATTCCGATCAGACTCGACGTTAAGGAAAAGCTATCAGATTGGCATCAAGTGTCGATATGATCTCCATATACCTCGAAACCATCCGATTTATAACCTTAGGTCCAATGTATAAAAACAGTTGCAGTGTTAATGCCATATGGTTAAGGTTGAATTTAAAAAAATAACAACCACCTGTGTTTACGACTACATAAGGACACGCGTGCTCAGGAATGAAATGTATTTTGTCAAACTGATTGTGACTCCCTCTGGTGTTCAAAGTTAATGTTTAATGTAATAATTATTTTGTCTTCTTTCATTAATTACAATAGTTTACGCGACGCAATGCGCTACATTTTATTTTAAACATGATACGAAATTCCGACGAGGGTTTGGAATATGGCCTCGTCTGCGATTTCACAAAATCACTTTCCGGTAACATAGCGTTACGTATGACGTAACTATCGATCATTAAACCTCTGATGTATGCAAGACACGTCGTATCCTTACACATTATGATTGTGAAGGTTTTGAACAGCTTTCCGATGCGAAGGTGAATTCAGAAAAGAGAGAAAATTCAACTGTCCTTGCGGGGAATAGAACCTACGTCCTCTCACTTGTGCCGGGTGAGCGTCATAGACTACAAAGGCAACGGATATCTCAATGTTTCCTTAGAGCTCTTGTGCACTGAACGGCTTAGACATTATGGATGGTCAATGTTGACTTCTCATGACATCATTCCTGATGTTGTACAAAACGTCTACGGTTACTGCTGTGTTACAGTGTAGTCCGTGTTTTGATTATAATTAAAGTTGGTTTTTGAGAAGACTGTAGAAAAAGAACGATTGGTCAGAATGACCTGATATCTCACCTGAATATACATAATGCAATTATGTATAGATTAGATTTTGTCTGACAAAATAAAAAAATGTACAAAATTGACCGATAGATGGCGCTGTACGATGATAATTTTAATAAGATGAAAATTTAAGGACGTGATAAAAATCGTAGAAATGCAAACAGTGATGAAACAAACCATCAGGAAAAGGACGTGGTAAATTAGCTGCTGCTCAAGAAATGTTCAATATGCTGTCCACCTTTTCTCCTATGAACCGAAATCGCACAATAGCATGTTGCACAACAGATCGAAGTGTATCAGGGTTGATGTGCTTGTGCTGCGTTGTGCGGTTTTTCAACTAAGTTCGCAATCGGACCACCGTACGCAACATTTTTTAGATGATCCCACTGACGGAAGTCACAAGGGTTCAGGTCAGGTGACCGTGGCGGCCAAACTGTTGGAAAATGGCGACTGATGACTCATTGCCTAAATGGAGACTCAACAGTTGCTTCACTGTTGCAATATGCGGAGGAGCGCCATCGTGCATGAAAATTGTGCTATCCACGCTGTTGCAGTGATGAAATGAGCTGGTGGCGCAAAAGAGATTCATACCGTGTCCCATTGACGGTACGGGTAACAGGACCCGAAGGACCTATCTCCTCGAAAAAGAAAGGGCCAACGATAAACGCTGCCGTAAATTAACACCATAGAGTAACCTTCAGAGAATGAAGAGGCAATGATTGCATTTGGAACGGATTCTCTCTTGCCCATATCCTACAATTTTGTGTAATGACAGAACCTTGGAGATGGGAAATGTTCCATGGCCATGCATGGCCCACTTCCATCCGAGCAAGAAATGGCAGGGCGAAATGTTCTCGCATTGGCCGGTTCGCAAAAACAACTCTTGAACATGCGTAATTTTGTATGGATAGCATCGCAGAATGTTTCGTATAATTTTACGTACCGTGCAGAGAATGACAGGAACTGCATGTTCCCGCCTTTTATCACAAATGCAATGTGCGATGCGCATGTCATGTCTTTTAATTTGCATCTTATGACGAGTACGGCGCCATCTATCGACCAATTTTGTACTATTTTTTTCTTTTGCCAGAGAAAATCCCGTATAATCAGGTGAAACATCAGGTAATTCTGACCAGCGGGTCTTTTCTACAGCTTTTTCAAAAACGAACTTTGATTATAATCACCCTGTACATTTACGGTGTCTACGTATTCTGGCTTGAATTTTTTTACGACTCCATTTCCTGTAGAACCAACCATTGGCCCCAATTTGATGTCAAGCAATAGGGGCTTCTAAAACTGAACACTTCTTTTCCATGTGGCCTGCTGGTAGCGCATTGGTAAAACAGCTATCACAGCCTTCACCCAAGTCACGACCTGAGTGTCTTGCAGCGTAGGACTGATGAAGTTTCCACGAGGATTTCTCTCCGTGCTATTTTCGATGTACTAATTCATTTCCATGCATAAATGACCCCTTGAATCAGGGCCGTCTTAACAGCAAGATGATTCCCTCAGGCAAAGTGATGTTCTGGAGCCTCAACCTCACTAGATGTCCGTACTTGCCGATTCTCATCCAATCTCGAAAATCTTAGTAAAGTCCCTATTCCACGATTACTTTGTACACGACGTAGGGTAATAAATCTCATTGTTACAAGTATACACATCTCACAACCCCAGGGTAATTTTTATACTTCAGAGCAGTAGTTTTAACAATGGGCGATCTCGTACCCTGTTGTGGGGGAGGGATTTTCTAATTTTTTTCTTCAGGATGGAAGTTTTTAACGCGGTTGTAAAAGTAATGTGTACGGAAGAGCATAGGAACCTGTGGGTTTGCTTAAGGAGAAAAAATAATTTCTGAAGAAAAGAGACCGTAGACTAGAAAAGAGTCAGAAACCCAGCTTTTTATTGGAGAGAAATATATTTCCGACCCCAAAGACAATCATCTGTTGCCCTATGGCGCATGCAAATTGTCCTATAGCGATATGACCAATGTTGCTGTGTGTGGATCAAAAACGAAAAAAGTACCTCTACACACCCAAACTTGCCTGTTAGTTTAACACCCCCCTGGCTGTGTTCCAATTCCTCTCAACGAAATGTATTTCATGTTTCTCCGGGCAGAAACTCGCTAAAAAAAGTGAAATTATTTCATCGATGCGTCATGAAGGGGGAGTGAGATTTCTTGTTTTCTCGATTTTGTTTGTCCACTTGTGGATTTCAGACAGGATTTCGTGATGATGTATTCGGTGTACAAAATACGACAAAAGACAATGCAGATAGATAGACAGATTTATTAATTGTATTAAAGGCCGTCGGCCTATTACAATAAGTGGTACAAAAACAGAGAAAAGAAAAAGATTACATTTGTATCTAATAAATACAAAAATATCAATATCATCGGGGAAAATCAATTACACATAACAATCCACAAGGTAAAGAAGAAAAAATCTAAGAAATGATCGCACAATAAGCTTCATTCATAAATTTCAAACAAGTTCAAAAATAATTGCACACCTCGAAAAAAATTGAATAATCCGAAAATAAAAGGTCGATCAGAAACATGGGTATCCAGCAAGCGTATGAGAGACTGCTCATTTGATTCTAGGGAGTCAGTATACTGTGAGATACGTTTCCGGCGGAAAGATATGTACATTGGGCAACAAAAAATTACGTGGACAAGATCAAGATGGCCTCACGTCTGTTGCAAACATTGCACTCTTGAGTTATTTCTAAAAAACAAGGTTCTGCCAGTAGGATGTCGATATGTCATGGTTACGAAGGTTTTAACAACTGGATGTTGCGAAGATATATTTTGGAAAGAGAGAAAATTCAACTGCCCCTGCGGGGAATCGAACCCACATCCTTTCACTTTCCGGGTGAATGTCCTAGACCACTAGCAACATCCAGTTGTTAAAACCTTCGTATGATAGCGGAGAGTGACGTCATCCTTGTGTAAGTCGCCATCTGGTGACAGCGTCAGCAGTTGTGAGCTTGGCCCGAGTCTGGTCCGGCCGTCCATGTACGGTCCCTTTCAGTGTACACGAGCTCCAAGGAAAGATTGAGAGATTCGGTGCCTCTGTAGTCTAGTGCAGTGTTTCTTAACCTTTCTTTGCTCGTGGCCCCCTTTGAACCATATTTTTTGCCCGTGGCCCCCTTTGAACCATATTTTTTTCTCGTGGCTCCCCTGTCTTGCCCCCAGAGTTTTCAACTCTCATCTAGAAGCAAAACATTTTATACGTATTGAAATGATTTTTTTCAGTGAATTTATACTGAACGAAAATTTTGCAAAGAAAATTGGCCTTCAGACCAGTAGCCTAGAATTTATTGATCTCCCCGCTAGTCCGACTTCTATCAGGACCGTCTCAATATCATGGGGGGCCCCTCCTTAGGCAAAGTGATGCTATGGTAGTCCCATACTTTAGCTGGAAATAAACAGCCTACATATTTCCTATTTATTTTCAAAATTAGTTGTACTATACAAAATATCATAAGGTAGGGTCACTTATGGGCATGCAGCCCCTCACAAGAGTGGGACTGACAGAGCTACAGCCCGGGGCCTAATATGGTTTTAATCTTTTTTTGTTTTTCATACAATAAATTTCATATAGGGAAGGGGGGGGGGTCTGAAAAATTTAGCCGGGGACTTGAGAAAAACCCCATCCTAGGGAACTTGTTGCAAAATGTAGGCGGTGAGGCCTGGGTGGCTCCATGCCCTAAAGAAGGCCCTGGTTTTATGGGTGGTTTTGTTGGATTCTCTCTCTCACTGTAAGTGTTAGTCACTAATATAAAAAATTTATTTCTTCACACCTTAATTTTTCTTCTCAGCTCTCCAAACCACCTGTCATGGCCCCTTTCTCCATTTTCTTCCGTGGCCCCCTTGAAGTATCCCAGTACCACAAGGGGGCCACAAGGCCCCCGGTTGAGAACCACTGGTCTAGTGCATTCACCCGGAAAGTGAAAGGACGTGGGTTCGATTCCCCGCAGGGGCAGTTGAATTTCTCTCTTTCCAAAATATATCTTCGCAACATCCAGTTGTTAAAACCTTCGTATGATAGCGGAGAGTGACGTCATCCTTGTGTATGTCATGGTTAATCTTAAGTTCATAAAAAACCTTATTACGTTAATTGGAAGGTTGATGAAAAGATATACTGCAGGTAGAATAGAGAAACGGAAATGTTTAAAATGAAGAAAATGAGTAGAGCTGTGAATTCTGTTGAAATCCAATATCAGCCACTGCTTTAAGTAAACTGGGAAGAGATCTAGAAATAGTCCAGGGATCATTACAATTAACAAGAAATGCGAAACCGCATTCAGATAACATAACATTTAGGTGTGCTACCCAGTTCCGGGAATGATCAGAAGCTGTATCACACATGTTGCTAAGTTTAGCGAGGCAGATTCTCGGAAGTCTGGTTTCGGGCATTTTCAGTAATCTCGTCCAGAATTTTATTATGAGTCGAATTACTATTACTTCGTCCCAATTCTGCCCTAATGACGTAACCAGGTACATTTACAGGCAGGTTATAAACTCTTTTGAAAAAAATTTGTTGAATTCTTTCGATGCTGTTTAAATCAAAAATGCTCCATATAGGGGCCGCATAAAAAAATACAGATGTAACTAATGATTGAAAAAGCTTACAATGTATATTTAAATTATTACATTTCATTTTTGCGAGAATTGGTATTAAATTATTGATTGCAAGCTGGGCCCTTCCCGAGAAGTGTTTGTTAGCTTTTGTGAAGAGACTATGACGCTCACCAGGCACAAATGAGAGGACGTAGGTTCTATTCCCCCGCAAGGGCAGTTGAATTTTCTCTCTTTTCTGAATTCACCTTCGCGTCGGAAAGCTGTTAAAAACCTTCACAATCATAATGTGTAAGGAAGGATACGACGTGTCTTGCATACATCAGAGGTTTAATGATCGGTAGTTACGTCATACGTATCGCCATGTTACCGGAAAGTGATTTTGTGAAATCGCAGACGAGGCCGTATTCCAAACCCTCGTCGGAATTTCGTATCATCTTTAAAATAAAACGTAGCGCGTCGGGTCGCATAAACTATTGTATTTTGTGAAGTTAAGAGGAGAAAGGTACACCAAGATAGGTGTATTCCGGTACAATACCAATCGTTGTGTTCTCCCATGACCAATTGTCGTGTGAAGATAGTTTACCTCCTCTTCGGAAAACCATTATTTTTGTTTTATTGGAATTCACTGTTAGCTTTAAGCGCTTAAATCTATAAAAAATTAAATTTATCTTTGAAGATTGGTTCTTGTATCCGCGAGCAGCACCATATCAGTGAAATATGTATTTCTGTTCGATCATCAATATTTATGCCAGGAATTTCTGCGGTATCTAAAATATCTATAACTTCATTTATATAAATTGAGAAAAGATTTGGACTAAGTATTTCTCCTTGAAGAATCCCAGTGTTTATGTTGAATGACTGTGAATATTCACTGCCAATACGAATTTGAGCAGTCGCGCCATCATATATGTAAATCTTTAACCAAGACCATAGTTCTTCAATTTCTCCCAAAGTATATCATAGGGGACGGAATCGAACGCTCTACTTAGGTCGATAAAAGCGCCATAGACTTTTCTTCGCTTGCGCTGGAGCTGAATGCCAAGTAAACTACTCAAAGTAAAAATATGATCTCAATTTCTCCATATCCCCCTAAATCCAGCTTGACATTCATCAATAATATCGTTATATTTCAACCATTTATTTAGTCTGTTATTCAATACAGAAGTGAAAGGTTTAGCAAGATAGGAATGCCAACGGGATAGCTCTATAATTAGAGGGATCACTCAGATCACCTTTCTTAAAAACAGGACTAATTATTAATTTTTTCCATGCAGCAGGAAAAAATGATGCATGCATTAAATTATTGAAAAGTTTCACCAGGAGTGAGCGGGAGGATCGATTTCCTCATAAACGACTTCTCCATCTAAAATAGGATCCATAGGAAAAAAAAGCGATAATTTAAAGCAATTGGGTCGCATCGTTGAAAGTTGGGAAGAAAAATAATCAAACCACATTTGCATTGGTATATCTGGCATATAGCTGCTTCTCCGTCGCCTGTACTTGTTGACTATGTCCCAAAATTCAGCAGAAGTTTTCACCGACACAAGTTTAAATATCGTATTCTGTAAATGCTCGAACTTTTTCATCTTAATATTATTTTCGCATATAGAGCTTTAGTGTGAAGGTATTCATTGAGATCACGCTCAGTATTAGTGTCCCGAAAATTTCTTAGCAATTTTCTTAAGCTTTTTCTGAGTGACTGGCAGTCGTGATCAAACCACGGATTTTTAATCTTACTTTTTATACCACTACTCACCTTAATAAGACCGCTGTGGTTAGAACAGCGTCATTGAAAAGATTCACGACATTGTCCAAATTATGCGAGTTGAAATACTCAACTAATTTTGAGGCATTTTCGTTGAGATTTTCATTCGAGAATATCTCATGATACCCTTCCTTCCAAGTCGAGAGAAAAGATTTTCGGGATGAATTTATTGAGAAATTATTCGACCGGTTTATAAGAAAAGTGGTGAGGGTCGGAGAATCATCAGAATCGGGATAGTCCAAAATTTCCAGCCTAGTAATATTAGTAAGTAAATACGGTGATACAGCCAAACAATCTATTACACTGTTCCCTTGCTGTTTCGCAAATGTAAAATGACCTTCAGGGTCGCCCGTTATTCCACCATTAAGAATACTAAGGGAACATTCCTGCAAGAAATCCAAAAAAAAAGTCTCCCGATGTTATTTTTAACACGATCCCGTGAACAGCGCCTGACTTTGAGCTTTTCAGCAGCAATTCCTCCCGAGCATTCTGGGGGGAAAAAATCACCATCGTTCCCTGTGCTGGCGTTGAAGTCACCACATAAAAATACCCGATTTCCTCTCTCATTCAAATCAAAAATTAATATTTGTAGTTCGATAAATAATCTGGTAAAATCGGATGAAGGTGGAAAGTAAACAGCAATCAGAGCACAAATGTTAAAATGTCCAAACTTACTTCTATCGCGATCCAGTTATCAGTAATCGTTATCACCCTCGCCCTCCATTTACGAACGGCGACGATGATACCCCCCCCCCCCTAGTGTCGGCCAAAGTTATGGGATCTGGAAAACTTGAAAATTATGCCAAATCAAATTATTAGTATAAATAGTGGGTACCCATGTTTCAATCAAAATTAGATATCTGATTTAGTAAATCTGTATTTTTGGATAGTAAACCATTAATGTTCCAACAAAAGATTTGAACCGGCACACCATGATTATTATTTCGTATACACTGGCAAATCTACAGATTTAGAGTTCAAGACATTGTTATTTATTCTGGAAAGAACATTATAATTTTTTGATAGGGGACGGCCATTTACTCCAAATTTGGTGTATCAGTTAACGACTGATCATTGAGTTCGGTCGGCGTCTGTTGATCACGGTCACCAACGATATCAACAATACGATCGGAGCGACTATCATACGTAAATATGCGATCACCACAGCAGAAAGAGAGAGAGAAATTGTTATAATTCAAACGAATATTAGTCTCACCTTTGTCTTTGAGTTCACGGGCGTACGATCGCAGCTTACTCCGGACCAGGCGGTATACCAGTGTAGCAGCCGCCCCCCCCCCCCTTTCCTCTCTCTAAATAATTCCGGCCCTGCTAAGCCTTGCGACCACGGAATGCACAGAAAAATCCTCGTCGATGTATATATTTGTTCCTTTGAGCTTCAATCGGTTTTTAAAAACAAGCTCTTTCTGTTTGAAAACTGAAAACTTACAAGTCACACGTCGTGGATATTTATCACCTTTCCTACCGATTCTATGGACCCTATCGAAAGACACATGAACGATACCTAGATGATCGGCACATATTTTCACAATCTTATTTTCCAGCTGTTTTCTCTACTTTCAGAAACCTCCTCCGGTACACCCGTAAATACCAAATTTTCGCGACGGCTACGATCCTCTAATTCAGTAATCTTCTGCTTCATGGATGCATTCTCTTGTATAATTTCATCAAGCTTCATTCGACCGTCACTCAAAGATTGCTCCGTGCATCTCAGTTTAGCACCTACATCTTCCATTCGAATTTCACAGTTTCCAATGGAGCTCTCCATCTTATCTATACGGGTACCTAATGAATTGATACTTTCATACACAGACTTCAGTTTCGCGTTTGAGTCAACCTGCAGAGAAAAGACAAGCCTGATGGCGACCGCAATGTCGAAATCCTCCGGCGATTGCGTCAATATGCCTGAGATTTTTTCCGCTGCAGATACATAGTCGTCAAAAGGACCTTCCCGTATTGATCGAATCACCTGAAGTTTCAGTAGCAGCATCCGGAGCAGAACCAGAAATGATTACAGGATTAATTTGGTTAACACTCAATTTGTCAGATCGATGTTTGCTAATTTGGTTGTTAGAGTCTGTCGAGTCCTTCATTATTATTAGTCCTAAAGAGCATTTTGGGCAGCGCCAGTGGACAGTTTGAGAACCCGACAGCTTTCCGGTGATTCCCACACATTTACCGTGAAAATTCAATGAGCAAGAAGAGCATTTAACACTGGTTGCTCTCGCCGAGCATTTGAGTTCACAAGTAGAGCAAAACGATGAAACCTCCGACGAACTCATAGTGTTGTTATTAACTCAAGAGAAAAAAAATATTTAGAACCGGCAATTAATGATAACACAAAATAAATAAATAAAAAATAAAACATCGTAGAGAGCGAAATGAAAACGTGTCTTTCCCCGATCAACCTGTGTCGCCACCGACAAAAGGCAATTAGGGGAGCAAGCAAAAAAGTGAAGAAAACCGTGCGAGACAGCCACGTATTGGCATACAATGGATAGTACACGCGTATCAATGCGCAATACAGAAAAAAGACGTAAAAAAATTTGGAATTAAGCTTTAATTCTTTGAAAATATGGAAAAAACATGAAAAGATGATTTAAGGCAACAATTTGGTTACATGTAAACGATAAAAAAGAAGTACTGTTTAGACATGATGCGTGAGTTTTAATAGGGCGTGTGGTCTCCTCGAACAGCTAAGACTGCTGCACACCTGTTTGCCATGGATGCGATGAGGTTATCGATCAGACTTTGGGGAATACTGTTTCACTCCTCAAGAAGTGCAATCTGCAAGTCTCGGACAGTAACAGGCGGCCTTGGTCGCGCAGCAATGCGTCGTCCGAGCATGAGCATGTCCCAAACATGCTCGATTGGATTCAGGTCAGAAGAGCACGCTGGCCATTCCATACGCTTTATTCTTTCAGCTTCAAGCATGTTCTCCACCAGACGAGCTCTATGCGGTCGGGCATTATCATCCTGGAAAACAAAGAAATCTCCAATGGCTCCAGCGTAAGGGATGACATGAGGTCGCCGTATCTCGTCTGCATACCTTCGGGCCGTCAAAGTGCCATTCCGAATGATATGCAGGTCCGTACATCCGCCTATGCTGATTCCACCCCATACCATCCAACCAGCTCGTCTGTATTGTGTACCTTTCACGAACGAATGCGGGGTTATTTCGAGTGCCCCTGTCCCTCCATACCAGAACACGTCGGGTGTCACACTCCAGACTGAATCGGGACTCGTCTGTAAACAGCACTTGGCTCCAATCATGTTGCTTCCAATCTCGATGTTCAGCAGCCCATCTTCTTCGGGCCGCACGGTGGCGTGGGGTCAACGGAATGCAGACCATTGGCCTACGTGCATAGAGCCCTCCCTCATGAAGCCGATTACGTACTGTTTGGCTGGACACCCTTCGTCCTGTTGCCAAGAGCAACCGTCTTTGCAGCTGCGTAGCATTCTTTGTTCTGTTTCGACGGGCTGTTAACCGTACATACCGGTCATCAGTTGCTGTAGTGGCGCGTGGCCGACCTTGCCCTGGTCGACGTCTAACATTTCCTGTTTCTTGGAATCGATTCCACAGCCTTGCAACAACACTTCTGGCGACTCCAACAGCGTCCGCGACACAACGTTGTGTTTGCCCGGATTCCAGTCTGCCTATAACACGCCATGCCATGGATTCCGGTAAATCACGTTGTTGAGACATCCTCAAGTCACCTTGTCTCAAAAAACAATACTGCGCAATCGAATTTCACAGTTACGGCAGTAAAACAGACGTTTCTGCAACATCCCGATTTCTGCCCTTATCTCCTTTTTGACGTCATGAACTTTGATTTGCATATGAAGTTTTCTTCTTCCGTTTCCTGCTAGGCTTTAAATTATGGATGATTCATTTCATGTTACTTATCGGTATACATCTTTGCGTAATTTTGTTAAAACCATGTGCTGCCCTAATTGTTTTGAGCAGTGTATATAGTATAAGACGGGTGGGGGGAGTCGTCTCCGATAGTTTTAGTAAGAGTTGTCAGTGATTTTTTTTCACTATGTTTGGATCAGACGTAGTTTTGGTCACCTTTAGCAGAGACAGGACTCCTTTCACTTTCCAAATAGCGTAACTCGGTTACAACGACATCAAAGGTTCTATGAAATTTTGTCGTTACAACCGAGGCTGATGTTTTTAGGAATCTTTTAAACATGAAAAAATTTATAATCAAGGTGAAAAAAAACAAAGGTACTATACATTTATACATGACATTTAGGTTTTATAGCAATCAGGTTATGCATATTTAAATTAGAAAAACACGGGAAACTATGGATTAATTTTTTTAGAAGTAGCGGAGTATCGCTACTTCTAAAAAAAACTGTTGATTATTATCAGCAGAATTGCTAATTATTGCTTATAGACGGATGTTGGCTAGAAATAAAGTGCTACAACACCTCTTTTGCATCGATAGAACAACAGACGAACATCCCCTGAATGTGATCAGCCCAAATGCCGGGAATTTCTGAAGTAAACGCCATAAAAATGTAAACACAAAAAAAAAAAAAAACGAAGAACGGGTCGTTGTGTCCGAGGTCATTACGTTTCCACCGACGTTAAAAGCGAGGTTCATTAACATTATTATACAAATTAATACAAATACAAGGCCACTACTGACAAAATGCCGAATGAGGTGGTTGAGAAAAAGATGCCCATAACAAATATGGGTGCCATATATTTCAAAAATACAGCAACTCAATTAAAAATGCAATTAACACAAATTATAAACAATATATACACATGATAAAATATTATACAATGCCCATAAAGAATACTTATGGTTGTCTTATTCTAAGTATGGATAGAGCTTCTCCATTTACCCCACCATGTTTATCGTATTTCTTTTTAAACGTAGCTTAAAATATAATATAGAATAGCTTAAATTGTAATATTAATGGCAGTTCAAAAGGTGTTTTTACATGATTTTCTTCTGTATTTTGAAGCAGGAATATTTCTTTTTAATGTCCAACACAGTAATCAGCCAGCATGTTTGGGCTCCACTTGCCTTGATAATACATGATGTCCTGGTGGAATCGCTCACCGTGCTCGTCGCTGACATTACCTAGGTTTTCTGGGAAAAAATCCAAATATAAATGAAGAAAATGTATCTTCAGTGACATATTGCAACCAAGAGCTTTATATAGTTCTGAAGTAATTCCTCCACAAGGTCCTTATATTTGTCCGTCTTGTTATTTCCAAGAAAGTTCTGGACTACTTTCTTCAATGACTCCCATGCTGGTGTTTCTTGCTCATTTAGGATGGAATCGAACTCAGCATCGTTCATTAATTCTCGAATTTGAGGGCCAACGAATATGCCTTCCTTGATTTTAGTGCCACTGACCTGTGGGAATTTGTTTTTTAGAAAGCTAAAACCGTCGCCGTTTCAATTCATTCCTTTAACAAAATTTTTCATTAATCCCAGTTTAATGTGTAGAGGTGGCAGGTAGATTTTCTGGGGATCCACCAGGGGCTGACTGACGACATTTTTGATTCCCAGAACGAGCTTTCTTCTTGGTGGACATTGTTTCTTTACATAATGGTTTTGTCTATTTCTGCTGTCCCACAAGCACAAGAAACAGCAAAATTAGGTATATCCTAGTTGAAGACTGAGTACAAGGGCAATGACTTTCAAATCTCCTCAAAAGTGCCAGGCATGTCTTTCATACTGAACCATCTGTAATAAAACTTTCATGTCTCCTTCATGTGGGACCCGTAAGCGATGCGAATGGAGGGGTTTTCGTTACCATTGTGCAAAAGTGCTGCTTTCATGCTGGTTTTAGAGGAATCTATGAATAACCTCCACTCTAGGGGATTATACTGATGCCCCAATGCAATGTACAGAGCATCGACATCATTGCAATAGACTGAGTCGTCTTCCTTTGAAAAAAAAGGTGCTCAAATTGCTTTTGTCGACGAGCAAACCTTGGACAGTTTGGTCAGGAATTAACTAGAAAGGGTGAAAGGGGCTCGTTATTCCCTTGTCCCCATGACTAGCACATGATCAGAGGTATCTCAAAAGAATCTTGATGTACTATTCCATAATATTTAGTCAGATGAGGCAAGTTTTAATATTCATAATACCGATTATTAGGCTAGAAATGTTGATCTTCTAAGTATAGAGTATTAAGGCTGGTTAGGCTAACCCGCAACAATGGAAAATGCAATTGCGGAAAACTGGTGCCTGATGGACGATTTCTGCTGACGGATTCAGAATCAGCATTGAAAAATACATAAGAAACAGTACTTAGCATCCAAGAAACAAAAACCTTGTTTGCCAGTGTAATTTTTTATGATCCATTCATATTTAGCATAAGGAAACAACAAAGAAAAAATTTAAGATTACCGCAAAACGTCTTCAATAACCCAAAACTTGTTTTAACTATTTCAGCGATATCTATGTATATAAAATTGATTTTCTGTGTATTTGTTCTCCCTACAAATCCACAATTTCAGATCGATCGTTACTAATTGTGGTTACCAATTGATCAGGTCAAATGCCCGAAATTGTCGGGCAACAATGGTTCTTGGGCCTCAATGACGTTCGGAATGTTTACTTTGTTCACCGCGGTTCTCTAACAATGCGCCTGAGACAAGTTTATTCCTTTACAATGGTTTGTCACGTCTTCAGTGCTCCCAGTATGTTGAGAAAACGTGGCCAACGCCGGGTATTATACACTGGAGAAATAAATTAAGAGAATTTGCATATTTTATCGAATTTCATGAAAAGAACTGAACTGAATGTAAAACCACTGCTTCTAGACAAAAATGCAAATCTTGTACGTCAAATACGTAAGCGTAAAAAGCATAATATTTATTGTTCCACAAACAGTTTCCAAGAATATGCAACAAATTTCAAGGCGAGTAAAGAGTTTTCACCGCACGTTTTCCGCAAAACGCACCACTGTGCGTCATAATACGTATCGCAATGTGAACTGGAAAGTGATTTGGTGAAATCGCAGACAAGCCCGTATTGCAAACATTGGTTAGAATTCGGTATCATGTTTAAAATAAAACGTTGCGTGTCGCGCTGCATAAACTATTGTAATTAATGAAAGAGGGGAAGATACAAAAAAAAATTATTACATTCACTTTGAACACCGGGGGCAGTCACGATCAGTTTGACAAAATATATTTCATTCCTAAGCACGCGTGTCCTTATGTACTCGTGCAATAGTATACAAAGGTGGTTATTTTTTTTTTAGTTCAACCTTAACCTTGTGACATTAATACTGTAACTGTTTTTATACATTGGATCTAAGGTTATAAATCGGATGGTTTCGAGTTCTATGGAGATCATATCGACACTTGATGCTAGCCTGATAGCTTTTCCTTATCGTCGAGCCCGATCGGAATTGGTTATTTTCCCTCGACCACTTTGCTCTGTCTCATCGAGTCGGACTTTACACCGTGCTACAATGGGTATCGTCCACAACAGCAGCAGCCGCCTTCCCATCCTTGTATTGCTCGCGATCGCAAATCTGCACTCGGCCTTCGCAGAGGACACTGCAAAATGTGCCAAGGAACTGATCGACTTTTGCAAGAGTTTAAATCCGACTGGCGGAAATCGCTTCAAGACGTACATGGACATTAATGGGAAGAATATCCCTTTAATTTGCACCATGGACGGATTCCGAGGAACAGTGTGCAAGAAGGGTACCTGCACGTGGTTCATTTGTTCGGTGAAACACGAACCGACTTTTAAGGGGAAACCCTTGATGACATGCACGAATGACCCAGAGCTTTGCATTGCCAAGTATAATATCATGAACAATTTACCTAAGAGATAAACCTCGGCAACTCGGTGGACAAGAAAGAGATGGAGTACTGCAAGAAGGACATGAACCATAATTTTGACAACAAAGATTGATTACGATGAACATAACGTAACATGGTGTGAACATTCGTATGTAAAGACATTTCCGCATGTGTGTGTGTGTGTGTCATTCTGTCTGCGATGTCTCTTTTACAGGTATTGTTCATAACTTTAAAGAGATCAATCAAGCTTAATATTGATTCAATTAATCAATCATGTTATGACATTATCAGCTAGAATTTATTCTGTTCTTAAAGGTGTATTAATATTTCACATGACAACATGATGTTGTGCATCGAAAAATCATGATCTGCGGTTGCAAAACCGAAATTTAATTTCAGTCATTTTATAGCTAGAATATTTTTCTTTTACACTCACTATGTGAGTTTAGTGAAATTGGAAATGCATTGTTGTTGTATACATAGATCGCGCCATCTAGTAGTATAATAATCTCAAGAGCAAAAATTTTACGGAATTGTGTTGTAATTTGAATTTATACATTAAATTTGGTAGAAAAAATGTGTTTTTTTTTTGTCGTATAAAACATTTCAGTTGTGACACTTTATTTGATGTCTTTCTTAAAAGTTGAAAAGGTAGTACTTTCAGCAAATTCGTTGTGTTAAAACAGTTTCAGCATCGTCCAATTTCACTCATTCTGTAATTTTTAGTTTCATTTATTCTGAAATTATTTCCTTCGTTAATACATCGATTATTAATTATGAGAAAATATTTCTTCCATTAATGACTGATTTCGTTAATTCCGGAATTTTTGTCAAATCTGAGGAAAGTAATTTATTGATTCCGAAATTATTTCTTCTAAAATCATCTGTCTTTTGTTAACTCTAGAATTATCTCTTATCATTAGCAAACTGGTTATCACTTCTGAGAAAATATATTTTTCCTCTGATTATGAATATCACAGTAATTATGAAATTATTTTTGTCATTAATAGTCCGGTTATTGATAAATCTGAGAACATATATGTTTCTTAAACTCATTGACTCTGGTAGATCTAATTCCAAAATGAAAGGAAAAATTTCATTCACATTATACGAAATTATTTATTTTATTAATAGACCTATTAATAAATCTGAGAATAAATTATCTTCATTAATGGACCGATTATTAATTCTGAAAATATATATACATTGTTTAATTTCACTGATTCTGAAATTTTTATTTTAATTTATTCTGAAATTATTTCCTTCGTTAATAGAACGGTTACTAATTATGAGAAAATATTTCCTTCATTAATGAGGGTTTTCATTAATTCCGAAATTATTTTTCTTATTTATATACCAATTATTAATACACAAAGTATTTTCCTTTTTTTTAAATTTCATTTATACTGAAACCTTTACTTTCATCAATTCTGAAAATTCTACTTCCATTAATTCTGCAAATTTTGTCAGAAAACTTAACAACAGACTAATAATTATGATTAAGTCTGAAAATGTTTTTTATTTATTAATTTTGAGCAAAGTAATTCATTTATTCTAAAATTGTTTCTTCTCATTTTTATTATTTATTATTATTTTCTTATTATTAGTATAATTATTTATTTTAATTTATTCTTAAATTATTTCTCCTGAAATTATCTCTTTCGTTAATCCTAGAATTATTTATTTTGTTGATTCTGAAATTATCTCTTTCATTAGCAAACTGGTTATCATTTCTGAGAAAATATATTTTTCTGATTATGAATTTCAGTAATTATGAAATTATTTATTTTATTAATAGACCGATTAAATAAATCTTTGAATATATTTTCTTCATTAATGAACCGATTATTAATTCTGAAGATATATATATATATATATATATATATTTTCCAATTTCATGCATTCTGAATTTTTCGATTTAATTTATTCTTATGAGACAAAATAAATAATAATAACTAATTATGAAAAAATATTTCCTTCATTATAATGATGAATTTAATTAATTCAAAAATTATTTTTCTTACCGATTATTGATATACACAGAGAGTATTTTGTTCTTTTTTTCAATTTCATTGATTGTTAAACTTTTATTTCCATTAATTATGAAATTTATACTTTAATCAATTCTGAAAATTATATTTTCATTACTTTCATTTATCTCTGCAATTTTGTCAGAAAACTTAACGAGCTGAAAATTATGATGCTTCGGAACTTACCTGTATAAAGAGGTTTGATTTCATGTTGCCGGCATGTTTGCTTGGCTGAAAATTCAAAATATAAAAACAAGAAACACTCAAATGAAATGTACTCGGTATGCGCCTGAACGATAAACGTGTAATATTCGTAACATATTACATGATAATCCTAAAGCATGTGGTAATCACTACCCACTACCTAGTCTATAGTCCGTCTTTAAAAACTACCGGAAACGATCCAAATCTTTAGGACATGTTAAACGGGAAACCATTGCTGAACATCCGACTCATCCGCTGAGACATATCGTTCATCTGATGTTGGAAATTGTTCATGTTGGACCTGAAATTCTTCATGCCTGCTCTGAAATTCTGCTCCTGCACCTTCTGGTCGTGCATGGCCTTGAAATAGGCGTTCCTCACGGTACACACCTCGCGGTCCTTGGTATTCGGGAACAGGGGCTTCCCATTGAAAATCAGCGAGTTATCGGGACGGCAGCTGAACCCACTCGAGCGCCCGATGTCGCACTCGACACCCCTGGAACCAGACGTCGAGCAGACGATAGAGTACATCGGTTCGGTACCCTGGTAGGCGATCCTGGACAAGCCGCGGTCCATGCCGAATTCTTGACCTCGGCACCAATCAATCAAGTCTTTAGCACAAGCGGACGGGTCCCGCTTCGGTGTGGCGTCATAGTAATCATTGTACGTCGGATAGGCATCGATGAACAACATCATCGTCATCGCAAACGTTATCAGGTACGGTAAGGTATTCCTCATAGCCATGGCAATATTCAAGAAAGCAAACGAGGCGGAAAAATTGTCAGTTTCGTAAGAGTTGGGAACGTTTTTAAGCGAAAAGGTGACAGTTATTTATATATACAGTGCTTGTGTGTGTGAACACGCGCAGAAATAAATGCTCTCTCTCTCTCTCCAATGTCCGCTAGTCTGTGTCAATTGTAGAAAATTGCCACGGGAATGTGACTAATACCTAAAAGCAACACGCACAGAAAAAAAGCGCAGATAGATATCTTTCAGAAACAATCAAGTGCTTCGCCGTTGGGCGAGCGAGCGCTCGACTATTCAATGTTATCTCACGCGCCTCCCGTTTCATTTTGTATATTACGTATAATCCGACTATTTACGGGCGTGCGCTCCTCGAAATAATACACACGTTATTACGGAAATGGATGATTATGTCTCGGTGCGTGTACATGACGCATTATTTACGTACGTCTTTCCATCCATAAGGCAATAAATTTTAGATTTTCCTTCCAACAATAATAACGTAGAATTTTTCAAGCGCGGACGAATTCGGTTGTAACGACATTGAAGATTCTCTGTTTTTATCGTTGTAACCGAAGTTTTCAAGACGTATTTTTAAAAGTAAAATATAATCAGATGCAATAAACCCGTTCAAGTCCGGCATCCTATATATAGCTTTTGACAAACTTTTTTATAACTGCGGACGGGTGGAAAATCACTCCGCCTCGCTCAATCGGCTATCAACGATATCCGTTTAAGCTAATCGAGCTGGCAAAAAAAGTACATTAAATAGGAGAAATAATTTGCGGACCAGCAGGAAAATAAATGTATAGGAGAAATAATTTGTGGGTTTATACAAAAACTCGATTTCACAATTACACCGGCACAGTCCTGAACATTTATACGATTGCCTAATACAGCGTTTCTTAACCTTTTTTTGCCCGTGGCCCCCTTTGAAGCATTTTTTTTCTCGTGGCTCCCCTGTCTTACCCAGAGTCTTCGACCCTCATCTAGAAGCAAAGTCTTTTATACGTATTGAATTGACTTTTTCAGTGGATTTATATTGAACGAAAATTTCGCAAATGAGATTGGCCTCCAAACCAGTGGCCTAGAATTTATTGAGCTCCCCGCTAATCCGAGTTTTATTCCCGACCGTCTCAACATCATGGGCCCCCTTAGGCAAAGTGATGCTATGGTAGTCCCACATTTAGCCGGAAATAAAAACAGCCTACATATTTTCTACTTATTTTCAAAATTTATTATACTATATAAAATACCATGAGGGCTGGGGTCACTTATGGAGATGAGACTCCCCGGGCATGGCCTCTCACAAGAGTGGAACTGGCAGAGCTGCAGCACGGGGCCTAATATGGTTTCCATCATTTTTTTTTTTCACTCTATAAATTTAATATGGGGGCGGGGGGGTGCTGTGAAAAATGTAGCCGGGGGCTGCGAAAAACCCCCATCCTAGGGAACCTGCTGTAAAATGTAGGCGGTGAGGCCCGGGTGGGTCCATGCCCTAAGACGGCCCTGGCCTTATGGGTAGTTTTGTTGGATTCTGTAAGTGTATAGTCGCTAATATAAAAGCTTTATTTCTTCACACCTTAATTTTTCTTCTCAGTTCTCTGCAGCCCTCCCAACCATCTGTCATGGCCCCCCTGAAGTATACCAGTACTACTACTAGGAACTATATGGCCCCGGTTGAGAACCACTGACCTAATATAATGTCTCCACTTCATCTACCCCACAGAAAACTGTTTATGACATGGTTTAGGACAGGCTGATTTGGACAGGCAGCGGTGGCCATCTATATTAAAACCTGATGGTTTTGAAGTGCGTTTGTTGAGTTCGAAAACGTGTCAGTAATTGGTGGACATGGCTTATTTCCATAGAAAATAATGTTGATGAACCTTGCTTATAATGTCGATCAAAACGCAATGACCTCCGATAGAGCGACGCATTTTTTCGTCGCTTGTGCTAACATTTTTATGGCGTTTCCTCCTGAAATTCCCTGTATTTGAGGTGATCACATTCAAGGGATTGTTCACCTGTTATTCCATTGATGCTAAGCGATGCGAAAAGAGATTTATTAAATGTTTGGCTCCAAAACTTGCTCATTGATATGACCCCAAAATGGGACATGGCAGTCCCGTATTTTTCCTGAATTCCGCCATTTCTGACTTTTTCCCCCTTGTAAAAATGTCCCGTATTTTCTCTTCTTTTGTGGGAACACACTTTATTTTTATAATCTTTACTATAATCAAGATGGAGATAAAATTTACAAATATAATTATTATGCATGTGAAAACTATTTAAAAATATGAATATTCCTCACATAAATATGCACGTTTAATCTTTTTCTTCGTGAAAACATTTCATTTAGACTTGTTGTAGCAACTTTATTTCTCGCCAAAGTGTGTTAATAAGCAGTAATTGATAATTTTGCTGGCAACTGGCAACATTTAACATCTGTGGTGAGAAGTGACAATGTGCCCTGTGCTTATTAAACCCAGTTTCCCGCATTTCTGCAATTAAAATATGGTAATTCTGATTCTTATAAAAAATTGAACTTCATGTACCTTATTGAGCCTTAATTTATTTTTATTTATCATATTTAAAAAGTTCCTAAAAGCATCGGCCCCGGTGGTAACGACAGAATTTCACGGAATCTTCGATGTCGTTATAACCGAGTTTGACTATTAAAATGGAAGAAACCCTGTATCTGGTAACGGTGGCCAAACTACGTATGATCTTAACATAGTGGAAAAAAAAATCTCCGACAACTCTCACTAAAACTATTGGAGACGAAAATGAATCTGCACGTTTCAGTCAAAAAAAATTGCGTAAATGCTACATAAATATTCAGCTTTTGAAGGAGAATAACATGCAGGCAATAAATATACATCGCTACACGTGTGGACGTCATTCTCGTCTCTGATTCTAGTTGAGGAACGTGACGCTTCATGTGACGTCTCTTTCCCCGCTAGGAAACTATAAATTCATCCATAGACTTCGTCCACACTGTCGTCTTATACTATATATGTATGTGTGGTATTTAAAAAAAAAAAAGCGTAGTATTTAAATTAAAGATAATGACACGTAGATTCAGCAGCAATTAGCACGTAGAGCTGCTGCCACCCTTTGCAAAAGACAAACATCAACTGAAGCGAGTATATGGGTTTCTTATATACACTCCCACGCAGTCACCATGACCTATATTTACATTACCGTTCTCAAGCACATTCCAAGAATCCGAAAACATGGGGGGGGGGGTACATTCAGCGCCTCGTACAACAGGGAACGTTTCTTTACATAGCATACGTAGAAATACAACATGTACTCCCCCCCAATAACAAGAGTGAAACTCTGCATTTAAAGGGAGGGTGGCTGGCAATACATAATAATAATTATATAAAAATATGCACTGAAGAGCCAAAAAAACTATACAATTTTAGCGAGGGGCCATCGTGTAGGGCCCCCTCGAACCCGCAGAAGTGCCGCAACACGACGTGGCATGGACTCGACTAATGTCTGAAGTAGTGGTGGAGGTAATTGACACCATGAATCCTGCAGGGCTGTCCATAAATCCGTAGGAGAAAGAGGGGGAGGAGATCTCTTCTGAACAGCACGTTGCAAGGCATCCCGGATATGTTCAATAATGTTCATGTCTGGGGATTTAGGAAGTGTCTAAAGTCAGAAGAGTGTTCCTGGAGCCACTTTGTGGAAATTCTGGACGTGTGGGGTGTCGCATTGTCCTGCTGAAATTTTCCAAGTCCGTCGGAATGCACAATGGACATGAATGGGTGCAGGTGATCAGACGGGATGCTTACGTACCTGTCACCTGTCAGATTCGTATCTAGACGTATCAGGGGTCCCCTATCACGCCAACTGCACACGCCCCATACCATCACAGAGCCTCCACCAGCTTGAACAGTCCCCTGTGGACATGTAGGGTCCATGGATTCATGAGGTTGTCTCCATACCCGTACACGTCCATCAGCTCGAAGCAATTGGAACCGAGACTCGTCAGACCAGCCAACGTGTTTCCAGTCCTCAACAGTCCAATGTCGGTGTTGTCGGGCCCGGGCGAGGCGTAAAGCTTTGTGTCGTGCAGTCATCAAGGGTAGAGCCATGTATGCATGTTTTCTTTCAGGTGGCAAAGGAGCTGAAGCGAGTGATTGGCAACCGAGATCCCACGGGTCCATCTGCGGATGGATTGGTGGGGACGGAGTGCGGTGGTGGCATGGATGGGCACGGGTTGCCGGAGGAGGACTGACGTTTGGTTCTGTTCTGTTGCTCCTTTGGGCGATGAGTGGCAGACGGGGTGTTCTTTCGTGGACTAGTGGAGCCGATGGCCGTCGAAATGTTTTTGCTGGGTCGGAGATCTGGCGGGCGGTCCACCTGCGCTTGCCCATCGGAGGTTTCCGGGAGCTTCCCGAAGTGTGGCTGCTTGGGATGGAGTGGGGTCCCGGCGGGACGGACACGGTGGCTTGCGAGTCGGGGGATGTTCGCCGGGCCCGGATGTCAGGAGAATTCTTCCAGCATGGCCCAGCCGCTTATATCCCTCAAGGGACAGAGCGGGGGCCATGTTTAGCGTTATGAGTCATCAAGGGTACACGAGTGGGCCTTCGGTTCCGAAAGCCCATATCGATGATGTTTCGTTGAATGGTTCGCACGCTGACACTTGTTGATGGCACAGCATTGAAATCTGCAGCAATTTGCGGAAGGGCTGCACGTCTGTCATGTTTAATGATTCTCGTCAGTCCCGTTCTTGCATGATCTTTTTCCGGCCACAGCGATGTCGTAGATTCAATTTTTTACCGGATTCCCGATATTCACGGTACACTCGTGAAATGGTCGTACGTGAAAATCCAAATTTCATCGCTACCTCGGGGATGCTATGTCCCATATCTCTTGCGCCGACTATAACACCACGTTCAAACTCAGTTAAATCTCGGTAACCTGCCATTGTAGCGGCAGTAACCGATCTAACAATTATGCCAGACACTTGTTGTGTTATATAGGCGTTGCCGACCGCAGCACCGTACTCTGACTGGTTCCATATCTCTTTATTTGCATACGCATGCCTGTACCAGTTTTTTTGGCTCTTCAGTTTATAAAAGGTACATGTGAAAATGGCATTGCAAAATTAAGAAAAATATCACAAAAATACAAAATCACAATTTCTAGAGTAAAATAAAAAAATACACGACTGAATGTACTTTTGGTTATGTGCAAATCTTCTGACATGACTGTCTTGGCAGTGTCAGCATATTCGGTAAAAATTGACGAAACATGATTTCACATCAATATTAATAATTGAAGACATTTTCTCGATGATTGTAACATTCTCTATATGACACAAGACCATAAATTTTACATACAGCATTACGCACTCATATGAAATAGGAAGAAATAACAATAGCAATTATAAGAAATGAAATGGAACTTTCCGAATACAAAATATTAATAATTTTATGCAAGCGTTACCAATATCTGAAAATGAAAATTCTGAATTACCAACAGCTTGGACATCTTGATTTTCAACTGATTTGTGCTCAATCGATAAACTCCTCGAAGAATTTAACGGTATAGATTCTGGAGCGAAATGAGATAAATCGGATTGAAATTGTTCTAATTTAAGAGTTTGTTCATTATCAAAAAATAGTAATTCACTAAAATAACATGATTTTTCAACAATGTTATCATCGTTTTCATTTTGAACATCACAATAATATGGTTTTAACTTATTCACGTGTATAACTTCACTATTCCTTCGTGTAGGTTGGTTCGGTCTGTCTATTTCAACATTTTGTGGACTTAATATTGATATTACAGTATAAGGTCCAGTGTAAGCTGGACACAACTTTCCGTTATCTGGATGGGGAAACACTTTAACCATGGCTTTATCACCCGGTTGAAAATTATGGGGTGGATGTTTCTTATCGTGTAGAGCAGTGCTCTTTTCATGTTGTTTTTGGGATCTAGAATATGCTAAACGTCTAGCTTCTTCCAGAGGTGGATATGAGTTTACATGCTCTGTCAAATAGGAAGAGAGATCTCCAAACATGAGATACTGAGGTGGAAATCCAGTAATTGTATGAGGAGTTGAGTTGTATTGCTCCAAGACCGTTTTTATATGTTTTATCCAAGAGTTCTTTTGATTCTCAAAATGCAATATTCTCAACCTATCCGTTAAAGTTCCATTAAACTTTTCATTTAAGCCATTTGTAGATGGGTTGGCACTCGATGTTAAAATATGTTCTATCCCTTGTTTACTTAAATACTTCCGAAATCTGGGACTCGTAAATGAAGGTGCTCTGTCCGTTAATAATAATTTTGGTTTTCCAGTTTCAAAAATCTTATTAAAGCATTGGATATACGCATTGATGGAAGTAGATTTGGAAGGAAATCCCCATGCAAATCTAGAACGGTGATCTACAACCACGTGAAGATAAGATTTCGTACTTCCGTACTTGGCCGAACCTCCAATTGTATCCACAGCAAGTAAATCAAAGGGTACTTTGGCTTCCGGTAAATTTCCTAAAACCCCTAATGTTGGTCCTACAGTTTTTTTTACAGTCTGACAAGTTGTACAAGACTTAATGAAATTTTTGATGTGTCTAATTATGTAGGGCCAATAATATTGAGGGGACAGCAATTTAATAGTTTGAGTAATACCAGTATGGCCATGTTTTGTATGCGCTCTGAGAATGAGTTCTTTTCTTAGGGATTCTGGTACGAAAACCTTTCGAATGCCTTTTCTCTGAATATAAATGACATTATCTTTGAAATATCTTTGGTCAGACAGAATTGTATCGTCTTGTGAATTAATAATTTCGGTGGGGTGATAAAAATTGAACCATGGGAAGACGTGATAACATGTCTGCTTCAACATTGGAATTTCCCTTGATATGCTTTACAGTGAAGTCGTATTGTGAAAGACGCAATGACCATCGGAATAACCTACCAATGGGATTTTTGATGTTTTGAAGATACCGAAGAGCTGAGTGATCAGTATAGACAGTAAAATGACGTCCGTGACATGACAAATTATGACTTGATAAATATGTATCAATTCACTAAATTTCACCTGCGGAGGGGGGGGGGGAACCGAAAGTATTATAAACAATATTTATTTGAAAAATTATAAAAAAAAATTGAATGAGCTTAAATAAACCTTCAAAAATATGCACTTACACTGAAAATTCTTTGATTTTATGCATTTATATGCATTAATGCTAAAAAAAAAAGCCAAAATATGCAAATGCATATGCACATAATCCGGGCTCTAGTCATGACAAATTTGAATTGCTTTAAAATTCAAATGTTTGTTGTGATCTTACAAATAGAGCAGTTGCTTTAGTTGTAAAAAATAGAACACATTTTTTTTTCTCATTTGCTGCAAGTTTTCCCCCTTCCCATCTCTATTTTAATTTTTAACAAATGAAAGAAAGTATTCATTGAAGTCATCGAGGGACATTGGAACGTGCACCAAGATAATAAATTGCGATTCTATAAATTTTCAAAATTTAATTTTCACCATATAAGCCACATTTCTGTCGGGATTTCCATTTCTCGCAGTGAGGGGCGTTGAGTAGCAAGCATACCAAGATAATAAATTTGAATCAAATTAATTTTTAAAATTTAATTTCCACCATATAAGTCGCATTTCCCGCTTTCTGTCGGGATTTCCATTTCTTGCAGCGAGGGGCCGAGATAAATTTCGATCAAGTGCCCCCCCCCCCTCCCAGCACAATTTCCGTAAATCACTATTGTCTATATACGGGGTTATAAAAAAACTATCCCGACATATGGGCCCCTAACTATCACACCATTCACAGAAACTGAATGAAATTTTGGCATAAGGTATTTTGAGGTATGCGCTCGAGAATGATATGGAAAACAACAGCGTCACTCTAACAGTTACAGTGAGAAAATTTCGAAAATATCAAATGGCAACACCAAGTTTTTTGTATTGGAATGCGATCTCCATACTGAAAAACACTAAATAGCGTTGGAATGGCACCTGTAGCACGAAAATGCTCGGAGCTAGGCAAGGAAAAAGGACTTTGCCGTGCACCAGAGCATTAATGTTCGTTTCATTCGTCACACCGTTTCCCAGCCTGATTAGTCCTCCACAAGGTCATGTGGAAAACACAATAAAATGCTTTATTTTATGCTGCTTCTCTGTCCTTATTGGTTGTCCTCACTTTTAGCCTATCTACCGCCGGTGATTTTCATGCTACAGTTGCCGTTCGAACGCTATTTAGGGTTTTTCACAATGGAGATCACATTCCAATACAAAAAACTTGGTGTTGCCATTTGGTATTTTCGAAATTTTCTCACTGTAACCGTAACTGTTAGAGTGACACTGTTGTTTTCCATATCATTCTTGAGCGCATACCTCAAAATAACTTATGCCAAAATTTCATTCAGTTTCTGTGAATGGTATGATAGTTAGGGGCCCATATGTCGGGATAGTTTTTTTATATATATTTGTGTGTGTGTGTGTGTATATATATATTTGTGTGTGTGTGTGTGTATATATATATATATATATACCATTTTTAGTGTATTTTCAAAAGCGGGGGGGGGGCACCCCCCCCCCCCAAATAACGGGCCTACGAAAAGTCTTATTTTTAAATTTTTTTTTGCAATGATATGCACATTCAAATCACTTTGTATTATTACACCGAAATAATATTCAAACATCCCTACCATCCGCTCCGCGTGAAAGGGGCCTAATGTCCCGTTTGAGTGAGTCACGTGAGGAATCGGGTGACGTCAAAACCAGTTTCATTCTGAAGCGCGCGCTTGCTAATACTTAACCTTATATATTCTAGAAACCTTGGATAGAAAGCCTCAGCAGTGTTTGTCATAAACGTCATTCAGACTACCTAGCAAGTTTGCCACACTTTGAAACACAGCATCCTATTTCGTTTCTTCTTATTTTGGCGTAGAATCTTCCTGATTGACTCACAAATACCGCATAGTGATTGGATGTGGGACATAGAAATCGCCAATTCTGAACCCGATCATTTCTTTTCCTCGCAACGATGATACTGGCACGAGCAGGGAATTATTTTCCCTGAAAATTCTGAAGGAAAATGCACTACTTACTTGACGTCACAAGCAGAGTGCGAAGGCCTTCTATCTCTAGGTGGTGGTGATGGTCTGATCATCACCTCCTAGACATAGAAGGCCTCTGCACTGTTTGCCATAAACGTCATTCAGACTACCTAGCAAGTTTGCCACATTTTGAAACACAGCATCCTATTTCGTTTCTTCTTATTTTGGCGTAGAATCTTCCTGATTGGCTCACAAATACCGCGGGTAGGGATTGGATATGGGGCATAGAAATCGCCAATTCTGAACCCGATCATTTCTTTTCCTCACAACGATGATACTGGCACGAGCAGGGAATTTTTTCCCTGAATATTCTGAGGGGAAATGGACTACTTACTTGACGCCACAAGCAGAGTTCGGAGGCCTTCTATCTCTAGGAGGTTCTATTTTGAGTCCCTTATATACGGAATGAATGGCGTTTTTCAGCCCCCCCCCCCCCCAACGTTTAATTCATGTTGGCGCCTTGGACTGGCCAAGGGTGCCGGAAGTGTTTGGAACTCTCTTTGTGGGTTCTTGTCTTGATCCTTGAGTAGAAAATTTTGATTTCTGAATCATTTCTCTGGGTTCTCCTACCAATTGCATAAAGTACCCCGGGCACCCACAGCATCGCTGTCTCTGACACCGCTGCAAATGTCAATCGATTTTTGATTGTTTTTTTTTTTTTTTTTTTCAACTCTAAAGTAACAACTCTCGAGTAAAAAGAATGAAAATCAGACTTTTAATTAGCCCATTGCATGTAACTTCATGTGCCTGACACTCCAGTCAACGATTAGTAAGAATTTCCTCTTACAACACAGTGAAGTTTCCCCCGATTTCCTATCGGTCGTAGGTCCTCGGCTGTACCTCCACTACTATTCCAGGACGAAATAACTGGATTCTAGACTCCCAAAAAGAAGAAAACAACACTTTATTTAATTCGTTATCCAACACCTCCACGAAACCGTCCGGTCACTTCGGTCCAAACTTTTACACTACTTCTCTTTTTCGAATGTCTCAACTCGTTCTCGTTTCTCTCTCTCGCGACTCCTGTTTCTCCTCGGCCTTTTTCCAACCTCTTTTCTCCTGAACCTTACAAACACAAAGCGAATTAACATTAACAGACAATATAGTATTATATTCAGAGGTATATTTCCTGGTCGGGGAGGGGGTACGCGGGATTTATCCCAAGATGACAAGTTCAAGTGAAAGGGCGTAACCAAAACTGAGTAATTGGAGATCAAGAACATGAATTAGAAAGGGAGAAGGGAGGCAAGGTTTGAATATCCCACAGGTGGAAAAGCTATAAATCCGCCTCTGACTATGGCCTACATTTATCAGGATAATTTTTCTTTAAAAAAATTCATATCGTACATATAAACACTCCACAATATCTAAACCTTTATTTATTTTCTCAATGCCTTTAAGTAACATTTTATTTAAACACTTATCTAACGTGAATATCGCAATAAAAAGCCTGATGATTGATTAATAGAATAATAAGTAATGCTATTTTAAACTCTACTGTAATTTTTTTCTTTTTTTTAACAATACGTAGGAGAAGATTTCAATTTATTGCAATTCAAATTGAATTCAAACAATTTAATTTAAAATGCACTACATTGTTTTTTTGTCATCCGTATAATCTGTATCTCTATTTTACGATACAACAAAAAACTCAAATAAAGAAATTAATTGTAGGCTAATTCATTTCCATGTGCATTAAAAGTTTTTTTTCCTAATTTCAGAACATGAATTATGTGGGAAAAACTTTCAAACACGCACACAATGTACATCGGTTTTGCGATATATTCCATGTTTATGCCAACAGAAATATGTAGACCAAGCACACCAACCTTGTACCAAAAGCTTAGACGCTAATGAAAACTATGTGAAAATATTGAAACAAGCCAGCCAAAGATATGCGACTGATTATAAAAATAAGATTAATGGTTATTATCACAAAAATGAGAAACTTTGCCTGGTTTTGATTTATACAAAAATTGCCACGTTTTCAAGACAAATAAATTCAATTGGTCGAATGGTCGACGCGTTTCGGCTCTTCAATGGAGAGCCGTCATCAGGACCTCGTGGTCACCCCTCCACGACTCATTCGTGTGAATTCTGACCACGAGGTCCTGATGACGGCTCTTCAATGGAGAGCCGACACGCGTCGACCATTCGACCAATTGAATTTATTTGTCTTGAAAACGTGGCAATTTTTGTATAAATTAATGGTTATATTATATCTATGCGACTGACCCATAGTCGTCTTTCTTATTGGTGATTACATGGTCTTTGTCGGTGATCATCCTGTGGACAATATGAAAACTTCATCGAATCGTCATTCATAAGCACTGTACATTTCCATCCTTGATCTCCGCTTAACACCCTTCGCTGCGACAAATGGAAATCCTGACAGATAACGGAGAGTGTGGCTTATACGTTGAAAATTAAATATTACTATAATTGAATTATTAATTAATTAAATATTTCAGGTTCTTATGGAGATACTGTAGTGGTAAATGTTGGTGACTCCCCGGAAGGGGGGAGGAGGAGATACCCTCGAGTCCATGCGGCAGATAGAAGTTTACAGTTAAAGAGAGGCTCCACTGTAATTTGGGGAATGTCATACTAACCGAAATTTTTCCACATGATATTGAAATTTTATCACAGCAAAAATCAATTATTTAACATTTGAAATTTTTAATAACTGAATTTTCAAATATAATTAAATTTTTATGTGCAGTTAAATTTTTAAATGTAATTGATATGGTAATTACAATAATAAGATATTAATATCAATCGAAATTTTAGTTTCGATTACCTTTCCGCAATGGCATAAAATAATTATTTTCAGTAAACTGTGTGTGCGTGTACGCTTTTGTTCATGTTTCTTATTTCACGTATAAGACAAAAACCTACGTACAAACTCGCGTGGAACATGTACAGTGTGAAGAATCGACGGTTCGACGAATTGATTCTGCGATAAATTGACGCCACGACGAATTGACACTCTGACAAACTTGTACAGCTATCAATTGGAGCTGCGACGAATTGACACTGCGACAAACTTTTACGAATTGACACAGCGACGAATTTGTACCGCGACGAATTGAGGCGCGACAGATTGATCGGCTACGCACTGTAACAGCACTGTTTGCAAGACCGAAGATCAGAATGAATCCCAAATCTAATGAAGTCCCGGGGAAATTTTAAAGATCTTGTCAAAACAGTGATCAAAAGTGAATTAGACTGGGTGTATTGAACTGTCCGAGCGCAATGGGGTGCTCTGCCCTTCCGTCATACGATCCTTGATCAATCAAACTTCTGATTGCGCCTTTTGCGATATGATTTTATGCAACTTTCCATGAATCTTCATTATCGGTGCCCGTTGCACTTGATTGATTCGAGATTCGTATAATTTTTAATTACCTTACACTATATGCGATCTTTGATGTACCAATAAATTTTGGATTTGCCGGAGATGCCCTGGTCCCTCCCCCTTTCCCCTGGGGAGGCGAAGTGCTTACGTTGCCTCTAGCGATAGAGCCTGGGTGTCACGCGGATTCTACAGTTTCTCCAGTGCACAAGAGCTCTAAGGAAACATTGAGATATCCGTTGCCTTTGTAGTCTAGGGCGCTCATCCGCAAATGTAAGGGGTCGTAGGTTCTATTCCCCGCAAGGGCAGCTGAATTTTCTCTCTTTTCTAAATTCACCTTCGCATCAGAAAGCTGTTAAAAACGTTCGAATTCATAATGTGTTAGGATACGACGTGTCTTGCATACATCAGTGGTTTAATGATCAGTAGTTACGCCATACGTCATGTTACCGGAAAGTGATTTTGTGAAATCGCAGACAAGGCCGTATTGCTAACATTGAATTTCGTATCATGTTTAAAATAAAATGTAGCGTGTCGCGTCGCATAAACTATTGTAATTAATGAAAGAAGACACAAGAATGATTATTACATTCACTTTGAACACCGGAGGGAGTCACGATCAGTTTGACAAAATACATTTCATTCCCAAGCACGCGTGTCCTTATGTAGTCACGCAATAGTATACAAAGGTGGTTATTAGTTTTTTAATTCAACCTGAACCATGTGATCTTAACATTGTGACTGCTTTTATAGGTTGGACCTAAGGCTGTAAATTGGATGGTTTCGAGGTAAATGGAGATCATATTGACACTTGACGCCAGTCTGATAGCTTTTTCTCAACGTCGAGGCTGATCGGAATTGGTAGACTTACTTTACCTTTGTCTCAAAACGAGTCGGACTTTATCCTGTGCAGCTATGGGTATCGCCCGCAACAGCAGCAGCCTGTCGTTCCTTGTATTGCTCGTGATCGCAAATCTTTACTCGTCTTTCGGAGAGGACCCTGGAAAATGTGCCAGGGAACTGATGAATTGGTGCAAGAAAGTTTTTTATTCGAGTAGCCCGAGTACCGTCAGCGATCGCATAGACATCAATGGGAAGATTCTTTATTTAAGTTGCATCCTCGACGAAATCCAGGGTACGGTGTGCAGGAAGGGCACCTGCACGTGGTTGATTTGTTCGGTGAAGAAAGAAGTGTATTTTAAGGGGAAACCCTTGTCGACGTGCACCAAGGACCCAGAGGTTTGTATTGTCAAGGATAAAGTCTTGCGCATGATCGGTCACATTAACGTCAGCAACTAGATGGACAAGAAAGAGATGGAGGACTTCAAGAAAGACATGGACCATATGTTTGACAACAAAGATTGATTACGATTAGCATAACCTAACATGGTATGAACATTCGTATGTAAAGACATTTCCAGTCTGTCATTCTGTTCTGCGATGTCTCTTTCACAGGTATTGTTCGTAACTTTAAAGCGATGAATCATGATTAATATTAATTCGATTTATCAATCATGTTATGATATTATCGGCTAGAATTTATTCTGCGCATGAAGAGGTATCAAATTTTCACATGACAACATGATGATATGTATCGGAAAGCATGATCTGCACTTGCAAAACAAAAATTTCGTTTGAGTCATTTGTAGCTTGAATATTTTTCTTTTACGCTCACTATGCGAGTTTGGTGAAATTTGAAATGCAGTGTTGTATAGATAGACGCCATCTAGTAGTATAATAATCACCAGAGCAAAAACATTAAGGAATTGTGTTGTAATTTGAATATTTATCAATTTTTAGATTAAATGTCGACTTAATTTGCAAAAAAAAAAGTGTTTTATTTCGAGTAAATTTAAATTGTGAAATTTTATTTCATGTATTTTTTTGAAAGCTGGAGAAGGTAATGCTTTGAGCAAAATCGTTGTGTTAAAACAACTTCAGCATTGTCGAGATGACTTAAATTGCATTCATCCCTATTCTCGAACTACATTAACCCTGGCTTCGACTGGTCCAAGTAACGCATTCACCATTGTGCCAGCGGTAATCATTGAACAGGGGCCGCAAATTATTGAAAAGTTTCATTAATTTTGGATTTTCTGCAATTATGAAACTAAATTTTCTTTCAGATTTTCATTGTTGAAAATTATTTGTGCCAACAATTTTGAAACTTTTTATATTTTCTCTGAAATGCTTTCAGGTATTAATTCTGAATTTTTTGTCAAGTCTGAAAATATTTTATTTACTAATTCTGAACAAAATAATTTATTAATTCTGAACAAAATGATTTATTAATTCTAAAATTATTTCTTCTAAAATCATCTCTCTTCGCTAATGAAATAATTAATTCTACAATTCACGAAACTGATTATCATTTCTGAGAAAATGACTTTTTCTCTGATTATGAATATCAGTAATTATGAAATTATCTTTGCCATTAATTGACCGGTTATTGATAAATCTGAGAACATATATATGTTTCTTAAATTCATCGACTCTGAAAATTTTCCTTTTATTCTGAAATTAGTTATGCCATTCATACTGAAATTATTTATTTTATTAATAGACCTATTAATAAATCTGAGCATATATTTTCTTCATTAATGGACCGATTATTAATTCTGAAAATATATATATACATTGTTTAATTTCACTCATTCTGTAATTTGCAGTTTAATTTATTCTGAAATTATTTCTTTCGTTAATAGAACGATTACTAATTATGAGAAAATATTTCTTCCATTAATGACTGATTTCGTTAATTCCGAAATTATTTTTCTTATTAATACTGTATACCGATTATTCGTACAAAGAAAGTATTTTCTTTTCTTTTTTTATTGAATTTCATTGATTCTTAAACTTTTACTTTCATTAATTATGAAATTTATAATTTAATCAATTCTGAAAATTCTACTTTCATTACTTCAGACATTTTGACCTTCATTAATTCTGCAGTTTTATCAGAAAGCTTAACAATAGACTAATAATTATGATGCTTTGGAACTTACCTGTATTAAGAAGTTTGATTTCATGTTGCCTGCATGTTTACTTGGCTAAAAATTCAAAATATAGAAACAAGAAACTCTCAAATGAAATGTACTCGGTATGCGCATGAACAATAAACTTGTAATATTCGTAACATATTATATGATAATCATCAAGAAATGTCGTAATTCCTATCCAGTACCTAGTCTAGTCCGTCTCTAAAAACTACCGGAAACGATCCAGATCTTTAGTACATGTTGAACGGGAAACCATTGCTGAACATCCGACTCATCCGCTGCGACAAATAGTTCATTTGATGTTGGAAATTGTTCATGTTGGACTTGAACCTCTTCATGCCTACTCTGAGGTTCTCGTCCTCCACCTTCTGGTTGTGCACGGCCTTGAAATAAGCGTTCCCCGCGGTACACACCTCGCGGTCCTTGGTATTCGGGAACAGGGGCTTCTCACTGAAAATCAGCAAGTTATCGGGACGGCAGCTGAACCAACTCGAGCGCCCGATGTTACACTCCACTCCCCTGGATCCAGAAGTCGAGCAGACGATAGAGTACATCGGTTCGGTACCCTGGTAGGCAATCCTGGACACACCACGGTCGATGCCAAAGTCTTGACCTCGGCACCGATCAATCAAGTCTTTAGCACAAGCGGACGGATCCCGTTTCGGTGTGGCGTCATCGTAACGATAGGCATCGATCATCATCTTCAGTTCAAACGTTATTAAAAATTGTATTGAATTCTAGATTTTTAAAATATTGAGTTGAGTTCGCTCAGGAGTATATACGAAGCCCAGGAGTTTAAATATTAGGCGGACGTACTTTTAAGTTGGATATGCATGCAATACCATTGAATTCAACTTTTTATTTATATCCTCTCAAGTATGAAAATTAATGTCTCTGTATTGTCGTTTAGCGTTGATAAGTGCCTGGTCGCTCATTTTGGTTCGAACAACCCACGGTTCTCTTACGAGCTGAATGGTGTCACTATCCCGGATGCAACTCCCGGTCACCGATTTCTGAATTCTCATTGACGAGCGGCTTAGGTTTTCTGATCATTGTTCAGCGGTGGTCAAAAAATCGAATACAATGCTTGGTCTCATTTTCAAAAAAGTATCTTCGCGTTCTCCTAAAGTCATTCTCCCGCTTTTTCGAGGATTAGTTCGTCCTGGACTGGAGTATGCTGTAAGGTTTTGGAGACCATACCTACAGAGGGACATAGACTTGGTTGAAGGGGTGCAGAGAAGAGCTACGCGTGTCCTTATTGGCACACGGGGCTTGAGTTATGAAGAAAGACTTCATTTTTTGAATATGTTTACATTGGATGAACGCAGGTGTCGAGGAGATATGATCGAAGTGTTCAAAATTTTCAATGGGATGGATAGGATGGACCATGAACTTTTAGTACACCGCCAATCGACTGCTTTTACATGGGGACACCAGTATCGATTGGTGAGGGACCTGAAATATATGACATCCATATTTTTATGGGCATCTTTTTATCAGCCACCTCGTTGGGCATTTTGCCTGTTGTGGCGTTGTATTTGTATTTGTATTGTCGTTCAACAGCATAAATTCATGTGGGTTAGGATATTTTAAAATGAATTATGGACCAGTAAAAAGTACATCGAAGAAATTCCACAGCTTTAACTAAGCATTTTTGAAAGCTGAAATATGCAGATGGATAACTTGAAGTTCGGGGGGGGGGGGGGGGGGGAGATCACGAAATACTTAGCGCCCCTTAAAAAAGGAAAAATATATATATTCATTTCTCTACATTTCTTTAAATCTAGATTTGTTTATTTGATGAAGTCGCGCAGAAAGTCGCCGTATTGGTTAACTTAGACACGGCTTGCATGTCCCTCAAAGAAAGAGGGAGGTATCACGTGATCCAAAAAAGCCTCATTGAAGAAAACCCGTGCAACGCCAGGTATTATAGCTAGGGGGTCATTCAAGTATTACGTCAGCATCGAGGGGGGGGGAAGGGGTTTGAAGGTTGCTTACGTCATCAACCACCCCTTTTTGAAGATATGAAATATTCTAAGCTGCTGACGGGGGGAGGGGGGTCAGTGTTTTCCTGACTTTTGCTGACAAGGGGGGTCAAAAATGGCTGATAATCTGCTCAAGTAATACCTGAATGGCCCCTTGTAAATAAATAAATTTGAAAACTAAATTTTATTTCATATCTCCTTTTCATCAAACAAAACAAATTTCCTTTAGAGATTCCTCAATTCTATATATTTTTTCTATTTTTTTTTAATCAATTCTGAATTAATGGATTTTCTCATTGTTTAAAATTTTTTTATGGCAACATTTTTAAAACTATTTATTTCCTCTGAAATCATTTCTCGAATTAATTCTGAATTTTCGTCTAGAGTGAAAAAATATTTTATTCATTAATTATTGACACTTTCACTGATTCTAAAAATTTTCTTTGGTTAATTTAAAATTTATATTTTCTTGATTCTGAAAAAACTTCTCCCATTAACAAACCTGTTGCCATTTCTGAGAAAATATCTTCTTTTTGGTTATTATGAATTTCATTAATTATAAAATTGTTTTTTTCGTTAATAGACCAATTATTAATAAATCTGAGGCAATATATATATTTCTAAATTCATTAATTCTGAAATTTTGCTTTCACTTATTCTGAAATTTTGCTTCCACTTATTCTGAAATTTTGCTTCCACTTATTCTGAAATTTTGCTTCCACTTATTCTGAAATTTTACTTTCACTTACTCTGAAATTTTGCTTCCACTTATTCTGAAATTTTGCTTCCACTTATTCTGAAATTTTACTATCACTTATTCTGAAATTTTGCTTCCACTTATTCTGAAATTTTGCTTCCACTTATTCTGAAATTTTGCTTCCACTTATTCTGAAATTTTACTATCACTTATTCTGAAATTTTGCTTCCACTTATTCTGAAATTTTGCTTCCACTTATTCTGAAATTTTGCTTCCACTTATTCTGAAATTTTACTTTCACTTACTCTGAAATTTTGCTTCCACTTATTCTGAAATTTTACTTCCACTTATTCTGAAATTTTACTATCACTTATTCTGAAATTTTGCTTCCACTTATTCTGAAATTTTACTATCACTTATTCTGAAATTTTACTTTCACTTATTCTGAAATTTTGCTTCCACTTATTCTGAAATTTTACTTCCACTTATTCTGAAATTTTACTTCCACTTATTCTGAAATTTTACTATCACTTATTCTGAAATTTTGCTTCCACTTATTCTGAAATTTTACTATCACTTATTCTGAAATTTTACTTTCACTTATTCTGAAATTTTGCTTCCACTTATTCTGAAATTTTACTTCCACTTATTCTGAAATTTTACTTCCACTTATTCTGAAATTTTACTATCACTTATTCTGAAATTTTGCTTCCACTTATTCTGAAATTTTACTATCACTTATTCTGAAATTTTACTTTCACTTATTCTGAAATTTTGCTTCCACTTATTCTGAAATTTTACTTCCACTTATTCTGAAATTTTACTTCCACTTATTCTGAAATTTTACTATCACTTATTCTGAAATTTTGCTTCCACTTATTCTGAAATTTTACTATCACTTATTCTGAAATTTTACTTTCACTTATTCTGAAATTTTGCTTCCACTTATTCTGAAATTTTACTTCCACTTATTCTGAAATTTTACTTCCACTTATTCTGAAATTTTACTATCACTTATTCTGAAATTTTGCTTCCACTTATTCTGAAATTTTACTATCACTTATTCTGAAATTTTACTTTCACTTATTCTGAAATTTTGCTTTCACTTATTCTGAAATTTTACTTCCACTTATTCTGAAATTTTACTTCCACTTATTCTGAAATTTTACTATCACTTATTCTGAAATTTTGCTTCCACTTATTCTGAAATTTTACTATCACTTATTCTGAAATTTTACTTTCACTTATTCTGAAATTTTGCTTCCACTTATTCTGAAATTTTACTATCACTTATTCTGAAATTTTACTTCCACTTATTCTGAAATTTTACTATCACTTATTCTGAAATTTTGCTTCCACTTATTCTGAAATTTTACTATCACTTATTCTGAAATTTTACTTTCACTTATTCTGAAATTTTGCTTCCACTTATTCTGAAATTTTACTTCCACTTATTCTGAAATTTTACTTCCACTTATTCTGAAATTTTGCTTCCACTTATTCTGAAATTTTACTATCACTTATTCTGAAATTTTACTTTCACTTATTCTGAAATTTTGCTTTCACTTATTCTGAAATTTTGCTTCCACTTATTCTGAAATTTTACTTCCACTTATTCTGAAATTTTACTATCACTTATTCTGAAATTTTGCTTCCACTTATTCTGAAATTTTACTTTCACTTATTCTGAAATTTTACTATCACTTATTCTGAAATTTTGCTTCCACTTATTCTGAAATTTTACTTTCACTTACTTTGAAATTTTGCTTCCACTTATTCTGAAATTTTACTTCCACTTATTCTGAAATTTTACTATCACTTATTCTGAAATTTTGCTTCCACTTATTCTGAAATTTTACTATCACTTATTCTGAAATTTTGCTTTCACTTATTCTGAAATTTTACTTCCATTCATTCTGAAATTATTTCTTTTATTAATATAGAATGTTAAATAATACTGTTAATATATTTCATTCATTTATGGACCAATTATTAATTCAGAGATAATGTATGTATATATTTAATTTCATTCATTCTGAAGTTTTTACTTTCTTTTATTCTAAAACTATTTCCTTTGTTAAAAAAACGATTACTAATTATGAGAAAATATTACCACGTCATTAATGATGGATTCATTAACTCAGAAATTATTTTTCTCATTAATATACCAATTATACACAGAAAGTATAATTTTTTTTTTTCAAATTTCATTGATCCCTAAATTTTTACTTTCATTAATTAAGAAATTTATACTTTCATCAATTTTGAAAAAAGAATTCTACTTTCAGTACATTTTCACTTCTATTAATTCTGCAATTTTTGTCAGAATTTTGTTTGTTTCACAACAGACTAAAAATTGTGATGCTTCGGAACTTACCTTTATCAAGAAGATTAATTTCATGTTGCAGGCATGTTTACTTGGCTAAAGATTCAAAATATAAAATCAAGAAACACACAAATAAAATGTACTCGGTATGCGCATGAAAGATAAACGTGTAATATTCGTAACATATTGCATGATAATCATCAAGCCATGTCGTAATCACTATCCAGTGCCTAATCTAGTCCGTCTCTAAAAACTACCAGAAACGATCCAAATCTTTAATACATGTTAAACGGAAAACCATTGCTGAACATCCGACTCATCCGCTGAGACCAATTGTTCATCTGGTGCTGGAAGTTATCCATGTTGGACCTGAACCTCTTCATGCCCACTCTGAAATTCTCATCCTGCACCTTCTGGTCGTGCAAGGCCTTGAAATAGGCGTTCCTCGCGGTACACACCTCGCGGTCCTTGGTATTCGAGAACAGGGGCTTCCCATCGAAAATCAGCGAGTTATCGGGACGGCAGCTGAACCAACTCGTTCCCCCGATGTTGCACTCGACACCCTTGGAACCAGAAGTCGAGCAAGCGACCGAGAACATCGGTTCGGTACCCTGGTAGGCAATTCTGGACACACCACGGTCGATACCGAAGTCTTGACCTCGGCACCAATCAATCAAATCTTTAGCACAAGCGGACGGATCCTGTTTCGGTGTGGCGTCATCGTAACCATTGGACGTAGGATAGGCATCGATGAACATCATCATCATCATCGCAAACGTTACCAGGTACGGTAAGGTATACCTCATAGTCATGGAATATTCAACGAAGGCAAACGAGGCGGAAAAATGGTCAGTTTCGTATAGGAGTTGGGAACGATTTTTTTTAAGCGGAAAGAGCGACAGTTAGAGCGCTGCAAGATACTCACAACGAATGTTCTCTCTCTCTCTCTCTTCTTTTTCTCTAATGCCAGCTAAATAGATGTGTCAACTCTAGAATATCCCCACAGGAATGTGACTAATGCCTAAAAGCAACACGCACAGAAATAACGCAGATAGATATCTTTCAAAAACAATCGAGGGCTTCGTTGAGCGAGCGAACGCTATTCAATGTTACTCCGGCTCTCCCTCTTTCATTTTTTGTATTATCTATAATCCGACTATTTAAGGGCCCGTGCGCCTTTAAATAATACGGGAATGGGTGATTATGTCTCAGTGCGCGTATGTGACGCATTATTTACACACGTCTTTCCATCTATAACGCAATAAATTTTAGATTTTCCTTCCAACAATAATACGATCGAATTTTTTAAGCGTGGCCAAATTCGTTTGTAACGGCATTGAGGATGATGTTGTATTTTTATCGTTGTAACCGAAGACCTATTTTTAAAAGAAAAATATAATCAAATGTAATAAACCCGTTAAAGTCCGGCGTTCTGTATGCTTTTCTCAACCTTTTTACAACGGGTGGAAATACGGTCGGTCCCACTCAATCGGATATCAACGATTCCAGCACACGATATCCGATTAAGCGAATATATAATAATTATCATTTTACAATGTTGGTATGGTTTGTATATTTAAAACTGATGAAGGATCAATATTAATAAAGCTTTTCCAAATCCGCCATAACAAGCTAAATGAAATGTATATATAATTAGAATGATCACAATACCTACGTTTTTTAATTTTTCATCAGGAAATTTAGCGCCTTCTATTGGCTTAGCAGAGAATAAAAATGAAATAATTATATGTACGTATTGGAGGCTTGATGGAGGACAGTACCTAATTCATCAAATGTATTTATCTTAACTAAATAAAATATTTTCCATTAATTTCAAGTGTTTTCATTCAATAAAAACATGTGTATAGTGATTGTGATGTGTCGCAACAGTTAAAGTCTAAAGTTTGATATTTGATTAGCCGGGAAAAGTCGTTGAAATGATAATATTAAGCGGGGAACTTTAACATCGTCTCCATGGAAGAAATTTTGGTGCCTCAGGATTGTATTCGTTTAGGCGGGGTATCCGTTTGTCCGATTAAGCGGGGATGACTGCAGTGTTGAAAAATTTTGCGGGCCGTCGTAAATGGGACAAATTGCTTGCAAATCGGGAAAAAATTGAAGAGAAGGAGAAAAAAAAATTGCCAACCGGCGAAAAATGCATAAAATGAATGAGAAAGAAATAATTTGCTGAAAAAAACGGATAAATAAATATGAGAAATGATTTGCGGACCAACAAAAACACACGAAAACGAGAAGCAATTTGCGAACCGGTAGGAAAATTCATAAACAAAGAGGAACAATTGAGAGAGTGCAAAAAACAAATAAATAAATAGGGGTTGTGACGATTGGTGAGGTGTATACGAAGCGACGAACATGAAACATTCCTTTATTTTGCATTAACATGCGAAACACACATCCCTTCGTGATGAAGGTTAAAATCGAACTCTCTAGAATGTCTTCGTCTCTCGATACAACTTAAATCTCACGTGTCTCGTGAATAAAGTATTACTGTACATCCTTGTTAACAGCTTGCCTGTTACATACTCCCCCTCTGGTTTCGCGGACGTCCCGGCAAGGAACCAGCAATAGGCGTTATGGGAAGTTGTTCAGTGTTCTTGTTAGTTCCAACTTTGAGTGGTCGTCCCTTCTTTCGTGATGACACTACGGATACAGCATCCGGTTTCGCACATGGTGTGAGAGCAGAAGTACGATATACGCTGACAGAGACACCCGATTTGGCCGGATCAGCGACTATGTACCTCGTAGGCGATCTCTGGGCTAGCACAGGGTACGGTCCATCTCGTTGTGGCGTGAACTTTGTCGACCAGTTCTTCCTTCGAGAACTCGGTTTGGAACCGTTGTCAACATAACCTTTGCGTTCATCCCGTTTTTGTTCCACTTTCTGCTTCACAGAAACTCTTGTAAGGCTTTGCATGGGAGTCAACCTGTTTTCACGACTTCTTTGGGCATGGCTGCGACCTTCTGCTCGACGCGCGTTAGGGTTTTGATCCGAATATTTAATGCCGCTCCCCCTGCATTTATCGTTCCCTTCTCTAGCACTGCTTATACTTGTTTGGGTCCTTGACTCATGGAAGCTATTGCTAGACGTTATTGTTTGGCTTGGCATTTTACAACGATGCAGTATGTGATAATATCCTGGTGATCCTGGACTGCGTCGCCTGGCACCGGAAAGTTCGACTCGTTCGTTCCTGCGGAAACGTAAGTCTAGTACTTGCCTGCCTGTCGGAGTAACTCGTGGTTGCCTTTGCACCGATTGGTGATGAAAGCTTCTTGCGGATCGGTGGATTTCGCTATGGACAGCAGGACGTGGATAGCCAGAAACATGACGTGGATAGTCACGGACGCGACCTGTTTGGTTCCTGAGACGTCTAGACCGATCCCACCGCTGAGGTTCCGATGCCATATCACCATGGTGAACTTCGCCTTCGGGAGTGTCTCCTCCCCCTGGACTGAAAAAATTTTCATTCTTTTTCCACGACCTGTTCAGCACTTGTTTCCGTTGCTCTCCTTCAACTTGTCGTAGTTGGCAAGAATTCAAGTTAACATGCTCTACTACATGTTGAACAGTTTTAATCGTAGACTCGTTCACAAAGTGGAATCGCTTCCGAGTATTTTCCCCGAAGAACCATTGCCTTCGCTTGAGATCCAACACGATACCAGCTTTCTCTAGAAAGTCGATTCCCAAAAGAGTTCTGTTACCGACGATTCCAGGAAGAACTATAAATTTCGTCCTTAGTCGCTTCCATTGGATGTTGACCAATACCGTTGTGGTCCACACATTCACCGTTGATTGCTGTCCGTTTGCAAGACGCATCTCGATAGTTTCCTGATGGAATTTGGCGTTTTGCTCTTTCAAAATACGATGCAGAGTATCACTTGCGATACAGTGCGTAGCACCGCTGTCGGCACAGGCAGTTCCCATTTTGCCATTTACATGAATTTTTAACAATGCTACGGGTTTTGTTACAGAAGAGCATAGATTCAGTTCCAACTGACCAAACTGAGCGGTTGTCGCTGTCATTTCGGGATTACAGGTCGGACACTGCGCTCTAATTACCCCCGGATATCCACATCCATAGCAGCTTAGAGGTCGCTGTTCATCCAGGCTGATCATGGGAAGTGTCTGTTCATCTGCATGAATCACTGGTTTTGATGACGTCCATGGATATTTCCTCGGTGTTTGCTTTCGACGACCCTCGACATCGTACTGTTGGTTGAATTTCTTTGGGAAAGTACTCCTGGCATCTTCATACGCGTCGAGTTTCTCCGCTAGTTCCGATGGGGAGATCAACATGGCCCATACATCGATGAAATGTTCTTTCACTTGTGGAGGGCACTTCTTCTTCATCTGATCAGCTATGACTAGATTAATCAAGTCCTCGAATGTTGTGACCTTAACTTCTGTTAACCACCCTTCAAGATACGTTTTCAACTCAAAATAAAAATCACGCCATGAACTCTCCGAGTTCTTCCGATGCTCTACAAAAAGCTGTCGAAATCTGTCCGCATGTAGCTTAAATCGCTTTAACAGCAGTTCCTTGAGATACCGATAGTCCTTGAACTTCTCGTCAGGCTCCCTGGCACAGATCCTAGCCACCTCCTTCGGTAAACTATTGATGAGATACGTAATCCACAATTCTTCCGGAATCTGGTGTAAACCCATGTGTCGTTCGAACAGGACCAGGAACAATGAAATGTCATCTGATGATTCAAAACGCGGAACCGACACTTGAAAGTCCCGATTTGTCACAGCCGGTCGAACGGAAGCTTGGCACTTCTCCGCTTCTATCCTCAGTCTCTCGAGTTCGAACTGCATTTCTGCTCGCCGGTTCCTCTCTTCGGCATCTTCCCGTCGAATCCTCTCCTCTGCTTCTTCTCGTCGAATTCTTTCTTTCTCTTCGGCATCTTCCCGTCGAATTCTTTCTTCTGTTTCTTCTCGTCGAATTCTTTCTTCTGTTTCTTCTCGTCGAATTCTTTCTTCTGCTTCTTCTTGTCGAATTCTCTCTTCTACGAGGGTCTGTAGCACTCCTTTTGCGAAGACCTCGTCGTATTCTTTACTGGACGTAATCAGCTTCTTCAGCTCTATCACTTTCATCTCGGGTTCGGTAGGTTCGCCCATCTCTTCGGCAAGGCGACGGAGTTCGTCTTTTCGATATTTCGCCAAGTATGCCATTTTCACTCACTTGGTACCTAATTAGGATGTCCGCTTAGCTAAAAACACTCACGCGTCTATTTTAAACGTTGGGCGCCAATGTGACGATTGGTGAGGTGTATACGAAGCGACGAACATGAAACATTCCTTTATTTTGCATTAACATGCGAAACACACATCCCTTCGTGATGAAGGTTAAAATCGAACTCTCTAGAATGTCTTCGTCTCTCGATACAACTTAAATCTCACGTGTCTCGTGAATAAAGTATTACTGTACATCCTTGTTAACAGCTTGCCTGTTACAGGGTCAAATAATTTGCGGACCGGAAAAAATACAAACAAATGGGAAATAATTTGCAGTCTTGCAAAAGTACATGAATAGGAGAGATAATTAGCGGACTATCACACAAAAAATAAATGCATAGGAGAAGTAATTTGTTTGTTTACAAAAAACTCATAAATAGTAGTAATAATTTACGGACTGGTGAGAAATAGTTAAATAATTAGGAGAAAGAATTTCCGAAAGTTTTAAAAAATGCATAATTAATAGGTATAATTTGCGGACCAACAAAGAAATGCATTTCAAATCAAATCAAATTTATTCATTTCCAACATACAGAGATTTAGATTAGTTTGAAAAACATATTTATCATCCAGAGGCTGCGATGCCTGTACAAATATAAATACAACGCCACAACAGGCAAATTGCCCAACGAGGTGGCTGACTTAAGAACATCATGTATCCCCGAGCCATTTTTTTTGGAGGCCCTACCTACTACAGCTACACCACACCCCCGCCCCGCCCACACCCCCGCGCGGAACCCCCAACGAATCGGTACATGCGGGAATGTGCGTGTACGTGTAGTGAAACCTGACGTGAAGTTTTTTTGTTGTTTCTCTGTAATGCTTGTTATGTGTAGTGCTGCCATCTGCCACTAGTTTTTCTAACTATGAGTGAAGTGTTATGATTGAATGATTTATTGTTGTAGGACTGTTGCTCTCTGTGGCGAGACTTTTTAACGGGGAGATCGGCTCGCATTTGCGCCTTGAAGTTGGGAACCACAGAAAATCAACTTCAGCCGACCACCACTGTGGGGTTCGAACCCGGATCCTCGCATCGCGAGTCCATCACTATAACCGCTCGACCACCACAGCGGCACAAAATTAGTTTCGTAATCACCACCCCCCATATAATTGTACCAAAATTTATAAGTGAATAAAACCAAGCATAGTAAAGGTCTTTTAAGAAATTAGCGGAAAATTTCTTACTTATATAATAAAAATTATATGAAACAAAACGAAGTTTTTTAGGTAGTTCATGAACGTGCGATTTGCATTTTAAATTGCTGACTATATTTTAAACCTAAGTATTTAATACTATTTACTATTAAATTTATTTGATACTAATACTATTTATAGAATTAATTTGCGGACCAGCAAAAAGTACATAAATACGAGACATAATGTTCATATTAATTCACTAGTATTAATGAATAGTAATTCGTTAATTCTTAATTCAATTGAGAATCAATGAAAGTTCATATTTAATGAAAAATGATTCCAAAATTAATGAAAAATTATTGAAAAATTAATGAGAGAAGATTCATATTTAATAAAAATTTATTTAAAAACTAATGAGAGAGAAGATTCGTATTTAATGTAAAATGGTTCCAAAATTAATGAAAATCACATTCAATGAAAAATTATTTCAGAATTAATAAAAGAAAAAAGGCCTTGGCTCCGATGGGTTGACCCGCTAAGACGCCACTGTGTGAATCCAGATGCCGGTTGTATGACTTGTTGGCCGTTGGGCTTCAAAGAATTTTTTTTTTTTGGCTCGCAATGTCTGAAAGATTCGATGGCCCCCTACGATAGACAGGCTTTCGGGGTGCCATCGCTCATGATGGTACAAAATGGTTGTTCTCAACTTGAGAGATATATTGCCACTACGGGGTCCCGGGACATTCTGGGAAATGTCATTTTGAGAACACGCATGCTTCACACATTTCGATGGGTACGCAACCCTCTTACTCTTTTCCAGACATATGTAAGTTTCCCAAGCATTTCAAAGGGCACGGAAGCACACTTAAACTTCCCACACACATTTAGGGACACACAAACTTTCCCCACATATTTAGGGGCACGCATGCCTCCCACTAATTATCTAAGGATGCGAAAGATCCTCGCAACACTTCAAAATATTTCCTCGCATTCCAAAAGAAACGAACGCTTTTCACTCATTTCCTGGTATACGCAAAGCGTTCTTCTTACGCACTTCCATTTCGGGCACCCGAACTTCCCAGTATTTCTATGTGGGTACTTGATACCCGAAAATTTAAGAACCCAATTCTGTGTGAGAATCTGCCTGAACAACTGCTCAATAACTTTATATCCAAGCTGCCGTAACATTCAAGTCCTTTATAACCGATTTTGAGTGCATATTGATCTCCGATTGTTTCGAAAAGTGTACGTGAGAAAAGGAATCGGACTGAAATCTAGAAATCATTCTGTATTCGAGTAAAGTCAGTAGCGAAATAATTACAAAACCAATGTTTTTGCACTTTACATAATTCCTCTCTGGAACACGTGTTGTCTGTGGGAAAATCCGTAATTAATATCTCTCTCTCGTGGGATTTTTAACAAAATGTCGCTTAATGCGCAACGTTTCACGACCGATCACACGCCACACACATTCGTTTTTCTTCTTTTGAGCTTTCTTTCTTCGACGGTTTCCTTCACAAGTACTTGATTGTTCTGTAGAAATACGTGCTATATCTACCCTGTCATTCAGTCAAGTTTTACTTCGTTCGTGCTCCAAAATGGCTCCTGGACCCGCTGTGACGTTCCTTCTTTCGATCGCATTGGCACTCATGGCCGTAAGTATTTCAACCGCTGTCCATACGAAACGTTTTGATATGCGCACCATCCTGAAACAAGATCCTCGCGCATGCGCTCAGGATCTGATCGAATGGTGTCGGAGCCTCGATCTTCCAGCCCTCAGCAAAGGTTCCTTGTTCTCGTACCAAGGAACTCAACCCATAATCTCCGTGTCTTGCGTCAATCCCGAATCGGGAGGCATTAAATGCAGCTTCGGACCGTCCAAGTCGTTCAGCTGCGTTCTCGGTAACGTCATGTTGTTCAACGGGAAGGAGCTGACACCCTACATTGATGACAGGGATGTTTGCTGGGCGAGGAACGGGTACTTCCGGGCGCTGCAGAACCAAAAGAAGCAACTGTGGGCGCTCGATAAGTCCATGAAGAAACTTGGAACAGAAATGAACAATCTAGACCTTAATTTGAGCAATATGTTCCGCAGACGTTTTCCGTTCGATAACATCGGAAGTGCTTCACGATTGTTCGGGAAATAGCGAGTAACGAACTCACCTCGACACTATGTCGTGAACTCGGGTTCTAATTTACCATGTGGAATTCATCAATATGAATTTCTCTGCTGTTCACGAATTCTGAAGCATAAATTCCTTTATGTGTATCTGGTGTTTTTCTTTTGAAATCTTGTTTAATGTGTGCACACGTTCAGGTAAGGCATTCAAGTCACTTTCCATTCCATAACTTAATTTCCATAGAAAACATACGGCAATGCACATCCTAAGGCAGTGGTTCTCAACGTGGGGCGATATGCCCCCCCCCCCTGCCGTTACGGGATATTCTAAGGGGCCACGGGTGGAAATCAGACGAAAGGGAAAGCTACGACATGGGGTGAAGGTGGGGGGGGGGGAGCTATAAATAAATAAAGCTTTCAAGTGAAATATGGTAGTTAAAAGATATGTGGCTATTTTTAGGTTTGGCGCAACGGCGGTAAGACACAACAAGATAGTGACTAACCAGTGTGCGTTGCGCCATACGAATCAGCGTAAACAACAATAAGTTTTCATAGGAACAATGCAAGAACCCGGAATTCCTTTATAACGAAATTTCGTTATAGCGAAGAGATTTTTCCGGTCTCTTGAAGTTCGTTATAACGGGATTCGACTGTATCACAAATTATCGCCAAAAAAGTTGTCAAATGCTAGTTAAGTTGCTAAATACATCGAAAAAAAAAGTTTCAGAGCCAAAAAAAAAGAAATCAAAAGTATAAAAAAAAGATGCCAATTACAGCCAAAACATTATTGAATACAAGTAAAGTTACCAATTACATATAGAACAAATTGCCAAAGGCAAGTAAAGTTGCCACGTACCGCTGACACTGCTGAAAAACCGCCGATTGCGGGAAGTAGGGAGCTCCCACCAGACGCAATGGGTGAAAATTTATAATCCACCAAACAATACGTATATACAAGATATACAGAAGACTGGATGTTGTGAAGATATTTATTATTTGAGATGTTAATTTTTCAAGGAAGGAAAAAACTCATCTCTGCCTCTACCGGGAGTCGAACCCGGATCCCTCGATTGCCGGACGAGTGCTCTGACCACTAAGCTACAGAGGAGATAGAGATAGCTTAGTGGTCAGAGCACTCGTCCGGCAATCGAGGGACCCGGGTTCGACTCGCGGTAGAGGCAGAGATGAGTTTTTTCCTTCCTTAAAAAATTAACATCTCAAATAATAAATATCTTCACAACATCCAGTCTTCTGTATATCTTGTATTAACAAGTGGAGAGCGACATTCATGTCATACAATACGTATATGTTTGGCAAATATGTAACATGAATACGTTTACATACATACTATTACGGTAAAAAATACAAATACAAGTACGACGCCACAACAAGCAAAATGCCCAACGAGGTGGCTGGGAAAAAGATGCCCATAATAAATATGGATGTCGTATATTTCAAAAATACAGCAACCCAATTAAAAATGTAATTACAAACAATATATATGCCTGATGAAATATTATACAATGCCCGTAATAAATACTTATGGTTGTCTTATTCTAACATGGATAAAGCTTCTCTATTTACCTCAACATGTTTATCGTATTTCTTTTTAAACGTGTCAAATGTGTTAGAATTTACTACCCCCGGGAGTAAGCTGTTCCATTTATTAGCAACCCTAGTAGATAAAATCTCCCTGCGACACCATAACTTCACATTGTCTTGTCCCTTACCAATCGATATTGGTGTTCCCTTGTAAAAGCTGTCTAATGAACTAATAATTCATGGTCCATCCTATCCATCCTGTTCAAAATTTTAAACTTCGATCATATCTCCCCAACACCTACGTTCATCCAATGTAAACATATTAAAAAAGGAAATCTCTCTTCATAACTCTAGCTCCGTGTGCCAATAAGGACACACGTAGCTCTTCTCTGCACCCCTTCAACCAATCTATGTCCCTCTGTAGGTATGGTCTCCAAAATCTTACAGCATACTCCAGTCCAGGACGAACTAAGCCTCGAAAAAGCGGAAGAATGACTTTAGGGAAACGCCAAGAGACCTTTTTGAAAATGAGACCGAGCATTCTATTCGCTTTTTTGACCACCGCTGAACAATGTTCAGAAAATCTAAGCCGCTCGTCAATGAGAACTCCCAAATCCGTAACCCCTGCTCTGTTCCACTAGGGTATATAAGCTGGTCCGTCTCAGAAGACGTGGGCCACGGTGGAGGAATCCAATGACATCGAAGACCAGCACACCGCCGAGCCACAAGCCAACCAGCAGCAGGACCCCTCATACAACTTAACCCCATACACACACACACTCCCCACTTGTTATACATGAAATGATATATGAATAGAAAGATATGGGGGAACATGGGCAGGGACAGAGACGCGCATCGCGTGCAGGCCACGAGTGGGCCCCACGAAAACTAGTTATGCACAAATCGGTGACCCTAGTTGCATCCGGGATAGTGCCACCATTCAACTCGTAAGAGAACCGTTGGTTGTTCGAACCAAAACGCGCGACCATGCACTTGTCAACACTAAACGTCATGCTCCATTCATTTTCCAATGCTCCATTCCTGTTTAAGTTGGCCTGGAGCAACTCCCTATCGCTTTGATTCCCGATTATCCCCATTAGCTTCACATTATCTGCGAATTTGGGGATGGGATAATGCTAACAATCCTATCGACACCCTGATGGAGTTTATCGATGAGAAGTGAAAAAAGTATAGGGCCTAGGACACTTCCTTGAGGAACTCCACTTGTGACGCCTGTCCGACCATAGAATTCCTCCTTAACCATAACTCGTTGTGACCCATCTCTCAACCACGATTCTATCCAATTCAGAAAGTTACCCCCAATCTCGTGTAAACGCTTCAAGAGTTTACCATGTTGGACCCGATCGAACGCCTTCTGGAAAATAAAGGTAACAACATAAGGTTATTGACACATGACTTCCCCTTCCTGAACCCATGCTGATTACCTGACAATACATTAATCTCTTCTATCCACTTCACCAACTGCCTTTTGATGATAATTTCCAAAATTTTCGAGAGGGAGCTCGTCAAACTCACTGGACGATAATTGGACACCGCTTCTCTACTACCCTTCTTAAATATCGGAACAACATTAGCAAGTTTCCAATCATTTGGGACGATACCCTCAGCAACACTACCCCTGTATATCTGTGCGACTGACCCCCAACAGTTCATTAGCGCATTGCCTGAGGACCCTGGGATAGATATCATCTGGTCCTGGTGATTTGCTTGCACATACATTTCTTAGAAGATTTAGGACCTCCACGTCTTCCACTTGAATATCGTTGAGGTTTTTATTACCCCATGCATCACCCGTATATTGAATATCATTACCTCTGTTAAAAACCGACGCGAAAAAGTGATTGAAAGCACTACTCATGCCTACATTGCTCTCTACCCTAGACCCTTCTATCGAGAGGACGGGGGGGGGGGTCAACTGCCCCCTCACATTCATTATTGACGTATCTAAAAAATGATTTTGGATCGGAGCCAATGTTATTTGCCAACATAAATTCAACTTCCTTTTTACTATTCCTTATCGCTTTCTTCAACGCTCTTCTTTTATCAGTAAGCAATGATAAGTAACCTCGTCCACTTTTATACTGACTGAATGCTCTTTTCTTTTCAAGGTAAAGGTTATGCACGTTATCCGTGAACCATAGAGGGGCGATGTACAAACACGCTTTTTTCGAACAAATGGTATCACGTCGTGCAAAACCGAGGGCAGTTTCGTACTAGATTCTTCCCATTGACTTAACACCCCGACTGATTCCAACTGGTCTTTGAAAAATTCCGCTAACCTTCCTCTCAAAACATCAAAGTTAGTTCTCCAAAAACAAGGAACCAGTCTTTTGCTATGAACCTTACCCGGAGAAAAGTTACAGTGAAAACACGATGATCACTGGAAGAAAATTTGTCCCCCACCGAAACATGTTCAACAAGTTCCTCGGAACTAGTAAGAACTAAATCCAAAATAGCAGTACCGCTAGTGGCTTCCGATACAAAAGTTATCGAGCACCAACTTAAGGAAGTCTCTTTCATATTGATCTCTAGCTGAAAGGTTTTCCCAATCGGTACCCGGGTAACTGAAATCCACTAGTATGACAACCTTCTTACTGTAGTGTGGATCCCTATTCAGTGGATTGTAACAAACCCCAACAATAAGTTTATGATGTCTTGTTTTCAAGCTCAACCCATATAGTGTAAATATCACTTCTCTGCACGTTACACTGTCTAGCCCTCAAACATAACTTCACGGATATCAACACTATACCTCCTTTCCTATCAGATCTATTTCTCAAAAAAGTATCGTATCCTGAGATGTGTAAGAAAGATTCATCCCTGAGGTGAGAGCGGCGAAATGCGACGGCGTCGATGGCACATGGCGAACTCAACGGTTGAAAACGAATTACTATCAACGTTCGTAGATTAGTGGTGTCGACAGATATATTGTGTCCTCACAGAAAGACTTACTCCTTCTGCCAGTATCCGTGCTGCCAGCTGCCGGGTGTTTACTTGACTGCAAACCCCACATCCCCTTTTTTTGCCCAAGATTCTGTAATGGCTATAAGATTCCGGCCCTCCACAACTATCACAATTTCTAAAAAATCTTTCTTATTACCCAATCTCCTGGCAATAATTAGCACACATTTTAATTTGCCTCGTGATTAGTGTCAATCGAGAAGCCATTCAAGTCAGAGTTGGGTAATTCCCCGTCAGTCCCGTTGTGATTACCATTAACTAACCCACATTCCCGACTACGTGGTCTGGTAGTAAAAAACCTGACCTACGTCTATCGTAAACCTCTAGACCTCCCCCCCCCTCCCCACTCCTATTTAGATGCATCCCATCCCAACGACTGGAGGGCCGCAAAACTGTTTTCACACCGGGCCGCTAAAATGACTCTGCACGGCTCTGGGTGGCAAAACCATAAATACGCCTCTGAGAATACTTTCATCCCAGAATAATGCTGCCATTGTCCGGAACGTGAAAGGAACGAAGACACTCCATGAAGGAAAAACCAAATAAAAAGTTTCGACTGGCTTCTGGAAACAGAAACGGTGATAGATTCATCGACGAATTCGACAATCGTCTCAAGGTCAAGTATGGCAACCCATGGCAACAACTTCTCGGCTTAACATTCTCTATCGGGGGAACCCTCCATCTCATCATGAAAGGGAGGAAGTAATAAGAAACGAGGTTTTTATACCAGAAAAAAAAGAAAAGAGTACCGTATATACGGACACGAAAGAGCTGATCAAACACTAGCAAAATATAATCCCAAGATTTGTGATTTCCTTGGAGGATGAAGAGATTACACTGTCTATATCTAAGTAGTGACTATTGTGCTGAGTTGTTGCGCAGCAGACGTAATATGCATAGGGAGGGAAGAAAAATATAAAAATGGTAGAAATTCGTGTTTCAGAAAACGGTGAAAGTTCTTGTATTTATTATATAAAATGGCGTCACGATTGTGGGAGAGAAATTCATGAGAAATGTGTATTTTGTGCTTTGTCACGTAAATTAATCTTTCGTTTCTTAGATTTATTGCGCAGATTTCAATGACCACCAACGACCACATGCAATGTGTGTGTGTCGGACGTCATTTTTCTTTCTCGTATAAAGCCTATTTATACGTGGATAATGGAGTCTTTCTTTGTCTGAAAGGCTTTGTTATTATATCTTACTTGAGGTCCTCGGGGAAAAGTAGCTTATCTCGTAGGATATTGGATGCAGGTGCAGTTTTTTTTTCATCATCCACAAACACCGCTCACAATTTACTCACAAGTATTCTAGACACGATGGTCACCAGCGGTAACCTCACATACCGCTTCATGCTGGTTATAGCGTCTTTGTTAATAGCGATCGGGAACGTTCAGATATCGTGCGCCAGGAGAGATTTACCGTACGGATACAGGCCGGGCTCCATCAGGGATCCGGGGGCATGCGCCCGCGAACTGGTCGACTGGTGCCGGGACCAGGATTTCAGCATCGACGTGGGCATGTCGTCCAACAGCTACCAGGGTACCGAAAGCGGATTCTCCTGCACCACGTCGTCCAGAAAAGGGATCAAATGTACCAGGGACAACTCGGATTGGTTCCAGTGCGGTTCCGACAACGTCCTGGTGTTCCGCGGCCGTCCGCTGACGTCGAGCTCCAGAGACCGAGACGTGTGCAACTTGAGGAACCAGTACTTCAAAGCCGTCTACGACGAGAAGGAAACCGGCAAGAGATTGGATGCGGACATGGACGATTTCGGTAAGAGTATGTTCGGCGGATTCGGTGGGTGGTTCCGAAAATGACATTTGTCTTGGATCCGCTTCCTACAACCAATGATGGCTGACGATGATGTACCGACGTTATTTCTTTTTTCTCCTGGCAATAACCTGCTGAGCTCAATCGCTGTATCCAATTAATAGCAATGAAATAGAATGTTCCCAATAGCATAATGAGTTGATTTCGTCATTTGTCAAGTCTTTTTTTTCTTTGTCGTTGTTTACTGGAAACGACGTCATTATGTGGTGCTCGGCTATCCGTATGGGGGTAGTCCGCGAAGGAGGTAAGAACATTCGACGTATCTAATAACGTAACAGAAAAACGCAATTTAATTGTTTTTAATTAGAAATTCTTTGATGCAGCTAAAACGGTATTCGAATTCACTTCCGCTTAAAAACGGGCATCGTCACCTTGATGCCCGCAAACAATTAGGTGTAGCCAAGGTTGTATTCGACTCTATCGTGTTTCCCCGAAAGTAAGACTCGGCTTTATGCTAAGTTTTGTTCCAAAAGACGCATTAGGAGCAGGCGCGACATTTGGAAGCTCAAGGGTAGGAGCCGTTGCCCCCCTCCTTGGCTTTTGAAAATACACTTAAAATGGTGTATATATATATATATATATAATTATTAATACATTGAGTACATATTCTTTGCCCTCCCCCCCCCCCCCGGAAAAAGTTAAACGGCCCTGATTAGGGGCCGTTCTAGTATTACCTCAGCAGATTTTTGACCCGTCTGTTCTGCCCCCTACCTCCTAAAGATATTGCGAATAGAGACGTACGTGGGGGAGGCAGCCCCCCCCCCTAGACTTTCAAAAATTTATTTCTTCATGCAAAACATATTGAAAAAATTTTATTAAGAAAATGCTTTTAAATGTTATTATAATTAATTTCTGTTAATTTAAATGCTATTTGAAAGCTAATTTTCAAATTTCATCTTTAAGCAATTCATTGCGACCACCTTCTAAGCCAGGCATCTCCGACCCGTTGCTCGCGAGCCCCACGGTGCTCTGTGAAGTACAGAGAGCGCTCGATGCTCTTGTGAAATTTAGTGCTCGCGAGCACTCCATCCATCAACGTTCCAATCAAACACCTCGTACAAATTACATTCAGGGATTAGAATCATCCTGATTCATGCATTCGTATGTCAAATCTGCCTTATGGGTGCTATTATTTTGGTGATGGGTACAGGCAGTGCTTGAGACTGGAAAAGGGTTGAAGACCTCTGCTCTAGGCCATATATGTTCAATCCGCTGGTCATATGTGGCCTTTGGTTACCTGATATTGCTAGCCACCTCAAACCTAATTTAAAATTGAGCTAAGCGGCATATTTTCAGATCGCTTAAGTGGCCCGTGGCACAAATCCAGAGCACCTCCGCTCTGGTCTCCCCCTCCCCCCCAGGGAATATAAGCTATTCCTTCTCAGGAGAAGTGGGAAAAATCCAACGACTTTCAAGACCAGAAAACCGCCTAAATCAGGCCAGACAAGTGAAATTTTTCACTTGAATGGCCCGGGCAAATTTCCAGATCAATCTAAAGATCAGTGGAACATTTAGAGATCTCAAAAGTGGCTCTATAGAGCAGTGGTTCTCAACCTTCGGAATCCCACGGCCCGGGTGATTTATTTATTTATTTATTTTTGAGATGAAGGCCCGGTCACATACACAGGAATAATGGTAAATAACTGACTAAAAAATAAACGGTGAACCACTCACGGGCCGGTTTGACTGACGTCAGGGCCCGGCGGTTGAGAAACATTGCTATAGGGGACTTATCAGTAGGGAGAATGTTAGTTCAGGTGCCCACAATGTAGGGGAAAGCTTTTTTTTCCTCGTTTTTAGGAAAGTAACCATAAAAGTCTGATTACACCAAAACGGAACAGTTCAAATAGAGAAAATGACACTGAGGGAGTTAATTTTCCGACCAAGAAGACAGGAGTTCTTGAAGCGTTTAGGGGCTCTTGGAGCTGGACCTAATACTTGCATGGGCCCCCTCCCCCCATTAGTTTGGGGGGTTTCAAATTTAAATAAAACATCTTGTTGACAAACCTGACATTTTCCCCCTAGTTGTGAAGGCTCTCTAATGTCTGTTATGCCCCTGGCAGGGATCCCCCAAGTCAAAATTTGGCCCCTGTGTTCGAGATTGCTTCATATTGGTACCAGGAACTACTGATAAAAAACATAGGTACTGGTATAAATCGTAAGATTATCAGTGTATTTAACCATAAATAGTAATACAGCAAGTATTACTATTTAAGGTAAAATACATATATTTTTAACCAGTATTAATACAGTAAGTTGAATACTAAATGCTAAGAGAAAGTTGAAAAATTCGATTTTTTTTTTTTAATCTATAAATTTTATTAATATTGTTGTTTTAAGGCCGAGATTACACCATAATCTCGATGATTATGGTGATAACCTCGAGATTATGTATACAGTCGAATCCCGTTATAACGAACTCCAAGAGACCGGAGAAATCATTTCGTTATAAAGGAATTCCAAGTTTATGCATTGTTTCTATGTAAACTTATCTGGGATGATTAGAAAAGTGTTCGTTAAAACGAGATTTTTCGCTATAAGGGCATTCGTTAAAACGGGATTCTACTGTATATACATACACGACAAAAATTTTATGAAATTCTTTTTTAATACTTGAAAAATGTAACCAGTGAGCGTATCGGTTACACGTGAATGTAACCAACAGGCTCGTCGATTTTTTTTTTTCCAGTTTTGTAAAAGTTTGATAAAAGATCGTTTATAAAACTTGAAATTGCAACCAATAGGCTTAAGTTGTACTTATTGGTTACATTTTCAAGCTTTATAAAATAACTAGCTATAATACCCGGCGCTGCCCGGGTTTTCATCAATGAGGCTGTTTGGATCACGTGATATCTACCTCTTTCTTTGAGGGACACACAAACCGTGTCTAAGTTAACCAATATGGCGACTTCCTGCGCGACTTACGAAAGAAACAAATCTAGATTTTAAGAAACGTAGAAATGAATATACAGGGTGTTTCAAAAAAATTAAACCGATTAAAAAAAAAAATCATAACTATTCAGCTTTCAATCCGTTTTGATCGAATAATGTTCAGGTAGAAAGTGGGAAATCTCGAGTTTCACGCAGTTGCCGACAGGTAGCGGTAACGCTCTTCCTTAAGCCGCCACTTCAGTGTTTGTGAAGATTGGCTTTTCGCACGGTTAGTAACCGATTCGGATGACTTCATTTTTCAGCAGGGCGGGGCACCACTACACTGGAGCTTGGACGTTCGAGAACTTTTGAACAATCGCATTCCTAAGTGATGATGGATCGGCCGAACGGGACCTGACGATTCAGTTAAACATCACTGGCCTCCTCCAAGATCGCCGGACCTAACAGTGAGCGATTTCTTCTTGTGGGGGGGGGGGGGTTTATAAAAGACTACGTTTATGTCCCTCCCCTCCCCTTCCAGCTACATTAGACGAACCGAAGATACGCATAACAGCAGCAGTGGATGCGAACATGCTCGCAAAAGTTTGGGACGAATTTAACTACCGTATAGGGGTTATTCAAGTATTTAGTCAATATCTATGGGGGGAGGGGGGGGGGTTCCGTTTGACAAGGGGGAGGGGGGTTTGGATAATGTTTACGTCATCAACCACCCTTTATGAAAATATGAAATTATTCCTAATTTGATCTTACTCGGTGTGCTAAAAACGAGAAAAACCTTTCGATAGTTTGTGGGCACTTGAAGTGACATTCCCCCTTAGTGACAAGAGTGACTACAGAGCCACTGGAGTGATTTCTAAATTTTTTGCGGATCCAAGTGATCTGGAAATGTGTCTGGACCACTTAAGTGATCTGGAACTGTGCGACGCATTCACTCAAGTGATCCGTAAGGGGGCATTCAAGTATTACGTAAGCAGATTTTCAGCCATTTTTGACCCCCTTCCCCCCACTTTGCAGAAAAATTTCGTCAGCAGCTTAGAATATTTCGTATCTTCAAAAAGGGGTTGCTGATGACATAAGCAACCTTCAAACCCCCCCTCGCTATCAAAAGTCAGCAAATCCGAAACCCCCCCCCCTCCTCGATGCTGACGTAATACTTGAATGACCGCTAATTATATGCCGCGGATCACTTAAATAATCTGAGAATGTGCCGCGGGTAACGTAACTTGAATGATGTAGAACCGCACTGGGAGGCCACTTAAGTGCTCTAGAACTACGTCACATGCCACTAAATGTGTCACGGATCGCTCAAGCGTTCTGGAAAGGTGTCCCGGGGCATTTAAGTGATCTGAAATATGTGTCACGGGCCGCCTAAATGCTCTGGAATCGTACCATGGGTCACTTCAGCGATATGTAAATGTGCCGCTTAGTTCATTTTTACAAAATTAGGTTTTGGGGAGGGCATGCCGCATCAGATATAACCCCCAGGGCCATATTTAGCCCACGGGTCAAGAGCCTTCATGCGATTTATCATTATATAGCTTAGAGGGTGGGTCGCAATGAATTTATTAAAGATAAATTTTGAGTTCATGTCCTTAAAATGGCATTGGAATTAACAGAAATCGATTATAATAACATATAAAGGAATTTTCTTCCGAAATTTCAACTAAAAAAATTTTTTTTGCATTAAAAATGCATTCGATTTTTGATCGTCAGGGGGCGCACGAACCCCCTATGCCCCCCTCTGTATACGTCTCTGATCCCACCAATATGCGTTAGGATTCAAAGGGGCAGAGTTGATGACGAAATTTTGCTGACAAGGGGAGGAGGGAGAGTCAATAGTGGCTAAAAATTTGCTGACGTAATACTTGAACGGCCCCCATAGACATATGCCGGGCATTCCAAGGCGGACATATTGGGCACCTTTAATTTGGTTTGCGAAAAAGCTTAATGATTAGCCACGAAATATAAAATTTATTTTAATTGTCTACGTTCAATATTTTTCGCTTGAGAAGATGTATACTCTCTGTTTCATTACTTCGTCCCGTCCAATAGGGCATGCGACTGTGTGGTTCCCAACCTCAAGCCGCGAATGCGAGCCAATCTCCCCTTTAAAAAGCTTCGCCGCAAAGAGAAACAGACCTACAAACAGCACAAATGTAATTCAATCATAACACATCACACTCACTTCACTTCTTCACTTCTTCTTACCAGGCAGGGACCTGGCTCTGTCCCGCTAGGGATATTAGCCATTTACTCGGCTGAGTTGGTCCGTGCTGGAGAGTGCTGAAGGTGTCCGACCGGGAAGCCCTCGAGATGCATTCGAAGGCCATCCGGTCAGGCACATCCAGCCCTCTTTCCTCTTTTTATCCATGATGAGGGCACTATCCAGTCCCCCCCCCCCCCACCTCCCATCGAGCAGCCTATCATTAGTGGTGTCCCTGTGGGCCGCTCGTTCCGACCTGATTTGATGCAATTCTGCCACTGGCTCCTTACCAAGCTGTGGCTCCCGATTTTGCACATGCGCACCACCCAGCGAAGCCCTACCTCTCCAAAATTTCTTCATCATCAAATATCATATTTAACAATTATTTACAAAAATGTCAGAAACTGCTTCGCGAGCATTCGCCTCCTCGGGGCCCTGTGTGCAGTTCATCTTCTGCCTCGCGACATTGTGCCACTTCGGGGGCAGATGATGTTGTCGGTGCTTGTCGTTTGCTTTCGTATCACTTCACTTCTGAAATATAGATGTCGGCACTGAAAAATCAAGCGCAACGCTGCATACGCACTCAGACCGTAAGGTACACACACACAGTTACACTTCCGGCACAACTCACTAGGTAGTAAATCGCCCATAGATGGTAATAGACCTGAGTTGTGCTCGGTTTGAAAAGAGAGAAAGGACACGCGACTGTCTCCGATGATCGCAGACGCCGCGAGAGCCGTACACCCTTCAGTATTTATTTTTTCTATGAGTGTTATTAGATCCAATCGTAATTATTACGGCTTTATTGTTTCAAATCTACATGATTAGTTGAAGATTAACACAATGAATGAATGAACGCCAGAACTTTGCCACTGGACTTATCCCGTTGCCGAGATCTCTTCCAGCCCAGCTTCTTGGCAGAGTCTGGAACACTTTATTTTGTGTCAAAAAAACAAAAAAACAACCAAACTTTTACGACATATCTTCCATGGGCAATTGGGTATTGTTGTCGCGATTAACAAACTTTGTGGTCAGTTTTATTGGGTTGAGTTCACTCGCTCCGGTGGATTTGATGAAAAAAAACAAAACAGAAATATTGTGGGGGGGGGGATACAGTCAAACCTCGTTAATGAGTCACTCTTGGGAGAGCAAAAATATGACTTAGTAAGCGGAGTGACTCGTTAAACGGAGTAGGCCATAGCTGTGCCAATTCCTTCCTGAGGACAATTGGGACTTCCAAAAAAGTGACCCGGTAAGCGGAGTGACGTGTTAACCGGATGACGCACTAACGAGGTTTGACTGTATATACAATTAGGGGGAATCACCCGTGGCATCTCGCTTAGCACCTTATTCGGTGAGCAACATGAATACGACAATATGAGTACGCACGTGTGTTGTGGACATGAAATGCATGAAGAACTTGAATAGAGGAAAGGGAAATACACATATACAGTCAAACCTCGTTAATGAGTCACTCTTGGGAGAGCAAAAATATGACTTAGTAAGCGGAGTGACTCGTTAAACGGAGTGAGCCCTAGCTGTGCCAGTTCCTGCCTGAGGACAATTGGGACTTCCAAAAAGTGACCCGGTAGGCGGAATGACGTGCTAACCGGGTGACGCACTAACGAGGTTTAACTGTACACACATTTATATACATATATATAACTGCCAGGTCGAGTCGTCTCGCTTCAAACCTATTTTGGCGAGCAATGTGGGTTTGGTTTTTTAAATGAGGGATTGTCTGGAGAGAGCCTTAGCTAAGGATCAGCTTCAGTCTTGATGTTTTGGTTGACTCGCTCTGGCTTGTTATACAGTCAAACCTCGTTAATGAGTCACTCTTGGGAGAGCAAAAATATGACTTAGTAAGCGGAGTGACTCGTTAAACGGAATAATTATGATAAATCGTGATCTAAGAATCGAAATCTAAATTGATATTATAACGTCCTTGGCACGTCCGGACTCGATAATCAAATTCCGTTGGTGGCGGTCCGTCCGCGTTCGTTGGACGTCACTAGTCGTGTAGGCCGTACAACGACGAATCGATGTCATGTTTGCGTCACATGTCCTTGTCCAAGTCAGCCAATGTTCGGACACCCACATGTTTTAGCTCATTCTAGGCACACATTCCTGTTCCATAAGCATCCTACGTCTTAATTCTCCTGGGCAATTAGGAGATTTTCATCATTCCCGAAGCTACATCGGCTGGCTAGCTGGATTATGGGTGGCATTGATTCACAACGTTAACATGTTAAGTGTTTGTAGTTTCTCCAATAAAGAGAGTTCGCCGTTCAACGACGTATCAGTTTCGTGAATTTCCAGTACCCCTACGTGGCCGCAAGTTGTACTCTCCCTGGTATCAGCTTTACTGGTTTGGAAGGCTGAAATATCTCTCTATAAGTAAATATATGTAAATATCTCTACAACAAAGATCAATAGAATTATGCGGTAAACTGTACGTTTATTAGCAAAACTGTAAGAATGTTGTACAGAAATTTCAAAAATTTAGTTTTTTTTTTAAATTTTTTAAAATTAAAAAAAAAAAAAAAAACTGGAGATTTTGGGGTTCCGAAAATCCTCATTTGTGGGAAGAGAAACCACTGCATTCGCCTAAAGTTACTGCATGGGCTGCGGTATGCGCCAGAGGCATTATCGGCCCCTTCTTCGTGCGAGAAACGATTACTACTGAACATTACGTTACAATTTTGGAACAATTTATCAGCACACACGGCGCATACCGCAGCCCATGCAGTAACTTCAGGCGAATGCAGTGGTTTCTCTTCACACAAATGAGGATTTTCGGAATCTCAAAATCTCCAGTTTTGTTTGTTTTTTTTTAAATTTTAAAAAATTAAAAAAAAACTAAATTTTCGAAATTTCTGTGCAACATTCTTACAGTTTTGCTTATAAACGTACCGTTTACCGCATAATCCTATTGATCTTTGTTGTAGAGATATTTAATTTTGAAATAAGGGCTTATTCGCTGATCACCCTGTACATAGAGTTTGTGAGAAACATTAGGCAAAAATGAAGCAATTTACGAGTTTAAAAAAATAATAGTTTACAATCCCCAAGGTTTAGAAGATATAAATAAAAAAATTGAAATCAATGTTATAGGATGGATATCCAACTCAAAAGTAGGTCCGGCTAATTAGTACTTGCTATTTAATTTTCTGGGCTTCGCATCTCTAAGCGAACTCAATATTTCAAAAACCAAGGATTCGATTCATATTTTAAAATTGTTGATTGACAACGCCATCCGGGCCGCCCTCTCGTGTTGGAAACCCACAGGAGAACAGACTTCGCCGAACTTGGCAAAATGCCCGGACCAGAGCCAACTACAGAGCATATAAAAATCTGAAAAATTTGGTATCAAGGGAAATTAGGAATTACGTCCAAGAAAGATACCAAAATTACATTAGCGAAGCAAATTGTGAAGATGGGTCACTATTTAAGGTCTAAAAAGCATGCAAAACCCAGGACTGACACTATGAAAGCCATCCAAGGCCCGAACGGCCTAGTCGCATCAGACGAGGACAGGGCCGAGATATTTACCAATTCACTGGAACAACAATTCAGCCCCAACGACGATACCCCGAGCCAACGGGTATCAAGGGTAGATCGAAGAGTCGAACGATACTTAGCCTCGCCGAGCTTCGAGTATTATACAGCTCTATACCCAACTGACGTAGAAGAAGTCAAAAAGGTGATCAAAGAAAGGAGGTTCAGCTGAAAAAAGCCCCTGGCTACGATAATGTCACAAACCGGGCCATTAAGGAGCTCCTTGCAAACTACATCTACATTCTAACTAGGCTATTCAATGAAATGCTGAGACACCAGTACTTCCCGAAAGCATGGAAATTTGCAGTCATCCGACTCATCCCCAAGGCGGGTCAAGATTTGACGCTCGCTGCAAATTGGCGCCCAATCTCATTACTGAGCTCCCTGGGCAGGGTGTTCGGAAGAATTGTCATACAGCGATTTCGAAAATACGACGACGATCATCATCCCAGAACAGCACGGATTCCGAAGTGGGCACTCAACAACAACCCAACTTCGAAGGGTCATTGAATACCTTCAATGGGCACGAACCCAGCGCGATACTGTTGCAATGGCCATGTAGGCCATGTACGACCTATCAAAAAGCTGATTAGCATGGACATGCCACGTAGCTTAATTAACTTTTGTCAAAAATTACTTGGAGGGAAGAACCTTCAAAGTCAAAATTAATGATACTTATTCATGCGAGCGACCAATAAGGGCTTCAATCGCCCAAGGAAGCGTTCTCGGACCGGCACTACATAATTACCATATGAACGACTTCCCCGTGAACCCAACAGGGACTCACGGCTCTTTACGCTGATGACAGCGCGGTCGCCCAGTGCCATCGTAACCCATTGAAGGCATTGGATGCCCTGTAATAATAAGAAATTCTCAACGAGGAGAAATGATGATCCTGCCTAGGGTGACCATACGTCCCGTATTTCCCGGGACAGTCCCGGCATTTTCTGTTTTTTTGGCCGTCCCGACTTTTTGGCAAAAGTGTCCCGGTTTTTCCCGTATTTTACACGAAGCCTACTTGAATTTTTATTCTTTATGGAAGTGAAAGATTGACATTATTTTTCAACTCATAAATTATTTTACGACAATTACAACTATATATGAGAATATTAATCTCCCACATTTGCCTTGAAAGTTTGTCTTTCGTGGAATACATTGTAATTCACTGCAATTTGCATCATTTCCCGCCATTGTGATTTTTTCGTAATTTCAACAATATTTGGCAACTTTGTTTGGTTTTGGCGAAAATTGGCGATGTCCCGAATTTTCCCGTATTTGGGAACGCAATGTCCCGTATTTCTCTCGAGGAAATATGGTCAGCGTAATCCTGCCTCAACAGTGAAGTGAGAAAACAAAACGAAACTACTACGTCCCAAGTCCCAAAGTGAGAGCAGCGAAGTCGAGGCGAAAGGAGGGAAAGAATAAAAGGGAGCACCTCGGGTAGTTAGACAAGAAAGGAAAGAATAAGAGAAAACCCAGAATACCGATAAGAATAGCCAGGGAGCAGCTCCCAAAGGGAGAGAAACTTTTTTCGTTCCCCCCCCCCCCATCCAACATACTATTATTAGTAGGTAAGTGGAGCTAACCCCCCCCCCCCCCTCAAGTAAAAGAAAGGAGATAAGACCCCTCGCCGGAGGAGCGACGCTACCACAATAGGGAAGGAGAAACGCTCCGCCGACTCTCCTCACCCCGATCCTTGAAAGCCACGAAAGAATAGAAGGATTAGAGAGGGAAAATTTCTCCTCTCTTTAATCCCTAATTGACCAGGGAAAGAAGATTGTACATAATGTAGGTAATGTAATGTGAATCGGTATATAAATTATTGGTGAAGGGAAAACTTATCATTTCATTGTACAGGGTGATTATAAAAAAACTATCCCGACATATGGGCCCCCTAACTATCATACCATTCACAGAAACTGAATGAAATTTTGGCATAAGGTATTTTGAGGTATGTGCTCAAGAATGATATGAAAAACGACAGTGTCACTCTAACAGTTACGGTTACAGTGAGAAAATTTCGAAAATACCAAATGGCAACACCAAGTTTTTTGTATTGGAATGTGATCTCCATTGTGAGAAACCCTAAATAGCGTTCGAACGGCAACGGTAGCGTGAAAATCACCGGCGGTAGATAGGCTAAAAGTGAGGACAACCAATAAGGACAGAGAAGCAGCATAAAATAAAGCATTTTATTGTGTTTTTTCCACATGACCTTGTGGAGGACTAATCAGGCTGGGATCGAAGAAACGGTGTGACGAATGAAACGAACATTAATGCTCTGGTGCACGGCAAAGTCCCTTTTCCTTGCCTAGCTCCGGGCATTTTCGTGCTACAGGTGCCATTCCAACGCTATTTAGTGTTTTTCAGTATGAAGATCGCATTCCAATACAAAAAACTTGGTGTTGCCATTTGATATTTTCGAAATTTTCTCACTGTAACCGTAACCGTTAGAGTGACACTGTTGTTTTCCATATCATTCTTGAGCGCATTCCTCAAAATACCTTATGCCAAAATTTCATTCAGTTTCTGTGAATGGTATGATAGTTAGGGGCCCATATGTCGGGATAGTTTTTTTATAATCACCCCGTATATTAAAAATTGATATCAATACCTAATTAAATTTACTTATACCATGATGCATGGTGCTCAGGCACCTACGGCCCTTGAAAGGGGGCCTAGAACAGTGGTTCTCAACCGCTGGTGGTACTGGGATACTTCAAGGGGGCCACGGAAGAAAATTGAGAAAGGGGCCATGACATGTGGTTTTGAGGGCTGCAGAGAGCTGAGAAGAAAAATTAAGGTGTGAAGAAATAAAAAAAGCTTTTATATTAGTGACTGGACACTTACAGAATCCAACAAAACTACCCAAAAAACCAGGGCCATTTTAGTGCATGGACAAACCCGGGACTCACCGCCTACATTCTGCAGCAGGTTTCCTAGGATGGGGGTTTTTCGCCAGGCCCCTCTAGATTAAATGTAGTGTGAAAAAACAAAAAATGATGAAAACTATATCAGGCCCCCCCGGGCTGCTGCTCTGTCAGTCCCACTCTTGTGAGGGGGTCAAACCCGGGGGTCTTAGGTCCATAAGTGACCCCCCCCCCACCTCATGATATTTTGTATAGTACAATAAATTTTGAAAATAAGTAGGAAATATGCAGGCTGTTTATTTACACCTAAGTGTGAGACTACCATAGCATCATTTTACCTAGGGGCCCATGATGTTGAGACGGCCCTGAATAGAACTTGGACTAGCGGGGAGCTCAATAAATTCTAGCCCAGTGATTCGGAGACCAATCTTATTTGCAAAATTTTCGTTCAGTATAAATGCACTGAAAAAATCCAATACGTATAAAGGATCGTACTTCTAGATCAGTTTTCAAGACTCTGGGTAAGACAGGGGAGCCACGAGAAGTTCAAAAGGGGCCACGGGCAAAAAAGGTTAAGAAACACTGGCCTAGAAGACCCCCCCTTTTTGGGATGGAAAACCTTCACGACTCGACCCCTCCTGCAACAAGGAAGGAAAGAGGACAAAAGGGTTAGAAAATCACAGGATTACGATCGAAACCTACGATTATCTGTCTATGCTAGTCTCGCGCACCGATGGAATTACGTTTCGAACCTTGAAACCCCGCAAGGAAAGTAGAAAATATTTAATGAATCTGCACGCACGCCATGGCTATCACGCATTATCCGCTACGCAGATGGCTTGGAAATATGAAGTGGGGTATGGAACAAAGCCTCCTAGATTACTACAAGCCTGAAACATATTTTCGTGACGTCACAACCCGGGTCCTACCCGCGTACAGGCTTCGCATTCAAAACACGCTACCAACATGTATTTTTTGACAATTGGAAAGAAAAATTGACGATTTTTTTTTTTATTGCAATTATTACCTAGTATGGTATACGGAAAACACTGAATGTTAAATTAATGAATAATAAAATTATAAAAAGAGGTAATTTAACAATTATTAAAATAGGGCTTTCACAAATTCTCTGCCAACACGTATTTCTAGGTGTTACAAATATTTGCATATTACAAATTTTTGTTCAAATACAAATATTTGTATGCGTATTTGAAAAATCAGGCAATATATATTTGACTTTTCATTAGAATTTGTATTCAAAATAAAAGGATACACAGACGATGTACAAAAACAATACAGTGTCATTAAAGTATTTTTTATTCACTGAGCTACATTCATGTTATCAATTCTAATTCAGAGGGAAATTAGTTGCTGCTCTAAACATAAAATTTTTATAAATGTTCAAATTTATTCATCTATGAGGGGAACTTCGGAAACACATTTCAAAATTCTAATGGGATTTGGCATTATTATTCTCTCTTGTTGCACTCATTTATAAAATTTCCATAAAATAAATTTTAGTTTCTAATTGAAAATGGTGAATTGTGAACACTGAGAAATAAATATTCAACTGAAATTCCGAAAATCAAATGTTAACTTGGTTTCATGTGAAGGAGTCTTAGTCGTAGGACCCGGATTGTGACGTCACAACCTTGGCGGAGTGATACATTGCCGCCCCATTTCCTATCCACTTCATAACGTATAAACTCGCCATTAGATGGCGCTCAGCAATATTAATATATTGCGAAACAACTTTTAACACCCACCATGTCCATTGCTGCACAACTGCAAATACAATCGGCAGGCAGAGTAATGATGAAGAGGCTATAATGTGCCACAATGGCACCGCGGTACCTCGGTCAGAAGAATTATGGCTCTGGCTTTGAACGATCAGTCGTCGAAGTCATTGAGAAGAAATATAAGACCTTATTTCTTCTCAAAGGTCGAAGTTTTCGCCGTTGAAACGTGACCGCTATGAGGCTTTTCGAATGGACGTCGTAATCATCATCAACATCACTCTGAGGGACAAACACTAGATGATTCCAATAGAGATCAATGTTAAAATTTCCGATTTTAGCGTAGAAATGAGGAAATTTAGTGGGGGTTTTCTGCCACATCAGTAATTTTAAAAATTGAATTGAATTTTTAGTTTTCGTAATTTGAGTTCACTTAGAAATACGAAGCCCAGAAAATTGAATATAAAATAATGAGCCAGATACTCCCACTTTCGAGGTGGATATCCATGCAATGACATTGATTTCAACTTTTTATTTATATTCAATCGCGAAAATGAGAATTAATGTCTCCGTATTGTCTTATATTATCCAATTGCATCAATCCATATCGTTCATGATGTTTTGAAATTAATCATGGGCCCATATAAATTACATTGAAGAAATTCCGCAGCTTTAATCAAGCATTTTTTGAAGCAGAAACAGGCAGATCGATTACTTGGAAGTTTAAAAAAAATCGAAATTTCTAGCTTCCATTAAAAAGAAGAAAAAAAACGATCCATTTATATGTTTCTTTAATTTAGATTTGTTTCTTTCATGAGTCGCCATATTGGTTACCTTGTATGTCCCTCCAGAAAGAGGGAAATATCACGTGATCCAAAAAATCTCATTGGCGTATAGTTAGGCTGACCATATTTCCTCGAAAGAAATACTGGACATTCGGATTCCAAATACGGGGCATCGCCAATTATCGCCAAGAACACGCCAAAAGTGGACAATGTTGCCAAATATTGCTGAAATTACGGAAAAATCGCAATGGCGGGAAACGAAGCATTACTGCTAATTGCTGTGGATTCCACAAAATAAAACGTTCACCAAATCAAATATGGGAGAATAATGTTGTTATTTGTAGTTGTAATTATCATAATATAATTTATGAGTTCAAAAATTTCTTTAATCTTTGACTTCAATAAAGAATAAAACTCCAAGTAGGCGTCATGTAAAAAACGGGAGAAACCGGGACACTTTTGTCAAAAAGTCGGGACGGCTAGAAAAAGGAAAAAAACCGGGACTGTCCCGGGAAATGCGGGACGTATGGTCACCCTACGTATAGTGAAAGAAATTCCAGAAATGACGAAATCTCCTGCAAAGGCATTATTGGGCCCCTTTTGCTTGCGAGAAACGGTGACGACCAAAGCCACTTGAAAGGACTCTTAATGCAGCTTTGGTGACGACTGACCGGTATATTTATTACGCTTTCGAAACAATTTGTCACCATTCAACAAGCGTTGGACGAGCGACGAGGCGTGGTTCATGCAAGATGGGGCTCGCCCACACCGTACACAAGCCGTTTTTGACTTTCTGGACGAATACTTCGATGATAGAGTTATTGCGTTGAACTATTCGACAGTTAAAAGGCATAGATTGGTCTCCGTATTCACCCGACCTCAACCCCTGCGACTACTTTCTGTGGGGGCACACTGAAGGACATTATTTACAGCAACAATCTTTTAACACTCGACGAGCTGGAGGAGGCTATTTGTCAAGCTTGTGTGTCGATTTCTGGTGACACAGTACAGAGCGTCACTGACAATTTCATTCTTCGTTGGCGTCATGTGTGTTGTGTGAAAGGTGCACATTTTGAATCGATTTTGATGTGAATTCAACGAGGGCTGCTTGCATTACCCAACTATGTATAGCCTACTTATGGTAATGCCACCTGCGGCGCCATCTATCGGCACAATTGTAACTAAAATTTTGAGGTTTCTGTATCACATTTTTACGTTTTTTTAAATAAACATAACACTGGTTTCATGCTTCTATCTATCGCCGTTTCCGAGTTATTAATTTCCAAAGTTAGGGGTTATTCGTGTAACACATATTATTGTCAACTCGATGCAGCTGAACCACATTTGGACTAAATCGGGAAAAAATGAAAGCATTTTTTGGTGAATGAATAAATGCTAATTTATTGCACGGGGGCGACCCTGTACCCCCCCCCCCCAACCCGTGTGGTCACGTTCGTTGTTTGGGAACAACTCCCTTAGTCCCGTGCATCTGGCGATCGATGGTGAAATGTAATATATTGAATAGGATTTAACCTGTGCAACGATTAATTAAATTTTATTTAAGTTAAAAAAATTGAAATTAATAATGAATTTAAAATTACACACTCATTAAAAACCGGAGATGGTAATGAGGCGAAAATCTCAGCCGGGTTTGAGTGAATCGAAACCAAAACTTGCGCTATGCGTGTCCCATGGTCTAACCGCTGCACGAATTGTTGATGCAAGATTCAAGTAGAATTAAGTACAGTAACCACCGCTGCTATGAATCATGTGTTGATCAGCCATTTTGATTATTATAAGTGGTTGATTCTTATATCCGGAAATTTTTGTTGTTGCTCTTCCACTTACTACTGGAGTGCGCAAGGGGAAGACGAGATTATGGTGTCTTTAATTTAAAAATCCAAAAAAAAAAATTCAATTTTTTCAATGAATATTTCAATTTCTGAAATTTTAAATCTATTTCGATAGCATATCATTGTCCTTATAAACTGAAGAGCCAAAAAAACTGGTAAAGGCATGCGTATGCAAATGAAGAGATATGGAACAAATCAGAGTACGGCGCTGCGGTCGGCAACGCCTATATAGCACAACAAGTGTCTGGCTTAGTTGTTAGATCGGTTACTGCTGCTACAATGGCAGGTTATCGAGATTTAAGTGAGTTTGAACGTGGTGTTATAGTCGGCGCACGAGAGATGGGACGTAGCATCTCCGAGGTAGCGATGAAATTTGGATTTTCACGTACGATCATTTCACGAGTGTACCGTGAATATCGGGAATCCGGCAAAAAATTGAATCTACGACATCGCTGTGGCCGGAAAAAGATCATGCAAGAACGGGACGACTGACGAGAATCATTAAACGTGACAGACGTGCAACCCTTCCGCAAATTGCTGCAGATTTCAATGCTGGGCCATCAACAAGCGTCAGCGTGCAAATCATTCAACGAAACATCATCGATATGGGCTTTCGGAGCCGAAGGCCCACTCGTGTACCCTTGATGACCGCACGACACAAAGCTTTACGCCTCGCCTGGGCCCGACAACACCGACATTGGACTGTTGAGGACTGGAAACACGTTGGCTGGTCTGACGAGTCTCGGTTCCAATTGCTTCGAGCTGATGGACGGGTATGGAGCCAACCTCATGAACCCATGGACCCTACATCTCAACAGTTCAAGCTGGTGGAGGCTCTGTGATGGTAGTGTGCAGTTGGCGTTATATGGGACCCCTGATACGTCTAGATACGACTCTCACAGGTGACAGGTACGTAAGCATCCTGTCTGATCACATGCACCCATTCATGTTCATTGTGCATTCCAACGGACTTGGACAATTTCAGCAGGACAATGCGACACCCCACACGTCCAGAATTGCTACAAAGTTGCTCCAGGAACACTCTTCTGACTTTAGACACTTCCGCTGGCCACCAAAATTCCCCAGACATGAACATTATTGAACATATCCGGGATGCCTTGCACCGTGCTGTTCAGAAGAGATCTCCACCCCCTCTTACTCCTACGGATTTATGGACAGCCCTGCAGGATTCATGGTGTCAATTACCTCCAGCACTACTTCAGACATTAGTCGAGTCCATGCCACGTCGTGTTGCGGCACTTCAGCATGCTCGCGGGGGCCCTAAACGATATTAGGCAGGTGTAGTAACCAGTTTTTTTGGCTCTTCAGTGTAGATCATTCGTTTTCAATGTAGCTGACTAAAATGCTACATGGTAATTGAACTACTACTATGCAGTACTATTGTCGTGCCCCTTTCCTCAAGGGTGGGGCTGACAGGGCTGCAGCTCTGGGATCTATAATGGTTCTCATCATTTGTTGTTTTCTCAAGCTATATATTCAGTATAGGTGGGACGGGAGCACCAAAGATTCCAACCCCTCGAGCAGAGGTCTTCAACTTTTTCCCGTCATGAGCCCTGTCTGTACAAATCATCAAAGGAAGAGCACCTTTACGGCAAGTTTGACGTACGAATGCATGAAAAATCAGGATAAATTTTAATCCTGGAATGCGATTTGTACACCAAGGTATTTAATCGGGACGTTGATCAAGTGTTCGTGAACAGAAAATCGGGCACAAGCATGGAGCACTATGGGTGCTCGCGAGCAACAAGTTGAAGATAACTTCCCAAGAGGCTCTGTTCCAGGATATAGTGGAGGCCCAAATATACTACTACTAAACCAAACATGCACCTCGTTCGTATTCCTCAGCGGAGCTTCTAACGAATCGGAGCATGTTGGACCGTGAAGTTTGTTCCTGGGTAATGCTTATTATGTGTAGTGCTGCCATATGCCAAAAAAGTTTCCAACTATGCATGAGTGAAGTGTGATCATTGAATAATTGTATCGTTGAAGGGCTGTCACTCTCTGTGGCAAGACTTTTAGCTGGAAAACCGGCTCGCATTTCCGGCCCAAATATCCTGGAACGGGACTATTGCCCTCAGATCAGGCGATAACTTTCTTGATGTGAAAATAAAAATCTTGAGGCATTTGTGAATTAAATGTAATTAATTGAATTCATTTAATTATGAATTCATTGCAATTAAATGAAAGTTTCATTTTTTGATGGCTCATTTATTTGAAAAGCTTCAACACAATATTGATTCTCAGGGGCGTAGCCAGAAATTTCGTTCGGGGGGGGGACCACTTTCATTTCGGGGGGGGGACCAAAGTGACAGAACAATGGATTTGGCCATCTTTTTCCCTTTTTTCGGTCATTTTCTCACATTTCGGGGGGGGGGGGGGGGACCAGACCCCCAAGTCCCCCCCCCCCCCTGGCTACGCCCTTGTTGATTCTTCATCAATTTCCAATATGCAAACTACTTTATATCAACGTGTGAAATGGCAACTATTATAGTTGATGGAGGATTAGCTTAATTAGCTCGATTGGCTTAAACGGATATCGTTGATAGCCGATTTACGGCTGTATTCACCAACACAGTTAAAACTACAATCGCTGGTTAAAGGATTAGCGATCGACAGGGATTGGATAAAATCCTCAATTTAACCAATCCGTTTCGATCTTCAATCCTTTCACCTGCGACTGCAGTTTACACTGTGTTGGTGAATACGGCCGTTAGCGAGGCGGAGTGATTTTCCACCCGTCCGCAGTTGTTAAAAGTTTGAAAAAAGCTGTATATATAGGACGCCGGACTTATATAAATGGGGGGGGGGGGTTATTACATGTGATTATATTTTTCTTTTTAAAAATAGGTCTTGAAAACGTCAACTCCGGTTACAACGATAAAAACAAAGAATCTTCAATGTCGTTACAACCGACTTCGTCCGCGCTTGAAAAATTCGATGTTATTATTGTTGGAAGGAAAATCTAAAATTTATCGCCTAATGGATGGAAAGATGTCTGTAAATAATGCGTCATATACACGCACCGAGACACTCATCTATTTCCGTATTAATGCGTGTATTATTTCGAGTAGCGCACGCCCGTAAATAGTCGGATTATACGTAATATACAAAATGAAACTGGAGGCGCGTGAGATAACATTGAATAGCCGTGCGCTCAACGGCGAAGCACTTGATTGTTTTTGAAAGATATGTATCTGCGCTTTTTTTTCTGTGCGTGTTGCTTTTAGGGTATTAGTCATATTCCCGGGTCAATTTTTTAGAGTTGACACAGACTAGCTGACATTGGAGAAAGAGAAGAGAAAGAGCATTTATTGTGCTATGTTGCAGAGCTGTAACTGTCACCTTTTCGCTTAAAAACGTTCCCAACTCTTACGAAAATGACGATTTTTCTACCTCGTTTGGCTTTGTTGAACACTGCCATGGCTGTCAGGAATACCTTACCGTTGCTGTACCTGATAACGTTTGCGATGATGATGATGTTCATCGATGCCTATCCCACGTACAATGGTTACGATGACGCTACACAGAAACGGGACCCGTCCGCTTGTGCTAAAGACTTGATCGATTGGTGCCGAGCTCAAGAATTCGGCATCGACCTTGGCGTGTCAAGGATCGCCTACCAGGGTACCGAACCGATGCACTCTATCGTCTGCTCGACTTCTGGGTCCAGGGGAGTCGAGTGCAACATCGGGCGATCCAGTGGGTTCAGCTGCCGTCCCGATAACTCGCTGACTTTCAATGGGAAGCCCCTGTTCCCGAATACCAAGGACCGCGAGGTGTGTATCGCGAGGAACGCCTATTTCAAGGCCGTGCACGACCAGAAGGTGCAGGAGGGGAATTTCAGATTAGGCATGAAGAATTTCAGGTCCAACATGGATAATTTCCAGCACCAGATGAACAATATGTCTCAGCGGATGAGTAGAATGTTGAGCAATGGTTTCCCGTTCAACAAGTACTAAAGATCTGGATAGTTTCCGGTAGTTTTTAGAGACGGACTAGACTAGGCACTGGATAGTGATTACGACATGGCTTGAGGATTATCATGTAACATGTTACGAATATTACACGTTTATCTTTCATGCGCTTACCGAGTACATTTCATTTGTGTGATTCTTGTTTTAATATTTTGAATTTTCATCCAAGTAAACATGCCGGCAACATGAAATCAAACCTCTTTGTACAGGTAAGTTCCGAAGCATCATAATTATTCGTCTGCTGTTAAGTTTTCTGACAAAATTGATGAATTAATGAAAGTGAAAATGTCAGAAGTAATGAAAGTATAAATTTCATAATTAATGAAAGTAAAAGTTTAAGAATCAATGAAATTGAAAACAAAAAAAAAAAAACTTTCTGTATCAATAATCGGTATATTAATAAGAAAAATAATTTTGGAATTAACGAAATTCATCATTATAATGAAGAAAATATATTCAAAGATTTACTAATTGGTCTATTAATAAAATAAATAATTTCATAATTACTGAAATTGATAATCAGACAAAAATGTATTTTCTCAGAAATGATAACCAGTTCGCTAATGGAAGAAATAATTACAAAATCGACAAAAAAAATAATTCTGGAAATAATGAAAGATAATTTCAGGAGAAATAATTGAAGAATAAAATAAAAATAAATAATTATACTAATAATAAGAAAATAATAATAAATAATCGTTATAAGAAGAAGAAATAATTTTAGAATCAATGAATTACTTTCCTCAGTACCAATAGATAAAATATTTCTTCAGACCTGACAAAATTTCAGAATTAATACCAGAAATTATTTCATAATTTTTTACATCAAATTTTTTTAGAATGATGAACATTCGAACACTATTCAATTTCATAATTGATGAAAATCCAAAATTAATGAAAATTTTGAGTAGTTTTGGACCCTGTTCAGTAATTTCTGCTTGCCCAATTGTGAATAAGTTACTTGGACCAGGATACCAAGTTGCCCTAAAATTGTGTGATTTTGCAAGACCAATGTTGATCATAAATCGGTGCGGCTTATCTCTCTTGTAAATGAGTTGTGGTAATTCATTTCTGAAATATCTGAAAAAAAATTGTGGTAACCATTTATCGCAACATTCATTCATATATTGGGTTGACGTAGATGAGATGATAACAGCTCATACTCCCCCTCCATCATCGCACAGCCAATTATATGCAGTAGCGCATTGAAATCAGGTTTAATGTAGTACGAGAATAGGAATGATTGTCATCTCACGCCATCTCGACGATGCTGAAATTGTTTAAACACAACGATTTTGCTGAAAGTATTACCTTCTCAAGCTTTTAAAAAGACATGAAATAAAGTGTCACAATTGAAATTGACTCGACAAGAAAAAAACCACATTTTTTTTCTACAAACTAAATCGAAATTTAATCTATAAATTTGAAAACTGTTCAAATTACAACATAATTCCTTAATATTTTTGCTTTGGCGATTCACTACTCTACTAGATGGCTATATATACAGCAACACTGCATTTTAAATTTCACAAAACTCACATAGTGACCATGAACGGAAAAGAGAAAATATTCAAGCTATAAAATGACTCAAACGAAATTTATGTTTTTGCAAGCGGAGATCATGATTTTCGATGCATATCATCGTGTTGTCATGTGAAACATTAATGCATTTTTATGGACGGAAAAAGTCTAGCCGATAATCTCATAACATGATTGATTAATTGAATTAATATTAGCAAGATTGATCTCTTTAAAGTTATGAACAATACCTGTAAGAGAGACATCGGAGACACGGAAATGTCTTTACATAGGAATGTTCACACCATGTTGCGTTATGCTCATCGTAATCAATCTTTGTTGTCAAACATATGGTTCATGTCCTTCGCGAAGTCCTTCATGCCTTTCTCGAAGTCCTTCATCTCTTTCTTGTTCACGACCTTTACGCCACCGATCAAGTCCATAATTTTATCCTTGGCAATGCAAAGCTGTGGATCCTTGGTGCTTGTCGACAAGGGTTTCCCCCTAAAACTCGGTTCGTTCTTCGGCGAGCAAATGAACAACGTGCACTTGCCCTTCTTGCACACCATTCCTTGGACTCCATCCGAGATGCAAGAAAGTTGGAATATCTTTCCATTAAAGTCTTTGTTCGATTCGTATATCCCCTGGTCACCCAATTCAAATTTCTGCGTCTTACACCAGTCAATCAGTTCCTCGGCACATTTTGCAGTGTCCTCTCCGAAGGACGAGTGCAGATTTGCAATCACGAGCAATACAAGGATGGGCAGGCTGCTGCTGCTGTTGTGGACGATGCCCATTGTAGCACGGTGTAAAGTCCGATGGCACAGAGTTAAAGAAAATCGACCAATTCTAATCAGGTTCGATGTTAAAGAAAAACTACGAGACTGGCATCAAGAGTCGATATGATCTCCATACACCTCGAAACCATCTGATTTATAACCTCAGATACGTATAAAAGCAGTTGGTGTTAATGTCACATGGTTCAGGCTGAATAAAACAAAATTGTAACCACCTGTGTAACTATTGCGTGTACACTATTGCGCGACTACATAAGGACACGCGTGCTTGGGAATGAAATGTATTTCGTCAAACTGATCGTGACTCCCTCCGGTGTTCAAAGTGAATGTAATAATTATTCTTGTCTTCTTTCGTTAATTACAATAGTTTATGCGACGCGACGCGCCACATTTTACTTTAAACATGATACGAAATATTCTGACCAAGGTGTGCCTCGTCTGCGACTTCACAAAATAACTTTACGAAAAAAGTACCTCTACACACTCTTACTTGTTTGTTAACTGCCCTCGGCTGTTCTAATTCGATGTCATGAAGGCGAGAGAGTGAGATATTTCTGGCTTTCTCGATTTTTTTGTCCATTTTCAGACATTTTCGTGATGTATTCGGTGTATGAAATACGACAAACAGACAGTGTACATATATAGTATAAGACGACTGCGTGGGGGAAGTCTATGAATGAATTTATAGTTTTGTGGCCGAGAAAGATGTCGCATCAAGCGTCCCGTTCCTCAACTAGAATCAAAGACGGTAATGACGTCCACGTGTAGCGATGTATATTTATTGCCGGCTGTTATTCGCCTTCAAAAGCCGAATATTTATGCAGCATTCGTACAATCTTTTTGCTGAAGCGTGTAGATTTATTTTCGTCTCCGATAGTTTTAGGAAGAGTTGTCAGAGATTTGTTTTTCACTGTGGTTAGATCAGACGTGGTTTGGTCACCTTTGCCAGAGACAGGGCTCCTGTGATTTTTCAAATAGTAAAATTCGGTTATAACGACATCGAAGATTCCGTGGAATTTTGTCGTTACAACCGAGGCTGATCTTTTTTAGGAACCGTGTAAAAATGAAAAATATAATCAGGCTCAATACAGTACGTACTACTATATTCCTGAAGTGTAATTTTTTTATAACAATCAGGGGTAACCATATTTTATTGATACATTTATACGTGACGTGTAAGTTTTATAGCAATCCCACGTTATAACGTAGCGTTAGATAACGTCTGACGTAACGACTGATCATTAAGCCACTGGTGTATGCACGACACATCGTACCCTAACGCGTTATGAATGTGAAAGTTCTCAACTTCTCGATGCGAAGGTGAATTTCAGAGGAGAAAATTGAACTGCCCTTGCGGGGGATCGAACCTACGTCCTCTGACTTCACGGGTGAGCGCACTAGACTATAAAGGCAACGAATATCTCAATGTTTCCCTACAGCTCGTGTGCACTGACCGCGTTAGATATCATGAATGGTCTTCCTGTTGATTTTTCCGATGCCATCATTTCGGACGTCGTACAAAATGTCTATGGTTACTGCTGTGTTACAGTGTAGCCCGTGCTTTAGCATGTTCAAGCACCACACTTTTCCTGTAAATCAGCCAATGCGCATAAACGCCGCACGTCCCACGTTTTCCAGAGAATATAGACCCAGTCTTGTATTTTTTTTTTTCTGAAAAAGATGTTTTCCAGAAAATAAAAAGCCCGGTTTTATATTAATTTTTGCTGAAAAAGATGTACTTCGGGACATATTTTTAGGTGATGTCCTAAATCTGATGTACACAAATATACATCTATTATCGGTTTCTAAGAATTCCGCCATGAATTTCTTACGACTCTATTTCCTGTGGAACCATTGGGGCTGTCTTAACAGAAAGATGGTGCCCTCAGGCAAAGTGATGTACGTTCTGGAAGTCTCGACCTGACTAGGAGTACGTACTTGCCAATTCTCATCCCCACTCTCGAAAATCTTAGTTACAAATCTCATTGTTACTGGTATATAGACATCCTACAAATCCAGGGTAATTTTTATACTCCAGAGCAGTGTTCGCGATCTCACAGAGGGATTTTCTTATTTTCCTCTTCAGGATGGAAGCTTCTAACGGGCTGTAAAAGTAACGTGTATAATACTGGATCCTGTGGGTTTGCTTAAGGGAAAAAATAACTTTTGGCGGTGGCAAAAAATAATTTCTCAAGAAAAGAGGCGGTAGACCGGAAAGGAGTCGCAAACTCAGCTGTTTAAGAGAGAAATAGATTTCCGACATATTTTTAAGTTATGGTAAATGTTTCTGCTGGAGGGGCTGAAATTTGCTGGTCGTCCCGTATATACGGGACTCAAGTGCGTACACAAGGGAAAGCAGGTGCATTGCATTGTATATCCATTAATTATTGGGGGGGGGGGAAAGCTCAGCTCTCTGCAAATGCAATTTTTTTGCATTTTTAAATGTGTGTGCATATTTTTTGCATTTTCAAGTGTAAATTTGTTTGCATTTTTAAGTGTAAATTTGTTTGCATTTTTAAGTGTAAATTTGTTGCATTTTTAAGTGTAAATTTTTTGCATTTTTAAGTGCATATTTTTTGCATTTTTAAGTGCATATTTTTTGCATTTTTAAGTGCATATTTTTTGCATTTTCAAGTGCATATTTTTGCATTTTTAAGTGCCTATTTGCATATTTTTAGAGCATATTTTGCCACTTTTTTAATGCAAATAATCCGGGATCTAATAATGTATATATCAACAATCATCTGTTGCCCTATGGCGCGTGCAAATTGCCCTATAACGGTATGACCAATGGTGCTGTGTGGTTCAAAAACGAAAAAAGTACCTTTAGGGCGAAAACTGACTGCAGCGCGGTAGCAGGCGGTTGATGTTTGGGAGGAAGGCATCATCTATAGTTTTATTCTGTCAGCGCACAGATACAACCGCAACCGCTGGCGGCGGTTTTTACAACCGAGAAAATCCACATTTTTTGGATGGTTGGGGTAACCGTAAAGCTGCCATCATCTAATAGAAAAAAAAAGTTTGAACACTGTGCATCAAGTAATAGAAGAGGCAGGTAATAGGTCGTTGCTCCCTGGGGGCAACGGATCGCAGATGCCAGTTAAATCCAAAAGCACATGGTGGACAACTGAACTGGAAGTGTCACGCAAGAAGCTCAGAGCTCTGAAAAGACGATATATACGAGCAAAAGATCAGTCCCGCAAAACAAAGCCGCAGCTGACTATGAGCCAATTTGGTGACGAAACAATTTTGCAGGCGGGGGAAAGACACCTTAATGACATTTACCCCGATGTTGACTCCGATGACTATGGTCCTCCTTGTATGAGCTCTAGTATGTACTTCGACCCGGATTTGAATATGAGAGCAATATCTAAGCAAGAGATAAAGAGAATCGTTGACCAGCTTAATATGCGGAAAGCCCCGGGTCTAGACCGGGTGAACAACAGGATGGTCAAGGCGATAAATAAAGCATTTCCAGATCCTTTACATTCCCTATACAATAAGTGCCTGCAACTGGGATGTTTTCCAAATCATTTCAAAGAAGGTAAGTTACTCCTTTTATTGAAGAAAGGAAGACGTCCAGGAGACCCAAAAGCTTACCGCCTTATCTCTTTACTCTCTGGCTTCGGGAAGGTACTGGAAAAAATTTTGGTACAACGAGTCATGTTTTACACGGAGAGGCAAGGATTCTGGCATGCCAATCAGTATGGATTCCGACAAGGTCGTTCAGCAGAAATGGCGCTTGCAGACATGATGGAAGAGGTCAAGACGCAAAGAAATCGAGGTAATGACGTACCATCATATCCCTGGATATAGAAGGGGCGTTCGATAACCTCAGATACTCGTCTATACGCCACCGTCTAGCAATAGCGCCCATACCACAACAGCTCAAGGTAATCTTATCGGACCTTTTGAACCACCGCCGAGCGGTGTTGGTCACGGATGCGGGAAAAGCTGTGAAAGAGCTTCAAAAGGGTGCACCTCAGGGCTCATGTTCCGGCCCCTTGTTATGGAATCTTGTTCTGGATGAGTTGTTGAAAATTAATTGGCCCTCAAACGTCAAAGTTCAGGCTTATGCCGATGACCTTTTGGTAATTGCATCTGCCCCTACTGTCAAGGGATCAGGTGATCTAGCAGAAGAAGCCCTTAGAACAGTGTCAAATTGGCTGCACATGCATAAGCTCACTCTCTCTATCGCTAAGACAAAATTCTTGTGGATATCAAGGAAAAGACCTCCCACCATCTGGTTCCAAGGGAAAACCATCAAGAAAACGGGCGTGCTATGTTATTTAGGCGTGTTTATCAATAAGCAACTTAGCTGGGAAGATCACATCAAAGAACAGAAGAGAAAGGTGTCACGTGTTCTTCAGAAGATGCGCCTGATAACTGGACGACAGTGGGGACTGACACGGGCTCTGAGGAGATCCCTCTACTTGACAGTGGTTGAGCCTATGATAGCTTATGGAGCTTCAATATGGCATTCTCCCAAGGTCCAGATGTTCAGACGGCTCGATTCTATACAAAGACCCTTCCTTCTATATATCTCTGGTGCGTATAGAACTACACCTACGAATGCTCTTCAGGTGATCTTGGGGCTCCCGCCATTATCCCTCAAGATAGAATTCCTGGCAAGAGTCACACGTCTTCTAAAGCTTCACAAACCATGTCCATTGTTAGAGGAAACATTTGTCCCGGACGCCTTCGAGCAAAAAACTATAGGCTGGACCTCGCATCCTGCAGAATCTCTGCAGGCCAATCAAGTACTCCTAGAATCTTCGGAGGATGATACACCTGAGGAGAAATCCGTCGTATATTACACGGATGGCTCTGAACTGGAATCAGGTACAGGGGCTGCCTGTATAAAAACCGTGGGAACGGAGATCGTGGATAAATGGGCTGCTAAACTAAAAGAAAATAATTCAGTACACCAAGTTGAGATGCTCGCTATATTTACAGCAGCTCTGGATACAGCTACAAATAGGAGGCAGACTGTAATAAGATCGGATAGCCGTTCAAGTCTCCAGGCCATTTTAAACCCGCTCTCTGAAAACGCAATGGCGAGAAAGATGAGGAGTATACTTGTATCTCACCCATCAATACGCATCTCCTGGGTAAAAGCCCACAACGGCCAGTGGGGAAACGAGCTTGAGGATGCGGCGGCCAAGAAAGCGACCAATACCTGAGTCTTTTACGACGAACTCTTATACCCAGCTTCTCACGCAAAATCACTCCTCTGGAGGGACATGATAGCAAATTGGCAATTGCATTGGGATATGCCGGAGGCGTCAGGAAGATCAACTCATGAAGTTATGAAGAAAGTAGATACTAGGAGCAGGGGCTGGTCACGAGAGCTCATCTTATTTGTCACCGGTCATGGGCCTTTCCCGGCAACCTTACATCGCTTTAAAGTGATTGCCAGCGATGAATGCTCTTGTCTTGAGCCTGGCACGTCCCTGCACTACGCCACATGCTGTCCAGAAACGACGTCCTTTCACTTCTGTTCGCCGGCTGCCCATCTACACAGACCATGGATGCTTGGCATACAACGTCGAGAGGAATCAAAGGAAAAGATAAGAAAAATGGTGAAAATTCCTTGAGGAACATCCCGAGAAGATAAGGGATCCGTCTCCCCCAGCTCCTACAACTCCGGTACCAGCGCCGTTAAGGAGATCGCCGCGTCTTCACCCTGACAGTGCGCTGGTGGCACTGTTTGCGAGCGAGGAGCAGGATGAATCCCAAACCTAATTAATGACGTCTCGGAGAAATTAGACTGACTGTATTGAACTGCCGGAGTGCAATGAGGTGCTCTGCCCTTCTTGTCATTTGATACAATCCTTGATCAATCAAATTTCTGATTGCGCCTTTTGCGATACTATTTTTATACAACTCTCCATGATTATTTATTATCCGTGCCCGTTGCACTTTACTTTAACTTGATTAATTTGATTCTTCGATTTACATAATTTTTGATTTCTTTGCACTATATGTAATCTTTGACGTATCAATAAATTTTGGTTTTACCGGAGATGCCCTGTTCCCCCCCCCCTCCGGGGGGGGGGGGGGCGAAGTGCTTAAGTTGCTTCTTGCGACAGAGCCTGGGTGTCTCGCGGTTTCTCCAGTTTCTCCAGTCTTCCATTGTCTATTAAGGGGTTTGACAAGGAAGGTGGTGGGATTTCGGATGTATTGGACAAAGGAATTGCTCTTCTTCTCACACAGGTTGCCAAAAAAATCAGGGAAAAGGACAAATTCGAGGAACTGAATGGTGAAGTTCCATTCGAAAACTAATTGTTTGTTTGACGGCTCTTGCACTGATAACAATAAAAAAAACCGATGAAGAAACAATTAAATTTTTCTAAAAATAAACCAATGAATTTGTTTTGCTTTTCTACATGAGCGTACATTGAAACTTGGTTACGATGACATTCATAAAGTAACGTGATTACGACGTTAAAACCGAGATATATATTTTAAAATACTTGAATGAAATGCGTTGGATCCTGATTATAACGTTTTAGCAACAAAGAAAAACCAATTAGTACCTCATCCAATTAAAAGTACAAATTACCGAGGGGGGGGGGGGGGGCAATCATTTGTAATAAATTCACAAATAATTATCAGAAGTAAAAATAAATAGACATCAAAGGAAGACATTTTTATACGGTCGAATCCCGTTTTAACGAATACCGTTGACCATGACCATGCCCATAATTGGTATGCCGGGGTCCCAATCGCCGCTGTAGTAGCGGCCCATAACCCCCCTTCATCTATTTTCGCCATCTGCTTTGAGAATTGCGTGAAGCCGTATGTCGTTTGTGCAGACTAATTAAATATGTTTGCTTTTCATTTAAAAGCTGGTGCCCGGGGGGGGGGGGGGGAGGGGCTTAAAAATAAAATGGAACTTTAATGGTCAGTTCGTTGCTACTCGTTCGTCATTCGACAAATCATCGACTCGCAGGGACAGTGTAGAACGTAGGCTACTTTTCGACAGTAAAATATATTGCCACTTGTTTGGTATTAATCGATTGCCTGGGACTAAGCTTTTCGTGGGGGGGGGGGGGGGGGGCGGCAGTGAGTGAAGGAGGGGGGGTCTCCTAAGGGCCGTCTATTCATTCTGAAGTCATGTGCATAGTTAAAAGTCCATATACCTCCACCAAATGATAAAGAGAAGGGAGGGGGAGTTGGGGATTATTTACAAATATACATCTTATTTACATCAACGGGGCGCTGAGTGTTGCTAGGCAACGGCTCTCGATAAGCTGCTCTGTTGCCATCTCTTTTTCCTCCGTCTGCGTTACCATGGTGACTCGCTCTGCGGTCTACTTTTCTTTCCTCCTCTCTCTAAAAAGCCGGGTTTTCCTAGGAATAGGTTTGTCGCGCAGCGTGAACCGAATTAGACTATTTCGCGCCGACAGAAACGTGTTACATAATCACGCTACGCGTTTGTGTTTTCCTAGCGAGGCACATCAGATCAGGCGGGCGGCTATGTTATAGTATATGGCTTTGGCATCAGCTACTCTGTCGTCTGCATGCTCCGGTTTGAAGGGAAGGGAAAGAAAACACACAAGAGAGTGAAGAGAATATCGGCAAAACCGCGGCGCACGACGCATTTGACTCCCCCCAGAAGCAGTCGGCCAATCACGCCCGACGTAAAGCGATGTCGTCAGGCGTGTTGCGCTCTGTAGGAAAACAGCCACGCTGCTTTTCTTACTGGTGAGTGGACGGCGTGTCGCGCTGGGCGAATCACGTTGCGCGCGGAACAGGAAACCTGCTACTAGGAAAACCCGGCTTTACCCATTGTGTTGGGAGGGGCTCTTATCGCTTTCTTTGCTCTTTCGGGAGGGGATGAAAATTCTCCTCCTCTTAATGTCTGGATCGACGTCTCTGATCACTTTTAATCACCTATTTTAGGCGAGAGGTAGCGGTGACGTCATTGATTGTTGTGTGGCGTGTGTGGTTTCGGTTCGTGTTGCGTGCGTTATGTTGTGTTGCTTGTGTGTGTTAGAATCCTGCCACGGTAGGCCTTTGTATATGTAGAATGTTCTTGGGACGTCTTCGGCAGATGTAATCGTCGCTCTCGTAATTTGAGATCTGCCGGAGGTGATCGTGTTCGAATCTTTCTATTTCCGCGTAGAAATTCCTAGCTAGTTTCTGGTTGAATGCAAATAGGCCTGTCTAAGACTCCTGTTCCGTAAGAACCAAGGGGCTCGGAGTACTTCCCTTATATACTTGTACTGCTCGCGCTCAAGCTTCATGATGATCGTGTCTCTACAGTAGAACCACGTAATGGCTCCATACATTAGCGTGGGTCGGAGCACGAGTTTGTAGAGGATGATATTTGTTCTTGACAGATGGAGATGTTTTGTATTGACAAATCCTTCACATGTTGTGAGCGTCAATTGCCATTCGCTTCACTGCCTCTTTGCAGTGTGGGGTGAACGTAAGTCGCTTGTCGAGAACGAATACCGTTATAGCAAAAATTACCGCATTTTGCGATAAGTTTGCAGGTCTTTTTCCAGTGATCCACATGAAAATGGTTTTTTCTAGCGTTGAGCTGTGCCCTGCTTTTGACGCACCATTCCTCAATTAGTCTAGCATTCTCTTGAAGGGCATTCAATGCCCCCATAGGGGACCAGTGGCTCTCGGCGACTGCGCTGTCATCCGCGTAAAGGGCCGTAAGGCCTGTGTCGCTCACCGGGAAGTCATTCATATGATAGTTGTGTAATGCCGGGCCTAGAACGCTTCATTGGGCAATGGATGCCCTAATGGGGCGAGCGGACGACAGGGTCTGATTAATTTTGACTGTGAAGGTTCTACCTTCGAGATAATTTCTGGTAAATTTGATTAAGCTGTGGGGCAAGTTCATGCGAATTAACTTGTACAATAGCCCGTTGTGCCAAACTTTATCGAAACTTTTGGAAAGATCGTACATGGCTATTGCAACAGTTTTTTGTTTAAGTCTGGCCCTTTGGAGGTATTCAATGACCCTCAAGAGTTGCGTCGTAGTTGAGTGGCCCTCCCTGAAGCCGTGTTGCTCCGGGATCAGTATGTTATGTTCTTCGTTGTATACGTGAAATCGGCGGATTACCACTCTTTCATACAATTTGCCCAGTGAGCTCAGTAGCGATATTGTGTGCCAATTTGCGGCTATATTGAGATTTTGATCCGCTTTTGGTATCAGTATAATTACTGCAAATTTCCAAATATTGGGAAAATGTTTGTGTCTCAACAGCTCGTTGAAGAGGTTTACAATTGTATTAATAATGTTGGGCGGCAGTTCTTTGATGGCCCTATTGGTGATTGCGTCATGGCCGGGCGCCTTATTTTTCTTAAGGTTCTTAATGAGGGCTCTGATTTTAGTTTCGTCGGTTGGATATAGCGCCGTGCCGCATTCGAATGAGGTGGAGGCAAAGTACCTCTCAACCTTTTCAGGGGCGCAGTTGGCGCTTGGTTCCTGTTCATGGACGATAACGCTGGTCCACATCGGGTTCACCTGGTTAACGATTATCTGGAAAGTGAGGGTGTTCGGCGTATGGATTGGCCAGCCAGATCTCCCGACCTAAACCCTATAGAGCATATCTGGGACGCTCTTGGGAGGGAAATTGCATCTCGCCATCTTCCTCCAAGAATCGTCCCGGAACTGAAAACTGCGTTGCTGCAGGAGTGGGACCGATTGTCACAAGGACTCCTCTAAAGCCTCGTGTCCAGTATGCCGTCGCGCTGTGCGACCTGTCTGACTGTCAGAGGAGACCATACCCGATATTACACTGATTTTCGGTTCGATCTCGCAATGTGGATGTTGGACATTCCTGCGTATGTACTATGACTTTTGTACGGTACATCTCTTTCTCTGTTATAACTGTGTATTCGTACCAAATTTCCTAAATATCTGTATTAGTTTTAAAGAAATTCGATATAATGTGCTAATTCTCTTAATTTTGCACACGAGTGTAATTAACCTCTTTTGCATCAGTGGAATAACAGACGAACATCCCCTGAATGTAATCAGCCCAAATGCCGGGAATTTCTGAAGTAAACGCCATAAAAATGTAAGCACAAAAGGACGAAAACGTGTCGTTGTGTCCGAGGCGAGGTCATTACGTTTCCAACGACGTAAAAAGCGAGGTTCATTACCATTATTATGCTAATTAATACAAATACAAAAACAACGCCAAAACCGCCAAAACTACTTCCGGGAGTAAGCTATTCCATTTATTAACAAGTCTATTAGAGAAAAACTCCCTGCGACACCATAACCTAGAATTTTCCCTTACCAATCAATACTGGTGTACCCTTGTAAAAGCAGTCGATTGACGGTGTAGTAATAATTTATGGTTCATCTTATCCGTCCCGTTGAAAATTTTTAACACTTTAATCATATCTTCCCGACACCTGCGTTCATCCAATGTAAGCATATTCAAAAATAATGACGTCTCTCTTCTCGTTAGCCAATAAGGACACGCGTAGCTCTTCTCTGCACCCCTTCAACCAAGTCCCTCAGTAGGTATGGTCTCCAAAATCTTACAGCATACTCCAGTCCAGGGCGAACTAAGCCTCGGAAAAGCGGAAGAATGACTTCAGGGAAACGCCGAGAGACCTTTTTGAAAATGAAACCGAGCATTCTATTTGATTTTTTGCACAACCGCTGAAAAATGTTCAGGAAACCTAAGCCGCTCGTCAATGAGAATTCCCAAATCGGTGATCGTAGTTGCATCCGGATAGTGACAGAGAACCGTGGGTTGTTCGAACCAAAATGAGCGACCATGCACTTGTCAACGCTAAACGTCATGCTCCATTCATTTGCCCATGCTGCATTCCTGTTTAAGTTGGCCTGGAGCAACTCCCTATCACTTGGATTCCCGATTATCCCCATTAACTTCGCGTCATCTGCGAATTTGCTAACAATCCTATCGATATCCTGATCGAGTTTATCGATAAAAAGTGAAAAAGTATGGGGCCAATTACACTTCCTTGAGGAACTCCACTTGTGATGCCTGTTGCCCCCAATCTTGATCTCGTGTCAACGCTTCAAGGGTTTACCATGTTGGGTCCGGGGATCCGGAACTTTCGCCCCCGACATTTCGTCCCCGACATCTCGCCCCTGGAACGTTTCTTCCCCGTTACATTTGGCCTCCGGAAATTTCGCCCCGGTACATTTTGCCCCTGGTGCGTTTGGCCCCCGAAAAATTCACACCTGACATTTCACCTGCCCTGAACGTATGAGTGACCGTATGAGTGATTGACTGTATGAGTGACCGTATGAGTGATTGACTGTATGAGTGACCGTATGAGTGATCGAGTGACCGTATGAGTGATTGACTGTATGAGTGACCGTGTGAATGATCGAGTGACCGTATGAGTGACCAAGTGAGTGTGAAATGAACTGTAGGAGTGCGTTAGTGACCGTACAAATGACTGAGCGAGTGGCAGAATGACTCACCACGTGAGTGACCGTATCAACTAGTGTGCAATTGACTTTATGAGTGAATGACCGTATGAGTGACCACGTGACTGACCGAATGGCCGTATGAGTGAGTAAATGAATGACCGCATGAGCGACCAAGTGATTAACTGTATGAGTGATCAAGTGAGTGATAGTGGGATTGACCGTGTCAGTGACAAAGGGAGGAATTGAGCGATGGAACGTTTGAGTGAATAAGTGACTGACCGAATGAGTGACCAAGTGAGTGGCTAATTAAATACTGGTGTAAGTTTCCTAGTGAATGATTGAGCGTATGAGTGACCGAGTGGCTGACGGAATGCTTGAATAAATTTGCGAGTGGCTGAGTGATTGAGCATATGAGTGATCAAGGGAGAGACTGAGGGATTAACCGTATGAGTGACCGAGTGACTGACCGCATGAGTGACCGAGTGGTTAACTGCATGAGTGACCAAGTGAGTGACTGTATATGTGACCAAGTGAGTGACTGTATATGTGACCAGGTGAGTGACGGTACGAGTGTTCAAGTGAGTGATCAAGGGACTGACCGTGTGAGTGACCAAGGGAGTTACTGAGTGATGGAACGCATAAGTGAATGTGTGACCAAGTGAGTGACTGCATGAGTGACCGAAAGATTGATAAAGTGAATGACCGTATGATTGACCCAGTGAGCGACTGAGTGATTGACAAAGTGAGCGATTGAGTGATTGACAGAGTGAGCAATTGAGTGATTGGCAAAGTGCGAGGGTGGAGTGTCTGCAAAGATGATCCTCCTAATCCCCTCCCTTTTTATAGGTGGTTACGTAGCACCGAGTGACCAAGTGACTCACACTTTAATGGATTCTGAGAATTTAGAATTTTCAGTTTAAGCATAAAATATTTTTCCCAAATTTACGACTCACACCGGTGTGGTCACTCACACTATCATTCATATATTCACTCATACGGTCACGCGTACGGTCAAGGTAGGCAAAATGACAGGGGGTCAATTTCCGATTCCCTTGATTACTCACTGAGTAACTTATATGATCACTCACTGGGTCACTCATATGGTCAGAGCAGGTGAAATGTCCGGGGATAAATTTTCAATTCACTCGATCACTCATGTATTCATTCACTTGGTCACTCATACGATCAGGGGAAGCAAAATGTCACGAGTAAATGTCCAACTCACTTGATCACTCATGTGGTCACTCACTTGGTCACTTGTACCATCATTCATATGTTCACTCATAGAGTCACGCATACGATAAGGGCTGGCGAAATATCAGAGATAAATTTCCGATTTACTTGATTACTTACTGAGTCACTCATATGGTCACTCACAGAGTCACTCATATGGTCACTCACTGGGTCACTGATATGGTCAGGGCGAAATTTCCGGGGACTAAATGTACAAGGGTGAGATGTCAGGGGCGAAATTTCCGGGGGCCAAATGTACTGGGGACGAAACGTGCCAGGGGCGAGATGTCGGGGACGAAATGTCGGAGGCGAAATATCGGGGGCAAAGGTTCCGTGAACCTTGGGTCCGATCGAATGCCTTCTGGAATCAAAGTAAAACTACATCTACATTTTTGCCCTTATCCAAAGTCTTCGTCACGTGATCATAGAAGCAAAAGAGATTGTGTTACGAATATTGCACATTCATCTTTCCTGCGCATATCGAGTACATTTCATTTGTGTGTTTCTTGATTTTTTTATATTTAGAATTTTCAGCCAAGTAAACATGCCGGCAACATGAAATTAACCCTTTTTTATAAAAGCAAGTTCCGAAGCATCGTAATTATTGGTCTGTTGTTAAGTTTTCTGACAAAATTGCAGTATTAATGAAAGTGAAAATGTCAGAAGTAATGAAAGTAGAGTTTTCAGAATTAATGAAATTATAAGTTTCAAAATCAATGAAATTGAAAAAAAAAAAAGAAAATACTTTGTGTATTAATAATCGGTATATTAAGAAAATAAATAATTTCATAATGAATGTAGAACTAATTCCAGAATAAAAGCAAAAATTTAACAATCATATATGTTCTCAGAATTATCACTAACCGGTCTATTAATCACAAAAATAATTTCATAATTACTGAAATTCATAATCAGAGGAAAAAAATATATTTTCCTCAGAAATATAATAACCAGTTTTCTAATGAAAGAGATATAATTTCAGAATCGACAAACTAAATAGTTCTAGTATTAACGAAAAAGAAATGGTTTCAGAAGAAATAATTTTAGAATATATAATAAAATAAATAATTATAATAAGAAGAAAATAATAATTAATAATAAAAAGAAAATAATAATTAATAATAAGAAGAAAATAATATTTAATGATAATAATAAGAAGATAATAATAATATTTAATAATAATAAGAAGAATATAATAATACTTAATAAGGATAATAATAATAATAATAAGATGATAATAATAATAATAATAAGATGATAATAATAATAATAATAAGATGATAATAATAATAATAATAAGATGATAATAATAATAATAATAAGATGATAATAATAATAATAATAAGATGATAATAATAATAATAATAAGATGATAATAATAATAATAATAAGATGATAATAATAATAATAAGAAGAAGAAGAATATAATAATAATTAATAAGGATAATAATAATAATAATAAGATAATAATAATATTTAATAATAATAATAAGAAGATAATAATAATATTTAATAAGAAGAAGAAGAATATAATAATAATTAATAAGGATGGATAATAATAATAATAAGATATTAATAATATTAGATAATAATAATATTTAATAATAATAATAAGAATATAATAATAATTAATAAGGATAATAAAAAGGATAATAAGAAGAAGAAATAACTTTAGAATGAATTAATTAATTTGTTCAGTATTAAAAAATAGAATACTTTTTCAGACTTGACAAAAATTCAGAATTAATAACAGAAATTATTTCAGAGGAAATAAATGTTTTTAAAAATGTTAAAACAAATCACACATTAAAAAAAAATTAAAATAAAAAAAAATCAAATTGATGAAAGTTTTCAATAATTTGGGGTACTGTTAGATAATTCCTGCTGGTCCAATTGTGAATACGTTACTTGGACGAGGATACCTTATCACACTAAAATTGTCTGATTTTGAAAGTTCAATGTTGATAATAAATCGGAGTGGCTCATCTCTCTCTTGAAAATGAGTTATGGCAAGTTATTTCTGAAATAACTGAAAAAAAAAATTGTGGTAGCCATTTATGGCATCTTGAACCTTGATTCGTATATCGAGGTGCCGTAGATGAGATTATAACAGCTCATACTCCCCATCCATAATCGCTCTGCCAATTAAATTCAATAGCATATTGAAGCCAGGGTTAATGTAGTAACGAGAATAGGGATGAATGCAATTAAAGTCATCTCTCGACGATGGGGAAATCGTTTAAAGACAACGAATTTTGCTGAAAGTATTACCTTTTCAAGCTTTTAAAAAAGACATGAAATAAAGTGTCACAATTGAAATTTACTCGAAAAAAAAACACATTTTTTTTCTACAAACTAAATCGACATTTAATTTACAAATTCGAAAACTGTTCAAAGTACAACATAATTAGTAGGCTTAACATTTTTGCTCTTGAGATTATTATACTACTGCATGGCGATCTATGTATACAACACAGCAGCTTTAATTTCACAAAACTCGCACAGTGAACGTGAACAGAAAAGAGAAAATAGTCTAGCTGCAAAATGACTAAAACGAAATTTAGGTTTTGCAAGCGTAAATCATGATTTTCGATGCATGTCATCGTATTGCCATGTAAAATATTAATGCATTTTTATGGACGGAAAAATTCTAGCCGATAATGTCATAATATGATGGATTAATTGAATTGATATTAAGAATGATTGACCTCTTTAAAGTTATGAACAATACCTGTAAGATGGACATGGCAGACACGGAAATGTCTTTACATAGGAATGTTCACACCATGTTGCGTTATGCTCATCGTGATCAATCTTTGTAGTCAAACATATGGTTCATGTTTTTCTCGAGATCCTCCATCTCTTTCTTGTCCACCTTGTTGCCGAATCTTACTTTACCGATCAAGTCCATGATTTTATCCTTGGCAATGCAAAGCTCTGGGTCCTTGGTGCTTGTCGACAAGGGTTTCCCCCTAAAATTCGGTTCGTTCTTCGGCGAGCAAATGAACCACGTGCAGGTTTGCCTCTTACACACCATTCCTTGGTCTCCGTCCGAGATGCAAGAAAGATGTAAACTCTTTCCATTGAAGTCAATGTTCGAGATGTATATCCCCTGGCTACCCGATTCGAATTTCTGCTTCTTACACCAATCAATCAGTTCCTTGGCACATTTTGCAGTGTCCTCTCCGAAGGATGAGTACAGATTTGCGAGCACGAGCAATAATACAAGGATGGACAGGCTGCTGCTGTCCATTGTAGCACGGTGTAAAGTCCGACTCGTTGAAACAGAGCTAAGGAAAATCGACCAATTCCGATCAGACTCGACGTTAATGAAAAGCTATCTGACTGGCATCAAGCGTCGATATGATCTCCATTATACCTCGAATCCATCCGATTTATAACCTTAGGTCCAATGTATAAAAGCAGTTATAGTGTTAATGTCACAAGTTAAGGTTGAATTCAAAAATTGTAACCACCTGTGTACACTATTGCGCGACTACATAAGGACACGCGTGCTTGGGAATGAAATGTATTTTGTCAAACTGATCGTGACTCCCTCCGGTGTTCAGGGTCAATGTAATAATTTTTCTTGTCTCCTTCTTTCATTAATTGCAATAGTTTATGCGAAGCGACACGCTGCGTTTAATTTTAGAGGATACGAAATTCTGATCAAGTTTTGCAATACGACCTCGTCTGCGACTTCACAAAATAACTTTCCCGTAACGTGAGATTACGTCTGACTTACTGGTCATTAAACCACTGATGTATGCGCGACACACCGTATCCTAACACATTAAAGCCCCGTTGACATGGGAAATAGAAAAAGCGGTTTTAAAACCCGCTTCAGGAATATTTTCACCAATCACTGCTCTCCATTTCTTTCCTTACGAAGGAAAAAAGTCGTCAAGCGGGTGCTAGTCACTCCCGATGCTACCGCAATATCTGCACATTTGAAGGAGGCTTTTGAATGTGAAGGTTTTCAACAGCTTTCTGATGCGAAGGTGAATTTGAGAGGAGAAATATTTCAACTGCCCTTGCGGGGAATAGAACTTACGTCCTCTGACTTACCCAGGTGAGGGCCCTAGACCACTAGAGTGGAGAAACCGCGAGACACCAAGGCTCTGTCGCAAGAAGTAACGTAAGCTCTTCGCCCCCCACCCACGAAGCGGGGAGGTCCAGGGCATCTCCGGAAAAACCAATATTTATTGATACGTCAAAGATTACATATAGTGAAAGGAAATTAAAAATTATGTAAAATGAAGAATCAAATTAATCAAGTTAAAGTCAAAGTGCAACGGGCACGGATAATAAATAATCATGGAGAGTTGTATAAAATCATATCGCAAAAGGTGCAATTAGGAATTTGATAAAATTTGATAAAATCTACTCTATAATACAAAATTACAAACTCGAAAAGGGCCTGTTTCTAAGCAACCGAAATTAGTGACGATTTTATGTTACGTTTTTGTGTTACGGAAGTCGGTTACGATTTCGGGTATTCATTTAACTCTAGCATATATTGGGACCCATCGGGACCATGGTATGTGCATATACCGAGAGGCTCCAACATCCTAGTCTGGAATTTAGATGGCGAGCCCCCAAACCAGCTTTTCAGGGGCCCCTCTGTGGTTAATTTATAGTGTGAAAAATCAAAAAGTGATAAGAATCGTTGTGGCCTCTGTCAGCCCTGCCCTTGTGTGTGTGGGGGGGGGGGGTCATGCAGAGAGGTATGTATATGTATAATATCCATACAACAGCAGTGCTCCCAACACACAGGGTCGGTTACCCGGGGGGGATTGCACGCATAAGTTAAAAGTTTTCATTTCCAGGGGCCCTTGATGTATCTCATTGTTTTCTTGCTGCTTTAATGTTGAAAAATTTGATGAAATTTTGTGAAAAATTTGTGAATTCGGTCACGGGTAGTTGCGTGGGTAGGCCTGGATTTTATTCGTTGGTGAAACGAATACAGATGAAAATTTTTCACGGCACTCGCACCGGGGGATGACCGACAAGCTTCCAAGTCGGGGGCCCTGGATGAATCTCATTCTTTTCTGTTGTAGAATTTGCAACAGCGGAAGCGCGAGATAAAGCCAGTCTGGATTCCCCACTAAAAATCTGCTTATTGCGTCCCCGCTACTGGAATATTGAGTTCGCTTAGAGATACGAAGAACAGAAACATAAATATAAAATAATGAGCCAGACCCACTTTTGAGGTGGATATCCATGCAATAACATTAATTTCAACTTTTTATTTATATCTCCTCAATCGCGAAAATGAGAATTAATGTCTCCGTGTTGTATTATATTATCCAATTACATCAATCCATAAAGTTCAGGATGTTTTGAAATTAATTATGGGCCCGTATAAATTACGTTGAAGAAATTCCGCAGCTTTAATCAAGTATTTTTTGAAGCAAAAAAACGGCAGATCGATTCATTTCTATGTTTCTTTCATTTAGATTTGTTCCTTTCATGAGAGTAATTAAAGATAATTCCAGAATTAATGAAAGTGACAATTCCAGAATTAATGAAAGTGATAATTCCAGAATTAATGAAAGTGATAATTCCAGAATTAATGAAAGTGATAATTCCAGAATTAATGAAAGTGATAATTCCAGAATTAATGAAAGAGATACTTTCAGCATTGACGAAATTGATCATTTCAAAATTAATGAAAGTGATAATTCCTTAATTAATGAAAGTGATAATTCCTTAATTAATGAAAGTGATAATTCCAGCATTAATGAAAGTGATAATTCCTTAATTAATGAAAGTGATAATTCCTTAATTAATGAAAGTGATAATTCCTTAATTAATGAAAGTGATAATTCCTTAATTAATGAAAGTGATAATTCCTTAATTAATGAAAGTGATAATTCCTTAATTAATGAAAGTGATAATTCCTTAATTAATGAAAGTGATAATTCCTTAATTAATGAAAGTGATAATTCCGGAATTAATGAGATATGATTCCAAAATTAATGAAAAATATATTTTCAGTTCTAAAATAAATAAAAGTGATAATTCCAGCATTAATGAAAGTGATAATTCCAGCATTAATGAAAGTGATAATTCCAGCATTAATGAAAGTGATAATTCCAGCATTAATGAAAGTGATAATTCCAGCATTAATGAAAGTGATAATTTCGAAATTAATGAAAGATAATTCCACCATTAATGAAAGATAATTCGGAATTAATGAAAGATGATTCCAGAATAAATGATAGAAAAATTCTAATTTTAATGAAGCTGATAATTTCAGTTCCAAAATAAATGAAAGCGATAATTTCAGCATTAACGAAAGAAATAATTCCGGAAATAAGAAAAAGGGATGATTCAAAAATGAATGAAAAAAAAATTATAGAATTAACGGAAGAGATAATTCCAAAATCTCGATGAAAGAGGTAATTTCAGCATTACTGAAGTGATAATCCCAAAATAATTGAAAGCGATTATTCCAGCATTAATGAAAGATAATTACTTTAATGAAATAAATAATTACTTTAATAAAATATATAATTACTTTAATAAAATAAATAATTACTTTAATAAAATATATAATTACTTACTAATTTCAGAATTAAAGTAAGAAATAATTCCAAAATTAATGAAAGAAATAATTTCAGCATCACTGAAAGAAACAAATCCAGAATTGATGAAAGCAATTACTGCAGAAGTAATGAAAGAAATAATAATTAATAAAGGAAATAATTCCAGAATTAATGAAACTTTTCAGCATTAACGAAAAACAAAATATTCCAGTATTAATGAAAAAAATAATTTAATAATTTTTCATCATTTTAGATGAGTTCCCAATTCTTTTTTTTTCTTTCTTTAAAACGCAATGTTTAGAGACCGAACTGTACATTTCTAAGGGCAAACGAGCTTTGTTTTCCCCGAGTCACGTGATTTCCTCGTATTTGATGTCGCTGCCGTCGCGGCAGCTGGATGCTCTCCCTCCAGTAATACATATTATAAGCTCGAGATGGCAACGAATATTTCAATGGCCTGAAGGCAGGACTCGGCATAAACTTCTCGCATTCCGCATATTTCAATGTTTCCCCTAGAGCTCGTGTACACTGAACGCGTCAGATATCATGAATGGTCTTCCTGTTGACTTTTCCGATCATTTCGGATGTCACACAGTGGTCCAAATCGGGAAAAAAATAAAAAATGAAGTTTTTGCTTCGGAGAAAAAAACCATATGGGTGTGTAGAGAAATGTCTGGTGCATCTTGAGGTGATATTTGTTTACATCGGGGAGGTTCTGGGGGGGGGGGGGGGTCAAAGGAGGGTAATGACTAAGTCAGATGGGGCTCTATCCGAAATGTGATGAAAAGCTTAACTTCCCTAGGTTGTCATTCGGTTGCATTTGAGTGGAACTATGAAATTCTTTTTTGCTATTCATTTTTAGTTCTTTGTCCTTTTCGGTTCGATATTTTCCAAGCTCCGAGTAGAGGAAATAATTTCCGTAATTCGTCCTTGAAGTTTGGCTTATTTTTGAGTGGTTTTGAGCACAAAAAGTGAGTTATAAAAAAAGTTTAACTCTGTTCAATCGTGAAATGTTTTTTCGGATGTTCTACATGTTGTTGGTGAACGGTTTGCATTATGCGTAGCCGCCCCCAGCCGCCCCTTTTTACGTAAGAAATTTTTGAAATGGCCTTATGTGTGACTCTTCTAGAGTTGTTTGACGTTATTTGCGCTAATAGTGGGTTGAGCTTGCCTTTTAAAAAGTCTACAGACCTGTTAATCCAATATATTGATGAAAAGTCAAAATTGGAACATAGCCTGAAAGTCAAGAGTAGTAAGTTTCGTTTGAAAATCAAATGTTTCATCAGTTTCTTATCAAAAAAGTTGAGATCTAGTAGCAAGACCTTGACACGTTTCCTCGACAAAAATTCAGTATGGTTACAAGGGAAAATAGCTATTCCATCCAAAATAGTCCAGAAAGATCGGAGCAGACCTCAAAAGAATTTCGAAGATAGGGGCCCGAGGACCAAGAAGGCAAAAATAAAAAATCTCTTGGAAGAACATAGAATCAGCGAGTTGTGCTGTGCAGCACAAGCCCGTCTTACATCATCCGACCAACGTACGGCTTCTAACATGAAATAGATGTCGAAAAATTTAGAGAGTTTGTAAACACTACTGCAAAGCTTTATGTGCAACTTTACAGTTGGTTTTACGTGCCAGTTACTGTTCACAAAGTTTTGGTTCATGGTGGTGCAGATGTTACACAACATTTGCTACTTCCCGTTGATCAGTTGACGGAGGAAGCACAAGAATCCAGACATAAAGACTATAAGCAAGCCGGAGAATATAGATCAAGAGAAATTTTGCGTCAAACAACTAATGACGATTTGATGAACTATCTTCTTATATCATCAGATCATCTATATAGTATCTTCTATAAGAGAAAAAACTGCCCCAAAAAAGGGAGCATTGCCAAAAGAGGTTTTGACTTTGCTGAAATTTAGCTAGACAGAAAAGGGTAAAAAAGCAGATCCTCAAAGTCTTACAGTGATTGACACCAACACATAAGGTGGGTGCGTTTTAGGTGAATTTTTAATTTATATGCAAAATTACTGTACATAAACGTAAATTAATTCCGAGAATGAAATATATATTTTTAACTGTTTGTAGAATTCCGAGTATAAATTTGTGAGTATTTAATAATCAGCGGAGTTTGGCTGTTTTTTATGAAAAATTTCATTCCGATTTGAAATGTTCGATCGGGGGGGGTGATCAAGCCCCCAAATCATAGATTTTGTTTATTTGCGCTGTTTATTTTTAATGTTTTGTGCTATAAAAGAATAATTTATTATTTTTTGAGTGAAAATCTTGATTTTTTACATATTAAACTTCAATTAAGTGTTCCCCCAGTTTTCACGGCCGGCAATATTTTGTTTAGAATGTGCTTTGGTATTACTGTTATTTTTTAAATATTATTCGTAATAAATATGAGTGATGCATTATTATTTTGGAGACAGTCAATCAGAAAAGTAGGAAACATCAGTAAAAGATGGAAAGATTAATTAGAAATAAGTAATTATTTCATTGAAATGGAAAGAATTGCAAAAATGTAGAAAACGTAGTAATCATGCCAAAGTAGTTTTAAAATTACCAAACGTTATTATTATTCAATTATACTTCTCAGCCTGTGTGGATGCCTATTTTTGATGTGAAGCAAAAAGACTAGAAAAATACTTGATGATTTGTTCTGAAATTTTGGTTATGTAAACGCTAAGGTTGTACACATTGTTCAATGAAAATTTAGTCACGAATGTATTTAAGGGACCGACAAAAAATTAAAAAAAATGATTGCATGAATTTTCGTCAAAATTGAACTTATTTTCACGAAGATATGGGTGTTTCTTTTAAAAATTCCAATTTTCATCGCACGCTTTTTACTTTTAACAAGTGGAGTTTTCAGCCATATTTTACGCAACCTACACAAAATTTGACGAAATAGAAATCCCACATAATTTCCTTTCTGCAAGTATAATATAGATTAATTATGCATTTCATCTACATAAATACGTTTCTATCTCATTTATAGTACTTTTTGTGTATATGTACTAATAATTACATTTTGTGTTATTATTTTGATATTTTTTATTTCAATATATAACTTATATTTAAAAATACTCATTATATTATTTTGCAGCAATATTTGTATTTTCTTTTTGTTCTTGTACATCGCAATTACAAATTACAAAAACAAGGTAAAATTACAAAAACAAAAAGAAAATACAAATATTGCTGTTTACCTTGTTTCACGGTACATGACCCCTTGTTGTAGCTTGGAACATTTTTGCCTCTTCAAAAATCCATAATTCATGATTACAGTAAGAAAAAAGGTAATTTATAAATTCCACAGGATGTCTTATACATTATACAGATACTTAAAACGACTTTAGTGAAATTTTACGGTGAAAATTGACTGAAAAAAAAGTTTGAAAAATAATGTTCCAAGGTATAGCACTCTCTCCCCTTATATCTAAATTACTCTCAATAATTAACGTTCCTTCAAATATCTGAAGATAATTATCAGAAAAAGGGTACTAATTGCTAAATATCAATTGGAAACATTCAACTTAGACCCTTAAATAATGGCTCTATGACGTGGATTAGTTATAAAAAAAAAACCTGCAAAAATGTTGAAAGCTCCAGTTCTTTTCCTGGATCATGAATAAAACAAATGAGATCAGCACAAGTGGACAAACACTTAGATATAGCGAAAAAAAATATCACTTTATGGTCACCTAACCCATCTAATTAACATTTCTCATCACAACAAATTGATCACAAATACACTCGCGAACTTTATGGCTAATAAAAAATAGAGTTTTATTCAGTTTTTCTTTTCCTTTTATTTTTCCAGAACCATATTTTGAAAAAAAGAAGTTTTCAAAAATATTCATTAGTTTTCGAGAAAACATTTTTTTCCTCCTAAATTCGCTATATTGACCACTGTGTGTCGTACAAAACCGTCTATGGTTATTGCTGTGTTTCGGCACGGCCGACTAGACATTCAGCTAATTATTATTTATGGTATTATATTTATGGTCAGCCGGCAAATTGTTTAGTTTGCTATGGCTACAGTGTACGCCCGCGGTTTAGTATGTTCAAGTACCACACTTTTCCCGTAAATCAGCCAATGCGCAAAAACGCCGCACGTTCCACATTTTCCAGAAAATAAACCCCTTTTATTTATTTTTTTCCGAAAAAGATGTTTTCCAGAAAATAAAGCCCTGTTGTATATTAATTTTTGCAGTAAAAGATGTACTTCGGGACATATTTTCAGGTGATGTCCTGAACCCGATGTACAAAAATGTGCAGCATACGCACAACTTTTAACCGAACGATGGCGATATCTTGGGTTATATTTATTGTAAGAAAACAAGAAAGGTAGCATTCTTCTTCGTTTACGATCTTCCATAAGTGTAATAAGTTAATTTTTTTCTTAAGGGGTCATCTAGATGTTAAAACTAGATCCAACTTTTGAAAGTTCAATGCTAACCCCATTTTTTTTCTTCCATATTAGGATTCATGGACCAACATAATTTTGTTACTCATTTTGAATTTGGCTTTTTTTTCAAATATGAGTTATGAATTATTAAAACATATTTCAAAAATTTGTGAATAGAAGCATACATTAGTTTCTACTTCATTCGAATCGGCATAGTCGAAAACACAACAGAATTGATTTCCATCCCAATCTGACCTCTATTTCGCGAGATATCAGCGATTACATGAAAATGACCACTTTTAGGGACCATATACTAGATATAAATTTGAAACTCATTGAAAAATTTCTCATGACAAATTATGCGAAAATGTTTAAATATGAAGCTCATAACTTTAGTGAAATGGGCAATTATTGTTTTAAGTATACGGTGATACGATGAAAATAAGTCATCCATCCAGTTTTTCAAACATTTTTTCTTTAAGTATACGAGTAAACAAACAACGAAATTTTGAAATTTTTCACTATTTCAAAAATTCGTTTCATTCCTTAGACAATATTCGTTAGCCGAAATGGTAAATATAATAACGTGCAAAGAATTCACAAATTAACACCACATGCAATTAGATTGATGTTAATATTTATGGAGATGATAATCAATAAATAACGGTTCTCCCAATAGCGTAAATCATCTTAGTGTGCGCCAAGTTTAAGGTAGTGACTATTGGCGGAGTCGTCTCTGCTAAAACCACGGCATTTCGTTTCATCCGTATTTATTTTATCATTATTAAAAATTGAGGAATTGCAAAATGAAACAAAATTATAATATAAAATAGTGCAATGTTCGACGGGAAATTCTTATATATATTTTCTGAATTGATGAAATTGTCGCCACAAACAATTAATTGCTTTGTGACACATCGTTTAAAATAATTGTGGTATAAATATTCGTTCAATCACGGATATAAAGTCACTAAAATGAAGAGAAAAAGTCCAAGCACTCGCGTAGCAGCATATGGAGTGTTTATCGTTCGAAACTTGTTTGGTGTGTGTGTGTTTTCCCCCATGCAATCAACCTTGAGAAATTCAGTTTCTCAATGTTGAGAGCGTCCTCAAACACATTTTCACTCATATCTCTCTCATTTTTGTACTTACGGCGATGAAATTTTATTTTTATAAGACAAGTGCACTGCGATAAATCAGATAAGATGGGGAAAAAAATTAAGGGTTTGCATTGAAAACTTTAAAGTTTGAACAATAATAAATATTTAGATGACCCCTGATCAAGACGAATTACACATAATCCGGTAGGAAATGACGAACCATATCTTTTGGTGGAAACCGCTTCATTCTACAACTTTTAGAACGCAAGATACTGTCATCGTTCGGTTGAAAGTTGTGCGTACTGTACATTCATTATCGGTATCTACGAATTCCGGTTTGAATTTCTTGCCACTTCATTTCTTGCGGAATCATTGGCTCCAATCTGATCTAAAGCAATAGAGCACCTCCAAAACTAAACACTTCTTGTCCATGCAGCCTGCTGGTAGTGCATTGGTAACACAGTTATCACTGACTTCATCCCTTGAATCCTTCACCTAAGTCACGACCTGGGCGTCTTGCTAGGTAGGCTTGAATGAAGTGTCCACGAAGATTTCTCTCCGTTCTATTTTCGATGTAGTCATTGTTTTCCATGCACAAACTATCCTGGAATCAGGGCCGTCTTAACAGCAAGATGGTGCCCTCAGGCAAAGTGATTGATGTTCTAGAGCAGTGTTTCTCAACCTGGCCACATGGCCCCCCTTGCGGTCCTGGGATATTCTGAGGGGGCCGCGGGAGGAAATCAGAAGAAAGGTGATCCACGACAGGTAGTGAAGGGAGTCATAGAGAGCTGTGAAGAGAAAAGCTTTAAAAGTGAAACGTGGTTGAAAAATGTTACTACTTTCGGAATTCATCAGATCCGTCCATAGAACCAGGGGCATCTTAACCCTTGGGTCTATGTGGGCATGACCAGGGTCTTCATGTCTATAATGGAGGGAGAGGGACTGCACTATATGGGATCTGGTACTATATGATTTTCATATGTAAGAACAGCTTACACGTGAAAATCATAGTACCAGCGTAGTATGGAGGGCCGACAGAGAGCAACGGTTGATGTGTCGGGAGGGTCGATTTATTGTGCATGTTCGTTGAATCGTCCTGTATTTTACACAGACCCATTTTTACCATATAATTTGACTCATGGGAGAGATGATAATCCATCATTTGAATCCGTGCCTAGCCAGGATTCTAGAGATTGGCCTGATTCATTAAAATTTCTTTCATAATAAAAAAAATAGAAAGTATCTCACTCTTGGATGAGGGTGGGGTGGGGGGTGGGGGGCCCTCGGGGGAGCCACGAGAAAAAAATGTGATCCGTCGGGGGTCACGAGCTGAAAAAGGTTACGAAACACTGTTCTAGAGCAGTGATTCCCAACGTGGGCGTTAACGCCCCCTGGGGGACGATGGAATGTTCCGGGGGGGGGGCGGTAGAAGCTACGGGTTTAACATAGGATCCTATGGGTTAGATTGCGTTGGGGGGGAGGGGGCGATGGAAGAAAAAAAATTTCTGTAGAAGGGGGCGATGGGACAAAAAGGGTTGAAAAACTATGTTCTAGAGTTGGATAATTTCACAACCTGACTAGAAATCTCTACTTGCACAATCTCATCCATTCTCGAAAATCTTAGTAACAAATCTCATTGTTACGTATAGTGTTTATAGACATCCTATACAGCTCCCACATACTTCCGAACAGTATCTCTAACAATGGGCGACCTCGCAGCAAGGGATTGTCTCATTTTCTTCTTCAGGATGGAAGTTTCTAACGTGGCTGTAAACGTAACGTGTGTATAATACAGGATCCTGTGGGTTTGCAAAAGTTAATTTATTGCCGAAAATTAACTTTTGGCGGTGGCAAAAAATAATTTCTCAAGAAAAGTGGCGGTAGATTAGAAAGGATTCGGAAACAGCTTTTTGGAGAGAAATATATTTCCGACTTGGAGGGGCTGAAAGTTGCTGGTCGTCCCGTATATACGGGACTCAAGCGCGTTCGCACAGGAGAGAAGGCGCGTCCATTAATTATGGGGCAGGGCTCAGCTCTCTTACAAAATTCATTGGGTTGGGGCTTACATGGCGTCCGCTCCTAGCTTCCGGCGCCTACAGTCAGACTCCAAAATTCCGTGAAATATTGTCGTTATAACCAAGGTTGACTTTATCAAGCCTTTAAAATAAATAATATTACCAGATATGCATTGAAATACCATACGAGGAAATTAAAATTCTATTATGTGATCAGGGGTGATCATATTTTATCAGCAAATATAAGGGAAATTCAAGGAAACTCGAACCCAGGCCCTCTTGTGCAAGAGGGCCTGGGTTCGAGTCCCGGCGGAGACGTGATGACTTTTCTTTCCGAGCTCACCTCAGCATAATATCCGGAAAATAATTATTTCCTTGATATCTCCGGCTGAGAAAGAAGCCATCTATATCTCTATAAGGGAAATTGTTATCATGAACATATGAGACACCTCTAATTCCCGCCGAAATGATTAGATGTTTACTTTTCGAGAAGGTCTGTTTATTAGCAATAATCGGCAATTTCGCTGAAAATTGGCAACATTTTTTTCGGGATAATCTGCGCTTGTTATCCGAATTTCCCGAAATTGTCCCATTTAAATATTGTCACCTTGATTTTTTATGAAAATTCAAGCTTATGTACGTATATAGCAGCCTAGTTTTTTCTCCTCACTGTAATTCTCATATTTGAGAGGTTCCTGAAAACGTCAAACTCGATTATAAGGAAAATATTTCCCGGAATCTTCAATTTCGTTATAACCGAGTTTGTGACTGGATGGTGGAATCATCGGATATGCAAGGAACACGCTGTAAACAAACAAAGCAAATGTCGGCCTACCATGTAAGGGTACTAAACATATTTCATTCTATTAATGAAAACTTGGGAATTAATGAGAGATAATTTCGTAATCAATGAAAGACAAAGTTACAGATTTTATAAAAAGAAATATCTCCCGACTTTACGTGAAAATCTAGAATTTTGGGAAAGAGAGAGAAAATTTCAGAATCGTGGAAACTCTTAATTGTGATGATAGAAATAATTTCAGAATTGATGAAAATTAAAAATTTATGAAACTGTTCAGTAATTTTAGGTCCCTGTTCACAAAACGAGGTACCGCTTTAACGTGAAAATCTGGCTAATGCTACGCAGAGCTATCGCTATAATACGAGATATAACGGCTTACTTACTTAAGTATAACGACTGATTTCTCTACGTGAGGACTGCTATCCTGCAAAGTCGTAACGTATGCAATATACAGTCGGCCCCCCCGTATTCGCGGATTCCATGTTCGCGGTTTCCGTATTCGCGGGGTTTTTTTCCTTCTTGGAAATTTTTTTTGCAGCACTCAGAAATCATCATTGATGTGTTTTGTTTGCAAAACTTGAGTTGTGCATGTTTAGAATGGCTCGCTAATGGCATTATTGTCATCACTATAGCCGTGGCAACTCCCAAGAGAGAGAAACGGTCACCTCGGGTTGGATTAACCCCTTTGGCCACAATGTGCGCTAAAGGACACACCAATTCTACAGAGACAACTGAAGAGACATTGTCGCGTTAGCGAAACAAGTGGGCGGAGAATGGTTCAATGATGCAGATATAGAAGTCGAACCGCTAATTAATAGCAGTTTAGAGGTATTGATCGAAGAGCAATTAATGCAGTTGACTGCTCCTGAAACTGAAGCGGTACCAGATGAAGATGAAAAAGTAGAAGACAAGTTCACCATGAGTAACATAGCGGAAGTGCTTCGCACGCTCAAATCAGCAATAGATTGTTTTCATGGCGTAGATCCCTCTATGGTACGCTCTTCACATGTAGAAAAATTGGTAGAGGAAGCCTTGTGATCATATCCCAACATACTTGATGATACGAAGAAGAAACTGCAAATAGAAATCACAATGTTCTTTCAGAAAACATCGCCATCAATCTCGTTGTACCCTCTTTTACATTCCCTTATATCTCTGCGTTACCCTGCTCTTCTCATGCTGTTCAATAAACGAGATATACAAGAAAAAACCATGGTTTCGGTTATTCGCGGATTTCCCGTATTCGCGGTCACCCCTGGAACGTAACCCCCGCGAATACGGGGGGGGGGGGGCGACTGTACATTGTCATTTGGATTTTTAGTAATATTTAACGAATTCTGCAAAATAAATTTCTACGGACGACAATGGAGTAACACGTTTTAAAAAATATCAATGAATAAGCAGAATAAATCGAAAATCAAATGGATACATTCGAAAAATATTTTAATAAGTTCATATTTGACTTGATTTAATCTTCGACGATAATCATATTAGTAGATGATGATGATACTAAATACAATATACACTAAATACAAGACTTTGAAAGTATAGACCCTTATAATGAGCTTTTTTTGGGTGGGGAGGGGCGGTGTCCTCTATCGTGTTAGAATAACTTTTTCCGATTTTTTCAAATTTATGAATTTTTTAACGATTTATGTGTTTATGGGACACACTGTACATGAACGAAAAGATCAAAATTCTAGCCGCTATTCTCGAATGACGTTTAGATTTCGCGAGTGTAGATCATACTCATCGTTACACATTGCAATGTTGCGTGTAAAACATTGATAAATCTCTACGGGTAAGAAATACTAATCGGTGATATATTCGTGAAACATGATCGATCGTTTCAAAGTACGTATTAACAATACCTGTCAGAGAAACATCGCAGGCGGAACGACAGATACGATAATGTCACTACATCCAAATGTTTACTTTATGTCAACAATACTCGTGGATCACTGGCTTATTCTGGCTCGTTGACTCATTGTTGTTCGATGTTGGAAACTTGTTTACAAACATCTTGCTCAAGAACTCTTTAAAACCATTCACATCCTCGTGGGCACCGTCCTTGGCGCTTCCGACTTCCTCTTGGCCGCGGGAATCGCCCTTGCCTACCAACATGAAGATTTTATCCTTGATTGTGCAAACATCTCGGTCACTGGAGGTTTCCAACAAGGGCGTTCCTTTGAAATTAGGGATGCTTCTTGGCGTGCAATCGAACACCGTGCAAGTATTCTTCTTGCAATCGATTCCATAGCTTCCATGCACGAGGCAGGTGAGATGGAAAACCATCCCATCGAGGTTGATATTCGAGAAGTACATACCCGGAACTTCCGAAAAGTCCTTACTCCCACACCAGTCGATCAGTTCCTTGGCGCATTCCGCAGGGACCCCGGTTGCACTGGGGGTCGTCTCTGCAGCGTCATCTCCGAAGGACGAGTACAGATTCGCGATCACGAGCAATACGAGAAACGACAGGCTGCTACCGTTGGAAATGACACCCATAGCTGCACGTGCTAAACTCCGATTTGTTGAGACAGAGCTTAAAAGAATCGGACAGGCATCAGATGTCTTTGTGATCTCCGTGTACTTCTAAACTATTAAACGTGTAAGCTTAACTCCGCCATATAAAAACACACGGGGTAGGGTAATTATTGCATAAGCACGCGCGTGCTCGGGAATTGAATATATTTTGTCACACCTATCGGGACGCTTTGCAGTGACGCGAATCATCTCGTCAGGGTCGATGAAATGTTTTTCCACCTCTTTCTCCTTTCATTAATTATACTTTTTTATGCGACGCGACGTGACGCAGCATGGCACTGCATTATATTTTCCACTTCACGGGCAAATCGCCATTTTTATAAGGCTAGCGCCAAGTCCGTAGTTTCGATCCCAGAGATTGGCGAAAGATATTGGGTATTGGTTATTTACACCATGAACTGAGTTATTCGACAGAATTTTGTAGGGTCAACAGCGTCATCTGTATTATTCATGACTTGGTAGATTTGAACATCATCAGCATACATCAAGCAATTAGAATCTGCGTGATTTTCCAAATCGTTGATGAATAAAATAAAAAGCAAAGGGCCCAAAATGGACCCCTGAGGAAAGCCTGTAAGACAAGGATAACGGGAAGATTTAGCACCATTAAAACTTGCTTGTTGGTATCGACCTATGTGAGGTAGGATTCGAACCAGTTAGCAACGCATGCGACAACCTGTACTATCAGCCTTCAAAATGTCTTGTCGGCGAAGAACACTGTCTTACATTAGTGTAATAATCACCGGAGCCGAAATCAATTATAACATCATGAATTTCTAGTATGCGTTGAGCTTATACTAGCTTAAGCGTGCGAATGTGTGTGTGTGTGTGGATTTATTTTCATTTATTTATTTCTTCGAAAAATGTGGGAAATCCATTTTTACAAAAATTTATAATTTTAATTTTCCAATTATTTTCGACAACTATTAAAATGCCACTTTTACATCAGCCTGAACAAAGAATTATCACATTGAAAATGGCCGCCATACACATCCCCGATGCGTATCATCATTCAGATTTTCGTGTTACAGGCGGGAACTTGTTTTGTACCGCAATGATTACAATCATTTTGGCATTCATAATTTTTAGGAAGACTAATGGTTTCCTGTCAAACTCGATGTTATGCGTCCGACATGGCTAACCAGCCCCTATTTGTCAGAAATTCCAAGTTTTCTTCTCGTTCATGTTGTTATGGAGAATGGGAAAAATGGAAGGTGTAGTGTTATTATTTTTTGTGATTATCATTCTTCATATACACACACACACACGCAAATACTCCCTATTCATATGTGGCCCACACGTAAAAACAAACACTACACACAGTCACTAATTACTCTTATTAATTATTATGTGTTTCAGCGAGGCTGAAAATTGTATTATTTTTTATATATTTTAAAATTGTTAAATTTGTGGACATTTTCTCTGTTCCCCCATGCTCATGAGCGGCAAATAAAATCAAGAAATCGAATTCCAGATTTCTATCATGATCGTGTTTCGACATGAAACTTTGCTTGCTCTCCCTTCCCTAGTCCCTCCTCCTCTTCTCCCCCCCCCCCAGGGGTGAGTCACCATTTTCGCGCGCTTTCATCGAGAGGACATGACGTGGCTATCTGGTGACCCCTCCGCCTCCAATCGGAAGGCCGGAAAGTTGAAGGTCCAGAGAAGAGTTGACGAAGTCGAGGCTTCCTTTTTTTTTTGGGGACTGAGAGATGTTGAGGTAGGACGTGCACTCCTGAAGCTGCGTGGCCCCCTCGCCTGGCGTCCTGCCCACGACTGAAGAAAAGCTCCCATCCCTCAACCATCCGGGAGGAAGTTGCGAAAGCCGGTATCGCCATGGGTCAGCGACAGGGCCGTGGCCTTATTACCTGCCAAGATGCCGAGCTCCAGTTCCACATATTACCAATAAACGACTGAAAAGAGCGACACATCCCGACGAACGGTATTAGCCAGCCACCAGAACATCAGCATGGATCAACAACCAGTGCCGAGCTCTAGTTGTCTCCAGTGAAGACGGAAAATTCGACACTTCATCTATGAGCGACCTGTCAGCCACCACCATGGATCCGTCCGTATCGCTCCAGTGAGTGACACCTGCCTTCCGTCTTCCTGAGACCATTCGCATTCCACCCGAGAATGAGCTCCTCCGAGGGACAGTTCGGTAAAGTACTCTAAATTTACCTATCTTTCGGATACTCCCCCCCCCCCCACCCTTTTTGTTGGCTCCGTCATCTGACGATAATGTCCAAAATCCTGGATTTTTCGCCCAGGGATGCCGCCGGTCGCGGTGTGTTCATGTACAGCAATTAATATCTCTTTGTAATATTCATATTATTCGTTCCATAAGGAGCCCCTAGAACCAATGTTTCATTTTTTAAAAATTAAATTCGTAATTTTTGAAATGTTGTCTTGCTTGATTCACTGTATCCTGTCATCTGTTGAGATAGCCTTTCTTTTTTGGTAATAATATAATCTCAAAAACTATAAAAGAACCTGGGTGGTTATTCACCTCTTTCCCCCTCTTATCACGGCATTCCTCTATTTAAATTTGGTAATGGTAAACTTAAATATCTAAATAAACTATATAACAACGTTCTTTTTTTAATTTATTAGTAAGATTGTCGTCAAAGCTAAAACTGATTAAAATGTGATGTATTTCGGAAAGTTTTTTTTTAAATTTGCAATTAAACCTCGTTAGTGCGTCACCCGGATAACACGTCACTCGCATTTGCGGGGCTCCCGGAGCATGGATATTATATACTGGTCATTCAAGTTGACATTAATGAAAACATGACATCGATTAAAATATAAACTACGGGAAGCTGAAAAATATACAGTCAAACCTCGTTAGAGCGTCACCAGGTTAACACGTTACTCCGCTTACCGGGTCACTTTTTTGGAAGTCCCAATTGTCCTCAGGCAGGAATTGGTACAGCTATGTCTTACTCCGTTTAACGAGTCACCCCGCTTACTAAGTCATATTTTTGCTCTCATTAACGAGGTTTGACTGTATTCGTTGAATAATGATTTTTTTTTCCTAAGTTGTTAATTTTTCCCCTACAAATGTGTTTTTATAGTAGTTCATGCGAATTAATATCACAAAATTGGTATCTACGTAATTTAGATTGCGAGATTATGTATCTAGATATCACCCATTCATTATACAACCTCCGACAATAAAGTTCGGTGAATAGTCCTGTAACGTTAACGTAGATGAAATGTTAACGAAAGTTACCTTACTGTCCTTCAAAATAGTCACCTCCCATTACTATGCACAGCCGAGATCTCCTATACATGTCCTGCAAACAAGTCTTCTTTTTCGATGGAGTTCAAAAGCCTCGTCACCTTTCGTTGGATGTCAGGAATATCGTCAAATCTCCTTCCTTTCAAAGCGAGTTTGAGTCGTGGGAATAGGAAGAAGTCTGGAGGATTGAGATCTGGCGAGTATGGTGGATGTTCAATTTGCACCATCCCCCTTTTTTGCCAGGAACTGTTTGACCATATTGGCTGTGTGAGGGCGAGCATTGTCGTGAACAAGAAACCATGAACCTTGTTGTGCGTACTGAGGTCGTACCCCGCTTAGACGTTCCATGAAACGGGTCAAAATTTCAATGTACCTTGCAACATTCGTCGTCGTTCCCTCAGGTAGAAATTCCTTGTGGATTTTCCTGTTCTCAGTTAAGAACCAACGCACTAAACAAGCACTTTGTAAAACAAGTCTTTCACGGAACACAAACGACGCTAAACTGAACAACGTTGGCGGCAGATGGTCAACACCTGCCGCTACGCATGTGCAGCGTTTTGCTTCGCCAGTGTTGCCAGATCGGCCGTTCTGACTTCATTCACCGAACTTTATTGTCAGAGGTTGTATTACTGTTACACATAGGGTGACAATACGTCCCGTATTTCCCGGGACAGTCCCGGTATTTTCTCTTTTTTTGGCCGTCCCGACTTTTTGGTAAAAGTGTCCCGGTTTTTCCCGTATTTCACACGAAGCCTACTTGAATTTTTATTCTTTATTAAAAACGAAGATTTAAATTATTTTTCAACTCAAATTATTTTATGATAGTTGCAACTATATATGGGATATTAATCTCCCACATTTGCCTTGATAAACGTTTTTTTACCGTGGAATACATTTTAATCCACTGCAATTTGCAGTAATGCATCATTTCCCGCCATTGTGATTTTTCCGTAATTTCTACAATATTTGGCTACTTTGTTTGGTTTTGGCATCGTTTTTGGCGATAATTGGCGAAGTCCCGTATTTTCCGTATTTCTCTCGAGGAAATATGGTCAGCCTTCTGTTACACGAACCCATATCGTTTCTTCAAATTTAGTTAAATGTTTAATTTTCGTGAGCGCCCTCTAGGGGCTAGTCAATTCCCAGAAAAAGCCATCCAGGCATCTTTAATTAAGTCGTTGCTCGCAAGCACTACGGTGATCCCCTGAAGCACCCAGACTTTTGCTTTTATAAGCAATAATATCGATTAGTTTAAATCAATTATTATTATAATTATATTATTATAATTATTATGTCGATGGTTTTCTTTTGATGATGGTCCACAGGCAGTGGTCGCGAATAGAAGAAGGTCGAAGAACTATGTCCGTATCTGACCGACATCATCTACAGCGGAAGGCCTCTGCGAAAAGTTCGTGACGTCACTGAAGAAAGCTATCTCACGTTTAGCCATTGGATATAGCAGGCCGACGCATGCGCCATCTTTATCTTTTTTTTGTAGTATATCCAATGGCTGTAGGTGAGATGACCTCCAGTGACGTCGCGGAGGCCTTCTGCTATAAATGGTGTTGGTCTGACACGTGAAAGTCAGACAAGTGGTTAAAGCGGCACCTTGTCTTGGCCACAACAATGATTATAATAATTCCCACATTAATTTTCTTAGAAAGACGAGTGGTTCTCCATGTAATTTCATATCATGCGCCTGACATAACCAGCACCTATTAATCAGAAATTCCAAGTTTTATTTTCTTTCATGTTCATGTGCTGTCAGTGAAATTGATAAACTTTTGAAGTCGGTTTTTAGCGTCATCTATTGGTGTAATTATCGTCAAATCTGAATCGAATAAAATGTGACACGAATTGACTACTTTCGAATTTATACATTGATTTTTGGTTTAGTTTTCTAACTTCTGGGGTTTTTTGCGACACGACTTCCATGTGATGTTTTTTCCCCCATTCCACTTGGAATAGATGTTGCTAGCTGCAGATTGTGTGACCTGCTTCTGTGAACTGTGATGACATTTGCCTGCTTATAGCCAGATCATGACTTTTAACCAATTTGACCAGTTCTTTTTACATACACGACACATTCATGCAAACACATATCTATCTACAAACATGAACGCATTTTCTTCTTCACAGGCCTTCTTGGCCAATTTTATGCCGGCAGTTGGCCCTCGCTGGCTGGGAATCGGCTCAAAGTTCAATTCTGGTCTGGTCTGGTGTAAGAACAGCAATTCTCAAGTTGGGAATGCAGCCGTTTTATATCTCAGATGCGTACCATTAATCAGATTTTCATGTTAAAGCGGCATCTCGTTTCGAACGAGGATCTAAAATTATTGAACAGTGTCATAAATTTTGAATTTTCATCAATTCTGAAATTATTTCTATCATCGATTAGGAGTTTCCGCGATTCTGAAATTTTGTCTTTCCCAAAATTTCAGATTTCAGTCTGGAAAAAAAATTTTATTAATATTCTGTAATTTTGTCTTTCATTGATTACGAAATTATTTCTTTGATCAAGGTGATCAATCAAGGTGAGTTAGGGGACCGATGTTTTAGTGGGAAATTCGGAAAACATGCACGGACTATCCCAACTTCTCAACAAAAAATGTTGCCAATGTTTAGAGAAACTGCCGATTATTGCTAACAAACAGAACTTGTCGGAAAATAAACACCAATTAGAGCTACGAGTGAGATTTAAAAAGAGGCAATTAAGGGAATACAAAAACAAATAACGTTTCGCCAACGCCAGATGTTCCTCTCACAAGTGCAGCAAAAATAATTATAGTAGCATTATTACACGCAGAGTGTTGGTTGTTCTTGCATCCACAATTCAGTCCAGACACGACACGCGTCGGTTTCCAAAATGACAAACACTTGGAGGAAGATCGACGAATGATTCACCTCTTCAATTAGTATATGCATCAGAACAGACATATTTCGAGGATAAGAATACGCATTTGATAGGATTACCCGGATGTGCGGTAAATTCACCGAGGGAAAAATCACCGCTGTTAAAATTCACCCACAACAGTTCATCGCCAGTGAGTGATTGAGCAAGTGAACGAGTGAACAAGCGAAGTTGGTGAATAACGGCAACGCCAGATGTTAAGCTAGTGAGGGTCGTATTCACTGGCACGCGGTTTAAACTATAGTCACAATTTTTTCATAAGAGATCGACACGGATTGGTTAAATTCAGGTTTTTAACCAATCTATCTTTATCTCTTATCCAAAAATTGTGACTACAGTTTAAACCGTGCCGGTGAATACGGCCCTGTGTGGCTCATTTACTGACCTGTTCTTTTCCGTATTCTTCTCGAGGAAATATGGTCAGCCTATTTTAAGTACAGTGAATTCTCTCTTTTGCGGACACCGACGGGACAAAGATACTCGTCCGTAAAAGAGGGTTGACTGTAAATCAGGGGTTTGAAAAAAATGCATACTTTTATCATACAAGGGGAAGTTATTATTTGGCCGTAAAAGATGGATGACAGCATCTGGGGGGGGGGGGGGGGGGGTGTCCGTTAGGGTGGGGGGGGGGTCTACTTATTACACTTTTAGGTTTTTTTGGCATATTTTCGGGTTTTTATAGGGCATAAATGCATTTTCTATAAAACATATTCAGTCGGTTTTTACGTCATAAAATTCTAACCCTAATTATGAGTATTTACGGAAAGTCGAATTCCAACAGAGGGCTTTCCTACCAACGCAAGGGGCCGTTGATTCCTGATGCGTTTCTACATATATCGAGTCAATTTGGACCGCAAAAGCATGAGACATCAAATCGGTTTCGTCAATCTCTCCGCTATCCATATAAAGGGGGTTTTTTTAACAGCTGGCTGCTGCGAAGATATATTTTGGAAAGAGAGAAAATTAAACTGCCCATGTGGGGAATCGAACCCACGTCCTTTCACTTTCCGGATCAACCCACTAGACTACAGAGGCAACGAATATCTTTCCTTGGAGCTCGTGTGCACTCACCTTTGGCCTGAATTGCGTCAGACCGCCCGTCCGTCTAATTAATCAAAGGGGAAATCAAGAAAATTTAACAGATCGACCCTGATGACACCGGAGGTAGTCCCAATTTATTTGCTAAAATGCATTCTATTTCCAAGCACGCACGCAATAGTTACGCAGTTGGTTATTATTTCTGTACTTTAGCCCGAACCACGTGACCTTAACACTGCGTAAACACGATTCAGCAAAAAAAATTGCATAATTGCTACTTAAAATTGCACAAATATTTCGCTTTCGAATGTGAATAACAGCAGGCAATAAATAAGCATCGCTACACGTGGAACGTCATTCTCGTCTCTGATTCTGGTTGAGGAACGGGACGCTTCATGTGACGTCTTTCCCTGCTAGGCGTGGGCGGAAATACGCCCCCCCCCCCCAGCGTCAAAGGTGAAGTTGACTGATCTAATGTATATATGCATATATGAATTGGCATCATCATCATCGTGCCCCCCCCCCCAGACTTCCGAGTCTATCTCCGCCTATGCCGCTAGGAGACTATAAATTCATCCATAGACATCCTCCACACTTACACTATATGTATATTGTCTTTTGTTGCATTTCATTTCGTTTTCATTTCTGAATCACCCACTAACATTTGTTATATCGCTATTGGACAATTTGCATGAGCCGTAAAGCCGGGTTTTCCTATGAGTAAAATTTCTGAGCAGTGTGCAGCGTGAAAACGCTGATTGGTTAAAAACCAGGAATTCAGGTTTTTTGACCAATCACAGTTCTCACGCTGGACGCGCAGCAGAAAGCCTGCTTAAGGCAAAGGCGATCGAATTTAGGTCAGAAAGTTAATTCTCTCTGAAAATCTGAGTTTCTGAACTTTTTCTATCTCCCCACCTCTTCTACAAAAATATAGCGATTTTCACATGCGGCACAGTTTCAGAGCACATAAAGGTGCACCCCCCCCCCCCCCCCCCAGTGCAGTTCTGCATCACTCAAGTTACCCGTGGCACATTCCCAGACTACTTAGTGGTTCGAGACATAATCACGGTTCATTTGACTGACACGCTGCGCAGTTCCAGAGCATTTAGGCGGCCCGCGACACATTTCCAGATCACGTGAAGAATCCTCGATATATTTAGAGATCACTGAAGTAGCTGTAAAAGATTTAATCGATTGGTGCCGAGGTGAGGACTTCAGCATTAGACCGTGCCGTGTCCAGGATCTCGTCTACCAGGGTACCAAGCCGATGTACTCTGTCATCAGCCCAATTTCTGGGTCCAGGGGCAACACCCCCTTAGGAAGGAAACCCCCTTCTTTAGGGGGTGTTGCCAGGGGAGTCGAGTGTAACATCGAGCGATCGAGTTGGTTCAGCTGCCGTCCCGATAACTCGCTGATTTTCAATGGGAAGCCCCTGTTCCCGAATGAAAAGGACCGCGAGGAACGCCCATTTCAATGCACGACCAGAAGGTGCAGGAGGAGAATTTCAGAGTAGGCATGAAGAATTTCAGGTCCAACATGGATAATTTCCAGCACCAGATGAACAATTGGTCTCAGCGGATGAGTCGGATGTTCAGCAATGGTTTCCCGTTCAACATGTACTAAAGATTTGAATTGTTTCCGGTTGTTTGTAGAGATGGACTAGACTAGGTACTGGATAGTGATTATGACATGGCTTGATCGTTATCGTGTAATATGTTACGAATATTACACGTTTAGCTTTCATGCCTATACCGAGTACATTTCATTTGAGTGTTTCTTGTTTTTATATTTTGAATTTTCAGCCAAGTAAACATGCCGGCAACATGGATTCAACCCTCTCTACTGAAGTAAGTTCCGAAGCATCATAATTATTCGTCTGCTGTTAAGTTTTCTGACAAAATTGCAGAATTAATGGAAATGAAAATGTCAGAAGTAATGAAAGTAGAATTTTCCGAATTGATGAAACTAAAAGTTTAAGAATTAATGGAATTGAAAAAAAAAAAAAAGGAAAATACTTTGTGTGTGTATTAATATAATTGGAATATAAATAAGAATAATTATTTCGAAATTAATGAAAACAATCATTAATGAAGGAAACATTTTTTCATAATTAGTAATCGTTCTATTAACGAAGGAAATAATTGCAGAATAAATAAAACTAAAATTTTCAGAATGAGTGAAATTAAACAATGTATATATATATTTTCAGAATTAATAATCGGTCCATTAATGAAGAAAATATGTTCTCAGATTTATTAATAGAGCTATTAATAAGATAAATAATTTCTTATAATGTAAATGGTACATCTAATTCCAGAATAAAAGGAAAAATTTCAGAGTCAATGAGTTTAAGAAACATATATGTTGTCAGATTTATCAATAACCGGTCTATTAATGACAAAAATATTTTCATAATTACTGATATTCATAATTAGAGAAAAAGGTATTTTCTCAGAAATGAAACCAGTTTGCTAATGATAAGAGATAATTACAGAATTAACGAAACACTGATAATTTCAGAATCAATAAATTACTTTGCTCAGACTTGACAAAAATTCAGAATTAATACCAGAAAGAATTTCAGAGAAAATAAAACTTTTCAAAATTGTTGACATAAATAAGTTTAAACAATTGAAATCCGAAAAAAATTTAGTTTTATAATTAATGAAAATATAAAAACTATTCAGTTTTTCATAATTGATGAAAATCCAAAATTAATGAAAATTTTCAATAATTTGGGGCCCTGTTTAATAATTTCCTGCTGGCCCAATGGTGAATACGTTACTTGGTCCAGGATGGGACCTAGGAACCCTAAAGTGGTATGATTTAGAAAGATCAGTGTTGGCGCGGCTCATCTCTCTCTTGTAAATGAGTTATGGTAATTCAATTCTGAAATAACTGCAAAAAAAAATTGTTGTAGCCATTTATGACATATTGAACCTTCATTCGTATATCGAGGTGCCGTAGATGAGATGATAACAGCTCATACTCCATCATCGCACAGCCAATTAAATGCAGTAGCGTATTGATGACGTTGTTAATGTAGATGAGTGTCATCTCACGCCATCTAGACGATGCTGAAATTGTTTAAATACAACGATTTTGCTGGAATTATTACCATTTCCAGCTTTTAAAAAAGACGTGAAATAAAGTGTCACAATTGAAATTTACTCGACAAAAAAAACCACATTTTTTTCTAAAAACTAAAAATCGGCATTTTAATCTATAAATTCGATCACTATTCAAATTACAACACAATTTCCTTAATATTTTTGCCCTTGAGGTTATCATACTACTACATGGCGATCTATCTATACAACAACACAGCATTTTAAATTTCACAAAACTCACATGCTGAAAAAATAGAAAATATTCAAGCTAAAAAATGACTCGAAAGAAATTTATGTTTTACAAGCGGAGATCATGATTTTCGATGCATATCATCGTGTTGTCATGTGAAACATTAATGCATTTTTATGGACGGAGAAATTCTAGCCCATGATATCATAACATGACTGAATAAATGAATTAATATTAAGCATGATTGATCTCTTCAAAGTTATGAACAATACCTGTTAGAGAGGCATCGCAGACAGAATGACAAACACGGAAATGTCTTTACATACGAATGTTAGGTTATGCTCATCGTAATCAATCTTTGTTGTCAAACATATGGTTCATGTCTTTCTAGAAGTCCTCCATCTGTTTCTTGTCCACCTAGTTGCCGAAGTCTACGGTACCGATCATGGTCAATATTTTAGTCTTGGCAATGCAAACCTCTGGGTCCTTGGTGCATGTCGACAAGGTTTTCCCCTTAAAAATCGCTTCGTTTTTCACCGAGCAAATGAACCACGTGCAGGTGTCCTTCTTGCACACCTGCATGTTATAGTAAAATTCTTCCCATTGATTTCTAGCTGATGCATGACGAGAGCTCCGTCACTTGGGTTATCAACTTTCTTAATGCACCAGTCGATCAGTTCCTTGGCACATTTTCCAGGGTCCTCTCCGAAAGACGAGTAGATATTTGCGATCACGAGCAATACAAGGATAGACAGGCTGCTGCTGTTGTGGGCGATACCCATAGCTGCACAGGATAAAGTCCGACTCGTTGAGACAGAGCTGAAGAAAATCCAAAAATTTCGATCAGGCTCGACGTTAAGGAAAAGCTATCAGACTGGCATCAAGTGTCGATATGATCTCCATATACCTGGAAACCATCCGATTTATAATCTTAGGTCCAACCTATGAAAGCAGTTACAGTGTTAATGTCACACGTGGTTCAGGTTGAATTAAAAAAATGATAACCACCTGCGTGTAACTATTGCGCGACTACATAACAACACGCGTGCTTGGGAATGAAATGTTTTTTGTCAAACTGATCGTGACTCCCTCTGGTGCTCAAAGTTAATGTAATAATTCTTTCGTCTTCTTTCATTAATTACAATAGTTTATGCGACGCGACGCGCTACATTTTATTTTAAAGATGATACGAAATTCAATGTTAGCAATACGGCCTCGTCTGCGATTTCACAAAATCACTTTCCGGTAACATGACGTACGACGTAACTAATGATTATTAAACCACTGTTGTATGCAAGACACGTCGTATCCTAACACTTTATGAATTCGAAGGTTTTTTACAGCTTTCTGATGCGAAGGTGTATTTAGAAAAGAGAGGAATAGAACCTACGACCCCTTACATTTGCGGGTAGCGCCCTAGACTACAAAGGCAACGCATATCTCAATGTTTCCTTAGAGCTCTTGTGCACTGAACGCGTTAGACATGAATGGTCTTCCTGTTGACTTTCCTCATGACATCATTCCGGATGTCGTACAAAGTATGTGCAAGCCCCACACTTTACTTATTAATCAGCAACCGCTCATAAACGCCACACGCCTCACGTTTTCCAGAAAATAAAGCCCGGTTTTATATTAATTTTTTCTGGAAAAAGATGCTTCGGGACATATTTTCGGGTGATGTCCTAAATCTGATGTACACAAATGTACATTTATTATCGGTTTCTACGAATTCCGGCTTGAACTTTTTACGACTCCATTTCCTGTAGAACCATTGGCCCGAATCTAATGTCCAGCAATAGAAGTATTCTAAAATAGAACACTTCTTTTCCATGTAGCCTGCTGGTAGTGCTTCGGTAAAACAGCTATCAGACTTCACCCAAGTCACGACCTGGGCGTCTTGCAGCGTAGGACTGATGAAGTTTCCACGAGGATTTCTCTCCGTTCTATTTTCGATGTACTAATTCATTTCCATGCATAAATGACCCCTTGAATCACAGCCGTATTAACGTCAAGACGATGCCCTCTGGCATAGTAATATTCTGGAGCCTCAACCTGACTAGAAGTCAAGTCACTACGTGCCAATTCTCATCCTCTCTTGAAAATCTTAGTAACAAATCTCATTGTCACAGGTACAGACATCCTATAACTCCAGGATAATTTTTACACTTCAGAGCAGTATTTTTTACAATGCGCGATCTCGAACCCGTGGAGGGATTTTCCCATTTTCTTGTTCAGGGTGGAAGTTTCGTGACGTCACTGAAGAAAGCTATCTCAATTTAAGCCATTGGATATAGCAGGCCGACGCATGCGCCATCTTTATCCATTTTATTTTTTTTTTTTTGTAGTATATCCAATGGCTGTAAGTGAGACTAAAAGTCAGATGAGACGACCTCCTCCGGTGACGTCACGAGCTTCGCACGGAACCCTTCTGCTATAAATGGTGTCGGTATGGCACGTGCAAGTCAAGAAAGTGGTTAAAGCGGCATCTCGTTTTGCACTGGTGCTTCTCCATGTAATTTGATATCACATTGATAAACTGAAACACAGTTAGTACCCTCACTCAGTATGTCGTCATTTGATTTGTTTCCAATGCTTCCAGGCATATCCGGTGCTTCCACATACATTCATGAATTCGGTTATAACGACATTGAAGATTCGGTGAAATATTTTTTTCCCTTATAACCGACGATGACGTTTTCAGGAATCTTTCAAATATGGAAATTATAATCAGGAGCAAAAAATTAGGCTACTATACAAAAAGTTAAATTTTCATAGCAATCAAGGTGAGTTAGGTGACCCATGTTTTAGTGAGAAATTCGGATAACAAGCACGGACTATCGCAATTTCTCACCAAAAAAATGTTGCTGAGCGAAATTGCCGATTGTTGCTAACAACAAACGGACCTTGTCGAAACATAAACATCAATTACAGCTACGAGTGAGATTTAAAAAGAGGCAATTAAAAGAATACAAAAACAAACAATGTTTCGCTAACGCCCTCACAAGTGCAGAAAAATAATAATAGCATTATTTGACACGCAGAGTGTTTGTTGTTCTTGCATCCACAATTCAGTCCAGACGCGACACGCGTCGGCTTCCACGTGTTTCCAAAATGACAAAGAAACACTTGGAGGAAGATCGACGAATGATTCATAACGCAATTAGGATATGCATCAGAACAGCCATATTTCGAACATAAGAAAACGCATCTGATAAGATTACCCGGATGTGCGCTAAATTTCCACCGACGGAAAAATCGCCACTGTTAAAATTCACCCACAACAGTTCATCGCCAGTGAGTGATTGAGCGAGTGAGCAAGCGAAGTTGGTGAATAACGGCAACGCCAGATGTTAAGCTAGTGAATGACCTTTATGTGGGTGAGCGACTTACTTGCTGACCGGTTCTTTCACTTGCTGCTTCACATATTCACTCGCTTTCCCTCCAAATCACTTGCTTATTCATTTACTCACATACTCACTAGTCATCTTTTGATCAATCACTCGCTTCTTACTAACTCACTCACCATGTCGCTGATTGTCGGTGGATTTTCTTTCCGGTTAGAGCTCCTCGAAACCCCCAGGCAGGATAATCCGCCATTTTTGTGCGAGGTATGCTGTGAATATTATCGCTACAACCAACAGCTGTCTCCTTTGCCGGTTTTTATCGATTTGACATCACTTCGAATGTCATGTTCACTGAACATGAAGCCGTGTTCAATATTTTTTTTTTGCCCTAAATACATTTTGGTTCACAAATAATATTTTGCAGCACTTTATTCATCACCAAGGATATTGTTTCTAAGTTGTATTTGGCTATTTCCAGACGATTGTCTAAGCATTTGGCGAGAATTAGGGGTGCCTCATGTTTTTGATCAGAATTTCCCACATTTTTTGTTAATGAAATATGGTCACCCCGTATCATAATGGGATTTTAAATCCATGTGGGGTATTTGAATGCATCTGGTTATATTTTTTTTATTTTAAAGGCTTGATAAAGTCAACCTTGGTCGTAACGACAATATATCACCGAATTTTCGATGCCGTTATAACCGATTTTGTGTTTACCATAGGCACCGAAACCTAGGGGGGTTGAGGCGATTTGAGCCACCCTCCATCCCCGAATAATTAATTCATATGTAGTGCACCTTTCCTTCCCCTGCGTACTCACTTGAGTCCCGTATATACCGGACGACCAGCAACTTTCATGCGGCTCTGGTAATTACACATATTTTCACTCTGGAAAGTTCGATAACATTTTTCACTTTACATGTTTACGAAAACGAACTTCAGAGAAACATTTACCATAAATAAATAAATAGGGTAGGCTGTGTGTGTCATAGACGCGGCTCCAAGTTTAGACGTGACTACGTTATTTGTGCCTTAAATCGCGTGGTAGGTACCGACTTAATGAAATGGGTATCATTAGACTTGATTTATACTTATGTGCAATATACACTGCATCAGACGATACCATTGGCTTTTTCTTTCATTACGAACCTCCCCGGATATTGCGGGAAAACAATGAATGTCGATGGACTATGCGAAATTTAACACTTCATTACAAAAATATATATTCACAGATTTATTAATCGGTCTATTAATAAAATAAATAATTCCATAATTACTCAAATTCATAATCGGAGAAAAATATATTTTCTCAGAAATGATAACCAGTTTGTTAATGAAAGAAATAACTTCAGAATGTCGACAAAATAAATAATTCTACAATTAACGAGAAATAATTTTGGAATAAAATAAAATACATAATTATACGAATAATTATAATATAATAACAGTAAAATAATAATAAGGAGAAATAATTTTAGAATCAATTAATTAATTTGTTCAGAATTAATAAATAAAATATTTTTTTCAGACTTTACAGAAATTCAGAATTAATAACAGAAATTTTACAGATTTGAAGGGTAAAATTTACCCTTCACTCAGTCCAGTTAAAAAGTCAAATATCTCGGCTGCAGTGTGGACAAAACTCTATCCTATACATATCACATCAAAAATGCACGTAACAAGGCTAACAATATTATGGGTGCATGCACTCAATAAAATTACCTTCCCTGAGGCAAAACTTCCCATGAAAAATAAAACCTTACTTTTTAAGTCAATTCTTCGCCCAACATTAATTCATGCTTCACCAGCATGGGCACATACATGTAAGCAAAAATAATACCAAAATCCTTCAACGTGGACAGAATAGAATTTTTTAGGAGATTCGTGGGAGCACCATGGTTCGTAAGAAATGAAGATATTCGAAAGGACCTTGGAATTCCACACATATTTTCATACATCAAAGAACTCAACAGGAATCGATTCGACAACGTGGCAAATTCTGAACACCAACATATACGTGACATTGTCGATTACCACTGTGGCCCGACTCCACGTATTTCAGCAAGGAAAAAGGCCTATCGTGGACCTTTGGATAATAATATCGTGGATAATACTTGTGTAGGCCTATATAATACTGATAATTTGGCACCTATTTATCTTTTTGCATATTTACTCACTCCTCTAATTCTTCTTTTTATATAACTCTTTCGATACATGTTCTTGGCACCTATTTTATTCTACATTTATCTCTTATCTTGGCACCTATTTGTTCGTATTTAACCGCATTTTTATCTTGGCACCTATTTGTTCGTATTTAACCGCATTTTTATCTTGGCACCTATTTGTTCGTATTTAACCGCATTTATATCAAAACTCATGAAAATCTGCACTCTGGCGAACTGAGCTGGTCTGATGTGTATTTGTGTGACCTGCTATATCTTTGTGAGCATCTAATTGCATGAAAATTTGTTGAATGGTGATGGTGGACTGTTTAAGTTAATCTTTTTGAACTTCTCTATTGTTGCTTTGACAGAGCTCGCTATAAAGATCGCATGCGCATGTACTTGACCACTGTTCATTTGCTATTGTATGGTAATCTGTTCTCTCCTTAGAAAGGAAGTGTCGTGACGGCATTTCATACGACTTAATCCCCGGGCAAAAAATTTCTTTAGCAATGACCGACCATTTCTCCCAATTTTGTCAATTTTTCCTCTTCTTTTATACACAAAACACACACTCACAGGCTAACACAACAATTTTCCCTTCTTCATAGGCAGTGCCGTCTTAACGCATGGACCCAACCGGTCACCTCAGGAGAAGAGGGGCCTCACAAAGATGAGAATTAGTTCAAATTTTGGAGAATTTGCCTGGTAGGGCCTCAGAAAAATCCCTTGGCCCGGGGGCCCATGATGCTCTTAAGACTGCCCTGTTCACAGGCCCTTCAAGGCCCGTTTGTAATCCCACAGTCAGCCCACACGGAGCTGGAATGGGGATAAAACTTTGATTCTGGTCTGGTTATATATGTATAAATTATAATCGTAAAATTTTATAAATAAGGAAAAATGTATATATACAGTCAAACCTCGTTAGTGCGTCACCCGGTTAATACGTCACTCCGCTTACCCGATCACTTTTTTGGAAGTTCCAATTTTCCTCAAGCAGGAATTGGTACAGCTATGGCTTACTCCGTTTAACGAGTCACTCCGCATATCAAGTCATATTTTTGCTCTCCCAAGAGTGACTTATTAACGAGGTTTGACTGTATTATATATATATAATATAAAAATAAATAAATATGAGAAGCTATCGAAACAAGACACAGCAGACATGGTTATGCCGAGATTGTCGTGATGCAGCGCCATCTGTGAGTTATTATATTTTTTAAGGAAAATCATATTAGAGAAAAGATTAAAGAACTACTACGTTGAGACACTGCAATTGCAAGTTGTTGCAGTGTGACAGCTACGGCGCTCTTTGTGGTGAACACAAAAAGCGATGAGGACGGCTTTGACGGTCAAGGTTATAAGTAATAAGAAATGGGCACGCTATTTTTCCATTACAATTTTACTGGAAATGCGGGACGGCCGTCCATGGGACCTGCACCATGAGACCAGGAAAAAGGTCCTATGTGAATTGTTATGTATTTCGACAATAGGTAAATTGCTAACATATCCGTAGGGTATTTAGCCGAATATGTGTCCGCGGGGAACGTAGTGAATGTGTCGATGATCCATCACCCAATGGCAATGTTGTAAATATGACTGACTCAAAGCGGGACCGACAGATGGCAGCACGAGCTTGATGTCGGAGGAGCATGTTGTGTTGTACGAGATAGTTAGGGATACGTAGGCTGACCATATTTCCTCGAGAACAATACGGGACATTGGGATTCCAAATACGGGACATCGCCAAAAACGACGCCAAAACCACACAAAGTTGCCAAATATTGTTGAAATTACAAATACATCACAATGGCGGGAAATGATGCATTACTGCAAATTGCAGTGGATTAAAATGTATTCCACGAAAAAAAAAACGTTCACCAAGGCAAATGTGGGAGATTAGTATTCTCATGTATAGATGTAATTATCATAAAATAATTTATGAGTTGAAAAATAATGTCAATCTTTGACTTCAATAAAGAATAAAAATTCAACTAGGCTTCGTGTAAAATACGGGAAAAACCGGGACACTTTTGCCGAAAAGTCGGGACGGCCAAAAAAACAGAAAATACCGGGACTGTCCCGGGAAATACGGGACGTATGGTCACCCTAGAGATACGTAAATTTCGTGTTTACGAAATAACCGCGATAAATGTGACATTTACGAAATAAATGCGAAATTTGCCAACTTTGAGGAATAAATGCTGGAATTTGATTTTTTACTACTTTTTCGCGAAATCTAGGTAATTTACACTTTTTGAAGTGGAAAAGTAATTTTGCTCAGTACTTGCGAGCGTGCTTGAAAAAGGGGAAACCACAAGCATCTCTTCTTTCCCCTTTGATGTTGTGTTAGATGTAAATACAGTCGAGTTCGGTTATACACATAGCCCCTAGGTGATTCGAGAAGTGTATGTAATAACCGACGTGCATGTCAGAAGGGAGGTGTGGAAAATAGATTACGTAGCAATGACCCATATGCATTATTGAGATTGTCGTGGAAAAAATAAACTTATACCTCACATAATTGAAATATAATATAGCATGAATATTATAGTCTTTGATTGGTATCTGAAAATTTTGGAAATTTAGTTAGAATACGAGATAATATATATAAATATACAACAACGTGTAGATATTTTTTGAAATATTAATGAGGGAAAGAGAGAGATTTTTTGAGTTTATGCTAATGGGTTTACCTTTGAAGTTGACGGTATTGTACAGTTAAAAAACTACAGAAAAAATAATCCCACTGATGTTTATGAATTCACCAATCGATAATAATACACTTGAATTAGCCACCAGTACTCCACCAATCTCAACTTGAACTGAGACCACCAATAAAAGGATCACAAAGTTATAAAAACAAGTAAAAATTCCATAATTCCGATAAGCATAGACGCGATACAGTTCTGCACAGCAAGACAGCATTTTATTAAATGTCAAAAAATTTTATTGCCAAAATAGTTACATTTATTATCGACAGGTAGCACTAAACTTTGCTAATTATAATTATTCAGTGCTATCTGTTGGTTAGGAAGTGTATCTATTCCATCATTTTTTTCCAATCATTTTTTAGAATGGATAAAAATTTACTTCTAAAATCGATACCTCATTTTTACAATATGTACAGTGTGGGCAAAAAGTCCGTACAAACTTTAAAAATGAAATAAACTGGAGGAAAAAAACCGAAATAAATACGGTTTTTCAGAGTGTGTTGATGCATCGCATAGGTCGCGGCAATATTTTTACGACGGGGGGGGGGGGAAATCAAGCACTGCCGATAGATGGCGTTGGTACGAGTGACTTCGGTGAAAATATGCAAATGAGACGGTCATAAGAACTTGCGCTCCTAATCCACAAACAGTTCACCGTTGTAAATCGTGTATGTGGACCTGCTGCACTCTGCCGTTGTTGGATTTGTGGCTCGCCTGCAATGTGTTATTCCCTGTGGTGACGGAACCCAGACTGCTGTAATAAACGATTTGGGGGCATTCTGTTCGTTATTTGCGTATCTTATCTTTGACTTGTGTACGTCAGTGCCACCTATCGGCTGTTTTGAGGTTTTTTCCTGTCTTAGAAAAAATTCCCGTGGCCTAGCGATACTAACCCTGCAAACCGTTTTTTATTTCGGTTATTTTTCCGGTTTTTATTCATTTTTAAAGTTTCCACGGACTTTACTCCACCCTGTATCTTCACATTTCTTATTTTGCATAACCTATGAAAATATTATACCTGGTCGGGGCATGGTTCTTGCCGAACGTCTGACTTGATTTCGCTAGATCCATTCTTTTTTCAGCTCAAAAAGGTCGCCAGGAAATTTAAAGTATTTTCTATATTACACGCTATTACAGTCATTTGCTTAGCACACTAATGTTTTTGAATCGTCATAGGTATGGTGAAAAGGTTATACTTAGCGAGGACCCTCGTTCCAACATTCGAGATGCAGGAAATGGGAAATGAAATTCCATAAAAATTAGTCAATTTGTTCCCGAAAAACGGTCGTTAAGTCGTTGTAGCGTCATCTACTGACAATATTTGTAACTTCGAGGGACTCAATTTGGTTTTTTTTATATCACATTTGTTCAGGGTGATAAAATGCCAATCCATTATTGATTTATAAAATGTTCAATTTAATTAGTTATCAGTTAAGTTAATAGAATTGCAAAAATGAATCAGCATTTTAATTTTTTTTTAAGTTATATTTTTATGAATATTAAAATTGTTAATTTTTACTTTCTGAAGAAGTACTTTCGTTTGACAAAATTGATGTCATCCTCTTGTCTTGGGAGTGATAACTGACTAGTGTTGCTAACAGTCAATATGTTTAACTAGATTCTGCTGCACAAATGGCTAGATATAATTTAGATTACTATACGTCGAGTATTTCCTGGGACATCCCCCCTATTTTCACATAATTTAATACTAGTATACAGGAAATTTTTTTGAAAAAAACTACTAGATGGACATTTTTTCCAACTAATTGGCGCCGAAAAAAAGACCAAATCTAGTAGGGAAATAACTTAGTTGGCAATAAGCAATATATTCAAGAATTCCCGGAGGTGATGGAATTGCAATGTCACATCATGCTAAATCGCAATTTAATTCAAGTTCATGTGTTTTATGCGCAGGCTTAACTCTACTTCTACAATATAGCTTCGAACCACATGCTTGCTAAGCCCGCAGCGTAACTCTATAACTATCGCCACGGCAGTTTACTACAGCTTTAGTTGTGCCGAAAGTATTTGTGTGCGTAAGGTTGCATAGTAAGGGCTGTTGGATCTCTTTGATATGTTGCGCTTTCCGCCTTCTGACTGTGTGGCGTACGGCCCTTCTACTTTTTTTCTCGCATACGACATCAGCTTATAAAACGTGCGGTATGGAAGAGGATTAGTCTAAATTTGAATTGCTTATTTTAGTGTTTTAAGTGAGTGATCGCTCGTTCATCGTGTTGCTTTAGCGTCGCTGTACGCGCGGGTGGTACCTTTATAATATTTTTTGTGAGTTTTGTATAAATCAGTGATAAACAACTATGAGTTCTTTTGCGAGTGCAACGGGCAAGAAAATTTCTCGGAAGACAAAGGAACTTGGGATTCTCAAGTAACTTATCACAATTTTCCCGAAGACCCAGAAACTTACAAATTATGGATGTCCAAATGTAAGAGGCCTCGATCGAATGAACTGTAAGCACGCTTATATTTTCTTCCCATGTTTTTATGTTGCAGTTCTATTGGTAATAACGAAGTCTCCAATGTTTTCAAAAGCTACACCTAATTCAAATGAAAACAAAAAGGTAATTCAAAATTATTGGAAAGTTTAAAAGGTAATTGAAATTCTCTGTCTCGAGTTAGCTTTCAATTAACCCGATAACAATTAACTTTGTCGTACGTGGTTCGACTGAAATGGATCCGAGAAAAATATTCTTGGTTGGAAGGTGCCTCATAAGCAAGTGCAAAACTTCCTATTTTAAATACTTAAATGCCTGAACGAAACAATAAATAAATAGATACTTATGAAAAGTAATCCCAAATATAATTTTAGAGAGAATTCAGTCAAATTTGCAATACAGCGATTGTGTTAAGTACTTGCACCGTAATCATGGGCGGAGATACGGGGGGGGGGCGCATTGCCCTCCCAGCATCAAAGGTGGAGTCGACTGATCTAATGTATATATGTATATGTGAACTGACATCATCATCATCGTGCCCCCCCCCAGCAATAATGGCCTTGCCCCCCCCCCCAGACTTCCAAGTCTATCTCCGCCCATGACCGTAATTAACAGGTTAGTAAAGCGGGCGCACTCGGTCCTGCAAGGGAATGGCGTCATCTGGTACCGACTCCAACGCCTCATGAGACAGTCCATGTTATATGGTCCCGATGTGTGCTGCGTGTGGAGGATACCTAGCAGTCTATCTGCCCATCAAGTGCTGTGTGTGAAGTTTTAGTGCTGCCATCTACATTTTAAATTGTGAGTGTAGATGGTGTGCAATGATTTAATGTCTGCGCCATTGTAGGCCTGTTGCTCTCTTTTGCGAGACTTTTTTTTAGCGAGGAGAAAGGCTCGAGCTAAACCAAAAAAGTCAGCTAAAGCGTAGCGTATCGTACATGAACCTACGGAGGCTTAACCCAACGGATAGGGCCCTGCGCCTAGGAAATCTAGAGCTACGATTTATCGAAAGAACCAAAAACTAAGGAGACTGCCTACAATAAATCTTTAAGCTTTTGAGGAACATGATCGCTGTATACTGAAAATAAAGAAGCTAAAGAGGTGAAAGGTGAGACTTTCAAGTCTATCTCCGCCTATGCCTATGTGGCTCCACTGCGACCTCTATCCAGGCCAAAGCTCATATAAACAAGCTTTGACGTATACATGGCTTTAGATAATTTCCATTTCGACTGAAAAAAAATCAATGACTTTCCGTAGATTATGTACAATATTTATAACGAGTTGTTCAAAGATGATCGGGTCGGTCTTAACCCTATTACTATGTTATAAGAAAATTCTTCGGTCATGATCAAAAAATTTCAATAGCAACCGCAACGTCAAACTATGAAACAATCGGCGGTATACATAAGACTATCCTTCAGTTCGAAGGTCTCTCTATTATGAGCTAATATCCGTGCATGATGCGTAATTCATTCTCTTAATAATTATGAATCATAATTTATAATTAAGCACGGATTATTCAGGATGGTGGTTTTTGTTCATAGTATATGTTTCTATGAAGTTGGTTTTCGTGCATAAACACACGGCGTGAAAAGTGTTATCGACCTTTTCATTAGAAGTGGAAATGCATCCACATGTATGTGTGTGTTCAGTGGACCCTTTCGAATAGCATTCGATGTCCTCGAAATGGAAGTACACGCACTTGTAAAAACAAATATTAATTACTTACTCGTAGGATTATTAGTTTCTGCTCCCTCATTCATTTCGCCTGGACCATGATGGGTTTCTTTCCGTTTGTTCTGAGCGACGTCTTCTGCTATATTTCATGACGTTTCCGAAAGCCCAACGTAAGGGTTCTTAACCTTTGTGTTTCATGGACAATTTGTGACAACGAGATGAGAATCGCGGATCTCCTGTGGCCAGAGGCGTGTTTAATGGCGGGCGCGCGATTGGGGCCCCCGAATTCTAAAGGGCCTCGGAAAAACTAAACTCCACACTTTCTTCTAATTTAAGGAGCCCAATATTTTTTCTTTTGCTCCCGGGGTCTCGAATAATTGTTTGATCATTCATGGAGCCTTCATCACGGATCATCATTCATTCAGCTGTTCATGGAGCCCCTGAAATCTCTCCAAGGGCTCCAAAGGCTCCACGAAACCTCGGTTGAGAACACCTGCTTCAAAGTTATCGCTAAAGCTTGCCCTTTGAGATTTTTGAAAGATGAATTTTTTGAACTAAGAGAATTTTTTTGAATATACACCACGAATTATCTACTTCTACTATTAAGCCATACATGCACCTCGTCTCTACTCCTTTGTGGAATTTCAAACGAATTGGTATATGTTGGAATGCGTGTGTACGTGAATTTCGTTTCTGCGCAATGCTTGTGTTATATGTGTACTGCCATCTGTACTATCATCGTACTATCTACTGCATTATAGCACTTTTGTTTTTGCTTACATTCATTCAACATGAATGTATTTTAAGAAAAAGCGCAACGCGATACCCCCCCCCTCCCCTTACACATACACAATGCGTACATGCAACTAATTATTGCAGTTAAATTATTATTTTCTGAGACCTGATACGTTTTGCCATCAACGGCATTGCAACAAAATTAACAATATAGTTTTTTAGTCCGTCCAAATATTGAAATATTTTTTGAAACTTTCTGTGTAATGGACTTCCAACGACGTTATGTCCGGTTTGAGTGGATTCATGAGGGTCATTTAGTTGCAATGAGCGTATACTGTATAAATAAAATGGAAATTAGAAATTTATGTGAGAAACTTGAACTAACTGCCAAATTGGTTCTCCATTTTCTAATACCAAACTGATTCTACTGCTCATGGTGGTATGTCAGTGTTTTCTGAACCCAAGGAGCAGTAATGACCCGTCTAAAACAATTTTACGGACCCGTATTACGGGACATTTCTATAATTTTGGTTGTTCCGATTTTTTGTTTTTTTTCTGTATATTTGTCCCGTTTTTTGTCGATGGTGATTTTATTTGAATTTGGAATATTTACGTCTTGAATACACAGCGTTTTCATAATACAGTATATAAATTATTTTATGATAAATATAGCAAAAAATATAATTCATTTCTCACATATTTGTCAGGTTCAACGTTTTTTCCCGCTGTTTTTCAGCAATTTTAATAAAAATGAGTGATTGTGCTTACTTAGCGGTCATTCAAGTATTACGTCATCATCGATGGGGGGGGGGGGGTTCCGATTTCCTGACTTTTGATGACAAGGGGGGGGGGTTTGAATAATGCTTACGTCATCGACCACCCTCTATGAAAATATGAGTTAGGATTCAGAGGGGCAGAGCTGATGACGAAATTTTGCTGACAAGGAGGGGGTCAGCGTTTTGCTGACTTTTCCTGACGGGGGGGGGGGCGTCAAAAATGGCTAAAAATTTGCTTACGTAATACTTGAACGGCCCCTTACGGCAACATTTTTGAAGACAACTAGTTATGTCCCGTATTTTACCCTATTTAAGATCCCAGTTTACTGCATGAAATATGGTCATCTGGATGATTTGAATATTTTTTTCGTGAAATATAGTATGTTTACTGGGATTTGTAGCAGCTCTTTATTTCTCCGCCCTATCGAAAATTTTAGAAGTAATTAGAAAATTGAATTTAACGCAATAAATTGTATTTTTTTGGTAAAATTTAGTGATATCCCGTCCCGCATTTACGATAGCAATTTCAAATACAAGATGATGTATAGTGATGTGTAGTATAAGCATGAACGTATAGTTTTAATTGAGACCATATATGAATATTACTAATATCAATTTACAACGGTAGAATAATTTTTCATCCAGTGAGAATTAAGTTATCGCGTCTGCCTATACGGATCACTCATGCCGCCATCGAGGTCCGCGGACCGTAGGTTGAGAAACGCTGGGGTATGCGAACATTACAAACATATTGTGTTACTTCTGTCTTTTTATCTCACAATATTGCGTGCGACGTTTGTACGAAAATTTCAGTGCCTTATTCATCTCAGCGGCTGATTAACAGGAAATTGTGGTACTGGGACGTACAAAATCACGTAAATAACGATGTAATATACCCACAACCTCAGACATATCATGCGACGGTGTGTCTATAAACAATGTTTCCATCTGAAAATGATGGCATCGGAAAAAAAGTCAACAGGAAGACTATTCATAATGAGTCAGGAAACGACATGTCGCGCATATATCAATGGTTAATGATCAGTCGTTACGTCGAACGTAACATCACAAAGAAAAATGATGCGTTACGGGGGGGATACGATTCAATGAAACCGCAGACACATGCCATGAAATATATTATTTGATGGTTGCGAAATTTCATCAGAACTTCGTATTCCCTTTTCAAAGAACGTTTTTGATCTTCATCATCATAAAAATAAAAACGGCGATTGTCTATGGAGTTGGAGGGGAAATAATGCGCCGCGTCGCGTCGCATTAATGAAAGGGAAAGTAAAAAAAAAGATTTTATCGACCTTGACTTCACCTTATTGTCACCGGAGGGCGTCACGATCGGTTGTGACAAAATATATTTATTCCCCAGCACGCGCGTGTATGTATATGTAATATATAGGCAATAGTTCCAAATACACAGGTGGCTTTTCTTTTCTTCGTAATTTAGCCTATACCACGTGACCTTAACACGGTAGCTGCTGTTGTAAGGCGGAGCTGAGGTTATAAATTTAATGGTTTTCAGGTACACGGAGGTCACATCGACACCTGATGCCAGTCTGATAGCGTTTTCTCTACGTCGATCTAATCGGAATTGGTCTCGTTTTTCTCCAGCTCTGTCTGTTACCGTTTCAAGAACTTGGAAGGTATGGGCATCGTTCACGACAGCAACCTGTCCGTGCTGGTACTGCTCGTTACCGTGAGCCTACACTCGTCTTTCGGACAGGAAAGCGTCTCCGTATCGTTCGATGACGATTCATCCACGACGTCTGTTCCCGCGACGACCGAGGACCCCGGTAAGTGCTCCCAGGACCTGATCGACTGGTGTAAGAAGCAGAACTTTTCCATGACTGGCCAGTCGATGTCCGTCACGAGCATCTTCGACGAAGGGAAGGTGTTCTACCTCTCTTGCGTCACGAACGGAGTCAACGGGACCCAATGCAAGAAAAACAACGACCCGTGGTTCGGTTGTTCGTCGAAAAACGAACCGACGTTCAAAGGCCAGCCCTTGTCGGCAGGCACCGATGACCCAGAGGTCTGCAAGGCCAGGGATCAAGTCCTTCGTATCGTAAGCCAGAACAGGGTTAGCGGGGAGGTTTTCGAACATGCCATGCAGAACTTTCACAGGCAGATGGAAGAGTTCCAGAAGTTCATGAGCAGGATGTTTGGACCGGGATTCCCGTTCAGAAATGATTACAGTGATTACGACGATGATGACCGCGATGACAGAAGATATCATTACAACATTGGCGAGCGCCGTCCAGACGATGGCGAAGGCAGAGAAAGTGATGGCAATGAACCTTAACAAGTGGTGAAACATTCGGATATAGTGACGCTAACGTGTTCGTGTCGTTCTGCAATGTCTCTATTTCAGGTAACGTTGATAACTTTAAAAAGATCAATCACGTTTAATGAAAATATATTACCCCGGGCCAGTATTTCTTATGCACGGGTATGAAATATTAATTAATGCTTCACGTGGCATCATAATGTGAATCGAGAAGAATCTGGTCTACGAACTGCAAATTTAATCTTGTGCAAGTAATTTTAGTTTTAGAATGTTGATCTCTTCCTCTTTCATGTTCATGCTTTATCAATTCGTTACCTCGGAGATTACGTTAAATACATACGAGCGATATCTATTGGTGTAATAAATGTCGAGATTAAAATTAAATGATTTACGATGTACAATTGGATTTTCTTTCTTTTGAAATTAATATATTAAATGTTGATTTATTTTTGAAAAGAGAAATGCATTTTTCTTTACTTTGTTGATAGATTGCAATTGCGGCATTCGTTATTTGTCTTATCTTTCTTTCTTGAGATATTTGAAATTCAAATCACAACGATATTAGCATTGCAATTTTGGTAGCGCTTATCTCATCGTATCTTAGATGTGTGTGTGTGTGTGTCCTCTTACACTGCCGAAGAGTTTCCGCCCTAATTATCACGCAGGTATGCAAAATTGTCTTGAAAATAGTGAATGTTTCTTTATAGTTTTTTAGATGCTAATTACTTGGAAAAATAATTAAAAAATTCCATCACGTACAGTTTTATCGCAGGTCAAATGAGTACGAATTTTTTTTATATTTAACAGCAACGTAATTGTCTTTGCATGAACTTATTAAACATATTTATTGACTTTTAAATAATTATTAAAAATTAATTATCATCAAATTAATTATTGATTCGCCAATAAGTGCCTGGAAGCATTGCATAATGGAAATAATAAAAATAATGTTTCTAATTACGTTTTTAATTGGGTTGCTTTATTTTTGAAATATATGACATCCATATTTGTTATGGGCATCTTTTTCTCAGCCACCTCGCTGGGCTTTTTGCCTGTTGTGGTGTTGTATTTGTATAAGTATGGTTTTTGCACATGTTAAACATTCAGCTCATTTAAAAGTGGAAAATCTTGAGAATATTGCTTAATATTGATTTTATTGCTGCAGATATTTCAATGATTTCAGAGTGACTATAGGATGCTGATTCCGAATCTGCATTAGTTCATAGGCGGTGGTAGGCTTGAAAGTCTGGGCGGGTGTTGGGGCATGATGATGATGATTTTGGTTCATATACGCATATACATTAGATCAGTCGCTTTCACCTTTGACGCTGGGGGTTAAGTTTCAACAGTAATGCATAAGCAACATACGAAATCACATTGGAACTGTGCGTTATAAATATACATAGTAAATCTTTGCCCCACAAAAATATATTTCAGTGATTTCAGTACTTACCATTTCATTTCATTCCGTGCACCACCCAGGCTCTATCGCCATTGCCCCGGATGAGGGGGGCTAGGCGGTGTCGGGTGCTTTATTATGCACATAAAAATATAAAATACATGAACATTGAATATAAAAACACATTATTAAAAAAAAAGTATGTACAGATATAAATATTTCTATTATACAATATGCAATTTATTCCGATGAGCTCTTCTGGCGTCCTTTTTAGCTTTATTGAGCTTGAGCCCTTTGTTTTTTTCTCTGTGGCCAAGCGCCAGGTCCTGGCTCGGGTGAGCCCTCCTCCGTGGCCAGGCCAGGTCCTGGACCACGCGTCTTCCCTCGTTGGCTTGTTGGCTCGGGTGAGCCTCCGCCGGGGCCAGGCCAGGTTCTGGACCACGCGTCTTTCTTTGTTGGCTCGGGTGAGCCCCCCTCTTCGGCCAGGCCAAGTCCCGATATGAAATCGTTTTGAAAAAAAAAGTGATAGAAATAACGGGATTTTATTTTTGAAATCATGAAATGACATAAAAATCAGTTACAAAAAACTAAATATCAAGTAACCAATTATAGCCCTATCTCATTATCACGCGGACCATATGCACTCGAGGCCAGTGATGTCTTTACGCATGGGCCCACCCGGGCACGGCCCGAGGGGCCTCACAAATGTGAGATCTGGTTGAAATTTTCTAGAATTTGCCAGTAGGGCCTCGAAAAAACAACTTGGCCCGGGGGCCCATGATGCTCTTAAGACCGCCCTGATGGGCCCCCACAAGTGCAGGGGGGGGCCTCGTGAAAATAAGAGACCTCGTTGAAATTTCCGGGAGCAATCATGCAGATTGATTGCAGACATTTCTAACCACTGGAGAGGACTCTGTCTGTATATGAGCTTTGATTGAACTTCAATCTCAACCGGGGCGTAGTCAGAAATTTCGTACGGGGGAGGACCAGTTTCATTTCGGGGGACCAAAGTGATAGAACTACGGGACCATTCAAGTAGTACGTAAGCAAATTTTTAGCCCCCCCCCTTCCCCCCCCCTCCTTGTCAGCAAAATTTCGTCAGCAGCTTAGAATATTTCATATCTTCAAAAAGGGTGGTTGATGACGTAAGCAACCTTCAAACCCCCTCCCCTTGTCATCAAATCCGAAACCCCCTTCCCCCTCGAAGCTGACGTAATACTTGAATGACCCCCTATAGATTTGGCCATCTTTTTACGGTCATTTCCTCACATTCCGGGGAGACCAGACCCCCCCCCCCACTCCTCGCTACGCTCTTGATCTCAACTGTTGCGGAGAACAATTGTCAAAAGAGAATTTCAACAACTTGATACAGGGCCGCAACTAGGGGTGTGCAGGTGGGTCTCGTGCCCCAGGCGCAAATTTCATTCTGAAACATCTCCTTCAACATTGCATGGGGGCGTAAAAAGGTGCGCCTGCCCCCGGGTGACCCCGGGTAATATATTTTCGAGTTATATTACTATTTGAGAGGTAAAAAAATTTTCTCCTATTTTTCTCGCATTTCAGTTTCCTTTATATAGGAACAGATGACGCTACAATCTCGAGTTGCGAATTTTATATACGAACGGTCTATAGATGGGGTTACCAACCGTCGTCCTACGTTTCGGAAAAAATTAGTTCTTTTTTGTTCCCCTTTCCAGACTTCCGACATTATTTTTCTTTTCAATTCATAGTGTTAGTGCTGCCATCTAGTCAAAACAAATTGTGCTGAAAAAAAACATTGGTTCCCGAGTGTGCCGAACATTTCATTCAGTTCAGTTCCCTACTAGCAATGGCTATGAACTGGATGAAAGGTTCTTTTTTTACTTCGAATGAGGAGATATTTAAAAACAAAGGGCCTTGGAAGAAGTAGACGACAGTTGAAGATGGAGGGTCTACTGTTTGATTTATACACTGAACTATAAGGAAAGTGGAGTGACGACGAAAGGCCGAGAAACATACTACACTGACGTGACGTGATTTCACGTCACGTGACGATCACTGTGAATTCTGATTCGTGGAAGTTCTGTGACATGGGAATTCCACGTAATACAATTTTTGCGTCACAGAATTTCTGCGAATCAGAATTCACAGCGTCTCTGACGTGACGTGATAACCCCCCCCCCCCCGTCACGTCAGTATAGTGTGTTTCGGACCTTTAGCGAGCCGTCCCAAGCGGTTCGAGATTTATTGAACTTGATTTACTTAAACTTCTTTATGGGGGGGGGGGGGGGGCTCGTAGCTTTGGGGTCACATTCAAGTATTACGTCAGCATCGAGGGGGTTTCGGATTTGCTGACTTTTGATGACGGGGGGGGGGGGTTTGAAGGTTGCTTACGTCATCAACCACCCCTTTTTGAAGATATGAAATATTCTAAGCTGCTGACGAAATTTTGCTGACAGGGGAGGAGGGGGGGGGGCTCAAAAATGGCTGGAAATCTGCTTACGTAATACTTGAATTGCCCCTAAGTCCCCTACAGAGCCACTTTGGTGATCTCTAAATATTTTGCGGATCCAAGCGATCTGAAAATTTGCCGCTTAAAATGCTCTGGAATCGCGCCTCGGGTCACTTCAGCGGTTTGTAAATGTGCCGCTTAGTTCATTTTTTTTACAAAATCACGTTTGAGGTGGCGGGCCACATCAGATAACCTCGAGGGGGGCCACATTCGACCCGCGAGCCATGGGTTTAGCATATATGGCTAAGAGCAGCGGTTCTCAACCTTTATGGACTCGCGGAGCCCTTTTTAGTAAAATAATTCTATGGCGGAGCTCCGTAGGCCAATTTTTCTAATTATTCATGAAAGTTACTGACTTATTTTTACTATTACAAAATATTTATAATTATTTTTTTAAATTTTACTGGTTTTTTTTTTTTTTTTTTTTTTGCCTCGAGCTGCCGCGGAGCCCCCTGGAAAGTGCACAAGGAGCTCCGCGGAGCACCGGTTGAGAACCGCTGGCTTGGACGGTGGGTCACAACCCTTCCAAATACCATTGGAATGAACAGAAATACTAGATTATAATGACATACATTCCTTTCGAAATTTTAATTTTAAATGAAAAATTTGATCGTCTGCGGGTGGGCTACGTCTCTGATCCCACCGATATGCATTAGGAGGGCAGAGATGACGAAATTTTTCTGACGGGGGAGGGGGGAATATTGGCAGTTCAAAAATGGCTAAGAATTTGCCGATGTAATTCTTGAATGGCCCCTTCGGAGCCGTCCCTATAAGCGAGAGCGCGTCACGCCCTTTTGAAGCGAAGTAGGCCGAAAAACATTATCTGAACGTGTTAATGAAACGGGGCATCACAGAGTACAAGACTTTTGCATCCCGTTCTTTTTTTCCCCACACGTCGGCCAATAATTATGCACATTCTTCGTCTCAAAAACATTTATAAAAATGAATACTTACTTTCGTACAAGAATAAATATTTGTTAAAAAAAGCTTCAAAAGAGGAACTGAAACAACAACATATAATTTCTAATATTATGTTTACCATTTTGTAGTGAAAGCCCCCACTTCAAAAATTCAAAGCAGCGAATATTTCCGAGAATTAATTGCTAAAAAAAAGGAACTTTCAATGCAAGAAATGAATTAAAAATTGGAGAAAAAAAAAAGGTTAATATATTTTTTTTTTTTTCCAAACATTATATATATATACAGTCGAATCCCGTTATAACGAACTCCAAGAGACCGGAGAAATCGCTTCGCTATAACGAAATTTCACTATAAAGGAATTCCAGGTTATTATGCATTGTTCCTATGTAAGCTTATCTCGGGGATTAGAAAAGTGCTCGTTAAAACGAGATTTTCGCTATATCGGTATTCGTTGAAACGGGATTCGCCTGTACAACAATGTACACATACAAGTTTCTCAATAAACAATTTACAAACAGGTCCACAGACATAATTGGGAATATTGAAATCGCAATGCACAAGAGCACTTATATCTTTGCTATCAAATAATTACTTAGTTTCAGTGCAAACCTTAGTCTATCATTTTATACAAAGTCTCTAAATTTGAAGGGATTTTTTTACCTTTCAACATGTGTAAATATTTACAGCATATAAGAACTATTTAACATTTTCATTAGCTTTATTTTCATCACGACTCTACAACTGTCATGTTTTCTCACATTGCAAGGCTACCAGAAACTAACACCTTCTCCCTCTAATTAAGACTTTGTAATATAACATACATAGCACAACAGTAATCAACACATTGAGGGAGATGACCAGGTGGTAGCCCAAAACTTCAATAAAAGATATTTCACAGGCGATACATTAAGTAGGATTACCAGACGTCTTAATTTTCTAGAGATTACCTGTTCCGGGTTACTTTCAATCTCATAGGTGTACGCGGAACTTTTTTTTTTTTTGAGGCGGGGGGGGGGGGAGGTTTGTTCAGATTTTTTTCCTTTTGGAGGGTTTACGTCAGGCCCGTCATTTAGGGTGGGCAGGGGTTTTGAAAATGCACTAAAAATGGTATATATATATATATATATATATATATATATATATATATATATATACATACATTGAGTACATGTGTTTCCCCCCCCCCCGGAAAAAGTTGAAATGACGATCCTGGTTTACGTTTTTTCCGGCAAAATAACACTATCATCTTGGCTCAAGGAGAGGGGGTGTTAGAACTCCAAACCCCCCCCCCTCCCCCCCTGCGTACGCCAATGCTTTCAATAACGGGAAAACATTAAGAGTGCTTCATCATTCCCGGGATACCGGATTTATAATTGTCATTATTTTCATCAAGTCCGGAATTATTTTTTCTTTCAGTTATTACTATTATATTTCAGTTCACCAATCAGAAATTTTCCTTAGTTCAGTCAGAATCTTTTGCTTTCTCAATTTGAACTTTTAATAAATTTTTGTAAAAAAATTACATTTCATTTATTGCATGTTTTTTATTTGTTTTTTTTTTTTTATATATATTTTTTTCGGCCATTCCTGTATTTCTTTTTCAGTAATAACGTATGGATTTTCTGGTGCTGCTTCCCCCCTCCCCCTCCATTCCACAAAATACATACTATTGAGACTGAAGGAGACTCGACATTTTTAAGACATCCCTGGATCTGAGTCTTGTGAAAGCGGCCCAAAAGCCGCATTTTACTAGGAGCAGCCTTTTTTTTTCACTGTTTCCCTACAGAGCACAACACGTCAGCGTTTTATGTCGGGCGTGATTGGCCATTGCTTGCGTATCATAGATTTGTTTCAACGACATCTACTGGTAAGCCGGGTTTCCGCTCAGTTATCCTGTCGTTTGCATGCTCCGGTTAGAAGGGAAGGAAAAGCAAACACAACAAGAAAAATGAAGAGATGGTCGGAGAAACGCGTGGCGCACGACGCATTTGTCTCCTCCAGAAGCAGTCGGTCAGTCACGCGCGACGTAAAGCGCTGGCTTGAGGCATGTCGCGCTGGGCGATTCCCGTTGCACGCGGCACACAGAAAATCTGCTCCTAGGAAAACCCTTCTTTAAAGTCGGGTTTTTTCCTTGGAGTAGAATTTCTGCGCCGGGTGCAGCGTGAAAATGGTGATTGGTTAAATCCCGAAATTTAGGATTTTTTTATCACAATCAACGTTTTCACTCTGCGCGCACTGTAGAACCGCCTCTAGGAAAACCTAGCTTAAGCCGGGTTTTCCTAGAAATAGGTTTTTTTTGCGCAGCGTGAACCGAACTGGATCATCTCGCGTCGGCAAAAAACGTGTTACATGATCACGCTACGGGTTTGTGTTTTTCTACCGGGACTTATCAGATCAGGGTGGCTATATTATATATACAGGGTGGTAACTATCGACCGCCCAATAATTGCACACGTGATTCCTTGTGAAAAACTAATACGGAAAAGTGTTTTCCGTTTTTTTTGATCTGATCCATAATTAATGAGCTATAACGCTTTAAAAAAGTGATGGCGTCACTTAAAAATCCGGCCAAATTCACCAAACGTACACCAAATGGCGTTTTTTAAACTGCACAATGATGTAACCCAGGGGCGTCGGAAGTGTTTCGAACCTGTGGGTGCCCGTCTTGAGATTCATGTAGGAAATTTCGATTTTTGAATCAATTCTGTGGGTGCTCGGACCCTTTCTACAAACTTCCGTGGGTGCTCGAGCACCCACAGCACCCCCGGCTCCGACGCCACTGATGTAACCCTATGCAATCGAGAAAGTAAACCAGTTTCTTTTCCGTCTTTTGTTGTTTTTTGTGCACACTTTTTAAATTTTTAAGTGGGTGTTAATTATATATTACGATTTTATAAGGTTGCAGATGTTTTTGAGTTCGTCCATAAGGTTAAGAAAAAGCTACTGCCACCCAGATCTCCAATTTCGAAAAATAAGAACCAGGGGGAGCGAGGGGGGGGGGGTAATCATGATTTTTCGGAAAAAAAATTAAGAAACGAAATACAATATAAGAGCAACGGGGCGGCAAAACCCTGAAGTCCGTCTCTGTTAAGAGGGGTCCAAGGGCAATTGCCTCCTTTCCTGACATGACAAGCGCAATAGTTTTTAATTGGTCATTTGTTTTGGCGCAGTTTCCGGGTTCGAACCCCCACAGTGGTGGTCGGCTGAAGTTGGTTTCCTGTGGTTCCCAACTTCAAGGCGCAAATGCGAGCCGATCTCCCCGTTAAAAAGTCTCGACACAGAGAGCAACAGTCCTACAACGATAAATCATTCAATCATAACACTTCACTCATAGTTAGAAAAACTGGTGGCAGATGGCAGCACTGCACATAACAAGCATTACAGAGAAACAACAAAAAAAACTTCACGTCAGGTTTCACTACACGTACACGCGCATTCCTGCATGTACCGATTCGTTGGGGGGTTTCGCGGGGGGGGGGGGTACATGTGTGGTGTAGTAGTAGTAGGTAGGGTCTCCAAAAAATGGCTCGGGGATCCATGATGTTCTTAAGTCAGCCACCTCGTTGGGCAATTTGCCTGTTGGGGGCGTTGTATTTGTATTTGTATAGTTTGACCTAATTGGTTCTTGCGCTACAAAAAGTCCAATCGAATAAATACGCCCCCGAATAAACCTTCATTTAAAAAAAAAAAATTACCCATGTTCATGTAGCCTGGAATACCGCCTTGCCTCTCTCTCGCCAGAGGGCGCTGGGGGGGGGGGAAGAAGAAAAAGAGAAATTTTTTTATTACTATTATAGTAGCGGAGGGCTTCCCTCACATACGCCAAAAAAGGCCTGACGAAAAAGGCTTAGTGAGTAAAGACGGCTTCCCGTGCTAGCTTGTCGGCCGCGGAACGACCGCTCGCTCATCACGGCTCACACTTTGAGCAGATTTGATCCGTATTGTTGGGGAACGGTCGCGCTACGATGTATATATTATTATTTAATCAAGGGAATTACTCAGGACTCATATTTAATCAATTCTGATGTAAATAAAATTTTTTCTACCTAAATTTGCCCCACGAGGGTGGAAACTTCTCACACCATGTTACTCATTCATTTCAAATCGGCATCAAGAGCAAGAGAATATTACTTTTTGTTGTTGCTTGTTTGTGTATGCTGAAATTCATGTCTCCCCCCCCCTCTGTCACCTTCTCCCCTCCCCCTAACAAATACTAACTTTTCTCCTATTCCCCCCCCCCTTTCTCTTGATTCTTCTCTCCCTCACTCTAGGTCACCTCAACTTGTCGCATTGTCTTGACGGAAGAACTACACCACTGGAAATTCAAAAAATTCAAAATCCTCAAAAAAAAAAAAAAAAGAGGTCTCCTCACTTCACAGCTCACTTCTCTGTCCTCTTCAACTTGTTAACAATACTAGGTTGTGGCGCATTTTACTTGCAGGCGTGTTACCAGACCAGTCATTAAATCAATGACCAAACCCGATTTTGACAAAAAAAAAAAAAAAGAACTTTCTTATACACATGCACTCATTTACACGAACTCTCTTGTCTTTCTCTTCACACGTAGTCTCCGTGGCTACACTTTGTAAGCCCGCAGATGGCTCCATTGAGCCAGGCCCGGGAGGTAAAAGTTTCATTCTGGTCTGGTCTGGTAGCCTGGAATAAAAATTTCAAAGTGGACCAAATCTTTTTTGTGAAAAGATAAAGTAAAAATTTATTAGTATTTCATCGCGATAAAAAAAATCAATTGCAGTGAAAAGGAAATGAAAAACCATCATTGCAACATGCGGAAATCGGTGTGAAAACATGTGACTCTCGATAAATAATCAGTAGAAAATATCCGAGAAACCACTAATTATTTTGAATATGCTAGTTCAGTGGTTCTCAACCGAGGGCCATATGGCCCCCCTAGTGGTACTGGGATACTTCAAGGGGGCCACGGAAGAAAATTTGGAAAGGGGCCATGAAAGGTGGTTTGGAGGGCTGCAGAGAGCTGAGAAGAAAAGTTAGGGTGTGAAGAAATATAAAGCTTTTATATTAGTGACTTACAGAAACCAACAAAACCACCCATAAAACCAGGGCCGTCTTAGGGCATTGCCTACATTTTGCAGCAAGTTCCCTAGGATGGGGTTTTTCGCAGGCTCCCGGCTAGATTTTTCACAGAACCCACCCGCTCCCCCCCCCCCATATTAAAATTATAGTGTGAAAAACAAAAAATGATGAAAACCCATATCATGCCCTGGGCTGCTGCTCTGTCAGTCCCACTCTTGTGAGGGGTCATGCCCGGGGGTGTCATATCCATAAGTGACCCCACGTTATGATATTTTGTATAGTACAATAAATTTTGAAAATAAGTAGGAAATATGTAGGCTGTTTATTTCCGGCTAAGTATGGGACTACCATAGCATCACTTCGCCTAGGGGGCCCATGATGTTGAGACGGTCCTGAATAGAACTCTGACTACCGGGGAGCTCAATAAATTCTAGGCCCCGTGGTCTGGAAAGCCAATCTTATTTGCAAAATTTTCATGCAACATAAATTCACCGAAAAAATCAATTCAATACGTATAAAGGATCTTGCTTCTAGATGAGGGTCGAAGACTCTGGGTAAGACAGGGGAGCCACGAGAAAAAAAATATTCTTCAAAGGGGGCCACGGGCAAAAAAAGGTTAAGAAACGCTGTGCTAATTCATAAAATGACTAGTTTGATTGAAAGTTTCTGATCAAAGCGTTGTTATTATTTTAGCGTTTTCACAAGTCACCTTCGTCAAGCTACCATTTTTGCCATCTTCTTTGAAGTTTATGACACGTGACTGTTTTTCGATGAAATTTTAAAATTACTCAAAAAATATTGTCCTTTTTCATTGATGTAATCTGTAATTTCATTGATGTAATCATGTAATCTGATTATAAAACGGCAGCGTATAAAAAACGACCGCGTAGTAAACAGAACGCACAGTATGCACCTTCCCCAAAAAATGTTGACTTGATAGTGAAAGAGAAGAAATTACCACATTTTTTGGCGAAAAAGTATTGATTTGATTTTAAAAAATTTCAAGTAGATCTCATTTGGCTAAGACTTTAAAGAATCTGGTGATGAATTTGCCAATATAGTGGATGAAACTAATACGTAATTACACGTAACAAGAAGGTTATACTATCACACTGCATTGAGAGTAAAAGCGCCAATCGTGAAAGAAAAAGGCCGAACTTGGCTTCTAATGGGATTGAATATTTCAGTTCATTTTTAAGAAGTGACAACTCGCTGCTGGCGGAGAAATGCACTTTGGTTCGGTGTTTGGCATATAACTGACCGTTAGAAAAATGGCACGCCACAAAAAGCTTATAACTCACTTAATATTCGTCTGATCGCAAAATAAAAAACTCTTTTCGATATTAGTTTTTCACAAGGAATCACGTGTGTAATTATTGGGCGGTCGATAGTTACCACCCTGTATATACGGGGTGATTATAAAAACAACTATCCCGACATATGGGCCCCTAACTATCATACCATTCACAGAAACTGAATGAAATTTTGGCATAAGGTATTTTGAGGTATGCGCTCAAGAATGATATGGAAAACAACAGTGTCACTCTAACAGTTACGGTTACAGTGAGAAAATTTCGAAAATATCAAATGGCAACACCAAGTATTTTGTATTGGAATGCGATCTCCATACTGAAAAACACTAAATAGCGTTGGAATGGAACCTGTAGCACGAAAATGCCCGGAGCTAGGCAAGGAAAAAGGACTTTGCCGTGCACCAGAGCATTAATGTTCGTTTCATTCGTCACACCGTTTCCCAGCCTGATTAGTCCTCCACAAGGTCATGTGGAAAATTTGTGAAACACAATAAAATGCTTTATTTTATGCTGCTTCTCTGTCCTTATTGGTTGTCCTCACTTTTAGCCCATCTACCGCCGGTGATTTTCATGCTACAGTTGCCGTTCGAACGCTATTTAGGGTTTTCCACAATGGAGATCGCATTCCAATACAAAAAACTTGCCATTTGATATTTTCGAAATTTTCTCACTGTAACCGTAACTGTTAGAGTGACACTGTTGTTTTCCATATCATTCTTGAGCGCATACCTCAAAATACCTTATGCCAAAATTTCATTCGGTTTCTGTGAATGGTATGATAGTTAGGGGCCCATGTGTCGGGATAAATTTTTTATAATCACCCTGTATATATATAATGAGGGAGAGAGAGAGAGAGAGAAGTCATGCTTTTCATCATCGCATGAGTTGCCTGAAATTTCGAGATGGCAGCAATAACAATATATAAATCAAGCCTCTATCGAGCTTATAATTATTACTGGAGAGAGTATGATTAGGGTGACCATATGTCCCGTATTTCTTAGGACTGTCCCGGTTTTCCCCGTTTCTTACATGACTATATAATTCCAGATATTCCAAATTACAGATATAATTCCAAAATTATTGAAAGCGATAATTCCAGAATAAATGAAAGAATAATTCCAAAATTAATAACAGAAAAATTCCAGAATTCATTAAAAAGAGATAATAAAATTAATGAAAGAAATAATAAAATTAATGAAAGAGAATTCCAGAATGAACAAAAAAGATATAATTCCAAATTAATGAAAGAAAAAATTGGAGAATTAATGGGAGATTATTAGAGAATAAATGAAAGATAATTCCAGAATTAAGGAAAGTGATAATTCCAGCATTAATGAAAGACAATTTCAGATTGATGAAAGTAATAATTCCAAAATTAATGAAAGCAGTAATTTCAGAATTAATGAGATATAATTTCAGAATCAGTGAAAGAAATAATCCCAGCATTAATAAAAGAAATAATTTCGTAATTAATGAGAGAAATAATTTCGTAATTAATGAGAGAAATAATTTCGTAATTAATGAGAGAAATAATTTCGTAATTAATGAGAGAAATAATTTCGTAATTAATGAGAGAAATAATTTCGTAATTAATGAGAGAAATAATTTCGTAATTAATGAAAGAAATAATTTCAGCATTAATGAAAGAAACAAATCCAAATTTATGAAAGCAATTATCCCAGGAGCAATGAAGGAAATAATAATTAATGAAGGAAATAATTCCAGAATTAATGAAAGAAAATTCAAGAATTGATGAAAGAAAATTTTCATCATTAACGAAAGACATTATTTCATCATTAATGAAGGGAATAATTCCAGTATTAATGAAATAAATAATCTTTTTTCACCTTTAGATGAGTTCTCTATCTTTTTTTTTAATCTTTAAAACCCAATATACTTAGCGACCGAACAGTACATTTCTATGGGCAAATTACCAGGCGGGAACTTTGTTTTCACCGAGTCCCGTAATTTCCTTGCGTTTGATGTCGCTGCAGTCGCGGCGGCTGGATGCTCCCTCCGGTAATATAAGCTCGACGCAAGCATCGGAATCTCTGTCGTCTGCTTCTTTCCAGGTTCCTTGTTTTGGGCGTCTCCTTGTGTCCTGAAAAAATTACTGAACTGGCAGTTTGAACTTCCAGCTCTGTTTGTGAGCTGAGCTTGCAGGGAATCGAACAAACCGTCTGTCGTCTGCTCATTAAGAGGTGCTCTGTTTTGTACGTCTCCTTACGCTCAAATAAAATAACCGAACTTATAGTTTAAATTTCCAGTTCAGTTCATGAGCTTTGTTTATAAGGAGCTGAGCGGAATGAAGAACATAGTTTTTTTTTTATTTTAACTTCATCATCACCACGTGAGTCATTTTTAAATTTGAGAATAGATGGCAGCACATTACTATAAAGTGGAAGTGTGGAAAAATTCACTTTTTACTATCTTACCTGTGTCGTCTGCTTGTATGGAGGTCCTTCGTTTTGGATGGATGTCTCCTTGGGTCTTGAAAAAAATTGCTGGACTGGAAGTTTGATCTTTCTGGTCAGTTTATATGTTTTGTTTATAAGGAGAAAAGCTGAATTTTGAAGAATTTCGTTTTTATGCGTGAGCTTCGTTCATAAGGCACTTCTGATTTTAAAAGTAGATGGCACCACACACACAACATTTTTAAAAATAAACGTCTTAAAGTATCCATATAGTCAACCTTAGACACAGTAACGGATCTACAGCGATGAGTCAGGAGGGGTGGCTAATTATGTATAATTGTAGGATTGTCCTGTATTTTACGGGACAGGCTAAGTTTTACCATATTATCCGGATTTTGGGAGGAGCGATTACTCCCATAGGCGGTGATTGACTTGGAAGTCTGGGGGGGGCACGATGATGATGATGTCAGCTCATATATACGTATATACATTAGATCAGTCGACTCCACCTTTGACGCTGGGGGGGGGGGGGCGCCCCCTGTATCTCCGCCCATGATTACTTCCCACCCTACTTCTGGATCCATGGCTGGTCTTAGATTAGTTACTTCTGAAATAAGTTTCATTCAATGTTTTTTCCCCCCATTGATAGCAACATTGTGTAAAATATACGTATGGGGGGGGGGGGGCACCAAAATAATTTAAGTGCTTAAGCGGGGTTTTCTTAGGAATAGATGTTTTGCGCCGCGTGAACCGAATAGTATAATTTCGCGTCGGCAGTACCGTGTTACTACTACTAAACCACACATGCACCTCGTCCATATTCCTCTGCGGAACCTCTTAACGAATCGGTACATGCGGGAATGTGTGTGAACGTGTAGTGAAACCTGACGTGAAGTTTGTTTCTGTGTAATGCTTGTTATGTGTCGTGCTGCCATCTGCCACCAGTTTTTCTAACTGTGAGTGAAGTGTAATGATTGAATAATTTATCGTTGTAGGCGTGTTGCTCTCTGTGGCGAGACTTTTTAACGGGGAGATCGGCTCGCATTTGCGCCTCGAAGTTGGGAACCAGTACCGTGTTACATAATCACGCTACGCGTTTGTTTTTTGCTGGCGGGGTGTATCAGCTCAGGGCGGCTATGTTATTGTATATGGCCCTGTCACATGGGAGGGGATACGGGGGGGGGCGTGGGTGGCATTGCCCCCCCCCCCAGAGTCAAAGGTGATGTTGACTGATCTAATGTATATTGTATATATGAATATGAATTAACATCATCATCGTGCCCCCCCCCAGCAATAATGACCGTGCCCCCGCCCTGGTCTATCTCCGCCCATGCCCTGGCATCAGCTACTCTGTCGTCTGCATGCTCCGGTTTGAAGAGAAGGGAAAGAGAACACAACAAGAATGCAGAGAAAATCGGCAAAACGCACGGCGCACGACGCATTTGACTCCTCCAGTCACGCCCGACGTAAAACGCTGTCGTGAGCCGTATTGCGCTTTGCAGGAAAACAGCCATGCTGCTTTTCTTATTGGTGAGTGGACGGCGCGTCGCGCTGGGCGAATCACGTTGCGCGCGGAAATCACAGGAAATCTGCTCCTAGGAAAACTCGGCTTTAGGGAGTTCAAACATCTTAACCCGGCCCTGTTCCCAACGTGGGTGTTAACGACCGCTTGGGGACGACGGAATGTTGCGGGAGGGCGGTAGAAGCTACGGGTATAACATAGGATTCTATGGTTTAGATTGCGGTGGGGGGACGATGGGAGAAAAAAGATTTCTAAAAATTGTAGAAGAATGAGACTGACCCCCCCGACCCAAAATTTTGGAAACACTTTTTGGGATTGAAAATAAAGGCATTAAATTAGTTTTATAATCACCAACCCCCATATAATTGCAAAATAATTTATAAGTGACTGAAACCAAGCATATATAGTACAGGTCTTAAAAAATCAGCATAATTGGCATTATATATATATAATTCTGGAATTATTTCTTTCATGAAATTCGGCAATTAGCTATTTTTATAAGAATCTCGAAATTATTTCTTTCATTAATACAGAATTTACATTAAATCTGAAATTATTAGTTTGGGGGTACATTCACGTATTACGTCAGTATCGATGTGGGGATGGGAGGTTCGGATTTTCTGACTTTTGATGACAAAGGAAAGAAGAGGTTTGAATGATGCTTACATCATCAACCACCCCTTTATATAAATATGAAATATTCTTAATTTTATCTTTACTGGGAATGCTTAAAAAACAAGAATTCGTTTTCCCCAGTTTGTGGGCACCTAAACTAACATCCTCCACCCTATTGATAAGTACTCTATATAGACCTACTAGTCTGGTAGACCTCTACATTCCCCCCCCCCTCCCCGTTCTGCCTCACTTATAGGAGGGCGAGGGTGTCGGCTAAACTGTTTTGTTTCCGCTCACCGCGTTACATGCTTTGTCCTTGAGTGATTTGCTGGACTCTCGCCCATAAGCCCCTCCCCCCCAACACCAAACATCGACCTCACTCTGTCCCAAGCGAGATATAAGCGGTCCAAATTTCGGCGAGGCCATGCTGGGAAAAGTCTTACCATAACACCAAACATGGCCCCCGCTCTGTCCCTTGCGGGATATAAGCGGATTACCTTGCGGCTGGGCCATGCTGGAAGAGGAAAAGTCTTACCGGCATCCAGGCCCGGCCACAGGATTCACGTCCGCCGGAGCCCTACGCCATCCCCAAACATCAAACAGCCACACTCCCGGAAGCCCCCGCCAGTGCAGGAGACCGCCCGTCAGCTTCGTGCCGCCGGACCTTCGACCCACGCAATGGACCAGCAGAAACATTCCGGCGGGCGGCCCAGATTTCACCGGTCTACAAACGAATGCCGCCATCCGCCCTCATCACTCATGCACTTCGTCCCTAACCCGTTCGTCTGTTGACTGGCCTGCCGTCCAACTTTCCCTGTAGCATTCTGGATGCGCTTTACTAACAACCTGGAAATAGAGTAAACAAAACAGAAAAAGATGGGAAGCGGGTACAGCAAAATGTGGAATTGACAAACTTGTCTCGCAGGACCATTGTTATCAAACTTCACTGTTCAAATGATGTAGGTGAGACAGAAAACATTGTTTCAAGTATTTCCGAGTGACCAGATACAACCTCAAAGTTATGGTATGGCGACGCCATCTTGGCGCCCTCAAAGTCAAGAAATTTTTTGTATTTTGAAATCGTACATAAATCATCTTCGAACGGGGTTCACCGAGCAGGGCCGTCTTAAGAGCATCACGAGCCCCCGGGCCAAGAGAGAGGGCGCGGTAGCCCAGGTCGGTAAGATACTCGCCTAAAGTACCAAAGGATATTTAGAGGTATCGCGAGTTCGATACCCGGTTCGTCCTCGTCAGAAAACTTTCCTGACACAGGGGTACAACAAAAATGGCGACATGACCGCAGCAAAAATTGCTACCGCAGGGAGTCCCCCATCGAGGGGTTAGCGCACCAACCTCTCGACGAGTATAAAAAAACAAGCCTGCCGTTCGGAATCGGCAATAAATTGTAGGTCCCGGTCTAATTAGCCCTCGTGTGCAGAAAATGACCGTGGTGCGACAAAAATGATCAAATGATCAAATGATTTTTCTGAGGCCCTACCTGGCAAATTCTCGAAAAATTCAACGATTTCTAATTTTTTTTTAGGCCCATATTCTCTCGAGGCCCCCGGGCCGTGCCCGGGTGGGCCCATGCGTTAAAACGGCACTATCAACGAGGGGTGTGCATGATTATCGTGGGCAATTGTCTCTTTTCACCCTGCCGCATATGTTAACGATACAATTATTCGTGAATGGCGGATCACCTCCTCTCTGTACCATGTACGCTCCTGTATGATGCTGACGAGAAAACAAGCTGTGCGATGACTTACGGGACAAGCAAATTACCTAATACTCGTCAAAACGATTTTCTTGTATGGTGGACAGCTGTGACCACAACTGGTTAATGCGTCAATGGGATATTACAAAAAGCAAACTTTTGGTGTACAGTCGAATCCCATTATAACGAACGCCTATGCAAACGTATTTGGGGGGATTAGGAAAGTGTTCGTTAAAACGAGATTTTCGCTATAACGGTATTCGTTAAAACGGTATTCGACTGTATTCATTTACTGTTCCACTGAAATACTTGATCACGCGTGGTGTGGGCACATGTTGCACTCGGAGGTGATCTTTGGCGCTAGTCAAGATCATACACATCCGCAACAATTCCATTAATCGCATCGATAGTTAAATGGAAAGGAATTACAGTCGGCAATAACCCCCGTATTCGCGGGGGTTACGTTCCGGGGGTGACCGCGAATACGGGAAATCCGCGAATAACCGAAACCATAGTTTTCTTCTTGTATATCTCGTTTATTGAACATCATGGGAAAGAACAGGGTGACGCAGAGGATAGAACGAAATGTAAAAGAGGGTGCAGCGATTGTTGGCGATGTTTTCTGAAAGAACATTGTGATTTCTGTTTGTCGTGTCTTCGTCATATCATCAAGTATGTTGTAATATGATGACAAGGCTTCCTCTACCAATTTTTCTAAATGTGAAGAGCGTACCATATGGGGGATCTATGCCATGAAAATAATCCATTGCTGATTTGAACTTGAGAAGCCTTTCCGCTATGTTACTCATGGTGAACCTGTCTTCTACTTCTTTATCTTGATCTTCATCTGGTACCGCTTCAGTTTCAGGAGCAGTCAACCTGCATTAATTCCTCCTCGGTCAACACCTCTAAATTGCTATTAATTTAGCTGTTCGACTTCCTCTATATCCATACCATTGAACCCTTCTCCACCCACCTGTTTCGCTAACGTGACAATGTCTTTTATAGTCTCTTCAGTTGGCTCTGTAGAAGTGGTTGTATCCTTTAGTGCACATTGTGGCAAAAGGTTAATCCAACCCAAGAGGACTGTTTCTCTCTTGGGGGCTGCCACGGCTCTGGTGATGACAGTAATATCATTAGCGAGCCATTCTAAATATGCACAACTCAAAACAAAACACATGAATGACGATTTTTGAGAGTTGAAAATAAATTCCAATAAAGGAAAAAAACCGCGAATACGGAAACCGCGAATACGGGGGTGCGACTGTACTTCAAATTACTCAAATGGTCTGTTTTAAGCAACCACCTCCTCTCACGATGAAGAAGACGAGAGCTCAATGCTCGGTACTTTACACCACCAACTAGCAACGGCAATCTATAACCACTACCACATATGATTAATGCTTAACTTAAACCAGTAATTAGTAATAAACTTGAAAAATCCAAGCTAAAATATAGTGCCTTCAGTCTATATATTCAAGTGGAAAAATAATCGCCGTGGTACAATAGCAACGATCACTACAGCCGTGTAAGATGGTGGCGGTCAGATTCTCCCATGTATATAATCAGAGGCATACGTAGTGTGTGTGTGCGCGCGCATGCTTGTCACGATGAATTTATTAAAGAGAAATTTTGAGTTATTAGCCTTAGGATAGCGTTGAAATCAACAGAAATTGATTGTAATAGCATATATAAAGGTATTTTCTTCTAGTAATTTAATTCTATCGAGTATCAAGAATGAATTTTTGATTGTCTAGGGGGGAGTGCGTAGGGGCTCGTGCCCCCCTCCCCCCGCGTATGTGTCTGATCCCGGTAAATCTCTTTTGCGTAAATGAAAGGCCCGGTCGATTGAGGGCCCAGCGGACACAACTAACGAGAAATTAATGTAAAAAATAAAACTCTGCGAATCATTCACGGCCCGGTGTGACTAGTGTTAGGGCGCGGTACAGGGCCGCGGCCCTGCGGTTGAGAAACACTTTCTTTCTTTCAAACCGAGAACTCAGGTCTATCGCCATCTACGGGCGATTTACTTACCTAGTGAAGTTGTGCCGGAAGTGTAACTGTGTGTGTGCGCCTAACAGTCTGAGTGCGTATGTAGTGTTGTGTTTGATTTCTCAGTGCTGCCATCTATATTTCAGAAGTGAAGTGAGTGATGTGTCATGACTGAATTACATTTGTACTGTTTGTAGGTCTGTTGCTCTCTGAGGTGAAACTTTTTAAAGGGGAGATCGGCTCGCATTCGCGCCTGGAAGTTGGGAACTACAGAAAACCAACTTCAGCCGACCACCACTGTGGTGACGGTGGGGTTCGAACCCGGGTCCACGCGACCACCACAGCGGCGGTTGAGAAACAGTGCATTGTGCGTTAGGAGGTGAAAGGCGGCGCTGACGACATTTCGCTAAAGTGGGGTGCGTAGGTCTAAAATGTCCGAAAATCTTCTGACGTAATATTTGAATGCCCCCTGCCCATAAAAAATACACGTGAAAATAAAAAATTATTCATTTAAAAATGCTGAAGTTTCCTTAAAAATGAAAAATATGCCTAAAAAAGGGGAAAAAAATATGCATAAAAAAATATGCTCGAAACTAAAAAAAGAAAATACTCTAGGGGGCCGTTCAAGTATTACGTCATTATCGATGGAGGGGGGGGGTTCGGATTTGCTGACTTTTGATGACAAGGGGGGAGGGAGGTTTGGTTAATGCTGACGTCATCAACCACCCTTTATGAAAATATGAGTTAGGATTCAGAGGGGCAGAGCTGATGAGGAAATTTTGCTGACTAGGGAGGAGGGGGGGGTCAGCGTTTTGCTGACTTTTGCTGACAAGGGGGGGGGGGAGGGTCAAAAATGGCCAAAAATTTGCTTACGTAATACTTAAACGGCCCCATATTCGTTTGCTATCTTTGTCCCCCCTCCCTTCAAAAATTAATTTCTGGGCAGGGCCGCGACTAGATGCGCTTGGTTAACGTACAGTAAAACTAAAAAATATGCGCAATAAATGGAGAACGCATGCATTTAGACGTGCAAAAATATGCATTTACAAATGCCTGAAAATATGCATTATAATGCGCCTAACTACGCGCAGTGCCTAAAAATATGCTCCCAAATAAACAGTAAATACTCAATGGTAAAATATTTTCTTGTAAAAAATTAAAGAGATCAATGATATTTGAAGAATGGAAAGAGATAAAAATAACCTTGCAAACATTTGTACAATGCAATCAATAGAAAAAAAATATGCTCTCGTTCTAAAACTTCGGTGATTTCATTGCACTTACGTATGCATTAACTATAAAACATGGTAAAATATGCACTTACGCAATTGCGTATAATCTGGGCTGTAGCAATAACAGCATACGGTTCGCATAATAACAATGTCTCTTAATATGGAAACTTAGTTGGTGGACTCCATTCCCTTGAACTCAGACAGGACTTAGAACCAGGGGAATATCTCAAGCAGTGCACACCACTGCGAGAATTCCACATCTCCCTAGATGTGAGCGTCGATCTCCTCTGGAAAAGCAAGTCATCCACTGGAAAAATGTACTCACCTTCTAAGGCATCACCGCCCGAGGGGTACCGCGATTCCGGACAACTCGCTCCCCAGTCTGGTCCATCGCTATAAAACCCTGTGTCTCCTCCGCTAGTGTAAAATAAATCGCGTGGCAATTAGCTTATAGAACTTCTTGACACTTTACACTAACATCCTTGAGAGTTCTCGACCTGCAATGGCTAGCACATGTGGCGTGGTGGTGGTTGTATGCGTTATATGTGCAAGTGAGTGTATGTGTGAGCGCGCGCTTTTCATGTGTGCATGTTTTTATGTGACTAGACCAAATACACGAATTCCACCAAGGTTAAATGAAAGTCTGCAACGAACGCTCACTGCTCTCGTCTTTTATGGGAATCTACGCCCATTGTTGGTATGTTGGAAAGATGGCTTTCATTGTTAGCACTTAGACAGACATTCTCCCATATTCTTAATAGTTCATTGTCACTTTTTCCTACTCTGTCGACGGGAAAATTTATCTTTAGGAAATTTTGGCAATTTCTTGCATTCGATTCTGATGCAAGAAATTGGAAATTAGAAAAGTTTAATAGAGACTTACGACCCGATGAGACTATTGGGTTGAAACAAATCTTTTGATTCTTTTTGCTCATGTTGACATTTACCGAATTTACCGAACTTTCTAATCCTAGCGATTCGCCGGCGTTGGCTTCCGGTCAATCTGGACAGCCTCGTCGCGCCGTTTTACAAAACGACGTCGACCTCAGATCAGACGAGACGACCCGCTGGATTTAAGCATATCAATAAGCGGAGGAAGAGAAACCAACTGGGATGCCCTCAGTAAAAGCGAGCGAACAGGGAACAGCCAGCCGCCGATCCGAAGGGGTCGCGCGGAATGTGGCGTTTGGGAGCGAGCCTTCCCCCGCGGACGACGGCGACAAGTCTCCCTGACAGGGGCTCCTGCCCACAGCGGGTGCGAGGCCCATAGTCGCCGCTTCGTCTCTCGGGTGGCAAACTCCCCAGAGTCGGGTTGCTTGGGAGTGCAGCCCTAAGCTGGTGATAAACTCCATCAAAGGCTAAATACCGCTGCGAGACCGATAGCGAACAAGTACCGTGAGAGAAAGTTGCAAAGAACTTTGAAGAGAGAGTTCAAGAGTACGTGAAACTGCTCAGGGGCAAACGGGTGGGCCCTCGAAGTCCGAATCGGAGAGGGATTCAGTCCCGGGTGACGGGGGACGCGCCGGCGGGGACCTCTGGGTGAGGCTCCGTCGTGCCGCCCTTCCCGGTACCGGGGACGCACTTCTCTCTCCAGCAGGAAGCCGCAGCCTCTCGGAGGTCGGCAGTAAGGACAATGTAGGTAGGTGGCGTGGGCGTCGGTCCCGAACCGCCGCCCCGTGTCTGACCGCAGAGGTCCAGGTGCGACTCCCGAGAAAGGGAGGAGAGGTCTCGTTCGCGAGACTGGCCGTTTCCTCGCCCCCGGGCGAGCGGCGGGCGGACGGGTATCGGGGACGTCGAGTTACCGGAGTTACCGGGCGGTGTCCCCGGACTCGCGGTACCCGCTGCGTCCCGTCCAGCCGCGGCGCAGGCAAGCGGCGAGTAGGTCGGTAACCCACCCGACCCGTCTTGAAACACGGACCAAGGAGTCTAACATGTGCGCGAGTCAGTGGGACTCGATCAAGCCCACGGGCAGAGCGAAACAGTGTCGGGACAGTCCCCGCCGGTCTACTCGCGGCGGGGCGCGAAAATTCGATGTGGCTGCGAGGTAAAAAGTTCGTTAAATTTTATTTTCAATAATTGGTAACAGGTTGTTTTTGCCTTTGATAGGGAACTTTTATTTTGTTTGAAACATAAATTTCAACAACACCAAAAAGTTTCTTTCCTTTTTTGTGAAGAGAAAGGTAGAGAGTGTATTCCTTCGCCGCAAAATATAGTTCCCATACATCGGAGGTTTATGATGATCATTTGTATAGAATATTTCAAATTTTTTTATGATTTTGAAAAAGACACTGATAAAATACCGTTTATTCGTTTAAAATTTTTAAATTAGAAAAAATATTGGTTACCATAATCAAAAATCCATGGCGAGCTCAAGAACATTTTGGCGCGATTTCCAAGAAAATTTCCCCGCCAATATTACTATCGCGCTTTTTTTTTTTTTTTTTTTGATTGCACAGTTATATACAGTCAAACCTCGTTAGTGCGTCACCCGTTTAACACGTCACTCCGCCTACCGGATCACTTTTTGGAAGTCCCAATTATCTTCAGGCAGGAATTGGCACAGCTATGGCTTACTCTGTTTAACAAGTCACTCCGCTTATCAAGTCATATTTTTGCTCTCCCAAGAGTGACTCATTAACGAGGTTTGACTGTATATATATATTATATCGTCATTTTGTTGAATTTTTTCCGATACAATTTTTCATTCAGTTTTGCATGTAGTTATAAGCCTACACACCCAGACGAATATTCAATCAGGTTTTTTTTCTCACGAAAATAACCTCCAACGAATTAAGATAGTCACTCATAGATTACAGCAAGTGTCCCTCTTTCACGACAGCTCCGATACCGTTGTGAGAGGCTCTCTTTATGGGTGTAGGTTACGGTTCCAAACCCCCCCCCCCATTTTTTTACATCTATTTCTTGCCGTGTTCGTAGGATAGGGGTGGTTTCTGAATTCCAATAGCGGTTTCTGAATTCGATAGCGGAGGGTGTTGACGTAAGTAATGTCTCTTTTTCACCCACACCAACGCCATCTCCCCCACAGCAGAGGCTGTTCCTCCAGATGCCCCTTCAGTGTCTCTCCAGATAAATATAAATAAGCAAGGGAGAGAGAGACTCACAATGGTTTAGGCTTGCAGTGTATTTTTTTCTTCTGTGACAGTTGTTATCTTTTTGGCAATAATTGAAAAAAGAAGAGGAATTTTGGATTGTAGATGGCCTGATATGGAACACAGGTCGGAACAACAACCACAATTAATAAGTAATAGTGAATCCGATAGTTCTACAACTTCAAGTGAGGATTCCATGGAATGGGAATCCGTAAAAAATGACTAAAACTGTAGTGATAACAAGTGGCGTCGACGTATATGCGTTCGGGTGGGTGAGAGACGGAAATTTTTCGGCAAGAAAAGTGAGTAAAAGAATTCTAAATTTTTCCTTATCATTTTTACTATTATTATTTGGGGCTATTCCCAAATTCAAACGTGAAAACCGGGTTAATAAGTAACTAAGTAAGTTTACAAGTAAGTTACTAAGATACTTTTCAATTAAAAAAATTGATTTCAAAAACCGCACTTTAATTTCTGAAAGTATCGATGATGGGTTTTTTTCCATTAGTTATTGTTACTGACTGACAGCAATTTTTTCTGCAAGCATTACGTTGCACGTAAAAAATATTTTTTTCTGCGAGATTGGCGAGAATCGGCCATACCTTACGGCGGCCGCGCATCGATACATAGGTTAAGAGGCTTTCGTTGTCATAGCAACGAGTGATGCGGTTCCCTCGTAGCTTGCTCTTCACTGCAAAGTTAACCTGAAACGGACAATAGATTCAACTGAGAAGATGGTTGCAAGGTATCACAGAAAGACTTGTTTTTTCCTTCTCTTTTGAAAGCAGTAATAGTCCACGGGGAAACCAACAAAAGATGTCGGTTTTTCAAAAATAGTACCGAAATTGGCATGTTTTCTGAGAAGAGTCAAGGATGAAACGATTTTTCCCCTCAAATGATCACTCACTGGGTCACTCGTGCCATCATTCATATGTTCACTCATACGGTGAGGGCAGGCAAAATGTCAGGGGGTAAATTTGCGATTACCTTGATTACTCACTGGTTCACTCATATGATCACTCACTGGGTCATATGTTGACAGGGCAGGTGAAGTTTCGGGGGGTAAATTTCCGATTTAATTGATTACTCACTGGGCCACTCATACGGTCAGGACAGATGAAATGTCCGGGGGTAAATTTCCAATTCACTCCATCACTCATATGACTCACTTGGTCGCTCATGCGGTCAGGGGAGGCGAAATGTCATGGGTAAAAATGTCCAACTCACTTGATCACTCATATGGTCACTTGTACCATCATTCATATGTTCATTCATACGGTCAGGGCAGGCGAAATATCGGGGTATGTCATGCCATACGACATCAATATAGTTTTAATTTGTGCTCCACCCCTCAACAGTAACAGTGTACAAATGTATATTTCTAAATTTTTATTTTGTATATACACACGTTTCTATCTTCATCTTGTATTCATATATGCAAACTGTAACTGAGTTTAGGCCTGTGTGTGTAGTTTGTATTTATAAATAAATTAATTAAGTAAAAAACTATCGAAACAATCTATAGTAGACATGGTAATGCCGAGATTGTCGTGATACAGCGCCATCTGTGAGTTATTATATATTAAAGAACACCACATAGAGAAAAGATTAATTAAAGAAACTGTATATGCGTTGAGACTGCCACTGCAATGTCAGCCACGGCACTCTTTGTGGTGAAACACGCTAGTTGTTAGTGATATGATTGGCTGATGAGGGAGTGACGTCAGCATGAGCGTACTAAATGTGGTTTTTATCAGTTTATCATATCTGGCGAGAAATCATACTTTTTCATCTTAGAAACAAGTCGCCAAGATGACCTTATGTTGCTACCTTTCGAAACTAGGCTGACCATATTCACTCGAGAGAAATACTGGGCATCGCCAAAAACAACGCTAAAAGTTTATAAAGTTGCCAAATATTGCTGAAATTACAGAAAAATCGCAATGGGAGAAACAAAGCGTTACTGCAAATTGCAGTGGATTGAAATGAATTCCACGAAATAAAACGTTCAACAAGACTAATGTGGGAGATTAATGTTCTCATTTATAGTTGTAAGTAATTATCATAATATAATTTATGAGATGGAAAATAGTTTCAACCTTTGACTTTAATGCTGAAATTATTTTTCATTAATGCTGAAATTATTTCTTTCATTAGTTTTGAAATTAATTCTTTTATTAATGCTGGAATTATTTCTGTCATTGATTCTGAAATTATATCTCATTAATTTTGGAATTATCTCTTTTCTTCACTCCGGAATTATCTTTCATTAATTTTATTATCTCTTAAATTAATTCTAGAATATTTTCTTCCATTGATGCTGAAATTATAGCTTTCATTAATTTTGGAATTATCTCGTCGATGCTGAAATTATTTTTTCATTTATTGTTTTAAACTCCTACTTTTTTTGATGCCATAAGAAAATACCAGGGGATCGTGTTTGTTTCCACCGAGTCACGTGATATTCCGACGAAAGAGATGTTGGGTGGGGGACACCGTTCTCAGCACTGCCAACGCGGAGACCGCTGACGTCCTACTCCAAAGCTGCATTAATCTTTCAAGCGGCTTTGTCCTACTCTCTCCAGTAATATAAGCTCGATGGAGGCTTGATTTATATACTGTTGGTGGCGCCATCTAATTTCGAAATTTCAGGCAGCTCATGCGATGATGAAAAGAGAGAGATAGAGAGTTTTTTGTTATTTTTTGGCATAAAATTTTAATATGGATGATCGAACACATAAGTGAAAATACGGATTATGTGGTCTTCAGATAGGGTTACCAGAATCAAAACTGAATAAGGAGGACGCCTGGTGTGCACCTTAACGAGTGCCGTCTTAACGAATGCCTCTTCCCCCCTCCCCGGGCCGTGCCCCAAAGGCCCTCAAGAGAGGAGGTGCCTCAGAAAAACGAGACGTAGTTGAATTTTTCGAGAATTTTTCAGGTAGGGCCTCCAAAAAACTCCTTGGCTCGGGGGCCCATGATGCTCTTAAGACGATCCTGCCTGTCAGCCCTACCCATGTAGTTCCAGGGCTTGATTCCTTTACTTCTATTAATTTACATTAATTAAACAAAAACGGCAATAAAAAAATTCGAAAAATGATCAAAGTTATCGAATTGCAACGTATATTTGATAAAGAGATGATGACAAAAATTTACGTCTGTTCAATATGGTTCGAGCCACGATGAAGTGTCAGCAGGTGGACCACGCGCTAATTATCATTAATAATTTATGAATTTTGTCAAATTATTTTAAATGTCATTCCCTCTCAATGGATCGCGTTTGATTACGATCCACACCATCAACGCGTTCCTGAAATAATGAAAAAAAATGAGTAATGAAAATAAATGCGTTCTTTCTGAAAAAAAGATTTCCCCTTCAAGATTTACGTTCGTAACTCGAAAAGTTCGTAAGTCGGGGAGCAACTACATAAAATTTTTTTAGAGGGAGCCGTAAAAATGTTTTTTTTGCATTGGGTCGCAAAATTCTCCAAAGACCGGACCTGTCTCCCATTTTTTAATTTAAATATCTCAGGGAATAATGCAGTTAAAAACATGCAATTTGTTTGTTGGGCTCAGAAGTAAAAGAGCAACAACTGTCTGATTGGAAGTTAGAGGACTGGGGTGGGGGGGGGGGGGAATCGTATAAAATTTATATTTTTTATTTTGGGTACACTGTATTTTTTCATCCCCAAAACTCGTGATTTCTTGTCACATTTTGAGAATTTTTAAAATCAGAACCATAGGGGCCATTCAAGTATTACGTAAGCAAATTTTTAGCCGTATGTGACCCCCCCCCCCTCCCCACCTTGTCTGCAAAAGTTAGCAAAACGTTGACCCCCTCCCCCCTTTGTCAGCAAAATTTCGTCATCAGATCTGCCCCTCTGAATCCAACTCATATTTTCATAAAGGGTGGTTGATGACGTAAGCATTTTCCAAACCCCCCCCCCCCCCATCAATGATGACGTAATACTTGAACGGCCCCATACCACTACGATGAACGGTTGATGAGATAAAGGCTGTAACAACACTCCAAGGAGAAACCATTAAATCTTAGGACGGCTATAATATCACAAATAGGCAGGGCCGCAACTGGGGGGGGGGGGTGGGGAAGAAGGCAGGTCTGGTGCCCGGGAGCGCAAATTTAACCATTTAACCTATCCTTCAGCATTACGAGGGGGGTGCCTAAATGAGTGGTTGCCCCGGCTAACCAAGTATCCAGTTGCAGCCCTGCTAATAGTTATCTTATTTCTGATGAATCACCGTTATGTTGGGTAGTTTTTTCTTTTAGATACATTTTCAAGTTTGTAATTTACACCTGGTAGCATTTCTTTTACTTCTATGGATCAAACTACACAGTTGATCCACTAATGACCCACAAAAGTCATGTTCTTATTCTGTAGAACTTGGTTTACCGCATGGGCCCACCTGAGCAACTTCTGGCAACCAAGTGACAATTAGATCTGGTTCCGATTTTCAAGAGTAAATATGCAAATAGGTAGGTAGGAATTTTTAGCTATAGGTAGTAGTGCCTCTCTCAGAAAAATCGATTTGTATGTGGGCGCATGATAATGTTAAGAGACAGCCCTGTGCGTACTTTATGAAAATTGTGAGAAGCTAATCGAAAAACTCAGCAATAATGTGAAGTCTAGTTTGCAATATTATTAGATCCTCATCTTTCGTGGCATCCTTGTGTGATGATGATCTTCAACTATACAATCAAGTGTTCGTAAAATTTTAGGATCTCCTATCGGATGATCGATGTTGGAAACAAAATACCATTTGATATCTTTTTTGTGGTGCCCCTTTAGTACTGACGCCCCTAAGCACGTGCTTATTTTGCTTAACGTTTGATCCGGCCCTGGATGCGCACATGATTTCTCTTGTGGAATGAATGTTTCAAACAAATATTTAAAAATTTCTCACACGTGTTTTAGTTAATTTTTTTAATATTCATAGTAGGACTAAAATATGAACCTATATCCTTGATACATGTAGCCTATTATTGTTGAAAATGATGTGAAAGGTTCAACTTTCCAATTGTGATTCATTTGCGTGCGTGGCTGCTCCCTCATTATTACTTTCATCCGTATGAAGAGAATAAAAATTCATAAAACTGCTTGCTACCACTTTTTGCGATTTTTATCAATCACTACAAGAATGCGTACTTTGGAAGCTGCAACTGACATTTTCTCAACGAAACCATAATCATTTATACAAAAATAAACTAATTTGAAATAATACAAATTTCATCCAGTACAGTAACTTGATGACATTGTGTCGTCTTCAAGCGCAGAGTTTACATTGATTGAAAATAATTTATTCCATTTTTTTACTGTATTCTATTACGGAAATGGATAAAACAACAAAAATCATCATATCCACATGACTGCCACTACTAATACATAACCATTACATGTACTAACGCGACCCGAACAAGAATTTTTATGACATTCCCGTTACAATGATGTAAATGTGATAACCACAAGTGTCTTTCATGCCGCTAGTCTAGCTAGGGTGCTAGACGGGACGACACGAATGGTTTCATAATATATAACCACACATGTAGTTCATATTTTATATATATTCATTTTTATTTTATTTATTTTCTAAATATAAATATAACCAGCCAGATCGAGTCAACCAAAACATCAAGACCGAAGCTAATCCTTAGCTAAGGCTCTCTCCAGACAATCCCCCATTTAAACCAAGAACACATTGCTCACCAAAGTAGGGTTAGAGCGAGACGACTCGACCTGGCAGTTATATATATGTATATAAATGTGTGTATATGCGTATTTCTCTTTCCTCTATTCAAGTTCTTCATGCATTTCATGTCCACAACACACGTGCGTACTCATATTGCCGTATTCATGTTGCTCACCGAATAAGTTGCTAAGCGAGATGCCACGGGTGATCCCCCTAATTGTATATATTCCCCCACACAATACTTCTATTTTGTATATTTTCATTAAATCCGCTGGAGCGAGTGAACTCAACCCAATAAAACTGATGCTGGCTTCTAGTCCGCAAGTTATCAAACCCATCTGCTCACCAATAACGGGTTAAGCGAGAGAGATGACTCACTCCGATGGATATTTCATATTTCACAATAAGATTCTCACTTCTTTTTCTTTTTGTATCCTGTGTATATAATATGGCAAGTGTAAGATAACAGATGAGATGGCATGGGGGGGGGGGGGAGCTCAATTGCTTTTAAAACATACCTCCATCCCAATATGTGTACATTCATCTTAACTAAACCCCGGAACTTCTCCAACTCCTAATCCCATCTCGTCTGTAATCACCACAAAATTTGTTAATCGCGACAACAATACCCAATTGTCCATTCGCCCCGAAAACATCCTGAGCATCCAAAGACCCAACATTCAGGGACTTAAGCAAGAAAAGGGCAGAAAAACTGCCATACTTGACTTCTGACTTGTTTCTCTCTAACGCCAGGTTTTCCTAGGAATAGGTTTGTTGCGCAGCGTGAACCGAATTAGACTATTTCGCGCCGACAGAAACGTGTTACATAATCAAGCTAGGCGTTTATGTTTTCCTAGCGAGGCGCATCAGATCAGGGCGGCTATGTTATAGTATATGGCCTTGGCATCAACTACTCTGTCGTCTGCATGCTCCGGTTTGAAGGGAAGGAAAAGAAAGCACACAAGAGTGAAGAGAATATGGGAAAAACGCGCGGCGCACGACGCATTTGACTCCCCCCCAGAAGCAGTCGGCCAATCACGCCCGACGTAAAGCGCTGTCGTGAGGCGTATTGCGCTCTGTAGGAAAACAGTCATGCTGCTTTTCTTACTGGTGAGTGGACGGCGTGTCGCGCGGCACAGGAAACCTGCTCCTAGAAAAACCCGGCTCTAGTCAAACCGAAACCAGCACCATAGTATCACATGTAAACAGATAGCCCCCCCCCCCCAAACTGAGAGGAAATCAGCTGGGCGTACAGCCAGTTCTGAGACGCAGCACAACAAGAGGGAAAGATAAAGGAAAGCCGCCCGTTGCCCATTACCATGGCAACGAAACCAGCTCCCCGTCGCCAACGTAGCGGCGGTAAGAGGAGAAGGGAAAGAAACAACTGTTGCCTAGGCAACAAGCTAGCCTCCCGTGGAGACGAGAGAAAAATCGGGGAAAAGAAGAAATGGAAGAGCACCTTCCACCCCTCCCCCAATACCTTCTGAAGCAGAAGGTGCTTGCTCTATAAGAGCTTGCTTTCAGAAGCTGTTGCGCCCACCCCCCCCCCCCTCCCCCAGGCACTAAGCTACCAAAACAGTCTTTTAGCAGACATAACGAAAAGAGGGGAAAGGAAGACAGTGACCTTGGCGATCACCAAGGCAACCGCACCATTACCTCACCCACCCCCCCCCCCTCCCCTCACTGGAGGAGATAAGAAAGAAGGGGGGAAAAGAAAATTGGATAATACGGTCCCCATGGCAACGTAAACCATAGAGATCCCCGCCATCGCCAGATGGCGCTGTAAATGTAAATAACAAATGTAAATATTGTATATAATAGGTGATGGGTAATTTGATTCTTTTCATTATTCTTTAACATGATATCTTAATGTATGTGATCCATGATAACCGGCACACAGGTGCCACGGCCCTTAGAAGACCCCGTTTTTGAATTGGTAATCACGACTCGACCACGTTCGCCCCCCCCCCCCCTACGAGATAGTCATAGAATTCAATAGCACCCGGAATAGCACCGGAATTCAATAGCAAATCGATGAAAATACGTCTTCTCGCAATGCTTGCAAGCCCTTCATAGGGACGTCAATTTTCATAAAGGAAAGTAAAAAATATCGTAATAATCTGCATAAAACGCTACACGCTGCATTCGCTGCGCAGATGGCGAGGCTTGATGAAGGGGGTATGAACCGCTATTGCAGCGGGCTACGGGACCCCCAAGCAAGAAGTTACGTCATTGTCAACCGTCGCCGTTTCACAATTCATTCCTTTAACAAAATTTTTCATCAATCCCAGTTTAATGTGCAGAGGTGGCAGGTAGACTTTCTGAGGATCCACCAGGGGCTGACTGACGACATTTTTGGTTCCCGGAACGAGCTGTCCCCTTGGAGGCCATTGTTTCTTTACATAATGGTTTTGACCATCTCTGCTGTCCCACAAGCGCAAGAAATAGCAAAATTTGGTATATCCTAGTTGAAGACCGAGTACAAGGGCAATGACTTTCAAATCTCCGCAAAGGTGCCAGGCATGTCTTTCATACTGAACCATCCGTAATAAAACTTTCATGTTTTCACGTCTCCTTCATGTGGGCCCCGTAAGCGATGGGAATTGAGGGGTTTTCGTTACCATTGTGCAAAAGTACTGCTTTCCACTGTTGTGCAATTCCACAACAATGGAAAATGCAATTGCGGAAAACTGGTGCCTGATGGACGATTTCTGACGACGGATTCAGAATCAGCATCGAAAAATACGTAAGAAACACTGCTCGGCGTCCAAGAAACAAAAAACCTTGTTTACCAGTGTAATCAGTCCTGGAAAATATTTTTCCTTCCAAACAACTACAACATTCCCGTTGTTTTGTCCAACTTTTTCTTTGGATCAAAGTCAGTGCCGTCTTAACGCATGGGCCCACCCGGGCATGTCCCGGGGGCCTCAGGAGAATAGGGACTTCCCAAAAATGAGAATTAGTTGAAATTTTGGGGAATTTGCCTGGTAGGGCTTCAGAAAAATCGCTTGGCCCAGGGGGCCCATGATGCTCTTAAGACGGCCCTGCTCAATGTAGCTCGTTTTTCAGAATTATCGGCACTATCTTTTAATATATGCATTTTACTAAGAAACCTTGATAGGGCTCAATACTTCAACAAAACCTGTTATATATACCTAATTAGAATGTGGTATTGGGTTTAAAATTCTTACCTTACCTCAACAAAAACATGTACTGGATTCCTTGAACAAGCGAAAGTTTGACAACAACGAAACACGTGTTTAACAAAGTAATGAAAACAGGACGACGGGGGGGGGGGGGGGAGGAGATTAGAAAACTGTTCGCTAAAATGAAATTTTCGCTGTAATGGTATTCGTTAAAACGGGATTCGACTGTATCTGTGGTTGCTGGTACACTGTTTTTTGGCCAAAAATTGTTTTTGTAACCAAGTCATTTCTCTTCCATTTTGCTTCGGCTCGAGTCAATCTTACAGGATACTCAAATAGTACGAGGATGATGACATCACTCTCCGGTACCACACGAAGTTTTTTTAACTGGCTCTTGCGAAGATATATTTTGGAAAGAGGGAAAATTCAACTGCCCCTGCGGGGAATCGAACCCACGTCCTTTCACTTTCCGGGTGAACGCTCTAGACCACTAGACCACAGAGGCACCGAATCTCTCGATCTTTCCTTGGAGCATTGGTATACACTGAAAGGGACCGTACATGGACGGCGGACCAGACTCAGGCTAAGCTCACTTGTATAAGTCGCCACCTGGTGTGAGCTTGGCCTGAGTCTGGTCCGACGTCCATGTACGGTCCCTTTCAGTGTATACCAATGCTCCAAGGAAAGATCGAGAGATTCGGTGCCTCTGTAGTCTAAGGCGTTCACCCGGAAAATGACTTTTCATTCCTACTTTTTCCTACTTTTTGTAATTTTTTGAGCGGGAGCCCTGAACGCCTCAATCACACGGCTACAGTAAACTGTTTTCTCCCCGCCCCAACATTTTAGCCCCTTTCTTTTCCTGGATTTCTCTCCTTAACAAAAGCATTTCCAATCCGGTCTCTAACTTTCACTCAGAAACAGTAATTGGAAAAACAATAAGAGGTACAAATTTTTGTGTTCATTCTTGGCCTGCAGTGAACGGGTGGCGCGCATTCGCCAAGGTATTTGAATTCAAAATCGGAAGAAACTTGGGGAAAGAACAGCATAAAAACCAACAGACAAGCTCATTGCGTTGTTTTTTGCCTTTTCAGGTGAAGTTTGGTTTAACTTTCAGCAATAACATCGATACGAGTATGAATGAATACAAATACCAGGCCACAACAGGCAAAATGCCCAACGAAGCCCCCCCCCCCTCCCCACACTTCAGGACCACCAAAACCGCAATAAATTGAAAACCCGTGTATAAGCCGACCCCCAAAAAATCCGTGCATTTCAGAGAAAAAAAATCTTATATTTTCATGCAAAATCATTTAGCTTACGGAAATTTACAATAGAAAACGATTCAAACCTTTTAATCCGTTTCTTTTAAATCTCCAAGCTCATCGTAATCCATCAGATCATCATAGTGGGTGCGGCATCTTCGTTTTCATCTTCATCTGGGCTGTCATCGCCATTGTCGCTTTCAAAGAGGATATCATCTTCAGTTCCGTCCATCGCATTGCTGATGAAACACTTTTTGAAGGATCGGATAATAATTTCGGTGGAAACGGAATTCCACGCCTCATGTACCCATTGTCACACTAGGCCAATGTCAAGTTTCTTCAAGGCACCACTTTTTGTAGTTTCTTTATCATCGGAACTCATCCATTCGATCCACAAATGCCTCAAATAGTCTTTGAGAGGCTTGTTGATGCTCACATCTAAAGGCTGTACAATCGACGCGTTAGCCCACCTGGTATTAAAGCCAATGATGTTTTCGATTTATTTACATTATCGGGGTGTTAAACATATCCCATACCAATAATGCCGGTTTCTCGAACACTGCTACCAAAATAACTACTGATTGTGGTTTTTGAGATTTTCTAATCAAAAATTGACCCGCGTATAAGTCGATCCCCCTAATTGAGAAACGAATTTTTCCACAAAAAAACTCGGCTTATATACGAGTGTATACGGTATATACATGATGAAATATTATACAATGCCCATAAAGGTTGTCTTATTCCTAGTATGGATAGCTTATCAGCACTCAGCGTGCTGTATAGCAATACAGCTCGTGATGCACTACAATTTATGTGATGCATAACAATAGCAATGCACCATATTGCAGTGCACCACAATAAGCCATACAGCACAATAAGCAGAAGCACGACATTATAATAAGCAGTAGGCACTACATTATAATAAGCAGTAGGCACTTCATTATAATAAGCAGTAGGCACTACATAATAATAAGCACTGGGCACTACATTATAATAAACAATACGGTACAAGACCTACTAAAATACGTAATGCACAACAACACGCAAAACACACACCACAATACGTAATGCACAACAACACGCAAAACACACACCACAATAAGCAATACAACTCAATACAGCACGCGATGCACCACAATGCGCAATACGCGATGCATCACACGTAATCAATGCACCATAATAAGCAATGCATTAGAATAAGCAATACAGCACGCGATGCACTAAAATACGCAATGACCATAATAAGCAATACAACACGCGATGCACTACAATACGTGATGCATAGCAAAAGCAATGCACCACAATCAGTAATTCACCATATTGCAGAGCACCACAATGCATTGATGCATAAAAATACGCAGTGCACCGCAATAAGCAATACAGCACAATAAGCAGAAGCACGACATTATAATAAGCAATACGGCTCACGACGAACTAAAATACGTAATGTACAACAATACGCAATACAGCACAAAACGCACTTCCCCACAATACGCAATAGGTACTGCATTATAATAAACAATAAAGCACGCGATACACTACAACACGTAATGCACAACAACACGCAAAACACACACCACAATAAGCAATTCATCATATTGCAGAGCACCACAATAAGCAGTAGGCACTACATTATAATAAGCAATACGGCACACGACGTACTAAAATACGTAAGGCACAACAATACGCAATACAGCACAAAACGCACTTCGCCACAATAATACGCAATGTACCACAATACGCAATACAGCACAATACGCAATACAGCACAATACGTAATGCACCACAATACGCTATACAGCACAAAACGCACTTCACCAAAATACGTACTGCCCCACAATACGCAATACAGCCCAAAACGCACTTCACCACAATACGCAATAGGTACTGCATTATAATAAACAATAAAGCACGCGATACACTACAACACGTAATGCACAACAACACGCAAAACACACACCACAATAAGTAATACAACTCAATACAGTACGCGACGCACCACAATGCGCAATACGCGATGCACCACTATTTACAGTGCACCGCAATGCAACATAAAACGTAATGTACCGCAATACAACATAAAACGTAATGTACCGCAATACGCGATGTATCGCATTAAGCGAAGTACCATAATATACGCAAAAAGCAAAAGCACTGCATTACTGCATTACAATAAGCAATACATCACGTGATGCGCTGCAATACGCAATGCACCGCAATCAGTAGTGCACCATTATTTGCAATGCACTACAGTAATAAATACGACATATAAAACACGCAATGCACCACCATCATCAGCGATTCAGTACAATAAGCAATGTACCAACCATCATAGGTATATATAATACAGCACAATATGTAGTGCACCCCTTATATTCAGGGCGCGCAAAAAACAATGCACCACAGAGGGCACCACATTAAGCAATACAGCACAATCAATACTTATTGTACCACCATCGGCAATACAGTACAATGATTAGTGCACCACTATATTCAAAGGACTAATATTGACAATGCACCAAAATAGTCATTCAATTGCCAGTTTCCCACTCTAATTTCGATAAATAATGCACTGCCATCATAGATACAGCGTAATACTCGATGCACAGCAATACATACGTTATACACAAGAATAGTCATACACAATAAGTAATGCACCACTATGCAGTGCATCACAGTAAGGAATGCACCCAGGCCCGTCCTTTGCCCTCCCCCCCCCCCGGCTTTTGAAAATACACTAAAAATGGTATATATATACATACATTGAGTACATGTTCTTTGCCCCCCCCCCCCGGGAAAAGTTGAAATGACGGCCCTGAATGCACCACTATATGTGGTGAATTTCAACACGCAAAGCACCATCATCGGACACATGCATTTCGCACCGACATCTATATTTTCTCGAGTGAGTCTTCGTATGATATCACATGATCATACATGATTTTTTAGGCATTGATACCAGTTTTGAGCTCGATGACTAGAACACCATATACTTGTAACAGACAAATAACTGTTCGCAGTGACATGTAACGAGTTTTTATATACTAAGACGTTATCATAAGCTGAGAGAAGTGTATTGGGCTTTTACTATGTTTTAGGCTCTGGCCGAAGGTTGGTTTGTTTACTTATATTTGTTACAGACAACTAACTGTTTGCAGTGACATCTAACGAGTCTTTACATGCTAAGAAATTATCATAAGCTGAGAAAAGTGTATTGGGCTTTTACTATGTTTTAAGCTCTGGCCGAAGGTCGATTTGTTTACTTATATTTGTTACAGACAACTTACTGTATTAAGTGACATCTAACGAGTCTTTATATACTGAGACATTATCATAAGCTGAGTGAAGTGTATTGGGCTTTTGTTATGTTTTAGGCACAAAACTGGTCAAAAGTCGATTTGTTTACTTATATTTGTTACAGACAACTAAATGTTTACAGTGACATCTAACGAGTCTTTGTATGCATAAAGCATTAGCACATTAGTATCAGCTGAGAGAAGTGTTAGGGCTTTTACTATAGTGACCATACGTCCCGTATTAACCGGGACAATACCGGTTTTTTCTGTTTTCGTGTCCGTCTCGACTTTTTAGCGAAGTGTCCCGCTTTCCCCCGTTTTTTACGAGAAGCTTACTTGAATTTTTATTTTTAATTAAAGTCGAAGAATGAAATTATTTTCGCACTCATAAATTATATTATGATAATTACAATTATAAATTGTAATATCATATTATCAGAATATTAATTTCTCACATTTGCCTTGGTGAACGTTTTATTTCGTTTAATTCATTTAAATCGACTGCGATTTGCAGTAATGCTTTACTTCCCGGCATTTTGATTTTTACGTAATTTCTCCAATATTTGGAAACTTTGTTTACTGTTGTTTAAAAGTTTCTGTTTCACTGCTCCTAAAATATTAAATCACTCACACACACAATGAGAACCACATGAAAAATAATATGAGAATTCCAATTTAAACATTTATTTATTTGCAAGAGAGACAAATTATGAAGCAATTAAGCAATAATTATGACGCTTGAGAAGATGAATACATTGGTGTATATGATGTATATGATGTATATTTGTGTGAATCTAATTATTTTTGAGAATTTTTTGGTAATTGCAAGACATTAACATTCAAGTAAAATAAATTCCATAAAACCCTAACATAAGTTAACTAAATTTTGAAGAAGAAAAAAACGACCGTTGCCACTTGTGACTAACGGGCCATTCAAGTATTACGTCAGCAACGATGGGGGGGGGGAAGCTCCGATTTGCTGACTTTTGATGACAGGGGGGGGGGGGTTAGGATAATGCTTACGTCATGGACCAACCTTTAGAAAAATATGAAATATTTTTGGTATCTTACCCGGTGCGCCAAAAACAAGAAAAACCTTTCGATACTTTGTGGGCACTTGAAGTAACATTCCCCCCTCCCCCATTGATATTGCCCTAAAGAACCACTTGAGTGATCTCTAAATGTTTCGCGGATCCAAGTGATCTGCAAATGTGTCTGGGCCGCTTAAGTGCTCTAGAACTGTGCCACGCATCACTCAAGTGATGCGCAATTATATGCCGCGGATCACTTAAATAATCGAAGAAAGTGCCGCGAGTAACTTATCTGCTGTAGAACGGCACTGAGGGAGGCCACTTAAGGGTTCTAAAACTGCGTCACATGTCACTCAAGGGATCTCTAAATGTGTCACGGATCGCTTAAGTGTTCTGGAACCGTGTCCCGGGTCATTTAAGTGATCTGAAAATGTGCCACGGGCCGCTTAAATGCTCTGGATTTGTACCACGGGACATTTAAGCGATTTGTAAATGTGCCGCTTAGTTCATTTTTACAAAATTAGGTTTGAGGAGGGCAGGCCGCATCAGACAACCCCCAGTTCCGTATTTGGGTCGATGCGATTTATCATTATATGGCTTGGAGGATGGGTAGCAATAAATTTATTAAAGATAAATTTTGAGTTCATAGCTTTCAAATAACATTGAAATTAAGATAAATTGATTATAGAACCCCCCCCCCCCTCCATGTGTACGTTTCTGATCCTACCAATATGCGTTAGGATTCAGAGGGGCAGAGCTGATGACGAAATTTTGCTGACAAGGGGGGAGGGGTCAAAAATGGCTAAAAATTTGCTTACGTAATACTTGTACGGCCCCTTACAGATAAACTATTCTTATAGACCTGCTGGAAGGACACCATAGTCCCTTGCGGTCACAGAGTGAATGTTCCTAATATCATGTTACATGTTTATTATTTTTTATGAATGTATGTATTTTTGTTCTGTGTTACTGTTTTTTTGTTTTTTGTACTAATTTGTCATGTTGTTGTCACAATAAAATAAAAAATAAAATTTAAAAAAATGTCATCACTAGTAGACTGACCATATTTGCTCGAGAAAAATACGGTAAATTAAGCTCAGAAATACGGAATATCGCTAATTATCGCCAAAATTGATGCTAGAAGCAAGCATACTTGCCAACTCGTGCTAAAATCATAGAAAAGTAGCCAATCTCGGGAAATGAATGAAGCCCCACTTCAAATTGCAGTGAATTAAAATTAAAAATAAACATGAAAAAGGGTAAGTGGGTGTGAGTGAGCGATCGAGTGAGTGACCGCATGAATGACCAAATGAATGAGCGATTGAGTGTGTGACCAAGTGAGCGAACCGCTGAATGGATGAATAACCGAGCGAGTTCTAAATGAGCCAGTAACCGTATCAGTGACCAAGTGAGTCAGCGATCGAGTGAGTGACCGCATGAATGACCACATGAATGAGCGATTGAGTGTATGACAAAGTGAGTGAACCGGTGAATGGATAAACAACCGAGTGAGTTCTGAGTGAGCCAGTAACCGTATCAGTGACCAAGTGAGTGAGCGATTGAACGACCAAATGAATGAGCGATTGAGTGTGTGACAAAGTGAGCGAACCGGTGAATGGATAAATAACCGAGTGAGTTCTGAGTGAGCCAGTAACCGTATCAGTGACCAAGTGAGTGAGCGATTGAGTGAGTGACCGCATGAATGACCAAATGAATGAGCGATTGAGTGTGTGACCAAGTGAGTGAACCGGTGAATGGATAAATAACCGAGTGAGTTCTGAGTGAGCCAGTAACCGTATCAGTGACCAAGTGAGTGAGCGATTGAGTGTGTGACAAAGTGAGCGAACCGGTGAATGGATAAATAACCGAGTGAGTTCTGAGTGAGCCAGTAACCGTATCAGTGACCAAGTGAGTGAGCGATTGAGTGAGTGACCGCATGAATGACCAAATGAATGAGCGATTGAGTGTGTGACAAAGTGAGCGAACCGGTGAATGGATAAATAACCGAGTGAGTTCTGAGTGAGCCAGTAACCGTATCAGTGACCAAGTGAGTGAGCGATTGAATGACCAAATGAATGAGCGATTGAGTGTGTGACAAAGTGAGCGAACCGGTGAATGGATAAATAACCGAGTGAGTTCTGAGTGAGCCAGTAACCGTATCAGTGACCAAGTGAGTGAGCGATTGAATGACCAAATGAATGAGCGATTGAGTGTGTGACCAAGTGAGTGAACCGGTGAATGGATGTATAACTGAGCGAGTTCTGAGTGAGCCAGGTTATACATCCATTCACCGGTTCACTCACTTGGTGTTCTGAGTGAGCCAGTAACCGTATCATTAACCAAGTGAGTAACATGGGTGGAGCATTGTCCTCCCTCCCCAGCATCAATGGTGAAGTCGACTAATGCATATATGTATAGATGAATTGACACCATCATCGTGCCCCCCCCCCCCAGACCTCCAAGTCTATCTCCCCCTATGGTGAGTAAGTGTTTGAGTAACCGAGTGAGTGAGTGAGCTAGCAAGTGAGTGACCGTAGAAGTGACTCATTCGCTCGATTATTGGCTCGCTCCTTTGCTCACCTGCTCACTCACTAACTCCCAAACTCAAATAGTTTTTTGATTCTCTCCGAAATTGAAAAAAAAAAATTGTCAAACATTGACCGCGCGACGTGAAATCCAGTTCACGCGGCGCCAAAAAAACCCCGCTTCTAGGAAAACACGACTTGAAACGAGGGTGTCAACATTTAAGGGAGTGCGGGCCACTTCATTGGTTCAATAACATTTCGCGGGCCACAAAAGTTATGATCTGAAAATGTGCCACGGGCCTTTTAAATGCTCTGGAATTGCGTCACGGGCCACTTAAGTGCTCGGGAATTACACCGTGAATCACTCGAGTAATCTGTAAAGGTGCCGCGGGTAACTTGAGTGATGTGGAACTTCACCATGGGAAACTCAAGTTTTTCGGAACTGTGTCACGGATCACTCCAGCGATCTGTAAATATGCCGCGGGTCACTTAAACGCTCCGGAACTGTTCCGCAGGTGACTTAAATGCTCCGGAACTGTTCTGCAGGTGACTTAAATGATCTATAAATGCTCTGCGGGTCACTTAAGTGCTCTGGAACCGAGTGCGGATTCGAGTGCGTGGATCACAGTGATCTGTAAATGTGCTGTGAGCCACTTGTGTAATCTGCAACTGCACCGTGCATTACTCAAGGGACCTGTAAATATGCTCCCTCAGCTCAATTTTAGAAAATTAAGTATATGAGGTGGTGGGCCCACATCAGCTGACTCGGAGTACCACATTTGGCCCGCGGGGCTATGGGTTGAGCATGTCTGGCTTAAAATAAATTCAGGATGTTTCATGATAAAATGTTGCCAAAATTTAAATAGTTTAAATAGATTTAAATATTTTTTCAAATTAATACATTTAAAATTTTGATATTTTGTAAAACGTTTCTCTATTACGCTATAGATTCGGAAAAGAGTCACGTGATAGCATTCTTCCCTTCTGTGTTTGCCTCTTGCTCTTTGATCTGTATTAAACAACTTCAAGTCCAGTCCCCGGATGTGGGGGAATGCCAATCCACCATCGAGCTTATATATTACTGGAGGGAGTATGATGTCAGCGCTGAGAACGGTGTTCGAAACATCATTCGTCGAAAGATCACGTGACTCGGTGCAAGCACACACACAATCCCGCGTAATTTTCTAATGGCTTAAATAGGAGTTTAAACCAATAAACGAAAGAAATAATTTTTCAGCATCGATGAGATAATTCCAGAATTAATGAAAGAGATAATTTCAGTATTAATGAAAGATAATTCCAGAATTAATGAAAGATAATTCCAGAATTAAGGAAAGAGATAATTCCAAAATTAATGAAAAAGTGATAATTCCAGAAATAAGGAAAGTGATAATTCCAGAAATAAGGAAAGTGATAATTCCAGAAATAAGGAAAGAGGTAATTCCAAAATTAATGAAAGAAAAATTCTAGAATTAATGAAAGAAAAATTCTAGAATTAATGAAAGAAAAATTCTAGAATTAATGAAAGAGATAATTCCAAAATTAATGAAAGAGATAATTTCAGAATTAATGAAAGATAATTCCAGTATTAATGAAAGATAATTCCAGAATTAATGAAAGATAATTCCAGAATTAATGAAAGAGATAATTTCAGTATTAATGAAAGATAATTCCAGAATTAAGGAAAAAATAATTCCAGAATTAAGGAAAGAGATAATTCCAGAATTAATGAAAAAGTGATAATTCCAGAATTAAGGAAAGAGATAATTCCAAAATTAATGAAAGAAAAATTCTAGAATTAATGAAAGAGATAATTCCAAAATTCATAAAAGAAATTATCCCAGAAGTAATGAAAAAAATAATAATTAGTAAAGGAAATAATTCCAGAATTAATGAAAGAAACTTCCAGCATTAATGAAAGAAAATTCCAGCATTAATGAAAGAAAATTCCAGCATTAATGAAAGAAATTATTTCAATATTAATGAAATAAATAATTTAATGTTTTTTATCTTCAGATGTAGGCTGACCATATTTCTTCGAGAGAAATACGGGACATTGGCATTCCAAATACGGGAAAATACGGGACATCGCCAATTATCGCCAAAAACGACGCCGAAACCAAACAAAGTTGCCAAATATTGTTGAAATTACGGAAAAATCACAATGGCGGGAAATGATGCATCACTGCAAATCGCAGTGGATTAAAATCTATTCCACGAAAAACAAACGTTCAAGGCAAATGTGGGAGATCAATATTCTCATATATAGTTGTAATTATCGTAAAATAATTGATGAGCTGAAAAATAATGTCAATCTTTGACTTCAATAAAGAATAAAAATTCAAGTGGGCTTCGTGTAAAATACGGGAAAACCGGGACACTTTTGCCAAAAAGTCGGGACGGCCAAAAAAACAGAAAATACCGGGACTGTCTAGGGAAATACGGGACGTATGGTCACCCAATTCAGATGTGAGTTCTCTCTCTCTCTCTCTCTCTCTACCCTTTTTTTTTTTAAACCCAATGTTTAGAGACCGAACAAGTCACGTGATTTCCGTGCATGAGATGTCGCTGCAGTCGCGGTGTTGGCTGGATGCTTCCCTGCAGTAATATAAGCAAGATCAAAGCGATTCAAGAGCAGACGATCTGTATAATCGAAAAAGAAGAAGAAGAAGAGCAGACGATTTTTGTGTTTGTCTTCCCACAGTATAAACAAATTAGGTAAGAGCCCCCGGAGAGAGAGATGCCAGAGAAGCTCAACCCACCAATGAGAGGGCTTAAAATTTCCCGCGCAAATACAAGAGAGAGACCAAGAGCAGACGATGGAGCGATTCTACTGCGCAGTTGTACTTCAGACGTCATCGGTGCGAGACGTACGTAACCGCCTCCCGCGCTTTGTGTGTTGTTTTTCGAAAGTGTTAGATTTTAATTAATGGATTAATTAATCCGAGGGAAATTAATTTCAAGAACTTTTGCTGTTCTCTTTCGGGTGAGTTCTGAAATAATTTCTATTAACAGTTAAATATTTCGAGTAAAAATTGCGTGAGAATAATTCCCAGTGTCGTAGGTGCAGTCGATTAATCTAATGTATATGTGTGCATATGAATTGACATCATCGCCCCCCGCCCCCGAAGTCTATCGCCGCCTATGCTTTTGAGAAACGCGTGGCTTCCCACAGGAGCGAATGTCAGGGACGATTCTTGCCAACTTTTTTGTTCTTTTCCACACTTTTTTGTTCTTTTCTGTTCGCCCCCCAACACAATCTAACCCATAGGATCCTATGTTACACCCGTAGCTTCTACCGCCCCCCCCCCCATGGAACATTCTGTCGCCCACGTTGGGAATCACTGCTATAAATTCACTACAGAGGGAACCGCATTGCAGGATATGGGGTTAAATAAAGGGAGAACGGGTCCGTCCAGTAACACAGGGGTCCTTTGAATCTATTCGAGCAGGCCCACCATTATGCAAAGGGGCGTCTGTACGAGAGGGTCGACGGCCCCCGACCCCACCGCGTTGAACGAGAACCATGAAAGGAACCAAGAATTTTGTATTTTGAAACCATTTGTTTCATTAAATATGAATTTGCATCTATTCTCAGTTCATTACTCTGAATATTCCGGATTTCTTTTAGTCAGGGGTTCTCGAACGTTTTTCACCCGAGGCGCCCCTTTCCCCCTATTCAATGCTTCAAGTCTGTATTCATTTCTTTCATTGAATATGAATTTGTATTCAAGTCTGTATTCATTCCTTTCATTGAATATGAATTTTTATCAATTCTGAATTCATTTCTTGCATTGAATAATAATTCTTCTGAATAATGCATTTCTTGCATTGAATAATAATTCTTCTGCATAATGCATTTCTTGCATTGAATAATAATTCTTCTGAATAATGCATTTCTTGCATTGAATAATAATTCTTCTGAATAATTCATTTCTTAATTGCATTGAATAATAATTCTTCTGAATAATTCATTTCTTAATTGCATTGAATAATAATTCTTCTGAATAATTCATTTCTTAATTGCATTGAATAATAATTCTTCTGAATAATTCATTTCTTAATTGCATTGAATAATAATTCTTCTGAATAATTCATTTCTTAATTGCATTGAATAATAATTCTTCTGAATAATTCATTTCTTAATTGCATTGAATAATAATTCTTCTGAATAATTCATTTCTTAATTGCATTGAATAATAATTCTTCTGAATAATTCATTTCTTAATTGCATTGAATAATAATTCTTCTGAATAATTCATTTCTTAATTGCATTGAATAATAATTCTTCTGAATAATTCATTTCTTGCATTGAATAATAATTCTGAATAATTCATTTCTTGCATTGAATAATAATTCTGAATAATTCATCTCTTGCATTGAATAATAATTCTTCTGAATAATTCATCTCTTGCATTGAATAATAATTCTTCTGAATAATTCATCTCTTGCATTGAATAATAATTCTTCTGAATAATTCATCTCTTGCATTGAATAATAATTCTTCTGAATAATTCATCTCTTGCATTGAATAATAATTCTTCTGAATAATTCATCTCTTGCATTGAATAATAATTCTTCTGAATAATTCATCTCTTGCATTGGATAATAATTCTTCTGAATAATTCATCTCTTGCATTGAATAATAATTCTTCTGAATAATTCATCTCTTGCATTGAATAATTCTTAATTATTCATTTCTTGCATTGAATAATAATTCTTCTGAATTATTCATTTCTTGCATTGAATAATAATTCTTCTGAATTATTCATTTCTTGCATTGAATAATAATTCTTCTGAATTATTCATTTCTTGCATTGAATAATAATTCTTCTGAATTATTCATTTCTTGCATTTGATGTCAGTTTCGAAATTTCTTTCATTAAATATCAGTTTGGTGTTATTTTTGAAATAATTTCTTTCATCACATATGAAGGGTCTGAAGCGGGTGGGATGGGGGGGGGGGCGGTGTAAGTGGAATGTTGTGTTTATGTGTTTTATACTCCTTGCGTTCAAAACCCTTGATGTGAATTCTTATTTCTTGTGAAATTATCTCTCATTGAATGCGAAATCGATCATCAATTATTCTAAAATTATTATTTTCATTAAATATCAGTTCTGAATTCGTTTTCTTCTTTAAGTGACAGTTTCCGTTAATTTTGAAACTTCTTTCACTAAATATCAATTTTCATTAAGTTTGATTTAATGATTTCTTTCATGAAATATGAATCTGCGTTAGTTCTGAATTGGTGTGGAGTCTTTGAATTCATATTTCTTCTGAAATGATTATTATTTTTCATTAAATATCGATTCGTGTTTATTCTGTAATTTTTTTCTTTCATTAAATATCATGAATTCATTTCTTTCGTTTAATACCAGTTTGAGTTAATTTTTTCACTTCTCTCATTAAATATCAGTTTGCATCAAGTGTGAAGTAATTTCTTTCATATAAATTATACATATGAAAATTCTTATTTGTCTCTCTTCTGAAATTATTCTATTTTCCATTAAATATCAATTTGCGTTTATTCTAAATTCATCATTGCTTTGGGGCCGTTCAAGTATTACGTCATCATCGATGGGGGGGGGGTTCCGATTTGCTGACTTTTGATGACAAGGGAGGGGGTTTGGATAATGCTTACGTCAACAACCACCCTTTATGAAAATATGAATTGGATTCAGAGGGGCAGAGCTGATGACGAAATTTTGCTGACAAGGGGGGGGGGGGTCAAAAATGGCTAAAAATTTGCTTACGTAATACTTGAACGGCCCCTTTCATAAAATATCAGTTTGTGTTAGTTCTGGAATGTCTTTCATTTAATATCAATATGCGTTTCTTCTAAGTTAGTTCTGAAATTATTATTTTTTCCTTAAATATCAATCTGCATGATTCTGTTATGATTTCTTTCATTGAGTACGAACTATTAACAATTCTGAAATCACTACTATCATTAAATATGAATTCGCGTAATTCTGAAATAATTTCTATCATCTTCTATATATATAAAATTGATTTTCTGTGTGTGTGTGTATGTTCTCTATACAAATCTACAATTTTAGATCGATCGTCGCCAAATTTTGCATATATACCAAATGGGACCCGACTTGAACGATAGGCTACTTTAAAATTTCGTCAGAGCAGGGAAAATGCCCCAAATGGGCAAAAAACTGTCGGGCAATAATGGTTTTTGGGCCTCAACAATCACTTTCCGAACGTTTACTTTGGTTACTGTGGTTCCATAGCAATGCGTTCCAGACCTGTTTTATGCCTTTACAACGGTTTGTCACTTCTTTAATCCTGTTAGTACATGTATGATAGTTTATGCCTTTATAATGGTTTGCCACATTTTCAATACACTCTCAGTAATGAGGCTTTTTGAATAGACGTTATAATCATCACCATCATAGCTTTGATGGTCAGGAAAAGGGTGATCCTCATAGAAATCACTATTAAAATTGCCGATTTTACTGTAGAAATGCGGAAATTAGTGGGATTTTCCGCCTTATCAATAATTTTAAAAATTGTATTGAATTCTCGATTTTTGAAATATTCAGTTCGCTTAGAGATATACGAAGTAATTAGCCAACCTATACTTTTGAGTTGGATATTCGAGCAATATCATTGATTTCATTTATATCTTGTCAAGTATGAAAATTAATGTCTCCATATTGTCTCTTTTGATATTTATTTGCATAAATTCATGTGGGTTAGGATATTTTAAAATTAGTTACGAGCCCGTGAAAAGTGCATCGAAAAAATTCCACAGCTTTAACTAAGGATTTTTGGAAGCTGGAACAGACAGATGGATAACTTGAAGTTCGGGGGGGGGGGGCGGGATCGAAATACCTAGCGCCCCTTAAAAAAAGAAAAATATATATTCATTTCTACGTTTCTGTGTAAATCTAGATTTGTTTATTTCATCAATCGCGCAGGTCGCCATATTGGTTAACTTGGACACGGTTTGTATGTCCCTCAAGAAAAAGAGGAGGAGATATCACGTGATCCAAAAAAAGCCTCATTGAAGAAAACCCGGGCAGCGCCGGGTATTATAGCTAGTTAACTATAAATTTGTATTCTGGAATTTTTTCTTTCCTCACCTCCAAAAAAAAAAAGTGTTTGGCGGGCTTGGAGGCTAAGCGGGTTGTAGTGCGTGGTGGAAAATTTGAAGAATGAGTGGTCCAGAAAATTCGATTAGGATGAAAGAAAGGCGGCAAGACCATAAATTCGCTTCTCAGATCATTTCTCGTCAATCTCCGTGCCCAGTTGTCTCTCATGGCTACTATCATGTTGGGGCTCGGTTCCGTTCATAATTTCGACAAGAGTCGAATTGAAAGTTTGAATTTTTCACCGTATAAGCCGCACTTCACGCTTTCTGTCGGGAATTGCATTTCTCGCATCACAAGGAATCACGAGTGTAATTATTGGGCAATAGATAGTTATCACCCATATACATAAATATATATGTACCGTTATTCTCCCACTGAGGGCCATGATAGCTGGAATGGGGCTTTCAGAACAACACTGCCGTGTGCCCGGGATGCTGTTGAAAGGGTTCTGTCTGTAGGGAAGTACAAGATGATTCAGATGTGTGGAATATCCATATACAGGGCACTAGCTGTTGTTATCCGCGGCTTCGCTCGCTTGAATTTGGTAGTCTGAAAATTCTTTCTTACAATTCCCTTAGAGGTTGAATTTTGAGGAATCCCTTCTTAGCGACTCTACAGTACGAAATAAAACTAGACAGAATTCCGTGCTTATAGCTTCAGCGGCTCGGTGATGATGAATCAGTTAGTCAGGGGACATGTAATTTTACACACATACAGTAGATTAAAATATTTCTCTTAACTTTAATTTGCATTGGGAAAAAAAAACCCTTAAAAATTTTGAATAAGAGCTCTTTTAAGATTGTAACTTTGTGCAACATTATTTGGCGTTTAAAGTCGCTTTGAAATTTGAAAGAGAATTTCGAAAAAATCTCATAGAAAATCATAATGAACCGTAATGTTTATGCCGAGTAGAAACCGATAAATGCCAGTTTTAAGAGGGCAGCCCGGAATAATTTGATTTTTAGCCACGACACAAAATCAAATGAATTTCCAAATGTTTGATCGCCATTTTTATCGTCGTCGTGATATGTTGTGCCCCCAAAGCCCCTCTCTGTGAAAAACAAAAATCCCGACGCAAAGCGCGAAGTGTGGCTTATACGGTGAAAACTGAAATTTCTAAATTTATGTAATCGTAATTTATTATCGTCATCGGCGCTCAACGCCCCTTCGCTGCGAGAAATGAAAATCCCAACACAACGCGAAGTGCGACATATTTGGTGAAACTTCTATTAGCAGGAAGCTTTCTGGGTCCTTTATTTCCGAACTATAACTACCACCCTACCACAACGTGGCTCCCAATAAATAAATACCAATCAATCGATTTACATGGTTTAAAAAGATCATAGTATCACAACCCATTATCATCCGGACAACTATCATTAGCCCTCGGGATATACCCAACAAAGCCATGTCCCGGGTAAAAAAATATTGCCCTGCGTATGTGCCAGGTTCTATGAACAGTTCTTGATTCTAAAAGAGAGTAGTTACTTCCCCCCCCCCACCAATATTTTACTTAAGTTTCATTTTTTCACGTCTGAATTCTTTTTTCAAAGCTTTGTGCCCCCCTCGCTTTAGGTACCTGACATGGCTCCTCTTCCATTTGAATTTTACCCTTTGCCTCCTTAGAATATATCCCAGTACTTATTCTGATTCTTACTGTCATACCTTTACCGAACACAGATGCTTGAAAGTATGGTGAAGGCGGCTCATTCTTCAATCTGATCTTGTTTTTCCTCCTGTAACTCCTAGAGCAGTTATTCCCAGCGTGGATGAGAATGTTCCAGGGAAGGAGGGTTAAGATAAGGGATCCGTCTCCTCCAGCTCCTGCAACTCCGGTACCAGCGCCGTTAAGGAGATCGCCGCGTCTTCACCCTGACAGTGCGCTGGTGGCACTGTTTGCGAGCGAGGAGCAGGATGAATCCCAAACCTAATTAATGACGTCTCGGAGAAATTAGACTGACTGTATTGAACTACCCGAGCGCAATGAGGTGCTCTGCCCTTCTTGTCATTTGATACAATCCTTGATCAATCAAATTTCTCATTGCGCCTTTTGCGATACGATTTTTATACAACTTTCCATGATTATTTATTATCCGTGCCCGTTGCACTTTACTTTAACTTGATTAATTTGATTCTTCGATTTACATAATTTTTGATTTCTTTGCACTATATGTAATCTTTGACGTATCAATAAATTTTGGTTTTACCGGAGATGCCCTGTCTCCCCCCCCCCTCTGGGGAGGGGGGCGAAGTGCTTACGTTGCTTCTTGCGACAGAGCCTGGGTGTCTCGCGGTTTCTCCAGGGAAGGAGGGTGGTAGAAGCTACGGGTATAACATAGGATCCTATGGGTTAAATTGCGTTGTGGGGGGGGGGGGAGCCGATGGGAGAAATAAGTTCTAAAGAAGGGGGCGATTGGACAAAAAATGTTGGGAAACGCTGTTCTAGAGCATACATACTCAACCCATGGCAGGCGCGCCAAATGCGGCTTTTGGAGTCATCTGATGTGGCTCGCGACCTCAAACCTAATTTTGTAAAAAGGAACCAAGTCTCACCAGATCACTTAAGTGGTCCGCGGACAAAGGGAGAGCAGAGGGCGGAGCGATTGACCCTAGCTCCTACACCGTTCCCAAAAAATTTGTATTACTAACATAAGCGTAAGGGTGGATGGAAAATCCCCCCCCCCCTTCACTCAAAGAGCCGGTTATCCCGTTTCTGTATCCACTTACGGATCCGCGGCACTTTTCCAGACCAATTAAGTGGCTCGAGGTACATGCCCAGCTCGTCTAAGTGACCTGGAGTGCTGTTACAGATCACTTAAGTGGCCCGTGGCACATTTACAGATCACTTAAGTGGCCCGTGGCACATTTACAGATCACTTAAGTGGCCCGCAATTACCGAAAGGTTGAGAGCACTTATGGTAGATTATTTCTTCACCCAGCAACGTCTTTTTACCTTTTGTGGGACAACGAAAATTTATTCCGCGCAGGATTACATCTAGGAAGGTCGACACATATTTGTCAAAACCAAACACTTTTATGGCGTGATGAGTGGGACACTTTTTTTTCATTATAATCCTATAGTTCGTTTCAGGTTAACTTTGCAGTGAACGGGAAGCTATGAGGGAACCGCATCACTCGTTGCTTTGGGAACGAAAGACTTAACCAATGTATCGATGCGCGGCCTTGGTAAGATATGGCCGATTCTCGCCAATCTCACTGAGAAAAATCTTTTTTTACGTGTAACGTAATGAGTGTAAAAAAAATTGCACAGTAAATTAGTAATAATCATAGAATTAAAAAAAAAACCCCACTGCCGATATTTTCAGAAATTAAAGTGAGGTTTTTGAAATCATTTGTTTTTTTGATTAGAAAGTGTTTTAAAATTTAGAAAAATAATTATCTTCTATCAGCGTGTCACTTACTCTTCATTGATGTGCCGAAAGTAACACTAAAAATTTCGAAAAAACATAGTAATATTTTTCTGCAATACTTTCCCTTCCCTTAGCTGAAATTTATTTGTAAAAAAAATTCCAAACTATAATATGAAAGCAACGGATAATTTTAAAATACTGTATACACTAACCATGGCTCTCAAAAACTTGGGGATTTTTAATTTAAAAAAATTCACGTTAAATAAAACTTTTGAAGCCAATCCCAAAAAAAAAAAAATAAATAAAGAACAGATTAATTCTGTTTTCACGTGAAAATGCAGGAATAGCACCAAATAACAATAATGATGCGGAAAAGTTTAGAATTTTTTTTACTCACTTTTCTTGCCGAAATTTCCGTTGCTCACCCAGCCCCCTTCTCCGGAACGGTATACTGCGATGACACTTGTTTTAGTCTTTTGTTACGGTTGGTGTACCGCTATAACAAACTGTGCCTCCCTCCCTCACTTATTTTACCTGAAGAAAAACTAAAGGCAAGGGGCGCATCTGGAGAAACAGGTGGCCCTGCAGGGCGTTCGCGTGAGTGAAGACGCGACTCGTGTCAACACTCTCCGTGATCGGCAATGGGGGATTCAGCAACCACTACTCTCCCAAGAAAAGACGGCAATAAATAAATAATTAAAAAAAAGGAGCATCTAAAACCAAAACTTCTGCACCCATGAAGAGCCTCTCATAACGGTATCCAAGCTGTCGTGGAGAGTGGAAGAGAAACACTTCCTGTTATCTATAAGTGAATATCTGAATTCACTGAAGCCTATTTTCGGGAGGAAAAAAAAAACCCCGATTGGATATTCGTATTGATGTAACTGCATGTGAAACTGAATGAAAAATTTTATCGTTATGGGAAAATTCAACCGAATAGCGATGCATATATGCGAAATATGCATATATATTCAGTATATAATTGGGTGTAACAAAAAAAGCACGACAGTGGTATTGGCGGAGAAGATTTCTAGAATATCGCGCCAGAATGTTGTTGCCGTTGCTGTGGATTTTCGATAATGGTAACCGATATTTTTTCAGTATTTTTTTCAAAACCATAGAAAAAAATTGAAATATTCTGCATAAAGGATCACCATAAACCTCCGATGTATGGGAACTATATTTTGCGGCGAAGGAATACACTCTCTACCTTTCTCTTCACTGCAAAGTTAACCTGAAACGAACTTATAGTGTTTAGTCTGTCCGAAGTTGAAAAGACTGCCACCTGGTTGCTGATAAAACTGACTTGATAGTCGGCGTCGAGGCGTACATTATTGCTATTGACAACAAACGGAACGCATCCCTTTTCTCAGTCCAATGTGAGCAACTACAAACTTTTTCCGAAGATGGCGCACATGAATCTGTCGTCACCTTGTTTTTTTTCTCATTGACACCGTTTTCTTCTTTCTCAGTGGGCCATTAATTTTTGCTTATGTTTTTTGCGCTTTTTCATTGGATTTATGGATCAATGAATGATGTTTATTACCACATTTATGGACTATTTTACTTTTATTATTATTATTATGGATGCGGCTACATTACACTACACCCAACTACTCTATGTGCTTCTGGACACATGAAGCAGAGTTGTTTTCTTTTTTTACTTGGTGTATTCTTTCTTTCAACAGAAAAGTCATAAAGTGTTTTATACTTGTATGCGGGGTTGGGTTTTTGACAATTGTTTTAGGTTTAACTTGTCAAAAACCAGGTTAAATCCGTCAAAAACCTAAATGAATGATTTTGGATAACATTTTAAATACAATGGAGTAGACTATCACATGACGAGAAACTTTTTTTTTTGTATATTACGTTTTATTTTTAAACACTAATTTATTACAATAATTAAAACAAAATATTAATTATTATTTGCAATTTTGAATTTTTCGACATATAAAGTCTATAACAGACGATATGTAGTTTTATGGTTAATTTTATCTAAACTACTGATTACCTGTGTTCAATTCACCAAGTGAAATAAAGCTTTTTATTCAAAATATGGGTAATAGGAGATCGGGGTTAGGTTTTTCACCTCAGAAACTAACTTGGGTATTGAAACAGTCAAAAACTCACTGTCAATGTTGTCAAATAATTTTTTCAACTTGACAGATAAATCTGTATAAAAGTTTTTTGTTTGTAATAAAGTGTTCTATGTGTTGAGAATTACCGTGTATATATATATGCAGGGTGATCCAAAAAGTCACTCAACTCATTCCAATATATTTTATTTTTAAAATTCGATCAAGAAATAAATCGAAAAACAGTATAGTTCAAAAATAAGACAGAATTTGTGGATACAAAAATAAAGTTTGTTTCAAAATGTTACAACGTGTATTCAAATTGTGAGTCTTTGTGAGCGTGAATGCAAGCGCGCATTCTGTTTGACAGGATTATGGCCACTCTTCTCAGAGCACTCAGCTTTTCAATCTTCTCGATTGACTGCTTTTTTTTTTTAGTTAATCAATTAAATGGGGATTATTCTTGTGCATTTGTCTGCAGATGTCCGCACCTGAGGGTCCGGTGATCTTGGTGGCCACAATCCTTTTGAAATAAGGCGGTCATCGAAAAATGTGTCCAGTAATTCGTAAACGTGCAGATTTTCGGTGCACCAAATTTTATCACATTGATCTGATGTGGCGCTTTCATCTCCGGCACAACCCTAACACGCGACAGGGTTAAAAAAACTCCACACAATTCTTCAGTTTTTCGTTTTTTTTTCTTTAGTTCACGCATTTGATGCTGGCTCAGTAGAGATGGACGCCCACTTCGTCTTGTGATCTTAACATTTCCAGTTTCTCGAAAATGGAACACCAATCGGAAGAATGTTGTGACATGATATATTGTTATGAATGTTGAACACCAGAAAGATCAATCAGAAAGATTTTTCAATTCACTTTTGAACACCTCAATAACGGCTTCAAACGAATGAGTTGGAAAATATTGTTCAATCATAAAAATTCTTTGCTTCTGGCAAAAAACCATCTTGATCATACAAAAACAACACCTCTGAGAGCATCAGTGCTCATGGAAAATTTAAAAAAAGAACGATTTTCCGTCTTGAACAATATAGTGCTGCTGTCTATGAAAAACTAATACAAAACATTTGCAAAATCAGGATTTCAGAAATTAATTTTTTTTATAACGGGTTGCGTGACTTTTGGATCACCCTGTATATGTTACGGTAAAATCCCGAAGACTGGTAAGACCAAGGTTTTACCAAGGCGAGTTGGTAAAAGCCCGAAATACGCTAATAAACGTTTTCATTTCAGATTTTTATAAAGTCAAAGTCCGTTTTTAATGAAGCGATTAACCATTACGAACTTACAAGGTTCATCGAAAGACTGGTTATTTGTGGAGATGAAGATTACAAGGAAGAAAATTCATCACTGCCGCCACGGGGACTCGAACCCCAGTCTCTCGCTTGCCGGACGAGTGCTCTACCATCTAAGCTATGGAAGCAGATAGAATATTTCAACCTTGGAGCGTATATATATGTTGAAAGGCACCGTACATGAACGGCATCAACAATCAACTAATAGCTCGTGAATGACAAAGGCCAACCAGATGGCCATATGCATATGGAAACGTTCTCTCCACTTGTCAATTTAGAAAATTTTCTATATACATATGGCCATCTGGTTGGCCTTTGTCATTCACGAGCTATTAGTTGATTGTTGACGCCGTCCATGTACGGTGCCTTTCAACATATATATACGCTCCAAGGTTGAAATATTCTATCTGCTTCCATAGCTTAGATGGTAGAGCACTCGTCCGGCAAGCGAGAGACTGGGGTTCGAGTCCCCGTGGGGGGCAGTGATGAATTTTCTTCCTTGTAATCTTCATCTCCACAAATAACCAGTCTTTCGATGAACCTTGTATTGACAAGTGGAGAGGACGTTTCTATATGCATTACGAACTTATTAAAAGTGTGTTGAGGGGAGTAAATAAATTAATTGGTATCGATAGCTGCTTAATTGGCGTGAGGAACTAATAAATTCATGGCAGTTAATTCATTTGTGAATTATAATTACCAAGAAATTATACATAATAATTAAATAATAAGTGGCAATAAGTTCACGATGGTTAATTTACTCATTAAAAATGGGCTTTGACTTGGTAAAAGTCCGAAACGAAAACACATTTCGGGCTTTTACCGCAGCATATAAAATTACTTAGCATAAAATATCTCTATTTTGATATTTTAAATTTTCTGATCTGCCCAAAATTTTATTCCATGTATTAAAAATTCTAGTAGGGCCCCTTCTGGTACACTTTTGCAATCAAGTAGTGGGGCCCCAGAACATCACTCGCCCTAGGGCCTCATGATGCTCTTACGTTTTACAGACATGGGGTATAGCAAGATCGGGGTAGGACGAGACAGAGTCATGGTGACAATCTAGGAGTCCGCAAATTTTAGGGGGCGGGGTTGTTTCCAAGGTTTCCTTTTGGGGAGCCACACACTAGTGGATTCATTGGTATTTGATGAAAGGGAAAAAGAAGAAACATCATGAGACATGACAAAAACAAGAAAAACACATATCACAATACCAGGACATAATACACATCCATACTCCTTTCACACATAATTAGACAGGACAACACAAAAGACACATATTACAAGCATCCATCCCTTTAATACGTAATTAGACAACACAACACAAGCATCCACCCCTTTCACACATAATCAGACAGGACAACACAAAAACACATATCACAAGACAACACAAGCATCCATCCCTTTCACACATAATTAGACAGGACAACACAAAAAACACATATCACAAGACAACACAAGCATCCATCCCTTTCACACATAATTAGACAGGACAACACAAAAAACACATATCACAAGACGAGGACAACACAAGCATCCATCCCTTTCACACATAATTAGACAGGACAACACAAAAAACACATATCACAAGACGAGGACAACACAAGCATCCATCTCTTTCACACATAATCAGACAGGACAACACAAAAACACATATCACAAGACAACACAAGCATCCATCCCTTTCACACATAATTAGGATTCAATGGATTAAGTTGCATAAAATCAAAAGTTGTATTTCAAGAAAAAAGCCCGAATATCTCTCTGAAGTACTACCGTGCTATTGCGAAAATCTGTTTCGGGTGTGTTCTGTCAACGTTACAGCTAGATAGCTAGCTATAGATAACGCTGGTTCTGTTCATTCCCAGAACCACTCGAAGAAGGATCGACATAACTACAGGTTTGTGTCAGGTCCTCAGTCTTTGTTAACCACGCACCACAGTGGTCATCGGCTGAAAATGGTTTTCAACTTCGATCCGTGAATGTGAGTCGCGCTCACGTTAAAAGTCTCACCACTGAGAGCAACAGGCCTACAACGGTTCAAATATTCAGTCTCATTACGCTTCATTCCTAATTTAAAATATTGATGTCAGCACTGCAATATCAGGCATAACACTTTATACGCACTGAGACTGTTAGGCACATACTCAGATTCCCGGCACAACTCATTCGGTAGCAAATTCCCCCATGGCGATAGACCGGAGTTGTGCTCGGTTTGACAGAAAGTCTTTGTAAACGTCAGAACTATTGAAATATCGGTAACAATTCGACGGACCACTTACATTCGTGTTTTTTAGAGTTTTGCCTTCCATTTCACCCTTGTCTCAACGTTTACACCCACGGCTCCCCAGAATACAGTCAAACCTCGTTAGTGCGTCACCCGGTTTACACGTCACTCCGCTTACCGAGTCGATTTTTGGAAGTCCCAATTGTCCTCAGGCAGGAACTAGCACAGCTATGGCTTACTCCGTTTAACGAGTCACTCCGCTTACTAAGTCATATTTTTGCTCTCCCGAGAGTGACTCATTAACGAGGTTTGACTGTATTTCAAGTAGCATTTCAAAGAACTGAAGAAATCAATATCGACAGCTCGCCTTTGGTAAAGGTTTGTGTTTGCCCCAGAAGCTGCGACTCACACTTTGCGAAACACTGATTTCCAGTACACGGGAATCAATTCAAACCCCCTACTTGAATATACAGTCAAACCTCGTTAACGAGTCACTCTTGGAAGAGCAAAAATATGACTTAGTAAGCGGAGTGACTCGTGAAACGGAGTAAGCCATAGCTGTGCTAGTTTCTGCCTGAGGACAATTGGGACTTCCAAAAAGCGACTTGGTAAGCTGAGTGACGTGTCAACCGGGTGACGCACTAACGAGGTTTGACTGTATATGTTTAAGGTTTGTGACATACGCAAATAATTTTAATTTTCTTAAATTTTCAAGTCTGTACGAGGAACAGGTGGTCCTCGTACAGACCATAAATAGGTTGAGTAGTATTTCTCATGAAACTCGAATATTTATGGTGTATCGGTTTTCACGAATATATCGGATATGTCGAATGCTTTCACGTTCCCGTGCGACTTGGTTATATCCGGGCTTGACTGTTTATGCATGACATCACTGGATTTGTTGGTTCATATTGATGATACATTTGTTTCATTATCATCTGAGGTGGTGGAGATTAAATTAATCCATTATACCATGGGTGGTCAACTTCTTTCTATTGGAGGGCCAATATAATGTTCAGTTGCTACATCCACTCCGATGTATATGCCACTGTTCCAGCCCGGAGACAAGGTGAGATGGATGGTAAAAGTCCGAAAACTGATGCAAAATGATGCATTGTTATTTGAGTCTCATTATCAAGTCAAAGCCAGTTTTTATTCAGTCAATAAACCATCGTTAACTTATTAGTGCTTGATGCTTATTAATTACTTAATAAATATAGTAATTAAACAATTTAAAATTAAATTAATTTGGAGTTAATATTATAATTTTTATTTATTTTATTTATTCTCAACAGTAAAAACTCGTTTTGAAGAATAAAAAAACGATAATGAACTTATTAGTTTTCCTAAATGCTGCCACGTATTCAGGTTTAGGTTTACTTGTACTCAAGGCCATTAGTTAGAGGGGTGCAGGGTCATGATGCAATGCGTGGAGAGAGATCAGTGGGCGAAGCGCGCTCAGCACCCCCGTGCGTCAGCGGGAGCCATCATAACGAAATAAGTGTTTTACTTATCATTATTAATTCATTAATAAGTGTCATTCACACTAGAAATTATAATTATTGAACAATTGTTAATTAATCAAGATGGGTGGAGAACTATTAAGTTAATGATGTTAAATTAATTCATTTTAAAACTGGCTTTAACTGGTATGACTAAATTAATTATGAGCATCAATTACTTAAATAGCGTTAAAACCTCATCATGGTGGTTATTTTGTTTGTTAATTCATTATTTGTTTATAATTATTAAATTATTATTCATAAACTAATAAGCCTCAGAGACTAATAAGTTCGTGGTGATTAATTGATTCATTTAAAACGGACTTTGACTTGGTAAAAATCCGAAATGAAAACATTTACAAGCGTTTTTTGGACTTTCACCAACTCACCTTGATAAAACCCGAGTCTCTGGGATTTTACCGTGACATGAGCCGCAATAAGTAATATGATGAAACATGTACAATTTAGTCGCTAAACTTTCACTCTGGGCGTTGTGTGTGTGTATGTATATTCCTCAACTTCTTCATAAACTGACATATTCATTATTCATTAAGTTGTGTTCCCAGCTAGATGTAATGCATCAAAATAATTAGTTTCTTCCGCAAATTATTTCATCCAATGCAATCACCCACACAGTGGCGTCGGAGCCGTGGGTGCTCAAGAATCCACAGTAACTTGTGGCATGGATCCGAGCACTCCCAGAATTGATTCAGAAATTAAAATTTCCGATATAAAACTAAAAACGAACACCCACAGTTTAGAAACACTTCCGACGCCCCTGCATCCACATAAGCTTCATGGTTTTTTTTAAAACCGAAGCCATTGGAGGTTGCAAATGATAAATTTCCTATAGCAAATGGTAAAAAAAATTTCATCCATAACTACTACGAGCAACAGCGCAAAACTGACGAAAACTTTTGCAAAAAAAATTTTAAATAAATATTTTATAGTGTAATGTGGTCTATTTCCTTCATAAAATAAATTTTATAAAAAAAAAATTGAATATAAAATTTGAAAACGATTTGTCAAATTTTATAAAAGAAATTTTATCAAACTTTTATAGCGTAATACCGTCTTAACTCAGATGTGATTGCGTACATTTAGTATCTACTGTAATGCATATTGAATTTCATTTTATTTTTAGGTCTTTCAAATCCACAAATCAGCTGTAAATTTCTATGTGAAGATGAGATACGTAAGTGTTACATTATATTGTGTTGCCCTGTCTGATTATGTGTGTAAGGGGTGGATGCTTGTGATATGTGTTCTTTTGTGTTGTCCTGTTTAATGTGTGAAAGGGATGGATGCTTGTGATATGTGTTTTTATGTGTTGTGTTGTCTAATTATGTGTGAAAGGGATGGATGCTTGTGTTGTCCTCGTCTTGTGATATGTGTTTTTTGTGTTGTCCTGTCTAATTATGTGTGAAAGGGATGGATGCTTGTGTTGTCCTCGTCTTGTGATATGTGTTTTTTTGTGTTGTCCTGTCTAATTATGTGTGAAAGGGATGGATGCTTGTGTTGTCCTCGTCTTGTGATACGTGTTTTTTGTGTTGTCCTGTCTAATTATGTGTGAAAGGGATGAATGCTTGTGTTGTCCTCGTGTTCTGATATGTGTTTTTTGTGTTGTCCTGTCTAATTATGTGTGAAAGGGATGGATGCTTGTGTTGTCCTCGTCTTGTGATATGTGTTTTTTGTGTTGTCCTCGTCTTGTGATATGTGTTTTTTGTGTTGTCCTGTCTAATTATGTGTGAAAGGGATGGATGCTTGTGTTGTCTTGTGATATGTGTTTTTTGTGTGTTGTCCTGTATAATTATGTGTGAAAGGGATGAATGCTTGTGTTGTCCTCGTCTTGTGATATGTGTTTTTTGTGTTGTCCTGTCTAATTATGTGTGAAAGGAGTATGGATGTGTATTATGTCCTGTTATTGTGATATGTGTTTTTCTTGTTTTTGTCATGTCTCATGATGTTTCTTCTTTTTCCCTTTCATCAAATACTAATGAGCGGCTGATTGAAACTTTTACTACAGAAGTCCTCATCTTTAAGTCCTGAGGATTGAAGATATTTAATGATTTGAAAGTGAAAGGATGCCATTTTACATTTATGACTGGTTCTATTGGTTTCTCGAGGGGTTTTGATATTTGAAATGACAATGTCTGAGTAAGTATTTGATAAGCTGATTATTATCTTTGTTTTAGAATGACTGTGTTTAATCAGTCTTTTTCTTTCTTTTTTAAAACCATGTATGTTTCAGTTGGTTTTTTTTCTCAATTAAGATAGTGTTCCTTAGTCCTTTTCAAGTAGCAAAATTAAGGCTGGTTCGATTATTCGATCAATTAGTAATAAAAATATGGTTAAACATTTTATTTGAGTTAATCGGCTTAATTAATACGATTGAAATTTACGTAAGAAGCTTGTAATTTAACTTGATTTTTTTTTTTTTTTTAGTGAAACCAATTAGATATGTTATACAGGGTGATTACTTAATTCCCCTTTCCGCATTTTACTGGTGAACCGTAGATCGTAGAAGCATACTTCCAGAAAAAGTATAAGTATCCAAGTAACGTTGTGGAACTCATATACGTCATTCATGTTGCAACGGGTTGTATAATTATTAAAATAAAAAAGCTCATATACGGACACCCTGTCCCGAAAAACCCAATTAGAAAGTTGTTGCCCTGTCTCTCCTGAGGCCAACAAAAAAAATTCCACGTTTCAAAGTGCAATTTTCGCAAAGATATTTGAATTCACAATGGGAGGAAAGTCGCTTAAACTAACAAACAACGCGCTTCTTTCCCTTATAGTATATGCGTTCTTTTCCAACTTTCCTCCGGTTTTTCTAATGTCTCTGCGAATAATTATATATAACCTATAACCCCTTGCACCGTGAGTGAGTTCTGAGTGTCCGAGTTCTATATATTTATACACGTTATTTGAATAATTTTTCTAATTGGAAGTATGCCTCTAGGATCCAATCAAATTTTCCAATAAAATGCGTCAAAGAGGATTATGGAATCACTCTTATGATAGAACAGCAAATGCTAACGGACAACTCCCCTTTCCCTCATTTATGCTGTCCTTGTCCATGATATGGATGAGGGGTTTCTGGGTGGAGAAATGTGTAGAAAGATTTCTGAAATATGTTCCCCCCATGTCTCTACAATTCAATCTTGATTCGCAAAATAAACAGTTTCAAAAGTGATTGCAGACCTGCCAACTCCCTGGATTTTTCATCCTTCCTCCTGCTGTCCGGATTTGTTAAAATTTCTTCGGATTTTGGAAGAAAATTAGATTTTACGCGAGCTTTTCCACGTTATCGTGACGTCAATGATTGCCGTCGTCGTTAGAGAAAACACCCATGGAGGACAGCCATAAAAAAGTCTTGGTGACCGGATTTAAGAAACTGGCAAAGACGTGACTGTTTACGTCATCGAGGAGAAATATAACCCTCCACGTAAAACTCCCCTAAGGTTTACGTAGTGTTTATCGGCAATCATTTATCAGGGGGAAGCCCTTGGTTGCGAAATTCCTGTATAATCGTCATTGTATTCCATTAACAGCCGTGCGGTAAACACGTTTTTTCGTCAGCAGCTTTGTATTTTGAAATTTTTTAATTGTTTCTCTCTTCTGATTAAATGTCTTCAGAAAGAAAATATAAAACTTTAAGCTATATATAAAGCTTTTAAGTGTTCATATACCCAAGATTATCAAACACTGACATCCAGGAAAGGACCCCCCCTCGGGAGAATCTACGGATTTCTAGATTCCAAAAGTTGGCACGTCTGCGATTGGAAACATTAATTCCTGATAAAATAAAATTTCCTAAAATGTTGCATTTTATTCTACACTGAAATAGTTAATGGGTTTTCCAAGATAGTTTCGAGTCCAAAAAAATTCCCAGCTACTTAAAAGTGTGTACTTGTGTACTCTATTAACCGCTGTGATTATACAATCTGAGACGCAACCATCTGTCATACTACGGAATTTTAGGTCACCAAAATCATTGAAAGTATCAGAACCACAAAAGTAGTATGAATTTAGTTTCATCTACATTTAATTTTATTATTTTTAAACCAGATATTTATTGAGTTAAGATCGTTCTGCATGTTATTCCTCGAGTTAACTGAAGAGCTTTCAGTTTAACAAAGACTAAAATCATCACCAAAAGCAGTGATTTTTCGTTTCAAGTTATACATAAATGACCTGTGTAATTATATCTTTATACATAAAATTTATTTTCTATGTGTATGTTCTCTATACAAACAGAAAAATTTAGACCGATCGTCGACAAATTTTGCATATACAACCAAACAGGGCCTGGATTGAACGATAGCCTGCTTTAAAAGTTCGTCAGAGCTGGACAAGTGTCTTTCGGGCAATAATGCCTCAACAATCACTTTCGGAATGTTTACTCTGGTTGCGTTTCAGACATGCATGTTGCATATGCTTTTATAATGGTTTGTCACTTTAATGCTATCAGTATTAATATAATAGTTGATTCCTTCATAATGGCTTCTCACTTTTTCGATTTTCTCTGTAAGGGAAGACAACTCGGTCAGCGTCGGGTGTTATAGCTAGTTAGGTACAAAATCGGCCCAATTACCGATTCTTGAGGTACACCAGATGTATTTGTTTTTTAGAACCCAAAACAGAATTCACTTTCACTCTTTGAACTCTGTTAATAAGATATGATTTGAAAAATTCAAGTGGCGAACCCCAAATTCCTGCATATTCGAGTTTCGTTAGAAGCATATTGTGATTCTCAATGTCAAAAGCTTTGCACTGTGAAAGCTTTTGCACCTATGACGCACTTTTACGATTATTATTATCTGCACTATATATATATGCACAGACCTGCCAACTCTCCGGATTTGTTAAAATTTCTCCGGATTTTCCAGAAAATTAGATTTTACGCGAGCTTTCACGTTATCTTGACGTCAATGACTGCTGTCGTCGTTAGGGAAAACACCTATAGAGGACAGCCGTGGTCGATTCCATCGAGCAGCCGTAAAAAATGTCTTGGTGACCGCATTTTAGCAACTGGCAAAGACGTGACTGTTTACCTAGCGTTTATCGGCAATCATTTATCAGAGGCATGACTTTGGTTGCCGAAATTCCTGTATAATCGTTATTGTATTCCATTAATAGCCGTGTGGTAAACACAAGTTTTTTCGTCAGCAGCTTTGTATTTTGAACTTTTTAAATTGTTTCCTCCGATTAAATATGTCTTCAAAAAGAAAGTATAAAACTTTAAGCTATATAAAGCTAAATATAAAGCTTTGAAGAGTTTCATTATACTCAGGTTTATCAATCACTGATAGCATCCACGGAAGGAAATTAATGTTTTGAGCAGAGTATGTAGATGTGATTTCTCTATTCTGCATGGAAAGACTGACATGGAATTATATTCTGCTCTGGGGGGGGGGCAATGCAGAAACTGCCTTGGGGGGAAGTGAGGAATGGAACTTTTTCTTAAGAGATTTTGTGATGCAACAAAATTTTCACAACTTTTAGTGAATTTTTTTTTTGATCGAGTCTATGAGTGCCCGGGGAAGAGGGGGGGTTACCCCCTTCGGGAGAATCTCCGGACTTTTGGATTAAAAAAGTTGCCACGTCTGTATGCATTTAAAAGAAAATTAACAATCTTAGCCACCTCGTTAGACATTTTGCCTGTTGTGGCCTTGTATTTCCATTTGTATAAGAGGATCTTCTGTACCTTTCGTCTTTCTGAATCCAAACTGATTCCTACTAAAAATAAATATGCTTTCGAGATATTTGATTATTCTAGATTTAATTATTTTTCTATGACCTTTGAGAAGACAAAGTAAAGAAATCGGTCTGTTTTTTTATGTGAAAATCTTAGACCCAATTAATTATTAATTAACTCGTCCATTATTATTTTAATCAGGAGCCAGATCTGAGATATTCAAGATCCTCCAGACAAAACGAAACGGTTCACATTTGTCTGCACGATATGTTTTTCTGGGACTAGCATCACACCTGTTATAACTCTTCTGCTGCTTTTGAAAAACTGGTAATGACTGAACTCACGCGCACTTGTCTTTGTTACTCGCCAGCGATCTGAACATTGTGTGATCCCGTATTTCTGTTATCACAACTGACAAATTTATGATTGAGCAATAACCTTTTGATTATGTTTGCATTTTGTAACCCCAAAATTTTGTAAATAGCTATGATATTTGTTTTTTTTTGTAAGATATGGCATAAAACAGGATCCGACCAGCCGCCAAGAAAATCGGGGCATTGGTCGTCACTCTGTCTCTGGTGTCGTCGTTATGAGTGTTTTATTTACTCGTATCCCATGTCGAACAGGATCACATAAACGATGGTGTTCCTATGCTTTCAAAAATTGCTATGAATGTTTGCTGTTGTGGTATATATAATTGCTATAATATGGTTTGCTTGGTAATTTTCTTTTGAAGGTTGACCGACTGGAACGTACTTTTCTTTTTACTTTCATTACATTTCACCTATAAAGAGGGCCCTGTGTTGAATAACGAAAATTTCTTGTGGGTCTTTTTATCTGACCATACAAAAGTAGAATTAGAATCATGTTATCCGCGGTTAGAAAAACTGATTTGCGTAAGAGATTTTTACAAGGTGAATGTGAGAATCGTGTGCCGTAATGTGCATTGTGATGTACGTAGGCGTAAAGTTATTTTGATGTATACTAGTACTATGAAGACTTTGGAATATATTTCGGGAGGGAAGCTAATACAAGTTTACACGCCTATGCAACTCTCATATTGGGCGGAATTGTTGGGGATTGCGCTTCATTTTGTATTTGTGGGTGTCGTGGTTTATTACTTGTATCTCACGTTCGCAATGTTGATAATCGCATTTTGGGATATAATGTTGCGAAGGTTGAAACCCAATATTTATACAAGTACTATGGAGACTTTAGCAAATATTGGGGAGGGTGCTCCTGTGCACTCTGGTATTGTGGAATTGTACATCGCGTATTGTACTTTATTACATATTTCACCTCTCATTGGGCTGTAGTGGGCATTGTTAATCGCGTATTGCGCTGTATTGTAAAGGGTGTTGCTATAAGTCAACATAAAGGAATGTATTGTAAAGCGTGTTGGGGCGTTACGCTGTACTGCAATGTGCATTTAAATATGAAGTGTAATTTTGTTAAACGCGTATTCTCCGCTGCACTTTATATTATGGTGTATCACCTACTGATTTTTAATAATCAATCATTCATACCTAATTGAATCGATTCGTAAGAAACGCATTATAAGAATCTGGCTCCGAACGTTACCACGATGCGATTGTTAAAGATAATTCTTGAGGTCACGTGACGATGGAAAGGCCAAAATATTTCCCTTTAGGACAATTTCGCCGCTGACCAATCAGCGGCCAGCTAAAAATTATCAACGTGTTGACGAAATTTCAGAACGACGGATAGCCTGAAAAAAAAAATGGAGTTTAAGGCAATATGGTTGGGATTACATAATGGTTTTTCAGCCATGTTGCAGTAAAAAAAAAAACCAAACCATGTATATAATTATCCGATATGATTCGAATTTTTCGATCCTTTTTTTCACGGGAATGAAGCGTAAGTGATAAAGAGCTGCCATTATGAATAACCACTGGCCATTTCGGTAAGTTTGATAAATTTTGCTCGCATGCCGCAAATCTATTACATTTGCAGGTCATTATAAATAATCGTCAAACCATGGTTAATGCGAAAAATGAGTCGCCGTTTTTTTTTTACATTATGTATGTAAATAAAGCTAACATTACAAGACTAAGAATAATTTTTATTTATTTACACACCTCAACAGGCTGAGCCCAATTACAGAGATGGGAAAAGTAAATAATAATTTACATAATTTACACGTTAAAGAAAAAATCAACAATTGTATAATACAAAAATATATATGCGCAACGGAAGCAAACATTGTGAATTCAATATGAGGAAGACATAAAATATATACAAATTCATATAGTACCTAGTAGAACATGGAATTCCTGTGAAATATATCAGGGAATTCACCCGTATTATAATGCTTGCATGCTCGCAAAATTGGTGAAGCATTTAAAATGTTCGTGTGCGCACGAGGAAAATAAAAGACATTTCGGGAACTCGTATTTATATACGAGTATGTAATTTGCTCTCCTCCTCACGTTCACTTAAATTAATTTCCATGGCAAAATGCACTTGGTACTGTACATGCAATGCATAGCTGTTTTGCGGTCAAATAAAAAATAATGGTCAGGAAATACAGTAATATTAAAAATTGATTCTTCTGTGATGATGGCGCTTTTTTTTTACATGCATTGAAGTGTGGAAAAATTCAACTTTTAAGTTAATAGATATTGTCAAATCTAAAATAATATACAAGAAATTTAAAGTATTTGTGGATTGAGACTTAGGGGCCGTGTTCAAGTATTACGCTAGCAAAGTTTTTGCCATTTTTGACCCCCCATCTTGTTAGCAAAGTTTCGTCACCTCTCCTAACGCATATTGGTAAGATCAGAAACGTACGTGTGCCTCTCCGATTATCAAAAATTATTTTTTTTAATTCAAAAAAAAAAAAATTAAAATTTCGATAGAAAATACCTTGATTTGTTATAATCAATTTCCGTTTAGGCTAAGAACTGAAAATTTAATTTTTAAGAAATTCGTTGCGATCTACCCTCCAGGCCATATGAGATAAACTTTTGGCCCCGCCTACCAAATGTGGACATGAGGGTTATCTGATCAAACTTAATTTTCTAAAAATGAAACGAGCGGCACATTTTCAATTTCTGATCGTTCAAGTAGACCCGTGGCAGATTTTTATACCATTTAAGCAGCACTCAAATTACCCGCGGCACAATTACGGATCACTTGAATGATGCGTGGCACAGTTCCAGAGTACTTAAGCGGCCCGCAACACATTTCCAGGTCAATTGGATCTCCGCGAAATCTTTGAAGATTACTTAGGGGACTTATGAATAGGTAGAATGCTATTTCAGGTGACCACAAACTAACGCAAGGTTTTCTCGTTTTTGGCGCACTGAGTAACACGCCATTAAGAGTTTCATGTTTTTATAAAGGTTCGTTGATCACGTAAGCATCATCCAAACCTCCCCCGCTTGTCATCAAAAGTCTGCAAATCAAAAACCCCCCCCCCAATGCTGACATAATACTTGAATGACCCCTTACGCATAATCACTGGTAAATGTGATATAAATGCAGCATACTTTATCGAGATGATCCGATTTTAACACTCAGCGGAACCTCCCCCTAACGATTCCTGGTCCCGTGCAATGTATTTCACTCGCCGTTAGCGGACAGTAAATTATTCATTTTTGTCTATTAATCGAGAATTTATCATTCAACGGTGATTATGTAATCATAAGCTCGTATTGGTGAATATGACAATCCGCAAGTCAATTACGGAATATAACTGGTCCAGGATGGCGGTTCCGAATGGTAATGTGTGGAGAAAGCCAACATTATAAGATTGAAAATGTGTGTGTTGTCGTTATGAATGTTTTTATATTCACACTTAATTTTTATTGCAAAATACGTGTAGTGCTTAATAAAGAGAGGAAAGGTTATAAATTTACACAATTACATTTTTATTTGCATAATCGCAGGTGAAAGTGATAAATATAGTGACATTTTTCGAATCAAACTTTGGCAGTTGGTAATTATGCAGTACCGACGCTCACTTTTACACACACTAACAAATACGTTTTAACGTTTATGAAAACTAATTGCGACTGAAGCCATATGTACATCGTACCTCCCCGTTAGCGGACAAAATATTTGGTCCCATACGCGCCCGTTGTCAAGAGATTCTACTGTATTACCAGCATATATATATTTATACAGTTGGAAAAAATACCTTATTCGGCAATAGAAATGCATCTGTTGAATACTTTTTAAAGATATGATCGTAAAAACAAGTAATAAGGCTGGTAGTGAAATATTGCCTCTCGATTCTTAACTGAAGATCAAATTCCGTAAGAATCTATCGCAATAGTGGAACACCCTCTCGGGTCATGTGCCCCCTTGCGATCCTGAGACATTTCAATGAAGCCACGCGTGAAAATCAGATGAAGGGGAGTCAAGTAATGTGGGGGCACATTACAGAGAGCTGTGGAAAAAAAAGTCTGGTAGGAAAAAATGTGATTACTCTCTCAGAATCCAACAGAGCTGACACACAGTAGAACCTTATGATTTACGTGTTTAAGTATGTAGGAAAGTATATTAAATATTGCTTGTGAAGTAGAGGGAAAGAAACAGAACTCCACTTTGTGTATCTGAGGGACTTCTGATGTTTGACGGCGCTGCACAGAACCTTCCCCACGGAGGAAGCTCACTGAAATCCAGCTCAGGGTAGAAACAGATACAAATTGGAAGGAGCGATTGCGTAGTTTCGTTGTTGGTTCGTCCCCTATTTTACGGGAAGACATTTTTTCCGAATGAATTCGGTTCTAGTGAAGAAAAATAGCCTTCGAAGTTCAAATAAAGTTTTTCATAACTAGATACCGGATTATACGCAAATGCATGCGTACATTTGCCAATTTTGACCTTTTTCAGTATTAATGCACACAAATGCGTAAAATTGTGTATTTTTACATTTATCAACATTTTTAAGCATGAGCAACATTACTGATCGAATCCATCATCTGGGATGAAATTTAAAATTTCCGGTAAATTTAAATCGTTTATTGACGTTTGTGTGATATTTACCAGTACGAGCTGTGGATTACATATAATCATCGGTAAATGTGAAAAACAAAATTTACTGAACTTAAAGAATTTCCATGACATAATTGTTTCAGTTGGGAAAAGTTGTGGTGGTGGTTCTTTCGGAAGAAACGTGGCGCCATCTATTGCGTAAAATGACGTAATCAAGAGTGTGGCTGGTATCCCCTAGCTGTGGTCCAAATGACACTGTATTCAGACAGCAGTCATGCCAGTTGCTGCCATCTATTTTTGATAAATGAAAGTGAAATGCATATAAGTTGAATACAGTGGAATTTTGGTTAATTAGCCTAATTCGTTCCGTAAACGCACTCGTATAATGAATCAAACTTCCCCACTGGAAATAATGTAAACTCTAACGATTCTTTCCATAATTATTCATTCGCACAAAAATACATGTATATAAAATTGATTTTTTGTGTGTGTTTTCTTTATACAAATCTACAATTTTAGATATATACAAAACAGGACCCCACTTTAAAAGTTCGTCGCAGCAGGGCAAAAAAACTGTCGGGCAGCAATGGTTCCCGGGCCTTAACAATCACTCGGAATGTTTATTTTAGTTACCGTGATTCCCTAGCAATGGCGTTTTAGAAGTGTATATGCCTTTACAATGGTTTGTCCCTTTAATAGATAAAGGGGGAATATCACGCAATCCGAAAAGCCTCATTGTAGTAAACCCGGGTATTATAGCTAGTCAATAATAAAATACGAAAATAATTTATTTTATAATGCAATTCACCACATGTGTGTGCGAGTCAACATGCAATAATTTTGCTTCGACCAGAGAGGAGGATTATTTTTTAGGACTAATTGTAATCTGCTGACTCATCAATCCATGGCCCCGACATCCTGGAACAGGGCCCTAGGCTGGGATTCTTTGTTGGCCGCCGGTCAGACCACGTGTCCTTCTATAGTTAATTTATTAAATGACTTGATAAAGCAAAAAAATGATGAGAATTGTCCCGCCCTTGTGGGGACCATGCACCAATTCTTTTGTACGAATTTGGAAAGGAACCAATGGAAGAACATTTGTGTTTTTGACTTCTTTGGAGGATTTCACGGAAATGAGAAATTGCATTTGAAATTCTCTCATTTTATTCATTCTATCTCTAATGCCGGTATTACGCTATAAAAGTTTTATAAAACTTGAAAATCCAGCCAATAAAGTTGATAGGTTACATTCGAGCAAATGCAACCAATAATCTTATTGGTTGAATTTTTTTAAGGAACTTTTAGAAAACTTTTGTAGCGTGATCCCGGCCTAACACAGTAATCATACGATTGTTGTAGCATTCGCAACTTAATCGCAATTCATAAATTTTAATTAAATTTCGTGATTGTTTTCATTATTCCCAAATCTTAAATTTTTCTTAGACCATTTCTTAACCCACTAAATTTTTAATGTATAGGTATGTTAAAATAAGCGAATTCTACCCGATTTTGACTTGCCCTTTGAGATATTATCTCATCGATTTTCAGCCTGCAAGGCCCTTTGTAAGCCGCTGTCATCGCCTTGAGGACAGGACTCGGAACTAAATTCTCGCATTCCCTGATTTCCATCTCATTTGAAATGAACTCATTTCTTCTTCAGAGGAGAACCTGTCCATATGCTCGTCTGTGGTCACCACCTGGCTGTGTTCCTAAAGTAGTTCTTGAATGTGGCAAAGAACTCGACCTTTCCGACACTTTAATGTTCGTGAGCTACCCCTCAAAGTCATGTTCAATAATGCAATCAGCTCACAATTTTCTCCAAGTAGAATTGAGCGTTCTTTCGGTGACTCCATCCCAGGCTAAATTGATGATCTTGATGTAGTACACAGTGTTGAAATGTTTTTCTCCAAACTCGCAAAGGGTATAATGTTTGCTCCTTCTGTCATCTCGAAACACCGCTGAAATAGTTCTTTGGTTTTAAGTTTTTTGATTTTGGAAATTATATGTACAGTCGAACTCCGTTTTAACGAATAGCGAAAATCTCGTTTTAACGAACACTTCCTAATTCCCCAGATAAGCTTACATAGGAACAATGCAAAAACCTGAAATTTCTTTATAACGAAGTGATTTCTCTGGTGTCTTCGGGCCATGGGTGGCAGCGTTAACTTTACTTAAGTCCATGGATGGAGGTGAATGGACTCCTCTTAAGTGGCGGCCAAGAGTAGCCCTGTGCTTTATGAAAAGGGAAAATTATACATTTTGGTTCCCTTTTTTCCCAGAATGGTCCGGAAGCGGGAAAAATTCGGCGTCTCAACTTGTCCGCTCCTTGGAGCAGTGCCGTCTTGACGCATGGGCCTCACAAAAATGAGATCCACTTGAAATTTTCTAGGATTTATCGGGTAGGGCCTCCAAAAAACCACTCTTAATGATACTCTTAAGACGGCCTTGCCCTGTAGTACCACAAACATCTTCGAAATAAATTTCTTAAAAAAAAATATAACCTCGGTATACATCTTTACAGGATAGGTGATGATGGCTATCCAAATTAACTGCTGTTTCAAGGATTAAATTACCGGTTGCGTCATTATTAAGCATGGTAAAGTAATTCAACATCAAAAAGCTGAAAAATCTACTTCGAAAGCAGGACGTATGGGCACGACCATTTTGTACGGTAAACAATGGTGAGCGGCTTTCTTCTGAAAAAAAATCGGGTATATTTTTTATCTAAACGTCCTCCCACCAGGGTCATCTTTAGGGGCGGCAGGTAAGCTCGAGCCGCCCCTGCTCGGGGGAGTTCGTTATAACGGGATTCGACTGTAGTTGCCGATCTGGAAATTTGACTGAAGAGGATAGAATTTGTTTTAAACACCACTCGTTGGGCAATTCGCCTGTGTATTGTGGCCTTCGTATTTGTATATTACAAACCATTCCACAGTACGTGTGCAGACGGAAAGCGAAACTAAATGAACAAAGAGTAAAATTTTTGTTCGTAATGAGAATCATCGCTATATATACAGTCAAACCTCGCTAGTGCGTCACCCGGTTAACACGTCACTCCGCTTGCTAAGTCATATTTTTGCTCTTCCAAGAGTGACTCATTAACGAGGTTTGACTGTATAACCGAGTCAAAATTTATTTTTTGTTCGTTATCCGAAGTTCCGTTGTTATTTTTATACTGAATGGCAAAAGATTCTGAACGAGATCTGCCATCTATATTCGTACTACATCTATATTCTATATGTGCTGCCATCTATATTCGTACTAGAGGTGCTTACCCACACTACCGCTATTTCATCACCAAATTCAGTTTATATCACATTATTTATTGAATTTCGTATTTAAATAACTTGATTATCCGAAGTTTTTCAACCTTTAATATATTTTGAATTCTGAATTATATAATTAATTATCATTTACACATGTACATGGTGTTTAACGTGCTTCATGAAACGAGCAAATGCGAAGCCGAATTTCTCCTTGGCTTTCATTCGACTGTTCTGAAAAAACTCTAGGTGAAGGAACCAAAATGTGCATGCCCCCGCCCCCCGGACGATTCTCGTCATTTTCTGTTTTTTCATGTTATACGTTAACTGCTGAAGGGCTCGTGAAAAGTCTGGTCCAGGATGAGAGGCCCAGGGCCGCAACTAGGGGGAGCAGGCGGAACTCGTGCCTGGACCCGAGAGGGCGCAAAATGTGCGCTTGCCCCGGGTGACCAAGCATCTAGTTGCGGCCGTACGGGGCGCCACTCAAGAGGGGGGGGGTGCTAAATCCAAAGTGAATGGGTGAGGAAACTTTAATTCACACTTGAAAAAAAATCAAAGAAATTGATTGTCTGCTCTGGAGGGACTCTAAATCCTAGATGGAAGGGCGAAAAACAAAATTGATTATTTTTTTTTTTAGGAATTGTTGGGGTAAGTTGTGAGGGAGGTGGTGCATGGCTCCCAAAAGGGCGGGGCTGACAGGGCCCGGGACTATTTTTTTTTCCACACCATAAGTTAACTAGAAGGGGGGCCCTATGAAAAATCTGGCTCAAGGGCCAGCAAGATTCCACCCTACAGGCCCTGACGAAAGAGGGCGGCGCAAAAAATAAGTCCCGAATGGGTAGAGGTTGTCTCGAACCACGGTCCCAAGCCTTGTCGGTTCTCTCCTCGTGATGTCCCGTGAATTTTTACTGCGTGAAACTTTTGGAGTCTAACTGATAAATAGAACCGCTCACAACACCGGACTGATGTAAAGCAACTTAACTCATCTCTGCCTCTACCAGGAGTCAGTCCCGGGTAGTCTAATCCAGCGTTTCTTAACCTTTTTTTGTCCGTGGCCCCGTTTGAACCATTCGCGTGGCTCCCCTGCCTTACCCAGAGTTTTGCCTTACCCTCATCTAGAAACAAGATCCTTTATACGTATTGAATCGATTTTTTTCATTGAATTTATACTGAACAAAAATTTTGCAAATAAGATTGGCGCTTCCAGACCACTGAGCTCTTTTCTAGTCCGAGTTCTATTCTGGTCGTCTGAACATCATGGGCGCCTTAGGCAAAGTGGTCCCATACTTAGCTGGAAATAAACAGCCTACATATTTCCTACTTATTTTTAAAATTTATTGTACTATACAAAATATCATAAGGTGGGATCATTTATGGACACGAGACTCCAGGGCATGACCCCTCACAAGACTGGGACTGACAGAGCTGCAACCCGGGGTCTGATGTGGTTTTTATTATTTTTCGTTTTTCACGCTATAAATTTAATATTTATAGTGTGAAAAACGTTATTTATGCAATTTGATTCCATCTGCCGATTTTTTCATTTCACTTCTTGGTCCTGAAAAAGGTGAATGATTATTTTGATGTGATCTTTTCCGAGAGGGGGATGATAAGTATCTGAAGTAGTGAGCGATGATAAGCATTTTTCTTTTGAACACACAAAATCTTAATACAACAATCCATATAGTGGAGGAGCTTATTTCCAAAAGGAAACATATTTCTACTTTTGCTAAATTTACAGTAAAAGCAAAAAACGTATTCCTCGGGAATACGTTTGCTTCACAAAAGCAGAAAATAGTCCAACAAGTGGCGGCATATATAGGGTGACCATACGTCTCGTATTTCCCGGGACAGTCCCGGTATTTTCTGTTTTTTTGGCAAAAGTGTCCCGGTTTTTCCCGTATTTTACACGAAGCCTACTTGAATTTTTATTCTTTATTGAAGTCAAAGATTGACATTATTCTTCAACTCATTATTTTATGATAATTACAACTAATATGAGAATATTAATCTCCCACATTTGCCTTGGTGAATTTTTTTTTTCGTGGAATACATTGTAATCCACTGCAATTTGCAGTAATGCATCATTTCCCGCCATTGTGATTTTCCGCAATTTCAACAATTTTTGGCGACTTTGTTTGATTTTGGCGATGTCCCGTATTTCTCTAGAAGAAATATGGTCAGCCTAGGCATATAGGAATGATAGACTATTTGAATGATATATATTTTGATCAACATTCAAGGGAGTTGAATCCACACTTGAATTTTGGAAATGTTCTGTTTCGAAAGAAAATTATAGTAGAAATGTTACCCCTTTTTTTTTAATATTAAAATTTAAGCTGGTCAAGTCTGAAAAATTGGAAATTTTACGTTACATATTGATTCCAGGTGGTTTTTACTAGCCTAGGAAGGTACCATTACAGCCCTTCCGTCAGTAACATACGGAACACGATCATTCTATAGTGGAACATCTCATAACGGACACCCATAATTTTCAATTACATCGACGGGACTTGATGTGTATCTTACCATCCATTAACGGACAAAATTTTCAGTCCCACGTGTGTGTCCGTTATCGAGAGATGAAAAATACCGAAATGTATGAAAAAGGGGAGTGGGGAGTATATGTTCCCCTTTTGATAGAAACGACTAACTTTATATAGTACATTGTAATTTCTACCAAAAATATCCCGGTTTGAATAATCCCGGCTGCATAATCACTCTGACGGAATTGATCCCAAACATTCATAAACCGTTAAATGTTACCTTTTGAAAATGAGCTTTTTTCAGTTGATGTCATTTCATTTGTGTGCAGCCCCTGAAAATGGATATTCCAACGCCAAAACAAACACGCCAAGCGACAAATCGCCAATTCGTTGTAGTTTTTCACCCTCAATATCCCGATGAATATTGCATTAGAAATCACCGATATAGTAGAAATATTCATGTTCTTTTGCGTTCCCTTGAATAGTTTCGTAACCATCAAGGGGACCCTTCCACGTAAACCGAAACGGTGCGCCATCCATGGGCGATTTACTACCAAGTGAGTTGTGCCAGAAGTGTAACTGTGCGTGTACCTAACAGTCTGAGTGTTGCGTTTGATTTTTGCGATCTACATTTCAGAAGTGAAGTGAGTGTTGTGTTATTATTGAATTACATTTGTACTGTTTGTAGGTCTGTGGCGAGACTTTCTACGGGGGGGGGGGGGAGATCGGCTCGCATGCGTGCCTTGAAGTTGGAAGTCACATGATCTGAAGGACATAACTATTTTTGCACTGCTTATTCACCAAATTTCGCTCAGAATCTCTAGTAGAATCGTCTCGGGGGGGAACTTTCTTGTTCCACGAAACTCTAGTTAGGACACCTTGACTTGATCATTTAAACATGCAAATCAATGTCAATGTATCAATTCGTAATAGGACTGTAAATCGATTAAAAATTTTAACTGGTTAATCAAAATTTTGTAATCGATTAACTGAACCATTAATCGAATATTTTGTGTGACCATATAATATTAATAGATGCTTTAAAAAATACAATTTATTCATTTCACTCACCTATTCGGCAGATGTAAACAGATTTAGGGTTTAATATAAGGCTACTACTATTTGACCGTACGCATTCCTCTCTGGAATTTCTAACGAATTGGTACGTGCTATGAGCCTAACGTGAAGTCTGTTTCTGTGTAATGCTTGTTATATATATATGTGTGTGTAGGTCTGCCATCAATTTTTCTAACTATGAATGAAATGCAATGACTGAATAATTCTACCGCTGTATAGGCCTGTTGCTCTGTGTGGCGAGAGTTTTTCACGGGTAGATCAGCTCACATTTGCGCCTCGAAGTTGGGAACCGCCGAAAACCAACTTCAGCCGATCAAACAAATTAAGGCTGCCCGCTTCAAGTAATTTGAATATACTGAACACAATAATTGCCAAAACTGTTAATGCTTTCACTTGGATGTTGCCTTTGTTTTTAAACGGTTATCTTCGGTTGTTATTCGATGATTTCGAAACTACTTTCGATTGTACTGTTGCTTGCTTTTTTGCAAGAAGCTCCTCTCGAATAGTATTTGTGAGGAGAAGATGATGAGCTGACGCTTCCAAGAATGCGGAAAAACAACTGTTCGTTCACAGCGGAGACAATAAATTTTGGTCTTTTTCTTCTAAAACTCCGATCAAACTCAAATTTAAAATCGTCCGGGGGGGTTTCCGATTTGATGACGGGAGGGGTGTTTAGATGATGCTTACGTCATCAGCCACCCTTCATGAAGATTTGAAATATTTTTAATGGCATCTTATTCCGTGCGCCAAAAACTGAAAAAAACCTTTGGATAGTTATTGGGCACCTGAACTAACATTCTACCTATTGATAAGTCCCCTACAGAGCCACTTTAATGATCTCTAAATGTTTCACGGATCCTTCAAGTGCTCCGGAAGTGTGTCCGGGCTGCTTAAGTGCTCTGGAAATGTGCCACGCATCACTCAAATGATCCGTAATTATGCCACGGATCACTTTTTTTTTTTCAAACCGAGCACAACTCAGGTCTATTGCCATAGGCAATTTACTACCTAGTGAGTTGTGCCGGAAGTGTAAGTGCGTGTAACTAACAGTCTGAGTACGTATCTAGTGTTGTGTATGATTTTTCAGTGCTGCCATCTATATCTCAGACGTGAAGTGAGTGATGTGTAGTGACTGAATATTTGTACTGTTTGTAGGACTGTTGCTCTCTGTGGCGAGACTTTGCGCCTCGAAGTTGGGAACCACCACTGTGGTGACGGTGGGGCTCGAACCCGGGTCCCCGCGATGCGAGTCCGTCACTATGACCACTCGACCACCACAGCGGCGCCACGGATCACTTGATGACTTACGTAATCTTGGAATGTTCCGCGGGTAACTTGAATGATGTAGAATCGTACTGGGGGAGGGGGGGGGTGAGCTTAAGTGCTCTAAAACTGTGCCACATGTCACTCAACAGATCTCCAAATGTGCCACGGATCGTTTAAGCGTTCTGGAACTGTGTCGCGGGTTACTTAAGCGATTTTTGAATGTGAAAGTGATCTGAAAACGGGCCACTTAAATGCTCCGGTATTGTGCCACGGGTCACTTGTCATTAAGCGATTTGTAAATGTGCCGCTTAGTTAATTTTTACAAAATTAGGTTTCACACACGTGGCGGGCCACATTTGGTCTGCGAGAGTCAAGGGCTTACCATATATGTCTTAAAGGGTGAGTCGCAATGAATTTCTTAAAGATAAATTTTGAGTTCTTACCCTTCAAATAGCATTGAAAATTAACAGAAATCGATTATAACAACATCATTTCTTTCGAAATTTTAATTTTTAACAAGATATTTTTCGCATTAAAAAATATTTTTCTTTGGGGGGGGGGAGGACGAGCCCCCTATGCCCCCCCCCTCCCGCGCACTTTTCTGATTCCAGCAATATGCCTTAGGAGATAGAGAGCGGTGCTGACAAGGAAGCGGGGTCAAAAATGGCTAAAACTTTGCTGACGTAATACTTGAACAGCCCCTCGAACTTTTAACCGAATCGATATCGAGCCTATTAACACCACACTGAACTAAAATATTTTAACTGCAATCATCGATTAATCGAACCAGTCTTAACAATTAGTTATCATTCAATATTCATAATACAAACATCGCACACAAAACAAAAACAACGATATATCCACTTTCGTTTATTTGTTTTCTTTGAAAAGCGTCACAAATAACACAAACAAGTTACATTCTTACATCGATGCATCTTTATATGTATCTTCGTGTTATAATATGCATACAATTATTCCGAATATAAGCGTCACCAAAGAACAAAAAACAAACTCGGCACGATTTGTTTTTAAGAGGAAGAGTTTGAAAAATCAAACGTGCCCTATTATACACAGCATTTACATTGAAAAATATTCAAAAAATGGTTCATTAAGCAAAAGACTCCATAGGCGAATGCAAATGGAGGCCTGCGATTCGTTCAGAGGGAAGCTAATTTGCCAGCGGTCGACGCTCTTCGATTCCCGTGAATCGCCCTAGAGCTCTCTCCCTCATTTGCATATCTCTCGCGGGGGAATAATAATTACGATCGATCAAACGTCAATATGTTAGCCAGGTGCAGCGAGTGCCAACAACCACTCCCTCTTACAAAATAGTGTCGGTCTTTGAGAGTCTGGAGAGAGAGAGAGACAGAAAGAGAAAACCAATATGGCGGATGTGTGATATCTCATCATTCAAGCGAGCGCCATCTATAGTGTTGATCGAAGGGGGGCATTTCACACAAGAATTATTCCCGGATGTTTACGTGATTTCTATAAATGTCAATAGAAGAACGAAACATCGTAACGCCACTTTTTTGTTTTGTTTCCCATAACTTGAGCCGCGCCCTTTCTACTAAAGTGAAAAAAAAAAAAAAACGTAAGGGCCTACAATTCCTTGTTCGACAGTATCGTGCGGAAACGCCCCTGTTTCGGATGTACTGACTGATACTCTCTGACATTCGCGCCGTTTGGGTTTCGGTTTGGTGTATGCGTTGTACAGGGAGTCCCAAAACTGACAGGACTATTCGAAAATTGGATTTTAAAGCGTTCTGATTGGGAAAACTATTGATTTCCAGTGAAACAGAATTTTGAAAATCAGTGAAAACAATGCGCAGCAGATTACGCTAATATCGACAGAATGTTGCACTGTTTGTGGAGTCTAGACAAATTTTTGAAAGTTAGTAACAGCGTTTGTCAACAGATGTCGCTGCAGTTAAAATAAATTAAAATGAGGTATATTTGAAATCCTGGCTGCCCATGTTACTGGCAATGTAAGGATATTTTTACACATCCTATTATTATATCTCTTTAAAAATGCGTCATCTTTTTCAAAAATCTTGTAACCAATTTTGAAATTCTACATGTAATTTTCTTTATGGTGGGCCCGTCAATTTCGGGACACTGTGGGTCTCGCATGTACAGCTGTATGGCAATGCAACCTTGCCACGATGACGTGTTACAGTCAAGTCACTCCAAACGTTTTTAGCGACAAATTTAGAATTGCAAATTTACCAGGAAACATTCCGATTTTGCATTCTTTAAAACCGGTCCCTGAAAAAATTATGAAGCTCCTCAACCATAGGTATAACATTAAATACTGCAATCTTACGTCCATGACCTCAACTGACAGGCAGGGCCATCTTAAGAGCATAATGGGACCCCAGCGGGCCAAGTGATTTTTCTGAGGCCTTTACCTGGCCACATCTCAAAAAATACACCTACTTCTCGTTTTTATGAGTCCCCTCTCTCTCTCTTGAGGCCGCGCCTCAATAATGCGTTAAGACGGCACTGCTAACAGGTCGTGCCTAATGTTACTCAACCTATCGACCGCTGCTTTTGCGTCTGCAAAATCACCTAATTAAAGCCACCTAATAAAGTTCTCCTCCTGATGTAAAGGAGCTGGGAAAAAAAGTTTCACAGAGCTAATGTCTATAGAATGCTGGGCGGTTGAGGCAGCAGTTGAATACCTCAATTTGGGTGAAAAATCGAGTGTTGAAGGCAGCGTGGAAGTGTTGTAATGCAAGAACCCCTCCAAGCTTTGGTCTGTTCTGCATTTGCACATGTCTATCACGCGAACATTTCAGTACCACTCTGGTCACTCAAAACGTCACGTAGCCCGTGAGCGCATGGTAATGTCAAGACCAGAGGAACACGACCTTTTGAGTCCACGATAAGTGGTACTTTTGCCGCTCGCGGGGAGAAAACTTGTATAGTGTATGGGGTGACCATATGCCATATATGTTATGAAACATTCCCGTAATTCTGGCCATCCTGACTTTTTTTTAAGAGAATTGTCCCGTTTTTTCCGCTTATTCTCAACGAGGCTCACCTCCCATGCTGCTGATTAAAGACCGTCATCTGATGGACGTCTGCTAAAAATTCTTAATTTAATTTAAAGAGTTACCCTCGTATGAGACCGACTCAAAGATTACCTTCATTGGAACCGAATCTGTTATTTTGATTTTACAACTACATTTTTGGAAAATGTAAGTTGAGGCACAGAGAGGGGGGTCTTCAACCTTTTTCTTGTTCCCCATCATCAAAAGAAGAGCACCCTTACGGCAGATTTGACATTCGTATGCAAGAAAAACCAGAATGATTTAGTCTTTTGAAGGCGATTTGTACAAGGTTATTTAATTGGGACGTTGACCAAGTGCTCGCGAGCGTGAAATCGGACACGAGCATCGAGCACTATGGGTGCTCGCGAGTAACAAGTTGGAGATGCCTGGAGTCGGTTTGTGGATGTGGTTAACTTTTTTGTTTCTGACAAAGCTCAAGTTGAAACGCATCTAACAAGCAATTACTATCGAAAGTTGGCTTTTCGCAGTAGACATCTTGGGATAATTACAGTGCATTCACGTGAACACACGCATGCGCAGAATTGTCTCTTCAGCAAGGACTGACACTCATGGGTCTGGATGTGGAAGCCGATGAAGAGAACCCGCTGTCGTCTTTGGAACCGTGTGGTTCCGACGGGCTCGGCGATTCCGTGAAGAAATCGCGTCTCTTGGCGTCTTCGGTGACGGGTGACCTCGGCGATGAAATGTTTGGCGGAGAAGGCGGCGAATCCTTGACGGGTCTAGTCTTCGGCAAGTCATTGACGATGCTGCATTTCCCAGTGCAGTCGATGACGGTGGTGCTACGGAGCACTTTCGGCTTCTCCTTCGAGTCGTTGGCTGAGAAAAGTCCAGAATTCTTGCCTTGGGTGTCGTTCTCCTTCGCGTTTCCGTGAGTCACTGTCGCTGTTATGTTGGTGACGGTGCTCAGGACCCGCCCAGCGTTCTTAGCGTTCGTCGTTTCGACGACCGACGAAGTCTTGTTGGTGACCGACTGTTTCCACGTCGCGTCGATTTTCAACATGTCCTTTTTGGGAAATCGACTCGCGTACGAGAGCGGATCGTTCGGTTTGATCGGCGACTGATTGTTCGTGTTCAATGTGATTTCCAAGTCCATGTTCCCGTCTAGGTGGAGGTTCTTCTTGATCGGTCCATTATTCCTGACGGAGTTTTGTGCGAAAGTGCTCGTCACCTGGGGCTTGGTGGTATAGTTCGAAGGGGAGACGCTAGTCGCTTCCCTAGAAAACACTTGCTGGGGGACACCGATGATCGGTTCGGGCTTTTTCGGCTCATCCGCGCACAGCTTCGATTGGTTCGCGGCGTACGGCTGTCGCCAAGTCGTAGTGCCGTTCTGATATGGCCTAGAAAGTAAAGTCTGAGGCGGTCTCGTAGCTACCACGCTGGTCGGGCGCCAAGGGTACACGCTGCCGCTGGCGATGGTCTCCTCGCCGTATTTATCACCGGCTCTCAACAGCATTTCGTCACTCTTGGTGATGGGGCTGAAAACGGACTCGTATTTCGGTCTGCTCTTGAGACAGTTTTCGGACGTCGGTAATCTGGCGATCGTTGGCGGCAAAGTGGCGGAAGGTAATGTTTGGCGTTGCCGCTGTCGTGCGTGCGGTTTCGGAGACTGCCTCCGAGAGTTGTTGCTGCTGTACACATTCTCGGGATGAGCGTCCCTCTTCGGGGAGGGCGACGACTTCCTGGGGACGCTGGATGACCTGCAGTGGTATATATCCGTCAACAGACTGCGGTTGTTCCTGTGCTGACGTTTCGAGGTCGTCGTGGGCGTCGAAGCCATCATGTACAGGGAGTTGCGTTCCTTGCCGGCCATCCTACCAAGGCTGCTTGATCGGGACTGCAATTAAAAAGAGAAATAGAAGGTTAGAAAGAGAAGCATTTCCAAGAACACACAAGTCACCCATTACACACCGTAACGTAACGAACAACGGGAGAAATCCAGTCTAGCGATTCCATCTGTAATTTCTAAATCTTAAGCAAGGGAAAAATATGAAATGGTCATCCATCTTCAGTCACGTACGATATCGATCATGTTGAGAGGTATTTCTGACAGTAAGTAGTAAACGTTCTCTCGGTGCCAGTCGCCTACGCACACCATGAAGCATTTAATGAACCTCTCACTTCTGGTTCGCCTTCGTTTCAACGTAGATAATATACCACGTTTAATTTCAAGAATAAAAGTATCCTTGGACTCATTCCGAAATCCCAACGCTCATTACTCGAATCCAGAGGAAAATAAGCGAAAAATATATCCAGAAGTGATAAAAACCGTCAGGTCACCGGCTATTATGAAAGTGGCTTCATATATAGAGATGAAATCGCTATTTACACTATATTCCTTCCCCCCCCCCCAAATAGATTAAACCGTCCATTCTCAACAAAGGAATTATGATAATCTATAGAGATAAGCACTGGAGGGAGTTCTCTGAAGTTTTTGTGACTGACCTGTGCCCTCAATTATGTTCGACTGCCTACACGGACTGACTGGTCAATCACGAACGGCTGGTGCAATATCGGATATGCACATAATGGGGGATGGGGGAGAGACCTATTTTCGTCACGAGCGTTTTAAAGTGAAAATATTCAGGGTGAGTGACTTTTTGTGGCGATGGCCCGCCCATCGATTTCTTGGGAGTCACTGGCGATTTGTATAATGACGCGCTTTTATTACTCCTTATTCAAATGCAACCAAACTATTTTCGGAGCTATTTGTTCTGATTTATTTTTGAAAACGTCTCCCATGATGTTGACCTACATAGTATTTGTACAACAGTAAATTGTTTTTTTTGCTTCTATAGCGCCAAGGAAAACACACACTTAAATGAACGGGAAGTTCGCCGGGGCCATCGCTGATGCAAATCTAACATTCGAATGTAAGTATGCAAAATAAATGCGTGTCGTGGAAGAGGCGCGATGGAGTTAGACCACAGGCTTCAGCGAGGACGAAAAATCCCATTTTTCGAACAAGAATTAAAATACTATAATTGCAGTCTATGTTTGCGATTTGAAATTAATTAATTAATTGAAAGAAATAGAGATTAAATTTGATTTGGATCAACATTGAACAGGATCCTGATAGAAAAAATTAAAAAAAAAGACTATTACAATTTTTGAATATGATTCTGATGAAAAATTTTCAATCTTGATCTAGTGAATTTCTTTTCAATCTCAGCAGTTCTGTTTTTTTTTCTTTTTTCTTTCAAATTCTGATATAATTAATTCTGCTTTTCTCAAGTTAATATAATTTATGGCTCTAATTCTAATAAAGAAGGTATGGCTCTAATTCTGATGAAGTTCTAGATCTACATCTAATGAAGAAATTCTGGCTCTAATTCTAATGAAGAAATTCTGGCTCTAATTCTAATGAAGAAGTTATGGACTTAATTATAAAGTAGTAGTTCTCTGGCTCTAATTCTGATGGAGTTCTGACTCCAATTCTAATGAAGAAATTAAGGATATAGTTCTAATGAAGAAGTTATGGATTTAATTCTAAAGAAGTTCTGGCTGTAATTCTAATGAAGAAGGAAGGTATGGCTCTAATTCTGATGAAGAAGTTCTGGATCTAAATCTAGTGAAGAAGTTCTGGATCTAAATCTAGTGAAGAAGTTCTGGATCTAAATCTAGTGAAGAAGTTCTGGATCTAAATCTAGTGAAGAAGTTCTGGATCTAAATCTAGTGAAGAAGTTCTGGATCTAAATCTAGTGAAGAAGTTCTGGATCTAAATCTAGTGAAGAAGTTCTGGATCTAAATCTAGTGAAGAAATTCTGACTCCAATTCTAATGAAGAAGGAAGGTATGGCTCTAATTCTGATGAAGAAGTTCTGGATCTAAATCTAATGAAGAAATTATGGATCTAATTCTAATGAAGAAATTATGGATCTAATTCTAATGAAGAAGGTATGGCTCTAATTCTGATGAAGAAGTTCTGGATCTAAATCTAATGAAGAAATTCTGGCTCTAATTCTAATGAAGAAGTTATGGACTTAATTATAAAGTAGTAGTTCTCTGGCTCTAATTCTAATGATGGAGTTCTGAATCCAATTGTAATGAAGAAGTTCTGGATCTAATTCTAATGAAGAAGGTATGGCTCTAATTCTGATGAAGAAGTTCTGGACTTAATCATAAAGAAGTAGTTCTGGCTCTAATTCTAATGAAGTTCTGGATCTAATTCTAATGAAATACGAATATAATTTAAAAAAAAAAAGACTTACAGTCTTTCCATCCCAGATAAATTTTGTATTTTTATGAAGAAAAAAAAATTAATTCGATTCTAAATTTAAAAACTCTAAATTCGATTCCCATGAAAAAAAAAAAAGTTTAATTAAATTCCAATCAAGACAATCCTTTAAAAACTATCCCGGTGATGCTAATATTAGATTTCCCAGTCCCGTTCTCATGAGAAGATTACATAATTAAACATTCAATCTAATTCTGACGAATAAACATCAAATATAATTATAACGAAGGAAAAAAGATAATTAATTTAATTATAATTATAACGAAGGAAAAACTTCAATATGATTCTGAAAAAGAAATACGATCTAGAAAACAAACTTTTCGATCGATTCTGATGAAAAAAATTCAAGCCGATTCTTAATGAATCGCACAATCTTCATCTTAATCTAGCATCTAATGGAGGAAGAACAAAACCAAATTTGATTAAAGCAAAAATGAATCGAGTTTCTAAAATACATTCGAAATTTCCAATTTTAAAACTGGAAATTAAAAACTCTTAACAATTACAGTGGAGAACTGAATTGCTCCATTTTGAGAAAAAAAGAAATGTAATCGAATTCGCGAAGCAGAAAATTTACGTATGTAATTATTCGTGAATAATGTCCCGTATTCACGAAGACTACGCGGGACATTAAAATATCATTTTAATTGTATTGAAGGATCCTCATTTGAATTTCAATTAATGACGTGATCTTTAATTTCGGTTAAAACCGTCTTCCTTGAAACTTTAACTGAATAAGTACACTGCTGGCCACCCAAATTGCAACACCAAGAAAGACAAGAGATATCGCAACAATATTTATTTTGTAGATAACATGTTGACCAAGCATCAAATGATAAAATTTATAGACTTCTGTGAAGTGTGGTTCCTGCCAAAATCAGTAGCCAGAGTAGCCGCCATTGTTGGAGATCACCGCTGCCACACGCCTCGGCATTGATTCAGAGAGACTTTGGATGTGTTCTTGGGGTACAGCAGACCAAGCAGCTTCCACGCGTTGCCAAAGTTGATCTGGTGTGGCAGCTGGGGATGTAATCTGGGTCAATCGTTGAGCAACCATGGACCACATGTTTTCTATCGGCGAAAGATCCGGAGAGCGAGCTGGCCAGGGAAGCAATTCAATCTGGCGATTGACGAAGAACCTTTGGACAATGCGTGCCACGTGTGGTCGCGCATTATCCTGTTGAAATATGGCTGTGGGCAAGCCCTGAAGGTAAGGAAGGACAACTGGCTCCAACACCTCGGAGATGTAGCGCTGGCTTTTTAAAGTGCCGGCAATGCGTACTAGAGGAGTGCGAGAGTGATATCCAATACCGCCCCATACCATAATACCCGGTGCAGGACCAGTGTGGCGGTGCATAACGCAGCTGTTCAGCATCCTCTCTCCACGGTGTCTCCAGACTCGAATCCGACCATCGTGGTGTTGCAGACAGAAGCGTGACTCGTCAGTAAAGACAATTTCATTCCATTGCGCCGTCCACATCCTTCTTTCATCGCACCATTGGCGGCGGAGACGTCTGTGGTTCTGCGTCAAGAGTAGACGAAGCAATGGACGTCTTGCGGACAGACCACTCTGCTGTAAATGGTGTCGAATGGTACGCGCAGACACTGGATGATGCGGTACAGACAGAATGTGCTGTGAAATGGTTCGTAATGTGGCTGAGCGATCCGTCACTGCCATACGCACAATACGCCTGTCATCACGTGAAGTGGTGCACTGAGGTGGATGCGATCGAACACGTCGGTCCGTCGTACCCTCCTGCATCCAACGATCACATATCCGCATTACAGTTGTTTGGTTTCGTCCAACACGAATACCGATTTCCCTGAAAGATAATCCACAATCTCGGTAGGCCACTATCCTTCCTCTGTCGAACTCGGATACTTGATCAAAAGATGATCGCTTTTTTGAAAAAAACACAAGAAAAACACAATTGCCGTACTTCAAATCGTCGAAATCTCCAAGCCTTAAATAGCGCTTTGAAGTGGCGCCACAGGCGCGCGTGATGTGCGTCTGCGCTGAAATTCTAATCATTTGCATATCTCACCTCCGCTAATGCATGTTGTAAATTTCATATTATTTGCATGCTTCCTTCAGGGTGTTGCATTTACGGTGGCCAGCAGTGTATTTATTAGAGTTCAGTTACGTTTGAATTTTCATTTGAAACCAATTTACGTTCTTACAGAAATTAAACTTATTTAAATTCCCCACCAACTTTCGATTCTAATTCGCAATTCTAATGCGTATATTCACTTTCCAAGTACGTACACGATGAACTTAGCTACGCAAAGCAGAACATTGGAACGCTTCTCCACGAATTTCTCATCGTTATTTTCAGTTCGTTCGCGAAATTTTTTGCAAATGGATGAAAGAACGTTCTCGAAAATGTACAAACAATCACGTTCTGTAATATTTCCATAATGAAAAAAAAAATGTATATATTTCGAAATTCTTATGTTACAGATGTATCTAAGAACGAGGTTAATAACGGAACATCAAACGAGAAGGGAAAAAAACATTTTTGTTATCTTTTCCAAAACAAATATGTATTCAGAAAAAACACAAAATGGAGGCCGAATCGCATTATATGCATCATAAGAAATTTCTCGAAGGAGAGATTAAAAAAAATAAGAATTTCTCTCTATATTATATGTAATGATGCGACCTTCGTAACAAAGAGAAAAGCACGAGGAATACACGATGGAAAAAACCCTCTATGATACAAAAGATGCACAACAGAGGAGTAGAATCATGCAAATGATCCTTTAATCAAAATTTCCCATGATGCACTGTTTCTAATGATATTTTGCCTGTGAGTGTTTATGTCCCATACATGCAATATTTTGAAATAGCTTGAAGAGGCGAATGCAACTGGCAATGCGTTCGACCCACACAGGACTGCAGGGAGTATGACGTCAGCGGTCTCCGCCTTGGCAGCGCTGAGAACGTCGTCCGCAACATCGTTCGTCGGGAGATCACGTGACTCGGTGAAAAAACACACATGATCCCTCGTTATTTTCTTATGGCGTAAATAGGAGTTTTTAAAACAATAAAATGAAAGAAATTATTTCAGCATCGATGAGATAATTCCAAAATAAACGAAAGAGAAAGTTCCAGCATTAATGAAAGATAATTCGAGCATAAATGAAAGATAATTCGAAAATTAATGAAAGGGATAATTCGAAAATTAATGAAAGGGATAATTCGAAAATTAATGAAAGGGATAATTCGAAAATTAATGAAGGGGATAATTCGAAAATTAATTAAAGGGATAATTCGAAAATTAATTAAAGGGATAATTCGAAAATTAATGAAAGGGATAATTCGAAAATTAATTAAAGGGATAATTTCAGCATTGATGAAAGTGATAATTCCAAAATTAATGAAAGGGATAATTCCACAATTAATAAAAAATAATTCCACAATTAATAAAAAATAATTCCAAATTAATAAAAAAAATTCCAAACTAATGAAAGATAATTCCAGAATTAATGAAAGAAAAATTCTAGAATTAATGAAAGAAAAATTCTAGAATTAATGAAAGAGATAATTTCAGCATTGATGAAAAAAAAAAGTGATAATTCCAAAATTAATGAAAGTGCTAATTACAGCATTAGTGAAAGACGATTCCAGAACTAATGAAGGAGATAATTCAGCATTGATGAAAGAGGTGAATTAATGAAAAACAAAATCCTAGTTTTAATGAAAGCGATAATTTCAGTTCCAAAATAAATGAAAGCGATAATTCCAGCATTAATCGTTGAAGACAAAGTGTTCGCGCCTCCACTTCCCTCAAGACTTATTACAGCAACTGAAGCAGTGGAAAAGTGACGTGTTGGACTCGTCAACAGGAGATATTCTATCACGAGTGTGGCACGGACTGGAATACCGCATAGACATTTGCCGTGTCACCGGCAGGGGCACACACAGGAGTATCTATAGAAACTGGACAAGAAAGTGGTCCCAATGGTAAAGTTGTTGCCCAGTCTCTTCTGAGGTCAACAAAAACAAAAAACTCCACGTTCCTAAGTGTAGGATGGCCGTAGCAATATTCGTCGAGATATAAGAATTGGAAATTCGGAGGTGGGAATAATAAGCAGCGTAAACTAAGCCAGGGGCGGCTCGGGCTTATCAACCGCCCGGGTGCAAAGTCTTACGTGCCGCCCCTGAAGACGACCCTGGCGGGAGGCTAACGGAGCTGTATCGTAAGAGACCTTGGGATAAACCTATTTTGTCCTTTAGGAGAAAGCCGCACACAATTCTCAGCCTAGAAAATGTGCTTGACCACACGTCCCGCTTTTGAAGAAAATGTTGAGCTGCCGTGTTCTTTTTCCTCTCTCTCGTTATTTTACCATTTTTGATTACACCCAGGGCCGCAACTAGATGCTTGGTCACCAGGGGAAAGCGCACATTTTGGCGCACCCTTGTAATGTTGAAGGAGAGGTTTCAAAAGGAAATTTGCGCCCCCTCATGTCCAGCGCCCGGGACACGAGACCCGCCTGCTCCCTCCCCTCCTCTAGTTGCGGCCCTGATTGCACCAGATAATTCACAGAACAGCACACACAGAGCCACCATTACTTACACTTACTTATCCTGTAAAGTTGATGTACAGTCGAATCCCGTTTTAACGAATACCGATATAGCGAAAATCTCGTTTTAACGAAAACGTTTCTAATCTCCCCCCCCCCCCAGATACGTTTACATAGGAACAATGCAAAAAAAACTGGAATTCCTTTATAACGAAGTGATTTCTCAGGTCTCTCGGTATGACGGGATTCGACTGAATGAATGAACGCCAGGGTCTCTGCCACCGGACTTATCCCGTTGCCGAGATCTCTTCCAGCCCAGCTTCGTGGCAGAGTCTGGAACAAAGTGCACCTAACAGTCTGAGTGTATAGCTAGTTTTGTGTCTGATATTTCAGTGCTGCCATCTATACTTCAAATTGTGAGTGAAGTGTAATGATTGAATATTTGTAACGTCGTAGGCCTGTTGCTCTCTGTGGCGGGACTTCTTTTTTTTTTTAACGGGGAGATCGACTCGCATTCGCGCCTTGAAGTTGGGAACCACAGAAAACCAACTTCAGCCGACCACCACTGTGGGGTCCGTCACTATAACCACTCGACCACCACAGCGGCGACGGGATTCGACTGTATAACGAGGCGATTTTCGTAAAGAAATTTATTTCGAATGCGTTTCTGGGACCGGGCAAGTGAGAAGACGAATAATTTCCTTTGCGTTATTATTTGACTTCGGGAAAAATAATTACCGTTCGCCTCTTGTGGTAAGAGAGCATTTTTATTTCTGGTAACGCTGTCCCAGGGGGCCCCTGTCCCTTTTTCTTCTGAAGTTACCTCAACACCTACGTCGTCAACGTGACTTTCATGTGAAATTTTTACTGTTAGAAATTTTTTTAAACAATTTTCGTGTCCAACGGAAGTCCGAGCTGCCGCCCCCTAACAACCTACCGCACCCCTTGCATTGCACCCTCGCTTAAGCCGCCTCTGAACTAACGGAAAAGCTGATTATACTTAGGGTGACTATACGTCCCGTATTTACCGGGACAGTTCCGGTATTTTCTCTTTTTTTGGCCGTCCCGACTTTTTGGCAAAAGTGTCCCGGTTTTTCCCGTATTTCACACGAAGCCTACTTGAATTTTTATTCTTTATTAAAGTCGAAGATTTAAATTATTTTTCAACTCAAATTATTTTATGATAGTGGCAACTATATATGGGATATTAATCTCCCACATTTGCCTTGGTAAACGTTTTTTTTTTTCCGTGGAATACATTTTAATCCACTGCAATTTGCAGTAATGCATCATTTCCCGCCATTGTGATCTTTCCGTAATTTCTACAATATTTGGCAACTTTGTTTGGTTTTGGCGATAATTGGCGAAGTCCCGTATTTTCCCTTATTTGGAATCCCGATGTCCCGTATTCCTCTCGAGGAAATATGGTCAGCCTAATTATACTGTTCTCTTTCCCCTTACTTTCAGGGATAATTTTTTTTAGTGCCATCTACTGCAAAATATCTCTCAATGTGGTTTGTTTTAGTGATTTTGTTGACACAGTGACGATAAAGGTGACCTGTACTTTCATTTTCTCGAACGTTTTAGTGCTTTTTTTTTTACATGTTGTAATATTTAAGAAACTAATTTATATGAATTGATTTTTAGGTGAAGTAATTTCTTATGATATACCGTTTCAGTTTGACGCTAAGAATTCCCTTCCTTCTGGACGGCTCAAAGTTACCTGCCGCCCCTTAAAGATGACTCTGACTGACAAGGGGCATTAGGATGGCGCTTACGTGTCATCAAGCACCCTGTATGAAAAATTCCCTCGGTGCACCACAAACGAGAAAAACCTTCCGCCAGTTTGGTGAACACTAAATGTTTCGCGGATCCAAGTGCTCTGGAACTGTACCGCGCGTCACTCAAGTGATTTGCAATTATGCCGCGGGGAGAGAGAGAGCGAGCGAGCTTGAGTGATGTAGAACTGCACTAGGGGCAGCTTAAGTGCTCTAAAACTGTGTCACTCAAGAGATATCTAAATGTGACAAGGAATGGCTTGAGCGTTCTGGAACTGTGTCACGGGTCACTTACGTGGTCCGTAAATGAGCCGCTTAGTTCACTTTTACAAAATTAGGTTTGGGGGGGGGGGCAGGCAGTGGCGTCGGAGCCAAGGGTGCCCGAGCACCCACAGAATTTATTCAAAAATCGAAATTTTCTACATGAATCTTACGACGGGCACCCACAGGTTCGAAACACTTCCGACGACCCTGGGGGCAGGCCACATCAGATAACTCCCCCCGGTCCACAATTGGTTCGTGGGCCAAGGGTTTTTTTAGCATATGTTGCTTAGAGCAGGGGTCGGCAACCAATTTTTGGCTGCTGCTCAAAATCAACCAAAATGTGTGTATTAAAAAGGCGTTTCGGGTATTATTTACGGAACTCAAGTAGGGGGGGGTCATTTGAAATTATGAAACGGGTCACTCGGTGAGGTTGCCGAGGCCTGGCTTAAAGAGTGGGTCGCAATGTATTTCTCAAAAAGAAATTTGAGTCCCTGGGATAAAACTTTCGCGAGAGTCCCTCTATTGTGAAATTATAGCTTGAAAAACCAAGAAAGGACGAGAATCATCCTTAACTGGATCCTTGACAGCACCGCCTTTGTGGGGGACCCTTCGCCCCCCCCCAAGCTTAAGCAGCCCCGCAGCATTGCCTCCTCCTTATGAATGGGGAGGTAACGAATGATCAACGTTTTGAGAACTTGAGTTATTTATACGATTCATACTCGCAATTGCAGTATGCACGTGTTCAGTAATATGAATATTGGACGAGCAATGTCAGTTGAATTAGATAAGGCTCAAGACGATTCTTCAAGCTATGTTTTCTTTTACATTTAGGCCTAATCCGGTAAGTATATTATAATACACTCATCGCCATAAAAATTTGCGCACCCGGAAGAAGTCGTCAAAATGAAACGAAATTTTACACATGTAAGTACTACGTTGATATAAGTAAGTGATTAGAAAATGCAAGAAAAAGGATCATTTATTGCAGAAAAAAGTACAGATGAACAGAAGTTTTAGTACTCTGTTGGACCCCCTCTAGCGCGAATGCACGATGCGATACGAGCGGGCATTGAGGCATACAAGTTCCGTATGATGTCCTGAGACATCTCGTTCCACAGTTGCTGTAAATGCGCCTCTAGTTCGACCAACCTCGTAGGGTGTCCAACTTGCCGTCCCAAGTGATCCCAGATATGCTCGATTGGTGAAAAATCTGGGGATAGAACAAGCCAGGGAAGGGTGGTAATGTGGCGGAGGCAGTCTTGTGACATCCTTGCTGCGTGTGGCCTAGCATTGTCTTGTTGAAAAATGGCTCCTGGGAGCCCTGCCATGAGTGGCAACACATGTGGCTGAAGGATGTTATGGACGTACCGCTGGGCTGTCATTATGCCATGGATCAATATTAGGGGTGACCGTGTATCGTAAGCAATGGCACCCCATACCATGACACCAGCTGTGGCAGCGGTGTGTCGCTGTAAAGCGAAGGCAGGATTGAAGCGTTCACCACGGGGGCCTCCACACACGAACACGATTGTCATCACTGCTCAAGTTGAATCTCGATTCGTCGCTGAAGACGACCTGGTTTCATTCCGTTGCAGTCCAATCCCGTCGTGCTCGACACCACTCCAAACGGAGGCGTTGGTGGGTGGGTGTCATTGGCAGCACACGTAATGGGCGCCGCGAAACCAGATGTCCTTCAGCCAGGCGCCTTGCGATGGTTCGGGAAGACACAGGGGCCCGTAGTGAAGCTGCTGCCTCTGTCTGGATAGCGGCCAATGAGGCAGTTGGCTCTACGCGTGCGTTTCGGATGATATGACGGTCTTCTCGACGACGTCCTGAACCTGGTCGCCGTGTAAATGACGTCTCTTCTGTCCACTGGTCCCAACACCTCCTCACAGTAAAATCAGAACGGCCTAGTTGACGAGCTACTCACCCAGCTTCCATCATCCCGATGATTCTTCCCCTATCGAACTCTGACAACTGCTCATATGGTCTTCGACGGCGGCGTAACGGCATGTCTACCTCAGCATTTCCTTTGCAAACGACTAAATACACTCCAGCAAGCTCTGCTTACCTGTTTTATACTCCAAGGAGAACGAAGTTCAACGCCCTCTAGTGGCATTACGCAATCACGCTGCATTTCTAATCATTTGCATATCTGCCCGACATGTACCTTCAGGCCAACTTTCGTTTCGATCCCACAATTATTTCTTGGTGCGCAAATTTTTATGGAAATGAGTGTACTATCTGGACTTTTGCAATCAATATCCCAGAAATCCTTTTATATATGTTGAAAGTAGATACATATAAAAGTAGGTGTCGGATACCTTCTCGTTTCTGACGGTCGGAAAAGAAGCATGAAATTTCTGTTTGTTTACCTTGAAAATTCGCGCCACCTATCGGAGAACATCACGCATGAAATTTTCTGGTAAACATTTTGAACTTCTTTTTTGAAACTGGTATCAAAACATTCCAGAACTTTTTCCGAGCGGAAAACTTATTAGCCTTAAGAAAGTCGATTCAAAGCGGTTTCTCTCTCCCCACACGTTATCGGCCGATTCAATCGCATAGAAGAATGAACGAACGATCTTTCCATCATCATCATCAAGAAAATGTCCGGCCCGTAATGAAAAGGGATGAATTAAATGCGGAAACGAAAGGCGAGCACACAAAAGCCCGCGTCCAACAACAAGACGTTTCTCACGGCGGCAATTAACCCACAAACCACCGATACGAATCGAAAGAAGAAGCAATTACCAATATTATTACCTCCATTGTGCTTATCGTTTCAATCTTATCGGGACCCCGAAAAGAAAGGAATCCTCATTTCCGTTTGCATCGGATTTCATTAGGGGATGGCTTCTTTCATTGAGCTGTTAGAGCGACCTGTGGATGCCGAAACTTTTTCCGAAATACCATAACGTTATCTCTCCTTTTGGAATTATCTTATCCTCGTTACCGGCGATGATTTCTCGAAACGAAATTATCACAGAGAGAGAGAGAGAGTAATTTCTGTATTTTGCCTTTGATGTGTGCCGCCGTGTGTGTGTGATTCATGTCCTCTTTATATTTTCTAATTAGTTTTCCACCGAATAACGGAAACGATAAATAACCGGAAGCTTTGGAGGATATACGGAATGCTTATCGAGTACAATACACCCTCCCGACACTGAATAAAATGCCAATTTATGCAGACACAATGCAGCCCGGAGAGTAAGGATAACGAACGGGAAGTATACGTGGTGTTTTTCTCGACTATATTGATAAGACTGGGAATATTGTCGACGTCATCGCTTGCGTTGCGTTGCCATTTGACGTTGCAGAAATTTCTAACAATTTTTACACCGACGAGACCTTTACATTGCGGCAATCCACTGCACGAAGGGTTGGTTCGGCTAGGACCGTCGTGAGCGTCGCTACGACAGCGGTTCTCAACCTTTCGCGACTCGCGGGGGCCCTTTTCTTGTAAAACGTTCCATGGCGGAGAGCCCCCGTGGGCTCATTTCTTAATTATTCATCAAAGTTACTGCTTTTTTTTATTTTCTTTGAGCAGCCGCAGAGCCCCTGGAGAGTGCCACAAGGAGCCACAAGGGCTCCGCGGAGCACCGGTTGAGAACCGAGATTAAAAACACAGTCGGTCCTGCTTAATCGGTTGTGGGGGAAGGGGGGCATTCAAGTATTACGTCAGCAGATTTTTAGCCATTTTTGACACCCCCCCTCCCCGCGTCAGCAAAAAATTTATTCAGCTTTGCTCCTCCCTCCCTCCTAAGGCCAGTATTACACTATACAAGTTTTGTGAAAGTTATATTTTATAAAACTTGAAAAATGCAACCAATGGGGGCATAGAAGAAAATACCATTATATGTTAATGCAGTCGAATCCCGTTTTAACGAATACCGTTATATCGAAAATCTCGTTTCAACGAACACTTTTCTAATCCCCCCACCCAGAGAAGTTTACGTAGGGACATTTTTATATAACCTGGAATTCCTTTATAGCGAAATTTCGTTATAACGAAGTGATTTCTTCGGTCTCTCGGAGTTCGTTATAACGGGATTCGACTGTCAATCCAAAGAGTATGTATCCGCATTAAGTGCGGGAGTCAAGCAAATGATTCAAGGGCAACACATTTGACGCGATGAGTGAACACTACTAAACGGTTTAGCCGCCACCCCCCCCCACCCCCGGACTCTATAAAGTGAGGCAGGACGTTGGAAGGAGGGCGGTCTGTAGATGTCTACTAGCATGGCCCCCCACAAGGGGTGGGCTGACAAGGTTCCAGCCCTGGGGCCCGGTGTGATTTTAATCTTTTTTTTTTGTTTTTCCACGCTATAAATTCATCATAAAGGGGCCCCGTGAAAGTCTGGCCGGGGGGGGGGGGGCGTAAAAGATCCCAGCCTGGGGGCCCTGCTTCAGGATGTGGGGGCCATGTACTACCTAGAGGAAGGTCTATAGAGGACTTACGAGCAGTGGTTAGACCCTACGTGACGAGATCTGGTGCTATACTTTCCGATTGAAATATAAATATGTAAGCTGTTACCCAGCTAAGTATGGGGGGTGGGGGGCCCTGAACATCACTCTGCCTGAGGAGACATGGTGTTGAGGAGAACGTCATGTATAGAACCTCACGTCGAGAAAAAGTTCTTGAAAAGTGAATCCGTGTTAGGCCCGGGGTTCCAGAGATCGACCGAATTCATCAAATTCTGTTCATTATAAATTTAGTTTCTGACTTCAATTCAATAAGCAGAAAAACTCTCAGATGAGAGGTGGGGGGTGGGGGCCCACAGAAAGAAAATATGGTCCAAAGGGGGGGCCACGGGATGGAAATGGTTGAGGAAACGCCGATCTAGTTGATCGCAGGTGGGAAACAAAATAACTATTTCGCGTTGCTGGTACACATATCAATTTCTTTCGCAAAGACGTTCCTGCTATGTTCTACCTCAGCACTGCAAGAATAAATTTCAGCTGCAGCTAGCGTCGTATAGATCGATTAATCGATCATTAATATATTATCAATACAATCATATATTTCAATGGAATCAACTATATAATTATCATAATCAATTACGGAATAGATATTATCATTTTACTTTCTTGTATATGGATCGCCAATTTTAATTGGTTTTTGTTTTTTCCTTTCAGAATTTAAACGGCCGTTCTCCCGATAACGGCGATGTTTTCGTGGTGACGTTAGTGGCCGTTGTTGCGAGGTTTTACTGTATCCATGCGAACACTTCCGCATTCGCTTCGTGGAGTTCATTAATAAGGCATTCGCATTTGAAAACGTCGAAACCTTGAATGATGGATGGATGGGAAAGAAAGTCCTCACTGAGCTAGGTATTTCACATTCTTTGATTACATATTAGTAGCGTGACCATACGTCCCGTATTTCCCGGTATTTTTCTGTTTTTTTGGCCTTCCCGGTTTTTCCCGTATTTTACACGAAGCCTACTTGAATATTTATTCTTTATTGAAGTCAAAGATTGAAATTATTATTCAACTTATAAATTATGTTATGATAATTACAACTATAAATGAGAATATTAATCTCCCACATTTGTCTTGGTGAAAGTTTTTCTTCGTGGAATTCATTTTAATCCACGGCAATTTGCAGTAATGCTTCATTTCCCGCGATTGTGATTTTTTTCGTAACTTCAGCAATATTTGGCATCTTTGTTCGGTTTTGGCGTCCTTTTTGGCGATAATTGGCGATGTCCCGTATTTCGAATCGCAATTTCCCGTATTTCGCTCAAGGAAATATGGTCAGCCTACATATTAGTTATTTGATTGGCCTCGTGGAAACCCAAATTTATTTACAACCCGGGCCGTTTTCAGTCATGGGCTCAGTGAAGTGGCCAGCACCCCACCAAAAGGTTGGGAACCCTTGCCTTGAAAAACAGTGGAATCCCGTCAAATACCGTTATAGCGAAAAAAAATCTCGTTTTAACGAACACTTTTCTAATCCGCGCCCAGATAATTTCACATAGGTACAATTCAGAAACCTGGAACTCCTTTAAAGGGAAATCTCGTTAAAACGAAGTGATTTCTCCGGTCTCTTGGCGTTCGTTATAACGGGATCCGACTGTAATAGCGTATAAAACACTGAAGCTGACATTCGGGAGGGATATTCGTGGTATAAGAAAAATGAAACCTTACTTTGAAACTTCTCGGTGGCAGCGGATCCTCATCCTCCAGAGTCTGGGTCGCCCTCGAGTTGTAATAGACGTAATCGGGATCGGATCTGTCTCTCGGAGGGAACTGGGACGACGTCGAGGAACACTTTGGATTTTTCTTCTCGGCCAGACGTCCACGCCGGAACAGCTTGCTGAACATGGACGGCTGTTTCTCTTCTGCGAATGGAATATACAGCGAATCAGATTCAATTCACTAACGATGCATATAGTTGGCGCCATTAATTTCGAACGATGAATAATTGGCGATAGTCTTACTTTTGCTCGGCTCCACGTTCTCCAGGTCATTCTTGACGTCGGACGAAGGGACGACCGGACAAGCTTTCGAGGCCTTGAAGGAATTCGTCCGGGACAGTTTGTCCTTGTCCTTGCCCCTCAGCAACTTTAGAGAATGGCACCTCTTGAGCTTTCCCGTCGTGGTGGCCTTCGTCGGAGAGAGGATCCTTTCCGCCGAGGACCAAGAAACGAGGTTCGAGTCCCTCTGCTGGTTGGTCTGGGTGCACGCCGAGCGACCCTCCATGAACGAGGTCCCGTGCAGCTTGACGATGGCTTCTTCGTTCGTCAGGAGCATTTGGCGCTCTATTGGCGGTGAGATGGCGAGTAAGCGGAAGGTTTCGGGAGTCACGACCGAGTAACCGTTTCCCGTGTGGTAGAGCTTCCTCTCCTTGATGAGCGACCCTGTTACCGTAAAGAGAGAAAAAAAAGGAGTAAATAGGCAATGCAGTTAGCGTACAATCACTCAATAATTGATGGGATGGATACATCCAATCGCTTTATACCACTGATGCCCAATCTGCGGTACGTGACGGGCCATTCCAGGGCCGTCATTCCAACTTTTCCCGGGGGGGGGGCAAAGCACATGTACTCAATGTATGTATATATACACCATTTTTAGTGTATTTTCAAAAGCCAGGGGGGCAACGGCCTCACCCAAATGACGGGCCTGGGCCATTCGGGGCGGGAGGGGGCTGGGGTTACGCGGAAAAACAAGTAACGATGGCGAAAAGAGTAAAGCAATGAAAAAGAGCAATCTTCCGGTATGACGTAATGTACAAGGGAGTACGCTAGATTTTGATGAATGTCTCGGAGTACGCAAGCTTTCGGTGTATTTCACGGGGTATGAACACCTACCACGAATTCCTGGAGGGCAAGACTTGGATTGGGGCCCTGGGCAAAAGAAGTTTTGGGAGTGGGGGTTGCTATCGACTAAGGGCGAAGAACTTTAGTACGTCAGCAAATACAATACATGTTGCAGTTGTTTGTGAACACGTCAAAAGAAAGGATATGCACTATTTTGAATGCAAAATGTAATATACAATTTAGAACTATAAATGTTTTTTCATACTCTCATACAGTTGAATCCCGAACTCCAAGAGAACGGAGAAATCACTTCGTTATAACGGAATTTCGTCATAAAGGAATTCCAGGTTTTTGCATTGTTCCGATGAAAACTTATCTAGGGGGACTAGAAAAGCGTTCGTTAAAACGAGATTTTTGCAATAACGGTATTCGTTAAAACGGGATTCGACTGTATTAGCAAAATCTTTGGTAATGTTATCGAAATTCAATTTTTTAAGTTATTTCAGCTCTTCATCTATACCTGTAAAAATAGCACGTCCTGACTGACTGATTATTCATCGCCGAGCCGAAACCGCTGAAGCTATAAATATGAAATTTTGTCAGGATTGTATTTTATAATATAGGGACACGCCGAGACGAGACTTCTGGGAATGCAGGAGGGGGGGGGGGAGGGTCAAATGCTATATGAACGAGTCATCGCCGAGCAATTTTCAGATTACCAAATTCACGCGAGTGAAGTAACAGCTAGTACACAATAAACCTACAGATGACAGTTTTCCTTACAAGATGATGACTTATATGAGGATGAGAATGACATCATCCTCGGATAAGTCACCATCTGGCGGCAGTATCGACAATTGTTAGCTTTGGCCTGAGTTAAGTCCGACCGTCAATGTACGGTCCCGTTCAGTGCACACGAGCTCCAAGGAAAGATTGAGAGATTCGTTGCCTTCATAGCCTAAGGCGCTCACCCGGCAAATGAGAGGACGTGGGTTCGATTCCCCCACAAGGTCACAGTTGAATTTTCCCTCTTTTCCTAAATATATCTTCGCATCAGCCAGCCAGCTGTTTAAAACCTTCACACAGAAACTTCATCAAGATTTGAGGACTTGTTGTTGTTGAAACTGTAAACTTTTTTTGTCATCGTTTCATGAATAGTTAGGGGTCAAAAAGATGTGAAATTGAAGAATCCTACAAAACATTGTGACACCCCTTCGCTTACAAGGTGTTGGTGAGGAATTCGGATGATATCTCTTTGACGAATGGGTGATAAATATGGTAAACTTGTCCTAACCTAACTGCACGCCAGAGGAAAGGGAAAGAAATTGAAGGAAAGAAAAACAGAAAGAAAAACAAATCAAGGAAAACATTATAATAGATAAGTACAGATAAGTACAGATGAGAGAGAGAAGATAGAGATAAAAGAAAGAGTAGGTACGCGAAGTAGACTTCTCTTTCCACTCTCACCCAACCTGTTCCCTTCTGCTCTTATAGGATACATCATATGTGGTGGGGAGGAAAAGAAAGTCACTAATAATTGTATAGAAATAAAAGAGGAAGGTCAAAAGAACAACTTCGTAGGGTTATAACGAAGCTTCGTGATGATGAAGATAGAGGAAATAAAAGCGAGAGAGAGGGAGGGCTTGTTTGAGATTATTCCACAAACGTTTGAACGCAATATTACGTCCTTGATCGTAAAGTGGTTTTTATTGTTTCTGCTGCATTTCACCACTGGGTTTTTGGTGTTTACTTCGCTCGAGGAGTTTCATAATTTTGGCTTCTCATCACACAACTCCTCGGCCAATTTTTCAAAGGGCACAAAACGGTCTCGCACATGCATCGTGAAGTCTATTGATATGATTGGCTATAATATTAAAATTTATATTCAGTACGGTTTCCTAATGATGAGGCCTTTAGAAATGGTATGATGCGATTTAGGGAATTCTTTGATTTCCTAAACTTTATAAAACTTTGTGTTAAATATACAGGGTGATTATAAAAAAACTATCCCGACATATGGGCCCCCTAACTATCATACCATTCACAGAAACTGAATGAAATTTTGGCATAAGGTATTTTGAGGAATGCGCTCAAGAATGATATGGAAAACAACAGTGTCACTCTAACAGTTACGGTTACAGTGAGAAAATTTCGAAAATATCAAATGGCAACACCAAGTTTTTTGTATTGGAATGCGATCTCCATTGTGAAAAACCCTAAATAGCGTTCGAACGGCAACTGTAGCATGAAAATCACCGGCGGTAGATAGGCTAAAAGTGAGGACAACCAATAAGGACAGAGAAGCAGCATAAAATAAAGCATTTTATTGTGTTTCACAAATTTTCCACATGACCTTGTGGAGGACTAATCAGGCTGGGATCGAAGAAACGGTGTGACGAATGAAACGAACATTAATGCTCTGGTGCACGGCAAAGTCCTTTTTCCTTGCCTAGCTCCGGGCATTTTCGTGCTACAGGTGCCATTCCAACACTATTTAGGGTTTTTCAGTATGGGGATCGCATTCCAATACAAAAAACTTGGTGTTGCCATTTGATATTTTCGAAATTTTCTCACTGCAACCGTAACTGTTAGAGTGACACTGTTGTTTTCCATATCATTCTTGAGCGCATACCTCAAAATACCTTATGCCAAAATTTCATTCAGTTTCTTTGAATGGTATGATAGTTAGGGGCCCATATGTCGGGATAGTTTTTTTATAATCACCCCGTATACACACACACACTGGCAGACATGACAACGTTAGCTTAAAGCTTGTGAGTAGTGATAAAACTTCAGCTTCGTGGATTGATTGATTGATTGATTAATTGATCGATGACCGCTCACGCCCAGAGCTGTTGTGCAAGACAAATTCCTCTCTTCACCTCCTAGGAGGCTGGGTCGTGTCCGAGAGCATCTTCTATTCACTCAACACAAATGAATTATATACATTCTATGGAAACAATCCACCAGAAAACACTGAGCACGATACAATCCTAGGATTATCATGCATACAGGATTACCACAGGAGGAAAAATAATAAAATATATGTACCAAAGAAAATAAGATTAAACACACGCTAATTTACACTGACTGGCAATGTACATTTACATCTGGATGCTGAAATTGGGACGTACAGGGTATCTCCGAGGGAGGAAGGGGCTGCCCTGGATTGACCTTTCTTTACTCCCGAGTTTTGTGACCATGGGATGCAGGCTGGGAATTTTTGGTCTTGGTTCTAAAGCGGTATATTCGGAGTCGTTGGAATCGCCAGTCCGGTTAACTGGACGCCTGAATTCTGTTTTGTATGTTTCAAGATGTTTCACAAGTTTTATTACGCGATTTGCATTCATCGGACTTCTGACGATGCGTCGTTTCCAGAGTGTCAGCTTGTCCCGGTCTGGTAATTTAAAATGGAACTCTTTGGTCTTGGGACAGACACTCTGAGATGAAATGAAAATTGTTTCCCCTCTCTTTCGCAGAGGCAGAGGCTACTATTTTGAATCTTGCCAGATAGGCTGGGAACGGCCCGTGTTCGGTGAAAAAGATGGTGATGTTTCTGAGCCATGGCAAGTGACTTTGTGGAGGGGGCTACCCCCCACGACAACATAATCATAGTACAATGGGGAAAAAAAACACTCAAAAATTTAATTTTTTTTAAATTTTAATTGAAAGTTCATTAAATACAGGCACTAGAACCCAGAACTCTCAGGCCACATGACTCCCCCCCCCCCACCCACCTCCCGAAGCAACGTTCCGAGGCCGCCGTGCATATGTCCTTGTGGGCCGTGTATACAGACGTCTGCCAACCCTAAACATCCGCTCTCCTCCACATCCCCGTTTTTTTTTTGTATCAGAGAGAGAGCTCCAGCGAAACATTTCCTTCCGACTCCGACACAAGTTCCGCGAGCTCGACCATGTATTATACAAATGAAGCCGTTTCCAGACATGCCACGCTGAGCAGGATCCCAAACTGCAAGGGATAGTACGTGTTAACCCGTTCGCTTACAAGCGAATCGGCAAGAATTTTGAATGCTCCCTATTTGACGAAAATCGGCAATAAATATAGCAACCTTGTCCTAACCTAACCACACGTTAGAAAAAGGGAAGAAAAAAACACTAATAAAAGCGCAAGACAGAGCATAAAATAGGTGATAAGAATGTACGAAGTTAGATTTCTTTTCACCCTCACCCTACCTGTTCTCTTTCACTCTTATAAGAAAGATACATCACACATAGTGAGGAAAATAAAATCACTGTCAGGGAGTACAAAAAAACCAAAAGGAAAAAAAGAAGTGTAAACAAAGCTTCGGAATGATCAGGAGAGAGGAAAGAAAACAGAGCGAACTTGTTTGAATTCGGCCCACTGAAAGTGAAAGACCAGACGCAGTCCAGGTTCTGTCCCTGGTGGGATGTAAGCCATTTACCCGGAGGGGTTGGACCACGCTGGAGAGAGCCGGCCACGCCGGGCCGGAAAAGTGTAGCGGGGCTCGGCCGCTGGCGTTTGGACGCAATATTACGTCCTTTGATCGTAAAGTGGTTAATTTGGCTCCAGGCAGACAAATTGTCGCTGCAACTTTCGTTGGCGCATTCCGAAATGCCTATTGATCTCTCTCTCTCTCTCTGCGTCCCAGACGCAACCTCTTTTAAGATAATGCGTCCAATCAACCAGGCAGTAGCTATGAAGGATATATATGTTTCTATGACTAAAAAACTAACGTGTGTGTTCAACCATACTGCCCAGATTTGTCCCTGTGCGATTAAATTCGGCGACCAACATCCTCTTTGAAGATGATGAAGACAGCACGTATTCTCCGAACCATAATCAACAGGAAGATTCACAGAGGTCGTCCCAGTCTTCGTTAGATATTACGCCACTGTCTCTATGGATGTATCAGATAAAACACCAGCCTTTCTAATGGTTTGTTTTTGTTCCGTCAACCCTAGTCTAATTACTTAGTATTTATCTGATTATGTATAATAACGATACAAATTAATGATATGTAATAAAAAATTCCTCCATACCTAACGTCTGGTACAGAACATTTTCGCTCGGTAGGCTTATCTCCGGGAAAGTGACTTTCAACCGACGTCCAATTATGGTCATATTGGCAACGATACCTTCGACGTTCAGGTCGTACACGACTTTACACAGCGCTTCGGGTAACGGGGCGAACTGAGTCTGCTGCACGATCTTCATCTTCACTGGATCGACGTCACCTATACGACAATTAGAAGAAATGAATCCAATTAATTCATCAATCATTCATACATATGAAGCTAAAATTTCATCCGTCTCCGATCATTTTCTAGACTAGCGCTAGCGTAACCCCTGGTGGGCACTAAAAAATACTAAGCACTGGCTAAAAAAATGTAAAAAGTAACAAAAACAAAAGGCAAAACATTAGTTCGGGCACAATAATTGTACAACAAGCTGTATATCGAGCTTCGTATTCAAGGTTCACGAGTTCGTACGCGTTTCTAGGAATACGCAAAGTCAACGCCCATTCTTAGTGGTACGTAAGCCTCCCGCTCATTTCAACAGGTACGCACACCCACCACGCAATTCTTTTTCCTAGTGATAACCCCTGCTACGTATTTCAAGGGATGGGTAAGCTCCGTACGCGCATATCTATAGGTAAGCAAGCCTCCTCAGCATTTGTGAGAGAAATAAACTCTGTGATGTAATTTAGGGTGTACGCACGCTTTCTATGTTCATTCTTGTTGTACATGCTTCTTACAAATTTTTTGCTCTAGTGGTACTTGGTACGCAAGCTTGTTATGCATATCAGCAGACAAGCTCACTCACGCATTATTTATCAGTCTCTCTCATATGCCTTTTAAGCATTTCAACAGATACGCTCACCTACAGCTCATTGTTTCTTTAGTGGTACGCAAATCTGTAAAGCACTTGAAGGGATGGGTAAGCTTCGTGTATGTGTCTAGTTGTATGAAAGCCTCTCGCGCATGTCTAAGGGTGATGAACTCGGTGCCCCCCCCACCCACCCCGACCCAGAAATAGGGATGTGCGTCTTTCTGCCGATACGTAGCGTCCTATGAATTTCCAGGGTACACAAAGCATGTCTTAAGCATTTCTAAGAATACGTGAGCCACTCTACCAGTATGCAGGTGGCATGCGCTTTTCTATCGGTACGGAGGATTCCAACGCATTCTTACTGGTACGCAGGATTCCTACGCATTGTTACTGGTACGCAGGATTCCAACGCATTCTTACTGGTACGCAGGATTCCTACGCATTGTTACTGGTACGCACGATTCCAACGCATTTCTAAGAATACGCGAGCCTCTCTACAAGTACTACTTCACCAAACTCTAAATCCGGCCGTATCACTATATTGCAATTTACTGCCATTAACGAGTTGGGTTGGAAATGAAAGCGCCATCTACCGGTGGTCGCCTCAAGTTCGTTGGGGGGGGGGGAATATCTTTAAATCTATGTACTTCCCCCGGCGACAACAACCTTGGTTGGTGGTGGTAGACGAGCATCTTGCCCCTGTCTACTAGTGTATGCAGGTTTGGCACGTTTTTTTTTTTCCATTGGTACGCAGGATTCCTACGCATTTTCACTGGTACGCCTTTCTGGTCAACTGGTACAAGGCATTTCTAAGCATACACGAGAAATTCCCGCCGCCCCCCCCCCAGTTTATGCAAGTATCCCGTGCATTTTTACTCGTCTGCTGATCCCTATGCATTGCCACGCATTTGAAGCGAGAGAAGTTGGTTAACAGAACTGTTAGTTCGATACGCGTTTCTTACCATGGGTGTCACGCCCAGTAAATCATGTTTGCTTAAAAAAAAATTATCATCATAAAATCTATTACTGTTATTATTATCATCATTATATATAACCAGGAGGAAAAAAAAAATGAAATTTTGGCAGATGCATGTTATCCGAAGCGGAGAAAGGACGTAAGTCGACAGCATAACGATGTACGCAAATACACATATTGGTTCTCATACCAACCATAAAATTCAAATTACAGCCTAAATAACCAAAAAAAGAAAGATAACTGACCGGTGGATGTTATCAAATAACCCAAAACGAAAATGTTCTCTTACCAATGATAATACTATTTATACGAAAGAGAAAATACTATTTCGGGAAGAACATTACGTGGTACTAATGTTTCCTTTATTGTTTGGATTCCTAACGAAGTAGAAAACACATCCTCAAGAAAACCAGATGGAGCTGCAATAGTAATGATGATGATGATGATAATAATAATGATGATAATACTATTTTTTTCTTAATGTTATTATTTATTTATTTTTGTAGAGATTATTCATCTGGTTCTGATAGAAGGTGTGGCGACCGGTTTTCTTTTATGGATTCGAAGCTCATTGAGTATGTACAACGACATCTTGTGTAAGATAATGAATTATTATTGTTATCAGTTATCGGGTTATTGCCCCGCTTTTTTTACACTCTTGATGATAATCGTATCCGTGGTTATAGGATACGAGAACTCTGGTAATCGAATCCGTGGGAAAAGAAAAAAAAATCGCTTTCATTTGGCCGTTTTGCTTGTGGCGACGGCACTGTGTCGGGTTCTTTAACCATTGCAGCTCTAGCGGCCCACGCTTTCATTTGTTATGCGGTTAAACCCCCGTTACAGCGAACTCCGAGGGACTGAAAGTATTGTTCGTTACATCTAATCTTATAAGAAAACGTCCTATGTGAAGGAACCACGAATTCCGTTCGTTGCATTCGATCTGATAAGAGAACATCCTATGTAATGGACTGAAAACGTCGTTCGTTATATCCGATCTTATAGGGAAAAATCCTACGTCGTGAGACTAAAATTTTCGTTCATTATATCCAATCAAGGGGTCGTTCAAGTATTACGTAAGCAAATTGTTAGCCATTTTTGACCCCCTCCACCCCCTTGTCAGCAAAACGCTGACCCCCTCTCCCTCTTGTCAGCAAAATTTCGTCATCAGCTCTGCCCCTCTGAATCCTAACTCATATTTTCATAAAGGGTGGTTGATGACGTAAGCATAATCCAAACCCCCCCTCCCCCCCCTTGTCATCAAAAGCTAGCAAATCGGAAACACCCCCCGCCCCCCATCGATGATGACGTAATACTTGAACGGTCCCTAAGGAAAAATTCTATGTCGCATAAGACCGAAAGTTTCGTTCGTTATATGTGATCCGAGAAGAAGAGAACGTTCTATGTGGCAAAACTAAAAATTTCGTTCATTATATCTGATACAAAAAAGGGGAACACCCTATAGAAAGGGGACAAACGTTTCGTTCGGTATACCTGCCATAATATAAGGGTTGACAGGACAAAAAAAATTTTTTCGTTATATCCAATCTTATAAGAGAACTTCCTATGCGACGGGACAAAAAGTTTTGGTTCATCATATCCGATCTGATAAAAGAACATCCTTTATGACGGGGCCAAGAAATTCCATTCGTTATATGGGATGTGATAAGAGACCGTTCTATGTGATGGAACAAAAAAGTTTCATTCGTTATATCCGGTAAAAAAAAAAATGGAAATAATGACATTTCATTGGATGGGGCCAAAAGTTTCTTTCGTTATATCCGATCTGGTAACGAAAAATCCTATATGATGGAATCGTACGTTATATTAGATCCGATAAAAGAGCATCTTATAGTAACGAGAAGAAAATATTTCGGATGGTTATTATCAGATCTAATAAGAGAGCAAGCGTCTTATGTAACGGATATGGAAATATTGTTTGTTATATCCGATCTGAAAAGAGACATATCATGTGACGGGATCAAAAGTTTCGTTAGTAGTATCGGATATGATTAAGAAACATCTTTCCGTAGGGGTTCTAGCATGAATGCCGGCCATGTGTGATAGGACCAGGAATTTCATTCTTCATATCCGATCCGGAAAAAGTTGAAACGGGATCTATCTATCTATCCTAAGCAATGGGACTAAAAATCCGATCTATTAAGAGGCCATCTATAGTTCACCGGGACCTACAATTTATTGCCGATTCTGAACGGCAGGCTAGTTTTCTTTGATACTCATCGAGAAGTTGGTGCGCTAACCCCTCGATGGGGGACTCCCTGCGGTAGCATTTTTTTTTTTTGTGGAAATGTCGCCGTTTCTGTTATAACCCTGTGTCAGGAAAGTTTTCTGACAAGGACGAACAGGGTATCGAACTTTAGGCGAGTATCTGATCGACTTGGGCTACCACCCCCCCCCCCCTTCCTTCCCGATCTTCCAATCCATCTTGCCACACATTGGTCGAAGAACGCCAACAATCACAACACGTACGTTGGCGTATTGTTTAACTTGGAGAGCGTTCCGGAAGGAAGTATTCGCCGGGGAATAGTGGACCGGGCTGGATCACCTTGTAGCCATCATACTATGCCGCCGCTGCTTCTTTACATCAGGAAAAGGGCAAATATATGCGCGAGTGACTGTTGGACCAGGCAGAGGCGCCGACCTGAAGAAAACATTTGGGGGGGGGGGAGCTGAAAGTTGCTGGTTGTCCCGTATATAAGTTACTTACCCCGATCCGGCGAATGTGATTCGTCATATGGGGGTTTCCCGGAGGGAGCATTTATTTTCTCAATTGAAAAAAAAAAAAATTACATCCTACCTCAGGGAACACCATTCATTGTCCCCGATGTTAACAATTTATATTACAGTTACAATAGAATCACCCACCCTGTATATTAACATTAACAATGTTTCCGACAATATTCTTGGCTGCACTTGTTGGCTCTACTTGCCTCAGGTGAGTTTCTTCAGTTGCAATTGACAAAATTACCTGTCTTAGACAATAGTTTTTCCCCATAACGGGCAACTTCAGGTAATTTTCCTGCCATAATTGGCGATGTTACAAGTGGTGTCGTTACGCCACCATCAGCGCGTTCTCAACTTTTCGAATCAAGCGTTTACAAACGAATATCGGAAACCGCAAAATGAAATCGAAACATCCTGCGTCATTCCGAACGACCCTTTGTTGGAATAATTTAAAACACAGGAAATGTCAACTCGCAAAAAATAATAATATCAGGAAGGGCGTTATATATGCGTTACGTCATTGTTACGTTACGTTGCGTGCGAGGACAGGTAAATATTTGCTTCTTCTTCTTTCAATATCCTTGCTGTTTTAGAGAAGAGATTTCGCAAAGTTGTACGTGTGTGCAGGTCGCGTCTCTGCACTTGACATCCATTCTTGTTCTTTGGAAATTACGACATCGATGTAAATATTCAATTGTCTTCCATTCAGTTCACGTTTGCGAACGAGAGTAAGGAAACAGAAACGTTCTTTCCTTTCTTTTTCTTTTCTACCAAAGCACTTCGCTAAAGAAAAACACAAACTCGTTAAATAACGACTTCAACGTTCCTATTGCTATCAAAATATGAGGTAGGCGTTATAGATGATGTCCAAAAGTGTCTACCTACGCAGAGCCATAATAAAAAAATGCAGTCGAATCCCGTTTTAACGAATACCGTTATATAGCGAAAATCTCGTTTTAACGCGAAATCTTTTCCAAAGTCGCAGATAAGTTTACGTAATAACGATACTAACACACCTGGAATTCCTTTATAGCGAAATTTTTCGTTGTAACGAAGCGATTTCTCCGGTCTCTTGGAGTTCGTTAAAACGGGATTCGACTGTATTGGAAACAAAGGATAGATTGTCGTGTGATTTTCAACTACCGTTATAGCGAAAAAAAATAATCTATTTTTAATGAACACTTTTCTAATTCCCACAGAAGTTTACACAGGAACAATGAAAATACCTGGAATTCCTTTATAACGAAATTTCTTTGTAACGAAGTGATTTCTCCCGTCTCTTGGAGTTCGTTATAACGGGATACGTTTTTATTTACGTTAACATGCGTTCGCTAAAGATAACGTTTACTGATTTAAATTTGAAGCGAGTAACATATTTTAAGATTGTAAATAATCCGTTTGCGGATTGGTTCGCGGAATCTTGGCTAAAGGTAACGTTGACGGATTGGACAGGGAAAAAATGTTTACGGATTGGTTTGCAGATTGAAGGCTAAAGATAACTATAACGGATTGCACGATAAAGATTGAGATAAGATTAAGATTGTTGTAGATTGATTGGTTCACAGATCGTACCCGCAAAAGGTTTTCGGGAAGCCTATTTGTCCCGGTTTTCCTTCGCGCAAATCAATGAACGAATGAAACGGAAACATTCTCAAATACAGACCGTCCCGCTTGTAACGGATAAGATCCTCTCTGCAACCTAAAAAGACAATTTTTAGGTTCCCCGCTTGATAGAAGATTTTATAGTGTTATATCCTAAGTGACGGATGTGAAAAGTTTTGTTCGTTATATACGAGATAAAAAGAAAACATCTTATCGAATTGACATCTAATCGAAAGTTTCGTTCGTTATATCCGATCCGATAAGAATACTTTCTATGTGACGAGACAAAAAGCTCTATTCGTTTTATCTGATCTGATAAGAAAACAGCCTATATGAAGGAAGTAAAAATTTCGTTCATTATATTGAACGTTCAAATATTTGGTTTGTGAAATCCGATTTGATGAGCGAAGCGAACCCCCCCGATATAAAACGAACGCGACCAAAAGTTTCCTCCTCGCTATATCCAATCTGGAAATATAATGACTTCTTCAACGGGACAAAAAAAAATTTGTTCGTTATAAGCGGGTTCAAGAAAATTCAGCCTTCTCAGAAATTTTAAAGATGTCAGTTCTTTGAATTCGAAAATAAAAAAAAACAAGTTGGTATGAAAATTATTCGATTATGACGGTAGTGGCGAACATGCGCCACGCCGTGGTACTAACTGTGGCACGCGAAGGTTTTCCACAAAAAATGTATAATTTTTTTACGAAATACAGTATCTAAAGATATATATATACACTGCTCAAAACAATTAGGGGAGCAAGCAAAAAAGTGAAGAAAACCGTGCGAGACAGCCACGTATTGGCATACAATGGATAGTACACGCGTATCAATGCGCAATACAGAAAAAAGACGTAAAAAAATGTGGAATTAAGCTTTAATTCTTTGAAAATATGGAAAAAACATGAAAAGATGATTTAGGGCAACAATTTGGTTGCATGTAAACGATAAAAAAAAGTACTGTTTAGACATGATGCATGAGTTTTAATAGGGCGTGTGGTCTCCTCGAACAGCTAAGACTGCTGCACACCTGTTTGCCATGGATGCGATGAGGTTATCGATCAGACTTTGGGGAATACTGTTCCACTCCTCAAGAAGTGCAATCTGCAAGTCTCGGACAGTAACAGGCGGCCTTGGTCGCGCAGCAATGCGTCGTCCGAGCATGTTTGTTGGATTCAGGTCAGGAGAGCACGCTGGCCATTCCATACGCTGTATTGTTTCAGCTTCAAGCATGTTCTCCACCAGACGAGCTCTATGCGGTCGGGCATTATCATCCTGGAAAACAAAGGAATCTCCAATGGCTCCAGCGTAAGGGATGACATGAGGTCGCAGTATCTCGTCTGCATACTTCGGGCCGTCAAAGTGCCATTCCGAATGATATGCAGGTCCGTACGTCCGCCTATGCCGATTCCATCCCATACCATCCAACCAGCTCGTCTGTATTGTGACCTTTCACGAACGAATGCGGGGTTATTTCGAGTGCCCCTGTCCCTCCATACCAGAACACGTCGGGTGTCACACTCCAGACTGAATCGGGACTCGTCCGTAAACAGCACTTGGCTCCAATCATGTTGCTCCCAATCTCGATGTTCAGCAGCCCATCTTCTTTGGGCCGCACGGTGGCGTGGGGTCAACGGAATGCAGACCATTGGCCTACGTGCATAGAGCCCTCCACGTACTGTTTGGCTGGACACCCTTCGTCCTGTTGCCAAGAGCAACCGTCTTTGCAGCTGCGTAGCATTCTCTGTTCTGTTTCGACGGGCTGTTAACCGTATATACCGGTCATCAGTTGCTGTAGTGGTGCGTGGCCGACCTTGCCCTGGTCGACGTCTGACATTTCCTGTTTCTTGGAATCGATTCCACAGCCTTGCAACAACACTTGTGGCGACTCCAACAGCGTCCGCGACACTACGTTGTGTTTGCCCGGATTCCAGTCTGCCTATAACACGCCATGCCATGGATTCCGGTAAATCACGTTGTTGAGACATCCTCAAGTCACCTTGTCTCCAAAAAAAAAAAATACTGGGCAATCGAATTTCACAGTTACGGCAGTAAAACAGACGTTTCTGCAACATCCCGATTTCTGCCCTTATCTCCTTTTTGACGTCATGAACTTTGATTTGCATATGAAGTTTTCTTCTTCCGTTTCCTGCTAGGCTTTAAATTATGGATGATTCATTTTATGTTACTTATCGGTATACATCTTTGCGTAATTTTGTTAAAACCATGTGCTCTCCTAATTGTTTTGAGCAGTGTATATAGAATATATTTACATGGAAATTTAAAGCACAATTCGAAAACGAAAAATAAAAAGTTCGAATTTTTGCATTTGATGAGCATTCATGTTAAAATTAAAATTTTCCGGCGGGGGGGGGGCGGACACGCCAATTCCTTCGCATTATGGGGATAATCTCGTACATACGGACCGTCATGCAACCCTAAATAAGAGCAATGACAGAAATTGAGTGGCATGTTTGTGAAGTGGCACACGTAAAAAAAAATCGGGTCTTTATATAGGCCAGGTAAAAGTTTGCCACCGCTGGATCAAGTCAGGGCCTTTCTCTCGTATAAAGGATGGTCCAATACGTTCCAAGGTTTGTTATGGACAAGTAGTGTGGCCGCTCCGTCATTGATAATGATCGTCAAATGTTGGGGGGAGGCACATTACGGGGAATATAATCTAATTACGTGGATCGAGAATATAACGAACGAAATTTTGGTCATGCTACGTAGGAATGTAGCGCATGTAGCTCTTACTAATCCTTTCTCCATTAAACCTTCCAGCTTACAACTCAAGTCAAAGGTGCCACCTTCCTTCCAATCGTCTGGCCACACATAGGCGTACGCAGAATTTTCTCTAGGGGGAGTTTTCAGATTTTTTTTCCTTCTGGGGGAGGAGGGGGGGGTTTACGTTTTTCCTGCAAATTAACACTATAATTACGGCTGAAGGGGAAGGTTAGAACCCCAAAACCCTCCTCTGCGTACGCCAATGTGGCCACACATTGGTCGGAGAACGCCAACAATCACAACACGCGCGTTGGCGTAGTATTTACTTGGAGAGTGTTCTCAAAGGAAATACACAATGAATATTGGACCGGGCTTAATGTCCGATATCTTGGGGGGACCGTGTAATGTCCCCCCAATCCTCCAAAAGAGCGTTTCTAAAAAATGTCGCGGTTTTTTTCTTTTAAGGTTTTTATTTAAGGATTCTGTGTTTCCTCCCGGTTTTCAATTATAAATTCTGAGATTCGTCCCGGTGTGTATCAGGTACCTGATATATGGGTCTGGCCACCCCTACGCTAGCTGGTACCGAACCCGGCTCATCATGAAATAGCCCTTATTATATATATAGCCCTAGGGTTGGATTCACCGAATCACACGACTGCCATGTGGCGTGGACAAAACGTCAACACTTCTTTAATGGACCATCTCTTGTAGAGTAAAAAGAAAAAAAAATGGCGACCATCGATCTTATTATAATTCTTTTTTTTTTTTTGTATATATACACACGCACACGCTCACTTCATCGTGTTCTTCCCTCAACAAACTAGTAATTTACCAGTTTTTTCATTTCTTACCATCGTTGCGTGACTAATTAGTTAAGTAAGACGAATAATAAATAAAAAGAAGAGGTAAGGAGAGAACGGGTTGTGAACCCCGAGACACATTCTCAGACGCTTTATGTATTCGATTCCCGTTCGGTGTCAATATACGATGGAAAAACACCAGTTCGAGTGAATGATTCTCTCTCTCTTTAATGGACGACACACACACACACACACAACCTCTCTATAGACACAAGAAACGTCCTCTCGCCATTTTCCAGTGAAAACGATCACAGACGTTTTAACCTAGTTCATCAGCTCCGAAATCTCATTTCATTGCGATGTTATTCAGGATAAGAAAGAAACAAAAGAGTAGAAACCGATTCGATTGAAATAGTAACTGAAGGGAAAACGTCAATATCCGTAGGGATTGGCGGGGAAGCCAGTGTCTTATCTGCTAATGAAACAGGACGTCGCCAGCGGCGATTGGCCCAATCAGACGTCGCCAGCGGCGATTGGTCCAATCAGACGTCGTCGTCTTGACATCGAGATGGAAGTAACGAGTCGTAGAAACAGCCATTTTCAGACGTAAATTTTAAGGGAATTTTTGACGTCACAGACATCACTTCACTGCTACACATACATCACTCCCTTGTCTTTCTCTTCACCAGGGGGACGCGACGGGCCCCCAGCCCTTATGGGAATAGATGGCCCGCATAAGGGCCAGTTAATTCCCGAAAAATTTCTATTCTGGTTCTGGTTCTGGACGTCACAGACTGGCCAGAGACACGGAAATTTTGAAATGCACGCCGTTAGATACACATCAGTTCCTTGGTTACAGTTTGTAAAATGCGTGGCAGCACTGTTTGGCAGATGGACGATTCGAAATTTCAGCGTTAAAAACATACCGTAAAAACTGTCCCGTTTTCTATTTTCTAAGGACGCTATTGGATTTCTTTGTCATTGCTGGAAATGACGCAAAATTTCTGTCTCCTGATGAAGACAGAAGTTGCGTCACAATGAAGACATTGTAAGCTTTGTCCCGAGTTGTGTTCGATCGTCCATGTACGGTCCCGTTCAGTGCACACGAGCTCCAAAGAAATTCGTTGCTTCTGTAGTCTAGTGCTTTCACCCGGAAAGTGAAAGGACGTGGGTTCGATTCCCCCCCCAGGGGCAGTTGAATTTTCTCCCTGTCCAAAAATATATCTTCGCATCGGTCAGCTGTTAAAAACCTTTGTGCTGATGAAGAAATTAATTACTTTTGGTGTCTATAACGTTGCGTCTACGGCCACGTACTATAACATTGCCATTGAGTGTTTTGATGAAATTCTCCATTAATGTGTACAAATGTCACGAAATGTTGCATTGCGAGCCCAAGCCACGCGCACTAGACAAATGTCACACTTGAACGATCAGCTGACGACGATTGGCGCATCAAAAGGACTTGCGTTGGGTCTCGGTCCTTGTACAGCGAAACTAATAATATGTTTGACGGAATGGATGAAGAAAACTGCAATATTTGATGGCAACACAGCTGCGAGTTTCCGGAATCATTTTCATGGTGCCGTTGAGAGCGTCGGAACTGTGGTATGTCTTACAAGGATGGGAATTTTCTGTCGAGCCACCCTTGCCTCCAACTCTAGCCCCATTCAACCGCGGTTTCTTTGTCGTTTTACTCATGCGGCTTATACACCATAAGGGGGGGGGTGGGCAAAACTATGCCTCGCACAAGCAGGAATGTGATCTCGAGCGACCTAATGTTCACATACCCGCAACTATATTACTCTAGCCCTCAATAACTCCCGGATTTCTCGCCCAATGGTCGTATGCCCTCTCACCTGATCTATCTGCAACTCCTATGCCTAAAATGGTCACATATCCGCAACTTTCTTATACTAGCCCTTATCAACACATGGGTCCTTTCACTAATGGAGATATAATCGCTGCTCTCTCATAACGTTCTCAGTTGAGTAAGGACAAGTCAAATTCCTACTGACCATATGCAGGCGTAAATCAGTATCCTCGGCTCGGCGCGACGCACAATTTAAAACCCACTGCTGTAGAAGTTTTTCAACTCCAGTTATGATAACAGGAACTTGAGGATTACCTAAATAAATTCTAACCAAAACTATTTATATATAGAACTACAATATTGAGCCCCTAATATCCAGTATTACGTCTTCCTAGCGATGCTTCGGGAATCCTCGTTGAAAAACGTTGATGTATGATGCTCATACTTAAACACATTGGCCCCTAATATCCAATACTACGCCTTCCTCGCAGGACCCCTAGCAATGTCTCGGGCTTCCTTATTGAGAAACTCTGGCGCGTGATGTTTGTACTTAAAGAGTTCCTTATAAGTAGTCACGTGGTGCGGATATTTTCAATCGATCAGTCGATAGCTTGAAACTGACGATACACTTCTTCATATGAAGATACAAATACGCCACTGATATCCATACGGGGGATGTATGATGTTTTCACGTTGCTGAACACCATCCACAGGTATCTAGTATCTGAATTCATTGGCTATCGATCACACGAAACGTCGTTGGCGCGACCTATTTGTCGAATCACAACTATAAATAAATCTGTCTGCTTCTCACGCCGCATTTAAATATATACGCGTATATTCATATCATACTCATATTGCGTATGTGCGTATGTGAATACCAAGCGCACTACTCTCGCGGAATATCCAAGTATCTCGAAAAGGTCACCATTCAATAACCTCGAATCAATCTCTCCTCGCGCAACGCATTGGAGCGTCCTATAACACGCGAAGTTCAGCAGAACTTTAACACGTAGCGACGACGCCATGCAAATCTTTTAACCTTCCATTCGAGAAGGGGGGGGGGAAAGTGTTAAAGCCATAAAGTGTTAGTAATGTTAAGCAGAAGAGATAAGAACAAAGTGCAAAAGGGTACAACATCCTTCTCGGAATTATAATGGCGTTGCGTACGTGTATAGAAAAAAAGGGTGTCTCTCCTCGTCTCCTCAAACTCATAAATTTTACGGCACCTCCTGCGTGGCGTCCAAGGCTATGTGAAGTGCGAAAAAAAAGGGGTACTATAGAATATACATATAACATATTGTGGATCTCGGGGCGTTAAATACAAGGTGTGCATAAAATAAGTTAACGTGTTCGCATAGGGAGAGATAAACTTGGGAGTCTGGGGGGGGGGGGCGGCACGATGATGATTGATGTCTATACATATATACATTAGATCAGTCGACTCCACCTTTGACGCTGGGCCCCCCCGTATCTTCGCCCATGCGTGTTCGAAGCTGGAAAAAATAGTCGGAATGTACGAAAATTAAATTTCCGTACATTCCGACCCTTCTCTACTCGTGGGTCTTCAACTGCTGTTCCCCGGAACCCTAGGGCCCCGTGGGAGCAGTGGCGTAGCAAGGTCTGGTGGCACCCGGTGCGGAGTTTTAACTTGTCTACCCCCACCCCCTCCCACCCCATGTCCACCAAAATATAGAATGAAGTTTATTGAGGAAGCAATTTTTTTTTATTCAATTGGTTAAGTAAAGAGGGTTATGTTATTTTTGACTCGCGGAGCCCTTTTCAGTATATAATTTCTATGGCGGAGCCCCTGCTTGACTCGAGGAGCCCTCTACTGTACATAATTTTTATGGCAGAACCTTGTAGGCCTCTCTTATTTACTTATCTATCAGATTTACTGATTAATTTTATTTTCTTCGAGTCGTCGCCTGAAGCCCCTGGGAGGTGCACACGGAGCACCGGTTGAGAACCGCTGGTTTACTTTATGGTCGGTTCTAGACCGGATAATACTTACACCCCAAATATTTAATCACTCCCCTAAGGCCGTCTTAAGAGCATCACGGTTCACCCGGGCCAAGTGATTTTTCTGATTCTCCACCTTAGAAATTCTCGAATCATCTTTCTGAGGCCCCCTCTCCTCGTGAGGCCCATGTGAGCCCATGCGCTAAGACGGCACTGCCCACCCGACTGTGTAAAACGTTTCCGCGCCGATGATGTTCGGTTAAAAAATATCATCTTGTTGCACAGAACGACATGGGGGGAGGGGAGATAGAATGATAATTGTCCAGGGATGAGAATATGAGTCACCAGAATCGGTTGTTTGTTTACTTGCGCACCAGCACAGTTCAAAAGAAACGAGACAGAACACCCCCGTCCACCACACAATAATACTAAATCATTACAGCATCACATCGTTCACTCGAAATTTGCTGCGATTAGCGATTGTAAAGTCCCATGTGAATTATTTGACACGCTATTTTATGTAACAAAAAGGCGCGTTAATACGAAAACCGGCAATTTTTTGTCACCCCCCCCCCCCTTTAGAGCTGGCACCCGCCTTACTACGCCAGTGCGTGGGAGGTCTTTCGGGGGTTCCGGTTATAATCAAACGTCACGGAACCCTTCATAAAATCCCAGAATTCAAAGGAGCTTTCAAAGAACAAAACTTTCTTGTTACTAGCAAAGCTTATTTAGAGTTTTGACAAACAACTTGCTAAACAACTTAATGTGCAATTTTCTGCTTCGTCAGTAATTAATAAGTCGTAAGAACGACGTGTGGTTCCTTTTTAACAACTTTTAATGACTAGAAGGGAGGATCCTTTAGTTGCAGAATTTGTGTGTACTTTATGGGACATCGGGGCAATTTAACACGTGACCCACCTGAGCAAAGCACGGGGGGGGACCTTAGTGTGATAGGGGGATTCCACATTAAGATCTGGCGCAATCATTTATGACAACAGATATGTAAATTGAGAGGTGGCGCCTAATCCCTCTTTTAATTTTGCCCTGGGGCTGTGATGCTGTTGATATTTTCGATGAACAGTCAAAATTTGTTTGAATCCGGCAGAACGGCTTCATTATCATCAAGGGTTCCGCGAGAAGTTTTGGGTTGGAAATCCTTGCTTTTCATGAGGTATACAAATAAGGGGCCGTTCAAGTATTACGTAAACAAATTTTTACCCATTTTTTGACCCCCCCCCCCTCCCCCATTGTCAGCAAAATTTCGTCATCAGCTCTGCCCTTCTGAATCCCAACTCATATTTTCATAAAGGGTGGCTGATGACGTAAGCATTATCCAAACCCCCCCCTTGTCATCAAAAGTCAGCAAATCGGAAACCCCCTCCCCCCCCCCCCCCATCGATGATGACGTAACACTTGTACGGCCCCCAACAAAAATTTAGAATAATAACGTTAACAAGAGACGACGATCCCACTCGATCGCGCTTTCACACACTCCTCTTCCTCTCTGTTTATTTTCGAATGTCCCATTTTGTTTCTGCAATCTTCCGTCTCCTGAGGCTTTTCTTCTTCTTGCGCTCTCGAGCCTTATACCATACTGTTACGTCAAGGTTCTCAACTGAGAGACGCGCTACAGAACACTACACCCCCCCCCCCTCTCCCCCCGGAAGGTTATGGGTTTACCTATAAATACAAACTGAATTCTCTCTTGTTTGTTCTTCGACGAATTTCAACAGCGCGGCTCGAAGTATCTCAGCAACGGGGTCCAGCATCAACTGTCTAGATGAAATCCATGCCCCGTAAGTAATAGGATGAAATACGAGCAATTTAGTCGTTTACCCAGGGCTTTGGATTCCTCCCCACTTCTTCGTGAAATTCCCACTTATCTGGTTGCGATCTCAGCTAGATGCAATGCCTCAAAAACTTGCACACAGTTTCTTCTGCAAATTTTTTCCATTCAATACATTCGTAGTTTGAATTTTACAGACCAAATAACCAGATGCGTGTGGCACGTGTGTTCTTTTTTACGTGAGCACGTCCATCGGAAGTGTATCGAACCTGTGGGTCGTCGTCTTGGGCTTTAAGTAGCAAATTTTGATTTCTGAATCGATTCGGGATGGGGTGGAGGGAATCGCTCGGGTCGCCTAAGTGCTCTCGAAATGGGTCCGAGCCGCTTAAGTGCTCTGGAACTGTGCCACGCATCACTCAAGTGATCCCTAATTATGCCACGGATCACTTAAGTAATCCGGGAATGTGTCGCGGGTAACTTGAGTGATGTAGAACCGCACTGGGGGCCGCTTAAGTGCTCTAAAACTGTGCCACATGTCAATCAAGGGATCTCTAAATGTGTCCCGGGTCATTTAAGTGATCTGAAAATGTGCAACGGGCCGCTTCAATGCTCTGTAACTGTACCACGGGACACTTAAGCGATCTGCAAATGTGCCACTTAGTTCATTTTTACAAAATTAGGTTTGAGGGGGGGGGGCAGGCCGCATCAGATAACTCCCAGGGCCATATTTGGTCCGCGGGCCTTTATGTGAAAAAAAATTTCTCCAATTTATCAACGCATTTTTCGATAGTAAACAGACTAAAAATAAACAGGAAAAATTATTGTATAAAAATACGTATATATTATTCACGTTAATTAGTCGTAAACCGCTATAAAATATTTAAAAATCGGAACTTAAGAAAAGACACTGAAAGACAACTACGTTTTTTTATAACAGGGGGTCATTCAAGTACTACGTCAGCATCGAGGGGGAGCGGGGGGTTTTAGGATTTGCTGACTTTTGATGGGGAGGGGTTTGATGGTTGCTTACGTCATCAACCACCCTTTTTGAAGATATGAAATATTCAAAGCTTCTGACGAAATTTTGCTGACGGGGGGGGGGGGGTCAAAAATGGCTAAAAATCTGCTTACGTAGTACTTGAATGGCCCAATTCTTCTGCATGTTTTTGTACAATATTTAACTGATTTACAGTACTTGTATTTTAAGAGTCCGCTGGATTTGAACGTTGGTCTTCAGATTCGCAATCCGATACACTATCACCTACACTATAATTCGGCTGACGGAAAAGGTCCTAAAAATCTGTCAGAATACATTCCAGTGATTACATAACAAAGCCATCTTGTGACCGAAAGCACAACAGAATCGTACGATATTAAGGTAGTGGGAATTATCGCAAGCCAAGAAGTGACGTGAGTGGCTTAAATCGTGTGATCGTGGAATAGCGGTGCATTTGCGAAATTAGACCCTCCCCCGGCTCCCACGGAACTTTACGTGAGCTAACTCCCCCTTTGAATATTGGTAATTCTTGGTTTGAAGAGGTGCCAGTATGGTGCAATAGTGGAATGTCCCCACCATGTCAGCTCGAAATTCAGAGATGAACGCTTCTCTGCTTTCGGAAGTCGTAGTGCCTCTGTGTTCTTCCATCAACGGCACAGTATCAACTCGCTATCAAATATAGCTTAATTTTCTAGCTTAGTCAAATGAAGTTTCAAGGTGCCCGAGTGAGTTGGCGTCCGCTCCGAAAAAAATACGTCACCGTCAGCAGAACACCAAGTGATACTTACGATACAACAGGCAACAGCTTCCCCAACGACACAGAGAGATGCCTGTAATAAACTTCACGCGCAACTCGTGGGAAAAGGCAGAATGATGAGAAAAATATGGTAAATGATTTCCGTCACTAGAAATAATGCATGTTTGAAAATCAGCGAGTCTGCGGTCGGAACCACACTGGAACCTCGTTTGTACGTCGCTCAGTTATACGACTTCTTTCGCATTTGTACGACGTTTGGCTTCGGCCGCAATCGGTTCCTTCAAGTACATTTTAATGCTAAAATACTTCATTCATTCGACGTAAAACCTTAATTATTCGAAGTCTTCATTTCGACTCGAACTACGAATATTTTGAAAAAAAAAAAGAAGTCATATACGTCCATCAAATGCGCACAATTTTTGTAGGCCGTGAAAACGCGTTTCTGCAGCAGTTCTTCTAGCATATGGGCGCAGTAGCCCAGGTCGATAAGATACTCGCCCAAAGGATGTCTAGAGGTGTCGCGAGTTCGATACCCGGTTCGTCCTTGTCAGAAAACTTTCCTAACGCAGGGGGTACAACAAAGACATGACCGCAGGAAAAATTGCTACCGCAGGGAGTCTCCCCATCGATCTTCTTGCACATTGTGCCCACAATAACCATGAATTTTAGGATGATTGCACTGACATATACGAAAATAGCCAGACTGATGGTTATTTAAATGGATGGACACTCAAGTTTATCGGTTGTTTCTGAGAATCCGCAGAGTCCAAAACAAACCGGTTTCAATTGTTTTGACAGTCGTATGTCCTTTCATAATTTTTTTTTCCTTCCAATGTTTTCAGCGTTATTCCCCGAGGGTAAGAAAGGGGGGAGGGGAGGGGACAGGAGTCTCCTTTGTTAAAAAATGGCTCATTCATTCGACTTACACGTTTATACTACGTTTTGATTCCGACTCTTGAACGTCGTATAAACGAGGTTCCTCTGTAATAGCTTAAGCAATGATCACAAATTTGATTCGATACACAATGTTTTTTTACGTTGTCGGGCTCAAAATCACCTAGCGATAGCCCGCGGGCCAGCTGTTGGCCACCCATGATATTGTATAGGTGAAAGTTATTTGTAACAAAAAGATTTCCACTTAGGAATTAGAAACAGTGAAAAAACGAAAATAATATCTTCCAGATGTTTCTAAGAGCGTCCAAATGTTTCACGTCGACTCGAGTAATTTAAGAGAGATCAACTTCTCCACGCCTCTCGCCAAACCCTACATCTTAAATTACACGAAAAGAAAAGACCACGAATGGTTTGTCACTCTCCCCGGATCAGACACGGAGCAATGCCAAAAGATAAATTTCTTATCCGTGCCAATGCTCCAAGTGTAACTAACGATAAGAACAACATGTCCGCCACTACACGAGCGAGATACGGGTGCCTCGGATGGGAAGGGGGCAACTTGACATTGCGCGCACAGCAAGGTGTGTGTGCGTGCATGGGGGCGAGTTGCCTTCCTCCACCCTCCCGTCCGCGATTGTTTTACTGAACGGCGGTGGCGATCGCCCCGGGTCGCCTCCCGTTGTTATCCGCCTGTGTCCACCACAAATCTGATTCCTTGTCGACTCGCGAATCAGAGGGAGTTCGACTGCACCGCGCCCTCCGCAACCGGCACCTCGAATTGCGCGATTGAAACTTTCGGACGCGATTCAGAAAGAACATCCCCTTCGGTTTTTTCCACAAGTGGTAGAAGGGGATTTTCTTTCGGTTCCGCCAACCTCCAAATACAGTATCCGTTCTTACATGCCAACATGCGTAACTCAAGAGGGAGGGATACAGACAGGGCCGTCTCGAGACCATCATGTACCCCCGGGCCAAGTGGTTTTTGCGAGGCCCTACTTATTAAATTCTTGAAAATTTCAACCAGATCTCATTTTGAGAGGCCCCTTCTTCGCGTGAGGCCCCCCCGGGACGTGCCCGGGTGGGCCCATGCGTTAAGACGGCACTGGATACAGACATTTTCATCCCTTCGGCATTTTTCAACCATTCACACTCTCGAATTACTTAAAAAGAAATGGCAACGAACAGATCATACAAAGTCCCAAAATCTTTCATTGGACGAAAATTGAAAAAAATATATTCTCTTACAGAGAATCTGTGTGTATATATAGCAACCGTTTGTCTGTTTTTCGACTGTTGCCAGATTCATTGTTGTTGTCTTTTGTTATTATTACACATCTCTTAGGAGGTGGAGCATTTACTTGTCTGTTGCCACAACAATGAGGACTTTTCCTATACAATTTTCGCCTTTGCGCGTTTTTATTGTGATGAATAATTGCCGTAATATTGACTAATATTGCATGGTATAGTATTTTTTGGTATAATATGATATGCGGGGTGCATAGGTGACCGCACGCATGGCATTTTACAGGTGAACCGTTGATCCTAGAGGCAGACTTCCAATTAGAAAAAGTATCCAAATAACTTCCTTTGTCTTGAATCCTAACTTACAAGGTAAGGGGTAAGGGTATTACGTCAGCTTCGGGGTAATTTGAGTGATGTAGAACCGCACTGGGGGCCTCTTAAGTGCTCTAAAACTGTGTTAGAGTTTTGCTGACGGTCAAAAATAGCTAATACGTAATACTTGAATGGCCCCTTATTGGTCGAAATAGTGACGTCATCTATTGTGAAAATTGGGATGAGTGACGTCAATAAGGGTGCGTGCGCAGACGTCCTTCCTTTCTCAGTCTCCGGATCTGTGGTAGTCTTACAACTTCTTAGTAACACCACTTATAGGACGCCCTTTATAGCCCCATGTACATGTGCAATAAAATTTCCGGAGAAGTTACATCCCATAACAGGGATTTTCGCTACAACCCCGTTTACGTGGCGTTTAGCTTATGCCGGTATTCCCCTTCTTTCCGGAAGTCGTCACTGGTTACGCGGGTTGAACGGAAGTGGTGGGTTCAAGATGGCTGAGACGAAGGAACTTACAGTAGTTTTCGCGGCGCAAAGGATAATGGGAGAGGAGGTCGGAGTCACCCACAATTATTTAGAGATGATGAGACTCTCTTGACGGATCTTCGTCTCTCTTTTCCCACCCTCCCCACATGACGAAAAAAAAAATTGCCACGCACGCAATAATCACCAAAGTGAACCCGCAGTCTCGCACATGTAAACGGCGGCTTATGTTCATGCGCTGCCATCTATCTTGTGAAGACGAAACTAGCAACGAATGAATATTATAACGACTGCAGTTCAAATGTGCTGCGGCACACAGTGTGGCGAGACCTTTTTTTTAACAATAGGAGACCGAAAATTAAATGGGTAATAATTTTCGATCTCCCTACGCAACTGATAACATCTCTTTTAACCCTTTTCTTACGCCAGGGGTTTGATCCAATTTCGCCAGATCGTTAACAAACTATCATAAAATGGAAATCGATACCTTGAACTTCGTGACTAGATATAAGAAAACGATGGTTGTGTGCCATCACCCGCCGGTAATGATGCCGTTCATATTCTCTCTCCCTCAATGGCGAGAGATATCAATACATCATAATGTTATGTATATGTTTTTATAGGGCTCACGCACAATCGTGTAGAACAAAAGGGGGTTTTCGATTGTATTATCAGGGGTTCTTTTTTTTTTTATCATTAAATACCTCACGTTTTCTCTCTTATTATTATTATTTCAGCTTCTGGATTGCCGTTTTTGTTTTGTTAACCTTGAGCTGTGGATTTTTGCAGCTGATTGTACTTCTATTGATTAGATCCTCGTAAGATATGCAAATTTCGGCATATAATATGTTGGATTTTGGTGTAGATATGATACTGGGCTATAAAGGGTATATATAGGTGATAATATAATATGAAGGCTACGAGTTCACCCACCGTGATAAGTAAAATAATAGGCATTTATTTTGAGATGTTTAACTTTAAATAGAGCCGCTACTCGCCGACTTACCTCCCGCTTAGCCATGCTTTATGAGATTACTCGTGGCCATCTAAATTTCGATACGTACGGTATTCTGACTATGTCTTCCTATGTTTCCAATATACTTGGCTTGGCTACCCCCCAAAAATTAAAACCAATTTTTGCCTCTACAGACTGATTTAAATACAGTTTCTTTCCTAATACCATAGGTGAACAAGGCAGGAGTAGAGAATGGAACAAGCTCCCTCTATTGTTAACTCCCCCACAATCTCCGATTTCTTGTTGTGTTACAAAACATCTATGCGACCCATAGGTTAAGAACCCCTGCCTAAAAGTGAAGCCTTTATAATGGCTGGTTATGCCAAAAGCATGAAGAGTATTGTCCCTTTGGTAACATGTTAAGTGGAATTTGTTCCTGTAAATAAAGTGCGATGGTGAAGGACGTGCGTTTCCTTGTGTGATTAGTGTATTTCATTTAACTGATGTATCCAGTCCACCCACCCTGTTGTTTCGCAACAACGCTCCACAATTTCCAAACATTTCAGGGATGGTAATACATACAAGCACAGTAGATTAGCAAGCAAGATAAAATAGTACATTTGCGCATCCATACGCATTCCACAATTTAGTGATGGTACTCTTGAAAACCAAAGGGGCCATTCAAGTATTACGTAAGCAGATTTTCAGCCATTTTTGACCCCCCCCCCTTGTCAGCAAAAGTCAGCAAAACGCTGACCCCCTTCCCACCCCCCCCCCCCTCAATCTTAACCCATATTTTCATAAGGGTTGGTTGATTACGTAAGCATTATCCAAATCCCCCCCTTCCCCCCTCGCCATCAAAAGTCAGCGAATCGGAAACCCCCCCCCCCCATCGATGAGGCCGTAATACTTGAACGGCCCCCATGACAATAACTCAATCTGTATTGTTCCAATTATTTTATCACGTGGGAGATCTATACCAGGGGGTGGCCAACTTCTCTCTGTTCGAGAGCCAACATAATGGTTAGTCGCCGTGTCGCACCACCAGGGACGGAAAAACCCCGGTATATGGGGGGATATAACTCCCCCGTAAGGGTAAGAGAACACCGTTATATATAAGCCGCACCCAGTATATTTCCTTGCTGTGGCATAGCGGGCCTCGAACATTTCGACATGATTTAACTGAACTTTTCACTTAATAGAATACTAATTATGAATAATTATTAACGAATTATTTGTTAAGTTGTTCATGTTTCTTTCAGCAAATTATGAATGTCAATGCTCTCAATAGTGTGCACAATGTCACTTCAGAAAAAAACATTTAAATTTCATCATAAAATAATAATTTGATATTTTGTAATTTGTTATTCTGATTATTTTGAATTTCGTGCAAATATATATGTATGTGTGTGTTTGTGTGTGTACAGGGTGAGCAAAAAGTCTGTAGAAATTTTTTAAAAAATCATAAAAACCGGAAAAATAACCGAAATAAAAAAAAACTGTTTGCAGGGTTAGCATCGCTAGGTTACGGTAATTTTTTTTTTTAAGGCATGAAAAAATAACTAAAAATAGCCGATAGGTGGCGCTAATGCACACAAGGCAAAGAAAAGATACGCAAATCAATTTTTAATCAATTCACGTGAATTGGTGGTATTTTTTTGCGGCAATCGCATCTCAACAATTTATTGTGCACAATTTTCGCAACAACTTCCATTACAGTAGCGCCTCGAGTAACTTAGTTTCGGGTGTAATTCGAGCCAATTTCATTAATTACCAAAGAAATCGGTGCGGTGAAATAACGTGCTAAAGGTCTATAGCATAATTTCCCAAACTTTTTTGTCGCATCGCCCCCCCCCCAACGTAATCTAACCCATAGGATCCTATGTTATACCCGTAGCTTCTACCGCCCCCCCCGGAACTTCCCATCGCCCCCAAGGGGGTGTTAACACCCACGTTGGGAATCACTGATCTATAGCGTCACGACAGGTAAAAGATTTGTGAACGTTCCAACGAATGTTTCTTAAAATGGACGATATCGCCCTTTGGTAGAAGCTATACAAATACAAGAGAACTTGCGGGTTTGGCTTATCCAAGGGGCAATAACAATTTATTTTTCCCTTGCAGATCGATTAGAAAAGTATCTTTTTATGGCATTGCATTGTTCAATGGTCTTTGTTATCATGTAAGTATAGCGAAACCTCGGTCACACTGCTCAACACTGATTTTCTTCTCAAAGGTATTTTGGGGCACAAATTTCGAATCTGGCACTGGTTCTGTCAGATTGGCTTTAGTTTTCGCGGTAAAGTGGAAGTTAAATTTCAGTGGTAATATCACAAGCACACAGCATACAAATCATATTGAAAAACCGTGCATTACAAATAAATACAGCAAATCATTGGCAAAGATATTTCAATGATTCTAGGGTAATTTTCGGGGAGCTGATAATACATAAGCAGTATACAAATCACATTGTTGAGAGTATGCATTAGCTCAAAAACTAGAGCCACAATTCGGAAAAAACCAACACCAGTTTTGAGATCAGCAGCCCCAAATATACCCTAAAACGGTAAACAATTTCCTTTAGAAACATGCATTTTTTTTTAAGCATTAAGCTCGATGATCGATTTTCGGGTAATTCTGGGTATTTTCACTGATTTATTTCAAAAATTATGCTTAGTGGAATGACGTGCTGAACGTCTACAGCATAGTTTCCCCACCCTTTTTTTGTTCCATCGCCCCCTTCTTCAGAAATTTTTTTCTCCCATCTCACCCCAACGCAATCTAAACCCATAGGATCCTATGTTACACCCGTAGCTTCAAGCCCCCCCCCCCCGGAACATTCTATTGCCCCCAGGGGGCTTTAACGCCCACGTTGGGAATCACTGACTGGTCTACAGCGTCGCGACAAACAAACTCGTCCGCAGAATGCCGCAACGTGTAAAAGAGCTCCACGGGTTGTGAACGTTAAAAAGGATTATTTTCTTCTCCAGTTCCAAGCGGAGTGCACATAATATTCTTTTCCAATATTTCAAACGAAATCACATCCTTTCCCCAATTTTAAACCTAATTATACTCTCTTCTAACAATTTTACACAATATTTTTCCCCAAATCACACGAGAATTTTCTTCCCTCCAGATTCCTTACAGATTTCGATTAATTTTAGTATGTTTACAAATTTTTTCATCACTTTTAGATTTTGCATCGATACAATAACATTTTACATCGAATTTTCACAATCTTTAATTTAGGGGGCCCTTCAAGTATTACGTATATAAGCAGATTTTCAGTCATTTTTGACCCCCCCCCCCACCCGTCAGCAAAATTTCGTCAGCAGCTTAGAATATTTCATATCTTCAAAAAGGGGTGGTTGATGACGTAAGCAACCTTCAAACCCCCCCCCCTCCCCTCTTGTCCAGGGCCGCAACTAGATGTTCGGTCACCCGGGGCGAGTGCGCATTTTGGCGTCCCCATTGTAATGTTGAAGGAGAGGTTTGAGAATAAAATTTGCAGCGCCCGGTGCACGAGACCCGCCTGCAATCCCCCCCCCCTTCCTAGTTGCGGGCCTGACCTAGTCATCAAAAGTCAGCAAATCCGAACCCCCCCCCCTCCCTCCTCCCGATGCTGACGTAATACCCTGAATCAGTTTTCAACTCCAAACTAAATTTCAATCCACCATTTCTCAACCCTCTATGTGACTGCGATACTATTACAACAATTTCCCTAAACACCTTTCCCATCATTTTAAATGTCCATACAAACAGTAAATATTCCACACTTGCTCATCAGTAGTATCCACCCTTACAACACAAGCTTATACTATACGCAGTCATCATCACATTTCCTGTCCACCTCACAACAATGACGATGATGATGATGATAATAATAATAACGACAATCACACACGGATTATAACCGCATCAATACGCGATTATAAAGCATTAAATATAAATAAAAACTTAGCAAATCTCTCTCTAATAATAACACTACCGGCACGATCACGTCTCGACTCTTATCCGTTAACCGTAGAAAAGATAACAACTCCGATAAACGGTATAATCACAGAAGGAATGGCAGCCCCGGATGATGACGATAATAATAATGATCATAATAACAACATACGCTCTCTAAAGAAACGCGTAGAAGAAACAATAACGATGACATGAGAGAGGGTTAAAAGATGCAAATCCTAACTGACCTCAACGAGTTAAGACGAAAGGTCAGCGGCCACGAAATGGTTCGAATGTAATAATAATAATAACAACAATCTTATAAATATCCCCGCATTTAATAACGTGAGGATTTCTGCGAATCACTAACAACAGGATCGAGAATCCGCTTCACATAAAAACCAGTGGCATTTTTTTACTTCTTTCTTTCTTCACTCGGCAATTGAAGCAAAAACAAAAAAATGCTTTCTTCTTTGCTTCCATGATTGGCATTTGTGACCTTGTCAATTAAAAACGGGGAAGAAAACAGTTGTTTTTCTTTTATGCGTTGAGAGATTATGTCATCGATAAGATCGCCGTCGTGAGTTCGATCACCTTCTTTGGTTTTGGTACCTGGAAATGAGGATTAAGACGTTCGAGGATATCTAAGATGCGAGTGATCGAGATTACGTAAAAATCAGTAATTATATGCAGAGATTATTTTTTGGTGACGTGGTTGAGTATTCGTGATTATTTTGTTCCGTTATAGTATTTCTTCTCTTAAGATATGCTGAAGTATAAATTTTGGATATCTTCAACATTTCTCTTGAGAGTACCGCACCATGGTGCTCATTGAGGCACCTGAAAATACGATGCCCTCTACAGACTGCCACAGGCTATCTCTCCAGCTTGGCGCAACCCCTCGGGGCGAAGGGCTTATATCCCTCATGGGGGCAGAGCCTGGAGCACGTCTGGTCTTACAGTTATAAAGACTGTCCCAAATTGTTGGCGCAGCAGATATCTCTACAACCGTTGACTTTACTTACAATACTTTCTTAGAGAGATATAGATGGCTTCTTTCTCAGCCAGAGATATCAAGGAAACAGTTATTTTCCGGATATTATGCTGAGGTGAGCTCGGAAGTGAGCTCGGTGAGTCCCGCCGGAGACGTGATGACTTTTCTTTCCGAGCTCACCTCAGCATAATATCCGGAAAATAACTGTTTCCTTGAATACTACTTTCTTACTTACTTACTTACTTTCGTTGTTACTTATTTACTTTCTTTCTTACTTACTCACTTACTTACTTTCTTCACTTACATACTTTCAATCGCAAAAAGTTTTCAAATGGCATGCAATTACTTAAAACACACTACTTCCCCAAACACCAACTCTGGCCATATCGCTATATTGCAATTTACTACCGTTAGTGAGATGGGTTGGAAGTGAAGGCGCTGTCTATCGGTGGTCACCTCGAGTTAGTTAGGAAAAATATCTTATGTATATCCTTCCTTGGGTTCGAACCCGCGGGACCCTAACAACAACCTTCACGATGGTAGAAGATCATCTTACCACCATGACAGCTCGCGACTAGAAAAAGGTTGGAGACCACTGGTCTACAGCAGTGGTTCTCAACCGGGGGCCACGGAGAAAATGAAGAGGAAAGGGGAGGCATCAGAGGTGATTTGGGGGGCATATAGAGAGAGCTGAGAAAAAAATTTAGGTGTGCAGAAGTGAAGATATTTTAGTCACGGATGCTCAACCTTTCGAAGGGCACGGGCCACTTTATTGGTTTGAAAATCTGCCATGAGACAATCGAGTAATCTGGAAATATACCGCACAGGCCAGTTAAATGATCCGTGAAGGATCTTGCTTGTTTATGAGGTTCGAAGACCCTGGGTAAAACAGGGGAGCCACGAGAAAAAAAAATTGTCTAAACGTGGGGCCACGGGCAAAAAAAGGTTAAGAAACACTGGTCTATAGCATATTCACGGTCTTCTTCATCGGGTGTTGAAGGTGTTGTCTCCCTCGACGGAAATATTGTTGTTTTTTTGGAAGTCGGATCCTGAAATTCTGGCCACCAGTCGGGCGGTGGTGTTTGTTGTCAGCGCGCTGCAGCGGACCGAGATCCGGTTTACGACGAATGATAAATAACAATAATAAAGGTAAGTAGTCAAATCCGAAGATATAAATCGTCAATAAATAACACTTAAGCTTCACACACCAGCAAATGCGATGACAATTCATCACCGAGACCTTCTCTTAAGATGTTATCGAGCCTTAAGTATTTTTATAGCCCGAGTTGTGTGTGTGTCAGGACACGCTTTTCCCCTCCCTATCATTGACAGAAAAATGAGGTGCCCCTTTTCTTCCTTCAAGTCATTTTAAGCCATTTTCTTCTTCCCAAATATATGTATTCTATTTTTCTTCAAATCTAAATCGACCGATAGCAGTAAAACTTATTCTGGGATTTTAAATAGACCCACGGTATTTACTGTTTTCTTGGCCGCGAAGAGAGAAGAAGAAAACGCCTTTTTCACAAAAAACACATTTTCTGTCCTCTTCTTTTACCTGGTAAAACTATTACAGGAGGCATTTAAGAAAAAACAAGGCTATTACAAGCTCTGGGATCGGAATCCGAAATTATGGGGCATCTCTAGACGCTAGGCTTGTTTCAATTTATTCAAAGCCCCATACAAAAGAATACACACACACGCACACACGGTATCTGCCGCATTCATGTTTTACTCGTTTTTTCGGAGCAGGTTCCGTGAACTCCTCCGTCCTACCTTTTGGAGCTGGTGCCGAGGCAGAAATTTATAGCCGACGCTGTAGCTGTGAGTTACTCAATGAGACATCTGATGTATATAAGATGGCGTTCCCTCCCACCTTTCCTCCGCCGGCTATGCATGACATTTGCACAAGCATTGTAGGAAAAATCCCACCATCAAGTTAGATATATATTCACATTCACTGACCGTGATATAGATGGTCGGCAACCCTGCTGGAATCTGTGAAATAAATCGTTATTAGCGTCATTATTTCTCTTATTAGACGCGGGTAAGGATGGCATGATCATAATAAACGGAGGGGGAGAATATGGGCAACTTGATCACTGTCGACAACATCTGTGCGCGAGTTACAAAAGCGCGGCGGGAAAATTTCGAGATTTAGGACCTCGGGTCACTCTTTGTACAGTTTATGGAAATTTGGGATGGTTCTGTTTGTCACGTCCTATTGTCCTCATTGTTTTTACTTCTTGCAATGGACATCTCTCACAGTGGTGTACGCCAGATTTGTTTGACGACAGTAAGTGGCATTTAAGAGCCCTATTCCCAGGAAACACACGCGGATCCAGGGCGATGTGTTAGGAGGGGGTTAATCGCGATGGATTGTGGTGGAAGTTCGTTAGATAGTCCCGTATTTTACAAGGCAGACAAACTTTCCCATATCAGGTGGATTTGAGAACGCCATCATTCTCTTGGGACGGGCGATCGTTCCTATCAACCCCCTTTTGGATCCGCAATTGAGAGAATGCAGACATCTTCAGCTGCGAATGAAGCCGAGGCAGATATCTTTAGCTGTGAATGGAGTAGAAGCAGGCATATTCGGTCGCGGGAAAGAAAATCTCTACCAGCACGCGACCTATTTCTAGCGCCCCTGAACATGGGTTTTTTTGTCAAAAAAGTTTTTTTTCACCTTTTCAACTCGCATATGGCACCCCTTCCAAGAGCAACATCCCCGGCCGCACGGCCTAAGAGCTGTCCCCGTCTCCAGCTGCGAATGAAGCCGAGGCAGACATCTTCAGCTGCGAAAGAGCCTCAGGTAGATATCTTTAGCTGTGGCATTTAGCGAAGACTGGGGTATCCATGTGCCGGAAAAGCGACTAGATAGTGTAGGTGCATTGGATGATCCCGTATTTTACGGAACAGGCAAATTTCCCACATGTTATTCAGCTCTTGGGAGGGGCGATTTCTCACTTCTGTATCCGTGCTTGGGGAGGGAAGGGGGCGGGGGGGGTTGCAGGAAGGTCTGGGTGCCCAGACGCCGGGCCAGACGGGCACAAATTTCACCCTTTAACCTCTCCTTCAACATTACGAGGGGACGCCAAAATGCGTGCTCGCCCCGACTGACCAAGCAGCTAGTTGTGGGCCCCGTGTGCAGTTCGGAAACTTACTAATATCATGGTTTGTCTTTGTTATAACTGCAGATTGGATTGGATTTTTGAGGTTTTTTTCTTGGGCCAACGAACCACCGATGAAGTAAACAACGTTTGCGGTGGATATACCGCCTTCATTGTCCTAAAAAAAACGAACGTTTTTTTTTGTTTTTATTTAAAAGCCTTGAGCAAAATATACGAGTCCCGAGATGATATTTACGTATTTGCGGCGCTTCTGTTGTGTGTGCACATGTTGAACATATGCAACAGCCGAGAGAAGTGCCGTGATTTATGTGCAACCATTGTCCAGCGGCAACTGCTTCGCACAAAGAATAAATGCGTGCTATGCAATAAGTAACAACAGATGCCTCTGCATTTCCTACATTAACAAGATGGCGCCGCGTGTTGTTTCGCTTCTTTCGGAGCTTTTGCGTATGAAAACCGCAAAAACTTGATGTTCTTATTGCTACGCCGTATACGTATTTCATCGCAGACACATATTCATTGTGTTTCCATCTCTTTGTGAAGGCCGTTGGGAATTGTTTTTGTTTCTTTTTGCCAAATTAATGAGCATTCTTTATGCGCGAGGCTGAAACAGGCTTGAGATTCAGCCGTCGTCGTCTCTACGAACGAGCTGAAATTCAACCGCGCGGACAAGACCTACAAAACCACGCGAATGGCTTTTAGCCTCGAAAGAAAGAAAAATTTCGTCACATTTTAAATCCTCTGAAAGATACCGGATATTTATTAGCAAGTGCCGCCGTCTATATTTTTGTTTCGGGACTATTGTCGCCACGAGATGGGATGTTGACGGGTAGGCCGCTGGATGTGCACATTCTCCAAAAGTTATGTTAGTACAGTAGACGGCGCTTATTATAATCGCGGATAACGGGTGTTGTTACCACTTTCGCAAAATGCGGAACGGACCAATATCATAATATAGGAAAAAAATTCATTTACAGTTATCAGAAAATTTCGGTTCACATCTCCTTCGTAAGTTATCATTATCACCCAAATTTTCGTACTTGGTTCACGACGTCCTATTCGGACAGTAGCACACGCTATAATCCATAGATTCCAAGTTAATCTGCAGAGATTTTTTTTTTTGATAGCTATCGATCGGTTATTGTTATCCAAAACCCCGAGTCCCAATGTGATCGCATTAAGCAGCGTGCACTGTATATGAAGAAAATACAGCCATATTAGTATTTAGGAAGCATTTTCTCAAATTGCAATAACTTTGGCGTATGCATACTTGCACCGACGACACACAGGTTTTTTTTTTTTGCACTTTTTAGCAATTTCGGTATTGTACAGGAGTTGAACCATAACCAGATGTAGGTTACCATAACCATGGCAGATTATATCATGTCTAAAGATGATACTGATCCAGAAGAAATGAGCATATTTTGTATTTGTACGCATTCTCAACAATGTCAGCATTTTTAGCGCATGTTTTTCAACTCTTTGGATCATTTCCAGTTGTTTCCTGATGATTTCTGACGCAGTTGCCGTGGTGGAACATCCAGCAAACCCACCCGCACTGATTATGCTGCAATCAAGACGGCACTGATTATGCTGCAATTTTTGAAAGTATACAGTCGAACTTCACTGAAATGTTCCGAAAATATTTCGTAGCAACCGAATTTTGTATTTACCAATAAAACTGAGACTTAATTAAGTCTTACGTGAAGAATATTCAATTCATATCAAGCAAAAACTCGCACCAGGAGATGCCAGGTTGTCTTAACGAGATTTGACTGCAGTAAATTTTTACCTCAGGGACATATACGACATAATATTACTATGGAACCTCTCGATAACGGACACCCACAGCACCGACGATTTCGTCCGCTAACGGAGTGTCCGTTAATGGACACTGAATGCATTGAATTGCATTGAAGCCAAAGTGCCTGCTAACGAGTCTAGTATGGGGTGGGAGGAGGTATTCCATTTTTCAAAAATGTGTCCGCTAGCGAGCCAGTTATGGGGGGAGAGAAGGATCCTGGATGAGGGTCGGAGCCCTGGGATAAGATGTGGGCGGGGGGGGGCAATAAGAAAATATTTTCAAAATGTGTCGTTTGGACTGAAAAGGGTTGAGAACCCTGGTCTAATATATCTGTTACGTCTAATATTAACTCATTTCAAGTCACCAAGTCACTCACAAAAATTCATCAGGATATACTAAAACTCAAAATTGAACAACAATGAAGATATGCATTAGGAATTCAATATTTGATTAAAATATTAAATTGTCACAATTAATGAAATATCAACAAATCTGTTAAATGGTAATTAAAGTAAATTTCATTATAAGTATTTTTCTACACTATAGTTAATTTTGGAACCTCCGTCTTTTCGAAATGGAGAACGCGGTGATGGATCATATCGATTCATTCGTTTCTTGCATAAACATTGCGTTTCGGGCTTTTCTTGGTAGTTTGTAAAGTGGATGATATGCACAATTTATTTATATTTCTTCGCGTCGATACGACATTTAAATAACCTGACGATGCTGGGAGCATGCGCGAAACGTAGCTTGACGAAATACTTCAAACGCTTGTATCTTCAAAAAAGTACGCAAAGCAATAGCATCGTCAGATGCACATTGCAAAGGCAAATCCAATGATTTCACTCAGGTTTTAATATTTCTTCCCGTCTGGGCACCAGTCCAACACCTACCAGAGAACAAGACCTCCACACGAAACTTGTGACGTCACTGAGGTAGGCCATCTCCCTTATAGCCATTGGATATGCTACGAAAAAGGGGTTAAGGTGGCGCATGCGTCGCCCTGTTTTGTTCAATGGCCTACTTCAGTGACGTCACAAGCTTCGTGTGGAGGCCTTGTTAGTCTCTAGTAGGTGCCGACGACGTCCGCTGCCCCCGATTCGTAGCAAATTATTTCCTACTATTAGGAAATATGGTCAGATGCACATTACAAATACAAATCTGATGATATCACTCGGGTTTTAATATTTCTTCCCGTCTGGGCACCAGGCCCACTGCCCCGATTCCTAACAAATTGTTTTCCGTTATATTTCGACCACGGCGAAAATAGACTAGCATTGGTTTGTTAGCTGTTCCAAAGACAAAGCCGATGATAATGACATAATTTCATTATGTCAGTACCTACCACGCGATTCAATTCAAGGCACAAAATAACGTACTCGCGTCAAAACTTACGGCCGTGTCTATGGCGCAGCCTATACCCCCTTTTTTTTTCCTATTTTGACACACACACACACACAAACTAGAACAATATATTGTAATTGAATGTTTAAAACGAGGTGAAGAAGCTCCAAACACACACATCGCGTGACTCTCACCATCACCCAATTGTTTTCTTCCCTAAAAAAGGAAAACAATAGAAAAGAATTCCCCCAATGGTGTTGACGATGATGCTACATTTGGATGGCGGGCAATCAGACTGAATATAAACACTTTTGGATCAAGGCAGGGAATCTACATTCGTTCCCATTTTAGTATATGTACTGCCGAAGCGAATACAATAATCGTAATCGGGGGTGCTGGAGATGGAACCCTGGGCCTTTCTCGAGAATAATCCGGGTTCATTGAACAAAATGATTCTCATCTATACACAGGGTAGTATCCTGTAAGTCTTTATTCGGCCTTCATCTCATCGACCGTTATTCATAGAGGTGTGGTTTCCATTTGAAAAATGCTCAAAATGTACAAAATGCCAAACAAAACAACAATCTTAACTTTAGCCACTCACCCATTTTTGCTGCATCGAAGCTTGGCCATAACCTAGGTCTATCTAAACCTTTCCCCCATGCCGAGAGAGAGAGTTTGAAAACGCGACGACTACCCCATGAACCCGGATCACTCTCTCTGCCGAAAAAGCCCGAGCCAACGAGGGAAGACGTGGTCCAAGACATTGGCCTGGCCAAGGCGGAGGGCTCACCTGAGCCAAGAAGGGAAGACGCGCTGTCCAGGACCTGGCCTGGCCACGCCTGAGAGCTCACCCGAGCCACCAAGCCAACGAGGGAAAACGTGGTTCAAGACCTGGCGCCAGGCCACAGAGAACAACAACGGGCTAAATAGAGATATGAAGACATCATAAGAGCCCATCGACATAAAATTTGTATATACCTTTTCAACAATGTGTCATGTAGTGTATTTTATATGCATAATAAAGCACCCGACAGCGCCCAGCCCGCTCATCGGGGGGGGGGGGGAGGCAATGACTAAACCTGACAATGGTCGATAGAGCCTGGGTGGTGCATGGTATGTAATGAAATTCCGAAAAAGCCTCGTGTGTTTTCACACCAAGTCGGTGGAAACTCCTGCTATTGGTTGAAAGCAATCGCCTGATACCTATCAAGGGGTTTTCATTGGCTCAGAGACGCATTGTCTGTCTCGGGTGACGAGAGAGAAAATTGTGATTGTGTTGCGCAACTTGTACGTATCTCAGCACAAAAATGCGTCGTAGAATTCCTAACAGTTTTGAGAGTGAGAAAATATAGTGCGCAGTCCTTTTTGTTGGACTCAGGAGAGACAGATTAACAACATCCTAATAGGGGTTTTCTGAGGACAGGGTGTCCGTATGAAATTTTAATAACTATACAACCCCTTGCAACATAAATCACGTAGCTGAATTCAGCCAGCACCTCCTAAAGGTAGGCCTCCGCACGCTGCTTGTGACGTCAGCAAGTAGTCCATTTTCCCTTAGAATATTCAGGGAAAAATATTCCCTGCTCGTGCCAGTATCATCGTTGTGAGGAAAAGAAATGATCGGGCTCAGAATTGGCGATTTCCATGCCCCACATCCAATCACTACGCGGTATTTGTGAGCCAATCAGGAAGATTCTCCGCCAAAATAAGAACAAACGAAATAGGATTCTCTGTTTCAAAATGTGGCAACCGTGCTAGGTAGTCTGAACGACGTTTATGGCAACCAGTGCGGAGGCCTTCTATCTCTAGGAGGTGCTGATTCAGCACGTTATTTGAAGGGTTTTTTTTCTAACTGGAGGTGTATGCTTCTTTTTTGAGTTTTAAGCTCTACGACGGACAGTTGATGAGGTAAAGGCAGCATTAGCACTTACAGGACACCCTGTATATAAGTAAATTACTGTCGAATCCCGTTTTAAATAGTACCGTTATGGCGAAAGTCTCGTTTTATAACAAGCACTTTTCTAATCTCCAGATGAGTTTAAGTTTGATAAGTAAATTACAGTGGAATCCCGTTTTAACGTTAAGCGAAAATCTCGTTTTAACGATCACTTTCCCCCATTACAGTCGAATCCCTTTTCAACGAATACCGTTATAGAGAAGAAAAAAAATCTCGTTTTAACGAACACTTTTCTAATCCCCCAGACAAGTTTACACGGGAGCAATGCAAGTACCTAGAATTCCTTTATAACCAAATTTCGTCATAGCGAAGTGATCTCTCCGGTCTATCGGAGTTCGTTATAACGGGATTCGACCGTATATCAAACATATTTTCCTTCGTCATAGTCCTGTTACACAAATTTGGTGCGACGCGACGGTCGGCGATGATGGATCGTTCGTGATCCAATCGCTTCTCTAACGCGTAAACAAAACTGATTCTTCTCTCTTCGGACTTTTCTTGGTAGTTTCCAGGTATAAGAAGTGGGTGACGTCCACACTTTATTTACCTTCTCTTTTCTTCTATTTTGGCACACTTAAACTAGAACAATTGAAATGAATGTTTAGAACGAGATGAAGAGGCCGCACAGACACACATCGCGTGACGCTCGCCATCACCCGATTGTTTCTTCCCTAAAAGAAAACAAAATGCAATAGAAAACAATCGTAATGGTGGTGACGGGATGATGATGATGATGCATTCGATGGAAAAGACGATCAGATATTAAATGTGAACACTTTTGAGGGGGGATCGAGACCCAGAATCTGGTTCGTCGGAGAAAATGAACGGTTTCACGTGATGTCCATCTACTTTTGTTTTGGACGCCCTCCCTCCCTCTCTTTCAATTATCAGAGGGGGTCATTCAAGTATTACGTCAGCATCGGGGGGGGGGAATTCGGATTTGCTGACTTTTGATGACAGGGGGGGAGGGGGGTTTGAAGGTTGCTTACGTAATCAACCACCCCCTTTTGAAGATATGAAATATTCTAAGCTGATGGCGGAATTTTGCTGACGGGGGCGGGGGGGGTCAGCCATTTTGCTGACGGACTCGTAACCTAGACGGACTCTAGGTTATTATGCATAATCGCCGGTAAAAAAAGCGAGAAATGTATCAAACTCACCAAGACGATTGCCAAGTATGAATAATGACGCATTTACCATAAACATAGCTTGGTAGAATTCGAGAAATGAGAATTAGCTAGGCGTCCCGGTTTCGTCACATTCAAATCTGGTCACCGTGTTTTTCACAGCATTCAAGAGGTCTTGAACTACGCAGGAATCGAATCAGAAGTCTTTGATCGGATCACTCGCGTCGTTCTCCCCATGAAGACAGCCATCAAATCGATGCAAAGTACAAGCCATTTGACTGAAATGTACAGCGGGACCCAATGAGTAGGGAGAAAAATTGCACGTGCGCCCCAGTGGCACACATAAGGGGCCACAGCCTGGGATTTCGAAAGAAGTATGGAAAAGACTTGTGGGCAAGTAAGAAGAAGAAGTTGGCATATTGAAGTGGGAGAGATTTGAGAATGATCTAAATACACAATACAGTCGAATCCCGTTTTAACGATCGCCGTTATAGCGAAAATCTCGTTTTAACGAACCCTTTTCTAATACCCCAGGAGTAATGCTAAAACCTGGGATTCCTTTATAACGAAGTGATTTCTCCGATCTCTTGGAGTTCGTTATAACGGGATTCGACTTGTGTGTGTATGTGTGTATTATACAAAATATATACAGTCGAATCCCGTTTTAACGAATAAAATTATAGCGAAAAACTCGTTATATAACGAACACTTTTCTGATTCCCCCAGATAAGTTTTCATAGGGTCAATGCAAACACTTGGAATTCCTTTGTAACGGAATTTCGTTACAGCGAAGTGATTTCTCCGGTCTCTTGGGGTTCGTTATAACGGGATTCGACTGTATATACCCATTTACATTCTCTTCTTGTTTGCGCCCGAATTCACGTGATTTCGGGTGGCCGTTAATCAGGTGTTTGAAATGCGTGTACTTTTATTGTACACGGGGGAATTATTATTTGACCGTAAAAGAGAGTAGGGGGACGACCGTATTTGAAGGGTGGGGTGTATATTGGGAGTATACGAGCGATTTTGTTATCAGTTGACAGCTCATTTGATTGCCTCTCCCTAACTTATAGTGGGAAGCATATACAGTCAAACCTCGTTAATGAGTCACTCTTGGGAGAGCAAAAATATGACTTAGTAAGCGGAGTGACTCGTTAAAAGGAGTAAGCCATAGCCGTGTCAATTCCTGTCCGAGGACAATTAGGACTTCCAAAAATAGACCCGGTAAGCGGAGTGACGCACTAACGAGGTTTGACTGTATTCTGTTTCTCCGATGCGGTGGTTCTCAACCGGTGCTCCGCGGAGTCCTTGTGCACTCTCCAGGGGGCTCGAGGAAAATTAAAAGAAATAATTGAGAACTGTTGCTCTATTGTAAACAGGGATTCGATCCTCGGGCCCGTTTACTGGAGCAGTGGTTCTCAACGTGAGGGCCATATGAACCCCAGCCCCCCCCCCCTTCAGTCCTGGGGCATTCAGAGCCATGATAGACGGTTGGGGTGGGGAGGGGGGGGGTCCACAAAGTGCTTTGAAGAATGAGGCTGTTAAAGCGGAAAAGTTTTTAGATTCCGTCAGAACTGCCCATGGAACCAGGCACATCGGCCCAGGGACCCTCACGTGTGTAGGGGAACCCATACGATGAGATGCGGTGTTATAATTTTCTAGAGTAAATATATGAACTGTTCTTCTCTGCTAAGTACGGGTCCCCAAAACGTTTTATCTGGGGGGCCTATCAAAGCTGCATTAAGAGTTAATTAACTTTCAAGCGGCTTTGGGGGCCTATGATATTGAAACGATCCGGTAATAACCAGGAAAATCTCACTGCATGCACAGGGATCCGGGAAAACGGGCGGTTTTTTTTTTCAGGAAAAAAATATATTTCCCACAAATCTACTTTAAACAAAATTACATCAGAAATTAGACAGAATTTGAATCCTAAATGAGGGGGCCTTGGATTAAGCAGGGTACCCATGAGAACAAAATATGGTTTTGAGGAGGCCGCGGGTGGAAAAGTGTACAGTAACATTGGGGTAGAGGCCCATGTACTTCCCTTAGCCCCAATATATTTCAGTTCAGAATAATGACCCGATCGCATCTAATGACTTGCGCGGAACTGAGATCGTTTTCGAGAGGCGTTATCGTGGTGGGATCGTAGTTGACCCGTTTCATGTTGTATAGCGGACGCTAGCTGCAGTGACGTGGGACACCGTCACGTCAGAGTTTGTCTGCAAAGACCTTTAGACAACGTTCATCCACACTTTTACAACTGCGACCTGGTGAAAGTAGTTGAAACTTTTCGGGGGAATCTGAAAAAAGTGAACTAGTAGGTGGAATAATTGAAGGGTCATTAAAAAAATTTATAATTTGCGGACCGGCAAAAAAAATAGGGGGAAATAATTTTCGAAAGCGCAAAAAATATATTAATGGCAGAAAAAAACAAAGAATTTTGCGGACCGGCATTAAATATATAAATAATAGAAATAATGGGTGGACCGGCAAAAATATGTATATGATAGCAGAAATAATGAGTGGACCGGCAAAAATATGTATATGATAGCAGAAATAATGAGTGGACCGGCAAAAATATGTATATGATAGCAGAAATAATGAGTGGACCGGCAAAAATATGTATATGATAGCAGAAATAATGAGTGGACCGGCAAAAATATGTATATGATAGCAGAAATAATGAGTGGACCGGCAAAAATATGTATATGATAGCAGAAATAATGAGTGGACCGGCAAAAATATGTATATGATAGCAGAAATAATTTACGGACCCGCAAAAGTATGTATATGAATAGCAGAAATAATTGTAAAATAATGAGCGGACCGGCAAAACACAGTAATAACTGTAAATAGTGAAATAATTCGAGTGCCAGCAAAAATATGCGTAAATAGCACTACTAATTTGAGCACCGGCAAAAAATGCATAATCACGAAAAATAGTTCATGGCCCGGTAAAAATATATAATAATTTGCGGACCGGCAAAAACATATACTGTAAATAGGGAGATAATTCCCGGACTAGCGAAAAATTTGTGCGGACCGGTAAAAACGTATACTGTATGCAGTGAAATAATTTGCAGACCAGCAAAGTAAATATATAAATAGCAGAAACAATTCCCGGACTAGCAAAAAATTTGTACGGACAGGTAAAAACGTATACTGTATGTAGTGAAATAATTTGCAGACCGGCAAAATAAATATAAAAATAGCAGAAATAATTTGCGGACTAGCAAAAAAATATATAAATAGCAGCAGCAATTCCCGGACGAGCTAAAAATTTATACGGACCGGTAAGAACGTAAAAACGTATACTGTATGTAGAGAAATAATTTGCAGACCGGCAAAATAAATATAAAAACAGCGGAAATAATTTGCGGACCAGCGAAAAACATGTAAATAAAAGAAGTGATTTACTCTCCCCCACCAACCCAAATAAAACATTCCCTGACACGCAATCCTCTATAGAAGAAGCAACATTTTCTGGGGGGAGGGTCTCTCTCCAATACCAATGAATAGCCTGTTATTTTCGAATCAGCCCCGTATATTTCAAAAAAATAAATCCGTCTTTCTCGAATAATCGATAACAGGAACAATTTCGATCGATTCTAAATGATCTGTATCCTCTTATCAAGTGCAAATACATATAGACATCCTTCGACAAATAGTTATCAAATAGATCGACTTCCTTGATGGAGGGAATATCGGCCGACACGAATGTTCGTTTCGACGTTGTTTTATCAAATTATGCGCTCGATCAAAATCGATCAAATTAGTTTGAATCGATCACGGACATCGGACAGATCAAAACTTGTATAGCTTTTTTCTGCGTTGCTTCGTTTTATTTAAGTCAATCCAAAAAAAAAAAGCATTGCTTTTACCTGTGATTGACTCAAAAAGACATAAAAATCGCATCAGGTCATATTTTTTGGGAATTCAGGTCATTTATTTTCAATTTTCATTTCAATTTTTTTGGGTTGCCAGATTGAAAAATTCGAAATACGGGACATGTTCTGCTTAAAACACCGAACACCAACTTCTAAATGCTTGAAATTCTGGAAATCCAAATACGGGACACGTTTTACTTCAAACACCGAATACCAACTTCAGAATTCTAAAAATCAAAATACGGGACGCATTGCACATAAAGCTATGTTTTTGTTTTTAGTGAATACGAAATTTCCGATGCTTTAATTTATCCCTCTGAAAATGCGAATCTGGCTCGCGTACACTCTTGCGGGCCCGTCAAAATTACGGGACACGTTTTCAACGAATTCCGAGTAAAAAACAAAAATAGTGACCTTTTCAGGCCTGTTTTTTTGCATGCTGAATATTACGCTGAATATAACAGTAAAAATCTCTCTTTTGCGGACACCGAAAGGGGCAAAAAGATTCGTATAAAAAATAAAAGAGGACTGACCGTAAATCAGGGGTTTGAAATGAATTTCTTTCATTATACAAGGGGGAAATTATTATTTGGCTTTAAAAGAGGGATGGCCGCATTTAAGGGGGTGTCCGTTAAGAGGGGCTTTTACTGTATTTTGTAAAGGGGGTGCGTGAATTTCACGTTATTGGTACTAACGGGGGTATAACCCCTGGAATACACAAAAATGTTAAAAATTCTTACAAAAATTTATGTATAAATTTTTAAGTGAATTTTATTGCAGTTTCAACAATTCGAAGCTAGCGCCATCCGTCGATCAGAAATATATATATATATACAGTCAAACCTCGTTAATGAGTCATTCTCGGGAGAGCAAAAATATGACAGTAAGCGGAGTGACTCGTTAAACGTAGTAAGCCATAGCTGTGCTAGTTCCTGCCTGAGGACAATTGGGACTTCCAAAAAGCGACCCAGTAAGCGGAGTGACGTGTTAACCGGGTGACGCATTAATGAGGTTTGACTGTATATTATTGAATATGATTAAAACATGACAAATTATTAAACTTTTGACACGTCACTAATTTCATCCCGTTATCATTTCTATAAAAAGTGGAATACGGGACAAAGTTCCGAAGAAAAACCCTTGCATACACAGACGGGACACACAAGGGACAATAATGTCCAGTAAACAGTTTCGATCGATAAATTATTGACCGGACAACCCCTTCCCTTGGCAAGGGTTCTCCATGTGTGTCTCCCTCTTTCCAGACATTTAAGATTTTAAAAAATTCATCATCGCGGGGGCCCCCAGGACGGAACCCTATCAGGCTCCCACATACAGAAGCACTGTACATTTGCAGAAGACTCAGCGAGATATGGCGAAGGGTAGCTACTTTGGGTTATGGACAAATTTGAGGAATGGATGGGTTAAGGAAAATCACACAATAGAACAGGAGAAAGGTTGGAAAAACTTTTCAGCGAACAAATAATAAATTTGTCTGATAGTTGAAAGAATGTGAAAATCATGCCCCCCATCCTGAGGGGTGGGGGAGGGGCTCCACCCCAGGCTAGAGTCCTGTCAGCCCTCCCCTTGTGAGGGCCATGATGAATATACTCAGATGAGCTCCTTTAGGTAAGAGATTTCTATCTCAGGTGGTTGAGATGCCAAGTTACTTAAGAGTAATAACTTCAGTGTGCGCCCCCCCCCCTCATAATGGGATCTCTGAAGACCCCCAGGACAAGATTTTCATGGAGGGGGGGGGCTCCTCTATAGTGAATTCGTAGTGTGAAAAAACAAAAAAAAAATCCATGCATCGTCTCGGACCGGAGACCCTACCAATGTTGTCGTAACGCATGGGCCCTCCCGGCACGGCCTGGAGACCTCGAGTGCAAAGGGGGAAGTCGTAATGACGATATGCGGGATACAACTTTCAAGAGTATGTAAATTGGTAGGTGGATATTTCCAGCCATGTAGGGGACGGGTTGCTTCAGAAAAATAACTTTGCCCTAGAGGGGGGGGGGTCTATAATGCTCAAAGGCAAATATAGGGTCTTCCGGGCCAAAAAGCCCACAACTTGCTTTAAAGAAGACCTGTGAAAAATCGTGATCTCTCTCTCTCTTAAAACCTTTAGACGGCATTTGAACACGTTTCCAAAGCCTTTTGATCGGCTGGATGTCTCGGTGATGACGAGGCCGAAAATGAAGATTGGAAATCGTGTTAAAGAGGCCGTGGACGACCGGCCCATGTTTGTGTAGTCTATAATCATGATCACGGTGCTGCCGCTTCCGCCATCATGATTGCCTATTATACCCGCTGATGAAAAGGAAATAAAATGACGATGAAATAAATCACTATTTACACTTGTAATAGTATTGTATAACTCGCTGTAGGCTGCAATTTCTACGGTTGATGTACCGTATAATATACCGATGTATTGTCCCGTGCTATTTTGATGGACGCTCGCCGAGTCCGTGGGATGAACCAATCAACGAGAAAGTAGGAATTTGAAGTCAACTCGTAATATACGGAGATTCAATTGGTTTTCCACCGTACAATTGCAAAGGATGTCCGGAGGGCTGACAATACTCGTCCGAGGTTTGCGATGGATCAATCGGATATCCAGTCCGTCCATCACGAAAAGACGCTTGACCACGCCTACTTCGCCGGTCGATTGTATTATTCGATTTCAGTCAAATCAGCTCAGCACAAGAATGAATAGTCAGTAATGAGTGTTTCCTCAACCGGCATTACCGAAGATGTTGCTTGGATTCAAAAAGTGTTGGTGCAAATAGATCTAGTTAAAACTAGTTCAGCGAGGAACCCTAAGGTGCAGGAGATCTCTTGAACAATGGTTTTGAAAAGTGTTAAACGGACTTCCGGGGAGTACATACAGTAGAATGCGTATCAGTGAAAATCAGAAATTAGAATGAAAGTATAGTGGGGTTAACCATGGCGTAGTGTTTCCCCCATAGTGAGCAATAGCGCACCCTGGTGGGCGATGGAATGATCCAGGGGGACGTTAGAAGCTACGGGAACAACATAGTATGGGTTTGCTTGAGTTTTGGGGGTGATGAGAGGAACAAAAATCTTTGGATGGAACAAAAAAGTTTGGAAAACTATGGTGTGAGGGGGGGGGGGGAAATCCTTGATTCCCTCGGTGTTCATTCTTTTATAAAACTTGAAAAAAATGTATGTTTGCCTATTGGTTGTTTTATCAAAGTTTGTAAAAGAGTTTTTATATCAAATTTTTTATAGTGTAATCCCGGCCTTAGAGGAAAGTAAGTGCTCAATTGAAAACACTGTCTTTAGAACACGGATGGATACAGAAGTTTCCTAAAACATGAATCAACATGGGTCGATATAGGAGTTCCTTAAAACGTGGATCGACATAGGAGTTCCCTAAAATATGGATCGACATAGGAGTTCCCTAAAACATGGGTCGATATAGGAGTTCCTTAAAACGTGGATCGACATAGGAGTTCCCTAAAATATGGATCGACATAGGAGTTCCCTAAAACATGGGTCGATATAGGAGTTCCCTAAAATATATGGATCGATATAGGAGTTCCCTAAAATATGGATCGACATAGGAGTTCCCTAAAACATGGGTCGATATAGGAGTTCCTTAAAACGTGGATCGACATAGGAGTTCCCTAAAATATGGATCGACATAGGAGTTCCCTAAAACATGGGTCGATATAGGAGTTCCCTAAAATATATGGATCGATATAGGAGTTCCCTAAAATATGGATCGACATAGGAGTTCCCTAAAACATGGGTCGATATAGGAGTTCCCTAAAATATATGGATCGATATAGGAGTTCCCTAAAATATGGATCGACATAGGAGTTCCCTAAAACATGGGTCGATATAGGAGTTCCCTAAAATATATGGATCGATATAGGAGTTCCCTAAAATATATGGATCGATATAAGAGTTCCCTAAAATATGGATCGACATAGGAGTTCCCTAAAACATGGGTCGACATAGGAGTTCCCTAAAATATATGGATCGATATTAGAGTTCCCTAAAACAGGGGTCGATATAGGAGTTCCCTAAAACAGGGGTCGATATAGGAGTTCCCTAAAACAGGGGTCGATATAGGAGTTCCTTAAACGTGGATCGATATAAATTCCTTGAAACATGGGTCGATATAGGAGCAGTTCCCTAAAACATGGTTCAATGTAAGAGTTTCTTAGCGACTTTTGCTTGAACGCGAACGATATATAGGGAAAGTTCCTGAAATCCGTCCCCTGCCCTCTAATTTGCTCGTACAGTGCTGCTATCTTGCGAGAGTGCCAGGAAACTCTTCAGAATCACATATTCTCGCAGCGACGAAGTTGATTGGCTCTTTCCCATTTACACTGTAACTTTCCAAAAATGGTTTTTAATATAACTTGTTGCAGTGCAATATCAACTTTGAACAGTTATATTTACACCTCACACGGTAAGGTTTTCCATCAGTTAGCGATTGGTAATTATAGATGGCCACTTGAACATTGCGTTGCAATCGTCATAGCCGGCGGTACCCCTTTAGGCCTATTTTTTTTTTTTTTTGTTTGTTTATCAAATTTATTGATTTATTTTACTATCCTCGAGTGGCCGCGGAGCACCGGTTGAGAACCGCTGCTCTAGGCCACTCTTTTGGTCGCTCACTGACATTTTTAGCTTTATAGGTCACTTTTTTATCATTTACACGTACGCTATTTTTTTTCCTTTGGTCATTCACATGCTTGCACAAGCTCTAGATCACCCTTTTGGTCATTCACATGCTTGTAGATTCTCCAAGTCACTCACTGACCTAGTCCCTAACTGTCTCTTAAGAGGTAGATTTATTTAGGGTTCTATACAACCTTTACTACCCTTCTCCCATTCTACTAATTTTCTTGGCCACTCATTCCTCAAATTTGCGCCCTTGGCTATAGCCCTCCTGTAAATACTGTGTCCATCCTAGGAGCTTAAGGCTAGAGCATAGTTTTCCAAACTTTTCATTTCATCGCCCCCTTCTCCAGAATGTTTTTTCTCCCATCGCCCCCAAACTCAAGTAAACCCATAGGATCCCATGATAAATCCGTAGCTTCTATCGCCCCCCCGGACCATTCCATCAACCACCAGGGGGCGATATTGCCCACTTTGGGAAACACTAGGCTAGAGCCTCGAAGTCATTCACCCTGTTAGGATCGTGGGCATGGCCCCCACATAGGGGGGGGGGGGCTGGCAGGGATCTAGCCCTGGGGGCCCCGGGACGGTTATCATTTTTTTTTTTTTTTTGCTTTTTCACGCTATAAATTAACTACAGAAGGGGCCCGCAAAAGATCAAAGCCTAAAGGCCCCGCTACAGGATGTGGGGGCCATGATCGTGGGTATGGCCATAAGGAACTTTCTACTTTCTATAACGCCTTTGTTCGTCCACTCATAATTTGTGACGAGGCATTTGATATCTTCGCATGTTTAGCATGCGTGTGTTCGTTCAACTGATGATATTATCCCATAGATCCAAGAAACCAAATCGATTTAATATCCCACCCCTCCCCACACAGAGAAGTTACAAGGAAACAACTTCCTCGTAACTTCGGCCCTAATAACCAAGTGGGGGGGAAACAAAATAATAACAGGCAGCATATTTAAAAAAACAGCAAGTTGCAGGCCCCAAATTTCTCCATGGAAACGGCCGGCGCGATCTAATTCTTGACAATGGACCGATCCGAACAAAGGATGGGGTCCGAGAACACTTCCTGTTCGGACCACTCGCGTCAACACTTCCTTTCCCGAACGGCAGAGATTAGTGTGGGTGCCATTGTGTGTCAAAATGGCCGAAGAAACTGGTTCCCACCGGCCTACCCCCATCCAATATATATGATTTCGCCCGGCTCTTTTACCCGATCAGCTCTCGATTTATAGGGGTCGTATTATAAAATCAGCGATAATTCGGTGGAAACTAGTTTGCCTACTTGGTAATGGACCCACACAATACGTACGCACGTACGTACGCATTATAATAAGAAGCGATCTTTCCACTTTCCTCGGAGACGACATCTTGTGGGTCATCGATCAAGTCACGTGATTTGCCAACCCCCCCCCCCCGTTGGAAATTTTAACATGTGTGTCTGTGGAAAAATTAGCTTTCGGGTCACGGAGCGACGAAATTACACGACCGACCCCGACTTGGCTCGACGATCTCGTCTTCTGTAAGAAATGCAGGAATGTGCGGCGACGTCGTTAATGGACGCCACGCTGCATGTATGGTACCAGAAAGATGGCGATGACTTGTGTGTGACCGTGTTAGTGTCACTGACTCGATAGCATCGATCGATTTCGATATATATAAAATGAAAGTTGTATCTCGGATATAATCGGAGAGTGGTATTGACCTTCGATTTCTCTTGTTTCTTATCGGAACGTGACGGTGTTTTCTCGATCGATCCATCTCTCCCCATGATTTCTGAGAATGAATTCGATGCCGGAATTCCCAGAAAAAAACCACTGTGAAAAGCACATTTTTTCCCGGGAAATTTCGGTCGGTTTTCTCACGGTTTGGAAATCGAATTCTATTGACGTTTGCGAAAAACTAGATACAGTCAAACCTCGTTAGTTCGTCACCCGGTTAACACGTCACTCCGCATGGAATTCCCAATTGTCCTCGGACAGGAATTGGCACAGCTATGGCTTACTCCGTCTAACGAGTCACTCCGCTTACTAAGTCATATTTTTGCTCTCCCAAGAGCGACGCATTAACGGTGTTTGACTGTATATAACCCCCCATCTATCGAGTCATTTCGCGGCCCAACGCTTCCGTTCGCGTATACGATCTGATTCAGCCTGACGCTTAGGGGGTCATTCAAGTATTACGTCAGCATCGATGGGTGTAAGGAGGGGCATGGCCCCCACAAGGGGTGGGCTGACAAGGCTCCAGCCCTGGGCCCGGGAGGATTTTAATCATTTTTTGTTTCTTGCGCTGTAAATTCATCATAAAGGGAGGCCCCCCCTTTGAAAGTCGGGTCGGGGGGCCCGTAAAAGATCCCAACCTAGGGGCCCTGCTTGAGGATGTGAAGGCCATGGTGAGGGGGTTTCCGATTTACTGAGTTTTGATGACAAGGGCGGGGGGGGGGGGTTCGGATGATGCTTATTACGTCATCAACCCCCCTTTATGAAGATATGAAGTATTCTTAATGTCATCTTATTCGGTGAGCCAAAAAAGGAAAGAAAAAAAACCTTTCGATAGTTATTGGGCATCTGAACTGACATTCTCCCTATCGATAAGTCCCCTACAGAGCCCCTTTGTGATCTCTAAATGTTTGACGGATCTTTCAAATGCTGTGGAAAAAAATGTCCGGGCCGATTAAGTGCTCTGGAACTGTGCCACGTATCACTCAAGCGATCCGTAATTATGCCACGGATCACTTAAGTAATCTAGGAATGTTCCGCGAGTAATTTGAGAGATGTAGAACCGCACTGTGGGGACCGCTTAAGTGCTCTAAAACTGTGCCACGTGTCACTGAAGGTTATCTCTAAATGTGCCACGGATCGTTTACGTATTCTGGAACCGTGTCGCGGGTTACTTAAGTGATCTTTGAATGTGAAAGTGATCTTTGAGGCCTACTTCAGTAATTTGAAAATGTGCCACGGGCCACTTAAATGCTCTGGAATTGTGTCAAGGGTCATTTAAGCGATTCGTAAAAATGTGGCGCTTAGTTCATTTTTACAAAATTAGGTTTGAGGGGAGGGGGGCAAGCCACATCAGATAACCTTCAGGGCCACATTTGGTCTGCGGTTCAAGGGTTTGCCATATATGGCTTAAACGGTGGGTCGCAATAAATTCTTAAAGAGAAATTTTGAGTTCTTAGCCTTCAAATAGCATTGAAATTAACAGAAATTGATAATAATAATATATATAAAAGTATTTTCTTCCAAAATTGTAATTTTTTGTAGATATTTTTGCGTTATAATAAGTTTTTTTCGACTGGGGGGGGGGACGCATGAGCCCCCTATGCCCCCTCCCTGTACGTTTCTGACCCCATCAATATGCGTTAGGAGGTAGGGGGGGGCAGTGCTAACGAAATTTTGCGGACGAGGGAGGGAGGGTGCGTTAAAAATATGCTGACGTAATACTTGAACGGCCCCTTATCTCTGTGTTTCTTTTCCCAATTTCCTCGCATTTCACGTTGTTGCGATTTAGAATACGATGCAAACACTCGATAGGGCTCTTGTTAAATTAGCACCGATCAGAATCGTTTTGCGGTCGAGAAGAGGGGCTGATGACAACCCCTCTGGATGATGATCGTCCCAAAAGAAACCCGTAGGGCAACTCGTCGACACACAGATCGAAAGTAAATCTGCATATTTGATGGAACGAGACGAGTGGTCATTCATATAACTCGTACCTGCCCTCAATACAAGGCTGTAATTATAACAATTTTTTGACGCGTATGCACGTGGATGGATGGACACGGGCAGGTGCCTCGGATTCCGTATAAAGCCGCGCCTTATATTCTAGAGGCGATCGACCTCGTGACATGTCACGCCCGGATCCATGTATCATCGCCCTTCCCCCCTTTTTCGTATAAATCGTTTTTCATGCGTCCCGGAATGACTGGTCCGTGGTTATAATCGATATTACTGTCCGAGATTCTTCCAAGGTCGCATCCATCGTAATCCATTCGTGAGAGAGTCGTGGACTTCGGGATGTTAATAACAATAATAAATATGGCGGTGAAGGACGTTCGTCTGTGTTTGTTCCGTAAATTAATGTGGTATGAGTTAATGTATTCTCTCATATAGAAATGATGATATTGTTTGAAGAGTTGATTGATATCAACTTTGCCCAAGAATATTAAGAAGTCACCAACTAGTAAGGCAAATACGCCAAAAAAAATCCAAACGCATTTCGACACCAATGCGTCGAACACACCACCCGTTGGTGTCGAAATGCATTAGGATTTTTGTATTTTTCGTGTTAATTGCCTAATTGTTGGTGACTTCTTGAGATAATATTGTTATTCTCCTGCTGATTTATACGAAGTGGTGTCCGTGTACGGTCAAGAAATGCGTTTGATTTGGGATGGCTGGTCATCCCAATAGTTGTGACTCACAACTATTGGGAGTCTGAACTCTTCCTTCTAACCAGATCAGGGCCCGCCGCTCTGTCTCAATGAACATATATAAGTAGAGATAGTCAAAGGAGATCCCTAGGCCATGCTGGAAAATGTGCGCGTATGTCTTGTGAACCTGCGAAGAGTGTGGTTCTAAGTAAATGTTTATTAAAGTGCTGCCACATCACGCGGAAAGAACCGAATCTTCGAGTTCAGTATTCAGTGATGGCAACAGCTGGTGTGTTGGGGAAACGTTGAGAATGGCCAAGAGACCATTTTTACCGATTTTGACAAAAAAAAAATTTTTCCTCCCACGTACACGCACTCACTTTTACACATACAGTTACGAACTCGTCTTTCCCTTCATACGTAGTCCCCGAGGCTACAGTTTGTAAGCCCGCAGATGGCCCGGGAAGAAAAATTCAATTCTGGTCTGGTCAGACCAGGAAAAATCTGTGTGTATTCTGTGTGTGTGTGTATATATTGCATGTTCTGTAAGGGGAAGGGCGAGCAGAACTGCTCAGCGCTGTGGACGGAGGCTTTGTTTCTTCGCTTCCCGTCACAGTCGAGGCGCTGTATGTATGTAATTTGTATGCATTGTGTATTTAGACCATTCTCAAATCTCTCCCACTTCAACATGCCAGCTTCTTTTTCTTCTTTCTTGCCCACAAGTCTTTTCCACACTTCTTTCGAAATCCAAGGCTGTGGTCTCCGGCCCTTATGTTGGATTCAGTCACCCATTTTTGCCAAATGGCTTATATGTTGCATCGAGTTGATGGCTGTCTTCATGGGGAGAACGACGCGAGTAATTCGAAACTTGCGAGCACGGGGCAAGGGGAGCCACCACCATAAATCTTTGCTAACTTTTCCGACACAACTCTGCCTCTTTTTGAGGTAACGGAAGTAAGGTGCCTTGCATCAGTCCGGGGCTGTGAGCGGTTCTATCTATTTCGATTGACAACGGCAGCGAAACCTTATACTGTATATCACGTTCGTCAGTAACTATTACCGTAATAGTAAATTCTCTCGTAAAAGAGTGAGTCCACGTTTTTCTAACTCGGAGAGTTCGAACTCATCTGGCTTTTCAACCTTAACGAAATAGTAAAAGAAATTGTGTCGCCGCGCAGAAATTTTCCAATGAAACGACATCATCGGTCCCAAAAATACTCTTCCAATCCACAATAAAAGGGCTTATCTATTCCCTTCCCCCCCAAGAAAATTGGGGTTTAAAGATTCTTCTCGCAAACAACTATTTTCAGTAGAACTCGATGACCCATCTCAATAGCCTTCAGAACCTTTCAACAACAAATACACCGTATTTATATACAGAAAAATTCATTTTCACAGAATGACAAGAGATGAGTATCTTCTTTGGGGTCGATAAAGAGAGAGAGAGAATGAAAAAGAGGTTTCGATGTACAAAATAATTGGTTTCTTTGGCATCCATTGAAGAGCCGAAGGTCGTTAAACTCGTTTTCTCGAACAGAAACCCATTCTCTATAGAAAACGAAACTCAACACGGGAAAAATGGTCATTTATAGCTGGACATTCATTTCATAGACGTAACGTATAAAGATTTGTGTGAATGAATGTCCTTTTTGTTCCGTGGACGTTATCTTTTCGTGTTTGTAGTTCGTTCCCTTCTCCTGCTCTGCGCAACAACTCGTCCACATCGTCGATGGCCCCCCTTTTTTTTTTTTTGTCCTAAGTAACTGGGTGGACAGTTGGATGTATACGTGAGATTTCCGTCATCATTTTGGAGCTCGTCTCACCATGAGGTGGATTCATAGACAATGGTTTCCTACCAGTACGATCTAATCTCGTTTGAACCGCATTCGGACGTCAAACTCTTTTCGTTCGTTCCCGGTCTCCGCCCTGGGCTATTTACTGCTGTCCCCCCCCCCCAACCCACCTCCCTATGAGGCTTATGAATTTTAGAATGATAGCCGATCTGTGATAAAAGCGATGTTCAGATTTAGGGGAACTGACAGGCACTGCAACATTGAGAAAAACCCTTAAAGAACGGAGTCCTAGTGACTGACCTCACGGCCGGCAAGCCCGACACGACGTGAAGGCACACGAAAGCTCAACCGAGCATCTGAGGCAGGCATATTCAATCCGTTGCACGCGAGCAGCACGGTGCTCCCGGAAGCACCCAGAGTGCTCGATGCTAGTGTTTGATTTTGTGCTCGCGAGCACTTGTTCAACGTTCCAACTAAACCACCTTGTACAAATTTTATTCATGAATTGAAATCATCCCGATTCCATGCAGTATGTCAAACTTGCCGTAAGGGGTGCTCTTCTTTTGATGGTGGGTACAGGCAGTGCTCGCGACTAGAAAAAGCTTGAGGACCTCTGATCTAAGGAGTCAACTGGGGCTCTCCAACGAAAGAACAAAGTCGCATTGGTTAACCTTACGGTCCGGCATGACTTTGAGACGCAGGAGAAGGCTCAACTTAGCATCCGGGGCGGGGGGGGGGGAGGGAAGCCGTGGCCCTCTGCCAAGAAGTGGTGATTGGCAACAGCGATAATAGACAGTTGACGTGCAGCAAACGCAATTGTCGCGTAATAGCAAGTGAAACACACCACGCAGATTGACGCCGCTGCTCGCAAAGCGGTCAGATGATTCAGAGCTGAGCCACGAATGCCTAAGTGATCGCGCGGCAGCTGATTCAATCCTTTTCTTTCCTTGGAGGTTATTTCTCCGCTTCAACGCACCCCGGGGGGGGGGCCCAACGCACTCGAGGGGCAAAAGGCAGTAAATCGCCAAGTTCAGCAACGGTGGTTGTCGAGTGGTCATAGGGACAGACTCGCGACCCGGGTTCGAACCCCACCATTGCCACAATGGTGGTCGGCTGAAATTGGTTTTCTCTTGTTCCCAATTTTGGGGCGCGAATCCGATCTCTTTCCACGTTAAAAAGTCTCGTCACATAGAGCAACAGGCCTACAACGGTACAATTATTCAATCATTACACTGCACTGGCAATTAGAAAAATTGATGACTGATGGCAGCACGACACATGAAAAGCACTTACGCAGAAACAAACTTCATGTTGACCACACATACGCACGCATCCCAACATGTACCGATTCATTGGAAATTCCGCAAAGGGATATGGACGAGGTGTATGTGTGGCTTGGTAGTAAATCGCCACCCGATGGGTCTCGGTCGTTGTCGGTTTTTCAATGAGCAATGCAACATTGAAAGTACCCAAAATTTCCCACAGAAATGTTTACGATGTGCATGTACGGCTAAGTGCTCGAATTACCGTTAACAATGCTCGTGAGGGGGAGCTGGAGCATTCAGAAACTGACGCTGTAAGTTGGTGGTCAAGCGATACACATGAGTAGGATAGCGAACGGTCATGGGGCGCGGTAGCCCAGGTCGATAAGATACTCGCCTAAAGTACCGAAGGATGTTTAGAGGTGTCGCGCGTTCGATACCTGTTCGTCCTTGTCAGAAACTTTCCTGACACAGGGGCACAACAGAAACGGCGACATGACCGCAGAAATATATTGCTACTTCAGGGAGTCCGCCCATCGAAGGGTTAGGCCGAACACATACTGGGGATGTGAGCGGAGAGGTACGAAATAGCGGCGAAAACAAATGTACTGTTTTGTTCTGCGCCTCACATACTCGGGCAGCGAGACGAGGAGGAGAAAGAGGCGGCTCAAGAGGTACGCGACTCTCTCAAGCCGGTTTGTTTTCATCGCGAGGTAAAATCAGACGCTATTTGGGGATTGGTCAGTTTTCTCCCCTTTTTTTTTCTCCTCACTCTCTTGGAAAAAAAAGAGAACTTCTGAGGGGGGATAATCATCATCATCACCACCCATTTGGTTTGGGGGGAGTAGAAGGCGTCTTAGGGGGGAGTGCTTCGGATTTTTTTTCACTTTTGGCGCTCTCTCTTCTTTTCGATTCCCATTTTTTGTGCTTAATTTAAATCCTAATTAATTTTGTCCTTAATTTTGATCCTTAATTTCGTATCCTAATTTAAAAGTTTGACGATTGTTGTGGTAGCATTTTACGGATTAATTCCCCCCCCCCCCCCCGTCATTTTTTTAGACGTGAATATTTTTCAAAATTTTACTGGGACTAACGAGATAGATATTTCTCAAATTTCCGCCCATCCCATTGCGCTTTTTGCATGGAAAACTACACTATGTGCAAGGGAACTAACTTCCTTCTGACGAACGGACAGTGCTGCAACTAGGGGGTGGGGTTGGTCTGGTTTCCTGGGCGTAGTATCAGGAGGGGCGCAAATTCCATCCTTCAAATTTCATCTTTTCAATTGTCTCTGAATAGCTTTTAATAAGAAACGTACTGCCGTACTGCCATGGGACGTAGGCACCAAAACATGGCGGGGGGAATAAATTTTGTGTTGGGGGGCTGAGAACCCCCTTCCCCAATTAATGAATAAATAAAGCGGGGCACTGCATCCTTCTACATACGGGCTCGAGGCTCGTCACGGGACGACTGGAAACTTTCAGCCCTCTCAATGTTTTTTCATGCCCACGCCTTTGCTCTGGGCTGCAAAATGTAAAAGGTGGCAAATTTCTGTCGGAAACTGGAAAACCACTATAAAATCATAAGTTATATATCACTATACATCATTATGCAGTCGCTGGGGCGGAAAAAAACCTGTCCTCCCCACAAACACATCAAAAATCTTTTAGAAAGAAAACTTTATCTATGTACAGTCTACACCAGCGGTTCTCAACCAGTGCTCCACGTGCACTGGTTGAGGGTGCTCCACGTTCACTCAATTAAAGTAAAGTGAATCAGTTAATTTTATGACCAAATGAAAAAAAAAAAACGTGGCGTACGGGGCTCCGTCGTAGAAATTATATTCTAAAAAGGGCTCCGTGACGCAGAAAAAAGGTTGAGAATTGCTGGTCGACATTAATTTTCTACTCAATCCTGAACATGTTCTTAGAATTTCAACGAAAATTTGTAGAGATTTTTCCAGGAACGTCATTTCAACGTTTTCTAGGGGAGGGGGGGAAGGCAAAGAACACGTGAACTCAATGTATGTATATCTACTCTATAATATAAAATCACAAACTCGAAAAGGGCCTGTTTCTAAGCAACCGAAATTAGTGACGATTTTATGTTACGGAAGTGAGTGACGTTTTTTGAGTGATGGAAATCGGTTACGATTTTAGGTCAAGTATTCATTTAACTCTAGCATATTCGGGACCCATTTAACCCATCGGGACCAAGTTACGTGCATGTACTGAGAGGCTCCCACATCCTACAGCAGGGCCCCTAGACTGGAATAGATGGTGAGCCCCCAAACCAGCTTTTCGGGGGCCCTCTGTGGTTAATTTATAGTGTGAAAAATCAAAAAGTGATACGAATCGTTCCGGCCCCTGTCAGCCCTGCCCTTGTGGGGGAAGGGGGGGGGGTCATGCTGAGAGGTATGTATATGTATCATATACATATAACACCAGTGCTCCCAACACACAGGGTCGGGGTACCCGGGGGGATTGCACATATACCTTAATGGGGAAGTTAAAAGGTTTGATTTCCAGGGCCCTTGATGGATCTCGTTGTTTTCTTGCTGCTTTAACATTGAAAAATTTGCGATAGCGGAAGCTCAAGCTATATCCAGTCTGGGGACCCCATAAAATTTGCGAATTCGGTCACGGGTAATTGAGGGGGGGGGGGCTGGAATTTATTCGTTGGTAAAATGAATACAAATGAACATTTGCCGTGGCACTCACAGGGGGGGTGTCGGATATTGGGTCCCTGCTGCTGAATGGGGGCCCTGGATTTCATTCATTGTAAAATTGATAAAAATTTAAAATTTTCGTAGCTCCTCACCGGGGAGATGTCCGACAAGTCTCCAGGTCGGGGCCCCATGGAAATGTTGACAGGTTTCATTTTGGGTGTCCCTTGATGAATCTCATTGATTTTTGTTGTTTAACAATGTAAAATTTGCAACACATCGGTAGCCCGAGATAAATCCAGTCTGGGGCCCCACTAAAATTCAGCGAATTGGAGTCTGGGGACCCCCATGGGCAAGTTTTCTGGGGGTACTTGATGAATCACATTTGTTTTTTGTTGTTTTCTTATTATAAAATTCGCTTCTTCAGTAAGCTGGTGCTTTCACATGTCCCTTTCCATAGTACGCTGATGAAGTGGGACGAAATAAACAAGATATGTTGTGATGAGAAAAGGGGGGTGGGGGTTGGTTGCCAAAGGCGACAGGGGGGGGGGGGCAGAGCCCCCTAGTATATATATATATTTGTATGTATATATACCATTTTTAGTGTATTTTCCAAAGCCCCCCCCCCCTCCCTCGAATGACGGCCCCGTATTTGTCAACACGTTGATGGATTAGCAGGGGTTCTCAAACTGTGCGCGCCAACCTTTGTCAGGGGTGCAGTTTCGCAGTGGTCTCGACAAAGGTTTTTCAAAGAAATGCTTTTCTTACAACTGCTCTTCACATAGACGTACGCAGAATTTTCTCGGGGGGTGGGGGTTCAGATTTGTTTTTCCTTCTGGGGGGGGGGGGGGGTTTACGTTTTTTCCGGCAAAATAACACTATAATCTTGGCTTAAGGGGGGGAGTGTTAGAACCCCAAATCCCCCCTTTGCGTACGCCAATGGCTCTTCATAAGAGAAATGGGCAGCGCGGGTGGAAAATGTTTGAGATTGAGAACCCGTTTTTTAGGAAAACGGATAAACACCGTGATGATTGCTCATCGCTTACTAACATTGTCGAAACACGGTTTCTGTTTTTTTCTCTTTTATTTTATTGTATTGAATATCTGTTATTTCCGTGGATTTGAATTGGAATGCCGTGAGTTATGAAAGAGACACGAGCTTTTTTCTGATACAAATAATGAACATCTCACACGCAATACATATTTCTGTATTTCTTAAAAAATCGAAACCAGTTGATTGCAGCATCCGTGCGTTCATTGAAATTGGTTATGCACAGAACATGGCGGTTATAAGCAGTGCCGTCGTAAGGCATGAGCCCACCAGGGCAAGGACCGTGGGACCTAAAGATAAAAAAGGCTTCACAAAAGTGAGATGTGGTTGAGATTTTCGGGAATTTGCCTTGTAGGGCCTCAGAAAAATCCTTTGGCCCTTGGGCCCATGATGCTCTTAAGACGGCCCTGCATATAGGAGGAATCTGTAATTCTGGGATTTCATAAATAATGGATCCACACTGATAATTTGTGCTTAACGACCACGTATACATTTATCGCTAATAACAATCATTTTCATAATGATACGGTGGCCATAAAAAAATTACGGTTTCATCATCGAGGGGTGTATGGATAACTTCTCACTTCATCTCATTAACGGTGATATTTTGTTTAGAAAGTATCGAAATTATCTTCTGCGGATTATAGGCATGTATTTTTATTCAGTGTCTAACTAATTCTGTTGTCTCTATCTTGATTGAAGTGTAATTATTTAAATCGTTATGCAATAATATTATAATATAATAACATTATGCAATAATATTATAATATAATAACATTATGCAATAATATTATAATATAATAACATTATGCAATAATATTATAATATAATAACATTATGCAATAATATTATAATATAATAACATTATGCAATAATATTATAATATAATAACATTATGCAATAATAATATTCGAAACAACGGTTTGATACAAGAAGTCATTAAAAACATACTATATAAACAGGACTTGTAGTCTTTTGAGGATTAATGGGTTTATTGCAGCGCTTCTCAACCTTTTTTGACCCACGGAGCCCTTTTCCGGTATGTAATTTCTATGGCGGAGCCCCAGACGCCTATTTTTTGTATTTATTCATCAAAGTTTCTGACTTATTTTTATTATTCAAAAATATTAATTATTTTTTTCAAATTTACTGTTTCTTTTTATTTATTTTCCTGGAGTGGCCACGGAGCCCCTGGGATTTCACACGGGGGCCATAAGGGCTCTACGGAGCACTGGTTGAGAACCGCTGGTTTATTGGAATCCTCCAATATTGCCAAACTGATTGATTTGGCATGAACAGGCTGGTAGGGTTACTAGTTGGCGAGATGTCACTTTTCCCGCTCAAAGGCTTCTCTTCTTTACCCTTCGGAACGCCTGCGGTCATTTTTGCTCTCTCCGCCTCGTCAGTATGTGAGGGGACATCGAGATAAGCATCGATGTATTTTCTCTTTTGAAATCGCTCTCTTTGTCGTCTCCCCAGCATGTGTTCGGCCTTAGCGTACCAACCTCTCGATGAGAATGAAAACAATCCTGCCGTTTGGAATCGGCAATAAATTCGAGATCCCGATCTAATTAGCCCTCCGTGTGCAGAAAATGTCCGTGGTGCGACAAAAATGATCAAGGAATCGATTCCGACTTGCGTTAGCAGACTCATCGATATATGTAAAATTGATTTTATGTCTGTGTGTATGTTCTCTATACAAATCTACAATTTTAGACCGATCGTCGCCAAAATTTGCATATATACCAAATGGGACCCGACTTGAACGATAGGCTACGTTAAAATTTCGTCAGAGCAGATCAAATGCCCCAAATGGGCAAAAAAACTGTCATTCAACAATGGTTTTTGGGCTTCAACAATCATTTTCGAAGCGTTTACTTTGGTTACCGTGGCAATGCGTTTCAGACGTGTATATGCCTTTACAATGGTTTGTAACTTCTTTAACGTTGCCAGTGTGTGTATGTATAATAGTTTATGCCAATATAATGTGTGTGTGTGTGTGTGTGTGTGTGTGGTTTGCAACTTTTTCAATCCTCCCAGTCATGAGGCTTTTTGAATAGACGTCAGAATCATCATCAGCATCGCTTTGAGGGACAATCAAAGGATGATCACTCCATAGAAATCAGTGTCGAAATTGCCGATTTTGCTGTAGAAATGCGGAAATTTAGTGGTGGGGGTTTTCTGCCACATGAATAAGTTTAAAACTTGTATGGAATTCTCGATTTTTTAAACATTGAGTTCGCTTAAATATATATACGAAGCCCAGGAGATTAAATACGAAGTAATTAGCTTGATCTACTGTTGAGTTGGATATCCAGGCAATATAACATTGATTTCAACTTTTTATTTATATCTTCTCAAGCATGAAAATTAATATCTCCATATTGTCTTTTGATATTCAACTGCATGAATTCATATAGTTTAGGTTGCTTTAAAATTAATTATGGGCCCATAAAATGTACATCGAAAAAATTCTACAGCTTTAATTAAGCATTTTTTGAAGCAGAAACAGGTAGAGATGGATAACTTGAAGTTCAAAAGTAGGGATCGAAATACCTAGCGCCCCTTAAAAAAAGGGAAAAAAATATATATTCATTTCTACGTTTCTTTAAATCTAGATTTGTTTCTTTCATGAGTCGCGCAGGACGTCACCATATTGCTTAATTTAGACACGGTTTGCATGTCCCTCAAAGAAAGAGGGAGGTATCACGTGATCCAAAAAGCCTCATTGAAGAAAACCCGAACAGCGCCGGGTATTATAGCTGTGCCCGAGTGACATGGTGGTAAGATGCTCGTCTACCATCGTGAAGGTTGTTGTCAGGGTCCCGGGTTCGAACCCAAGGGGGGATATAGATAAGATATTTTCCCTAACGAACTCGAGGCGACCACCGATAGACAGCGCCATATTGGTTAACTTAGACACGGTTTGCATGTCTCTCAAACAAATAGGTATCACGTGATCCAAAAAGTCTCATTAAAGAAAACCCGGGCAGCGCCGGGTATTATAGCTAGTTTACGTATAATTGGCATTTCTAAAAAGAAAAGTACGCGAGCGTCATGTTGTCTAAATCCCGACGACACAAATAAGAATGGACGTCAAGTGCTCAACGAAGTGTGGATTGGCCGTATCCTTGAATGTCACCAAAAAATAAAATAAATTCGCACAATGTCCAACAACGAGAGAGAAATTTGAAGGAAGAATGGACCCCCGAAAAAGAAAAAAAAAAACAATCAATCAATCTCCCTTAAGATGACGTATCGAACCAGACACGACGATCCCAGATCGATCGATCGGACAGCATTACGGATAGACCGAAATAAAAACAAAAATCAACAGTTAAGAACGATCGAAAACAACAGCCGCTAAAAAGAAGAAATCGAGTTTGGGAAACTCTTTGGGAACAGAGTCGAAGCCCCCGTGCGTGTAGTCCTATTGTTTCGGCGAACAAAAAACAAGGGCGTGAGCACCTCGAAACCTTCTGACACACATTTCACCCCAATCTCAGTCGGGTTCTTTCTTCCAAATAAAAACGGCACCCAGTTAAAAATAATAAGATGTTTTCTCCCGCGAAATCGTCTCTTTTTCTAGATGAGATCGTTGTATTTGCCATTAAACCCTTCGCTTGCCGGCTATAGGCAAGAAATTCGGATAATCTCTATTTGACGAATCGGCGATAAATATGGTAACCTTGCCCTAACCTAACTGCACGTTAGAAAAGGGGAAAAGGAGGGAAAAATACAAATGAAAGAAAAACAGCGTAATAAATAAGGTACGAAGTAGATTTCTTTTCTTTCTTTTTTTTTTTTTTTTGTCCTCACCCTAATTGTTTTCTTTCGCTCTTATATGTATATACAAAATAAAATGAATAAATAAATAAATTTTATTGATTTTACCAGTAGGTCCTTCAATGAGTGACAATTCGTTGTTGCTACTTTTTACACTCACCCTACTTAGAAATAAAAATCACTACTAGGAGTATAGAAATAAACGTAGGGTTGCAGCAAAGCTTTGCGATGATGAGGAGAAAGAAAGAAGAAAACAGAGAGAACTTGTTTGAATTTATTCCACTGGCGTATGAACGCAATATTACGTCCTCGATCGTCAAGTGGTTAAATAGACAGTGGGTAATAATGATATGGGTATTGATGATTCTGTTTAGGCAGTGGTTCTCAAAGTGTGCGTCGCGGCTCTTTGGGGGTTTAAGGGGAGCTGTGAATATTGATATGTGCCGTTTCGACGATTTGAAACAATTTTTGTTACACCAGTGTTATTCAAACACGCTGGTCTGTGAACATATTTTCTTTTCACTGACTTTACCTTTTGCCGGTCCGTAAATAATTTCTCCCGTTCATTTTTTGCACACAGGTAGGGAAATTATTTCTCCCATTTATTTATTTATTTTGCTGGTCCCCAAACTTATTTCTTCTGTGTTTACGATAATAACTGAAAGCAGGGAACAATCCACTAGTGATTCGGAAGTAGAATCTGAAACAGATGCAGATTCAACATAGAGGGGCGCACTTAGGCTCCTAAACCATAATATTTTAGTAGTACACCCTGTATAAATTATGAATGTTTTTGTATATACAATTTCATAGTATGATGGTGGTTTAGTAGTTTGAATATTTGTATGAGCTCATTATGGCATTTTTTCCAATATATGTGTCGTGCATAGTAATGTTTATGTGTATCAACAATTATATAAAAAGGGAAATTTATATTATGTAAATAGCGTATATTATATAAATATATTATGTGAATATATGTGTGGGTAATTCAAATGTGATCGCTGCCACCCAGCACAAAATCCGAGATGAAAGGGCGTTTTTTTGGGGGGGGAGGGGGAAATTTTTTAAATAAGTTGTGAGGGGGGGCATGACCCCCCCCCCCAAGGGTAGGGCTGACAAGGCTCCAGCTTGGGGGGCCCGGAAGCTTCCGTTGTCGAGGTATGACTCAAGCGTGATGTCACGTGAATTTTCACTGTGGTAAATTTTGGGGGTTTTAGTCTACGCTGCCGCCCCTTACAGCCTGCCGCCTGCGTGCGCCGCACCCCCCTTGTACCCTCGCTCAAGCCGCCCCTGGTAGCCAAAAATAATTGTCTAAGCAAGTGGAGTTCCCATTTATAGCCAAAAAAGAATGTCAAAGGCAGTTGCCACAAAAACCAAAAAAAAATATCCCCAAAGTCGAATGAAATTTTAATTTATAGCCAAAACATTTATTGTCAAAAACAAATAGAGTTGCTATTTCTAGCCAAAAAATTGCCAAAGGCAAGTAAATTTGATAATTATAGCGAAATTCACGAAATTTGAAAAATCGCATACTATTGCTAGAATTGCTGAGAAAAATCGCCAATATCGTGAAATAATTAATTATAGCCGTATGTGTTATAGAGCTATAATTAATTACGATAGTCATAATTGCCATAATATAATCGATGATTCATTAAAATGATATTAATACTTGATTTCTCGGTAAAGAATGAGAAATCGAGCAAGTCTAGGTATGACTCAAGCGTGTATTGTCACGAGAATTTCCACTGCGGTAAATTCTGGGGGGTTTTAGTCCACGCTGCCGCCCTTACAACCTGCCTCCTGTGTGCGCCGCACCCCCTTGCACCCTCGCATAAGCCGCCCCTAGCTCTCTTCTGCGTCCGAAACGTTCGTACGGGCTTCAGCCGGTGATTCACAGCTGAGGTAAAACAATTCCACCGACAGTGCTTTAGCGCGACCAATATCAAAAATATATGCAGTCAAACCTCGTTAATGAGTCACTCTTGGGAGAGCAAAAATATGACCTAGTAGGCGGAGTGACTCGTTAAACGGAGTAAGCCATAGCTGTGCCAATTCCTGCCTCAGGATAATTGGAACGTCCAAAAAGTGACCCGGTGAGCGGAGTGACGTGTTAATCGGGTGACGCACTAACGAGGTTTGACTGTATATATATCAATGGGAACCTAATGCAAGCGGGAAAATTCAGAAAATCCGAACACAAAAAAATTCAGAAATCAGCTGAGTGATCAACCAAGGGCTTTCATGCGATTCATCATTATATGACTTAGGCCGGCATTACCCTATAAAAGTTTGGTAAAAGTACTTTTATAAAACTTGAAAAATTCAACCAATAGGCGGATGAGTGAAGTTCACTCGAATGTAACAGATTTGCTTATTCGCGTCGCATATATTTCAAGGTTTATAAACGAATTTTTATCAAACTTTTATAGTGTAATACCGGCCCTAGAGGGTGCGTCGCAATGAATTTATCAAAGACAAATTTTGCATTCATAGCCTTCAAATAACATTGAAATTAACAGAAATTGATTATAATAGCATATAATTCTTCCGAAATTTCAATTAAAAATTTTTTTTGAATTAAAAAAATAAGTTTTTGATGGTCGGGGGGGGGGGCGCGGCACGAGCCTCCCTATGCTCTCCCCCCCCCCTCCGCCCATCTGTGTAAGTCTCCTCCAATCCCAACAATGCGTTAGGATTCAGAGGGACACAGCTGATGACGAAATTTTGTTGACGGGGGATCAAAAATGGCTAAAAATTTGTTTACGTAATACTTGAACGGCCCCCAACTCATAATAACTTACTTTTTGCATAATTTAGCTCGAATAAAAATTCATGTATTTTGTCGTGTGAATGTCATTGAATTACTTCACATGATTACGTGCATTGCCGTAATGTCGGCAAGGCAAGAATCCCAAAAATCGGACACATACTTGTATGGAAGAGTGCATGAATGTGTCTTTTTTTGGGGGGGGGGGTCATTCAAGTATTACGGGGAGGGGGAGAGGGGGTTTCGGATTTGCTGACTTTTGATGACGGGGGGGGGGGGTTTCAAGGTTGCTTACGTCATCAACCACCCATTTTTGAAGATATAAAATATTCTAAGCTGCTGACGAAATTTTGCTGACAGAGGGGAGGGGGCAGTGTTTTGCTGACTTTTGGTGACGGCGGGGGGGGGGTCAAAAAATGGCTGAAAATCTGCTTACATAATACTTGAATGGCCCCTTTACAAATTTCTGTCGCTATGGATTTACCACAAAGTCCCCAAAGGGCCACCGCTCAAAAATGGTTCGGAGGTAGAAGAAAGACGCGTAATTCGAAAGCAAATATAGAAGAATACAGTTAGTTCCTCTCGGCAAAGCCACCTGGCGGGAATGATAATGATATGTAAATTAATTTTTGCAAGAAGGCCAAGAACTTTCGAATTTCTTTTTGCTTCTTTTTTAATTTGACGGAAAGAGTTTTGTGTTCACAATTACTCAACCCCAGCCGCCATGTTCAAATAAAGAAAACAAAAAAGGCAACACAGATTGTGTTATGTATGTCTACATGCCTGATACAAGGACGCCATTTTGGGCCCCGTGGGCAACTGAAATTCAGGTCAAACTCGGTTGCGATTTAAATACACGAGAGAATGCTTATCTCTATTTTTTCCATGTATTGTAGGTACATTTGAATTGAATCTATTAGATTGAAAGCGTTTTGATCAGGGCGCCTCCTCCTCCTCCTCTTTTACGCGGGTCCCAAGGGGTTTGACATCTTTGACCGACCTATACCAGCCGCGCCGGCGAAGTGATTTTGTGCGGCCCGCAACAAATTAAAAGTACCGTAAAAAGATTAATTATTTGTGGTCATTATTTGAACTATCTGTTCCACAACAGCGAGAATTTCTCGATTAACAAACTGCTTGCAAACTTCTAGTGATAAGAACCGTGAGACACCCAGGCTCTGTGGCACTCGGGGATATAAGCACGTTGTCCCTGCGGACTCGGGTGCCTCCGGGCAACCTAACCATTTTTTCAGTTATACAATATATTTCTAGTGGTGACAGCAATTTAATGACAAATTAATTCAATCAATAATGGTGCGGCTTATACAGCGAAGTTGCATCACTGGCGCGGCCCGCGACGCTACAAATGGTCATTACGTTGGCCAGCGACGTTGGTTTAGACTGGATTAGCATATACCATTTTTTCAATGTAAACTTCTCACTAGAATGTTTTGTGTTGCTGAGTTATACTGTGAATTTTAATAATATGTACTACAATTTTTTTGTTTTGAATTTGAATTTGTCATATACTGATTTTTTACGAAAATATGTAATCTTCTAGTTCGTGATAGCATGCGTATTGCAGTGCATATAGAATATATGTTAATATCTAACACTGTAAGTTATAATGCGTAAAATCGACTGAAATATAACTTGCATCACAGTTTTCTTCGATCTCGTGGAAAGTTGGGTGATTGACGGACTGATTTGCTTTTGTGTATTTCAGCTGACCTGGATGTGTATAGGTTTTCTTTTTTTATGTTGAAAGATCAAATGATTGTCGGACTCATATGATGATACGTGAATGTATATCTACAGTGTGATAATTTTACAATGTGAAATATAATACTTAAGTGCAGTAATTTTTATAAACCCCAGGGACACTAAATTGCTGCTCGCGAGTTGTTAATGGTTGCTCCCTGGGCCATTCAAGTATTACGTCAGCAGATTTTCCGCCATTTTTGACCCCTCCCCCCTGGTCAGCGAAAGTCAGCAAAACACTGACTCCCCCTCTTGTCAGCAAAATTTCGTCAGCAGCTTAGAATATTTCATATCTTCAAAAAGGGTGGTTGATGACGTAAGCAACTTTCAAACCCTCCTTCCCCTCTTGCCATCAAAAGTTCAAAAGTCAGCAAATCCGAAACCCCCTCTCCCTCGATGCTGATGCAATACTTGAATGACCCCTTAAGATGTAAAGTTGATGATGATGATGTTTTTTTTGTGTGTGGGAAAATAAATGCTCCCTTCGGGGAACCCCGTATGGCGAACTATGTTTGCCGGGTCGGGGGTTAGTATCTCTTATGTTGGCCAGCGAACAGAAAGAAGTTGGCCACCCCTGCCCTACACCAAAATTTCTCACGGGTAAAAAAAAAACTTCAAACGAATGAATAATCATCATCTTGATATCAGGGCTGGAGTCTAAACCCCCCCCCCTTCCCCCACTACATAAGGGGCACTGGGATTTGAGCGTGGACATTCATGTTACAGTTCCGATCCAAATTCAATGCTGGATGAGGGACGAATATTCTAAACCAAAAAAGGGGGGGATGGGTTTTTTATACTTGTTGTGGCCCTTCGTAGATTTTAAATACCTCACGACATCACTTTTCGATCTCAAATCACTTTCAGGGCATAATTCAGATGTCCTCTCCACTTGTTAATACAAGATTCCTCGAAATACTGGTTAATTTTGGAGATGATGGATTACAAGGAAGAAAATTCATCTCTGCCCCCCTCCCCTCAGAGTCCGGTCCCTGGTATGTCAAATTTTCTTCCTTGTAATCATCATCTCTAAATTAACCAGTTATTCGAGGACTCTTGTATTCACTCAGTTATGTGAATACAAGACTTTTACTCTCTCAAAATATCTTGCTTTTACCCTACAAAATATCTTGAGACATCCTTAGCGTATCTCGATTGTGTTCACCAAGAATATCTCGCGGCACTTTTTGGCTGATATCAATTCTGTCCCCAAAATTATTTTGTCGCACCCTTGAACAAGCTGAATTGTGTCCCGAAAAAAATCTTGCAGCACTCTCAATTGAGTTCAATTCTGTCCCCAAAATCATTTTGTGACACTTTGAAATAATTGAGAATTGTATCTTGTGAAAAATATCTCGTCGAACTCTTGGCCAAATTCAATTCTCTGTCCCCAAAGTTACTTTTTTCACACATTGAACAAGCTTTTAAATCGTGTCCCAAAAGAAAGAAACTCGCAGCACTATCGACTACTATTCCAACCTATCACCAAGTCCAGCCATATATCGCTATATTGCAATTTACTGTCATAAATGAGTTGAGTTGGAAATGAAGGTGCCATCTACCGGTGGTTATCTCAAGCTCGTTAGGGGAAAATTTACCTTAGGGGCCGTTCAAGTATTACGTAAGCAGATTTTCAGCCATTTTTGATCCACTCCCCCCTTGTCAGCAAAACACTGACCCCCACTCTCCCTGTCAGCGGCTTAGAATATTTCATATCCTCAAAAAGAGGTGGTTGATGAAGTAAACAACCTTTAACCCCCCCCCCACTTGTCATCAAAAGTCCGCAAATCCAAACCCTCCAGCCGATGCTGACGTAATACTTGAATGACCCCTTATCTATATCCTTCCCCGGGTTTGAGCCTGGGACAGTGACGATGGTGGACGAGCATCTTACCACCACGGCACTCGGGCAACACTACTGACCGCAAAATTGTTTTGTCGCAGCCTCGAAAAACTCTCCACAGATTTCAATTTCTTGCCACCCTCCCTCAATTACCTTATGACTCCCTTGAACATGCTGAAATGTGTTCATAAAAAATATCGAATCACTATTGGCCGAATTCAATTCTGTCCCCAAAATTGTTTGGTGACACCCTTGAAGAAGCTTTGAACCGTGTCCCGAAGAAAATTCTTTTACCAACGCATCTGTCGCGGCACGTTACAGCACCGCTACCGAGGAAAGGTGCTGCGAGAGAGATATGCCAAAAAATTCCAATCTCATATCCCGCCGCATACGTTATTACGGATTAGGCGTTCGAGCCGCCATTGACAGTTGCAATCCCATGACCTCGAGTGTTGCCGAAACAAATCAAACCTAAACACTTCTCAACATCCCACGGCACGTTGTTAATCGATTCCGTTATCGATGAATCGTCAGTTCAAATTAATCCGAGGGTAACTTCTAATCAATTGAACTGCCGATTATAAGAAAAGGGAAAACTTGTTTACGGCTACCGGAGAAACCATTGAACACTCTAATAGGCGTCACCTTCACGTGCACTGCGTTGGCCGCCATGATGAATTGCTGATAGGAAATTACATCTCGCGTGGGATTTCTTTTTGGAAGAAGAAGAAGAGAGGCCATCGTCGGCTATTGAACAGAAATCGATGAATGAGGTGCCGCTGATGGCTCTTCTTTTTTTTAAAGAACAGATAAAAATAATTATCGTTATTATTAGGGAAGTAATCAGAGGGCGCTCCTGAGGTCACGTCACGCCCCCTTCCCAATCACCATTACGAGTTGGCGATTTCTCAGCGATAAGTAGCTATTGACCTCCCTTCAAGTTTTATTGCACAATCGTTTATTTTCTGAAGTGATGATCGGACTTGTGCTGGACAGAATGACGTCACGAGACAAGCAACGCACGTCAAATGATTACACCTGTTGTGGTCCACACCATGTGGATTCGCTTGACAGGGGACCAGAGGTGCGCACGAAGCCCCGACTTCTAAGGAGCCCCGAAAAACCCAAACGTCACACTTTTTTCTAATTTAAAGGGGCCCCAATATTTTATTTTGCGCCCGGGGCCTCGATCGACTTTCATCCGTCACAGCCGGGGGCTCTTCTTCTTTTCTGCTCGTGCTAGTTTGGTCTACGTCTACATTTGTTTCCCCCATTAGCACTTTCTGGAGGACCTCTTGATCAAACACCGAGGGACCAAGCGTCCTTCCTGGGTTATGCCATGCCCGCACGCTATATTTTCACGCTAACTTCTGCTCAGTTCTGAAACACATCCCGCACACCCTTTAGAAAACCTCTTGAAAACACGCAGGAGGTCTTCGGACTACGTTTTGAAAAGGGTCTGTACTACTTCTGTTTGCCGTCAGGCTTTCGCGCATGAGGTTCTATCGTTAAAAGAGCAAAGGCTCAATGTCATCACCATGGCGTATGCAGTCCCTACACGAACTCATGTGAATCTATTTTACGAGACGTGATTGAGCTCGATCAATTGTGACACGAAATATTTTGCAGTACACAATTGAGCTCGCTCAAGGGCGCCGCGAGATATTTTGCGGGACACAAGTCAAGATGCCGCGTGACATAGTCGAGCTTTGTCAAGAGTGCCGCAAGATATTCAATGTGACACAATTTTTAACTCAATTAATTGCAACACGAAATATTTTGTCGTACACAATTGAGTTCGGACAATTGCGACTCGAAATATTTTGCAGGACACAATTGAGCTCTGTGGAGGATGCCGCGAGATATTTAGCAGCATCCAATAGAGCTTTGCCAAGAGTGTCGTGAGCTTTGTCAAGATGTCGCGTGACACAATTGAGCTCGGTCAAGGGCTTCGCGAGATATTTGGGTAGGGGGAACACTATTGAGCTTTGTCAAGAGTGCCGCAAGATGTTCCATGTGGCACAATTTTGAACTCGATCAATTGTAACACGAAATATTTTGCTGTAGATAATTGAGTTCGAACAATTGAGACTCGAAATATTTTGCAGGACACAATTGAGCTCTGTGAAGGATGCCGCGAGATATTTAGCAGCATCCAATAGAGCTTTGTCAAGAGCGTCGTGAGCTTTGTCAAGATGCCGCGTGACATAGTCGAGCTTTGTCAAGAGTGCCGCAAGATATTCAATGTGACACAATTTTTAACTCAATTAATTGCAACACGAAATATTTTGTCGTACACAATTGAGTTCGGACAATTGCGACTCGAAATATTTTGCAGGACACAATTGAGCTCTGTGGAGGATGCCGCGAGATATTTAGCAGCATCCAATAGAGCTTTGCCAAGAGTGTCGTGAGCTTTGTCAAGATGTCGCGTGACACAATTGAGCTCGGTCAAGGGCTTCGCGAGATATTTGGGTAGGGGGAACACTATTGAGCTTTGTCAAGAGTGCCGCAAGATGTTCCATGTGACACAATTTTGAACTCTACCAATTGTAACACGAAATATTTTGCCGTAGACAATTGAGTTCGCATAGTTGCAACTTGAAATATTTTGCAGGACACAATTGAGCTCTGTGAAGGAGGCCGCGAGGTATTTAACAGGGCCCAATAGAGGTTTGTCAAGAGTGTTGTGAGGTATGCCGCGTGACACCACTCAGCTCGGTCAAGGACGTGGCGAGATATATTTTGAGTGACAAAATCGAGGTCTGAAAAGGATGCCGCGAGATGTTTTCCAGGACACGATTTAGCTTCGTCAATAGTGCCGCGAGATATTCCGCTTGCGACAATCGAGCTTTACCCAGGGTGCCCCGAAATATTTTGGAAGACGCAGTTGGGCTCTGAAAAGGACGACGCGAGATATTTTCTCAGGACCACAATGGAGCTTTAACAAAAGTGCCGCGAGATATTCGGATAATATGGTGAAAATTCGATGGGTATTTTGCGATACAAATCAAATGTAGGCTGTATTTCGCAAGAATAGGCTAGTTTTCTCTCCCTCAGTTCCTTTTTAATGAAACTCGTTAATGAAATCAGGAATTTAATGAGCTGACCTCTGCTAAAATTTAACACATCATGACTTAATGAAAATCAAACCGGAATTAATTTGAAATTTTACAAAGAACGGAGAAAAATGAAAAAAAAAAAATTATTCTTCACGAGACAAGTAGACGCGCTATTCACTCATCATTTAGACCCTCATTTATGCAAATCTGTGATCATTATTATCCATCAGACGCGACCAATTGATTCGTTGTGCGCAGTCGAGGAATCGATTACACTGCGTTTAATGTTGAAAACGTGATCAGATATGGAATCACGAGCAGTGAAAGTCGCCGGCGAGGCGCGTCACGAAAAGCGCCCTCTAGTTTGCACCTATTCGTGCGTATTTCCACGGTCGAATCTAATGCTTATGTCGTTGTAATGCGCGTGTGCGTTCCGTAAAAGAGGATTTGATCCCGTAGTGGACAGGTCATTTGATTGGCGATTCCCCTCATTCAATGAACGGATGAGGTCGTATAACATCCTTAGTCCATCACCGTAATTCGCCATCTGGCGCAGAACTTTATAAGAAAAATGATAAACCTCTTTAACCTTTTATAAGCGGTTTTTTAAACTTTCTCAACTCTTGATACGCGTCACATTGTAAATAAAAGCGTGTCAAAAACCCGAGAAATTTCAGGGTTTGACGAGATATCTCGAGATTTCTGTAAGGCCGTCATTACACTATTAAAGTTTGATAAAAAAGTTCGTTTATATAACGAAAAATTCAACCAATAGGCGGATCAGCTAAGTTCGCTCGAATGTAACAGATGTGCTTATTGGTGAGATTTTTCAAGTTTTATAAAATAATTTTTATCAAACTTTTATAGTGTAATACCGGCCTAAGGGTTAAGAATATCTTGCGTACAAATATGCTCACTCCTCTGATGCATAGACGAATGTTTTTTAGCGATATTGGGAGGATGGACTTTCTGTTTGGTGTCATTGGCGGATTTCTGCATAACCAAGTGTGACATTTTCCCAGGGCATCCATAATTCACGGGTCCTTAAACGTAAAAACACATTCCCTGACTAACTGAACATCTTCAACCCCCTTTCGGTGGGGAGAAGGGGCGCTTCTTTCTGCCCCACCCAGGGTCCCCTCGATTATATCGGATCACCGTTTGTTTTTTGTTGGTTCCAATCATTCATTCAACCACAAGCATAAATGCTATTCTTTTCCGAAGATCGGTCCAATCCTCCGCCAATGATACAGTCCGCCAAGCATCCGTGACAAACAAACAAAAAAAGAAAAACAAGATGGCCGACCGATTACCATAACAGCTGAATATTGGCGTATGGTGACGCACATTGTTGGCATTGACTAATAGACAATCGCTGTTTAGCGACAATGGTGGTTTGACACTCACTGTTTGGTAACATTGGCTGATAAATTCTCGCTTATAAGGTACCTCTTCGTCGAGACAGAGTGGCGAGCCATATGTTCTGGATAGGAGGAGGCTGACAAAATCCTCGCTTTTCCATGGTATCAGCGTATTGACACCAAATGTTTGGCAATATTGAGAAATAGACTTTCGTTTGTTTTTGTGACATTGGTGGATAGACTGTCGCTGATTGGTAACATAAGATGGATATTCATTCGTAATTTGCTGATTCTGATGCATAGACACGCGTTTTTTGGCGATACTGGGAGGATGGACTCTTGCTGTTTGATGGCGTTGGTGGATTCCTGCCAAATAAGTGTGACATTTTCCCATAGTTTCGGAGCCCCCCAAACGTCAACAATGCATATTCACTGACGAACTGAACATCTTCAGTTCTTGCTTTCTATTCCACCCGTGGGGAGATTCCAATATATGCCATCGGTAACACTGACAACCCATTTATCCCTCTTATTTTCTATATCCGTTCCCTTTGATTCGTTCACAACAACAACAACAAAAATAAATCCGATTCTTCTCTGAAGGTCGATCCGATCCTCCGCCAATGACACAGTCTGCCAAGCATCCGTGACTAACAAACAAACATAAAAAACAAAAAAACAAGATGGACGACCGATTATATAACGGCGGAATGTGAACGTTATTTTGATTAGGCATTTATAAAAGGAAAAACAAACGCGGATCACAGGAAAAAAAAACAAAATTCTAGCCGGATTAATCGTCCGAATAAAAGCGCCTCCGGGTGGAAGGATTATTGTTAGGATCGCATCGAGCAAAATGGCACAGTTTATGGTCTCGTATTGTAATCCATGATCCCGCTTGATCCGCTAAAGATCCGTGAGATATTCGTGGTGCTGAAGAGGGGCCTGTCTTAATTAACGTGAAGATCAAATCGAAAGATATCAAGGCCATAATAAGGATGAGGACTCGATATGTGCTCTCGAGCACCTGATAGGGGCCGTTCAAGTATTACGTAAGCAAACTTTTAGCCATTTTTGACCCCCTCCGCCCCCCCGTCAGCAAAATCACGTCATCAGCTCTGCCCCTCTGAATCCTAACGCATATTGGTGGGATCAGAGACGTACACGAGTTTTTCGAGTTTTGCAAAAACACTTTACATAACATTTATAGTGCAATCCTGGCCTAAGGCTGGTATTACACTATAAAAGTTTGATAAAAGTCCTTTTATAAACTTGAATAATCTAACCAATAAGTTTATCGGTTATGTTCGAGAAAATGCAACCGATAGCCTTTTATTGGTTGAATTTTTCAAGTTTTATAAATGAAATTTTATGAAACTTTTATAGTGTAATACCAGCCTTATAGGCCGGGATTACATTATAAAAGTGTAATAAAAGCACTTTTATAAAATTTGAAAAATGCCACCAATAAGATTATTGGTCACATTCTAGAAAATTCAATCGATGATTTTACTGGTAGCAAGTTCTATAAAAGAACTTTTATCAATTTTTTATTGTGTAATCCCGGCCTAGAGATACCCTTTCGCCTCGTCTCATTTTTATAAATCGACCTTCACGGAAAACAACCGCGTCGAATTATTCAGAGAGGCCCCCTCAGAAATGATGCCTAGCTGAAATATGCAAATTAGGTAAGTGGCGCGAAAAAATGGGAGTGGCCTTATCATTTTTCCATTTGCATGGTAAGGGGTCATTCAAGTATTACGTCAGCATCGATGTAGGGAGTTTCCCGATTTGCTGGCTTTATGACGAGGGGGGAACGGGGGGGGGGGGGGTTTGGATGATGCTTACGTCATCAGCCACCCTTTATGAAAATATGAAATATTCTCAATGGCATCTTACTCGGTGCGTCAAAAAGGAGGGAAAAACACCTTTCCCTAGTTTGTGGGCACCTGAACTAACATTCCCTCTATTGATAAGCCCCCTACAGAACCACTTTAGTTATCTCTGAATCGCACTGGGGTCGCTCATGTACTCCACAACTGTGCCACATGTCACTTAAGGGATCTCTAAATGTGCCACGGAAGCTTAAGTGCTCTAGAAATGCGCCGCGCGTCACTTAAGCGATCTCTAAATGTGCCGCTTAGTTCATTTTTACAAAATTTGGTTTGGGGGCCACATCAGATAATCTGAGGCTACATTTGGTCCGAGGACCAAAGGTTGACCATATATGACTTAGAGCATAGTTTCCCTACCTTTTTTTGTCCCATCGCCCCCTTCTTCAGAAATTTTTTTCTCCCATCGCCCCCCCCAAAGCAATCTAACCCGTAGAATCCCATGTTATACCCGTAGTTTCTACCGCCCCGATGGAACATTCCATCGTCCCCCAGGGGGCGTTAACGCCCACGTTGGGAATCACTGACTTAGAGGGTAGGTCGCAATAAATTCCTTAAAAATAAATTTTGATAGCCTGGGGGGGGGGGGCAATGGGCCTCTCTATACCCCCCCGCGTACGTCTCTGATCCCACCAATATTCGTTAAGAGGTAGGGGGGAGTTCTGACGAAAATTTGCTGTCGGGGGGAAGGGGGTCAACGTCTTGCTGACTTTTGCTGACGGGGGGGGGGGGCAGGTCTGAAATGGCTAAAAATTTGCTGACGTAATACTTGAACGGCCCCTAATGATGTGCGAATTTTTTTTTTACCGAAGTCCCTCAGTAAAATGCCCCCGTACCTCTGGATATTGATAAAATTAGTATGAACAAGTAATTCCTATTTGAAGTTTAAAGGTCATGTTAAATATTACAACATGATGGGGTCCTTGATAATTTTCAAGATGAAGGCTATCGCGAACCGTGACCGTCAGTCATGTACATTATCATACAGGTACCATTATAATGCTTTCTTGAAAGCGAACAGTTATGTACGTGGAAAGAAACTTATCAATGATAAGCTGCTATTAAAGATGACAAGCCATGAAGGGAGTTTTAGATACAATCAAGAACATGACGGAACGGTTTTTCTTGCTGCGCCGCAATTAGATTTTCTGTAGGTCAGTTTTAGGACGGCCGTGGGGTCGTTCTGTCCAGGTTCCCACACCGTGTGAATCAGCATGCATTTACCATGCCTGCCTAATCCGTTTGTACACGTGAGTCGGACATCAGCTTTGTTTCGGGTCATTTCAACAGCTTGCCTTCGAGGGTTCCACGGTCTTGACAATGAATGGTCGAGCCTACGTAGAATCCATAGAAACCTTCTAAGAGTCAAAGCACCATCCGTTACTCGAGAGAATCACGGTGATCACTGAATCACCCAAAAAATTGTTTTTCGATTTTCATGACAACACCCCTGAAAAACAGCGTTTGTTTTATTCACGCAAGGAGGTCCGTGGAGCGCGAAAGGTTCAGAACCCCTGGTCAAGACCGAGGAGTTCTGGATAAATCGAATAATTCCTTTGTTTTTTTAAGCGGTGACTGAACAGTAAACGGATTCATAAAACGGATTCATTCATAAAGAATCCCGGTCAGTCGAAAGCCAGGCGTTCGGACCAACCACTAGAGAATAATGGTGAGTCCGTAGAAGTTTACTCTGCTTTTGATTACACTGGGTTACAATGAAATTTCCCGACATGAAACCATACAAATCCCGAATGATTTTGCCCTGCTGAACACGAATATCACCATGGAAAAGGTTTATTGGTTCTTGTTTTTGAAATATTTTCATGTAAAGTGTGAAAAAAAAAATTGCTTTATGAGCGGTATCTATGGACAGCAATGAAAGTGCGTTCGACATGAAAATACATGATTCTGAATGGGTTTTGACCTGCTGAACACGAATATCTCCATGGAGAAGTTCTATTTGTTTGATTTTTTTTGTGAGATATTACCATGCAAAATGTTAAAAAGTGCTTTACGAGCGGTGTCTGAGAACAATAATGGAATTTCTCGACATGAAACCATACAATTCCGAAGGATTTTGACCTGCTGAACACGGATATCACGTGAAAAAGTTCCACCGGCCTTCTTATCTGAGATATTACTATATTACGAATGAATGAACTATACTAACGTAGTTATATACTTGTGTTTCTATGCATTTTTGCTGTTGTTTTTACGTATTTGTGCTGTATTCGTATGTATTTAAGTTGTGGTTTTTATGTATATTAACAGTGTGTTCTTTATATATAGTTCCGAGGTTTCTTTTATATGTTTATGTTGTTGTTTTTTGCAAATTTATTATTTTTCTTGTATTTGTTTTGTACTACTATATTGTAATTGCATATTTAATACGTACAAAGAAACAGGAGCCAATCCGGATTTTTTTTTTTTATCGTTAGATTCGTGTTCAACACATCGAATTACATAGGAATTGACCGGTTTTTATTCAGGACGCAGAAAAATTGTCAAAATTTGTTGCGTATAGGCACGTCCACGACTATGAAAATAGCTTTCCACAGCATAGCTTTTTGCTTGAAATTATAATCTAGAGTCGGACTGACCCTTCACGGTCATCTTTCGCTGCCGGAGCCTATTACTCTGCGACGAAACATCGATAGTACAGTCGAGGCTCTACAACCGGAGGTTATTAAGCCTACTATGCCGCAAAGAAGTTAAGCAAGAGAAAAAAAGCGAGCTCCTGGTTTTAAGGCAAGTAGAGATAGACTTACTATGTTGTTTTGCGCAAATGCGAATGGGTACGTGATAAAGCCCACCATCATTTTCAAATCTTCGAATCCGCGAGCATTGAAGGGAAGGATAAGCCAAAGCTCCCAGTATTTTGGACGAACAATGGACTACGAAAACACTTTTCCTGGATTGGTTTAAACGGGTTTTCGTTCCGGAAGTCAGGAGGTACTGTACCTTGATAGTGAATACATTCTATTCTCAAAGTTCTTTTGATATTGGGTTGACCGAGGAGGAAGGAGTTAATGCAGTTGACTGATCCTGAAACTGAAGCAGCACCAGATGAAGAAGATCGAGATAAAGAAGTAAAAGTTCATCACAAGTAACATAGCGGAAGGGAATCGCAGGCTCAAATCAGCAATAGACTATTTTCATAACATAGATCCCTCTATTTTACGTTCTTCACATGTAGAAAAATTAGTAGAGGGAGCTGTTGTCAACATACTCCAACATACTTGATGGTATGAAGAAGAAGACACGGCAAACATAAAAATCACAACATTCTTTCAGAAAACATCGCCAACAATCGCTGCACCCTCTTTTACTATCCCTTCTACCTCTGCGCCACCCTGCGCTTTCTCATGATGTTCAATAAACGAGATACACAATAAAAAAAAAACCTATGGTTTCCGTTATTCGCGGATTTCCGTATTCGCGGTCACTCCCGGAACGTAACCCCCGCGAATACGGGGGGGGCTGACTGTATTTATATATCTAAGATTAACCAAACAAATTTTGTGACATAACAATTGCCAACACTTCTAGAGCAAATGAAACCAAACACTGGCTCGACTAACATCGTGAGACTTCTAACCGAAAGTCTCACTACTGCATCTTCGGCCTGTTGCTCGCAAGCACCACGGTCCTCCCCCTGAAGCGCCCTAAGGGCTCTGTGCCTGTGTCTAATTTCATGCTCGCGAGCACTTAATCAACGTCCCGATTAAACATCTTGTGCACATTGCATTCAAGGATTAAGATCATACTGATTTTTCGTGCATTTGTATCTCTAAACTTGCCGTAAGGGTGCTCTGGTGCTCTACTTTTGATGATGGGGTACTGGCAGTGCTCGTGACTAGGGAGAGGTTGAAGACGTCTGCGCTAGTACAATTAAAAATTAAGAATATTCTTGCCGAAAAAATTTTTAAATATCGGAAAGAACATGCTCTTTAATAAATTTCTGTTAATTTAAGGGGGTTGGTGCACGATCTTGGCTTCCTATGCTTTCCTACGGCAGAAATCTCCTTCCTTTAATGGCACATTTAAAAACTTTCTATTCTGTTTATATATAGGCACACAATTGTTGTTGTTTTTTCAAATACTACGGATACTTTTGTACAATTTAACATTGCCATTTGGGATCTTAATCGTTCGTTATTTTTCTTCTCGAATTTTAACTTGAACAATATGCAACTTTTTTGCAAAAATCACCAAAATTTACCCATATTTTGCGCCATAAATTTTTTTTTCAAATAATTTCAATAAAAAATCCCCATGTTGAAGTATGTAACACCATACTGTTGAGAGGCACGCAAAGTTTCGAGACATTTGACTGAGTGGTTGTTTGAAAAAATGTTCCTTATCTAACAAAAAAGCTTAGTTTTGAGAAAAGAGGATTTCAGTGAAAAACATTAGCATGTGCAATGCCTGCCAGCAGTTTATATTGAAATATTTGTAGTACGGGTAGAACAAAAACTTGAACACAGCTAGACACAAAAAATTTAATAGTATTTGAAAATTGAAAAATTCAAAAATGCGTTTTTTTGAAAGATTTGTATACACCCCAATCCCTTTTGAAATACTTTTTGAAGGCTAGTGACTAGAATTTTTCTGGAAGAGATTCCTCGTGCCCTCCATAAATGTCAATTTTGCTTAAGGGGGTTGCTGAACGCAAATTTTCCACACAAAAAAACATATTTTACAATTTTTAAATACTATGAAATTTTCTGCCTCTGTGTTCAAGTTTTTGTTCTACTGGTACTAAAACATAATTTTAAAATATTTTAATATAATAACTGCTGGCAATGCATTCATTGCACATGCTAATGTTTTTCACTAAAATGCGTTTTCCATCAAAACTAAGTTTTTTGTTAGATGAGGAACATTTTTTCGAGCACAACTAATTCAAATTCCTTGAAACTTTGTGTGTGTGTGTGTGTGTGTGTGTGTGTGTGTGTATCTCAACGCTATGACGTTATATAGAGCTTTTATTACTTTAATTTTTGGTTATTTTTTCTTGAATTTTAACTTCAACATCATGCAACTTTTTTTCAAAAATCACCAAAATTTACCCATATTTGGCACCAAAAAATGTTTAAAACTAATTTTAATAAAAAAAATCCTCATGTTAAAGTATATAACATCATAGTGTTGAGAGACTCACACTAAGTTCCAAGACATATGAATGAGTGGTGTTCGAGAAAATGTTCCTTATCTAACAAAAACTCTCAGTTTCGGGAGAAAATAGAATTTTAGTGGAAAACACTAGCATATATAATGCCTGCCAGCAGTTTGTATAAAACTATTTCTGGTACTGGTTGAACAATAAACTTGACCGCACTTGGACGCAAAAAATTTTATAGTATTTCAAAATTGAAATATTCGAAAATGTGGTTTTTTCTTGGAAAATTCGCGTGCACTAATTCCCCTCAAAATGCTTTTAGAAGGCTAGTGACTAGAATTTTTCTGAAGGGCCCCCTCTCTAAAAGTCACTGTCATAGACACTCACTTTATTTCCATTCTGACATAAACTTCGGTCTGAAACACAACCCCGCGGAATTCCCAAACTTCTTGCGGACCACTTTTTGAAAAATAAATCACAATTCTAGACGCTGCCAAAACTTAAATTACAATTACATACACTAGATGGTCAAAGAAATAGGCCGTTGTCAAGTGTAAAAATACCGTGCGGTAGTTAAAAAAAAAGCCGAAATAAACCACAAATTAACGTCCATTGAGGTCATCGCGTTTCTATATTTTTTTCTGGTTACTGTATTTTCTAAAGATTTTTTCCACGATCTTGGACGCCATCTTTTTAACACCCCGCAGGGCTCGGAGAAAACTCGTCGAGTAAACAACAGTTTGCTTCTTTTTTAGGAAAAAAAACGAATAAACTCGTGTGTCCCGTGGTAGGAATAATAGTTATGAGGTCATCTGGCGGTTTATATTATCATCATCATTCTCCAGCACCTTGTCTTGAACGCGATTTCCTCAACATGGCTATTTTTTTTTTTTTTGTGTGATCATTTTACAGACTTCCGGATATGGTTTTTAATTCAAAAATTCCATTATAACGACAGTTCACGATCAGAGGGAGAATTTTCGTTACAACGGACGACTCGTTATAAAGTAATTTTAGTTTTACGCGCAATAGAAACATATAAAGGGGAGGGGGTGGGAGAAGCACAAACTACATACATAAATTTACCTACGAAGGTTTAGGCAGCTGGCTGATTTGTACAGTCGGTTCAGCTTATAGCGTCCAGCTTACAAGGTTTTCCTGCTTCGTACGACTCATTTTCGTGGTCCTAACAAAAATTCTCATTAAGATTTCCCGTTTAAAGCATTATTCCCGCTTACAACGTTTTTTCGTGACGATTTTTTTTGGAAAACGTTATAAGCGAGATCCACTTTATATAAATCCTGGGAAGGAAATACAACTCGCCTTGCGGGGAGTCGAACTCAGGTCCTGTCAGTTGCCGCGGGCGGCATAATTACAATCCCTACTTTCCTAGTAACACAGGAAGCATCAGCACGCCGGTGATTGGTTACTGCGAGCAGAAAAATGCTAGCATGACGTCACGAGAGGCGGAGTTTTGGGCAAAACTCATTCATTCAAAAGTTAATTTACGAAAAATGAAAGCATTTTTTATTGAATCAGTAAATGATAGCGAACCATTATTATTGTCTTCTCGATGCACGTGAACCGCATTTTATTAAATCAGAAACAAAAATGGAAACATTTTTTTAGTAAATCAGTAAATGGCAACAAAGGTGGAAGAATGGGAAAAATAATTTGGATGGATTTCTGACCGAATCGAACAAACAACCTCCAGTACGTGAGTCTCGTACTGACGCAATGGTTCGTCACTCATTTCGGCCAATCGCGATGCGCTAAATTTCTACAATGTAGCTAGAAATGTACGGATTTTTTATAAGCTGCCGGGTGAACGTCCTAGGCCACTAAACTACAACTGCTACTCAATCGTACATGCACCTTGTACACATTGCTCTACGGAATTTCTATCGAATCGGTATATGCCGGTATGTGCATGTGAGCGTTCTGAACCTAACTTGAAGTTTGTTTCTGTTTCAATGCGTGTTATGTGTGGTGCTGCCATCTGCCACCATTTTTTCCAACTATGTGCTAAAGCCAACGAATCCTCTTTCCTTAGAACTCGGAGCTGAATATGCTCTTCGTGGATCGTATGGAGCTGAATACCTTCAAGGGACAAATAGAAATGAAAATTAACTTTATAACGTGTTGTAAGCCGGTTTTCATTCATTTCGTTAGCCGAATAAAAACTGAATGGGCGGTACAAAAAGTTAGAATTTGTGCGCCAATGATTTAGTTCATTGTTTCTCAAAGTGTGAGTCACGGCTCCTAGGGACGTCGCCAATCTTTGTCAGGGGCGTCGCGACGTGACGAGCAGGAAATATTGATGTGTGTGCTACTACCCATGCTTCGAAGAGAGTGTGGCTACCTATGCTTTAAAGAGTGTGTGGCTACCTATGCTTTGATGAGTGTGTGCCTACCTATGCTTCGAAGAAAGAGTGGCTACCTATGCTTTGATGAGTGAGTCTATGCTTTGAATACTAAAGTGGTTTTATTTATGAATGCACAATATTCACCAAACTAGTGTGGGGGAGCCGCAGATTAACCAGGAATAAGCAAGGAAGCCGTGAGTGAAAAGTTGAGAACTACCGATTTAAAGTCTTAGCAGGACTGATACTTTATTGGCTGTTTATCGGATAACAACGAGACCACAGACCTTTGTAAACTTTTGATTATCCACCGGCCTCTATTGTTGATGGCCGTCATATTGGGTGGGACACCAATCATCTTCTCCAAGTAGTCGTTCCTAACCAGTCTACGAGCATGTTGCATATGAAATCAAACCCATATGACAGTGGTTTTCGACCTTCTGTCAACCGCGACTCCCTTACCCAATTCATGGTTGATCTGCAACTCCCCAGAATAGTTTGTTAAGTATTTTCCTATAAATATAAGTACGCAAATCTCCAGCTCACTGCGACTCACACTTTCAGAGACACTGCCATATGAATTACGGACTCTGGGGTTAATCAATACGCGATTTTCTGTCCTGCTCCTGACGTGTTTGACCCTTAGTCTTCTCCAAGTAAATGAAGTCTCAAGCAAGGGGGGAAAAACCCTCAAAAATGTAAATTCACGAGGGAGAAAAAAAAACTGCCCATGGTGACCTTAGAGAAGTCATTATTATTCCTTAAAAAATAACGCCTAAGAGACTTTCCCATCAACAAAAAATCGTAGGCCGTTGCTCTGAAAACCTAGAAACTGAACAATCACAATCAAAGTCGATTGAAAAACGGCGTTGCCCGTTCAAGAAAAATCCCATCCCGTACACAATTTGTCATGACTCAAATTTCATTATTACCCACCATCACTTGCAAGGACAAAAGTTTCGCCACGGGAATGCCAGAAAAACTGCTTCCACGCACATAATGGGTGATGTTTACATGGACGAGAGAACGTCCGACATGAAAACATCGCAAAGAAAGGCGCTATCTATGTCCGGAAAGGACCATCATTTCACACAACCACTTCAAAAAACCGGCCATCTTTATTATAACATCGGTAGTTAACCCTCTTATTTTTCTTCTTACTAGAGTAAAAACTAGAAACTAGTTTTGAGTTTAAGAAAATCTCCGGGAACTATCGCGAAACATTTTCTATTATGAAGCAAATTTTAAAAAGGAAACGAGGCCGGTGACGCCATTGTATTTTATTGTTATTTTGAAGGCTATTTGAAGGTTGTTTCGTCCACTTTGGATGTATGTCGACCGATACAACTACCAGGGGGCGACGATGAATGAGTTGATGGCATAAGACTTAATTATTTATCTCGTATAATATCAGTTTGGCCAATCATCTTTCTTTTCTATCGTGTACAATTAGGAAGAGTTGATTTTCACTTACCCTAGTTTCTTCTTATATCTACCGCCAGATGGCTCTTCTTTTTTTATTGTTTGGAGATATGTTAATTAATTTTGATTGTGTTTTATATTCAGCTTCTTTTGAAGCTGATTGAGTAAATGCTTCGGATCTGACACATTTGCGGAGAAAATTAGCCCTTCGTTACGATGGATTTGTGATGATAACCAGTTCTCGGCGTGTCATTTGTTTTGGTGTTAGCGCTGTTTCTGTTGGATTTCGAACTTGAAACGGAGGATTTCAGGACATTATCCCGGCTGAATATCTTGTTTTGTGGCGTGTACAGAATGAGAAAATAGAACATTACAATAATATAATCAAGTTCAGAAACGTACGTGAGATCAAATTTTTGAGAGGGGAGGTTGACCAGAGTTCCCCTCCAGAGAAATTTTGAATTAAAAACTAACCTTCAACAAGCATTTTAAATCGACAGAAATTGATTAACCCCTTCAAGATCACGGACGGAATGTTACGCCCAAAATGCCAGTGGTATAAATTCAATCCAGCTGACTGTTTCTTCAACCTCTTTTTTTCCTCATCACGAAGATTTATTGTAACCCTATGACCCAAGATGGTCTTTCTGGGCGGTCAGCGGTCATGTCTGTCTGTCTGTAACCCTATGAAACAAAGATGTGTGTTCCCCCTCCCTCTCTGTTCTCCTGCCTCCGCGTTCTCCACGTTATCCTCCCTTCCACACAGATATTTTTTCTCGGAACTAATCTTTCTATTATATACTGTACACGGAAGTCAGAAAGAAAACACGCAGGCGAGGGTGAAAAGCAAGGTACTGTACATTTCTTATCCTCTCCCTCTCTGTAACTCTCTTATCTAATTATCTACTGTCTGTTCTGTTCCGCCCCACTCTTATTACTTTTTTTCTATCTTCCTTCCTTTTTTTTAACGTGCGAACAAGGCTACCATATTTATCGCCTATACGTCTTATACAGATCATTCAAATTCATCGCCAACAGCTAGTACGCAAAGTTAAGATGGCGAAAAGACGATTTTGTTTCGATATTTTAATTTGTTTACAAAAGTATCTTTAATTCTTGATCATCTTTAGGGGCTATAGGTACATGCATCCGGGCGGGGGGCGGTATTGACATGATAGGTTCTCAAGGCGAATCAATTTGAAGGATCTATCGCGATGTCGCAATAGATTTTTGAGTATTTTCCAGGGAATCTGATTTTAAAGAAATAAATTGGCAATAATTAGTAGGTTTCAGGGAGATTTGGAAATAATTCACCGAAAATTCACGGATTTTCGATGATATTCAGCTTCATTTGGCGGAAACTGGAGAGTGGTTGCGAAATTTTGAGATATTCAGCGAGAAGCTCTATCCATACTTAGAATAAGACAACCATAAGTATTCTTTATGGGCATTGTATAATATTTTCTCATGTGTATATATTGTTTATAACTTTTATTAATTGTATTTTTAATTGGGTTGCTGTATTTTTGGAAATATATGACATCCATATTTTTATGGGCATCTTTTTATCAGCCACCTCGTTGGGCATTGTGCCTGTTGTGGCGTTGTATTTGTATTTGTAATCGACTCGATGCTCTTTAACCGGATCAACGCCTTAAATAAAGAATGCTCAACCTTTTGTAGAGTGCGGGGGGTCCCTCCGTTGATTTGGAAACGTATGTCGGGACACTTCATTGGTTTGAAGACTGTCGCAGTCCTGGGTGAGCCCACGTGCCAGAGGCTACTGAATTGATCTGTGTATGTACCACAGAGGCTGTTTGAGAGTGATCCGGAACTGAGCCGCAGGTCGCTAAAATGAACTGACATTTACAGGAAAAGGCTGCAATGTGCATAAACACTGTTTAATCAAACAATAATGGCATGAACGATGATTTAGTTCATTTTTACGGAATTAAATTTGAGCTAAAGGGCCATATTTCGCCCGCAGGGGGACATGGGTTAAGCATGAGCGGCTTAAATTGACAATTGTTAACTCTGGATTGTGGATCCGGAGCCACAATCCAAGAGTTAAAAAGTGCCTAAAACACAAAATTTACCATGAAATTTGGCAAAAAAGCTCCAACTCAAGCCCTGGGATGTATAAATTTCGTTATTATTATTTTTTACAAATAAAACGAAAAACACTGGCCTAAAAGCCGGCCAAAAATTTAAGATATTCGAGGTATGGCTCGAGGTTATGGAAAGAGTCCTGGGTAGTGTATTTCAACATGGAAAACATTCTCATTCTCGGAAATATTTCACAGGATTTTTCAGTGACATTTCCGGTCACCCCGACGCAATCGCGGGGTTAGGAAACAAGTAATAAAAGGAGGGAAAAAAAATGAGATAAGAAAGAAAAATCGAGATAAGATTCTCTTTTTCCCCCCTTATAACACTCTAGTTTTATATTTATTATAGGTGTAATATATAAGATAAGGGGGAAAAAGATGAAGTTGAAATTCAGGTTCCGAGAGAGAGAGAGATGCTCAGGAATTCGGACCCCGAAAGGCCACAAACGGGGCGGCGGATTTTCAACTTGTCTCATAAGATAAGATGATAATATCGAGGGAGAAGAAAAATGAAATAAAATTTTCACCACATCATCTGTTCATCGTGATTTTGTTTTCGTGGCAGTGACAAGATCGCGGATGCGATCAGTATTTCTTAATAACAAGTAATTTGCATCGACCGGTCGCAATATCGAATTGAGAAGGATCGGAAATATTTCTTTAAAACGCGTCGAGTGGCTGAAAATATATTATTACAGTGTGATATAGACGCGGGGGCCCACCGCATAATTTTATTTTGAAACGGCCACACACCTCCGAATACATCGCAATTCATACAATTTACTACCGTTTTGCCCCAGGTGAGTTGTATTAGGAACTAGCTATAATACCCGTCGCGGTTTTCTTGAGTTACTGGGAGGATTGGAAAAGCGACAAACCATTATAAAGTCATAAACTATCATACATAATACTGATATCATTAGTCTGATTACTGATATCATCAGCATGTATCAGAAGCCACTAGGGGTACTGCTATTTTGGATTTAGTTCTTACTAGTTCTGAGGATCTAGTTGAACATGTTTCGGTGGGGGAAGAGTTTTCTTCCAGTGATCATCGTATCGTCAGATTTCACTGTAACTTTTCCTCGGGTAAGGTTGATAACAAAAGACTGGTTCCTTGTTTTCGGAGAACTAACTTTGATGTTTTGAGAAGAAGGTTAGCGGAAGTTTTCAAAGACCGGTTGGAATCAGTAGGGGCGGTAAGTCAATGGGAAGAATTTAGTACGAAGCTGTCTTCTGTTTTGCACGACGTCATACCCTTTGTTCGAAAAAAGCGTGTTTGTACATCACACCCTCTATGGTTCACGGATAGCGTGCGGAACCTTTATCTTGAAAAGAAAAGAGCATTCAGAGAGTATAAAAGTGGACGTGGTGACCTATCATTGTTTACTGATAAAAGAAGACTGTTGAAGAAAGCGATAAAGGATAGTAAAAAGGAAGTTGAATCTAGGTTGGCAGATAACATTGGCTCTGACCCAAAATCATTTTTTCGATACGTCAATAATGGATGCAAGGGGACAGTTGGCCCCCTCTCGATAGGAGGCTCTAAGGTAGAGAGCAATGTAGGCATGTGTAGTGCTTTCAATGACTTTTTCGCGTCGGTTTTTAATGGAGATAATGATATTCGATATACGGGTGTTGCATGGGGTAATAAAACCCTCAACGATATTCAAGTAGAAGACGTGGAGGTCCTAAATCTTCTAAGAAATGTATGTGCATGCAAAGCACCAGGACCAGATGATATCTATCCCAGGGTTCTCAGGGAAGGTGCTAATGAATTGTTGGGGCCAGTCGCACAAATATACAGGAGTAGTGTTGCTGAGGGTGTCGTCCCGAGAGATTGGAAACAGGCTAACGTTGTTCCGATATTTAAGAAGGGTAGTAGAGAAGTGGTGTCTAATTATCGTCCAGTGAGTTTGACGAGCTCCCTCTCGAAAATTTTGGAAATTATCATCAAAAGGCAGTTTGTGAAGTGGATAGACGAGAATAATCTATTGTCGGATAATCAGCATGGGTTCAGGAAGGGGAAGTCATGTGTAACTAACCTCCTTTGCTTCTATGATTACGTGACTAAGGCTTTGGGTAAGAGCAAAAATGTCGACGTTGTTTACCTTGATTTCCAGAAGGCATTCGATCGGGTCCAACATGGCAAACTCTTGAAGCGTTTACACGAGATTGGAATAGGGGGCAACTTGCTGAATTGGATAGAATCGTGGTTAAGAGATAGGTCGCAACGAGTTATGGTGAACGGTGAATTCTCTGGTTGGACAGACGTCACAAGTGGAGTTCCTCAGGGAAGTGTCCTTGGCCCCATACTTTTTTCACTTTTTATCGACAAACTCGATCAGGGTATCGATGGAATTACTAGCAAATTCGCAGATGATGTGAAGCTAATGGGGGTAATCGGGAATGAAAGCGATAGGGAGTTGCTCCAGACCAACTTAAACAAGATTGCAGCATGGGCAAATGAATGGAGCATGACGTTTAGCGTAGATAAGTGCATGGTCGCTCATTTTGGTTCGAACAACCCACGGTTCTCTTACGAGTTGAATGGTGTCACTATCCCGGATGCAACTAGAGTCACCGATTTGGGAATTCTCGTTGACGAGCGACTTAGGTTTTCTGAACATTGTTCAGCGGTGGTCAAAAAAGCGAATAGAATGCTTGGTCTCATTTTCAAAAAGGTCTCTTCGCGTTCTCCTAAAGTCATTCTTCCGCTTTTTCGAGGCTTAGTTCGTCCTGGACTGGAGTATGCGGTAAGGTTTTGGAGACCATACCTACAGAGGGACATAGACTTGATTGAAGGGGTGCAGAGAAGAGCTACACGTGTCCTTATTGGCACACAGGGCTTGAGTTATGAAGAGAGACTTCATTTTTTGAATATGTTTACATTGGATGAACGCAGGTGTCGAGGAGATATGATCGAAGTGTTCAAAATTTTCAATGGGATGGATAGGATGGACCATGAACTTTTAGTACACCGCCAATCAACTGCTTTTACAAGGGGACACCAGTATCGATTGGTGAGGGACAATGCAAGGTTATGGTGTCGCAGGGAATTTTTCTCTAATAGGGTTGTTAATAAATGGAATAGCTTACCCCCGGAGGTAGTAAATTGTAACACAATTGACACGCTTAAAAAGAAATACGATAAACATGTTGGGGTAAATCGAGAAGCTATCCATTCTTAGAATAAGACAACCATAATTATTCTTTATGGGCATTGTATAATATTTTATCATGTGTATATATTGTTTATAATTTGTGTTAATTGCATTTTTAATGGGGTTGCTGTATTTTTGAAACATATGACATCCATATTTTTATGGGCATCTTTTTATCAGCCACCTCGTTGGGCATTTTGCCTGTTGTGGCGTTGTATTTGTATTTGTATTTGTATTTGTATAAATGAGTGACAAACCATTGTAAAGGCATATACATGCCTGAAACGCATTGCTAGGGAACCACGGTAACCAAAATAAACGTTCCGAAAGTGATTGTTGAGGCCCAGAAACCATTGTTGTCCGACAACTTTTTTGCCCGTTTCGGTCATTTTTCCCTGCTCTGAGAAACTTTTAAAGTAGTCGGTCGTTCAATCCCGGCCCTGTTTGGTATATATGCAAAGTTTGGCGACGATCGATGAAAAATTGTAGATTTGTATTTGATTGGATGTGAGTGTTCCAAAGGGATGTTTAGCTTTTGCTGACTATGTTGTTCTACTGTCAGCCATGGTTTTACTGATAGGGGAAATGCATGTGTAACACAATTGTGTCTCATGAATTCTCGTTGTACATGTTATGTGTAGAGAATCGTTGTGTCTGGGATATATATAACTGTGTCGTCGTCGTTATGTGTCTGGGAAGTGCGCTCGGACTTCTTGCAGAGATCCCATGCTGATGTTTGCTGTGAAGAGGCGAGCATATATCTGGTTAAAAAAATAAAAAGCCTTCGACACGGTCCGAAGCTACGCTGGTGTGACGTTAACAACGTGCCAGCGTGCTGTCGTTGTATCCGTAATGTTTTTCAAGACCAATCAGCTACGACGGAATGCTCAAGCTGTACGACGACTCACGGCAATATGTTTCGAACCGACATCAGCACCAATAGCAGGTCCCTTCTGATACGAAAAAATGGGTATATGCGGGAGCACGTTGATAGCGTACTACAGATTGTTACACATTTCTATCTTTCGACCAAAAGTTGTTTCAAGGAAAACAAAGAGCTACCTCTGCTCGACAAACATCCGCCGGCAGTCTGCAAGGTTTTCGCACGATACCCCTGAACCTCACTGTAAATTAAAATCAATGAGAAACAACTGGATATAGAAAGAATGATTCCCGGAAACAATAGTATCTGGTAAACATTCTACTACACATTGGAATGCCCATCCAGTCATTATCACTCGATGCTAGTGTGATAGAGATCTCGAGCACGGAACATATATTTCACGCATCCTTTCACGCTATGTGTTGCATTTTCTACGCATGGCATGAGACTCCATTTTGAATATGTATAAACGAAATACAGTGAAACCTCGCTACAACGATGCTCGATATAACGATAAATCCCTCAACAACGATACTTTTTTCACATCTTCTTTGGAAATGACTATGCTTTAATGTTGAGCTGCTGCTCTCGATATAACGCAATAATCCCTCTACAAAGATATTTTTTCTTAGTCCGGAAAGTATCGTTATATCGAAGTTCACTGTATTCAATAGCAATACTCATACGTAATTGTTCGAACTTCCGATGTTTCAATAACTGGGTAACATCGGCTTCTTGTACCCTGCGGAAGAATAGCGTACTTCCTGCACGTTTATAGGCCTACACGCTATTTACTTGTTTTTTTTTTAGGCATATAGCTCCAATGGTTACGTTTTATGGAGAAAAAAAAAACGAACTTAAATAATGTTATTATAAAAATAATAATAATAATGATGATGATGATGATATAGTACGCCAAATAATTGTCATAAAGAGAAAGAAGAAATCTGCGCGCATCGCTGCGTAACAACGCAGACAGACATGCGTAACGGTTACGACGACGACGAGAACAAAAGACAACACTGTATCCAAACGGATTGTTTCTTAGATAACAGGAATCATGGGGCCGTTGGCACTGAACCGAAAGTCAATTCCTGGAAATGCTCTTTCTCTTGAATTTAGTTTAAAGGAGAAAAAACAACTCTTATTCTCTTCCGAGAAAAATCGGTTTCTCTATTTTATACGCAAATTTATGCACAGAATGAGATAACGTATTTGTTTTTCCTCAAAAAAACATCTGAAAGGACGGAGGTTCCAGCCTCAGACGCTGTGAAGGATTGGTTACTCCTTATTATGCTAGGGCAGCGGTTTTTTCTTCCCTTTGGTCCTTGGGGAGTTCTTAAGGGACTCCATGAGCTTGGATAAGAAACCAGCCCGCACTGAGAGATAGACGACTTTTTCTCAACCCAAGATATGAAAGAAACTTTTTTTGGGGGGGATATTTTGCTGAGGTGAACTCGGAAAGAAAAGTCGCCCTGTCTCCACCGGGACTCGAACCCAGATCCTCTTGCATACCGGGTGACTTTTCCTCCCGAGTTGACCTCAGCATAATATATAGAAAATATCTGTTTCCTTGAGTCGACGTAGTTTTTGCATTATTATATACTGATCTGTGAAGTCATCCCTGGCTTACTCTTATTTGCAGAGGGGCTTCCTTGGCCTTCGTTCCTTGGCTTCCTTGGAACGCGGAAGGTTAAGAACGTTCTTGGCCTTCGTCCCATCGACACAAAATGTCCGCTGAACGCGAAAGGTGCAAAGATTTTTACTTTTCATTTGGAAAGTTGGCGCCCTCTCAAGACGACTTGAATACTTGGAAGCCAGTGGCCCATTATAAGTCAAATCTTAACTTATTGATATATTTTCCATTAACTCCAAATATTTTCATTCAATAAAAACATAATGTGTATAGTGGTTCACATGTATTAACAGTTGACGTGTGAGGCGTAATATTCGATTAAGCGGCGGGGAATCGTTGAAATTATCATATTAAGCAGGACAGGAGCGGATCTAGAGCTCGCTGTAGGGAGGGACGATTTTAAAATTTGTTGCGTATGATATGACCATACGTCCCGAATTCTGTCCCGTATTTTCCGGGACAGTTCTGCGATTTTTCTTCCGTCCCGATTTTTCCTGTGTTCTTGAATTTCTTATTTAATCAAAAACGTTGATACAGGTAATTTTTTCAACGGATTGATTGAATGAAATATTATCATTAGAGCCCGGATTATATGCACTAAAAAAGTGTCAAAATATGCTCTAAAAATGTGCAAATATGCTCTAAAAATATGCAAAAATATACACTTAAAAAATATGCACTTACAAATGCAAAAAATATGCCCTTACAAATGCATAAATATGCACTTAAAATACAAAATCTGCATTTGAAATACCAAAATGTGCAATTAAAAGGCCAAAATACGCATTGAAAATTCCAAAATATGCATTAAACACCCCAGAATATGCATCAGAAATCTTGAAAAAGTGAAAAATTCCGAAATTTGTATAAAAAATTAGAAAATATGCATAAAAGAAATCTCCACGCGAAAAGAAAAGCAGATGTGTTTTTAATCATTTTGATCATTTTTGTCGCACCACGGTCATTTTCTGCACACGAGGGCTAATTAGACCGGGACCTACAATTTATTGCCGATTCCGAACGGCAGGCTTGTTTTTTATACTTGTCGAGAGGTTGGTGCGCTAATCCTTCGATGGGGGACTCCCTGCGGTAGCAATTTTTTGCTGCGGTCAAGTCGCCGTTTTTTTGTTGTACCCCCGTGTCAGGAAAGTTTTCTGACAAGGACGAACCGGGTATCGAACTCGCGACACCTCTAAACATCCTTTGGTACTTCAGGCGAATATCTTATCGACCGGGCTACCGCGCCCCGATGTGTTTTTAAAATTTTCTATTTCTAGGTGCATATGTATTCATTTACAAAAAAAATATCCCCTCACATATATATACATATACAGTTCAGGGGAACCCGAGGTAGAACAGGGTACCAAGTTGAAAATATGCTTTAAAAATACAAATGAGTTAGTTAAGAGAGCTGCAAATGTTTCTATGAACACATCACTATTTAATAATCACAAAAATACAATGATATTGTAAGAAAACAAAAGAACAATATATTTTTTTTTTTTAAAAAACAAAAAATTATGTCATTTGCCCCGTTCTGCCCCGGAACGGGTTGGTAAGGACAAGTATTTATAAAAATATATAAAATTAGTGGAAATGCAGGAAAATTAAGTTTGCTCTACATTTATTTAGTTTTATGTGACTAGAAAGGTTTAACTACAGTTTTTCATTGATTGCGTCCGTTTGTCAAGTCTATTCACAAAATGCACGCACTAGGACAGCTTCATCATCTTCGCTGTCTATTTCCACACACGAATTGTGCGCCCATTTTTTTTGCACACGGAACAAGAGTGACCCAACCTTCAACTGACTTTTGGGTAAAATTCACTGCAATATAAACATTCACAGTCAGAACAATCCTCAGAATCACTCTCGTTCGTTTTTTGGGATTTTTCCATTATTTTTTCCTATACAGATACAAATACAACGCCACAACAGGCAAATTGCCCAACGAGGTGGCTGACTTGAGAACATCATGGATCCCCGAGCCCTACCTACTACTGCTACACCACACATGCGAAGAGCCATCCAAGAGCACCCAGGAGTGGCACAACTAGCCTTATTAAATCGGACCTTCTTAGCTGACGTGTCATCGTTAGAGTTGGCTGAAACCTCGCCAGCTGATAGGAATGTCTTTTCTGACTGGCGTGCGAGGCGGAAGGCAATTCCAATTATTCAGTTCCAGCTATGTTCTCATCTTCACTTGAAGGCCTACCAAGTCCGATGTCAGTTGTGTCTGCTGGGAGAAAATCAGCGTTGGTGAATATGGATAGGTCAGTTGTCCATAGTCCTGGAGCTTGGAAACCATTAATAGCAGTTTTCATTGTTGCGCTTTGGGATAAACACTGATCCAAAGATCGTTGAAATTTGAAAGAGAGTTACGACTTCCCCTGTGTTGCTTCGTAGCAGCCATTTTTGAAGCTCATCGCTGTAATGAAGACTTAAACGCTTCATAAAAGAAACAACAAGTGGCTGAAGTCTGTGAGAGCAATGTGGTGGTAGGCATAGCAACGAAACGCCACTCTTCCTCGAGTGGTCTATAACCTCGAGGTTCTTGGTATGTGTTGAGTGGCCATCTAATATAAGAAGAACCGGAAAAGTCTTTTGATGCCCTTAGAAAATTCCACAAATTTTCGAAACTATACAAGAAATAACTCAGCAGTCATCCATCCGGTGCTGTGCGCCTCAGCCCCACCTCCTGGTGTGGCAATCCTAACTCAAATTCTTTCTGCTTCTTCTTTCGAGGTAAAATGAGCATCGGGTGCATTGCCGACATACAGACAGGTTACAGTCTGGCGGAATGGGTACTTCCCCATTCCGCTCCAGGAACACGATTCAGGTTAGGGTGGTAAGGTCACTCGAGAAAGATACGTAAACAAACGTTTAGCAACACGAAACTAAAGACAATTAAACGTACTTCAAGCATGTACTAACTATAGTTATAATGTAAGAAAGTATGTATACCTTACCTTGGTTACAAAAGCACCAGAAGTTACAATACAGGAGCAATAAATCACACAATGGAAACCTCACTCACCAATGCTCAAGAAAACCAAACTAACATGGCTGCCGTAGTTGCGCAGTAACATATTTGGAAAATTATAAAAAAAATTGAGTGAGCTTTAATAAACCTTCAATAATATGCACTTATACCGAAAATTCTTTGATTTTATGCATTTATATGCATTAATGCCAAAAAAGGCCAAAATATGCAAATGCATATGAACATATGCATTCGCATATAATCCGGGATCTAATTACCATATAGAAGTTGCAAACATTTCATGAATTATCGCATTGAGGGCAATATTGCATACAGTCGACCCCCCCCCCCCGTATTTGCGGTTTTTTTCCCTTTATTGAAAACATTTTTTTGGCAACACTCAGCAATCGTCATTCACGTTTTGTTTACAAAATTTGAGTTGTACGTGTTTAGGACGGCTCATTTTTCTAGTGCTACTGATAATGTTTCGAAAAGACAAAAATAAACTACAAAAAAAAATTGCCATATTCCCTATATATGCTTGGAGAAAGTAGATCAATTGCTGCTGTTACCGGCCATTATGCAATCAACGAATCTACGGTGAGATATATCAAGAAAAAGGAATCTGAAATCCAATCAGCCGAGGCTGTAGCTGTACGTATGGCAGCGAAAACTTTGCATTTCTACGGGACCCGTGTGTTTCTCGTACCGAAAATTCTGGTTTTTTTTTTGTGGGTCAAGACTGCCACAGAAAAGGTATCCCAATTGATTCTAATATTATAAAGGAAAAAGGCGAGAAAATTTTACTCTCGTTCAAAGGAAAGATCTGGTGAAACGTGTATTTCATCAGAACTTTACGCAAGTAAAGGTTGGTTTCATAGGTTTAAGAAAGGATTTGGAATTCGCAATGCAAAAAAATCACTGACGATCAAGCCTCTGCCGACCAGGAGGCAGCTAGAAAATTTCCAAAGAAACTATAAAAGACATTGTCACGTTAACGAAACAGCTGGGGGAAGTAGGGTTCAATGATATGGATATAGGAGAAATTGAACAGCTAAAATTAATAGCAACTCAGAGCCATTAGCCAAAGAAGAATTAATGCAGCTGAGTGACTGCTCCTGAAACTGAAGCTGTACCAGATGAAGATAAAGAAGTAGAAGACAAGTTCACACATAGCGGAAGGGGGGCTTCGCAAGTTCAAATCAGCAATAGATTATTTTCATGACATAGATCCTTCTATGGTACGTTCTTCACGCGTAGAAAAATTAGTAGAGGAAGCCTTATATATCAATAGATCCCGGATTTGCACATTTTGTTATTTCAAGTGTGTATTTTGGCCTTTTAATTGCACATTTTGGGATTTTACGTGTGTATTTTGGCCTTTTAATTGCACATTTTGGGATTTTACGTGTGTATTTTGGCCTTTTAATTGCACATTTTGGGATTTTACGTGTGTATTTTGGCCTTTTAATTTTGGTATTTCAAGTGCATATTTGCATATTTTTAGAGCATATTTTGCCACTTTTTTAGTGCATATAATCCGGGCTCTACTTGTCAGCATACTCCAACATACTTGATGATACGAAGAAGAAACGGCAAACAGAAATCACAATCAAGGAAACAGTTGTTTTCCGGATATTATGCTGAGGTGAACTCGGAAAGAAAAAGTCATACCGGTACGCAAGAGGTCCTGGGTTCGAGTCCCGGCGGAGAAGCGATGTGACTTTTCTTTCCGGGTTCCTCTCAGCATAATATCCGGAAAACAACTGTTTCCTTGATATGTTGGGCTGAGAAGAAGCCATCTAGAAATCACAATGTTCTTTCAGAAAGCATCTCCACCCTCTTTTGCATATCCTTCTCGACCCCTGTGTCACCCTGCGCTTCTCCTGATGCTCAATAAACGAGATATACAAAACAAAAAACACCTATGGTTTCGGTTATTCGCGGTCAACCCCGGAACGTAACCCCCCGCGAATACGGGGAGGGGGGCACGACTGTATTTCGCTTGGATGGGGGGGGGGGGGAGTGATCGATGGGTTTTCAATTTTTTGTTCTTCATATGTCTATGACTATAGTCCGTTTCATGTTAACTTTGCAGTGCAGAGAAAGGTAGAGGTTGTATTCCTTCGCTGCAAAATATAGTTCCCATATATCATTTACGCAGAATATTTCAATTTTCTTAATGATTGAAAGAAAAATACTGTACTGAATCGATCTTTATTCGTTTAAGAATTTTAAATTGGAAAAAAATATTGGTTACCATTATACGTAAAAAAAGGGGGATTTTTCTCTGCGAGATTGGCGAGAATCAGCCATACTTTACCGCGACCGCGCATCGATACATTGGTTGAAAGGCTTTCGTTGTCATAGAAACGTGTGATGCGGTTCCCTTGTGGCTTCCCCTTCACTGCAAAGTCAACCTGGAACGAACTATAGGAATAACAGACAAGTACGCAAAATAGTACTTATTTTTTTCGATTGAGAGAAATCTCGAAATTCTGATTCACTTGTTACTTTTCTTTTTAAATTAATTTTTGCTGTTACATTAATATTGCTGTTACATGGAGCCATAGAGTTTGTGCAGCTTTAGTTAAATGTTGGATTTTCTTTAGCGCCCTCTAAGTGCAAAAATTACGATGCGGGAAGGCTCGTGTGTCCGTGTCTGACCAGCACCTCCTAGAGACAGGTCTATAGGCTGAAACACACTACACTGACGTGACGCGATTATCATGTCTCGTCAGAGACGTTGCGAGTTCGTGGAAATTCTGTGACGTTGAAATTATATGGCGTGAAATTCCCACGTCACAGAATTTCCGCGAATCAGAAATTACAACGTCTCTGACACGACGTGAAAACACATCACGTCAGTGCAATGTGTTTCAGCCTTATCTCTAGGATGCGCTGGTCTGACACGGGCAAGTCAGGCACGTGGTTAAGGTATCCGACTACCTTTCTTGTTACTTTTCTTTAAAATGGTTCTGGAATGGACTTTAAATACGTTTTTTTTTGTGTGATAGGAAGTGTATCGAAATGGTGAAACAGTGACAAATTTTGGTCTGTCTATTATATTTTCTAGGAATAAGGCGTTTTTATGTCAAATTTTAGGCAAAATTCACGTGATATAAACACGATTGCAAAAAATTTTTATTAATGAAATGCTTTGTGTGATTTTCACAGTACATTTAGCTAGTAATGTTGCAGGGTATGAAGCAAAATGTAAAGGATTGTATGATATGCTCATAAGTTAAACACAAATACGTTAATGTACGTGTGAATTTTTTGAAATTTCATCCTACATTTTGTCTATAAAACACTGTAATTCAAAAAATATATGAGATAGACCTTAGATTTTGGTTCGTAACCTCAACAATATATAGCAAAATATCACGTTAAAATTTCGTAAGGATGCAATGAATCAATTTTTACAAATCATGTCACAAAGTCAAGTAAAATGTCGAAAATAGCATTAGTCTTCGTAAAACACGTTTAAAGTCTTTATTCGCGTATTACTTGTATGTAAAAACGCAACACTAAAGTGAACGTAACTATATAAAAAATACATTTACATATACAGTCAAACCTCGTTAGTGCGTCACCCGGTTAACACGTCACTCCGCTTAACGGGTCACGTTTTGGAAGTCCCAATTGTCCTCAGGCAGGAATTGGCACAGCTATGGCTTACTCCGTTTAACGAGTCACTCCGCTTACTAAGTCATATTTTTGCTCTCCCGAGAGTGACTCGTTAACGAGGTTTGACTGTATATATATATATATATATATATATATATATCTTTCCTGACGTATACTTGCCTGAATAAATTGCATTGGTGTTATACTAACATCCTTAGAAAGACGTGAGGAGAGGTATAGAGATTGGAGTTCTTAACCTCTTGCAATTAAGGACCGGTTGTTAGTGTATATAAAAAGTTCGTTTTTTTTACATTTTAATAACTATTCAGACCCTTGCAACATGAATGACGTATCTTGGGTCTACACGTTATTCGGATACTTTTTCCAGATGGAAGTATGATCTAGGATGAACGGTTCGCCAGTAGAACGTGGCCTGCATTCGCAAACGGTCTTGAAAACATGAACCCTGATTGTAACATCTCAGTTATAAAGACAAAATTTCGGGGATGTATCGTAAAAACGGAGTTTGAGTGTATGTGAATAATAACAAAATACTATATAAGGATGTTTTGAATATTATTCATTCCATGTAAAGGACCACCCCCTTCTCCCCAGAACAATTATTTTCACACTGGGGGCCCGCGTCTGTTAAAAGGTGACCCTGGAAATCGGACATTACTTCAAAGGTTCAACGGAACATAGATATTGTTTCAAGAGTTCTTCAGAGCGGGATTCTTCAACCGCAGGTCCCGCCGGTCCATGAAACATTCCACCGATTCATGTCGCCATTACGTAATTTTGGATTTAATGTAAATAAAATACCTTCTATACACTCGTATCGGGTTTTCTTTCTTTCGTAAACCTTCGGCACCACATCAACCGTGGTTACTGCAGGTATGGGAAAAATGGTGCAGTGTTGGAGCCTCCACTTCATGTCATCAACGTATTGGTGTTGGTGGGTTCGAACCTAGGCTAGGCATTAAAATGATCACTATCCGATTTTTGCGGCATGATTTCATGCTTATGATAACCGGAGCCTTTTTTTGGAAAGGCACTTCTTTAGGAGAGGAAAATCGGTCTCGTGCAGAAACAGCGTTACGAAACTGAAACGCAATCATTAGAAATACTTCAATATGGAATATATGTGTCAGTTTTATTGAAGCTGTATATGTTACGGTAAATGCGATGAATTGGTTAATATTCATAATAATCGGTGGTTATTATGTGAAATCACGTCGTCTTGGCTGGTTTGATAAATGTATTATTCTTTCCGGCGATTACCAGGGTTGGTAAATTTGATACAGTAAATGCTAAAAAAATTATCACTTTTACTGGCGATTATGCATAATACCCAAGTGTCGTCTGTAAATTTGATTAAATACTAAAAAAAAAAAAAAAATTATCACTTTCACCTGTGCCTATACATAATACCTAAGCGTACCTAATTGATTTGATGAAAACTTGAAATTTATCGCTTTTACCGGTGATTATGCATAGTATCCAAGTTTAATTGTGTAAATTTGAAGGCTTAAAAAACACTTCTTTATAACACGGAGATGGCTACAAGTGTTTCCTGTTTCCGAAACATAAATACTGCTTCAAAGGTTCCCAGACTGTGAATATCGCTTGAAAGGTTTCCCAAAATGTGGACATCTCTTCAAGAGTTTCCCCGAAATGTTGACTATGCTTCACGAACTCCCTAGAACAGCCTTTCTCAACCTATGGTCCGTGGAACGGGGGGAGTCTGCAAATATAGGACTGGTGGTCCTCAGGCAGACTTGAAAATTTAATAACAGTTGATAAGACATAAAAATTATTCGATTTCATATCAGAAATCTCGATTGCACTGTAAACTGTTAGTCCATCGAACTTTTTCAGACATTTTACTCGTCCTTGGGACCATAAAAGGTTGAGAAACGCTGGGCCCCTGGAACCTAGGAAAATAATTTCAAGGGTTCTAAAGGGTGAGAAAAGCTGGCGTAGACAGTTGTTGCGGAAGTCTTTTTAGTTCGTATTTCGAATGTGTATTTATATCAGTGCGTGTATTTAGGTAATAGGCGATTGCACGGTGCGGTTATTTACTTTTTTTTTGGCAGGGGGGATTAAATGCGACATTCATCGTTGTTGCCATCAGCGGAAGGCAAATAAAAGCAACGAAAAGAGCTCCTCGTCGTTAAAGTCGGCAAACAATACATACTCTGCGTGAGGAAATTGGATCTCGTATTTCCCAGACCCAGTTCAAAAGGTCGAATCGACCGGCGGACGGGAAATGGCCGCTCTTGTTATAGCGCTCATTCCATATCAATATAAGTCAGTATATATACATACACGAACATATCAGCTGTTGCTCGTACTATTCGAATGAGTATCGTTCCGAATTTAGTTACATAACTTCTGATAAATAAGTAATAAGGCCATGCGACACAAATCATTCTGTCGCATTTGGCCCGCGGCCGGACAAGGGGGGTTCCATCCGGCCCGCGGAAGGTGTTCCGGTAGAAAAGTATCTATACACACACGATAAGGGACCGTTCAAGTAATACGTAAGCAAATTTTTAGCCATATTTGACCCCCATCGCCCCCCCCCTCCTTGTCACCAAAATTTCGTCATCAGCTCTGCCCTTCTGAATCCTCACGCATATTGGTGGGATCAGAGGCACACGGGGGAGGGGGATAGGGGGCTCGTGTCGCCCCCTTCCCCCCCCCCACGATAGAAAATACCTTTATTGTTATTATAATCAATTTCTGTTAATTTCAATGTTATTTGAAGGCTATGAACTCAAAATTTATCTTTAATAAATTCATTGCGACCCACCCTCTAAGCCATATAATGATAAATCGCATAAACGCCTTTGGCCCGTTGACCAAATATGGCCCTGGTGGTTATCTGATGCGGCCTGCCCTCTTCAAACCTAACTTTGTACAAATGAACTAAGCGCCACATTTACGGAGCGCTTAAGTGTCCTGCAGTACAATTCCAGAGCATTTAAGCGGCCCGTGGCACATTTTCAGATTCCTTAAATGACCTGGGACACAGTTGCAGAAAACTTAAGCAAACCGTGACACATTTAGAGATTCCTTGAGTGGCACGTGACGTAGTTTTAGAGCACTTAAGTGACCCGCACTGCGGTTCTACATCACTCAAGTTACCCGCGGCACATTCTCAAATTGTTTAAGTGGTCCACGGCATTATCACTTGAGTGATGCGTGGCACAGTTCCAGGGCACTTAAGTGGCTTGGACACATTTCCAGATCATTTGGATCCGTGAAAAATTTAGAGATCACTAAAGTGGCTCTGCAGGGCACTTATCAGTGGTGGTGGAGGGGGGGGGGGGAATGCTACTTCAAGTGCCCACAAACTATCGAAAGGTTTTTCTTGTTTTTGACGCACCGAGTAAGATGTCATTAAGAATATTTCATATTTTCATAAAGGGTGGTTGATGACATAAGCATTATGAAACCCCCCCCCCATCGATGATGACGTAATACTTGAACGGCCCCTAAATGCCTAGGCTCTGACCATATTTCCTTCATAAAAAAATACGGGAAATCAATCAATGTGGAACATCGCCGATTATGGTAAAACAAATCGTCAAATGAAAGTAAATTTGCCAGTACAGGCTGGTATTGTGTAATACCAGCCTCTGGCCGGTATTACACAGTAAAAGTTTGATAAAATTACTTTTATACAACTTGCAAAATCCAACCAATAAGGTTATTGGTTACATTCTAGAAAATGCAACCGTTGACCTCATTGGCTGCATTTTTATCAAATACTTTTATAGCGTAATACCGGCCTTATTGACGGATGATTCAAGATGGCGTCAGTACTTTTTTTTGCACAGTATTTTCGAACGACACTGCGCTTGCGCAAAATTACGAATTTCCGCATTTTATATACGTATAAAGACCCGACGCAATTAAAACGAAACTGTATTTCACGTATTATCACAAATATACTATTTTTGTTTTTACCGCATTTTGCGGCTAGTTCTGTCGCCTTGTTTCGGGAATTAACCGCATGACATGTGTGATTAAGACCTTTTCGCAACTCCAAAAATAGAAGAGAAAGAAAAAAAAACAGCAAGGAAAGGCATAAAAAGCTCCAATAAACATAATCCAGTAACAAATTTGGCGACCGTGAACAAGGACGCCAATTTTTTTTTTTTTTTTTTCCCCCTGGCGCTCGATCGTGTTGGAAACTTTCAACAAAGTAGTTAAAAGTACCGTAAAACCTCGATGAGTAGTCACTCAAGTTATCAAAAAATTATTACGTCGCAAGGGGGTTGTGGTGCCATGGCCCCCCTACATCCTAGAGCAGGGCCCCTAGGCTGGGATCTTTTGCGGGCCCCCCCCCCTTCCCGTCGCGACGACACTTTCACGGGCCCCTTTATGATGAATTTATAGCGTGGGAAAAGCAAAAAAAAATGGTGAAAAAAGTTTCCGACAACTTTTTCCCGAAGTTCCTAGTTTCGACCCACCTGATTGGTCGCGGAAGTGTGACATGACAGCAGCGTCAGGCTTCCGGCAAAAGCCCGCGAAAAAGATGGCTCACTAGGGAGTGAAAAGAAGCGAGAACAGAATGCGTATCTAGACGCAGTACCGTCTAAAGGCCCGGGGGGCCTCACAGAAATTAGAACCGGTTGAAATTTTCGAAAATTTGCCAGGTAGGGCCTCCGAAAAATCACTTGGCCCGGGGCCCCCATCATGCTCTTAAGACGGCGCTGGTCTAAACGTAATTTTTCAAAAATCTGGGGTTTTGTGCTCCCGCACGTGGTATTTTGTGGAAGAGCCACACTTTAGGGGCTAGAGCGCCGCATGTGGCTCGCGAACCGCGGTTTGCCGACCACTGCCCTAGAATATCTTATATAGGATCCTCTGGAAATATACTTAAGAAGGGTAGGGGCAATGAACAAAAAATGATTCAGGAGAACAGTTTGGTATTATTTGGGAATAGACACGCGCATGGCGATATGTTACTATATAGACATCATGTAGATTAGTGTTTCCCAAAGTGTATAACATCACCCCTGGGGGGGGGGGATAGAATGGCCCCGTGGGGGGGGGGAGTGGTAGGAGCTATGAATATAACATAGGATCCTATGGGCTGGCTTGAATTGAGGGCGACAAGAAAAAATATTCTGAAGAAGGGAGCGATGGAACAAAAAGTATAGGGAACTCTGATAAGCGGATCATAATTTACCAAACATTTTTCTTCATTGCCCCACTCAGAATTATTATTATTTTTCATCAGCCCCTTCCTGGGCGATCCCGTAGAATCCTATATTGTATTACGACCGAATATAATTTTGTATTAGGGATTCGTAATCCTTTTATTGGCACAGGAGCCCGTAACCTTCATATTATTGGCATAGGGAGGGTCGTGGGATTTATTTTATTGGCACGGGGTCGGTCCATGGCCTCCATTTTATTGGCACAAAGGGTCCGTGGAAGACAAAAGATTCCAAGAAACTGAAACGTGTCATACTATTTGTACCACAACTGACCAGTTTTCAATCGTACAAACCCCCTTACAAGGATATTCGTCACCCCCGTCAACAACATCTTAATAATACAGGGTAATGATTCATCTCTCTACTAGCCAAAATGATAGCGTAATAATCCTCGCCCATTGTCTACACTACGCGTCTGTGTCAGTCATTCGTGTCTCCTGTAGAAAGACACCAAATCCGATTTCACACTCCCTGAACAAAACTGGAACAAAAAAAAACCCGTGCGTGTTGTTGGAGTAATCGATACTCATTACGCACAGATGGTGTATCGCATGCACACGGTGTAACAGTGAACTCGATGTAATGTTCCTCCTCACGAGTATATAATTTCAGTTAATTAGACGCATCTTCCAACAACAATAACGAGATCTTTGTTACCAGAGATAATGACCAAGCACACACACAGAGAGAGAGAGAGACCTCCGTTTATTATAACATAATATCGCGTCACTGTAATAATCCACGCTGTCAGGTTTGCACGTTAATATAACAACGCACACACAATGGCAACCCCTTGTTCCTCTGGTTGCAATTATTATCATGATATCATGCTCATATTGCTATTGAATCATGACCCAGAGATAAGTTGTTTTAAGGGCCACTTTTTTGTTGCTCTCTCTCTCTCTCTCTCTTAATGGGCCCTGTAGAAGAACATAGGCAGGGTCGCATGATGATATAATGTACCTGTTGTTCTAGAAATCGATCCTCGGGTGAGAACGGGTTCGGCTCCATTTGGGAAAAGTGTTTTCTTGCGAAGTTTAATGGTCTTTATATGAAAGCAGGTGCTCTTGACTCTTCTCCCATTTCGCCTACGCGTATGAATTGTGTGTCTCGAAGAACATCTATGGAGTGACCCTTACGGTCACGGTCTTTTTTGTTTTTCTTTCTTCCTCCAGCAGGAAGTGCATTATCATCAGTTCCATGATAGATGGCAATCAATTTGGTTAAATTGAAAAAATAATAATAATAATAATAATAATGTGGTATAGAGCCGCCCACGCTGTTAAGGGGAGCGACTTCGCGTATTAATCTGCATAATTATTTCTTGCGTTCTCGTCCGTGGAAACCGAGTTATTTTGGTCATGAGAGGCGTCGATCCCACCACTCATTAACGACGGCTAATTAATCTAGCTCTTTCGTCGTGGTACTTCTTGCGCGGGAAGTGGCCCCAATCCCCCTTCATATATAGTGGGGGGGTTTATTTTGTTGGAAGGAGAAAAGTTAAGAAAATTCGCCAATCCGTATAGTTATCAAGTTTTCTCTAAAATTATTTTTGCAGTGTTCGCCAAAACAGCGTAATGCCGTTTAATGAGATCCCAATATGTGTTAACCCGAAGACACCAAACTGGACGAGCAATCGCTGATGAATCAATCGGTAGCAATGGCCACTTCGCCGAAAACACAGACAGTGAAATCTCAACAGTACCATCTTGTACCTGTGTACCACAATTTCAATTTCCATACTTATTCTCGAAAATATCACATACCAGGCCGAAGTATCACGAAGCCCCCCCAAAGCTATGAACACAAAGCCCACAGGATCCTATGTTATTCCTGTAGCTTCTATCGGCCCCTTGCACCAATCCATCATTTCCCCCCGGGTCAATATACCCCCGGGGTATATTGCCCACTTTGGGAAACACCATAGTTTCCCAAACTTTTTGTGTTCCATCGCCCCTTCTACAAAAAAAATTTCCATCTCATCGCTCCACAACTCAAGCGCACCCATAGGGTTCCATACTAATAGGTCCCTATACTGGGGTCCTAACCCATAGCTTCTACTCCCTCCGCTGACTATTCCATAGCCCCCCGATCCCTAAGGGGTGATATTGCCCACTGGGAAACACTGTGTCACTAATAGTATAGAATTAGTGCTGGGGTTGAAACATTGTTACTTACTTGTGAAATGGATTATAAGGTCGAGCAATGGCTTGTGAGGCTTCCTCTGTTGTCAATTCATGAAAGAGGTTCCGAGTGATTGTTCGCAGATGCTTGACTTTCTGGGTCTTTCCTGGTCACGCCCTGACTGGCAACAGAAATAGTATGGACGTAGACCAAAAAAGTGCAAACAACAGGAAGGTGAATCTTGTGACAAACAGGAGTAGTACCGATCCACCGTAGTAGTTCTCCAGCAGTACAATGGCTCCCAAACTTTTGCTCACCGCGGCTCCCTGGCCATGACAATGCTTATCAATGGCTTCCCAAAATAGTCTACAAAAATGAACCACTTCAAAGCTTTACACAGGCACACACATCAATATCGCCAGCTCAACATGACTTGCTGAACAAAAGTTGACGACGCCCCTAGAATCCTTGTCACTCACTTTGAAAATGACTGCCGTGATAGAAGTAAAATATACTCACATTCTTTAAGAGTAGGTGTCTTTACCCTGCTGTGCTCGAAGGCATCGTTCACCACCACAGTGCTCACCGAAGCCGCCGCCCCCCCCCCCCCCGCAAGAGCACTCGAAGCTTGAGCCTCATTTCGTAGTCACGAGTAATTCGTTCTAATCAAACACTTCATTCATAAAAATTATCCTTGTCTGACCATGTGCAGGGTCCTTCTTTGAAATGAGGGGGCACTGGGTGCCTGTGCGAACATTCGGGAGCAGTAAATTTATCAGAGTAGACATCTGGGTGCATCTGGACATCGATGATGGGTACAGCCAGTGCTCACGGCTCGAGAAATATTGAAGCACTGTCCAAGTGTAATGATGGTAGTAGTTGATCAGGGGTCTGTCCAGCCGAAATTTGGGTTCGTTTTCCGGACCCCTTCACAAAATTCAGGATCTAAAAAATAATAGACCCTCCATAAAAATTCGAACCTAAAAAACGGACCCTTCACAAAATCCCAAGTCTGAAAAACTAACCCTTTACATAACTCTGGATATGTAAAACGGATCCTTTACGTAATTCTGGATCATAAAAACGGGCCCTTTACAAAATTCTGGATCTGAAAAACGGACCCTTCACAAAATCCCAGGTCTGAAAAACGGATCCTTTACATAAATCTAGATCATAAAAACGAACCCATTACATAAATCTGGATCACAAAAACGGACCCCTTACAAAAAATTCAGTATATGAAAAACGGATCCTTTACATAAGTCTGGATCATAAAAATCGAACCATTACATAAATATGGATCATAAAAACGAACCCTTTACATAACTCTGGATATGTAAAACGGATCCTTTACGTAATTCTGGATCATAAAAACGGACCCTTCACAAAATGCAAATTAATGAAACAATAAATTTGGCATTTCATTTCTTTATTTTGTTTCGTGATAAATTAACTAGTTCATTTCGCTTCCCACAAAATTAATGGTCCCTTTCAACAAAAATTTTCACAAAAACGGGACCCTGCAAAAAAGAGGGGGGATCCCCCCCCCCGCCCCGCTGATGCGCAAATGCCAAGAAATATCGCAAAAGAAAAGCCCACAATCGATGGGGAAAATCATTGCAAAAACCGTCCAAGTGGTTGTAATAATTAATATTTTATCGGTGAAACTTGGGAATAAAAAAAACAAAATGGCGGTTCGAACGCGCATTTCGGCCCAGGAAGCTCTTTTTTTAACCAGCTCGAGCACCTGTCGAGGAAGAAAGAACACCTCCAGTGCTCGGGGACAACAATACACGTCTGGCGCAAAATGTCCGCCTCGTGCAGAAATAGCGTACGATGTGCCACAACCGCAGGAAGCAAAAACACGCCACATCATTAATTTTTCTACGTGTGTGTGTGTGTGTGGTTTTCCGCTTATTGTTATTATTATATTGTTATCATTCGTTATATAAAAACCGCGGAGGAATGGAATTATGGCTATTGAGCATTGTGATGTGAGTTTCTCGTTGGCGATTTCAATTCGTACTGAAAACGAAATGAAACCGCGTCACAGACGCAGACTTCCGCAGGATACGCACGAGACTCCCCCTAATCCAGAACATGGATTAACATAGAAACACTGTAGGTTACTCGCATGATGTTGTTGTTGTTATATACAGGGTGTCCTGTAAGTGCTAATGCGGCCTTTATCTCATCGACCTTCCGTCGTGGAGGTACGATTCCAAATTCAAAAAAATACCCAACAGGCCTGTACCCTGTACCAGTTTTAAGAATGAGAATATATACGGTCGAATCCCGTTATAACGAACTCTAACAGACGCGAGAAATCACTTCGCTGTAATGAAATTTCGTTATAAAGGAATTCCAGGGTTTATGCATTGTTCCGATGTAAGCTTATCAGAGCGATTAGAAAATAGCTCGGTAAAACGAGATTTTCGCTGTATCGGTATTCGTTGGAACGGGATTCGATTGTAGTGCATGTGTAACAAAATAAAAATAAAAAAATCTAAATTTTTACATACCTGATAAAGTTGTCATACCTGAGCCCAAAAAAATAAAAATTTTTAAATTCAATATTCACTGAGATATTTCAATTCAAAAATCGGGGAACAGTTGGGAAATAACAGCAAAAACTAATGGAAAACGATTCTTTCCCCCCCCCCCTTTTGCTGTCATTTCCCAATTTTTCTCCAATTTTCTAATTCGGATACCTCTGCGAATATTGCAGTTAATTAGAGTACAGGGGGGGGGGGGGACCGTATAAAATTTTAGATTTTTTTATTTTGTAACACACTGTATTTTCACTCTGAAAACCGGTGCACAGTAATTTTTTAACACATTTAGAGCAATTTTTGAATTAAAACCGTACCTCTACGACAAACAGTTGATGAGATAAAGGCCGCATTAGCACTTACGGGACACCCTGTATACATTGTTATTCATATACACCTTGATATTCATATCATGTCTTCATTTTCAATTGAATCTGGAGGCTTCGACAGGAATTCAGCAGCAAATTTAAATTGTAATTCAGTTGACGTTCGTTATAAGGACCATACACATTATTGCGACTGTTGGTGGCCAATAAGGGGCCATTCAAGTATTACGTAAGCAGATTTTCACCCATTTTTGACCCCTCAACCATTCAACGAAACATCATCGATATGGGCTTTCGGAGCCGAAGGCCCACTCGTGTACCCTTGATGACTGCACGACACAAAGCTTTACGCCTCGCCTGGGCCCGACAACACCGACATTGGACTGTTGAGGACTGGAAACATGGTCTGACGAGTCTCGGTTCCAATTGCTTCGAGCTGATGGACGTGTACGGGTATGGAGACAACCTCGTGAATCCATGGACCCTACATGTCAACAGGGGACTGTTCAAGCTGGTGGAGGCTCTGGTATGGTATGGGTCGTGTGCAGTTGGCGTGATATGGGACCCCTGATACGTCTAGATACGACTCTGACAGGTGACAGGTACGTAAGCATCCTGTCTGATCACCTGCACCCATTCATGTCCATTGTGCATTCCGACGGACTTGGACAATTTCGGCAGGACAATGCGACACCCCACACGTCCAGAATTGCTACAAAGTGGCTCCAGGAACACTCTTCTGACTTTAGACACTTCCGCTGGCCACCTAAATCCCCAGACATGAACATTATTGAACATATCCGGGATGCCTTGCAACGTGCTGTTCAGAATAGATCTCCACCCCCTCTTACTCCTACGGATTTATGGACAGCCCTGCAGGATTCACGGTGTCAATTACCTCCAGCATTACTTCAGACATTAGTCGAGTCCATGCCACGTCGTGTTGCGGCACTTCTGCGGGTTCGCGGGGGCCCTACACGATATTAGGCAGGTGTAGTAACCAGTTTTTTTGGCTCTTCAGTGTACATACAGGGGTGTACGTACGTAGGATCGACCTTTGGAAGGGGCCGAGGCACAAAACGTTGGGGGGGGGGGGGGTTTCACAGAAATTTTCTTCCCAATAAATTAGAAGTTGCCACCCTCCAAAAAGCATTTATATTCACAGAAATTGGTTAAAACTATATATAAAAGGTATTTTCTTTCGATATCTCACTTCTTTTAAAGAAATATTAGATTTTTTCGGCTTGTAGGGGCATGGGCTTCACCACCCCCTTCCCTTCTTACGCCTTTGAGTACATATGCGCGCGCGCATGTGCAACTAATTATTCTAATTTTATTATTATTGTATTTTCCAACTTGATGCATGTGATTCTCTTAAGAGCTTAATTTTTTTTTTAATTTTCGATATAAAGACCTCCCGATATAAGATCCGTTTTCAGGGGAACGATAGTCGTCGTTATAACAAACGTCAACCATTTCATCATTACGCTACGAACACAGCACTTAACCTTAAAATTACAATGCGTTACATAATTATATAAAAATTTAACTTTTTATTACAGTGACGAACAAAAAAAGGGGGGGAAGTGGTTTGACGCATTCCTTCTACCCAGGGCCGCAACCAATCGGGAAAGAAAGCGGGTCTGGTGCCCTGGGTGCTGGACCAGAGGTAGGGGGCCGGCCTCTGAATTCACCCGTGAACTGCTCCTTTTTACAGTGTATGGGGTGCCAAGAATGTTTGAAGCATATGATTGGCCAAGAGGGACAAGGAACCGAGTCCGTGAGTAATCAAAAGAGTGACTTGAAGAGTTTGCAAGCATGTGAGTAATCAAAAATAGTGGCTTATAACGCAAGGTGCATTCAGTGAGTGACCAAGTGACTTAGAGAGTTTGAAGCACGTGAATGACCAAAACATTGACTTAGAGCCGAAAACGATGGGCTAGGCTTTAAACCAGGACGGCGAATTTGAGGAATGAGGGGGTTCAGAAAACCAGACTATAAAAGTGGCAAAACCGCTTCTGGCCGCGTGCCTAGGAAACACCACCTATAGAACAAGGCCTCCGCACGAAGCTCGTCACGTCACTAAAGAAGGCCGTTTCACCTATTGCCATTGGATGCATCAGTCCGGGGTTGTGAGCGGTTCCATCTATCTATCGCCATTGGATATAGCAGGCAGACGCATGCGATATCTTTACCTTTTTTTGCAGTATATCCAATGGCAATAGGAGAAATGGCCATCTTCAGCGACGTCGCAAGCTTCGTGCGGAGACCTTGTCATATAGGTGGTGTTGGCCTAGGTAGGCTTATCTTGGGCAGAGGCTGATTCATGACTCAGCGTACGATATAACCCCTCCCGTTCAGCCCAATTTCCTTCACACCTCATATCACCAATTCTCTACCCCCGCCCCCCCCCCAATAGAATTTTCCACCCTGCACATTAGGGGCCGTTCAAGTATTACGTCATCATCGATGGGGGGGGGGATTCCGATTTGCTGACTTTTGATGACAGGGGGGGGGGAGGGGGTTTGGATAATGCCTCATTGGAGAATGAAATATTTTTAATGACATCTTACTCGGTACGCCAAAAACGAGAGAAACCTTTCGATAGTTTGTGGGAAATTGAAGTTACATTCCCCCCCCCTACTATTGATAAGTGCCCTACAGGGCCGCTTTAATGATCTCTAAATGTTTCGCGGATCCAAGTGATCAGGAAATGTGTCCGGGCCGCTTAAGTGCTCTGGAAATGTGCCACGCATCACTTAAATAATCTGAGAATGTGCCGCGGGTAATTTGAGTGATGTAGAACCGCACTGGGGGCCACTTAAGTGCTCGAAAACTACGTCACATGTCATTCAAGGTATCTCTAAATGTGTCACGGATCGCTTAAGTGTTCTGGAACTGTGTCTCGTGTCATTGAAGTGATCTAAAAATATGCCACGGGCCGCTTAAATGTTCTACAATAGTACCACTGGACACTTCAGCTATCTGTAAATGTGCCGTTTAGTTGATTGTTACAAAATTAGATTTGGAGAGGGCAGGGCCCCATCAAGTAACCCCCAGGGCCATATTTGGTCCGCGGGCCAAGGAACTTGACGTGATTCATCATTATATGGCTTAGAAGGTGGGCCGCAATGAATTTATTAAAGATACATTTTGAGTTCAGAGCCTTCAAATAACATTGAAATTAACAGAAATTGAGCTTACGTAATACTTGAACGACCCCCTTACCCCGCTCAGCTCTCCCTGTAAATGCACCTCCGTTCTTGAGATGGCCTTGTACTGATTTACCACCCGGTGTGGCTTACATAACGAACCGCAACGAAAAATCTAATGTTGAACAATCCTATCCGTCCCTGAGGCATGACCACAGACATGTTCTCAAACATGCAAGTTGGAACACAGATCATATAATTTCATCACATCCTTCGCTCTTCCATACGCATGTCTTCGAACATACGCACGCCTTTGCCGACCTTGCGTATGCTTCTTTCCTCCTCCACTTTCAACATGCACATCAAGTCCTTTTAAGCCCCCAACAGGTGTGTTTGCCAGAATAATTCCACAAACACGCGCGTGTGCATGGAGGTAATATTATGCACGTGCGCATGTTGTAGATTGGGGAAAACCACGAAATCGTAGGAGTAATTTACCCTAGAAATGGGAAGGAAACAAATCTCTCGAATATGATTAGCGCCATGTTTTTTTGTTTTTTTCCCCCCATCTCCTTCCTGTAATTTCGCCATGTGGCCTATCTTTGCCATTTATAACAGCTACAACAAGCCATTACCGAAACTAACACGAAGGATTAATCTTTTGTTAGGGGCTTGGTGGTCTGACATCTACATATAATAGCCTTGAATTGATGGCTGATCCTCAAGGTGATTCGGATTGGACGGGGTTGGGGAAAATGATTTTCCAAGCTCTATTACGCGGGACATTACCGGGTAGAAATATTTACAGCTGAGAATGTAAAGAAAACACCTGCATATTTAAAATTTCCCCCCAGGCGGTGGTCCGCGGCACCAGGTGAAACCCACGTTGAGTGTTATTCTTTGACGCATCATGGTCATTTTTAAAAGAATGGTTGTTGCAGACTGTAAATCGTTTCTTCTGCTCGAAATATCACCTGATTTTAGCTTTGCTCATGAACATCATCATCATCATCATCATCATCATCAGGGGACACCCCCCCCCCCTCAAACGCGGCGTCTTCTATGCTGAAATTAAAATTCACGGCAAAAAGTCTATTTAAATGTTAAATTATTTTAACTATAAATTATTAAATTATTCTTTAAATTATTTTAACCCCTGTTTAACGGTCACCCTCAGATACGGTCACGGATACCATTTTTATCATTCGTTCTATTGGACTAAAACCCCTGTAATGACACCAATAGTTTTGATTCCAGTTCAAATTATGCTCACTAGATGGCAGCACGAGTTCTGATATTTCATCAACTTTTTTTGGCTACTTTCCAATGAAATTTTGGCTTGGAGTTTGTTAACACTCCGACATTAAAAGTTAGCTGGTTGTGCTCGTATATTTTACATGATTTCCCGGCTGCTTACTATCGCCACAGGCTCTAGTAATCGTTGCTCTCCACCACTAAGAGGAGAGATTCTCAAGAGGAAAAAAAATTGATTCCATCGAATATACATTGAAAAACGTGAAACTAGGGGAATTCGTATTCCTGCAAAAGAATTCAATGGCGAGAAGAAACACAGATATATGTTGCATTTTGGAGCAAAGAGTAAAATTGGCAAGAAGAATGGCTGAAAAACCGAAAACGAGCTGGGAAAAATAAATTCCCGAACCCAGGAGGACTTGCCGTAGACGCAGTTGTGCTCCGCGATTGGTTAATTGGAATAGGTAGAAACTTCTGTGCAACTTTGTCCAACGGCTCTGTGCCATTCGTCTTACTGGCACAAGGAATCTACGGCCTTCTCTCGTCCGCATAAAGGGGGTTCGTGGAGCTCAAAAGGCTGAGAACCCAAAGCCCCCATTTATAAGAAACCAAATGCGATTGATTCCCGCGTAGCCGAGAAAGAAACATATTTCGGATAACACAACTTCATTATAAACAACCAGGATGATAACATCCGTAAGCAACATCGAGCATGCGTATCCGCATTCATGAGGATTTCGGACTTGATACATAATTATGCAAAAAAAATCATTGACATTTGAAATCCATTCCGGGAGATTTGGCAAGAAAATGGCACCGCTCGTTCCTTTCCTCCAGCGAGTCGAGTGCCTTCGAAAGGCGTTAACGGTGACGGGAAATGCTTCGGTGACCATATTTATTATATAATCTCGAGTGTCTTTGCATGTTGATGATGCTGTTCGTTCCGCGTAACCTTGAGCTCGATGCCGGATCTAAATAACTATGGCTGTTGAGGGATTATTTGATGTAAAAGCGTCAACTCTCCTCTCGATTAAACGATACCTCCATCTATTCCGGTTGTATTTACCGTGCGTAAGTCGAATTAAAGGGACTCTCTCTCTCTCACAGAACCGCTCCCACTAATGGAATCGGTACGGATTTACACCGGAATCGTTTCATGCTGATTATAATATAATTATGATACTATTTGAATTTAAATATAATGATGATAATTTATATGTTTGGGTGACGTTTCGTTCGGAACTTCCGTATCTACGAGTGGCACGGAAATGTCTCTGGATCTCGGTGTTCGGTAACGTAAACGTGGCCCAAAGTGGCGTGGAATCGCCGATTGCTCCACAAGTGGGTACGATCCAATGAGTTTACTGCTCTCCTTTGAGTCCGATTTTATGTATTTTGTGGCCTCTGCATAATAATTTACAGAAATGCTGGAACGCTCACCTACGTAAAATATGCACACACGCAAAATAGTGAGGGAGAATAACGTCAGATGAAAGAAATTGAAATGGAAACTCGAGCAAAAATATAATTTTTTAGAACAAATGAAATATATATATAAATTACAAGAAATATATATTACAGCAACAATGGAAATTCAGAATTAGTACCAGAAATAATTTCAGTAACAATGGAAATTCAGAATTAATATGAAAAAAAATTTCAGCAACAATGAAAATTCAAAATTAATACGAGAAATAATTTCAGTAACAATGGAAATTCAGAATTAATACGAGAAATAATTTCAGCAACAATGGAAATTCAGAATTAATATGAAAAAAAATTTCAGAAACGATGAAAATTCAAAATTAATACGAGAAATAATTTCAGCAACAATGGAAATTCAAAATTAATACGAGAAATAATTTCATCAACGATCGAAATTCAAAATTAATACGAGAAATAATTTCACAACAATGAAAATTCAGAATTAATATGAAAAATAATTTCAGCAACAATGAAAATTCAAAATTAATACGAGAAATAATTTCAGTAACAATGGAAATTCAGAATTAATACGAGAAATAATTTCAGCAACAATGGAAATTCAAAATTAATACGAGAAATAATTTCATCAACAATCGAAATTCAGAATTATTATGGCCTTAGAAATGAATATAAATTCTTATTTAGTGAAAAAAAGGCCTTAGAAATGAATATAAATTCTTATTTAGTGAAAAAAAGGCCTTAGAAATGAATATAAATTCCTATTTAGTGAAAAAAAGGACTTAGAAATGAATATAAATTCTCATTAATTGAAAGAAATGTTCTCGGAATGGACATAAATTCTCGTAAAGTGAAAGAAATATTATGGAAATGAATATAAATTCTTATTTAGTGAAAAAAGGCCTTAGAAATGAATATAAATTCTTATTTAGTGAAAAAAAGGCCTTAGAAATGAATATAAATTCTTATTTAGTGAAAAAAAGGCCTTAGAAATGAATATAAATTCTTATTTAGTGAAAAAAAAGGCCTTAGAAATGAATATAAATTCTTATTTAGTGAAAAAAGGCCTTAGAAATGAATATAAATTCTTATTTAGTGAAAAAAAGGCCTTAGAAATGAATATAAATTCTTATTTAGTGAAAAAAAGGCCTTAGAAATGAATATAAATTCTTATTTAGTGAAAAAAAGGCCTTAGAAATGAATATAAATTCTTATTTAGTGAAAAAAAGGACTTAGAAATGAATATAAATTCTTATTTAGTGAAAAAAAGGCCTTAGAAATGAATATAAATTCTTATTTAGTGAAAAAAAAAAGGCCTTAGAAATGAATATAAATTCTTATTTAGTGAAAAAAAGGCCTTAGAAATGAATATAAATTCTTATTTAGTGAAAAAAAGGACTTAGAAATGAATATAAATTCTTATTTAGTGAAAAAAAGGCCTTAGAAATGAATATAAATTCTTATGTAGTGAAAAAAAGGCCTTAGAAATGAATATAAATTCTTATTTAGTGAAAAAAAGGACTTAGAAATGAATATAAATTCTCATTAATTGAAAGAAATGTTCTCGGAATGGACATAAATTCTCGTAAAGTGAAAGAAATATTTTGGAAATGAATATAAATTCTTATTTATTGAAAAAAAGGCCTTAGAAATTAATATAAATTCTTATTTAGTGAAAAAAAAGGCCTTAGAAATGAATATAAATTCTTATTTAGTGAAAAAAAGGCCTTAGAAATGAATATAAATTCTTATTTAGTGAAAAAAAGGCCTTAGAAATGAATATAAATTCTTATTTAGTGAAAAAAAGGCCTTAGAAATGAATATAAATTCTTATTTAGTGAAAAAAAAGGCCTTAGAAATTAATATAAATTCTTATTTAGTGAAAAAAAGGCCTTAGAAATGAATATAAATTCTTATTTAGTGAAAAAAAGGACTTAGAAATGAATATAAATTCTCATTAATTGAAAGAAATGTTCTCGGAATGGACATAAATTCTCGTAAAGTGAAAGAAATATTTTGGAAATGAATATAAATTCTTATTTAGTGAAAAAAAGGCCTTAGAAATTAATATAAATTCTTATTTAGTGAAAAAAAGGCCTTAGAAATGAATATAAATTCTTATTTAGTGAAAAAAAAGGCCTTAGAAATGAATATAAATTCTTATTTAGTGAAGTGTGCCAGTCGGTGTAATGGTTAGAGTACGGGGTTTATGAGTTGAAGGTTGTGGGTTCGAATATCAATGTAATCCCACTCGAAATATTTTTTTGCCGCTGTGGTGGTCGAGTGGTTATAGTGCCGGACTCGTGATGCGAGAATCCGGGTTCGAACCCCACAGTGGTGTTCGGCTGAAGTTGGTTTTCTGTGGTTCCCAACTTCAAGGCGCAAATGCGAGCCGATCTCCCCGTTAAAAAGTCTCGCCACAGAGAGCAACAGTCCTACAACGGTAAATCATTCAACCATAACACTTCACTCATTGTTAGTAAAACTGGGGGCAGATGACAGCTCTACACATAACAAGCATTACACAGAAACAAACTTTACGTCAGGTTGCACTACACGTACACGCACATTCCCGCATGTACCGATTCGTTGGGGGGTTTCGCGGGGGGGGGGGGTGCATGTGTGGTGTAGCAGTAGTAGGTAGGGGCTCGGGGATCCATGATGTTCTTAAGTCAGCCACCTCGTTGGGCAATTTGCCTGTTGTGGCGTTGTATTTGTATTTGAAAAAAAAAGGCCTTAGAAATGAATATAAATTCTTATTTAGTGAAAAAAAGGCCTTAGAAATGAATATAAATTCTTATTTAGTGAAAAAAAAAGGCCTTAGAAATGAATATAAATTCTTATTTAGTGAAAAAAAGGCCTTAGAAATGAATATAAATTCTTATTTAGTGAAAAAAAGGACTTAGAAGTGAATATAAATTCTTATTTAGTGAAAAAAAGGCCTTAGAAATGAATATAAATTCTTATGTAGTGAAAAAAGGCCTTAGAAATGAATATAAATTCTTATTTAGTGAAAAAAAGGACTTAGAAATGAATATAAATTCTCATTAATTGAAAGAAATGTTCTCGGAATGGACATAAATTCTCGTAAAGTGAAAGAAATATTTTGGAAATGAATATAAATTCTTATTTATTGAAAAAAAGGCCTTAGAAATTAATATAAATTCTTATTTAGTGAAAAAAAAGGCCTTAGAAATGAATATAAATTCTTATTTAGTGAAAAAAAGGCCTTAGAAATGAATATAAATTTTTATTTAGTGAAAAAAAAGGCCTTAGAAATGAATATAAATTCTTATTTAGGGAAAAAAAGGCCTTAGAAATGAATATAAATTCTTATTTAGTGAAAAAAAAGGCCTTAGAAATGAATATAAATTCTTATTTAGTGAAAAAAAGGCCTTAGAAATGAATATAAATTCTTATTTAGTGAAAAAAGGCCTTAGAAATGAATATAAATTCTTATTTAGTGAAAAAAAGGCCTTAGAAATGAATATAAATTCTTATTTAGTGAAAAAAAGGCCTTAGAAATGAATATAAATTCTTATTTAGTGAAAAAAAGGACTTAGAAATGAATATAAATTCTCATTAATTGAAAGAAATGTTCTCGGAATGGACATAAATTCTCGTAAAGTGAAAGAAATATTTTGGAAATGAATATAAATTCTTATTTAGTGAAAAAAAGGCCTTAGAAATTAATATAAATTCTTATTTAGTGAAAAAAAAGGCCTTAGAAATTAATATAAATTCTTATTTAGTGAAAAAAAGGCCTTAGAAATGAATATAAATTCTTATTTAGTGAAAAAAAGGCCTTAGAAATGAATATAAATTCTTATTTAGTGAAAAAAAAGGCCTTAGAAATGAATATAAATTCTTATTTCGTGAAGTGTGCCAGTCGGTGTAATGGTTAGAGTACGGGGTTTGTGAGTTGAAGGTTGTGGGTTCGAATATCAATGTAATCCCACTCGAAATATTTTTTTGCCGCTGTGGTGGTCGAGTGGTTATAGTGCCGGACTCGTGATGCGAGAATCCGGGTTCGAACCCCACAGTGGTGTTCGGCTGAAGTTGGTTTTCTGTGGTTCCCAACTTCAAGGCGCAAATGCGAGCCGATCTCCCCGTTAAAAAGTCTCGCCACAGAGAGCAACAGTCCTACAACGGTAAATCATTCAACCATAACACTTCACTCATAGTTAGTAAAACTGGGGGCAGATGACAGCTCTACACATAACAAGCATTACACAGAAACAAACTTTACGTCAGGTTGCACTACACGTACACGCACATTCCCGCATGTACCGATTCGTTGGGGGGTTTCGCGGGGGGGGGGGTGCATGTGTGGTGTAGCAGTAGTAGGTAGGGGCTCGGGGATCCATGATGTTCTTAAGTCAGCCACCTCGTTGGGCAATTTGCCTGTTGTGGCGTTGTATTTGTATTTGTATTTGAAAAAAAAACGCCTTAGAAATGAATATAAATTCTTATTTAGTGAAAAAAAGGCCTTAGAAATGAATATAAATTCTTATTTAGTGAAAAAAAGGCCTTAGAAATGAATATAAATTCTCATTTAGTGAAAAAAAGGCCTTAGAAATGAATATAAATTCTCATTTAGTGAAAAAAAGGCCTTAGAAATGAATATAAATTCTTATTTAGTGAAAAAAAGGCCTTAGAAATGAATATAAATTCTTATTTAGTGAAAAAAAGGCCTTAGAAATGAATATAAATTCTTATTTAGTGAAAAAAGGCCTTAGAAATGAATATAAATTCTTATTTAGTGAAAAAAAGGCCTTAGAAATGAATATAAATTCTTATTTAGTGAAAAAAAAGGCCTTAGAAATGAATATAAATTCTTATTTAGTGAAAAAAAGGCCTTAGAAATGAATATAAATTCTTATTTAGTGAAAAAAAGGACTTAGAAATGAATATAAATTCTCATTAATTGAAAGAAATGTTCTCGGAATGGACATAAATTCTCGTAAAGTGAAAGAAATATTTTGGAAATGAATATAAATTCTTATTTAGTGAAAAAAAGGCCTTAGAAATTAATATAAATTCTTATTTAGTGAAAAAAAGGCCTTAGAAATGAATATAAATTCTTATTTAGTGAAAAAAAAGGCCTTAGAAATGAATATAAATTCTTATTTAGTGAAGTGTGCCAGTCGGTGTAATGGTTAGAGTACGGGGTTTATGAGTTGAAGGTTGTGGGTTCGAATGTCAATGTAATCCCACTCGAAATATTTTTTTGCCGCTGTGGTGGTCGAGTGGTTATAGTGCCGGACTCGTGATGCGAGAATCCGGGTTCGAACCCCACAGTGGTGTTCGGCTGAAGTTGGTTTTCTGTGGTTCCCAACTTCAAGGCGCAAATGCGAGCCGATCTCCCCGTTAAAAAGTCTCGCCACAGAGAGCAACAGTCCTACAACGGTAAATCATTCAACCATAACACTTCACTCATAGTTAGTAAAACTGGGGGCAGATGACAGCTCTACACATAACAAGCATTACACAGAAACAAACTTTACGTCAGGTTGCACTACACGTACACGCACATTCCCGCATGTACCGATTCGTTGGGGGGTTTCGCGGGGGGGGGTGCATGTGTGGTGTAGCAGTAGTAGGTAGGGGCTCGGGGATCCATGATGTTCTTAAGTCAGCCACCTCGTTGGGCAATTTGCCTGTTGTGGCGTTGTATTTGTATTTGAAAAAAAAAGGCCTTAGAAATGAATATAAATTCTTATTTAGTGAAAAAAAGGCCTTAGAAATGAATATAAATTCTTATTTAGTGAAAAAAAGGCCTTAGAAATGAATATAAATTCTTATTTAGTGAAAAAAAAAGGCCTTAGAAATGAATATAAATTCTTATTTAGTGAAAAAAAGGCCTTAGAAATGAATATAAATTCTTATTTAGTGAAAAAAAGGCCTTAGAAATGAATATAAATTCTTATGTAGTGAAAAAAGGCCTTAGAAATGAATATAAATTCTTATTTAGTGAAAAAAAGGACTTAGAAATGAATATAAATTCTCATTAATTGAAAGAAATGTTCTCGGAATGGACATAAATTCTCGTAAAGTGAAAGAAATATTTTGGAAATGAATATAAATTCTTATTTATTGAAAAAAAGGCCTTAGAAATGAATAATAAATTTTTATTTAGTGAAAAAAAAGGCCTTAGAAATGAATATAAATTCTTATTTAGGGAAAAAAAGGCCTTAGAAATGAATATAAATTCTTATTTAGTGAAAAAAAAGGCCTTAGAAATGAATATAAATTCTTATTTAGTGAAAAAAAGGCCTTAGAAATGAATATAAATTCTTATTTAGTGAAAAAAAGGCCTTAGAAATGAATATAAATTCTTATTTAGTGAAAAAAAGGCCTTAGAAATGAATATAAATTCTTATTTAGTGAAAAAAAGGCCTTAGAAATGAATATAAATTCTTATTTAGTGAAAAAAAGGACTTAGAAATGAATATAAATTCTCATTAATTGAAAGAAATGTTCTCGGAATGGACATAAATTCTCGTAAAGTGAAAGAAATATTTTGGAAATGAATATAAATTCTTATTTAGTGAAAAAAAGGCCTTAGAAATTAATATAAATTCTTATTTAGTGAAAAAAAAGGCCTTAGAAATTAATATAAATTCTTATTTAGTGAAAAAAAGGCCTTAGAAATGAATATAAATTCTTATTTAGTGAAAAAAAGGCCTTAGAAATGAATATAAATTCTTATTTAGTGAAAAAAAAGGCCTTAGAAATGAATATAAATTCTTATTTCGTGAAGTGTGCCAGTCGGTGTAATGGTTAGAGTACGGGGTTTGTGAGTTGAAGGTTGTGGGTTCGAATATCAATGTAATCCCACTCGAAATATTTTTTTGCCGCTGTGGTGGTCGAGTGGTTATAGTGCCGGACTCGTGATGCGAGAATCCGGGTTCGAACCCCACAGTGGTGTTCGGCTGAAGTTGGTTTTCTGTGGTTCCCAACTTCAAGGCGCAAATGCGAGCCGATCTCCCCGTTAAAAAGTCTCGCCACAGAGAGCAACAGTCCTACAACGGTAAATCATTCAACCATAACACTTCACTCATAGTTAGTAAAACTGGGGGCAGATGACAGCTCTACACATAACAAGCATTACACAGAAACAAACTTTACGTCAGGTTGCACTACACGTACACGCACATTCCCGCATGTACCGATTCGTTGGGGGGTTTCGCGGGGGGGGGGTGCATGTGTGGTGTAGCAGTAGTAGGTAGGGGCTCGGGGATCCATGATGTTCTTAAGTCAGCCACCTCGTTGGGCAATTTGCCTGTTGTGGCGTTGTATTTGTATTTGTATTTGAAAAAAAAACGCCTTAGAAATGAATATAAATTCTTATTTAGTGAAAAAAAGGCCTTAGAAATGAATATAAATTCTTATTTAGTGAAAAAAAGGCCTTAGAAATGAATATAAATTCTTATTTAGTGAAAAAAAGGCCTTAGAAATGAATATAAATTCTTATTTAGTGAAAAAAAGGCCTTAGAAATGAATATAAATTCTTATTTAGTGAAAAAAAGGCCTTAGAAATGAATATAAATTCTTATTTAGTGAAAAAAAAAGGCCTTAGAAATGAATATAAATTCTTATTTAGTGAAAAAAAAAAGGCCTTAGAAATGAATATAAATTCTTATTTAGTGAAAAAAAGGCCTTAGAAATGAATATAAATTCTTATTTAGTGAAAAAAAGGACTTAGAAATGAATATAAATTCTTATTTAGTGAAAAAAAGGCCTTAGAAATGAATATAAATTCTTATGTAGTGAAAAAAAGGCCTTAGAAATGAATATAAATTCTTATTTAGTGAAAAAAAGGACTTAGAAATGAATATAAATTCTCATTAATTGAAAGAAATGTTCTCGGATTGGACATAAATTCTCGTAAAGTGAAAGAAATATTTTGGAAATGAATATAAATTCTTATTTATTGAAAAAAAGGCCTTAGAAATTAATATAAATTCTTATTTAGTGAAAAAAAAGGCCTTAGAAATGAATATAAATTCTTATTTAGTGAAAAAAAGGCCTTAGAAATGAATATAAATTCTTATTTAGTGAAAAAAAAGGCCTTAGAAATGAATATAAATTCTTATTTAGTGAAAAAAAGGCCTTAGAAATGAATATAAATTTTTATTTAGTGAAAAAAAAGGCCTTAGAAATGAATATAAATTCTTATTTAGGGAAAAAAAGGCCTTAGAAATGAATATAAATTCTTATTTAGTGAAAAAAAAGGCCTTAGAAATGAATATAAATTCTTATTTAGTGAAAAAAAGGCCTTAGAAATGAATATAAATTCTTATTTAGTGAAAAAAGGCCTTAGAAATGAATATAAATTCTTATTTAGTGAAAAAAAGGCCTTAGAAATGAATATAAATTCTTATTTAGTGAAAAAAAGGCCTTAGAAATGAATATAAATTCTTATTTAGTGAAAAAAAGGACTTAGAAATGAATATAAATTCTCATTAATTGAAAGAAATGTTCTCGGAATGGACATAAATTCTCGTAAAGTGAAAGAAATATTTTGGAAATGAATATAAATTCTTATTTAGTGAAAAAAAGGCCTTAGAAATTAATATAAATTCTTATTTAGTGAAAAAAAAAGGCCTTAGAAATTAATATAAATTCTTATTTAGGGAAAAAAATGCCTTAGAAATGAATATAAATTCTTATTTAGTGAAAAAAAAGGCCTTAGAAATGAATATAAATTCTTATTTCGTGAAGTGTGCCAGTCGGTGTAATGGTTAGAGTACGGGGTTTGTGAGTTGAAGGTTGTGGGTTCGAATATCAATGTAATCCCACTCGAAATATTTTTTTGCCGCTGTGGTGGTCGAGTGGTTATAGTGCCGGACTCGTGATGCGAGAATCCGGGTTCGAACCCCACAGTGGTGTTCGGCTGAAGTTGGTTTTCTGTGGTTCCCAACTTCAAGGCGCAAATGCGAGCCGATCTCCCCGTTAAAAAGTCTCGCCACAGAGAGCAACAGTCCTACAACGGTAAATCATTCAACCATAACACTTCACTCATAGTTAGTAAAACTGGGGGCAGATGACAGCTCTACACATAACAAGCATTACACAGAAACAAACTTTACGTCAGGTTGCACTACACGTACACGCACATTCCCGCATGTACCGATTCGTTGGGGGGTTTCGCGGGGGGGGGGGGGGTGCATGTGTGGTGTAGCAGTAGTAGGTAGGGGCTCGGGGATCCATGATGTTCTTAAGTCAGCCACCTCGTTGGGCAATTTGCCTGTTGTGGCGTTGTATTTGTATTTGAAAAAAAAAGGCCTTAGAAATGAATATAAATTCTTATTTAGTGAAAAAAAGGCCTTAGAAATGAATATAAATTCTTATTTAGTGAAAAAAAGGCCTTAGAAATGAATATAAATTCTTATTTAGTGAAAAAAAAAGGCCTTAGAAATGAATATAAATTCTTATTTAGTGAAAAAAAGGCCTTAGAAATGAATATAAATTCTTATTTAGTGAAAAAAAGGCCTTAGAAATGAATATAAATTCTTATGTAGTGAAAAAAGGCCTTAGAAATGAATATAAATTCTTATTTAGTGAAAAAAAGGCCTTAGAAATGAATATAAATTCTTATTTAGTGAAAAAAAGGACTTAGAAATGAATATAAATTCTCATTAATTGAAAGAAATGTTCTCGGATTGGACATAAATTCTCGTAAAGTGAAAGAAATATTTTGGAAATTAATATAAATTCTTATTTAGTGAAAAAAAAGGCCTTAGAAATGAATATAAATTCTTATTTAGTGAAAAAAAGGCCTTAGAAATGAATATAAATTCTTATTTAGTGAAAAAAAAGGCCTTAGAAATGAATATAAATTCTTATTTAGTGAAAAAAAGGCCTTAGAAATGAATATAAATTTTTATTTAGTGAAAAAAAAGGCCTTAGAAATGAATATAAATTCTTATTTAGTGAAAAAAAAGGCCTTAGAAATGAATATAAATTCTTATTTAGGGAAAAAAAGGCCTTAGAAATGAATATAAATTCTTATTTAGTGAAAAAAAAGGCCTTAGAAATGAATATAAATTCTTATTTAGTGAAAAAAAGGCCTTAGAAATGAATATAAATTCTTATTTAGTGAAAAAAAGGCCTTAGAAATGAATATAAATTCTTATTTAGTGAAAAAAAGGCCTTAGAAATGAATATAAATTCTTATTTAGTGAAAAAAAGGCCTTAGAAATGAATATAAATTCTTATTTAGTGAAAAAAAGGACTTAGAAATGAATATAAATTCTCATTAATTGAAAGAAATGTTCTCGGAATGGACATAAATTCTCGTAAAGTGAAAGAAATATTTTGGAAATGAATATAAATTCTTATTTAGTGAAAAAAAGGCCTTAGAAATTAATATAAATTCTTATTTAGTGAAAAAAAAGGCCTTAGAAATTAATATAAATTCTTATTTAGGGAAAAAAAGGCCTTAGAAATGAATATAAATTCTTATTTAGTGAAAAAAAAGGCCTTAGAAATGAATATAAATTCTTATTTCGTGAAGTGTGCCAGTCGGTGTAATGGTTAGAGTACGGGGTTTGTGAGTTGAAGGTTGTGGGTTCGAATATCAATGTAATCCCACTCGAAATATTTTTTTGCCGCTGTGGTGGTCGAGTGGTTATAGTGCCGGACTCGTGATGCGAGAATCCGGGTTCGAACCCCACAGTGGTGTTCGGCTGAAGTTGGTTTTCTGTGGTTCCCAACTTCAAGGCGCAAATGCGAGCCGATCTCCCCGTTAAAAAGTCTCGCCACAGAGAGCAACAGTCCTACAACGGTAAATCATTCAACCATAACACTTCACTCATAGTTAGTAAAACTGGGGGCAGATGACAGCTCTACACATAACAAGCATTACACAGAAACAAACTTTACGTCAGGTTGCACTACACGTACACGCACATTCCCGCATGTACCGATTCGTTGGGGGGTTTCGCGGGGGGGGGGGTGCATGTGTGGTGTAGCAGTAGTAGGTAGGGGCTCGGGGATCCATGATGTTCTTAAGTCAGCCACCTCGTTGGGCAATTTGCCTGTTGTGGCGTTGTATTTGTATTTGTATTTGAAAAAAAAACGCCTTAGAAATGAATATAAATTCTTATTTAGTGAAAAAAAGGCCTTAGAAATGAATATAAATTCTTATTTAGTGAAAAAAAGGCCTTAGAAATGAATATAAATTCTTATTTAGTGAAAAAAAGGCCTTAGAAATGAATATAAATTCTTATTTAGTGAAAAAAAGGCCTTAGAAATGAATATAAATTCTTATTTAGTGAAAAAAAGGCCTTAGAAATGAATATAAATTCTTATTTAGTGAAAAAAAAAGGCCTTAGAAATGAATATAAATTCTTATTTAGTGAAAAAAAGGCCTTAGAAATGAATATAAATTCTTATTTAGTGAAAAAAAGGCCTTAGAAATGAATATAAATTCTTATGTAGTGAAAAAAAGGCCTTAGAAATGAATATAAATTCTTATTTAGTGAAAAAAAGGACTTAGAAATGAATATAAATTCTCATTAATTGAAAGAAATGTTCTCGGATTGGACATAAATTCTCGTAAAGTGAAAGAAATATTTTGGAAATGAATATAAATTCTTATTTATTGAAAAAAAGGCCTTAGAAATTAATATAAATTCTTATTTAGTGAAAAAAAGGACTTAGAAATGAATATAAATTCTCATTAATTGAAAGAAATGTTCTCGGAATGGACATAAATTCTCGTAAAGTGAAAGAAATATTTTGGAAATGAATATAAATTCTTATTTATTGAAAAAAAGGCCTTAGAAATGAATAATAAATTTTTATTTAGTGAAAAAAAAGGCCTTAGAAATGAATATAAATTCTTATTTAGGGAAAAAAAGGCCTTAGAAATGAATATAAATTCTTATTTAGTGAAAAAAAAGGCCTTAGAAATGAATATAAATTCTTATTTAGTGAAAAAAAGGCCTTAGAAATGAATATAAATTCTTATTTAGTGAAAAAAAGGCCTTAGAAATGAATATAAATTCTTATTTAGTGAAAAAAAGGCCTTAGAAATGAATATAAATTCTTATTTAGTGAAAAAAAGGCCTTAGAAATGAATATAAATTCTTATTTAGTGAAAAAAAGGACTTAGAAATGAATATAAATTCTTATGTAGTGAAAAAAAGGCCTTAGAAATGAATATAAATTCTTATTTAGTGAAAAAAAGGACTTAGAAATGAATATAAATTCTCATTAATTGAAAGAAATGTTCTCGGATTGGACATAAATTCTCGTAAAGTGAAAGAAATATTTTGGAAATGAATATAAATTCTTATTTATTGAAAAAAAGGCCTTAGAAATTAATATAAATTCTTATTTAGTGAAAAAAAAGGCCTTAGAAATGAATATAAATTCTTATTTAGTGAAAAAAAGGCCTTAGAAATGAATATAAATTCTTATTTAGTGAAAAAAAAGGCCTTAGAAATGAATATAAATTCTTATTTAGTGAAAAAAAGGCCTTAGAAATGAATATAAATTTTTATTTAGTGAAAAAAAAGGCCTTAGAAATGAATATAAATTCTTATTTAGGGAAAAAAAGGCCTTAGAAATGAATATAAATTCTTATTTAGTGAAAAAAAAGGCCTTAGAAATGAATATAAATTCTTATTTAGTGAAAAAAAGGCCTTAGAAATGAATATAAATTCTTATTTAGTGAAAAAAAGGCCTTAGAAATGAATATAAATTCTTATTTAGTGAAAAAAAGGCCTTAGAAATGAATATAAATTCTTATTTAGTGAAAAAAAGGACTTAGAAATGAATATAAATTCTCATTAATTGAAAGAAATGTTCTCGGAATGGACATAAATTCTCGAAAAGTGAAAGAAATATTTTGGAAATGAATATAAATTCTTATTTAGTGAAAAAAAGGCCTTAGAAATTAATATAAATTCTTATTTAGTGAAAAAAAAAGGCCTTAGAAATTAATATAAATTCTTATTTAGGGAAAAAAAGGCCTTAGAAATGAATATAAATTCTTATTTAGTGAAAAAAAAGGCCTTAGAAATGAATATAAATTCTTATTTCGTGAAGTGTGCCAGTCGGTGTAATGGTTAGAGTACGGGGTTTGTGAGTTGAAGGTTGTGGGTTCGAATATCAATGTAATCCCACTCGAAATATTTTTTTGCCGCTGTGGTGGTCGAGTGGTTATAGTGCCGGACTCGTGATGCGAGAATCCGGGTTCGAACCCCACAGTGGTGTTCGGCTGAAGTTGGTTTTCTGTGGTTCCCAACTTCAAGGCGCAAATGCGAGCCGATCTCCCCGTTAAAAAGTCTCGCCACAGAGAGCAACAGTCCTACAACGGTAAATCATTCAACCATAACACTTCACTCATAGTTAGTAAAACTGGGGGCAGATGACAGCTCTACACATAACAAGCATTACACAGAAACAAACTTTACGTCAGGTTGCACTACACGTACACGCACATTCCCGCATGTACCGATTCGTTGGGGGGTTTCGCGGGGGGGGGGGTGCATGTGTGGTGTAGCAGTAGTAGGTAGGGGCTCGGGGATCCATGATGTTCTTAAGTCAGCCACCTCGTTGGGCAATTTGCCTGTTGTGGCGTTGTATTTGTATTTGAAAAAAAAAGGCCTTAGAAATGAATATAAATTCTTATTTAGTGAAAAAAAGGCCTTAGAAATGAATATAAATTCTTATTTAGTGAAAAAAAGGCCTTAGAAATGAATATAAATTCTTATTTAGTGAAAAAAAAAGGCCTTAGAAATGAATATAAATTCTTATTTAGTGAAAAAAAGGCCTTAGAAATGAATATAAATTCTTATTTAGTGAAAAAAAGGCCTTAGAAATGAATATAAATTCTTATGTAGTGAAAAAAGGCCTTAGAAATGAATATAAATTCTTATTTAGTGAAAAAAAGGCCTTAGAAATGAATATAAATTCTTATTTAGTGAAAAAAAGGACTTAGAAATGAATATAAATTCTCATTAATTGAAAGAAATGTTCTCGGATTGGACATAAATTCTCGTAAAGTGAAAGAAATATTTTGGAAATGAATATAAATTCTTATTTATTGAAAAAAAGGCCTTAGAAATTAATATAAATTCTTATTTAGTGAAAAAAAAGGCCTTAGAAATGAATATAAATTCTTATTTAGTGAAAAAAAGGCCTTAGAAATGAATATAAATTCTTATTTAGTGAAAAAAAAGGCCTTAGAAATGAATATAAATTCTTATTTAGTGAAAAAAAGGCCTTAGAAATGAATATAAATTTTTATTTAGTGAAAAAAAAGGCCTTAGAAATGAATATAAATTCTTATTTAGGGAAAAAAAGGCCTTAGAAATGAATATAAATTCTTATTTAGTGAAAAAAAAGGCCTTAGAAATGAATATAAATTCTTATTTAGTGAAAAAAAGGCCTTAGAAATGAATATAAATTCTTATTTAGTGAAAAAAAGGCCTTAGAAATGAATATAAATTCTTATTTAGTGAAAAAAAGGCCTTAGAAATGAATATAAATTCTTATTTAGTGAAAAAAAGGCCTTAGAAATGAATATAAATTCTTATTTAGTGAAAAAAAGGACTTAGAAATGAATATAAATTCTCATTAATTGAAAGAAATGTTCTCGGAATGGACATAAATTCTCGTAAAGTGAAAGAAATATTTTGGAAATGAATATAAATTCTTATTTAGTGAAAAAAAGGCCTTAGAAATTAATATAAATTCTTATTTAGTGAAAAAAAAGGCCTTAGAAATTAATATAAATTCTTATTTAGGGAAAAAAAGGCCTTAGAAATGAATATAAATTCTTATTTAGTGAAAAAAAAGGCCTTAGAAATGAATATAAATTCTTATTTCGTGAAGTGTGCCAGTCGGTGTAATGGTTAGAGTACGGGGTTTGTGAGTTGAAGGTTGTGGGTTCGAATATCAATGTAATCCCACTCGAAATATTTTTTTGCCGCTGTGGTGGTCGAGTGGTTATAGTGCCGGACTCGTGATGCGAGAATCCGGGTTCGAACCCCACAGTGGTGTTCGGCTGAAGTTGGTTTTCTGTGGTTCCCAACTTCAAGGCGCAAATGCGAGCCGATCTCCCCGTTAAAAAGTCTCGCCACAGAGAGCAACAGTCCTACAACGGTAAATCATTCAACCATAACACTTCACTCATAGTTAGTAAAACTGGGGGCAGATGACAGCTCTACACATAACAAGCATTACACAGAAACAAACTTTACGTCAGGTTGCACTACACGTACACGCACATTCCCGCATGTACCGATTCGTTGGGGGGTTTCGCGGGGGGGGGGGGTGCATGTGTGGTGTAGCAGTAGTAGGTAGGGGCTCGGGGATCCATGATGTTCTTAAGTCAGCCACCTCGTTGGGCAATTTGCCTGTTGTGGCGTTGTATTTGTATTTGTATTTGAAAAAAAAACGCCTTAGAAATGAATATAAATTCTTATTTAGTGAAAAAAAGGCCTTAGAAATGAATATAAATTCTTATTTAGTGAAAAAAAGGCCTTAGAAATGAATATAAATTCTTATTTAGTGAAAAAAAGGCCTTAGAAATGAATATAAATTCTTATTTAGTGAAAAAAAGGCCTTAGAAATGAATATAAATTCTTATTTAGTGAAAAAAAGGCCTTAGAAATGAATATAAATTCTTATTTAGTGAAAAAAAAAGGCCTTAGAAATGAATATAAATTCTTATTTAGTGAAAAAAAGGCCTTAGAAATGAATATAAATTCTTATTTAGTGAAAAAAAGGCCTTAGAAATGAATATAAATTCTTATGTAGTGAAAAAAAGGCCTTAGAAATGAATATAAATTCTTATTTAGTGAAAAAAAGGACTTAGAAATGAATATAAATTCTCATTAATTGAAAGAAATGTTCTCGGATTGGACATAAATTCTCGTAAAGTGAAAGAAATATTTTGGAAATGAATATAAATTCTTATTTATTGAAAAAAAGGCCTTAGAAATTAATATAAATTCTTATTTAGTGAAAAAAAGGACTTAGAAATGAATATAAATTCTCATTAATTGAAAGAAATGTTCTCGGATTGGACATAAATTCTCGTAAAGTGAAAGAAATATTTTGGAAATGAATATAAATTCTTATTTATTGAAAAAAAGGCCTTAGAAATGAATAATAAATTTTTATTTAGTGAAAAAAAAGGCCTTAGAAATGAATATAAATTCTTATTTAGGGAAAAAAAGGCCTTAGAAATGAATATAAATTCTTATTTAGTGAAAAAAAAGGCCTTAGAAATGAATATAAATTCTTATTTAGTGAAAAAAAGGCCTTAGAAATGAATATAAATTCTTATTTAGTGAAAAAAAGGCCTTAGAAATGAATATAAATTCTTATTTAGTGAAAAAAAGGCCTTAGAAATGAATATAAATTCTTATTTAGTGAAAAAAAGGCCTTAGAAATGAATATAAATTCTTATTTAGTGAAAAAAAGGACTTAGAAATGAATATAAATTCTCATTAATTGAAAGAAATGTTCTCGGAATGGACATAAATTCTCGTAAAGTGAAAGAAATATTTTGGAAATGAATATAAATTCTTATTTAGTGAAAAAAAGGCCTTAGAAATTAATATAAATTCTTATTTAGTGAAAAAAAAAGGCCTTAGAAATTAATATAAATTCTTATTTAGGGAAAAAAAGGCCTTAGAAATGAATATAAATTCTTATTTAGTGAAAAAAAAGGCCTTAGAAATGAATATAAATTCTTATTTCGTGAAGTGTGCCAGTCGGTGTAATGGTTAGAGTACGGGGTTTGTGAGTTGAAGGTTGTGGGTTCGAATATCAATGTAATCCCACTCGAAATATTTTTTTGCCGCTGTGGTGGTCGAGTGGTTATAGTGCCGGACTCGTGATGCGAGAATCCGGGTTCGAACCCCACAGTGGTGTTCGGCTGAAGTTGGTTTTCTGTGGTTCCCAACTTCAAGGCGCAAATGCGAGCCGATCTCCCCGTTAAAAAGTCTCGCCACAGAGAGCAACAGTCCTACAACGGTAAATCATTCAACCATAACACTTCACTCATAGTTAGTAAAACTGGGGGCAGATGACAGCTCTACACATAACAAGCATTACACAGAAACAAACTTTACGTCAGGTTGCACTACACGTACACGCACATTCCCGCATGTACCGATTCGTTGGGGGGTTTCGCGGGGGGGGGGGGTGCATGTGTGGTGTAGCAGTAGTAGGTAGGGGCTCGGGGATCCATGATGTTCTTAAGTCAGCCACCTCGTTGGGCAATTTGCCTGTTGTGGCGTTGTATTTGTATTTGTATTTGAAAAAAAAACGCCTTAGAAATGAATATAAATTCTTATTTAGTGAAAAAAAGGCCTTAGAAATGAATATAAATTCTTATTTAGTGAAAAAAAGGCCTTAGAAATGAATATAAATTCTTATTTAGTGAAAAAAAGGCCTTAGAAATGAATATAAATTCTTATTTAGTGAAAAAAAGGCCTTAGAAATGAATATAAATTCTTATTTAGTGAAAAAAAAAGGCCTTAGAAATGAATATAAATTCTTATTTAGTGAAAAAAAAAAGGCCTTAGAAATGAATATAAATTCTTATTTAGTGAAAAAAAAAAGGCCTTAGAAATGAATATAAATTCTCATTAATTGAAAGAAATGTTCTCGGATTGGACATAAATTCTCGTAAAGTGAAAGAAATATTTTGGAAATGAATATAAATTCTTATTTAGTGAAAAAAAAGGCCTTAGAAATGAATATAAATTCTTATTTAGTGAAAAAAAGGCCTTAGAAATGAATATAAATTCTTATTTAGTGAAAAAAAAGGCCTTAGAAATGAATATAAATTCTTATTTAGTGAAAAAAAGGCCTTAGAAATGAATATAAATTTTTATTTAGTGAAAAAAAAGGCCTTAGAAATGAATATAAATTCTTATTTAGGGAAAAAAAGGCCTTAGAAATGAATATAAATTCTTATTTAGTGAAAAAAAAGGCCTTAGAAATGAATATAAATTCTTATTTAGTGAAAAAAAGGCCTTAGAAATGAATATAAATTCTTATTTAGTGAAAAAAAGGCCTTAGAAATGAATATAAATTCTTATTTAGTGAAAAAAAGGACTTAGAAATGAATATAAATTCTCATTAATTGAAAGAAATGTTCTCGGAATGGACATAAATTCTCGTAAAGTGAAAGAAATATTTTGGAAATGAATATAAATTCTTATTTAGTGAAAAAAAGGCCTTAGAAATTAATATAAATTCTTATTTAGTGAAAAAAAAGGCCTTAGAAATTAATATAAATTCTTATTTAGGGAAAAAAAGGCCTTAGAAATGAATATAAATTCTTATTTAGTGAAAAAAAAGGCCTTAGAAATGAATATAAATTCTTATTTAGTGAAAAAAAGGCCTTAGAAATGAATATAAATTCTTATTTAGTGAAAAAAAGGCCTTAGAAATTAATATAAATTCTTATTTAGTGAAAAAAAGGCCTTAGAAATGAATATAAATTCTTATTTAGCGAAAAAAAGGACTTAGAAATGAATATAAATTCTCATTAATTGAAAGAAATGTTCTCGGAATGGACATAAATTCTCGTAAAGTGAAAGAAATATTTTGGAAATGAATATAAATTCTTATTTAGTGAAAAAAAGGCCTTAGAAATGAATATAAATTCTTATTTAGTGAAAAAAAGGCCTTAGAAATGAATATAAATTCTTATTTAGTGAAAAAAAGGCCTTAGAAATGAATATAAATTCTTATTTAGTGAAAAAAAGGACTTAGAAATGAATATAAATTCTCATTAATTGAAAGAAATGTTCTCGGAATGGACATAAATTCTCGTAAAGTGAAAGAAATATTTTGGAAATGAATATAAATTCTTATTTAGTGAAAAAAAGGCCTTAGAAATGAATATAAATTCTTATTTAGTGAAAAAAAGGCCTTAGAAATGAATATAAATTCTTATTTAGTGAAAAAAAAAAGGCCTTAGAAATGAATATAAATTCTTATTTAGTGAAAAAAAAGGCCTTAGAAATGAATATAAATTCTTATTTAGTGAAAAAAAGGCCTTAGAAATGAATATAAATTCTTATTTAGTGAAAAAAAGGCCTTAGAAATGAATATAAATTCTTATTTAGTGAAAAAAAGGCCTTAGAAATGAATATAAATTCTTATTTAGTGAAAAAAAAGGCCTTAGAAATGAATATAAATTCTTATTTAGTGAAAGAAATATTTTCTCCAAAACTAATATGAGTTCTTGTACAATGAACGAAATACTTTCAGAATCAATGAAAATTCTTATTTGATGAAGAAATATTTTCGGAATTGATAAAAATTAGTTTTTAATGAAAGGCATAGGGGTGGGGGTGACCACGCACCCCCACCCCTCCCCCATGAGCAAAATTTCCTCAGCAGCTTAGAATATTTCATACCTTCAAAAAAGGGTTAAGGGGTGATTGATGACGTGAGCAACCTTCAAACCCCCCCCCCCCCGCCCGTCAGCAAAAGTCATCAAATCCGAAACCCCTCCCCCCCCCCTCGATGCTGACGTAATACTTGAATGACCCCTAAATATAAATAAAATAGAAGACTGTGAGGCTCCGCCACAGAGATTACGCACCAAAAATGGCTACTGCGAGTCGAAAAGGTTGGGAACCGCAGGTCTAAAGAAACCTTAAAGAAAATATATAAGTTCTCCAAGACACCATCATAGCCTTCACACTACCATTCATCACTACTCGAATGCGTTAGGAAACGCCGCTGAATATTCGCTATACATCTTCACTACAAAAATATACGAAGTACGTAGTATAGTAGTTGTCACGTTGACAGAATCGGAATGTTTTTCGCGTATCTCCCAAGGCCGTTGCCAGACCGTTCAGCCGAAGGTATTGACGCGTGCTAACACATTGGTTACGATGAATCATATTTCACCCGAATTCGACACATCTTACCACAATCAGTAAGTACATCGTGGCACCATGTAAAAATAAAAAGCAAAACCGATCAGCTTGAAACACCCCCCCCCCTACGGCAAGATTTTCCAATAACCAAGCGAAAAAATATTTTTGAAAAAAATGGCTATTAGTGTTAATTGCAATATTTGCATTTCTCCCCCCCCCCCTTTTCGAATATTTTCCCGATAATTTCTGAAAACGAGGTTATGTTGTGATAGCCGATATGTATGTAATCTTTTAGACGAGGATGTTCTAATTGGTAACGAAGCCAACGAACCATCATCCACACTCGTTGTAAGAACGAGATGGGGGGAAAAAATGGATTTTTCGAAGATGTTTTTTTTTCCCATGATATTTATCGAAGGGAAAAGTCAAAAAACAACACGCGCGCGTCTCTGCGTTCTAAAAGCGGTTACGGTCACGCAAACACGTAACGTAACCGTTACGCGTAGGCTCTAGCGCACGCGTTATGACTCAAAACAACAACAAAAAAATGCGTTTTCTTGCTCCATTGAATTTGTGGCCTCACTCACTTGAACACACTCCGGTGAAACCGTTTTTCTTTCAATTCCCCCCGCCAATCATGGTCATTGCCAAGAGTGGTTCACAAAACATGATGTGCCATTATGGCCGAAGCATTTTGAATCTGCTGTGAACATGCTCCCGTAAAAACGATTTCGACTAATTTGTGTAGGGTCTTCTCTCGTAATTTGTTTTCGGAAGTTTACGTCCAAAAGATGGTACAAAACGATTATAGCATGAAGGTCAGCAACGAGGGGAGCAAGGGGGCGGCTTAAGCGAGAGTGAAAGGGATGCGGTGAACCCGGGCGACAGCCTAGGCTATTGCCTGGACACATGTTAAAATTTTGAACAAAAAAAAAAAAATTCACAATACACCAGCGATATCACACTTTTGAGCCATGCCTTGATAACGGAGATGTTGAGGGAACAGACAGGGCCTAATACCAGAAACGGCAATGAAAGCACACGGGGCAAGTGTGCATTTTAGTGCCCTCGCCCAGTTATTTTTCAGGAGCTTCACATTTCCAGATCGTTCAAGTGTGCGTGTGACTCGCGGCAAATTTACAGATCACTTAAGTGACCCTCGGTGCATTTAAAGATCACTCACGTGACCCGTAGCATAGTTCCAGCTCACTCAAGTTACTTGCGGCACCCTTGCAGATCATTTAAGTAGCCCGCATGACATTTGCAGGTCACTTAAGTAGTCCGCATGACATTTGCAGGTCACTTAAGTAACCCACAGTGCATTTACAGATCATTTAAGTAACCCGGCGATCCTTGTACAGACCACTTGAATCAGTGTCCCGAGACCCAATTTCCAATAAGATACTCGCCTAAAGTACCAAATGATGTTTAGAGGTGTCGTGAGTTCGATACCCGGTTCGTCCTTGTCAGAAACTGTCCTCACACAGGAGTACAACAAAAACGGCGAAATGACCACAGAAAAAGATTGCTACCACATCGAGGAGTTAGCGCACCAACCTCTCAATGATTATAAAAAAACAAGGCTGCCATTCGGATTCGGCAATAAATTGTAGGTCCCGGTTTAATTAGCCCTCGTGTGCAGAAAATGACGTTGGTGCGACAAGAATGATCAAATGACGCAATTTCCAAATCAATGGAGTGATCAGCACTCTCCTCAGGGTTGAACACCCTCCGGTCTACGTCCGTAACCAGAAGAACAGCACCCATAATAGATTCATTGCAACATCCACGTGTAATAAAATAAACAAGTAACATTTATTTTGCGTTAGGATAATCTAGATTGAGTTACGGCATTACATGTTGGGGGTGGGACACACGTCAGCAATCTTTCTTCACTTTTTGTCACACCGAAGTCCTTCATCCTGTATCATTCTGAGTAAAAATAGACTCACGCATACATTTCCACTTTTTAATCAATTAAAGCTACTCCCTCTGCAACATCTGTACGTTTATAAAAGTTTAAAAAAGTTTTATAAAAGAAGTGGCCATCTCAGTCTGAAATTTCATAAGTCTGGAATGCAATTTAGACGTCATACTATACAGGTGCCAAGGCCAAATAAAACTCGTTTCCAAAAATTTTTCCTTTATTTAGCTCCCAAAATATTTAATTTACTTCCTCAGTTAATAAAAGAACATGAATGAATGAACGCCAGGGTTCCTGCCACCGGACTTATCCCGTTGCCGAGATCTCTTCCAACCCAGCTTCGTGGCAGAGTCTGGAACAAAGCGAGTGTGTAGCTAGTGTTGTGTATGATATTTCAGTGCTGCCATCTATACTTCAAATTGCGACTGAAGTGTAATGATTGATTATTTGTAACGTTGTAGGCCTGTTGCTCTCCGTGGCGAGACTTTTTAACGGGGAGATCGGCTCGCATTCGCGCCTTGAAGTTGGGAACCACAGAAAACCAACTTCAGCCGACCACTAATAAAAGAACAATCTTCATGTACATCTTTTTTTTTGTCAATTTAAAATCTTGGTTGTTAACTCAAGAGGATTTAAATTATCTGTTTGATATCGTAATGTAATCTTCTTTTATCTTGGATACGCTGCTAAATGCCAAATTTTTCTGTTTATCAATTCCATTCCTGTTGCCACTTATTTCTTGGTGTTATATACGGGGTGATTATAAAAAAACTATCCCGACATATGGGCCCCTAACTATCATACCATTCACAGAAACTGAATGAAATTTTGGCATAAGGTATTTTGATGTATGCGCTCAAGAATGATATGGAAAACAACACTGTCACTCTAACAGTTCCGGTTACAGTGAGAAAATTTCGAAAATATCGAATGGCAACACCAAGTTTTTTGTATTGGAATGCGATCTCCATACTGAAAAACGCTAAATAGCGTTGGAATGACACCTGTAGCACGAAAATGCCCGGAGCTAGGCAAGGAAAAAGGACTTTGCCGTGCACCAGAGCATTAATGTTCGTTTCATTCGTCACACCGTTTCCCAGCCTGATTAGTCCTCCACAAGGTCATGTGGAAAACACAATAAAATGCTTTATTTTATGCTGCTTCTCTGTCCTTATTGGTTGTCCTCACTTTTAGCCTATCTACCGCCGGTGATTTTCATGCTACAGTTGCCGTTCGAACGCTATTTAGGATTTTTCATAATGGAGATCACATTCCGATACAAAAAAACTTGGTGTTGCCATTTGATATTTTCTCACCGTAACCGTAACTGTTAGAGTGACGCTGTTGTTTTCCATATCATTCTTGAGCGCATACATCAAAATACCTTATGCCAAAATTTCATTCAGTTTCTGTGAATGGTATGATAGTTAGGGGCCCATATGTCGGGATAGTTTTTTTATAATGGAATTAAACAGGAGTGAAATTAGCCTTCAAGAAAAACCTAAAATTTGAAGGTAACATGTAAGAAGCATCGTTGAACTGGAGCTCCTGCTGCCACCTATCATATAAAAAACATAACTGTTTTGACTCTTCCATTAATATTGGTGACCGTGTTTTGATTGATGTGCCGCATAAAAAAAACTGTAGTGAGGCATTACTAAATATTTTATATAAGCAATAATATTAGTTTAATTATCAAGTTTACTTCGAAATTCTAACAGTTGTTGTTTATGTGTTGTAAAATAATGTTAGTAAAGTTAAATGTAGTCCTCCTTGACTTTTTGTAATGCTAATCGACAGTAAATAGAATGTTCTGTTTCATTCTTTAAAATGTCTCTTCTCATTCTCCTCAGGTTATTCTTCCGCTTTTCCGAGGCTTAGCTCGTCCTGGACTGGAGTATGCTGTGGTGTTTTGGAAACCATAACCTACAGAGGGGCATAGACTTGGGCGAACGGGGTGCAGAGCAGAGCAACGCGTGTCCTTGTTGGCACACGGGGGCTTGAATTATGGGGAGAGACTTTCTTTTTTTTTTAATATGTTTATACATTGGAAGAACGCACGTATCAGGAGGATATGACTGTGGTGTTGAATATTTTCAAAACGGGATTCGACTGTTATTGTGCGTCCATTTTTGTGTGGCGGGCATCTTCCTTTCCAGTTACCTCGTCGGGCATATTACCTGTTGTGGCCTTGTAATTGTATAAGATTAGGCTGACCACATTTACTCGAGAGAAATACGGGACATCGGGATTCCAAATACGGGACTTCGCCAATTATCGCCGAAAACGACGCCAAAACCAAACAAAGTTGCCAAATATTGTAGAAATTACGGAAAAATCACAATGGCGGGAAATGATGCATTACTGCAAATTGCAGTAGATTAAAATGTATTCCACGGAAAAAAAAAAAAAACGTTTACCAAGGCAAATGCGGGAGATTAATATCCCATATATAGTTGTAACTATCATAAAATAATTTGAGTTGAAAAATAATTTAAATCTTCGACTTTAATAAAGAATAAAAATTCAAGTAGGCTTTCGTGTGAAATACGGGAAAAACCGGGACACTTTTGCCAAAAAGTCGGGACGGCCAAAAAAAAAAGAGGAAAATACCGGGACTGTCCCGGGAAATACGGGACGTATGGTCACCCAATATAAGATTATATTTTCTCGGATGACACTGTTACTCCTGTTCGTACAGACCTACCACGTGTCACTACATGAAAGGAAAAGAAATTACAAGAAATATACTTCGCATGTCCCTGAGAATTTATTGCATTTCAAGTGATTTTTTTTTTTATTACGTATACGACATGAAAAATGTTAGATGACAGGTTCTACCCTTCAAAAGATGCATTTCCTCCAAAACAAATAAAACAAGAAAATTACAATCATTGTACTCCAGGATCTGAGCCTCGAGCTAGGACTAAATAATACTTCATTCGGGGTTGGTGGAAGGGAGGGAGGTACAGCAATAGACTATACTATAGAAGAGTAGTTCCAAAAAAAGAAGTTTGTCATATAAAAATTATTGGTCGAGCGATTCCAGGTCAGGGGTTGCTGCGAAAAAAGGAACTGAATAACATTTATATAAAGAATAAAGAAGAAAAAAAACAATAATAATAAAATGAAATAACTTTTCTGTTATATTCCATCATTATTCATAAATTTGTGGCAACGGGTTCAACAACGTGTCACGGTTGGGGGAAACGTGTCACGTGGTCGTTTTTTTCCTTCAGACTTGGGAACAATCCGTGAAGATGGCCGCGGGTTGGAAAAAAGAATCAAAAATTGACATCAAGTGCACCAAAGGGGGGGGGGGAATAATAACAACAACAACAACAATAATGATGATGGAATCGTAAATCGTTAGATGGCCAAAAAAAAGGGACACGATAAACATTTTTCTGACTTTTTTGACATAACTGGAGTATGAGGGAATTATTATTATTTCTCGTGGATAGAAGAATTATAGTGGTTACGGTTTTACTCTTGTTTCTTGTCGACATCATTAAATATTAATTTTCTTATACGGGGTGATTCTAAATTGATTGGACACACTTATATGACGCCTAAACCCGGGTTTTCCTAAGGATAGGTGTTTTGCTCCGCGTGAACCGAACTTGATCATTTCGCGTCGGCGGAAACGTGTTACGTAATCACGCGACGCGTTTGTGTTTTCCTAGCTTGGCGCATCAACACAGGGCGGCTGAGGTGGCATCAGCTACTCTGTCGTCTGCATGCTCGCCGGTTTGAAGGGAAGGGAAAGAAAACAACGAAAATGAAGAGAATGTGGATGAAACGCACGACGCATTTGACTCCTCCAGAAGCGGTCGGCCAATCGCGCCAAGGCGTAAAGCGCGGTCGTGAGCCGCATTGCGCTCTGTAGGTAGGAAAGCAGTCGTACTGCTTTTCTTATTGGTGAGTGGACGGCGTGTTGCGCTTGGCGGATCATGTTGCGCGCGGCACAGAAAACTTACTTTTAGGAAAACCATTAGGAACTTTTGGGAACGAGAATTTTTGACCATATAATGCGCAATCGAATCTAGAGCTGCCCTAGTGTGCGACAAGTGCGGTAGCACCAGGCCCAGCGTTTTTGGGGGCCCCGTATTCACACTAACAATGATTTTTTTTAATTCTGAATTTTCATAAATTCTGAGAGAGAAACTATTTCTTTCATTTATTCTGAACTTTCTGAAATTATGAATTTTTTTTTCACCAATTCTGTAAATCTGAGTCTTCATCAATCCGATACGTCACGGCTCAATTAAGTGTGATCCGATCTTTGACCCTATTCCAAATCCTTTAAGTGACCTGGAAATGTGACGTGGCTCACCAAAGTGATCTGAAAATGCATCGTGAGAAGTTTAATTGCTCTGGGATTATGCCCCACGTCAGTCAAGTGAATTTCAAATGTGCCGCGGATCATTCAAGTGATCTGGGAGTGTGCCGCTTGCAACTCAAGTTATTTGGAACTGTACAGCTGGTCACTTAAATGATCTGTTTACGTGCCGCTTAGTTCATTTTTTGCAAAATTAGATTTGGGGGTCGCGGGCCACATCAGATGACCCCGACGGCCATATTTTCCCGGCGGGCCATTGTTTGAGCATGTATGGTTTACGGTTTACATCATCGTAGAAACCGTGGAGTTTCGGGAACACTTTGCACTTAATCATTAAGGGGCCGTTCAAGTATGACGTCATCATATATGGGGGGGGGGGGGTTTCCGATTTGCTGACTTTTTAGGACAAGGGGGGGGGGGTTGGATAATGCTTTACGTCATCAGCCACCCATTATGAAAATATGAGTTCGGATCAGAGGGGCAAAGCTGATGACGAAATTTTGCTGACAAGGGGAGGGGGGTCAAAAATGGCTAAAAATTTGCTTACGTAATACTTGAACGGCCCCTAAGTTGTTTTTTTTTTTCATTGTCATTTTAATAGTCCTCGTCCTCTACTCACAAAGCCCGAAGGCCCTAAAATCAACATTTTCAATTTTCTAATATAAATTTACCAGAAAAATCGATTCACTGAGAATAAAATACAAAGTGCCCGCCAAAATTCTTAGTTCAGTAAAGAAGTCCTTATATGATATATGTATTGCGACCCCAAATGTGGTCGAGGTGACTTCCGAGATGGTTCCTACAAGTCCAGGGGTCGAGAAGTTTATCGTGTTTTCGATTTTTGGGTCGCGACTAACAAAAAAAAAGTTAAGAACCTCTTTTTTAGGAACACTGCTCTCGCAGGACCATCTCAACACAGCATCGTCGGTCTTCGGGTCCAGTGACGGTTCGGGTCTCATACACTTGCGGCCCCTGGGCCCCCCCCCCGTTTAAACGCCACTGTACTCCAGGATGGGGGGGGAGCCGATTCTCTGCACACAGTACATCGATACCAGAATTAGTCCACCATATTGTTTATTTCCTTCATCATGAAGTCGAATTTCTCGAGTGAATTGCTACTAAAGCAGAATTTCCACTTCAGCGGTTCATTTATTCAAAGTAGTTCTTTATTTGAAATTCTGAGAATGAAGTATGCAAATTAGGAGGTGGAGCCCCCAGCATATCATTCCGCCCGACTTCCCATGATGATGCCGGGACGGCTTTTGTGGGGGGATACTACGTCAGGTAGAGAAATATTCAAAATTATTTTGAGTTATATTGGATAGCCTTATAACCATCAAGTGTTCCGTGGAACAACTTCATAATGATGAGAGGGTTCCACGGAACGGCTTCATAATGATGAGGGGGGTTCCACGGAACAGCTTCATAACCGTGGAGGGTTCCGCGAGAGCTTTTACTTCGGAAATCCCCTGTACTAAGGTATGCTCTCCGAGACCGTCCATCCCTTTGGGAAAGAGCGCAAACCCTCCCATGGTCTCTCTGGGTGGTCAGCGGTCATGTCTGTCTGTCTGTCTGTACTAAGGTATAATTAATAAGTGAAAGTTTTTAATAAGTGCAGATGTTTCAAAAAGACCTAGGCCTGAACCAAAACGCCTGCATATTCTGCACCAAATACCTCCAATATTTACGAAATATTGTCTATTTACGACCATTAGTCTGACCAAATTAAACCATGTTGCCATATTACCACTCGCAAATCGACAGGACACGGGAGTCAAATTTTACAAACCAGGACGTTTGGTCACACGTTTAAAGAGTGACAATTTTATTCCATTTTGTGAAGATTTCGAAGTGAAAATAAGCACATTCCAGTTAAAAACGTATTTATATCTGATTTTTCTTCTATGAATTAGAAAACGAAGCGGAGCTGAAAAAAAAAAGGGATCCATTTAACCGTTATATATAGTCGGCGCTTGATATTACGACAACCCTACCCGTCGAAAACGGACGCTATATTGGAGGGTCGTTATATCGGAAGTAAAACATATACGATAGTCGTTCCACGAAACCATTTAGGACTTATCCTACCGGTCGTCGTTATGGTCGATAAAACGTGAAGTCGTTATAACGAGCGTCGACTATACCGCTTTATCCGGCATCCACGTGCACATGTCCGAGAATGTCCCATATTTTTTATTGCACAGAGTTTTCATTCAAAACACGTTCCGCGAAATACTCGGATTATTTCCTCGTACTTGATCGTAAATATCATAAAGGCTGCGAGATTCTATTTCTATCCGATTCTCTCCATAAATACATCCCATGGCAGCCGATACGTTACATCGAATCCAACTTACACATAGTAACGCCATTCGAAGTCGACCATTTTTCTGTCCAAATGCGAATATCGTGATTATAATAAACGATCGAAAGAGACGTCGACTCGTAGTGGCAGTTCATCTATTAATATGCATTTCGCGCCCGATCTCTAGTAATGATCGATCACCCCCCCCCCCCCCGAAAGCCTACCGATTGATCAAACGATACAAAAGACTGTTCGGGACCCGATATTTTTAAAATTCTAGAAACGTCGTAACTATTACGATATTAATCGTCGAAAATAAAAAGCCATTTTTTTTTTTTTTCCTGCAACAAAATGGCGTGGAAGGAAATGAATGGATCGAGGCCACACAACGGGCCTCGTCAACAAAGGCGGCCGGAGACAATGCGAGAGGCTTCTTCTCTCAATTTGTGACTCTTCTTACACGTATAGATATTATTCGAGAATCCGCGAATAGATAATTTTCGGAAATTCGGTTATATAAAGTCGAATCCCGTTATAGCGAAACTCCAAGAGACCGGAGAAATCACTTCGTTAAAATGAAATTTCCGTTATAAAGGAATTCCATGTTTTTGCATTGTTCTTGCGTAAACTTATCTTAAAGATTAGAAAAGTGTTCGTTACAACGAGAATTTCGCTATAACGGTATTCGTTGAAACGGGATTCGACTGTAACTGTTATAACAATTAAAATTATTAATTGAGATCATGTACATCATGTTTCTCAACTTTTCTGGACCCAAGGATCAGTAAAAGATCTGAAACAATTGCGTCCCGTATTACGGGATGTTTCTGTATTTTTACTTGTTCTGTGAATTTCTTTTTACATAATATATTTGTCCCGTTTTTTCAATGATGTTTATTTAAATTCATAATGTTCACACTGAAATCTTTAATATAAACAGCGTTTTTATAACTTATGATAATTTTGGTACAAATACAAAAATATCCATCCTCAATTTTGCGGGCATATGGCAACGTTTCCAAAGACAGCTTTGCGACGTCCCGTATTTTACAGTAATCGAGTCATTTGAATGTTTTTCGGCCCCCCGTCAATTTTTTAACTGCGATTTGTAGCAACCTTTTAATTCTACACCCTTCACCATTTTTGCTGCAATCAGCAAATTAGTCGTAAATTGCATTTTTGGGCCGCACAAATTAGTGATATCCCGTATTTAGGATGGCAACTTTTCGCATTTTCCTTTATGGAGTAAAATGAACCTAAGTACGAAGGTACAGTTTTTATTTGTGAATCCATATAGATATTACTATAATATCAATTACGACAACTGATTAATTTTCCATCCAGTTAGAAATTGGATTATCAAGTCTGCCTTTCGGACCACCATCGTCGCGGACCATTGGTTGGGAAACGCTGATGTACATGGGCTAGGCTGGTACGACTCTAGTCTTGGAAGATCGTTATGGATATATTACGTCCCTTTTTCTTTTATTCTTTTGCTGATTCCAAGTAAAATTGTAAATTTACCTGAAAAAAATCCATGAAAAATTCAGGCACGAGCCCCGTGAGGTAGAGTGTGAAATGAGGGGGGGGGGCCCCTGAGACAAAATTTCAACAATACCTCGAGTTATTACGTCGAATTTTCATGTATTCGATCTTTCGTATGTCTTCATTTAGACCAGGAATCACAGTGTCTCTCTCTCTCGGCCCCGCTTAAACGAATAAAATTCTCCAGCATAAAATTTCTCTCACAGAGACAATGGTGAAGTTCCCCGCTTAATTACAGTCGAATCCCGTTTTAACACATACCGTTATAGCGAAAATCTCGTATTAACGAACACTTTTCTAATCCCTCAGATAAGTTTACGCAGGAACAATGCAAACACCTGGAATTCCTTTATAACGAAGTGATTTCCAGGGTCTCTTGGAGTTCGTTATAACGGGATTCGACTGTGTATGATTTCACACTTTCCTGTATATGTTTAATTTGTCTTCAATGCGTGCATATAATTACTTCATTTCTGTTCTCTGGCGCTAACTAAGTGAAATTGTTAGGTATTGTTATCGTTGTAATTAAATAGAATTTCCATTCCATTTTTGATGTATGATTTGTTCGAGACGTTTTATTAATATTTATCCGTCATCCAGTTTTCAATGTACAAACTATACTGACGTTGTAAAATGGCAATTGAATTGTACCCTTGTATAACTATTTTATCAAGTCTGCCTGCGGACCATTGGTTGAGAAACGCTAGCCGCTGTGGTGGAGGTCGGCTGACGTCAAGGCACGAATGCGAGCCGATCTCCCCGTTAAAAAGTCTCGCCACAGAGAGCAACAGGCCTACAACGTTACAAATATTCAACCATTACACTTCACTCACAATTTGAAGTACAGATGGCAGCACTGAAATATCAGACACAACACTAGCTACACACTCAGACTGTTAGGTGCACTCACTTTGTTCCAGACTCTGCCACGAAGTTGGGCTGGAAGAGATCTCGGCAACGGGATGAGTCCGGTGGCGGAGACCCTGCGTTCATTCATTCGGGTTGAGAAACGCTGCGCTGCACCATAGTGTTTTCCAACTTTTCGATCCACGTCGCTCTCCCTCTTCTTCAGAAATTTTTCTCTCTCAACACCCCCCCCCCCTCATCCAATCAAAAGTTCGAACCGATAGGATCCTCTCACTGGGCCACACAAAAATTTGATCAAAGATGGGCAAATGCTTGAAATGGAAGAAAAAAAACTCTCGGGGGGGGGGGGGGAAACAATAGCTCTCTCCAGGGGCGTAGCCAGAAATTTCGTTCGGGGGAGGACCACTTTCATTTCGGGGGGGGGGGGGGACCAAAGTGACAGAACAATGGATTTGGCCATCTTTTTCCCCTTTTTTCGGTCATTTTCTCACATTTCGGGGGTTGGGACCAGACCCCCAAGTCCCACCCCCTTCTCTACGCCCTTGGCTCTCTCAATAATTACTTTTGTAATAATTACTTCGGAGGATTTTAATTATTGCATCATGTTGATTTACGATTAGATATTCTATAATATAGTTTTGTCGGTTGACGTTTCAGTAAAGATATGTTGTATATAGTTTAATTCGATTTTATTGGGCAAGTGATAGTGCGATCGCACCGAGCCCAGTGGTTAGGGGCCGTTCAAGTATTACATCATCATCGATGGGGAGGGGGTTTGGATAATGCTTACGTCATCAACCACCCTTTATGAAAATATGAGTGATGATGGATTCAGAGTTGATGACGAAATTTAGCTGACAAGGGGGGATTCAAAAATGGCTAAAAATTTGCTTATGTAATACTTGAACGGCCCCTTACGGTAACAGAAGTGAAAAAAAAACATAAATCGGGGGTTTTTAGACTGTTCGCGTGCAAAACTTTGTCTGAGGGGGTCCCGGTGCCCCTGACACAGGTTTTTCGAAGAGATTCCCTGTTAACCTAGGGCAGAGTTTTTTTCTTGTGGGGCCCCCCCCCCTCCTCGAAAAGGTCATGCTCAGAAAAAAAGGAGGGTTTGGAGCCCCATTTGGTTTGAGGCCCCGGTTGCCCCCAACCTAGTTACGGGCCTGGATTTCCTCTGCCATTAATTCTGAATTGTTTCTCTCATTAATTCGGAGTTTTCATCATTTTTTTGAATTTTTCTCTTTAATAAGATATTTTCAGCATTTCTGCATATTCCGTGATGCCTTAATCTTTGGGTGCCGATTCTCCTCCCCCACGCGGGGGGGGGGGGCTAAGAAGCCCCGAAATTACTTTCGCACCGGGCCCCCGCGGGTGATAAGGGCGGCCCTGCTCGTGACTCGGAAAGGTTGAAGGACCTCGCCCTTTGATGCACATCTTCATGGATGGTCGTTCTCGTAATTAATCATCCGGGCAATTATCGTTTATCGACCTCTTTTTTTTTAATAGGAAATAATTAGGTCCATTTCAAGAGGGAGCGGCCACTTGTATGAGAGTCCCAGGCTAAGAGGTAGGGCTCTGCACGCACCCAATTCTCGGCCTGCATCGCTGAAACGTAACTCACCCAGATAATAATATTTCGGTTATTGGAGAAAGAGCATCCGCTCTACTTGAGCTACTTGAAGTTAATGTCACAACAATGGTCACCTTCTGCTGCCCGGGAATGTGAACATTCATACCCAGTCTGAGATTCGATGCCAGTTCATACGTCCCAGAGTATACGTGCTCGACCAACACCCATGGCCCCCCACAAGGGGTGGGCTGGAAAGGGTCTAGCCCTGGGCCCGGGATGATTTTCATTATTTTTCCGTTTCTCACGCTATAAATCCACCATAGAGGGGCCCGTGAAAGCCTGGTCGGGGGCCCGCAAAAGATCCCAGCCTAGGGCCCTACTCCAGGATGTGGGGGCCATGCCAACACCACCTAAAGAAAAAACACCACCTTCTTAAACACCTCCTCTTTTTTAGTGGGGGTGTTGGCTCGGAGGCCGCCGGCCAAATGTGGCCCTCGGAATCATCTGATGTTGCCCGCGACCTCAAACTAATTTTGTAAAAATGAACTATATTATATATAAAAGCGGCATATTTATAGATATATATTTATAGATCACCAACGGTGCTGTTCTACTTCACTCAAGTGGCCCGCGGCACATTCCTTGATCACTTACGTGACCAGCAGTATATTTGTAGATCATCAGTGATTCACGCGCACTTCCAGAACACATAGATAACCTGCGATACATTCCCAGATTACGTAAGGGGCCGCTGCACATTCCCAGATCACTTAAGGGGCCCCTGCACATTCTCAGATCATTTAAGTGGCCCCGCGGCATGTTTATAAAAAAAATTGAGTCACCCACAGCGCAGTTGCAGAGCCCTTATGCGGCCGGTGGCACATTTCCAGATAACCTAATTAGGCTGGGGTACAGTTTCAATCGAGCGACATGCAGCCCATTTACAGGTGACCGAAGTGATCCGCGCCATATTTACAAATCACTCTCGAGTGACCTACAGCATAGCTCCATATCACTCTTAAGCAACCTGCAGCATATTTTCAGATCTCTTAAGTGGGCCACGGTACACTCTCGTTTGAGCAGCCTGTGGCACATTTCCATATCGCTTAACTGACCTGCGGTGCAGCTCCACATTACTTCAGTGGCCCGCGACGCTTTTTAAAACCCTTGTCCTAGAGCAGTGGTTCTCAAACTTTTGTTACTCGCGGCTCCCTCTGCCGTGTTCGTGGTTCGTCTGCGGCTTCCCTGAATACTTTATAGCAGGAATTTTCCCTTATAAATGAACCACTTCAAAGTGTAAATAGGCTCCCACATCATATTTCCATCTCATCGCGCCGCCCCTGGCGAAATTTGGCGACACCCCCTAGGAGTCACGACGCACACTTTGAGAAACACTGTCCTATCTATCTTTACGAGTTACTATTCCAGTCCACTTGGGCCCAGGGAGACTGGTATGCAGGGCCGGACTTGGGCAGTTACGAAGGGTGCGGCCGCACCGGGCCGCTAAATTTTTGGGGCCGCAGAAAGAGATAAAAATGTTTTGATTACATTTTGATTTCAACTTCTTAACAAAGCAATAGCTTAAAATTCAGTGCAAGATAGAGAACCTCTAAGTTTGAGGGCTGGGATAGATACAGTCGGTCCCGCTTATAACGTTCCCGCTTAGTAGGACTTATTTTCGTGGGGTCCTAAATTTCCCGTTTGAAGTGTTTTCTCGCTTACAACGTTTTTTCATGACGGTTTTTTGAAAAACGTTATAAGCGGGATCCACTGTAATCGCTTTTCTAGCCCTGAGAGCCCTAAACCTTCAAGTGCCTGGGGGCGAACTCGCATTTTCCACCGGGAAGCGGACATTTTTTTCCGTATTTCTTGCCAAATGGCATTTTTTTTACGACCATGAAGTAGTTTTACAGTCGTTCTCGGACACCAGTGTGAACCTGGTGGGCACCACAATACCCATGGACACCCTGGGGTATTGGAAAACCCCTGTATTCAGAGGGGCTGTAATTTTTGTTTTTGCACTGGGCCGCAAAATACTTAAGCCCGTCCCTGCCGGTATGCATCAAGTGCTCTCGTCTTGCGTATATTCATACATTCCGTTTATAGCACGGCCTTAGCATAAGAAATGAGGTGCTCCCAAGCATCATCATCGAGAACAAGGAGGGTGCTTATTTCGTATGTGTGCTCGCAAAGGTCATCAGTGAGGAAGGAGAGGAAAAAAAACACTGCACACAGTCACGTTTAAGGATACAATGAAGTCGTAATTTAGTAGTCGAAACGCATACACGCAAAACGCACGCGCGCGTCCGTCGCCCCTTCTTGTTGTCTCAATGTCGTAGTAGTAGTAGTAGTAGTAGTTGTAGATGTTGTCTATGTAACAAGATGGCAGGCAGATGACATGTAGGCCTTTTTTTTTTTGGCTTCATACGGGGCATGTATCCCAGCACATATTGCGTGGGATGTTTGATGAACCCTAAACGCGGTCTCTCGACTTGGCACCCGTTGCCAAACGCACGGAAAACAAAGATATGCGCGTGGCATACATTATATATACTTGTGTGTTTTTCATTACCATTTTTTTTTTCTTAAATAGGATTGATATTTCCGGCACCCTGCCCACGGTCACGGATTGAAGACGTTGCGGTTAAGGCTCGAAATGTTTGGCGTCAGTCTTGAGAATAGAAATATTCGGCCGCGATGTACGTGGTTCTGGGCGAATCCTTGTGTTCAGCCCCCCCCCCTCCCCCAGGGGGCCCTAGAATTATTTTTTTCCTTTCACGCCATGTGTTTATTGTAAAGGAGGCCCTTGGAAAATTCTGGCCTAGAAGGATGCTCTGAGCTTCGGATCTATTTCGGTGTCATTTGATCATACATATATAAGCAGTGGTTATCAACTTTTGCAAGCCCGCGGCCCGGTTGATTTCATTTTAGTGTGGGGAAGGTCCAGTCATACACACGCCTAATGGGGGAATAAATGGGGGGAAATGAGACAATCAATCATTCACGGCCCGGTTTGACTGATATCAGGGCTCGGTACCGGACAGCAGCCCGGCAGTTGAGAAAGCCATGTTTTGCCGGAATCTTCAAGGTTCCTTTTTTTTTCGTTCGCGGCACCCCCTGCGAATGAGATTATATTTTCAAATATTACGGGGCATAACTGCTTGATTTCGGGGTGATTTGGTGACGCCCCGAAAGGATGGGGGCACAAAATTTGAGTTATTCGAGATTTTCATCTGCTAAGCTTATGAAAGTGGGGCCAGAATCCAAACTAATTAGATGTGGAAAGAATAATATCTGGGCCTCGCATGTTTGTCTGTTCGGAGGGAGGGAGGGACCCTGCAGCGTACGGTATGGTCCTGAAATAAAAGCAAGCAATACTCAGTGGCACCCAAAAGTATGGATCCACAACATATTTGAGTTTAGTGGAGGGGGCGAATGGTAAGCTAGACGTAAAAGGGCTATTATATTCGCGCCTCTTATTTAAATCTTTACCACAGACTGCAGTACGGCCCTGCACTAAAAGCACTCCAAACACTTGGTGACGCTTCTAAAAAAACCTAAGTGCGAACCAACCGTGATTTTCTTCAGTCAAGCTTCTGGGGGCGGCGGGGGGGGGGGGGATATTCAAGCTTATTCGATGTAGAAAGATGGTACCGTTCCTCAAAACAAGAAGACAACATGTGATGAACCGTACCCCCTATTGTTGGATGGTACCGCGGGCCACTCCTGCTCCGGTGTAGGATTTCCTAGACTATAGGCAAATTTCTAACGTAAAATTTCTGAAAAAATGAGAGGTTGATCTTGGATCCTTCCAGGCTACAGACCTATCAACATTCTCCTCTTGAGGGATGGGGGTGTGCCGCGGTATCAATGAAAGTTGATAACTCGAAGATTATTTCCTTCAGATGTTCTTCGCCAAGGAAAGTGTGGGACTAAAAGCCATTACTGGATACAAAGGCTTCCTTTGTTTCATTCATGATGTATGGATGTAATTTTTATGGCAGAGATATCAAGAGACCATCTCACCACGGTGTCACTTTCGGATGGGCTAACTAACAGCTCCGGGTAGAGTTCCGCCGCTATTACGGCCAACCCTTCCCGTCTTTATACAGTGTGTCAAAGATATGAAACAAAAACCGTAAGACGGGTCAAAAAACTAACTCTTGGCTCGGGATCAAATTACGGTGAGAATCGGACGCGAGTTACTGACCCTGAGATCAAGATGCCCGTCGACAAATGGCTTTCGTGTACACGGGGTGGGACCAAAAAATAAAATCGGTTAATGATGCCGGCCGCATGCATGGGTAATGGCAGGGCCGTAGTCTCTATCAAGCATCATCTTCAAGCATGTATCAACTGTACGACCATCAACAATATCTATGCTAAAGTTCCCTTCCCTCCACCCACTTCAAAGAGGTTCTTAGAACTACAGTCTAAAGCAGTTTTTTCTATCCCTTGTTTTCACATATTGTCTCCTTTAGACCATATTTTCTTCTTGTGCTTCCCCCCCCCCATCTTAACTGGGGGATCCACATGCGATTGGGCCCCTTTCTATCGGAACAGGACGTTTGGACGCGACTCCTTAGACGCGACCATTCGGACTCGCATCGTTTCGACCAGGACCGCAACTAGATGCAAAAGGACAGCCGGGGGAAAGTACGAATTTTTGCACCGCTGCATGCTGCTCCCCAGCCCCCCCCCCCTAGTTTCAGCCCTGGTTGCCACCTGTTAAACCTGAGGCTAATGGGTCGTGGCCTATGTTTCAAAACAGGCCAGTCTCTGGAATTTTGCTAACCTTCTTTTCTCCACTGGCCCTCCCCATTCCCGAACCATATTTTCTTCTTGTGGCCTCTCGTCTTGCATTCAGGAGCGAGACATTTCCTACTTCTTAAACTGATTTTGAAAATTTTATAAATAAGGAAGATCTCCGAAAATCCGGGCCGAAGTCCCTCCAGCCGCCGTCTTGGAGGGGCGGGGGGGGGTTTATTGTCATCTCTATGTAACAATAACTTAAGTGTTAACCTAACTGTGCGATTCTGAAATTAACGATTTCCGTGGCCCCCACAGATTACGAAAGAGCATCGAATGAGACTATATGGCCACCGGTTAAGAACTACTATCTCAGACCATGGCTTTGGAAAAATTTGGAAAAATTCCAAAGCGAAAAAGTTAGGCGGTACCCCTTTTATTAATTTATCTGGTGTACAAAGAAAAATTCAAAAAAAAAACCGTACAGGTTGGTCCTTGGACTTTTGGATCAGTGGTTCACAACCGGGGTTCATATAGTCCCCCCCGTGCGGCCCTGGGATACTCTATGAGTACCCATGGGTGAAAATTAAGTAAAAGAGAAGCTACGGCAGCCTCAGAGATGTAATGAACAACCAAATAAAAAATATGTGAAGCATTCAATCGAAATATGGTGGAAACGTTCGAGTTATTTTACAATCCAGTACAGCCGCAACAACAGGGAAGCCGACGGGACTTCCTGAAAGCAGCAGGTTTGAAACATCACTAATGTGGCCTGTATACAGGTTGTTTCACCATAACCGACCGAAAGGAATATAAATTACAGTCGGCCCCCTGTATTCGCGGGGGTTACGTTCCAGGGGTGACCGCGAATACGGGAAATCCACGAATAACCGAAACCATGGTTTTTTCTTGTATATCTCGTTTATTGAACAGCATGAGAAGAGCAGGGTAACGCAGAGGTATAAGGGAATGTAAAAGAGGGTGCAACGAGATTGATGGCGATGTTTCCTGAAAGAACATTGTGATTTCTATTTGCAGTTTCTTCTTCGTATCATCAAGTATGTTGGGATATGATCACAAGGCTTCCTCTACCAATTTTTCTACATGTGACGAGCGTACCATAGAGGGATCTATGCCATGAAAACAATCTTCTTCTTCTTCTTACCAGGCAGGGACCTGGCTCTGTCCCGCTAAGGATATTAGCCATTTACTCGGCTGAGTTGGTCCGTGCTGGAGAGTGCTGAAGGTGACCGACCGGGAATCCCCCGAGATACATTCGAAGGCCACCCGGTCCGGCACATCCAGCCCTATTTCCTCTTTTTATCCATGATGAGGGCACTATCCAGTCCCCCCCCCCTCCCATCAAGCAGCATTAGTGGTGGCCGCTGTGGTGGTCGAGTGGTCATAGTGACGGACTCGCATCGCGGGGATCCGGGTTCGAGCCCCACGGTCGTCACAGTGGTGGTCGGCTGAAGTTGGTTTTCTGTGGTTCCCAACTTCGAGGCGCAAATGCGAGCCGATCTCCCCGTTAAAAAGTCTCGCCACAGAGAGCAACAGGCCTACAAACAGTACAAATATTCAGTCACTGCACATCACTCACTTCACTTCTGAGATATAGATGGCAGCACTGAAAAATCATACACAACACTAGATACGCACTCACACTGTTAGGTACACACATAATTCCGGCACAACTCACTAGGTAGTAAATTGCCTATGGCAATAGACCTGAGTTGTGCTCGGTTTGAAAAAAAAGAAAAAAAAGAAAAAGCATTAGTGGTGTCCCTGTGGGCCGCTCGTTCCGATCTGATTTGATACAATTCTGCCATCTGGCTCCTTACCAAGCTGTGGCTCCCGATGTTGCACATGCGCACCACCCAGCGAAGCCTTACCTCTCCAGAATTTCTTCATCATCAAATAACAATTATTTACAAAAATGTCAGAAACTGCTTCGCGAGCATTCGCCTCCTCGGGGTGCAGTGTTTGCTGTATGAAAACAATCTATTGCTGATTTGAGCGTGCGAAGCCCTTCCGCTATGTTACTCATGGTGAACTTTGTCTTCTACTTTTTCAACTTGATCTTCTTCATCTGGTACCGCTTCAGTTTCAGGAGCAGTCAACTACATTAATTGCTCTTCGATCAATACCTCTGAACTGTTATTAATTAGCTGGGATCATTCAAACCATTCTCCACCCACTTGTTTCGCTAACGTGACAATGTGTCTTCAGTTGGCTCTGTAGAATTGGTTGTGTCCTTTAGCGCACATTGTGGCCAAAGGGGTTAATCCAACCCGAGGTGACCGTTTCTCTCTCTTGGGAGTTGCCACGGCTCTAGTGATGACAGTAATTTCATTAGCGAGCCATTCTAAACATGCACAACTCAAGTTTCGTAAACAAAACACATCAATGACGATTTCTGAGTGTTGCAAAAAAAAATTTCCATAAAGGGGAAAAACCCCGCGAATACGGGGGGGCTGATTGTACAGTCAAACCTCGTTAGTGCGTCACCCGGTCGACACGTCACTCCGCTTACCGGGCCACTTTTTAGAAATCCCAATCGTCCTCAGGCAGGAATTGGCGCAGCTATGGCTTACTCCGTTTAACGAGTCACTCCGCTTACCAAGTCATATTTTTTGCTCTCCCAAGAGTGACTCATTAACGAGGTTTGACTGTATATGGTTCTTTTTAAGATTCAGCAAAACTATGAAAAATGATCAACAAAGAGAGAGAACGAAATTTATCTGTGATAGTCGAACCCCCCCTCCCAAAAAAATCCCTATCGGGGGGGGAAATGCAAGAAATTAAAATTTGTATGCGCCCCCCCCCCCCATCTAAAAAATGTCAATTATAAATTTATCGCCTTTTTCTATGGAACTCAAGGAAATTCACCTCGTGACATTTGGATCGAAATTCGTCGAGATATTGACAGTCAAAACCCGTGATTTTTGGCACTTTTCAAGGAAAAATTTCCTATTCATTTAGCCTTCGAGGAGCCAAATGTTTGACATTTGGTTCTGCGCGTTTCTTTTGAGTATGCGGAAAATCCTTCTTCCCCTAAATATCGATCTTATAATTGTCGACAGTGAAGAAATAATCATTAAAATAATTATTTATAATTCATTCTCGTTCATTCACGCGGGTAAAACGGTTTTTTCCCACATTTAATACTGTTTCTTCCCAACTTTCCTCCGTTTTTGGAACTCGAATATATCAGTGAATATTGCACTTAGAAACGTGGAATTCATTTTTTTCGTTGGCATCGGGAGAGATAAAGGGCAACGACTTTCTAATTCGGTTTTCGGGGGGGTCACACGGGGACTCTATGAAAAAAGTTTATCTTTTTATTTTAATAACCATACAACACACCCGCTGCAACGTGAATGGCATGTACAATATCTAAGTACAACCGGGGCGGGCGCGGTAGCCCAGGTCGATAAGATACTCGCCTAAAGTACCGAAGGATGTTTAGAGATGTCGCGAGTTCGATACCTGATTCGTCCTTGTTGTCAGAAAACTTTCCTGACACGGGGTTACAGAAACGGCGACATGACCGCAGGAAAAAAATTGCTACCGCAGGGAGTGCCCCCATCGAGGGGTTAGCGCACCAACCTCTCGATGATTATGAAAAAACAAGCCCGAAGGTTTTTTTAACAACTGGCTGTTGCGAAAATATATTTTGGAAAGCTGCCCCTGCGGGGAATCAAACCCACGTCCTTTCACTTTCCGGGTGAACGCCCCAGACCTCTAGACCAGTGTTTCTTAACCTTTTTCAGCTCATGGCTCCCTAGGGATCACATTTTTTTTCTCGTGGCCAGGGCCCCCCCCCCCTCTCTACCCTCATCCAAGAGTGAGATACTTTCTATTTTTTTATTATGAATGAAATTGTAATAAATCAGATCAATCTCATCTCGCCCAGGAGTCAAACTATATGGTAAAAAACGGTCTGTGTAAAATACGGGATGACCCAACGATCCTGCACGATAAATCGACCCTCCCAAGATATCAACCGTTGCTCTGGCGGCCCTCCATACTTAGCTGGAAATAACAGCTTACATATGAAAATCATAGTACCAAATCCCATATAATGCAGTTCCCCCTCCCTCCATTATAGACATGAAGACCAGAGTCATGCCAACATAGACCCAAGGGTTAAGATGCCCCTGGTTCTATGGACGGATCTGATGGATTCTGAAAGTAGTAATATTTTTCAACAATGTTTCACTTATAGGGCTTTTCTCTTCACAGCTCTCTACGACTCCTTTCGGCACCTGTCGGGGATCACCTTTCTTCTGATTTTCTCTCGTGTCCCCCCCCCCCAGAATATCCCAGTACCGCAAGAGGACCATATGGCCCCAGGTAGAGAACCACTGCTCTAGACTACAGAAGGCAACGAATATCTCAATCTTTCCTTGGAGAGTGACATAATCCTTGCATAAGTCGCCATCTGGTGGCATTGTCAGCAATTGCGAGCTACTTACCCGAGTTAGCTCCGACCGTCCACGTACGGTCCCGTTCAGTGCACACGAGCTCCAAGGAAAGATTGAGAGATTCGTTGCCTCTGTAGACTAGTGCGTTCACCGGGAAAGCGAAGGGACGTGGGTTCGATTCCCCGCGGGGGCAGCTGAAATGTATCTTCGCATCGACCTTTATAAGGGTCCAATTTCTTCATTTCAACCCATGCGAATATTAATAACATTTGCGGCATATGTAAAGTTTCCCCCCCCCCTATATTGAATAATTTTTATTTAATTAAACTATATATTTCCACGTCTACCTGCGGACCACTTGTCTAATCCTCGCGGACCTCTTGGCCACCTATAGTCCCCTTACCATAGGTTGAGAAACGCTGATCTGTAGGATCAACGGTTCACCAGTAAAATGCCGTACGACCTGTTACCTCTGCATCCTGTATATATATAAGCACTGTATATAAATGCACCTAAACCACATTTCAAGTCAGGAAAAAATATTTTAATGCCTATCTATGATCAAATCTCGTTTAACTATGATTTTCGAAAGAGGAAGCAAGTACAATGTAAACTGATACAGCCAGAATTATCTCTTTTGACAATTCTCTTGAATTATCGCGAATTATTGAATTGAATTATTCTTTTAGCAATTCTGAATTCTCGTTGGCTGGAATCATTTCTTTCAATGATATTTATATATATATATATCGAATGCACCGGGTTCGAACCCCACAGTGGTGGGTCGGCTGAAGTTGGTTTTCTGTGGTTCCCAACTTCAAGGCGCGAATGCGAGCCGATCTCCCCGTTAAAAAGTCTCGCCACAGAGAGCAACAGTCCCACAACGATAAATCATTCAATCATAACACTTCACTCATAGTTAGAAAAACTGGTGGCAGATGGCAGCACTACACATAACAAGCATTACAGAGAAACAAAAACTTCACGTCAGGTTTCACTGCACGTACACGCACATTCCCGCATGTACCGATTCGTTGGGGGTTCCGCTGGGGGGGGGCGGGGTGCATGTGTGGTGTAGCAGTAGTAGGTAGGACCTCCAAAAAATGGCTCGGGGATCCATGATGTTCTTAAGTCAGCCACCTCGTTGGGCAATTTGCCTGTTGTGGCGTTGTACTTGTACTAAACATTTTTGGTGCCCCAAAATAAAAATTTTGAGACACACCTGACTCACTATTAATTTTAGCACCGGGCCCCTTCCTCCCAGTCTGGCAAGGGCGGCCCTGGGACGGGCTCCATCAAAGCCACACTGACCAACGTGTAGGGTTATGGCCAAAAAACAAACAAATCTAATGCAGTACATACAAAGGTATACAGTACATAAAATTGTTTCTTTTTAAAAAAATCCCATCACCATGACTTTAGCAACCAGTCAATGGATCTACTCACCCAATACAGCAATGGCATATCCATTAGGTGGTCTCAACAGTCTCCGGGACCAGGCGGATCTAATAACTTCGAGGTTATACTCCGTCCCGGACACCAAAACCGTACAAGGTTTGAGGCATCCCTTATACTCCAAACTGTTCACACTTTCGACGAGGCTCGGATTCCAGTAACAATCCGTGTTCTCCTTCACGAAATTACGGAAAACATCCAACGGCACGAAACATTTCGGACTCGTCGGTGGTGGTGGCGGGCCCGGGCCCTCACAGAGACCATTAATATCCTTGGAGTCTTTCCTCGTGGTCGCACCGTAACTATCCTTGAGACCGTTCACCATCGGCGGATCCGAATTGTAACCATCCGATATCAACTCCATGAAGGTTAGGGCCATGCAGCGGCGTATCAAGACGTGTTCGCAACTGTCTACACCACTAATGGGACGGTTTCTTGTGAGCGACATTTTATCCGGATAACAAGAACTTCTCAATTAAAAGGTCTCGTCAAAGGACGTCACGAAAACCCATCACCTTGATGTGCCCTGACCGGCCGTGGACATCCTCGAATTTAATCGGGACGTCATTCGTTCAACAAAAGCTGAAACAGAAAAACATAGCGCTGAACAGTCCTCCGCGCACAGAATAACTCCTTCCACGGATGCTACGCTAGATCCTTCCGTGCAAAAGAAACAGAATAACTCCGTTCGTAGACCCAAACACCAGGTCCTTCATGCACTATAACTTCTCGCATAGATCCAAACGCTTCAGAATAACTCCACCCACGAATCCAACAATAAGTCCTTCGTGGACAGAATAATTTCTTTGACCGATCGAAACGCTAGATCCTTCTCTGTGCAGGAGAAACAGAATAACTCCTTTCGCAGATCCAAACGCTAGGTCCCCTTCTAGGTCCTTCTGCGCAGTATAAACAGAATTACTCCTCTCGTGGACCCAAACACCAGATCCTTCACGTGCACAGATCCAAACACGCTCGGTTTTTTCGTGCTCCGAATAACTCCACTCGCGAATCCGAAAACAGTCCTTCGTATACAGAATGACTTCTTTCACAGATCCAAACGCTAGGTCCTTCTTTACAGAAAAGAAACAGAATAAATCCACTCACAGGTATACAAACGTTAGTTTCTTTCGTACACACAAAACAACTCCACTTGCACAGATCCAAAAATTAAATCCTTCGTACACAGAATAACTTCACCGACGGATCCGAACACAGTCAGCAAAACATTTTCTGCTTTTTTTTCTTTTGTTTATTCAAGGTATTCCCCCTGGAAGCCCGACGCAGAACTACCACAAAACCAATATTGTTTTTCGGGCTGTTGTTGTGCAAGGGCTTCCATCACATCTCCAAACAAGCACGTGGCTCGAACTCCCATTTGCTTCGTGCGTCCGAGAGAGTTCGGATGATTATTGTTATTATTACCGTTGGAGAGTGGAAGCTTCTACTTCACTCCTCTCCGCGCAGCAGCTGAACATTGAAGTCACTGAATGGATGCTTCCAGCGAGAAGATGGAAGCTCCGTTTTTTTTTTGTGACTCTTCGGCGGTTATGGGGTGGAAAAAAAAGATTAACCGCGAAACCGGTTCTACTTCTCTTTACTCTCTTCACTTCTCTTCTTTTTTTTCATTTTATATCTTCGCCATCGTTATTTCTTTCTGGTCTTGTTTTCGGTCTGGGTCTTCTTTTTTTTTATTATTACCCAATGGCGGGGGGAAAAAACATACCATCTACAAATAGGCAGGGGAAAGAAAAAAGAAATGTCTGAGGAAATTCGAAGTGAAAGTGAAGAAAAGATGTAGAAAAGGACATTATATTATATGGAATGGAAGTGTAATGAATTATTCATTGCGACGGACTTTACAGGTACGTCCGATGGCGGGGTGCAGAATGACGTGAAACAATCTTCAAGGAAGCCGAAAGGCACTCGCGTGTCCGTTCTAAAGAATCGCCGCGGGCAGTTGAGAGTGGCCATCCAATAACCCTTTCAGACCCCGTACGCACAATAGTGTGGAAGGTTGTTTTTCTCCTTTTTAACCTTAAAAGGGAGTTCAGCCCTGACTCGGAGGATTATTAGTGTTTTATCGTTGAAGTCAGGCTGAAAACCCTGAGAATTAAAAAAAAATAATATCTACAGCGAGAGGAAAAACAGAGTCTCACGTTTGTTGGCACTGCTGCTGCTTAACCGTGAAACATGTGCCTCGTACACATTCACTCATTGGAAAGTGTAAGGGCCCTTTTACATGTAGCGGATGAGGACGCGGGTCCGGAACAAGTTTTAACAATTGGTATACTCGGAGCCTTTCAGAGGATGCGGAATGCGCCCGCAACTTCGAAATGTTCATGCGGGTCCGGATGGTGTCCGCACAGGGGCGTAGTCAGGAATTTCGTTCGTGGGAGGGGGAAACCAAAGTGATAGAACAATGGATTTGGCCATCTTTTCTCCTTTTTCGGTCATTTTCTCATATTTCGGGAGTGGGGGGGGACCAGACCCCCAAGTCCTCCCCCCCCCCTCGCTACGCCCTTGCGTCCGCATATGTTAAAACCCAAGTGTGGGCTCCGCATTCGCACATAGGGGCCATTCAAGTATTACGTAAACAGATTTTTAGCCATTTTTGACCCCCTTCCCCGTCAGCAGCTTAGAATATTTCATATCTTCAAAAAGGGGTGGTTGATGACGTAAGCAACCTTCAAACCCCCCTTCCCCCCCCCCCGATGCTGACGTAATACTTGAATGACCCCATACAGGTTTTGTACATCAGGTTATACGGAGCTATTCACACGAGGTGGAATTCGCTCGCATCTTTGGCTACTTTTTAAAGATGATTTTGCACGGAATATTTTCAATTATATATTTGCCATAAATACCCTTAAAAACACCATATGAAGGTCCCTGTTCATCAATAGGACGTACCCACATACGTCTATCCCTCCGTTTCCTTCTGATATGGAGATATAGCAACTTTAACCGCCTTTTGTCCATACTTTACAACTTTATGCAATAAAACCTGCCAACAACGGCCACTGACGGGACCATGAAAATGTAGCCGCTATTGGGAATGAAATTTTATTTCTGAAAGAAAAAAAAAACCACTACAAAAATTTGTGATCTATGTAACATGTAAAATTACAATACAATACAAATACAACGCCACAACAGGCAAACTGCCCAACGAGGTGGCTGACTTAAGAACATCATGGATCCCCGAGCCATTTTTTGGAGGCCCTACCTACTACTGCTACACCACACATGCACCCCGCCCCCCTCCCCCCGCGGAACCCCCCAATGAATCGGTACATGCGAGAATGTGCGTGTACGTGTAGTGAAACCTGACGTGAAGTTTTTTGTTTCTCTGTAATGCTTGTTATGTGTAGTGCTGCCATCTGCCACCAGTTTTTCAAACTATGAGTGAAGTGTTACGATTGAATGATTTATCGTTGTAGGACTTTGATATAAAATTAATCTTAAGTGTCTACGTTCAATATTTTTCGTAATATGCGCATTTCAAATCGGGTGATTCTTTTTGAAACACCCTGCATATCCATGCCAATGCACCCCACATACGCAATTGTCTAAGTTTTCTAAACAAAAAGCAGGGTATGTTATTTGACAGCATATCTTTCTCTCTATTTAATTCATATACTGAGTTCATAAAGCAGACAAAAAAAAAATGAAAGTTATGTTTAAGAGGAAAAAGCGTGAGGATGAAATTAAAAATGGATCTTACTTGGAATTTGAAATAGAGGGAACTTAAGATTTTTCTTCAAACTTGAGGGTGTAGCTGTCTCTTCAATTACTATGGAAAGGGTATTTAGAGAATGGGTATCGGAATAAGAAAACTAAAATGTTTTTTGAGTATAGTTTTGTGAGCTAAAGGTAGTGAATAAGTGGAATTAATGCGAGCGGATGTGCGGGATGAGTTTGAGGGTAAAGAGAATCGATTCATTTTGATTATCATTACTGATCTATAAAAATGTAAATAACGCGGAGGTAGGATCTGGAGTTGATGGAAGAGTTTGTTTGATGGAGTGTTATATAATCAGATGTCAAAAGCCTGATAATATTTTTTTACAGACAAAATAGGAGTAACATTAGAGATAAATAATCGCTTCTTCAGACTGATAGACCATAAAGTAAATGAGAATGAAACATTGAAGTAGTAGTAGGGTAGTGGAAAGGTTTTGCTCACGATAAAGGTTTGAGGTGAAAAAACTTGTATAACATGAAACTCAATTTAGATTGTAAATGGTTGATATGGGAAAGCCATTTTAAATTCTGGTCAATATGAATATCAAGGTATTTTATCGTAGTTGTTTGTTCAAGACGTTGACAGTTACATGAACTGCAATTGAAGCATTTTTGTTCATGCAGTATTTTGTTATGTTCGAGAGGTGGAACATTACGTAAAGAGGAAATTAATTAGTTTACTTTTCGAAATATTTATCATGAGATTATTATTAATAAACCAGTTTTGAATTGTAATTAGATCACTATTAATTGTTGTGATAAGTGATTGACAATCTGGTCCGGAGTAGAGAATGACAGTATCGTCGGTGAATGTGATACTTTTACCTTAGAACGCATTAAGTCATTAATAAAGATGATGAATAATAACGGGCCTAATACAGATCCTTGTGGGACTCCACTGGTAATATTCATAGAAGTACTGAAATGAACGTTACATTTTACTTCTTGAGTTCTGTTAGTAAGATATGAGAGGAGAATGCTGCCTCTGATACCGCAAGAATGCAAATTAGAGAGCAGAAGACTGTGATCGGCACTATCAAATGCTTTCCTAATATCTAAAGAAAATGTCTATCGTTTTTTCGAGATAAATCAATATTTTTGTACACATATTCAGTAAAGTTTAAGAGTGCAGATTCTGTGTTTCTTTTTGGTATAAATTCATCCTGATTGGAGGAAAATAATTCACTGTAGTTTAAGAGAAAGAGTAAATCTTAGTTTTGGGAATCATCTCAAAAACTTAAGAGGTGGAGGATAAAATAGAAATAGGTCTATAGTGTGTGTCGTTCAAAAATCATTAGAATTTCCATTTTTGTAAATAGGAAATAACTATTGCCGATTTTAGCGATTCAGGAAATTCCCCCCTCATTAACACAAATTATTAATTAGAGCTGCTGCCAAAATTTGAAGAATGTTGATAGGAAAACTTTTGAGAATATTTGTAGTTATACCATAAAAACATTAAGCAGAATTTGGAAGTGATTTAATTATTTTTGATATTTCATACTGATCAGTAGGCATCAGAAAGATAGATTTGTCATCAGTGTGTATATATTGTTTGAAATTACTATTTTGTGCCTGTCTATGTTCTGAAATATTCACGAAATGGATATTATGTATAAAGTTATTAGCTAGTAATTGTTATCCAAGGCTTGTTATGTTTTTTTGTTATTTTCAATATGAAGGTGTTCTGTATGTTACTACAGTTTCGTGTTTAAAGATGAAGAATTGATCAAAATTCAGACCCGGAGCATTTTTCATAAGCTCAAAACTAATTTTTAACGTATGATAAAATTCCGGTGAGATCTATTTTTTTTAACTATTAGCAGGTTTTTGATTAGATAAAATAAAACTTTAGCTTACAAGAGATTGGATAGAGATCAGTTACAGTAGTGGTGAATATAGCTGAGGAAATTTCATCAATTTTAATTGAGCAGCGAATAAATATGTGATCAATGCATGAATATGAATGTGGCCTGTGTGGCAAAATTGGAAATTAAAGGAGGGAAGCGGTGACTCGACAGCATATCCATATAATCGTAGTGAGTACCGGGTATAGTATTTAATCATTTTTGTCGCACCACGGTCATTTTCTGCACACGAGGGCGAGATGATAATCCACCATTTGAATGCGTGCCTAGCCAGGATTCCAGAGAGATTGATCTGGTTTATTAAAATTTCATATTCATAATGAAAAAATAGGAAGTATCTCACTCTTAAATGAGGGTGGGGGGCCCTGGATAGGACATGGGGCCACGAGAAAAAAATTTTATCCATAGGGGGAGCCATGAGCTGAAAAAGGTTAAGAAACACTGCTCTATAGAGTCCTCCGATTGTCTCGAATATACTTTTCCGTTGCTCTTCCAACGAAAAACTTCAAAAAACCATTTTCAGTTTAAAATTTCTTTGCAAAAACAGAATACCTGTTTAACAAATGACTTTGATTCACGGGCGATGGTTATAGAAGATATCGCGGGGTTTATCGGGTTTTGATCTTATCTTTTCTCTAGTCGGAACACGATGAATTATGTTAATGTCGGGTTTTAAGTAAATAATATCAAGTTTTTTTGCGGGATGGTTTTTTTTGTCCCGCGCGACTCCATCCAAATTCTCATTTTCAATTTCCGGAAGACCAAGAATTTTTTAATGTCTGATCGTCTCGAGTATTGCGTTGGGAGATCGGAGATATATCGATTTGAAGGTTTTTTTTTCGTTTGAGATTTTACGGAGCAGTGTTTCTCCACTTCTAGTGACGACAGTTGTTTGTTTTAATCTTGTATTTCTGATCGATGATTTTCAACTATTGTTTTCAGTGAGATCATTTCCTGGGATTGAGTTGAAAATTGATGTGTCATGAGAAACCGATGAGTGCCTGGATTTGGTTTTTCAAAGATGGAGGAGATACATGTGTGGTGACGCTAGTGCTGGTGGATGTGTCTGGTTGTTATTTCGGAAACATACAGTCATGACTCCTTTCTTTTTTTAGTTATTTAATAGAAGAGAGAGAGACTTTTAGGACATGTTCGGTCGACAGTTGGAGCCAGACTGAACTCCAATACGTACAAGAACGCACTAGATAATGCCTAGCTAGTGAGTGGCATAAAAAATATAATAAAAATATAAAAATTGTACAAGACAAGCAGCGCCACAGTACTCCCCCACGAGTCTGAAGGACGGCATGTGGCACAATGTACAAAATATGATAATATAGTTACGACGATATGACAATATAGTTACGGCAACTAATATGGCAGTGACATGTGCAAAAAAAAATTTATTCAAAAAATACGCAATACGAAAATTTTTTAAAAGTAATGAAATATTCATATGCACAAATTAATAGCCGAGAAAAAAATAAATTACAAATGATAAAAAATTAGTAAATGTACGTATATGCAAAAACGATTACTAGAATAGATAATAGACATATATATACATATAAGAAAATTGAAAATGAAAATTTCGCAAAACATAATAATATCAATTTTAAAAAATGTTGCAAAAAACCTATAATATTGTTAATTTGAAAAAATATGCAAATAAGAATAATATCAAGGAATTCTTATACGAACCGTACGCCCTGATCGAGTTACATAAGGCTTTTTCGGTTCGGAGAACGGTGATTGCTCATTAAAAGTGCAATCAAGCAAAAATGCTGGTTTCAATCTGTGTATTGAGATTTTCGTTAGTTTACCTTTCATGTTCACTGTACATACTTTTGGAGATCGTTCAATCACTTCATATGGCCCCAAATATGGTTGTTGAAGGGGCTTTCGTACAGTGTCCAGCCGCACGAACACATGGGAAGAAACAGCAAGTTCTTTATGAACGAAAACGTTGTGAGTCCCATGCCTTGAAGTTTGGATCGGACGTAAAGTGTTTATGTGATCTCGTAGAGCACGTAGAAATTCCGGCTGTGGATCGGAACTACGGAAGAATTCACCAGGTATACGCAATGGTGATCCGTAAACCATCTCGGCAGCAGAAGTGTTGATGTCCGGTTCGATGCTGGCTCGGATGGACAGAAGTATGGTAGGTAACACTTCAGTCCAACTTTCCGTGGCATGGCAGCGTATGGCACCTTTGAGCTGCCGGTGGAATCTTTCAACGATGCCATTGGATGACGGATGATATGCTGTCGTGCGTGTTTTCTGAGTTCCAAGAAAACGAACGAATGCGCGAAACAAATCCCTTTCGAATTGTCTCCCTTGATCGGTGGTAACCGATTCCGGAACTCCGAATCTGCTGATCCAACCAGAGTAGAATGTCTCTACGACAGTTTCGGCTTTTTGGTTTTCCATCGGGAAAGCCTCTACCCACCTGGTGTATCGATCCACGCAGGTAAGGCAGTAGGTGAAACCCCGAGAAGGAGGAAGAGGACCAGCAATGTCGATGTTAATGTGCGAGAATCTGCAAATTGAGGCAAAGGGTATGCACCGATGGAAGATCGAGTGTGACGATGCACTTTTGAACGTTGACACTCGATGCACGTCCTGGTCCATCGCGTGCCATCCTTGCACATTGAGCTCCACACAAATCGTTGACGAATAAGGTCCACAGTTGATTTAACGCCTGGATGGGCGAGGTTATGAAGGACCGTAAACACGTGATATCGGTATTTTTCCTGGTACGTAGGGACGGATAGTTCCAGTGGATAAATCACAAAAAAGTTCTGTACCCTGAGGACCGAATTTGATAGGTTTTATATCGAGCACCCCACCAGATTGTCGGAGGGCTAGTAATTCAGCGTCTGAACTCTGTGAAGTAGCGATAGCTGCGTAATCAATCGAGTCAGGTAAATTAATTTCGGATAATCTGGAAAAAGCATCCGCTACAACGTTTCGCTCACCCTGAATGTAACGAATGTCCGTAGAAAATTGAGATATATATTCTAAATGACGACGTTGTCTGGGAGAGCTGTTATCATTAACTTTGTGAAAAGCATAAATTAGAGGCCTATGATCAATGTGGATCGTGAATGGTCTGCCTTCTAACATGTGTCTGAAATGTTTAATAGCACTATAAACCGCAAGCAACTCGCTATCATAAGTACTATAGTTCTTTCCAGCTGTCGTTAACTTTCGAGAAAAAAATGAGAGTGGTTCGACGACACCATCGGAAGCTTGTTGTAAAACAGCTCCGAGAGAGAAATCCGATGCGTCGACTGTCAACGAAAGATGAGCATCGTGTTTAGGATGAGCCAAAAGCGTTGCATTGGTAATAGCATGTTTACACGTTTCGAAAGCAGCAATAGTTTCCCCCGACCAGGCGATGAGAGATTTATCTTTTTTCTTCTTTCCTTTGCACAAATCGTGTAAAAGGGAGCCTGGTCAGATGCTGCGTTCTTTAAGAAACGGTGGTAAAAGTTGAGAATTGCTAGAAATCTTCGAAGTTCATCAACCGTTTTTGGTTGCGGATAATTACGAAGAATGTCAACTTTTTCTGGCAAAGGAGAAATGCCGTTGCTGTTAACCAAAAATCCTAAGAACTCTATCTCAGATTTCCCAAATATGCATTTATCAGTATTAAGAATTATACCAAAACTGTTTAAACGTTCAAAAACTAATTCTAGATCTCTAAGATGCTCTTCTTCTGTTGTTGATGCAACTAGTACGTCATCTAAATATGCATAACAGTTCAAGTCTCTTAAGACAATATCTATGAACCGTTGGAATGATTGTGCCGCATTAGACAATCCAAAACACATATATACGTACTCATAAAGTCCGAATGGGGTAACAATGGCAGTTTTTCAACAGACTCAGGATCTAAAGGTATCTGATGATAAGCCTTAACCAAGTCCAATTTAGAAAAAATGTTTTTTCCCTGCAGACCGTAACTGAAATCATGACCGTGTGGTATAGGATATCTGTCTGGACACGTTATAGAATTAAGTTTTCTGTAATCCCCACATAAACGGTATTTCTCCATTACGTTTAGGAACAATGTGTATCGGGCTTGCCCATGGACTTTTTGAAGGTGTCTCAGTATGCCCTGATCCATTAGCGTTTGAACTTCACGCTTTGCAATAGCAAGTTTTTCTGGAGAAAGTCTGCGGGCTTTGGTAAAGACAGGAGAACCTTTAGTAGTAATGCAATGTGTAACGCAGTGTTTTTTAGAAGTAGCCCCAAGCATAGAAGGATTCGTTAGATTAGGAAATTTAGATAAAATTCTCAAGTAGGGCGAATCTCCACTAATGGTCTTTAAGCCTAATGTAGGGCAACTGGCATTGCTACATTTGATTGAAAGTGAAGTCAATCTGTCAATCAAACGAGACGTTTTTACGTCAACTAATAGACCATAATGTTCTAAAAAATCAGCACCTAATATCGGGTGATTAACGAAGGACCATCTAAACAGTCTGCGTAACCCTAAATCCACTGATAAAGATTTGCAACCATACGTAGAAATTTTAGTATCATTAGCTGCGTATAGCGAAAAGTTTGTATCTGCTGCTTTATGTGCCTGTGTATCTCGTGGGAAAACCGAAATGCTAGCGCCTGTGTCCACTAAAAAACCAGTACCGGATTTTCGATCATGAACAAAAAGGCGAACTAAACGCCGGCCATCACCTGCTGTCGCCAAAACAGATGGGCCAGTTAGTTTTCCGACCAATCGCAGGGTTTAATGCATTTTGATGCTTTTCTACAGAATTTGAAATGATACCAACAATAAGGTTAACGTTTGGATATACCATCACCACTAGACCTCTCTTTAGACTGAGAATTTGAACGAACTCTTCCCATCTTGCTAAAATTTTTCTACTTGGTTAGCTTGCACACTGATTTTGTCACTGACATGCTTATATATTGTTTTGGCCACTCACATGCTTGCACACGCTGTAGGTTCACTCACTGAATTACTACACCAAACACCAACTCTGACCACGTCACTATATTGCAATTTACGGCCATTAATGAGATGGGTTGCAAATGAAGGCGCTGTCTATCGATGGTTGCCTCAAGCTCGTTAAGAGAAAATATCTTATCTATATCCTCCATCGGGTTTCAACCTGGGAGCGTGAAGCAGCCTTCACGGTGGTAGACGAGCATCTAACCACGCCACTCAGGTTCAAATCACTCACTGAACTGGGCTAGTCCTTTGCTCTGTGGATCACTCGTTTGGTCATTCACATGCCAAGTCACTCTTTTGCTCACTCACATAATTGCAAACTGTTTTGTTTCCCCACATACTTATACATGTTCTAGGTCACACTTTCGGTCGCTCACTGACATGGTTCCTTGCTTTTATAGGTCACTCTTTTTGATTATTTACACTTTTACACATGATCAGCGTCAGTTTTTTTTTTCGGACATTCACATACTTTCACACTCTCTAGATCACTCTTTTGGTCATTTACATGCTTGCTCACGTTTTAAGTCATTCTTTTAGTCACTCACTAACCTAGTCCTTTGCTGTTTGTGCAAAGGCGGATTCATCGAGATTTATAGAAATTTTGACGTTCTCCCCCATTCTACAAATTTTCTTGGACACTCATTTCTCAAATTTGCCGGCCTGGGCTATAGCTAAGCCTCATCGCACCCCCTTCCCCCCGGTAAATACGCCACTGGCCATCAACCACAGGCATCGAAAGTGTTTCATACGCGTCAGTATGAATGCACCCGAGTCGAATTCGCGTTGGTCGGGGTACGATTTTGTATCAAATACAGATAAATATTAGTTAATTGGGACGGAAAAATTGAAGAAAATTGCTTCTGCCTTTTTTTCCTCTTACCATAGATATCTCCTACTATATGGTACTATCCATGGTATCTTTGACTTCATGAAATTTAACTTTGATTGTGACTGTGATCAGCTCCAGTAAAATTTTGTATTCCCATAAAATCTGTACAAATAGAAGTCACGTGTTAATTGCTTTGAATATTTTGATAGCACCTTGGTCCCATTGGTAGAAATAAGGTGCTTGCGGTTGGAGGCTAGAATTTCACAGTAATTAATTGAGAGTTTAATTACCATTGATGAGCATCACAACTAAAGAACGGTATTGCTCACTTTTTAATAACCCTTGAATTTCTAGTATGGCATTGTATCCTCCGTAAAAAATACCATACAAGCCTTGGTATTCCACATCTATGTAACGACAAAAAGTTTTCATCTTTGTATTATACTGTGGCAAAGCCATATTTAACCTGCAGCTTGCGAGCACCCATACTGCTCAATAGTCGCGTCCGATTTTGTGCTTGATCAGTGAGTACTTGATCAATGTTTCGATTAAACGTATTGTACAAATTGTGTTCATGTGTATTACATTAAAAATGCAGATTTAAGGCATACGTATGTCAAAATTGCCATAAGGAGTGCATCTTCGTTTGATGATGGGTATAGGCAGTGCTCGAGAGAAATGTTGAAGTCTGAAGTACCCCCTCCCCCTATAGAAAAAGCAGTATAGTTTCATTTCATATGATGTTCTCTGATTGAATGAAGAGCAATGCTTTATTTGATCATTACTTAACCTCTATTATTTGAGTTATGACCCTGTGATCGATGCTCGAATTTTAAAAATGAGAATTTTCCGCAGAAAATCGCGTAACTGAGAAATCGCGCGACTCGGGGGTAGCGTAGGTCGGGGTATTATTCAGCCGACCAACTGTGGTCGGCTACATGGCACGTACTCAATTCTCAGTTTCGACACATGCGCAAACTGTGGATTATGATAATGAAACTTCGGTGTCTTCATCAATACACCTCTTGGTTTGAAATCAGACTCGAATATCAAGTGCTGTGGTGTGTGGTGATTTTCTAGTGAGCACTGCGGTGCTCACTAGGCACCTTTTCATTCATTTGTACGTCAAGCTTTTGTCTATCACAGGTGCAGATCCAGTTCGATTTGACGGAAAGAGCGACTATATATATATATATATATATATATATATATATTAGCAGGATCCTCCCCTATTTTACGGGACAAACCGATTTTCACCACATTATTTGATTCTGCGGAGGGGCCACCGCTTCAATTCCCCTCCCCCCCTCCCCATCTCTGGAACCGTGCCTGGTCTATCAGTTCCAGCAGAGGAAAAAAAACGAGATTTCTCAAAGGGTTGGCCCACACACGTATCCCAGGACCACGAAATGAAATCCATTCTTGGAACTGAATATCACATCTACAAAAGGACAAGTTGTTTCAGCAGTATACACAGGGTGCCTCATAAGTTCGTAAACAGTTTAGAAATTCATAACAGTTGAAGGAATTGGTATATTTGAATGCGGTTTGTGAATGTTATTCTCAAGAAGGCGGATTGTTTTTTTTTTGGGGGGGGGGACAGGGGAAAAAAACTCAAATTTTGGTCGATAAGGGACGTTGCATGAAAGTAAATCATAGAATTTTGGACCCGAACTTTTCTCCAATCAGTTCTGTGTCCGAAACGTTTGTAAAGCTTCAGCCGGCGATTCACGCGGCTAAATGTCTAAAAACAACTTCACGACTAGTGCTCTATCTACCAATGCCCAACATCACAATGGAAACCTCATGGAAGCGCTAGCAACAGGAAAATTTAGAAATGAGCGTGGAACTTGTATTTTTTAATAGAGTGCTCTGATTTGCATATTTCGTGATTTTATTTCACGCAGCACCCTCTATCCACAAAAATTTGAACTAATATATTTTTCTTCCACAGAAAACAAATCTCTCTTCTCAAGAATAGCTTCTTCTCAAACCGCATTCGAATATACAAATTCATTCAATTTTAATGTTACGAATTCATGAGACACCCTGTGTATTTTTTTTTTTTCTTTGTCTCGGGGAATTTATGGAATGTAGTGGGACGAATTAACATATCTCGTAACATGTTTATAATAACATTAATCTCCTCCCACTGCCGTGATTGATGCACGAGAGCGGATTAGTTCCGAAATCCTTGATGCAGGTGTACACATGTCAAAGTTGCGCTCTAGGATTTTCCCACCTTCTCGTAATGTAATGTGAGTAAGTACGTACTAGACGCAGGAACTCGAAAACAAATCCCACGACACACGGGGTCAATCGATTCCACGCGAAGAAGTGCGCAGGGTCGAACCTTAAAAGATGGTAAAGAAAATAAGTCTTCGACCTTGCCCTCTCGTACTAAACTTCACAACGAGACATTTCACTAGAAGACAAGTCAAGGGCGAATGAATTCACTCTTTCCTTCCTCCCTCCCCAAAACATTCCATCATTTACAAGGAAACTGTTCAATGAAGTCAAGGGGGGGAGCTTCATGATGACCATATCGAGCCCGCGAGATGGCCGGGGTAATATTACGGCTCGATTTATTTATTTCTTCCGCTTATAATAAATACGCCGATGGTACCGCGTTATGGCGAGAAATCACGAGAATTCGTAATCGTGACTCGTTTGAAACTTAGTCTCTTCGAAAAAAAATTGAATTGCCGTCACATTGTTGATGATGTTAACATGTTGGACATGATCCATCACCAGCAAAAATCTTATTCGAATTTTGGATGATTCGAACTTCCACTAAGGCTTGGATTGCGCTATAAAAGTTTCATAAAAGTTCATTTGTAAAACTCTAAAAATTCAACTAATAAGGTTAACGGTTACATTCCAGCAAATGTAACCGATGCCTTTATTGGTTGCGTTTTTCTAGTTTTATAAATTAACTTTCATGAAACTTTTATAGTGTAATCAGGCCCGTCATTTGGGGGGGGGGGTCATGCCCCCCTACCTGGCTTTTTGAAAATACACTAAAAATGGTGTATATATATATATATATGTACACACATTGAGTACATGTTATTTGCCCCCCCCCCTCCCCGGAAAAAGTTGAAATGACGGCCCTGAGAGAGAGAGAGAGAGAGAGTGTGTAATCCTAGCCTTAGGCCGGGATAACACTATAAAAGTTTTGTAAAAGTGCTTTTATAAGTGCTATTAAAAGTGTTTTTACAACCAATAAGCTGATCGATTAAATTCGAGCGAATGCAACCGATCAGCTTATTGGTTGTATTTTTCAAGTTTTATAAAAGAACTTTTAGAAAACTTTTATAGTGTTTAAGGCCGGAATTATACACTATAAAATTTTGATAAGAGATTCTTTATAACACTGGAAAAATACAACCAATAAGCGCATCGGTTAATTCCAGTAAATGTAACCGGTGATATTATAGGTTGAATTTTTCGAGTTTTATCTAAAAGCTTTTACAAAACTTTTATAGTGTAATACCAGGATAGGCTGATTATTACACTTTAAAAGTTTCGCAAAAGTTCATTTATAAAACTCGAAAAATGCAACCAGTAAGGTGATCGATTGCATTTGCTAGAACGTTACAAATGCTCTTATTGGTTGCATTTTTCAACTTTTATGAAAGTACTTTTATCAAACTTTTATAGTGTAATCCCGGCCGAACTCTCGTTGAGTTTTCTATTTCATTTAATGTTGAAAAATAACATTCTAGAAAATGCAACCGTTGACCTTATTGGCTGCATTTTTCAAGTTTTATAATAGGACTTTTATCAAACTTTTATAGTGTAATACCGGCCTAAGACCGTGATTACACTACAAAAGTTCTTTAAAAGAGCTTGTTTAAAATTCGAAAAATTCAACCAATAAGATTATCGGTTGCATTTGCGCAAATGTTATCTATGAGCTTTATTGGTTGGATTTTTCAAGTTTTATAAAAGGGATTTTATCAAACATTTATAGTGTAATCCCGGCCTGAGAGCATGGAAAGTATCGGAAACTTCAGCTTGTGTAATGGACGTATATCTCCTTGATAGCGTGGGAATGATGATATTTGTACCCGATATTACCTTCATAGAGTAATGTTTTTGTGCATTCCCAATAGTATAAAAAAAGGGAAATTTTTGTAATGTAAATAATGTTATGCATGTAAAATTCAAATGTTAATGACCAGCACTGTCAATGGAGGCTCTGTTTGATTATTCCCGACGCAGTGCAGGCTCTGTTATTGCATATTGCATATTCTGTAAAAGGAAGGGAAACAGAACTGCCCGGCGCTGTGGACGGAGGCTTTTTTTCTCGTCACAGTGTGGAAGCGCTGTATACAGTCGAATCCCGTTTTAACGAATACCGTTATAGCAAAACTCTCGTTTTAACGAAAACTTTTCTAATCCTCCAGATAAGTTTACATAGGAATAAAATGCAAAAAACCAGGGATTCCTTTCTAACGAAATTTCGTTATAGCGAAGTGATTTCTCCGGTCTCTTGGAGTTCGTTATAACGGGATTCGACTGTATATTTTGTATACATTATGTATTTAGACCATACTCGAATCTCTCCCACTTCAACATGCCAGCTTCTTCTTCTTCTTTCTTGCCCACAAGTCTTTTCCACACTACTTCTTTCGAAATCCTAGGCTGCGGTCAGTGCCATCTTAACGCTTGGGCCCACCCGGGCACGGCCCGGGGGCCTCAAGAGAAGAGGGGCCTCACAAAAATGAGATCCGGTTGAAATTTTCTGGGATTTACCAGGTAGGGCCTCCGAAAAACCACTTGGCCTGGGGGGGCCCATGATACTCTTAAGACGGCCCTGGCTGCGGTCTCCGGCCCTTATGTGCCACTGGGCGCACGTGCAATTTTTCTCCTTAGTCATTTGGTTCAGCTGTCCATTTCAGTCAAATGTCTTGTACGTTGCATCGAGTTGACGGCTGTCTTCATGGGCAGAACGACGCGAGTGATTCGGAACTTACGGGCACGGGACCATTACGATAGATACGGAAAACTGGTTGAGTGAGGAGATATCGATCTTTCAGGGAAGGAAAATTCATCTCTGCCCTCACGAGGACTCGAGCCCCGGTCTCTCTCGTTTGCCGGACGAGTGCTCTACCAACTAAACTATGAAGACAGATAGAATCTCCCCTCCTTGGAGCGTAGCCAGTTTCCCGCAATGTCATATTAACGAGGGGGAGTGACGTCTTTCGTCATATACCGCCATCTGGTGGCCCTGATGTCATCTGCGAGCTATTAGCAGAATGTTGCCACAGCCCATTGCATGGAGCCATAGAATCTCCCCTTCTTAGACCGTATCCGGTTTTAACGAATACCGTTATAGCGAAAATCTCGTTTTATATATACAGTCGAATCCCGTTATAACGAACTCCAAGAGACCGGAGAAATCACTTCGTTATAACGAAATTTCGTTATAAAGGAATTCCAGGTGTTTGCATTGTTCTTGTGTAAACTTATCTGAGGGATTAGAAAAGTGTTCGTTAAAACGAGATTTTCGCTATAACGGTATTCGTTAAAACGGGATTCGACTGTATATAATGAATGCTTTTCTAATCGCTTTTCTTTTCTAAATAAGTTTACATAGGAGAATTGCAAGCACCTGGAATTCCTTTATAACGAAATCACATTTTACGAAGTGATTTCTCCGGTCTCTTCGTGTCCGTTATAACGGGATTCGACTGTATACCAAACGGGACCCGACTTGAACGAAATGGTCAGAAAATCCGAGCCCGATTTCTATATTCTTCAGTAGCGCCATCTATGAGCCATCGTTAACTCAGAAAACGTGTGTATCCGTTTTCTATTAATAATGTAATGTACGTAGTACATACTCGCCCCCAGGCTTTAGAAAATACATTAGAAATGGTATATATATATGTACACAATGCCGCAACTAGATGCTTGGTTACCCGCGGCAAGCGCGGACTTTGAAGCCCCCATGGTCCCCACATCCTGGAGAAGGACCCCTAGGCTGGGATCTTTTGCTCGTCCCCCCGGTCAGACTTTTCACGGACCCCTTCTATAGTTAATTCTAACCAAAAATTGATGAGAATAGTCCAGGACTGACAGGGCTCTAGCCCTTGTGGGGGGCCATGGACGCCCCCTTGTAATGTTGGAGAGGTTTCAGAATGAAATTTGCACCCTCTCGGGTCCAGCGCCCGAGGCACAAGACCCGCCTGCCCCCCCCCTTATATACATACATTGAGTATATGTTTTTTGCCCCCCCCCCTCTTCCGGAAGGAACCGAAATGACGGTCCTGCGACAACACATGAACCAATGCTTGCGGGACCGTAGCCAGAAATTTCTTTCGGAGGGGCACCAGAGGATGCTTCGGGGAGAGGGGGGGGGGCGAAAAATAGATTACACCATGCCATTCCATTAAAAACTAGCCATTTCCCAACACTTGGAGGTGGACCCCTACTCTTCCCCACCCCCCTCGCTACGGCCTTGGATGCTCGACACCAGAAGACATTAAGATGCCCATTATTCCGGCAATGTCGGCTTGGCTGGATGTGACGTGAGTAATTATTGTTTTTTTTACAATTACAGGTTGCCAATTTATTGCACAAAAAGTTATAGAAGGTCCTCCAAGCAACTGCCGAACGGTACCTGTGGTGTGGTTCACTTTTCAGGCAAAGAAGGTGCTGCAGGAGGAAGTGAAATCTTTCCTGGAATGGTCGGTGCTCGAATCCTGCCTCTAGAATGGCTGCTGGGCGGCGCCACAATCAACACTAAACGTAGTAGCAACACATCATATAAATTTCGAAGAGCCGTCACGTACAACTTATGTTCCGGGATAAGGCCCCCCCCCCACCTCGCCCCCGAAATTCTGTCAAAGCATTAACCCTTTCAGACCCAAGCATTCATTTTTTTTGGAATTTTCAAAATTTTTTTGCATTTTTGATACTCAAAAAATGCATTGAAACATGAAAATGTCAGCAAGTCTTTGTCTTGGCTTGTTTTTGGTGACAAAAATGCCAGAAAATCTTTTTGTGAAGAAATAATTCACTTCATTCAACTTCTTTTTTTCAGCGAAGATGATGCGTGGCATATTCATCTTCTAGGCGAAGCATCTTCAACCCCCGTCGCTCGCGAGCACCACTTTGCTCCCTTGAAGCACCCAGAGTGCTCGATGCTCGTGTCGGATTTCGTGGTCGCGAGCACTCGATCAACGTTCCGATTAAACGCAACGGAGGAATTTCATTCAAGGATTGAAGTCATCGTCGTTTCATGCATCAGTATGCTAAAACTTACCGTAAAGGTGCTCTTTTTTTCTTTTTGATGATGGGTACATGCGGTGCTCGTGAATGGAAAAAAAAGTTGAAGGGACCTCTCTGATCTAGACGTACAATTTTTCCAGAATTTTATTCTAAATTTTATGTACTAAAATTAAGTACAGCGTTAAATGCGGGAAAACCGTTTTATCCGCATTTAACGCTGTTCTTTCCCAAATTTCCTCCATTTTTTTTTTTTTTTAAATTCGAAAATATCTCTGTGAATATTGCACTTAGAAACGTGGGAATTTATTTTTTTGTTGTTGTTAAGGAGAGACAGGGCAACAACTTTCCAATTGGAAGTTGGAACACGGGGGACACCGTATAAAAATGTAGATTTCTTTATTTTGTTGCTAACTGTATCTTCACTCTCAAAACTGGTAAAGGGTAATTTTTGAACGCCTGCTGAGCATTTTTTACATTGGAATCATACCTCTACGATGAACGGTTGATGAGATAAAGACCGTAGTAGCACTTACAGAACACCCTGTATATGTTACTGCCGAAGCTCGAAGTTGGCCAGCCCAGATGACCTGGCCAATGTCTGAAAATCGAGCTTCCGCCGGCCCCTATATATCGATCCCTATATTCATTCTCTATGATTGCCACGTTGGCGTATCTTTTGTGATAATTATGGACATTTATAATTAGCCATAGCTAACCATAATAATTATAGTTAGCTGTGGCAACCCCAACCATCAAACGAATTCGAATATCGATATCTTAGTGATCTATGTATAAGGATCGACATATATATACAGTGCCGTCTTTAGGCATGGGCCCACCCGGGCACGACCCGGGGGTCTCAAGCGAAGAGGGGCCTCACAAAAATGAGATTTGATTGAAATTTTCGAGAAGTTGTTTGGTAGGGCCTCAGAAAAATCAATTGGCCCGGGGGTCCATGATACTCTCAAAACGGCCCTGCATATATAGGGGCCGGCGAGAGCGTGAATTTCGGACATTGGCCGGGTCAACTGGGCTGGCCACCTCGGGCTTTGACAGTAACATTATATAAGTTCTGCTAAACAGCCAAATTCACCAAAGCACATGCCTTCCTGTAATCGAAGAAAACTGCCGAAAGTTGCAAAATGGGATGTTGCAAAAAAAAAAATGTTGGATATCAAATGAATGAGTCATAAGTGCCGATTTTATATAATCGGACATTTCATAGCTATCTTAAGTAGTAACAGCTCTCTTTAGGGGTCATTCAAGTATTACGTCAGCGTCGGGGGGGGGGGGGGTTTGAAGGTTGCTTACGTCATCAACCACCCTTTTTGAAGATATGAAATATTCTAAGCTGCTGACGAAATTTTGCTGACAAGGGAGGGGGGGGGGGTCAAAAATGGCTGAAAATCTGCTTACGTAATACTTGAATGGCCCCTTAGCCGCTGCCACTAGGAGCACTAGTTTAATTGTTAAGCTCAGTGTACAAAAGTTGCGAATTTATATTAATTAATTAAAATATTAATTAATTAAAATATTAATTAATTAATAATTAATTAATTATATTAAATTAATCAACAAAAATATTTTCCGAATTTAAAAAAATAAAGTAGTCAAGTTACGGGGTTGTGGGCGCTGACATCAGACGAGTTGGGCCTTGAGGGACTTTTGCCGTTTCATTGTTAGTCATTTATTTCCTAGTAGGGGTCATTCAAGTATTACGTCAGCATCGGGGGAGGGGGGGAGGGTTGCCGATTTGCTGACTTGGCGCAAATGTGAGCCGATGATGTCCTCGTTAAAATGTCTCGCCACAGAGAGCAACAGGCCTACAAACAGTACAAATGTTCAGTCACTACGCATCACTCACTTCACTTCTGAGATATAGATGGCAGAACTGAAAAATCATACACAACACTAGATACGCACTCCGACTGTTAGGTACACACACTTACAATTCCGGCACAACTCACTAGGTAGTAAATTGCCTATTCCGATAGATCTCGAGTTGTGCTCGGTTTGAAAAAAAAAAAAGAAAAGCCTTCAAATAACATTGAAATTAACACAGAAATTGATTATAATAACACGTATAAAAGTATTTTCTTCCGAAATTTTAATTAAAAAAATATTTTTCTGAATTTCTCTATACTTCGGTTTCATTATCAACCAATTATTGTTTCATAATGTAAATTTTACAATCCTGAACACATAATTTTGTCCAAGTTGCTAATGTATGACATTCTATTTCATTTGGGTTAGAAATATTTCGGATCTTATTCTGTTGTACGTGTTGTTCAAATGTAATGTTAATGAATGTAAATTCCGTAATTGAATATATCCGTGAATAAAATACATCTCTGGGGAATTTTTTTTATCGACAATATACATCTAAGTTTGTATGAAACTACTGTAAAAATTCCCATTTCTTTTTAAATTACGTTCGAGCAATGCAATGTCCATTTCAAGTCATATCTTGTATTACAGTCCCCCAAATAATCGTATTCAGATACTTTATTTCTTGACAGTCACACTGAGGTGTTATTTGACAGTGCCAGTATATTTCAGTGTTTATATTCCTGGTTTTTAAATACATGTATTTAGTTCTTTGAATGTTTAATTTCAGATTCTGTTTGTGACTAGCTATAAATTACATTTCAATCTCAAGTCCTGTTCTACTTTTATTACAAGACTTTCTATTCCGGTGACCTCCATTTTTAATTAAACGTCTTAAACTTTCCAAGGAGTCGAAAACATTTTAAAAAAAGAAAAGAAAAACCATATAGACCTCGTGTGTGCTAAAACTTCCACATAGTAAAATGTAAATGCAGCTCTGAGAAGTAATTTGCAAAAAATTGCATATTTTTAAATACAATATTAATGAAGATATTCGATTTTTTGATGGTTTCGAGCATTTATCGCCAATGATTTAAGGTGTGGTTCGCAAATTGCCGAACGTAAATTCAATTGAAAGTCATAAAAATTCTGCAATTGTCTAAATAATTGTTAAAAAATGTAATTGTTATTTGTAGCAAGCAAAAGTTACGTTCATTCTATTAGTGTAGAGTCCCTAAAACATTTGCAACTTTTCAGCCAACACACTGACAAAAGTTGCCAAAACAAACTGATTTTGTATATTCAATATCTCTCTTGATAAATATTGCATTTAAAGATATGAATTTTTTTTGCGAATGACTTTTCAGAGTGGTGTCTACATTTCACACGGAGACTGTGTAAAAAGTTAATTTCTTAATTTTTCATGTGTACGACCCCTCAAACAAATTTCGACATTTTAAGTAACTGCACGTCATTTGGAAACTTTTTGCAATTAAAAACATGTTTGTAAAGTCAACGGTTGCTGAGATATCTGCTGTACAAATAATTTGGGACAGCATGTACAGTTTCTGTACTGTATATATATAGGTAGGTAGGTGCTCGTAGATTCTCTCTACTAAAAACTTCGTGTGTGACAGCAGCCTGCAAGTGCACTTTTCCTGCATGATTTTCTGATATCTTTGCTCATTATGCGAATCACTCGTTAACCTAATCGCTCACTATCCGAAGTCCCTGTATCTCGGGGGGGATTATTGAAAGGCTTTGATTTTTGTTGCGGTACCTTCAGAGTGACAGACAGAAATTGGCGCAAGGAATTTCCAAAATTTCCAAAGCCTGTGTCCTGCCTGTCCATCGCCGTCATCTCCTCTTGTTTTTGTATTTTTTTTTCTCTTCAGTGGCCAACCAGTTTGCATTCCTTATAAAATGGCCCTTGCGTACACCGCTGATAAAAATAACCACAATGACTGTACTAAACTGAGCCTATATACGACATGATTTTCATTGTACATTCTGTCAACTATTATAGTTGTGCTCTACATCCTCCACCATCACGACACACGAAAGACAGTTTGTTCAACCAAATCGGAAAACAATAAATCGAATCTCACGCTAAAAAATACTACAAAGCTTTTATCCAAGTTATATCGAAGGGGGCGGGGGTGCACCACAATATGTCATCGATTCTGTAAACGCATTAAAACATAGTCACGTTCGCTCTCTCTCTCTATCTCTATGGAACGAGCCCAAGTCTCGATGACACGATAGAAGCCGTCAGATGGTTATCTCGACGATGTGGTACGCACACATACAGTACGTACCCACTCTAGTTAAATCCGAATCGCATCTCGAAACTACCAACAGAAAAGAAAAGTAATAACGCCCGTCCGTGTGAGAGGTACCTACTCCTCATTTAAAGCCTCCATTGTTCTCGTACGAGAGAGGAAAAAGGGCACAATTCGACTTAACGTCTTTTTATTGTTGTTGTTTTTTTTTTGCCCCGCTCCACCTGTGGCCCCAACGCCTCTTTTGCACAGCGAAGAAGCGAGCGCTTTATGGAATCGAACTTAGTGAAGCGTTTCGATACGAAAACAATGGAATTTTCTAGAAAAAGCCACTCGATATTCGATTCCCATTTTCGTGACGATGTATCTCTCTCTCTCTCCTCATTGTTTCTTTTATTGTTGTTATTACTACTGAGTATATAGATTTGTGTATTTCTATTTTTATTATTATTTAATTCTTTTAAGGAAACGAGAGTCGAATCGAAAAGTTTATCGAACTCATTCTTTACTGGTGCTCGTGCCTCGTTAATACGATTTGAATTCCCGAAAAGTATTTGTGTGTGTGTGTGTGTCAATAATGCTTTCCCATTATTGAGCATGATGGCGTTTATATATATATATATATATGCAGCTTTTAAATAATTAGTGTTTCACGCTTCTTTTTTGTTTTTCTTTATTACTGTTATTGAAAGTGATTAGGAATAATTATTGTACATTTTGTATTCTAAATCGGGGCGAGAAATGCATGTGGGATTCGAATATCCTTCCGCGTTCATTGTTCATAATGACGATCTTCGTATCTGTGGAGAGATGGGAACGGACACTTACATGAATGGAAATTACTATTGTAATACAGTGTATGGCTTCTTTTTTCTCACTTCGATTCATGTCGGTTGGCTGGCACAGCAGCGCCGTCTTCTAGCGCGGTGGTTTCCCAAAGTGGGCGGTGGAATGGTCCGGGGGGGGGGAGGGGGTGGAAGCTACGGTTATGAAACTGGATTCTATGGGCTTGTTGGAGTTGGGGGGCGATGAGAGAGGGGAAAATTTCTGAAGATGGGGGCGATGGAACATAAAAGTTTGGAAAACTATGTTCTAGCGTATGTAATATGTGTGAAAAGAAGCATATATATATATATATATATATATAAACGCACATCGACAGGAAAGATATACGGGGTGATTACTAGGGCTTGGATTTTTAGTTAAGTGTATTCTATTTTAGGCATTTTCGAGTTGTTGGTCATTTATTTTAAGCGTTTTCGAGCGATCGGTCATACCTTAGGAATTTTCAAGCAATATATCAGCGGTTGCGAATTGGGGGCTGCCTGGACCCCCGGGGGGTCCACGGCCCAATGGTAAAATTATAAATAATATAAAAAAAATTAATGGCAAGTAGACCTCAGATACGTCATTCATTCATGTTGCAATGTGTTGTATAGTTATCAAAATAAAAAAAAATCAACTTTTTTTATACGGACACCTTGTCCTCAAAAACCCAATCAGAAACTTTTCGACCCTGTCTCTCCTGAGGCCAACAAAACAAAAGATGCACGTTTCTAAGTGCAATATTCGTAGAGATATTTTTGAATTAAAAATCGAGGAAAAGTTGGAGGAAGAAACAGCATACGCGCTTCTTCGCTGGACACAACGCTTCTCTCCCTGATTTGTGCTGTCCTTTCAATCTGCTGATTTGTTTAAGGGACACTATCTCGTTAAAACCTCAAAATAAAGAACAGCTCTTCGAGTATTTTAGCATAACGGGAAACTTTTCTCCTCTGAAATCTCTCCGGGTTCCGGGATTTGTAAGTGTTCTGTGGCGTTTGATCATGAGGAACTCTAAAACTGCAGCCACGGAACCCCAGGGTTTCGCGGAACACCAGTTGGGAATAAAAAAATTAAAAAAAACTGCTGGTTTGAGTTTTTTTCCGGCACGCCCATGATCTCACGATCAGTGAGCTTATTCCGCAAAAGCGACAGAGCCTGGGCGTGCTCGGTTCTATACTATACTATACTATACTATACTATACCAGTTGGAAATCCGTGACCTAGGATGATGACATTCCACTCTTGCTTTCATTGTCAGCTTCACCCGATACCGTCCAGCCCCTCATTCGAGGCAATGGCTAACATTGACAATGGTCAATAGAGCCCTGAGCGGGGTACGGTATGATATGAAATGCATAGCCAGTTCAGGTTCTTGCGCCGCAGCTCTCACGTCGTTGCGGAGACTGGACGTCCAGCCGCCATAGTGTTCGTCCTTGTTTAGATGAAATGTCTTGATTCCCATATTCATGTCACAAAAAGACGCATCTACAATGAGTAGATCTGCTGCTTTAGCAGTGGAAAATCTGGAGCCGCAGTGCCATAATCGGGTACGACGGTGGCCATTGTAAGTAACAATCAAAATCGTACGCTGACTGCGTTCCTGCAGAAAAATAGATGTAATTACTTTATAATCTTGTTGACAAAGATTATTTATATAAATTGCCTCAAATTCGAGGACGATCAAACCCAATATATATGCGATGCACATAATTAGAAGCTGATAGGTCATTGTATTCGTGTGTGGCTACAGCTATGAACGTTCGAACGGTTCCAGCCACGAAAACGCCGTTAATTGCGTCTGCGCGACCTCAAGTATGCGCAGTAGTAGTAGTACACTCGACTGGGTAGTATGTAGTCAGTATCGGCAAGTTTAATTCGTCGGTGGCCACCTTTCTCATCATGCAGCAGATGTAGGTTACTCTGCAGTTAATGCAGTAGTTTCATCTCGAGGGGATCCGGGTTCAAACCCCACCGTTGCCGCAGTGGTGGTCGGCTGAAGTTGGTTTCCTGCGGTTCCCAACTTCGAGGCGTGAATGTGAGCCGATCTCCCCGTTTAAAAGTCTCGCCGCAGAGAGCAACAGGCCTGCAACGGTATAATTTTTCATTCATTACACTTCAGTCGCTAAGAGTTGATAAAAAACTCATAGTTTAAAAAAATTCATTGCAGATGGCAGCACTACACATAACAAGCATTACACAGTAACAAACTTCACGGAAGTTTCACTATACGTACACACATACATTCCAACATGTACCAATTCGTTAGAAATTCCGCGGAGGAATATGTACGAGGTGTATGTCTGGTTTAGTAGTAGTAGTTTCATCACACGCTGATAACTGACAAGGCTTTGCAGAACCCTTTTCTTCCAAACATAGTTTATCTGCCGGCATATCGCCAAAATGGAATTCCGCCGTATGTGGGCTTTGGAAGCGTAGTGCCACAACGACTCATCTGTGAGGCATTTGCCTTTTGTTTGCAAGAAGCCCAAACCTTCCCAAGTATGTGGGGAATGGCCCGTACTCCGTTAGAAGAATTGTTTTTACATGTGGTCAGACGTTTCCATGCCATAATACTCACTGTTGTACCTTGTGTGCATCTTTTTGGGAGCATTCATCCCATGCCGTTTGCCAGTGATGAAGGAGGTTTTCGCGCAGAATTCTACGAGCATGGCTCCGAGGCAAGGGCCGGGCTTCTAGCATTGGCAGAGTTGTCGCTTTTTCGGCCAACTTATAAGCTTTCTCATCACCGTTGATGTCAACGCGCGTTTTTTTCCAACATATAACACCTCGTTTGCCTTGGTTACGTACACCCCGGTCACACAAGAGGAAAGGGCGCTGAATTATGTCCAGAGCACGTTTCATTCGCTGGGTCGGTTCATTGTGTAATGTGGAACAGCCATAAGACCCATTTGGGCATGGCCAAACGCCTTAGCCGTTGCATAGAACTGGGTGATCCAAAAGTCACAAAACCCGTTCTAATATACACTGCTGGCCACCCAAATTGCAACACCAAGAAAGACAAGAGATATCGCAACAATATTTATTTTGTAGATAACATGTTGACCAAGCATCAAATGATTAAATTTATAGACTTCTGTGAAGTGTGGTTCCTGCCAAAATCAGTAGCCAGAGTAGCCGCCATTGTTGGAGATCACCGATGCCACACGCCTCGGCATTGATTCAAAGAGACTTTGGATGTGTTCTTGGGGTACAGCATACCAAGCAGCTTCCACGCGTTGCCAAAGTTGATCTGGTGTGGCAGCTGGGGATGTAATCTGGGTCAATCGTTGAGCAACCATGGACCACATGTTTTCTATCGGCGAAAGATCCGGAGAGCGAGCTGGCCAGGGAAGCAATTCAATCTGGCGATTGACGAAGAACCTTTGGACAATGCGTGCCACGTGTGGTCGCGCATTATCCTGTTGAAATATGGCTGTGGGCAAGCCCTGAAGGTAAGGAAGGACAACTGGCTCCAACACCTCGGAGATGTAGCGCTGGCTTTTCAAAGTACCGGCAATGCGTACTAGAGGAGTGCGAGAGTGATATCCAATACCGCCCCATACCATAATACCCGCTGCAGGACCAGTGTGGCGGTGCATAACGCAGCTGTTCAGCATCCTCTCTCCACGGTGTCTCCAGACTCGAATCCGACCATCGTGGTGTTGCAGACAGAAGCGTGACTCGTCAGTAAAGACAATTTCATTCCATTGTGCCGTCCACATCCTTCTTTCATCGCACCATTGGCGGCGGAGACGTCAGTGGTTCTGTGTCAAGGGTAGACGAAGCAATGGACGTCTTGCGGACAGACCACTCTGCTGTAAACGGCGTCGAATGGTACGCGCAGACACTGGATGATGCGGTACAGACTGAATGTGCCGTACTATGGTTCGTGATGTGGCTGAGCGATCCGTCACTGCCATACGCACAATACGCCTGTCATCACGTGAAGTGGTGCACTGAGGTGGATGCGATCGAACACGTCGGTCCGTCGTACCCTCCTGCATCCAACGATCACATATCCGCATTACAGTTGTTTGGTTTCGTCCAACACGACTACCGATTTCCCTGAAAGATAATCCACAATCTCGGTAGGCCGCTATCCTTCCTCTGTCGAACTCGGATACTTGATCAAAAGATGATCGCTGTTTTCTACGAGGCATAATTGATCGCTTTTTTTGAAAAAACCACAAGAAAAACACAATTGCCGTACTTCAAATCGTCGAAATCTCCAAGCCTTAAATAGCGCTTTGAAGTGGCGCCACAGGCGCGCGTGATGTGTGTCTGCGCTGAAATTCTAATCATTTGCATATCTCACCTCCGCTAATGCATGTTGTAAATTTCATATTATTTGCATGTTTCCTTCAGGGTGTTGCATTTACGGTGGCCAGCAGTGTATTTTATTTTTAAAATTCCATCAAGAAATAAATCGAGAAACAGTATAGTTCAAATAAAACAACATTTGTGTATACAAAAATAAAAGTTGTTTCAAAATGTTACAACGTGTATTCAAATTGTGAGCATTTTGCGTGAATGCAAGCACGCATTCTTTTTGCCAAGATTCTGGTCGCTTTTTTCAGGGCACTCACCTTTTCATTCTTCTTTTGAATGGTGTTTTGTTAGTTAATCAATGAAATGGGGATTATTCTTGTGCATTTGTCTTCAGGTGTCCTCACAAGAAAAAAAAGGGGGGGGGATTTTTTCAGGGTCAGGTGATCTTGATGGCCACAATCCTTTTGAAATAAGGCGGGCATCGAAAAATGTGTGCAGTAATCCGTAAACGTGTAGATTTTCGGTGCACCAAATTTTGGCATTTGATCTGATCTGGAGCTTTCATCTCATCTCCGGAACAACCCTAACAAGACAGGGTTAAACTCCAATTCTTCAGTTTTTAGTTTTTTCCCCCTTTAATTCACTTGATGCTGGCTTAGTAGAGATAGATGGACATCCACTTCGTCTTGCGGTCTTCAACATTTCCAGTTTCTCGAAAATGGAACACCAATCGGAAGAATGTTGTCTTATTTTGGGCACAGAACCATTCTTTTGGATCACCCTGTATCATGAACTTTCTTCGCTTGCTGATGGATATGAGTCATAAAATTTTATTTGCTATGAATATGCACACCCAGGTATCGCAACACGTTTGATGATCGTATTCGCATACCATCTGTGATTATTTCCCACCTGTGCTTCCTGGCGTCCGGCCACAGAAGCAGAGGCCCAAAATAATCATAGATGGTACGCAAATCTAATTGAATCAAAATCAATGCGAGCCAATCCGACCACTGTACACCAGTGCCGCCTCAACGCATGATCCCACCCGGACATGGCCTGGGGCCCGAAGTGCAGAAGGGGACCTCGGGAAAATATTAGATCCGGTTAAAATTTTCTAAACTGTCAATGTTTCGCCAGGTAGGGGGGCTTTAGAAAAATCAGTTTTTCCGGGGATCCCCTGTACTCTCTTAACACGGCCCCTGCTGTACACCACATTCTTCAGGTACCTCCACAGCATTACCATCCGGTTTTTGCTCGCAGCGGAACACGTATTGAACATTCCTTGCGTAAGTCACGTTTGTGTTTTTTCCATGAATTATGGAATCATACGATTTTAGTTGAATTGTGGCCTGACTGTACAAATTTCAAAAGCATGTAGGTGAAGAGAAACATGACATCAAAAATCAGGACATGTCCTCACAAATGAGGACGACTTGATAACCCTGTGTTTTCTCCTCTCTCTCTCTGTTGATCACTAATCGGGTAAGTTCAAATAGTGTTTTTCATAATTATTAAAACAAGCGACTTACAAATATTTTGTACAGTTTTAATACAAAAGGTTTTTGGGTTAACAAAACATGTTTTATTTTTATTTCAGATTATAATTTCAATCCTCTGCCGGGTAAAATATTCACATTTGCAGATAAGCTCTGTGAAAAGCGGTTTATATATAACACTTCGGAGCGATTCTGTTTGGAAAAAAAAGTGTTGTTAAATCGGTAAAAATCTGCAGTAAACGTGTGTGAGGGGGTCTTTCAAATCTGACCACCCCCCCCCCCTGTCAGCTCTGCCCCCTACCTCCTAACGCAAATTGGGATCAGAGACGTCCCCCCTCCTCAGATAATCATCTCCCCACAGATAATTTTCTCTTCGGGCTCTGGGTCTGGTAAGTAATGGTTACCCCTCAGAAAAATCAATTGCCCCATGGGCCCACGATACTAAGATGGCCCTGCTTATATACTGAATTTATGGCATGAAAAAAAACAAAAAGAGTGATTGTAATTGTCCCGGGCAAAAGGGCTGGACAATGCCTAGACACCCTCATGTCAAAGGCGGGCCACATCTAGAACGTTATGTTTAAAAACATTTATACTGAAGAGAATTATTTATGGGTATATAAAATTTGGATATTGAATATTCTCAGTGAACAGCAGGATCAATAAAAGATATCAACAGATAAGCCATATACTTTTGTTTTGGTTTCGACTTTTCCGTCAGGATTGAACATCAACAACAAATGGGTTCACTTCCGCTCATTGTTGACAGGATATAAAAGACCTACGCCAACCATTGTTACTCGTATTTGAGAGAATTGAGAATTGCGGAGCTATCTAAGTGATTCTCTTGCGATTTTGTTGTTGTGGCATCATGTTTGTGGGAGTTGAAATGTTAGGGGTAAGTGTGTGCACGTTCTCCGAAACTAAAAATTTTTAGTATTATGATAATAGTAATTCCTGGAACCTTCATGAGTCTTTTGGTACTATATTAAACACACTGGTGTAAGAAATTAAGAGAATTTGCAGACTTGGTCGATTATCTCTAGAACTACTGTACCGATTTTAATGAAATTTGATATGTACATACATTGATACAATACAAAACAAATAACCATTCAATAATTGTAATACACACGCATGATCGTGCGTAACACTCGTTGGAGTCGGAAGGTATGAAACAGCGGTTGCAGAATAAACAAAAAAATGGGTTAATAGGAAATATGGTCCCCTCTTACAGATATACAGGTCTCGCAGCGTGATTTCATACTTGAAATAAGGCAGTTTATCATTTCCTGTGGCAATTGGTCCCACTCGTTCAGCAACGCTGTTTTCATTCCCTGGATGGTTCCCGGAGGAGGGTTGCGAGTTGCAATTGCCCACCCCAGAGCGTCCCAGACATGCTCTATAGGGTTAAGGTCTGGAGATCTGGTTGGCCAATCCATCCGGCGAATATCCTCACTCTCTAGAAAATCATCGAGTAGAAGAGCTCTATGTGGCCTCGCGTTATCGTCCATTAAAATGGACTCAGGGCCAACTGCACCCCTAAAAAGACGAACATGGGGCTCCAAAACCTCACACCAGTCACTCTTGATACACGGGTTCCTGTGGCTGCATACAAGTCACGAGAGAGCTGAGAAGCTGTATCACTCCTGTTACGCCTCGCTATAATCGACAAATGGCAATCTTCTCTGGCCGTCGTGGCTCTTGGACGACCTTGCCCAGGCTTTCTCTCGATGGATCCGGTATCCTGGAACTGTTTCCATAAGTTACACACGAAGCTGGGCGTTAAATTGAACTCTCTACAAATCTGGACTTGAGATTGGCCTGCTTCTAGCCTCCCCACAATTCGCCACCTCATTCCATCATCTAAACGTTGGTGGTTACTCATTTTTACTGTTACAATTTGAAATTAACCGATTGCTGCAAAATAACACCAAGAAATTCGCCGAGTTGTGCTAGCGAACGAAATGCGTCTTAACTTACGCGCGCTTATAAAGCCTGTTTCTCTACTGGCTCCACCTACACACACGTGTACGCTTACATATTTGACGTACAAGATTTGCATTTTTGTCTAGAAGCAGTGATTTTACATTCAGTTCAGTTCTTTTCATGAAATTCGATAAAATATGCAAATTCTCTTAATTTATTTCACCAGTGTAGAACGGTTCCATGCACACGAAAATTTCGGTAACAAAGTTCTTACTTCTGTTATAATCTATTTCCAATAGCAAATATTCTTAGTCAAAAAAACTTCTGGCAATACTGATATTTGGCAAATAACTAATTTTTTGTCCGGCAGACAATTATAGAAAGACACTTCAGACCGTAGACGATTTTAAACTATCGTATAGTAAATGTATATAACAAAGGTTATTGCCCCCCCCCGGGGGGGGGCGAAGTGCTTACGTTGCTTCTTGCGACAGAGCTTGGGTGTCTCGTGGTTTGTCCAGTTTCTCCAATGAAGCCAAATGAACTTCCCCAGCATAACTTTCGTTACTTAAACTGTTCCGTTTGGGTATATAGGATTTTATGGTGACTTTTAAGCATATGGCAATGCTGTTAACAAGCTCTTTTTTTAATGGGAGCCATAAAACTAGTCTGTTCCTCTTTCTCAAACTTTTTCCATAGTGACGACTTAAACGAAATTAGCGACAAGTAAACGAGGTTTTAATAACATTGTGGTCTATGAGAGCTGGAAGGGTCTGCAGAAAAATGACGACTTAACCGGAGTGACGACTTAACAAGGTTTTGCTGTATATGTATTGTAATTTCAAAATTCATTTATGTTAAAAAAATGGCCCAAATAATCAAGAAAACAGCCAGATATATCTACATACAGAGTGATAGGTAACAGGGTGCATGGTTTTTACTGGCGAACAGAGTTGATCCTAAGGGCATACTTCCAATTAGAAAAACTTTCCAAGCAATATTCAGTACTCAGATGTCATTCATCTTGCAAGGGGTTGTATAGTTATCAAAATAAAAAATTTTAACTTTTTATATGGATACTTTATGCTCAGGAATCCAAGTAGAAAGTTGTTGCCCTGTCTCTCCTGATGCCAACCAAAAAAAAAATCCAAATTTCCAAGTGCAATGTACACTGATATATTTGAATTCAAAAAATGCAAGAAAGTTGGGGAAAACGTGTTAAATGTGGGTAACATGATTCTCCCACATTTAATGGGTTTTTTCCCCCAAGTTTCTTCTGATTTTCAAATTTGAATATCTAAGTGAATATTGTACTTAGAAATGTGGAATTTTCTTTAGTTGGCATCAAGAGAGACAGGGCAACAACTCTCTAATTGGGTTTTTTTGGCACATGGACTATAAAAAGTTTATTTAAATATTTATACAACCCCTTGCAACATGAATGGCATATCTGAGTACTACACGTTATTTGGATTATGGATTAATTATATATTACTCAATAACTGGAAGTATGTCCCTAGGATCACAGATTCGCCAGTAAAATGTCATATGCCCTATTAAATATGTAAGTTGTATAATGGTGAATTAAATATATGAGATGTGGAAATATATTCTGAGAGACACCAACTGGATGAGCCTATACACTTTAATCATAATAGTTACCAAACATGAAAAAAAAAAAAAAAAAAGTTAACCACAGACATATTGCAAACTGATGCATAAGATGAACACGTTATAAGGCATCAAATAGAAAGATTACAAAACACATAATGTAAAATACATTTCTGAGCAAAACATCATGACAAAATGTGACATAAGCAAAATGTTGTATATCCTGCTTCATTCATTATCCGAGAAATGGGCGGATTCAATAAATTTGACATCACAATGTGTTACTGACTAGCACTTAGTAAAAACAACATGGCATCACAGGCATTAAAAAAAACATGAAAGCCTTAATTCACACACGCACATACAATGCATTTATTGCTTTAATATAAATAAAAGAAAAAAATATTAATGTAATTAAATGACAAACTTTATAAAATACCAATGAAAACGTCACAAGAACATAAAATTGTTACATTTGATAACCAAGATACACTCAAGAACTTTAGTGAAAGAAATGACTTGAGATGAATAAGATTAGCTTAATTAGGGGATATTATTTGGGTTAACACGCCTACCACAGAGAATATAGGGTGAGGAATTAATAGTGAAATTGTATAAAGGGTATAACTTCATGTTTGAGAATTAATCAAAATGGAATTACTACATTGGTCTCATTCTTAGATCAAAGGGGCAGTAATAGCCAAGAAAACTATTAAAACTCCCTACTTGAACAATAACTGTCAACACAAGGGAATTTTTATTGAATAAAGAAATGTCGTTGATTTCATTACCACATAAATTATCAATATGATAATTATCAAATTTCACCAGACACCCGTAAGAAACAATCATTCAGGATATCAAATTACTTTTGTACTATGGCTTTGTACACATGAACTTGTGATGACAGTGTGATTGCATGATATTCGTTTGTTCGATGTTTAATAACAGAAACAAACAAGCATTTAGGTTAAAATGACAGTAAATAATCTACAGTGAAATCGTTCAATTTTCTAAATGCTGAAGGAACAATATGAAAAAACTATTTCAGTAGCCGCTGCTTATAAAATCAAAGGTTAATAAAACCAAGAAGAAAAATGAGATTAAAATCCATATGATTAACATCCATATAACATCTCAAAATATCTGCTTAATAAAATTGGCAATGCTGCTTCTTGGAAGAATCAAAATTAACTCATACTTTCAAACTTGATGAAATTCAAAAAGCAATACTTAATTTTTAGCACCTGGACTTTGTTCGTCAAATCCAATTGTTTTAAAGACTATGATTGTACTATGCAAAATGAAACATTTACATTCGCAGAAGAAACAAAATTAATGCTGAATGAACCAGTAGAGGAGTTCAAGCAATGCAAGTCGACAATATCTGCCTACAAACGTCTGCAGGAAAATCCAATTCAAAAATTATGAAATCAAAATCTTCATGGCAAAAGTGATTTCAATGAGCAGCGGGTACTGTACTACCTTAGAATAAAAGAATTCAGCCTGATAAGAAAAATTCAATATAGAGTTATAGATGAAAAATCCTGTGTTACTATACATGTCACTGAAAAAGTGAATGAATATGAGCCAAATCATTCCTATCATCAGAGGGGAGATAAGAAAAGAAAAATTCATAAAACCTATTACTAAAACCCATACTTAGGAATGAATTTTCTATCTTCCATGCAGCAGAAAAATCAAATCTCTCTCACAAATAATACAATGTAACTATATCTTTAATCACCAATAAATAATAACTAAAATCAACAACTATGTGAGCAGAAATTCTCAAGAAATTTCTAGTAACTTAAGAACATTACTTATCCTAAAACTTTTTATTCGATTTTCTTCTTCTAGGACCCCTTTCTCCTAGATCTCCTGGAATAATTTTATCCTCAGCTGCTTCTGCACTCATAAAACTATTCATTTGTTCCCAGCTGTCAAATCAGTATAATAATAATACTAAAACCAATTTGATACAAGTAACACTTCAAACCAAACAATAGTATAATAAACACATAGCTTTTGTCAATAACCATAAAATTATTTGTCTAACAGATATCGAAACTTTAACACATAAAATATAGATAAAACAAATCATAATGCATGGGGAAACCATTCACACGTTTTAGTTGCAAGTATAAATATTTGCTCTTTTCATCGCATTTCAGTCCAGGTTTAGTTCATTGTGCACGGTCCAAGCAAGACATCGCAATCAAGCTCTAAGTGGTCCATCGTGACTGAAGCATGCATTATGGACAAGATAGAGACTGCCAGCAACAGCAGATGCACTTGCAGAACATCCTGCCAGAATGGCAAGAAGTCAGAGGCTCACATCACCATACTGTGAATTCCATTGAGTGTAGAACATCAAAGTCTGCGCAGGAACACTGCGTCTTATTCGTTTCAGGGATTCTACAAAGTCAGACATGGAGACCGTACGCATCTGAAAATAGATAATTGAGGTGAATACGATGCAAGGGAAATCTTAAGAAAATTTTCAAATAATTACACGAACATAAATATTGTATAAAATTGTGTCATTACCTTGTTTGCATCCACGTATTTCAATTCATCTGGCTTTAGTTCTATATGACAAAAAAAATTACAATAAGATCATAATTATTGATTTAAAGATGATACCAAATTAAAATAGTTAGACTACACAATCATAGAATAATCAGCTTTAGTGGTAATGTTTTTATACCTCTTATTGGTCCCAGAGCTGCATCTTTTGCAAGAGCCGTCAAATCACTACCAGAATAGCCTTCGGTGCATCTAAATTGAAAAGATACAAGATTTCGTAAAAATTCTAATTTAATACAGTGCAACTCTGATAACTAGACTAGCCTAGTAACTCAACATTTATCATTCTCATGGTTGGCACAATTTAATGGAGAAAAACCTCTAACTCTAACAAATGATGACCACATCCCGATCAACTTAACTACAATTTATATTGCATTATCGCAACTCTTTTTCAGAAATCGGCCATGTGATCAGTTCAAAAAATTTTACATTACTCTTTATGTGTTTAAAAAATTCTATGTTTCATTGTTTCTGCTGTTTGTTTATTGAGTTATGTGTGTGAGAGGTTCTCCCTCACACCTTCGGGTAGAGTTACTTTCCATTATTCCTCTGTTTGGAACCTGAAAACTGATGATGTGGACTATGGAAGCCAGATAGATGCAAATGATTTCTGAAATTTTTGAGTGAGAGCTGGTCGAGAAAGCTAGATTAAAATGTTTTAAGTGAGAAAAGGGAAGTTATTCGGGACAATTGCATTGCTCATTCACAAGTAATCAATCTTCCAACAATCAAAACATGCTTTTCCACCTAATTCTGGATTATTCTCAATATAAAAACTTTACATAGAAAATTGCAGATCAGAACATTTGATGAATTTGTAGATGATTGAGTATAGAATTATTCAAAAATATACAGGCACATATACATACATAAATAATTTTTAAAAATTGTTAAAGGGGAAATGAAATAAGCGTATGTGAAGTTAGCAATATAGTAGTTTAGTATGTATATTTTAAGTCTGTTTTTCTATCAAGTTATCGTTTTGTTAAATCCAAATATTGTCAACACATACATAGATAACTAAAAAGGAAAAAATAGGAAAGGAAGAAAATATACTTTGCCAAGTTTTTTATGTCTTTATCAGATAATGAATTCTCTTGGGTAGCCAGTAATTTCTCTAGAAGGGTGACTCTGGTTTGGATATCTGGAAGCATTACATACACGCGCTTGCTAAACCTCCTGAAAAATATAATATTTGCGAGTATAAAAAAAAAGAACAATACAGTGCAGCACATAAGAAAATAAAATAAAGATAAAGAATACTGTGAAAATCATAGTCGTATAAGCTCTTCACAAAAATAAGCAGCACTTTTCTAAGAAAGGAAGGCTACATATTCATACAAATTTTTCAATAGCATCGAGATATAACAAGTATAGATATTCAATGAATTTTTAAGAATTCCCCTTGTGTTTTGTCTAATTTAATGTTGCAATCAAGTTTTTCTTCAAAATGTTTGTGATAGTTTGAAAAAATCCTACAAGCAATACCAGACGTTTCTTCAACATTGAATCATTGAACAACCCTAGAATTCTAGCTTGAACAGCCGCATTATCTATCATTCTGTCTGCAAAGTAGAGACATATCGAGCTAGTCGTCCTGACAAAAAAGATCCTAGGTCATATATTTGATTTTTTTATAAATGACAAGTACCTATTTTCAGCAAAGCTGTTGATTGTTCTACTGGACACATCTTGCTTTTTTTTTTTTAATTTTGAAAATTAGTTTAAAAAATATATTTATTTCACTTGCAACCTCACAGCAGAAAAGCAACAAACAATGGGCTATATAGAAATAATCTGTACTAAGGAATTTAGATATTTTTTTAACATAGTCTACTGTATATAATGCAGAATATTACAGTAATTAGTATTACAAATACAGTAAACTCCAGCTAATCCGGCATATATCAGACCAGAGTGTGCCAGATTACTGGAAGTCAATTGAAAAAGCCTATTATTTGAATAATATTAACTTCTGTGTACAGACATGTAGTGACATGTTTTTCTGTTCTATGCTCCAAAAAACCTGCGAAGAAACACAAAATTATGGATGGGCCAGATTCTAGAGCAATGCTTCTCAACCACCGGGATGCAGCCTGGTACTGGGCCATGACATCATTCATACCGGGCCGCGACTGATCTGCCATTTCCTTTTCCACCATTCATGTTCAATTAATCATGTGTTTGACCAGGCCTTCCACTTACAAAAATAAATTAAACAGGGGGCCGCTGGCTTCCAAATGTTGAGAACCGCTGTTCTAGACAGTCTACTGTACTGTCAATGGTGCAGTGAACATAAACACTTTGTGAATTACTTTGTTATGAGTTACAGTTCTCTTGTTATTATAACATTCTTCATAATAAATAAACCTTTTTCCGATTTATGACTGCAGCACAATACTAAAACAACATTTATTACTTTCTTTCAATCCAAGCACAACTCAGGTCTATCACCATCTATGGGCGATTTACTACGTAGTGAGTTGTGCCGGAAGTGTAACTGTGTGTGTATGTAGTGTTGAGTTTGATTTTCCAGTGCCGCCATCTATATTTCATAAGTAAAGTGAGTGATGTTTTATGACTGGACTATATCAAAATCAAGAAATGTATGGATTATATGAAAATCTCAAAAATCAAGAATTCAATACAATTTTTAAAATTATTGATGTAACAGAAAACACCACCAAATTTTCGCATTTCTACATTAAAATCGGCAATTTTAACACTGATTTCTATGAGGATCACCCTTTACCTGACCCTCAAAGCGATGATGATTATGGCATCTATTAAAAAGTCTCCTTACTGGTAGGATTGAAAAAGTGGCAAACCATTGCAAAGGCATAAACTGTTACACATATAGTAACAGGATTAGAGAAGTGACAAACCATTGTAAAGGCATAAAACATGTCTGAAACGCATTGCTAGGGAACCACTGTAAACGTTCGGAAAGTGATTGTTGAGGCCCAGAAACCATTGTTGCCGACAGTTTTTTGCCCATTTGGGTCATTTGCCCTGCTCTGATGAAATTTTAAAGTAGCCTATCGTTCAAGTTGGGTCCCATTTGGTATATATACAAAATTTGGCGACGATTGATCTAAAATTTTAGATTTGTATAGAGAACATACACACAGAAAACCAATTTTATATATATAGATTAAATCAAGAGTCTACTGCATATGTCAGTACAGGACAGCACCATATCACAAAAGGGAAATTTTACAGGACAGCGGTCAAAAAACTTTTTTGTCTTTCTATGGATCATGCTTGTTTTATAAAGTGGATATCTCTGTCGTTTATTGAAGTAGGACAATACTTATGTGTAGTGTAGCAAAATTACGGCAAATTAATAGTGTTGTCTCAATATTGACGAAAATGAACATGGTGTCCTTTACCTCTGGCATACAGATATATAAGTGCTTTATGAAGAAAATATTAATGTAGTCATTGTAAAAAATATTGGCTAATTTATAAAAAGTGTGTGTGTGAGCAATATGCATATTAAAATCTCATCAAAACCTGACAATACTTCAGAACATTAAAAAATATTTGTTCACAAAAAAATGTCTAGCACAATTTGCGGTCTTGTTCATAATTTAAAGCATGCAGTTTTTTCAAAAGAAATTCAGTCACAGTTATTTCAATTGTTATAATTACCTTAATGCAGCATCATCCAACTCTTGTGGACGGTTTGTAGCACCCATTACTAGGATACGCTCTTCACTTGATGAACGCAGCTGTAAAAGAGAATCGGTCAGCGTTTAGGGATCAGAACTATTCTAATGTCATAATTAATTTTAGATAGACATCTGTGAAGTTACATTTATGAACATAAAGAGCCAAATATAAACACATATACAGTGAAACCTGCCTAAAAAAAACCCTCTAAAGACGAGTACCAGTCTTGAACGGAAACAAAAGCTAGTCTTGTCAATGATTAGTGTATTGATGTGCACCCTCAAAAAACTAAAACCTACCTGAAATGGAAAATTACTTCGGTCCCTTGCCATTTCATACAGGTTTCACTGTAGTCCCCCACCCCCACAGGAATTGGAAATGATAATTAAAGCATTGAAGGAACTTAGAATTTGATCTCTAACAACAAAAAATAACTTACACCATCAAATTCAAGCAAAAACTCTGTCTTCAATCTCCGGCTAGCTTCATGTTCATTTTCTTTTCTTTCACTCAGTAATGAGTCTACTTCATCTGAGATAGAGAAAAATATTTCGACAATCATTCTACACTAATAATCATGATGAATTTTCAAGAATAGATCTTGGTTTTTCTACTCTCTTGCCATTACAGGTGCATCTGAGATATAAAAAAAAAGCCTTTATCCTTACATTTAAAAAAGATGTTTTTAATGTATCATACAAATTGAAACCAGCAGTAACAAATGTTTAGCTTTTGCGAACATGGCCCACAAAAACATAGCATCAGAATATTTGTGACTCTTGACTGGCCTCTACTCGTGGTCCTTTTTTTTGACGTGAAATCTAAATAACTTCTGGACAACACGCGTAAAGACACACAATGTCCAATATCTTGGTGGAAAAACAAAGTTATAAGTGATAAGACTTTTATCTTGATATGATATCACATGGCGCAATAGCGTCAAAAACACACTGTACTAAAACTGTCTAGTCGTACCCTGAAAATGGGTTCAATTATGGTGCAAAAAACCTTGTTTCATTATTTCTAAAAATAACGGGAAACAAATTGTTTTTGAAGCATCAAAAAACACAGCTGAGAGAAAGTACAGAGTCAATTAATTTTGGTCATCAAATGCCTTACCGTGAACGTCTCAAAGACTCAACTTTGAGGTGCCCAATTGCAAGTAACTTCACACTTTTGAGGTGAATATGTCTGGGATATCAGTTTGAAAAATGTCTGACAAAAGTAGGTCAGTTTTAAATCAAAATAACTTCTAGACAACACAAGCAAAGGCAGTGTTGAATATCTCATTGGGGAAAAAGAAGATTCAATGCATTTGATATGAAGAGTCTGACCCCCTAAAGCAGAATATGCCGAAATCTCTGACGTATGTCGCAGAACAATCAGTGCTACTGCAGAACAACCTGGAAGAATTTTAAGAAAAGTGAAAATGTAGCAAACACTATTTTAGGAAATTTTAACACAGAACATTTCCAGTCAGTCAAGGGCTCGTTGCAGAACAATGCAAAACATTCCACTTCAGGGAGTCTGACCTGGATATGCTGTCCTTGGATGGTACAATAGTGTTGCAAATACACAAATACAAGGCCACAACAGGCAAAATGTCCAACGAGGTGGTTGAGAAGAATATGAAGTGCTAAACTTTTTTCATCACAATGCCAAAAATTAATATTGCTGGGGACCTTCACGTGCAATCCATGTTAATTCTCAGTGCATTCTTAGAAGCCTTTCAACTAACACGACATATTAATGTTAAAAACTTGCAGCAGTGTCCTGACACAGCCTACCTTAACTTTTTCTATACTTAAGATAAGTTTAAGTTTTTTCTTTCATCAAAGTCTGAAACACTTTATTTTGAAGAGCAAAATATACTTCTTTGTATTCAATAACCTTTTTGAAATGAAAAAAATTACCAACAGAACTCTTCATGAATTGATTTCTCAGAACATGTGACTGAAATCTAATATTATACGTGTTTCTCATGGATGTACCACTCTAATTTTACATTTTTTAATCAATTTCTGTACCTTTTTAAAAAAATATATAATTGAATAACTTTGAAATATAGCTCACCTATGAATATAATTGTTGGCTGTAATTCCCTGGCCACAGCAAACAAGGCACGTACCAGTTTCTCACCTTCACCAACCTAGAAAATCAACGCACAATAATACACACTTGTACTGTGAAAAAAATGTGATGAAATACTAAAAGTAAATCAAACATTCAAGAGAAGTCTACTTTAAGTTAGTCAGTTAATGCAAGATAAAGTGTCCATCAAGGAGATTATGATACAGTCTCGTGGATGTTTCAATTGCGCTATGTCCCAAACTCAAGTATTTGCTTATTTTGATGACTGCTGTATAGTAGAACCAAACATCAGTTTCATAGATTTTCTGTACAAATGATTAATAATTTCATACAGTTGAGTTCTTCACTCTAGCAAAACCAATAATAAAGATTAAACTCATCACCACTAAAACCAAAACTAACTTGCATTTGTGAATTTTCAAAATACAAATTAATGCATTAAGCAGTATGTTTCATCACTTGTGCAAGACAATACAAAATCTAACATGCATACAAAATTGACACAACAGAAAGATCAACAAAGAATCACTCAGCACTTGACCTTTGAACTGTGCAAATAATCTGAGATATCCCCACTCTATATGCAGAAAATAAAAATTTCCCACTTTCTTTGACTACATTATAAACCGTCATTATATGATTTAGCACCCTATTAAGTCATGAGCGATGAAAGCAGTTCAAGGGATAATGTGTTCAAAATATGGATGCATACCCATTTAGATGTCAGGGAGGATGCACTGATGTTTAGAAATGTTGAGCTTGACTCACAAGCAACTGCTTTTGCCTGAAATAAAGCACGTGAATAAATTAAAATATGTGTTAAAAATTTGTTGCCAAAGAAAATTCTTGATAAAGGCAATTTTCAAGCTTACTTACAAATAAATACAAATAAATTAACAAGCTTTTTCACGCACGAGAAACTCATAAAACGAAATATCAGGGCTTGATAAATCAAAAAAAGTTAAGCACCAGTAGAATTTCTTCGGAGAGAGCTAAGGATATTTTTTTCCAAGAAAAGAGCCAAAATAATCTTTTTAGGTTTTTCTAAGCCTTAATCTTTTCCCATGTAGGTGGAAATACAAATTCCAAAAATTTAACTTTACCCTCAGATTTCAATTGAGTCATCAGCATACATATAAAATTTTAGGTGCCAGCAGCAATTTTTCAGTTATCATAATGATCTAGCAACAAGGATTTGTCAAGCCCTTAAAAATACCATTCATTCCATAGGTGTGGTGTGATTATTCATGTCTGTCTATGGTGTGACGCTTATAGTTTTACAAAAAGAATAATAAACAAATATGCATAGGTGAAGCCACTTGAACTTTTGATGGGGAGGGGGGTTTGGGGATTTGGATAATGCTTACGTAATCAACCCCTTTTATGAAATTATGAAATATTTTTAATGGCATCTTACTCGGTGCGCCAAAACGGAAAAAACTCTGTGGCACTTGAATTAACATGCCCCCCCCCCTCTATTGATAAGTGCCCTACAGAGTCACTTTAGTGATCTCTATATGTTTCGCAAATCCAAGTGATCTGGAAATGTGTCCAAGCCACTTAAGTGCTCTGGAAATGTGCCAAGCATTACTTAAATTATCTGAGAATGTGCCGTGGGTAACTTAAGTGATGTAGAACCACACTGGGGGCCACTTGAGTGCTGTAAAACTATGTCACCTGTCACTCAAGGGATCTCTAAATGTGCTGCTTAGTTCATTTTTACAAAATTAGGTTTGAAGAGGGCAGGCAGCATAAGATAACAAAACTCAAGGGCCATATTTGGTCCGAGGGCCAAGAACCACTATGCAATTTACTATATGTGACTTAGAGGGTGGGTCGCAATGAATTTATTAAAGATAAATTTTGAGTTCATAGTCTTCAAATGGCATTGAAATTAACAGAAATTGATTATAATAACATATAAAGGTATTTTATTCTGAAATTTCAATTAAAAAAATTATTTTTTTAGGAGAAATACATTTTTGATTGTGGGGGGGGGGGGGAAGGGAAGGGTACATGAGGCCCCCCCCCCCGTGTACGTCTCTGATCCCATCAATATGCGTTAGGATTCAGGGGGGGGGGCAGAGTTGATTTTCCTGACGGGGGAGAGGGAGAATCAGCGTTTTGCCGACGGGGGGAGGGGGTCCAAAATGGCTAAAAGTTTGCTTACGTACTACTTGAACGGCCCCTTAGCAAAATTTTCAACAAAATATTCTCGTTAATTTACTTATGATAAATTTTTTGTTCATTAAAAACACTTTCTATGGAATGGCTTTGCTTTATGCAGACTCAAGTACATACTAAATACATGATCAGACTATAATTGTGAAAAGGAATAAATATACAATTTAACAAAGGAGGACTTTTAGGTTTAAAAGCTCTTGAATAGTTTTATGAGGGGGTCATTCTCAATGTTTTCCCAACAATGGTGGTCAGCATCATCAGATGTTTGCAAGAAAGAACGAAATAGTCTTTCACCATTGCAGTTCATATTCATAGCTTGAACTAACATGATAGTTGTTATCGAGTTGTGATTGGTTACTGGATTTCGGAGGTGACATTAACATCAATTAACTGAAATTATGATTACTGTTAATATCAATCATAATGATTATTTAGCTGGAAAATTATTCTTATGAAATTATTTCAAAATGACTCTCTGAAATGAACATACTTATGGTCAAAATAAAATATTTGGATTTGTTTGAAGAAAAGCTGACATTAATACATTATTTCAAAGTTTCACCTTCATGTTGTACGGATGTTAAAAATAATCAAATTTATGTTTTCCTCAAAAATGTGAAAATAATTATAATTCCTGATCATTTAGAAAGTACTTATAAAATTAATCCCCCCCCCTCCTAAAATCAAGCATTTTTAGATAAATCAGAGTTGTGGCCATTCAAGAAATATATTCTGCATCTAGGAAAAGAAATTCAAGTTTTATGAAGCTCAATAAGAAATAAAAGAACGGAAAAAACTTTAAAAATACTTGCCAGCATAGTTTTCCCGTTGCCAGGTGGACCAAAAAGAAGCAGGCCATGAGGTGGAGATCTCAGCCCAGTGAACAGCTGTAATTAGAGTCATGAAACTTCAAAACTATCTTTCATTATGAAATTGCAAAATAAATGCAGACTTATAGCAGGGGTTCTAAAACATTTTCAGCCCCTTTCCCTAAGCAACAATTACCCATGGCTCCCCAGAGGAGTTTAACAAAGAATCTCATTAAAAAAAAGCCTTTGTCGGGGCACCACAGAGCACAGTTTGAGAATCCTAATAATATTTTTAATGTTACAAACACAAAGGCCACAACAGGTGAATTGTCCAACGAGGTGGCTGAAAGAAGATGCGCATAAAAAATATGGATGTCAAATATAAAAAAAATACAACCACCCAATATAAAAGCAAAGTTAAAAGGAATGTTTGCAATTTAGTTTCAATGTTAATGTTTGAATTATTTTATTTTTATTTTTTACAGCTTGACCTCCCTTACAAATCTAGAAAATCAATGGATTATTGTGAAAAGCATGAACAGCAGTATAATACTATAACATAGAAAGTTTTAAGTATTTACAATGATTTTGATTTAAAAAAAAGAATCCATATTTGAATGGCTTAAGTGGGTAGGTACAGCAATACTACTCGTACATTACGCACCTCTGGTCTTACTGTAGGCAAAATCACCATTTCTCGCAAAGCTTGTTTAGCTACTTCTTGTCCAGCTAATACCACAAAGAAACATAATCAAGATTTAATAATAGAACAGGAATAATAAAGTAATATTTATGAAATAAAGTTACCAGCACAAGATAAAATGGATTCTCCAAAACTTGACATATCTAAAACAAATCTAGGTGCTAGCCAAATTTTTAGGAGAAAAAGACATCTTTTTTTAGAGGGTAATTTTGTCCAAAAATAATTTTTCTCTTAACTTTTCCAGGACTTAATGACCCTTTTCCATGTCAAAAGATGCATCATAAATTTTGAAAATTTTGAGTTGTTCTCAGACTCCAATTTAATAATCATACATAAAATATTTTAGGTAGCAATATTGGCATTTACCAATTATAAAGTTACCACCGTGACCACTGGGATTTGTCAAGCCCTGAGATTGACTATATATTCAGTTGATGCTCATTATAGCAACCATACCATTACAACGACCAACATGATAGGTCCTAAATGTTTTCCATATAATGACTATCCTATAATTTTTTCCCCGATACAACAGCCACTCAATGCAACATCCATTTTTGATGGAATGATAGAAGGTGTTACAATGAATGCTGACACAAACAGTAAAAACAGATAAATCCACTACCATGCGAAATTTAAAATTATAATCAGGAGGTTGAATTTGTTCTCCAGGTGTCGAAAAGTTAGAATTATATTCTTGTTTTATTTTAATACAAGAATGAACAGATGGTTCTCTGTACTATTCTGTGCTCAGATGCTTTTGGAAAATAAAGATTGCCATCCCTGCAAAAGTTGAAACTAAGTAATGAAATAGTTAGAGTGGGATTCGGTTCATAATGATTTGCCCGAACTGAAATAATAACAAAACATCAGTTCCCTCATACCCTCAATAAAACAAAATCACAAAACATGACAACTAGTAAAGGACGGATAATTACCAATGTCGCTGAACACAACATTTGGACCACCGTCAACAATTTCATCAACAATAACTTGAGCAAGTTTAGGATCGATTCCCTTTAATCCCAAGACTCTGTTCACTTTCTGAGACCTGGACATGGCAGGAGTGTTTTTGGAGGGAGAATTGCACTGAAACATTAAAAATAATAAGAAGCATATGAAACACCATATCAATAATTAGTGAATGTTTTAGACCAGCAATTTTCTCAACCTTTCTTCACTTGCAGAGCCCTTTTTGGTATACAATTTCTATGGCGGAGCCCCACAGGCCTATTTTCTATTTATTTATTAAAGTTTCTAATTTATTTTTATCATTAAAAAATGTTTATAATTTTTTTTTCAAATTTACCCTTTTTTATATTTTCCTCGGGAGGTTGTGGAGTGTCCCTCCTCCCCCCCCCCCCCAGTTGAGAACCACTGTTTTAGACATTAGTCAACAAAACGTCCTGGATAAACAATGATCTGATAAGACCTTAATATACACTGTATTTTTTTTGTCCGAAAGGAAATAAGTCTAATGTCTTTAGAGTTTCTGGACAATTCGAAAACTAAATTCAGAAACAGAGGTCCTTACCTTTAGACTTGTGGTAGGTACTGATGGGAATTGGCGCCTTGTAGTTGGAGGAGAAGATTGTTTTTTCGACAGAGCAGAACGGGAAGCATTTCTTTGGGGTGATGGTGGTCTGTACCGAGGCACTGTTTGGTAACGAGTTGGTGTTGACTTTTTTCCATGAGCTTTGTATCCTAAGAAAATGCATCACAGATTTAAAACGATATCCGGCATTGAATTATCATAAATTCAAATTTCGCATGAAATGTATAAGAATTTCAAAGCAATTTCTAATAACAATGTTTATAGGTATTTTCATTGTGTAAGTAATTTGCTTAACCGAGTTTGAGACTACTATTACAAAGCTGTGCATGCACTTCGGAAATATTCCTCCAAGGAATTTCTAATGATTTGGTACATGCTGGAATGGTTCGCATGTATATATGTGTGGCCCTAACACACCCTTTCTTCTCCGAGTAAACATGTATCCACAGCTTTCTCAGAATAGCCTAACGAAGAAATGCTTCATAGTATTGAATAGGCACACATTAATAAGAACAATTCACCATTGTGCCCTGACAGATGCCTGAAGTATTCATGTCATGTTCAAGACTCCTACTATTAAACCACACATGCACCTCATCCACATTTTTCTGCGGAACTTCTAATGAATCGGTATATATTAGAATGTGTGTGTAAATGTTGTGAACCTAACGTGAAGTTTGTTTTTGTATAATGCCTGTTATGTGTAGTGCCGCCATCTGCTATCAATTTTCCCAACTATGAATGAAGTGCAGTAAGCCTGCAAGACAATGTAATTACAAAAAGTCAATACCTGATATGCAATAACCACAAATTATCTTGTTTTGCTCACCAGATAAAGCAGAACTTAATTCTTTCGAATTTTCGGTTTCTACTGTGATGCAACTTTTGAGCTTCAAGGGAGCAGGCCTTTGCCATGTTCGCCTACGAGAAGTGCTTTCAAGCCCACTGTACTTTGGTGAACTATTTGCATCCGAGGAACTGATGTCTGAAGAACTATGGGACTGCGAGAATGTGTTACTTCTTGGTATTGCATGGGTCTGACACTCTGGAAAAAAAATGTTTTTAGTAACATATGATCAAATCACTTTTAGAGAAGAACTTTACATATCTACATTGACAACAGTAAGACATAAAATGTGGTGCATGTTACACTACTTTACCAGAGATCATTCTAACATTATGCTGCAACAAAGGAAAGATCTCCTAAAGCAGAAAGTCCTCTAAAGCAGTGTTTCTCGACAGTCGGATCGCGACCCAGTACCGGGTCCTGACATCAGTCAAACCGGGCCGTGAGTGGTTTGCGGTTTCATTTTTACCAAATTTTTTTTGTCAGTCCTGTAGTATGACCAGGCCCTCCACTAACAAAAAATGAAATCAACCGGGCCTTGGGCTTCCATAGGTTGAGAACCACTGCTCTAAAACACCAAGTCTCCCAATGTCAAATGATAAAAATACCATGAAACAGGAGTTCTAAACCTATGGGCCACAGGGACTTCCAAAACAAATCAATTCACAGTCCTGCTATAAATGCACTTATTGCACCACAGGTTTCATAACTTTCAAAAGCCCCCACAGAGCAATGGGTTGATTTGTATAAATTTTTTTTTTCAAATTATACAAAATGTTTATTAATAATTAATAAACATTTTGGCAGCATGAACAGGGGACTGTCCAGCTGAAATTTGAGTGAGTTTTCCAAACCCTTCCAGAAATTCTGAATCTAAAAAAACGGACCCATCGAAGGGCGTACCCAGGATATGAACTGGGGGGGGGGGGGGGGGGGGAAGGGGGCAACTCACCGATACTAAATTGATACATCTGTGCTGTATACCAATTACTACACTTTAATTTCTCTTCTGGGGATTGGGCAGCTGCTCCCCTCTGCCCCTCGCTGGGCACACCCATGGACCCATCACAAAATGCAAATCAACAAACCACCCATAAATTGGAAATTTCATTTCTTCGGTACAAAATTAACCAGATTTTTTTGGCTTACCAAAAAATTACTAACCTTTTACAAAATTATGGATTTATTTTAAAAAACACTATCACAAAATCACAGGGACCCCCAAATCACACTGGACAGACCCTGGATGAATTCAATCGCACCACAAAGCTAGTCATTAAATTATTCTAACTGGAATTAGATCTAAAGTTTACAATTTTAAAAAAAAAAAATTCTCAGTTGCTCACTTAGAAATTGAAGACGATCTTTTGCCATGTCCAAGTTTTTCCTCATGATAGTTTGAAGAGTTTGAGATCTTTCCCATGCTGGACCTGAAACATGATCAAGAAACGCTATATAAATGATGATTGAATAATTGTGATCTATGTCTTATTCAGAAAATATTGATCAAAAGTCAAATTTAATTAGAGTAAAAGTCTGATTTGTCATGAGGTCTGAACACGAACATAATAGGCTTTAAATTAAAGAAAATGCAGGTACACACATACAGGGACGCCGGAACATATATGCTCATGTTGCTAAAACAACACCAATCATTTGAATGGTATTGCTCAGCACACCAATAATCATTCAAATACAGCTCATTCCCCCCCCCCCCAATTCAGGCGATGGGAGATTTACTAAAAACAGGCCATTTTTTGTTGAATGTGTGACGTATGGTCTTCACACATATCCAAGCGAACATTATGGTCATTACTCAACAATATCAAACATTTTTAACTTCCGACATCCCTGCACACACACATGAGGGTTGGGTTTTTTCCAGGACAGGGGAAGAAACAGGACAGGGGAAGAGGAAGATCCTGAAAAAATGTGTATTAATTACAGTTTAGTTCAAGTACACATAACTAATGCTTGTTATTTCACCTCATTTTGATTGTAAAATATCAAATATGTTTTAAAAACAATATTTTTTAAACATTTAATTATAAATATCTCGCCAACATGTGCAATATAAGAAAAAAGTATGAAGTATCAGTTTTGATTCTTGGAAAACCTATTATTGCCAGGACATTTTTTGCTGCAGTTTCTTCTAGCGATGGCAAAAACTCACCAACTCAAAAATTTATTAATTCTTAAAGTAAAGTTCGGCAAGAAGTGTGTGTTTGTGTTCAAAACTATTATATTGCCTATAAGTGCTCTGGAAATGTGTCCAGGCCACTTAGTGCTCTGGAACTGCACTACACATCATTCAAGTGATCTGTCATTATAACACAGATCATTTAAGTAATCTGCGAATGGGCTGCGGGCAACTTCAGTGCTTCAAAACTATGCAACGTCACTTAAGGAATCTCTAAATGTGCAACAGATAGCTGCTTAAGTGTTCTGGAACCAGGGTTGGTCCGATTTTGCCCAACCTGAAAAAACTCCTGAAAAAACCCAACAAAAACTACACCTTATAAAACTGCATTTACTCGCAAACAGTACACTTTCTAATGATGTTATTGCATTGTCATACTCTATCTCAAAAGAAATACAGAAATAAATCTATGTAGTCAATACTATTTAAATTATATTTCTTCCCGTTATATTTTAAATGCCTTTTTTTTACAAGTAAAGAAAATAAACGTTTTCATTAATGTCTAGCTCACAATTACCAATCCTTTTCAATAACACCTTTTGATTTGAGTGATCTTTCACTTATTTCTTTGCTTTTTCACAATGTTTATTTCTCAGTTTTGACCATACTAGTCCAAAAGTAGAAAAAATATGCTCAATTGATGCAGATGTAATTGAATGCAGGTCTTCCAAAAATTTGCAAAAGTCTGCATTTAAAATCTTATTTTTTTCTGCCTTTGCAATGCATGATTTTCCACCACTTTTTTTCTTCAACTGACTCCATCATGTTTTGTGAAAACATTGTACCTGGATAGAACTCTGCGTCTTCTATTTGAAACATCTGTAGTGCAATAAGAAATTCTGTATTCAGTTTTTTGATCCATTGTTCAGCGGAATCTTCTTGTTCCTTAGTTAATGTTTTTCCTCTCAAAACAGGATCAGTCATGTTTGCAATGAAATGAAATGGAGTTAGTGCTTTTTCAAAGTGATGTGCAACATACTCCTTATACAAAGATAATTATTTACTTTCCAATACATCTCTAGCCATATTTCTACCGTCTGTCCAAGAGTACATCTATCTCTTTGTAAATTATCTCTAAGGCTTTACCAATACTCGATAACAGCATTTGCAAGTTGACACATTCTTTATATAATCCTTTGTTATCTAAAAACATAACAATACTTTTTTCAATTTCTTTATGTTCAATGGATATTTCTACGTATTTTTGGTAATTATGGATGAATGAAGATTCATAAAATCGGCTGAACAGCCAAAAGCAAACACATGTGGATGGTTTTGGACAATCATGTCACAAAATTTTTCCATTTTGTCCTTGTTATCACAAAAATCAGCAAAAACACTTTTATTGTACTATAGTATATATCCCCCCCCCCCCCATAGCTATTTCAACACAGAATTCTGCTGTTTTCTTGTGTGAGCCACATTCTACAGTATCTATTAATTGGGTGCTCTAGCCAGTGTGGATACCCACTGCGATGATGGAGTCAGCATTTCAACTTGACCAAACATCCAACATCCGAGTGATAGTTGAATTTTTCAATTTCTCTGTCATTAGCATATTGACAGCTTTATCTGCCTCATCTAATAATGATCCAGTTAATTCCTTCCTATTAGGAGGGATATAACCTGGATGCAAAGCATTAACCACTTCTCTAAATGCATCACTATCTGCTATGTTAAAAGGTATATTATTAGCATAAAAAAATTTGGGTACTTTTCAAGAACTAACCTTTCTAGCAGTCACTTGTTTTAACAATAAATTGTCCTATTGGCCTTTGGGTTTTGATATGTTCCAGCATCCACAATAATATTTGAACTTCTGCATGCAGAAATATCATCTTCAAGAGGTTGCTTTCTTTTCAATGAAGTATAGATGTCTCTTCACTGCATGAAGGTTCATTATTATCAGTGTTTGATGAACACGAAAACAAAGAATAAGCTTCTGATTTCTTGCATTTATTCACACGAGCACGGATTCTTTACACTAACTATGGTATTGCAAAACTTACATAAATCACTTGCCATTCAATGGACTAATTTCTTTCAGAACCTTCAGTTCTTGGAATTTCGCTGACTAAATTTTACCACTGAAGCTTACACTTCTCTCAAAGCAAAATTTTAGAACTTGGGCACTTCATACACATAACTTGTCTAGCTAAACAGCAGAAAGGAATGGTGAAATGCTGTATCCAGGAGGGAGAACATCCATTATTCAGTCCAGTCGGATTGATCTGTTTCAGAATTTAGTTGCTTACAAATAATTTGTTAGGGGTTTTTGTTTTTTAAATCACAGTTCTAATAAATGCTATGCTCCTTCTTATCATTTGGGAACAGTGTTTCTCCACTAGAGGTGTTTGAACTCTGGTTACGCTTTAAGCACACATGAAACCAGCTAAAATTTTTATTAATATTAATTTAATGTTCTGTTCTGATTATTATTAATACACTTATATACATAATAATTGTCATATAATTACCCAGTCTATTATATTTATTTACAGCATATATAACTTTCTTTCCTTATGCTTCAATATCAAAAGCCCTGAAAAAACCCAAAAAAGTCCAGTGGGTTGGGTTTTCTCTGAAAAAACCCGGGTCAACCCTGTCTGGAACTGTGCCACAGGTCACAAGTGATCAGTGAATGTGCCATGGAACTGCTTGAGTGATCTGAAAATGTGCCACAGGCCACTTAAATGCTCTGGCATTGCGCCACAGAACACTTCAGCAAACTGTAAATATACCGCTTATAGTTCATTTTTACAAAATTAGGTTTGAAGGGGCAGGCTACATCAGATAATCCCCAGGACCATATTTGGTCCACGGGTTCATCATATATGGCTTATAAAGGCAGGGTCACAATCAGGGTTTAAGCTATGGTCGTATTTTTCACAAAATGCGAAAGAAAATCATAGAATGCGAAAAAAATAGTAGCCACTTTCGCAAAAATGCGTACAGGAGGTACGCAAGGAGTAGACATCCAACCATCAATCATTACATTAGCATTGTAGCATTTTGCTAAAGCTTTTCCCCCAATTTTCGCTTTTTTGCGAAAGGAATTTTTTATCCAGCTTAAACCCTGGTCACAATGAATTTCTTAAAAAGAAATTCTGCGTTCTAAAAATGGCATTGAAATCAACAGAAATCGATTATAATAATATGCAAAGGTATTTTTTTCGAATTTTTTTTAAAATATTTTTTGCATTAAAATAATAAATAATATAAATAAAAAATAAATAAAATAATAAATTTTTGATCATGGGGAGAGGGAAGGCTCATCCCCCCTCCCCAAATGTCTCTGATCCCACCAATATGCGTGTTAAAAGGCAGAGGGCAGAGCTGATGATGAAATTTCGCTGTGCTGACAAGGGGGGGAGGAATCAGAAACAGCTAAAAATTTGCTGACATAATACTTGAACGGCCCCTTTTCTTATGAGCAAAAAATATAAATTTACAGAAATAAATAAAAATAAGTGTAAATAATGAAACTATTTTATAAAATATAATTTTTGATATAATAATAAATGAAGAAAGAGAAGAAAACGAATAAAATCAACCTGTTCCATTGGTGCAATTCACTGCAATTCCCTTTTCTAGTTCTGCAATACCTCGACCATACAAATCTATAGCCATGTCTTTCGGACCTAGATGAAACAATAACCTTGTAATTATACCTACATCCAAACTGCAATTACCACAATAAGATCACAGGAAAAAAACACTTGTAAAACACACACTGGCAATACATTTCTGAAACAAAATTATTGATTTTGGAACAGATGCAGTATAATCCAGATCCCTTGGCGACTTTTTTTTTTGGCGCCAAACACGTCCGATGGCCGTGACTGACTACGGATGCCGAAAAAAATGCAAACCAGCATAGAAAACATACCAAAAGTGGAAACCAACAATATTACAAATTATATTAATATAACCTGGACTCTCTTCGAAATAATAAATCTATCTGGCCACAAGTCCCTCTGGGTATCAGACTCTTTAAAATATAGTAAACTAAAATAATGATATTTCTTTGCAACATTGAAAGCGGAAGGGCAGAAGTTACAAAAAATAATAATAATAAATACATCAGCAAATACAACCTGACGGAAACATAATCCTAGTGAGACAAAACGACACTTTTAGACAACGGATAACGAAATGATGCTTTTTCAAATACTATTACACAAAGGGAGATGTCATTTGAATAGCCTGCAATACTAGCACCACCTGGAATAAAAAATCTAAAAAAATTACATCAACCTGGCACCATTATGCTTGCCTTGACGACTTACGGCACCCTTGGCGATCTGGATTATACTGCTTTGGCAATCTGGATTATACTGCATCTGCACCTTGATTTCAACAGTGAATGCAGGATTCTGTAGGGCGACCATATTTCATCACAAAAAAAATAAGAAAAATTAGGACCCCAGACACTGGAAGGTATGGGATGTCTCGCCGGATGATTATTGCTAATGATAGAAAACCACTGAACATGACGAATATACGAGATGAATATATTTATAGGCATAATTATCATAAGTTGGAGACTGCTTTTGGTTGTTCAGATATGTATGAGAATTAAAGAACACCGGAGAAGCTGCCACATGGAGAAATAGGAAAGTTCAGCCATTGCGAAACAATATTGGAATCTGGACATGAAATTAAATTTCAAAATACTGGAGCGATGTCATTTGAAGTAGCACACTACCATGCTCCCCCTTCATAGAGAAGCGACTGAAATTTTCAAGCACAACAAAATCAATTGAAAGGGAACAGCTATAGTTTTTGATTCCTTCTTCTTTGACAATTTCATTTTAAGTATGTTGGTGCTTTTGTTCCTGGTCGGCGATGATCAGCTATGTTACCTTTTGTTTTCGGCTATTAATATTTTCTTCCGACTTCTAGGTTGCTATTTCCTTCCTTACTGTCGGTTATCATCTGAAGTTACCCTTAGAAGTCTCTAGTAATAATAAGCTTTTGCACACAGCGCAGCATTTAAATCACTTGAGCAAGGCAATGTAATTGAGTCTGTTAGTATTTTGGAGCTTTTTTTGTTCGTTTATACGTACATACCGTTTCCCCATTATGTTGCATTAGGATTTTAGTGTTGGAATATCTCAGTTTTGAATTTTTTTCTCTCAGGTTGTACATCCATATTTCCATTTCGTGCATTCCATAAGTTTTAATCCACAATCTTGTTTTTATTGAACCCAGAGTACTTTTTTTGCCCTAACCATTTTATTACTTGAGAGTCGGTTTTTATGTATATTTCCAGAGAACATTTATTTATATATCATGAGGGACCAGAGTCCTCCTTTTTACTATTTTCTATCCTTTACCTAGTCTAGGATATGTTACATATTTTTTTTATTGTCACTCGTTTTGAAACATCCATTTTTGATTGTCACTTTTCCGTTTAAAAGTAGTATTATTCATTTGCGACCATGTGTTGTCGATTTTTTTCTTCGGCAAGAAAGGCATCCAAAAGCACGACTCTGTTTCACTCTTAGCGATTTATTGTCATGCTTTCGGGCATTTATCTTGACAAAGAAAAAAAATCTATTACACTATAGCTGTTGATGAAGATGCATCCCACTTGGGTCCAGTTGCTCACGCAGTGAAGAGAGCCAAGATGTGCTTCCCCCCCCCCACCCCAATGAGAACGAGAAAGGAAATTACCTTGACAGACAATTGCCACCAGACTCGACACAGCCAATCACAGCTGACACTGCCGGTTAAACCAGCCAATACAACTCTTCTGCAGTTGAACATGCCTCAGACCTCAAGAGCAACTCGAAGGGAATAGATTCCTTTTAGGAATAGATCTTCTGGAATAGATGCCTTTTTAGCTTGTCACAGAGGCCTACATGTGCGTAAACCTCTCAAGATGCCTGTCACAGATGTGGTCAAAACAACAGGAATGTAATTTCTTAGACCTGAGGTTCTCAAACTGTGCGACGCTGCACCCTGATGCAACGCTAACCTTCGTCAGGTCAACAAAGGTTTTTCAAAGCAACTAAAACTAGCTAAACTGCTCTGGGGAGCAATGAATGAATGAACGCCAGAACTTTGCTACTGGGCTAATCCCATTGCCGAGATCTCTTCCAGCCCAGCTTCGTGGCAGAGTCTGGAACATGCTTTGGGGGAGATAAGCATTAATTAGGGAAAAAAGGGCACCGCCGGTGGAATAAAGTTTGACAGCCCATCTTAGACCATGGCCTAACAACCTGAAAACCGTATAAAAATTCATATTACTGACATCTTAATCAAGAACTCTCCTAGGCCCTTCGAGTCCATCACCTTTCATTCCCACAAAATTCACAAGCAAAGAGTGGAAAATGTTGCAAACGCACCTTCATTTTCCTCGTCAATCTTCAACGCCTTGGATATGAACTCGAAGGCTCTCCGATGGTAATACCTCTGCTTGGCGAAAGGGCTCTCCAGGCTCATGTTCGAAGAAGTGGCCACGGGTTTGTTTACATTCGTCGCGGGTTCGTTGACTGTGACCACGACCGATGACGGGTTTTGGGGGCGACCAAACATCCCGAACACCTGGCCGAAGAGGGCGACCAGCTGCGAGAATATAAACATCAAAAGTCTCAACAGCAACCAAAACGGCGCGAACACGAACATAAGTTTATTTTTCCTGGGGAGAAGTTCTTTTCCTTCAGATTGTTTTCCATCCGAAGCACCAGCCTCGGATCTCGCTGCACTTCTCGGAATCATCCGTACGCCATTGATTTCAAATAAACAATCACGTTGCCACACGCAGAGGACTTTGAAAAAAAACAACAACATTGGGTGAATGACCACTTAAACTTTAATATTTTTTTTTTCATCACATAATTATTTATTGATTAAATGTTCATTTCAATATAAATAAATATCATACTTTTATTGGAAATCGATTCACCGTCACGTTGGAAAGCATGTTGAAACATGGGATGATCGCCATTGAAATCCCTGGAAAAAGACCTTTAAAACTTTACTGACCATACAACCCGTATGTTTTGCAACACAATATGTCTTTCTTAATGTTCAACTAATTCACAGTTTTAGTGGAAATACTCATTTTGTCAAGCATTTTAATGAAACTCATACTGAAATTTTTTATTGTGAATCTCTTGTTTAACGTTAATTTTACATCAATGAAATGTCCCGTAATTGTGAAATATGGTCACAATTTTAATACAAAATATAAAATTGGACCATGTGATTGTAGTTTTTTTTGGGACTTTTACCAGTGCAGTCAAGTCAAGTTTCAAATATTGGAACATGAATTTGGGATTTCAATGTATTGTTTACTTTTTTGTTTGTAATTGATACCGCACGTGTTGAAATATACCATCGTCGATTTATTCTATGTTTTTGGCTTCAAGTTGAAACTAAGATTTCGTAATTTTCTTTCCGGAAACTGTTTGTGCCACAAAACCAATGCAATTCCATTAAAATGCTAGGGTACATGATGCTTTTGTATTCATTAATTAAATTGCTATTAAAGTCAAAATGTTGTTGGGAAGTGATACATGTGATATGTGTAAAAACTTTATAAGTTCTTTAACAATTTCATTTCGAGAAAAGTTAAACTCTGTGTAATTTGATGGGTGGTCCTCAAGATTTAGAGTTAATGTGGTGACATTCTCAACGAATGCCATTCTCTCCAACCTCAATAATCACTCGCACAAACATGTTCATTCTCTCCAACCTCAATAATCACTCGCGCAAACATGTTCATTCTCGCCAATTGCTTCTTATATGTCAACACATTGAAAACAATGTTTCAAGTCACATCTGATGTAACATTTGTAAGCAAGGGTTAGCGATGTTTATTATAGCAGTATCTATATCATATGCCAAAACATGTTGTCATCACACATTGAAAATCCTACATAATGATGCTTTCAATAATGATTATCACCTATATTACAATACAGTTCATTTTGTTGCGCTGTTTATAGTGATAAAATATGCTCGGTCTATAATGTTTCTCCAGTCCCTTGAGTAGTATTATTCAAGCATTTTCACTGCATATCAATACCTTGAAATATTATAACTGGTGCCACTGTTCTGTGAATGTATTGTTTAATGCAATGAAATAAGATTTTTTGAAATCAGCTAACTTTACTTTGACCCTTCATATTCCCAGTAGCGTACCGGTATAGAATGCCGTAGAGATTTTGATACTGTTCGACGTAGAAATGACATACATTTATCGCCGTAGTTTGACAGAGAAATTTGGATTCTTTCAAAAGGGACCAATTATTGCATGAGATATTCTCCTTCGAAATGAAATGCTGTAAAAATGGGAGTTAAACTATTTTTTAGAGAAAAAAAGAGGTAAAGTCAAACCTCGTTAGTACGTCACTCGGTTAACACGCTTACTGGGTCACTTTTTTGGAAGTCCCAATTGTCCTCAGGCAGGAATTGGCACAGCTATGGCTTACTCCGTTTAACGAGTCACTCCGCTTACTAAGTCATATTTTTACTCTCCCAAGAGTGACTCATTAACGAGGTTTGACTGTACTTCAGAGTTTATTGAGTGAACACATTTTCACTATACTGTTCGATATCAGACACGTAAAAATTTCTGATCTCTTTCCGACATTTGGTATTCATTCAATGTTTCAACGTCAGACCGGTATTGGTATGATATCCTAACGACATCATTGCGCTACTGGAGTATGACATTATTAGATCCAATGCCAGTACCACTACTGCGGAAGGGAAAATGGGGATTCTGAGGTTTCGTCCCCTTTTGGTCTTTCTTTGACTCTGTATGGAATTGCATGGGCAGTTGAGACTTGACTACATCACTTCAGAAAAGTATTTTTTTTTCTTTTTAGTCTGGGTTTTCCTAGGAGCAGATTTTTCTGCACAACTTGAACCGAATAGGACCATTTTGCATCAGCAAAAGCATGTAAATTTATCATGCTGCACATTTGTCTTTCCTAGCGTTTTACATCATCTGTTCTGTCACCTGCATATCTATATGCATTTTTGCCATTTCGCACAATAAAAAACACATAGCATGATAAAGTTACACGATTCTTCTGACATGAAATAGTTCTCCACGAAATTTATCCTAACATGCAGTATAGAAAAACCTGCTTCTAAGAAACTGCTTTCTTGAATGGGGTCATTTTGCATCGGCAGAAATGTGTACCATCACACTATGCGTTTGCATTTTCTTAGCGTGGTGCATCATCTGTTCTGTTGTCTGCATATCCATGTATTTTTGCCATTTTCTACAATAAAAAGGGAGGATGGAAAGAAAACAAAAGTGGAGAAAAGATCAGCAAAGCATGTGCCCCCGGATGCATTTGACTTCTCTGGAACCAGTCTACCAATTACACCCAACGTAAAGCACTGGCATGTTGTGCTCTGTAGGAAAACAGTCATACCGCTTTTCCCATTAGTGAGTATATGGTGTGTTGCTCTGGATAGATTAACATTGCACGCAGTGCAGAAAACCTACTCCTGGCAGTGTGTGTGTATGTGTTAACCTAAAATAATTTTGAAGAGTAATTTCAAAATTTTTAGGGTTTTTTATTGGTTAGAAATAAGAAATAACTAATGAAATAAATTACCTGAAATTTGAAGGAGCATTCTCACCCCTCAACAAAATTTAGAGTGAAATTGAATTTTGATGCTCGTTGGCAAAAATTGGCTCCTGGGAAAATCCAACTTTAGGTTAACTAACTTAAGTCAGTGGTTCTCAAACTTTTGTCACTCGCAGCACCCTTGCTCAATTCATGGTTCCATCTGCGACTCCCCAGAATAGTTTAGTAGGTGTTTGCACTTATAACTGAAATGCTTCAAAACATAAATAGGTACACTAATCAATATTTCCAGCTCGCATAGCACCTTTGACAAAGAGTGATAATGCCCATAAGGAGCCACGATGCACACTCTGAGAAATGTTGGGTTGTGTGATATTCTTCGTTGAGAATTGCTCGTCAGCGATCAAACTGTCACATTTCAGTTCTGCTTCTAGAAAAAAAGATACACAATTGTCTAACATGGATGTGAGGTGGTGAATTTCATCTCGTGCATGGAAGACTCTACTTTCCCTGGTGGTGACCAAGTGCATTTTTGTTTCTAATTGATGGATCATTTTTGTTTCTTGTGTGTGTGTGTCCCCTGCACACCCAGATCTATTTTTCAAACATTTCATTTGGATAGAAAATATGTGAACATGTGTATCCTTCATTCAGAGCGAGTCTTCGAGTCAAAAATTAAACAATGAAGAAAACAGTATGAAAATAAACAAGAGGGTAACAAAAACATATGAGGTCTTTATACATCATGTCTTTCTTTTTTACATGCTTCCTACTAACCCCCTATAACTTTGTTCCAGGGAGAGATCTGCTTGCACAAACACATGCAGCATTGTTTGAATTGTCAATGCTTGTTTTTTTTGCATATGTTTTATAGAAAAATCATGCATGTTTAGCGTAACCATATTTCAGTATGATTAATCCTGGCTATTCTTGTCAAACAACCTCATCAAGACAAAGTGTAAGAAACATCTCAAAAAATATTTTTCACTAAAAGAATTTTGCATTAACTAGTAAAACAGCCGTTTGATTTTATCCAACACAAATAACAATTGCACAGCTTTTATATGAGAGGAACCAAGTGCCATTAATTCAAAACTGAGAAAAGGCTATTTAAAGTTATCTTCAATTATGAAAATAACTTTTTTGTGCATTATGATGACTTTTTTTAGGTACATATTAAGCTGTTTTACTGTTATGTATACCATTAATATTCCCCTCCCCCTCATAGCTTCATCATAGGAAAAGGCTGTTGGTTCTGTTTAAATTTCAAATTAATATTTAGCTAAAAGGAACCAAGTAAAGTTTAAATAGGTCAAATAGGATATTAACATGTCATATTTACTAACTAATATGGAAAAAATACAACTATTTAAATAAAAAGTCCCACCTCTTCCAATAGTTCAGGTGTCTGTATAACTCAAAAATATTTAAAATGATGTTTGGTTCCTTTTATATAAAAGCTATCCAATTTGTATTGTTAAGCTCGTTGCTACCACAGGAAGTCAGCATGTTGAGCTATTGCGGACCCTTCTTTAGTGAGAGATATAAAAAAGAGGCTATTTTTTTTTTTTTTTTTTTTTTTTGCTCTCTGATTGGCTATAAACTGTTCGTCGTAGTCTGATTAGTTCTTGCGTAAATAAAATGAAGATGATGGAAATGGTCAAAGATTTGTGGAAATGAAAAGAATTTTGAACTTAATTTCCTTTAGTTACATAATAATAGCTTTATTAGAAATTTGAATTTTTTTCCAATGCTCCACATTGTGTGTGTGTGTTCTTAATGATATTGTTAAAAGTAATTTTCTTTCTTCAGTTTCCACGGGTATGGAGCCCTTGTTACCAGAGCGAAATGATGATGCGTGTGAGTAAAATAGTTTTACTTACAATATTGTTTTTAACTGATTTGAATTTCTCAAGTACAGTCAAACTTCTATAGGTGGATGCTGTTGACACTTCCCCAGTTATGGAGGAGCAGATGAAGCTGGTGCCTCAGATGATGAAACAGAAGAGCATCTAATTTGCTGTTTAGCTGTTCTGTAAACATTGCACAGGGTGTCAAATTACATGCTCACCCTGGTTGACCAAGCAGTGGCGTCTTAACACATGGGGGCACACCCGGATATGTCCCCCTTGGACCTCGACAGTTTTTATTTATTGAATAAGGGTTTTACCTTTGTTTTCATCAGAATTTCAGAAAAATATTTGTTATATCGAGGAACTCGACGAATCAGACTTTGTTATACCAGTGTCTGGCTGTGTGTAAATTGATAAGTTACACAAAAAAAAACCTCTCAACAATGGCCACTAACAAAGTTTTGCAGCGCCTGATATCTATTTTGCATTGAAAACATATGAATTTAATGTGAAGATCTTGTGCACCCATTAGCAACCACAATCAATCCTGTTTATAACGTTTTCCCATTTTATGCATCTAATTTTTTCATGGTCTCAACGGTCTCATGGTCTCTAAGTAATTCTGATTAAGATTTCCTGTTTAAAGCATTTTCCCACCACCTACAACTTTTTTTCATGACGCTTTTTTGAAAAACATTATAAGCGGGATCCACTGTACTTTGGGGTGGGGGGGAATCGTTGACTGCATTTTGGAAATCACTAACATAGCAGGAGGGGTGGCTCTAGGGTTATGGAACCTGTGCAGCTGCACAAGGCATGGTACAGGAAAGATGTCAAATTGATGGTAAAAGGGAGAAATAATTGCAGAAAAAATATTTAAAAAATGTTTTGTCTGTGGAATTTAAACTATTGATGTATTAGATTCAATGATTGGTAGAGAAAACTGTAACATATTTGATGCATTTCATCTAGCTGGGAGCTGTCATGGTCATTTTTATTAATGCTCCTTATACAGCATAGGGAAACAATATCTTGCACAAATGGAAATATTGTCTCAGAGAACGAGTTCGTTCAGTTCAAATTGTCTGTCAAAATTGTCCAATTGAGGAATATTCATTTTATGATATTTATCATTTTTCTTTTATTTTCATGTCTGAAAAGCATAAACATATCCGGCCTTCCCGCCTCCAACAGTTCTGAGCCCTCCCATTACTTCCAATAACTTAACACCTATTTCCAAAAGTAATTTGTTATTCGAAAATCCTTGTTGCTGTTAACCTTAATGTTATTCCAATGGGATATGATTCATTCCAAGAAAATGTGGTCATTGTTCAGAAGTGACCATTGTATAAGGATTTACAATATTTCCCAGAGAGGTTGGTTCCCTAGAATATATTGCATTGCCTTTGGGAACATAATGCTCATAAGATGGCTCTGTGACCAAGTACCCAGTTGCAGTTCTGACTGTTAGGACTGAAAAAAAAAAACACTTTAGAGCTTTATCCACTCATACTTTTGTGAAAGCGGCAGTAAGAATAAAGACAACAGTAATAGATATCAAATGTGTTTTTATAGCATGCATTTGCCTGAAATGTTGATGATAAACTCACAGAGTATTAATTTATGTAATTGTAGAGTTTACTAGTTTTTTTTATACAAAATTTGATCTATGATACAATTTCCAAAGATATTTTTTCTTTGTTATCTACTAGCTGCAGTGGAAAACCTTGCATCTGTATCGTCTACATTAAATAAAGTATTGCAGATAGCTGTGGGTATGTATAGGCATATAACTATTTTTATCAAAGTAAGAATAACCATGTATATATGTTTGAGTCAATTTCATCTCTCAACTCATGAAAAAAAAATTTTCAAAAAAATTTCCAGTAAATAAGCCCCATCCAGAAAAATGAGTGGGGGAACATATTAGTTTCGTAGAGCAATGCCACAGTTGTAATAAGTAAGCAGAATGTAATTTGCATTGAAGAACTAAAAAAAAGCAAAATATAGAAAATTAAATTTTATTGTATTTTCTTTTGTATGTTTATCTTGCTTTCAGTTTTCATTGAGAATTTTATAATACAATAGGCTCTCACTAATCTGGTACGTATCAGACCGTGGTGTGCTGGATTATGAAAATCACTGGATCACTGGAAGTCGATTGAAAAGCCCATTTAAATAATATATACTTATACGCATGGACATGCAGTGATGTTTTCCTCCTCTATGCTCAAAGAAAACCCACCTAAAAAACACTGGATTACTGGATTGGTCAGATTATCAAGAGTCTACTGTATTATTGAATAAACAGACATTATATCCTGGATAAAAAATGTTCATTAAAATTCATTTCAATCCCTAGAAGTTACAATGCTAGAAAAAAATCATTCTTGTGTGGATAGGCTGTAGAAGAATTGGCCATTGGAGCTAAAAACTAACATTAAAAAAGCATATTAGTCATAGCATAGATATGTGCGGCAGAACCCTGATTTTTAACAATTTCTGCTATTTAAACTCTCATCATAAACAATCACCTTCATACATGGCCAGAACTGGATCAGGTGGAATTAGCTCATGCCCTGGATGACAGTCATTGGAGGACAGTCAATTTTATGTGGGGGCGGGGCAGGAAAATAGAGACAAAAATAGCTATTCTTTATTGTAGCTTTAAATGTAGAGGGAGAGGGAGCAGCAAAATCTTGTTTGCACCCCTGACAAAAAGCATAGTTGCTACCCTGTCTTTATCTCCAGTCGGAAAAATTTGGAAAGTAAAGTGTTGCAGACTCACAAATGCAACCTATACAACAGCGCAGACTATATACCAAAGTCTTTGACTTTTTTTTTTCTTTCTGGCTATACTCATGAAATAACGGTATGTTTAATATGACAGTGCTACCTTAGTACTCTCTTTCTCTCATCCATTATTTTCCGTATAAATTTTGACTTATAGTGTTGGAATCGTTACAAGCACATGACACATCCAGTGAGTGATTAAAGTCCTCAGATGGTATTTATTTAAATAATTTATTTAAATAAGACCAGTTAAATTTGATGAGTTCTGAAATGGTAGAGCATTGATTGAAGTCTGACTATACTAGATGATACAGTATTATATAATGGAAGAATAATTTCGTATTTTGTTGTGGTGAAAGAGAGTATCAATCACTAGTATAGAAGCGTCTTCAAAGGTGAAATAAGAAATTTAAAAAAACAGTCCTTCAAAATTGATAATTTTGTTCCTTTGAATCCATATCAAACAAAATAGTCTTGGTCTTACATATTTGTCTAATGAAGCTTTGCCTGAAGGGAAATGTTTCAAGTATTCATGTGTTCTATGGGCCTAAGCAGGAGAGCATCTCTATGAAGCAAGACCTGTCAGAATTATAAGGAAACATTTCATTATTTAGCATTTCATTTCAGAAATACATTTTTTTCATGGATAATATTTTTCTTTACATCTTGTTTTGGTTTTTTTTTTTCTTTTTTTTCTTCTTCTCTGGTCGATATGTTACTTTTATTCTGTAATGAATGCTTCTTTGTTCTGATTAGCTTGCAGTGAGATGGAAACACATATCAGAAAAGAAACAATTAAAGAGCTCCCAAGTCACAATTTTGGTATGAAATTTTTATCATCCATCTCATTCAAATATTTGTGTATGAAACCCGCCACTACTACTCATTCCTTACTACTGCTACTTAACTGTACCTTTAGGGTTAAGTAATAGTACCTACAAAATTGTTTAGAAAATGAATAGTCAAATGTTTTCATGATCAATAGACTAACATAATCATTAAGGTTTTTTTTTTTGTCTAATTGCATTTATGCATTTTGGTAACAGAAGGTGCTGGTTAGATCAATCAATCGTTATAGTTTCGTTTACATTGGCAAGATTGTCATGCAAAGGTGTTTTTTTCTTAATATTGAACCCACTTGACAATGACGGTACAAAAAAATGTACTACCATTGTTTTTATGGGGAGGGAGAATGTTGTCTTCTAATTCCAGATATGACTTCAGTGAAGTGAAAAAACCTTCTAACATTCTCCTTCATGAAACTAATAATAATAGAACCTCATTGCAACAGACAAGGGACCTTTTTTGTGAAGGTCTGTTTTATAAAAAATTATTCTAACAGGGGTGTAATGCAACAAGGTGTGCATTAATGAAAGTAAAGTAGAAAGGTATAAGAATAGTTTATTATACATCATATAAAAAACAGCCTTCAACACTGTATGTAGGTATAGACAATGTTAATTCTCATTTTAATGGCGGACAAGCGGTATGAGTCATGCAGCATTATAAGAGATTCTACTGTACTTAGATTTTGATTCATCTCATTTAATGTTTTCCAAGTTTTTAATTTTCCTGTATCACTGTATTCTGCGTATTAATGAATTTTCATTGCAATTTGTAGATGCAGTAAATATAAGAAAAGACCCGATGTGCTCAGCAAGGAAAGAAAAGAAATATTCCATTGAAGTCCTCAAATTAAACAAAGAATCAAATAGAAACCTCCGGCGTCGTTTAACGCACGATGATGTTGAGCATATTGCAGAAGTAAGTCAATATTTTTATATCTCATCTACTTTATATTTTTTTTTTATTTGATTAATCGTCTCGTCAAAATATAAAAAAATACTTTTTTAATTTGTAATCAACATATTCCCCCCCTCTGAGATGTAATTCATGTATGATGAAAATAAATTTTACAATTAAACTGGCAGTGACAAAAAAAAATTTGAAAAAAGGGAAGTTACTTGGGTGGGTTATTATTTATCTCAATGTGCGCATTAAACTACATATTAATAGAATTAATAATATAATCATAATTATTACATATCAATGGAAACCATCTTAAAATTTCAAATATACTCTATCTAATCACAAGTATTCTGGCACTTTAATGTTTCAAGTTACAATCAGAAATTCATAACGGGGGGGGGGGGGGGGGGGCTCCACTTTTCTCTGTGATCGAAAATTACATTTTTTTAAAAGAAAGTCATTCTGGCAAAAGAGCTTGAAATAGTTCTGGCAGTTTTGATTTTGACGATTGTGGCTTGGCTTGGAGTGCAGGCGTTCCAGTTTATCCCATACAGAATCTGATTTAGACCAGGACTTAGAGCAGCTGCATATGCCCACTGCCATAAATTGCACACTCAATCATTGGAACCCTCAGTTTCTTTCCACGTGACACATTATCATGAATGTCATTCGAACTCACATTATACAGGTAAACATGTTGATTTTTTTTTATTTCATTCAGTCTTAGAATTATGTTTGTCCACTATTTATGATGTGTTTGAAACTTGAAACACTTCATCCATGTTTGTAAACCTCAATGGTACAAAGATTTGATTTAAATAAATTGATGGTGTTGCTTTGTAAATTTTTTGCACTTCGAGGGAGGGGAATAAATGTTTAATCTCCCACAGCCACTATAGACCAACCATTCATGAACATTCGCTGAGGAATTTTGCAGAGTTTTCAACAGCGCTGCCTTTGCCTGTTTATAAATGGTCATACAGAGCTACAATTATGTGTGTGAAGGTGGGCTCTCAATTCACGCTCCTTGAGCATAGATTAGTCTTTTTTTGTGATGAAAACTATCCTCCCTAAGAAAATCCTGTGGGCTACTGCAGAGCTGCATTAAATGCTGCTTAGTCTTTGTGATATCATTTGCCAAAATATTTACTTATTTCAAGTAATTAAGTTTTTCTCAGCACAGCCATTATATCCTCTCGGACTTCTGAATGTTTTAACTGATTAAAAATGGAAAGATATATATGGAAAGAGGAAATACTACATGGCGGGGTTTAATAAATTTCTTTTGATTCAAAGTATTTTTTGATGGTAATCACTCAAACTTCTCCAAAAGAATTTTTTTGTGTTTCCCTCTCTCCCTCCCTCTTTTTAATCCACCAGTGTGTGCATCTCCCCCAAAGTAAATCCTAGGTGTGTCTCCTGATATGGCAAAGTGGCACCACCAAAACATGTTTGAACAATTTTTATTATTCACAGTGGATCACAGACAACAAAAAAAATTTATTTTTGCTATAATTTTTATGGTTTCACTACTGTGAGTCATTTTTTATGCCCATTTGGTATTATTCATTCACTCATTTTCAAAGAGGTCTCTTCACGTTCTCCTAAAGTCATTCTTCCACTTTTTCGAGGCTTAGTTCGTCCTGGACTGGAGTATGCTGTAATGTTTTGGAGACCATACTTACAGAGGGACATAGACTTGGTTGAAGGGGTGCAGAGAAGAGCTACGTGTGTCCTTATTGGCACACAGGGCTTGGGTTATGAAGAGAGACTTCATTTTTTGAATATGTTTACATTGGATGAACACAGGTGTCAAGGGGATATGATCGAAGTGTTCAAAATTTTCAATGGGATGGATAGGATGGACCATGAACTTTTAGTACACCGCCAATCGACTGCTTTTACAAGGGGACACCAGTATCAATTAGTGAGGGACAATGCAAGGCTATGGTGTCGCAGGGAATTTTTCTCTAATAGGCTTGTTAATAAATGGAATAGCTTACCCCCGGAGGTAGTAAATTGTAACACAATTGACACGTTTAAAAAGAAATATGATAAACATGTTGGGGTAATCGAGAAGCTATCCATACTTAAGACAACCCTAGGAATAAGACAACCATAAGTATTCTTTACGGGCATTGTATAATATTTTATCATGTGTATATATTGTTTACAATTTTTTGTTAATTGCATTTTTAATTGGGTTGCTATATTTTTGAAATATATGGCATCGATATTTTTATGGGTATCTTTTTCTCAGCCACCTCGTTGGGCATTTTGCCTGTTGTGGCGTTGTATTTGTATTTGTATTATTAATTTGAAGGTGTATTTTCAAAATTTTCTTTTAATTTGCTCTCCTTTCTTTACGAAGGTGATGTTGCATTCAAAATTAGAAATTCGAGACTTGTATGCTCCATTAGATGTTAAGAAACAAATAGCTAGGGTAGTTCGCGAGAGATTATTGGAAGAAGAGAGGGAGGTTGGAACAGCCAACAAGTTATTTCACGTAAGTTTTTCCAAACTATAATTTTGTGATTTGCTTTTTTAGCTGTCATTGGTGCATCTCACTTTGAATATTGTTTCAAGAGTTTTTGATATAAACGTTAATTTCTCTGGTCATCAAATTTGAAGGAACATTTCCTTCCAGGGCCGCAACTAAGGGAGAGCAGGTGGGTCTGGTGCCCTTGGCGGTAGACCCGAGGGGGCACAAATTTCATTCTGAAACCTCTCCTTCAACATTACAAGGGGGCGTCAAAATGGACGCTTGCCCCAGGTGACGAAACATCTAGGTTGTGGCCCTGTTTCCTGCTATCAGTATCTCAGAGAGGATGATCCAGTATTGTGAATATTTCTTTGTGAAATTGCTTGTAGCATCTATATAGAAAATTATTTCCCATGAATGGAACCATTTCTTCTAAACAGTGATCAGTGTTCTATCCATATAAAAAGCTACATCGCATGACATTCCACTTCTGTCAACCTTTGTATCTTTTCTTTTGAGTTTTGCCGATAATGAATGGCTTCTCGCAGCTGCAAACTACTTGGAGTTTATGATTATGGAAAGTGGAAGCTATTGCTAAAACAAAAATTATTGCTCTAGGTCTAAATGAGATGTCATCTGGTGTTGCAAACTTTCCTACTGCTTCTCTTTGCATGAGCTTAATGGCTGGGATACACAATTGTAAGAGGAAAATGTAACTGTCATGAGAATTGACAGGTTCTGGTTTCAAACAATTTTTATTTAAAAGAACGTGTAAGAATCAAATTGTGTATTATGAGTTGTGCTGAAGCAGTGAATTGAAATAGGAGTAAAGCTGTTCATATTCAATGCTGTTTCATATCGTTTCTCCTATTCAAATGCATTCATTTCAAATCCAAATAAAATACTACTTGAATTTTTTAACCGGTCATCTGAATATTTTCTCATTGTTTTTAGTTTTTTGTGTAAATTGCTTTTATTTTGGGTTACTGTAGGCTTATTCTAGAGATATGGGTATTCTTTTTGTTGTTTTTTTTGTTACCTGGTTTGGTATTTTACCTGTTGAGGCCCTGTAATTTGTATTTAAATTCTTGAAGCCGAACATGTGGTGGGTTTTCCTTCTTTGTTCTTTGAAAATTTAACTTCTACAAATTTGTTCTTAAACAGAATTTTTCTTCATGAATACATCTAAATTGCATTTCGATATGACCCTCAGCTCTACATGAAACATTCATTGTTATCCTCCTCACCCTGAGGATGAATATATTCTGACAATGCCTATAAACGATGTCAAATAGACAAAAAATCTGCTTGCCGGCTATCACCATTGAAGCAATCAGCCATGACACAAATGCTCATTATGCCCAGGTGACTGGTTAAAATTTAATCAATAAATGAAAAAAAATTAATTTCTGAACTTTATTCCAACAGATCTTGACAACCATAAAAGACTCCTGGATGAAGTTTCAGCATATGTGTGATTTATGGCATGATGCCATCAAGAAGATCCATGGAAATTATGGATCAGAGGTTCTGATATACTTCACGTTTCTGCGCTACTTAGTCTTGATGAACATCCTCAGTATTGTCATTGTTTTGCTGTTCATTGTGGGCCCCGAATTATGGAACTTTCATCATGATGACAGAGACCACATAGACCCTGAAGGTCATAGAAAGCCTGGCAATGTTTCATTTGGACTAAAAGATCTATTGTCAGGCTCTGTAAGTAACAAAAACCATGTGCTTTACTCTCTTCTTTTTTTTTCGGTTAAAATTTTCAAAAGTAAGCATGTCCGATCGGGTAGGGCCTCAGAAAAATCTCTCTTGTCCAGGGCCCAATATGCTCTTAAGACGGCACTGTATATAGATGGACAATTGTGATTCCATTCACAAAATTTTTTGACCTGTGATTTTTTCTATGAAGAGTTTCCCTGTTAAGAATAATTTTGAATCAGATAGAAGCATATTCTGTTTGTCAAAAGATCTGTTATTTTTGAATGTGCAATGCAGTTGTTCAAAATGAGGAAAACTCTCCCCTTCACACTTAGAATATTTTGATCTAGCTTTCTCAACCAATGTCAAAAAATTTTATGTAAACATATATACAGTGGAACCTGTACAACATGGAACATCATTAGACCAAAATTATATCCCATTTTAGACAGTTTTCTGTTTTATAAAGGTGCATATCATGGCATTAATCATTATATCGTTTAATTACATTCAAGACAAGTTTCCCGTCTCATGCAGGTTTCACCCACACACGCATCTTTGATAATGGAGGTCCCTCTATCTCTGCTCATCGCCAAGTTAAGGAAGGGTTCCCCCATTTAATTGAGTATCATGCCAATCATAGGAATAATAAATGCCCAGTTATTGACACGTCAAGTTATGGTGGTTATACTGCATTATCCCCAGCCAATTAGGTGTGGTGGCAGGGTTGGTAAAAAAACCGTTTTTTTTTAAAAAAACCAAAAAACCAGGTTTTTTTTGGTTTAAACCGGTTTTTTGTTTTAAATAGTATTAACATTAAAAACAATGAAATTTCTGAAAAATCATTCAAACTTCTAATAATTAACTAAAATAAAATGGTTATTAATGTAATTAACACTATTCCCATACTAATTAATCAATAAATATTTCTTACATTTTAACAAAAACCAACTTTTGCAATTTAATTATTTTTTGCTTAACTCAATGGATTACTGTGTGTTTGAAAATTCTTTCAATGTTATTATTAATCATATAGGTTTTTCTCCAGTTACTTTTAGTATGCTTAATTATGAAGCTATTTTGCAAAATTAGAAATAAAAATTAGGTGAATATAATTTATTTAATGAAGCATAAATAATGCAGATTAATTAGCAATGATTTACAATATACAGAGTGATTATAACTAAGGTTCTGATTTCAAAACACTGTAAAAAAAGAACGATTGTCAAAATGACTTGAAAATGGACATGAATATTCCTGAAAAAATGCAATTTTATTTGGTAAAGGGGAAAAAAATACTTAAAAATGTAAAATTAATGACATCATCCAACATGTGGGAAATTTGCTCGCAGAATGGAAACGATAGCCAGTCATGGCAAAATGATACCTTAATTATAGCATTTCACGATTTCATAATTCATGGAAACATTACAAAAAACGAAGTAATTAAACAAATAACTACAACTTACTTAAGAAATGTTAAATATGTTGTCGAACCTGAGGTTGAAGACACAAAAATTGTTGTTCAACAACAGAATCCGAGTATGCCATGGTCATGATGTGGATGTGCTTGCAATTCAGCTTTATTAAACCAAACGTCTCCCCCCCCCCTCCAATTAATATTCCTGAGGAACTTCGAACATATAGAAAATGTGCTGGAGATTGCAATTCACCGAAGTTTGCAATCTGACCACTGTTTATAACATTTAGAGCTACAGCCACAGCCAGAAGTTGCAAGGGTTAAGGTGCATCCTGTCAAAATCGGTCTTCAGCAGCTGCTTTGCTGGTATAGCAGTGTGCATCTTGATAGTTCTATCCACACACTGATGCTGTGGAAGTGCCAAAATGATGTGGTTGCACAAAATAGATTATACTGCTGGCCAAGTACAGCATCATCTACTTGCACATTTTGCACTTTTTTCGCTTTTGCAAAATTAACTTCCATTGCTTCAGGAGTATCCATGTAAATTTTAAAGTCATTCTGATCAGTACTTATTGTATAGTTTTGGAATCAAAACTTAAATTATAATCACCCTGTATATAGCTGATTATTTTTCAGAAATCTGTTACTACTATACAGTAGAACCTTGATTAACTAGGCTTAACAGTGTGTGTGTGTGAAAATATAAAAAAAAACAACTGTTGAATATTAAGACTGGGAGATATACAGTAGGAGATGTGCTACTTCTTATGGGAAAGAAAATGAAAATGTATGTGAGGTAATGTAACTAGAGTACACTGGTCTTTGTCCTGTAGGGACAGCTGGTGTCTTTATTGGATTATAGGACCACCTGCCCCTAGCATGATGGTGTCACTACTGTTGCTGCTTCTTTGTGAAGGGAAAAATAAACCCTGTGAGATAATACACCACTACATTTAGATGTGTGATGCAATCCTTATTCATGAATTTGCTAAAGATAGAGCATCAGAACGTAGCCAAAGGTTAGAAAATGTTGTAAGAATGAGAAATTTTGGCTTTTGTATATAACTTTAAGGTATCTGACTACCTTCCTTGTCACTTTTCTTTAAAATGGTTCTGGAGTGAACTTTAAATATATTTTGTGGTAGAAAGTGTCTCGAAATTGTGAAAACAGTGACAAATTTTGGTCTATTATATTTTCTATGAAAAAGTCGTTTTTATGTCAAATTTTAGGCAAAATTCATGTAATATTCGAAACACGATTGCAAAAAATTTTAATGAAACGCTTTGTGATTTTCACAGTGCATTTAGCTAGTAATGTTGCAGGTTATGAACCAAAATTTAAAGGATTGCATGATATGTTCATAAGTTACACCAAAATATGTTTTAGTACGTGTGAATTTTTTGAAATTTCATTCTACATTTTGTCTATAAAACACTGTAATTCAAAAAATATATGTGATAGATAGACCTTAGATTTTGGTTCAGAACCTCAAAAATATATAGCAAAATATCATGCAATTTCGTAAGGATGCAATGCATCAATTTTTACAAATCATGTCACAAAGTCAAGTAAAATGTCAAAAATAGCATTCTTCGTAAAACACGTTTAAAGACTTTATTTTTAAAGACACGTTTAATGGCATATTACTTTTATGTAAAACACAACACTAAAGTGAACGTAACTTTGATTCTAAGCATCATATAAACAAAACAAGGCCCGTTTTGGAATCACAACAAATAGGGCTTTTATAAAAAATAAAAAAATGAAAATCCATATTTTCTTCCAAAATGACGTTTTCAACGTAGTCAGATACTTTAAATAACTAAGATACCTCATATGAAAAATATATATATATTCTGGCCACTTTTATGAGACTTTTTGAAAAAAACCACTTATAAAATCTTTTGTCATTTAAAGATATACCATCAGAATGTACCCCAAGGATATAAAATGTGGTAAAAATGAAACATCTTGGCTAATAATGAACCAATACGATATTTTTCAACGAAAAAAATTATATTTAGTCAACTTTTATTTGATTTTTTGAAAAAAATCAAACTGGTTTTTTTAAAAAAACCACTTGGTTTAAACCAAACAACCCTGTGTGGTGGTAATGGATAAAAGGGGAGTTGTTGTTTCGTTAGTAAGAAGGAACATGCTATTGTTTAAGAAGCAATTAATGGGACTCTGCCAAAGCATCCATTTTTATTAATTTTCCAAACTGGAGTCTAGCCGGTTTGGTTTTAGTGGATCGAGTTCACTCCCTCTGACTGGGTTAAAATGATGATAAAAAAACTAGACATTGTGTGGAAGATATTCATTCATACAGTAATGCTGTATGTATGCAGTCAAACTCTGCTTAACGCCATAAATTTTCAGTGCACAAATCTTTTATATAAGGATTATAATGTAAAAACCTGTTTTAGCGCCAACTCGTTATAACACCAACTATTGTTTGGATGTATACAAAGTTCATTTTTCAATGAAATTTCCACATTTCTTCTCTTTTTTTTTTTTCGAAAAGGAGTTGAAGATTTATCTTTTTCACTCCACTGTTATTATCAGTCAAAATGACAACAGTTTAGTTAGCAAATGACTTATAAAGAAAAAATAATGGTGTGGTCGAAAAAGAGGAGGGGGGTCCCGAAAGCACATTTCTCATGAATACCTGAATGTGAAGTATAGGGATAGATTTGTATAGAGAATGTATACACACACAGACAGAAAGAAAATCAATTTTATATACATTGAAACTCATGTATAACGATAAAAAAAACCTGATAGGAAATAGCGCAAATGTTCATACTGTCTGCAACAATATTTTTCTAGGTTCCTACAGTATCGTTATAGATAGGTTTTACGTATGGATATACTGGTTCCCATGAGTTTAGCAAATGGAAAGTTTTTAATAATTAGATTAAATATAGTTCAAAAAACAGGAAATCCAGAGAGTGTGTGTGTGTGTCATTCAAAGGCAAGCAGCATCAATAAAAGTTATGCAAGAGAGTGGAGCTGGCAGCACTTTCTGCAAACATGATTAAGTGTGAAAAGCGGCTGTTTATCTGTGTCTCTAAGTTATGTGCTGCGATTGATAACTGTCTCCTGTTTCTCCCCTCTTTCCATCCTGACTTTCTTAACTCACCCTTTATATATTTTTTCCTGCTCATCTTTTTATTGACTTCATAAATTTCATTTGGAATGAAAACATAAATGGTTATGGTGAGATGATTTTTTTACAGGGTAGCCTCGAAAACACCTTGTTGTATTATAGCAGTTATTATAATGGTTCATTTCCTGGATACTTTGGGATTAAAACGCTGTATGATTTTCCTGTGAGCTACATGTTGGCGAATATAGCACTTTTCATAGTAAATCTCATTTTCATCTCTTGCAGGCAAGTATTTTTTTTGTCTACATTCGATATTCTGCTTATGAAAAATATTATGTGAAATTTTTAGAATACCGAACCTATGTTCATCCTATAACATTCTATACAGTTGCCTGAAGCCAACTGCCTGGATATTAGTTTTCCTATGCTTGATATAACTTCTCAAATCAACTTGTAACTCTGGGTCCTTGGGCACTGCCTTGGTTGCCTCTGCTTAGTTACAGCCTGCTTGTTAATAATTCATTCTGGAACTTACAAAGATTGCAGATATTAAGAAGTACCAAGCTAATTTTGTTATAATATGTGGAAAGAATAATGGCGCCAGCAAAGCTGGCAAGATATTTTCACGTAAATCAGGAAGAATGCAGCGAGAACCATGAAGCAGGTGTTGATTTCTGAAACAGTTGAGTACCAAGGTATGAATACAAAAGAAATCAAACTTTCTTCCCTAAAAAAATATTAATATCACTTACACTCATGACAACGGAAATAACAAAGTTAAATGTTTGTCTGGTAACAAATTTCAAACAATCTCTAGCTGTTAGGTGGTAAATAAGCAAACAATTATGTAAAGACAATTGTGAACCCTCATACACAGAGGGTTCTTGGCATAGCTTAGAACCCTCTGTGTATGAGGATCTTCTTATGTCCTTGAATAGCAATTAACATCAATTGTGTCAGACTTGTAGGGGGTTGCCCATGATGTTAAAAATGGCACTGGGAAATTGTTGGTCAACACTTCATGACAACAACACTTCGTATCGCACAGCCAGTGCCATAACTAGGCAGGTGCACTGCACAGAGCCCACTTGGAAGGAGAGCCCAGAATGGGCCTAAATGAGTCTTTCTCTGTGTCCAAGAATGGGTCAGAAGGGGCCTAAATGCTAATTCTTGCTCGGGAATGGTTAGTTACAGTCCTGCACACAGCAACCATCTATCTCTCCACTCTGACTCATAGGCGGAAATAGACTTGGAAGTCTCTGGGGGCACTGTCATTATTGCTGGGGGGCACGATGATGATGATGTCAATTCATATATACATTAGATCAGTCGACTCCACCTTTGACGCCCCCCCATCCCCCTATTCTCAGCCCATGCTCTGACTACTGACATAACCCAGCATATATTTCACCGAAAACAAGGTGATGCATTCCCCCCCCCCACCCACTTCCTATTTGCCTTTGAAACTTGAAGCAAACCTCACAGATTCAGTGTCATGAACATTTTGATGGATAACTTCTTGATGAAATTGTTAAACTCTCACTCGAGTTATTAGTAGAAACGAGTGTCAACTGTGGTTGAGATGAATACAGACTTTTTTCAAAAACTTTTTAAATATATTTAATGAACCCAAGTTTGTCTAATTTCTATCATATATTTTCATCATATATTATTGGTAAACGCTGTATTGCTGTATCAAAGTGTATCAATAGACATTGAGTTGTGGTTTCTTTTTTTGCATTTTGACAGTTTATGTATGCAGTTTCGTCATGCTAGTACGATCAGCTCCTATTCAAGCAATCCTTTCTGCAATGAAGTCTTCAATTCTTGGGATTTTAGTACATTAACACAAAAAGCTGCATTAAGAAAGCAGCAGAATGTATGTGTGTCCATGAAGGTAACTAGGTTATGTTTATGATTTTTAGTGATTACTTTATGACCTATTGCCACTACTTTTTGTTAAATGAAAAAAAAAATTATGTCAAGGCAATCGCATTCGAAAGTAACCTGAATTCTATTGAAATATTAAAAAATGAAAATATATCATTCGTGTGTATTGCATGGCAGAACACTCAAAGATAGACAGACAATATATATTCATGTTATTTATTCATTCTATCTAGTACTTATCTTTCCTGACTGATTGACACAAAACTTGAATTTATAATTGCTAGCCATTTTCTTTCCCCCCATAGTATAAATCCTTTTGACTAACAGCAGTTTTATTTTTCTTTGAGTCTTGTGGACTCCCTATGGAAATTATAATATAATTATAATTTCCATAGGGAGAATATAATTTATAATTATAGGAATTTCCATTCCTATAATTATAAATCAGACTATAGGTTTATTATTGAGAAACTGTATATATACAGAAGTCTAATGTTTATTTATAAAAATCCTACTTGGTTTGAAATCAAGCAATGCACCCCCCCCCCCCACAAACACACGTCTCCATCAAGGTTTCCAATATAATATTATACAACCTATAAAAAAACATTAACCCAAAAGTAATTCACATATTTGGCTCCATTATATTCTAATAACCTGCCAAATGAAATGAAATATGAAAATGAATTAAGAGCTTTCAAAAAACTAATTATCAATTATATTAATATTTTACTACAATAGGAAGGTACTTTTCAGCCCCCAGTATACAGTGTTGTCACACCAAGGCCTCGGTAATATTTGTCTATTTGTATACTTGTTAGTATATGAAAGGGTTTGCCACCACAGAAGTGTATATATGAACATATATATGCCACCATATGAAGTGTTCTTCGCAGGCCCTAATAAAAACAGCCGTTAAGTCTTCAGACAGCCTTGTTGGACTAGGAAGCAATGAGAAAATTTCCAATTCTAATCTGATCTCATTTGTTGGAAGAGTATGAGGTCTTACTTTGAGAGAAGGAAGGATGGGAAAATTGCATAATTTAACTGGATGTTTATATAATCAACAAACTTCCATCATTAACTTTGTATTTATAATTTTGAACTTTTTAAATCATGCCAAGACCCATAGATATAAACCTGCTTAAACAATAATTTTTTTTCTCTGTATGTTTGCTTATCCTACACAACAAAAAATAAAGAATTCTAGCTTTAATTTTTTTTTTCTCCAGGGACTTCTGCATAAGGAAAAAGCCAGAGAAAGTTTCAGAGATGGATACACTAATCTAGAGATCATTCAAGTGGTAGTCATGTATACTTTGATGCTGAGCCTGAGCGTCTTCATTTTATGCATCCTCTATGATCAACTGAGCCGTTTTGTCATTCTGGTAGTCGTTATTATTCATTTTATCATCTTATCTATAAAAGAAAACAATTAATGTTGTAGGGAAGTGGTTTTCTTTATTTTCAGAAATTTTCCTTCATAAAAATCTGGTTTTTCACTTTTTCTGTTGCCACTAGAGTATATGATTCTGTACCAAAATAATTGTTGCTCGGTGCTTGCTTTTCCCATCTGTCAGTGATTATTGGTGTGAAGCAGGGGAGAGGGAAGTCTAGAGATACATCAGGGAGGGCCAGACTCCTAGATGTATAGAATTGCTTCGATTGCTGATCAAGTCAAGATGCCGAAGACTATGTTCAAGTACCATAATTCCTTGCATACAGTGTGTAGTGGCATATAATCCACCGATGCCAATTTTGCTACTTTGAGGAAAAATTATTGTTTTGTAGTTTGCAGAGGCATATCATCCACATATGAAAATTTCATCTCGAATAATGAAATCTTAAAGAATGGAAGGGAATATTGGTCATGCTTTTTTTCACAAAATGTTGGTTTTTTTTTTTTTACTCTCATCTATAAATCCTCTTTAAATCTTTGAAAAATTATTTTCTACAATTCTTTCAATATTTATTCCTATTCAAACCTTGCAGGGAAAAAAACTGCAGATACGATACAGCAGAATCTGTATAAAGAATTCTGATGGTTTTTTTATTATAACATCTGCAAATTATATGATGGAAAATTTGGTAACATTTTACTCCTTTTGAAAACGACCCCTCCTTTAACCTGCCAAAATGTCAGTGTATTTAAACTTTCATTCGATTTTTCTGTTGGATTTATCATTTAACAACTTAATCAGAACAGGGTCTGGCATAACTCGCGCCTAATAGTAACTTACCTTAGGACTTGTGTGTAAATAGTAACCTACCTCAACTTGAAATCATATGACATGTCATACGTCTTTTTGATTGTCATTTTGAAGAAAATTAAAACACAATGGACCAGCAATTTCCTTGGCTATTTATACATTCTCTCATGGTGCTCCTTCATTCATGCCCTCTGGTGATGCCTCGTGCTTGTTTTTTGCACTTAGGGATCGTTGTTACCAAAGAGGAGTTTGATGGAGATGGCCCATTTTATTCTCATATTCTCTTTTTCCTTGAGTTGGTGATTAGGGAGGCTTATATCAGTCTTTTTATGTTTGGGTAGGTTACTTGATGGTTTTCAGTATTATATCGAAAAGCGGCTCTCAAACACGATTGATTTGATTGCAATTTGCTTGTATACTTTTTCAAGAACTTTCAGTGTAAATTATTTACAGCGCTGATGTCTATACATCCGGCATTTTTCAGTTGATGAATTTTTAGACAAATATTTAAGTAATTTTCTCATTTACAGGAGGAAATCGGACTATTTCACAAACTCTCAATAGCTATTTATGCCTCATTTTCAGTTCTGACTTTACACTATTTGGTCACATTCCTCACTAGGAACGAAGAGTTTCTGTCAGATAGGATCAAGATTTACTTCATTGCTTTCAGGTATGCAAAGCTTTGACTATTTCAAATTGATCAACAGATAGTGGTTTTCCCACCCTCTCAATTCAAATCAATTCATTTCATATGTAAAAAAAAAATAAAATGAATTTATGAGGAACATATTTACTATCTAGAGGGCAATAATTTCTCCTAAATGCAAAAATAAGAGTGCATCGTCTATTAAAATGAGTAATTTAAATAATGCTTTAAATGCTGTTTTTTTTATATAAAATATAGCATACACAAATAATATATAAAATAAGACAGTAGAACAAAACAAAAGAAAACTTGCGCTCTGCAGCTCTTAGAGACCCAATCAGTCCGTCCCAGAGCTTAATAAATTTTTTCTATAATCACTATGTATGAAGGCATATTCTATGTTTCCAGTAGTAATGAATTATACAGAATGATTCACTACCAGTGGGATAAACTTGCAGGAGAGGTAGGGAGTACAAAGACGATTCAGAATCACATAGCATTGCAGGGTATGAAATAGCTTTTTCATGCGGTAGAGGGTGTTGTATAGGAGTTCAATTGCATAACCATCCCACTGGAAACCAGCATTTGAGAACCAGACACTGAGTGAGTAGGATGGACGAATATTCAAAGGTTGAATTGGTCGACATGCACTTCCCGTATGGAATTGCAGACTGTAACAGGTGTTCAACTCTGCACTTGTACCAGGAACGTTTCCCAAACAGGCATGCTCCTCATCATATGATCTTTGCACGTCTGCACAGACAGTTATGTGAGAATGGTTGTTTCAAGAGAGCTACCATGAATCGACAGCAATCAATGAGGATGCCAGACAGTGAGGAGAATGTCCTACATCTTGCAAAAAGAAATCCAACTACAAGTACTCAAGCGATAGCCCAACGATTGGGTATTTCCCAACTCCCCATATGGAAGATACTGTCAGCAAACCAAATAAGTCCATACCATTTGCAGCATGTCCAAGTAGTGATGCATGAGGATTATCAACACCGGAGGCATTTTGCTACTTGGTTTCTTCAACAGAGTGCAAGCAGACCCTACATTTTCGCATCTGTTTTGTTCACAGATGAGGCAAGTTTTACAAAAGAGGCAACCTTCAATCCACATAATTACCATTTGTGTTCTTTGGAGAACCCCATAGTACGTGAACACGTGCACTTCAAAGCTGTTCCTCTGTAAATGTTTGGGCCGGCATTGTCAGAGAACACCTAATTGGACCTTACCTCCTTCCCCCTTGTCTGGACGGTAAGGAATACTTCATCTTCTGGCAGCAAGTTGTAACATCATCCATGTTACCAAATGTTGAAAGGTCTCTAAATATATATGTATTTTTCAAATAATTCTTAAAATAATGCTGAAATACATTAAAAAAAAACTACTTTGTCCGATTTTTGGCAATCGATCGCGATGGTTATTCTGCAATTGCGGCTGATTGGTCGATCAGTGTTTCCAATTGGCAATATTTTCTTATGTAGAAATATGCAAATGAATTTAATGTCATATTTCATTTTGAGATGGAAAGTTACGGTGGGTCAGCTGTGCTTAGAGGATTGTCCATGATCCGAGATATAAATATTGTTTGCGATCGAAGTCATACGTGACTGCTATTTCCATTATCTGTCTATAATCATGACTTGAGTTTAACATAGCATTTGACCTTTTGGTCGTTAAAGCTTGAGGATTAAAATGAAATAATAAATTAGTTTGCATCTTGGTGCACTAATCTCCAGTGGAGGTCCAGTCTTGCCATACTTACAATGATTCTTCCTCCGGTCTATCTCATTACTGTCTTCATCACTTGGGCCATTTTAAAGTTGTTTCTGTGCTCATGTTTCTCACTGGGGAAAAAACAACCGTCCTGACTTGAGCTGGATATCGTGCTTAGATTCTTGGAGGTATTTGTTGGAATGGAGGATCATCTGATGAACCAACTACGAACTGAACGTACTGATTTGAATATGCTGCTAAAATCGATAACTTAGGGAGACTTCATGTTGGTGAGATAGTTCATTGTTACTTTTATGGGCAATGAGTGAGCTGTTTTGTGATTCATAGTTTATGATCATTTTTTCATGTTTGAAATGTAAACAAAAGAAGGAAAGGGAAATTTAATGGTTAAAAATAAATATTTTTTCTTCTGGCTGAAAATATTGTTTGTTTTGTTTTTTTTCAATTGATTGTCTGTGGATCATAAAAAGAATTCGGGAATTAAACTTATTGATTGGTTGCAAAGTCCTGCCTGACCTTATCGAAGAAGTACATGTTCCTCAGTTGTTGCACCACTCAATGTAGTTCCAGCATGATGAAGCTCCCGCCCATTACACCAATGATGTCCAGTAACACCTAAATGTTACGTTTCGACATTATTGGATCAGTCGTGTAGTCCCGTTCATTGTCCTACTAGATCGTCAGACTTATCATGCCTGGACTTCTTCTGCTGGGGTTATATCAAGTTATTAGTGTACGAGATCCCCTGTTGAATCAGTTGAAAACCTAATTGCTCACATCTATGCAGCTGCCGGGGAGATCCGAGACTTGCCAGGAATCTAATAGAATGTTAGGGATTCTATGTGGTGCCAATGCAAAACCTGTGTGAGTGCTCGTGGTTGAAATTTCGAAAACCTTCTGTAGCATGTATGCATTTTTCCAATGCGTAAAACTCGTCATTAAAATGCTTTATATTATGCTAACATGTTTCTGTTCTTATCTTATTTGCTTCTTCTGACCCTAGCTCATGTGGAAGTAATTTCTGACTCTGCAATGCTATGTGATTCCGATTCGGTTTTGTGCCCCCCTACCTCTCCTGCAAGTTTGTCGCACTGGTAGTGAATCACCTTGTATAATTTCCGCTCTAAATAGTAAAAATTATTTTGAAAAATTTCTTTCCTAAAAGTAGGAATACAGTAGACTATATGATTTTTCTTGTGGCTACATTCTCTTAAATTGCATAAGCTTTTCTTGGTGTTTAAGAAAAGTATAATACGGAAAAGAATATCTTATGATGCAAAGGAATTTTTTTGATGTTTGCTTTAACGTTCTATCCGAGATTTTAATAAGTTCTTTTTATTCTTTGCACTAGAACACTTGCATTTAGGCTAGGGATGCTTGTTATCCTGCTGTACTTCTGGCTTCCCGGAGCTCATGTTGGAGAGACAACTAAAGGAAAAATAGTATGTATAGTATGTGGTGAAAAGAATTTTTTTGTATTACACAGGGCTCCCACTGGTCATACTTTTTGGTAAAATGTGGTATGTTTGTCCTACTTTTTTACTAAATCCTATCAGTAAGATTGGTGTAATTGATTTTAATTGAGAAGGAAATCATCGATTTATATTGCCGAACATTATAAATGTTATAAATTGTAATTAATGATTCCGCCAAAGAAAAAATTGTATCGTTTGTAAGGTTATTTGAGGGGTGTGTGTGGACCATTTGGTTAATTATTTTTTCATTTGCTTAGTTTAAGGATTCAACTAGTAGAATAGTCATCAAAAACTTCTGTCTGGATGAAAAAATTAATCTTGTATCTACTACTTCATGGGCTTGGACAGTAACTAACATTCATCATTCAAAATTATGGTGCACATTTTGTGCATAGAAGAAACAATGGTTTGCATTACAAAGCAGTTGGATACATAGGCTTATTATATGTTTGGTGATTCTGATGCTACCCAAATGCATTCAATTGTCTTTTGTATTTTAAGACATGAAGAGGCATAAACATATTTGCAATGCTCAGCAAAGAGCTAGAAATTAAAGTGCTTTATTTGTCAAAAACGATTACACTGGCATTGGACAGTAAAATGTAAAAAATATTAAAAAGTCCCTTTAAAAAAAAGGGTGAAGAACGCAGTAAAGCCATCCAGTTCACTTTATTTACATCAGACCCAGTAATTTACTCATGTTTTACTGTGTTTTTGATGTGGTCTCAAAAAAGCATCATTCTTAAAAACTCATGTTTTCATAATTTGCTGTGTGCGCATTGTCGAAGAGAGTTGACAGACTGGACTGTGGAAAACTGTAAAAAAAATGTAATATATATTGTGAGAGACAGAAAAAATTATGTGTTTTGGCCAAAATTGTTTTTGTAACCAAGTCATTTCTGTCATTTTGCTTTGGCTTCAATCAATCTTTCAGGATACAGAAATAGTGTTGCAGAAAAAAAAAATTCATTAAAAAAATTTTTTGAAATAAAAAAAAAATTTGAGGGACTTTTTTTTATTATGCTATGATTATGGTGCTAAGGGGATTACCCTCCCCGTTCCATTTTTTAGGCCAACTTTTTCTAATCTGAGTGGAAGTCCTGTATTACATTTTTTGAATTCTATGTTTTTCCATGCATTTTTTTTATTGAATTTTATATTCAAGGTGCAATCAGAGTTTCAGAAATGACACAAAAATGCTCTTAACCAAGTTCTCAGCTTATTGATATGGATCGCCTTCAAAGTAGTCTTTTTTGTGACCATGGGCATATGCGAAAAGGAAGGGGGAAGTTGGAGTTAATTCCCCCCCCCCCCATTGAGTCAAGATTATGGTATATTTTTTCGGTAAGAAATGAAAATCGCCTGCCGTAGAGAAAATCCAGCATACGCTACTGCTTGTGACTGGATGCACCCATCAAAGCATTTCTGCTACTTTTTGAAGACCTGCTGGAAAATATTTTTTGGCAGGATGGCCATTTCAATATTTTTGCTGTCCTGAAGTCCTGCTTTGAGAGCTGTTGTTCTATTGTAAGATGCAGTAGAATCTTATTATAACAAACTCCAAGGCACTGTTCTTTGTGAGTGGAATTTGATTCTAGGGAAAAAATTAATTATTTGCATTCTAGGCAATAAAAAGAATGAAGTTAAATTTCAAAACCAACTCAAAACAATTCAAATCAATTGGACGTTGAATTTTTAAAATGTTATCAGCAGGTATTCCCAAGAGATCATTACAATCTGTCCAAAGAATTAGTGTTAGTAGACAATCCATGCCCGAACTGGAATTCGAACCCAGGCCTGCATAGTCAGAAGCTAGCTCCCTAACCACTGAACTGCCAGGTTTGCATAAATACATATCTTCAGATAAGTTTTATTTACTTACATATGTATTTGAGGCAAACAATCCATTTGTAACTTTTCTTAACAAAACATTTTCCACAACTCTTACGCATGCCTCTCTGAAGCACAAAAACTTTTTCCACTCATTTTGTGGAATAATATCTCAGGGTTAGGATACATCCTATATTTTGAAATGTTGCCCCCCCCCCTTTTTCCTTTTCCCGGGAGATTGTAATTAAATTTTAAATATTGTGTTTTTTCTTTTTTTTAATCCTTTTTATGTTGTGAGACTTTCAACATTGCCACCAATTCATTTTATAAACTTTAAACCTGTTTATATGTGGTGTTTAATTTACAGAGTCCACAATAGCACTTCACCAAAAATAAATCATATTTTCCCGACGGATTTCCTGCGATATGTGCTATCAACCATTTGAGGGTGCATATGCGCCTTTGGATTGTATTTCTTTTTGTTTGTCCCATGAATTAGAATCACCCTGTATTCAAATTTTGAAATGACAAATTTTCAAATAGCTTGTATATATTCTGTGTGAATTGAAATATTGTTGGTCTGATTGCTCTCTGTTCAGAGGCTTTTTTTTAATGAAAGACTGGCTTGCCATCACACCCCAATGCTGGAGAAACAACCACAGCTTACCACCACTGTGCTGCCTGTAGTGAAATCGAACCTGAGACTTCAAAATGTGAAGTCATAATGATACGCACATGATTGATCAGTCTGCAGCTACCTCTGATCTAATTGGCTGCTCCATGGGGCCAGAATTCACATTCAAGTTTATATATATCTTTAATCTATCTAAGCATAATTAAACATTTTTATTGATTATAGGCAAACTCTGCATTTTGAATTAGGCTGGAATTACACTAAAAGTTTGATAGAAGTTCATTTATAACACTTGAAAAATACAACCAATAAGCAAGTTGGTTACATTAGCTCAAATGTAACCAATAGGCTTATTGGTTGTTTTTTTTTTTTCAGTTTTGCAAAACTTATATAACGTAATCTCAGCCTTAAACATAATGATTTTCCTTGCAGAATTGCTTTGAAAATTCCGAAGGCAAAGAGATCTACAGGATTTCAGTCGTCAACTTTTTTATTGACACTTTGGGTTTGCTATGCTTCTTTGGTATTCTATGGTTCTTTGTGCAATTGTTTCATCTTCGTAGTGCCCTCAGAGACATCCTCCCAGAATTCAATGTGGCTTTTCACATCACGGATCTTATCTTTTATCAAACATTAATTTGGTAAGTTTCTCGAATTATACTCTCAGATCAAAATGATGAATCTGTGCATTGGCGAACAAACGAGGGAAATGATACAAACAAGTATGGCTTCCCTTAACCCAGTGGTTCTCAAATAGCATACCCCTGCATTAGCCGACATGCCATAAAAATCGGGAGGACACCAGCTTTTTGAATGGTGGAATTTGGTCCATTCGTAGCATACTGGGAAAATTGAGGTTTGATAAGAATCAGAGAATACATTCAAAAGAACAAATATTAATTTATATAAAGCCCTAATAAATAGGTGAATCTGAATAATATAATTTCTTTTAACTCTAATAAATGTGTTTTGCCCAAGAATTCAATAACATTGTTTTTCTGCCTGTGGTCTCTCTATACAAATTTTACCATTTTTCTCCCATTATAGTCTTGACCACTCATTCCTCAAATTTACTGCGCCAGATAAAACTCGTTTAGCTCTCACACAGTAGACCCATGATCCTATACATATGTATCTGTCTCTAAGTCACTCACTTACTAGCACATTTTCTTGGTCCCTTTTTTTGGTCACTCTGTGACCTCATCCCTTTCTCTTTAAGTCACCATTTTTGTGGTTTACTGAGCTGCTTCCTCGCTCCCTGGGTTACTTTTTCAGTCCTTGATTTTGTCCTTCGCTCTCTAGGTCACCCTTTTGTTTGCTTGCATGCTTGCACACTGTTCTGGTCACACACCACATGGTTTCCACACTCTCTAGGTCAGTACTATCACTTACTGATTCAACCTTTCCCCCCCATCTATAGGCAGAGGCTGATTTAAGCATCACTTTCACTGTCTGTGGACTATAGATATTTTACCACGCTTCTTCCATTCTGATCATTTTCTTTATTATCATTATCTTTAATATCATTCATTCCTCAAATCTGCCGCTCCTCCAAACTTGTCACTCTGAACTACTAAGCCCTCCATAAATACACCTTAGATCGTGAGCCTAATACAAAATACAGAAAAAGATACACTGTTATGCACGTTTTTCTGTATGTGTAGAGATTAAAGAAATATGCTGTCGCTTTTTTGAATTACATGTTTTGCTGTGCAATTCTTCAATTTTTTGCTCTGATTTTGCCAATTTTACACACAAGATCATTTGATATAAAATATTTTGCAGCCTGCATACACGTTTTCAGGGCCATAACTAGGGGCAAGCAGGCGAGTCTGGTGCCCCAGACGCTTGAATAGAGGGGGGGGAGTCGAATTCACCCTTCAACTTCTTCTACATTACACAGGGTGCCAAAATGCTTGCTCGACCCAGCGGACAAAGTATCTAGTTGCAGCCCCGCATGTTTCTATAGTCTCTGCCAGTGGTTCTCAAACTTTTGTCACTTGCTGCTCCCTTGCTTTATTCATGATTCATCTGTGGCTTCCTAATATAGTTTAGTAAGTATTTTACATGCATAAAAAAACCACTTCAAAGCATAAATAAGCACACACATCAATATTTTCAGCTCTGCGCAATGCCCATAACGAATGTTGGCAGCGCCCCTAGGAGCCGCAATGCATACTTTGAGAAACACTGTTCTGCACAAACAAATATGCTTAGTATTTCACATTTTTTAATAAATCAAGATTGGTTAGGGCAAAAGCAAACAAAGTTTGAACTATGTGAAGGTAGTTTGTAAAACTGCTAGGATCCTAAAATGCAGAGAACAGACAAGGTTCAAATCAACCAATTCAGTCTACTCTTAGAATCCATGTATTTAAGAATGATTTGGAATCAGTGACTCAAATTTCATGACATTTCAGCTAGTGCGGGGGAATGCAGTATTTGTGTCTCTTTCTTGCCCTAACTGACACATAATTTTTGTGTATGTTTTAATTTTGATGCTTTTTTTTTTCATTTTTAGGGTCGGAACATTTTATGTGCCATTACTGCCAGTCGTTATTCTTCTCATCTTTGTTTTGAACTTCTACATCATGAAACACAGCCTTTCCTGGTGTTACATGCCGTCGAAACAACATTTCAGCTGCAAGGTGTCCAACATTTTCTTCCTGTCATTATTGCTGATATCTTTCATATTTTGCTTGTTCAATGCTGCATACAAGATATTGTTGTAAGTTGATTTTGTGTGTTCATTAAATGATTTTTTCCGTATGCCTTAGTCAAATTTCTAACACAGATGCCTTCTTGCATTTCTTATTTTTAACACAAAGAGGTCTTTTTTTTAACTATATTGCTGCAGCTTTGTTCTAACATTCAACGCTATCACAAATAATGTCTTCACTGTTAATGGCTTTTTGTCTCTTTTCCAAAATGTTCAGTTAACCTTTTCAGTAGTATCTATGAGATATCTTGCCTCCATAAAAACCTCTTATTTCAGCAATGATGAGCCCAAACGTTTTGTAAAGCTGATTTCTCGATGGAAAATTCTTTATTCGTACCTGTTCCCCTCCCTTTTCCCATTGTCAGTTCAAGGTTAGTAAGTGGCAGTGTCGAAGATCCTTCTTTTGCTCAAGTTTTGGAGTGTGTTTGAAATAAAATTTTTTTTATTCCTCCTGTTGTCTAATTCAAGGTAATGAAAGAATACAAATGGAGTTTATATTCTCCAGAAAAAATATTGATTGTCTTTTGAATTGTTCTTGGAACTAAGGGGGGTGAAGATGGCACTTGCACGCAGGGCTGTAACTAGGATTTTTGGGGGTGGCAAACAAGATTTTGCTGCCCTCACCATTATAAAACATGATTTTATAATGGAGTTTTCTTTCCGCCTCTAAATTTTGCTGCCCAGGGCAATATCCTCTTGCCCCCTCCCCCTGGCTCTGCTTGAATATGCTCAAAAGCAGGAGGAAGACTTCTCATAAAAAAAACTAATATGTGGATCAGTAAAATAAATTATACCTTTGATGGGGTTAAAGTGATCTTGATTATATGACTTGACCTCCACATTTGTGCATCTCGAATTGCAAGGCTTAGGAAAAATAAAAAGCAAAAACACAGACTTTTTGAGAGTGAATTCAGCACCTTGGATTATTCGGAACTCGAGACACAAACTATCAAAATTATACTGTGCAAAATTGAAGTTTTTACCTATTAGTGATTAGCCTCTATTTCTACCTGATATTTTGACTTTCCATTCATCCCTCATAATTTTTAAACAAGTTCATAAAATTCAGAAAATTAATAAAATATTTCCACTTTGGACACCTGATGTAGGTTCCACATCAAAGCATCACCTGGACAAAAGCACATCAAATGAAAATTTTTAATACTAAAATAGATAACAAATAATTAAAATAGATGAGAAAACATCTAATGACTTTTTTTTTTTTTTTTTTTTTGGTGAACAATGTCTAAGTGCATGCACAAGTATAAATATTTTTCTAAAATTCTTTTTGTGTCCAAAATGGACACAAACATTTGTCTTTTACTAACTCACGTGTATCTCAGTTTCCGAAATATCCAACTTGAAGTGATTTACACATATCTTATTGACCATTTGCGCATCTATTACTTCTCAGATGAAAATTAAGACATTGTCATATCAAGACAAACATTCAGTATCAATGTTTTTCTCTAATTTTAGCATCGAGCCTTCAACCACTTGTGGCCCTTTCATCCACTACAAGTTTGCTTATGACAAAGTTATTGAGTGGGCTCATAGTGTAATAGAGACAGAAACCGCTCTGGGATCATTCATGGAATTCATACAGTCTCCGGGCTTGGTCATTACAATGATTCTCAGCTTGATGTGAGTTTTCAGAAATTGTGTTCAGTTTTTTATCATTATTATTGCTCCGTCTGTTTTGATTATTTAATCAATTCATGAATGTGAACCCTCACTTAGTAAATTGTATAGTCATGCTGATTACAGTTTAACCCATATTGAACGCTTAAAAAATTTTAGTGTTTTTATGACAAGTGTTATGACATCACTCTTCCGGATTGTAAGAGTGGAAATGAACGGTGGTTTGATTCAACGCAGAGGCTTGTCAATTTTCCTTCCAAAATCTACCTCCAAGTTGTATCTGAATGTTTACACTTTAATTGATGTGGTCAATACATATATAGGGGTGTTTCAAAACTCATAATGCATACGTAAGGTGGAGGGTGGTTTGGAACACAACTGGACAAATACAAATTGTAACCTCCCGCATGATTACATGCTCAGGTTCTAAATATTCAAGTTAATGCAGACAACAAGGGAACACAAAGATTTCACTTCAATCACTTTATTACAGTTCTTTAAATAAGTTTAAGACCGTACATTTCTCTAATTGGAACTATAATTAAATTTTCAGTTTTGCTAAAAACATCTTCGATTAACACATCCTTTCTAATCAAATTTACAAAATTAATTCAATAATTTGAGACAGTCAAAAGGGGTGGTGCCCACTGGAAAACAAAGTCCATACCTTGTCGAGTATCTCCTTTTCTCTTGTCAATCAAGAAGTTCAATGTTCTAGTTGCGAACACAATGTTGAATCAACTATTCTGAGATGACGAATTGTAGAAATATATCATGAAGATCAAGTCCAATCAATAGCTATCACCATCCAGTAGTCGAGTACAAAGTAATCCATGAACGCTGTGACATGTACCAGCCAAAATGATGTCGCCAAAGGAAGAGGAATTGGCTCTAGAGGGTGATTCCAATGAATATGCAGTCCGATAAGCAGTCTTTGTCCTATGCGCTGTGGATCACTGTGGAAGCTAAAAAATTCACCAATAACGTTTTCAGACAAGACGTGTCAGAAGTGAGAGCTTTTCATCAATTGCACCCAACAACTCTGCATAATTTGGTTTCTGAATAAAACATTTTCCTTAAATCCATCAGTGTTGTTTTATTCTGTCTCTGTCTGTCTTGTTTCTCACAATTTCATGGTATAGTAGGTATCACCATCTAGCTCTTAACTACTTAAGTTCTGGTAGTTGTATTCTATCACGCCCCTAACGTTTGAGTGAGGAGTTTTGAAACATCCTGTTTATTATATCATTTGACTCCCTCATTGATGGTAGGAATGAAATTGATCTATCATTTCCCTTTGCCCATTCATGATGATACAATTATAATAATAGTCTTTTTTTTAAAGGGTTTCCATCCACTTCATTCGTACACATTACCTTGCCTACAGGGGGACTGTGGAATTCCTTGAGAATCAGCTCCAAGAGGTATATTATGTCTCGTTATTTATTTTTTCAATTTTCTCATTCCCACCCTGATGTTGAAGAATAAGGTAATCATAATTGAACTGACACTTCTCTGAGCCATCTGTAGCTGGATCTAACAGATGTAGGTAGAAAAATTTAAAAAAAAAAAATTAGTTCCAAATTTTTCAGGTAGGTGGAAATCATACTTTGCAATGCTCAGACTTATAATGGACCGAAAAATTAATTACAGCGATAAACTAAACTGAAGACATGAGGATTGTAGCCAGAAATTTTTTTTCGAAGGGGGGATCAAACTGCATAGTGCAGTAAACTCTCAACAATGTGATTCCATATAATTCATTCATTTTCTCACATTTCATTCCTCTTTTCTCCTCTTTCCCATTCTCTCTTGCTGCAGGCATGGAAACAGGGCCGGTTCTGGACATTTTTCATATGTAAGCAAAAAATATTTGGTTATAAAAAATTGCCCCGCTTCAGTTGGCACTTTCCGCAGCTGCATAGTTTGCAGGATTCAAGGTCCAGCCCTGCTTGGAAGACATTGAAGTTCATTCTGAATATCCCTACCATCAGGGGCGTACCCAAAGGTAAGGGTAAACATCCCTTTGAGCTGAGATTATTGTGCATTTTGCAGTAAAAAGTTACCTTTACTCCCCCTTTCAAGAAAATCCTGCATACACTACTGTCCAGCGGCATCATAGCCGGGGATGGTGTGCATGCTCCACAGTAATTTAGAGCATAGGTCTGAGCATGCACTGAATTAATTCAGAAATTGAAAAAATTGCCTGTGTAAAGATCAAGACGAGCACCCACAAGTTCTAGGCGGGTCTAAATAAAGCAGGTTGCCCCCCACCCCCCGGCTTTTGAAAATACACTAAAAATGGTATATATATGCATACATTGAGTATATGTTCTTTGCCCCCCCCCCCCACCTGAAGCCCCTGCCCACCATTCTTGTGAACCAAGAATTGCATCTCATATGCAAAACATCCTCTACAGCTGAATGTAACATCTCGAAAGAAATGTTCATCACAGCTCATGTTAAATTGCAGTGAAACATAGATATAACAATATTCTGCGGATCAGGAAAAAATATTGTAGAGGGATTATTGTTGTATATCGAGTGGCAACATTATCATCATGTGCCATCAAATTTATGCTGCTGTTGGCATCTTTTGTAAATTGGCATTGTTAGTACGACCATGAAATGCACTTTTGAGTATTAATTCACTGCAAAAATTTTAATTTATGAGTTGATGAACAAAATTAAGTTGGATGTATTGCCCCTGTAAAGAGGTTTATCACAATACTCTTTGGTGTATCACACAAAAAGTAGCAATACTGAAACCTTCCAACACTTTCGGAGATCAGGCGGACCAAATATTGATGACGTCTTCAGAATAACTAATTTTTGTGACAAGTTTAAAAATTTATGGGAGCATTTTTATTTGAGCAGCATAGAAAAAGTATTGCTGTTGCAGTTTCAAAATCTCCTGAAAAAAATATTGTTATAAAGAGATAAAGGATATCATTGTACCCAGAGGAATTTAACATTAGACTATCGACGATTCATTCATTTTAACATTTGTTATAAATTTAATTTTTTTTAATTGCCTATTTTTAAGGAAGAATAACATTTAATTTTTTTTGTTTTTAATTTTAATGTTGTTTCTATGGACATGGACAAGTCCAGAAAACATTTTTTCTGTGAATTTTATGGTTGATATTTCTAAACTAAAGGATCAGAATGGGAAATTGCAGAAAAATATTAAGAGAATCAATTGATATCTTAATTCGGCCAGTAAAAAGTTAAGCATCGTAAAGTGTCACATTTCCCTTCTCTCATTGGGGAGATTTCTAAAGGATTCTTTTTTCCGGAATTCTTCCTCCAATGTCTTAATTAGTCCCATACAAAACTTCACATCTTCCACGTTTTTGGGAGTATATTTCAAGCTACAGATGCCTTTAAGCAGTACCAGTTTAAATAGTTAAGGTTTTCGTTGCCATCATTTGATGAAAATTGTCAATTTGGGTTAGAAGTGGGTCGTCTATTTGAGTTAGCCCTTAATGTTTCCCCCCAACACTGGTTATTGCATCTTCAGGAGAATTGATAAAACTGGAAAGTCTAATTTTCCGGAGTCTAAAGGTTATATTTACGCCCTCGAGTGGCTTAGCCTACACTATTGTTTCTTGCCTTTTGTACCATATATAGATTGAATTTATGCTGCAAAGTTTTTTTATGCATATACTTAGTGGTTAGCCCACTATTGGCCCTGATAAAAATTCTTTTTGAGGAAAAAAAATGATTATGAAATTATAGTAAGCTTTCTTTTCGGTTTTCTTGATGCAGTAATGCTGACAGTCATATCTTGGGATGATCGGTTTACTTGTTGATGTAATGATGAACAAAATAAGAGGATTAGCTTAGGTTGATAATAATTAGTGTAAATAATATTTATATTTAACCTCTCTTTTCAATACAGTAGAACATCAATTTTCCGAACAACTCGGTCAACCAAACATCTTTTCAAACTAATTCATCTTCAGTTTTCTGTAGTCAGTGATACTCAACAGTTGGTATTTTCTTGGAACTTGAATCCTCTTATCTCTCAGCTCAATTGCTTTATTCTATTGTACAATATAATCCATTTCCAAACAACTGTACATGCCCATACCTATGAGCTATAGATGTATGGGCGGATCCGGGTATAGTTTGTGTAGTTATAAACGATTGACAAGCAAACAAATGCGTGAATAGGAGCAGATTTACCTGCTTTCTTTTTGTCTGACGAATTAATCTTATGGTTGTGCCTTGATGAGAGGGAAGGGTGAGTCTTCTTGACAACAAGACAGTTCTTATTACGGTTTTTATTGCTGGGGAGGGGGTATCGTTTGTTGCTGAAATTCAACTTATTCCTTTGCATTATCGAATTAATTTCGAAACCAATTTTCCGAACTTTTCACTTTTCCAAACACCCTTCAGTCCTGATGTGTTCAGATAGTCGAGGTTTACTGTACTGCTTTATTTTTGTAAGCTAGCATTTAGTTACTCATATATAATATACTCTTCTGTTGGAATATTTAGGTAGAATAATGTCACTGCCATTGAACTGTTAAGATTAATGATCAGTTGATGAGTCCCTGCTCATCCTCAGGAGGTTTTTGCCGAAGGATAACAAACCCGCCTGGGTACCAGAAATTTTAATAATTTCACAACTCTAATTTTGCCAATCTACGGCAGTCTTGGATAGGCAGAGTATAGATCAAGTGGGTATGCACTGTATCTGATTGCAGTTGGAACCCCATAAGCACCACTCATGGTTCATGGAGTCCAGGATCTGCTCAATTTCAGTTTCTTCCCTTCCACTCTAGCTATTTTTGTACTTGTAGATTTCAATAGCTTCTCTGTAGATGTGTGGAAAGAAACGGTCAACATCAACTATTACCTGTGGCTGTTAATAAGGGCATGTTGCACCACCGCGCGGACTTTTCTGTTTGGCCCATTCTGCAGCATCACCCATGCTCTTTTATTCTTATGGCTACAAATATTTTATGTGGTTCCAGTGTAAACGTGGCCACATGTGCACATTATTCTTTAAATCCCTGGTGTTGATTACAGCGTGAATTAGGAGCTCCTATTACAGGTGAGGGTTACAGTGATCATTCGCTGATCGCAGGATTACTCCTGTAATCAACACCAGGAATTTATCTTTTGCACAAAAAACATCTACAATAGAAGAGAAGAAACTTTAAAATTGAGCATATCCTAGACCTCAGCTCTCAGAAGAACGAGAATCTTCCCCTTCAAGATCCAGCAACGGAATAACGACAACAGCCAATCAGATAGCTCCGCATCTCTTAACCAATCAGGTTCTTCCAACTTAAGAAGCATTCCCAATTCACCTCCAGCGATAAAATCAACGGATCGATCCGAAAACAATAGTGTAGGCCAAGCCACTCATGGGCGTAAATTCAGCCAGAGACTCTAGAAAATTTGACTTTTGATCCAGTTTTACTAATTCCTGAAGATGCCAACCACTAGTATTGGGGAAACATTGAGGCCTAACTAAACAAGCAATGGTCTTAGAACCTGAATAGACAACTTACTACTAGTTTAATTATGGCCATCTATGTTCCTGGAAAGAGAACATTTTTGAAGAGAGTGTTGGAACCTAGCACAGAGGCAATAGTTTTGCTAAAATTCACCTGACTGCATGATTTTCTTGGCAATGACACGAGTTATAAAATTGGATTACAGGGTTTTTTTTCCTGCAGGAAGAAGAGTACAAGTCCATTCTTCTGAAGATATATGAAGATAAAAAGAAGAAACCTGCATGAACGCTGAGTATTTTTTATTTGAAAAAGAACCCGAACAAGAATTGTAAAAGACTGAATTTGTTCCATTGTTTATGGTTTTTCCTCATACAATTAAAAGAGGGAATTTAGTTTTGAATTCTGTGGCATGAAGACTTTTAAATCATGGTTAGATGGGAGCATTTCAATATTACAAGACTCATCAGCAATTGTAGCACAAATTTTCAGTTTATTTTAAGGGTTGTTTATAAAATAGTGGCGACATAGATCATTATCATTTCTGTGGTGTCCCATGCAGGAAGAGCTTAGGCATTTTGCCCATTGCTCTGACACCAAGTACTCATGTGCAAAATTAAGAGAATTTGCACATTGTGCCCATTTTCACAAAAAAGTACTGAACCAAAGGTACTAATAATGCCACCAAAGAAATATGCAAATATTCAGTGTCGAATACATAAGCGTACACGTGTGTGTGTGGGCGGAGCTGTGACCATGGAGGGGATGATAAGGGCACATGGCGTTTTCCATGATTCGTGTGTTCATACTCTTTGGCAACATTCACTGTGTTTCTCGCAAGAGTTTGGTAAATTTTATAAGCTATCGGGTAAAGTGAGTTGCCACAAACGTATGAATGACGGAATGAGATGGAGAATTGCGCTCGATTGGTTCAGATCTTTTATAATAAATAGGAAACAGACTGTTAATGTAGGCAATGCAATAAGTCAGGTAAGGGCAATAGATACAGGCGTACCTCAGGGATCGGTCCTGGGTCCAATACTTTTTTCTATTTACATTAACGAAATTCATAATATCAATATTTTTGGTCAACTTGTTTCATTCGCAGATGATACAGTTCTGGTATCCTCCGCTGAAACAACTGAAGAACTGATAAAAAATTTGGAAAAAGACATCCATGCAATAAATAAAAGAATTTGAAACCTTCGACTTAGGCTAAATGCTAGCAAAACTAAATGGGTTCTTTTTAATTTAACTAACTTAAGCGCACAGACAGATTTAATGAAATTTCATGAATGTAACGACTTTCTTTCAAATACTATATGTAATTGTTCATACATTGAAAGAGTACAGCATTATAAATATCTTGGAATCATTATTCCATCTAACCTAAAATGGAAAGATCATACTGATCAAGTTGTTAATAAATTACGAGCAATTATAGCAATGACGTATAAACTAAAGGCTATCATCTCACACCAAAGTTTGAAAGAAGTGTTTTTTGCATGGGTGTTCCCACATATTTTATATGGACTGCAAGTTTGGGGGGGGGGGGAACATATAAAAATTCAGTCCATACTATAGATATTCTTTATGACTGTTTGCGACGTGACATTATACAAACTAACAGTTCTTCACAAAATAAAGTATCATTAATCCAATTTAATATACGGCAACTTTATCTGTATAAAGTTTTAGTATTCATCTATAAGAATCCTGATTGGTATCCCAGGGTGAATATACAAAGAAGCATTATGAGATCACAATACTTATATCAAATACCATTACCTAAAAAAACAATTTTCAAAAAGTCAATATTTTTTCTTGCTCCAAGAATATGTAGAGAATTTGATATTATTAGACAACAGCAATCATTTTATATGTTTAAAAGGGCTATAAAAGATCGTATACTGGAAATAGCAGATATGGAGCGGTTCGTTTCGTTCGATAGTTAATGAAATTGCAAATGATATAAGGAGTAAAATTTGTTTATATCTTTGTTGTGTAAGAAAATATATCTGTATTTCGACATATCAGACTATAGTTTAACATTTTAAAGTAATATATTTGGTGTGACTTGCCTGCAGCAATGGTAGTAAAATATATCTATGTATGTTGCCAGAAATTCTTTATGTTATGTATCAATACGACCCATGGATGGTTATTTATATCCCTTTGGGTCGAAAAGTGTTTGTTTAAATTTTTTGTTTTGTCTATTGTGCTGTTTGTTCAATTTTAAAAAAAAATCGTCGGTAGATTGAAGGCGGGGCAATCACAAGTGCAGGTGGCTACAGAGCTTGATGTTACGCCCAGTGTCATCTGCAATTTGTGGAAACAGTTTCAGGACACTGGATCCATATCGAGAAGACCTGGACAAGGTCATTGAAGAGCCGCGACGACCAATGAGGATCGTTATTTGACACTTCAGCGTGGCGCCACAGGACTGCTACAGCATCACAGCTCTTACATGAGCTGCATGCTGCCACTGGAACTCGAGTTTCACGGGTTACTGTTGCCTGAAGGCTTCGTGGGAGAGGGCTTTATGCCAGGAAACCCGCTGTTTGCGTTCCGCTAACTGCAGCACACAAGAGACCGTGTTTAGCATGGTGCAGACAACATCAGCCTTGGACCAGACTTGAGTGGAGCACTGTGCTCTTCACAGATGAGTCGAGATTCAGCCTGGACACAGATTCCAGATATACACTCATCTGTAAAGAGCCTGGTACCCGATACCCTCCCTCTCACATCAAGGAAATGGACCACTATGGTGGTGGAGGTGTCATGGTCTGAGCAGGCATCATGTTGGACGGCTGCACACCCCTCCATGTGTTTGGCAGAGGGTCCATGACTGCTAGGTGATATAGAGAGATCTTAGAGCCCTATGTCACTTTTCAGGGGTGCAGTTGGCCCTCAGTTCCTGTTCATGGACGACAACGCTCACCTACATTGGGCTCACCTGGTCAACGATTATCTGAAAAGTGAGGATATTCGGTGTATGGATTGGCCAGTCAGATCTCCTGACCTAAACCCTATAAAACATGTCTGGGACGCTCTTGGGAGGGCAATTGCATCTTGCCATCACCCTCCAAGAACCGCCCCGGAACTGAAAACTGTGTTGCTGCAGGAGTGGAGCCGATTGCCACAGGGACTCCTCAACTGCCTCGTGTCCAGTATGCCGTCGTGCTGTGTGACCTGTCTGACTGTAAAAGGGGACCATACCCCATATTAGACTCATTTTTGGTTCGATCTCACAATGTGGATTTTGGACATTCCTGCGATAATGAGCTTTACTGACAATCATGAGCATTACTGGTGGAAATGAAAATTTGATTTTTGTAGCAGGAAAAAGTATTTTCGTAGCAACATAAATGTTGTTTTTGGAGCAGCATTTATCAGTTTTATCAGTATTTCAAAATTTTGGCAGTAAACGAAATACACATTTTTTTACATACATATATGTGGTAGTGTACCTAGGATTACTTTTTATTTCAAAAACAGTGTTATCTCAGCTCAGAATAAGGGGGTGTCTTCTCCCCCCCCCCCCGGGTGCAAAATACATATATACTCTAAATAATTTTTTTTTTTTTAATTTTTAAATAATAAAAAAAATTTGAGAGACTTCTTGATATTTATATTTTTACATTCTCTACATCAGCCGTTCACAACCTTTTTTGATTCATGGAGCCTTTTTAAGTAAAAAAATTCTATGGCGGAGCCCCGTATAGGCCAATTTTTTAATTATTCATCAAAGTTACTGATTTATTTTTACTATTTAAAAATATTTGTAATTTTTTTTAAATTTTACTGGTTTTTTTTTTTATTTTTCTCGAACGGCCGTGGAGCCCCTGGAGAGTGCACAAAGAGCACCAGTTGAGAACTGCTGCTCTACAATATCAACAAATGAGAGGCTAACATATTGGTATTTCAGATTTCAAAAACAATTTGAAAATGAGTGTTTTTAGATTTAGCTTGTAGACTTGCTGATCACTAATTTTAAAAAAATCACTAAAGGAGATGCTTGAAACACTCATTAGAAAAGTAATTATTTTTGTTGTTTTTGCCGCTGATTCAAGTTCAAGTTGTGCTTTTGTACTCTTCGGTTCCAAGCATTTTTGAACATTTTGATCTTGCTTTTTTTACCAAAATTCACTCATTTCATATTTAAAATGATGTGTTTCTTTTTGAATTTGCTCTTGATCATCATCTCAGTTTGATTCAACATACTTTGAGATGACTTCTTTTCCTGGGTCATTCTTAGAATATTTATTCGAAATTCTCAGAAATTTAATAGAATGATTAAAAACTATAAACTTAAATTATTTTCAATTTAAACTGTAGAAATAAAACCATAGAGTAATGATTAAAGTATTAGAAATTTAATGAAATGATTCTATTTTCACAAAAATTTCAATCCGAGTATGTACATCTGTTTTTACTACCTATTTTTAGCTGATTTGTGATTGCTCCGTGTATTTTATTTTCCAGCAATTTTAACAGATTTCCAGTCTCTCGTTTTGCTTAAAAATTGGTGCATTGCATCCTTACGAAATTTTAATGTGATATTTTGCTATATATTGTTGAGGTTATGAACCAAAATCTAAGGTCTATCACATATATTTTTTGAATTACAGTGTTTTATAGACAAAATGTAGGAAGAAATTTCAAAAAATTCACACGTACTAAAACATATTTTGGTGTAACTTATGAACACATCGTGCAATCTTTTAGATTTTGGGTTCATAACCTGCAAAATTACTAGCTAAATGCACTGTACAAATCACAAAGCATTTCATTAATAAAATTTTTTGCAATCGTGTTTCGAATATCACATGAATTTTGCCTAAAATTTGACATAAAAACGACTTTTTCATAGAAAATATAATAGATAGACCAAGATTTGTCACTGTTTTGACCATTTCAAGACACTTTCTATCAAAAAAATGTATTTAAAGTTCACTCCAGGACCATTTTAAAGAAAAGTGACAAGAAAGGTAGTCGGATACCTTAAGGGAAAATTTTGTTTTTGGCACAAGACGGCACAGAATAGAAGAATTTCTGCATTTTTGTAGCAAACGAGGAGAAATTGTCAAAATTGTTACAGAATGTAGCAGATTGTAACAGATTTGCTATCCCTGCAGTTGATAATTATAAATCGCCTCTTGAATATGGCATATTCAAGTAGCACATACGTTGCAATCGATATAGTCATTTAATCAAGATGTCACAATTTTTTCTATAGCTAAATTCGTAAATTTATTCTCTTCCCCCCCCCCCCCCCGAGTATTTCAAATCCAGACCTGCCAACTCTCCGGATTTGGTCTGGCAATACCGGATTTTTTAAACGTTTACAGGGTTTCCGGATTTTAATTACATATTGCCGAGTTTGATGAGAAAAAATGAAATTATTTTTCATTGATTTTGGAATTGTCTCTTCCATTAATTCTAGAATTTTTCTCTTCCATTAATTCTAGAATTTTTCTCTTCCATTAATTCTAGAATTTTCTCTTTCATTAATTTGAAATTATCTCTTTAATTAATTCTATAATTTTTCTTTCATTAATTTTGGAATTATCTCTTTCCTTAATTTTGGAATTCTCGATTTTTCATTAATTTTGGAATTAACTTTCATTAATGCTGAAGTTATCACTTTCATTAATTCTGAAATTATCTCTCTCTTCATTCTGAAATAATCTCTTTCCTTCATTCTGAAATTATCTCTTTCCTTCATTCTGGAATTATCTTTCATTAATTTTGTTATTATATCTTTCATTAATTTTGTTATTATATCTTTCATTAATTTTGTTATTATATCTTTCATTAATTTTGTTATTATATCTTTCATTAATTTTGTTATTATATCTTTCATTAATTTTGTTATTATATCTTTCATTAATTTTGTTATTATATCTTTCATTAATTTTGTTATTATATCTTTCATTAATGCTGAAATTATCTCACATTTATTGTAGAATATTTTCTTTTATTAATTCTGGAATATTTGCTTTCATTAATTCTGGAATATTTGCTTTCATTAATTCTGGAATCACCTTTCTTAATACTGAAATTATCTCACCGATGCTGAAATTATTTCTTTCGTTTATTGTTTTGAACTCCTATTTATGCCATAAGAAAATAACGGGATTGTGTGCGTTTTAACTGAGTCACGCGATCTTCCGATGAATGATGTTAGGGGACACCTAGGGTGACCATACGTCCCGTATTTCCCGGGACAGTCCCGGTATTTTCTGTTTTTTTGGCTGTCCCGACTTTTTAGCAAAAGTGTCCCGGTTTTTCCCGTATTTTGCACGAAGCCTACTTGAATTTTTATCCTTTATTGAAGTCAAAGATTGAAATTATTTTCAACTTATAAATTATATTATGATAACTGCAACTATAAATGAGTATATGAATCTCCCACATTTGTCTTAGTGAAAATTTTTTTTCGTGGAATTCATTTTAATCCACTGCAGTAATATCCACTGCATTTTAATCCAATTAGCAGTAATACTGCATTTCCCGCCATTGTGATTTCTCCGTTATTTCAACAATATTTGGCGACTTTTTTCGGTTTTAGCGTCATTTTTGGCGATAATTGGCAATGTCCCGTATTTGGAATCCCAATGTTCCGTATTTCTCTCGAGGAAATATGGTCAGCCTAGGGACACCATTCTCAGCATTGCCAAGGTGGAATTTTCTTTCATTATTCTGGATTCGTTTCATTAATGCTGAAATTATTTCTTTTAATAATGCTGGAATTATTTATTTCATTGATTCTGAAATTATATCTCATTAATTCTGGAATTATAACTACCACTTTCATTTATAATTAAGGTACCCATACATCCCGTATTTCCCGGGACAATACCGGTATTTTCTTTTTTTCTGGCCGTCCCGGTTTTTCCCGTATTTTACAAGAAGCCTACTTGAATTTTTTTTTCTTCATTAAAGTCAAAGATTGAAATTATTTTTCAACTCATAAATTATATTATAATTATAACTATAAATAAGAATATTAATCTCCCACATTTGTCGTGGTGAACGTTTATTTATCGTGGAATTCATTTTAATCCACTACAATTTACAGTAATGTTTCATTTCCCGCCATTGTAGTTTTTCTGTAATGTCATCAATATTTAGCAACTTTGTTCGATTTTGGTATCATTTTTGGCAATAATTGGAGATGTCCCGTATTTCTCTCGAGAAAATATGGTCAGTTTAATTATAATATAATCTGGATGGTCGTCTGCTTCTATCAAGGTCGTTTCTTTGCTCCTTCTTATGCGCCTAAAAAATAACTGAACTGTGAATTGCAACATTCAGTTCAGTTCTTTGGCTTAATCTATAAGAAACCAGACTGAATGAGGTCGTCTGCTTTTTCCTTAAATGAGCTTCACCTTATAAATTGTTATTATTTGTTGTGTAAGATGGCAGCAGCAGTAGTAGAATAGAAAAGAGGAAAACACTTTTCACCTGTCGTGTGCTTCCACCACAGCTATTTGTTTTGCAGTATTCTGCTTTTCTTAAAAATTAAGCTTCACCTGATAAATAGTTACTATTTTCAAGATAAGATGGCAGCATCAGTAGTAAAATAAAAAAAGGGGAACTTTTCGTCTGTCGTTTGCTTCTACCAGAGCTATTTGTTTTGGGCACCTCCTTATGTACCGAAAAATAGGGGAACCGTAAATTGGAACATCTAAATCAAAGAGGACCCGTAATCGTAATTTTGAGCGATTCCCCGTGTTAGAAGAGGTATTTGGTCCTGATAAGGGCCGTTTATTTCCATGATCGGATGACATAACAAGGACGGCAACAGAAAAATGAATAGCAGAAACAAGCAAGAAAACGACGACAAGCGAAACGAAAACATGGCTGAACGAAAAAAGCAGAATGCGATTTTCTTCGCCAATCTTCAATTCTAAGTCTTTTCGCCAATTTTAGACGCCAATTTTAAAGCAACCTCGCAATGCTCACTTTGCTCTCTAAACGCTCGGAAATCAAAGCCGCTTGAAAGGAACTCTTAATGCAGCTTTGATACTAAAATACAAATAGATACTAAATAGATAGGCCACGGAAGAAAATGGAGAAGGGGGCCATAACAGGTAGTTTGGAGGGCTGAGAAGAAATAAAGCTTTTATATATATTAGAGTGACTATATACATAGATTACAGAATCATCTGTAATGTAGTGACTATACATTACAAGGCCGTCTTAGGGAATGGACCCACCCGGGCCTCATCGCCGACATTTTGCAGCAGGTTCGCTAGGATGGGGGTTTTCACAGACCCCCCCCCCCCCCAACTATATTAATATAGTGTGAAAAACATGATGAAAACCATGTCAGATCCGGCGCTGCAGCTCTGTGATGCCCGGGGGTTTTATGTCCATAAGTGACCCCCACCTTATGATATTTTGTACAGTACAGTAAATTTTGAAAATAAGTAGGATATATGTAGGCTGTTTATTTCCAGCTATAAGTATTGGGACTACCATAACATCACTTTGCCTGAGGGGACTCATGGTGTTGACACGGCCCTGAATAGAACTTGGACTGGCGGGGAGCTCAATAAATTCTAGGCAAGTGGTCTGGAGGCCAATTTTATTTGCAAAATTTTCGTTCAGTATAAATTCACTGAAAACAAAATCAGTTCAATACGTATAAAGGATATCTTGCTTCTAGATGAGGGTTGAAGACTCTGGGTAAGATAGGGGAACCACGAGAAAATAAAATATGGTTCAAAGGGGGGGGGGGGGCCCACGGGCAAAAAAAGGTTAAGAAACACTGCTGTAATCAGCATGCGTAAATTTATATTCCTCCTCAATGAAATCTTAAGAGATTCGAGGAAAGTATTTGATTTTCAGAGAAAATGTTGCTTCTAAATGTCGCATCCATGAACCTTATAAAAAATATGCTCATATTTTACAGTTAATTCTTCTGTATTTTGACTTTTACTCCGCGGATTATACATAGGAAGTTGTCGCATAGCTGCCAAGTCTCCCGAATTTCGACCGTGATGGTAAAAAAATCCCTAATTTTAGGGAAAAATTATTCCCAAAGAATTTACTTGGAAGAGAAAGACATGCTTTCAGTTTTAATCCTCCGAAATGACGTCACAAGCGTAGTGTAAATTGTCACCACTTCGTAAAATAACAAAAAAGGTACAGTCGAATCCCGTTATAACGAAAGCCAAGAGACCGGAAGAATCACTTCGTTAAAACGAAATTTCGTTATAAAGGAATTCTAGGTTACCTAGCATTGTCGCTATGTAAAATTATTTGGGGGATTAGAAAAGTGTTCGTCAAAACGAGATTTTAGCTATAACGGTATTCGTTAAAACGGGATTCGACTGTGTTTCATTTTCAGGGGGGAAAAGAGAAAATTCGCTAAACAGCCAGCGTCAATTGGGCCTTGATTGACCGAAATTGGCGAGATGACTCTTATTTGCTTTGACCATATTTCCAGTTACGTCTGTATGGCCTGTTTAGAGCCGATGGCAATTGTTTTGTTGGCGTGATTTGATTGGAAAGCAGTAAAGCCGGGTTTTCCTAGGAATAGGTTTTTTTACGCAGCGTGAACCGAATTAGACAATTTCGCGCCGGCAGAAACATGTTACATAATTACGCGTTTGTGTTTTCCTATCGTGGCGCATCAGATCAGGGCGGTTATATTGTAGCATATGGCCTTGGCATCAGCTACTCTGTCGTCTGCATGCTCCGGTTTGAAGGGAAAGCCGGGTTTTCCTAGGAATAGGAGTTTTGCGCCGCGTGAACCGAACAGTATAATTTCGCGTCTGCAGCAACGTGTTACATAATCACGCTACGCATTTGTGTTTTCCTAGCGGAGCGCATCAGATCAGGGCAGCTATGTTATAGTATATGGCTTTGGCATCAACTACTCTGTCGTCTGCATGCTCCGGTTTGTAGGGAAAGAAAACAGAAGAGTGAAGAGAACATCGACAAAACGTACGGCACACGACGCATTTGACTCCTCCAGAAGCAGTCAGCCAATCACGCCCGACGTAAAGCGCTGTTGTGAGCCGTATTGCGCTCTGTAGGAAAACAGTCGTGCTGCTTGTCTTATTGGGGAGTGGGCAGCGTGTCACGCTAGGCGAATCACGTTGCGCCCGGCACAGGGAACCTGCTCCTAGGAAAACCCATCTTAATGACAGGTAATTTAACTTACTGGTTGGCGACTTGGTGCCGTGTCTTTGCACGATGTCACGTTTTTTGCAAGAGGAGAAATCTAAATTTTTTCATTTCATTGTTTTCTAAAAAATTTTAGAATTGTATTGATTTTTATACACAGAATTTGGATCTGCGTAAAAACCTCCCGAATTCTAATTCCCCAAAGTTGGAAGCGATGCTATCGTATGCTTGCAGGATTTTCCCAAGGAATTTTGGGATTTTTGCAAGAAATTACAGGACTTTCGCTTTTTCAAGGTTGGCAGGTCTGCAAATCTATCCTGGGAATAGATTTAGGACATTCATAATGTACTTTTCTTGTATTTTTTTTCTTTTTTCCTGACTACTTAGACTCAGATTTCTGTGTCTCTGCATATCTTTTTCCATATTTCGCTATTTCTTCGTGATAAAGCATATTTTCAAAATTTTAAGGCATATTTTGCATATATATCATGAGAATTTTTTAGACGTTTTTAGAGCATGAAAATCCTAGCCCTACTGATTTCGATTGATGTATCCAAGAGACATCGAGAAAGTTCCAGTCTTCTAGCCTTATCATCTTCCACAGCCGAGACCTCACTCATGCAAAGAAATTATATTCAGGTGATATAAAACGTAATGAATCTCATGTATAATGATAGTAAGGGAACCGGTGGAATTTACTGTAACAGACCAAATACATTGGAACTGGAAAGTGCACCAGAATCAGGGAGTAATATTGTTGTATAGGTGATTATCGTTACATTAGTTGTTATATCACATAGGATTTTCGTGTAGCATGATATGTTCCTTCCTAAGCGAAAGGCTTGAGGGAAATACAAATCATACTGATGCCAACTCCCTCAGATGCTCATTCTATTAATTTGAGGAGGGGGGGGGGGGAGGAAATCTGATATATGAAATGTAGAATTGAACAACTTTCTTTTCTTCACAATGGGTATCGAAAGCTTTTTTTTAAATTCAAGGGTACGATTGATCTCTATCTTGTACATAGAAAAAATTCATTTAGTACATTCACACTTGTATCATTATTAGGTATGGAGTTGAGTTACTCAAGTCTATTTTTAACTAAACAAATTTTCAGAATTAATGATTTTGTTTGGATGGTGGGGACGATTTCATTTAGGAGCCGTTCAATTATTACGTCATCATTGATGAGGGAGGAGGTTTCAGATTTGCTGACTTTTGATGACAAGGGGGGAGGGAGGGTTTAGATAATGCGGAACAGCTTCGGTATAGGGGACAGGTTGGCGATTTTCTGCAACTTTTTTTTCGGTGCCAAATATGTCCGACAACCCCATCAGAAGTCGCCAAGGCCGTTAGACACATTATGAGCGCCGAAAAAAAAAATCGCCAGCATAGAAAACAATATGAAAAATATCATGAAACACAAGAGAAATGGAAACGTAAATAACAGCTGAATTGAGCGAGCATAAAAATGCTAAAACCAACAAGCATAATTATAATAAAAAAATAATTATAAATGAAAACCCGGACTCTCTTTCCGGGAATCCGGGTTCTTATAAATAAACAACGGTCTTGCATGTTGTATAAATAAATATATTCTATGTATTATAAATTAAAACCCGGACTCTTTTTTCGGGAATCCGGGTTCTTATAAATAAACAACGGTCCTGTATGTTGTATAAATAAATATTTTCTATGTATTATACATGATCAACCACCCTTTATGAAAGTATGAAATATCTTTAATGGCATCTTACTAGGTGCGCCAAAAACGAGAAAAACCTTTCGATAGTTTGTGGGCACTTGAAGTAACATCCCCCTTATTGATATAAGTGCCCTACAGAGCCACTTTAGAAATTTTGAGTTCTTAACTTTCAAATAGCATTTAAATGAACAGAAACTGATTATAACAACATATAAAGGTATTTTCTTCCGAAAGTTCAATTTGAAAAAATATTTTTTTGCATTAAAAAAATAAATTTTTGATAATCTCTGATCCCACCAATATGCGTTAGGATTCAGAGGGGCAGATCTGATGACAAAATTTTGCTGACGAGGGGGGGGGGGGGGCAAAAATAGCTAAAAATTTGCTTACATAATACTTGAACAGCCCCTTATTAGGCTGACCATATTTCCTCGGGAAACATACAGAAAAACACTGGCAATTGTAAATGTTATCACCTCCTACATTCTGAGATTTCATTTCGTAGCAGACAACCCTAAGAGTGCTGTTTCGAGATTTCTTCACTATTAGTTCAGCTATAACTGGTGTGGAACTGTGCTCTTATTCAAAATAAAAAAATTTTTCTGCTCCGATCTCATGTTACACACTTATTTTGTTATCAGTATGGCTCGTATTTTTATGACCTAAAGATCAAATGTCATTGCCAATAGGTTAAAAAAAACCTGAATTTCAGGTTTATTAACCGATTAGCTATGACGTTTCATCTTCAGGTTATAAAGATCTAAGACCTAGTTATCACGATCATTTCTTCCCACGAGACAACAAAAATGGCAGGAATCTTTATGAATATTTTGTAATGTTTATAATATACCTTGTGTATTACGCAGTTGAACCTATATATTTATTTCCGCATGGAAAAAAAGTGGTATTTATCATTGAGAAAAACACTGACAATACAAAACGGGAATATTTTGAATGGACATTTCAGCAAAATTTATACGCGAAACCTGTTTCGATCATTTCATAGTTTCTTCAATTTCATCTAAAAGTTGTCTTTTCTTCTTTTCGGAGAGAGCGTAGAATTGATTACGTTTCACTCCATAATGCATGGTTAACTTGTGTTGTTTTAAAGCTCCTTTACTAAGGAAACTCTTCTCGCATCTGTCACACCTATGAGATCTATCACCACTGTGGATCAACATATGGGATTTCAGAAGCGCTCTCAGTGCAAATCTTTTCTCACACACGGAACAGACAAAAGGTTCGCCGCCCGTATGCATATACATGTGCCGTTTCAGATTCCCTAATTGCCTGAAGCTTCTTTTACAGATCTTGCACGAGTGAGGTTTCTCGCCCGTATGAATCATTAAATGTTTCTCCAATACACACTTATGGGTGAAACGTCTCGAGCATTTGGTACATGCATAAGATCTCTGTCCCGTATGTATTAGCATGTGCTTTTTTAAATTCTGCGGTATCGTGAAACGCTTTTTACATATTTTACAAGGGTAAGGTCTTTTTCCAGTATGAAGAATCATATGCGCCCTGAAATTATGCTCATCATGGAACTGTTTAGGACAAAGGATACACTCAAAAAATTTCTGACGGGAATGGAGTATCATGTGGTTTTTCAAATAAAGGTAACTCGATCGAGTTTTGTTGCACACTTTGCATAGAAAATGGCACTGCTTTTTCTTCTTGTTACCTTTCCCATATCCAAACTTCTCTGTGTGAAAAAGAATTAGGTGTTTTTCGAAACTGCTGCGGGTCTGGAAGTTCTTGACGCACTCAATGCACTTGAGTTCGTGAATGAACGCGTGCGCCACCAGTTTTTTTTCTGTCGTGAAGCATTTCATACACACCCGACACATCCACGCTTTTTTGAGATAATGCACCGCGATTTCATGTTCCCTTAAATGCTCACTCTCAGAGAACCAATTGTTACATTTCTCACAAACAATGCGCTTACCAGCTCCTGGAATTGGTGTTTCCGCCAGAACTGATGACAGTTCTTCCGTGTTGAACTCTGGTTTCTCACAGAAAACGCGTGAGCATCCTTCTATGTGAGACGTTGGGTTAAAATCCGGACCAGGTGATTGTGATTCTCTGTCGAAGACTTGTTCTTGGTCAGGTGATTGGGGTTCACCACTGAATATTCGTCCTTTACCAAGAGCAGATGATTGTGGTTCTCTGTTGAGAACTCGTTTTCTTACAGGACCAGATGATTGTTTTTTCACACCCAAATAATGTGATTTTGCTTTTTCGCTGTACACTGGTTCCCAATCTGGATCAGACAAATGCGCTTTTTTCTCGAATGTTGGTTCCGAATCAGATGATTGCGATTCTTTGTCGAGCGTTGGTTCCGAATCAGACCAACGTGCTTCTTTCTTAGGCACTGGTTTTGAATCCAAATCGAATTGTTCCACTTCCCCATTGTGAACCCATCCTTCGTCCAAATCAGGTGATAACGGTTCTCTGTTGAGCACTGGTTCTTCATCCGAATCAAGTGACTGTGTTTCCCTTTCGAGCACTGGTTCTTCATCCCAATCAGGTGACTGTGTTTCCCTGTTGAGCGCTGGTTCTTCGTCGGAATGAGGTGATTGGTGTTTTCGATGCTCGTCGTGATCGAACATGTGAAACACGAGTTCGTCCGATGTTCGAAGCTCGCAGTTGCATAGCCCACAGATGAATCGAGAGTCTTCACGTGGTTCAGCTCCGATTTCGGTGGGGCTGTTATTACATTGCGAGGACTCGTCAAACTCGATCAGTAATTCGAAATTGTGCGGGACGTCAGTCTGGAGAGGCTCGGCGGGGTCGTCGACGTCACTGTCAGGTCTCTCTTCCATAGTTTCTTCCGATAAATCCTCGTCCGAAAAACAATGGCTGTCCCAATATTTCTCCAAATCACTTACGTTTCCCGTGGCTAGAATCGAGAGTATTTCAACGTGGGATAATCGTTTGCTTCGGGAATTATACATAAATTCACAACATCGACCCCACATTGGATGAAACAAAAAAAATAAATAAATTTGATGCCAATTCGGGCGACCGTAGCCGATTTCGTCCAACACTGGACGGCCTTGACATGAAGCTCATAAAATGCAGTCAACGTGACCATGCGTCCCGTATTTTTTAAAATAGTTGCGGGGTGTATTCAGTATCGGTTTCGAAGTTGTGCAACCCCTGCAAAGGAGTCATTCAAATATTACGTCAGCATCGTGAGGGTAGTTCGGATTTAGTGACAAGGGTAGAGGGTGGGGTTTGGAGGTTGCTTACGTAATCAACCACCCTTTTTTGAATATATGAATGCTCAGCTGCTTATATATACATAGGAAATTTTGCTGCCAAAGGGGTGGGGGGGGGGGTGGGGTCAAAAATGGCTAAATATCTGTTGGCGTAATACTTGAATGGCTTCAAACGGGAAAGAGCGTAAAGTGAAGGGTTAATTTTCCTAGGAGCAGGTTTCCTGTGCCGCGCGCAACGTGATTCGCCCAGCGCGACACGCCGTCGATTCACCAATGAGAAAAAGCAGCATGACTTTTCTTACAGAGCGCAATACGTCTCACGACAGTGCTTTACGTCGGGCGTGATTGGCGAACTGCTTCTGGAGGAGTCAAATGTGTCGTGCGCAGCGCGTTTTGCCGATGCTCTTTCTCTTCACTCTTGTGTGTGTGTTTTCTTTCCCCTCCCTTCAAACCAGAGCATGCAGACGACAAAGTTGTGGGGATTATTATTATAATTTTTGTAAAAAGCATGTTTTGGGCCTGTATAATCGAGCGAGTAGTTTCTTCTTGTTACAGCCACGAGGCTGAGGCGTCCCCAGTCAGTTCGCTCTGGATTGTCGACATGTATAATTAGTTCTCAATTTTCTCCGTGTATGTTTCTTTTCCTTAATACTTGTGATGTCGTATTTAATTATGGATTAAAATGTTTAATACGTTCGCGAGTCGCTCATCTTTTTTTCCCACATCATTGGCAAAATTGCCACATAGTAGCTGATGCCAAGGCCATATACTATAATATAGTCGTCCTAATCTGATGCGCCCCGCTAGAAAAACAAATGCATAGCGTGATTATGTAACACGCTACTGCCGACGCAAAATTATACTGTTCGGTTCACGAGGCGCAAAACACTTATTCCTGGGAGTAGAGTTTCTTCGCCGTGAGCAACTTAAAACCTGTGATTGGTCAGAAAACTTTAATTTTATAGATTTTTGGCCAATCAGCGTTTTCGCGCTGCACACGACACGGCGCAGAAATTCGACTCCTAGGAAAACCCGGCTTAAGCGTGGTCACCACGAACGTGGCAACTTTGTTTTTCGTGCCAAGCAATCCGTCGCTAATTCAAGATGGCTGACAAAGAACATATGCAATAGAAATTTCAATTTATTGCATGAAATCAGTCTAATATGTGGTAATCCACGATAATCAATCGAAATACAGTGGGACTTCGGTTAACTAGCTTTCTTCATTCCGCCAACGAGCTCGTTTTGCGAATCGAACTTCCCCGTAAGAAATAATGGGATTTCCCCGTAGGAAATAAACTTGGATAATTCGATCCGCAAGTAGTCATTGACATGAAAATGATTAACAAAAGCGGTATTCAACGCATTAATAACTATACATAATGCAATAAAATGTACGTAATATAAACAACACCATAAATAAACGTACAATACGATAATTTTTACAAATTAACTTGCTCTAAACGACGAGAGAAAGGACTATCGTTTAGGGGCCATTCAAGTATTACGTCATCATCGATGGGGGGGGGGGGGGTTCCGATTTGCTGACTTTTGATGACAAGGGGGAGGGGGGGTTGAATAATGTTTACGTCATCAACCACCCTTTATGAAAATGAGAGTTGGAGGGGCAGAGCTGATGACCAAATTTTGCTGACAAGGGGGGGGGGAGGGGGGGTCAAAAATGGCTAAAAATTTGCTTACGTAATACTTGAACGGCCCATTAGGACGATTTACAGACTCGCCGTTGTTTGCAAACTTATTCTTTTTGCGTGACTTTCAAAAAGAACCTTATCCAATGACACTTGTTTTTGAATTTTCAAGGATGTCTGGTAAATGGTAAATTGCAGTGTTCGTTGGAAAAATTGCACATTGCCACAGCTTTTATTGGGTGGTTATTTTCTACAGTGTTTTGCACAGATTCCTACATTCTACACATCTCTCTAATCTCATTTTATGTGTGTGCGAGGGATTCCTCCTTCTCTCTTCCTCAGACGGGATACCGTCCATGAGCTCTTGCTGGTGCGTGCAAAAGAGATCTATAACTTGATCTACCGTCAACTTCTATACATTTTCACTATTTACAGTGCACCGCAATACAGCATGAAACGTAATGCATCGCAATAAGCGAAGCACCATAACATACGCAAAAAGCACTGCATTATTGCATTACAATAAGCAATACATCACGCGATGCGTTGCAATGCGCAATGCTCTATAATCAGCAATGTACCATTATTTGCAATGCACTACAACAAGAAATACAGCACAATACTTAATGCACCACCATGTTCAAAGCACCGCAATAAGCAATGCACCACTATATTCAATGCACCACAATAAGCAATTATTGGCGAAGGGTGAAGGTGAAAATTCTCCCCTCAAGTTCACAATGCACACTCTTAGTGATTCGCCCTCCCTACTTCCATTCGAAGAGTCTGTATCCGCTTATGACGCTACCCGTCAAGCAATACACCACCATCTGCAATACATCACAATAAGCAAAACAACACAATGCGTATCACCACGTCCGGAAAATCCCAACAATAAGAAATACATCGCCACTAAAAGGCAATACAGCACAATATGCAGTGAACCACAATACACCGTAAGCACTGCAGAATGAGCAATATGGCACATGATGCACTAAAATATGTAAAGCATTAAAATATAATGCAATATGCGCAAATACAGAAAAATATTTACAGTGCACCACACAATAAGCAATGCAGCATGGTACCCTCATACACCGAAATACAGCACAATACGCGATGCATCGCAATAAGCAAAGCACCATAATACGCAATACGAGCCATTATATACAGCATTCAGTGCACTACAGCACGTAAAGCATACAAAAAATGAGTAATGTGTGTAATCAGTAATATAGTGCACCACAATAAGCAATGCAGCATACTACCCAATACACTACAATTAGCAATACGGCACATGCGATGCATCGCAATGAGCAAAGCACTATATTACGCACTGCACCACAATACGCAATAACGCTGCAAGCAATACAGCACGCGATGCACCGCACAATCAGCAATGCACCAGAAAATTTACAGTGCATCACAATAAGCAATGAAACAATGAGATTCATCCTCGACTCGAAATGAAACCTGTCAATCTCTGTCCAATGCCGCACTCTGGGTACCCTGTGAATACACTGGGAGCACTTGGTGGGATGTATACCTCTGGGTACATCTTAAAAACGTGTTCCCTACAGGTCAATCACTCTCCGAAGTGTTCAGGAGTGAAATGAAAACTCGTAATGAAAAATTCGACTTCCGTAAGAGAAAAACGTAACAGATTTTGGTAACGCAAAAACGTAACTGATTTCCCGTCAGGGGACATTCAAGTATTACGTAAGCAGATTTTCAGCAATTTTTGACCCCCCCCCCCCTTGTCAGCAAAAGTCAGTAAAACACTGACTCCCCCCCCTCCCTTGTCAGAAAAATTTCGTCAGCAGATTAGAATATTTCATATCTTCAAAAAGGGTGGTTGATGACGTCAGAAACCTTCAAACCCCACCTCCCCCCCCCCCGAAGCTGACGTAATACTTTAATGACCCCTCACTAAAAAACACGTCGTCAACTTCCGTAACATAAAATTGTCACTAATTTCCGTTGCATAGAAACGGGCCTTTTTCGATTTGTGATTTTATATTACAGAGTTAATATTTGTCATGGTTTTTTTCAATTCACTGCAATTTGTTCTTCATTTTTCTCGATCAGTGACTTTTCTGCAATTTTAGTACAAGTTGGTGACTTTCCTCACTATTGGGATCATTTTTTAGCGATTATTGGTAACTTCTCCGTATTTCGAAGAAAAATTTCATGTATTTTACTCTAGCAAATATGGTCAGCCTGCTTTTTAGGCATTAATGATAGGTCAGAAACAAGTTTATCCACTGGTATTTGTAATAAACGTACATTTCGCAGCAACCTAGTGAGTCTCCGTATGCTAGGACATGATCATAAATGATGTAGGTCCTTTACTACTTTTTAGGCATTGTTTTGAGCTCGTTTACTTATATTTGCGATAGATAACAAACTGTTTGCAGTGGCTTCTAGTGAGTCTTTATATTCTAAGATATCAACATAAGCTGAGAGAAGTGTATTGGGCTTTCACTACGTTTTAGGCGTTGGTAGAATGTTGATTTGTTTACTTATATTTGTCACAGACAACTAACTGTTCGCAGTGACATCTAATGAGTCTTTATATGCTAAGACATTAACATAAGTTGAGAGAAGTGTATTGGGGTTTTACTATGTTTTAGGCACTGAGCTATAAGTAAGGTGACCATACGTCCCGTATTTCCCGGGACAGTCCCGGTATTTTCTCTTTTTTTGGCCGTCCCAACTTTTTGGCAAAAGTGTCCCGGTTTTTCCCGTATTTCACACGAAGCCTACTTGAATTTTTATTCTTTATTAAAGTCGAAGATTGAAATTATTTTTCAACTCAAATTATTTTATGATAGTTACAACTATATATGGGATATTAATCTCCCACATTTGCGTTGGTAAACGTTTTTTTTTCCGTGGAATACATTTTAATCCACTGCAATTTGCAGTAATGCATCATTTCCCGCCATTGGGATTTTTCCGTAATTTCAACAATATTTGGCAACTTTGTTTGGTTTTGGCGTCGTTTTTGGCGATAATTGGCGAAGTCCTGTATTTTCCCGTATTTGGAATCCCGATGTCCCGTATTTCTTTCGAGGAAATATGGTCAGCCTAGCTATAAGTAAACTTATAGCTTACTTTACTTGTAGCTCAGTGGTTTTAGGCTTTGGTAGAAAGTCGATTTGTTACAGATTAGTAGACAAACCATATTTGCTCGAGAAAAATATGGTAAATTAATTTCAGAAATACGGAATATCGTCAATTATCGCCAAAATTGATGCTAGAAATAAGTATATTTGCCAACTCGTGCTAAAATCACAGAAAAGTCGAAAATCTCGGGAAATGAAGGCAGGGCCGTCTCTATTCTACGTGGAATAGAGACGGGTCTGATGAAGCCCGCTTCAAATTACAGTCAATTAAAATAAAAAAAATGAAAAAAATGTGAGTGATTTTTCTTGTTTGTAATCGTGATATAATTTCTGAGTTTGGAATATACACTCATGTCCATAAATTAAGGATAATTCAGAATCACACGGAAATCGAAATCTAAAGTAAAAATTTCACCTGTAGAATTATGACACACATCTGCAAGAATGATATGCAAATTTCAGGAAGCCACCAGATGATGCCGATAGTACGTCACAATGACGAGAGTGTAAGAGGGGGGTATATAAGGAATGGTGGCGAAGAAGTGAAATTGTTCACAAGAGTTCTGTAAGGCGCTCAGTGCTATAAGCGAATAGTTATGACACAGAGGACGCATGTGGATGATTTTTTATGTGGTAGAATTATCGGCCGCCTGGAATGTGGGCGTAGTCAGATGGAAGTATCCGAGGAACTTAGAATTGCCCAAAGTGTCATCTCTAGGCTTTGGCAACGATTCCAAGATAACGGAAATGTCAGTAGACGTTACAGTACAGGTCGCCCCTTGTCGAGTTACAACGCCGAATGAAGACCGGTATTTGGCAGTAACTGCCAAAAGAAGCAGACGGAGTACAGCATCCGACCTGTCTCGTCAGCTATCTGCAGCCACAGCTATCATCAGTACCACAGTTTCAAGGCAAACCGTGTACAGACGTTTGGGAGATATTGGTCTATATGCTCGCAGGCCTGTCAGATGTGTTCCGCTCACGGCAACTCACTGTCGGCAGCGATTAGCCTGGAGTAGAGAACATGCAATGTGGACATCGTCACAGTGGGCTTGTGTGATGTTTTCCGACGAGTCCAGGTTTGGCTTGCAGTCTGATTCACGTTAGACTTTCATATGGAGAACGCCAGGTACCCGTTATCACCAAGACAACATCATTGAACGACACCGTTACGGTGGTGCAGCATTGCTCGTTTGGGGTGGAATTATACTGGGTTCCAGAACAGATCTGCAGGTTCAAACCGGAACCATGAAAGCCCAAATTTATCGGGACATCATTCTGGAACAGCATGTACGTTTGTTTAGGGGTGCCATGGGAGCAGAATTTGTGTTTATGGATGACAACGCCCGTCCTCACCGAGCAAACATCGTAAACGAATGCCTTGAATCTGAGGATATAACCCGTATGGAATGGCCAGCATTCTCACCTGACTTGAATCCGACAGAGCATGTGTGGGACATGCTTGGCCGACGAGTTGCAGCCCGTCAACCACCTCCTACATGTGTTCCGGAACTTCGGAGAGCATTGCTTGCTGAGTGGAGTGATCTTCCTCAAGATCAGATCGATAATTTGATACTCAGCATGCCTAGGCGTGGGTGTACGGACTGTATTTCATCGCATGGGAGACATACAATGTATTAACCATCATACCAACCATGTAATAGTAAGTTTTTGTAAAGGAGATATTTTTTACAATTGCTCCAGGGAGCAAAAATCGTAGTTTTTATCAATGGTATCATACATACACCATCGTTTTTGCTCTTTATCTTTTGTTTAATAAATGGGCATTATGAATAAGTAACGTGTGTTTTGCTTCTGAACCTTTATTTGCCGGAGCTGGCATTATCCTTAATTTATGGACATGAGTGTACTTCTATTCGTTGACTTGATGAATGAAATTAATAATTAAAAGTGAAGTTGGCTTCGTTGAAAAAAAAGTGAAAAACCGGTACATTTTTGCAAAAAAAGTCGGAACAGCCAGAAAAACAGAAAAGATCGGGATTGTGCACGGAAATACGGGACGCATGTTCCCCCTACGTATATACGTAGCTTCCTAGCGGAGCGCATCAGATCAGGGACGGCTATATTATAGTATATGGCCTTGGCATCAGCTACTCATGCTCCGGTTTGAAGGGAGGGGAAAGAAAACACACAAGAGTGAAGAGAAAGTGCACCGGCAAAACGCGCTGCGCACGACGCATTTGACTCCTCCAGAAGCAGTCCACCAATCCAGCCCGACGTAAGGCGCTGTCGTGACCCGCGTTGCGCTCTGTAGGAAAACAGTCATACTGATTTTCTTATTGGTGAGTTGACGGCGTGTCGCACTGGGTGATTCACGTTGCACGCGGCACAGAAAACCTGCTCCTAGGAAAACGGCTTATGCAATGGAAATCGGTTACGTTTTTTGGTGAAGTTTTCATTCTTCTCTTGAATATATCGGGTACCGTTTGACCCATCAGGACCAAATTATGTGCATGTACCGAGAGGCGTTGTTGCGGAGTTTCGCCAACGCTTGGCGTTAAAAGTGACTCCGCAGATTACACGCACCAAGCGACCGAAAAAAAGAAAAAATATACAGTGTGTGGATTTTGATAAATAATTTAATGTTGTGAGATTGTTGGCAAGAGTCGCCTTATAATTAGAGCGGAGTCAGATATGCGTTATCAAACCAACTCAGTTAGCATCCCAAAACATGTCGTCGTCCCCCACATCCTGCAGCAGGGCCCCTATGCTGGGATAGTTGGCGGGCCCCCCCCCCCCCTGTGGTTAATTTATACTGTGGAAAAATCAAAAAGTGGCAAGAATCTTTCCGGGCCCTGTCAGCCCTGCCCTTTTGGGGGCCATGCCGAGATGTGTGTATATTTATAATATATATATATTACCAGTGCTCGCAGCACACAAGGTCGGGATACCCAGGGAGTGGTATTGCACATTTACCTTCACGGGGAAAGTATAAGGTTTCATTTCCAATAGCCTTTGATGAATCTCAATGTTTTCTTGCTGCTTTAACATTGAAAAATTTGCAATAGCGGAAGCCCAAGATATATCCAGTCTGTGGGCCCCCATAAAAATCTGCGAATTGGGTTGCGGTTCCTTGATTGGGTGGACCTGGGTTTTATTCATTGGTAAAATGATTGCAAATAAAAAAAAGTTTTCGTGGCCCTCACAGGGGGGATGTCCGAGAAGTCTCCAGGTAAGGGCCCCCCCATGGAAAAGTTACAGGTTTCATTTCGGCGGGCCTTGGATGAGTCTCAATGATTTTTTTTTTGTTTAACATTGTAAAATTTGCAACAGCGGAAGCGCGAGATAAATCCAATTTGCGGCCCCCACTAAAAATCTGCATTGGGTCTCGGGAAATTGGACGGGAGTCCTGGATTTTGTTTGTTGTTAAAATGAATACAAATGAAAATTTTTCGTGGCCCTCACAGGAGGGATGTCCGACAAGCTTCCAGATCGGGGGACCCATGTGGAAGTTGTTAGGTTTCATTTTGGGACCCTGGATGAATTGCATTCTAAAATTCTGCGTATTGGTTCCTGGGTTCTTGATTGGTGGCCCCTGGAATTTATTTGTTGGCAAATTGAATACAAGTAAAAATTTTTCGTGGTCCTCACAGAGGGGATGACCGACAAGGTTCCAGGTTGGTGGCCCAATGTGGTAGTTGACAGATTTCATTTTGGGGGCCTTGCATGAATCGTGTTGTTTTTCGGTTGTTTAACACTGTACACTTGCAACTGTGGAAGACCGAGATAAATCCAGAGTCTGGGCTCCGCTAAAATCTGCTAATTGGGTCCCAGGTCCTCGATTGGGAGTCCTGGAATTCATTTGTTGGTAAAATGAATACCAGTGAAAATTTTTCGTGGTCCAACAGGGCTCCAGTCTAGGGTCTAGGGACCCTCCATGGAGAAGTTTTCTAGAGGTACTTGATGAATCACATTTGTTTTTTTTTTCCCCCGTTTATTATTTTAAAATTCGTCAGTAAGCTGGTGCTTTGACATTTCGCTTTTCATAGCACTCTGATAAGGTGGAACGAAATAAACAAGATATGTTGTGAAGAGAAAATGGGGGGTGGCCGGCACAGGCGAAAGGGGGCAGAGCCCCCTCAGTAATTAAATAAAATCAAAATGCCGCTGCTGTTGCTATCTGTTGACAAAAATTAAAACCCGGGTTCAATGGCTGTGAAGAAGTTTGATTTAATATCAGATATTTATGAGACCCTGGGCCGTAACAAGTCTGGGGCAACCGGGACACTGCCCCGAGCGAAATGGTTTACGGGAAAATTAACCGACAACAATTCACTGACAACAGTTCGTCACGAAGCTACTGAGTCAGTGAGCAAGTGAGAGAGTGAAATATTGAGTGACGGAGCGAGTGAGCGAGCTACTGAGTCCGTGAGTGAGTAGGTGAACGAGTGAGCGAGTGGCTGAATGAGAGAGAGTGAGCGGGCGAGTTTGTGAGTCCGTGAGTGAAGGTGCAAGTGGGTAAATGAGCGAGCAGGTAAATGAGCGAGTGAATGAATGAGTTAACGGGCGAATGAGTGGGCGAGTGAGCTACTAAGTCCATGAGCGAGTGAGTGGGTGAGTGAGGGAGTGATCGAGCGAGCTACGGAGTCCATGAGCGAGTGAAATACTGAGTGAGTTTGAGAGTGAGCGAGCGAGTGGGTGACTGGGTGTTGCGAATGAGTGGGCGAGCGAGCAGCTGAGTGCTTGAGCGAGTCAGTGAGCAAGTGAGTGAGTTAGTTAGCGCAGGGAAATAGTGAGTGAGTGAGTGGGTGGGTGGGTGAATGAGTGGGAGAGCGAGCTACCGAGTTCCTGAGCGAGAGAGTGGGCAAGTGATTGGGCGAATGAGCGAGCGAGAGAGTGGGCAAGTGATTGGGCGAATGAGCGAGCGAGAGAGTGGGCAAGTGATTGGGCGAATGAGCGAGCGAGAGAGTGGGCAAGTGATTGGGCGAATGAGCGAGCGAGAGAGTGGGCAAGTGATTGGGCGAATGAGCGAGCGAGTGAGTTGGTGAGCGTGTGGGAGAGTGGAGGAGAGAATAAGTGGGTGAGTGGACGAGTGAGTAAGTGAGCGAGCGAACGAGTGGGTGGGAACGAGCTACCGTGAGTGGGTGAGTGAGGGAGTAATCGAGCGAGCTACTGAGTCCGTGAGCGAATGAAATAGGGAATGAAGGAGCGAGTGAGTGGGTGAGCTTTCGAGCGAAATAGTAATCGAATGAGTGAGCGAGAAACGCTTTAATTATAAATATGAAAAGAATTGAAATTACGTCGAAAATTATTAATTAAATACAGTACGTTCTGAATGAAAATCACCAATTAAACAACTAATGAAAAAGTTAGTCGAAAATTAAATTTCCTCTAACATTTCCCAAAAAGAAGCGCTATTTTTTGATTTCGTTCTTTGAAGCTCAAGTTTCATGAACCAGTTTTGGAAAATGTTTTTGGTCACCCGAGAGGCTTTATGTGCAAGAATGGCATGTTTAAAACGAAATAAATTCACGCAGTTTTTGAACTCAAGCATGGCTTTGAACAATAAGGAGCTGAGGCTACCTTTTACCATTTTTGCTGATGGAGAAAATTGAACTTATCTTTACATTCACTTTATTCCACTTATGTTTTTCGAGCATCAGAGTAGGGGAGAATTAGCGGTTCTGGGACACAATAGGCCTGCCCACGAGAACAATGGGTGCTGCCCACCTGCTGCCCTTTGCTGCCACCGATAAGGGAGGCTGCTGCCCAAAGCTGCATTAAGAGTTACTTACAAGCGGCTTTGCTGCTGCCCCGCGATAAGAGAATGACGAAGGTGAGGGACACTAGATGGCGCTTTACTGTTTTTTTTTCCTAAATTAAATTTTTTATTGGGGGGGGTCATAATTAAATTTAAAATTTTTTATATCACGTCAGGGATCTTTCCCAAATTAAATTTTTTATTGGGGGGTCATTATTAAATTAAAATTGTTTATGTCTAAGAGGGATCTTTCCTAAATTATCATTCCCACGAAGAGGTCGGAAAACTTTTTTTCATTAGGGGTCGTTCTTAAATTAAATTTTTTATGTCACATCAGGGATCTTTCTTAAATTGCATCCCAAAATATCGGTTTTTTTTTATGTCGGGTTGTTCTTAAATTAAATTTTTTTTTTATGTTAGTCTGACTAAAAAGTTTTCCTAGAAGTTTCCAACGCTAAGAGAGGGAATTATCGTTTTTTAACTTTCCCGTCGGAGCCGTTCTTACTTTTTTATGTAAAAAGTTTTCTTCCCACACAAATTAAATCCCCAAAAAAGTTCTCACCAAGATATTTTTTCAACACTTTAGCTGTAAAAAAATAATAAAACAAAGGAGCAATAAAATACAGAGTCATTTTATACGAATCAAGTTTTCATTTATTCAAATATATATACACGTAAGAAAAAAAATAATTGAATGAAAAATATTTACATGAAAAGAAAAAAAAATAATTGAATGAAAAATATTTACATGAAAATAAATAATAAATAAATAAAAATAAAATAATTAATGAAAAATATTTACATGAAAAAATATTTACAGCACCGTCTCTATCGCGGTTGCGATTGCGTAATGACCATACGCATATGTTTTTACACCATCACCGAGAATATATCTTTTATCGTCACGGGGGCACAGCGATGTTTTTCGCAGGGCGACCGTTTGCAGTTTGTGATTCACGGAGGATATTTTTATCATAGTATTTTTGATGGAGGAGTGGTTACGGAGGCAAGCCAGATAATCTTGATGTTTTAGTTGTTTTTTAACAACCGCACGAACGACCCCTTTAGCGGTCTTTTTCTCCGCGACTGCTGTGACCATGCTATACATTTTTGAAACGCAAACCGACGAATTCCACAACGGGTTCACCGCCGTTCTCATCCTTCATGACGCCCACCACTTTTTTATTCTGCAGGCTAAACAGAGGATGATCACCGGGGTAATTTGACGTGTCGAATCTGTGGAGCTCCTCCCGCATATCACTATAAATATCACTGGTTTTAATCTCGTATAGGAATGAATCTGTATCTGTGAACAAAACTTCCACACCGGGTCCGTATTTTTTCTTCATGAAATTGTAATGGAAGTCCGCCATCAAGTGTTTGGACAGGCCCAAAATTGTGACACCGGTATATATTGGCCTGTCCAGATGGATTTTCGTTTTCAACATCGAATGACTGAGACTTTTGTATTTTAAAAACGACTTCTTTTCCTCCCCAGACATACGAAACATTATGCTGCGAGAAATGCAAATCCCGACAGAAAGGGCAAAGTGCTGCTTAGACGGTGAAGATTAAAATTTCAAAATTTACTTGATCGGCACCCCACAACGCCCCTCCGCCGCGAGAAATTCAAATCTCGACAGAAATTGCGAAAAGCGGCGTATACGGTGAAACTAAAATTTTCAATTCGTCCATTCCGGGGTTATAACCCTGTTGGAACTTTGACCTGTCGACCCATGACCCAGGTCCTAATACTGATGCTGGGGAAAAAAAAAAATTAATGTAATAAAGTGAATATGAAGATATATAAGTTTACTTTTCTCCATCGGCGAAACTGGCAAAAGATAGCCTCAGCTCCTCAGCCATGCTTGAGTTCAAAAGCTGTGTGAAGTTATCTCGTGTTAAACATCCAATCCTTGCACATGAAACCTCTAGGGGTGACAAAAAAAACATTTTCGAAAACTGGCTGCTGAAACTACAGCTTCAAAAAACGAAATAAAAAAAATAGAACTCCTTTTTTGGGAAATATAACAAGAGATATTAATTTTTGACAAAGTTTTCATTACGTGTTCAATTGGTGACTTTCGTTCATTCTCCCTTAACTAAAGCAACTACGCCGACTGGGGCGAAAATTGCTGTAGTTATAAGGGGGAGACTGCCGACTCCACTCAGTGCTTCACGCTACTAATTCATGTTACAAGAAATTGAAAAGTGTGTCTCTGGCGTATTGGTTATCGCACTTGCCCGGTATGCAAGGGGATCCGGGTACAATTCCCGGGAGGAGGCAAAACGCTTTTCTTTCCAAATACCAGTTTCGGCATAACATCCAGAACATTCAATTTCTGAGTCTATTTTATATTGTGACGGTGCGGTCTCTCGTGCGAGAGAGATAGAGCAGATAATTTATATCTTCTTCTATATATAAGGGGAAAGTATGTATGTCTGCTCTTTATACAAATCTACAGTTTTAGGCCGATCGTCGCCAGATTTTGCATATATACCAAACAGGACCGCGATTGAACCGTAGGCTATTTTAAAAGTTCGTCAGAGCTGGGCAAATGCCCGAAATGGGCGAAAAACTGTCGGGCAACAATGGTTTTGGGGGCTTCAACAATCACTTTCGGAACGTTTACTCTGGTTACCATGGTTCCCAACAATGCGTTTCAGACGTGTATATGCCTTTACAATGGTTTGTCACTTTTTTACAATGGTTTGTCACTTTTTTACAATGGTTTGTCACTTTTTTTACAATGGTTTGTCACTTTTTTTACAATGGTTTGTCACTTTTTTTACAATGGTTTGTCACTTCTTTGATGCTGCCAGTATCATGTATAACAGTTTATGCCTTTACAATGGTTTGTCACTTTTTTCAGTCCTCCCAGTAACTGAAGAAAACCCGGGCATTGCCGGGTATTATGGCTAACCCGCAAGAGTAAAAGGCTTATATCCCTGGAGGGACAGAGCCTGGGTCGTGACTGATTTGTCGGGTATTATGGCTAGTTTTTTTATAAAAGAGCTCATTTATTTTATTTCGCTTCTCAATTTTCATCAATTGCGGAATTATTCATTCCATTTATTTCTCGATTTTCATTAATTCTGAAATCTTATATATAAATGTGAAAGTATGTATGTATGTATGTATGCTCTTTATACAAATCTACAGTTTTAGACCGATCGTCGCCAGATTTTGCATATATACCAAACAGGTCCGGGATTGAACCGTAGGCTACTTTAAAAGTTCGTCAGAGTTGGGCAAATGCCCGAAATGGGCGAAAAACTGCCGGGCAACAATGGTTTTGGGGCCTCAACAATTACTTTCGGAACGTTTACTTTGGTTACCGTGGTTCCCAACAATGCATTTCAGACGTGTATATGTCTTTACAATGGTTTGTCACATCTTTAACGCTGCCATCATTACAGTTTATTCCTTTATAATGGTTTGGCTCTTTTCCAATACTCCCAGTAATTGAAGAAAACCCTGGAAGCGCCAGATATTTTTGCTTGCATGTATACAGGGTGTCCTGTAAGTGCTAATGTGGCCTTTATCTCTTCAACCACCCATCGTTGAGGTATAGTTTCAATTTAAAAAGTGCTTAAAAGGAGTTTGAATAATATTCGCTGCAGAAGCTGGACATCTGACGTCACTAACAACAGAGAACAACAACTACGACGATAAAACAGGGAATAAAAATGTTCTACGCCAGCTGATGAAATGCTTGCCTCAAATCATCAGCACTCTACTTCACCAAACACCAACTCTGGCCATATCGTTACATTGCAATTTACTGCCATTAGTGAGATGGGTTGGAAGTGAAGGTTCTGTCTATCGGTGGTCGAGTTTGTTAGGACATCAACACTCTGGCACGAAGCTAAAAAATTATCATTATCCACCAACATGCGAGTTCAACTGCAAAATGACTCAGCACTGCTATCATTTTCACATCAGTTGATCAAACTTGGCAATGGAAGAATTCCCGTAGACCCAAGCACTGGACTGATAACGTTCCCAAATGGATTTTGCCAGTTATTATATATATAAACTCAGTTCAAGAACTTGCAGACAAAGTCTTCCCAAAAATTCAACAAAATCACCGAAACCATGAGTGACTTTGTGAGAGTGCGATTCTGGCACCGAAAAATGACAGTGTGAACAAGATCAACAAAAATTATTCCGGGAGACTCCACATCCTGCAAATCGGTTGACACTGTCACAGACACAGCGCAGACAGTTCTGTATCCTGCAGAATTTCTGAACTCTTTGGATATTCCGGGTGCACCACCACACAATTTGACCTTCAAAGTCGGAGCACCTGTAATGCTTTTAAGAAATTTGGAGACACCGATACTCTGGTATGGCAACAGACTCTGCATGAAGAAATTGCACAATTGCATCATTGAAGCAACGATTCTAACTGGATGTTACAAAGAAAAAGAAGTCTTCATTCCACGTATCCCAATCATCACCGAAGAAATGCCATTCACTTTCAAGCGATTACAGTTCCCGATTCGTTTAGCTTTTGCCATGACAATCAACAAAGTGCAAGGCCAGTTGTTAGCAGTGGCAGGTATCCACTTACTTGAGCCCTGTTTTTCACACCTTTTCGTCACCTGTTCGCGTGTTGGTAATAGCAAAAATTTGTACATCTACACACCAGATGGAAAAAGAAAAAGTATTGTGTATCCACAAGCGATTGCCTGAAGATTTTAATTAAAATATTTAAATATAAAAGTAATTTTCTCTTACTTGATGCAGAAATTTTTTTGATTAAGAAGTAATTAATAAGCTATTTTTTACGGGGCGGGCAACGTCGCCGGGTATCAGCTAGTTTTCAATAATTCCGAAATTATTTCTTTTGTCAGTTCTGTGAATTTTCATTAGTACTGAAATTATTTATATTATTTTTAATCCATCGATTCTAAAGTTTTCATTAATTTCGGAAACGGTTTCTCACATTAGTTTAAAATTATCTCCATCAATTTTCGTGTTAATTCACATTTAATTGTGTGTGTATTTCTTAGCGTTCGTGTATATTCTGTGTATGCCGATCCCCTCTTCCCCACAAAATATATGAAATCTTGTTGATGCGGGGCGGGGGATGTCCTAAACATTTTTCGTGCCCCCGAAATTGTTTAGACGCACCTGACCTCGGTTCTGCGGCACAAGCGTTTTGTAGAAAACATCTGAATAAACATTTCTACAACTTTGATGGGAAAAGGAAGTTTAAAATTATGTTTCATAGCATATAACGAAATTTTGCCGGGGAGATTTTTGTTAAAATAATAATGTAAACTTGGAAAAGTAACTGGGTTTAATTTCCGATGCTCTATAAATGAATCATTGTTTTGGTTTTAACATAAATTATATAAATAGAAAACGGTTCGAAAATTTTTGGGTTTTTTCTTATGTGAAAATATAGGAGACATTTTAAATTTGGTACTCACATCAGATCACGCAACATGTTAAGCCATAAATGCTCAACCCATGTCCTGTGGGCCAAATGTGGCTCCAGGAAGCATTTTATGCGGCCCGTGACAACAAAAAACAAAACAAACCTCTCAAGTGGCCTCGAGCACGTTTCAAAATCACTTGAGCGACCAGCGGCACACCTCCAGTTCGCTTAAGTGGATCGTGGTACATTTGCAGAAAATCCTATTGAGTGGTTAGTGGCACATTTCCAGATCTTTCGAGTGGCCCGCGGCACGCTTGCAGATAACTTAAGTGACACGTGAATTTTTTTTTTTTTAGATAATTTTGGAGGATTGAGGTTCATTTCTCAAGAAGCTCGTGACATATTTCCAAAACAATGAAGTGGCCCGCACCTTCCAAAAAGTTGAGCGCTTTTTGTGCTAAATATCCGATAAAGGTGTTTCAGCGACTGGGACTTTGGCAATGAGCGCTTTAAATTATTATCGAATACTGGTTTTATCATTGGATCAAGCCCCGGCAGACTAAACACTGCCAATTATTATTGATTTTAATATCCATTTGCCATATGAAGAGGAGGCAATTTTTGGTTTAGACCAATGTTTCTCAACCTTTTCAGCCCATGCCCCCCCCCCTGGACGATATTTTCTTCTCTTAGCTCCCTTGTCTTATCCAGGGGCCCCCTACCGTCATCCAAGAGCGAGACTCTTTCTGCTTATCGAATTGGAATTTAATCAAAACTGAATCGATAATGAAAAAAAAAATTACAAATAAGATCGATCTCTCGAACCCAGCGTCGGGCACGGATCTACAAGGTAGATGATCATCCCACCAGTAGCGTGTTTACAGGTCGGCTGTAGCGAGTGACTAAACGAATGATCTATAGAGTGGGCATGCACATGAGTGAGCGAAAGAGTGACCTGAAAAGGGTGAACCAGGTCCGTAAGCGCTCAAAAATGTGACCTAGAGAATGTGCAAGCATGTGAATGCCCAAAAGAGTGACCTACAAAGAAAGGTAGCAGGTCAGTGTGAACGACCAAAAGAGTAACCCGGAAAGAAAGGTAGCAGGCGTCCAGAAAATTCATTAAATGGAAAAATTTACCGTTAACAGTTTGACATGAGTGAATGAACGAGTGAATGAATTGATCAAGTGAAAGAGTGAGTGAATGATCGAGTGAGTGACCAAATGAGTGTTAACAAATGAGTGAACGACGGGACTCGAGTGACGTATGAAGTAAGTGATCACTTACTTCATAGGTCACTAACTTGCTCATCAGTGGGCACGTCAGGTGTAGTGAAACCTGACGTGAAGTTTTTTTTTGTTGTTTCTCTGTAACGCTTGTTATGTGTAGTGCTGCCATCTGCCACCAGTTTTTCTAACTATGAGTGAAGTGTTATGATTGAATGATTTATCGTTGTAGGGCTGTTGCTCTCTGTGGCGAGACTTTTTAACGGGGAGATCGGCTCGCATTTGCGCCTTGAAGGTGGGAACCACAGAAAATCAACTTTAGCCGACCACCACAGCGGGGTTCGAACCCGGATCCTCGCATCGCGAGTCCGTCACTATAACCACTCGACCACCACAGCTGCACATTCCAAATACATTCGTGTGAATACGCAATGTAATAACCGAAATTGTAAAAAAAATCTGATGAAAAATAAGTCGACCAGTATATACGCGCGCACGCGCGATAGCATTATATATTTTTCCTATTACTGCCCGATTCATTCAAGAATTCATTCCGATTTCGTTTACATACAAGAGATAGGGGGAGGAAAAACTACCAAAACACGAGTTTTCGAACTTATTAAATGCTGATTAAACAGGAGAAATTTTCAAACTGTAAAGATATCAAAACCAAAACAATCAATTTTTTCTTTAATCAGTGCAGCGGTAATGCTCATTGTGTGTTTGTGTGTGTCTCTCTCTCTCTGTTAATGGTATATAGGAAAGAAAGAACTTATTGTATTATCACTAGAAGAAAAAAAAAAGAAGCGAGAATCACGAAATCATCGTTGAATACATAAAAACCAAAACTCTCTTCGTCCAATTACGTCCGACAACAGGGAAAGGGGCGCGGAAAGAAGTAATGGATAAAGATTTACTTTTGGAATGATATCTTTTACTTTCGGAATAACGTTGTTCGATGGGGGGGGGGGGGGAGGAGGGGAGGGGGATTCCGTTCCGAAACAAAACGTGTCGCGCTCTCGGACATTTCCGAACCGAAAGTTTTGTTTGTTTGTTTTTTTCCTTCATAAGGTTTACTTTGCGTTTCAATACATATAAAAGATTGGGTTGATCCGACAAACCGATGTCACATTCGGAAAGTCATCAGCCCGAAAGAGAGTCGCAACGAGCAAAGACATTACGGGTGAGTCAAATAGTTTACTTTTTTTCTTTCCGCTGGCCATCAAAGAAATTATAACAAAAATTCGAAAAAATAATGGTTATTATTATTTTTTTAATATTAACTTAAAATGGTTTTTTTTAAGTTATTTTTTTTAAGAAAAGGTTTTTTTTGTTATTCATATATTATGAAAAATATTGGAAAAAATGTGGATTTATAAATCGGTTATTTTTTTTAATTTTTTCATTAATTTTAGATGAAATGGAAATTACAGAGGACACCGATCCCATTTCTTTGAGGAAATTCATGATTCGTCGTCGGAAACGGAAGAATGCAATGATCGAAGTAAGTGCTTCTCTACCTTTCCGATTTGATTTCAAGTTAGTCACCCGATAAAGTCAGTTGTTTTAAATATCACTTTTTCTTCTTCTTGAACCGTGATCTTATTACGAATTTTATCAAAAATGATGGAAATTCCTCTTTTTTCTTTAGAAAAGTGTTTTTTAAAAAGCTATTATGGGGAAGTAGGGAACAAATTTAACGGATTCTATTTAAATTTTATCCGTTCACAAATAATGTCAGAAATTTATTATCATAGATGGTTTAGATCAGTGGCAATAGGATCGGATGGCACTGGAACGGTCCAGGCGGGCAATGGGAACTACAGGTACGATATAAAGCCATCTACAATAACTGTATATATACAACAGTAGTGTTGGGCAAAGTTAAAAAATCGCCTCTCGAACTAACGTGTACCCCCTATAAATAAACTTTCAAAATAAACTTTGAAAGTTTCAAGTTAACTTTCAGTGGCAATAGGTTTAGATCAGTGCACAATAGGATCGGATGGCACTCCATCCGATATGATGAAAGTTCAAGTTAACTTTCTAAATAAACCTTCAACTTACAAGAGGACACCAGTATCGATTGGTAAGGGGCAATGTGAGGTTATGGTGTCGCAGGGGGAATTTTTCTCTAATAGAGTTGTTAATGAATGGAATAGCTTACCCCTGGAGGTAGTAAATTCTAACACAATTGACACGTTTAAAAAGAAATACGATAAACATGTTGGGGTAAATCGAGAAGCTTTATCCGTACTTAGAATAAGACAACCATAAGTATTCTTTATGTGCATTGTATGATATTTCATCTTGCATTTATATTGTTTGTAATTGCATTTTTAATTGAGTTGTTGTATTTTTGAAATATATGACATCCATATTTGTTATGGGCATCTTTTTCTCAGCCACCTCGTTGGACATTTTGCCTGTTGTGGCGTTGTATTTGTATAAATAAACCCCCGAACATCTCAAGCTAGTCGAATATTGATATAATACGGTGTCACATCAACAATTCAGTGTTGTACTGCTAAAAAGACATTTTTTTTTTAAAGGAATTAGAAGTTAAGACTTTTTTACAAAAGTTGTTTTAGAATTTTTTTTTGCAGCCTAAAAATGCTTAGGCTTTGAAGCCTAAAACTCGTTTAGACGGCCCTATACTGTTCGCACCAGGGCCAAAACTGACTGTTAATTTTTTTTTTGATTGGTTTGTAATTATTGTATGTCAAAATGCCTTTAAAAATGAAAACATCCAATTAGTTAATTTGGGTCGATAACTTTACCAGGAACATTTAAGTTAGATGTACACGTCTACCTCAGGTCTTAACTTGAAAAAATAATTATCAAAAAGTAGGGCTGCGAATCTCTTGCGATTTCTACAGACGCAAGGTGTAGCAGAGTAGATAACGGAGATGGCAAACTAATACGGAGTGCTTCATGCTTAATTATTACTTTAATTAATAGTAAAGTGAAACAAAAAATATTACATGATGCTTAGCACATACCCCATACACAACCCAGTCTCCGCGAGTACAGTACTGGACTGATGACGAACGAACTGACTTCGCGGTACTACATGTTTCGGTCGCCAAGTCACCGCCAAGGTTGGCGAGATATCGTAATTCAACACTCCCTCCCAATATGAAGCCCAATATTTTTTCGAATACAATTAAAAATTCTCTTGACAATGGCTTCGTCATGATATCAGCCCTTTGATCTCGGGACGGTACATACATCACAGACATTACATTATTTTCACATTTTTCACACACTGAATGAAATCGAACGTCAATATGCTTTGATCTACGATGAAATTGTGGATTTTGCACCAACTTCATAGCACTTTTGTTGTCCACATACAGAACTGGAATGTCACAGAATCCGATAAGTTCTTTGAATAACAGCTTCAACCACACCAGCTCATTAGCAGCTTCACTTGCGGCTACATACTCGGCTTCCGTCGAGGAGATGGCTACACTGTGTTGAAGTCTTGACCACCAGGTGATAGCAGCACCTGAATTCAAAGAGACTGTTCTAGAAGTTGACCTTCGAGTTTTCTCATCACCAGCATGATCTGCATCACTGTAAACGCAGGAGCTTGATCTCAGAGATGAACGATACATCAGGCACAAATCAGTGGTACCGCGAAGGTATCTGTAAATCCTTTTCACACGAATCCAGTCATCTTTTGTTGGTTTGCACAAAACTCGAGACAGAAAAGGTATATACGGGCGAGTAGCCACAGCTAGATACTGTAAGCACCCAACTGCTTCTCTGTAGGGAACATCAACAGGATCAGCTCCCTCCTGAGCTTTAGTGGTTTCACACGGAGTAGCTACTGGCTACTGCTCCATACCAAAACGATGCAAAATTTTCTCAGCATACAGGCTTTGAGTGTCGGTTGGCGAGGTATCGTAATCCAACAGAATCAACTAAAATATTTAAACCCGTTAATTCAAAAATTTTTATTGATTAATCGACTGATTAATCGAATTTTAATCGGATAGTTTTTGTAACTATATATAATATTAAATATATGCTGCAAAAATAAATTTTATTCATTTCTCCTATATTCTACAGATATAAACAAATATAGTGATAATTAAGAAATTAAGGTTGCTCGCTTGAAGCAATTTAATATATATGCTGAATATAACTTTATCAAAACCTGTAATTTTTTCACCTGGATCTTATCGTATTTTTTGAAAATCGGTTATCTCTTACGTTACTCACTGATTTCGAGAAACTATATGCGATCTCATACTGTTTCTTGTTTTCCTAGAAACTCCTCCCAAATGGTACTTGTGAGGAGAGGAGCTGATGCTTCCAAGAATACCGTAAACTACTGTTCATAGTGCAGACAATAAATATATTTTGGCTTTGTCTTCTAAAAAAAACTCCCATCGAATTCATTTTGATACTGAAATCATCAGTTTCTGTTGAATAGACTTGTGGAAGAAATTTGATCAAAATATTGATTCAAATATTTTTAAATATGGTCAATTATCCAAAATGTTGAACGGTATAGGAATTTTAATTTGTAAGACATCTGATCGGTTTTTTTTTCTTCAAACAAATCAAGTTAATTCAGAAACTTCTTAGTAAAAATTTTAATCGATTTTTTTTATCGGATTAATCGAGTCGATTAAATCAACTAAATTTTTTAACTGCGATTAACAACTGATCGATTAAACAACCCACTTAATTAGTTAATCGACCAGCCCTATTAAAAACCATTTAAAACCGGTGAAAATGGCGGTTGCGAAGAGGCTATCACAATGGAGTTTCTCAAAAAAAACTGAGCGTTCAAATTCAAAGTGGAATGAAATAATGAAAAACAAATTAACTGATAGTTAACAGATACTTTGATAATGGTTATTCTTAATTTTTCTTTTTCCAGTGGTTATTTCAATGCTGTTTTCAATTATTTTTCACTTTTTTTTTTATTAGCTTCGTTTTTATTTACTTCTCTTAATTCATTTTATTCACAATTTATTTACTCAACCTTACTCACACACAGGTCATTGCTAAATCAGCTCTATACTACTCCTGTAAATTGTGTGGCGTTACGAGTTTCAATGGCATGATACCATTCGTTAGTCACCTGAAGAGCGACTTTCACGCTAGTTCATTAGAACGAAGTACTCCAAATAACAGAAAATTATTCCACTGCACGTTTAACAAGGAAGATGTGATTTTTTACGCAGCGATACAGCCTGATATCGAGCTTCGTTGCGAGCAATGCAACATCCGCACAGCAGGGCACGAGAGGTTCCTAGATCATCTCAGAGGTAAAAAGCACAACAAGGAGATGACATCCACCAACAAAGGGAAGCCCACCAAAAAAGAGGAAATAATGTACAAATCGATAGCCTTACGCTTACAGATGATCAAACAGCTTAGAGGTGAGAAAATTTTCGATTGCAAGTTCTGCAAAATCAGTTATAAAAAACGAAGCGATTACAATAACCATTTGAAAGGGAAGCGCCATGAGAAAGAATCTTACAAAATGAAATACTCAAAACTTATGTTTGACGCACAAAAAATATAATCAATTCCGTGTTGTTCGAATACAGTAATGCATACCTACTGTATCAGTCCAAATTCTGTGATATATGTGTATACAAATACGATGATTTTGCTTGAATAGAAATAAGAAGCAGAAATGAGAAATACTATGAATCACTAATTTGAAACAAACGAACTCAACCAACTGCACAACTATTTGCTTAAATTATTAATTATAGCATGAACACAACAAAATGAATGAAGCACAATTATATCTAACTAAATTCTTAAAAAAATTATCAGATTAATAAAATCTCTAATGAATCGATTTAAATAATTATATACAAATTAACAAGAAAGAAAAGAGCCATTTCTCGTTGTTTCTCAGCATTAAGTTTATTTATTTTCGTGTGATGGTATATTATGTAGAAGTACTGTTATCAGTAATGTCCATTAGTTGACCGCGTACTTCAAAATTTTCCACAAAGCCCGGCAGATTGCAAATGTGCCTTGGCTTAAAAAATCTAATATGCAGTGAAATACATTTGCATGATAAACAAGAAGATATCTGGCTATACGCATTAATGTCCAATTAACCTGATAATTCATTAGCTGCAAAAAATTCATTTGTTTCCTTAGATGTTTTAGAAAATGAAATTTCGTTTCCATAAATAAAATATTTTTAGTATGTATGTATTAAAGTATTATATGTTAAATATAAGAATAATTCAGTAAGATTTGGATTGGATTTTGCTTTTATTGGTGAAAGGACCAATCAGGTATGAATATTGGAATAAATGCATGAGGCACTGGCTTTGATTAACTAGTATTTTGCAGCAATAAATTACGAGTTAGGATTTGGTTAGAAAGATTTTAATTCATGACCTTTTCCGTCCAACAATTCCGATCCAATCCATTCCAAAAGGCAATAGGAAAAGAATGAAATGCAGAACATTACATTCGCATACTGGCTGAAACAAGTAGATATCTATACATATCTGCTTGCAGTAATGTCCTGTAGAACTGGTAATTCATTCGCTGCAAAATATTAATCGTTACCTTCGTTGGCTTTAGAAAATGAAATTTCGTTTTACATATAAAGTATTACTATATTTATTAGTATAAAAATATTGCAATAAATGCATGAGGCACTGGCTTTGATTAACTAGTATTTTGCAGCAATAAATTACGAGTTAGGATTTGGTTAGAAAGATTTTAATTCATGACCTTTTCCGTCCAACAATTCCGATCCAATCCATTCCAAAAGGCAATAGGAAAAGAATGAAATGCAGAACATTACATTCGCATACTGGCTGAAACAAGTAGATATCTATACATATCTGCTTGCAGTAATGTCCTGTAGAACTGGTAATTCATTCGCTGCAAAATATTACTCGTTACCTTCGTTGTCTTTAGAAAATGAAATTTCGTTTTACATATAAAGTATTACTATATTTATTAGTATAAAAATATTGCAATAAATGCATGAGGCACTGGCTGTGATTAACTAGTATTTTGCAGCAATAAATTACGAGTTAGGATTTGGTTAGAAAGATTTTAATTCATGACCTTTTCCGTCCAACAATTCCGATCCAATCCATTCTAAAAGGCAATAGGAAAAGAATGAAAGCAGAACATTACATTCGCATACTTGGTGAAACAAGTAGATATCTATACATATCTGCTTGCAGTAATGTCCTGTAGAACTGGTAATTCATTCGCTGCAAAATATTACTCGTTACCTTCGTTGTCTTTAGAAAATGAAATTTCGTTTTACATATAATGTATTACTATATTTATTAGTATAAAAATATTGCAATAAATGCATGAGGCACTGGCTTTGATTAACTAGTATTTTGCAGCAATAAATTACGAGTTAGGATTTGGTTAGAAAGATTTTAATTCATGACCTTTTCCGTCCAACAATTCCGATCCAATCCATTCTAAAAGGCAATAGGAAAAGAATGAAATGCAGAACATTACATTCGCATACTGGCTGAAACAAGTAGATATCTATACATATCTGCTTGCAGTAATGTCCTGTAGAACTGGTAATTCATTCGCTGCAAAATATTACTCGTTACCTTCGTTGTCTTTAGAAAATGAAATTTCGTTTTACATATAAAGTATTACTATATTTATTAGTATAAAAATATTGCAATAAATGCATGAGGCACTGGCTTTGATTAACTAGTATTTTGCAGCAATAAATTACGAGTTAGGATTTGGTTAGAAAGATTTTAATTCATGACCTTTTCCGTCCAACAATTCCGATCCAATCCATTCTAAAAGGCAATAGGAAAAGAATGAAAGCAGAACATTACATTCGCATACTTGGTGAAACAAGTAGATATCTATACATATCTGCTTGCAGTAATGTCCTGTAGAACTGGTAATTCATTCGCTGCAAAATATTACTCGTTACCTTCGTTGTCTTTAGAAAATGAAATTTCGTTTTACATATAAAGTATTACTATATTTATTAGTATAAAAATATTGCAATAAATGCATGAGGCACTGGCTGTGATTAACTAGTATTTTGCAGCAATAAATTACGAGTTAGGATTTGGTTAGAAAGATTTTAATTCATGACCTTTTCCGTCCAACAATTCCGATCCAATCCATTCTAAAAGGCAATAGGAAAAGAATGAAAGCAGAACATTACATTCGCATACTTGGTGAAACAAGTAGATATCTATACATATCTGCTTGCAGTAATGTCCTGTAGAACTGGTAATTCATTCGCTGCAAAATATTACTCGTTACCTTCGTTGGCTTTAGAAAATGAAATTTCGTTTTACGTATAAAGTATTACTATATTTATTAGTATAAAAATATTGCAATAAATGCATGAGGCACTGGCTTTGATTAACTAGTATTTTGCAGCAATAAATTACGAGTTAGGATTTGGTTAGAAAAATTTTAATTCATGACCTTTTCCGTCCAGCAATTCTGATCCAATCCATTCTAAAAGGCAATAGGAAAAGAATGAAATGCAGAACATTACATTCGCATACTTGGTGAAACAAGTAGATATCTATACATATCTGCTTGCAGTAATGTCCTGTAGAACTGGTAATTCATTCGCTGCAAAATATTACTCGTTACCTTCGTTGTCTTTAGAAAATGAAATTTCGTTTTACATATAAAGTATTACTATATTTATTAGTATAAAAATATTGCAATAAATGCATGAGGAACTGGCTTTGATTAACTAGTATTTTGCAGCAATAAATTACGAGTTAGGATTTGGTTAGAAAAATTTTAATTCATGACCTTTTCCGTCCAGCAATTCTGATCCAATCCATTCTAAAAGGCAATAGGAAAAGAATGAAATGCAGAACATTACATTCGCATACTGGCTGAAACAAGTAGATATTTATACATATCTGCTTGCAGTAATGTCCTGTAGAACTGGTAATTCATTCGCTGCAAAATATTACTCGTTACCTTCGTTGTCTTTAGAAAATGAAATTTCGTTTTACATATAAAGTATTGCTATATTTATTAGTATAAAAATATTGCAATAAATGCATGAGGCACTGGCTGTGATTAACTAGTATTTTGCAGCAATAAATTACGAGTTAGGATTTGGTTAGAAAGATTTTAATTCATGACCTTTTCCGTCCAACAATTCCGATCCAATCCATTCTAAAAGGCAATAGGAAAAGAATGAAAGCAGAACATTACATTCGCATACTTGGTGAAACAAGTAGATATCTATACATATCTGCTTGCAGTAATGTCCTGTAGAACTGGTAATTCATTCGCTGCAAAATATTACTCGTTACCTTCGTTGTCTTTAGAAAATGAAATTTCGTTTTACATATAAAGTATTACTATATTTATTAGTATAAAATATTGCAATAAATGCATGAGGCACTGGCTGTGATTAACTAGTATTTTGCAGCAATAAATTACGAGTTAGGATTTGGTTAGAAAGATTTTAATTCATGACCTTTTCCGTCCAACAATTCCGATCCAATCCATTCTAAAAGGCAATAGGAAAAGAATGAAAGCAGAACATTACATTCGCATACTGGCTGAAACAAGTAGACATCTATACATATCTGCTTGCAGTAATGTCCTGTAGAACTGGTAATTCATTCGCTGCAAAATATTACTCGTTACCTTCGTTGTCTTTAGAAAATGAAATTTCGTTTTACATATAAAGTATTACTATATTTATTAGTATAAAAATATTGCAATAAATGCATGAGGCACTGGCTTTGATTAACTAGTATTTTGCAGCAATAAATTACGAGTTAGGATTTGGTTAGAAAGATTTTAATTCATGACCTTTTCCGTCCAACAATTCCGATCCAATCCATTCTAAAAGGCAATAGGAAAAGAATGAAATGCAGAACATTACATTCGCATACTTGGTGAAACAAGTAGATATCTATACATATCTGCTTGCAGTAATGTCCTGTAGAACTGGTAATTCATTCGCTGCAAAATATTACTCGTTACCTTCGTTGTCTTTAGAAAATGAAATTTCGTTTTACATATAAAGTATTACTATATTTATTAGTATAAAAATATTGCAATAAATGCATGAGGCACTGGCTTTGATTAACTAGTATTTTGCAGCAATAAATTACGAGTTAGGATTTGGTTAGAAAGATTTTAATTCATGACCTTTTCCGTCCAACAATTCCGATCCAATCCATTCTAAAAGGCAATAGGAAAAGAATGAAAGCAGAACATTACATTCGCATACTTGGTGAAACAAGTAGATATCTATACATATCTGCTTGCAGTAATGTACTGTAGAACTGGTAATTCATTCGCTGCAAAATATTACTCATTACCTTCGTTGTCTTTAGAAAATGAAATTTCGTTTTACATATAAAGTATTACTATATTTATTAGTATAAAAATATTGCAATAAATGCATGATGCGCTGGCTTTGATTAACTAGTATTTTGCAGCAATAAATTACGAGTTAGGATTTGGTTAGAAAGATTTTAATTCATGACCTTTTCCGTCCAACAATTCCGATCCAATCCATTCTAAAAGGCAATAGGAAAAGAATGAAAGCAGAACATTACATTCGCATACTTGGTGAAACAAGTAGATATCTATACATATCTGCTTGCAGTAATGTCCTGTAGAACTGGTAATTTATTCGCTGCAAAATATTACTCATTACCTTCGTTGTCTTTAGAAAATGAAATTTCGTTTTACATATAAAGTATTACTATATTTATTAGTATAAAAATATTGCAATAAATGCATGATGCGCTGGCTTTGATTAACTAGTATTTTGCAGCAATAAATTACGAGTTAGCATTTGGTTAGAAAGATTTTAATTCATGACCTTTTCCGTCCAACAATTCCGATCCAATCCATTCTAAAAGGCAATAGGAAAAGAATGAAAGCAGAACATTACATTCGCATACTTGGTGAAACAAGTAGATATCTATACATATCTGCTTGCAGTAATGTCCTGTAGAACTGGTAATTCATTCGCTGCAAAATATTACTCGTTACCTTCGTTGGCTTTAGAAAATGAAATTTCGTTTTACGTATAAAGTATTACTATATTTATTAGTATAAAAATATTGCAATAAATGCATGAGGCACTGGCTTTGATTAACTAGTATTTTGCAGCAATAAATTACGAGTTAGGATTTGGTTAGAAAAATTTTAATTCATGACCTTTTCCGTCCAGCAATTCTGATCCAATCCATTCTAAAAGGCAATAGGAAAAGAATGAAATGCAGAACATTACATTCGCATACTTGGTGAAACAAGTAGATATCTATACATATCTGCTTGCAGTAATGTCCTGTAGAACTGGTAATTCATTCGCTGCAAAATATTACTCGTTACCTTCGTTGTCTTTAGAAAATGAAATTTCGTTTTACATATAAAGTATTACTATATTTATTAGTATAAAAATATTGCAATAAATGCATGAGGAACTGGCTTTGATTAACTAGTATTTTGCAGCAATAAATTACGAGTTAGGATTTGGTTAGAAAAATTTTAATTCATGACCTTTTCCGTCCAGCAATTCTGATCCAATCCATTCTAAAAGGCAATAGGAAAAGAATGAAATGCAGAACATTACATTCGCATACTGGCTGAAACAAGTAGATATTTATACATATCTGCTTGCAGTAATGTACTGTAGAACTGGTAATTCATTCGCTGCAAAATATTACTCATTACCTTCGTTGTCTTTAGAAAATGAAATTTCGTTTTACATATAAAGTATTACTATATTTATTAGTATAAAAATATTGCAATAAATGCATGATGCGCTGGCTTTGATTAACTAGTATTTTGCAGCAATAAATTACGAGTTAGGATTTGGTTAGAAAGATTTTAATTCATGACCTTTTCCGTCCAACAATTCCGATCCAATCCATTCTAAAAGGCAATAGGAAAAGAATGAAAGCAGAACATTACATTCGCATACTTGGTGAAACAAGTAGATATCTATACATATCTGCTTGCAGTAATGTCCTGTAGAACTGGTAATTTATTCGCTGCAAAATATTACTCATTACCTTCGTTGTCTTTAGAAAATGAAATTTCGTTTTACATATAAAGTATTACTATATTTATTAGTATAAAAATATTGCAATAAATGCATGATGCGCTGGCTTTGATTAACTAGTATTTTGCAGCAATAAATTACGAGTTAGCATTTGGTTAGAAAGATTTTAATTCATGACCTTTTCCGTCCAACAATTCCGATCCAATCCATTCTAAAAGGCAATAGGAAAAGAATGAAAGCAGAACATTACATTCGCATACTTGGTGAAACAAGTAGATATCTATACATATCTGCTTGCAGTAATGTCCTGTAGAACTGGTAATTTATTCGCTGCAAAATATTACTCATTACCTTCGTTGTCTTTAGAAAATGAAATTTCGTTTTACATATAAAGTATTACTATATTTATTAGTATAAAAATATTGCAATAAATGCATGATGCGCTGGCTTTGATTAACTAGTATTTTGCAGCAATAAATTACGAGTTAGCATTTGGTTAGAAAGATTTTAATTCATGACCTTTTCCGTCCAACAATTCCGATCCAATCCATTCTAAAAGGCAATAGGAAAAGAATGAAAGCAGAACATTACATTCGCATACTTGGTGAAACAAGTAGATATCTATACATATCTGCTTGCAGTAATGTACTGTAGAACTGGTAATTCATTCGCTGCAAAATATTACTCATTACCTTCGTTGTCTTTAGAAAATGAAATTTCGTTTTACATATAAAGTATTACTATATTTATTAGTATAAAAATATTGCAATAAATGCATGATGCGCTGGCTTTGATTAACTAGTATTTTGCAGCAATAAATTACGAGTTAGGATTTGGTTAGAAAGATTTTAATTCATGACCTTTTCCGTCCAACAATTCCGATCCAATCCATTCTAAAAGGCAATAGGAAAAGAATGAAAGCAGAACATTACATTCGCATACTTGGTGAAACAAGTAGATATCTATACATATCTGCTTGCAGTAATGTACTGTAGAACTGGTAATTCATTCGCTGCAAAATATTACTCATTACCTTCGTTGTCTTTAGAAAATGAAATTTCGTTTTACATATAAAGTATTACTATATTTATTAGTATAAAAATATTGCAATAAATGCATGATGCGCTGGCTTTGATTAACTAGTATTTTGCAGCAATAAATTACGAGTTAGCATTTGGTTAGAAAGATTTTAATTCATGACCTTTTCCGTCCAACAATTCCGATCCAATCCATTCTAAAAGGCAATAGGAAAAGAATGAAAGCAGAACATTACATTCGCATACTTGGTGAAACAAGTAGATATCTATACATATCTGCTTGCAGTAATGTCCTGTAGAACTGGTAATTTATTCGCTGCAAAATATTACTCATTACCTTCGTTGTCTTTAGAAAATGAAATTTCGTTTTACATATAAAGTATTACTATATTTATTAGTATAAAAATATTGCAATAAATGCATGATGCGCTGGCTTTGATTAACTAGTATTTTGCAGCAATAAATTACGAGTTAGCATTTGGTTAGAAAGATTTTAATTCATGACCTTTTCCGTCCAACAATTCCGATCCAATCCATTCTAAAAGGCAATAGGAAAAGAATGAAAGCAGAACATTACATTCGCATACTTGGTGAAACAAGTAGATATCTATACATATCTGCTTGCAGTAATGTCCTGTAGAACTGGTAATTCATTCGCTGCAAAATATTACTCGTTACCTTCGTTGTCTTTAGAAAATGAAATTTCGTTTTACATATAAAGTATTACTATATTTATTAGTATAAAAATATTGCAATAAATGCATGAGGCACTGGCTGTGATTAACTAGTATTTTGCAGCAATAAATTACGAGTTAGGATTTGGTTAGAAAGATTTTAATTCATGACCTTTTCCGTCCAACAATTCCGATCCAATCCATTCTAAAAGGCAATAGGAAAAGAATGAAAGCAGAACATTACATTCGCATACTTGGTGAAACAAGTAGATATCTATACATATCTGCTTGCAGTAATGTACTGTAGAACTGGTAATTCATTCGCTGCAAAATATTACTCATTACCTTCGTTGTCTTTAGAAAATGAAATTTCGTTTTACATATAAAGTATTACTATATTTATTAGTATAAAAATATTGCAATAAATGCATGATGCGCTGGCTTTGATTAACTAGTATTTTGCAGCAATAAATTACGAGTTAGGATTTGGTTAGAAAGATTTTAATTCATGACCTTTTCCGTCCAACAATTCCGATCCAATCCATTCTAAAAGGCAATAGGAAAAGAATGAAAGCAGAACATTACATTCGCATACTTGGTGAAACAAGTAGATATCTATACATATCTGCTTGCAGTAATGTCCTGTAGAACTGGTAATTCATTCGCTGCAAAATATTACTCGTTACCTTCGTTGTCTTTAGAAAATGAAATTTCGTTTTACATATAAAGTATTACTATATTTATTAGTATAAAAATATTGCAATAAATGCATGAGGCACTGGCTTTGATTAACTAGTATTTTGCAGCAATAAATTACGAGTTAGGATTTGGTTAGAAAGATTTTAATTCATGACCTTTTCCGTCCAACAATTCCGATCCAATCCATTCTAAAAGGCAATAGGAAAAGAATGAAAGCAGAACATTACATTCGCATACTTGGTGAAACAAGTAGATATCTATACATATCTGCTTGCAGTAATGTCCTGTAGAACTGGTAATTCATTCGCTGCAAAATATTACTCGTTACCTTCGTTGTCTTTAGAAAATGAAATTTCGTTTTACATATAAAGTATTACTATATTTATTAGTATAAAAATATTGCAATAAATGCATGAGGCACTGGCTGTGATTAACTAGTATTTTGCAGCAATAAATTACGAGTTAGGATTTGGTTAGAAAGATTTTAATTCATGACCTTTTCCGTCCAACAATTCCGATCCAATCCATTCTAAAAGGCAATAGGAAAAGAATGAAAGCAGAACATTACATTCGCATACTTGGTGAAACAAGTAGATATCTATACATATCTGCTTGCAGTAATGTACTGTAGAACTGGTAATTCATTCGCTGCAAAATATTACTCGTTACCTTCGTTGGCTTTAGAAAATGAAATTTCGTTTTACATATAAAGTATTACTATATTTATTAGTATAAAAATATTGCAATAAATGCATGAGGAACTGGCTTTGATTAACTAGTATTTTGCAGCAATAAATTACGAGTTAGGATTTGGTTAGAAAGATTTTAATTCATGACCTTTTCCGTCCAACAATTCCGATCCAATCCATTCTAAAAGGCAATAGGAAAAGAATGAAATGCAGAACATTACATTCGCATACTGGCTGAAACAAGTAGATATCTATACATATCTGCTTGCAGTAATGTCCTGTAGAACTGGTAATTCATTCGCTGCAAAATATTACTCGTTTCCTTCGTTGTCTTTAGAAAACAGAAATGGATAAAAACAAGAACAAAAATCATATACACATGTCTGCCACTACTAATACATAACCATTACGTGTACAAGATATAGCATTTACTAACGGGACCCTAACAAGGATTTTAGGGCATTTCCGTTACAATGATGTAAATGTAATAACCACAAGTGTCCTTTATTCTCCTATGCTAGCGAGGGTGCTAGGCAGAAAGACACGAATGGTTTTATAATAACCATTACATGCGTAGTTTATATTTTATATATATTCTTTTGTTTTTAAAAATACAAATATATCCAGCCAGGGTGAGTCAACCAAAACAACAAGACCGGAGCTGACAAAACTCCAGACAATCCCCCATTTAAACTAAGCCGCCCACATTGCTTACCAAAATAGCGAGACGACTCGGCCTGACAGTTATATATATGTATATAAATGTGTTTATATGTGTATATATTTCTCTCTCTCTCTCTCTCTCCTCTACACAACACAACACACGTGCGTACTCATATTGTCGTATTCATGCTGCTCACCGAATAAGGTGCTAAGCGAGATGCCACGGGTGATTCCCCCTAATTGTATATATTCCCCCACACAATACTTCTATTTTGTATATTTTCATTAAATCCGCCGGAGCGAGTGAACTCAACCCAATAAAACTGATGCTGGCCTCTATTCCACAAGTTATCAAACCCATCTGCTCACCAATAACGGGTTAAGCGAGATGACTCGCTCCGATGGATATTTTATATTTCACAATAAGATTCCCATTTCGTTTTTTTCATCATTTTGTGTATCCTGTGTATATAATATGGCAAGTGTAAGATAACAAATGAGATGGAATGCCCCCCCCCCCCCAATTGCTTTTAAAACATACTTCCATCCTAATAATGTGTAGATTCATCCGTCTCAACGAAAAGCCGAAACTTTTCTCCAACTCCCAACCCATCTCGTTTGTAATCACCACAAAATTTGTTGATCGCGACAGTACCCGATTGTCCAGGGAAAATATGTTGTAAAAATTTTGTATATATATATTTTTTTTTTTTTGACACAAAATAAAGTGTTCCAGACTCTGCCATGAAGCTGGGCTGGAAGAGATCTCGGCAACGAGATATGACCAGTGGCAAAGTTCTGGTATTCATTCAGTAATGTCCTGTGGAACTGGTAATTCTTCGCTGCAAAATATTACTCGTTTCCTTCGTTGTCTTTATAAAATGAAATTTCGTAAACATAATAAAATATGTAATTTTTATATATAAAAGTGAAAATGTTTCATTTCCAATAAAGTCTCTTAGCGTTAAAGTCATTCTTCCGCTTTTCCGAGGCTTGGTTCGTCCTGGAAAGTAGTATGCTTTAAGATTTTGGAGATCATACCTACAGAGGGACATAGACTTGGTTAAAGAGGTGCAGAGAAGAGCTACGCGTGTCCTCATTGACACACCGGGCTTGAATTATGAAGAAAGACTTCATTTTTTTGAATATGTTTACATTGGATGAAACCAGGTGTCGGGTAGATATGATCGAAGTGTTCAAAATTTTTAACTCAGATGGATAGGATGGAGCATGAATTATTAGTACACCGTCAATCGACTGCTTCTACAAGGGGACACCAGTATCGAATGGTCTGTGGTTTCCAACTTCAAGGCGCAAATGCGAGCCGATGTCCCTGTTAAAAAGTCTCGCCACAGAGAGCAACAGTCCTACAAACAGTACAAATATTCAGTCCTTACACTTCACTCACTTCACTTCTGAGATATAGATGGCAGCACTAAAAATCATACACAACACAAAAATGCACTCAGACTGTTAGGTACACATACTTACACTTCCGGTACAACTCACTAGGTAGTAAATTGCCCATGGCGATAGACCTGAGTTGTGCTCGGCAAAAAAAAAAAAGTATCGAATGTTAAGGGACAATTCTAGGTTATGGTATCGCAGAGGATGTTTCTCTAATAGGGTTGTTAATAAATAGAATTGCTCACCCCGGAAGTAGTAAATTCTAATACAAAACTGACACGTTTAAAAAGAAATACGATAAACATGTTGGAGTAAATCGAGAAGCCCTATCCATACTTAGAATAAGACAACCATAAGTATTCTTTATGGGCATTGTATAATATTTCATTATGAATATATATTGTTTGTAATTGCATTTTTAATTGAGTTGTTGTATTTTTGAAATATACGACGTCCATATTTGTTATGGGCATCTTTTTCTCAGCCAACTTGTTGGGCATTTTGCCTGTCATGGCGCTGTTTTTGTATTTGTATTTATATTATATTTTAAATATAAAAATATTGCAATAAATACATGAAGCACTGGGTTTGATTAAATAGTATTTCGCAGCAATAAATTACGAGTTAGGACTTGATCATAAAGATTTCATTTCATGACCTTTCTTCAAACAATTCCGATTCAATCCGTGCCATGGCGATTGGAAAAGAATCAAATGCACTACATTACATAAGCATACTAGATGAAACAAGTAGATATCTATGCATATCTGCTTGCAGTAATGTCTCGTGGAACTGGTAATACACATTCGCTGCAAAATGTTACCAGTTTTCTTAGTAATTTTTAAAAATGGAATTTTGTATTTACATACAATGAAACATTATTTTATTATCATGTTGTAGATAGTGGGAAATTATAGTAAATACGTAATAAGTTTTTTATTGGAAAATTCTGCCGGAATTATTTTTTACCTTTTCCTTCGCTTGACTATATTGGAATCTTGTTGCGTAAAGCCATTCAAATCTATTGGTGGCTTTCAATCCAATGACTTGCGCAAAGCCTGAAAAAACTGTTTTCATTATCGTTAATTTATTTTCTTAAATGCTATATATGTTGTCGTCTTTATCACTATTGATGATTGTTGTTGTTTTTGGTATGTTAAAACATTTTCCACCATTGCACAGTTTTTGATTACGAAAAATATCATCTGTGTGTTTAAGGACCTTTGTAATTGAATTATGATGAAATTATTTTTATTGAATAAAAAGTAGGAAAAAATTTTGATTTGTATAGTTTTTTTCTCACACGATTTCTTTTTCAAATAAAATAAACCACGTCAATAAAAATTTATGATTATTTATATAGTCATTAAATTCGTATGGATATTTTACTTGAACAGAAATTAAATATAAACCATATAACTTTCAATGAGTTACATTATGGGCCATCCCCAGTAATATAATTTTTTTGCATGACATATAGGCCTACTTATGCTAATATGAAAAAAAAAAATCCATCTTCTAACAACTGTTTTGAATGATACAACAAAAAAGAAATCATATCCGCGATTGATCACAATTTTCAGTAACATATCAATTTAAAAATTTTAACTTGTAAAGTGATGAAATTCAAACCCCGAAACTTCCTTCCCGAGGGAAAGTCGAAAGCAATTTTTTTTCTCACTTTCATAAGAACTGAACCGAATGTATAAATACTGAACAAACTATCAAAAAATTGTAGCAAGAGGCTTGTCCCCCCCCCCCACCCCCATCCAATAAATTTCAAATATAAAACTACACACTTATAAGCGCTAAAGAGTTAAAAGATATTCCTAACCGCGTTTCAACACAAAGAAACAATTCTGTAAATATATACTTTAATTATTTTTATTTTCATTCAATAAAATATCAAAGAGGAAAGAATGAAAACATGCGTTTTCCGAGGAACGCCGGAAAAAACACGCGGAGCGGATGCGGATGCGGACGCGGGTCCGCATTCACACGAACACTGAAGATGCGGGTGTTTCGCCCGCATCTTTAGGTTGAAATTCGCGCATAAAAACTATTTTTTCGCAATTTTTGTAATTATTTTTCTCCTTCACCCCTGATTCAGTGCCCATAGGCAGCCTAGAGGAATTCTTTGGTGGTTTAATCTTGAGCCCTATAGAATATGGGTATAAAGATGCCTTCATTCCGATCCTCACAAGTAGTCGATAGGAGAAAATATCTTGAAATATTTTCAAAAAATTTTGAAAAAAAATCTGTCTTTTCGGAAAAATATGAAAGAAAAATTCCAAAAACACATCCAATGTTCGAAAAATCCAATCCAAAACATTCGATGTTCCAAAAAAAAAAAATTCAGGAGATATCAAAGAATTTGCAAGTAGAAAAAAAATGGGGAGGGGTGGAGACTTTCAAAATGTCTGTGCTTGGAAATATTCACATCACAATTCTGTCTTAGGCCGGGATTACACTATAAAAGTTTTGTAAAAGCTCTTTGATAAAACGCGAAAAATTCAACCATTAAGATCACCGGCTGCATTTGCTTGAATGCAACCGGTGCGCCTATTGGTTGAATTTTTCAACTTTTATAAAAGATCTTTTATAAAACTTTATAGTATAATCCCGGCCTTAAGTCCGGATTACACTATAAAAATTTTATAATAATTCTTTTAAAAAAGCAACTAATAAATTTATCGGTTGCATTTGCAATTTATTAGTTGCTTTTTTCAAGTTTTATAAAACAACTTTCATAAACCTTTTAGAGTGAAATCCTTCCGATACCTACCATGTATATTTTACTCGATATTCAGTCTATAAACTGAAAAAAAAATGAAATTTTATATTTCAGAAGTGAGACTAATCTAAGGATGGGATTTCACTCTAAAAGGTTTATGAAAGTTATTTTATAAAACTTGAAAAATGTAACCAATAAACACATCTGTTACATTCGAGAGAAATTAACTGATCCGCCTATTGGTTGCATTTTTCAATAGTGTAATACAATACAATCAATAGTTGGTTGCATTTTTCAATAGTGTAATCCCGGGCTAAGACAGAATTGTGATGTGAATATTTCTAAGCGCAGGCATTTTGAAAGTCTCTACCCCTCCCCTTTTTTACTACTTGCAAATTCTTTGATATCTCCTGAATTTTTTTTTTTTGGAACATCGAATGTTTTGGATGTTTTTGGATTAGATTTTTCGAACATTTGATGTTTTTGGAATTTTTCTTCCATATTTTTCCGAAAAGACGGATATTTTTTTTTTCAAAATCTTTTGAAAATATTTGAGGACATTTTCTCCCATCGACTACTTGTGAGGATCGGAATGAAGACATCTTTATTCCCATATTCTATGTGGCTCTAGATTACACCACCAAAGAATGCCTCTAGGCTGCCTATGTGCACTGAATCAGGGGCGAAGGATAAAAATAATTACAAAAATTACGAAAAAACAGTTTTTATGCACGAATTTCGAACTAAAGATGCGGGCGATTCGTCCGCATCGTCAGTGCTCGTTTGAAAGGGCCCTTTAAGGCCTCTGAGTTATCAAATCGCCTATTGATATCATGACCTTAAATATTAGGAAATCGATGAATTCACTTCTCAAAATATCTTTCAATTGAGAATTGAATAAGTTATATAGTTGGCAGGTACAAAAACTTCTAACATCTTTTATTTCAGAAAAATAATCGTAATTTATCGTAAATTAAACTCGTGAATTTTTTTTTTCTCATCAAAAGTTCGCGAGATCGTAATAGAGAATAAAATGTGTAAGAATGACTCACCTCAGCTGACTAAATTTTCGCGTGCGCAAGTCGCAAGTAATATTTGCAAGTGAGTTTTTTCAGCAAATCCGAAGGACGTTTAATGCAAGGTTTGAGTTCAATCTAGAACCAAAACTAAAACTTAAAAGAACATCTACACACATTTCTTTCCTTCCTCCCACTGCGCATAGAACCAACGTTGATCAACATTTCCTTGGCGATTTCCACAGGGTCCAGTAGAAAACTTTTTCCCTTTGCAGTTCAAATAATGACGTTGTCCCTTAGGGGCCGTTCAAGTATTGCGTCATCATCGATGGGGGGGGGGGCAGCCGATTTGCTGACTTTTGATGACAAGGGGAGAGAGGGGGTTTGGATTTTGCTTACGTCATCAACCACCCTTTATGAAAATATGAAATATTTTTAACGGCATCTCATTCGGTGCGACAAAAACGGTAAAAAAAAAACCTTTCGATAGTTTGTGTGGGCACTTGAAATAACATTCCCCACTATTGATGAATGCCCTACAGAACCACTTTAGTGATCTTTAAATGTTTCACGGATCCAAGTGATCTGGAAATGTGTTCGGGCCGCTTAAGTGATCTAGAACTGTGCCTCACATCACTCAAGTGATCCATAATTATATGCCGCGGATCACTTAAATAATCTGAGAACGTGCCGCTGGTAACATGGGTGATGTAAAACCCCACTGGGGACCACTTAAGTGCTCTAAAACTACGTCACATGTCACTCAAGGGATCTCTAAATGTGTCACGGATCTGGAACTGTATCCCCGGTCATTTAAGTGATCATTAAGTCATTTAAGTGTTGATGTGATCATTGTTCACATCTGAAAATGTGCCACGGGCCGCTTAAATGTTCTGGAATTGTACCACGGGACACTCAAGCGATCTGTAGATGTGCCGCTTAGTTCATTTTTTTTTTACAAAATTAGGTTTGAGGAGGGCAGGCCGCATCAGATAACCCCCCGGGCCATATTTGATCCGCCGCGGGCCAAGGGCCTTTATGCGATTTATCATTGTATGGCTTAGAGGGTGGATCGCAAAGAATTTATTAAAGATAAATTTTGCGTTCATAGACTTCAAATAACATTGAAAGTAACAGAAATTGATTATAATATAAATTATTGATCAGCATATAAAGGTATTGTCTTCCGAAATTTCAATTAAAACTATTTTTTGCATTAAGAAATAAATTTTTCATCGTCGCGGGGGGGGGGGGGAATCCTAGTGCAATTTTTTTCAATTTTCCAACTTTCTTTTCTTTTACATTTTTTTCTTCAATTTTTCCATTTTTTTTTCAACTTTTCTGAATTTTTTTTTTCTTCATTTTTAAAAAAAAAAAAAATTTCCAATTTTTTCAATTGCTTTTCTTCATTTTTTCCAATTTTTTTCTTAAATTAAAAAAAAAAAAAAACCCCGCCGCAGCATGGCGCAAAGAGCTGGCTCGTAAGCGAAAAATTTTCCACAATCGAGATCGTTGTGTCGATCATCTAAAACAGTGTTTCCCAAAGTGGGCAATATCGTTCCCTGATGGGCGATGTAATGGTCCAGTGGGGGCGATAGGGAAGCTATGGATTTACCGCACGATCCTATGGGTTCACTTGAGTTGGGGAGGGGGGGGGGCGATGACAGACGGAAAAATCAATCAAATCTTTATGTTAATGTTACTTAAATAGGGGGAAAATTGCGAAAAAAAATATTCTATGCAGTTTGTTTTGAAATTAAATTTCTTTGGTCACCCTTTTAATAAATTTCTTCATGGTCCCCCTATCAGCACCCCCTCCCCTTTTGCGATATTTTCCTCCATGGACCTCCTGAAATATCCTGGGCCGCCCCCCCCCCTTCCCGGTTAGGAATCACTGATCCAGATCATCCTGATTTCAGACATACGTATATCAAACTTGCCGTACAAAGGCCGCTTCTCACTATGACTGGGTCCTGACACAGGGTCAGATAATTAAGGTAAAATATAATAAAAAGTCTTCAGAGCTCTCTCTCTCTTTCTTTCTCTCTATTAGCCTTCAAATAGTATTGCTAACAAAAATTATAATAACACATATAAAGGTATTTTCTTTCAAAGTTTTAATTTTGAAAAAACAATATTTTTTGCATTAAAAAATAAATTTTTGATCGTTGGGGGTGACAGGGACGACGACAAGATCCCGCGTACCTCTCTGATCCCACCAATATGTGTTAGGAGGTAGGGGGCAGAGATGACGAAATTTTGCTGACAAGGGGCAAGGGGGGGGTCAAAGTTTCACTGACTTTTGCTGGCGGGGGGGGGGGGAGATCAAGAATGGCTAAAAATTTGCTGACGTAATACTTGAACGCCCCCAAAGACAGAACATTCTATTTCGTTCAGGTTTTTTGAATACGAAGAGAAAAAAATAATGAGGGATTTCCTGCTGTAGGATGAGTAAAGGCCCCTACACCACGACCTTCTATATAACCAGGTTATCTAGGTGGTCGTGCCTACACACGCTCAGTTATACCTGCGCAGTTATGCCTGTACAGGTCAATTGTGCAGGCCTAACTGAGCGTGTGTAGGGGCTGTCAGTTGACCTGCACAGGCGACCTGAAGGGAATGGTTTTTCGATTTGGTATAGCCTGCGCAGGTATAAACTGAGCATGTGTATCAGGTATAACTGCGTACACCTGAGGGTATAAGAGGTATAAGAGCCATCAGGTATAACTGCGCAGTTTTTTTCCCTTTATATATTCTGTCCTTCTATCTTCCCTCTCCTTTACTACTGATAACGAAGCTGAACAATGGTAACTGAGTAATTTGTTTTGGATTGGAAGAAATTTCCCTAATGGAGTAACTTTTTCCTGAAATCAGTCTACTTTTATTAAATTTTCCCGAAATTATAATACCAAAACACATATGAACTCTATATTCAAATAATGTACTATGGCAATTAATTTTTTATTGATTATTTGTAGAAGGGGTTCTAAACCAGGGAAGTCCGTGACCTAGGATGTGAAAAACAATTAACTCTAGGGCCGTAACTAGGATTTTTGTCGCCCCTTCTAACTTTAGAGTTCGATCATTTTAAAACGGTGTTCTTTGTTCCTACGTAAAATTGCCGCCCCCCCCTAAATTTTGCCACCCGGGGCAGTTGCCCCCCCCCCCTGCGCCCCACTAGTTTCGACACTGATCAACTCATTGTTTTTGCATAGCCTATATACTGAATATTATTGGTGGTCTTTTTATATTATTAACGGTGTTATACCATCACCTTTATTTTATTGGCACAAAGGGTCCGTGAAACACAAAAGGGTTAAGAACCCCTGATTTATTTCATTAATTACAATTTCCGGGCCAAACAAAAAAGACTTAGATCTAGCGAACTAAAATATGAAGCAAAATGTTTGATAATAATCTTCTCATATCAACTGATGAGAAAATTTCATTCATTTTTTCAATACGTGTTGTATGGGCTTAACGGATAAGTAAATGAATAAAAGAATCCAGTATCTATTTAACTGGGGAGTTTTAGTACTAGTTAGTATATTATTGCAGCTACTTAGTATATATACTGGGGAGTGTTATTTACCATGTGTGCGAAGAATTCAGAAATGGTTTATTAACTACACTTATCTGACTGAGAGACTGACAGACGCGAAGAAAGAGATCGAAGAATGAAAATATCCCCCACAGATCACCTAGAAGCGGTTCCAGAGACTTCGCCTGCACAGGTATAACTGAGTAGTGTGGATGTACCGAACCGTTCAGTTATACCTGCACACTACAGGTATAACTGAGCATGTGTAGGGGTCTTAAGACAGGACAATAAAAAGAATCATATGCAACAAAGCTTCTCTTATTGGCGCCGGTCGGGGCTTTGGTGGAAGTCTTTGCGTTATGGTTGACCATCTGAAGAAACAGGCTAGAGGTAAACACAGATAGAAACAGTGTTGAAAGTGGCTATAAATCGAATGGATGAATTCGATTACAATACGATTTTTTTAAACTTGTTTGGGAACCGAAATGAGATGAAGCTGGTCCGTTTGCAGTCCCTGATTGGAATATAAAGAAATCACGGTACAGAATGGTAAGTGGGGTCACGCGATTCCGTTTACTGGTCTTATTAGGACAGCTCTCCTCATGTGACATTTTCCTGAAAACAAAAAAAAGGAACAAATGTGCAACTTGGCAGAACCCACATTTTTATGAATTGCATACAGTATCATAGAAGTACATTTGGTTATAAACGCAGGATTACTACCATAAAATAATTTATGATCAAATTTTCGGTAAAGCTACTTACAACTGTATAATTAAAACTTCCACGACATTTTTCCATTTAATGTACTCAAAGCCCTTTATGTTAGCTCTTCTGGAACTCTACGGAGTTCATGGCCTTCGTTGTCATATAGCAGAGGTGCACAAATCTTTCAAGTGCACGGGCCAGATAGCCCACTCGTAAGCAAGAAGCTGGTGTAGCTATCGCGTTGTGTGTATTGATAACTCTCTTCAGGAACCCCTCGGTGGGCCACATTTGGCTTGCGGCCGGAGGTTGAGCACTCCCCGTTGTATGTTAATCATTATGGATCGGAATAGGATACGAATACAAGACAGAAAAGTAAAATTTAGGCGCTGCAATATAATGAATGCGATCTCTTTTGTCTGCTTATGATTTATTAGTAATGGCATGGGAGGGGTGGAGGGGGGGGGGTTAAAAAGTTACACTGAAATGGGAGGGGGCGGCAAAATTTTTATAGCCCTCAGGTGGTAAAAACGACCCTGTACAACACCTTCTAGAGCCGGCTTTAAAAGGTATTGCCCTGTACCTGCCTTCGTTCCCCATTCACAGCGGAAGATCTCTGCCTCGGCTTTATTCGCAGCTGAAGATGCCTGTACCTCCGCTCCATTCGGGACTGAATATTTCTGCCTCCACTCATTTCGGAGCTGAATATTTCTGCCTCCATTCATTTCGGAGCTGAATATTTCTGCCTCCACTCATTTCGGAGCTGAATATTTCTGCCTCCACTCATTTCGGAGCTGAATATTTCTGCCTCCACTCATTTCGGAGCTGAATATTTCTGCCTCCACTCATTTCGGAGCTGAATATTTCTGCCCCCACTCATTTCGCAGTTTAAGATGTCTGTCTCAGCTTCTTTCCCAGCTGAATATTTCTGCCTCTACTCCATTCGCAGCTGAGGATATTCACCTCTGTCCCATTCGCAGCAGCTGAAGATGTCTGCCTTTGCTCAGGAACGGATCCAGGGGTGGGGCGGTAAGTAAGAACCGAATAATATTGGAAAATTTTCCAGACCCGTAAAATACGGGACGATCCAACGAACTTACACAATTCGCTTCTCCCGACACATCGACCTGGATCCACACCTGGCGATGCCCCATGCAGCCACGCAGGTCCCACGGCCAAAGAACCGTCCCTGGTTAAGAGCAGCGATTATGGTTTCTTTTCTGAATATGTGAATAGATAATAAAAAAAAAGAGACCTGGACAAATCCACAAAAATTTACATTCACGAATAAATACTTTTTATGCAAGAATAGGTCACGTGGTTGTGTGGAAAAAATACACACATGCCTCGTCAAAATTTTTACATTCCCCGGGCATTTCGGGCAATGGCCCTGATCATAACGTTGTCGTTTTTAGAATGTATTGGTTGGCATGTTTTTCTGTATATAAAACTATGTGGTGGTTTTTAAGAGCCCCCACTTTTTTCGATATAAACGGACCAATGATAGCCACAAAGCAGGAATTGAAGTCAACTACTAAGACCACAGTCAAAAGAGGGGGGATTTCCTCTACCCGAAATGCGAGGAAAATGGCCGATGGCAAGGGCGTAGCGAGGGGGGGGGGGGACTTGAGGGTCTGCCCTCCCTTCCCCCCCCCCGAAATGTGAGAAAATTACCGAAAAAAGGGAAAAAGATGGCCAAATCTATTGTTCCATCACTTAGATCCCAACCCCCGAATTGGAAGAGGTCGCCCCGAACGAAATTTGTGGCTACGCCCCTGGCCGATAGAGATGGGATAACATGATCAAAAGTTTGTTGTTCTATCCTTTGGTTACACCCCCCCTCCTCCCACAGGGCCCTCTTAAGTGCACCATAGGCCCGCACTGGAAAAGTGATTTTTCTGCCGCCCTCTCTCACCAAGCTAGAAATACCCGCTTTCAAAACTACTGAAAATCGTAACCAGATCTCATTATCACGAGGCTCCTTTTGTACTTGAGGGCCCTCTGGGCCGTGCACTGGTGGGCCCATGCGTTAACACAGCATTGCCCCTTCCAAAATAAATTACTGGCTTCCACTGAGGTTGAATATTTTTGGTTTTAATTTGGAGGCCAGAAAAATTATGAGACCCCCGGCATGTTTTTCTGTATATAAAACTATGTGGTGGTTTTTAAGAGCCCCACTTTTTTCGATATAAACGGACCAATGATAGCCACAAAGCAAGAATTGAAGTCACACTTGTCCGTGTCACATTGTCCCACTTGTCCAGTGGAAAAATCGGTGCCCTCCTCCTCGCCAACACCTTGCAGCAGGATCCCTAGGCTGAGATCTTTTACGGGCTCCTCTAAAGTGAATTTATGGTGGTAAAAAAACGAAAGTATGATAATAGAACCGTCCCTGTGCTTCAAGGCCTTAGCCAGAAATTTTGTTTTGAGGGGGGACCACTTCCATTTCGGGAACCAAAGTGATAGAACAATAGATTTGGCCATCTTTTCCCCTTTTTCGGTCATTTTCTCACATTTCGGGGGGGGGGGGGGGAGATCCCCGAAGGGGGGAGTCTGCCGCCCCCTCCCGCTTCGGCCCTGAAGGGGCCCAAATCCAGTGTGGTCTTAACGCATGGGGCCCACCCGGGCACAGCACAGGGGTCGTGAAATGAGATCTGGTTGAAATTGTAAGAGCCAAGAATGAAACCGATACGCTTATTAGTTGCATTTTTCAAGTTCTAAAAGAACTTTTGTCAATCTATTTTTGGAGCCCCCGATGACGTTTCTCAGCTCAACAAATTTTTTTTTTCCTTCCAACTCTGATTTGGCACCCTTTCCTAGAGGAGGTGCCCCAGGTGGCTGCACAGGTCGCACGGCCTCTGTGGGGGCTGAAAGGCTTCAGCCTAGTTTCTTGCAATTTTTTTTTTTTTCATATTATAAATTCTTTATCGAGGGACCAGTGAAAACTCTGTCTTCTAAGGCCTCCCAACAAAGATCCTAGCCTAGCGATCCCTGCTGCAGCACGTGGGTGTGATAAATGCATCCAGTCTTCCCGACTAGGGCAATACGTCCTATAGATATTGTATCCAGGAAGTAATGAGTCCCGTATATACCGGGTGACTCGTAACGCCGTCCGCCAATAGCAGTTTTTTTGGGGTTTTTTTGCCTTGTAGCATTTGCTGCGAATTCACAATGCCACTAACAATTTTAAGGGAATCAAAATTAATTTAATAGTTTAAGACATAGTTTCCCAACCTTTTTTGTCCCATCTCCCCCTTCTTCAGAAATTTTTTTTTCTCCCATCGCCCCCCAAAGCAATCTAACTCATAGGATCCTATGTTATATCCATAGCTTCTACCTCTCCCCTGAAACTTTCCATCGCCCCCAAGGGGGCCGTTAACGCCCACGTTGGGAATCACTGGTTTAAGACATTCAGTTTTAAAAATATTGTTGGTGCTTCTATATACTTTCAAAATCAGAAGGGCCTTATGTGGTGTTCACGAAACTCAGGTGTAAAAAACTAAATTCCTCATTTAGCTTTGCTCATAAACTGACCTGAAAGATCAAACTTCCAGTTCAGTAATTTTTTCAAGACCCAGAGACATCCAAAACAAAGGACCTCCAGCTCCACACAAGCCAAAGCTGCATTAAGAGCACATTATCTTTCAAGCAGAAGCTGACGACAGGTAAGATCGTAAAAAGTGAATTTTTCTAGCCTCCACTTTAACTAGCGGCTAAAAATCCGACATTCCCTGGTGAACTTGGCCAATCACAGAGGAGCGGGAGTGAGTTACTCTCGAACCGGTCGTTACTTCGTGTACAATACTTCGGAAACTGTTCGGAACTTACAATGCGCAAGCGCGTTCTCCGTAATTTTGTAATATTCTGCGCTCTTTTCTCATTTCTTTCTGGCTCTCATCGTTATTTTTTTCCATCAATATTTTCTACATAGTTCTCTTTTTTTCATCAATTTCCTGTTGGTTTGGGTTCATGTATTTGAGGTTAATTGATTTTTCTTTTATAATTATTTTTTCTACATTGTGTATAATTCTGTTTTTATTTTTCCTGCATTAAAAGTACATTTTCCTGTAATTTTTCCTACATTGTGTATTTTCCTGTAATTACTTTTCCTACATTACATGTACCTTTCTGTTCTTATTTTTCCTGCATATTAAATACATTTTCTTGTAATTATATTTTCTACAGTAAGTATACTTTCCTGCAAAGAAGGATAAAAAATCTGAAAATCCTCTCCTTGAGAAAATTCTATGTACACTTATGCTTTCCTGTAATTAACTATATGTTTAATTTCTGTCAACCCCTTTTAAATATGAATCAATAGAATTAAAGAAATCTTTGGGATGAAATAAAATAGAATTTACAATGTCTAAGTCTCTTCGCGCATGACGTTTCCATGCTTTATTCAATGTGGGAATAAAAAAGGAACCGAAAACAAAATAAAGCTGTCTAAATTCATTAACATTTTGCGAGCACTTTCAAAGTGGTTCACTACAATTTCTGCTTGTATCGCTGAACTTTTGTGACAAGCTTATGACTTTTGAATTTAGAAAACTAATCATTTCCACAACCCTTAAGGTTTTTCTTGACTTGGTACACACTGTGGATACAACACATCCTCAGACCAATATTTTGGGATTAGCTCATGATTAATGGTAAGTTATTAAAAGTTGTTTTAGCCCCATTGTTTGGGATGGTCAGCTCAAGTTGGTTTTTCAATTTTAAGGTGCAAATCTAAGCCAAACTCCCATTTAACCCTTTAAGTGGTTTTTTGAAATTTTCCTGATCAGCATTTGAAATTGCCACATTTGGAATTGCAAAACTTTGCCATTATGTGTGTGGCTTTCTATGAAGAGAACCCTTTTTGTATTATTTGTATATTGAGCATATATTTCTCTTTTTTTTCTCGCTTCTTCTTCTTATCTAACCTAGAACAATAGCTAACTCTGCCCACTAACAGTTGATTGGTTGGAGGGGAATGGAAAACATTTTATTGTAAAAACAGTTTCACTGCATTTTAATAGGAGACAAAATATTTCGGGGTGACAGAAATAAAGCAGATCAGGTTTGACAAGATGTCTCAGGATTGCCACTGAAAGGGTAAAAAGGGTCTCTTTGGGCAGAGCAACACGGTCTATAATATTTAAAAAAAAATTTAATTCATGATCATGTTTATTTTTAATATTGTAAAATCATGTCTGTAATGTCTTACTGATGGCCTTATCCGCTCGGCTGTTAGAATAATTGTTTATTCTACAGTTTATATCTGTTTATCTATTGTACATATATGTTTATCTTCAATGTTATAGAATGTCTGATCTCATATTGATTTTGATGGTCTGATCCTCTCTGCTATATCAGGAAATTGCTTATTCTATAATGTATAAAAATTCAAAACACCACGTACATCTGCACAGTATTACAGAATACTATGAAAAATAGCATTTTCAATCTATGGAAATACAAGCAGCAATTAAAAAAAAAATTTTAATTTCAAAATATATAAAATCGTGTTTATTCCTAATTGCCTTTGGGACTATGACATAGTGTGTGCAACTTTGTTTATTTATGTTAAACGTCATTCAATAACATATGGCTTAATAAAAAATTTCGTGTTCAAAAATTTTTTCCCTCTCACTGTGTATAATTATTTGTGCATTTCTACATTTCTATTATTCTCACAACCGTTCAAATATTACGTAAGCACCAATAGGGAAAAATAGGGTTTTATATTTGCTTTTAATAGCAAGGAAGGAAGGGATTGGAATGAAGATTATCTAAGCATTTGGATGAGAACATATTGCCGTGGCTTTCTTCAAATCGGGTTTGAAGAAAATTGAATATATTAGTTTATCGAGGATATATAACTACAGTACCTTGGCTAACAATTTTTTCTTTCATAGTTTTTCTGCCTTGGCTAACGGATGTGATTAATGAACATTTTCTTTGATAGAAATGCAAGCAATGACATAAATCAGCTGCATCATGAGATGAATTTAAGCTAATCATTGTCAGAATGTGACTTGACCATTGATTTACTCACATCCCCTTTTTTGTAATCTTTTCCCCAGATGTACCAAAACACAAATGGATGGGGGACACCTACACACTCGACTGTGTTAACACTGGCTTAAGCAGAATAAAGCTGGTGTTTGTGTGCATAGTTTAAAATAAAAAGATCTGTATCTTATACTCCTATAAATTCTCATTTATAGCTCTCAAAGCTATTCATTTTAGCGTTTGGTCAGTTTTTATTGTCTTTATAACATTCCTTGGTATTTTAAAAAACAAACTTGGTATTTTAAATTTTGAGCCATACCTGGAATAAATCAAACAATATCCCATAGAAACTTATGGGAAATTGTGTTTCAACAAACAAAAGTGATTCTGGAGCGAATTTCTTCATACAGTACTGTATCCTCATTCAGAGCTGCAACTAGATACTTTGTCACCCAGGCCAAGCTGGAATTTTGGCGCCCCTTCTGGTTCAGCACCCAGGGCACCAGACCCGCCTGTCTTCCCCCCAGTTGCAGCCCTGTCTTCATTTCCAACCAAATTTAATACAGTATCTCATATTACTAAAGACATAATTATCAAAAATTTCCTGTTAATTGAGCATTCATCGCACTGATATAGATTTTTAATAGAATCATTTTTCATCCTTTTAATCAAAGCATTGATATGTGATTTGGAAAATGATGCATCAGTACTTGGACCAGATTTTGACCACATTTGACATTTTAATGAAATGAAACTCACGGGGCACTTAGATATGCTACACATATTAGTAAACAGCTCAGCAAACCATGCATTGAAGATTATTGTTTAGATCAGTGGTTCTCAACCAGGGGCCTTATGGCCCCCTTGCAGTCCTGGGATATTCTGGGGGGGGGGGGCCAAGGGAGAAAATCAGAAGAAAGGTGATCCACGACAGGTGGCGAAAGGAGTCATAGAGAGCTGTGAAGAAAAAAGCCCTATAAGTGAAACATAGTTGAAAAATATTACTACTTTCAGAATCCATCAGATTCGTCCATAGAAGGGGGCGTCTTAACCCTTGGGTCTATGTGGGCATGACCCGGATCTTCATGTCTATAATGGAGGAAGGGGGACTGCACTATATGGGATCTGCTGCTATGATTTTCATATGTAAGATGTTACTTAAAGCTAAGTATGGAGGGCCGCCAGAACAACGGTTGATGTGTTGGTAGGATCGATTTATCGTGCATGTTCGTTGAATCGTCCTGTATTTCACACAGACCGTTTTTTACAATATAATTTGACTCCTGGGAGAGATGATAATCCACCATTTGAATCCGTGCCTAGCCAGGATTCCAGAGATTGATCTGATTTATTAAAATTTCATTCATAATAAAAAATAGAGAGTATCTCACTCTTGGATGAGGGTAGAGGGGGCCCTGGATAGGACAGGGGGCCACGAGAACGAAGTGTGATCCATGGGGGGGGGGGGGGGGCCATGAGCTGAAAAAGGTTAAGAAACACTGGTTTAGATGAAAGGGGTTTTGAAACCAACTTGATCGATGCTCTTCTGGGCATTCAAAATGTACATTCACTATTAAGGAATCAAAAAGTTATTTTTTTAGTTTTGCTGGCAAAAGATGTTAGTAAAATATTATAAAGCGCAATGGCAATTGATGGTTGTTTTGTTGATTGGTAGAGGTGCTCACCTCAGCAGTGCAATGTCCTGAAATCCCGATCTATTCTACTAGGTTGCTTCAGATCAACAAGAGAAGTAAAGAGGGCTCGGGGGGGGGGGCCTTACTCAGGACCTACCTTTAAAGGGGGGGGGGGGTACAGGGTAAAATATTTCCTCTCATCACAACCTTTCAAAAAACATTTTAAATTTACAGAAATTAATGAAAACAGTACAGATATTATTATACGATATTTCATTAAAATTATTTTATTATTTGAATTTAAATTCAATTTTTATCTCTTGGAGGTCACTTGGGGTCACCCATTATACAATATATCATTATATCCCCCACCCGCGTATCTCTCGAGAATGGGGAGGGCAGCCGAAGCCCCCTTGGTTAATAACGGTACTAATCTAGAAGGTTTTGGTCCAGTTTACTTGATTTTGCTGAAAAGTGGGGTTGGGGAGGGGTAAAAACCCATAAAATTTTGCTTAAGTAATAATACTTGAACGGTCTATAGTTACGGCCCAACCACTTCCTTCTGGAACTATTTTAACTTTTCTCCGGCTCGGAAGGTTTCAATCTGTTGTTTACACTTCTCTTACAGTGTTTACGCCGCTAAATTTACGGTTCGAGAGTAACTCATTCCCGCTCCTCTGTGATTGGCCGAGTTCACTAGGGAATGTCGGATTTTTAGCCGCTAGTTATCTTTCAAGCAGCTTTGACACAAGCTGACGACAGGTAAGATCGTAAAAAGTGAATTTTTCTAGCCTCCACTTTATAGTAATGTGCTGCCATCTAACCTCAAATTTAAAAATGACTCATGTGGTGGTGATGAAGTTCAGAGTAAAAAACTATATTCTTCATTCTGCTCAGTTCCATATAAACAAAGCTCATAAACTGAACTGGAAATTCAAACTAAAAGTTCGGTTATTTTATTTGAGCATAAGGAGACGTCCAAAACGAAGAACCTCTTAATGAGCAGACGACAGACGGTTTATCCGGTTCCTTACAAGCTAAGCTCACAAACAGAACTGAAGGTTTAAACTGCCAGTTCAGTAATTTTTTCAGGACACAAGGAGACATCCAAAACAAGGAACCTGGGGAGAAGCAGACGACAGAAATTCTGAGGCTTGATTTATATACTGTTGGTGCTGCCATCTAATCTCGAAATTTCAGTCAACTCGAGCGATGATGGAAAAAGAGAGAGGGAGTGCGTTATTTTTTAGCATAAAATTTTTTTGAGACGAAAATTTCGGTAACAAAAATTGTACATTTGCAATAATCGATTTAATGTAGAAAAAATAATTTTTTCTTTCCACAAAAACATTCCGACAATATGGATGATCGAACAAATAAGTGAAAATATAAATTATGTGGTCATCAGATAGGGTTACCAGATTCGAAACTGAAAGAAGAGGACGCCTGGTGTGAACCTTAGGCAGTGCCGTCTTAACACCTGCCCCCCTCCAGGCCCGTGCCTGAAGGGCCTTCAAGAGAAGAGGTGCCTCAGAAAAACGAAACGTAGTTGAATTTTTCGAGAATTTTTCAGGTAGGGCCTCCAAAAAATCCCTTGGCTCGGGGGCCCATGATGCTCTCAAGACGATCCTGCCTGTCGGCCCCACCCTTGTAAGGGGTCATGGAATTCCAGTACTAGATTCCTTTACTTTAACAGCAATAAAAAATTCGAAAAATTATCAAAGTTATCGAATTGCAACGTATATTTGATAAAGAGATAATGAAGCGCTTCAAAAGCATGACAAAAATTTACGTCTGTCCTATATGATTCGAGCCACAGTGAAGTGTCAGCAGGGGGGACCACGCTAATTATTAATAATTTATGAATTTTTGAAATTAATTTAAATGCCATTTCCTCTCAATGGATCGTATTTGATTACGATCTCGACTATCAACGCGTTCCTGAAATGATGAAAAAATTAGTGTAATAAAATATGTTCTTTCTGAAGAAAAAAAATTTCCCTACAAGATTTATGTTCGTAACTAGAAAAGTTTGTAAGTCGGGGAGCAACTACATAAAAAAATTTTTAGAGGGGCCGCAAAATTTTTTTTTTTTTCATTGCGCCGCGAAATTCTCCTAAGCTCGGACCTGTCGCCGTTTTTTGAATTTAAATATCTCGGTGGTTAATAATGCAGTTAAAAACATGTAATTTGTTGAGCTGAGAAGAGAAAGAGCAACATTTGTCTAATTGGAGTTAGAGGACGGGGGGGGGGGGGTCGTATTCAAATTTTTATTTTTATTTTGTGTACATCGTATTTTCATCCTCAAAACTCGTATAGAATGATTTCTGGTCACATTTTGAGAATTTTTAAAATCTCAGAACCATACCACTACGACGAACGGTTGATGAGATAAAGGCTGTATAACAACATTCCAAGGAGAAACCATTGAATCTCAGAATGGCCGCAACTAGTGGGGGACGGGGGTGTGCCCGAGTGGCATGGTGGTAAGATGCTCGTCTACCATCGTGAAGGTTGTTGTCAGGGTCCCGGGTTCGAACCCAAGGGAGGATAAGATATTTTCCCAAACGAACTCGAGGCGACCACCGATAGACAGCACCTTCACTTCCAACCCATCTCACTAATGGCAGTAAATTGCAATATAGCGATATGGCCAGAGTTGGTGAAGTAGTAGTGGGGGGTGGTCTGGTACCCCAGCCTTATCACAAAAGGAGGCACAAATTTAACCATTTAACCTATCCTTCAACATTACGAGGGGGTGCCTAAATGCGCCGTTACTCCGGCTAACCAAGTATTCAGTTGCGGCCCTGCCAATAGGTATCTTATTTCTGATGAATCACCGTTATAATGTATTGGGTATTTTTTCTTTCAGATACATTCTCAAGTTTGTAATTTACACCTGGTAGCATTTCTTTTACTTCTATAGATCAAATTACACAGTTGATCCACTAATGACCCACAAAAATCATGTCCTTATTTAGTAGAACTTGGTTTACTGCACGGGGGCCCATCTGGGCACTTCTCCAGGGTGTCAAGTGACAATTAGATCTGGTTCTGATTTTCAAGAATAAATATGGAAACAGGTAGGTAGGAACTTTTAGCTAGGTTGCAGTGCATCTCTCAGAAAAATTGCTTTGTGTGTGGGTGTATGATAATGTTAAGACAGCCCTGGTCGTACTTTATGAAAATTGTGAAAAGCTAATCGAAAAACTCAGCAATAATGTGAAGTCCATTTTGCAATATTATTAGTTCCTCATCTTTTGTGCAATCCTTGTGATAATGATCTTCAACTACACAATTAAGTGTTCTTAAAATTTTAGAATCTTCTATCGGATGATCGATGTTAAAAAAAAAATTGTACATTTAAAAAAAATACCATTTGATATATTTTTGTGGTGCCCCTTTTGTACAGATGCCCTAAGCAGTGTCGTCTTAACGCATGGGTCCCCCCGGGCACCTCAACAGAATAGGGGCCTCAGAAAAATGAGAAGTAGTTGAATTTTTCGAGAATTTGCCAGGTAGAGCCTCAGAAAAATCACTTGGCCCGGGGGCCCATGACGCTCTAAAGATGACCCTGGCCCTAAGCACGTGCTTATTTTGCTTCATGTTAATCCAGACCTGACGCTGGTAATGCCAATCCCAACAGAAACAAAAGCAAAATTTTCAGCCCTCATAAAAAAAGTTTTTTATGGGAGCCATAAGCCGGCTTCCCGTCAATGAAAAAATCTTGCTACAGCATGGGGGTACGGATCTATAAACACAACTTTTTTTTATAAAAATACATCTAAAACGCATACACCTCATCAGCAAGACAGAAACTATGATGTTAGATTCAGATTTTGTAGCTCCTGTTTTATTATAAATTCATAACAGTGAATGACAAACATTATCTATGACAGCATAAAAGGCTCTTATTTCTATAAGAACAGATGACAGGGTCTTTTTTTATACACCTGTGAGAACCTTCTCGTCAATTCAGAAAAATAGGAAATGGAATTTTGTTTTGAGAAGGAAGATATAAGTTCTTGTCAAAGTAAATGTAAAGTGCAGGTAGAGTATTATGAAAATAAAATTTTTTCCACATCTTATACAAACATATACATACCAATGTGGCCATGCGATGTAGTGAGAAAAATTCATACTCATAGGGTTCATAAAATGGCTAAGATAATAATTCTCTTCCCGCAAATATCATAACTCATCACAAGGCAAAAACAGAGGGGAGGGAGAGATAATGCATGCTCATGGCGGCAAATTTCAGAAACAAAAAAAGTGAAAAAGTGAAAAAAAATGAAAGTTTTTTTTTCACTTCAACGTAATGTAAAAAGCGTGTTACAAAAGCTTCTTTTTAAGAGGTGGGGGGAAATTGAGTTTGGCTTTCCTGAGAAATTGTAGCTATGGCCCTGACTCTTTCTAGTTTAGTTGGAAAAACCAGCATATCATCCCCTTTATTTGTAAAATTCACGGTAACCCAATGGACGGAGAGAGGAGAGTTTTTCGCATTTGCCTTTGCTATCTTACTCTCCCCCCCCCCCCCCCGGAAAAAAATGAAGAGAATTGAAGATTATTTGACAATTAAATACAGCAAACAAAGAGGAAGGTTGGTGGATGATCAAAGACAACTGTCTTTGGTCATCAACAAAAGAACATTCATGTCTTTTTCCCTCTCTCTTTTCTCTATTCTAAAGTAAAACAAAGGCTTCACTTTTGGTGAACTTCTGCAAGAATTTAAACTGTACACCACCCCCCATTAATTTTGGAAAAAAATGTCACTGATGTAATAAAAATGTTTTTTGAGCCAAATTTGTCCGGTTTCATGCTTAAATCTTACAAGAAATATTTCTTTTATAACATTGCCATTTATACAAGCTCAGATTCAAGATGATGTATCGGGATGGACAACTTATTGTGTAGGTTTATTGGATCACCCCATATTTTAAAGGGTAGACGTATTTTAGAGTCTTGGGAGACATTATGGTTCTCCCCACCCCCAGATCTGCACCTACACTTAGCTGTACTGCATTATGTCATTATATTCTATTCCTTCCCAACATCACCCACCTTTTTGATTTCGAATTTGCCAATTCCTCTGAGGTGACCTTATAACAAGGTCTGACAAATAATAACAATTTTTCACTCTAGAGGGCAGCTCAATGAAGTCAGTTAAATCAGATGTATATTGATTTAATTTACAATAGAACAGCTTCAGTAGTAAGTACCATTCTAGCATAAAAGACAGTAAAATTCAGCGATCCCCCCTCCCCCCACTTATCATAACAAACTGAAAAAAAAACTATGCTGTTCAGTAAGTAACTGTGAATAGGTATAATAAACTGGTTAAAAATGTAATATTACAAAGGTAATTTTAGTAAACAACACCATAATTTCAATGGCCTTGCATTAATTCATTGCTGCATGTTTCGAAGATACTCACCATTTCACGTAGCATAACAAAAATTCAATGTTCAATATGGTGTCTTCAACTGGCACTTATCTGATACCTTGGTCACAGAGGATTTACGACCCTTTGCGTATGCAATAGCCATTCATTACACACATTTTCATCCTCATATACTCTTCATTTGGAAACACATCCCTTAGAAACTCCTTGCAGCAACATTTTTTTTACAAATCACTAATCTAACAAACTACTCATTCACATGGATTTTGATATGAAACACAATAACATGGAAGAAGAAAAAAATAATTGTGTTTAACATGACAAGAAATAGTCAGATGGTTTCAAGTCCTCAATGGTCCTTTTCATCATTAAGGTGTGCCCAGATACTTTTTTACAAGCATATTTATTGTTCGTTTGTTTTTCATCCTTGGACCTGCTTGATGGATGCAATGGCTACAGTCACATTATCACCGCTTTGCCGTCTTATTGCTTCACTCACTAGCCTGTTACACGCAGTCTCATAACATATGTTATCTGGTATCTGGCCTCTAGTTCTATCCTGCAAACAGAACAAAAAGGTATAGTCAGCGTTTATGTAACTTGGAAATAATCTACGGGCAGTCAAAGAAAAACATTCAGCATTGTTAGGGGAAAACTACCCTTGATTGTTCACTTTATTCAAATCTACAAATGTGAAGTTAATGAAAAGGTAGAAAAATCTAAAGCAGTGGGGTTCCCAACCTTTTTTAGGTCATGCCCAGCCAAAGCATCACTGAAATCCTAATGCCCCTCCCCCATGTTGAAACTTCATAAATGTAGAGGATATTATTTAATCATATTAGGATAGGATTTACTCTAATAGGAAACAATCAGTTAAAATAGGTGAAGAAATAAGTACATTCTTAGAAGTAAAAAAAGGTGTTCCTCAGGGATCTGTTCTTGGCCCGATATTGTCCCTCATTTACATAAATGACATATTCAACCTTCACATAAATGGTAAACTAATCTCATTCACAGACGATACAATACTGTATGTTGAAGACACTGCAATTACAAATTTAATAAAAAAAGTTGAAGACCTATTCAAAATCAGTACCTGGCATAAGAAAAATAAACTAAAACCAAACATACAGAAAACTAAATACATTTGCTTAAAACAAGAAACATAAACAGTTTGACAAATTTAAGTATAAAAATTCATGTTCATTTGTCTGTGTCAACATATTTTACAATGTAACCGTCAAAAAATTGAAAGAGTACATGAATACAACTACCTAAGAATAATAATGCAAGATGATTTAAAATGGAACTCACAGTGTGAAAAAATAATTAAAAAATTAAGAATATATGCAGCAATATAGACTGAGACACAATAGACAGCAACTTTCTGAAAGATTTATTTTATGCTTGGATATATTCAATAGTAGCATATAGAATCACTGCTTTGGGAGGTGCATATCAAAGAAATATACAAAAACTAGATAATATATATAACAAAATAAGAGAGAGAGAGATCACAAATAACAAATACCACAATAAACACCAACAGCACAGAATGTCATAAGCTAACTATAAGACAAAACTATGTTTATAGAATAATAAAATTTTCATTCTTAAACAATAATTGGTTACAAATGAAACAAAATAGAACATCTAGATTGAATAACTTATATCAAGTGCCGAAAACAAATAACACGTTATTCCAAAAGAGTTATAGATACACCGCTCCAAAAATAATGAATCTATACCATGCAATCAATCATACAAATAATAACATAAGATCCAATAACAATATATTCACATTTTCTATGAATACCAGTCTAGAATTTATATTACAACAACATAGTATAATAACCCATCTGTATGTAAAATTTCTTTGTTTCATAAATACAAAAATAAAATAAACTTTATATTGAACAATTATCAACCAACCCAAACCATAATAGGCTGTTGCTAAAAAAAATATCAACAGAGAAACCCTTATAGACCTGCTGGAAGGACATTCATGTCCCTTGAGGCCAAAAGTGTGTGTTATATGTGTTTGTATATTGTATAGATGTTGTGTATATGTACATATCTCGTATTTGTGTAATTAAAAAAAAATTTGGAGATGTAAAATATTTGGAAATCAGTCTAGCTCTGGTCGATCAATCCTCAAGCCTAATTGAGTGAATATTCCCTTCTCGCATCCATGGTGAATGTGTTTCACTGTTCCCACCTCAGTGGATCCAAGTAGTCTGATTGCCAAGTTGCAACAGCATGTGAAAATATTCCACAAACTGCCCAGTTCTGGAAATACTGTGGTGCTCAACTAGATCATCCCCCTTTTGTGGAAATCTGATGAACTTTGTTCAACCTGCGACAGTATTAAATACATTTTTCGAATGCTTATATCTCACGTTCTATTCACACCAGGCCAGCTAGTGTTACATGTTTTATTTCTTCAGCTAAACACAGTTGATGTCATAATTAGGAGGCTGTCTTATTCATGTGACTGAACTGTGTTAATGAGAACATTACCAAAATGCATGATACGATATATATATGTTAAATGTGCTGAGCACATTCAATTTAATAAAGAGGATAACTTGAGACACGTCAAGACCCCTACCTTCAAAGAGCTTGTAACGATTTGCAAAACCTCTTCAGAAGTGAACACTTTCCACAGTCCATCACAAGCTAAGAGCACGAAGTGATCATTTTCAGTAAGCTGACAACGTTTCACATCCGGTACGCACGTGACACCTAATGCTTTATACTGACCATCGCCAATAGACCTTGAAACTTCCAATATGCCCATGACTCTGCCTTCCCTTTGAAAAAAAATCAATATAAAATATCTCGTATTATACAAATTCATATAATTTCAAAAATTATGAGTCCTAATCTTTGAAACTTACTTATAATCCCTTCAACTACATTTAAGTCAAGATTTAAAATTAAATATAAAAAAAATATATAATCAGACATAGCGGCACTACTTCAATAATCAAAAGTATGATCATTGAAAATCTGAACTTTTAGCTATAGTTATTTCCTGCCTATAATCTGCAGATCATACAGTCAACGCTTGATTTTACGAACACACATTTTTATAAACTACTCCGCTAGTCACAAACAATATGCCATTTCTTTGAACATCTTTCTCATTCAAAACTAATTGTTCAAGTTTGCACCAAGTAAAAACAATAGTTGATTGTTAGAAACTAACATTTCAATTTTTTAATATTGATTATCTATACATTTACCCTCAAAGATGAAATGAAAATAAATCCATATATATTTTTAAAGATAACAGATAGCTTACACAGGAGTAAGTAGAATTATTGACATTTGTTTTCTGAAAAAACATGATTATTGGTGATCAAAATTTCTATTGAACTTCTAAACCTAAGATATAAAGGGTATCTTACATTGTTTCATGCAAATTTAAATTGAAGATCAGAAGTGTTCCAACATTTCACACATAATTTTCATGAACTCAAGCTTCCATGATACAATCTCATTTGCGGATTAAATGCTGCTGTGGATTGTATGCTGAATTTTCTTTCTGTAAGTAGAAAACTTGCATGTGCAGATTATACTCTGCCTTGGATTTATAAGGAGGAAATTGTGGTAGTTACAATTTCATGTTTGTGAATTTCCCCTTGACATTAATAGATGCTGACAAAAATTAGATTGAAACTTTTTTCTGGTACATTTCATGCTCATTCGTTCAATATTGGTTTAAAATTGATTTTGAATAAAATTTTTTCCAATAATTTGAATCACTCCACAAGGAAAAGGAAGTAGTAGGTCAAAGAGTTCTAGTGCATTTACATTACTTGAAAAAAAATTGGAAATGAATCCTCTTACAAAATAGCAGTACCTTACGTATCCACCAGCTTTTTGAATACGCATCCTCTCTGTGTATTCCGTAGGGGAATGGTCCTTACTCAATGGAATAGCCACTGGTTTCTTTGACTCCTTGTTATATCGACAAAGTATAGCCTGTATGGGAAAAGAAAAAAAAAACAAATTAGGGCAAACATGCATGTATATTATGGTTTCAAAATATTAATACAATCAGGTAAGCATTGCAAAACAGCAAAGGTATTTTCATTTGGAACATTTTTATAAATCGTGACTTCTTGATAGGAGATGATACAATGTTGTAGATATAGAGGGCTCTCCCTCAAAACTTGAGTTTGCCCAGGGTTCTAACTTATGAGGAAAAGGCCCTGGTAAGGGAGCCGTTCAAGTATTACGTAAGCAAATTTTTAGCCATTTTGTACCCCCCCCCCACTCCTGTTAGCAAAAGTAAGCAAAACTCTGACCCCCTTGTCAGCAAAATTTCGTCATCAGCTCTGCTGTCTTCAGTCTGAATCCTAACACATTTTGGTGGGATCAGAGACAATTTTGGTGGGGGGGGGGGGGAGGGGGGGGTAATAGGGGGCTCATGCCGCCCCCCCCCCCACGATCAAAAAAAATTATTTTTTTAATGCAAAAAAATATTTTTTAAATTGAAATTTCAGGAAAAAATTCCTTTATTGTTATTATAATAAATTTAAATTTCTGTTAATTTCAATGTTATTTAAAAAGGCTATGAACTCAAAATTTATACCTTTAATAAATTCATTGTGACACCCTTTAAGCCATATAGTGACAAATCGCATAAAGGCACTTGGCCCGCGAAGCAAATATGGCCCTGGGGGTTATCTGATGTGGCCTGCCTTCCTCAAACCAAATTTTGTAAAAATGAACTAAGTGACACATTTAGGGATAGCTTGTGTCCCGTGGTACAATTACAGAACATTTAAGTGGCCCGTGGCACATTTTCAGATAACTTAAATGACCGGCGACACAGTTCCAAAACACTTAAGCGATCCGTGACAAATTAGAGATCCCTTGAGTGACATGTAACATAGTTTTAGAACACTTAAGTGGCCCCCAGTGCGGTTCTACATCACTCAAGTTACCCGCGGCATATTCTCAGACTATTTAAGTGTGATCCGCGGTATATAACTACGGATCACTTGAGTGATGCGTGGCGCAGTTCCAGAGCACTTAAGAGGCCCGGACACATTTCCAGATCACTTGGATCCACAAAAAATTTACAGATCACTAAAGTGGCTCTGTAGGGCACTTATCAATAGTGGGGGGGGGGGATGTTACTTCAAGTGCCCACAAACTATCGAAAGGTTTTCTCGTTTTTCGCTCACAGAGTAAAATGCCATTAAAAATACTTCATATTTTCATAAAGGGTGGTTGATGACGTAAGCATTATCCAAACTCCCCCCCCCCTTGTCATAAAATAAAAAGTCATCAAATCAAATTATGGATCTCTTTTGCACGCACCAGCAAGAGCTCATGGACGGTATCTCGTCTGAGGAAGAGAGAAGGCAAAATTTCGTCATCGGCTCTGCCCCTCTGAATCCAACACATATTTTCATAAAGGGTGGTTGATGACGTAAGCATTATTCAACCCCCCCTCCCCCTTGTCATCAAAAGTCAGCAAATCGGAACCCCCCCATCGATGATGATGTAATACTTGAACGGCCCCCTAAGTGAGTGGTTGAATCGTAGTCCAAAGAGCAACAAAATATTTTTGGAATTAAAGTTGGTGTGCGTATGAACTTACAAAACCTCAATACCCACAACACATGGAAAATGTTTGGCTTTCACAAAATTGAACACCTAAAACTGATTGCTGATAGTTGATGCCAAAATCCTTTTCTCAATTCGTCAAGTCCTACATTCATATGTTTAGAGATTGATTATATTCTGAGGTATGCTGCTCTTTTGCCAATGTGACACATGCATAGTTAGTCCCTCCCCCCCCCCCCTCTCCAAAAAAAAAAAAAAAATTTGAGCAATAAAAGCTATATAGGAACTTTACACCATCAAAAAAGAAACATTTACTACTAAATTCATAAGTCAGTGTGATATAATTTATGTCACCATTTTCAGAACTTATTAGGCAATTTTTTGTACGAGTGACACAGTAATTGCAGCGTTTCTTCCAAAAATAATGGTCTTTGAAATTTTTCAAAAGTAAAAGAACTATGTAAGACCAACTATTCTATACCTTATCAGGGATTAACAAAATGCATTTTACATGATTATAGGATATCTTCTGATGAGCAAACTTTACCTTACTATCGCCTAAATTAGAAATATATAAACTGTTGTCGATTCCTAACACAACTATTGCTGTTGTCCCATCTTTCCAAGATGGCTTCGCACTTCTCGCTTCCTTCAGAAATGATTCATCTGTCTTTTTGAATGCTTCTAAGATGACGCGTTTCATCTCCCTCTCGATCTGCTGTTCTTCCACTATAAAGAGATTAAAAAACAAAGTTCCAAATATATATATATATATATATATATATACAAACTTAACAACCACATTTTTTTTCAAGTATGGGACCAGAGATTAATATTGTTATATATGATTTTATGGACACCGAAATTGTTGATTTATAGTCATGAAGTGGAGAAATTTTATTAAAAGAATAAGTATCAGGAGCACCATATTTCTTGGCCTATCCCTTGCATGGACATGAGTGCCACAATTTAAAAAAAAGCATATACAGAAAATGTTCATTTAAGGTATGTGCTGCAGCATGAACATACGTCTATATCATTGTATATTCTCAGAGTAAAATTAAATATTCACGTAAACGACTATTTTTTCAGAATAGTTGAAATGCAATTTAATTTGTGTATGTTTGAATGCTATATTGAATGTTTATGGCCAATTTCCTGATGATTGTGATTTTTGCAAAAAATTAACATAGGTGTAGTGTCTGAGTAAGAGTAGCAATCCTCCCATATTGTTTTTAAAGGCATAAGCACCACAACAGATATGTTAAGAAATACTGTATTTATTTTTTCACTGCAGATAGCTTTCTTCAACAAGGTGAAACTGAAAAATGCTTTCATCAACATTACAAACTACAGCTCCATTTTTAGTAGTAAATGATAATTGCATACACACGGTATTCTGTAAGTGCTAATGAAGCCTCTATCTCATCAACCATACATATAAATATATGATTCCAAATTAAAAAATGTTCAAAAGGCATTTAAAAATTACCCTGTGCCAGTTTTGAGAGTGGAAATAGTGTTACAAAATAAAAAAATCTAAATTTTTAAATAGTCCCCTTTGTCCTCTAACTTCCAATTAGAAAGTTATTGCTCTGTATCTTCTGAGGCCAACAGAAAAATTCCATGTACAATATTCGCTAAGATATTTTAATTTAAAAATCGGAGAAAAGTTATGAAAGCACAGCAAAAACTAACAAACAACAATCCTTTCCCTCATTTATGCTGTTCTTTATCAGCTTTTTCCGATATTTGAATTTGAATACCTCAGTAAATATCACACTTGGTAACTTGAAATTTACTTTACTGGCCTCAGAAGAAACAGGGCAACAACCCTCTAACTGAAATTTAGACTTTTTTATTTCGTTACACACTGCATTTTCACTATCAAAACTAATACTACTACACTGCACACCAACTCCGGTCATATATCGCCATATGGCCATTTCCAACCAGTGGAGTTGGGTGGGCAATGAAGGCTCCATCCATAGGTGGTCGCCCTAGGCTCGGTAGGTAAAGAACTTGCTTCTAATGTTATATGCCCGGATTCGAACCCATGGACCTTGATGGTAACCTTCATAGTGGAAGACGAGCATCTTTACCACTGCGCCACTCGGGCGCACTATCAAAACTGGCACAGAGTAATTGTTGAACGCCTTTTGAACATTTTTTTAATTGAAACTATACCTCTATGACAAACAGTTGATGAGATAAAGGCAACATTAGCACTTACAGGACACCCTGCATATAAATGCTCATATTATTGAATCTTATGTCATTTCAGTACAACAGCCGATCCTGATAACAATGCAAAATAAACTTCTGTAAATTGTCGGGAAACAGTAGGAGATGCTTATCACTTTCTTCTTTTTTTGTCCTCAGTAATAGGTTGAAGCCATCTTGTTGAAGAGCCTGACAGATGTGTGAACAAGAAAAAATAAATTATTTGTTCATTCAAAGCTCATAAGTAGTTATTTTTCACTGTTAAAAAAAATCTTCCAAACCCTCCAGAACAAACTTTTTGGCCAGGTATTCGAAGGGAATTTTACTGTCCATAACAAGTAATATCTTTTGGGCAAACAATCACAATAAACTGACCTTTCACGAGCAGACAGAGCTATGTATCTTTTCCAGAAGGAAATGGAAGTGTTAGTCTCTTTTGAGAGATTGGGCATTTCTACTCAAACGAAGGACATGGCAATGACTGAGCTAGTTATGAACTTACTGAACACAAACAGCTAGACATACACTGGTGCAATAAGCAGATATATACTTTACTGACTTGAGCTACCAAACACTTTACTAAATTTCAACGTGAAAGCAGAAATGGGATACTGGGAGAGAAGACTGTGACACAAAATTAATAGTGCTTCATGTACTAATATCTCCTAGACAGGTGGTTCCAACCATTTTAAAAAGCGATCTGGTGAATTAAAACTAAGGCAATGGATAATCAATAAGCAATTAATGTGTGCACGGATATAGCAGATATAAAAATGAGTATCTGCAGATGTAAATCTCATGACGACAACTCATACACTATTGTGGTAAAATTTACAGAAAATATATTAACGAGCATGTTGAGACTAAAAATGTTCAATTTTTTTTTTACTAAAAAAAAAAAAATTTCCCGTCCCAGCACAGAACTAAATTGTTTTCTTGGCAGGATTCAAAAAGTAAAAAACCACATGAGAAATAGCACAGATTCATACAATGACAAAAACACACACAAAACAAAAATAGTACATAACTTGCAAAAATGTAATGGCACTAAGGAACTTTTTTTTAAATTTAAGACTTCCTCAATTGAAAATTACTTTTGGTTATCAGGAAACTTTATTTTGGTGTTTGGGCATATATCCACAGTTATTCAAAAAATTCCACATATGTGAGAAGAAAAAAAATAGATAAATTAATATGTATTTTACAGAAATATCTTTTTCAGGAATCAAATATTATACAGAGCAATGATGCAGGTAATTAGTTCCAGGTCTTTCCTCAGATACAAGAAACCACAGACAGTGAAGGACAGCTTTAGTGCCCTAAATTGCTGGTTGTATGCAAAGCATGAGTGTGTAAAATTCAACCGCGGGGGGGGGGGCAATCTCTAATTCCAGAATTCTATCAGACCCACAAACAAATCGACAGGATATCTGATCATTCTATAGTATGACATAAGAAATGAAATGTAATTTTGGGACCATATATGAGAAATGGGATTAGGTAAGCTACAAACAATGATATCTTTTTATATAGACGAGGATTTTTTTTTCTCCCCTGTATTGTAAATCATAAAAAAATGATTCAGCAGCCTTTTATAAGCTCACCATCTATCTATTCTGGATGGGAGCAGTTTAAGAATTAAAGTAAATACGTCAAAGTTTTGAGTTTCAAACTTTCTAGTTGATTAGTTTGTCAAAGCACTAGATTGACAGTGTATCAATATCTCAAGATACATCATATCCATCCCATTGAAAATCTTATGCACAGGGTGGTCCAAAACTCCATAACCAAACTTCTCAGGGTGATCGTATACGTCAAGACAAATAATTTTTACAATGGAATTGTAGGTGTTGCTGTAACATCATCATATACCTTATATTATGTTGATTGTATTGATGTGAAGTTACCACTAGTGTTGAATAAAAATGCATTTGACGACTGGCTCCTGGCATGCATTCAACTTTTTACTTTTAATCTTATGCATCCCCCGTTATCCGTTTTAAGTTATATAATTTTTAACATGTTAATCAGTTTGTTCTGAAGTTGTTTTTAATAAATTAATCGTTCAATTTACCAAGATCTGGAGAAGTGGCAATTAATGGATTCAGATGAGTAAATTAATAATTTTTATCGTCATGCAGTTCTGAATAGCAATAATTTCTTGGGGCCACATCTATGGTGGTACAGAACCTTAGGTGGAAATACATTTATTCAATCAGAAAATTAACTACAGAAACATTGGCATGTCTCAGTTATCAGAGAAAGTAAAACATACCAATGTAACAGGTTATATGAGCACTCACACCAGCTGCTCAAAGTGGCATCCGAGGGCACTGTTGCACTACTGACACAGTGAATGAAGGAATAGCGAGCCTGTGTGTGTGCTCACAGAAGCCTGATGTCAAGTTAATTTTGTCAGCAGCAACAAGTTATTCCATTGAGTCCACTGTTGTACACTAATGCTTTCAGGTGGTCTCAGAAGAAGTAATCCAGTGGATTCAGGTCCAGGGAGCATGCAGACAATTCCACGGGTCCATTATAGCCAAATGTTGCAGATTGCTTGAGGCTTCTTCCATTGCTAACGTCATTTCCAACCAAATAATCGTGTTTCAACCCAAGGTTCCATTGCAAAAGTAATTTGTCTTGATTTTGTGCGACCGCCCCTAGAAGTTTGTCAGTGAAGTTCCAAACCACCCTGTACTTTTATCATATCTCTCCGACACATATTACTGAAGAATAATGTATCCAAAGAATTGTCTTTCTTAATTGTTCAAGATCTGCATACCTCCTAGTGACCTATTGGCTCTATTTTGCACTCACTCAATTAAATCTTCTGAAGATTTGATCTCCAAAAATTTACTGCATACCCCAGGACTGGACAAGTGCCAGGTTGTCATGATGACTAGAAAATTGGTACTGGTCCCTAAAATTTTCTAAATGTGGTTGCTAAATTGGAGTAAATTTTTAAACTGGAGTCTAAGGGTGAGACAAAATTTTCTGATTTCACTATGCTTCATGTTAGAACATGAGGAAAAATGAAAGAAAACATGTTTAGGACCGTTTTTCTTGAGCAAAATTCCATGCTTGGCCGCTAAGAAATTGGGCTGGCGCCAAAATATTTTTCAATTTCTCAAGCCCTGGCATACTCCAGATCAGGACAATTTAAACCGCAGAAAAGAGGGAGGATGATTACAGTGAATTAAGATGAGACTATTTTAAGCATGAAACTGAGAATTTTATTAGCTTTCTTGGCAGCAGGAGAGCCATACTTAGAAAATCCACGCCTCTCATCAACGAGAACTCTAAAAATCAATAAGCCTAGTCTCATCCGAAATAGTTTGAAATTCACCAAAAAAAAACACGAGTTATTCAGTTTTTCGAACTAACATGAGCAACCACACACTCATCAATGCTGATAGTCATGATTCATTCATTTACCCATAACGGAAACAATTTTGTACATTTATACAGCTATATTTTTTGCAAGACTGAAGACCGTAATTATAAATGATGAAATTATGATAGATGAAATAAAGAAAAAATAAGAAAAGATGCGTTTATATTCATTTACATTCTGGATATAACTACCTGATGAAAATGTAGATTGTAAATGTTTAAATGTTGGACTTATGTGAAAAACAACCAATAAAAATTAGTCAGTTTTCACATGAGATCAAATTTTCTGTGGTTAAAAAAAATTCATTGAGGTGAAGGTCTAATGATGTTTTGTTATGATGATAGCATGAATATTTAAAAGGAAAAAACAGTACTTACATTAATAAGTTTTTTTGTTAAATGTGGATATATGTGGATGCTGCTTTCAAAAATCGCAGCCAGGATTAGTGAGGGCTAATTGAGAAGAGCACTGACATAGATTAATGGGATCGGTTAGCATGGACTTTACTACATCAGCGTTTTACGACAGAGACTTTTTTTATGGTTATTTTTATCTTTAAGAACTGACCTTATTTTGATAAAGTGCCAAAATGGATTTAAATTAATTTCAGACTGGAATTGCGGTTGATACCCTTCAATAATGCATTGCCCAAATTCAAGTGAAGATTCGCAGCTGCATATTTTGATGCTCTGGCTCCTCCATGGCCATCAAAAACTGCATACAAGGACATCCTGTGTCTGCAACATAGAACCGGGATACAAATTTTAGAATTCAATTCAACAGAAAATGATAATATTAAACCTACCTAATTAAATTTTTAACAAACAAACAATGAACTGACACAAAAGGATAGCCTCACAAATGTAAAATGATAATTTCTTCATTTTGGTAAAGAAATACACTTGAAGCCCGATTTAATGTCATCATCCGTTCCAAAGAATTTAGGTTCCACAATGGGTTTGGTGCTATATCAAATTATGACTCAAGCCATAGGAAAAACCTTAAATAGAAAAATTGTTCACTGAAAGCATCTTATGATAAGCAGGATTAGCACTATATCAGATTTAGATTCCAATTACTGAAATTGCCACTGTATAAGATATTTTTTTTTCTATTTGAAAACAAGTATGTGTAAAAAACATCCTACAAGGGCAATCATCAATTTAGTATCGAAAAACGTAATGATAAGAAGATGCATGTAGCTGTGCAATAACTCCCCTACTATTCAAGATATTAAATTTTTTGGTACTGGTCGGTTATCTGGAGGACTGCCAATATATGTGATCCAAAAAACCTGCCAATTCTTACATGTGTTTTGGTAGTTCAATCCTTGCTGCTTAAACCACGAACATGAATAGCAGCATCAGGTTACCATCAACTACCCTCTACATTGTGCCAATTTGGAAAAAAGCATGCCAAAGGTAATCTTGATATCCGACTAGTACTGAAGTTTTCTTTCTCGCTTCTACTTTACAACTCATCATCACAGTTTGACTATATTAATTGGATATGCGAGAACTGATCATCACAAGATCAAATAGATACTGGGAAAATTATGTGGAGAGAAGAATCGCTTACGGTAGAGACAGTAAAGGAGATACAGCCTTCTTAAAATCATCAAGGATTACATGACAATCTTGCATCTCTTCCCGCTCTCCTTTCCTTTCGGCTACAAATCCTTGGAGTTGAACGCAAGCTGGAAATCGGGAAAAGACGAAAGATTATACATTTAATGATAACTCACGAAACTGAAAATCAACAGTGAATATTTGTACATAGTATGAGCTTCAAATGATGAAACATAACATCAAAGATACATTTTAATCAAAGAAATGAAACAAACATTTTTCACATTGCAGCTCACGTCTTTGTGTAGCAAAAACATCAACAATCTCCCATCGCCACCTACCATCGACAAAACTATAACCTCACAAATGTTATTTTGAATTCACCTAGCTTATTAATCACTTATCATTAATTCACCTTGCTTATGAAGTTGTTTTAATTTTGTCACCAAAGGTGATGCAACGCTGAAATTTGACTATATCATTACAGAAACAAACATGAGAATTATGGTCTTTATAGACATTTATTGTGTGGCAGCAGTGTCCACTACTGGATGATACTGTCCACACTAAAGAGAAGGAGCATGCGCAATGAAGGAAGGTCACTTGCGATACTTAAACGTCACGTGATCTGATGTATTGCCCTGTTTACATAGATTTTGCATCTTTAATTGTATAATAAATATGTTTTAATTATTTTTAAATTGTGGAGAAAGTGTCTGCCATTAACTGTCACACCCCCTCAACAATAACTGGACGATATGATCTGATCGCGTGCCCACATTGTTCAAGCAGTGAAACATACGTGACCTCCCTCCATCCCGCAGGCACGCTTCTTTTCTTCAGCATGGTCAGCACTATACAGTGATGGACACTCACTCATAGTTAGAAAAACTGGTGGCAGATGGCAGCACTACACACAACAAGCATTACACAGAAACAAACTTCACGTCAGGTTTCACTACACGTACACGCACATTCTCGCATGTACTAATTCGTTAGAGGTTCCGCAGAGGAATATGGACGAGGTACATGTGTGGTTTAGTAGTAGTAGTAGTGATGGACGCTGTTGCCGCTATTTTTAAAATTGTAGATAGAATTACTTTTGGCAGATTTCTTTGTCTCTTGAGTATCGCCGCAATCATCATTAAATTTTCTCTTGAAATTCTTTTGTTGTTCTCCTTCAGAGGCAGAAGAAAGAGGACTCGAAATGATTTCACTTCCGTTGCTCTCTTGCATCTTACCCTGCTGAACTTGATTTTTAGTGTCATCGTTGTTTCCTACATAAATAATAAAAAATGATCGAACCAAAAAAAAGCAAAGTGAATAATAATAATTTCAGTGAACAATTTTACATAAATAGAATTTCCTTCTTTGAGGAGTTTTGATACTTATAGGTTATAGAGCACACAATCTTTGCAGCATCTGAGTTGGTGAGTTTTAACCATAAACAAACATGCAAGTGAGAAAAAATTTAACTGTAATTGTTCAATTTAACTTACATGGTTGTAATTGTACATTATAACATGTGTGGTCATGGCCCCGCAAGTGTGGGGGCGGTAACAGGACTGCTACCTGGGGGTTAGGATTCACATCATTTTTTTGTTTTTTACAGTATAAATTCACTATGAGGGACCCCGTAAAAATCTGACTGAGGAGGGGGTTGCCTAAGATTCTAGCCCTAGAACCCTGCAGCAGGATATAGGGCCATAAGTGTTTGTCATTAGTTGAAGACCTTCAAATTACCTCCTTCTCTCTAAGAGCCATTTTCTATTGAGCGCAATTGGTGCATGCGCGCTACATTCAACTCGAATCAACAGATGGGGAGAGAGGCAGCGCACAGGAGAATAATAGTAATGATTTTTCATATATCTGGCATTCTGAGAGATGTTTTTTTAAAGCTCATAGCTTCTGCAGCAATGGATGAAGATGATTCGGTAGAACGTACAAATACTGTGATTTTTTAAGAAGAAAATACATTTATTCACTTTCACTTATACAAGAGGGGAAAAGAAATGAATACAGAACATATCATAGACTGATGTAAATATCGATTATATGATATTTTAATCGAAGTTAAAGAGGAGATAAATTATGTAAGCCGAAAAGATTATGGGAGAAGATTCTTGGCGTTTGAAAATTAAATAATAAAGATTCATTAAACATAAAAATTTGAATTTTTTTTTTTTTTAATTTAATGAGATGATATCTTTGTTAAATATTTGATTATGTATTTTTACAATGGATAACATCAAATTCGTTCCGGATGAGAGATATATTCCACCCCCCATCCAGTTTTTAATATATAATAAATCCTCCACCCGATATATTTTTTGAATCTTCAATTTTTTTTTTTTCAACTCCTGGCAGCACGTCGACTGAATATTCCACAGCTTCCACTATTTCCAACATCGATAATTTTTAGCTTGTTTGTTAAGGTTTTCATTTCTATAGTTCAACAAACATTAATGGCGAAGATATTCATCAACAAATTTGAAAGTTGTGTTCTCCGGCCACTCCACCATCCTATTTTTCCGCGGAATTCCAGCGAAACGGTAGGAGACGACGGAGCATACACAAGTTCACACTTGAGTTCAAAATAAACCCCTCCGTAAGAGAGCAAAAAGACCCCCTCCAAGAGCGGCAGGTCGTGCCCACTGGCGCATGCAAATAGGTCTACTTAATCAGAAAAAATTGAACAGTTTTTATTTCACTAAATTACTAAATCACTTACCATCTAAACCCATGTAAACAGCCCTTATCGTCTACATACATTGTAACGTACCTGGCAACTTAAAATTTAGTTACCAACTTAATCACTTACCACATGGAAATGGGTCTTAACTTTAGTACAGCCATTTTTACATTTAGTCAATATTTTTGGCTCCCGTCCTCAATTCTTTCTTCAAATAATCAAAGTAAGCTGTAAGGACGGGATTACGATATAAAGGTTTTAGAAAAGTTCTTTTATAAAACTTGACAAATGCAACTAATAAGATTATTGGTTACGTTTGAGCAAATGCAACCGAAAAGCTTATTTTGGTTGAATTTTTCTGTCGTCTGGAAGACAGCCTATAAATTTCCCCGAGTCGGAAGACAGCCTGTAAAGGCTAGATACCGACGGAACCATTCAATTCTGGTCTGGAAGTCACTCAGGCCCTCTCTACATGCATTCCGGGAATCATGGCTGCTTTCTGATTCAGCTAGCTGCATTTCATATAAATAAGTTACAATCATAACAATATATGAAAGATATGGTACCTGGGTCTGGAAGATCCCCGAACAGATCCATAATGAAATTTGAATTATGGGATCAAAAAAGAAAAAAGACCCAGCAGACGATTGATTTCATGTATAAGCGACGACTCCGCTTACAGCTGACGAACATACACTCCGCGATATAATTACATTAACAAGGTAGCCATGTTGTAAACAAATTCTGGGTTGGGAAAATCTTATATCCTAGGTTATACAGGGCTGTAGGCTGCTATGACCACTCCCTGACGATGCAGAAAAAAAGTTGTCAATTATCGATAGAACAAATGAAGGAAAGAATTCCCTCCTCTGTTAAACGAATCAAATTGAGGAACAATGTTCTTATTCTCTACATGGATCTTAGGGAAAGAAATCTACCACGGGTTGGGAAAAAAAGTTTGATTCTTGATTAAGCCGGGTTTTCCTAGGAGTAGGTTTCCTGTGCCGCCCGAAACGTGATTCGCCCAGCGCGACACGCCGTCCACTCACCAGTAAGAAAATCAGCATGACTGTTTTCCTACAGAGCGCAATACGGCTCATGACAGCGCTTTACGTTGGGCGTTATTGGCTGACTTATTCTGGAGGAGTCAAATGCGTCGTGCGCAGCAGTTTTGCTGATATTCTCTTCACTCTTGTGTGTTTTCTTTTCCTTCCCTTCAAACCCGAGCATGCAGATGACAGAGCAGCTAATGCCAAAGCCATATACTTTATATAGCCGCCCTGATCTGATTCGCCTCGCTAGGGAGGAAAACACAAACGCGTAGCGTGATTATGTAACTCGTTTCAGTCGGCGCGAAATAGTCTAATTCGGTTCACGCTGCGCAACAAACCTATTCCTAAGAAAACCCGGCTTTTTCCTAGGAGCAGGTTTCCTGTGCCGCGCGCAACGTGATTCGCCCAGCGCGACAAGCCATCCACTTACCAATAAGAAAAGCAGTACGACGGTTTTCCTACAGAGCGCAATACGGCTCACGACAGCGCTTTACGTCGGGCGTGATTGGCCGACTGCTTCTAGAGGAGTCCAATGCCTCGTGCGCCGCGGTTTTGCCGATATTCTCTTCACTCTCTCTTGTGTGTTTTCTTTCCCTTCCTTTCAAACCGGAGCATGCAGACGACAGAGTAGCTGATGTCAAGGCCATATACTATAATACAGCCGCCTTGATCTGATGCGCCACGCTAGGAAATCACAATAATCACGCGTAATTATGTAACACGTTTCTGCCGGCGCGAAATGGTCTAATTTGGTTCACTCGGCGCAAGAAACCTATTCCTAGGAAAACCCGGCTTTACGGTACATATGGCCATCGCACTAGATATCCAGCTGAGTGGAAGAGGAAAACAAAAAAATCAAAACCGTCTCGCTCATGTAAATGGAGGTTTGTTGTTGTTGTTTTTCTTTCCTCTTTCTTTCTTTCTCTTCTCTCCGGTGTATTGTATGTACGTATACGTAACTTTTTTTTTTCTTCTTCTTCTTGTGTCAATACGTTTCGAAATCGCGTGGGTGCCATTAATAGCTTATGTCCATGTTGCGTATTGTGTTTACCTTATTTTTTGATTATTTTACTTACAGAAGGCCTTGAGAGAGGAAATGGGAACGAGCTGCTCCTTGTTTTAAAATCGCTGCTGCCGAAACTACATGTATGTGTCGGGTTATTATTAATCGTCATTTCCTCAGCGTTGGACGTGTAACTCTATATGGGCGTTGGTAATCAAAATTGCTCTCATTTAGCAACAACAAAACAACACTTTGCTTCAAACAGCGTCCCGTTTACGTCAGGAATCAAATAGTTCGGCGGGGTAGGAAAAATGACGAGTCAAGCTGTAAATCGCGTGGGTTATTTATGGAGCGAGAAGAAGAATCAAAAACACGGAGATGAGCTCTACAACACGGGAAGGTGAATATGATTTTCTATTATTTTGAAAATTGACTCCTATCAATGACTGCAATCGGAGGGGTGTTCACTTTGCACAGGGCGGTAAGTTTGGGGGGGGGGAACCCTGCAAATTTGAGGAGAGAGTGGTCAACAAAATTAGGAGAAGGGTGGCAAAATTTTTGTATTGGGTAAAAGCTATGAATCCACCTCTATGTCGGGAGGGACTAGGTTTCATGGTCATATGGCACTGTATAACCAAGGGAGAAGATTTCCCAACCCAGAATTTGTTTACAACATGGCTACCTTGTTAATGTAATTATTTTGGAGTGTTATGTTCGTCAGCTGTAAGCGGAGTCGTCGCTTATACATGAAATCCGTCGTCTGCTGGGTCTTTTTTTCTTTTTTGATCCCATAATTCAAATTTCAGTATGGATCTATTCAGGGATCTTCCAGACCCCTGGTGCGGTGTCTTTCATATATTGTTATGATTGTAACTTATTTATGTTTGGAGAGTGTGTGTTAAAAAAGGAATAGCCTAGAAAGTTAGCTACAGTGACCTAGAGAGCAAGGTACCATGTCAGTGTGCACCCAAAGAATGACCTAGAGAGCAAATTACCAGGTCATTGTGCGGCCCAAAGAGCGGCATGAAGACTTTGCAAGCCGGTGAGAGGACCAAAACAGTGTACATGGGAGTGACCAAAAGAATGACCTAGAGGGCATGAAACCAGGTTTATTGAATGACTAATAATGTGTGACAAAAAAAGAATGACTAAGGAAGTGATCAGAAAGAGTGACCTGGAGCGTGTGCAAGCATGTGAGTGATCAAAAAGTTGACCCATAGAATGTGTGAGTGACAAAAACAGGGACCTAGAGTGTGCGTAAGCATTGGAATGATCCAAACAGTGTATGAGCATAGGACTAGGTTAGTGAGCAACTAAAAGAGTGACCAAAAGAATGGCCCAGAGGCGTGCTTGTAGGGGGCTGAGAGATTATCCCCCAGGGTGGCAAATTCGGGGAAATTGCTGCTTGGGGAAGGAAAATCAGACTAGAACGAAACAAAAGGTGGCAAAATTTGTATAGCCCCACAGGTTGCAAAGCCTGTCTTAAGCAACCACAGGTCGCTTCTGAATGTAATAATCTGTATTCCTGCGAGAAGTTTAAAAATATGTCACTGATTATTTTATGACCTACAAAGAGTAATTCTAACAATAAATGGATAATAGTGACAGTTAAAACCTAGTATAACTCTGTATACCCACCTAACTGGCATTGAGGGTCAGCTGGCTTGTCAGAAATCCTCATAAACAAGAGAAAAATGAAACAAACGCCTGTTCCTAGAAGCAGGGTGCCTTAGGTCAATTAAAATTCTCCTTTTATCAATTTTGAGTCTCGCAACATTTACTTAATATTGAAATTGAATTAGTTGTACCCAAAATTTCTTGCTTTACAATTAGGTTCAAACCCTTTTATTTTGGATAAGGCAAGATCCACTGAATTTCTTTTGTCATTGTAAATCCGATATATCTGAGTATGTAAAAAATTCGATTAATTCCCAATAAAACTTGGTTTAACTTTTTCTTGTTAAATGTTCAACTATGTCAAAACAATGGTATGTTGCCAAGTAGTTTTCAAACATCATTGGGTACTTTTTTTGTCATCCTGCTGTGACGTTAGCAAGTAGCACCAAATCAGGTCTGGTAGTTTAAAGAAACTGTCATCAAACAGTGGCATGCCATACGTTAGGAATTCACCAAAAATTTTTTTGGGTGCTCCAGTCACAGGAGGCTCCTAAAAGAAGATTAGTTTAAGTTAGATTCATGCAATATTTATTGCAATTTTGTTATACTCAATAACGCGAAGATTTCTCGCTTTGAAATTGCTTCTTTATCAGTTTTCATTTTTTTGTTTTGTTTCAGAGCTTGCGGGATGGAATTTGTTAAGGTGAGTGCAAAATTTATTCTTGCTTTAAATTGCAATTCAATCTTTCATTTAGCTCAGTGTTAGGGCTGGACACCAAGTTCTTGCGAGAGATTTTGTTGAAATCTTGATGAAAGGGAAGCCTGAAAAATGAATCTTATATTTTTATAGTACCAATAACTTCTAATTATCTCAGAAATGAGGTGAATTTCCACTGTTTGGTTCTTCTGATCATAAATATTTATCAAATATTTTTTAAGAAATGTTTGTAGAATTCAGTAAAACAGATATTCAAATATGATGTTACCTCTCCACTATTACTGCAAAGGTTTCGACAGTTGACTGATAAGAATCCAAGAAAGAAAATTCAACTGTCCTTGCTTGGAATCGAACCCACATTTTCTTACTTTGCCAGGTGAGTGCCCTAGACTAGTGTTTCTCAATGGCGGGCTCTAACACTGGTCACACCGGGCCGTGAGTGATTCGAAGTTTCATTTTTCTCATTAATTTCTTGTTAGTTGTGTGTATGACCTGGCCTTTCACTTACGCAAAAGAGATTTACCAGGCCGCAGACTCCCAAAGGTTGAGAACCACTGCCCTAGACCACTAGAATACGAAGGCAACAAATCCTCTTTCCTTAGAGCTGAACGGGCCGTGCATGCACAGTCAAACCTGACTCGGGCCAAAGCTCATACTGTTGATGCTGTCACCAGATGGCAGTGCTCATCCGCTATTACCTTCATAGTAAAAGCAGATGTTACTTAAAAGTTGAATTATAATATTGACATGTAGTAATTGAAAATTTTCTAATACGATTGTGTTGAACATTTATAACTCTCCTGATAGAAAGCGACATTTAATCTGGTTTTCTTTTCTTTCAGCTGCAAGCTGACAAGCCTCTGGAAGAGCAAGGTCCTTTCTCTGCTATTGTTCATCCTGTGATTAAAACTGAGAAAGACCCAGATTTACCTATTTTCAAAGAAATTGACGTAAGTGGCAATATCATTGATTTTAAAATACAAGATAAAAATCAAGGGTAGCTCTTTTGGGCGAGTGGCAAACCAGAATTAGAGCTCAAACATTTTTTTTTGGGGGGTTGGGGAGAATTGTTTGGGAGAGGATGGGCCAGGGTATAGATTGTATTCAGAAGTATCCTTAGTAAGAATAATCATTGAAAATTTAAAATTTTGAAAATAATTGAAAATGTTCTTTTTTCTTTAAATAATGAAATAAAAATTATAAATTTTGTTTATTTTATAGAATGCAATTTTTTTTTTCTTCCATTGCCTTTCTCTATTTTTGGTGAAATTACCTCATAATGAGAATTTTCTTAGGACTGTGATTTGCAAAAGATTTCAATTAATGTGATTTTAAAGTTTTTAAAACTTATATAAATAGATTACAAGAATTATTTTGAAATAAGTTTAAAGCGGAAGAGAAGTTAATTTTATTTCGAAATAAAATTTATTGACAAAGGGAGCAATCTTTTTTTTTTTTAATTTTTGGTTTGACAAATTTTGATAATATCAAGTTATATTTTCTATGTTGTTTTAACAAGAAATACCTTTAATTACTTTTCTTTCTCATCTTTACTCATGTTTTTAAAGATCATTTCTTGTCACTATAAACCGCTTTTTAAAAAATAATTTTTCTCTTAAATTAATGAATTTCATTTTTTTTTTCTTAGGAATATGCAAAGAAGCACCCTGAAACAGCCATAATTGAATCTGTGGCAATGAATGGATTGCGACTCGCGAATCGTTACAGCCAGTATACAATACTGGATGAGGTTTTCAGAGCTGCTGGTGAGTGTCTGTACATTCAGCATCATTTAACTTATTATTCTGTGTCGGTGCTGTAAGCCAAAATATATATAATCATCATTCTTTTAATTTTATTAACCGCATTTTCTTTTAATTATGTTCTGGTTAGTCTATATACAGGGCTTTTACATTATTTTCACATTTTAAGAACAAGCTGTACTTTTTTGAGCCGACCTCCTTTCAGTAACACTCTCTCTCAAATGTCTTTTTTTCCTCTACCAGCATCTTTTGGCATTCCTCTGGGTCTTTATTCTTTCAGTTCCTGGTATCGCATAGTTATCCAGTCATCTTAAATCTTTGACCTTTCTCATGCTCTCATCGGCATGGGTAGGACCCCCCCCCCCCCTTCAGGGTTGACAGGAACCTTACATCATAGGCGATTGTAAAATGAATGCATCTTTTTGTTTTTGATCTAATAATTTGTTTAATAAAATTAATTTATGTTTAAAAAATTTTCTCCTCGTATGGTGGGATATTCATCTTCTGATAAAATAATCAATTTTTTAATTAGTTTTAAAATCATTTTTATTACATTTTCATTTGTTAATAACATAAAAACAAGCAAATTAGGTGTTTGTATTGCCATAATTTTAATCACTCTGTAGACGTTAAATATTTGAACATAAACACAAAATAAAGCTGGTCATCCACGAGCAATAGGAAGTCATGTGCAAGACTGCTATAGTAGTCTTACGCAACTTGCTGTCGCTCATATTAGCTTTCAGTGGACGACCAGTCTTAGTCTTAACAAAGGCTGTACCAGTTTTGTCCAATTTATGTACAAACTATCTAATCATTAATTTATGAGAGAGAATTATTATCTCTCAAAACTTTAAATCTTTGAATTCAATTCAAATTAGTCTGGTTCCCGAAAGTGATGTGGCAAACATACAGAAAGTTAGTTTTGATTTTACATTCAATCAAATTTACTCATACAACTTTATCAACATGGCTGTTCTGCAAATTTTTAGAATGAGATGGTGGGTTTTTAATATATATTTTTTTCTCAGGAGGAGCATTTGTACCAGTGTTTGTGGAATTGACATCAAATAATGTAGCTGAAAACGTCTCGAAAATGGAAGCTGCTGGTGTGGGATTCCCTTGTGGTAAGTTGCCAAAAAATTAAAATATAGTGTTTTCGCTGTATAAGGGCAATGTTTTTTCATCCTAGTTCCTATATAAAATGTATTTCTTAATTTTGTTTAGCAAATCAAACTCTTAATGATAACAATATGTATTGATGTAGACTATTTCTAAGACAGCTATTTCTAACAGCTTGTATAAATTTTATATCCTTTCTTTTTTCGAAAGCCATTGAAATTGAAATGATTTTACCTCTTAAAATACTGTCTGATTTTCAGCCCATTTCTCACAATTTGAGGCCCTTGGCAAATAAATTTGTTTTAAGCCCCACTCTGTGTTCTTTGAGAAATTTTTATGGAGTATTGTTATGTAGTGAATTATATGTAAATACAGTTCTAACTTGGTTGATTCCAAGTGCAAAGACACTGGAAAAAAGTTTGAATTATCCAATTAATCTATCTTATATCTGTGAAATGACTACAAATTGCAACTTAATTACCAACATTCACATACAATAATAATTATTAGTTATTGAAATATTATCGATTATGAACAATTTCCTAAATTTTAATTTATAATCAACAATTGACCGTAGCTGCTACTTCATTCCACTATCCTGGAATCCGCATCACTGCAGAATTTCCTGACCATGTTCAAAGCCTGATTTACAGAAACAGTTCATGATCATCCGTTACAAAACTGCATTACAAATTTTTCTTCATATTCTTATGCTATCAAGAAAATATATTTCCGTTAACGTAATTGCAATCTGAACTTCTTGATACTTTCCATACTCTTAATGATGACAAAAACGTTTAGATTTTTAATATTATACCTTGATCTATAGGTTGAAAACCACAGTCACTATTAAGTGGTACACAGTCTTGATGCGCTCAATCAAATATGTTGAATCATTTTTTGTGCTGTGGGCATGTACCCCATTACTATGTCTTTTAATAATATGTTTAAAAAAAATACTTTAAATGTGCTAACCAAGTGGTGAATTGCATCTAATATTCTCGATTTATGAGCCCCTTAGAGAAAAAAAAGTTTCAAAAGAATTATATTATTTGAATTTTAATTTACTCATGTCAAAACGCCATGTTTTTGGATAATATTTTTCAGCAATGAACAGGCCTGATAGATTCAAGAATATTTGAACCATTGTATGCAGATCAGAGAATTATGTATTGTGTACATACTTGATTTTATTAACTTTCATTTCAGTTTGCAAGCCAACTTTTGCACATGGTTCAAGTTTAGCACACCAGGTATAACAAAAATTAAATATTTATCCCTCTTTTTTTTCTTACTTTTTTAATGTGAAATTTATGCACCTTTAATATAGTACGTTTTCTTTCCCACTCCCTTGAATGAATTTTTTCTCCTTTCTAAATGTTTTGAAATTCTAATAATTCATATGATTCAGACCATTGCATGGTTTTGATTTTAATGTATTGGGTTGGAAAGGAATTAATGTCTGCATAAGAGAAAAGAAACAGAATATATACTCCACGTACACAAGGGGACCAATAAAAACTTACTTTACATCCTTTGGTCAAACACAACATTCAATGGACCACAGCATTTTAAAATTTTCTCTACTCGTTTTTAGTGCTAATTGATGTTTAGTAATGTATTTTATGCTGTTCCTTTATGCTGCGAGATTGCATTGATGTATCCTGTGTAGGATTGTGGGACTGTAGATTTCCATTTGCATCTCCATCTTTTGGGAAGGATTTGAAATTGCATAATATTGATGGTAATGCAACTGGTTCTTCAGGTTTATGTGAAATATAAAGGACCCCTGCTATGTAATAACCATAGCTGCTTTCTACATTTTCATTGTTTTGTTCTGAAACACTCTTATGCAGCAGATTATAAGTGTGAAATTGCTATATTCCGAATTACTATATAGGAAATCACCACCTCCTATCTTACCATAGTGTGTGAATTTTCGTAAATTTTCTTTCACTCAATAGAAAAGGTCTTATTTTACAATGATTTTCTTGATAGATGTGTGTCGTCTTCAACACTGAAGGTTTGATGGACATTTCTCCACCTTGCGTTGTGCAGCAATTCATTAATCATAACGCTGTCCTATACAAGATATTTGTTCTTGGGAACGAGTATTACATCATGGAGAGGCCTTCCCTGAAAAACTTCTCTGCTGGCAGTATGTTTAATTATTTAGTCTATGTATGTTTCTCGTTATGGTAATTGATTTCCTTTGAGCTCAATTTGAAACTGTTTTATAACAGCAAACATTATGTAATTTTTATTTCATTTTAGTGATTGTGTTTAATTTTGTTTCACTTTAGTATATTGTTATGTATTGATTTGTTTTTCCTTCTTACTGTATCTTATATACAACCATTTATGTTTGAGTGAATTAATCAGAGGTGCACAACTTCCACATCACAGGCCAAAAGCAGCCCTACTAAAGAATTTTTAAAAAAATATCAATCCATATGACACGATAGATATACCAGTTGCTTACCCCCAGAGTGGCAGCTATCTCACATATCTGCCCTGTCGACTGAAAAGTTTGTGCACCCTTGGAACAATATATTGACTATCGAACCATTTGCCCCAAGTTTCTTGTATATTTGATGTGAAATTACATTTTAAGTAGTAATAAGGGTAGTACTGAATGGATTGTTCTGTTATTATTGTTATTGCAATCGAAAATAAATTCATCACGTTAAAGTGAATACCAAAATTTATGAGATTTATTCATTCCCAGAAGCTACTTATATCATGGGAATCTTGTATATCAAATTTGATTCAGTTCACCATGGCAACTAAAAAATTGGTATTAGTGCATAAAATGTTCTACATGCAATAGCTAATTTGATGTCAAAAGAAAGCACAAAATTTTGTGATTTCACTGCAAAATTTCTTTCAACATCAAAGTGTGGGGGGGGGGGGCAATACACACAAACACAGTGTAAAAAATTTTTTCTTATAAGTTGCGTTCGGTGTGTTTTAAAAGCCTGAAAATCATTGTAGCTTTTGATTTGATGAAGTTCATGTGCTTATTGTCTTTTTCTCTTCTTGCCAGTAGCTGAATAATGCATTTTCAGCAAATGTATTTTCTCGGAACTTGGATTATTTTTTGAAAGACAGCATTTATCTTATTAGCCTAATCTTTGAACAAAAAAGTATTTCGTCTAGTGCTATATTTCTCTATGATGTATTTAACAAATTTAATATGCAATAAATAAATAATTAATCTCGTACTGGTTTCAATATAAAAATTTTTTAATCATTTTTTCCGAACCTACTGATTCTGGGTACGAATTATGTTAAATAATAGAGATTCTACTGTATATATATTTTTTAAAGCTTCATGGAAGCTAGCGATATCCCAATATACATTTAATTGTTTCATATAATTTACAGGGTGTGCATAAATTACTGTTCTAGTTTTATTACCTCATAACTTTCGAATAAAAATCATGATGAACAAAATTATTATTGAATCGTAAAGTACCACTGAAGAATTTTTAACAATTATATAAGTAAAATGAAATGATTCCTATATATGTGACTGCCTTTCATGGCACATAACACTTTGAGACAGGATTCAATTTCCTTCCATGCTTTCGAGCATTTAAAGTGTAACAGTTTGGGTCAGAATTCTGCACTTCAATTTCACTAAGTGAGGGCACAGGGTTCTTGCAGACATTCCTTGACATAGCCGCACAAGGAAAGGTATTAATTATGAGTGAAGAGAGTCTTAAGTTATGAGGTAATGAAACCTCATTAATAAATTGTGTACAACATTTTATACTTCACAATACATTTTTAATTTTATTGTATTTGTATTAATTGTGTATGGAATCTTTTTCTTCAGATCAAAAAACTATATTCTTCAATAGTCATCTTGTTTCCAAAGCTAACTGTGCATCAGACCTGACATCTGTAAGTTAGAATTCCTTATTAAATTTCCTATTTTTTTTCTTTCTATGTTTGCGTTGATAGATCCTGAATATATTTTCACATATGTTTGATGGTTTATTTAACCTCTTTTCCTGATAAAGCATGTTAACTTGTCTTTATCTGATGGAGAAAAATAAATATAAGCCCTTCCTCAATGGCCGTGATGCTCAAAGTAACCACAGGTTGGGAAAGGAAAAGAAATTTCAAATTTATGTAAACATCCAAATTGATCATGACAGATATGACCATATGCCTTTTTTCATGTGAAAAGCAAGACAGTTCCATTTTTTCTTTTACACAAAACTGGTTGCAAAATGTTCAATTGTGTTGCTGCATTTCACTCTGATCCTTTTTCAACAACTTATTGCACACAATTCTGAAAGGTGTTTTTTTTTCCCTTTTAAACTAAGATCATGAATTTTCTCCAAAACAACAAGTCCTGTTCAACCTTATCTTCGAAACGTATTAAAAAAAAATTTTAAAGAGGAAAGTATGTATAAACCATAGATAATTATAAATATATAATATATATGTATTACATATTTATAATACAGGATATCCCGTTAGAATATTAATCCCGTTATCGGGATTTCGGTTTATATAATCCTTATAATTATATAATGAAGGTTTTTCTCTGACAATACATTCAGTCAATACAAAGAATATTTACTTTGCAAAAATAACACATGAATGATAGCATTATATGTTATTCTGATAAGTAGTATATCTACTGTTTTTTTTTTTCAACCGATAACTCATCAGGAAATAAGTTTATTTGTTATTTCCAAAGTTTTTTAGTTTCTTGAGAATTTCACTTAATTTCTTTTTCATAGTTGGATGAAGATGAACTTAAAACTCCAACTATCCCTCTTGAAAAGAAAAAAGTGGATCATGTAATTCAGTCTCTTTGCCACACATTGAAGATGGCCCTTGTTGGAATTGATCTTATTATAGACAATGTTACTGGACAGTACGCCATCTTTGATGTTAATGCTTTTCCCGGTGAGTTCATTTTGTATTTGTTTCTTGATGTACAGTAGACTCCCTAGTGTATATATCTGGGGCCCATATTATTAGGCATTTGGCCAGATTGGCATTTATTTTTTCAATGATAATAAGATCCTGCAGAGAATTATTGTTGTTATTCCTACATATGGTGCTCTATTTGTAGTTGATTTGTCCCTCATTTTTTAACACAACTGTGCTGTGATACTTTTATGTTAGTTGCAAACACATATTGCCTCTATCTTATATTTTGAAAACTATCATTTTGAAATTTTGATTTCTCCCCCCATCAACTGCTCAATAGGATACGATGGTGTCAGTGACTTTCTTCAATTGTATTGCGACTTTGTCCTACAACGTATCCTCCTGCACCAGAGAGGGTCGAAAGAAATCTCATTCAAGCCCACCATGACGAAGAGGGCACCTTATCCATTCAAGAAAACGAATCACAATGAAGAAGAAGCCGTGGATTCTGCACTGCCTTCACCCACCAAGAAATACATGGATTTGATCGGGTACGAATCCTGCTGTTCGATATCCACCAGTTCCCGTGATGGCCCACTGCCAAATGAAAGTCCGCAGCTCGTGACGACGAGCGCACCGGATGAGCTCTCTCCAGCAATCGAGCTTCTGAACGCCAAAGAGAAAGACAGAAATGCTCTGACTTTCTTCATGACGAGTCAGTTCCAGGACAGTACCCAAGATGATTCCGGCATCGAGACCTCGGATTCGTGTGACGAAAAGAAAAAAAAGGCCACTGTCCTGAAAATATCCAAGCGTCAGCATTCCAGGCACCACAGGTTGCAGACCACATCTGAGGGGAGTGGCTAGAGCAATGTGTTTCTCCACTTTACTTCTTAAACGTTTAATGTTTAGATGGTTTTTACATATACACTTATATATACATTTTTAATGTGTTTAATTTTTATGATTTTTCATTTGCTATTTTCTTTTTTATAGTCTCAACTGTCTGATTACAGTATTTATCAGTAACGTAATTCGTCATTTAAGGCCATTATTTATTCAAGCTGCCTCCAAGGTTATTACAGGGTCAGTGTCTCTATTCCATAAAAAAAATTGTTGAAATTGTATAGATTTCGTATGAATGTAATTGAATAGGTGTAGATTGTATTTTACTCTGCATGTTTAGTTAATTTCCTTTAACTTTGAACCTACATGTTTGAGAAATAGATGAACAAACAAATGCAGTCGAACAACTTTGATTCAATGATTTTGGTACTTATTGATGCTGTTCTGTACATTGATTTAAAGACGTTTTTAATGTGGTATCAATGGAATCCTTAATTATCGATATCTATCTGCTATTTCTTTCAAGGTAGCCTAGATTAAAAAAAGAGGGGAAAACAAATTACAACGAATCTCAATCAACGTGTTGTGAACATTACTAAAATATTTTTTTGCGAACTCTATCCGATATTTACAGGGCTTTACAAATCCCAGACTGCCATGACGACTACAAAATTTGTATTGCTGTCTAAAATCTTCTGTGTATGTGATGGCTAAATGAAGCTATGCCATTTGCTATGAATGACAAAATTTTCTGATTTCATGACAGTGTCTTCTAACATAGGAAAATGATATAAAGTCCCGCAAAAGTTGAAAAAACATTATTTAGAACTGTTTTTCATGGGATTAAAGCCATTCTTGGCTCAATTTGACTGCCGCCTAAAATTTTTTTCTATTTGTCAAGCCCTGAATATTAAAATGATTCCATTGTTATATTTTGGTCAACAATCTGATTTCCAGACTGGGCCTTGAAATGCCATCTCGGGGGAAAAAAATAGACTTTGAAACACCACATCGGAAAGTGAGTGCATTTTTGTTGTGGGGCAAAACAAGGGAGAATTCTCTAGGGTTGCTAGTATGCTGTCTTGTACTTGCTTCGGCAGTACATATACTAAAATTGGAACGATACAGGGTATGCTTTCTTGACACAGATCAGTTTGTATCACAAAGTCAGTTTTGCTGTGCCCTCGGCCAGGGTTGTTTAGTTTAAACCAAGTGGTTTTTTTTTAAATCTCATAAAAGTAGCCTGAATATGCATATTTTTTTCATATAAAGTATCATAGTTAATTAAAGTTACATTCAGCACTAAAATTTCTCATTCTTGCCACATTTTCTAACTTTGGGCTACATTCTGATGCTCTATCTTAAGCAAAGTCGTGAGTGAGGATTGTATCACACTCACTTTTAAATATGTGGTGGTGGTGCTTTTGTTCCTTTCTCCTTCATAAAGCAGCAGCTACAGTAGTGATTTCACTATCGTGCCAAGGGCAGGTGGTCTTATAATCCAAAAAGACACCAGCTGCCCCTAAAGGACAAAGACCAGTGTACTAGTAGTTGCATTGCCTCACAGGCATTTTCATTTTCTTAGAAGCGGCACATCTCATACTATATATCACCACCATGTTTAATATTCACCCCTCCCCCCAGTTAATCAAGGTTATTAGTTATTACAATTAAAATTCTGATTCCAAAACACTATACAATAAGAACCACTTATCAGAATGCCTTGGATATTCCTGATCGCAATAGAAAATGTTCATTTTTTTTCTTTCGCCAAAGATTTGGATTTTTCCAAAGATACTTTAAAATTTACGAGTAGATGGTGTACTTATGGCCAGTGGTATAATGTCTATTTTGTGCAACCACATCATTTCAGCACTTAACAGCATCAGTGTGTGGATAGCAGGGCTGGAAAAATTCCAGGTGCTAGATTGCCATGGCGACTAGAAAATCAGTTCTGGTGCCTAAAATTTTATATGCATCATTATTAAAATGAAGTGTAAGTAAATACAAATTTTTTTTGGTTTCGTAATAATGTGTCTTCCAACATGGGAATGGATCGAAGTCCTGGTAAAGTAAAAAAAACCCATTATTTAGGACTGCTTTTCTTAAGGGAAAAAACATGCTTCGCTCCCAACAAATTTGGCTGGCGCCTAATTTTTTTTTTTTTCGATTTGTCCAGAACTGGTGGATAGCGCCATTTCTTGTGTAAGTTATAGTTGTTTGTTTAACTTTATTTTCATATTTTCCGTGAATTTATGAAATCGTGCTGTGATAATTGAGTTATCATTTTGCCCTGACTGGCTATCATTTCCATTCTGTGAGCGAATTTTCCATATACTTGATGAGTGCAGCATCTTTTATTTTACATTTAAAGTGTCCACACAAAATTCCTTTGCTTCAGAAATATTCATGCAAATTTTCAAAAGTCATTCTGACCAGTGGTTCTTATGTTGCAGTGTTTTAAAATTGGAACTTTAATTATAATCACCCTGCGTATCGCAAATCATTGCTAATTGATCTGCATTAATTATGCTTCATTAAACACATTGTATTTGCTAGTTTTTATCAGTTTTTGCAAAATAGCCTTCCTAATTACGCTTATTGAATGTAACTGGAGAAAACATCTTTATTATATAGTTGATAAAAGCATTAAAATTTTTCAAACACAAAATAATTCCTTGTCAAGCTATAAAATAATTATTCCGCAAAAGTTGGTTTTGTTAAAATGTGAGAAATACTTATGGATTAATTAATATATGGCAATAGTGTTAATTACATTAATAAACATTTTATTTTAATTAGTTATTAGAAGTTTGAATGATTTTTCAGAAATTTTATTGTTTTTAATGTAAATGCTATTTAAAACAAAAAAAACCCCAGTTTTTCTTACCAACCCTGCCCTCAGCACTGCGAGTCAATTTGTAAAATGGCAAAACTGCCCGGAAGCAGCCGCTAAACTGGTTCATAATTGCCATATCAGAAAATAAGAATAGAATCATTGAATGTCACATAATGTATGAAAGTCCATTCTTGTCCTTGGAGGACTATATTTGTGGGGGGGGCAAAAACATGTGTCTTCGTTGTTAGTTAACAGAATTTGGTACATATTTGTGATTTGCCTGGATTGATGCGGATTGATATCTTACACATCTTAGCATGTCTAACTTTATTATTTTCTAGTTCTTTTTTATATATACTTGTATGAGCTTTCTGTGTTTATCTTTTCGCTCTTGCAATGAAATATAATTCTACGCTCTTTATACAATGTTTGAAGAAATAATTTTAATTGAATTTTTAATCAGCTGCAATTTACTCCCACAAAGAAAGGACTGATACTGCAGAGCCTACATATAACGAACTAACTTCGTTTCACCAAAAAAATTCAATGTAGAACAGTGATTCCCAACATGGGCGTTAACTCACTCTTGGAGGCGATGGAAAGTTTCAGTCCAGGGGACGGTAGAAGCTACGGGTATAACATAGGATCCTATGAGTTAGATTGCATGGGGGTGATGGGACAAAAAAGACTGCTGATATAGAGGAAAGAAATGTTCAGTATAAAGAATAAATTTTAGTCAAAATTGAAGAGTTTAGACAAAAAATTTTGTGAAGTAGAGACTATATTGAATATTCTTGATAAAAGAACTGGAAAAATAGGTTTCGATTTCAGTCAAGTATGTACAATAAATTACATTTCATACTAAAAGTAGCTAAATTTTTAGACAAGCATCTAACTGCCCTTTGAGAGGGGTTCCGCCCTCGAACATCAAGCAACACTGCCAACACTGTCTTGCACTGCCTGCCTTTAAGTGAGATCATAAAATTGGGATCTTGTGGTGGTTATTGAATTTTTTTGAAAATTGCCTCTACATCAAATCAGTGGTTCTTAACCAGGTATCTACGGATCCCTTGGAGGTTCTTCGAAAGGTTTCAGGGGATCCATGATAAGATAATTAGTTTATTGTTTTTACACTATTATGTACTGAATACCGTCATGCGAAGGGATGCATGGCTTTCGTCTCATTGACACAAAGGATGGGGGAAACATGCTCTTGCTCTACTTCCATGGCTTAGAGTTCTGTGGATGGTCAAATAAGGTAGTTGGTTTGTGAAATTATCATTTCATGAGATTAATAGATACATTTGTGATATTACGAATATTACAGTAGCGCTTAAAAAACTCTAGTTATTCAAACTAGTTGAGATGAAAGGAGAACCGGAAATCAGGGATTATGAGATTCTTAATCAAGATTACCACATCGAAATGGAATGCAGAAAAATATAATCGTCATCAAACGAATTCATTACAACTAGTTATTAATGATAAAAAAAATTGTCAGAAAAATAATCGGAGACAAAAATTGTAATTCAGACCATTTTCCCATTATGTAAGGATGTATATCAAACGACACGAAATTGGATCATTGAAATTATTGTGTATACAGTTAAGATCAATAAGATAATTTTTATGATTATCTCGTAATCATCGGGCATGTAGAATTTTTGTTTATTCCTGCACTCGTTTGATTAAATCTCGGTACATAAAAGAAGAAAAAAAGAGGGATCCTCAAATTCATATTTCCAAGGATGCTATAGCCCAGGGCAACAAATTTGAAAAGAAACAGAAAGAGGGCAGCAAAATCTGTACAGTTGCTACAGATATTGAAGGACCGGGTACATCTTGCTTCACATCTCAGATATCCAAGCAATTGTTATGTACATTCAGTGGTGTGAGTTAACCAATAGGTGTCTCCTCTCACAAGCAGTTGTAGTGGTGGGGGGGGGGGGGTTATTCCATCCACAAGTATGCACAAAGTTGCGAGGAAATATTTAACTTTAAACATATGAGAAAATAATAATTTGATATATAAAAGCTGTTTCTCTAACAAGCCAAAGCTGTAACATGATTATCTCGTAAGCAGGACCTAATTTCGATTTTGAGGGGCCCTGGGCTGAGGCATCCTTATAGATAGTATACCACCGTATAAGATCTTATCCACTGGGGTTGTTGGCTGAAGCCTCTGTGACTGGGGGCAACAATGTTCGGCTAATTAGTATACATATCATGTTTAAATTTTAGGGTTCTTTAACAAATGCCCCCCTCTTACCCATGCAGAAATTAGGCCCAGTCCATGTGTGAAACTTTCATTCCATGCAGGCACGGATCTAGGGTGATGTTTGGGAGGGATGATTTATTGTTTAGTTGTTCAATTGCCCCTCCCCCAGATATGCACGAGTCGAGGTGTAAACCATCTTTGGGTGCAAATAATGCCTTAGCAGATATTTTCAGCTGCGAATAGAGACAATGCCAAATGAAGCGTGGGTGATATTTTCAGCTACAAATGAAGCTGAGGCAAACATCTTCAGCCTAGAATCGTATGTTATGGGACGGATAATTCCCCCTTATTTTTTGGCTCTTGGGAGGGGCGATCACCCCCCCCCCCCCACGATTCCGTATGATACCCCATATTGTATCAGGACAGCACTTCAGCATGAGGAATTGCTCTGCACCCTTCCCCCTCCAACAACTTGGGTCAGAAATTTTTTTGTTAACCATTGAATAAGTATTGTTAAAATTTTAAGGCACTTGCCTATGTAGAAATCGGGAATTGAGCTCTATAACGTATCATTGTAAAAATAGATTTTTTTGTATTAATATTATAATTGTAGAGATCAAATCAACAAGATTATAATTAGAGCAAAAAAATTTTATACAATTACTCATGTGTTACTAGTGTTTTTTGGGAACGAATTAATCTCATATATAACTTATTGATGTTTTTTTCCCGAATCGTTGTGCCAAGTCTGTTGTGGTTCTCTTCCAAAATATTATTGTTATTGCCATGTTTCACATGGTTGATAAGATTTAAAATTAGTGTATTTTCGGCGTTTGTATGATAAGATAATTTCTCGAAATATCCTTAACATTTCGATATTCGTGTATAACTGTGTTTTTTTATCTTGCATTCAAGATTGCTTGTTCCCTTTTTTGCATTCATGTCGAATTTCGTGTATCAGTGTTGGTGATAACATTGAAGGAATTGTGATTATGTGAGATAAAACTTGTTGTTGTGATATAAGTGATAGAGTAACATTGAATGATGTATGTTTGTGGGAGTTTTTATTATCATGAATTATTGAAAAAGCTGATTTCAATGGTATTCTGAAGATTTGTGTTTATTGATATACTGAATTCGGCCCCGATTACCTCATTATAGCGTCACCCCAGATGGGGGGGGGGGGGTGAATTAAAGATTGCATGAGCAGGGTGATTTGATAACGAATAAACTAAATTTTTTACTATGATGGGAAAGGACTTTTGAAAGCTGATGTTAAAAATTGATGGACATTATACGGAGAACTGATCACAATTTCGTTCAGTTTTTATATGATGTTGGCATGCTGTCGCGACAGCTGGTCGTCAGTTGCTGTTGTCACTCCTAGCTTTTATACACCTGAGGTGCATGCAGAACAATGTAAATCTGTGTTGTAAATCAACTCAGTCATTCTAAGATGTCAAAAACAAATGTTATGGACAGTGGCATGTTTACGGAGGCTTGGCGGGCTACAGCCCATGGTGGAAAATGAGTGGTCAAAAAAAAAATTAGAATGAGAGAAGGACAGCAAAAATTATGACAAAACCCACAGGTAATGAAACCATAAATTTGCCTCTGCCTAGAAAGCTAGGGATTAGGTCAGTGAGTGACCTAGATCAGCGTTTCTCAACCTATGTTCTGGAACTATGGCATAAGTGGTCCACAGCAAGCGGACTTGATGAAATTATTCACCCGTTGTGATTGATGGGTTCAAATAATATACCTTCATACACACTTAGATTCACCATACATCAGAGAAGAATGCAGGAAATTATGATCTAAATACAGTGGACCACTCAATTTTGCTAAAAATTGCAATTTAATGGTTTAATGCAATTTGCTAATTTAGGCCTACTGCTAGAATTGCTGAAGGGTGTGGAAATAAAAGGCTGCTACAAATTGTAGTAATCAAAAATGTATTTTACAAAAGAAGTATTCAAATGGTCATATGGCCATAATGCATTGAGAACAATACGGTAAATTGGGATCATAAAATATACAGGGCATCGCCAATTGTCATCAAAGAACCATTGGCAAAGGTAGGCGCAATCGCAATTAAAATTCCAAAAAAAATTGAGGACAAAAAAACCTGACAAATAAAACGAAACAAAGTATTGAATATATATAACTTCTGCTATGCATATAATTATCATAATATGCAGCTTTATATGAAAACGCTGGTGTGCATATTCACGACATTAGCAAATATTACAAGTTCAAATAAGAATCATTAAAAAAAAGGATAAACATATAAAAAAATATCGGAACAATGAAAATTTCAGGAATATCCCATAATACGGGACACAAGTGGTTCATCAAATTGTTTCTTCAGGCATTTTACTGGTCCTTGTTTTCACAAAAAGGTTGAGAAACATTGACCTAAAGTATGTGAATGGCCAAAAGAGTGACTAAGACAGGAATTACACTATAAAAGTTCTTTTGTAAAAGTTCAAAAATACAACCAATAAGCGTATTGTTTACATTCAAACGAATGTAATCAATTAATACCCATTTTGTTTTTCAAGTTTTATATCAAACTTTTATAGTATAATCCCGGCCTCAAAGGCACAGGTGTCAGTGTCGTAGCCAGGAATTTATTTTGGAGAGAGGAAATGAGATTCTATTTATTAAATAACGCTATAATATCAACCATGTTATTTCATAAAAAATCAAACCCCCTGGACCCACCCTTGCTATGGCTTTGACAGGCAAATTTATAAGGGGTTGGAAGGCGAATTCAAAGAATGAGTGCTCAAGAATATATCACTAGAATGGGACAGAAAAAGTTTGTGTAGCCCACAGGCGGCAAAACCATAAATCTGCCTCTGGTCATGGAGCCTTGTCTTTCAAACCAAGCACAACTCCGGTCTATCACCATGGATAATTTACCACTAAGTGAGTGTTGCCGGAAGTGTAAGTGCGTACCTGATTTTTCAGTGCTATCATCTATATTTCAGAAGTGAAGTGTAATGATCGAATATATTTGTACCATTGTAGGTCTGTTGCTCTCTTTGGCGAGACTTTTCAAAGGGGAGATCGGCTCGCATTCGCGCCTCTACCGCAGAAAACCCCCCAACTTCAGCTGACCATCGGGTTCAAACTGGTCATGGAGCCTGCGGGAACTGAATTGGGTAGCAATGAGAGGCTCAAAAAATTAACATTTGTTACTAATGGTGCTATTTGAAATAGTGTCGACTCTTAGACAAGAACTGATTCATGACAAAGAACAAGCTTGTCATTACCACTGTATGTATGCATGCACGTAGGTTCGTTCATGCTGGTGACCGAGAATGGAAGTTTTATCCAAGCAACAGGAATTACTACAAATAATTAAAAGTGCTAAATTTGTAGTTTTTCCTGAATTTGGCATTATTTAAATTTTTGTTCTGCTCATTTTTCTGGTATTTCATTGATTAGATTGTTTTTGTCGCATAGCAACATAGTCTTTCTTTTTTTATTACGAGTTAATACATACTATTTTGTTATAGCAGCCTTCGGTTTCGAGGTATTTTGCATTTATTGTATAAATTTTCATGCTTTTTTTCTTTTCTATTACTTTTACACCAAGAATGACATGTTCGATAGCTCTTCTTTTTCTGTATACATTTTGTAATTTTCAGTACTCTCTAGTGGAAGTTTCTTCATATGTTTGATACATCTAGTAGTGATGTTTGTGTAAAGTGTGTAGATACGTACATAATAAATTATATCGGAATAAATGTCTTGTGTTTATTTTTCGGTTTTTTAGGGAAATCCCACTACAGTCCTTTCTGATGATCATCAGAGACAGCCTAATTTTCACAAGTAATCAAGTTTTGTGCAAAAACCCTGTCGCCAGATTGGATAAATTGAAATATGAGACACATTTTGTCACCAAGTAATTAACTTCCAAGGTAGATGTCATGCATAATCACATGAATATCTGTTGAGATTTTTCCGCCACTACATTAGCTTTCAATACTATTGTGGTATAGTTTTCCAAGCTCTCAAGACAAGATTTAGCTATGTCATGTTAGGCGATTCTATTTTCGTTAAAACTAGGGCTTGAAATCCCGGCTGATTTATCCGCCATCTTTGAGTGAAGTTTGATGTTAGTATTATCATTATAGCCAATTACTGTTCTCTGCACTGTTTTTTCCACATAATGATTAGACACCACTCGGAGCGACAAAACCAGTTTTTATTCCAAGATTGATGGACAATGAAACTGCCTTCCTTTCTAGATGCCTAAGTGACACAGTGTAGCCCCGGACCATAAGGTACGGGAGCATATAATAAAGACTAGCGATGAAAACAATATAATTGTTTTGCTCTACACTGCATGTACTCTATAAAAAGGCCACTCAACGAGAGCCGTGACTTGAGCCTGTTTGTTTTTGCCTGAATCTGCTGATGGGCTCATTACTCTCTTACATTTCTCTCAGAACCCCTCCGGTCATTTTCTCTATCTTCTTTGCTGTGTGCAGGTATGTCTTCTTCCACCCCATGCATTTTTTTCTTCCTGGTGGCAATTCTTTTAACTCGTACTTAACTCTTCGCTCTGTTATTAGCATGGCTTTAGGTAAAACGATCAAAAACCACTCAAGCAGCTAAGCTTTCTCGTTTGGCTTCTCCTTCCACAAAAGAATAGAATTGTCCAACATGGCACAATGTGGTCAAGTCTTATCTCATGCTTGGAAGACTATATTTACTAGGCACATTTTTACAGAAAACTATTTTTCTCTATACTAGTGCCAGTAGCTGAATCATCTGTAATGGAAAATAAGATATGAATTCTCCAAAAATTACGGGACAAACTAAAAAGACCTGAATTGCTTTTTGTCAGACACTGAACTTCTGTGAAATAGTCTGGCAACCTTATTTTCCAATAGAACTCAATTTGTAGTACTTTTGCAACTCTGAGATGCAAGTAAGCTTGACTATTAAAGTCTCGCCACAATTTCACTAGATCCCAGCATTACCAAAAAACACGCGCATCCACAACTAGTTCCATAGAGATAAATTATAGCACAGCTGCAAACACATCATTTGACTAATTACCAGATTTCAAAACTCAAAAATAAGGACACGTGCAACACCTTGGTAACATCACTTACATGCGTTTTCAAAAGATGGCGCCGCCGTGACAATAACAAAAAACCCTAAACAGAATCATTTTTAGTACAATAAAAGTCTGTTTTATATGAGCACGGCTTTAATGAGAATCTCGCTATTACAAGTAATTTGAAAAAGCTAACATTATAGATAGAAAAAATATTTTCACTTGCAAGTTATTTATGAATGAAAATCCGAACACATTTATATAACGTCAGCAGAGTTTCCGGGAAAAAAAAAAAGTGTTTTCCTTTCCAGGAACTCGCTGTATATCTATACAGTTGGAGCATAACCAGCACCTAGAGATAGAAGGTCTCCGCAGTCTGCTTGTGACGTCAGTAAGTAGTCAATTTTTCCTCAGAATATTCAGGGGAAAAAAAATTCCCTGCTTGTGCCAGTATCATCGTTGTGAGGAAAAGAAATGATCGGCCTCAGAATTGGCGATTTCTATGCCCCACATCCAATCACTATGCGGTATTTCTGAGCCAATCTGGAAGATTCGACGCCAAAATAAGAAGAAACGAAATAGGATGCTGTGTTTCAAAATGTGGCTAACTTGCTAGGTAGTCTGAATGACGTTTATGGCAAACAGTGCAGAGACCTATCTCTAGGAGGTGCTGGACACAACCTCTGGTTTTGACATGATTTTTTGATTTAAAAATATCCTTCCTCCCATTCTAGGAATCGTCCAATACTGGACACAGGACAGAACACAAACAGGTCTTTTATTTCAGCAAAAGTAGTTCAAAATAAAAAAGAATAGTACATTTACCTACAGTCAAGCCTGCTTTTAAAAAACATAAGTGGGAGAACATTCTAACATGCTTGATGAGTATTCGTAAGAGTTGGGATCATGAAAATAAGTCGTACTAAGCGGGAGAAAATGCCATAAGTGGGATTCACTGTGTAGTTTGTTTCCTTCCCCCACCTATTTTTTTTCTCAGTGTTTTTACACAGCAAAACACTAAAGTTAATATACAACGAGAAGTCGGTTTTAACGAAAACTTTCTCTCTGATTGTGAACAATCGTTATAATGGTTATATAATAAGTCATTACATTTACCGTATATATATATATGTTATGGCAAATGTAATAAATCGGTGACTATGCATAAATCGCCAGCTATTTTTACATTTACCGTACAAGGGTACATAATCTTTATCCTGAAAAACTTGCAAAGCATTGATCCAATTAGAAAACACGTAGACCTCAGACACACCATTCATATTGCAAGCGATGTATATTTACTGAAATTTAAACAAAAACTTTTTATTTGGTCACCATCCTCAAACACTTGTATTTTATTGTGTATAAGGAACACGTAGGTGGAGATAGACTTGAATGTCTGGGGGGGGGGGACGATGATGGTGACGCCAATTCATATATATACATTAGATTAGTGGACTCCACCTATGATAAGGAACCCCTTCCTATTTTTGGGACTCCATTTTTGACAAAAGGGTGGGGATTCTCATTCACGTTAAAATACGGTAATTAGAAAGTTGTTGTGCTGTCCCTTTTGAGCCCAACAAAAAAAATATCCCAGGTTTTTAAAAGTAATATTCGCTGAGATATTTGAAAATTGCTGAAAAAGAAGGAAAGAAAAACTAATAAACAAGCTCATTCTATGCTTCATATGCTGTGGCCTCATATTTTGAGATGCTCAGGAACCCATGACACTTTTGAGACGGTGCTGGATAACCCCTTTTTCGGTACGCAGCATTAGCTGTTGTTAACCGAACGTATTATCGTAACAGATGTTGATTTCTCCTCTTTCAAAGCTGTTTTCGGACTGTCTTCATACTAGTACAATCATACGGCTATTACTAGAATAGTTTGTCCTGATTGGAGGCAAATTTTTGTCTCCTAATTTCAACCATGATATTTATGTATCAGTATTATAACAGTGATTGGTCAAAGTGTGTAAATATCGGTGAAAAAAATATATATAAACACACACTGATGAAGATACCTATGTTTTGCAGCGCCATTTTTTTTTAGAAAGAAATAATTCTGGAAACGAAAATAAGGATGCTTAAAATTACATAAAAATGAGGGCATGTTCAACTCTGGATAACATATTCCAAAACCACTCACTATTTTTGTGGTAAAACTAGAAAACACACGAAAACCGCATTGGAGATAATGAGAAAAAAACTGCAAAAAAATTAACGACTTTTCATATTCACGGGTACACAACATTTATAAGTTTATTTACAAAATAAAATTCTGGATGGCATCAATTGTATTGTGCTGGTAACTCTACAAATTTTTTTTTTTCCACATGCACACACACATATATATATTTTTATGTATGGTCGATGAATATGTGAAAGAAATTAACCATTTCTCGTAAAAGCATTGGGGGGGAAAAAAAAGGAAATTACAGATAAAGGAAAAAAATTTCGGGAAAATACACTATTTTTTTAGGAAACCACGCTTCAATAAGACACTGAAAAAAAATGCAATTAATTATTTTTTGCATATAAAAAATTTGTAACATCGATAATTTTTTTTTCTTCCTTCTCCAAACGCTGAATATTCTTTTATCTTTTGTTATTGCAATACAACAAATGTGTTACAACCCATTATTTATTAAGAGCACTTAGAACCAGAGATAGGTTATATTAACTCGTTGTATACTTTGATTCATTTTGATGACCTGCTATGATATGATTGCCTTTGCATGACAGTGTGAAAACAATAACAATAATGATCGTTCCGATAGTATTTAGAGCCAAGTAAGGCAATTCACGAATGTGTCTGTTCAAAGCTTATGCCATGTTGTATATTGGTGTGAAAATAACTTGAATATATTCTGTGGCTTCACTTCGTCATAAAGACTGTTTTCACAGATTACAACAGCTAATTCCAATCTCACCACATGTTCTTACTAATTTTGCTTATTATGGCAGCTTACTAATTATACAGATTGTTAACAGCAGCTTCATGTTTTCTTATTTTATATATATATGCAAAAGCTTGTTAGTTTTGTTGAGTGATTACGACAGCTTACAAATTTTGCAGATTATGACAGCTTACTGTTTTCATAAATTATTCATCCTCAGCTTATATTTCTTGTGAATTGCTCACATCAGCTTACCAATTTCCCAGATTATGACAGCTTACTATTTTCATAATTTACTCGTATGAGATTGTTAATTTTGTAAATGGTTACAACGGCTTACTTTCTTTTTGTAAACCGATCGCACCAACTTACTATTTTCATAAATTATTCGTGTCAGCTTTATAGATTGGCTATGACAGTTTACTTTTATTTGTAGATTGATTGCATCACCTTTTCAATTACGCAGATTATGTCAAGCTTATTTTTTTTTTCATAAATTATTCATGTCAGTTTACATTTTTTGTAAATTGCTCACATCAGCTTACCAATTTAGTAGATTTTAGCAGCTTTACTGTTTTCTTGATTTACTTATGCAAGATTGTTAATATAGTAGATTGATTGTGACAAGTAGTTTTTGTAGATTGATTACATTGGCTTAACGATTTTGCCAATTACAGCAGCTTAGTGTTTTTATAAATTATGTCAACTTGTTAATTCCGTGGACTACTTATACGACAGCTTACTGTTTTTAACGAATTGATCACATCACATTAATTTTGCAGATTGATCACAACAGTCTACTAATTTTACAGATTATGATTCTATATTCATTTTGTTTGCAGTCATTCCATACACAAGCTTACTAATTTTGGAGATTGATTATGACATAAGGAACCAGATATATCCTGCCCCCCCCCCCACAGAGGGATAAGGAGCATATTGATCATGGCAGTTTACCGATTTCGTAGATTGTTTACACCAGATTACTAATATTATAGATTTATTGGGATACCTGGTTTTCATAGATTGTAAGTTAATTATGACAGCTTTACTGATATCTCTCCCACCCTCAGATTGTTAACTTACCAATTTTGCAGATTATGACAGCTTACCAATTTTAGTACAATGATTACATCAGCTAATTAATTTGCAGATTGTTGAAGACAGCTTGCTGTTTTTTACATACATCTTTTTTTTTTTTATCAAGCAACATTAGCTATCAATCTTGAGCTTTGTATATCACGATACTTAAATTATTTGTATGGCTATCATCTATTAGCACAGTTAATAACATTTTTAGTATTATTATAAACACTTTCATGCAAAGGCAAAATATTTGAAGAAAAAAAAAACAGCACCATTTTTCCCTCCCATACATTGACCATGTTTTTGCATCGAGGAACCTCTGTCGATTAGAGGCTTAACAAATACATATTGCTCATACATTTAACAATAAATGCATAACATATCGTGTGAAATAATACGATAAAAATGAATGAGGTAATTCTATAGTTGAATAATAATTTTTCTTTCGATCAAAACCAATTCTTCATTTTCAAAAAGACAACAATTGGACAACTTTGTAGAAGGGGGGGGAAAAAATTCGCACACAGAAATAATTTATATACATCACGTAACATCATAATTATAAATTATTCAGTATTTTAGGGGGGGAAAAAACATAGATTATTGTAATGAAGTATACATTTTTCATATACACAATATACATTGTTTGCTTGTACTTTTGTTTTGACATTGACATTCATTGTATAAAAGTGTATTTGGGGAAAAAAATTTCATACAAACATTTCGATTACCATTTCCTTCAATTTTTTTCATCTTGTAAAAAGACTGTGGACTCTGTATTCCAAATGAAAATATTACAGTCGTTATACGGATAATTATCCGAGTTAACATACTATAATGAATTTGATAACCAAATTGACTGTTTCCAGCGGATACATTTTCTTTTCTTTTTCGAATCACAGCATTAGCTGTTTTATTTTTATTTTATGGTTAAGATTGATGTTTTGTAGATGAGGAGACGACTATTGCGAAAATTTTGATAAACAGACATCTTTGACTTTTATAGTTCTATGTGCAATATTCCTTGGTAACGCCACATTGTCTACAAAAACCCCATGCATAGAGTTCAAGTTTGTACAGTTTGCAGTAAAATTATCAAATTCTCTTCTATTATCTAATTGATCAATCTGATTCAGGTCAGACACTAAATTGTATCGTGTTACGATCGATCGAGTTCATGTTGGTTAAGCCATTCCTGATAAAACTTCATGCGTAATTATTCAGGTACATAACTTTGGCTTTTATTGCCGATTTTAATGCACAACCATGTAAGAGTAGATAATCCAATTCAATCGGAATTGTTCTATGAATTTACAACTGTACTGTTTCTGGAGAAAAGCGAGGATTTGTGATTCCACTCTTTTTTGTTAATTATTATTACTTGATATAATCATTTTTTTTAATACCACAATCATTCAGCCGCAAAAATTATTTTGAAATACATTTTTCTCTGTTTTGACTGCAGATTCTTCCTGTTGTGAGAGTATTGTACAGTGTGAGAACCCTGAAATTTTAAAATCTTTGTATCTTGTTTCATAGGTGGCGTGGAGTTTTATTGTGCAGAGTCCTATATAATTTCACCAAACGTTCAATGTAATTTTTCTATACCAAGTCTTCCAAGTGTTTAGGAGATTCTGGGTTAAAGAGCTGTGGTTCGGGTGTTATTACTATAAGGCCAGTCATCCACTGAAAGCGACAACATTGAGTCTAATTATGTCCACTGAAAGTGATCTTTAGACGCTATTTGATTCGCAATAGCACTCTATTTAGCGAGCACACTCATCTGCATGATCTTAAGGATATATTAGAAAACTAACATTTTTGAGAAAATTTATCAAGTCCATACTCAATGAGACATCTGGTACAAACTCAGAGACGGTATTCTCATTGTAAATAAATAAATAACAATATATTTAATTGGTTACTAATTATTGTCATAACCCATGAACGGTAATTATCAAATTTTGAACTTTCATGCTCACGCAGACAAGGAAAGAAGTAGACTCATCTGCAGGGAGAGATAGAGCGATGACACAAAAAAAAGTACACACCATTCTACGCATGCACAGATAATACAAGACACAAAAATCCCAAGCTAAGCGGAGTCACCATGATTCCTAATTCATCTGCTGATGTTGTTCATACATTCTTTTACTTTCTGTGCGATGAGATTGGTCTTTTGAATATGGACAACTGCACACCAATGGCATATCACTTAAAATCACTGCCAGTGGATGACCAGCCTAAGATGTTTTGTTGCATAAGAGGAGAATATTCAACCTCTTTCAAGTCCTGAGCAACACAAATAAACAGCGCTTTCCAGCACATTAGTTCATCTGATGAATGTGTACCAGGTGCGATTAGTATTAGCATACAGCACCATCTGTGCTCATCAGATGAAGAGCAATTTTATAACGTCTCTAATATACACTTAAACTCGAATTAGCATAACGCTAAAATTGAGAGGGACCGAATTTTTATTCTTAAAGACACTTCACAAGTGAAATCGGGCAGTCTTCTATGCTTCAACAAGCCACCAGATGGTGACCCGGGTAAATCATCTAGAGAGAATTGATGACCAACTAAACCTGTGAGGACAACGAGTTGATATTGAAATTGGGCTCGCTACAAACAGGTTGAAGACATCTCATACACATAAATAATGGCAATGAAAAAAAATATTGCTATACCTCTCATACAGTTACTCAATAAATTCATGTGAAACAAAAAAAAAATCTGACAACGAATTAAATGATCTTTGCTTACCCCCCTAAACCAGGGATGCACAACGTTTTCAGTCCTTGAGCCACACAGAATAAATCGCTACTGATCTTGGGCCGGATGGGACACTTTTGGCTCCCGAGCCGGAGTTTGTGTGCACCCCTATAATACCCCTAAACCAACTAAAACTGTACTATTGCAAGTTTGTTACGAGTTGATCCTAATTCGTAACTAGTGCCACTACAAACTCTCTTCCATTTTTTTTAAGAATCAAAGTTATCAAAGCTTCGAACACATGCATTTAAACATCCCGCAGACTCATGTTTCAGAGACAAATTATTTAAACTTTTTTCCACCTAAACACCAACACTAAATAAATGTACCGTAAGTACCTCACCTAAACGACGTTTTAGATGAAGGATCTATGTTTTCTTTAATATAATTGAGCTGTACATCTAAACATCAACAAAGTACGGGTTCTCTTATATACGTATGATAATTACGAGCGCGTCTTTCATTTTCATACATGTATTTATATATATATATGTAACTGTTATATCTCCTTTTCTTACTATACATGAATGTGATATCTAGTTATTTATAATAATTTTTTGGCTGTTTTTTCCTTTTAAGACACTAACACGCTATAATGGCAGGAATTTCCGTCGAAACCTATGCTAGACCGAAGCTACCGTCTGCCCGTCTTATGCTCAGAGGAAGCTATAACAAGATCTAACATCATCATCTTCTGTGCCATATTTGTTGCTAAACCTGCCGTTCTTCACCATCACATTGTCAATTCTTTTTTTTTTTTTTTTTTGGAATCAAAAGATTTAACACATTCTGCTTTTTCGGAAAGAGAGAAACCACACCGATTTAGATTTTATACACACACAGAGATAGTTACTAAATTTATCATATTAAACAACCATTAAAAAGGGGGAGGGGGAAGTAATCAATATTCCGTTCTTCTCTTAAATCCCAAAAAACAAGTTTTTCTATAAAATATGCGTAATAATAATTTATCGTTATAACAACCAACATTAGTTTCGTTTGCATTGTCGTCTATCCTTTTATCACTGCACAAGCTTTAAGATTTCCTAAAATTCTGATAACTATACATATAAACAACATATTTGATTTTTTTTTTTTAAACAAGCTTTTACATCATTCGTTCGTATCGCAATTCATGCAATAACTCTATAAGGAAATTTGCATAGACAGAAATTTCTGTTGTTGTAGCATCACACATACATTAACCAGGGCTTGACAAATATAAAAAAAGCCACGCCACACACTTCAGATGCCAAAATGCTATTTTCTTCAACAGAAATGGCAAAGAAATAAGCATTTTTATTACTATTTCGAGACCTTCAAATCCATGTTGGTATAGTTATTCATGCTGTATCTCATGTGAATTCGAATTTGGTATTAATTATCATTTTCACTGACTCCAATTTGGAGAGGCGTCGTTTTTTCAGACTCCAATAACACTATAAAATAATTTTAAGCGGCAATACCATTTTTTTTATATATTTTTTGATTTGTGAAGCCCTGATATTAACTATAGATCACATTTTCCATTGATTTCCAAAACAGGAAAAAAAAATTTCACGTTATTTCAGTAAAGCGATAATTTCATGACTATGATATATTCGCACAAATTTATAAAAATTTCCAAAAACAATACAGTGACAAATACTGAATAACATGAACAATTTTTTCAATCCGCTATATAATATCAGAAGATTATTGCGAATCACAATCTATTTTAAAATTTGTTTTTAGAGCAAAGTAAACACAGTCAGACCCTATTATGACGAAATGTCATAGGGCTACTTTACAGCACACCAACTCTGGTCATACATCATCATACGGCAATTTCCGAACAGTTGAGTTGGGTGGGAAATGAAGGCGCCATCTATCGGTGGTCACCCCAGACGTGGCAGGTAAAGAACTTGTTTCTGACGTTCTTGCCCAGATTCAAACTCGTACACCTTGACAATAACCTTCATAGTGGAAGACGAGCATTATACCACTGCACCACTCGAGTGCATACAATGGGACTAGTGGCGGAACCACTTGGTCAACATCATGTCAAAACTTTTATGCAATCTAATGAACTTAAAAAAAAAAATCTCAGGTGAGATCAAACACATTTTGAACAATACGAAGTTTTTGTTTTAATCAGATTCAACTACCAGGTGCATGAAGAGTTAGTTAAGACATTAAAATTTAATTACACTCGACAACAATGAATTTGTGACCAGGATGGAAATACACAATTTCGAATGGTTTTGACCTGCTGAACACAAATATTACCATGGAAAAGTTATATTGCTTTTTTTTTTATCAGAGATATTGCCATGTTAAGAATGAACTTTAGTGCCGTAAATATATTTGCATTTCATGTATTTTTGTTTTAATGTATAATAATATTGTGTGTCTATATATTTATTTATTTTGCATATTCATCATTTTTCCCCCATTGTTTTAATGTATTTGTATTGTACTACTACATACGTCTTAAATGTGCAATTACAAAGAAAATTAGAGCCAATCCAGCTTTTTTCATGGTCAGATTTGTGTTCAGCACACCAAATTACATAGGAATCAGCTGGTTTTATTCAGGACATGGAAAAAATTTCAAAACTTTGTTGTCTAGTGTTATTAAAGGAACAAATGATGGGGAAAAAAAATTCGATTGGCACGAATGGGATCAGAAAGAGGTATAGGATTTTTATAATAATTTCTAAAAAAAGTTGGTTTCAAAAGGTAATAGATGGCGCTGACATGCAACATATTGGAGGGAGACCTTTTGTATCAATAAGGCGAAGGGTGTAGACTTGCAAATAAGTTGAAGGTCCCACACCCCCCTTAACTGAATAATATTCAGCACATAATGTAAAAACAATAAAATGTTTTCTCATCCAAATCTCACAGAACCCCCTCCCCCCTGAAACTTCTCCAAGGACCCCTAAGAATCTGTGGACCCTGGTTAAAAACCACTGCAATACATGAAGCAGATTATACAAATCAGGCTGCAAGCATCAAATGAAGAATGCACACACACACACACATCCACTTTACTGATAGCCTTATTTGCATAAGTCAGCTTTGAATATTGCGTAACTGAAGTACCATCCATATATGATTTTGGAAGTATTTTTCCTCTATTTAATTTAAAATTCACACCTGTCCCTGATCCCATTTGTGTAAACCATAATATTCTCATTTTTTTAAATTTTAACAAACTTTTGACACCCTGTACATAATTCATAGCCAATTGAACATTGTCGGTCGAGATAAATTAATCGGGTCATGGCTGTAAAAAACTTTGCTCGTATTTAAATTGTACTAAATGATTAAAAGACAATTCTCATTAAGACTGAAATAAACGTTCAACATCGATAGCTATCTATCTCATTTACACAATTCTCTTTTCCAAACTGCGGCAACTTTCCAAACCTCATCTTTAACAAAATCATCCATATGACAATGTCAAAGAGTTACTAGCATGCACTTGAAAAGATATCGTTCAGAAGAACACCATATCAACAAGTGAAATAAATTGCAAGTCATAAATGCAATGTCGTATCAGTGCATTCCGGAATCATACATATTGATTTAGCAATACAATTACACAATAGCATCCAAATAAAATGCATGCGAATCGATTAACAATGAAAAAAGAATCGTCAGATTGTCAGTGAGTCGAGAGCAATACAAAAATATTTCATCTTTTTTATATATTTATGTATAAAAACATATGATGACGACGAAAAAAATCAATCCCAAATCGTGAGGAAAACAAAATGATGAGAAATCAAAATTTTTGTCACTCGATACAACGGATAATATACATGTATTCTGTATGCATAGAAAATAAACTGATGAAGTGCCATCAAGCACTCTTTTTTTTTTCTCGGAACTTGCATTTCTTCTGAACAAAAATAGTATGACACCAACTCAGAATATCAGTATTTGTACGTTCTCGTTAACAGTATTTAACAAATGAAATCAATTCATTCTGATTACCATAGTACAGTAAAACCTATGTGTTGGACACCTATCGTTCCATTAAAATATGTCCACGCTAGGTGAAGTATTGTGGACATTGGTTATAGGATTATGGTCCATTCAAAAATGTCAGATGTAAGGGAGGTTTCCAGTATATAGAAGTGTCCAAACTGACATGTTTTACTGTATTTTATTTTACAAGAAACAATTGATTGGTGACAGAAATTATTGTGAATTTCAGTATCGCTTCAACATGTTATGAAATTATGTCAAAAACTGAAGAGACACCAGATGTTATACAACAAAATTATTACAGAAATCTGAAATTCTTCCACTGCTGATAATAAAATGAGACATTCATCGTCTTTGATCAAGGCTGTAACTAGATGCTTTGTCAGCTGGGACAAGCATGCATTTTGCCCCCCCCCCCATTGTAATGTTGAAGAGATTAAAGTGTGAAATTTACCTCCTCTCTGGTCCTGCACCCGTAGCACCAGACCCACCTGCTCCCCCCAATCATCAATTTTGGACTAATAACAAAAACACATCAGAAAGATAGTGATTTGGTACAATGGTGGGAATCAATATTATGAATGGCACGTCGTATTGGGGGGGGGGGGGAGTGGAATTGACCCCAACTTTTTTCCCCAAGTAGATTTTTCAAGAATGTCTTTTCTCCCCAAAAGAGATTTTTTTAAGTCCAGGAAACCAGGTGGAAATTTGGGAGATTTGGCTGCAATGTCTCACTATGCAGGGTCGTCTTAACACTTGGGCTTCATGATAACAATGATCCAATCAATATTTTCGAGATTAAGCACATAAATTGGTAAGCAGCAATCAGGGTAGTGCAGGAGGGCAAGGGGTCTAGTGCTCTGGGTTTACTATTTCACCTTTTAAAATGATGGTGGTGTGTGTGGTGGTGTCAAAATTGATACTGACTCCAAGTGGCAGAGTGTTTTCTTTTCAAAGTTGCAGCCTTGGCAGGGATTTCTGGTGATGTAGGAAGGGTCCTCAGGAAAAAATCATTTTGCTCGGGGGGGGGGGGGGCATAAGACAGCCCTGTGTAAATGCACAATCTACTGATTACAAACAGGAAATCACAGTACACATATAAAAAACCCTTTCATTTCAAGCCAAAGTTGTTTGTGACATAGCTGATTGATCACATAACCATAAATGTTGATTTTAAAAAAATGTATCGAGTATTTCTGAAGCGTGACATACATGAAAAATAGAGTATTTTTTGAAGTATAATAAAATAAATGATTCCCAATTTGAAATTACGACAAGATAAATAAATAAGCACTAAACAGACGAATGTCGAAAAAAAAAATATAACTGGACAACCTACAAACACACAAAATTGGCCGAAAAAAGAAAACCCTCCTCAACTAGGCTAAGCATGAAAATCAATATCCATGTCAACCCCCTATAGCATCAAAGTTACCGTTATTCATTTTTTTTTAAATACAAAAACGTGAGAAATAAATCTATACACAAAATTAATATGATTCTTTCAACCTTTTTCTACATTAATCTATTCCATATACAACATGCATGAAAAAAACGTCTTCGATTCTACTCCCTATGAAGCTTCGATTTCTACAAAAGAAACAAAACTGCTACCAAAAGAAAATGACACTTGAGAGGACATTTTAAATGCCCCTTATCTACATAACACAGTGTTTTGAAATATATATATGTTACATGTACATATTCTGATGCTATTTGCTTACTACAGTGAAAGAAAAACAAATGGCGGAATTCATTAACAGTGATCGAAAACTGTAATCACTCTCCGGAAGTAAAACCTAATCGACAAACTACAGATGGATTTCAAATGTGTAAGTTCACTATGAATACAGACATGGAAATTGCTCTCTCAAAACACATCACCATAATGTTCGAACGAAAAAAGATATATATTTTGCAATAAATAAAATTTGGAAGCATTTTAAATAGTCATTTCCAGTAAAAAAGGGGTCCAGCATGGTCCAACTCCTCCGGGTAAATGGCTTACATCCCCCAGGAACAGAGCGTGGACCACGACTGGCCTTTCAGTAAAAAAGGGGTGGTGCACAACCTCTGATCCACAGGCTAAATGCGGCCCACCAAGGGATTTCATCCATCCCGCGAAAGGTGTTCCGGTAAAAAAAGTATTAGTAGTTAAAAGACACCATATTCCTTTCATTTAAAAATATGGAAAATCGGGATCCATACGGGCCATTGCCAATTATTGCTAGAAAAATTGTCAAAGGGAAGTAAAGTTATTGATAATAGTCAACAAAATTGTCAAGGAGAATTGTAGGGTTGCTAGTTACAGCCAAAGAAATTGTCAAAGGCAAATAAAGTTGCTAATTATAGTTTGAAAAAATTATCGAAGGTGAGTAAAGTTGTCAAATATTGTTGAAATTGCCAGTGACGAGAAATATAGATCTGCTAAAACTCCCTCAAAACACCAAAAAAAAAAAACACAAGTGTTTGACAAATATGTGAAATTAATATATTTATCGCTATAATTAATTACGATAATTATTCTTAACATTTCAATTACCATCATATTATTCATAATTACAAACCTTAAATATTCAGTAAAAAAATATTAATTCAAGTGAAATTTATTGAAAATTGGGAAAAACAGGACATTCCATAGAGAAGTTGGGACAGCCAAAATTATGGGAAATGTCCAATAAAATAGGCTCGTATTTCATGGGGACCTTATATATTCCAGTTTCTGCCCCCCCCCCCCCCCCGGACTGAAATGGTTGTGCACCCCCCCGGTGTAGAACATTCTCATAACCGTATTCAGTCTAAAAATACTATGGAGTAAATTAGAAAAATAAAAGTGTTTGTGTACATGATCAGAACTAGAGGGATGAAAAAAATGTAGAGGGGAGCAGCTGTTTTTCCTTCCTCCCCCCCCCCCCCAAGAATCACCGTTATGGCTCTGTCTGAGAAGTTAACCAAAGATGGTTTTGAGAAAGCAATTTCTTCTATAGTCTACTCATCCCACATTCAGCTCGGGAATAAATAACGACAACTTTTACACATTCAAAAATTACACTACAGTCGATTGTACCAATATGAATGAGGAAAAAAAAAACTGAAGCAAAAAAGAAAAACAGCTTTGTATTTGTATACATTTCGCCTCTCTATGAAAAAATATATTTTCTTCTTTATAATTTCCTATCTTTATTTGTTTTCTTCTTCTTCTACGATCCATATTCCTCACACAGCATAACAGCAGCACCAAACACTGAATACAACCAACATAATTCCATCCTCCTGATTTCTTTCCGCCCAATTCGCTCTTTCTCTGGCAGTATGATGGCTTTTCGTTGGGTATGTATTACATATCGTGTTATACCTGTACTTTTCCGCTGTGACGTCTTTTCTACAGTTCGTTCCATACAACAACAATTCTCTATCCTCCCTCTGTCTCAACAAAAAGATCTCCACAAATTGGCAGGATACAGAAGAAATGCAAGTTATACAAAGACACGCAATGATTTTTTTCCCACTTTTTCCCCCTCTTTCAAAATAATGGCACATCGCACTCTAACATCTCTATGAAGAGTTTTTTCATCGGTACTTTGCCTTCCCGCCGGACACCGTTCCAAAACATACGGACTTGTCCGTCCAGTTGCCTGAGCAAAGGCAAGCACAGGAGCAGTTGATTCAGATGCTGAATACAATTGGATGTGCGTAAAATCGCTACACAGTCCTGTAGTCCATTTGTAATGGCATCTCTGAGTTTACAAACTGACGCTGAATCTTCGAGCTGAATATCTGCAAGAAAAAAAAAAGCTATAAGATTCTTGAAATTTGACTACTGTCATTTGTAAAACAACTTGATACTACAGTGATCTCGCACTTATGCTTTGGTGCAACTAAACAAGAAAAAAAAAATATGTAAGTGAGAGCGGCATTAAGTGAGAATAAAGAAAAACACTTGAAAATATCTATACACAAATGCAAGTACATTAAAGTAAAATATAGGTATTGGCCTTATTCTTAAAACAGATATAGGAAAATAGTATTTCTCCTCTTCGAAATCATATAAACGTACTATATACTCAGCGATTACAACATTAACTTTGATGCACAAGTCTTTTTTTGCAAAGTAATGAAGATTGTTTTTATTGCAATTAATCCTAAAAACCCGTCTTTACAAGTAATCGCAAAAAGTTTCCAGCACTTTTATAGTTTTAAAAAAAAAAAATCCCACGGCAATTGTAAAATCATCTTCTGACACTCTTCTCACTGCTGTGATTTTACATTTTCATCAAAATATTTTATAGTTCTCCTATAACTCAGTTTTTTGCAAACTTTTGTTCATTCACTTTGAATGAAATTGATAACTGATGTGGGGATTCGGTCAAAGCCAACCAGAGTCAAGGTCGTCAACAATATAGGTAGTTGGTTTTCGAATGCACTCATGAATGGCAGCGATTGTTTTCTGTAAAGTGCCATCTTAGCATATGGCCCAGGGGCCTCAAGAGAAGAGTGACCTCAGGAAAATGAGTAGTTGAATTTCTCAAGAATTTGCCAGGTAGAGCCTCGGAAAAATCACTCGGATCAGGGGCCCATGATGCTCTTAAGACGGTCATGTTTGTATCCTCACAGAAGTTTTGCCTCATATTCATGCTCTCTCGCTTTGTCCCCCCCCCCCCCCTTCTTTGAGATGTTTTTGTCCTTGCATATAATTTAATCACGGTATAATTTCCTTGTTTTTTCTCTCTATTGCTACCCATTGTAATATTCTTCCTAAGGCCCTTGGCAGGCAAAGCGGACGTTAATTTGTGCTGAATTTCCCCTGATTGATGTCAGAGGAATGTTCTATAGTCTTTTGTTTTACCATATAATATTTTAATACATTGAATTTTTCCCCTCTTGTATAAAGGTCGGTCAAAGCCAACCAGAGAGCCAATGTTGTCAACAATAGGTAGTTGGTTCCCACACTGCTTTCAATTACCCATTTCGAAACTCACATTGTGAAGCTAATACAGAGTGGAATTAGTCTGTGAACTCAAAATGTAGTCTCAAGTGAAAGCAAACCACCCATCAAGTTAAATCACTCCCCAATGGTTGCAGCTTCTTACCGCTACTGCCATTCTCTTTCATGACATCAATTCAACTAATCCTTTTTCGTTGAAATTCCTATCACAATAGCTTCTTCATTGATAGTCTTTTTAGAAGAAGAATAAATTTTCCGAAACTCATAACCAAAAGGTACGTTGCATAAATGAAGTCATATAAATGAACATGAAATAGCATTATTTTCCTATTCCTTTGGCTGGGAGTGGACAAAATTGTCTTATAACTGAGAGAAACATAAATGAAAGATCACTGTATGTAAGCGCGCGCGCGCGCCACACACACACACACACACAGTCTAAAACAAATTAAACTTATAAACTGTTGACTAACAAATATTTTTGTTATTTCTGAACAAATAAAGTTGTATCGTGGTTGTTTTTTTTCAATTGATATATCATCTGACTTACCAGCATTTGTAAGAGAAAGGGCCTTCAATGCCAGGTATTCCTCTTTCGCTATGTTTAAGAAATCGAGCCTCTTGACTAGCCGAACACAGTAAGAAAACAACTCAGTGGCTTGACATTCCGAAGCCTGCTGCTCGTCCATGAGGAAGTCTGGTGTGAAAGCAAGCTTTGGCGCCCCACTTGATATCCTATATGACCTGCAATGATTCAGATGGCACAACTCATGAACCACACACAGATTATGAAACTTTTCAAACACAGTATTCCCCTGTATTTACCGGCATGCTGTGAAATTTGAGGAAGCTTTTTTTAATGTTGGGATCTGGTTCGTTCCTGACATGCCAGGAAAAGCAAGGTTTGATAAGATCACAGTATACATTCAGCCAATTAAATCAATTTTTAGAATAAAGATATTCAAGATTTTTCCAGAATATGTGACTAATTTCCAAGCATGTTGGGAAAGTATTGATATTTTTGGCATGCTGGTTTCCCTAGCTGCTACTTGGCTTGCCGGCTAATGCGGGGAAATATGGTAAAACTGAAGAGAAGCATTGTATCTGACAATTCATATCAATGTCATATGTTCAACATGAGTGCCGCAACTACAGTCATTCTTATATTCCCTCACTAGTCAATATTTCTTAAAGTGTTCTAGTCAAACATGAACAACTCTTGAGCAGCCATGTGGTCATCATGATGGGTTTCTCATGACCCAATATTGGTAGTCAACTGAAGTTTGATTTCTTTAGTTTGGTTCTCAAACTCAGAAACATGAATGTGGGCAGGTCGTCCATTCAAAAATTCTTTTCTTTACAGGCAAAATGATACAAAAACTCAGGCATTCACCACTATCGCTTTCAATGTTTGATCAGTAGACTCTCCCATCATGTTTCATTCCCAGGGGTGTATAGAAAGCACACTTTGAGAAGGTCATAGATGCTGTAGGTAGGGACACTTTTTCTGCATTTGAATGGGCCTAGAGAATGCAAGTGCTTGGTGGCAGGATTGTTGATTTTCTTTATTTCAATTATGTTTTTTTTAAACAAAATATATACCATATATACTTGTGTATAAGCCAACTCGTATATAAGCCGACCCCCCCCCCCACTTCAGGACCACCAAAACCACAATAAATTGAAAACCCGTATATAAGCCGATCTCCCAAAAAATCCGTTCATTTCAGAGAAAAAAAATTCTTATATTTTCATGCAAAATGAATAGCTTGTGGAAATTTACAATAGAAAATGATTCAAACTTTTTAAACCATTTCTTCTGAGTCTCCAAGCTCATCGTAATCCATCAGATCATCATAAGGTGCGGCATCTTCGTTTGTATCTTCATCTGGGCTGTCTCATCGCCATTGTCACTTTCAAACAGGATAGATATCATCTTCAGTTCCATCCATCATATTGCTGATGCAATATTATTTGAAGGATCGGATGAGAATTTCGGTGGAAACAGGAATTCCACGCCTCATGTACCCATTGGCCCACCAGGCCAATGTCAGTTTTATTTAAGGCACCACTTTATCATCGGAACTCATCCATTCGATCCACAAATTCCCCAAATAGTCTTTGAGAGGCTTATTGATGCTCACATCTAAAGGCTATACAATCGACGTTAGCCTTGATACCATGTAAGCTAACGTCGATTGTACAGCCTTTAGATGTGAGCATCAATAAGCCTCTCAATGATGTTTTAGATTTTTTTGCCTCGGCTTTGACATTATCGGTTTTGTGGGGGTTTGAACATATCCCATACCAATAATGCCGGTTTCTCGAACACTGCTACAAAAATTACTACTGATTGCGGGGGTCGATATTTTCTCACCAAAAACTGACCTGAGTATAAGCCAACCCCCCCCCCCCCACTTGAGGAACGAATTTTTCTACAAAAAAGCTCGGCTTATACACGAGTATATACGGTATTTAAATATGCATTACTAACACGCTAGTCATTAATTTATATTTTCTTAGAATATACAATTAAAGAAATTTTAATTTATAAAATTTACTAATTAATAATATTTGCAGACTAAAGATAATCATATACTTGTGAGATATATCAGAACATTTTATTAAGAAAAATAGAGGGAAAAAAAACATATTTCTTGAATAGATATCTTACGTATATCGCATTGAATAATTTTACTCTCAATCAATAATTGTTCATTTGCTTCATTAGAAATGCTAGTTTTGATGCTTTGCCTACCCCTAATCTGTTTCACTATTTGGAAAGAACTACACCAAATGTAGAAAAATTCGTTTCAGCACAGGCAGTCGATGCTTTGGCTGTGGTTAGCATGTTCAAAAATCGCATATCACTCTCTCTGTAATTACATCTTTACCCAAAACATTATAAAAACTATTTGACCACTCAAAATCAGACATTATATCAACAACCTTAGGGTTTAAAAAATAAACATTTTCGGCATGAAATGATTCCAACTTCCCCAAAAATTTTAATGTAATTGCCAGGAACCTAGAGCCACAGTTTTGTTTGATAAATTAAATACCCTTATTTCACTCTTCTTTTGTGACATCAATGCCCATATTAGAAATAAACACTGATTAGCTTAGAATAAATGCAGCAAAGTGTGCATCTGTTAATATGATTGTTCATATCTATTTTTATATGCTGAAGATAAGACCTTTTTATTGTTTGATGGCGATGCTTCTTTTATCTTTAATTACAGCTTTTTTTACATGCTAGTTAGGAATACCCATTCAGCCAGGGAGCAGTTGTTCCTTTGTACAAAATCAATAGTTTTGGCTATCGAATTCAGAACAAATAATAAATAACAAATTACCAATTTTAATATAATATTCAAGAGAATGGAATGACATTAAGTATTCCATTGTGCCTCTACAGGAAGTATCAATGCACTTCCACTTTCTGTATGATACCATGCTTTTGAGAGATGATTATTGTGAAAATATTTAAATATACTGTACTTGTACCATGCTTTGTTACATCAGTTTTAACCAAATCTTTGGCTAGCAGATTTAAAATGTGGGCACTGCACCCATATGGACTCTCTGGGCAGTCAGCGATCACGTCTGTCAGTCTATCGATTTCACTGAACTAAAAACCAAATGTGCAATATAATTTCCAGTATGTGATGAGCCAGATGTGTCAATAGTATCAACACTGATGACTTTACCACACCGTTTGGTAACACTTACGCACACGTTTGGTTCATTATGGATATTTGTCCATCCATCGATTGACATGCAAACCGTTTGATTTTCTAAGTCAGCTTTACATCCCATAACTTAATCATTGTGAATTTTGAGTAACCATTTGTCAGCTACATTGGTACAACTGTGGCATCTGATATTTAATATATATATTAATACTATAAATAATATGTAAAAATATAATAATTAAAATAATTTTAATAAAAAATTAAATCGCTTTTTAAAGCTGCATAAATAATTTTATTTGATTAAAACCGATATTTTTTCATATCTGAAATAAACTGATTTAAATCAGTGATTTTTTTTACCTGCTGGGTGGGCCAAAATCTGACTGGGGAATGCGAGGCTGCCCACGTTGGGCCTCATGGAAATTTTTATATATTTCAGCAATGATCTGAGTCAGAAAATCCTATGGAATATCATGGACCACCATTTCCTCAGTAACCGTATGTGGTATTTAATGCATAGTATTTTAATCAAGATAATGACATGTAGACTCTGCAGCAATTCTATAACATGAAGGAAATTAAGTGTTTATTTAAACTGGTGAGAGCAGATAAGAGCTGCTGCCACCCTTTGCAAAAGACAAACCTCAACTGGTGCGAGTATATATGGGTTTCTCCTATACACTCCCATGTGCAGACAACGTGACTCCCACACAGTATGGCCTATTTTTACACTACCATTCTCAAGCACATTCCAAGAATTGGAAAACATGCGGGGTACACCAGGGAGCGTTTCTTTATACATAGAATATACAACACATACATATCACTTCCAACACGGAACACAAGTGATGAGCCAGAAATAAGAAGGGGAGACAAAGGGCAACCACCCTGGATGACTAATTTTAGAAAAGAACAAAAATTGCTGGCATAAAATTTTGAATTTTACAGTGGAGGCAGAAAAATCACTCACAAAAATCCAAGTTATGGCCCTGGACTGAAGACAGCGTTTCAAACACAAAACAGGTAGCTCTGGTATCATAAATATGTTACGGACATGCAAGACTTTCCAGCATGAGCCAATTCATTATAAGCTCTCGCGAAGAATGTTTACGAGGTGCATGTGCAGTTTAGTATCAGTAGTAGTATTCTTTTTAGACAAAACAAAAAAGAATACACCATCGATAAAGCTTAAGGAAAAACTGTCATGGCACATTTTACAACACAGCTACCTTCCAATATAATGCAGATTTATGAACTAAAACCTCAATGTAATGAATACGAAGAAAAATGATCACAAACCTGTATGCAAGTGAAAGAGATAATATTTCAGTCCATGTAGTCTGTAACAATTTCATCTGATCGTTCAACGTGAGGTCTGTAAAACCTATTTTGGTAACAGCGAGAAATTAAATAAAGAACACTATAAATAAGCATTGTGATTTAAGCAATGAACTGAATATTTTGTAATATGATGAAAGAGAAGTGCAAAAGACAGCACAGTTCAACACAAATAGCAGGAGATATGTGCATTCTCTACCCTGTGATTGTTTTATGTAAATCATTTAAAAAACATAAGTTTATTTATTTTAATGCTAAATTTATCACCTGGTATTTGCTTGGCCCACCCGATTGTTGCAACAAGCTCTCTGTCGACTAAATCGCTGAGCATACTCATTGTTCTGTAGTGGTTATCAGGTAAAGATGGATTAGGCTGCACATGGAGAGGTTCAGGTTCGCAGTTGATTAATGCTGTGATGATTTTGTTATCTGGGAAGGAATAGTATAATCATGACTTTACCATAAATAATGCAGAAGCAATCCATAGAAAATATTTCCCTGTGATACACACACATTATCAAGGAAAATAATTTCATTCTTACCTTCGAGTGATGGCTTTTTACAAGGTGTAATAGGAAGCTGGTATGGCCCTTCTTGACATCGCCTGTACTTTTGCCTGCCCCCTCTCACTCGGTCTAGTCGGACACCTGATTGGAATAAAATTATTTTTATTTTAAAGCTCATGCTATGAAATCACCCCAATGAAACACCAACAACGCTTGTATATGCTTTCACCCACTCTCAGTTCATTGGTTACATATGGCTTAAATGTAATTTTTTTTTAATACATCCATGATTCTTTCACTTATAAAATTGTCTAGATGTCTTTCACTCCCCATGACAAGAAAAAATTAAAACAATTTTTTATATAAAATGATTTTTCTCCACTTTACAGCGATTCGGCTTCCATCATTGTTAAAGAAATTTCTAGATTTAGACTTTTTATAATTGTCTACATTAAATTTAATATTGTCTACCTCACCTCATATGTCTATCAAAGTCGTTACCTGATTCTGATCATGAGCATTTAACTGATGCATCCTCAAATTTCCATTTTGTGTATGTTCCTTAAGTTATGCCCATTATCTATTGGTTCATTTTTATATATTTTCTATTTGATCCAATATTTCTCAGAGAGATAGAAACCTGAATGCGTGTCTGGCAGTTGTGTGCTGGTTGTGCACAAAAAATAGCTTGCCTCACACACTGTATGAAAACCGCTCTGTAATAACATGATATCATAGTAATGAGAAGGGAAAATCCCAGGAGCCAAATTGCCACGGTGTGACTACAAAATCAGCATTAACGACCCAAAATTCTCTATATGCAATTGGTAAATTAAAATCTAAGGATGTGCGTTACACATATTCTGATATCATTGAAGTATGTTTTCAAATATTCAGAGGGATAATTAAGTTTTGGAAAAGTCAAATAAACATTATTTTGGACTGTTTTCTTGAGAAAGAAACCAGTCCTTTCTCCTGAAAAATCTGCCTGACACCTAAATTTTTTTCATGATTTTTCTAGCCCTGATAATGATTACAACCTTCACAATCAGGGATAGGCAAATCTCAAAAAAATCTAGGTGCAAGGTTACAATTGTTTAGGCGCCAAAAATATTTTCACCCAAAGAAAAAAAAAAGCCTAAAATAATGGTTTTTACTTTCTCAGGGCAAAGCGACCCTCTTTCATGTTTTTCAGATATGCTGCTATAAATTTCAAGCATTTTGGGCTGCTCTCGTGTGGCACACACTATTTAGTAAATACACAAAGGTAATTTTAGGCACTAATACAATTTTTTTAGTCCCCATGGCAAACTGGCACATGAAAGTTCCTGAAATGCTGGAAGTTCACTCCACTGACATAAGGCATATATATATTTTTTTTCAGCATGTGTAAGCATCTCCAAATAGGCACGAGTCAAATTTTCTCCTGTGATAATTCTGATGCTATTCCTTTAGTCCTAAATACAATGCATTTTTTTTTTCACCTGCATTTCTTTTCAACCCCCCCCCCCCCACAAACAATCATTTCATTGTAACGGGTCTGGTGAACATGGTCTCAAGTCTTTGCGGACTGTGTACTCAGCTGAAATTCTCTCTACAAAAACAAGTTAGATGTCATAAACTTGATTATTCACATCTTGTGGAAGAAACATAGCTCCCGATCCTGTTCTGTTAGAAATGAATAAAATCATGTTTTCCCCTTGCAATAACCAGTACATATGTAAGCCGCCATGATGGCAACATGTTCATGTACTGATTATGGCACATTTTTGCAGGCGTCCAGTGCAAACACCGGCACTATCAAATACAAGCAAAATTCAAATATAGCTGTTCTTTGTAAAACGGGGGGGGGGGGGGGGGAAGAAGGATTATTTGGCTTATTTCGATGCCCGTTAGGAAATACGGAAAGACCAGTTACAAAATACACAAATACTAAAAAATTAAAAACAATAAAATAATCGCATCAATGCTCACCTTCTTTAAGCATTCCCATTTTTAAACACTTCTGGTACCTACAGGCCTGACATGCTTTCCGTCTTCTCTTGTTGATTTCACAGTTATTTTCACACGGACATGTGTACTCAATATTTCCTGAAATATTTTTAATGTATGCATAAATTTTATGATATTAAAGAAAACCACAAATTCTAATGTGTTTTCACATGCTATGGGCGTCATCCTCAGAGGATATAACTGCTATCATGCTGACAGGAGATCCCACTCGGACTGGTTACTCTATACCTTAACTCTTGGTTATTTAGAGGGAAACCTCTATACCTCTAGAACCTCCATGTTGATTATGTATTTCATAAGTGTCTCGAAAAACTTTTTTTTTTTTTTCTTCGTCAAAACCTCAAAAACTCGTCGCCTCAGACATCTCTGCTTCCAAATCCATATCCTTCCTGTATTCTCATATGCCTGTGAAATCTGGGACCCCCATACTCTCTCCAATATAGACAAATTAGAATCTATTTAAAATAAGTCTGCTCGCTCGCTTCATTTTAAACTGTTGGTCATCCTATAGCTCCGTTACTGAATTCAACCATTTTTTACCTACAACCATATCTCTCGATTAATTTTCTTTTTCAAAATCCTTCACAGCCTTTTTCATATCGACACTTCCAATTTTCTAAGTTCAGAAAACTTCATACTTATCCAATAGAATTAACCATTCCCAAAAATTGAAATTCATCTTTGCTCCCACAAATTGTTTTAAATTTAATTTCTTTCCTCGAACAATAGACGATTGGAACAACCTCCCATCAAACATTATTGATTGTGCAACAGTTTCTGATTTCTTGTGCAACATCAACAGTCTCCTATGTCAAATTTCACTATCACATTCCCTTGTATAGGCCTCTTCCAAACAATATTGTATAAATAAATGAATAAAAAAGAATGTCGAAATATGAACCCAAGCGTCTGCATGTAAGTAAGAAGCGAAGCTCTGATTATTTGTTGTGAAATAGAGCTATTGGATTAGATTGGTCTATTGAAAATTCCCCACTTCAATTGAACCTGAGGCATGGTAATGCACTGGTTTGTTTGGAGTAGGAATTTCAAGAAAATTCAAATAGATCAATCGATTTTATTTCACAAGCATCCAATCAGAATACTTTGAATTTACATGCAGGCATTCAGCATTATATTCTGGCCACAGAATCGGACCTGTATGGACATATACTTTCTGCTAAGCAATAGGTGGTTTAAGACAGCTCTGAAGACAGTAACCATCCCAGTTCATATTACCTATACTCAATCATAAAAAACCTGAAGGACTCTTTATTCGTTTTGTTGACTTCATGAAGCTAAATATTTTGTTTTTCCCTCAAAAATTATAATCAACGTTTCTGCTAAGCTACATAGTAGAATGCTTCTGCATAAGCTAACCCACTAAATATGCCATTGGAGTATATCAGGGGTTCTCAAAGTTTTTCACACGCTGTGCCCCTTTCCCTCATCAACGCTTATCCACGGCTCGTCAGAGCAGTTTAACAAGGAATCTTTTCAAAAACATTTGTCAGGACTGCTGCTGAAGTTGGTGGCGCACTGTGGCACACAGTTCGAGAACCCTTGGTGCATATGACAGATATCCTCACAGAAAAAATGAGTCAGCGTAGGTGAAAAATAAGCAGTTGGATGCAGAGAAAAATTTTGATCGATAATAACGAAATGTACCTTGAATAGTCCTTTTAAAAAATGCTTTACATGCTTCACACGATGCAACTCCGTAGTGGAAACCAGAGGCGATGTCCCCGCAAACAAGGCAGAGCCTTTTTGGAGGATCCCCAGATTTGGAATCAGAATTTGAAACTACTAAGCTTATGCCATCTCCAGGCATCGTACTGGAGCAGAACATGTCCTGCTGGTGACTTTCTGGACTGAGAGGAGGGGATGGCGTTTGATCAGCCACCATATCACTCGTGTACATTTCCTAGGGTGAAAGAAAGAAAACATACTGTAGTTCTTACAGTTTAACTAAAATTGTTCAGTATCAATGGTTTACTTAAGAACGACCTTAAAACGCCATTGTTAGAATTTCTGAGAGGTCTCTGCAACTTTTTTATTCAAAAATTAACGTGGCAACATTTTCTCAAGAAAACCCCTATACAACTATATAATATACTATAATATATATTTATATACTATATAAACATTGGTTCATTTATATAGATATATATATATATTATATTTATATACTATATAAATGAGCCAACACTCATTTTCACAAAGCCTGTACGGACATGAAAAATTATTTAGGAAAATTGAAAGTTAATAAATAGGAAAGACATTCACAGGAATAGTATATTGGTTGGGAATAGATAACTGGTGAGTAAAAATGTGTGATTAGTAAATTTGAGAAAAAGGCTATCTTAAATGATATAGAGTGGACCCCACTTATAGCCTTTTTCAAAAAAAATCATGAAAAAGTGGGAAAACGCTTCAAATAGAAAATCTTAATGAGAATTACTTAGAGTAGAGATCACAAAAATTAGTCATATTAAGAGAGAAAACGTTATAGGCCCGATTGACTGTATTTCAAACATCACAACTTTGACTTCATGTTTGCATTTTAAAAAAAGGATGGCTCCGAACCTTCGCATGGATCCCAGAACCTTTGCATCCTTAAACGTAGACTAGTTAATCTGCTTCCTAGATACTCTTATGTTTTTACTGTATACATGGGCGGAGATACGGAGGGTCCCCAGCGTCAAAGGTGGAGTCAACTGATCTAATATATATATGTATATGTTAATTGACATCATCATCGTGCCCCCCCCCCAGCAATAATGACTGTGCCCCTCCAGACTTCCAAGTCTATCTCCGCCTATGACTGTATATCAATGCAGCCAACTAGAAACTAAAAAAACCACTCACCAAAGCCATATCATTCGGCGACTGACAATGTGATGATTCAGTGCTCCCAACAACAGGACCCATTATTCTGTGGCTGAAGTCTGCCACACCATTGGTGACACTGGAATTGGAAGCGTAAATAGATTCACTACTGATGTCACCAGAATCTTCCGTTTTGATCTGAGACACGATTACACTGCTGTGCTGGCCAGCCATGTGTTGAAGAAGTAGTCACTTGAAATGCATTTGGAATCTGCCGGTCGTCTTTCCCTGCAACAATGTGACCTTCCAGGATTATCTGTGACAGCAGATCGAGTTGATACACCAAGCTTCAACAACCTGGAAAAGAGATCGAAATTATAATTAGTCAAATATGAGGGTTTTTTTAAATGATAACGTCCATATTCATTGTTTTAGGCAGAATTTACAAATAAAAATGTAATTTACACACTTAGTGAAATAGATTTGCCAAATTAAATTTTTATCCTATGGCAAAATCATACTATTCTTTTGTGATATACGCGAGCTTCAAAGAACACTTGATCATTTTTGTTACACCACGGTCATTTTCTGCACACGAGGGCTAAAATTAGACTGGGACCTATAATTTATTGGTGATTGCGAACAGCAGCCTTTTTTATACTCACTGAGAGATTGGTGCGCTAACCCCTTGATGTGAGACTCCCAGCAGTAGCAATCTTTTTCTGTGATCACGTCACCGTTTCGGTTGTTCCCCTGCATCAAGGAAGTTCCTGACAAGGATGAACCGGGTATTGAACTCGCGACACCTCTCTAAACATCCTTTGGTACTTCAGGTGAATATCTTATTAACCTGGGCTACTGCGCCCAAGCACACTTGAAAAACGTGTTTTTTATACAGGGTGAACGTGGCCTAATCTGTCAAATAAGGGGGGGGAGGTGATAGACAAGCCCAAATAGGACATAGAACACCATAAGAACCCTGTCCCACTTCAAACCATTTTTGAGTTATGGTGGGTAATTCGTGTAGGTTTAGATTGCACAAACTAAGCAATTATTTGGAAAAAACAAAAAATCCTATAAGGTAACTATTTTCATAGAAATATCTGGATTTATTGACAAGCTACAAATGCTAAAAGATTGGCGAAGTTAAAATCAAATTTTGTTGTCTGATTAATTAACCGCCAATTCCACACACTCTTCTAGCTACAATCAGACGATTTACCAAAAACTTGTCCATTGCCACAGCCATGGATGAGCTTAAGCATTTTGCGACCAGATGCAAAAACAGTTTTACAGACTTCTAAAATGGGTTCGCCTCTCAATCCCCCAGTGCATTTCCATACGTAAATAGGAAAGGGTTTTTTTTTTGGGATTCCCCCTCCTCTAGCCGAGATTATTATGTATTTTTTGCAGTAAAAAAACAATCCCTTTTCTTGGAAAGAGAAAAAAATGTGATTTGTCTCGCCCCCTCCCTTGAGAAAATCCTGTTTACACTCCAGTGATCATGAAAAACATGACGTCATCACAGGATTACATTGCACCCAAGAAGGACTATTAAACCGCTTTCATGATCATTAAATAAAACCATTCGATAATAAATTTGGGCGACAGTGCCCAATGCCCCCCCCAAAAAAATTGCAAATGTGCCTGTAGGCACTTAAAGGTTGGGAGCTGCAACTAGATGCTCATTCAGAGGAGAAAACATGTATTTGCCCCCTCCCCACGCATAATTTTGAATAATTTTTAAAGAATTTAGCATCTTCCACCCTGCTCCAGTGCCGGGGCAGCAGATCTATTTGCACAGTTTTCTTGTCTTACGGGGGGCGGGGGGGGGGGAAGAGTTCTGTTAAAACCATGGGCCAGATAGTTCAATGTCTGAATTTTAAATGTCTTGGACTTAATTTTAAACTATTGCTTTGATAAAAAGTTATAGTCAAATGTAATCAAATTATTTTTACCCCATTTTGTAGCCCCTAAAATTTAGCAAGCCGGTGTGACTGCATCCTTCACACCTACTCAAGTCCGGCCCTGGCAATAGCTTTCAAAAGAGTCTACAATGAATCGTATCAACTGTAGTTCAGGAGAAATTTAGCCTTTTTGCTTGCAATAGCTTACATCTGGGTGGCCAACAGCTGGTCCGCAACGAGATGAAAAAACTAGTATATTTTTGATATCTGTTCCGATTGACGAAATTGCAGTTAATGTAGAAAAAATAATAATTTCTGATTTGACAAAAGCAATGTATTTTCAAGACACAAACACAAAACCTCTTCAAACACACGGGTCACATGATTGATTTCAAAACCCTTTATGGAATTAGCAGTAGCAGATTTCCTTGCGCAATCATCGAAGGTCACTGACAGTAATCTTGATGAGCAAACTTTCCTTTTAGGTAAGCAAAACTAGAAAACTATTCGAGACACCAAAAAAAAAAAAAAAAAAATTGGCAGAGATGCGAACAACTGACATCAACTCAAGATCAAAAATCAGGTGTGTTAACCCTGAAAATTTTCCAAGTCCAGTCTTGTGGACTTGCAGAGTAGATATCCTGACTTTGACATAAACTCTGGAAAAATGATATCCAGTGAGGAGCCGGAAGCAGTCCGGTCTTACTTACTACTTCACCAAACACCAACTCTGGCCATATCGCTATATTGCAATTTACTGCCATTAGTGAGATGGGTTGGAAGTGAAGGTGCTGTCTATCGGTGGTCGCCTCGAGTTCGTTTGGGAAAATATCTTATTTATATCCTCTCTTGGGTTCGAACCCGGGACCCTGACAACAACCTTCACGATGGTAGACGAGCATCTTACCACCATGCCACTCTGGCACTTACTTACTTACTGTCTGTACTTACTGAAGCAAATCAATACACCTTCCTAAGGTGTTTACTATCCTGTCTGAAATACCACCATCAGCCCTGAGAGCTGGGCATGGGGGACAAACGCTTGAGTCTGGTCTGTTAAGAAATTGTAGTTCACGCTAGTACCGAAACTAGGTCTTACGCTGCCCGGAGCGAACATGATTTTGTTGCCCCACCAATTTAAAAATAATAATTGGTGGGGATAATTTTGATAATTTTATAATGGTGTTCTTTATTCCCACCTAAAACTTACTGCTCCCCTCAATTTCGTTGCCCGGGACAGTTGCCCCCCCCCCCCAGTTCCAGCCCTGGTTCAAACTACAGCTATTTGTTGATTTGTTATGTTTGTCAACTCTGATTTCAGTTTGCTGGTTGTGCTCGTACATTTTAAATAATTCCACACCATTTAACATGACCACCTTGAGCAATCCTCTCCCTCTCTCTATGACTAAAGGAATAGATTCCAAAGACAAAAAAAATAATCGTACGAATATCTTACGAAAGTTCATAATCTTACGAATGAATACAATATCGGGAAGACACAGATATGATATTTGGATAGCTTTTATATACAAGGGAATAATTAATTCGAAACTGAGAAAAAAATATTTAAAGTTATCTTCGATTCACTTATCTCTGCAGTTTGGTAGTTGGTTCAAGTGCACACAGACGGCATCACAGCCAATATGTGTCACTTGGTTCTATTTAAATAGAAAATAAAACCTCTTTCAATAGTTCAGGTGTTGGTATATCTCAAAAATGTTAAAAAAGGCGCTTAGTTCCTTTTATATAAAAGTCGTCCATTTGAAGCAAAAGGAACATTAGCAATAAAAACAACAGAGAAAAATGGAATTCAAACAAGGAAAAATAAATTTCCAAGAGAGAAGGACTTACTATAGACGCAGTTGTGTAAGATTGGTTTGTTTCAGCAAAAGAAGCAAGAATTCACCTGTGTCCGACCTGATTCTACAAGAAAAAGCTCAAGAAGTTGCAGAAGAACTCAGACTCGTGAACTTCTAAGCTTCAAATAGCTGGTTGGATCGTTTTTGTTTGCGTAATCGAATGGTATTTAAGAAATTATGCAGTGAATATGCTAATGTCAATGATGAAGTATGCAAACAATGGAGTAAAAATTATCACGGGATATTCAGTCAATGATATATACCAGGGGTGGCCAATAACTGGCCTGCAGGCCGCATGCTGCCAATGTTAAAAGAAGTTGGAATACTCAACAAAACCCAACAAGCATCAATTGATCAATTTTTCCGAAAGAAATAAATATATAGTTGATATAGTTTAGATATGCGTATTTGACATCCATATTGTTTTATGGGTACATTTTTTCAGCCCCCTCATTGCCCGTTTTGTCTGTTGTGGCATTTGTATAAATTCAGTATATAAAATTTGAGTAATATTTCTTTTGTAATTCTAATTTTGTACCTGTGTAATAATTATGTACTTCCTCCCATGACTTTAAACGCATCTTATATTCATAGGCGGAGATAGACTTGAAAGTCTAAGGGGGGCACGATGATGATGATAGTTAATTCATATATACTCATATACATTAGATCAGTCGACTCCCCCTCTGATGCTGCCCCCCCCCCAGTATCTCCACCCTTGCTTTTTACAGTTTCAACAGGAACCCCCCTCTAATGTGGTCACCCTTCTGTTTATGATCAAATTTTTTTGTCCCGCCAGTGTCCGCAAAAGAGGGGTTTTACTGCGTATATGTTATGGTGATTATTGCTATAGAGCAGCGGTTCTCACCTGGTGCACCATGTGCACTTCCAAGGGCTCTGCAGCTGCTTAAGGAAAATAAAATGTGGCGATACGATACGGGCTCTGTCATAGATATTATATACTAAAAAAGCTCTGCGAGTCAATAAAGGTTGGGAACTGCTGTTATAGAAAATAACGTTGTATAGGATTTTCACTGTATTTTACATTTTCTTAACAATTTTTCATACCCTGACTTTCCAGGTCACTGGGAATCCTACATAATGAGCAACAAAATATATCTACAATCCACCGAACAACAATAATTTCACTATACATGGTAATGAAATCATCAAATACCTACAGTTTAGCCATGAGCAGCATTTCTAATTCCAACCAATTCCTGAACAGACAAATATACAGCACTCTTCACAGCACACGGGTGACAAACACATTATAGTTTGCAAACTCCACCACTGAACTTGCATGGATTCTTGCACTGGCAGTAAACTGGACAGTCCCTCAGATATATCTGAGTATATACATATATATAGGTCCATATATCATCAGGGGACAGAGGAAAAAGAAAACAATCCCCCTAAAGAAACTGGATACTGGGTCAGGAATACCACAAAGGCCCTTTGATTCACTTAGCAAACAAAACCCAGGAGGGAAGTATCAACCCATAGACCCCCCCCCTAACTCCCAACACCAGACATAAACACAACCACCTGACCTGACCCACTTTTCTTTTCTTTTTTTTCTACTAACACTTTTATTTAAAGGGGGTGGTTACAACCTTCTCTTTAGTAGGAGGTGAGAGCCTGAAAATCTCCAAACAGATAAAAACAGTGTTTCTTAACCTTACTTTTACCCATGCCCCCAATTCAGGCCCTTCTTGGGGGGGGGGGGGGCTCCTTGTCTTATACAGGGGCAACAAGACTCTTTAAAACTTATTAAATTCAGCAAATTCATGGGAAACAAAAATTTTTCAACCAGAGTCCCATGAGCTTTTTTTCTTGTGCGGGTTCTAAGTAGGACCAGTTGCCTTAACTTCATTGGCTCTCCGGGCAAAGCAATGTTCTCCAGTGGGGGCATACTTAGCTGGAGTACAGTGCTGTTTAATACAGTAACAGTTTAAATACTTTCATACTTTCAAACATTATAGCACAGATACATGTAAGCCAAACATGGTCTAGGGGTCATGACTAAATGGGTTCTATGTGTTAAGATGGCCTAGATCTTATATGCAATTCTTAATTTTTGTGTTATGTAAGTATCATGTTAAATCTGCAGGGAGACGACTGCGCAATGATATTATTTTTTGTCAGGTGTCACCAGACCTGCCTCAGTATGCTACGAGGTTCATCCCCATAACAAGTCAATGCAAAATTGGCTGTCACACAGGGTTGTACTTTAAAGCATTTCCAACTTTCCTGAAACTGTTATATACCACACATCCAAAAATTTTCTTGTGATGAGATACCTCAGCTCAAGTAGATGATTTATTCTGGAATCATGTTTGTTAGCTGAAATGTGATTTCCATAGGTTTCTTTGGAAAATTGTTTGATTCGTTACAGATTCTGTCCCAAATTTAAAAATAATTTTATTAAACCACCAAAGAACGCTATAAACAAAGAGAAAAACTGATTGAAGGCTGAAACGAACAGTTTTAAAATTGTCTAAATGAAAATCTACTGGAAGATGAGGGGTACTGAAAAAAGATAGTTTTATTTAACACAACTAACACCAGCTTCAGTCTACTAAAATTGTTGCTGCCACAACCCAGTAAAATTTTTAGATGTCCCCAGTCATTTGTAATTTGGTCAGCTCATTTGTGCATATATGCACATGGAAAAAATACGCTCCTAGAATGTCCAGACTGTTCACTTTCATGCTAAGAGTCTTGCACTGAAAGGATGCGTGCTTTGAAAACACTGGCCTTTTTCTCTTTCAATGTATTTTGTATTAACTGAATCCTTCCATTTTGCACAAAATGATTCAAAAACCCTTAGAAAAAGAATTGAAGGTTCATCGAGAAAAAAATTCTGAGATAGATATGAGTTAATCGGGTTCTATGACAGTAATTCTAATGTGATGATTGGCGTGAAAATTCAGCTGGACACTTCATACAATATGATCATATTTTAATGTTCCGAGTACAAAAAGTCCTCCTCCAGATAAGTAAGTACAGAGGGAGCCCCCAACTACCTAAGCTAGACACAAAGATTATTTTAAATCAGGGCTCGACAGATCACCAAAAAAAGTCTAGGCATCAGAACAATTCTTTAGGAGCCAAAAGAAATTTTCTACAAAAAACAGGTTTAAAATAATGTTTCGTCCGACTTTTTCATGATATAGTGATCCGCTTTCATGGATAGATATGCTGAATATAGATTCAAAAGATTTTGTGCCATTTTTACACTCCAGTTTATTTAATAACTAAAATTTGTCAGGTGCCAATACCAATTTTTTAGTTGCCATGACGACCTGACATCTCGGGTTTGTCAAGTCTTATTAAATTACTCTGCAATGCAATAAAAATATCAAATGAATACACAGGGCCAGACTTGATTTGAAGTGGAGCACTGGACAATGCAGGCATCATGGACCACAAACACTAGAGTAAAAGATGTTTGATCTGTTAATGAATACGCATACTCTGAGAGATAGTCGTCATATATTATGAATCACTCTCTTCCTTGACATAAAATGTAAAAGCTATTGCTACAGTCCTGCAATCGTAGTTGAACCACAGAGCAGGTAGATCTGAAACACAATACTAATAGTAAGCACAAAACCCAGACATTTGCTACTTTCATCTCACTGATTTAGAAAGCATGTGGCAGCACTTCGAATGCATACAAGTATACGTCCGGCATCATAAGCACCTTACGAACACACACAGCATTCTCCCTCATGCACCAATCTGTCAGAAATTTCACAGAAAATTGTTTATGAGGTGCAATGTTGCTTTAGTAGTAATAGTAGCAGAACAAGACTATAAGACCCAAAGCATTTTGCTGCATATACTTTTTAAAACATCAATTTATAAAAAGTATCGCTGACAACCTGAAACACTTGGTTCCTACTATACAGGATATTTATTTTGAGCTTTGGGGGGGGGGGGGAGGGGAATGTCCAGACTGTTTCTTGTAAGGTCCTGGTTTTTGTGGGGGGGGGGAGAGGAAATGGTCATTAATTTTGTGTGAAAGTAATTTTTTCAGAAAGCAAAAATAATCTGGTTATTGAAATGTGAAATTTATGGTTTCATTAATTTGTATTTTGTGAAGGATTCGTTTTTCAGATCCAGAAAATTGAGGATTTGGAGAAGGGTCCAGAAAATGAACCAAATTTTGGCTGAACAAACCCCCCCCCCCCCCCCACTAGCAATTGACATTTACTTACCTGTCTCTGGATGACCACTTTACAGTAGGGGGTTTTCAACCACTTGTGTTAAAACCTTACACCAAGGATCACCTTTTCTAACAATACTATGTACATAATGTATAAGAATAATAAGCTAATTGTTTTCTCAGCCAAGCTGATAAATCCTCTGAAGCATTTCCAAGGCTTCCAGAGACGCAGGCGAATTAAAATAGAGTGTCTTCACTGGAATGTACCATTGGTACTGAATTCAGTACATCTGGATTCTCGATAAGTGGATTTCAGTAAAGAGGGTAAACAGTACTAATTTTTTTTTTCAGTTCTGTCCAGATTCCAATGACAAATTGAATACATGGATAACCTTTCAGTAGACAATACCACTCAACTAAATGCTCATTTTCACCTTCAAATCTTCAAATGTAGTGTAAATAACATTCCTTGAAAACATATCGGAACATTATATTGTAATGGCATGCTGCAAAAATAATTTCGGGGCTCCTTATCCCCTGATTTTATATATTTTGCAGGAGAGGAGAATTGGGCACCCAGAGATTCACGCATTATTGCTGAATGTACACAACTGCTGAAAAATATCTATTCAACAATGAAGATTCACAAATAATGAGAGAAACAATAACAAAGTTGATGAAAATTCAGAATTAATGAGAGAAGAAATCCCCAGAATTGATGAAAATTCAGAATTAACAGGAGTAGAAATCCCAGAACAGCTGAAAGTTCAGAACTGATGAGAGGAGAAATCCCTGAATTGATGAAAATCCAGAATTAATGAGGGGAAACCCACAGTTAATGAGAGAAAAAAATCCCAAAATATTTATGAAAATCCTGAATTTAATGAGAGAGAAATAATTCCAGAATTATGTGTAATTGAAATTCAGAATTAATGAAAGAAATAATTCCACAGAGTTCAATGAAATTTTTTAACAGAACTGATGAAAATTCCAGAATCAAACCAGTTGAAGCTCAGACACCTTCCCTAAACCATGGGGCCCGGTGCGACCACACCTTTCATACACACCTTCACTCTGACAGTACATGGTAAACAAATTCAATGAAGTAACTTCACTTTCGCTTGACCACATAAGAGGACAACACACCCCCCCCCCCCTCTCTAAGCCATGGGGTAGAGTGGGTCAACTGAATTACTTTATTAATGGAAACCTGTGAAATATGATAGATGATGGCCCAGACAAGAGTGCGCTGACAGGGCTCCAGCCCAGTGGCCCCACGATGATTATCATTTTTTGCTATTTCTCACTGCTAGAAATTCAATATATTGGGACCTGTAAAATATGTGACCACAGGGACCACCAAAGATCTCAGCCTAGGGCTCTGTTGCAGGATGTGGGGACAATGATTGTGTATATGTATTTGCATCTATTTTCTACAAAATCATTTTCCAGTCAAAATTAAACCTTACCATTTTACATTTACTTCTTCTCTTCCAAAATAACTGACAGCAGATACGCTAACATTACGAAAGCACTAGTCACAGTATTCCAGCATGTGAAGGTATCTGAGAGTTTCGGCAGAAATATTCCATAAGTCATATCCAAAACCAGCACTGTTCCAGTTATTCACTTCACAACACTACACACACACAATATTGAAACTGCTTTATCCAGGATTGGCACCATCACAAACTAAAAAAAAAAAAAATCCTTGATTTCATGACCGAAGTGGCCAATATCCAAAAAAATCTTGATCATGTTCTACATCATGAGAGCACAATTCTATCATGGAAAATAGATGATCACACACATTTGTATATTCTTCCAACCAGCACCAAAACCCTTTCAACACACAACTGTGATTCCAATGGCTGTGGAAGACTCTAGGATTCAAAGATTAGGAATAATACCCAATGGGAGGAGGTGACTACCCTGTTCTGGGAGCCCCCCATCTAAAATAGAGGGGGGGGGGGGCGATGAAAGTGATATTTCAAAAAATGGAATCGGGACTGTGGGAAAATGGGAGACATGGGCTGCAAAAATTCTATACAAGACAGTCAGTAGTCTTCTGGAGCAGCAGAGAATATTCCAACTTCCTTAAAAAGTCCCCTTGGAAGGGAGATGGAGTGGGGGGAATTGGGAGGGAGGGGAAAATTCAGCTAAAAAAAAAAGGGGGAGAAAAAGAGAGGGGCCCCTTACTACTGCTCGAGTGGCCTACATTGGGAACAGGTGGCCGGCCTCGGTTTATAGCAGTCCTCTCGTCACAAGTATCAACAACATTGGGGAAAAAAAATTATTTCTTGGGAAGATTCACTTCCTCCACAACCCGGCGAACCTCTCCCCCAATATATGATGGAGTCGAGCAGCCAGAATATGGCGATTTATCGCTACATACGAAGCATTACGTCGACAGCGGGTGTAAAGGCCATGTCGAACATATACACGCATGTCGATATTACTTAGAGCAGCGGTTCTCAACCGGGGCTCTGTGTTCACTTCATGGGGGCTCCGCTGCGCGACTCGAGGAACATAAAATAAATCAGTAAATTTGATAGATGGTTAAAAAATGGTTCCGCCATAAAACTTTTACACAAAAAAAAAAGGGCTCCTGGAGTCAAACAGGGCTCGCCATAGAAATTATACACTGAAAAGGACTCCGTTTGGAAAAGGTTGAGAACCACTGACCTAGAATAATGGCTCCCACATCCTGGGGCAGGACCCCTAGGTTGGGATCTCTGGTGGGCCTAAGGCCGGACTTTCCACGGGCTCTTCTACAGTGAATTCATAATATGAAAAAAAAAAAAATGATGGTATTTGTCTCGGGCCCTGTTGGCCTCCCAAGTGCCTAAAACAGTGGCAAACTTTCGTTTTCCGTGACTCCCTTGCCCTAGTAGACACACACGTAATCTGTGGCTCCCCAGAATAGTCTAACAATGAGCTTGAATACGCACATATTAATAAGGACGGGACTCGTACCAATGCTAGAGCACCCAAATCTCCGACGACCCCCGTCCTTCCCCTAACTAGTTAAGACTGCGCCGATAGAATGCTCGGAAACGAAACAAAAACACACGACGCACCTAATTTTCATTTAAAAAACCCAGCTAAAAAAACAGTCCCCCCCCCAAGTATTGTGATTAGGGCACCAAAACCTTAATCCCAACAGCAGTGCCCCCTAGGCTGGGTTCTTAGGCAGACCCCCAGAGCCCGATTTTTCACGGGCCCTTCTACAGAGAATTCATAGCATGAAAAAGAAAAATGATCACAATTGCCCCGGGCCGGAGAGCCCTGTTAGCACTACCCTAATGGGTACGGGTTCCAATCCCAGTCCGTAATTCAGCCCGTATAAAATGAACGATTGATAAGAGAACAAGGGGAGGGAGAGACAAAAAAAAAAAAAGAGAGGTTTTGCAATGGAGCCAAGAAAAGAGATTTCTTATGTGGCAACCCCAAGAAGAAGAAACAACAACACATGGAAACCGGAGGAGTGACTGGTATATAGAGGGAACTGAAGAACACAACTGACATGCAGTTGGAGTAGAATAATAATAGTAAAATAAAAAAAAATTCCGCCACGCACTGCCGAATGGCCTTGAACTTGATTTTCTCTACCCCTCTCCTTCCCTCCATTCCTCTCTCTCTCTCTCTCACTATGCACGCCGAGCAATGCACGGCATTATCCGGCTCGGGCTCAGCTCAGGTTTTGGGCGAATGAGAATATAACGTTGGGGGAATGAAGAGGAGAGAGTTTTTTTTTTTTTTAAGTACACACACGCAAAGGCCCAGAGAGAGAGAGAGAGGGAGGGAATCCAACCGCTTTCCCTTTCTTGTCACACACACAATAAAAAAAAAAGCATAATATAATAATAGTATTAAAAAAACTAAAGGTGGAATATAGTGGAAGCTTGAGAAGGGAGGGTGTGTGCGTGTGTGGATATACTCAGCCCCCCCCCCTTTCTTCCACGTCACTTTCACTTTCTCACGGTCGGATGAATTTTTTCTATTTTGTTATTGTTATTATTATTCCGTGCACTCTAGTATGTAAGTATACTTGAAAACCGTGAGAGAGAGCGAGAATCCACTATTCCCTTTGAAGTAAACATCGTTCACCTACATAGCTTTTCTTATAAGTGGGGCATATCTGCTGAATATTAGAATAATACACAGTATACACAACTTTCTATTAACGAGTTCTCGAATTTCACACAAATTGTTTTCGATGAAAAATTTAGATGAAATGAATAATTCCATCTGTTGTCGCACAATGACGGGGGGGGGGGTCGAAATTTCGTTCAGGTTTACTATTTTTCAAGTACAATAGACTGGTGTTTCTCAACCGCCGGGTCGCGGCCCGGTACCGGCCCGACATCAGTCATACTGGGCCCGTGAGTGGTTCACCGTTTCATGTTTTACCCAATCTTTTTCTCAGTAGTCTTGTGTATGTGACCGGGCCTTCCATTCACAAGAGAAATCAACCGGGCCGCGGGCTTCCAAAAAAGCTGAGAACCACTGCGGTAGACTCTCGCTAATCCGGCATGTATCAGACCAGGGTGTGCCAGATTATTGGAAGTTAACTGAAAAAAGCACATCTAAATAGTATATAACCTTCTTCGCAAAGACACGCAGTGGCATGTTTTCCTTTTTCTATGCTCGAAGATAACGCCGGATTATCGAGAGTTGTGCGAATTTTCGCGTTCAACTCCTCAAACCCGGACGACATTTAAGGCAACTGACTACGTGCAAATGAATGTTTATGCAAATGAAAGAATGTTTTACGCAGAATCCAAAACTACACTGCTGGCCACCGAAATTGCAACTCCAAGAAAGACAAGAGATATCGCAACAATATTTATTTTGTAGATAATATGTTGACCAAGCATCAAATGATTAAATTTATAGACTTCTGTGAAGTGTGGTTCCTGCCAAAATCAGTAGCCAGAGTAGCCGCCATTGTTGGAGATCACCGCTGCCACACGCCTCGGCATTGATTCAAAGAGACTTTGGATGTGTTCTTGGGGTACAGCAGACCAAGCAGCTTCCACGCGTTGCCAAAGTTGATCTGGTGTGGCAGCTGGGGATGTAATCTGGGTCAATCGTTGAGCAACCATGGACCACATGTTTTCTATCGGCGAAAGATCCGGAGAGCGAGCTGGCCAGGGAAGCAATTCAATCTGGCGATTGACGAAGAACCTTTGGACAATGCGTGCCACGTGTGGTCGCGCATTATCCTGTTGAAATATGGCTGTGGGCAAGCCCTGAAGGTAAGGAAGGACAACTGGCTCCAACACCTCGGAGATATAGCGCTGGCTTTTTAAAGTACCGGCAATGCGTACTAGAGGAGTGCGAGAGTGATATCCAATACCGCCCCATACCATAATACCCGGTGCAGGACCAGTGTGGCGGTGCATAACGCAGCTGTTCAGCATCCTCTCTCTACGGTGTCTCCAGACTCGAATCCGACCATCGTGGTGTTGCAGACAGAAGCGTGACTCGTCAGTAAAGACAATTTCATTCCATTGTGCCGTCCACATCCTTCTTTCATCGCACCATTGGCGGCGGAGACGTCTGTGGTTCTGCGTCAAGGGTAGACGAAGCAATGGACGTCTTGCGGACAGACCACTCTGCTGTAAACGGCGTCGAATGGTACGCGCAGACACTGGATGATGCGGTACAGACTGAATGTGCTGTGCTATGGTTCGTGATGTGGCTGAGCGATCCGTCACTGCCATACGCACAATACGCCTGTCATCACGTGAAGTGGTGCACTGAGGTGGATGCGATCGAACGTGTCGGTCCGTCGTACCCTCCTGCATCAAACGATCACATATCCGGATTACAGTTGTTTGGTTTCGTTCAACACGACTACCGATTTCCCTGAAAGATAATCCACAATCTCGGTAGGCCACTATCCTTCCTCTGTCGAACTCGGATACTTGATCAAAAGATGATCGCTGTTTTCTACGAATAAAATTGATCGTCTTTTTGAAAAAACCACAAGAAAAACACAATTGCCGTACTTCAAATCGTCGAAATCTCCAAGCCTTAAATAGCGCTTTGAAGTGGCGCCACAGGCGCGCGTGATGTGCGTCTGCGCTGAAATTCTAATCATTTGCATATCTCACCTCCGCTAATGCATGTTGTAAATTTCATATTATTTGCATGCTTCCTTCAGGGTGTTGCATTTACGGTGGCCAGCAGTGTATTTTGTTCTTGTACATGCAATAAGTAACAACGAAGTTATATGGTTCATTTAAACCAATGTTTCTCAACCACCGGGCCCTGGCATCAGTCAAACCGGGCCGTGAGTGATTCATAGTTTAATTTTTCCCCCCATTCATTTCTCACTAGTCGTGCTTATGACCAGGCCTTCCACTCGAAAAAAAATACTCAACCGGGCCCGAACAACTGATTTAAACCATCTGCAACAATGTCTTTGAAGGCAACAAACAATTTTCAAAAGCTTTTTTTTTTTTTTGAAGATTCATTTTTTCCGCTACTTTATTCCACACGAGAAACCTAATTTCTCAAAAACTATGCAAGGTATCCTCATGAAATTATACATTTAGCAGCGTTCCGGATAACGTTAGCTGATAACTAGGTGATCTTGGCCCCATATGTTCAGAATTTAATATTTTGCAACTGTTTGAATGAAAAAATTTGAAAATTTTTTTTTTTGTGAAAATTCACGAATTGTTTCACGAAAAAACTGCCATATCTCAGAGAATATTTTATGTACCTTAAAACCTCTAGTTCATTGCACAGATAACAGCCGTAGAAATACACAGTATCGAAATTATTCAAATAAATTGTGTGGTTTTCATTGTGCAATGTTTGTCGTAAGTGCTTAAAGTGAGCCAATTTCGAAGACATAATTTAGAGTATCTGAAAAAGTTTTAGAGATATTTCAGAAATTTCAATGGATTTCCTCATTTCATACAGTATTTTGAATCAAACTCCACTTGTTTTGTGAAAATCACAGTATTTTCAAAAAAAAAAAGTGCCCCGCACGTAGTCAGTTGCCTTTAAATGAATATCATCTCGTAGATCGGGGAATTTAAATCGAATCACCGGTTTTTTCACAGATGTTTAAGTAAAGAAAATCAAACTTTTTAACTAATCATTGAGTTAATTTGGGATTTTTTCATGTTTATAAAATAACGTCTTGTCAATAATATTATACACGATATCCGCTTGTATTACCTAAAAATTTATATTTTTCTCTTCTCTACCGCTGTGAAAAATCTTATAACTCGTGGCTGTAACAAAGAACTACTAACTCAATTATACAGGACGCTTTAGCTCAATGTTTCCCAAAGTGGGCGATGGAATGGTCCCGGGTGGGGGAGGGGGCGATAGCAGCTAAGAGCAGCTCCATAATATAGGATCTTATGGGCTTGCTTGAGTTGGGGATCGATGGGAGAAAAAAATTTTAAGAAGACGGGGGCGATGGAACAAAAAGTTGTGGAAACTGAGTTTCAGCTCAATGGTCTTTACAACAATGATTCAATACATGGTCTTTACAATAATGATTCAATACATGGTCTTTACAATAATGATTCAATACATGGTCTTTACAATAATGATTCAATACATGGTCTTTACAATAATGATTATATTGGAGGGTCTTAGCTTAACGGGCTATAAAACATGCTCTTTACAATATCTCGGATTCCAGCATATTAAGCAGAAAACGTTCATCACTTTACAATAAAAGATGATAAATGAAAATAATATAATAATAGTCAAATCCCGTTATAACGAACTCTAAGAAATTTAAACTCTAATTTCGTAATAACGGAATTTCAGATTTATATATTGTTCCTATGTAAATTATCCGAGGATTAAAAAAAAGTTTTCGTTAAAAGATTTTCGCTATAGCGGTATTCGTTAAAACGGGAATCGACTGTAGTTATGGCTGTACAAAGCAACATTATTCCTCTTTCGAATGATACCAAAACATGCAGAGATCTTGAAATAATATAATGGATTAACAATTATAAGATATGCAGTTGGCCTCCACTCTACGGTATGCGACGTCCGGGCTTGACGTTGAGGGGGTTAAACGACAAACCGATATGAGTTGCTGATGGTGAAAGCCAAAGTGTTATGCAATTTTAATAACGGTACAGTAGAGTAACTAAGCGTAACGAGATTTAACAAACAGCAACGTGTAAAATAATACTGAAATTGAGATGCTTGGGGCATTTCTCTATTATCGCAGAAGGGGAAAGCCTTCCTTCTTTCAAACCGAGCACAACTCCGGTCTATCACCATGGGCAATTTACTACCGATTGAGTTGTGTCGTACGTGTGAGCGTGTGTACCTTACAGTCTGAGTGTGTATACAGTGTTGTGGTTTTTTTTGCGGTGCCATCTATGTTACAAATTCTGAGTGAATTAAGATGTTTCGATATTTGAACTGTTGTAGGCCCGTTGCTCTCTGTGGCAAGACATTTTTTAACGGGGAGATCGGCTCCTATTGGCGCCTTGAAGTTGGGAACAGCAGAAAATCAACTTCAGCCGACCACTACTGTTGCGGTGGTGGGGTCGACAGATATTCGCTTGTGGCTCGGTTGCTTGTGGTGGGGGTCATGATTCTCGCTTCGGGTGCCAAGGCTCCGGGGAGCACTAAGAGCCAACCCTGCTCACAGGTCCTTCTATAGCGAATTTATTAGCGTAAAAAACAAGAAATGACGAGAAACGTCCAGAGCCCCAAGGCTGGAACTTCCTCAGCTCTACCCTTGTGGGAACCATGCGGATGAGATGCAACAAACTGCAGCGTATAAAATATTGATTCGGGGGGGGGGGGGCTTCTCTCTCTATTAGTGAGAAAGAAGAAATCCACAAGCTATGCAACTTTTCAACCAACTTGATTACGATCGATGGGATGCAACAAACCGTGTTTCCGAAAATGGGCAATATTCCCCCAGCCGCAGGGGGCGGTAAAAGCTATTATGGATTCAGATCCTATGGTTTGGCTCAAGTTGGGGGCGATGGGAAAAATTTCTGAAGGGGGCGGCAGAATAAAAATGTACAATTCTGTTGTAAAATAATAACGGGGGAAAGGGACTATTTTGTTGTCGATGGCTACGCGACTTGAATAACGCTAAGGTAAAGTAACAAAGCCGGATGAGATGCGACAAACACTTCTTAACCATCATGCACCTCGTACACATTAATCTGCAGAATTTCTCTTCGGAATAACGAATTCGTACATGTAGGAACGCGTTATGCGTATATGTGTAAATGCTTGCCCTAACGCAGCGTTTCTCAAAGTGTGCGTCGCGGCTGGGGGATTTGTGTTCCATATTTATGCATTAAAGTGCTTCTTTTGTACATGGGAAAATAACTAAAGAATTGTTCTGGGGAGCTGCAGATCAATCATTAATTGGGCAAAGGGAGCCGCACGTGACCAAAGTTTGAGAACTACTGCCCTAACATATTCATGTCGCCAGAGTTGCGCTTGTTTCATGTTCTTGCTGGTGCTGCCACCTGCCTCCCCCATTTTGAAGTGAAGATGGTAAATGCTTGAATTTTCATGTTATGTAAGTCTGGACTTGACAAACCACAAAAAAAAATATGTAGGGACCAGAAAAAAAATATTTTCAAAGAAAAACTGGTTCAAAATAATATTTCTATGAATTTTTCCAGGAGACAGCGGCCTTCTTCCATGTTGATAGGTGCGCTGATGTGAATTCCAAAAATTTTGTGTCGTCTCTTGACTCCAATTCAGTAACCTCACATAAAAACGTTAAGGCGCTAATCCCAATTTTTTTAGCTGTCATGGCGACTTCACCACTGTGAACCCAAAAGGGGGTTCAATCCTCACGATGAGAGTCCAGCACGATGCCCACACGACCGCACACTAGCAGATGCTACAAACAGCAGCAAGTAAAATAATAATTGGTAGGGGGCGCCTTTGACATTGCCGATGGAGAAAGGCCACAAGGCTGGATGTAACGGAAAACTGACTTCGCCGGAAGAAGTGCAAAATAATAGTTTGGGGAGGCGCCTCCTCTCTCTAGTACACCAAAAGTAATTTTTGTTCCGTGACATTGGGATGGCGATTGTTAGCGATACTCATTTAAATGCTAAAAATAATGAATTTTTAAGAAGCGTTGGCTGAATTCGAAAATCTCAATCACCAATATCTCGGCGAACTTTATTTTCGGAATGTTACGGAAGAAATCTTGTTTTAAAAAAAATGGCTGTTCGTAAATATATTTCACTACATCTCACAGTATTTTATTTACTTTAAAGATTGGGAAATTGTACAGAAATTTTAATTTGCGTAGCCTACAGCAGAGTTCTCGTCGCGAGCACTGACTGTACCCAAACTCAAAAAGAAGAGCACCCCTTACGACAAGTTTGACCATACGAATTCATGAAATCAGAATTTCAATCCGTGAATGCAATTTGTAAAGGATGTTCAATTAAAAAAGTACACCAAGTGCTCGCGAGCACGAAATCGGACACGAGCATCGAGCACTCTGGGTGCTTCAGGGAGCACAGTGGCGCTCGCGAGCAACGGGGTTGAAGATGCCTGGCCTACAGGGTGTCTATAATTTAAGTTATCGGATTATAATTGTCTAAACCCATCAGAAAATTATGAAACTTATGGAACGTCTCAACGAAGGAATGGTGAGGATTTCTGAATGTCCCCCCCCTAGAAGAAAGAAAATCTCAAAGAGTAGCTGGTGATGTGGAAAAAATCATCGTGTTCGTACAACAGTTTCAACAATAAAGCGCGCTCTTGTAAACTCAACGTCATGCCCTCCAAGGGCGGTATTCACCGACATGGTTTAATCGCAATTTTCGGATAGGAGGAGAGCGACACGGATTGGTTAAATTCGGGGTTTTAACGAATCCGGGTCTATCTCACATCCAAAAAAATTGTGACTATTGTTTAAACCAGTGGTTCTCAACCCTTTCTAACTCGCGGAGTCCTTTTCAGTGTATAATATCTATGGCGGAGCCCGGTTTTACTCGAGTAGCCCTTTTAGTATATTATTTATGTGGCGGTACTCTTTAGGCCTCTTTTTTTTGTTTGTTTTTAAAATTTATTGATTTTTTTATTATCCACGAGTGGCCGCGGAGCCCCTGGGAAGTGCCCACGGAGCACTGGTTGAGAACCGCTGGTCTAAACCATAGTTTCACAGACTTTTTGCTCCAACGCCCTTCCCCTCCCCCTTTTCAGAATTTTTTTTCCTCTCATCCCTTCCCAACTCAAATGAACCCATAGGATCCTATGATATACTCGTAGTTTCCATCGCCCCATGGATCATTCCGTCGTCCACCAGGGGGAGATATTGCTCACTTTGGGAAACACATATCGGCGAATACCGCTCCAAGTGAAGAAGAAATAACAATGGAAATAGTTCAGCTCAAGACGTTTAGTTACCCTGCATTGAACTAACACTTAAACTTTTCGGTCACACATTTGCAAGAAATTAGATCGATTCCAGTAACTACTAATCAATTAATAGCCGTAAGACCCTTCACATTATTAATTTCAGAAGGAATCATTTTCGACGTAAGATAATGCAATTTTATCGACTAAAGTTACATTCAGAGCAAAGAGATTAACTTCCGTATTTGCTTGAACGTTCTCTAACGCGCATCAATATTGAAAACATGTTTCGGAGCACGCATAATGAATTTATACGATCTCTCGCTGTGATTATTCGTTCGAATGCGATCGGGATCCCGTGACTTCCAGATATTCGATTAATCGATCCGACGCTCCATCGTTCGTCTAAACAAAGTATAGGGAGGTTTCGGGGGGAGGGGGAAGGAGGGGTAAGAAGTATATTATGGTTAATGAATATTCATATCCTTGAGAGGAAAACACTTAATGAAATGTAAAAATGGTCTTCGCAACGAGGAAACGCTTTTCAGGCAGTCACTGAATCGTTATTATGCGATATATCTCGTGGTGTCAACCGTCAGTGATGTTTATACAGCATCCGGCTTTGTGGGGAACGAGTACCTAAAACTAAGGTAACTGACTAAATAGCAATGGGACCTGGTAAAGTGACCACCTGGCTAAAGCACTGCGAGCTCGTGAAGTTTTTATAGAAGTCCCTTTGCGCATTATATTAGAGTTCATCTCAACCCCGGTATAATGATTTTTCTTGATTTAACGAATAAAAATACGGTTTCGATCTGATTCGTTGAATCCGGGTGGACTGCGTCTCTCTCTCTCTCCTGTGAGCCTGTATCTGCGACTGAAGATGAGATACAAGCAATCGGACCATTAGCGTGTTCAGTTTGACGGTTGAGGAATCATGTATTACAATCAGCCTCCCCCTCCACCGAAATTCCGGCTGTTCACGTTAGAAAAAAAATTTCTGGCAACGACCCTGACGAACGTATCATTTTTTGCGAGGACGCTGGGCGAAAAATGCCCAAATTTATAGTCAAAACATCCGACAGCACTGTGTTGGGGAACAACTGTTATATTGTGTGCGTGCTACTACCGCCCCCCCCCCTGGTCCGTTACTGCGTAACCAGGAGGTCGGGGGGGGGGGGGAGACAAAGGCGGATGTATGGATCAGCTGCCAGTGAGCTATTCAAATTTTGCAGCACTCCTCCCGGTCAAGTCTAATGTTCTTGATCACCCTAATCTGCCATCCTGGGCTTCCGTAAAATATGGATGCTTATTTTAGGAAACACTGATCTAAGGGGGCGATCACCCTCTTCCCCTACACTACAAAAATGTATATTGGTGGCATATTCGCTATTCGCACCACAGCTGCATTAGTAGTTGCAACTTTCAAGCGGCGGCTACACACCCTCGGTGATTGCCCCCTCCCGCTCGAAGTGCCTGTATGCGTTTATGGATCTATATATTGTAATTATACACCTCGTTGCAGCTGGGATTTCTAGAAAAATGGCGATGCCGCTAATTCTTATGATTTCTCGGGGGGGGGGGGGACCCTGAAAATTTTTGAATGCACTCGGAATCAGTATTCTGTACGTTACATCCGAGGTCATCGGTACAATGTCACCCGATTCAAAGCTTCTAAATACAGTGTAGAAAACTACTCCCGGAAGCAGCCTTCCTTAAAAAAACGAGATATTCAAATGCGTGCCTTATTTAAACCCTTATAGGGTAGTGTACTATTACAGCACCACCCTTTCCGTTGAGCTTTTTTACAAACCTCATCTCATACGTAACCTTGAATTGTCCCATATCGGGAATACAGGAGGGAAACTAAGGCAGGAAAGGGTTGTCTAGGAGAAAAGGGGGCCCTAGGTTGCAGAGGGGGTTTCTTTTAAAAAGAAATCGGGAAAGAAAGGGTGAGATTTTTTTTTTCCCCCGAAACCCCTTCTTCTGCTCGGTATGGCCTTTGAATTCTGTACCCGTTCTCTTACACACATGAGCGGATCAATTCAGCTTCCCTTCACCCCGAGAAAGTCTTTTTAACACAACAAACCCTTGTACTTTCTCTCCATCACAGTCTGGTGCTCAGACACACCACCAGCCAGCTGCTGTGGGAAGAAGACAAATTTTTGCTATTTTTAGAAATTGGCGGAGGGCCAGGGATCCCTCGGAAAGGAAATCCCTCCTCCTCCTCCTCCTCCTTCCCCTTGAACTTCTTCGCACATCTTCCCAAAAACTCCCGATTCTCCAGATGATTGTCCTCCGGGAAAAGGAGACACGAATGAAGAGAGACTCTAGACGCCTCTCTCTTGGTTTTGACATTTGAACTTTTTCCCTACTGGAAAAAAGGTTTATTAGAACTGCTTGGCTGGCTATCCGGGACGACGCGAATCTCAAGATGTCCAATTCATTCCGATAACAAGACAAAACCAAAAACACCCACGGTGTAGGGGTTTAGCTCAGAGTTTCCCAAACTTCTTTACGCTCCCGACCTTAGACCACTTCGCATAGGCGGAGATAGACTTGAAAGTGTAGGGTGGGGGGGGCACACGATGATGTCAATTCATATATACGCAAATATATTACATCAACCGGCTTTCCCCCCCCCCCATGACCCCTGTATCTCCGCTCATGCCACTTCAGCGGCACCCTATATTGCTATTACTACATAGTGGATGGAAACCATTGGTTCAAAATAATTTTATACCCGGCACATTTCGTAGCACCCCCCCCCCCCCAATCGATCTCACGGCACTGTTTCTCCAGAGTAAATTGAAAAGAATATCCTCAAATGCACGTACATTGCTTTTCAATACTGCTGCACGAAAGTTCAGGATTTCAAGACGTGGCTCAAATTGGTATATTTCTTTGGGCTTGCGATGACAATATGATCATTACTGAGGAGTTCGTGGAAATACTTTATCATCCATAGAACCACATAAAGGGAAAGATAATTTTTGACGTCGTGGCAAAATACAAAAAGAATATTGCTGCGAAAATTATGTAAATAAGTCCTTATTTGTCACTTATTATGGTTCTCATCCGTAAATGATCATTATCTTATGGAAAAATGAAAATTAGGCATCTATCTCTGAAAAAATCTCGCCAAATAGACGAAAAACTTGGCACTTTAGCGGCAGCGCCGATAAGTTGGCGATGTCATGACGCCAAAACATCCTTCGAGAAGCTTTCCGACTTTTTTCTACCTGTACGAAAGCGCCCGCTAGAAGAGAACTACAAGGAGTTTGGTTTTTGAGTTTTCTTGAAGACGAGATCTCTTCTATGTTAAAGAAGTCACTTTCTGTTTTTAGCGTGTTTCGTCAAAATCTCTGCTTGTAAATACACGTAAGGGTCCGTTGGAGTATTACGTAAGCAAATTTTGTAGCCATTTTTGACCCCCTTTCCCCCGTCAGCAAAATTTCGTCGTCAGCTCTGCCCCTCTGAATCCTAACGCATATTGCTGGGATCAGAGACTTACACGGGGAGGGGCATAGGGGGGATCGTGCCCCCCCCCCTCCCCACGATCAAAATTTTTTTTTTTTAATGCAAAAAAATATTCTTTTAATTGAAATTTCGGAAGAAAATACATTTATATGTTATTTGAAGGCTATGAACTCAAAATTTATCTTTAATAAATTCATTGCGACGTACCCTTTAAGCCATATAATGATTAATTGCATAAAGGCCTTGGCCCGCGGATCAAATATGACACCCTGGGAGTTATCTGATGCGATCCTCAAACGTAATTTTTTAAAAATGAACTAAACGACATATTTACAGATCGCTCAAGTGTCCCGTGGTACAATTCCAGAGCATTTAAGCGGCCCGTGGCACATTTTCAGATCACTTAAATGACCCAGGACATAGTTCCAGAACACTTAAATGACCCGGGACATAGTTCCAGAACACTTAAGCGATCCATGACACATTTAGAGATCCCTTGAGTGACATGTGACGTGGTTTTAGAGCACTTACGTGCCCCCCCCCCCCCCCAGTGCGATTCTACATCACTCAAGTTACCCGCGGCACATTCTCAGATTATTTAAGTGTGTGTGTGTGTGTGTGTGATCTAAGGAATATAATTACGGATCACTCATGTGATGCGTAGCACAGTTCCAGAGCACTTAAGCGGCCCGGACACATTTCAAGATCACTTGGATCCGTGGAATACTTAGAGATCACTAAAGTGGCTCTGTAGGGCACTTATCAATAGGGGGGTGTTACTTCAAATACCCACAAACTATCGAAAAGTTTTTCTCATTTTCAGATACAAATACAAATACAACACCACAACAGGCAAATTGCCCAACGAGGTGGCTGACTTAAGAACATCATGAATCCCCGAGCCATTTTTTGGAGGCCCTACCTACTACTGCTACACCACACATGCACCCCCCCCCCCCGCGGAACCCCCCAACGAATCGGTACATGCGGGAATGTGCGTGTACGTGTAGTGCAACCTGACGTAAAGTTTGTTTCTGTGTAATGCTTGTTATGTGTAGTGCTGTCATCTGTCCCCAGTTTTTCTAACTATGAGTGAAGTGTTATGGTTGAATGATTTACCATTGTAGGACTGTTGCTCTCTGTGGCGAGACTTTTTAACGGGGAGATCGGCTCGCATTTGCGCCTTGAAGTTGGGAACCACAGAAAACCAACTTCAGCCGACCACCACTGTAGGGTTCGAACCCGGATCCTCGCATCACGAGTCCGGCACTATAACCACTCGACCACCACAGCGGCTAAATCTCATATTAAGAGCCATCAAAATTAAGATGCCATATTAAGATGCCATTAAAAATCTCATATTTTTATAAAGGGCAGTTGATGACGTAAGCATTATCCACCCCCCCCCCCGTCATCAAAAGTGAGCAAATCGGAAACCCCTCCATCGATGCTGACGTAATACTTGAATGGCCCCTAAACAGCTGTTCTGTGAAATAAATGTGTGTTGTCTTTCGAATTGCTTCGTGCTTTGCCATCTCGAGTGCTTGGGAGAGATACTATCCGGAACAATATGTATATCGAAATATGCACACTTTGAAAAATATCAACTTCCTATGAACAAACTCGTATACGTGAGAACGGAATGCAATGATTGGCTGATTTTTGTTTCAAGGCTTACATTGAAAAAAAAAAAAAAATGTAATCATAAATTTTATTGGGAAAAAAATCTTTCACTTCCTTTAATTTTTACAGTAGAATAATTTTGTTTTTATTTAATTTCCTAATTTTTTTTTTAATTACTAATTATTAATTTTTGATAATTGGCGGCCCACCCGAGAGGTAATTTTGAAGCAAATGGCCAAAGGGCCGATTGAGTTTGACACCCGTTATAAAGTAAGAACATTATCAAAGTAAAGAACATCATTCCATCGAGAGGAAGCTTAACAAAAAAAGGCCATTCCAACAAGATCTAAAAAAAATATGGATGTTGAGCAAAGCCTCCTAGAAGTACTAGGTAGTAGTATCTAGGAGGCTTTGTGTTGAGAGATTAATCGATATATTGAATATCGTTGCCGCGATGTTTCACTAACTACAATGAGGTGATTCCCAAACCTCTTTGGGCGTGGAGCACAAATGCTGAAACTACTCTCAGACACATTCTGGATCCAACGTCGTTTTCCCTACCATTTCCCCCCCCCCCGCGGAACACAGTTTGGGAACCAAGGTTATAATGCAATCGTGCCCTACCAACACCACCTATCCAACAAGGACTCCGCAAGAAGCTCGTGACATCACTGAAGAAGGCCATTTCACCTATTGCCATTGGATATAGCAGGCCGACGTATGGGATACCTTTACCTTTTTTACAGTATATCCAATGGCAATAGGAGAAATGGCCTTCTTCATTGACGTCACGAATTTCGTGCGGAGGCCTTGTTCTATAGGTGGTGTTGGCCCTACTCGAATTGTGACTAAACATGAGAAGTAAACGGAACAGTTGTGCTCCAAGCAGGGTCGTCTTAACAGCACCATGCCCCCTCCCCCGGAAAATCGATATTCTGGGGGGCCCTAATAAGCTGAAAGTACCTGCTTTTAAATTTCTATGCTTTCTTTCACCAAAACATCATATGTGTTGCAAATCATCTGTCATGATTTGCAACATCTCATATCACGAGGCTCCTTATGCATCTGAGTTCCCCTCCCCGGGTCGTGCCTTAATAATTGCTAAAAAATTGTCCCAAGAAAACCGTCGGTTTGAAAACGCGACGGGGTTGACTATCTATCTACCGGGCGATGGGCATTCCACTGTCTTGCCGCGTCTTTTTTTTTTTTCTCTCCGGCCTGGTAAACACCAACATCAAACATCACGCATGCCATTATCAGCTTTTTCGTATCGTCCACGCGAAAGACAAGGGAAAGCCAGGATTGGCTTCAAGGCCAAGGCCACACATACCAGTGGCCTTCAAATATAGTATACTAGAAGAAAAAGTTTTCTTTTTTTCTTTAAAAGAAGAAAGAAAAATAATAATAAATAGCGTGTGTGTGTGCTCGAAGTCCTCCTCCTCCATCATATCTCTCCTACGTTGCGAAAAATAAAAAAGATAGTCACACTACTTATATAAACAACACATGAAATACATACATGCATGCATCAGAGGCATGAGCACCATGCGGCCAACACCGCCAAGGCCACAGCTGAAGATGAGAAAAAAAAAAGTATAAAAATAAGAAAAGAAGGGTTGCAATAACAATAATAACGATAATAAAAAGGGAGAAACAAAAGGGAAATGGTCGCCAAGATGCCAATAAGAAAAATTAGAGAACGGATACGCTTTCTGCATCTCGTTGTGCAATTTTGCGAATGAAAAAACGCACCATACACAACCTCAGAGAATTTTCAGCGGCACCTCCGGCCTCTACTTCACTTGGATCAGAGTGGCAAAGCTGGGCATGATCGAAATTGTTCCTACGGGAAGATGTACGAGGCAACTCACCAACCAAATAAATACATGCATGATAAACAAGCATTCGTTTTCGTGGATTAATTAATTTTCTCTCAGACACGCACACTGAAAAGTGATTGACACGCAAGCGGCTTTATGATTAGAACTTGTTTGGGAAGTACGGCGAGAGAACAAGCACCAGAACAAAATATATAATACATATCCCAAGGCAGAATTATTCAATTTGGTACAAGAACGTGTCGGGATCGACGACACGACTAAACGCTAACCGTTCCGCAGAGGACAAATTAAATCCATCGATTTTGTGAACGGGGAGGAAGGGAATATAACTCAGCGTCAGGGCTCTTGACAGAAACTATCCAATGCTGACAATGTACTACTTACTAGTACTAATGCAAGTGAAGTCAGGGCTGACCAACGCCAGGTCCCCTTGGAAACTAGAAAATCGCAGCTAAAATTTGCTAAATTGGAGTAAATTTCTAAAAAGTAAAGCTCTAATTTCTAAGAGGGTGACACAAAATTTTCCGATTTCACCCACGCAACGTCTTTTAACACGGGAAAAGCAAAAGAAAACATTATTTAGGACCGTTTTTCTTGAGCCAAATACTATGCCTGGCTCCTAAGAAATTGGGCTGGCGCCTGAATATTTTTTCGATTTTTCAAAGCCTGATTATTTATGTTCTGTGGAATAGTTAGCAAACTTGATAAACAAATGACTGTGACAACAAATTTCTTCAAAAACAGGCCTGCCATTTACACTTTTTCCGGGGAAAAGGGACGGGGGTACAGAACACACACTCAATACAGTCGAACCCCGTTTTAACGAACACTTTTCTAATCCCCCAAATAAGTTTGCATACGAACAATGCTAGGTAAACTGGAATTCCTTTATAACGAAATTTCGTTAAAACGAAGTGATTCTTCCGGTCTCTTGGCGTTCGTTATAATGGGATTCGACTGTATATATATTTCACCTTCTTTGTCGTCCTTGACCCTTCAAATGAGACGGGACTGCTCAAACATTTAAACGAATTTTACAGCACGTACATTAGTAGTCTTCAAGTAAGGCTTAAAACAAAGAAATTAGACCAGAGCTAGACAAATCCTAGGCGCCAGGTCACCATGGCGACTAAGAAATTAGCATTGGCGTCTAAAAGTTCCTACGTGTGGTTAATCTGAGGACAACACGAAAGTTTTTGGAATTTACATCAGCGTATCTGTCAATAACGAACACACGGTAGCTATGGTCCTGGAAAAAGTCAGAACAACACACTATTTTTGACCTAATTTTTGTGGAAAAAAAAGTTTGGAGTTTAAAAAATTATTCTGGCACCTAGATCTTTTTGCAATTTGTCAAGCCCTATTTGTCAAGCTCACATTCTGGAGTCCAAAACTTACGCCAGAATCTAAAGGCTCGGAAGGCATGATTTTTCACGCGCCTTGCTAAGGGGTCATTCAAGTATTACGTCAGCATCGAGGGGGGGGGGTTCGAATTTGCTGACTTTTGATGACAAGGAGGCGGGGGGGGGGGGTGTTTGAAGTTTGTTTACGCCATCAACCACCCCTTTTTAAAGATATGAAATATTCTAAGCTGCTGACGGGGGGGGGGGGTCAAAAATGGCTGAAAATCTGCTTACGTAATACTTGAATGGCCCCTAATTTAGTAAATTCGTAGTTAAAAAATAAAGCCGGGTAAAAGAGCCTTGCCAACCTTCCCTCATGTGGGGGACCACTCTCTCCAATAATTTTCCTCTGAGAACGTTCAAATTCAAGTCATGTTATAAATCCACACAACTATAAATGATGCTACTTTTTGAATTTCAAGAAATCTAAATTTTTCTAGAAGAAATGTTTCTCTCCTAGGCACTGCCCCCCCCCCCCCAATCGCGAGTGCTTCGTGAGCCCCTGCTAATACGTGGAATAACTCGACGCCACTGCCCTCGAACGTACGTACAACACTGATGAGAAATTTTAAAAAAAACAGTCGAAGGTGAAATATAAGTAATATAGTTGAGTGGTTTGGGAAGTACCGTTATAGAGGGGTTTATCGTAGTAAAGGATATCGTTATATCGAGAGGAGTTTAATATTAGACTACAGGTAATTCCAAACAAGATTTGAAAAAATATATATATCGTTGCAAAGGTATATATCGTTATAGCGAGGTTTCATTGAAATCAGAAGTCTTCATTCAAACCGAAATGTTTGCTTACAGCGAATACGGAAAGTTTTCGTTTCATATATTTTTCAAAAATCTGGAAAAAAAATTGTTTAAAAAAACCCTTTGCAAACGCCACTTAGTACGGTGACAAACATGCCCTGGCAACCCGTGTTATAAATATTAAAGATTTTGATGACGACCACAAATACTTGGAGTTGAGAGAGCAGTAGAAAATTCTCCCGAAAAACCTGTTTACTCCACTAAATGCACGTCACACAAACAAAATACCTTGTTGTTATTAATGTTTTTTTCTCGAAGTGGTCAAAAGCAGCGACGCATTAATGAGTTCATGGAATATTACCATCAACCCATTCATCAACCGTATTTACACAATTACGTATACGAGACACCTGCAATGAATATGAAACTATAATGGAGGGGGGGGGGGGATCATTTTAATTATAAGATAAGAATATATCATCATCACCAGGCTAAATGAATGTATATTAGCATTATTACAACAACCTTACTTCATTACATAATCAAAACGACACTAGGTTTACCCCAAGACTTTTTTTAGCTGGGATGTCCCAGTATCGAAATCGATCCCAGATTTCGATGCGTCTTCGTGGGCCGTTAAGTTAACAAGAGTAGTTAAGATAGTTAACTATAGTTATAAAATTATAAACTATATTAATTATAATCAATTACAACAAGATAGTTAACAAGAATCACAGGTTAGGCATTGGACAATTATAACGTTTTGGTCATTAACTAACGTAACTAAATGACCGAATTATTAGATGGGTTTTTTGAAGAATAAAATAAGAAAATTTTCAGTGAAATTTCTATGAAAGCAATTCTGGTGCAGAATGTCTCCGCTATACACTAGTTCAGTGGTTATCAAACTGGGACCATATCGTCGTACTACAACTTGATCACTCGAAAACTCTTGATTTTTAGGTAACTACAAAAAACACGTCTTCGCATGCACTTCGATATGCTACAATCCGTAACACAATTCTAAGAAAAGCTATTCTTGTTTGTTTCTGCGTAATATAATGTTAAATATACGCTTCATTGAGTGTTTGAACGTTTTTTCTCAAACATCTAAAATCGAGTTATCTAGAACAGTGGTTCTCAATCTTTGGAAGACCGTGGCCCGGTTGATTTCTTTTATATGAGTAGAAGGCCCGGTAATACGCACGCTTAATGAGGTATAAATGAGTAAAAATACAAATACCACACCACAACAGGCAAAACGCCCAAAGAGGTGGCTGAGAAATGAATCGGTGAGCTATTCACGGCCCGGTTTGACTGGTGTCAGGGCCAGGCAGTTGAGAAACACTGATCTAGAAGCAGTGCCGACACGATGATATGCCATCCCTGTGGTCCTGGGATATCCTAAAGGGGGGAGACGGGTGAAAATAAAGCGAAAGAGCCACGAGACCAGATGATTAAGAAAGCCAAAGCGAGCCATGAAAAAAAATCAGCTATGAAGAAATATAGCTTATAATTCATATGGAGTAGAAAAAATACGACTACTTTCAGAATCCAGCAGACCTGCTCATATAACCACGGCCATTTCCATGCATGGGGCCTCCGGGCATTATCCGCTGGGCCCTCATGCTCATAGGAGACCTAGATGGCGAGATCTGGTGCCGTGATTTTTCGCGAGAAAGTGTGTAAGTAAATAAATAAATATATATATATATAAGCTGTTACTTTCAGTCAAGAAATTCAGCCAGATAATATTCAGCCCATAATATTATCACTGCCCCGGAACCCATGACGTTGTTGAACTCTAGTCCCAGGGTCTGGCGCCGATCCAGGGAGAAATGTGTTAGCGTCGATTGATTTTATAGGTTCGTTTGATCTGGGAGGGATGATCAACACCCCCCCCCCCTCCCAGGTTCCACGTCTAGTCCGGGTAATAACTATATTTATAACACAAAAATTTTGTGTTTTTGAGTAAATTTTCAATTCAATAAGTGAAAAACGTCCTCACTGTTGGATAAGGCAGGGCCACGAGAAAATGGGTCCAAAGGAGGGTATGGGCAAAAAAAGGTTCAGAAACACAGCATTAGTTCGCCTCTTTTAAAAGGCCACCTCACCCGAAGGGCCAATTTTCTCACGAAGAGTGTGGAGGCTTCCTTACGAGAGATTTTACTATATGATGGTTTTTTTTCCCGATAGACCGATGCACACACACAAGTTTCGTTTATTTCCCACAAGAAATCTTGTAGCACTTCCTCATAAAAAATATATGCATCCTACCACAAATTTCTTGTTCCCTATTATTAATAAATAATGCATGTACATGTGCGATAAATAAATAAAAATTGGTAAGAACAGCCATCACGTACAAACCAACGTTGCATTTAGCAATTCTCGTTGTCGTTATGAATCACTTGTGCTCTTTTTTTTTTTTTTTTTTAAAGCTTACGTTAATAGATATAACTTCCGCATGTTGGCCGCTGGAACTTCCGCGAAAGAAACTTTTCGTAAAAAAATAAAATAAAAAAGACATTAAAAGCTATAAACGCAGAAGTGACCGAATTTCTTCGCACAAAACTAACTAACCTCGAAGGCACGAACAAGTATTTCTCTCTCTCCGGAGGCGAATAAGAACTCGTGCATTTATTACTGTCCATTTATCTTCATTAATTCCCCTCTATTACGATCACTTCTCCGGCACATCCGAGAGACAGAGAAACACAAATGAAATACGGCCAACACACACACACGACCGGGCGCCAAAACCGGCCGGTCAAAGCTGCCAAATGTGATAACTAACCGGGCAACACAGTTACCTTGAAAACTTCTATATATTTTTTTTCTCTCATTCCAGTTAATAAGTTCCATACCCTTTCACAAGGCTGACAAGAAGCAGGTAGGGCTGAAATAATAGATAGTGCTACCACCGCACCGGCATCAAACAGTCAATGGCGTAACAATGTTATCGTTTGGCGCGAGGGGTAAAAAAAAATATTCAACCACTGAATATAAACTGGCTGAAAGGGGGGGAGAAAAGACTCAGGTATCCAAAACACTTTCCGGTTCACACAACATGAAATTGAAGAACGTGCCTAATGAAAGGTGATGCTGATGAAGACTAATTTCCCGGGCGGCACTGGATTCGCTTCTTCAGATGCATATCAAACTTAGGACTCACCTAGTAATTGGCAAAGCACAGAAAATACGCGTTCGGGAGTTTAGGTTACATGTTTAGATCTGCTTCAAAAAAGAAAACTAGAGTCTAGAAAATTTTCCAGCCAGATAAGACTATTCGCAATGGATGAATCAAATACACAAAGAAAGGCGTTGTGAAGGGTTTGTTTTTTTTTTCCTATTGTCATCTCCTCTTCAATATATTAAAAAAAAAACCTATTCACCGGTATCACTTACAAGATAAGAAGCTCCAACTGCTCTAAAGAAGGCTGCAGATAATACATAAAAAAGAAGTAAAGGTACCGCGCGATGATAAATAAGCGATACAGAACGGGAGTAGGAAAGAACAAAACAAAAAAATCTCAGCCTTGCAGCTGAATATTCTTTCTAGAGCTTATGCGGGAAAGTCTATGATCTGCCATTAAAACGTGAAAATTAGCGGTATCAAAAAACATTTACTTCAAAAAAATACGCTTAAATCAATTAACTCTCTAAAAGCTACCCTGGAGACTAAGCTACGAGACTAAGAATAGAAATTGATTGCGTAGTTATAGGATTAAAAGTCAAACCTCATTGTGACGTTATCCCAGCTAGACTAGGACATTTCGGAAATTTAGGCATCAACTAGATTTCTTCGAGAGTCGAGCATGATTCGATCTCAAAAAAAACGACGTCCTGAATAATGTTTTGAACACTTAATGACCCTATTCCATGTGGGAAACGCACTGTCATGGAATAAGAATACGTATTTGTCATCATTAGACCCTAATTTATCGACTATACACAAATAGAAAGTTTTAGGTGCCAATACCGATTTTCTAGTCGCCATAACAACTTGGCGCCTTGGAATTTGTCACGCTCCAATATTCAAAGGCTAGCATTCTATGTCATACTCAAAAGCAATCTCAATTTGAAATAAATCTCGTTTTAAATTGGTAGTATAAGGCTGAGCTCACTGTTTTCGTAGGACGTTGAACAAAATAAGGATTGGTAATCGGGTGATTGATAACCGAATTCTCCCTTGGCTCAAAAAGATCGGAATTTTTCCCACCTCAGTTAGTGACTGGGAAATTATTGCATTAAAACCTGTCCGAACAGGGTCAATTTTCCGTGATCTGAAAATTTCACCTCCAATAAAGGAATCACTTCGAAAAACCGGAAAGAACTCGCCAGATTCTACTTGACTTGGGCAGTAGGAGTTATCTCGGTATAGAGTTCATTTTATCATCCATTGTTTATATTTTTAGTATAGCTCAGAAAAGTCCTTATTCGGGCCGTGAGGTCCAAAACATTTGCTTCCCATCCAACGTAGCCCAGAAAACTTAAAAGGCTAGACAACACTATTTCAAACCAAACCATCCGATTATCCATTACCATGAGGTCTGCATTTCTCTCTTGACACAATCCCGGTGGAGAGAGCGCGCTTATAAAGAGAATTTGAAAATGTCAGTCAGGTTCACCATAGTTGAGCCAGAAAGGAAAGAAACCAGCTGAAGGAATAAGTTGAAAGGTAAAAAAATAACATGAAAAAGAAGAGAAGCAAAATTATTCTAGCGGAGCATAGTCACAAAACTGGCACAATTCCATGTACCACAACTATTAAAACAACGTGAACTTAAAAGAGCTTTCTGCGAATCTCGGATAAAAGTTCAGGAGCAGCAGCACAGCACTGGCTGAGTCAGTAGCAGCCAGGCAGTCTCTGAGACAAGAACTTCTTTCTTTTGCTTCTCCTCCAATTTCTCTCTTGGCCATGAGTTAAGCGAAATAGTAAACAATACAGGAATTAAACACGATTAGAATGAATGAATAAATAAATAAACGTCACCGGTCCAGATTCGTTATGCTAATGGAGGAAGGGACAGTGAATAAGTTGTCTATTCTGTGGATTCTGCAAACTAGGCGCGACAGGGAGAAATTAGTAATATTTCTTTCCTTTTTTTTCTTCTTATTCTATGGTTGGCAACGGTTCTCAGCGTTGTTTCTAATTTTTGTTTATCCTATTTTGCTTTTTCACCAGCAAGAAGATAACTAAACAAATCTTCCCATTCATTGGAATGGATCTGAAAAGAAAAGGTAATTGAAAATACTTCTGCTACTAAGCGATTCTGAGACAACTCTCACCTGAATTGTACGTTAAAGTGCCAAAGCTGTTCAACAAGGGATAATCATAATTGTTCCGGAAAAAAAAAGAACAAATAATGCGTGTAAACTTTCGATTTGGAAATCATCTATGGCCCACTTCCGACCGGGAGATACAAAGTATACGCTTCCTCGTTCCTATATTAAATTTGAATTAAATTCATAATGGGAGTTATACAAAATGCATAAAGGGAATGAAAACAAAAGTAGGCTTACATAGCTTTTATGATCGTTGATCAAAAACATGAATTTTTAAAGTGTGACAGAACAGTAGTTCTCAAATCGAGAATTACACGAGAACTTATCCACCGAGGAAACAAAATCAATGTCACAGTTACTTGTAAAATTTCCACCTTTACTTCTGCTTTTTTTCTAAAATATCCCACAGACCCCTGCTAAGCAACAACGGCTATAGAAATATTGCGTACAAATTTATTTTCGAAAAATGTATAATTGCATATTACACACTAGAACAGCGTTTCTTAACCCTTTTCTCCACTTCGCACCCCTTTGGATAATGCGTTTTTTATTTATGAAATTTAGTTTTTGCAATTAATTACATTAACCATCTATTAATCAATTTTTATTAATTTTTGTACAAATCATTTTTTTTTTTTTTGGCATGGTTGATAGTCAATTTTGGGTTTTTTAAGCATTAACTCTCTAAAAAAAATTTATTAAACAATTTCTCTCGGGATTTCGAAGTAAAAGATCCAATGAATTATTCCAAACTTATTGATTCCAGCCAAAACAGCAACAAACAATGTTTGACACTTGATTGAATTTTTTGACATTTTTTCCTAAGTAATGCTCACGATAGTATCCGAGATGAAGTGGCATCATGCTAATAACACGAGGTACGAATGTAAACAAACTGCACAATATTTTGAGTATTAATGATATTTTTTCCTCATTTAAAATGGAAAGCACGTTCCATCGCTAACTAAAAAAAAAACACTTTTGCAACGTGAATTTTGCGCAAAAAAAATTTCTGCAAATGAAATTTAAAAAATTCAGGTGTCAAAATTATCGGTATGATACATATTTTCTACAGAATTACAAAAAAATACAATTTTCCCCATATCAGCTCAACTTTCCGGAATAATCAATCAAAGCGTTATAATTTTTTTTCCATCTCACACCCGCGATTAAGAACATCCTGCACTAGAATATAATATTTTTTGGTTGGAAAAGAAAGCAATAACCCCCCTTCCAATTAGTTTCTGAGATTTTCCAAGTACTGAAATACAGTCCACAGACCCCCCCCCTTCCCCTACAACCACTTACGAACCTATTTAAAACCTTCGGGGGTTACACGGTCTACCTTTGATGAAAACTATGATTCTGAAATTATCGACTGATTTTCTATGACTTCCGTTTTGATTGGATTTGATCCCCAAACACCACATGAAACAGTAATGTCCGACCAGCGTGCCGTTTAAAATGAAAAAATACGTTTATTGTGCAAATACATAATCTGAGGAGGCCACAACAAGCTAATCTCCCAACAAGGTGGCTGGGGGGGGGGGGGGGAAGATGAAGCTGAGTAGTGTCACTTCAATTATAGACACTACTCCAACCTATATAACGCCCGTTGTGGTGAACGTATTTCATTGAAGCTATAAATTATTTGGACCACGGAGAAAAAGATACTGCGATAAAAATGCTCCACTTTTTCACCTGGTGGTTAATTGAACTCTTTTTTTTTTTTTTTTTTATTACATCTTTCTTTTCCCAAGGTTGGTATGTCTTATATACAGTCGAATACCGTTATAACGAACTCCAAGAGACCGGAGAAATCCCTTCGTTATAACGAAATTTCGTTATAAAGGAATTTCAGTTTGTTTGCATTGTTCCTATTTATACTTATTTGAGGGATTAGAAAAGTGTTCGTTAAAACGATATTTTCGCTATAACGGTATTCGTTAAAACGAGATTCGACTGTATATCAAGTTTCATCAAAATACTTCCATCATAGAACGGACGCGACGTACGTCTGAGTAGTGTCAGTATGACGAAAGACGTCACTTTCCCTTGTTAATACGACAGATACGGAAAACTGCCTGAGTGAGGAGTTGTCGGTGTTTCAGGAAAGAAAAATTCATCTTTGCCCTCACGGGTACACGAACCCGTCTCTGGTTTGCCGGACGAGTGCTCTACCAACTAAGCTATTAAGACAGAATTTCCCCTCCTTGGAGCGTACGCATATGCTGAATGGTTCCGTGCAAAGGACGGTGGAGACATTCTGCTAATAGCTGGCAGATATCTCCTCACTCAGCCAGTTTTCCGTATCTGTCGTATTAAGAAAGGAGAGTGACGTGTTTCGTCATATACCGCCATGTGGTGGCCCTGATGTCATCTGCGAGCTATTAGCAGAATGTTGCCACCGTCCATTGCACGGAGCCATTCAGCATATACATACGCTCCAAGGAGGGGAAATTCTATCGGTCTTCATAGCTTAGTTGGTAGAGCACTCGTATAGCAAACGAGAGACAAGGGTTTGTGTCCCCGTGAGGGCAGAGATGAATTTTCCTTTCCTGAAAAACATCATATCTCCTCACTCAGCCAGTTTTCCTTACCTGCCGTAGTGTCAGTATATTTACAACCACCCAGTATAACAACACACATTTTTTTTTTTCATCTGAAGCATTTCGAATATCTATATATTTCTAGGTGTGCCGCAGAATCTTATGACATAAAACGTTAAAAGTCAGTGTTTATATGGAGACAAAACTTTTTTATTTCGGAATTCCGAGAAATCGCTCTATTTTTCGCTATTATATTTGAGAAATTCTCCGAGTTTTCTGGAAGCGAGTCACGAGAAATTGCTCTACCGCTTGTTCTTTATGTAAGAGTTTTTCCTGTTTACTTTGGCTCAGTTAAAAAAAAAATGTTTTATTTATCTATTTACTTTTTCTTAGAGCTTTCTCAAAATTAGAAGAAGTCTGGCATCACCGAAGAAATTGTGCAGGGCAATTTTTCTTTCGGCTCAGTCAACGACCGTTCAAACTATAAACAAAAGCCACATCTTGAAGTCAAGTTTATTGAAATTACACAACAATCGATCGGCAATTAAGACGCTGATGCAATAGCTAAGTTTTCTTTGTGATGATAGTAAATCATGATGTAGTAAATTATGATAGTATTATGATGTATAGCAAGTTTTCTTTTTTGAATAACCTTATTTGTATCTTATATCAGCGGTTCTCAAACTGTCTCCCGCAGTTCCCTTGCCAACATGTGTCCGCGGCTCCCCAGAATAGTCTGCCACAGAAAGGCTAAGAAGATAGAAACAGGAACGCATAGATATAACCAAACACTTCGAAAAACACTGTCTTATATTCTTGAGCTATAAAAATCGAATACCTATCAAAATCGATGTTAAATTTTTTTCTAAATAATATTCAAAATGAAAATCTTCAAAATCCTTAACAGTCATTTTTCGCCGTTAAGCAGAGATTTTTCAAACACCGCTGCCAACAACCCCTACCTTCAGATGTAGATCTGAACAATCGTGTAGTGCAATGATAATAGTTCCTAAACAGTGCACCAGACAACAATAAACTCTCGCTTGAACAATTTCCAATGAAGTTATCTACGACTTCCGGAAAAACTATTTCGGTGCCGGCTGTTCGGAATAGGTGTGCTGACAGTTTCTTTCATTTCTATTCAATAGTGAAAATTTAAATGGCTTAATTTATTCATTTTTTTTTTTTTTTACACAAAGTGCGAGGATTTCGGTTTCACAAAGCCAGACATTCGTACGAATCTTGTATTGAAGCCAACGGTCCCACTAAATGAAGGTGCATACAGAAGTTAAACGAGCATAAAACAAATTTCCTTTGTTTTCTGAACACCCCCTTTCCCCTTATAGCTAAAGTCTAGAGACTAGGACTAATCTAGGAGTACAGTCCCTGAAAACCGGGTCAGGAATATATATATTGAATTACTTTGCATTCCTACACAACCACCACCAAATACACGCACACACATTGTCAAGAACTGAATTCAATTTCAATACATTTGTCAATATCTTCATGGTGATGATGGACAACGGTATAGACAACACCCATGAAAAAATTTACAACGTTTCGATACTGCAAAGCACCAGTAAAAAACCTATGTACATGTTTTAACCAGGCATTTTGTATCTATAACTCGCGAGCACAGTAGTGCTCACTGAACCACCTTAGAGTGCCCAATACGTACATTCCATTTCCTATTCCCACTCTCGGAGATCGACTCTTGAATTAAACATAACATTCAGGTTTCATTTCAGAATTAGCATTGTGCTTATCCGAGTTTGTAGATGTATCGGAGATTTTGATGGTTGGCTCCAATTGTCTAAAAAGACAATGAATTAAATGCGGGAAAGTGCAAAAGATTAAATTTGATCGAGTAGAAGAACGCTGACATTATCATTGAAAAACAACATACAAGACGCAGTAGAAAATTAAATGAATATGTAAAGACACTGTGTTCAATGAAAAACTTCAAGGTGGTCAAAGCTTTTGAATTCTATTTTCCAAGATCTCAAGCGTGTTCAAGTCTAGTATGAATTATTATTAGCGGGACTCTTTGTATACAGCAGATTTCTATAGATCCTTTATGTACCCGCGCCGAGCGGGTACCTAAACCAGAAAAATAAGTTCTCTAACCATTCGGCCATCAACTTGTGTGATGAGAAAGGAAAAAAATATGTCAAATTATAAAGTAAGAACGCCACTAAAGACAATAGCTGTCAATCTAAAATACAGAATGCCACTCAACAGGTTTTTTTTCCATCTTCCCCTTTCACATTTTCCAACTGCACCGTAAGCAATACACACTTGTGGGGGGGAAAAATTCTCTTGGCCAAACGATTAATTCCTCCTTTCTGTGAGAAAGATAAAGACTGCCAACTTACTTTCGGTATGGAGCTTTTCCCCTCCCACCAATATAATAAAAAAAGAAGTAAAACTCTCAGCAGCCTTGCCAAGAGCTACAATAACGGTGCCTATAGTTGAGAGACTTTCTGGGAGATAAGGTGCCATCCTCTGATCATTCGAAAATAACTTTTAAAGACGCTTGTGTGTTAATTTTTTTTTTTTATTATTATTTATTTAATGCTAACAGCGTACAAAGGCCAAGCACTTGGGAGAGAAGGGGAGGGAAAAAAAACAATATACTATATTTTTGAATATAGGTTCGTACTTAGGCCTTGGAAAAAATCTATTTTCGACAGAATCCACCTGCAAGTCTCTCCCGAGATCGATCAAGAGCTCCGAGCATGTTTTATTTATAAACACTTCCAGTTATGATCATGTTCTACTAGACGAGTTTGGGTAAATGAACGCTCTGTGGGAGAGAAAGGAAAGAAAATCCCGGCACTCGGAGTATTTGGAACCGGAACCATTTACATTTCTGGTACAATAATAACAGAGAAATCTTCATAGCATGGAACACCACTTTCTGTAGCAATTTCTTAAATTCTTTTTTATACCTCATATTTGTGTGTTTCATCTTAAAATGAATTTACCCGATAAATTACATAAAGAATTTTTTCAAATAGAATTTTAAGAAATCACAACAGACAAATTGCACAAAATGATTAATTTTAAATTAAATCACAAATTATTTTAAAAAAAATTTATGACCTTTTCTTTTCTTGAATTAAATTACAATGACATTAAATTACTTTCTGATTTAATTTCAACCTACAGGGTCCTAAAATTTGGGATTTGACAAATCCCAGGCGCCAGCTCGTCATGGCAACTAGAAAACTACAATGGAATATCGTTTTAACGAATACTGTTATAGCGAAAATCTCGTTTTAACGAACACTTTTCTAATCCTCTAAATAAGTTTACATAAGAACAATGGAAAAACCTGAAATTCCTTTATAACGAAGTGAATTATCGGGTCTCTCGCAGTTCGTTATAACGGGATGTGACTGTAGCAGTGGCTCCGAAAATTTTCTGCAAGTGATTACTAAATTACAGTAACAAGATTGAACAAAATTTTCTGATTTCATTGCAGTGTATGTGTCTGTCTTTCAACATAAGAAGAGACCATTAAGCAGAAAAATCGAAAAAAAATTATTTAAGACTTTTTCATGAGGAAAAATCATATTCGGCTCCTCGGAAACTACACTGGCGCCTAAATATTTTTTTTGATTTGTCAAGCCCTGCCCCAAACTTGATTATTTAACTTAAAAAATGTAATTAATAAGCATTTATAAAATGTAGGCTAGGTGATTACTTTTAAAGCTAAACTACTCAACAGTTTTTCACAAGTATATATTCTGGTTTGTGTGACACGCCTTTGACAGGGTTTTGCCTCTCAGAGTAATAATCATTTTTTATTTATTTTTCGGAAACATATATGTAATTAAGCTTTTAAAACGGTTATAATTATCAAAAAAAAGGTAAAGAAAGTTATCTAGTCATTAATGTTTTAGGAGGAAAAAGGCAATCATATAGATGAAGGAAACACATATTTTCTGGATTTAATGCCAAGATGAACTTGGAAAGAAAAGTCAGAATTGTGTCTCCAGTGGTGTAGATCGTAGCATGCTTGCCCGGAATACAAGAGGGCCTGGGTTTGAGTCCCCGGCAGAAACCAGTTGACTTTTCTTTCGGAATTCACTTCCGCAGTAAATCCAGAAAATATGTTTCCTTGGTATATTGGGCTCAGAAAAAGCCGTCCATCCATCTCCCTCAATCATACAAATGAATTATCACAAACTTGGACTTCATCCAAATTCAGAATTCCCAGACTTTTTACATTTGTAACCACCCCCCCCCCCCCAGAATGAAATAAGCATTTCGATGTTGCCAAAAAGTTAAAAAAAAAAGACAAACCTGATTCAAATGCAAGACCAATGTACCTTTGTGTATGTTTGAGAATCAGATTATCATTTTGAATATCTCATGAATCCTTTCTCTATTTTAAATCACACAATTTCAGTGCCCTAAGCTGCAGTGACATTATTTGGGAATCACTGTCCTAATTACTTCTGTTGATATATTTGTCCACCCAAAATATCTCTCATTTAAATTTAGTAATCACATACTTCAATCATGTGACCAAATATTTCCCAAGCACTGACCATAACCATTTGTAATGATAAAATAATTGTTCACTGGTAAAAACCCATAAATAATTACAACTCAAATTAATTTGAACAGGGAAAATTAATACTAAATGTAGAACTTCTCAGCAATGGATGACCAAGGGACCAAAAATTTTGTATGCTAATGCATGGCCGTAACTAGAATTTTTGTTATCCCTACAACTATAAAATTTGATGATTTTTTATAATCACCTAAAATTGCTGACCAGTGCAGTTGCCCCCCCCCCCTCCTCTTAGGTCCAGCACCGTGCTAATGAGGAGCGTCTGTTAATAAAATAGTAAAATACATTGAGTACCATGGCCGCAATTCAAAAAAATGTCTGCTAATGGGAGTACCCATTGTAGGAGGTTCCACCGTAGAATGATAGGCTTTCTTGTGTTACTCATGAAAGGACAGTAAAAATGAATGTTGATCAAGAAACATAGTTTTTAAATATTCTTTTACTATTCTCAAATTGTTGGGCAATTTTATAAAGCAGTCCATTCGAGAGAAAAATTTTTTTTTTTTTTCACTTTTACAGTAAATTTATTAATAGTGGAAATGTTCCCTTTTTGAAAATAAGATCAACTTTTACAGAAAATTTACAATTTTCAATTGTAATTCATAACTTTTAAATCTTTTCAGCGTATGGGCTTATAACTGCAAGCCACCTCGTTGGGCATTTTGCCTGTTGTGGCCTTGTATTTGTATAATCAACAAATTAAATTGGTTTTCATAATTGAAATGCAAAACATCAAAATGTGCTATTTTTTAGATAGAAGCCTAGAGAAGAATTTGTCTGATTCTAAATACAACCAATGGATTTCATGCAAATCGGAAAAGGGAAAGTAATTTTGGAGGAAAGGAATTAGAAATTTTTAAGTGTATTTTTTTCAATCATCATTCACCAGACAAAGAAATCTACATACATAAAACTGATTTTCTGTATGTGTGTGTCTGTTTTCTATACAAATCTATAATTTTAAATCTATCATCGCCAAATTTTGTGTACATATACCAAATGGGACTTGACTTGAACGATAGGCTACTAAAAAGTTTGTCAGAGATGGGCAAATGCATGAAATGGGTAAAAACTGTTGAGCAACAAGGATTCACAACTCGACAATAACTTTTGGAATGTTTACTTTGGTTACTGTGGTTCTCAAATAATGCATTTCAGACATGCATATGCCTTTACAATGGTTTGTCACTTATTTAATTCTGCCAATAATTAAAGAAAACCCGGGCAATGCTGGGTATTATAGCTAGTAATTAATCATATTCATTTAAAATGTACATTTATTGACAAGTTCAACAAAAAAAAAAAAAAATCACCATGATGTATGGGTATTTCGGAAACGTCTTAAGAAATATTTTTATTTTAAATCTTTTACCACTAGTAAACTGGGCTTGAAAAATTCCAGGTGGCCATGAGGCCTGCCCAGAAAAACCCGGACAGGTATTTCTATAGGCCCACCTACAAAAACCTGTCAGGTTTTTGCTCAAAAGTGGGCATTTGCTAAAATCACTTGTTAGCATATAAAATCCCACTTACATTTATCATTAGCAAAACAACTTTACCTTTTAATTTTAAGTCTTAGTTATTTTTTAAAATAGAAATTAATGTTATATAGCTTAATGTGATTTCTTTGCACGGAAGAATAAATTGTCACTGTATACAAAGTACAGGCCCACCTACATTGATAGAAAATGGGTTTTGCTAGAAAGTGGGTTTAGCTGAAAATCGTATGTTAGCGCACAAATCTCACTTATTTATAGTCTTTAGCAAAACGACAAAACCTTTTTTAGCCTTAATTTTTTTATAACCTATATAGAAATTAATTGAAAATCCTATGAGCCTATTCACATAATAATCATCCGCATCACCTTGTTGGATAAGCTCAGAATGATTGCCTCAGAAATCAATGTTAAAAGTGCATATTTCACAGTGGAAATATAGGAATTTGGAGTTTTACCCCACATCATTAATTTTAAAAACTGAATTCTTTGTTTTCAAATTCTTGAATATACATGGAGATAAGCTGAAAAAATTATTTCTAAAAATATATGCTCTGGACCTACTTATGAGTTGAATAGCCATGCAATAACATTGATCTCAACTTTATCTTTCACCAAGTATGAAAATAAAAAACATTATGTTTTTATTACTTTTTAATATTTAACTATCGATCCCTGTTGTGATTCATAAGAGATTCTAATTGATATTCATAAGATTTTAAAAAATTCATAGCTAGCCTATAAATTACATTGAAGAAATTTTGCATCTTTAATTGAAGCATTTTTTTGACTCAAAAGCAGAGATGGGTAGGAGATCAATACTACCCTGGAATTTAAAAAAGCTTTTGCAATATCGATTGTGAAAAAAGAATTTGTTCAATTCTACATTTCATACATCCCCCCCCCCCAAAATTAATAGAATGAGCATCTGAGGGAGTTGGCATCAGTATGGTTTGTATTTCCCTCAAGCCTTTTGCTTAAGAAACATGTCATGTTACACGAAAAGCCTATGTGATATAACAACTGATGTAACAATAATCACCTATACAACAATATTACTCCCGGATTCTGGTGCACTTTTGAGTCTTAATATATTCCATCTGTAACAGTATATAAGTTCCACCGGTCCCTTTACTATTTTTTTTCACTGCATTTTATGCCAATTGAATACAATTTCTTTGCATGAGGGAAGCAAATTTTATTCTTTAACATATACAGTCGATTCCACTTATAATGTTCCCATTTAGAGAACATTTTCCTGCTTAATATAACTTATTTTCATGTTCCCATGACTCCAACAAATTCTCATTAACACTTCCAGTTTATAGCATTTTCCTAATTATGTGTTTTTCACAATTGTTTTTTTAAAAATTTTATAAGTGGTATCCACTGTATAAAGTACAAGCCCACCCACAAAAACGCACTGGGTTTTTTAGCTAAAAATTGTTTGTTAGACTGCAAACTCCCCCCCACCATAGTCTTTAGCAAAACAATCTTTCTAAAGAAATTAGTAAATAAATTACTGGCTGAATACAAAGATTTTTTGGCATGAGAGAAGAGACAATGTTGCCATAATATATGCAAAGTACAGAAAAGTTCAGAAACGTTGTAAACAAATGAAGATTTGGCATTATAAAAGTAGCTCAATCTCACTAATACTTATTTGATATCAAAATTTACTTAGCATGATATTAAAATATTAATTACAAAGTATATACATCTAATTATATGTATACAAACTAGTTTTATATTTATTATTTGATATGTACATTGACATGTAACATTGCAAACAGCATATTCACAAAAACCCGGGTTTTTTTGCCAACCCTATTGGCAACGCACCCAAAAGCAACCTGAATGGCATATTCAGTCAGTCTTGCTTAAATGAAAAACAAAATCCACAATTCCAGCACACAATATCTAATCAAGTGGGGAAACCCATGAATTGCTATTTTATACCATTAATATAAATTGATAGTTAATGAAAAACCAGTAGTGTAATTTTGCAACAAAAAAATTAAGTTCACATCAAGAAGAAATGAAAATATAAATCTAAAATTATTTCGCCACTGTTTATAAAAAAACCCCAATCTCTCTCTCTCTCTCTCCCCCCCCCCCCCACACACACACACCATGTTTTCATATTGAAGAATAGTTGTATGAGCTCATTTTTTCAATGTTACTTGTCATCTGAAGGTATTCAGATTGGATGTATGAAAGGAGGAGGGTAGTCACTCTCACACACACTGCAAATTAAAATATATAGGCTGTAACTTTTATTTCCTTATTTATTTGCACATAGAAACAATGTCACACGATCTTCGTTTTGCTTATTTATCATCTTTAAGAATTAAAATGAGAAAAATTTCTTCAAAATTAAATTAACTTTCTCTTTTTTTTCAGCAACAGTCCCCTTTTAAATAATGTTTGAAAATGCCCTCTGGGTTGTGCTCAATGAGAACTGGATTCCCTGTTTTCTGAACACAAATTTATCACAACGTTATTGTCCACTGAACTGATTCTCCAATGTCCATGTAATCAGTTTCCATATACAATGTCTCAAACATTCTATTATTCCTTTGCTTACATCTAAATAAACATCCCTTCAACTTTAAAAAAAGAAAACTTTTTTGAAAACTTTTCGCAATTTCCTCTACTTTTTAACACGATCACGGAACCTTTGATACGCTTTAATCATAAAATCATTCCAGTTCAACTTGATCTAGACATTGCCAAAGCTACGTTTTTTTCCATTCTCTTTCTGAGTTTCTATTTCTTTAGATATTCTTCCAGTTTACCAGAATTTTTTTTTTAATGATTGACATGAGAAATATTTTCCACTCGTTTACAATATTTCAGTTTACCTTTTTCTGTTTTTATTACATATAACATAAAAGTGGCCAATGCCTTTATGACATTATTCAGTGGAATTATTATTTGACCTGGCAGTTAGGAATATGGACCGGAAATTCCTTGGAATATGGACTAGGTCGCCATTTCGGTTAGTAAGTCAGTCATTACTCTAATGAACAGGGAACTTTAATATTGCCTCTATGGGATCAATATCAGTTCCAGTAGGTTTCATTACTAAAAGTTTGTATGTGTGATATTCATTTATCCATTACCCAAATAAGCAGGGCGAACTGTAGTTAACCCTAGAATATTAACTCTACGTGTCAGAGGCATAGAGGCAGTTAACATGCAGTCTTTATCAGCCGCCGCTGTGAGGTTGTGTGGGCATCGTGCTGGACTCTCGTCCCGAGGATCCAGGTTCGAACCCTGTTGACGGCACAGTGGTGGTCGGCTGAAGTTGGTTTTCTGCGGTTTTCCAGCTTCAAGGCACGACTGTGAGCCGATCTCCCATTTGAAAATGTCTCTCTGCAGAGAGCAGGCAGGCCTACAACACGGTACTCACTAAACATGAAAATTCAAGCATTTCCATCCTTGCTTCAGAAAATGGAAGCCAGATGGCAGCATGAACACGAAACAAGCGCAACTCAACAACATAAATATGTTAGGGCCAAGCATACACTCAGAACACGCATTCCGGCATGTGTCGATTCGTTAGAAATTCCGAAAAGGAATGTGTACGAGGTACATGTTCGGTTAAGTAGTAGTCTTCATCAGCTTTTTTTTAGTCAGTATTCTAAGGTTAAGGAGATCTTGCGCTTTACCATCAAAAATGTTTCCACAATGAGCAGCTTTGTTCTACAAAAATCTCCAAGTTGACTGAAAATGTTTCCACAATAATATTTTCCTACATAAACTGTTCTGTGGAGTATGCCACAGTTTTCAGTCCTGAAGCAGAATGTTTTGCATTGTTCTGTAATGAGCCCCTGGCTGACTGGAAATGTTCTACAGTAAAAATTTCGGTGATAGTGTCTTCCGCACCCTTCTTAAAATTCTTCCACATTGTTCTGTGATGTACGTCACAGGTTTCTGTATATGATGCTTTGTGGTTTTCATCATATTCTGATCCGAGGCATTAACACTTTTTTCCTCAAAGAAAACTATGACCTGCAGTTTTGTGTTCAAATCCATGACTTGGCTCTAATGACCATCTTTAAGCTAAATGAAATGCTAAAAAAATGGTATCTCTTAAATTGTGAATAATAATTCAGTGTCCCTCCCCTATTTTACTCCCGAACTAGCTTAAATGGAAATTATCAACATTTTTCTAACAAAAGTCATCGCTTTCATCATAAATGAAATGCTAAACAAGATTTTTCTAAATTTTCGATAGCAAAATCTGCTTCCATCTAAACCCAATCCCTTACATACAGAACCAGTTCAGATAGAATAATAAGTTCATCATCGTTTTTCCAAGAAGTAAAAGAATTCCCTAACAAAAAAAGGGGATCAGTATGACTTAATTTTTTCCCCATTCAAAGGTTTTTTTCTGAAAATAGACCAAATATGCCTTCTGTTTCCGCATTAGGCAGTTTCCATTTTAAAGAGATTTTCCATAAAAGTATTAATTATTCACTAGATCATAGTTTCCCAAACTTTTTGTTCCAACGCCTCCTTCTGCAGAAATATTTCTCTCATCACCCCCCCCCCCGACTCAAGCGAACCCATAAGATTCTATGTGTTATCCTTGTAGTTTCTATCGCCCCCCTGCCTGGACCATTCCATTGCCTACTTTCGGAAACACTGCATTAGACTATTTCTCTGCTCTGTTCAAGACAGGTTTCTGTCTCATACAGTGTCCATCTTAGACAGGTTTTGCTGTATTTTATCACACATTTGTTATGTTCATAGTCCTATTACAGCATTCGAAATCATTGGTGGTCCTCTGGTCCAACGCGAATGATTAAACAATTGGACCACAGAGAAAAAAATTGTGGCGGTCTGCGGGACCAGTAGTGGAAACTTTTGTCTCACCTCCTTCCACAATGATACATCAATCACGAAAGAATCTCCTATGTGAGAATCACAGATACAGCGAATGATTTACTGCAGTTCTAATTGATTTTTATGGCATTTTGCACCCTTTGGTGGTATATCTCACACACATTCTTCTAAGTAATACATGTAATATATTTAAAGTAATACTTGTAATATATGAATAACACTTGCAATATATTTAGGAGAAAATGAATTATTATTCAGAGCATCGTTTAGTGGACCAGTGGGTTCTTGCATTCACTGGTCGGTGGCCAGTGACTTTTATTATTTTAATTCTAATGCTGTAATATTGTTAATTTTGTGATGAAATTATTCTAAAGATGATTAAAGGGATAGTACTATAGCTTTCTTGGTTTCAAGCTCAAAAACATTCATGATATTACAGAAATAACAATAATGTCCCTCTTATGCCAGAAACATGAATGCATCATGAATGTGTCACTTTTTGGGTTTATCGACTAGTTGGATCTCTTATCAGGTCAGTAGCCAAAAATTTCATTCGAAGAGGGACCAGACCCTTAAAGTCTCCCCTTCCTGCTATGCCTTGAAGTTTTGCCTGAAATGCAAATGTTTAACTCCCTATTGGAAAGCATGTTACAAAGCATTTTGGGTAAATTACACTCATAGAGTAACATCATGGTAGAGTAAACATCAAACGCAAACGTCATTCCCAGAGTTTTGAAAATTTGTACATTCATGCTTCTAGCATATGGGGGGGGGGGGGACGATAGTGTACCACAATTTTTATTAGAATTTATTGCAGAAGGACCCCTAAAGCAGAATATGCCATAAACTGTGATGCAAATTGCAGAACAATCTCAAAGAATTTTAAGGGAAGCATAGGAAACACTATTGAGGAAAATTTTACTGCAGAACATTTCAAATCGGCTGAGGGCTCAATGGAGAACATTCTCCTTTGAGGCAGTCAAAAAAAGCCTTATTTTTGGACCTTTTCCTTCGGGTAGAAAAATGTTTTGGCGCCTAAAAATTTGTGTATGTGAGTGTGTATCTAGTCTTGGGCACAAGTTTTTAGTGATGTTATCTGGTTAGGGATGTCGTTATCTGGGTCTGATTTTTCATTCGAATCCATATACTCTTATATATGTGGAATTTTTTGTTGAAAAATTTGTTCCTCAATTGTGGGGACAGCTTATTGACACGGGTCAGTTTTTAATGAGAAAATATCTATCCCAACTTTAGCAAATCATATAACTACATTTCCTAAGCAGGGCTAGCTCAAAGCTCTGCACTGTCATTGAACTGCTTCACACAGCATCACTAATCAGTATAGTGGTTTTCGTAGCTATGTTCAAACCCCATAGAACCGATGATGTTGAAACTAAAGCAAAAACATGGTTTGCTTTGATCCCCGATTGGACTAATGTCAATTTTACAATCTGTAAATGTGAGCATCACCAAGTCTTTTAACGATTATTTGAGGAGTTTATGGACCGAATGGATGAGTTCTGAAGAAAAACAACAAAAAGCAGTGCTTTAAAGAAACCTGACAATGGCCTAGTGTGCCAGTGGGTTCACGAGGCATGGAACAATTGTGTTTCTACCGAAATTACCATCAAATCCTTTAAAAAAGTGTTGTATTAGTAACGCGATGGACAGAACCGAGGACGACATCTTTGAAAGCGATGGATGGGGATGACAGCACAATCAAAGATGAAAACAAAGGTGCTACACCATATTGATGCCTTGGTTTTTTTTTTTAAAAGTAGAGCTTGGGGAATCAGAAGAAATAGATTAGAAGTTTAAATCATTTTTCATTCTAACTTTTATTGCATGGAAATATACAAATTCTTTTTCCCTTAAACTGCGCTGGTTTTTAGAGGTCGGCTCATACATGAGTATATACGGCACTAATATTAAGTTAGTTGTATGCATTTGTTATTAAATTAGAATCAAACTTTCAAATCTCTTCGCAGACCGTTGGTCAAAAAACACTGGTGTAGATCAAAATATATTAGGAAGTTTCACAGCATACATCGATTATTGTTGATTGAATCCTCTGATTACATCAATTTGTAGTTTACTTCACTCTTGTTCAAATAAAAACAGAGTAAACATTTTTAACAGCCGAAAGATATTTATGGTTCATCCCGATTAAAACATTGAATTTTTTTTTTTTTTTAAACAGATGTAAATTGGTTCTGTTTGCACATTTTTCATTTTACCCCACTTCCCGCCCAAGAAGACAAGCGTCAGCTGTTTCATCCACTACTGGGAGGGTGTGAAATGGAAGCACCAGCCATATAAACGACAATGTTGCTATCCTATTACATCGTGATTGGTTATACTGAAAATCAATGAGATTGGTACATTCTAGATCGGATAAATTCAATTCCAAATTCTATCATATACAAGACAAGATTATTGAGCAATTATCTACATATAAGGATAATGATACGATCACAGACTGATTAACTGTGGACGATGTTACGATCACAATATTTATTCTTCCTCTCATTGCGTATATATGAAATATTATTGTTTGTTATTTTCACATAAAGCAATGAACTTCCGTATACACCCATCCTCCCGAGAACGTTTTGATATCTCTCTAAGATGGTAAGCAGGATGTGTACGGTCCTTCAATGTCCAATTTCAGCCCACCAGTATCAATGGCAGTCGGCTAAAGTTGGTTTTCTGAGATTCCCAACTTTGAGGCATGAGTGCGAGCTGATCTCCCCCATTGCAAAGTCTCACCACAGAGAGTTACCATGCCTACAAATGGTAAAATATTCAATCACCACACTTCATTTCTGAAATATTGATGGCAGCAGTGAAAAACCAGACAACACTATATAGGTACTCTGACTCTGTTAGGTATACACCACACACTCACACTTCCGGCACAACTCACTAGCTAGTAAGTTGCCCATGGCGATAGACATGAGTTGTGCTCTGGTTGAAAGAAAGAAATATTTTTTATTGAAACAATACATCCACCCAGCAATTCACAATTAACCCTAAAATAAAAACTGCATGTTACCTATATTACCTACTACGTTTCGGAGACGTTGAGTTAGTATTCTAGGGTTAATTAGAGTAGAGTTTTGTCTATGTGTGATGCAAGTCTGCATCACAATGACCCAGGTTTGAAGCCCAGCGTCACCACAGTGGTGCTCAGCTGAAGTTGATTTTCTGTGTGTGGTTCCCAACTTCAAAATGTGAATGGGAGATCACCCCTCCCCAACGGTAAAATTATTCAATCATTACTCATCACTCAGTTAGAAAAACTGATGGCATAACTACACATAACAAGCATTACACAGAAACAAACTTCACGTTAGGTTCATAACACATACAAACACAGCCTCAAGCACAGTGCCAGATCTTCTTCTACCTATATCTCTTCATAGAGACACAGCAGTGGGCCATGATCAGTGTGATGAAAAAAAATGTTTTTCGACCATGTACTTACTGTGTATCAGGGTTTAAGCTATGGTTGCATTTTTTGCAAAATGCAAAAGAAAATCGTAGAATGTGAAAGAAGTAATAGCACTTTCGCAAAAATGCATACAGGAGGTACGAAACGAGTAGACATCCAACCATCAATCATTATATTAGCATTGTAGCATTTTGCTAAAGGTTCCCCCCCCCCCATTTTCGCTTTTCTGTGAAAGTAATTTTTTATCCAGCTTAAACCCTGCTGTGATATCCGTATACATGTTATGGTAAAAGTCCAAAGACTGGTAAAACGAGAGTTGGTAAAAGCCTGAAATATATAGCCCTATACTTTCATTTTGAACTTTTACCAGGTATACTCAATGATAAATAGTACTTATCATTAAGTATAATTGTTTAGCATAAAGAACTAATGAGTTAAAGGTGGTTGGTTAATTTGATAGTTAATTAATTATCTTTCAGTGGCAGGAACGAAACACATTTTTAATAAGTTCATAATGTGTTAATCGCTTCATTGAAAACACGCTTTGACTTGATAAAAGTCTGAAACAAAAATGTTTATAAACGTATTTTGAGCTTCCTGGTAAAACATAGGTCTTACCAGTAAAACCTAGGTTTTCCCCCAGTCTTCGAGTTTTCACCATAACCTATACACAGGACACCACGGAGGGTTAAATTGATTTACTAATGGCCATATAATCAGCTTCTCAAGTAAATCTATACACAATAATAACGAGGGACTTGGAAAATATCTCAACTGAAACACCACTTTCTTTTCACATTAATACAAATTGCACCTTCTATACAACGACGCTCAAGAGCCTGTGTGGAAAGTACCTTTATAACGGAATTGATCGTTATATACGGATTATACGCAGTACGGGAAGTACGCCGGGTCCGGTGAGTAATATCGTTATACACACACGCGATTACCGTTTCCATTGGAGCTTTAATGTTTTGTTAAAGGAAGGGGATTAGCGAAAAAATATCGGCTAGTACACATTAGTTAGGGGGAAAAAAATTATCAAATATAATTATAATAATTATACATAATAAATAATCCAGTATATAACAAATTTGATTGTTTGAATGAGAAAAGTAAAATAAAAAAACAATTTTTTTCCCCCTCTCTTTAAAGTAAAAAAAAAACAACTAATTTCTTACCGGCATCGTAAACAAAAACGCATGGATCGACCCCCGATTGTACGTCACTTTAAAGTCCACTCCATTATCGAAACACAACAAACAATGCCAGAGAAAGAGAAAGCCAACAATATAAAGTCAACAATAATCTCCGGTGGGACAGCAATTAAAATTTAAAAAAAGAAAAAAAGGAAAAAGAAAGCTCAACAGAGAATACTACTACATACAACACAGAGAGAGAAACCACTGACCCACTTCTACGACCATTGAAGAAAAAATTAACAATTGCTCGTCTTCTTCTTCTTCCTCACTTCTCTCTCTGTCTCTCGGCAACACTGGGTATAGGAACGAGCCGTTTCTGTAGCGTGTGCGATCCAGCGACTGACGAATCAGAAGCTGGATATTGAAGAACGGTTTCTTTCTGGTGAATATGAGCTGTAGAATGATTGGACAATTTTACAACAATCTGATCTCTATATTATTGGCATAATTGAGATTTTTCAAAAGAAAAACATATTTGCAAACAGTTAAATATGAATATAACGGATGTCAGATCACCTGATTTTTAGTTGTTAGAAAGAAATATTGATTTTCAAACTACAGCCTAAAGCAGGACTGCGCTATATATGACTGACCATATGTACCATATTTTACGGGACATATTCCTAATTTTTCCGTGTTTTTGGCGCTCCCGTATGCGTACTCAGGCACAAGGATGGGATTGATTGGGCTCCAGCGCTGGGGCCGGGACGATTCTCGTTATTTTTTAGTTTTTTTTCACGCTATTAATTAATTATGGAGAGACATGAAAAGTCTGGCTTTCGGGCCTGCCAAAGTCTGGGGGAGGAGACCTTGCATATGTGAGTTCATGCCCCGTCCCCTCTCCTGTAGCAGAACCCCTAGGCAGTGCCATCTTAAGGCATGGGTCTACCCGGGCTGGGGCTTCAAGAGAAAGGGGGCTTGACAAAAATGAGATCTGGTTGAAATTTGAAATTTTCAAGAATTTGCCTGGTAGGGCCTCAGAAAAATCACTTTTAGCCCGGTTGTCCATGATGCTCTTAAGACAGCCCTGCTCCTAGGCTGCGATCTTTAGTAGGCACCCAGGTTAGACTTTTCATGGGCCCTTATATAATGAATTTATAGGGTGAAAAACAATAAGCATTCTCTCGGATGCCGGTCAACCCCACCCTTAGGGCCGAATTGGCCATTAAGCAAAATAAGCACGTGCTTAGGGCATCCTGATAAAAAGGGCACCACAAAAAATGATCAAATTGTACATATATTTTTTTAAATGCATATTTTTCCCCCAGGATCCACCATCCGGTAAAAAAAATACTGAAATTTTGGGAGCATTTTATTGTATAGTTGAAGATCTTTATCAAAAAGTTGACAGGACCCCTCAACCAAGGGAGTAGGGACAACACCACACTAAATATATTGTATTTCACGCACACTAAATATAAATATTTATAGTTTAGTGTTAGTAGGGGGTGCTCCTGGCGCTGGACCTACTGAGGGCGCTGATTTCATTCTTTTTCCGTTAAAAATTACGGGAAAGGGGTGCCAAAATGGATGCAGCCGCCCCCCCCCCCCCCCCCGCAAGCGACAGAGTGAATTTTCATTTTTAGTTGCGGCACTGAGGGTGCCAGAAAAACAGAAAAACAAAGTTGAATGTGAGCAAGTACGTTAATGCTCAGTTTTTGGATGGAGATTTCACTCAATTTCCATGATTTGAGCCCAGAGTCGTCTCAACACCATCATAGGCCCCCGGGCCAAACAAATTTTTCTGAGAGTCCCCTCCCCTTTCTTTCCACAACCTCATGGTCACTCACATGCACGAAAACTGTCTTGGTCAGTCACATGCTCGAAAACTGTCTTGGTCACTCACATGCTGGAAAACTGTCTTGGTCACTCACATGCTTGCTCATTATTTTGGTCGCAAACACTCTAGGTCACTCTTTCAGCCATTCACTGACCTTGCTCTCTCTTGGTCTTTACTGTTTTGGTTACTTATGCTTGCAAATCCTCTAGGTAACTCGTTTGGCCACTCACTGACCTAAATCCTTGCTGTTTAGTATGGTTTGGCCACCTGTAATAAAAGTTTGCCACCCTTTTCCCAATTTGCTAATTTTCTTGACCACACTTTAGTGAAAATTTTCAGCCCCTCGGAACTTTCCGCCCTGGGTATACTTATAGCCCACTAAGCCCCGAGCTTAAAATTTTTGGGCCTAAATAAATATAAATTAACACACAAAAAAAAGTGTTTGTGATCCTAATTTTCCGCCTCTTGGAACTTGCCACATAGGGCTATAGCCCGCTGGTGACAGCAACAATGTTATTCAACAAATATATATCTTACAATGCTAACTGTAGTATTGAAACGTCTGTTGAAGATCATTCGAATTGCAGATTTCACTCCGGTAAGACGCGTGCGGTCTGGCCTCCAAGGAAAGGCTTCTCTCTTTGAGGTCTAACTTAGACTGAAGTAAGTATAACAGTTTCTTGGGCTTGCTTGTGGGGATTGACATGGTTAGAGAGCTTTGGAGGGATGTCCCAATGTTTTCGTTTGACATTTTTGTGGCTCGTTGTCCTCCCTTTTAGATGGGACTCAGCTCTGTGGATCAGCGCGGTACCGAGTTTCTTGACCTCCTGGCTGGTTGAGTCGAGAACCCTTTGTGTTCTCGAATATCTCTCGCATCATTGGAGGTCAGTTGCTCAGCCACTTACACTTAACAGCGTCGTGGCAATGGTAACACGGACTAGTGTCTTCTAGTCACTGTGCCAGGTGGTGCCGGGTTTTGAGGTGGTGGGTTTACTGATCCCAGAGCTGAGAGATCAAAATCATTTAATTCAAAACTATACGCAAATTCACATATTCAAAATACGGGATCCCGTAGCCGAGGCAGATTACACATCCGCTAAATGTACCGGATGACTTTTGATACTGTTTAGACCAGTGGTTATCAACGTTTGGAAGCCCTCGACCCGGTTGATTTTGTCTTGTGAGTGGAAAGCCCGGTCATACACATGACTGATGGAGATATAAACGGGAAAAAATAAAATGGTGAACCACTCATGCCCGGTTTAACTGATGCCGGGACCTGGCGCTAGAGCAACACTGGTTTAGATGGCCCTGTATGCAGTGCCGTCTTAAGGCATGGGCCCACCCGGACACGGCCCGGGGGCCTCACAAAAATGAGATCTGGTTGAAATTTTCAAGAATTTGCCTGGTGGAGTCTGAGAAATATCACTCGGCCCGGGGGCCCCATGATGCTCTTAAGACGGCCCTGCCTGTATGCAGTGTGTCCTGTAAGTCCTCATTCGGCCTTTATCCCAGGAATTCTTAACCTATGGGTAGCGACCAAACGGGGGGCTTTCGAGATGGATCGTTCAAATCCACATGTAGCCAGTGATTCTTGAGCTATGGGTCACGATCCGAATTTAATTCGCAGGGGCTTCCGAGATGGGTCGTACAAATCCACTTGCAGCCAGGCATTCTTGAGCTATGGGTCACGATCCGAATTTGATTCGCAGGGGTTTCCGAGATGGGTCGTACAAATCCATTTGCAGCCAGGGGTTCTTAAGCTATGGGTCACGATCCGAATTTGATTTGCAGGGGCTTCCGAGATGGGTCGTTCAAATCCACATGTAGCCAGTGATTCTTGAGCTATGGGTCACGATCCGAATTTGATTCGCAGGGGCTTCCGAGATGGGTCGTACAAATCCACTTGCAGCCAGACATTCTTCAGCTATGGGTCACGATCCGAATTTGATTCGCAGGGATTTCGAGATGGATCGTACAAATCCACTTGTAACCAGGGATTTTCGAGCTATGGGTCACGGCCCAAACTTGACTCGCAGGTGCTTCCTAAATGAGTCGTACAACTTCACTTATTGGGTTACTGGCTTCACTAATTTCGAAAAACAAACAGTCCCATAGTTCGTGAAGTTGATCTTGTTTTTGAGTCACGCCTGAAAAAGGTTAAGAACCCCCCCCCCCCCGCTTTATCTCATCAACCATTGGCTGTACAGGAATGGTCCAAATTTAAAAATGCTTAAAATGTGTTCAAAAATCACCCTGTACTACTTTTGAGTGAAAATACAGTGTGTCGTTCTGTAATAAAAATCTAAATTTTTATATGGACTCTGTCCTAAAACACCCAATTAGAGAGAAAGTTGTTGCCTTTTCTCTACTGAAGCTAAAAAATCATCACGTTACTAAGTGGAATATTCGCCTAGATATTTGAATTCAAAAAATCAACAAACGGGCTGTTAGTTGAATACACTCGTGAAGCTGGTCATCAAGCCTATCTATTTAAATGCTTACTCTCGAAAATTTTAATCTGATTTTATTTTCACGAGGCCCGCGATGTCGTCTTAAGACGTGGGCCAACCAGGGCCGTCTTAAGAGCATCGTGTGTGTGTGTGGACCTCAGGTCAAGTGATTTTTCCGAGTTCCTACATGGCGAAATCTCACGAATTTAGATCAGTTCTTATTTTTCGAGGCCCTCCTGGCACGGTGCCCGGGTAGACCCATGTGTTAAGATGGCACTGGGAGCAACCTGAACATGGGTGCTGGGGGGGGGGGGTCCGGAAAGTGCATAAATAGAAGGAACTTGTTCTTATTAAATGCAGCATTATGATTTAATAATTTAGGGAATAAGTAAGCGTGTGAATTGGTTGGCAGACACTTTCAGCTAGATAGTTGCCCCAAAAAATCACTTCACCTGGAGGGGGATCTCTGCACTTGAGACGTCTGGGCCGTGACAGTGCCGTCTTAAGGCATGGGTGCACCTTAGCACGGCCCGGGGGCCTCATAAAAGGGAGATTTGGTGGAAATTTTCGAGAATTTGCCTGGTAGGGCCTCAAAAATATCACTTGGCCCGGGGGACCTATGTTGCTGTTAAGACGGCCCTGGGCCGTGATCGGGTTGGCCGTTGCGTTAAGACGAAAAAGGGTTTCCTCCGTAACAAATCTGAAGTACCAGCGCTCAATTTAAATTCTTATATGTTGCATGGCCTACAGAAGGGTGAGGCGGTCAGGGCTCCAGCTTGGAGGGGAGTCTTACAGATTTTTTTTTTTTCGCACTATAAAAAATAAGAAAATCTGTCATTTGTGCCTGTGAGAGATCACAACCAATTGGACCCCGCTATAGAATGCGGAACGGGGGGGGGGGGGGACTTGGTTATATAAAAAAAAATTTTTACATCAGTGCCGTCTTAAGGAATGGGCCCCACCCGGGGACGGCACGGAGGCCTCATGAGATAAGGGGGCTTCACAAAAATGAGATTTGGTTGAAATTTTCAAGAATTTCCCGGGTAGGGCCTCAAAAAAATCACTTGGCCCGGGGGGCCCATGATGCTCTTAAGACGGCACTGACTTACGGGGCACTCCAATCCTCCTGTATTTTCATCCTTGCAATCAACTATTTATTATGTAAATTGACATGATCGGGAACACTTAAACAACCCCTAATGTTAGCTCGTGAAGTGTAAGCATGGGAGGCTCTAGCTCAGTGGTTCTCAACCGGGGGCCATATGGCCCCCTAGTGGTACTTAGATATTTCAAGGGGGCCACGGAAGAAAATGGAGAAATGGGTCATGACAGGTGATTTGGAGGGCTGCAGAGAGCTGAGAAGAAAAATTATGGTGTGAAGAAATAAAGTTTTTATATCAATCATTATACACTTACAGAATTTAACAAAACCACACATAAAACCAGGGCCGTCTTAGGGCATGCACCTATCCGGGGCCTCACCACCTACATTTCAGAGCAGGTTGCCTAGGATGGGGTTTTTCACAGGCCTCCGGCTACATTTTTCACGGACCCCTCCTCCATATTAAATTTATAGTGTGAAAAACGAAAAAATGATGCAAGCCATATTAGACCCCGGGCTGCAGCTCTGTCACTCCCACTCTTGTGAGGGGACATGCCCGGGGGTCTCATAAGTGACCCCAACTTATGATATTTTGCATAGTACAATAAATTTTGAAAATAAGTTGGAAATATGTAGGGTGTTTATTTCCAGCTAAGTATGGGACTACCATAGCATCACTTTGCCTAAGGCGCCCATGATGTTGAGACGGCCCCCGAATAGAACTCCGACTAGTGGGGAGCTCAATAAATCCTAGGCCAGTGGTCTGGAGGCCAATCTTATTTGCAAAATTTTCGTTCAGTATAAATTCACTGAAAAAATCAATTGAATACGTATAAAGGATTACCCCGAAAACTCTGGGTAAGACAGGGGAGCCGCGAGAAAAAAAATATGGTTCAAAGGGGGCCACGGGCAAAAAAAGGTTAAGAAACACTTCTCTAGCTCACCTGCTGCCCGGGTGCGAAACCTCATATGCCACCACCCCCCCTAAGATAACCCTAGTAGCAGAGCCGCAACTAGATGTTTGGTTTGCCGGGGGGGGGGGTGACATTTACGCATTTTGACACCGCTATAATGTTAAAGAGAAATTAATGAGTAAAATTTTCACTCCCCCTTCTGGTCTGGCGCCTGGGAAACCAAACCCGTCTGCTCCCGCTACCTGTGGGCGCGGTAGCCCAGGTCGATGAGATACTCGCCTAAAGTACCAAAAGATGTTTAGAGGTGTCGCGAGTTCAATACCCGGGGTTCGTCCTTGTCAGAAACTTTCCGAACGCAGGGGTACAACAGAAACGGCGACATGATCACAGAAGATTGCTACCGTAGGGAGTCTGACAGGGCCGCCACTAGATGCTTAATCACCCGGGGCAAGTGCGCATTTTGGCGCCTCCTTGTAATGTTGAAGGAGAGGTTTGATAATAAATTTTGCGACCGCCGTGGTCCAGCTCCCGGGGCACGAGAACCGCTTGCTCCCCCTAGTTGCGGCCCTGGAGTCTGACATCTAAGGGTTAGCGCACCAACCTCTCGATCAGTATAAAAAATGAGGCTGCCGTTCGGAATCGGCAATAAATTGTAGGTCCCGGTCTAATTAGCCCTCGTGTGCAGAAAATGACCGCGTTGTGACAAAAATGATGAGTTACCCGTTATTTGTGGAACGACATCTCGTGGTCCCTCCCCCTATTAATGCCTTGTTAGTAGACTGATAGGTTATGGTTCTCGTGGTCTTTCTGCTATGTACACATCTCCTGATAGGTAGGGTATGATTCTCGTGTAGGCCTACACCTTGTGGTTGGTGGCGATGATGGACGAGTCAATGCATTTTAGGTGCGAGATCCCTGAAAAACGAGATCCCAGGCAGAAAACTGGTTGAGAAGCTAACTTCAGATCAATCTTCATTTGGAGGAGGGTTGCTCGAAACAAAAACTCAAGGCATATTCGTTCTAATTCAAAGAAACGAAACCCCACGGTAACCCATAATTTGCCGTGACAAAGGTATACCATTTCCTATATCAAATACACTGAATAAACCTGAGCTTATATGCGGTTTGGTAATGCCGCGTATTAGTTTAAAAGGCCTGGTCAGCAACCTTGTTTCCGAGCGGCCACTTTCTCTCGTATTGTGGGCCTGGATGTACATTCCCAGTCAGCCACTTCCGGTCTTGTTGGCGGGCCCTGAATGGCCCACTATCGCTCTGAATCTAAAAGTGTCGGGCTTTCACTTAAAGTTCAATACGTATTGTTAGCGCAAGTCCAACAGCGGCTTGTTTTAATACAATCGACAACTTCAAATCGCTTAGCGAAATTTGTTTTCTTGCATTCCTCTTTAGTGACACTCTGCCCCCGTAAGTAGTTTCGAAGTTTGTATCATGATCCATTCTAATGCTCCGTCCTTCCCCCCTCCTTAGTTGCCGAGAAACCAACTTCAGATCAACCTTCATTTAAAGGGGTAACAAAAATTTAAGGCATTTTCACTTAGTTTTAAAGAAATGAAGCCCCACGGCAACCAACAATTCGCTGCAGCAACGTCACCCAGTTTATTTGCGGTTATAAGGAACCGCATTATAGTCCGAAACTGAAAAGACTGCCATTTCCGTTGTTTCCGGGTCGAGATAACAATTTCAATCACGGTCACTATCGTTCGAAAACCTGGACAGCAAATTTCATTCTCGTTCGCTGGCCACTTTCGTTCTTGTTTGCATACTTGGATGGCCACTACCGTTCTGAATCTAAAAGTGCTGGACCTGCACCTAAAGTTTAGTACGCACATTGTTATCGCAAGGCCATATCTTCAAATCGCTTGGCGCAATTTCACGTGCTTTATTGGGCTCCTCTTTAGCGACATGCTGCCCCGTAAACAGTTTCGAAATTCGTACCGTGATCCATTCTAATTCTCCGTCTCCTCTCTCCCCTCCCTCCTTCTTAAGTCTCCGAGAAGCCAACTTTAGATCAATCTTCATTTCGATACTGATTCCGGTCCTTCATCGGAGCCACAACTAGGGGGGAGCAGGTGGGGCTGTTGCCCCGGGCACTGGATCGGGGGAGGGGCGTAAATTTCAAATTTTACCTATTCTTCAACATTAACAGGGGCATTAAAAACCGTATTTGTCCGCAGTGCCGTCTTAACGCATGGGCCTACCCGGGCACGTCCCGGGTTCTCACAAAAATGCTAGCCGTTTGAAATTTTTGAGAATTTGCCAGGCAGGGCCTCAGAAAAATCACTTGGCCCGGGGGCCCATGATGCTCTAAAGACGGCCCTGTTTGTTCGGCTGATCGAGCATCTAGTTGTGGCCGTGTTAACTTGTCATATTTTGTTCACATGGCCCTGCTTCCGTGTTCCCTTCTATTCCCGTTGGTCTTCGAAAACAAAAATTCTCATCGCTATAGAACTTGATTAAAACGATCTTCCAAAGACTAAATTCTCTCGATCATCCTAGAACTTGATCGTTTTACCTAGTTATAGAATTACCTTAGTATTACCTAGTATAGTGTTACCTTGATTTATGTATTACCTTAGTATTACCTAGTATAGTGTTACCTTGATTTATGTATTACCTTAGTATTACCTAGTATAGTGTTACCTTGATTTATTTATTACCTTAGTATTACCTAGTATAGTGTTACCTTAGTTTATGTATTACCTTAGTTCTTTATACAGAACTCGATCGGGAAAAGGATTCACGTGGTCTTCCTAGAAGTTTATTCTCATGACAGTGCAGTCTTAAGAGCATCATGGGTCCCCGGGCAAAGCGGCTTTTTAAGTGGTTTTTAATTTGTATCTTCTGAGACTTACATGCTTTCACTCGAAAATTTTAACCATATCGCATTTCATGAGTCCCCATCTGCTCTTGAGCCCCCTTCCCCCTCCCCCCCCCGAAAAGTGCCTTTTGAGCCCATGAGTTAAGACTACACTGTCTCGTGATCTTTCTAGGACGTTGTCACGAAAAATTTGATCTTGAAAAATGGTTTTTTTTAGCTATTCAAGAGAGAAATTTATTCAAATCTCTCAACTAGATCAATGCTTTTGGAGCTTGATTATCGTGGCCTTCCAGAATCTTCTCCAAAACACAATTCGCAGTCTTCGGGGAACGTGAATCTCATGGTCTTTCGAGGTGGGAAACTATGAGAAATAGTTTTCCCGGTAACAATGACCTCGAAAGACCATGAATTCACCCAAGATCTTTATTCCCTTGGTCTAAGAGAGCATGATTTACGGGGTATTCCTGGAATCGGGACGTCGGAAGAGTTCGGAACTTGCGGGTGTTCGTTTTCAGGACCACAACTGGGACTAGGCGGCGGAAGCAGGTGGGTCTAGTGCCTCGGTGCTGCAACAGAGGGAGCACCAAATTCACCTTTTAATGGCCCTTCTACATTACATGGGGCGTCAAAATGCTGACTGACTTGAGTGGCGGATGAGGGATAATGCTGACTTGGCTGCCGTTACGGACACAGCAACTCTTCCTCCTTCAGATAATGGGTTCACCGCTCTGTCTCAATGAAGAGATTTTGACAAGTGGTCGAAAAAAAAAACCTGGGCCATGCTGAAAGCTGGTCGTGTATATGTTGTGAACCTAACGCGAAGTTTGTCTCTGTTATATACTTGTTATAGTGCTGCCATCTACCATAGATTTTTCTAACTATGCGTGAATTGCAATGATTATAACTGTACCGTTGTAGGTCTGTTGCTTAGTGTGGCGAGACTTTTTAACGAGGAGATCGGCTCGCATTCGCGCCTCGAGGTTGGGAACCACGTAAAACCAACTTCAGCTGACCATCACTGTGGTGCTGTTGGGGTTCGAACCAGGAACACCCGAACAGCGAAGGAGTGTTTTCCTTCACGCTCACAAGTGCCTCTGCTTGGGCGTGGTCGGTGATGTTGCATGAAACGCGAGAGAATGAGCACGGCCCCATCTACACTTGTGCGCTTTCTCTTTTAAACGCGAATGATAGTAATACATACCTGTACTGTTATCTCACGATGGCGATCGACTTTCTCGTCGAAACGGGCGCATCATTGCACTGTTGTCGAGACCTGCACTTTGTCGGTGAGCACTGAAAGTTTCTCCGTGAGCTCCGCGATCGCACGAGCGGTTGACACTTCCGATGACACAGCTACGCTTTCGGCATTTGTCTGAGTCACTGCGAGGATCTCGTTGGCTTGTTTCGCTTAGGCGTCGAGAGGCCACTGGACCTCTTGTGGACAAAATACTTTGCACATGTGGTGGGAGCAGATTCAAGAACATCGACGAAATCACGCGTACTTCATAGAAGCTGTAGGACTCGGTAACTCACCCACTTTCACTCACTCAGTAACTCACCCACTCTCACTCACTCACTCAGTAACTCACCCACTCTCACTCACTCACTCAGTAACTCACCCACTCTCACTCACTCACTCAGTAACTCACCCACTCTCACTCACTCACTCAGTAACTCACCCACTCTCACTCACTCACTCAGTAACTCACCCACTCTCACTCACTCACTCAGTAACTCACCCACTCTCACTCACTCAGTAACTCACCCACTCTCACTCACTCACTCAGTAACTCACCCACTCTCACTCACTCACTCAGTAACTCACCCACTCTTACTCACTCACTCAGTAACTCACCCACTCTCACTCACTCAGTAACTCACCCACTTGCTCACAGACTCGGTAGCTCACTCACTCACTCGTGTCGAACTTTTGTCGGTGAATTTTCCTAGATGAATCCCTAGAACGGAACTAGACTCTCCACGAAGCCGACTGGCTAGCAACTCCTGAATTCAACAAATCGCAACGGCTCAATTCAGTGTACAATCGGACAACGGGAACCCGGTTTAAACAGGGAGGGGGGGGGGCAAAATAGGACATTTAATTACTTTGAAATCTTTTTTTCTCAAAAAATAAATTTAATCCAGTTTTTAAATAATTTATTTCAGTAATTAAATCACCATAAAAATTAATTTTCATCATTTATTACTGATTCGCTAATTTTATAATGTAAAAAAATATAGATTCACCATGTGGCCACAAGTTTGTAGCAATATTTGCCTTCCCATGCAAGGACTAACCCAAGGAATATGCTTGTGGAACAGGACCAGTGTCCGGGCTGCAGAAATGGTGGTTTTTGTTTTTTTTACATTGAGAATGTAAATTAGTTAGCAGGTGTTTCTAATCAAGTGGGGGACCCAAAAAAAAACCACTTTGCCCTTGGGCCTATTGCGCTATTGAGACGGCCCTGGTCAGGGCTTCCTTTAACGCATAGACCAGCTAGGGCAATGAGTACGGCCTCAGATATTTTCTGTTGAGCATGTTTCCGACAAGGGCTCCAACAAGGGGGATCGACACGAGTCTTAATAATTTATATATGTTCTTCATACTATAAATTAAATTCACAGAGGGAGGGTAGCAAAGATACCATCGTGACGGCACTGCTGCCGGATGTCAGGGGAAGCATGAGAGTGAGAAGCATGGGACCACTTGGACATAGCTTGGGACCCCATGATCATGGGATTTGGCTGTATTTTTCGAGAGCAAGTAGTATATAGAATTTGCCGCTGTGGTAGTTGAATAGTCATAATGACGTACTCGCACCACGAGGACCCGGGTTCCAACCCCACTGCCTGAAGTTGGTTATTTGTGATTCCCAACTTCAAGGCAATAATGCGAGCCGATTTCCCCGTTAAAATATCTCGCCACAGAGAGCAACAGGCCTACAACAGTAAAATATTCGCATTTGTACTACAATTTCATTACACCTCACTCAAAATTTGAAATATAAATTGGCAGCACTGAAAGTTTAAGAGAGAGACCGGCATAGGCGGAAATTAGACTTGGAAGTCTGGGGGGGGGCAAGGTCATTATTGCTGGGGGGGCACGATGATGATGATGTCAATTCATAGATACACATATACATTAGATCTGCCCACTCCACTTTTGACGCTGGGGGGGGGGGGTCAATGCCCCCCCCCCGTATCTCCGCCCATGGAGACCGGGTTTGAGAAAACTCTTACAGAAAAGCATTGAAGTGCAATGTTTGAGCCGAATAGAGAAATGTCAGGGAAGGGGCAGTCCTTCGATTTTTGCCACGTCGCGAAATCAAATAAATTTCCAAATTTTCTGATCGCAGTTTATTATCTCGAACTTCGACTCAAAGCCCCCCCCCCCCCCACTGCGAATAACAGAAATTCCGACAGAGAGCGGAAAGTGCTGCTTATACGGTGAAATTAAAATTTCAAAATTTATTTGATCGCAATTTATTATCCTTCTCGGTGCCCTAACCTTAGAGGAGGAATAAGAAGAATACAGTCGAATCCTGTTTTAAAGAATACCGATATAGCGAAAATCTCGTATTAACGAACACTTTTCTATTCCCCCAGATAAGCTTACATAGGAACAATGCATAAACCTGGAATTCCTTTATAACGAAATTTCATTATAGCGAAGTGATTTTTTCCGGTCTCTTGGAGTTTGTTATAACGGGATTCGACTGTATTATTTCTTCTAAAGGTCCCAACGCCCCTCTCCGCGAGAAATCTAAATACCGACAGAACGTGCGGCTTACACGTGAAATTAAATTTTTCAATTCGACCCTGTATCCGGATTTTGACTTGTCGGGATTTCGACCCTGATGGTATTGTGACTTGTCGGGATTTCGACCCTGATGGTATTGTGACTTGTCGGAATTTCGTCTGTCAGGATTATGACCCAGACAAGTTGGCACCAACATATTACTTGGTGACGTTTAATAATAGATATACTTATTTTTCCCAAAAATCGACATCCGCAATTGGTACAATCGCTATAGAGCATGGGCCACACGTAACGAAGGTTATCAATTCAATTCCCTCTCATACCCAGCCGAAGTTTTGGCACGGCCCGGGGGTCCCAAGAGAAAGACAGCCTCAGAAAAGCAAGAAGTGGCTGAATTTTTTTGAGAATTTTTCAGGTAGGGACTCACAAAAATCACTTGGCTCGGGGGCACATGATGCTCTTAATACGGCCCTGGCACAGGTTAAATGTGATTCATTATCTTTCACCACCGATCGCCAGATGCGCGGGACTGCTAGAGGGGGGGGGGGTGTTCCTAAACAACGAACGTGGCGAGATGGAGGCCGCCCCCAAGCAGTAAATTATAATTTATTGATTCACTAAAAAATGTTTCATTTTTTTCTGAATTAATCCAAATGCAGTTCAACTGAATCAAGTTGACAATAATTACAGCTCACGGAGCGAGCACCTATTGAAGCTGGGCCTTGCTGTGATTTATTGATTCATAGGGAGCCGACCAAAGCTGTATTAAAGATCTTGAGCCGCTTTGGAGCGGACTCATTCCTTTGTTGTTGGTTGATAATAAAAATGGCCAAATGCCCAAATTGTCTTCCTTTTTTTGAGAGCGTTCACTCATAAACGTTGTTTAATTGAGCGAAATCGACGATCAACTCTCGCGTTTGGCGATAAGTTGCCAATCATAACTTCCAATCGAAACATGTTCAATGTCCAACACTACAGAGAGACTTGTCTTTAAATGACTTCCTAAAGGAGGGCGTCTGATAAAGCTGGGTTTTCCTGGAGCAGGTTTTCTGTGCCGCACGCAACGTGAATCGTCCAGCGCGCCACGCCGTCCACTAACCAATATGACGGTTTTCCTACAGAGCGCAATACGGCTCACGCCAGCACTTTACGTTGAGCGTGATTGGCGAACTACTGCTGGAGGAGTCAAATGTGTCGTGCTCCATCGATCTTCCCTTCATTTTTGTTGTGTTTTCCTTCCCTTCAAACGGGAGCATGCGCGGAGGGGATGCTCCGCCCATCACCATGGGCGGAGATACGGGGGGGGGCGTCGACAGATCTAATGTATATAATATATATACGAATGTACATAATCATAATCGTGCCCCCCCCACAGCAATAATGACCGTGCCGCCCCCCCCAGACTTCCAAGTCTATTTCCGCCTACGATGCAGACGACAGAATAGTTGATGCCAGGGCCACACTATATAGCCGTCCTGAGTTGATGCTCTGACCTGCTCATATCCCACAAGGGACAGAGCGGGGGCCATGTTTGATGTTTGTTTGTGAGTTGATGCTCAAAGCTAGGAAAACACAAACGCTTAGCGTGATTATGTAACATGTTTCTGCCACCGTGAAATGTTCCAATGCGGTTCTCTCTCACGCGGCGTAAAAAACCTAATCCTAGGAAAACCCAGCTTAACACATCTGCTGCCATCTACTAAATATTAAAAAAGTTATACAAGTTGAGTTTTCCCCCTGAATAGTTACGTTTTTATTTGATAAAGAGCAGCACTCATCGAGCTCATATTACTGAGCTGGAATATATCTTTAAGGTTTTTCTAGGAGCAGGTTTCCTGTGCTGCGCGCAGCGTGACACGTCGTCCACTCACCAATAAGAAAAGCAGCACGTGAGGCGCAATACGCCTCACGACAGCGCTTTACGTCGGGCGTAATTGGCCGACTGCTTCAGGAGGAGTCAAATACGTCATGCGCCGCGCGTTTTGTCAATGTTCTCTTCACGCTTGTGTGTTGTCTTTCCTTCCCTTCGAACCGGAGCATGCCAAAGCCTCCTAGATACTACTCTCTAGGAGGCTTTGAGTTTGCAGACGACAGAGTAGCTGATGTCAAGGCCATATACTATAATATAGCCGTCCTGATCTGATGCGCCACGCTAGGAAAACACAAACGCGTAGCGTAATCATGTAACACGTTTCTGCCGGCGAGAAATGGTTGAATTCGGTTCACGCTGCGCAAAAAACATATTACTAGGAAAACCCAGCTTTAGCTGTAATACAAGCTCGATGCACCAGCAACACTGAGCTATAATAAGTAAACTTTACTTCTAGCTGTTTCCAGCTTCCAGCAACAAGACCAAGAAATGCATTTCGCGGTTACAGTTTGATCGTATGACGTCACACAGTCGGAGAAAAAGTCGCTGAAAATCATCCATTGAAAAGCCATAACTGTATTCCGCTTTATATGAATAATATTTATTTCCAGTGTTGAAAAATCTTGGGGGAGGTGAAAAACGCAGAAGTTCGTTTAGTCAAAGCCGATGCGTTGATAGTTTTTGAAAAAGGTTTTTATTTATTTTTGTTGAAGATTGAATCTTTATGAATTGATAAGAAATGTGAGATGAATCGGTTTATCTAGTCTTTAAGTGACATCATGGATGAATGTCATATCATTCGTTTCTTCGAAGACTGTCCCGTGATAAAAGTCGACGGAGATGGAGAAATCGGGGAATTCAATGAAACATCAATTTCGTCGATGGATTTCGGTGACGGTTTCGTTGAATCCCAGGATTCCAGAATCGCCTCGGAGTTCGACAGGTACGTTGATTTTTCTACCGTCAAGAATCCCGTTGACACCAGTCACAGTCCTGGCCACAAACAGTTCGTCGATGGCGAGTCGTGCTCACCATCATTCGGTGATACTGAACTCGAGTATCTCAAGTGCTTCCAACAAAATATACCGGAAGGTGTCGCTGACGACAGTGAGCAGCATGTGGAAAACGTGACGCAGGTACAAGAATCCTCCCCTTTCATTTGCGGCATCTGTAACTGCAACGTTGACAGTTTGCAAGACCTCATACCACACATGGCAGCGCATACGGATCTGCAGGACGGGGAGGATCATGATGATGATGAAGATCTCGACAGATCTGTGGAAAGATTGCCCGAAAATGACAGCGTGATAGTATCTCAGAACTCAATCATCGCTGCTGGGAAACGATTCGTCTGTGATATATGTTTGGCGTGGTTTTCCAAGACCGAGCATCTCAGCGAACATGTTGCTGCGGTTCATTTTATGGATGAAGCGATCCAGTGCGACATTTGTCATAAGAGCTTCACTGGAAGGAAAGCTTTGAGACAGCATATGATGGTCCATGCGTTCATATGTGATGTATGCGACAAACGCCTACCTAGTCAGTACAGCCTTCAAATTCACTTGATGCTGCACACTGAAAAAAAACCTCGCAACCTGTGTCGCAAGACTTTCCCTAGAAGACCGTCTAGGGAAGTGCCTGTTCGTAGAAAAGAAGACTACTCTTGCGGAGTGTGCAAAAAACGTTATCTAACAATCGGGAATTTGAAACGACATTTGAAAAGTCATTCAAACGAGAAATTTTTTGAGTGCCCGTTGTGTCCTCAGCGGTTTACTTCCAAAACGAATCTGAAAGCTCACCTGAAACTTCACACTGGAGTTCGTCCATATGAATGTAAACATTGCAAGAAATGTTTCACTTTGAAAGCGAATCTCCAGAGACACATCCTCAGTCATACGGGCGAGAAACCTTATGGCTGTATGAGATGCTCAAAACGTTTTGCGGAAAAGGCTACTTTGAGGAAGCACCAAGCTTTTCATACGAATGAGAAGGCTTACACTTGTACGATCTGCGGGAAGAATCTGAGTGAGTTGGGAAGCTTGAAAAGGCACATAAATATGCACAAAGGAAAAATGCCTTTCAAGTGTATTGTGTGTGGAAAGGCTTTTGTATATGCCGTCAGCTTGAAAAACCACATGGTCATTCATTCGGGAGAGAAACCATTCAAATGTGAGGTCTGCGGTAAATGTTTCACTTACAAGGGTAACTTGAAACAGCATAAGGTTAACATCCATCTAGGTATCAATCACAGGCTGTACAAGAGTATTTCCAAAGAAGAACGGCGTAGAACTCTAGAAGAGGTGGAAGGCGAATTAATTTTGTGATAATTTCTGTACAAAAATCTGTGCCGACTGTTTCTTTGTTGTATATTTATTTATATTTGCGTGATTTGCTTTATTTATAGTACAATTTGTGTGAGTGTTAAAATGTTTTTATCATTCTTGGCAATATATCTGAATACTGTAAAACCTCTATTAACGGAAACCCTCACATGTGGCCAAATAATAATTTACGCTTCTGTAATTTAAAACATGCATTTCAAACCCCTGATTAATGGTCACACCCTCTTTTTACGGATGAATATTTTTGTCCGGCCTGTGGGCAAAATTTACAAAAGAGCGTTTTACTGTATTTAAATAATTTACATTACTGATACCAATGTTTTGCTAAATTGATTCCACATAGCATGCTATGTGGTATCTTTGAGCGATTTCTTGAGCTCCTGTATAGCAGGAATGGGATGATTATCAGAATACAATTATCTGCAACAGAATAAAACGGGTACCCGCAAAAATCCATTTCTTGGTGGTGCATAGGAAAAAATTATGCTATACTGCCTGACTTACAGAAAGACTAGCAGAAAGCTATGGCGCATTGCGACAGGTTTATGTCAGAGATTTTGAAAAAAAAAAGAAAGGTATCCACATAAGTTATATTTAATTACGCCTGCCCCCAAGCAACCAGGACATGGCTAATGTGGGGCCACATCTTCATGTGTACTCAAACAAAGAGACTCCAGGTCTTGATTCCCCCCCCCCCCCCAGTAATTTTTGTGGGGACAGCAGTGCCTTCCTCCACACACATAATAAATAATTTATCAATATACAATGAGACAGATTCACACCATAATCCCTAAAGCAGAATATATCAAAAACTGCAACATATGTCACAGAACAATCGGTACTGCTGCAGAATAATCTAAGAATTTCAAGAAAAGTGTTGAAAACAATGTTATTAGAGCTTTTCCCGCAGAACATTTCTAGTCAGCTGAGGGCTCGGGCAGAACAATGCAAAACATCCTGCTTTGGGAGGGGCCATGATGTATCCAAAAATTTCAGAATGTCTAGCAACCCAATGTTTTTCTCATTTTGGTGCCTCTACCCACCTTTATGCTTTTATATACTCGTACATGTTATAAATTTATTAATTGCATAATAAAGCACCCGACACCGCCCAGTCCCTCATCCAAGATAATGACTAAAATTGATAATTGTTGATAGACCCTGGGCGGTGCACGGTATGAAATGAAATGCTTTTAAATACCGGGTATATATATATATATATATATATATATATATATATATATATATATAGCTATCTCTGGTCACAAATTTTAGCAATGAAAAAGCAAAAGTTATATATATACGTATCATGATTTGGAAAATCCCGGGTAATCGTGACGACAAAAAAAAAAACTGCATTGGCATTTAAATCTGCAACGAGATTAATAAATTGGAGTCAGACCAACACGAAATTTTTGGAATTCATCTCTGTGTGTCCACTAATAAGACTGTGTCCTCTTTTCATACACTGTCAGCCAGAAAAAAAAATTTAATATCTGTGCATGTGCACCAGACAATTTTGCAGCTAATGGGTCTGGAAATTGATTCTGTGAATTCTTTTAATGAAATTTTCATGAACATCCCATAGAAAAATGATATAAATTGCTACACAAACACGATAAGTAAGAGTGATTAAATAAAGAAAATAGATCTTATCTTAATATTATGCTGAGGGGATGAACGCAGAAAGAAAAGTCATCTGGTTGCCGGGAATCAAACCCAGGTCTTCTTGCAAACCGGACAAGTGTGCTACCATATGTACATCACTAGAGACACAACCCTGCCTTCCTTATATCATGCACTAGCAGGGGAAGGGTACTGTTGTAGAAATGTCAGTGAGCTCCCTCAACTTCTCCAAATGACTCCAGGTGGGACAGTAGAAAGAATGAGGCAGCTTTTGTACAGCACTAGCATATCAAGGAAATAGTCCTTTTCTTGATATGCAAATATAATAATGCTCGGAATAATATCCAGAAGTGTCCAATTTCCTTGATGTAATATGCTGGGAAAAAGCTGTCACTAACACACACACGCTATCTTTACTGTCCTACTTGGCAGGGCTTTAAGGAAGGCTGCAAATGCCTCTATATATATATATATACACACTTCAGCACCTCACACCAGAGTGCATGAAATGAGGGAGACATGGTCGTGTCTCCAGTGGTGCATATGATAGTGTACTTGTCCAGTCTGTAAAGAGACCTGGGTTTGATTTCTGGCTGAGACCAGGTTAGACTTCTTTCCGAGTTCAACTTTTTTTTCATGTTTTTCTTCCGAGTTCACAATAGTATCCAGAACTCTATTTCTCAGATGGCTTTTTTTTTGCCAGAGTTGATTTCGCCATAGGAATTAGTATTGAGTGTTGTTCGCATCCTAATCCTTGTGTGAGGAAAAAAACCAGAGACATGTTTCAGAGAGAAAGAAAAAAAATTTCCCCGGGTAAAAGAAACAATCCGCGTGATATCTGAAAAGGGTGAATTTAGTAAGCTGTACAAAAACCACAACATTCATTTCAAGAATGCATCTAATGCAGTGTACTGAAGGAGGCGGGGTTTTGTCATTAGATATGGCAGTACCAACATTATGATCAAAGAGCGTAGTTCCCCATTTCACATGTCGTCTGCTGCTAAAGGTTATTTGGACTTTTCCTCATATATATGACGATAAAAAAAACCTATCTCCCAGTTCAGTTTGTGAGTTAAGCCGGGTTTTCCTAGGAATAGGTTTGTTGCGCAGCGTGAAACGAATTAGACTATTTCGCGCCGACAGAAACGAGTTACATAATCACGCTACGCGTTTGTGTTTTACTAGCGAGGCGCATCAGATCAGGGCGGCTATTTAAAGTATATGGCTTTGGCATGAGCTACTCTGTCGTCTGCATGCTCCGGTTTGAAGGGAAGGGAAATTAAACACACAAGAGTGAAGAGAATATCGGCAAAACCGCGGCGCACGACGCGTTTGACTCCTCCAGAAGGAGTCAGCCAATAACGCCCAACGCGCTGTCGTGAGCAGTATTGCGCTCTGTAGGAAAACAGTCGTGCTGCTTTTCTTACTGGTGAGTGGACGGCGTGTCGCGCTGGGCGAATCACGTTGCGCGCGGCACAGGAAACCTGCTCCTAGGAAAACCCGGCTTTAAGCCAGGTTTTCCTAGGAGTAGAATTTCTGCAGCGTGAAAACGCTGATTAGTTAAAAACCGGAAATTCAGGTTTTTTTGACCAATCAGCGTTTTCACGCTGTAGAAACCTGCACCTATATAGGAAAAGGTTTCCTGTGCCGTGATAAGAAAAGCAGTACGACTGTTTTCCTACAGGGCGTAATAGGGCTCACGACGGCGCTTTACGTCGGGCGTGATTGGCCGACTGCTTCTGGAGGAGTCAAATGCGTCGTGTGCCGTTTTGCCAACACCCCCTATCATCGAGCTTATATTACAACGCAATATGAGCTCGATGCCCGATTTTCATCGATGCCCCGTAAGTTTTGCCGATATTCTTTTCTCTTGTGTGTTTTCTTTCCCTTCAAACCGGAGCATGCAGACGACAGAGTAGCTGATGGGCAAGGCCATATACTATCATATAGCCGCCCTGATCTGATGCGCCACGCTAGGAAAACACAAACGCGTAATTATGCAACACGTTTCTGCCGGAGGGAAATGGTCTAATTCGGTTCACGCGGCGCAAAAAAACCTATTCCTAGGAAAACTCGGCTTAAAGATCTGAAATGAATGAAAAATTCTGCTTTATCATCAATTGAGTGTTGTTTGATTTTGAAGTTAGATAACAGTGTGAACGGAACAGCTTTTCACTCATTGTCTGCTGTGATAAGATTCTTATGTAATTAAAGAAGAGAGCTGAACTCTTTCTCCAAAATTCAGTTTGTGGGTTCTGTTCACGAGGAGCTACACTGATTGAAAATGTGTTTCAAGTCGTCCCGTATTTTTTTTGATAAAATATGGTCATGGATACGTGATAGGAAACACCAGTTAGTGGCATCTAGCGCGAAAACTGAAAAGCTGTGAGATCCAACTGCTTGCATGAGGAAATGGAAAGTGGCAAGGACTTGATTGACATCGGGTGCCGGTTGCAAACTGCAGTCAAGGTCAACGTGCGTGGGAAATTCGAAAAACGTACTTGTGATATAAAGGGCGAAAAGACTATTCAAGTGAGTGAAATTATTATTATTCTTGATACTGTGCTATAACTTTAAAACAATAATTTATTAGAGTCACAAATTAATCAAGTTCAATTCACAGTCAAGTTAAAACGAAAGATACAGTCAGCTGAAATCCTTTTATATGGTTGAGATTTGAGTCAGACCTCGATATGACGTCAATAATTTATAACGTCACATCGCCTATAACGTTAGATTTGTAGGTGGGGGGGAAGAGTCCCTATATACCACTATAATTAGGGAATTGGTCATTTTTATTTGGTCTATTTATTTTATTTCGGTTCTTTTATTCAGATCATTTCCATTATGATGAAATCGGCACTGCCATCCATTACTTGACAACGTGTAAATAAACTGCACATCTAAAGCACATGGCTGTGCCCGCTGCTAAAAATGCCACACTGTATCAGAGAGATTTTTAAAAACAAAAGTAGAGTGAATAAAATCAAGAAAATAATTGGATGGATAGAAGACGCCATATCAACTGATAGTACAAGTACAAACTGCACCACTTAGCCGTTCACAAAGAAAAAGAAATTGATCAAAGAGAAGACTGACTGATGACACAAAACAGTATAATGCCGTAGAAATCGAAGGATTTAAATTCAGGATGAAATCGATTATGAATTTTATATCTTATTTATTATTGGTTTCAATATGCGATTTAGGATTTTATATTTGAATTAAGATTTAATATAGGATTATATGCTTTGTTTCCGATTGTATACATAGATTGTGATCTCGCAACTGATTTTATGCTTAGAATATGATAATTAAATTGCCAGAGGTATCCAGTCCATGAGGAACAATGAGCCGATATTGCCATATGGCTGGGTATCTTTCGGTTTGACGGTTTAAAGCAGTGTTTCCCAAAGTGGGCAATATTTTCCTCTGGTGGGCAATGTAATGATCCAGGGGGCAGTAAAAGTGGTTAATTTTCCATAAGTGTGGTCAACTGCAACATCGCAACTTTTTTTTTTGCCAAAATTGGCAACCTCAACAGCCGATATTGTGCTTGATAGTTTTGGAAACCCTTTATCGAACCACATTAACTGCATATTTCTTTGATTAAATTTTTTTGTGTAAAATTTCTTCATAGTTTTCCGCATATTTTGAAGATCCGGTCATCTTAAATTGACCAGCAATTGCTTGACGTCAGAAAAAAAGTTGCCACATTGGCGATGACCATGCATATAGAAAATTAACCAAGAAGGTGGCGATGAAACAAAAAGTTTTGGAAACTGGTCTAAAACATAGTTCCCAAAATTTTTTGATTTGTCCCTTTCAAAAAATTTTCTCCCATCGCCCCCCCCCCCAATGCAATCGAACACATAGGATCCTATGTTACACCCATAGCTTCTACCGTCCCAAGGGGTTAATGCCCACATTGGGAATTACTGTTGTGCCAGATATGACCCAGGCTCGCCACAGAGAGAACAGGCCTACAACGATACACTTATTCAATCATTACACTTCACTCATAGAAAAGTGGTGGCAGATGGCAGCACTACACATAACAAGCATTACACAAACAAACTTCACGTCAGGTTTCACTACATATACACGCACATTCCAACATGTACCAATTTGTTAGAGATTCCGCAGAGGAATATGGACCAGGTACATGTATGGTTTAGTAGTTGGGAATCATTGGTCTAAAGGGTGACGGTACAGAGTCTACACTCAAATTTACAAACACATTCTTTTTTTATGAACTGATCCTCTGTTCCAAGCAGCATGCCATAGAGATAATGTTAAAATTCATTCTATTTTACGAACTTTAATTGGCTGAGGAAAACGAGAGGTAAAAATTCCAATCAAGAGAAACCTTTAGAAACAACAAGCGAAATAATTTACCTTGAAAACAAACTTGAAGGATTTCGAAAGATCAGATGGTGACTGCAGAAATTTGAGAAAAGGCACGGCCTGACTTTCAAATAACTATGCAGAGAAAGTGCAGCTGTGGATACAATTGTCTCCGGGAACATACATTAATTATTGCTGAAATTGCTTTAAAGTGCTATGATGAAGCAAGCAAAAATAAGTGATTTTATTGGAAATCATCACATTATCGTGAATAATGTCGAACTTGTTTTTCATTTTTTTTCATTGTCTCTCCCATTTACGAACTTTTTATTTTATGAACTAAGTATCAAATTGGTACTGGTTCGTAAAATGAGCACCAAATGTATTAGGTCTTGCTGTAGGCCTATCTAGTTCTCTACATGGTGTGTGATGACATGGGAGGCCCCTTGATCATTCTTGATCAGGACCCCAAAGCTAGGATTTTGGTAAGCTCCTCATATAGAATATTATAGTGTAAAAAAAGAAAAATTCATAAGGTTCCGGGGTAGAGCCCCAGTAGCAACCCCTTTTTGGTGGTCATGTTTGTCAATGTGGTTGTATTAAGCCAAAGTTTAATTGTACTCATTACTTAATGCATCATTTAACATGTACATTTTTACAAGTATTAATAATCTGTATTCATAAATCATTCAAACTTTTTTTAGTATTTTATAAGAGTGAGGCGACATTTGGGATTTGACAATAATTCTGTATTTTTTTCCATCGAAATCATTCATTTACTTTCCTTATTAGATATATCATTAAATTTTACTATATTATTTTTTACACAATTCCATATGTATTCCACAGGAGACTGACTATGATGCATGCAGAGATTCTCGAAGTCGTTGATGGTAACTGCACTCAAACAATCCATCTTGATGGGAAAAAGGTACAAGATTTTTCTTTTTTGGTAATTGTGAATATGTAATTGTGGTGTCAGTGGATGCTGATTTACACAAGCTCAAACAGTTAGTTCATAAAAAGCAAACAGGTTGGAATAAATGATGAAACATGGTGATAATGAAAAATATGTCATATATAAGAAGCCTATTTATTTATTCCGAAGGTGACCAAATTTTAGTGTAACGAAAATGATGTATTGTCAAATATCGTGAATTTGTGAGTAAAAACTATCAAATCATTACATATTTTATGAAACACAGCACACAGCAGTTCTCAACTAGGAGTGGGAGAAGGAAATTTATGTATGATATGAGTGAATGATTCCATGTATATAATTATTATTCACAAGGGGGAAATTTAATTACTTGGGGGGGTTGCGATACAGTGAAAGGGTTAAGAACTGCTGGTTTAGCAGATTATTCACATCAAGAATGCTGTGCGTTACAATACAACAAAACTTTCATACAACATTGTACCCTTTAACACTGGATCAACCCAGTGATATTATAATGATGTAAAATCAGATCCCATCTGTAACAAATTAATCAAATGATAATTTTCTGCGTTCTTTAAAAATTGTTACGTATGAATTTCCTTACCTTAACCTTTTAAAACAAAAAGATGGCCCAGATAAGGCAGTGACAGATTAATGCAAGTAAGTTTGTGGGTTTTTCCTACTTTTTCTAATTTTTTTTTAGTGGGAGCCCTGATTTTCTTTTGCATAAACCTTGCTGTATACCCTGACACAGAAAAACTTAGAAAATTGTTTCCCTGTATCTCTTGAGGCCAAAAAAAAAAAAAATCAATTTTTAACCTCAATATTTGAATTTAGAAATCTGAAGAAAGTTTGGAAAAACCAACATAAGCTGACGGAAAAACTTCCTCCCTTCATTCATGCTTTTCTCAGATATTTGAATTCAAATACCTCTGCAAATATTACACTTTGAATGATTGCACTGTGAAATTTATTTTATTTTTTTTGTCTCGGGAGAAACGGGAGATAACAACTTCCTGATCAGGCTTTTGAGGACACGGTGTTCTGTATGAAAAGTTAATTTTAATAACTGTGCAACCCTTTCCAACGTGAATGACGTATCTGAGTTTTACGCGTGGATACTTTTTACAATTATAAGTGTGCTTCTCTTGCATTAATGGTTCGCCTGCAAAATACAGTGAGAAGAATAGAATCACCCTGTATGCGTAATTTGGAAACCTGAATTTACAAAAGCTCAGTTGAAAGTAACTCGAAACCATATCTGCTGTGAAAATCGAAAGCAATACATGCATTAATTGCATTAATAGAAAAGAAGTAAATAGGAAAGAGGTCTGAATAGCAGACGAAAATAAAAAGAAGGCAAAGTTAGAAAAATCGGAGAAATTTTTAAAAGGGAAAATTTGGGGGTCTTAATCAAACTGGACACATCTGACTGACAGGACACAATTTTTATTTTGTGTTGATAACTTCGTGTTTCCGTATGATCAAATTTTGATATTTTTCTTGCCCAAACCTTTTTCTTTTCTGTTTTTTGACTTGTTATGTGTATTGGCATTTTACAGTTTACAATGGGGATTGGATCTAATGCGGTTATCTGCACTCTGGCAGAAAGATACTCTGATTTAGAGCATGCCACATTGGAGCTCATCAGAAAAAAATGGTACATACGAGACAACTGTGTAAGTTTTTATTCATTACCATTGTTCTGAGCTTGACAAATCAATTAAGAAGAAAAGAGAAAAAATTTAGTTCCAGCAAAACTTTTTGGGAGAAAGACATTCTTTTTATAGATGCAAAGACGCTCGATTTTACAAACCTCCAATTAACAAACACATTTTTTTATGAACTGGGTCTCTGTTCCGAACAACATGCCATAGAGCTAATGATAAAATCCTCTCTATTTTATGAACTCTATATTTTACAAACTTTGTTTTTCTTCCACTATTTTTTCTTGGTTATTTTATTGTTCCAGTCACCAAGTTCATTTTGTAATTAAAGTTAAATGTATTCAGATGTCAGATGTTCATACATTAGAAAAAGAGGGAAGGTAGAGAGTTCACCAATTTGTCATCACAAACAAAGTTTTCTGAACATGTGCCCGAAAGGAGGATTTGATTGTTGGGGGGGGGGGGGCATGTATGGAAGATGCGTTAACAATGTAATTCACTCTTTGTGTATTATGATTGGATAAACTTGTGGTTTCATAAATTGTATCATACATTAGGTCAATTAGGCTATTTCAAAGTCAAGAGTCAATCAAACTCTACTTCAGTCAACTGCTGTTCGTCTATATTACTTTTCACAGTGTTAACAAAAAGGTTGTGCTTCACAGTGGATGAAAAAAATATATTTGAAAAGAAATTAATGTGTAAACTATATCTCTTACAAAGACAGAAATTGCCAAAAAGTACAGGATTTGAAAAATTACATTGAGTCCTAATCAAAGATCAGCAAAAGATTGTTTCTACAGCGAGTGGTTCCAACTGCGTGTTTCACCATCCTGAAAAAATTTCAGAGAAGCAAGATTCGCGTAAAATTAATTCTACATCAATTCCATGGAATCTTATATTTATTAAAATTTTGCGATGAAACAAACAAAAATAAGATCTTTTATGGAAATCATCTATAAAGGTAATTGACAAACTTATTTTTAAAGCCATTTACAAATTAATTATCAAGCCAAAGCTCATTTTTACAAGTTTGTAAAAATAAGTGTCGGCTGTAAGAGAATGATAGAAATGGCCCAACACATAATTTTTTTTTTTAAATTTTGTAAGACTGCAGAACTCCCTTTTTCCTGCTGGTAGCAGACGCGCTGACAAATTCAGAAAACTTTGTTTGTTCGAAAAATATGGCATGGACCCAGCTTCACACATTAATTTTCTTTGCATATATTGTAGCTGGCAAGTTTTCAGCTTTCAAGCAAGTTTCCGAGAAGCTCCAGAATTTCAACTCCATCTTCTAGACTCCCACAAAATTCTTATAACTCACGAATTTTTTCCCTGATTGTAAAAAAATCTCTACTCTTTGAAAAATTATTCCCAAAGAATTCACCTGGGGAAAAAAATTTCATTTTTAATCCACACAATGATGCCAAAATCATAAGTAAATTGTTATCATTGCATGAAATCACAAAAAAATAAAAATAATTTTCAGGGTGGAAGGCAAAATTCTCCAAATAGCCAGCATCAATTCTGCCTTTTAGCATCCAAAATTTGCAAAATCACTCGCTTTGACCATATGCGGGCCCCCGCAACTAGATACTGTGTCAGCCAGGGCAAGCACGAATTTCGGGACCACTATGTAATGAGGGCACCAAATTCACTCTTCAATGGCTCCTTCTACATTTAGAAGGAGCCGTTAAAGAGTGAATTTGGTGCCCTCTTCTAATCCGTTCCCGTAGTACCAGACCCGCCTGCTCTTCCCTAGTTGGGGCCCTGACTATTCTGTTGCCTTTGTCTTGTTTCGGGCTCGATGGAGATTTTGTTGTTGTTGGTGAGATTTGATTTGAGAGTTGTAATGAAGGTAATTTAACTTACTTGTTGGGGATGATTGGTACTAATCGCGATGGCTGGTAGCCTACAATGTCATATTTTTGTGAAGGGGAAAAATCCCTACAAATTTACATTTAAATAATGAAAAATCCCTACAGTATTTTTTTAAGATAAATTTTATATTTAGTTTTGTACGAAATTTGGATCCGCGAATAAACCTCCCTAATTCTCACTTTCCAAAGTTGGCAGCTGTGATACGCGTAAAAGTGACAAATCTTTTTAGTATCAAAATTTTCTTTTAAATACATAGGTAAATTTTGGAAAAGGAGTGACATACAGCTGAACACAGCAATAGCAAACTTTGTGAAGAAAAAGCATAATATTTGGTCTGATCCCGTACAACCGTATTTTTATTCCATTGACTATAGCAAACCAAATTTTTGATCCCTTGTAGTCTGTTATTTTTATGGAGTTTGCTTTATGGGAAAATTGCTTGAATTTGTGTTATAACAATGAATTAATGAAAAATTCAATTCATCAAAAGCAGTTCACTGACTGTTGTGAAATGGGACAAATTCTCATTTGTTTGCTAATTTTTATTGATTTCAAGTAGAAAATATTATCTATTATTATTGACAATTCTCTATAAAAATATAAAAGCGATATCATGCATGCATGTGCCTAGCATATGTTATGAATTTTCCATCTATGTATTCACTGGACCCGAACATGCCACATTTAAGCTCACAAACTTGTAAGTGTTCATTTAAATGATATTTTGTGGCTAATATATTAAATTGATACATTTGCATTTTTAAAATTCTTTATTGCCCCCTGTAGAGTTGTGAACTTTTCATGTTTAGCCTATAAGTGTTGGGATTTCGCTATGTTTACAGGGCCTCCAGATTATGAATTTATATTGCTGGTTTTCACTTATTGCCATCAACTTAAAAGGAAGAAAAGAAATATATATATTTTTTGCTGGTACTGTTTTTATTTTTAAACCCTGTTCCCATTGACCCACTCACCAAAACTGAGCCCATTCCCGTTACATGAAAAGCTCTTGGGACATCACACCTGTTAGACTCCAGGTGCGGTAGCCTGTATAAAAAAGTGGTCAAAGCAATCTAAATCTGTGAACGTAAACATCCATGGTCCCCCACTTTATGCAGCAGGGACCCTAGGCTGGGATCTTTGGCAGGCCCCCCCCCCCTCCCGTCAGATGTTTCATGGGCCCGAAAGTAGTGAATTTATTTCATGAAAAACAAACAAAAAATAAATAAATCAATGGTTCGCGAGTAAAATGCCATACTCCCTGTTTGCTGTGCACCCCGTGTAACATAATATAAATTATAATTTGTCTAGCTAATAATTGTGTAGTTAAAGCTATACGGTCTGCACCTATTTTATCAGTTGTTTGACTGATTATTTCATTTGCCTTTTATTTTATTGTATTCAATGCTGTTCGATTTGTATACTATATTTTTTTCATTCTTTCTCTTGAGCAGAGTATTACAGGAGTTTATGTTGATGGAACGAAGTTGAATGCCTTTGAAAGTGTCCCACTGGAGAGTGGATGCCAAATTATGCTTGGCCCACCAACTTTGACTAATGTGAAGTACGAATTCCATACTAAACCTGCTCCGAGGAAGAATAAGCAAAAAACGTCCTCATCCCTGAAGAAAAGAAATTACCTCGCAGAATCTGTTAGTAGAGCAGGTTCATTAATTTTTTACTATTTACATGAAATTTATCTAAGTTATGTAACTAATTTCTCGGAACTAGCACTGCATGAGTTTATTTGTTACAGCATGGGAGAAAAACATCTGGGAGGCTATTATGTCTCTACTCAGCGCATCAGCTATTGTGCTTGCTATAATAAGGGAAGAAATACAGCGAAACCTGTATGAAATAGAATGTCAGTAGATTGAAATAATATTGTTTTAATCAGATTTCTGTTTTATAAAGATGCAAATAAAAGCACTAACCATTGCATAGACTATATTTTGATTCCATGTAAGACGAATTTCCATCTCGTACAGGTTTCACATAGTTGTGTCTCTGTGGTATATTAATTAATGCGCGAGATTGCTTAACAAGGTTTGTTATATGGGGTGTCCCGTAACTCCACGTACAAACTTGGAGGGGAGGTGGAGAATATGGTTTGGAATATTCACATAGGAAAGCATGGTTGGAAATGCCACCCTCAAGTAATAGAGACAAAGACGCAGTAAGGACACAATACAGAAAGCAGTGTAAAGCACTTTATTACCCAAAAAAGAGTGCAATAATAGTTACAACCATCGCAGGAGGTATTAAAAATTTCACCCATTGGCATTGATGCAGCATAACATCTATGGCGCATGGATTGCCGAACATTTTCAAAGATACTGGGCATTCAATCACATTTTCGATTTTTTGATCGTTTTTCAAAGATCGTAGCAGCAGTGATGGTGATTTGTTCCACCAAGTCTATATCTGAATCTACCGGTGTTTCATAAACAATGGCCTTTAAGGCACCCCAGAAAAAAAATGAGATAAATCAGACGATCTGGGATGATGATTAGGTGATCATGCAGTGCCACGTATCCATCTCCCAGGTAATTATGATTCCCAGACCTGCCAACTCTCCCGATTTAGGCGGGAGACTCCTCCTTTTTTTCATCCTTCCTCCCGCTGTCCGGATTTGTTACAATTTCTCCAGATTTTGGCAGAAAATTAGATTTTACGCGAGCTTTCACGTTGCCGTGGCGTCAATGATTACCATCGTCATTAGGGAAAACACCCATAGAGGACAGCCGTGATCATTTCCATCAAGCAGCTTTAAAAAAAGTCTGTGACTGTATTTAAGCAACTGGCAAAGACGTGACTTCGTTTTTGTAGCGTTTATCTGCAATCATTTAATAGGGGCATGACCTTGGTTGCCGAAATTCCTGTATAATCGTTATTTTATTCCATTAACAGCCATGCTGTAGACACGTTTTTTCATCGGCAGCTTTGTAATTTGAATTTTTTTTAATTGTTTCTTCCGATCAAACGTCTTCAGAAAGAAAATATAAAACTTTAAGCTATATAAAGCTAAATATAAAGCTTTTAAGAGTTCATATACCCAAAATAGAATCACTGATAGCATCCACGAAAGGAAACGTTTATATTTTATGAACAGTATGTAGATGTGATTTCTCTATTCTGCATGGAAAGACTAACATGGAATTATATTCTGCTCAGGCACAATGCAGAACCTGCCACAGGGAGAGGAATTGAACTTTTTCCTCAATTGATTCAAAAAATTTTTTTGATCGAGTCTATGAGTGTCGGGGGGGAGGGTCCCCCCTTAGGAGAATCTATGGATTTTTGGATTTCAAAAGTTGGCACGTCTGGATTCCTAACGATATTCTCTACCTCCCCTCCAAGTTTGTACGTGGAGTTCCATAATACCCTGTATAAAGTGTCACTTATTCCATATCGAAATTTGATGGTCCCATAGTTAAAATGGAAGTTTTTATTTTAAATGAATTTTTTTGGAATTCCATGATGTGCATAAAATATAGAGGGTGCAAAATAGTCTACACACCCATTCGTCAAATCAGAAAGAGTTCTTAGAGCCAAGTTTTTTTTCCCTTCAGAAAAACTGCCCTAAATAATGTTTTTCAACTTTTCTGAGATTTAATGACCTCTTTCCATGATGGAAGACATGCTGACATTTTGTAAAAAAAAAAAAAAATTTCTGTCGCTAAACCCTAATCTAGTACTTACCTGTAGAAAATTTCAGGTGCCAATACCAATTTTCTGGTCGATGTGACGACCTGGAATCCATCAGCCTCAGGTTTTAGGTTGTGCATAACAGAATTATATTTGTTTGTGGCATTTATCCTTTATTTTTTCAGAATGGAGAGGATGAATATGTTCCGCCAGAAACTGAAGAATGTTCTGATGATGAGGAATCAACAAATCTGTCACTTAGAGCGAGGGTCGCACTTCGACTAGCAAAATCGGCTGCATCAAGGGTAACAGAAAATGTATGTAACTCTTAGAGATGTAAAATTCTCCAGAATAATCTTTTAGAGAATATTCTCTGGTAGGGCTACTATTATAAATAACTTGAGAATATTCTTATAAGTTCTTGATGAGAATATTCTCCTGTTATTTATAATATAGTTACATATAATATCCTTGAGAATATTCTCCGGAAGGACTACTTTCATAAATTACTGGGGAATATTCTTATAGAAAATAATAAGAATTATTCTGAAGTTATTAATAATAGTGCTTCCAGAGAATATCTTCAGTTACCGAAATCTTTCCAGAGAGTAGTATCAAGACTATATGTAATAACATGTATTATAATAAATAGGCTAATCTCGATAAATAACTTGAGAATAATTATTATTCAATGTGAGTGATACAGAATTTGAATGAACGTGCATTGAAAAACAACAGTTCTGTATCTTCTTATAATGAAGTGATTGTATAATAGCTTCCTTTATCAATCAACTTTGGTTTAATTTCTTTTCTGTTGTGAACTTCTGAAAATTTCTCCAGTTTTAAAATAATTTTTTAAGGTTTTAATCTAAAGGTTTCTAAAATCTTTATAACCAAACTTTTAACTTCTCATCATGACCTGGAGAATATTCTAAGAATATTCTCAAACTAAAAGTTGCCATTGGGGGTGATTATACCAAAAATTGTTTTGTTGTAAATGTTTCAGGCAATGAAGACTGATTTATATTTCACAATATGAACAAAATTGGTAAAAAAATTTAAATTATTTAAAAGAAAAATGAATATTCTTGATTATTCTCCAATTTTTACATCCAGGAGAATATTCTCGTTCTCCGAGAACATTCTCACTTCACATCTCTAGTAACTCTTATACATAGCATAGGTGCCATTGCTTCCGATTTTTTACCCTTATCAAAATCTTGCAGTCGAAACCAGATTCTTCAGATTTTTCTTATCTTTATGGAAAAATCCGTCAAAATCCAGAAATTGTGCTTCTCCGAAAGTAAAAAACGCTCAGTCCTTGCAATCTAAGTGACCATGTTTCATCGAGAAAAATATGGGAAATTGTCAATTGTCATCAAATACTATACCACAAATAATATCCAATCATTGCTAAAAACTCCAAAAAAAAAAAATATCACTAATGGTGGGAAATAAAGGAATACTGCAAATCACAATGAATTAAAATGATTTCTACAAGGGAACTACTACACACATCCCATGACAGATAGGTGAAATGAATATTCATAAGCATAATCAGCTCGATTTCGGCGAAGAATAATTCAAAGAGTCTGTTATACATGGGCACAAAGTACTGGCCATGTCCAGTCCAACTTCATGCAAGTTAGTGAAAAAAATTTTAAAATTCGGCTCTATATTTATGAAACTTTTTTTTTATTCTGAGAAGGAAATTCTGGACTTGGAATTTCACCATTGAAACTATTGCACAAGAATAGGTCCATTAGTTTATAATGGTGTGTTTCAACTTTTTTAGATGTTGCTGCTTTCATTCGTATTCATATTTTATTAAAAGAAAAAGAGACATGATGCATGTGTCTCGTGATTGTGACCATGAACACTAACATCTGTAGACTTTTTATTTAAGTTTCTGTTGCGATTAATGCAATACTTTGCAGCTTAAATGATGTGATATGCTAGTGATGTCTTTTTCTTACTGAAATTATGATATTAATTAGATATTTTTCCCCTAATTGGTAATTAATGATCTTTGATTATAGTTATGATTTCTTTGTTTATATTTTTCTAGTTTCATTTGTATTCGTGCAATTCATAGTTTTCATGTTCACTCTTCATCAGGATGAGAATAAAGATACTACTGTAACTGACAAGCCCATGAAGAAACAGAAACGCTGTGCCACGAGAAAACATAGTTTATCGGAACTTTGCGAATTTGACGAAGAAACAAAGTCTCTTATTGTGGTTAGAATATTGTTAAGCTTTATGTGTTACTGTAAATGTGATAAAAATCCAGTTATTATGCAATTATGTTATGATTGTTGGTTATTATGCATAATAACCAATTTATCACATTTGCCATAGCATATGTATGAGATGCATTTATTACTGTATTCCCCTGCATCAGTAAACCTGTAAAACTAATAAGACACAAGCTTTTAAATACTGAAGCCTGGTTGATTCTTAGCACAACTAGAAAAACAAGGTTTAATAAGTTATAACCAATTTTTCTTTTTGCTCATTCTAATTTCACACACTTGCAATCAAAGAATACAAAAATGCTTCACAATCTTCTCTTTTAACTCTAATCCATAAGAACGAATACTCAGCGATTATCCAAGGTATATATCCCTTGCATAAAAAGTAGAACAGCTTATAAATTTTTTAGCTAATAAAGATATTTTTGGGGTTTTTAAGCTTACAAAATATTTTAATAGATATGGATGCACACACCAACATAACACTTCTTAGAATGAAGATATTCAAGAATTACCCAGAGAATTCATGACTTTTTATCTGGAACATCCCGGCAAGATGGGTAATGGGGGGTGGGAAGAATGCTACTTATCAAGAATAGAACAAGAAAAAATAATCAATTCTTTTTCAATCCTGGATAATGCCGTCCCTTGATTTTGATATCTCAGTTGAATGAGTACCAAAATATACCATAGTTTACCTCTATCGTAAGACAGGGTCCTAATTAGCAATAATGAGATTTGATTGTACCTATTCCAATTTTAATGAAATATGGTTCATACTTGGTGACTTGAAAACTTGTTGGTGGCTTCAATAACAACAAAAATTAGATTATGATATGATATTTAGAAAGTTTTACATCTGTGATAAATTTTTTGATTTAATACTTTTCAAACCATGAAGCTATTAAAACATATTTATATACATGAATATATATATTAAGCTTGGCTTATTCCATTTTTGAGATTCATTGAACACTAAGAGAGGAACTGACTGTACAAAATTTGAGTTGAAGGCATTTCGAAATTCATCTTGACAATTATAGGTTAAAAAAACAACCAAGTGGTATTCAATTTTTTTTTTTGTAGGCAATCCCTAAGAAACGTCTGTTAGAACTGGAGAAGAGTGAGAAAAAATGCAGACTTTATGAAAAACAGCTTGTGCAGCAAAGGGTAAATTTATATAACATTTATGTTTTTAAAGGAAAATGTCTTAATCACATTTTTTTTTAATTTATCATATACTCGTTATGTTTCAGATTCATTTACAGTGGAACTTTGGTTAACGAGCTTAATTCGTTCTGCCAACATGCTTGTTATGCGAATCAAACTTCTCCATACGAAACAATGGAAATTTGTTCCACAATTATTCATTCACATAAGAATGACTAATAAAAACGACATTTAATCAATAATTAAATACAATAATAATTACACATAATGCCATAAAATATGCATAATATAATTAAATAATGCCATAAATAAACAATACGATAATCCTTACAAATTAACTTACTCTAAATGACAAGAGAGAGGAAGACTGTCGTTTAGGACGATTTACAGACTCCTTGTTATTTGCAAACTTATTCTTTTTGCATGACTCAAAAAGAACCATATGCAATGACACTTGCTTTTGTCTGTTTTTTAGGATTTCTGGAAAATGGTAAATTGCAGTGTTTGTTGGAAAGATTGCACATTGCCACAGCTTTATTTGGGTGGTTCTTTTCTATAGACGTTCGTCCTTTCTAAGATGAACTAAAACTATTTATAATTACCCGGATTAATGAAATCAGTAGTTGTTTCTTCTGAAATTTCAAAAGATGAGCACAAAAATACTCTTTGATTTAAGGTGTAATTTCTAGAAAGCGCCACCACAGTTGTTTAACTTTCATGTGTATTAAATTTCTATTTTTATACACACTGAGTGCTCAGTTAATTGCGGCCGTCTATGTAACACGTGTTTGGTACCCTATTTGTCTCAGACAATTTCATGGATATATCATGATATCATCGAGAATGAATATGGAATTTGGGTGTTTCCCTACTGTTGTTGTTGTTGTTGGTTGTGTTTTTTTTTTTTTTTTTTGTTCTGTTTTAACACCATTATAATTTTGAGATAGAGCATTAAAGTTTCATATAGGGCTTGTTATGCAAAGCTCACCTCGCTGTATCTGCCATACACTCATGTAAATTCTGTCTCTTGATGGTGGTTATGCATATTACAGACATTGACATTTTTATATTCTCTTTAGCTGCACTGGAAAAGATACACTTCGGACATCTTCCAGATATCTTTGGCATATGTCACAGCCATCCATTTCAGTTTGAAGAGGGTGATCGTTATTCATTGAGCCCTCATTGTTCATCTAATGACATATAAAGGGATATTGTTTTTGTTTTCCCCCTCAGATCGAATAATCATATTTTTCAAACTATATTGAATATATTCCCTTGTAAGACTAATCATATTCGCCGGTCCAGGATTAAGTTACTCATATATTTAATACACAAGAGCTTTACAATCTTTAAATTAGATTTTTTGTCAGTAATTTTTTTTAAATTATTTCAGGGGAAGATGAAAGAGCAGCTTCAAAATGAACTTCTTTGCCCTATATGCTATGAAGTTTTTAAAAAGGTAATAGTTACGTCATGTATTTTTGACTAGAAGCAGTTCAGTATAATTTTCCTAAATTTAAACCTTGCTGCACAGTTTATGTATATTCCATGAAAATTGGGGTTTTTATCCTAGATCAAGTATAGTGTGTGCATAATAAATTTATGATATGGCTTCAGAAGAAAAAAAAGTTCTAAATAGTCAAGAATTCTGTAGACATTGCATCAAAAATCTATGTCTTGCTGTTATGTATTGATATTCTTTTAATGAGGCGGAAAATGCAGCAGTTAAAACATTAACATTTGTAACACAAAGCGGAACATTAAGAACAATTAAGGTTAAAAAGACAGTTTCACCAACGACCAGAGCTGTGGTATTGAACGGGACAAAGGCAGAACTGAAGTGTGTGTGTCAGCAGATGAAGATCTTCCCTATATATATATATATATGGCATATTATAGAATGCCTTGATGATGTCAGCATACCTGATTGATGACAATAGCATCCAATTATCATATCGGATCACAACAATTCTGTAAAATATTGGAAAAAGAAGAAAATTTGAAAAAAGTTATTTTCATGCAGGTCTTTTTTTTCTACTTGATTTAAAATTTCAAAACAAATAATAAAAACATTACAGGTGTGGAAATTTTTTTTTAACGCTTGCAACAAGTGTTTAAATAAAATTGAATAAATATTCAAGGTTACAAGATTTTTGAGTCCTTAAGTGTGAACACATAGCTGACTGCATTTCATGGTGACAAAAATAGTATTTCTGGCCTCCATCATTACCATTCAGCACATGAAAACATTAAATTACCTCTTAAACCAAAAATGCTTAAAACGAAAAGTTTCTCATTTGAGACCAAAAAATGTACTAGGTGGTCAGTTTGGGTTAATTGGCTTCCAATTTGAAAGACAGAAACTCTTCAAACGCATTATACGAATACCTCGTAAATATACTAGACATACCCTTCATAAATATGCTAGGCACACATGCGAAACACTTTTTGACATGCAACAATCAGCTAGAAATTCCTCTGAGGAATGTTTACAAGGTGCATGCACAGTTTAGGTTAGTTTTTTCCCTGCTGAAACATTGATTTAATTAATGTATTGGGGCCAATATTTTTCTTCACTAAATGGAGGGAAATTACATCAGGATTGAGATAAACACAAAAAAAAAACTCTCTGAACCGAGGAAATTCATGAAATCATAGTTTGACCAACGATCAATGTTTAAAAACAATTTCCCTTATTTTATAAATGTATGATGCAGACACAAGACTGAAAACTGCTAAACTATGCACTTTTTGTACTGAGTATAGATGTCTGATAATCCTAATGTTTAAAATGTTGAAGAGTAAACTGTTTCTATAAGTTATTTCAAAGTAATTTATACCTTTACCCCCCCCCCCCGGCATATTAGGCAGTAACAGTATCATGTGGTCACTCGTTTTGTCAGCAATGTTTAATCAGCTGGACCAAGAAGGAGAGGACCTGTCCTGTGTGCCGTTCATATGTTGGTCAACAGTACAAGTCCCTTGTGACTGACAGTGTCATTTCAACTCTGTCCCAGCTCATCAGCTGAGTCACCCATAAAAGAAACAGACCAAGAAAAAGCAGTGAGTTTTTTTTTCATATACAGTAAAACCTTGTTAACCTTGTTATAAACCAAACTGTACCAGTATATTTTAACAGAATAAGTTAAGTAATAAAAGCTCTAAAAAGGTAAAAACTTGTATTTTTTTTCTTTTGCCATCTATAAATTATATTGTAATTTTAATTCATACTTTAATAAATGTTATGTTACTTTAAATTTATGATTTTCATAATATTATGCATTGAAACTGACGCTTAAGTCATCACTATGGTTAAGACATCATAAGTTTTTGATAACATGAGGTGCTAACATATCGAGGTTTTACTGTATATGATTTTAAAATGTTTTATTATTGGCTGAATTTCAGTTTTTTTCAGCAGTATTCAGACATTTACTACAGTCTTCGCTCGATTTTACAAACCAATACCTCCTTGCAAAATAGTCCTCTAGTCCTGAATATGCTTCTTACGACTAATCATTTGTCTCTTTTTAAAAAATGAGGGTCTACTGTATTTTTTTAAATTGCTTATTTCTGTTTTATTATCTATATATTAAATTGATTTTCTGTCTGCGTATACTCTCTATACAAATCTGCAATTTAGATCAATCGTTGCCAAATTTTGCATATACACCAAACGCACCCGACTTGAATGATAGGCTACTTTAAACATTTTTCAGACTTGGGCAAATGCCTGAAATGAGCAAAAAAACTGTCAGGTAACAATGGTTTCTGAGCCTCAATAATCACTTTCGGGACGTTTACTTTAGTTACCGTGCTTCCCTAGCAATGCGTTTCAGACGTGTACATGCCTTTACAATTGTTTGTCACTTCTTTAATGCTGCCAGTATATTTACCAGGGGCGTAGCCAGAAATTTCGTTCGGGAGGGGACCAAAGTGACAGAACAATAGATTTGGCCATCTTTTTCCCTTTTTTCTGTCATTTTCTCACATTTCGGGGGGGGGGGGGACCAGACCCCCAAGTCCCTCCCCCTCGCTATGCCCTTGATATTTACAATAGTTTATGGATTTATAATGGTTTGTCCCTTTTTCAATCCTCCCAGTAATGAGGCTTTTTGAATAGATGCCAGAATCATCAGCATCACTTTGAGGGTCAGCCAAAGAATAATCCCCATAGAAAAATCAGTGTCAAAATTGCCGATTTTACTGTAGAAATGTAGAAATTTAATTGGGCTTTCCGCCACATCAAGAATTTCAAAAATTTTATGGCATTCTCGATTTTTGCTATATTGAGTTCACTTAGAGATACAAAAGTTAAATATGAAGTAATTAGCCAGACCTACTTTTGAGTTGGATATTCATGCAATAACATTGATTTCAACTTTTTATTTATACCTTCTCAAGCTTGAAAATTAATGTCTCCGTATTGTCTTTTGATATTTAACTGCATAAATTCATGTAGTTTAGGTTGTTTTAAAATTAATGGGCTCATAAAGTGCATTGAAGAAATTCCACAGCTTTAACTAAGCATTTTTGGAAGCTGAAACAGGCAGATAGATAACTTGAAGTTTGAGAGGGGAATCGAAATACCTAGTGACCCTTGAAAAAGGGGGGAAAAAATCATTTCAACGTTTCTTTAACTCATTAAAGACGATTTTGATTTTTAGAAAGAAAAAAAAAACGAGTGGAACCACTCGCCCATTTGTTGGCAGTGAAAAAAAATAAAATTTGGAATGACAAATTTCCTTGCCAATTGGTGTCAATGGGTCAAATTTAGATTTGTTCATTTCATGAGTCATGCAGGAAGTCGCTATATTGGTTAACTTAGACACAGTTTGTATGTCCCTCAAAGAAAGAGAGAGATGTCATGTTATCCACAAAAAGCCTGACTGAAGAAAACCCGGGCAGCACCAAGTATTATAGCTGGTATTGAATAGTTTTCATTTATCTCTTGCTTTCCAATTCTCATATTCACACCTTATCAGGCCACAAAATTAGCATGATTATGATGATCACATGAGCTGGTAGCGGTTGTAAGTTCTATGATGTATGTTGTAGTGAAATCAGTGTCCTGAACTATAGTAGTCTAATTTGAGTCAGAAAACTTCAAGGTTCTGGATAATCCGCTGTGTTAATTTTTTGAAAAAATTTTCATCTTTCTTTTCTGCCAAGAAAATTTTTATTTTGTACATTTTTCCTACGAATTCCAGTTTGAAGAACCTTGATTCCTGTGGGTTCCCAGGCCAGCATTTTTCACAGAGCTTTATAGCAAATTAATAGTGCAAAAAACATTTACAGTAGTTGACATGAATGCCGCTCTTCACTTGTTAATACAAGACCGTCCGGCAATCGAGGGACCCGGGTTTGACTCCCGGTAGAGGCAGAGATGAGTTTTTTCCTTCCTTACAAAATTAACATCTAAAATAATAAATATCTTCACAACATCCAATCTTCTGTATATCTTGTATTTACAGTAGTGTTTAAAAAATATTGGATGATCAGTTTTTCCTTTTAAAATGGAATGCAAATTATATGCAAATTGGAATCGCATTGTATTGCATCTCTATATGCAACTCTTATGACTGAGTAAAGTTTATAGGAAAAAAAATGATATATAATATGCTATTCCCCAAAAGAAATTCATTCAAAGCTCAAAAAAAGTCGGACAGGGTGAATTTTTCTTGTTTCTGGAACTGTTTTTATTTATTCTAATTCAAAATTGTTTTCTTCGAAAGTGAGGCAAATGCCTTGTAAAAGACAAATGTCTCTGGAAACAAAAGAACAGACTGTTGAACTTATCCAAGATGGGCAAATCTACAATTCAATTTCTAAACTTTTAAGTGTTCCAAAATTGACAATATGTAATGTTTGAAAGGGATTTCAAGTGTCTGGTGAAGTAAACAAAATGTCTGGTTCTGGTCAACCAAGAAAAATTTCCAGAATTGATCACTTCATAAGCTTTGGATTATGAAGTGATCAAAATCGATTTGGATAAATTTCATAAATATTTGGACATTCTGAAGGCCCTATGGCATAGCTGCCAAGTCTCCCGAATTTTTCGGGAATCTCCCGAATTTTAGCTTCATTGCTCGCCCTCCCGAAAAGTTCTTAAATCTCCCGAATTTTTACGAAAATCACAAAAATCCCTAATTGTCCCTAAACATTCCCTACTTCATTAAAAAAAAATCCCCGCTTATGAAAACAATCCCTAAGAAATTTCTTGTGGGGCATGAAGCCCTTTTTTTCTTCCTTTCGAAATGACGTCACACGTCGTAAATGGGGAAATTCCCTTTTTAATGAAGTTTTACAAACCCTCTGATGGTAACAAGAAAGTTGTTTGTCATCCTACAGGGAAATTTCTTAGCAGCCAATAGTCCTGGATAATAATTGAAGATTATAGTGACGCGCACATGGTCAAAATTTCTTTTGTTGAAGTTACGTACGTGCGATATAACAAAGCATGAATACTGATAAGCAAAAACATATTTAATCAATTTTAAAGACACTTATTCCGATGAGTTTCCTCTCATCAAACGTTCCAGAAGAGGGCCGACTTTTCCTTTTTGTACAAGTTGTGTTACGGACATAAACATCGGTCATGGAAAGACTGACATAATCACTCATGTGAAATGAAAAAAAAACACCATCAAGCAAGTGTCAAAAAAAGTCAGTGTTCTTCAAAAATTGACGGTGTTTTCCTTCATCTTCCGATGATTTTGGGGTCATTTGCGCAGAATGTTTGTTCACAGCGTTTCTGATTGAACACAATATTTATTTTTACATCACTGAAGTTTTGGCCTCCAATTTCACTTGTTTTTTGCGCAGGAATTTTATTTCCAAGGGTTTAACTTCTATGTGAGTAAAATCCTTATTTTAATTTGACTAGTTTTTAAGTAGGGATTTAATTCCCTACGCTTTAACTTTTATGTTTGGAAAATCCCTATTTTATTTGGAAAAATCCCTATTGTATTTATTAGGGAGTGGTTTTAGCATAAAATACGGGTTCGCGCGAAAATCTCCCGAATTTTCATTTTCAAAAGTTGGCAGCTATGCTATGGCAGAACTTAAATGCTCAGATATGGATTTTTCAACAAGACAATGATCCCAAGCAAACATTCAAGTCTGTGAAGTCAGGGTTTACTGCCAAAAAAAAATAATTTAAATTTCATTCGGTAAAGAATCCGAGGAAGTGTGCAGTGGAGATAAACCAAGAATTCCAAGACAGCTATGGAGTTTCTGTCAGTGTCTCTTTAACGTCTTTATAAAGCTTGTCTTTTTGGTCGAAGACCCACAAAGAAACCTTTAATTTTCGTTAAGAATAAAAATACCAGACTTGATTGCATTCTGAAGCACCAAAGTTGGACTCACAAACAATGGGCAAAGGTTCTTTGGAGTGATGAGTCCAAATTCCAAATGTTTGAATCAAGTGAACAATATAATAGATTGCCAGTAAACCAGCGATTCAAAAGGAGAGATATCAGTTTCCTACAGTTAAACATGGTTGTGGTAACATCATAGTGTGGGGGCTGCTTTGGATCTGCTGGTGCTTTAGTGCAAATGCAAATAACAGGCACCATGGACAAAAAAAATATCTGGACATTCTAAAGGCCCATGTGTTGCCCTATGGCAGAACGCAAATGCTCAAATATGGATTTTTCAACAAGACAATGATCCAACGCACACATCCAAGTCTGTGAAGTCGTGGTTTACAGCCAAAAAAAGTTCTAAAATGGCCATCACAGTCACTTGATCTGAATCCAATAAAGAATCTACAGCAGGTGTTGAAATGTCATTGCAAAGCTATGAAATTTTCTAATTTGGATGCAAAGTTTCAATTTTTTACAACAAGAGTGAAAAAAAAAATGGCTACCAAAAATTTCACTGATTTGGTGGACATGATGCCCTGCAGATGCAGTGTGGTACATAAAGCCACCCTACCAAATATTGAAAAATGTTGTTTATTTTTGATGGTTTGATAGTTCTTGTGAATCGTGCAATTTTTTTTACCTCACAAGTTTGACTATTTTTGTAATAAACAAAGTATATGATTTGATTACGAGGTTGTTTTCAGGTATGGGTAAGAATCAAATCTATATGCTTTATGCACCAATTTAACCCATGCATTAAAATGTTTGAACAACAAGGTAGTCTAACTTTTTTTGAACACAACTGCATATCTGGCCACTAGGGCTGGAGTCCTTGTCAGCCTCCTTTATGCAAAGTCCATGGGTCTTGGCAGTGTGCAGTGAATTAAGGGCGAAACAGGTAGGAGTAAGTACCTCTCTCCCCAAATTAAAAAATCATTTTATATTACTTTTTGGATAATCCGAGTTTCCAGTAATCTGAGGTAGTCTCTGTCTCATTCACCTCGCCTCACAGTATCAAGACTACTGTATGAGCAATTTAACAGAGCAAAGTGCCAACTAAGGCTGGTAATCAGAACACAAAGTGTGGCATCAGTGCAAATGGCAGTCTCGCAAAATTCTAAGAAAACATACAAGCAAAAACTCATTCATTATTACCAAAATTTTCTATGCATCATATGCAGATTCAAATTTTACTTCTACAGCAACTATCATGCCCCCAATCAGTTGAGGCCACTCCCAAATGCTACAAAAGACAGAAGGGGCAATAAGGTTGAATCAAACATGAGACCCTCTTTCTTCTGGGGGGGGGGGATGTCAAAATAAACAAAAGAACTAATCAAATTACTCTATTACTGCCAACCAGAGGGAGTGTTAGAGATGTATGGTAAATGATCAATTCCAGAAAGTTGCATCATTCTAAAATATGAGTTGTTTTCTCCAAACTGTTCAGTCAATTAAGGATGGAGAAATAATTTTTATTCTGTTCACTGATGCTACTACAGTCGAATCCCATTAGAACGAACTCCAAGAGACTTCAGATTAGAAAAGTTTTCATTAAAACAAGATTTTCACTATAACTGTGTTAGCTAAAATGTCAACTGCAATACCCCTCAGATGATACCAGCCACTGGTTTTAGAGGAATGTTGAGTCTACACATTCAAACTGATGATGATCCACTCTCATCAAATCTTGTTTATTTTTATCCGTATCAATGGATCTTTTTCCCCTATGTCTTACTACTATGTAACCAGTAGTTATGAATTTTTAGGCCCCATTTCATCATCAACCATTTTCAATCCACTGCTGGATGACGGTCTCTTATAAATTTTTCCATTTTACTCTGTAATTTAAGTGACACTACATTTGTTCTGTATATTTAAATGAATGCAATTTTTCAAATTTGATAATCTATTCATGAAATTTTCAGTTACTGGCTTATTAAAAGTTTCAGTCAAATAGCATGCCATGATTTTGGTCCCAAAACGTTTCTGTAAATTTCATTCAGAGAATATTTTAAAATTCCTAACTTATTTTTGTCATTACCTTTCAGGAAATCAAGAAGAGACTATGTCAGTTTTTTCTTTGAAACTTAATATAATTCCACTTGAGAAGAGTATATAGTTGTCCATGTAGTAATTTTTTTATTGTTTCTTCTACTTATATTTTTGCACATATGTTTTGATGTGATAATGTGAAAATGATAGACTATTGTTTTTATCAGTGTTTAAATTAATCTTATACATTTTATGAAGGACTCGATTAAATTACACTTTCACTCATTCTCCGACTGAAAATACATGTAAAACTGTTTTTTATGCAAACATTCAGAAGAAAAACATGTAAGTAATATGCATTTCTATCCAAGCCAACTGAATTATTAGAAAACATATTTCTTACAATAGACTGACCTAGAAACGATCATTGGATCATTAGTATGTATTTGCATGAAGTGGTGTATGACACCGATTTCTTTATTTGATGTAAACATCACACTGAATAATGTGAAGAAATTTTCAGATTTATAGTTAGCTCACATTATAATTATCACTTTTACTGTTTTTTCACCATTGATGCATGTTTTTTCTAACTGTGAAAAACAGTCTAAGCCAGGGCTAGACAAATCTTTAAAACAAAAAATTACATTTTTGACATGAAATAATACAGGGTAAAATCATCAGTTTATATTCTAGTGTCTGTCACGTGGTTGAAAAAAATACATATCCGATCTAAATTTTTACATGCTGCAGGCATGGTCTGAGTGCTTCAAGCTTTTATACTGTAGACTCCCGATTATACATAGTTTACTAGCTCAAAAGCTGTGGATATAATCTGCAAAATGGTTTAAAAGAGTGGTGAACAATAAAAATTTTACTAGGATGAAAAGTATATAGTTTCTTCGAAATATAGTGTTTATGCCTTGTCATTTGAAATTTTTAAGTCTTCGATCGAATTTGAAACTTTCCAAATTATCTAAGCTCTAAAGTAATGTTCTTCATTAGCCCTTCCCAGTCTGCAAAACATTTCACCTTATTCATGTTAGCTGCTATATAATTTTAAATCCATCTTTTTTTCTGTCTGAGCCACCAGCAGGTCTGTGAATCATTTCTCATACTTATTTTTTTTCCATCCCATAAAATATCTTTGCATTTATTCTAGTCCATGAAATTGTTTGACTATTTTTATTGCTCTGCTTGTATAAAAAGGTTGAGGGTCACTGCTCTAAAGCTCTAACTACCTGCAAATGGAAAATACCTAACCTAAAGCTATAGAAGTGATAGGGGGAAAAATTTCTTACTAGATGTTTCTGATACCAATTTTATAGAGCTTATGCTGATTTTTTTTAAAATATGAGACCGAATTGCTGGTTGTATGTAAATATTTCCAACAGCACCATTTCGTCACTAAAGAGAGTATGAGTTTACAAGAATGTCTGCTGCTTGCAAGACTTTTTCACAAATATGATTTGAAACTAATATGTTACACAGAGATTTTCAGTCTTTAAAGTGACTTCAAAGATCCTTCCCATCCCTTAATTAAGACATTCCTAAAGTTAATATAATAGATGCTTAAGGCTGTAAAAAAACTGCTCAGAACATATCAATTTTGATAACAAACACCTTAAACACAGGTTTTCAAAATTAAATAAAAATCTTGGTAATATCCCATGAATAATCAGGAGTCTACAATAGTCATTCTGATTTTGAAAATGATGTGTTTGATGTTAACAAATGAAAGGAACCTGATCTGATTTTAAAGTGCCTAAACTTTTGTATTTTTCTCGTCATTGTATTTGATATTTTCAGTCGTTTTTCCTACTGTTCATATATATTTTTTACCACATTTTGGTTTATATGCATTCTGACATTTTCACCTATAGAGTGTATGAGAATTATCTTTCCACAAATTTTGAAATTCAATGAAATCTCAAAGAAACAAGATCGTGTAGTGTTAGGCCGGAATTACACTATAACAGTTTGATAAAAGTTCTTTTATAGAACTTGAAAAATTCAACCAATAATCATACTGATTACATTTGCACAAATGTAACCAATTGTCTTATTGGCTGCATTTTTTAGGTTTTATAAAAGAACTTTTATCAAACTTTTATAGTGCAATCCCAGCCTTACATTACTTGTACAGGCCGGGTTCACACTGGACTGATATGATAAGCAATACGATTGGGATGTACGATTTGGATGATTGATTTACAACCAATCCATGTCGATAATGCAGTGGTTTTGCTTAATGTATCAGTCTAGTATGAAGCCAACCTAAGAGCAATACAAAGTTTTTGTTTTAATGCTAATTTTTTTAATTTCATTGAGAGGCGCAGTGCACTTGACATACATTAGATAAGGAATTCCTGAACCGATGGATCAGCCTCCTTTTCTATGAGGATACATTAAAGATCATTGTAGCATGGTTAGTCAAAGCATGTTAGGAAAACGACGGCTCAGTTTGACCCCCACTTTTACGCAACATTAGTTTTCCAAATAACCTGTTTCGTTCAATTCATGTATTGTTTATGTTTTGAACATGTAAAATGTATGGATAATAATAACTGTTTGAAGATAGTATGCGCACATATTCTGGTGACTGGAATCTCAAACATTAACGTAGATATATTCAGAGCCTCCTTTAGAAAGTGTGTGTGACGAGTATACCTACACTATAGGCCCTGCAATCAAATAGGAAAAAAACTTTATAAAAGATAGCTGTCTTTCAACTATGACAATGTTTGAAATTACTAAAATCAATGAAGGCTAATGTAAACCAGTGTCAAAGGTGTAAAAATAATTCTCAGGCTTGTAGTATTAGTTGTAGATTTAAAAATGAATAATTATTTGTTTTTAACTTAATGGAGTTGATTTGAAAAAATACCCAAAATGTAAGCTAAGAAATGGTACATGAGTTTTTATTCATTTTTTAATGAAATCAAGTACCTTGTATTCGCCTCTCATAGATTGTGTACCTGTAAAAGTTCACTTCTGTAAATGAAATAGCCACTGTGACATGTGAAATATTTTGACAATATCATAAAATTCATCAAGTTTTAATATTAATTGTTCACATTTGATGTAATGTAAAAATGTATATATCAAATAAATGCAAAAAGAATATACACATATTCTTTTAATAAAATCATAATTTAAACGAAATGATCTTGCTGTGTGCATGACTTTGTTCTACCAATGAATACTCATCCAGCCGGGATGCTGGGAACAACCGTTATAGTAATATTCTGGGGAAGATACTTTTGTCTTTCATCCTCAAGCATTTTTGCTAGTCTTTCTACATCAAGGCGTGGATCACGATTTTTCAAAGCAGGACATCCGCAATTGATTCGTAACCTCATTGCCTGTAAGTGAACAAAACCGATGCATAAAATAAAAAAGGTAGTGCATTTTATAATAACTTACAAATAAAAAATCTTTCGTATTTGTTTTACTCTAAGTAGAAAAACAAAGCATAATTCAGTTTTAAGCATCAAAAATGTTAATATAAATTTATGTAAGCTTCCGCATTCTTAGTACTAATGAGGGCATGATGATTGTGTTGAAGGAAGACTGGGCTATTAATTAACGACCAAAAGTTTGAAATGGAATCGGAAATTTTACAATTCAAACAACTTTTTTTAGATAAATAACCTGATGTGCTTTAGTACTCCTGGCTGCCATTTTCAAAGATATCGCTATATGGCATAACAGTCAATCTACAAGAACGAAACATCTGTTAGTTCCCTCATATTCCATTGTGTTTGGTCGCCACCCTAATCATGTAGTTGAAGGGTTTGGATGAATAACGGTCTATGTCATTTATTTGAAGTTTATAGGAGACGATTAAAGTTATGGCTGAAAAGGGGACCCCCCCCCCCCAAGAGTAACGTAGACCGTTTTTCCATCTGGGAAAAAAACTGACTCTCCACTGCAACATAGACTGTTGTTCCAATTACAGAACTCCCAGTTGCAGCTTTAAAATAGCATATGAATGAAATGTGTGGTTTTTTACAGGAACTAACTTCAGGAACCTGTAACAAAAACTATATCAAACATTATTCAGTCAAAATTAAAATTTTTCATGTTTCTCTTTAGATTTCTTGATGCCACTAATTCTAGTAAAGTTGAAATTACAGTGAAATCTCTCCAAGAGACACACCACTCTTTGTTACTCTGAAGAAGTGAGCCAGTATATTAAAGGAGTGATAGTACAGTTCAACAAATTGGATTAAAACCGACATTTTCATTAAAGCAAGGAAGATCATGATATCAGGGTTGGAATTAACATATATACACACAAACGTCTAAAAAATTCATTTCTCTCTCTCTCTCATCAAGGAACTTGTTAAAACTCAGTTTTAACAAGAGCCAAACTGTATGTCAAGTTTTGCTATGAAACCCAGAGTCGCAACCCACTTATTTGGATAATTATATAAATTACCTTTAGAAGCCGTAAAAATATAGCAGCCTTGACTATATTTTCACAGCTTCTCTCACATCATGAGAGCAACTGAAAACTAAAAATTCTTCCTTCCAGTCACAAACAGATTTTCTTTCTAATGGTGTGTGAGGAGAAAATATACTTCTCATTTTCACTCCCAAGGCTACTTTAGGATCTCTATTTTTCGGCAGCAGTGGAAGTTGCATACTAACATCTGCAGATAAAAAAAAATGGATAGAGACGATTTTCCTCAGCCCACAATACATCAAGGATAGTGACTTTCTGAATATTATGCTAAGGTATGAACTCGGGAAGAAAAGCAGTTTCCCTGAGGAATGTCTATGAGGTGCATGTACAGTTGTGTAGTAGTAGTCTCACCTTCAGCACTTCGTGCTACTGTATGTGCTATAATAAAAGCATGTTTGTGTCTCCCACGGTGTAATGGTAACTTACTTGCCCATATTACAAAAGGACTAGGGTTTAATTCCCAGCTCTGAGACTTTCCCAGTTAATCTTATCATGATATCCAAAAAGTCTCTTTCCTGATTTGCAACCCCCGGTTTCATTGCAAATTGTTTTGGCATTTACTGTCACTCCTCTCATTTTGATCATAATAGAGTTCTGTGGCACCGTGTATGTTACTCAACCTCAAAAAAGTAGGAAGCCAACTACTACCGGTGAAAATACAGTATTTTTCATTTAAATAATTCTTCTACTTCGGTGGTGTTCCCATCCTTTCATGCCCTCCTTGAGAAATGCATAGGAGGCTTGCTTACCACAAGTAGTGCAAGGATGCTTGCTCTTATTCCCATAGACATGCCTCAAAAGAAGTGCTCATCCCTACAAAGGTGTAGGAAGATTTTTTTACCCTCAAAAAATCTGTAGAATGTTGGCTTATCCCTAGAAATGCTTACAGTTGGGGGGTGTTTATATCAATAATTCAGAAAATATATTTTCCACTTACTTCTTCCATCACGGAATCTAAACGGGCTGATCTGTTCTGGTGACTGGGATGAGTGGATAAAAATTCTATGTCCGGAGTATTTTTGAATTCACTTATAACATTCATTTTAGACCAGAAGGCGCTGCTTTCACGGACATCAAAGCATGCCTATTTGATGTGAAAGGGGGGAGAAAAAAACAATCAATGCCTATAAAGTGCAAATTATTTCAGATTTACCACTGACATATGTTTTTTGCATAATTAAAAAGATATACACAGGTGTCCTTGTATTAAAGTGATTCATTGGTTCTGTGAAATTATAGCATAACGTGAAGAAGTCAGTTGAATTTAACATGGGTGAATTTTTACAGAAAGAGCATTTTTGTGAATGTACTTATGAATACAAATTTATGCTATAGTCGATGTTGGTTATTAAAATCATAGAAAATGTTATCATTTGGGTATTGTTATCACTTTTGCAAGCAACGGACCAGTACCATAACATGGGGGAAATTTTTTTTTATAGTTATTGGGACCTTTGATAATGCTATCAAATTTTTTTCTGTCGCATAAAGTTTAACCAAACATTTTTTTCCCTGTAAGTTATCCGTATCAGGTTGCAAGACTACGTAGGAAGCTAGAAGGTGTTCTTTCCCCCCTTTTGACAAATATTTTCGTAATTAATGACATAATCAGTCCATAGTGTTCACTGTGATCTATACACGCATGGAGCTGCTTTTGTAATGGCCTTCCCATAGTGAAGGCAAATGTATGATGGAAAAAAAAAGCAGTTCTTGATTAGTTTCTTTCAGTTGACCAAATTAAAATTTATTTTCCTGAGACTTTCTCAAGGGATCTGGAAAAAGTATTTTGTACATTAAAAAAAAATTGTAATTTGTTATATACATTAGAGTTTTATTCCAACATCTCACAGTGGCTGATAAACAAAATTTTAGCTAAACCTTAAAGGGAAAAAAAAGAAGTCCCATTTTAGAATAGAATTCAAAAAAGAATAGAATAATTGAAAAATTTACGACCAATTTCGTGTGAAACAAAAATGGTTGTCCCATTTTACCAATACCCATTTCCATACATCCCGTTCAACCAAACGGGATGTATAGTCACCTACTTGCAGATGGGACTTTTTTTTATTATAATTATCAGCCACAACGGTAAAATCTTCGATCATGATACTTCAGTTATAATTAGAAAAAGCATTACACAGAAACAAACTTCAAGTGAGGTTCACAACACATACATTCCGTCATGTACCAATTTGTTAGAAATTCCACCGAGGAATGTGTACGAGGTGCTTGTGCAGTTAAATAGTAGTAGTAGTAGGATATAGTTATCATTTGATTAGTGTTATTAGAGACCCTGAGTCCCAATGTGATAGCATTAAGCAGCATGGACTAATAATTGATTTTAATGATGTTCACTTCTGACCATTCTCGATTACTGAACTGGCTTTAGTGGGAGTAGGGATCTTTCTTACCTGGAGAGCTTAGACTGATAACTAAAGCAGGTATGAATCCGGGGGGGGGGGGGGGGGGCAATTGCACCTCCTAAGTGCCGAATAATATGGGTATGAGTAGAAATTTGTCTATCTCTTAAAATAAGAGTCGATGCAATAAACCGACACAATGAATTGCCCCTCCTAATATATCTTCCTGGTCTGAACTAAAGTAGGAAAAAATTACTATAAAACATGTATACCATGCGAATTTGAACATTTTAATCCTTTAGGTGGCACAGCAGTAATTGCTAAACCATCTTCAAAATGTCCTTAACCTTTCAGGGGGCATCCACATGTAGGAGATGATGTGCGGATTAATTAAGAGCACTTTTTTTTCCCCCCTACATACATGCGTCTGCTTGAAGGTTAACATTCTGGTGGTGGCGCATCTGCAATAACACCAATGGTGGCATCGGATCTATGATATCCATGACCGAAAATCTATCATAATCAGAAATGCATATCATATTGCTCGGGAAATGGGGAATAGAATAAACCAGATGTGTCAATATAGAACTCCACCAGCTATTAATAGAGCGGTGGAGGGTCCGTTCCATCCCTAAACTTAGGAGCGATGATTAAAAAAAATTTGAGCGTGGATCTCTTAGGTCAAGTGCCACCATCTGAGTAATGAAGTAGGCTTTCTTTCAATTTCAGCAGGTGAAGAACTAGGGTTTTGGGAAAAGTGTTCCATTGAGAAATAAATTTTACAATGTACCTGGGCTTGTAGATGCCAAAATAAGGGGCTTTAAAGGAGGCGAGATATCTCGTCAATGATGCTCAAAGGTTAATGCTATGCAATAAATATTGTAAATATTTCAGTGAAAGCATTGCCTACCGGATAATACAGTATTTTGTAGAGAAGTTATATTAGCTTATTCTACATGCTAGTCATACCCAAACGAGATCTGTTGTTTAGAGTGCCGATTGCATGTCATACAAACCTTTGCAGCGAGTTTCAGTCCTACTTCATCAGCTTCATTCTCAAGTTTTCTGCTGTAGGGCAGGTGAAGTAGAATCTAAGAGAAAAATGAGAACCATGTGAAAATTGTATATCAGATCACACACTTTGAAATAAAAAAACATTTCCCCCCCGAATTATTTGAATAGTTTTGACGCTTAGTGTGTGTGAGCATTCATATAAAATTTATCCATTTCTATTGGAATATAGAAAGTGTAGAAATGAATTACTTTTTGGGTTAGACAATACAAGGGAACGACCGACGTATATTGACCCGAAATTGCAAAAAGGAACCACAGCTAAATGCGTTTCAAAACTATATGAAGTTCCTTCATCAGTAGCAAACAGTGAAAATACTCTTTATAGCAGGAGTTACTCGCTGTTGTAGACAAAAGAGTCGAATTCAAAATGAACCTGCAACAAGAGCAAAGGAGGAAGAAAGAAAAGCTACATATACGTGTGTGTGTTTTTATGTGTTGACATCAAGTCCATCTCTGCTTATGAGCACTTCATTTGCTGACATTTGGCAGTTTTTCAGAGATTTCTATGTCTTGATTTGTGATTTTGTTTACCATGCCCACTTGAGTCAGACCAGGCCTCAAAATTATTTAGAATCCTTCTAAACCTCTATATAAAAGATTATATTTTCTGATAAATTCCAAGCCGTTTTTGGCCGTTTTGCCTTTAATTTATTATCTTCTAATCATGCTTTTTTTCCATGGGTGGAGATACAGGAGGTGGGGTCTGTTTCCACCTATGCAAACAACCTGTATTTAAAATAGTACTTTTTCATTATAACCATACCACATATTTTTGACACCAAATTGACACATTTTGGGTTGTTTCTTTCTGCCCGTGTAGGCGAGATATACTAGGTTTGAATATAACTACTGCTTCTAACAATAATTTGCGAGAAAATTTGCCAAGACGAAAAAGTTGCCAAGTGGTATGGTTATAACGGAAGAGTATCTGTGGAATAAATCAACGAAGATGGAGAAATAAAAGAAAAATACTTATAATTCAGATACTCACATCGACAGCCTGCTTCACAAGCCAGTTAGCAAGTAAAGCTAACGAATCACTTGGCAGAATCGCCCAAACAGCTCCAATAATCAAAACCAAAAAGCAATCGACCAAATGGACTACACTGAAATTCTCTGCCTGTGGAAACATAACACAAATAGATTCATTCAAAAAATAACATATTTCGCGTCATCATAAATACACCTGGTAATGCTCACTGGATGATTGAAGGAAAGTAAAAAACTTACTCCATGAGCTAGAATTGAATGAGACATTTCGTGAGCCAATACTGCTCCTAGCTGATCGTTGTTCGAACACAATCTTAACATTCCTGTGAAGACAAAGATTTGCCCGTTCTGTAACAATGAAAAAATAATATAATCTTAGTTAAACGTTTTACCAAAACTTCTCATTAATCATAAAATCAAACATATCCAGTTGAATGAACTTTGGATCAACCCAAACTATAGCAGTGGTCTGCAATCTATCGTTCACTAAGATTATGAGATTCTGAAACTTAGAAATAAATACCCATGCAAGCTGACAATTGGCAACATCACTTACATATGTTTCAACAGATACTGTGTGGACAGCGGATCATAGATAGTGTTTCAACACTTTATTTACAACGAACAACAAGAATATTGTTTTTCAATGAAAACCAAACCGCTTTTAATATAAGTATATGGCAAATTTTTTTTCCAAGGTGTGCATAGGGAAGAAGGAAGTATAACATGACTTTCTCTCAAGCAGGGGTTCTCGACCTTTGCTCCCCCAAAGCTCTTAGGGGTTCCATTAGACAAGAAGATAAATCAGTAAATTTGATAGATAAATAAAAAGCCTATGGGGGGGTGGCTCCACAATAGGAATTATCAGCTGAAAAGGGTTCCGCCAGTCAAAAAAGGTTGAGAACCACTGCTCTAGAGAGAAAGATTTCTGACCCAAATTGTAATATGACCAGAGCTAGTGAATGCTGGAAAAGAAAAACCTCATGATCGACCAATATATTGCTACTCTTTTGGTCCATCTCAGGATCATTTTTATTACAATTTTATTTTGGAAATACTTGTAGTAATATTATTAAATACTTGTAGCAATGAAATCACAAATATTATGAAGATATTTGTATATCAGTTGGTTATAATCTAATCAAAGACAAAATACAAATTACTCTTCAAGTAAATTTAGCGATAGTGTAAAGACATAACATCAGGGGTGAATGTTATACAGCCCCCAAAAAGCAGAATATGTCGCAGAACAATAGAAAGAATTTCAAGAAAAAGTGCAGAAAACACTATTATATATATACACGGGGATTTTTACTGCATAACATTTTCAGTCAGCTGAGGGCTTGTTGCAGAACAAAGTTGTTCTTACAAGCTGAATGGTGTTATTATTTTGGATGAAACTAGGATCACTGATCTGGGTATTCTTATTGATGAGCGTCTTAGGTTTTCTGTTCAGAGGTGATAAAAAGAGTGAATAGAATGCTCTTTTTTTTTTTCACCTCTGGACAAAAAAACAGATTTGCCAGAAAGAAAATGCATTTCCGTATTTTATTTTTACTATCATTGTGGCTTAGTCTTCGAGTTTTTCAAAAATACTTCGAAACACAAAGGTAAAAATACATTGATTTAGTACAGTAAATGTAGCAATATTTTTCTTCGAGACATAGAATTTTGAGAAAAAGAGGTTTGGCTGTACATACTGGAAGTACAAAAGCATTTTCTAAAGGGTTATCTATCACAGCAATTGTCCATTTTTTATCATATATCTGTGCTATGTCTTTGTTAGCTTCAAGCAACTGATGAACCACAGTCGCAACTCTCTTGGTGTATGAATGCTGCACTGGTAGGAAGTCTTTCTGATACAATTTGCAGATCTGTAAAAGAAACATAAGAAATGATGAATGACTTTCAAAGTTTAAATATCATTCAAGTGATCACATTTCTTACAACTAGTGATTGCACAACTTGTAAGCCGAATCTTGAAACAAACATCATGAGAACTTGGCTTTAAACAAAAAAATGAGTAAAAAATTGTACTGTGAAATAATTATTTTTTTAAATTACAATATAACATAAGCAGGCAAAGACAGTTATCAGTCATAAATAACCGAATCGAAGTGTTTTCAAATTTTCCCGTTTTTACCTCTTTAAATTCAGCATCAGCTATGACTTTGAACTGTTCTGAATTGAAAGCCATGAAACGTTTTCTTTGTGTTAGAGGCGCTTCTTGGAGATGCATCTGATAGTAACAAAATGTAGCAAATCCAAACAAACCTAAAGATACTGCATTACAAAAAAATTGTGTTACATGATATGCTTACGAGCATAACTTGTTCTGTGTACTTATTCGGATCATTCTCACAAAATTTGCCTAAATTGTATTTTGAGCAGTTTATATGAAATTTATTTGACACAAAACTTTTTTATTGTCACTTTCTATTTATATTCCAGTTTCTAAAAAGTCGCCACTCTATTTTTAATTTTTTCATCAACAGATTTTTAAAACTTGCTCAAACAAATTTTCAGTTGTTAAGGAAATGTCCTTCTCCTGACTCTGTCCACAGCCCATTTTTCAAATTTTAAAATGGTAACATTCTATCCCTAAAACAAAAATATATTCTGTTTTTCAATAATATAATAGTTGTAGAATCCAATTAGTATACTTTCATATTTTAAATATTTTTTATCAATATTTTATAGCCAAAAAAATTGAAATTTTTCCCAGCTTTCTTTTTTTCCCCCCATTTGTGGCATTTGCAAAACATTGGTGCAAGTCCTACAACACCAGTTGCCACCTATCAAAAAATTTTTATTCAGAAGGTTAAGAAGAATGTGCCCATCACTTGAGCCGCCTTTTAAATCAATTAGAATTACAAACTAGGTTTATTCAGGAAAAAAAATGTGAGTGTTTTTATTAAATGTGCTTCTACTGGCTATTTTTTTTGTACGGAAATATAAAATTGAAAATTATTTTCGCTTTACAACATGTTTCAATTCAGAGACACATCTATTATTTCTACAAAGCGCATGTCTTCTCGCTTAGTTTTTGATCGGTGTTGCAAAATATGTAAAAATGTCTTTCTTCTGGCATTAGGTAACCTGAAGAAAGGTTTGATCATAAGTTAGGGAGGGGGACAGTAAAAAAAATTCAAATTTCTTGGCTGCAAGAAAGTTGCGGGAATGCTTCATCTGAAGACTTTGCTTTGAGATTGAAACTCATGCTTTAGCAAAATAAACACAAATCAGAAATCTGTTGGCTATAAAAAATAGACGCTATAAAAATTGTTGGCTATAAAATTGACAAAAAAAAGTTACGAGAAACACAAATTAAAAAAAAAAGAGAGAAATAAAAATGCAATTGACAAAAAAATTGTTCAATGTATCAGCGCTTGTTTAAGTTGAAAATTATTTACCGAAATAAATGGAACATGTTGCGAATGTCAAGCATCAGTATCAAATTAAGTGCTGAAACAGGCAAAAATGCCTCGTCAGATTTACCTATCTCTTAACATGTTGCATATAAATTAATTTTTCAACAAACTTCTTTGCTGACTATATTTCATTTATTCGCAGGTAAAGAAGTGTCTTCAAGAATTTTTTTTTTGATTTTTGTGGTTAACATTTTTTTTTATCACCTTTTTTTTTTTGTCCAATTTCGTGAGAATGACCCATTCGTAATTTAAAACACACATATATCAAAGCAAACTTTCCCTATAAGAAATAATTGAAACTCAAATGATTTGTTCCACAATCGTTTCCCTCATACCAGAATGACATCACAGAGGCAAGGCTTTAATTTGGAATTCTTGTTTGCATTAATACACAAAAACGAGGGGGGAGGTGAAAGGAGGTCTTTAATTGGCCCATGGAACTTAGGACAGGCCCCTTCCTAAGTTCCATGGGCCAATTAAAGACTGTCTCACCCCCCCCCCCTCCGTTTTTGTGTATCAATGCAAGCGAGAATTCCAAATTGAAGCTTTGCCTATCAAGGGTCCTGAAACTATTGAAAGTTTTCATTAATAAACATATACATAGAGTAATTTTTTTTAATTTGGTCTATAAAATAATTAAAGGATCTCTGAAAAATGCTTGGGCTGACTCCTGATCCTGTTAAAACAGTCATGCCCACAGTGAGAGAAAACAAATTGTCAGCATTTCAGTTATCATATAACATTCGGCAGGCAATGGGAATATGTAAAGCTCTTAATAGACTAGTCCTCATTTTGGCAGCTTTAATATGCATATTGTAAGACATAGCTCGTTTATTAGCCCTTATTTATCAGTTTTATAAACTTCATTGATCCCCATTATAACTAGCACAGGGCAAACAGCTAAACCTTCCGTAAAATATATCATCTTTTTCCAAGAAGACTTTTTTCTGATTTTTTGCTCCACCCTCCCAACCCTGAAAACAATAACAGAATAATAGAAATGCTCTATCATCTGTTATTCATAGTGTATGCATATCCCTATACAGTGATACCTAAAAGATAATTCATTCCGCAATCACATTCTTTAGATTGAACATAATTTTCTATTAAAACAAATATTTCGAGCTGAAATTTGAATATGCTATGCATGCTATTTCACTATCCCACATAAAATATGTTGATATACATTGAGGGGGATAATCTGAAATTTCGGAATTGTTTCAATTGTGTTCCTCAAACAGAGCTTAATTAATCTCTGATGAAATCATTCTGTAGGCTGTCACAAGAAATAGGACAAAACTTTTTAATATCATAAATATATATGCTGCGAACAACAGATCAAAGATCACATTGTATTCCAATTTCAGCTTAGAATATTTTCGAAAGCTCAGATACATAAAAAAATCACTGATAAATTAATAATTGAAAAGAAATTTATTCACCAAAAATCTTAGTTCGATTTTGCTTCAAGATGCCTAGAAAATATTTCCTCCTGTCTGACGGAAGATCTTTCCACCATTTACGAATGCCTCTGGAAAACATTAAAACAATTCAATTCTCACACTTCTTCACTGATAAGAATGCACTAAAAAAATGTATTATCAAAAATCATTTACTCATTTCATTCATATCAAATTGAGTAATTGAACCAAGGCCTGTGGTTCAAAGCCAATTTTGAAAAGCTTCCATGTTTTTTACTTGTTTCAAACCTTGTTCTGTGGTTTTGAGAGGTTCATACATTAAGCTCTCAGCAAAATACAAATACAAAAATATGCTCATCCTCGATATGATTATTGACAGGCCTCTTTTCATCTACATAAATTTGTCTTCTAATAAGTAAAAATAATATACAGTGAAATGCCTACAAAACAATACTCAAGGGACCAGAGAGACACATAATTATAAAGAAGTTATAGTTATAGATGAAATACATTAACATTACTCTGTGGTCTTTTTATAGACCACATTTTAGTGCACTTTTTATAGTGTTATTGTGTTGTAGATGAAATACACATTAACACTATAAAAAGTGCACAAGGACCACAGAATAACAATGTTATATATGCAATTATCTTTATAGTGGGCATCATTACATAGAACTTTCACTGTATATAGTGATTTATAGAAGAGTTGATCCACTTTGCCCAAGAATATTTAGAAGACACCAACGAATAAGGCAAATACACAAAAAATAATAAAAGTCCTAATGCATTTCAACACCAATGGGTGCCGTCTTCAGAGGAAAAATTTAACCACTAGTTTCGCTGACCGAGTTTCCCATTTGGGTTGAATACCAAATCTTCACGCTCGGTTGCTCAGCGGAAGAAGTACGTCTGTTTACTTCAAACGTCGTGGTCAGAATGAAGCTGTGAGCCTGCGTGAGATACTAATGCAGCATACTAATGTATCTCACGCAGGCTCACAGCTTCATTCTGACCACGACGTTTGAAGTAAACAGACGTACTTCTTCCGCTGAGCAACCGAGCGTGAAGATTTGGTATTCAACCCAAATGGGAAACTCGGTCAGCGAAACTAGTGGTTAAATTTTTCCTCTGAAGACGACACCCATTGGTGTTGAAATGCATTAGGACTTTTATTATTTTTTGTGTATTTGCCTTATTCGTTGGTGTCTTCTAAATATATAGTGATTGCCATCAAACTCTTTCCCCATTATTTTGTTGACTGGAAGTAGGAGCATAAGTGAGGTGTTTATCTCTAATGATGAAGAAAATCAGCCTTGAGGCATTAATCACTGTTCTTCCACCTTTGCATCAACTTCGATAGGTTCCCAATGGTTTTGGCAAATCCCAGGTGCCAGGGTAACAAAAACCAATTGATATTGACACCTAGCTTTTTGTGTGTGTGATTACTAGCTCGGGAAAAAGATATACGATTGGCTTATGAAACACAGTGAAACCTTGATAGCAGCTGTGCTGGTCGAGTAGTCATACTGACGGACTCACATCATGAGGACCTGGGTTTGAATCTCACCGTCGCCACAGTGGTGATCGGCAGAAGTTGGTTTTCTGTGGTTCCCAACTTTGAGGTGCAAATGCAAGCCAATATTCCAGTTAAAAAATCTCGCCACAGAGAGTAACAGGGGTGAAATTTTTCAACCATTACATTTCACTCATAATCACAAAAATTGATGGTAGATGGCAGCACTACACATAACAAGCATTGTACAGTAACAAACTTCACGTTAGGATTCCAACATGTACGAATTTGTAAGACGTTCCGCAGAGGAATATGAATGAGATGCATGTGGGGTTTAGTAGGAGTGAAACCTCGATATAATGATACTCTGCGAGCCAAGGAAAATATCAATGTAGAGGGATTATCATTATATTGGAGGCAGCATTTAACATTAGAGTACAGATATTTCCTAACAAGACAAAAAATACTGTTGTAAAAAATATCATCGTTATATAGGGTATCATTATAGTGAGGTTTCAGTGTATTTGCTTGATGCCTATTTCTTCCCAATTTTTCAAGCTATGGTTGCAAGGAAACAGTTCACTAGGAATACTGTTTCAATGCTGAACTTCCTTGGCACCCCAGCATAGACAAAGACTTGTATTAGGTCTATCTGGCTAGAGTCCCCCTCCCCAGATATTTTCAATAAATTTATGCCTACGAGTCCCAGGCGACCTTAACAATTTGTTCTTGATCAAAGTCTGTAATAAATTAATCATGGGCTGAGATATTGGGGAGGGGGGTAGCATCAACGGTGAAGCCAACTGATCTGATATATACAAATACAACGCCACAACAGGCAAATTGCCCAACGAGGTGGCTGACTTAAGAACATCATGGATCCCCGAGCCCCTACCTACTACTGCTACACCACACATGCACCTCCCCCCTCCGCGGAACCCCCAACGAATCGGTACATGCCGAGACTTTCTAACGGGGAGATCGGCTCGCATTTGCGCCTTGAAGTCGGGAACCACAGAAAACCAACTTCAGCCGACCACCACTGTGGGGTTCGAACCCGGATCCTCGCATCGCGAGTCCGTCACTATAACCACTCGACCACCACAGCGGTATATGCATATGAATTGACATCATCAGTGTTCCTCTTCCCCCCCCCCCTCTACCACAGACTTTCAAGTCTATCAGCGCCTGTGGTCTTTTTACACGGTTCCAGATTTACTCCTAAATATTTTACTTGAATGAAAACCCATACAATTTCTTTTTCCCCAATACGTTCATTTCGTCCCAATCCGTTGCCCCTAAAATTAAGAGAATAAAACCCTTCAACAACCTTCCAGTCAAAGCAGCAAGGACTTTGGCAACTGGACGAAGAATGACCCATATGAGTGGATTAAGGTCCCGTCTCGGAGACACTTTAAACGTCCTCGCATTTAACTTGTCCAAGTGGGGCACACATAACCTAGGCCGGGAACATAATAAACTGCTTCCATAAATGGCACCATTTATTTTCCGTAAATTGCTAAAACAAACACAGATCTGAGTATTTCCCGTAGCTTGATGACGAAAGAAATTTTCGCGAAATCGGCAATTGAGTCTGTTTTTCAGGCTGCTATTTACCAAACGCGAGGGAAACATTGTTTACAAAATACGTAAACAAAGATCACGTGTCATTGTTTGAAATTTTCCTGACAGATTCAACAGATTGGTTAATTTGCCACTTCGATTAAACAGGTGAAAGTACTTCTCTTCTCAAAAATAGATCAAACACTGTAACTGTTATCGAACCTGAAAATAGATACACGTATTTTTCTGATGAAAATCTATTTTTTCATCATTCTGATCGTATATAAAGATCAAATTTAATTTTAATTATGGGACATTTAATTAATATCCCCTCGAGTTACGTGCATCAGCTCGGGCCGTTCGGATTCATCAATCGACAGGAAGTTGAAGGGTTGATTACAACGGAAGAGGCTAATGGCATCAATCGTTGAGTGATTACTTTGAAAAAGAAAACAAGAAGAGAGGTTTGATCACGAACTGAATGTGTTCACCATGTGTGGACTCTGTGTGGTCATTACCTTCGAGACTGGAGACGGGGAAACTTCGAGTTGTGATGCATCGGCAATCCCCACCACATTGACTAGTGTAAATATGCCCTAATTAATATTATCGAAATAAAAAAAATATTCAATTCCCTAATAAAATCATTTATTAGGGTATTGCTAATTCAAAATCATTTATTAGGGTATTGCTAATTCAAAATCATTTATTAGGGTATTGCTAATTCAAAACATTCGATGGCATGGCTAACATTTCACAAGCGAGGTTGCTGCAAAATTGGCGGTTTTCAATTACGTATAATCCCTTTTTGGCGATGTGGTGGTGATTTCTTTTTTCCTTGGCGAGAAAAACTTCCGAAAGCATGACGAGAAATCACAGGGTGTGAAATAAGAGTCATGCTTTCAGACATCTTTCTTGCAGAAGAAAAAAATTGTTAACAAGGGATAATACTATGGCTGCTAAAACGGAAAAAAATTGTGATTAAAAACGCACGCCATGAACAAAACAACATTCTTGGGCTAAATAAGGGATCAAAATAAAATATATATAACCTCCTAAACCAGATATGGGATCGAAAATAAAAACCAGGTGAAACCTCGTTACCCCCAAAGCAGAATATGCTGAAATCTGTGACGTCATAGAACAATCAGTGCTACTACAGCACAATCTAGAAGAATATTGAGGAAAATGTAGAAAACATATTAGAGGAATTTTTGCTGCAGAATATTTCCAATCAGCTGAGGGCTCGTTACAGAACAATGCAAAACATTCTGCTTTGGGAACAGATGTAGCATGGTCCGCCACGACTTTGACGACTTTTTTCTCGCGATAAGTCGCCAAGACCGTCATAATGGGGCTCTGGGATGCCGTATTTTTTAACATCTTTTCAGTTTTCGCTGGGTGAGACTAGATGGCGCTGACTTCGCCGAACAGGATTTTTCTTTTGTTCACCGTGTTTTTTCAAAAATTCAAAACAGCCGTTGTTCCATTTCCAGGGCGTCTCTCTCTTGGATTATTATTCCTCCCTTCTGTAGCTCAAGTCATTTGGATTATTATCTGGTCAGGTTGTATCATACCGTTTTATTAATTCGTTCTATTTATTACTTATTCATCCATTGCCATGCCTTCTGTCTTTATTATTTAAAATAAACCTACAGAATTTTTAATGCCTGGATCCGTTTATTATTAAGAAAATGGTCCAGATATAATTTTTTTTAACTGATATTTTTTTCTATATTTATGCTTGGTGATTTATATTATGTTTTGCACAAAGATGATTTTTTTTTCTCGAGTCCGTAGTGTCTGACGGCGCCAAAAATTGCCAAGTGGCAGATTATACGACAGCTGTTCCCTGCTTTGGGGTTTGCGACAATGAGACTCAATATGATAATAAATCCCTCTACAACAATATTTTTTCAAGTCTTGTTTGGAAATTCTTATATTCTGATGTTGATCATTTTTCACCGCTGTCATTTTCTGCACACAAGGGCTAATTAGACTGGGACCTACAATTTATTGCCGAATCCGAATGGCAGGCTTGTTTCTTTCTTATAAACGAAAATATAACGAAAATACACTTGTAAGTTGATTTCGCTGCTCCAATTTATAAATATCTGCTCCAAAATGGACTTTGTCACTTCCCACCCCTGATTATGCTTCATTAAACACATTGCATTTGCCTAGTTTTTATCGTAGTTTTTGCAAAATAGTGTCGTAATTGAGCATATTGAAAGTAAGTAGAGAAAAAACATCTTTATTATAAGCTTAATAATAACATTAAGAATTCTCAAACAAAATATTTGAGTTAAGCTATAAAATAACTAAATTGCAAAAGTTGTCTTTTATTAAAATGTAAGACATATATATAGATTAATTAACATGGGAATTTTATTAATTACATTAATAAACATTTTATTTTAATTGGCAACACACATTGGCAAGTGTTACATAGACAGTCGCCCCTGGTTTTAACACATTTTTTTTAATGTATATCAACAGTGGGTGGAATTCGTGATTACAATTTGATTTACATTCATTGTTGCTTTATCATTTTCTCTTTCAGTAATCAGTTTTCCGTTAACAAGTGTAATTATATGTAGACTTTTCTCTATATAATGTAATGTGTTTTTATCATGCATGAATGAAATTACGGTTTTTTTCATATTACCATGTTTTTTATTTTTTCAGGTATCATTTGAGAACCTTCAAAATCGAGGACCAGATGCTTTCCATTCATTAAGTATCAGACCTTTTGCAAGAGTCAAAATAGATTTCTATGGGTTTTTGCTGCATTTTCGAGGAGACTTTCTAGTTGCTCAGCCTTTTGAAGACAGGGATGGAAATTTGTTGCTATGGAACGGAGAAATTTTTGGTGGTGATATGGTAATGGATATTTTGATGCTAAATAAAAATTTATGGAATAATATGTGCCATATGATTTGAGGCATGTTATGCTATGACGTGGAACCATAACTAGTAGTAAAGGTTATTATACTGTACAGCTAATTTATTAAAATGAGCTATATATTACTAAAGTGTTGAGAGACTATATATTTTATGTATTTTCATGTTTAATATACCTAAAGTAGTAAAACCATTCTCGCTAACGATGCAGAAAATTATTTTGATCCGAGTTATTCATTCCGTAATTATTCAAAGGTAGTATGAGAATGTAATTTGAAGCACATTGGAAGTATTGGCATTGAAATGCTTCCTATTTGTGGCCTCCCAGGACAACTCATAATTCAGTCACAGCGCCAAGCTTTGCAAAAGATGTCTGGTCACCTGAGGACAAATTCCAGTGATTTGATGTGAAAACGGAAATTAAATAGGTTGCAAAACCTGTTTTTCCATTATGCTATTCATAAATTTATTGCTAAGAAAAGAAAAGATTTTTTTTTATATCAGCTGTTTTTAACATTTTTCAAAATTGTTTTAATAACCTCAAATAGTCAAAATGAATATGGAATCCTAAAATCTTTTGAATGTTTTGCTTGTATTGTTTTGCAATTTCCTTTCAGTATAAGAAAGCTAATGAGTGTATTGATATTGGTAATATAGAAATGTAGGATGTTGTGTTTTTCTCATTATAATTATAGTATTCAACGGATAACATGTCGGATACGATTTCTCTCTCAAAAGCATTTTGTTGGGATGCATCGGAGCCGAATATCTTGGGCATTATTAGAAACATCAGGGGCCCATGGTCATTTGTTTATTTTCAGGTAAGGTCTTAACTGTCTTGAATTTACCCGAATGATTGATTTTGTTTTTGAATATTTTTTTACAGGTGTGGAATATTTTTGTTATATAAAAAAAACCAAATTATTCTACAATATATTTTTTTAAATAATTTTTTTAGAAAAATGATGGTCGATTATGGTTTGGAAGAGATGCATTCGGCCGAAGGAGTCTGCTTTGGAATCTCAGTACCACATCTTCGAAATCTTCAATTATTCTGTCATCTGTGATAACAGGTCCTGGAGAGGTAAAAGCTTCAAATTCACAATTTCACCCTATTCACAGCAACAAATTATTAAACTGGAAGAAAATTCCTCATTAATAATAATTAAAGAATAAGCATCTCATTTTTTGAAGTGTTTTTTTTATTTCTTGGGTTTCCCCCTACTAGACATTTGATATTTCAGAATCATACAATTTTAAAAAGTGTTTCAACTTGTAAAAGCTTTTTTTTTTTTATCATATATTTGAGCATCTAACATTATCTACTTTAGAATATTAAATAATGTTGATCATTTTGTGATCAGCTGTGATTCAGTCACGCATAAAATAGTCTAACCAAATAAACTTTTTTACTGATGAAGTGAACACCATTAAAACAAATGAAAACTAAAAATGCTTAAAATTGAAAAAGAAAAACGATAACACTTTGCGTGGATATAGGAAGAGAAAAAATATCAAATTTATAGCATTTTTGAGGAGGGAAGAAATAGACACAACTTGACATATTTTGACTATCTAATGGTTGCCATTGTTAAAGGTAAACGACCAGTACAGCTTTAAATCAGTTCTGATTGTTTACTTTTAATAACGGCATTCATTAGGTAACAAAATGTCTATGGTTTGTCTATTTCAGGGTTGGGTTTTTGACATGACAAGCGTCCAAAACTGGTTTTAAACTTGTCAAAAACTGTTGAAAACGTAAATGAATGCTTTTGGATATTAGTTTGAACACAATAGTTTGATGCCATGATGAAGAACTTACTTTCTTGTATATTGTGTTTTATTTTTAAACACTAATTTATTACAATAATTAAAACTTAATATTAATTATAATTTGAAGTTTTAATTTTTTGACAGCGAGACCAAAAAGATATATAAGTTTATGGTCCATTTTATCTAAACTGCTAATGTTATCCAAACTACTGATTACCTGTGTTCAATTTCCTAAGAAAAATAGAGCTGTTCATTCAAAATATGTGTGGTAAGAGACCACCAGTTTAGGTTTTGACCTCAAAACTTAGTATTAAAATAGTCAAAAATATGTTGTCATTCTTACTTTTACACTTAGAATAAGATATAAGAGCTTTTCTTAAGCATCATATGCAATCAGCACGGCTAAATTAAAAGACATTTCAGTCCAATTTAGTATTTTTATTAAATGAAATCGATGTGTGTATTTTCAATGGGAATTTCTATATCGAAAAGCAATATTTGAGGTTTTTGATGGAGGGTATTTGATATGACAGTTTAAACCGTCAAAAACCTGGCAACCTTGGTCTATTTTGTATTTATCTCCACAAACATCGTGAATTTAATATTTTTTGTCTTATTAAATGCTTATATTTTGTATGATTTTAACTCATGGTCCTCAACCTTTTTCCCGGAAGAACTTGAAGAAGAAGAACACCCATTTAGCAACTCTGACCTACTCAGACAGTATAATGTCAATTTTTTACTGTACTTTGGATGTTGATCTAGATCTTGTTTGCACGAATTGGACGTAAGCACTCTTTAGCGTGTTGGGAATGGAACTCTAGTGGAAATAAATTACCTTTTGGGTGAAATTGTAGAAATAAAATAACAGCAACGTAACTGAAAGTTTTCTCATTTTTGGTTTACTTACGCTGCTATTATTATTTCTTCTGAACTCCCAGTAGTTTTATATGTTGTGTTCAAGTGTTCCATATTATAAATATCACGAGGAAAACCTACAAAATGATTTGAGCCTTGTCACGATCAAAAAATGGTTCTTAATTATTTTCTCACTTGCTTCTATTTGACCTTTGTGTACAATTTATTTATATATATTTTTTTTTTTTTGTCTTAAAATTTAGTGGGAAGAAGTTGGATGTGAAGGAATTTTCTGCCTTGACTTTTGGTCTTCCATACCAGATAGGTCTTTCAATATCAGGAAATATTTATGGAGTACTACGCCTTCTGGTCTACCCATACAGAGTTCTTCATTTTCTAAAGAAAATTCAATAATAAAAACTACTGTTGCAGATTATCAACTCAAGCCTCCAGTGAGTCATCCGTTGAGTAAAGAATTCAGTGACGATGCGATTGAGACAGGAGCCCATTCAGATAAATTGAATGAAAAACTTTTTGAAAGATTGGCATCTAGTGTTCAGTATAAGGGTGTTTTAACAGAGTTTGAAATTTTTCTCAGTAATGCTGTAAAGCTTAGAGTAGAAAATGTACAATCGGCTTGTAAAAATTGCATAGGAGGACGAACCATCTGCATCCATTCATTCATATGTATACTGTTCTCTGGAGGACTGGATTCTATTGTCATTGCAGCTTTAGTTGATAGGTATGTTTCTTTCTTCCCCCCCCCCCTCCCGCATTGTCTTTTAACATGTGTCACCATTATGTATCAACATTTTACATGTTTTATATTGCTGCAACCTTAATATGGCTAACCACACACACAACTAATACCAAATTTTTTACTCAAATATAGCTGAAAAAATTTAAATAGTGGTATATTGAATATATACAGGTGTTGCCTTGAAGTGGCAACAAACTCAGAGGGGGAGATATTAGGTACTAAAAGGAACAGAAACATGATATTGCAAATCACGTTTAGTTGGTGAAAATCACAAAAATACTTATGAAGGGTGTGATGTCGAGCAGGACAAAAAGGCCAATAATCAGTAGAAAAAACATTTATTTGACAGCGTGATTGCAACACAGCCTGTGGTGTACAATAATAAGTACCAAATAAGTAAAATAAATAAGTACAAAAATCCCATTTACTTGACATCATGATACGATTACAATACAGCCTGCACAGCACAGTTCAATGTCAGAAAGTAGACGAAGAGATATGATTACAGGAGATTTTTATACTTATTATTGTACTTTATTTTTTACACCACAGGCTATGTTGTGATCATGTATGAACAACATGTATCAACATGATCACAACATAGCCTGTGGTGTAAAAAATAAAGTACAATAATAAGTATAAAATCTCCTGTAATCATACCTCTTCGTCTACTTTCTGACATTGAACTGTGCTGTGCAGACTGTATTGTAATCGTATCATGATGTCAAATAAATGTTTTTTCTACTGATTATTGACCTTTTTGTCCAACTCAACGTCATACTCTTCGTAAGTATTTTTCAGATTTTCACTGACTGAACCTGGTTTGCAATACCATGTTCTATGCTAATTTTTGTTCCACTTGATGCCTAATATCACCCCTCTGAGTTTGTCGCCACTTCAAGGCAACACCCTGTATAATACATGTATTACTAGTGAGTATAATAGATGGGGGAATTATGTGTGTATGTGAGCATTTATTAATGTTTCATTTCCTCCATTTCGTAGGCATATTCGGAAAAATGTTTCTATTGATTTGATTAATGTTGCCTTTTCTATGTATGGTGATGATTCGCCAGTAGCACCAAGTTTCAATACTCCAGACAGAATCACCGCTCGACAGGGTCTTGAAGAGCTCAAACGATTGAGTCCAAACAGAAAATGGAATCTCGTTGAGGTTGTCTTTCAGTTTTATTGTGGAAAAAAAATTAAATCTGCGTGATTTAAAAAACTGAATTCAATTTTGTAATCACATTTGCAAAAATTAGGTTCTAACGTATTTGCTAGAATCATTCATAATGTGTTTTTGTTTTCTCAGGTGAATGTAACACAAGCAGAACTGAGACAAGAAAGGTAATGAACGTAAATTTTTTTCAATATGATTGTTTTGGCATTTTTTTACAATTTTCTCAACCATCGGCCCTTTTGCTGTTAACATATTTTGATTTTAAAAAAAGGTTGTACGCATAGTTTAGCCTATTTCTAAAGAAGGGGGGTGAATGTCAGGGCAAGTGCTATCCATCTTTTTTATCCTATTCCCCCCTCCCCCAAATTCATGTTTTTCCTTCTTTTCTCATCTGATAAAAAACATCAATATTAGCTCTTACCTAGTATGTGGTGAATATAAAATAACTGTCTGGCAGTGAGCTTTATCTCAATTTTACCTCGACTATACAATTCAATGAGATCAAATAATTAAAATACCAAAAGGAATAATAGCACAGAATGATGAGTCGATCCTTTCAATGTGAGCAGTAGGGCATAATTCTTGGAAAATTTGATTTATTCAACCTTTACAATGGTTTTTAGATCATATTTTTATGTTAAATGAATATTAAAAATGTTGTGTATGAAAATTGAAGACGATTCTATTTTTCTTCAAGTTGTTATTTTTTTGTCTTCATCAAGGCGGAGTAGCATAGCTCAACTAATTCGTCCATCATCCACTGTACTGGATGACAGTATCGGCTGTGCCTTATGGTTTGCAGCACGTGGCTGTGGTGTGCTTCTAGGTGCTAATGGAGAAGTCACTTCTTATCAATCCCCTGCAAGGGTATGCTATATTGCATTCAGTTATACAATCAGAAAAAAGTGAATTGAATTATTTGTGATACTATCAGGATTTCCCTCGATAATACAATGAAGGCAATGATCACTTACTGCATGCAATAAATAATCAACTAAAAAAAAAATCAAGCAGGAAGAAAAAATTCTGATGAAATTGAAGAATAGAAGCTTGGACAGACAGCAAAAAATATAAACTAACTTTGATAAGTGGAGAAAATTGTGAACAGTTTTCTGAATAATGAAATTTTTTTTAAAAGACATGGCTGTATGACTAGATGGCACATTGCATGGAGAATCATTGGCATGAAAATAGAGAATAAAAAAAATTGTTCTTATTAAGAGCAATGTTAAATGAAATTTTGATTTTCATTTCATGTTGATTTTCAATTTATTCCAGAAGCTTATTTTTTTTGTAAAATTATAATATTGTTTTTAAATACTATTCATCCTTCATTAATCTCCAATGTATTAGTATTTTGACATGGCAATTCATGTCTTCCCCGGGTTAATTGAATACCCCTTCTTAATCAAATATTATATTCTCTGGAATCATTGTCATTTATCTAAGTAGGGCCAACTGTATTTCTGTATAGCACTGCTTCCCCTCAAAAATCCTATTGTATCATTAATAATCAGAGGATTATTGTATCTTAATGTGATGCAAATTGAAAAAGAAAAGAAAAAGTTGTGTGAAATGAAAAAAATGAGTTTGCTGCTCAATCTCACAAACTAGTCTCTTAGTTTTGAACTGTTATTTCCTTGAATATCCTTTGTATTTACAAACTAATGGTTCAAGTCCATCCAAGTTAATGAAAATGAATGTTTATATATTATACGAATATGCGTTTATTCATCAAATCTGTAGATTAAGATTTTTTTAAATGCTTTTGAAAAAAAAGTTTACATAAGTTTTAGTTAATATAAAAGTGAAGTTTACAACATGAATGTTTAAACTTAACAGTTCTTTTGCAATTGTAGTATTTCTTTCTAATCTCTCATAAATTTCTTCATAATCTCAAAAATAGGTAGCTTTTCTTGGGATGGGAGCAGATGAATTGCTTGGTGGTTACTCAAGGCATCGAGCGAAATTCAGGTAACCCTTTCTGTTGATTTTTTTTATTCATTCGTCAAAAACAGAATATGTAATTTATTATTAATTGCTTTATTTTCAATATATGCATGTATTGCATCAGCTCTGGAATCGATAAAAGGACTGCACTGGACTTATTAGACATGGTGGTATTATAACTTTTCCTATTTTTGGGAGAAATCGGCAACCAAGGAACTGAAAATTGAATATTTTAATGATAAAAGTTTCACTTATATAAGTCCATTTGGAATCCATAATACTAAATTTAATTGATAAATTATTGAAAAGTAATTTATAATTATTTTTTGCAGGAAACAATGTTTTTACTTCCTTTGAAAATTTTTTATCCTGCCCTTTTAAAATATTTGCTTACTTATTCTACATGAATAATATTTCCCCAGTTTTTGTCTACTTGAAAGTTATTGCTTGCATTATATTTATTATTATTATTATATGTATTTTTTAATGTGTGTGCTAAGGCAGTTTTCTCGTGAACCAATTTACATACTGTTTTGTATTTGTTTTCTTCTTTCTATAGTGTTGGAGGATGGAGTGCTCTTCATGATGAAATGAGTACTGAAATTGATCGCATCGGATCTAGAAATCTTGGTAGAGATGACAGGTAATCTCTATGAGATTATTATTATTATTATTACCTTCATATTACTGTATTGTCCTGCGTATAATATACCAAATATAGCCAAACGAACGTGGAATTTCTTAATGCAGATTATACATTGCTGCTTGCTATCTGCATCTTTTTTCTTTTTTTTTCTGAGAGGGTGAAATAGAAATAAATATTGTGAAAAAAAATCATTTTAAAAATAATGTTTGAAGTATTCATAGATGAGAGTAAAAAAAAATCTTATATTTTTCAACCAACAAACCCTCCCATTCTTTAAAATTTCGTTATTAGTGAGAGGAATTCACATTTGCAGATTATATGACCTTTTTTTCCCTCAAACTAGGGTAATTAATAACTGTAAGTCATACGCAGGAAAATGCAATATAATTATTCTGTAATCTGTTCCAGACAATTTATGACTTATTATTATTATTATTATTTTTTTTTTTTGCTGACTCCATATCACTTACTATTCTTTTTTTCTTAGGATCATATCTGATCATGGACGAGAAGCCCGTTTTCCCTTCTTAGATGAAAATGTTGTCAATTTCCTGAATAAAACTCCTCTTCACTTAAAAGTAAGTCAAGCGATTCAGATTTAAAAAAATCCATGATCTCATTTTTGAATGCTTGTAAAACTTGCATGAGTAAGTCATGTGCTTGTTGATGGCTATTTATGGTCAGTTTACTTTGTCAAAGAAAAATCTAGCTGAATATTTTTGCAGCAGTATCTCAGTAATTGATTCTGGAACTTGTAAAGAGTATCAAAATTGATGAGTATCAAACTCAATCCAGTGAGTCATCTTCCAAGTCATATAGGTGAGCAGAAGCATTGTTTATAGCTGACAAACCCCTTGGCGACAGTTGTTTCTATAGATGGGATGGTGAGTTCCAAACATGAGACAAGCCTTTTATTCTCGTCAAATTATGACAAGTACTGAATTCGGCAAGTGCAGGAACTATTATGTACAAAGGTATGGCTGTATCTCTGTCAATAATGTAAATGAAAGGAAATTGTTGCTTGTACTTCTCAAAGCAGAATGCTTGCATTCTGCAACGAGTCCTCACCTGACTGGAAATTGTTTCTGCAGTAAAAATTCCCATAATAGTTTTCTACATTTTTCTTAAAAATTCATCGAGAGATTGTTCTGTAACAGTACTGCTATTCTGCAGTGCATGTTGTAGTTTCTAGTATATTCTGCTTTGGGGCTTGTACTGCCACTATTTTACTGCACATGCACCTCGTAAACATTCCTCTGGGGAATTTCTGAAAAATTGGTTATATGCAGGAGCATGTTGTGTGCATGTGTACATGTGTGGCCCTAACATATTTATGTTTTCAGAGTTATGGTTGTATCATGTTATACTGGTGCTGCCATTTGCTTTCCATATTTTTAAGTGAAAATGACAAATTCCTGAATTTTCATGTTACGTAAGTATCATAGCGAAGGTCTGTCTGCTCTCTGTGGAGAGACTTTTTCAAATGTGGGACTGGCTTGAATTCTGTTCCTTGTACTGATTAACATGGCAAATAGGTTTAAAATTTCCAGCAGCAGCATGCTTCCAGTTCAACAGGTATGAATTCAAATGAACAATAAAGAAGTACAACCACATGGAGTGTTTGAAATTTAAGTCCTTGTCTGATGGATTTTTGTGTGCATAGAATGGCCGTGGAGTGACAGAAATAAATGGATCAAATGAAAATAGTTGTCAAAAGATTATAGTAGCTCTTCCCTTCTAAAATAAAGGGGATAGTACCCACTTAGGATAAGAAAAATTATGGATAGGTGTGAATATATCTCTGTAGATCTGTAAAAAGTCTAAAATGAGTGACTTTTCAAGCTAATATTGGAAGGAACAATTAAGGCATTGAGAGGCAAACTTGTTTCATTCATAAAATGTTACATAAATCTAAGAAAAAAATTGCGTACAAATTATTTGTGCTAAAGGTCACTGACCTTTGTTGCACTTTCTCATCCCATACATTTTTTTAAATTTGCACATATAAAAAATAATTTTGGCTCTTTATATGGGAAGTTATACAGATGAAAATATAAAATAATTTATCAAGTAAATAAATTATAGTTCAAACATTTATTCCTATTTTACAAAATAAAATAATCACCTTAGATTTTTTTTTTTCATAAAGTCTGCTATTGCATCAAAATAACATAATATTCAATAATCTATATCAAAATAATTCATTTATTATAATCATCTTATAATTTTCATCAGCAAATTGATTTAAAATTTTTCTCAGTAAATTTTAATTAAAATAATAGTAAATGTATATTTCAGTGATTTGTACAAAATATGTTGGTAAAACTTGCTTATTCCGAATGGGTTGTTTTTCCCACTAGGTCAACCTACATTATTCCAGAGGTGTCGGTGAAAAATTACTACTACGTCTTCTGGCATTTAAATTAGGATTGAGAGGTTCTGCTGTGTTACCAAAAAGAGCAATACAGTTTGGATCTCGGATCGCTCGCTGTGAAAATAGAAAAGAACGTGGAAGTGACATATGTGATCGAATGGGGAACCTATCCACAACATGACAAAGGAATATGGTTACACGTAGACTTGTGAATAAATTAAAAAATATATATAAACTAAAGAAAGATCTAGTAGGCTCGGTTGTTAAGTTTTAGAGGTCATATAAAATGTCTATTCATAATCAAACTTAATCTTATAAGAATGTATACAAGATGTGCTTGCTAAAGCCAAACAATGTGTCATACTCAATTAACACTGTCAATCAAATAAATTGTTTTTAAAATGGGGGGGAAATGTTATTGTTCATTCGTGTTTTTCGTTATTATTTTTCATCAGTGTGTAAAAAAACATATTTTTGAATCTCGGGTACCCCTATGAAATGAAGTACAAAACAAAACTATTTCTTTGTGCAATAAAACATTTTTATATTATCACATCTTGTACAGTAGAGATGAGTTTATTCAGAAATGGTTCAATTTTTTTTTTAATTTGTCAATAGAAATACATTGCATTATATATTAAAAAACTAGTTTTTTATCTGTAAAAAAAGCTATTATTTTTTTGTCTTCAGCTATGCCTCTTTTATTGTATATCTTTCCACAATATTATTGATTAGAAATGCCTAGCATAGCCATATAGCACGTATCTTCATAATATGTACTAGTTTTTTTATTCAGTTTTTATATTAACACAATTAGAAAAAAAAGAAATCTTCCTAATATACAATGATATGAGTTTTTATCAGCAAATTTAAAAAAATATATTTTTTTCAGGTGTTTTTAGATGAACTGGTGTTAAAATATTTTTGTTATATATTCGTAAAACCTTTTTCTTATCTTGTCATTTGATACCGATCTTAGCAATTTTTTAGAAAGTGTTAAATTCTTACACAATATAACTTTTAAAAATTTAGCCTATATAATATGGAACACACAAACTTTCACTCTCATTTTTCTGCTTAAAAAACATATATACAGTTGAACCTGTCATAGCACCTCCCTGTTATAGCCCCAACCCTGCTTAGCACCACAAATTTTTGTGAACAAATCTTCTATATGGGGATTATTATGTAAAAAAACCTGTTTTAACACCATTTATTGTTTAGATATACGCAAAGTCAATGTGTCATTTTCCAAGAATTTCCACTACTCTCTTCTCCCACCACTTTGTTTTTTTGGGTTTTTTTTCAAAAGGAGTTGAGGGTTTATCCTTTTCGTGCCACTATTATTATCAGTCAGCATAAAACAATTTAGAGCAAACAACACAAAGAATAAAGAATGGTATTGCCTATAGGGATGGGATGAATATTTGCCACTGTTTGGTATTCTGCTTATTCAGTTCTTTTGCCAAACATTCAGTTCGGCCGAATAATGCGTAACTATTTGGCCGAATATTTGTTTAAATCTGAGCACAACAAACTAATTTTAAAAAACTGTATTGATTGGAATTTTTCCCATAAATTAAAAATTTACTGATTATATTTTATTGTGTGGTATATATCCCTTTCTGTGAAAGAGGTTATTTCAGGGTGGATTTCTGGAATAAGGAAAATATGAAACTGAAAATATAATCCTACTCTGCAATAAAATGGAAATGAGCATGAATTACAAAAGTTCACTAACTCAAGAATGTACTTAAACAGGATACGTATTGAGCTACTGAAAGGGATAAAGAACATTTAAAGGGGGGAAAATAAGAAAATAGGTCGTAAATTTTATGATGCCTTATTAATTGATAGTAAATAATGGTTGACATTTTTTTAATTAGCTGTATAACTGGTAAAAAGTATTGAAAAAAAATTGATTCTGTATATAAGTAATATTAAAACACAATATATGATCGTTAAATTTGATTGTCTGTATCATGACAATGAAAGTCTTTCAATTGCCATTTTTTTAATATTTAATTAAATAATAAATTGCATAATTAAAATTCAATTTAAATCAATTAATATTACTAATAATTTTATTTTCAATTCGTGGCTCACACTCATCCTACTTTTTCTAAAAAATGTCCTACTTTTCTCCTACTTTCTCATGTCCTACTTTTTTACCACAAATCCTATCAACCAAATTCATGTAATTGATTTTAATTGGGAAAGAAATCATTGATATATTGCCAAATAATACAAATGTGGTAGATTGCAATTAATGATTCTACCAAAGCCAAAATTGTATAGTTTTTAAGGTCATTTGGGGTTGTATGTGGACCGTTTCTTAGTTTTAAATTTTCCGTTTGCTTAGTTTTGGGGGATTCAACAAGTAGAGTCATTAAAAACTTCTATCTGGATGGAAAAAATAATTTGTATTTACTATTTCATGGTCATGTACAGTAATTAACATTCATCATTCAAAATTATGGTGTGCATTTTGTGTATAGGAGAAACAACAGTTTCCTTAACAAAGCAGTTGGGTACATAGGCCTATTCTAGGTTTTGTGATTCTGATACTATCCAATAGCATTCAATTGTATTCTGTATTTTTAGGGCATGCAGAGGTGTAAACAATATTTACAATGCTCAGCAAAGAGCTAGAAATGAAAATGCTTCATTTGTCAAAAACAATTACACTGGCATTGAACACTAAAATTTAAACAAACTCTTTTACAAAAAAGGTGGACAATGCAGTAAAGCCACTGGTCCACCTTGACTTATTTACACCGGAACTTGTAATTTACACATTTTGCACTGTGCTTTTGGAAGTGGTTTCGAAAGAGCATAATTCGTGAAAAGCTTACATGTGTTCGTAATTTGCTGTGTGCATTGTCGAAGCAAATTGACAGACTGGACTGTGGAAGACTCCAAAAAAAAAATGTAATTTATATCACGTGAGGATAGACAGAAAAGTATTATCTGTGGTTGCTAGTACACCGTTTTGGCTAAAAGTAGTTTTTGCAACCAAGTCATTTCTGTCATTTTGCTTCGGCTCGAGTCAATCTTACAGGAGACTGAAATAGTGTGTACTATAAAGAGAAAAAATTTTAGGGATTTTTAAAAAAATTATGCTATGATTATGTTGTCTTAGGGGGGGGGGGTACCCTCCCCCGTCCTACTTTTTAACCCTACTTTTTTCAAATTTTTTGAGTGGGAGCCCTGTTAATTTTAAGAAAATTTATATTTGGCTGAAGCGTTAGCTGGATATTTTGTATTGGGTTATTCGACCAAATCACTATTCGTTCCATCCGCAGTATTGTCAGGGTTCTTAGAAAGCATATTGAGAATACCTGAACATGTCTTGCTCACATGTTTACCTTTTAAAGCTAAACAATCAGCGTATTCAAAGAAACTGATTTTTTGAGAAGAGGAAAATGTACATAATGAGCTTACTGCACCAGTTTGTTCAAAGTTACCTACAAGTTTTTCAACAGCATAGGCGACAACCCCCCTTTATGTTTAACACTGCATATTTTTACTCACTGGTCATTAAATTTTGAGTGTTGTCATCTCTCTTGAATTACTCCATTCAATCATGTCAAAAGGAGTTGTTCTTTTAATGCCTCAGAAACTGGAAATTTGTAATCAAACCAAAACAGGGACTAAAAGCATTTCTGCCATTATTTTCCTTTTTTAATTTTGTTTTATGCTTATAAAATGTGTTGCTTAATTTATGTAGAATTAAAATAATTTCAAAGGTAAGTGTATGTTTTATATTAAGAAATATCTAAGTAATTGTACAGTATGTACAATTTTATGATTTCTTCATCTTAAAATTGAATGCATATAAAATAGGTTATTTTATTTTATGAAGTAACACTAATAAAACACTGAGATACAGTAGTTCATAACAAGTGTGTTAATTTATGTAATGGAGCTCTGAAATGTTATTCCGATGATGATCTAATGCCAAACTCGTTATAGCATCAAAATTCTTTTAAACGGGGGCTGGTGTTGCAATGGGGTTCCACTGTAATATTTGTACCACAGTCATTTTATGCACATGAAAGCAGACTAGGACATACAGTTTATAGCAGGTATATCCAAACTCTACTATGCAAATGAGGTGGATGATAGCACGCATCAAGACAAAAAAAAATTCCCTTATTTTTTTTTATATGTTTAGATGCAGTTTTAAGCTACTGGTGTCAAATAAGGGAGGGAAAAAAACTTTTGAAATTAACCTAACAGAAAAAGAAAAATTGTTCCCCATACACGTATTATATCGTTCAAGAACAAAAGGAACTATTTTCCCCCCTCTGCGATTGCATGTGACTGGAAATTTTTTTTCCTGTCATTCTTCATGATTTGCCATGTTTGGAAAGGTTGCCCAGAAAAGGGGGTGGTGCTTGTATTTCCCAAATAAGGGGTTTGTGACCCCGGGTTCCATTTCAAAAATGATTTTTATTGATGTGTATCATCAGCCCTCTCATTTTGGCAGTAGAGTTCTGAGATACCCTGTATATGTTCAGTAGAACCTTGATTAACCATGAGTGATGAAGGTTTGGAATTATCTCAGATAACAAGATCTTCATTTGACATAGATAAACCTCAGAATGTTAAAAACAAGTTTGTGCTGATCACAGGTAAATTTATTTAGCAAAAAATAAAAGTCAAACTTTGATACATGATGGCGAATATAAAAAAAACGCTAGAATATTTAAAAATAATCAGTTCATTTGGCTAGTCTCTTTACTTGTAATGTGCCAACCTGTGCGTTAGTAAAAAGTATGTGTAACCTATAGACCTGGATCTAGTTACGTGCTTTAGTTAATAAAAGCATTACTTGATAGAATCTCATTCAATGGAGATGCTATTGTAATCATACTTTCGATTTTTATGTTCAAATTATCCAAATTTTTTATGTTGGAACCCACAGAATGTTAAAATGTGACTTCTATTATAGTATTGATATCATTTTTATTCCCGTTACCAAACTATTTCGACTCAGGGCAATTGACTAGCCACTAATTCTAAAACCATTAAGATATTTTTTGTTTTAAAGAAACTGAATTGGAATGTGGAGTTTTAGGAATAATATAGATTTTTTATTAATGTACATAAATATCTCATGGAATTGAATTTGAAAAAAATATATTTGATTTTTGTGGCTGTGTGTGTAGCGAGTTCTGGAGAATTTTTTACCTCAATAAGATATTCATTGTGCAGGTTTCGGCATATAATTCATATTCTGAATTACTTTGTGCAAAGAATAAACAGCTGCGTATTATCTGCAGCGTTGTTTGTGAGACTGGTTGGAAGGAAATTAAATATTTAAAAAATATAATCCTCAAGAAAAATTTTTTTAAGATAACAGATGGCATATAGGTATTAGTAGAAAGATCAAAATTGCAGATAAAACACCCCACTTCCATTTCTGAAGATTTCATCAGAGTCGATGCACCAGAAATTTGCATATGAGGTTAATTGGCAAAAAAATTATGTCTTTATTTTCCATTTTAATATTTTTTAATAGTTGGAAAAATTAAAATCCCAGATTTAAAACCATCTTATTTATATTCCTATGACTTTCTTCATTTGAGTGATTATGTGTATTTAGTAAGACTTTCATCTGAAATTTTCTATATCCAGAACCAATTTTACATGTGCATGTCAGAAGGTAAGTGCAGTGTTAGAAGATGGTGAAAGCCATACAGTCAGGCAAGTGATTTTCCAGTATATGTATTATAAAAGTGCTTGGATATATCGTGTGAAATCAGTGGTATTGGAACCAGGGTTGCTGTGAGCACCCATATTATTTTATAGAACGGGATCGAGCATCTTCAGAATTTATTCACAAATCAAATTCTTGTATAAATCTCAAGCTGAGCTCATCCCCAGGTCTAAAGCACTTTAGAAGCCCGTGAATGTTTACAGAATTTGTATAAATTCCGCCATGGATTCGTCCCAGCAGTGAAGTTCTTTTTCGTAGAAAAAAAAAAAATTAAAATAGAATAAATAAAATTAATGTCAAGAAAAGAAATTGACAATGATCCTACAATCTGTAAGACACACCCAATTGTCAAGTTTTGTCTCCTAGCACAGTGTTTCCTCAACCGTCGAACCCCAGATATCAGTCAAACCTGGCCGTGAATCGTTCATTTTTTCCCATTTATTTCCCATCACTCGTATGCAGGGCCGCAACTAAATGTTTGATCACCCGGGGCAAGTAAGTATTTTGGTGCCCCCCTTGTAATGTTGAAGGAGAGGTTTGAGAATAAAATTTTCGCCCCCTCTGGTCCCCCCCCAGTTGCGGCCCTTTTCTTATGTATGGCCGGGCTTTCCAATCACGAAAAAGAAATCAATCGGGCGGCGGGCTTACGAATGTTGAGAACCACTGTCCTAGCGTTACCAGTTAGGTGAAACCGGTGAACGGCCTAAATGCGTCCTCTCTCACAGAAACACCTTTTCATTATATTGCGAAGTCATAAATATATCGTGCAGGGTAGCAACAGGTCAATACCTTCTAGAGCAGAAGATATTGAACAGGTCCACCTAGATAAGAAAAAAAATTGACGGGAACGTCGATCCGAAAATTACCGGAATTTTTTTTTTTATAGCAACAAGGTAGTAATTCTGCCGTTATTTGACTGATAACTGGTTTTTTTGTGGAAAAATTCGTTCCTCAAGTAGGGGGGGGGGGGGGTCGGCTTATACTCGGGTCAGTTTTTGATGACAAAATATCGACACCCGCAATCAATAGTCATTTTTGTAGGCGGCATTATTGGCCCCAAAGCAGAATATGCCGAAATGTGCGACTTACGTCGCAGAACAACCAGTGCTGTTGCAGAACAATCTGGAAGAATTTTTAGAAAAGTGTAAAAAAACGCTATTATATATATTCAGATTTTTACTGCAGAACATTTTCAGTAAGCTGAGGGCTCGTTGCAGAACATCGCAAAACATTCTGCTTTGAGGATTATTGGTATGAGATATGTTCAAATCCCACAGAACTAATAATGTCAAAGCCGAGGCAAAGAAATCGACAATATCATTGGCTTTAATACCAGGTGGGCTAACGTCGATTGTACAGCCTTTAGATGTGAGCATCAACAAGCCTCTCAAAGACTATTTGAGGAATTTGTGGATCGAATAGACGAGTTCCGATGATATACTACAAAAAGTGGGGCCTTGAAGACACCTGACATTGGCCTAGTGTGCCAATGGGTACATGCGGCGTGGAATTCTGTTTCCGCTGAAATTATCATCCGATCCTTCAAAAAGTGTTGCATCAGCAATGCGATGGACGGAACTGAAGATATCCTCTTTGAAAGTGACAATGGAGATGACAGCCCAGATGGGGATAAAAACGAAGATGCCGCACGCCCATGATGATCTGATGGATTACGATGAGCTTGGAGATTTAAAAGAAACGGATTAAAAAGTTTGAATCATTTTCTATCGTAAATTTCCGCGCGTAAACTGTTCATTTTGCATGAAAATATAAGAATTTTTTTCTCTAAAATGCACGGATTTTTTGGGGGTCGGCTTATACACGGGTTTTCAATTTATTGCGGTTTTGGTGGTCCTGAAGTGGGGGGGGGGGGGTCGGCTTATACATGAGTATATACGGTACTCAGAATTTTATGGGTCTGTCGAATCGGAGGGAGGTTGGAGACTCTGGTTCTCCGGGCGCTGAATCCAGGGTGAGGGAAGAAAATAATAGAAAAGTTAATAAAAAAAAACTGTTTCACCTGCGATATTTAAACTGTGAATGCATTGTAGAGGATGATTTGAAGCAGGGCCGCCACTAGAGAAAGACGGAGATCTGCTGCCCCGAACGCTGGACAAGAAAGGGCTTCATTCAAAATAACGGGCTGTGGTTTGCCAAAAATGAATACCGGTCCCTGGTGACAATAAATTTCCGTTTGTAATTGGGGCCCTAATTTGAACGTCTTGTGATGATAATTATGTAGCATACAAAACAATGTTTATGACGCTCAATAACTTTCAAACGAACATCCCACGGTGACTACGCATTCGCCCGTGAGGAAGAGAGGGCGCCAAGTTTGTTGGCAAATTTAGATGAAATATAGTAGATTTCAGAATGAAATAATTTGCGTATTTATGAACGCACCACCAGATGATCCTCTCTAGAAAGTTTTTAGTCTTACAAACACATTTAAATCTGGGTATTTCCGGTCGGTGTTTTTATTAATAAAATCAATTGCGGTTGATACAGTGGAAGATTGCCAAAAAGATGATTTTCACGGGTTAGAATTTTGTCTCTTGCCGCCCCTGCGTGGAGAACCAAATTCTTGGAACTATGGAAAGAGTTCTAACTTAGTATTAAAATATTCTTTTGAAAATTAAAAGTTCTCGATTCCGGGAAAAGTAGTGATAATAATAATGATAATGGATATTGCAATATTTGTATTCATTGCTTGGTCATGTACGTACATTATCAATATTATCACTTCCGAAAAAAAAAGATAAAACCATTCTTTTATTCGGATGATTTTTATAGATAACTTTATACAAAATTTAGATTAAAAAAAATGATAGTTTTTTTTCTTTAGCCGGCCGGTGATCTTTGCCTTAGGGGTGTTAATGCCGCCGAAGGCCTCTTCTATTGTTCTTGAAAATGATTATCAAAAATGTTACTCAGGTGATTATAATTATCTCCAACCGGCTATTCTTTTGACGGAAAAATAAGTTTTGACTTCAGTTTTGACGCCCGCAGTGCGTCTCCGCCTCTGCAGCAGCTGGGTCGCATGTTGTTGTTTCTCGGTGCGAATAAATTTTTGATCGGCAAATTATTAAGTCTGAGATTGGGAAAAAAAAATTTAAGATCGTGTAGTGTTGAATGGTAAACGACGTTGCAACTAAAAACCTTCAGTGGTTTCCACAATGAAGGGCCGAGAGGTGTTGTGGTGTGCTGTTCTTCTAGCTTGTGGATTTAGCGTTTCAGGTAAAATACTGCTTTGCAACTTATAATTTGATTTCAGTTCACACTTTAGTATTTTATCAGAAAAATTTTACGTCAAACGTATTCCTCATTTTCCCGTAATCCGTTGGACGGAGACACAACTTTTCTGTGATGGAAGATTTTTGTATATGCCAAATTTGGTCCTACTTTCGCAAAGCCTACAGAATTTTTCCAAATACCGGGGTCTGCAATGAAATTCCTACCGTTCTATATAAGCTCTCTACGACCGTCATTATTCATCAGAAAGCTGGGAAACTTCGAGATAAGCGTGTTCCGTAAAAGAGTTTTACTAGCAAATACAACGCCACAACAGGCAAATTGCCCAACGAGGTGGCTGACTTAAGAACATCATGGATCCCCGAGCCATTTTTTGGAGGCCCTACCTACTACTGCTACACCCCACATGCACCCCCCGCCGCTGCGGAACCCCCAACGAATCGGTACATGCGGGAATGTGCGTGTAGTGAAACCTGACGTGAAGTTTTTTGTTTCTCTGTAATGCTTGTTATGTGTAGTGCTGCCATCTGCCACCAGTTTTTCAAACTATGAGTGAAGTGTTATGATTGAATGATTTATCGTTGTAGGACTGTTGCTCTCTGTGGCGAGACTTTTTAACGGGGAGATCGGCTCGCATTTGCGCCTTGAAGTTGGGAACCACAGAAAACCAACTTCAGCCGACCACCACTGTGGGGTTCGAACCCGGATCCTCGCATCGCGAGTCCGTCACTATAACCACTCGACCACCACAGTGGCCAAAGCATGTTTTCGTTAGACTCGTATTCATTAGTGAAGAAATAAGAATGAAAAAAATCAGCTTTTCTCTCTCCCCCTCTCTCTGACGATTTTCCAAATACCCTATCATGAAGTTTGAGCAGATGAGTCATATGCAGGAGCACTGTGGGTGTTCGAGCACCCAGAAATTTACGCAGCGGGTCCGAGCACCGACAGAATTGATTCAGAAATTAAAACTGCCTACATGAGATTCAAGACGAGCACCCACAGGTTCGAAACACTTCCGACGCACCTGGTCACATGATCGCAGTTATAAATATACAGTTTAAGATATATTGAATTACAAATTAATATTTTTCTGCTTTAATTTATTCTTGGGGTCAAAGATGAACACGGAAAACAAACTGGTCCTTGTAACTCAGTGGCTATGAAGGACTGACTATAAGTTGAAGTTAAATGGGGAATATATACATTATTTGTGTAATTTAACTAATATTACAGTGATAGTCCACTGTCCTAAAAAAAACCCTTATGATTTGCTATTGTTTTTTATGTTTTCTTCGAATCATTTTCTCACCATAATGCATCATGATCCCCTTCCCAGAATAATTGTTCTGTTACTTCTTTTCTCTCAATTTATGTGATTAGTAATTAAATAATGAGATTGAATTATTTAATTATAATAATTATAATTAATTATAATAATAAGAGGACTAGATAAAATTTTACAGAGAACTTTGACTTTGAACTTCTTTGTAAAATATAGTTATTCTATTTTTTAGATCAAAGGGTCGATAACAGATTTTTTTATTATTCATTTTTTACAGGACAATACTATAAGTGCCCTTTTGAAAAAGGTTTCTGCTCATTTAAGAACGATGGATCAAATTATAATTCATGGGTTTTGGGTCAAGGAAAATATAAAGTAGGACCTTCCGCAGATCACACATATGGAAACTGTAAGTTCAAATTTCTTTTATCACAAACAAATTAATGATATTGTCTTTTTCTGTGTTGAACTAGTCATCTATCATCCATTCAACTAAAAATTGTCTATAGTATTGGTTAATATGACTCTTTTCATGTTTTCTTAACCTTGTGTTGTGGCAGCACAGTAAGCAATTTACATTAAGCTTTTATTACATAAAACAAGGGGAGGGGGGGTCCCCCCCTAATATCGAAAGTTGTGCATTCTTGATGAACTGCAAAGTAAGGGTGGGTTACTTTGCAGTTCATCAAGAATACGCACCTTTCGATATTTGGCAAACCTGTAAAAATCTCATCACATATTGCTCATAGTAATACAGTGGTTTGATTCCCCCAAAGGCAGTTGAATTTTCTCTCTTTCCAAATACTCATCTTCGCAACAGCCAGTTGTTAAAACCTTCATATGGTAGTGGAGAGTAACAGTCCCTTTCAGTGCACATGAGCTCCAAGGAAAGATTGAGAGATTCATTGCCTTTGTAGTCTAGTAGTCTAGGGCGTTCACCCGGAAAGTGAAAGAATGTGGGTTCAATTTGCTGCAAAGGCAGTTGAATTTTCTTTCTTTCCAAAAATTCCTCTTCACAATAGCCAGTTGTTAAAAACCTTCGTCTGGTAGCGAAGAGTGACGTCATCCTTTCATAATAAAGTGGTGCCTTCTAATGTCTCACAATTTAACAGAATTGGAATTTAATGTCCATATTCCTTTTGACTGCACATGTGCATATGTAAAATTGCTGGATTGTATATGGAAGTTGTATATGGAAAACATTGTCTCCTAATCTGATAGGAGTTTGGTGACGTATTAGTGTCAAATTGTAAGGCAATGTTATATGCAGAAATCTTCAGTCTTTTACTTGCCACTCCTATGGCTGAAACACTCAAGGGTGGGCTTGATGAATGTGGACTATTTTCTTCATCAGTATTTTGATTACAGCGCTTTCAAAGATTAGCATTATGTTGTCCAATTTGAGCATTCCATATATATACTTGTGCACTTGCAGACATCCATCGCCTACTTTAGGACTATCAAAACTGGCGAAATTCAACACATCGGCTTACCTGGACACTAACCAGGAACCTCTTGGTGCATTGAGGGGCTTATTTGCATAATAATTGCTATCAATTGTGTTCTTTATAAAAAAATGTTATCTCTGAGGTAAGTCTGGTTCACATTAGCTCAGATAATTTCTGATCCCGCTCTATATTACGCTCTTTGTCCCTGAATGGAAATTTCCAACCATACCCATATGTAAAGTATAAGTACATTTTATGTACATTTATGGACATTTTACATTTATGGACTTGTACATTTTATGGACAGTTGAAAAACAAAACACACAAACAATTCAATCCAATCAAAATGTTGGGATTTATATTTATATGTCACTTCTCTGGGTCACACATAAAGCAAAAAAACCTGCTTTTGTTTTCTAGATGTCACTATTTTATATATTTCTGATCTGAAACTAAAAAAATATCAATTTTTTCAAAATCACATTTGGTGGTGAACCTCTGTACTCTTTTTCTGATGTTGAACTTTAGTCACTCAAATAAACTGAAAATGCATCTAGATAAATAAGTTCAGTAGAAGTTTGTGATCATTTAGTCAAACTTTCTCTGATCATTATCAGCACTAGAAGGCCAGGCATTGTGAAATACCTAGAATGATGGAAAGCAATCATTTTAACCACTATACTAAATATGAATTATTTCTCTTTGTTGAAACTTCCTAGAACTGCATCTGCAGTCGCCGCTCGATTTTACACACCTCCAATTTACAAACATGCTCTTTTTTTTACTGTTTCTCTGTTCTGGGCTGCCTGACATAGAGCTAATGTTAAACCTGCTCTATTTTCAGACTTTGCCATAGAAATTATAGGCTAAAAATGGCTCTAAAAATCATTTTTAGTCTGAGAACCATTGAATTAGCTTGTTGATAAGGCTATTTTTGAGTCACTCAAACTCTACTTCAGCCAACTGCTATTTGTCTGTTTTTCTCTTCTTAAATCAGAGTGTCAATAAAATGGAAAAGATTGTGCTTGAATTTTAATGAAAAAATTTTTGAAAGAAATTAATATGTGTGAACTCTTACAAAGACAGAAATTCACAAAAAGTATGGGGTTTCAAAAAATACATTGAGTTCTCTAATCAAAGATCAGCAAAAGATTGTTCCTGCTGCAAGTGATTTTAGAGGCATTCCACTATCCCGAAACTACTTCACAGAATCGGAAATCACACAAAATTTCTTTCTACATTAATTCTATGCAGTCTTATGTATACCAAAATTTTGGGATGAAGCAAACAAAAATATGTGTGGTTTTTTTTTTTAAATCATCAAAGAATGTGGAAAACTTACTCATTTTTTATTTCTTGCAATTTTTTCATTGTCTCTCCCATTTATGAACTCTCGATTTTACGAACTAATTATCATGTCCGGACACGTTTGTAAAAAATGAACGTTGAATGTATTTAGTTTCTTCAACACATTTTTGTAGTAATAACCCATTTTCATGCACCATTTTTTGGAATTTTGGACAAAGTGGTTTGTTGCGGGAAAAACACAGATCTTGTGTTTGTTCTGTTACCACAAAAGGAGTATTGATTATGATTCTTTGAGCTTTTGCCATTCATTGTTTTGTTTTCACTTGGCAGTAAAACATTTAAAAATTCACGCATGATACAACAAACAAAATGGCATATCAATTGGCTGAGAACATCTATGGCACACATTCTAAAGATAAAGTTTCATAATTTTTGGGTGTAATTATGTGCCTTTTCTGTGATTTCAACTCATCTGTACTTGGTATTGAAGAAAATTCATCGCTGCCCTCACGGGGACTTGAACCCCGGTCTCTCGCTTGCCGGACGAGTGCTCTACCATCTAAGCTATGGAAGCAGATAGAATATTTCAACCTTGGAGCGTATATATATATATATGTTGAAAGGCACCGTACATGGACGGCGTCAACAATCAACTAATAGCTCGTGAATGACAAAGGCCGGGGCAGTGATGAATTTTCTTCCTTGTAATCTTCATCTCCACAAATAACCAGTCTTTCGATGAATCTTGTAGTGACAAGTGGAGAGGACGTTTCTATATATATAACTTGATGTTTGCATCAGTTGAAAAATAAACATACAGTTTTCAATCCAAAGAGGAGTAGCAACTTGGAAGAAGTGAGGGTGAATGTATCATTTGTTAGCAACAATCAAAAGTGCCAGTCTCTGATAAAATTGAAAGAAATGAAGAAGCTCTTCACATCATGTGACATTATTTCAGTGAATATTGGTTCCCATTTTTTATGTCCACCAAAGAATGCAAAACTCCTGAAACTCTCACAGCAATGCAATAAAACTGTCAATATCCATAGAATCACTACATGACAATGAACTTTGAAAGTGTATTTTGAATGGTACAAAATAAATACTGGAAACTAGCAAATGCAATGATGAAACATTTGTTCTCCCAATATTTATGTTCACGTAAGAAGGCTGTCCATGTCGAGATGTTTTGTAATCATATTATGCAAAATCTGTTGTTCTAGGTGGAATTTCCTTTCACTATTTAACCCTTCGACAGTTACGCATATTCAAAGAAAATCTTCTGAATCGGGCACACGATTTTACCAAAATCCTTTGAAAAACGGCAGGGCCTCTTGAGGTAAGACGATGCCTTCCCCCATTTGTCAACAGTAGGGTGCCGGATTTTCACTGATAGGATTCCTCCCACCGCAACAATAAGGCCAAAGGTATGAATAGGTCTTTTGTAAGTTGACGATAATAGCCTTACTTAGTGTAAAAGGTCCATGAAATTCAGGGAATAAGTTTTCCATCAGTGAAAATTCTTCTTTCCATCTGTTTCTTTGACTTCACACAAACTGATTCCCATTTATAGTGATTATAAAAATTACAGCAATATCAAAATCTGCTATACTTTGATAATCACATACATTCGATTAAAAATAATTAATTACGTATCACTATGGATACATCTGATACGAATTTGTATACAAAAATATATAAACAATTTTCCGTAATAGAGTGGTGTCACATTTAACTTTTACAGTGAATTTTCAGCTCCAATCAGCGGCCAATTCTAGGTCTCACAGCCTATCCGACAATTTTTTTTAGTACTATAGCTTCGATGATTCTAATGAACTTCTATGGAAATGTTTACACCCCAGAATGTGGATTAGTGTCTAACCTTGGGGCCCCTTATGATTCTCATCATTTTTTTCCATGCCATAAATTGACTTTGAAAAGGGCCCCGAGCGAAGGGCATGCTGTCTTAAACCACGAGCCCAACCAGTCACGGCCCAGAGGCCTGGAGTGCAGACGGGGGGGGGGAAGCACAGATAAAATCAGGTTAAAGTTTTCAAAAGTAAACACGTAGAGGGCCCACGATGCTCTTAAGGCGATCGTGCCTAGGGCCCTGCTTCAGGATAGGGGGGGGGGGCAATGCATTCAGAAGTTAAGTTGGTTTTTCATAATTGAGTTTTATTCAATTTTTCTATCTCAGTAGGCTGATACGAAGCTTCTGTGTGTGTCGTTGCGGTGTTTATACGAACATTTTTTTTTTCTTTCTGGTCATCTTTCTAGAGAATTGAATATTTACAAGAAATTACAATACATTTTACTGAAGTTTAAATCAATATTATAATATGTAGCAAATGATTCTTATTTTTCTATTCAAATCATTACTTTCGATAATGAAGTAAAATATGTATATTTTTCATTTGTATGGAAAAATTCAAATCTATAAACAGAAAAAAAAAAATCAATATGATATATGATATGCAATGGCCTTTGTGGCAGTGTTTCTGAAAGTGTGCCTCGCGACAAGATGGAAGTATCGCTAAATATCACCCTGTTAATGCTTCGAAGTGATTCTTTTATGAATGCACATTACCTACTAAAATATCCCGGGGAGCCACCGATGAACCATGAGTGGGACAAGGGAATTGCGAGTGACAAAAAAAAAATGTCCATCACTAATTTAGTTGATACAGTACTTTGATTTTTGTAGAACCACCTGAAAGTGCATAAATAAGCACTCAAGTTCACCACTATGCCTTTGTGAGTCGCGATGAACTTTCGGAGAATGCTATATGAGTACGCATCCATTGTTTGTATGTGTGGGATTGGGGTGGGGGAGGTCGTGCCCACACGAGAAGTAGTAATCTCGCTTATCTGCCCTGACAACGGATTCTTTGTCCAGGCATACATTTGTTAGCCATCGAAAAAACATTGTGACTCGGTGAAAACATTCTAGAAGAAAGACACACAAAACACATCTTGGTGTATGGGAGCCAACTGAATTAATATTCAATGAATAGAAAGGATTTGGTGGAAAATGAATCAATGAAACGAATCTGATGCTTCCACGCATATTACCGAAATTAACAAAGAAAACTAATATACGTTTCCACCTGTGGAGCAAAATATCTTTAGTGCAGAACAATGCTGGGATTATCATTTACCCATTTTTGGTACAAAATTTAGATACGCGAAGAATTCACGCTAAAAGGTGTGCATCGATCGTCTTGAAAAAAAAAACAGTGTCGGATTATCTTTGCCATTGTCAAAAGTTACCTGTTATCAGAACTCAAGAATCAAGAGCTCATTCAACTCCCCCAAAGAAGAGGGTGGGTTGGTTATTTTGGGAGTGTTCATTCAATACGGATGAAAGTAAAGTATTTAGGGGAAGGGGGAACGCGAGAATAGAAATGAGTACGTATTCGTGAACAGTTTTGAAGAAAAAGAGGGAAGATATTTCTTTTCTTATCAAAAGTACATTCGTAATTGAGGACAATACATGTGTCTCTCTTTTAGTGAGAATATGAGCATCGTCTCGTTTTTCTCAGTTTGATTTTATACTGTGTTTGCTAAAAGAAAACAAAAATGGGAGATATAATATGTGGCCCGACCAAAAATGAATAAGAAAATAATTTTTCGGACGAACAAAAATTAAATGACAGAAATAATTTGCAGTTCTGTTGACGGGTAAAATAGGAATAAAAACCAATATATAGGGACAGTAGTATACTATGTACTGTATTTAAAATTAAATTGAAAATCAAATCGAAAATTACGTAGCGACTATATGAATTGGGCAAAATGTTTCATGGATGTTCAAGATCAGTTATGAATATCGATCTCAACGATTTCCTGTTCCTGACATCAGCACATCAAGCATCGGCCAGGGATCTTCAGCCGCTTTGCGAAATAGCCGGTCTAAGCCCGAATCATTTCTGAAATTCAGACAGACTTTGGCCAAAACTCTCAGCCTATTCGCGAAGTGGCCGGCCTCGTCTCAAATCGGTAGCGATTCAGGCTTTGACAGTAATATGTATATAGGTGTACTGCTTATAGATGGTTTTTCTAAAAAATCAACTGCATATATTAAACTTTTAATTTTAAGTTATAATACTTTTATATATATACTTATTATACTTTTAATTTTAAAGTTAATTTTTACTCTCTCTGGTGCACATCAAATATTTCAACTTGTTTCGACACCTCTTATTATTTGGTGCCCTGTGCAATCGCACAGGTCGCACTGCCCTAAGACCGCCAATGGCCTTAAACTGTCCTGGTGGCCTTTGTATATCATTCACGATATTATATCGTCATCTTCACGTTATTGGCACAAAGGATCCGTGAAACACAAAAGATTTAGAACCCTGATTTATTTTATTTGTTTTAATTACACGGGACATGGTCTCAAAAAGGTTTAACACTAGCACACCAAACCTGATTAAAGTTATTTTTAACTCAGTTTTTTGTAGCACATTAAAAAACATTGTAAAATGCGTCTATAATAATAATATTGAAAGAATGTTTTTACTCTTCCCTGCTGACAACAAACACACAGATCTCATACCAACTGATAAGAAAATTCCATTTACTTTCAATACATGTTGTATAGACTTACGGATAAGTCAATGAATAGAAGAATTCAGTATGTACTTGTAGGGGGTGTTTTTTACAATGTGTTCAATGGTTTCTGTGAAACGGTCTATCTACTACAGAGGTACACACCTATCTGACATTTTCTTTTTTTCTCTCTCAATACACGACTAGTCACGTACAAATACGGCTGTACAAAACCTTCCCCACTTTAAAAGGATTCCAATTATCCGGATTATTCTAGGAATCCGCAAATTTCTTTCAGCACTGCACACAAAACGTCGTTTTATAAACAGTGTTGTATAATATTAATTAATTGCATCTCTCAATATTCCTCATTCTCATATCATTTTGCTAAAATTAATGTTACTGTAAATAGAAAAAGTAAATTTTTTGTATCATTCCTTACTTCAAAGGCAAATTTTCGGTCTTGCGGGGCATATTAATTTTTTATACTTTTTTATATTTTTTAGCATTTTCTACCAGTTTTTATGTCATGAACCCTAGCCCTAGTTATAAGCATACTTGCCAACTATGGAATTTACGTAGTTTCTACGGATTTATACCACAAAATATGAAACTGCTGTGGAAATCGTGAAAAATTACAGAAATATGGTTGTTTTAAAAACCTTTTTGTTCAAGAATTTCCTTGAACTCCATTATCCTATCGTATATAAAATGACGTCACACAAAGACTGCACTTCCAAAGAATAAATATCAAATTAATAACAAATCAAAAATGTGCGGTTTACACTCAGATAACTTATTGTGCAGGCGGGTAACTAGGCTGGGGCGACCGGGACCGTCTCTGAACTTCTTCAGTGAGAGGGAACACATTACTATTATTATATTTTTATAACAAGCTGCAACATTCCCCCCCCCCTATATTTACTACCTCATCAAAATATTACACATTATAATGCAATTCTAATTTCTACAATGATACAGTAATATCCCAACTTACGCTACCACGAGTTGCGTGATTTTCTATGAAAAGTTGCTTATTTCTGATATTCGAACATAATCTCGGGATTAATGTTGAGATAGTAGAATATATTAAGTAAAATTCAAGTAAGTGTTGTTTTATTCGATCAGAACACCATATGTAATGAAACTACATCGATTTCTGGGAGGCTACAGTATATAAAGATGAAAAATTTGCAGCGATTTAGAAATTAAATCTCAAGGGTTTTATGATATCAGCCATTTTTCTGGTAAAAGTCATAATTTTCAACACACCCGGTAAAACGGGTGGGAGGGGAGGGTTGAAAAAGGGAGACAATTTTTAAGGTTAAAAAAAATTAAAAAGCATTTTTTTCCCCACAATGTAATGCAAAAAAAATTTTTTTTTTTGCTAATTGATCATCATAGTGCACACACACCCCCCCATGCTAATTACGGACCTGGGGGAAAGATGAAACAAGTATGGTTTGACGGACCAGAGGTGTGCCAAAATGGATGTTGTCGGTCTGGCCGAATTTATGGCTGCAGCCCTGACTGAATTAATTATTTTTGAATACTTGAATGATTCTCGAACTCTCAAGAATCATTCAAGAAATATCAAAGACGTATTACAATAAATATTATTACAATTATTCAAAAAATGTTAATTTTAGAAAAAGAAATCTTGATATTAATTTCTAAAGAATTTTAATTTTAAAAGTTTAAAAATTTGAACTTGTCAGAACTATTACTGTATTTAACAAGTGCAATCAATTATATTACGATGTTTCCGAACTTCTTGGGGAATATTATAAAAAAGTGCTCTTCAAAAAAACGAGTTTCTCAAATGAACAATATACTGTATAACCACATATCAAAATAATGCACTCACACAAGCACAGAGATTTCGCTATTCAAGATAACTATAGTACATAATAGAGAACAGTGTCCTTTATTCCCTTTATTCATGTCTGTTTTCTGTATTATGTGCCGGTGAAGAGCTTCCTACAATGAGATCAGCATTACTGAATGGCGAGGGAGGTGCTCGTCAAACAGCACGAGTGACAAGTCTCAGACAAAGCAGCTAGGGAAAGGCACTGGTCTGACCAGGATGCGTTGACACGTCCTCGCCCGTTTTCGAGAGAATGTTTTGGTCGCGTCAACACGTCCTTGCCCATTTTCAAAAGAATTTTTATGATGCGTCAATGCGTCTTCGACGGTTGAAGGGTTAATTAAGAAATCTTGAACATTAATATTCGAACAATTTAAACACCTCAAGAAGATGAGTTATAAAATTCCAATAACCTGAGATAAAATGTTTTCTAACCATTTAGGTGTAATTGCTTATCAAAATAGCTTTGTGGTCAAAATGACAGCTCCCTCAATTTTAAATATTGATATCCTTGATTTTAATTTTTTTTCACGTTATACATATCGTTTCATAAATTAGTGATTTATATCGTACATTTCTCCACATTAGTTTTGATGAATAAAGTAACTGTTATTGTATTCATTCTTGTATTGCACTTATTTTCTTTCTATAGCAACCGGTTATTTTGCATATGTGAGTGTACCAAGAGCGATGAATGTGAAATCTGCTTTAGTTGGGCCTTATCTTTATTCTGATTACTGTGTCACGTTCTGGTATTACATGTTTGGTTCTCAAGTTGGGACTCTAAGTGCAAGTGTTAGGAGGAGATACTATTCAGATTCTAAAGTTTTCACTAGAGTGGGTTCCCAAGGTGATCGTTGGAAACGATCAACCTTTACTTTGAAGTATTCTTCATACCGAAGTGGCTATCAAGTAAGATTTAATTTAATTTTTCTTTATTCTATTACTGTGTTTCAAATGCTCCCAAAATGTAGTTCTCTTAATCAGTGTTTCTCAATTGCTAGGCCCTGACCTTAGTCAAACTGGGCAGGGAGTGATTCCTGTTTTATTTTGATCTATCTGCTACTCATTAATCATGTGTATGACCAGGTCTTCTACTCACAAAAAAAAAAAAAAATCAACCGGGCTACAGGCGTCTGAATGTTAAGAACCACTGTTCTAGATTAATGTTTGTCTTAAATGAATATTTTCAATTTAGAATTTAAATAAAGCTGAATTGGTTAACTCTTTTGTGTTTTGCTGGATTTATTGGTGTGTGTGTCTAAAAAGACATGTAATTTGTCTAAAAAGGCTTAACAAAAATTACCAAGTACTGCTTATAAAACAGGTACAAAAATTTGAAAATGTAAACAGATATATCTGAATATATCGAGAATGTGTCCAGAAAAGCCTTTTGGCATGCAGCTAATATAGGCACTAGTATATAGCCATTAATTTGCAAATTCACCTTGCTTGTAAAGGGTATCTCACTCATAAATAGAGGTGCAAACTTTGAGGGGAGGTAGAGGACATCAGAAGGATTCAGAATCACACAGGAACCAATGACCGAAGATATCATGGAAAAGTGGTAGCAGTGGTACAAAAAATGAAAGGACGCAAAACAGCAATTACCAGAAACATTTATTGCTCATAAATATTACAAATGGCGTAGCAGATGATTCCATTTCAGAATGTTACAGGAAATGTTTGAAGTTTTCACCATTAAATGCAGTGCATGTGTTGCACCAATGAACCACCATGGATTAGTGAACACAGCCAAAAACACCTTGATTTTCTTCGATACCAGCAGCAGTGCAGACGATTTTTACATTCAGATCCATTTCAAACTTAACAGATGTTCCATATACAACAGCTGCTCAACTACTGCTTGAATGAGGAGAAATCATATATTTCCCCTTCCATGCTCTCATAAACAGCACCACTTACCAATGTACTGTGATGTTTCTGGTCATGGATTCCTATGCAATTCACAATCTTTTGACTCTCTACCTTCCCTTAAAGTTTGTACCTTTATTTGTGAGACACCCTGTATGTATTTATGAAATTAAACTAATTAAAAATTTCAAATCATTAAATGTGTTATTTTTCCTACGTATACAATGTGGCAATAAAATAGGAATATGAAAATGAAATCATTAAATAATAGTTATGAATTTCTTTTATTTTTCAATCATTAAGGTAATGGGAATTATAATTTTCATCTCTTGCGTTAAAAGTGAAAAAAATATTCCATAAAATTTTGGATACTTCATGTAATAACTGTACTTGTGTGTAGATTAATACTTTATTTATTTACAGGTTGTTTTTCTGGTGACTGATAACACTTATAGATTCTCAGGTAATGTGGCCTTGGATGATATAGAATTAATGAGAGGAAAGTGCCCATCTGCTGCAAGTAGGTTCAAAAATTTTTTTTTTTTTTGTAAAAATTTCAAATGAAAACCAGATTTAATAGATCAGGTGAAAAAAATATTTGTTTTACTTCTTAAAAAATTATGAAAAAGTTTTTCAGTTTAATTATTTTATATAATTGTGCTTTAAAGTTGCAATAATTTTGATTTTAAGAAACAAAAATTATTTCTGCCTTATTATAGGAAAAGCCACAGATCTTTGCACATTCGATGACAATAATTGTGGCTTCAAGGTCACACAAAAAACACAACGGCTTTCTTGGACTTGGTCTGGAGAAACTGCTATCAATAAACTTCCTACAATGGTGCCGAATGCAGATCACACTCTTGGAACAAATGCAGGTATTCTTTAGTTTTCATTTGGAATTATTGGAAAATGGACTGCAGTAAGTTTTAATTGTACAAAAAAAAGACTTGACGTGGGAAAAAAATTCAATTTCACAGGTACAAGTTCACAGGCATGACTGAAAGCAATATAATTTTGTTAACGTACAAGGAAAGGGTCCCAAGGGGATGTCTTCAAAAAGTTTTGAAAAAATTGCCACTGGTTCTGCTGATTTAAATATGCACTGAGATATTAAAAAAACCTGGTGGAATTATTATAGATCATTCAAAAAAATTGTGAATGTTAATATTTTGAACACCAATCATAGGCAGAGAGATAGACATGAAAGACTGGGCCACGATAATGAAAGGTGGAGGATCTCCCGCATGATGATGATGATGATAGTTCATATATTATATTCATACCAGCTCCATCATTGACAATGGGGGACATTGGGCAATGCCCCCAGATATCTATTTATCAAGTTGAAAGGGGGATCTATAAGCTTCAAGATGTGAGGAAGAGTTCCTGTTGATTTCTAGCATGCAACACATTAGAAATTGTGTGCAAATTCACTTGCTTATCAAGCAAGTGATTCTGACGTCTCTAACTATTGAGACTGTAGAGATGCAGTTTTATTTTAAAAAGAAGAAAATTTCCTCCTGGGAAAACCCCCAGTTTCGAAAGGACGTGTTGGTCAAGTCTAGTTTGTCTGGTGCCTCTCAAAGCCACCCATCCGGCAAGGGTAACCTTGCTGGCAGCGTAATGCTGCCGCCGATTCGGCTGACTTCGTCATTGGCACATGCAAGCCCCCTCGCCATGACAAGGCTTAGACAATAAGGAAGAGTCTATCAAGGTGGCCAGTGGCCATGAGTGATTTATTCTGCCTTGCCTTGTCAATGTTCAAACCAAAATAAATAAATGACCCACATGGAATGGAAGAAAACTTTATTTGGGAAGATTAATATATTTGCTTGGAAAAATTTACGTAAATATAATTTTTTAATGTTTTAATAAAAATAGTAACATATTTGCTAAAACAAATATGTAAGATTTTGCTCTGCCTCATAAGACATTTTGAAATTTAAAATTTTTTACTCATAACTCTCAAATACATTTTTAAGTTGGAAAAGGCTTATGGTGTACTGACTCTCTGGAAAGAAAAAAAAGTACTAACATTATTTGAAAAATTATTTATTATTGTGAATCTTTTTTTCCAGGTCATCATTGGTATGCTTCGGCTTCGACAACATCTTCCGCAGAAAAAGCGATTCTCAGCAGTCAAACGTTTAATCCACCAAAAGTATCTCCATCTTGCCTTCATTTCTATTACTACATGGATGCTGATGCAACTTCTTGGTGGTGGGGAAAGAATGTAAAGCAGGCAGCATTGCAAGTGTATGTCAATTACAAGCAAAACGGTATGTAATTTTTTTTTTCTTGTCAAGTTTTTTACATGTATATATTTTAAAATCAGAACTTCTCCCTGTGTTATAAATATTGTGAAACCCCTATATAGCAATACTCAAAGGACCAGAGAAACATATCCTAATAAAGAACTTATTGTTATAAATAGAATTTATTATCACTATGAAAAGTGAATCAGAGATTAATATTGTTGTCTAGAACAGAGATTCTCAAACGTCCGTGGTGCCCCCTTTTCCTATTCAATGCTTATCTACGAGCTTCGCCGCCTCCCCACAGAGCTGTCTAACAAAGAATCTCTTCCTAAAAGCTTTGTTAGGGTCACTGCAGCTCCTCAGACAAAGGTTGGAGGCACACCAGGGTGCTGCAACGCACAGTTTGAAGGCCCCTGGCAGGAGCGGATCTAGAGCTCACTGTTGGGAGGGGTGATTTTACAAATCTCTATATAATAATAAAAAAAGTCTCAGCATGGGGTGACCATATGTCCAGCATTTTGCCCTGTATTTTCCGTGACAGTGGAGTTTTTCTGTTCTCCCCCCCCCCCCTCCATCCCGACTTTTTTTAAAAAATGTCACACTTTTACCCATTTTTTAGTGAAAGTTTTCTTGAATTTGTTGCTGCAATATTATCATACAGAAATTTAAAAAATTTCATGAATTATTGCATTTGGGTCATTAAAGTATTACATCAACATCAAAGGAGTTCGGATTTTCTGACTTTTGATGACAAGGGGAGGAGGGAGATTTGAAGGTTACTTATGTCATCAACCATCCTTTTTTGAAGATATGAAATATTCTAAGCTGCTGACAAAATTTCGCTGGCGGGGGGGTCAGTTTTTTTTGCTGACTTTTGCTGATGGGGGTCAAAAATGGCTAAAAATCTGCTGATGTAATACTTGAATGGTCCCTTTTGCTTGGGGATGTGGGTGATCACCCCGCCCCCGCCAATTGATCTGCCCCTGGTGTGAATGATTGCCATTATAAAGAGGTATCACATTATAAAGGGTTATGCAGTATTTTCACTGTATATAAATATGTATTCTTAAGAAACCATCTATAAAATAGAGATATTTTTTTTTGCGCAGTTAAAGAGTTCGTGATTTAAACTGTCATAGTGGAAACAGCGACCTCTTTTACTTACTCCATTTCCAAAAACTTAAAACAACAAACAATAGTTTGACTTCCGTAATCAGCCTTGGGAGAGAAAGTATAATCATGGAACTCAATTAAAGAAAAAAAGTAAAAAAAAAATTGCTAGTAAACTTTTAAAAACAGCAAAAAAAATTATGTCATTATGTTGCACAACTAACTTGACCAGCATGAAATTTTTGGTTTTTACACTGGTTCAAAACTCTAACACAATATACCGTAATTTCTTTCAAACAATCTTCATTTGCAAATTTCATTCATCAGTAATGCTTGTTTTAGAAGGAATGTCCTTTGTTTTACTCATATATCTATTGGTCATCTGTTATATTAAACTGAATATTTTTTTACTAATCATTCCTAAATATATTTATTTTTATTCCAGCATTTCTGAAATAAAAGCTGCAGATAATATGCAATGTATATAATGCGCATTAATGAATTTATGTGTTATTAATGCATAATCCTTGGGTTACATGCAGAAAAATTAAGTACTTTGTATCTTCAGAGAATTATTTGATAAAGTACTCTGAAAACAAATTCAACATCTGTCATGAAATTTGAATACTTTAGCTTGTTAGGTTCTTGTGACCATCATTCACTAAGGTATCAGAGTATTTTGTGCTTTAAGGCTATTGTGGTTTGAAGTTGGAATGTCTCTAATGAGCCAAGAGACACATGTTACAACTAGCATCCAATCAAAAACAAAATTGTCCAATCACAGAAGAGCATTGTGAGCCTATTCAGCAGAACTAATAAATATTAGCTGCTGAAGATGAGTTGCACTAGAGTGAGTGAAATGTTGAGTACAGACTCCAATTGGCATTGACTTTAAAGTTTGATTACCTTTGAATATTTTTATTTACATTTGATTTTTTTAAATAAATATGATTCCCCCCCCCCATTCTTTGCATTATTTTGTGTCTTTTAACGAATAAAAGTATGTTGATTGATTGAAACAAAATTGATTAGTTTTTCTTTTGTAACAATAGGTAAGGTAGCCTGGGAGAAAAATAAAGACAACTCCAGGCATAGGGAATGGGCATATGCCGAAGCCAAAATTGAAGCAACATCCAAATTCCAGGTACACAATGCTAATTGCATTTGTCTTAATTCACGGATATTTGTTCTTCAGGGCCGTAACTAGAAGCAAAAATTTAGTCTGTACCCCTGGGCCAGTGTCCATTTTGGCACCTCCCCCTCCTATAATTTTGAACAGAAAAACCGTAAACTAAGAGCACTTCCTGATCCTGCACTTGGAGCACCAGACCTTCCTTTCTTCCCTAGTTGTGACTCTGTCGTTCTGTAAATGAATATTATCTTTTGAGAGAGAAAAAATTAACAAACAAGATTTCTTTTAGCCACACCAATTCACCATCTTTGTAGATGGATCGATAAGAGCTTATGTTCCAGTCAGCCCCAAATCATTCTGGAAAATATTACAGTAGTATCTTATGTACTGAAACATTCAGGATAAGAGTACAAATTTTTTTCTTAATGCTGGGATTTTATTTAATTAATAAAAGGATGTGTAACAATAAAAAAAATATAAATAATTAATTTAAATTAGTGTGGCTGCATGTATTACATTTTCCCTTCTCTTTGAAATCTAGGTTGATTTCCTTTTTTTGCTGGAGTCCAATACCAATGCAGCACTTGCTATAGATGATGTTATTCTTATTGAAGGAGACTGTCCTGAAGCTGGTAAAACACTAAAAATGCAAATATTCATATGCAAACTCAAGTCACAACAAACACAACACCCAATGAGGCTGAGGAGTTATATGTAAAATCATGACTAGCAAAAAAAAATATATTTGTAGCCATAATTTTTTTAAAGTACAGTTTTCTACTGTCAACTTCTTAAAATATTGCACTTAATTAACTAATCATTTCATGTAAACATCATATGGGATTAAAATATTCAACAATCCAATGAGACTTCATTAATAGCAATATATATCTTGTCATATTCATCACAGTACTTGCATTTTAAATTAATGATTTTGGAGGCTTCTAATATTAACTAATTAAATTGTATTCCAATTATTCAGAATTAATTACTGACATGAGACAGTGAAAGGATGTGGGTTCGATTTCTTGCAAGGGCAGTTGAATTTTCTCTTTTTCCTAAAAATATCTTCACATCAGCCAGCTGTTAAAACCTTTGTAATTACTAGCATACAGCAAACATTTTTTTATCAAGCATTTGTTTATTAGATGCGAGAAAACAGTAATTAAGTGGAAATTAAATTTTGTTATGGAAATGTACAATGGATATGTCCATGGAAAAAGGGAAGGGAGGCAGGCACTTATATTCCAAAAAATATGGTGCTTCTTGGCAGCACTTAAATTTGATGAGAAATCAATGGAGTTTGCTTTTATGAAATGTTTGATCAAACTTTCCCATTCCACAAAAGGATTTCTAACCTTTAATTCATGGTGCTAAACAGCATTATCGAAAACCATTTCCAGTATTTCTTGTTTTGCTTGACTGTTTTACTTAGAAATAAAAATCAACGCTTTATTGCTTATTAAACTAGCAGAAATAACTATATTATTTAGATATTTAAAGAATTGCAATTGATGGAAAAGTTTGTTATGAGGTATTTTGCAGAAATTTAAGATGAAATTCATTTATACATCAAGTTTTTGATTCACAAGCTTCCCATCTTTTTCCTCCATGGGGAAATATATGACTAATTATATGATTAATATAACTATTTTTTCGTACAGAGTATTCTAAAGGATCATCTAAATAATTATAATATTGGGTGCACAAATACTGAAATGATTTAATTGGAATGGCTCATTAAAATTGCTAATACAATATCAAATAATCGAACATCACGTTTTATTATTGCCTAAGTTGCAAGAAATTGAATGATTATATTATTCACACAGGGTTCTGCAACTTTGAGGATGGACTGTGTATGTGGGAAAATCGTGGAGGTGATATTTCTTGGCTGAGAGAGAAAGGAAATGCGTTAACTACAGAAAAAGGACCTGAGAGTGACAAGACAAAAGGAAATGGTGATGGTATGTTGAGCTGTACATAAACTTAATATAATCATTTTTAAAAATGTAATCAAAGTTTTTATGTTGCTAAGCCTCTTATAGAGATTTTTTTACAAGTAAATTTTTTAGGAATCTAAAATTTTTTATGGCATCCACCTGTAAGATAATCAAAATTATTTTTCATCTCCCACCAAGTTATAATGCTTTCAATGTAACACTCAACACATTCCTTTTACTTTTTTCCTTGCAGGCTATTACATGTTTGTGAGCACAGCAAATAAAGATCCAAACATGAGAGCACGACTTGAAAGTGAGCCAATGTTACCTACAGACAAGCCATCGTGTGTCTTTTTCTGGTACTATATATACAGTTATGATGGAGATGCTGGTATTCTCAGGGTTAGTATCAACTCTTTTTTAAACATGCAAATTGTTTGCCATGAAATTATTTTGTTCATATACTGAACTTTTGGAAAGAAAAAATGAATGAGAGATACATACTAATAAGAATTACTGGTATAATGATTTGTCTTCAATAAAATTTTTTAAAATGTCTTATATGTGTAATGAGATACATTTGTCTCTCTCATAACATATTAGAGCATGAATGTATAACTTTTTCAATCTACAGGTCAGATATATGACATAACTAATAATCAATGGCAACAAATTAGGGTTTCTATCATATTGTGTGCATTTCTAATTTCATAAAAATGAGTTTCTTGAACCAGATAAAACTCCTTCACATGAAGATGGGATTCCATCCCCCAGCCTCATTGACAGAGCCAACTGATCTAATGTATATGCATATATATGAATATTGGCATCATCATGCCTCCCTTCCCAACTTTCATTGTTATGTCATTGTCCCCACCTTTCATGTCATCTCTGCCTATATTCCTTCATAAGCCAATTGTAGCCGGCAAGCTCAAGGTTATGCCCACTGTATTAAAGTATACTTTATAAATATATTAGTATAATCAAATATATACCTGAAGTCTGAAGCAGATTTTATAGTCCATTGAGGCACTGGGCGCAAGAGAAAACATTGGGCTCCTTAAATTAGAAAAAGTGTGAAGTTTTGGTTTTTCTGGACCCTTTAGAAGTCGGGGCTGTGGACATGCGCCTGCCATTACATCCTTCTCTTCCCAAAGTGCACATTAGCTGATAAATAATATTCATGGAGTAATAAAATTTCTGATCTCCATGTGGCAAATGTTGCAGATGGGGTAAATAATGTAAAATAATATTTTCTGTCTAGGTTTTGAGAAGCTTGGATAATGTTACTGAAGCTACATTGTGGTCACTTGAAGGCACGCAAGGTTCTGCATGGAAAGAAGCCAAGGCGCCAGCCTTATCCACTGATCTTGGTACCCAGGTGAATGTAGTACGAGTTTCTGACTATAATTATTCAAGCTGGAAAAAAAAAATTATGCTTTATTTTTGAATAGCTACAAACATAGCTACCCTAAGCAATTCAAGCACACTGGGGTATATACATGTATATTACAAATACGAATATTGCAGGGCTAATTGTATAACTAAGTAACTGGAAAACTTATGATTTATATATAAGTACAAAAAAAATTACATCGCACCATGTGCTACAAGACCCTGCAACTAGGCTATTTACAGCACAACACCAAGCAGAGTTATTTTTGTCAGCTTCAGTAGCAGATAATGAAAAATATTGTTCCGGATAATTTTCCACAAGACTTCGATGTTGCAAAACAAGAAACGGTTCGACGGACAAACACAGATTTATTTACAGAACAGCAATTTACATGTATTTACAAGCTAACCAGAGAGCTAACAACTTTCTCGCAAAGTTTAAATGCAACTGACTTCAGCAATAGAGTCTGTCTATTCGTGTTTCTTTCGGCCTGTCTAGCCTCTCTCAGTCTGCCATCTTGTGAGCGCCACGGTATTTATAACCCCGATAGAAACTTCGAGAAAAAGAACATTCCACAAAATTCTATTTCACAGTTTCCTAGTCGGCGGCGCTACAGTATGAAGGGGCAGGACTGGATTTTTCTCTACGCGCCTGCCAGTTCTTCGCCAATCGCCTGTCGCTGTGCTTAGACCGAAACCGGTATCGACTGATTTCGACATTTTGAGAGTCATCGAATGAATCGCGCCATCTATCGTCGATAGTTTGTAACAATATACATTTTGTTTAGTGTTCACACCTGTTATTTTCCTTAAAACATCTAAAGCTGATTTACTTAGTGGATTTTTAGTATTGACTATATTTTTTATTACTGATTTAGTATTTTAAATAGATAAAAGTATGCAAAAGTACAAAGAAATGATTTGTTATATTTTTTATGAATCTCAAGTGCAATAGCCAAGATTTATTAGACTACCTGCACCAAAGGATGTTCCTGAGTTTCATGAGTACAAAACTGGCTGCCTAATCAGAATCTTTAGATACAGCTGAAAAATGTAAAAGGCAGATTTGCACCAAGATAATCACACACATCTACTGCAAGCAAGAAAAATAAATCTCCTCACTGAATAATTAGAGCCATCATTTTACATCAAATCTCTACCCCCATCCATTTTATCATCATGGCGAAATTCTACTTCTGAAAAATATCTTTGCAAACTCACAACCAGCCGATCTTTTATGCAGATCAAAGTAGACCAATTAGAACACCAAGACAACAAATGACTTCCTAATTTATATTTGTATAAAAACTGTTTTGGAATTGGCTATAAACTGCAAGATTAGGGCTTAGTTAGCCTTTATCAGCTTGAAATGCCGAAAGAAAATAAAAATTATTAAATGAAATTAATCTTGTAAACCCCAAGCAGAGAATGTTTTGCATTGTTCTGCAACAAGCCCTCAACTGACTGGAAGTATTCTGTGGTAAAAATTCTCATGATAATGTTTTCTACACTTTTCTTAGAATTCTTCGAGATTGTTCTGCGATGTATGTCACAGAGTTCAGCATATTTCGCTTAAAAGCTTGTAAAAAGATTTCTCTAAACACAACATTGATGAGCTCAAAAATACACACCCACACAAAAAAAAGCCACATGCATTTTAAAAGTTTAACAAGCTCTTTCATCAGTAGTAAAGGAAATTTTGTTGGTTTTTCTCTTTGTTGATGAAAGAACTCGTCAATGATTCAAAATACATATAACTTTTCCAGTGTGTGCATTTTCAGTCTCATGACTGTTGTATTTGCAGTTATTGAAATAAGTCTTATTATAGAATTTTTCATTTATAGTTTAAATTGAATTTATATATTAATATACCATATATACAAATGTATAAGCCAAGTTTTTTGTCGGAAAAATTTGTTCCTCAATTTGAGAGTGTGGGGGAGGGGGGGAGTTTCATCTTATACACGGGTCAGTTTTTGAGGAGAAAATATTGACCCCCCCCCCCCCACTTTATTAAATCATATAGCTACATGGCCTCCACATGGTTAACTTGAAGATCCATGATTGGACTACTTTAGATGTATCACTAATCAGTAGAGTAATTTTTGCAGCTATAGATGTACTACTAATCAGTAGAGCGGTTTTTGTAGCTATGTTCAAACCTCACAGAACCGATGATGTTAAAACCAAGAAGGAAAAAATAAAAAATGTCATTGGCTTTGATACCCGGTGGACTGATATTGATTTTACAGCCTTTGATCAAACAGCTCGATGAAAGCCTTTCAAAGATTTTATTTAAGGAATTTATGGACCGAATGGATGAATTCCAAAGATAAAGAAACAACAAAAGCAATGTCTTAACATTGGCCTAGTGTGCCAGTTGGTTCAAGAGGCATGGAATTCTGTTTCCACTGAAATCATCATTTCTTTCATTTCATCACTTCAAATTCTTTAAATTGTATTGTATCAGTAATGCAATGAACGGATTTTTTTTTTATTTTTATTTGGGTCCTTCAGAAACAACTCCCCGTGTTCCACAGAGTATGCCACGAGGCTTACAAACGTAAGTAACAACAACAAACATATACGGTTCAAGAAACTCAAAATTTGCAATACAGCGTAATACAAAAGAAAGGAAAAATCAGATCAGTATGTACAATAACAATATACGAATGCACTTCAAAGCGCAATATTGCACCAGTGAATGCCATATGGTATCAATGCAATGAAAAAAAAAAAAAAAAAAAAAATTCAATACACACACATGAATAGAAAAATATACGACCACACATAAGTATATATATATATCCACACATACACATATATATACACACACCAATACATACATACAAAGATAGTGAGAAAAAAAAAAATAAATAAATAATAATAATAATAACAATAATAATAATAATAATTAGTACTTAAATGGAAATTTTGATTAATTATTCAAGAATCGAAAACAGCACTTGCAAGGAAAATGAGAATGTACACATTGTATATACAAAAAATAAAATAGAAACCAATTATTTTTTCGCAAAGATATTTTGTACATATATTTTTAGAATGCGAAGGACTTCCTTTGATTTGACCAAATCGGACAATGCAGGCGGCCAAGAAATAGACAGTTTCTTAAGTTCTTTTCTGAAATGAACCCTCTCCTTCGTTAGATTTTTGCACGACAGAAGAAGATGCATAGGATCTTCTTCATTGGTTCCACATATACACAGCGAACTACTGGCAAGTTTCATTCTCGCGAGATAACTTTGAAAATTCCCATGCCCAGTAATAAATTGGGTCAGATGGAAATTTGTGGAGAAATGGTAACACTTCCTTCTCGCCGGAATCGAAGGGAAGAATTTCTTTACCGGCCTGGCATTTTTGGAACTGACATACTCTGTGTTCCACTGATGGATTGATTTGTGTCGATACACATATTTATAGTGAGATTTTGGGACTTTCACATTTTCTATGACATTAAGAAGTGTAGCAGACCGTGCGAGATCATCTGCCCTCTCATTCCCAGTGATGCCACAGTGACTTCGAACATGTGTGAAATCGATTATATATTTTTTCTTTTTAAGATCATTTATAAGACATTGTGTCTCCACCACAAGTTTTTCTGTAGAATTTATATCTTGTAGACTTTGCAAAGAAGAGAGAGAATCTGAACATATCAGCGCGCTATTATTATCGTTTCCAACACAAAATGAAATCCACTTGGTGGCAAGATTCAAGCAGAGGAGCTCGGCTTGAAAAACAGAACAGTTATTTTCTAATCTGAATTGGCGAAACAGGAGCTCATTCTCTTGCTTATAAGCAACGTAAGCGAGACCCACTTTGCCATCAATTTTACTGCCATCAGTGTAACAGATGAGATCGTACTTAGGAAAAGACTCTTCATTGTAATTTACAAGTGCGATAGCAGCTCGTGTCGCTGGGTGCGGAAGAGATGAAAAAGGTAATGAACGGATTGAAGACATAAAAATACACTAATTTTTTCCCCCTCTAAAATGCACTGATTTTTGGGGGTCAGCTTATACATGAGTATATATGGTACTTTATGATAAGAACATTTTTATGTATGTGATGGTACAATCGATCGATTTCAACCATAGAGAAGCAAGCTCTACATTCTAATCAGTTTTCTAAAACCAAATTGTAAAAATTAGAAAACATGCATGCTCTAGTTGAGATATAGTTCCAGGATTTTTTTTTTTTTAAATTATTTTCATCAAAATTTGATTTCTTTTTTAGGGTGTTTTTATATTAAGAAATTGTATTGGTTTTTTTTTTAGATAATATTTGAAGCTACAACTGGAAATCAAAAATCTACTAAAGCCTACATCGCTATAGATGATGTTAGAATACGAAAAAATGAGAAATGTCAACTTTCTCCATCAAATGCTGATCCTAGAGATGATGGTACTATCTCATTTACTATGCTCTTCAATATATATTTAAAGGGTATTCATAATTAAAGTTCCTCTGTTCTGAACTGTTTAGGGCCTTAAGGAAATTCTGCAACTTTAGTAATGTCAATAAATTTATTGGGAGAATTTTTAAAGCCAGAAAATCTCTGAAGAGCTTTTGATGTGGAATCACAGTGCTTGCAAGAGAGTTTTTTGTAAACTTGACATCATATTATTTAGTAAAGAAATGAGAATGGAAATGGTTCTGCTGGAGATGTTCACTGGTACTGTGCTTGTGCAGTCTGGTCACATGTTTGCAAAAAATTAACATGTGCACTACAATTTGCATAGAAAAAAGAACAAAATACTATAGTTTTAAATGTAGGAATCTATTTATTTTGCTCTCATTTTCTTTCCCATCCCATCATAAAAAACAGATTTTGGTTTGAGCACAAATAGCAATATGCAACAGTTGTTATATGCATGCTGTTCACCAATGGTGAGCATATGCTTCTGTATTATATTAGAGTTATTCTGTTACATGTAAGAAAATTGTGTGTGTGTGTGTGTTTCATGATTTCTTTTAAATTTAGCACAACGAAAGATTCAGTGCTCCTTCAACAACTTTAATTTCTGCTACTGGAAGCAAAAGAATGATACATCAGATTCTGCAATGTGGCAGCTTGGAAATGCCACTTCTCTTGAGAGCACCGGTCCATTGACACCATATGGAGGAAAAGGTAATCAGAAATATGTATTCAGAATGTATAAACTTTCAGTGCATTGATAAATAATTAAATATGTAACTAAACAATCTATATAATTTGCATGTAACTGTCTTTAATGTATTTTCAGGACATTATATTTTTGTTTCATCATATGAAAGCAAAGACCAAAGCCAGAAAGTGGCCACTTTACAGTCTCCACTGATTCCTTCATTTTACCCAGATCCTGCATGTTTTGGTTTTTATTACTACATGTTTGGTGCTCATGTTGGTGAACTTCGTGTTGTTCTTGTGGCCATGAAAAATTCGAACAATATACTTGGCAGGCAAGTTATTTGGAGACGGAAAGGTACTCAGCCAGACAAATGGATTAATTTTCAGGATTCCTTGAATGTAACCGAAGGAAATTATAAGGTAACTCAAATCTAAATTGAAATATTAGATGCACTTATACAAATACAAATACAAATACAAATCCACAACAGGCAAAATGCCCAACGAGGTGGCTGACACTTATTTTATTTGGTGTTTTTTTAGTTAGTTTTTTTCAAGTTTAGTTAGTTTTGTTGCTTGTGCACATAATTATACTCTACTACAGACAGAAAGACATAACCGCTGACTGCCCAGAGAGACCAATACTCTACTACAGTGGTTCTCAACCTTTTTTGACTCACTGAGCACTTTCTGAATTTCAATTGGACTGATATGATATGGTCTAATATCCTATGGTTAAAAATGCTAAGTATAATTTATTTAATTATAGATTGAAATCGAAGTTGATGGAGGATCTGGCTTTGCTGGTCATATCGCAGTGGATGAAATATCGATGAGAATAGGTCGTTGCTCAGACGAAGGTGAGTATAGGCATTTTAAATTTTTGTGTTACATACTTTCTCTTCAAAATACTTTAATAAAATAAAAATAAAAATATTTTTTATGTTGAACAATTTTCTTTAATTGCGGTTTTCAGCAAAAAATGTGAATATGTGCATAAATTGGAAAAAAATTAGTATGTATTTATATGAAAACTAAGGGGGAGGGGGGCTCTGCCCCCCTGCCACCTTCGGCGGCCAACCCCCCCCCCCTCCCCACACTTCTCTTCACAACATATCTTGTTTATTTCGTCCCACTTCATCGTGCTATGGAAAGAGACGTGTGAAAGCACCAGCTTACTGAAGAAGCGAATTTTAATAAAAATAATGATAAAGCAACAAAAAACAAATGAAATTCATCAAGCGCCCCCAGAAACTGGGGCCCCAGATTCAATTCGCTGAATTTTAGTGGGGCCCACACTGGATATATCTCGGGCTACCGATGTGTTGCAAATTTTACAATGTTAAACAACAAAAATCAATTAGATACATCCAGGGGCCCCGAATTAGAACCTATCAACATTCCCACGGGGCACTGACCTGGAAGCTTGTCGGACACACCCCTGTAAGGGGCCACGTAAATTTTTCATTTTTTTCAATTTTGCAACGAATAAAATCCAGGCCCCACATCCAGTAGCGGGAACACAATACGCAGATTTTTAGTGGGGAGTACAGACTGGATTTATCTCGGTCTTCTGCTGTTGCAAATTGTATAATGTTAAAAAACAAAAAGAATCAGATTCATCCGGAGCCCCAAAATGAAACCTGTAAACATGGGGCCCCCGATATGGAAGTTTGTCAGTCATCCCCCACTGCGAGTGCCATGAAAAATTTTGATTTGTATTCGTTTTAACAATGAATAAAAGCTAGGGCCCCCAATCAGTTGCCCGTTGTATTCGCATACTTTTAGTGGGGGCCCCAGACTGTCTTTATCTTGGGCATCCGCTGTTGCAAATTCTGCAACAGAAAATAATGAGATTCATCCAGGGCCCCCAAAATGAAACATGTAAACATGGGGGCCCCCGACTTGGAAGCTTGTCGGTCATCCCCCGGTGCGATTGCCGTCAAACATTTTCATTTGTATTCGTTTTACCAACGAATAAAATCCAGGGCCCCCAACCAATTCGCATACTTTTAGTGGGGCCCCAGACTGGCTTGATCTCGGACATCCGCTGTTGCAAATTCTACAACAGAAAAGAATGATATTCATCCAGGGCCCCAAAATGAAACCTATAAACATGGGGGCCCCGACTTGGAAGCTTGTCGGTCATCCCCCGATGCGAATGCCATCAAAAATTTTCATTGGTATTCGTTTTACCAACGAATAAAATCCAGGACCACCCACGCAACTACCCATGACCGAATTCGCAAATTTTTTGGAGCCCCCATACTGGATATATCTTGTGCTTCCGCTATCGCAAATTTTTCAACGTTAAAGCAGCAAGGAAACAATGAGATCAATCAAGGGCCGCTGGAAATGAAAACTTTTAACTTTCCCATGAAGGTATACGTACAATCCCCCCCGGGTACCCCAACCCTGTGTGTTGGGAGCACTGTTGTTATATGTATATTATACATATACGTACCTCTCGGCATGACCCCCCTCCCCCCACAAGGGCAGGGCTGACAGGACCAGAACGATTCTTATAACTTTTTGATTTTTCACACTATAAATTAACCACAGAGGGGCCCTGAAAAGCTGGTTTGAGGGCTCGCCATCTAAATGCCAGCCTAAGGGCCCTGCTGTAGGATATGGGAGCCTTTCGGTACATGCACATAACATGGTCCCGATGAGTCAAATGGGTCCCAATATGTGCTAGAGTTAAATGAATACTTGACCCAAAATTGTAACCGATTTCCGTAACACAAAAACGTAACAGATTTCCGTCACTCAAAAACTTCACCCACTTCCATCACTCGGTTGCTTAGCAACAGGCCCTTTTCGAGTTTGTGATTTTATATTATAGAGTAGATATGTATTTATATGTTACTGCCAAAGCGCCCAAAGTTGGCCAATTTGCGATGGGGCCAGCTCAGTTGACCCGGCCAATGTCCTAAATTCGAGCTTTCGCTGACCTCTATATATGGATCACTAAGATATTGATATTCAGATTCCTTTGATTGTTAGGGTTCCCATAGCTAACCATGGTTAATTATGTCTAATTATCAATGAATATAATTATCACACAAAAAAAAATTCCGAAGTTGCAATGGCTCCGAATCATAGGGACTGATATAGGGATCAGTATATAGAGGCAGACAAAAGCCAGAATTTCGGACATTGGTCGGGTCAAGTGGGCTGACCCTGTCATGAATTGGCCAATTTCGGGCTTTGGCAGTACCATTTATGTGTATTTATATGTCCAAAATCGCTTACTTGAATCATTTTTAAGTCTAATTGAAAGGAAAACTAATTTTTTGTAACCACTAATCAAATACAGTTGTTGCTCATTTTTACTAACTCAAATGGACTGAGGGAAAAATTAGTTTGTAAGATTGAAAGTTTATAAATGTAAAGACATTTGTGGCGTCGCCGCCGACGTGTGGGAAAAGAAAGCCACTTCCTCAGAGCGAGGATTGATGTACGCGCTCAAAGCGCCATCAGGTGATTATTCTAGTTATTGCGCAGTTCGTTTCTCGTCATGTATATAGGATGTTGTGTGAAATAAAGTCCGTCCCTTGTGTAAGATATGTCTCTGTAACTACACGCAACCGATGCATCTCATAATTCCCGATATTGGTGACCTTGGAAAGTCTGATCATCAGTTGAGACATTATATCTAAAAAAAGAAACAGCGGACGCATCTCAACGGAAACAACACGTGCTGTTGAACATTCTCGCCCACGCAAAAGCGAAAGCATGGCGGACGTGGCAGCGGTAAAGATACCACCGTACAATTTCGCCGATCCTACACTGTGGTTCTTGATGTGCGAATCAACTTTCGAACTGGGGATTCCGAAACCGGTAACGGACAGTCGCACAAAATTCAACTACATAGTGGCCCATCTACCACCGGAAGCAGCTTCCGTCATCCGCGATGTCATCACGAATCCAACGGCAACAGATCCCTACGGACACGTTAAATCGGAATTAATCAAGCGCAGTGGTGAATCGTCACAGCAAGAGATACGGAAACTTCTCACTGGGGAGCAACTCGGTGATCGTCGTCCAAGTGAACTTTTGCGCGTCATGCGGCGTCGCGCGGAATCACACAGCGTTCCGGACGAGCTCATGTTGGAACTGTTTCTTCAGCATTTGCCAACATCTGTGCAATCTATCCTGGCTGCAGTCACACCACTAACGTTGGACAAAGCGGCCGAAATCGCCGATCGCGTCATGGACGTAGCACCACAAGCGGTAAGTGCCTGTTCTAACTCTTCCGCGAATTCCATCGAGGAACGTTTGTTGTCGGAAATCGAAAAGCTCCATGTGCGAATCGACGAGATTTCCCGAGGGCGAAGTCGTAGCCCGTACCGAAATCGCTACCCGCGACAGCGTAGCAGATCGAAAAATCGCGACGAGTGTTGGTATCATCGACGATTCGGCACCGATGCCAAGAAATGTGTCTCTCCCTGCAAATATTCGGGAAACGAACTCAGCAAAGAGTAGAGGCGACTTGCTCTTTGCCATCTACGTCACGTCGCCTGTTTGTGAAAGACATGAAAACGAATCTATCTTTCCTCGTTGATACGGGCAGTGATGTTTCGATCTTGCCGGCAAGCCTTTCTCAGCGCAAACAACGGCCTGTTCAAGCGTTCGCAGCCGCGAATTCATCATCCATCGAGGTGTACGGCCAACGTATTCTTTCCGTGGATTTCGGCTTGAGACGAAATTTTTCCTGGCCATTTTACATCGCCAATGTGTCAACTCCTATACTGGGTGCGGACTTCCTTCATTATTTCGACTTAGTCCCGGACCTTCGCAACAAGTTCCTACGTGACTTGAAAACGAAATTGAAACGTCCCGGACGCGTCTCAAACGCAACGTGCATTCATTCGGTGAAAACGATTACCGGTGACTCGGCGTATCACAAGCTGATTTCTGAATTCCCGGAGATCACTAAACTTCCTAATCCAAATGCACCAGTAAAGCACAACACCATCCATCATATATCCACAAAAGGACCGCCTGTGGTGGCGAAACCTCGTAGGTTAGCTCCAGACAGATTAAAAATAGCGAAATCGGAATTTCACAACATGCTGCAACTGGGGCATTTGAGACCTTCGAGGAGTAATTACGCCTCACCACTTCATATGGTACCAAAAAAGGGTACCTTGGAATTTCGACCGGTCGGAGATTTCCGTGCTTTAAATGCACAAACGTTAAAAGACAAATATCCCATTCCTTGCATTGCTGATTTCACTGCTGAACTACATGGTACTAAAATTTTCAGCCATGTGGATCTCATAAAAGCCTATCATCAGATCCCAATAAATCCTGATGACATCCACAAAACAGCAATATGCACACCTTTCGGATTGTTTGAGAGCACCAGGATGCAATTCGGATTGTGCAACGCTTCTGCAACCTTCCAGCGATTCATCGATGAAGTGACCAGAGGACTTCCTGGAGTTTACGCATTCGTCGACGACATCCTGATTGCATCAAAAGATCCTGATGAACACATCCATCATCTCAAGACTCTCTTCAACAGACTTCAAGAATATGGACTCTGCGTCAACGTCTCCAAGTGCAACTTCGGTAAAGAAACCATCGACTTCCTTGGATTCCGGCTATCTACAAGCGGCATCGAACCTCTGCCAGATCGAGTTCAGTGTATCTTGGATTATCCACAGCCAACGACCTTGACACAACTTCGAAGATTTCTCGGTATGTACAATTTTTATCGACGTTTCATTCCGAAAGCTGCCGATTTGTTACATCCGTTAATAAAATTTCTCGAAGGTCATAAAAATAAAAAATCACCTCGTTCTGCTCGTGCCAACGACCAACTCGCGTGGACCGATGAAGCAACAAAGTCGTTCACTTTGGCCAAAGATGCCATGGCAAATGCCACACTCCTGAGACATCCACTACCTGGAGCTAAATTAAGTGTTTGGGTAGATGCTTCAGATGTCGCAGTGGGTGGTGCTCTCATGCAATTAGCCGACAAATGGGAACCCATCGCATTCTTCTCTATGAAATTGTCCAAAAGTCAAAACAAATGGTCCGCATACGACCGAGAACTATTTGCAATTTATTCATCTATAAAAAAATTCAAGCATATGCTCGAAGGCAGGGAGTTCATTATCTACACAGATCAGAGGCCCCTAATTTATGCCTTCAAGCAAAATCCAAACAAATGTTCGCCGCGACAGCTTCGTCATTTGGACTTGATATCCCAGTATTCAACCGATATCCGTCACGTCCAAGGCTCTCAAAATTATGTCGCAGATGCACTGTCAAGAATCGAAATCGACGCAATAACTGGTTCTAAGGACATTAATTTCAAAGAATTCGGGGAATTTCAATCAAGCGACCCGGAACTGAAAGAAATTTTGAAGGGTAACAACACATCTCTACAGCTGGAACTGAAGCCATGTCATCTAACAGATGGTGAATTATGGTGTGACATTTCAACTGGCTCACCCAGACCTTTCGTTCCAAACTCGTATCGAAAGCTGATTTTTGACCACCTTCACAATCTATCGCATCCCGGAATCGCTGTAACAAAAAACCTCATTTGCTCACGATATGTGTGGCCAAACATGAACAAAAACATCACAGCTTGGGTACGCTGCTGCCAATCATGCCAGCGATCGAAAATCCAGAGGCACACAAAAGCACCTCTGAGCACCTTCGCACTTCCCGACGCTCGTTTTTCACATGTGCACATTGACATTATAGGCCCTTATCCACCATCAAACGGGAACATCTACTGTCTTACCATGATAGACAGATTTACAAGATGGCCCGAAGTAACACCGATACCGGACATACGCGCCGAAACCATCTGCAAAGCATTCTTTGATTCATGGATCAGTCGTTTTGGGTGTCCCTCAACAGTGACCACAGATCGTGGAACTCAATTTGAATCTCATCTCTTCCAGCAGCTCGCAGCACTACTAGGAACAGATCGCATACGAACCACTGCATATCATCCAATTGCCAATGGTCTGGTCGAGCGATTTCATCGCACCCTAAAAAGTGCCATCATTGCTCACGACAATACCAAATGGTCAGAATCGCTTCCGATAGTCCTCCTGGGTCTACGATCCGCTTTCAAGGAGGATCTTCAAGCTACCTGTGCCGAACTGGTGTATGGAACCACTATTAGATTGCCATCTGACCTACTTTCAGATGAGGTGTCCAAATCTACACCAGACGCTACCTATGCATCAATGCTGTCTTCGCTCATGAGGAGTTTATCACCCGTATCTCCATCTCATAAGAATACTTTCAAGATTTATGTTCATCCTTCCTTAAAATCTTGTTCTCATGTGTTCTTACGCGTAGACAAAGTTCGACCTGCATTAAGCGCACCCTACAATGGACCATATCCTGTAGTGCGAAGGACCGACAAAGTTTTTGTAATCAAAGTAAATGGTAAATCTATCTCAGTGTCTATTGACAGAGTCAAACCTGCATTCACCATGGATGACAGAGAACCACCTGCAGTCACCGAACTACCAAATGAGATCAGTTCTAAACAGGACTCCAAAAGTCCAGTGTCAACGACAGAAAAAACAGTAACAACTCGTTATGGACGAAGAGTTCATTTTCCAGAACGATTTGTTTCGTATTTTTGATTGCATATGTTTTACACCCATTTATATTCTTGTGTTATGCCTTTACATTTTCGCATATGTGTACATATTATTTTCGCATTTCTCGCATAAGTGTTAATTTACATTATTTATTTTTTCAAATCATTGCAAACATGTTAACATCGTATATATTCGTATTTTTCATTCGTCTTAGCAAAATATTGAATTCTCAGCTGTCGCAAGTATTTATACACACATGCACATTGGTTATTATTTGTTATAATTTTGTATCATCAATATGTGAATGTCAATCTTGTATTTCCTACATTAGCGTTCGCTCGCTCACTGGGGGGATAGTCTGTGGCGTCGCCGCCGACGTGTGGGAAAAGAAAGCCACTTCCTCAGAGCGAGGATTGATGTACGCGCTCAAAGCGCCATCAGGTGATTATTCTAGTTATTGCGCAGTTCGTTTCTCGTCATGTATATAGGATGTTGTGTGAAATAAAGTCCGTCCCTTGTGTAAGATATGTCTCTGTAACTACACGCAACCGATGCATCTCATAATTCCCGATACATTCAAATAAAGTGCAGTCCTATTGTTTGGGACCAGAGGACTAGTTTGTAAAAACGTGTGAGATTGTATATTGCAGGTTTGTAAAATCAAGCAGCGACTGTAAAACAAAACAAAAAAAAACTTTTTAAAACTGATATAAAGTGTTGGTTTTTTTATTAATTAATTAATCACTTATTTATTTATATAATTAAATCATGAAAAGCTACTCATGAAGTTCCTCTCACACTGTGATGCAAATATTCATACTCTAAACATAAACACAGAAATACATACTCTAAACATAAACACAGAAATACATACAATGTAACACAAAATCATACAACATTAAACAAAATACATATAGCATAGCACAGTAACACAAAATACATATAGCATAGCACAGTAACACAAAATACATATAGCATAGCACAGTAACACAAAATACATATAGCATAGCACAGTAACACAAAATACATATAGCATAGCACAGTAACACAAAATACATATAGCATAGCACAGTAACACAAAATACATATAGCATAGCACAGTAACACAAAATACATATAGCATAGCACAGTAACACAAAATACATACTCCCAACGTAGAAACAAAAATGCAATACATACAATGCAGAAATATAAGTGGGAAAGAAAAATAATAAAAATATTGGTACTTGTACAAGGAAAAAAATCTGTAAATAATCACAAGAAATATATAGTATATTGCAATTATCACAGAACAGATATTAATTGTCAGGAATGGCGATATGTCAAAAAGTAGATAGATTCTTACAAAACAATAAATATGTAGGAGACAGGACTAGGTTTGATGGTAGGCTATTGTTGCGGATAATTTTCCACAAGACTTCGAGGTTGCAAAACAAGAAGCGGTTCGACGGACAAACACAGATTTATTTACAGAACAGCAATTTACACGTATTTACAAGCTAACCAGAGAGCTAACAACTTTCTCGCAAAGTTTAAACACGACTGACAGAATCTCCTTGTGCCTCTCTCAGCTTTTTCTAAGCCTGTCTAGCCTCCCTCAGTCTGCCATCTTGTGAGCGCCACGGTGTTTATAACCCGGATAGAAACTTAAACTAACCCGGATAGAGAAAAAGAACATTCCACAACATTCTATTTCACAGTTTCCTAGTCGGCGGCGCTACCGTATGGAGGGGCGGGACTTTCTAGATTTTTCTCTACATGCCCCGCCAGTTCTCCGTCAATTGCATGTCGCTGCGCTTAGACCAAAACCAGTATCGACTGATTTCGACATTTTGAGCGCCATCGAACGAACGCACCATCTATCGTCGAAAGTTCGTAACACTATTTTGCAAATTCTACCCCTTCAGGCAGTTTTTTCTTGCAAAAAGGGATGTTTATATGCAGTGAATGGCTTCTGGCCAAGAGTTTGTCAGTTGTATTATCTCTGAGAAGCAGGAAGTATATATGTGTGAGATAATAAATTATTTTGTACATGTGAGACTATAAATTAGTTTTTACATGTGAGACCATAAATTATTTTTTACATGCGAGACTATAAATTAGTTTTTACATGTGAGACCATAAATTATTTTTTACATGCGAGACCTTAAATTATTTTTTACATGTGAGACCATAAATTATTTTATACATGGTGTGTAAGTCAATAACTTACATAATAACAATAACTAAATACAGTAAAACCTGTCTTTAACGGAACCTGTATTAAGCAGAAACCTGTCTTCAACGGAAAAATAAAATCCTGGTTTTTGATTTCAATGCTAAAATACATATTAAAAAACCTGGATTGAACGGAAACTGTCTAACGCAGAAACAGAAAGGAAAATTCTATGCTCTTAATGGAAAATTTCATACAAAAACTACAAATGTTTCCCAAACCATAATAGGCCACGGGAATCACACAAAATGTTGAAGTGCTCTACCGAAAATTTTTTTTGCAATCTCTGCTCGCCAATGTGAGTTCTGCATCATCCACCCTTACATCAGCAAAAACTATTTCTGTACATGATGCTGTGATTTTAATAAGCCATATGTAGTAAGGTAGTTCTTGAAATTGTTACAAAATCTTTTGGAAAAGCAGGCTTTTCTGAGAGAAAAATCAGTGCAATGGTTGAATTTCCAAATGATATATGCATGATTTACAAAATTGCATGCAAGCTGCTTTTTGTGATCGCAGTGCTGAGGATTACACATAAACACAAATGGCAATGTGGAAACTGAACCTGACACATGGCAAACATAGAGACTCACATTGAAAATGTTAGAGAAAGTGAAAAAAAGAAGAGGATGAAGATGAGATGAATGTTGTCATTTTCAGAAGAAAAAACAGTATATAGGGTTTTATACAGTCTAAACAGTATATAGGGTTTTATAGTATATAGTTTTATACAGATGCAGTCAAAACCTTCAGAGAATTGCAGAAATTTTGCTTTATAGCATAATGACTCGGGCATGTTTTGTATGATTTCTGAAACAAAACTTTTTAATGAAAGTCAGACGGCAAAAGGTGTGAACTGCATACAGAAAATCCTGTTATTGATCACTGGAAAAAATAAAAATTAATTTACCGTACGGTTTTGAATTTTTAAATCATTATTTGATGATGCAAAGAGTTAATCTATTTAACGGACTGTGTATATAGTGTAATGTTGAAGTAAATGCAGTATGTATGTATTTTTAATAAATAATGTATCATTATCACAAAAATGAGAAACTTTGCCTGGTATTTGTATAAAATAAAATAAAAATAATGTATCATATCAAGTGATAAATATTTACTAATTAATTATTACATTATTTTTCATTTATTAACTTTATTTTCAATTAATTTATTTCAATTTTTTCGAGGTTGTAACATGATTTTACATATTATATCAATTGAACGTCTATTAAGCGGAAACCAGTGTTCAACGGAAAAACATCTCGGTTCCTTGTGATTCCAGTGAAGACAAGTGTTACTGTATTACATTGATAGATTTTGTTTATGATCTCAAATGTATATTTTTATAACAGAAATTGTACCTTATAAATTTTGTACAATTTTTTATTCTTATATACAGGATATGTTTGCGATTTTGAAAGCAGCACTTGTGGTTGGAATGTAGAAGTAACCAAACCCAAAGGAGCCTTCTATTGGTTCAGGGGAGCAAACCTTACTAAAGGACCAAACACTGATCATACTACATTAACAAATGCAGGTGTGATATATTTTGGTATTTCAAGTGCACATTTTGTATTAAGTGCATATTTTTGCATTTATAAGTTCATATTTGCATATTTTTAGAGCATATTTTGCCATTTTTTTAGTGCATATAATCCTGTCTCTAATTATTAGAGTTCCAAGAAATACTGAGAAGAAACGTTTCTGGGATTAAGTTTTTAGTGTTCAAAGGCAAATGGCAGCACTACCACATAACAAGCATTACACAGAAACAAACATCATGCCAGGTTTCACTACACGTACACACACATTCCAATATGTACCAATTCGTTAGAGATTCCGCAGAGGAATATGGACGAGGTACATGTGTGGTTTAGCAGTTGTAGTAGTGTTCAAAGGCAACTCTTGGCTCAAAGTCATATTAATTGACAAAAATATTCCCAGCTTCAGTGAGGAATTTGTCCAGGACTGTTTTTTTTATCCTTCTTTGAGCATTTCATTTCATTTTCATTTCATTCCGTTCACCGCCCAGGCTCTATCGACCATTGACCTTCTTTGAGCAACACTTCATAATATCCTTCAGGCAGGACTGCAAATTCAAACATGTGATATGTTGAGTTGGAGCTGGCCACCGAATAATCATCTGGCTCCAAGAAAAGAGAAGGGGCCCCTCATCATCATGCTTGCACATATATTAGTTAGTTCTTTGGTGGTGGACTTGGTCTGCTTGTTGGAGACCGGACTGCTTCTGGCGAAGTCCTCACTGACTAGAAGTTTTCCAGAGTTTTTTTCAAAGTCGGGAGATCCACTCTGCAAGTCTGCCAAACTGGACTTGGAAAAGTTTTTCGGGTTGACATATGTGGTTTTTTCCAAGTTTCTTGGCAAATCATTAGATTCAGTGAAGTTCATAGATCCTTTATGTGCGGTCTTGTCTTAGAAAAATTTCCACTGATGACTGGATTTAGGACTTTGCTTTCTTCATGGTTGAGAAACTTAAGCACTTTGCGATACATATGAGGTGTTGGTGATCTTTACCCTGCAATTTTCAAACATGGTAAACTTAGTCTTTTCCTGAGATTTCTCTGATTGGGGTTTTTTAATCCTGGAGCTGATGTCAGTTTCTCACAGCTCAGCCAAATCTTTTTTACATGCCTTGTAATATTTTTCAGTGAATGTTAATGCTCTAACTAGAGTGAAGAATGCTACTTCATAAAATACTAGCTTGCTTGTCGCGCATTGCTGCGATCTCAGAAGAAAGGAAATTAAAAAAAATGAAGGCAAGGAAAAACAAAAAACTGCCAGAGACTTTTGCGGGAGTGTACTCAACAACTTCCCAAAGTTTCATGGCGATCGGATGAATGATATAGTAATACATAAAGGACAAACAGACATACATTCGTTTTTATATATACAGTGGGTCCCCGTAATCGCTGTTTTTTTTTTCCTTTATTGAAATTTTTTTTTTTTGACAACACTCAGCAATCGTTATTCATGTGTTTTGCTTACAAAGTTTGAGTTGTGCTTGTTTAGGATGGCTTGTTCTAGTGCTACTGATACTGCTTTGAAAAGGTAAATAAAAGTGAAAACTTGACAAAAAAAATTGGATATAGTATTGACTATACTTGACGAAAGTAAGTCAATAATTGCTGTGGTCCGCCATTACGGAATCAACGAATCTAAGTGAGATATATCAAGGAAAAGGAATCTGAAATTCGTTTAGCACCCGTGGCAGTAGAAACTATGCAGCGCCTACAGGATCTATGTGTTTCTCGTACAGAAAATGCTGTTTTTTGTGGGTACAAGACTGCTACAAAAAGGTATTCCAATTAATTGTAATATTATAACAGAAAAAGCAAAAAATTTTACTCTTCTATGAGGAATGGGCTGGTGAAACGTCTATTTCATCAGAATTTTATGCAAGTTAAGGTTGGTTTCATAGGTTTAAGAAACTATTCGGATCACGCAATGTAAAAGTCACTGGCGACCAAGCCTCTGCCGACCAGGAGGCAGCTAGAAAATTTTCAGACTTGTAGAAAAGTATTGAAGAGAAGGGTTATGTGCACCTCAGCAGGTTTTTAACGCTGACGAAACTACACTATTTTGGAAGAAAATGCCGTAAAGAAGTTAAGTAAGAGAAAAAAAATCGAGCTCATGGTTTTAAGGCAAGTAGAGATAGACTTACTATGTTGTTGTTTTGCGCAAATGCATATGGGTACATGATAAAGCCTACCGTCATTTTCAAATCTGCAAATCCACGAGCATTGAAGGGAAAGGATAAATCAAAGCTCCCAGTATTTTGGACGAACAATGACGAAAACACTTTTCCTGGATTGGTTTAAACGGTGTTTCGTTCCGGATGTTAGGATGTACCTTGGGGGTGAATACGTGCTATTCAAAGTTCTTTTCATACTGGATTGACCGAGGACGAATTAATGCAGCTGACTGGTTCTGAAACTGAAGCGATACCAGATGAAGAAGATCAAGATAGAGATGTCGAAGACAAGTTCACTACAAGTAACATAGCGGAAGGGCTTCGCTAGCTCAAATAAGCAACAGATTATTTTCATAACATAGATCCCTACATTTTACGTTCTTCACATGTAGAAAAATTAGTAGAGAAATCCTTGTCAACATATTCCAACATACTTGATGATACGACAAACAGAAAAATCACAATGTTTCAGAAAACATTGCCAACAATCACTGCACCCTCTTTTACATTCCCTTCTACCTCTGCGTCACCCTGCTCTTTCTCGTGATATTTAGTAAGGGGTGCAGAGATATACAAAGAAAAACCTATGGTTTCGGTTATTCGCGGATTTTCGTATTCGCGGTCACCCTTGGAACGTAATCCCCACAAATATGGGGGGCCGACTGTATATAGATTTAAAGTTTATCAAACAAAAAGAAAATAATATTAATAATTTGATATTTTGAAATTTGTTTTTCTGAAATTCATGCAATGCTTTTCTAGTTTGCTTTTTTTTCAAACTGAATATTTTTACCAATAGACAACAGCACATTAGTTTTGAATTTTTATGGAAAGACTTGGTTAAAAAAAAATTTTCAGGGATATTTTGTTCATCGAGGTTATCACTGACCTCTGATGATTGCGCAAGAAAATCTGCTATGGCTACTTTCATAACTCTCACAGTATGTTTCTGAAATCAATCGTGTGAACTGCGTATTTAAAGAGGTTTTGTGTTTGTGCGAGATGAAAATGCAGATTGTTTTTCAAATCAGAAATTATTTTTTTTCTACATTAGCCACAGTTTTGTCATTCAAAACTAATGTAAAAAATATAATTGTTTTTTTTATCTTGTCACAAGCCTCACAAAATCACATCATGGGCCGCATGCTGCCCCCTCATCTATACCATTCTGCAGGGTTGGTAAAAAAACCAGTTTTTTTGAAAAAAAACAAAAAACCGGGTTTTTTTGGTTTAACTCTTTAACGCCGAGATAGAAAACCTGGGAGGGTCGTGAAAATACCAAGTTTTTTGTGTTCGAAGTGGACTCGTCCAAATTTCGGCCACTTTCCCTCTTCCCACCCTTTCTCTATCAGTTTCTATTCATGCCACCCTTTGCATTGACGTTCACCCTTTCATTTCAATGGATTTTTGGGAGATAATTTGTCTTTTTTTTTCTTCTGAAAACACCCCCTTTCCTCACAGTATTATCTCTTTGTAAAATGCATTGAGTACCCTTAGTCCATTCTCAAGGAACATTCTAGTACATCAGCTTTTAAAATCCCATTGATAGGGCGTTGCAGTTGTCTTTTCCGTTCGCGCCTCTGAAAAGAGCTTTCATCTTCTTCCCCGTTGGTGACAAAATCCACCAAAACATACCCATACCCCCTAGCTGGGCCGACTTGAGGCGGTTGTGGGCATTAACCTACTCGGCCGACTTCGGGCGATCTGGGCATTATAGAGTTAAACCGGTTTTTTGTTTTAAATAGTATTAACATTAAAAACAATAAAATTTCTGAAAAATCATTCAAACTTCTAATAATTAATTAAAATAAAATGTTTATTAATGTAATTAACACTATTCCCATACTAATTAATCTTGCATTTTAACAAAAACCAACCTTTTGCAATTTAATTATTTTTTGCTTAATTCAATGGATTACTGTGTGTTTGAAAATTCTTTTAATGTTATTAATCATATAATATATAAAGGTTTTTCTCCAGTTACTTTCAGTATACTTAATTAGGAAGATATTTTGCAAAAAGTAATAAAAATTAGGTGAATATAATGAAGCATAAATAATGCAGATTAATTAGCAATGATTTACGATATACAGGGTGATTATAACTAAGGTTCTGATTTCAAAACACTGTAAAAAAAGAAGGATTGTCAGAATGACTTGAAAATTGACATGAATATTCCTGAAAAAATGCAATTTTATTTAATAAATGGGAAAAAATACTTGAAAATGTAAAATTAATGACATCATCCAACATGTGGGAAATTTGTTCGCAGTATGGAAACAATAGCCAGTCATGGCAAAATGATAACTTTCATAATTCACGGAACTATTTCATAATTCATGGAAACATCACAAAAAAGGAAGTAATTGAAAAATAACTACAACTTACTTAAGAAATGTTAAATATGTTGTCCACCGTGTTCTGGCTATGAGGTTGAAAGCACAAAAATTCTTGTTCAACAACAGATCGGAGTATGCCATAGTCATGATGTGGATGTGCTTGCAATTCAGCTTTATTAAATTAAACGTGAGTAGTATATACATGATCATGTAATAGAGGGCTCCAGATATGAAAATGATCATATTTATGCTTTTGCTTCATTAATTATCATATCTGGACCTTCATTTGTTCATTATTATCTCTTTTAAAAATATACCTTTTAAGTATATACTACTAACGCGTCCCCACATTAATGTTCCTGAGGAACTTTTAACATATAGGGGATGTGCTGGAGATTGCAATTCACCAAAGTTTGCAATCTGACCACTGTTTATAATATTTTGAGGTACCCCACAGTCAGAAGTTTCAAGGATTAAGGTGCATCCTGTCAAAATGGGTCTTCAGCAGCTGCTTTGCTGGTATTGCAATGTGCATCTTGATAGAAGTTCTATCCACACACTGATGCTGTGGAAGTGCCAAAATGATGTGGTTGCACAAAATAGATTATACTGCTGGCTAAGTGCAGCATCATCTACTTGCACATTTTGCACTACTTGCACTTTTTTCCTTTTGCGAAAGAAATTTCCATTGCTTCAGGAGTATCTATGCAAATTTTTAAGTAATTCTGACCAGTAGTTCTTATTGAATAGTTTTGGAATGAAAACTTCAAATTATAATCACCCTGTATATAGCTGATTATTTTTCATAAATCTGTTATTACTATACAGTAGAACGTTGATTAACTGGGCTTAACAGTGAAAGTATAAAAAAAAATTGCTATTGAATATTAAGACTGGGAGAGGAGATGTGCTACTTCTTATGGGGAAAAAAATGAAAATGTATGTGAAGTAATGCAACTATTAGTACATTAGTCTTTGTCCTTTAAAGACAGCTGGTGTCTATTGGATTATAGGACCACCTACCCCTAGCATGATGGTGTCACTACTGTTGCTGCTTCTTTGTGAAGGGAAAAAGAAACCTTGTTAGATAATACACCACTACATTTAGATGTGTGATGCAATCCTTATTCATGAATTTGCTAAAGATATATAGATCATCATAATGTAGCCAAAGGTTAGAAAATGTTGCAAGAATGAGAAATTTTGGCTTTTGTATATAACTTTAAATAACTAAGATACTTCATATGAAAAATATATATATATTCTGGCCACTTTTATGAGACTTTTTGAAAAAAACCACTTATAAAATCTTATGTCATTTAAAAATATACCATCAGAATGTACCCCAAGGATATAAAATGTGGTAAAAATGAAACATTTTGGCTAATAATGAACTAATATGATATTTTTCAAGGAAAAAATGATATTTAGGCCACTTTTATTTGATTTTTTGAAAAAAACCACTTGGTTTTTTACTTGGAAACAACTCTGCCATTCTGCAAAGCATATGAGCACAAGCTTATTTGAAATAAATTGTTTCAGTTACATGCTCAATGGAGTTTATTTGCAATGGCCTATTAGGTCATGTTTTACCAAATTTATCTATAGAAAGATTTGTTTATGAATTTTCTGACAGGATATATATATTTTTATTTCTTCTTTAGGATATACTTTGCAAGCAGTTTCTGAATTTGGGGCGAGTTTAGGAGAAACCACAAATCTAATCAGCCCAGAGTTTAGTAGGTACTGGGGAAAACATTGCTTGACATTCTGGTATTATAGACCTGGTTTTCAAACTGGTAAAATCTCTGTAATGACAAGAAATTCAAAAAAAGAGGAAGTTATAATATGGGCAGCATCAAGTGATGTTGGGAAATTGTGGCATTTTGGTCAAATTACTCTGGACCGAAAAGAGTATTTTCGGGTAAGCCATCTTTTATTTTTTAATTTTTTTAACATATCAAGAATTCTTATCTTGTTTCGTTTTTTTTCAAGTACAAAATTGATTCAAAAGATCTCACTGTATTATACTTTTATAAACCGGTCACCTCATTGTTCACCAAACATTGCTGCAGTGTTTTGTAAGCCATGGGTATACATGGCCAAAAATTTTCTTTATTGTGTTTTCCCTCCTACAAAACATCACATCATTTTTTAATGAATGAAATAAGTTCAGATTCTGACGTTAACTTTTTTGAAAACAACGAAAATCAAAAAATCAAAAAAGTTCATATTAATGATGGTACCATAATTTACCTCATTAAATTATACAGGATTATGTAAAATAAACTAAATCTTTTGCTTCATTTATTACTTAACTGTCATCTTGAGTTTTAAAGGATGTTTGAAATAGGAATTTCATTTACATCCTTATAATTGAAAAACAAATAATTTAATGAGCAGCTCTAAATGATCGGTTAACTTTGATTCTTATATCGTATTTCAACTATTTGCTTGATGTTTCATGAGCATTGTTTGTAGGAGGTGGAAGGGTGAAAATGTTCAAAATGTGGAACTTTATTGAGAATTCACCACAATATTCTCAGAGTATGTGCTGCATTTGGGTTTTTAAATATATATTTCCTAATCATTTTTATAAATGCTTGAAACATTCATACTGATGCTCCACCTATGTTAATTTTGGTTTTAAAAACACAGTTCATAAGAAAATGAAGACAAAACATTAACAAATATTATCATGTAATTTTCACATATCAGTCAATTGAATTGTATTTCAACTATTGAGAAATAAGTTATTTTGAACATTTAGTAACTGTTTCGAAATATGCTTTGAGTCAAACTTGGATTTAATAACCTTAGTTATCATTACACCTAGCATATAACATCAATACAAATTGGTCCTGATAAATTACCATGGAAAATATAATTTATAAACCTCACATGTATACAATTAAAGTTATTTTGATAGATCAAAATCATAGATGATTGATTTATTTTCAAATCATCAGATTAAAGAATATTTTGGTTCTAGACATTAGGTTTTAACATTGATATTTAACTTATATTTTCCCTGTCAGATATTGTTCCATGCAGAAAAGGGCAAATCAGATAATTACCAAATGGCCATTGACGACATCATTATAAAAAACAGTGGATGTAACCCGCCTGCATTTTGCAATTTCAACATCGACTATTGCAGCTATTCAATGAACAGTTCTTCAGATTTCTCTTGGCAGCTTGGAACAGGAAGAGTAGTGAATTCTCAAATTATAGATAAACCTCCCAAAGATTTCCTTGTTAATAATGGTGAGTTGTTTTTTTCGTCTGGTGTAATGAAATGCAGTGAAATCGGCATGAAACAGAATGTCAAAAGACTGAAATAATATTTTGTTTTAGACAAGTTTCTATTTTATAATGGTGCACATCAAAGCGCTAATCATCAATGGGATTATCTTTTGATTCCATTCAAGCCAGGGTTCTGTTTCATGGAATGTACAGGTCTCATGAACATATCTTGGACACACGCAGGTTTCACAGTATTAAAAATCTGCATTGCTCATAATTTTTGACATTGCTAAGCTATCAAAATAAACAAGATGTTTGTGTAAAGAAAAGGAAGGAAAGCTTCAAACACCACTATATAATGACTTGAAGGTCTATAGAGTTCAAAAATATAAAAGCTAGAAATCAATTTATTTTTGCTTAAAATTATTTTTCTGTAATTCATGTATAGCTTCAAAGTGCAATATATATAAACAAATATGATATATAGAGTAGACCAGTGTTTCCCAAAGTTGCTCACTTTGAGAAACACCCAGGGGGCGATGGAAAGGTCCAGGGAGTGATAGAAGCTACGGGTATAACATAGGATCCTATGGGTTTGCTTGAGTTGGAGGCAATGAGCGGAAAAAAATTTCTGAAGCTGGAGACTATGCAGTAGAGACTCAGCAATCCAGCACATATCAAAACGGGGAAGGGGGGTCTGATATGTGCAGCATATGTGTTTCTTGGGGTTTGTTATAATGGGATTCAACTGTAATACAGAATATTATTTGGTATTGTTTTCCCTCTAAGCCGCATACACATGCAGAGAGACACACAAACACTGTTATTTTTAAATTTGTCTTCCTCTTTGTTTGTCTTTTAGTTTTTATCTTGTCTGTGTATTTGTTAAACGTGTAAGCATATGCTTTTCCTATAAGAAAGTGACCCAGTGAGAACAGACAAGAAAATGTTGGTTACTGGACAGGTCGGATTAACACACAGTTGGATTATCTAGAGTCTACTTTAGTTGAAAATCAAAAATTCCATGTTCACAATGTTTTGTAAATTTCCACCATTGTGGAAATCGAATTAGTTTATGTATCAACCAAAAAAAACTTTATTCCACTGTTGAATCCTACTTTTTAGCATTTGATTTTATTGTTGAGCTTTTATTTCACTTTGTACGATTAATTCTTCACCTTAACCTTTATATATATAACAGTCAATCTAACATACCATTCCCTTAATTTAAATTAAAAGTGAATTTTTAGATCTTTATTGAATTAATTGAGTTGTTTAACTTTTGGATTTCATTTCATTAGGAACGTTCTTGTATGTGGATATGACATCCCCAAATCTGAAAGAAAACCAACAAGCCGTACTCATCAGTGAAATTCTCTATGTGTCCTCAACAAGATATGGCTGCTTGAAGTTTTATTATTATTTGAATGGCATAGGTAATTACATGATTTTATGTAATTGAAAAACCTTAATATCTATGTGATCTGATTTTTTTAAATGTAAATTTTAAACCAGTGATCTCACCCAACTTTTATGTGCATTCACATGCATTACATTCTTGTGTGTAATTTTTCATGAGGGTGGCAGATGCAAATGCCCCAATTTATTTTCGAAAATTGCTGCCTCAAAACCTGTAATATAAATGTTCCTGTTGTTACATAGCAACTTAGTCTTATTTGTGGGCCTTGCAAAAGTGGGTCATTCATTATGGCATCAGGCACAAGATCACTTTTTTAACTGCTCATGAAATAAATGCATATTTTTTTACCTATTCTTTAGTTGCTTCAATCACTCATCCTTAATGCGAGACAAAACCTGTAATAACAGACCGATTATGCCACAATTATGTCAGTTTTCCTAATTATTTTAACAATGATCAAGTGAACCAAAAAAATAGTAATCATATTCAGTAAATGAAACGTACAATTTTTTTTCCAAAGTTATAATTATATCTTTGAAGTTTGTTGACTCATTTTTATTTTTCCCCTAGATTCACCAACACTATCTATTGGCTTTATGTTTTTGAACAACATGGAAAAAGATATGACTTATGAACTTACTGAACAGGATAAAATTAAATCACAATCTGGTAAATCATGGAAGTCCTATTCAAAGACAGTTGCAGTGCCACTTAAGGTCAAAAATGTGAATCTTTTCCAACTTTATTTCAAGGCAGTTCGTGGCAAAGGACCAAATGGCATCATTGCTCTAGATCAAATATCCTATACCGATGGCCAATGCGCAGGTGAATTCTTCTACTCTTCTACATTATAATAACCTGAAAAAATGATAGGGAGAAGCATATTATATAATCGTAATTTGATTCCGATCAAAGTTGGGAGAGAGAAAGAAGCAAAATACCTAATTGCATTATTCAATTTAATGTGAGTGTCTAAGAAACAATTCAAGCCAACTATATAAGTTGCAAGTTAAAGCAAATGTTAGGGTATGTTTTACTTATTTTGAAGAAACATAAATAAATTTATAGTGATAAATAACATTTGCTGTTTTTTTTTTCTTTTGCAGTTTCTACAGTGGCTCCACCTACAGTTACAACAGAAATGCCCAGTAAGTCAAGTTCACCAAACACAGTGATAAGTCATTTTTATGATCACTTATTATAAATTTTTATGGCTGTTTTCAATCTTTTACTATCGCTCTGTATGTGAATTGTTACTGTGGAAAGAAGACAAATAAAAATATTAAATTATGGGTAAGTCTCAAAAGACAACAAAGGAAAAATGGAAATTGGTAATAACAGAAAGAAAAATATATTTGAAAGGGGCAAAAGTAAGGAACATAAATATGGTTTTTACTTGATTGTTTCACCTCAATTTGTTCTACAGCAAATATTGATTTATGCTGAAAATTTCTAGATATATATATATAATTAACCTATGCAAACATTAATTTTTCCAATATTTTCACAATATTTTTAATAATTGTGTTGTTCTCTACATCTGCTTAGTTAATTTAATGTGTCAGAAAATAGAATGAAATTCATGTGACACTTTGTGGTTCGTCGTCCTAAAATTACAAAATACAGTTGAAGGTCATTTCCATGAACTTATACAGACTTGAACTGCTAGTTCATAAAATCAAAAGTTTGTAAATGGGGAGGAAACTTTAAAAGGAATGGCATGTTTTTTGGACTGGGAACTAATTTGTAAAAACGAGTCAGTCCATAAATTGGAGGTTTGTAAAATCTAGCCTCAACTGTATATAAATACTTACCGCATTTAAATGCGCTCGTATGTCTTTGAGAAATGTCATGAGGAGATTTCTCTATTGTGTGAGGTAAGTTTTGAACTACAGCATATTTATTTTATTAAAATATTTTTGTGTTTCTTTTTACAAACTTAAGTGGTAAAATTTCTGCAGTTTTTAATGAAAGAAATTTCTCAAAAACAGCAACCATTATTTGTTATAATGAAATAGATTTTGTTTTATGTGTTTCTAGTAAATGTATTAGTTCTAGTAGTATCTTTGCATAAATTCTTTTATTGTAGTATATATACTATGTGTGTGTGTGGCTATGGAACCTTTTTTTTCTTTTTGCAGCCTCAGATTTAAGTTGCAGTTTTGATGATACTACGTTCTGCAAATGGAAGGTTCAAGCTGCGAAAAATCACTGGGAAATCAGTGTTCCAAGAAGAACAAGTGGAAACATGCCTAGATATGACCATACATATCAGAATTACAATGGTTAGTATAGTTATGCAATTTTTTAGAGTACAGAACATTGAATCTTCAATACCTTATGAAGCAGTACCTGAAGTAATTAATGAATATCTGTGAACATCTTCAGGTCGCTATGCCTATTTTATGGGTGATGGAGTTTCTCCAAAGACAGCAACCATACAAAGTCCATCAGCCCCTGTAACATGGGGATCGAGATTCTGTTTCAGCTTCTGGTACATCATGGATACAGATGCCAAATCAACGAGCAGGTAGATTACCTTTACTGAAAGTATAATAAAAACGTGGAAGATTAGTGAGAGAGAGAGAGAAAAAGACTATTCATTATTCATGAACAGCAGCGAGAACTAAATACAATATTCTATCATTTTGACAGATATTTTTGAAATTAAAATTTAGAGAATGGGGTTTATATGTATTAATATAACAGCTAATGTCCTAAGTCTGGCCAATTCAGGATTTGGAGTTTTTCAAATTAGCATTAGCCATAATATATAGTATAAACATATGGCAGTTCTATTCAAACTAATCTGTATTAGACCATCAAGCCCATGTTTATATCAGAAAAAATGGGCATCATAAAATGAATACACATGAAAGAAAATCCCTCTTGCATTTTGTATGTCATTTATAGCTACAACTTCATAGACACACAAACTTTCCTGGCAAAAAGTTTATTGCGTGGGCCATGCATTGCCCAGGATTACTCTCTTGAGTATATTCTACGATTACTTCATGAGGATATAACTCCCGGAAAAGCATGATTATTTCACGATTTTGGCAAAATATGAACACAAAACACCAAGTGAGAATTTTTTGTCAGTTTGTTTCTAAAAGTTTGCATTTCTTGGAATGCTTCGTTTCATTCCTGATCCATCTCGTGATGTCTCAGGCGATGAGGATTACATGCTTTACTAAATTCTGAGAAAAACATGTTATCAACATAATTAGGTGATAATTATTTCATTTGACTGACCAAATGTATGTTTGAATCAGGATTAAAACATAGATTTCTTCATAGTCATTTCAAAGCTCTTTAAATAACTCTGAGTTATTCATGAGCTTGATCTTTGTACACTCATGTCCATAAATTAAGGATAATTCAGAATCACACGGAAATCGTAATCTAAAGTAAAAATTTCGCCTGTAGAATTATCACACACATCTGCAAGAATGATATGCAAATTTCAGGAAGCCACCAGATAATGCAGATAGTACGTTACAATGACGAGAGTGTAAGAGGGGGGGTATATAAGGAATGGTGACAAAGAAGTAAAATTGTTCAGAAGAGTTCTGTAAGGCGCTCAGTGCCATAAACGAATAGTTATGACACAGAGGACGCATGTGGATGATTTTTTACATGGTAGAATTATCGGCCGCCTGGAATGTGGGCATACCCAGATGGAAGTATCCGAGGAACTTGGAATTGCCCAAAGTGTCATCTCTAGGCTTTGACAATGATTCCAAGATAATGGAAATGTCAGTAGACGTTACAGTACAGGTCGCCCCCGAGTTACAACACCGAATGAAGACCGATATTTGGCAGTAACTGCCAAAAGAAGCAGACGGAGCACAGCATCCGACCTGTCTCGTCAGCTATTTGCAGCCACGGGTACCACAGTTTCAAGGCAAACCGTGTACAGATGTTTGGGAGATATTGGTCTATATGCTCGCAGGCCTGTCAGATGTGTCCCTCTCACGGCAACTCACTGTCGGCAGCGATTAGCCTGGAGTAGAGAACATGCAATGTGGACATCGTCACAGTGGGCTTGTGTGATGTTTTCCCGACAAGTCCAGGTTTAGCTTGCATTCTGATTCACGTCGGACTTTCATATGGAGAATGCTAGGTACACGTTACCACCAAGACAACATCATTGAACGACACCGTTACGGTGGTGCAGCATTGCTCATTTGGGGTGGAATTATACGGGGTTCCAGAACAGATCTGCATGTTCAAACCGCAACCATGAAAGCCCAAATATATCGGGACATCATTCTGGAACAACATGTACGTTTGTTTAGGGGTGCCATGGGCGCAGAATTTGTGTTTATGGATGACAACGCCCGTCCTCACCGAGCAAACATCGTAAACAAATGCCTTGAATCTGAGGATATAACCCGTATATAACCCAGGCCAGCATTCTCACCTGACTTGAATCCGATAGAGCATGTGTGGGACATGCTTGGCCGACGAGTTGCAGCCCATCAACCACCCCCTACATGTGACATGTGTACCGGAACTTCGGAGAGCATTGCTTGCTGAGTGGAGTGATCTTCCCCAAGATCAGATCGATAATTTGATACTCAGCAGGCCTAGGCATTGTACGGACTGTATTTCATCGCATGGGAGACATTCAATGTATTAACCATCATACCAACCATGTAATAGTAAGTTTTTGTAAAGGAGATATTTTTTACAATTGCTCCAGGGAGCAAAAATCATAGTTTTTATGAATGGTATCATACATACACCATCGTTTTTGTTCTTTATCTTTTGTTTAATAAATGGGCTTTATGAATAAGTAACGCTTGTTTTGTTTCTGAACCTTTATTTGCTGGAGCTGGCATTATCCTTAATTTATGGACATGAGTGTAGATTACTCCTGTTAATTATTGAACGGAAAACAATAAAGATTTTCTCTATTTTTAAAATTTTGTCAGGGGTAGCATTTATAAATGTTATTGAATTAGCAATATTCTCAGTTATATCAAACCAATTTTCAACTTACAAATTTTTTAAACTGTTTTTTCATTTTCAGTCTATCGTTAAATGCTATATATTCAACTACATGGAGAACTAGATTCGTCACACTGTGGAAGAGAGTTGGCTTCTATGGAAATAGATGGAGGCATGCATATGTCTATCACACATCATTTTCAGGACAAAATCCAAAAGTGAGTTGTTTGACAATATAATTCAGGAACATTGAGTCAATTCAGTGTGATCTGTTAAAAATTTGATTATTAATATTTTCTGTTAAAAGTGAACAATATTAGATCTCTATAAAAAGTATTTATGAGAAAATTCTAATGGAATTTAAATGTTAATAACTACCCCAAAAAATTATTGCCTGCAATACAATGATATTAAATCCACCTCAGCCATTGGAGCTCAATCATATGGAATCCTAATGATTTCTATGTAAGATTGGAAAATAACAAATAGGATCAGGTGAACTATAGGCGTATATGGTGCTTAGAGAAACATTGAATACAGTCTGTGAACTATGCAAAAGTAATGCATCATTTGATATTTAAAGTGTTAAAGAGATTGAAATTGAGCTGTGGATAAGAAAGTAAAGGTAACTGCAGGATCACTCACTCATTTCAATAAGCTTAAAAGTTCTTTTTTTTGAAATATCAATATTGATTTTTAGGTGAGAGACATTGTTAGGTGCTGTGAAATAATAAGGAAAACCTGCCGACCACTAAAATTGAATAATCTACACTAATTTTAAATTACATACATTTTCAATGACTAATTTATGTCAAATCAGATTTGAAAATACATATTTTTGAATTTTTAGCTGAATTTCACTGCTGAAGCATGGAATGGTGTAATAGCTCTCGACGACTTAGCAGCTCAAAGTGGTGTATGTCCTCCATCAAGTAAGTGAATAAGACACTTTGAAAAATTAAAAATTCATAGTTTTCAGGGTGTTAGGCCAACGTTACAGGAAGTTTTTCCCTTCTGATATTTCGTTTGCATGAGATGGCAAACATTTTCGAGAAAGTCCTATGCTGCAGAAGAGAAGCATGTATTTATCTCTCCTTGCTTGCATTGCACCATTTCGTCAAAATTGGTCACCTGAGCAAGATTTTTTCTTTCAGAATTATTTTGTCGTGCCTACAGGACACAATTTTATGGCTGAGAAAGTATCTTTAAATTAAGTGATTGATTAAATTACACTACACAATGAAAGACAGATAAATATGTTAAGAAACAAATGAACATTACTATAAACTTATAATAAATCAGAACAATTCATTTTATGCCTCAATAATCAATATATCACTCACTTCCATTCCTATAATAACATTTAGCAAATAAACATTTCGGTTCACTCACCACCTTTTCCTTGTCATATAATCCAAGGTCCTTCAACTCACATCTTGATTTGGAACTTGCTCACTCAACACTAAGTGTCTATTGTGCTTTAAAAAATTTGACGCTCATTGATATAGAAAGACTCACCATACCTTAAGTGCCTTAGCGCTCTCACTAAAAACCTTATAGCATCATGTTTCTGGAGCTAACGTGTGAATTGAAAATTCAAACAAAATATGTTGTGAGTGTGAGAATGTTTTCATATGGGCGCTAATTCTGTTGATGTGTCGCAGCAAGTTATGTCTCGTGTAAACAGTAATGACTGTGTTGTAGAACTTCTAAGTGAGAGAAAGAATTTAGGAGCATGTCATCTTCCGATATATATATTTGAAGTTGAATTTTCAGAATGAATACTTTAAGGTGGGAATTGCGCTCACAAAAATTTTTTACTCCAAGTGATTTTCAGAACTCTGATTCCAAGTCCTTCTTTTGATTCATGATTTTCATCGCCGTCTAATTCACCTTTTCTTCACTTGGATTAAAGGATATTTTTAGTATTTTCTGTCATAAGTTTTTTCAATTTCTGTACAAAACCAATTCTGTGATTTTCATCTATTTCTTTTATACATCAAATAGAACTCTGCACGTTTGATGGCCAAGAAGACATGTGCGATTTCACGCAGGACACTTTAAACACGCAAGACTGGAATATCAAGACAGGAGGAGATGACGATGTTCTTTACAAGATGCCTGATCATACAATGCAGCAAACGAGTGGTGAGTATGATTCATCTCATTTATAGGACTTTATAGGACTTCTGGTTCCTTGGACTTTCTGATATAGTATTCATGTACGAGCTAAGAAGATACATTTATTTATTTATAGTAATGTATTATGTAGTGATACCTTGTCCAATAAACACCTTGGCTTATAAATTTTTTGGTTAATGAAGATTTTTTGTGGTATTTCTACCTTGGCTAATGAATATGGATTTGGCTAACAAACATTTCAGTTGATAAGGATGCACATGCTAACATTACACAGCAACTGCACCCTCAGCAGAGTTCTCATGCAATCATCATCAGAATTGCTGCCACTTGAGACCAATTAATTTATGTCTGCCGAATATGGATTTGGCTAATAAACATTAGAATTCCTTCCCAGATCAAGAGGGGGGGGGGGGAACCAGGGAGTCCGGCCCCACCAAAATGATATAAAATGACTTATTTATACAGAATAACCTGCTTAAGTCTATTGTTCTGTTACTTTGCCCTTCCCCCGAAATAAATTCCTGGATATGGCTCTGTCCCAGATATACTGCAATGTAGGCTTGCATTTCCCGGTTCGTTAACATTTTTACCCCAGTAACCATTGAATGGATGACAACAATGAAAGAAACAAGATTTTGATTAAACTATAAGCATTTATTCAATTATATATTAACTATTAATATAACGTTTTAACAACAATTATCACAGTTAAACCTTTCTCTCAATATTATAACAGAACAATAAAACTGAACGGTCTCACTGCCATGCCCAGGTTTTCACGTATTAGTTCACATCATCCGATAGACACTCCCAGGTTTCTACCTCACAGCAGAAGACTCCCCGACACCAGCTTCAAACGGGTTTGGTGTCTCCAAACACACGTTGAGGTCACAGCTCAGCCACTGCGTAGGGAACTGGAGGCGAACGTCCACGGGTAGCCGGTCTGGCCACTAACCAATCCACAGGCGATGGGATCACGACGAGGTTGGGTTTTCACATGAAGTCCAGCGATGAGACGGGTGAGGTGCCAAGGGCACACCTCTTCAATTTCAACTAATTGTTTCAGAGAGACGATCTAGCTCACACCTCAACAGGGCGTGACGCCTTAGTGATTAAGACAAGACATTAGTCGGAAGTAGTAGAATCGGAGAATAAGTCGTAGTAAAGCACATCTCTATCTGGTTTTTATATGGGAGCATTCCCATAATGCTTTATGATAGAACCAATCACAAGATCGAAGGTGCGGTATTGAGCTTGCATCTAATTTACATAATTTCATGAGAGAAAAGGAAATATTGTAAAAATTATAATACTGAATCTGGCAACCAAACATAACAAATTGGCTGATTGGCGGACACATATGATCGATACTGTCGATTGATCCCGGAGACAAAAAGGTAAAACAAACTAAAATATATTAAAATGACTAGAATAAGGACGATTTCCACGGGGGCCTAATGGTAATGTTACAATACCTCTATTGCACTTTTAGAAACCTTTTGGAGGAATTTCATGTAGAATATGAGAGATTAATCATAGAGAAAATGCATTTAAAAAAATTATTGACTTGAATGTTTTCAGTGCACATGGTAAACTCTTAGCAGCAAACTGCAGTCTTTATATTCTGAGAGATTACCTTTCAGTATACATGCACAGAGTTGCCAACTGCTACGGTTCCTCTGTAGTTTCTACAGTTGAACTTACTAAACTACAGAGTTACAGAAAGTGCCCCAGATGTTACGGAACCGTTTTTATACAGTCCATAAATGCAAATAAATCAAGGAGAATCATTGGTCGGGACACCACGTAGTCGGGAATGCGGGTTAGTTAATGATAATCACAACAGTACTGACGGGGAATTACCCACCTCTGACTTGGATGGCTTCTCGATTGACAACAAACCACCGGGCAAATTAAAATGTGTGTTAATAAATGCCAGGAGCTTGGGTAACAAGAAAGATTTTTTAGAAACTATGATAGTTGTGGAGGACTTGGATCTTATAGCCATTACAGAATCTTGGGCAAACGATGGGGATGAATCTTTCTTACACATCTCCGGATACGATACTTTTTTGAGAAATAGATCTGATAGGAAAGGGGGTGGAGTGTTGATATACGTGAAATCATGTTTGAAGGCTAGAGAGTGTAACGTGCAGAGAAGTGATATTGAAACCATATGGGTTGAACTTGAGAACAAAAGACGTCATAAGCTTATTGTTGGGGTTTGTTACAATCCACCGAATAGGGATCAAAATTATATCGCCAAAATGCATGATGAAATTTCCTACATGTGTAAGCGAAAGAGGGTTCTCATACTAGGGGATTTCAATTACCCGGGTATTGATTGGGAGAACCTTTCATCTGGAAATCAGTATGAAAGAGACTTTCTTAAGTTGGTGCTCGAAAATTTTTTGTATCAGCATGTATCAGAAGCCACTAGGGGTACTGCTATTTTGGATTTAGTTCTTACTAGTTCTGAGGATCTAGTTGAACATGTTTCGGTGGGGGAAGAGTTTTCTTCCAGTGATCATCGTATCGTCAGATTTCTCTGTAACTTTTCCTCGGGTAAGGTTGATAACAAAAGACTGGTTCCTTGTTTTCGGAGAACTAACTTTGATGTTTTGCGAAGAAGGTTAGCGGAAGTTTTCAAAGACCGGTTGGAATCAGTAGGGGTGGTAAGTCAATGGGAAGAATTTAGTACGAAGCTGTCCTCTGTTTTGCACGACGTCACACCCTTTGTTCGAAAAAAGCGTGTTTGTACATCACACCCTCTATGGTTCACGGATAGCGTGCGGAACCTTTATCTTGAAAAGAAAAGAGCATTCAGAGAGTATAAAAGTGGACGAGGTGACCTATCATTGTTTACTGATAAAAGAAGACTGTTGAAGAAAGCGATAAGGGATAGTAAAAAGCAAGTTGAATCTAGGTTGGCAGATAACATTGGCTCTGACCCAAAATCATTTTTTCGATACGTCAATAATGGATGTAAGGGGACAGTTGGCCCCCTCTCGATAGGAGGCTCAAAAGTAGAGAGCAATGTAGGCATGTGTAGTGCTTTCAATGACTTTTTCGCGTCGGTTTTTAATGGAGATAATGATATTCGATATACGGGTGTTGCATGGGGTAATAAAACGCTCAACGATATTCAAGTGGAAGACGTGGAGGTCCTAAATCTTCTAAGAAATGTATGTGCAAGCAAAGCACCAGGACCAGATGATATCTATCCCAGGGTTCTCAGGGAAGGTGCTAATGAATTGTTGGGGCCAGTCGCACAGATATACAGGAGTAGTGTTGCTGAGGGTATCGTCCCGAGAGATTGGAAACTGGCTAACGTTGTTCCTATATTTAAGAAGGGTAGTAGAGAAGTGGTGTCTAATTATCGTCCAGTGAGTTTGACGAGCTCCCTCTCGAAAATTTTGGAAATTATCATCAAAAGGCAGTTTGTGAAGTGGATAGACGAGAATAATGTATTGTCGGATAATCAGCATGGGTTCAGGAAGGGGAAGTCATGTGTAACTAACCTCCTTTGCTTCTATGATTACGTGACTAAGGCTTTGGGTAAGAGCAAAAATGTCGACGTGGTTTACCTTGATTTCCAGAAGGCATTCGATCGGGTCCAACATGGCAAACTCTTGAAGCGTTTACACGAGATTGGAATAGGGGGCAACTTGCTGAATTGGATAGAATCGTGGTTAAGAGATAGGTCGCAACGAGTTATGGTGAACGGGGAATTCTCTGGTTGGACAGACGTCACAAGTGGAGTTCCTCAGGGAAGTGTCCTTGGCCCCATACTTTTTTCACTTTTTATCGATAAACTCGATCAGGGTATCGATGGAATTACTAGCAAATTCGCAGATGATGTGAAGCTAATGGGGGTAATCGGGAATGAAAGCGATAGGGAGTTGCTCCAGACCAACTTAAACAAGATTGCAGCATGGGCAAATGAATGGAGCATGACGTTTAGCGTAGATAAGTGCATGGTCGCTCATTTTGGTTCGAACAACCCACGGTTCTCTTACGAGTTGAATGGTGTCACTATCCCGGATGCAACTAGAGTCACCGATTTGGGAATTCTCATTGACGAGCGACTTAAGTTTTCTGAACATTGTTCAGCGGTTGTCAAAAAATCGAATAGAATGCTTGGTCTCATTTTCAAAAAGGTCTCTTCGCGTTCTCCTAAAGTCATTCTTCCGCTTTTTCGAGGCTTAGTTCGTCCTGGACTGGAGTATGCTGTAAGGTTTTGGAGACCATACCTACAGAGGGACATAGACTTGGTTGAAGGGGTGCAGAGAAGAGCTACGCGTGTCCTTATTGGCACACAGGGCTTGAGTTATGAAGAAAGACTTCATTTTTTGAATATGTTTACATTGGATGAACGCAGGTGTCGAGGAGATATGATCGAAGTGTTCAAAATTTTCAATGGGATGGATAGGATGGACCATGAACTTTTAGTACACCGCCAATCGACTGCTTTTACAAGGGGACACCAGTATCGATTGGTGAGGGACAATGCAAGGTTATGGTGTCGCAGGGAATTTTTCTCCAATAGGGTTGTTAATAAATGGAATAGCTTACCCCCGGAGGTAGTAAATTGTAACACAATTGACACGTTTAAAAAGAAATACGATAAACATGTTGGGGTAAATCGGGAAGCTATCCATTCTTAGAATAAGACAACCATAAGTATTCTTTATGGGCATTGTATAATATTTTATCATGTGTATATATTGTTTGTAATTTGTGTTAATTGCATTTTTAATTGGGTTGCTGTATTTTTGAAACATATGACAACCATATTTTTATGGGCATCTTTTTATCAGCCACCTCGTTGGGCATTTTGCCTGTTGTGGTGTTGTATTTGTATTTGTATTTGTATTTGTATAAAGGTTTCTGCACCCGAAGGAGAAAAAAATCCTGCTAGCTGTTTTGGGTTGATAGTGGAGAGGGAAAAAAGATTTCCAGTTGACTAATTCATGCATATAACTGTTTTTCCTTCCTTGTAGGATGGCTTGAAGAGAGGGGGGAGGTTATAACAGGGTGTAGAGTGGTTTGGTGGTAGATGGCAGCACTACACATAACAAGCATTACACAGAAACAAACTTCACATCAGGTTTCACTACGCGCACATGCACATTCCAACATGCACCAATTCGTTAGAGGTTCTGCTGAGGAATATGGACGAGGTGCATGTGTGGTTTCATAGTGGTGTAGAGTGGTTGCTCCTGAAGTGGTCTTCTAATAGTGAGATGGGTGAGAGTGCCTTAATTTATTGCCAAAAAACAGCCACTTGAAACGTTTAACTCTTCTATGGGAAGGGTGTTTACTTTGAACACTTTGTCCCCAGGTTGGGAATGGTTCTTCAGGGGGAGGGGCATAATAAATACATGGGCCTTTTCTTCTTTTTTCTCCAACCATGCACCAAGATGCAGCTACAGCCTGCAGCCAATGTTCAACAGCCCTGCACAAGTGTCTCTGATGTGCTGAGAAGACTGGTTTGGGGGGGGGGGGGTTAATAAATATGTAGGTCTGACTTTTGGTCTCTTTTACCCTCCACCCACACAGCAACAAGTTGCTGCTTTAGTGACTGTAAAAGATCCCGGAGGAGAAGGGATGGAAGTCCCTCTGAGTTACTGATGCCTTTGGATGCTCTGTAGGTCATTTCCTAGCTTCTCTCCCACATCATCATGACTCATCATTCCTTTGGCATTAAAAGAGAGCAGCAAATCCCTCAAGAGAAACTGGTCACACACTAAGAGGGGAGAAGGTGAATGTTGTTGGTGGACAAACCATGCTATGGGGCATCAGCAACAATAGTGTTGAGAAGGTAAAGGCACTTCTAGAATCTCTCCTGACACCAATAATGCTTTGCACCCCCCCCCCCCCCGCCACCATTAAAAGTGTGTTAATAGAAAAACTGAAAACATCGGAAAACTTTCAGTGAATTCGAATTGCAGACTTATAAAAGTGCTTGCTATAAAGAGCTTCATCAGTGCTGATAAACTTGGATTTTTCCATTCAACTCAAAATTCGTACATATTTCTCTCTTATTTTATTTATTTCATATGGATTCAATAACATAAAATTGCAAATCAACTGAATCTTGATCAACTATTTTTTTTCGGTAAGTTGCAAAAGTTTTGAAGTTCTACGTGTTCCTGTTTTTTTTCCATGATTGCTAATTAAGTTAATGAATCCAATGTTATATTTATCAACATAACTTTCCCGCTTATAGTAGAAAAGTGTCACACTGAGAAAAACATAAGTAATGTTGCTTTTCAGTATGACACTCCCTTGAATTTAAATAATGGAAAAGCAACACAAAATAGCAAATACGTATTTTAGAATGATTTAATTAATTAATTAATATATTAATCAATTAAATTAGGGAAAATAATGCAATTCACAAAAAAAAATTAATACAAATAAAAAATATAGTAGGGTGGGGGGGGGGGGGGTCACATCGACTGAGCACTCCCTGCCAGTCAACATGCATTGTTACTGACAGCTTCAGCCCAAATGTTGGCAAGTCTGCATGTATGAGCAACACCTCTTTGTTAGAGGTTTTTCATATGAGACAGAAAAATGAGCTGATCATATCACACAGGGAAATACCTACGAACCCCACTGGGTTCATTACAGCAAAAACAATTATGTTATTATACATTTTTTTAAATGGGCTACAGAAACATCTGGCATTTTTTAAAATTTTTATTTTGGTGAATATCATGAAATTGAATTATTTTTGAAGCACTGAAAGGTTCAGAAATATTTTCTTAAATATTTTTCCAGGCAAGTTCCTTTACGTAAACTTCAATGCATCCGATACAATTCAGAAAGCAAGAATATTTACTCCAAAACGAGATCCAAATAGTGTTCCAAGTTGTGTGACATTTTACTATCATATTTATAACACCAGCAAATTTGCACTTAACACGTATATATCTACTGCTAATGGACTTTCTGATATAATATGGGCCGGCACAAGAAGCCAAGGCCTACTGTGGCATGGAGCAAGATTCACGGCTGTTTCAAAAACATTGAAGTGGCAGGTTTGTTATTTGCTTAGTTTAAATTGAGATTTATTTCATCAAGAAATGTCTATCACATTTATGCATGTTATGATTACTTTGTTATAATCCATGAATGAATGATAAGAATAATTAAAAAACAACTGGGAAACAGATATTTCCAAACAAAGACCAGATGACTTTTCTTTCTGAGTTCACCTTGGCATAAAAACCTAAAAATATCTGTTTCCTTCATATACTGGGCTGAGAAAAAGCCATCTTATGTCTATCCCTACTATTCCACGTGGGGGCCATTTGCTAAAGTTAAGAGAGGCTACTAATGTCTCTACTTCAGTGTCTTGAAATGTCAGTCATGAAATGAGGAAGGCAGGTTCCTGTCTCCAGTAGTGCATATGGCAGCATACTTGCCTTGTTTGCAAGAGGGCCTGGGGTTGTGTCCCGGCAGAGACCAGACAACTTTTCTTTCCAAGTTCACCCATAGGCGGAGATCGATTTGAAAGCCTGTGGGGGGCATGATGATTGCTGGGGCATGATGATGCCAATTCATATATATGCTAATATATTAGATCAGTCAGCTTTACCTTTGATGCTGCCCCCCCCAGTATCTCCGTCCATGAGTTCACCTTGGCATAAAATCCGGAAAATATATGTTTACTTGATAGATTGGGCTGAGAAAAAGCGCTCTAACTCTAAAAATACAACTGTTTACATGGCAATGAAGTTTCTGTTCTAATATGGGAGAATTTTTTTTGATAGTTTTTATTTATGAGTATTTTCATAATTTGAAGTTATAAATTACCGTATGTATAAGGAACCCTTTTTTGCCAAAAATTGAGTCACAAAAATAGGATGGGGTTACTTATACATGGATAGTATTATAGATATATCTTTTCAACCTTTTTCCGAATTCTAAGCCCAAAACACCAGGGGTTCCATTTGTAATGCGTGTACATGTTAAAATATGGTACTTGCTTGGTCATATTTATTAAAATTTCAACAGGTTTTGTTTGAAGCAGAAGCTGCAAAAGGTGGATATGGTCAGGTTGCACTGGATGACATATCTGTTGATAAAGGAGCATGCCCAGATCCAGGTAAACACAGATCTAGTTTTAAATTAATGTGTACATGTTTTTTTACTAACACATGGACATTGTATTGGACAATGAACTTATTCTGAAATTTGCTATATATACAAATGTGTTTTTGTTTTATCTAGGATATTGCGATTTTGATAAAGAAAATTGTTTGTGGGAGAATGCGAGAGATCCATACGGCAGCAACACCAAGCCAAAGGGTAAGCTTTAGTTGTTTGAAGAAACCATTTTTTTATTTTGTCAAAAAGTGTATTTTATAACACATTTTTTATGATCAAGTTATAGGTAAGAAATTTGTCTTTGATTTCATTTCAGTAAGTATTCCCATTCCCAAAAAAAGGGTTTGGTAGATTATGGTAGGGCATCATATCTATGGCTAGAAAAATTATGTGCAAGCATTTTTTGTACCTAATTCCATAATCTTCAGCATAAAATCTTGTCGAATCCTACTGAGTTGTCGGTTTTCTATGGTGTTTTCAGAATTAAAAAATTATTAAACTATTTGTACAACACACGCATTAACCATTTTTTTCTTTTTTCACTATAAGATGATAAAAACATTTCTTTTATTTTTCTTGCATCACACTGTTTGTCATATTGAATGATGCACAAACTTTTGTCTTGTGGGCTATATTTTGCCTAAGATTACTTTTGCCAGTTGCGTAACACCTAAATTACCAATACATCATTGAGGGCCTAATATAAATGAACGACACTGATGTTTAATCACAAATGATGTTTAAATCTGAATGTTATTGGGGTTTTATAGAAGGTCTGATAGAAGGTCTTTATGGCCTTTAATCAGTACTTCATATAATTCTATTGTACAGTCAAACCTTGTTAGTGTGTCACCCGATTAACACGTCACTCCGCTTACCGGGTCACTTTTTGAAGTCCCAATTGTCCTCAGACAGGAATTGGCACAGCTATGGCTTACTCTGTTTAACGAGTCACTCCTCTTACTAAGTCATATTTTTGCTCTTCCAAGAGTGTTTCATTAACGAAGTTTGACTGTACTTACAATATTATGTTCAGCTTCACATTCCATGTCATGCATTTAAAATTCGGAAATATTTTATAAATGTTTTGGCAGACAATATAGAATTCTGGAATAGATCAGATTGGCTCAGGTAGTGAGTTTCCATGCTTTGCATATAAATATCATTTTAATTGACAAAAGGTGTTTCTTACTATCAGTGTAAGGGATTGAAACCAATTACCCACAGAGATATGGCTATGTTATTGGAAAGATTTATGAATAGAGTTGAAATGAGTAGCCTCTGGCTTCAATTGAATTTTTTGCGTAATTAATGATAAAAAATTTTCTCAATGATAAGAATGCAAATTATATACTTTGCATACAGGGTGATTATAATTAAAGTCATGATTTCAAAATGCTGTGAAATAAGAAACACTGGTCAGAAGGACTTGAAAGTTTTGCATGAATACTCCAGAAGCAATGGAATTTTTTTTGGCGAAGGAAAGAAAAAAACGTACAAATTTAATATATTTACCAGTAGGTAGCAATTTACCTGAGAAACATGGGAAGTTTGCTTGCAGAATGAAAACAATAGTCCGCGATAGCAAAATTTTGAATTTCAAACTTATAGCAGAACACGGTGCACATCATATATTAGCATTTCTTGCTTAAGTTATAGGTGTTTATTTAGCGACTTCATTTTTGTGATGTTTCTGTGAATTATGAAATTTTGTGAACCATTTTGTCCTGGCTGATTAGTGCACTACCATGCTGCGAGCGAATTTCCCTGTGTTTCAAAAGTAGAGCACCATCTATCTGTAAATTCTAAGTATTTTCTCCATTCCCCCAAATGAAATTAAAATGCTTTAGGAGTATCCAGGCAAATTTTCAAGTCATTCTGACTAGTGATTTTTATTTTACAGTATTTTGAAATCGTAACTTTAGTTATAATTACCCTGTATATATGGCTCAGGTTCCTTGAGTCATTTATTTCTTGAGAAATGGAATCTACATCCACATGTTAAAAAAATAACTCTCACTTGATTTGGAAAAATTTTAAATGGTGTGCTGTCTGGATGTGGGTTATCATGTTGGAATTTAAAATAAATGAATAATGTCATTGTTTTTTTAAAAAAATCTCAATTTCAGATGCTTCCGCTCTATTCTATGACGATATTGATTGGGTTCGACATGTTGGAGAAGACTACTTTGGTCCACCTTTAGACAACACAATGGGATCCCCAGAAGGTAAATCTTTTGTTTTTCATTTAAATAAGGGTCTGTTTTGGTAAAGTTGTTTTTTGAAGAAAAATATTAATTTTTAATTAAAAAAAATATCTGAAATTTTTTTTTGTCATCATGTTTTATGGCTGATTAGAATAGTTAAAAAACATAAAAGCCTCCATTCAAGTGTGTGAGAAATCTTGAAAAAGTTTTTGCATAAGTTAAGGGAGTGCACAGTTACCCAAAAATATAAACCCTCTTGAGTCAAAGTCAAGAAAAACTAATGAATACAAATTCATTTAATTTAATTTAAAGGCATTTCATACATTTTATATTTTTAGGTTGATATATTGTTATGATAAAGTTATAGTTTTATGTTTTATTCAAATTTGTTCCATAAATTTTCTATACAAAAACTATAAATTAAAAAAAAACTTCATAAACCAAGTATGGTATAGCATAGTACACTGTGTCCCATGAATTCGTAAATAGTTAAAAAATTGAAAGAATTGGCATATTTGAATGCGGTTTGCAAAAAAAGTTATTCTCACTAAGGGTTTTTTTTTTGGTACGTTTTAAACAATTAGTTCACATTTTAGTCTGTTGAGGATGCGGAACGAAAGAAAATCACTGAAAATATGCTATAATATAATCAGATATATAAAATGCAGGGTATATGATTAACGACATCTCATTTCTGCATTTTCCAATAACTGGCACTTTCATGAGGTTTTTGTTGTGATGTTGATATTGGTAAAGTTGTTTTACCTCTGCCATAAATTGCCAGCTGAAGCTGTGCAAGGGTTTCAGACAGGCCCGTCATTTGGGGGGGGGGGGAAGGGTCAGGAAGGGGCCGTTGCCCCACCCCCTACTCTTTTCTATTTACACACCTCTCATACACGTACACTCATTTTCTCGGACCCGTTGGGACAAATAGAGACTTTTTGATTTTCTAAAAAAATTCAATGTTAACTGCCGAAGTTTGCATATCTTTCTAATCACAAGTCTTGGAGATTTTGCTTATTTTCATAAATGCTCCATTTTCTAGAAAATACTATATACTACTTAGAAAAATTTCTTACTATATCCAGAAAAATCTCTAAAGAACAAATTAAAATTCTGTGAAAGAAAAATATAGATATGTCAGAAATTCATGAACATTTTTCTTTAACTATCATCAGGCTTTTATCTCTTGCTTGACACAAGATATGCTACTGCAAATCAGAAAGCTGTTATCATCTCGGAAGGTTTGCAGTCAGTGATGGGATCATGTTTTAAATTCTGGTATGCTATTCCTAATGTGCTAAATGCTGCTCAACTGAAGATATACACAAGCAGTGACTTTATAAAAACAACTGAAGTACAGACTTTCTCAAAAAGTACCCATGAGGAATGGGAGAGAGCATTAGTCACCATCATACCTGAAATTTTCGCAGATGTACCATTCGTGGATTACTGGGTAAATCTCTTGAACATATTTCTGCATATTGCCATTTTATCTGCACTGTGCACACTTTTGTGCTAAATTAAAAGTGAAATTTTAGAAGAAAAGAAAGCATTTTTCTTGCAAATTGAAAGCACACATGATAGTACAGTCGACGCTTGTTATAATGACCCCACGTTATAGTGACCATTCCATTACAATGACCAGTAGGAAAATTCCTTAATGTAAATTTTTCATATACTGACTGTGTTATATGTTTTTCTTCTGATATAGTACCTCTCAATATAACAGCAGTTTTCTGTGGAACGATGGGGGTCGTTATAACAAGCATCAACTGTATTTGGTTGTATGTCAAATACAGTGAATAACACTTATAATGTTCGCACGTAGAACATTTTCTTGCTTGGTACGACTTATTTTCATGGTGCCAACTCTTATTAATACTGTAAGGTTCAGGAGAAAAGAGGTTGGGAAAAGGCCGAGGAGAAACAGGAGTCGCGAGAGAGAGAAACGAGAACGAGTTGAGACATTCGAAAAAAAGAAGGAGTGTAAAAGTTTGTACCGAAGAGACAGGATGGTTTCGTTGGAGGTGTTGGTAATAAATTAAATAAAGTGTTGTTTTCTTCTTTTGGGAGTCTAGAATGCAGGGGCGTAGCCAGAAATTTCGTTCGGGGGGGGGGACCAAAGTGACAGAACAATGGATTTGGCCATCTTTTTTCCTTTTTTCGGTCATTTTCTCACATTTCGGGGGGGGGGGGACCAGACCCCCAAGTCCCCCCCCCCTGGCTACGCCCTTGCTAGAATCCAGTTATTTCGTCCTGAAATCGTAGTGGAGGTACAGCAGAGGACCTACGACCGAGAAGAAGTCGGGGGAAAGTTTACTGGCGCAGTCGGCAGGATGAGGTCGTGGCTTCAACGACTCAAGATTGTGAGCTGAATTCGAAGAAGAGTGTCCTAGCGACGGTGGAACCACCCCGGTTCGTATAGAAGGATAGTAGCAGCGTCGAGCACACACGCTGTTTTTTTTCGTGAAGTCAACCCGACAACCGGTGCTGAGAGGGGCAATCCTGCCCAGGGAAAAAGAAGCAAGTGTTGTACGGTGGTATCGAGACGATAAAGAAAGATGGCGTATTTGGCAAAACGGAACAAGGAGGATCTGGAGACCATGGCCGCCAACTTGGGGGGTAGAAGTCCGACCGGAGTTCAACTTAATGCAATTAGTGAGTACCATACAGGGAAGTGAACTGTACAACGAAGCGACGTGCAGAGAGATGCTGAAAACGATCATAGGCAATAGGAAAGAGAGAGAAGAGATGGAGGAGAGGCGTAGAGAGAAAGAGATGGAGATGGAGGAGCGGCGTAGAGAAAAGGAGATGGAACATGAATTCGAAAGACTGAGGATCGAGACAGGAGCCAGAAGCATGGCCCCCACAAGGGGTGGGCTGACAACGCTCCAGCCCTGGGGCCCGGGACGATTTTTTTTTTCACGCTATAAATTCATCGTAAAGGGGCCCGTGAAAGTGTGGTCGGGGGGCCCACAAAAGATCCCAGCCTAGGGGCCCTGCTCTAGGATGTGGGGGTCATGGCCAGAGGAGAGGAGAATAATCAAGCTGGGCGCGGCAGAACCCCCAGCCGGGATTTCCAGAACATGATGCAAAAGTTCAGGATGGAAGAAGACATAAGACCTGGTGCTGTTCAAGCGGCAAGCTCGTCGCGTGTCCCTGGCACGGGAAGATTGGTTAGCTGAGCTCTTGGGACTTCTTCCCTACGAGATGAACCAGTTAATTGCCCGCGAACCGGAAGAGCGTGTACAGGACTATAACCAAGTTAAAGAATTATTATTGCGGAGATTCAAACTCACTCCATAGAAGTTCCGACAGATGTTTTCTTCGCACCACAAGAATCAAGAGGGCACTTGGAGAGACTTCCACCACGAATTGTGTACCTATTTTGATGGATGGACGGCGGCTTTGGGGGTCACGACGTTTGAGCGACTAAGAGATTTAATCATCACCGATCAAATGAAAAAACGCGTCCCAGCAGAATTTAAAGAACACTATCTGGACGAATGGAGTGATATGGTGTCTCCAAGTGAGCTATCGGAGAAACTAGATAGGTTCGATGATGTGAAGAGGACTCTGAGGACACCCTCCCCTAGTGACAGAACGAGAACCCCAAGACCTGTTCATCAAAATCTGAGACGGAAAGCCAGCGGAAAGTAGAGGCTTCAGGGTGAGTCCTGCCCACCTGAGGCGACGATGGGTTCGAATTCCAGAGAGAGAGCTGCAGTCACTTGTTATTCGTGTGGAGCAGAAGGCCATATAGCAAGGTTTTGTCCTGCAAGAGGCCAGCAGGAGCCATTGAGTTGGGCCCAGGTGAACTCTGTCCAGACAGAAGAGGCGGGACACAATTGAAGAAACCAAAGCCCTAACAGCACATATCACGGTGCCTGCAGCTGGTGTTGGTGCAGACATTGACACACCACAGACCGTGAGTTTGAAATGTGGTCAGAAGACAATAAGAGGCGTAGTCGATTCCGGGACCCAGATCTCAGTCGTTAGATCTGATTTGGTTGAGATCGACGACAGTGAAGGCGAGGGGAGAATAAGGATCAAGTCCGCATTTGGCGAAAGTGAGATAGCCCCTCTGAAAATATGTATGATGAAGATCAGCGACGGCAAACACGGGTACGTGCCAATTACTTGCGCAGTGTCGAATTGCTTGATAAATGAAATATTAATATGTCCGACGGCATACGACGCACTCTTGGGAAATGTACTAGTTCTAAGTCCGATCAATGAGCCAAGCCGTAAGGACGGCGTGTGTACTTTATCTGCCGATAACAAACAGAAAGCCAGCAACGGCAATAACAACGATTTTTGCATACCTAACGAAGAACTTGAAGAGAGGATCATATCCCAAGTCGAGAGCTACTTCACTGACTTCAACATCATGAAGAACAACTTCCTGCTGAAACAAATCCGGAGAAACAAGGAGGGCTACATCAGCCTGAGGTTGGTCTCATCTTTCAGGAAGGTCAAGACCCTGACCAAGGACTGGAGGGTCGTCCGGTACTGTCTCAGGAACTCGAAAAAATTCCAAGTCAACGGAGGAGGCACTAAAGTGCGCTGGATTGTGCCCGTACCGGCTTGCGAGACCAGATGCGCTGAGATGATCCCGGTCTGCAACATGCCGTCAGAGGAAATGACACCCGAGTCAGTGTCGCAGTTTATATCAGAACACGGAGAAGTCGTCGACGTGGCAGTCGTCAATCGAGGATCCAAGATGCCAGATGTCTGTACGAGGCGCTGCCCCTACGTCAACGGGAACATGGGGAAGAAGACGCTCGCCCTCGTCAAGTGGAAGACCAATCGGGACGCGTCCGCATCCGACGGCAAGGCCTCGCAGCTCAAGGAGATGAACTCGAAACGATACGACGATAGTCATGCTGTCAACAGGAGGAGATCGGCACCGAACTGGTTCCCGGCTAGGCAGGAAACGTCAAAGCAATCGGACTGTTGATTGTTTTCGTGTCCATTTGCCAAAGGAATCAACAGAGCTACGAACCGGCAGTCGAAAACTGAGAAAACCAGAAGCCAACCGGCTAAATCTTCAATTGCCAACAACGGCGTACCAAGGAATCAGGGCAGGGAGAGGTCATCCTTCTCTTGTGCCAGTGGTGACCACCACCCCATGAACTCTTGGATGAACAACCGTTATTTGCCATTCAAGGGTGGTATGGCCGCCGCCAAAGTAGTTGCTACTGCACGGTACAACGCTCGCCTACCGGATAGCGTCATGCGTTGGCCTGGGGAACCCAAAAGGGTGATACGCAAGGTAATGCAGACGCCCTGTCATGGTAGCCGTGAGAAACCGAGTTATGCTCTTGAAGCATCATCATCATTTAAAAATGATGGATGTGCTTTTCGATGATGGGACATGTAAGGTTCAGGAGAAAAGAGGTTGGGAAAAGGCAGAGAGGAAACAGGAGTCGCGAGAGAGAGAAACGAGAACGAGTTGAGACATTCGAAAAAGATAGAAAAAGTGTAAAAGTTTGTACCGAAGAGACAGGACGGTTTTGTTGGAGGTGTTGGATAATAAATTAAATAAAGTGTTGTTTTCTTCTTTTGGGAGTCTAGAATCCAGTTATTTCGTCCTGAAATCGTAGTGGAGGTACAGCCGAGGACCTACAACCGAGAAGAAGTCGTGGGAAAGTTTACTAATACTCATCAAGATTTCCCATTTAAAGAATTTTCCTGCTTACAACATTTTTTTTTCATGATTGTTTTTTTTATAAACATAAGTGGGATCCACTAAATATGAATGAGAATGGGGCCAAAGTTTTTACTGATGAAGTAACTTGTTCTAATTTAATTTTTTGTAAACTTTTATTTCGATGTACCAAATTTCAATGTTATTGTATATCAATTATGATTTATGAAATTATAATACATGTGTGACAGTTTTCATTTTTGTTTTTAATTATTAGATACTGGTTGCTGGATATGTGGGGAATAGTACTCTCGGCTATGTGGCTGTTGATGATTTTTCAATCACAGAGGGTGATTGTGATGGTATGTGCTGTGGTTTTCTCTGATTATTCATGTAGTTGTTTTGACTGAAGTTTATCTTAACTAATTTGGCCTTGTTCGAGATAGGTCTATAGCTATTGATGGTAAAATGTGTATCAAATTTATCTGCTTGTTTCTCATATTTCAGAACAAACCAAACTATTTGATTGCAAAAATGGACAGCATATCCTGGCTAAATTTGTTTGCAACTTCAGAAACGAATGTACAAATGGCTTAGATGAAGTTAATTGCTCTATTTGCGACTTTGAGAATGGTACTTGTGGCTGGTCAGTGGTTTACAACTTTTATGACAGCTTCAAATGGACTTTGTCATCTGCTGGAAAAGAAGGTCTTGAATATGACCACACAAAACAGGATTCATCAGGTGGGTACATTTATTTTGCATGTCTGAATACTCTTTCAGTAATTTAAAAAAAATACTCTGATAAAAGTTCAATGTGGGTACTAAATTTTGCTTAGCTTAACCCTTAAATGCTAATTTTTTTTCTAACTGATAATTTTTTTCATAGTTAATGGCATATATATAAAGCCTGGACAATCATTAAAAAAAATCTAACTCGAATTGTACTGCTTATACAGGGCCTTAAAGAGGCCATATAGAGCTTCAAAACCATCGAATGTATTGAAGTAATATTACATTCCAAATGCAGTGAAACTCCTCTTAACGGTCACCCCTCTTTTATCGACTGATTTTTTTGTCCCACCAGTGTCCACAAAAGAGAGGTTTTACTGTATGTAAGTAAATTCTTTTAAAGAAAAAAAATTTGGGTTGCAAACTTCAAGGGCTGAAAAAAAAATACAAACAAAACATTTAAAAAATTAGCGAAATCACAGATGCTTATACTCTGCAACAAACAAAGAGTTGTTGTCATTAATTGGTTCTAATAATCTACTAACAAATTCAAGATATAAAATATAGAATGGAAAGAAATTGGCCTCAGCTTATGTGCAAAGTCGATTCTGAATTTTTATTTTCAAACTGGCTGCAGTAATTAACATCTAAAGGATCATTTTCATTTATGTAAAGCTACACATTTAAGGGTTAAAAAACCATGCAAATAAATATACTGAAAATTATTAAAATTTTGTATTTTCTGGAGGTCTAAGGAAAGTGTTAGGAAAGATTTCAAATTTGTACAAATAAACCAAGAAATATTTTGTTTTATTAAAACCTTTTACCAGCCAAATTAAAAATTAGATTGATTTTTCTAAAATTTTTTCCTTTGATTTTCTTTTCTTTAGTTTAGATATCATTCAAAAAATTAATGGAAATTTTTTTTTCCAGTATGTTTTCTGGAGTAACCCATGGCCATGGAAACGACATTAAAATTTGAAAGAAAAAAAAATTAAATTTTACTGTGCCTTAAAATGGGTGATTTAAAAAAGTTAAATTTATAGCATAAGTGCCAAAATGAATGATATTTTTGTTTTGTAAGTTAAGTTTGGAATCTCACATTTTCAGCGAAAAAAAATGAAGGACTTCCATGCATGGAAAATATTTTTTTTCTAATTTATAAAACCGATGTTCGCAATTGGGAACATTGACTGTTAAAATGTTAATGGTGAATAACCGAATTCATAGTAACCATTTTTTTTGTATTAGAATTTGTAATAGAAAATGACTGAAGAAGATAGGTTTTCTTCTCTATATGTTGCAAAATCCATGTTTCATCAAAGTTTGTCATATAGGGCTTACATTGTATGTACATAAATTAATAAATGCATTTTGCAATAGGACATTTCATGGTTGCTGCAATTACTGGATCTTCATGGCGAGCAAACTCATTTACATCACTGAAAAGTCCAGTTTTACGTGATTCCTTTTCAACTTGCAACATGGAATTTTGGTATAGCATTACAGGAGAAAGTAAGCAATTTTTACCAATTCTGAAGTAAACCATATGAATTCAATGACATTCAACCAGTTTTGTAGTGTTTACTTTGTGAAGAATAATTTCTTTTGTCATTTTACCCTGTTAGCAGTAACTTTATTGCATATTTAGCTAGCTTTCATCTGTTAATTAATATTTTCTTCATGTGCATGCATTCAAGCATGAATCTGAAATGGAGGATCTGTGCTATATTAATTAACTATCGAATGAAATGTATCCGACTTTAGTGTGTAATTGTGTTTCTTACAATCTGTGGTACATTTTCCTGTTATATTCATGTTTAGGAGTATAAATTTTTATATATTTTTCTTTTCAGTCGATCTTGTGGTCCAGGTCAAACGAAATAATGTTTCTACAGAAATATGGGTGCAAGAAGGAAAGAGCCCGTATGTGTGGACAAAAGGCGAAGTGATATTGGGTCGCATACCTCGAACTTTTGAAGTACATAAAAATTTTGCATTTATGCTTTCTCAATTCAGTAATCGATTTCAGTTAGTTTTCGTAACAATAGTGTTATATGAAGCCACTAATTTTTTAATATCTAATTTTTACAGCTCATATTCTATGCCAGCACTAAAAAGCCACGCGAAATCAGCAAAGTGGCTATTGATGATATTGCAATGCCCGGATGTGAGACACCTGGTATGAAATATTAGTTTCATACAGATTAGACAATTAATATTGATTAAGTTAATGTTCAAAGTCACATTCTTGAAATGGCTAGACACTCTGTGCATATTATAAAAAGTCTAAAATATACTGAAAGCTAGGTGACTTTAGAATTTGATTATTTGATTCTCAAACTGGCTAAGCTGTAAACATTGGCATAAAATTTATCATTTTAATTTATATAGATGTGTTTTTTAGATATTTCAATAAATTTTAAATTTCAGCCAATGATCAAGAAGGATATTGCCCACGTGATCAATTCAACTGCAAAAATTCTCACTGTATTTCTATGGATAAATCCTGTGACTTCACTGATGATTGTGGAAACTTCGAGGATGAAAAGAAAGAAACTTGCGGTGAGCTATATTTATTTTTTGTTCTTCTCACGAAATATATACAGTCAAAACCTAGTTTAACAAATGAAATAAAACTGACATTTTTTTTATTCATTCAATCGAGGAAAATTGTTATATTGAGGTTGAAAAAACACAAATATATTAAATACTGAAGAAATTTATTCACTTATACAGGAGAATGCATAACAAATAAACTGATGTAAATATTGATATACTGTGAGTTGAATATGAGTTGACAAGGGGTAACTTTGCTACCTTTACTGACAACGTGCAAATGTAGCTAAAATTGTAAGTCATTAGTACAATTAGTATTACCGTGTTGAAATTCATGAAAATAAAAAGGAAAAGAAGACACGTGTAAAATATATTTATGTGAATAGTAAATTGAAAAAAAATTACATCTACTAAGTATAAAAATCAAGTTGGGAGACAGGTATTTATTTGTCATCAAAAATAAGCAAATTGCTTCAGTGAAACACAATCAAAATGTATAAATTTATGTCTGAATATTAAAATAAGCTTCAATATTTGATATATTAGCAATGTAAAGTTGAAGTCGTTGTTTAAAAGCAGGAAACTTATATTTTGCAATTCAATAGGTAAAGTGTTATATATTTTGGGAGCAATGAAAATGCACAGAACTGCTTACACAGAAACTTCTAAAAAAATTTGTTAAATTGAGGAATTCATTAAATTTGAGTTCGCTATATAAGGATGTGATGGTTATTTCTAAGAAAATTTATATCTGAATGTATCAACAATTACTTTCACAGAAAAATTATTTTACACACATTTCACAGTCATCTTTTTACCTTTATTTTCTGATGCTTTTTCATGCATGATGACCAGGAAAATTAAAATACTCACATGATTCCTTTTTGTAAGATACTTAACTTTTTAACAGATTCCACATACCGAATTGGAAAAAAAAGTAGTTTTTAAAACGTATAATTGTATAAATGTTTTCATCAACTCATAGAGCTATGAGGGGAGAGAGGGAGCGAGATATTTCTAACTACACTTGTTGGAAATTGATCAACCATTAATATGTTAAATTTATTGTTTTACAGCTGATGCAATCTACCGATGTAGTTTCGATCAATCTTTCTGTGAATGGATAGTGGATAATTCAACATCTGGAAGGTGGACGAGAGTAAAACCATTTTCTTCTGTTACAAGAGGTCCAACAAGAGACCATACAACATCAACAGCTAGCGGTATATTAAACATTCCACTATCCTAATTTAAAAAAAATTTTTTTTTTTTACTTAGAAGATTTTCTGGTTGTTGTAGTTTCAAAACTTTTTTCCCTACAACAAAATATTGGAGAAAAAAATTATTCATTTCTGTTTAGCTCTATATGATTACAGTATATTATTATAGAACATAGATTGCACATGAAGGAGTGTGAAGTCACTGACAGACTATAGAGCATCAAATGCCCAAACTTCGTAAACTTTTTATGCATCCCACAGAACACCTTACTTTGTAAAGACCTAGGTCATTTAGGATTTCTTGACTTCACTCATGCCCCTCACATCCTGGAGCACCTCTTAGGCTGGGATCTTTGGTCGTCCTCCCAGACCAGACTTTTCACATGCACATCTGTAGTGAATTTATAGCATTAAAAAAAAATGATGCAAATCATCTCGGATCCCAGGGCTGGAACCCTGTCAGCCCAACCCCTATCAGGTCAAGACGTCACTGTATTCATACATAAATGTTATTTATTTCTAGAAATACTAAAAATTACTCAAAATAATTTTGATAAATGTGATTAAAAATATACTTTAAATATAAAAATTTTCCTCTATTAATATTCCATTTTTTCATCAATTTCAGGACAATTTTTATACCTTGGTGGTCGTCTGAAACCATCACCAGCAAGATTGCTCGGACCTACTTTACAACCAGCTTCAGGATGTCAGGTATTTAAAAATTGCATTTTGAAATCCTGATAGAAAGATAGGGGTTTGTTTGAATTTATAAATATATCGTTACCTGTGGTATAAAATTTTATAATTAGAATTAAACCCAGTTTGTTTTACTGTAAAACATGCTTCTAATTTGTACATGAGAAATGCAAGCCAAAGTTTTGCATTTTTCATGAAGTGAGATAATTTTTAGGATCTTTCTAAATTAGTTGTAGCTAAACCGCTTATTAAACTTTTAATCACTTTTCTATTCCATATTTTCCTCTCTAGTTCCGCTTTTATTATGACGTGCAAGGAAATGGGCCATTCAATCTTAAAATAAAGACGAGAACGAAAATCGGAGGCCAAGAGAAAGTGGTTTGGTCTCGTGAAGATCCAACTGAAGGCTACTTCTTTGTTGACGAAAGTATTACATTCTCTGAATGGCAGAGTTTCCAGGTATGAAGATGTTTAGCTCTTTTAACCATTTACAGGCCTAACGCAGATTTATATTGAATTTTATTTTTTGTTTATTTAACCTTTTGATCCTTTAGTTTAGAGATATCATCCGAAAAATGAATTTTAAAAAAAAAATTTCCCGTATGTTTTATGGATGTGCCCATATGTCCATAGGAATGGCATTAATATTAGAAACAAAAATGAATTTTATTCTTCCTTAAAAATAATTTATTTAAAAAAATTCAGTTTCTCACATATAAAGTGCGGAAAAGAATGAAATTTTTGTTTTGTAAATTAAGTTTGCAATCTCACACCTTCAGAGAAAAAAAATCTGGTGCTTTCAAATGGAAAGTATTTTTTTTTCTAATTAATTAAACTCGTGTTTCCAACTTGGAACTTTGGATGTTAAAAGGTTAATGGTGTAAAGTTAAAATGAAGATTCGTGTGTTTGTGTTAAAAAAAAAAAAAAAACAATATTTTTAGTATGACCATTTAACTTTGGTAAACATTCGACAGGTTATAATTGAAGGAAGTGTTACTCTAACCTCTGGCAAAGCTAACTATATAGCCTTGGATGATGTTTCATTTGGCAAAAAGTGTGTTCCACTAATAAGTAAGAATCCTTCAATTGATTCTTAAATTTTTTTTGTGTTTGGAAGTTTTCTTTTACATGATAATTATGTATTGATCATTTTGTAAGTTGGTTTAATAACATAACGTTTTGTCATTTTAAGTGTGTGTAAGTCATTACATTTGTACTGCTCAAAACTGATTTAGAACCGAGAACAAATAAAACAATAATATTTTTTGCAGAGAAGTAATAATCCTTTTACCTAATACTGCAACAGTAAAGTAGGCAAATCTAATGATAAAAGCAAATAACAAAGAAAACTTCAAAATTTCCTAACAGGTTTAGACACACTATAGGTGGCATCTTCAGAAGATACATTTAACCACACTGTTACACTCATCAGGGATTACATGGGATATGCTATCATTGGTCCCACGCCAAAACCACCAAAATGCTATCAGTTACTATTACACTTTTGTGGCTTTGACATGGTGCCGACGATATGGTGATTACTCTCTGGGTTACATAGAACAGATGAGGAGACCCATAAAAAACAAAATTGAGTAAGCATGCATGGCATGTGTGAGAAAACAAGAATGTGATTAATTGACTATCGCTTCATACTGCTAAGCAACCCTGAGCTGGGATTGGGTAACCAACCCAATTGGAATACCAGTCACAGTGATGGTCTGGCTATATACAGTCTATATAAAAGATACTCAAGGGATTGGAGAAATGTATCTTTATAAAAAAGCATTGTTATTGATGGAACACTGGGAAAAGCACATCAGACCAGGGCGTAATATTGTTATATAGTATTTTCATTGTATATCCTCTGAAGATGATACTCACACTGTGTTGAAATGCATCGGTAGTTTTTTCTTGTTATTGGGCTTTATGTTTGGTTTCTTCTTAACCAAAATTCCTAAAATTATTTCAGATTTTGCTTCAAGATCAAACAAGTTAAAAACTACAGACTGAAGCAAATGTTTTAAATGTTTACTCAAATATATTTTTTCATGGTATGAAAACATTGACTGTTTAATTTTATGACTCATAATGCTCTTTGTCATTTATGCAGCTCCTCTGCCAACTGCTCCACCACCGATAACAACCTCCACTGACCCTACATTAGTCCAGTGTGCGACTTATGAGTTCAAATGTGAGACTTTGAACCAATGTGTTAATAAGACATTGCTGTGTGATTTCAAAGAAGACTGTTCTGATGCCTCAGATGAAAAGAATTGTGGTAAATAGAATTTTATATCTGTGGAATTTGTTTGAAAAAAAAAGAAAAAAGAGAAATGATGGTATATAATCCATTATCAGTCACTCTCTTTAAATGAATTAATTACTATTGTTATATAACATTTTTAATTTCAAATTTAATTTACTGTAATTGACATTTAATTTTTACTTATTGTTCAGAAAATAAGCCTGACTCAGGATCAAATTAACTCATGTGCTATTCTGATTAATCTATACCCCATGTTTTTTTTTTTGGTTCTTTGTAATCTATGATTTTTTTTAAAAGCTTTTATTTACATATTAATATTTTTGTTCACCAATGTTTTTCAGGTGAATGTGATTTTGATAAAAACATGTGTGGACTTGTGAATACCGGCACCGGTGCTGGATATAAGTGGGAGCGCAAACAACCAGAGGACTTTTCTATGTACAGGAATTCTACACTACCTGGAACCGACAGTCATCAAAATACAGAAGGGTTTTTTGCTGCTCTTGCATCAACCACAACAAGTAATGTGATAATTACATTCTAACTTTATCAAATAACATGCATAAACCTAGATTTGTGTTGACTACCATTCTGAACAAATCGTATTTGAAACTTTTTTGGCCAAGAAATTGATCACAATTAGAAATAATTATTTAAAAGAATTTTTTTCACTGAAAAAATAATTTGTCGGATTAAAACTCCGAATGAACTCGCTTGAGCACTTGTCTGAAACTTATATAGCTTTTGTGAGTATGAGTACATTACCCAATCACTCAATCACTTATAGCAGTGGTTCTCAAACTTTTCCAACCCCAATTCTCTTGCCTCAGTCGTAATTTATTGCTACTGTGCAGTTCTGTGGGCATCGTGCTGAACTGTCATTAAGAAGATGCAGGTTTGAATATAGCCGCAACTAGATGTTTGGTCAGACAGGGCAAGCACACATTTTGCCCTCTCCCCTCCCCCCCCCCCCGCAATGTTGAAGGAGAGGCGCCAAGGGCACCAGACCCACTTGTTTCCCTCTAGTTATGGCCGTGGGTTTGAACCCTGTTGGTGGCACTGTGGTGGTCAGCTTTGATCTGCGAGCCAATCTCATTTGAAAAAGTCTTTCAGCAGAGAGCAAGCATACCTTCAAAATGACATTATTAAAACAAATTACATAACATGAAAATTCAAGCATTTACCATCTTCACTTCAAAATATGGAAGACAGATGGCAGTGGCAGTACCAACATGAACATGAAACAGTCCCAACTTTCACTATGTTAGGGCCATACATACAGGGTATCCTGTAGGTGCTAGTACAGGTTTTATTTCATCAACCGGCCGTCGTATAGATATGATTACAAATTAAAAATGCTCAACAGGCATTTAAAAATTTTCCTGTACCAGTTCTGAGAGTGAATACAGTGTGTCACAAAATAAAAAAACTGAATTTTTATACAATCCCTGTGTGGTCTAACTTCCAATTAGAAAGTTGTTGCCCTGTCTCTTGATGCCAAAAAAAAAATCCATATTTCTAAGTGCCATATTAACAGAGATATTCGAAAAATGAAGGAAATTTGGGAAAGAACAGCATTAAAAAAATGGTTTTACTAGCATTTAATGCTATTCTTTCCCAAATTTCCCCTGTTTTTTTTAATTTGAATATCTCAGCCAATATTGCACTTAGAAAGATGGACTTTTTTTGTTGGTATCAAGAGAGACAGGGCAACAACTTTCTAATTGGAAGTTAGAGCACAGAGAACTGTACAAAAATTTAGATTTTTTTATTTTGTAACTCACTATATTTTCACTCAGAAATTCTCAGAGTAAACGAACTGAAATGGAGTGGTGCGGGATTCATTCAGTCAGATGACTATAAGATTTATTACTCTGGACATGAAAATCATAGTAAAAATGGAGTAGCAATAATTATTAAAAATAAATATTGATGCATCTGTTTTAGGGTACAACCCTGTTAATGATAGAATTATGTCAATCAGAATAAAAAGCAGACCAATAAATGTAACGATCATCCAAGTATATGTGCCAACAACTGATGCTGAAGAAGTTAGCGATGAATTCTATAATGTACTGCAACAAATTATTGATCAAATACCAAGTAAAGATATGTTGATGATCGTTGGGGATTTAAATGCAAAGGTTGGAGATGTGGCAGTTCCAGGTACAACAGGAAACTTTGGGCTTGGAAATAGGAATGAAGCTAGACAAAAGTTAATTGAATTCTGTTCATCAAATGATCTTTTCATTGCTAATATATACTTACTTTAAGCAGCCTAAAAGAAGAATGTACACATGGACATCACCAAATGTCATGTACAAGAATCAAATTGATTACTTAATTGGCAGCAAAAGATGGAAAAGCTCTGTGACAACATGCAAGACTCTGCCAAGTGCTGAATGTGGGTCTGATCACCAGTTACTCATTTTAGAGATGAGACTTAAATTAAAGGAAATCAATAAAGGAAAAGAGCCAGCTAGGTACAGGTTAGATAATCTACCAGAGGAATACAGAATTTCAACAAGAAGCCATTTTAATGACCTTTATCTGGTAGATAGGGAACCAGAAGAACTCTGGTCTGATATTAAAAATATACTAAAGGAGGAAGCAAAGAGAATTATTAGAGTAAATTAAAAGAAGGGAACACCCTGGCTGTCAGAAGAAGCTCTTGAAATTGCAGAAAAAAAAATAATAGCTAAGGCTGCTGGAAAAGTAAAGGAAACCAAGGAATTTAATGCACAATTTCAAAGACAGGCAAGGAAAGATAAAGAGACTTTTCTTAATTCAAAATGCAGATTGTTGTGTTTTCTTTAACTCTTTGTTAACCGAGTGGATGACACATGGGTATTTATTTTGATGAGTATTTATTATTACATTTAGACTTAGATAGATTACATAAATATAGATAGGAAGAATTTATAAAGCGGAAAGAGCAGAACATTTAGACATCTTGTTTACTTGATGTCCGAGGTGGAACTCACTAGTTCCCCTTACACAACACTAAGTGGAGTTGTATGTTCTTATCACTTTAGTTCTTTTAGTCATTTCTTATAAGGACACCACACAGACAAATTGAAGAAAACAACAGACTTGGGAGAACAAGAGACCTCTACAGGAGGATTAATGAAATCACTGCCAATTTTAATCCACTTTTCGGTATCATAAAAGACAAGAATGGAAATGTCTTGAACTCTGAAAAAGACATTGTAAACAGATGGAAAGAATGCACAGAAAATCTTTATAAGAAATCAGATAGAAAGATAATAAATAGCAATATAGAAATAAATCATGAACCACCAGTTACAAAGGACAAAGTCAGATGGGCAACAAATCAACTAAAGCATTGCAAAACTCCAGGTATTGACGATATTCCAGCAGAGCTTCTGAAAAAAGCAGGGGAAAATATTATAGATGCACCAACATCACTCTATCAACAAATCTTGGAGAAAATAGAGTGGTCCAAAGACTGGAAACGATCTATATTCACACCCATTCACAAAAAAGGTGATCTTAGAGAATGCTCCAATTACAGAACAATCTCCCTAATACCACATTCTAGCAAGATTCTACTGAAAATTATTCAGAAAAGACTCAAAACCATTATAGAAAGAGAATTAGCAGTGGAGCAAGCAAGTTTCAGAAGAAATAGGGGAACTAGAGACCAAATAGCCAGTATAAGATGGATAATGGAGGCAGCAAAAGAACATCAAAAGAAGTTATATTTTTGTTTCATCGATTATACAAAGGCCTTTGACTGTGTTGATCATGATAAGCTTTGAGATATTCTTGGAACAATGGGAGTGCCTAATCACCTCGTCTGCTTGATCAGAAATTTATATATTAACCAAGAGGCAAGTATAAGAACAAACTATGGCTTAACTGAATGGTTTGGAATTGGAAAAGGGGTTCGACAAGGATGCATCCTTTCCCCAACTTATTTACTCTCTATGAAGAATATATAATGAGAGCATCCGATTTAGAGGAATTAGAGGCAGGTGTTAAAATTGGAGGAAGAGTGATCAACAATCTTAGATATGCTAATAACACAACTCTGATGGCAGAATCTGAAGAGGACCTGAAGAACATTATATCAAGAGTAAGAACAGAAAGTGAGAAGCTTGGACTCTACCTAAATACAAAAAAACAAAGATCATGACTACAGCAGATATTCACAGTTTTCAATTAGATGGCAAAAATTTTGAGATTGTGGACAGATTTGATTTCCTAGGATCAAGAATTGTAAAAGACGGAACTTGCACAGAAGAAATAAAAAGATGAGTAGTTCTGCGTAAAACAGCCATGAGAAAGTTTAATATAATAATGAAAGACAAAGATGTATCAATGAAAACAAAAATTAGAATTATAAATGCGTTGGTCTCTCCTGTTTTTATGTATGGATGTGAGAGCTGGACACTACGGTAATCAGATAAGAAAATAATTGATGCCTTCAAACTTTGGTGCTGGAGGAGGATGCTGAGAATTCCATGGACAGCTAAAACGACTAACAAATCGGTTATCGAAGAAGTCAAGGTTGACCATTCTTTAGAAGCAACAGTCATTAAACAGAAACTCTCTTACTTTGGCCATGTAATGCTCACAGAAGGCTCACTAGAAAAAATTATAATGCTTGGAAGAATGGAGGGAACTAGAGGGAGAGGCAGACCGAGCTCCCGATGGATAGAAGAGGTGTTGCAAAGCACTAGAATGAAGCTAGCACAACTGAGACATGCTGTGAATGACAGACCAGCTTGGAGAGCCATGATCTATAGAGTTGCCAGGAGTCGAAAATGACTCGATGGTTCCTAACAATAACATATTTTCACTCTCAGAACTGGTACTGGTAAATTTGTGAACGCCTGTTGAGCATTTTTTAAAGATTGGAATTATATACCTCTATGATGGACGGTTGATGAAATAAAGGATGTGCTAGCACTTATAGGATACCTTGTATACATACAACACCTGCTTGTGCCGATAATTCTGCAGACAAATGTATATGAGGTATATGTATGGTTAAGTTGCCGTGGTCATCATTTATCCACAGCTGGCAGAATAGTATCAAAAATAACCATTTCATAGCACTTATAGGCCCATATCAATATTGGCATCTCACTGTGATACCTCTGTGGTATACACTTTGAAAAATTTGAAAACCCTAACTTATGGATTATTAAGGATATAATCATTAATCATACAGTCATTTCCTGATTATTTTTAGTCATTGAGTTGCTAATATTTAATGAGAAACCTTTCTGTTCAGGTTATATTTACTACCCAGCTGTGATGAGGACACCCGTACTAGGAGAAATGGCTGCATCATGCAAACTTGAATTCTACTACCATTTCAACATCAGATACGGTAAGTGTTATATGGGATTACTTTTTGTAATATTTATATATGTTTGATTTTGTGTTGTTGTTGTTTCGTTTCAATTGTGTTTGGTTGTTTTGTTTTAATATCAATTTTTCAAATTTTGACTATCTTGACTGGTTTTTTTTCAGTACTAGTTGTTTCATAGTGTTTAGTATGTTTCATAAAACTGATTTACATTTGCAACATACTAACTATTGATTCATTTTAGGTTATCTTCAAGTGCATATCAACAAAATAGGTGGCGGATCTTATGACAGAACATTAAAATTTGGAATATCATCTCCAACAGGAAAAGAGTGGCAATTTGCCTCTGTAGCAATTGGAAATTTCCCCGCTGGGAAAGTGGTATGAACTTTATTTCAATCCATTTTCATATTCTGCGAATTTTTGTAGGCAAATTATAAACAGATAATAAATTTGCATCATGGTGTAAAACTTTGCTTTTGTGAAAGATTTCTTTCGTGTTTTGTTAACACAGCTCTTGTATGAACTGTGTAGAAGATTTGAACTTTGAAATGCTGTTGAATATACCTGCAATTCCCTAGCAAGTTTTAAATCCCTATTCTAAAACATTAACATAATTTTTTTTTGTCGTCCAAGGAAAAATAATTTTGTTACATTATCACTTCTACCATTTTTTTGCCAATGTATTCAATACAAAGGCTTTGACTCTAACTACCAAAATGAAGATGAGCACTTAACAGAACCCCTTGGCATTAATTACTCATTATCGCAACTGTAAATTGCTTATGACTCATGGAATTCTGAAATAATCTGGAAGTACATGATCAGCATCAAAAATCGTGGTTTTACAAATTTTGGTTTTGATCCCGATAAGTGTCGAGATTAGAATCAACTTTAAAATGTAGATTTCGGTTTAATTAACCCTTGCATGTGTAAAATGACCATAATATCACAAAAGTGATCAGTGATTCGTTCACTAATTTTTCACTTGTAAAAATAATAATGAAAATAATAATTAGTTTTCAGGTTTAGCAGCTTGAAGTGTTGAATGTTGACAAGTTTAAATTCATGTTTTATTTTTCTTTCTTTTATTGTGTAAGATATTCTTAACCTTTACTTGATTTTTACTTGAATATAAATGATCATAATGATATTGCAATCAATTTAATACAATAATACTGTAATTAAGAAAAATGTTTTTTCTCATTTAAATGTTATCAAATTTCTTGGTATAGTTTTTGACGTAATGATTAATTTAACTTCATTATTCTAATTTTAGATTGAGTTTCATGGCAGAATATCTTATGTTCGCTATCGAGGTACTGTCCAAGACATTGCTGTTGACAACATAAAATATGTAAACTGTGGGTTAGAATCATTGTACAATAAAAGTGAGTTGATAATCACCATGTCTATGCAAAGCATTTTGTTTATTGTGTGATGACTCATGAAAACTAATCTAGTGCCTTTTAAAGCACTCAGCCATCTTAACTTTAATATATAATAATATATGACTGCATATAAGAATCATACATAAAAAATACCAAATATGTATTGCATTTTTTTTATTAATTACCCTAATTCATCCTTCACTTTTTAGCTTTGAACTGCACGTTTGACGAAGATGAATGTGGTTGGCATCCTGACAATAAGAATAACTTCATGACATGGAATCGCCTTAAAAAGTCACCAGCATTTTTCGGACCACAACAAGATCACACAGGAAGAAGTGGTAATTAAATTTTACCAATGCCATATGCATCCCAAGATTAGAAACATAATGAATGATTTTTTGCATATATATATATATACACTGAAGAGCCAAAAAAAACTGGTGACACCTGCCTAATATTGTGTAGGGCCCTGCGAGCACGCAGAAGTGGCGCAACACCACGTGGCATGGACTCGACTAATGTCTGAAGTAGTGCAGGAGGTAATTGAAACCATGAATCCTGCAGGGCTCTCCATAAATCCGTAGGAGTAAGAGGGGGTGGAGATCTCTTCTGAACAGCACGTTGCAAGGCATCCTAGATATGTTCAATAATGTTCATGTCTGGAGATTTTGGTGGCCAGCGGAAGTGTCTAAAGTCAGAAGAGTGTTCCTGGAGCCACTTTGTAGCAATTCTGGACGTGTGGGGTGTCGCATTGTCCTACTGAAATTGTCCAAGTCCGTCGGAATACACAATGGACATGAATGGGTGCAGGTGATCAGACAGAATGCTTACGTACCTGTCACCTGTCAGAGTCGTATCTAGACGTATAGGGGCCCATATCACGCCAACTGCACACGCCCCATACCATCACAGAGCCTCCACCAGCTTGAACAGTCCCCTGTTGACATGTAGGGTCCATGGATTCATGAGGTTGTCTCCATACCCGTACACGTCCATCAGCTCAAAGCAATTGGAACCGGGACTCGTCAGACCAGGCAACGTGTTTCCAGTCCTCAGCAGTCCAATGTCGGTGTTGTCTGGCCCAGGCGAGGCGTAAAACTTTGTGTCGTGCAGTCATCAAGGGTACACGAATGGGCCTTGTTTCGTTGAATGGTTCGCACGCTGACACTTGTTGATGGCTCAGCATTGAAATCTGCAGCAATTTGCGGAAGGGTTGCACGTCTGTCACGTTTAATGATTCTCGTCAGTCGTCCCGTTCTTGCATGATCTTTTTCCGGCCGCAGCAATGTCGTAGATTTCATTTTTTACCGGATTCCCGATATTCACGGTACACTTGTGAAATGGCCGTACATGAAAATCCAAATTTCATCGCTACCTCGGAGATGCTATGTCCCATCTCTCGTGCGCCGACTATAACACCACGTTCAAACTCACTTAAATCTCGATAACCTGCCATTGTAGCAGCAGTAACCGATCTAACAACTATGCCAGACACTTGTTGTGTTATATAGGCGTTGCCGACCGCAGCGCCGTACTCTGATTGATTTCATATCTCTTTATTTCCATACGCATGCCTGTACCAGTTTTTTTGGCTCTTCAGTTTATATATATATATGAATCAAATGATAGGCTACTTCATAAGTTTGTCACTGCTGGGCAGTAATGGTTTTTAGCCCTCAGCAATGACTTTTGAATGTTTACTTTTGGTGCCATGTGGTTCCCAAAGAATGTGCTTATGACACAAGACAATGTTTATTCCTTTACAATGATTTGTTACTTCAATGCTCACAGAAAATAAAGAAACCTCTGCAGTGCCTGGTTTTATAGCTAGTTAAGAATAATTTTTGTTCATTTCATAAAAGATCTTGTTGATATTAAAAATCATCATGTTTTTTCTTTTAGGCTATTTTTTGGCACTTGTCCCCAACTTTGCAATTCAAGGACGAAAAGCGAGCCTCATAAGTGCAATGCAGCCTCCAACCGAAGGGAGATGTTTCACATTCTGGTATCATATGTTTGGTCAAGATGTTGGAACTTTGAATTTACTGGTGCAAAGTAGCAGCGAGAACTACACTGCATGGTCAAAAACTAATTCTCAGGGAAATTCATGGAGGAAAGCAGAACGAACCATCAGAAGCAAAAGCGACTATAATGTATGTTTGAAAATATCTTCAGATCAATTCAGTTATCCAACATTTTTCTCCTCCACCCCCCTTCCAGTGCATTTAGAATTATTTATTTATTTATTTACACATCTCAACAGGCTGAGCCCAATTACAAAAATGGGAAACACACTGACATAAGAATACGAAAAATACAAGCAATGAAAAGCAAATAATAATAATAACTCATCGAATCTACACATTAGAAATAAAATCATCAACAAACATATAATACAAAACTGTATATGCACAACGGAAGCACACATTGAGAATTCAATATGAGGAAGACAAAACGTCCAAAATAAAGAATGAAAAACCAAAAATAGATGAGAAAACAATAAAATATATACAAATTCATATAGCACCTAGTAGAACATGGAATCCTTGTGAAAAATATCTGGGAATTCACCCGTATTACAATTTATGCATGCTCGCAAAATTGGTGAAGCATTTAAAATGTTCATGAGTGCACGAGGTAAATAAAAAACATTTTGGGAACTATGAACCTGTCGCTCGCGAGATGGCACAGAGATATTAATTAGGCTCGTCAGATAATAGTCATCGATTCTGCCGTGAAGGAATGATAGATCTTGCTTTGTACGTCTGCTATCGAGAGTTGTCATCTTGAAAATCCGAAGAGAGAAGATCCGAAGTAGGTGCCTCTGGGACTACACACCAAAAGTCTTCCAGAATAATGACCTCAAAAACTGTTTCTGTACACGTTCAATACGTACGCTCATCACTACAGGAATATGTCCCCATATCACTGAGCCATACTCAAATGAGGGTAAGACATGTGCGAAATACACTTGTACCATCGCTGGAACTGAAGTGAATGGCCCACAGACGACCTTACGAGAAAATCAAGTGACTTGTTGAACTTTGACAAGACACTTTCAGCGTGAACACTAAAATTCAAATCACTCTTGAAAATTACACCTAAATCCATTACCATGCTCTTTCTTTCTATAGCTGCTGTATCTATGGTGTAATAGTAAAGAAATGGATGTAATTTTCGCGTGAATGAAATGACACTGCACTTTGAAACATTCAGACTGAGATTGTTGTCACGGCACCAATCATTCAGATGCAATATGTCATTTTGAAGGACCAAGAAGTCTTCTATGGATTTAATTGATCGATGGAATTTTAGGTCATCAGTGAACATGAGGCAGCGGCTATTTTGAAGATACAACGGTAAGTCATTTACAAAGATGAGAAAAAGTAACAGACCAAGATTTGACTGACCCCTGAGGAACACCAGACGTGCTTGTATATGGTATAGATAGATGTCCTGATGGCAGCCTAACGATGTTTGCTCTGTCACTCAAATAGAAAGCGAACCAAGCTATAGATTCATTTGACAAACAAAGTTACGAGCGTAATTTCGGTAAGAATACATGATGATCTACTCGACCGGAAGCCTCTTCAAAATCTGCATATATGGTGTCTATTTGTTCCCGGTTGTCAAGAGCAACCGACGACAGATCATGGGTGAATTTCACAAGGTTGGTTACAGTTGAGTGTTTGCAAACAAAACCGTGTTGAAAGGGATTCAATGAAGGCGCGAAGTGATTATACAGTTTTTCATAAATCAATGATTCTAGAATTTTGACAAACGAACTTAGAATCAAAACTGGTCTGTAGTTAGTTACGTTGGATGGGTCACCCTTTTTATGAATGGGAACTATGCTTGCTAATTTCCCCGACGAAGGGAAGCAACCTATACTCAATGATTTATTAAATATAATAAAGTTAACGGACGTGCCAGTAATTCACCATAACCTTTGACTACGTAAGCCGGAATACCATCTGGTCCGATGGCCCTGGATGACTTGAGCTTCCTTATAGTGCATAAGACGTCAGCTTCCCTAAACTGTATATGGGCGAGAGGGAAGAGGTCAGTTTCAGCCAAAAACTGCCCTTGTGAAATCGACTGTAAAGAAATATCTCTATTCGTAAACACAGATTCAAAGTAATCCACGAAGGCATTAACAGTTTCTTGGCCAGTTGAAGAAGTAGAGCCATTAAAGTGCATTGTGCTTGGAATAATGCTACGTTTTCGTTTGGACTTTATGAATTGCCAAAACAATGAAGGATCCTGTTGAAGACCGTCTTCAATATGCTTTAAGTAGTTCCTATATGCAGTTTGAATCTTTTCCTTGCATAAGCATCTGACCAAACAGAAGTGAATCTCCACACTACCAGTATGAAGATTTTTTTTCCTAGCTTGTGATGTTTTATGGCTATGCTGTGAATGATTTCACTGTTGAATTAAACTAGTACTTAACCATACATGCATCTTGTACGCATTCCTCAGCAGAATTTACACAGACACTGCATAGAGTGACATGGCAATCTGATTTAAATGAGATTGAGACCACCTCAGATTACTAAAAATTCGATTGATCATCTAGAAAATACATGTTTATTTTATTGAGAAAAAAAATTAGGGTTTGCTGTGTTATTGACTTTGTTGGAAGTTTGAATTCCCAGTGTTTTTTGAATTTTGTTATGGTAGATGATGGCCAACCTGGCACAAAAACTTCACTACATGAAGTTTGGGGGCTTTGGTTTTATGAATGAAATACATACTTCAAAAGTATTCCATCATTATCAGCGAGGTATTTAGTACATTTGGACTTTTTTTACCCCTTTACCTGCAGGCTTTTGATAACAAATTTACACAATATGCAGTTGAAGCACCAGTAGTAAATCTAAGAAAGTGGTATCTTAAAGAAATATTGTTAACACATTTGAGGAAATAGGGGAAAAAGTTTTTCCCACTCTTCTCTATATATATATACCATACCATACAGTTTTTCACTCATCAAACTGCAGCATGGAAGAAAAGAAAAGAAAAAAACAATAGTGCAGAGGTAAAGGAAAAAAAAACAATTCTCGTTCATAGGGTTACTAGCAAAGAGTCTTGAAAGAAAGGCGAAAGAGCTTGAATGTATATGTGTGCATATATATATGATATATATATATATGTTTCTTCCATCTACTCAAGAGTGAAATATTTCTCCGACGTGCATAGAAGCTAACAATATTTATCCACGGACACCAATAATCTCTATTTGTACTGTATAGATAGAACCGCTCACAACCCGGACTGATGCAAAGCACCTTACTTCCATTGCTCTGTACTGTATAAATTCTGTACAGTAAATCTAAAATCCAAATTCAAAGATACATTTCACGATCCATGAGATACTTGTTGTTTTCGGAAAGCACTGTTATTGGTCAAAGATTTATTTTAATGAATACAGTACTCAGGGCTCCCACTTGTCTTACTTTACCTACTTTTTGGTAAACTTTGGTGGTCCTACTTTCTAGTTTTTGTCCTACTTTTCCACCAAATCCTATCAACAAACTTTGTGCAATTGATTTTAATTATAAGGAGGGAATCATCGATATATTTCCAAATATTACAAATGTTGTTTATCGCAATTAATGATTCTGCAAAGTGGAAATTATGCAGTATTTATGGTTATTTTGTGGGGGGGGGGGGGTGTATGTGGACCATTTGGTTCATTAGTTTTTCATTTCTTTGTTTTTGAGGGTTCAACAAGTAGATTAGTCATTAAAAACTTCTGTCTGGGTGGAGAAAATAATTTTTGTATTTACTGTTCGTGGTCTTAGACAGTAGCTAACATTACATTCTTCATTCAAAATTATAGTCCACATTTTGTGTATAGGTGAAACAACAGTTTGCTTAATAATCAGTTGGGTATATAGGCCTATTCTAGGTTTTGTGAATCTGATACAATCCAATACCATTCAATTGTCTTCTGTCTTTTAGGGCATGCGGAGGCATAAATAATATTTGCAATGTTTAGCAAACAGCTAGAAATGAAAGTGCTTCATTTGTCAAAAACGATTACGCTGGCATTGAACAGTAAAATATAAACAAATCACTTTAAAAAAAGGATGGACAACGAAATGAAACCATCCGGTTCACCTTGAGTTATTTACATCAGACCTTGTAATTTACACATTTTGCACTCTGCTTTTGGAAGTGGTCTTGAAAGAGTGTCATTCTTAAAAAACTTACATATTTTCATAATTTGCTATGTATATTGCCGAATGGAGTTGTGTTGTGAACCGTGGAAGACTTCCAAAAAGAATGTAATGTATATATTGTGGGAGACAGAAAGGAATTATCTGTGGTTGCTAGTACACTGTTTTGGCTAAAAAATTGTTTTTGTTGTCAAGTCATTTTTGTCATTTTGCTTTGAGTCACTCTTATAGGATACTAGAAATAGCACTATGAAAAAAAAAAATTTAATTTTTAGATTAGAAAAAGGAATTTTAGGTTTTTTTTGTAATATGGGGTTTAAACCCACATGGTGTCTAGGGGGGGGGGGGATACCCTTCCTCGTCTTACTTTTTTTTAAATTTTTTGAGTGGGAGCCCTGGGTAACGTTGAATTTTCAACTTATTTGGTAGTCAAACAAGTAGATGTATTTACATGAATGAAGTTTTTCAAAGAACAAAACTTACCCAAAGGCACTGTTAACTTTTTTTTTTTTTTGCTTCATTTCCTTCTGATGCATAAGTATTTAAAGTATAAACATTTTTAAGCATGTTATATGATGTGATGCTCGACTATTCCAGCATGCATTATGGGTATAAGAATTTAAAAAAATATTCAGATCAAAAAGGTCATGTTATCACAGGTGAAGATAGACTTGAAGGTCTGAAAGAGGAGCACGAGGAGGAGGATGATGATGTGAACACATATACATACAGGGTGATTTAAAACTAAATGTACGAACTTTTAGAGGAGGTAGAAAACACAAAAACATAACTGAATCACATAAGAATGCATGACCAGAAACCCTAACCTGATCAGCTGGAGGATAAACAAAGATGTAGAAATGACAAGCTAATAGTGGATGGAAAAAACTCTATTTAGCAATGCTTTACATGAGGACAGTATGTGTACACGTTAAGTTTCACAACAAGTGCTCAAAGTGTACACATGCTGTCCTTATGTAAAGTATCACTAAATAAAAAGTTTTTCTACCCTGGCTTGTCATTTCTGCATCTTCGTTTATCCTCCAGCTGATCAGGTTGGGGTTTCTGGTCCCACTCCTGTGATTCTGTTTTGTTTTTGTGTTTTCTACCTCCCCTAAAAGTTTGTACGTTGAGTTTTGAATCATCCGGTACATGTAAGATCACCTGTACACATATTTGGTGCTGTGCTGGGAGGAGGCAATGTCCCATGCCCCCGCTTTTGTATCTCTGCCCATGCATATTACATGCATTCATATATTTCATGCTTTATCATAAAGTTTATTTGTAGTAGCTTGTCGGAAATTGAATTATCATTAAATTTTATACAGTATTATTGTTTAGAATGGATTTTATGCTATTGAAGTTCAGCTAATTTTTTTTTTTTGTTTAGATAATTATCGAAGGTGTGATAGGCAAATTTTACCGTCCAATCTTGGCTATTGATGATATAATGGTTTATGAAGATGAATGCCCTCAACCAGGTTAGTGAAATGCAATTTCCCAATTCCTTTGTTAACTATAATAAAATAGTACTCTGCTACAGGTTGTCGTACTTAGCACATATGAAGACATTTGGTAGTGCTCATTATTTTTTTTTTCATATCATGGTATGCTATTTCTTGACCATAGGACAAATATTATTAAAGTTTGCTCAATAAATATTTGTTAATTTTCCAGTTGCATGTGATTTTGAATCAGACTTCTGTGAATGGGGAGCAGATGGATGGACTATTCAGGAGGGAAAAGGAAAAAAACCAACATCAGATCATTCTACTGGCACACAGAGTGGTAAATATATGTCTAAAATCATGCTTTATAGCTGGAAATCTGTGTCTTGCACATAATATTTGTGTGAATTATGGGTGCTTCATTTGAACATTATCATCACAAAACTATTAACTATAATAACATCGCGTAAAAAAAAGCATAAGAAGAAGAGGGGAAAAAAAGAGTAGGAAATGCCTCTGAAAAATATGAAATTTTCAGATGAAATAATGTCATGAATCTATACTGTTTTATGGATACTAGTCTTTAAGGGTATAGAGCAGCAGTTCTAAACCTTTTTTGACTTGCCTTTTTGGTGTATAATTTCTATGGCGGAGCCCTTTTTGGTGTATAATTTCTATGGCGGATCCCCATAGGCCTGTTTTTTATTTATTCATCAAAGTTACTGATTTATTTTCATTATTCAAAAATATTTATAATTATTTTTTTCCAATTTATTGGGTTTTTTAAAATTTTCTTCGAGTCACCACAGAGCACCAGTTGAGAACCGTTGGTATAGAGAAATGAAAATCTGGAATGAAAAAAACAAATCATGAACCACTTTTGTTTACATGAAATTACGAAATAAATGCCAACTAGGATTTGCGAGAGCAAAAAAGAAGTAAATGTAAAAAGTGAATTTGAATCTGTTCCCACCCTCCAGGGAATTAATTGGAAGAAAAGAGTATAAGCAAATCTTGAATAACGATTAAGGCCTTATTTTGAAAATGATACTTTTTCTTTGGCTTTCCGTCCCTGAATGCATAATCAAAATTAAGTCCAGTCAGAACACATTATTCTACCAAATTTATACACACATCAGAACAATTTTTCGTGGTTGGTTAATGGTTTGAAATACCTGTCTAGATAAAATGCAGCTTACACTATATGAGCAGTATGATATATTGTGATATGAACATATTTCTTCACTTATTTATTAAACGATTGAGCTTATTTGTGTCTGTGGATGATATAATGATCTCGTTTTTTTTTCAAAAACTAAGGAAAATATGCTGTTTTGTCTGAAGAGAGTGGTAAGCTTGTAAGCCCTACATACAACTTCTCAAGAAATGGACACTGCTTGAAGTTTTGGTACTTCATTGAAGGTGATCGTAGCACGAAACTTTCAGTCATCAAATCAAAAGAATCTGCTGATGAATCAAAAATACAACCTACCTGGTCAGATTATGGTCAACCTAATAAAACAGGGGAATGGTACAATGCTATGGCTAATATCGATGATCTGGATATTGGACCTTATATTGTAAGTTATATAAAATGGAAAATTAAGAATTAGTCAGCCAGTTTGATCTGTTAAAAAACAAATGATGAACATTATTATATGAACATCATTTTACGCATTCGTAGACTTATCAGAGAAAGCCTGTCAAAACTAATTTTCAACAACTAGTTATTATATTTAGTCATCATAGTTGGATTTTTCTTGCTTTTCTGCTTGTCCATTATGTTGTGGGTTAATTCAAGGTGCAGTTTTCATCTTACTTAAATCTGGAATACAGGCATTGCTGTTTTCATGCTTTATTCTTTCACATGCAAACAATTTCTATGTTTCTAAATTTTATCACTTCCCTTGAAAATATGGGGGAATAAGTCTTTATAATTGGCTGGACTTGAATCTTTTCATGCGGAAGCCTTGTAAGTTTTAAGTACAAAGGTGTTTGTGACATTCATGCTATGACACAGATTTTAATCCATATCATGTGGATCCATAACGTGTGTGTTGTGTGTGTGAGAAGTGCTGTCATCTGGTTTTTTGGATTCAGAAACAACAAATTGGCAGATTATTGTCTGTACATATAATGCAGAAATTTTAAATGTTATTGGCTTCATGTCTTTCATAGAGAGGTTATTTTGAATGAGAGATGGGCTCGCATTAAAATACAGTCAAACCTCTCTATCTTGAAACTGATGGGACCGGAAAAAATTTTGAGAGTTTTTAGAAACAGAGTTTTTTTTTTGAGTGAGAAAGGAAAAACACGCCAAAACTGACAAAAAACTTGATTGATAAAAACTAAAAAAATACGGTACTATATAATTACTATGTACTAATAAAGTTATTGGTCAAGTTACACAATCAATGTTGAATCACACTATGCAAATACACTAATATATGTTTGATTTTTTTTCTTTTTTGTACAATTCAAATTTTATTTACATACTTTATTTAAAATAATCCGTAAGCTTGAATTGATACGTATTTTTTGCTCTTTAAACTTGGAGCCTGCACAAATTCATCTATACTAGCAAAAACTGCAAATATTTCGAGCCATATCATCTCAGTTTGCTCCAGAAAATGATGCAGCATTTTTCACACTGCTACTTTTTTAACTCCTCTGGAGCATTTTTTGCTGTATTTTCGTCACCTGAGTCGTCCATAAATTCAGCAATAATTTTAGTGTTATTCAAGGTGCTGAAAGTTTGTCGCAAACACTGTTTATTTCTACAAAATTGGAAACTGAAATTTCTAGCTTCAAGTGTTTTTAGTAATACCCTAATGTTCTGAAATTTCATCTTCAGCATTGTTCTGAGAACCACTGAAATTCGAATGAACTACCAGATCTGATCCTTTATCACTAAGATGACTGATTCCAAATCCACAGCTTTTTTGAAGCAATTTTAAATTGTCTGTTGGCTGACTTTTCGCCATGCTGAAAAAGCCATCCACATGGCATTCACCCCCCCCCCCCCATCAATCATAGTTTCCGTCTATGATTGACAAGATCCATCAAACACAATGGGGTGTACAAAACAAATAATCCTTTCTTATTAGTTTCTTTTACTTCTGGGGGAAAAGCCAGATTTCACTCAAAAGAAAAGGAATTCACATGTTTTCTCTTTACTGTCATTGGGCTTGGACTTCGAGATAGAGAATTTTTCACAAATTTCTTTGAGACAGAAAGGTGACAATGCATTGATTTAGGATTGTAAATGCAAGGATTATTTTATTTTTCGAGGTATAGAGTTTTTGAGAAAGAGAGGTTTGACTGTATCAGAAATACTCATATGGGATTGAGAAGTCCTGCCATCTGTCTTTCATGGTGGAAGTGAAAGTGGCAGGCACCTGAGTTTTCTTGCTTATTTAAGAATCGTGTTGAAGATCTGCCTGCTCTCTGTGGTGAGAATTTTTTAACTGGGTGACTAGCTTTCATTCTCACCTCAGAGTTTTAAAACCACAGGAAACCAATATCAGCCAACTGCATCTGTGCTGGCTGCTGGTTCTCATGATATGAGTGATCACTTAGCTACAAGATGGTAGATCAGATATAAAAATTTGTTGTTATGGAAAAAAAATGGAATATTTTTTAGCATAAGAAAAGTTTTTACAGGATGGATCAATTAATTATTATTATCATTTATGTATAAAATTTTGGTGTAATTTGGTTGCAGAATTCAGGATACAATATGTGCACATGTATGCTCATGTTGAGTTAGAACTTGATTGAAGGAAGAATTATAAATATAATTTATTTACAGATTCGTTTCATTGGCTCCAAGTCTGGATCATCTGCAATAGTTGCTCTGGACGATGTCAGACTTGCAGATGGTGCATGTCCTCCATATGGCAGCTGCACTTTTGAAGAAGATTTCTGCACATGGAGGAATGAGATAAGACCATTCTCAAAACTTGTCTGGTTGAGAAATTCTGGTAAAACACCTAGCAAAGGTTCAGGTCCTGAAATCGATCACACCACTGGAACTCCAGAAGGTTTGTTTTATCTGCTATTTGAATATAAATGTTATATCTATAGTTATTATTAAATTATGTCCGAAATTCTATACGATAGCAATTTGAGTTTTTTTTTCTTATCTTCTCTTTTCAAAAGGTTTTTACATATACCTGGATTCAAACTTTGGATACTCTGGTCAGACAGCCATATTAGAAAGTGAAAACCTCCATTACAGCCCCAGTGCATGTTTCAAATTCTGGTATCACATGACAGGAAGAGGTAGGTTATGATGCCATGATTTATTTTTCAGTTTTTTTCTAAATTATAAGTAAAACATAATATATGTATATTTTCAAGATTTGAATGTGATGTGTTAGGTTTTTATTTTAGATATATAGTGAAACCTGTTAGAGACGGACATTATGAAACAAAAACCTGTCTTGAATGGAATCGAAAGATAGTCCCGTCTATGTTTAATACTTGGATGTGTGCCTTTATATAACAGAAAATTATTTTGGTCTCTTGACGCTTCGTTTCATACAGGTTCAACTGTATTATGGTTTGATCTGGTGGGGGAAGAGAGAGGGAGTTATGAAATTTATAATCATTCTATCTTTGTATAGCATTTCAGGGATATTGTGTTGCATTTTTTATATTTGTTTCCATCCAACTAATGAATTGATTTCCTGTAATTTTTTGTTGATCTGTGTAGAACCTGTGTTTTTTTTATTTTTTTTTAATTTCAATGAACATGAAATTTTAAATGCCCCTTTTTCAAAATGAACTCTCATTTTCTTCCGGAATTCATCAGGTGTTGGATCATTGGCTGTTCAGTTGCTTCAACAGAATGATACATACACAAAAATCGTTCAGTTATCTGGAATATCCGGAGATCAAGGCAAGGATTGGAAACTGTACAAATACTTCATGTCTAAGCTTCCAGACACATTCAGGGTGAGTTTTCATACACTTAAAATTCATTTGTGGAACCCTCAGCTATTATAGACCAATCATAAGATTTCTCGCAATTTCCTCACTATAATCCATCACTCCTTTTATCAACACATACAGTTTTCATTAATTTAATAGAAAAAAGGCATCTTATAATTTGCAACAGAGCATATTATCTACATGTGCAGATTTCTGCTAGCTATTAGTATCACCAATAATGAAATCTTAAATGAACGAGTGACATTGTTGGCCACAATTTTTATTATAAATGTTAATCTACTTGCATATATCTATACACTATCTGCTATTTCTATGTAAATTCAAAGACAGGAAAGCAAAAATTTCAATGCAATCTTGATTATATTGTATATGACTTATCGTGTTGTGCATAATTACACAGATGGAATATGCTGAGCAAATCAAAACTTTTAGGAAATCAAAGAATAGGAAAGAAATCTAGGAAAAAATTTCACTTTATAGATCTTATGAATATAACAGTTGAAGAAAAATATTGAAAATTTTGAGTGAATCAAAACAAATTTTGCAAAATTTCTGAGTATAAAACGGGTTTTATTTTGCATCCTTGTAAATTGAATTTTGATGAAAAATCTAGGTGTTGTCACTAGAAAATCTGAAGAGTTGAAATATAATTTTGCCAGTTGTAGAAATTTATCTGTAAAGTTTTTATATTTCAGATTCGTCTGACTGGAACTCTGGGTAATTATTTTGGTGGTGACATTGCTGTTGATGACATCGTGATACAATCTAATACTTGTGAAGAACCCACTACCACGACCGTTGGTCCCACTATTGCTCGTGAGTAATATATTTTATGAGAATAATAACATGTATTTTATGCTGCTAAAAATAATTGCATGTAATGTTGTTTTTTATATAACTGGTGAAATAATGCATTTGAAATTTGATTATAGCTTCATCTGAATGGGACTGTAGTTTTGAAAGTGGAATTTTCTGCAATTGGCAAAATGGATATGCATGGGTTGTGCAAGATGGAAGGCGGGCTTTATACAACAATATGGGTCCTGTTAGAGATCATACCCTTGGGTCTGCCATTGGTAATTATAATTCTATACAATTTATGTTCTTGTTTTAATATAATACTTTTAAATTTCGTTCTAAGAAGTTTTGACTTTCGAATCATCTTCAATATCATGCTGATACAATAAAGTAACATCATGGGAAATTCAGCATTTTATTAATGTAATTACGGTACAAGTTTAACTACCTTAGAAATATGTTGACTCTTGAAGCATTTTTTTTTTTGGGTATTAAAGTGAAATTAAATTTATTCACTCATCACACAACATATTCTTGTAGAGCTTTGCATCATTTGATGAGCTAGGGTAGCACAAAATACTTTTGCCATATAAATCAAAATATTTGCCCAGCTCACTATGCTACAGTGCTCTGTATTTAAACTTGTATAATAGTTCAAATTCTATTTCATAGATGCTGTTCATATTTATTTGAGATAAAGTACAGTCGGACCACAATATAACAAACTCTGATTCAATGATTTCCTCGATTTAAAGATTTTTTTCGGAAATTCTGATGAAAATATAGGTCAACCCCCGCCCCTTCATTTAATGAATAAAAATCCTGGATATAAAATTTTTTCCAACTATCATCAATTTTATTTTTAATTTCTCATCACCCTAAACCACAATACAAAGGTTTGACTTTTCAAAATTTGACCCTCAGTTCTTCTTTAGAAATAAACAAGAACATGGGAGTAGGAATCTCTGTTATTTTTTTGAGTAAAGGAGACAATAAAGCCATTTACAGTATTTGTGGGAACATTTCAGTGGCCAATTGGTGTACACCAATACTGTAAAACATTGTGCTGTTCCCATGTTTAGATTTCAGCAAAGAAATAGAGTGAGTTTGTGCTCTGTCTTGAAAAGCAAAGAATGGTGGATCATCTGAAGAGGAAATGTTTTTCGACAGCTCAAGCATTAGTGAAAAAATTATAATTACATTATTAAAAATTATAATTTTGAAAATTTGACCCTGATTTCATAAATAAAATTGTTGGTTTCTTCCAATTCATTAAATCGGTGTTAGACTCTATATTTCCAGCAATCTCTGTGCATCTACCCTACTTGACAGATGATTGCGTCTTTGTGAGGACAAGTGACAAATTGTTTTTGAAAATTGTTTTCTATTTGTCTCGAGTTTAATCTTCTATGTTTAGTTAATTGATTTTGAGTCAATGTTTGAATTAAAGTAAATTGCAGAACAACACAATGCCTCACAAGTTTTTCATTGTGTATGTTCAATTTGATTTTATATATTTTTTTATATATATTTTTAGGCTGTGTTTTGATGCCACAACGAAACAACTTGAAAAAAAAAAAATCTTCTATCTATATTCTTTTGCTGTGTTTAGTACCCATTTTGACGATGAGAAGATATAGCTTTTCATCCAAAAGAATGTTTTGAAGTTTACAGGCTCTAAATAAACATACTGAAGCACCAAAAATGCTAAGAATGTACATTCATTGATATTCATGCGAAGATTCAGAACGGAATTTCTTTTGGTTCATTTTATATATGTAGGGAGCACACAGGCTATGTCTGTCAGGTCAAATTCCCATCATCTATTTCTCCAAAAAACATTTTCTGACAAATGCACTGCAAGTTAAGATTTCTATAAATTGAGTGAATAAACCTCAGAGTTTAGTTTTGACGTATGCAAGTATGGCAGATGCTCTGAAATCGGGCCATGTGTTAGTCCCACCCATCCAGTAATCCACCGTTTTTAAGTGGGTTTTTTTCGAGTACAGAAGAGGAAAACACATCCCTGGATATTTAGCATATTAATTATATACATTATCATTATATCCAAAATATATTCTTAACCATCCACAACTTTGATGTGTCTTTCTCTGACTAGGCAAATATGCATATTTCCATCCCTTGAACAACAGTGGACATGATATTACCAGCACAGTGATTGACAAAGAATATGGAGAGTTCTGCTTTCAATTTTGGTATTTTATGAGAAGTTTGAAGCCAATATCTCTTTCGATTTTCAGTAATGAAGGTAAAATAATCTTTTGTTATGATTTTTTTTTTGTATTTCTACATTTTCATTCAGATGTGCCAGCATTTGTGTGCCTGATACGTCACTGTACATTCAGTGCCTTCTTACTAATCCCCCCCCCCATAATGTGATAATCCCATAACATGGTATGTTTAATAATTACAGAAATAATATGTTAAAACATTATATATTCAATAATATGTTAAACACAGATTTTTCTCTTGTTCAAGAAACTTTTTACTATCTTAATTCAAGAGTTTTCTGCATCATCAGTTTAATATAAATTGTGTGTGGCTTGTGAGGTTTGTAAAATACTGAATGAATTGGAGTAAATATAATCCTTGTGCTCTTGTGAGTTGGGAAACAAATTATAAAATTATTGAAAACATGATTAAAATTTATAAACTTATATGAAATTAATTAATCAAAAATGCTAAATCATCAACAACCATATGCATTGATGTGGGAAATAAAGGGAAAAATCAGTTATAATAATTTATTAAAAATTCAAATTTTATAATCACTGCCATATATTAGAGAAATTTGTGCATTATGCAATATTATCACAAACTTAAAAAAAGTAAACAAATCTAGTATAAAACAAGTTGTTGAACATAGTCTGACAAACCGACGCCTAGGTAAACACCATTATATAAACATGTGGCAACTTTCTACCAGCCTTTGTATATGAAGTACCTGATCTGAGCTATAGTTGAGTAAGAGAAAGCAGGGGGGGGGGGGGGAATGAATTTAATTGAAGATCTGGGGAAACTTGGACTTTTTCTGATACTGAGGCCCAAATCATAAATTTTTAGAAAACATGATAAATGCAAATTCTGGTTTCCTTACCGTTAATCAATATTGATACACTGTTACAGGTTTCCCTGGCTTTATGTAATTAATTTTGTTGCAATTCTTTAATAATGAACCACATAAAAACCAAAAGTATCTTATTTTGACAAATTAACAAGCTGATTCCTCTTGTTATCCAACCAGTTTCCATAAATAATTTTGAAATTCAATACGATTCTTCAGTAAAATTCCTGGGTGTGGTTTTCAATTCTCATTTAAAATAGGATGACCATATACATACCACCTGTATTAAACTTAGATAGGCAACGGGTGTCATTGCCAAGTTATCTGCTATCATTCCGTTAAAAATTAAAATTTTACTGTACAACACTCATACTTCCTACACTCACTTACTGTCACTTGATTTGGGGTCGTACATCGTCCAAAAAGCTGAATAATCTAGCCACCATCCAGAGATGCTTCCTGAGAACAATTTCTTATCATTCCCCCTCCTATACTACTAAGATCCTTCCTGTTCATATACTCTACGATTACCTTGTTTCAATTTTTACGTTCAAGACAATTAAACTACATATTTTCTCAGATATTATACAACTAACTTCAATTAACTTTGAATACAATACTCGTAGTCATAATGTTCTTTACCCCGCTGCGGCTTGCACTAATATGCTTTTCAACAATATAAATACTACAGGCCCACGATGCTGGAATGCCAACCCTTCTAATCGGCCACGGAGCTCATCAGGGCGTTTCTATGCTCTTTTCTTCGTTGTTCGACTGTACATGTTCAGTTTTTTTTTTCTGTTGTATTGTTCAATGTTCTCACCTGTATCAACAATCATACATGTTCTATAATGCACTGTAATATTTTCATGTACGGAAAAATGGATTGAAATTAATTGGTTTAGTAGTCACATAAGATAAAATTGCGTAAAGTGAGTTGAATTTAACATAGGAAGGATAGGGGTTGGTTTTCTTCAGAAGGATAAAAAAATGAACCCAACAGCAAAGGAACTTTTTTTAATGAATTACTTATTCAGCTCATGTTAATAAGACACTTGCCTGAAGTACCAAAGGATGTTTAGAGGTGTCGTGAGTTCGATACCTGGTTCGTCCTTGTCAGAAAACTTTCCTGACGCATGGGTATAACAGAAATGGTGGCATGTCCTCAGAAAAAATTGCTACAGCAGGGAGTCCTCCATCGAGGGTCCAATCGCGCATCCATGCGCTTAACCAAAACCCGTATCAACTCCCATTGCCAACAGAAGGCCTCGATAAAGAATTGCGCCATCTATCGTCTATAGTTCGTAACAATATGTATAGATTTTTTTTTCCAAATACAACTAAGCATATATTCTGTAATATTTTTGTTCTTAAATAGCTTTTTTTGTATTTCTCTTTAACATAACTGTGGTTATTTGTTATTGTAGGTGAACAACAAAATGGCCCTCTCTGGCTTAAAAAAGACAGCGCTACAGCTAATTGGAAGAAGGGATCTTACCACTTCCAGAAATATGACACAATGAACATTGTAATTCGACCAATTAAACAAAATCTCGAAGATGGTGACATTGCTCTGGATGACTTTATCATACGCAAAGGAGCTTGTCCTGTTGAGAGTAAGTATTTTACATTTCATCAAATCTACAATTTTAGATCGATCGTTGCCAAATTTTGCATATATACCAAATGGGACCCGACTTAAACGATAGGCTACTTTAAAAGTTTGTCAGACCTGGGCAAATGCCCCAAATGGGCAAAAACTGTCGAGCAACAATGGTTTTTGGGCCTCGACAATCACTTTCGGAACGTTTACTTTGGTTACTGTGGTTCCCTAGAAATGCGTTTCAGACGTGTATATTAGGGTGGGTCGAAAAAAATGAAATTTTTATTTTCAAATCGCTATAGTGCGGAAAACTTGCCTCCTTTAATAAGAAGAAAAACGACGTAAAAAATTTTAAAATCGGTTGATACTTCCAGTCGCGCATTGAACTTGAATTTTATGGAAATTGACGAAATCGAACATTTTTCTTAAATTTTTTAATATTAGATAAAATTTATGATCGATACGCGCAAAAGTTTGTTACACTTGTTTTATGGTTCAATGAAGTAAAATAAATTAAAACATCATTAATATTTCAATGTTTATTGGTTGCGCAGCGTGTTCGAAAAACAGGAATTTACCAAATTTTTGCAAGTTTCATTGTGCAGCTTTTCGTCCGTTTTGTCAGAATAAAACGACCCCGGAATTCATCACTAGGAGGTGGCTGCACATCGAGTTCCACTCACACGCAACCCAATCAACCATCCAAACTAGACATGTGCGTGTGTCATTCACACTATATTTGAAAAATAGTTACTACAATTGACTAGAATTCTGTGGTTTATAGTTTCTTCTACTGTTTCTTTTCCAAGTGTAGAGGTTTGAAGTCTGACTTTTGGAAGAAATCAAGCATGACTGATTTTGATAATAGCATAGATTGATGTAACTATCTCTATCTCCATGTCACATCCTTTAGTTGAGGCCTCGGTAACAATTTAGGCATATCCCTCAACTGTCTGAGTCTGATTGGATCATGTGGAAAGACCACTACAGTGAATCTACTTCATTTCAACGAAATTCCTCTCCATCATATTTTTCCGCATATAGATGGTGCAATGAATCAATGAACGTCAGGACTCTGCCATCGGACTTATCCCGTTGCTGAGATCTCTTCCAGCCCAGCTTCGTTACGGAGTCTGGAACAAAGTATGTGCACCTAACAATCTGAGCCGTATTTAGTGTTGTGCGGGAATGTTTAGTGCTATCATCTAAATTTGAAATTGTGTGAGTGAAGTGAAATGATTGAATATTTGTACCGTTGTAGGCCTGTTGCTCTCTATGGCAAGATTTTTTAACGGGAATTGGCTCGCATTCGCGCCTCGAAGTCGGGAACTACAGATATAGATGGTGCATTTACAGGGCCAAAATCTTTTTCTGGGCCTATTTGATAACAGCTTACTGGATGTGAAAGCTCTCTGTGTTGGAGTATGAATCTACAGATTGTTGGTTTCTAGAAGTAGAAAGAAAGATGCTGAGAAAAGACCAGTAGTACTGTATTTATTAGGCATATCCAAAACAATAAAGCCAGGAAATTTTCCAGGGAATTCGTCAATTCGAGGTCCTGCTCGTCGTCTGTCACATTCTATATGACTAAATGCTGCCAATAGAGTGCGAACTCTTGCGAACTTTTGCGAACCAGAAGTTCTCTTCATCTTCAAATCGTACGTGCCTGTGTGGTTCCACCTCAAAAAGAAGAAGTATTTCAATGACGCGCTGAACATGTTTTTTCAGCAGTTCAAAAATTGTGGTATTTATTTAATGAGAGAGACTTACTTAAAGTTGTTAATCCAATAGTTGAACCCAATACGGTCTTTGGACACCCTGAAAATTTACTGTTGGCTATGATTGTTGATGACATTCGAGAGAACTTGTATATAGAAGAACTTTAACCCTTTTTATACCCAGACGGTACTTTAAAGTACCAGGGTAAATAAATTTGTTTCGAACTAACTAATTGTTTCGAAAACATTGTTTTTGTTTTTTGTTTCCTCTTTAATTAGAACTAAAATGACCTACCAAATAATTTGGTAGGTTAACTATTTGCTATTGCTATCACATTTATGCTTTTATTTTAATTTATTATAATTTTTCTTTTATTCTACTTTTCTCAATGTCGGATATAAAGGGTTAAAGTAAGACAATCCGCCTCTAAAGGAAAAACCATTAGACACTTCGTGCTACGTAAGAAAAACTTTAAAGTTACCGAATACACTGGAATTATTAACCGGAATACTTGCCTCTTGTATCCTTCCCCCAATGCTATGGGAAGTATGTGATGATATTATATCAATCATCAATTCCAACACTAACCACATCAGAGACATCGAAAGGTTTATCCGACGGACTCAGAACAGTCCAGAGATGTATCAAACTTGGCCTGAACTAAAGTGTATAGACATGAGAAGCTTAAATGTACATCAGATCTACGCTATTATCAAGATCAGTTATGGCTGATTTCTCCGAAAAGTCATATTTTGAACGTGTTAATTTTGATGACTAGTTTTGATATATAATGTAAATCATACTCACACTCCTATTTTGGATGGTTGATTGGGTTGCGTGTGGGTGGAACTGGGTCGTTTTGTTTTAAAAAAAACGTCTCTGTATTGTGTCTTTTAATATTCAACTGCATAAATTCATGTGGGTTAGGATATTTTAAAATGAATTATGGGCTCGTAAAAAGTACATCAAAAAATTCTACAGCTTTAATTAAGCATTTTTGGAAGCTGAAACAGGCAGAAATAGATAACTTGAAGTTCAGGAGGGGGATCGAAATACTTAGCGCCCCTTAAAAAGGGGGGGGGAAAAATTCATTTATACGTTTCTTTAAATCTAGATTTGTTTATTTCATGAGTCATACAGGAAGTCGCCATATTGGTTAATGTTTGTAACACAGTTTGTATGTCCTACAAAGAGGGAGGTATCACGTGATCCGAAAAGCCTCATTAAAGAAAACCCGGGCAGTTCCGGGTATTATAGCTAGTAGAGCAATAAAAATGAAATGGATATTAGATTCTCTAAATAGATAACACATTCTATTTTTAATTTTTATCAATGATCTACTTAACTTCATTAACTGCCGTGACTCTTTGCTGATGATTTCATCATTTACCAAACAATTTCTAATACATCTGACCAAGAATCGCTTCAACACAACCTTAACATTATTTCCGAATGGTGCTCAACCTGGGAATTGCCCCTCAACTCCTCAAAAACAGTTTTTATGAAACTTACATGAAATGAAGAAATCCCTTCAGTTTCCCTTATTCAATCAACAATTCCTTTATCTCTGAGGTTTCCCATTATAAATACCTGAGCATTATGTATGCTGCGTATAATATTTTATCATGTGTATATATTGTTTGTAATTTGTGTTAATTGCATTTTTAATTGGGTTGCTGTATTTTTGAAACATATGACAACCATATTTTTATGGGCATCTTTTTATCAGCCACCTCGTTGGGCATTTTGCCTGTTGTGGCGTTGTATTTGTATTTGTATTTGTATTATAATCTCTACCAATCTCTGCTGGAATGTTAACATTGATTATATTTCTCGTAAATATCTCCAAAAACTTTTTTTCTTCGTCGTAAAATGAAAAACTCCACCCATCATGTCCATCACCTGTGCTTCCAGAATTATATCTTCTCTGTTCTCTTCTATGCCTGTGAAACTTAGGACCTCCATACCCAAACTAACATAGACAAATTAGAATCTATCCAAAATAAGTCCACACGCTTCATTTTTGACTGCTGGTCTTCATCTGTCCCCATTTCGGAGCTCAAGCGCCAACTCAATATCCAACTGCTTACCTCTCTTAGACTTCTCTCTCAACTAACTTTTCTTTTCAAAATCCTTAATGGGTTTTTGCGAAAATTCCAACATTTTAATTAAACCCTCACATTTTTCTGTAAGACTCAACCATTCCCAAAATTTACAGCCTATCTTTGCTTCTTCAGATTGTCATAAATTTAGTTTCTTCCCAAGAACTATTACTGACTGAAACAACCTCCCACCAAATATTACAGATTGTGCTACAATTTCCAAATTTTCCTGTAACATAAATCATCATTTTTGTTATACTGAACCACCGAATCCTCTTGTATAGGCCTCGGCTAAGCAACATACAATAAATAAATAAATAAATATACAGTCAAATCCCATTATAATGAACTCTAAGAAACCAGAGAAATCACTTTGTTATAACGAAATTCAGTTATAAAGGAATCCCAGGTTTTTTGCATTGTTCCTATGTAAACTTATCTGGAGGATTAGAAAAGTTTTTGTTAAAACGAGATTTTTGCTATAACAGTATTCATTAAAACTGGATTTGACTGTATATATATGTTCGTCAGAACTAACTCTAGCTAAGAATTTTTTAAGAAATTTACCAATCACACCAAAGTTATTTGATGCTTGGTTTCTGCAATCACTTCATATTTTCTTATTGTATCTGTTTCTCATCCATGTAGAAAATCAGCCTTGTGACTTTGAAGCTGCCGATATTTGTGCTTTCAAACTTAACTCACCAGATGGAATAACTTGGAAAAGAACTCAGGCTTCAGAAACACGAATAGGTCCATGGCGGGATAAATCATATGGAACAGGAATGGGTACATGCATATTCTTTTTTTTTGTTGGATCTACAAATTTTTGAAATTACATATCTTTAAAAAACATGCAAGTTTAATTTTTTTTTTAATGACAGATGCATTTAATAGTGCCAAATTTCTGTGTAATGTAGTTGCTTATTTCAATCAAAATATTTGTTTTGCAGAAAATTTATTATTAAGAAATAATTTTCAATGCCGAAGACCATGCATGTTTTTAAATGGAACTTTCTGTTGAAATCAATGATTGGGTGTAGCAATGCTTCCCAAAGAATATACCATGAGATCATTAGATGTTTTGCTAGCCGCTGTGGTGGTCGAGTGGTCATAGTGACGGACTCGCATCGCGGGGACCCGGGTTCGAGCCCCACCGTCACCACAGTGGTGGTCGGCTGAAGTTGGTTTTCTGTGGTTCCCAACTTCGAGGCGCGAATGCGAGCCGATCTCCCCGTTAAAAAGTCTCGCCACAGAGAGCAACAGTCCTGCAAACAGTACAAATATTCAGTCACTACACATCACTCACTTCACTTCTTAGATATAGATGGCAGCACTGAAAAATCATACACAACACTAGATACGTACTCAGACTGTTAGGTACACGCACTTACACTTCCGGCACAACTCACTAGGTAGTAAATTGCCTATGGCGATAGACCTGAGTTGTGCTCGGTTAAAAAGAAAAAAAAGATGTTTTGCTAGAGATATTTCAAAGTTAAAATTATATTAAATGTTGAAATTGTGTGGATTATATTCTTATCAGTGTGTCATGGCACTCTAGGGGTGCAGTAGAAGTGCCTTGACTTTGGGCAGGGGTGTACCAGACTTTTGAAATTCCTAAAGTGCCAGAAATGCATGATCGTTAAACACACATTAAGAATGTATACCATGAAACCTTGCTACAACAATACTTGATATAGCAATAGATCCCTCTACAACGATATTTTTTCATGGTCTGCAAAGTATCATTATATTGAGGTTTCACTATATTTAAATACACGTACAATGGATCATATGTAGGTAATTGCATGACAGACACAAATTAAATAGTGTTTTTATATATATTGTGAAAATCATTTTTTTAACTCTTCAGGTCATTACATGATGGTCAGGCCTTCAGCCAATGCTCGTGTTCCTGGTGACAATGCTGCTTGGCTTATCATACCAAACCTTCCCAGCACTGGTTATCAGCTGAGTTGTGTGAAATTTTGGTACCAGATGACTGGAGATCATGTAAGATTACTTAAAATTTACAAGCGAACACCTGACGGAGAGTTACCCAAATATGCTCAGTGGCAACTATCAACAAAACATGCCAGTGGGAGGTGGAGACTCGGCATGAGCACCGTTTATGCATCATTTGTTCATGATGTAAGTTTTACTTTCTATTTGATCTTTATACTTTGCTGTCTAAATCACCGAGATGAATATGCAGTTGGACCCACTTATAATGAAATCAGAAAAAGCAGCAAAACCATTTGTTATACGCGAACTTTGTTATATCCATACAGGCTTGAAAAAATGATGCATTTAGACAAAATAAAAATTTTACATGCGCGATATGCATTTTTCAGTAATCTGAGCATTTTTAAAACAAATAAATTAAAATAATATATTTTTAATAAAGATTAAAAATTTAATTAAAATCTCACGTAATCAAACAATCATCAACAAAAATATGTGTCAATCATTGTTTTTCCCTCTTGATATTTTTGTTGATGTTTATCGTGTGAATAATTTTGACAAATAAGCGTGCAAAATATAATGTTATAAAAATTGAAAAAATAACAAACTTTAAATAATTCTGAATTTTTCTTTTTGAAATCTCACTTTCTTTTTCCATTTTTGGCTTTCAACTACTATATAATTGCAATTTTTGAATGTAATGTGTAGTGCTTTGCACCAATGTACGGATTTAGCTTGAAAATGGCAAATGTGGACTAAATTTAGTTACTGCCACTTTCAGCAGTGGTTTGGCAGTTAGATTATTAGGAATAAATAACCACAATTCTTTCTTTCTCATGGTGCTCTCTGCAAACAAAATAAGATTCAACAGAGAAAAGTAGAAGAAAAAAAGCAGCACAATAGGATTTTACAGCATCCAAAACAGCCCTACTAAAATGTCTTCCAAGAAAAGAAAGGGGACATTATCAGTTACGGAAAGTAAATTTACCAATAAGAAGATTTGGCTAAAATTATTAAGAAATTCGTGACAATTTCATGTTTGGAAATTGGTCGAAAATTTGTTATACTTTGCTGAAATTGGTTTTCATTATAAGCAACCAAAATAGCATAGATAAGCAATACGAAATTCACGGGACATGGAAAAACTTCTTTACATGTAAAAATTTGTAATATCCGTGTTCTTTATAAATGAATTTGACTGTATATAGCTTTGAATATTTCAGATAAATTTAAATGTATCAATGATTCTTATTTAAATATCTGAGAAATCATGAAAATGTAAGTTTAATCGAGAAAGAATGTCCATAAATAGAATTGATATATGCCTATCTGATGAATCTAATGCTTGGAGTACAATTCTGCTATTAATTTTGTTACCTAATTGGAAAATCCACCTAGTTGTAATACGGTTAACTCACCAACCTTTGCTTCAGTAGGCCTGAGTTTGAATTCGATACACTTACGCATCCATGCCCTTGCTAGAATTTAAACCAGAGACTGGTGCTCTAAATCATTCACTGCCACACTCTGATAGCCTAATGCAGCGGTTCTCAACCTTTTTTGACTCGCGGAGCCCTATCCAGTATATAATGTCTATGGCGGAGCCCTGTTTGACTCAAGGAGCCCTTTTTTGTACATAATTTTTGAGGCAGAACCTTGTAGTCCTCTTTTATTTATTTATCTATCAAATTTACTGATTTGTATTATTTTTCTCGAGTCGCCGCAGAGTCCCTGGGAGGTCCACGGGGAGCACTGGTTGAGAACCCCTGGCTAATGTATAGAACCACTAAGAAATGTTTACATTTTGTGAATTTGCAGATTGTATTTATGGCTGTATTATCCAGAGGAGATAATGGTTTCATAGCACTGGATGATGTACAAGTTTCTGATGGTAGATGTTCAGCACCTGGTAGCTGCGATTTTGAGAAAGATTTGTGTTCCTGGCAGAATGCTGAAAATGGTACCGATATCGAATGGATGAGAAATACAGGCTCCACACCTACTAACAACACTGGTCCAGATTTTGATCATACCTCTGGTACTTCATCGGGTAAATATAGTTCCATCATATACATTTATATATATATTATAGATTATGCGGAAGATGTGCACAATTAACACATTCTTAGAAATTTATACGTTCTCATCAAAGTCAAACCATGCAAATAAATTTCAACATGCTAGAAAAAGGATAAACAACATTGAAAGAAGGTTCTAGTCTTCCAAATCTGATGTATGTAGATCCCGAGTTGTGAAATGTCTTTTTAAAATCTTGTTTCTTCAGCAGTGATAAGCTCGATCATATTGTATCAGTTTTCATTGTACTTCCGCATCAGGAAAGATTCTGACTAATCTGGTATCAAACTCTTGACACCTACTGAACCTATTTAGGTATAGTAGGTGAATGTATCATCGACCTAAGCTAGCTTGCTCAAGATCTCCTTTAGATTGCACATGGTCCTACAATATGCTAAAATCAGATATGGTAGTCAGTCAAGATGGAAATTCTACTGATAAAAGCAATATGATGGTTGATAACAGAGACATATTTTTTGAGGAGGCTTTTTTAAATAACTTTATGTAATACAATGCCAGTGGATTTGAATACAAATTTGATCAATATAGAATGTTTTCTTGGTGATTCAGACATCAATCCACATTTTTTTCTAAGTTCCCTCATTTTAAGCTTGAATAAGGAGGCTCCTTAGATGGTATGTATGACCGGTCCCATTGTGTGCATGTGAAACCTGTACATTGAACAAGGAAATCAAAAGAAAGGTAAATTCATTCGATGCTTGGTGCTACAGAAGAATGTTAAAAATAAAGTGGACTGACAAAATCACCAATGAAGAAGCCAGGAGGAGAACTGGAAACGACTCTGATAAGAAATGCTGCGTTGAGGAAGTGGAAATATGCTTGACACATCCTAAAAGAGTCTGCAGAAGAAGACACGACACTGATATTAGAAGGATACATGAGAGGATACAAGAAGAGAGGAAGACCTAGAAGAATGTGGATAGAGAACCTTAAGAGTGGAGTAGACAACAGTAGTATTTACTAAAGAGACAAGCTCAAGATCGAGTAGGATGGAGAACCGTGATTGCCAACCTTTGAATCCGAGATGGCACCTTATGATGATGACGATTATTATTCATTTTAAGTGTTTATGCGCATATTTTGATATTAATGTGCATTTGTACTGAAAATATCATGTTATTTTCATTATTGCGCCCAAAAAAAATTAGTTTGTCTGTGCAAAAATCCTACAGCTCTATATTTGAATAATTGATTATGAGCACTTTTATTCACTTTTATTAGCTTAACTGTAAGTTGTTATCTAAGTTAAGCTAATTGTTCACAGAAAAAAACCAATAGAAAAGGCAAATAAAAGGAAAACTATGAAATTCTAAATGTTAAGTTAGCTAGTTAGGAATTTTGTGGTTTTTTCTTTTATTTACTTTAGTGAATACCTCGAGAAATTCAACTTGGTGGTTTCCTTCTGTGATTATATCAAGCAAAGAATTATTTACTCTTTCAAAGTTAATTACTTGCTGATTGAAAAAAATTTAAGCAAATCATTATTCAAAAATTTTAAAGCACTTATTACACATTCCCTCAAATTAAAAGCAAAACAAACAAAGCTGTGTGTCTCTTGCACCAGGCGCTTTGTTTCATTAAATTCTTCTCCAATTGCTTCATTAAATTTGTTTTGTTTTTCATACTCGATAAATACACAATTGATGCTTGTTATAATGATCCCACATTATAGCAACCGTTGCATTATAACTATCTGTAAGATAAGTCCTAAAGTTTTCACATAACGACTATCATATATGTTTCCCTTTCAATATAATAGCCATCTGATACAATGTATGTTTTCAACAGGTCGACGAAAGTCATTATAACAAGTGTCACCTGTATTATGCGGATATAGCTTCTTAGATATAAATTTTCAATTGCAAAAGCACTTTTTCTACACCTGTTGTAAAAACAAGGAGACGAGAAAAAGAATAGAAAAATTCATTATATGTGCTTAGAGTTCGTCATTTATGTTGTGTTCAACAATTTTTAACCGAAAACGAGCATTCTAACAATCTGTTTCATTTAGTTAACTGGTGTTCACTTACAGAAGTCTAACATTAAGCAATCATATTTTATGTAAGTTATACTAATATATATATTTATGTGCTGCAACTAGACTAATTTATTTTCATTTTGCCGCAGGATCGTATATATATCTCCAAGGATCTGAATCAAAAAGAGACCTCATTGGTATACTGGAATCAGAATACTTCAGTCTGGCAACAAATCGTTGTCTCACTTTTTGGGCTCACATGTATGGTGATCAAATGGGATCATTATTTGTTAATGTCAGTTATTTCGATGGTGATCAAAGAAAAACTTTGAATGAGCCACTGGGGACTATTGAGGGAAATCAAAATTCCAATTGGATAAAACGTCAACTGACCATCAATACTAAAGACCGTTCTATTCATGATGAGTACCAGATCTTATTTATTGGGAAAACAAAAGGTTTAACAAGTGATATAGCATTAGATGACATTGAAGTGACTTCAGGACAATGTTACAGTGTTCCAACTACTGCATTCGATTGTAAGGATGGCAAGCATGTCGCAAGATCAAAAGTCTGTGATTTCGAGAAAGATTGTCTCTATGGTGAAGATGAAGCGGGCTGTGGTCCTTGTGATTTTGAACATGGCGACTGTGGTTGGACTGATGCCAGCTCCTATTACTACCAGAAGTGGAAACGAGTTCGAGGTGCAGAAGGAAACACGATAATGGGTCCAGGTTATGATCACACATTCAACCAGAGTTCAGCTTACTTTATGCTATTACAGACAAGCTACTACAGTTATCAGCAATCAACTTTGCAAAGTCCTGAAGGCATAAAGCAGTTCAAGAAATCATATTCTTCTTGTGTTGTAAAATTTTACTACTACCACAAGCGTTCGTCCACAGCAATCCTTCAAGTTCGCAAGAGGCTTGGCAGCTCAACGATTGGCACCATATGGGAACAATATGGTCAAAAGAGTGAAGGTTGGCAACTTGGTGAAGCTGAACTTGGCACCACAGAAAGGCCGTTTTATGTAGATTTCGGAGTGCAAGTGTCGTACGAACAGACTTACATTGCCATAGATGACATAACTTTTGAGAACTGTGGACTTCCACCAAAAAAAACAAGGTGCTCTCTAAGCGAGTATCGGTGCAATAATGGCCGCTGCATTTCCAGAGATTTTATTTGTGATCTCACTGATGATTGTGGTGATAAGACTGACGAATCATATGGTGCATGCTATTACTATCCAAAAAGATGTACCTTTGATGGTTTTGGTGACTGTGAATGGACAGCTAGAGGACAACGGTAATCATTTCTAATGTTTGGAATTGAATTTCACCACTTTCGGCTACAAACTAACTATGCTAGTTTAATATTAATTTAAAATTTTTTAATAGATTTTTAATTTTAAGGCTATGTTTTCACACATTCGTAACCAAACTTTATTACCGCATTAGTTCATTACCAATTATACTAAAAAAAGTATTATTGCTATTTTGTAATAATGAAATACAGCTGAATCTCAATGAGACAAACTTTTTTAATATATAAACTAAATACTTAACCTATACAATGTATACTAGGGCAAACTATAGTTATATATTTATTTAATACCAACATGTGAACTACATTCTCCTGGTTAAGACAAAACATCAATTTCTCTTCAAACAATCACAGACAATGTTCCACATTTTCAGGTTAACATTTTTTCTTCTATCTTAATTTATTATAAATTTAGTTTCCATAGTTTTGTCATTTCAACACTAAGAGCTTTGCAATAGTTTTTATTGGATTTACATGTCCATCACCTCTACAGGTGACCACACGCTCTTTTAGAGGTGGAAGGGATGAATTTACAAACTATTTTTTAGAGCTTGCAGATGTACCATTTACGTAGTTGTTTTTCTGTTTTATTACTTCAAAAGTTTAGAAACACGTTTCTAGAGTTTCGTTGATAGTTTGTTGTAAGATAGTGTATGTGTTTGTTTTAATAATATTTATTTCATTGTGTATATTTTTTATTTTGATTGCATTTTTTCTCTTTTGATAAGAGTTTTTATTAACTTAGGAGTTTTTTTTTAAAGGGTATATATATCTGGGCTTGACAGGTTGCTGTGTTAACTAAAAAATTGACATTTTCACCTGAAATTTTGTACATGCAGCTGCTAACTGTTAACATGGAGGACTAAAAAACTAACTAAATTGGAGTTTCCAAATTGTGTAAAATTTTCTTATTTTATGACAGCACATATTTTAACGTAGGATTATTTAAGAACATTTTCCTTGAGAAAAAATCATGCTTAGCTCTAAGAAAGTTGGCTAACTCTTAATTTTTTTCCAATTTTCCAAGACCCGATGAACTGCATTAACTGCATACTCTGGGCTTGACAGGTTGAATCACTAGAAAAAAAGAATTGTCTGTTTTGTCAATTTATGTAAAATTTGGTTAGTACAGGGCATTTTTGGTGTTTCTTTCTTTCAATGAGGTTTTGTGTTACTACTTGGTAGCAGTCTAGTTAGGTTGGCCCACTAACGTTCTGTGTCATTCTTGGTTCATACTGCAAGCACAATCTTAGTCATGCAATGGATACTGTCAGAATTTGCAACACTTTTTGGACATGTTCTATTTTTTTATTTGAAGTTCCTGTGAGGAATGTTTATGAAAAGCTTGGTTGATGTAGTATGATAGATTCTCATGAATGATATGGGAACAAGCTGTATGGAATTATCGTGGTATCTTCAAATTTTCAACTCCAATACAATCAGTCATTATGTGCATACTGACTGTGGTGCAGAGATGATCAAAATGATGAATATTGATTTACTGTGTGATATTGGGCATGGTTAAACATTGAGATTTCTTGTTTAAGATTTTTAATTGCTATAGGTTTTAAAAAAAGGTCGTCTTTCTAGGTGAATTATGCATGCTGATTATGAAAATGAACACCATTTTAGGAATAGAAATAAATTACCTTTTTGGTGAGATAATATACCTAGGGAAACAATGTAAGTAAACCCAAAATGTGTGTGTATGCATGCGTGTGTGTGAAGAGAACAACAGATAGACACATTTCGGAACTATATCAAGTTCCTTTTCTTCAGTAGCCAAGATAAATAGAAAAAAAACAAATAATCCTTATAGTTCCGAAACATGTCTAGATGTTGTTCTCTTCATGCGCACACTCATATATTTTGGGTTTACGTACCTTGTTTCCCTATGTATATTACCATCTTATGAAATCATGAGAACAGCAATGCCCAATGTGCATCTGTGTGTGCTAAAATTAATATAATTTCAAAAAGGCTTGTAAAATGAGTGACATTAAAAAAAAATTCTTATGTTTTTCTTTCAGGCAAAACTGGACTGTGGTAACATCTAGTTCTACCCGAGGAAAATCTAACACAGGGCCAATAGTTGATCACACTAAAGGAATTAATGGTGCCGGAAAATATCTTCTCTTAAAAAGGAGTTCATCATCTAAGGTGGGAAAATACAACCAATCATTATACATCAGCCCTAATTATCAAATTCGCAGAGGATATTCGTGTGATCTAAGATTCTACTACTACATGTATGGCAGGGATGTAGCAACTCTCAAGATATATTCAGAGTTTGAAGAAGGTGGTTGGTCTTGGAATCAACTCTGGGAAAAAAGTGGAAGCTTGAGTCAGTCCTGGAACCGTGGTATGGTCAGAGTGTGGGATAAAAGACCTTTCCATTTCATCATAGAAGGTATCATAGGAAATGGAACCGAATCTGCTATAGCCCTGGATGATTTCTCATTGACATATGGCTGTTTAAATTACTCAAAAGAATTATCAACGCCTAAGCCGACAGAGCTTCCTGTGAAGAAATGTAAGACAAACCAATTTCAATGCAAAAATGACATGTGTATTCCTTCAAGTCAAAAATGTGATTTCAATCTGGATTGCAGTGATGGTTCTGACGAATCAAATTGCGGACCATGTACTTTCGAAACAAATATGTGTGGTTGGGTTGAAAATAGTTATGGTGGCTACTTGTGGAGTCGGAAGAATGGTACATCTGATGATTTGTATGGACCTAAAAGTGGAAATGGATATTTTGCATATGTGAAAAGGGGTTATAATTATTACAAGTCAAGTTCACTTTTAATAAGTCCCATGTTACCTCCAACATCTACTCATTGCGTGATGAGCTTTTGGTACTACCTCAATGGGAATAACAGCGGAATTTTAGATGCATCGTATAGAAGAAGCTACAGTTATATTTCAGTCTGGTCTGAAAAAAACCCTCAAGGGCCACAGTGGAATCAGAAGGAAGTCAGAATACCTGCTAACACTGCATTTGGAGGTAGGGTAAGATTCAGCAGTACAGCTTACTGGAACTACAACGATACAGTTCGTGATGTTGCCATAGATGAGATAACATTCTTAAATTGCAATCCAAAGACATTGCTAGTAGACTGTAATTTTGATGACGAGTCTCTTCATGATGGATTTTGTTTCTGGACTCAAACTGGCAGGATTAAATGGCAAAGAAGCAAAGGATCGACTGGAAAAAATTTCACGGGCCCATCTTCTGACCACACAACAGGTCACGGGTACTATCTTTTCATTAATCAGACCAACCAACTTGCTAACAGGAATGCACGCTTAAAAGGTCCTACTCTCCCATCCAATTACCCTGAGGGAAGCTGTTTCTCTTTCTGGTATCACATGTTCGGTAATCATATCGGAACTCTGAGAATAATTATGGAAACAAAACGTTTTAACACCATACGATGGTCAAGAACAAGGAATCAAGGTAATAAATGGCTTCATGGCGAGACATTTGTGCGATCAACTAATGACTTCAACTTACTAGTCGAAGCAATATCTCGTTGGGGACCTCAAGGTAATATAGCCGTTGACGATTTCAAATTGGTAGATGGCCCTTGTTCTAGAACTACAACCTGTGACTTTTCTTATGGTTTTTGTGGCTGGAAAACTTCATTTGAGGGACTAAGTAATTGGATTCGATCTCAAGGCAGCAAAAATTTCACCATTGAAAAACCCACGGTTGATCATACATCAAACACCCCGTATGGTTATTTCATATACCTGCCGAGGAAAAGGCCCAATGATCTTGCTCGCCTGGAAAGTCCCTTCTATAACAACGTCGGCGACATCTGTGTGAAATTTTGGTTTAATATGTTTGGAGATGAAATTGGAACATTAGCTGTTTACCAGAGGACAAAGGATGAAGCCCGAATAGAAAATGCACAAAGTCTTTGGATGCGTGCTGGCAACCATGATTTTGTGTGGAAACAGGGACGGGTGACATTGAAAGCATTGCCAAGTTTTTATGTAGCAATCGAAGCCCAAATTGGTATGCAGAGTACTTCCGGCTACATTGCACTAGATGACATTAAAATCACCCATGGCGCATGCTCAGACCCAGCTACATGCAATTTTGAAATCGACACATGTGGTTGGACCACTAACAATATGTATACCGATTTGGACTGGGTACGTCGTACTGGCAGCGATCAGAATATGGGAGCAGGTCCAAAATTAGATCATTCAACGTTCACTTTGCAAGGTCATTATATGTATGCTTATCTCTCTGGCCAACCTGCAAATTCGAGCACCTCTCTCATCAGCGAAGACCTTCCTCTTCATCCAACATATTGTTTCTCCATTTGGTACAACATGTACAATGCTGTCAATGCATCACTTTATCTGGAGCAAATGTTGGTCGGTGTTGGCTGGATTGGAATCGAAGAATTCAGAGGGGTGGACTCATCCAGTGAATGGTACAATAGTGAAGTTAATATCACAGTTGAGAACGCAGGTGAATTCTTCTCTTTAGCACTTACCGTGAGGACATCAAATGACATCAGCAACAGCTCTTATGGAGGCATTGCAGTAGATGACATATTCCTTCGAAAAGATAGTTGTGGTATCGATATAACACCTACTACTGTACCACCTATCTCTTCTACAACACCATACCCAGACACAAAGTTTGATTGTGATTTTGAAAGTGGTTTCTGTGATAGCTTCTGGATAAATGATGATGAAGTTGAAGGAAAATGGGCCATTGTTACCGGTCATGCAGATAAGAAGCTCACTCGGCCCAGAACTGACCACACAACAAGATCGACCAGAGGTCACTACATCACTCTTACAGACAAAGCAAAATCATATTATCAATACTCCAAAGCTAGACTTATAGCTCATGACGGTATTCAACCATCTGCAGATGGCATCTGTTTCAAGTTCTGGTATCATATGTATGGCAACAACCCAGGTACACTTCTTCTCAGACTGCAAGACTATGGTGATGTCGATAAATATCTCACCGTATGGAGCCGAACGGGCTCCAAGGGTCCTTCTTGGACATATGAACAAGTACATATCAACAGTACGTTCACGTACAAAATTGTTTTTGAGGGAACAGGTACCCCTAATGGTGATATCGCATTAGACGACTTCTCAATGAATACAAAAGGATGCCCTCCAAGAGATTATTGTGATGTGGAAACTGATTACTGTAGCTTTTCGAACGATCCAGAGGCCCCTGTACCATGGCAAAGAGGAAATGGTTTGCTCTCTTCAGGACCAAAATTTGATCACACCTATGGTACAAAATATGGTACATATTTCTTTGTGGCTACCAAAAAAAATATCACTGCCGGAGACACAGCCGTATTAGAATCATCATCTTACCAACCTGATAAAAAATGTTTAAGATTCTGGTATTACCTGTACGGAAGCGGAGCAGGTACACTGGAGGTTTATACTAGATACGGAGATACAAAAAATAGTCGGTGGAAAGAGGTAGCTGATAACACAACTGAGTGGCAAGGATCTGAAGTGGTCTTGGAGGATAACCTGAATTTGCCATTCACCTATGCTTTCAAACTTACAGCCGGGGAAGCAGTGAAAACGGGTACAATAGGAATTGATGACATAGTTGTTAAGGATAACTGTCTGCATTTGGGCTCGTGTAACTTTGAGGAGGACATGTGCATGTGGACCAATGTCGAAAACGAGAAAATGGAACTGAGATGGGTGCGAGGTTCGGGTGAAGTTGTAGATGTTGGACCTGATAAAGATCACACGTTTGGTTCACAATTTGGAATTTACGCCTATGTCAGTTTCTTGAAATACTATACATCTGCGAATCCTTTGCCTGCCGAACTGAAGTCTCCCGCATTTCCACCAACCAGAAACCGCTGTGTTAACTTTTGGCATTTCCGTAATGGTACCAATCAGCCAACTCTCTCTGTTGTCATGCATGATGCCATAGAGGATGACAGAACCACATTATTACAATTGCAGTATGAAAAGATGGGCCGTTGGATGAATGACCAGGTTCAGATTAATCAAGATGACTCGTCCAATCAGTACCACATCATCTTCATGGCTGACCTACAAGAAAAGTAAGAATTTCTTTCTATTGAATTTAATAGGCACATGAATTATGTGTCATATCACATCTGAATGTTTTTAAGAAACGGTTCTTGTCCTAAAGATAATTCATAACGAATTTTGAATCTAAATCTGGCAGATTTTAATATTCAATACAGTACAGTAGCTTTTTGAATTACCAACAGGTTCTATGTTTCAAGTACCGCCAGAAAGTTGTTATAACACCAAGGGAAAGATCACTGATTCAGGATTTAAAAGAACTAGCTATTCCCATTCAAATCAAACATAGTTGAGGGGGAAAAATGAAATTAAAAATCATTTAACCTCTTCATGTACAAGCTTTTGGCAACCAATTTAAATTGCCTCCATTTGAAGAATCAGCAAAAAATCTGGTAACCTTGTCCTAACCTAACTGCACATTAGAAATAAGAAGAATAAAGAGAATATATATATAAATATATAGAAATATATAGAATATATATATAAATATATAGAAAAAAAGGAAGGAAAAACAGAAAAGTAAATGAGAGAGTCAACAATAGATTTATTTTTTCACCTCTCACCCCCTACTTAATCTCTTTCCCCTTTTACATGTATATAGCAGAAAGATGCATTATATGAGGGTAAAAAAAATCACTAACAGGAGTAGAGAAAAAACGGGAGGAAAATTTTTTTTCATAGGGTTATAATAAAGTTTCACGATGGTGAGAAGGGAGGAAAAAAAAACACAGAGAACTGGATTGAATTTATTCCACTGGCATTTGGGCAAAATATTTCCTTCATGATCGTAAAGTGATTAAATATTATTTGAGCCACCCCGAATTCTAAATGAAGGGATGATATAATAAAAACAATAAAGTTGTATTGACATAATTTCATAAATTATCAATGTAGACAAATGTAAGAACTGGATAAAAATTTATTCAAATTATTTTTTGAATTTTATTTGATTCAATTTTCAAACTGTGATTTTCTCAAATTCTTCTAGAATTTTATTATTTATAAATCATAATTTTTTTTGAGTCATGATTGTTTGCCTATACCTTTTGCAGACAGAACCAGTTCGTGGCATTGGATGACATTACAGTGACTGATGGCAACTGTTCAACAATCTTACCGGAAGTTCCTACGTTCAGTTGCGACAGTGATGAGACACATATATCGGATGATCTACGCTGTGACTTTTACCCCGAGTGTAATGATCTTGCTGACGAAAGTCAATGCGGACAGGAATGTGATTTTGAAACAGATGAGCAGAATCCATGTTACTGGCGAAGCTCAAGCACTTATTCTCTTTCTTGGAACAGAACAAAATCGTCTGAAAAAAAGGAGCCAAATATGGATCACACAAACATGACAACCGGAGAAGGTTATTTCATGAAGCTTTACAGCAAGCAGAGTTACAATTACTATTCATCATTCTCCGAACTGTACAGTCCTCTCCAAATACAATCTTCACACACATGCCGTTTGTACTTTTGGTATTACATTAGTGCATCATATTCTGGTGCTCGTCTTTATGTGTATCTTGATGCTATTGACCAAAATAAGAAAACTACAGTTTTTGACTTGAATGGCAACCAGGGTAAAGTATGGCAACTAGGTGAAGCGATCATTGGCAGAGTAGTTCATCGATTCAGGGTTGGTTTTGCTGGATACGTAAGTTATTCTTCTCAAGTTATTGCAGTAGACGACTTGAAATTTGAAGATTGCCCCATACCGAGGACTAAATCCGAAGATGTTCAATGTGGTAAAAACGAATTCAAGTGCAAAAATAACAACTGTATTCCAATAGATCAGGTTTGCGATTTTGCCGATAATTGTGGTGACTATTCAGATGAGAATCCGGTGTATGCTCAATGTGATACATACCCTGCTAGATGTGATTTTGAAAGAAGTTATTGTGACTGGAAGCGGGGAGAAAAAGCTGATTATATTTGGGATAGAACCAGCTCTAAACAGCGAAATTATTATAATAGTGTATTCGTTAATCGTGACCACACCAAGAATTCAGCTGATGGATACTTTGCATACTTTTCAAATAGCGGGTACCGGTCAGTTGGCCAAGTTGCTCGTCTTGCTAGTCCCATCATGAAAGCTAATGACAAGTCTTGCAAACTGAGATTCTTCTACACCTATGGAACAACATTTGATTCTACCAACTATGATAAGTACAAAACTGCTGATTTGATTGTGTATGTTCGGTATGACGAAATCAATGCGTGGGACACCCTGATGAATATCAAAGCTGCATTTGGCCAACATTATGAATCTGCAACAATAGACTTGGGTCATATACCAAATATCTTTGAGGTAATTATTCAGTCAAGAATCGGAGTGACACGACCAGTAGGTGGCTGGGCTATTGACGATGTATCTTTCACACCTGGCTGTTCGATAACAAATGATTCATTGCCATACAGCTATATAGACTCTACTACAGCTCCACCACCTGTGAATTGCCGCAATAAGTTTGCATGCAAGGATGGCAGTGCATGTATTGAACTGAATAAAGTGTGCGACTTTGCTGTTCAATGTAGTGATGGTTCAGATGAATCAAACTGTGGAAGCTGTTCTTTCGATGATGATTCAAGCCCAATCTGTGGATGGAAAGATGAAACTTTTAATCGCTGGGTGAGACAGAAGGGTGGGAATGACATGCCTGGGCCTAGAAATGACACTAGCGGGAACGGATATTACCTATACGTAACAAAGAAGAACACAGGCCTTATAACAAGTCAAGCTGTTTTGAAATCTGTGTCATTCCAGGCCGCTGCATCAACATGTAAAGTAACTTTCTATTACTGGATGAATGGGGTCAAAGGTAATGATGCTGCAATCAAAATCCAGGTCCAGCGTCCAACAGGACACATCTTTTCTCTGTGGAGTGAAAGCAGCAATCAGGGTGATTCATGGAAGCCTATGACTGTTAGTGTTGGATCGCAAGACAGGGGATGGCAGATGTCATTCATTGCCACGCACATTAAAAGCAAAGGTGATTTAGCCATAGATGACGTCAAGTTTATTGACTGTGCTCCTGTTCATGTCCGTGACTGTGCGAACAAAAATGATTTCTCATGTGGAGGAGACAAATGCATTGACAGGTCCTTGGTATGCGACTTCAGTATAGATTGTCCCGATGGCTCTGACGAAGCAAAGTGTGGCAACTACCTAGAGAGATGTGACTTTGAAAAAGGCAACATGTGTGGGTGGACTCAAGAAAAGAATAACTACAATCAATGGAACCTTGTGGCGGGCAAAGAAGTTGTGGAAGGAAAAGGACCAAATCGAGATCATACCGTAGGTGATGAAACCGGACATTTCCTGATTTCTAAATTGACATATTCATGGTTCTCTTCTGCTGCAAAAATCACCAGTGTGCTTTTCAGAGCAGACACTTCTGGTGATTGCAAGATTAGACTCTGGTATCACATGTTAAAGGAAAATAGCGGCTCTTTGAGTGTGATCATTCAAGACGAGGGAGACACAAGGACAGTTTCTGAGTATAAAATAAACAGCACTTTTGGTGACCAGTGGATAAGAGAAGAAGCAGTTCTAAGGAATAAAGTAAACTTCCAGGTCACCATTGCAGGCTCGCCCAAGTATGGCTCTAAAGGAGAAATCGCTATAGATGACATATCGTTTACATCTCAATGCGTTCCGATGTATACAGTTTCCACTATTCAGCCACCCACTGTGCAACCTAGTGGAGTTTGTGAGCAGAAGGGTGAATACTCTTGCAGTGATAACTCTTGCATACCAAAATCACAGGTTTGCGATTTCAAGACAGATTGTCCGTATGGTAGAGATGAGTTGTATTGTCCATCTTCGTGTGATTTTGAGAGAGGTTCGACTTGTGGATGGCATGGAATCACCGTCAAAGGTGATGGTGTTGAAATAGAAGTAGTCAGTGCTGAATATGCTCTAAAAGTTGTACCAAGTTACATGCAGTACTTTATGCCAGACAGTGACAAAACTACTGGAACATCTTCAGGTAAATATCTCCTTATACACACTAAACTTGAAACTGAGACTGGTCCTTTGGATGAATATCGAAGTCCGAACTTTTCCTCTTGTGCATCCACTTGCAAGTTTCAGTTTTGGTATGCTTCCAGAACATCTTTTGTCAAACCATTTGTTGGTCTCAGAACAACTAATGACGAAATTCTTGACATGTTGCACATTTCAACCACCGAGCAGAAGAAATGGGTCCAGACTACAATGGGTATCGGTAGACAGAATTCAAACTTCTCTGTAACCATATACAAGAAAGGCAAGATAAACTTCTATGACTATGTTGCTCTCGACGACCTATATTTTATAGACTGTGCTCTTCCCCATACTGGTAAGGATGTTTGCAATGGTGGATTCCACTGCAAGAAGAACAAAGCATGTATTCCATCTGATCTTCTCTGTGACTTGTCAGATGATTGTGGTGATGGCAGTGATGAAGAAGACTGTGGGAGTCAACGTTATTTACTCACCGATTTTGAGAAAGGGTTTGGGTTCTTTACACCAATTAAGAACAATAAAGATGCTCCTCTGATCTGGGAAATCCAAAGTGGATCTACTCCTGGCCATGCAAACAGAAAATTTGGACCAGCTTTTGACCACACTCTTTCGTCAAAATCAGGCAATTACTTAGCCATAACCAAAGGAACAACTGGATCATACATGCAGAAAGGTTGGGTTGCAAGCGAAGTCCTTTCTTCAACTGATGGAAGCTGTATGATGAGATTCTACTACTACATGTACGGTGCAAACGTATATCAGCTCAATATTTATTCTCTCATGAAAGAGGGAGGCAACATGACATCCAAGTGGGCCAAAGTGAATGAAATCGGAAACTATTGGGAACGAGCAGAAGTTGTCTTTGATGAGAAAGTGCCTTTCAAAGTGATCATAGAGGGAAAAGCTGGTATAGAAAATGACGATCTCATTGCAGTCGATGACATCTCCTTCACTCCTGCATGCAAGTGAGTAGAACTATTTGCTTAAAGTATTATTTTATAGTACCATGCCATGTAGAGGTAAACTTGGTCTTTTCTAAGTTTATACCAAACTTTGCCTCAACTAAGTTCTTAGATGTTATTACCTTTGGCGACCAGACACATCCCGATTCCCATCTGGGAGAGATATTAAAGCATTCTCGAAGGATGAGTGTGTCCGGAAAGTTTTACTAAAATCAAAGAAACATAGTCACCTCACAAATGAAGACAACAGAATATAAAATAAATAAATAAATTGATACAATCATCTTGAAACATCAGCAATTGTCAATCTGGAATCATATAATGAATAAATGAAATATATAAACAATCTAAGCCAATGGGCAATCAAAATTATAAACATGATTATAGCCAAGTAAATCATACTTTATACATCATTATCGTCAATGACCTAATTTGTCTCTACAGCTGATTGTGCTTAGACTCTCCCATTCATCTGCCACTTCTGTTCATGCCAACCTGGTCGAAGATCATATTTTTAAGATCAATCATTGGGGCTCTTGCCAGTTTGAACTCGTCATCGCTTCCACTGCTCAGACGCGCACTGCCAGTCTTCTTAGTATGTATACGATGTAGGTTGTTATTGAGGAACAATATAATCCATTGCACCCGAACAAGGTTCATAGAGCTCTTCAAAACTCTCCTTTTGAAACACCTTCGACCGTTCTTGGGGATGTCACCAGATGCTATTACCAAAAAAATTTCAAATCAGCTATCCTTTTCCTTCAAAGATGGCACACATTGTGTGTAACAACATACCCTTTTTATTTGCCAGTTGCATGGGTAAATAGCATCTAAGAGAGAAGTGTTTCTTAGATAAAAAAATTCAACTTCAGTCAGCATTTGATTACAAGATGAGTATTCTGATTTTAAACTCCTCACCTGTACCTGTCCTCTGAACAGGTTGAATTGAAGGGCCATATCCAGTACTTATCACTATGAGTCTGATGACCTGCAACCCTACAGGAAGCCTTACAGAGTCAGTGGAGAAATGGTGACGAAACTGACTTCCAGTGAAACTTATTCCAATTATTTCTTTCAAAATTCTTGACTGTTTGTCCTTCAGTATTTCTTGAGAATAAAACCCTCCACACACACACACATTGTCCATACAACCCTCTTCCTACTTCAAACAAACAACTGAAATAGATGAGACCAATTTAGAAACATGATCAATTTAAACTGTTGAATGATTTCTGCATCATCAGGTTCCAGTCATCACTTATTGGTGTCCCAGAAAAAGATGTTAGACAATTTTGCTCATTCCTTTATAGCAGTGGTTCTCAAACTTTTGTCATTCGCAGCTCCCTTGCCTATTCATGGTTCATCTGCGGTTTCCCAGACATGTTTAGTAGGTATTGTGCATTCATAAAAGAATGACTTCAGAGCATAAATAGGCACACACATCAATATTTCCAGCTCGTTGTGACACCTCTGTCAAAGGTTGACGATGCCTCTAGGAGCAGTGATGCACACTTTGAGAAACACTGCTATATAGTCTATAACGTGTAAAAGACCATGAGCTGTGAGTCATAAAAAGGTTTCAGTAAGCTGGAGGGGGTTGCTATAGGTTACTGCTAAGTACTGAGACCTAGAATCAAGGACTGTAAATATAACCTGCTATATAATGTTGGCGAAAGTATGGGGGCAAAAGTATATGGGGCTCCTCTCTGCAATAAAATCTTTTCAAAAAGAGAACGGAGGAGTGAGATTAGATTTGCGTAAGCAAGGGTCTACTTTAGTATTTTCTCTAATTTTTGGCCCTTGTATACCCCTCCAAATAATGTCTCTTGCTAGAAATTACGCATATTCATCACTAGTAATACTTACCATTTTTTGCAGAATTTTTGTTGAAAAAACACTGGTCTGTTGTTTATTTTTTCCTTGTTATTCTGTACTGACCAATTTGCTTGTGATTGTATTGTTTTTGTACAACCAAAAAAAAGTAGTTTTTTTTAAAATTTTCTTTATGCCATTTTTTTCAAAGGTATATACAAGGAGCAACTTTGCCACCAGAATCCTTTTCATCCACTACTCAATCATTTACTACAGTGTTACCAACTGATTGCAAGGCTGATGAGTTCTACTGCAAAATGGACAAGATTTGCATAGAGAAAACAATGCTCTGCGATTTCAGGCAAGATTGCTCAGATGGTAGTGATGAAAATGGATGTGGTAAGGAAGAATTTTTTGAATCGATCCCTTTATTGTTAATAATTCTGATCATATTTGACTTTCTATGTTTTGTAAATACCAGAAGAAAAAGATATTTATTCTAGATCATAAAATTCAAAAAACTTCAACACTCATTCATACAAACTTGAACAGAGGTTTGAACAATTAATAAAAATCAAAAGTTCATGAATGGGAACATAGATGGTCAAAGAAATGGTAGCTTATTAGGGACCAGATAATTAGTTGGCAAAAACGGTGATTCATAAAATTGAGCAATTGTAATATAGGAAATGTTTAAGTAATTTAGAAGTATTAGGATCATTTCAAAGTTCAAGTTGTATTATTATTAATATGATATTTGTATTCCCATAGAACCAGAATTTATGCTGCATGTGCGAACTTCATAAAATGTTTTTGTTCTTTTTCCTAATAACTGAACAAGCTTTAATTTTTAAATGACCCTTATGTATCAAAAGGGAAGTGATACTGTGACGTTATGTGAGTATGTAACATAGTGTTTGCAAGAAATATGGAAGATTTAATATTTTGCATTACCTGCTTTATCTTATCCCTATATGCGCAAATTGGGGAAGGGGGGTTGCTTTTCTGCTTTAGATATTTTTTTTAACCTCAGAGAGTTTAGCCCTGACTTTTCAGGGATTATGTGTGTGTCATGTTTGGAGTCAAGGTTGAATTCTACAAGGTTAACAAATAATATTGCATCATTCCTATGTTTTTATTAGAAATGTTGAATGTGTATATATATATATATATCTGTACACACGCACGCACGCGCACACACACACACACACACACACACACACATATATATATATTCAACATTTGTTTCTTATTGGCTTTGCATGATTCAATTGACAATATATTTCTCCCTAGTCCAAGACTATTGCAATTTCCAAAACAAGAATATGTGTGGTTGGAAGGTTTTGCATAAAGACAAACAATCTGCTCCTCGAAAGAAACGAGATGCTGAAGAGACTGCATATCGCTGGCTACCTATAAGAGCTGATGACCCTCATACTATGGTATGCAGTTGTATTGTAATTTATTAATTTATTTTTTTAAAGTATGTTTGACTGTCATTCTTGCATCCCCCTCCACTAAACATTCTAAAATAAGCTATGCATTCAGAAATACAGTAAAACCTCGATAAGTCGTCACCTTAAGTTATCGAAAAATTATGACGGCTTAAGCGGAGTGATGACTTAAGTGGAGTGCCATCAGTTGTAATGTGCAATGTTGTGAAAATCGTATAAATTTAAAGTAATATGACATTTATTAAAGTATGAATCAAAATAACAATATTAATAAAATTTATAGATAATATAATTATAATTATAGATATTGATTATATAATTATATAATCTATAATTATAATTATAGATATATAAATAATAGCAATTTTTTATCTTTTTTATCTCTTATTACTTAAATTATTGTGGTAAAATGTACTGTACACTTTGATTTATACTAGCAATTTTTAATTTAGACTAACAGAGCAACTGTTAGAATAGGTAGCTTTTCTTCGTAATAGAAACTCTCTATTGCACATTAATTTTACATATACATCAAATTTAATTTTAGTGTTTTAATTCTTCACCAGTAGTTCATGATACAACTACAAAGTAATCTCGAACACTTTTGACTTGGTGGAGGGGCCCTAGGCAGGGAAAGTAAACAGACCTCAACTTGGGAAAGAATGACTGATTTTTTTCAACAAAGATATTTTGTTTAAATTTCAAGCCCTAAATTAGTATAGTCCATTTTTATGATAATTTATTATCCGTAGCCGTTGCACTTTGAATTTAACTTGATTAATTTGATTCTTCGATTTACATAATTTTTGATTTACATAATTTTGATATGTAATCTTTGACGTATCAATAAATTTTGGTTTTGCCGAAGATGCCCTGGGGGCGAAGTGCTAATGTTGCTTCTTGCGACAGAGCTTGGGTGTCTCGCGGTTTGTCCAGTTTCTCCAATGGAGCCCGTGCAGATCTAGCTTGAGCAATCCCCAAAAACCTCAGTCGGCAAATAAACTTCCTTAGCGTAACTTTCGTTACTTGAACTGTTCCGTTTGGGTATATAGGATTTTATGGTGACTTTTAAGCATATGGCAATGTTGTTAATAATCTCTTTTTTAATGGGAGCCATAAAAATAGTCTGTTCCTCTTTCTCAAACTTTTTCATAGTGACGAGTTAACCGAAATTAGCGACGAGTAAACGAGGGTTTAATAACATTGTTGTCTATGAGAGTAAAAAGGGCCTGATGAAAAATGAAGACTTAACCAGAGTGACGACTTATCAGGGTGACGACTTAACGAAGTTTTACTGTAGTTTTAACTGCAGAATATATGCTAAAAATGTTTCAACAAGCATGGAACATATGAGGAAAGAGCTTATTTGAGTCAGGAAAGCTTGGGCGCTTTAAACAAGTTTAAGCCAATGAGGCTTTTTGAATCAAATAATATCTTGTAGAGGGGTTTGAGGGTCATACAAATTGTATCAAAGCTAATCAACATGGATACTTCCTCATTGAGGAAGCAAATCTAGATTAAAGAGGAGTAAAAATTAATAGATTTGTTTTCTTCATGATAGACGCTAGATAGTTAAAATTTTTGTTTTGAAGTCTAATGTATCAATCTGTCCATTTTTGAGTAAAAAAATGTTTCAGTGAATTTCTTCAATGTAAATTTATGAGTAATTATAAAAATTTGAAAAAATCTTAAACTACATGAATTGATACAGTTGAATGTACTGAAAGACATACTGTCTACTATATGTCATACTGTCAGATATTGTTGAATGTAAATTTTCACTTTCAAATACAAATACAAATACGACGCCACAACAGGCAAATTGCCCAACGAGGTGGCTGACTTAAGAACATCATGGATCCCCGAGCCATTTTTTGGAGGCCCTACCTACTACTGCTACACCCCACATGCACCCCCCGCCGCTGCGGAACCCCCAACGAATCGGTACATGCGGGAATGTGCGTGTAGTGAAACCTGACGTGAAGTTTTTTGTTTCTCTGTAATGCTTGTTATGTGTAGTGCTGCCATCTGCCACCAGTTTTTCAAACTATGAGTGAAGTGTTATGATTGAATGATTTATCGTTGTAGGACTGTTGCTCTCTGTGGCGAGACTTTTTAACGGGGAGATCGGCTCGCATTTGCGCCTTGAAGTTGGGAACCACAGAAAACCAACTTCAGCCGACCACCACTGTGGGGTTCGAACCCGGATCCTCGCATCACGAGTCCGGCACTATAACCACTCGACCACCACAGCGGCTTCATACTTGATTAAAATATAAATAAGTTGAAATCAATGTTATCGCATGCATGTAAAACTCAAAAGTAGGTCTGACTTATTATTTTGTACAAAGTTTTCTTATCTTATCTCTAAGCAAACTTAAGATTTTGAAAAATTAAGAATTAAATTTCATTTTTGAAATTATTGACGTGGTAGAAAACATTACTATATTGCAGCATTTTCTTAGTTAAATTGACACTTTTAACGTTGAATTCTATGACTGTTATCCTGTGCTTTTTCCTGAGAAAGATTCTGATGAGGATTATGATGTCTATGCAAAAAGCCTCATAGTGATAATCATACTGTGTTTAACTCTCGTTAGTAAAATTTTCAGTATGCATATAATCTGCATTTGCAAATTTTATTCATTAATGATGAAATTTTAACACATTCGCATCAGGAAATGAGAATTCTCATTTTACACATATGTTTAAATATCTTTATATCACTTTATATAAGTGAGACATTAAGTAGTAGCAATAATAATAATAATGGTATAATAATTATGTGAATCACATAAAGAATGAAACTTATATAAAATAGCCCTATATATATACAGGGTTGTAACTAATGACCGCCCAACAATTGCACACATGATTCCTTGTGAACAACAAATATGGAAAAGTGTTTTCCGTTTTTGGATCAGACAAATATATATTAAGTGAGTTATAAGGTTTTGAAATTTTGACGTGTCATTTTTCTAATGGTCAGTTATGTGCCCAAACTCTGATCGAAAGTACATTTCTCCGCCAGCAGTGGGTTGCCACGTCTTGAAAAAATTAACTGAAATATTGAATCCCATTAGAAACCAAGTTCTGCCTTCTTCCTTCACGTTTTTTCTCTCCATGTAGTGTGATATTATAACCTTGTTATCACATATAACTTACGTATTAGCTTCATTGCCTATGTTGGCAAATTTATCACCAGATTTGTAAAGTGAGCCAAGTGAGATCTGTTTGAAAATTTTTTTAACCCAAAAATCAACACTTTTGCCAAAATGTGGCAGTTTGTTTACCTTCAATATCAAGTCAAATTTTTTGAGGTGCATACAGTGCGGACATTTTTACTGCACGATCATTATTTTACGTAGTCATTTTAATCACATTACATATTGATCAATAAAATGGCAATACTTCTTTGGTTTTTTTTTTAACTTTCATCGAAACTGTTTACTTGTGAAAGGTTTCAATGAAGGTTGTGGTTTTGGGTTTTTTTTCTATTGATTACACTACTCAATACTTATTTTGTTCTAAAAAAAAATGTCGGTGATTTTAGGGTGCTTTTGGGACACTGATTCTGAATTTGACATTCGTTTTATCAGATCGGCTCTAATTTTTTGGGATGAATCGCACCTGGTTTTGGGATGTTTAAGCCAGGTGCGGATCTATGGGGGGGATCTGTGTGAATACCCCCAAGCAAAACCTAATAATTCATGAAATTTGCAGAACTTTTATATGATAATATTGAATTTTTTTCAATCGATCCGATGAAGATTACCTGTATAAATGTTTTGATTGAATAACAAATTCAAGAAAACTTCGACTAAAAAATAGGAAAAACCAGTACATTTTTGTCAAAAAATTTGGGACAGGGGAAAAACAAAAATCGGGACTATTCTGGAAAATACGAGGAAAATGAAGGATGTATGGTGACCCTATTCACAGTGTATAACTCATTTTATTTATTATTACTATTATTATTTTGCAAAATCACTCTGGATCCGCTCATGCCACAAGCAGCATACAAATCACATTAAAACTGTTCAAAATGTAATCATTAACAAACTTAATATCAATACATAAAGATCAATGATGTCTGGTAATGACGTGTTCAATAGAATAAGTAAGTAAATAAAAAGTTGAAAGAAAATTTTCCACACAAAAATTAGCGGCTGCAGACTATATTGAAATATTGATATTATGTATATTATCTCAAAAACTGGAACCAATTCGGCAAAACCAACACCAGTTTTGAAATCAGCAGACCAATAAAACCATTAAAATGTCTTTTGGGAACATGAAAATGTTTGTCTTTTTTTTCTGGTTTAAAATATGGCTATTTTAACTTACTCACAAACGTTTAGTTTTATGGTACTTATTAGAGACAGTTTATTATTAGAAAAAATAATTTTGAAGAATAACTTTGAAGAATAACACTGAAAAATTGTTAAGGGTAGTTCAATGTACAATATTCTTGTATGCTGAATGACATCAAATTAGAAATTATAACAAAAAAAAGTAAATAAAAATAAATAAAATAGACTCAGTACCAGTGCTGCCTTAATGCATGGGCCCACCCATGCATAGCCCGGGGGCCTCAGAGAAATTAGTACCGGTTGAAATTTGCAAAAATTTGTCAGGTAGGGCCTCAGAAAAATCACTTCGCCTGGGGGCCCTTGATGCTCTTAAGACGGCCCTGGTCAGTAATTTCTGGAGAACAAAACAAAATGACTAATGCTTATCTGTAACCTCTGTAAAACTGGCATTGTGAGATGCAAAGAACATATTCCGATTGACTTGTAAAAAAAAAAAAAATTTCTCTTTCCTGAAAAGTGTGAGGGAAAAACAACTTGTTTTTATATCTCTTTCATTTTCTGGATTTCTGTGTGAGAGGGTTAATATATTTCTAGCATTTCCAAAAATGCCAAGTTATACGTTTGGTGTACAATTGGTGAATTTATCAGGATTTTAAAGTGATGTCATCAATTTTTAAAGTGTTAGGACTCCATCAAAAAAGTGATAACACTTTTCCATACTAGTTTTTCACAAGGAATCACCTGTATAAATAATAGTAAATATAAATAAATAATAGTAAATATAAATAAATAATAGTAAATATAAATAAATAATAGTAAATATAAATAAATAATAGTAAATATAAATAAATAATAGTAAATATAAATAAATAATAGTAAATATAAATAAATAATAGTAAATATAAATAAATAATAGTAAATATTGAATGTGTTAAGAAATGAAAAAGGTTATTTGTCAAATTTTTGTAGAATAAAATTTCAGTTTTTCCATTCATGTCTCATTTAATAAAAAAAAGCGCAAAATATCTGTATTATGCTGTATAATGAAGGGCTAGGGACTACTGTATTAATTTCTTTGTATCATTACCCTACCTTTCCAAGTATAGTTCTATGAAGTTTTTTCAACATTTCTATCTCACTATGATGCACTGAATTAATAAATCTTAATAAATTGTGTTATAGATAAATCTAAAAAACCGTCCAGTCCGAGATCACACATTGAATTCTACTGAGGGATGGTACTTGTTAGCAGATGGTACTCCAGGTAGATCTGGTGATGTCACGTCTCTTGTATCTACAACCCTGTCATTCCCTAATGGAAGGTGTGCGGTGGACTTTTGGATATACTGTGGAACATGGGCCTGTAATGTCCAACTATATTATGAAAATGTTGCCGAAGGAAGTGTAGGAGGAAAACAACTCTTGTGGAAAGCAGAAGATGAGATGTTCGCATGTAAGTATGAGTTGGTTTTTTTTCAGGTTTGAATTTTTCCACCTATGAAGTCATATTATAATGTGCAATAAATCTTTTTTTGACTGTGAAATGTTATCTATCCATATCTTTTCACCATGAGCGATTGTTTAAAGATTTATATACAGGAAGTGCAGGTAACATTGAATACCATTTTTATTTTTATTAATTACTCTAAATCATGATAGAAACCTGACACCTGTATTTTTAGAAAATTAGGAATCTTATCTTTGCATTAACAAAGTATTGTACTTAAAAATAAGTAGCGTTTGAGAAAAAAGTCATTAGAAAAGTTTTTTAGGGGTAATATAGAATACATGGTTAAAGAAAACAACTACTACTAATGAAAATCAATCAAAAACAATATTTTATGAGTATGACAATGAAAATTGGAATTTCATAATTTGTTTTTGTAGTTGATGTTGTGGTAGTGTCGTAGTCTGTTTACAAGAGTCGCAAATGCAATCTTCTTTCTCTGCATCAAAAATATCAGAATGCCCCCCACCCACAGAGAACACGATACACATTATTCATAGACTTCCTCTCTTCTGTCTTCCTAAACTTTCAATCGTGAAGAAATATTCTAGTTCAACTTAGATGATACTTATCGTATTCCATATTACCTGTCACGCCATCTTTCAAAGAAAAATAGCTTCCCATGTAACTGAAGGAATCTCTGTCTATAAAATGAGCTAAGTGCAATAAAATGCAACACATGTGATGTTCATTGCGCTTGGTTTCAAATTATTCGGCACATTTCTTATAACAAATGAACACCTTTGAAAACTTGCCGTAGTAAATTTCAGGAAGTAGAAAAACAAATATTCTCTCATAGCAGCCATGATAATGATAATGAAAACCAAGCAATAATGACTCTATATTATCATGGGAGTATTTTTAAATAGTTAATTATTGTTCCATTTGATGGCCATCCCTGAAGGTGGAGAAAACCTGGCATTCCATATTGCCCAATTATTCCATATAATCCCAGCACTTCCCATACTACATTCACACCTTACACGACTTCCAAACTTTCTTTCATTGAATGAGTATGAAAACAATAACTAGCTGATAGTTTATCAAAAGATGATTGAATACATCAGTAATCAAAAATGTGTGCATTCATATTGATACTTTTAATTTAACACACCCGGAGGGGTTGGACCACGCTGGAGAGAGCCGGGCCGGAGGGCCTGGATTCCAAGCCCCCCGGTCCGGCGCCCCCGGCCCTCAACCATTTTCAACCTGTCACTCGTGAGCACGATTGTGCTGCATGCCCGATTTCGTGTTTACGAGCACTTTATCAATAGTTTAATTTAACATCCTACAAAAATTGCATTCAATAATTATGATTGCGCAGATTTTCATATGTGTAATCACATGTATCACAATTTCATGTGATCACAGGTCATGCCAAAAAAATCATTACAAAAAAAAATCTATTTGAATTGTACTGCTTATACAGGGCCTCAAAGGGAACATACAAAGCCTCAAAAATCGCACATAAAATAAATATACTGAAATAGTAGTAGTAGTATTACTTTCCAAATACATAACTACCATCTTTGTGATTCAAGCTATAGTAAGAGAAAAATTCAGGTTGCAAACTTCAAGGTAAATGAAATGCAAACAAAACATTTTAACAAATTAGTGATCAAACAGCCACACATGATCTGCAAAAAACAGAGTTATTGTCATTAATTGGGACATCTGGAATATACCAGCAAATTCAAGGTATAAAATGGAAAGAACATGACCTCACTTTATATGCAAAGGTGATTCTGAGCATTTATCTCCAAACTGGCTGTAGTAATGAATGTTTAAAGGACCCTTTGTACTTATGGAAAGCTATACTGCCATCCTATGCCTATATTTAAGGCGTATCTAAAAAAACTAAGGAAACTGAGATACTGCCTATTTCCTTAGGATTTTAACAGCTTTTTGAGGTATGACTTATTTCTTTAGTGTTTTTTTAGTATTTCTAAACAAGATACAACCTCTATGCTGAGAAATAATGTCAGGTCTCACTACCATTACTAAGCTGGAAAAACGTAAAAATGAAAAAAATTGAGATACGCCTTTTAGGCTTAGGAGGGCAGTTATACATTTAAGGGCTAATTGTCTCAAGATTCTAACAAATGCACATATGGCAGTATCTGATTTCAGGTTTTTCATAACTGTCTACTTGAATTTTTTAATCACTAATTATGATGGTTTTTATTTGTTTGCAGCTATTTTGCGCCGATGGAAGCAGGTGAGGGTTCCTTTAAGCACCTTGAGAAATTTCAGGGTTAGATTTGATGCCACTCGTCCATACACTTCTCAGTCAGTCATGTGTCTTGATGACATCCAGTTTACTTCTTGCGCACCTCCTCCGAAAGTTCCACCAGGTTCAGAGCTGTGTGAAAGCCATCAAATGAGGTGTGATAATCAGAGATGCATCAATTTGAATTTGGTTTGCGATTTCAATGATGACTGCCTCGATCGTAGTGATGAGAAGTTCATATGCAGTGCTTATAAAGCAAGATGCGATTTTGAAGGAGGCTCATGCAAAAACTGGCGCCTCGAATTAGATAGGGGAAACACCTGGCAGTATCTAACTGGTACTAACAGCAACTCATACATCTCTGTGCCAGCTACAGATCATACAACCTATTCCGGTCTTGGTTAGTAGTACATATATTAATTCCTGGAAGTGTATTTTGATATTTCAACTTCTGTATATATTTATTCAATAATATTTATAAATTTGTCTCAACTATACTCATATAAGAAAGGAGGAAACAATTTTTTTACATCTCCCTTTTAATTTTCCTATAGCTAAATTTGTTTTTTCAACCCTTTGTTTCAGGTAAATATCTGTCGTACCGATTTTCATATTTTTCCAGAAATGCAAAACCAAAACTAGTTTCTGATGTGGTTGATGGATATGCGGAAAATTGTAAGGTGGGTATTTTTGTTAATGCTGTTTATTTGATTTATGTACGCTCAAAAATTCTCAGAATTCATTCAAACATGCATAATGACCACCAAACTATTATTGTTTTACACTAGCCATGCGAAAAAATAAGCGGATAAAATGAGAATAAACTAGAATATATATATGCATATGAATGTTACCTCAATTCCAAAATATTTTTTACTCAGCTCCGAGTTTGGTATGCTGCCAATCCACCTACTGGAAAAATAGATGTCTACAAGAGAATTAACTACTATGACGACGGTTTGATTCCCATCACATCATTGAAAAGTGCATCGAAAAATTTCTGGGAAAGAGTTGAAATCGATCTGGGTGGAGGAAACAAAGATTTCCAAGTATATTATTTTTTCTTTTTAAATATATACAGTATTAAGTAGTTAAATTACAGTTTTTTTATACGATAATCTTTGACTATTAGAAAATATTGGTGCAAAGCAATCAGCATATAATGTTTCCCTTTTCTTGAAAAGGTTGTTTTTATACCTAACGTGACATTGTATTCGGGATCTGTCAGCTTGGATGACGTGTCAATGACCCCTGAATGTAGTTTGGTTGGTGAGTTCATCTTTTATGATATCTCTCACATGTTGTCTATATCTATTTATGTGTGCATGAAGTAATTAATGAGATTGCATAATTTTTTTAGTTTTAACTACAGTCAGACCTCATCACAATAGCATTTGTCATGACCTGGGATACATTATTTTTGTATTTAGGAAATACAGAGATTTGACAAATGCAAAAATTTGGTTTTTACCATTTTTTCACAATATCTTGATAGTTTCAAGTTTTTGAAGTGAAAATAGATAGTAATTTTTTGGAGCACTTGAATTCTAGAGCTTTCGGCAAGTACAGTAATTTAAAACTTGGCCTCATAATTGAACTATAAAAAAATAGTGTCCTTAGTTTAGTCCATTTTTGCAAATGAACACAAAATTTTTTATTTGAAAGATGTTTTTGCAGATGAATGTAACATTTTTAACTAGAAAATCTTTTTTTTTTTGTGAATAAATGCAAAATTTATAATTTAGGAGTTTTTTAAATTGGAAAATTCAGATTTTTTTATTTGAAAAATTTAAGTATCTAGTCATAACACAAAAATAAATTTGAAATTTTGTAAAATTGATTTAATAATTTTCATAGAAAAATGTAATCAATACTTTGTGCTTATAATTTGTTACTTTCTTTGTTCATAGATCGAGATTTGCCTGGAAAAACAACCGACCCACCTCCAGTAGATGAATGCGGATCTGAGAAATTGACATGCAAAAACAAGAATTGCTACACCCATGCTCAACGATGCAACTTCATTGATGACTGTGGAGATAACAGTGATGAAGCTAATTGTGGTAAGTGGTAATAGATGCTTATTATTAGAATAGAAAATCATAAGATGGTTTCTTTCTTTTTCAATTATCCGAGATGAGATGACAATTTCTAACTCTGGTAAAGCTAAACTGTATTTTAACCAATGTAATGAGTCCAAAAGTTTTAGTTGTTAAATCAGGATCAGTTTGATGACATATATACACCCAGGAGCTTAAAAACAGCAACAGGTAAATCAGGGTTAGACTTACTTTATTTTGGATCGCACAATGATTTTTCAGGTAATACATATCATATTCCTGAGTATTAGCTGGTGGAAAAAGGAGGTTGACCAGTGGCCTAGTGGCGTCTGAGCTGGTTATTCTTTTTGGTATCAGAGTACCCCCAGAATTAATTCAGAAAAGTTTCCTACGTAAAGTTTGAGTCGGTCGAGCACTCACATGTCTAAAACACTTTAAATGCTGTTGAACATACCAGATTAAGCATATGTATATTTGTCATTGCTACACAATAGCTTTTAACTTAGACTTTGTAAATTAGATAAAAATATAAATAGAACTGTTAATTATTTCCATATTCCCTGATCATGTGTGCAAGATTGTGATAAGCAGCACAAAAAACTGATGAACCTGCAGTCAGAACATTATATTGAAGTACAAGAACACTGATATATTCCGTCCATTTCTTAGCATGCAGAAAATCTTGCAGAATATTCTAAAATGGGGAAAAATTTTCATTGGACAAACAGCGTGGTGAAATAATTTGCGAATAAAACTCAGGGCCAATACAATATTGAAAACCTAATAAATCAAATGTGAATTCAACATTCATAGAGAGAATCACTTTCAAATAAGATAGAAACTTTATGAAATCATCTATCTTCTCCATATCTAATAATAGCTCAATTGGTGAAGACTATTGACTAAAGATACAGAAAGTTTCTGATGATCTTGTGAACAAAAAAAAAATCTTGTGGAAAAACAAGACAGTAGAAGATAATGATTTTAATTACGAGGGTAGATTAGACCTAGCAGGCGAAGAAAGCAAACATAATGGAAGTAAAATTATTGCATGCATTTTATATTAGTGTGATAATTAGTAGTTTTCCAGCATGCCTGAAAAATCTGGTATCCCTCAAATTTTACGGCATGTCAGCTAATACAGTAAGAGCAATGTAAATGGTAGAAGTATATACCACTATTTTTTTAAACTATTCAATGCTAATTTTAAGCAATTTGCCTTGAAAACTTCCATTTACCTAAAACCATAGCAATTCCATCCGTTAAAATATGCGGTTTTCAGAATATATGAACAGATCATTGCAGGAAACATTCTTTGAGAACTTTTTAGTTTGTGAAAAATATAATATTCACTGTTAGATACCCTTTAGATACCCTAGAGAGAGAGAGTTAATGATTTTTTTTTTGCATTATATTTTCTTTCACGAATAGCTATTTATATAAAATTTGATTTGAATTTATGCTTTGGGTGAAATAAACGTGATTTGTTTTTCACACCATGCACAGGTACCAATTGCAATTTCGAAAATGGCTTCTGTGGTTGGTTCACTCCGCAAGGATATACAACAAAATGGATGAGACGTCGAGGAAAACCTTATTGGTATTATGATTTGGACGGAGACCACACTTATAAAAATACAACCGGTAAGTGAGAAACCTGTATGCCTGATTGTATTGGCAGTCAATACATTCACTTTTTTTAACCAATAAAATGACTTCTGCATTAATTGATTTTAAACTTTGTAGATATTGAACTGCTTTGAGATTTTCAGCTTTTGCCTTTCCATTATTAAATACTTCCAATGTGTTGTCACTACAATTTCACTGCATCTTTTGTGTGCATATTCTAAAATTGTATATTTGTTGATATTGCAAAGCCGTCTTCCTGAGGTATAGTCAAATTAATCCTTAGTAGCCCAAAGACCAAAAAACTAGTTGACTGAAAGACAAGTTGTCTCTCTTGCACAGTGCTGCTAAAAAAACTTCACAAGTCAAAAGGCTGAGGGAACTGATGCAGTTTTTTAGTTCCTTGCCTTCACACAATCACAAGCGTTTTTACCAATACCACATAGTGAGACGGTAAGGCACATTTATTCAAAACTTAACCATTTATTAGTGTACATTGAAGAACAAAAAGCCATCCTGACCGAAGAATGGTGAAGAACTTGTTTGATTTAGCTAATGAGTAGTTGTGCTCATGAAAAATCGTGGGGACAGGAAGGTGACATCTCTCTATATATGTGAAAAGGCACACTGAAAAAAAAAATTGTCATAGTAAAATATGTGGCAAAATTTACATTTTTGGCAAATTTGAGCAGTGTTTTTCTCTATAGTTTTATTATCTTTTGTGGTTGCAGGTAGTTTTTTCAATTCTTGTTTTAAATTTCATTGTTTTAAGTATTTTATTTCAAAAACGCCCTGTTATGAGCCAAATTAATGATTTCAGTGCAATTGCCATCATATTTTGTGAATAACATTGTAGAAGAGAAGGATAAGACTTTTGTAATTCCACTAAAAAGCTCCTAGCGAGTTATTTGGTGAAATTCAGTTTCTTTAAAAGCTCTGCCCCTCATGACGATTTGCTATCTTTCTTTCTGTAGTAACCAATGACTGTGTGCTAATGCCTCTTTCAGACCTGTTAACTCTCCGGATTTTTTGCCCTTCCTCCGGCTCTCTGGATTTGATAGAAATTTCTTTGGATTTTAGCAGAAAATTAGGTTTGAAAGAAAATTCGTTTCGATTTCGTTTAGATTTTCCCTGAGCTTTCACGATGTTGTGACATCAATGACTACAGTTGCCATTGGGGAAAATACCTATAGAGAGCAGCCGTAGTTCGCAGAACCTACTTACTCAGTTGAAGACGCCACTTTTACTGAGTAGCCGTCAAAAAGTCTTGGTGACTGCATTTAAGCAAACTGTTGACATGACTTTGTTTACTTAGTATTTATCGCCAATCATTTGTTAGGGGGGATGGAAGTTTTTGTTTTCTCTGATCAAATGTCTTCAAAAAGAAAATATACAACTGCTTATCACAGAGTTCGTATACCCAATATTATCCATCACTGATAGCATCCATCTTTTGCTCAAGGGCTAACCAGGACTTGCCTGGGGGCACTTTTTCTCAATTGATGATAAAAAATTTATCAATTTTTTTATTTTTTTGATCGGGTCCGCGTACGGGAGTGGCGGTGGGTACTTCCTCGAAAGAATCTCTGGATTTCTGGATTCCAAAAGTTGGCACATCTGCTCTTGTGTTACTAAGGGTGTAAGGATTATAATTACATCACCTGGATACTGTCTTCTGGTATCTGGGCAACATCAGTGTCTCCAGGTGAGGAGGCTTAAGTTTTAGAATAAATAGACTGAAAAATTAATATTGGTTTGATTAAAACACATTCCAAATTTTCATTTAGGTTATTATGCTATGCCTGTCGGTTTTGGAATTATGGGGAATGTTGCTGAACTGCACACGATGACCTACATTGCTTCTGGCTCTGAATGCAAATTTGTTATGTGGTACTATCAAAGTGGAGCAAAAGCAGGGAAACTGGCTGTGAGAATCAAATACACATCATCATCTTCCAAACAAGAGGATGTAGGTCGAAATTTTATTCATTTCCCATTTTAAAACATTTTGTGTGTATGTTTTTTCTCATTTGTATACTTTTCACTTTTTCAAAAAATAATGAAATATGTGATCAGAATGAAAACACAACTGGCTGCCCATTTTCCAATGAAAAATCTGGAGAAGGCGACACAGGAATGCACAAAAACAGTGATAATGGTTATCACTGTTAGTTAGAATAGTTATGAATCTTAATTTTTGCACTATTAGAATTTTACAATAAAAATGTATACAATCGATTTGGGAATCATCTGATTCTGTATTTCCCTTTGTGGGGCCCACATCCCACAGGGGAGTGTAATACGATTTTTAAGGGAAGGAATTAGATTTTTAAGAGGAGCAATTTGAGAATGAGTTATTGACAGGGAATGTTTTATTGAGGTTCTTTTAATTAAATTGTTTTTTTTACATATGTTTATACATATATGAAAAATATCAGTTTTTTTTCCATGTGTTTCGAATCTTCATTTGCAGTTTTCTGCAAATTTATTGGTTCAGATAGTTAATTTTTTGGTGATTTTTTTAAATCCTTACTGTAACTATTCTTTCATTCTTTTATTTTCCTCTTTCATGGATCCCGTGTTTTTGGAAGCTTTAGATCAGCGGGTTGGTGGCATGTCCCGTGGGCAACTCAATAAAACAATTCATATAGTTACAGAATTTATAGAAATGATTGGGAAAAAAAGCCCATCTCAATAAAGAAATAATTTTAGAATGAAAGAGAAATTATTTTATAATTATTGAAAAAATAATAATTTCAGAACTCGCCTTCCCCTTGCCAGGGAACTTTGCTATCATTTCTTAGCACCAGAAATTTTCAGTGAACAAATCCGCCATTTTTAAAGATTGCATGTACTAAACAGTAATTTGATAAAATTCCAAACTTGTTATAGCAGCCAAATTCAGTGAAACAAATCGCGATATTGAATCGGGTTTGACTGTACATACATTTAGCATTTATTCTCAGAGACGGTGCTTTTTCAGGAACCCCGCAACAAAACTGTTACTACTACACCATTCATGCATCTCTTAAACACATTCCTGAGAAATTTCTTATGAATTGGAGCATACCGGAAATGTCAGAATTATGTGTGTTTCATTTTCAAGAAGTGCTGCCATCTGTCTTAAATATTGGAAGTGAAAGGGGCAGATGCCTGGATTTTCAACTTTATGTAAGTGTCACGTTGAAGATCTGCCTACTCTTTGTGGAGATATTTTTTCAAATAGGAAACAAATCCACAAAGGAGTGGGGATCTTCATGACTACTATTACTAAAGCACACATGTACCCTGTAAAATTTTTTTTAAGAATTTCTGATTAATTGGGGCATGCTGGAATGTGTTGTGCACCTAACACAATGTTTATTTTTGAGAAATGTATTTTATATGTTCAAAAAATGCTACCACTTGTTTTGCAAGTTTGGAAGCGATACCTTGGTAGGTTATGTTGCTTGCATGTATTCTGTGCAAATTTTAAATGTCGTTGTCCTGGGAATTTTTTTATTGGTAGACCAGCTAGCATTCACATTTCAAAACCAGTATTAACGAAATGACTAGCAAAGTGGTACTATGTTAAAAAAGTTCAGAGACTTGTTTTATTACTGAAGAATAAATACAGATAGAACCTGTTTATTTGGTGTTTCCTTCAAAGCAATCACATGTGACCCGGTGCATTGCATGATAGAGCATCCATGACTTGGCCTTCGATTTGATTTCAGGTGTGAAACCCTTCTGGTGTCAGATTACCTGTCGAAACATCACATTCCGATACTTTCCTTTCACAACCAACTTATTCTCCCGATCTTACCCCTTGCGACTTGTTCCTTGGATGAAGAATTTGCTTAAGGGGCATGATTCTCAGGTTCTGAGGAAGTGCAGCGAGCAGGGGCGAAGGTACTGGACGAAGTGACAAAAAAGAGCTCGCAATTTGTATTTACATCTTTGTATGAATAGTGGGAAAAATGCATAATTGCACAGGGTAGTTACTTCAAAGGAAACACTAAATAAACAGGTTTTAAATGTATTCATTCTCCCATAATAAAATAAGCCTCTGAACTTTTTGAACATAGTAGTATGCTAACCAGTAGTTGATAGACTACTGTGGATAGTGTGTTCACACTTTTTTTCAGGGCTGCACAGATTTTAAGAGCATTATCATCACCTATTCAAAATTAATGCAAAGAGTGTCGTACATTGAAAAACAAAAGTTTAACACATGGGAAAGATGCTTATTAAAAACTTAATCTGTGCAAGCAGTAGTATAGAACAGAGCAATAACTGTCGAGACAATTTTGATGCCTCATGCTTAAAAAAATTCACTGATATGATACACTTGAATTGAAAAAGTAGCCAGACGTAAAACCAATAAGTTTACACCATCCAAATCTTCTGTATAGATGAAAAAAAATATATAGTTTTGTGCATTTCTGAGAATTACGCTGAGTAATCTTGTCCCAAGTATTTGTGTTAGACTATCATGCAGCTGTTAAATGTAAAGACAATTTTTTAAAGTAATTTATATTTAACTTGAGGAGTGCCATTTACAGCAGCATGGTTTCTGTATAATGTAGGACAAAATAAATATGTATTTGAATGTCATTCTAGTACGTTTATCTTTGGGAAACATCTGGTGATCAAGGGAAACAATGGAATAAAGCAGATGTCAAAGTAGGCATGCACGACCATTTTGCTATTGTTATCGAATCTGTGTATGGCCAGCGTTCAGCATCCACTATAGCGGTTGATGATTTGGAATTTGTCACTTGTGCCAGCTGTAAGTCACTCTTTGTTGTTATTCAATTAATAGCAATTTATATATATTTTCCATTCCTAGTTATTATTGTTAATGGTAGATCGGAATATGATAAATGAAGCATTGACTTCATCATTAGCTTATAATTTTGATGATATAGACTTTGTGACTTTTTTTTATCATTTGTGAGCCTGATTATTATATAGTATTTTCTGCAGAAAATAAAAATATAATTTCGTACAGCTCACCCACCAGTAGAATGCACTTCAACCCAATGGATGTGTAAAGACAAGACGAAATGCATAAACATTTGGGATCACTGTAATGGCCAATCAGATTGTGAAGATAATTCGGATGAAGCGTCATGTAGTAAGTAATTTGTTTTCCTTTTTTTTTCTCTGCCAAGTATTTTTCTTCATAAACCAATACAGAAAACCTGTTTTCTTTCAATACCAAATTATCTGAAACTTTTTTTCTCCCCAGTACCACAAACAGGAGACTGTGATTTTGATTCAAATGACTGGATGTCAAAATGCAAATGGACATCGAAGCAGTTGGATTTTGAATGGTCCAGAGCCAATGCTTCTCGCAGCAAAACCACCGGCCCACCAAGACATCATCACCCAAGACGTCAAGGTACACTTAAAATATGATAAATGATAGTCTCAATCTTTTCAGGAGTGTTTGATTGGTCATCCCCCTTCCCTATACGTACTACTACTTAACTTGCAACTCGTAAACATTCCTCTGGGGGATTTTTTATGAATTAGTGTATGCTGGAACATGAGTTCTGCGTAACCCTAGCATATTTATGCATGTTTCGTGTTCTAGTGTTGCTCAATTCTCATTGATATTTTAAATTCTCATTGATATTTTAAATTCTCATTGATATTTTAAATTCTCATTGATATTTTAAATTCTCATTGATATTTTAAATTCTCATTGATATTTTAAATTCTCATTGATATTTTAAATTCTCATTGATATTTTAAATTCTCATTGATATTTTAAATTCTCATTGATATTTTAAATTCTCATTGATATTTTAAATTCTCATTGATATTTTAAATTCTCATTGATGTTGTCTGAAATTCTCTCTGATGTTGTCTGAAATTCTCTCTGATGTAAAATGTCTGAAATTCTCTCTGATGTAAATGTCTGAAATTCTCTCGTTGATGTAAATTGTCTGAAATTCTCTCATTCATGTTTTCTGAAATTCTCTAATTAATGTTTTCTGTAATTCTCTAATTAATGTTTTCTGAAATTCTCTAATTAATGTTTTCTGAAATTCTCTAATTAATGTTTGAAATTCTCTAATTAATGTTTGAAATTCTTTCATTGATATTGTCTGAAATTCTTTCATTGATATTGTCTGAAATTCCCTCATTGATGTTGTCTGAAATTATCTCACTGATTTTGTCTGAAATTATCTCACTGATTTTGTCTGAAATTCTCTCACTGATTTTGTCTGAAATTCTCTCATTGATGTTCATGAAGTTAAAAAATAACTTAGCAAGTGCAAATCAAATGTGCAACAATGATGCCTTCAGGTAATGAGTTTGGTTGAGGCAGCAACAATATATCTTAACTCATTAGAAATAATGTAAATAAGCAAACTTTGATAGAAAAAAAAATAAAAAACTTTGTAATACAGCTGCATATGGGCTCGGCAGCTCAGGTCGATAAGGTACTCGCCTATTGTATTAAAAGATATTATATCCTATTCGTTCTTGTCAGAATCTTTCCTGATATAGAAGTGCACCAGAATTGATGGCAACAGGACCATATAAAAATATTACTACTGTAGGAAGTCCCCCACCAAGGGGTTAGCGCACCAATTTCTCAGTGAGACATATGGGGAAAAATAAATACAGAACGCTGCAGTTTTTATTTATCAAAAAACTTTAGGTACCAATCAAATTAGTCATTGTCTGGAGAAAATGATTGTAGTGTAACAAAAATGATCAGATACAGCTGAAAAGCAAACATTATCTATGAGTGTCTGTTAAATTTACATTCAATTATCGATATATGTAATACTGGACCACTGGACCCTTACATATTGATGTACATTTTATTATCTGGAAATTTCTATTTACGGATGTAAGGATCAACGGTGCCAGGTAATTGAGATTCTCTCGTAGTTACATCTCAAAGATGAACAATAACTGTATCTAACCCTTTTCCTTGAGAAATGTTCATTCTTCAAAATCAAGTTCTCATATATTATGAAGTTATTGACTATCACAGCAGGCAGATGATAAAAAATTATAAATGAAATAAATTTTTTTCTGCTTGTCTGGTATTTTTTTATCAAACTATTTTTTCTATTATTTTTTCCCCTTATAGGCTATTACTTATTCATCGACAGCTCAAAGCAAATGAAAGGTGAAAGAGCGGCAGTTGCAACTCCATCATTTAAAGCCAGTCAAGGAAAATGTCATTTAAGATTCTGGTATTACATGAAAGGCTCAGAGAGTCTTGGGAAATTGACAGTTAGTATAAAATATGTTTATAAGATTATGTACTTCAATGCTCTCTGAATGTTTAAAGTTTCTCTCATGACTGAAAACAATCAATCATGAAATTTTGAATTTTTGCTTTGATCTGTACTGAAAGGGATGCATGGCATGGTCTTGTAACTTTCATTCCCAGTGTTTAATTTGTTGAAGGCTCAAGGCTTTGCGACCATTTCAATAGAGAAAACGAACATTTTTGCTGCAAATTGACACACAAGTTTCATGGCACAAAATATAATTAATGGAGTATATTTTACAAAATGAACTGTTACAGAGGCGTTCGCAAAATTTTCTCGGGGGGGGGGGGGGGGGGTTCAATTTTTTTTCCTCTCGGGGGGGGGGGTTATGATTTTCCTTGCAAAATAGCACTATAATCGTGGCTTGACGGGGGGGGGGGGTTAGAACACCAAACCCCACTTTGCGTACGCCAATGGACTGCTATGTATTTGGGATTTCGATTATGACTTTCCATAGTTTGACCCCATTATTCCGCTTGAGGATGATGGAACCTTCAAAATCATTTTCTCTTCACCTGACAATTTATGAGACAGTAAAAATAGTATTTTTACAGCAAATCAATAGCTAAGAGCGGGCCAATAATGCAGGGCAATCTTTCAGCCTTCTGGAAAGATAGATGTGCAAGATGGTTACCATTCATGGGCCACACATTAGTGTACTATGTTGTGGGGATTGATATATATATATATATATATATATATATGGGCATATCGATTCTGACTTTCCATAATTTGACCCCATTATTCCGCTTGAGGATGATGGAACCTTCAAAATCATTTTCTCTTCACCTGACAATTTATGAGACAGTAAAAATAGTATTTTTACAGCAAATCAATAGCTAAGAGTGGGCCAATAATGCAGGGCAATCTTTCAGCCTTCTGGAAAGATAGATGTGCAAGATGGCTACCACACATTAGTGTACTATGTTGTGGGGATTGATATATATATATGGGCATATCGCTGAGAGGCTTCTTGGTGCATTGGGAATCTCAGATGACTTTGCATAACGATCAATACTAATTGTGTTCAGCTTCTAATGATCTCAATACAGCAGAACTTTGGTTAACAAGCTTAATTTGTTCCGCCAATGTGCTCGTTATTTGAATCAAACTTCCCCATAGGAAATAATGGAAATTTGTATAATTCGTTCCACAATTATTCATTCACATAAAAATGACTAATAAAAACGAAATTCAATCAATAATTAAACACAATAATATAATAAATGATCAATGAAATATATATATAATATAATAACACCTAAATTAACGTGCGATAAGATAATGTGTTTACAAATTATACTTACTCTAATCGACGAGAGAGAGGGAGAGATCGTTTAGGACAATTCACGGGCTCTGTTGCTTGCAAACTTATTCCTTTTGTGCAAATTTGAAAAGGAACAGATGACACTTTCTTTTGCCTCCTGTTTAGAATTTCTCAGAAATGGGAAATTGCATTGCCATTGGACAGATTCATTGCTCACTTTGCTTCAGCTTTATTTGATTGGTTCTTCTTTCTTACAAAATTTTGCTCAGATTCCCACATTCTATACATTTCTTTAATCTCATTTGAAAAGTGAAAGACTTCTTTCCTCACTTCTCTCTTCCTCAGACGAGATACTGTCCATAAATGCTTACTGTTGCATGCAAAGGAGATCCACCAGTTTATCTACAGTCAAGTCCTAGCCATGTTCTTCCACTATTTCTTCATTATTATCCTCATGCACCTCCAGTCCCTTCCCCAAGGACACAATCTTCTTGACAAATGTTGGCTCCTATTCATGAGCTAGCCCATCAAAGTCACCTTCAATAATGCAATCAGCCCAAAGTTTTCTCCAAGCAGAATAAAAAACTTCAAGCACACATATTGGTGGTTACGATGCTACATCTAGTTTCGTATCGTAAACAGTCACGCTCGCATGTGTGTTCATTTGTTGAGGGAGGCACACTAACTGAAGATTGTAGGGGAAAATACTACCCCACAATTCCACGGTACGTGAGTGGGCAAAAGTGAAAAACCATCAACTCAGTTGTGATAACGTGCAAGTTGATTCACAATGCCCAAAATTTTTGTTTGTAATAGGAATCATTGCTCATTAACCGAGTCAAGATTTGTTTAAAATTTTTGCTCGTTATGCAAATTGCTTGTTAACCCAAATCACTCCTTAACCAAAGTTCCACTGTACATTGCTTGACCTGGGAGCCCCATGATGATATTATGAGGGCCTTGCTATCATGGGTAGAAGCTGGCTCCATTAGGCAAACAGGCCAGATTTTATTCAACCCTGCTGGGAAGGAGGGGCATTATCAAAACTTGGGTCAAATTTTTTCTCTTAAAAAACTGACCTGTGTATAAGCAGGCTTGACTAATACAGGAACCAATTTTTTTAAATAAAATTACTTGGTGTAGTGTTTGTATAAAACTTATTTTATACAAAGTGAAAACTTATTTGCATATTAAAAAACACACAGAAAATGAGAAGCAAACTATTCAAGTTTTAATTACTGAATGGGCAATGGCTCCTGTTCACAGCTGAAGGTGAAGCCTATCAGTGTGTGGCAATATATACAACTGAAAGGTTGTGTTGGAAATTATTAAAGAATTAGACTAATAATCGTTTCTGAACTAAATATTTAAAATATGTCTGTTTCTTCAGGTACTGGCAGAATCTGCAGATGGTCAAGCTATACCCATGTGGGTGAAAGCAGGCCCCCAGGAAGAAAAGTGGCTGTACGGTTACGCCATGGTTGGAAGCAGCCAAGATTATAGCATAATATTCGAAGGAACAATCGGTGGTGATGATAATACCGATATTGCCATTGACGATGTGTCATTCACTAGTGGCTGTGCTGAAGGAGGTAACAGATTTTTTCAAGTAAAATTATGACATTGATAACAAGATTTCCCTCTTATAGATCATCTGATATCGAGAGACAGGTTATATGCTATGCAAAGTTCCAAACTATTACCACAGTTTTAACCATAAATGCATAAAAAATGTTTTATTGAATCCTTATTTCTGAACATACGAAGCATTGATAATGAATTATCTGAAAAATAATGTAGATTTTTTTTCAATCACTGTTATATTTCCTCTAATGTGATATGACAATATGATATTACTTATTTATACATATTAATATACATACATATTAAGAAGAATCCTGCTAAATCTGAGCTTAATTTTTTGGGATTGGGATTTTTTCAGATTAGTGGAAAGTTAGGATTACCTGGATAAATTTTACAAACATGATTGTTTCTTAAAAAAATTGATGACAGCGGTTATCCTGTGGTGTTAGATGAAAGCTACATCAAGAACACTCATGAGAACCATCGGCTTAAATCAAGAGCATGTACAGCGCTCCATTTGAGATGGGAAGTGGGGTGTGTCTGGTCTTCAAAGGTCTCTTTGGTCATGAGGGACCACATGACAAAATTTAATTGCACTTAACATCAGTTGTGGCCAATTTTTAGTAGGGAAGGGCATTCCTTAAATAGTGATGCCCAAGATGGCCCTGTACCAGTGCCGTCTTAACGCATGGGCCCACCCGGACACAGCCCAGATACCTCGAGAGAAGGGGGGCCTCAGAAAAACAAGTAGTTTAATTTTTCGGAAATTGGCCAGATAAGGCCTTAGAAATATCACTTGGCCTGGGGGCCCATGATGCTTTTAAGACGGCCCTGCCCTGTACATGCATATATGATGGGTTCTTCCTTTATTCTTTTCCATGCACCTTCTATGAGTTGTTCAGATTAACAGGGTGTGGATTAGCAACTACAAAAATTTCAATTACGAAATTAAACATAAACTATGAATTTTCATAACTAGTTTCTCTGCATTTATCACTGATAGTGATATCGCTCAATAAATTGCATTACAATGTCTCTGCTATCTGTTGTTAATAGATAGCAGACTTAAGACAAAATATTTAGAGCAGAACATGTTTACAATTTAGGGAGAAGCTGCACTCACATGCTGTACATGATATACTCAAAAACTGCACAGGTTTTTAAGTATTTAATTTTTTTTGACTCACTTTGTATGTATACACAGTGAACACTCATTACTGGAGACATGTCTCAGTAATTTTTGTCTATGCAATCAAATGTCCATAATAAACAATGTACATATTTTAACAGTGTTGTAACAGAATGGAAAAGGATGGCAAAATCTTACAGCTAATTTGAATATTCTTGGTGTTAATTTGTCACATATATCCATCAATGAGACAGAACATATACTGTTACTCTGTTATACCATCTTTAGAACCTGATTGTACTGAAAACAATACTATAACATTCTTTTATTTGATTAACCCGCCCTTCACTGCAAAAAAAAAAAATTTACAAAAAATCTTTTTTTTTGGGAATATTTTCCGTATTATCTGCTGAGATATAGGCACTAATATAGGTTCTTAACATTAATGGTCCATAGAGGAAGATGGAGAAAAACAACAGGAGGTGCTCATGAAATGGGGGAAATGCATAATATAGTGAGTGTTCATTGGGTGTATATTTAACACTGTGTGAAAAGGAGATATTCTAGAAAAACCTCTGATTTTTGGCTTTGATCATACTTATGCTATTTGTTTTTAACTTTTCCTTTTTAATTTCCCCAAAAAAGGCACTGCTGTCGTCCCAACTGGTAAACCAGCTTTCTGTACAGATCAAGAGTTCATGTGTCGTACAGGAACTGAGTGTGTGCCTAAAAGCTGGCAATGTGATTGTCGAAGAGATTGTAGTGATGGTAGTGATGAAACCGATTGCGAAGGTAAATACAGTGTAATTTCCTATATTTTGTGTGAGTTTATTCTGTACGTAATCAAATTTTTGCTCATAGTTTGTCAGATAAATGATTTATCAGACAGTGAATTTAAATATTGTTAGAAAAAAAAATATGAGATGATCAAACGAAGCTTGTTTAAGTCGATCTGTTCAGGAAAAACAAAAAGTATATATCTTCTGAAGTTTATATCTTTTCTGGAGCAAAACTTAAAGTAAAGCAATATATGGAGAATTTGACACGCAAAAATCCAAGTCTCAGGTTTGTTATGATGAGGTTATGATTACCACAGTTTTCAACCTTGAAGGGCAGAGGACTCTTGTTGAAGAGTTTTATTCTAACGAGACTTACTTCATTTGAATGCAAAATCTTGTACAGGGTGTCCCGTAAGTTTTAATGCAGCCTTTATCTCATCAACTGTTCGTCATGAAGGTAGGGTTCGAACTTAAAAAACAAAGCTCAAAATGTACTCGGTAATTACTCTGTATAAGTTTCGAGAGCTCGTTGTAAAATAAAAAAATTGGAATTTTATATGGTTTTGTCTGTCCTACAACTTCCAATTAGAAAGTTGTTGCAGTGTCTGTCGTGAGGAGAGAAAAAAAATTCCATGTTTCCAAGTGCAATATTCACTGAGATATTTGAATTCAAGAATTGGACAAAAGTTAGGAAAGACCAGCATAAATAAGGAAAAAAAGGAGCGTTGTCCGTTAATTTATGTTGCTCTTCCACAACTTTTCTCCATTTTTTGAATTCAAATATCTCAGTGAATGTTGCACTTAAAAACATTTTTTTAATAAACATAATAAATTTTTTTAATTGCACATAACAAATTTTTTCTATTGGCCTCAGGAGAGACAGGGTATCAACTTTCTAACTGGAAGTTAGAGGATAGGGAGGACCATATAAACATTTAGATACTCTGTGCTCTTGAAACAGGCACAGAGTGATTTTTGAAAAACTTTTGAGCCTTTTTTTTTTAAATTGGAACCATGCCACTATGACGAATGGTTGATGATATAAATGCTGCATTAGGGCTCACAGCACACCCTGTATAATGATAATCGCCTGTAATGATATTACTCGGGAGCGGTAGCCCGATCGATACGATGCTTGCCTAAAGTGCCAAAGGGTGTTTAGAGGTGTCGCGAGTTCGATACCCGGTTCGTCCTTGTCAGAAAACTTTCCTGACACAGGGGTACAACAAAAAACGGCGACTTGACCGCAGCAAAAAATTGCTACCGCAGGGAGTCCCCCATCGAGGGGTTAGTGCACCAACCTCTCGATGAGTATAAAAAACAAGCCTGCCGTTCGGAATCGGCAATAAATTGTAGGTCCCGGTCTAATTAGCCCTCGTGTGCAGAAAATGACCGTGGTGTGACAAAAATGATCAAATGATATTACTCTGTGGTCTTGATACACTTTTTGTAGTGTTAATATGTCGACAAATACAAATGCCTCAACAGACAGAATGCCCCTAAAAAATATGGATGCCAAATATATATCTAAACTATATAAAAAATACAGAAACGCAATGAGAACAATAAAAAACCAAAAAATATAAATATAATGCTCATAAAAAAATTATGGTTGTCTCATCTAAGTATGGATACCTTCTCGATTTATCCCAATATGCTTATCGGGTCCCCATATGTTTATCTCGATTTATCCAATATGTTTACATTCCATTCTATAATAATATGCTTCTTTCTCCCATCCCTTGAGTATTGTTATATATGAGTTTTACTGTATATTTTTTTGGTTGAATTCTGCTGAACCCAATGTATGTGCTATGTCATTCACCTCAATATATCTGTTAAAACAGGTTTCATTTGATCGCCCATGTATTCGACATATTTGTATAAATTTCTATATCTTGTACGTAATGCTATGTATTCTACTCTATGTATCATATTATTTCTACCATATTATTTATATTGGAATTTTTTTTTGGCTTTTGTTTAGGTACAACATGTGCTTCAACGAGCGGTGAGTGCTGCTATTGCTTCTTGCAGTTATTCATTTGATTCCAAATGTTAAATTTCCCTTTAATGCACAACCATTATGACAGCATAAAGTTTTGAAAATAATAATAAATGGTAATGTATTTAACTGAGAATTTTGAACTTTGTTTCTTGGTCTGCAGGTCCCAGAGAAGAAACCACCACACCCAGCATGACCAGTCCGAGACCTACCTTGAATCCTAATCACGACTGTGACCCAGGATGGACACCATGTGCAAACTCCGATAAGTGCATACCTATTATCTATCTTTGTGACAGTGTTGAAGATTGCCCTGGTGGTACTGATGAAAAGTATCACTGCAGTAAGTTTTTCTTCATATCTTTATGTTTGTTATGTTACTATGAAAAGATAGATTATGTAAGCTCCAAAGTTCTGCATCAGCCATCCCATGACCCAATCTGCCTCCACTTGATTTTAATTAGTTGGGATCTTTTTAAAATGGAAATATCCCCCACCTCATAATTTTTTAGCAAATTTCCCCATTCACTTTGATATGCTCGTTACTATTTTTAAAGCAAATTTTTCATCCATAATATGTTTAGCTCTCCTTTAGCACTAAATTTCTTGTCCATTTTAATGTATTATTATTATGGTAAATTTGATAAATCCATAAATATGCATAATCACCGATCGTCCCTGCAAGTTTGATAAATTTCTCTACATTTATTACTTTTATCGGCGATTATGCATAATTCCAAAATGAAGTTTATGAGTTTAATAAATGAGAGGCTCAGAAAAGAGTGAAAGGATGCAAGTGATCAATGAGGTGGCATTTTCAGCCACTTCGTTGGGCAATTTGCATGTTGTGGCCTTTGCATTTTTATTTGTATCAAAATCTAGTTTCAAGAAAATCACTTTCAAAGTTGGTCTATTACACATAAGTCTATGCAGTAGTCAAACTAGTGGGTACTAGAAAGCATCCTTAGCATATAGAAAGGGCCTGTCTGTCTGCAAGTAGTTAGATGTTGGGTAAATGAGATTTTTTAAATACTCAACTCAATTTTTCAAATTTTGTGACTTGCATCCCTTTGCTTCTGACCCCATCAAGTATGGAAATAATTATTACCTCTCCATTTAATGCATTTATTTTGTCTGTAGGTGATGCGTGTAATACACATATTTTGCTATAAAAATTGAATTAAATGAAAATAAGTGTTAAAAAGATGAAAATTATTTGTCTTGTAATGTTGGCATTCTTCATATGTATCAACATGTGGAAACAAAACCAACATTACCAAATGAATTAATCATCTGAAATGATTTCTTTTACAATTTAATTATTTACAAATTTCTTCCTGTAAATTCAAGTAATTTCATTGGCAATTTATCATATTTACCATGGTGAATTGAGGATTATACATAAACAAGTGATGACAATAAATGAGATGAATTCATAATATATGAACAAAATTTATTAAATTTACCGAAATGGTCAGTGATTATGCGTAATCATCAGATTTATCACATTTACTGTAACGTAATCATTGCTTGTAGTTGTATAATCATTCCCCCATCTACAGGGGGTGATAACTTATCGTGGCCTAGAGTTCTTGATAAATGAAAGGAAATACGAATTTCACTCGCAGTAGAATGAAAAACTTGACATCTATATACTGTGTATAAAATTGATTTTCGGTGTGTATGTTCTCTATATAAATCTACAATGTGTATCAAATTTTGTATGTGTACAAAACAGGCCTCAACTTAAATGAGAGGCTATTTTAAAAGTTCGTCAGAGGTGGGCAAATGCCTGATAGGGTCAAAAAACTGTCAGCAACAATGACTTTTGGAATGTCTTCTTTGGTTACCTTAGTTCCCAAACAACAGTTTGACTTTTTAAATGTTCACAGTGTACGAAGAAAACCCAGGCAGTGTGCCAGGTGTGCTACTCTCATACAGAATGTCAGATTCACAATTTCTTTCGAAAGTATAAGGAAATTTATTTGAATTTTAAAAAAAGTCATGAGAAAGAAATTGGTAAATTGGGGGGGGAGGACCCAAAAAAAAATTTGAAAAGGTTTTCACAAAAAAAATTCGGCAGGAGGAAAGGATTCCCCCTCCGATGGTGAACATTGCTATTACAGAGAGGCTTGGTTCCAAGGTTAGCACGTGTGACCTTTGTGATGCAGAGGATGTAAAGCCTATATAGCATTTCTTACCACGTTATTAGTAACATGCGTGTTGCAAAGAATTGAAGTAATTTTTTTTTGTAATTCATTGATTTTATTTCTGTCGGGCTGTTGCCACTAATCTTTTTAATTGAATTTGCGGATTTAAAAAAAAGAAAAGCTGTTTAAGATAGAGAAGATATACGCAAAGAATTTGAAAGAAAAGTTTTCAAAAGTTTTTATAAATATTTTTTATTTCCATCTAATTTATGTCTATCCTTACTTCCGTTTTTTGTAATACCCATGTTACAAATGCTATGTAGGCTCGACATCCATTGTAGGCTCCTATGAGTGTAGGTACGCATGTAGAAATTTTATAGTGTAACAGATGAGCTGTTTACAAGTATGTACAGTAGTACTCTTTCCCCAGAGCCTCGTGAAGATTAAGATTATTGGGAGAAGGAAACTCTTTTGAGGGCATATACTATCCCTGGCAGAGAGTGTTTGTTCACCCGCGAAAACACTATCAATGCTACATTTAAAATGCAAAAAAACAAAATTAAAAAATAATTTTTTTCTAGTGAAAAATTGTATTAAAAAAATCATTCTGAATTTTGAATAAATGAAAAATCATAATTTTATTACAATTTGACCATAAAAATCAATTTATAAACTTGTAGCACCCGGGAAAAAAACATTTTATCACCTCCGTTTTTAGGAAAAAAGTGATTGATCACTATATTTCGAACAAATGTGTTGACTTGAATTATGCAAATTAAACTGTTCACGCAAGCACAAAATAACCAGACATAGTGATAGATATATCTTCTTCCATAAGATATATTTCTCATGATTTTAAAAAACGGATATTTTCCATATTCAAAGATGAAATTTCCTCAAAGGGAGGTTGCAAGAATCTTCAGCTGTGCTCAAAGTATGGTGTGCCGTCTTTGGATGAAATATGGGAGGACTGGTGATGTAGAAAATTTTGCCTCAATCTGGTCACCCTTGTAGTACCACAAAGAGAGACGGTAGAAAACTGATTGCAATTGCCATCTTGAAACAGCTGATTGCAGAGTGAGTGAAGTACAGTATTCGTGTCTGCAACCATATGCAATCGTTTGCAAGGAAAAGGATTCAGGTATTGCAAATCAACTCCTTAACCTCATTTAACTTGGCAGTGGAAGAGGCCTCAGTTGCTATGGTGTAGAAACCACATCCACTGGGGTGTGAATGATTGGAATAATGTCGTTTTCAGTGATGAGTCAAAAATCTCCTGAAGTAGCTACAATAAATTTGTCTGGAGAAGAACAGGAGAAAAGTTTAAAGATGAGTGCATTGATAAAAGAACTAAATTTTGTCGCTCGTTTACCATGTGGAATTGCATGACAGCTGACGGATTAGGGGAATTGGGCATCGTGAAACGTACAGTTAACTCAGAAGTCTACATGGACATTCTTGAAAACTTTTTGATTCCCAGTGTTGACAATTGGTTTGAGGATTCGACTGACTTCTTACATTTCAAGACGGCAATGCCTCTTGTCACCACAGTAAAAAGTTGAGAAGTATCTAAGAAGTTCTCTCTAACATTTCAACGATGGACTGTCCTGCCAACAGATATAACTCAATCGAAAATGTTTGGTACCAGTTGAAGAAGAGGGTAGACTCCAAAAAGCCTAATAACATTATGGAACTGAAGCAAGCAATTAGAGACTGCTGAGAAGAAATTTCTCCATCGTACTGTGAACAATTTATTGCTTCTATGCCCCAAAGGATGAAAGCGTCATCCGAGTTACAAAATATTAAGTTTCTTATTTTAGATCCCATATAGTCTATCTCCTTTTCCTCAAAACTGAGGTGATCACATTTTTTTTCTCGGGTGTTACAACTTTATAAATTGATTTTTATGGTCAAATTATAATAAATTTATGATTTTTTTTATTTATTCTAAATTCATAATGTTTGATTTAAAAAAAAATTTCACTCAAAAAAAATTTAATTTTGTTTTTTGCATTTTAAACGTAGCATTGATAGTGTTTTCGTGGGTGAATGAACACTTTCTGTCAGGGGTAGTAATCATAGTGATGCTTTGTATTGAAGGAAAATAGAGAATTTCCATGTTTGAAGCCTCCTATGCACCACACCGACCATCACAGTAGTAATTAAAATAAAACTTTGAAACCCTCTCTTTCAAATGCTTTAAGCTGTTTGTCTTTATCTTTGATAGTTTTTAATTTCTTTTTTCAAAAGGGCTCAAGACCATGTATATTGATACATTCGTCACACTCCTACAAATTTTATTTTGCAAAGCTATGAAGACTGCTTTCAAAATTCTCAATTTGTAGCAAAGAAGCATAAATTGTAAATACTAAATTAGTAATGACTTGATTGAAAATAATTCTTACATTTTCTCTTACAGATGATGAGGTTTGCGATCCTGAATACTATTATTGTGGAGGCTACGAAGATTCTATGTGTATCCACAGGTCAAAACTTTGTGACAATCATAACGATTGTTTTGACGGATCCGATGAAGTTCTTTGTGATGGTAAGGGAGAGTTAATGTTTCTCTAATCATGCAAAAAGTTAAGGATACTAGATACAAAGATAGCCATTCCAGTATGAAGTTTTTCTGTTTACAAAATCACAAGTTCACTATTCAAATGCAAATTTGTCATGTGGAAGAACAGTCCTCGAGTTAAATTTATTAGAAAATTGATTTGTGTTTAGTGTTACCAGATTCTGGAATCCAAAAATATGGACTTGTCCCATAACTATACTGGCAAAGACATATAGGTGTTTTGAGAGATTTTAGAACAAGGATTTGCAAAATTTTTGTTTATATATGGCACCTTTGGAAATTTATAACATCTTGTGGCTTGATCTTGAATCATTTTTGGAGTACTTATGCTAATTTGCTATGACACACTGGGTAATAATCACAGCTCAATCACTAAATTAAATAAATTTTATCATTAATCCATTTGTACCCCACTGAATGCATTTTAGTACAGCAAGGATTTAACTTTGCATAATATTTTAGCCCTGCTAGTTGTATATATATTTTAACACATGTAAATCACAACCCTACTCTGAGATCGGCATCAAAAAAGTTCTCGAGAAGTCATTCCTGGTTTAGAAATTAACTCTTGAAATTGATGTATTTTATTATCCCATGGGTACTTTTGTGTTTCCCACTTTATATTATCAATATTATATTGTTATTTTTATGCAAAGTTTCTTTTGTAATCGATTATTTACATTACAGTTTAATGAAACTGACACAATTCAGTTTCATTGAACTTTTTCAAATAAGTCATCATATTTTTTGAAGTGAGTTTCAATAATTTTATGACTTTCAAATAAGTCATAATAAAATTGACACTCGTTGTCCAGTGTCATACTTCCTGTGTTGATGCATTTAAAAAATACCTTGGAATTTTCTTAATTGGTGCAATTTCAATAAAATATATTCCCAATATCGAAACGGACACATCAAGAGTTGGGCATAAACAGGTTTAAATATGTCATGACATCTCTTACAGTGCAGTGTTTACACATGGCACTGCTGCTAGGGGCCTCAAGTGCGGGGGAGGAAGGGGTGTCTCATGAAAGTGAGGTTTGATTAAAATTTTTGAGAGTGAGCATGTAAATGTAAATCAGCATTTATAGCCAGGTAGGGGACCTCAGAAAAATCATTTTGCCTGAGGGCCTGATGATGGTCTTGAGATGGCCCTGATCTGTTTCTGATCTGACGGTATCAATCCTTATGGCCTAGGTTGCAATAACACACAGTTCAAGAATCACATTTTTTAAAGCCTTAATTTTTAGTGCTGCCCTGTTTTTTTTTTTGAATGATGATTATCAGCAAAAAGAGGATTTTTCAAGGAAAGGGTCATATAACTGTTTAACATTAGGTCTCTGTGTAAAAGTGTGCACATAGAGCAATGTTGTTATACAAGCAAATGTTATGCCATCCTTCTTTTTTCAGAGAAATTTTTCGGACTGTGAATACAATTGCATTATTTTATTTTAATCATAGCATGTCGAACTGATTTCTGTCAGAACAATGGAAACTGTACTTTGACTGGAAGAGTACCAGTATGCAGGTGAGTATTCGGAAGTTATATTAACATACCATATATACCATAATTTTTTTTAAAAAGTTGGTGTTTATAGTATATTTTTATAAATGTTTAGTTTAATCTCTATTAAATTTTTACTAGCCTTGAGTTTAAGAATTCGCACATTTTTAACGAACTTCTCCGGTCCTGAATAGCATGATACAAATACAAATAAATACAAACGCAAGGCCACAATAGGCAAAATGCCCAATGGCTGAGAAAAAAATACCCATAACAGATAAGGATGCTATATATTTCTGAAAAAGAGTAAAACTGTATAGAGTTAAACTTAAATACAATTACACTGAAGACGCTGCCATTCATGTCATACAATAAAAATTTATCAATCAGGAAATGTTTTGATACAGTGAGATAAAATGCAGTAGAAGTCTGCTATACACAACAGCTCACTATTATGGGAAAAATTGTTATTAAAATCGACTTATTGTTAGAAGCAGTTAGGACTGGTCTGATCAATTGTTAATGGCAGTTAAAAATTTTAGTTTAGTTAGTCGACTCAATCAATCCAATTACAATTTTCATTAAAAGCGTGTAAATTAACTTTATTTACTTGACAAAACTGATTAGATGTCTTAAATGATGTTCGTCTTCGTACACATTTTAGATAAGTGACCATATTTAAATATTCTTAAATCAATAATTTCATCAAATATTTTGGGGATTATATATATACATAGGAAATGCAAGTCAATTAAACGAAAAATGAGGAGGATTTCAGTTCCAAATTGAGTTTGATTGGAGCATTAAAAGTAAAGCTTGAAATATATTGTGAAGTTTTGGTGTTCAGGAAACATGCCCCCCCCCCCCACCTTCTTTCCAGTATCATTTGGGAGTGAAACCCCCCTTTTAAATATTTCCTACACTTCTGTAGGAAACAAGCCACAGTATAAAAATGGAAAGTAGTTTCGACATCAGTGACTAACCTAAAATAATCAATTTTCTATAAAAAAAAAACCCTACAAGGTACGAGTTAAGAAATTCCAGGATATAACAAAATATATTAAGCATATTAAATTGCTTCATGGGGGCCGCCATGATTTCGTAATCTATTCCTATATCTCTTCATATCTAGAAAATAGGTGCTTGTGAAATGAAGTAAATATAATATTTTTGTAGCATCAATTAATATTATATAGTCACCAATATACCAAGTTTGTTTTACAAATGGTTAACGTTAAAAAATATTCAATTAAAATTTTATTAATCAATTAAAAATATTTTATTAACCACTTAAATACTTTCCCAGTCGATTCCCAGCCCTAGAAGCTACCTGCTAGGAATCTTCAATATTAGTCGTTGGCAATCAGTGGAAAATCACATGTTAGTAGCGATATTCTTGTTATAATAGACTTTTACTGTATTATGTATTTTATATAGTGAAATCCAGGCAATGATACTCTGAGGACCAAGAAAAAAATACTGTTTTCGAGAAATAATTGTTCTTTGAAAGGTAGCATTATCAACATGCATCACTATACTTCACTCATAGATGGCAGCACTGAAAATTTAAAAACATGGCACTAGATATGCACTCAGACCATTAGTATCTACACACACTTTCGGCACAACTCAGTCTGTAGTAAATTGCTTGCAGCGATAGACTGAAGTTGTGTTCGCATTGAGCCAATGAATGAATGAACATACATCACCAAATTTATGTTGTTGTTGTCATCTCCTCCAGTTGGTGTTGTTAATAAATAACTACAAATACTCTTTATAGTGGTTAATACCACTATAAAAAGTATTTGTAGTTATTTATTTGCCGCAAAAAATTGATAATTTATTACCTGATTGAAAATTTTTAGTTAATTTTTTTAAAAGTCTCTTCTCTTGCAAAGAGCAAGTAGACCTTCAACATGACACTTGAATTTTTCATTAAAATGAAAATGCAAGCATTCACTATCTTCACTTCAAAATATGAAAGAGAGATGGCAGCACCAGTCGAACAGAAAACCCGCATAACTTTGGCAATATAAATACGTTAGGGGCACACATACATTCAGCGCACACAGTCTGGCGTGCATCCATTTGTTAGAAATTCTGCTGAGGAATGTATACGAGGTGCATGTATGGTGAAGTACGAGTAGCAGCAGTTACATTTTTTTGTCCCTATAAAGGGGTTTACTCTATCACGATTTTATGTACTACTTAGAAAACAGTGATACAGACAACTTCATAAACACTTTTTGTAATCTGGTGGTTGTGAAATATGGATGTTATTAAACTCCCTCGGAAAAATAAAAACTGGTGACAAGTTAAAAAATATAGAACTTTTTCATACGAGATTAAAAAGAAAAATATTGTTGCAGCGGTTTCAAAATCGGAAAGAAAAAAAATTGTTATTGAGTGATTTGTCACATAGTAAAGCAGGGGTCTTCCACTTATGGCCCGTAGGCTACATTTGGCTCTCAGAGCAGTTTGTTGTGGCCCGCTGACCATTTTAGAAAATGGTTGAAGACATTGAAAGACAATTAATTCTAGAATTAATGAAAAATAATTTCAGAATTAATGAAAAATAATTTCGGAATTAATGAAAAATAATTTCGGAATTAATGAAAGAAGAAATTTCAGAATTAATGAAAGAAGAAATTTCAGAATTAATGAAAGAAGAAATTTCAGAATTAATGAAAGAAGAAATTTCAGAATTAATGAAAGGAATAATTCTAAAATAAATTGACAAAAATTTAGAATTTGCAAAAAAAATTAATTTCAGAATTTAAAAAAAAAATTAATTTCAGAATTTTTGAAAGATGTAATTCTAGAAATTCTGAAGCAAATAATTTCATAATTAGTGAAAAAAAACAACTTATGAATCAATGATAGAAATAATTTCATAATTTGTGATAGAAATTATTTCACATTTGATAAATGGGTAATTCCATAATTACTTTAAAAACAATTTCCAGATACATTTTTGAGAAGAAATAACTACAGAATTACAGAAATAAGTAATTACAGAATCATTTAAAGTGATTCCGGATCAAAATTATTAAAATTAATTAATTAAATGAATCAGTAATTAATCAGAAATGTTTTTTAAAATTGGTGAAAAAAAATATTTCAGATGGTATAAAAAAATAAGATAAATAATTTCAGAATTGAAGAAAAAAAATACACTTCAATTATTCATAGACCATGTTCACGTCATGGCCCCGTTCAATTAATATGCCATCATAAATTACATGAGAAACCCTTGTAAATTGGGGAGTGGGGTGGTTCTATCTCACAATTATAAATAACCTCAGTATGCAGTAATGAGTTGGTAGCCTGCAGGCTTCGTGAGTAATTTGAATTTGGCCCACGGCATCTGAAAGGCTGAAGATCTCTGTAGTAAAGGATATTATTATATTGAAAGGAGTTTGACACTAGACCAAGGCAGTCGTCAACAAGATTTAAAAAAAACTGTTGTTGTTGTGGGATTTATCATTCATATATCAAGTATCATTGTAGCAAGGTTTCACTGTATACACACTGTAATTATGCAGGAACGGAGGATTTATTCATTTTTATTGAACAACAGTCAATTCAATTACAAAACTTCACATGTTTCTCGCATGTTTTCAATCACATTAGTTGTTATTATCATTAAAATTCATGTGTTTGATTGATTTTAATTGTAGTTGCAATGCTGGCTACACAGAAAATCGATGTGCAAAGGTGTATGAGCCGCCTCTTCAAAAGACACTTGGAGGTGAGTCTGCAGTACTAACTTAAATTTCTTCAAGTTGTGTTACCTAAAGTTTTGCATCTGTCATACAGTAGAGTCTCTATAATCTCAGGTGGATAGGAACGAGGCCACCTCGGATTATTGAAAAACTCAAATTATCCAAAAAACAATAAAAAATGTTTTAAATGTTGGTTTTACTTAAAAAAAAGACAAGCAAAAGCAGTATTTGCACATACTTATTGTATATTTATTCTTGAATATGATATATAGATGGAATTTTCATTACTTAAAGAAACAACAGCATTTTTTTTTGTTTCAAAGCTGTGCGTCTTTTGTTAGCAGCAACGTCTAAACCAGGGGTCTTCAACTTTTCAAACGTTGCGTTGCCAAATTTAACTTTCCATGAAGCTTGAGGGCCTCCAAGTCATACCAGGGTATTCTCGGTTATTAAACAGGGTTCCCCAAACAATTCAACACTCTTATTTACTCTCTGTTTATTTGTTTCATTAAATTTAAATTAATTTATTTTCAAAATTTTCCTTCAATTGATTCTTTAATTAAATCTTTTGTGAGAGAATTCATTATTTCTTTCATTGAACCTGAAATTATTTTTTCACTAATTTTTTATTAATTATTTCTCTCAAAAATTAAGAATTTTTGAAAGATTTATGATTTATTACTTTTAAAAAAATTCTGAAATTACTCTTTACAGTACTGGAATTAACCTTAACAATTCTGAAATTACTCTTGAAAATTCTGTGATTAATTCTTTCAGTAATTCTGTGACTATTTTTTCATTAATTAGATTATCACATAAATTATTTTTTTAATAATTCTAAAATTGTTTCTTTAAGGTTTTTTATCATTTCTTCAAATTCTGTAACTATGTATAGGCTTTTTTTTAGGATGCTGAATTTGGCCTCTCGAAATATATAGCCAAAATTAAAGCAAGCCTCAAAAAGTGTTTTGGCTCTGGGTCCCCAGACTTTGTTACGATGGCCCTTTTAATGTACCATTACTATTGAATGAGGAAAGTATCTCACAGAGTTATATAAATAAAGCAATACAAACTTCAGTGGCCAGCTTTCTTTTGAATTTTTTTTTCAAATTCGTTTTTCTATGTAAAGTAGCTATTTTCTAAAAATGGTCGGCAGACCACAGGAAAAAGGCTCGGAGGGTCATGGGTTAAACACCCCTGATCTAAACCATTGCTTAAATGTAGTTAATGTAGAAACAAACTTTCTTTTACTTGCATTTTTTTAAGTAATTTTGTATTATATCTCACAGAGATTACAAACAGCACAGAATAGAGATCTTGTGATGCCATATGATAAATTAAAAATAATAAAATGTGAAAAGGGCACAAAGATGATAGAGTGATCAAGAAGAGTTGGAGGGTGGGGTTGATGGTGAACAACCCTGAGATATAGATAGCTTTCAACGATTTTAGGTAAGCAATTAAGAGACAATGCCATTGTCCACCATCAAAAAGGATCTATCAAAACTTGCTCCTCTTTCTCGACCCACGAAAGTTAAAATAGTCTACATCAGTGTTTCTTAAAATGAGTGTCGCCAATCTTTGTCAGAGGCGTTGTGCCCAGCTAGAGATGTTGATCTGTGTGCCTATTCATGCTTTGAAGTGGTTCTTTTATAAAGGAAAATATTGTTCCGGATAATTTTTCACAAGTCCTTGAAATAAGCAGAGGATGAAGCAATCTTCAGGATGTCACAAATTTATTTACAGAACAGCAATTTTTACTTGTATTTACAAGCAGAGATACGTGCTAACCAGATCAGAGTTCTCTTTGAAGCATTTAATCCAGCAACTCTTTCCCTCGCTCTAGTGATTGCTTTACTATTCATAGGTACGGTTGAAACTTTGAGATTCTATTTTACCGTTTCTAAGTTGGCGGCGTCACCGTACCGAGACCTTCTAGAAAAGCTACGAGCATATCTTGACATTTCCGATTTGGCAACAGGAGATTATTATCCCGAGGGGTTCTTCAAAAATTATGTTACCAATATTTTTCGTAATAATATCTACCAAACTATTCTTGAGAGCCACAGATGAATCATGAATGGGGCAAGGGAGCCGCGGCTGACATAAGTTTGAGAATCACTGGTTTATGTCCATTCATGGGAGTCTAATATTTTATTACACCTCTTACCCATTGCCTAGCCCCTTTAAAACAGAAATTACTATATAATATGCAAGTACGTACTACATAGTATTCCTGGGGAAAAAATAGAAACTGGAAGAAAATATAGAAGTAACAATAAGATCCTGTGAAGAAAATAGGAAAAACAATTTGGGTTCTTGGGGGGGAAAAAAAGAGAAAGAGGATTCTGGAGAAAAAAAATCAAAAATTTTCAGTAACGCAGATTACCCATAAACTCAAACTTTTGGGGCTCAGATATTCGACTCTACTGTATTAATTTTCACACTATGTCAGCTGCGCAAATCTGTCTTGAAAAATAATGAATATACTGTCAATTAAACAAAAAATGCCCATTACAGGTGCTAATGTTGCCTGGATTCCAGGAGTTGTAATCGCCACGATTCTAATCATCGCCATCGGCGTCACAGTCTGGTATAAAAGGAATACAAATGTGTAAGTTTCTAATCATTTTTATAATTCTGAGGGGGGTTTTTTTTTCAAAAAATTATCAGAAATTTTGTTTTTGTTATTTCTGATGGATTCGTTGTGTTTTCAGAGAACGGCAAAGACTGCCGCATGCTGTTGATAATCCAGTCTATGGGCTTCATCTTGAAAATGTAAGTGAAGTTCTTGGTAATTTTACAATGCGAGTCATCGAAATCATAAAAAAAACTCCATCAAGTGAAAAAAAAACTATTTTTAGAATTAATGTTTATTAACATGCAATTTCTATGTTCGTGAGATGTGTTGGTACCTCAATAGCACATCCACTAAATCGTATCTGTTGTGTTTCAGCTGAATTTCTCTGAAATCGGATCCCAGTCTCTGTCAGAGCGTGAAATGGTAAGTGCCACTTAAATCATAATTTATTTAGTTTTTATTTTCTTCTTGTGAGATGTTGTATCAGGGATGAGCGTTTTATACAGTCGAATTCTGTTATAATGGGATTCGACTGTATCAAATAAAATAGTTGCCAAGAGACAGGAGAAATCACTTTGTTATAGTAAAAATTTTGTTATAAAGGAATTCCAGATTTTTGCATTGTTCCTATGTAAGCAACTGATCTGAGGGATTAGAAAGTGTTTGTTAAAACAAGATTTTCACTATAACGGCATTTGTTAAAATGGGATTCGACATATTTATTACATCCTTTATATAATGTGAGATTTACAATTTTAAATATCTAGAAGCAATTAGCGGCACTACTAAAAGTTGCAGGACACACTGAATGGAAGTAATTTGTTTCAAATGCACATATTACTTGCATTATAATTTCATCCTTTAAAGCAGTGGTGCACAATCTCCAGCCGGCGGGCCAGATGGATCCCCTTGGTGGGATCCATTTGGCCCGCAAAAGGTGTTCTGGTAGAAAAGTATCGAGATACACACACAACACAATATAAATGCCTGGGTTAACCATGTTTTCTTCATAAAAATAAGGGAAATCGAAATCTATACAGGATAGAGCCAATTATTGCAAAAAAATTGTCTAATGCAAGTCAAATTACCAATTATTGCAAAAGAAATTATCAAAGGTAATTACATTCAAAAACATTTATAAAATCAAGTAAAGTCAATCCACACTACAGCCAAAAAATTGTCAACTATTGCTAAAACTGCTGAAAAATCGGCAATAGCAGGAAATAGAGCTACTGCAAGTCACAGTGGGTAAAAATGTAATTCATTAAAAAAAAGACCATGTTTGAAAAATATGTGAGATGAATATTTGTATATGACAAAAGCGCTAATTATGATGGTCTCAATATAATTATCATAATACAATTTATATAAGTCATGAAGGGCGCAGTAGCCCAGGTCGATAAGATACTCGCCTAAAGTACCTAAGGAAGTTGAGAGGTGTTGCAAGTTTGATACCCGGTTTGTCCTTGTCAGAAGACTTTCCTGACTCAGGGGTACAACAAAAATGCCGACTTGACCGCAGCAAAAAATTGCTACCGCAGGGGAGTCCTCCATCAAGGGGTTAGCGCACCAACCTCTCGAGGAGTATAAAAAACAAGCCTGCCATTCGGAATCGGCAATGAATTTTAGGTCCCGCTCATGTGCAGAAAATTACCATGGTGCAACAAAAATGATCAAATGATATGTCATAAAAGTACTCTTAGTTCTTGATTTCGAAAATTTAAGTGAGCTTCTTTGAAAATAAGGGAAAAAAACGAGACATTTTATAAAAAAAGTAGGGATACCTAAGTTTCCGGATATTTTCCGTAAAATACAAATCATACAGTCACCCTCTATATCTGGAGGACCCCTTATTTCTGGTCTGCAAGTGGCAGAAATACAGCATATCTGGCCCATGAATTGAAAAGGTTGTACACCCCTGCATTAAAGGGTCTTGCAAAGTCATGGATCTTACACATATTAAAAAAAAATAATTCATTTAGTATCTCTGTAACTCGAACCACCCTCTTGCATACCGGGCAAACATGCTACTATCTGCACCACTCGAGACACAACCCTGTCTCCCTTATTTCATGCACTGTGGCATGATGCGCTAAAGTAGAAACATTAGTAGCCTTAACTGCGGCAAATGGCCCCCCAGGTGGGAGGGAGTAGCAATAGAAAGACTGCTTTTTCTTGGCCGAATTTATCAAGAAAACACATGTTCTGGATTTTATGCCAAGGCGAACTTGGAAAGAAAAGTAATCTTGTCTCCACTAGGACTCGAACCCAGGTCCTCTTGGATCCGATTTTGATGGGGTAAGCTATGCATTCACCCAGGATCAGAAAAATTTAAACAACATCCATTCACTGACTAACCAAACATCTCTCACCCCAGTCACAGGAACCCTCGTAATTCCTTGCTTTGCCCAGGTCCTACCAGGTGTCAGGGTTTAAGCTATGGCTGCATTTTTCGCAAAATGCAAAAGAAGTAGTAGAGAGAGAGAGAGCCACTTTCGCAAAAATGCGTACAGGAGGTATGAAACGAGCCGACAAATCCAACCATTAATCAATAGCATTGCAGCATTTTGCAAAAGCTTTTCGTCCCATTTTTGTTTTGCTAAAGGAATTTTTTATCTAGCTTAAACCCTGTCTCATGTCTATTTCAAGGCTGAAGCTTCAATCATGAGCAGCATGTCATAGGATACAGAAGAAAAATTAGCTATATATGTGATAAAATAATTTTGTTGTTTGTTAATACATAATGTGCGTTCTGTGTATCATTCATTTTTAAATATTGACGCTGTCTAAAAAAAATTATACTTATACAGATTCTTTAACAAGATTTCGTGGACTTTGATTTATGCAGATAGATTTTAATAGTTTTTTTTCTCTCTCTCTCTTAGACGGGTGAAACGACATCAATAGAAAACCCATTGTACAGATTCAAAACAGAGTCTTCAAAGTGATGCGTTTTATGATTGTGGACGATTTAGTCACCGTGTGACTTCGGAAACATTTCCTTTTTTTCGTCATTGTGATCTTCATACTTCTTGTAAATATGTGAATGAAATCTATGTCTGGAGGAAAAAGGAACATGTTTGTTACGGAGCTTTTTTCTTTTCTATTAAATTTCTATTAAAAATTATTTTTTTGTATATATTTTCAGTTTTAATATCGCAATTATTTTTTTTTTTGGTTTTTATTGGTGAATAATTAAATCGTTCATGACATAGAGACCCTACCAGTGGGTCGCACTGTATTTTCTTACTGGATGAATGTGACCATCACTGGATCATATACTAAGGACCATTACATTGCTTCTGAAAATATTGGTCTATATCGGAGGCTTCAAATATTGTACCTTCAGCTATATGAGTAGTGCATATATACAGTCAAACCTCGTTAATGAGTCACTCTTGGGAGAGCAAAAATATGACTTAGTAAGCGGAGTGACTCTTTAAACAGAGTAAGCGATAGCTGTGCCAATTCCTGCCTGAGGATAATTGGGACTTCCCAAAGGTGACCCGGTAAGCGGAGTGACATGTTAACCGGGTGACACACTAACGAGGTTTGACTGTATGTACTAGAGAGAGCAGTGTAGGGTTTGCTAATCAGATTATTTAATTCAGAATCAACGAAGCGCAAATTAGAGATTAAATTCAGATATAGCAAGATATATGTGCAGAGACAATGATTGAAAAAAAAAAAAAGGGGGAGGGGGCATCCACACACACGCAGAGTGAGCCAGTATGTTTGCTAGAGTCGCAAACGTGATAAATACAGTAGAACCATATAGGCAGGTCTTGACAAATCGAGAAAAAAATGTAGGTGCCAGTCAAGCATGTTTATTTTTTCAAGAAAACCTGTCTAAAACAATCCTTTTCCCTGGCTCCACTGAGACTTTTTGGTCGAGTAGTCACAGCATGACAGACTCGCATCGCGAGGACCCGGGTTTGAACCCATCAAAGCCACTGTGGTGGTCGGCTGAAGTTGGTTTGCTGTGGGTCCCAACTTCAAGGCGTGAATGCAATCTGATCTCCCCTTTAAAAAGTAGCAACAGACCTACAAATGTAATTCCGTCATCACACTTCACTTCTGAAATATAGATGGCAGTACTGAAAAATCAGACACAACACTAGATATGCACTCAGACTGTTAGGTACCCACACACTTCCGGCACAACTCACTAGGTAGTAAATTGCCCATAGATGTTACCGAGCACAATTCAGGTCTATCAACATCGATAGACCTGAGTTGTGCTCGGTTTGAAAGAAAGCCAATATAGTCAGAAACATTCAGTCCGCCCATGTTTGCGGAAAAAAGTTCACAGCTTTGACTAGTGGTGAAAATACGCTATATCATGAATTTGCTGCCCTCTATGGTTTAAAAATAGTACTATTCTCAAATTTAATTTAGCAGTAATGAATAAACTATAAATGAAATGAATGAACTACAAGTAAAAATATGAACACCAAAATTCTACGTTTATGTAACATGAAAGATTGTTGAGCCAAGTTAACTTCACGGTTTTACATTTCCCTTGCAAAGAAAAGTGTTTTTATTCCCACCCCTCTAAAGTGAATGCCTGGCAGCGATTCAACATATTCCATTGACAAGATTTTTTCTTGCACAACTGATGCATGCATTTATTATGTGTTTCAGACTTGTGTGATGATTGGCTTATTAATTTACACATTTTTATTCTTTCACAACATATTCTGGGTGTTTCATGAAGAACCCCTAGCTTTGAAAATAAATAACTCAGAAACGGCGATAGATAGAAGCATGAAACTAGCGGTATGTTTATTAAAAAAGCGTAAGAAAATCTGATAAAGAAAATTCAAAATTTTAGTTACAAATTGCATCAACAGATGGCACCACAGACGACATCACAATAAGTAGGCTGTACATAGTGGGTAATGCAAGCAGCCCTCGTGGCATCCACATCAAAAGAGATTCAAAATGTGCACCTTTCACACAACATGCAAATGAAGAATGCAATTGTCAGTGACTCTCTATAGTGTGTGACTGGAAATCGACACACAAGCTTGACAAATAGCCTCCTCCAGCTCATCAAGTGTTAAATGATTGTTTTGTGGTAAACAATATCCTTCAGTGTGCCTCAAAGAAAGTAGTCGCAGGGGGTGAGGTCGGAGGCTACTTATGGTAATGCCACCTGCGGCACCATCTATCAACACAATTTCGTAACTACACAATTTTAACATTTCTGTATCAGATTCTTTTTAATAAACATACCACTGGTTTTGATGCTTCTATATATATATTACCGTTTCAGTTATTTATTTTCAAAGTTAGTGGTCCTTCGTGAAATACCCAGTAACACATTTCAATAACATGCATAGCATACTAGGATACTTTAACTTCAATATCATGCAATAAGATATGCAATTAATATAATTAATACAAAAACAACGCCACAGCAGGCAAAACGCCCAACGAGGTAGCTCAGAGTATTATATATGTATATAAAAAAAGCATCATCATTATAATGAAGTTAATGCAAAGAAAAAATGGAATTTAAATGATTTAAACCAGACTAAAAAAAATAGATTTAAATCAGCGTACCCTGCTTAGCTGACCATATTTCCTCTGGGGAAATTTGGGATATCAAATACAGAAAAACAAAGTCAATTGTCGAAAAAATGATGCCAGTGGTAAAACGAAACCTCTAAGACAGAAATCTCTGAAAAACCCAACAGACGGAAAATGAAGTGCTCAAATGCATGTATAGGGCATATATACATATAGGTTACTTGTATACATCTTTATTGTTGAAGGTGGGGATTAAGAGAAATGCCCCCACGTTCTTTTCTGGATTTTCATCCTCCAGTGATTTTTTTAAAATAAATTTCTTCGAAAGGCTTTTTTCCTACTACTCTTTTCTTGACTGCCTCCTTACCAGAGCTGCAACCAGCGGAGGGGACCCTTTCCACTAATAAAAGGTAAATTTTCATTTCCAGTTGCGGCCTCTCTCCCCTTCCTGGATTTCTGACCCCAAATCTCTCTACAGCTATTCCTCTTGACTTAAAAAAAAAAAAAATTCTACCTCCATTAATGTCTACTTCCTTATTTCTGCCTTTGTTTTTATTTATGCCCGTTTGATGAGGCAGAGGCGTACACAAAGAAAGAAGGCACATGAGTTGAGCGTAAAACACAAAAGGCAGCCAATTTTGGAGCTCTGTGAATTTGTGAGTCCCTGGGGAACCCCCTATGCATCGAGTCCTGTAGAAATCCCTGTTTGTGTAAGACAGTTGAATCAAGTGATAACTCAGAAATTAAATCAAATTTGTTGAATTTAAGGCAAATTAATTTTTATTGAAATAATATACAATGTAAAAAATACTAATTAAGAAAAATCAACAATCCAATAAATCTTATGGCGCAGAGGTATACAGTAGATCAAGCCACTGCTTCCGAACTGCCCGCCAAGTCAAATTTCAACAATTCAAACATACACACATTTTTCTTCAAATATATTTTTTCTGCAATTTTCGATTGTCAAAAAATTATTTATAACAATATCAATAAACTTCGATACAAGAGTTCTTTGGCGAGAAAAATTTTTGTACTTCACATATACGTACATATCTAATTGTGCAATGAAAGTGTAACAAGATTACGGGGGAAAAAAATTGTATCTGACATAACATGACACCCCACGTATTTTACTTGTTTTAGGATAAAAACAAGCAAAAAATTCTTGAGTAAACAAAAAAAAAAGGATAAACGATATCTATGTATTATGTCTAGTAACGATACAACATTACGCTATAAATCTGACGAAGCTGAGAGGTTCATAGATTTAGTATATATATATTTGTTCTACTCTCATTAAATCTAGTATAAATAGGCCTAACCTTGACTAAATTATATCACCGATTTTGATTCGTTATGTTCAAAGCTTGTGTTCCGATTACTTGAAATGTAGGTGTGTGAAAATTATTACAGAGTACATATGTTTAAAAAATGCTAAGGACTGTGTCGCAATTCAGAGAAACACAATGGAAATCATTTGAGCCGCACCATACGTTGAAAATGTTTCAAATGTGTGGGTGCTTTGTTTGAGCTTTATGTAGGAGATTTTGATTTCTGAATGAATTTCTGGAATGCTCGGCTCTGTACTACAAAATACATGTAGCACAGATGCCACTCACTATGGTTATTTTACACTCAAAGTCTAATTTCACATCATTTATATAACAAGGGTACACAACCTCTAGCCTGCAGGTCAAATGTGGCCAGCCAAGGCGTTTCATCTAGCCAGTGAAAAGTGTTCTGGTAGAAAAGTACAGTTGAATCCCATTATAATGAACTCCAAGAGACCGGAGAAATCACTTCGTTATAAAGGAATTTCAGGTTGTTTGCATTGTTCCTATGTAAACGTATTTGAGGTATTAGAAAAGTGTTCGCTATAACGGTATTCGACTGTACACGATAAATGCCTAAGCTGACCATATTTCCTTCATAAAAATACAGGAAATGAGGATAGATAAGGGATATTGCCAAAAAATCTTTCAAAAATGAGTAAAGTTGCTAATTACAGACAAAAAAAAAATACTCAAAGGCAAGTAGAGTTGTCAATTACAGCCAAAGAAATATTAAAAGGCAAGTCAAGTTGTTAATTACAGCCAAAAAATTGTCAAAGGCAAGTAAAGTTGATATCTATTGCCAAAGTTGCTGAAAAATTGCCAGTGGCAGAAAATAAAAGGGCTCTACTGCAAGTCAGTGAGTAAAAATTTAATTCACTAAAAAACATGTGTTTGACAAATATGCGAGATGAATATATTTATGACAAAAATTAATGTGATAATTAGTAATAATTACCATAACATAATTCTTCGTCATGAAACTAATCTTAATTTGAAAAATTTGAGTAAGCCTAGTTGAAAATGCAGGAAAAAAATGGGACATTATACGAGATAGTTGGAAAGACCAAAATTGCGAAAATGTTCCGTATAAATACGGGTCACTTTCCACGGCTGTCTTAAGAGCGTCATGGGCCCCGGGCCAATTGATTTTTCCGAGACCCAACCTGGAAAATTCTCGAAAATTTCAGTTAGTTCTCATTTTTGTGAGGCCCCCCCCCCCCCCAAGTCTTGCCGGTTAAGATGGCACTGTCACTTCCCTGTTTATGTATACAAGGTTTTTGGTCTGCAAGCGGCAGAAATACTGCATATTTGGGCCTGCAAACTGAAAAAGTTGTGCAACCCTTGGTTCACAGAAAATTCTGAATAATTATTTTCATCCCATGTTTTGGTAGGTTATTTTCTCTGTACATGCAGGTTTTTTTAGAGATCAGAGCCTACAATTGTTTATGTCTATTACAAATGACAGCGCTCGAGAAGTCAGTGTGCTAACCCCTGGTGGGGGGGGGGGGGACTTCCTGAAATGTGTTCTGCAGCTATGTTGTCACTGTTCCTGTTGTACTTCAACGCCAGGGGCAATTTCATAAGGACTAGTTGGACATTGAACTAGCATAACATCTTGCTGACCTGTGGGCTACGGCTCCCTCTTTCAGTTGGTGTGATAGCTGCGGATTCAAAAAAGTCACTTTTTAACACATTTCTCACAGAAATGTTGGAGAATCTTTGCAGCTTCACGGGATATGGGACTGACATAAATTAGCATTTTTGTATGATTCTCTCACTCTAGTGTCAAGCACCTTCAGGATTAGTCTTGGACTAGGCCCATAAATAGGCTGGATCGACCGGGGCAGTGGCCCAGGGTCCCGATCAAAAATGGGAGCCCCCTACAAAAAATGTATAATTATTTTGCATAATAACCCTTTGGGGAGAGGACTCCCAAGAAAAATTCTGCGCTGAGAAGGCATGCTATGGCCCTATTCTAGGACAGAGCTTATATTTATATGTTGTGCAATAATAATGGCAGTGCAAATCCACCAATCACAGATGAACTGAGAAATAAATTCTAAGTTTAACAACCAATCAAAAAACACTGATGACATACACCCAATCACAAATAACTAGCACAGCACATAGCTGCTGACTTTGGAGAATGAAAATTAGGGAGATTTTAACATGGATTGAAATTTCCATATGAAAACAAATATAAAATGGATTTTTAAAGAATATAGGGATTTTTTTCATGAACAATATAGGAATTTTTCATGAAGCTATATTGTAGGAATTTTTCCCCTTTGTAAAAAAAAAACCCATGACATTGTGTAAGCCATCGCCGATTAGCATCAAATTGTCAATAACCACCAACCAGTAAGTTAAAAATGACATCTCATTCATTACTATTACTAAATCAAATCTCGCCAACAAAAAAAAATTGCCGTTGGGCCCAAAATGGGACATACAGTCAAAGCAGATACAAGCCATCTCGTCAATTGCAGATGGCAAAAGGCCAAATCAATGCTGGCTGTTTTGTGAATTGTCTTTTTTGCTCCAAAAATGAAATATATTTTTGTGAGTTGATGCGATGACAATAATTTACTTTACACCATTTTCAGGTCCTGACGTGGCAAAAGTTTTTATCTTCCAACAGTTTGTTTGCATGTGTAGCGAACATTTAAGAAATCTTGAAATCTTTAATGTTCACCACCTGTGCAAATGAAATGCCGAAAGATAAAAGCTTCGTCACGTTGGCCTAAAACCCAAAAACTATGAATTTTGCATTACATGATGACCAGAAAAAAAGCCTTGCTTGTTTTATTTATTTACTTTACGCTTGTGATGTGAAGAACAAAAGTGACAGTCTTTTTGTCACCTGACAAGACTTTTGCCGGTTCGGGCATGGATGTTTACTAACACTGACAAGTTCCCTGGATGGATCATGCTGATCCCTTGGGAAAAGATTTTTCCCCAAAAGTAGGGATTTTTTACAATCATTGTTTAAATTCAGGAGTCCGGGAGATGGGAGTAGAAAAATTCGGGAGACTTGGTAGCAGCTACACATAAATATGAGCTCCATCCTCATCTTTGTAATTACTATTCCAGAAAATGCTTGTCTGGGTGCGAAAAAAAACCCCTCACAAACGATAATGGCCTCACATCCCCTAAAACAACTTTTCTCTTTTGTTTTGACTTGCAGAGCTCCTTAGGCCTCTTTTTTATTTATCAAATATAATGATTTATTTTAGTATCATGAAACGGCCGCAGAACCCCTGGAAAGTGTACTAAGGGCTCCCAAGAGAACAGGTTTAAAACCTTTGCTCTGAAACAATGTATTGTGCAGTTTTCGTTATTATCTGGCACCTTAAAGTAGAGGGTTCAAGAACACTACGAACATAACAGTCAAAGTCAACCAGAGATTTAAATGATATCAACAGCTGATCCTTCTTGATGTGATTAACTCCGTCATTATAATGGCATTCAATTTAGAAAGCAACACGAGTCAGGGGAGTGTATGTATTAGATTCAAATGCTCACTTGAGATACATTCGCTCATCTTGTATTATTCACTTAAAAGCAGTGGAGAATTTGTTAAAAGATGAAAATCTGTGATACCGTAGATAAAATTGCTCGTAGATGTGCATATTTGAATCATTAGAGATCGTAAGAATAAGAATGGATTATATACTGATCAGCGGTAATCAAACTTATCCTCAAGAAGAGAGTAAGGCAAAGAAAGCGAGAGAGGCCTAGAGCCAGATAATCACAGTCAATCGAGTCACGCAAAAGAACTTTTCACTCTTTCTTTCCTTGAGAAAACTGACCCTCTCATCGTCTGCATCTTCAGAAGCTGGAAAGAAAAAATGTATTCATTCTCGTATTTACAGGTATTTATAATTAGTTTGTTAAACAATGTGTGTTAAGGTTTCTACGTTCAAAGTTCTTCAGAAATCGAAGGTATTTTGTCTACTAATTTCTGGATATCTTTCGTCAGCGATTCAACTGATGTTGTCGGCGGCCAGATATTTATGACGTTGCCCTTGTGGTCGACAAGGTATTTCCAGAAGTTCCAGGTCGGTGATTTTCCTGTTTGATCTGGAAGAAATATGGATGAGTTTTGGTTGAGCAAAGAAAGAGGGGAAAAAAATACACATTTGCTATATAGTCACTGCAGATTTTTACAACAGATGGAGGCATATAAAAAATAGATTTATTGGGGGGGGGGAGGGAGGGAATTAAAAGATGAATACTCCTGGTGATAATGTGGTTCGGGGGAAAACACAAATAAAGGAAGGTTCATTATGGTTTTTCGAAACCGCTATAAACTGTGTTGATGTTTTCATGTATGATATATGACAAGGACGATCTAATCGGGACACGCAACAGAAATTTCATTTTCACGAATGCAATGGAATCTCAATAATTTGAATATCGAAATTTCCAGATAATTGGAGGCATTGAAAGATTTTTATAGAATTTCCTTTGCACCTCCCCTCTTACCAGCCTAGAAAATTAACCCACAAACAATTCATTGAAAGGAAAATTTCCCAACAACAGTTCGACACCTAATGAATGGGCAAATAATCGAGTAAGTCAATGAGTGAGGGAGCAATGAAGTGAGTGGCTGAATGAGTGAGTTAGTGAGAAATTGAGTGAGCTAGCGAGTAAGCAAAAAGTTCAGAGAATGAGCAATTTAGTGAGCAGATGAATGAGCAAATGAGCAAGTCAGTCATTGACCAGGTGAGCAAAGTTAGTGTGTAGGAGAGCAAATGAGTGCGTGAATTTTGAGCAAATGGGTTAGTGAGTGAGCAAGTCATTGACAAAGTAACCAAACAAGTCAGTGAATAAGCAATTCAATGAGCATTAAGTGAGTAGATGAATGAGCAATTTAGTGAGTTGATGAATGATAGAGTAAGCAATTCAGTGAGCAAATGAGCTAGTGGGTAAGAGAGGAAATGAGTGAGTGCATGAACATTGAGCTAATGAGTGAGCCAGTAAGCAAGTTGAACAGATGAGCAAATGAGTGTGATTAAACAAGTTAGTAAATGCGCTAGTGAATGAGTGAGTTCACATGCTTGATTACTCAATCCTTCACTAGGTCACTCACTTCCTCATTCACTGACTCACTCGGGATCCCAAAGGAGTTGCTTCAAAGCTTACTCTCAAAACTACTTCAGACTATGAATTGTTTAATACGCATATGACTATTCAAAATTGCAAATGTCACGCATCTACATATGAAATTAAAATTTGGAAAAAAAGAAAAAAATGTCAAAGTTACCCGCTAAAAATTTGAACAGTGGATTGGCATTCTCGCCGACAACTTCTATCTTCTGAAAGACAGGGAAATTGACTTTATAAACTTGCTTCAAGAACTCGATAATCTCCTCGTTTGTATCAGGTTCTTGATCACCGAACTGGTTACACGGAAACGCTAGAACTGTGAACTTGTTGGATCCGAATTTTGTTTGCGCTTTGACTAGTTCTTTATAATGGCTCTGCGTGAAGCCGCAATATGTAGCTACGTTCACGATCAGCAACACCTAGAGAACAGAATATCACATGGAAAATGAGAATTTCGATATGAAGCTGTTTCACACAATACACACAAACAGGAATGTTTCTTCTTTCTCCATATTTATTAATTTATTTCTTATGAATGACATTTTTCCCTTTGAGGGCAGTGATGATAATGCATAATCAGAGTGCATACTTAGTTGGCGACTGCGAGAAATTGCCAAACTGGATAGTCTTATGTTTCTATTACAGTAGAACGTTAATTAATGAAGGATAATAAATTTGGAATTACATTGGATGATATCCTTGATTAATAGCAAAGATCTTCAAAAATATAAAAATATTTGCAGACTACAAGAAAATTTATTTGCAAAAAAATTAAAAACCGAACTTTGATGGTAACTGTAAGTCCTTAGTGCCGCTACTGAGCAGGATTCGAACCATCAACCTTCACATCGACAGTCTCGCATCCTATCCACTGCTCCAGCATGGTTGTGGAAGATGCTGGTTGTGGTCCTCATTTAATACATCAATGCACCAGGGCGATCTTAAGAGTGTCATAAGCCCCTCAGGCAAAGTGATTTTTCTGCATGCGCTACGAGAATTGACAGCGCGTGGAGTCTGTGAAGTTTTCTTTTATTTTTCTTTCAAACTGAGTGTAACTGAGGACTATCGCCATAGGCGTAAACTTCTATAGGGCCCATGGGCCCGAGCCCCCCCAACATTTTTGAAGACGCGGCTCAGCCCCCCCAAAAATTCGTATGAATATGGCTTATTCATTTTGCAATGATGAAAACTTTTTTTTTAACCAAAAGTTGTCCTAATTATGAATTAGTTAATGGAAACACAATCTGCTCAAAATTTTAGTTCTTTTAAAAAATCTGGATGGTCTTCGGCTTTCTTGTTCCATGACAATACGTTTATCTCATTTCTTCCCTGCCGTTCAATCCCCAATTGCACCCTCCATCCGTTCCAATCCTCACTGCCAGAAGGCACGGCTGAGAGGAAGATTCTTTGAGGTGTTGAGGGGGCTCTTTCTTCTTTGCCTGTGGCAAAAACTGAGTGTCTCTTCTTTTGTTCACTGCGACCGGAGGACGGCCATGGCGCCAACATGAAAATAAGCCCAAAGATGCATGGTGGGGGGGAGGTTGTAAATTGGGAAGCAATGATATTGAAACCGAAATAAATTACACTCTATAAAGAATAGGTGCCAGAACCTAGAGGCTGAGGCCATTTGAGCCCCCCCCCCCCCGCAATAAAGTTTGTAAGGGGACTGAGCCTCCCCAGTAATTACTGAAAAAAACCATTGTGCAATGCATTCTCCCTCTCCTTCGTACACGCTTGAGTCCCGTATATGCGGGAGGACCAATAACTTTTAGGCTCCCCTCCCCCCCAATGTTTTTTTGAAAAATATTTGGGAAAAAAGCACATTCTAAATGCCCATTCATAACAGATCTTGAGGACCGATGCCGAAACATTTTTCAAGCCCCTTTGCTACAAAATTTGACTGGGGGTGGGGGGTAGAACATAGAATCAAATAAACAACAAGTGAATTATAATATTGATTTTAAAAAAGGAAATGAAAAATAAATGATTTTTCAAAGGTCCAAGACCAACCCCTCGACCGGGCTTTATTGGCCCATTCGTTAAGTCACCACTACATTTTAACAATTAATACAAACTATTATCTTTATAACTAAGGGATTCCTGAACTATTTACGTTCGCAGCACTCATGGAAATTTTAAATGTTGCCCAACACCTCAGCCAACGTCTTCCTAAAGAGTGTCAACACCATAGCCCTTGTTTTGTGGAACAGATTTGCACCCTCCACTAATATAATTTGACTGGCTCTTCGTTTTCGTAAGAATACTCATTTAAGAAAGAAAATTAGAATTTTTTTTTGAATTTTTGAGTAGGAAAACTGAACATCCTAATCTAAATTGTGCATGTGTATCAATAAAAATTGTACAAACTGTATAATTTTTATTGATGAGGTGACTGAAAAGGCAGTGACAGCAACGCCAATGAGGTATGTGATATCCCCGCCCCCTCAACGTTTTCTTCCCCATCTGGTTGGGAATTTCGAAGATGAGAAACGAAACTAAAACTAATTCAATAAAAAGTTATCAATTAGGTCATTGCAAAGATGGCCTACTGCACATTATCGGTGGGGGGAGGGGGGGGGGGGAAGGGAGATAGCCTATAAGTTGGCTACAAGACTCATTCATTCATAAAAAAAATATCCCTCACAAATTGAAAAGAATTTCTTCAATTTAAAAAGTAAAAATTAATCTTCAATTACCTAAGGAAGCAGGTTCGCCACCCCTTTATAAATAGTGAAATGCATGCACAATATCAGTATGTAAGTGCCGCAAAATGTATCTATTTAAAATTCAATAAATCATAAATAGTCAGTCCTCGGTATAATGTCACTCGGGGACCAAATAAAAATGACAGGAAGCTGCGATAACTTGATAACGAGTAATTCCATTTCATTAATTTTGTTGGCAAGGACTATAAAAGAGATGTTATAGGCATCCCCTATCCTGCATCAGGGCCTCAGGCTGGGGCCTTTGGTGGATATAGTGAATTTTTCGTGTGAAAAACAAAAAATGATAGGGGGGGGGGGATCGTCCCCCCGCACTGGAGCCCTGTTAGTCCAATATTTTCTAAAGCAGCTTGCTCTAGAAGGTGTTGGTTAGTCCCACCGTTGAGCAGGGGGAGGCATGTTTATAGTGCAATGTATGCCTGATGATGTTAATAGTTGTGACTTTACAACGAGATCTTTGGACGAGAGATCTTTTCAAGCCTCTCTCTCGGTCATCCGTTTATAAGATTTCAAATTGAAAATTAATTCAACAAAGAAAAAATTATACATTGATAGGTTTCCTTTCCATGTTTAGCGAGAAAATTCTTTTTCTAGGAACACAGGACCATAGCGTGCCTTTTCGGGACCCTCAGGGCACACTTTTTCTGGGGGCCCTTGGAAAGGATTATTATTATTATGCAAAATAAATGTACATTATTTTGTGGCGCCCACTTAGGCATGTGGCCCTGGTGCAATGCCCCGGTTGCCCTAGCCTAGTTAGGGGGCCTGTATGACCATATAGTAGTTATTCCAGACAACCAGCTTTCGCGGGTAGATAGGACAAGGCAAATCGCTTTGGGACAAGATCAAAGAAATGCGTTGGGTAGCAGGATTAACCATTGAGGACAACAAAGCACGTACTTCTGACACGGGCATCAGAAAAGAGCAATCACTAATTTATTTTTTCTTAGCTGACGATTGTTTACTGTCTCTGTAGATCAACTGGCGACAGAAGTAGAAAATGCCATCAGTGAATCCTCTTGAATGCACTTCTGTACTATGCCTGTGACAGATACCCATTATGAGTTTAAAAAAAAGAAAACTGTTCAACAGAATACACCCCAACCCCCCCTCACTTGTTAACTTGGGAACTGGTTGACGGGTCTATATCGCTTCCTGTACGATCTCCTTCCTCATTGCTTGTACACCCTTCTGGAGGTAGCAATGTATTATACGATAGCAATAATGAGATGGATGTTGTAGTTTTCTTGTCAGCGGCGCTTTGACTATTTTTGTTCCACTGTAGAAATTTAGTAGCCTTTCTAGAATACAACTGCCCTGAAGCGAGGCGGAGCATATAACCATGAGAAAAAAACGATGATAAGACATCTGAAATGTTCACAAAAGATGAATTCGGCTGGTCAAATCACCATTTGACCAGCCGAACTATAGTAGTTACAAAAGGTAATTGCCGACAAATGGTTGCGCACGAAGACGTGAGAAATTTTTCTGTACAGAGTTGACAATACCGAAAACAGGATTGTCATATTAACTATAGCATATAAGAAGAGGAAGAAACATCCAGTTGTTTTTGAATCCAAGTGTCATCGTTGAGTGTTTATGTTACAAATTTTCAAGTCAACGCTGATCGATCGTTGCATCCTTACTCATCCTTCATGATGAAGGAATCATCATCAAAGCCCAATTTGTAGCAGAGCAACAATAAACTTGGTAAGTACAACCTCATTAGCAGTTTCTCTAATTTTTTGGGAATTTTGCGATTGCATAAAATGTTTATACAGATATTCTTGAGGCCAAAAGCTTTTACGACAAACATTGTTTGGAACAAGATTGTTAAAGAAATCTAAAGTACAGTAGAACCTCGATTATCCGAGGGTGGATTATCCGGAGTTCAGAAATTACAAAACTACGAAAGGTGAAAGAAAACCGACCATGAAATTATTGATCAGACAACACAAGAGATTTTGGTAATAATATTCGGTGATAGTGATTAGAAGAATGGGAACAGAGATTGTTATTGAAGTTATGATCAGTTAGATCAGAATATCCTATAATGGGCAATATCGCCCCTTGGGGGCATGGAAAGGTCCGGGGGGGAGGATGAGAAAAAAACAAATTCTGAAGAGGAGGACGATGAAACAAAAAGTTTGGAAAACTGCGAGTTGGATTATTCAAATTTGTTTTGCTTAAACAGTGGTCTCTAATAACAAGGAACAAAATAAGTCGAAAATAATTTGTGTAAACAAAACATCTTATGACACCCAAATTTTTTGGTTTTTCTGCAAGTCAGGACCTTTGACTTGAAGTGCCCCTAGAAAAAAGTGGACAATTATAACCCTGCATAAATAGGGTCAAAGATGTTTAGTTTATTAGCGAATAGAGTAAATACTGTGCTGTTTAAATTAAATGGGCCACTTCATGCAGAAATTAGGACCGGTTCAGAAACTATATAATTGTATAAATAGGTTCTTGTGTGTATTTTTTGCGTAAATTTAAGTGTGAGTATTTGACATGAACAACATGAGGATACAAGAAATATTTATTTTAAATCAACGAAATGTATAAATATGCGTTTCATTCGAACTGTTTGCTATTGCTGCTATGTTTGGTTATTCCTGGTGATTTAAACCGTGGTTTTCGATAGGCCGTGGTCAGCATTACATGATTGAAAATTTTTATATCGTTAGATTATTAAGTTATTTTTGTTAAAATTAATTTTTAGGATAAAATATGAATGGCATATCTATCACGTGGGTGTTTATGGTCAAAACTGATACCAATTGATTGATTGAAAATGATTGCAAATAAGATAATGCTTGACCAAAAATAATTACCGGTCCTGCAGGTCCTTCAACGTTGAAATTTTTTACATACATCAGTAGTATATGAGCAAAAAAACACTATACGTTGAATATAAGTGGTTATACAAATACTAAAATTTCGGTTAATAAGCACTCGCTCAGACGTATATTATATGTAAACAAAGATTTTCCCCCTCCTGATTTATGAATTTAAAAAAAAGTATTTATACTTTTACTGATATCAGTATGACTTCAGTATTATACTAATACTGAAGTGTGTGTTTGTTAAGAAAAATAAGCGAGCTGCTATGCCAATGGATTTTTAAACGTTTGCTATCTGCGGCACACCTTAATATTAATAGCAACTGATCACCTATGTTGGCCAAATAAAATCGAAACCAATGTTTTTATACCCTCTATGGTTCTCCTCCATAAAACGTATTGAAAATTATTTTTTTTCCAGAAACCTATGTAAATTGGCACTGTTAGCATATTTTTAACTGAAACAATACATCATCACAGCAATTTAATTATACTGGATTTAACTAGCTAAAATAATTAATTAAGGGTAAAATATAGTCTGCCTTAATTTTAATGTTATCTATAAACAGATAGAATTTTGCTCAGCAAAGTTGAATAGTTTCGTCCTTGAATTTCATTCCCATTTCCCTCAATTTGGTGCTATAATATAAATCTCTGAGCACGTAAAATTGGGACAGCTCTCAAATATGACACCAGCAAGGAATCAACTTTTTCTAGATAGATAAAAATTATTGTACTTATATAGCTGTACCTTGTACTGAAATGACACTAAAGGATGTACTTTCTGAAATACCAAAAAAACTGTTTGTGTTTTTTGACCATTTACCATGTCTATTCAAAAATCAACGGGACTATATAGGGTTAATGCGCAAAAAAGTTGCTCTTCCTTCACATTTTTTTAATTGATGCAATAAAATTATTGCATCATTGATTTCATAATGAGATTATCACCATATCCGATATTATCTACACCGAACTTTTGTCATTAATTACGCAATAATAATTTTCTCATTATTAATACGCGAAAGAGCTCAGTATGGTGTTGCATTTTTCCTCTCTTTAAACACTGTACTCACTCAGACATTTTAATATTTTTGTTTTGTTTGTTTACATTGAATTTTTTGCAAATCAAATACGGTACTCCTGTACTATATTGAAATGCGCATTATTGAACACAAATGAAACGAAATTAAGTATTTCTGCTCGAAGAAATGCCGACCAACAAAAAACTAAAATATCAAATCGTAATATTTTCAGTGATTTTGTCCTCTCCCCCCCCCCCACCTCTAAAGAGAAAAAGAAATGAACATGAAGTAAAATCATTTGTCAAACATTTTATAGGATAGCGTCCTATAAGTCCTCTGGCTGCATAAGCCTATATGACCATGCTTTTTGAATTTTTCATCGAGTATAAATTTCAATACTGTTTTAAAACATTGAATGATTCCTGTTTTGATGTCATTTGAATATAGCCGATCTTGACAAATCAAAAACTATGTAGGAAACAGCCATATTCCTGAGGAGCCAAGCCGGGTTTTTGCTGAAGTATTTTAGATTTTTTCAGGACTTACGGAGACCCCCCCCCCCTTCTCTCCCATGTCGAAAGCCACACTGTTTTCGTCATCCAATGATTCCACTCTAGCAATCACATGCAGAGAATGTTTGGTGCCGATACCGATTTTCTAGTCGCCATGGTGACCTGGAGCCCGAGATTTGTCAAGCCCTGGTATATAGGGACAGGGTTCGTACCGTCCTTGAAAATCCTTAGAGAAAAAGTTCATTTTCAAGTCTTTAAAAGTCCTTGAAAAAAATTATTTGTCAGGGCGCCCTTTGTCAGGGGCGGCGCGACAAGCTGGAATATTGATTTGTATGCTTATTTATTCTTTGAAAAGTGGTTCTTTTATAAGTAAAAATATCTACCAAGCTATTCCGTGGAGTCGCGGATGAACCATGAATTGGGCAAAAAGCCGCTGCTGACAAAAGTCAGAACCTTTGAGTTACGGGACAATGTTCAAAACAGAATACATGGTCACGCATATCTGAGGTATTTCTGAGCTTTAAAAGGTGTTGCTCTTAAATCTGACAGAAAAATACTGCACTTGAGATATTGCTCTGAAATTATTTCAAACTATTAAATTAATGAATGTCAGTTGCAAACAGGACCGCAAGTAGATGCTTGGTCGGCCAGGGTGAGCGCGCATTTTGACGCCCCTTTGTAATGTTGAAGGAGAGGTTAAATGGTGAAATTGGCACCCTCTCTGGTCCAGCGCATGGTGCACCAGAACCTTTGAACAGACTTTCCTGTAGGAACCGAGTATAACATATCGATCAGGGGCGTAGCCAGAAATTTCGTTCGGGGGGGGGGGGACCACTTTCATTCACCAGACCCCCAAGTCCCCCCCCCCCCTCGCTACGCCCTTGATATCGATATAACATATGTACTGAAAAAGTTCTTGGGGCCAGGCTGAAGGGTCGTTGATCGCCTGCGGATGTGACCACGGAATGGAGGTGGCTTCAACAATATCTGTTGCAAGTTCCGAAATGAACTGACTGCTAACGGAGGTTGATTGTTGACCGTAGATGCACGCAAAACAGTTCTTTAAAACAGAACTGATTTTTTTTCAAAAGAGCTAAACTCGATGCTTTATTGACTTTTTTCTTGAATATAGAAATCGAACAACACAGACGAATTTTTTGTTTAAGTTTATAAATAACGCATTTTTGTATTTCAAATCTTGAAAGGAACATCGTAAGAGTGCTTGAGGTTTATGAAACAGCAATGTTATATCAATCTTAGTGCTGTATTTCGAGTAATTTTTTTTTGTAATATAATTTTTTCTTGATTTCAATTTCATGAAATATGGTTTTGAATTACAATAATTTTTAGTTTTCTTAGGGAAATTTTTGCGGAAGAGTAGGGTAGAGATAACGTTTCAGTTATACGATTTTTCATTTATACGGCGCTTTGACCCGACTGTTCGGCGACGTGCTTAAAACCTCGTTTATACGACGCGACGAATAAACGAGGTTCCATTGTATGGGGCTTGAGCCCCCCCAACATCTCCAATAACTTTACGCCCTTGACTATCGCCATATCTATAGGCATTTTACTACCTAGTGAGTTGTGTCAGTGTATGTACTTAAGTCTGTACTTGAGTGCTTATCTTGTTTTTTGTCTGATTTTTCAATACTGCCATGGCAGAAGTGAAGTGAGAGAAGTGTAACGATTGAATTGCATTTTTAGGTCTGTTTCTCTCTGTGGAGAGACTTTTTAAAGGGGAGATCAGCCCGCATTCGCGCCTCCAAGTTGGGAGAACCACAGAAAACCAACTTCAGCCGACCACCACTGTGGCAATGGTTTGGACATGGGGGAAAAAATTAGATGCTCATTAATCTATTGAGCAATTTTAATAAACATTTGTTCTAAAAAACTGTTCTGGCGACCAAAAGTAACCTGGAGAGTAAGGGACCAGATCAGTAGCGACAAAGTGTGACTTATAGAGGGTGCAAGCATGGGAGTGATCAAAAAATTGTGTAAGTGACCTAGAAAGTGAGTAAGTCAGTGAACAATGAAACGCATTATCAAGAAATATACAAGCATACGAGTGACATAACGAGAGACCAAGAAAACACACAAGCATATGAGTGACCCAGAATGCATGCAAGCAGTTGAGTGACCAAAATAGTGTGAAAGCATGCGAGTGACTTAAAGATTGACCTAGAGAGTGAGGCATTAGGTTGATGAAGCGAAAGATTGACATAGAATGTTTGCAAACATGTGGGTGAAAAAAACGGTGTGGTCATATGAGTCACCAGATCAGTACGTGACCAAAAGTGTGACTTACAGACTGTGTAAACATAGCAGTGACTTAGACAGCAAGCAAGTCAGGGAACAACGAAAAGAGTGACCAAAAAATGCAAAAATGTGAGCATACGAGTGATGTAAAGAGTGACCTAGATTGTGTGTAAGCATGTGAAGTGACCAAACAAATGAGTTGCAGCATGTGCAAAGACATACGTAACTAAAATAAACAGTGCGCAAGCATATGAATAACCAAAATGGTGACTGAGTATGACCAGATCAGTGAGTGACCTAGATAGTGTACAAGAATGAGTGACCTAGAGAGCGAGGAACTAGGTCAATGAATGACCAAAAATGGTTGAGGAAGTATTCAAGGAGTGACAAAAGGCAAGGGTAAGCGGGCTATAGCCCAGGGCGGCAAATTTAAGGAATGACTGGGTCAGGAAAACTGGATTAGAAATGGCAGAAGGGCAGCAAAACCATAGATCCGCCTTTGCACACATACATATGTAATAATAACCCCAGGGATTTAGTGCGAGTGTATGTACATACACTATATAAAAAATGATATTGACTTTTTTAAACATATAGGCATTAAATAGCGAACCTTTCCTCTGAAGTTGCTGAGCGGCACGGTCTTGCCGAGCACGTCGACGGCACTGAGCGTGTATATGTGTCCCTTCTTGTAAACAGAGTCACAGTAAGTTCTGCAAACTTGAGCAGCGATCACGGTCACAGTCGAAATGAACATCAGGCGCATTCGCCACGATATGTTGTGCCTGATGTTCAGGAATGACTCCATAGTGGAATGATAAGTACTGTTATAATGTCGTCTGCAAAAAAAAAAAAAAACTCCTCAAGAAATTCACAAAGCTGAACTCCAGATAACAGCTGACACGAGGGAAAATATTTTATAGGATACGACTTTTTTTATAAGACCAGCTAGCTTGGGAAAAATATAAACATACGATATTATCGTAAGTAATTATTTCATGAATGACCATACGACCCGTTATTTTTAGTATTTTTCATTTTTAGGACTTTTCAATTGAATTTTTCATTTTTCTCTTTTAGTTTTTCAATAAAAATCACGTGTTGTGACCGTATGACTAGAGTGACCATACGTCCCGTATTTTCCGGGACAGTCCCGGTATTTTCTGTATTTTTGGTCGTCCCGACTTTTTCGCAAAAAAGTGTCCCGGTTTTCCCCGTATTTTACACGACGCTTACTTGAATTTTTATTCTTTATTGAAGTCAAAGATTGAAATTATTTTTCAACTAATAAACTATATTACGATAATTACAACTATAAATGAGAATATTTATCTCCCACATTTGTCTTGGTGAACGTTTTTTTCGTGAAATTCATTTTAATCCACTGCAATTTGCAGTAACGTTTCATTTCCCGCCATTGTGATACAGATACAGATAGATTAACGTCCTCTATGCCTGCTTATGGCTCTAGGACAGCTCGCCATTGTGATTTTACCGTAATTTTAACAATATTTGGCAACTTTGCTCGGTTTTGGCGTCATTTTTAGCGATCATTTGCGATGTCCCGTATTTGGAATCTCAATGTCCCGTATTTCTCTCGAGGAAATATGGTCAGCCTACGTATGACTCGTAATTTAAGGAATGTTTTATATATTTGAATATTTTCTACTGTCCCAACTTTTTTATATGAAATTTCCAATTTTTCTACGAAGCTTATTCAAATATTTATTCTTTACTAAAATGAAGGATTAAAATTATTTTCCCTTTTTTTTTTCCGTATTTATGAACCTCAGATCTCGTATTTTTCCAGATAAAACATGGTCGAGAGGATTATAGTTTCTGTGCTACCATCTAGTATCAACTACTAGTAACATCAATGTTTTTAAAACTTCCCAATAGATGGTATATCCGAGAAAAAGAATATTCCACAAAATTATATTTTACAATTTCCAAGTTTGCGCAGGGCCGTCTGGTTTGTGTCACCACCACACATACGGAAAGGGGAATCCTCTGGAATGTTCTCCGCCAATCGTACTTCTTTGCGTTAAACAGAATACCTCCTAACGCATATTGGTAGGATCAGAAACGTACGCGGAAGGGGGGCATGAGGGCTGGTGCGCCTCCCCCACACTAAAAAAAGTATTTTTTTAATGTAAAAAAACATTTTTAAAAAGATTAAAATTTCTAAAGAAAATACCTTTATATGTTGTTATAATCAATTTCTGTTAATTTCAATGCTATTTGAAGGGTAAGAACTCAAAATTTCTCTTTAAGAAATTCATTGCGACCCACCCTTTAAGCCATATATAGTAAACCCTTGACCTACAGACCAAATGTGTCCCTGAAGCTTATCTGATATGGCTTGCCCCCTCAAACCCAATTTTGTAAAAATGAATTAAGAGGCACATTTACAGATCGGTTAAATGACCCGTAGCACAATTTCAGAGCATTTAAGTGGCCCGTTGCCAGTGGCGGATTAAAGTCGGTCGAGGCACCGGACGCAAACGAAAATATTGGGACACTTGAATTAGAAAAAAATGTGAAGTTTGGGTTTTTGTGTCCCTGTAGACGTCGGGGCCCGGTGCGCCTGCCGTTAAATCCGCCTCCATACACCAGTGTTTCCCAAAGTGGGTAATATTGGCACCTGGTGGGCGTTGGAATTGTCCAGGGGGCGATAGAATCTACGAGTACAACATAGGATCCTATTATGTGTTCGCTTGAGTCGGGGGGGGGGGGGGGCGATGGAACAAAAAGTGTGGGAAACAATGTTCTACCCGATGAGCATATAAGTGACTGTCTTGGGCGCGTCCACACCAACATGTTTCACCACGGCAGTATATGAAAATTTTTTCTTCTTCTTTGTAATGCTACACACTTTTTTTTCAGACAAAGGTCGAAAAACCGTTTAATTTAAGCTGCTCAATATTTTTGTTGGCTCTTCAACGTTTCCCACAAATCTTAGCATTTTGTCTTCCAGTTATAGCAACCATGTCTTCCTTACTCTTCCCTGCTATCTCTCTCTACTGTCGTAGATAATTTATATACAAATACAAATACAAATACAAATACAACGCCACAACAGGCAAATTGCCCAACGAGGTGGCTGACTTAAGATCATCATGGATCCCCGAGCCCCTACCTACTACTGCTAGACCACACATGCATCCCCCCCCCGCGGAACCCCCCAACGAATCGGTACATGCGGGAATGTGCGTGTACGTGTAGTGCCACCTGACGTAAAGTTTGTTTCTGTGTAATGCTTGTTATGTGTAGTGCTGTCATCTGCCCCCAGTTTTACTAACTATGAGTGAAGTGTTATGGTTGAATGATTTATCGTTGTAGGACTGTTGCTCTCTGTGGCGAGACTTTTTAACGGGGAGATCGGCTCGCATTTGCGCCTTGAAGTTGGGAACCACAGAAAACCAACTTCAGCCGACCACCACTGTGGGGTTCGAACCCGGATCCTCGCATCACGAGTCCGGCATTATAACCACTCGACCACCACAGCGGCAATACTAGCGGCAATTATAACTTGTAGTAAATGCTTATCTGGTGTGTACGTCAAAAACCACGATAATAGAGAATAAAATATCTTTATCAATATGTTTCTTCGGGAATTGAACTGAAAAAGTATGCAGTTTATAATCGATGAACCGATTCATCATTAGTTGCAATGACAAATCATAACCAATAGCATTTTCCGTAAATTCCAATGCGATATGAAAACCATAAATATCAACAACAATCATCTAGTATAAAAATATATTTCGTTCAAAAAGAAGGTCCATTTTTTCTTCTTCTCTGGCGAACATGCTAATCCCTAAACTCAGCTGTGGCCTGTGGGAGGACTAATCGCCGATAAACTTTGATTTGCCCGATACGAGCCCATTCAGAGAGACCCCATCATCAGACGAACGGTTCCAAGCTGCCAACCTTGCCAGTGGTTTGCCTCATTAACATATGATCGCCTCAAGTAGCTTTTCACACAGCTACTCGCTCTCGAATCTAGGCGTGATCGAACCTAATCGAGGACCATAGAAGCATGTTACTTTCGGACGCTATGAAACTAAAGATCCATTATATCCTCAGGGCAAGGGCGTAGCGAGGGAAGGGGAGACTTGGGGGTCTGGTCCCCCCCCCCCTGCCTCAGGGTGTTGAATCATGTTGCTCCAATCCAAGGCCACTAGAAATATCCTAGCGAAATAAATCCCTAACGCTCGTCCCTGATCGCCGAAAGCACCGATTGATCACCGAATCGTGCTCAAACACATGCCGAAATTCTAGATCTTTGAAAAAGACGGAGGAAAGCCAACTCGACTTTCCAACCCCTGACATTTGGAACGAGTGGACTTTCCTCATACGAAATTCTTCAGAAAGGCACCGCTGCTGCATTCACCAGTGTCAGCAAACTGATGAATACTGATCGCATTGAGCACCAACGAGAAAATATGCTTGAATTCCTTGAAAATAAAATAAAAGATGTTTTTTTTTGGATTTTGGCTTCTTAACCATTGTCATGCTATGAAATACACCGTACACACATTGAAACTATGAAATACAAGCATTTTCTCGGGGGTTTCATTTTTCGTTTTTTACTAGAGGAAACCCTATTCCCCCCTCCTCCAGTACACCAGTCATGCCCCCACCCTCATCTACAAACAGGGCCCCTCCGATCAGATGCTTTACGGGACTCTCAATACTGAATTTCTTGTGAAAAGATAAAAAAGGGATAAATTTCGCCTCGAGCCCCCAAGTCGGAGCGATGTCAGCCCCACCCTTGGGGGGGGGGGGAATAACGCCAGTGTTCCTAACCTGATTTAACACCTTGCAAATTACTAATTTGAAAATTTGATAATTAATCCTATCACGTCGGGGGCCCACGGGACATCTCTTCCCCACCCCTGCCATAAAGTATGAAAGAGGGGGAGAGACAGAGAGAGAGAAATCATTGATTATTTTTCCCATCTCTACTCTGGTCTCAGTAAACTCGCCTCGGGAAGTGTTTCAGTTAAATATACGAAAATAATAAAATTAATATAAACACATTTCTTAATTCATTAATTAATAATATTTATAATTAATAATCAATCTGTTGGATTGATTTGGAGGATTGAAAAATTCCTTCAGATCACGGTACGGATACATGTCAACTGCGGGGTTGGTATGATATTTACCTTTGATGAGTTTTTACCGCCTTTATAAAAACCAAATATAGGCCTAGTATAATTATTTTATAACTATTAAAAATATTTTCATTAAGTTCTCCTTAACGAACCAAAAAAAAACATACATGGTGAGAATGTCGTCATTTTTTTTCCTAACTACTAACTGATGTCGAACAATTTTCTCAATATTTTCAAATTTACGAGAGTACCAAGTTTGAGTTTTCAAAAGGAAATTGACAAATATTTTTTTTTATTAATCAATTAGCTATAATACCTGGCGCTGCCCAGGTTTTCTTCAATAAGGCTTTTTGGATCACGTGATATCTCCCTCTTTGTGGGACATACAAGCTGTGTCCACGTTAACCAATATGGTGACTTCCTGCACGGCTCATGAAATAAACCAATCTAGATTTAAAGAAACGTATGAATGAATTTCCCCCCTCCCTTTTTAGGGGGCGCTAAGTATTTTGACCCCCCCCCCCTGAACTTCAGGTTATCTATTTCTGCCTGTTTCAGCTTCCAAAAATGCTTAATTAAAGCTGTGGAATTTTTTCGATGTACTTTTTACGGGCCCATAATTCATTTTAAAATATCCTAACCTACATGGACTTATGCAGTTGAATATCAAAAGACAATACGGAGACATTAATTTTCATGTTTGAGAAGATATAAATAGAAAGTTAAAATTAATGTTATATTGCCTGGATATCCAACTCAAAAGTAGGTCCGGCTAATTAATCTCCTGGGCTTCGTATATCTCTAAGCGAACTCAATATTTCAAAAATCGAGAATTCAATACAATTTTTAAAATTATTGATGGGGCGGAAAACCCCACCTAATTTCCGCATTTCTACAGTAGAATGGGCAATTTTAGCACTGATTTCTATGAGGATCACCCTTTTTCTCTGACTCTCAAAGCGATGCTGATGATGATTATGACGTCTATTCAAAACGCCTCATTACTGGGAGTATTGAAAATGTGGCCAACCATTATAAACGTATAAACTATTATACATATACACCGGCAGCGTTAAAGAAGCGACAAACCATTGTAAAGGCATATACACGTCTGAAACGCATTGCTAAGGAACCATGGTAACCACAGTAAGCGCTCGGAAAGTGATTGTTGAGGCCCAAAAACCATTGTTGCCCGACAGTTTTTTTGCCCATTTGGGACATTTGCCCTGCTCTGACGAAATTTTAAAGTAGCCTATTGTTCAAGTCGGGTCCCATTTGGTATATATGCAAAATTTGGCGACGATCGATCTAAAATTGTAGATTTGTATGGAGAACACACACACACACGGAAAATCAATATAAATCTGTGTATCTTCTATCGCTCACAATCTACAGCGTTTGTTTCAGGTTAAATTTGCAGTGAAGAGAAAGGTAGAGAGTGTATTCTTTCGCCGCAAAATATAGTTCCCATACATCGGAGGTTTATGATGATCATTTATATAGAATATTTCAAATTTTTTTATGATTTTGAAAAAGACACTGAAAAAATACCGTTTTGAACCAATGTATATTCGTTTAAAATTTTTAAATTAGAAAAAATATTGGTTACCATAATCAAAAATCCATGGCCAGCTCAAGAACATTTTGGCGCGATTTCCAAGAAATTTTCCCCGCCAAAGCACGACAGTGGTTACGCCACGTAGTTATAGGCCTACACACCCAGACGAATATTCAATCAGTTTTTTTTCTCCCGAAAATAGCCTTCAACGAAATTAGATATTGACTCATAGATTACAGGAAGTGTCCCTCTTTCAGGACAGTGCCGATACCGTTGTGAGAGGCTCTATTTATGGGTGTAGGTTACGGTTGCAGATACCCCACCCCTTTTTTTAAAAATTATCTATTTCTTGCCGTGTTCGTAGGATATGGGTGGTTTCTGAATTCCAATAGCCGATAGCGGAGGGTGTTGACATAAGTAATGTCTCTTTTTCACCCACACCAACGCCATTTTTTCCCCCACAGCAGAGGTTGTTCCTCCTTATGCCCCCTCCCTTCAGTGTCTCTCCTGATAATATAAATAAGCAAGAGAGAGAGACCCACAATAGTTTAGGCTTGCAGTGTATTTTTCCACCTGTGACAGTTGTATCTTTATTTTCACCAGAGATAGAAACACGCTAAAACGTTCTCCGTTCTTTTTGGAAATTCTATAATTTCTGAAAGTATCGGCGATGATTTTTTTTTCCATTAGCTAATTTTGTTACTGACTGACAGCAATTTTTTCTACAAGCGTTACGTTACACGTAAAAAATATTTTTTTCTGCGAGATTGGCGAGAATCAGCCATACCTGGGGTGACCATACGTCCCGTATTTCCCGGGACAGTCCCGGTATTTTCTGTTTTTTTTGGTCGTCCCGACTTTTTGACAAAAGTGTCCCGGTTTTTCCCGTATTTTACACGAAGCCTACATGAATATTTACTCTTTGTTGAAGTCAAAGATTGACATTATTTTTCAACTCATAAATCATTTCATGATAATTACAACTATAAATAAGAATATTAATCTCCCACATTCGTCATGGTGAACGTTTTTCTTCGTGGAATTCATTTTAATCCACTTCAATTTGCAGTAATGGTTCATTTCCCACCATTTTGATTTTTCAGCAATTTCAACAATATTTGGCAACTTTGTTTGATTTTGGCGTCATTTTTGGCGATAATTGGCGGTGTCCCGTATTTGGAATCTTAATGTCCCGTATTTTTCTCGAAGAAATATGGTCAGCCTAGCCATACCTTATGGAGGCCGCGCATCGATATAGGTTAAGAGGCTTTCGTTGTCATAGCAACGAGTGATGCGGTTCCCTCGTAGCTTCCTCTTAACTGCAAAGTTAACCTGAAACGGACTATAGTTCAGATACAAAGTCAAACTCGCGCGGAATCTTTAACCCGGAGAGAAATTTTCTTTCTTGTTAATTTTCTGCTTTTCACACACACACGCACACACAACCGGTTTGCGTAAAGTGGCGGCACTCTATGCAAATGAAAGGAGCGCTTCCTTATTTCGATTGGCCCGATCGCTACCGATTGCCGGAATATCGGAAACATCAAGAAATTTTTCCCTTTAGTCTCCCGCTTTTAAAAGCTGAAAAAAAGTAGAAATTCGGGATTTTAATCAATCGCGGAGACGACGCGGGGTTCCAGAATAGGAAATACAGAAGCACTATATTCACACCCTAATGAAGAAAAACAGAGTTGTGTGTGTGTCTGTGTCAAGTTTAACCAATATCCGTTTACCATTCATCCCATTTTATCAAACGGGATGTATGGTCACCGTGCTTGCAGGTTTTTTCCAATGCAGTTACCATTCGGTTATTGATATCAGAAACCCTGAGTCCCGATGTGATCACATAAGCGACGTGGGCTGTATCAGAATTGTTATTATTAATGTTTTAGGTATATTATTTAGTTTTAGACATTTTTCACCACTTCACCCCTCCCTTATCAGCAAATGTCAGCAAAATTCTGACCTACCCCCGTCCGGAATCAACATCATAAATGACGACAAAGGACTTGTATAGCCATCAAATTTCTTCACCACAACAGCGTTTAGCTGACGACACCCATCGCTTTGCATCCATCTTCTACACCGGCAGTGGTGGATTAAAGTCGGGCGAGGCCCCGGGCGCAAAAGAAAATATTGGGCTCCTTAAATTAGAAAAATATGTGAAGTTTGGGTTTTTTGGGGGCCCTTTAGAAGTCGGGGCCCTGGGCTACGGGCGTGGTGCACGCGCGCCGTTAAATCCGCCTCTGCCCGTGACACATTTTCAGATCACTGAAGTAGGCCTCAAAGATCAATTAAGTAATAGAGACATAGTTCCAGAACACTTACACGGTCCGTGGCACATTTAGAGATCCCTTGAGTAACATGTGGCACAGTTTTAGAGAACTTAAGCGGTCCCACTATCCATGTAAAGTCAGCAAATCGGAAACTCCCCCATCGATGCTGACGTAATATTTGAATAGCCCCTAAAGACAAAATAGAAATTTCTGAAAAGACAAGATAAACTTCTCTCAACATCAACAAATATTATTGGGGATATTTGTAGGGTGGGGGAATCGGACCTGTTTCGAACTGCCTTTTTGATATTATCCTAGAGCAAGTTTAGAATAGAATCTGCCCTGCCTGGAAGCAACTTGGGTTCTTGTATTCTGGGAATTCCGACGACGATTGGTCAAAGCTTGTGAAAGTGTGAGAAAAAAAAAACTCATAAAACACAACTCCTATATCAATTAAGAGATAGATGTTTCAGAGTAAAAAAAATTGTTTTCCCCAGAAGAAAAAGAAAAATGACCCTGGAAACCGGAAAAGAAGGACAAAAGGGTGAATTTTCCAAAACGTAGGAGGACGCTGGAAATTACATCAAAAAGGGGGACGTATAATAACCTTACCAGAACCGCAGTTGCCTCCAAGCAGGGCAGATGCTATTCTAACCATGGCTAAGCTTGCTCCAGACACTGAGTTAGTTATAAGGAAAGTTTACTTATAGCTCAGTGGCCCCAGAGGATAATATGAAAAATATCTCTGAAAGAAGAAAATCGCAATATCATTCTGAGAATACGGTTCTCACCAAACAGCTAATACCATGTACTGCAGTGGGGAGGGAGCAAGGCCGCAACTGAGTCTGGTGCTCCGGGCACTGGACTAGAGGGGACACGAAATTCATCCTTTAACTGTTTTACACGGGGGTGCCAAAATGCGTGCTTTCCCCGGCTTATAAAGCGTCTAATTGCGTGCGCCCCTGGGAGGAAGGAGGAGGTTTTACTTCTTCCATTCAGAAATAAAAAGAGGATGCTAACAAAACTTCATGCTGATTCCTATGATGATTTATAAATAATTATGGTGATTTATAAATCACCTAGGAATCTGGCAAAAAAGCAACGTTCCCGAAAGAAAAACAAAACGGTCTGAGGAGACAGCTTAAAACAAGGCTATGAAAGCTTTCAGAAATGTCAATAAATGTAACAAAAGAGACAAAAAAAAAATTATTGACCAAAGAAAACTTCTCCTCGATCATTGTTTGTTCTTGTTCAATTCCAAAACAGTGCGGCAATTTTAGTGACATCACCTTACTCTTTTTTTCTCAGCCCTGGCCTAAAATTCTGAAGGATTCCTTTCTTTGTCACTTCAGTGGCGCTACCTGTTGTAAAAACTGTGAAAAGTGACGTTATCAAATTCGCGTGCGCAGGCGTCCTCCGTTCTTAGTTTTCAAATCCGGTAACCCAAATTATCGTGAGCATATTTTTAAAAATTAGAACATTTAATTAATTTATACGTCACTGAAGTGACGATATGACCCATATTTCTCCGAACATTACTGTATTTTCCCGCAATTGTGGCTATCCCGACTCATAAAATGTTCCATTTTTTTTCTTTACTTTCAATGAAACCCAAGCAAATTGTGATTCTTTCTGAAATCAATGATTAAAATTATTGTCTAAATTATTAATTATGTTATCAAAATTTTCATGAAAATATAAATACTCATCTCACATTTCTGTCATGTGTTTAACGTTGGTTTTTTTTTTTTCATGAGTTTCACTGTGATTTGTGTAGGCCCCACCCATGAGGAACTGAAATGAACAGATGTTCACCTGTCGTCTGCTTTCCGGAGGCTATTAGTTTTGGACGCCTCCTTATTTTGCTGACCCAAGAACTGAACTCCAAATCAAGTTCAGTTTGAGGGCTTCGTTCATGAGGAACTGAAATGAACAGATGTCCATCTGTCGTCTGCTTCTTCGTAGACTTTGTTTTGAACACGTGAAAACGCTGATTGGGCAAAAAAAACCCAGAATTTCAGATTTTTAACCAATCAGCGTTTTCACGCTGCACACGGCGTAGAAATTCTACTTCCGAGCAGGTTCTTTTGCGTCGCGTGAACCGAATGGGAGCTATTTCTTTTCAGCAGAAACGTGTAACTTCATGACACTATGCGTTTGTTTTTTCCTAGCGCTTGTGTTGATGCGCCACGCATCATCTGTTTGAGCACACTGTTTGCACAATAAACTTTTATTTCAAAACTTCCCTAAAATTCCTGGCCTTCAACACTTCTTTCAGGTTTATGTGGACTCTCTGGACCCACACGCAATATTAGTGGCCACTGACGCCTCGAAAGTCCAGCAAGTTGCTTGTGGTGCTTACAGCCCCTCACCCAACATTATGAAAACCTGGTATATTAACCCCAATTCTTCAGTAGTTACTGGTGAAGCAATCGCTATCATAATGGCTTTGAAATCTTTAGCTGCTTTCATCATTTTTTCAGATTGTAAATCTGTTCTTATGGCACTGAAGTCTTTCTCCTTTAAATCTCACTCAGTCATTCATCTCCTGTTATCATGTCTTGTGTAGGCTAGTTCTTATTCTTCGTACAGTCATCTAATTTGGGTTCTTAGCCATTCTGGTATCATTATGAAGGAAATCATTGACAATAGAGTCAGAAATAGGACCTCCTTATCCAACATCATCACCGATACACGTATGTACCCAGAAGATCTAAAAGCCATTCTTCGTCTTAAGTTCTCAAATCATCCATACAATATTCCCTTCAGTTTTCACTCCTCAATTTTTTCAACCTTTACATGTGCTGCATTAAATATTCTCATCTTTTCAAATCTAGATGATTTGGAAACCTTTTCTACAGACTTATTGTTGACAAATAAAAGAGCGAGATAGGAACCTTACGTACCACACAATCTGGGCTAAGTCTTCTGTGCACATTTTTTCTTCACATGCTCCCGTTTTACACACATCCGTGACTGCACCTTCAATAATAAACATTCAAACATTAAGGATTGGTCTGATTTTTGCTCACACAACCCTTTGAAAACATAAAAACTTTGGAAGAATATATAACTAAATGTAGACGTTTCTAATTTCTAAATTTTGCTCGCATTTGCTCTAAATTTTTCTCTCTGTTTTTTTTTTTTCAATTTTTCACATACTCATTAAGGGAATACTTTTCATTTTCATATAAGTGACCAAGCATCGTCCCCTTTTTCATCTCCATTTGTGATCCTCATACATTTCTTTAAATTTTTTTTTTTGGAGAGGAATATCTGCTCTAAAGCATATATGTGTCTACCTTTTTCCTCTTACCATGATTCATTCCAGGGCATGGCCATGGATGCATAAAGCCCTGAATAATATTCTAGTCAAGTCACGTTACGCGGTTCTGAAAGCACGTTCTTCCGTCTCTCCATCTTGCTTAAAAATATGTAATCTTTCTTATAACTATGTATAATTAAAAATGATACAATAGTTATAAAAAAAATAGCTGCTTTACCGAACACCAACTCCGGTCATATATCGCCATACGGCGATTTCCAACCAGAGGAGTTGGGTGGGAAATGAAGGCTCCCTCTATCGGTGGCCGCCCCAGGTTCAGTAGGTAAAGAACTTGCTTCTACCGTTCTATGCCTGGATTCGAACCCATGGACCTTAATAGTAACCTTCACAGTGGAAGACGAGCATCTTACCACGGCGCCACTCTGGCTTAACCCAAAAAAAAAAGGCTTGCTCTAGTTAATTCCGACGCCGTCGAAACGCAATAAAATCAAAAACGATTAAGTTTCTCTAAAGTTGTCTTGTGTCTAAACGGTGTGCGCACACAGACTCGCATTCTGTAAGCCACATGTGGTTCACGGGACCGGGAACGTGCTAAACTTAGATTTCCCTTGAACGGGAATAACAAGAGCACTCGAATTGGAGAATAAGAGGAATAGAAAAATTCCATGTTTTGTAACTCGGACAGTGATAAATTTATACAGGGTGGTAACTATCGACCGCCCAATAATTACACACGTGATTCCTTGTGAAAAACTAATACGGAAAAGTGTTTCCCGTTTTTTGATCGGACCCATAATTAATGAGTTATAACGCTTAAAAAATTGATGACGTCACTTAAAAATCTGGCCAAATTCACCAAACGTACACTAAATGTATAACTTAGTGTTTTAGACAATGCTAAAAATGTATTAACCCTGCTGCACAGAAAACGAAAGAGATATAAAAACCAGTTTTTTTCCCTCGAACTTTTCAGGAAAGAGAAAAAAACGTTTTTACAAGTCAAAACAGGTTGTTTGCATCTCACAAAGCTAGCTTCACAGAGGTTATACACTGCTCAAAACAATTAGGGGAGCACATGGTTTTAACAAAATTACGCAAAGATGTATACCGATAAGTAACATAAAATGAATCATCCATAATTTAAAGCCTAGCAGGAAACGGAAAAAGAAAACTCCATATGCAAATCAAAGTTCATGACGTCAAAAACCAGAAAAAGGAGATAAGGGCAGAAATCGGGATGTTGCAGAAACGTCTGTTTTACTGCCGTAACTGTGAAATTCGATTGCCCAGTATTTTTTTTTGAGACAAGGTGACTTGAGGATGTCTCAACAACGTGATTTACCGGAATCCATGGCATGGCGTGTTATAGGCAGACTGGAATCCGGGCAAACACAACGTAGTGTCGCGGACGCTGTTGGAGTCGCCAGAAGTGTTGTTGCAAGGCTGTGGAATCGATTCCAAGAAACAGGAAATGTTAGACGTCGACCAGGGCAAGGTCGGCCACGCGCCACTACAGCAACTGATGACCGGTATGTACGGTTAACTGCCCGTCGAAACAGAACATAGAATGCTACGCAGCTGCAAAGACGGTTGCTCTTGGCAACAGAACGAAGGGTGTCCAGCAAACAGTACGTAATTGGCTTCATGAGGGAGGGCTCTATGCACGTAGGCCAATGGTCTGCATTCCGTTGACCCCACGCCACCGTGCGGCCCGAAGAAGATGGGCTGCTGAACATCGAGATTGGGAGCAACATGATTGGAGCCAAGTGCTGTTTACAGACGAGTCCCGATTCAGTCTGGAGTGTGACACCCGACGTGTTCTGGTATGGAGGGACAGGGGCACTCGAAATAACCCCGCATTCGTTCGTGAAAGGTCACAATACAGACGAGCTGGTTGGATGGTATGGGGTGGAATCAGCATAGGCGGACGTACGGACCTGCATATCATTCGGAATGGCACTTTGACGGCCCGAAGTTATGCAGACGAGATACTGCGACCTCATGTCATCCCTTACGCTGGAGCCATTGGAGATTCCTTTGTTTTCCAGGATGATAATGCCCGACCGCATAGAGCTCGTCTGGTGGAGAACATGCTTGAAGCTGAAACAATACAGCGTATGGAATGGCCAGCGTGCTCTCCTGACCTGAATCCAATCGAGCATGTTTGGGACATGCTCGGACGACGCATTGCTACGCGACCAAGGCCGCATGTTACTGTCCGAGACTTGCAGATTGCACTTCTTGAGGAGTGGAACAGTATTCCCCAAAATCTGATCGATAACCTCATTGCATCCATGGCAAACAGGTGTGCAGCAGTCTTAGCTGTTCGAGGAGACCACACGCCCTATTAAAACTCATGCATCATGTCTAAACAGTACTTTTTTTTATCGTTTACATGTAACCAAATTGTTGCCCTAAATCATCTTTTCATGTTTTTTCCATATTTTCAAAGAATTGAAGCTTAATTCCAAATTTTTTTACGTCTTTTTTCTGTATTGCGCATTGATACGCGTGTACTATCCATTGTACGCCAATACGTGGCTGTCTCGCACGGTTTTCTTCACTTTTTTGCTTGCTCCCCTAATTGTTTTGAGCAGTGTAGATAAGTGTTTGTCGTTTTGTTTTATTCTCCAGAGAAAGTACTGCGTCTAATTATTTATTGTTATAATTTCTAATTTGATGGCATTCAGCTACAAGAATATTGCGACATGCACCTTATATTAGGTGAGCGCCACGGATCAGCCGTGCAAGCAGCAATGTTATACAGTCAACGGTATTACCGTTGTGTATTACCACAACCAAACGTAGACGCTGGGCCAGTATCGTCCGTAAGAACACCGGCTTTCGAAGATAACGTGTTGTCGTTGGTTGAATCGGATCCAACGACCAGCAGTCGAGCGATCGCACGAGAATTAAAGTCAAGTCACGTAACGGTCTTAAACGTTTTGTGCGAGTTTTTGCATTCGTATCATTACACACGGGTGCAAGCACTTTCATTAGAAGATTATCCACGAAGGAAAGAATTCTGTCAATGGTTGCTTCAACAGCATTCCAATGACAGCACTTTCCCAAATAGGATTCTATGGACTGACGAAGCAACATTTACTTGGGAAGGTGTCTTTAACAGCCATATCTGGGATTTTTCAAATCCCTATGCAACACGTCCAAATGCTCATCAGGTTCGTTGGGGAGTTAATGTTTGGTGCGGCATTATAAACAACAATCTTCTGGGACCATATCTGCTTCCACAACGTCTGATTGCTGGAAACTACATCGTTTTCTTGAGAGATTGCCGCCCAGACTTCCTTGCGAAATCTTTGGCTGCCGCATGATGGGTCACCGGCCCATTACGCATGGAATGTCCGCGAGTGGTTAAATCAAGAATACCCAAATCGGTGGCCTGCTAGATCCCCTGACCTAAACCCATTAGATTTTTTTTTTTTATGGGGCCATCTTAAAACGCATGTGTATAGGCATACGCTTGACTCACAAGAAGACCTCGTAGCCGCCTTGCATGCGGCAGTGACATCGTCCACGCTGGAGCGGGTTCAGCTCTCCATCCCACGCCGTGCTTTTTCATGTATCTCAATCGACGGAGCACATTTTGAGCACTTACTAATGTAAGATGTTAATAACTTCATACATAGTCAAGAATAACGCGCCGATTGAGGCCCTTGTCGCGAGGCGTTCCATGTTTTCCTTAATGAGAATCGATGTACCCGTCCTGTAACAAATTGTTCTCTCATATCCGCAATAGAAGTTCTTGGGGAAGGGGTGAGTTTTCTCCGGCACGCCCACGATCAATGAGCTTATATCGCAAAAGCGACAGAGCCTGGGCGTGCTCGGTTCTAAACTAAACTAATGTAAGATGCAATCGGTGGCTAAAACGTAACTAACAGAAAACTAACTACAGCCGACTACCACTGTGGCGACGGTGGGGTTTGAACCCGGGACCTCGTGATGCGAGTCCGTCACTTTGAGTGATCATAGTGATCACTATGATCACTCGCCACAGTGGTAGTCGGCTGTAGTTAGTTTTCTGTGGTTCCCAACTTCGAGGTGCGAATGCGAGCCGATCTCCCGTTAAAAAGTCTCGCAAAAGGATAGCAACAGACCTAAAACGATACAAATATTCAATCATTACACTTCGCTCACAATTTGAAATTTTTCTTTCCAATTTTTATTCGCTTTCCTATTTTATTATCTTTATTTATTGAATACATTATCACATTCATATCATTACCAGACATCAGTGATATTTATGTATTGATATTAAGTTTAGTGGGCGCGGTATAGCCCAGGTCGAGATAAGATACTCGCCTAAAAGTACCAAAGGATGTTTAGAGGTGTCGCGAGTTCGATACCCGGTTCGTTCTCGTCAGAAACTTTCCTGACGCAGGGGTACAACAGAAACGGTGACATGACCACAGAAAAAGTGCTACCGCAGGGAGTCCCACATCGAGGAGTTAGCGCACCAACCTTTCGGTGAGTACAAAAAAAAAAGGCTGCCGTTCGGAATCGGCAATAAATTGCCCGGTCTAATTCTCTCTCTTATGCAAAAAATGACCGTGGTGCGACAAAAATGAACAAATGACGATTAAGTTTGTAAATGATTCACATACACAGAGTACAGTTCCAATGTGATTTGCAGGCTGGCTTATGGCCTGAGCGGATCGACAGCTCGCTGTTGGGAGAGGGGGGATTTAAAAATAATATTTTTTTTGATATAAAAAATAAAAATAAATAAAATGAGCTAGTCATTGTGAATAGGGTGACCATACCTCCATTATGTCTCGTATTCCGGAATACCCCTCCCAATGGATACGCGTTTTGCTTATGGTATTACCATCGAAATTCAAATTTCATTCACTCAAAAACTAGAGCCGATCTGATAAAACCAATGTCAGATTCAGTGCTCCAAAAACACTGAAATACCCTTGAGAAAAAAAAAAAAAAAGTTGAATAGTGTGAATCAACAGAAAAATTCAAAACCAAAAACTATTTTGAATACGTCAATTCGTAGCGTAATAAGTTTGATTAAAAGTTTCTGATTGAATCGTTATTATTTTACTGTTTCCACTAAGTCAAACCTTCGTAAAGCTACCATTTTCAAATCCCTCGTTGAATCTTTTTACAAGTAACAGTTTCGATGAAAGTTCAAAGAAACCCCAAAAAACTGCTGTTTTATGATCAAAATTGTAATCTTATTAAAACAACAACGTAAAATAATGATCGCGCAGTAAACACGCACGCACTGTATGCACCTTCCCTCAGAAAATTTGACTTGATAGTGAAGGTAAAAAAATTGCACATTTTGGCAAAAAGTGTTGATTTGGCTAAAAAAATTTTCAAACAGATCTCATTTGGCTAACATGGTACAAATCTTGCGATAAATTTGCCAACATAAAATACGAAGCTAACACGTAAGCGATACGTAATAGCAAGGTTATAGTATCACACTACATTTAGAGAAAAAGCGCCAATCGTGAAGGAAGAAATATTGATTTTAGTAAATTTATACGTAATTTGTTGAATTTTATATTTTACTTTTCCCTCAACAGTAGGTGTTTTATAATTTTTTACATACATTTTCGGTTTTTCCATAAAATGACGTGAAAATAGATATTTTTTTTATTTCCAATATTTTTTACTTTGCTCCTTGTGATTTTCACTAAAATTTCAGTGTCTCATAATTATGTCTCGCACTGTACATCCAATATTTTCGATAAAATGGTCACGCTATTGTTTGTTTTAAACATGATATAAATTTAAAAAAAAACCATTTCACTTAACATGAGCACTTCTGTTTATTAATAAAACAATATTTTATAAATCTCATCTCTTACTCTGGCATCTGATATTTCCATGCATGACCAATATTTTCATATGTATATCTGATACTTTCAGTATAAAATACATATTATGAGAATGGTTTGATATTTTCAGTCCCACACTTTCATTTGACAAGGGCTTCATATTTTCAGTTGTGTGTGTGAGACAAAGGTTTGATATTTTCAGTTCAAATATAAATCATTCTCAACTGAAAATAGCAAACCATTTTCCAATGAAAATTATGAGACAAAATATGAAACCATTCTCAAATGAAAATATCAAAAACCCTTTTCAAATGAATATATCAAAAACCCTTTTCAAATGAATATATCAAAAACCCTTTTCAAATGAATATATCAAACCCTTCTCGGACTAAAAATATCAAACCCTTTTCGTGCACGACTGAAAATATGAAACCCTTTTCGTGCACGACTGAAAATATGAAACCCTTCTCGAGACTGAAAATATCAAAATCTCAAATGAAAATAACAGACCAAACATCCCAAATATCAAAGGTCACTCCCATACTTTCACACTGTTTTGGTCATTCATATGCATCACGTTTTGTGTCACTATATTTCAGTCATTCATATTCTTGCACATGCTCTAGGGCAGTGTTTCTCAACCACTGGGGCCATGAGTGATCTGCAGTTTCATTTTCCCATTAATTTCTCGTTAGTTGTGTATGACCGGGCCACTGACTTTTCCAAAGTTTGAGAACTTTCCAAAGGTTGAGAACCACTGCCCTCTCTAGGGCATTCTTTCATCCATTCACATGCTCTTGCGCACTCTTTTTCTCACTCACGTGCATGCAAACTCTCTAGGTCACTCACTGACTTAGTCAAGAGACAGGGGTGCGAGCCCCTGTGGAGGCAGAGGTGAATTTTCTTCCTTGTAATCATCATCTCCTAAGAAATAAATAACCAGTCTTTTTTTTTTTAATATTGTAAATGAAATACTGCCATCCCCATCTAAGTCTTCAACTTCTGGAATGAAAGGGTAGAGAGCATAGTGTACACATGCAGCCAGAGAAGTCATTCCAATTTATTGATCTCTACCTTCTTTGGTTCCAGCAGCTGAAGACTTTGTTTGAAAATGGAAAATGGAGTTTTTCAATCAAGAATTCAGCTATGCCCATCAAACTTCATTTATGCTTCGGTGGTTTTGTGATATCTGATGCTGACCCTATCAAGAGATAGTGATGACAAACGAAAAAACAGCTATCAAATGCAAGCTAATTATAATCACTTGATGACAACCACAACAGGATTCAAATTTGAGGTCTAATGCAAAATCTGTGTCGGAGACATCGATTCAATGACTTGATGCACAAAATCCATGATCAAGGCCAAAGATGTCCACAGTACAAAGTATGGTTGAGTTCACTTATAACATACTCCCTAAATCAGTGATTCACAACCTTTGAAATCCTATGGCCTGATTTTATCTACTTTGTAAGTAGAAGGTCCAGTCAAACATACAACTAATGGAAAATGAATGGGGGAAAAAGGAAACAGTCAATCACTCGCAGCCCGGTATGAATGATGTTAGAGCCCGGCTGTTGAGAAACACTGCCCTAGGTGATTTGAGAAGTATATGTTGTAAACGATGTGTGTAATAGTATAAGCAAGGTCTTGAAATTAACATGTAAAGCAGTAGTATATATGTATGCATAAAGTACATTACTGAAACTTCCCTGAATGAAATACGCTTGTGTAGCACATAATTAAACTTTCAGCATTATTGAACATTTGTATCGATGCACACAAATCAGATTTACATCTAAAAATACTAATAAGGTAATCTAAAACAACAATTTACACTAATTCAGATCGGCATATACAAATTTCAGTAGGATAGCATAATTGTGAGAGTTTATACTGGACGATTAAAAATAAAACATGCAGCCAAGAAATGCAATTTGTTAACTTGTTTATTTCCTTTATTAGCCTTGAGTCTAAGAAGAAAAAAATAATAAAAGGTGAGAAAAATTTCATCAGAGCACTCTGCCCCAGGTCTACCCAGAGACACGGCTTCGACACAAAATCAAACGAACCAACAAACACGCATATACATATGTTCCACAAACAAAATCACAGACGATAAAAATAATAAAACGTAACAAATGGGGGGAAAAAACTGACTAAAGTTCACGACACGAAAATTTTTTTTCATTTAAACAAATACCAGAACAAAATTAAATTTCCAATAATAAAGCTAATTATGCATCAGCGGAAAATTTTTGCTCATCTCTAAGCATCAAGAATTTTAGTGAATGAATGCATCTATGAACAAAAAACCTAAATTTTGCTGAGCTAAGGCCCTTCGGACTGAACACTTATTTACAAAAGACAATAAATGAATAATTCAACTTCAGTATTCTTAGTAAGATTCTGTTCAGTATTCGGGAATAAATGCTAGAAAGAACCTGGATATTTCTAGAGACTTTCTCCCTGCGAGCAATAGTAATTAGTCGAACAGAAAAGTTTGAATCAAAAAGTGCGCATGTGGATCTCTGTGGACACCTATCAGTGTCATAACATATGTATGGTAAGGGAAAAAAATTAGCCATGGGGGTAATTAGAGGGATAATACTTGCATGACTCACAGTGCATCGAGGTATGCAATATTTATTTTAATATATCAGGGACATTGAACAATATTATGTTACTCAGATAAAAAATAATGAACTGGTGTTCACATGGGTGGCCTATTTGTAATCCGAAACATTCCATACATAACTAGACATTGGCGAATCCATATAAGGGACTAGATTTTGTTTCTCCTCCCAATGAAGCAAGAGAAAAAATGAGGTGTGTGCACAAGCATATGTACTCTTTCCACATCATAAATCAATAACACATCAAGAAAGAACTATTGAATCACTTTGCAAAAGAATTATGCAAATATTTCCACCACCAGAGGGAGTGATAGTATTAGCATTTCAGGTCATTTAAGAAGCTTTCACCACTCTTGTATAACTAAAAAAACCCATATTTATAACATTCAATTTGGTAATAATTGATGAAACTTTTCCCCCTCGCAAAACTACTCGCAAGAAAATGTGTTAACTTCAAAAATGCGGAATAAATGGGACAATACATATAGATACATTCTATCGCTAATCATCTTGGTTACATGAGCAAAATATACTGATCGTTTCTGCATGGACTTGATAATGGAAAAATTAAGATATTTTTCAAGGGGGCGGAAATGACATTAGCTCTGCAAAATGAACACACACACACAAAAGGATAAACCTCAGCATTAGAGACTGAAAAAAAACATACACATAACTTTCAACAAATCAAAAATACGCTTGGAAGATAAACCATTATACACATAATTACTAAAGTTTCTTCAACTGACGTGCAGATTGTTTATCCGCTGCGAAACTATTTCTATTTCGGTTCTTCCAGCTTCATTGCCGCAGCATTCATTCAAATTTAGCTTGCTTATTTCTAGGTCATCTAAAGAACGTGAGCGGGGAATTGAGCAACCTGTGTTTGTCACTTTCTTTTGGCTTTTCACTGGGCTACCAGGATTCGACTTCCCACCACTGTCTTGACGAGTTACTGCACCACTGCTACCGCTGCTGCTGCCATCCCCGCCATCACTGACCTTAGGACCTGGATAGTTGGCATAATGCCTTGGCACAGCATCTGCTGATCTGGTATAACTCTTCTGTGCTCCATGTAGGTAGTGTCTCTTGGTTGTCTCGTAAGGCCTGTATAAGTGCATATGGTTTTTGGTGAATCTTGTCCGGCAACGCGCCGCAAAGTTCGGGCAATCCATGTTTTCTGACGAGGAAGAATCCCTGATCTCTGTCTCCCTTTCGGCACTGGACGACGATGCTTTTTTGAAGAAAGTAAAGTTTGTAACGAAATCTGAGTTCATTTGTAGCACGCACATTTCAGGTACCGGCAAGCAAGATGACAAAGACTGGCTTTTTGATTTCTCGTGCAGATAGTCCTGCCGACTACTCGTGATGGAACTCAGCATCCCAAGCTCGTTCAAGGCTTTGTCAAGATCGGCCATACTGGCATGACCATTACCTAATTCCCTTTTTCTTAATTTCAACACAGGACAGCAATAACAAGGAGCTGCCATTTCATCTAATGACATATTCCAGCGAGTAACTTTCGTAAAGGACAAGTTCCTTGAACCCTGTAAATGAATAAGAAAAACCCTGAAATTAAATATTCTTAGAAAAATGGTCTGTAGTAACATTTTTATTATTTAAAGAATTTTATTTCATTTTAATACATCTACTTGATTGTCTGATTTGAGCGCTGTCTATTCTCTGCAGTTTTGGATCCTTTGTACACTGAAGAGCCAAAAAAACTGGTACACCTGCCTAATATTGTGTAGGGCCCCCGCGAGCACGCAGAAGTGGCACAACACCATGGCATGGACTCGATTAATGTCTGAAGTAGCGCTGGAGGTAATTGACACCATAAATCCTGCAGGGCTGTCCATAAATCCGTAGGAGTAAGAGGGGGTGGAGATCTCTTCTGAACAGCACGTTGCAAGACATCCCAGATATGTTCAATAATGTTCATGTCTGGGGATTTTGGTGGCCAGCGGAAGTGTCTAAAGTCAGAAGAGTGTTCCTGGAGCTACTTTGTAGCAATTCTGGACGTGTGGGGTGTCGCATTGTCCTGCTGAAATTGTCCAAGTCCGTCGGAATACACAATGGACATGAATGGGTGCAGGTGATCAGACAGAATGCTTACGTACCTGTCACCTGTCAGAGTCGTATCAGGGGTCCCATATCACGCCAACTGCACATGCCCCATACCATCACAGAGCCTCCACCAGCTTGAACAGTCCCCTGTTGACATGTAGGGTCCATGGATTCATGAGGTTGTCTCCATACCCGTACACGTCCATCAGCTCGAAGCAATTGGAACCGAGACTCGTCAGACCAGGGAACGTGTTTCCAGTCCTTAACAGTCCAATGTCGGTGTTGTCGGGCCCAGGCGAGGCGTAAAGCTTTGTGTCGTACAGTCATCAAGGGTACACGAGTGGGCCTTCGGCTCCGAAAGCCCATATCGATGATGTTTCGTTGAATGGTTCGCACGCTGACACTTGTTGATGGCCCAGCATTGAAATCTGCAGCAATTTGCGGAAGGGTTGCACGTCTGTCACGTTTAATGATTCTCGTCAGTCGGCGTTGGTCCCGTTATTGCATGATCTTTTTCCGGCCGCAGCAATGTCACAGATTTAATTTTTTACCGGATTCCCGATATTCATGGTACACTCGTGAAATGGTCGTATGTAAAAATCCAAATTTCATCGCTACCTCGGAGATGCTATGTCCCATCTCTCGTGAGCTGACTATAACACCACGTTCAAACTCACTTAAATCTCGATAACCTGCCATTGTAGCAGTAGTAACCGATCTAACAACTATGCCAGACACTTGTTGTGTTATATAGGCGTTGCCGACTGCAGCGCCGTATTCTGATTGGTTCCATATCTCTTTATTTGCATACGCATACCTGTACCAGTTTTTTTGGCTCTTCAGTTTATTTTACCAACTACGTTGGAGGTAGTTTGAATTTCATGTTTGCTTTTCTACGAGAAGAAAACAGGAGGAAAAAATCTCTAAAATTTTACTTTTACTAATAAAAATTCCCTACAAATGTTTTTAAAAACCCTTATTACATAATTTTGCACAGTATTTGGAGAACCGCACAAAAATCTCCCTAATTCTCATTCTCTGAAGTTGGCAGTTATGCCCTTATTGTGATGCACAGCAGTCTTACTTCAGTTATATCTAAGTTTAGCTCCCCCTATACATTTCGGAAATTTTTCTCCATGTACAAAAGCTAGAAATTGAACATCTATCTTTCTGTCTGAATCTAGGGATTACGTTCAAGTCTATATAAAATGTCCAGAACTGGCCACTAGATTATTTTTACTTCAATATCATTGAAGTTAAATAAAGGAAACAAAATTTAAATCTGATTTTAAAAAAATTAAATGATTTAATTATGATTAAAATTAGCTGATTCAAATCAGAGTACCCTCTGCAATCAACACCCAACCTATATGTAGGCCTACTAGCAACAAATCACATTGATATAACACAGGATTTTCATTTGTACAGATTTTAGGTGGAGCACAGCATTTAATGGGATTCGATTGTGGTCACAAGTCAAGACAAATTTCATGAAGTCATTAAAAAGTATCACAGCGGTAAGTGGTACACTCATGGTAAGAAGAAAAAAAGGCAGGTTTTCCCCAAAAATTGTCTCAATTAATTTATTTGTATGATTTTTATTTATATCAATTATATTAATTTATATGTATTTGTATGCAAAATCGTACTCCAACTTATATTTGACTGATGTGCTATCTCCTCAGTCCCACTCATTTATTACTCAATTCTACAGCACTGTGCACACATTTCTCAGCAGAATTTCTAATGAATCGGCACATGCAGGAACGTGTTGCGTGTATAGGCTATGGGTATCCAACTGTTGTTCACGAAAAAAAAGCTATCACAGAACCCCAAGGTTCCAAGACTTATTTGGGGGTTCCGCATGATCAAATGCCATGGAACCCTTAAAAATCATGGAACTTGGAGACAGCTTTCTAAGAAAACTTTCTTGTTACTGATACTCGCAAAGCTGTTTTGTGTTTTGAATTTTAACGAGATAGTATTGTTTAAATAATGTCGACCATTTGGATGGCTAATCTAGAGATTGTGCAATCATGTGAATGATCAAAAGAATGACCTGGTGAACAAGGGACAAAAACAGTGATCTATAGCAGTATTTATCAACCGCCGGGCCGCGACATCATTCATACCGGGCTGCGACTGATCTGCCGTTTCCTTTTTCTCCATTCATGTTCCGTTAATCATGTGTTTGACCGGGCCTTCCACTTACAAAAATAGATGAAACCGGGCCGCAGGCTTTCTAACGTTTAGAACCACTGATCTATAAGGTGTGAAAGCATGAAAATGATGGAAAGAGTGACCTATAGATACAGAGGCATATTTATGGTGTGGGTGGGTAAGCAGCATATAGACCATGGTGGGTAATTTAGAGGAATGGAATAAGTAGTCCAAAAAACTAGACTAGAATAGGTGGAGAATAGAAAAATTTTTATAGCCCACAGAGGACAAAACTATAAATCCATCTCTAGAGCTGGCCTTTCCATTGGAATACCCTAAAATTATATGGCCCTTGTCAATTGCTTGAATTTAAGTGTGGAAAAACAAGGCATTTGCTCAAGGGATACCTGCAATTTATTATATCATCTGATCCCATTATCGTGGTGTCCCCCCTCTATGCACCAAAGAAGGCCCTCTGGGCCATGCTTGGTATGTAGTAAATTATAAAAATTTATTCATATTAAAAGCGGTTTTGTTTTGGTTGGAAAATAATTGTTGTTTATTATTGGAGAAGTGGTGTCATCTGTAGTACATACATGTAAAGAACATAGACAAAGACGTGTGTGCATGCGTCCTCATGTCCCAAGTTTTGGTTACCCTACTTCAAAGCTTTCTCTCCCATATTGAGCATGTAAATAGGTACAGCAATATCATTACATTGGAAACCTAGCTGTCATCTATGAAATATAAAAATACTAAACGTCAGCCAGCTTAAAAAATCATTCTGTTGAGCTGAATAAAATTTATTTCGGTGGTACCAGGATCCTTTTTTCTCCAGATAGAATCTGGGCAATGCAGTATATATCCGGCTGGCCTGACTGATGAGTTGCCTTCCCCTACTTTCTGAGTGTAAATCTGTCACCCATGCAGTTGATGAGCACCTCCTCCAATATTCAGAAGAGAGATTTTGCCACTGTAGGATGCTCTATACAGCTACACAATACAGAAAGCACACAGTAACAATGTTATCCCTTGCATTGTAACTGCTATCTCGAGTAGCAAACGTGCAAAGTGTTATGGTGAAACATTGTATTTTCACTCTAAAAACTGTACCGGGAATTTTTGAAGGCCTTTTGAACATTTTTTAAATTGAAATTATACCTCTAAGATGGACAGTTGATGAGATAAGGGCAGAGCTAGCACTTACAGGCAGGACAGTAACTACGATTTTTGCCACCCAGGGTCAACATAATTTTGCCACCTCCACAACTTTAAAATTCAATAATTTTGTAATGGTGTTCTTTGTTCCCACCTAAAACTGCTGCCCACAAATTTTGCCACCCGGCATTTTCACCCTGCCCCCTCTAGTTCTGGCCCTGCTTACAAGACACCCTGTATATACAGTTGATGAAAACCGACTTTCATATTGAAGATAATGGGGAAGCTTAAGACAAACATTCCATGAAACTGTAGTGTGTTCTTATCTGTACAGACGGCACACCCTCCTCACGTTCCTGGTGATTGTAAAAAAAAGAAAAAATACCAGTTTGACTTGTATCACAGATTTGTATACACGTGTCTTCCTTCTCCTTATGTTTCTTTCGTATATCAAATAGTTAAGTTTTCATTACGTTTTATCTTGTCACTACAAGCATTGGATCACTGGTGACCTATAGGACGCATCTGATTTTGGACATTGAAGTTAATTTCTCCATCGTTTACATTTCGTTTCCGCGCCTTGTGCTTTCCGTTCGTACGCTCTTTAAAGATGAAACTTTTCTAATCTCCTAGTCTCTTTTGGATACATATATATTTTTGTCAAGCCAAGCCTACTCGTTTCTACCCAATATAGACACGTTCCTGGAAATTCAAGGTGAGGAATAAATTTTCTACTCTCGATTTGCCGGTCTCCATATTTGCATTTGTCATGGCTCAACCTACTGCATCAGTTGAAGTTTCACGTGTTGCCTTTCGAGCCCCTCCGTTCTGGGAAGCAAATCTAGAGATTTGGTTTCTTCAAATTGAGCAATTCAAAACGGCAGGCATAACCGCCGATGAAACTAAATTTCATGCCGTTGTAGGAGCTCTTGATTGCAAAGTTTTGAACTATGTTTCTAATATCGTTCGCAATCCTCCTCAACAGCACATGTGCGAGACTTTCAAAACTCGCCTGCTCGAGCAGTTTCAACAATCAGAATCTTCCAAATTGCGAATGTTACTCCAGGAGCTTCAACTAGGCGACAAACGCCTGTCCCAGCTTTTGCACGAAGTGCAAACATTAGCTGAGGGTAAAATGAAAAGTGACATTTTGAAAAATCTCTGGATGCAGAGACTACCTTTGCACTCCCAACAAATATTACAAGCTTCTAGTGAACCGTTAATTGGGTTAGCGAAAATAGCTGACAAATTTTGTGAGGTTTCTAATGTGCCATCTAATACTTCAGCTGTGTCTCACACTTCAGAGTTTGATGATTTGAAAAACGAAATTGCTTTGCTACGGCAATCATTTGAAAGGCTTTCGCAATCTCCTAGACCATCTCGCGGTTATCCCAAATGATCACAATCTCGTAACCGAAACAAATTCGGCGATGCTTTGAAAAACGGAAGGCTTTGCTGGTACCATGAGCATTTTTTAGAAAAAGCTTATAAATATATTCCTCCATGTCAGTTTCAGGAAAAAAAAGGGGGCTCGTCTGTTTCGGCGACAGCTGACGAAAGCCTTCTCCATAGTCACCTATTTGTCATCGACGTTAATACGGGTTTCCGATTTCTAATTGACACTGGCGAATCAATCAGTTGTTTTCCGAAACGCCTGACTAACTTGACAAAACCTCACAAACTCTCACTATATGCTGCAAATGGATCAGAAATCCAAACGTTTGGCAACAAAAATCTAGTTCTGAATCTTGGACTAAGGAGGGACTTTCCTTTCGTTTTCACTGTGGCAGATGTTTCACATCCCATTATTGGAGCCGACTTTTTGGAAAGATTTGGTTTGCTTATGGATGTTAAAAATTCTCGTTTGATCGATAACGAAACATCGCTACCAGTGAATGGTTTAGAATCCCAAAACGGCTCTTTTAACTTAACGCCGATCTCTGGTGATTCTCCATACCACAGCATATTAGCCAAATTTCCTCAGTTTTAAATGCAGTTCCAAAGAAACACTCTTTCATGCCCTTCATCGAAACTACGGGACCACCGGTTTTCGCAAAAGCTAGAAGATTGTCTTCTGAAAAACTTGCAGCTGTTAAAAAACAATTCTAATTCGGCCTAACAAGGCCTAATTCGGCCCTCAAAAAGCCCTTGGTCGAGTCCCATGCATCTTGTACCCAAAAAAAACAACGAATGGGGAATTTGTGGGGACTTCCGTGGACTCAATGCAATAACCATCCCAGATAGATACCTGCTTCCAAATATACAGGATTTTTCCATCAACTTGAGTGGTGAAAAGATTTTTTCAAAAATCGATTTAATAAAAGCTTATCGCCAAATACTGATCAATCCTAAAGACATTCCCAAAACCACCATAATTACGCCCATTGGGCTATACGAATATGTTTATATGTGCTTTGGCCTGAAAAATGCAGCTGAAACGTTTCAGTGTTTTATTGACGAAGCATTTCGTGACTTAGATTGTTGTTACTCATATCTCGATGATTTGTTAATCGCTTCCATTGATGAAAAATCTCATGAAGCTGACTTAAAACGTGTTTTTCAAAGACTAAATGACTATGGTATCGTGATCAATCCATCTAAATATGTGTATTTGGTCAACGTCAAATTAATTTTCTGGGTTTTCTTGTTTCTCCCGATGGGATTGCACCTTTACCAGATCGAGTACAAACATTGCTTGATTATCCATTGCCATCAACAGTGACTGAATTGAAGCGTTTTTTGGCAATTGTAAATTTCTATCACAGATTCCTCAAAAATGTCGTCAGGGTGCAAGCTCCTTTGCATGAATTAGCAAAAAGCAAGATAAAAAAAGATAAAACTGAAATAGTTTGGTCCGAGGAGGCCAAATCCGTTTTTTTGTCATGCAAGCAATAAATTGCCAACGCCGCACTTCTGGCCCATCCTGTTCTGAATGCAAAATTGTTTTTGACTGCCGATGCTTCAGACACTTTATTGGGTGCAGTCCTTCAACAGCAAATAGGAAACAAAACCCAACCATTGTCATTTTTTTCACACAAGCTCAGTTCGACTGAAAAAAAGTACAGTATATATGACAGAGAGCTCTTAGCAATATATTCAGCTGTTAAGCATTTCAAGCACATTTTGGAGGGACGCAACGTCATAATTTTCAGTGATCATCGTCCTCTCACGTTATGCCTTCAAACAACCTAACAATAAATGTTCTCCCCGACAACTTAGACATCTTGAATATATTAGTCAGTTTTCGACAGATTTACGATATTTGGCTGAGGATAGTAACGTCATAGCTGATGCTTTCTCAAGAATTTGTGAAATCGACACTCCTTGTGCAATCGATTATGCAGAATTGGCACGGGCGCAGGCAGATGATGACGAATTGCATACCTTGCTTCAAAGTGAAACTGGGCTTCAGCTAAAATGCATAGATATCTCCGGTGTTAATATCTACTGTGATGTGTCTACTGACGATATATGCCCGTATGTACCTGTTTCAATGCGATGTCTAGCGTTCGACTCTGTGCATAATCTGTCCCATCCTGGGATAAAAGCTACTCTAGGTATGGTATGCAAACGATTTATTTGGAAATCGATTGCGAGAGACTGCAAAGATTGGTGTCGTACTTGCATCGCTTGCCAGAAGTCAAAGGTTATCAAACATACCAAGTCTCCTTTAGGCTCTTTCCAGGTTCCTGATTCTCGCTTTGCACATGTTTATCTGCACATTGTTGGACCCTTGCCTCCCTCTAAAGGATACACGTATCTCTTGACATGCGTTAATCGGTACACGCGGTGGCCCAAAGCGGTACCAATGTCTAACCAAACCGCTGAAACTACAGCTAAGACATTCTTTTCTACCTGGGTGTGTTGGTTTGGCGTTCCTGAAAAGTTGACCACAGATCAAGGTCGTCAGTTTGAGAGTAATCTATTTCCCTCTGTTGCACATCGAAAAATCCTGCACCACTGCCTACAATCCAAAGTGTAACGGCCAGGTTGAGAGATTCCACCACGATATCAAAGCCTCTCTGATGTGTGTCCTCAAAGGTAACGAGCACTGGATAGAGGTTCTACCTACAGTCCTGTTGGGGTTACGTTCCAGCATCAAAGAAAACCTCCAAGTATTAACCACTGAGTTGGTATACGGCACAGCCCTACGCCTTCCTGGGAAACTCTTCTGGCACTCGGATGAGCGAGACACCCTACTTCGATATGACTTCTTGCAGAGACTGAGAGACCATTTCTCCCGTGTGAGACCAGTACCAACCTCTCATCACAATTTGTCTAAGCCCTTCGTCTCGACAGACTTGCTAACTTCTCCATCAGTATTCGTCCGACAAGACTGTGTACGCAAACCTCTACAACAACCATACACCGGACCATTTGAAGTTATTTCAAGAACTGATAAGTATTTTATGTTGAACATTATGGATACATTTTTATGATTGCCATTAGATTACCTTAAGTCATGTTTTATGTTAAATAATAATTTATGTGACACTTTCAAAAATCAGTATATTTCCAGGTCTGGCCGAAGAGTGAGATTTCGTATTGACCCTTCGAAATTAGCTATATGATTTGTAATATTGTACAGTATATGTATTGCAATTTTTTTTTTATTATTTGTATGATTATTATTCAATTTTTCTTCTCTTAAATGTTTTGTCTTCGACTGGAGGGGGAGTGCTGTAGTGCATTCTTATCTGTATAGATGGCGCACCCTCCTCACGCTCCTGGTGATTGTAAAAAAAAGAAAAAATGTCAGTTGGAATTGTACAACCGATTTGTATACACGTGTCTTCCTTCTTGTTATGTTTCTTTCGTATATTAAATAGTTAAGTTTTCATTACGTTTTATCTTGTCACTACAAGCATCGGATCAAAACTTTGTGGAAGACAAAATTATCCACGAAAAAATTATTTCATTTGTATGGTAACTAATTAACTGCTAATCTATACATATAAAATTGATTTTCTGTGTGTCTGCCTCTGTGTGTGTATGTTCTCTATACAAATCTACAATTTTAGATCGATCGTCACCAAATTTTGCACATATACCAAATGGAACCGACTTGAACGATAGGCTACTTTAAAATTTCGCCAGAGCCAGGCAAATGCCCCAAATAGGCAAAAAACTGTCGGGCAACAATGGTTTTTGAGCCTCAACAATCACTTGCTGAACGTTTACTTTGGTTACCGTGGTTCCCTAGCTATGCGTTTCAGACGTGTTTTTATGCCTTTACAATGGTTGACCACATTTTCAATATACTCTCAGTAATGAGGCGTTTTGAATAGATGTCATAATCATCTTCAGCATCACTTTGAGGGTCAGGAAAAGGGTGATTCTCATAGAAATCAGTGTTAAAATTGCCGAATTTACTGTAGAAATGCAAAAATTTGATGGTGTTTTCTGTCACATCAATAATTTCAAAAATTGTATTGAATTCTCAATTATTGAAATATTGAGTTCACTTTAGAGATATACGAAGCCCAGGATATTAAATATGAAGTAATTAGCCGGACCTACTTTTAAGTTGGATATTCGTGCAATAACATATTGATTTCAACTTTTTATTCATATCTTTTCAAGCATGAAAATTAACGTCTCCGTATTGTCTTTTGATATTCAACTGCATAAATTGATATAGTTTAGGTTGATTTAAAATCAATTATGGGTCCGTAAAGTACATCAAAGAAATTCCACAGCTTTAATTAAGCATTGTTGGAAGCAGAAACAGGCAGAAATAGATAACTTGAAGTTTGGGAGGGGGATCAAAATATCTAGCGCCCCTTAAAAAAGAGGGAAAAAAATATTCGTTTCTATGTTTCTTTAAATCTAGATTTGTTTATTGCAGGAAGTTGCCATATTGGTTAACTTAGACATGGTTTGCATGCCCCTCAAAGAAGAGGGAGATGTCACGTAATCCAAACAGCCTCATAGAAGAAAACCCGGGCGCGCCGGGTATTATAGCTAGTTAATATTTTTTCTTATAAACTTCAGCAAAATGTATTGAAATTTAACGTACATATATGAATATTCGTAGCATAACATACTGAATGCCAACAGATAAATTAATAGACAGTGACATTTATCCAGTAAATATTGAATGTCCACAATGTGTGTCACACAATAGAAATTTATTTTATACTGAGTATTCAAGAAACTTTCGATTCAATCACCGTAAATTGTGGTAAAGAAGGTATATTTTTGCAGATAAAATTTTATTTTTACTCATTTGATAATTATGGACAAAAGTGACGAAAAAAGACACCATTTTTTTAATAGTGAATAAGTTTACAAATTATGGACGTTTAGCGTCTGAGAATGACAAAATGCTTCCGTGTACATTGCTTTTTACTGCACAGAAAAAAAATTTCCTCACATTCTACAATAAGGTAGCACAACATTTTGTCATTCTACATAGATATCAAAATTCTGTGTGCAGGGAGACAAATTTGTGCTGGTGAAATAAAAGACTGACTTTTTTTCCCCCGAATGTAGGCACAGAGGGCACATTTTATGTAGGAATAAATTTTTCCCTTTTCCCCATAAGCATCTTGGTACTCATACTCATCATGCTCCTCTCCATTATAGAGCTTCCCCCAGACCGAGATCTATGTACTGAGATCTATTTACACTATAAATTCACTCTATAGTGAATTTATAGTGTAAAAAAACAAAAACAGTGAGATTTGTCCTCGGCCCCATACTACATCCTTGTAAGCCCTACCCTTGTTGGTGCTCACTTAAAATACTGAAAATAAACGATTGATTTAGTACTCAGGAGATATTCACCGACTCAGATGAAAACCCTATGATTCAAGTTAGCATCATGATTATTTCAGTTAAAACCAGGGTCGGCGAGTTTTTGCCATAAGCAGTAAAAACTAGTAAAGACTGTCCCAGCAAAAATAGGTTTTTTTGAAAAGTGGCTAAAATTTATTTTTCCCTAATTTATGCATATGAGACATTATTGGGCATTTGATTATTTTTTTAAATGCAAATAAGATAGCTTTTAACATGAACTTTATTAGAAGAATTAATAAATTTTTGGGGTGGTGAGTTTTTCTGGAAAAACTGCAGTAAAAAATGTCCTGACAATAATTGGTTTTTCATAATATAAGCATATATATATACACATACATACACACACACCAATCAACATGATATATATGTGATAATATTCTTAAATTTAATATTTCACATTTAAAATTGTCCTTTGTTTTTGATTATCTGTGTCGGAGCAGGTGTTTGATGCCCCCTTCCCTATGGTCTACTCCTCTCCGATGCATACCTCTCCAAGTTGCAGCTGCCCCTTGTAGCCAATCACAATTAATTAATCCACCTGCCTCTCGTACGCCTACATTTTCACAACTATCCTTTATCGAGATATGTACGTTATGCAAGTTAGGGTACAGTTTTCCATAGAAATACATATAGATATTAGTTAATTGGGACCAAATTTTAGAAAGAACGTAACTTTTTCTTTCTTACTCTCACTATAATGCTATGGTACTCTCCTATAGGGATTCATAAATTCAACTCAAGTTGTGACTGCAATCCAGCCGAGTAAAAACACTGTATTAAAATCTGTATTTACACTCTGAAATCTGCACAAATGAAAGCTGTGTGTTAAGCGCTTTGAATGCTTTGATAATATCTTGACCAATTGAAAGAAATGAGCTGTTTGTGTTTGAAGGCATGAAACAAATTTTAGCCATTAGTTGGAGTTTATTGAAAGTTGCAGACCAGGTGCATTGCTACCAAAGAGCAATACGTTAAACAAATTATATTTTAATTATTTATATATATAAAATTGTGACAGACTCTGTGAAAAATGGCCCATACCAAACAAGCCTTGGGGTGGGGGAATTCCATTCTAAAATCCCAGCGAAGTTTTCATCTTTACATACTGTAAACCATAGTTTCTCAAACTTTGTTCCATCGCTCCCTTCTTCAGAAATTTTTTTCCCTCATCGCTCCCCAACTCAAATGAACTCATAGGATCATATGTTATACCCATAGTTTTTATGGCCCCCTGAACAATTCCACGGGGGTGATATTGCACACTTTGGGAAACACTGTTGTAAACTCTCAAAAATTGATACAATTTCATTAACTATAATATTCTAATTGAATAAAAGAATTTTTTACTTGATTATTTTTAATGGTCTCCACTATCTCAGCAATAACCCAGCGATTATGCTTGAATTTCAGAAAACTACATTTTTCACACAAAATCGTGAAACTCTGAAATTGTGTAAATCTGGGTATTACTGTACAGTGAAACCTCACTACAACGATGTTTGATATAACAATAAATTCCTCTACACCACTACAGTTTTCTTGATCCAGAGTAACATTATATTAAGATCTCACTGTATCAGAGTTGGCATATTTTTACCATAGGTGAAAATAACAATAAAAACTATCCAGACAAAAATAGATATTTCTTTCCCCCATCTATCTATGCATGTGCGGCATTGTTATGCATTTATTTTTCCATTTATTATGCAAATGAAATAGTTTCAAACACAAATTTTGGTTTAATAATCAGTTACTTTTAGAGATGGTAAGTTTTTGCCATAGCTGGAAAAAACTAGAGTGAAAAACGTCCTGACAAAAAATAGGTTTTAGCCACGCATAAAACAAATCAATACTTCCCACATAAATTTGTCTCGTATTATTAAAAAAGAATTGCATATTGTTTATAATGACCCTTCGTCGGAAAACAACCAAGTTTTCCTACAGGCCATTTTAATTGAATGATCACTATAACGTGGGGGGGGGGGCATTATAACAAACATAGACTGTATTTCTATTTATTAATTTGTAAATTTATTTCCTACCAGATTACTTCTAAATATAACAGTATAAAGTTGATTGTTGTAATGATTTCAAGTATCAATTAAGTCAAATCAGTGCTACTGCAGACCAATCCAGAAGAATTTTAAGAAAGGTGTAGAAAAAACACTATTATGGGAATTTTTACAACAGAATGTTTTGCAGGGATGTGAATTGACTGCATTTCCATTGCATTAATTAAACTCACCGTTTAATTTAAGCTTTTCTTCCATGAATCATATCATCCAATAATCATGAGCAAATAATCAATTCTTCTTCACTGCCAAATCTAAGAAACTGAAAAATTATCACTAAGCTCAGAACAAATTTGGTAAGAACAAAAATTTATGCATATCATATACAAGTCAAATTCAAATAAGAAAAATGTTTTGATTTATGAAGGAGCATCAAATGATAAAACTAATCAATACAAAACAAGAGCAATGGTAACAGTAAAAATCTATAGCTTCAAAATGTAGTTCTCACTCTTCCTAAACTTTGTTTTTACTAAACTGTTCAAAACCTTCACCTTAAAAAAGTACACATAAAAAAGTATTTATAACAAGGTTCATGCTTATTTTTATAAGAAAACTTTCCTGACTTTTCCAGTCAAATATTTAAAAAATTCTAGGTGATTTTTTTGAATAAAAATTTTATAAATTAATTACAATTGCAAAGTTAAATAAATAAATTATATGAATTATAGCTATTATCATAACATCATAATCATAGATTATCAATTGTTACATTTTTTTTCCAAATACACCTGATCGAAAAAAGAAATAATCAAGGAATGCAAGATTTCCCTTTTCTGCAATATCATTGTTGGGGGATGGCATTAGCAATTTTTGGTACATCAAAAGCTGGCAATTGTATTTGATGATAAAAGCTTCATGTCTCTATTTTGCTGAATGTAAATGTCTCTATTTTTTGCTGTCAGCTGTTGCACATGAGGTTGCTGTGGGTGGACGAGATTCAGTGAAATAATTGAAATAATCTGTACTTCTACCTTTCTGCTAATGATCTTGTCAGCCAACTCCAATACCTTTCCCCCCAAAGTTTCTGAACATGTGGCAAGAATAGCCTGAACTTGATATGGTAAGCAATATATCAATACACTTCAAAGTAATTTGTCGCTGAGACAGCCACTGGATAGATTAAGCATTTCTCTGAGTCACCCAGAAGGGGGGTTGCAGATCACGTAGTTCAACTTCCTACATCAAACGTTACAAATGTCATTCATCTGGTTCAGCAAACTTAGCTTGGAGGCATCTTTTTAGTGTGCAGTACATGCTTTTTGCTGACGGATTCATGATGAGGTCACTCACGTGCCAAAACCAGGGTTGGCAAGGTTTAGGACAGTACCGTAAAAACCAAAACTGTCCAAAAACTTCTATTTATAACTATTAGTTAAACTAAACTTTACAATTTCAGAAGAAGCAACTTCTATAATCTAATAATGAACCTAATATTATATAAATTATATTATTAATTACATTAAATATAATAAAGTTTTGAAATTCGAAACAGTGTATGTAAAGGGTTGTATGACTGATATCAAGTTATGAGATTGAACTTGAAAACTGAACTGTCTTGTGAGGTTAAATATTAAATTTATTGAAACATGAAAGATACAAGAATGGGCTAAAAATTAATCACATGGAAATGAGAAAAATGCTATAGAATGAAATAAAATAAAACTTATGTAATAATTGAACACTCGGCCTAATAATCAAGCTTAACTGTGCCTTTTAATATTTAATAACACAATTATTTTGGCTGCCCTTATCTGTACCAAGATGATTTTTAAGTTTAGTGTGTGCTACTATATATAAAATTTGAAAATATTCTTTTAATCGATGCATAACTTCTGGGACACGAAAAAAATAAGAAGTTTTCACTAAGTGTGGGCATCTTTTTCTCAGCCACCTCATTGGGCATTTTGCTGTTGTTGCCTCGTATTTGTATACAGTACGTTAATAATTAATTTCATCATTGAATTTGATTTTAAAAAATGCGTCATTCGTTTAGTTCACTTTTTGAAAATGCATTCAGAACTTTTGATTTGAAAAATATTTTTACCAATAAATGTGAAATTCCTGATTATGAAATTTCATTTTTCTACAAAATTTATGTCTATCTATTCATGAGAATCACGGAATAGTTTTTTTAGAGGAGAATCTATGCTCTGGCTCTTAAAATTTTCACAAAAAATTATGTGCAAGATTCCTTGAAAGACTCTATATTTGGAGATGACGATTTTAGGAAGAAAATTTATCTCTGCCTCAACAGGAGAATTGAACCCTGGTCTCTCATTTGCCGGATGAGTGCTCTATCCCTAAGCTATGGAAACAGATGGAATTTTTCTTCCTTGGAGCATATATAGCTTATGTGCATGAACAATGTGATAATCAGCTAATAGGTCACAAATGACACTAAGCTACCAGATGGTGACATATGGACATATGTTGAGGAAGATGCCCTCTCCACTTGTTAATACAGTGAAACCTATATAACTATAAATGAAACATCAAGAGGAATTATTTTTCGTTTCAGACAGGTTTAATTTATAAAGGTGCACACAAAAATATATGCAGTGATTTATTTATATATATATATATATATATATAGTTTTGCAAAACTTAAATTTTGAGAATATCATCTGTGATGACAGCATCCATCACTGTCGGTACAATATGAAAAGAGGGAGCTTGTGTGATGGAGGAACTCCACTTACGTTTTGCCGCTCAAGCAAGGTGGTCATGTGGTCTGCTGCATTGTTCTTTTCTTGTAGGTTTTTTAATTTTAATTGTATAATAGGGTCATTCCCAAAAAAAGTGTATATATAAGCTGTTTCAGAGACTTTATAATTTTTTTTACAAAATTTCAGAGCACTCTAGAGAAATATAATTTTAATTTTTTTTTCCTAGTTCTTGATTCAATTTTCTGTCATATGGCATTTCTTAATTTGTTTCAGATAGTATATAATTTTTTTAAATTATCGTTCGTAGCAAAAAACCTCAAAATCTAGCTGTTCCTGCTTGAAAAAAGTATTAAACAAAGAAACTTTATGCAAATGTGTGGAATTTTTTCAAAAACGTGGAATCATATTTTATATATGTGCCATAGATGAACAAAAACTGACAAAATTTTGAAAAAATTTTTTCTTTCTTATGAAAAACTATTATTTTGTTGGTGTCCCGAAAATTTTCCCATTTTAAAATGTCCACTCTGTTACGGTCATTTCGGAAATATATTTTTATACCAGATTAAATCTGATAACACTTTTGAACTCATTGAAAGGTTCACTTTTAATGCTTGATAAACTTTTTGGATTTGACTTCGGCAAACAACTTAATATCAGGCCTGTCAATTGGGGGGGGGGGGCAGGTGGGGCTGTTGCCCCCCCCCCTGGTTTTTGAAAATACACTAAAAATGGTATACACACACACACGCATTGAGTAGGCCTACATGTGTTTTCCCTGGAAAAAGTTGAAATGACGGCCCTGCTTAATATCCCTGTTATTCTTTAGTACCAGATTTTTCTGTCAGATGTCCACTCTGTTATGTCATCATCAGAAATAATTTTTTTTTCATCTACATCAACATCAAGTACATGGAGAGATGCTTCAAAATATAAGTTTTCGATTATTTAAATTTTTAATAAAAAAATAATAATTTAGGTTAATTTGTCTCCACACTGTTACATCTCCCAGAAACTCAAGCAACGCAACAGAATGGAAACTATGATTTAAAGTAAAGTTTTCTTAGTTAAGAGGGTTTTGAAGTTTTAAGTTAAATTTAATAAGTTATCTATTCCATTTAAACAATTTAAAACTTTCTCCATCCTGTTATTTTTTCAGTTAAATACGAAAGTTTAGTAGTACAGATAGATAGTTAAAATCACTGCCAGGCACAGATCCAGGGAGATGTGTCATAAGGTGCATTTTAGTATGAGTAAAGGTCATGTTAGTTGACAATACATGCTGCATTTTATGGGACAGAACCATCATTTTCCAATATTACAGTAGTCTCATTTATCCAACATAAACGGGCTGACAGAACGTTGGATAAGCAAAACTCTACAAAATTTTGAGGAGTAAAATTGAATTTTGATGTGTGAATCACGCGCCTAGATGCATATTGGTGAACACTGTGTCTCTGGGTCACCTATCACATTTTGTATACAATTTTTGAGAAACGTGTATTTGCATAGCCTGTATAGAATATATTTGAGGTATCTTTCTCTCAGTTAAACATTTCTGTGCACTCTGTTACAGGACGTGTGTGGTTAATACTCTTTGAAAGTAAAAAAATTCAAGGACTATTGTAGCACTTTTCCAGACAAAATTGAAAAATTTAAGGCATTCATATCGTGGTTGACAAAAATCATTATCTTTTCTAAAAAAATAAATTAATTGGATTTTTTTACATTTATATTTAACATTAACTCATTTTTAATTTCAAGTTTGAAATACTAATTTATTAAAAATATATAAATTTTAAAAAAGTTATAGTTCTCATTTCACCTTGTAGACAATATCAAGTTCTAGAGATCATGCTTAAAAAAAAAAAAATCAATTAGTATACAAATGACATTCAAGCAAAAATCATTTCGTGTCTCAAACAATGAAATTTGCCTTCCACGAAAAAATCAGAAAGCATGAAGTCATATACGTGGGGGTGACCTGTATTTCCTGGGACATTCCCATATTTTCATGTAATTTTGGCCATTCCGACTTTTTCACAAAAATGTCCCGTTATTTCCTGTATATTCAAGAAAGCTTTTTTGAATTTTTATTATCTATGAAATTAAATAATTACTAAATTTTTTTTTTGTCAATGCTATATTATGATAATTACGACTTTAAATATGAATATTTATCTCACATATTCGCCATGTTAATGTTTCTTTCCGTAGAATTCATTCAAATCTACTTACTTCAATGCAATGGCGCTTCGTGTTATACCTATGGTGATTTTTTAAACAATTTCAACAATAATTCGCAACATTGCTTTTAATTTAGAAGTAATTAGAAGCATTCATTGAATTTTATGTGAATTATTCCAATTTATAACATGGATTATGGATCACTATTACACATGTGCACTGTAAGGATTTTTTTTCAGATTTCTTGGATTATTGCTGTGCCGTGGACGAAAGATGATGAAAAAACAGGTGAGCGGTAAAAAGAAAACCTTTTTTTATTTCCTACATCTCACCTCTGGTTGCACTAGGATTGCAACTCGAGGTCTTGGTGCCAAGTCGGCACCGTTGGTTTCTCACCAACGTAGCCTCAAGAAAGACCTGATCGATTTTTAGAAAACAAAAATAGAACTGTTAATTTTGTTCTTGTTAAAATTAGCCAAAAAGCTTAGAGACATCCATATTTGTTAAGGAATCAGAATTTTTCTAACAACAACAAGTGCTACTGTACCTAGGTAAAGACAGCAATGCCAGGTCCCGCTATGCAAAAACGAAAAAAAAAAAGTGAAAAATTTTCAATGTGTAAAAGTCTGTACGTGTAAAATGCATTTTTAAAGAAATGAAGGTATTGAAAAATGTAGAAAGTGCGATGTGCAAATACAACTGCAATTATAATGTTTAGAATGTAAATATACATATATTTTTTATCAGTTATGCAACAAGGAACTTTTTTGGTTGGTTATATCCTCTTCAAACCTGAGCCAAAACACAACTTTTCCTTAGTCAGCTATTAACTAACCATTAATTTTTTTTCTTCTCTGGATTGATGTGTTTATTGCTAATTAACACAATTAGGTACCCTCACGCATACCTAAAAATACAATACACTTAACTTCAAAAAACAATACCTGAAACAGGGCCCTTAGCAGAGGTGTATTTACAGGAGGGGGGAACTTTTATCAAGCTCGGGTTAAGCTATAGCCCACAGAGGCATGTATGGAGGGGTCAGCGAATTTAAGGGATAAGTGGTCAGAGAGTAGAATGGGGGAGAGAAAAGGGTTTTGAAACCAATCCGCCTCTGCCCAGAGAGTACTAGACCAAACACAATACCTCTTAACTTGAAAAAAAGAAGCACTATGAAAACCATTAAAAAAAAAGTGCACATATTGTGTGCTCCTACAAGAGGTTAACAATAAAATTTAATTTTAAAACTTATTTTAGAAAACTTAAAAAAGTTTTTATATATTCTGTTTCATACTTACACTCATATCTATACTTAAACTTAGAAAAAAAAACCTTACAGAAATTAAGATTTTATATTGAAACAACAACCTCCCATCATTTTTACCAGTACTTCTATTGTTAAAGTCTTCTAGAATCAACCGGCGACATAGATTTCTAATTTTTCAGACTAGACCAGCTCAAATTTCAATAAAAAGGTAACATTTCCACTAGTTTTTCTTTCAAAACAGTACATTTTCAAAATTTAAATGTAGATAACTCCATTGAGTGTTGATCAAGAAATACAATCAAGAAAATATATTTCCTGGATATTATGCCGAAGTGAACTCAGAAAAAAAAAATCATCTGGTCTCCGCCGGGATTCAGGTTCTCTTGCAAACCAGGCAAGCATGCTACCATCTACACCACTGAAGACATGACCTTGCCTTCCTCATTATCCCATCTGGGGGGGTTGGGCACCGGGTTAAGACAAGGGAGTTCACGAGAAGAAAATATTGTCAGAGAAAGGAACATGGACCAAAAAAGGTTAACTCAGGAGAACTTATGTGCTGCGTGAGATTTTCTCTCACGGCGTCAAATATTTAGCTTCCCGCTCAAAACGGTTAGAGTTTCCACGCCCTGATCTTTATAATCAGTGTGCTTCAAGTGACAGTAAGGATCAGTTTGCGTCACATACTGTCAACGAGTGCGAGAGTTTTGCTCAGAGTGCAAGTTCTCGTGGACAAGCAAACTTAGCGAGTTCTCCCGGGTTAAAAAAACCACTGCTTTAGGTCACTCACTGATCTAGTCCTCCACTCTGTGGGCAGAGGCGGATATGTTTCACCGCCCTTTCCCCCCCCCCTCTACTCTCTGACCACTCATCCCTCAAATTCGCCGCCCCCTCCATACATGCCTCCCTGGACCATAGCTGCACCCGGGCCCGATAAGAGCTCTCACCCCCCCCAATCATGTAAATACGCCTCTGTTAGGGGGCCCGCTTCAGGGTGAAGGGGGGGGGGGGGCATGCTAAGAAAAAAAATAGACATCTCAAATCGATTTTGACAGCATCACACAGATACAAATCTATGATCAATCAATCAATCAAACCCAATTAATGAAAAAAAATCGTGTAAACCGGATACGTTTTAAGCGGATTCCTCTTTTACAGCGACGCCTATCAACGAGATGCTGTGTTTAACGAAACAAATATTTAATATATTTTTTTTAACTTTTCATCACCCCGATATAACGAAGGTATGGAGAGATATACAGAAAAATGAATTACCATCTACATTGGAGGCGAGTGGGAAGCGAATGCTAGGAGAGAGAAGCTTCGCGTATTAACCATCACAGCTACCACGAAAATAATGAAAAACAAAAACAATAGGCAGCCATCTTCACTACTGCTAATATAATGTAAAGCACATGCAGACGCGAGTTCCTAACCTTGAACCGTAAATTTTGAAGAAAGCTCACTTCACTGTTTCCAGACGAGCGAGCGCGGTCTGCTATCCAATCATTCTCCGCATCTTATATGTACGAGTATGAAAGTCTGAATAAAAGTGAATTTTGGATTCGTCAATTTCTGTTTTTATGTGATATAGAGTGCGAAGTATGAGAAGACCATATATTGTCGAAAAATGTCAGACGAATTTGCATAATAAATGCCATCTGACACAAATTTCCACAAAAAGAGTTGTCAGACACAAGAAATCGACGAAGATCATTTAAGAATTGTAGTTTTGTGAGATATACAGGGCTAAGAAAATCACAAAAATTTAGGCACAGGTTTCAGATGTGCAAGACTTTTCCTGCCATCTGAATTGACCATACATCCCGTATTTCCCGGGACAGTCCCGGTATTTTCTGTTTTTTTAGCCGTCCCGACTTTTTGGCAAAAGTGTCCCGGTTTTTCCCGTATTTCACACGAAGCCTACTTGAATTTTTATTCTTTATTGAAGTCAAAGATTGAAATTATTTTTCAACTCATCAATTATTTTATGATAATTACAACTATATATGGGATATTAATCTCTCACATTTGCCTTGGTAAACGTTTTTTTTTTCGTGGAATACATTTTAATCCACTGCAATTTGCAGTAATGCATCATTTCCAGCCATTGTGATTTTTCCGTAATTTCAACAATATTTAACAACTTTGTTTGGTTTTGGCAATAATTGGCGATGTCCCGTATTTCTCTCGAAGAAATATGGTCAGCTTACTGCCATCTAGTAAAAAGTATGGACACTGTTTCAGTTTTTAAATATCTTGTGAGTTCATAGATGTCAGCGCAGGGTCTCAAGACCTGGAAAAAATTTCTCTAATTTCGGAATGACCATATTTCTTCCAGAAAATCCGAGTAGGGTTACTCGTGGGGGAAAGAATAACAGGAGGTGACGCGACCAGCGCGTCCGTTGAGAAAGCATGGGGAATCTGGGTTGCCACATGAAGCCAGTGATCGCGCTATTAAAGGGACCATGTAAGCCCAAACAAACCGTGGCTTCCCATGCTTTCCTATGAGAAACATCCCCGTTTTTAAAAATCATTTAAAAATATACTATTCACTTTAGGAACTCGATTTTTTCCCTCAAATTCTGTATATATATTTATACAATTGAACGAGAGCTTTTATAATTTTAGTTGTTATTTGTTTTCGAATATTAACTTCAACAACATGGAACCTTTTGCAAAAATAACCAAAATTTACCCATATGTTGTGCCCCAAAATTCCTTCTCGGTATTTTAATTTTAAAAATATTATGCCAAAAATGTAATACCTCAGTGCTGAGAGAAATACAATGTTTAAAGACGCTTGAACAAGCGGTGTTTGAAAAAATCTGACTTTTTTTGCGAAAAACATTATATATGCAAAACATTAGCATATATAATGCCTTTCAGCTGTTTATATTCAAATATTGTAGAAGTATTTCTCCATTCCAGGCAAAAACTCGAACACAGACACGATTTTAGATTTCGAATTCGGTTCGAAACTTTTTGTGTTAAATTTTCGTACACATACCACTTTAAAAGCAAAGTAATTGGTACAAAATGAAGAGGAAAAAAAGTGATTATTTTCCGCCCAAGTATATTTACAGCCCAAGTGATTATTTTCCTAAATACTATAGGCCAGAGAGATGACTTATCGCGGCTCGTAAAAAAAAGTTTTTTATTTTTTAATATTTTTTTCTCAATACATCTACATAGCGGAAAGTTCGGATGGCGGCATATATTTCCAGTAATACGTATTCAAGAATATGAGAGGAACGGAAGAAGGGTGGCGAAATTTGTACAGCCTACAGGCAGCAAAACCATAAATACACAGTGGTGAAGGACGCTCGAGCACTTCCAGTACTTTGAGGCCATAGGCGGAGATTGACTTGGAAGTCTGGGGGGGGGGGCAAGGTCATTATTGCTGGGGGGGCGCGATGATGATGATGTCAGCTCATATATACATTAGATCAGTCGACTCCACCTCTGCCCCCCCCCGTATTTCCGCCCATGTTTGAGGCACGGGGGCGGCAAAATGCTGTTTGCCCCGGGTGCCAAAAATCCTAGCTACGGCCCTGTCAGAAGGTGCTCGAGCACCTCAGGATTGATTCAGAAATCAAAATTTCTCATGTAAAGCTTAAGACGAGCGCCCACGGGCCTCAAACACTTTCGAAATGTCCCAGGTCTATGATAATGATGAACGAAACAAAAAGGCAAGATAAACAGTTAAAAGAAAAAAATTATGAAATTGCATTTTATTGCAGCTTCATATTATTTTAATTAATCATATTCCCATAGACATTAATGTCATGCATCAAATTTTTAAAATGAATTGAAGGCACTGAACTAAAAACTTATGACGAGTTGAGAGTGAAAAATGATCTTCCCCTTTCAAAAATAAATTGAAAATATAAAAACCCCTTATATAAGGATAAGATTTTATTTCCCCCCATTATTGGATCATGTGGATTACCTGAAGGCGCATTAAATGGTCATGGTGCTTAAATTTATTTAGTTATTAATATTTTAAAAGAATTCGATCCGGCAAAACACATGTTAAGTATAGGGAAAAGAGCGGTTTGTTTGGGCTTACTCGTCAGCCCATAGGGTTGCCACAACGGCTTCAATTTTCGTTCCTGATGTCACCTCCTGTTATTCTTTCCTCCATGACTTTTGCTAGATTTGCCGCGTGATTCGTGTCTTTTCCTTGCCGTTTTCAATGTTTCTTTCTTTTCACACTAAAAAAACGGTACCTTTCGGGGCCAATTAATTTTATTTACTAAATACGTGTTTTAAAATTACACTTGAATGGTAACTAATAACTCATTCATTTGTTATCTGTCCAGTAAGACGATGCATTCTATAAGTTCGAGATGGCGAAAGCCTAGTATTAGAATGTCAAAAAAAAAAACAAAAAAAAAAACCATTGACATTGAAAAGAGCAGCTGGACGATAGAGTATTGCTGAAACCAATGAAGCTGGTCCATCATCCTCAAATAGAATGACTGAAAATGCCAGTTCCCAGAAGTAGAAAAGGGTTCATTCAAAGTGCTCTGTTCCTGTTGAACTTTCAACCAAGCCAGCTTACATGTTTGTTCATAGTGCAGCTTGGAGTGATATCCTCAAGAATGTTCCATGTGGCAATTGTGGAGATGCAGCCCTAGATGTTTACGTGGAACAAAATATCGGAAGGCCATCAAAGATAATGCTTCAGATGTACAAGAAATGAAAAGTGCCATATTTGCAACTCTGTATTACGTTATGTCAGCAGACGAGAAGCCTCAGCACAATAAATGCCCACAAGGTGATACTTCTTGGTGTTTTTATAATCGTGCAATTGCAGATGGTTCCACTCCTCATATGCATAAGAACATGAAGATGTATCTAACTGAAGATGTAATTGCGAAGATACTGCCTGTGTACAAACGACTTGCTTCCAATGTACTATGAGTGAGGTGTTCTGCTGCTAAAACACAAAGTACTAATGAGAGCCTCCACAATCTGATATGGACATACTGTCCTAAAGAAATCTTTGTTTCATTGAAACGTTTGCATATAGCAGTTGTTTCTGCAATGTCTCAGTTAAACATGGGATGCGAGATCTCATTGATTGTCAAAGATGATCAGAATGTAAGTACTCCTGTGTTGGAACTGGCCAAGCAGCGAGATGGAATATGATTGACACAAAGCACTAGACGCTCTACTAGGTACTACAAGTGCAAACGTTTGGCAAATAAACCACTAAAGAAATAAATACACTAAAAGCCACTAATACCATAAAAGCACTAAAGAAATAAGATGAAGAAAGGACCACCTTCATATGGAGCGGGGCAATTTTAATGCCAAAAAAACTTGATATTACATTCATGAAAGTACACAAAACTTTAACGTTGATTTTCTCAAAACTGACATTTGAGTAACTGATTGTTATGGAAAAAGTCCCTTGCGCATTAGTTTTAATCAATTTTTTTTTTAAAATTTGGCAGATTTATAGATTTTTATGTGATGCATAATTGTGAACATCCATTTTGCTGTGTGATTTTATTTTCATGATAATTTTGGCAAAAAAATTTGAAAATTATGAAAAATTTGCAAATTTATGGAATAAAAACAGGTTTATATTTTTTATTCATTAATGGTTTCTCCTAGTACAAAATGCATGCTACAAATCCTTGACATATGCTTGCAGAGCAAAATAAAAAAACACTGGTACTTTGAAATAAAATTTGAGACGCAAGGGACAAAAAATCTCTATTTCAGTTTGGCGCCTTTTGGTGTCTAAATAAGGCGCCAAGCTTGCTGATACACATATTTTTTAAACTAAGAGACCTAAAGTTTTTATTACATATGCATCGAAATGTCATTGAAGCATTTATAGTAAGAAATATACAATAATAAGAAATTTACATTTGAACGTCATGTGTCCCCTTAAACGTGTAATTTCAAAGTTTGTACTTACAAATATTATGGCTACAAGTGGTATAAAAATATCCATTTGTTGAACTTTGGTTGACAGGTTGGTGCTTGCAGCCAGTGGGCGTCAAAAGCGTATACTCTATACAAAAATGTATACTCTATCACCCACAATTTTATGACACGAGTACGAGTACCCCCCTGAGTTAATAGAATTAATTGAGATATCATTATTTCTCTCACAAAAAATTCGAGTCACGCAGCCGTAGGCGGATATAGACTTGAAAGTCTGGGGGGTGGGGGGAGAGGCACGATTATGTCAATTCATATATGCACAAATACATTAGATCAGTCGACTCCAACTTTGACGCTGAGGGAGGGGGCATATCTCCGCCCCATGCACGCACCAACATTTTTAAAACACTTCCGATGCTCTGCTTTTCGGGTATATATATTATAGCTTTCTGTTTCGAAGGGTATTGCTGTTCCTATTCCAATCTTAAAAATTACCAGGGATATTAGCAACACTGAAGTCCCCTTTTTCTATGATTTTAAATAAAGGTAGTTAATGGGGAGCTAGCAGGGGCTAAAAAGGAACGGTCTACTGCATAGCACCAAACGAACTCTCTCCGGTACCAAGTGGGGTTGGTCATCAACCCGACAGCTGCCACTTCTATCAGTTCAATAGGCGTTACATGTCAATAGTCGCCGCAAGCAGACGCAAATTTTAGAGTTCGTAGATTGTAAGAGAGAGAGAGAGAGAGAGAGAGAGATAGAGAGAGAAGGAGGGAGTGTTTGTGGTTGTTTGACTTTGGTTTTTTTATCACTTTGGGTCTCTCTCAAACCTTGGTGGCCGTCTTGTTATGTTCAGCTCACATCGAAAAAGCTGTACCATATAGTTAATTTTCTAACGTGAGTTCCGCATGCACAGGTTCAAGTAGTGAGTACGGCCAAGGATTACACTATAAAAGTTTGATAAAAAATACTTTACAGAACTTGAAAATTGCATTTAAGTTTTATGAAACAAATTTTCAAAAACTTTTACAGAGTAATTCCGGCCTTTGTCAATAAATCTTCATTTTGAGAAAAATCAAAATAGTAGAAGTTCTCAAAACTATAGATGATCAACGCACACTTCGACTGATGGTGTGAAGGCTAAAACACACTAAACTGACGTGGCTTGATTTCACGTCATGTCAGAGACGTTGTGGATTCTGGTTCGTGGAAATTCAACATCGTAGTGTGTATATAGAAACGTCCTCTCCACTTGTCAATACAAGATTCATCGGAAGACTGGTTATTTGTGGAGATGAAGATTACAAGGAAGAAAATTCATCACTGCCCCCACGAGGACTCGAACCCCGGTCTCTCGCAGCCGGACGAGTGCTCTACCATCTAAGCTATGGAAGCAGATATCTTCATCTCCACAAATAACCAGTCTTTAGATGAATCTTGTATCGTAGTGTGTTTCGGTCTTAATGCATATGGCCATCTGGTTGGCCTTTGCCATTCACGAGCTATTAGTTGATTGTTGACGCCGTCCGTGTACGGTGCCTTTCAACATATATATACGCTCCAAGGTTGAAATATTCTATCTGCTTCCATAGATGGCAGAGCACTCGTCCGGCAAGCGAGAGACTGGGGTTCGAGTCCCCGTGCACACTTAATGCATCACACCAGTGTGCACACCGTATAATGTCTGATATCATATCGCGCCATCTGACATCACGTGGTTACACGTCACGTCATAGTAGTGTGTATCCGCCTTAAGGCTGATGTCTACATCATGCTAAACGCGCTGTTAGAGGGTGTGTGCTGCAGTGCTGCACAGTTAGCGGGACGCAAACAGCTGGTCTTCTGGTATGAAGCCCTCTCTTATGAAGCCTTCGGGCAAAAGTAAACGATGAAACTCGAGTTCCAGTGGCAGCATGCAGCTCACGTGAGAGCTGTGATGCTGTAGCAGTCCTGTGGCACCGCGCCGAAAGTGCCAAATAACGATCCTCATTGGACGTCGCGGCTCTTCGACGACCTTGTCCAGGTCTTCTCGATATGGATCCAGTGCCCTGAAACGGTTTCCACAAATTGCAGACGACACATCGAAATCTGTAGCCACCTGCACTTGTGATTGCCCGGCCTCCAATCTACCGACGATTCTCCATCTCATCCGTCATCCATACGTTTGTGGCTACTCATTTTACCCGATAGCTTATAAAATTTGCCAAACTCTTGCGAGAAATACAGCGAATGTCGCCGAGGAGTACGAGCACACGAATAGTGGAAAACGCCTCGTGCCCTTATCATCCCCCCCCCCGTGGTCACAGCTCCGCCCACACGCACGTGTACGCTTATGTATTCGACACTGAATAATTGCATACTTCTTCGGTGGCATTATTAGTACCTTTGGTTCAGTACTTTTTGTGAAAATAGAAACAAATGTGCAGATTCTCTTAATTTTGTACGCGAGTGTACACTTTAAAAACCCTTCAAACGGCTCTCAGAAAATTTCCCTTTTGGCGCATGGTTTCATCTACGATATACAGAAATATTTCAAACTGCAAATGTAAAATTTAAACTGTTCACCTGTCGTGTTTGTTACACATCTGAAAAAAAAAAGCACGAGAGCAATATAAAGATTGCAGAGAAAACACGATTTAACTGTATTAAGACCAGGATGGGAATCAATTTCTTGTAGCTTTAGGGCCGTTCAAGTATTACGTCATCATCGATGGGGGGAGGGGGGTTTCCGATTTGCTGACTTTTGATGACAAAGGGGTGGGGTTTGGATAATGCTTACGTCATCAACCACCCTTTATGAAAATATGAGTTAGGATTCAGAGGGGAGAGCTGATGACGAAATTTTGCTGACAAGGGGGGGGGGGAGGTCAAAAATGGCTAAAAATGTTCTTACGTAATACTTGAACGGCCCCTTTTGCACCCAAAATGAAACTGAAATACAAGAAATATTCCTCTTCTACTTTAATTTCTTAAAAATGTACTAGATCAAACTTTTTTCAATTTATCGGTGTATGGTATAAAAACACGTGCGTCCTTACCACCTTATTGAATACAAGTATTACAGAGAAATCCAAATCATTTAAGATTGAATTGTGGTAATTAGTTCATAAATTATCATTAATGAAAACTCTCACGAAATACAAAATGCGTGAACCATGAACTCATCAGAAATGAGTAGCTATATTTGACATTTGCTGACTTTGTGTTCGTTAGGAAAGTGTACGTATAATGACGAGAAGCTTTTTTCCGTTTTTCTTGTTGGTAATCCTGCGTTTATAACCGAATGTAGTGTTTTGTGATACTGTATACAATTCATAAAAATGTTGGTTCTGCCAAGTTCCTCTCATTTGTTTCCCCCTCCCCCCCCCTTTTTTTTTCTGTTTCCAGGAAAACCTTCTTAGGGGATGTCGGCTGAACTATGTCTTTTTTTCCCACCACTTTCTAGTAGGCTAATCTGAAATGAGTGCTTCGCTGGATGCCTACTCACCATTAAACAAAATAAGCACGTGCTTAGGTCTTCAGTACTAAAAGGGGCACCACAAAAAGATATCAAATGGTATTTTTTTTATGTACAATTTTTTTTTCAACATCGATCATCCGATAGAAGATCCTAGAATTTTAAGACCACTTGATTGTATAGGTGAAGATCATTATCACAAAGGATGATGGCGCCCGGGGTACCAGATCCGCCTGCTAGCCGCTGTGGTGGTTGAGTGGTCGTAGTGACGGACTCGCATCGCGAGGATCCGGGTTCGAACCCCACCGTCACCACAGTGGTGGTCGGCTGAAGTTGGTTTCCCGTGTTTTCCAACTTTGAGGTGCAAATGCGAGCCGATCTCCCCATTAAAAAGTCTCGCCGCAGAGAGGAACAGGCCTACAACGATAAATCATTACACTTCACTCATAGTTAGAAAAACTGTTGGCAGATGACAGCACTACACATAACAACAAGCATTACACAGAAACAAACATCACGCCAGGTTTCATTACACGTACATGCACATTCCAACATGTACCAATTCGTTAGAGGTTCCGCAGAGGAATATGGACGAGGTGCATGTCTGGTTTAGTAGTAGTAGACCCGCCTGCTCCCCCCATTACTTGCGGCCCGGTCTATTGGTAGTATTATGGCCATTCTAACAGTCAATGGTTTCCCATTGGAGTGTTGTTACAGCCTTTATCTCATCAACCGTTCGCCGTAGTGGTATGGTTCTAATTTTAAAAATTCTCAAAATGTGACCAGAAATCACCCTGTACGAGTTTTGAAGGTGAAAATACTGTGCACACGAAATAAAAAATATAAATTTGCATACGACCCCCTCCCCTCCCGTCCTCTAACTTCCAATTAGACAGTTGTTGCAGTTTCTCTTATGAACCCTACAAACAAATTACGTGTTTTTGACTGCATTATTCGCTGAGATATTTAAATTTAAAAACCTGAGACAGGTTCGGGCTTACGAGAGTTTTTGCGGTCCCCCCCTTCTAAAAAAAAATTGTATGTAGTTGCTCCTCGACTTACAAACTTTTCGAGTTACGAACATGAATCTTGAAGGGGAACTTTTCTTTCAGAAACAACGCATTTTATTATGCTCTTTTTTTCTTAATTATTTCAGGAACGCGTTGATAGTGTGGATCGTAATCAAACTCGATCCATTGAGAGGGAATGGAATTTAAATTAATTTTACAAAATTCATAGATTATTAATAATAATTAGCACGTGGTCCACTTGCTGACACTTCATCGTGGCTCGAACCATATTGAACAGACGTAAATTTTTGTCATACTTTTGAAGCGCGTCATCATCTCTTTATCAAATATACGTTGCAATTCGATAACTTTGATCATTTTTCGAATTTTTTATTGCTGTGTTTGTTTAATTAATGTAAATTAATGGAAGTACTGGAATTCCATGGGTGGGGCTGACAGGCAGGATCGTCTTAAGAGCATCATGGGTCCCCGAGACATGGGTTTTTTTTTATTGTTTATTGTGTTTTTTTTTTTTTTGTGACATAAATACAAGAGGAAACAAAAAAAATCAGCCAAGGGGTCTAGAGACCCATACTGGATGATACATTGCAAATTTAAAATGAATAATAAGGAACACAGTTACTTATTAGAAAACAACATCAACAAACTGAAACGGAAAAACTAAATATTAGAAAAAAAAAGACACACACACACACACACACACAAACAGTTTCACGAAAATGGGGAGGGGATTAAAAAAAAAAAATCAAATGCCAAAACAAAACTTTCACATAATTTGTAGTACATGTATTTTTAGCAACAGCAAGGAGTGCAATTATATGAAATACACATTGTGTATTTTTTGGAGGCCCTACCTGAAAAATTCAACTACGTCTCGCTTTTCTGAGGCACCTCTTCTCCTGCGGCCCTTCGGGCACGGCCCGGCGGGGGGGGGGGGAGGCATGCGTTAAGACGGCACTTCCGAAAGTTCGCACCAAGCGTCCTCCTTATTCAGTTTTGAATCTGGTAACCCTATCTGAAGACCACCCATATTTTCATTTATTAGTTCGATCATCCATATTGTCCGAATTTTTTTGTAATAAATAAATTTGTAATAAAAAAATAAAATAAAAAGAAATAATTATTTTTTCTACATAAAAATCGATTGTTGCAAATGTACGAAGTTTGTTACCAAAATTTCATCTCATAAAAAAAATTTATGCTAAAAATAACAAAGAACTCTCTCTCTTTTCATCATCGCATGAGTTGCCTGAAATTTCGGGATTAGATGGCAGCACCAACAGTATATAAATCAAGCATCCATCTAGCTTATGCACTGAACTATAAGTAAACTCTTTACTTATAGCTCAGTGAGCTTATATTACTGGAGAGAGCATGACGTCAGCGGTCTCCGCCTTGGCAGTGCTTAGACAACACCTTCTAGAGCAGTGATTCCCAACGTGGGCGTTAACGCCCCCTTGGGGGCGCTGGAATGTTCCAGGGGGGCGGTAGAAGCTACGGGTATAACATAGGATACTATGGGTTAGATTGCGTTGGGGGGCGCTGGGAGAAAAAAATTTCTGAAGAAGGGGGGCGATGAGACAAGAAAGGTTGGGAAACTATGTTCTAGAGCGAGGCTTTCTGCTTTAGAAGGTATTGTCTTAGAACAGTGTCCCCCAACATCTTTCGTCGGAACATCACGTGACTCGGTGAAAAAAAACAAAAACCAAACACAATCCCCGTTATTTTCTCAATAGGAGGCATAATAGGCATCAATGGGAGTTTAAAACAATAAATGAAAGAAATAATTTCAGCATCGATGAGATAATTCCAGAATTAATGAAAGAGATAATTCCAAAAGTAATGAAAGAAAATATTCTAGAATTAATGTAAGTGATAATTTCAGCATTAATGAAAGAGATAATTTCAGCATTGATAAAAGAGATAATTTCAGCATTAATGAAAGAGATAATAAAATTAATGAAAGAGATAATAAAATTAATGAAAGAGATAATAAAATTAATGAAAGAGATAATAATAAAATTAATGAAAGAGATAATAAAATTAATGAAAGATAATTCCAGAATTAATAAAAGAGACAATTCCAGAATTAATGAAAGAGACAATTCCAGAATTAATGAAAGAGACAATTCCAGAATTAATGAAAGAGACAATTCCAGAATTAATGAGATATAATTTCAGCATTAATGAAAGAAATAATTTCAGCATTAATGAAAGAAATATGTTCAGCATTAATGAAAGAAATAATTTCAGCATTAATGAAAGAAATAATTTCAGCATTAATGAAAGAAATAATTTCAGCATTAATGAAAGAAATAATTTCAGCATTAATGAAACAAATAATTTCAGCATTAATGAAACAAATAATTTCAGCATTAATGAAAGAAACAAATCCAGAATTGATGAAAGAAATTATTCCAGAAGTAATGAAAAAAATAATAATTAATAAAGGAAATAATTCCAGAGTTAATGAAAGAAAATAATTCCAGAATTAATGAAAAAAAATAATTTCAGAATTAATGAAGGAAAATTCAAAGATTGATGAAAGAAATTATTCTGCATTAATGAAAGAAATGATTCCAGTATTAATGAAATAAATAATTTAATCTTTTTTCACCTTTAGATGAGTTCTTTATCCTGTTTTTTAATCTTCAAAACCCAATATTTAGAGACCGAACTGTACATTTCTATGGGCAAATTGCCAGGCGGGAACTTTGTTTTCACCGAATCATTTGATTTCGTTGCATTTGATGTCGCTGCTGTCGCGGCGGCTGGATGCTCCCTCCAGTAATATAAGCTCCATACAAGCCTCAGAGTCTCTGTCAACACAACAACACGGTGTTTTTGCTCGCTCCAACTAGGGAGCCATTTCTTTTTTCATTACAGGTCCAGACATGGCTAGGTCTAAAAAGAAGCCGAGGCAAGCCGCAACCAAGCCAGCGCCTGCTGCCGAGAAGAAACACCACTGCCTACTGCATCACGAATCCTTTGATAAGGATTCAATTGCATGGAATAAATTCTTCTTGGAAGTGGACAGCACTCGGCGGGACTTCAAACTTCGCACCAGAGAGGAGACTGCGAACGACCCCCATCTCCAGAGCCAGGCCGTGAGCCTTCTCATAGACGTAGCGATGAGCATCAACGATAGGATCACCACTGAGATCCGATGTGAATTGGAGCGGCAATTCTTGGAAATTGTTCAATCCCATCGAACCTCGTCCTATGAGTATGACCTCGTGGTCAGGCTTATGGACCTAAAGGGAACTTCATGTCTCCTCAACGATGACGAACTTCGTGCGAAATCCTCCCGGACCAGGCTATGCCGAATCCGTCCGAGGTCACTTCTTCTACTTTCAGATCTCAACGTCCGGGTGCTATCACATTAACACCCGAGGTAATCGCTGGAAACGAAACAACGCCTCTCCCGGATGATGAATCTTCCACACAACCCTTGGAGCCACGTGACAAGCCCGTCCCGTATGCTTCTTCTGAAGGACGTATGGCATCCGCTCAACCAGACAGAGATCCAACGATCCCGACTCAGGACACGCCCGTTCAGCCCAAAATCCCCGTCACGTCACCCATTGGTCCAGTGGTCTCCAACAGCCAACCAGAGCAAGGCTCCGAGGCCTGGTCAATCTTGATTGACAGCAAGGGAAATTGGTTCGGCATAGATGCACATCTATCCGAAATTTGCTCTGAACATTTCTCTGCGACCATAATCGAAGGTCGGATCAAAATTTCTTTCCAGGAAAAAAAAGACTTTCTGATGGCAAAAGACTGGCTTCACAACGAAGGGCTCACGCCCAAGCCAAAAGAAAAACGCTCCGGCGTTTTCTCAGTGCTACTCAGAGGTCTCGAGAAATCTGCCAAAGCCACCGACATAAAGACGGCCCTCGAAACCCTGGGTTTCAAAATAAGGAAAGCTGAACTCTTCCGCAAGGCAAATCCATCCAAGCCGGGTGTCTGGAGAGTTACGCTCCCCAAAACAGAAGAGAACAAAAAAATTCTTCTTCTAAAGAACATTCACCACCTTGACATCACTGTGGAGCGGTTCATTCGGAACTTCCACACTTTCCAGTGCCACCGGTGCCTCGGATTCTCGCACTTTGCGGCAACCTGCACACTGCCTTACAGATGTGTCAAGTGCACGACATCCCACGAGCCGGGAAAATGCAGCAAGGTGCCGGGAACCGATCCACCGGAGTGCGCCCTGTGTTCTGGACCGCACCCAGCGAATTACAAAAAATGTCCAGTCTTTCTCGACATCTCGTCGCAAAAAAAAAATAAAAAGGACAAATCCAACACTCAAGGAGGAAAAACCATCTTTCCCTCCCTTTCTTTTTCCAGGAGCAGCCGGCACCCATCCAAGTCTGTGCTCCCAGCGAAGGTTCTGGCCAAATATGAACTTTTCTTAAAGGGCAAATCGACATCTCCGCCACCGGCCACTACCAGGGGACCCCCCGGCCTTAGGTCAACGGGGCCACCCCCATCCAGATCTCCGACAGCCAACTCCAGCCGAACCGTCTCGCCAGTCCGCCCGAGAAGTGAATCGAGAACGCTTGAAAAAGTAATAGATGACTTCACCTCCATCGTTAGCAACATGGCTGCTGACAATATTATGGATGGACTTGCGCTCGATGAACTTCGCTCTTTTTTCCATCAAGCGGAGCGACTGAAAAAAAAGATGGACGCTGGAGATAACTTAGGCCTTTTCTAAGTTATCAATCTTCCCTTTATTTTCCTGGTATCCTCTTTCCAAAATTCAAAAATCTCTTCAAAAAAACTTAATAACTGAAAAAAAAAAAAAAAAAAAAAAACTTTGCTTTTATTTTAACTAACATTTATTTTATCTCTTAACACTTTTCCCTATCGTCTAGGAACTTTGCCTTCCTATATTTTTTCTTTTCAGATCCTAGATTGCAGAGAGGTACAGCCAATCCCGGGGCTCCATCCAAGCGGTCCAATCACAGAGGTCCAGTCTCTCCGGCTTTCTTCAACAGCTATACTTCTTCACTAAAACGACTAACCTTTGGGGTTGTGACGGCATTTTCAACTCCGGAATTAATTTTATTAATTCCGTGATCCAGAACCACTCTTCAAAATTTACCACGACGCATATTCCAGTCGCATTGTTTACTAAATTCTCTCCCCCGGCACTTTTGTGCAACACTGCAAAAAATTACGAAATTTAAACTTCATTAGCGGATTCTACCCAATTTTGACCATGGACCTTGGGTCAGGAAATTTATTTCTTGGCCCATTGATACTTAGCTGCCAGGCCTTTTGTAAGCCGCTGTAATAGCCCTGAGGGCAGGACTCGGCACAAAATTTCTTGCATTCCGCATTCCGCAGAGTCTCTGTCGTCTGCTCCAGATTACTTGTTTTGGGCGTCTCCTTGTGTCCTGAAAAAATTACTGAACTGACAGTTCGAACTTCCAGTTCTGTTTGTGAGCTCAGCTTGTAGGGAACCGACTTCTTGTCTGTCGTCTGCTCATTAAGAGGTAATTCGTTTTGGACGTCTCCTTATGCTCAAATAAAATAACCGAACTTATAGTTTAAATTTCCAGTTCAGTTCACGAGCTTCGTTTATAAGGAACTGAGCGGAATAAAGAATATAGTTTTTTTTACTTTAAACTTCATCATCACCACAAGAGTCACTTTAAAATTTGAGATTAGATGGCAGCACATTACTATAAAGTGGAGTGTGAGAAAAATGCACTTTTTACGAAAAATTTGCACTCTTACCTGTCGTCTGCTTGTGTGGATGTCTCCTTGGGGTCTTGGAAAAATTACTGAACTGGGAGTTTGATCTTTCAAGTCAGTTTATAAGCTTTGTTTTTAAGAAGCAAAGCTGAATGAAGAATTTAGTTTTTCATAGCTGAGCTTCGCCATCACCAGATAAGCCACTTCTGATTTTGAAAGTAGATACCAACACCAACAATATTTTTAAAAATGAATGTCCTAAAGTGTATTCTAGTGTATTAAATTAATTTTAATTCCCTTTTAAAATTGTTAGCGCCATTGTGAATTCGCTGCAAATGCTACAAGAAAAAAACAAAAAAAAATGCTGTTGGCGGACAGCGTAACGTTTCGAGTGACCCGGTATATACGGGACTCATTACTTCCTAGTAACAATATCTATAGGATGTACTGGCCTAGCTGGAAGACTGGATGCATTTATCGTACCCACGTCCTGCAGCAGGGGTCGCTAGGCTGGGACCTTTGTTGGGGGCCTTAGAGGCCAGATTTTTCACTGGTCCCTCGATAAAAAATTTATAGTATGAAAAAAATAAAAAATATGAGAAACTATTCTGAAGCTTTTTAGCCCCCACAGAGGCCGTGCGACCTGTGCAACCACATGGGGCACCTCTCTAGGAAAGGGTGCCAAATCCAAGTTGGAAGGTAAAAAAAAAATTGTTGAGCTGAGAAACGTCATTGTAGGCACCAAAAATAGATCCCGAACTGGCAGAAGATTCCTTTCTCTTTTCTGCCCCTACTCATTTGTACATCAAGGCCACTTTAGGACCATCGTAGACCCAGGACCACAACTAGAGGTTTGGTCAGCTGTGTCAAGCAAGCATTTCGGCACCCTCTTGTAATGTTGAAGCATAGTTGGAAATAATTTAGAAAAAAAACCATAATCGGCGTTCTTATCTAGGGACGGTTCTTCAACCGTGCGACCTGCGTGGCTGTACGGGGCACCGCCAGTTGCGGATCCAGGTAGATGTGTCGGGAGAAGTGAATTGTGTAAGTTCGTTGGATCGTCCCGTATTTTACGGGACAGGAAAATTTTCCAATATTATTCGGTTCTTACCTATCGCCCCCACCCCTGAATACGTTCCTGAGCAAAGGCCTGACATCTTCAGTTGCTGCGAATGAGTGGAGGCAGATATATTCCGCTCAGAAATGAGTGGAGTCAGAAATATTCAGCTCCGAATGGAGCGGAAGTACAGGCATCTTCAGCTGCGAATAAAGCCGAGGCAGAGATGAAATCTTCAGCGACGAATAAAGCCGAGGCAGAGATGAAATCTTCAGCGACGAATAAAGCCTAGGCAGAGATCTTCAGCTGCTAATGAAGCCGAGACAGATATCTTTAGCTGCGAATAAAACCGTGGCAGACATCTTCGGCTTCGAATGGAGTGAAGGCAGGCGGATCCACGGCGATGTGTCGGAGAAGCGACTTCGTGTGTAGGTGCATTGGATCATCCGTATTTCACACGGGACAGAAAAATTTCTCCCATATTATTAGGCTCTTGGGAGGGGTGATCACTCCTCGTCTGGATCCGCCCTTGGGCACTGCTCCAAGAGGAGTGCGAAATTCGAGTTGAAAAGTGAGAAGCTTTTTCGACAAAAAAAAAAAAGAAAAACGTGGTCAGAGGGGACATCAAAAATAGGTTCCGCTCAAGTACTCAAGTACAGATATCTTCCCCTGTTCTTAACGCATATTGGTGCGTAAGGCCCTCCTCTACCCTCTAGAAGCAAGGCCGCTGTGTCAGATTTTTTACCGGATATTCATTACTCTGTAATGAATTTATAAAAACTATGGATCCCATATCCTACAGCATGGCTCCTAGGCTGGAATCTCTGGTACGCCTCCAGGCCAAACTTTTCATGCCCCTCCCTGTAGTAAGTTTATAATACACAAAAAAAGATAATTATCGTCCCGTGTCTGATTCCCTCTAGTTGCGGCCCTCAGGAGCAGCATGACTTGTGACCCGGGCGTCGGATCAGAGAGGGTGGACACCAAAATGCGTCCTTCCCCGGCTGACTAAGCATCTAGTTGCAGTCTTGCCTACTCTTGTGGGAAGGGCCGTAACTAGTGGGGATGGGCAAGTGGTCCCAGAGAGGGCATCAAAAATTACAATGGGCGGCGCCAAAATGTGATCTTGCCCGGCTGACCAATCATCATTGGTGGGAAGGAGCCTATAGGGTTCCACTCAGGGACGTAGCGTGACGGGGCTCCGGGGCAGACTTTTTTGGGGCCTCTTGCAAAGATTTATTATCATGCAAAATAAGCGCATATTTTTTTGTAAGCCCCCCATTTGCTCAAGGCAGGACTCTGGTTGCCCCAGAATTTTAAGGGGCATGGTCCACCCGGGGCGGGGGCTCAGAATAATAGGATTCGGTGAACTTTTTTCGGAGCATTTTTAATACAAATTATTAGGTGAGCATTTCCAGCCAGAAGGGAGGGTGCTCAGATATATCACTTCGTTCGGGTGCCAGGACCGTCTTAAGAGCACCATGGGCCCCCCGGGCCAAGTGATTTTTCTGAGGCCCTACCAGGCAAATTTACATGTATGCTCCTCGAAAATTTCAACTATATCTCATTTTTGTGAGGCCCTTTTTCTCTTGAGGCCCCACGGACCGTGCCCGTGTGGGTTCATGCGTTACGACGGCACTGCTGACAGGGCTCACCTGGGATCCGGGACAATAACCATAATTTTTTTTCACGCAATAAATTCATTCCAGAAGGGCCCGTGAAAAATCTGGCTTGGGGCCCGCTGAAGATCTCAGCCTAGGGTCCCTGCTCCAGGATGTGGGGGTGAGGGATGTGGAATTCACAAAAATAAAGAAAAACACGCTAGAACTACATTTGAAAATGCAGATTAATTTAAAACTACTACAACACACACACACATATTCCGCTTAACGTTCCCACTTTAAAGTTTTCTCGCTTAGTAAGACTTATTTTCATGATCTCCTAACTTTTACTAACACTTATTCAAATTTCCCGTTTAAAACGTTTTCCCGCAAACAAAGTTTTTCATGAGTTTTTGGAAAACGCTATAAGTGGGATTCACTGTATATGAGCTCTTCAATGTTATTACTTGTTGTTTCTTGCCACAAACCAAATCCAAGATTGCAATCTCAATATTTGAATATTCAAATTCAAAATTCAAAAGTCGCTCTGGAATAGGGGTTATGCCGAATATTAATAACACTAGCTGCAATCAGCCTAAACCTCAGATATAATTTATTTAATAGTAAGCAACGTAGCCTACATCCTAAATGTTCGGAAATTTGTGCACTTAAATGTTTTCATGCATGAACGCTCTATTCATGAACAGGGTCGGTTCTGAACATTTTTCAAGTGTAAGCGAATGAGATGTTTTGGTGATAAAAAAAATCACCCCTTTCAGTTGACGCCTTTTGCGGCCTCGTAGTTCGCAGGATTCAAGATCTGGCTCTTGTTCATGAAACAAAATATCTCTAATGTTGGTACTGTACTAGGTGAATAATTAGATTGAGAAAAAAATCAGAGAGAAACGTCTTACTTTTTTTTTGGAAGCTCAGTAGTAAAAATTGTCAAAATTTAGAACTTACACATTGCATATCCATATTCCGGAATATATGAGAGAATGATTCAGATAGTAATGTTTACGACTGAAAAATTCTCAAGCCTCCTTAGGGAAACATGACAGTTCAGAGGTTTCTAGGAAGGCATGCAATTAACACTCCAGAGGACAGTCGAAGTTGACTCGCTCCGGGACAGTCATCATCTAGAGATATCCATGCTACAGTCTACTATGGAACAACAATAGTGGAAGCATCGCCGAATGAAACTACAAACATTCACCTTGTGCGCACTATTGGTACCTCCAGACCAGATGGCAACTCCAACGAGTGAGAGAGGTTTATAAGGGGAAAAAATTGCTAGATATCTTTTCTAGCCCCCCTTTTTGTTTGATGCTCTAAGCATGTTTTTTTGTTGGTTAATATAGCCCTGTTATTCTTTAACGGCAGAAAGAAAGGCCAGACTTATTCAAGGGATAAAGAATGCGACAACCTGCATAACATACACTTTTTTCTTTTAGAAATAAGCTACTGCCATACCTAATAACGCTGAAAATAATATTGTTTTGGGCTTTAAACTGAAAGCCTCCTTTTCACAATCAATAATAGTTTAATGGGGGAAAAAAAATTAAAATTTAATCAAAAATTCCCAAAACATCTGCCGAGAAAGGAAAAGGTTTCTTTTGAAAAAATTGCGGTCCCCTGAAATTTTGCGGCCCGGTGCTATCGCACCTTTCGCACCCCTCCCCCAAGTCCGGTCTTGATCAGAGATCAGAGACAAGTTGGGAAAGAACAGCATAAATGAGGGAATGAGGCTTGTCCTTTAGTTTACATGTTTTTTCCCAACTTTTCGCAGATTTTTGTATTTGCAACAACTTTCTAATTGAGTTTTTTAGGACAGGGTGCCCATGTAAAATCAATTTTTTTTATTTTGTGACACACACTATATTTTCATTCTCAAAACTGAAACAGAGTAGTTTCTGGACACATTTTTAGCATTTTTCAAATTGAAACCATACCTCTACGACAAATAGTTGATGAGATGAAGGGCGAATTAACAGAGGCCACCCTTTATAGTAAATCCATGGTCTATCCATAAAACGAAAAAAAGTTCGAAAACGTACATTTTGGCAATTAAAAAAAAAGGTAAAATTGACATGCATGTCTCTTTTATCTTGCATAATTTTAAAAATTAATCTTTTAACAAATTTTTCATAAGATTTTTTATTAAGAAAAGTATAGAGAGATATCAAGCTGAATTTGGGGATGGAAAAACCAATAAAAAATTTAACATCGTAATTTCAAAGCCGGAATCAAAACACTGAAAGGAAATACAAGATTCATCGAAAGACTGGTTATTTGTGGAGATGAAGATTATAAGGAAGAAAATTCATCACTCTCCCCACGGGGACTCGAACCCCGGTCTCTCGCTTGCCGGACGGGTGCTTTACCATCTAGGCTATGGAAGCAGATTGAATTTCCTTCCTTGTAATCTTCATCTCCACAAATAACTAGTCTTTCAATGAATCTTGTATTGACAAGTGGAGAGAACATTTCTAAATGCATGTGGCCATCTGGTTGACGTATGTCATTTACGAGCTTATTAGTTGATTGTTGACGCCGTCCATGCACGGTGCCTTTCAACACATATATACGCTCCAAGGTTGAAATATTCTATCTGCTTCCGTAGCTTAGATGGTAGAGCACTCGTCCGGCAAGCGAGAGACCGGGGTTCGAGTCCCCGTGGGGGCGGTGATGAATTTTCTTCCTTGTAATCTTCATCTCCACAAATAACCAGTCTTTCGATGAATCTTGTATTGACAAGTGGAGAGGACGTTTCTATATACTGAAAGGGAAATTTGAGATGCGTTTGAGTTATGTGGTGGCTAATCTCTACTAAGTATAGACACAAGTGTGGTAAAAGTAGCATTAGTTCTAAAGATGTTATCAAAGACTTTGAACAAAAAAAAGTAGGAGAAAGCTTTTAGATAAGTAAAGTGAGTACTCAGAAATTTGGGATGCTGACCGTGTTGATTTGATAACGCTCATCTGACTCCACTCTGATCTGATTATAAGACTACTTGTCAACAATCACCACATTAATTTATTTACAAAAATTCACTGACAGTAAAAAACATCAACATGTTATTTACACTGACATGCAACAACTGTATATTTTTTCTTCTTCCGGTCGCTTGGCGCGCGTAATCTGCGTAGTCACTTTTTACGCCAAGCGTTGGCGAAACTCCTCCACAGAAATATATATCCAGATCATATATTCAACCTTGGACACAGTCACGGATCCACAGCGATGAGTTAGGAGGGGTGGCTAATTGTGTAAGATTGTAGGACTGTCCTATATTTTACGGGACAGGCCAAGTTTTACCATATTATCCGGATTTTGGTAGGGGTGATTACTCCCTCCCCCCTTTATTTCTCGATCCAATGCTGTCTTAGATTAGTTACTTCTGAGATACAAAGTTTCATTCAATGTTTTTTTTTTTTTTTCCATCGGTAGATTCAACATTGTGTAAAATATACGTATAAGGGGGGCACCAAAATCATTTAAGTGCTTAGGGCCTTCAAACATCTTAATCCAGCCCTGTTACTCACCCTCCCACCGCTACTTGTGACAATACTATTTGGGAAGGCGGCGAATAACACTGTAAATACGAAGGTTTGATAATAATATGCTTTATTTCAACAGCAGTCTGTGTGGAGAAAACACAAACAAATAAAAATAATACAAGATATACGGAAGACTGGATGTTGTGAAGATATTTATTACCTGAGATGTTAATTTTTTAAGGAAGGAAAAAACTCATCTCTGCCTCTACCGGGAGTCGAACCCGGGTCCCTCGATTGCCGGACGAGTGCTCTGAAGGAAAATCTCTATCTCCTCTGTAGCTTAGTGGACAGAGCACTCGTCCGGCAATCGAGGGACCCGGGTTCGACTCCCGGTAGAGGCAGAGATGAGTTTTTTCCTTCCTTAAAAAATTAACATCTCAGGTAATAAATATCTTCACAACATCCAGTCTTCCGTATATCTTGTATTAACAAGTGGAGAGCGACATTCTTGTCATAAATAAAAATAAACAATATGCTTTAATAATTACATATTATTCACGATAGAAGTGACACATGACACTTCCATACGTTTACAAAACGTGAATTTAAAAAAAAAAAGTTTTTCTCAAAATTTGCCGCCCTGGGCTATATGCTTTAGCTTAGCTTATATACTTACTATAGCCCGCTTAGCCCCCCCCCCCCTCCCCGTAAATACACAACTGGCTATCGTTGTGGCTTAAACTAGGTAAGTTGGTTCTTTGAAATCATCAGGTACTTTTCGACTAAATTTCAAGAATACAACTTCAAGAATTTACATAATAACACTCACATTAAGGAAACAGACATTTTCTGGATAATATTATGCTGAGGTGAACTGGGAAAGAAAAGTGATCTTGTCTTGGACATGAACTCAGGCCCCCCTCTTGCATAGGGGTCATTCAAGTGTTACGTCAGTATCGAGGGGGGTTTTGGATTTGCTGACTTTTGATGACGGGGGGGAGGGGTGGGGGTTTTGAAGGTTGCTTACGTCATCAACCACCCCTTTTTGAAGATATGAAATATTCTAAGAGCTGCTGACGAAATTTTGCTGACAAGGAGGGGAGGGGGGGGGGTGGGTCAAAAATAGGCTGAAAATCTGCTTACGTAATACTTGAATGGCCCCATACCGGGCAAACATGTTTTTTTTTTTCAAACCGAGCACAACTCATGTCTATCGCCATAGGCAATTCCCTACCTAGTGAGTTGGGCCGGAAGTGTAAGTGTGTATACCTAACAGTCTGAGTGCGTATCTAGAGTTGTGTATGATTTTTCAGTGCTGCCATCTATATCTCAGAAGTGAAGTGAGTGATGTGTAGTGACTGAATATTTGTATTGTTTGTAGGACTGTTGCTCTCTGTTGCTTTAGATATAGACTTTAATGTAGATATAGACTATAATAGAGACTTTTTAACGGGGAGATCGGCTCGCATTTGCGTCTCGAAGTTGGGAACCACAGAAAACCAACTTCAACCGACCACCACTGTGGCGACGGTGAGGCTCGAACCCGGGCGCGATGCGAGTCCGTCACTATGACCACTGGGCAAACATGCTACCATCTACACCACTAGAAACATGACCCTGTCTTCTCACTGTCCACTCACTGTGGCGTGTGCAAGAAGGCCTGGGTTCAGGTAATGGCGGAGACAAGATGTGTCTTTTCTTTCTGAGTTTACCTCAGCATAATACCCAGAAAATATATTTTCCTTGATATATTATCTTGGGCTGAGAAAAATCCATTCATCTCTCTTTCTCTATATAAACACTCACATTCTTCATTAAAATCGGAAGAGAAGTTGATACCGATTTTATGACCGCTCTAAAACATTGCACGAATGAGTTTATATGAGGTTACAATTTACATCATATTGTACCTACTGGGATTGAAATGAATTATTCAGCGAAAACATAAAAGGTCGAATGGATCGCGAACTTTAAAATCGTATACCAAAGTTATTTTTGCCCATGAGGTTTTTTGGATGAATATATAGTGGGGCTTGTATTACATCTGCCATTTTCAACTGGCATCGCTTGTCAAAATGCGTGTAATAACGCACTCGGAGTGTTGGCAGTTGGGCACTTCAAATACTGAAATGTGGGCAGCCGACTGCTGCAGATTTGTATTAAAAAAAAATCCGATAATTACATGAAACGACAGGACTCTGCCGCCAGACTTATCACGATGAGATCTTTCTAGTCTCACACTCTGTAGCAATATTTTGTGTTGATTACATGGGCGGAGATACGGAGGGCGTGGGGGGGGGGCATTCCCCCCCAGCGTCAAAGGTGGAGTCGACTGATCTAATGTATATATGTATATATGAGCTGACATCATCATCATCATCGTGCCCCCCCCCCCAGACTTCCAAGTCAATCTCCGCCTATGGCTGATTATCTTTTATTTTAACTATCATAAGTATAATGCCAGCAGTGTCATCATCATCATCATCATCGTCGTGCCTCCCCCCCAGCAATAATGACCTTGCCCCCCCCCAGACGTCCAAGTCAATTTCCGCCTATGGTTGATTATCTTTTATTTTATCTTTATCATAAGTATAATGTCAGCAGTGACGTATTCACAGAGGGATTTCGCGGGCAGGACTGTGTTAAGTGCGGAAAATTTTAGGAATGAGTGGTGGCGAAATTTGTACAGCTTATAGGTAGTAAAACATTAATCTGAATTTGTCTCGATTGTAAGCACAAATCGGGGAGTGACGTTAAGGATTTTTTAAGCATTTGATTGAACAAATGTGTGTGCAATCACTAGAGTGACCGAAAGCGTTGAAATCATAGGGCTGCCCAAAAGTGTGACCTATAGCGTGTGTAAACATGTGAATGACCAAGAGCATGACATAGAGAGAGAGAAGGACGGGGTCAGTGGAAGGACCTAGAGCAGTGATTCTCAACCTTTGGAAGCCCGCGGCCCGGTTGATTTCTTTTATGTGAGTGGAAGGCCCGGCCATACGCACGCCTAATGGGGGTGTAAATGGGTAAAAAATGAATCGGTGAGCTATTCACGGCCCGGTTTGACTGATGTCAGGGCCCAGTACCGGGCCGCTACCCGGCGGTTAAGAAACACTGACCTAGAGTGTTTGAACATGGAAGTGAGCAAAAGAGGGAGAGACAAAAAGAGTGACCTATATTATGTGAAAGCATGTGAATGACCGAATGAAAGTGTCCGAAAATGACTGAATGAGAATTATAGTGATGTAGAGAGTGTGCGAGAATGAGAGAGACCAAAAAGAGTGACCTAGAGAGCTTGTAAGAATAGGGATGATCAAAAGAGTGACCTAGACAACATATGAGCGAACCAGAGCGTATGCAAGCAGTATGTGACCAAAACATTGTAAACCCATGTAAATGAGAAAAATAGTAAGCTGGATATCTTCGGACCATGTTAATGAGTGACCCAGAGAGTAATCTAGGGCTTGTGAGAGCAAGTGAGTGCCGAAAACTGAGCGTGCAATTATGTGAATGACCAAAATTAGAACTTAGAGAGTTATGAGTGACCAGCAATATATGCAAGCATATGAGTGATCAAAAGAGTTCGCAAGCATGTGAGTGACTGAAAGAGTATGTGTGTGTGTGTGCAAACATGTGAGTGATTATAGAGTGACATAGTGACACAAGCGTATTTATAAGGGTGGCAGGCCAAGCGGGTTGTAGCACAGGGAGGTGAATTGGAAGAATGGGTGGCCACAAAAATTAGACTACAATGGGAGAAGGGCAGCAAAATATATATACAGTATATACATAATCTTCTAGCCATACAAATCTTCAGGCCATTAAAATGACCGGAAGGAAAGGTCCCAAATGTTTTATATAACGCGCATCTTATGTTTTCATTTTTGCATAACGACTTCCGATGTGATATCTCGCACATTCACCCAACCACTCGCTCGATCGCTCACTCACTCACTCACTATTTCCCTCGTTCACTAATTCACTCACTTGTTCACTCACCCGCTCACGGACTCAGTTGCTGGCTCGCCCACTCATTCGCCCACTCATTCGCATACACACTCGCCCACTCATTCGAACCAAGTCGCCCGGTTACACGCTCACTTTCCCACTCGCTAGCTCGCTCACTCTCACACTCACTCACTATTTCACTCGATCACGGACTCAGTAGCTCGCTCAAACACTCCCTCAGCTACTCTCTCACGGACTCAGTAGCTCGCTGACACACTCACTCGCTCATGGACTCCATAACTTGCTCGATCACTCCCTCACTCGTCCACTCGCCTACTCACTCACCTGCTCACGGACTCAGTAGCTCACTCGCCCACTCATTCGCCCACCCACTCGCCCGTTAACACACCCACTCACTCGCCCGTTAACACACTCGCACCCTCACTCACTCACTCGCCCGTTAACTCACCACCCTCACTCACTCACTCGCCCGTTAACTCACTCGCACCCTCACTCACTCACTCGCCCGTTAACTCACTCGCACCCTCACTCACTCACTCACGGACTCAGTAGCTCGCTCACTCGCTCATGGACTCGGTAGATTCGTGATGAACTGTTGTCAGTGAATTGTTGTCGGTGAATTTTCCGTAAACCATTTGGCTCGGGGCAGTGCTCCGGTTGCCCAGACTAGTTACGGCGCAGGGTCTCATAAATGTCCGATACTAAATGAAACTTCTTTACAGCTATTGAACCCGGGTTTTAATTTTCGTCAATAGATAGCAGCAGCGGCATTTTGATTTTATTTAATTACTGAGGGGCTCGGCCACCCCTTTCTTCATTTTCTCTTCACAACATATGGGGTCATTCAGTAAATAAATCGACTTTTGACCAATGCCTACAACATAGTAAAAGCCCAATACACTTCTCTCAGCTTATGATAATGTCTTAGGATATAAAGACTCGCTAGGTGTCACTGCAAACAGTTAGTTGTTATAACAAATATAAGTCAACAAAACAAATCGACTTTCTACCAATGTCTAAAATGTAGTGAACTCAATACACTTCTCTCAGCTAATGGAGACGTCGTAGCATATAAAAACTCACTAGAGGACACTGCGAACAGTTTGTTGTCTGTAACAAATATAAGTAAACAAATCGACATTCTACCACTGCCTACAACATAGTAAAAGCCCAATACACTTCTCTCAGCTTATGATGCATTATTATATAAAGACTCGTTAGATGTCACTGCAAACAGTTAGTTGTCTGTAACAAATATAAGTCAACAAATCGATATTCTACCAATGCCTACAACATAGTAAAAGCCCAATACACTTCTCTCAGCTTATGATGCCTTACTATATAAAGACTCGTTAGATGTCACTGCAAACAGTTAGTTGTCTGTAACAAATATAAGTCAACAAATCGATATTCTACCAATGCCTACAACATAGTAAAAGCCCAATACACTTCTCTCAGCTTATGATGCCTTATTATATAAAGACTCGTTAGATGTCACTGCAAACAGTTAGTTGTCTGTAACAAATATAAGTCAACAAATCGATATTCTACCAATGCCTACAACATAGTAAAAGCCCAATACACTTCTCTCAGCTTATGATGCCTTACTATATAAAGACTCGTTAGATGTCACTGCAAACAGTTAGTTGTCTGTAACAAATATAAGTAAACGTATCTGACCTTCTACCAAAGTTTAAAATGTAGCAAGACCACTATTATTTCTATCATTGATCAGCATCATTTATGATCATGTCATAACACACGAAGACTCACTCGAAAAAATATAGGTGTCGCTACAAAATGCATGTGTCCGATGATGGTGCTTTGCTCTGGAGGGGGGGGGGGGGATATACTCAATGTGTATATCATTTCTAGTGTATTTTTAAAAAGTCGGAGGGAGGCAAATGACGGGCCGGGGTGCATTCCTTATTGTGATGCACTGCATATAGTAGTGCATTACTTATTGTGTATCGCCTATCCTTGTGTATAACGTATGTATATTGCCGTGCATCGAGTATTATGCTGTATTTATGATGGCAATGCAATATCGAAATCAGAGTAAGAAACTGGCAATTGAATGACTATTTTGTTGCACTGTAAATATTAATGAATTGCTCATTGTTATGCATTACGTATTTAAGTGCATCGCGTGCTGTATTGCTTATTCTAATGCGTTGCTTATTATGCTGCACTGCAATTGTGTGTGATGCATAGTGTATTGCAGATTGTGGTGCATCGCGTGCTGTATTGCTTATTATAATGCAGTGCATACTGTATATAGTGCTGTATCACTTATTGTAGTACATTGCTGATTGTGGTGCGTCGCGTATTGTTAAACATTACGCACTATTGTGGTGCGTTGCGTATTGTTAAACATTATGCACTATTGTGGTGCACTACGTATTGTGGTGTATTGCGTTTTGTGCTGTATAGCGTTTTGTGCTGTATAGCGTTTTGAGCTGTATTGTGTATTGTGGTGTATTGCGTATTGTGTTACATCGCTGATTGTGGTGTATTCCGTTTTGAGCTGTATTGCGTATTGTGGTACATCGCTGATTGTGGTGCATTGCGTATTGTGGTGCATTGTGTTTTGAGCTGTATTGCGTATTGTGGTACATCACTGAATGTGGTGCATTGCGTATTGTTGTGCATTACGTATTTTAGTACGTCGTGTGCCGTATTGCTTATTATAATGTCGTGCCTACTGCTTATTATGCTGTAATGTTTATTGTGGTGCACTGCAATACGGTGAATTGCTGATTGAATTGCATATTTTTATGCATCAATGCATTGCGGTGCACAAAATATGATGCATTACTGATTGTGGTGCATTGCTATTGTTATGCATCACGTATTGTAGTGCTTCGCGTGCTGTATTGCTCAATATAAATAATGCAGTGGTTATTGCTATTGTGCTGTATTGCTTATTGTAGTGCAATGCAAATACGCAACACATATACGCAATGCCTATGTGGTGCAATGCTGTTTTTAGTGCATCGCATGCTGTACTGCTTATTATAATGCAGTACTGCGTATTTTGATGTATTGCGTACTGCTATGCATAACGTATTGTAGGACATACGTGCTGTGTTGCTTAGTGTAATGCAGTGCTTACGGCGTATTGTGTATTATTGTGCTTTGCTTGATGCGATACATCGCGTATTGCGTATTGTGGTAAATTGCATATTATACTGTATTGCTTATTGTGGTGCACTGCAAATGGTGGTGCATTACTGATTGTAATGCATTGCGTATTGTAGTGCATCGCGTGCTGTATTGCTTATTTTAATGAGTGCTCATTGCATATTGGGGTGTATTGCTTATTGCGGCGTACTGCAAATAGTGGTGTCTTCCATATTGTATTGCATCGCGTGCTGTATTGCTTGTTGCAACACAATGCTTATTGCGTATTTTTTTTCTTTTGTTTTGTTTTTATTGTGGTGCACTGCATATAGTGGTGGATTGAGTATTGTGCTTTATTGCCGATAGTAGTGCTTTGCGTGTTGTGATACACCGCATATAGTGAATCGCTACTTAATTTGCTGTATTGCTGATATGGTGGTGCATTGCATATAGTGGTGCATTACTTATTGTGCTGTATTGCCTATCGTGGTGTATCACGTATGTATTGTGGTGCATTGAGTATTCTGTTGTATTTATGATGGCAGTGCATTGCTTATCGAAATCAGAATGGGAAACTAGCAATGAATAACTATTTCGCAAGCATTTGCAGTGCCTGAGGAATATTTTGCTTTATAATTAAAGAATATGTGACGAGTAGTTAGCTCCATTGGAGGGGTTGGACGGCGTAGGCGCCGGGGGGGGGGCTTTGCCCCCCTAGTATATATATATAAATTTTAGTTTTTATAATATTATTCATCTTTCTTTTTTTACTGTGGATTGATTTTCTTCATTTCTAACAGAAACGTGTTTTGATATTTGTTCTTCTTGATAGATGGCAGCACCTCAAGTTATTTTCAAGTTTTTATTGACGAAATCAAGTTAGATCGAAAAAAAACCCCACTAAACAGTATACTATCGCTCCCCCCCCCCTCCCGTATTCGCGGGGTTTTTTTTTTGTTTTGAGTTGTGCGTGCATCGATCGAAGGAGGGGGAGGATGTTCCGATTTGCTGACTTTTGATGACAACGGGGGGGGGGGGGTTGGATGATGCTTACGTCATCAACCACCGTTTATGAAGATATGAAATATTCTTAATGGCATCTTACTCGGTGAGCCAAAAAACGAGAAAAACCTTTCGATAGTTTGTGGGCCCTTGAACTCACATTCTTCCTACTGATAAAAGTCCTAGGAGTATGTCCTACATGTCCTAAGAATGTGTCCTCCTCTATAGGACCACTTTAGTGATCTCACAAATGTCCCACAGATGCTCCAGGTGACCTGAAAATGAGTCCAAGCCGCTCAAGTGTTCTGGAACTATGTAACCAATCACTCAAGTGATCCGTAATTATGCGGCAGATCACTTAAGTATTCTGGGAATGGGCCGCGGGTAACTTTAATGATGTAGAACTGCACTGGGTGCAGCTAAAGTGCTCTAAAACTGTGCCGCATGTCACTCAAGGGAGCTCTAAATGTGCCACGGATCGCTTAACATCGTCATTCACGTGTTTTGTTAACACAATTTGAGTTGTGCTTGTTTAGGATGGCTCATTCTTCTAGTGCTACTGATAATGCTCTGAAAAGGTAAATAAAAGTGAAAACTTGACAAGAAAAATTGGATATATTGACTATGCTTGGCGAAAGTAAGTCAATTGCTGCTGCTGTGGCCCGCCATTACGGAATCAACGAATCTACGGTGAGATATATCAAGAAAAAGGAATCTCTGAAATTCGATCACAGCTGCGGCTGTAGCTGCAACCTGTGGCAACGAAAACTTGCATCGCCTACGGAATCCATGTGTTTTTCGTACAAAAAATGCAGGGCTTTTTTTTGTAGGTACAAGACTGGTACAAAAAAGTTATTCCAATTGATTGTGATATTATAATGGGAAAAGAGGCTAAAAGATTTTACTCTTTTGTAAAGGGAAGGGCTGGTGAGAGAAACATCTATTTCATCAGAATTTTATGCAAGTAAAGGTTTGTTTCATTGGTTTAAGAAATGATTCGGATTACGCAATGGAAAAATCACTGGCGATCAAATCGCTGCCGACAAGGAGGTAGCTAGAAAATTTCCGAAGACTCTGTAGAAAATTATTGAAGAGAAGGGTTTTGCATCTCAAGCATGTCAGTTTAACGCTGAAAAAACTGCACTATTTTGGAAGAAAATACTGCAAAGAACATTTATCACCCAAGAAGAAAAGCGAGCCCCCTTGTTTTAAGGCAAGTTAAGGTGGACTTACTATGTTGTTTTGTGCAAATGTGTATGGGTACATGATACAGCCCACCGTCATTTTCAAATCTACGAATCCGCGAGTATAAGGATAAGTCAAAGCACCCACAAAGTATTTTGGATGAACAATAGAAAAGCTTGGACTACGAAAACACTTTTCCTGGATTGGTTTAAACGGTGCTTCGTTCCAAAAATCAGGAGGCACCTTGAGAGTAAAGACATGCCATTCAAAGATCTTTTGATACTGGATAACATAACCCCTGGACACCCAGATGTCAATGAGTTAAAGCTGATGGTGTAGAAGTCCTTTATATGCCCCCCTAATACAACATCTATCATTCAGCCCTTTGATCTGGAGTAATGCGAGCATTCAAGGCTTAATATACATGCCACATAATGAAGATGATTGCGCGCGCGATAGAAGAAGATGTAAACGCCGAAAATGTCTTGAAGATATGGAAGAATTACACTAACGCTAATGCCATTACTGTCATCACTAGAATTGTGGCAGCTCTTAAGAGAGAAACAGTCAACTCGGGTTGGATTACAATGGTTGTGTCCAGGACAAAATTACGGAGTGAACTGAAGAGATTATAAAAGACATTGCCATGTTACAAAACAGGTAGTTCGAGAAGAGTTCAATGATATGTATATAGAAGAAGTCGAACAGTTAATTAAAAGCAGTTCAGAGGCATTGACCGAGGAAGAATTAATGCAGCTGAAACTGCTCCTGAAACTAAAGCGGTACCAGATTGAAGAAGATCAAGATAAAGATGTGGAAGACCAGTTCACCATGAGTAACATAGCGGAAGGCATAGGCGTAAACTTCTATAGGGCCCATGGGCCTGAGCCCCCCCAACATTTTTGAAGACGCGGCTCAGCCCCCCCAAAAATTCGTATGAATATGGCTTATTCATTTTGCAATGATGAAAATTTTTTTTTAACCAAAAGTTGTCCAAATTATGAATTAGTTAATGGAAACAATCTGCACAAAATTTTAGTTCTTTTAAAAAATCTGGATGGTCTTTGGCTTTCTTGTTCCATGACAATACGTTTATCTCATTTCTTCCCTGCCGTTCAATCCCCAATTGCACCCTCCATCGGTTCCAATCCTTACTGCCAGAAGGCACGGCTGAGAGGAAGATTCTTTGAGGTGTTGAGGGGGCTCTTTCTTCTTTGCCTGTGACAAAAACTGAGTGTCTCTCGATGGAGTGTCTCTTCTTTTGTTCACTGCGACCGGAGGACGGCCATGGCGCCGACATGAAAATAAGCCCAAAGATGCATGGTGGGGGGAGGGGGAAGGTTGAAAATTGGGAAGCAATGATATTGAAACCGAAATAAATTACACTCTATAAAGAATAGGTGCCAGAACCTAGAGGCTGAGGTCATTTGAGCCCCCCCCCCCCGCAATAAATTTTGTAGTATAGAAATTTTAAATATCTTGCGGCATCACAGTCGATCTCAAGGAGGCATTTCGATGCTTTCCCCCCTCCCCTTTCCAGACAATAAAATGATCTTCACTCCTAGCCCGTCCGTGGCATCTAGTGGCGTGTTTCCCGGGGGGGGGGGGCACTCAGCGAGCTATAAGCACGGCCATGGACTCCCACATACTGGAGAAGGGCTTCTAGCCTGGGATCTTTGGCGGACTTTTTATTCCATGTATTTTTTTTTTTTCATGATAAAGGGGCCGCACCTTCTGCAGCTGACAAAGAGCATTTCAATAGGGTTCAGTTTCGGCTGCTTCAATGAAGGTTTACTGAATACAATCACCATTTCCTAATTAGAAGGACGGGGAGTGTATAGCGTGTCGCTTATGTGGGGAATATGTCACCTGGAGGCATCCGTCCATATGGGGACCCCCCTTCTGATCCTGAAAACTACATTCTTCTTGACGCAGCCGGTCAAGGCTTTAAAAGCTTTTGTGCTTAATGGATGGCCATCCGTGAAGGACGCCGACATAGATGATCCTAATTGGAATATAAAGAAATTACGGTGGTGAAGAAAAATCTAGACGAGGTTTGTGATTCTGCAAAATAAGAATAGCTGTGTTTGGAGCCACTTGAAGTAAACTCCTTGTTTTTCCCCTGAAAAAAAAACCCCACAAATGTTGAGATAGACAGTTCCACAGTATTTTATGGTTTGTGTGGACCACATTCGGTTGTGCACGTACAGTATAACCTTCTGATAGTAAAACATGTTGTATTACAAGAAAACGGAAAAGTTCCTCGTGATTCCGCACAGTTTCCTGACGGAAAAAGTAAGCAATATTAAATATAGCTACACATTTTTGATAAATTCATGCATTTTAAACATTTTCTTTAATGATAATTTATTCAGAATCTTCAAAAACAATCTAGATTTTGCAGCCCTCTAATACTTATAATCAATAAAGCGTAGTATAAAATATTTTTTTTCTGTTAGACATATCAATAAATTAATAAAACTTACCATGTTTTATTTTTTTCAATCATATTTAAAATTTATTTAAGAAAAATTTAAACTCCATTTGGCTTGCATACTTGTAAAAGTGACAATATTTGAATCGAGTTTTTAATAAGAAATTTATGCAACTAAAAAAATTATTATTTTTCTAATTTAAAACCTGATATATGACTCAATATATGAGAGTAAAATAAATCTTAAATAAGTGACATGTAATTTGATTTTGGGGGAAATATACACTGTATCATAAAATATAAATAAATACAGGGCTCGACAAAAATCATTAAAAAATCTAGGCACCAGCCAAATTTTGTAAGAGCCAAGCATGGTTTTTTCACGAGAGAAGTATCTTAAATAATCTTTTTTCAACCTTTCTGGGAATTGATGACCCCTTCCCAGGGCCGCAACTAGATACTTTGTCATCTGAGGCAATTCGGAATTTTGGCGTCCCTTGCATGTAGAAGAAGCAGTTAAAGGGTGAATTCGACTCACATTCTGGTCCAGCGTCCGGAGCACCAGACCTACCTGCTTTCTCTAGTTGTGGCTCTGCTCCTTTCCATGTTGGAAGACAATTATGAAATCAGAAAATTTTGAGCCATCACTAGATTCTGATTTAGCAATCACATATACAAAATTTTAGGCGCGAATACAGATTTTCCAGTCACCATGGTGACCTGGCACTTGGGGTTTGTCCAACCCTGGAATAAATAAAGATGCATATACTGTTCTGAATATATTTTTTGTATATAGTCATTTTCATGACCCCGCCCACGGGATTTCGGGATTCATGAGATCTGGGGGAATCCTGGGAGGATATACTCAGATTTGCGGCATGACTAGATCTGAATAAATTGCCTATGGCGATAGACCGGAGTTGTGCTCGTTTCAATGAGAGAGAGAGAATGAAAGTATATTTTTACTTGGACCGTGATCAAACTAGAATGGGGCTCAAGGGCAAAGGCTACGCCCCCAACAATCAAATAAATTTTTGTTAATTAAATGCTTTTGGAAAATTGGCACCAACTCAAAAATTCTCTGGAAGAAATTCCGTGTCCCCCCCCCCCCAATAGATTGGTTTTCTTGGGTACGCTCATGCTCAGGGGTAGTCCCATTTCAAGGGCGTAGCGAAGAGGAAGACTTGGGGGTCTGGTCCCCTCGTCCGAAATGTGAGAAAATGACCGAAAAAAGGGGAAAAGATGACCAAATCTATTGTTCTGTCACTTTGGTCCCCCCTGCCGAACGAAATTTCTGGCTACGCCCTTGTCCCATTCACTTTGGTGACAATACATTAAATGATTGTTATATAGTCGAATATCCTGTTATAACGAACTCCAAGAAACCGGAGAAAACACTTCGTTATAAAGAAATTTCAGATTGTTTGCATTGTTCCTATGTATACTTATTAGAGGGATTAGAAAACCATTCGTTTAAACGATATTTTCGCTGTAACGGTATTCGTTAAAACGGGATTCGCCTGTAATTAGAGCCCGAATTTTCCACTTAAAAAAAATGGCTAAATATGAACTAAAACTGAGAAAATATGTGCTAAAGAACAAATAACCAAGCAAAAAACGCAAATGCTTTTTTAAATGCATCTTTTCTATTTATCTCGATGCATATTCATTTGCAAAAACATTCTCATGCAAATGATTTCTACATTTATTTTATTTAGGAATTTCTAGTTATTAGTACTGTAGCTGCTCACTAATAGAAAGAAAAAGTTGCTCGAAAAAGAAGCAAACTACACGTGCACACAAGTAACAAAACATGAATAATGTCAAAAATAGGCGGATTTTTCTCCTGAGATTTTACTTCTTTTTACTTGAAAAAAAAGAAATGACAAGCAAATAAAGCACCCGGGATTCGGGTATGGTCCATTGTAGCTAGAAGGTCCTTGGAGTTGAGCAACCAAACTATTTGAAAATGTCGAATTTCCGATTCGATAGACGATTTTCCTGATCCATAAATCCATGGAAGTGAGCATGAATGTAATAAGTTCTGACTTTTAATTGTTCAGTTGGTCATCTAAACCGCTTTGATGATACGAAATTCTATGGAAAACGTCTTATACTCTTAGAGAATCAACTGATTTGAGATCAAAAATCAATTTCACATGACTAGAGTTCCGTCAATCGTTAATACGACGTATTAGAACGAAATGATCTCAAAGACGTCCCAATGCAGATAAAGCAGCAATTTTCAATAATTTTATGTCCTTACAGAGCGAAACGTGAAAATTCGTTTATAATGAGAACTACGTTACAGCGAGAACTTTTCTTGTGGTTGTGAGCTGTTGTTATAACGAACTTTTATTGTATTATGAGCAATATTAATTTGAAAAATTACAAAAATTTAATTAATCTTCCGCACAACTTGAAAATTTGCACTTATTCTGAAAATTCTTCAATTGCATACATTTATATACACATTAATGCTAAAAAGAGGTTAACTTATATAAATGCAACAAACAGGACTAATCATAACAAATTTATAAATAGTGCAAAAAAAAAAAATGAATAAATCAAAATTAAAAAGGTCAATTTCCCGTGACCTTTCATTAAATTAAGTTGTATAATAACCAAGAATGGCCACTGAAGCTGTGCTTTCCAAAGTGTGAAATATCGACCCCTGGGGGAAGGGGTCGATGCAATTGTCCAAAGGGTCGATAGAAGCTATGGGTTTAGTATAGGATCCTATGGGTGGGCTTGAGTTGGATTTTTTTTAAAGAAGAGCTATGGAACACAAAAAGTTTGGGAAACTTTTCACTGAAGCAGCGGTTCTCAACCGGTGCTCCGTGTACACTTCCCGGGGGCTCCGCACCCACTCGAAGAAAATAAATCAGTAAATTCGATAAATGAATATAAGGAGAGCGTACGGGGCTCCACCATAGAAATTTTACGCCGAATAGAGGCGGCCACTGATGCATATTTGTGTTTGAGTACAGGTGATCATTTGTGGAGATTTTACTGTATTTAGGAAAATGTAATGGAACCCTTTGTATATATCTCCCTATTACGTTTCTGACCTTACTTATTTGTACGAGGTTTTGCTTCAGTTGCTATACATTTCTATACATTATCCCTGTATACAGGGCCTAATTTCTTCATGGGCAAATGAAGCCTTTATAACTTTGAGCCCCCGAAATTCAAACAACATACATTCACTGACCAATTAATATCTTTGACTCTTGTCGCAAGAGCCTCCTAATTCCTGCTTTACCCAGGGCCCTGCCTGTATACACTTCAATTAATCGACGTTTTCACTTCGATTCGAACTCCCACGTCTTTGGAAAACACCTTTTCTATCAATCGAATCACATAATTTTTCAATTGGTGAAAACGTGTCACTGAAATACAGTGTTTTACGGTTTTCAAAAACCCATCATGAAGAAACGTTGTAAGCGGAAAAACTAAGCGGGATCGACTGTAGTTTCTCATGCATATTTTTTACTGAAAAAGTAATAAAATTTAAAATGATTGACTGGTTCAATCAGGGCTGCAACTAGATGCTTGGTTACCCGGGGCAAGCGCGCATTTTGACGCCCCCCCCCTTGTAATGTTGAAGGAGAGGTTTTAGAATGAAATTTGCACCCCATCCGGTCTAGCGCCCGGGGCACGAGACCCGCCTGCTCCTCCCTAGTTGTGGCCCTGTGTTCAATGGCTTTTGACAGGTACTGAAATAATTATTGAACGGGCTACGGTATGCTGATAGCCAGGGCTGTAACTGGGATTTTTGTCGCCCCCACATTCGATAATTTTGTAACGGTGTTCACTGTCAAGTAAAGGACGTTTTACATAACGTTTAAATAACACTTTTTTTTCTGTTAAATCTTGAAATGAATACCGTAAAATTGCTTGAGACTTTAGCAACAGTAATGTTATGATAGTATTATAAGTATATTTCTTCTCAAGCATAAGATTTTGAATCAAAACGACAGATTTTCCACAAAATTTTTTTTCGGAAACGTCTGTAAAAAAAAGGTGGGGGGGGGGTAATTTTCGGAAAAAGTTCGTTTTTCAGTACTGCTTTCGCATTTATACGACGCGTCGTATAAACGAGGTTCCATTAGAGCCTGAGCCCCCCCAACATTTTCAATAAGTTTACGCCTATGGCGGAAGGGGGCTTCGCAAGTTCAAATCATGATATAGATCCCTCTATGGTACGTTCTTCACATGTAGAAAAATAAGTAGAGGAAGCCATTCCAACATACTTGATGATATGAAGAAAAAGAAACGGCAAACGCAGAAATCACAATGTTCTTTCAGGAAACATCGCCAACAAAATCGTTGCACCCTCTTTTACATTCCCTAATACTTTAGCGTCACCCTGCTCTTCTCATGATGTTCAATAAACGAGATAAACGAAAAAAAAAAACCCTATGGTTTCGGTTATTTGCGGATTTCCCGGAACGTAACCCACGCGAATACGGGGGGGGGGGGGGGCGACTGTATTATCAATTTATCAATTTCGAGAAATCTAGCCTTTATTTCGCAATGTAAATGCTTTGATCGATGAATTTATTATTAGCGATTAGAATATGCATGGGCTGCCAAACATCACAGCCTAATCAAGATTTTTCACAGGCTTCATGATTAGTGAACATGATTAGTGAACTTGTAGCTTTAAAGTAAAAAAAAACACACACACACACATTTGGGATTCATTGCGAGGCCCCGAATACAGCTCTGTTAGCACCATCTCCTTTTACATGGGGGTTTGTGTTGATGATTTCAGTTCAAATTCTTCAGCCATCGCGAGTATATGATTCGACCGAAACTGATTCGGAACAAGAATGTTTTAACCCTTTTCCCGGCAGAAATTACTACAACCCGAGTAGAGTTCCTTCCGATATTTAGAAGGTACCATGTAAGGAGGGGGGGATAGGAGAATGCGTTCCCCTTTGAGAAATTAGCTTCACAAATGAAAGGCTTTGAAGGAGGCAAGATACGTCGCCTACGCTCCTCAGAGGGTAAAATGAACGATGAATTCTACTGTGAGTACACAGTAATCAGTCAATATCTGAAATCAATTGGGGAGTGTAAGAGGGATACGTTTCCATCCGCTTCCTATGCCGATTCTCGTAGAATCCTATGCTTCGATTCACTGCGAATGATGCGATTGTTCGGATCCTAAGTTAAAGCAGTCTTAAAATTATTTCAACGATGTTCAAAGTTCACATAGACATGATAGCCGTTGTGTAGGGCAAATATATATACAGGGTAGCGAGGAAAGTCCCTTTGGTCGCATTTTACTGGCGAACCGATGGTCCGTGTGAGAGAGGTATACTTCCAAATAGGAAAAATTATCCAAATAACGTGTAGAATTCAGATACGTCACATTCATGTTGCAATGGGTTGTACAGTTATTAGAATAAAAAATAAAAAGCTTTTTACGTGAACACTCTGTCCTCAAAAACCCAATTAGGGAGTTGTTTGCCCTGTCTCTCTTGAGACAGACGAACAAACAAATTTCCACGGTTTATACCATAAAGTACATCTTTTGGCTACAATCAGTGATATCTCGTATTTAGGATCGCGATTCCCCGAACTTTCCTTGATGAGGTATGGTAAAACTTCTAATATTAGGGGTGTGTGGTAGTTGCGGTCGCACTGGGCCCTGCAGTTTGAGGAGCCCTGCACTTATACAAATACAAATGTGCCCAACGAGGTGGCTGAGGAAAAGATGCCCATAACAAATACTTATGGTAATAGAAGTGAAAAAATATATACAAATCAAAAACACGTTTTTTTTTCGTAGTAGCCTAAACAAGGTTCCTGATTTTCAAACTGATTTGATTCTGGAATCTTCATCAATTCTGGGATTTTCATCAATTCTAGATTTTCATCAATTCTGGGATTTTCATCAATTCTGGGATTTTCATCAATTCTAGATTTTCATCAATTCTGGGATTTTCATCAATTCTAGATTTTCATCAATTCCAGATTTTCACCAATTCTAGATTTTCATCAATTCCAGATTTTCACCAATTCTAGATTTTCATCAATTCCAGATTTTCACCAATTCTAGATTTTCATCAATTCCAGATTTTCACCAATTCTAGATTTTCATCAATTCTGGGATTTTTTTCCCATCAACTCTGGATTTTCATCAATTCTGGGATTTTTTTCCCATCAACTCTGGATTTTCATCAATTCTGGGATTTTCATCAATTCTAGATTTTCATCAATTCCAGATTTTCACCAATTCTAGATTTTCATCAATTCTGCGATTTTTTTTCTTATTAATTCCGGATTTTCATCAGTTCTGAAAATTTTTCCTCTCATAAATTCTGGGAAGTTTTTCCCTCTCATTAATTCTGAAATCTCATCAATTTTGAGATTTTTTCCTTTCGTTAATATTCTAAGATTTTTTCTCATTAATTCTGAATTTTCATTGGTGAGTAGATATTTCCCACCATTCCAGTCAATTCCGTGATAATTCACGAATCTTTGGAGATTCCCGATTTCCCTCCCATCACAAAATATATAAAATCAGGGGCTAAGACCGGAACCCCCAGAAACTATTTCGCACCGGTCCCCGCGTCGGATAAAGGTGGCCCTTCGCCAAATCGTCTCTCAAAAACGTCTCTCTTTCACAATATATTTATAAATTTTTTCAATGAACATGCGAGACATTTTCGACATTTCCATGAGATAAAAAAAAAAAAAAATGCTTTTCATGTCAAAGAGAACACAAGAAATGCTTCTGATGGCAGACATTCCGAGCGATGAATCTACGTACACGGAATCATCTCGTTATCATTTCTAAAAACAGGGAAGTATTATGAAATAAAAGAAGAAAAGAGGATCGTCCTTGAAGTTGAAAGTTTCGTGAGTTTCATTATTCATGAAACAAACACAAGAGACCCTAAAAATGGGTGATACGCGTCGTTGAATGCGGAGTTTTTTGTGTTGTTCACTGAATACATTATAATACATATTTTCTTTAGTTGAAGAGGAAGCCATCGATTTTTTTTCTTGTTTGTTTTGTGTCTCGTTCCCCCCTTATTTTTTGGCATGTGCGTGTATATATATATATATATATATATATATATTTTTTTTTTACATGTGTGAGAAAGAGAAACTTCGTACAGGAAATAACACGTTATCGTTATGATCGTACGCGTTTCAAACACACGGTTATCCCCGGGGCGTATGGTAATGAGTTCAAGTAAAATGGCTTCCATATCTTTGTGGTTTCCAAAAGGTGATGATGACATATGTTGAGGAGGTCTACGGCTTCAATCAATGATTCGTGCTGTTTATAGAAATTATAAAGAATGTATAAAATGAAATCGCGAAATTGTTGTGTCGAAACAGAATAAAAAAAAAAAAGCCAAAAAAATCAATTATTATTCAAAAATGGGTTCAAGAAATTGAAAAATTGAAAACTGAATTGGTGTAAAGCAGTGACTCCCAACGTGGGCGTTAACGTCCCCTTGGGGGCGATGGAAGGTTCCAGGGGGGTGGTAGAAGCTGCTGGTGTAGCATAGTATCCTATGGGTTAGATTGCGTTGGGGGCGATGGAAAGAAAAAATTTCTGAAGAAGGGGGCGATGGGCCATAAAAAAGGTTGGGAAACTATGGTGTAAAGATTGAAAAAAATGAATACAAAAAGGAAAAAAAGAGTGAATATATACGGGAATGAAAAAAGATCCATACTTTTATATGCTGCACCAGTGTGGCTCTACTCGAGCAATCAACACATGGTTAAATTAGAACAATATCAAAACAAAACAATAAGAGCTATGCTGGGAGCCAATTGGTTCATCAGGAATAGAAGTATAAGAAACGATATAGGAATGCCCACCATACACGCCTTTGCTCAAAAGCTGGCTAATAATCTCTTCCAAACTCTTGAAGAGTCAGAATACCAACATCTTAGGGAAATATCCACTTACCCAAAAGATCAGATATCAGCTTTTTCCAGACCCAAAAACTTTCTGGTTATGAAAAGACCGGAGGTACCGGGATTGTGAAAAGTGTATATAAGCAACTATATATAGTGTAAATAATTAGACCAACTGCAAAATATCAAATTTGTAGATAATATATATTTAATCAAATAATCATAATTAACTGCATTTAATAACATATAATCCCATTTATTAATATGATCTATAGTTGACGCTGAACATAAAAATGAGAGTAGGTAATATATGCATTATGATGAATGATTAATGTTAAAAGAATAGCATTAATTATAACTTAATGACGTCCTAACAGGCTGATGAAGTGACATTCTGTCACTGCCCTGTTGAGTGACACTTTCTGCTTTCTATTTCTCCTCCAGCCTACTTAAGCTTTCTTTTCCCCCTAGATTAATAACCCAATATGGGTAATATTAAACTCTAAGTAGTTTAAAAAATAAAACATATACAACCATGGCGAAAATAGCACTACTAGTCCAGGATGGCTAAGAAATGACTCAGGGGTATGCACTGATTGCCAATTTCAGTCGGAACCCACAGGCCACTATGTCATATTTAGGATTTAGGATTAGGAATTTACAGTGGGAGGCTATTCACACTACAACCCGTGTACCAACCTACACCTCCAGACAGACTGGAAAAAATACCAATGTTTACTTCAAGACATAGTTTCCCAACCTTTTTTGTCCCATCGCCCCCTTCTTCAGAAATTTTTTTCTCCCATCGCGCCCGCCCCCCCCCCCCCAACTCCAACGCAATCGATCCCATAGGATCCTATGTTACACCCGTAACTTCTACCGTCCCCCCCCCAGGGGGCGTTAACGCCTACGTTGGGAATCACTGCTCCAAGACATACCTATACTGATTCCACAGCAGGAACCAGAAGAAATGGATACCCAGTTTTGGAAAAGATCCCGAATGGCATACAGGCATGCATCGACGCAGCAACTTCCACGATACTTAGGAAGTCATAATCCACTAGCGCTTCCGTACTTCCTCAAAGAAAAGGCAAGAGAGAAGAATCGGGCGCGGTAGCCCAGGTCGATAAGGGGTGAGGTGATTCAAGTATTACGTCAGCATCGGGGGTGGGGGGAGGAAGGGGGATTTCGGATTTGCTGACTTTTGATGACGGGGGGGGGGGTTTGAAGGGTGCTTACGCCATCAACCACCCCTTTTTGAAGATATGAAATATTCTAAGCTGCTGACGAAATTTTGCTGACATGGGGGTCAGTGTTTTGCTGACTTTTGATGACAAGGGGGGAGGGGGGTCAAAAATGGCTGAAAATCTGCTTACGTAATACTTGAATTGGCCCTAATAAGATACTCGCCCAAAGTACCAAAGGATGTTTAGAGGTGTCGCGAGTTCGACTGTCAGAAAAAAAATAAATTGGGGAAAATTAAAGGAATAGAAAATAGATGGAAAAAATTGAAAGAACGAAATTTTTAAAAATGAAGAACAAAACGAAAAATTAAAAGAATGAGATGAAGAAATTAAAAAAGAAGAAAATTAAAATTATAAAATTTGTTTGAATTAAAGGAATAAAAAGACAAAAATTAGTAACGAAGAATAAAAAAATGAAAAATTGAATTAATAAAAAACAGATTTTTTGATAAAAATGGAAAAAAATTGAGTGAATAAAAAGTACAAAAAGAAAGAAATGAAAGTGATAAGGAATAAAAAAATTGAACTAAAATTAGGGTGAGAAAAAATATAAAATAAAAAGATAATATGAAAGGAATGAAAAAAGAGAAGTAATTTAATGAGTAAAAGAAGAAAAATTAAAAGCTGAAATAAGCAAATTCAAAAAGAAAAAATATAAATTGAAATATTAAAAATAAAATAATTTCACACAAAATGAAAACAAATTCCATAATATAAAATTGAAAAATTTAATGAGTTAGAAAGTGCAAAAGTATTAAAAAAAGGGGGAAATATTAGGATAGAAACTTTCAAATTATTAGAAAAAAAAAAATAGAAAAACGTGGAAATAATTAAAAAACAGAAAAAAACGACGAAAAACATTGAATGAATAAAAAAAAAAAGGATAAATCGATGAATTTTTAAACAAATTGTAAAATTCAGTAGAAAAATTTAAAACTAATTATGCACAGAGAAATGAAAAAAAAAATGCAGATTGAATGTATCAAGTGAGAATAAAATTATTAAATAAATGTAAAAAATACATAGAAAACGATTAGAAAGCAAATTTTAAAGAAAAGGTGAATAAAAACTTAATGAATTATGAGATAAAAATATATCATATCCGAGAAAAATGGAAAATGAAAAAAAAAAAAAATAAAACCAGAAAAAGAATGAAAAATGAATAAAATGTAAAAGGATAAAAAAAAAGGAGAAAAATTGATAAAATTGGAAGATTAAAAAAAAAAAGATATGTAAAAATGATGGGAAAGTTTCAAAACAAAAAAAATGGATAAAAATGATGGAAAAATATGCTAAATGAAAAAAAAAGAAAATATTTTCGAAAATGTATAAAAAAAACAAAGGTTTTAAAAATAGGTGAAAAAGATGAAAAAAAAGATATAAAATGAAAAAGGTCTGAAAAACAGAGAGAGAGAGAGAGAGAAAAAAGCTTATAATATGAGGAATATTTTTTCTCTAAAATCAAGGAATCAAAATAATATGTAATAAAACATACTCACAAAATTGATATGGTGAAATAAACTGAAAAATTGTATAAATTAAAAGTTAGATACTTAATACAAAATGCTATATGATATAGAACAAAAATATAATTAAATACATACTCCACACAAATATTTAAAACTTAAAACTTAGTTTCTAATTGCAAATTATAATTTCATTCATCAAAATAACAACAATAATTTGAACAAAGGAAAATAACAATATATTCATACGGAAAGCATAATATACATTCCAGAGGGCTCAGATGATTATATTTTCAAATAATCATGGATTATTATAAAGCATGAGCTGAAACAAAATTTAGAAATTTTTCCTGAACATTATAAGATTTATTTCTCAATTTATTTTTTTATGAATAAATACGTATAATGGAATTAATAATCACTTTCAAAATTTTGATTTCAAGAATCAAACTGAAAAAAAAAAAATCCAGATTCAACACGAGTCAAAATTGTGGAAAATTTATCTGTAAAAATATTTGGAAAATGCTTTGTGGATTCTATAAAGAAAGAAAAGCAATTACTTCAGTCTGTTTTAATAGTGCTCTTTGTATTGCTTGTTTGTGTGTGATTGCGAAGCTTGATGGTGACGGATGCCGCACGAGCGTGGCCATTTTCAAGAAGATTACGTTTTAGAGGCCACCATTCTCTGGAGGGGCCCCCGTCCATCCATCTATATCGCGTTGAAATGTACGATTCTCTTTTTACCTCTCGTCCCGCCCATTGTAGACATTTAATTGTGCTTAATGGTTCACTAAAGCACGCTTCCCACTGCTTCCAACAACAAAAGAAGAGAATATAGTGACTCATATATTATATATACGCCACCCACGCTTTAAGCTGATCGTTCGCGAGAGGATTATATGCTTTTCATACATACAGTGCACGCAATATGTACGCAGACCATTGCACGATATGTAATGTCGTTGCTTACGTAAAATAGAATGTCTTTTCCCGTGATTTTTAGTTGATTTGTATCGAAAAATATGCGAGGAAAAATTTATGTGCTATTCCATGCTAATTATTTAAATTTTTTTGGAAATTAATAAATCCGGAATAAATGCAGAACTGTTTCGAAATGGTGGTTTTTGCAGTATCGCGTTATTGCTTATATCTATTATTTTCCACTGCTTCAAACAAGAGTTATCCATTTCACCAATACCTGATGTTTGATAATTTTTGGGATTTTCGTAAATTTGAACTCTAATTGGGAGATGTAAAATTTGATTTAATATTCGTAATTATTTTATAATTCTGTTTGTTTGGTATTTACATGTTTCATTTTCATTTATTTTAGTTTTTATTAATTTTATTTCATTTATTTATTAATTTTATTTCATTTATTTATTAATTTTATTTCATTTATTTATTCATTTTATTTCATTTATTTATCAGAATTTTTTATTAATTTTATTTCATTTATTTATCAGAATTTTTTATTAATTCTATTTCATTTATTTATCAGAATATTTTATTCATTTATTTATTAGACTTTTTTATTCATTTATTTATCAGAATATTTTATTCATTTATTTATTAGACTTTTTTATTCATTTATTTATCAGAATATTTTATTCATTTATTTATTAGACTTTTTTATTCATTTATTTATCAGAATATTTTATTCATTTATTTATTAGACTTTTTTATTCATTTATTTATCAGAATTTTTTATTCATTTATTTTAGTTTTTATTCATTTATTTATTAGAATTTTTTAGCAATAACTGTTGATAAGAAATGGATGAAAATGAAATTCGCAATAAATTATCTGTTTCTGAGAATGCGTATTTGCGTATTTCAAAGATGCTTGCGTCAAAAAACACTCGAAAAGCTTACAGAACTCTTTTCTCGAATCAATCATAAATAAAATATGTAAAAATTGAAATAATACTTAAGGATTTATATTTCAAAAAATAAATTTCTTAACGGATCTCACTTTTGTTAATGTCTCACCCATAATCAGCATGGACTTGAAGTAGCATTAAAGTAAAATTAATTTAAAAGAAAATTAATTTATGATTATTAATTTATGATAAAATAATCTTTTTTTTCCCCCGAATAGGCAAACTGAAGATAAGTGCTCCAGTGAAGCCTTTCAATTGCATGATAATTGCGGGGTGAACCTCAAAATATATGTAACATAAATATATCCGACCGTGGAAACTTAGTAATAACTGAGTCATCGGATGACTGTTGCCAACGCCCTGAGAAAATGAAGCCAACACCCACTTGCCGTTCACGTGTTACACGTGGCATTGAGAAAAAGCCGGGGTTTAATACGCCGGACAGTACATATATGCTCGTAACATAATAGTATATATATATATATATAGTTAACTGATACCTTTCAAATATTTTGCTGGGATATAACGTAAATTATTGCAAAACAACAGCGCACGCGCGCGAGCGTTGTGTATACGGAAACCATAGAAAAAAAACCGAAATCCGGGAAACCTTGTAAATATTGAACCAGTTAATAATGTTAATAATAAAAAAAAAACCGCCAAGGGCAGATGTTGGCTGAAAACGTATGAGAAAAATAACCTTTAAATATATATATATATACATAGATCGATGACTGAACAGTACTATGAGGGTATATTTTAGCTTTGCCAGCTGCCTAACGCCAGTATATAAATTACATACCTCTCCACTCTTGATGAAGCAGGAAAGATAAATCAATGGACCCCCCAGAATGAGGGTAACATTCAGAACATTGAGGCGATTCTAGAATCGATTGCATTCAGAGTTTGACGAATGCTAAAAATAGAATATTCAATACGATTGAACTGATCGATTCGTTCTTAGTTTTATTTGGCTGATAAACTTAGTCTAAAATCGCCACGTTTTTTTTTTCGATTGAAACATGCATGTTTCGTGCTATTTTCAATATTCTCCGTTATAATTTATTGCTTTGTATTTGCTAAGTGATGATTGCGCATTTTTACTTTTTCCTTATGGAAGTATTGAAGTTAGCACCTTATAGCAATCTACGATGCCGTGTATCTGTCGGGGTTTCTGCTTGATATACTACAGGGTGGTGTCCTATAAATTCCTAAATAGTTTAAAAATTCATAAAAATTGAAGGAATTGGTGTATCTGAGTATGGTTTGCGAAAAGTTATTCTCGCAAAGAGGGATTTCCTTTTTGGTACAGAAAAATAATGGTTCAAATTTTTGATCGGTAGAGACCGCTGCACCAAAGTAAATCACTGAAAATATGCTTGTACATACAGGGTGTATGACTATAACCGCTCATTTCTGGACTTTTCTGTTACTGGTGCTTACATAAGATTTTCATTGGTAGAGAAACCGCTATTGGTGAAGTTCTTTTACCTCAGCCATGAAATATTTTCAAGTCGAAAGAGTAGCGAGACCCCCCTAATGTAGTAGCAAGGTTGAAGTTAATAAGTTAACCTAACATAACAAGGAATGTTAGTGGAGTGAAACTCTTCTTATAACGGGTACCTTTGTTTTACGGCCAAAAAATAATTTAATTTTATTTGAAACGTTCCAATAAGTATCCCCACTTTTTACGGTTACCCCGTTTTGCAGATGAATTTCTTTAAACCCTTCAGTGTCCGCGAATGAGAGGTTTTACTGTCACTGATTTTTTTTCCGATCTTTTCCTAGAATTTATTTTAGAATTTATGCACAGTTTTTATTTTTTTTGGACCAATGAAATTGATCTTATCACTAATTTTCAAATTGATCTTATCACTAATTTTCAAATTGATCTTATCACTAATTTTCAAATTGATCTTATCACTAATTTTCAAATTGATCTTATCACTAATTTTCAAATTGATCTTATCACTAATTTTCAAATTGCTCTTTCATTTATATGATTGTAATTTATACTTCTTTTGAATTTAGTGTGATATAGATTTTGAAAAGATGTTCAGGATCAGAAAATTTATAAAAATAGTATTCAATTTGTCTTTTATTCGTTTTCTTTCTACCTGACTTTAGTCAGACTACTAATTGAGGCTGTTCTGAAGAGAAAATAGTGATGGGAAAACAACATATTATCAAAATTTCAAACTACGGTCCACTCCGCTTTATGTGATCGCGTCGGGATCCGAGGCTTCTGATAACAATAACTGAATGATAACTATATCCGAAAAATGTCTCATTTGCAAGCACAGTGATCATACATTCAGTATGGTCGAACGGGACGAATGAAAACGGATATCCGCAAAACGGGACAACTCTGTTTTTCTTTTCCACAAAACTGGTTGCAAAATGTCGATTGTTTCATTTTTTTTTTTATTCCATTCTAAAAAGCAGGACCTTCACTTTCTTTCCTTCTAGCTAAAACCCTGTATTTTTTTTGTTATTCTGCCATTGTGAGGTGTCAGAACGAAACTGTCTAATATGTATCACAAATTACGATATTTTTTTTCTGATGTACACAATACGCGTTTCCCTTGATCCCTTGGTAAAGTCTCTTGGAAAAAGAAATTTGAATCTGGTCAATTGAAAGAAACTTTCAAAGAACTGAAGGAAAGGCCTTTTTTTTTTTTATCCGTCATACATTTGCCTTCACTATAGGAAGCCATTGCAAAAAAAGGCGTTCCACACGTACATGGATCGCAGCAAATACAGTACTACGGACTGATTTTTCAATATAATTTCAATTTCAATTTATTTTTTCGTACATGAAAATATTACAGTGTATTATAGAACATGTATGATTATTGATACAGGTGAGAACATTGAACAATATAACAGAAGAAAACTGAACATGTACAGTCGAACCACGAAGAAAAGGGCGAAGAAAAGATTACTACGTTAAGTCACGACCTCCTATATAACCTTGGTTATCTAGGTGGTCATGGTTAAGTACGGAAATGGTTGTCAACGGGGGAGGGGGAGCATCTTCTAGAGAGAGAGAGAGAGCCTCCTACATGGTCTTGCGGCCTAAGAAAGTTCAACCAAATTTATTTTTTTAACGATTGGAGTATATTAAAACCTCTTTCTCCGTTTCATCGATAATTACAGTTTTAAATTAGTCTTCGTGAATTATAATTTCCATCATGGGGATCCCTGACTTTTCTCGGACTGCTTACTGAGAACTACATGTTAACAACATATGATCAAATACTCAAATAGTTTTCGGTAACCACACCTCCGCTGCAAAAGCTGAAAAATTCAAAAATTAAATACAACGCGCCGTTTTTTTTAAAAAAAAAACTCACAGTCCTGAGAACAAAAATTAAAAAAAAAGAAAGAAACAATCATAAATATTTAGATTATTTACGGTAAGGTATAAAAATACGTGAAATAATTGGAGTATATTTAGCTATGCAAGATGAATCACCAAAATTTTAGGAAATTCTCCTCTTTTCCTTCAAATTTTTAGTAATCTATGGCCCCGTGTATATTTGAATATAAATGAAAAATACGCGGTCAAAAAAACTCATTATAACAATTTCTTTCCTCTCCATTTTTATTTATTTACTTATTGCAATTTTGGAAAGTACATCTTTTAGTGTCATTTCAATACACATAATACTGCTATTTAATTACAATATTTTTTTTAAAACCTAAAAAGAGTTGATTCCCTGTTGGTGAAATATTTCGAGATAATTTTTCTGAAATTTTACGTGTTCTCAGTGATTTATAAAATCTCACCGAATCCAAAGAATTGGAAATAAAATTCAAGGTAAAAACCATTTAACTTTGCTAAGCAAGATTTTATCTGTTTGTAGATAGCATTGAAATCAAGTTAAATACGGTATATTTTATTCTTAATTAACCGATTTAGCTAATAAAAAAAATCCCCTCTAATTAATTAAATTCCTGTGTTGATGTAGTGTTTCAATTGAAAATATACTAACAGTTATACTAACATTTACATTCGTTTTGGTTTAAAAAAAATTTCAATGTGTTTTTTATGGGGGGGGGCATAGAAGGTTAACTAAGCAAAATAAATAACAAAAATTGCAGGAAATTTTACTCAATTTCATTAGCCATTAGTTCTGTCAAATTAGAAATTCCATCGTGGATCCCCGACTATCCTAGGACTGCTTATTGAGAATCGCTCGTCTTGTAAAAATGCAATATGTGGTGATCGAACGTTCTGAAAAACGACGATCTAAAAATAACCATGATACAATTTTTATTGATAATTTATTTTTCTTCGGTTATTTTCGTAAACCACACCCCGTTTTGATCATTAAAAAATATATATATATAAGTATAACGAGCATCTTTTCTCGTGGAAAGTAAGATCGATGACGGTCAACCCCTGGCGAAATTTGGCGACGGGAGGGGAAAATTTGGCGATTTTCTCTTCCTATCTTGCACCAATATATCCGTTCCAAAAGGGATAAAAAATTGTTTTTCCTCTCCTCTCTGTACTAACCGGGATGGGAATGCGTTTATCCACAGGCTGGGTTAACTTGACTGACCATCACTGACCAGTGGCTTCTAGATGGATTAAGCCGAGAGAGAGATTATATCCACTCTCTCTTCTCTTTCTTCGGAATCTTTCCCCCCACATCTTAAGGTTGTTTTCTTGACATTGCCGTGTGAGTGCGCGTAAGCAAAGGCGGGAAGTGCTGCGTGGAAATAGTTCGAAAAAATGGATCTTATTTGAGGGACACCACCACCATTCGATGGACACAAGGAAGGATATACATTGATTGAGATATACTACGCCGCTGGAGAGGATATAGAAACGAGATATTATAAAGAGAGAGAGAGAGAACTATGGGATACTCCACCGGATCTGGAATAATATTACCGAGTTCTTCTAGGATGGCCGGGATACAAATATTTAGGATTTGGGCGGTGGCTTTGGTGTTGGCCTCCGGACTGGCTACCATGGTGAGTTGCGACGAGAATGTATACGAAGCCATAAGCCGTCAAGGTGATCTCTCTCAGGTGAGTGGAAAAACATTATTTATTTGCAGGGGTGAGAATTTAATTTTTTTGTTCCGTTTCGTAATGTATGCAAATTTTCCGAAGAAATTGTTGAAATTTAAAACTAACATATTTAATTTTTTCCCCCTTTTCAACTGATTTTTTAGAATTATTAATTATTTTTTTTAAATCTATTAATAAAACGGAATTTATTGTAACCAAAACTATGGCTGGATCGCCTAATTTTCAGCGTCTATTGGATTTCTAGCACCTTTGCTTGATTAATATAAACTAATTAACTTAATTAAATAAAATAATTAGTGATTGCTATATGGGGAAACCACATGTATCATGTGACGGAAAAATATTTGAGAAAAAAAAAATTATTCCTGTTCAGGGTCAAAAATTTCATTTTTAAAAAGCCATAAAAAATTTAATTTCTTTGTAAAAAAATTAAAAAAATATATATTATGGCACTCATTGCACCTTTTAATTTCCAAAAAATGTCAATTTTATACAAAAAATTTGAATAAAAACTAATTAAAAACTTTTAAACAAAGCGTTGCGTAAATGCAACGCCAGTCAAAAATGGACCAAAAACATTGTAAAAGATGAATTAAATTCTCGATTTTTAGCAATAAATACATTGTAATTATAAATAAAAAAAATTTCTATGAGTGAATTAATTGCCTTGAAACTTCAATTTATGAATATTAAAAAAAAGGGAGTAAATTTGCTGAAATTGTAATAAATAAATCGTATATCACCAATGTAAATAGCCCAACGACGTGACCAATGTCTGAAATCTAGCCAGTTCAGAAAATTTACTTTCCCCATCTATACATCAGACAAAATCCGAATTGCACTGAATGTTAGACCACTCCGGACTTCGACCGGCCTATTCTCCGGGAAAAATTAATGACTGTGGAAAAACAAAACTCACTGCAAAATGCTAATAAATTGAAAATTTAAATTCAACACATTTTCAAAAATTATTGTTTATTGATCAATCGCTAATTAGAGTTTCATTTCATTAATATCAAAGTGATTACTTATTAAAATTTAATACAAAGCCTAGAAAATTCATTTGATCAGAGATTTATTTTTTCCAATGGTTATATGAATAGTGGAAAGCCTGAATATGAAATTTCAGGGATATTATATTTTTCAAAATTCTTCAGCGATGTTCAACAGATTTTTTAGAATTATTAATTATTATTTTTTTAAATATACTAATAGCACCGAATTTATTAGAATCAAAACTTGTATAGTGCTCGATGCTCATGCCCAATTTCGTTCTCGCGAGCACTCTTGATCAACGTTCCAATTAAACACCTTTAGAACAGCGTTTCTCAACCAGTGCTCCGCGTGCAAATAAAATAAATCAATAAATTTGATTTTAAAAAAAAAAGGGACCTAAAGGGTTCCGCCATGTAAATGTATACACTGAAAAGGGCTCCTCGAGTCAGAAAAGGTTGAGAACCGCTACCTTTTAGAGAGGAATTGCATTCAGGGACTGAAATCGTCGTCATTTCATGCATTCGTATGTTAAACTTGCCGTAAGGGTGCTCTTCTTTGATTGAAGGGTACAAGCAGTGCTCGCGACTGGAGAGAAAGATTGCAGATCTCTGCTCTATTGGATTAGAAACATCGTAAAAGACAAATTTAATTCTCGATTCAATAAGAAATACATTATAATTATAAATGAAAATAATTTCTACATGAGTCAATGAATTGCTTTGAAACTTAAATTTATGAGTATTAAAAAAATTGAAGTAAATTTACCGAAACTAAATTGAATATATAGCATATCACACACACAAATGTAAATAAATATGATTAATAGTGATTAATTTCGTGAAATTTCCTTAACCATATCTATACATTAAATAAAATCCGAATTGCACCAAATTTTAGATGACTTCGGGCTTCGACCGGCCGATACTCGAACCATGCAAACTTCAGACAATAGTCATAACTGTGAAAATAAATTGTGAGACATTAAGAGTTCCCACGCAAACAATTACATTTTAGTGGTTAGCTTGGTTGATTATACAACTCGAAATTATAACTGCATTATCATATTCTTTTACTTCTCATTAGTTTACAAATTTGACATCTGTTTTGAACCTGAATTTATAAAACGTAAAATTTGTTTGCAGTTGAGAACATTAACAATCGAAGCTGCGTAATTATTCCGACGAGGAGGAAGGATTCAATTTTGATGTTGCAATGTTGATCAATTGCAATGTTTATTTGATCAGAAATTTTCCCTGATCATTAGATGGCGCCACCCAATATATATATGTATTTATTCCAAATTGTTGATATTTATTAATTACATAGTTTAATAATAACGTTGATTTTTAACCCTTTACGGTTCACACCCATAAAAAGTATTGGTTTTTTTTTTTTGCAAAAACGGATGTAAATTGGTAAATTTAATAAATTTGTAAATTGGTAAAAATTGAATTTTTAAAAATTTGTGCTGTTAACATTTAATTGAACCTATACATCAATACAGTAATTTAATTAATAATGGTTTATTTTTTAATTAGTTATTAAACTTTTTTAATTAGTTATTAGTAATTAGTTAGTCGGATACTAACTACTACCGATACTAACTACGATATCCGACTACCTTTCTTGTCACTTTTCTTTAAAATGGTTCTGGAGTGAACTTTAAATACATTTTTTGATAGAAAGTGTCTCGAAATGGTCGAAACAGTGACAAATTTTTGTCTGTCTATTATATTTTCTATGAAAAAGGCGTTTTTATGTGAAATTTTAGGCAAAATTCATGTGATATTCGAAACACGATTGCAAAAAATTTTATTTATGAAATGCTTTGTGATTTTCACAGTGCATTTAGCTAGTAATGTTGCAGGTTATGAATCAAAATTTAAGGGATTGCATGATATGTTCATAAGTTAAACTAAAATATGTTTAAGTACGTGTGAATTTTTTGAAATTTCCTCCTACATTTTGTCTATAAAACACTGTAATTCAAAAAATATACGTGATAGACCTTAGATTTTGGTTCATAACCTCAACAATATATAGCAAAATATCACATTAAAATTTCGTAAGGATGCAATGCATAAATTTTTACAAATCATGTCACAAAGTCAAGTAAAATGTCAAAAATATCAGTCTTCGTAAAACACGTTTAAAGTCTTTATTCGCGTATTACTTGTATGTAAAAACGCAACACTAAAGTGAACGTTACTTTGATTCTAATCATCATATAAACAAAACAAGGCCCGTTTTGGAATCACAACAAATAGGGCTTTTATAAAAAATAAGAAAATGAAAATCCATATTTCCTTCCAAGATGACGTTTTCAACGTAGTCGGACACCTTCATTAGCTGAAATTGCTAATTATAAAGGGTGAAATAGAAAGTTTGCTTTGATTTTAATGTTAAATTTATAAACACGTAAATTCTTCCTAAGCACAGTTGTATAATTTTTACCTTGAATTTTATTTCCGATTCTCTGTGAATTCGGTGTTAATATAATAACTAGGGATAGCATTTTTATGCTCTGAAAACTTCTGAAAAATGCTCTATAAAAAATGCATTTATACCCTTAAAAAACTGTAAATATATCCTAGAAAATTTTTCATTCCTATCTCATGTAACGTAAGTACTATATGATAATGAAATATGTTAATGAAGTAAAAATATCTTGAACCATTATTACTTATTTGTATGAGCAAAAGTTATTCGTTTTATTAACTAAAATCTCATCGAGCCGCAATTTACTTCAAAAATTTCTCTTTTGAGTAAGTTTTTGCCCGCAAATTCGGAATCAATGTGCTGCCATCTAAAGGTAAAAATACCTAGCCAAGTACTGTAGCTTTAGAAAAGCATTGCACAAAATTAAAAATTTAAATAATTCTTTTTATTTGATAAAAATCTTAAAATTTCCCACAAACGCTGAAAAATCCCCCCATCCTCCATTTACCAATTTTTCCAGGTGATTAATCTATTTACACCCACCTACCAGTGTCATCGAAGGGATACTATTTTTATGCTCTAAAATTCCAATATCCCCCCCCCATAGCTGATTGGTTGAAAAACCTGAATTTCAGGATTTTTTTACCAATCGGCAATGACGTACCATTTTCAGTGCATGAAAATTCTAGCCCCGAGAGCTCTCGCGAGAGACATGAACCGAAAAAACCAGTCACCCCTGGGCTTAAATTTTTTAGCAGCGACCGACCAGGACCATTCCTCCCAATTTTTGTCATGCTTGTTTTTCTTCTTTCTTATACTAAACACACACACACACAAACTAACACTACAAAATTCTTTCAATCTCCATAGACCCTTCATGGCCCGTTTGCAATCCCACAGTCAGCCCTTACGGAGCTGGGAATGGGGGAAAAACTTTAATTCTGGTCTGGTCTGGTCTGAAGTGAGATAAAGTATATAATAACCGACATTCTCTGTGAATCTGGCCAGTTCGTAAAATTTCCGTTTCCTATTTCTATAATGCGTAGGGCCGGTATTACACTATAAAATTTTGATAATAATTCTTTTATAAAACTTAAAAAAATCTAACCAATAAGCACATCCGTTACATTCGAGCGAACTTAACTGATCCGCCTATTGATTGAATTTTTCAAGTTTTATAAACGAGCTTTTAACAAACTTTTATAGTGTAATGCCAGCCTTGGGCCTGTATTACACTATAAAAGTTTGATAAAATCCCTTTTATAAACCTTAAAAAAATCCATCCAATGAAGCTCATAGGTTATATTCCAGCAAATGCAACCGATAATCTTATTGGTTGAATTTTTAAAGTTTTATAAAATGACTTTTATCAAACTTTTATAAAAGTTGAAAAATTCAATTACTAAGAGCATTGGTAACATTCTAGCAAATGCGGTCGATCACCTTATTGGTTGTATTTTTAGAGTTTCATAAAAGTTCATTTATAAAACTTGAAAAAAGCAAGCATTTTTAAGGCTATCCGTTGCATTTTCCAGAGCGTAACCAATAACCTTATTGGTTGAATTATTAAAGTTTTATGAAATGACTTTTATCAAACTTTTATAAAAGTTGAAAAATGCATTGGTAACATTCTAGCAAATGCGGTCGATCACCTTATTGGTTGTATTTTTAGAGTTTCATGAAAGTTCATTTATAAAACTTGAAAAACGCAAGCATTTTTAAGACTATCCGTTGCATTTTCTAGAGCGTAACCAATAACCTTATTGGTTGAATTTTTAAAGTTTTATAAAAGGGATTTTATCAAACTTTTACAGTGTAATCCCGGCCTTAAACAAAATCCGAATTACACGAAAATTTGCAAACCTCCAATATCTCATGGCTGATGGAAATTAGTTTAGAATAGAAGAAATTATTTTTCTTAGAATTAATAATTATGTTTTTATTAGATAGGTCGGCCTAACTAACTTTTCAATTTAGTAAGGAATGCACTGCAATTTTAGATAAACAATTTCTATGAGCTAATTCTTTGGCTTAAAATATGAATACAGCGCAACCTCGTTACAACGATACCCGATATAAAAATGATAAATCTCTCTCTCTCTACAACGATATTTTTCCAAGTCTTGTTTGGAAAAGTCTATACTCTGACGCTAAACTGCTGCCTCTCGGTATAACGCGATAATCTCTTTACAACGATATTTTTTTCATGGTCCTCAAAAGTATCGTTATATCGGGGTTCCACTGTATGTGTTTTTCATAACGCTCAGTATGGAAGAATGGGATAAATTTTTAATGAAATTATATTGGAGTGATGTCGTGTATCACACAGATGTAAGTACACCTACGAGGTAACCAATGCCTTGGCGAGTTCGTAAAAAATTTCCGTTTCCTCTTCTGTGCATTAGGGGCCGTTCAAGTATTAAATTCCGAAAGAAAATACCTTTATATGTTATTATAATCAATTTCATTGCTATTTGAAATTCATTGCGACCCGCCCTTTAGGCAGTATATGCTAAACCCATGGCCCACGGACCAAATGTGGCCCGCGGGAGGGGGGGGGGTTATCTAATGTCACCCGCCCCCACCAAACCTAATCTTCTGAAAGTGAACTAAGCGGCACATTCACAGATCACTTAAGTGTGACCCGTGACACAGTTCCGGAATACTTAAGCGATCCGCAGCACATTTAGAGATCCCTTGAGTGACATACAGCACTTAAGCAGCCCCCAGCGCAGTTCTACATCACTCAAGATACCGGCGGCGCATTCCCAGATTACTTAAGTGATTCCTGGCATGTTTACGAATCATTTGAGTGATGCGTGGCGCAGTCACGGAGCGCTTAAGCGGCCCGAACACATTTCCAGGTCACTTGAATCCGCGAAACATTTAGAGGTCACTAAAGTGGCTCTGTAAGCGACTTATCAATAGAGGGAATTGTTAGTTCAGGTACCCACAAACTCGCGAAAGGTTTTTCTCGTTTTTTTGGCGCACCGAGTAAGACGCCATTAAGAATATTTCATATTTTTATAAAGGGTGGTTGATGACGTAAGCATCATCTGAACCCCCCTGTCATCAAAAGTCACCAAATCGGAAACCCCATCCCATCGATACTGACGCGATACTTGAATGAGCCCCTTGGACAAAATCCGCATTGCACGAAATGTTAGAACACTTCGCGCTTCAACCGGCCGATTCTCGAACTGTTCAAAAACAAAATCCACCACTGTAAAATTAACGCCCAATGTTACAAAACTGGAGTAAACTGTACGAAATTATATATATAAAATTTAAATCGTTTATCACACAAATTTTAAATAGCCCAACGAGATGGGGCCGTGGTCTGGAATCTAGCCATTTCGCGAAATTCCCGTTCTCCCACTTCAGGCAAAGGTCCGAAATGTTAGAACACTTGAGGCTTCGACCGGCCGATCCTCGAACCGTGCGTAACTCGGATATAAGTTATAGCTGTGAACATAAATTATGAGACATCAATGGGTCCCACGCGAACACTAGCACATAGATACAGTAAACTCTTTACTATGTATTTAAATATTTTCTTTTATATCAAAATATATTCCTTCAATTTTTATTAACGGATAGTTTTGAAATCGTTTCAAATTTGAGAACTTGAGAAATTTAGAATTTACTTACGTTAGAAACACGAAAAATTGAAAACTATTGATTTTTCTGTTGAAAAAATGCCGGATTTCTATTCCAAAAATATTAGGCTTTGTTGGATCAATAGATGGCGTCACCTCAAACTATCTTTGTTTCTAATTTTTGATATTTATTAATTAAGGAATTATTAATGAGTGATTATATGATAACGATGGCCACTTGGCTATTATTTCTTCTGGGCTGTACCCATTTTGCATATTCTTAGACAATCATTCCTGCGAAAACACTCGCGACTGGATACCGTATTTCCCCCCGCATTAGCCTGGCATGCCATAAAACTCGAGGGACGTCTGCTTTTTTTTGAATACTGGGGGGGGGGGGGGGGTCTGGACCGTTCCTGGCGTGCCGGGAAAAGCGAGGTTTAATAAGGATCGCGGTATGCATTTATCCAATTCAATGGATTTTCATAATAAATTATTTTTAAGAATGTTCTGGGATCTGTAACTCGAATTGTCCGGCATGTCAGAAAATACGGTTATTCCCCCCGGGCATGTTGTCACCCTCGCTGTTTCCCGGCATGCGGGATGATGCGGGGGGAATACGGTATTTTGATGTCTTCGTACGAAAACATACCGAGAAATATAAATTCCAATATTTTTAGATAATTGTTGGTTTTACGAACCAGCTGATGATCAGATTTTACGAAGGTTCAAACCCTGAACTCAGCGTTTCTCGGCCTTCATGGACCTCTGAAGAACCAGACAAGACCTGGACTCTGTCCCTTGAGGGATACAATCCCTTTACCCGATTGGGTTGAGTCTTGCTGGGGAGGGTCAGAGGGGCCTTAATGGACCCATCGAAATAATAATTGTTCTACGAAATCCCGACAATAAAAAACGTAATCTCTCAATCTGAGACCATAGAGCCCCACTTTGCGCTTCTTGGGAAACCGTGGAGGGGGGGGGGCAATGGTGAGATTTCGGTGGAAGGGGAGCCATGTCGGATACTTAGAGGGGAGTCAGAGAGATATAAAAAAAAAATTTGGATGCGATGAAGTTTTTAAGTGAAAGACGGTAGAGAGAAGTGACAGTTGCCGTTTTAACGCATGGGCCCACCCGGGCAAGGCCCGGGGGCCTCACAAAAATGATACGTGGTTGGAATTGCCGAGAATTCACAACGTAGGGCGCGAGAAAAATTATTTGGCCCGGGGGGCGCGGTAGCCCAGGTCGATAGGATACTCGCCTACAGTGCTAAAGGATGTTTAGAGGTGTCGAGAGTTCGATACACGGTTCGTCCTTGTCAGAAGACTTTCCTGACACAGGGACACAACAATAACGGCGACATGACCGCAGAACAAATTGCTACCGCAGGGAGTCCCCTATCGAGCACCAACCTAAAAAAAAAGCCTGCCGTTCGGAATCGGCAATAAATTGTAGGTCCCGGTCTAATTAGCCCTCGTGTGCAGAAAATGACCGTGGTGCGGCAAAAATGATCAATGGTCATTTAGCCCGGGGGGGCCCATGATGCTCTTAAGACGGCCCTGAAAAGTGAGACCACTTTCAGAATCCATCAGAAATGTCCATAGAACCCTTGTCATCGTCCGTCCCCACACAAGGGCAGGGCTGACAAGATCAGATGAAAATTTTATTACTAGCTCAGTATAGAAACGATAAGTGATCGATCGAGTGATTATCATTGTTAACAAATAAGCATTTTAGTGACTGGATTGTTTAAAAGTAATTATTTCGTATGTATTTTAACTAATGCATAAATATTAGTGAATTCTCGATGGAAGAACAAACACAAAATTAATAAAAATGTCCGCAGTGTGTGTGGATGGGTCACAGTCCGCATTTGTGGCTTAGTGTCCTCCCAAGGAATAACCATATGTCTTGCAAATCTCGTTAGGCCGCGTCTATAGAAAGACCGGTGTAGTGATTTTCAAAGCGTGCGTCACTGTGAGCTCCCGATATTGATGCATGCATGTTCGCTGTTCTGAGAAAGGGGGGGGGGGGTTCTTTGTCGGACTATTCCAACACCATCTTAGGGGTCATTCAAGTATTATGTCAGCATAAGGGGGGGGGGGGTTTCGGATTTGCTGACCTTTGATGACAAGGGGGAGGGAGGGGGGTTTGAATGTTGCTTACGTCATCAACCACCCCTTTTTGAAGATATGAAATATTCTAATATTCTAAGCTGCTGACGAAATTTTGCTGACGGGGGGGGGGGTCAAAAATGGCTGAAAATCTGCTTACGTAATACTTGAATGGCCCCCCTTATAGAACAAGGCCTCCGCACGAAGGTTGTGACGTCAACGAAGAAGGAAATATCTCCTATTGCCATTGAATGTACTGCAAAAAGAGGGGTAAAGACATGCGTCGGCCTGCTATATCCAATGTCGATAGGTGAAATGGCCGCCTTCAGTGACGTCACGAGCATCGTGAGGAGGCCTGTTCTCGGTAACAGCAGTGATGAAAGTTTGTGTTTTTAGTGTGTCTAACCATTCTTTCACCCATGGATCCTCTGTAGGCCATGCGTTATTCCTGTGGTCCAGCTGTCTTATAAAACAAGCGTCCCCGTCCCACCCACATCCAGAAACGGGTCCCTTTCCACTTGTTAGATTAGTTTCCAAGTTAATTTGTGAAGAGTACATTCGTTTTATATTAAGATCGATTTTTCTTGGTTTCTATACTTTCCCATGTATAGGACCATAATCTTACTCATACGAAGATACCACTTCATTTTTGGTCCCCTTGGAATATCCTAAGACTTGTGGCATCGGAAACTGCGCCGCATGTGTCTGAGTACCCGAAATTACTTCATAAATCAAAATTTTCACCAAAAAGCTCAAGACGAGCATCCACAGATCTAAAGCATCTCTGATGCTCCCTCCCTAGGCCTCAACCCACTAAATGGGCTTGGTTGAAGGGGAGTGCAGAGGACAGCCATTAGGGGCCATTCAAGTATTACGTAACCAGATTTTCAGCCATTTTTGACAGCCTCCCTCTCCCCCTGTCAGCAAAATTTTGTCAGCAGCTTAGAATATTTCATATCTTCAAAAAGGGGTGGTTGATGACGTAAGCAACCTTCAAACCCCCTTCCCCCCCGTTATGAAAAGTCAGCAAATCCGAACCCCCCCCCCCCCCCCCCCCGATGCTGACGTAATACTTGAATGACTCCTAAGGACACTTGAGAATGTAGAGTCCAAGGCTTATATATCGTGTCTCCATAGTTTACACTCTAAGCGAAGGTTACTCAACCTTGAGAAGCGTGCGGGCCACTTCGTTGGGTTGTAAACGCGCCGCACAGGCCACTCAATTCGTCTGGAAATATGCTGCGGGCCACTTGGGTGACCTGGGAATGCACCGCCGGTAATTCAAGTGGAACTGCACCGCGGACCGCTTAAATGCTCTGGGACTGTGCCGCAGGCCTTAGGTGATCTGTAAATACGCCGCGGATCAGTTAAGTGATCTAGGAATGTGCTGCGGGCCCCATAAATGATGTAAAACTGCTCTGCGAGCAGCTGACAACCAACAATTCCCCCTATTGATCAGTTCCTTACAGAGCCACTCTTTATTGACCTCTAAATGTTTCGCGGATTCAACTGATCTGGAAATGTGTTCGGGCTGCTAAGTGCTCTGTGACTGCACCACGCATCACTCAAATGATCCGTAAATATAAATGTGCCAAGAGCCACTAGACGTTGTCTATAGAATTTCCTCGAGCCGCTTCAGTGCACAGTAAATGTGTCTCGAAGACCACTTAAATAATCTGTAAGCGTGCTGCAAGCCCTTCAGTAATCTGGAAGTGTGCCTTGAGCTACTTGAGTGACCTTGAAATGCACCGCCAGCCACTTAAGTAATCTGCAAATGGTATCATGAGCCGCTAAATTGAACTGGAGTTGTGCCGCGGGTACCTAAAGTGATTTGGAAATGTGCTTGAGGTCACTCAACTGATGTGGATATGCGCGCCGTTGGTACCTTAAGTGTTCGGAAAATGTGCAGCGAACCACTCTAGTAATTTTGAAATGTGCCACGGGCCACTTAAACGATCTGATGATCTTTCGCGGGCCACACGTGTAATTCATGTGCTTGAGGTCACTCAACTGATGTGGATATGCGCGCCGTTGGTACCTTAAGTGTTCGGAAAATGTGCAGCGAACCACTCTAGTAATTTTGAAATGTGCCACGGGCCACTTAAACGATCTGATGATCTTTCGCGGGCCACACGAGTGATTTTGCTATTTGTCGCGGGCCCCCCATCAGATGACTTCGAGGACCACATTTATGTAGCCCTCGATCCACGGATTCAGCATGTCACAGCTGCATGAATGCTTTAGGACACCGTTTCTCAACCTATGGTCCGCAAGCAGACTTGTAATTGATGGGGTGTCACCATGTATTCTAAATACGGGATATCACTGAAATTTGTCAAAAATTGCAATTTATTGCTTTAAATGCAATTTTCTAATTGCTGCTGAAATTGCCGAAGGGTGTGGAAATGAAGGGCTGTCTACAAATCGAAGTAAACAAAAACTTATTCCACGAAAAAAATATATTCGAATGACTTGATGACCACATTTCACTGAGATAATGAAATTCGGTAAAGTGGGATCCTGAATAATAATCCCCGTAAAATACGGGACATCGCCAATTGCCATCAAAAACATTGCCAGGGGCAGGCGCAATCACCAATCGTAATTACGATTCCAAAAATAATTGAGGGCAAAGCGTTAAACTTGACAAATAAAACGAAACACAAAGATATGGGATCTCATAAATGTGAAAATCAATACAATTTTTGCGCCATAATTATCATAACATAATTTATATTATGGAAACGCTTTGTATTTTCGCGACTTTGGTGAATAATACAGATTCAAATAAGTATCGTCGGAAGAACGGGACAAATGCATAAAAACCATCGGAACGACGAAAATTATAGGAATGTCCCGTAAATACGGGACACAAGTATTCCGTCCGAATTGTTTCAGGCATTCCACTGGTCCTTGTTTTCAGCAAGATTGAGAAACACTGCCTCAGAGTCTATGCGGTGGGGAAAAGCGGAATAGATTCTGTCGGAGTCTTCAAGATTGTCAATGGAATCGCGATGGGATGGACCGCGAAGAGTACTATTTGCCATCAGTTCAGTGCTTTGGACGAGATTAACACGTTGAAGACAATCCATCCGTGTATATCCCTCTCAATTAACCCCATAGCCTACTAATAAATTTTTCTTAACCCTTACAGCGGCAATCCCGAGATATCTCGTCTTCTTAAAACCCTCTCATTTCGGCAATCCCGAGCCCAGATATCATGTTTGTCTTTCCCACCCTTGTCTTGACAATCAAACGCCAACGGGCGGAGTCAGCTTTTGTTCAAAGTCTGATAACTAGAAGGGCGGAGGGGGGGGGAGAGAGAGAGAGAGAGAGAGAGGGGTATTTTTTCTTCCCCTTGAGTTACGAGCACAGCAGACGTCCTCAGGTCATACCAGAGTAAGCCCAACTTCTCCACGGATGGACGCTTTCAATCTCCAGGTATCCGCCTTCCAGGAAAATCCGCCAGGTATGACGCATTTTGTATACACTGTACATACAGAGACCTATATTCGTTTTTGTATTGTTGAGACCCTTTTTCGTTTCATCCAAAATTGTACACTTCTTTTTAACCCTTACAGCAGCAATCCTTAGATATCTTGGGTTCTTAAAACTCTCTAAACACGGCACCCCAGCGCCCAAATACGTAAGTATACTTCTCCTGGTAACATGTCCCCCTTCAATCAACTTCCAGTGGGGGGGGGGGTGAACTTTTGTTCAAAGTCTGATAACGGAATGGGAGAGAGACGGTGTTTTTCCTCTTCCCTTCAAGGTAGTAATACTTATTGCGTACAGCATAAACAAGCGAAAACTATAGGTTTTTTATTCTCTCTTCATTATACTACAGTAATAGTGAGAAATATTGGTGGGGCAGATGGCAGCACACATAACAATCATTACACAAAAACAAACTTCACGTCAGGTTCACAACGCATGGAGACACATTCCAGCATGCACCAATTCTTTGGAAGTTCCGCAGAGGAATATGGACGAGGTGGATGTGTGGTTCAGTAGTCGTGTTTTATCTGAAGGGTTCTCTCTTGGGAGAGAGAAATAACATGTTATAAACATGAATATTATCGCAAAGGTCACCTTGAGCTTCAAATGTAGTTCATGTTTTTGTTCTCACTGGAGAGGGATGTAGCTAGGGTTTATTTTTCCGGGCTGGGGGCGGGGGGTCAAACGTGACTTTTTCTCCTTTATAAATTCGATAAGTTTATATCAGCATTTTTGTTCTACCTTAATATTCGCCGCCATCTTGAGATTCCGCTCGAGGCAGTTGCCTCATTTGCCCTATTTAGTTCCAACACTGCCCTGGAACATTGGAACGTATAAACGTCAAAGGTTTCTTAGAGCGTGTATGTAACTCCAAGAAAGCCCCCCCCCCCCCCCGGTATATGAATATTAAAATCAAAGCTTACAACAAACAACATGAGTATGAATTTAAAGAGTTCATTAGGGCATGTGATAAAAATTCACCGTCTCGCCCCCCAAGTTTCCTCCAGAGGTAGTTTCCACCTCCAGCCCCCTTTAGTTCCGGTCCTGCGTGGAACTTGGAAATAAACATCAAAGGTTTCGTATATGACTTCAAGAGTACCCCTCTCCGGAGAACATGGATGTAAACATCAAGAGTTCCCCCCCGGAACATGGGCATAAACATCGTGGGTTCCACTGGAACTTTAATATAAACATCAAGGTTTTCCCTGGAACTCCCAACTCTCCCGGGACTAGCCAAATCTCGTGATCCTGACCAGCACGTCATCATCAACGCGACTGGTTAGAAATTGCCGTATGGCGATGTGGTCGGAGTTGGTGTGTTGTTGAAGTAGTAAGGGGCCATTCAAGTATTTAGTATCGTACGCACATTTTTAGCCATTTTTGACTCCCTCCCTCCCTCCCTCCTTGTCAGCAAAACTCTGACCCCCGCCCCCCTGCCAGCAAAATTTCGTCAGCAGCTTACCCCCCCCCCCGATGCTGACGTAATACTTGAATGACCCCTAAGTTATCGTGGCGATTCAACCAGGATTTGAAGCTGTTCAAAAACGTTATCATGTGAACATGCCATATAAACATGCTTTCAATTCCAAAATCCCTAAATAATGTATTCTAAACCTTTTGTGCTCTACCGGCTGTGCCAATAAAATGAAGGCCGGGGACCCCCCCCCCCCGCGCTAATGAAATGAAGGCCACGGACCCTTTTACAGAATAATATTCAGCTCATAACAACGTAAAAACAATGATAATTGTTTTCTCCTCTATGCTCATGGTGCCCCAGAAACCTCTCCCAAGTGGGTCCGCGAACCCCTGGTTAAGAACCAATGCCCAAATTGAAGGGGTTCCACTCTTCGTTTTAATACTGATACAACACATATGTTATCAGCTAGGAAAAGGGGGCGGGGGATAACGTGTTACACTCCGGGGCGATTTCCAGGAAATTTTCGAGGCAGGAGGAATGCCCAACTACTGATTGCGCATGAGCGTTGGCCTCCAGAAACATGGACGACGTCGAAAACGAAGGAGAGAGAGAGCCCAACTTTACCTCTTTCGCAAGTCGCCAAACCAACACAACGCACACACACACACGCGAGTTAGGGCAAAAGACGGGGGGAAGGGGGCGTCAGGACTCCCAAGAACCCAGAACGCCACTGCCACTGCTGCTAGTTCCGCGAATTTATCGATTTTTCTGGGGCAAAGAGGCTCTGACAGCAACAGAGGGTTGGTGGTAAGATGTGAAGGATGATGGGTGCGTTTGTGTGTTGGTGCCTTAAAAAAAATGGGGAGACTTGGGAATTCCTGGGAAAGGACATATTATAAAACGGGGCTGCGGTGAAGTTTCTTCTCACGATTGACTAAGTTCAAGGAAATCTCATCATGGGTCTAAATTAAAGATGGCGGAGGGAACACTAAAAATCTGCGTAAATTGAACAGTAAATTTTTTTTAAATCTCTCAGTTCTGATCAAATAATAAAACTCCTCACACGCATCTCGGACACCGAAAGAAAGAATTTGGCTTTATTAAGAAAAAGAAATGGCATTCCTGTCCCAGCTTAACGTCCCAACGTGAATTCAGAGATATAACCCTGATTTATTATTTCTCTCGTAGCCCCCAAGAAATCTCAAAGCTTTGATCCGAATTTTATTATTATCACCCTAATCAAAACATGATTTAGGAATCGTGGACTTAATCAGAAATGATTTAGGTACCGTCAGAGTGCCTTCTAAACACATGGGCTCACCGAGTATAGCTTGGGGGTCTCGTAAGATGATAACACTATGATTATATTCTGCTAATACGATGATACAATTGACCCTATAATCAAACATGGTTGAAATATCGTGACCATGATCAAACATGGTTCAGGTATCGTGACCATAATCAAACATGGTTCAGGTATCGTGACCATAATCAAACACGGTTTAGGTATTGTGACCATAATCAAACATGGTTCAAGTATCGTGACCCTAATCAAATGTGGTTCAGGTATTGTGACCATAATCAAACGTGGATCAGGTATTGTGATCATAATCAAACATGGTTCAGGTATTGTGACCATAATCAATAATCAAACATGGTTCAGGTATTGTGGCCATAATCAAACATGGTTCAGGTATTGTGACCATAATCAAACATGGCTTTATACTTACTCTGAACATACTCAAACGTGGCTTTAGACCTACTCAGAAGAGGTATTATGACCGTAATCAAACATGGTTCAGGTATCGTGAATTAAATACTGTATGTGGATTGGTAAGCAACTACTCTTCCAACTGAGTAGAGGTCCCAGAACTATACTATGCCCGGTGACCATGGTGCTGTTAATATGACCCTGGGTATCGTGTCCATAATAAAACATTATTCTGGTATTGTGAACCTAATCAAACATAGTTCAGGTTTCGTGACCCTAACCTAACGGGGTTTATATTTTTATTGATATTTTCAACTGGGCAGAGGCTCTAGAACTTTGCCAGAGAGCCCATGGTGTTGTTTCGGCTGTATGGTTCGTCAAATATGGTTCAGGTATCGTGACCCTAATGCGATCCTTTACGCGGCAGTGGGAGTGAGTGATTTTTGGAAACACTGCGTCCCGTATTTTACGGGACCGAATCACAATTTTTTTTCCACGTTAATTTTTGGTCTCTTCCGTCCTTCTCTTTATCGATGAGTAAGTCGTGCAGTTGAAGCACAGACCCTCTTTTGAGTAGGTCTAAATTCGAATCTAAGTGTGGATCAATTAGTGCGTGAATGTAAAGCCTTCATATCGAACTGAGCCCTGTGCAGTTGAACAAACCGAAGACCGAAAAAATGCACAGAAAATTCATTTCAAGGTTCAGACCTTGAAATATGCTTTCCAGAACCGAGGAATGGCCCAGATCCCTCTAGAAAACGATGAAACTCATAAAACAGAGCAAGTTGCGGAATTGAATTCTTTGGTAATTTCAAAACGACAGGAATGTGGTCTAATTCTTTGGTAGTTTCGGACGGTTCCTTAGTTTCCTTGAGGGTCCTGGGTCATCTTTAAGAATGCCCTGTCCAGCGAAGATTTCGGTTAACCTATGTTAATGAATTTCTGAATACTGTATTTTTTTCCTGTCTTCGGTATGTCTCATTTCGAACGGCGCAGGACTTGAACGTTTCTCAACTCGATTTAGGCTCTCGAAGCACTTGAACGTGCTATTCTGTTAAAAATATATACAACCCAGCTATTTCATAGGTTGGCTTTGGAATTGGCATTAATCGGAATTGACGCCAAACTGCTGCGGTGCTCCCTAGGCAATTTACTACCGATTGAGTTGTGTCGGAAGTATGAGTGTGTGTGCCCCCCTCCAAATCCCCCCGGGCCACGAAAGCGACTGTATACTAAGTGTATATTACACAAAATACATTCAACTGCCTGACACCTGACCAGCCGTCGCCCAGCCCTCAAAGTCCAGCCGCCCAACCGGCATGGTTTCAAGGGAGCTGCCTCGCGACCGTTGCCTACAAGGAACAGCTTTTTCCCTTATTTTATTAGAGTTCTAATCGTAACAGAGAGTAAATGATGCAGGTAATGTGGCCTACCTGGCCACATTGCAAGTAGAAAAAGCTGTTTTAGGCCACACTCGAAACACAAACGATAGCAGATGAACATCTCAAAGCCAAAGAGATAGACGGCTTTTTTCTCAGCCCAATATATCAAAGAAACGTATATTTCCTGGATTTTATGCTGAGGTGAACTCAGAAAGAAAAGTCATAGCATGCTTGCCCGGTATCCAAGAGGGCCTGGGTTCGTATCCCGGCGGAGACCAGATGACTTTTCTTTCCGAGTTCACCTCAGCATACAATCCAGAAAATATCTGTTTCTTTAATTATTCATGTTGTTTTTTTTGTTAGGCTACATATAGCCTTTGGAAACCCTACTTGAAACTTTAGACCAGTGGGTCTCAACCTTTTCTGACTCGCGCAGCCCTTTTCAGTGCATAATTTCTATGGCGGAGCCCTGTTTAACTCGAGGAGCCCTTTTTAGTATATTATTTATACGACGGTATATACCCTTTAGGCCTCTTTTTGGTTTTGGCTATCAAATTTACCGATTTATTTTATTATCTTCCAGTGGCCGCGGTGCCCCTGGGAAGTGCACACGGAGCTCCGGTCGAGAACCGCTGCTTTAGACCCATCTATTAGCGACCCATTCCAGTGAATGAAATGGGTGCAAAAAAAAAATATCGCATATGTAAGAACATTTATGAAAATTTCGTCCAAATATATTTGTTGGTTCATTTTTTTGGGCGTGTGCGTGTGTGCGTGCGTGTGTAATAACGGAAACGTTGAATGTAGATCGTAGAGCTGTCGAGGACATGAGCAATTTCTTGTCATCTCACCATTATGGAAGCCATTTTTTTTTCTCTCTCTCTCTCTCTCTCGCTTTGCAACTCCAGCTGCAAAACACGCGTCAAGGTCTTAATGATTACACACTGAATCCTTTTTCACCCTTTTATTATAGTTTTTTTTTTTCTTTTCGCGCTGCAATCACTTCGCCAATGAGGTTCATCTTGTCCTCGTCCATGTGGCTTCAAGGAAACCACCTTCGCCAGAGGCGCTGCAACATCACGACGCGACGACCGTTCGGGAAACAATATATATCTCGCACTCGTCCTGATCTCTGTAACATGAACCGATACATAGGTCCGGACGTTTTAGATAGGTGCGTGTTTCAGTTGATATCAATGATACCGAAAAGGAGCAGAGAGGGCCGCAGCTTAGATGCTTGGTCACCCGGTGCAAGCGCGCGTTTTGACGCCCCCCCCCCCCCTTGTAGTGTTGAAGGAGAGGTTTCAGAATGAAATTTGCGACCCCTCGGGTCTAGCGAAAGTCAGGAGGGATTCTTCAACCTTACGGGGCACGAGACCCGCCTGCTCCACCCACCCCTAGTTGCGGCCCTGGGGGCAGAGATGGGGGGGGGGTGGGAAGTAAGAAGATTATATGAGAGGAATTTAACAACGTGTCAAATAAAGGAGTCGGAAATTTCGAAAAGGGACAAGGATTAGTTAAACTCGAACGAGTGTGAGGACAGAAATTCAGAAAAGCGAAAACAAAAGTGCTCAGAAAATCCGAATAGAGCAGCAGGAAGTGAGAAAATACAGAAAATGGTAAAAAACAAAGGTAGAATCAGAAGTTCAGGAAAGGTCAGGAATTGAGGAAAAGGCAAGAGAAGGAGCTAGAAATTATACGGGAAAGGCAAGAAGGGAGGACAGAAAGTCAGAGGAAGGCAGGAAAGACAGAATTTCGGGAATGGCCAAAAAAAAAAAAAGTGTTAGAATTTCAAAAAATGCCAAGCAAAATCAAAAATATAGTAAAAGTCAAGAAAAGGGCCAGAAAGTCAGACAATTCAAAGAAAGGATTAGAAAATCAGAAAAATGCAAAGAAAAGGGCAGAAAATCAGAAAAATTCAAAGAAAAGGGCAGAAAATCGGAAAAGGGAAGAAAGTAGGGGGGGGGGGTAGCAATGCAGGACTGTCAGAGTTTCAAGGAAGAGCAGAAATTTAGAAAAAGTTAAGGGAAGGGATCAGAAACTCAGAGAACGTCAAGGAAAATCACAGAAAGTCAAAATAACGCAGAAAGGCCAAAAAAGGGGGTCAGAAATACGGTAAATGCCAAAAAAAAAAGGGTCAGAAATTCCAGAAATGCCAAAAAAGGGAGTTAAAAATTGAAGGAAGGTCACTGAAAGGTAGAAATTCAGGAGAAGTCAGTGAAAGAGGTAGAAATTCAGGAAAGACAGAAATTCAGAAAAGGTAGAGGGGAAAGGGCAGGAAAGGTAGAATTCCAAGAAATCCAAGGAAGGGCAAAAATTCCGGAAAGGCCAAGGAAGGACGGACAGATATGACCGATGACCGCCCAGAGAGGATCTTGGGATAGTTTGCGCTCTTTCCCAAAGGGTCGGACGATCTCGGGCCAAGAAAGAACAGAAATTTTAGAAAGTTGAGGGCCAAAAAATTCAGCAGAAAGCAAGGAAAGGGACAAAAATTTTCAGGAAAAGGGTGGGAGAGAAAATGTTCATCAAAAGGGCAGTAATGAACATATTTGACGCTTTTATTGACTGAATCCTAAAAATATTGGCATGAAACGCACCAAACGTATATATTTCTTCACAAAACCACAAGAGTAAATGCCCCGCTTTAGAAAAGTCAAAGAGGACACCCCCCTGCGCCCCCTCCACAAGGGCACTGGCAACCCTGGGTTGCTGTCGTGCTTTACTTATCACGTGAAATTAAAACATAATGACAACACGAATAAATCAAAAGTCTAAAAATATGTACATTTTGGCATTTATTGTAATTGGTGCAGTTTGAGTATTTCCTGCTTGGTAATCAATATCGCTGATATGAAGGTGAATATTTGGGCAGTGACTTGGGAGTATTAGCACCATGGCCCCCACAAAGGGAGGCTGACAGAGTTCTAGCCCTGGGGCCTGGGATAGTTCCCATCATTTTTATGTTTTTTCACGCTATACAGAAGGGGTCTGTGAAAAGTCTGACCGGGGGCCCCCCCCGCAAAAGATCAAAGCCTAGGGGCCCCGCTCCAGGATGTGGGGGCCATGATTAGCACATGTGTGTAACATGAGTCTAAACTGCACCGAAAAGGAGTTTAATGTGCTGTTCTATATTGAACATGAATTTATATTCGCGATGATAGACAAAAAAGCCCGCTGTGAATGCTAATGGAACGTTAAATAATTCAGTACGATAAAATTCTTGAATATACGGTATGATTCACGATAATGCCATCTGCTGGTGGTTAGCTCATGAATCCGTTGTTTCTTGCATTTTAAGCTTGTGGCCCACTTCTCCTCATGGCCACATGGATGCCCGAGAGAACTAGTTTTTACGGCCCTTTCGATCATGTGAGCGTACGTGCCTTTCCTTCAAGAATGCGCTTCGTGACAGTCCAAAAAAAATAGAGATGGTGAAACTCTCTAAGAAAGTTATTAGCGGCTCTTTATTTTTTAAGTGTGAACCGGCTTGTTGTAAATCATTGGTTTCCAACTTGGGGTACGCGTATCGCTGGGAGGTTCTGGCCGTTCAAGGGTGCAGGAGGTATTACCAGCAATTTGGTGGAAAAAGAAATAATGTCATACGAAATTTCAAAACATTAGTCATGTTGTGATATGGAAAGAATTACTTAAGCTTCCTAAGCGTTTCTATGATCCCATAACCCTACCCTACAGGGCCGTCTAATTGAGTTTTTGGGTCTACTTGAGCCTAAAAAATTCAGGAAAGGCCAAGAAGGAAAAAAAATTAGGAAAGATCAAGGAAAGACAAAAATTCAGGCCAAGAAAGGTAAAAAATTCGTGAAAGGATAAGGAAGAAAAAAAATTCAGGAAAGGTCAAGGAGAAACAACAATGTAGGCCAGAAAGGACAGAAATTCAGGCCAAGAAAGAACAAAAATTCAGGCCAAGGAATGACAAAACTTCAGGCCAAGAAAGGATAAAAATTCAGGCCAAGAAAGGATAAAAATTCAGGCCATAAAGGACAAAAATTCAGGCTATAAAGGACAAAAATTCAGGCCATAAAGGACAAAAATTCAGGCCATAAAGGACAAAAATTCAGGCCATAAAGGACAAAAATTCAGGCCATAAAGGACAAAAATTCAGACGATAAAGGACGAAAATTCATTCCAAGAAAGGACGAAAATTCATTCCAAGAAAGGGCAAAAATTCAGTCCATAAAGGGCAAAAATTCGTGAAAGGCCAAGAAAGGACAAAAAATCGTTAAAGGCCAAGAAAGGACAAAAAATCGTTAAATGCCAAGGAAGGAAAAAATTTATGAAAGGCCAAGGAAAGGAGAAAATTCAGGAAAGGCCAATGAAGGACAAAAATTCAGTGGAAAGAAAGTACAAAAATTTAGTGCAAGCAAGAACAAAAATTCAGAAAACGCTAAGGAAAGACAAAAATTCAGGAAAGGATAATATTTGTGAAAGACCAACAATCAATCGAAGGAAAACGACAGAAAATCACAAGAAATGCCAAAACACAAAAGAAAATAATTAATATAATTGAAAACACTCGAGTGTAACGTCGGATTCACTTAAAATATACAGATAATTTTTCAAAAAAGTCAAGAAAATACTCGAAATTACAAAAAAAAGAAAGATATCCAAGTAAACAAATTCTTTTGTGTATTCCGAGTATCTTTTCTTTTTATAATTTCTAAGAGGGAAAATACTCTTGAAAAGGAATGAAAAGATCTTTAATTTGAAAATTCCCGACATGAAATCTTATCACGAATATATCAAGAACAATAAATACTCTTTTTTCAAAAAGAAATCTGTTTTCGTGGAAAAAAAATAAAGTATAAATTCGATACCGAATAAAGCAGTGCATGTATGAATGGAAATTCCACGGAAACGCGAAATTCCTCCAAAGTCAAGATTTGTTTCCCAGGAAACTAAAGAATGACCAAGGAAAAAAAAAAAAAAGGGAATTTCCTGGAAAAATGGGGGGAAAAAAATCGATAGATACATACAAATACTTCGAAGAGATTTTAGAAGAAAAAATGTACTTTTCTTTGATACTCGAATCGCAATTTTTCTTCGTTTTGTAACGAAACGATGGGAAAGAAACAAATTATCGATTTTTATGGAAAATTTTTTTTTCTTCTGATTTTATTTTCTTCACACAATGGTATTTGATATTTGGTTCACGAAGAGTTGAAAAGTTAGGAATTTTTTATGAAATATTAGCTGTGTATGAAAAGTTCTGTGGAACGTGATTCCTGTTTTTCGTTTCTTTTCCATTGGGGAAAGTCTCCCGATTCTGAAATGGGTGTTTATTGCTGTATGTTGGGATGAGTTTTACTGTATCGGCCTTATATCCACTCCCGGCACGTGTCCGAAACATTCACCGCAACAGTTAGTGATCTGTGTAGTGAGTGAGTGAGCATATCAGTGGGAGAGTAAGAAAGTCAGTGAGTGAGAAAGTCAGAAAGTAAGCAAGTCAGTGAGAGTGTAAGTTAGTGGGTGAGCGAGCAAATTATTTATCAAATGAGTGAGCAAATTATTTATCAAATGAGTGAGCAAATTATTTATCAAATGAGTGAGCAAATTATTTATCAAATGAGTGAGAAAATTATTTATCAAATGAGTGAGAAAATTATTTATCAAATGAGTGAGCAAATTATTTATCAAATGAGTGAGCGAGTAACTTATTGAGCAAATGAGTGAGCGAGTAACTTATTGAGCAAATGAGTGAGCGAGTAACTTATTGAGCAAATGAGTGAGCGAGTAACTTATTGAGCAAATGAGTGAGCGAGTAACTTATTGAGCAAATGAGTGAGCGAGTAACTTATTGAGCAAATGAGTGACATCATCGGAGTTTCATCGGAAAATGATCCACGGGCCACGATGAAAATCTCCGAGGGCCAAATGTGGCCGCGGGCCATGCATTGAAGACCCCCTGGGTTATAGTTCCTCACAAAAACAACATCCATGATCCTCCGAAAACGAACACCGTCAATCACGGCACCTAAAAAAAAACAAAACACGACAGATCACCAGCAGATTGGAAATTAATACACACCAATCGCGCTCCACGAATCGATTCCCGATCCGACTTCAGTACGAATTCCAGCATGTACCAATTCGTATAACCCACCGAATATTCGCGCGGGACCTTAATAACTACACCTATGCTGTTGGAGAAATTTTCATACGGCAAAAATATATACAAAAGGTCTCTTGGAGCGTAAAGATATTGTTATCCACAGATGCGTGAAGTTAAGATTTCCCAGATTTCTACAAAAAAAAAAGTATAATAAAAATGGAAGTTTCTCCCACACACACACACACGTACAGTAACGGCCTCTCACCCAAGCGTCACCTGGTCGCTCTTGTAGACCGGACGGCGGGGTACACCAACATGGGCACCTCACGAACATTTTTGTGATGTCGGAAAAATAAATACATCACGGATGGCGAAAAGCTATTCACCGGCGACATAATGGATGAGCTGAATAAATATATAAGGGCCCTTTTACTGTTTCCCCACCTCAATTTCCCCCCAAAATAGGCTTTTATGCATGTCCATTATAGCGAATGGCATGAATGCACTACAATAAGCCCCCAGCCTGGAATATACTGTATGTAATATAAAAAGCAAAAACTCTACAATGGTAACAAAAGAGGAAGCCTAGGAGGGATGTCGGATGGCAACAAAAAAAAAAAAAATGTCACCATGTGTTTGTTCTGTCAAAAAGTTCAGTTTTTTTTCCTATAGTCCTGACTGTTATGATAACAGGCTTTATTACAGAAAATTTTTTTTGTCACAAAGTTATTTTAATATGGATTTTGCGACCCCTTTTCCCCCCTCTCCCCCGTGAAATATGGGAGAGGGTCCCATGGATGCCTAATCCATGGGAGATATCGAATAAACAAGGGTAGGGATCATGGGAATTATTCCATGATACGGTCTCGGAACGACAATAGTTGAGAACATCGCTGTTTTAGGTCAGTGTTTCTCAACTTTTTTATGCCCATGGGCCCCCTTTTATACCATATTTTCTACTCGTGGTCCCCTGTTTTTTTTAACGCCCTTCCCTCCTCCCCCCGTAATCCAAAAGCAATACGCTTTCTACTTACAGAATTGAAGTTAGTCAAAACACATGATTTACATAGGGCTGGTCTGATTAATCGATTAATCGTTAATCGCAGTTAGAAATTTATCCAATCAAAATTCGATTAAAGTTTTTATTAAAAAATTAATAATTATAAACTTTATTTATTTGACTAAACCGAATAAAAATGTCGTAATTATGTTCCTATGCAAAGCATTTCATTGAGTGACCATATTTAAAAATATTTGAAAATCAATATTTTGAACAAATTTTTCCACAATAGGAAACACGAAGTCGATTCGATGAAAACTAGCGATGATTTCTAAAATTACTTGCTAAAAATAAACGATAAGATCCAAGTTAAGAAATTCCAGGATATGACAAGCATGTTCAGCATATCGTTCCCCTTTATGTCAGAGACATGAATGTGCAAATTTTCTCTTTTTGTGTTTTGTCAGGTGGTTGGATCACTTATTTTGCTAAGTGGCCTGACTTGAACGATAGGCTACTTTAAAAGTGAGTCAGGTCTGAGCAAATGCCCGAAATGGGCGAAAAACTGTCGGGCAACAATGGTTTTTGGGCCTCAACAATCACTTTCCGAACGTTATCTTTGGTTACCGTGGTTCCCTAGAATGTGTTTCAGACATGTATATGCCTTTACAATGGTTTGTCACTCCTTTAATGACGCCGGTATTTATTTATGATAGCTTATATACCTTTATAATGGTTTGCCACTTTTTCAATCCTCTCAGTAATTTAGGAAAGTCCGGGCAGCGCCGGGTATTATAGCCAGGGCCGCAACTAGGGAGGGGGGGGGGAGCAGGCGAGTCTCGTGCCCCGGCACTAGACCAATTCAATTCAATTCAATTCGCCGGCACTAGACCCGAGGGGGGCGCAAATTTCATTCTGAAACCTCTCCTTCAACATTACAAGGGTGCGCCAAAATGTGCGCTTGTCCCTGGTGAACAAGCATCTAGTTGCGGCCCTGATTATAGCCAGTCTATTTATATATTTGTTTGCATCCATTCAGTGGATGGAGGCATGTAATGGATAGGAAAAAAATCAATTAAGGTATCCGACTACGTCGAATACGTCATTTTGGAAGAAAATATCGATTATTTTTAAAATGAAAGCACTATTTGTTGCGATTCCAAAACAGTCTTTGTTTTGTTTATACGGTGCTCAGAACGAAGTTAGGTCTACTTTAGTATTGCGTTTTTACACGTACTAGTAATCAGTGAATAAAAACTTGAGGCCAGTATTACACCGTAAAAGTTTGATAAAAGATCTTTTATAAAACTTGAAAAAACAACCAATAAGCTAATTGATTAAATTTTTCAAGTTTTATGAAAGCATTTCTGTAATTACTGAAATTATTGTTTCTTTTCTGAATATCGTAAAATTATTTTGTAGTTGGAAGCCATTTTGTAAATTGAATTTCATGAGTTTTGTATGGGTTGAAAACCCCTGACCAAACACAGTCAGTTGACCCTCCCGACATCTCACGCTGAGTCCACGCCTACCCTGGGCTAGAGCTCAGTGAAGAACTTCCTACACGGGGGGGGGGGAGTCGATGCAGGACCCTCTCACCATCGTGGGGCACCCATGATAATAATGTTATGGGGCTGGAGAAAAGTATTCACAAACTTAATATATCGAAAATCACAGTACGAGATCTCATCGTTTACGCCTTCCATGGACTTACTGATGATTACGGGACCATGCCCGAATGGGCCCCATGTGTTAAGATAGCCCTGGTTTTCTGTGGATGGTTCTGCTGGTTTCTAAAAGCAGTCACATTTTTCCCCCGCCATATTTCACTTTAAAGCTTGATTTCATCCCAAGTCATCGAACTTCGAACTCACTTTTTCACAGCTCTCAGTGCCCCTCTTTAACAACCTGTCGTGGCTCTCCCTTTCATTTGATTTTTACCCGTAGTCTCCTAGAACATCCCAGGACCACAAGAGGGCCATATGGCCCCCCCGGTTGAGAACCACTAATCTAGACTATCCAGAGAATGTCCACCTTTTTGTTCAAACATATTACAGCTGCGGACCGATGAAAGTAGTTGAACTATTTCACGGGCCATCGGAAAAGGACCAATAATTTGAGAACTGACAAGATATAAAATAGGGGGGGGAAGTAATTTGCGGACCGACATTAATTTCATAAATTGTAGAAGTAATTTGGGGACCGACATTAATTTCATAAATTGTAGAAGTAATTTGCGGACCGACATTAATTTCATAAATTGTAGAAGTAATTTGCGGACCGACATTAATTTCATAAATTGTAGAAGTAATTTGCGGACCGACATTAATTTCATAAATTGTAGAAGTAATTTGGGGACCGACATTAATTTCATAAATTGTAGAAGTAATTTGCGGACCGACATTAATTTCATAAATTGTAGAAGCAATTTGCGGACCGACATTAATTTCATAAATTGTAGAAGTAATTTGCGGACCGACATTAATTTCATAAATTGTAGAAGTAATTGGCGGACCGACATTAATTTCATAAATTGTAGAAGTAATTGGCGGACCGACATTAATTTCATAAATTGTAGAAGTAATTTGCGGACCGACATTAATTTCATAAATTGTAAAAATAATTTACGGACCGACATTAAATTAATAAATGGTAGAAATAGTTTGCTGACCAGTAAAAAAATAAACAAATAGCAGAAAAAATTTGCGGACAGGCAAAAAAAAAATTTTATGGAAAAAATAATTTGAGGGCCGCTAAAAAGTAAATAAATGAGAGGAAATACTTTGCTGACCGAAAAGAAAAATGGCAGAAATAATTTGCAGACCTTTCAAAGATGGAATAATATTTTAGTAAATCTAAAATTATATAGTAGCTGTATCAATTGGTGGCAATGGTTCGCGGACCGACACCGGTCCAAAAAAGACCGGCAATCGAAAAACTGGTCCAAAAACGTATCATTGACCCCTACGTATAAAAATTCAAGACTATCCTTCCTTTAATCTGCTCTACAGCAGCGGTTCTCAAAACTTTTTTTGACTCGCGGAGCCCTTTTCAGTATATAATTACTATGGCGGCGCACTATTTGACTCGAGGAGCTCTTTCATGTACATAATTTTTATGGCAGAATCTTGTAAGCCTCTCTTATTTACTTATCTACCAAATTTACCGATTCATTTTATTTTCCTCGAGTCGCCGCGGAGCCCCCGAGGGGTGCACAAGGAGCCCTTGGGGCACCGCGGAACACCGGTTGAAAACCCCCTGCTCTACAGTATTGATACCCAAATCGAATTTTCAAGCGTCATCTCGGACAGGACGCGTAGACAGACCTCGCAATAAAATCTCGAACGCACGAGGGTCAAGCAAACGAACCGATTCATTCCCCTCATGCAGTAGTTGGGAAATATACATCGAGACCAATATCCATTTCACAATTGGAAGCTACTTCACGCAATGGAAACGCCGGATGTCCATACTTACGAGATCCTCGGCAAAAGTGAAATGTCGCGTGAGAAGAAGAATCAACATGCGAACCTGTCACCAATCGCTGTCACGATGCAAACTGCCATCTTCCTCCCCATTAATGTTACCATCTCACAAGAATTCGCCATATTTATATTCCACGCGACCGGAATAATGATTTCATTCTCCGCGAACGGACCAGGGGACAAAGAAGAAGCCCACTTACTTTGGAGCCTTCTCCACGATAGAAGAAGAGGGTCATCGTCCACTTGCAGGACCCGAGGCTACAACAACAACAACAACAACGAGCAGCCCTACAGCTCTGTAATGATGTCGTGGTGGTACAGAGGAGATGGTCAGGCCTCTCTCTCTCTCTCTTTTTCTTTCACAGACGAGAAAATTAGAGTGTTGCGAAGATGGTGTCAAGAATCGCGTGATGATGGAGTATGTAAACCTTGGACAGACAGACAAGAAAGAAAAAAAGGTTGTCCATCACATCCCGTGTGTTGCGTGATGGGCACGTGTGTGCTTACGGTAAAACATTATACACGGACGTGGACATCGTATATCTCGGTTTTACAAGTTACTCTCGTTACCATGATTTCCGCCAGGAGTGTCGAAACGACGATTCCGTCATCCTCACAACCAAATACAATTTATCGAGTCGGTGGGAACAAACACGTGCGACAGCTCCTGACAAATGCGCGACAAGTTTGACCAACTTTCGAAATCGTTGGACGGGCATTTGATGGTCAACTGTAAATCGTCGTTTGTTGAAATTTCTGAGTGGCCTCACGCGGGAATCGTCATCATGGCCTGCCCTAAGGTCACACTGGATCAGCGTTTCCTCCAAAAATGCGCTATATCATCCTCTGGTTGGCGATGGAAGGATCCTAGAAATGGAAATTTTTTCTTCTACATTTTCACAAACTGGAATATTTTTGGTCGATATATATAATAAATTTTTTTTAACTTCCTTTTTTAGCGCCAAATTTTCCTCATCACCGGAATTTGGTGAATAAAAGAAAAATAATAATAATAATTATGCAATGTTAATGCTGTGCCACGCATTACTCAAGTGGCTAACTATGCCGCGGATCACTTAAGTAATCTGGGAGTGTGCCGAGGGGTAACTTGAGTGATGTAGGACCCAGGGCCGTCTTAAGAACATCATGGGGCCCCCGGGCCAAGTGGTTTTTCTGAGGCCCTACCAGGTAAATTCTAAAAAATTTCAACCGAAATCTAATTTTTGTGAGGCACCTCTTCTCTTGAGACCCCCGGGCCGTGCCCGGGTGGGTCCATGCGTTAAGACGGCACTGGTAGAGCCACACACTAGGGGCCGCTTAAGTGCTCTGAAACTGTGCACTGTGCAACATGTTACTCAAGGGATCTTCAAATGTGCCACGGATCGCTCAAATGTTCTGGGACTGTGTCGCGGGTCACTTAAGTAATCTGTGAATGTGCAACTTGGTTCATTTTTACAAAATTAGGTTTGGGGGGGGGGGGGCAAGCCACATCAGATACCCCTCAGGACCACATTTGATCCGTAGGCCAGGGTTTCACCATATTTGGCTCAAAGGGTGGGTCGCAATGAATTTCTTAAAAATAAATTTTGAGTTTTTAGCCTTCAATAGCATTGAAATTAACAGAGAAATTGTTTATGTGTAATAAATAACATATACATGTATTTTCTTCCAAAATTTTAATTTTTTTTAAATATTTTTGCATAAAAAAATGTTTTTGTCCCCCATGAACCCCCCCCCCCCCTGAGCGTACAGCCGGGTTTTCCTAGGAGTAGAATTTCTACAGCGTGTGCAGGGCAGAGCTGACGAAATTTGGTGGGGGGGGGGGTCTAAAATGGCTAAAAACTTGCTGACATAATACTTGAACGGCCCCTTATTCACTTATTTTACGAGATTTTTCAATTTTTTCTCGGGTACAAGATTTTTAGTAAATTTGCACCAATATGCGATATTTTTTGCAATTATATATTTCAAGACACAACACCTTGCAAATTAACCCATTTTTGACTGACGTTGCATTTACGCAACGCTTTGCTTTAAAAAAAAATATGTAGGGGGGGGTGTGTGGGCGGGGTGCATGTGTGGTGTAGCAGTAGTAGGTAGGGCCTCCAAAAAATGGCTCGGGGATCCATGTTGTTCTTAAGTCAGCCACCTCGTTGGGCAATTTGCCTGTTGTGGCGTTGTATTTGTATTTGTATAAGTGCGACAGAATTTTTTAAACATTTGTTTACAAAGAAAAATTCAATTTTTTAATGAATTTTCAAAAATGAAAATTTTTGGGCATTTCATCCTGGATTTTTCATCCGGGAAATTTTTTTTCCATGGCCATGAACGGAAATACATTTTTTAAAAAAATAGAATTTTTATTTTAAAAATCTTAAATTTATTTTGCCACATGATAGGGGCCATTCAAGTATTACGTAAGCAGATTTTCAGCCATTTTGACCCCCCCCCTTGTCAGCAAAATTCAGCAAAACACTGACCCCCCCCCCCCCCTCCCCCGTCAGCAAAATTTCGTCAGCAGCTTAGAATATTTCATATCTTCAAAAAATGGGTGGTTGATGACGTAAGCAACATTCAAACCCTCCCCCCCCCTTGTCATCAAAAGTCAGCAAATCTGAAACCCCCCCCCCCCTCGATGCTGACGTTTTACTTGAATGACCCCATACACGAAATTTCCCAAAATTACGATATTACCAATTATTTTAATTAAGTGAAGTTAATTAATTTATATTAATTAAAAAGTTAATTGATTTAAAATTTACATTAATTGAAATTTCCCAAACGTATTATTCAAGTTATCATGTATAAAATAATTGGTCATGAATTGGAGGAGCGGTCGAAAATGGGTTAAAACTAGAAAATATTAATATAAAATGTTTTACAAAACTCATAAAACATTTTACAAAACTCATAAAACATTTTACAAACTCATAAAACATTTTGCAAAACTCATAAAACATTTGCAAAACTCATAAAACATTTGCAAAACTCATAAAACATTTGCAAAACTCATAAAACATTTGCAAAACTCACTCGAACCAGATGATGTTTCACGAAACACACAAAAACAAGATAATGTTTCGCGAAACTCTAAAACACTGAGATAGTGTTTTGTAAAATTCACTCGGACGAGATATTGTTTTTCGCGAAATTCACTGGAACGAGATTATTTTTATGTCGTTTTTCCACAAACGGGTGAATTTTTTAAGAAACCGAATAATTAATTTTATGTGAGAAATATTTGCCAACGCGAGATCCTTTTATGTGATAATTTCTTAAACGAAATCATATTTTACGGACACAGATAAGGGTTTTTCGCAAATTTTTCTACTTTAGTCACCTTTTTTCCCCCCTTCATATTCCAGTTTAAAAGTCTTTATTTTCATTTTCTATCTCACGTCATTATATTTCTTTCACAGCTGCCCGTGGCCACCCTTATCCATAACTGCCACAATTCCCCTCGAACTTGATTTTCGCACGTGGCCTCCTTAAATCATCCCAGTGATGAAATGGTGTCATATGTGCCCCCGGTTGATAACTACTGGGATAGAGAGACAATGGACGCTGATATTTTTAGAAAGTTTCAATATGTATTTCCCTGGTCATTCCCCCCCCCCCTCAAGTACAGTGATAGCTCGACTAACGAACGCCTCGGCTTGCGAATTTTTCGGATAACGAAGTTCCCTCATTTTTCTCGTGCTTTTCCTGCTTCGCGTAACGAATACGGTTTCGGCTAACGAAAATTTTCATTGATATGGATGCACGAGCTAATAATCATCCTCACATCCTGGAGCAGGGCCTTTAGCATGCCCCCCCCCCCCACAAGGGGTGGGCTGACAAGGCTCCAGCCATGAGGATTTTAATGATTTTTTTTGTTTTTTCACGCTATAAATTCATCATAAAGGGGAGCCCCGTGAAAGTCTACGGTCCCCGTGAAAGTTACGGTCGAAGGGCCGTAAAAGATCCCAGCCTAGGGGCCCAGCTTCAGGATGGGGGGGCATGGCCTTTAGGATGGAATCGTTTGCGGGGCCCCCCGGTCAGACTTTCCGCGGGGCCTTCTGCAGTTAATTTATAGCGTATTAATAAAAGCAAAATAATGGTGAGACTTGTCCCGGACCCCCCAGGGCTAGAGAGCGCAGTCAAGCTGGTGCTAATATAGAACAGTCCCGTTTTGAGCTGAATTTTAGTGCCAAATAATCACATCAGAATAGTTGCTGTCACTCTCGAGCCCTATTAACTCATGGCCTACTCGGAATATTTTTTTCAGAGAGGTGCCTACACTTCTCCTTCGGAACGTTTTTGAATCATTTCTCGTAAAATGAAAGATTTAGATAATGTAAAATGCACTGGAGGGGGGAGGGGAGGAAGCGCACATGTTTTCACAGCTCGCGTTCTTTCAGTACAATGCTCTTAGCATCAAATTGTACAGTCTGGACATTCTAGGTCAGTGTTTCTAGACCGCCGGACCGTGAGTGGATTGATTCACTGTTTCATTGTTCCTTATTTATTTTCCATTAGTCGCGTGTATGACCGTGCCTTCCTCTAGCAACAAAAGAGAAATCAACTGGCCTGCAGGCTTCTAAAGGTTGAAGGGCCTTTAGCAGTGTTCTAGGTGCTTACCTTTTCCATCTGCATGTATCAGACCCAGAAATGAGCTGACCTAATTATAAGTGAATGGGGACACATAAATGGTGTTCGACACCTACGAACTCGACTGGGTTTCGTCGACACCAGCTTCAGTACACCAAAACTGTACGGTATTAGTAGACCAAAGCTGGTGTTGGTTGTGTACACAAGGGCCATCTTAAGAGCATCATGGGCTCCCGGACCAAGTGATTTTTCCGAGGCCCTACCTAGCGAAACATTCGAAAAATTCAACTGCTTCCGATTTTTCTGAGGCCCGTCTTCTTTTGAGGCCCCCTCGGGCCGTGCCCGGGTAAGCCCACGTGTTAAGACGGCACTGTGCGTACATAGTGCGAAATATAATGATCCTTCAGTAACTCATCTTCCTGTACATTGTCATTTATCCAATTTTGAAGCAGTTCATATCAGCTTTCGGTCATTTTTTTTATAGCCCTACTTAGTGCTTTAAAAGACTTATCTTGAAAATTTCGGCCGTGCCTGGAACGAATTAAACAATTTTCTATAGAAACCTACGGGAAATCGCGTTTCGGCTAACAAACGTGATTCCGGAACGGATCATCCTCGTGAGCCGAGTTATCACTGTATTGAGGTTCTGGGTTGACTGTAACTGGAACAGCGTTGGCCTGTCAAACCGATTCGATTGATAATAACCGTAGGGAATCCGTTTATGCGGCCTCTCTCATCCGGCCATAATTTAGAGACTCGTCGCGGCATCGCATTATTTATTCTAATAGGACTCCACAGTAAGACTTCCATACGAAATAAATGCCTCGGTAATCACCGTTCCAAGTGGAACAAGTCATTTCCTCGAGGCAATTAATGAGGCCTAAATGGCTCAAATATTCATGAGGTGCGGGCCAGTGTCTAGGAAAAAAAAAAAAAAAAAACTCGAATTCACAACGATACAACGGCCAAAGTTGTTTCCCTGAAGGACGAACTCTCTCTATAACGGTCATTTTCGTATGCGAATTCATTAATCGATGACGTCTCTCGTAATTGTATCGATTATTCAATAATTAGCGCATTAGCTAGATAATCATCATCGTGCCTATTTATGATAGTGATCTATAATTCAATATTATTTCGAAACTACTTCAAAGAAGATATATATATGGCAGGATTGTATCCACAATTTTTACCACTTCCCGCCAGATATCGCTGTACAAGTAAGTCTTTGTGGCCTCCGTATGAAGGAGAACTAATAGGCTTTCCCTCGGGGTCTTCATTTATTTCATTTTTATACAAATTTAGGGGCTGCCCGCGTTCGGAATATTGGGGGCCCCTGAAGTCTACGGTACAATTTTCTTTTTGTGAAGAAAATTATCTGAATTACTTTACCGAGGTACTTCCTGGCCACTGTCTCAGGGACATCTTAAGAGTATCATATGCTCCCGGGCAAAGTGATTTTTCTATGTCACCCCTCCCCCCCACTACCTGGCTTGAACCTACCACAATTTACATGTTTACTCTCGGAAATTGTAACAGGGATTCATGGCCCCACATCCTGCAGTAGGGCCCCCGACAGACTTTTCACGAACCCTTTCTATAGTAAATTTATAGCGTGAAAAACGAAAAATCACAAGAATCGGCCTGGGTTCCAGGGATATAGCCCTGTCAGCACCACCCTTGTCGGGGGCCATGCTGGGACTCATTATCATGAAACAACACTCTGTATTTGACGCCAAGTACGGAGCTTAGTGACAAAGTGGGCCCATGCGTTAAGACGGCACTGTACTGTCCTACTAGATAGTTCTGCAGTCGGGTCTACAGCATCGCGCGCCTTTTTAATTGACACTCTTACAGACTGTTCTAACAACCCTAGGAACCTCCCCCCTCAGTCTATCCCAAAGGGTACCAAGGACCCCTCCCCCTAGTTCACCATAGTCACTAGTAAAGTGTATAGATAATTATACAGTTGAATCTCGTTATAACGAACTCCAAGAGACCGGAGAAATCAGTTCGTTTAAACGAAATTCCATTATAAATGAATTTCAAATTTTTGTACTGTTCCCATGTAAACTTATCTGGGGGGGGGGGGATTAGAAAAGTGTTCGTTAAAACGAGATTTTTCGCTATAACAGTATTTGTTAAAATGGTATTCGACTGCATGTATTTTCCTGTGATTTCTTGTCAATATTTCTTTATTATGGAAAGCAGGGGCGTAGCCAGAAATTTCGTTCGGGGGGGGGACCACTTTCATTTCGGGGGGGGGGACCAAAGTGACAGAACAATGGATTTGGCCATCTTTTTCCTTTTTTTCGGTCATTTTCTCACATTTCGGGAGGGGGGGACCAGACCCCCAAGTCCCCCCCCCCCCTCCTGGCTACGCCCTTGATGGAAAGCATCTCATGTACCCTCCGGGATTCTATGGACCAGCTTCTTAGAACGGCTGCTCAAAGACAGTCTTTCCAAAGTCCGTTCCGACGAATGGGCCCACCTGTGCGTCCGGGGTTGTAAGTGCTTGTGGGGGGGGGGGTAATGTAATAATGAGATTTGGCGCTACGATTTTCAAGAGTAGGTACGTAAGTTCGTACGCAGGTACTTCTGGCAGGATAGTAGGACCCAGAACTTATTTCCCAGGGAAGGGGGGGGGGTGTCAAGGTCCTGTTAAGAGATCCACCTGGCTGGGGTTGCTCGGGCTGTGCTGCTCATAGGATTTAGTAGCACCAGGGCCGAGCACTCCCAGAACTGATACACTGCTCAAGCTAAGCACTAACGTGTCTATCACACTTCCGACGCCCCTGATCCAGGGAGCCAGGAACAGACCGGGTAGTAAGAAAATCCAGGTTTAATACAAGACCCTATAAGTGAGCTGAAAATAGGGGACTGATGTAGAAAGCATTTTTTGAGCAAGTGATCGGTCAGAAAAATAAGTTTAAGAAGACTTGTCGCGTAAGGCAAGGATGAAGGGTCATTAGCGCTGTCACCTATCATCAAGAGCAATCACATGGCAACTTAGAAGTTCATACTCGAATCAGAGAAGATGATGCTGTTTGAATGAATTACTAGTGAGCATGATTCTCCCACATCCTGCTGCAGGGTCCTAGTTTCAGAGCATCGTGAGCCCCCGGGCAAAATGGTTTTTCTGAGGCCCCCCCCCCCACCTGACTATAAATGAATACTTACCAATTTACATGCTTAATATCGGAAATCTTAATGAGATCTCATTATCACGAGTGTCCCCCTCTGCACTTGAGGGCCCCGCAGGGCCGTCTTAAGAGTGTCATGGGCCCCCGGGCCAAGTGGTTTTTCGGAGGCCCTACCTGGTAAATCCTAAAAAATTTCAACCGGATCTCATTTTAGTGAGGCCCCTTTTCTCTTGAGGCCCCCCGGGCCGTGCCCGGGTGGGCCTATGCGTTAAGACGGCACTGGGGCCCCGGGTTGTGCACGCGGCACTGCCCCTAGGCTGAGATCTTTCCCCAAGCCAGATTTTTCACAGGGAACTTCATAATCAATTTACGGTGTGAGAAAACAATAAGAATCGTCCCACCTCCCCACCCTTGAAAAGGGGGCCATGCTCGTGACCACAAAATCGCGGTTAATCTTTGGCTCTCTCTCGACTAGACGTTGAATATGCCCACCTGATCTAAGACTTTTTTGATATTATTAGGCTATCTGATGTCGGAATTTCGATATCCAATCCCATCGTGAAAATAATATTCATTAACACGGATACGGAATGAGTTCCAGGTGTGGGTGACACCCCCTCAAGGTCGTTGAATACTTCCTCTGGTTCGATTATCTCTCTCTCTCCTTTGTTCTTTCAATATTACTACCTAATATACACATAAAGTAACCTTTTTTCCCCGCCATGCGCAGTAGAGCTCTCACCATATCGTAAAGTAGCCGTTTCCATATATATTGTAGTCAAAAGGCCTCCACCCCTGGAGGGGCAAACTTATTAGACTATTTCCTTTCAGGTGGAGGATAGAAATACAAAACCCTCTGCTCCTCCCCCCTTCCCCGAATCCATTAGGATAGTGAGAGGAAAGAAAAGGTAAACGTTATAGTACGGTACTACAGTTGCTGTTATAGAGTAGGGGTGGCTGTGCTGCCTCAAACCAGCAGGTTCGGCACGAATGTAAGTAAATAACTAATAATAAAATGTAGGAAAAAAAACAGCCAGCAGATGGCATCTCTTCCACCTGGGGCGGTCAATTTGCCTCCCCCCCCCTTCTCAACGGAAAAGGTAGAGGTAAAATGGGTGTTCCAGAAACACCCCCCCCCCCAAACTTCTCAGTCCCGTCGTATTCCAGGTGTAAACCCAATGATAATATGTACTACCAGATTGGTAATTTAGCCTCGCCGCGGCGGGATAATGCCGATGAGTAGTGAGTGATAGTATGGGCGTATTTCTCACTTGCAGCATGGCATTTAGGTATGTATGTACTACTCGAGTGGAAGAAAAAAGGATGGATGACTTCACTTTAGGTCTTGGTGTGGCCGCTCCTTCATAGCCCTTTTTTTATTTACAATCCTAGGTGGACGTGTCTCAAACAGGAGCCACGTACGATATATCTCTCTATTACGATCTCCCTTGTTTTTTTGGTTTTTTTTTCTGTTGGAAGTTGAATGTCCGAACCGATATGTTCGATTTCTGAGTTCCTGTTCGATGTGGAAACAGAACCAGCTCACCCTTTAGGTGTCTGGGGAGCGTCCAGGGTCGTCGGTCTTTCCGCTTTGTGTGAGACTGCGAAAATATTAAGATCACAAATGAGGGGAATTCTCTACACCTGATCTTTCTCACTATACGTAGGCCTTGAAAATATCTCAATACTTACTCTAAATCACTTTAAATTAGTGTTCCTCACGGGGCTCGGTGGGGTCCTTGGATTGCCTCCGGGCGTCACTGAATGTTTCCGAAAAGGAATAGTGACGAATAACAGAAGCAATGTTGTTAACAGGGACGCAGTCGATGTGGGAACAGTGGTGCGGCAAATCAGAGCAATGAGTGGTCAATAAAATTAGATCAGAATGGGAGAAGGACGGGAGGGGGGCAAAACCACGAAACCGAGGGACCAGGGCGTGAGAGGGCACCTAAAGAGTTTGTGCAAGCGTGTGAGTGACAAAAAGATGGGGCAGGTCAGAGAGAAACCAAAACAGGGATCTAGAGAGTTTGCGAGTACGCAGATGATCAAAAAATCGACCAGGTCAGTGGACAACCAAAAGAGTGACCTGGGACGGGGGGGGGGGAACAGTTCAGTGAATGATTAAAAGAACGACCTATAGCAGTGATGCGCATACCGTGGGGGAGCGGGAGATTCTCCAAAATTAAAACGTCTAAATAAGAAATTCCGCTTGTATACAATTATCACTACATCTGGTCCGCCATGCCAGAATCATGAATGTGCAATGTTCCTTGCAAAAAGAAGAACGTGGGAAATGACGTTTGAATGTTTACTCTACCCATGTTACTTACTTTGTGAAAGTTATATATATATATTTTCCCCTAAAATGTTTTGTAACGGGGTGGGGGTGTTTCAATAGGGATATGTATTCACGTTTCAAGCACAACTTAGATAGCAAAACAAGGTATCCAAATAGCTGATAACAAAAAGGGAAAATTTATACATTCGTGCTTCTGACATGTGGCGGACGATATCAAGTTAGTACTTTTACAGGGTGACTTAGGGAGAATCACCATGGACGGAGTTACGGGGTGGCAATGCCCCCCCCCCCCCCCAGCATCAAAGGTGAAGTCGACTGATCTAATGAACCTATGTATAGATGAATTGACATCATCATCATCGTGCCCCACATCAATAATGACAGTGCCGCCCCCCCACACTTCCAAGTCTATCTCCACCTATGAGAATCATACACTAAGTACGTCAAAAAACAAGAGTTTAATCTGTTTAAGGCCTAAAAAAAACATGATTTGCCTCCCCATCTTCGATGCTATGCTGTTTTTAGAACCGCTCACAACCCCGGACTGCCGCAAAGCAACGTACTTCCGTTACCTCAAATGAGGCAGGATTGCGTCGGAGAAAGTAAGCAAAGATTTATAGCAGTTTCCTCCTTTCCCGTGCTCGCAAGTATTAAACCACCACTTCCGTGACCAGTGCCGTAAGTAGCCATTGGAGGGGGGGGGGGTGTGTTTGCTCCGGACGCTAGACCAAAAACGGGGGTGTCAGGTTCATTCATTGCGCCCGAGTAGGGCAGTGGTAAGATGCACGTCTTCCACCATGAAGGTTACCGCCGAAGTTGTTTCTAGTAGCTGCCGGGGTCTAGTCAAGTATCTATTTACCACTATACGTAACCGCATACTCGTACACATTCCTCTGCCGGATATAGACCAGTGGGGGGGGGGGGGGCTCGAGAGTAATTTGGGGTTTTGCAAGTTCTTGTACGCGAAATATAATGCTGCAAACTTAGACCGTAGATATTTTCTAAAAAAACTCTCTAGAGTAGTAGTTCTTAACCAGGGGGTACACGGACCCCCTTCGGCGTCCTTGGAGAGATTCATTCAGGGGGTCTGTGAACTTCGAAAATGTAAACAATTTACTTATTGCTTTTTACATCATTATGAGCTTAATATTATTCTGTAAAGAAGTCGGTGGCCTTCATCCTATTGGCGAGAGATGGGGGGGGGGGGTTCCCATTGGCACAAGGAATTCGCGGAACACAAAAGGTCAAGAACACCTGCTCTTGTGCTGAACCATGTATTTTTTCAGTCGACTTCTAGAACATGTCTTTAACATCAAGGTACGGGTTGTAACCCTTTGATGCTGCCACCCGTTTATTCAGATTCCTCTAGAACGGATAATTCTTGTGCGTCACAGTTAGTCCAGATGAGGGAGGTTTTCTGCAGCCTCTTTGGCGTTTTTGATGATGGATTTGTAATTTTTTTTAAAGAAAATTAATCCAATGGCGCACATTAAGCTTCGGGGGGGGGGGGGAACTCGCCAAGGTGAACTCATTGCCAATTAAGAATTCTTAATAACAAGAAATGTTCTAGTCGCCATGTTCACCATCATCCATGTGAGGCACTGGGATCACGATTTCGACCGCCTCTCCCTTGTCTCGATTAGTCGGTAAATTGCCCCGGTGCATTCGTTTCGAGGGTACGATGATTACACACAATAACCACGAGGATCGTCTCGCATTCATTGTTCTATAATAACAATGGCAGAGAGAGTTGTGTGTTGGCTGAGGGGGGTGGGGGTTCTCCTCACCGGGTTCCTCGGAAAACTACCATCGAAATCGATGGCTATCAGTGGTGGCCTTTGACCTTTGGCTCTGTTGGCAACAAAAAAAAAAATTGGAGCACAGGGTGAATCACGTTGTGGTAATGAATGGGAGGCTGTTCGCTGTTACATTATAGCCATTTTCGGCGTCGGATATTCATCATTCTTGGATACCGGGATGGTTTAATAATAATCATCATCACAATGTATTTTGCTGCATATCGATGAGTACGCGCGATGATAACTTTCTCCGGATTCACATGATCTACTAGTTGTTGACCTTTCATGACCATCTATAACCCTGTCTGTGACCATTGATGGAAATTAACTACTGGTTTACCCTGGAAGAGGTTCGTCGAAGTATTTTGTTGGGGATATAAAGATAACCTTACGGTAGCGTTCCTTAACCTCTCTGCCCTTGCGGAACCCATGAAATAATTACTATCTACTATATATATACATACATGCTCAATCCATGACCCGCGGGCCAAATGTGGCCCGCAACCTCTAACCTTATTTTGTAAAAAAGGAACCAAGCGGCACATTTTGCCCCGGGTGAGTGAGTAAATTTTTGTTCTTAGTTGCGGCCCTGAGAAAAAGTGTGACAGGCTTTTCACAATCTAGCAGGAACTGTAGTCCATTTGGGTATGGCTATTGGATTTCATGTCCAAGGGTACTATGTACATGATAAGATATGATATGATTTTTACAGAGCAAATACGAATAAGCTACTACTTCTAGCATGGCCCCCGCAAGGGGTGGGCTGACAAGGCTCCAGCGCTGGGGCCCGGGAGGATTTTAATCATTTTTTTTGTTTTTCACGCTATAAATTCACCATAAAGGGGGGCCCCGTGAAAGTCTGGTCGGGGGGGGGGGGGTCCGTAAAAGATCCCAGCCTAGGAGCCCTACTTCAGGATGTGGGGGCCATGACTTCTAGCCAAGTGCATGGTCTCAGATTATCAATTTAACCGGTGGAGGCCCATAATATAGAGATGGCCCTGCATGAAACTTCCACAAGAGGACTCTAGTGAAGGGGCCCAGAGATAAACTTTGTGTTGATAAAATTATTGTACACTATAAATTCATTTTAAAAAATTAATTCAATAAATAGAAATGACCCCCCAAATCCTGGATGAGGGGTGGACACGACAGGGGGACCACGAGAAAAAATATGGTCCGAAGGGTGGGGGGGGGGGCATGAATGAAAAAATGTTAAGAAACACTGTTCTGGAGCAGTGGCTCGGGTATGGAGGACGACAAGGAGGCCATGTGGCCTCCTCGTTGTCGTCCGGGAATATTCTGAGGGGTGGTCAAAATCGGTCGGAAGGGTACAACATTACTTGAAGTATTTACGCGGGTATTCAATTACTATTTCAGACGAAACCCTTAGCGCGATGTCTCGGAAAGACCTTTGGGCTCAGGGGTGTCGGAAGTGTTTCGAACCTGTGGGTGCTCGTCTTTAGTTTCATATGGGAAAGTTTGATTTCTGAATAAATTCTGGGGATGCTCGGACTCATGCCACAAATTACTCGTGGGTGCTCGAGTACCCACAGCACTATTTTTTTTTTTCTGTATGCAGTGGCATCTTATGAAGAGACCTCCGCCCACCCTATCTCGAAACCCTACATCCATAATTGGGCTGATGCTGAAACCTGATGAGGAGGGAACTACCGTGTTGATCAAAAGGTACCCTTCGGTACCCTTGTCGAAAGTGAGAATGCATAACAATAATGTCAAGCTTATTTCGACGGTACAGACGGTATGGTGCTCGGAGAGCTATTATTACTGGTTTTGTTTTTCCCCATTTACTCAGGGTCGCCTTTACCCAGCGGGGGGGGGGGGGGGCTGGAACCTAGGGGCTGGGGTCATTTAATGGGGTCCCAATAAATTTTGTAAAGAGGTCAAGCGCTCCCCTCCTCCAATAATCCATGAATATGCAATGCAACGCGCTATTCCACCTCCTGCGTACGCGATCGAGTCCCGTATATACGGGACGAGTGGTGATTTTTCAGTCTTCCCCCCCCTCAACGTTTTCTTCATGTCGGCGCCTCCGACTGGTACGAAAAGTTTTTTTTTTTTTTGGTCCCTTATTGAAGGGTTCTTAACTTTTCATGTTCCACGTACCTTTTGTGCCGATCAAATGAACCCCCCCCCCCGGACCGATTTTTTTCCCATTTGCTCACAGACCAAAAGTGTCAGGCCGCTTGAGTGATCTAGAGCTGTGCCACGGGTCACTTAAGTTGTCTGTAAATGTGCCGTAGGTCACTCAAGTGATCTGTAAATATGTCACGGGTAAATTAGGTGATCTGTAAATACGGCATGCATCACTTCAGTGATCTGGAAAAGTTGTCGCCGAATTCATTTTTACAGAATTAGGTTTGAGGTCGCGGACCACTTCAGATATTTACGAGGGCCACATTTGGTCCGCGGGCCATGGGTTGAGCATGTATGCTGTATTACTGTGTTTCCTCAAATTTTCTGAAAAAACGAAGACCAATAAAATATCTGAAGCAATTTGACGGACCACTTGTGTCCCGTATTACGGGACATTCCTGTATAATTTTCGTTGTTCCGATTTTTTTTTATACATTTGTCCCGAACGATACTTATTTGAATTTCCAATATTTACGAAAATCGTGAATACACACACCATGGCCCCCACATCCTGTAGCGGGGCCCCAGGCTGGGATCTTTTGTGGGCCCCTCGGTCAGACTTTTAACGGGCCCCTTCTGTAGCTAATTTATAGCGTGAAAAAGCAGAAAAATTATGATAATCGTGTGTGTGTTGTGGGGGGGGGGGCGGCAGCACCCCCGCACAACACACACACACACTGCGCTTCCATAATATAAATTATATTATGATAATTATGGCATAAGTTATAAATATTCATCTCACGTATTTGTCAGGTTTTTACATTTCGTCCCGTATTATTTTGGAATCGTAATTACGATTGGTGATTGTGTCTACCTCTGACAATGTTTTCGACGACAATTGGTGATGTCCCGTATTTTACGGATCATTATTCAAGATCCCAGTTTACCGTATTTTATTTTCCTCAAAGAAATATGGTCATTGGATCATTTGAATATATTTTACGTGAAATACACTTCCGCTTACTAAAATACATTTTTGTTTACTGTTGTTTTGTAGCAGTCCCTTGTTTCCGCACCCTTCAGCAATTTCAGCAGTCATAGGACCCCCACAAGTGGTGGGCTGGCAAGGCTCCAGCCCTGGGGGGCCTGGGATGATTTTCATTATTTTTGTTTTTTCACGCTATAAATTCACCATAAAGGGTCCCCCCATGAAAGTCTGGTCGGGGGGCCCGAAAAAGATCCCAGCCTAGGGGGGCCCTACCCCAGGATGCGGGGACCATGTTAGCAGTAGTTACAAAATTGCACTTAAGGCAATAAATTTTGAAATTTTTGTGCAAAATTCAGTGACATCCCGTATTTAGGATCGCCATTTCCCCCGCATTCTCCTCGATGATGTACGGCGAACCTAAACACGAAAGTAAAATTTAAGTAGAACACATACGGATAAAACTAATATCAGTTACACAAAGGATGAATAATCTTATCAAGTACGGACCACCTATGCGCATCCGTGGCCCGTAGCTTGAGAAACGCTGCCGTATATTGCACCAGCATCTTTGCCGGGGTCACCCAAGTCCATTTCGGGGTAATACCGCCCACTTTGAGCAAAACTTCTACAATTTTTTCCCGTCATTCGGTCGGCAAACGCTTAAGAAACCGACAGACATGACACACGTGAGGGATTCACCAGAGCATATCCCAGAACTTTTGACCAGGTTTTTGAACCCCGTGTATTTTCTTCCCGCTTTCATTTTCTTTTTTCTGTAATTTCCCCGCAAAAAAGAGAGAAAAATATTGTTCTCTTTCTTATGGATCAGCGAACAGCAAAAGTGTAGATAATGGAGGAGGTAACAGCGACAAAAAAAATCATCACAAGATGGCGATCGTATTCCGAGCACGTAATCCTTACCGACGTATAAAGTCACCTGTTAAGGAAAACGACGTATAATAGCAAAAAAAAAGAAAAGTGAGAGTTATATACGTATATACATATAAAAAGAAAAGATTAATACGTATGATATGTGCGGTGGAAAATTCTCGATTGTCGATCCGGGCATTTGGAATCTCTTCTGCCCTTAAGCCAATCACTTGAATTATCAGACGGGAACGGAGAGATACCTCTGTCTTTCCTTCGGTATTAATATTTGACGAATCACGTGATGGTTATGTGGCTTGGCTTCAAATACTTGGACGTCATTGGCAATTTTTTTTCCCCCGATATTGTCGTCTACGGAGACGCGTATCCTTGTGCGCGAATTCATTTTTAATATTCGTGAATATTAAATACATTGTCAACATTGCTCGGAGGAATTTCTGTACTCATTGCTGCCATCTAACCTCCAAGTTAAAAGTTAGAAATTAGCTACAAGTACCGTATTTTCCCGCGTATGATCCGCGGCGGCGCATAATCCACGGGCGAAATTTGAAGAAAAGGAAACAGAAAAAAAAAAAAAAACGTATATAAGGGGCCGTTCAAGTATTACATTATCATCGACGGGGTGGGGGGGGGGTGGTGGTTTCCGATTTGCTGACTTTTGATGACAAGGGGGGGGGGGTTTGGATAATGCTTACGTCATCAACCACCCTTTATGAAAATATGAGTTGGATTCAGAGGGGCAGAGCTGATGACGAAATTTTGCTGACAAGGGGTAGGGAGGAGGTCAAAAATGGCTAAAAATTTGCTTGCGTAATACTTGAACGGCCCCTAATCCAGGCTTAAAAAAATATACTATTAACAACTTACCTTGTGGGTTTCAATCCTTAATGCATTGGTAATCAATGAAATTTATGTTTACGAATCTTTTAGCATTATTTACACACAAAACAAAATTTGCAGTTCAATCAAAAACCTTCGAGTTCAAGGCTGTTTAACATCATTTTCTGCAGATTGTCCGCAGCGGTGGACATAATCCGCATTTTTTTTTAAATGTTTGACCACTTTAATTGCAACATGCAACTTAAACATGAATGGCAATGTAATAACATTCGCCGATGACACAGTTAATTACTTTACTCATCTGGCGATTTCCAATCTCTAACTAACTTAATCGATACTGATTTAATTAGAATTCGAAAATGGTTTGTTTCTCTAACGACCTACAGAATAAACACATCAAAAACTAAAGTTTATAAATTTCTCTTCCCAAACTCACATTCGTTTTAACCCTAATTAAAATTTTCACGATCACAATTATTACTGAAATTGTGACCTTGGCAATACCTACAATAACTTGGCGTATACGGGGTGATTATAAAAAAACTATCCCGACATATGGGCCCCCTAACTATCATACCATTCACAGAAACTGAATGAAATTTTGGCATAAGGTATTTTGAGGTATGCGCTCAAGAATGATATGGAAAACAACAGTGTCACTCTAACAGTTACGGTTACAGTGAGAAAATTTCGAAAATATCAAATGGCAACAACAAGTTTTTTGTATTGGAATGCGATCTCCATACTGAAAAACACTAAATAGCGTTGGAATGGCACCTGCAGCAGGAAAATCCCCGGAGCTAGGCAAGAAAAAAGGACTTTGCCGTGCACCAGAGCATTACCGTTCGTTTCATTCGTCACACCGTTTCTTCGATCCCAGCCTGATTAGTCCTCGCTCCACAAGGTCATGTGGAAAATTTGTGAAACACAATAAAAGGCTTTATTTTATGCTGCTTCTCTGTCCTTATTGGTCGTCCTCACTTTTAGCCTATCTACCGCCGGTGATTTTCATGCTACAGTTGCCGTTCGAACGCTATTTAGGGTTTTTCACAATGGAGATCGCATTCCAATACAAAAAACTTGGTGTTGCCATTTGATATTTTCGAAATTTTCTCACTGTAACCGTAACTGTTAGAGTGACACTGTTGTTTTCCATATCATTCTTGAGCGCATACATCAAAATACCTTATGCCAAAATTTCATTCAGTTTCTGTGAATGGTATGATAGTTAGGGGCCCATATGTTGGGATAGTTTTTTCATAATCACCCTGTACATCGATCATAATCTTAAATGGAAGTCATGTCGAGTTATCGCAAAAAAGATTATAAATTTTACTATCGCAAACCTTACTTGAATCAGTCTGTTGTGTTAACTCTTTATTACTTATTATTTCACCTCATTCCCAATATATGGCCTAACTGTTTGGGATTCCGACTATGTTGCAACACTTTTTCCTGTAATCAGCCTCCATAAGAGAATAATTAGAATTATAATTATTATTAATTAGAATTATTCTCTTATGGAGCCATCACAAATGATTTTACTACACCAGTGGTACTCAAACTTTTTGAAGCGCGATCCCCCTTTAGACGAAAAAGTAATTGGCGACCCCCTACATAGTCTGACCATATGTCCCGGAGAACCGGGACATTTCGATTTTGTTTTTTTGTTTTTTTGTTAGTAAACGTGTTGTCCCGGAAGCACTTTTCGGAACGCTTGTTCCGATTTTAATTAGGCGGTATTGACGTCCAAAGATATTCAGTTTTCCTAAATATCATACAAATATTTAGTCTGCTTTTGATGTACTTGGTGTCCATTATGCAAGATGGAAGTGTAGCAAGGTGTAAGGTCCTTGATTTCCGTATACAGGGTGATTAAGAAAGAACAATCTGATTTTAAAAAATTTACGATTTGAGGTATCCGACTACCTTTCTTGTCACTTTTCTTTAAAATGGTTCTGGAGTGAACTTTAAATACATTTTTTGATAGAAAGTGTCTCGAAATGGTCAAAACAGTGACAAATCTTGGTCTATTATATTTTCTATGGAAAAGTCGTTTTTATGTCAAATTTTGGGCAAAATTCATGTGATATTCGAAACACGATTGCAAAAAATTTTATTAATGAAATGCTTTGTGATTTTCACAGTGCATTTGGCTAGTAATGTTGCAGGTTATGAACCAAAATTTAAAGGATTGTTCATAAGTTACACCAAAATATGTTTGTGCACGTGTGGATTTTTTTGAAATTTCATCCTACATTTTGTCTATAAAATACTGTAATTCAAAAAATATATGTGTTAGACCTTAGATTTTGGTTCATAACCTCAACAATATACAGCAAAATATCACATTAAAATTTCATAAGGATGCAATGAATCAATTTTTACAAATCATGTCACAAAGTCAAGTAAAATGTCGAAAATAGCATTAGTCTTCGTAAAACACGTTTAAATTCTTTATTCGCGTATTACTTGTATGTAAAAACGCAACACTAAAGTGGACGTAACTTTGGTTCTAAGCATCATGTAAACAAAGCAAGGCCTGTTTTGGAATCACAACAAATAGGGCTTTCATAAAAACTAAAAAAAAAAAAAAAAAAAAAAAAAAAAATGAAAATCCATATTTTCTTCGAAAATGACGTTTTCAACGTATCGGATACCTTAAAAGAAAAGTCCGATTTCAAAAAGATTCTACTCTTGAAATCGATCATTAACAAAAGTTGTTCGTAAAATGTAGACGCATTCCCCCCTCCCCCCCCCGTATATTTACTGTACTTATCATTCTATTCCGTGTTTTTAATTTTAAAGAAATACACAATTTTGAAATCGGGTGATTCTCCCACGTCCTTTGGCATGACAGAGCCGATATGTTGATTATTGTACAAGTAGAATTTCATAATATCACATTGTATGATACATGGTAATCAGCTCAGCTGAATAAAATCATTCTTTAGTTCTAACATATGCTTAAATGAAAATAAATTTCCTGTTTGGAAGTTTATATTTTGGAGAATCTCTCGCGACCCCCTTATTTTATTAAACTTATAGGTTTATATTCAATGTTATCATGTCGAATACGATTCCAGTAATGTAATAGGTGTTGAATCGGTTATTTATTGCAGTTCCTGGAACTCATCAACCAAGATGAAGTGTTGAGGAAGATGTTGGAAGCATGGTCAGTAACGTTATTTGCACCAACGGATGACGCTTTCCACAAGAACAGGGACTGGATGCTTAGTACTAATGTTAAAATCGTAAACTACCATATCTGTGAGTACATAACCATTTTATTATCATTACACGAGATGGCACGACCACTGATAACAATCTATCTCCCAGGGTTGGGAGCTACAAACCTTAGAGGAGAGAGAGAGATATATCTTTATTTCTCCTCTAAGGTTTTTGAACTGTCGTGTCAAAAAAACCTCAAACATTGATTTTCAATATAAAAATTCCCATTGAAAATACACAAATTGATTGCATGTAATGTTTAGAGTAAACATTTTATACAAAGAATAAGTACGTAATGTAAAATAGCTTTCTGCTCTCTTCTAAAGAATGAGTTTGCAAGCAATTGTGTATTTTTTCCTTATAAAATATACAATTTGGAAAATAGAGCATAACATAAAAGCTGAAGCAAAAACCAAGGAACTGTTTGATATATTCTTCAATTCTAGATCATTTCAGACCTTCGAAAATTTATTCAACTGCTTATATGTGTTATAACGGGATACAATCGAATCCCGTTATAACGAACGAATTCCAGGTTACCTAGCATTGTTCCTATGTAAACTTATTTGGGGGATTAGAAAAGTGTTCGTTATAAAACGAGATTTTCGCTATAATGGTATTCGTTAAAAAGGGATTCGACTGTATATGTGTTGTATATTATATATGTGTTGTATAGATATAAACATCTGCTGTGCACTCCCTTTTTCATGCTTAAAAAATTCTTTTACACCATATATATAAGATGCTGATTTCTGTTATTATCTCAAATTATCTTGATTATCTCTTACTGATATTTAAATTACCCTAATTGTGTGCATAGTATCAGAATATATCTAGCAAACAAAATACTAAATTGTAGGACAGAAATGTCGTTTAATTAGGTAGCGCTGATTGTATGTGATGCTTAAGAAACTCCTATAACTTGTTTTTTTATACAACTCATTCAAGCCCCGCCGCAAGAGTAGGGCTGACAGGACCTAGTCCTGGGGGGGGGGGGGGTCCGGGACGATTCTCATCATTTTTTTTTACACGCTATATATATTAACTAAAAAGGGGCCCATGAAAAGTCTGGGAGGGCCCCGTGGCCCCCACAAGGGGTGAGCTGCCCAGCCCTGGGGCCCGGGACGATTTTTAGAATTTTTTTTTGCCTTTTCACGCTATAAATTCATCATAAAGGGGCCCCGCAAAAGGTCCCAGCCTAGGGGCCCTGCTCTAGGATGTGGAGGCCATGGGAGGCCCCGCCAGAGGCTTCAGCTCTAGGATGTGGGGGCTATGAAGCCATTAGCCAAGAAGGATGCTAACATGATGGACACGTGTGTCGTAGCGCTGTTCAAAAAAAAAAAAGAAGGAAAGCTAGAGTTGGTGCTCAGTGCTCTTAGTTCGAAACACAACGTGGACAAAGTCATCCGCGATGATTCCAAGGCTGCCACATGTGAAATGATAGGTTCACTGCAGCTGTTGGAACCAATAACCATTGAAAGAATGTCTGAACACTTATTTAGCCGCCATTTCTGTGAAAAAGTCACGCCAGCAGTGAGTGTTTTAAATAACGACTATGTGTTCAACGAGCCACCTCTCCTTCCCGGAGCTAACGACAAATAGACTAGGCCTAATTAAGTTATCGGCCAGCTTTGTCGAAAAAATGTGGTATTTCTATGAAAAGGTAAAGATTGGGAGAGTGTCCAGTAAAATAAGGGCATTGCCCCCCACAAGGGTGAGGCTGAAAGGGCTCCAGCCCGACGACCCCGGATGATTCTTTTTTCTTTTTTTTGTCCTGCCCATAAATACACTATTAAGGGGGTGCTTACCCCGCTAAAGATCTCAGCCGCCAAGGAGCCCTGCCGAATGTGCGGTGCTATGAATGTAAGTGACACGATCACCCTGGTGAAAACCAGTTACTTGTCATTTTTTTCAGAAGTTAGATGGTGATTATCGATATTATTTCGGATGATGGGATATTTTTTTTCATGTCGTTCCAGTGAATCTAGTTGCCAATAAAAGCTCGTTCCCGTTTGCTGCTGCGACATCATTGCCCGGGGGACCACCATTGTACCTCGGAATGAAATCGTCTTCACACGCTGAGAAAGTAAGTCCAGTATCCAGTATTGTATGTGTGTGTGTGTGTGTGTGATTATAAGACTTACACTATTTTTTGTAGTACAGTATTACCATCGCTTAAGCCGGGTTCAGACGCTGCGGGTGCATGGCCGTCTTAAGAGCATCATGGGGGCCCCCGGGCCAAGTCATTTTTCTGAGGCCCTTTACAGGGCAAATTCCCGAAAATTTCAACCAAATCTCATTTTTGTGAGGCCGCCGGTAATCGACTCACCGATACGTTAATCCCTGTGCAGTCCTGTGTCAAGGTGAAATCGACATCAGGGGAAAAAAGGTACTTCATTGTTATAACGGTCCCTTATGATTACAGGGATGCCCCTGTAAGTTCGGCTTCTCAGCAAATCTCATGAGCCAAGCAAAAAAAACGTGAAACCTAGCATCCAGGGGCTGTCCTGCAATCGTGATTTTCTTTTTTTTGGGGGGCGGGAAGGGGGGGGTCGCTACGAACCAAAAGCAGTGTTTTTTAATCTTTGGCCATATGAGGCCCTTGCGGTCCTGGGATATTTCAAAGGATCACGGGTGGAAATCAAGTTGAGTCGGGGTGGGGGGGGTGCATTACAGGCTTCTCAGGGAACTTCTTCAGGGCTCCTCTTTTGCCCCGCAAAGCGCTGTGAAAAAAAATTCAGATGTAGAGAAATTAAGCTTCAAGTAAAACATGGGGTACGGAGAAAAGTATGACTATCTTACAAAATCAAGCAGAACTGCCCGTAGAGTTGGGGCCGTCGTAACACATGCACCCACCCGGACACACCCTGGGGCCCTCCTGAGTGCATAGGAGGAGCCCCACGATAATGAAATTTGATACTTTGCTACTTTTTCCACGCTCGTGTTGCAACGCCTCTCCTCCCCGTTATAGCGATCATTCCATTACAACGACCTGTAGAATATACAAGTCCCAAATGATTTTATGGAACAACTATCATACATGTTTTCATTTTGATATATAACTTCAGATATAACGTCCGTTTTGACTCGACGAAGGGGTCGTTATATCGAGCGTCGACTGTATTTTGTTTTTCGAGAATAAGTGTGTAAATTTGTATACATGTACAGGTGGGGAGGGAGCCCCTAATGCTGCTAAAACGGCCCTGCATAGATCTACGACCATCTTAACACATGTATCCATCCAGACACGACCCTGAGCCTGATGTCAATAGTGGGTGATGAGATCTGGTATCGTGATGTGCGAGATAAAGTAAATACGTAAGCTGTTGCTTCCACCTAAAGAGTGGGGGGGGGGGGGTTCCAGAACATCTGTTTTGGCCGAGGACCCAAGGAGATTGAGGCTTCACTGCATAGAAACACTCTTTCCACCCCGCCCCGAAAACTCTCACTGAACCAGAATCAGGGGCCGACCCTTACTCCTGAAAATTTTCTTCAGTTTTTCTCAAAAAATCAATCTAATAAGTAAGAAGGGTCCCGCTCCTTATTGGAGAGGTGGGGGCCACGAGATGGCCACAAGAACAAAATATGGGCAAAAGAAGGAAGAGGGCATGGGCAAAAAAATGGTTAAGAAACGCCGCTATACCAACGAAGCATCGATAAAAACCCGTGGGCCACAAAGTGGGTAATAGCCGATGCGATGTTTGGTGTTAAATCGCGAGTTTTGTATATGTATATAGTAATCGGAACGAATACGAATCGTTTCAGGAATACTTTGCGAACAACGCCAAAATCATCCGCACGGAAACGTACCGTTCCAAGGACGGCGCGGAGCAGCTTCTGTACGTCATCGACGAAGTCCTCAGCCCGTACCAGAGCAAACCTTTCCCACCGATGGACGCTTTCAATCTCGTGCAATCGCCGGAATCGTTCAACGTGCGACAATCCTCCAGGTATGACGTCATTTTATGCACACACTGTACGTTGTGTACACACAATCATATATATATATATATATATGCCAATACTTACATTCGTCTTTTGTTTTGCCCAATTGCTGTATTTTTGGTGCCTTTCTTTTTAATGTAAAATCTCATAATTTCAATGGGATGGAATTATCCGTCCGGAAAATTCACCGAATGGAAAATTCACCGACAGCACTTCGACATGAGTGAATGAATGAGCTCACTCACTCAACAGGTTACTCACTCAATCACTAGGTAACTCATTGTCATGTACTCACTCAATCACTAGGTAACTCATTGTCATGTACTCACTCAATCACTAGGTAACTCATTGTCATGTACTCACTCAATCACTAGGTAACTCATTGTCATGTACTCACTCAATCACTAGGTAACTCATTGTCATGTACTCACTAGGTAACTCATTGCCATACACTCACTTTCAGACTCACTTGCTCACTAGGTGACTGATTGCCATGCACTCACTTTCTGACTCACTTGCTCACTAGGTCACTCACTTAGTAGAGCGCTCATTATATCACTCACTTGTTCACTAGGTCACTCACTTAGTAGAGCGCTCATTATATCACTCACTTGCTCACTAGGTCACTCACTTGATAGAGCGCTCATTATATCACTCACTTACTAGGTCGCTCATTATATCATTCACTCATTATATCATTCACTCATTATGTCACTCACTTACTCACAAGTTCACTCAATCACAATTTCACTTACTTTGCTCACAAGTTCACTCAATCGCAATGTCACTAACTATGTCACTCGATCGCTCTCTCGGTAGGTCACTCACTCACTCACTCACTCAATAATTCGGTCGCTCATTAGTTTCTAGGCCACCCACTTACTTACTAGATCGCTCACTTTATTAAATGTATTATTCATTCACTGGGTCACTCATTCTATCACTCACCAAATTTGTCGCCCATTCTGTCATCAACTCTTTAGGTTGTTCCCTCTGTTACAAACTCAATCACCTGGTCGCTCACCGTGTAACTCGCTCACTCACTAAGCCGCTCACTCTGTTACTCCCCAAGTCGCCTTTTATCACTCACTCACGAAGTCACTCATTCTGTCACTCGCTCACTCACTAGATTACTCAGTCTACCACTTTGTAGCTCATTTTATGACACTCGCCCACTCATTCACTAGGTCACTCACTCACTAACTACTGTATCATTTTACAGGCTCACTCGGTCGTTCTTCGCTCGCTAACTTAACCGCTCACTGACTCGTATCGAACGGCCGTCGGTGAATTCTCCCAGCGCTGAATTTTTCCAGAGGTGAATTTTCGTCGGTGAATTTTCCGTAAAACGAAATTATATCTTAATTGAAAATGATTGTGAATTATTGTATTGATCTGAAGACGTTGTGAAATGTTCTCTTTTTTTTGGCCCCGCAGTACATTCTTCTCGAGGCTAAAAGAGGAAGGGCTGCAGTCGTTGTTCGAACGTGAGGGCAACCATACCTTCTTCATTCCAATCGATCCAGCTCCTGCACAGAGCGCTCGTATGAAGCAATCCATTGACTCGTGGGTGAGTGAGCTCATATATACTATACTATACGCATGTTAGATAAACACGCTCATCACGTGAGTGACTACAAGTCCAACGTTGATGGCTCACAATAATTATCTCAGTTCCATCCAGAGGCGGATTTATGGTTTTTTGCCGCCCTTCTCCCATTCTATGTATAGTCTAATACACACATCTCCAGTATGTGTTCGGCCTTAATTTTCTTGACCGAGCGAACCTAGAGACACGCGGGCTCTATCGCACAGGGCGATTTAAGCGCATTGGAATGGGGTGCCTCCGAATATTTATTGAATATTAAAATCACGTCGCCGGCCATCACTCATGCACTAAATGAATAATCTAAATAAAGTTTGACTGGGTTATGTGATAGAGATGAATACGCGATAATGTATATCGCGTATATTGTGTGCCAAACTTGGCATAATTGCGCCATTGTGATATGGCGCCATGGTAATATGGTTATAAGTGTTTCAATGTATGTTCAGTGTGTTCGGTCAATGTATGTTCAGTGTGTTCGGTCAATGTATGTTCAGTGTGTTCGGTCAATGTATGTTCAGTGTGTTCGGTCAATGTATGTTCAGTGTGTTCGGTCAATGTATGTTCAGTGTGTTCGGTCAATGTATGTTCAGTGTGTTCGGTCAATGTATGTTTCATGCGTAAGATATTGAATACCATATTGAGTGCATATGTTTTCACACTAGACGAATTAATGCCATTGGATTAGAAGATAATATGGTTTTATGGGCACCCAGTAGGAACCCCTGGTATGTTTTTTTTTTTTTTTTTGGCTTAGGTTGGGGATAAGCTAGGGCCCCCCGGGAGAGGAGACACAATGATGACGATGTATGGCACAGCTCTATATGCAACCATTTCGCACCACTGACATAGGGACATTTAATTTTTAAAGAAAACATCTTGAGCGGGATTATCGCTCATTCAGCGTCCGATTAACAGAACTTGTCGTATAGCTCAATGGGCCAGGACGAGGCTTAGATGATCACATGGGGCAGGTGCAGTCGTGCACACACATCGCCAGTCAGTACCAGCAGCTAATATAATCAAATATATGGAAAATAAAATGTGTTAAATAAAATCAATCACATAAAATCAGCAGCTCGCTCGCTAGGATGGATACTCCTTTGGTTACTCTAATACTGACATGCAGGGCTGGACCTCGAATCCTACGAACTACACGGCCGCAGAAAGGCGTCAACTGAAGGGGTCAGATGGGGGGGGGGCGATTTTTAGGTTTTGTTTTAAGGTGGATATTTATTAGAGAAAAATTTTACTTGTGTTCGCTTACACTTGAAAAAAAATGTGCGGAACCGGCCCTACTGACATACTCTCTAGGTCACTCTTTTGGTTATTCGTTCACCTGGTCCGCCACTCTATAGATCACTTGTTTTGGTCACTCCTCAAATGGGTCACTCCATATCCGGTCCTTCTTTTGGTCACTCATATGCACAATGTCCTAGTTACTCACATGTTTACACAATGTTTTGGTCACTCACATACTTGCCTACTGGTTGTTGCCTAGTTGCAAGTTGCCTACTAGGTAATACTTTTGGTCGCTTACTTACCTAGTTCCTCGCTCTTTGCATCACTTTTTTTGGTACACGAGTACGTTCAAGCTCTCTTGCTCACCCACATTATGCTTGTTTCAGTCCCTATGCTCGCACACACTCTTTAGGTCCCTCGTGTGGTGCCTCACTTACCTGGTTCCTCTTTTGGTCACTTACATGCTTGCATACTGTTTTAGTCACTGACATGGTTGCATATGTTTTAGTCACTCACATGGTTGCATATGTCTTAGCCACTCACATGGTTGCATATGTTTTAGTCCCTCACATGGTTGCATATGTTTTAGTCCCTCACATGGTTGCATATGTTTTAGTCCCTCACATGGTTGCACATGTTTTAGTCACTCGCATACTTGTATGCTGTTTTGGTCATCCACGTGCTCTTTAGCTCAAGTCAACACTGATCTTAGTCCCTCGATCTTTGATGGTTTTGCCACACTTCTCCCATTCTTTTCTTGACCACTACATTCGTTCCTCAAATTTACAACCTCTTTGCTACAACCCACAATAAACCACCCCCATATAAATACGCTTCTGATTCCACCTTAGACCTTTTTAAATGCGAGCCGAAACCTATTCGTTATAATAATTTAACCATTCCACCTTTATAATAGCCTTCCACGCCTACCAATAAAATTACTTTCTCTCAGGATAACAATCCTTGACAACCTCAATCAATTGAAATGTTTACAGCTTTCCCTAACAGGGCTACCTAACATCTGGCCATGGGCACCTTCCAAAGATCCTAGCCTAGGGGCCTTGCTGCAGGACCGGATTTTTCTGATGCAGTATTTGACTTATCTCCAAGAGATTATTTCCTCTCTGTCTACTACCCTATCATTTAGGATCCACTCACGGATCCATTAACGCACGGGCTCACCCGGGATAGCCCAGCAAATTTTGAGCTCCCGTTGGATTTGTACTATACCCATCCATGGCGTTCTAAGATATTCCTTTTTTTACATGCGAGCATCAATATACAGTGCGATTTAAATTGTTTGTCCGTAGGACTATCTTTGCATTGGAATCTAGGCATTGGAAGCATCATAAGCATACTTCCAATTACAAATATTAACAAGTGACAAGTGGTTTCTCGAAGTATCGTAATATTTTGAAGGGGTCGAATGCATAAAACAATGAAGACATTAAATTTTTATATAGTCCCCGTGTGCTAAAACTTCCGATTAGCGAAATACGTATCCTGCTAAAAAAAAATTAATTTGCGTAAAATTACATTTTTTTAAAAAAATGCAATATTTAACGAGATATTGAAGATGGAAAATTATGTTTTGGCGACCCATCGCTGCGCTCGTGCAAGTCTGTTTTAGGCATGAAAATCTCCATTCTTAGGGGCTCAACTACTGACCATTTTATTATGCATTTTTAAAGGTATCGTGGCTTTTCATCTCTCACGCTGTAGGACGCTCCTCGTCCCGTCTTGGGAAAAATTATTTGGAATTCTGAAAATTATATAGTTACTAGCTATAATACCCGGCGTTGCCCGGGTTTTCTTCAATGAGGCTTTTTGGATCACGTGATATCTCCCTCTTTCTTTGAGAGACATACAAACTGTGTCCAAGTTAACCAATATGGCGATTGCCCGCGCGACTCATGAAAGAAACAAATCTAGATTTAAAGAAACGTAGAAATGAACATTTTTTTCCTTTTTTAAAGGAAAAAAGGGCGCTAGGTAGTTAGTTCGATCCCCCCCCCCTCCCTTTTTGACCTTCTATTAGTTATCCATCTGCCTGTTAAGCTGTGGAATTTCTTCAATGCACTTTATGGGCCCATAATTAATTTTAAAACAACCTGTAAACTATATGAATTTATGCAGTTGAATATTAAAACATTAATTTTCATGCTTGAGAAGATATAAATGAAAAGTTGAAATCAATGTTATTGCATGAATATCCAACTCAAAAGTAGGTCTGGGCCTAATTACTTCATATTTAATTTTCTGGGCTTTGTATATCTCTAAGCGAACTCAATATTTCAAAAATCGAGTATTTAATACAATTTTTAAAATTATTGATGTGACAGAAAACATCACCAAATTTCCGCATTTCTACATTAAAATCGGCAATTTTAACATTGATTTCTATGGTGATCATCCTTTGCCTGTCCCTCAAAGTGATGCTGATGATTCAAAAAACTCTCATTCCTGGGATTATTGAATAAAGTGGCAATCCATTATAAAGGCATAAACTATTATACATATACTGACAGCGTTGAAGAAATGACAAACCGTTGTAAAGGCATATACACGTCTGAAACGCATTGCTAGGGAACCACGGTAACCAAAGTAAACGTTCGGAAAGTGATTGTTGAGGCCCAGAAACCATTGTTGCCCGTCAGTTTTTTTTGCTCATTTGGGGCATTTGCCCCGCTCGGACGAAATTTTAAAGTAGCCTATCGTTCAAGCCGGGTCGCATTTGGTATATATGCAAAATTTGGTGACGATCGAACTACCAGACAGATACCCACGTTAATATTCCTTACGGAACCTCTAACGTAAAGGGCATCTGTTGGAAACTATAACTTGCTGTGAAATGTCTCTTCAGAAAATGCTGGAAACTTCGGTTGGTTCCAACTCCAAACCACCAATCACATGAGAAACGCAAATGATGGTTACAATGTGAAACAATATCACTGTAAAGGTGTTTATTCATTGAAATTATCAAAGCGTTATCAATCTACCTTATTCGTTTAGTTAAATGACATTTACAGTTTTTTCTATACAATTTTTTACACATTCGGGACCAATAATCATTGAAGATAAATGCTGGAAACGCCATTTTAACACAAACTGAGTGTCATTTAAAAAAAAGACTTATTGCAATTGAGAATGCCACACTTCTCTTACGTCAATGGTTTCAAAGACAGTCCTGTGGACGAACAATTTGAATCGCGTTGTACATGTTAACGGTACCAATCCGAAATGCAACATCTACGAGAAGCATGAGAATGCTATCGCGCATCCGGCAATAGCTTATGTGCTAGATTTTCAGACGCTAATAATAGAATTTACCGTTTCATTAGGATAAAAATATTTTGTTGTTTTATATTCATAAAAGAAAATAACTTTTATAAATTTATTATAAAAACTAATTTTATAACTAACCATTATAAATTTTTACAAAAACTTATAAATTTTAAACGATCAAATAGTAGATTGAGATGAATTTGATGATAATAAAGAGACTATTCAAATCATATTCGTATAAATTTTTATCAACAGATGGCGTCGACAGCAATTTCTGCTGAATGGATATAAATTCGGATATATTCATAAATTAAGAAGTTAGAATGATCAATTTCTTTGTAGTATAATGCCTTTAACGACTCCTCAACTGCACGGTTGTTCAAAATTGGGAAAATAAATACAATTTACGGAGAACGAGTTTGACCAACAATGGATCGTTGATAGTAATGTGCCTAAAAAAACGTAGCGGAATCATCGTCCCCCACATCTAAGCTGGGGTAGCCCAATGGAAAGCCCATACTTGGTCAATAATTTAGGAAAACAGTTTCAGGAGATTGGATCCATTGGATCCAGGGCCGGGATATCATTCCAAATTTGAGGAATAAGTGGTCAAGAAAACTATAGTGAAATAAGGGAAAGGGGGGGCCATATACCCGCCTCTGCATAGAGAGTGAGTGACCTAAAGAGCAAAGGTGCTTAAAGACTGAGAGCTCATGTCTGTGAATGACCGAAAGAGTTACGCAGAGAAAGTGTGTGAGCATGGGTGTTTCCTAGAGAGTATGTGAGCATGGGAGTCACCTATTGAGCGAGGAATCGCGTCAGTGAGCGTTCGAAAGAGTGACCTAGAAAGTGTGTAAGCATGGTAGTGACCAAATGAGTACCTAAAGTATATAAACATGTAGTGATCGAAAGTGTGACCAAAAGAGCAAGTTTGACCCCGCCCCAAGGCCAAGAGAAATGTGCAGGTGGATCTGGTGCCCCGAACAGGGCCGGAAGGGGCAAGCACTCATTCTGGCACCCCCCTTGCAATGTTGAAGGAGAACTTAACGGGTGAAATTTGCATCCCCTTTGGTCTAGCACCCGGGGGCACCAGACAATCTTGCTCCCCCTCTTAGTTGCGGCCCTGGCGCCAAGCGCTGGACACAATACCTTAGTGCCAGAATGGCGCAGTAGTACGATACTCGTCTTCCACTATGAAGGTTACCACCAAGGTCCATGGGTTCGAATCCGGGCATGGAACATCAGACGCAAGTTCTTTCCCTATCCAGCCTGGGGTGGACCCACCGATGGATGGAGCCTTCATTTCCCACCCAACTCCGCTGGTTGGAAATTGCCGTATGGCGATATATATGACCGGAGTTGGTGCGCGGTAAAGTAGTAGGCGCTAGACACAAAGGGGGGGGGGATCTGGTTCAGCGCCTAGGCCCGGACCGCAACTGGGGTGGGGGAGCAGGCTCCTTCTTTTGAAATTATTCAAAATTACACGAAGAGCCATAATTCACGCTTGCTGGGTGAAAGAGTATTTAGTTGCGGCTCTGGGTAGATAAATCGGTTCTCTTTACCCCAAGCAGCCCCCCAACATTCAAGTCCTGGGAGCAATTTGCAATTTTTGTCGCTGAGCAGGGGGCGCTAGCGTTCAAATTTATTGTCGAATATTTTTTTTTATCAACCATGAATAGTAGTCATTCTCTGATGCGAATGTAAACCTTGCTTGCACCAGGGTGTTCCTGGACACTGGGGGATTGGGAAACCCCTGGCTGTTCAGAATGATAGAGATCCTAAAGGCTTGGGAGAGAACTTCCAGGAGTGCAGTTGGCTATCAGTTTCTTTCTTTGAGCAATATTCGTCCACATGCAGCTGAAATAGTGGACGAATGTCACCAATGATAGGCCGCGATACAGAATTGAAAAATTCCAAGAAAACCATAAGTAGTGCTTGGATGTATCCAAAAATCTCGTTTAATCTGGATTTAGAGTATTCTTATCGATTCATGAGTTCATATCGTTTCGATTCAAAGGTGGTACGAGGTCACGTCATCCCGAGGAATCTGATATTCACCCGCCTGTCTTCTCCACAAGACACCTACAGGTCCGATTCCTACGACAACGAAATCCACATCGAGCTGTCGATTTTCGATAGGACCGCGCAAGACCATCACGAGGATCATTCCAGTAAGCATTATTAATTAATTATCTCCGGCATATCGTTACCATCCTGTGCAATGTGTTCTGAAACTACGTGTGTTAGTGTCCGTACTAATGAGCTATCTTGGCGTATTTTACAGTGTACGCGCAAAGCAACACGATGTTCAGCAGTTACGGCCACAAGAAAGGTATCGTGCGGGCGAGGATCGTCCAGGGCAACATCCCAGTGAAGAACGGGGTCGTCCATTTCATAGAGCAGCCTCTGATAGTCATCAGCAACAGCATCTGGGATTACATCAACAGCGAAGAGGACCCTCGTTTGGAGTAAGTCACTGATATCGTCGATGTGGGAAATCGTCCCGGGTCAGGGTCTCCCAGTACTCTGCCGCTGGTAGTAAAATGTCAAGACGAAAAAAATCTTCCAAGGAAATCTAGGGCCGCAAATGACTTTTTCGTTCAGCGCGTGCAATTTGAGGCGCTGACGCCAAAGAAGGAAGAAAGGAAAGGTCCATAAGTAACCCTGTGAGTGAAGAAAGGGAATAAAAAATTTCTCCACACACACACATGCGCGCGCATCAGGCAGGGGATCCTTCAGCGATTCTGTGAGCTGGATGAGAAAACAGTTGGCTTACTTTCACGTTATCGCATGTGCTGAATGTCATTTGGTAAAGGGGTCCGTGGCCTTCATCTCACTGGCGCAGAAAAAAAAAAGATTGGCGAGAGAAAAAAGGAAACAGTATTTTTCCCCCTCCGTAATTGCCCGCGACTGGAAGGGAAAAATTTTCCCTCACGCTCCTCATGATGTGAGCAAGGTTGCCATATTTTAGCGACTTCTGACATGTGGGTAATGTGCGCGTTTTCCGAATAAGTACTTTGTGACCCTGGATTCCGTTGGAAAAATTGTTCATCTTGACCTGAAATATCATCTTAAAATTCTGGGACACCCTGTGTTACGGCCGCAACTATATGCTTTATTATCAGGGACAAGCACGCATATTGGTGCCCCATTATAATGTTGAAGATTTACCCCCAACTCCGAGGCTAAAAGATGGAAAAAGCCAGCCTTATTTGCGGCCCTGCCCTTTTATACTATTCTCGTATGCCCTACTAGTGTGGGTCGAGTAAAGCTTGAGTACATATAGTATACAAGGCAGGTCTACTATAGAAGATGACTGTACATGATTTTTTTTTTTGATGACTGTACATGATTTTTTTTTTTTCAGGGAATTCAAGGACCTACTGAACAGAGCTCCGGAATTCCAAGACATGTTGATGAGTGACGAAGAGAAAACGCTGTTCGCTCCATCCAACGATGCCATACGACAAATACCTCGCGAAATCATGAATCCTGTCAAGAGCAATGTCACGGCTATAACCGAAGTAATTATCACCCCACCCCATGTTTTTCCCCCAATTGTGTTTGTTGCATTTTAATTATTGTGATTATTATTTTCTTAACAACAGAATGCATTTACATAGATTACCATAAGTATAAACCGATCCGGGAATAAGTGTCTTCTTTGTCCAAGCTTTTTTATGATTCATACAAACTATTGAGAGCCACGTGGACCCCATTCATTCTCTTCGAATGTTACGGGATTTGTAGTTTTAATGAAGACTGTTATAGGATGCAAGTTATGCGGTAAACTTAGTGGCGTATTTACAGGGTGGCTAAGCGGACTATAGCCCAGGGCGGCAAATTTGAGGAATGAGTTGTCAAGAAAACTAGTAGAGCTGGGAGAAGGGCGGCGAAATTTGTATAACCCTTTATAAATCCCAGGGGGCCAGGTCAGTCAGTGACCAAAACAGTGACCTAGAGAGTGAGTGAGCAAAAGAGTAGCTTAGAGCGTGAGCAAGTATGTGAATGACCAGACGAGTGAGCTAAAGAGCGAGGGACCAAGTCAGTGAGTGATCTGGAACTTCTGCAAGTATGTGAGTGGCCTGGGGCTTCTGCAAACTAAAGCGTGTGCAAGTATGTGAATGATTAAAAAAGTGTGACTTTAAGTCAGTTAATCGCTGTGATGCGTTAGTGAGTTCAAAGTGGCCGGCCGCAGTGCAGCGAGGCATGTGGTTCATGCATGATGGCGCCCCTGCACATTTTTGCGGTGTTGCGTAATCACATGTTACTTGTTATTGTGCTTTTTGTCGTTCCAGCGTGACGTCGAAACCTGCGTGCGTTTTTGTTTTTGCGATTTTCACCCTCTCAACGTGGTTTGCGACACCCTGTTCCGTTGCAATTTTTTGTTTGTTCCTCTTGATGCCTACTAACAACCCTTTGAGTTTGTCGGTCCATTAACAAATTAACACCCTGTATAATTAAAAATTCCGATTGAGAGATCAAATGAAACCTCGCGAACTTGCCATCCGCTTAAATCGACATGTTCATCGATACTTTTGGGGGTGCCGAGTTATAGAGGTCCGACTGTATACAGTCGAATCCCGTTTTAAAGAATACCGTTATAGCGAAAATTTCGTTTTAACGAACACTTTTCTAATCACCCTAGATAAATTTACACGGAAACAATGCTTAAAAACTTGGAATTCCTTTATAACGAAATTTCGTTATAACGAAGTGATTTCTCCGGTCTCTTGGAGTTCGTTATAACGGGATCCGACAGTATATACATATCTGATTGCAGATCCATTGATGCCGTAATAACGGGGAACCGAAGCAACCATAGTCAATATTTCGAATTTTTCTTGGAAGTTTTTCACTTTTACAAGCATTTGAACAACAGTCATCTATCCGCGAATACCGAGTTCCGACCGCACCGCTTGCCTGATTTTCCCCGTGTCAGACCAGCACCACCTATAGAACAAGGCCTCCGCACGAAGCTTGTGACGTCAATGAAGAAGGCCATTTCTCCTATTGCCATTGGATATACCGCAAAAAAAAAAAGTTGAAAGATATCGCACGCGTCGGGCTGCTATATCCAATGGCCATAGGTGAAATGGCCTTCTTCAGTGACGTCACGAGCTTCGTGCGGAGGCCATGTTCTATAGGGGGTGCTGGTCAGACACGGGCATTCGCTTCTTGCCCAAATTGATTTGCCCGTGTATAGCACGGGCATCGTAATCCTTGCCCCCCAGAGGGCGCTAACTTTTAATGAAAAGTAAAAATTTAACTAAATATGCACAAACGCTATGGTTTCATGCGACATTCGCCTGCAGGAGGTGACACTAGATCATGTAGTTTTCATTCCACACACACACACAGGCCCCTTCTTCAGAAATTTTTTTTCTCTCATTGCTCCCGACTCATACTCAAGTGACCCCCATAGGAGCCTATGTTAAATCTGTAGCTTCCATCGCCCCGGACCATTCCATCGCCCACCAGCAAGGGCATAGCGAGGGTGGTCCCCCCCCCCCACTGGAATGTGTGAAAATGGCCGAAAAAAATGAAAAAGATGGCCAAATTTATTGTTCCATCACTTCGGTCCCCCCCCCCCACCTCCCGAAATGAAAGTGGTTACCCCTCCCGAACGAAATTTTTGGCTACGCCCCTGCCCACCAGGGAGCGATATTGCCCACTTTCGAAAACACTGCATTAGATGAAGTGGGTGCGGACTGCTATTATAGCAGTTTTTTTGTCGAACATTGTGTCTGCGGGGCCCGTTCAAGTATTACGTCAGCAAATTTTTCGCCATTTTTGACCCTATTGTCAGAAAAAGTCATCACCAATCTGACGTCCCTTCCCCCCCACCTCAGCAAAATTTCGTCATCTCTGCCGCCCAACTCCTATAACATATATTGGTGGGATCAGAGACGTACGCGGGGGGGGGGGGGGGGGGGGGGGAGGCGATTATTTCTTTAATGCAAAAATATTTTGAAAAAATATACCTTTACATGTTATTCTTATCGATTTCTGTTAGTTTCAATGCTATTTGAATTCTTAGAGCTCAAAATTTCTTTTTAAGAAATTAATTGCGACCCACCCTCTAAGCCATATGTGGTAAACCCTTGGCCCCGCGAAGCAAATGTGGTCCGGGGGGGGGGTTATGTGATGTGCCCTGTCCCCCCCCCCAACCTAATTTTGTAAAAATGAACTAAGCGGCACATTTAAAGATCGATTAGGTGACCCATGGCACAATTCCAGAGCATTTAGGTGGCCCGTGGCACATTTTCATATCACTCAAGTAGGCACATATATACATTCACTTCATATCACTCAAGTAGGCACATATATACATTCACTTCATATCACTCAAGTAGGCACATATATACATTCACTTCATATCACAGTTTCATATCACATTCACTTCATATCACATTCACTTCATATCACATTCACTTCATATCACATTCACTTCATATCACATTCACTTCATATCACATTCACTTCATATCACATTCACTTCATATCACATTCACTTCAGCGAACCGGACACAGTTCCAGAACACTTAAGCGATCCGTGGCACATATAGAGATCCCTTGAGTGACGCATGGCACATTCCCAGATCACTTGGATCCGCGAAACATTTAGAGATCACTAAAGTGGCTCCGTAGGGGGAGGGGAGGACTTGTCAATACGGATAATGTTAGTTCAGGTGCCCACAAACTATAGCTAAAGATTTTTCCTCGTTTTTGGCGCACCGAGTAAGATGTCATCAACAATATGATGATGACGTCCGTCAGCATCATTCCAACCCCCCCCCCCCCGTCATCAAAACACCTACAGGAGTAGGCCTCGATGCTGACTTAATACTTAAATGACCCCCTATATAATCTGCCCATCTAACGAACGTTCTTGTACATTTCAGTTATTGAAGCTCCACCTGGTCAAGAGCTCGATCTCTTCCGACGACGTGTACTTCGACCGTGCTCTGGGTTGCATGTCCAGGGGCAACTGCAACAGCCTCAAATTCCGCGTCGTCGGCAGCGAGCACAACAAGAGTAAGTCGTTCGACCACCACACGCATGACCATCGCAATGATAATACGTAATGGATATAATGATCACATAATAATTCTGTTGTTCCTCTATGATATGACAATATAATTATTATTATTTTTTTTTTTTGCTTCGACAGCTCTGATAGTTGAAGGGAAGGTTGTCCAAGCGGCGGCGATCCAATCCGACATCGGAGCCGTCGACGGAATCGTCCACATCGTGGACAGGGTCCTCGGCGTCCCGTTCCAGACCGTTTACAACAAGCTGCAAACCGATCCGGACCTCAGGTCAGTCAGTGCAGTCGGTAATTTTCGATTTGAGCCATGGCGATGCTGTAAACTATGCAATATTTCTATATTAGTCTCTGAATGTTTTCAATATTTTAGATACTGATTTTGCATAGCTGCCAAGTCTCCCGAATTTTAGCTTCATCCCTCGACCTCCCGAAAAGTTCTTAAATCTCCCGAATTTTTACGAAAATCACCAAAAAAAATCCCTAATTGTCCCTAAAAATTCTCTACTTCATTTAAAAAAAATCCCCGCTTATGAAAACAATCCCTAAGGAATTTCTTGTGGGACACACGAAGCCTCTTTTTTTGTCCTTTCGAAATGACGTCAAACGTCGTAAATTGGGGAAATTCCCTTTTTAAGGAAGTTTTACAAACCCTCTGATGGTAACAAGAAAGTTGTTTGCCTTATCGTGCAGGGAAATAGCTTAGTAGCCAATAGCTTAGCAGCCTCCAATTTCACTTGTTTGTTGCGTAGGGATTTTATTCTCTACGCTTTAACTTGGGAAATCCCTATTTTATTTGGAAAAATCCCTTTCGTATTTATTAGGGAGTGGTTTCAGCATAAAATACGGGTTCGCGCGAAAATCTCCCGAATTTTCATTTTCAAAAGTTGGCAGCTATGATTTTGTTATACTTAGGTTATAGGGAACCCTTATATAGCGAGATTCTCGTTATAACGGACACTTTTACTCAACTGATACTTTTATTTCAACATCATGATGGGTTTTTCCCCTAAAATGATAGCCTCGTTATTCGATTCTTATTCATTCTTCAGAATAACCTACGATCTCGGAGAGCAAGATGCGTGGGGCGAGTTGCTGGACAAGCACGGCAAGCATTACACGTTCTTCGCCCCGAATAACGAAGCCTGGGCTAACGTCAGACATCACATGCCTACCGAATACAAACAGTTGACCATGGGTTCGATCCCATACCACGTACACAAGGTAGTATTTGGCACCTTGATTTGTAAAATTCTTCGAATACGCAGTACGCATTATGTTACCGTAAATGTGATAAATCGGTAATTGTACATAATAACAGGTTATTATGCATACTTACCAACGGTCTAGGTAAGTTTGATAAATTTATCACTTTTTTTTTACCGAAGATTATGCATAATATATGCATGCATCGTCGGTAAATTTCAAAAATACTGAAAACATAATGATACAATACATGTATGGTACGATTGTATGGTACGTACATGTATGGTACGTATCATGTGTGGTACGATTTATCATGTTTACCACCGACGTGACGCTTGGGTAGTTATGCATAACTGACGATAAAAGTGATAAATTTAAGGAAATTTATCAAATTTACCAATGACGCTTGGGTATTATGCATAATCGCCAGTAAAGGAATTAAATTTAGAGAAATTTACCAATGACGCTTGTATATTATGCATAATCGCCAGTAAAAGAATTAAATTTAGGAAAATTTATCAGATTGACCAATGACGCTTGGGTATTATGCATAATCGCCAGTAAAATAATCAAATTTACCAATGAATCTAGGGCGCAATGCGTAATCGCAGATACAAGAGATAAATTCAGGGAAATTTATCAAGCTTACCAAAATGCTCAGTAAGTATGTATAGTAACCGGATTTATCGCATTTACCGTAACACGTACAATTCAGTGTAAAATTACAGACATTGGATAAACGATTAAAAGTATGTGCGTGCGCGTGTAATGAAACGATTTGGTTGTTTTGTAGATTCTGGACAGACACTTGGTTATCAACAGAGAACTCGTACTGGACGATGATTCGGAAGATTCCATCGACGTGCAGATGGTCCACGGCAAGTTCAAAATTCATAAGGAGTACAGATCTGGGAAAAGTAAGGGCGACATCATTACTTATGAAACACTTTTGACTATTTTCAAGGCACATTTCACTTAAAATATCCAGGGTTTCACTTAAATTTACGGGTTTCATCATAATACAGTATGAAATGAGGAAATCAAAAATTATGACATATTCGTGGGGGGGGGGGGAGTGTATGGCAAAGTTCTGGACAAATGCTGAAAAGCTAATACCAAATCAACCAACTGATATATGAAAAGGTGTGGTTTGCGCTAAAATACTAATCATGGTGTGGCGTAGAGATCTTGTTTTGAAAAATTTTTAAAAAAAGTCAAATTCCACAATATATTGTTAACAAAAAGATTTTGACCTTTGAAATAAAATAAAAAAATTATCTTTGGTGAAAAAAAATTGTTTTTCTTCCAAATTTCAATCCCCCCCCCCCCCAAAAAAAAAAAATCGGGGTTTCCTTAAACACGGGGAATCTTCATACAGAAAACGGTTAAAATTACGGTAATTGATTTCAATGAAAAATTATGGAACACAAAGTGTAAGTTTTTTCTGCAGCGTCATCTATTGTTCAATAAGGCAACGGTTGTCTCGAAATCTCTGCAGGATATTTAAAAAAAAATTATTTTTACTATTCATCACAAGCTTAAAAAATTGATTTTGTCAAAAAAAATGTAAAATATATTGTTGTATACAAATGAGATTGTTGAAACGTTTGCTGATAACTATGAAAAGCAATTCATACCAAACAGTCTGCAATCTCGAAGTATTGCTTCAGCTCATCATGGAAAAGTTCAAGAATTCCTGGATAGAGTTCGCTCGGATGCCTTGCGCGGAATGGGTGCTGCCGGTTTGACCAATGTTGACGAAATCAGGGGCATGATTAACAAACTCAAAACTAAAAAAGCTTCTGGTCATGATGAAATTTCAAATCTCGCTCTTAAAAATCTTCCTCTTGCTATCCTCAAATCATTCACTAATATATTTAATAGCATGCTTCAGACAAGCTATTTTCCTAATGTCTGGAAACTTTCTATTGTCAAACCTCATCATAAATCTGGAACTGACCCACTTTTCTCTCAAAACTTCAGACCTATCAGCTTACTCAGTAACATTTCTAAAGTCTTTGAACGTATCTATATTTCACGTCTTGACGCTTTCCTGTCCTTCAACAGCATTCTTCGAAGTGAGCATCACGGATTCAGGCGGGGGCATTCTTGCGTTACTCAGCTGCACAGAGTTACCGAGTTCGTGATGACTGCGTTCAACTACAAGGAGCATGTCTGTGCTCTCTGTCTGGATATATGTAAGGCCTTCGACAAAACGAATCACACGACCTTATTATCCAAACTAATTGACCTGGGTTTGCCTGACTATTTCATCATCTTTTTAAACAGTTACCTTTCCAATCGAAGATTCCAAGTCAAAAATGGCAACTGTCTCTCAACTGTTAGACCAATAAGAGCGTCTGTCCCGCAGGGTTCTTGTTTGGGACCACTGCTCTTTGCGCTATACATCAATGACTTCCCAGCTCCTCAGCGCGGAATGCTTGGTCTATTTGCTGACGATGCCATCCTGTTGACCAATCACAAAAAAGGGAAAAAATGTATTGAAAATTTACAAGAATCAACTGAAGACGTTGAGGACTGGTGCCAGGACAACGATGTAAAGTTGAATCATCAAAAATGTCAATATATTCTCTTCACAAGACGGTACAAGTTTCCAAGAACTCCCATATACATCGGCAACACGGTGTTGACAAGAAAACTCCAAGTCAAGTATCTAGGTTGTATACTAGATAAGTCGCTCTCATTTTCTCCTCAGGTGATGTACGTAAGAAATAAGGCCTCACAAGCAGTTGGGATGCTATCCAGAATCACATTCCCACAGGCCAGGCTAACGTTGAGGAATAAAGTAATTCTTTTTAAAACTATTATTCGTCCTATTCTGACATATGCTGCCCCAGTGTGGGCTCATGCCAGTCTTGCAAATATGAAACGTTTACAGACACAGCAGAACATCATTCTTCGTCAGTTTACCAGAGCCCCCTGGTATGTGAGAGGAAAAAACATCCGTAAAGATCTTGACTTACCACTAATCTTGGACTATATCAAGGAGCTTGCCAATGCTCATTTTGACAGGCTACGATCTTCTGAACACCCGCATCTTAGAGAAATTGTCTGTTATGACCCTAGAATACCCACAGTACACTCTAGGCCAATGGACTTGCTGAGCGTGGATTGGGTGACGAATTGATGTAATTTGCAGAACATTTTCATGATTTTGATTTTTTTTTTTTTTCAAAACAATTTATCAATCTAATATCAGTTTTGTTTGATATTGCGGATGCTGTGATCGCAATTCAGAGACATTTATATGGTTTTTCTTTGGTTTTTTTTTTCGCAATTAATAATTTTTCTCATTTATTCATAATTTGCGCTTGCATAAAATGGTGCATTGGGTTCGTGTCGTGTTGAAACTGATGTTATTACAATACAGAGATGGTATGTGTCATGTCTTCATTATAACTTTTTCTTTGACGTTCTTGATTATGGTTATATGACTGATGACGGTTCAACAGTACCTCAAATGTCTCTGGTTAGTGTCTCTCGATAATGTAAATATTTATAATGTTGGGGTTTTTGGGTAGCATATCATCAGCTACTTCCCTTAAGACATTTCCCCCTTGTTCTTCGATTGTGTTGTGTTTTATCTCGATGAGCATTCATTTCGCGAAGATTTGTAAACAATACTCTCCTGGCTCATTCATTCTCTACACACACACATACACTACATACCTTACACACATGCACAAACTTGTCTTTTTCCTTCTCATACCACCCCTGGTGATCTGTAAGTCGCCAGACAGCCTGCAAAGGCTGGGCAGCGACGGAAACGTTCAATTCTGGTCTGGTCTGGTAATCTTGAACTAAAGCACCAATCTACCTGGGCAGAGAAGCCATAAGACCTGTGAAGGAAGTGAAATATTTGGGATGTATTCTAAACCAATCATTATCCTTTCTTCCTCAAATAAATCACGTAAGAACTAAGGCTACCCAAACCATGGGAATGATGTCACGCATTACATTTCCAAGTGCAAGACCAACTCTTAAAAACAAAGTCATATTGTTTAAATCAATCATTAGACCTATCATGACCTACGCCGCCCCAGTATGGGCTCATGTTTCAAAAACCAACATGCAGCGTCTGCAAAGTCAACAGAATAAAATACTGAGCACTCTTGTGCGTGCCCCAAAGTACATCAGAGGGGCTGACATTAGAAAAGACCTGAAGATTCCAACTATCCTCAGCTACATCCAACAAATCTCAGAGGATCACTTTGAAAGGATGAGGAACTCAGAATACGAGCATCTGAGAGAGCTGGTCGATTACAACCCACGTCAAAGACTAAAATTTCTCAGGCCTCAAAACGTACTGCACGTGCCATGGTCGGTGCGTTAGGGTCTGAACTACTGAGCTGTATAATCTTTGTCTATCTATCATAATATTTTTGTACTTTTAATTTGCTATCGAAATTATCGATCAACTCTATTGCATAGAGTGGCATTGTGGTTTGATGTACATGACTGATCTTGCACTGCACCAATTTGTATCATTTCGGCTAACACACTTGTTTTGTTATGACTTCTTTTGTATGTTAGATTTATTTTTTATTATTATTTTCTCATTAGTGCATTATGTAGCATTTTGGTGAATTATTATTATTTTTTTCTATCAACTTACAAGCACTTCACATCTACACAAACACGCACAAACTTGTCTATAACCCCTTCATAGCTAGCAAGAGCAGTCTGTAAGTCGCCAGGCAGCCCCTTTGCGCTGGGCAGCGACGAGAAAAATTAAATTCTGTCTGTCTGTATATTAGTCTTTGTAACATTCCTTTTTCAATTTATGGTGTAGTTGCTTATACGCAGTTAACAGTGTCTTTGTTTATGTCGTTTGCAGCTGAATTCGTGATCGATTGGGAAGGTCTGAAGGTGACCGTCGTCCAACCGAACCTGAAGACAATAAACGGCATTATCCACGTCATCGACGGAGTAATGCTCAAGAAACGAGATCTCACGAAGTCTTCGGCAGTCATTCCATACTCGGCATCCAGTACTTTGCTGAGCATATTGGCATCCGTCGTCACCACCGCGATGATGGCCGGTTGCGTTGGCAAATCTCTCTAGTTCGCTCCGGCTCTTTCAAAGCAAAAATAAATAAACCCAGCCAGTATCATTCCACACGTTATACATACGAAAAAAAAAAAAAAGCTGTTTAAATTTCAAATATATTATCCCAAGTACAAATTCTGTAATACACACACACACCACACACACCGGGATCAACAAGGTTTTATTAACGAAAAAAAAAAGCAATAGCAATAAAGGAGCTTCTGATGCTGATGGTTACTATGCAAAAATAAGTGCAACTGTGCATTTAAAAGATGATTATTACAGCCATTTTGTTTCGTGCATTTCTAACAATGTCAAGTGAACAAGAAAACTCTATCGATCCGGTTATATTTCTGGTCTGGTTAATGATGATGTTATAAGACTATTGTGTGTAATGAACTTTTTTTCTGAAGAGAAATGCGCCTGGTGGCAAGCCGACGTACTATTTGTTCCGATGTTGCACTGTGCCACACGCCACACCCCTGAACGTTGTATAAGTAGGTTCATTGATAGGTATGCTTGGCTTCTTTTTTTTTTTTTTTCTTTCGAAAACAGCAAATACTGGACTCGTTAAGAGTGATTGGAAGAGGCCGCTGGATCATCGAGAACTGCTCCAGTGGCACGTGTACATTCTGTTTTTGTGTTCGATATTGCATAAGAGAAGAAACTTATTCAGCAACAAATTTATATTTATCGATGTTCTTTGTCTGTTCTTATCACACGTATGTAGGAATCGTTTTTCTGGAAGTTCCTTTTTTGTGCATCCGTTTTCTTCCTCGTCAGTTTTGTGTCTGGTGAATTCGAGTAGATCAGCATTAAGATTCCCCGTTTCAATGCGTATGATGAGCAGCTTTTCGTTCAAATGGCGACCGACTTCGAGGAGGATTCAATAAACGACGTTATACGAGATCTCCATATCATTTGTATATTATGGAGTTTAGATAAATTTGGTACATCCGTACAAACATCGGTGTCCCGAATCGGGCGTTAGCGGCCCCCTGTAGGCCGTCCTACTGCTGAATCGGGATATCCAAATGTCATTCTTTTTTTGCCGATCATACCATAATGGAAAAATACAAGTTGAAGAAGAAGGGCGGTGAATTTTTCCAAATTTCTCTGTATTGACGTGGGAATTCGATCATTGACACACCTACGGTATGCATTTATACGCAATTGTCGTTTCCGTCAGTTAACAACCTATATTCTCGACCTGTAGTCATATGCCCTTCCCCCTGTGGCCCCCCGGGATATTGAAAGGACTCCACGGGTGAAAATCAAGCAATAGGGAAGCGCCTAGATAAAAACCTGTAACCGGCCCAGCAATATTTGCCACTCATTTCAATAACACCTACAGAGACAGAAATGTTAGATTGAAGCCATTGCCGACAACTTTACGTCTATGAGGGGAAGCCGTGGCGGTGGTTTAAAGGGGCTGCGGAGAGCTGGGGAAAAAACATATAGACAAGAAGAAATAAAGCTTTTTCAGATGAAATATAATGTGGGAAAAAGTGTGATTACTCTCAGAATTCAGCCAAACTACTCATGGAACCAGGGCCGTCTTGAGGTGTGGGGTTATCCAAGTAAAGCCTGTGGGGGGGGGGGGGCTTATGCCCATAGGGAACCTTCATGATGAGATCTAGTAGTATGATTTTTCAAGAATATGTTTGTAGATATGTAATCTGCTATTTCCGGATAACTAGACCCAAGAACATTGCTTTGCTGGGGCCAATGGTGTCAAAGGCACCGTTTTTTTTAACATTTGCCTACGAAAAAAGAATACCGAGCAATGGGTCTCGAGTGCATAGGCTCGAAATTAGAAATTAATTGGGCAAGTAAGCAATTCCAGCCTGGTAGGGAGGGGGGGGGCCTTACTCTCTAGTGGCGTGGTGGTAAGACGTTCGTCTACCACCGTAAAGGTTACCGTCACGGTCCCAGGTCCGAACCCGGGGAAGAATAAAGCTAAGGTATCTTCCTTAACGAGCTCGAGCCGACCTTATAGATGGCCAATTCTTTTCCAACTCATTAATGCCAGTAAATCGCTATACGGCTAGAGTTGGGGCGTTTGGCGAAAAAGGAGCCTGGTGGGGGGGGGGGAGACATGATGCTGTTAAGAATGTTCTGTGTTAAGACGGCCCTGGATAAGACCTACAAAAGAGGCAGGCTCAATTGATTCTGTCCCAGTGGAACGGAGATGGGCTTTGCTTAAAAAAGCATATGCAGTCAACCGTTTATATACTCAAAAAAAACAGTTAAATAAAGGAAAAGAGTCTCGCTCCCGGATGAGGTTGGCACTGGGAAAGAGAATAGGGCCACAATCTAAAAGGGGGCCACGGGCGAGAAAAGAAACACTGAATCACACCGTCTTAGAGCTTGCATGATCCTGTTACAAGGAATAACATCCAAATAGCAATGGGCCAATTAGGCTCGACGAGAAAATTAGAAGTCTGGTTACCTTATTTATTGCATCACTTCCATATATACACATAGTATTATTTGAGATTGTAACTCACCCGCATGTAAATGTTAGCTGCATGTACGAAAGTTACGATGATTGGAGATCATCACCGGGCCATTTTCGATATTCGGCAGCGCGGGAAAATATTATACTACAATTAATAATTAAAGTATCGATTTCCGCAATCGATATATATCATAATTTTTAAAAAGACAGGAACCAAAAAAATATCTTAGAAATAATTATTGTGGTTGTAAGGAACGGCTTTCCTGTATTCGTATCTTCAATCTCGTTGTGAGTCGTAGCGTAGATGGAATTCGAGAAACTACGAGATCATGTGTTGAGAGATGATCGATCACCATTATTATAACAACAATTGCAAAATGATATGGTTATCAATCGTATTTGAAATTTAACCGAGTTATAAATGATAAATTACGAATTGTACATGCGGGTATCGATATAACGAACACGTTAACATAAATAAGGCATTAAATGTCAAAATCACGGAATTTGATTTAATTTCAATCATTGTCACATGGAGTTTTTAAATTTTTTTAGCGAAAAACATAAACTTTAATATGAAATATTTCGCTAAAAAACTCATAAAATCACTTTCAAAATTGAATTTAAATCGTGAAAAAGTTTGATAAAGAAAAAAATTTGGATTTTTTTTTTACAATTTTCAATAAATTTTTATAAAATTTATTTCAGATTTTCCTCTTTCCCAATTACAATTGATGGCAGATCCGTATAAAAATTATTAGGAAAATTTTTTTATACGTGGGTTTTAAGTGGGCAATAAATTTCTTTTATAACATTTGAGACGGAAAACTTTTCTGAAGCTGTTCATTAAATATATAAATTATAAATGATAAATTCAAATTATAACATAAAACTTTTAATAATTATAAAATTTTTCAATTTCATCGGATTATGGGAAGCACCACTTGGTAAGTGAAATTGGTGGAAAAAAGAAATTCGAAAAATATCTTTGAATGGTTTTAATTGAAAATATTGAATAATTAGAATTTCAAAAAGAAAATATATTTTAAATTTTTGCCATATAAAGATTTTAACTAAATTTTAACAAATCAATGGACTTATTTTAGTAGAAAATTGAGAAATAATAATACTTATCGGGTTCAAGTACAATTTTAATTGGAAAATAACTGGGAAAAATATCGAATTCCGCAAATTCTAAACGGACATAATAAAAGTGCGAAACAAAAACTTTACTAAATGAACTTTTTACATGTTGACAAAACCGTTGGTGTTTTTGTGCATGTGCCGCGTATTTCCCCGCATCGAGCCAAATTACGATGGGTACAATAGAAAAATCACATAAATAACTGGGCGCCGTCCCTGGGTTCACCAGGGACGGCGCCCGTTTGCTATGCACCATGTATAACAATATTAATGGATTATTAACAATGTTATACCTTGATAAAAATTGCTAGATCGAGTTTCCTGGGTTCACCAGGGACGGCGCCATTTTACCATGCACTATGTATAATAATATTAATGGATTATTAACAATATAAAACCTGGGTAAAAATTGTTAGATCGAGTTCCCTGGGTTCACCTGGGACGGCGCCTTTTTACCATGCACTATGTATAACAATATTAATGGATTATTAACAATATTAAACCTGGGTAAAAATTGTTAGATCGAGTTCCCTGGGTTCACCAGGGACGGCGCCCGTTTGCTATGCACCATGTATAACAATATTAATGGATTATTAACAATATTTAAACCTGGATAAAAATTGTTAGATCAAGTTCCCTGGGTTCACCTGGGACGGCGCCTTTTTACCATGCACTATGTATAACAATATTAATGGATTATTAACAATATTAAACCTGGGTAAAAATTGTTAGATCGAGTTCCCTGGGTTCACCAGGGACGGCGCCCGTTTGCTATGCACCATGTATAACAATATTAATGGATTATTAACAATATTAAACCTGGATAAAAATTGTTAGATCGAGTTGACGTATTGGAAATGTAATTACGGAATCATAAATCGCCATTTCCTATTGTTTTTACGAATATTTACTGGGGGGGGGGTCAATTGTACGAATTCGCATCGAGTATTTATTGCTTTACTTATAATTTAAAAAAAAATACGTAATGAATATACATTAGGTAGAGAAATTACGTGGAAAATTCCTGTTTAGTATTAAAAAAAAAAATTTTGTCACTGAAATATTTTCTATGTTGCCCACAAGCTTTAAAACATGTCGCGATGTTTCTACGTGGAATCTCTTTTTCGACTCACTTTATTGTTTCTCGAATGTTTTTTGTGAAAGCTTCGATGGAAGGAATTTAAAAAAAAAAAAAATTCCATTATAAAATGCTGTATGTATAATGGCTTTTAATAGCGTCTATTTGTTCCATTGAAGGAGAAAAAAAAAATCAGTTGGAAATGTATGTGTATTAATGTCAATTAATACTGCTTTTGTGTGAGCCAAATTTCACAAACTCTCACAGATCTATAATAAATATTTTTTAAATAATTTCTCGTCTCGTGTGTGTTCATTTCATACGTAAAACGTTTTTTTGAAAGAAAATTGGTTGACCATATTTCATTGAGAAAATATACGAGAGATAGAAAAATGCATGAAACATTAGCAATTTTTGTTCATTTATTTAGACAAGACCAAAATCAAAAACATACAAGACAGAAAGACAAAAAGGAAACTACAAAACAAACACTATTTGACCCAAAAGGAAATAATCCTTCCATGGGTCATAAACAGTAACACGAATGGGACAATCTCCTCGGCAAACTTGAGAGAAAAAGTGTACAAAAACAACAAGACTCAATAATATTCAGTATCAAAATTAACTTTTTTTTTAGAATATTACTTAAATGTTATTCCTCTCTCTCAAATTACAGTGATTAGTTAATTATCAATTAAAATGAACTGTTCAAGTATATTCGTTATTTCAAATACGCAGTTCATTATAGCTCTTTTAAACATATTAAGTGAAAGCCATTGTCTATTGATACCATTAAATCCATTGCATAACCTTGGAGCAAGAAAGCATGAAGATTTTTTATAAATTGTTTTTCTTGGTAATGGTATATGATATAGATTTAGATAAATAAAGTTGACGTACGTTAAAATGAATTGGTGATGCACCGCATTGCGAGAAATTATTGTTATGTTATTGTTGTTACATTAATTATTGTTAACATTATGTATTTTATTTATATAAATTAAGAAAAGTATTGGTCCCAAAACCGATCCCTGGGGTACACCTGTATTTATTATTTTAAAATCACTTACACTGTTATTAATTCTTACCGACTGTTTCCTATTTGTAATAAAAGATCTAAACCAGTCAAGGGGAAGGCACCTTTTTCCAATATATTAAAGTTTTTCTAATAAAATATCCCAATTGACTGAATCAAATGCCTTGGTAATATCAATAAACACAGCTGCTGCTACCTTTTTATGATTATTTATACGATTTGTTATGTAATCCATAAATTTAGTCGTAGCCATTTCAGTGTTAATTTTTTTCTCTAAAACCAAATTGACAATGCGAGTAATAATTAATAGCTTTTAAATAAGAATTACGTTGTTGTTTAACGCATTTTTCTATTAATTTCGGCTAGAGACTTCTTGATCAGATGATTATAACCGATGGGTGGTGACGATAGATAATCTTGAGCATTCTGGGTGTTAAGCCATCACTTCCCACAGGTTTTCTATTATATTTAGTGATTTGATATGAAATAAATTTATCGAAGCACAAATGAATTAATAATAGAATTTTCAATTATGTGTAGAAAATTGCTTTCTTGATTGTTTACATCATCATTTTTCACCCGATCGATAAAATTGGTATTGAAAGAGTTAGCTAGTCGGTGTGGATTATCATAATTTGGTAAAGTGATATTTTTCTTATTATTTATAAAGTTATTTATGAATTTCCATTGTTCTCTTTTATTCGATCCTAAGATAGTGAATTTCTCTTTAAAATAGGCATCTTTACGTTTCTTTATTATTATTATTTTTTAAATTAGCCTCATAGTGTTTATACTCAATTTTATGGTGAAGGCTAAATGGTTTTTTGCGGTGTTTAATATAAAATTTTTCTTTAATATTTATCATTTTGATCAAGTCGTTTGTAATCCAATCATTGTGCCTTGTTTCGTTTTTGGAAACTTTTGGTAATTCTTGCCAAAGGTGAGGAAAATAGTTACGAAAGAGGGAAAATCGGCATCCAACAATTAATACATTGTTAAAAAAAAAAAAGGCACTAATCGACTGATTAATCGAATTTTCATTGAATATTTCCAAATGCTAATCATTCATAGCAAACGTAATAACGTAATGCAGCACCTTCTAGAGATAGAAGGCCTCTGCATTGTTTACCATAAACGTCATTCAGACTACCTATCAAGTTTGCCACATTTTGAAACACAGCATCCTATTTCGTTTCTTCTGATTTTGGCGTAGAATCTTCCTGATTGGCTCACAAAAACCGCATAGTGATTGGATGTGGGGCATAGAAATCGCCAATTCTGAGCCCGATCATTTCTTTTCCTCACAACGATGATACTGGCACGAGCAGGGAATTTTTTTTCCCTCAATATTTTCAGGGAAAATTTACTACTTACTGACGTCACAAGCAGAGTGTGGAGGCCTTCTACCTCTAGGAGGTGCTTCGTAATGGCCGTAACTTTGCAAAATTAATTAATGCTATAATAGTATATTCTATTCATTCCACGCACCTATCTTGTTCATGGATAGGCCTACTACAGAAACAAATTAAGAAATTTTGGCCAGCCGCTAGAAGCTATTTGATCAGTATGACGTCATATCCTGGAATTTCTTTACTTTTATCTTGCCGTTTGTTTTTAATCATTTATTGCAGGCCATTCACTAATACGATAACGAAACTAATTTCGATTTTCATAGTTAGTTTTTTTCACTCTTAGTTTACTATTAGTTTTTAGTTGTTTTTTTTTTTTGGTGGTGGTCTTCCAGCTCCGAGGAGCGAATACAACCGGGTCTCCCATTTGAAAAAAGTCTCTCCGCAGAACGAAAATATGATGCTAACATAACATGAAAATTCAAGCATTTCCATCTTTATTTCAGAATATGGAAGACACTTAAGCGCCGGAACCTATGGGCTGAGGCCTGCCTCTACGTAGGTTGTGGTGAATGTTTCTCTATATAAAAGACCCATTTCAAAACATAAATGAGTGCACAAATCGATATCTCCAGCTCACAGCACCACCCCGACAAAGGTTGGCGGAACCCTTAGAAACCGCAACCAGGCGCGAACCCGATCACCCCCGCCCAATATCGCCCCCAATGCACGAAATTTCATGAAATTTTCGTAATTTCTATATGATAATACTGCACTTCATTAATCCGCTCAAAATTTACCTGCATCAACGTTTTTGATTAAATAACAAAGTCAAGAAAAATTCGACTAAAAAACGGGGAAAGTCGGGACAGAGGAAAAAAAGGGGGGGGGGCTGTCTTGGAAAATACGGGACGTATAGTCACCCTATTCACAATTTTTAAAATCACCCCCTCCCAACAGCAAGCGCTCTAGAACCCCTTCATATATCCCTGTATATGAAGGCGTCTTAGCACGCTCTAGATCCGCCCCTTACCGCGACATACACTTTGAGAAACACTGAATTAGAGATATCAACCATAAAATTCGAGAAAAAGAAATTTTTCCTTGTAAGTTTTTTCCAGATTTGCCCATGCCTATAGAAACAACACTGCAATTAAAAACAGGGAGAAAAATTAAATTTTATTCTTCCTTAATTGAATTTATACCATCAAGTGCTGAAATCAATTAAATTTTCGTCTGGTGAATTAATTTTTGGAATCTTTACACGTTAGGCAAAAAAGAAAGCAAGTGCTTTCACGTAAGGCCGGGATTACACTATAAAAGTTTGATAAGAGTTCTTTTATAAAACATTAAAAATGCAGCCAATAAGCCAATTGCATTAGCGCGAATATAACCGGTACGATTATTAGTTGAATTTTTCAAGTTTCATAAAATAACTTTCATCAAACTTTTATTTGTGTAATCCCACCTTTTTTTTTAGGCCTATAAAAGTTCCTTTATAAAATTTGAAAAATTCTGCCAATAAGATTATCGGTTGCATTTGCACAAATCTAACCTATGAGCTTTATTGGATGGAAACATTTTATTTTCTTGCTATTATGCTGAGGTGAACTCGGGAAGAAAAGTCACCTATCTCCACCGGGACTCGAACCCAGCCCCTCTTGCATACCGGGCAAGCATGCTACCATCTACACCACTAGAGACACGACCCTACCTTCCTTATTTCACGCACTGTGGCGTGAGCCACTGCAGTAGAGACTAGTAGCCTCTCTACTTCAGAAATTGGCCCCGAGGTGGGACGATTTAGAGAGACAGACGCATTTTCTCATCCCTAGATATCAAGGAAACATTTTATTTTCTGCATATTATGGCTGAGGTGAACAAGTTATGCAGGAGGGTCTGGGTTCGAGTCCCGGTGGAGACAAGATGACTTTTCTTTCCCAGTTCACCTCAACATAATATCCAGAAAATAAAATGTTTCTTTGATATCTCTAGGGCTGCGAAAAAGCCATCTATCTCTTTATCGGATGGATTTTTCAAGTTTTATAAAAGAGATTTTATCAAACTTGAAAAATCCAGCCAATACAGCTCATAGGTTACATTCGAGCAAATGAAACCGATAATCGTACTGGTTGGATTTTCCAAGTTTTATAAAAGAACTTCTAGAAAACTTTTATAGTGTAATACCGGCCTTATAGAAATTTTTTTTTTTCCTGATTAATAAAAGCCAATGTTCCCATGGCCGTTAAAAGGTTAATTAGAGGACAATACAGGACAACCCTGTAAACAAACACTAGCAAGCATTATTCACAAGGACAAAAATGGCAACACCCTGACCAAAGTGTCCCACTCAACCTGTTAATTGATTTTTTTTTACTTGGCTCACTGGGGTGAGTTTATGTGATGCTCATCTGAACGACAGACGTATGTTCGGCTTGAACATTAAGTTTTTTTTCGCGTTTTTTTGTTTCATCCATATTTATCCAAATAAATACACTTTTGCCACTCTTTTTTCTTCTACGGTTATTTTTTTTGGTATAATCAGCGGACAACACAAGATTTCTCATTCGTAATGAGACACGTTTGGCAATCCCGTGGCCAACGAGACAGCGCTGCACACAGGTTGTGACTGCGAGCGAGACCGATGGACAGAGCATCACCAAAGGCGCCAAGTGCGACCTGTCTTTTATATAGAAGGTATTTTTTGGTTCAACTTTCAAGTGACCGTTACTTTTCAATGTTATGAACTCATTATTTTAACAAATATTATTAAGGTTTTTGTTGCGATTAACCGTTTTATTGATCCAAATACCGATCAAAACGTTATTATTAAAAAAAATTCTATCTGGGGGGGAAAAGATAAAGGAATCAAACCTTTTTGTCGGTAGATGGCGTTAAAATTATATATTTCGAGCAGAGAGGGTAGCTTCTTTTTTCTGTCGTTAGATGGTGCTCAATTTTATTCTTACATATCCTTTCCGTTTTATGGGGGGGAAAAAAATTGCATCTTTTTTTATATATTCATTCCGTTTTATGAGGGGGGAAAAAATGGCACTGCCCACGTAAGTTAGTCACCCAGATCTGTTAATTATTTTTTATTATTCATCATTAATGTTAGCCAGGCTGATACAATGATAAACCATCTCATTGAAATGTTCGGCTTGAACATGGGTTAGTTTTTTTAATTGATCATAAAGACTCATACATTTGCCGCATATTACGGACAACACTTGACGTTTGCATCACGTTTGGCAGCACCGTAGCCAACGTTGCTGCACACCACACAGATCACTAAGCGGGTGACCGTTATACAGGACAGCACCGAAGCTATTATGAATTGCGTTGGTATATATACTGTTATTATTCTACTTTAAGATTGTTTTAACTTGTAAAATAATGATCGTGTTTACGTTTTTCTTCAGTTTTTTTAACAAAAAAAGAACAGTATTAATGTAATGTATCGGAAAATCTGGTTTGCTTCAACAATCAAATAGTGCATAATCAGAGATGGATTCATCATATCTGTTGACAACAGATGGCACTTGTGACGAGTACATCTTGGTCATGACCAGAACATGGGAAGGCTACCATGCATGGGCGGAGATACGCCCCCCCCCCCTATGCTATCATGATTCCGGTCAGTGGGCCTCAAAAAATCATCCTAGACAGTGTTTCATATAGGGGTCATTCAAGTATTACGTCAGCATCGGGGAGGAGGGTTTCGGATTTGCTAACTTTTGATGACAAGGGGGGGGGGGGTTTGAAGGAATTCATCAACCACCCCTTTTTTGAAGATATGAAATATTCTAAGCTGCTGACGAAATTTTGCTCACGGGGGAGTGGGGGGGTCAGTGTTTTGCTGACGGGGGGGAGGGGGTCTAAAATGGCTGAAAATCTGCTTATGTAATACTTGAATGGCCCCATACGCCTTGTATATAAAAGGGGTTCTAGGCAGAGCCGCTCTTAGGGACCAACGGCCTCCGCGTTTTTAGCAGCCCTACATTTACGGTGAAAAATGAATGAAAATACTGTAATATATGTCAAATACATTTTTTATGTATGTGAGCTTCACACAATAGAATTCTGAATTTTTTTTTTCAGATATTTTGTAATTATAAATTTCCATCTATCCCAGAATTCTAAATTTTCAGCAATTCTGAGTTTTTTTTATCAATTCCGGAATTGCTTTTCCTTCCATTTACAGTCGAATTCTGTTATAGCGAAAATCTTTTTTTTTTCGAACACTTTCTAATTTTTCAGATAAGTTTTCATAGTAACAAGGGGCCATTCAAGTAATACGTAAGCAGATTTTCAGCTATTTTTGACCCCCCCCCCCCCTGTCAGCAGCTTAGAATATTTCATATCTTCAAAAAGTGGTGGTTGACCACGTGAACAACCTTCAAACACCACCCCCCCCCCTTGTCATCAAAAGTCAGCAAAGCCGAAACCCCCCTTTCCCCCCCTCGATGCTGACGTAATACTTGAACTACCCCCAATGCAAAAACCTGGAATTCCTTCATAATGAAATTTCGTTATAGCGAAGTGATTTCTCTGTTCTCGTGGAGTTCATTATAACGGGATTCAACTGTGATCTGAATTTTTATCAATTCTGGAATTATACTTTTTTTCTCAAATTTCTTTCATTAAATCAGAGATTTCATTAAAATTCTGGAATTTTTCCTTTCATTAATTCAAAATTTTCATCGGTGCTGGAGAGAGAATCATTCTTTTCAATTTACTTTCTTTCTAATTCATAAATTCAAAATTTTCAATTGGTTTTAGAATTCTTTTTTCATTGGAAATTTTACATTTTACCGTGCCTGCATGTTATATATATTACTTACATACAGCATAATAAGAAAATATACGAATCTTTGGATGACAATTCTCTTCAAAATATAATCGGAACTAAAAGAGGCCCCAAACACATTTTTGGCCCCGCTATAATTTTCGCATCGAGCCTCGTGTCTGGTAAGGGCTGCCCTAACTCTAGGGCAGTGGTCTTCAAATTTCCAGACATCCAGGACAAATTGAAAATGCCCGCAGGCTACTAACCTCAGGCATTTAGAATTGTAAGATGGAATCCATATTTTCAGTGCTTTGTCTTAACAGAAGGGCCCAAAATAATTGAAGACTTCATTATTCTGAAATTATACCTTTTATTAATTCTGAAATCATTTCTTCGTACTGGAAAAAAATTCTGATAAAATAGTACTTTTCTTCAATTCTGAAATTACATTAATTTCCAGTTATTTTTACTGTAATTAATTGTTCCGGTAAAAAATTCTGCAGTTCCAAAAATGCATTTTTTTTGCATAATTTTTTATCAATATCCTAATTATTTCATTCACTAGTTCTGAAAATATTTGTTGCAAAAATTATTTCTTTCAGTAATTCTGGAATTATTCACTCGTTAATTACAAAGTTTTACACACAGTTACGAAATAATAATTTGAATAATTCCAAAATTGTTTTTCTGCATTATATTCCTGATTGTTATCATTCCAAAATTTCTTTCATTAATTTTGAAATTATTTTCCTTTTCAAAAATTCTGCAATTATTTTTTCACGAAGGTATTGAATTTCTGTGAATTCTGTAAGCAGATTGAGTTTATATTGTGAGTGGAAGGCCTGGTCAAGAGGCTATAAGACTAATGTGAAATAAATGGGGGAAATGAGACAGTGAATCATTCACAACCTGGGCCACTGCCCGGTAGTTGAGGCACTGTCCTAGGGTGTAATATTTGGCAATCACAAATATACTCTAATCAAGGTGACAGTCGAACCATACATCCTTTCTTTCTCCATGAATACTTTAATTTTGTGACTGTACTTGATGTCCCAAACCCAGTGCCATCTAAATAAATGAGTTTTGTCACACTTTACCAGAAGGGGATGTCTTAGTTGCAACTTTATGAGAAAGCCAAGGGACCTCTTGTGGCAGTGTTTCCTTGAAGTACACATCATGGCTAGCTGGAGATATTCATCTGTGTACCTATTTATGCTTTGACATAGTCCCCTTTTTTTGGGACAATATCAATTCCAAAAAATTAATTCTGAATTCACATTAATTTTTGTTAGGTGTGCTCATATTTTTTAATATTGTATACTATGCAGTTTTTTTAAATTGGAAGCTCAAGGAGGACCTGGAAAATGTTAAGGGTCTTAAACCTCATTAAAATGGCCATGAAAATATGGTGACCTTCGTAATGCCACAATATGTCAAATACTGCATAGGGGTCATCCAAGTATTACGTCAGCATCAAGGGGGGAGGGAGTTTTGGATTTGCTGACTTTTGTTGACAAGGGGGAGGGGGTTTGAAGGTTGCTTACGTCATCAACTACCCCTTTTTGAAGATATGAAATGTTCTAAGCTGCTGATGAAATTTTGCTGACAGGGGGAGGGGGCATCAGTGTTTTGCTGACAAGTGGAGGGGGGGGGGGTCAAAAATGGCTGAAAATCTGCTTACGTAATACTTGAATGGTCCTATATCATATGACCATTAGCAGCAAAGGTCCCGATGCAACAATATACAGTCAAGAAACTCCCTTGACTAGATTAGTTATCACTTTTTTTAAAGCTCTGTGTGTGTGAGCATTGTTGTAAACAATTTTAACTCATGAAGCGACAGCATCAGTGATGCATGCATCATTCTTGATGTCAACTTTTTTAAAGCTTCAAGAAAGGCTAGATATACATAATTTTTGTGCTCATTAGAGAGATGTAAGAGCATGGAAATGACAATTAGATTGTTAAAAATTACACGAGGAAAGCATGAACAGTGAAAAACAAAAAAAAGGGACATACTAAATGACACATTTCATATATTTGCTAAATACACTATATACACCACGCATTTCACAGGAATATCAATGTGATGCTCCGTTCAGTTCATAGACATATCCTCTGTCTGCCAAATCTTTTAGAATGTTCGCAATGTTCTTGCAATCATCTAGAATGTAAGATACAAATAACAGGTTAATGTAACTGTAAATGAATAACTTATTACAGTGAAACCTTTCCTAAAGGTCACCTCGCTTTTACGGCCAAATAATTTTAAACCCCTGATTGAGAAATCTCATTTCCACTTCCTTGCCTACAAGTTTGTTTCTGTATAGTGTTTGTTTGCCCACTTCCTTGCCTACAAGGAAGTGGGCAAACAAACACTACACAGAAACAAACTTCACGTCAGGTTTGACACGTACACACACTTTCCGCATATATCATTTCATTAGAGGCTCCGCAGAGGAATATAAAATGAGGTGCATGTGCAAATTTTTAAACTTTTAGCTAGCTAGCGGGGGAGACAGTTTTTCTAACTATGAGTGAAGTGCAATGATTGAATAACTGTATTGTTGTAGGCCTGTTGCTCTGTGGCGAGACTTTTTAACGAGGAGATCGGCCCGCATTTGCACCTTGAAGTTGGGAACCATGGGAAACCAACTTCAGCCAACCACCACTGCGGCAATATGGTGAAGACTACTACTTGACTGTGCATGCACCTTGTGAACATTCCTCTGGAGAATTTTTAACGAATTGGTACAAGCAGGAACGTGTTGAGCGTCTACATAGACATAGCCCGAATATATTTATGTTGCTAGACTAATGCATGTGTCATGCAGGGCGGGGGGGGGGGGGGCCCGGCTTTTGAAAATACACTAAAAATGGTATATATATATGTGTACCTTTAGTACATGCTCTTTGTCCCCCCCCCCCTGGAAAAAGTTGATATGATGGCCCTGGGATGTCATGTGATACTGGTGTTGTCATCCCCATTTCGAAGTGCAATTGGAAAAACACCTGCAGGGTTCCTACTCATTTTCGTAAAAATATTTCCCTGACTTTTCCAGGTTTTCCAGTCAAATTTTCAAAAAATCCCAGGTTTTTTTAAAAATAAAAAATTGATATATATTAATAAAAATTTACAAAAAATTATTATAAAATTAGTTGTAATTATAAAATTAATAATGTTAATTAATTACAATATCATAATGACATCATAATCATAGATTTTTTTACATGCATTTATGCTTTCCAAATACGTCTTATGGAAAAGTAAAATGAAACAATGAAGAAATGAAAGATTTCCCTTTTCTGCAATTTCAATGCCCACAAGATTTAAGTCTTTACTGTTGTTCCCTTTGTGACATAATTAGTGAAAGATGTGGTTGGTTTCACTGCATCAAAATTCTTTACAGTTGGCTTGCACTCGCCTAAGCGCTAGAACAAAGAAGTTTAGCAATCAGGGGTTGTTCACCGAACACTTCTGATTTCACATGCTTGGCATGGTTTTGAATAACTTATCTGCCCATGTTGTGAATTTTGCCACAAACCCTGCCACGAGTGGTTCACTGTTTCATTTTTACCTTTTTAATTTGCATTAATCATGTGTATGACCGAGTCTTCAACTTACACGAAAAGGAAATCAACTGGGGCAGATCAGTGATTCTCAGCCATTGGAAGTCCAATGGCTGAGAATCACTGATTTAAGTAGCATGTTGAAGATTTGTCTGCTCTCTGCCGAGACACTTTTTGAAATGATAGACCAGCTTGCATTTACGCCTCAAAGTTGGAAAACTGCAGAAAGGATTATTTGAAAAATTATCTATCTTATAGGTTTGAAATAAAAGTGGCCGTCGTGCAAATTGTTATGACTCTAACTATAGAGACTTTATGGGGAAAGTTAGCTTGCATCAGTGACTGAAAGTAGAGAAACTATATAGAACCTACTTTTCAGCTGGCAGCCACTATGCACGTGTTGGGATCACTGGGTGTTCACAACTTGGCAGGACACCCATACCTCTTACAGTACATATTGTCAAATGGCTATGACAGTGTAGAAATACAGTGGTACCTCAACTTAAGTGACTGATTTCCTCCTCAATGGGAATTCTGTACTGCTGACAGTAAAGGGTTTGGACGAGACATTTTCACTGCAAGTGCTAGATCTTGTTTTAAGATCTTAGTTTATATTCAATCAGAAAGAAATATATAAAAGTTTTTATATAAAATATTTTCAGATAGACGTGCCTATTCCACTATGTAGCCTTCCTTCATGCTGTAATTCACAGTACTTCAGCATCGTGGCAAGGTTTCTGGGATACGTCTGTGCAAGTTCACTGAAGCACTGTTGAAAAAAGAAAACTCAAATATAAATACCTAATGTAATAAGCATTGTCAAATTCATAAAACTTAAAGGTATATATTGATTTTTAAAAAAAAGTAATGTCAAGAAAACTGTGTATGAATAATGAGAAAAATCACCAAAGAACACAGTCTTAGATAGCCTTGATCTTAAGAAGCAATTGCAAAGTGTGGGTGCCCCCCCCCCCACCCATCTATGTTTCTATCTCCCAATACATATTAAACAATTTCCTGGGGAGGGGGGACAGATGAGAAAAGGGGTATTCAGACAATCAACTCCTATATAGCAAGTCAAAATTTCAGTCCCTAGAAGTTTGTTACGTGCGATGGAGTTTGACAGTACGCATCAAAATTATAGCGCAAATTGTATGTTGCAACTTTTTTTGTCTGTTGTTTTTGTTCATATTCTATTCAATAAATATTGTGCCTACGGCAGTAACTCTGAAATTCTGGCCATCTGCAGCTCCTCACAATTGTCTACAACAAAAAAAAGGACCACCTCAAAACACAGAATTCATCGATGTTGACAACTCAGTAATGCCACTAGAAGCTGCTGCACACTTTGAGACCTAATGCTCTATGGGCTGCACAGATGGAGAAACATAAGACATCATTTTAGGCAAAAGGGTGATGGGGTTATTTCTGGGGAAGTTCCCTGAGAATTAATTTTCTACAGTTACGGTAAACATCTGTCTGGGAGATACGAGTAGAAAGCTCAAAAGCTATCTATTCACAACATAACTAATGTATAATTGAAATAGAAGGTAAAAAATGATCTTACAAGTTTTATGTTAATCCAAGATTTCATGTACAGAGGCACGAGCATCCGAGAACATTTGCATTGTATCTGAAACCTGAAAGAAAAGTAGAAATAAATATTTATGACAATGAGTGATTTGAGAATAAACTGCCAATCAAAAAAAATGACAGTAAAACTTTGCATTTCAAGTAACTCGCTTTACAAGTGTTCCACACAAGCAAAATTTTTGTAGTAAATTCTTACTTAACTGAGGAGCAAAAATTTTTGAATTTTTAATAGATTCTGACTTCATGAACTAGTGATACTTTGAAATATGAGTACTTACATTACTTAAACACGAGTACATTAGCATATGGACGAACAAACTGACAATTCTAATTTAACTTAATTTTAAATCTGAAACTCACACATATCTGAGATCCCAATCTCCACAGGTTACGAAAGCAAACTTTACATTTGGGTCGAAGAGTCCTTCCTCGTTCATCCAAATCTGAAAATTCTGGAAAGAAATGGAAATCCATCTGACAATTGAATGTATGCATACACACAGAGTTGTCTACAGCCTTAATAGCACCCCCATCAGCAAATTATAAAACTTTAGGTATGTCTTGATGATGGGTCTGAGAGAAATATCAGAGCTACTTTGATCTTATAGCTGCTTTCATCGGGTACTGATCCAGGTTGATGTGGTGAGAGAGGGTGATTTATTGTAAAATTCTTTGGATCACCCTGTATTTTATGGGACAGACCAATTTTGTCCAATATTAATTTGGCTCTTGGGAGGTATCTAGAACTGATTATTTCGATTTGTTCTGCATAAAAGTTCTTTAAGATGTCTTAATTCTGGTGACCTGCACATGTATGGTTTGAGTTGGTATGTCCACTTTTCTCTGTTTAAAGTAAAAATTGTTTGATAATTAAGTTGGAAAAGTAACTTCCTTCGTGGAGAGACTGCGTTTGAATTTGTTCAATGTAAGGCTTGCGAAATAGTTAAGTGTCTCTAAATGGTGTTTTTGTAATGATTAGGTATCTCTATAAAAGAAAAGTAATTAAAATTGAATGTTCTTTACTTATAATAACTGTGTGTGACATATGTAAATTTTGTTCTAGGTGAATTATTTTTTGTTGTTCATGTGGAAAATTTTCATAAAGAAATAAACACACGCACTCCCCATAGAAAAGGGTTTTTGCGGAAATGGGAACCACGCTCTATATGCCTAATTTTGATCACAGGCCTAGGAGTTTGAATATACTCATGTTAAGCAGTAAAGTGCTCATGGTTCTTATAATTTCTGCGTAAAAGGTAAAATAATTGTTTTTGTTGATAATTTGCACCACAACATATTTTAGTACTGGGACAATTCATAATTTTAATGATATTTTGGTGCCGTGTTTCATTGAAGAGAGTCCCAACATGCATTGGTGCCGTGACATCCATATTTGTTATGGGCATGTTTGTCTCAGCCACTTTGTTGGGCATTTCGCCTGTTGTGGTGTTGTATTTGTATTTGTAATAGACAACATCCACATTGATGCTGTAACCATGGAAAACATAAAATGAGAACTTCCACATTAACATCACAGACTATAGGTTGTTCCAAACAATATTTGAAAAAATACCATTGTAGAGGGTTTATCATTATATCGTGTATCATTGCAGCGAAGGTTCACTGTATATGTATCTGTTTTGTGGGCATTGTGAGTAAATTGAACATTTTACAAAGACATTTTGTTTTGAAAGATTTTTTGTGACATTGAAAACCGTTATTTTGACACGCTTCCTGAAATGTGCTTTTCCTGTCATACAACCCCCTATTTGGCAGTCACCTCTGCAGATGGCCACTTTTTTACGGTACGTAGAGTGGCCATCTTAGGAGTTCCACTGTATATGAAATAGCAGACAGGTAACTATCCAGGTTGAGAATGGGGGTCCCCTAAACGCTGTTAAGACTACCATACTCTCAATATCTTTCCCATCCCTTCCCTAAGAACATTTCAAAAGACGTTTTATAATTTCTTTCTGATGTATACTGGTTGGCTGAGAGGACGCTAATCATAGACATGTGTATTATGTCATAATGTTGACACAGTAAAGAAAAAAAAACTGAACTCACTTTGAAGACTTCCTCGAATGGTAACTGGTCATCCACCATGTCTTGTATGATACCCGTCAACTGTAATATACGTTATAGTCTATATTATGTTAGCAGAAATGAAACTGATACATAGAAATGAGTGAATTAAAACATGAAAATTCAAAGAAATGGAAAAAAAAAACTATTTTGATGCATAAATACAATTTTTTCACTGGTCTACAAGCTTCTGCCCTGACAACAGAGAGCCATCTACAGAACATTATGGATTGAAACAACAAAGAAAAAGGAGGTAGTTAAAAGCAGAGTTACTATTCCCAAGGATGATAGTTCACCTTTGTATCAGTTGAGAGGTTGTTTCGACCGATATTTTGGGAAATTAAATGTTATTATCGTGTGAGCGGCACTGATATTATGTAAGTGTTTCATCCAAGGATGATGTCACTCTTTGCTATCCATATAAAAGTTTCCAACAGCTGGCTGATGTGAAGATGAATTTAGGAAAGAGAAAATCCAACTGCCCTTGCGGGGAATAGAACCCACATCCTCTCACTTGCCAGGTGAGCGCCCTAGCCCACTAAACTACAAAGGCAACATCAATCCATGAGCTCTGGACATGAGAGTTGGGTCACTGTCCATAAATAGTCCCGTCCAGCACACACGAGCTCTAAGGAAATATTGAGAATCATTGCCTTTGTGGCCTTGCCATTGTGCTTACCGGACAAGTGAGAGGATGTGGGTTTGATTTCCCGCAAGGAAAATTCGAATTTTCTCTCTTTCCTAAATTCATCTTTGCATCAACCAGCTGTAAAAAGCCTTCATACAGTATGTTTCATACCTGAATGGTGTCTGGTATACGAGGTTTGTTCAACAAAAATACTCAATTATAATTTTTTTGTGCATAAACCAATGAAGCTAGAGAAGCGTGGTTTGGTGCACATATGTAATATATGGATCCCACAGAGACCCATGCTTGAATTTTTTCCTGCCTGCAGAGGCTGTTAGTTGTCAGCAGAATGCCTATGAGTGACGAAGTGTAAGTGGGTGAGTGTCTTCACATTTTCGGTTTTAGACAAAACGACAGGGGAAAACTTGAACGCTACTGCAATAATTGTGATGCAGAACCAGTGATGGCTGTGTTATGTGGTACATACTTTAGCATGTCCTGTGAGATCTACAAATGAAGTTGCTTCTGATCGATTGTTAGCAGCTTTGGCAAAAAGAATTGAACGTCGTTGAAATTCTCCTGAAGCCTGAATTGTCAGTCAAAATAGAATGAATGGATCCAGTGCTGATGTTCATCTCGTCTACAAGTTCTCTGATCATGATTCGACGATCCTGCATTATCAAAGTCCTTACTAACATCACCCCCCCCCCCGTGCCAAGCAATTACACCGAGGCTCTACCTGTTAAATTATTGAAAAATTCAACTACTCATTTTTCTGAAGCCCCTCTTCTCTTCAGGTCCGGGTGGGCTCATGCTTTAAGATAACACTGACTAGGATTGCCTACATACATGTCCCAAACCACATCCTTCTTCCTAGCTTCACTGGTTTATGCAGAAAAAATTTTGGTCAGATACTTTTTGAACAAACCTCTTATTAGTTATGAGAAATCTATACTTGCTACAAAACCATATTTGTGCATTCTCACACCGAATTCCGACAAAAATATGATTATAATTCCTCCATTGTGTATCGATCACATGCCACACAAGCACATGCAAACTTACCTCTGTGCAGAAGGGTGTCAGCTGTGGATTCACTCTGGGCTTCACGTATGAATGAAATAGCGATTCCAGCTCATATGTCGTTGAGTTGATTTTAAGTACAGGAAACTCTATAATTTCCTGAAAATCGAGGGAAATTAATTATAGTAAACACACAATCTCATTCATACTAAAAAACATCATTTCTATATATGAAATATGTATCTTATACAAATACAAAGCCACAACAGGCAAAATGCCCAACAAGGTGGCTGAGAAGAAAATTTCACACGCCCGGACAGGGGCAATTGATATATCAAAAGTATCAATCCATGCAGCAGAACAGATAAGGAAGTTTGTGGCTGTGAGCAGAAGCTGTTTCACATATTCGACCCCACGGACCAAAAACATTTTGCACTGCTGGTATGTATAAACAATGGGGGGGTGCAATAGGTAATGTTATATGAATATCACTTAAAGCTGCACAATAATGAGGGATGTATAAGCATCAGACAATATCATGATGAGTGCCATCCTTCCCAGTGTCTATCTTAAAAGTCATAGCAGATAGACAGTGAGCGTAAAATGGTGAATGTTTTCAGTTATCATGGAGGATCCTGACTGCTTCAATTCACAAGTCCTCTCGACATCGACAGCAACATCAATGAAGTAGTTGACAACAAATTCTGGCCATTTCTTCAGTAGACTCCTGGCACCATATTTCAACATGACAACTCAAGATCCACCCATAATGTTTAGGTCATCTTCGCTAGACTTTTCTTTGTCCTGCCCGCTTGTGCTCTAGATATATACCCAATCGAACCACTGTGGGACGCAGCACAATATTCCAACAACACAGCACAAGACCAAAAGTTGCTTGTAATATGAGGAGTTGCATTGAGAATGATGTCAACGTCCTACATTCTCAAAGCAGCGGATCGATCCAGCTTCTTTTATGGACTGCTCATTTGCCAGACATGTCTCCAACTGAACACTAGCAAGGCACGATCTCCCGACAACTGCTCTACTACATGAATGAATGAACGCCAGAACTTTGCCACTGGACTTATCCCGTTGAAAGAGCATATCGTTGATATTGGCGACATATAGTTGTTTTGGTGGAGTCAAAAAAATTTGGCAACAAAAATATGCTATATGCAATAGGAATTAACTCTTCCGCACATCTCCAATAGGCTATCTGGTGACACCAATAGAACATGGCCCCAAACATCCAGCAAAGCACCTAGGCTGGGATCTTTGTCTGTCCTTGATCAAACCTCTTTCACGAGTCTCTCAATAGTGAATACGGTGTGGAAAAACAATAAAAATTATACTAGGTCTTTGAGCTGGAGATCTGTCTTCCCCCCTTTCTGTGGGGGGGTCAATGCCTTAGAGAGGTATCTGTATCCCATTTAATGTCGCTTCTCAGACATATTACCCTCAATCTGCCTGCCTCCAAATGATCCAATAAATTTATAAAAGTCTCCCCTCCCAACACATTGCCCTGGATCTGCACCTGGTTAAACAAAAGGGAGGGGGGGCGTACCAAGATGTTATTCAATGCACATCTTTGGGAGTAGGCAGTTTATGTAATCATAATGTCAACATGGTTGTAAATAACATTAAAGCCAGGTTTTCCTAGGAATAAGTGTTTTGCGCCGCGTGAACCGAACTGTCATTTCGCGCCAGCAGAAACGTGTTACATAATCACGCTATGCGTTTGTGTTTTCCTAGCTTGGCGCATTAGCTGAGGGCGGCTATACAACCATGGCATCAGCTATCCTATCGTCTGCATGCTCTGGTTTGAAGAGAAGGGAAAGAAAACACAACAAAAATGAAAAGATCAGTGACACGAATGCCGCAATTGACTCCTCCAGAAACAGTCGGCCAGTCACGCCCAGCGTAAAGCAGTATCACAAGACATATTACGCTCTGTAGGAAAACAGCAATACTGCTTTTCTTATTTGTGGATGGACGATGTGTCGCGCTGGGTGATTCACATTGCGCACTGCACAGAAAACCTGCTCCTAAAAAAACCCAGCTTTTTCCTAGGAGTAGAATCTCTGCACCGTGTGTAGCATGAAAATGCTGATTGGTTAAAACCTAAAATTCAGGTGTCTTTTGACCAATCATCGTTTTCACACTGCGCAAGCTGTAGAAACCTGCTCCTAGAAAAACACGACTTAAAGCTGGGTTTTCCTAGAAAAAGGTTTTATACGGTGCGCTCAGCGTGAAATCGCTGATTGGTTAAAAACCTGAAATTCACGTCTTTTAACCAATCAGCGTTTTCACGCTGCAGGTAACCTGCTCCTAGGAAAACCCGGCTTAAGCGACCTCTGGCGTATTTAATATGCATGTATTTATCAGCACATTACCTGCGGTAACACGTTCACGGGGGCATCGCAGGTCGCCTCGAAATCCGTGACTAGAAAGAAGTCGAATTTTTGCTTCTTCCTCTCGGCGCCGCGAGGAGGCAGTTTGAAAAACGGGGATTGCGTTTTAGGCGTCACGTCGGTCGTCACTGTCCTTCTGCCAAAACACGATAGCCGTCCATGGTTGCGAGGTAGGGCCATCTCCATCAATCTCGATACCCTAATCGCTTCCCTAAAGATTTTGTTCATGGTTGCGGAATAAAAACAGACGATGGCACTCTAACTTGACTTGATCAGCTTCGCATTTCGCACATGGGCCGGATTAGAGCAGCGACTTCAGATGTAAACAATGAAGAACTGGGGTGTATAGTTTTATTAAATTTTCTTCTTTTATAAAATCATCGCGAAATGATGACCATATGACCGGTATTTTCCTGTGACTGAAATTATTGCAAATCAAGTTAGCTAAGGCTGACCATATTTCCTCGAGAGAAATACGGGACATTGGGATTCCAAATACGTGACATCGCCAAACACGACGCCAAAATCAAACAAAGTTGCCAAATATTGCGAAAATTACGGGAAATTACATTGGCGGGAAATGATGCATTACTGCAAATTGCAGTGGATCAAAATGTATTCCACGAAAAAAAAAACTTTCACCGAGGCAAATGTGGGAGATTAATATTCTCATATATAGTTGTAATTATCATAATGTAATTTATGAGTTGAAAAATAATTTCAATCTTTGACTTCAATAAAGAATAAAGATTCAAGTAGGCTTCGTGTAAAATACGGGAAAAACCGGGACACTTTTGCCAAAAAGTCGGGACGGCCAAAAAAACAGGAAATACTGGGACTGTCCCGGGAAATACGGGACGTATGGTCACCCTAAGTTAGCTCCATACTTTAAATCGTGGATTTTTAAATTTACTGAAAATGTGGATGAAGATAAATTTTACCGCGTACAATTCGCTTCATCTGCATACCATCCATGCATTAGAGCCCCCCCCCCCTCTGGAGAGGGTCCATTTCGGCGCGGGGAAAGGATAAAAATTATCCCTGGTTGCTACAGAGTAAAGCCGGATTTTCCTAGGAATAGGTTTGCTGCGCAGCGTGAACCGAATTAGACTATTTCGCGCCGAGAGAAACAAACGTGTTACATAATCACGCTACCCGTTTGTGTTTTCCTAGCGAGGCGCATCAGATCAGGGCGGCTATATAAAGTATATGGCTTTGGCATCAGCTACTCTGTCGTCTGCATGCTCCGGTTTGAAGGGAAGGAAAAGAAAACACACAAGAGAGTGAAGAGAATATCGGCAAAACCGCGGCGCACGACGCATTCGACTCCTCCAGAAGCAGTCGGCCAATAACGCTCGACATAAAGCGCTGTCGTCAGGCGTATTGCGCTCTGCAGGAAAACAGTCACGCTGCTTTTCTTTTTTTGGTGAGTGGACGGCGTGTCGCGCTGGGCGAATCACGTTGCGCGCGGCACAGGAAACCTGCTCCTAGGAAAACCCGGCTTTAAGGCTGTCTTGGCGCAAATCTGTTTTATGAATACAAATACAACGTTGCAACAGGCAAATTGCCCAACGAGGTGGCTGACTTAAGAACATCATGGATCCCCGAGCCATTTTTTGGAGGCCCTACCTACTACTGCTACACCACACCGCCCACGCAGGGCTGACAGGAATCCAGCCCTGGGGCCCTGGATGATTCTAATAATTTTTTACAACTATAAATTCATTTTAGAGTGACCCGTCGAAGATTCCAATCTGAGAACCGGGCTGCAAGATGTGGGGGCCATGCTTAAAACGATGACGGATAACAGAAACTGATGGTTGAGTGAGTGACGGTTAATGAGAAATAAGAATAAGTGAAGGAGTGCTGAGCAAGTGAGTGAAAAAATAAGTAGGTGAGTGAGCGAGTAAGTAAATAGATGAGCGTGTGAAAGAGCAGGTGGGCGAGTGAGTGAGCACATGAACACTTTAGTGACTTACTAGCTTGTTCACTGGCTGATTCACCAACTCATTCGGTCCCTCACTCGCTCACATATTCACTTACTTGCTCGATCACTCACTCACACATTCACTTACTTGCTCGATCACTCGCTCACACATTCCCTCACTTGCTGAATCACTCGCGCACACATTCATTCAATCACACATTCACTCGCTCGCTCAATCACTCACTCACTCGTGACGAACTATTTGTCCGTGAAATTTTCATATTGGTGAATTGCGTGGCGAGGATATTTCATGAATCGAGGATATAAGATATTCTTCAATAATGACTGATTTGCATAAATTGCTGAATCACAATAATGACTGATTTGGATAAATTGCTGAATCACAATAATGACTGATTTGCATAAATTGCTGAATCACAATAATGACTGATTTGCATAAATTGCTGAATCACTCGCTCACACATTCATTCACTGGCTCACATATTCACTTACTTGCTTAATCACTCAATCACTCACTCACTCGTGACGAACTGTTTGTCCGTGAAATTTTCATACTGGTGAATTACGTGCCGAGATGAATTGCTGTCGGCGAATTTTCTTCAATAATAATTCGAGATATTCTTCAATAATGTCTGATTTGCATAATTTTTCAATATTACTTCAATATTTTCGCTCAATAAAAATCAATGATGCGCTGATTGCTAATCTTTCACGTGATTAACTTTCGGCTTAGCAGTGTTGATAAGTTTCGGTTTTACTCCAGAATGTGGTTATGGTTAATATGTACAGGTCCTCTCCGTAAAATAAGTGCGTAATTCTCTCCGTAAAAATTAGGCAATTAGCAACGTTAGTGGTTAAATAGCAAGATGAATCGGATTAGCGGTCATTATGATTAGTTTTCGATGTTTTTCGTTAATGTACTGGGGATGAAAGAGTGATATCGTGTGTGTGTTATAAACTGAAGAGCCAAAAAAACTGGTACAGGCATGCGTATGCAAATAAAGAGATATTGAACTAATCAGAGTACGGCGCTGCGGTCGGCAACGCCTATATAACACAACAAGTGTCTGGCATAATTGTTAGATCGGTTACTGCTGCTACAATGGCAGGTTATCGAGATTTAAGTGAGTTTGAACGTGGTGTTATAGTCGGCGCACGAGAGATGGGACATAGCATCTCCGAGGTAGCGATGAAATTTGGATTTTCACGTACGACCATTTCACGAGTGTACCGTGAATATCGGGAATCCGGTAAAAAATGAAATCTGCGGCATAGCTGCGGCCGGAAAAAGATCATGCAAGAACGGGACCGACGAGAATCATTAAACGTGACAGACGTGCAACCCTTCCGCAAATTGCTGCAGATTTCAATGCTGGGCCATCAACAAGTGGCAGCGTGCGAACCATTCAACGAAACATCATCGATATGGGCTTTCGGAGCCGAAGGCCCACTCGTGTACCCTTGATGACTGCACGACACAAAGCTTTACGCCTCGCCTGGGCCCGACAACACCGACACTTGTCGGACTGTTGAGGACTGGAAACACGTTACCTGGTCTGACGAGTCTCGGTTCCAATTGCTTCGAGCTGATGGACGTGTACGGGTATGGAGACAACCTCATGAATCCGTGGACCCTACATGTCAACAGGGGACTGTTCAAGCTGGTGGAGGCTCTATGATGGTATGGGGCGTGTGCAGTTGGCGTGATATGGGACCCCTGATACGTCTAGATACGACTCTGACAGGTGACAGGTGCGTAAGCATCCTGCCTGATCACCTGCACCCATTCATGTCCATTATGCATTCCGACGGACTTGGACAATTTCGGCAGGACAATGCGACACCCCACACGTCCAGAATTGCTACAAATTGGCTCCAGGAGCACTCTTCTGACTTTAGACACTTCCGCTGGCCACCTAAATCCCCAGACATGAATATTATTGAAAATATCTGGGATGCTTTGCAACGGGCTGTTCAGAAGAGATCTCCACCCCCTCTTACTCCTACGGATATATGGACAGCCCTGCAGGATTCATGGTGTCAATTACCTCCAACACTACTTCAGACATTAGTCGAGTCCATGCCACGTCGTGTTACGGCACTTCTGCGCGCTCGCGGGGGCCCTACACGATATTAGGCAGGTGAACCAGTTTTTTTGGCTCTTCAGTGCATATATAATTATATATAATTTTTTTCTCTCAAATTTCTTTTTTCTATCTCGTCACATGGAGCTAATCCAATACAGCTACTATATATCGCCACGTATCACACGTTAGCGTGAAAAAAATATAGATTTGGCGCCCACCGGACCGTTTTTCATCAGCACATCGAACTTTGGCCAAAACTCTCGTCCAATTCGCGAATTGGCTGCGTTTCGGGCTTTGGTAGTAGCATACATGAAATTTGAACATGTGACTCATAGTTCACGGGACGTTCCGTATTTTTGACCGTCCGAACTTTGTGAAAAAAATGTCTCTTTTATTTTTCAACAAGGCTTAGTTGAAGTTTTGAAATCAATAATTAAGATTATTTACATGACTTATAAATTATATCATGATTATTATGACTATAATTAATAATAATCACATAAATATATTCATCCCACATTATTGTCAATGAAAATGCAACGACCCCTCGGTTATAACGACTCGATTTTTTTCCCTGTTAATCAGTGTTCTTTATAATAATTAGGGTGATTATGTACTACGGTAAATGTGATAAATCCATTTATTTGCGTAATCACCTACCATTTTTGTAAGTTTGATAAACTTCCCTAAATTTATGCATAGTACCCAAGCGTCGTCCATGACATGATTAATCGTACTAAATTCATCCCATTTTCCCGGTTATTTATGCATAATCGACATTTCGTGTTGGTAAGTGGGATAAACCCATTTCCGTGTGATAACATTTTATTATCCAGATGACTATCGGAATCAGATATAATGAACTCTGATTTAGCGAATTTTTCCGAACATCTTCGAAATAACACCTATAATTTGGTGGGGGTGGGGTGTCCCCGTCCTGTGGAGGGTTCTCTCTCGTGTCCGCGGTGGAGGTTCGTCAGGATGGTCGGGAGTCTCCCTTCGCGGGGCGTGTTGGGGCGTTGTGGGCCGCGTCGGAGGGGCTTGCGCCCGCGGTGCTGTCCTGGCTTGTCGAGCGGTAATGTGCCCTGGGATTGGGGGTTTGGGTGTGGGGGTGTGGATGTTGGTCCCGGCCGGCTTGAGTTTTTTCCGGCACGCTCACGATCTCACGATCAATGAGCTTATATCGCAAAAGCGACAGAGTCTGGGCGTGCTCGGTTCTATACTATACTATACTAACACCTATAATTAGCTCATATTTGACGAATTCTGAAACCTGACCTTGATATAACAAACGCCTGTTTGACAAATTTTACGATTGTTACGATTTACATGCAATAAATCTTTTTTCCCCAACGTTAGGTATAAAAAACAGACGAACATTCCCTGGATGTAATCGGCTCTAATCTCAACAATTTCTTGAGAAAACGTCATCGGCATGGAAACAAAAGTGACGCTTGCCGCCTGGCAGTCGAGTCGTTAGGAAGCTAGCCTCTCACTGTGCAGGTCTGGGTTCGAATCCCGGTTCGGGCATGAATGTTTACTAACAAGGTCCCTGGACGGATCATGCTGATCCCTTGGGAATACGTGAGGATCACAAATTTAATTTAATAATTTAATTCGTCGTTTTATCCGAGGTGGTTGCATTTTATCGACGCTATAAGCAATGTTCATTAACATTATTCTTTATGGGAATGAGTACGAATAATTACAGCCGAGGTGTCGTTACAGCCGAGTTTGACTGTACGTTGGGAGTCACGCATATGCATACAACACGTTCTGCATGCACAAATTCCTTAGAAATTTCCCAGAGAAATGTTTACGAGATGCATGGGCGGTTAAGAAGTACAGTAAAGTCCCTCTTAACGGGGACACTCCACTGATGGAGTCACCCCTCTTTTATGGCCAAATAATATTTTTCCTTAGGGTAATAAAAGTTATACCATTGAAATCCTTGATAAACGGTCACCCATTTTTTACGGACGAATTTTATTTTCGTCCCACCAGTGACCGCAAAAGAGAGGTTTTACTGTACTTAATCATCTCATTAAAAAATTACACTAGTAAACAAATTAATACTTTCTAAATCTCTTAAGATAAACAAATGGGCGGCTATCCTTGGATCAGCGTGGAGTCACTTCGGTTATAACTGGAGAAACCGCGACACACCCAGACTGATGCAAAAATCAACGTAAGCACTTCGCCCCCCCCCCCCCCCCGGGAGGAAACCGGGTATCTCAGGTAAAACCAGAATTTATTGATATGCCAAAGATTAAATGTAGTGCATCGTAATGAACATTATGTAAATCGAAGAATCAAATAAATCAAGTGAAAGTCAAAGTGAAGTGCAACGGGCACCAATAATAAATTATATAAAGTTGTGTAAAATCACATCACACAGGCGCAATCAAATGTTTGATCGATCAAGGATTACATGACAGAGGGGTGGAGCACCCCATTCCGCTCAGACAGTTCAAACGGTACTAGTGTCCTCTTGTCGAAACAGTCGATTGACGGTGTATTGATGATAACTCATGTGGTCAATCCTATCCATCCCGATGAAAATTTTACACGGGAACCACAGAAAACCAACTTCAGATGAACCAACTTCACCACTACTGTGGTGACGGTAGAGTTCGAACCCGGGTTCTCGCATGCGACCACCACAGTGGTTTAGTGTACATACCTACGTTTGACTGCAGTAGTCTTGAATGAAACGGTTTCTGCTCAGCTCTGCGAACCCTTAGCCCACCACCTCAAAACCCGGCACCATTGGCACAGTGACTCGAAACAACGAGCCAGTGATACCATTGCCACGACGATGTTGAGTGCAAGTGGCTGAGCAACTGACCTCCAAATGCAGAGAGGACGAACGCAAAGGGTTCGCTCACTCAAACTGCCGGGGGTCACGATGCTCGGTACCTCTCTGGTCCACAGAGCTAAGCCAAACTAACAGGGGGAGAAAGAACAACGAACCACAAAAACATCAAACGAGGACACATCGGGAACCCTTCCCAGAGCTACCTAACCGTGTCAATGCCCACGACCGAAGCCCTAAAAACTGTGATTCTTACCTGAATCTAGATTAAGCCTCATACAGAGGCCTCTTCCTTCGAGGTTAGACGCAAACATGTCTTACCGGAATGGAATCTCCAACACGAATGATTTTCAACAGACGTTTCAACACCTCCAAAATGTATTTTTAAGAGATTCCGTTGCTCAATAGTGAGCGAGAAAGTAGTTCATTTGTTGAAACACATTGTTATTCAACTATGGCAAGAACGAATCACAGTGGTGCGCAAAGTGGGGGGTCGGCGGTCATGAGAGTTTCTCCAATATAAAAACTTACAAATAAGAAATTTTTATTAAAAAACATGTCAAAACTAAAGAATGCCTTTATTCAGCTGAGCTAAGTACCATGTATCATACTGTAATTTGTTTTGTAACGTAATTTTCTCAAATTCGGCTTGTACAATAACCAATATATCGGCTACGTCATGCCAGAATCACGAATGTGCAACGTCCTCGTAGAAAAAAAAACCGTGGGAAATGACATTTGAATGGATTCTCTAGCCATGTTACTCTATGGAAGCTACTTTCCTAAGATGTTTTGTAACGTGTGCTTCAAAAGGGATACACATCCGCGTTTCAGGAACAACTTAGATAGTATAGATCAGCGGTTCTCAACCTTTTTTGACTCGCGGAGCTTTTCAGTACATAACTTTTATATCGGAGCCCTGTTTGACTCGCGGAGCCCTTTTCAGTACATAACTTTTATATCGGAGCCCTGTTTGACTCGAGGAGCCCTTTTGGTATATAATTTTTATGGTGGAACCCTGTAGGCCTCTTTTTTTTCATTTTATATATATCTACCAAATTTACTTATTTACGTATTTTATTTTCCTTAAGTCACCGCGGAGCCCCTAAGAAGTGCACACGGAGTCCCAAGGGCTCCGCGGAGCACCGGTTGAGAACCGCTGCACCAAGCCAAGGATTCGGGCTGTGGCTCACAACCAGACTTGATTGGCAGGGGTTTCCAAGGTGGGTCATAAAATTCCACTAACAGATAGGGATCTTGAGCTGTGGATCACTGCCAGGACTTGCTTGCCAGGAACCTCCGAGTGGGGCGTACAAATCCACTAACAGCCAGGGGCTCTTGAGAGTATGGATGACGACCCAAATGTGATTCGCAGGAGCTTTCGTGATGAGTCGTACAAATCCACGTACAGTCCTGTATTTATAACAGGACTATTGAAGCTCGTCCACAAAGTAACAGAAAACCCTCGATGGCTCCTTCGTCAGAGGAAGACTCAGACGAGGTGGAGGAATATGTAAAGTGATAAAAGGACGCCCAACATCGCCAGTGAACCGCCCTCCAACACATCCGAAGATACGTTTTCAACTTTCAGCTTAGATACGAAAGCAAACGACAAGTACCGACAACATCGTCTGCCCCCGAAGTGGCACAATGTCGCGAGGCAGAAGATGAACTGCACACAGGAAACACTGCGCCCCGAGGAGGCGAATGCTCGCGAAGCAGTTTCTGACATTTTTGTAAATAATTGTTATTTGATGATGAAGAAATTCTGGAGAGGTAGGGCTTCGCTGGGTGGTGCGCATGTGCAACATCGGGAGCCACAGCTTGGTAAGGAGCCAGATGGCAGAATTGCATCAAATCAGGTCGGAACGAGCGGCCCACAGGGACACCACTAATGCTGCTTGATGGGAGGGGGGGGGGGAGGACTGGATAGTGCCCTCATCATGGATAAAAAGAGGAAAGAGGGCTGGATGTGCCGGACCGGGTGGCCTTCGAATGTATCTCGGGGGCTTCCCGGTCGGACACCTTCAGCACTCTCCAGCACGGACCAACTCAGCCGAGTAAATGGCTAATATCCCTAGCGGGACAGAGCCAGGTCCCTGCCTGGTAAGAAGAAGAAGCCAGGATCCCTGCTGCAGCATGAGAGGACCATTCTTCCGATGCCCTTAAAAAAAAAAAATGCGTGAGTATCAACATAAACAAACGGACATCTTTAAAATTGTCCACGGATTACTTTTACACCTTACTGCAGCGGTTCTCAACCGGTGCTCCGCGGAGCCATTGGGGCTCCTTGTTCGCGGCTACTCCAGGAAAATATTAAAAAAAACAGTTATTTGAAAAAAAAAATTATAATTACTTTAGAATAATAAAAATAAATCAGTAATTTTTTGCTAAATAAGTAAAAAATAGGTCTACGGGGCTCCGCCGTAGAAATTATATGCCAAAAAGGGCTCCGCCATAGAAATTATATGCCAAAAAGGGCTCCGCCATAGAAATTATATGCCAAAAAGGGCTCCGCCGTAGAAATTATATCCCAAAAAAGGGCTCCGCGAGTCAAAAAAGGTTGAGAACCGCTGACTTAGTGGATCTGTACGACCCTTCTCGGAAGCCCCTGCGAATTACTTTTCAGTCGGGATCCCATAGCTCAGAGTCCTTGGTTGTTAATGGATTTGGCCTTATCGACCCACCTTGGGATTTTTTTTTTGGGGGGGGGGGCATAATAACCAAGGGCCAATTTGACGAATGAGTAATAAAATCGAATTCAGCATTTCGTAACAGAATTTAGCAGTTAGCAGCGTAAATCCGAGATTAGCAACATAACTCAGAATTTAGCAATAGAATTTAAAATTTGGCAATAGAATTCAGAATTTGACAAAAGAATTTAAAATTTAGCAATGAAATTTAGAATTTATCAATAGAATTTAAAATTTAGCAATGAAATTTAGAATTTATCAATAGAATTTAAAATTTAGCAATGAAATTTAGAATTTATCAATAGAATTTAGCAAATATAATGTAGCAATCGAATTCAGAATTTAGCAAATATAATGTAGCAATCGAATTCAGAATTTAGCAAATATAATGTAGCAATCGAATTCAGAATTTAGCAAATATAATGTAGCAATCGAATTCAGAATTTAACAATAGCATTTATCAATCGAATTCAGAATTTAGCAATAGCATTTAGCAATCGAATTCAGAATTTAGCAATAGCATTTACAATCGAATTTAGCTAATAGAATGTAACAATCGAATTCAGAATTTAGCAATAGCATTTAGCAATCGAATTTAGCTAATAGAATGTAGCAATCGAATTCAGACTTTAGCATTTAGCAATCGAATTTAGCTAATAGAATGTAGCAATCGAATTCAGACTTTAGCATTTATCAATAGAATGAAGCATTTAGCAATCGAATTTAGCATTTATCAATAGAATGAAGCATTTATCAATAGAATGAAGCATTTAGCAATCGAATTTAGCATTTAGTAATTGCATTTAGTAATTGAATTTAGCATTTAGTAATTGCATTTAGTAATTGAATTTAGCATTTAGTAATTGCATTTAGTAATTGAATTTAGCATTTAGTAATTGAATTTAGCATTTAGTAATTGCATTTAGCATTTAGTAATTGCATTTAGAATTTAGTAATTGCATTTAGCATTTAGTAATTGAATTTAGCATTTAGTAATTGAATTTAGCATTTAGTAATTGAATGTAGAATTTAGCTGCGTAATTCCGAATTCAGCAACATAACCGAGAATAGAATTTATAATGCTGGGGGAAAAAATGGGGGGAAAAACGATTTCCCCCCCCCCCCCCGAAATTTCCTACGTTTTTCGGATATTTCAGTGAATGTTGCACTTAGAAACATGGATTTTTTTTTTCTTTGTTGACATCAGGAGAGACAGGGAAACATCTTTCTAATTGGGTTTCGGAGCGCAGGGGGGTGACAGTGTAACAAGATAATATGTTTCATTTGAATACCTATACAACCCCTTGCAACATGAATAAATTTCTAAATACTACACGTTATTTTGATACTTTTTCCCCAATTGAAAGTATACCTCTAGTATTAACGGTTCGCCATACGCCCTGCACCCTGTTTATAACATACTTAAATTCTTTGGCGACGAAATGCGTTGGGGTTTGATGATGTAGCTGAGACAAACATGAGAGAAGTTCTCGGATACAACAGATCTCACTGTTGAAAAGCGTCTTTGGTAACATATTGGCAATGCCGTGAGGAATTCAATCGAAAAAAAAAAAAGAAGCAGTTACAGTGGAACTAGAATTTTCATATTTGCGAGAAATATATAGGCTATGCGTAGGCTGACCATATTTTGGCGAGAGAAATACGGGAAATTGGGATTCCAAATACGGGACATCGACAATTATCGCCAAAAATGATGCCAAAACCAAACAAAGTTGCCAGATATTATTGAAATTTCGGAGAAATCATAATTGCTGGAAATGAACCATTACTGCAAATCGCAGTGGATCGAAATGAATTCCACGAAAAAAACTTTCACCGAGACAAATGTGGGAGATTAATACTCTCATTTATAGATGTAATTATCATAAAATAATTTATGATCTTAAAAATAATGTCAAACTTTGACATTATGACACGAAATGGGCTTCGCGTAAAATACGGGAAAAACCGGGACTCTTTTGCCAAAAACTCGGGACAACCAAAAAAACAGAAAATTATCGGGACTGTCCCGGGAAATATGGGACGTATGGTCACCCTTGCTATGCGGAAAAGTTTTATATAAAGAATTGAATAATCTATCTATCTATCTATATATATAAAATTGATTTTCTGTGTGTCTGTGTGTCTGTGTGTGTGTATGTTCTCTATACAAATCTACAATTTTAGATCGATCGTCGCCAAATTTTGCATATATACCAAATGCGACCCGACTTGAACGATAGGCTACTTTAAAATTTCGTCAGACCAGGGCAAATGCCCCAAATGGGCAAAAAACTGTCCGGCAACAATGGTTTTTGGGCCTTAACAATCACTTTCCGAACGTTTACTTTGGTTACCGTGGTTCCCTAGCGATGAGTTTCAGACGTGTTTATGTCTTTACAATGGTTTGTCACTTCTTTAATGCTGCCAGTTATGTATAATAGTTTATGCCTTTATAATGGTTTGCCACATTTTCAATACTCTCAGTAATGAGGCTTTTTGAATAGACGTCATAATCATCACCATCATCGCTTTGAGGGTCAGGAAAAGGGTGATCCTCATAGAAATCACTATTAAAATTGCCGATTTAACTGCGTAAATACGGAAATTTGGGGGGGGGGGGTTCCCTGCCACATCAATAATTTTAAAAATTAAATTGAATTCTCGATTTTTGAAATATGGAATTCACTTGGAGATACGAAGCCCAGAAAATTAAGCATGGAGTAATTAGCCGGATCTACTTTTGAGTTGGATATCCATGCAATAACGTTGATTTCAACTTTTTAATTATATCTTCTCAAGCATGAAAATTAATGTCTCCGAATTGTCTTTTAATATTTATTTGCATAAATTCATATAGTTTAGGATGTTTTTTAAAATTAGTTTTGGGCCCCGTGAAGTGCATCGAAAAAATTCCACAGCTTTAATTAAGCAATTTTGGAAGCTGAAAAAGGCAGAGATGGATAACTTGAAGTTCAGGGGGAGGGAATCGAAATACCTAGCACCCATCAAAAAAAAAGGGGGAGGGGACTATTCATTTCTATGTTTCTTTAAATCTAGATTTGTTTATTTCATGAGTCGCGCAGGACGTCGCCATATTGGTTATCTTTAGACACGGTTTGCATGCCCCTCAAAGAAAGAGGGAGATATCACGTGGTTCATAAAGCCTCATTGAAGAAAACCCGGGCAACGCCGGGTATTATAGCTAGTTAATTATATAAAGAATTTCAATATAGAATATCTTATTCATCGTTATTCCCGTGAAGAGTAAGTATAATTTCAAATGTGGAATTATTCCCCGCATTTAATGCAGAATTTTGATAAACTCTGATATTATTCTTTTCATTAATAATGAATTTTTATCAACACTGAAATTATTTCTTTCATTAATTATGCGCTGCTTCTGTGAAATAAGGCACACAGGACAGTTTAGTAACTTACTGTAGTACGGGAATATAATGATGTGTATGAGACACAGTGCTGCCATCTATACAAAAATCAGAGGGTGGCGAATTTTGAGTAACGGGTGACCAAGGAAGTTAGTAGAATGGGAGAAGGGTGACACAAAATTTGTTTTTGCTTCCTGGCGGTGAAACTAAAAAACCGCCTCTGCTAAGGATATATATAGGGATTATAAGTGTGTGAGGGAGTGAGTGACCTAACGAGATACCTACAGTGCGTTTGCGAGCATGTAAGTGACTGAGAGAACAAACGACCAGGTCAGCGAGCGATCAATACACAGCGAAGATTATTCGAAACAATGGGAAGGCTGAAAAAATTTGCGGGGGGTGGCAGTGCCGTTTTAAGGCATGGGCCCACCCAGGCCTCAAGATAATAGGGGCCTCATAAAAATGAGATCTGGTTGAAATTTTCGAGAATTTGCCTTGTAGGGCCTCAGAAAAATCACTTGGTCCGGGGGCCCATGATGCTCTTAAGACGGCCGTGGGGGGGGGGGCATCCTGAAACCTGTGTTATAGGAATAGGAACTTATGGAGAGTAGACAAATATAATGGGGGGGGGGGGCTCTGGGCCATGACCAGCTTTTGCCAATGACTATCAAGAGTGACCCAGAGTTTGCAAGCATGTGAGTGACCTAGAGAGTGTGGGACTAGGTCTGTGAGTAATCGTAAGAGTGAGAACTAGAGCATGTGGAGATCTTGTGAGCAACCAAAAATAGTGAGCAGTAATATGATCGACGGAAAGAATGACGTAGAGAGCAATTGACCAAGTCGGCGAATGACCAAAAGAGCGACCTAGAGTTTTCACGGGAATGGGAGAGACCTAGAGAGTGTGTAAGCATGGGAGTGACCGAAAGAGTAACCTTGAGAGTGTGTAAGCCATGGCCCCCACATCCTGAAGAAGGGCCCTTAGGTTGGGATCTTTTACGGGCCACCCCCCGACCACCAGGCACTCCCCCCCCCCCCTTTATGATGAATTTATAGTGTGAAAAAACAAAAAAATGATTAAAATCCTCCCGGGCTGGAGCCTTGTCAGTCCATCCCTTGTGGGGGCCATGGTGTAACCATATATAGGAGTGATCTATAGCAGCGGTTCTCAAGCTTTTCTGACTCACGGAGCCCTTTTCAGTAAATACTTTCACTGGCGAAGCCTTGTTTAACTCGAAGAGCCCTTTTTAGTATATCATTTATATGGCGGTACACTTTAGGCCTCTTTTTTGTTTGTTTATCGAATTTATTGATTCATTTTATTATTCTCGAGTGGCCGCGGAGCCCCTGGGAAGTGCACACGGAGCTGCTCTAGAATACTTTCATTCATTTTTAAAAATATTGTTGGTACTTTAAAAATCGGAAGTGCCTTATGTGGTGATGACGAAACTCAGGTATAAAAATACTAAATTCTTCATTCAGCTTTGTTCCTTATAAACTGACCTGAAAGATCAAACTTCCAGTTCAGTAATTTTTTCAAGAACCAAGGATACATCCAAAACAAAGGACCTCCACACAAGCAGACGGCAGGTAAGATAGCAAAAAGTGAATTTTTCCACACTCTACTTTATAGTAATGTGCTGCCATCTAATGTCAAATTTAAAAGCGACTCATGTGGTGATAATGAAGTTAAACGTAAAAAAACTATATTCGTTATTCCGCTTAGCTCCTTACAAACAAAGCTCATAAACTGAACTGGAAATTCAAACTGAAAGTTCGGCTATTTTATTTGAGCATAAGGAGACGTCCAAAACAAAGAGCCTCTTAATGAGCAGACGACAGTGAAGAAGTCGGTTCCCTACAAGCTAAGCTCACAAACAGAACTGGGAGTTCGAACTTCCAGTTCAGTAATTTTTTCAGGACACAAGGAGACGCCCAAAATAAGTAACCTGGAGAGAAGCAGACGACAGAGATTCAGAGGCTTGCATCGAGCTTTTACTGAAGGGAGCATCCAGCCGCCGCGACTGCAGCGACATCAAATGCGTGACTCGGTGAAAACAAAGTTCCCGCCTGGCAATTTTTCCATAGAAATGTACAGTTCGGTCTCTAAATATTGGGTTTTGAAGATTAAAAAAGAGGACAAAGAACTCACATGTAAAGGTGAAAAAAGATAAAATTATTTATTTCATTAATACTAGAATAATTTCTTTCATCAATTCTTGAATTTTCCTTCAATTCTGGAATTTTTTCCTTCATTATTTCTTGAATTTTCATTCGTTAATTCTGGAATTATTTCCTTTATTAATTATTATTTCTTTTATTATTTCTGGAGTAATTGCTTTCATCAATTCTGGATTTGTTTTTTTCATTAATGCTGGAATTATTTTTCATTGATTCGGTAATTATGTCTCATTAATTTTGGAATTATCTCTTTCCTTCATTCTGGAATTATCTTTCATAAATTTTATTATTCATTAATTCTGGAATTATCACTTTTATCAATGCCGAAATTCTCTCATTCTCTGGAATATTTTCTTTCATTAATGCTGAAATTATCTCTCATTAATTTTGGAATTATCTCATCGATGCTGAAATTATTTTTTCATTTATTGTTTTAAACTCCTATTTATGCCATAAGAAAATAACGGGGATCGTGTTTGTTTTCACCGAGTCACGTGATGTTACGACGAAAGATGTTGGGGGAACAGTTCTCAGTATAGCCACTATATAAGGGCCCTATCCTTCTACAGTCGCCTTAGTTCTCAGCCATGGCCAATTCTAGAAAATTTCAACCGGATCTCATTTTTGTGAGGCCCTTCTTCTCTTGAGGCCCCCGGCCCATGCGTTAAGACGGCACTGTAACACAGAGCAGCAAATTTGAGGAATGAGTGGTCAAGAAAATACGGGAGGAAGGACAAATATTTGTATAGTCCCACTTCTGGCAAAACTATAAATCTGAATCTGACTGGAAGGGAAGTCCCGCATATCTGGTATTTTCCTCATGAGACCATATTCACTCCTACTAAAATCACGATTGTTTTTTCTCTCCCAGGCAAAGAAGTAATTTCAACAGTAAATTTGCTAAAAACTAAAAGGGGAAATTCATAGATACTAAAACATACTGAAGTTCCAATCAATGGAAATAGAAAAAAGTAGAAAAGCCCAGTCATTTTTGCAATTTTATAATTTTTAATTTTCTTTTTTTGGCACCGAACAATAAACTTCTACATTGTCATATATATATATATATATTTTCATTTATCTCGTATATTTACAATTAATAAGTATACTTTGAATTCGATATAATAATTCTGACATATCGTCCACAAAATGAAAGAAAAAAAATGGTTGTTGGTTTTTAAAGCGAAACGAATTAATCATCTGTACAGGTAAAATTTCTCACAATACCTCAGACCCACAAAAAAAAAAAAAAAAAAAAGGAAATCGACAGTATACATGCAAGGACAACGACACAAGAACACACGCACACGCAAATTACAAGGGATATGTATCACAAGGGAGACTACAAAAACAGTCTTCCTGTTCATTATCGCTATTTAATTAATCAATTTTTTTAAATATTTCGGTTACATACTGTATTTCCCCGCATGAAAATTAAGAAACTGGTTCTTATGAAACATAAAAAAAAAAAGTTGTCCCATTCTGCAAATTCTAAACTTTGAATACAGAAAACGACATTTTACAGAGTTTCTCGTTCAACTGCAGAGGCAAGGTCAGCAAAATCAAAATTCTTCCTCTCCTTAAATATTATTAGCTAGCATTTACAAATGTGAAAGACAACTTTCCGATAAACTGATAATTTTTCAATTAAAATAATGGAAAGCCTATTTGCATCCATAAATGGAATAATCCGCTAACAGTGAGTGTCTCTTATCACCTGTTTCCTCATTGATGAGTGGTGGTACGGAACAAGCGAATAATTCAGAGCGAGGATGCAAGTGGGTTAGAAACTCTCCAAGCATGGAACTAGATAAATACCACCTTGGCAATTCACTGGTTAGTGTGCTAGTTCTTCAGCTATGCACAGGTCTGGGGTTTGAATCTTTTAGTTCAAGGATAAATGTGTCTGTAATAAATGCTAAAGCTGTGGAGCGGCGAACCGAACAATAATTTTTTTAAGAGAATGGCTCAGCTCATGACAGTGCACACAAAAGAGCCAATTTCTTAGATGTACTGAAAGTGGTCTCCTCCAAACCGGTTTTTGCCTCTAGTCTGACCCAGCTTAACAATACTTCTATGCACATCACACAGAGTTTTTAGGAAAATATTACAAGAAAAAAATTACACACAATACATATTTGCTCAAAAATACTTATCAATTGAAGTGTTCGACCGAATAACAGTCTGTTACACTTTTGCAAAATCAGTGTTTTTTGACTGAATAATGTTCTACATAGCGTCTATTATGGATTCCTCAAATCAGAGTTCTATAATTGGAATAGTGCCTCCAAATAACCAGATTTTACTAGCAGCAGGTTTTCTGCTTTGCATGCAACGGCTTGGTTAAAAACCTGAATGTCAAGTTTTTAGCCAATCCCTACCCTCGCGCTGCATAAAGAAAATCTGTTCCAAGGAAAACTCTACTTTACCCTACCAGGCAGAATAATATTTCTAGTTACTTGAAGGCGGGAAAAAAATTTCCCCTTTTCTGCGTTAACTTTCACTGTCTCTTCTCTGAAGTTTGAAAAAACGACACAGACTGTTGTTTGGTCGAATGCTCCAATTGTACTAATAGTAAGTAATTCTTACTTATTACTTCGAAAATAAAGTGTATTGTGTACACCTAAGAGCCATTAGGTTATGACAATTTCCCCCGCCCTCACAGCAGTGAACACTTTTAGAGATGTAACAACAGCAGCTTACTTCACTGTTTACATAGGGTACTTCATGAAGAATCCTACAAATATATATCAGCTGAAAATAGGGAAATTCATTGGTGATAGTCGCACTTCGGCGGAATTATTGGAACTTAACAGAAATATCAAAATTATAATGATATTTCAATCAGTAAAATTTCAATATCCATTACAAAATAAGAAATTCTTCCCATCCCTCTTCCTCTAAAACTTGGATATAAATTCACTGAGATATTGGTAACCGGTAAAATTGAGATGTAAGAATTCTTCAGGAGTCTAGGAGATGGAGTAGAAAAATCCAGGAAACTTGGCAGCTATGCTAAATGGAAGCAACTACTGCCACTCATCACTCACAGCATGTCAAATCACTAGCAGCAGCACAGCTTTTTCACATGGGCAATGCAATCTTAATACACAACCCAGGACTTCAATTACAGAAGAGACCTAGTGAAAATAAGATCTGGTTGCAATTTTCAAGACTAAAGTATACAAATTGGCTCCCAAAGCAGAATGTTTTGCCTTGTTTTGCCTTGTTATGCAACAAGGCAACTGAACAACCTAGGCTGACTGAAAATGTTCTGCAGTGAAAGCTCCCACAATAGTGTTTTCTACAAATTCTTGCAGATTGTTCTGCGACATACATCACAGATTTCTGCATATTCTGCTTTGGGATAAATTGGTAGGCAGGTATTTTGGGGAGGGGTGGGTAGCTAAGAAAAATCACTTTGCCCAAGGCCTATGATGCTTTTAAGATGGCCCTGCACAAGGGCCCACGTTCGATATACAGACCAGCGTATTAGGCAGAGGGTGCGAACATAATGGCTCCTTGGTGTAATTATCAAATTATATAAACTAAGTATGATTCATCATGAGATAATTGATGCATGTGTTCAAAACCGACAACATATTCTTTCAAATTCAATTATATCACAAACACATGCTATTTGCCATGAAAATGAGGAACTTATTCGACGTAGATATACACTATGCAATGTTCATTCAAGTAATATAGAAAACAAAAAATTCACCAGAAAAAGTCGTATGTCATCAAGATAAAAAAAAATTTGTTCACCACATCAACCAGTGCTTTCCCTCTTCCGGTCAGTTAATCAGTCCTCACAGCATGCAGGGATAACGTGATCATTCATTACAAGATGACTATTGGAAGGTGATATACAAGGACAAAATTTAATAGACATGCCATTAGAAGTTAATTTTGATTTGGAGGAAAAGCTATCAGCAGCAGTTTTTACACTTCATTCATAGTTAGAAGAGCTGATTTGCAGATGGCAGCACTACACATAACAAGTATTACACAGAAACAATCTTCACATTAGGTTCACAACACGTACGCTCACATTCCAGCACATACCAGTTTATTAGAAATTAGAATGAGAGATGCATGTATGGTTCAGTAGTAGTTTTCACACAACCAGACCGAACTTCAGACTGTATGTCTGGAAAGAAATCTATTTTGTTACAGAAATGGCGAATTATCTCTGTGTTGTCGCACATACGCTGTCTAGGCATGAATCTATTTTTGACGCCATCATTTTGCATTGTCTCTACCAGTCTTTCTTATGGAATGCCAAAAATAACGCTGAAGACCCTCACATGATATGAAGTTGCTGAAAATATATTTTACCCCCCTCCCCTAAAAAAAAAATAGAGTAGAATAGTTCTATGTCATGTGAAGTGATGCATCAGAAGTCATTCTCGTCCTTGGAAGACAACTGCAGAATACATAGCTGCCAACTCTGCAGAATGAGAATTAAGGAGGTTCTCGAGCGGGTCGGCATAAAAATAAATATAAAAGGGATATTTAAAAAACGATGTAGGGATTTTTTTTATAAAAAAAAATATTGTAAGGACAGTTGCCCTTTGCAAAAATGTGACATCGTGCAAGCCATCACCGATTAGCACCAAGTTGCCAATCATCACCAACCACTAGGTTAAATACTCTGTCATTACTACTCTCAAATCAAATCATGGCATTAAAGAAATCGCCATCAAGCCCAGAAATGGGACACGTGGTCAAGTCAGATACAAGTCATCTCGCCGATTTCGGGTATCGAAAAGCAGAATTGATGCTGACTGTTTGGCGAATTATGGCTTCCATCCCCGAAAATGAAATATCTTTTCAGAATGGCGACAATTCACACTATATTTGCAGTCATTTTGGGGATAAAAACAAAAGGAAGTCTGTTTTTTAGATAAATTCTTTGAGAATATTTCTTTTTCCGCCCCAATAGTAGGAATTCTTTACAATCACGGTCAAAATTTGAGAGAGACAAGAATTTTTTGGGAGTCAGGGATATGGAGAAGAAATTCGGGAGACTTGGTAGCTATGAGAATGTATCTGAATTCCTACAAGCATCAATAAAGCTACCATGAACGCAAAAACTATTAACGAGACCAGGATCATACATCGGTTGATTGGTGAACAGATTTGATGTTGATGACTTGATATATGCATGATTAAAAGCGAAAGCTTTCCAAACAAAACTCATATGCAAAAAGATATATGTAACACATTCTACGACATAAAAACAAAATGTATATATATATAAAAGCGTGACTTGAAAATTCTATAAACTCAAAGCAATAAAATGAGATCCAAATCCTGACTAAATACGATACAAAAACTACACAAATTTGCATACGAAATAAAAAATTTAAATGTATTGTTGCATTCAATATAATTCACGCACCAAGCGTAAGCATATATACATTTCGGAAATCATAAGTTTTTATTTGAAACATAAATTTATCTTCTGATTCTGCGAATGAGTGCGGAAATGCTATTTGAATCTAATCTTGAACCTTTAAGCCAGCGGTTGCCTTTTCGGGTACCTATGGTGCCATAAGGAAAATAGTAATTACAGTGAAACCTCGCTACAACGATACTCGACACAATGATAAATCCATCTAAAATGATATTTTTTCAAGTGTGTTTGGAAATGACTATATTTCAGGGCTGGACAAATCGCAAAAAAATCTAGACAAAAAAAAAAATTTACCCGAAGAAAAAGGTCCAAAATAATGCTTTTCTCGATTTTTTCAGGGCATAGTCACTCTCTTTCACATTGGCAGATACGCTGCCTGCATTTTAGCAACTATGTAAAGAAAATTTCAGGCACTAATACCAATTTTCAAGTAGCCGTGGCAACCGGACGCCGGGAATCCGTCCAGCCCTGCTAGTCTAATATTACACTGTTGTTTCTTGATACAATAATATTTTTTCCTGGTCCACCAGAGAATCGTCATATTGAGATTTCACTGTATACGAATTCAGTAAATATTGTGATACTTCGTAACCATTGAGTAGGCACACATTAATATTTGATTCAACAAGACATTTTTAACAAAGTTTGGCCACACATGTGGAAGTGCAGTGCAGAGCATACTCTTAGAACACCGGCCTCCAGCATAGTTAACACAAACTCATGCCCAAATCATAAATTACTGATAATTATTGACAAGTTTTCTTAGAGAAAAAAAATCTCAGCAATCCTGTTCAATTCAAGCCTACAGTTAACTTATTATATCCAATGCTATTACAGCTCTCCAGGTCTGTTACAGAGTGCACTGTACCAAGAAAACTACATTGAGAACTTTGAAACAAATCAAACTTAAATGGACATTATTCACCTAAAAATGAACCAAGTACAATAGAACCTGCTAGTCTGAACAGCTAAAACCAGTTACGAGGTAAAGGATTTATCTTATGGCCGCAACTACACAGGGGCAGCGCCTAGGCTTAGAAATAAACAAGTTAGATGTAGAAGATTAACAACAGAGCTTTAGACAATGACCCGTCCAGAGACTGATACAGGCCAGCTGTGTAAATGATCATCTTGGGTGCCATGGGGTTCCGGCAGCTGGAGTTTTTACAAGCTAAGTTAGCCTTATGCAGCTCAACCCCTCCACACTCTGGCAGTGTTAAGACAGCCCTGCCAATGGATGTTTTTGCTCGTCTGCTTAGTACGCATATTGTATTTCTGAAAAAGGATGACAAGCATCGTGCTCCATCAACTTTTCATAGCCGTTAAATTTACTTATTACGATTTGTCCAATATGTAGTGAACACCCCCCCCCCCCCTCATCATCAAATATTTTTAAAAATATGTTTGAAAGATAACCCTCATCATGACAATTTTTTTGCTAATCTGAACAGGTCCCAGTTCTGATTGGTTTAAATTAGAAAATTCTACTGCACTAATATTTTTTTAAATAACCATCAAGAACTCAATAATTTCGAAAAATCCACACTTATATAATCCCACATTTTTTTTTTTGCATATGGCGATTGTGTGTGTTTGTACTTGAAATAGATATTGTCACTGACTTACATAAGAGATATCACTGTATAAATATTCCAGTAAAGACCATTTTAAAACATGTGTTAGTTCCTTGGTCTAATGATTATGGCATCTATCCAAAAAACGTCATTGATAAACCGGATGTACACTGGTTAACATAATACTAAATATTGTGCTTTTAAAACGCCATTAAATATTTCTTTGTACTTTTCAACTTGTACTCTCTTTGCATTTTTTTTTTTTTACTAAATATTAAATTCAACGTACATAAAGGAAGAAAAAATAGGATACACATATAAATACATGATACAGATGAATAAATATAAAATGAGCAATAGTGCTCATAGACTTCTGAATGATCGGGCAGAGCTCATTCTCGGAAATTCTGTAACTACCCATGTATCTTGTTTTTATGAATGAACTCAGCAAAGGAGATGTAACGTATCTGCTAGCACATGAAAGACACTTTTTTTCATAAGAATTTCATACCCTCAATCGAACAATTTTGCATCGGCAAATAATTTTTTTTTTCAGGCTAATTTTCAGGGGGAAAATTTGAACCTTATATGGCAGCAAATATGGTGTATGGACCAAAATTGTTAACATATTGAACCATGTTTGCTGTTTTGGCTAGATGTGTTTAGTTCCATTCAACAGAAAGTCACTGAGAATGAAATCTTCGGAGGCTATTATTGAAATTTTCTAACTCAGCTCAACAGTGAAAGAAATCCTTTCCCCCTTAGAGGGTTATCGCCACGATTTGACATTGTATGGAGACGCATAGCTACTCAATACCAGGGGTGCACAACCTCTAGCCTGCAATAAGTATTCCAGTAGAAGAGTATCAATTTACATTCCACAATGTATTAATACATACCTAAGGTAACCATACTTTCTTCATAAAAATACAGAAAATGGAATCCATACGAGACATAGCAATCACCAAAAATATTGTCAAAGGCAAGTAAGATTGACAATTATAAAATAAAAAATAGTAAAAAAGCAAGTAAAGTTGCCAATTATAACTGAAAAAATCATGGAAAACAAATAAAATTGCCAAACATTTTTAAACATGCCAACAATCGCCGAAATTGCTTTAAAAAATTTTAAATGATGCGAAATAGAGAGGTTACTTACTGCAAGTCGCAATGAATTAAAATTTAATTCACTAAAGAAACGTACATTTTCAACAAATATGTGATATGAATATATTTATATTTTTTAATTAATTATGATAAAATCATAATCATAACATAATCTGTAAATCATGAAAATAATCTTAATTCCTGATTTCAATAAAGAATAAAAATTCAGGTAAGTGTCAGTACAAAAAAAAATGGACATTTTATAAAAATCTTCAGACGGCCAAAATTACAGGGATGTCCCTTAAAATATGGGTCTTGCAGACACCCCCTACGTATGAAAGTTTCTGCCGCTCACACGGCAGAAATACTGCATACCTCACCTGAAAAGGTTGTGCACCCCTGCTCTTTACCACTTTACTGTAAAACACCGGTTTCACATATTAATAAACTATCATAATTTTAAATTAAATTTCAATTCACATAAAGTAAAACCTCTATTATCCGGATCTCTCTGTAAACTAGCATCAGTTTCTTCAAAATTATTTTTTCATTAGGTATATATGTGCAACCTTTTTAAACACTTTCTTTCTACTTGCACAGACATATGCTTTTATTTCTCAGCACATTATGACAATGCAGTGAGATGTCACCATGTCCGCAAATGTTTCATACAATGATTTTGTGTGCGCTGAAGCATTTCCACCATACGTGGCTTAATAGGAAGCATTAGTGATGAAAAAATTGTTACTGGTCTGAAATTTCCTAGTTAATGTAAATGAAGGCAGAGAAAAACTCATCAAGGGTAAGCTACCAGCAACGACGTTGTCGAGTACTTTTCAAAAAGAATTTGCTGGCACCAAGATGATGACCAATTGACATTCAATTGTCTAAAAAATTTGATTCACAGACCTGGGCTCAGTCTCGATACTTCCCAAAGAAGCACAAACTGAAAACTGTGACATATATCCCAGACGCTGCTGCAGAACAAACTGGGGAAGAGTTTTAAGAAAATAAGAAAAAATAGGGTTTTTTTTTGGAAATTTTTACCACAGAGAAAATTTTTAGTCAGCTGTGAAGGCTCATTGCAGAACATTCCGATTGGAGGCATATTATGTCGAATAAACAAGATTTTTTACTGCATTTTGAGAATTAATTTCATAATAACCAACCTCATTCAAGCTTATCATGCTAACTGCGATTTGCACAGACAAGGCTATCATTCTTCGCAACACCATGAAAAAAATTAACAAAAGTCCTGTATCTGTCAGTCATAATTGAATTAAACTTATCAGCTATTGAAGAAAATTTTGATTCAGATCTTTTTTCGAATTTCAGAGAAAAGAAAGCACATAATACTCTCAAAGCTTATTTTGTGAAGAATGACTATTATGCAGGAAAATACAGGAAAAACGTTACGCCAGCTCTGGAAGGTGTAATCAGGAATGAATATTTATAAAATACACCAAATGCAATTCCAATGACTGGATCTAAATGCACCATCGACATGTTTTTTTTTAATATCTCACGTCTCATTCTATATTTCTTTTTCTCAATATGGTAAAGTTGGTTTCTTAAAAATACATATCAATGTACAGTAACAACACTGCACAAACACGAATGTATAAAATATAGTGACAACCACACACACTCACACATATATGTATATATAATATATCCTGCTCCCCCAAACAATAATGGTACTCTTTTTCCTCTCACAAAAAAAATATATCTTTCCTAAAGAACGCCCTCCATGTAGCTCGTATCTAAATGCTCGATCAAAGTCTTTATAAAGGCCATCTCTTTCCTGGTGTTTTCAAACATTACCCGAGGATCTTCAGCCATGCAGCGCAAGCAGTTTGGTGCCATCACCATTGCCAGGTTACTGGCATCCATTTTGGTCACCGCACAATTTTCTTCTGCTGCAAATACCTACAGACAGACGAAAACCCATTAGGATGAAAATACACATACATTTCTTCCAACGTATTTCTCAGAAATTAGCAACAAATTGCAAAAAACAAAAACAGCTGAAAAATAACTTTTGGCTTGATATAAACTCTGCGTTATTGTGTGCACTTCATCTTCCCACAATGAAAGCAGGCGTGGATCCAGGGTTATGTGTAAGGTGGGGGGGGGGATGTGAAATGACAGTTTATTGCATCAAAAAATAAGAAAAAATAACCACAAAAATTGAATGAAGAAAGTAAATGCCTCACCTGAAGAAAACGTATTAGATAAGAGAACACCAGGCGATTGATCTCTGGTAATTTCTGAACTATGCGAACAGCTTGTTCTGGCTCATTGCAGTAGAGTACACATTCTTCATAGAACTCATCGGGAATAAGAGGTTCGAAAAGCTCACGGTACCATTGTTTAATGAGGGACGCAGGAACATGTGGATCACTGCACTGAACGATCTCCCATTGATCTATTTTTAATTTCAAGCAATTCACTTCGTCTATATCACCGGGGACTCTGCAAAGAAAAGGTGGGGAAAATTGAGCATTGAGGGGAACACCAACTCATAGAAATACACTGAGGACTAATACAACATAACTCATGTGATTTGCCAGGCAAATATGATCCCTGATTATCAGAACACCAACCAGTCATTAAAGATTCATTTTTTTTCATCCTCTATTTTTATATAGACCCAAAAAAAATAAGATTTAATTTCACTCAACCTGAATATCCCTTCTGTCTGGGCACCATTCAACTGCAGAACTGCTTCAGAGAGGGTTGTCTGTATCCAAGGGAGACTTCGCCCTGGGTATCGTGGTTTTTGAAGGGCCATTATCTCTTTTAAACTGCTTCCAAACATTGATGGTCTGAATATTTGTATCTGAAATATTTAAAAAAAATAAAGATTTTTTTAAGAAAAAAAGTAAAAATTATAAAAGTAAAAAGTGTGAAATTAATTTTGAGCATTCACTACTGGCGATAGCAATTGGGATGAAGAGAAAAGTCTAAATTCACAATTATTCACAAAATCTTCAAACACAAGCACAAAAGTCTTGACTTGACTTGCATGTGAATACAATGCTTATTTACAATTTATTTTGAACTAAAGCAAATTTATACGTCATGCTTGACTTTCATGTGTGACATCATTTAGTAAATTAACATACAGTCAGTCTCGATAATCTAAAGGTGAATGAGAGCAAGACAAGATTGTTGAACATTTGGACTATCAAAAAATGTGTATGGTGTTAGTTTAATTTAGAAAAAGAACACAATGCAGAAATGTATCAGACTACACTCAAACACATTGGAATAATAATAATACATTGGGAGGTGCACAACCTTTTCAATCCTCGGGCCAGAAATGTGATATGTCAGACACTTGTGAGCCAGAAACTGGTGTACCTATCATGCTGTGTGTATTGACAATCTTTCTTCTGGAACACCTTTTGGAGGCCAGATCGAACCAGATGAACTGCAGGCAGGAGATTGTTAACCCTTGCTGTACATGGAAGCCTTGGGTTATTTTCATGAAGGTTGCGATAAAAAGTAGTAAGTTATTTGATGAAGTTATATCTAATCAGCTACATAATTGTTTCGTATCAAATTCAGAGATTCTCCCATCATGTTTGCAGCAACACATTGCAGGTTTCAAATATCTTGTGCTACTCCTGTTCTGATCTCTGGACACTTCAGTGGCACCCTAAATAGCTATGACACAATGGTTCGGCATTACATCCTATCACTACATTTAACCCTTTAAGCTACAATTAGAAATCACCAAACTCTCTTTGAAAATGCCACATCTTTTTTAATGAAGTAGGCTTTCTGCTACTTTTCAGCAGGTGCAAACTAAGAGGCATAAGGACAAGTTTTCCCTTGAGAAATCAACTTTACAAAATATCGGGCCTTGTCAATGCTAAAATAATAAGGCTTTTATGGAAGCAAGATATCTTGTGATTGCCGCTTAAAGCGTTAAAATATAAATTAAATTTCCAAACTACATATCATTAACATGGGTAGGTTTTAGAATGCCACAGCACATCCTTAAGGAATCACTGGGCTATTTTATTATGCATCGAGAGACCACCTCCAATGGGTATTACCATCATACATAGGAAAATAAAGATAGTCTTGAGATAGAATTTTAATAACTTTCGTTGTCCCAAATTATTCAGAACTTATTTGGAAACCTAGCATTATTTTACTATTCTGGGAGAATAGTCTAACTTTCTTGAGACTCTGATTATCATGACTCTACTGAAGTAATATGTGATGCAAATAGGAGAACCTACACCTTTTCCATTGGTATTAAACATCTATTCCAGCTATTTAAATAAATAAGCTGAATTATCACCACATCTACACTTCACTGCAAACAGAAAAATAATCGTTTTACGGTAATAAGAACAAATAATTGGTGGAATACATAAACTGCAACACTTACACAGCTCTACTTATAAGATCTCTACAGCTTTAACCAAATATATAAACTATACTGAGTAATAGTTTACCCTTGATTGTTCGATTTCTTCAATTGAGGGTTTTCTGAGACTTCTGGCAGCACCTTTATGAGATATCCTTTCGAGCCTTTTTGAACAAATTGTGGCGTAATGACTGATCTTCAGCTATTGAGTTAAAAAAACCAAAAAAGGTATAATATGAAGGAAATAAAACCTCATTCACACGGAAATGATTCAACAGCTATGTTACATAATGGGGGTTTGATTAGTGGTTTTCACAAGTTGTCTGTAGAATGTGTTCCATATCAAAGCGGAATTTATAAAGAGAGTATAGCAATTGACTTATGGCATGTGCAATTGAAAAACACCAGATTAGATGATGGCAAGGGTTTCTTCCAAAGCTATATATATAAGAGGGGAAAAAATTCAATTAAAATCCGGAAAACTATTATCTTCCTAAATACAGTCATGTCTAAATAACTCAAACCTATCTATTTCAAAAAAAAAAACCTCAACAATAAAAAATAACTTCCCTTCTCACTTTAGGCATTAATTAAATGTAATTTTTCATGTTTATTGCAAAGCATTCCCCAACCATCGTCATCTCAAATTGTAGACACGAGGCATATGCATGTTAGGTTATTCTTTTGCATATATTTTTTCCAAGAGGAACTGCAATCTTCAGTAAAACTGAAAATAATAGTCAAGCTCAAGGGGTGCACAGTAGGGTGGAACGAAAAAAAAAAAAAAATTCGAAATTGCCATTGTAATAGAATTTAAAATATGCCTTTATGTGAAGAAATGCCATTCCAAATTTTTTCCCCCCAAAATTCAAACTTCTTGAAGTTCCTCATCGCCCCTAAAGTTTTACGCACGTGTGGAATTCTGTAACATGACACTGCGGAGGAGGCTTTCCTATTCCCCTGAACACGTGATTCATTCAGTGACCTCAATGTTTTCCCCTTGTTTTCAGTATTCATTTGCAATCTTACCCCTTAACTGAGAAGATGTATAGCAGTCAAAATGACGACCAGAATATATAAGATGATTACCGTTCGCAGTCCACAAGCCAGTGCTTTGTGTTCTGTGGAGTGGTACTTTTTACGTGAACTCCCCCCTTCATTTGCCGAAGACTCTGCAACTTTGGTATCTATCTTCTCCAATGGAAGAAATCATATTATCATGCACTATTTCCTCACATCCGCAGTTCAGGTATATAAGATGGTTCCACTATGAAGGTTACCATCAAGGTTCACGGGTTCAAATCCAGGCATAGAACGTCAGAAGCAAGGTCTTTACCAACCAAGCCTGGGGCGACTACCGATGGATGGAGACTTCATTTCCCACCCAACTCCACTGGTTGGAAATTGCTGTATGGCGATATATGACAGGAGTTGGTGTGCGGTAAAGTAGTATATAAGATGATTACCATTCACAGACCACAAACTGGTGCTACATGGAGTGATACTTTTTATGTGAACCCGCCCCTGAAGGCTCTGCACCTTTGATATCTATCTTCTTCAATGAAAGAAATCATATTATTATGCACTATTTCCTCATGACTAAGGATAGGATTTCTCTGACTTTGCATAAATATATACATATATATATATATATATTTTTTTTTTTTTTGCATATTTAACTATTTTTACATGATGGAGTATATTTCAATGATATTAAGACACATTTGTGCACTTTCAATAAGAAATAATTCTTTTTCTTTTAAAATCCCATCCTTTACTAAAAGACTTATACAATGCCGAGATAAAAAAAAGGATCTTAGCATTCAGAATATCTGTACATTTGTCCTAGTGACAATACAAATTCCTTCTCCCCCTGAAGGTCAGAGTTTATGAAGTAGACATTCTACATGCTAATCTCGTCCTCAAGGTTTCCTGGTGATCTCTCAAGTTTTCCTTCCACTGTCCTCTTCCCCTTCAACAATAACATAGTAGTAAATTGATTTATAATTTTTACTGATTAAATTGTTTTATAATTTAAGTGTTCAAGAAGTGCTGCCCTCTGTCTTCAAATCCGGGTGCAACAATTCAAAAGGTTGTCTTGCCGGTATGTATTACCACATCAATACAGAAAAACAAAACACAGTTGAACTTATTTAAGAAGTCGAAAAAATACAGAAAATATTTCGTATCAAGTGAATTTTGTATTAACCAACTAAACAGTGAATTATGTCTAATGAGAAAAATATTCATCCAACACTTCATATATGTTCAATGTGAAATTTATATTAATCGAAAATTATATTGGGGAAGTGAATCTTGAGGAGGTTCGACTATACGTCGAACAGGATTTGAACATTTTGAGCTTCATTAAAAAGTCTATAAAGAGTCTCAGAAATAAAATAATGATTCCAAAACGGCAAAACTAACACAAGCAAATTCTATAGAACTGAGTGATTCAAATTGTTTCACTCATCCATGAGAAACCAAGAAAACATTTGAAATATAACTCTAAAATTATTTTGAATGTTTTCACTACTACTTCTAATTTAACATACACTAGAAAATAAGATGTAACCAAATATTGCATCAATTCAACATACACATATCAGCACTCATAGTAGATGTATCAAGTATCTAGCTATACTTACATCTGATGTATCAAAGGCACTGTCCCTGTGTCGATTGATGTAACCCTCCAGATATGGGTGAAACTTAACAGACGGTGGAAAGAACGACAGACAAACTGCCATTAGCTCCCAGCCTAATATTAAGCTCTCTCTGAAATTAAAATTTGGTTAAACATGTTTCATCAGTTTGTCCTGCCCTAGTCATATAGATCTGTTTCGAAATGAAAAATTTTAGTAAAGTTCATAAATGAAAAGAAAATACCTCTTAGGGTTATCAGTGGTCTGGCGGCATATCTGAATGTACAGTTCGTCACGTAGAGCTGCTTTACTCCAGCCCCTTGTAGATATATCCAGAACAACAGCTTCATATGTCTGCCCACTCTTGGTCTTGTGATCCAACATGTATGTCTGTATTAGTTTGAATATTTCACAAGCATCTCGTTTCAGAGATTTGTCTGTGGTCATTATCATTGGTTTGCGTATGGGATGCTAAAAGGTTGAAAATTTAAAATATTGTTAAAACAATAAGCAAAGACAATATTGTTAATATTAAGAATCTTTTATTACTTCCACTGCTCTCTTAAAAATAATGCCTACAACTGATCAAGGGTGTTTCAGGTAAGTATGTACAAACTTCTAGGGGAAGAGGATACACAAAGATATCAGGATCAAATAGCATCGCAAGGTCAGAAACATCGGATGCTAGAGTACATACAGGACAGGAAATGAAAGAGCAGGAAGTTTACAGAAGAAAACGAAAGGATTTTTATTACTCAGCAAAGCATTTACAAAATGCATCTAAATTACAGAAAATGTTCATAGTTGCAACCATGAGCTTGATATCATTAGCACACAAAAAAACCTGCATATTTTGGAAAATTTAATCTACTGCATATGGTATTTCTGATTTATCTTTGTGTGCCCAAAAGTTAGTAGCTTAGCTGAAACATCCTGTATACAGTGGAAGTTCTGGAAAAAGCACATTGTTATGAGACTTATTGTCACAGACACGGAATCTAATTTCATGTGCCATCACTCTCAGAAATCTCTCCTGGACCATTATGCATCAAATTATTTCATATGACTTGATAGGAAAAACAAAATATTATCCAATAATTTTTCACAAACATTTACAGCTAAAGCAATTGTGCATTCACATTCTGGATAATCAAAAGTATTATTATGCATCATTCGTTCTGTTACATTTCACTTATTAACTTCCAATGAATGACAATAAAATAGCTGTATGACCTTTGACCATGAAAGCATGTCCTGAATGGTGAATTTCTTTCGAAATATTCCTTTCTTGTGCCTATTGAGGTTGTCTTCAGCATATTTTTCAATGTCTCCTTTCAATTGCTGAGTTTTCTTATCCTGAAATTTGAAATTAGAGCTTCTTACTCCCGAAATGAATTTAAAATTCTATATTTCTTAATATAATGCAAATTAATTCGTTAAAGACATATAATAAGGTATAACGACTCACATCCAACATTTAAACTGTTATGAATCTCACTAAATCCTTAAACAATTAAAATTTGAATTTCCAGTCATAAAAACCATTATTTGGACGGGAAATAAAAACTACATAAATGGAAATGCTAATTATTGATACTTCCACAGCTCCCTGCTACTTTGTTGAAAGCGTGTCTGCCTATATAATATTTATCTATTAAGTAACCAATAAATTCAATATGCAAAAGTCTTGCAATTAATTTTGCACTAGCTTCAATGTTCTTTGATAAACGAGATGACTCACCATCCAAGTTAGCCTGGGTAAGGCATGTACAGTGGAACTTCGGTTAACAAGTAATTTGATTAACAAGTGATTTGCTTAACGAGCAAAATTTTTGAATGAAGTTTGATTTGATTATCAAGCGATGGTTTGCATTACGAGCAAGAAAATTTTGGCTTTGCTTTTATTTAGTTTCAGGCTATTACAACTGAGCCGATGATTTTTTGCTTTTTTTTTACACGTGTGCTGTGAAATTGAGAGGAATATTTTTCTCTACAGTCTCCGGTTAGCATGCCTCACTCAAAAATAAACACACATGCGAGCGTGACTATTTACCATACAAAACTAGCAGATGTAAAATTACTAGAGCATATTTAAACCATGTGTATGTGCACTTAATTTTATTTAATTATGCTTAAAGAAAACAATAGGTAGGTTGGATTATTGAACGTGACTTTGAGGGGTTAGCACATGAACAGAAGCCACAAGTTGTTGAAGAAGAGATTGCGTCCTTGCAGAAGACCATGGGACTGGAGGTGAATGAAGATGGCATTCAAGAAATAGTGGAACATGATCAGGAGTTGACAACAAACGAACTGATGGATTTCCATTGTGTGAAACAGCAAGAGATTATGACGAAATCTCATCTGAAGAGGAAGAAGGGAGAAACAAGGAGAAATCTCTCGGTTCAAATGAGATTAGAGAGATGTGTAGACCATGGGAATCTGTGCAAATTTAATAGAAAAGAGACACCCAAATAAATCTGTAGCGGTGTGAGAGTAAAGAATCTTTCCAAAGCCAATGCAGAATTTCCTTTCAAAATTCTGAAAAGGAGGCAAGAGCACGTGTCATTGGATAGGTTCCTTTTTAGTCCACAAAAAAAAGTTTATAGACAACAGTGAATCCATAAGGTTCGATAGCCTCATTTCTCTCCTCGTTTAAAGTCAATTTGTAAATATCATTGTACTGTATGTTTATTCATATATGGTATTATGTTATTATGAGATTATTGTATTGTATATTATTTATTATTTTACCATTGTGTTGTATTATTTATCAAATGCAGTTTTTATGTGGTGAATAATTGTGGAATGAATAATCCAACTTTCCATTATTTCCTACGGGAAAGTTTGATTCGATATATTAGTGATTTGGATAACGTGTACATTCCCAAAATGAATTAAGCTCATTAACTGAAGTTCCACTTTTTTACTATACATAAAATGTAACTAAACAAATAAAGTACCTTTCCTTGCTCCGTGCCATTGACATGGCATTCCCCATCCAATCCATTTGTATCTCGGGTGCCCATCACAGAATAAGGCCTGGTGTTTTGGCTTGATTTTGTATCCAACTGAAATGACTAGAATGAGAAAAGCACACCAGAGTTTGCAAATTAAAAATAGCCACTTGAATCAACTGCAAAAATAAAATTTAACCTAAGCAGGATTATTGAATGGTTAATGTTGAATTTAACGAATGTTTAGCATAAAGCTACCTGTGATTTTTCAATTGTAGGAGATGGCAAACTCAAATCCAAGGACTTCCTGCAGCAAGATGCAAATTGTGACGCTTGATATGACAATGGATGTGAGGATCTTGTCGAGAACACGGGCGATGATCTATAAACAGTATCACTGTCTCTATGACCACTATGAACACCCGAATCTGGATTGAAAGGAAACAAATCATGATCAGCAATTGAAAATTCATGCAAGTTTTTCAAAGACTTAAAGAATTTCAAAATGAGACTCGCTGAAATCTTTCCCCTCTATGATTTGGGAGCACATGGATCCTAGTTCTAACAAAAATTATGCAAATGGGGGGGGGGGTGTGCGAAGGTCAGTCACATTTTCAAGGAAGTAAATATATATAACGTATAAGCCCTGTTCACATGCGCAAATATTGCAGTAGCATTGGGAGTTCTAGCACCCACTTGATGACTTTTTTTTCTTCATAAGGAAAAGGAAATGGAGAGCAGCCATTGGTGAAAATTCTTGAAGCAGGTTTAAAACCTGCTTTCTATTCCCCATGTGAATGGGCTATAGACTTGCGAATGAATATTGAGAATGCATATTTTCCCACCTAATCTCTTAAATTTAATTCAGCATTAATGAATAGCCAAACAAAAAGCAATGAATAACAAACAAACAAATTACAAGCAAAAATTATGAGCATCAAAATTCTGTGTTAATGTAACATAAAAGGTCTGAGCCGAATCAACTTCATGGAGTAACATTTGTCTTGTCAAGAAATGCTTTTATTCATGAGGGCTCCCCTTCCCCCCTTTAAAGTGAATGCCTGGTGGCAACTCGGTATTACATATGGTGCAAGGTTTCTCCATTCACTCGATGTACAATCAAAGGGTCATTCAGCATCAACTAAATGAAAAACATTCTGTTGACGAGATTGTTTCGTGCAAAATTGATGGATGCATTTATTATGATGTGTGTTTCAGACTTGAATGATGTTGCTTAATAATTTACTCATTTTATTATTTCACAGATTTATTGAGTTTTGGTAAAATATGGACAAACTCTACACTTTTCCCACTTTTAGTATTAAAATTAAAGTCCAACAGTATTTATGCTGGTACAACATATTATTTTAAATCAAATTAGGGCAAAGAATTCAAGGCTTTATACAAAACCTAATTTCTGTTTTTTTTTCTGACCCTCCCCCCCACCACAATAGAAAACCCTAATGATCCATTGTAATGAATTGCAAATACTTGCTGTAGTTATATATATATATGTTTAGCTTCCTATATTTTTCTGCAATTTTTTCTTTTGAAGAAATCTTAGAAATAAAGCAGGTATCTTTCTGTACTGTATCAAGAGATTGTATATAGGTTCAAGTCTATATTTACTAGAGATCTTATATATTTCTTTTAATCAAGAACTTTACCACATTTCAATAGCATGCATACCACACAAGGTTACTTTTACTTCGATATCATTAAATGATAAATAAAGGAAAAACAAAATTTAAACTTTTCAAGATTTAAATCAATTAAAAAAATCAAGTGATTTAAATCAAGCTTATTCAAATCAGCGTACCCTGAAAAAAAAGTGATGTTTTATCGCATTTGTTGGCACCACTGATTTTGATCGTGATCATTCAAGCTTACTCCCTCATGATCTTTTGTCATTGTTATGCCAATTCTAGTTTAAGTAGTACAAGATTACAATGGTGATAGCAGTTCAGAATGTATTAAACACAGGATTGAAATCAGAAAATTTTGACTAAGATGCCAAATATTTTCCAAAAAGGACTAGAATTTTGAACTATGTGTAAAATGTATGAGGATCGGTGCTTTTAAGTATATTTTGAAATTTTGCCATCATGGTTGTGTTACCAATGGCTATAAAATAAAGCAATAAAGATTTTGAAAAAAAAACAGAGGCTAAAGTAATTCAACATGAACTACTTTACACATGTTACCATGTAATAATTAACAAAAAAAAAGGTTTGAATTAAGTCATTTAGAGAACCATCAGTAAGAATGTGGCTCACCTGAAGCACCTGGTATGTGCTGACTAGATTTGGCTCTATGCTTGGCATTTGGTGAAATAGGTGAGTAAAACGAATCCTCATCATACTCTTCATCAAAAAACCTGTAATTATCTAGATATTCTTGAGATGATGAATCTTGATGACTCATTCCTTCGTCATCAGCAAAGTCATCATCGTCATCCCTTTGGCCATCAGAATCATCATCGCTCTGAGACAGCGAATCCCTGTCGTCATTCATCATGTCAGTCAATTTGCAGCCTGAAGAATTAAAAAAAGCAATACACACAGTCACATGTTTCACAAATTGATTGAAGTCCATAATATTTCATATTTGAGAATACCGCTTTTACTACCAACTTATACAACTGATATTCCAAAATCTAAATTGTTTTAAAAAATTACACATACACATACACAAAAACTATCCACAAAGTCAAAACAAATAAATCATTGCATTAAATTATGTTACCTGATAGCTTCGCTTGCTCAAGGAGATAGTGTTGCAGTGGTAACAGATAAGTATGATTGTCAGTCCTGCATTCCCATGGTGAGGAATAGTCAAGATTACTATATAATGGCATAGGTGGCTCATTCTGATTCACGTGACTTTCTGCTTTTCCATAACCAGTATTATAGTCATGATATGAAGTTACTGTAACGTCTGGGGGATTACGACAGTTGTAGTAATTAGGCCTGTCATGTGATCTTTTGTTTGCACTTCTCAGAAGTCTGGGACTAAGAATTGCAAGCTCTGACATGCATTTATGCTGGCTGTTGAGAGTTGTCCTTTCTGATGCATGAAGACGACTATCAAGATCGTGAAGTGACAGGTCCAACGAATGAGGTGATAAATCACTAGAAGTACGCCCATGACGAGAACTTGGATACTCCGCTGAAAGAAGCATACCACTACCATTCGCAGTGACTAGATGAGAACTGTTCATGGGAATCTGACCATCGGCTACTAGTGGTTCCAATGGTGCGCTCTTCCGCATCCAATGACGACGGTTTGACAATGGTGTGCACATCGTTTCTGGGAAATAACTGATATTTCCGTCTAAATAATATGGGGGCACATTTGCATAAACATGTCTTGACATTGGTGGGTATTCCTCCACGTGTGGCTTCCTATGGCTGTGTGGTTTCACCAGATGAGAAGTCGAACCACTTATTGTCGTGTTGCTTCTATTCCTTCCTCCGCTAGGAATCCAACACTGCGAACCAGACCTCCTGGTTTCTAAAGAGGAGTCCATGCTATACTGGCGAGCAGCTGTCACAACTGGAGGAGCTCTCTGTGGCTCATAAGAATGTTGCCTCACTGGGCCGCCAGCATCACGATAGACTGCCTTACTAGAATGATGAGATGCATATGGTATGCCTTCGAAATCAAAGTCCGAAATGGCAGTTTTGTAGGAACGTGGGTCATAATGCAACTGACTTTCCTTCAGGACATTTCGAGTCGGTGAGTGGGATGAGCTAATACTTTCTGTAGAACAAGATTCCATTCTTCTGAAAACAGTGAAAAAACAATGATTAAACAAAGTTGTGCTGCTAAAGTTATTATTTAATATGTATCTAGTTACATTTTCCAAATAAGACAAATTTCATCATTAAAAATAAAGAAAAAAATTCAGAAATTCCCCGTTGTTTTTGAACAATTATTTCATTAAATAAGAATAAATTTTACTTTTAACATCAGTTTCAATTAGAATATTCCCATGTTCAGTACGGACAAGCGTGCAAACACACACAAAATTGATGCATTAAGTTCTATAATTTTATAATGGGTTGTATTTAATGTTTTATAGTTGTAGACAGCTTGAAACATGTCAACTTTGATTATAGAAACATCCTGTATGTGTGGAAAATGATTTAAACCTTACCTTTGGCTTAAATAACTGGCACCACCATCAAGAGAACTATGACTTTGTGACACTGAACTAGAATCGCTGGACCTGCCAGAATCATGAGAACGTGATGTTTGGTAATGCAGATAGCCAGGAATGATGTCTGACTTTTGGGAATGACCTGTCAGATTGATCTGGTTTGAGCTGTCCTGATTGTAACCAGCCAAACGTCCAGGAGATGTAGGAGTGAGATTCACTTGCTTCTGCTGAGATTCTTTTTTATGAAAACGGTTGAGCTGTAATATTTTCAAATAAAAATATTAAAATCTATCAATTGAAGACACTATTTACTAAATTGATTTAAATCTTCATTATTTTTATAGAAATTATGAAAAACTTAGCAATGACAAACTAACATATGGAAAAAAACGCATTTCACTAATACGTTGCTAACCTCTTTTCTTTCAGATGGTGAATGTGGAGGAGTCGTTTGAGTTGATATGGATATTTGTGATGATGGGTTGTTTGACTGATTTTTACTCTGCAAAAAAAAAAAAAAGTGAAAACAAAATTATTTTCCAAGATCTTCACACACACACGCTCAACAGGTTTGCAACCTTTTTAAAAACAGGATCTGTCAATGGTGTCAAAGCAAAACATAATCACTGTAGTTCAATAATATTTACAATTAAGAAGGACCTACACAAATTTTGCTTGCTGTCTGAGTACCAATAGATTCTTTTCTGATCAGCAAGTCTCCATCCATCACTTCTGTGTTCTGCTTCAAAGTCTGGACATAAAAATAAACATCTATAATTTTATGCAAAAATGAAAAATAAATGACATAGTATTGACAAGCTATCAACTGATTCCTTTTTTCAATACTGCAAAAAATTTGATAGTATCTACATGCCACATAGAAATATAACTTGACAGCCTATGATAATTATTTTAAATACAGCGATACCTCAGCCAATGAACACTTTAGCTTATAAATTTTCCAGCTAACAAAAAAAATTTTTTTCACAAGTTTTCCTGCCTTGACTAGCAAATGTTTTTGTGGATATGGATACACACATTAACATAAAACAGCCGCATCATGAACTGAAGTTTAACACCAAATGATCATCAGAATTACTGTCACTCCCAGCCAGATTTTAATTCATATTCACCTCTGAATCTTTTTCCAGGCATACCTTCACTTTTCTTTCTGAAAGTTCTTGTACCATTCCATGTAAAATGAAATATTCAGCTAATAGAAAATGCATCGGAGGAAAAAAGGCAACCCATGTTTTCAGAGAATATGTTCTTTCAATGCAACACTTAGTATGAAAACTCAACAGTCTAGACATTGTAGGGGAGCTTATCTTTTCCATCTCCATGCAATAGCTTATGGAAACACACATAGATGGGAGCGCCTATGAACTTGACTGGGTTGTGCCAACACCTGTTTTATTAGACAAAAATGGGTGTTGATTGTGCCAATGGTGTAAAATGAAAAGATCTTCAGAATCTCATCTTTTTATAAATTTTCATTTATCCAATTTTGAAACTGTTTATTTCAGACTTTAGTCAGTTTTTGTCTTTTTTTACAGCACTCCTTTAAATTTTGGACAGCACCTGGAGCAAGTTAAACAATATTCTATAGAAACCTTATGGCAAATCACATTTCAGCTAAGGAATGTGATTCCAGAATATGAATTGTCTTTATTAGACGCAGTATCACTGTTACAATTACACTTACAAATTGTGCCATGTTGTGCACATAAAAAGCAATACAGTATAAAGTTAATTAGATTACTCAGCTCTGTGAAATTTCCTAGTACTCAAGGAGTATATATAAAATTCAATCAAAAAGTTCCCAAGTTCCCAAACGGAACAAGGGCTGCATTGGGCACTTGGGAATTTCACCAAAGGCTTTCAATCAAGGCAGCAACACTGTGATCAGCATAGCCAGTCATAAGGATATTACTTTAAAGATCAACCACAACAAGTGAAAACTAGCTTGAGAGCATTTTACAGTGTCAGTTCAGGAACTTTTCAATAGCAATTCAGCACACACAGTCAAAATTGCATAACTCTAATTTCTTAAGGCAATATCAATAGCCAAAGGCACTACGAGATATCAAAGCTCAACTGAATATACACGGAAAACCTTGTTTGACCAAGTCGAAAAAATACCAAAAATATTTAATACTATCGAATTTCATCAACGAAACCGTGATGCAATCATGTCTAACATGAAAAGAATTTAATTTTTACTGAGAGAATTCATCTTAACTGTTTAAAGGCCAACGTTCCATAAATGGAACAAATTTTATTTATAAAAATATCAGATAAAAATCAATTCAAACATTTCTTAGTTTTTTAACGTATATACAGGAAAGTTCAAAGTATTTTTTGAGATAAATTCAAAAACTTCACGTTGATATAAACATTTTTGATAGAATTTTGAAATTCGACATTTTTTGGGCATTCTTTCCTCATTGTGATTAAAATTTGCCAAAATTTCAATTTTAACGTAAATAGAAAATTATTTTGTGTTTCTAACACTTAATATATCAATCAAAGTAAATCAATTAGTTTCTTTGTACTGTTAAATGTTAAAGAGCTGCACGCGTTCAAAAATGTGTGTTCCATTTATGGAACATTGGCCTTTCAAGAGAGTGGGATTTTTGGGATAATGTTCAAACCCCAGGGTGTTATCATTCTGCGTGTGTATAGGGGCCTATTCTGGGTAATATGACACAGGGAATGTGCTTTCTGGGGGGTGGATTGTTTATATTGGGTATTTTTTTTATTCTTGCATTCTTAGAAATGTATGTTTTTGCAAATTGCGGACTAATCAAACTGAGTTCGACAATCGTAGATGGTCTTGTTGTGTTTAGCTGAGTGTAACCATATGAAAAAGATCTCACATTAGAAAAAGCTGTAGGATATTTAGAAACTAAGATTCCGAATTAGAGGTTGTAGATATATGCCAATTACGTGCTAATGAAAATGGGAACATCACTGATGAAGATGATATTGCTGATAATGATCTAGTATCAACAGTTCCACTGATGTATGTGAAATAATTTTACAACAATGAGGATGAGGTGTTAGAAAACTCCTGAAACGTTTTCATCAAAAGATGTAGGGAAGGAAAAAAGAGCAAAAAGTGCAACACTCAAGTTTCAAGAAAAATCAAGACAGTTTTGAGCAATTCGAAAATAAAAACTATTTAATGGAATAAAAAAAAATCCTTTATAGAATTCGATCAAAACCTCAGCTCTGGACTCCATTGGAAAAGATTTGCAATATAACCATTATAGCATGTTGGATAATTCATTCACAGTTGCGAGAAGCGGATCGTATTTCGCATTTGGAATTCCGAAGAAAAGTGACAATGGACCTTCTACGAACAAAGGAGGGGGTTAATTATATTCATTCAGGTTCCACATTGTCTACTGAAAAAAAGATGGCAGGCCATCTAATGGCCATTATATTGTGTCAGCGACACAAGGACGGTGTGCAGTTTGTCAAAATAAACACTGTGTGAATGCTATCAATGTGTCAAACGGGTCCACCAAATATATGTTTTCCTTCTTTTATCACAGACATTAGAAAAAAGTTTGAATTTTCTGCACACATTTTTATGTTCAAAAAACCGGTATGTGTTGCAAATTTGAATTTGTAGTAGAAAATAGAAAATTTTGTGTGATAACTGTACTGAAGAAATAAATAATCGTGAGAATATAGGCAATACACCAGCTTCTGCTCACCTCTCACCAAGTGCCAATGTTACATTTATGGAACATCGTGAAAAACAAAGAAAAATAAAATTTTCTTCAAAGTTGATCTATATATAGGCATGCAAAAAGACCTCAAATTCCAAATTTCAATATAATAAGTGACTTTGTTCGTAGTTTGGCCTTTAAACGGTTAACAAGGTTTGGCTGTATGATTCTTCAATTTTATCGTTTTTTAATATGAAAAATAAATAATTCTGGACATTCATTACCTGGAGCTTTGCCAGTGGAATGATGTCACAATTTTGCGGCTTATGCCATACCGTCTTCTGATTGGAGGCATTATAGTAATAGAAGCGCGACGTATTGCTATCGAACAACTCCCACCACTGGTTATCGTCTGTTCGTTTCCTGTAGAACGAAGATAAAAAGAAAAAAACAATTTACGATTCAATAGATGCCACACTCAGAGATTTCGTATAGTTATGAAAAACACTATGAAAATAATAAAATAAATAAAAAAAGCAGTAATTCAAGCTATACATGCCAAAGAAAATCTCATTAAGCACTGAATTTCACAGGCATATGTCCACAAACTCACGAATTGAGATTTGTGCTTTTGAAACAAACTTTAGGAAAATGATTGAAATTGAAAAAAAAAAATCATTTTGATATGTATTTTCTAAATAACAAAAACACAAATATATATATAAGGTGTCTTTTAAAACACCTATAGGCCCTACATATTTTAGTTGAATCCTGTTATGATGAAATCCAAATAACCAAAAATTTTGTTCATAATATCTGATCCGATAAAAGAACATCCTATGGGGCAGGACAGAAAATTTTGTTAATCATAAGGTGGTTTCAGATGCACTTAAATCTAAAAACCTAACACAACAATTTTTTTTACAACATACAAAAATTCTGCAGCCATCATTAAAGAAAATAATAAACGGTTTTCAAATTACTGTAGCTGAGAGATTTCACTATGTTTAGCTGATGGTGCTTGTCACTCATGTTGAGGAATTGGGGTTGGACAGTTTCTTCCGAAGCAGGAAAAAAAAAAAACTGGCTCAAAGAAACTAGTTTGCCTTCAATAATTTATCATATAAGTTATAATTTATGCTTTAGATAAATGATCTATTATATAATAATTATAAACCATCAAACAATCATTACATTCATTTTTTATAAGATTAAGTAAATTTAATTATGTATGGAAATTAATAAAATAACTATCAGGGTTTTGCAGAGTTGACTAGTTTCTTTCGCTTGAAAGAAACTGTGCTGCAACAAACCAACTCTGCTTCTTCCCAGCAGAAGAAACTAGTCTTCCTTTCGTATTCATCATTTACACTTATAATGTAAAAACTACGTCAGTCTTTTAATCAGATCACATATCTAGCTGAAGTTTTTCATTATACCTGGAGAAATTTCATTGAAAGTTTTAAGATCCATTTATTTAATTTCAATCTAATTGACAAAATTACAATTTATACCATCAGAAAATATAAAGACGAAAATATTTTAACGACGTCATACCCTTTGTTCGAAAAAAGCGTGTTTGTACATCACACCCTCTATGGTTCACGGATAGAGTGCGGAACCTTTATCTTGAAAAGAAAAGAGCATTAAGAGAGTATAAAAGTGGATGAGGTGACCTATCATTGTTCACTGATAAAAGAAGACTGTTGAGGAAAGCGATAAGGGATAGTAAAAAAGAAGTTGAATCTAGATTGGTAGATAACATTGGCTCTGACCCAAAATCATTTTTTCGATACGTCAATAATGGATGTAAGGGGACGGTTGGCCCACTCTCGATAGGAGGCTCTAGGTTAGAGAACAATGTAGGCATGTGTAATGCTTTCAATGACTTTTTTGCGTCTGTTTTTAATGAAGATAATGATATTCGATAAACGGGCGTTGCATGGGGTAATAAAACCCTCAACGATATTCAAGTAGAAGACGTGGAGGTCCTAAATCTTCTCAGAAATGTATGTGCAAGCAAAGCACCAGGACCAGATGATATCTATCCCAGGGTCCTCAGGGAATGTGCTAATGAATTGTTGGGTCCAGTCGCAAAGATATACAGGAGTAGTGTTGCTGAGGGTATCGTTCCAAAGGATTGGAAACTTGCTAATGTTGTTTCGATATTTAAGAAGGGTAATAGAGAAGCTGTGTCCAATTATGGTCCAGTGAGTTTGACGAGCTCCCTCTCGAAAATTTTGGAAATTATCATCAAAAGGCAGTTTGTGAAGTGGATAGACGAGAATAATGTATTGTCGGATAATCAGCATGGGTTCAGGAAGGGGGAAGTCATGTGTAACTAACCTCCTTTGCTTCTATGATCACGTGACGAAGGCTTTTGTTAAGGGCATAAATGTAGATGTTGTTTACCTTGATTTCCAGAAGGCATTCGATCGTGTCCAACATAGTAAACTCTTGAAGCATTTACACGAGATTGGAATTGAGGGCAACTTGCTGAATTGGATAGAATCGTGGTTAAGGGATAGGTCGCAACGAGATATGGTGAACGGGGAATTCTCTGGTTGGACAGGCGTCACAAGTGGAGTTCCTCAAGGAAGTGTCCTTGGCCCCATACTTTTTTCACTTTTTATCGATAAACTCGATCAGGGTATCGATGGGATTACTAGCAAATTCACAGATGATGTGAAGCTAATGGGGGTAATCGGGAATGAAAGCGATAGGGAGTTGCTCCAGACCAACTTAAACAGGATTGCAGCATGGGCAAATGAATGGAGCATGACGTTTAGCGTTGATAAGTGCATGGTCGCTCATTTTGGTTTGAACAATCCACGGTTCTCTTACGAGTTGAATGGTGTCACTATCCCGGATGCAACTAGGGTCTCATTGACGAGCGGCTTAGGTTTTCTGAACATTGTTCAGCGGTGGTCAAAAAAGCGAATAGAATGCTTGGTCTCATTTTCAAAAAAGTCTCTTAGCGTTCTCCTAAAGTCATTCTTCCGCTTTTTCGAGGCTTAGTTCGTCCTGGACTGGAGTATGGTGTAAGGTTTTGGAGACCTTACCTACAGAGGGACATAGACTTGGTTGAAGGGGTGCAGAGAAGAGCTACGAGCGTCCTTATTGGTACACAGGGCTTGAGTTATGAAGAGAGACTTCATTTTTTGAATATGTCTACATTGGATGAATGCAGGTGTCGAGGAGATATAATCGAAGTGTTCAAAATTTTCACTGGGATGGATAGGATGGACCATGAACTTTTAGTACACCGCCAATCGACTGCTTTTACAAGGGAACACCAGTATCGATTGGTGAGGGACAATGCAAGGTTATGGTGTCGCAGGGAATTTTTCTCTAATAGGGTTGTTAATAAATGGAATAGCTTACCCTCGGAGGTAGTAAATTGTAACACAATTGACACGTTTAAAAAGAAATACGATAAACATGTTGGGGTAAATCGAGAAGCTATCCATAGTTAGAATAAGACAACCATAAGTGTTCTTTATGGGCATAGTGTAATATTTTGTCATGTGTATGTATTGTTTATGGTTTTTGTTAATTGCATTTTTGGTTGGGTTGCTGTGTTTTTGAAATGTATGACATCCATATTTTTGTGGGCATCTTTTTCTCAGCCACCTCATTGGGCATTTTGCCTGTTGTGGCGTTGTATTTGTATAAAAATCTTCTTCCTCACTGCAGTGCAACACTGAAAAGCAAAAGTTTTTTAGAAGCTGTACGCTGTAATGTATTTCTCAGCTTAGGGGCCATTCAAGTATTACGTAAGTAGATTTTCAGCCATTTTTGACCCCAAATCTGCAAAAAGGGGTGATTGATGACGTAAGCAACCTTTAAACTCCCCCCCCCCTCCCTTGTCATCAAAAGTCAGCAAATCCGAACCCCCCCCCAATGCTGATATAATACTTGAATGACCCCTTATGAAAAAAATGAAAATGCAAAAGACAAGAAAATTCTTTCGAGTCCTGTAGAACTTGAAGGAGTGCTTAAAAGCATTGCAACATTCCTACAAAATTCATCAGGTATGAGCTGCTAGGGTTAGGACGTTTCTTTCGTGTTGGGAAAAAATGCCTGGAAGAAATAGTTCTCTTCCAAACTGGATGTAAAAGAAATGGAAGAAACTGATTTATAAAAAATTACTTCATTTTTTATTGATGAAATCATAATTTACTGCAATTACTAGAGGATTTTATCAACTATAATGTTAATATAGAATCAATTTTGAAAGATTTTATTAGTTGTATATTTAAATAGAAAGTCCTTTATTTATGTATAAACTTTAAATTACTTTCATTGAGAAGAAATGCAAGTTTTGAAATTAAAATCCTTCATTTTATCAGTTCAGTGCTACAAAACTTTTTTGTTATGGCAGCCAATAGGCTGTTCCAAATATGAGTGAATAAATCCAAAAATATCATTTTTTTTTAAACCTGCTGAATTTGCAGGACAACTTAAAAATTGAAATAATTTGTTTTAGTATATGTGTACTTTATTGGAAAATTATGTATCGCATATCCTGATAAGCAGAGTTGGTAAAAAAAAAACCTTTTTTTTTTGGTTTAAACCAGGTTTTGTTTTGGTTTAAATCGGTTTTTTGGTTTAAATAGCATTAACATTAAAAACAATGAAATTTCTGAAAAAATCATTAAATCTCATTGTTTATTATTTTCGCATAAATTAATAAATTTCCGGACACACCAATTCGCCAGGAAAGCTTTGATATCCCTCTGAGATGGGAAGCGGGGGGTATGTCCGGTCCTTCAATATCAGCATCTCTTCTAAGTTGACGTTATGCACTAAAAAGTATTTATTTCCCTCAGGAAAATGTTACTTATCAGTTAATTGATAAAACTGAGTTACATGTTTCATCCCAAGAAGGGGGTGCTACTGCACCACAGAGAAAGCAGCAATACCGAGAGCTTCATCAACACTTCCGGTGATCAGGTGGTGAAAAAACATAGATGTTATTAAGCATCCTTGGAAGAACAAAAACGGGCGATACGTTCAAAGATTTATTGAAAATAATTTTCTGTGAGATATAAAAAAATATCATTGCTGCGGTTTCAAAATCTCTTCAAAAATATCGTAATAGAGGAATTTATCATAGTAAAGTAAGGAATGTTGTATCGTGAGGAGTTTAACATTAGACTATAGGCAATTCCAAACAAGATTTGGAAAAATACTGTTGCACAGGAATTTATCGCTATATCGAGTATCATTGTAATAAGGTTTCATTATATATTGTACCATTATGTGTAATGTCAAAGAAAATTCTATGATAGTCACATTAATTATTTTAAGTTATTACATGGAATGCCATTTGAACCAAAAAAACCTACATCACCATACCTACAATGTTATAAACAATGCATGTCAAGCACAGAGAATTCCAAAGCCTAAAAACTAATATAGCTAACATTTCATGCACATGAAATGAATAAAGATACCATTGAACTTCAATATCAAACAAAGTGCTTCGTGCAACTGATATTATTTTGAGTTATCAAAAATTTAGACAACACAGCACTGATCTATAGATAATATATTAACGGAATATCAAAATTGATTTGAGGTGTTGAAAATTAGTTACAGAAGATTGGGTGACTTCTTCAAGGCTTGAGCTATGAAGAGACACTCGATTTCTTGAATATGTTTGCATTGGAAGAATGCAAGTGTCTGGGATATGATCAAAGTGTTTAAAATTTTCAGCAGGATAGATAGCACGGACCATGAGTTATTAATACAGTCAATCAACTGCTTCAACAAGGGGGCACCAGTATCATTTAATAAGAGACGACTTCCAGGTTGTGGTGTCGCAGGCAGCTCTTCTCCCATGGGGTTGTTAATAAATGGAAGAGCTTCCCTCTCACAATCACAAACACAAAGGCACGTGGATGAAGACAGAACAAATGATATTCTATTCATTCATATCTTAATTTTATGACACAAATAATGTATAAAGTCAGCATTTTGTAAAAAGCCCCATTCATTCATGACAATAATCAGCACTATTTGCACAATCTCTCTATAGCTGATATATTTAGTGTAATTTAACAATTTAAAATTTCTGATTGTGTCGAGTATGCTTCTATCCACCTCATGGAGATACGTCACTCAGAAAGATTAAGAAACATTACGATTAGAAATGTTTCTAAGCATTTCAATTGACTGTTATATCTGATGCCTCCCACCAGCTTGGGTCTTATTGCATAGGGAATGCCAGTCTATCATAAACCAGTCATATGATTGATTTCTAAAATACTTTTGTTAAATGCAACACATTACTCCTTACAGTTGAATATTGCCAAGTAAAATTAGAAAAATGGGCTGAACATACAAGAAACTAACTAATTATTTTCTACAAACATGTATTAATTATACTTTAAACTATATAATATTTTTTAAACTCAGCTTAACATTTTATAAACTCAGCTTAACATTTTAACATTTTGAGCGGCAATCGAAATAATTTGTTTCAATATGTGCGCTTAATTGGAAAATTAAATATTGCACATCTTGGTGCGATATTTATAATTAAATGTTAAAAAAATATTGTTTTTAAAACATATTTGATATTATTTCACAACCAATGAGGTGAAATAACAAGCATTGATTATGTGTACTTCAACTAAACAATAATTAGTGCATATTCTTTCAGTTTCTTCCGCTTCTTCTGGTTTTTCCCAGTTTCTTCTGGAAGAAACCCAACTCTGTTCCCCAACCACATTGACTAAATTTCAATAAGGATTAGTAAAGATGGAAAAATGATTTTATTGTGTTTATTATTAATCTATGGAGTGACCAGAGGTTATTATCTGACAAGTAATGGTGATTCATGAAATTTTTTTTTTAAGAATAATGAGAAATTTTAAAGATTTTTTTTTCTCTCCAAAATTTATCAATGCTATGAAATGCTTCTCTTGATGTCAAAAATTTATTCTAATAGATGGCAGTGCATTCATTTTTGATGTGCAGGGAGGGTGGAAGAAATATACTCAAAGGGGAATTTCTTTTTCTAAGAGAGATAACCTATATCTTTTATATTATAGTGGCTCTTAAACTTTTTGAGACTAGTCTGCCAAAATAAAATTCAGAAAATAAATAACAAATAAAGAGTTTAATGTAATAAATTTAGTTCCAAAAGCACTATTCGTATGATTATCTACTAACACCACATTAATTAAACGGCAAACTAATTTTTTTAGACACAATTTTGTCTACCGAATGAACTAGAGTTCCTTGAAATACTGTGTGCAATATATTATTAATTGTTGGTGTTTTCTTTCGTGACATATGCTTTTATATTGGGCTGCTGTAATTTGGTTATATTTGTCATCCATATTTTTTAAGCCCCTCCGTTGGGCAATTTGCCTGTTGTGGCCGTTTGTATTCATATTTATGGAAATTCAATCAGACAAAGCAATGGGTCAAGAGACCAAATTCAGTTTTGCTGAAGGTTCGTTTACAAGTCTTGTTTGATGAGAATAGGGGTTTAACTGTATATTCAAAATGGAATAGAATTTACACAGACATTATGAATTGGCACAAGAATATAGCCTATTTGTCATTTTTTGATAATGATACTCAATTTGATCCTTAAATGGATGCCATAAAAGTGCCATATGTAAACTATATTCTTGTGTTTCTTTCATAGAACACTAAAAGACATTTGGCGAAGAAGAGGACCACACTGAAGACATTTATCGAGGAAAAGGTGCTCACCTCACATATATCTCTATATTTGAATACTAGAAGATAAGAAAACCCATCATCAGTGAATACAGACGTTTTTGGTCTACACCATTCAAGATTGCTTTTTCTGTAGCAATCAATGAATGTGAATAAGAACTCTGTAGTAATATTTGCAATTATTACGAAACTTTCAATTTATATGTCAAACATCAGTTTTACATCAGATTTCATAAAATTGAGGTAACAATTTTAATTTCCTATCAATAATATCAAAGTCTCTATGATAAGTTACAAAATTTTTAAAGCAAATGACAAATTTACAACATGCGATCTAGTGATAAGTACAACCATGCATGTTGGGACACAAAGACATGCAGGTTTCAAAAACTCAGCAAAATAAATGGAGGACATCCGGCTAAACGACACCAAGATATATATATTTTTGCCCTGAAATCATTTACCTAATGTAATTTTACTCACACTTGTACGCCTGGAGGGGGATCCCAAACGCACTCCCCTGTTGCCAGATTAGCATACATGTGTTCTCTGCTTCTTGGTTCAATTATCTCAACCCATTCAGACCTGAAATTAAAAATTCATACATTCTGTTAAAAAAAAAAAAAAAGCACTGTTCATTTTTAGAAGGGAGAGAAAGGAATAAAAATAAACATGTGTCAGGGTTTGACTAATGTTCAAAATGTGATTGCTGAATCAAAGTTTAAGGATACCACAAAATTTTCTGATTTCATTACAGTATGTCTTTTAACATGGGAGGGGGTTAATGAAGTTCTGGAAAAGTAGAAAAAACATTATCTAGGATTGTTTTTCCTTGAGCAAAACCCATGCTTTGCTCTCCTAAGAAGTTTGGCTCTTTGATCAAATATGTTTGACCTATGTTCTCTTATGGTCACTAAAATGGCAATGCTAAAATTTCATTGTGTGGTTACAGTAAAACCTCTTTTTAGCTGACACTGGGGGTTCAAAAAATTTACCCATGAAAAAAGGGGTGACTTAACCAGGGGTTTCAAGTGCATATGTTAAATAGACCCGGGAAATTATTATTTCGCTATAAAAGAGGGGGTGGACTCATCGGAGGATTTGTCATTAAGAGGGATTTCTACTATACTAGGAGCCGAGGTCATACACCACAAATTTTTTTGGAAATTATGTGGGTGTGGAAAGGACCAACATGGAAAAGTGACATCAAGTCCTGGAAAAGTTAAGAAAAAAAAACTTATTTCAGACCGTTTCTCTCAAAACAAAACAAAAAATTGATTGGCTCATAAGTCATTATTTGGCTGGTGTTTAAAATATTTGATGATTTGTCAAGTCCTGATACATGCACAGCTTTTAAATGTAACACTATTTGTAGGATTCACTAAATATAAAAAATCATAATCATTTTTCAGATTTCCCAGCATATATATGACCCACCTTTTTCTCATTAAAAATATCTCTGAATAGAAAGATATGCCTTATATGTCAGTACAAAGTGTTCAACAATGTATTAACATTCCATCAAACAATCAAAGAGACAATGCATCGAAGCAGCATTTCCCAACTTTTCTAAACCCAATGACAGCTTAAATTTCTGAAATAATTCGAGACCACTAATTTTCTGAGCATAGTGGGAATTTCTTTTTCTTATTGCGGACAGTGTTTCCTAAAATGAGCGGGTGATGGAATGTACCGGGGGGGGGGGGTCAATAATGATCACAGATACAATATAACAATAATATAGAATCCTATGAGATTGCTTAAGAAAAGGGGCGATGAGGAAATAAAGTTCTGATCAGGGGGGGGGGGGTACTATGAACAAAAAAACTTTGAGAAACTATATTAGGAAGACAGTAACCAATATCTCTTGTACTTATTGGTCTGGACTAGTTTTCGTTCAGTTTAAAACAGGGCTTAACAAATCCCAAAAGAAATTGAGGGCAAAAGAATCCCAGAATTTTTTCTTTTTTGAATAAAACAGGTCAAAAATGCTTCTTTCAACTTTTCCAAGACCGAAAGTCCCCCCCCCCCCCAAAAAAGGTTGGTATAAATTCTGATATAAATTCCAAAAAAAAAAAATTATTTTCCTCAGACTGAATACATACATAAAATTTTAGGTGCCAACATAAATTTTTCAAATAGCCATGGCATCCCGGTAATTGGGATTCATTGAGATCTGGTTTGAAAAACATATAGTATAAGAACACAATCCCCCAGAACATAGTCCTGCTGTGGGCGATCCACCATAGACTTTACTAGTAGGAGTCCCTCATCCGGTTACAGACTAGAAGTTTTATGATGCCAAATAAGAACAATGATCAAAAACTTGAAATTCACATCACATAATGTAAAAATTAATACGCTGGGAGAGAGGCAAGAAAGACTTTTTTAGTCACACCAGTGTATAGTACAGAACCCAGAATGCTTCATCAGGTCACGAGCAAACTTGATAAAATTTGTAGGCAAATGTATCTGGATACAAGGGACAGTCATTTACGACAGGACTTGACAAATCAAAAAAATATATATTTAGTCACCAGCTAAATTTCTTAGGAGAGCCAAGCATGGGTTTTGCTCAAGGAAAAACAATCCTAGATAATGTTTTTCCTACTTTTCCAGGACTTCATAACCCCCCCCCCCCCATTCCCATTTTAAAAAGACATACTGTAACGAAATCAGAAAATTTTGTGCCATCCTTGGACTCTTATTCAGCAATCACATTTGGAATATTTTTAGCGCCAATACCGATTTTCTAGTCACCATGGCAACCTGGTGCCTGGGATTTGTCCAGCCCTAATTTAGGACACCTATTGCAAGCAAGGTATGAATTTCTCAACGCACATGAGCACATTTAAACTTACTCTAACAATTTTTTTCCGGTGGATAAATTTTTAAATTGAACACACTGTATGCAATAAAAACAAAGCAGTTACGGATAAGGGGAAAAAACCCTTTCAATTTGACTTAGAAAAAAATTTTCCAACGAATATTTCTCACCTCATGATCATGAAATTATAAGCTCCAAAAGAGAGCCGCTCTTTCTTTGGACTGCCTAGGAAAACATCAGTATGGAATAGAAGATAATTATTTTTTAACCCCCTTGCCAAAGTCTACCAAACAACCTCGACAGCATCTATCACCCAGATGACATCTATGGCTTTTCCTCTTGGTTCCTCATTAGCCTTGATGGCCGAGAGCGGTTAAAAGACCACAGAGAAGGGGGGTAGAGGAAAACCAATAATCTTTACCTCATTACCTAGAGCGTTGTTGAAGATGCCGTGAGAAGAAGAAAAAAAAAATTGAGACGATCTTGTTTCTCTAGAGCAGGTTACGAGCAGAGAAGGGAGAATTAAAAAGAGTAATGAGATAACTGGGGCGCAACAGGAAGAATCGTTTCAAAACTGGCAAATGAAAAAAAAAGAAAAAAAAAAAGGAAGCGATTGAGAGCGAGGATGGTTATGATATGTAGCTCAAGCTCGGAATCTAATAAATGCTGGACGGGGATCGAATTCAAGTTCGTAGGAAGGGCGGTGGTTGGTGGTAGCTGATCTTACAAATTAGGCCACTGACTAAAAAAAAACCCTCTCAGTCATAGATTTCATTATTATAAACATGTAACAAAAATAACGTGAGAAAAATGAAAAAAAAAAAAAAAAAGTTCGGCTACGCATCAAACACAATAAGACCTCTCTAAGAGGGCCAATCTTTCTGAGGAAACCAGCCTTATTGAGGTAACCCTACACAAGAGTCAGTCAGACATACCACTGAATTAAAAAAATATTTTGAAAATATTCCGTTCATCTCCAGACCAAACTGATAAACAGAGAGGGCGTACATCAGCTTGCTTCTCCGTGAAATCAGATTTCTGTAAAATATCCCTGCATAGTGTTAAGATCAACGCGCACGCACTATGACAAACCGCAAAAAGTAAACATCATATGGAGGATATTCCATCATTGATCGTATTTCACCAAATCGTAAACTAGAGAGAACCCTGGTTGCATGAAATGATTGTTATTAGAGTGCGATGTTTCCGCGATGAGAATAATCGAGATGTGTGGAATAACTGTTTAACTTGAAGTTGCGCGATGAGACAATATTTGTTCAATATTATTTTAGTGTTGAAATTTTTCGCTAACTCGAAGGTATGAGATGAATAACCAAAATAGTATTTACCCCGTGGCATCTATGTATGCAAATGTTTTGCCGCACATCTAATAACGTCACGAACACCATTTCGCTTCCTGGTATGTGCAGCATTGAAATGTTGGTTTAAAATCACAACTGCGTGTAAGTTTTTCAAAGATGTCGGGGAGAAAATTTAAACAGGAGGCTCCCACTCAAAAAATTAGAAAGAGTAGGACGGGACAGGGTACCTCCCCAGACAGCATAATCACAGAGCTTAATAAAAAAAATCCCTGGGGAAATTTTTTTTTTTGAAAATTTTTATTATCACTCTCCCCCCCCCCCCATAGCACTATTTCAGTATCAGGTAAGACTGACTCAAGCCAAAGCAAAATGACAGAAATGACTTGGTTACAGAAATAATTTTTGGCCAAAATAAGGTATTTAGCAACCACAGATAATTCTTTTGTCTCTCCTCATAATATGTATTATTCTTTTTTTGGAGTCTTCCAAAGTGCATAGTCTGTCAACATTCTTCCACAATGCACACAGCAAATTATGAAGCCGTGTAAGTTTTTTTAAAAATGATGCTCTTTCGAGACCACTTCCAAAAGCACAGTGCAAAATGTGTAAATTACAAGGTCCAATATAAATACGTCAAGGTGGATCACTAGCTCTTTACTGAGCATTGTAAATATCGTTTATGCCTCTGCATGCCTTAAAAATAAAGACAACTGGATGTTATTGAGTACCATCAGTCACAAAATAGGCCTATGTACTGTTGTTTCACATATACACAAAATTTGCACTATAATTTTGAATGATGAACATCAGTTACTAATGAATGACGAACATCAGTTACTATGTCCAAGACCATGAAGCGGTAAATACAAAATTAATTTTTTTGCAACCAAGCAGACGTTTTTAAAGACTACTCTATGAACCTCTTGTTGAACCCTCACACTAAGCAAATGAAAAATTAATAAACCACCAAATGGTTCACATACACCCCCCCCCCCAAAATCTTTAAAAACGATACAATTTCTGCTTTCGCAGAAGTATTAATCGCAATCCACTACATTTGTATTATTACGCAGCATCACATCGATGATTAAATAAAATCAATTATACGAATTCCGTTAATAGGTTTTGGTGAAAAAAAGTAGGACAAAAACTAGAAAGTAGGCCAAAAGTAGGTTATTTTACCAAAAAGTAGGAAAAGTAAGACGAGTGGGAGCCCTGTTTAAAGTTTTGTTTTTAAAAGAAAATACATATATATCGATGCAATTAAAAGAAATCCAAATCTGAAGGGGGGAAAAAAAAGTTTGGTTGCTGAAAAGTACGGCATCCCTCCGAATACGCTTATCAATTTAAGATCAGGCACCGTATAATCCGCACGTGAAAATTTCATTCATCAATAATGAAATCAAGAATGAAAGGGGTTGTTTGTCCCATTCTCGTGAAAAAAGTCAAATTTTCTACTCACATCTATAACTCTTAAATTATTTTCACTAGTTTTAAAAATATCTATTTATATTTCAACCTGTCAGAAAAAAAAATCTGTATATAATTCTCACTATATAAAAATAAATTTTTTATTCAACATATAATCCACACATTATACGCAGGAAAATACGGTATCTCATGATCTACCAGAGATGCCTGTAACTATTTAGAATCTCTCTCTCTCTCTCGCTTACCGAAAGGTGCAGCGGGTGAAAGAAATTATGGAATCCCTGGGCTTAGGCATATTTAATACATCCATGGCGCTATTTCGGCATGTGCGACTGCATAAGACAGAATATTTTCGGATTTTAAGCCCTTTATAACTTGGACCTTCTAAAAGTTTGGTAACGCTTTTGTAGGGGGAGGGGGGCGTAAGAGACATTAAATATTAGTTTGAAAACGCATCCAAGTTGAACTTGATTTGATCCCTGACCCACTGAATAAAAGTGGGTTGCATAAAGAAATCGGCTGACAAACGGCAAACATTTCGATTACTTTCAAGGGATATAGACACGGCTATTTTAGATAGAGCACGTATTATAATTCATGAGCCGCAAACTCGAAATTTTCACACACTTTACATAGTTGACAATATCATTCGTAACTTCAAGAAGAACTGCATTCCATGCCCTAAAACAAAAGAGATCGTATCATTTCAATACTGGAAAATAGTGGAGCGCAGTCATCAAGCAAAGGATTAGCAGAGAGAGGAGCAACCAGCATCGCAGTTATATAAAAGTTCAGTAAATTTCTCTGGGCCCGTTTTCGCTGTACGGACCATTAAACCCTAGTATATACATGTACGATATGATAATAATAACAATAATAATAAATAACCCGGCACGAGACTCACGCAGCAGTCACGGTTCGCAAAGTTTTCCCCGAGACCTCGAGCCAAAGGCTGTAGCAGCAACGTGGGGCCATACATTGCCAACACACGACCGATCCAATGAATAGTTTTGAACAGCAAACGCACAAACTTACCATAAATAGAGCCCTGAAAAACGGTTTCTGAAAGCACAGGACTGACAGTTTTTCTCCACCAGGAGTAGCACCCAACTCCCTTAGCTACAACTATTTCTTTCCCCTGCTCGTTAATAGTTCACTAGCTGAACGCTCCCCCGCACGTCCTCTTGAATAATAATAATAAAGGAAACAAGAAGAGATAGAAATCACTTTTCGGATATATGCTGCCGGATCGATGCGATGACATATTTACAGTTCGGGTCATTAACACTATTGCAACAGCATGACCTCTCCCTCGCAGTGATCAGCGGCTTATCATCCGCACAAGACGCCAATGAATGTGATGATCTGGTTGGTTCCGACGGCTGATGACAGAGGAAACATTCGAGGACCTTTCAACAATGTAACTTATTGGTGGCTTCTGTATTTGGCCTCCACCCTACCCGACATCCTCGAAATCGATGCTCGTCTTAGCTCTTCTCCCACTATAGCTCCCGACTGACTCAAAATAAAGACCAGCTGCAGCTTATGAGAGATACCGCCAAGAAAAGAGAAAGAAAGAAATTCGACTTGTTTATCTTGAAAATTTCAACACCCTGTAAACATGAGCTCAATAACCAAGATCTTCTAATTGACACGATCTTCTTGAGATGGAATCTTAAAATTATAACGGCCAAATATTTCGACCATTCACTCTCCAATTAAATGTTTCCGCAAAATGGTAAAAAAAAATCACAGTGTGTGAAGCACCAATTACCCCCCCCCCCGTTTCAAAAAATTTACTCAATACAGGTATCTATCTATCACGTTATAACACGATTTTGAAAAGTTGATTCCAAAAATTCCAACTTGTAAAATTTGTCCAGTAGTTTGATTTTAGTCCTGAAAATGGGCTTGCGAATTTGAGGTATGACAATTAAAATGACAAAATCCGTTGGATATGTAGATGAGATAAATATGGAACAAACGCTCAAATCCACAGATCTCACTAATGAGCATATTTTGGTAACGCATCGACAACGCCATCAGAATTTTAATCGAAGAGAACGATTCTAATGAATCTGGAATTGTCATATTTGCGGGGGATATTCAGAATTCTCCAGCTTTGCTCCTAAAGTGTTCATAAAGAGAGGAAGAATACCGCTTTGTCAGCTGAATCTCGACTGACTGTTTTCATTAAAAAAGTTAATCTATCATACAGGAAAGAAAACATCCCCCCCCCACTCTAGAATCAATCAGAAGTAGTGAAGACAGGAGTAAATAGTATTCAATTTATTTTATTCATAGAGATTAAATTGATAAGACTTATTTTATTAGTTTGAATAATTAATTAAAAAAATTATTTTTCTGTGAAGTTCAGTTAATTTTTTTCCTATACTTCTAATCTGAAGAAATCCCCTATCCTTATCTTTTCTTGGCTTCTCCGGCTGCCTTGGCTCATCCATAACCTTATCTGGCCCATGTAAAAAAAAATGTAACTCACTTTACGCAATCATTTTGTGCAACCAATTAATCGCATAAAGCGGGGAACGCCTGTATATTACTTTAACAGTTTAACTGCACAACAAAAATACTGTCCAACATCTATAGCTGGAAATAACCCAACAGTTCCTGATAAAATCTGAAATATTGATCAGTTTAGTGGTGGATGCTTATTTTGAACGGTGAAAAAGTCCTTGATATTTTTCATTTCATTTTGAGATTACATTGTGGATAGTCGAGAGGATATCCTTCACAAGTGAGGGAGGGTCTCCTCGCGAAGTGTGTTTGAAAAGCATAAGAATTCTACTGTAAAATTGAAATAGATTAAGGAAGAAAATCAGCAAAAAAACGACGAAATTTAGCTACGATAGTGACATCAGCGCAAAATAACAATTAGGAGGAAACGGGCGGAGTAGTGCGTGTGTGTGTGTGGCCGCCTTTAGTCTCAAAAGAGATTTTACAAGCTGACTTCAGTTAGCGGTTGAAAATCAACCACTGATGATGTTAACCCAACTGCTAGCGTTGGGGAAAATATTGAAAAGAAAACGAACACGTACCGATGACGACTACGAAAAAATCTCATCAACTACTTCCCTCTTCTTACTTCGCTTCTCTCTCTCTCACACACTACTTGATTTTAAAATCAGCCTATAGTTTTCATTCTGATCGTGCCTCAAGATGGACATTGTGTACAGCGCTCCTCTGCGTCTGGGATGACTTGGGCTGAGCATATACTGGGACGAAGAGGTACGCGGTACAAGAATTGGGACTAGGAATGGAGGAAGAGATGTCCGTACATAGTAAAGGAGGAAGATAGAGAAAATGACGGGGGGGGGGGGGTTCTGAAATATAAGGGTGTGGTTATGATGATCCCTCCGCAGAAATCCTTCTTTTTTAAGAGGGAAAAAAAGGGGGAGAAAGCGGACCAATCAGCAGATAGCAAAAATCAGAAAATCGAGGCGAAACAAACTTGTTTGTTCAAGTCGCGCACCTCATTGAGCTTCCTTTCTCTCTCCTTTGCACTCGCTCCTCGAGTATGTGCGGCGTAGAACAAGGCAATACAACAGTTTTTTCGTCGCTAATTTCTATTATAAGTTCTCGATACAATGTGCGAGGCCTTAGGGGCGGTAGTTCACAAACTTTAAGTCACAGAGATGTTCAACCAGCATTTATGAGCAGTACACATTGTGTCTTGTAAGTGTTAGCACAGCACGAGCTTTATCATCAACTGTCCGTCGTAGAGGTACGATTTCAATTTAAAAAATGCTCAACACGCCTTCAAAAATTACCCTGTACCAGTTTTGAGAGTGAAAATACAGTGTGTAACAAAATAAAAAAAAATCTAAATTTTTATACTGTCCTCATGCGCTTTAACTTCTAATTAAAAAGTTGTTGTCCTGTCTCTCCTGATACCACAAAGAAAAATTCCACGTTTTCAAGTGCAATATTCACGAATATATTCGAATTCGAAAAATGGAGGAAATTTGGGAAAGAACAGCGTTAAATCGGATAAAACGTGTTTTTCCGCGTTTACCGCTTTATTTCCCATCCGTTTTCCGAATATCTCAGTGAATATTGCACTTAGAAACATTGATTTTTTTTTTTTTTTGGGCATCAGGAGAAACAGGGCAACAACTTTCTAGTTGGAGGTTAGAGCACCGTATAAAAATTTAGGTTCTTTTTATTTTGTTACACACTGTATTTCCACTCTCAAAACTGGTACAGGGTAATTTTTGAAAACGCCTGGTGAGCATCTTTTAAATTGGAATCGTACCTACGGACGGTTGATAAGATAAAGACCACTTACAGGGCACCCTATATAGCCTAAATCATTCATGTTCAATCCGTGGCTGCCGAAGCCAAACATAAATCTATATGAATGTTGTAGACCTGACATTAATAAAAATATGAATATTTAAACTGGCGACAAATCGACAATTCCGGATTTTCTACGAGTCCAAATCTGACGGGATGTGTGGGTGTCATTTCATTGAGAAAACTGTGATCTAATCAGTTTTTTCCACCCGTGGAAGCGTGCTCATTTTCATTTACTACCATTGCATGAATGAAAAATTTATAGTGCTGCGGAATTTTAATTTAGTAAATCAATTTTCTTATTTCTTATGATAGGCAAATTACAAAAAAACATTTTAGATTTTATGGGGGGGGGGGGGAGAGCGGCTCTAAATTGCATTTGCTACACGAGGGACCGGGCGGGGGGTCAGCGGAGAATTGACCTTTACTACAGTGGTCCGTGGTGCATTGAATTTCACTACGGGGGGGGGGGGGGGGTCCGCGATATCAAAAAGGTTGGGAAACAGTGATCTAATAACTACCTACCACCTCGACCAGTTCGCGTGGTTTAATGCATGCATATTTTCGGGTGACACCACTTTTCTTTACCTTCTGTAAAATAACTAAAATTTAATAAAAATTTGGAATGAAAAAAATAAGTTAAATTATTATTATAAGCCTCTGTTCATTCATGGCCTTGAGCCCAGACCTCTTTACCCCGCAGATTACGACACCGCTGATCCTTTTAAAAATCATTTGAAATTTTCTCATTATGGCATTTAAATTGAACATTTCAACCATCGAATTCCACTGCGGCCCTTGAATAGTTGGAAAATTATTTGAGAGGCCCACGACCGATTGCAAAGCCATTGAAGTATCAAGCAATCTGCAAAAGATTGGGCAGCTTCAACCTGAATAAACCACTAAAGTGTCCCCTCCCCCCTTTTTTTTTTCCACGGAGCACAATGTGGGAAATAATGTTTAAGAGAATCAAAACCTTATTTAAAAAAGGTTGTTTGTTAAAAAAAATTGTTTAATCAAACAAAAACGGGTATTAGCACAAAAACTGCAAAATCATACAGCCTTAAAAAGACTTATCCAAATTGTTTTCCACCGACTCCTAGACCCCAAATACATTGGGTACCTACTCTTTTTCAGCTCATTGGTGATGGGCGAGACAATTTCGATTCGTGTAATTTCACATGGCAGGAAAATCATAAGGACGAAAAATTGGAATTTCTTCAGCTAACGACCAGACAGTGTGAAAAAATTTTCAATAAACTCTACTGTTCAGAATCTCAGGTTACACCACTGTCGGCGACGCTATTATTTATATGTACAGAAGTTCCTCCGTATTCCAGCACAACAACTATTGATCCGTCACCCGGAAAGACATGAAATTTCATGTTCGGTTCAAGGTGATATGGAAAGTGGGGATGTGGGGGGGGGGGGGGGGGGAGAAGGGTAACCATACTTCAATATCTTTTCTCACAAAATCAGAAATAGCTCTCATGGCCCTGCGGGAAGAAAAGGGGGTCGCACTCAAAAGGAAGAGGAATATCGATGTTCGACAAAAGCGAATGAAAGATTTCGAGAGCGCTTTGAGAGATTTCGAACAGAGATCGATTTTGTTGTTATTATTATCATTCTCCTTAGAGCATTTCAAAAGAGCAGAAATTGTCGACCATATGTTTAAACACATTCCTCAATAGTCCCCCCGCCCCCGGTGTCTATCTATATAAATCTAATAATTCTCCTTCCCCCCCCCCTTTTCATTTTTTGCAAGGTCAACAAACATTCAAAGTCAAACTCGGTTATAACGACATTCAAGAGACCACGAAATCGTATGATCATAACACCGAAAATGATGGTTTCAAGGCCAATGTGTGAAATATGCGTGATGAAATGCTTCACGAAGTAGTTATTTCCCCCCCCCCCCCCACCTATGTGAATAGCGCAGAGATAAATAAACAAAGCTTTCACTCTATAGGTGAAGACTTTGCCGAACGCATTTCCAAAATCTCTATTCGATGACAAAAACGAGCATTTTTCGACCTTGATTTAGGCCCCTTTCACACGGAGCGGATGCGGATGCGGGTCCGCATACCCTTTCACACGAGCACTGAAGATGCGGGTGTTTCGCCCGCATCTTTAGGTTGAAATTCGTGCATAAAAACTATTTTTTCGCAATTTTTGTAACTGTTTTTCTCCTTCACCCCTGATTCAGTGCCCATATGCAGCCTAGAGGTATTCTTTGGTGGTTTAGTCTAGAGCCACATAGAATATGGGAATAAAGATGTCTTCATTCCGATCCTCACAAGTAGTCGATGGGAGAAAATGTCTTCAAATATTTTCAAAAGATTTTGAAAACAAATCTGTCTTTCCGGAAAAATATGAAAGAAAAATTCCAAAAACATCCAATGTTCGAAAAATCCAATCCAAAAACATCAAAAACTAATATGTTCCTAAAAAAAAAATTCAGGAGATATCAAAGAATTTGCAAGTAGAAAAAAAGGGGAGGGGTGGGGACGTTCAAAATGTCTGTGCTTAGAAATATTCACATCACAATTCTGTCTTAGGCCGGGATTACAGTATAAAAGTTTTATAAAAGTTAGTTTATAAAACTTGAAAAATGCAACTGATAGGCCGATCAGTTAAGTTCGCTCGAATGTAACAGATGTGTTTATTGATTACATTTTTCAAGTTTTATAGTGTAATATCAGCATTAGGCCGGGATTACACTATAAAAGTTTTGTAAAAGCTCTTTGATAAAACGTGAAAAATTCAACCAATATTATCTTATTGGTTGAATTTTTTGAATGCAAAATGTGTGTGCGTGTGTGTGCACCGGTTGCATTTTCTGGAATGCAACCGATGCGCCTATTGGTTGAATTTTTCAACTTTCATAAAAGTTCTTTTATAAAACTTTATAGTATAATCCCGGCCGGATTACACTATAAAAATTTTATAACAATTATTTAAAAAAAAGCAACTAATAAATTTATCGGTTGCATTAGAGCAAATGCAACCGATAAATTTATTAGTTGCTTTTTTCAAGTTTTATAAAATAACTTTCATAAACCTTTTATAGTGAAATCCCATCCTTAGATTAGTCACTTCTGAAATATAAAATTTCATTTTTTAAGTTTATAGACTGAATATCGTGTAAAATAAACTTGTAGGTATGGGGGGAACCACCAAAAATATTCAAGTCTTCAAACGACTTAATCCGGCCCTGAGTGAACACCGTACGTGGATAACGTTGTTTAATAAAAGTATTTTTTTTAAAGTTTAAAAAAATTAACAGATTAAAAATTTAAAAAAATAACAAATATTTAAAATAATATTTCAGATATTTTTAAATAATTTTAAAAATTTAAAAAGAAAAAAATTAAAATTTTTAAATTAAATTTGAAAGTTATTAAAGTATGTAGTCAATTAAATATTCGTAATGAACAGAACGGCTTATCATTTTTGTTCCGTCAGTGGCCCTTGTTGGCAGGTTTTATTGTATAAAATTGTAAAGTATGGACAAAAGGCAGTTAAAGTTGCTATATCTCAATCTCAGAACGAAACAAAGGGATAGACGTATGTAGGTACATTATATTAATGAGCAGGGACCATCATATGGTGTTTTATGATGGTCATTTTATCATTATGGCAAATAATTAAAAAAAAATCCGTGAAAAATCACCTTCAAAAAGTACCCAAAGATGCGGACGAATTCGCTCCGCATCCGCATCGTCTGAATAGCTCCGAATAAACCTATTGTCAAAACTTCTATGTGCGGATGCGGAGCCCGCACTTAGGTTTTGACACATGCGGACGACGTCCGGACCCGCATGAACATTTCCTAGGTGCGGAGATTTTTCGGCTCGTCTGAAAGGCGCAGTATATTCCAATTGTTAAAACTTCTTCCGGACCCGCATCCACGAGCACGCGAATTTCAACCTAAAGATGCGGGCGAAACACCCGCATCTTTAGGTTGAAATTCGTGCATAAAAACTATTTTTTCGCAATTTTTGTAATTATTTTTCTCCTTCACCCCTGATTCAGTGGCCATAGGCAGCCTAGAGGCATTCTTTGGTGGTTTAGTCTAGAGCCACATAGAATATGGGAATAAAGATGTCTTAATTCCGATCCTCACAAGTAGTGGATGGGAGAAAATGTCTTCAAATATTTTCAAAACATTTTGAAAAAAAAAATCCGTCTTTCCGGAAAAATATGAAAGAAAAATTCCAAAAACATCCAATGTTCGAAAAATCCAATCCAAAAACATCCAAAACATTCGATGTTCCTAAAAACAAAATTCAGGAGATATCAAAGAATTTGCAAGTAGAAAAAAAGGGGAGGGGTGGAGACGTTCAAAATGTCTGTGCTTAGAAATATTCACATTGCAATTCTGTCTTAGGCCAGGATTACACTATAAAAGTTTTATAAAAGTTCGTTTACAAAACTTGAAAAATGCAACCGATAGGCCGATCAGTTAAGTTCGCTCGAATGTAACAAATGTGTTTATTGGTTACATTTTTCAAGTTTTATAGTGTAATACCAGCCTTAGGCCGGGATTACACTATAAAAGTTTTGTAAAAGCTCTTTGATAAAACGTGAAAAATTCAACCAATATTATCTTATTGGTTGAATTTTTTTAATACAAAATGTGTGTGTGTGTGTGTGTGCACCGGTTGCATTTTCTTGAATGCAACCGATGCGCCTATTGGTTGAATTTTTCAACTTTCATAAAAGTTCTTTTATAAAACTTTATAGTATAATCCCGGCCGGATTGCACTATAAAAATTTTATAACAATTATTTAAAAAAAAGCAACTAATAAATTTATCGGTTGCATTAGAGCAAATGCAACCGATAAATTTATTAGTTGCTTTTTTCAAGTTTTATAAAATAACTTTCATAAACCTTTTATAGTGAAATCCCATCCTTAGATTAGTCATTTCTGAAATATAAAATTTCATTTTTTAAGTTTATAGACTGAATATCGAGTAAAATAAACTTGTAGGTATCGGGGGAACCACCAAAAATATTCAAGTGCTAGGGTCTTCAAACGTCTTAATCCGGCCCTGAGTGAACACCGTACGTGGATAACATTGTTTAATAAAAGAATTTTTTTTTTAAGTTTGAAAAAATTAAAAGATTAAAAATTTAAAAAAATAATAAATATTTAAAAAAATAACAAATATTTAAAATAATATTTCAAATATTTATAATTTTTTAAATAATTTTAAAAATTTAAAAAGAAAAAAATTAATATTTTTAAATTAAATTTAAAAGTTATTAAAGTATTTAGTCAATTAAATATTCGTAATGAACAGAACGGCTTATAATTTTGGTCCCGTCAGTGGCCGTTGTTGACAGGTTTTATTGTATAAAATTGTGAAATATGGACAAAAGGCAGTTAAAGTTTCTATATCTCAATCTCAGAAGGAAACGAAGGGATACACGTATGTAGGTACATTATATTAATGAGCAGGGACCATCATATGGTGTTTTTAAGGGTATTTATGGCAAATAATTAAAAAAATTCCGTGAAAAATCACCTTCAAAAAGTAGCCAAAGATGCGGACGAATTCGCTCCGCATCCGCATCGTCTGAATAGCTCCGAATAAACCTATTGTCAAAACTTCTATGTGCGGATGCGGAGCCCGCGCTTAGGTTTTGACACATGCGGACGACGTCCGGACCCGCATGAACATTTCCTAGGTGCGGAGATTTTTCGGCTCGTCTGAAAGGCGCAGTATATTCCAATTGTTAAAACTTCTTCCGGACCCGCATCCGCGTCCGCTCCGTGTGAAAGGGGCCTAGAAGCGATAACACACGTTCCAAATTCAAGCCTGGTAAGTTTAGGATCCTGATCCATGAAGCTGCAGTTTACTATGGATACTAAAAAAAGAAATAACTTATAAAACTCGGAATTCATGACCTACAGAAACTCCGTTACACAATCTTACTGTACCAGATGAATGAAAGCTGAATATTGATCGACAATCATGCAACGAATATACCTCTAATACCTCCTCCAACCAACTACACACTAGAGATATCTACAACTCAATCAGCAATACCATATTTATTATCCCTAGTGTGGTATTTCTCCAACGCATTTCTATTCTAATAATAATTAGTGACCACATTTCACTAGAAGGAAAACCGGACGTGTGACCAATTCTCACCAAACATCGCTAATATCACAAATAAGTCTCATTTACGACAACCGGTACGATCCCATTACATTCTATGGGGAATGGGCCTTTAGCAGCGGGACGTCTAGTCCGGGGCCGGAACTGGGGGGGGGGGGACAAAGAGAGCAAATATGTTGGCAGAAAATTTTAGGAAAGAACAAAAATAGAATTTTGCAGTGTTTGGAGCGGCAAATGTCATCGCCCCCCCCCCACAGAAATATCCTAGTTAGTGCCCTGGTCTCTCTAGTCACCCAGGTATTCATCAATAGGACAGACACTGATGAACGAAGTATGGCCCGTGAGCCAGGTGCGGACCACCAAGGGGTTTCATCCGGCCCGCCAAAGGTGTTCCGGTAGAAAATAATAAGCACACACAACACAATGTATACCTTGGCTGATCATATTTCCCTCATAAAAAAATACGAAAAATTAAAAAATCGGAATCCATAAGTGATATACTTATCATCAACAAATTATCAAAAAAATCGTCAAGCGAAAGTAAAGTTGTTAATTATAGCTTAAAAAATTAAAATACAAGCAAAGTTGCCACAAATACTGTGGGCTAAAAACTTCAATTTTCTTCTTCTTTCTGCTGCATGTATGAGGTTCTGAAAGCTTTTGCAGCAATTTTAAAATGCATTTTCCATCAAACTTATTCCATCGCACGTCCCTTTCCACCACATGACAGCACCAATGTTTTCTGCAGAGAGTTCCTATTATATTCGTCTTTCCAAAAAGTATCATTGTTCTGATTACTTGGGTAATTTTAAAAGAACTCCCTCTCGAGGCATACCTTCCGCAGTTGCCAAATGGTGAATAAATTCTGATCCCCGCTCATCTTTGCTTAACCCTTTATCTAGTGATGGTACTTTGAAGTACCTGGTTAGCTAATTTGTTATGTACGAACATGCCAAGGATCCAGGGTTTTTCTCATCATTCGCCTTTATCGTCGCTTTTTTCTTTACTCCATTCAATTTCAAGCTATTGTGAAATAATTAGTCTGAATAGCCATTTTGAACATTTAAAGTTCACCAATGGCGGGAAAAGTAGGGAGATTCTACAAGACGCAATGAGTGAAAATTTATAATTCACCAAACAAAACGTATATGTTTATATGACTATATTATTATGATAATTACAACTAAGTCATGAAAAAGAAGTCTTAATTGCTAAAGTTCAAGTGAGCCTCATTGCAAATAAGAGAGAAAACAGGAAATTCTATAAAAAAAAAAGTACCCTTACGCCCGCTAACGGCTCGAAATAGAGCCAGTCACGGGCTTTAAACATCTGATTCTGGTCTATAAAAAAGTTGGGAAGTTAAAAATTACGGAAATGTCCCGTAAAATACAGATCATGCGGTCACTCAATACGTACAAGTTTCTGGCCCCTGGACTGAAAAGTCTGCGCACTCCTGGGAAAGGTCATAAACATAAAATACACACTTCATTATTCAATATAATCCGCCCATAATAAAAGCATGGGCGGAGATACGGGGGGGGGGGCATTGCCCCGCCAGCGTCAAAGGTGGAGTTGACTGATCTAATGCATATATGTATATACGAATTGGCATCATCATCTTGCCCCCCCCCCCCCAGACTTCCAAGTCTATCTCCACCTATGAATAAAAGGTGGCAAATATTTCATGAATGTGTCAAGCTGAATTTTTCGAGACTATCTTAGAAAAAATGCCGTAAAAAATCGAAGTTCCTTCCAGGCCCGTCATTTCAACTTTTTCCGGAGGGAGGCAAACATATACTCAATATGTTTATATATATACAGGGTGCATAGCAAAAAGAGGGTATGGCATTTTACTAGCGAATCGTTGATCCTAGAGGTATACGTCCAATTAGAAACTGTTTCCAAATAACGTGTAGTACCCAGATAGGTCATTCATGTTCAAAGGGTTATCTTATAAATGTGAAAGTATGTATCTATGCATGGCCCCCACAAGGACGGAGCTGACAGGGCTCCCCGGGACAATTCTCATAACTTTTTGCTTTTTCACGCTATACATGAACTATAGAAGGGCCCGTGAGAAGTGTGACCAGGGGGCCAGCCAGCAAATGTGGGGGCCATGTATCTATGTTCTATATACAAATCTACAATTTTAGACCGATCGTCGCCAATTTTTGCATATGTACCAAACAGGGGACCGGGATTTTGAACCATAGACTACTTTAAAAGAAGTTCGTCAGAGCTGGGCAAATGCCCGAAACGGGCGAAAAACCGTCGGGCAACAATGGTTCCTGGACCCCCAACAATCACTTTCGGAATGTTTACTTTGGTTACCGTGGTTCTCCCTAACAATGCGTTTCAGACATGTGTATGCCTTTACAATGGTTGCAATTTTGTCACTTCTTTAATGCTACCAGTATTATGTATAATTGTCTATTATAATGGTTTGTCACTTTTTCAATCCTCTCAGTAATTGAAGGAAACCCGGGCATGCCGGGTATTATGGCTAGTAGTTATTTAAAAAAAATTATACAGTCCCCGTGTGTCCCAAAACCCAATTAGAAAGTTGTTGCCCTGTCTCTCCTGATGCCAACAAAAAATTGTTTTCAAGTGCAATGCGAATTCGAAAAATGGAGGAAATTTTGGGGGGGGGGGGGGGGGGAAACAACGTTAAATGAGGATAAAACGGTTTTTCCGCATTTAGAGAGCTGTTTCTTTCTCAAATTTCCTCTGTTTTTCGAATATCTCAGTGGATATTGCACTTAGAAACTTTTTTTTGCATCAGGAGAGACAGGGCAACAACTCTCTAAGTGGGTTTTGGAGCACACGGGGTCTGTATATGAAAAGTTAATTTCCTTTTTACTATACAACCCCTTGCAACATGAATTACATATCTGGGCACTACACATTATTTGGAACCATATTCTAATTGGAAGTATACCTCTAGGATAAAAAAGTTCCAGTAAAATGCCATACTCCCGGTTTGCTATGCACCCTGTAGCCTATACATTATATATAGAGTACGGATTGTCCGCAGTTTCTACGGACGGCCGCAATGAACAACGGAGCTACGGGAGACCCTCTCAATACTACGGAAATCGGTTTAAATAATCGGGTCTTGAGTTTTCTTGTGGCGTTTTACTTATTTTTATAAAATTGCATCGATCTTCATCGTAACGATGAACTCTTATACGCATGTAAGAGAGTTTGAGAGGAGACAAACTCGGAGGTGATCTGTTTTGTCTACATGTCCACGTCTAAACCCAACTCTACTCGATGCCCAAACGTGAAAAAAAAACCTGTTTTCTGTCAAAGCCGCTCCACGCTGTGGGCTAAAAACAGGTTTTTGAATTGTTCAGCACGGAAGATCTAGCCCGGCTTCATTTGCATAGTGCATGGTCGAGCTCGCGGAACTTGTGTCCGAAAGAATGTTTCGTCGTAGGGTGACGGCAGAGCTCTGATTCGAAGTACGGGGAAAACGGGGATTTGGGGGGGGGGGGGGGTCTAGGGTTGCTAGATGTCCGTATATACGGCCCACAAGGGCGTATGCAGATTCATATTGCATTGGATATTCACGAATTATTAAGGAACTCGGCGATCTTGGAACATTGCTTCGGGAGGTGGGGCGGTTCATGTGGCCTGAGCCCTGTAGGTTCCAGCGCCACTAAAATGATGTATTTAATAAACTTTGGATTAAAATTTTAAAAATAAGCAAATTTTTGAGTGATTATTTTTTATTGTACTATGATCATGCTGTCCTAGCGGGGTACCCCCCTATGACAAAGCTGAACATTCATCACTACTGACGAGCTTTAAGCCAATGTTGGCATGTCTGTATAACAAAGAACCGCTTCGTGGTATTGGATAACCACACATCATGGGCTCCCACTCAAAAAATTGGAGAAAACAGAACTAAAAAGTAGGATGGGGTTGGGTACCTTCCTAAGACAACATAATCGTAGCATAACAGAAAAAAATCCTTTAAAAAAAAAAAATTCATTTTTTTCATAGCACTATTTCAGTATCCTATGAGATTGACTCAAGCAAAATTACAGAAATGACTTGGTTAAAAAAACAATTTTTGGCCAAAATAGGGTACTAGCAACCACAGATAATTCTTTTCCGTCCTCCTCACAATATATATTACATTCTTTTTCGGAGTCTTCAACAGTCCAGTCTGTCAACTCTCTTCGAAAATGCACAGCATATTATGAAGACGTAAGATTTTTAAGAATGACGCTCCTTCGAGACCACTTTCAAAACGTGTAAATTACAAGCTCTGACGTTTATTTACATCAGAGGTCACGGTGAACCACATGGTTTTACTGCGTTGCCATCCCTTTTTTAAAGGGATTTGTTTACATTTTACTATTCAATACCAGTGTAATCGTTTTTTAAAAAATGAAACACTTTTATTCCTAGCCTCTTTGCTGAGTATTGTATACATTGTTTATGCCTCTGCATGCCCTAAAAATACAGAAGACAATGGAATACTATTGGGTAGCATCAGAATCACCAAACCTAGAGCAGACCTATGTATCCAACTGCTTTGTAATACAAACTGTCGTTTCACCTATACGCAAAATGTGCATCACTATTTTGAATGATGAATGCTAGTTAATGTCCAAGACCATGAAAAGTAAATACAAAATTTTTTTTTCCATCCAGACAGAAGTTTTTAATGACTACTCTACTTGTTGAACTCTCAAATTAACCAAAAGAAAAAATTAATAAACTAAATGGTCCACTACAATCCCCAAATAACCTTGAAAACGATAATTTCTGCTTTGACAGAATCATTAATTGTAATCTACAACATTTGTACTATTTGGCAATACATCGATGATTCCCTGCTTAATTAAAACGAATTACACGAATTTTGTAGATAGGATTTGGTAAAAAAGTAGGGCAAAAAGTAGGACGAGTGGGAGCCCTGAGGACAGCTCACCACGGTACCCCTGGTGCTCCAAGGAGCCGCGACGCACACTCTGAGAACCACCGTTCTTCAGTAATAGTTCTCAGAGTGTTTCACGAGTTTTACAGCCGAGCATAATGTGTTTTCTCGGTAGTTAGAGCAGCTATTTCCAGAGGTGGTGCCCTGAGATGTGTCGGGAACACGAGATGTTTCCAAAATAAGACCATAAATAGATACAGGCTGCCTGAACGTGATGGGGATGGAACGAATCGCTGAGGTGTGGGGGGGGGGGGGGGCAAATGTCAAACTCCCCGTATCTGCCAAAGCATAAGACTATATTGAATGTAATCAGGAGTCGAAATGAAAACAACATTGAGGAGGGCGGCCGAAAGCTGCCAGGATCCCCCGTATATACGGGACTGGAACCTGCATATAGGAGGGGAGGATTGCGTTGCATTGTTTTCCATTAATTATTGGGGCCTAAGCCCCCTAACAAAATTAATCGAGTGGGCTTAAATAGTCTTGTCCCCCCCGTTCCGGCGTCTATGAATGCCAGTACGGGATAGGGGCAGCCTTCTTGCGATCAGCGTGCCACCAAAACAAAACAACTAATATGGGAAGGGGTGTCGCGAAAATTCTCATATTCACAATTCCCACCACTTATCGACGTTACATCAGAGGGGAGTGGTTTTAACCGAGCTTGACAGTACATGGCGCGGCGGCCGAGACAGTTTTTTTTGGAAACCAGAACGATACACAATACGTACCACCGTGAACGGCAATATGAAAGAATTGAGAAATAATAGGGAGGAAAAATAGAGGAATAAGAAAATAAAAGCAGTTGCCCTGGCAGTTCTCACGCCAACGAAGCGAGAAGAGGCTATGAGGTCACGGTTAAAAGAAAAATCAAATGTATAATAGGAAAAAAGAAATAAAAATCAAATTTTTCTTTTTCCATATAACCTCTTCAAATAGCTTCACCCGAAGACGATCATCCCACTAGATCAGCAACCATTTTACCACGACGAACACTAGACGACATTGTTCTCGAGAAATCTTTTCTTTTTTCGTAAAAAGAAAAGCCAAGGCGCGGCCTTTTACTCACACACATGCACAATTACTCTTTTTTTTTGGAAACAAAAGGATTTAGGCAAGAGAATTTTTTTTCTTCCACGAAGTTAATAATGTCTAGGGTTCACTTTTTCTCTTTTTTTTTTCTGGGTAAAACATATATGAATTCCAATGTCGAACTATTTACAGGGAAGAGAAAATATTCTCCGAAACACGTCCCACTTGTTTTGCGGGGATAAACCAAACAAAAGCAGATGATTAAACTCTCTGGCTTTTCAGGAAGAGAGCGAGCCAGTGCAATAAACTTTACTGAATCACCCTTTTTACAGAGTCGCAAATCTCCAGAGATAGAGAGAAGGCAATACAGAACAGTGCTATCAGCAACGAATCACGCTGCTCGTAATCTTCATTATAATGAGGAGATTGATTCATGTAACAATAGTTTTCCTTTTACTCAACACAAAGGAATTTTTATCATTATTACTATTATTGCATTTGAAGTATCACCAGGACGCTAACGGACAATGTATATTTCTAATTCCGTGAAACTGGTTGGTACTAGTAAGCTTTCATGCTTGATATATCGACTGATTCTCTATCTCTTGAAATGAGTTTCGGTTCCGAAAAGACTACGCATGTCAGAGCTGAAGGAGCGCAGGTTCTACTACGTGAGTTATTGCACTGTTTCCAGAAAAATCTACTTGATCATTTGACATTCTGACCAAGTCACCCTGATAACTCCTGAATAAAGGAATATGATTGAAAAAAACTTTAACATTCCAATTTTTTCCCCAAGTTTCAGTTCTTTTTTCCTTCACAGAATTTTTCCCTGACCTTTATCGAATATTTCATATTTCCCTGACTTTTGCTAAACATTTGACATTTTCCTTGCCTTGAAGGTCTGCCTGCTCTCAGCGGAGAGACTTTTTCAAAGCTAGAGAACCCTGCACGTACAGCTCTGGAAACACGCGAACGGATTCTGAGAACGTTGGGGAGCCACAACCAAAAATCTCTTTTCAAGGTTGTTAATTTTGTAGAATTTCACTTTCGAAAAATGCCAATAATGGTAAATTTCGTTATTTTAGAACACGAGTGCACAAACGTATTGGCTTGAGGTCCATATTTTCCTCTGGATTACTTTTGCACGCCATATAATTGCTAAATTACTTCTCCAGGGGCCCTAAAAATGAATGAAAATCTCTAGAATGTTACTGCTTTATTTGCTGCAGAGATCTTTACAGATGTCGATCAATATCCGTAGTTTACCCTCTATATTACCTTCAACTTCACACTTTTCAAATAATTTTATAGGTGGGCTGGTCGAGTGAAATTCTCAAACGGAGTTAGATTGGACAGTGGGTTGGAATTTGTGTACCTATGTTTTTGGATGAGATTTCAAAAAATGCATTGCAGTAAGACATTAAAATATGTTTTTCGGTTTTTCCCAGAGGACAAACCAACAAAAACAACCATTTTCTTTATACCGATAGTTCTAACAAGGAAACGCTCCCAAGCTAAACTCATAGAATTCGACGAAAATTTTACAGGCGTTAGTAGATGACTCAAAATATGTACTGTGAAAAAAGTAGCCGCGGAATTGCATTAGGAAAGGAGTAAATTAATGTTGAAAATTGGGTCTGGGATGACAAACACGTACACAGTTAGCATCAATTGGCGACTTTGCATTCTTGAAAATTAACGAACAAAATCTAATGCGTTTATACTATAAAAACGTGCTGTATTTAGAGGCGTTAATATTTGAAAAATAGCTTCTTAAAAGTATCACTCGAAAAGCAGAATATGCAGATTAGATGCATCAGTACTATCTTGCATAGTTTACAACATAAAAGCACCTATAGTTTACAATCAGTACAACAATGAAATATTGTCAGCTTGAGACATTTTCTGCCGAACTTGGGTTCCAAATTGTACTTTAGGTTAGAATATACAATAAATAAAGGCGACAGGCAGCATTCCACCTTTGCTGATTGTTGACATTAGAGATGTAAAATTCTTGAGAATATTTTCATCGAGGAGACTATTCTTATAAGTTCTTGATGAGAATATTCTCCTGTTATTTACATATAATATCCTTGAGAATATTCTCTGTGGAAGGACTACTTTCATAAATTACTGGGGAATATTCTTATAAAAAATAATAATTATTTTGAATTTATTAATAATAGTCCTTCCAGAGAATATTCTTCAGTTACTGAAATCTTTCCAGCGAGTATTATCAAGAATACCTATATGTAATAACATGTATTACAATAAATAATCTTGATAAATAACTTAATATTATTTTTGATAAGAATATTCTCCAGTAATTTATAATATTAGTCCCTTGAGAGAATATTCTCTGTCCCCGTCTCTCTTCTCATCAAGAAGATGGGTATATTGAAGTTTGTAGACCACAATATTAAAGTTTGAAAGCAAGAAAATTAAACCAATAGGGCTGAATTGCACAACTTTTAAAGGAATGTGAGTGATACAGAATTTAAGTGTATGTGCATTGAAAAAACAACAGTTCTGTATCTTAGAATGAAGGTGATTGTAAAAGAATAGCTTCCTTTATCAATCAACTTTGATTTAATTTCTTTTGTTGTGAATTTATTTCTGAAAATTTATCTAATTTTAAAATAATTTTTTAAGGTTTTAACCTAAATGTTTCTAAAATCTTTATAACCAAACTTTTAAAACCTCTTATCATGACCTGGAGAATATTCTGAGAATATTCTCGAACTAAAAGTTGTCATGGGGGGGGGGGGGAATTATACCAAAAATTGTTTTGTTGTAAATGTTTCAGGTAACGAAAACTGATTTATATTTCACAATGTAAACAAAATTAGTAAAAAAAATTAAATTTTTTAAAAGAAAAATGAATATTCTCGATTATTCTTCAATTTTCACATCCAGGAGAATATTCTGAGAATATTCACCTGGATGTGAGGAGAATATTCTCGTCACATCTCTAGTTGGCATTACAGTATATGAATGGGTCAAAACATGGATAGATTGTGCAGCACTTTCAATCTATTTTAAACCCAAAAAATCAAACGTTCTTCCTGAATGAATCTCTTTATTAAAACCTGATTGATCAGTATTAAACATCTGGTTATCATTTGCCTTCAACTGCAAATTCTTAAAAAAAATCCATTATTTACATATGCTTTTGAAGCATTTACAATATGATCCTCTTCATAAATCTGCTCTTGGGCAATCATTTTAGTAATTTTTCTGCTAACAATTCTACGTTTCTGTTTAAAATTACAGAGCTATTTTCCGGAAGCTTTGAATGGCATTAATGTGTTGACTTGATTTTCCCACAAATACATTTGAGACAAACTTTAAACAAATCTATACTTGCTTTGAACAGATTTTAGTGTGCGACGTTTAATTTTTTTACTGCCACGCCAGTATTCACCGGATGCTCTTTTAGTTTAAAATGGGGTACTCTGAACTTCCTCATTTAACTCTTCATCTACATACATTTCATCATTTTCATCTATAATGTCAAAATCAGAATTCTCAAATTAACTTTCGTCAACCGCTGAGTCGAAATCCAGAGAGTCTTCTACTTCATCACTAAGCATTTTGCAAATATAGATTCAGGTTCTTTCAAAACTTCCATTATATTTTTTAAAATTTATTTCGGTTTCTGTAAAATCTGTCAGCTCTATTTCTTGAACAGAGAATTCGTGGTACAGCATCCACACCATGTTGAACACATCAATATGTGGTGGCGTTTTCTATTTGAAAGCCACAGCTGGTTTAAAAAAATGGATTCAAAAACATTGAGGTATGCACCAATGCAATTTCATGCGATACACTTTTCAGCATTAAACAAAACAACGAAAACTTATTGCAACTCGATAATTTGTTTCATTTATGTAAAATAAAAGTATAGGAAATGAACAATTAGACTAAAAATACATATTCAAACTCAATTTTAACCACTTTTGAATGCAAATACTCAAAAATAACTTTATAACAGATTTAAGCTCATTTGGAGGAAACACAGACAGTTCATTTAAGAATCTGCCACTTCTCTGAATCCTCGCCAAGCAGTGTTGCATTTGGCATTAAAAATGCTAATTTATATTTATTTTCTATAGCTTTTTTGTTGCAATTCCGCAGCTACTTTTTTCAGAGTACATATTTTGAGCCATCTACTAACACCTGTAAAATTTTCGTCTAATTCTATGAGTTTAGAGAGATAGATGGCTTTTTCTCAGCTCAAGATATCAAGGAAATATTTTATTTATCTTGGGCTGAGAAAAAGCCATCTATCTCTCTAAACCGTCCCACCTGGGGGGCCAATTCCTGAAGTTAAGAGAGGCTACTAATGTCTCTACTTCAGTGCCTCACGCCACAGTGCGTGAAATAAGGAAGGCAGGGTCGTGTCTCCAGTGGTGTAGATGGCAGCATGCTTGCCCGGTATGCAAGAGGGCCTATGGAGAGTCCCGGCGGAGACCAGATGACTTTTCTTTACGAGTTTACATCAGCATAATATCCAGAAATAAAACATTTCCTCTACGAGTTTAGCTTGGGAGAGTTCCCTTGTAAGAAACCAAATATTATTAGTAACACACACACCAAAGGGTCTGTTAATGTGAGCATGACCAGTCTAGAAAATTGTTCATATAACATTTGCTCAAAGAGTATGCTTAAATCATCTTATAGATTTCAAGACGTTTTCAATGCAAAGGTGGGCAGAAATAAGCTAATTAAGATGTTTTCAGGGATAAAATAAGCAAGTTACCACAGATTTTTAACATCTGTGACAAGAAAAAGAAAGATATTGAAAATTCTAATCCAAAAAAAATTATTAATGTATTTATAATGAATAGAAATAATGAAGCTAAGCAAGCAGTCACCCAAATTTCTTCTGTAACTCAAAAAGACACTTTCTACAAAAATGTGTGAGATTTCACTTGCATGAGATGCAGATGAATAGACAATCATACGAGGCGGATTTATGATTTTGCTGCTTTTCTTCCTTTCAGTTTGATTTTCATGACCAGCGATTCTCCTGATTTGCTCCCCAGGGATATAGCCCTCAACCCCCAATATGCCTCTGGCAATAATGATGAATAAAAAATTGAAATTGATTCTGGCAAGCTAAAGTAGTGGAACCTTTTTCTCATTAAAAAGCAACAAATTTCCCATTCGGTGTGTCTTCATATTTGCATTTTGTGAAACATATATATCACATAGGCTAATACAGAATTAATCAGAAATAAACTGGCTCTTTTCAAGTATGTTAAATAGAATATAAATTTTAATTAAATTGACTAGTTGCATCAACAACAAAGGGGCAACTTAAATCAATCTAACGCTTCTCACCATGATAACCTTTTTTTCACACCTATGTACACAAAAATATCTCACTGTTACGAGTGAAAAAAAATATATATACAGGGTGCATATCTAACTCCTCCCATTGCAAGTATCTGGCCAACTGTTGAACCTAGAGGTATGCTCACAATTAGAAAAATTATCTGAAGATCGAGTAGAGCTCAGATATGTTATTCACAATGCAAGGGATTGCATAGTTATTAAAATATCTTTAAAAATTTCCTATCTATTATATAAACCTACAGATACAGTGATGCTTACAAAAAATATTAAAATCAGATATAACAAACTTTACCAATGTCTTCACCTGAAATTTTTACTTTTCCCAACTACATAGCATCAATATTCTGACCTGAACACTCACTGAATAGCAAGTACCACTCGTGATTTAGCGATGATCAATATGTACTGTTGGGATTTAACGATATAATATTAATTTGGAAGTCATAATCATATTCAGTCTTGTCTTTTTTGAGTGAAGATTTCTTGAAATTGGTTACATTATACAACTAAGCACATAGCCGCCATTGTGTTGATTGGTATATTTCGAGTCTGTATCTTTTTTATTTACATGATAGCTTAGTGAAAATTCTTTGCACAAGTTGTTGTTCAGGTTTCCAAGAATTGTGTGCGTTATGTGTATCGTTGAATCTGAGTTAGCACGAATGGCGTTGATTACGAAAAATCATTAAAATTGTCATCAAATTGTGTACGGTACAGCTATTTTCTATCCATACTGTACTTATACCTTTGCATTACTCTACAATGTCTTTTATTATATTCATCTTCCTCCTCTTTTCTGTTGCCTTTCAAACAAAGCCCATTTAAACTATGAGCCACTCCCATGACAATGAATTCTTAAAAAGCACAACCTAAATTATTTTTATGGTGGGACTTGTGAATGAAATCTGATGAACTGCTAATGGTAAATTGAATTGTGTCTTTGGCAACAGTCATGCAACCCGCCCCCTTATACTGAAGTCAGCTCCCAGGTCAGGATCTTTCACAACCCTCCGTGAAAAATCATAAGAATCAGCCCGGGCCATGCCAGTAGTATTGGTTGTCCTTTTAGAAGTGTGAGTGCTGGTCTCAAGTACTTTTGGAAAAAATTGCACGGATTGATACTTTTGTTTTTGGAAACTCATTCGATGTAAGACCATCCTAATGTGGAGTGGGGGGGGGCCTCACCTGTGGGCCTCTTGATGTATGAAGAGCCTTATGTGGCCTTGCATGGCAATTAGTATAAATTGTGTCCAATTCGTAGTGATGTTAAGAGTATTACTGGGATAGAGGGGCCCCCCCCCCATGCTAAAACATGGCTTCGTTCGGAATTGAACCCTCTTTGCGGGTGAATTAATGCACTTCGTTATAGGGGGAAGTAGGGTGACAACTCTGGCAGAATTTTTTTCCCTTAAAAACTCACCCACGTATAAGCTGACCCTCTCAATTTTTAAAAGATTTTCTGAACAGAAACGCTCGGCTTATACTTGAGTACATGCAATAATTAGAATTGCACTTTTATTTTTTGGAAATTATCATTATACCACCCGCTTTTTGTGGGAGGGGTTCAAATCCAATCTTCCCATAGATATTATGGAGATGGTGGCAGATATTCGAAATGCTCAGGACCTTATACAAGTTCACACACCAATGGACTTTACTACAGTGGTACCCCTGCTAAGAAACGACTCTGCTTACAAATTTTTCGGCCAATAAAGATTTTTTTTCACCATTTTCCTGCCTCAGCTAACAAATACAGATTTAGCTAGCAAACACTTTAATTGATATAGATGCATGCACTAAAATAAAACAGCTGCTTCGTGAGCTCAAGTTTCGTACTAATCGGAATGAATAACTGTTACAAGATAACCTGTTTCCCCTTCAAAAAGATTTTTGAGCCATTTCATATAAAATGAATATTTCAGCAGAGAGAAAAAAGCATTAAAAAAATTCTTTTTAAAGCCTTAGACTTGAATGGTTTCAGTGGATAATGGTAAGACTCTAAAACCCAAACTGAATAGTCTATACTAAAGGTATGGAAGGGTAGGTAAACTTTGTCTAATAATACTCCGAGAAATCACCAACGAAGAGGCAAATGCAAGGAAAATACAAGACTCTGAATGCATTTCGACACACTAAAGGTGTCGTTTTCAGAGGATAAAAAATATCACATCACACTGACCTAGGATCTGACAAGTCAGGCCCTTTCTCTTTTCCTCCGTGAACCCAACTTCTTTATTGCTTTTCCAAGAATACAACACAGTATGTATGCATTATACAGTAATTTAAGTTTGAAAGGAACTAGGCAGCCTTATAATTGGTAACTGGTGTAATAAAATATTGTAAGACTACCTTGAATGGATGCAGTCCATTTAAACATTCGGGGATCTCTACAGGCATATGCCAGAGAAATAAGTTGACTATATCATCGCATAGCACACAACCTCACACACTTTTTTTATTCACTATAGCTCCCAAACCTGACTACATAGTAAGCATAGTGTAGAATCAAAAGATCAATCGGTTACTTCTTTCTGTAAATTCTCCCTCATTCGATCTTGAAGCCGCTTGTATCAACCTCCAGCCACTTTTTGTCTTATTTCAAGGTGCTTTTTTGAGGGTTTTATAAAACGTATCTTCAAGTTTAAGGCAATAGTTGGAACGAATTAAACAATTTTACATGGAAACCTACTGGAAATCACATTTCTGTTTCTACAACCAAATGTGATTCCGGAACACATTTTCGTTACCTAAGGTAACATTGTGTTACATTTCAGTGTAATGGTGATTGAAGCATATTTTATTAGATTGGAAATGCGGAACAAAATATTTGGTCCCTTCAAGTTTGTTTTTGCGGGAAGTTTGACTTTGTAGTAAAAACTAAATAGGTTTTCGCAAATTCATACGTTTTTAATCGGTTTAGCTTTCAATGGCCATATATATAACTTCCTATATGATCACGATTACCACATAGCCTAATTAACTTCTACACATACCATTCTTTTTTGCAATAATAATTGGTGTGTTACCAATCCATGATGTGATACAACTACAATAATTGTTATATGAGTAAAATATACTTTGTATTATTGAATGCATGGATGTACACAAATAATGAGAAATCGGGAGAAACTTTAAAACAGAGAAATGGTAGGTGATTGGATGTGCACATCGGGCTTTTCTCTGATCTGACAAATAGTGACATGATTACTACATGGGGCGGTGGGAGAGGTCAATATTGCCGACATGTTCTCACCTGCCTGCATCCATGACCCGTCGTCACCGCTGACTTCAAAGCATCGCCACCATTTAATAGATATCTGATTGATCAGTTCATCACCATTTCTAGTCTTTCCACGATTTCATGTCATAGCGCACGCAAAATCGAAATTCGCTTTCGCATCCACAAGCGCATGAGCGTGCGGCCGCGATGAATTCATCCGGATTACGTCTGTCTGTCCGTCCGTCCGTCCAGCGGCGAGTGCCTATAAAATCCTAGACGGTAGAAACCGGATGGAGGAAACTGTGGTGATTTGATTGGATGCTTGCAAATGACGTCATACATGGAGAGTGTGGCAACTGTCAAACGTGGGGTGACCATATTTTTTCGAGAGAAATACGGGTAATTGGTATTCAAAATACGGGACATCGCCAATTATCGCCAAAAATGACATACCAAAAACCGAACAAAATTGCCAAATATTGTTGAAATAACGGAAAAATCCCATTAATGGGAAATGCAGCATTACTGCTAATTCCAGTGGGTTAAAATGAATTCCACGAAAAAAAAAAGTTCAACAAGACAAATGTGCGAGATTGATATTCTCATTTATAGTTGTAATTATCATATTATAATTTATAAGTTGAAAAATAATATTCATCTTTGACTTCAATAAAGAAAAAAAATTCAAGTAGGCTTCGTGCAAAATCACTGAGCTATAAGTAAAGTTTACTTACAGCTCAGTATGCAAAATACGGGTAAAACCGAGACACTTTTGTCAAAAAGTTGGAACAGCCAAAAAAAACAGAAAATACCGCGTCTGTCCCGGGCAATACCGGACGTATGGTCATTGTAGGCAAGTGCATGTCGACATAACAGCAATGGTAAGTTTTGAGAAATATCCTTGAACGAAATCAGTCTTTGTTTGAAAAACTGAGGATTTTTTGTGTTCATCAAACTGAAGAATAATCTGTAAAAACAAAAAAATGTAGTGCATCATTGAGAAAAAAAAAGTACATATCTGATGACCATATTTAACCCAGAAAATTTGCTAACAAATAAGGGTCATTTTCGCCAAAATTTTTTCGGCAAAGTTGGCATTCATTGGATCGTTGAATTAAATAAATATTCTCAATGGATGGGGAAATAAAGAGCTATCATAAATCACAGTGAATCAAAATGTATTTCACGAGAAGACGTTGCACATGGGAAACATGCAGGACTGTTGACAGACCAGGAGACCCGTACTTTCTTGGACAAAATTATTATTTTTTTTCATAATTTTCAGTTAACTCATTGTCTTAATGAAAATGCTCCCGTTGAGTGTGCTAAGAAAGCATGCTTTGAAAGTTTTTAATCGAAAATTCGTTATTTAAAGTGATTTGTAAAACAATAAAAAAGATCAGTTTTTCACAAATATGGTCACGTTAAGAAAATGTAAAACGTTGGGGAATCATTGATGAAAAAACAAACAGTATGACTGAGGTGACAATATTTCCTCGAGAGAAAGACGGGAAATTGAGATTCCAGATACGGGAAACTACGGGACATCACCAATCATCGCCAAAAATGACGCCAAATCCGAACAAAGTTGCCAAATATTGTTGAAATTACGGAAAAATCACAAGCATTACTGCAAATCGCAGTGGATTAAAATGAATTCCACGAAAAACAAAACGTTCTCCAAGACAAATGTGGGAGATTGATATTCTCATTTATAGTCGTAATCATCACAATATAATTTATCAGTTGAAAAATAATTTCAATCTTTGACTTCAATAAAGAATAAAAATTCAAGTAGGCTTCGTGCACAATACGGGAAAAACCAGGACACTTTTGCTAAAAAGTCGGGACGACAGCCAAAAAAACAGAAAATACCGGGACTGTCCCGGGAAGTATGGGATGTATGGTCACCTTAATTATGACCATCTTTTTCTTCGACTAGAGTAAAATTACAAATAAGAATCATTGAAGAAAATGGTCATTTTTGGTATAAAAGAGGTTACGATTATAAAGGAAACGAGAAAGAAATACAGGTTCGTCCCGTTGAATTACAAATCATATGGTCACTGTTGGTATTTTCTTTTATTTTCATCGTTCAACCTTGACTGACCGCAGTTGTACAATCAAACCGTTAACCGTATGCGTCGTTTGTTTACAAACAAACAAAAGTGGTATGCCTTGATGTTATTATTATCAAGGTATTTCACCTAAAGAAAAATGACAACAAAAGTGATCTCTCGATCTGTAAAATTTAGAGATGCTTTTGTTAAGAACATTGGGAATCAAAAGCTCACATCATGGTTTCCCGGGCATATGTACAAAGGTAACTATCACTATTAACAACTATTATTATCAATCATCATCTACTGTCATTATCAACTCCTATCATTATTGCAAACTTGATGCAGCTTTTCATTCAATGAAAAATTATCTCCGTGTTCGTGGGTTGGTTGGTCGAACTAATGTTATAATTGGGATCTCTAATATTTTGTTCAATAATCTTAAAAATATATAATCCACTCCGCTTATACAGGCTCGTTTTCTGTGGCTCCCAGCTTCGAGGCGCGAGTGTGAGCCGATCTCTCGGTCCCACAGAGAGCAACAGGCCTACAACGATACAATTATTCAATCAGTACACAAACTCAATCATTATACTTCACTCATACTTTAGAAAAATTGACGGCAGATGGCAGCACCACACATAGCAAGCATTGCACTGGAGCCGACTTCACGTTCGGTTCACAGCACAAACACATGCATGCACAGCTTTCGGCATGGCCCAAGTCTTCGACCACCTGCTAAAATTTCTTCATTGAGACAGTGGCGGGCCATGATCTCGGTAGGAGGCTCATACAGTCAACATAACGTCAAAAATATTTTGTATTGTCAGACAAAGCAATGATTTGGTTATGAGCCATACTTTCTGTGGAAATAATGAGTAGGAAGTTGAATGATGAACACTGTATTTGAATTAAGTATTGAATAATCAAAAATAAAATAAAAATTAGGCACCAGTCAAATTTCGTAGGAGCCGAATGGGTAAAATAAAATGTCCTGTTCAGCTCAATGTCCTATGGGTTCTGCATTTATAACCCTGAAGAGAGCCACAAAGTTTGCTTCCTGAGCGCCAGTGCCAAATCTGAGTTAAAAGGACGGAAAAATAAGTGGTCAGGTTGCCAAATATATGTCTGCATGAGTAGAATTTTTTCTCAAGCCTTTCCTGACTACCCTATTGTCGATTTTGCATCCTGTCAATGGGTAATTGGTCAGTTTATTCAGTATATAATTCGCTTGATTATACTCAAACACAATTAGCTTCATCCTCAACTCAACACCAAAGATATGTGGACCACTACTTCTTCGTATGTGAACATCTAATTTCCAGTGAATCAGTACATGCTGAAATGAATTGTCTGTGTTTGTGCATGGTTCTAAGGTATTCACGATCTCAGAATTATGCGTATTTCTAGTTGGATAAGTGCTGCTATCTGTATTCTATATGAGAATATAGAAATTCAGGCAGAACGCCTGAAGTTTCGTATTTTTGTAAGTATGATGTTGAAAGTCTGGCTGCTCTCTGTGGCGAGACTTTTTCAAATGGTGAGACTTGTTTGCATATGTGCCCCACAAAGTTAACGTCTAACCACTTCTGTGCTGCCAGTAAAAGTGCAAAACTAGGGCCTTGCAATATGAGTACATCAGGATGTACCCATGACTGAACAGCAGCCTATTGAAGATACAGACCTAAATCAATATTTTCTGAGATTGCGGTCTTTTCTACCTGGGGGGTAATTCATACAGTTTTTTTTTTGTTTTTTTTTTCCTGTCAAACTATTCTCTTTTCTTGAATAGTTATATACGAAGGAAATATAAGATATCTTATAATGATATTATTACTGTTTTCATTTTAATAGGTTTGTTGCAAATGCAGAGCAAGTTGGCGACAGTGGACTGTATAGTCGAAGTACACGATGCTAGAATATCCTTTTTTATTTGTTTTTACAATCAGTTTGTGGATGATGGTTTTACCTGTCTTCTGGCTTTTACTATAAAACATTCCAAGGCAGGTCATTCAAGTCTTTTTTTCTAGGTGGCGTACGTAAAACGTACAGTGCAATACGTGTGTGTGTGTGATAAACATTTACATTATGTATACATTACATATATAGGCCTGCCAAAGGCAGAAGTTGGCAGCTTCGCAAACTGGACGGCACAGTTGATCCAGCCAATGTCAGAATTTCATGTCAATTTTGTAGTTGTCATTATATTATTTGAATATCTGAAAATACTTCTATACGTTATTTTCTTGGTATTTTCTCTTAATCAACACAAATACCTTTGAGTGGCAGGAATCCAGATTTTTACAACAAGTTTTATGCAATCAAGCCACACATTCTTGTTCTGAATAAGATGGACTTGGCTGATTTGTCTTGTCAGAAAGCGATAGAAGACCAGTTGATGAAAGCAAGAGTTCCTAATGTTTTATTCACAAACTGCAAGGAAAGTAAAGGCAGTAACGTTGAGAAGGTGAGCATCATCAAGTGATTCAATTGAAGAAAGTGAAGTGTTTGAGAATTTTGTGTTATAGAAATGAACCAAGATGTTTTATTCATTTAAACACATAATTAAGTTACATTCATTTATAATTTTTATCTGCATTAATTATTAATTATAAGGCCATAATATTGTGTGTTTTGTTTTTGTACTATGATAGATACTTCCACTGGCCATTGACCTGATGACGAATTCTGAAAAATATGGCCGCATGTTTGTGAGTATTTAAAGACATTATATAATTAGTGTGAAAATTAGGGGCAGTCTTACAGCAGTGCCACCGGTGCAATTGCACCAGGTGCTAAATGAGAAGGGGTGCCGAAACACATTATATATACATTATTAGAAAAATATTTTTTAGATACATATTTAAAAAAAAAAACTATAAAATATACAGTCAAATCCTGTTTTAATGAATACCGTTATAGCGAAAATCTCGTTTTAACGAACACTTTTCTAATTCCCCAGATATGTTTACATAGGGACAATGCAAATACCTTGAATACTTTTATAATGAAATTTCGTTGTAACAAAATGATTTCTCTGGTCTCTTGGAGTTCGTTATAACAGGATTCAACTGTACATGAAAAATTAACGAGATGAGAAAAAAAATGGAGGTTTGAGTGTATGTAATATCACTGTAATTTTTTGAAAAGGAAAGAATCGATGGGCAGTGCACCGTACAGTAAATAGAGATTTTGGTCGGATAAAAATACACACTCTCTCTCTTGAGCTCTTTTCATTTACACCTGAAAGAGATTTTGGTGGGGAGATACAATTTCATTCTTTATTTTGTTGTGCTGTAGAAAAATAAAAATAATGGAGGAATCGCATGCCCCTGGTCACCCAATTTTTCTACTACGAAAGCAAACGTTTTTTCTGTGTGGTGGGGAATTACAGGAGTCTTCTGATGTAGGAAAGATTTTGAGCCAGAGACCTTTCATGCCTCTCTTTTCCTGACTTGTAATACTTTTATTAAAAACGCATAATTGTATCGGCAATATAGTACAGTATTTCAAAAAATAATAAATAAATAAAAAATATTGAATACATGTTTTAAAAAAATGAATGAATTTTGCTGACTATTTTAAATAGGGATCCTGCACTTGGGCCTCGTTCCTACCTGTCACACAAGGAGAAACAAAAATGTGCTCGCACGAGAAAACCCATGTACTTTGACGCCCCCAATCACTGGCCTGTCTCCCAACTCACCAGACTTTCCTATTGGTTCAACCAGGGGGGCAGCTCGGTGGCACTGGGTGTGATTCTAAAAGGGCATCAAATTCGAAGTGAAAGGGTGAAAAAAATGAGGAAAAATTATTTGTGCTGCAGTGTAGGGAGCCAAGTAAGGATGCCAAGTCTGAGGTAGAAAGGGCATTAAAATGTTAGGGGAAATGCTTTCTGCCCCCTCTAGTAGGAGTGCCAAATCCGACGTAAAAGGGTAAATAAATTACAAAAAAATTATTTCTACTCGCTTTAGGAGGGGCATCATATTTGAAGTGGAAATGTAAAAAATTAGGAAAACTTATTTGTGCCAAAACTTTTAAAGTCAGAGGTAAAAGGGTGAAAAAATACAAAAATTATTTCTGCCCGCTGTAAGAGGAGCGCCAAATCCAAGGTAAAAGGGCAAAAAATATTTGACATATGTTATGACATAAAATATCACTGTTCCTTTGAATGCATCAAAACAAAGCGATTGAAACAAGTTTTTTTTTTTAATTGGGGGAGGTTAGGGAGGCCAAAAAATAGGTCCTGCTCGGGTAGAGATTTTGTCTCAAGCTGCCCCCGAGTGCAACATGTGTGTGTGTGGATTTAAAATTGTAACAAACTGAACATCTTTTTCATGGATCTTGCTCCAGATACCCGGTGAGTAATGGTAAAGCCTCCTACGAGGCTCCTATACAGTATATCTGTGAGTATCTCCTATGATGCCTTGGTAAGGTGTGGCCACAACAAGACTCTAAAAAGACATCTTTTCCCTTTCAAGAAACAAATGAGAACGTATGTTGGAAATTCAATTTGATATTTTTTTAAACAACTTTGTAAATCAGATTCCACACTCATGAGCCCCCAATTCTGTTTTTTGAAACTAAGAAAAAAGTTTTAGGCGCAAAATATCTATTGCTTTATTCCATTAGGATCGTTATCCCTAAACATGCTTCATCGCATTGTTTTCCACGTTGGTAAGGTACTACGTGGAAGAGTGATGATATGTCTCACCAAATAGATTTATTAATTAAATAGTGTTCCAAAACATTGCAATTTTTCCACTGTGTTATATATTATATGGGAATGCGAATCATTGTGTGAACTTAATCTAGCTGCCTGTAACTGTAAGGTAAGCTTATATATTACGATTTGAGGCACAGTGGAAAACATTTGGAAACATTGGATGCGAAACATATTGGAAAACATTTGGATTGGCTCCGCGAAACAAGAAAAAACGAAGTTCAGGAACTAGAGTGATTTTTATGACCATGTTTTAGGAAATGGAAAGATAACATCTGAAAGAGAGAATGCGAGATTTTCCAGGAGCAGATTGCGTGTGTGAGTGGTCTTTTGTTGCCATTAGAAGGAGGTGTAGAAAGAACAGTTGGAATACAATTAGCTGAGCAAATTCGAAATAATAGAGTCATAGATGAAACTCCTTTTTCAGAACAGTTCGCTCTGTACAAGTGGAGAAGTCGACAGTAAAAGTTTTCTTTCTTTCAAAAGTGGAGGAGGAGGTTTATAATCATCGATTTAGAACCAATACTATAGGAAGCTGGACAGAGCTATGTGTGTCGAGTCAGAAGATAGGAATGTAAAACGATTGTTATTTCCCCGTTTTCTTATGACTTTTCATGTGGGGTTGGGCCATTGATAGCTGTTTAAATCTAGGGAAGAAACAATAGTGTATATACGTATCGGGAGAGAGACTGTTGACACTTCAAACTCTTAAATGGGAGCGGGGGGGGGGGGGTGATAGCATTTTCGAGAGAATATTTTGGTGACAGCCCTGCTTTGGAGTGGTCGGTAAGCCAATGAAGGATGCAGGAAGATCGTAATCACAAATCAGTGTTGAGATTGCTTGACAAGATATTGCAACCGACTTTCAAGAAGAGCCAAAAACCTCAATATACTAAATTCGATCGAAATGAAAATCTGGTGATCCTAGTAAAAGTTTCGATTTTAATTTTTGTCATATTAGTTTTCTATAAGAATTTTAATCATCTTTAAAAAAGTCATTTTGAAGGTAAGTCATTTCTTTGTGTTTTCCTCAGTCCTCGACGTTAATCTTGAATGAGAATTAAACAAAACCTATCAAATTTTGCTGCTTATAATCCACAGATGTAAACTTCGCTAGTGTGGGGGAAAAAAAAGCACCAAAATTTATCAATGTAAAATCGCTCTCAAGGAGGATGGGGAGGGAGGTTGTTTAACACGGTTTTGTAGAGAAAATGTCAATTTTTGTACTGGCATCTACCCCATCTATAAATATTTAAAAAATATACGTTTTTAAATTAAATTTTTAACCTAATGATAACTAATGAAACCTCTCTCAGAAAAAAAAAGTTGTAGATAAGTTGCAGTGGTTTATCCACACTAAAGCCGCTTCAAAGTTAAAACTCGTCATGCAGCTTTGATCTACACTAAGAAATTCATTTCCGACGTTTTGTTTTTATTTCAACGTAATAGGGTAGGTTAATTGGGACTTCCATGGAAATATGGGAATAAACTCGTACCTCACATATCCAAAACAATGAGGAACAGGGGCTCAGCGGCAAATCCATTTCGAATAAGTGAAATTGCGGATATGTATCTATGTATATTTGAAATGAGGTTTTTTGATGCTGATGAAATATGGAGTTTATGTTACGGTAAGAGTGTTGAATCGGTGAGGTGAAGCATATCGGTAATGCATAGTCACCAGTCGACTCAGTAAGTTTGATCAATTTCGCAACATTTATCACTTTTACCCGCGATTATGCATAATCCTTTTAGACCCTGTACGCACAAACATTCGGGTTGCACCTTTTCACTTTAGATATTATTTTTTTTAACCTCAGGGATGTTCAGCCCAAACTTCAAGAATCGTGCGTTATCGTTGAGATGAAAAAAAAGATCTACATAGAGAAAAACACGTCACGAAAATGTGATCTAGTTAAAATTTTCTAGAATTTACTAGGTAGGGCCTCAGGAAAACCACTTGGTCCGGGGTCCCATGATGCTCTAATACGGAAGCATGCCGTAGCATGCTTTCTTTGGGGGGCAGTCTTTTCTTGGAGTCTCCTTGAAACGGTTATGCTCAGAAAAAAGGGGGGGAAGTTACAAGCGTCCCACCCGTTCGGTTCGGGTCACCGCCCAAGTTGCCTCAGAATAGTTACGGGCAAAGCCGCTTGAAAGACTCTTAATGCAGCTTTGGTTACGGGCCTGCCCAAGTTGCAGAGCCCGGCGCTTTAGCTGGTGTTTGCCTGCCCCTTTCGTTTCTTAGTGCTGGGTCTGAAAAGTATAATTTCAAGTGAAGTTCATGGGTTTTATGTAGTTTTTAGAAATGAAGGAAATCATACGGAAATATCACTTTCATTTAACCACTTTTATTAGTTTAGCCCGTACGTGATCCGTGCACTACGTGTATTTTACCATAAAATTCAATTAAAATAAGTATGAAGAAGATAGATCCGTTGTGATGAGTACCCGGCATAAATGTGTGACGTTGTGCTTTTTTAATGTTTTTAAATCTTTTAATTAAATGAAACTGGAAAAAAATTAAAAAAAACTGGGTTTTTATGCTTGTTTACAAGTTAAATACCAGTAATCCCAGTCTAGGAAGAAAGCTTTTCCGACTTCTTCGTCCCTTAATATTCAACCGGGGGGGGGGGGGGGAGGCGATGGGGACGATCACCACACCAAGAGTCTGATAATATAGTAGAATGAATCTGTACCGTATGCGGGACAGTAATGACTAGAAAAAATTGCCTCCTCCGAAACATCACTCTGGATCCGTGCCGGGGGTGGGGGGTGACTACTGTTTTTGCACCGGGCCCTGGTAAAAATTTATATGATATAATTATAATTATCGCTGTATGTAGTCAAATCCAGAATAATCAAATGCACAACGGCCTACGAAAAACTTTTGAGTTATGGTTTGTTCGACTAATTGAACTATGAACTATCTATTCTACTTGTATTACATGCAGAGAGAAGGTTCTGAGGCATTGTGGGAACTTTGAATCAAACAGATATTTCATTCACTGGAATTCCACTTTGTGAATTGACTGTATTTGAGATGAATTATTTATGTACTAATTAAAGAATAGAAAAACATACTTTAGGATTTCTAGTATTATTGACAACTACAGTGACCTGAGTGATAAGGCGTAAATATGCCGCTGAGTGAGTCAGCGGCGTATTTAGTGGGGGGGGGGGGAGCCTATAGCCCAGGGAATTTGGAGGGGGTGGCAAATTTAAGGACCTAGTGGTCAAGAAGCAGTCAAGTGGGAGAGGGGTGGCCAAACCAAAAATACTGCTTCTGCCAAGAGATCAAGGAATTAAGTTTGTGAGCAACCAAAGGAGTGTGCAAGCATGGGAGTGACGAAATAAGCGATCTAAAGGATGTGTGAGTATAGGAATGACGTAGAGAGCAAGGAACCAGGTCAGTGAGTCACAAAAAAAGTGAGCTAGAGAGTGTGCAATCATGGGAGTGACCTGGAATACGGGGCAAACATGTCAGTAAGCAACTGAAAGAGTGACCTGGAAAGTAATCATGTGAGCAACTAAAAGAGTGACTTAAAAAAAATTATTTAGATTGACATTTTGAGAGGGAAGGGTGGAGTCCTGGCAAGTTTCAGAAATTAATGGTCGAGAAAATTAGACTAGAATGGAAAAAGGGCAGCAAAATAGTTCTATAGCCCGCAGGAGGCAAAACCAGGGCCGCAACTAAATGCTTGGTCACCCGGGGCAAGCGCGCATTTTTACGCCCCCCCCCCCTTGTAATGTTGAAGGAGAGGTTTCAGAATGAAATTTGCGCCCCCTCGGGTCTAGCGACCGGGGCACGAGAACCGCCTGCTCCCCCCTAGTTGCGGCCCTGGGCATAAGTCTGCCTCTACTGCGAGTACAGAAAATCATCTCATAACTGAGTGAAATGTATAAATGAGAGGTCACTGTATCTCTGTCATCGTCTGTCTATTAAACATGAGAAAGATCAACGTCAAAATTTTCTAGCATAAAACCTAATAGTTTTGTTTTGATTAAACATCTGTAACTGGTTCCCAGAGAATTGTAACAATTGTTTAAATGGTTTTAAAAGTACAGTCAGCCCCGTATTCGCGGGGGTTACTTTCCGGGGATGGCCGCGAATATGGGAAATCATGGTGTTTTTTTTTTGTTTATCTCGTTTATTGAACATCAGGAGAAGAGCAGAGTGACACAGAAGTATAAAGGAATGTAAAAGAGGGTGCAGCGATTGTTGGCGATGTTTTCTGAAAGAACATTGTGATTTCGGTTTTGTCGTTTCTTCTTCTTCATATCATTAAGTATGTTGCAATTTCTTCTTCTACCTATTTTTCTACATGTGAAGAACGTACCATAGAGACATCTATATAATGAAAATAATCTATTACTGATTTGAACTTGAGAAGCCCTTCCGCCATGTTACTCATGATGAACTTGTCTTGCACTTGTTTATCTTGGCCTTCATCTGGTACCAATTGTTTCATGAGCAGTCTCAGCTGCATTAATTCCTCTTTGGTCAATGCCTCTGAATTGCTATTAATTAGCTGTTCGACTTCTTCTATATGCATATCATTTAACCCTTCTCGAACTGCCTGTTTTGTAACATGGCAATGTCTTTTGTAATCTCTTCAGTTGGCTCTGTAGAAATGGTTGTGTCCCGGAGTGCTACATTGTGGCCAAAGGTTAATCCAACCTGAGTTGTCTGTTTCTCTCTCAAGAGCTGCCACAATTCTAGTGATGACAGTAATGACATTAGCGTTAGTGTAATTCTTCTACACCTCCAAGACATTTTCTGCATTTGCATCTTCTTCTATCGCATGCACAATCATCTTCATTAAGTGACATGTACCTATAGTGAGCCTTGAATGCTCGCATTACCCCCCTGATCAAGGGGCTGAATGATAGATGTACTAGGAAGCAATATAAAGGACTTCCACACCATCAGCTTGAACTCTTTGACATCTGGGTGTCCAGGGGTTATGTTATCCAGTATCAAAAGAACTTTGAATGGCATGTCTTTACTCTCAAGGTACCGCTTGACTTTTGGAACGAAACACCGTTTAAACCAATCCACGAAAAGTGTTTTCGTAGTCCAAACTTTTTATTGTTCATCCAAAATACTACAATCAATTGGAATACATTTTTCGTAGCAGTCTTGTGCCCACAAAAAAAAAAAACCCTGCATTTTTTGTACGAAAAACACAAGAATCACAGGGATTTCGTTGCCACAGGTGCAGGGGGGCTTCCACAGCTGATCGAATTTCAGAGATTCCTTTTTCTTGATATATCTCACCGTAGATTCATTGATTCCGTAATGGCGGGCCACAGCAGCAATTGACTTACTTTTGCTGAGCATAGTCAATATATCCAATTTTTCTTGTAAAGTTTTCACTTTTTTTTTGTCTTTTCGAAGTATTATTAGTAGCACTAGACAAATGAGCCATCCTAAACACGCACAACTCAAATTTTGTGAACAAAACATGTGAATGGCGATTGCTGAGTGTTGCAAAAAATTTCCAATAAAGGGGGAAAAAACCGCGAACACGGGAGGCCGACTGTAGTATGATATTTATTTTGAAAAAAAAACCAACTTTTTATTTTATATTTTGTCCATTTTCTTTCAGAATTCCGAGTACAAAATAATGATTCTCGGGGTTCCTAATGTTGGGAAATCTTCTCTAATCAATCGATTAAGAAATATTCATCTTAAAAAGAGTGAGTCTTACAATAATTTTTATCGAAATATTTATGCTTCCGTGGCATTTGGATGTTGTGGGTTTTTATTTTTAAACTCGATTGTCTTTTTTAGAGAAAGCCAATCCAGTTGGGCCGATCCCTGGAGTTACACAAAGTGTCATGTTCAAAGTGAAGGCAAGTAATTCTGCAGTTGTTTAGTAGTACGAATGTGGACAAGGTGCATGTGTGGTTTAGTAGTAGTAGTTGTTATATGTTATTAAAAGAAATTTGTTGTTTTAATTATTTTTTGGCGATTATATTTTTTGTGTTAAGTTCCATTTTAATAGATATTTCAATGATGCATGTAGGCTATTTATCATACCCAATTGACTTCTGTATTTTTAGGACATGCAGAGGCATAAGCAAAATTTACAATGCTCAGAGCTAAAAATGAAAGTGCTTCATTTTTCGAAAACGATTACACTGACATTGAATAGTGAAATGTAAACAAACCCCTTTAAAAAAAAGGATGGGCAACGAAGTAAAACCATCTGGTTCACCTTGACTTATTTACATCGGACCTTGTAATTTCCACATTTAGCACTGTGCTTTTGAGAGTGGTCTTGAAAGAGCGTCATTCTTAAAAAACTTACATGTCTTCATAATTTGTTATGCATTGTCAAAGAGAGTTGACAGAATGGACTGTGAAAGACTCCAAAAAAGAATGTAATGTTTTGGCCAAAAATTCTTTTTGTAACTAAATAATTTCTGTCATTTTTCTTTGGCTCGAGTGAATCTTACAGGATACTGAAATATATATAGTGCTGTGATTTTTTTTTTTATAATTTTTAAAAGAAATGGAGGGATTTTTTTTCATTGTGTTATGTTCTCAATCGGAGGGAGTGGGATATCCCTTCTCGTCCTACTTTTTAGTCCTATTTTTCTTACTTTTTCTAATTTTTTGAGCGGGGGCCCTGATGGTTTTTTGTAGTGTTATCATATGAGAGTTAGTTTTTGTGAATTTCAAGCGCAAAAATGCTGTCATTTGCTTCAAAAATTGAAGCTATACAGTTGCTTTTATAAGCCAAAAATGATTCATAGAAAGAGCTCTTTTTAAATGTTTAGAAAAAACATCACACAACGAGAGCTCACAATTGTGAAAAATTTCGTTATAACACGTTATTAGCTTATCAAATTTTTTTGCTCTGTTTTGGCAATAATTTTTTTTTTTTACATTTTTCTGCAATATCTGCATTGTAAACGTCTTTTGGATCATTTCATTCCCATATTTTATTGAATAGAATGCCAACCTTCAGTTACTTCTCCCATTAGCTGATTCGCCAAAAGAAAAATTGACATGAAAATACTTTTCCTATTTTGAAAATGATTCCACCAACTGTGAAAGAATTTAAATTCTCTGTTTTAATTTCCCTGCTCAATTCTATGACTTTATATCTGCTCATTAACATCTTTCCACCAATAGGAAAGCACATTTTGCATACTATATTACACATATACATATTAGCACATTTTACACTTTAATTTGCCTGTTCATTGTGAAATTAATATGTAAGTTCTGAAGAAATGAATTCCAGCCGTGAAAGATGACTGTTTTTCATCAGTAATCAGAATTGACAAAAGTCGGTACATCAGCATCATCTGTCTGGTTTGTGAATTGGAAAGGTTACGTTTTTGTAAATAGAAAGAGGAATTTTTTTTTTGGGGGGGTGGGGGAGGGAGGAGGAAGTTTTTGCTTTTTGACGCATATTCTGTAAGAAATTTCTCAGAAGTATGTTTACGTGCGGTTATAATGGCAGTAAGCCATCCTTAGTGTGAATGTTGGCGAGAGAGCGAAGAAAAAACAAACAACTTTTTCCTGAATCTTTGCTGTTGTAACAGCTCTTATTTTTTATTTTTTTATTATTAAACAAACAGCACAATAGACAAAACAGACAAAAAAATAAATTTAAACACTTTTCGACCCAAGGGGATATAAATAACCTTCCATGGGTCCTATTGATGCATCACATAGAATTTCTGGGCAACATACAAGGGTATATTTTACCACAATTGCTGTAGGCAAGTCACTCCAAATATATTGCTTTAAATGTTATACTATAGTCTGATGTGTCAAAATACAGATATATTTTCTTAGAACAAATATATAAACAAATTTTGCTCCTTTTAATTTTCAATTTCATTAACCATCGAACGAAATGAACCTCTCAATATCTGCTATTTCCAGTATACGATCTTTTATAGCCTTTTTAAACATATAAAATTATTGTTGTTGTCCAATAATATCATCAAATTCTCTACATATTCTCGGAGCAAGAAAAAATATTGATTTTTTGAAAATTGTTGCTTGATAATTTAGTAGATTGCTATAAATGCAATGTTTTTGTATCTTTAACATTATAGTGTTGATGGTGCATTTCAAATCACTCATAAGCCGTGAGATTCTTGTTATAAGCTGTACTCATTATATTAATCTCTTACTGTACCTTTTTGCATTTCAGATTCACGAAAATCCACCTGTTTTTTTATTGGACACGCCTGGCATAATGCAGCCAAGGCTGAATGATTTGGAAACAGGTTTGCGGTTGGCTTTGTGTTGTGAGTAATGTTGGGAAATTATTCTGTTACACCAAAATATTGTTGTCTATCATTTTCTTGCAGTTTTTGAAACTGGAACCGATTCATACTGAATGCAATTTAACGTAAAATTTTTATTGCTCATGCACATTATACATGTTATATGTTTTGAAAAATTCTCTGACCAAAGATTCAAAGATTTATCTCATTCTGGGAGTTCATATCAGAGAGGGCCAGGAGAGTATAAAACGTTTAGTCTTGCCAATTATCTTGTATTATAACTGTAATTCTAAATAAAGGTGAGCATATACTCCCCAGAACTTGTGGCCCTGGGATCTTCTGAGGGTGGCCACGTGGTTGAAATTCAAGTACCACAGAGACCTCTGGAGAAAAATGCATTGAAATATTGGTGGAAAAATTGTGACTACACTCTTTGAATCAAATTTACTACCAATATTTTTCCGTAGGATATCCACACACACAAGAAGGAGGCTGATGGGTATCTCATCCAGGTGTCCATAGATCCACCTTATTTATTTTTGGGTACTATTGAATTTATTCATGCATCAAGTTAGGCCTATTAAGTAGAAAGTGGCTTGTGCTGCTGGATCTGGGAGCCATAGGCAAAAGAAGGTTAAGAAACACTCCATTATGCAACCTTTGACAGAAAAGTTTCAGAACTGATTCTTTACAGTCATAATGCAATAAATATATATTATCCATTCACCTAATATATGTCTTGAATGAACATAGTCGCAGAAGTGCTGCCGTTTAAACTCACTAGTTAGCTCAGTAACCCACCCACTGTTCAGCTTGTTGGCACATTTCAAGGTTGGATGTTTCATAAATTATTAACAATTGCATTTGAATGGTTGAAAAGAGATAGAATTGATCCTTAGTTTGTTAAACATTATGGCTGAAAATAAAAATTGATCATTCCTAGATTATCATCAGGAATTTCCAGAAACAAACATTTTTATTGTTAGCCGGGCCATCTTGGTGGTATTGCAGGCCCCAGGAGATGAAGTTGTACACTGGGGCTGTTGTCAGGTAGCGACAATTTATTTGCTGAGGTACCTCTGAATTATGAATATCTTGACTCGCAAGTAGTCCATGAATTGGTAGTAGATTAGAGAAGTCACTATGGTGGTCGAGTGGTCATAGTGACGGACTCGCATCGCGAGGATCCCGGTTTGAATCTCACTGTTGCCGTAGTGGTTGTCAGCTGAAGTTGGTTTTCTGTGGTTCCCAACTTCGAGTCGTGAATGAGAGCCGAACTCCCCATTAAAAAGTCTCGCCACAGACAGCAAAAGTCCTACAACAACACAATTATTCAATCATTACACTTCACTCATAGTTAGAAAAATCGATGGCAGATGGAAGCACTACACCCAGTAAGCATTACACAGAAACAAACTTCACGTCAGGTTCACTACACATACACACACACATTACAACATTTAACAATGCTTTAGAAGTTCCTCCGAGGAATATGGATGAGGTGCATGTGTGGTTTAGTAGTAGTAGATTAGAGAAATTTTTGTTTTGAAGTTGCGTTTGACTGTATATGTGTGTGTAATTTGGGCATTGTTTTGCAGCCACACTCCATGACCATTTAGTTGGTGAAGTGCTGATCGCTGATTATCTGCTTTACTGGCTGAACAAGCACAAAAATTTCAGGTTTGTTGCTCTGCATGTGTTGTTTTTTGCATTTAAATATGCAAAAAATCTCTTGAAACATATATAATTCAAAACAATAATCTCTCTTTGCTTTCCTAAATTAAAGTATAGGTTTTCAATTTGCTCTCAATTCTTCTGTGTGTTTCTTCCCTTGTCATTCACGAAATCATTCTACCCTATAGTGGTTTATTAACCTGCTTTGTGAATAATTTTCTTCCATATTCAGTTATGTGGATTATCTTGGAATACCTCAACCTGAAGATGATGTGCGGTTTCTGTTGCTTAACATAGCCAAAGTCCTAAAGAGTACGCTTGCTATTCGAAGTGCCGAAGGTTTGTTCCCCCTTACTTTTTTATGGTTTTCAAACTTAAATACTTATTGTTTTCATGAGAATAGTTCCAATTATAACTGTGGAAAAAAACATAACTAATGGTATGCTATTTTTCATTACTTTAATTGGTTTTTCCTATTAAAGATGATTATTTGCTGATTATTTTTTGGTGTATCCCTGAATAGTAATAACACCGGCTGGGGGTAGGGACCATTGGCAATGCTGTCTCAAAGCATGAACCTGACCCGGGCCCAGTCCGGAGACCTTGCATTGATGAAATTCATTACTATGATTTGTGGGCACTTAAAGCTAAGCAAAGCCTGAAACACCAATTTGCCGGTGGGGGGGGGGAGAGAATGTGTCATGGTGCTCTTGAGACGACCCTGACCACTGGTTATAGAGGAATAAACAGTGATAACTAACCACAGAATGCAAATAACGCAATGCATATGTTCGGAGGCTTAGATGACATTCTTGTTACTGGTGCCATTCATGGGTACCCCCCCCCCCCCAAAATCAAATCTGAAGTTGACTGATCTAATGTATATTTGTATAGACATCATCGTATCGTGCCCCCCCCCCCCCAGACTTCCAAGTCTATCTCAGCCTGTGGTGCCCTTGATGTTTAATAGATGGCGCAACCAGCGAAAACATCAATAATTGAGTATGGGGAATTATTTTGCAAAAATGGTGTGTGTGTGTGTGTGTATATATATATATATATATATATATATATATATAAATGTCTCATTTGAATGGAGGTTGTATAACCAATATGTGAATGTTGTTTGTTTCCTGTCACCTTGCAGGGTCACTTGTAAATGTTCCCGATTGGCGAAATTGCGCCAAGCATTTCATCAAAGCTTTCAGATCGGGTGAATTCGGCAAGATATGTCTAGACCACGATCTAATCGTTTGTAAGAATAGGTGAATAAATTTGATTGTTTCTTTTGTTTTTAATTCTTGTTTTATGTCACTTTGAAAACAATGCGATTCTTTGAGCATGCTTCTTTCTTTCTTTGATACATACTTTCTTCCCGTTGTCTTCTAATTTAACGGTTTTCAACATTGAGCTGCATAGAAAATGCTTTAAGCATATACTATACCACCTTACCCGTCATGTAAGAGGTGATATGGGAAAGAGAGCTTTTATATAAAAAGGGTCGATCTTAGGTGCCTTTATAACCTTGACGGCTCATTGTCCTCCATCTTGAGGGGCAAAACTAGTTTTTATATGTCAAGTGACAAGGCTGAAACTGGAGAGGGGGTGTAGGTCTGGTTCCTGGGCGTTGGACCAGATGGGGCGCAAAGTTCACCTTCACATTACGGGGGGGGGGGGAAAGCCGTCGAAATATGTGCTTGTCCCGCTGATCAAGCATATAGTTGCGGCCCTGTAAATTTTGTATTAAAAGAAAGTAGGGTAGGAACATCGATTGACATAGCAATAATACTGACGTCACACTTCGTTAAAAGATGCGGTTAAGTCAACCTGGAGTATCAAGCAACTCTGACAAAATGAAAAGGCGGTGAGAGTTTCTGGGATGATTGATTGCAGGGCCGCCCTAATAACACGTGGGCCCGGTGCGAAAATAATTTCGGGGATCGTCCGATTTTACATATTTTGAGGGAGGAAGGGAATTTGATATTTTCGTGAAATTTTTTAGCAAAGAATATACGAGAATGGTGAAAAATATCTACTCACCAATGAAAAGCCAGAATTATAATGAGAGAAAAAATCACAGAATTGATGAAATAGTTCCAGAATTTATGAAAATTCCAGAATCGCATCATCCCAAACACCTTGTTTTGTACAAAAAAAATGTTTATATTTTTCACTTCTATATTCCGGTAAGTGCAAGGCCCGGTGTGACCGCACCTATCGCACACCCCCTATGGTCGGCTCTGATGGATTGTTGCAGTGAAACCTCTCCAATAGCGATTACCTTTCGCCCCTCAGCAAACTGGTCTCTTGGCTCGTTAGTTGAACTAGCCTCCCGCTTCACTATGCGAGCGCCGTGCTGAAATTACAGTCCATACCGCTTGCAACGTTCCCACTTAGAACGTTTTCCCGCTTGGTACGACTAATTTTCGTGGTCCCAGCTCCAACTGATTCTCATTAATATTTTCCGTTCAAGGCGTTTTCTCGCTTACAACGCTTTTTCATAGCGATTTTTGAAAAACGTTATAAGCGAGATCTACTGTATATCCCCAAAGTGTGTGTGTGTGTTGCGATTCCCGAGCCGAGGACATGGATGTGCACCTACTTGGTGGTTAGAAGGAATACAAAACTTTATCCAAATATTCGCAAACACTGTTACTGCCTCTTCGCTTCTTGGGTACTCACGCGGGAACCTTCATTTTTGACGGTTTTAATGATTCTTTTGTTTCAAGTAAGGACTTCAGGTATGTGTAAGAACCCAACTCAAATGGCAATAGTAAAGTTATCGACCCAAACTAACTAATTAATTAATTAACTTTTTTTCAAAAATGTTTTCTTCTTTTTAAAGGACATTTTGACATACAATAAGCATGAAACAGTCGAAAAAAGAAATTTTTAAAGTTTAGTTTTGGCTCAGAGGTGTGAAGAGGCTGAGTGTCACGGATTTAATCATGCCTGTTAGGTAGGACAAGAGTATCGCTTGTCCTACTTAATATATATATAATATATACATTTGACCCGTTGGAGTAAGGAAATCATGTATGAGTGATCACCAGGGCAATTAATCTAGCAATTTCGTAATTATCGAACTTTTCGCGTGAATTAAAATTTCGGAGGTCTCATAATTACATTTACAATTTTAAGATCATAATTACACCAGTGCGAAGAAGCCGCCCCGATCAATAGGACGAGGAATCACAGTATTCAATAAGCACTAGGGTAAAGCCGAGGTGAACTGGTGAAGGGCTCGTGGATGCCAAACGTTTTAGAACGACTGGACTAAGGGAAAATTTTGGACCAGAAAAACTTATCCTATTGGGAGCTGGTCCTTCAGAGAGGTTTCAATAGATACATGTCAAAAGTAACTGCCTTTCGGACCCGGGAATCCCATTGCTTCAGAATCCGATTTTAGAATGTAGGTTATCTCGTTTAGAAAAAAAAATCCCCCTTCGAGCGGATTTCTCCCCTCCCCCCCCCCCCAACGCATAAAAAACGAATGCTTGCCATCTATTAAAGAAATATTCGACATCAAGAAAAGCGTAACATATCATCTATAAATTTTTGAGGAAAATAAGTCTCTTTGAAACTTTCTTATAATTCCTAAAAATTTCTTCACAAATTATTATTACTTGCCTGATGATGATGACCTGCATTAGCTCCGTAGACTAATAATAAGCGTATTAATTTTTTCATCCAATTCATCAAAATTTAGTGAATGTGTTGAGGAAGAACTTCGTACAACTAGTGTAATGTTGTTCAGGTCGTTAATTATCACTGTGGGTTGTTCGGATGCTCCTACGGAAGTGAGTTCGACCAATTTACGTTAGCTGGCCCCGTTGGTTCGACTCTCATGCCTCCATTGTACTGAATGTCAGAATCTCATCCAGCAACAATATGTAATAACTAGCAAGGCAATTCGAACGAAGCTCTATACGTCGAAATACGATATATAGGGCGTGTTGTTAATACAGCATGTACACACGACAAATTTACACCAATAAAAGCAAAAATTTGTTTCATCAATATTTTCCCACTTCGTTTTTGGTCCTGAAAAAAAAAGTAATTCAATTTTTAAACTGCCCGTAAGAGATTTTTTTGAGTAAAAAAATCACCCTTAAGAGGAAAATTTTAACATGCATTAGATTTTTAGTTTCTAGTGCAGTGAACACCCCCGAATTGTGCACCTCCTGGGAGGTAGGTGAAGGTACCCATTCAGAGGTACGTGAAAAATATTCAGCGATAGCGACAAAAAACGAATAGGCAATTTAGGTAGTAAAAAGGGAAAATCCAAAGTTATGATCGAGTATGTTGTTGAACTAAAAAAAAATTCCCAGAATATTACCATAAGAAATAGCCTGAAAACTCGGTAATGCCGAGAAATGCACTGAAAATATTTAAAAATAATAATAATAAATGCTATTAACCACTTTACGATCAAGGACGCAATATTGCTTCCAAACACCAGTGGAATAAATTCAAAAAAAGTTCTGTTTCCTTTCCTCTCTCCTCATCACCGCTAAGATTTATTACAACCCTACGAAAATAAATAGTTTTTTTTACCTCCGTGATGCATCCTTCTACTATATACATCTGAGAGTGAAATAGAACAGGTAGGTGATGGGAAAAAGAGAAATCTACTCGTGGAGGAGGAGGAATAGGAGTCTTCTATTTCTCCTCTAAGAATCTACTTCGTACCTACTCTATTATCTGTAACAAATAAGAGGGGGGAAGGGAATCATGTGTCTCTCTCATACCTATATTATACTGTTTTCCTTTCACTTGTTTTTTTTTTCCTTACTTTTCTACTTTTTCTAACATGCGGTTAGGTTAGGACAATGTAACCACATTCATCGCCGATTCGTCAAACAGAGATCATCCGAATTTCTTGCCAAATGCTTCTAAGCGAAGTGGTTGAAATAGCGAGACAAATTTCTGTAAAAACCAACTATGTTTTAAAGTGAAAGGCGAATTTTTTTTTTTCTTATAATACTGAAAACGTCACGTGTAATAAATTCGTACGAAGGTTTTTAACAGCTGACTGATGCGAAGATATATTTTGCAAAGAGAGAAAACTCACCTGCGGAGAGAATCGAACCCACGTCCTTTCACTTTCCGGGTGAACGGCCTAGACTACAGAGGCAACGGATATCTCAATCTCACCTTGCAGCTCGTGTGCACTGAACGGGACCGTACATGGACGGTCGGACCCAAAGCTGCATTAAGCCGCACTTACAAGCGGCTTTGGTCGGACCCGACTTACGCCAAGCTCACAACTGCTTACGTTGCCACCAGATGGCGACTTATGCAAGGATGACGTCGCTCTCCGCCAATACCCACAATTGCTGACAATGACGGCGGAGAGTGACATCATCCTCGGATAAGTCGTCAGCTGGTGGCATTGTCAGCAATTTTGAGCTTCGGCCTGCGTTAGGTCCGACTGTCCATGTACGGTCCCATTCAGTGCACACGAGCTCCAAGGAAAGAAGGACGTGGGTCCGATTCCCCGCAGGGCAGGGGCGTAGCCAGAAATTTCGTTCGGGGGGGGACCGCTTTCATTTTGGAGGGGGACCAAAGTGACAGAACAATGGATTTGGCCATCTTTTTCCCTTTTTTTCGGTCATTTTCTCACATTTCGGGGGGGGGGCCAGACCCCCAAGTCCCCCCCCCCTTCGCTACGCCCTTGCCGCAGGGGCAGATGGATTTTCCCTCTTCCCAAAATACAAGGGCGTAGCCAGGGGGGGGGGACTTGGGGGTCTGGTCCCCCCCCGAAATGTGAGAAAATGACCGAAAAAAGGGAAAAAGATGGCCAAATCCATTGTTCTGTCACTTTGGTCCCCCCCCCCGAAATGTAAGTGGTCCCCCACCCCCGAACGAAATTCCTGGCTACGCCCCTGCCAAAATATATCTTCGCATCAGCCGGCTGTTAAAAACCTTCGTATGGACAGCGGAGAGTGACATCATCCTCGGATAATCAATTCATTCCAACATAATATTTCATCGGAAACCGCCAATGAGATTTTTCAAATAGATAATTTCATAATTTATCAATGAATACAGGGTATCCTGTAAGTACTAATGCGGGTTTTATCTCATCAGCCGTTCGTCGTAGAGGTATGGGTAAAACTTAAAAAATCCTGAAAATAATTAAAAATCACCATGTACCAGTTTCGCAAATGTAAATACAAAAATTTAAAAGAAATTGAAATTTTTATACCTCCCCCCGCCCCCCCCCCCTCCCGTTCTCTAACTTCCAATTGGAAAGTTATGCCTGTATCTTCTGAACCCAACAAAAAAAATCACGTATTGTTAACTGCAATATTCGCTGAAATAGGCTATTTGAATTCAAAAACCGGGGGAAGGGGGGGGGGGCAGAAACAGCATAAGTGAGGGAAAGTACAGTTGTCCGTTAGTTGTTGCTGTTCTTGCTCAATTTTTTCTCCAACTTTTGAATTCAAAATGAATATTGAATGTAATGAATATAATGAATATTGCACTTAGAAAATGTATCTTTTTTAGATAGACAGCAAAAACTTTCTAATCGGAAGTTAGAGGACAGAGGGACGGTATAAAAATTAAGATTTTTTTTATTTTGTGATATACACTGTATTTTCACTCTCGAAATTGGTAAAGTGTGATTTCTGAACGTGTTTTTAATACTTCTTGAATTAAAATCATATTTCTACGACGAACGGTTGATGAGATAAAGGCAGAATTGGGACTTACAGGACACTCTGTCAGTGCCTTCTTAACGTCGGCCCACCCGGGCACGGCCCGGAGGGCTCAAGCGAAGAGAGGGGGCCCTCACAAAAATGAGATCTCGTTGAAATTCTCCAGAATTTGCCTGGTAGGGCCTCGCAAAAATGACTTGGCCCGGGGGGCCCATGATGCTCTTAAGACTGCTGCCTGCACCCTGTATATGAATTACTGCAAGTGAAGTTTTACACCCAGACAAACTTCTCTCAACATCGATTTCTTCTGCTGGAGGGCGCGGTAGCCCAGGTCGATAAGATACTCGCTTAAAGTACCAAGGGCCGTATTCACCGACATGGTTTAAACTGCAGTCACAATTTTTGGATAAGAGATCAACATAGATTGGTTAAAAACCTGATTTCAAGCAATCCATGTGAATCTCTTTTCAAAAAATTGTGACCATACTTTAAACCATGTCGGTGAATACTGACCCAAAGGATGTTTAAGAGGTGTCGCGAGTTCAAGACCAGGTTCGTCCTTGTCAGAAAACTTTAATGACACAGGGGTACAAGCGAAACGGTGCATGACAGCAGGAAAAAATTGCTACCGCAGGGATTCCTCCATCGAGGGGGTTAGCGCACCAACTTGTCGATAAGTACGAAAAACAAGCCTGCCATTCGGAATCGGCAATAAATTGTAGGTCTCGGTCTAATTAGCCCTCGTGTGCAGAAAATGACCGTGGTGCGAAAAAAATGACCAAATTCTTCTACTGGGGATACTTGAAAAAAATTATCTGAAGTTAATCATTTTTTTAATTTCGAAATTGTCAGACATCCCCGTCAAGACATAAGAAATATTTGCACCGGTTTTTTTAACCATTTTGTTGAATTTCGCAGTAGCAATATGGCCTATAACAATTTGAGCACACCTGACGAGCATCACCTGACTTTTTCGATAGCATCAATAAGCTCCGTGCCTTCTTTCTATAAGGACCGTGAATGGCGTAACCTCAAAATACTATACGCCATATGCCCTTGCGAAATCTCAATGCATGCAGCATCATACGGTTTAAAAGCATTTAACATGAGTTTGAAGATTTGATAATTTTCCCTTGTAGCAGGGGTGGCTCGAGCTTACCTGACGCCAGGGTGCCAAGCTTCATATGTCGCCCCTAAAGGTGACCCGGGAGGGGGGGGGGGACTGACAGGGCTTCAGTCTAGGGGACCTTGAGATAAACATGATCTTTCTTCGCAAGAAACCCGCACGCCATTGTTTACCGTGCAAAATGTTTGTAACCATACGTCCCGCTTTTGAAATAGATTTTTACGCTTTTTGATTCAAAATTATTTTACTCTTCTTGATAATGCTAGATAACTAAATCCTCAAAACAGCTTCTATTTCGGTGAGCCATCACTTGTCCAGTAAAGATGATGCATAACGAGGTTATTTTTCATTAAGAAATTGATCTCTAATTGTTTCTGGTTCTCCAAGGACCGGACAAGTGAGAAGCCGAATTTCTTCTTTGCTTTCATTTCACTGTTCTGGAAAAAATAGACGAGGGAACAAAAAAATTCACACTTTTTCCCTTTTTTTTGATAAAGTAATGGCAAAAAAAAGGTCAAAGAAAACGATTTCTGTCCGCTGTGGTGGGGCAACAAAAACTTTCAAAAATGGAAACAAACAAAATGGAGAAACTTTTTTCCGTCCTTTCAATTTTTTTGTTACGAATTTTTTGTTGTGCGGCAGGGGCATGCCCGCCCCCCCCCCGACACACGGAGAGGGCTGACAGGTCTCCAGCCCGGGGGCCGGGGACTCCATCCTCTCTCTTTCTTATTTTTCTTTTCCACGCAAAAATTAACTGAAAAATTTTAAAAATTTTGCGGTCTTAATTAAAGTTCTACGCTGCCGCCCGTCACAATCTGCCGCTCGGGTGCACCGCACTCGGTTAAGCCGCCCCTGCCTTGCAGTAGTAGTAGTTTTCATGAAAATATACGATGCAAGAATTTTTCATGTTCCAAATCAACAATTTTCAAATATGTTGTTTAAAATAAGTTAAATAGTTTTAAAGAAGCTAAAAAGGAGGGGGGGATCAGAATCTCACTGAGTAGGATCAGAATTCCTTCAATTCATTTTTATGTAATGTGTTTAGTGAAGCTGCCAACTCTTTTCACTAAATTAACTCTGAGTTATACTATACTGAACTTTGCCTATTATCTATGGAGAGATACAGACGTGTGATGAAAGTAATGCCTGTTTATAGAAAAAACAATTTGTAGCTTGGTCTTCCGTTGTTATAAAATGTGAGTGTTTATAATTTTTTTTAACCTTTTGTTGTTTTGAAAAAAAATAATTAAAAAGTGCATTGCACATGCGGGAAACGTACTTTTACGTTTTTTGCAGTCTGTCACGTAAAAGTACGTATTTAGTAGATTTGTGCTGGAGAGCGAGGCATTGTAAGTGTGTGTGTATGGTGTTTGTGTTGCTAGGCAACGATTTCCATTGTTTCTTTCTAGAAGTTTAGTTTGTCGAGTTAACATTTGTTTAATAGCTTCAGAACGTACAAGTCGTGTTTTGCAAATTTTTGAAGCTTGTTTTTTTTATTATTGACTAGCTATATTACCCTATATTATTTTGTTCAATGAGGCTTTTTTGGATCACGTGATATCTCCCTCTTTCTTTGAGGGACATACCAACCGTGTCTAAGTTAACCAATATGGCGACTTCCTGCGCGAATCATGGAATAAACAAATCTAGATTTAAAGAAACATAGAAATGAATTTTTTTTTTTCCTTTTTTTTCCTAGGGGTATTTCGATTCCCTCCTCCCTTGAACTTTAAGTTATCCATCTGCTTGTTTCAGCTTCCAAAAATGCTTAGTTAAAGCTGTGAAATTTCTTCCATGTACTTCATGGGCCAATAATTAATTTTAAAACATCCTAAGCTATATGAATTTATGCAGTTCAATATTAAAAGACATTACGGGGACATTAATTTTCATGCTTGAGAATATATAAATAAAAAGTCGAAATGAATGTTATTGTATGAATATCCAACGCAAAAGTAGGCCCGGAGCTAATTACTTCCTATTTAATCTCCTGGGCTTCGTATATCTCTAAGCGAACTCAATTTTTCAAAAATTGAGAATTCAATACAATTTTTTAAATTACAGATGTGGCAGGAAACCCCCACTAAATTTCAGCATTTATACAGTAAAATCGAGTATGTGCGTTGTAGAACAAAACAATTCAACCGTTTCCGTCGATAATATCCATTATACAATCCCGTACCTCTCGGTCGCCCCACTGTGTCCGCGGCTTCAGAGTAAGTGCGTAAGCCTTTTACGCACATCTAGGGAGTAAGCTAGGCTCAGACGCATTCACAGTAGTGTAGGCCAGTCTCGTTCGCATATCTGGGGAGTAAACAAAGCACGTACGTATTTCCATGCGAATTTGTAGAGAGTAACCAAAGCTCTTACGCATTTTCGGGATTTCTCAACCTCCTAATATCCTTTCTAAGGAATACAGTAAAAATACCCCGCTAATCCGAACAGCTCAGAAAAAGGAAAGAAAAGGAAAAAGAAAAGTTGCAGGGAAAGGAATGAGAGTAAGGACCCACCCCATAAGCAGGACCATCTTGGATAGGTCCCTGTGTCAATAGTCCGGATGAACGTGGTGGCCAATGCTCTTACATATTTCAAGGTGGTGTGTTCCTCCCCTAGTATTTACAAGGGATACTTGAAACATTAAAGGTTTAGGAACCACTATTTTAACGCATTCCTAAATGAATATCTACGAGCCCAGTTGTGTGCGTACTTTTACAGGATGTACTGCATGTAAGAAATGAAAAAAAAAAAAAAAAAAAAATGTCTCAACAACGACATCTGTAACATATGGTAAGATTGAAGAGGAAGGAGGGTTGATTGTACATGAAACATGTTTATTCCATTCTCGATTTCACGAATGTTTTTGTCATGGGTTGGTTGTTGACTCCAGTCAGACTTAGTTACGTTACCTCTATCTTGAGGCAAAAAAAAAAAAAAAATTTACGGACACGTATATTTATCGTGTTGAACCCCCCTGAAAGTGTTAAAGTCCTCCCGCGTGGTTTCGTGCCAGATGATAATTATGAACCCGACGCCTTGTCATTTTAACCCTTTTTGGGGGTTCGCAAAAAGAGTGTGTAAAGTTATCTTCTTTCTTTTTTCTGTCTCCGATGAACCCTTTTTCGTGTTTTGCTCGTGTCTAGAATTGCATCGAGCGGGGAAAAAAGAAAGAAAGAGCTAAGAATGTATTGCATGCGTCCTTTTTTTTTTTTCCTCTGGTCCTTAATAATCCATGAAGACTGGCTGTTGCAGGATCCCGCTGTGCAGGTTTTTATTGCGGTGCTTTTTTTTTGGCATTAATTTGCACGTGCAGTTCAACCTTCGCGGGAGTCGCTGCTTCCGGTCTTACGAGATTGGTTTTTTTTTTTTTCCTTACATCATTGAGCCCTAAAAATAAGATAAGAACAATATTTAGAGGCCCTCACACCTCCCTGGATTTTTGCCTCGAAAAGTGTTGTTTCCAGAAATAACGTGATTTCTCCACACACACACACACACACACAAACGAGAAATTGTTGTTTATAAACACGGCGTATTCAAGTTGCTTCTGCTATGATGTGTTTAGAGCAGGGTATTGTCAAATGGGGGAAAATTTGGAACCACCTACGTGTTAAATCGTTCTTATGCAAAGTTCGTATATAAATACAAAAATACAAGGACACAACCGGCAAAATACCCAACGAGATGGTTGCGAAGAAGATGCCCATAACATTATATGGCTGTCATATATTTCTAGAAAATACAGCAACCAAACTACAAATGCAATCATAAAAACTAAAGACTGTATACGCATGATAGAATAAAATACAATGCCCACGTAAAAAATACTTATGGTTGTCTTAACCTCAAAAAACATCTCAGTTTTCTTGTTCCGAAATTTTATAATACCCTTCCAAATGAGATTAAAGAGGCAACTATACACATTCTCGTGTTTAAAAAAAGAAAATCTTAAGTTCCATCTTTTCCAAATTCTAGACATTGAGATCCACTTTTAATTTCATCATAACTTTCATTTATTTCTTCTTCCCTCTGCTTTATCAACTCAATTGCATAAATTCAATAGAAAAAAAATAACATATATCCAACTCTTTTGTTCAGAAAAATTTAGACATTTGCAAATGCATTGCATTGGCACGGATGTACATTATTGTATTCTGCATATGTTGATTCGTGTTGTCATATCGCATAAGGGGCCATTCAAGTATTACGTAAGCAGATTTTCAGCCATTTTTGACCCCCCTTCCTCCCCTTGCCAGCAAAAGTCAGCAAAACACTGACACCCCTCCCCCCTCCCCGTCAGCAAAATTTCGTCAGCAGCTTAGAATATTTCATATCTTCAAAAAGGGGTGGTTGATGACGTAAGCAATCTTCAAATGGCCCTCCCCCCCCCCCCTTTTTTTTTCTAAAGTCAGCAAATCCGAACCCCCCCCCCCGATGCTGACGTAATACTTTAATGCCCCTAAGCGTCACAGCACCTTCAACCCCGTTACACGTTTATTATTTTCACACCAATTGTATATATCTTTGCCACCACCTATTGTGTTATGCTAAATTTAATTACATTTCTCTCTTTCCTTCCTATTATTTTCTTTTGTTTACTGTTGTTTATTTTTCCACTTACCTTTATAATACATATTTTTGCTTTTGTTTCATTAATTATAATTTTTCTATCTATTTGTCAAGAATTCTAACTTATTGTAGTAATCTTAACATACACAAACATTTTGATTGTAACGACCAGTATGGGACTAATGTCTCCTTGGTTGTTTTGTACTTGTATATGAATGATATTTCATTTTATTTTTTGTGATTATTTAAAATAAGTATGGATAGCTTCTCGATTTACCCCGACGTGTTTATCGTATTTATTTTTAAAAAGAGTAATTTGCCAGAATTTATTTGATATAAAAGTAAGGGTTCCGCCAACACTCATTTCTGTTTAGATCCAGAGGGTAGCGATGGAAACGATCGCCCCTCCCAAGAGAAGAATATTACGGGGAGAGAGAAAGTTTGTCTGTCTCAGAAAATACAAAACACAATCCTACGAACCTACGATATGCCACCCCCTACCAACATATCGTGCTCGGGCTCCGCGTCTGATTTAGGGCAGGGGGTTCTTAACCCTCTGTGCTTCACAGTATCTTTTGGGACAATAAGAGGACCCGTTAACAAATATAGCATCATTCAGTAATGTTAGAAATAGGTATATAATATAGCAATATTCAGTGTATATACGTTTACTGTAGGAATATAACAATAATAAGTTAGTGTGTGTTTTCTAATCAAAGATCATGGATTTCTTGAAATCTACCCAAGGGGCAGCGCCGCAACTAGAAACGAAAAGTTGCTGTGTCGCCCGGGGGCCAGCGTGCATTTTGGTGCCCCCCCCCCAATAACTGTAATTTTGAATGGAAAAACATCAACTCAGAAACTGCCGCCGTACAGTCGTGTGGCAAAAGTTTCGGACTCGCATCGCTAGGACCTGGGTTCAAAGCCCACAGTCTGTAGTCGGCTGAAGTTGGTATTTTGTGGTTTCTAACTTCAAGGCGTGAATGTGAGCCGATCTCCCCATTAAAAATTTCCCATTCCTCATTCCTGTATTCCTTATTCCCTCCCAAGAGTTCGCTTACAACAAAACCGGATATAATGAAATGTCGGTTAATACGATTTTCCTCTTTCAACTTCGTGAACCTCAAGCCGTTTTGTTTTCCTGCGTTATTTATCAAATGACTTCAAATGGCACTTTCTGATTTCGCATTTATGAATTTTGATGATATCTTTTTACTTTCTATCGTTTCTTTTATCCGAAAAAGTAATTTCTCAAAAAATTTACAGAAATAATCGGATATAGTGACATATCGGTTAATGTGACGTCTCTTCTTCCTTCGTGGGCGTGAACCATTGAAAAATATAACGTTTAAAAACTCGTCCGTTGCAAATGTATTTCGTATTGCTTTATTTATTGTGTTTTGAAAGTAAGATCTAGGGTGGGATGAATCTACTATTGTCCGACATGCCCGGGTCATGTAAAAATTTTGACCGGACATAGATTTTTTCGGCGTACGCAGGGGGGGGGGGGGCCCTTGAGCCAAGATTAAAATGTGTCGTTTCACAGGGGAAAACGTAAATCCCCAGAAGGAAAAAAAATCTGAAACCACCCCCCCCCCTAGAAAAAATTCTGCGTACGCTCTACGCTCATGTATATGCCTATACTTTCTATTCTCTATAATATACTGTATATTCTCAATCTTTAACAATGATATTTTCGGAACGACGAGAAGTACGGGAACGTGCTGTGGAAAAAATTGTATTATTGACATAGGCGGAAGGTGGACATTCGCCCCCCCCCGTTTACTATACACACCCACTAGTGACTCCCACCCCCCAATTCGAAGAAGAGCCTGTATCCACTTATGCGGAAAACATCGCTTGTATAGCGAAGCATCGATATAACGATAATTCTACGGATCAATATATATACAGTCGGCCTCCCGCATTCGTGGATTCCATATTCGCGGTTTTTTTCCTTTATTGGAAATTTTTTTTTTTTGGCCACACTCGGCAATCGTCATTCACGTGTTTTGCTTACAAAATTTGAGTTGTGCGTGTTTAGGATGACTCATTTTTCTAGTGCTACTGATAATGCTTCGAAAAGGCAAAAAAAAGTGTGAAAACTTTACGAGAAAAATTGCATATATTGACTATGCTTGGCAAAAGTAAGTCAATTGCCGCTGTGGCCCGCCATTACACAATCAACTAAGATTTATCAAGAAAAAGGAATCTGAAATTCGTTCAGCCGTGGCTTTAGCTGCACCTCTGCAAGCGAAAACTTTGCATCGCCTACGGGATCCACGTGTTTCTCGTACAGAAAATGCTGTGATTTTTTGTTTTTGTTGGAATAATATTGCTACGAAAAGGTATTCCAATTGATAATATTATAACGGAAAAGGCGAAAAAATTTTTAGTGTTCTATAAAGGAAAGGGCTGGTGAAACGTCTCACCTAAAAAGTGGAGGCTTTGACCACCTCCATATTTCATCAGAATTTTATGCACGTAAAGGGTGGTTTCATAGATAGATAGAACCACTCACAACCCCGGACTGATGTCAAGCAACTTACTTCCGTTACCTTAAAAGAGGCAGGGTTGTGTCGGAAAAAGTTAGCGAAGATTTATAGCAGTGCCCCCCCCCCCCCAGCAACGTGCTCGCAAGTATCAAATCACTCGCATCGTTCTCCCTATGAAGACAGGTATCAACTCGATGTAACGTACAAGCCATTTGACTAAAATGGATAGCTGGACCCAATGACTAGAGAGAAGAATTGCACGTGCGCTCAGTGGCACATAAGGGACGGAGACCGCAGCCTAGGATTTCAAAAGACGTGTGGAAAAGTCTTGTGGGGCAAGTAAGAAGAAGAAGTCCACATGGTGAAGTGGAAGAGATTTGAGAATGGTCTAAATACTTGATGATACGAAGAAGAAGAAACGGCAAACAGAAATCACAATGTTCTTTCAGAAAACATTGCCAACAATTCCGGCACCCTCCTTTACGTTCCTTTCTACCTCTGTGTCACTCCTGCTCTTTCTCATGATGTTTAATAAACAAGATATGTAAAAAAAACACCTATGGTTTCGGTTATTCGCGGATTTTCGTATTCGCGGTCACTCCTGGAACGTAACCCCCGCGAATACGGGGGACCGACTGTATATTGTTGTGGAGGGGTTACCATTATATCAAGAGTTACCATTATCATCAGTCGCCGCTAAACTTATGCTGTTATTGGCATCTCTCTTGCATTGGCGTTGTCTTGTTATTACCACCATAAAATGCATTTATAAGTATTTATTCGCAACAAAAAATTTCAGTTGATTAATGAAATTCAGTTGAGTTGTTCCACGTTGTAAAGTTGCTTATCGCACAATGCTTTTCTGCATCACATAGAAAGTAGCTCCACGGCAACTTTATCAACACATGCAGAGGGTAGATTGCACAAAATACAGATGTTATTAGATACCCTCGAAAGAATAAAAAAACTGGTGAGGAATTTAAAAATATGTATTGAAGGTGATTTTGGGACAAATATAAAAAAATATCGTTGTAGCAGTTGCAAAATCTCCTCAAAAAATACCGTCACACAGGGATTTATCGTACTAAAGGATATTGTTATATCGTCAGAATCGATGGGGGGGGGGGGGTTCCGGATTTGCTGACTTTTGATGACAAGGGAGGGGGGGGGGTCTGAAGGTTGCTTACGTCATCAATCACCCTTTTTGAAGATATGAAATATTCTAAGCTGCTGACGAAATTTTGCTGACAAGGGGGGAAGGGGGGTCAAAAATGGCTAAAAATCTGCTTACGTAATACTTGAATGTACCCTTACCGAAGAAATCACTTCGTTATAAAGGAATTTCCGATTTTACGAATTTTAACATTGGTTAAAAAGTTTTCGTTGCAGCCGAAGTTGATTCTCGGAACTACTTATTTACGTTCTAAATAATCAAAGAATTTCATAAATAACCTCAAAGCAACTCGCAAAAAAGGAAAACACTACCCCATCACTCAAAAATTTCTGAATCGCACCTTCCATCGTTGCCATTACTTATTTTAATACTAATTATTTGCTTCATTTATAATTTATTTTATTTATATCAATAAAAACAAATCACTGATCTTAATTTAAATCAATGTAATATTTTGTGTCTGCGTGTATGTGTATGTATGTATGTCATATTCATTAGATGATTTCTCTGTCTTGCGTTTTTCATTGTTTTGTTCGTTATTTATTTATTTATTTAATTATGATTAGTTTATTATTAATATTTATTATTCGTGTTTGAAAATTAACTCAATAATAATCGTGTCCACCAGTATGGATCGACAACGATCCCTTGGATGGGTTTTCTTCGTTTTGCCAATGTAAGTTTTATGATGTGATGAATAAAATTGAATTGAACTCGGATCAATTAGGCATTCATTTTTTTTTTGACAAGTTGTACTTACTTAACATATTTAAGACAATCCATATTATTATTATTATTTTTTTTACAAGTATTTGGAAACAGAAAAAACAACAAATTCTTCTAAAGTATACGCGTGCTCAAACGTGTGCAATTTTTGAGAGAAGTGATTGTGAAAGATTTTGCATCCAGCACCACGAGCATATTCCAAAGTCTTTACTCATTATCAGTGGGCTGGTAACTGGCACGTTTCGTGAATGAATATCCCGAAACCATGTATGTTTCTGACAAATGTCCTGCAAAGACTATTACATCTTGAAGATTGGAAAAAGTCTATAGCCCTTTTTTTCCCATGGGATCCTATAAACTGCTGTTTGATTTTGAAACTCAAACTTAGTCTGTGATTTTTCAAAAAAGTTAAAAGAGTAGATGGAGATGTGCCGTATTTCAATGCCATATATTATTTTCATTTACTCCAGCATCAATACTCCAGCATCCGACTACGTTGAAAACGTCATTTTGGAAGAAAATATAGATTTTCATTTTTTTAGTTTTTATAAAAGCCCTATTTGTTGTGATTCCAAAACTGGCCTTGTTTTGTTTATATGATGATTAGAATCAAAGTTACGTTCACTTTTGTGTTGCGTTTTGACAAAGAAGTAATACGCGAATGAAGAATTTAAACGTGTTTTACGAAGAATGCTATTTTTTACATTTTACTTGACTTTGTGACATGATTTGTAAAAATTGATGCATTGCATCCTTACGAAATTTTAATGTGATATTTTGCTATATATTGTTGAGGTTACGAACCAAAATCTAAGGTCTATCACATATATTTTTTGAACTACAGTGTTTATCAGCCACCTCGTTGGGCATTTTGTCTGTTGTGGCGTTGTATTTGTATTTGTATTTATAGACAAAATGTAGGATGAAATTTCAAAAAATCCACACGTGCACAAACATATTTTAGTGTAACTTATGAGCAATATCATGCAATCCTTTAAATTCTGGTTCATAACCTGCAACATTACTAGCTAAATGCACTGTGAAAATCACAAAGCATTTCATTAACAAAATCTTCTGCAATCGTGTTTCGAATATTACATGAATTTTGCCTAAAATTTGACATAAAAACGGCGTATTCATAGAAAGTGTCATAGGTAGACCAAAACTTATCACAGTTTTCACCACTTCGAGACACTTTCTATCAAAAAATGTTATTAAAGTTCACTCCAGTACCATTTTAAAGAAAAGTAACGAGAAGGGTAGTCGGTAAACTTATTTAAAGACTACAGAAAGCTTTCGTTACCACGAGGTTTTTCGCTGTAACGGTGTTTGTTAAAACGGGATTCGACTGTATTCAGTTTTTCTGAATAAAATTCTCCTGTGGTTTTTCATTATCTCGACTCGTTTTATCGTAACCTATACTCAGCTCTTCCAAAAGGCTTCATCATAACTCACCGAGAGATATATCTTAGGTCTTTATTGTTAATTTTTATAGTATTCGTTTGTAATTATACTGCCCTACTTAAATGACCATCGACTCTCACTAAAAGTTCCCTCTCAAAGGCAGGTGGCGTCATTCTCACCCACACTATAATTTTTGCAAACATTTGTAGATTCAATACTGATGGAATCGCCCTCCCATCATTGTAAAGCTATGTTCCGCCACTTATTGACTGTCGCAGTATTTCTTTGTTCATTCTTCTCAGGACCCCTATGTCACCCAATGTCTGACTTTGAATGGTTTTGACACCATAGGCCCCTTACTGACGAACCATTCACTTTGTTTCAATTTCCTCAAATAAAATCATAAAAAAACTGCAATAAAAATGGTAAAAAAAAAACTTTTTTGCTTCAAGTCATAGGCGGAGATAGACTTGAAAGTCTGGGGGGGGGGCGGTTATTATTGCTGGGGGGCACGATGAGGATGATGTCAATTAATATATATTCATGTACATTAGATTGGATCAGTCGACTCCACCTCTGACGCTGGGGGCCTCCTCCCATGTACCCGTATCTCCGCCCATGCTTTTACGCTTCATCTTCAACTCTCCGTCACATTATTAGGATTCAAAATTCGAGCCTATTCAAAAAAGCTACAGAAAAAGGGCAGTGGCCAACCAGCGACCACTTTTTTCTCATCGCTGGGCGACCAAATAGAGAGGCTAGTAGGACTAAATCCCCACCAGTTAACATGCAGTAAAAAAAAACTTGGTGAAATTTGCAGAAATGCTGAAAAATAACTACCGTATATACTCGTGTACAGGGGCGTAGCCAGAAATTTCGTTCGAGGGGGGGGGGGACAAAAGTGACAGAACAATGGATTTGGCCATCTTTTTCCCTTTTTTCAGTCATTTTCTCACATTTCGGGGGGGGACCAGACCCCCAAGTCCCCCCCCCTCGCTACGCCCTTGCTCGTGTATAAGGCGACTCGTATATAAGCCGACCCCCCTACTTCAGGACCACCAAAACCGCAATAAATTGAAAACCCGTGTATAAGCCGACCCCAAAAAACCCGTGCATTTTAGAGAAAAAAAATTCTTATATTTTCATAAAAAATGAATAGCTTGCGGAAATTTACAACAGTAAATGATCCAAACTTTTTAATCCGTTTCTTTTTAAGTCTCCAAGCTCATCGTAATCCATCAGATCATCATAGGGGGTGCGGCATCTTCGTTTTTATCCTCATCTGGGCTGTCATCGCCATTGTCAGTTTCAAAGAGGATATCATCTTCAGTTCCGTCCATCGCATTGTCGATGCAACACTTTCTGAAGGATCAGCGGAAACAAAATTCCACGTCTCGTGTACCCATTGGCACACTAGGCCAATGTCAGGTTTCCTTCAAGGCACCACTGTTTGTAGTTTCTTGATCATTGGAACTCATCCATTCAATCCACAAATTCCTCAAATAATCTTTGAGAGTGTTGTTGGTGCTCACATCTAAAGGCTGTGCAAACGACGTTGGCCCACCTGAAATCAAAGCCAATGATGTTTTCGATTTCTTTGCCTTAGCTTTGACTTTATCGGTTCTGTGGGGTTTGAACATATCCCATACCAGTAATGCGGGGGTCGATATTTTCTCATCAAAAACTAACCCGAGTATAAGCCTTCGATGTACTTTATGGACCCATAATTAATATTAAAAGAACCTAAACTACATGAGTTAATGCAGTTGAATATCAAAAGACAATACTGAGACATTAATTCTCATGCTTGAGAAGATATAAATAAAAAGTTGAAATCAATGTTATTGCATGAATATCCAACGCAAAAGTAGGTCCGGAGCTAATTACTTCCTATTTTATCTCCTGGGCTTCGTATATCTATCTCTAAGCGAACTCAGTATTTCAAAAATCGAGAATTCAATAAAATTTTTAAAAGTATTGATGTGGCGGAAAACCATATCAAATTTCCACATTTCTACAGTAAAATCGGCAATTTTAACCCTGATTTCTATGAGGAGCACCCTTTGCCTGACCCTCAAAGTGATGCTGATAATGATTATAGCATCTGTTCAAAAAGCCTCATTACTGGGAGGATTGAAAAAGTGACAAACCATTATAAAGGCATAAACTATTACACATATGGTAAGAGGAATAGAGAAGTGACAAACCATTGTAAAGGCATATACACGTCTGAAACGCATTGCTAGGGAACCACGGTAACCAAAGTAAACGTTCGGAAAGTGATTGTTGAGGCCCAAAAACCATTGTTGCCCGACAGTTTTTTTGCCCATTTGGGGCATTTGCCCTGGGCTGACGAAATTTTAAAGTAGCCTATCGTTCAAGTCGGGTCCCATTTGGTGTATATGCAAAATTTGGTGACGATCGATCTAGAATTGTATATTTGTATAGAAAAAACACACACACACACAGACAGAAAATCAATTTTATATATATAGATAGAAGATATCGCGCACAAGATGAGCAATTTCATCTTTTTCATAATCTTAGCCTGAGGAAAATTTTTTCCAAAAAAAAACCCTTCTTCAATTAGATTAATTAGATTGGATTTTTTTTTCCAATTACCGTATATACTCGTGTATAAGCCGAGTTTTTTTGTGGAAAAATTCGTTCCCAAAGTGGAGGTGGGGGGGGGGGGGAGGAGGGGGGGGGGGGTCAGCTTATACGCGGGTCAGTTTTTGATGAGAAAATATCGACTCCCACAATCATTTGATCATTTTTTATGGACCACGGTAATTGTCTGCACACGAGGGCTAGTTAGACCGCGACCTACAATTTATAGCCGATTCCGAACGGCAGGCTTGTCTTTTATACTCGTCGAGGGGGTTGGCGCGCTAACCCCTCGATGGGGGCCTCCTTGCGGTAGCAATTTACCCCCCCCCCCCCCACAATCAGTAATCATTTTTCTAGCAGTGTTTGAGAAACTGGCATTATTGGTATCTATGGGAAATGGGGTCATTCAAGATTTGCTGACTTTTACTGACGAGGAGGGGGGTTTGGAAGATGCTTACGTCATCAACCACCCTCTATAAAAATATGAAATATTCTTAAGGCATCTTATTCTGTGCGCCCTAACCGGGGGAAAAAACCTTTCGATAGTTATTGGGCACCTGAATGAATGAATGAACGCCAGGGGCTCTGCCACCGGACTTATCCCGTTGCCGAGATCTCTTCCAGCCCAGCTTCGTGACAGAGTCTGTAACAAAGTGAATGCACTTAACAGTCTGAGTGTGTAGCTAGTGTTGTGCTTGATATTTCAGTGCTGCCATCTATACTTCAAATTGTGAATGAAGTGTAATGACTGAATATTTGTTACGTTGTAGGCCTGTTGCTCTCTGTGGCGAGACTTTTTATCGGGGAGATCGGCTCGCATCCGCGCCTTGAAGTTGGAAACCACAGAAAACCAACTTCAGCCGACCACTTCACCTGTGGCGCCGGTGGGGCTTGGACCCGGATCCTCGCGATGAGTTATTGGGCAACTAAACTAACATTCTACCTATTGATAAGTCCCCGCTACAGAGCCACTTTAATTATCTCTAAATGTTTCACGAATCTTTTAAGAAATGTTTCCGGGCCGTTTCAGTGCTCTGGAACTGTGCCACGCATCACTCAAGTGATCCGTAATTATACCACGGATCACTTAACTAATCTGAGAATGTTCAGCTTTTTAATGTTCCGGGTAACTTGAGTGATGTAGAACCGCACTGGGGGCCGCTCAAGTGCTCTAAAACTGTGCCACATTTCACTCAAGGTATCTCTAAATGTGCCAGGGATCGTTTAAGTGTTCTGTAACTGTGGGGGGAAGGTGCACGATCCCCCTATGACCCCTCGCGTACGTTTCTGGTCCCAACAATATGCGTTAGGAGGTAGGGGGCAGTGATGACGAAATTTTGCTGACAAGGAGGGGGGGGGGTCAAAAATGGCTAAAACTTTGCTTACGTAATACTTGAGCGGCCCCCTATGTTCAAACCCTACAGAACCGATTATGTCAAAGCCGAGGCAAAGAAATCGAAAACATCATTGGCTTTGATACCAGGTGGGGCTAACGTCGATAGTACAGCCTTTAGATGCGAGCATCACCAAGCCTCTCAAAGACTATTTGCCGAATTTACGGATCGAGTGGATGAGTTCCGATGATAAAGAAACTACAAAAAAAAGTGGTGCCTTGAAGAAATCTGACATTGGCTTAGTGCGCCAATGGGCATAGTCCTCCTACCACACGAGATGAGATTTGGCTACGTCACGTCATGTCACGTCAAACGATTCTATTTTATCCTAGAAGGACATGCCAATCGTGAAAGCTCAGTCACTGATGAACTTTTCTCGATGTGCAATCGTTTTACCAAAAAAAAATTGAATAAAATCATCCGACGTGACGTGACATGACGCAGCGAAAATTCATCTCGTGGTCGGAGGACTATACACGAGGCGTGGACAAGGCCGTCTTGAGAGCATCATGGGACCCCGGGCCAACTGATTTTTCTGAGGCCCAACCTGGCGAATTCTCGAAAATTTGAACCGATTCTCGTTTTTGTGAGGCCCTTCTCCTCTTGAGGCGCCCCGGGCCGTGCCCGGGTGGGCCCATGCGTTAAGACGGCACTGGGCGTTCGAATTCGGTTTCCACCGAAATTATCACCCGGTCCTTCAAAAGAGGGTTGCATCAGCAATACGATGCGATGGACGGAACTGAAGATGACGCCCTCTTTGAATACATATAAGAATTTTTTCTCTGAAATGCATGGATTTTTTGGGGGTCGGCTCATCCGTATTTGTACAGAAGTAGCGTGGTTGGTCATTCCAGTTCGTGAGGATAAGAGTGAGTCATACGCGGGTTTTCAATTTATTGCGGTTTTGGTGGTCCTGCAGTGGGGAGGAGGGGGGGGGGTCGGCTTATACACGAAGCATATACGGTATTTCAACGTCAAAATTTTTAGTATCATGATTTAAAAAAAAAAAATTGAATGTTAATCCGAGAAGCCATTAAAAAATACATGCACTAGCTTAAAGAGCCAATGGAACTCAACATTACACACGTAATGAAAGAAGCAATTTCAGAATTAATGGAAGAAAAATAATGTGAGAATTAACGAGAGAGGAAAGTAATTTTTGAGAATTATTAGAAAGAAGTAAATTTTCTTAGAATATAAACGGATATAAACGGAAGGAAAAATGATTTCTGAATTAATGGAAGGAAACCAATTCAAAATCAAGCGATTTAACATGAGTCCGGGGAAATACTATCGCAACCATTCTGAGAAAGCACCAGTTGAAGGCGAACGCAGTGGGGGGGGGGGCACGGGTGCTCCCTAAGCCGACAAAAAAATTAGGGGGGGGGAATTAATATACTTCGGTTAAAAAAAATTAACATATAGCGAAAGAAAATACCTTTCATGTGCTATTTTTAGCCAATTTCTGTTAATTTTAGAGATCCAGAGGTTTGATAATATCCCTTTGATAACTCAAAATTTCTCGGGAAGAAAATTTTTGTGCCCCTCCCCCAATCCAATGGTCGATTCTACGTACTCCCCCCTGGCACCAGCTACGTGATTAGCTGATCGTAACGTCGTTTACAACATGTTATGTTAAAAAACTTTTGGAATATGGTTTTGAAATATATGACATTCATATTTTTATGGGCATCTTTTTATCAGCCACCTCGTTGGGCATTTTGCCTGTTGTGGCGTTGTATTTGTATTTGTATAAAAAGATGATACTATACATATTATATCAAGTCTTACCTCCGATGACATGATAGCGACACGAACGGATGCATGGTCGTCGTAGCGGACGCGGCGAGATGCCAGCGACGAGCGTCCGTCGACGGCGTCCCCCTCCGATCCAGATGCGTAATTATAGGTGGGGGGGGGGGGAGGGCTATAGCCCAAGGTGGAAAGTTCGGAGGGGGCGGCAAATTTGAGGAATGAGTGGTAAAGAAAATGATTAGAATGGGGAGCATGGTGAAAGTTTTACATCCCACACAAGCAGTAAAATCATAAGCCTGCCTCTGCCCTGCCTAACGGGCGGTACACTAGGTCAGTGAGGCACAAAACTAGTGACCTGCAGGGGCGTGCAAGCATGAGAGTGAACAAAAGAGTATGCCAGCACGTGAAGGATCAAAAGAGAACAGAGCGCAAAGAATCTGTCGGAGAGTCTGTCAAAGTGTGACCCAGAGAGTGAGCGTGAGAGGGACCTAGAGATCAAAAGACCAGGTCAGTGAGCTACAAAAAACATGTGAATGTCCAAAAGAGTGAAGAGCCAGATCAGTAAGTGACCGAAAAAGTCACCTAGAGAGATCAAGGGACCAACTTAGTGAGTGACCGAAACAGTAACCTAGGGAGCGAGGTAATCTGTCAGTGACCGGACAAAAAGAGTTATATTAACAGGGGCGCAGGGCTGCAATCTTGAGCCAATAAAATTAGACTTGAACGGGAGAAGAGCGGCAAAATTTGTATAGCCCACAGGCGGCAAAACCTTAAACGCGCCTCTGTCCAAGACTGTTGTTAGAAAACGAATATACTACCAGAGACGCCCCCCCCCCCCCAGCGACGTCATAACACCCTCAAGAAAAGATTGGCCTCAAAAAAACGAGTAGTTGATTGTTCCGAAAATTGGCCTGGTAGGGCGTCACAAAAATCCCTTGGCCCGGGGGCCCATGATGCTCTCAAGATGGCCCTGACGCTCCCCCCACTGTTGCAACGGTGAGGTCATTGTTGTCATTATTTGCTGGAATTCTCAATTTTCATGGCGAAAGAGTAAAGTCGGATTCCAATGTAATTGGACGCAAACTTTTCGCGTTTTTAGGACACATCGGAAGGTTGAAGGTTTTCTCGAAATATTCGATCTGGCATTGTACACTGCTGGCCAAAATAACAACTGGCACTTCGTTGGATCGCCTCTGACAAGAAGTTAACACGCATTCGTCGCGTTAATCAATTTTATAGAGCCATGAAATTATCACTCAGTCATTATCTCAACACTTAATTGCAGACACATTTGCTTCAATGTTTTGTTACGGCTCTGTCAAACACCTCCATGATAAGTTGTCAAGAGTGCTCACACTTTTTGGAGAGTGCGGAGAGTTCACTGGTTTTGAAACGTGTAGCAGGGGCGCTAGAAATGTGCCGTAACAGTCACTCAGGTCATCCGTAAGTGTGCCGAGGGCCACTTGAATTATCTGGAGCTGTGCTCACTCAGGTCATCTGGAAATACGCCGAGGGTAAACTCCCCTGTGAGTGGACCGGTAACTCCGACAGACCAGTCACGACCCAGGCTCTGTCCCTCCCGGGATATAAGCCTTTTACCCTTACGGGTTGGGCCGCGAAAATTGGACCGGTAACTGGCACATTTCGGGAACGAATGTCCTGAAACCAGAAAGTTAGATCTTTTTCCTAGGAGATCCTATAACTACTGTTTGAATTTGCAATTTGCAATTTCGGCCGAGTTTTTCAAAAACGTTGAAAGAGTAGAAGAGGAATTGTCTCTGTTGTTTTTCGGACACGTGTTTTCGAGTTCGTTATAACGGATTTTTCATTTCTTTATACCGGAATTGCACAGTACATTGTTGCTAGGTAAATTGATTTGAAGGATCGGAAAAGTTCCCATTGCAACGAGAGTCTCGCTATAACGGTATTCGTTGTAACGGGATCCGACTGTATATGAAAACAATCGGGACTGCATATGGAACAACCGGGAAACGGATTGGTCACTATAACGCTCGGTCGTTATCCGAGGTGTATTTACACTGAAAGCTCGAAGCGTGGAGGGGGGGGGGGGAGCAAATTTAAGTAATTGGTGGTCAATAACACTTTTGAATTACAGTGGGGGAGAGGGGCGGCAAAATTTGAATATCCCGGAGTCACAGTAAAGCCCTATCTTATATCTGTGTCTCTCGTCGTTATAATGAGCATTATAAATTCAAGTGGCTGCGTAGGAGACCGTCACAAAACCGCAAAACCAAGATATTAATGGTACGTACATATGTCAGAGTCTGCGATTCGTAAACAGGAAATATTGCGTGACATAATAATTACAGAAAATGCCGTCTCTGTAGACTCGCCATTAGATTTAAAAATGGCAGTTTATGCAATTTTTTTTTTACTTTTCTTTTCAAGTTTAAAAAAAAAAAGCCACTGAGCACAGTAACGCATTTATGGGGGGGGGGGGCTTAGCGGGCTATAGCCCAGGGCCAGAGGCGCCGACGTGAAGAAGACATTGGAGGGGCTAAAAATTGATGGTTGTCCCGTATATACGGGACTCGAGAGCGTACGCAGGAGGAGGAGGAGGAAGGTGCATTGCATTGTTTTTTTTTCAGAAATTATTGAGGGGGGGGGGTGCTCACAGCGCCCTTTACAAACTTTATTGGGGGGGGGGGAGAAGGCTCAAATGGCCTCAGCCCCTAGGTTCCGGCTCCTATGCCCATGGCGCCAAATTTGGGGAATTAGTGGTCAAAAAAATTAGTAGAATGGGAGAAGGGTCACGAAATTTGTATAACCCTCGGTAAATCCACCTCTGTCCAGACAGCAAGGGGACTGGGTAAGTGAATGACCAAAATCGTGGCGTGTTCCATCGCTCCCTTGATCAGGAATTTTTTCCTCTCATCGCCCCCCAACTCAAGTAAACCCATAGGATCCAATGTTAAATCGGTAGGTTCTATCGAACCCTTGGATCATTCCATCGCCCACCAGGGGGCGATAATGCCCACTTTGGCAAACAGTGATCTAGGCGAAATACTAGCGAGGAACAAGGCGAACGATTTCACCAGCACATGGAGGACCGATGGGATACTCATATAATGGCAGATTACTGTTGGAATCTACAAAGAGACCGCGTAAAACAAAGTTCACTCAAGAATTTCAAACAACAGAAGCTTTCGGAGTGGAAAAGAATAGCTTTTCCTTTGTTTTCATCTGGTTTTTAATTAGGCTGCAGTGTTTACTGCGTTCTTTTCAATTAATTGAAATGATAAAAACTAATTAATCATTTTTTTTTAATTTTATGCCTACACCCTAAGCCTAATTTAATGTGTTAACGTGAATAACGCTATTTTCATATCTCACAAACAAGAGCTGATGGGCGAAAACTAATGTCATGTTCGTTTTCAGCACATGAAATACACATGAAGTCAGTCAAAAAAAAAAAAAACCCGTCACCAAAATCAGTGTTGTGCAGTGATATCATTAACTACTGAGCAATTTCACTACCTTTTGGGGAGGAGTTGAATAACCACAAGCACGCTTCACAGTGTGTCGTATGAGCGATGTGCGGAGGCGCCATCTATATTCGAAAATAGCAGTTAGCAGGCACAATGTATTAATGAATTTTTTTTCGGGACGTTGTCGGTGCGGCGATCGCTGCGGGTGAGACTTCGATGTGAGCGAAAACGATCCGATTCCATCTTAACGCATGAGGCCAATCTGCGCATGGCCCGGGGTCTCATGGAAATTATATCTGATTAAAATTTTCGGGTATAAGCATGTTAATTGTTAGGCAGGAATTTATGACCATGTAGAGGTCTCATAAAAATCACTTTGCCCGAGGCCCATGATACTCTTAAGACGGCCCTGCAATGAACTTTCTTTGTTTCAAACCGAGCACAACTCCGGTTCTATCGTTATGGGCAATTTACTACCTAGTGAGTTGTGCCAGAAGTGTAAGTATGTGTACCTAACAGTCTGAGGGTGTATCTAGCGTTGCGTCTTATTTTTCAGTGCTGCCATCTAGTCTTCAAATAGCGAACCTACAATGTGGGCTAACACTCATTCTCTCTAACACTAACCATGAACGGTGGTTGTGGGAGTTCCAACTGTAATCAGATACAGTGCATTCGCTCTTCGAAGTTCAGAAATCGCGGTAAACCAGGTTTCAGTCGAGACCACCACTATTATATAGTCACTAAGATCCAACCCTGCAGCTACAGTCGTCGTAAATCACACATAGACATACTACAATACACCTTCGGTTAGTCGACGTTTCGTCGATACGGTATGATTTGGTGCCTCCATCGACCGACGGCATGATGTTGGACGACATTAATAGACTCTCACTATGATAGGAAGGAAGCGGACCAAATGTCTACGACACTATAAAAAAAAATGGCATGTGTGGCGAGTAAGTCTATACGTTGACACGTGACCTCTAAAGATAAAAGCTGAATGAAAATTGTACCAACAGGTGGACATGGCGTTTAATGACAGTTGCGACAGGAAGTGGCGCACACACACACACACACCACCGCCTTAGCTCTGGATCTCCATTTTCATTACCATTTGAGCCACTTGCGCGCCTTCGGATTGAGCGACATTCCTTCTTTTTTTTTTTTTTCGCTCAAGACACATTCAACCACAAAAAGAAAAGACATTCAATTTTTTTTGTGGGTGCCATTTTTAATTTAGTGTCAGTTGTGGGCGCCGTGACTTTTCTTTTGGCCCATATTCTTCTTCGAATGGGTTTCTCATCTGCCATAAATGACTTTTCAACTCGTTTTACCTAAGGAGGATGTCGATCAAATTGTTGTTCGCGGGCGGCTCCCAGGGGCGTCACCAGACTTTGACGAGAGCTTTTGCGCCGAGCGAAGAATATTGATGTGCATCTACTTAATGACTAGACTTCGCCTGACTATTTGCGCAACTGGATTAGTGGCGTTAGGGCAGGAGGGCTGCAAGTAAATCATCACTAGGACAAAGGAGCTAAGGGTAAAGCCGAGACCACGGTCATTCCCAGCCTGACCGAATACGTACAGAGGGTGATTACGGGTGAGTAGTGCGACCAATCCGACATTAACAACGATCGTCAAATGTTGGAGGCTGGAAGGTATTGAAAGGCTGGTCGAAGAAAATGACAGCCTCCATCTCAACCAACGGTCATACCATGCTGAAAACACCGGTTCTCATCCGATCGCTGAAGTCAAGCAGCATCGGGCGCGGTTATTACTTGGGATGGTGACCACCACCTGGGAGCACCGCGTGCTGTTGGCATCACTTTTTGTGCCCGAGTGGCATGGTGCTAAGATGCTCGTCTACCATCGTGAAGGTTGTTGTCAGGGTCCCGGGTTGAAACCCAAGGGAGGATATCGATAAGATCCCTAACGAACTCGAGGCGACCACCAATAGACAGTGCCTTCGCTTCCAGCCCTTCTCAATAATGGCAGTAAATTGCAATATAGCGATATGGCCAGAGTTGGTGTTTGGTGAAGTAGTAGTAGCCTCTCCATCTCAATTCAGAAAAGAGAGAGAGCCGCCTTCCTTCCCGATCTTCCAATCCGTCTGGCAACACATTGGTCGAAGAACAGTCACAACACGGAGATTGTTCTGGAAGCAAAATATTCACCAAGGAACGGGGGGAGGGGGGTCAGTAGTGCGTAGCCAGCCTATTACGCTATTGCTTCATTGCAGCGGGGGAAGGCAAACATTTGGAGGTAAATATTAGCCAATGACTATTCATATGGGCTGGACATGACTGTGGCTCTAGCTTTACTGGAAGAGAGAAGATTGCTATAGGGCGCCGTACAAGTATTACGTCTGCAAATTTTTAGACATTTTGTCACCCCCCCCCCCCACTTGTCAGCAAAATTTCGCCATCAGCTCTGCCTCTTAACGCATATTGGGGATCAGTGACGTAAGCGAGGGGGGAACATAGGCCTCCCAATTAGAAAAAAAATTAAAATTACTTAAAATTTCTTTTTAAGAAATTCATTACGACCCACCATCTAAGTCATATATGATAAACACCCGTGTCCTACGGACCAAATGTGGCCCTGGGGGTTATCTGATGCGGCCTGCCCTCCTCAAACCTAATTTTGTAAAAATTAACCAAGTGGCACATTCACAGATCACTTGAGTGACCCGCGTGACACATTTAGAGATCTCTTCAGTGGCATGTGGCACAGTTTTAAAGCGCTGATGCGGCACCCAGTGCGGTTTTAAATCTCACTCAAGTTACCCGCTGCCCATTTCCAGATTAATTAAGTAATCCGCTGCATAATTACGGATCACTTGAGTGACGCGTGGCACATTTCCAGATCACTTAGATCCACGAAACATTTAGAGTTCACTAAAGTGGCTCCGTAGGGGACGTATCAATAGGGAGAATGTTAGTTCAGGTGCCCACAAATAGCGAAAGTTTTTCTCTGTTTGGCGCGCACCGGGTAAAATGCCATTAACAATATTTAATAAAGGGTGGTCACCCCTCCCCCGTCATGAAAAGTCAGCAAATCGGAAACCCCCCCCCCCCGCCCATCGATGCTGACGTAATACTTGAATGACCCCCTAGGGTAAGGCTTTGATGAAGGATTCACGGGTAATTTATAACTAGTAGGGAAATAAAGCTTCAAATAAGTGATCACTAGTTTTCTCTAATTGGATAAACTATTTTTCCTCCAATTCGATAAAATGCCTTTCTAAAATCAGATAAAACTCTTCCCTCCAATTCGATAAAATGACTTTCTAAAATCAGATAAAACTCCTCTTTCCAATTCGATAAAATGTCTTTCTAAAATCAGATAAAACTCTTCCCTCCAATTCGATAAAATGACTTTCTAAAATCAGATAAAACTCTTCCCTTCAATTCGATAAAATGTCTTTCTAAAATCAGATAAAACTCTTCCCTCCAATTCGATAAAATGACTTTCTAAAATCAGATAAAACTCTTCCCTCCAATTCGATAAAATGACTTTCTAAAATCAGATAAAACTCTTCCCATTCGATAAAATGACTTTCTAAAGTCAGATAAAACTCTTCCCTCTGATTCGATAAAATGACTTCCTAAAATCAGATAAAACTCTTCCCATTCGATAAAATGACTTCCTAAAATCAGATAAAACTCTTCCCTCCAATTCGATAAAACCGTTTTCCCTAATTTCATAAAATAGTTTTCTAAAATTCGATAAAATAGTTTTCTAAAATTCGATAAAATAGTTTTCTAAAATTCGATAAAATAGTTTTCAAAAATTCGATAAAATAGTTTTCTAAAATTCGATATAAAACAGTTTTCTCTAAAATAGTTTTCTATAATTCGACAAAATAATTTTTCTCTAAAACACTTTTATCTAATTTGTTAAAATAGGTTTCTCCAATTCGATTCACATTTTAATTAGAATATCCATAAAAAGTTCCATAATTGCAGTGCCGCGACCTGGTTTTATTACTGCAATCGTTTCCGAAATCAAAATTTTTCGTTTCTTCAACTGCCGGTGAGGGCACACCTGTCGTACACACCCTGACTCGAACCACAGCAAGTAAGACCAGCCTTAATGATCACGGGATGACCAAAAACGGCTCATTGTCTGACCTCATGACGATCCTTAAAAAAATGTGACTTGTTTCATCGGGAGTGTTGATAAGTAGCCCATAAGCATCAAGAATATCCTTTGGGTAAACATGAGACGATACCTAGCATAGCCCCTCGCCTGCTCAGTCAGCTACACCTTACGTGACTAGTACGTGCAGGGTAGCCAACTTACAGGGCCACTTTCCGATCTATTCCGAAACACAGTACACGCTACATCAAATTTGTCATCGATATGACCACTGGGCTGAACAACTTGAAAATACAGGTCAAATCGATTCAGAATCGCAGGTGGCACTGCTATGCGTAAATATGCAAATTAAGTAACGCCTATATATCGATCTGTTTCTTCCATTATTTTAGGTGTTCAGTCAACGGAATGCTTTGATAAGACACTGCAACGAGAAGTGAAACTAGTGTTGAAACTGATGTAGTCAAAGGGCAGGTTAGGATTACACTATAAAAGTTTTATGAAACTTCATTTATAAAACTTGGAAAATTCAACCAATAACCGCAGCTGTTGCATTCGAGCGAATGTAACCAATAGGCTTATCGGTTGTTTTTTCAAGATTTGTGTAAAAGGTCTTTCATCAAACTTTTATGGTGTATTTCCGGCATTATACTAATCTTAAAAATAATCTAATTTTCGTGACCTCACTCACTCCTCAAATTGGGCATCCTGGGTATAATAAACTAAGCATATCTCCCTTTCCCCGTAAATATGCCCTGTCTCTAAGTCACTCTCGTGATCGCGCACAAGCTTTCACACTCTCTAGGTCAGTCTTTTTTTGCCCCTCGCTCACTACATCGCTGTTTTGGTCACTCCCATGCCCTCACACTCTCTAGGTCACTCCCATGCCCTCACACTCTCTAGGTCACTCCCATGCCCTCACACTCTCTAGGTCACTCCCATGCCCTCACACTCTCTAGGTCACTCCCATGCCCTCACACTCTCTGGGTCACTCTTTTGGCACACACTGACCTGGCCCCCTCACTCTCTAGGCCACTCTTTCTATCATTCACTGACCTAGCACCTCGCTCCTTAGCTCACTCACATGCTTTCCCAATGTGTTGATCACTCGCATAATTACACACTTCGCTGGGTAAATCTTTTGGTCACTCACTGATGTGGCTTCTTGCTCTTTGTGTCAATCTTTTGGTCGCTCACTGATGTGGTTTTTTTGCTCTCTACGTTGCTCTTTCAATCACCCACTGACTTGGCACCTCACTCTTTAGGTCACTCTTTTGGTCATTGACATACTTGCACACCCCCTAGGTCACTCTTTTGGTCATTGACATACTTGCACACCCTCTAGGTCACTCTTTTGGTCATTGACATACTTGCACACTCTCTAGGTCAATGTTTCTTAGCCACCGGGCCCAACGTCATTTATACCAGACCGCGAGTGATTAGCCGTTTCATTTTACTTCGTTCATTTTCCGATGGTCGTGTGTTTGGCCGGGCCTTCCATTCTCAAAAGTGAATGAAACGGGCTTGAAAAGGTTGAGAACCACTGCTCTAGGTCACTCCTGTGATCACTCACGTGCTTCCACTCCTTTGGCCGCTCACTGACCTGTCTCTCGCTCACTAGGCAGAGGTGGATTTATGGTTCTTCCACCTTCTTCCATTACGATCTAATTTTCCTGCCCCACTCATTTCTTAAATTTGCTGCCCTAGGCTATAGACCGCTTAGCACCTCCCCCCCCCCCTCCTGTAAATACGCCTCTGGATCTCGTCTTTCAGAAATGACTGTATTCAAAAACCATGTTTATGCATTGTATTTTCTCAAGTTAGCCTAATTATGTATTTGATATGTATTCGACATCCATATCCATTTTTCCGGGCATCTTTTCTCAGCCACCTCGTTGGGTATTTTGATAGTCGCGGCCTTTGTAATTACAAAAAAAGTGATCATATCTCACTATGAATAACATTAACTAAATAGAGCAAGTGTTTAGGAAACACTTGGTCCCGAGTCCAAGTCTCTGGTCTATTACTGTGCATAATCGCTTCAAAACCAAATTCATAAACAACGGTGATCAGATGGAAAAAAAACGACTCTGCACTCGCACTCATTTTATTCCTACAAGGCAGTGGTTCCCAAGCTGCAGTTTGCATACGTCGTCGGAGTACGTGATAGGTCATTCGTGTATGGACAAAAATTAGTAATTAATGGTAGAAAAATGAATAAAGTAAAGATTTTAGCCGCGGCAAAGAAAAGCAAAACAAGCGAGAGGAAGGTACGCTAGCCTACGAATTTCTCGGAACGTGCGCAACACTCGTAATTTAGGGGGGGGGGGTGGGTAAGCAAGCCTAGTGCGCATTTCTAGTGGGTAGGCACGTCTCCTACGCATTTCTTAGAATGCGCTCGCTCCCTACGCATTTTTACGGGGTACGCAATTCGCACACGGATGTCTATGGATAAGTTTCCGTTGTGCGTAAGTTCAAGCCTCGTACGTATCTTGAGTGGTGCGCTTTTTTTACACATTTCTTGGGTTACAAGGTGAATCACAACTAGTGATGAGCAATCCTTATTCGTGTTTTTCTAGGGATAGGTAAGTATCACGCATATTTCTCGGAATGCGCATTTTCAAGAGCACGCTGTACTCACACGCATGTAAATGAACGAGTAAGCTTCCTACGCATTTTGAGGGGTACGCATTTTACGCATTTCTACTTACTTGTACTCTAGGGAAGAGCAAACTTCTTGTACATCTCTAGGGATAGGCGAGCATCGCTAGTATTCCTAGGGACAGGCAAGTAAGAACACATTTCTAGGGACACTATTTTCTTCTCGTGGCCCTCCCTGTCATATATCTGCACTCCCCACTCCTCTACCACCGTCATCCAGGAGCAAGATCCTCACACTTATTGAATGAAGAGTTTTGAGTAAGTTCTTGTGAAAATTTTTATGAATAAATTTCGGACCCCCCTGGGCTGGAACACCATTGAGTTCTATGCAGGGCAGTCTCAAAATCTCGGGACCCTGGGCATGGCCTTCTTGAGAGCGTCGTGGGCCTCTCCCACTAAGAAAGTGATTTTTCTGATATCAATCAATCTGCCTATCAATTTAGATGCTTAATGTCGAAAACTTCAATCAATTCTCATTGTCATAAGAGTCCCCCTTTCCCCCCCCCGCCACTCGGTGCCCCCGGTCCGTAACCGGGTGGGCTCATACGTTAAGACGGCACTGACGCTGGACTAAGGTATGTTCTGGGGGGCCTCCGTACTTGGCCTTTGCCTTCAGATCTGCATCTTTTTTCATCTCTCTATGGTCCCTTTATCACCACGTCACGAGTCCCCTTCTCACTTGATTGTTTTCCCGTGGCCTCTAGAATATCCCAGTGCCACAAGGGGACCACGTTTCCCCGGATTAAGAAACACTGGTCTAATGGTTCATAATTTCTATAAATTCCTCGTAAAATTGTTCAATATTTTTCGGCTCCATATTTAACAGCTCCATCTACTATTCGCGGCCTTTTCTAAAACGAATCTTAATTATTATTATTTTTCTGTTTTCAAAGAAGTTCAAACCTAATGATTGTAAAACATTCACAGACATCGCGCCATGATTTACGATTGACAACAACAAAAAAAAAGAGATAGAAGAAGAAGAAGATTCTACAACTGAGATAAGACCGTTTGGTAGACAGACATAAGAGAGAGAGAGTGGGCAGATTTCGTATAAGGTTACTTGCGCGCCAAAATGGATGCATGTTGCGTATGAAAAAAAAAGCAACATCTTCATCAAGTTCATTCATGATGTTTCAGACTATATATATATGAATGAAAACGAAGACGCGTACGGAAGGATCCAGAAGCGAATGTGGACGTTTCAAAAAAAATAACAATCGGAAGTTCGAAACCCGACACCACATTCGACATGAAGGACATCACAGAAGTGAACAAACCCTTTCACCTTTTTCATGCCTTGCTTTCACAGTTATTTTAATATCTTTCTTCTCTTCGTTGAATCTCTTGAATTGACTTCTTCATCCAGAGCTCCTGATTCGTCAATGAATTCTAATAACGTCCAATGGAAGGAAACAAAGCCAACTGACGTCATAGATGTTTAGCTCTGTGATTGGTGCACCGTGTAACTCCTCGTGTACAATCGCTATTACTATAATTACTGGGACTAAATCTCGTTAGAAAGTTGTTTTTTTTTTTGTTTTTTTTTGTAATTTTATTTTCGAGTTGAGACATGCTTGGAAATTTATGACTTCTGTTATGTGGAGAGGTTCTCGAGAAGCAACCAATCAGCACGACTTTCGCTACTCCCTGACCAATCAGGGACGTTGAAGATTTGATGATCATTTAGACTGTTATGCAAACTAACCATAAAATAACACACTGTTAAATAAACATTGTGATATTTTGATTGTGGGTTCGTGTTCTGGTGGATATCCCGGGCGAATGTTTGTTTTCTTTCGAAAGAAAGGGGAAGAGTTCATTGTCTTTCGTCATCAATTCGATTATTGACTCTTTTGGGTAAGAACTTGTGATCCTCTTTTCGGTTAAATACTATTTTCCCGTTATCGAGTAGAGATCTTCAAAATCTTAATAAGTTTCTGTTACATACGTACCTGGTAGTCTTTTGTACCCTGCATATATGTGAGAAGTAAATTTCAATTAATGTAAGAGACATTATAATCGACAAAATTGAAATACATTTTTGTAACTTTCACATGTTTGAGCATTTTAGGATCGTCCACAATAAACGCGTTTGGATGGTCTTAAAACACTCTTGCGAGATTTAAGATTCAATGTTGCCAGTTTTAATTCACGTTGTTTCGCATTTTTCATGGCTTGCAAAGTTGCGAATTTCGTCGTGATTTACAATGTTGCGAGTTCTTTCATAAGTTGAAATATTGTGAATTTCAATGGCTCCACTGTTTTGAGAAATTCACATTGTTCCCAGTTTGATTGTTTTTTTGCTTTTAAAATTCATATTGTTTCGATTTTTCTTTTTCCGCGTCACGACTGAAGAACCAAAGACAATGGGAATTATCTCTTTAGCACTAAATACAATTCACATTGTTTGGAGTTTTTTTTTTTCATTCATATTTTTTCCAGTTAATTATTTACATTCACATTGTTCCCGGTTTCTCTTTATTCTTATTGCTTCCAGTTGTTTCTTATTAATATTTTTTCGTTTCTTATTTTTTTTCACTCGCATTTTTTTTCCATTCACATTTTTCCAGTCCTATACAATTCACATTGTTTCCAGTCTCAAATACAATTCACATTGTTTCCAGTCTTAAATACGATTCACATTGTTTCCAGTCTTAAATGCAATTCACATTGTTTAGTCTCAAATACAATTCACATTGTTTCCAGTCTTAAATACGATTCACATTGCTTCCAGTCTCAAATACAATTCACATTGCTTCCAGTCTCAAATACAATTCACATTGTTTCCAGTCTCAAATACAATTCATATTATTCCTAGTCTCAAATACAATTCACATTGTTAAGAGTTTCTTTTCTCCATTCACATTGTTAAGAGTTTCTTTTCTCCATTCACATTGTTAAGAGTTTCTTTTCTCCATTCACATTGTTAAGAGTTTCTTTTCTCCATTCACATTGTTAAGAGTTTCTTTTCTCCATTCACATTGTTAAGAGTTTCTTTTCTCCATTCACATTGTTAAGAGTTTCTTTTCTCCATTTACATTGTTAAGAGTTTCTTTCCTCCATTCACATTGTTAAGAATTTCTTTTTTCCATTCACATTGTTTCCAGTCTTAAATGCAATTCACATTGTTTTCATTTTTTCTCATTGTTTCAAATGTTGAAGACCATTCAAATTCTTACTAGTTTGAAACCATTCGCACATTTTATATCGTGTTTTTTTTTTTTTTGCAGAATTCACATTGTTGCAAGTTTTTTCAGAATCTCAGCATTGTTTGTTTTCTTTTTTTTTGCAACTCCCATTGTTAAGAAATCATTATTATGAATGGTTTTTTAAGCAAGTGTACTCGAATGGCAAGAAGGAGGATAAGTCATGGGTGATCAAACAGACTAATCGAGAGTGCGGTGCAAAAATATCTATTCAAAGAAATTTTTTAAATATATTTTTGAATTGAGAGGCAGAAAAGAAAAAAACGTTGTCGTTACCGCAAACGAAACATCTCATTCTTTTTATAAATCTGTATTACCAATGTTTTATAACCCATCTTGTCACACAAAGTTAAGATCATGTTTCGTAACTCATTTTATCACCAGCTCAATGCCATATTCTGTAATTCATCTTATCAAAAGATCATTATCGTGTCTGGTAACTCATTTTAGCTCAAGACTGCGTTTTGAACGCATATCTAATGTCATCATGTGAGGTTTATAACGTATATTTTAATGCCAATAATAATAAACCCGAAATCACGTTTTTTTTAATTCAATCATTCATAAAGTCATATAGAGTGATATTCTCTTATTATAATATTGAGATTGTGTGTTTTTTTTTAACTCGGTGCACACTTGCTCATTTTTGTCGCACTATGGCCATTTTCTGCACACGAGGTCTAATTAGAGCGGGTTCTACAATTTATTGCCGATTCCAAACGGCAGTTTGTTTGGTGCTCTAACCCCCTCGGTGTGGGGGATTCCCTGCGGTTGTAATCTTTTTCTGCGGTCGCGTCACCGTTTCTGTTGTACCCCTGGGTTAGGAAAGTTCCTGACAAGGACGAACTGGGTGTAGAACTCGCGACACCTCTACCTCTATAAACACATCCTTTGGTACTTTAGGCGAGTATCTTGTATATCTGGGCTGCCACACCACACACACACACAAACTATCTAGTTTTTTTAACTTATCTATCCAAAGGTAGGTATCGTGTTTCTTTATTGCTGCTGTTAGAACGTCGAGATTAAAACACGATGCCAGGTGCGTATATAATAACAAGAATTTAAAAAATACAATTTCAATAACTTCTGCTGTCGTGAGATCAAGACCGTTTGTTTTATGATATGGTCACTGAGATTAGAATCCAAAATTTTTTTACATATCGTCAGTAGGTGTGTCATCACTAGATCGTGTTTACTGTAGGCGCTGTAAATAGCTTTCCTTGTGTAAACTGTGTGTGTGTGTGTAAATAGCCACTGTAAATCCTTATACAGTCGCCTTAGTGTTTACTAACTAATCTTTTCACAAGAGATTGAGATCATGTTTTGTGATTCATCTAATCATAAAGTTGAAATTGTGTTTTGTGGCGCATCTTATAAGGATGAGATGTGTTTTGTAGCTAATCTTATCATAAAGTTCAGATCATGTTTAGTGACTCATCTTACCAAAACACTAACATCGTGCTTTACAGCTAATCTTATCGCAACACCAAGATCGTGTTTTGTTACTCATTTTAGCATAAGCTTAAGATCGTGTTTTGTTGTTCATTTTATAAGGCTGAAATGTTGTTTTATCACTCGTCTTATCATAAGGCTGAGATCGTGTCTTGTAGCTGATATTATCATAAAGTTTAAATCATGTTTTGCAGCTAATCTCATTACAAAGTTGATATCACTCTTAGTGTGACTCATCTTACCATAACACTCAAGATCATGTTTTGTGACTAATCTTATCATGAGGTCAAGATCGGGTTTTGTAATCTTATAATAAGTTCTAATCCTGTTTTGCAATGATCTGATCACTAAAATCATGTTGTCTCTCATCTAGTTTTTTATAATTCGTCTAACACCAATAACTTCAGGTAACATTAAAAAAATGTTTTAATATCACCATTCTTATTTTCAGGTGAGTTTGCCGACCAAGATGCTACTCGATGAACCGAATCTGTCAGATTCCATCAATGATTTCGCTGGAAGTGACGAGTATTTCGTGCCATCGTCGCCACCATCATTCACGGGAGATCTAACGACATCCTCGATCGAGGCGACGAAATCAGAAAGTTCTCTACAGTTCTATCCAGAACATCCTCATAGCCAAGAGCGATCTCTCGTAAACGATCTCTTAGAGGTCTTGGACAGTTTCCTCAACGAAGACGGTTCCTCAAACACCCAAGAAAGAGCTGATAGCGACAGCTTCTGTTCAAGTCAAGGAGGCGCCCACCGCGAAAACAACTCGTTGCCCAGTGACTTGGCCGACATTCCATCGGGCACTTTACTCCCATACAACGTTGGCTTCAATTTAACCAGGCTGCCGTCACCATCTTCGGTGGCGTACAGTGAGGGCCACGGAGAAGACGATGGTTGCAGTTTGTGCTCGCCTTTTAATAGAGATTACACAGCTAAGAGACATTCGTCGAGGAAAGAGCATCCGACTCCGGTGAAGAGCATTATTTTGGACCAATCACGATCGCTTCATTCGTCCGACAACTCCAATGTTTTCATACAAGCTCCAGAAAGTCCAAAAATGCCGCACGGTAATGTTCAAAAATTCGTCATCGAATCGATCCCCTCCCGTCCATCGAAGGACGATGGCTGCCATTTCAGACAGCGGGTACCTTCTCCGGAAAATGGCTGCAGGCACAGTCTGCAGGACAGATGCGGTTGGATCGAAGAATGCTCCGATTTGAACAACCTCATAACTGACCAACGGAGCTCCGCAACAGCTGCCGCTGTCCCGAACTGTTCAATCAAGCACGAGTCGTACGAAGAAGTCGAATACAGAATGGGTACCGAAGTTCAGGTGAAAATAGAAAACCCATCGAGTCCCTGTTGGTTCGAGTCCAGCAGAAGCCAAGGCATATCGAATTTCACGAGTCCTGCGAATAACTTACGTGCTCTGAATCCGGAAAGTAACGCTCCGACCTCGCAGAAGCTCTTCCAGTCGGCCGGCGGTGGTTTCCATTGCCACTGGGTGGACTGCCGCGCGTATTTCCCGACGCAGGAGCTGTTGGTTCGTCACATAACCAGTGCTCACGTCGACCAGAGGAAGAGGGAAGACTTCAGCTGCCTTTGGATCGGATGCCCAAGGAAACTGAAGCCGTTCAATGCAAGGTACAAGCTGCTCATCCATATGAGGGTCCACTCCGGGGAGAAACCGAACAAATGCATGGTGAGTAACGATTCGTAAAAGCATCGTAACTTTCAATAACACACTCATGATTTTCTAGTGTTTTTACCTAAACTTAAGATATTGACGATGGGTATGCGTAGATTAGGGGCCGTTCAAGTATTACGTAAGCAAATTTTTTTAGCCATTTTTGATCTCTTCCCCCCTTGTCAGCAAAATGTCAACATCACTGCCCCTTACCTCCTAACACATATTGGCGGGATCAGAAACGTTCGTGGGGGGGGGGGGGGAGCTCGTGCGCCTCCCTCCCCCCAGACGAAAAACAATTATTTTTTAATGCAGAAAATATTTTTTTAAAAAATTAAAATTTCGAAAGAAAATACCTTTATATGTGTTATTATAATCGATTTCTGTTAATTTCAATGCTATTTAAAGGGTAAGAACTCAAAATTTGTCTTTAAAAAATCGATTGCGGCCCACCCTTTAAGCCATATATAGTAAACCCTTGACCCGCAGACCAAATGTGGCCCTGAAGGTTATCTGATGTGGCTTGGCCCCCTTCAACCTAATTTTGTAAAAATGAACTAAGCGGCACATTTACAAATCGCTTAAATGACCCGTGGAACAATTCCAGAGCATTTAAGTGACCCGTGGCACTGAGGTAGGCCTCAAAGATCACCCCCCCCCCACATTCAAAGATCACCTAAGTAACCCGCGACACACTTAAACGATCCGTGGCACATTTAGAGATCCCTTGAGTGACATGTGGCACAGTTTTAGAGCTCCCCAGTGTGGTTCTACATATCACTCGAGTTACCCGCGGAACATTCCCAGATTACTAACTGATCCGTGGCACAGTTCCAGAGCACTTGAGCGGCCCTGAAACATTTCCAGAGCACTTGAAGGATCCGTGAAACATTTAAAAATCATTTAAGTGGCTCTGTAGGGGATGACTTATCAATCGGAAAACCCTCCCTCCCCCCCCGTCGACGCTGACGTAATACTTTAATGACCCCTTAATCATGGATTAATGGATCTCGCAACAATAAAATTCTAATGAAACCGTCATTAATCAATTTAGAGCTCGTTCTACCTGCAAATTTAAATTTTTACAAATTTTTCCGGTTGATTTCGCTCTCCATTCTCTGAGACCAGGGGCGACCTCTTCATCTTTAAAGAGTGATCGGGCTGGAACAGAGTATTCCAAACTTGTCTCATCGCACCACTTCATAAGACCTTTTTCCATCTTTCCTCCCCCCTTTCCACTAAGCTAACCCTTAAGCCGGGTCTACGACCGCAGTGCTATGTAGTAACTCCGCGGGAAAACCAGTTGTAGGTTGTGGCTAGCACAGTGCATGCTATTTTAGTGGACGATTTTGCGTAGTCAATCCCCTGGGAAGCAATCAAGGGAAACAAAACTGCCCAGCACTGTGGACGGAGGCTTCGTTTCTTCGTTTCCCGTCACAGCTGGAGGCGCTGTACATATTTTTTGTATACACATTGTGTATTTAGACCATTCTCAAATCTCTTCCACTTCACCATGCCCACTTCAACTACTGCTTCTTCGTACTTGCCCACAAGTCTTTTCCACACTTCTTTCGAAATACCAGACTGCGGTCTCGGCCCTTATGTGCCACTGGGCGCACGTGCAATTTTTCTCCCTAGTCATTGGATTTATCTATACATTTTAGTGAAATGGCTTGTCCGTTGCATCGAGTTGATGGCTGTCTACATGGAGAGAAAGACGCGAGTGATTCGATACTTGCGAGCACGGGGGCAAGGGGAGCCGCCACTTTAAATCTCTGCTAACTTTTCCGACACAACTCTGCCTCTTTTGAGGTAACGGGAGTAAGGTGCTCTGCATCAGTCCGGGGTTGTGAGCGGTTCTATTTATCTATCTTAGGAAGTTTTAGGTTTTACGTTGGATAATTATTTTTTGACTGCTGCGCTTAAGCTAGAAAATATGGGGGCATTCGCTGGGTGGTGATGTCCTGACTCATCCTTCCCCCGTTTAATGCGCTCTCTCTGAAATAATGCCGATTCATCCTTGAGGAGAAATACCAGTTATGTCTTATCCGCTCTATTTACTGCCCCTCTCCCGTTGTTGTCATCGTGACCATGGGGGGTGGTCTGCAATATTTTTCGAGTCCAGAGTGCTTCACAATTTTAAGAAGAGTAGCAATGTGTTGCCTACGTATGCTAAAAGTATGACCAGCATAAGCGAATTCTCTTCGATGATTAATTCTCGTACCGATCGAGACCTCGCGAGTATGAAATCATGCACATTGAATTCTTGGTATTTTGGAGGGCACCACGGTGATCGCTAGCGAATTCTCATTAATGAGCAATTTTGGACCGTACTCTCCCGTGGAGATATCTAAATTCTCAAAGTTCTCCAGTCTTTGGTTTGATGGAATAGAATAGAAAGAAAAAGGGTTAGGGGAAGAGAAGTTATACGTATATAGTTTCCGCAGAGCCCGATTTCCGCGCAGGCAAATGAAAGTCCGCAATTTTAGAGAGAGAGAGCTTCAAAAGTGAGCAACAGCGCAAACTATGATGTGCTAAACATTTGACAGCCTTGTTTGTTAGGCAACCACTTCCCCCAAATCAGTGGTTCTCAAACTTTCGGCTATCCGCGGCTCCATGGAAACGTTGAAACGCGGCTCCCCCAGAATTAATGAAAACGAACAAATCGCCCAAGAACGAGCTACAGTACTTCAAAGCACTGAGCAGGCATATATATATCAATGTCGCCAGAGCTCGCCACGACACCCCCTCGGAGTCGCTGCGCACACTTTGAAAATCATCGAGTGAAACGGTAGTAAATTGCTTAATGGCCGGAGATGTACTCGGTTTTGGAGAAGTTTGTTAGAATAATTGTAACGTTGTAGGCCTGTTGCTCTCTGCTTTTCAACGGGGAGATCGGCTCGCATTCGCGCCTCGAAGTTGGGAGCCGAAGAAAACCAACTCCAGTCGACCACCACTGCGGCGACGGTGGGGAGTCCATCACTATGACCACTCCACCATCACAGCGGCTAGGATGAAGCAACTACTTAATCATTCACTGACTGGCCAAACTTCTTAATTCCTCTCTCCCCCCCCCCCAACAACGAGCCCCTTGAGTCAAAGTCAGACTCTTCCTGCATTGCAGTTGGCATCAGTTTCGGCGTTCTCATACCGAGTATACGGTGGCCAGATGTCCCGGTTTCCCGCAATAAATTCACTGTCTCGGAAAAGGATTTCCGTGACGCCTATTTGTTCCGGTTTTATTTTGCGCAATCAAATACCGAATGAAATAGAAACATTTTCAAATACAGTCCGTCCCGCTTAATCAGATAACGGTTAAAACGTTCTGCAGCCAAAATTTCCCCCATAAAGACAATGCCAAGGTTTCCCGCTCAATGGACCCGCTTACAATTCAAGCGACAACTATGAATGTATATTAACCACTCTTTATGTACATAATATTTTTATTTTAAAAAAAAACATTTGAAAATTGTAAAAAAATATATTGCCAGTGAAGACTTAATAGAAAACCTGGACTTAGAGGGTTTGAAGTGCCTAAGCTGTCTTCAGTTACGTATTTTTAGTTATTTTATTTTGGTTCTCTGTAGAACTAATATAGAGAGGGCGCTAACGTTTTCAATGGAAGTAAAAATCTCAAAAAGTCTGCACAAATGCCATAGCACAAAATATAGCTTCATGAAGTATGTCGAAATTTTAGAAAAACGATCACGAAAATAAATCCCCCCCCCCACCCATTCACGATGTGCTCCCTTCAATCCCGTATATATACTGGATGTCCGACATTTATAGCAGGGCCGTCATTTCAACTTTTTCCTGGCGGGGGGGGGGGGGCAAAGCACATGTACTCAATGTATGTACACTGCTCAAAAAAATTAGGGGAGCAAGCAAAAAAGTGAAGAAAACCGTGCGAGACAGCCACGTATTGGCATACAATGGATATCAATGCGCAATACAGAAAAAAGACGTAAAAAAATTTGGTATTAAGCTTTAATTCTTTGAAAATATGGAAAAAACATGAAAAGATGATTTAGGGCAACAATTTGGTTACATGTGGACGATAAAAAAAAGTACTGTTTAGACATGATGCATGAGTTTTAATAGGGCGTGTGGTCTCCTCGAACAGCTAAGACTGCTGCACACCCGTTTGCCATGGATGCGATGAGGTTATCGATCAGACTTTGGGGAATACTGTTCCACTCCTCAAGAAGTGCAATCTACAAGTCTCGGACAGTAACAGGCGGCCTTGGTCGCGCAGCAATGCGTCACCATGTTTGGGACATGCTCGATTGGATTCAGGTCAGAAGAGCACGCTGGCCATTCCATACGCTGTATTGTTTCAGCTTCAAGCATGTTCTCCACCAGACGAGCTCTATGCGGTCGGGCATTACCATCCTGGAAAACAAAGGAATCTCCAATGGCTCCAGCGTAAGGGATGACATGAGGTCGTAGTATCTCGTCTGCATACCTTCGGGCCGTCAAAGTGCCATTCCGAATGATATGCAGGTCCGTACGTCCGCCTATGCTGATTCCACCCCATACCATCCAACCAGCTCGTCTGTATTGTTACCTTTCACGAACGAATGCGGGGTTATTTCGAGTGCAGGGGGTCCCTCCATACCAGAACACGTCGGGTGTCACACTCCAGACTGAATCGGGACTCGTCTGTAAACAGCACTTGGCTCCAATCATGTTGCTCCCAATCTCGATGTTCAGCAGCCCATCTTCTTCGGGCCGCACGGTGGCGTGGGGTCAACGGAATGCAGACCATTGGCCTACGTGCATAGAGCCCTCCCTCATGAAGCCGATTACGTACTGTTTGGCTGGACACCCTTCGTCCTGTTGCCAAGAGCAACCGCCTTTGCAGCTGCGTAGCATTCTCTGTTCTGTTTCGACGGGCTGTTAACCGTACATACCGGTCATCAGTTGCTGTAGTGGTGCGTGGCCGACCTTGCCCTGGTCGACGTCTAACATTTCCTATTTCTTGGAATCGATTCCACAGCCTTGCAACAACACTTCTGGCGACTCCAACAGCGTCCGCGACGCTACGTTGTGTTTGCCCGGATTCCAGTCTGCCTATAACACGCCATGCCATGGATTCCGGTAAATCACGTTGTTGAGACATCCTCAAGTCACCTTGTCTCAAAAAAAAACAATACTGCGCAATCGAATTTCACAGTAAAACAGACGTTTCTGCAACATCCCGATTTCTGCCCTTATCTCCTTTTTCTGGTTTTTGACGTCATGAACTTTGATTTGCATATGAAGTTTTCTTCTTCCGTTTCCTGCTAGGCTTTAAATTATGGATGATTCATTTCATGTTACTTATCGGTACACATCTTTGCGTAATTTTGTTAAAACCATGTGCTCCCTTAATTGTTTTGAGCAGTGTATATATATTTGTATATATATTCCTACCGATTCATTGGGGGTTCCGGGGGGGGGGAAATGGCTCGGGGATCTATGAGGGTCTTAAGTCAGCCACCTCGTTGGGCAATTTGCCTGTTGTGGCGTTGTACTTGTACTTGTACTTGTGTAGATATATATACCATTTTTAGTGTACTTTCAAAAGCCGGGGGGGGGGCGCAACGGCCCCCCCTAAATGACGGGCCTGATTTATAGTCGCCCTATCCTGATGTTTTAACCATTTTGGCAAGTACGATAATATTTTCGTAATACAATGTAAGTTTGGAATTTTATACTTTTTCTTTTCTTTTCTTCAAACCGAGCACAACTCAGGTCTATCGCCATGGGCAATTTACTACCTGCTAGTGAGTTGTGCCGGAAGTGTAAGTATGTGTACCTAACAGTCTGAGTGCGTATCTAGTGTTGTGCATGATTTTTCTAGTGCTGCCATCTATACCTCAGAAGTGCAATGACTGAATATTTGTACTGTTTGTAGGACTGTCGCTCTCTGTGGCGAGACTTTTTAACGGGGAGATCGGCTCGCATTTGCGCCTCGAAGTTGGGAACCACAGAAAACCAACTTCAGCCGACCTCCACTGTGGTGACGGTGGGGCTCGAACCCGCGCGATGCGAGTCCGTCGCTATGACCACTCGACCACCACAGCGGCTGCAATTTCATACTGTAATGTTTAAAACAAAAAGCGTTTCAACAAAATGTCCCGGTTTTTACTTGGGAATCGATCCCGGTTTCTCACGTATCTCATCTGGCCACCCTATACATCCAGCACATCGTTTTATCCAGGGTGCCCACGATGCAATTAGGACGGCCCATTCCCAAAGAAGATTAAAAAATTATTCCAATAAGTCTCTTCTTAGCATAGAAGCCGAGCAACAAGAGAGCAACAGCCACTACTGGCCTATATTTTCCCACCCAAACTGGTTGCTAAATCAAAAGAGCAAACAAAAAAAACCAAGAGCAATATCAAGGTCGGCAACGAAAATGTCTAAAAAAAAAACAAAAATGTCCGACACGAACTCATGAATGACTTTATACGAGCTGTTAGTTCTTAGAAGGGTGGGAAGAAAAAAAGAGCTCGACAACGAACAAATGAATGAAATAAATTTTACCGCCACAGACGGCCATCAATGGGATTCTGCGCGAGCAAAAAAAACATGGCGCTGACCTTATGCCCTTGGTACAGACCACTTAATAAAGAAAACGATATCGTTTCAGAGATATATATATAATATTTAAAACGAGAAGAAAGAAAAAACTCGAGATATAGATGGAGCAGCATCTGGTTGCCAAAACGGGAAAAGAAATGGCCCGACACATTTGCGTCTTGGACTCAAAGGTCTTGACCTAAACTAGTGTCAAAAAAAAAATGGTCTCCGTCGGAAATACATGTTAAAAGAAACAAGAAGAAGCTGGATTAGTCTTTGACGACGACGATGCTAATTCGCGTAACTCGGTGGCTGCAATGGGTGACGGTTTTTTGTTGTTTTTTTGTTTTATCGGGACATCTTTATATTTATTCATTTATTTATTGCGTGTGTAAAGGTTTCGCGGGGGCTGAAAAAAGATGCGGCGTCTTATTACGGGACGACGACGAAAGAATACGTACAGGCATTTCCTCTTCTCGAATGGCAGTTGAGTTATCTCACGATATATGTTAAGACGATCGTTTGCTGGGGGGCGGAATTGGGTATTTTGCGGCCCCGGGGGTGCGGAAAGAGCTTTGCGCTCCCCTCCTCTGAAACGAAGTTTTCCGATCCCCCCAGTAACCGTGAGCACCCTGGTGCACGCCAGGTTTACATTGGCACTCGATAATGAGTATTAAATATTATTTCTCTCTCTCTCTTTCTCTTTCTTTCTCTCTTTCTCTCTATCTTTCTCTATCTCTTTCTTTCTCTCTCTCTCTTTCTCTATCTCTCTCTTTCTCTCTATCTTTCTCTATCTCTATCTCTTTCTTTCTCTCTCTCTCTCTCTTTCTCTATCTCTCTCTTTCTCTCTCTCTTTCTCCCTCTCTCTTTCTTTCTTTCTTTCTCCCTTTCTCCCTCTCTCTTTCTTTCTTTCTTTCTCTCTCTCTCCCTTTCTCTATCTCTCTTTCTCTTTCTTTCTCTCCCTTTCTCCATCTCTCTTTCTCTCTCTCTTTCTTTCTCTCTCTCCCTTTCTCTATCTCAATTTCTTTCTTTCTCTCTTTCTTTCTCTCCCTTTCTCTATCTCCCTTTCTCTCTCTTTCTTTATCTCTCTTTCTCTATCTCTCTCTCTTTCTCTACCTCTCTTTCTTTCTCTCTCTCTCCCTTTCTCTATCTCTCTTTCTCTATCTATCTCTCTTTCTCTATTTCTCTCTCTTTCTCTATCTCCCTCTCTCTTTTTCTCTCTATTTTTCTCTCTTTCTTTCTTTCTCCACCCCCCCCCCCTCTCTCATGGTTCCACAATATGCAATTGTCGATAGTATTCAATATCAATTCGACATAAGTTTGGTCGTTGGTGCCCGCTACCCAGCGAAAAAATTTCAAGTGTGCTCCTAGGCATTTAAAGGTTGGGGGGGGGGAAGGGGAGGGTGTTGGGCTAGAGAACCGACTACCCAGGGCCACAAATAGATAGTCCTTCAGCTGGGCAAGCATGAGTTATGCCTCCCTCGTATAACCATGAATAGTTTTAAATGAAGAATTTAGTGCCCCTATCTGGTACAACGCCCGGGACACTAGATTGACCTGCATCCTTCTCTTGGCTTGGGGGGGTCTGTGAAACCCCTAGGTCAGAGGGCTCGATGTCTGAACTTTAGAGTTCCTGGACAGAATTTTAAGCTGTTGGCTTTGTTAAGAACGTCCAAGTCAAAATGTATTTTTGCCCCATTTTGCGGCCCGGTGCCACCGCACCCTTCGCACCTGCCTAAGTCCGGCCCTGATCGTTTGAATTGATTTTAGAGGTGGAAAACGCTCGTACGCATCGCTCTGCAACACGTTGAAGGAGTTAGATATTCACATAACATTCTAAAAATTTAAATATTGCGATGATTATTGAGAAAGCATGTGCGTACAAGTGCAACAAAGCGTAAAATAATGTTTTACAAAAAAAAAACCACTAAAATTTTGCGCAACAAAAAACATAAGCTAAAAAAGAGTATAGCAGTAAGCTTAGTTAAACAGTTCAGCATTATCAGCCAGGTGGTGAAAGGACCCGTGTATCATCTTGGGGGGGGTGACCAAACTTTCAACACAGACACGTACATTCCAACGCGTACCAATTCGTTAGAAGTTCCGCAGAGGAATGTGGACGAGGTTCATGTATGGTTTAGTAGTTGCTATGGTAGTCTTTCGACCTTCTGTGGGGTGAAAGGAAATTTTTTTTTTTTTATGCTATATATATGTGCTCCCATGGCCCCCACAAGGGGGAGGCTGACAGGGCCCGGGACTATTCTCATAATTTTTTTGTTTTTTCACGCCGCAAATTCACTATAAAGGGGCCCGTGAAAAGTCTGGTCTGGGTTGCCGCCAAAGATCCCATCCTAGGGGCCCTGCTCCAGGATGTGGGGGTCATGTATGCCCCTCAGCAAGGTATGTAGGTTATCGGCTGGAAGTTGTGTGTGTGTGTGTGTTATGGCGCTGTTTCCACCTTTTCTTCTAGTGAAAGTAAATTTTGTATGCAAGGTCCACAACAAGAATTTTTTTTTGGGGTGAAAAATTTTTCTATGCAACATCTCGCAACAATATGTGTAATTTACCATCCCGGCAGTTGTTAAGGCAGTGTTTCGACCTTTCTTTTACGTGTGGAAGGGAATTTTTTTATTGCAGCTTCCCTCAACAAGGTGCGTAAGTTATCAGCTGGCAGTTGTCATGGTCTTGAGCCCGACACGCACCTGCGCTGCACCAAATGCTGTCCAGAAACGACGTCCTTTCACTTCAGTTCACCGGTCGCCCATCTTACGCAGACCATGGATGCTTGGCAAACTACGTCGAGAGGAATCAAAAGAAAAGATAAGGAAAATGTGGTGAAATTATTTAAGCAACATCCCGAGAAGATAAAGGATCCGACTCCTCCAGCTCCTGTAATTCCGGCACCTACTCCTCCGTTAAGATCACCGTGTCTCCACCCCCACAGAGCGCTGGTGGCACCCATGGCCCCCACATCCTGGAGCAGGGCCCCTAGGCTGTGATACTTTTTGCGGGGCCCCCCCCGACCACGCTTTCACGGTCCCCTTTATGATGAATTTATAGCGTGAAAAAAAGGAAAAAGATGGTGAAAATCGTCCCGGGCCCCCAGGGCTGGAGCCTTGCCAGCCCACCATGGTGGCACCATTTGCAAGCAAGGATCAGGATGAATCCCTAATCTAAGGAAATCCCGGAGAAATTTTCAAGATCTTCAACAGTGATCAAGAGTAAATTTAGATTAGGCGGATTGAACTGTCCGAGCGAGCGCAATGGGTTGCTCCGCCTTTCTGTCATACAATACTTGAATAGATCAAACTTTTGATTGCGCCTTTTGCGAAATTGATTTTATACAACTTTCTCTATGATTGTTCATTATCGGTGCCATAGTTGCACTTTGACTATAACTTGATTGATTTGATTCTTCGATCTACATAATTCTAATTACGATGCACTATTTGTAATTTTTGGCGTTTCAATAAACTTTTGGTTTTGCCGGAGATGCCCTGGTCGTCGTAGTCCCCCGGGGGCCTAAGTGCTTACGCTGCTTCATGTGACAGTGCCTGGGTGTCTCGCGGTTTCTCCAGTTGTTATGGATGGAAGTGTTTCGATCTTTATTTATCAGGTCAAAAGATTTTTCTATGCAACGTCCCGCAATGGGCTATGTAGATTATTGGCTGGCCCGTTATTTGCTATGACGGTGTTTCCATCTCTTTTCTTTCGGTTTAACCTTTCTTTCTGTTCCCACCTCTTCGAATGAAAGGAAATTTTTAATATACAAGGCCTGCAACGAGATCTTTTCTTGGGGATGAGAAGAAATTTTTCTAAGCAACATGCCACAACACAAAGTGTGCGGGTTATCGGGCGGCAGTTGTTATGGCAGTGTTTCGACCTTCTCCAGCTGAAAGAAAATCTTCCCATAAAACGTCCTTGAAAAAAGATGTGTTATTTATCATCCGGCAAGGAATGCCATGCACGACCAGGCTCTATCACGTGATTTCAGCACATTGCCCCGAAGGGCGTGGTGTTATCATTCGGCAGTTGTTATGGCAATGTCTCGACTTTTCTTTCGGTTGAAAGGAACTTTTTTCTAAGCATTGCCCTACGATACGGTGTGTGTCAGGGCAGTGTTTCCAACTTTTAGGGGTTGAAAGGAAACTTTTCTGTGCATCGTCGTGTAAATAAAGGCGTGTAACTTATCGGCTGTGGCAGTTGCAATGATAATGTTTGGACCTTCTTTTTTTTTCTGCAATGCCCCTTAACAAGGTGTTCAACAATATTATTCATCCGGCAGTTGTTATGGGCAATGTTTCGACCTTTTTCTCAGATGAAAGAAAAAATTTCAATGCAATTTGTCCTTCAACAAAGTGTGTGTGAGTTATCGGTTACAGTTGTCAAAGCAGTGCTTCGGTTTTCATTTATCGGTTGATAGTAAGTTACCAGATGTACACCACTCCCTTTCCGAGAGAAACACCAGAGCATTCCCAAAGGTTGGACACCATCTTAAAGAACTGCTTTGCCGCTGTGGTGGTCGAGTGGTTATAGTGACGGACTCGCGATGCGAGGATCCGGGTTCGAACCCCACAGTGGTGATCGGCTGAAGTTGGTTTCCTGTGGTTCCGAACTTCAAGGCGCTAATGCGAGCCGATCTCCCCGTTAAAAAGTCCCGCCACAGAGAGCAACAGTTCTACAACGATAAGTCATTCAATCATAACACTTCACTCATAGTTAGAAAAACTGGTGGCAGATGGCAGCACTACACATAACAAGCATTACAGAGAAACAAGAAACTTCACGTCAGGTTTCACTACACGTACACGCACATTCCCGCATGTACCGATTCGTTGATGATGTCAATTCATATATACATATATGCATTAGATCAGTCGACTCCACCTTTGACGCTGGGGGGGGGGGGCGGCGCAATTGTTAGTAGTGTTTCGATCTTTTTTCTGGTTAAATGAGATCTCATTTCGCCACTGAACAAGCTATGCAGGTTTTATTTTGCAAGTAATTGATACCAGCGACCAATATTTTGATCTTTTTTCGAGAGGAAACTCTTTCGTGCATTTTGTCTTCTCTCGCTATAAGGTAAAAATTTCAACGGTGGGCCGTCATTACAGCGTCTCACTCCGATTTCACGGCCAGGGAACATTCGCGTGCATCGCCTCGCAACACGGTTTGGCAAACGATATAATTCGTTATTACATTTTTCACGAGCGTAATTTCTTCGTGGTGCGTTGAAGTGATCGAATTCTCGAGTCTGCAACTGCGTCGATACACGATAACCACGGAATGGCTGGCCATTGTTCGCAATTAGGATACCTTTTTCGCATCTGATGCTTCTTAATATTCCACGTCGGAGACAGTTTTGAATATTTTTCGAAATTAATGATTGGAGTTCGTTACCCCCCTCATGGTGACATACGACCGGATGTCGGAGGCATCAGGTGGCACAAGAGAGAGAGACGACAAGAAATGCAAGTTGTGCATCTGCTTATGTATTTATTGCATTTCTTTCTTTGATCTTTCCCCTTGTCTTGAATCTGACAAAAATGAGATAAGACGTTTTTTTTGCTTTCTTCTACGTATGGCTTCTACAATGGCATATAAAAAAACCTTCCTTTTCCCCCCCATTTTTTCATTATCCTTTTCTACTTACGTATTCTTGAATTACAATAGCTATATGCATTACTACTACTACTACGAATTGTATGTGCTACGCAGCAGGAATTTAATACTGGACATGTTGCAACGCGTATGCGGAGCATGCGTTCCAGTGTTTTTTTTCTTCTGCATTTTTATACTTGTGGCCTCATTACTTCCACTGTCATCTGGAATGGCAAACGTTGACTGTGTGCGTAATTGTTCGAGGACCTCCCCCTGAGAGTCCTTGGACCTAACATTCCGTAAGCATTAATATAACGGTATCAGCGTTATCTGCGGATAATGAGGATAAATATGTATTTCCGCTTGTTATATAGGGTCGAGCAAAGTTATTTAAAAGAATGGAAAAGCATTTAATGCTGTTGAAGAATTAGCGGTTGCTGGTACGGAGCAATATACAGCGATACCTTGGTTAACGAACGCCTCAGCTTACGGCTGATTTTTCGTGATTTTTCTGCCTGGGCTAACGAATACTGATTCGACTGACGAACGTTTTCGTTGACGTGGATGGACACGCTCATGTAACACGAGCATGTCGTGAGCTGAATTTTGGCACCAATCATCATCGGCGCAATTAACTCCTATCCAGCACGGAATCTTTTTCCAGATGTGCCTCCACTTCTCTTTCTGAAAGCTGAACCATTTCCTGTAAAATGAAAGATTCAGTTGATGTAAAAAGCGCATTGAAAGAAGAAACTATGTTTTCAGAGTACGCGTTCTTTCAGTGCAAGACTCAAACTCAACAGTTTGGGAATTACAGGAGCTCATCTTTTCCATCTGCGTGTATCAGGCACAAAAATGAGCTGACTATGGGGGCCACCTACGAACTCTTGACTGGGTCATATTTTAGTTGCGGGCATTGTGATCTTCAGTATCTGATCTTCCTATAAATTCTCATTAACCAGTTTTGAAGCTGTTCATTATATTCTTCGGTCAGATTTTTTTCTTCTGGTGTTTTAAGGAAACTTATCTTTAAATTTTGGGCCTTTATCTGGAACGTATTAGACGGTTTTCTATGGAAAAAACACAAACCTATGAGAAATTGCGAAGATTTCGGCTAACGAACGTGATTATTATGTTCGTTAGACAGGGTATCACTGTATATGGGAGCGAGAATTGACTTAACCAATCAACTCGTACGACGTGACGTTCACGTCCTTTCGTGTTAGCTATCTTGGAAGTTAACATGAAAATATACAACTTCAAACACGGCGCGTGACATTCACGTCAACGGAATTAAAGGCCCAGTTACGAAAGGACGTGAAAGTCACGTTGTACGAGCCGATTGAGTAAAATCTGTGCGCAGTGTTTTCGCATAGGCCCATTTAAATCAGAGTTTGTTGGGTTAAGTTAGAAGCAGGGCCGTCTTAAGAGCATCTTGGGCCCCCCCCCCCCCGGGCCAAATGATTTTTCTGAGGCCCTACCAAGCAAATTCTCGAAGATCTCAACCAGATCTCATTTTTGTGAGGCCCCTTTTCTCTTGAGGCCATGCCTTGAGACGGCACTGGTTAGAAGTCCTCACAGAATCCGACATCTTTAAGAGGCGGAGAATCCGTAACGAATCATTTCGGTTGGCCTGCCCGCTATAATGGCTCAATGAATAAACTGCATGAAGCCACCCATGACTGAACAATTCGAAGTGTTTTCCTGTGTTGTGATTTTGTTGAACTGTTCCAGCGGCATATGATATCTTTTTCAGGGCTTTCCGAGGCTTCCCCGGCTCAAGCAGCGTTAACTTCTTCCACCATGGCCCACGTCTCAGGACACATCGCTTATATCTCCTTTATAGATATAGAGTTGAACGCGGTCGGTCTTGATGTTGCGCTGAAATGCCTTTTGTTATGCTGCGCAAATTTTGCAAAATGCTACGTATAGCCGATTCTCTCATCCACACAGGAGAAGGCTGGCAGGGCTCCGACCTGGGAGCTGAAGAGATAAACCCCCATAATCACGTATTTTTCCACTATAAAAATCGACTACTGTACTGAGGGACCAACACAAAAACCTGGCTCAGGAATCCACCAAAGATCCCACCTCCAGGATGGGTTGGGGAGGAGGGGTGGGAGTATGGCAATATTAGCATGGAAATTATCTGACTTTTTTGCCCCCCCCCCCCCCACTTTCTGTATCCCGATCTGTGCATGCAAATTCAAGCATTCACCATCTTCACTTTAAAATATGGATGACAGATGGCAACGCCAGTAAAAACCATGAAAGCAGCACAACTCTGTGAAAACGTTATAACCCCGCATTATACATACAGCACGTTCTAGCATGTACCGATTCGTTAGAAATTCCGCAGAGGAATTTGTGCGAGGCGCATGTACTGTCAAGTAGTAGTAGTAGTAGTAGTAATCCGATCCGTGATCGTGTGACTCTCATTGGACCTTCAGAAAAAGTTTCGAAAGAAGCAGGAAATAAGAGGTGGGGAGGGGCCGTGTGACACAAAATCACTCCATACAATATCATACTATACTCAACAGTCACAACATGCCATTGGCCCCCAGCTTCTTCAGTTCTACCACAACTACAGTGCCGTCTCGACTCGTGGGGCCCACCCGAACACGGAGGCCCCACGGTACATGGGAGAGTCTCATGATTGTGAGACCTGGTACTATGATTTTCGAGAGTAAGTACAAATATTCAAACTGAAAGCAACCCCTTCCCATCCCGTAACATCACTTGCCCGGAGGCCCGTGCTGATCTTGAAACAGCCCTGCAACACTAGATCAGATCTAGCTTTGATATTTCATGTTACGATCAGACGCGGATTTAACGGTGGGCCCGACTTCTAAAGAGCCCAGGAGAAAACCCCAATTTCACACTTTTTTTTTTTCCAAGGGGCCCAATATTTTCTTTTGCGCCCGGGGCTTCGACTGACTTTAATCCCCCCACTGGTTAAGTTTCAACAGGGGCGCTCAACCTTTAGTGCGGGGTCAGTGTTCAATGGACTATAAACATGTCGCGGGTCGCTTAACCCTTTATATCCTGACGGTAAACTCAAGCAGGGTTTCCCTAGGAGTAGAATTTCTGCGCCGCGTACAGCGGGAAAATGCTGATTGGCTAAAAACCTGAAATTCAGGTTTTTTTTACCACGGGCCGTTCAAGTTTTGCGTAAGCAAATTTTTAGCCATTTTTGACCTCCTCCCCCCCCCCCTTGTCAGCAAAAGTCAGCAAAACTCTGACCCCCTCCCCCTCTTGTCAGTAAAATTTCATCAACTCTGCCCATCTTAATCCCAACGCATATTGGTGGGATCAGAGACGTACACGGGGACATGGGGGGGGGGGTTATCTGATGCGGCCTGCCCTCCTCAAACCTAATTTTGTAAAAATGAACTAAGCGGCACACCTACAGATCGCTTAAGTGTCCCGTGGTACAATACCAGGACATTTAAGCGGCCCGTGGCACATTTTCAGATCACTTAAATGACCCGGGACACAGTTCCAGAACACTTAAGCGATCCGTAACACATTTGAGTGACATGTGACGGAGTACCGGGGGCAGATCTGGAGCTCGCCGTTGGGAGGGGTAATTTTACAAGTTGTTGTGAATAAGGTGACCATACGTGTTGCAGTTTGTGCCATGTTTTCCGGATCAGTCCCCGTTTTTTAGCCGAGGTTTCCTTGAATTTCTTTATTTAATCAAAAAACGTTGATCTCATATAATTTTCAACGGATTAATTAATTGCATGCAATATTACCTCATGGACGTTATGAAAATTTCATGAATTATTGCATTGTGGGCAATAAATGCATATTTCGCTTGGGGGGTGGGGGATTGGAGTGATTCCCCCCTCCCCAATAGATCTGCGCCTGTATGGCAGCATATTATTTTGAGATTCTGCACAGATATTGAAATTCTATTATCAGAGAAACAGGTCAGTGCAGGTGAGATAAAAGACACTATGCCCCCGCTCCCGAATTTTTATTTTCCCCGCGAACATTTCTGTGCTCATCATGGACCCCCCCCCCCCCGACCCATTATGGAGTCAGGCCTCTATGCTAAGATCGCTAGTGGGGCCTCCTCCATAGTGAATTTATAGAGTAAAAAAAGAAATCGCCAATTCAGACAAACACCCTATTGTTTAATGCATCGTGATTATTTAAAGCATTTTCATGATTATTTAAAGCATTTTCATGATTATTTAAAGCATTTTCATGATTATTTAAAGCATTTTCATGATTATTTAAAGCATTTTCATGATTATTTAAAGCATTTTCATGATTAGCACAAACCAGAGTTCTTATACGGGAGCCCTGGTGATGGTTATAATCATATTTTTGATTCGTGAATACGCCTCCAATAGAATGAGAGTTCCAACCTCTAGAATTCCAACCATGAGTTGAATCAGGCACTGCACGAAGACCCAACGTTCTCCCCCCCCCCCCTCATCCTTCTGTAGGGCGCATAAGCTAAGATCTTTGGTGGGCTCCCAGGTAAGACTCTTCAAAGACACCCCTCCTATTACGAACTCATATCGTGAAAACATAAACGTTGATAAGACTAATCTCGGATCTCAGGCAGGAGCCAGCGCCACCCCCTCGTATGGGACATGCGGGGACCTCAGTTGAATTCCACGGTAAGATTTGGCACAATGTTCTACGGCAGTAGGGGGACCATTCAAGTATTACGTAAGCAGATTTTCAGTCATTTTTGACCCCCACCTTGTCAGCAAAACACTGCCCCCCCCCCCGTCAGCAAAATTTCGTCAGCAGCTTAGAATATTTCATATCTTCAAAAAGGGGTGGTTGATGATGACGTAAGCAACCTTCAAACCCTCCTCCCCCCCTTGTCATCAAAAGTCAGCAAATCCGAACACCCCCCCCCCCCGCCCCGATGCTGACGTAATACCTAAGTGGCCCCCTATAGGGACTAACTTTCCTTTTGTATAAATATGCAGAAATTTGGATCCCGTAGAACAGCCTCATAATGGGTTCCGCTGAACCGCGTTGTAACCCATCAAGAGTTCCGCGAGCAACTCCAAGTTGGGAAACCCCCTGGTCTAGAATCTCAGGAAAGCATTAACGTTTCCTCACCTCATCGGCAATCAGATATAAATGATTCTCAATTGGTTGAAAAAGCCGTCGGTTCTTCGGGACCAGCCGATCTAAATGCGTGGCGCCGAACGTTTTCAAGTGCTCCATTTCCTGAACGAACGAACCCACAGCTTTTTTTTTCCTTTGTCGTCCAGTTTGATGTCCTTGCTCGAAACGAACAATGTCTTACATTTCTTATCTGTGTGACTCTTTTTTTTTTTAACATTACGTCGTCCATTTCCTTTGTGACAAAAAACTTTATTCTCACAACAAGAGCCTAAGGGTTGAACTTTGTGTCTTCTCTCCCCACTCCATCACTTTCGTCTCGAACTCATGGGAAAACGGAAGTTTTTGAATTCACTGAAGGACTTGACGAACAATGAGATGATAATAACAGAGCATTGGAAATCGCTATGTATGTGATCACGGATGCGTTCGAACCACTTTCCACTATCGTTTCCGGGTCTTCTTGAACAGTCGGGAAACTCATATTGTCCCCGACGGCCCTGAGAAATGATCGCAACATGCGTCTAGTAAATAGAACGATATGCGCTGAATGGGCTCCGAAATGCGTTCAGCCAACATCAGCTTCATGAACGGGAAAATTCCGTGAAAACAAGAATTCCATGTACCGGAGTTCTTTGTTTCAATGTCAGTAGGACCATCTTAACGTTTGGAGCTCGGAAGCCTCAGGTGCGCGTGGGGCCTTCCTTCGAAAAACATATATGGCAACATTATTTTCGAAACTGAGTATGTAGATCAGGGTTTTTATCCTATGGGTCGCGGGCTTCCCAGATGGGTCGTACAAATCAACTAATATCAAGGGATTCTTGAGCGCCATTGATCACGACCCAAATTTGATTCACAGGGAGCTTCCGAAATGAGTCGTACAAATTCACTTACAGCTAGAGATTCTTAAGCTACTACTACTGCTAAACCAGGCATGCACCTCGTCCATATTCCTCTGCTGAACTTCTAACATTGGTACACGCTGGAATGTGTATGTATGTATAGTGAACCTTCCGTGAAGTTTTTTTTATGTGTGGTGCTGCCATCTGCAATCAATTTGTTAAACTATGAGGTTTTTTCTCACCTTGTAGTGAGTGAAGTGTAATGAATGAATAATTGTTGTGTGTGTGTGTCGGGGAGGTCGGCTCGCATTCACGCCTCGAAGTTGGGAACCGCAGAAAATCAACTTTAGCCGATCACCACTGCGGTGACGGTGGGGGTTTGAACCCGGATCCTCGCGATGCGAGTCCGTCGCCATGTCCACTCGACCACCACAGCGGCAAAATAACAGATTCTTAAGCTATGAGTCACGACTCAAACTTGATTCGCAAGGGCCTCCGAGATGGAAATGGGCCGTGCAAATGCACAAACGGCCAGGGATTCTTGAGCTATGGGTCCTGACCAAAGACAGGGTTTCCGACATGGGTCATGCGGCTCTTGAGCTGTGGGTCAATATCCAAATTTGATTCGCATTGCATCCGAAATGGGTCGTACAAATTCGCTTACAGTCAGGGATTCTTGAGCGGTTATTGGTTACAACCCAAACTTGATTTGCAGGACCTTCCTAGATGAATCCACTTACAGTCTACTATAAATACACATATTGTGTCGCCCAGGTTTCATTAATTTTCAATAACAAACAGTAACATGGGTCGCAAAGCTGATCTTGTTGTTGATTTTAGGTTGCAACTGAAAAGGTTAAGAACCCGTGATGTAGATAGATAAGCTGGTATTTTTTTTTTTTTTTTGCCTGGGTATAAGGACCCAGAAGCAGGATTGACCTGGTTCCATCGGGCATTACGTGGAACCTCGAGTACGTGGGTGGGGGGGGGGGAGAAGAACTCGTGATAACGATATTTTGTTTCTTTGATTTGCCTCCGACAGTGGGGGTGGGGGTCGAGGGTGAAGATAAGGGACACATTTACCCCTGAGTTTCTTACCCGTCTACTTAGTTAAAACTGCTCACTTGCCCAAATAATTGTGTATACCCATGGGCTTTTTACTTTAACTATGCCCTAATGGAAATATACCCGCGGGTCACCACTTTGATTTGGAAGTAAGTGGAATTCCAGTTAGGTGAGAAAGGCCCCCCCCCCCACACATAATATCACTTCGCCTGGAGGCCATTTACGCTGTTTTAGATGCCATGTCCAGAAGACCCCCCCCCCCTCCCCCTTTATCGTGATGCTGAACACGAATTAGTCAAATTGTAAGATTCCAACTGTTCGACATCTGGCTCCACGACTTCCTTGCCATATGAAAACCATTTACCTCCACTCCCCTCAAAATCATTTCTTCACTACTCTCTTGCCCTAGCGCTCAACATCTTGAGCACTAGGGCACAAGCGCTTGCCCTAATACAGTTGTGTATACCCATGGGCTCTTTACCTTAGCTATGCCCTAATCGAAATATACCCGCGAGTCACCAATCCTCCCACAATCACTTGCCCTAATACAGTTGTGTATACCCATGGGCTCTTTACCTTAGCTATGCCCTAATCGAAATATACCCGCGAGTCACCAATCCTCCCACAATCACTTGCCCTAATACAGTTGTGTATACCCATGGGCTCTTTACCTTAGCTATGCCCTAATCGAAATATACCCGCGAGTCACCAATCCTCCCACAATCACTTGCCCTGATACAGTTGTGTGTACCCATGGGCTCTTTACCTTAGCTATGCCCTAATCGAAATATACCCGCGAGTCACCAATCCTCCCACAATCACTTGCCCTAATACAGTTGTGTGTACCCATGGGCTCTTTACCTTAGCTATGCCCTAATCGAAATATACCCGCGAGTCACCAATCCTCCCACAATCACTTGCCCTAATACAGTTGTGTATACCCATGGGCTCTTTACCTTAGCTATGCCCTAATCGAAATATACCCGCGAGTCACCAATCCTCCCACAATCACTTGCCCTAATACAGTTGTGTATACCCTTGGGCTCTTTACCTTAGCTATGCCCTAATCGAAATATACCCGCGAGTCACCAATCCTCCCACAATCACTTGCCCTAATACAGTTGTGTATACCCATGGGCTCTTTACCTTAGCTATGCCCTAATCGAAATATACCCGCGAGTCACCAATCCTCCCACAATCACTTGCCCTAATACAGTTGTGTATACCCTTGGGCTCTTTACCTTAGCTATGCCCTAATCGAAATATACCCGCGAGTCACCAATCCTCAGCGTAATATAAATTACAGCGCACTCTGAAGGTAGAGAGACAAACAGTCATAAATTCTAATTTTTTCCTATTAATCTTCATTTTAGTTCATATCGATATCCTCGGGATCGCTAGACGGTTTTGGGAGCCGTGAGGCACACTTTGAGAACCACTGTACTAGGGCGAAGTATGTCTTAAGAATTAGATTTTATGATGTAATTGGTTACCATTAACTAGCATGATTTATCGTAATATTCTTCGGTGTTCTCCACAGTTCATAGGGTGCGAAAAGGCCTTCTCTAGATTGGAAAACCTGAAGATCCACCTGAGATCTCACACTGGAGAAAGACCCTACAGGTGCCAATATTTCGGGTGCCCCAAGGCCTTCAGCAACTCCTCGGATCGAGCCAAACACCAGAGAACGCACCAAGACTCGGTGAGCAGTTATCATACGCATCATGATTTTTTTTTTCGTTGAGAAGATGTGGTACTTCTCCATTCTTACACAAATGTGCTGCCGCCGCTTCAATTAATTAATGCAGTAGTTGATATATTTTTTGTTCTTCGATTTAAACAGAGGCCGTACAGCTGCGTGGAGCCCGGGTGCAACAAGCGCTACACAGACCCGAGTTCGCTGAGGAAGCACGTCAAGAATCACCTGGCCAAAATCGAACAGAAGAGGAAAAAGGTGAGAATCGTTTAATTAATTAATTAATTAGTTAATTAATTAAGAGTTTTTCAATGTTTCCAGATTTGAACAATGGGTCTAATTGTTGTGTTTTGTTTTTTCAGTTCAAAATTGATGATGAAGATACTAGCAAATTAGAGTATCAGGAGCAGAATTTCAACAGATTCAAAGAAATCACCGAAATGGTCATGATCAAGGGTAAGTTGATCAATCATGATTCTTTAATTTTTTGTTGTATTTAAATTGTAACAATACTGATTTGGCATTTTGGCTCTTTTATCATGCTCATTTGGCATGGTAAAAGTCAGAATACACACTGGACCGATACGATAAGCGATACAACCTGCAACTCGACACGGATTGGTTAAAATACCAGAAATTCGGATTTTTAACCAATCTGTGTATCGTATCGGTACAGTGTGAACCCGGTCTGACACATTTTCCGGGGAAAGTCTTTCTGTGATGAGAATTGTCCTATGGTGGTGACGTAGAATTTCTCCGTCTTCCTTCCCCGGGTTCAGCTATCCATTTTTAATCAAAAATGCCTTGCACATTACATCGACTTGATAGCTAACTATCGACGTAACTTCATGGGAAGAACGACGCGAGTGATTTGATACTTGAGAGCAAGGGGGGCCTCTATTATCAATATTCGCCCACTTTTTCCGACATAACCCTGCCTCTTTTGAGACTGTATTCACCGACATGGAACGTTTCGAACTAGGGGTCTTCACAACGTTTTACGCTCCGAGGGCCACATACAAAATTTCTCGTCACTCATTAACGTCGTGGGGGGAGATGCAACCCCCCCCCCCAAAGACGATCACAAACTAAATATATTTCAAAACATTTAAAAAAATTTAAACATTCAATTAATTTTAACAAATATTAATTTTGAATGATTTAAAAAAAAAAACATTGCAAATTATAGTGTCAAAAAATGCCTTTTTTTGCTATATTGATGCATTTCTGTTACTTGAAAATGCTTTTGAAAGTTGATAAATGATTTCTTGTGCCTCCAACCAATCTCTGTGTGTCCCAGCCCTGCCAAAGGTTGATCCTACGTACGCTCAGATACGACAAATTAAAATGCGACACGTACAACATAAACTGAAGAGCCAAAAAAACTGGTACAGGCATGCGTATGCAAATAAAGAGATATGGAACCAATCAGAGTACGGCGCTGCGGTCGGCAACGCCTATATAACACAACAAGTGTCTGGCATAATTGTTAGATCGGTTACTGCTGCTACAATGGCAGGTTATCGAGATTTAAGTTAGTTTGAACGTGGTGTTATAGTCGGCGCACGAGAGATGGGACATAGCATCTCCGAGGTAGCGATGAAATTTGGATTTTCACGTACGACCATTTCACGAGTGTACCGTGAATATAGATCATGCGGCCGGAAAAATCTTTTTCCGGCGGTGGTATAAAGCTCGACAATGGTAGAGCAAAGTGCACTGACGGCATGTGATACAGAGAAAGAGACCGGAAAAAGATCATGCAAGAACGGGACCAACGACGACTGACGAGAATCATTAGACGTGACAGACGTGCAACCCTGCAGGCCATCAACAAGCGTCGGCGTGCTAACCATTCAACGAAACATCATCGATATGGGCTTTCAGAGCTGAAGGCCCACTCGTGTACCCTTGATGACTGCACGACACAAAGCTTTACGCTTCGCCTGGGCCCGACAACACCGACATTGGACTGTTGAGGACTGGAAACACGTTGCCTGGTCTGACGAGTCTCGGTTCCAATTGCTTCGAGCTGATGGACGTGTACGGGTATGGAGACAACCTCATGAATCCATGGACCCTACATGTCAACAGGGGACTGTTCAAGCTGGTGGAGGCTCTGTGATGGTATGGGGCGTGTGCAGTTGGCGTGATATGGGACCCTGATACGTCTAGATACGACTCTGACAGGTACGTAAGCATCCTGTCTGATCACCTGCACCCATTCATGTCCATTGTGCATTCCGACGGACTTGGACAATTTCAGCAGGACAATGCGACACCCCACACGTCCAGAATTGCTACAAAGTGGCTCCAGGAACACTCTTCTGACTTTAGACACTTCCTCTGGCCACCTAAATCCCCAGACATGAACATTATTGAACATATCTGGGATGCCTTGCAACGTGCTGTTCAAAAGAGATCTCCACCCCCTCTTACTCCTACGGATATATGGACAGCCCTGCAGGATTCATGGTGTCAATTACCTCCAGCACTACTTCAGACATTAGTCGAGTCCATGCCACGTCGTGTTGCGGCACTTTTGCGTGCTCGCGGGGGCCTTACACGATATTAGGCAGGTGAACCAGTTTTTTTGGCTCTTCAGTGTATTTCATGACATTATGTAGCATTTTCGTTTTAAAAAACTGAATTGGGGACCAATTATTACCAATAAGACCAATTATTTTAGGCATATTAAAGCGAAACTTGACATTGTTTTTGCTTGACTAAAGCTTCATTGTTAGGTAAAATTTGTGTGTTGTATTCGTAAGGTATCCTCCAAATGCCAATCAGCCAAACGTGTTCTAGTTTTTGATTTTGTATTCTTCATTCGACTAAACAACTGTTCGCATATGTAAGCGCTGCCAAATATAGAAGACACGAACAGTGCATATGTTTGCGTATCTCTGGATAATTTTCTTCGGACACATACTTAGAATGTGTAAATCAATTGATGAAGAGGAATTTCAAAAAACACACTTGCATTTAACTGCAGAGTCACATTGCAAATCTGCAAATTCTAATTGTAGCTCTGGTGGAACACTTTCGATATCGACCGAGATTTGGTGAGGAAAAAACATTTCCATAGAAATTTCTTTCTCGCGGAAGTCGGAAAATCTGCTTCTGAATTCCATTCTCAGATTTGAAATGCACTGTCCATAATCGTCCGGTTTCCAAGTTGTAGATCTATTTACCAAGTCCAACAATTTAGGAAAATGTATGCAGTTTTTGTTTTGCAATTGATGTTCCCAAAGGACTAATTTAGTTTCGAACGCTTTCACGTTGTCATAAAGAGTATAGACAAGTAGATCTTTTCCCAGTAAGAGGTAGCTTAGATCATTCAGATGAACGGTGATATCGACAAGAAATGCGGAATCTCTCACCCACTTTTTATCTTGAAACTCCCCAATAAGTTTTCCTGTGCATTTCATGAATTCGTCAACTTCTTCCAGGCGGAGTTGCTTGCGCTGCTCACAGCTACGCAACAGGCAAGCGCCAGAAAGAAACACACATTCTTTCCGATTCACTTTCTTCGTCTGGTGACTAGCTTTTATATCCCCTATGGGGACAGAATGGGGGGGGGGGGGTCACGGTCGGTATCGGGTCTTCGCGATGCGAGTCCGTCACTATGACCGCTCGACTACCGCAGCGGCAATTGAAAGTACAGCCGTTCCTCGCTTTATGCAATTGGTTCCGCAAAATAAACGAGTAATGTAAGTTAAATTTAACATGAGGGGTCATTCAAGTATTACGTCAGCATCAAGGAGGGGGAGGGGGTTTCGGATTTGCTGACTTTTGATGACATGGGGGGAGTGGGGGTTTGAAGGTTGCTTACGTCATCAACCACCCTTTTTGAAGATAAGAAATATTCTAAGCTGCTGACGAAATTTTGCTGGGGAGGGGGGGGGGGTCAGGGTTTTGCTGACTGTTGCTGACGGGGACGGGGGGTCAAAAATGGCTAAAAATCTGCTTACGTAATACTTGAACGGCCCCTAAGTAACATAGTGGGGGTTTTCTTCAGGAGGATTGAAGAAAAAGTAAACCCAACATAAATAAAGCAAAATAATTTTTTTTAAAATAAATTACCAAACCTTATGTATAAATAAATCTCGTTAATTCATTCGATGTCTATGAGTCGGTGTGAGTGTCGATGTTTTCTTTCCTGAATAGCCTGACGTGGTGTAGACTGATGGCTTTTGCAAATGAAAGCAGTCGGCATTTCGGCTGACAAGCAGCACATTCTCCTCGTCTCTTTATAAAAAGCCTTTTGGAAGAAAATCTAGGGAAGTCTGAAGATTCCTCTCAAACATGGCAATTCTGGATTCGTTGGGATCATTTTCTTGGATCGGAATTTTGATGGCGTTATCGATGCGCCGCCAAAGAATGTCAGTGAGATCTGGACATCTTGTGACGTGGGATTCAAGCGTTTCTTCCATATTTGTCTCAAATACAAACACAAAAGCCACAACAGGCAAAATTCCCAACGAGGTGGCTGAGAAAAAGGTGCCCATAACAAATACGTCATAATATTTCTAAAATACATCAAACCAATTAAAAATACAATTACAATAACTAGGAACAATATATATACATGATAAAATATTTATACAATGCCCATAAAATGTATTTATTGTTTTCTTATTCCACGTATGGATAGAGCTTCTCGATTTACTCCATCATGTTCATCATATTTCTTTTTAATTGTGTCATCTACTTCTTCAACTACAGTTAAATCCCGTTTTAACGAATACCGTTATAGCGAAAATCTCGTTTTAACGAATACTTTTCTAATCCCCAGATAAGTAGGAACAAAATGCAAAAACCTGGAATTCCTTTACAACGAAACTTCGTTATAGTGAAGTGGCTTCTTTGGTCTCTTGGAGTTCGTTATAACGGGATTCGACTTTACTTCAACAAAACTTCTCACCTACATCAAAAAAATCCAAAGGATTTTATCATTAAAGTTACGTCATATTTTTAGTTTTCAAGCCCATTTTCAGGATGAAAATCAAACTAGAGACCAAATTTTGCGGATCGTGATTGTTCTAAAATTAATTTTTTTCCAAAATCGCGTTATAACGAAACCGCGTAAAGCGAAGGATGCCTGTATGCCTCTAGGATCAATGGTCCGCCAGTAAAGTTCGACAAAAGGAATTACGGTATCAATCTGTATCAATTCCTTATATATTTGCGTATATTTTTCTTAGTATATTGTACTGGAACGTCATAAAGGCAATAATATATTGAGTTAAAACTTGGTTTTTGTTTTTTTGCAGGTGAGCAAGTGACGTTTCAGCTGTTTTCGTCGGACACCGAAGATTATGAATCGTCTTCGTTTAGCAGGAGTAGCAGCTTCTCCAACACCTCTGACGTGTGAGTACTCTTCTGCCCATTTCATAACACGTGTACATCGTATACCTCCTGCAAGTTTGCGTTTCGATGCATACGAATAAACAAGGCTGTAAAAATACCTACAGGTCCTGTAAGTAGCGCTTTCCCGACATTCTCGAAACCAAAGCTCGCCCATCGGACTGCCATACAGCGTAGCGCGATCCGTCTCTTCGTATCACACGCCGTCAGTGCACTTTGCGCCACCATTGTCGAGCTTTACACCACCGCATGAGATGGTGGTTCGGTTTATATGCGATTGCCGAGCACCTGCCACACAATCACGCACGCGATCCGTCTCTCTCTCTCTCGGTCAGGCAAAGCGCAAATTGAGCCGCGTGCAGCGTTCGCGACACGGAGCAGGGCAGCACTCTGTTTTGCGGCCAACGGAAATCAGGACAGCGCAAATTGATACATGTGAGGCGACACTACGCTAAGCGCGTGTGCGCGCGCACTCGATGGCGCTGCTGTTGAGCCGCAGACTTTCGTGTCCCGCGCGCACGATTCTTCGTATTCGGTAGGGGTTTTTTAAAAATTAAACCGTTATTTTGATAGAGTTCGCATTCTCTTATGAAAAATGTTGTTTAATATCAACGTTATTTACATATATTATCAATTATTTCTTTAATTAATTCCTGAATTATTTTATTTCGTTCTGAATTTTTATTAAATATTATTGTTCTTTCCAAGGTTTTGACTTTTCATTAGCTCTAAATTTTCTTTCATTATGGAGTTATTTTTAATTTCGGAATTAATTTTTGGATTCATTAATTTCGGAATTCATTTTGGGATTCATTAATTTCGGAATTCATTATTGGATTCATTAATTTCGGAATTCATTATGGAATTCATTAATTTCAGGATTTTCATTGATACACCGAATTTTCATTAATTTTGTGATTGTTTCCAAATTTTATAAATTGTCATTAATTCTGAATTTTCATTAATTCTTATGCATCCATAATTTTTCATTAATTTTTAGAGAAAAAATCCACTTTTATTTTTTTTAATAGCCTACGAAATATTTCCAAATAAATTTCTGAAATCGGCTTTAATTCCGAATATTCATTAATTATATTTTATCGATCGATAGAGGAATAATTTTTCATTGAATCTGAAATTTCACTAATTCTGGTGTTTCATTAATCTAGTTGTTTTCCATTAAATATGAATTTCCAGCAGTTTTGAAATTATTTATTAATTTTTTATATTGTGATCAATCCTTTCATTTGTTTTAACTTTTCACAAGTTCCAAATTTTCATTCATTATGGGATTGATATTGGAAATTAATTTCGGAAAAATTCCATCAATTAAATTCCATTAATTTCGGAAAAATTCCATCAATTAAATTCCATTAATTTCGGAATATTCATTCATTCCAATTTCTGTTAATTATATAATAATCGTTAATTTTATTAATTCTGATTCATTCTAAATGTTGAATTTTCTTGAATTCTATATTTTCATTAATTTTCATAAACCCTGAATTTTCATTAAAATTTTTATCCCTCCTAAATTTACGTTAATTTTTATCTATTTTCAATTTCGATTAATTTATGTAAATAGTTTTCATTAATTTATGTACATTCATTATTTATGTTATTTTAAGGAATAATTTACCAGAGAAAAATCTGAATTTTCAATAGTTTTTAATTATTCATTAATTTCGAATTGTCATCAATGCTGATTTTTTATTTCTTTGTGTTCACGTTTTTATATATACGGTATTTTAATATATTTTTCAACGCATTCCCGTACTTTATATTTTAATTAATGTTATGTCTTCATTAATGTAAACTTTAATGACCAATATATAATATCCAAGCTCCGGGAGCCTCCCAAATGCCAAGGCTGCAGACCCCGAAATCGTTTCCTTCTGAAAACGCTCGTGCACTTGAAACGTGTTCCAATATGCGCATCCCCTCGCTACGCATGGGGCGTGTTGACGTCATGGCACTTGGGTCCCGCCCACTCGCGAACGCTGCACGCGACTCAATTTGCGCTTAGCCTAACACACGCCGTCAGTGCACTTTGCTCTACCATTGTCGAGCTTTATGCCACCGCATGAGATGGTGGTTCGGTTTATATGCGGTTGCCGAGCACCTGCCACACAGTGTAGCGTGATCCGTCTCTCCCTCTCTCTCTCTGTAACACATGCCGTCAGTGCACTTTGCTCTACCATTGTCCAGCTTTATACCACCGCATGAGATGGTGGTTCGATTTATATGCGGTTGCCCGATCCGTCTCTCTCTCTGTAACACACGCCGTCAGTGCAGTTTGTTCCACCATTGTCGAGCTTTATACCACCGCATGAGTTCGGTTTATATGCGGTTGCCGAGCACCTTTTTCTGAACTAATATTTGTTCGACAGTTCTCGGCGTATAATTACATGCTCGTACAGTGCCAAGTTTTGTTTATCTATATACCGCAGAGCATCCTTGAAATGGACGAGTTAATACAGTATGGTTTTAGAAGCGACTGTATATTTTCTCGTCTTCATTCTGTAATAGATGAGTTTAGCTTTTCCAAGATTGTTAAAAATCGGTTAGCCAAGTGTTTCTCAACTTTTTTTTCGCCCGTGCCCCCCCCCCTCCGGTTGGACTATATTTTTTTCTGTCTTATCCAGCATCCCCCCTTCTCATCTCAAGGACACTTCTCCCCTCCACATATTTCCCTCAAAAGCTTCACAGCTTCACATCTTAATTTTGTTCTCTGTGGCCCTCCCCTTGACCACCTGAGGAAGGGTTTTTCGATCCTCCCACTCTGGATCCTTGCCTGCAGATAGAACAGTGCAGTATTATGCATTCATATCTCTCAAACGCCAATTTTTTTTTTTTCTTATTCAGGGATGACGAAGATCGTGAATCTGGATCGATCGAAGAGCATTGGCTCAACGATATCACTTCCACTGATGATTTCAGAAGCATGTTTCTGGACAGCAGCCGCAGTACGTCGGACAGCCAACATGATTCGAATTTCTATTGACATCAAGTCTTCATTAAGTCACGTGTAAGTTGGATCTTCCATATCAGTGAGAAACATGCCGGGATATGATGTAAGAGTGTTTGGTCATTTCTCATGTGTAATAATTTTTCTTTTATCATGTTTTTCAGGTTTGTACACATGGAGACGTTTCAAATGATCTCATGAACATTATCCCGATGACATTTTTTGTTTTATGTATGTAGATAACATTGTAATTCATTTTCGTTGATCTATCACATGTGCACAGGTTGAGCGTGAAATATCTCTCCCAGGGGGGGGGGGCTCCCTGGGCCATCTTAAAGGCATCGTGGGCCCCGGGTAAATTGATGCTCTAGGAAAGGGGCCTACTTCACTGGAAGTATCGATTTTCCGAAAATTCACCGACAGCAATTCACCACTGGGAAAATTCACCGACAACAGTTCGACACGCGGCAGTGAGCGGGGAATGACCGAGTGAGTGACCAGTGAGTCAGTAAATGATACAGTAGTTTTAGTGAGTGAGTGAAAGAGTGGTTAAGTGTTGGTAAGTGAGCAAACTAGTGAGTCAGCGACCTGTGACGTAAGTGAGTGACCTAGTGAATCAGCGACCTGTGACGTCAGTGAGTGACCTAGTGAGTCAGTGATATATTCACGCACTCACTAGCTCACTCAATGCTCATCCGTTCACTTGCTCACTCGTTCATTCACTCATGTCGAACTGTTCCATGTGAATAGTTGTCTGTGAATTTCCCTAGAGGTAGTGAATTCAGAGCCGTAACTAAATACTTTGCCACCCGGGGCAAACCGGCATTTTGCCACCTCTTGCCATGTAGAAGAATCAGTTAAAGGATGAATTCTTCTGGTCCAGGGCATCAGACACCCCCCCCCCCTCCGTTGCGGCCCTGGGAGAATTGCATGGCGGGGAATTTTCCGGACACGGGAAGGATCACCCTAACAATTTACATACTTTCAGCAATAACAGCACCAGATCTCACTATCACAGAAGATTCCCAAACGCTTAAGGCCCGCTGGGCCGTGCCTGGGTAGGCCCATGCGTCAAGACGGCCTTGCTCCGGTTGAACCACAGATGCAAACCGGACGTCGATGCCACCATCTGCGTGCGTAATATCGAGAAAAATATGTGCTCGAAGATTTCGCAATGAGAATATTTACAAAATCACCCGAAAGACGGAGCTTCGCGCAAGCTGGTGTTCGCTAGAAACTACGTTTACACTGGATGAATCCGACGGGGACCAATCAGCATCTCCTAGAGATAGAAGGCCTCTGCACTACTTGCCATAAACGTCATTCAGACTAACTAGCAAGTTTGCCACATTTTGAAACACAGCGTCCTATTTCGTTTCTTCTTATTTTGGCGTAGAATCTTCCTGATTGGCTCACAAATACCGCATGGTGATTGGATGTGGGCATAGAAGTCGCCAATTCCAAGCCCGATCATTTCTTTTCCGCAAAACGATGATAGGGAATTTTCACTAGCAGGGAATTTTTCCCCCTGAATATTTCGAGGGGAAATGGACTACTTACTGACGTTACAAGCAGACTGCAGAGGCCTTCCATCTCTAGGAGGTGCTGGACCAATCAGTATCGATCCGAATATTAGTACGGTAGTTATATAGAACGATCTAAAAGGGGGTGCACTCATTTTATGTCTCATCCTGTATTTTTGTATGGATTGTTCGGACCAATTGGGTTTCGCGAGGACCAATCACAACACATTCTCAAACAAACTCTATTTTCTTATGTGCAATTTTGTTTTTAAATTTAGAATTGTGAAACGATTTGAATTTTTTTGATGATTTTTTTTTGTATAATTTTTGAAAATAAAATAGTAAATTTTCCTTAAATTCTCATTTCTTTTTTTTCTTCCGCAGCACACCAACATAACACACTGTTGCGTTACTGTATTGTTTAAACAGTACAATATATACCAGGATCGCTCTTACTAGACGCGGGGGTCCGGTGCGGGAATGAAAGCGGGGTCAAGAGGCGTCAATAATTTCTGGGGCCCCGTTAGCCCCCCCCCCCCCCGATTTAATATATTCTGTTGGAAAGGGGAAATCAGAATTATCGTGGTTATTTCGTAAATACGAAATTTACGTATCCCTAATGATAGGTAAATTAAGCTTCTTTGTTTTTTTTAAGGCATGCTTGTGTGTGTGTGTGTGTGTGCACGCACGTGCGGGGGGGATGGGGGGGGGGATAAACATGATTTTTCCGCTACCGCCATTGCAAAATTCGATGATTTTATAACGGTATTTTGATTCTTTCCAAAACTTTGTCACCCTGGGCAGTTGTCCCCTTTGCCTCTTTCCTCTAGTTCCGGCCCTGCGCTTATTACACGATGTACGAATGTAAACAAATCGCAGAATATTTTGGGTATTAATGGTATTTTGTATGCCTCGATCGAAATGAAAAAATAAATAAAATCGCTAACTGAAAAAAAAAAAAGCTTTTGGGGTGTGATCCATATTTTCTTCAAATAATTGAAATGTTAAATTTTTCTCATCAGTTTAATTTTCCGGAATCATTAGTCGACAGGTTATAAATTTTTTTCCAATTCGCTCGCACCCCAAAAATTTTAGCCCAAAAACCCCAGCACAGTGTCTATTAACCGGCACCCTTGATTAATAGCCACTGTGCTAGAGCTTCTTGAAAACCTTGTGGGCTGACTTATCCACCATGTTTGTGAGATGCGAGACTTTATTACACTCATGTCCATAAATTAAGGATAATACCAGCTCCGGCAAATAAAGGTTCAGAAACAAAACAAACGTTACTTATTCATAAAGGCCATTTATTAAACAAAAGATGAAGAACAAAAACGATGGTGTATGTATGATACCATTCATAAAAACTACGATTTTTGCTCCCTGGAGCAACCATTACATGGTTGGTATGATGGTTAATACATTGTATGTCTCCCATGCGATGAAATACAGTCCGTACACCCACGCTTAGGCATGCTGAGTATCAAATTGTCGACCTGATCTTGGGGAAGATCACTCCACTCAGCAAGCAATGCTCTCCGAAGTTCCGGTACACATGTAGGAGGTGGTTGACGGGCTGCAACTCGTCGGCCAAGCATGTCCCACACATGCTCTATCGGATTCAAGTCAGGTGAGAATGCTGGCCATTCCATACGGGTTATATCCTCAGATTCAAGGCATTCGTTTACGATGTTTGCTCGGTGAGGACGGGCGTTGTCATCCATAAACACAAATTCTGCGCCCATGGCACCCCTAAAAAAACGTACATGTTGTTCCAGAATGATGTCCCGATAAATTTGGGCTTTCATGGTTCCGGTTCGAACATGCAGATCTGTTCTGGAACCCAGTATAATTCCCCCCGAACGAGCAATGCTGCACCACCGTAACGGTGCCGTTCAATGATGTTGTCTTGGTGGTAACGGGTACCTGGCGTTCTCCATATGAAAGTCCGACTTGAATCAGACTGCAAGCTAAACCTGGAAAACATCACACAAGCCCACTGTGACGATGTCCACATTGCATGTTCTCTACAATCGCTGCCGACAGTGAGTTGCCATGAGTGGAACACATCTGACAGGACTGCGAGCATATAGACCAATATCTCCTAAACGTCTGTACACGGTTTGTCTTTAAACTGTGGTACCCATGGCTGCAGATAGCTGACGAGACAGGTCGGATGCTGTGCTCCGTCTGCTTCTTTTGGCAGTTACTGCCAAATACCGGTCTTCATTCGGCGTTGTAACTCGACAAGGGGCGACCTGTACTGTAACGTCTACTGACATTTCCGTTATCTTGGAATCGTTGCCAAAGCCTAGAGATGACACTTTGGGCAATTCCAAGTTCCTCGGATACTTCCATCTGACTACGCCCACATTCCAGGCGGCCGATAATTCTACCACGAAAAAAATCATCCACATGCGTCCTCTGTGTCATAGCTATTCGCTTATGGCACTGAGCGCCTTACAGAACTCTTGTGAACAATTTCATTTCTTTGCCACCATTCCTTATATACCCCCCTCTTACACTCTCGTCATTGTGACCTACTATTGGCATCATCTGGTGACTTCCTGAAATTTGCATATCATTCTTGCAGATGTGTGTGATAATTCTACAGGTGAAATTTTTACTTTAGATTTCGATTTCCGTGTGATTCTGAATTATCCTTAATTTATGGACATGAGTGTATATCGCTATAGCCAGGGATGGCCAACAGCTGTCCATGGGCGGAGATACGGGGGAGCGGGCACCGCGTCAAAGGTGGAGTCGACTGATCTAATGAATAAATGTATATATGAATTGGCATCATCATCATCGTGCACCCCCCCCCCCAGACTTCCAAGTCTATTTCCGCCTATGCAGCTGTCCCTTCGTGTCGCAGGCGGGCCACGAGGTGATTTTACGTGACCCCGGACAAGCTAAAACTACTATGAATGTAAGTTAAATTTGTGCTGATTATTTGAGCTATTAGTTTAGCCAGCAGCAGAGACTTCCTGATTAGCAAACTAAATGCATTCATAATTTCCAGTAATGAAAATAATTTACAATTTTCTCACTATACTGTCTTTTCGAACATAAATTGCTCATAAAAAGTTCGATACGGACTTTTTTTTTCTTCTCAACTTGCAACTTGCCCAAAAAAATTACCACTGCGCCCGAGTGGCACAGTGGTAAGCTAGTCTTCCACTATGAATGTTGCCTTCACGGTCCACGGGTTCGAATACAGGCATAGAACGCGTAGTGGTCAATTTATCGCAGAATCAATTCGTCGAAACGCGCGCGTCGATTCTTCACTGTACATGTTCAACGTGATCTTGTATGTAGGCCAGGGCATCTTCAACCCGTTGCTCGCGAGCACCACGGTGCTCCCATGGGCTCGAGAGTTTCTCCCCACACCCGTTCCGAGACTCACCGACATTTACCACTACAGTACCTTCATAAGAACCTGAGACATTTTATTAATTAATAACTCAATTAAATTAATATTTAATTTTCACCGCATAAGCCGCATTTCCCGCTTCCTGTCAGGATTTCCATTTCTCGCAGCGAAGGGCGTTGGGAGAGCACGTCAAGATGATAAATTGATTTAAATAAATTTTGAAAATGTAATTTTCACCGTATAAGCCGCACGTCCCGCTTTCTGTTGGGATTTCGATCTCTCGCAGCGAAGGGAGTTGGGCTCAGATCAAGGATGGAAATGTACAGAGCTTATGAATGACGATTCGATGAAGTTTTCATAATGCCCACTGGATGAGCACCGATAAAGGCCATATAATTGTCAATAACAAAGACGACTATGGGTCAGTCACATTTAGATATAATACAACCATTAATCTTATGTCTATAGTGACTTAAGCCATTAATATGGAATTAAGTCAGTGTTATATTTTATAATATAGATGCCCACACTAAGACGGGGTGTCAGAAAATTCATCCTGAAATCTGGGTCAATACTTTCATTTCATCATGTATATGCTCATTAAGAAAGAGTTTATCGAAATTTGAACCTTAAAGGGGGTCATAAGTGGGTTGAAATGTTATACAGAGAAATCACGCCTAGCCAAAACCACTGCAGCTATAAATATGAAATTCGGTCAGTAGTTCTTATTCACCCCCCCCCCCACCAGACGTGTGGTTAAATTGGTTTGTTTTCGCAATTCTGGGAGAAAAAGAACATGAAACACCACACACTCACACAAGGTGAAGTATCAAATAAGGAAAAAAAGCCATAGCACAAACGTCATATCTGAAAAAGTTGTAAAAAGCCTCCCCCTACCCAGGATTATAAACTTCTGTCGGTAAAAAAATTATATTCCCCCCTCGTCAGACAATCTCTGGTACCGCCCTGCATCTAAAAGGGGTCATAAGTGGGGGGTAGGGTTCAAAGGTTATACTCGGGGCAATCATCGCTAAGTCCAAACCGATGAAGCTGTAAATACGAAATTTGGTCAGCATTACATTTTATAATATAGAGACTCACACTAAGCCAGGATTTCTGAAAACTTAACCCTCGAGGAGGGTTCGAATGTTCTGTGGAGGAAATCATCGCCGAACAATTTTCAGCTTATCAAATACACGCGAATGAATCCGCGGGTAACAGCTAAGTTGCATATAAAATAGGGAAAACGTCTTGCACTTGAAATGATTTTGATCGGTGACAGCAGTAGGCCAGTGGTTCTTAATCTTTGGAAGCCCAAGGTCCGGTTGATTTCTTTTTTGCGAGTGGAAGGCCCGGTCATACACACGATTAATGGGAAATAAATGGGTAAAAAATGAACCGATAAATCACTCACGGCCCGATTTGACTGATGTTAGGGCCCGGCGGTTGAGAAACACTGCAGTAGACGACCGGCAGATCCAAAAAATTCGGGATCTTACGCGACTCTGCGTAAGATCCGTCTCTGCACAAGCGCAGTGCAGTTGTTTACTTTTTTTTATTTATATTCGCCTTTTTCTCACACCGTTTTTTTTTTTCTCTCACTCCTAACTCCGTCTCTGACTCGTTTCCTGCGTGAGCATGGAAACTGGAAATTCGATAACTGCTGTTCATGTACTGTGATGGTAAATGTGGTAATCGATTAAATATTTTTATTTATTTATTCACAACAAGAATGACTTCACCGAGTTTGTGTCAGATGTCCCATCATTCATAGACTTGATAAATACCGGTCTTTTGGATCCATTTCACGAAAATTTTAGTTTTTTTTAATATTTCCTTAAGATTGTTAACGAACGTACTCGTCTGCACTGAGTGCAGTGTGGAATCCAATAGCGTGTAAAGGTCACTTTTTTTCAGTGGATGATGTTAAACTCCAGTAGCCGTCTGCCTGAATGTCGGCTGTTGTCGCTCACAGCGAGTTGTCACTTCCAGAGAGAGAGAGTGGACGACCGGCCCAAAATGGGTTTTTTGCGCATCCCGAGCAGCTGCAAGGTGGCCTGAGAGTGACACAAGAAGATGATGTAAAATTGTTGCATTTCTGTAGATGCAAGCAGGGTGAAAGACTGTTCAATAACTACTTGAAATCGGGGGAGCGGGAAAATCTAAAGAACGATAATGAATAGTAAAGTCCAGATATTTTCGACTGGGTTCAAGTCTGGCGAATCGAAAAACCAGAACTGTATTCGAAACTCTTAGTATGAATTCATCTACAACACCCAAACATTTTAGGGTTACGTGATATTTCGTATTATATTGAAGATTCCATGCGCCACGGGGGAAATGGAATAATTATTTAGAGATAGGTGATGTCACACACTCTCTGTGATTCGTACAAGATAGCAATTGAATAATAACGTAAACATCATCTCACAACATCATCATTAGCACCTCAGGCGAAAACATTTTACAACGTGCCACTTGTGACAATGAGACAATTATCTAACACTGAAAATAAAAAAAAAAGAATATTATTGACTGTTGAAATCCTAATTGTTGAACAACAGAGACTTGTTATATAAATAGAGGTGTTCTTAAGTCTTTCCATAACTCTGGAGGCACATCTCTCAAATAGCAGGGTGCGGTGCGTGCCAATTCGGGTAAAAGTGGCTCGATAACGGTAAACTATAAATCAATTTGAATGTGAGTTAACAGCATATCCGTATCTCTGTACTACAACAACGATTGTTGTTGTTCCCATGTATATGAGTGTGCTCTGGTCAGAGCTCGTAATCTGTTCATATCGCGTTGAAGCCGGCCTCTACTTTACGGCCGAAGCCAGATATCTGGATGGAGCTGTAAGTAACTGGCAACTCAGAGACCGTTGCGTAGCTCTGGTCATAGCATACCTGTATACATTAAAAAATGAAGTCCTTGAGGTCCATCAGCTTGTAGGAATACAAGTCGATTCGGGTAATAGCGGCCCGATAACGGTAAACTATAAATCAATTTGGATGTGAGTTAACAGCATATCCGTATCTCTGTACTACAACAACGATTGTTGTTGTTCCCATGTATATGAGTGTGCTCTGGTCAGAGCTCGTAATCTGCGCACATCGCGGAAAGGCCTGCCACTATTTTATGGCCGAAACCGGATATCTGGATGGAGCTGTAATTGGCCGGCAACTCAAGAGACCGATGCGTAGCTCTGGTCGTAGCATACCTGTATACATTAAAATATGAAGTCCTTGCGGTCCATTGGCTCGTCATCGCATGGCCCATTCATTGGGTCCCTTGAGAGGAAAGCCTCGAGTGAATGCGTTTGCTCACCCAACGGGCTGAGTTACGTTGTCATTCGAAACAGTGTGTTGCGACGTGAGAACAGCGGAAAATCATTAGTTGTTCGCTAATTAATGGTAAGATCTCGCTAGAAGGTGATGCTTGCGCCCAGCCCCGAATCGGTCTGAAATTTTTTTTATTGCGGGTGAGTCGAAGCTCGAGGTTCGTAATGGAGGTGGTTTCAAAATTCCGTCTTTTCTTTGGAATTTGTTCTAAAATCATTGCTCCTGCCCAGAGTTAAATTCTGTTTGTACACATACAGTCAAACTGCGTTAGTGTTTTTCCCTTGCAACGCGTCACTCCGTTTAGGGCGGTATTCACCGACATGGTTTTAAGCTATAGTCACAATTTTTTTATAAGAGATCGACACGGATTGGTTAAATTCAGCTGGTTTTTAACCAATCTATATTGATCTCTTATCCAAAACTTGTGACTACAGTTTAAACCATGTCGGTGAATACGGCCCTTACTGGGTCACTTTCTGGAAATCTCAATTGTCTTCTGTGGTGTTATAATGTTATTAAACTCGCGATAATACATCAACCCACTCCGCTTAAGAAGTCAGTTTTAGTGAAAGCACTTTTTCGTAAATTACCATTCAAATCGGAAACTCTTCGGACAATATACACGATAAGTTCAACGTTCACTCTTATCATGTCAAATGTCCATCCAGCGCTTCAAGCATAAGGCACTAAAGCCTCCCCCTCCACCCCACTTCACTACAGGCTTGTTGACAGATTCTTTCAACATTGATCCATAGGCGGAGATAGACGTGGAAGTCTGGGGGGGGGCACGATGATGATGATGTCAATTCATATATGCATATATACAATAGATCAGCCGACTTCGCCTTTGACGCCGCCCCCCCCCCCCGTATCTCCACCCATGCATTGATCTTTTTCTTACGTAGGAATTTGTTTTTCTTGGCGGGTTGCGGTTCTTGGTCAGCTTTTGTTGAAAAGGCGTCCATGACATATATTCGCAGTTTATTTTATAGAGGAAAGGAAAATGTTCTCAATATTTTTGTCGGCATTTTGGAAATTTTCGTTAAGATTCGTAAGAATGAAGAACTTCATTTTCGTTTAAGATGTTCCAAAATAATCGAACCGCCATACAAGACGACAATGCTTTGATTTCCATAAACATGCGGAAAATTTTTGGAGTTTTTAAAAACCAAAAAACCATAATATTTTCTGATGTTCAAATGCGTAATTATGTAGCAAATAGGGTAGAGGGGGGGGGGCCCAAAATAGCGCCTACTTAAGCCATTGTTTTAATTACAGGACTAACTCATGTGCAATTCGTGTAACAATTGTTCTACTCTATTGTCTAGACCAGTGGTTCTCAACCGGGGGCCATATGACCTCAGGGGGGCCCTAGGATATTCCAGGGGGGCCACGAATGAAAATCTGGCGAAAGGGGAGCCACGGCTACTGATACGGAGGCCACGAAGAAGTTTGTGGAATTAAATTTTTTTAGTCACTCTGACTAAAAAAATTTTAATTTCAAACAAAAAAATGCATAGAATATATTTTTCGCAATTTTTCCCCATTCAAGTAACATTAACATTAGGAAGGAAATAAAAAAAGCGTTGCATGTAATCTCGGTGGGTTTACGACTTGGCGGTGACAGTAGGCCCTGACACAAACTATAGAAGAGGTTTAAAGCAAAATGGAGTAACTGTAAAGACGGAAAGTTGTTCGTGTTCGAAGACTTTTCATTCAAAGAGGGCTGCCATAAAGACAAAGCAGACAAAGATTTGTTGACCATTCATTGTTGACATTATTTTGAGTGCTGGTAGAAAATGCAATCCAAGAAGTAAATGGGTGAAAAATGAAAGCTTGTAAAAAAAAACCATCGTTTTTTCATGCAATTACAGACGGATAGTCTAGTTTAGCACAAAGCTATCTTCAACCGGCACTGAGTGGTCTGATCATTGATCATTTTTGTCGCACCACGGTCATTTTCTGCACACGAGGGCTAATTAGACCCCGGGACCTGCAATTTATTGCCGATTCCGAACGGCAGGCTTGTTTCTTATACTCATCGAGATAGTGGTGCGCTAACCCCTCCATGGGGGACTCCGTGCGGTAGCAATTTTTTGTTGCACCCCTGTGTCAAGAGAGTTTTCTGACAAGGACGAACCGGGTATCAAACTCGCGACACCTTTAAACCTGAGTGGTCTGATGGGGAATATATTTATAAAAATTGAATAAAGAACGATTGCTCTGGGGTAATTTTTTAATGAATTTTTGGGGAGGGGTGTGCCAACACCGATTGCCTCCACTGAAAAGAAATAAAGTCGAAGACCAAATCATACATGAGGAAAAATACCCACGAAATTACATTTTTTAAAACTACATAGCTGTATAACTTAAGAAACTGTAATTGCATAAATTTGCTGTTGTTTCAAAATCGCAAGTGTTCATGTGCCATTCATTTCAATTTAACAGGAAAAGCGTGATTTTAAACATATTTAAGACGGTCTTAACGTCATCTGATTTGCTGATTGGTTTCTATATGCAATCCAAGCAGATAATGTATTGGGAATTAGTAGGACTAAGATTGACACCACATCTTTAAAGTTTTTTTTTAATCTATACTGTAATGCTTCCTATTAACTGCCCTACTGCATAAGCCTGCTGCTGGCCTGCAACATCCCAAATACGTAATTTCAATACAATTTTCCTATCCTGCAAGAACAATGTTGTGGGCATTAAAAACAAAATTCTAAAATGGCGTATGACCACATTTAAAGCTATTTAAATCCGTTTATTTGAGGCTCACTGCGTCTGTTGATTTCTCAGAAAAGTGCAATAAATTCTCACGCAAGTCTTCATTTTGAAATGTCCCATAACCGGCTCAATGCGTATCTTTGTATCTGTCAACCTAAAATTTGTGGTTTTTAGTGTTGATAATACACATGCAAAACCAATTCAGCGACGCATTTTTCACAATCTGCAAAAACTGCTTGGATTTGATAGTTGGAAATGATGTCTAAATGCCAAAGATTTGGGGTTCGAGTCAAAATGAAAATGCCAAATAATTGAAATTGTGCTTCGTATAAATGAAATATTTTAATATTGAAAGAGCTATATAAAGAGGTTAATCGTAATCGTAGTCAAACGTCTCATAAATGTGAAATTTTGTCATAAAACTGAGAGTGAGGCCCGAATCCCCTTGCGCACAAGTGGAATTTCAAGGCATTTACGCACAACCGAGCCCCCTTAGCCATTTTTCTTTTTTTCTCTCTCCCCACCCTTTCTTTCTTTTGTTTCTTCTTAAATTTCTAAAAGTAAAACGACATAATCATTACAAAAAGGACTGCTTTCACATCAAAAATTGCAAAAATATCAGATTTTTTTTGGTGGGAATACAGTCAACCCCATTAACATGAACTCCAAGAGACAGGAGTAATAAAGAAATTTCGTTAAATTTCAGATTTTTATATTGTTCCTATGTAAACTTATCCGGGGGGATTAGAAAAGTATTCGTTAAAACGATATTTTTTCCGTTATAACGGTATTCGTTAAAACGGGAGTCGACTGTATTTTTTACGTGTATATGTAGACTGCATGGGTAACAGGGCGTGTGGCACTACTTGCGAGCCGTTAGTCTTAAAGACATACCCAACTAGAAAAAGTATCCGAATCACGTGCCCAACTCAGATATGTCATTCATGTTGTAAGGGGTGGTGTAGTTATAAAAATAAAAATAAAAAACTTTTTATACCGTCCCCGTGTGCTGAAGAACCCAATTAAGAAGCTGTTGCTCTGTCTTTTCCGAGGACAACTAAAATAATTTCGCGTTTCTAAATGCAATATTCACCGAGACATGCGAATTCGAAAAATTGAGGAAACTTGGGGAAAAAAACAGCGTTAAATGCGGATAAAATGGTTTCCCCGCATTTAATGATGTTCCTTTTTTCCAACTTTCTTCGAATATCTCAGTGAATATTGCACTTAGAAACGATGAATTTTTTTGTTGGAGACCAAGAAACAACTTTCCAATTGAGTTTTGGGGCGCAGGGTGTCCGCATAAAAAGTTAATATTTTTATTTTAATTACTATGTAACCCCTAGCAACATGAATCAAATATCTGAGTACTACACATTATTCGGGAACTTTTCCCAACTGGAAGTATGCCTCTAGCACCAATGGTTCGCCAGTAAAATGCCATATGCCCCGTTACCTATGCGCCCTGTATATTAAATATAGTAAAGACTATTGTGTGAAATATTGTGTTGTGTTTAAGCCAACTCGCACGTTGCTTCGTTCGCCTGCGAGAGAGCGGCCATATTACGAACCAAAAAGCCACTTGAAGGCAGCTTGTCATCCAACGAAATATCAGATTTTCACCGTATCGAAATTGAAGTCAACAAATTGATAATTTTCTTATTTAAAAATCTGATTAGGGGTCATTCAAGTATCAGCATCGAGGGGAGAGAGGGGGGGGGGGGTTGGGATTTGCTGACTTTTAATGATAATGGGGGGGGGGGGGTTTGAAGGTTGCTCACGTCATCAACCACCCCTTTTTGAAGATATGAAATATTCTAAGCTGCTGACGAAATTTTGCTGACGGGAGGGGGGGGGGGGTTGGGTGTCAAAAATGGCTGAAAATCTGCTTACGTAATACTTGAATGGCCCCTTATTTATGTTTTCCGATGGGCTTGACATCCTGATAATGAATCATTATTATGTTCACATGAACAGTTTTGTCACTGCGTTACGCAATGACAAAATCCGTATATACCGGGTGACTCGAACTGTTACGCCATCCGCCAATAGCAGTTGTTTTTTTTTTGCCTTGTAGCATTTGCCGCGAATTCACAATGGCACTAACAATTTTAAAAGGGAATTAAAATTAATTTAATACTCTAGAATACTTTAAGAAATTCATTCTTAAAAATATTGTTGGTGCTGCTACCTACTTTCAAAATCAGAAGTGCCTTATGTGGTGATGACGAGAAGCTCAGGTATAAAAAACTAAATTCTTCATTCAGCTATATTCCTTATAAACAACGCTTATAAACTGACCTGAAAGATCAAAATTCAAGTGAATTTTTTCACACTGCACTTTATAGTAATGTGCTGCCATCTAATGTCAAATTTAAAAGTGACTCATGTGGTGATGATGAAGTTCAAAGTGAAAAAAAACTATATCCTTTATTCCGCTCAGCTCCTTATAAACAAAGCTCGTGAACTGAACTGGAAATTTAAACTATAAGTTCGGTTATTTTATTTGAGCATAAGGAGACGTCCAAAACAAAAAGCCTCTTAATGAGCAGACGACAGTGAAGAAGTCGGTTCCCTACAAGCTAAGCTCACAAACAGAACTGGAAATTCGAACTGCCAGTTCAGTAATTTTTTCAGGGCACAAGGAGACGTCCAAAACAAGTAACCTGGAGAGAAGCAGACGACAGAGATTAATATATATTACTGGAGGGAGCATCCAGCCACCGCGACTGCAGCGACATCAAATGCAAGGAAATCACGGCACTCGATGAAAACAAACTTCCCGCCTGGCAATTTGCCCATAGAAATGTACAGTTCGGTCTCTAAATATTGGGTTTTAAAGATTTAAAAAAGGGATAGAGAACTCATCTAAGGGTGAAAAAAGATAAAATTATTTATTTCACTAATACTGGAGAATAATTTCTTTCATAATTGCTTGAATTTTCCTTCATCATTTTTTGAATATTCTTTCATTAATTCTGGAATTGTTTCCTTTATTAATTATTATTTCTTTCATTACTTCTGAAACAATTGCTTTCATCAATTCTGGATTTGTTTCTTTCATTAATGCTGAAATTAATGCTGAAACTATTTCTTTCATTAATGCTGAAGTTATTTCTTTCATTAATGCTGAAACTATTTCTTTCATTAATGCTGAAGTTATTTCTTTCATTAATGCTGGAATTATTTCTTTCATTAATGCTGGAATTATTTCTTTCATTAATGATGTTGAAGTTATTTCTTTCATTAATGATGAACTTATTTCTTTCATTAATGCTGAAGTTATTTCTTTCATTAATGCTGAAATTATTTCTTTCATTAATGCTGAAACTATTTCTTTCATTAATGCTGAACTTATTTCTTTCATTAATGCTGAAGTTATTTCTTTCATTAATGCTGAAATTATTTCTTTCATTAATGCTGAAGTTATTTCTTTCATTAATGCTGAAGTTATTTCTTTCATTAATGCTGAAGTTATTTCTTTCATTAATGCTGAAGTTATTTCTTTCATTAATGCTGAAACTATTTCTTTCATTAATGCTGAAGTCATTTCTTTCATTAATGCTGAAACTATTTCTTTCATTAATGCTGGAATTATTTCTTTCATTAATGATGTTGAAGTTATTTCTTTCATTAATGATGAACTTATTTCTTTCATTAATGCTGAAGTTATTTCTTTCATTAATGCTGAAATTATTTCTTTTATTAATGCTGAAGTTATTTCTTTCATTAATGCTGGAATTATTTCTTTCATTAATGCTGAAGTTATTTCTTTCATTAATGCTGAACTTATTTCTTTCATTAATGCTGAAATTATTTCTTTTATTAATGCTGAAGTTATTTCTTTCATTAATGCTGAAATTATTTCTTTTATTAATGCTGAAATTATTTCTTTCATTAATGCTGAAACTATTTCTTTCATTAATGCTGAACTTATTTCTTTCATTAATGCTGAAGTTATTTCTTTCATTAATGCTGAAATTATTTCTTTCATTAATGCTGAAATTATTTCTTTCATTAATGCTGAAGTTATTTCTTTCATTAATGCTGAAGTTATTTCTTTCATTAATGCTGAAACTATTTCTTTCATTAATGCTGAACTTATTTCTTTCATTAATGCTGAAACTATTTCTTTCATTAATGCTGAAATTATTTCTTTCATTAATGCTGAAATTATTTCTTTTATTAATGCTGAAACTATTTCTTTCATTAATGCTCAAGTTATTTCTTTCATTAATGCTGAAACTATTTCTTTCATTAATGCTGAACTTATTTCTTTCATTAATGCTGAAGTTATTTCTTTCATTAATGCTGAAACTATTTCTTTCATTAATGCTGAAACTATTTCTTTCATTAATGCTGAAACTATTTCTTTCATTAATGCTGAACTTATTTCTTTCATTAATGCTGAACTTATTTCTTTCATTAATGCTGAAGTTATTTCTTTCATTAATGCTGAAGTTATTTCTGTCATTAATGCTGAAACTATTTCTTTCATTAATGCTGAAACTATTTCTTTCATTAATGCTGAAATTATTTCTTTCATTAATGTTGAAGTTATTTCTTTCATTAATGCTGAAATTATTTCTTTTATTAATGCTGAAACTATTTCTTTCATTAATGCTCAAGTTATTTCTTTCATTAATGCTGAAACTATTTCTTTCATTAATGCTGAACTTATTTCTTTCATTAATGCTGAAGTTATTTCTTTCATTAATGCTGAAACTATTTGTTTCATTAATGCTGAAACTATTTCTTTCATTAATGCTGAAACTATTTCTTTCATTAATGCTGAACTTATTTCTTTCATTAATGCTGAACTTATTTCTTTCATTAATGCTGAAGTTATTTCTTTCATTAATGCTGAAGTTATTTCTGTCATTAATGCTGAAACTATTTCTTTCATTAATGCTGAAATTATTTCTTTTATTAATGCTGAAATTATTTCTTTCATTAATGCTGAAGTTATTTCTTTCATTAATGCTGAAACTATTTCTTTCATTAATGCTGAAGTTATTTCTTTCATTAATGCTGAAGTTATTTCTTTCATTAATGCTGAAGTTATTTCTTTCATTAATGCTGAAATTATTTCTTTTATTAATGCTGAAGTTATTTCTTTCATTAATGCTGGAATTATTTCTTTCATTAATGCTGGAATTATTTCTTTCATTAATGATGTTGAAGTTAATTCTTTCATTAATGATGAACTTATTTCTTTCATTAATGCTGAAGTTATTTCTTTCATTAATGCTGAAATTATTTCTTTCATTAATGCTGAAACTATTTCTTTCATTAATGCTGAACTTATTTCTTTCATTAATGCTGAAGTTATTTCTTTCATTAATGCTGAAATTATTTCTTTCATTAATGCTGAAGTTATTTCTTTCATTAATGCTGAAGTTATTTCTTTCATTAATGCTGAAGTTATTTCTTTCATTAATGCTGAAACTATTTCTTTCATTAATGCTGAAGTTATTTCTTTCATTAATGCTGGAATTATTTCTTTCATTAATGCTGGAATTATTTCTTTCATTAATGATGTTGAAGTTATTTCTTTCATTAATGATGAAGTTATTTCTTTCATTAATGCTGAAGTTATTTCTGTCATTAATGCTGAAACTATTTCTTTCATTAATGCTGAAACTATTTCTTTCATTAATGCTGAAATTATTTCTTTCATTAATGTTGAAGTTATTTCTTTCATTAATGCTGAAATTATTTCTTTTATTAATGCTGAAACTATTTCTTTCATTAATGCTCAAGTTATTTCTTTCATTAATGCTGAAACTATTTCTTTCATTAATGCTGAACTTATTTCTTTCATTAATGCTGAAGTTATTTCTTTCATTAATGCTGAAACTATTTCTTTCATTAATGCTGAAACTATTTCTTTCATTAATGCTGAAACTATTTCTTTCATTAATGCTGAACTTATTTCTTTCATTAATGCTGAAGTTATTTCTTTCATTAATGCTGAAGTTATTTCTTTCATTAATGCTGAAGTTATTTCTTTCATTAATGCTGAAACTATTTCTTTCATTAATGCTGAAATTATTTCTTTTATTAATGCTGAAATTATTTCTTTCATTAATGCTGAAGTTATTTCTTTCATTAATGCTGAAACTATTTCTTTCATTAATGCTGAAGTTATTTCTTTCATTAATGCTGAAGTTATTTCTTTCATTAATGCTGAAACTATTTCTTTCATTAATGCTGAACTTATTTCTTTCATTAATGCTGAAGTTATTTCTTTCATTAATGCTGAAATTATTTCTTTCATTAATGCTGAAGTTATTTCTTTCATTAATGCTGAAGTTATTTCTTTCATTAATGCTGAAGTTATTTCTTTCATTAATGCTGAAGTTATTTCTTTCATTAATGCTGAAACTATTTCTTTCATTAATGCTGAAGTTATTTCTTTCATTAATGCTGGAATTATTTCTTTCATTAATGCTGGAATTATTTCTTTCATTAATGATGTTGAAGTTATTTCTTTCATTAATGATGAACTTATTTCTTTCATTAATGCTGAAGTTATTTCTTTCATTAATGCTGAAATTATTTCTTTTATTAATGCTGAAGTTATTTCTTTCATTAATGCTGGAATTATTTCTTTCATTAATGCTGAAGTTATTTCTTTCATTAATGCTGAACTTATTTCTTTCATTAATGCTGAAATTATTTCTTTTATTAATGCTGAAATTATTTCTTTCATTAATGCTGAAACTATTTCTTTCATTAATGCTGAACTTATTTCTTTCATTAATGCTGAAGTTATTTCTTTCATTAATGCTGAAATTATTTCTTTCATTAATGCTGAAATTATTTCTTTCATTAATGCTGAAGTTATTTCTTTCATTAATGCTGAAGTTATTTCTTTCATTAATGCTGAAGTTATTTCTTTCATTAATGCTGAAACTATTTCTTTCATTAATGCTGAACTTATTTCTTTCATTAATGCTGAAACTATTTCTTTCATTAATGCTGAAATTATTTCTTTCATTAATGCTGAAATTATTTCTTTTATTAATGCTGAAACTATTTCTTTCATTAATGCTCAAGTTATTTCTTTCATTAATGCTGAAACTATTTCTTTCATTAATGCTGAACTTATTTCTTTCATTAATGCTGAAGTTATTTCTTTCATTAATGCTGAAACTATTTCTTTCATTAATGCTGAAACTATTTCTTTCATTAATGCTGAAACTATTTCTTTCATTAATGCTGAACTTATTTCTTTCATTAATGCTGAACTTATTTCTTTCATTAATGCTGAAGTTATTTCTTTCATTAATGCTGAAGTTATTTCTGTCATTAATGATGAACTTATTTCTTTCATTAATGCTGAAACTATTTCTTTCATTAATGCTGAAATTATTTCTTTCATTAATGTTGAAGTTATTTCTTTCATTAATGCTGAAATTATTTCTTTTATTAATGCTGAAACTATTTCTTTCATTAATGCTCAAGTTATTTCTTTCATTAATGCTGAAACTATTTCTTTCATTAATGCTGAACTTATTTCTTTCATTAATGCTGAAGTTATTTCTTTCATTAATGCTGAAACTATTTCTTTCATTAATGCTGAAACTATTTCTTTCATTAATGCTGAAACTATTTCTTTCATTAATGCTGAACTTATTTCTTTCATTAATGCTGAACTTATTTCTTTCATTAATGCTGAAGTTATTTCTTTCATTAATGCTGAAGTTATTTCTGTCATTAATGCTGAAACTATTTCTTTCATTAATGCTGAAATTATTTCTTTTATTAATGCTGAAATTATTTCTTTCATTAATGCTGAAACTATTTCTTTCATTAATGCTGAAGTTATTTCTTTCATTAATGCTGAAGTTATTTCTTTCATTAATGCTGAAGTTATTTCTTTCATTAATGCTGAAATTATTTCTTTTATTAATGCTGAAGTTATTTCTTTCATTAATGCTGGAATTATTTCTTTCATTAATGCTGGAATTATTTCTTTCATTAATGATGTTGAAGTTAATTCTTTCATTAATGATGAACTTATTTCTTTCATTAATGCTGAAGTTATTTCTTTCATTAATGCTGAAATTATTTCTTTCATTAATGCTGAAACTATTTCTTTCATTAATGCTGAACTTATTTCTTTCATTAATGCTGAAGTTATTTCTTTCATTAATGCTGAAATTATTTCTTTCATTAATGCTGAAGTTATTTCTTTCATTAATGCTGAAGTTATTTCTTTCATTAATGCTGAAGTTATTTCTTTCATTAATGCTGAAACTATTTCTTTCATTAATGCTGAAGTTATTTCTTTCATTAATGCTGGAATTATTTCTTTCATTAATGCTGGAATTATTTCTTTCATTAATGATGTTGAAGTTATTTCTTTCATTAATGATGAAGTTATTTCTTTCATTAATGCTGAAGTTATTTCTGTCATTAATGCTGAAACTATTTCTTTCATTAATGCTGAAACTATTTCTTTCATTAATGCTGAAATTATTTCTTTCATTAATGTTGAAGTTATTTCTTTCATTAATGCTGAAATTATTTCTTTTATTAATGCTGAAACTATTTCTTTCATTAATGCTCAAGTTATTTCTTTCATTAATGCTGAAACTATTTCTTTCATTAATGCTGAACTTATTTCTTTCATTAATGCTGAAGTTATTTCTTTCATTAATGCTGAAACTATTTCTTTCATTAATGCTGAAACTATTTCTTTCATTAATGCTGAAACTATTTCTTTCATTAATGCTGAACTTATTTCTTTCATTAATGCTGAAGTTATTTCTTTCATTAATGCTGAAGTTATTTCTTTCATTAATGCTGAAGTTATTTCTTTCATTAATGCTGAAACTATTTCTTTCATTAATGCTGAAATTATTTCTTTTATTAATGCTGAAATTATTTCTTTCATTAATGCTGAAGTTATTTCTTTCATTAATGCTGAAACTATTTCTTTCATTAATGCTGAAGTTATTTCTTTCATTAATGCTGAAGTTATTTCTTTCATTAATGCTGAAACTATTTCTTTCATTAATGCTGAACTTATTTCTTTCATTAATGCTGAAGTTATTTCTTTCATTAATGCTGAAATTATTTCTTTCATTAATGCTGAAGTTATTTCTTTCATTAATGCTGAAGTTATTTCTTTCATTAATGCTGAAGTTATTTCTTTCATTAATGCTGAAGTTATTTCTTTCATTAATGCTGAAACTATTTCTTTCATTAATGCTGAAGTTATTTCTTTCATTAATGCTGGAATTATTTCTTTCATTAATGCTGGAATTATTTCTTTCATTAATGATGTTGAAGTTATTTCTTTCATTAATGATGAACTTATTTCTTTCATTAATGCTGAAGTTATTTCTTTCATTAATGCTGAAATTATTTCTTTTATTAATGCTGAAGTTATTTCTTTCATTAATGCTGGAATTATTTCTTTCATTAATGCTGAAGTTATTTCTTTCATTAATGCTGAACTTATTTCTTTCATTAATGCTGAAATTATTTCTTTTATTAATGCTGAAATTATTTCTTTCATTAATGCTGAAACTATTTCTTTCATTAATGCTGAACTTATTTCTTTCATTAATGCTGAAGTTATTTCTTTCATTAATGCTGAAATTATTTCTTTCATTAATGCTGAAATTATTTCTTTCATTAATGCTGAAGTTATTTCTTTCATTAATGCTGAAGTTATTTCTTTCATTAATGCTGAAGTTATTTCTTTCATTAATGCTGAAACTATTTCTTTCATTAATGCTGAACTTATTTCTTTCATTAATGCTGAAACTATTTCTTTCATTAATGCTGAAATTATTTCTTTCATTAATGCTGAAATTATTTCTTTTATTAATGCTGAAACTATTTCTTTCATTAATGCTCAAGTTATTTCTTTCATTAATGCTGAAACTATTTCTTTCATTAATGCTGAACTTATTTCTTTCATTAATGCTGAAGTTATTTCTTTCATTAATGCTGAAACTATTTCTTTCATTAATGCTGAAACTATTTCTTTCATTAATGCTGAAACTATTTCTTTCATTAATGCTGAACTTATTTCTTTCATTAATGCTGAACTTATTTCTTTCATTAATGCTGAAGTTATTTCTTTCATTAATGCTGAAGTTATTTCTGTCATTAATGATGAACTTATTTCTTTCATTAATGCTGAAACTATTTCTTTCATTAATGCTGAAATTATTTCTTTCATTAATGTTGAAGTTATTTCTTTCATTAATGCTGAAATTATTTCTTTTATTAATGCTGAAACTATTTCTTTCATTAATGCTCAAGTTATTTCTTTCATTAATGCTGAAACTATTTCTTTCATTAATGCTGAACTTATTTCTTTCATTAATGCTGAAGTTATTTCTTTCATTAATGCTGAAACTATTTCTTTCATTAATGCTGAAACTATTTCTTTCATTAATGCTGAAACTATTTCTTTCATTAATGCTGAACTTATTTCTTTCATTAATGCTGAACTTATTTCTTTCATTAATGCTGAAGTTATTTCTTTCATTAATGCTGAAGTTATTTCTGTCATTAATGCTGAAACTATTTCTTTCATTAATGCTGAAATTATTTCTTTTATTAATGCTGAAATTATTTCTTTCATTAATGCTGAAGTTATTTCTTTCATTAATGCTGAAACTATTTCTTTCATTAATGCTGAAGTTATTTCTTTCATTAATGCTGAAGTTATTTCTTTCATTAATGCTGAAGTTATTTCTTTCATTAATGCTGAAATTATTTCTTTTATTAATGCTGAAATTATTTCTTTCATTAATGCTGAAATTATTTCTTTCCTTAATGCTGAAGTTATTTCTTTCATTAATGCTGAAGTTATTTCTTTCATTAATGCTGAAGTTATTTCTGTCATTAATGCTGAAACTATTTCTTTCATTAATGCTGAAACTATTTCTTTCATTAATGCTGAAATTATTTCTTTCATTAATGTTGAAGTTATTTCTTTCATTAATGCTGAAATTATTTCTTTTATTAATGCTGAAACTATTTCTTTCATTAATGCTCAAGTTATTTCTTTCATTAATGCTGAAACTATTTCTTTCATTAATGCTGAAATTATTTCTTTCATTAATGCTGAAACTATTTCTTTCATTAATGCTGAAGTTATTTCTTTCATTAATGCTGAAACTATTTCTTTCATTAATGCTGAAGTTATTTCTTTCATTAATGCTGAAGTTATTTCTTTCATTAATGCTGAAACTATTTCTTTCATTAATGCTGAAATTATTTCTTTTATTAATGCTGAAATTATTTCTTTCATTAATGCTGAAGTTATTTCTTTCATTAATGCTGAAACTATTTCTTTCATTAATGCTGAAGTTATTTCTTTCATTAATGCTGAAGTTATTTCTTTCATTAATGCTGAAACTATTTCTTTCATTAATGCTGAACTTATTTCTTTCATTAATGCTGAAGTTATTTCTTTCATTAATGCTGAAATTATTTCTTTCATTAATGCTGAAGTTATTTCTTTCATTAATGCTGAAGTTATTTCTTTCATTAATGCTGAAGTTATTTCTTTCATTAATGCTGAAGTTATTTCTTTCATTAATGCTGAAACTATTTCTTTCATTAATGCTGAAGTTATTTCTTTCATTAATGCTGGAATTATTTCTTTCATTAATGCTGGAATTATTTCTTTCATTAATGATGTTGAAGTTATTTCTTTCATTAATGATGAACTTATTTCTTTCATTAATGCTGAAGTTATTTCTTTCATTAATGCTGAAATTATTTCTTTTATTAATGCTGAAGTTATTTCTTTCATTAATGCTGGAATTATTTCTTTCATTAATGCTGAAGTTATTTCTTTCATTAATGCTGAACTTATTTCTTTCATTAATGCTGAAATTATTTCTTTTATTAATGCTGAAATTATTTCTTTCATTAATGCTGAAACTATTTCTTTCATTAATGCTGAACTTATTTCTTTCATTAATGCTGAAGTTATTTCTTTCATTAATGCTGAAATTATTTCTTTCATTAATGCTGAAATTATTTCTTTCATTAATGCTGAAGTTATTTCTTTCATTAATGCTGAAGTTATTTCTTTCATTAATGCTGAAGTTATTTCTTTCATTAATGCTGAAACTATTTCTTTCATTAATGCTGAACTTATTTCTTTCATTAATGCTGAAACTATTTCTTTCATTAATGCTGAAATTATTTCTTTCATTAATGCTGAAATTATTTCTTTTATTAATGCTGAAACTATTTCTTTCATTAATGCTCAAGTTATTTCTTTCATTAATGCTGAAACTATTTCTTTCATTAATGCTGAACTTATTTCTTTCATTAATGCTGAAGTTATTTCTTTCATTAATGCTGAAACTATTTCTTTCATTAATGCTGAAACTATTTCTTTCATTAATGCTGAAACTATTTCTTTCATTAATGCTGAACTTATTTCTTTCATTAATGCTGAACTTATTTCTTTCATTAATGCTGAAGTTATTTCTTTCATTAATGCTGAAGTTATTTCTGTCATTAATGATGAACTTATTTCTTTCATTAATGCTGAAACTATTTCTTTCATTAATGCTGAAATTATTTCTTTCATTAATGTTGAAGTTATTTCTTTCATTAATGCTGAAATTATTTCTTTTATTAATGCTGAAACTATTTCTTTCATTAATGCTCAAGTTATTTCTTTCATTAATGCTGAAACTATTTCTTTCATTAATGCTGAACTTATTTCTTTCATTAATGCTGAAGTTATTTCTTTCATTAATGCTGAAACTATTTCTTTCATTAATGCTGAAACTATTTCTTTCATTAATGCTGAAACTATTTCTTTCATTAATGCTGAACTTATTTCTTTCATTAATGCTGAACTTATTTCTTTCATTAATGCTGAAGTTATTTCTTTCATTAATGCTGAAGTTATTTCTGTCATTAATGCTGAAACTATTTCTTTCATTAATGCTGAAATTATTTCTTTTATTAATGCTGAAATTATTTCTTTCATTAATGCTGAAGTTATTTCTTTCATTAATGCTGAAACTATTTCTTTCATTAATGCTGAAGTTATTTCTTTCATTAATGCTGAAGTTATTTCTTTCATTAATGCTGAAGTTATTTCTTTCATTAATGCTGAAATTATTTCTTTTATTAATGCTGAAATTATTTCTTTCATTAATGCTGAAATTATTTCTTTCCTTAATGCTGAAGTTATTTCTTTCATTAATGCTGAAGTTATTTCTTTCATTAATGCTGAAGTTATTTCTGTCATTAATGCTGAAACTATTTCTTTCATTAATGCTGAAACTATTTCTTTCATTAATGCTGAAATTATTTCTTTCATTAATGTTGAAGTTATTTCTTTCATTAATGCTGAAATTATTTCTTTTATTAATGCTGAAACTATTTCTTTCATTAATGCTCAAGTTATTTCTTTCATTAATGCTGAAACTATTTCTTTCATTAATGCTGAAATTATTTCTTTCATTAATGCTGAAACTATTTCTTTCATTAATGCTGAAGTTATTTCTTTCATTAATGCTGAAACTATTTCTTTCATTAATGCTGAAATTATTTCTTTCATTAATGCTGAAATTATTTCTTTTATTAATGCTGAAATTATTTCTTTCATTGATTCTGAAATCATATCTCATGAATTCTGGAATTGTCTCTTTCATTAATTTTGAAATGATCTCTTTTTCATTAATTTTGGAATTATCTCTTTTTCATTAATTTTGGAATTATCTCTTTCCTTCATTCTGGAATTATCTTTCATTAATTTTATTATTATCGCTTTCATTAATTCTTTCACTAATTTTGGAATTATCACTTTTTTCAATGCTGTAATTATCTCTTACATTAATTCTAGAATATTTTCTTCCATTAATGCTGACATTATCTTTCTTTAATGCTGAAATTATAACTTTCATTAATTTTGGAATTATCTCGTCCAAGCTGAAATTATTTTTTCATTCATTGTTTTAAACTCCTATTTATGCCATAAGAAAATAACCGGGGATGGGGGGGATCGTGTTTGTTTCCACCGAGCCACGTGATGTTCCGACGAAAGATGTTGGGGGGGACAGTTCTCAGCACTGCCAAGGCGGAGACCACTGACGTCCTACTCTCTCCAGAGGCTTGATTTATATACTGTTGGTGCTGCCATTTAATCTCGAAATTCCAGGCAACTCATGAGATGATGAAAGAGAGATAGAGAGAGAGTTCTTTGTCATTTTTTGGCATGAAATTTTTTTATGAGACGAAAATTGCGGTAACAAAATTCGTACATTTTGCAACAATCGATTTTATGTAGAAAAAAATAATTATTTCTTTCCACAAAAACATTCGGACAATATGGATGATCGAACAAATAAGTGAAAATACGGATTATGTGGTCTTCAGATAGGGTTACCAGATTCAAAACTGAAAAAGGAGGACGCCTGGTGCGAACCTTAGGCAGTGCCGTCTTGGTTAAACGTTGGTGGTTACTCATTTTACTGTTACAGTTTGAAATTAACCGATTGCTGCAAAATAACACCACGAAATTCGCCGAGGTGTGCTAGCGAACGAAATGCGTCTTAACTTACGCGCGCGCTTATAAAGCCTGTTTCTCTACTGGCTCCGCCTACACACATGTGTACGCTTACGTATTTGACGTACAATATTTGCATTTTTGTCTAGAAGCAGTGGTTTTACATTCGGTTCAGTTCTTTTCATGAAATTCGATAAAATATGCAAATTCTCTTAATTTATTTCACCAGTGTAGATGCTTGGGTAGCTGGGCAATCGTACATTTTGGCTTTCCCTTATTAGTCCAGTGCCCGAGGCACCAGACCCACCTGTTTCTCTCTAGTTGCGGCCCTGTCGGTTAATCAATAATTATAATATTACAGTGTCAATATAATTATATATTCTAATGTAATAAATTATATATTCTAATGTAATAAATTATATATTCTAATGTAATAAATTATATATTCTAATGTAATAAATTATATATTCTAATGTAATAAATTATATATTCTAATGTAATAAATTATATAATTACCATAATCAAATTACAGAACGGATTATCATTTTACATGTATACATAGATCATATTTTTTTTTCTTCAGAAATATAACAGCCATTCCTCCCCCAATAACGGCCACATTTTAACGGTTCCATTAGTGATCGTTGTTGGGGGGGGGGGGTCACTGTAGTTCTAAAATGTCTGGATGTTGCAAGAAAAGCAAGACCAACACTTTCGGAATACAGATGAATTTTTGAATATTCATATCTACAATCAGCAGTGTTTTTTTTTCGACATGTTAGGCGTTTGAAGCAACTGACTTTTTGAAGCATTGAAATGGAAAATCAAAGTAAGAAAACATGATTGGGTAATGCGAAACATTGATTACGCTATTGAACACAATGAGGACATTTTCATTTTTCTGCGTGGGATTGGGTTTGAGAAAAAAGAAATTTCACAACACGTCAGAACCGTCTTAAGGGACCCCCGGGCCAATTGATTTTTCTGAGGCCCTACCAAACAAATTCTCGAAAATTTCAGCCAGATCCTATTTTGTGAGGTCCCTGTTCGCTTGAGGGCCCGCGGGCCGTGCCCGGGTGGACCCATTCCTTAAGACGGCACTGCATCACGTGCTTCACAATCTTCAAACACGTTTTCTCAAAATCCCAACTGTTGTCATAGCGGGCGTGATTTGTCAAAAATTATTCGGCCAATCACCATTAAATGTTTCACACTTAGTGAACCAACATAGGGCTATAGAATGAACTGGGATCTTTAAGATTCATTAAAAAGTAAAAATAAATAAAAATGGTTCGATTTTGAAGGGGAAAAAAAAAGAAAAATGTCGAAATTTTGAATTGAATATTAAAAAATTACTTTTCCGTAATTTTTTAAAATCCGAAATTCCTTTTATTTCCGGATTTATATCCTTGAGAAACTAGTAAATATTTTTGGTCTAAATAAAAATTTACTTATATAATCACATGCACAAGACACTTTGTTTCAACAGCGATAAAATTTAGCGCATGAGAGTTGTTTGCTTCTAAACTCCCATACAGAGCTGTACGAGAAATCTAAAAAGGTTTTCTCTCTCCATGCAAGATTAATAACGCAAACTACGCATTTGATGAACTTAGAAACAGAAAAATTGAGCTAATACTTTGTAATTAATTTGCAAACACTACATTTGTCCTGCAGGAAAGTGTCTTCTTTGCCATAAAATTGCATTAACAAAATTTTACTCGTCGAAGTTAATGAAATATTTCCATGAAAATCGTTAGTCAGAAGATAGAAATTCGGAAAAAAATTTAACCCTCCTTTGGTCCCCTGCATATGTTAATATAAAGGGCAAATACATGTAACACATGTAATACAATGTAAACACACACACACATACATTGTGCCTATAACAATTTATTTTCTCAATTTTTTTCCCCATTTTTGGAAAAATTTCCCGGTTTTTCAAGTATTTTAACCACCTTACGATCAAGGACGTAATATTGCGTCGAAACGCCTGTGGAATAAACTCAAACAAGCTCTCTTTATTTTCTTTCCTCTCTCCTCATCATCGCAAGGCTTTGTTGTAGGAAACCTGGGAAATTGTTCTTTTTACCTTCCTTTTATTTCTATACAATTATTAGTGACCCCTTCCCCCCCCCCCCCATATGATGTCTCCTTTTACTATATACATTAAGAGCAAAATAGATCTGGGTTGCTTATCCATCCCATCTTCGTATGGAGATGGGTCAGTTGCACTGGTAGGTAGGCTTGGCTATCGAATTGAACTGCTCCACTCATTGTTATCTATGTCCGAATTGCACTGGACCCTCCTTCCCACCCCCCCCCTTTCCTGCTGTTATTTTTCCTGATGCATTATTTTTTCCTCCACACTTTATCCAAGCCTAGGACTAGCAGTGGCGTATAGTCACTGCCGTGTTTAAAATATTTTGTGCGTCTAAATTCCCTTGTCTTATGTCGGGATGAGATTACCTCGTCTTATTTATTTGATATTCAATTTACTTATCGTTTAATATAATTTCTTTAGGTTGTTATGGTATATAATAATACATGATATGAAATAACCTTCAAATATTGGTATCTCGTGAGTTCTCTATTCTGATAATTCTATTTCATGTTTTCTATGTTTTTCATCCGCTTTTCAAATATCTGATTTATTTTCTTCGAGATATGACCACTGTTTTAAAATGCGTAAAAATCAACGTATAATTGCTTGATAACTTCCATAAATGCATAGATATCGGAATGAGGTGCACTAAAGCTTGCGTCTACTTATATATATTTTTTTCTCATGCATTGTATGCCTTTCACGTTTATTTTTTCTGCATAACCTGGGAATTACTACTAATTTCTTTCTTCTTTAACTTCTCTGGAGTCACGAACAGGTATCTTTTCGCACGGTTAGAAATGATTTGCTTATTCGAATTTTTCTTAGGTTCTTGATTATGGTGTAAATCCAACTTTAAAATTACCGTCGAATTTCATCCAAATACATCTTTGCATTCAGTTTCGTTTAACGTATCCTCACCTGCAGCTATCTTGAGTTTCATACTTTTTTTTATAAAATTTGTAATTTTCGTACACTACTAATTCACAACTTTTTCCCCTGTACATTAATTTAATTTTTCAAACGAAGGTAAAGCTTAACACGCAGGGCACTTGAGAAAAATGACTACGCGAAAGCTATGACTAGAACATACTACTTCCAACACCAAGTACTATAGATAAGATAATGGGATAAGATTAGGTTCGGTGAATCTTATCTATTTTTCCTCACGTGCAACTAACCCATCTGATAAAAAAAAAAGTCCAGTGCTTGACATTGACCTCTGATTTGCTTGACCCTCCCTCGGATTTGATCGACAGGTTTTGCGGTCAGCTTCGAGTGCAACTGAACCTCGTCCCTTCGTGTATACCTACTCTCTCTTATCTCTACTTTTAATTTTTCATTTGTTTTTTTCCCTCCAGTCTTCTAGTTTCATTTCTTCATCTTTTTTTACTTTCCCTAACGCGTGGTTGGGTTAGGATAAGATTAACAAATTTATCGCCTATTCGTCAAATACAGATTATCCGAATTTCTCGCCGATTGCTTGTAAGCGAAGGGGTTAAACCAGTGATTCCCAACGTGGGCGTTAACACCCCCTGGGGGTGACGGAATATTCCGGGGGGGGGGCGGGGGTAGAAGATACGGATATAACATAGGATCCTATGGGTTAGATAAGCCTTGGGGGGCGATGGGAGAAAAAAAATTTCTGAAGAAGGGAGCGGTGAGACAAAAAAAGGTTGGGAAACTAATGGGTTAACCGAAAAGCCAGCTTAACTTTTTATCCTTCAAATCATCGATTAAAATTATTTTCTCAGCTCAAAAATGAAGTGACTTTTTGCGATTTTACCACGAGTAAGCAGCTTTGGTTACTTTCGGCATTACTTTTGGCTAGGCTGACCATATTTCTTCGAGAGAAATACGGGATATTGATATTCCAAATAGGAGAAAATACGGGACATCGCAAATTATCGCCAAAAATGACGCCAAAACAGAAGTTGCCAAATATTGTTAAAATTACGGAAAAATTAGAATGGCGGGAAATGAAGCGTTACTGCAAATTGCAGTGGATTAAAATGAATTTCACGGAAAAAACGTTCACCAAGACAAATGTGGGAGATTAATTGATTACATTTATAGTTGTAATTATCATAATACAGTTTATTAGTTGAAAAATAATTTCAATCTTTGACTTCAATAAAGAATAAAAATTCAAGTAGGCTTCGTGTAAAATACGGGGAAAACCGGGACACTTTTGCCAAAAAGTCGGGACGGCCAAAAATACAGAAAATGCCGGGACTGTCCCGGGAAATACGGGACGTATGGTCACCCTACTTTTGGCGATAATCTTCACTGTCCCGTATTTAGGAGGTGGGTAATCCGTAATTTTTTCATATGGTCAGCTATTGTGATCGAATTACCCGTGTTTGCACAGGAAAATATGGTCATCACAACACCAGGGAAAACTCCATTCTTAAAAGTACGGTACGTATGGTCAAATCGCGACAATTTTTTCATGAATCGATTTTAATCGATAAAAAACCTCACAGCAGCTGTGTTTTTGTTGATTTCTTTTGAAAGGATCTACAGTTATAATTTAGCAGAAGGATCGAAAGGAGAAAATTTTTAAACAAAACATGGATTTTCTGTGAGGTTTCTTTTTTTAGAATAAAGTAATATTATTTGAAGGAATTCATTGGAATCGAGATCAACGTGGAAATCGGTGAGAATAAAATAAGAGCTTAAATTCCTTGACATGGGGACGGAGGAGGAGGAGGGGTTGGGTTTTATCCCTTCGATATCAGTAGGGGGTGTTGGGGTAGGGCGAAAATAATCAATAAAAGCTTTTAAAACTAGGCGTAGCGCACCTTCGTGGTAAGTTCGTCATGTTTCTATTTTTATAACCCTCAAATTATACGAGAGATTCGCTCATTTTGAAATTTGAAAAAAAACCTCCTCTATCTCACAAGATACTTGAAATCAGTAGTAAAGAAATATACTGTTTGTTTTCTGTAAGTAAATATCTAATGTTTCATTCAGAGGTTTGTATTTTAGGATCGTGTTTATACCTGTACACGGAGGGAGATAGGTGAAGCTTCTCTTACAATTTTTCTCCTCCTCCTAGAAATTGGTTTATTTTTTTACAATAACTAGAGCCCGGAAGTTTAGGCACTATAAATGGTCGAAATAGGTAGGTAAAAAAGGCACAAAATGCCTAAAATAGGCATTAGAAAGAGGAATAATGAATGGAAAACATGAAAAGTAACTAAAAGCCAGGATATTAAAGGATCCGAAAACTGGCTTAAAAATTGACTACATTTACTTGACTTCAAAATTTGACTTACTGAACCTACTGTTTCAATGATAGATTATTATAACTGCATTGTTAGTCAAGTCAAATTGATATCCTGCCGAAAAAAAAAAAAGATTAGATCAATTATCGTTATCTGTGTGTGTGTGAAAGTTCGATTTAATCGAGTATTTAAAATACAATTTTCCGACATGCAAAAATAGTGCTAGCTGAAGTTAAAGAATAGATTATATACGATATGTTTTCTATATTACTATATGTTTCTTATTTGGGGGGAAAAAAAAACCCCATTTTCATTACAACATATTTTTCTCAAAATTTTAAAATACAGTATAGTCAAACCTTGTTAATAAGTCGCTCTTGGGAGACCAAAAATATGAACTCTCGTAAGTAGAGTGACTCGTTAAACAGAGTTAGCCATGGCCTTGCTGATTCAGCGCCTCCTAGAGATAGAAGGCCTCCACATGGGTTGCCAAGTTATAACGTCATTAAGACTACCTTGCAAGTTCGCCACATTTTGAAGCACAGCATCCTATTTTGTTTCTTCTTATTTTGGCATAGAATATTCCTGATTGCCTCGCAAGTACTGCATGGTAATTGGATGTGGGGCAAAGAAATCACCAATTCTGAGCCCAGTCATTTCTTTTCCGCACAACAATGATACTGGCAGGGAATTTTTTCCCCCTGAATATTCTGAGGGAAAATGGACTAGATGACGTCATGAGCAGCGTGCGGAGGCCTTCTATCTCTAGGAGGTGCTGGCTGATTCCTGTTTCTCTATTGATGCATTCATGTAAAAATATAATAAATTTTAATTATTCAAATGAGGTTAGTCGTGAAAATTTATTACTCTAGTTTTTCCTAGTAAATTAATATGTATTTGCTACATAATTACACATTCGAACAACCAAAATGCTACCCGTTTCGATTTGTAAAAATTTGCAAATTTATCTGTATGCTTATGGAGATCAAAGTATTGTCGTCTTGTATGGCGATTTAATTCTTTTGGAACGTTATTAAATGGAAATTAAATATTCTTTGAGTTCTAAAAAAAAATATTTATTTTTCACTGAAAAAAAACACTGGCGAGGTTTTTTGTGTGGAATTGGTAGTTGAAGTGAGATTCTTTTCCCCAAAGAACTGGAAATTGGAAGTCTCCGTCCATTGTGCTTTCTAGCCCCAATACAAATTTTCTTTATAGGTTAATTTTTTTCACATTTCTCCACTACATCGCTCCTTTAAATGTGAAAAAACTGAATTTTGGCCATGGAAATTTTTCAGCTAAAGTTGACCAAGAACCGTGACTAGCCAAAAAAAAAAATTATTCCAGGGGAACCATTTCAAAATTAGAAATTGCCCAATTTTGAAAGAATGTGTCAACAAGCCTGCAATGCGGGGGGGGGGGGCGCTTCTACTTGGATTGCTAAGTAGATTTTTGACGTGGTAAGAATGAACGTTGAACTTATCGTGTATATTGTACGAAGAGACCCAACTTTAATGGGTGCTTTCACAAAAGTGACTCATTAAGTGAAGTAGGGTGACGTATTCCCAAAGTGACCTGGTAAGCAGAGTGATGCGTTACTCAGGTGATGCATTAATGAGGTTTGACTGTATCGAGCTTTGTAATCAATTTGTATCTATTTGAAAAAAGATCTCTCAAATTCTGGAGATGATTATGTGATATCTAAAATAACTTTCCGTGGTTTTTTGCAGTGCATTTATTTAAGTTGTAAAAAAATAAATGAAATCAAAATACCATGGGCTCCGCGACTAGAGCCCTGTCAGCTCCCACGCTACCCTGTTGGAGTCATGGAATCAACTGATGGGCCATCGGGACAGTAATCAGTCAGCTATTCATCTACAATACCTGAGAAAGACATGTATACTATAATGAAGCATGTGGAGAAATAAACTTTTCTAATTTTTGTTCTCAGTACCCTGGCTCTTGTACATGGGTTGGTTTCGCCTAGAGCTGCTACAATCTTGATGCAAATTCAATGGTATGTTGATAGCTATCTAAGAACCAGGGGCAGCTTAAGCGAGGATGCGATAGGTTGAAAGGGGTGGCAGGCTAGGCTTTTGTTTTGATAAATTTTCAAACTTTTGGAATAATAAAAAACAACGATACCACGCTCTGTCACTCTTTTCAGCTATACCTTGACAATGGAAATGTTGAGGAAAACTTGGGGAACAGAGGGGGGCTTAGGGCCCCTGCTACCAAGAACAAGAATAGACTCTATCACATGGAGCAAGTGTGCATTTTTGTTCCGTCATACCCCCCCCCCATCCTGCAGCAGCCCCCCCCCCCAGAGGCTTTGATCTTTGGTCAGACCCCCAGCTCAGATTTTCGATGGGGCCCCCTCTATAGTAAATTTATGGTGTGAAAAAACAAAAAAATTATGAGAATCGTCCCGGGCTGCACCTCTGTCATCCCCATCCAGTTATTTTTTGGGAGCTGTCAAATAAAGGCAAAGAAAGAATTTGGGTTCTCAATTGTCCAGGGTGTGAAGCATCAGAAACCCCTCACACTCGTATAATTTCTGCCTTAGGGAACCTTGGAGTAGGTATTTTGGCATTTTCAATGTCCAACTCCATCTAGCATAATTAAGAAAAATGGGAATGATTCTGGATTTTAAAAAAAGACAGTTTTTTAAAAGTGGGATGTATGATCAAGTGCATTTGTTGCTTTACGAATGGTGTGAAGCTTCGGACAGATGAAAAATCAGGTTTATCTCAGAGCTCTTCTTAGCTGAAGCCATTTCAGCCTTCTGCCAGGGACATCTTCAGGAGTGGCAAATGAGGTTTTGCACCTGGGTGGCTGGTGAACTAGAGCCGCCCCTGATGAAAAGTCTGTAAAAACTAACACTATAAGACAGTCGAAGACATCTCAAGGGTGATGACACCGGTTCTCAGGAGGTCCACTAGGTTTCAAATGTACTTTTGAAGAACACTATCTTGTGGTCCGGGTTTCCACTGTTGTAGTCTCAGCATCTCGTAATGGAGTCAACGCCCTTCCGAGTCGTTACTGCATTCAAGACGAGTTGTCGTTTTTTCCCCTTTGCGTAATCTTCAATTTCCTGGGTAGATTCAATGTTTCCGATGATCTTATCTAAAACATAACTCCCAAGTTGGGACTCTCTGAGAGTCCTTGAACTCTTCTCAACTACAACAAGGTTCAACAGTTCACACCTCTGGGCTCCTTTCTGAATTGAGTGCGATAGCTTATATTAGCGTGACTGCTTGGAATGTTATGGGCAATATGGCCAAGATTTCTGCACTGTTGACTGCAGTCATAGCAAGCATTCCTTCCCCATATGGCTGAGTGAGAATTTGATGCCCCTACACTTTTCGTAGCCTTTTCCAGGGCCACCTCCACAAGAGTATACTCTGTCATTGCCACTCATGTTGATCTGGTGCTCGAAGAAATGTTTCTGGCCTTGCCCTGATTTGAAACATCCATGGAATTCTTCGGAGAATGGATAAAGTTCTCTATGAAAGGTGTCGGACCTCCCCCTAACTTGAAGCATCTCTTGAACTCTTCCGGGAACGAATTAAGTTCTTGTTGCTGAAAAGTAAGGTGGGTATCTATGTAAGTCTGACGTCGATTAGGGGATGACTCAACTGATAGTACTAGGAGGACACTGCTTTCAGATGGGCTTTTGATGAATGAATGTCGTATCTCAGGAGCTTCAGAGAAGTACCACTTTCCTTGCTAAACATCCAGGACCATTCCAGCATTTCTGAGAAAGTCCATACCTAGAGGGTTAAGTTTTCTCTGGCATGTGGAAGCACGCCATCTCGGTGGGAACCACTTTACCATGGATGTTGATGTCCATAGTTGTAGTTAGGACTTTAAATCTACAAGCACATCCGTCTGCCAGTCTCATAATGATAGTCTTGCGGGAAAAGGGCAAACCATGTTCTTGTAGGAGATGGTGTATGGTATTGGAGGGGTCTCCAATTAATGCACAAAACCACCTAAAGAAAACAACTTTATTTCACAGCACACTCACAACACACAACCTTCCATGACGGAAGCCAAATTCCAAATGGGCAGGTAGCCCAGGTCGATAAGATACTCGCCTAAATTACCAAAGGATGTTTAGAGGTGTCACGAGTTCGATACCTGGTTTGTCCTTGTCAGAAACATTCCTGACACACTGGTACAACCGTAATGGCAACATGCTACTGCAGGGAGTTCCACACTAAGGGGTTAGTGCGCCATCTTCTCGGTGAATATACAAGAAAGAAAGGCTGCCTTTCAGAATCAGCAATAAATTATAGGTCCAGGTCTAATTAGCCCTCGTGTGCAGAAAATGACCATAGTGCAACAAAAATGATCAAACATTCTAACTTGTGCTCTCTTCTGATGCGGAAGATCAATTATTTTCCCCTCTTATCTTTCTTTAACAATGCATAAACAAATCACAGCTTGCCATGTGGCATAAGTTTCAGTATAAGAAACTTAAGTGTGGTACTGCCACAGGGAGAGAGAGTTAATAAAATTTCCGTACAGAAATAAAATAGATTCGTTGCATCAATTTTCCTGTCTCAGGCACTTGCGTTCCTTTGCATTTAAATGGTGGTTTGCTGGTAATATTTAATACTAAGGGTTGAAGGTATCAAAAATAAAAATTCTTTTGAAATTCTCAATGCTCAATAAAAGAAGGGGGGAACAAATTACTTAATAGAAAATAACTCGCATGTAAGATAATATAACTGAATTTTTATTGATGCCACAGGACAGCAAAATGAAGGCCAATGTGTTCACCCTTTGGGCATTTTTAAACATCTATGGAGCTTGGTGTGCAGTTTCAAAGTATTCACCCTCGGAATGGAATAGCCCATCATCATCGTCAATGAATCCCCAGATTCATACATGGGATTTTGACTTTGATGAGAAAAATGATCACGTAAGTTCATGATATTCCAATTCTCAAAGCTTATATATGTTATAATATATTGCTGTTATATATTGCTAATGTCAGTATTAACATGCGCAATACGAAACTTAAATTGACATTTTTTTCTTCTATCGATTGCAGCAAGTCAGTGGATTGGAAAAGTCTTCGGGAAAGTCATTCGAAGGCTGGACTGAAAGTATGTTGCTCAGAAGATTGGAATTGATTTAATTCCAGGGATACGATACAGATTCGTATCAATGTTGTTTCTATTTTTTTAAATCTTTTTGTTTAAGTAACATGGTTCAAGTTAGTGTTCTTCAACTGCTGGTCAGTAAACCCTGTGCCGGTCTGCAAAAAAGAAAATATTACCCAGCTGCTACATCAGGGGTTCTTAACCTATGGGCCGTGACCTAAACGTGGATCGTAAGGGCTTCCGAGATGGGTCATTGTCCAAATCTACTAACAACTGTTAACTCTGAACTTGGTCATGACTCAAGATTGATCCACAAGAACTTCCGATAAGGGTCAGATGATTCCACTCACAGCCAGAGATTCGTGAGCTATGGATCACGACCGAACCTTCATTCGCATGGGCTTCCCAAGTGGGTCATAAAAATCCACTAAGGCAGAGACTCAAGCTACGGGTAACGATCCAGACTTGATTGGCACGGACTTTGAGATGGATCATAAAAATCTGCTTACAGCCAGCGGATCTTGAGCTATGGGTCACTATCCAGATATCATACACGGGCTTCTGAGATGAGTCATGGAAATCCACTAATAGACTCGAGCTATGGGTCATGACCACAAGATTTGATTGCCGGGGGGGGGGGGGGAAGGCTTCCAAGATGGGACATAAAAATCCACTCCTGTTATAAATGTACTTACTGTGTCACTGATTTCACTAATTTTGAATAACAAAGCCATATGGGTCATGAAGCTGATATGGTAGCTGATTTTGGGTTGCAGCTAAAAAGATTTAAGAACTCCTGTGCTACATAATTCCAGATTCAAAAACTAAATTAAAAAATGCAGTCTCTAAATTTATTATCATTTCTGTTTTCGCTATCAGCCGATCTGCAAATGCTTCTTCCTATTTGTCTTTTGCTCTGGCTCACAAATAATTTTTTTCTATTTGTTTATATTTTAATGGACAGAAAATTATTATTATTTTTTTTTTTTTACGGCGAGCAAATTATTTTCCATATTATTCAAAAATTAGACTTAAATTATTCTTCTGTTTTATTGATCATTTTGTTGGGCCGTGAATGATTTGTTTCCATTTATTTACTTTTTGGCAGTCCATTGACAAAATCTTTTCTACATTTATTTTTTATTATAAAAGGAGGAAAAATATTCCTCCTTTTATTTGTCCTTTGCTGGTACGCAAATTATTTTCCTCATTTTTTGCTGGTCTATAGATCTTTTTCTCCTTTCTACTTACATTTCGCCAGTCTGCAAATTACTTTCTATATTGTTTTATTGTTACTCTTGTTTTTGATTTGTTATTTGTCTGACCGTGAATAATTTTTTCCCCCATTTATTTATTTTTTGAGTGTCTGTAAATTATTTTCCATGTTTATTTTTGCCAGTGCTGTCAAATTATTCCTCCTTATTTCTCTTATTTCCATTGGTCTGTCAAAATTCGTTAACTATTTTCAGGGATTTCAATTTTATAATAAGAGAAATGAGGAAAAAGTTGCATTGAATGTTTCTTATCAATTTCTAAGTACGCATATTTGATCACTCGCAGTGGAAAGTTTTGATGATAAGATTTTGTATAAAATAAGCAACTTGGAACAATTATTTCATCAAGTAAGAATAAAGTCTTGTTTTTATTGTAGATTTCATGAAAATAACCTAATCAAAGGATACTCAAGTAATCTTTGCGATAAGGTTTTTGATATATGTAAAACAAATATTTTGCACATTTTTCGAATAATAGGAGTTACAGTCAATGCTCGATTTGAGAAACCTCTAGTTTACGAACTGCATGTTTTTACGAACTAATCTTTTGCTCCCAAACAATATACTATTCCTTTGAATGCCTTTCCCATTTACGAATTACTTTTCATGTCCGTGCGGGTTTGTAAAAATGAGCTTTATCGTATTAGCTGTCCGAGATGGTTTGTTCCCCCTCCATTTTTCTAGTGGTCACTATGTGGTACCACTCTTCCATATATTATATAGAAAGAAAAAATATAAATTGGGTTTAAAATGTTTGGGTTAAAAATTAAATATAAAAGAAATGAGGGGAAAAACGAATTTGTTAACATTGTTCTCATCTTGAGTGAAACAATGAAACAAACTTGGTGAAAATTCCCTGATAATGATATACAATGCCACAACAGGCAAAATGCCCAACGAGGTGGCTGAGAAAATTATGCCCCATAACAAGTATTGATGTCATATATATTTAAAAAATACAGCTATCCAATTGAAAATGAAATTACAAACAATATATATACATGATGAAATATTATACAATACCCATAAAGAATACTTATGGTTGTCTTATTCTAAGTATGGATAGCTTCTAGATTCACCCCAACATGTTTATTTATTTCTTTTTAAATGGTGTTAGAATTTGCTTTCTCCGGGGATAAGCTATTCCATTTATTAACAACCCTATTAGAGAAAAATTCCCTGCGACATTATAACCTAAAATTGTCCCTTAGGGCCCTTTCACACGGAGCGGATGCGGGTCCGGAAGAAGTTTTAACAATTGGAATATACTGCGCCTTTCAGACGAGCCGAAAAATCTCCGCACCTAGGAAATGTTCATGCGGGTCCGGACGTCGTCCGCATGTGTCAAAACCTAAGTGCGGGCTCCGCATCCGCACATAGAAGTTTTGACAATAGGTTTATTCGGAGCTATTCAGACGATGCGGATGCGGAGCGAATTTGTCCGCATCTTTGGCTATTTTTTGAAGGTGATTTTGCACGGAATTTTTTTAATTATTTGCCATAAATATCCTTAAAAACACCATGTGAGGGTCCCTGTTCATCAAATACGATGTACCCACATACGTGTATCCCTTCGTTTCCTTCTGAGATGGAGATATAGCAACTTTAACTGCCTTTTGTCCATATTTCACAATTTTATACAATAAAACCTGCCAACAAGGGCCACTGACGGGACCAAAATTATAAGCCGTTCTGTTCATTACGAATATTTAATTGACTACATACTTTAATAACTTTTAAATTTAATTTAAAAATATTAATTTTTTTATTTTTAAATTTTTAAAATTATTTAAAAAATTATAAATATTTGAAATATTATTTTAAATATTTGTTATTTTTTTAAATATTTGTTATTTTTTTAAATATTTGTTATTTTTTTAAATATTTGTTATTTTTTTAAATATTTATTATTTTTTTAAATTTTTAATCTGTTAATTTTTTCAAACTTAAAAAAAAAATACTTTTATTAAACAACGTTATCCACGTACGGTGTTCACTCAGGGCCGGATTAAGACGTTTGAAGACCCTAGCACTTGAATATTTTTGGTGGTTCCCCCCATACCTACAAGTATATTTTACTCGATATTCAGTCTATAAACTTAAAAAATGAAATTTTATATTTCAGAAATGACTAATCTAAGGATGGGATTTCACTATAAAAGGTTTATGAAAGTTATTTTATAAAACTTGAAAAAAGCAACTAATAAATTTATCGGTTGCATTTGCTCTAATGCAACCGATAAATTTATTAGTTGCTTTTTTTTAAATAATTGTTATAAAATTTTTATAGTGTAATCCGGCCGGGATTATACTATAAAGTTTTATAAAAGAACTTTTATGAAAGTTGAAAAATTCAACCAATAGGCGCATCGGTTGCATTCAAGAAAATGCAACCGGTGCACACACACACGCACGCACACACATTTTGCATTCAAAAAATTCAACCAATAAGATAATATTGGTTGAATTTTTCACGTTTTATCAAAGAGCTTTTACAAAACTTTTATAGTGTAATCCCGGCCTAAGGCTGGTATTACACTATAAAACTTGAAAAATGTAACCAATAAACATATCTGTTACATTCGAGCGAACTTAACTGATCGGCCTATCGGTTGCATTTTTCAAGTTTTATAAACTAACTTTTATAAAACTTTTATACTGTAATCCCGGCCTAAGACAGAATTGTGATGTGAATATTTCTAAGCACAGACATTTTGAACGTTCCCACCCCTCCCCTTTTTTTGTACTTGCAAATTCTTTGATATCTCCTGAATTTTTTTTTTAGGAACATATTAGTTTTGGATGTTTTTGGAATTTTTCTTTCATATTTTTCCGGAAAGACGGATTTTTTTTTTCAAAATGTTTTGAAAATATTTGAAGACATTTTCTCCCATCGACTACTTGTGAGGATCGGAATTAAGACATCTTTATTCCCATATTCTATGTGGCTCTAGACTAAACCACCAAAGAATGCCTCTAGGCTGCCTATGGCCACTGAATCAGGGGTGAAGGAGAAAAATAATTACAAAAATTGCGAAAAAATAGTTTTTATGCACGAATTTCAACCTAAAGATGCGGGCGAAACACCCGCATCTTCAGTGCTCGTGTGAAAGGGTATGCGGACCCGCTTCCGCATCCGCGTCCGCATCCGCTCCGTGTGAAAGGGGCCTTACCAATCAAGTATACTAGGTTTGAGTATAGTTCAGTTGAGTATACCAGGTTGTTCTGACCGTAATTTTTTGTGCATGAACCAATGAAGAGCAAGGGAGGCATGGTTTGGTGTATGTATGTAGGAAATCCTAGTGTGTGTGCGTGAATTTTTTTCCTGCCTGCAGAAACTGCCAGTTGCCAGCAAACCACTGATGAGTGGGGGAAGTGCAGGTGAGTACGGTCACACTCTTTTTTTTGAAAATGGCAAGAAAAACTTGAACAACGCTATTGCATTAATCATGATGGAGCTGCCAATTGTGACGCAGAACCTTTTTATAGTACTCCTTGGTGATGGTTTTGCTGTGTGGGTGTGTACTTGTGATGAGCCACGCCGCTGGAGTCAATGAAGAGTGGCAGCATAACTTTGCCATTGCATCTCCTAAAGGCCAAATCGTCAGTCAAAATGAATTGAATGGATACAATGCTAATCCTGTCTTCGTCTGCAAGTTCTCTTATCATAATTTAATAATCCCGCAGAGTCCTTGCTCAATAACGATCTCATTTTTAGGTGTTGAAGACTTACCAGAACGTGCTTCACTCTCCTTTGATGTATGGCCATCTTTTAAGAGGTTGTACCACTCCTTTATTGATGTGGTGCCCATTTCTTTATCTCCGAAGATCTGTTGATCATTTGATCATTTTTGTCGCACCACGGTCATTTTCTGCACACAAGGGCTAATTAGACCGGGACCTACAATTTATTGCCGATTCCAATTGGCATGCTTGTTTTTTATACTCATCGAGAGGTTGGCTCGCTAATCCCTCGATGGGGGACTCCCTGTGGTAGCAATTTTTTGCTGTGGTCAAGTCACCATTTTTTGTTGTACCCCTGTGTCAGGAAAGTTTTCTGACAAGGATGAACCGGGTGGAAGGTCTGTTGAATCTTATGGAATATTTTCACTCAGGAATCACCACACTTCACACAAAATTTATTACAGTAAAGCATTGTTCAACTTTTTCTTTTCATTGCAAGAAACGAAAACGTGACTGCGCTCACTTACACTTTCTCATTCATCGGCAGTCTGCCAGTTACTGGCATCTTCTGCAGGCAGGTAAAAATTCAAACATGTGCACTAAAATCACCTACATATATGCACCAAACCATACCTCCCTAACTTCACTGGTTTATGTATGAAAAATTATGATCAGATACCTTTGAACAAACCTCATATTATGTATTTGTGCTGGGCTTGATGAATCTAAAAAAAAAAATTAGCCAGCACCAAAATACTTTTTTTTAAGAAGCAAACATTTTTTTTCTCCCAAAAAAACGCAAAAAATTATGTTTCTTTTGACTTTTTCATTACATAGTAGCCCTCTTCAGTATTGATAGATGCATTGATATAAATTCCAAAATTTCTGTGTTGTACTCAGGTTCCAATAGTAACCTTGGATAAAAAGTTTGGGCATTGAATGCCAATTTTTTAGTCGCCTAGGATTTTTCAGGCCCTGTATTCATTTGTGTTACCATAATTCATAAAAAAAAAAGGAAAACTAACTCTCTGCTTGCTTCAGGTGATCTCTGCAAAAATCTTCAGTGCAAGCCCCACCAGATGTGTCTTGTGGAAGATGATGATGTAGCAATATGTGTCAGCAAACGGAAATACAAATCTAAAATGTATGTATATATGTAATGCTAATGAAATGAAAGTGAGTCTGCTTTTAATATGCTAATGACTGACCAAACTATTATTTTTTTCACGTTTTTGCCATGTAGTTCTTATTGAAAGAACTGTCTGCCAATAAGTTTCAACTGGTATGGTTAAACTCTTAATTTCGTATTGCCTATATGATTTTTTTCCCCCATATTTGTTCAGTGCCAACAAGCCTCCTGTAACCCCGAAACCAAAGCCACCTGTCATTGACAGCTCAGAAGACGAAGATGAAATTTCATTTGAAAGAACAGAGGAGAACGAGAAATCTCCAAAGCAGGAGTCTCAGAATCCTTGCATCCCGTGTCCAGTGCTTGTTCCAGATTTCGTATGTGGATCTGATAATCACACATACTCATCAGTCTGCAGGTTGGAATTTCGCAATTGCATGCATAAGGCATCCGTGTCTGTGAGCTGTAAAGGCTTTTGTCCTTGTAAAGGTAGGCTCAAGATTTTTGGTTTTGGAGTGTTTTCTGTATGCTCATATTATATAGCCACTGATTTTAAATCAACATATCAAAGTTTTAACATTCAATGGTAGGTTTTGAATTAAACTCTGAAATACTGCAGTACCATGAATTATAGCTCATAACATGAGATAAGGGTAGCTCTGACAACATAAATACATTAAGGCCATGCATATGCACATAATGCATTCCTGTGCATATCAATTCATTAGCAGAACTGCCAACTTTCTGGATTTACCCCGGCAGTGCCCGATTTTTTCACACTCACAAGGCTTCCGGATTATGAATTTATATTCCTGTTTTTCAATTATTGCCGTCAATTTAAAAATTATAAAACTTAAAGAAAGTGAAGAAATATTGAGTTTGCAGCCCCCTCCCCCATTTCCTCATTTTATGACAGTGCTTTTGGTTCCTTATCAGACTTCCCATTACGAAAGATCAATAGATACGCATAATCATACTTTGGTGGTCGACTGAAGATGGTTTCCTTTGGTTTTCTGACTATAAAGCATGAATGCAAGTCATCTTTGGTGTGAGTGTTTTTAAGTCATACAATGAGGAGTAGAAACAACTCGGGTTTCTATCGTAAATTGTCAGTGAGGTAAAGCTCAGCTAAATGTTTCATTTCACATGCGAAATATCTATTTTGTATTAAAAGATAAAAATTTGCAAGGTGTTGCTAAATATCAAGTTGAATCACCAATGAAGTTTTATAATAATTTTCAAAACTTCCGAGAAGGAGCTTGTCAAACTCACTGGACGATAATTTGTCACGTTTTCTAGTTTCAGTCGTGTAGAACATGTTTCGTTTGAGAGAAAGTTTTTCATATGTGTTTACTCAAAAACTTATAAGGGTTTTTTTTTGTGAACTCTACTAAGGTTTGCACCACAGTTACGTTTAGGCATGAAGGTTTCTCTGATTGAGGGCAGTGTTAGGTAATGTGTCTCTTATAAAATTTATAAAATGTCAGTTCAATCTTTTTTTAACACTATTATTGTTAGTTATAGCCTGGCTTGATTAGAAAAGTTTGTCTAAACTTGGGGCACTGTCATATGTTAGGCACTGTTGTCCCATTTTAAAAAATGCATTGTCATTGTTATGTTTTTGAATGTTTACATGCAGTATATCAAGTATAATCACAATTTCTTGATATAAACAACTTTTTTTGCTAGTTCAAATAAGCAGCTGTTCACAATCCGTTTTATGAGTAACATAGTTACATCCGTTACATGGGTAAAACAGATGTTTCACATTTCCTGTTGTGAATTACATTGACGAAGCTTCAAAAAGTGAAACTAAGAGAATTTTGAAGCCTCTTGGCGTCCAACTGAGATTTCTAAACTTTTGTTCTCTAGCTTTTCAAACTTTTCATTGTTTTGTTCTGTTTTCATTCATGTCAGCCAAAGTCGTTACACAAATTAGCATTTGTCAAGTTTTTCCGCTTTAAAAGTTTTTCTAGTTTTGTACGTCTTAACTTCATTTGTTCCTTTTTTTGGAGGTGTGCTGTGGTGTTTCTTACTAGAGAACTTTTTGTGACATTTTTGATGAATAAAAGGATTTCTGAACTGTTTTCAGTCTAAATTGTCTTAAGGACTTTTTTTTTATAAAGACCTGTTTCAACTTGAAACTGACACACTTAAACATGCAACAACATACAAAAACTCTTCTGTCCCAAGTAAGGTTACCCACACCTAACTTGAAAAAAAAAATGTCATTTTATTTTGTTAGGTACTAAATGTACACTTTAAAATTTCAAATTATTAGTGCAAAGAGCACCTTTGGGCACCTTTCAGAATCTTGAGTTTTCTTTCACCATTTCGTTGAGGAGTTGATTTTTCACTACTAAGTTCAAAATTGACTCAAATATGGACAATTGACTGTACATTTACTTTTAACCATTTCCTTATTATTGGGTTGATTTATTCTTGTACACATTTTTGAATTCAACTGATTAAAGTACTGGTAAATTTTTGAGCTTTTATTTTTATCAATATGTAGTAGTAAGTACCCATTGCATAGCTATTTTCAGTAAAAACCATAAATATTTTCACAGTTAATAAAAGAGCATTCGAGAGTTCAAAAATAATGAATTTTTTTTCCCCTTTACCCAGCTGTCAAATCTCAGGTGGACCACAACAAAGAGTCACAAATGAAAGATCGCTGGAACAGGTACATGAACAAGTACCAGAACACAGTCAACAAGTCGAATGTGATACGCAAGACGCCAAAGAAAAGCAACGCTAGTGTGAAGAAAGCAGATAAGCCAGTTTCCCCAGGGTGACAAATTGACTTCTTTACCCATTGTTGCATGTAAAATAATTTTAAAAAAAAGTTATAATAATAACAACCCTGAAAATAAAAAGAGGAATTTAAATTAAATTATATGGTGTGTTTAAATTGAAACGATGGATTAACTAGACCAACATTTAATACGAAGAAAAGTTTTATAAGTTTGCAGTTGTAACGAACCTGGCATGTATTCCAGACAGTGGTGTCAGAAACTTGGGTGCTCAAGCACCCACAGCATTATGTAGAATGGGTCAAGTATCCTCAAAATTCATTCACAAATTAAAGTTTCCTGCATAATATTCAAATTTAGCATCCACAAGTGTGAAACACTTTAGCTGCCCATGATTCCAGATATATGCTCACTAAGTAAGAAACAATATATGACTAGCAACTTTTAGATAACGAGATCCAAGAGTAGAAGTATATTCTTTTGAAACTGTAGGAGAATCAATTCATCCTCGGCTGGTGTCATGATAAAAAAAAAAATTAGAGTTCTAGGTCTGCCACATCTCTTTAGCCCAGAACTTCTCTTTCATCTTAAAACTATTATTTTGTTCTTGACTTGTCTATTTTGTCAGCACGTCCTATGCATGATATGAAATTGTAGGCAAATTTCTGAAACTGTATTCAGCATGCAGACCTTCCAACTCTCCAGATTTAGGCGGGAGACTCTGGATTTTTCATCCTTCCTCCCGCTCTCCGGATTTTGGCAGACAATTAGATTTTAAGCGAGCTTCCACGTTGTCGTGACGTCAATGACTGCCATGGTCATTTCCATTGAGCAGCCATAATTGGGCATTTTGCCTGTTGTGGCGTTGTAGTTGTATAAAAAAGTCTCTGTGACCGCATTTAAGCAACTAGCAAGACATGACTTTGTTTACGTAGCGTTTATCTGTAATCGTTTATCAGATGCATGACCTTGGTTGCCGAAATTCCTGTATAATCGTTATTGTATTCCATTAACAGCCGTGCAGTAAACACAAGTTTTTTCGTCAGCAGCTTTGTATTTTGAAGTTTTTAAATTGTTTCCTCGGATTAAATATGTCTTCAGAAAGAAAATATGAAACTTTAAGCTATATAAAGCTTTTAAGAGTTCATATACCCAAGATTATCAATCACTGATAGCATCCACGAAAGGAAACACTTATGTTTTATGAACAATATGTAGATGTGATTTCTCTATTCTGCATGAAAAGACTGACATGGAATTATATTCTGCTCAGGGGCAATACAGAACCTGCCTTGGGGGGGGGGGGGGGGGAGAGAAGGAATGAAACTTTTTCTCAATTAATTGATGAAATGTTTTTCGAGAATTTTTTTTTTTATCGAGTCTGAGTGCTGAGGGGGTGCCCCCCTCGTGAGAATCTCCGGGTTTCCGGATTCCAAAAGTTGGCACATCTGAGCATATATTCTTCATATCTTTCTGCATTTGGTTTCCTTGAACTCTTACAGTGTATCCAAAACACTGTGCATTTTGCAAAATATTCATAATATTCATAATATAGTGCAATTGTCCTTTGTTACCTTTTTCTGACAATGGTCATGAAACCAACCCCCCCCCCTTCCCCAATTTCCCTTCTGGAATAAAATGCAACAAAGTGGTAAATTGTCTTACGATAATGGATTAGGGTTGCATATAGTTCTGAGCAAACAAAAATGGTTGTTGATTGAATGTGGGAAATAAAAATTGAATGTCTCACTGTGATATGCATTTTAAGGTTATGCAGGACGTAAAATTAAGGTAATAAAAACACATTGGGATTTCATTTTTATTTTACTCAGGAGAATGTATGTTTATATTATAACCTGGCTAATCATTACATGAAAATGTAATACATGTCTCTCCTTGAATATGCATTTTCATAGGCAGTGTTTGCAATCATTTGTGATCTGCTGGTCCGAGACCACTGATTACACGATCGGACCACTGAGAAAAAATTTTAGTGGTCCAAGGGACCAGTAGCTGAAATCCCCCCATGATACATTTATCACAGAAGAATTTCCTATAGGAGAATTGCCGATCCTCAGTCGTTTTATGTTGTTTCAGCCATTTAAATATTGAATGATAAAATAAAAGTTTATTGGCTGTAAAAAATGTTTAGAAACCACATTCTCTGCCGAAATTCAAAAATTTATGAGCAAAACTAATTTTTATATGCTGTGTGTATAAATACATTATATATATGTACCATCTGGTGCCTCAATTGTTTTGCATCCATTTGATGAATCAATATTTTTCCGGGATTTGTGTGCCATCCTAATCTCTTATGTTCTCATAAATTAAATTTTATTGAATTTTCATCCAAAAAATAGCATTGTACTAGAATATCACTTTGAATTGTGAATATTTGCTTATTCTAAATCCTTTAGGATCCATCTAATTAATTTTTTATCTTTTCCATCTGACAAAAATGTGGGTGAATAGATTATAATATAACCATGTTAATCTTAATGCCATGATAATCTTAATCTCATGTTAATCTTAATATTTTAATCTTATGTCTATGTGTAGTTAGTTCCTTTCGTCCCCTTATTCCTGAGGGTGCATAGACAGCACATTTCAGAATTCTTTTTTGTCTATCTTGGCAGCCCTGACACCTGAAAATGTCTTAGTTTTTGCTGAATTTGCTAAAACATAGACGTGTATTTATGAAGATATTTTGTGTCTTGTTTCTTAATAATTAATGTGTTGCTGTTTGAATCTTAGCAAAATATTTTGTACTAGCTATAATACCCGGCGCTGCCCGGGTTTTCTTCAATGAGGCTGTTTTGATCACGTGATATCTCCCTCTTTCTTTGAGGGACATGCAAACCGTGTCTAAGTTAACCAATATGGTGACTTCCTGCGCGACTTCATGAAATAAACAAATCTAGATTTAAAGAAACATAGAAACGAATATATATATTTTTTCCTTTTTTTATGGGGCGCTAGGTATTTCGATCCCCCCCCCCCCCTGAACTTTAAGTTATCCATCTGCCTGTTTCAGCTTTCAAAATTGCTTAATTGAAGCTGTGGAATTTCGTCTATGTACTTTACGGTCCCATAATTAATTTTAAAACATCCTAAACTATGAATTTATGCAGTTGAATATCAAAAGACAATACGGAGACATTAATTTTCATGCTTGAGAAGATATAAATAAAAAGTTGAAATCAATGTTATTGCATGAATGTCCAACTCGAAAGTAGGTCCAGCTAATTACTTAATATTTAATCTCCCGGGCTTCGTATATCTCTAATCTAACTCAATGTTTCAGAAATCTAGAATTCAATACAATTTTTAAAAGTATTGATGTGACAGAAAACTCCACAAAATTTCAGCATTTCTACAGTAAAATCTGCAATTTTAACACTGGTTTCTATGAGGATCGCCCTTTTCTTGACCCTCAAAGTGATGCTGATGATGATTATTACGTCTATTCAAAAAGCCTCGTTACTGGCAGGATTGGAAATGTATCAAACCATTATAAAGGCATAAACTATTATACATATACTAACAGGATTAAAGAAGTGACAAACCGTTGTAAAGGCATATACACGTCTGAGACGCATTGCTAGGGAACCACGGTAACCAAAGTAAACGTTCGGAAAGTGATTGTTGAGGCCCAAAAACCATTGTTGTCGGACAGTTTTTTGCCCATTTGGGGCATTTGCCCTGGTCTGACGAAATTTTAAAGTAGCCTATCGTTCAAGTCGGGTCCCATTTGGTATATATGCAAAATTTGGTGACGATCGATCTAAAATTGTAGATTTGTATAGAGAACACACACACACACACACACACAGAAAATCAATTTTATATATATAGATATATCTTCTTAGAAGATAATGTCTTTGGCAGAACTTTTCCTGAAAATGTATGTCTCGCGATTTAAAAAACAACGCCTCTCTTTAAACCTTCTCCACACTCGTTTTTGAATAAAGCCACAACACAAAATCAACAGTTGTGGTTTATCAGACCAGTCATGAGTTCTGCGGACCAGTAGGTTCTCATATTCATGGTCCGTTTGGCTAGTGACCTTAATTTTTTAATTCTGACACTGTTCCTAGGTAAGAAGGTAAGCCGAAAATTATATTTCTAAAAGTATAGATCATGTTTTTGTTCATGTTTTTACTTTTCTGTGCCTTGATTCAGCTATATCATTTTGAAAAAAAAAATATTCAAATCTATTTGCAGGTCCAACTTAGTTGATTCTACCAAGAATTCAGTCATTCATGTTGAAAAAGCTGTTACTCCAATCATTGAAAGAGGTGAAAGGACTTTGATTTTCAATATACCATCTACAACCAAAAAACTAATAATGTTCAATCTTATATTTTATTTATTTACTGCTCAAACATTTTGTAGGACCACCTTTTTCTTTTACTATAAAATGGATATGTCTCTTCATTGTTTGAGGGAGCGTTAAACACAGTGAAATGTATCAACAATTCCTTAAGTATTTTTTTTTAGATAAAAAAGAATAGTGAATTATCTTTTAGATCTCTATTTCATCCAATATGCCCTCAATTGGATTAAGATCAGGACTTTGCTGTGGCAAATTTATGTGTATAAATAATAACTTGCTCCTCAAACCAACAGTCATACCCCAACGTATGCTACCCTAGCTACAAATTGATTTATTTTCATCATTAAAACATTGAACCATAAAAATTTTATGAACCATAAACCATTTTCTGTGCGAATGACTGGTTTAATATTTTAATGATGATGAATTATCATCCATTCAATCAGAACAGCACATGTAACCAGCTGAGCTCATTTTTAAGGTGCTGAAAATAGAAACCTGGGAAGCAGCTGAAGATATGTATACTTTTTGGCAAAGATCTTGGTCTTGACCCCAAAGCAGAATGTAATAAAAACTTTCATATAGCGCAGAATGACTTGGGAAAGATCTTAAGAAAAGAGAAAGAAAATACTCTTCCATGCATGCTTTGTGGGGATTTCTACCACAGAACATTTTCAGCCAGTTAAGGGCTCGTTGCAGAATAATGCAAAACATTCTGTTTTGGGCATCTTGACTTGCCAGACCATGGCTTAACAGTCAAATCTTTATAAGTCGTGGTTAATAGAACCTTTTTTTGAGCACCAAAACATCTTTCCTGTGACCATGTGCAATGTATAGTGCAAGGAAATCAAAAATTATGTATAAATCGAAGAATCAAATTAATCAAGTTAAAGTCAAAGTTCAACGCAGGTGCGGGAAATAAATAATCATAGAAAGCATGGACTCTACTAATTTAGGGCTTGAAATTTAAACAAAATATCTTTGTTGAAAAAATTAGACATGCTTTCCCAAGTTGAGGTCTTCTGTTTACTTTTCCCTGCCCAGGGCCCCTCCACCAAGTCAAAAGTGTTCGAGATTACTTTGTAGTTGCATCATGAACTACTGATGAAGAATTCAAACACTAAAATTAAATTTGATGTATATGTAAAATTAATGTGTTATAGAGCTACTAAGAAAAGCTACTTATTCAAATAGTTGCTCTGTTAGTATATAAATTAAAAATTACTAGTTTAAATGAAAGTGTACACTACATTTCACCACGATAATTTAAGTAATAAGAGATAAAAAAGATAAAAATTTGCTATATTATTTTTTCTTTTGCAATCTATAAATTTTATTAATATTGTTATTTTGATTCATACTTTAATAAATGTAACATTACTTTAAATTTATACGATTTTCATAACATCGCACATTAAAACTGGCGGAACTTCGCTTAAGTCGTCACTCCGCTTAAGCCGTCATAATTTTTCGATAACTTGAGGTGACGACTTATCAAGGTTTTACTGTATATTCAAATTCAAGGAAAAATGTTAAAATTGACTTTTATTAATGTGAAGCTTAGTATGGTGTTGAATCGACTGTATCTAAAATTTTGTGTTTTAGGTTGTACAGAGAATGAATTGAAAGCAATGGGTGATCGTTTGTTGGACTGGTTTTCAGTAGTTATGGCGGACCACCGTCGTGGACAGTCCAGGAGAAGGTCATTTCGATTGAGTCACAGTGAGTATCAACTTTCATAGAATTTTTGTGGATGTTATGAATACTCAATGCCGTTGCTTTTGGCATGTGTTGATTTAGTTTGTTTCGTATGAGGTAGATCCATTATTTTGCAGACAGTAACTGAACAGAAAAATTTGCCCATGAATTCATGGTTACTTTTGGAAGGGGTTTCATATATGAACAGTGGAAATATTATAAATTACTAACGAGGGTTTTACTTTGTCTCCAACCTTTGCTACTATCCTTTCCCCCGATCAGATGAACTCTGCCTTTTCCCATCATATGCTATTTGCTTCTCTTCACAGGATCTCGAAAGTATCACAGACTGCCAAGCACAATCACACTTAAATTTTACTGGCACAAATCTGACATACATAGCTCCTGAACTATGCAAAACACAAAACTATGCAAGAAATACTTGAAAATTTGCATGGACACTCCTGAAACAATGAAAATTCTTTGGCAAAAGAAGAAAAGTGCAAAATATGCAAATAGATTATTCTGTTCTTGGCCAGCAGGATACTACCATTTTGTGTAACCACTTCATTTCGGCGCTTCAACAACATCAGTGTGTGGATAGCACAACTTTTATCACGATGCACATTGCAATACCAACAAAGCCCTTGCAACTTCTGGCTATGGGGGGGGGGGGGGGGGGTAACCTCAAAATCTTATGAACAGGGGTCAGATTGCAAACATTGGTGAATTGCAAGCACATCCACAGCATGACCATAGCATCTGTTGTTAAACAAGTGTTTTTATGCTTTCACCTCATAGCCAGAACACAGTGGACAACATATTTAACAGTTTGTAGTTTTATTTGTTCAATTACTTTATTTTCGTGATGTTTCCATGAATTATGAAATCGCGCAATGCTAATTAAGTTATCATTTTGCCCTGACTGGCTGCCATTTCCATTGTGCAAGCAAATTTCCCACATGTTGGATAAGTACAATGTAGTTAATTTTACATTTTTAAATATTTTTTGCCATTTAAAATTCCATTGCTTCAGGAATATTCATGTAAATTGTGAAGCCATTCTGACGATGGTTTTTTAAAAAATATTTTGAAATCAGAACTTTAGTTATAATAACCCTGTATATCGTAAATCATTGCTAATTAATCTGCATTATTTATGCTTCATTAAATACATTATATTCACCTAATTTTTATAGTTTTTAATGTTAATGCTATTTAAACCAAAAAAAAATGTTTTTTTTACCAACCCTGGTTAATACTGTATTTTACAGTTTCAATGGGACCCCCCCCCCCCACCCTCTGATGTAGTCACCCCTCTTTTACAGTGAAATTTTTTTGCCCCCGGGAGTGTCTGCAAAAGAAGAATTTTACTTTACTTCTTTCTTCTTTGGTAACATCACTGTCAGCTGGTTGTTATGCATATCACCAGGTTCGTGTGTAATAGGAATTTATTAGTTCGTTCCTCTGATTTCGTGTTTTCTCTGTTCGTTGTCTTGCTACATGATCAGCTTAACAAAAATTGCAAAAAAAAACCATTTTGAAAGTCACTCAAATTGTGTTTAATCAGGTTCTGCCATACATAGGAAGTGCAGATATTATATAGTTAATATTATACAGTTAATGAGATATACAGTTCAACCCCCTCTCTTTTGCAGACACCGACGGTACAAAAAAAAATTTACGTAAAAGAGGGGGGACCATTAATCAGGGGTTTGAGAGTTTTATGTTGAGAACCTCATATCTCACCTATTACAGCTGTTTAAAAATACAGTCGGACCTGCTTATAACTAAGTCAGGGGAAAACATCGAAACTGTTCGTTATTCACGAACTCCGTTGTATCCGCACCAGCTTAAAAAATTATGTGTTTTATGTTATATTATGCATTTAAGCAAAGTGAAACATAATTGAAATGTACGATACAGATTTTTCAATAGTCTGAAATAAATAGAGATTAAACTAATCGAAACAGGTCCAAATTTTAATAAAAATCCTACCTAATTAGATACATAAGTGAAAATGTTTGTTGTATTTTTCTTCATGATGTGATTGTAAAAATGCTTTTTTCTTTTACCTAGAGCCTGGTTATCAGAGCATTTTTTCGTCCCTTATTAGGAAGGGACATAAAAGGAGCTTTTTTTAAAATGGTCTAAACCATTTAAAAAAAGCTCCTTCTTTGAGTTTCTCCTTTTAGATTTTCAGTTTGCCATTCGAAAACCTTTTCCTGCAATTCCTTTTTGCTCTTCAAAATTGTCTGAATAGAGAGAGACAGAGGGCTTTTTCTCAGCCCAAGATATCAAGGAAACATATTTTCTGGTGAGTTGAACTCAGAATGAAAAGTCATCCTGTCTCTGCCGGGACTGAAACCCAAGCCCTCTTGCATCCTTTTCCCCCCTACTTTACCTCAGCATAATATCTAGAAAATATCTGTATAGTTGAAATCCTGAATAGCTTCTATACGTCAATTTTTTTCCATTTTTGGCTTTCAAACAGTTTTGTACCTAGACACAGACATGAAGAAAACATTGGGAAGGCTGAAAGTTGCTAGTCATCCCTTGTATATGGAATTAAAAAATGCATACTTTGGGGGGGAGGAAGGGTGTAGTGCATTGTATATGCATCAATTATTGGGGGGGAAGGCTCAAATTGCCTCAGCCCGTAGGTTCCATTACCAATGACTGTGTAGCTTTAATTTTTGAAGCAACAGACTGCGATTTTGTGCTTGAAATTCACAAAAATTAACTCGCCTGAAACTACAGCTTAATCTAGCTAAAGATTGGTTAATGTGTGAACTAAAGTGTGTTTTGAAAGTTAGATTCTTGGAAATTTCACCTCTGATAATGTTTTCTATGAACAAAACAGGAGTTAACACAGAAAAGTTTAAAAAATGGGGGAGCATGAGAAGAAAGATTTCACAGTACTCAGAAATGCCCTAAGTCTTGCAGAGAAATAAAAGAGGCATTATCAAGTGTTGCTACATATTGTAGAAAGGTAAATTTTTACAGATAAGAAGATTTAAGTAAGAGTTTCATCTTCGAAAATGATTGGAAAATTCATTATAGTCATAATTTGCTGGATCGCTGAAATCTGTGTGAGTTTTAAGCAATTAAAATAGCACAGATACTCTATATGAAATCCACAGGACATCAAAAATTTTCTTATATGTGAAAATTAATATCTGTTTGTTATAAGCGAGCCTGATTATATAATAATCGGTACCGATCTGCTCTTTATATAAAAAAAGGGGGTGTGTATACATGTTCTTCAATGGCTATATTAGCCTTATTTTATTCTTCCTGTCAAGTTTTGGATTTTTGATACATAGGGTTTTTATTCTAAGCCGCGGGTTTTTATTCTAAGCCATTGATATGCAAAACTTGGTACTAGTCTCGTTATGTACAAATGTGACATTACTTTACTTTTGAGGTACAACAGATTTTAGATTATTTCGAAATAAACTCTACTTTAATATGATATCAAATGTAACTCTATGATGGTCATGAAACTGCATCCTTGTTGCTTAGTTGTTGTTATACTTATTGATGTTGCAGCGGAATTGCCAGATTGCAAACCAGAAGTCAGTTGGATGTTTCAACATTTGGACACGGACGGCGATCTGAAGTTGTCCCTTCAGGAACTGTATGATCTAGAAAATGATGACAGGGAGCATTGCTTGAGACCATATCTTTTGGACTGTGACATCGAGCGAGACCTTGTACTTAGCCCATATGAATGGTGCTCCTGTTTTGACAAGTCTCGTGAGTGGGAAAAATTTGTTTTCTTGTTTGTTTGCTTTAAATGGCTGATAGGAATACTGTGCAGAAATTATAAATTCCATATTTATATTGAGTTGTCGAAGATTCGCATGAACATATTGTATAACCTGTTGAACCTGTTATTTGTCAAATTTTATCTTCTTTTTTTTTTACTCGCTGAGCGAAATATTTCTATTGATTCGTCGAAATGGTGATCAACAGCAGAAACTCTGCATTAACTGCTTTAAAGACTCTTTATCGTTGACTCGTACACAATGACTGTAGCTTTTTTGAATATTGCATACAAAATATTGTACTTAAAATATGGAAGTGGGAAAAGCACACAACTCATTAACCTTTATAGAATATCTACTATAAAATCCAAAAATTTACAGGTTGATTCATTTCCATTTATAATCAGATGCATATAATACATGACTGGAACAGTCTGCATTTCAAAATATTGTTACAGGGTTCCCAGTGACTTGGAAAGTCAGGGAAAATGCAAAATATTTGTCACATAGAAAAACTGGAACTTTCAAAAGTTAAGATTTTTAATTTCTGCAAAACCCTCAACAACAATACTCCATATAACTATGAATCCCTCTACAAAAATATTTTTTCACATCTTGTTTGGAATCGCATATAGTCTAATGTTAAATTCCACTGGATGCAGCAATATCTTTTACTACGATAAATTCTATTGCAATATTTTTTGATTTCTAAACTGCTACAACCATTTTTTTTCTCCCGCTCAAAATAATTTCCGTATGTTTTGAAATTCCTCAACAGTATTTGTTCTGTTGAGGGAATTTGATAGCATTGGTATTTTGTAGTCTTCCCTCAGAAAGCGTTAATGAAGTTGCCGTGAACACAAAGCTGTAGTGTGTGCAGTACACAAAAGTATTGTACGGTAAACCACTTTACAGGGGGAAACAACTAAGTCAATTTCATTCATCAACTAATCAGTTTGAAGTTTTTGCTGCAAATAAGTATTTATAAATAGCTTTTATTGGCGCTAATAATGCCAATCAAGAATAGATGCAAACACTAACATAAATTTGGTGATGATTTGATAATTAATGCTACTTCTCGATATAATGATAACCCCTCTACAATGATATTTTTTCTTGGTCTGCATAATATCGTTATATCAAGCTTCCACTGTATATTTCTTTCTTCTGGAGTTGCGGTCAGAAAAAGTTAGGGAAATTTTTGAGTTTTGATCACAGTGAAATGATTATGAAGATTTTGCTGGAAACCCTGCATTAATATCATCATTACTGTTCCTTCAATTTTTGTTTCAGTTTTTAATCAAAGTTTATCTAAGTGTTCCTTCTATGATTATCATATTACATAATTTTGTTAAAGGTTTGGGCGTACTTTTGCTTCTGAAATGTGTTAATTTAAATTTTTTTCCCCTCTTAGAGCGTCCATGTGCTGCTGCTTTGAGAAGAATCCCTCAAGGAGTTATTGGTGAGAATCTTAATCATTGAATAATTACAATGTTCCTGATTGATGACGTGCATTCATTACCAATTTATAATTTTTTTCTAAGAAAAGTTTTAGATCGTAACACAGTTTTTATATTTTCTAAAAATATATTTTGCTATATTGTTTTTGCCCAACACCTAATTTCACAAATTTTTTTTTTGCGATAAATATTAGTATTGATGGAAGGCAAGAAAATATGTCATGCGTGTGTTTTCCCATAGTAAAAAAATGGTTCAAAATTAAAATATAGAAGGATTCACGCACACGCAAAGGATGTCATGGCTTTAGTCACATAATATGGCTTTTACTTTTTAGGTGGATACACTCCTCTTTGTGATGAGGATGGATATTATCTTCCAACCCAGTGCCATAATGGTTCTGGAACTTGCTGGTGTGTTGACAAGCATGGTGTAGAGTTCACCAATACCAGACGTAGAGGACGACCCGATTGTGGTAATGAAAACATTTTTATCATTCCAATTTTTGAAATGTGTTTGTGAGAAGCAAAACTGTAGATTTCTTCATTGTCATAGACCAGCGATCTGCAACTTGTTAATTGCAACTGACCAATAGATTCCCATCCTTCATTTGGTCAAATGCAATGACAACATTGGTTGCCGAAGTTCAAAATGAATACAGTAAAATATTTTTGACTAATTCATGTTAAAAATTATGTATTGAAATTTATAAAATGACATGTAAATCTCATCATTTTTCCTTGTATGTTACTAACTATAAGATGGAATATATATTCTAAAAAACACGGGGGATGCAGCTTTGCAAAGCATGGCGAAGATAATAGCGATAATCAGAAGCAGATTAAGGTCAGTTGAGGCCCCGGGTGCTGAAGAAAATATTGGGCCCCTTAAATTGGAAAAAGTGTAAAGTTGGGGTTTTTCGGGGCCCTTCGCCTGGTGGGCCACCGTTAAATCAGCCTCTGGTAATAATAATCCCAGACCTTGAAATATAATTGTTTAACTCCATCTTGTAGCAAGGTAATAAAGTAGAAGGATGCCTGTGCAGGTGGCAGACTGCCTGAGTAATTATTCCATCGTATCCATGTGATAAAGACTCGCCACAATGGCATATGCAGTCGTAGCCAAATGACTGGTTAAAATGACTGATATGTGAGAGAAATATTCATAGTTGAATTATCATAACATAATTTATAAGTTTGCAAAATAAATTTATCCCTCAATTCCGGTGAAGAATAAAATTCAAGAGTCTTTGTCGAAAATGAATTTTTATTTCAAAACATTTGGACGTCCAAAATTACGCAGAAAATAAAAATGTCCCGGAAAACAGCTCATATGGTCACTCTATGCGGTTTTATTTTTTATTAGCATGACATTTTTTTTTTACAGAGAAATATTTATTTATGTGCCAAACTAGAGATTTCTCAAGTCTGGAAATTGGGCGACATGTATCATACACCCTGTGGCCAAAAAAATTAGGAACACCTTGCTACTCATCACTAATATCGTGTTGGACCTCCTTTGGCTTTGATGACAGCAGATGTCCTTCTAAGCATGGACACAACAAGTTGCTGAAACCATTGAGGAGGAATATCAGCCTGTGCTAATGAAATGGCAGCTCTTAATTTCCTCAGATTAGAATGTTTCTGGGCTTTTAACAGACCTTTCAATCTTGTCCCACAAATGCTCATTTGGGTTGAGATTGGGTGACTGAGAGGACCATTGAAGCAATTGAAACTCGAAATCATGTTCCTCGAACCAATCCGATGTAATTCCAGCCCAATTGGAGGGTGCATTGTCCTTCTGGAAATAGCCATCATTATCATCAGGAAACATGATGACCATAAATGAGTGCACGTATCCAGCAACAATATGGAGGTAGGCACTGGCATTGATGGATGTTTCCAATGGAAATACTAGAAGTATGGAGAGAGTATACTAGGAAAATGCTCCTTAGACCATGAATCCACTGCCAACCGCTTGAACAGTTGTCATGTGGCATGCTGGATTCATGGTTTCGTGCTGCTTGTGCCACACACAGACTCTGCCATCAACGTCATGGAGGAGAAATCTTGACTCGTCAGACCAGACAATCTCCTTTCATTCATGAAGTGGCCAATTTTGGCATTCTCTAGCCCACAAAAGCAGTTTTCTTTGGTTTTGCAGCGAAATCAAAGGGACTTTTGTTGGTCACCGGCTATAACCAATTCGTTTTAAGATCCGTCTTTTAGAGGGTACGGATATGCTTTGTGATGATCCTGAATTGTATTGTTCTTCAATTGGTTGTGTGTTGCTGCACATAATGCGTGTCAGTCAAATGGCACCTCCTTCGTTCACAAGCGATTTCCGCCCTCTATTCCGCCCAAAGATTTTTGGCTTAGCTACCATTCTTTAAAGACTGAAGATACTGCTGTACGAGAAAGGCCAAGAGGGTTTAGCGGCTTCAGAAATACTGGAACCCGCCCCTTCTGGCACCCACAATGGTGCCATGTTCAATGTCATTAAAATCTCCTGTTTTTCTCCGTGAACAGGCAAATTGCAATGTTAACTGGCGCTTCTGACCAGTAGAAAGCTTTTTATCAGCAAATCCTGTTTATTACGTCAACTCACGTGCTGGACGGACAAGTCTAAGTTTGAGTGAGAGGCGTTCCTAATTTTTGGCCACTCAGTGTGTATGAGAATATCTCTTCATTCCTTCCCCCAACACCAATTTTTTTTTCTAATGCAAGAATAAAGGTTTTCTTTCATTTTAACGATTTCTGCACATCGTTTTATGAATCGTTCTATGTCACTATTTTGTACATTTTTTGTAATGCATCCATAAAAACATTGATCATTATCATTTCTAATTTTCAGAGGGTCTTTTGAGGAGAGGTCAATATCATCATGAACCAGTTCTTGGGGACGATGAGGACGACAGCAGTGAGGAACAAGAGGGCTCAGCCGATCGACCATTAGATTTCTGATTTCATTGAGATTACCGTAAAAAAAGAGCTTTCATTTTTTTTCAAATATTTTATTGATCATTTGTTTTTTTTTTACTTCTCGTTTTCTCATTTAATTTTCATTCCATTATTTATTTACAATTTTCGCAGCTTTCTCAAAGTTCACACAATGTCTAGTCAAGTTGCACATGAACACGTGTGGGAAAAAAATGTGTTTGATAATACGAGGTTAACTTGTCGATTGTTTGATGTGATTTTTTTAAGAGTTATAGGATTTGCTATAACAGTTACGAACATTTATTCTCTTTGGCAAATATTGTTTTTCATTGTAGATATTTATGCATTGGTAGAATCGTACAGAGATTCCCTTGTGCTGGTGGTGTTGTATTTCTCTGCAGCATTTGTTTTGTTTTTTTCCCCTACGTAGCTGCTGTTAGTTTTGCTCTCTCTTTCTCTAGTTTTTAATTAATTGAAACGCGCAATCCATTATAATTTCATACCACTGAAAAAAAATTGGACTTTTTTCTACCTGTAAACAAGTAGTCAGATGCTAACGTTGTACATGAACAAGCAAGACAATAATACTAAATTTTGTTGATAGATCCAATTAAAAATCTTTGCACCATATATAGATGGCACTGCTGTCAATGCTTATTCATGCTTGGAGCAAGAATTCTGTCAAACATTTTTGTCCCTCCATGTACAAAAACTTTTTTTTCCATTTCGTGTATCAATGAATGCATATACGGAAGGCAGTTAAACATGAATTGGACATTCCCCCATGTGGCCGATTCTAAAAACGTTTTCAACATCTCTAGTGGTTCAGTTCCACTGGTTTGAAAATCCATATACATAGTGATGTTTGGTTGATAACTCTTTTTTTTTGCCACAAATCAAAGGATTCGCTGAATAAAATACCACCAAAGAAAAATCTTGATTGAATTTCAAAATCACCCTTTTAAAGACTTGCGAGAACATGGATACATTAACAGAATAATTTTTTTTTTAAATCTATATGACGATGTTTACCAAAAATTTACATAAGAATTTTATTCAGTGGCGTCGATACTCATACTAACAGCAGTATGGTTCAATTCTAGTCTCGAAACTTGATAATGTACGAGATGAGGTTTCTTCGATACATCTTTTTTTTATCATATTATAATTGAAATGGTGTTACTATCATGAGAGGATTGTGGTCATGTTTTTTGGTATTTTAAAATTTTATTGACGCTGGATGTAAAAAAAAACACATTATTCGCCTCGCTGTAACAATTGTTATCCTGAATTCAGCTTTATTGTGTATCAGCATGCACCTTGTCCCGATTTCATAAATTCAATTTTAAGTCATTTCTTTCGGTCACATGCCTCACTTCGTTTTCAATTCTCATCGGACTTTCTAAACTATACAGAGCTTCTATTAATCAAGCTTTTGACGAGAAATTTTGATCAAAGAAATTATCATGGCTGTATCGGAATCACATCTGTTTCAGACCCTGCCATGCAGCTAGACTGGAAGAGATCTCGGCAGTGAGATAAGTCTGGTGGCAGTGTTCTGACATTCATTCATTCACCATCGCAGCATTTTTTCCCCCTGGACACTGAATAGATTTTTGTACTGTCAGCTGCTTACTAGTAGCTTGAGGTATCTTTTTCTTTCAATCCGAACACAACTGAGGTCTATCGCCGTCTATGGGCAATTTACTACCTAGTGAGTTGTGCCGGAGGTGTAAGTGTGTCTAACTAACAGTCTGAGTGTGTATCTAGGGTTGTGTCTGACTTCTTTAGTGCTGCCATCTATATTTCAGAAGTAAGTGAGTGAAGTGTAATAACTGAATATTTGTACCATTTGTAAGGCTGTTGCTCTCTGTGGCAAGACTTTTTAATAGGGAGATAAGCTCTGGCATCCACGCCTCAAAGTTGGGAGCCACAGAAAAGCAACTTCAGCCGATCACCACTGTGGCAACAATGGGGTTCGAACCCGGGACCTTGCGATGCGAGTCCGTCACTATGACCACTTGACCACCACAGTGGCACTTAAGGTATCTGGAGATGGTAGGAAAGTAACTGTTTTTGATCTACTCTGTGATGAATATCACTTTCCGCTTATCATGTGATTTGTTTGCATAGTCTTCGGCCTTGATCTTTGCTTTTTTCGAATCAGTTGTTCTAATACTTGAATGCCAGTTTTGAATTTATTGCATGATTGTCTATGAAACAAATCATGTACCACTGTAACAAACAATGTACAAGTCAAATGTAACAAACGGTACCACTTCAAAATAGGCCATACAACCTTATTTGGCCCTTAGGCTGCTCCAGACACTTATTGGTGATGTTCCAACACTGAAGTACTGGGTATCCCAAAAAAGTCAAACAGCTAGCGAATTTTCAAAATAATTACAAACAAATTTAAAAAGCTTATTTATTTAGTTCTGAACTGCGGTAAATTTTCAAAGAGCCCTCCGAAATTTTACAAACGTAACGATGGCTTTCTGCCCATCTTTGGGTATATTGTGAGATCACATTACGCCGCTGGACTATTCGGTTGATTGTTGAATTTGTCCTGCAGGTGCTGTTCACCAAATTTCTCACAAAAGCCATTGCACTTATTTTAATGGTGTATTGTTCTGAAAGTAAACTTTGATATTGCGACAACACTTCTGAGAGAAAAAACATCATGTTGATGTACACTCTCACATGTGCTTTTATGACACTGTTACTGAACTCGATTCGCTGCGCCGATTAAGCTACTCGCCTTACACGCTTCAGTGTTGCATGTGATGGTTTTTTAAAGTTTTTCTAACATTTGTTTTACCAGAGAATGGAGGGGTTATTTAAATTCGTACTAGGGTTTTTTTTAGGACAACCTGCAATATTTGAAATCATTGGTGGTCCGCAGGTCTGAGACTACTGATTGAACAATCTGCCCACAGAGAATAAATTGTAGTGGTTCATGGAAACTAGTAGCTGAAAATATCTCCACTTTCATCTGGTGCCTCAATCGTTTCTCATCTATTTGTGATGAATCAATGTTTTTCCGGCATTTGCATGCCATCCTATGCTCATAGACATGAAAATTCATGTATTTGCCATCTTTACATCAAAATATGGAAGCCAGGTGGCAGCACCAGCAAGAACACAAAACAAGCTCCATACTGACAACTTAAATATGTTAGGGCCACACACATGCACTCAGAACACACACATTTTGACATGTATAGATTTGTTCGAAATTTCTCAGAGAAATGTGTACGAGGTGCATGTATGGTTAAGTAGTAGTGCTCATAGACGCAAAATGTATTCTGCATCCAAGAACTTTTTTGTTGCATTGATATTATGTTTGGCGACAGTCACAGTGGCACAGTTGGTCCGTATCCTTTGCAGAAAAGTTGATATTTCTCAAAAGCTGCTCAAATGTGTATTCAAATACTTGCCGTTTTATGTTTTTATCTGTTAATAAATAACTCGCATCATAATTTCAGTGCTCTATTCAGGATTTTGGTACTGAGGTGTTTATGTTCATTTTTGCATTCCAGTATCTTCAAGTGTTTATTGACGAGAAGTCGTGTTCGGTTACTTAAAGATTTTGTTATACTCATATATTGTCGTAAAAATAAGAAAACTAACTTAAATCTGTAAAACTGGAATGTTTTTTGGGATATAATTCTGTGTTGTGTTACAGCAACAGAAAACAAATTATTGTTTTTTTTGCTCAATTTTTTAATTATTTTTCGTTGTGTTGCATTTGCATCTTGTTACAATTGATGTTTTCATTAGTTGAGTTTATTATGCTTCGATCATGAGTGTATATGTGTGTGCGTTATGTTTTCGTCAGTGTGCAGTTGATGAGTCTAGTCACTTTAAATGTTTTTCCATCAAGTGTCGTTAGAATGTATTTCCTCCCCTGCTCCCACCCTCTCCTGCCAGAGGTGTTTCGCTTTTTTTCTTTTCTTTGAATAAAAGAGGAAAAAGGAATAAAGATACTGAGATCACCAAACAACAAAATCCAAGTCTTCCATTTGAGTTGATGTTATGTTAAACTTGGCGCCTCTTGCGTGTGGATTTGTTGTCTCTCGATGATGTTCTCTCTCCCTTGCGTGAAGAAGCTCTTGTAAATTTTTTCACCAAGTCGTCGTCTTCGTATCTGATGGCTTTGAGGTATTTTACTCGCAATGCTTGACACTTTGTGCTCTATTTAATTTGGAATTCCAAAACGCTTCAGCAGAAATCTCCAAACATTTTGGCGCATTGCGCTTCGATTGAGAGCTGTCTGAAACGATGCCAAGAAAATTCATATTGGTCTCTAAAGTCGATTCGGCATGATCTAATGAACATGCCTTTTGTATTATCCTTCGGACTAATCCCCCCCCCCCTCTTCCCCGAGTGTAGTGCTTGCAATGTTATATTTCTGGATAGGTAATTAGAATACAATGTGACTTGCTTCATTGGCACAAAGTGTCGTTAATTTGACCGCATTGATATATTCAAGCCATCAGATGATGAATGTGAGTGAATAAAAAAAACCCTTGAAATATATAATTATAATGTTGCACACATTGATGGATGTAGTTGTTATGTGATATCTAAATGTATTATCGTGCAAATGTATGCTGCTTCTTAAATGAGTCATTTTTGTTTCACGTATTTACTGGCATTATCTGAACTTGATATTTTATCTCCTCGAACAATGCGTGGATGTACGTTATGTATCATTTGAACGTTTACTCAGCCGTTAAGATTATTATTATGTTTCACTTATAACGGAAAACAATCTGGTGTCAGGCTTGTCAACTTTTGCAGCTGTGTGTCGATATTTGGTTTTCCCGTGTTACAAATCGTTATGTATATCAATGGATGGAGCATTTGTATAATAATTGTGAATCATGATTGTCATGTTACGTGTCACAGATTTTGCATATCACGTTGGGGGGATATAAGGTTTACATACATATCTGACACCCATATATTTTATGGCATGCGATTTCATATCATAATTCTGCGGGACAAATAAAGTAATACTAAGTATTGAACACTTTGCAAACAATGACTTTGAGAGAGAATGATTATTGGGTTAAACTTTGGTTTCGTGGATTACAAATGGCAGAGTTTGATTATTTCAGGTCTGATTTCGATCTCATGTAGGGAAGTTGGTTTTGGTGTGCAAATTCAAAGAATTTTGATGAGCATTTCAGACTTGAATTACAGAGGAGGCAGTATTATATTGCGAAATCCATCGAGAGCTTTATCCATGTATCTAACGTATCCTGAACAAACGAGACTGGATTACTTAATTACTCCTTCGCAGAGTATTGTTACCAAAGTATATGATGTGCGGTTCCTCAAGGTTTTGTTACATGGATACAAAGATAATGATTTCTACTTGTTATTCCAATCTTCTAGGCAGTACATGCATATGCATGTATCACAAGTTATGAGAGTAAAGTAACCTTAAATAGCACCTTCAGAATTGCATGCCATAATTAGTCGTTACGCCCATTTTTCAACTAGATACCGTGAAGAATGGATAGTCATTTTCATTTGAAGGGGAAAAAAATTATTTAGAAACAAGTGATTTACATACTGAATAATGGATTTCATATATGAATCTATATTGAAAAAAACCCCTATTTGTACTAGATGTTGCTGGAATTGTTTTTTCCCCGAAAAATAATTTCTGTGCTTCGCTGATGCCATTTTTGGATCTAAAAAACAAATAAAAGGCATATGTACGCAATATGTTTGGTAATCTTTGATACAAAATCTGCTGTTCTTGTCACTGGCAAGTCGAAAAATTGTGTTTGCTATTATTATTGTTGTGTGAGTCGTCGTTTGCACATTCCGGGGTTGTGCAAAAAGTGAAGAAGAAAAGGTCAGTTTATAAATAAATTTTCGCTGGGTAATGGTATATTGTGAAACACTTTCCTTTTTCTCGATGTAGTGTACATTGTTGCATGTTGCTTTTTTCATTCCCTGAGAGAGAAGAAAGAAATAATAATGTTACTAATTCCCTCCTACCTTCGAAGGTCTAGGACAGACATGTTGTGGTATTCGCAGTGTGTTAAGAAGAACAAAAGAGAGAAACACAAAAAACGTTCTATCTCGGAATTATATTAAGAAAATAATGTATGCAAATTGGAAAAAATAGATCTGAATGTTGTTCACATGTATGTAGAGATTAAATAAAAAAGAAGTTAATGTATGTGTTTTTTTCTATTCAAACCTCCAAAGCAGAATATGCCGAAATCTGTGACGCATGTCGCAGAACAATCTGGAAGAATTTTAAGCAAAATGTAGAAAACACCAAGCATATGGGAATTTTTTCTACTACTAAACTAAATTTTTAAAATGGGAATTTTTTCTGCAGAACATTTCCAGTCAGTCGAGGGTTCGTTGCAGGACGACGCTAAACATTCTGCTTTGAGACTATTCACTGTCCTATCGTTGATTTTACATTTCGTGGGAAAAATATATCTCGTAAGAAAACTTTCTTCCGATACAGATTTAAGGAAAATTAATGCTTTTCCCATTGGCAGACATAGAAGGTCTGGGAAGACAACACGTGTTGATGATGTAGGCATATTTATGGTTACCGCACATATATCTTTGGTGTTGGAGGGATGGGGCATTTCCTTCCATGCCGAAAAGGCATAATATGATAAAAATTAAAAGACAAAAAATGACATAAGAATTTGTGGTAAAATTTAAAAACCTTTTATTATATAAGTGAAGAAAATTTCTAAACACAAATTCTGACTGAAGTGTGTGGGTTGTAAAAATCTTTCTCAAGCAAAGAAAGCGTATGAGATATCTTCCCACTACGTATCAAGATGTATAGTTAGTCACCTTTTGGATATAGGCTGCTTAAATTTGAGGGGTTTTGCACAAGTTCTTTTGGCTCAATATCGAATATTAATTTAACATCCAAACATGGGCGCGGTATCCTAGGACGAAAATATACTCGCCTAAAGCACCAAAGCATGGGCAGAGGTGGCGCGAGTTCGAAACTTTCCTGACATAGGATAACCCAGGAGTGGAAAATCTGCTACAAACTGCTATAATTTCAGACGTCTGCTACAACTTTGACAATTTCCCCTCGTTTGCTACATTCTGCTACAAAAACGCCGAAATTCTTCAATCCATCTTGTGCCGAAAACAAAATTTTCCCTTTAGAAACTTTGAAGTTATGTCACAATAGAAGCTGAGTTTTCGATGACGTCATTTGTCAAATGAATTCCCCGCAATTTTATTTCTTGGGGCCGCAAATGGAATTAACTCGAGCAGGGACCCCCCTCCTCAGGACTCGGTGCCTAGGCTTCCGACAACGTATAAAATGGGGTCAAACTACGCGAATTGCAACTCATCCACAGAACAACAAAAACCCTTCAATCGCTGTTTCCAGCTATTTTTCCCAAAAAAAAGATTTGACTTTTTTGCTTCATTTTCACAAAAAATTCAATCCGAGTTCATCTGCTTTCACTCCCTATTTTTAACTCATAATTTGTGATTGGTCCATGTATTTTATTTTCCAGCATCTTCAACAGATTTTCAGTCTCTCGTTTCGCTTCCAAATCTTCTATTATTCATTGTCTACTATTCTTTGTCTTAATATGCCATTTCCTTTTACGCATGTTTAGTGTTCAATGGAAAGTGGTTTCCAATTGCGCATTAATTAAAATTACTTTGTCTAAACCATGGTCGTGGTTGGTTTGAAAGGTATTTGATGTAAGATTCCAGCAAAGCTTATTTAGGCAGATAAGCAGAGGTCAACAAAAATTCACAAAACTTTTCTACACACTAGATAGACACTCAATGAAAATAATACGGTAACAAGCTAGCATTCCCCCCCCCCCCCGCAGCTACAGTGACCATTTTTTTGTCACATCATTATCGTATTCTGCATACCAGGGCTAATTGTATTGGGATCTACAGGTTACAGCCGATTCCAAAACACACAGTTCCAGAGGACAGTGATCGCCCCTTCCAAGATCTGAATGCTATGAGAAACATTGGTCTGCATCATAAAATACGAGATGGTCAACAAACCTATGAAATAAATCCTCCTGGACCTGTCCTTTTTTTTAACGGTCATCCCACGCAGGATACATTGCTTTGAGAGAGAGCAGTTATACCGACAACTATTGGGGCTTCTCCACATCTAGGAATGTGGTTTGCCTACTTCCCCCCTTTCACACGGAGCGGATGCGGAAGCGGGTCCGCATACCCTTTCACACGAGCACTGAAGATGCGGGTGTTTCGCCCGCATCTTTAGGTTGAAATTCGTGCATAAAAACTATTTTTTCGCAATTTTTGTAACTGTTTTTCTCCTTCACCCCTAGTGCCCATATGCAGCCTAGAGGTATTCTTTGGTGGTTTAGTCTAGAGCCACATAGAATATGGGAATAAAGATATCTTCATTCCGATCCTCACAAGTAGTCGATGGGAGAAAATGTCTTAAAATATTTTCAAAAGATTTTGAAAACATCCAATGTTCGAAAAATCCAATCCAAAAACATCCGAAACTAATATGTTCCTAAAAAAAAAATTCAGGAGATATCAAAGAATTTGCAAGTAGAAAAAAAGGGGAGGGGTGGGAACGTTCAAAATGTCTGTGCTTAGAAATATTCACATCACAATTCTGTCTTAGGCCGGGATTACAGTATAAAAGTTTTATAAAAGTTAGTTTATAAAACTTGAAAAATGCAACCGATAGGCCGATCAGTTAAGTTCGCTCGAATGTAACAGATGTGTTTATTGATTACATTTTTCAAGTTTTATAGTGTAATACCAGCCTTAGGCCGGGATTACACTATAAAAGTTTTGTAAAAGCTCTTTGATAAAACGTGAAAAATTCAACCAATATTATCTTATTGGTTGAATTTTTTGAATGCAAAATGTGTGTGCGTGCGTGTGTGTGTGCACCGGTTGCATTTTCTGGAATGCAACCGATGCGCCTATTGGTTGAATTTTTCAACTTTCATAAAAGTTCTTTTATAAAACTTTATAGTATAATCCCGGCCGGATTACACTATAAAAATTTTATAACAATTATTAAAAAAAAAGCAACTAATAAATTTATCGGTTGCATTAGAGCAAATGCAACCGATAAATTTATTAGTTGCTTTTTTCAAGTTTTATAAAATAACTTTCATAAACCTTTTAGAGTGAAATCCCATCCTTAGATTAGTCACTTCTGAAATATAAAATTTAATTTCTTCAGTTTATAGGCTGAATATCGAGTAAAATATACTTGTAGGTATTCGGGGGGAACCACCAAAAATATTCAAGCGCTAGGGTCTTCAAACGTCTTAATCCGGCCCTGAGTGAACACCGTACGTGGATAACGTTGTTTAATAAAAGTATTTTTTTTAAAGTTTAAAAAAATTAACAGATTAAAAATTTAAAAAAATAACAAATATTTAAAATAATATTTCAGATATTTATATTTTTTAAATAATTTAAAAAATTTAAAAAGAAAAAAATTAAAATTTTTAAATTAAATTTAAAAGTTATTAAAGTATGTAGTCAATTAAATATTCGTAATGCACAGAACGGCTTATCATTTTTGTTCCGTCAGTGGCCGTTGTTGGCAGGTTTTATTGTATAAAATTGTAAAGTATGGACAAAAGGCAGTTAAAGTTGCTATATCTCAATCTCAGAACGAAACAAAGGGATAGACGTATGTAGGTACATTATATTAATGAGCAGGGACCATCATATGGTGTTTTATGATGGTCATTTTATCATTATGGCAAATAATTAAAAAAAATTCCGTGAAAAATCACCTTCAAAAAGTACCCAAAGATGCCGACGAATTCGCTCCGCATCCGCATCGTCTGAATAGCCCCGAATAAACCTATTGTCAAAACTTCTATGTGCGGATGCGGAGCCCGCACTTAGGTTTTGACACATGCGGACGACGTCCGGACCCGCATGAACATTTCCTAGGTGCGGAGATTTTTCGGCTCGTCTGAAAGGCGCAGTATATTCCAATTGTTAAAACTTCTTCCGGACCCGCATCCGCGTCCGCTCCGTGTGAAAGGGCCCTAAGGGCCGCACCTAGGAAATGTTCATGCGGGTCCGGACGTCGTCCGCATGTGTCAAAACCTAAAAGTGCGGGCTCCGCATCCGCACATAGAAGTTTTGACAATAGGTTTATTCGGAGCTATTCAGACGATGCGGATGCGGAGTGAATTCGTCCGCATCTTTGGCTACTTTTTGAAGGTGATTTTTCACGGAATTTTTTTAATTATTTGCCATAAATACCCTTAAAAACACCATATGATGGTCCCTGCTCATTAATATAATGTACCTACATACGTGTATCCCTTCGTTTCCTTCTGAGATTGAGATATAGAAACTTTAACTGCCTTTTGTCCATATTTCACAATTTTATACAATAAACGGGACCAATACTGACGGGACCAAAACTATAAGCCATTACGAATATTTAATTGACTTCATACTTTAATAACTTTTAAATTTAATTTAAAATTTTTAATTTTTTTCTTTTTAAATTTTTAAAATTATTTAAAAATATTAATATCTGAAATATTATTTTAAATATTTGTTATTTTTTTAAATTTTTAATCTGTTAATTTTTTTAAACTTTAAAAAAAATACTTTTATTAAACAACGTTATCCACGTACGGTGTTCACTCAGGGCCGGATTAAGACGTTTGAAGACCCTAGCGCTTGAATAGTTTTGGTGGTTCCCCGATACCTACAAGTTTATTTTACTCGATATTCAGTCTATAAACTGAAAAAATGAAATTTTATATTTCAGAAGTGACTAATCTAAGGATGGGATTTCACTCTAAAAGGTTTATGAAAGTTATTTTATAAAACTTGAAAAAAGCAACTAATAAATTGCAAGTGCAACCGATAATTTTATTAGTTTTTTTTTTAAAAGAATTATTATAAAATTTTTATAGTGTAATCCGTACTTGAGGCCGGGATTATACTATAAAGTTTTGTAAAAGATCTTTTATAAAAGTTAAAAAATTCAACCAATAGGCGCATCGGTTGCATTCAAGCAAATGCAACCGGTGATCTTAATGGTTGAATTTTTCACGTTTTATCAAAGAGCTTTTACAAAACTTTTATAGTGTAATCCCAGCCTAAGACAGAATTGTGATGTGAATATTTCTAAGCACAGACATTTTGAAAGTCCCAACCCCCTCCCCCTTTTTTTTCATACTTGCAAATTCTTTGATATTTGCTGAATTTTTTTTTTTTTTTTTTTGGAACATCGAATGTTTTGGATGTTTTTGGATTGGATTTTTCGAACATTTTTTTATTCATCTTTCATATTTTTCCGAAAAGACAGATTCTTTTTAAAAATTTTTTGAAAATATTTTAAGATATTTTCTCCCATCGACTACTTGTGAGGATCGGAATGGAGGCATCTTTAGGCTCAATGATAAAAACCACCAAAGAATGCCTCTAGGCTGCCTATGGGCACTGAATCAGGGGTGAAGGAGAAAAATAATTACAAAAATTGCGAAAAAACAGTTTTTATGCACGAATTTCGAATTGAAGATGCGGGCGATTCGTCCGCATCTTCAGCGCTCGTTTGAAAGGGTATGCGGACCCGCATCCGCTCCGTGTGAAAGGGGCCTAAAGGTCTGGACACACATATCCGCACCGTGCCCGACACGTGCGTCGGCCGAGTGTAGGTCATCACACGGTCAAAGAATAATTCTTTGCTAAGCAATGCAGCCGTTCACACATATCCGCACCGTAGCCGAGCACCGTCACCAACTAGTTTATTTCATATTTTTACGGTGACGGTGCGGTCTCGGGAGAGAGAGAGAGAGCGCAAATTTTTTTTATAAAAGAGGAGAGAGCTCATTTATTTTATGTCGCTTCTCAATTTTCATCAATTGCTGAATTATTAATTCCATTTATTTCTTGATTTTAATCAATTTCTGCATTGTTACTTTTATTAATTATGAATTTTCAATAGTTCTGGGATTATTTCTTCCGTTAATTCTAAATTTTAATCTATTCCGAAATTATTTATTTTATTAATTCTGAGTTTTCATTGGTACTGAAATAATTTCTTTCTATTATTTTCAATCCACCGATTCTAAAATTTTCCTTAATTTCGGAAGCGGTTTCTCACATTAGTTTAAAAAATTACCTCCATTAGTTTTTGTGTTAATTCACATTTGTGTAGTTGGTTTTTTTTTGTATGGGGGTATTTCTTAGCGTTCGTGTATATTCAGTATGCCGATTCCCTCTTCCCACAAAATATATGGAATCTTGTTAAAGGGAGGGGGTGTCCTAAACATTTTTCGTGCCCCGAAATTGTTTGGACGCACCTGGCCCCGCTTCTGTGGTACTAGCGTAATATGTAGAAAACATATGGATAAACATTTTCACAACTTTGATGAGAAAACAAAGTTTAAAATTATGTTTCATTGCATATAACGAAATTTTGCCGGAGAGATTTTTGTTAAAATAATAATGTAAACTTGGAAAACTAACTAGGTTTAATTTCCGATGTTTCTATAAATGAATAATTGTTTTGGTTTGAACATAAATTAAATAGAAAACGGTTCGAAAATTTTTGGGTTTTTTCTTATGGGGAAAATATAGGAGACATTTTAAATTTGGTACTCACATCAGATGCAACATGTTAAGCCATAAATGCTTAACCCATGTCCTGTGCTCCAAATGTCCTGCCCTCGGAAGCATTTGATGTGGCCCGTGACAACAAAAAACAAAACGAGGCTCTCGAGTGGTCTCAAGCACATTTCAAAATCACTTGAGCGACGAACGGCACATCTCCAGTTCACCTAAGTGGATCGTGATACATTTGCTGATTATCCTATTTGAGTGGTTAGTGGCACATTTCCAGATCTCTCGAGTGGCCCGCGGCGCGCTTGCAGATCACTTAAGCGGCACGTGCCACTTTTTAGATAATTTTGGAGGATCGAGACTCGTTTCTGGATAACTGAAGAAGCCCGCGAAATATTTCAAAACAATGATGTGGCCCACACCTTCCAAAAAGTCGAGCACCTTTGTGCTAAATATCTGACAAAGGTGTTTCAGCGACTGGGACTTTGGCAATGAGTGCTTTAAATTACTATCGAATACTGGTGAGGCTTTATCATTGAATAAAGCCCCCGGCAGACTAAACACCCCAATTGTTATTGATTTTAATATCCATTTGCCATCTGCAGAGGAGCCAATTTTCAGTTTAGAAGATTCCGCGAACACACACACACACAGAGTAAAAGATATGCTCGCTCTTTCGTACAATATACTCCTACTGAGCTGAGATACACTTCTCCGAGGTGTTATCGGAATTTGACACCACCTGCCCCTACAGATGATTATATTTATGATGGCCGTTGACTCTGAATAAAAAAAAAACGAGTGTGTACGTGAGGAAGAGACAGTACCCCCTCTCCCCCACAGATTGTTTTAATTTCTATATGACTTTTTTTTTCTCTCTCCCCTTTTATCAATCCGTAAATAATCTCCTCTCTCCAAACTATAAACAAGAATGTATGCAGTCCAACTAAGCAAATGGCCGTCTTTTTATTTTCAGCTGCATTAAATAGATTCTATCCTTTTTTGCGGCTTTGTCACATACAAAAAAATCTATCGGAGATCAATCCAAAATAAAATTAAAATTTCTATAAAAAACACATGCACACACACATATACAGACAGATAAAAAATTTATATACATGTATAGATTATTTACAGAAATGTTTAGAACAATTAATTATTGTTAATTTACGCTCGGGTTATTATATTCAAATCACTCTTGTTAATTAATTTACTGAACATTTTGATTACACCGAACCGGCTGCGTTAAAGACTTGAAGCAATCGACACAGCTTCGTAGTCAGCATACGGCAGCGATACGGGCAACACACGGAAAGGTGTGGTCTGAAGAGGAACGAGCCGAGCCACGGCCAACTGACGCCCGAGCTACGGTCCTGGCACGGTGCGGATATGCGTGTCCAGACCTTAAACCGGTAGCTGTTCGCTCCATGCGCGCACTTAATTTCTCTTTCGTTTTCGCTACCGTTAACATCCCCAGTAAAGCCGGGTTTTCCTAGGAGCAGGTTTCCTGTGCCGCGCGCAACGTGATTCGCCCAGCGCGACACGCCGTCCACTCACCAGTGAGAAAAGCAGCGTGACTGTTTTCCTACAGAGCGCAATACGGCTCACGACAGCGCTTTACGTCGGGCGTTTTTTGGCCGACTCCTTCTGGAGGAGTCAAATGCGTCGTGCGCCGCGCGTTTTGCCGATATTCTCTTCACTCTTGCGTGTTTTATTTCCCTTCCCTTCAAACCGGAGCATGCAGACGACAGAGTAGCTGATTGCCAAAGCCATATACTTCATATAGCCGCCCTGGATCCAGTGCCGTCTTAACGCATGGGCCCACCCGGGCACGGCCCGGGGGCCTCAAGAGAAGAGGGGCCTCACAAAAATGAGACCCGGTTGAAATTTTCTAGGATTTACAAGGAAGGGCCTCCAAAAAACCACTTGGCCCGGGGGCCCATGATACTCTTAAGACGGCCCTGCCTGGATCAGATGCGCCTCGCTAGGAAAACGCAAACGCGTAGCGTGATTATGTAACACGTTTATGTCGGCGCGAAATAGTCTAATTCGGTTCGCGCTGCGCAACAAACTTATTCCTAGGAAAACCCGGCTCTACCTCGAGTACCCCAAAATGACCAGCCACGTACCCTCAATTGCAGAGTAAACCGATAGCCCACGCGCACACTTAATTTCGCTTTCGTTCGCTACCGTTAACACCTACAGTAACCTTTTAGGGAACCACATTTTGCAACGTAGGTTGCGGAATTACGGGTGGCTTTGGGTACCTTTGGGGGGCGGCGGCATCATCTTAAGACCACCATGGACCCCCCGGGAAAAGTCACTTCAACGAGATCTCATTTTTTGTGAGGACCCCTTCTTCTCTTGAGGGCCCGGGTGGACTTCTTCATGGCCGTGGACTTCTGGTTTATTATGATATCAATATCTAGGGGGTAACGTTAAAAGATTAAATGTTAGCCGGTTATTATTATCAGTAGCGTCGGAAGTTTTTTTCGAACCCGTGGAGATGCTCGTCTCGGGTTTCATGTAGGAAATTTTAATTTTCGAATCACTTCTGGGGGTGTGCTTAGACCAGCTCCGATAATTCCTCTGGGTGCTCGAGCATCCACAGCACCCCAGGCTGCGACACCACTGATTTATTATTGTTGTTGTTTGCTCGCGTTCGTCAGTGGCCACTTGATTTAGCACGTCTAGTCACGACTAGCTAGTAAACAAATTTCTCTTGTTTTCATTCCCCATTTAACCATGAAGAAAACGTCGGCAAAGGGGGCACTGAAAATATCCATCGCACGGGCAAAATTTGTACAGCCCACTGGCGGCAAAAACATAAATATGGCCCAGATCGTCGTTTTTCGTTCGAAGATTTCAGCACGCAGACCTGCCAACTCTCCGGATTTAGGCGGGAGACTGCGAGTTTTTCATCCTTCCTCCTGCTCTCCGGATTTGTTAAAACTTCCGGATTTTGGCAGAAAATTAGATTTTACGCGAGCTTTCGCGTTGTCGTGACGTCAATGACTGCCGTCGTCGTTAGGGAAAGCACCCGTGGAGGACAGCCGCGGTCACTTCCATCGAGCAGCCATAACAAAAAGTAAAAAGTCTTGGTGACCGCATTTAAGCAACTGGCAAAGACGCGACTTTGTTTACGTGGTGTTTATCGGCAAGCATTTATCAGAGGGAAGCCCTTGGTTGCCGAAACTGCTGTATAATCGTTATTGTATTCCATTAATAGCTGTGCGGTAAACACAAGCTTTTTCGTCAGCAGCTTTGTATTTTGAAGTTTTTTTTAAATTGTTTCCACTGATTAAATATGTCAGAGATGCCACTGGATTCTAATTTACCTCCATTTAACTTTTCCAGAGGCAGTCCGCCAATCACGCCCGACGTACTTTGTGAGCTGTGTTGCGCTCTGCAGGAAGATAACTTTCTTTCAAACCGAGCGCAACTCAGGTCTATCACCATCTGTGGGCGATTTACCACCTAGTGAGTTGTGCCGGAAGAGTAACTGTGTGTGTACCTAACAGTCTGAGTGCGTATCTAGTGTTGTTTGATTCTTCAGTGCTACTACTGAACCAGACGTGCACCTCGTCCATATTCCTCTGCAGAACCTCTAACGAATTGGTACATGTTGAAATGTGTGTGTGTGTATGCGTTGTGAACCTGACGTGAAGTTTGTTTCTGTGTAATGCTTGTTATGTGTAGTGCTGCCATCTGAAATCATTGTTTTAAACTATGGAAAGTGATTTGTCTTGTCCCAGAGCTGCTCTCAGCATCTGGGGCTGACTAATGATGGTATACTCGTGAGATACCAGTTAATACCAATCAATTATTCAACCACTACGTCTTCAAAGAGTAGCTAAAACAAATAATGTGTACAGGAGGATATTTTTAAATTACATACTTATAAATTAGTACATATATTTTATGCTACTGTAATCCTTGAGCGAGAGAGGAATGGAGAAAGCAATAGCTCAAGACTTACCCCATGCTTTCGTCATCTCTTCAGCTCCTCCTTCTCCTGAAAAAAATTTTCCCCAAAACGGGACAACCACTTCTCACCAAATCCTATAATAGTTCGTTCTCCTCTTCAACCACCTTCTCTCGTCCTGTTCCCTCTCATTGGTTCCGTCTCCTAAACGTCACGCCCCTTGAGTCCCAGTCTAGAATCCCCCTACTGTAATCTCGCGGCTGCGCCGATGTCTACATACCAATGATATAAAATCCGGCTGTGGATTTTATATCATTGGAATTGAATTTTATATCATTGAATCACTCCTTCTCAAGCTACCACTGCCCAAAGGGCAGGGTCAATTCTGAGAATCTGCACAAGGCGTTGGAAGTAACACCTGTGCATATAGGTGCCTCACCTATTTCTATATACGGATTTGTTCATTTCTGAATAAAGGTCCGACCCAGACTGTTTGGTGTCGTAAGTATGAATATATTCTAAAAGGCTTCATTGAAGTGATTAAATATTAATTAATAATTCTGCACATTATAATGTAACAAGGCTAGCGAGTAGCTTGCTACATTTTGATTTGTCTCCTCCGGGAATCGAACCATGGTCCTTGCATACCGGGCAAGTGCGCTAACCAACACACCAGAGACACGATTCTTCAGTGTTGCCATCTATGTTTCAGAAGTAAAGTGAGTGATGTGTTATGATCATGCCCCCCCCACATCCTGTAGCGGGGGCCCCCAGGCTGGGATCCATTGCGGGCCCCTCGCTCAGACTTTTAACGGGCCCCGTCTGTAGTTAATTTATAGCGTGAAAAAACAAAAAAATTATGATAATCGTCCCGGGCCCCAGGACTAGATCCCTGTCAGCCCCCTCCCCCATATGTGGGGGGCCATGGTTATGATTGAATTACATTTGTACTGTTTGTAGGTCTGTTGCTCTCTGTGGCGAGACTTTTTAAAGGCGAGATCGCTCGCATTCGCGCCTTGAAGTTGGGAACCACAGAAAACCAACTTCAGCCAACCACCACTGGCGACGGTGGGATTCGAACCCGGGACCTCGCGACGCGAGTCGAGTTTGACCACTCGACCACCACAGCGGCTGTAGAAAGACACGTGAATTACCCAGCCCGACACAAGTTTGGTTTTACAGGATTAGCCGCTAGCTGAACCTAATTTATTTTCACCTTCAGAAAATAACTCGGATGTCTTTGTTAGGGGTCATTCAAGTCAGCATGGAGGGGGGAGGGTCCGATTTGCTGACTTTTGATGACGGGGGGGAGGGTTTGGATGATGCTTATGTCATCAACCACCCTTCATGAAGATATGAAATGTTCTTAATGGCATCTTATTCGGTGCTCTAAAAACGAATGAAACTTCTCGCTAGTTTGTGACACCTGAACTAGCATTCTCCCCTACAAGAGCCATTTTATTGATCTCAAATTGCCTAGCGGATTCGAATGATCTGGAAATGTATCGTATCGCGCGCGGGCCGCTTAAGTTCTCTGGACCTGTGCCGCGCGTCATACAAGTGATCTTTGATTATGCCGCGGATCACTTGAGTAATCTGGGAATGTGCCGCGGATAACTTGAGTGATGTAGAACCACACTCGTAGTCGCACCAGTGCTTCAAAACTGTACCACATGTCACTCAAGGGATCTCAAAATGTGCCGCGAATCGCTTAAATGGTCTGGATTTGTGCCACGGTTCACTAAAGCGATCTGCATATGTGCCGCTTGCATAGCTGCCAAATCTCCCGAATTTTAGCTTCATCTTTCGACCTCCCGAAAAGTTCTTAAATCTCTTGAATTTTTACGAAAATCACAAAAAATTGTTCCTAATTGTCCCTCACTGTCCCTAAAAATTCCCTACTTCATTTAAAAACAACCCCCGCTTCTGAAAAACAATCCCTAAAGGAATTTTCTTGTGGGGCAAAAAGTCTTTTGCCTCTGTTTCTTTTTCCCCTTTCGAAATGTGGGGGGAATAGTGGGAAATTCCATTTTTAAAGGAAGTTTTACAAACCCTCTGATGGTAACAAGAAAATTTGTTTGTCTTATCGTGCAGGGAAATAGCTTAGCAGCCAATAGTCCTGGATAATAATTGAAGATAATAGTGACGCGCATGTGTTCAAAACGTCCTCTTTTGTTGAAGTTACGTACGCATGTTCACGGTATCTACAGAAAAAATTTTCGGAAGCCCGTATTCTATTCCCTGATTGGTTAATTTAGTAGAGGGTGGTCAGGACTGGCCATTTATCGTTGGCGACAAAATAATAACGTTAGCAAACATCGTAACATAAATACCACGGGAAAAAAATACGTCAAGCCGCATAGAGCAAATATTGAAAAGAAAAGCCCCCCCCCCCTTTTCATTAGATTTTTTTTGTGATATGAATATTAATTTCAAGGAATAATCCTCTTTTTTTTTTCATTTCATCGCTTTTTCTCTTCCTTCTTTATTGTTTAAAAAGACAAAACTATGTGCAAACGATGGAACAGATGCGCCACGCTAGGAAAATACAAACACTTAGCATAATTAAGTTTTTTTACGTTTCTGCCGACCGCAAATGGTCCTATTCTGTTCACGCGGGTTCATTAGTGCAGATTATATAATAAAAATGGGGGTTATTTAATGTCTGCTTTGCCCAAGGCCATGGTCCTCACATCCTGGAGCAGGGCTCCTTAGGCTGGGATCTTTCACGGGCCCCTATAAGATGAATTCATAACGTGAAAAATACTTAGAAGTGTCCCAGGCCATCTCGTCCATATTCCTGGGTCCCACCCTCGTGGGGGCCATGCCCAGGGTTCTTGTAAAAGTTGGTTCCTGAGGTGCATACCCCGAGCAGGGCCGCAACTAGATACTTCATCATCTGGGGCAAGCCGGCATTTTGGCGCACCTTGATGTAGAAGAAACATTGATAGGTGAATTCGGCACCCCCTTCTGGTTCAGCGCCCGGGGCACCAGACCCATCTGCCCCCCCTCTAGTTGCGGCCATGCCCCCCCCCCCACATCCTGGAGCAGGGCCCCCTAGGCTGGGATCTTTTACGGCCCCCCAGTCAGACTTTCCACGGGTCCTTCTATAGTTAATTTATTGCGTGAAAAAGCAAAAAATTATGAGAATTGTCTCGAGTCCCAGAGCTAGAGCCCTGTCAGCCCCACCCATATGGGGGCCGTGGTTGCGGCCCTGATATCCCAGCCGTAGGCATATATATATGAATTGACGTCATCGTGTTCCTCCAGATGTTCAAGTCTATCTCCGCCTATGCTGGTGACCAATGTCCACCCACAATTACGGGTCTGACAGAGCTCAGGATGTTTCTTTTAACTTTTTTATATTTTTCACAGAACAAATTAACTGGGGGGGGGGGGATGGGACGCCAAAGATCCCAGCTATAGGGTGAGGGGTAACCTATACATTTTTTTTTGTGTAAGTTATCGTAAATTGTGACGATTGGTGAGGTGTATACGAAGCGACGAACATGAAACATTCCTTTATTTTGCATTAACATGCGAAACACACAACCCTTCGTGATGAAGGTTAAAATCGAACTCTCGAGAATGTCTTCTTCTCTCGATACAACTTAAATCTCACGTGTCTCGTGAATAAAGTATTACTGTACATCCTTGTTAACAGCTTGCCTGTTACATACTCCCCCTCTGGTTTCGCGGACGTCCCGGCAAGGAACCAGCAATAGGCGTTATGGGAAGTTGTTCAGTGTTCTTGTTAGTTCCAACTTTGAGTGGTCGTCCCTTCTTTCGTGATGACACTATGGATACAGCATCCGGTTTCGCACATGGTGTGAGAGCAGAAGTACGATATACGCTGACAGAGACACCCGATTTGGCCGGATCAGCGACTATGTACCTCGTAGGCGATCTCTGGGCTAGCACAGGGTACGGTCCATCTCGTTGTGGTGTGAACTTTGTCGACCAGTTCTTCCTTCGAGAACTCGGTTTGGAACCGTTGTCAACATAACCTTTGCGTTCATCCCGTTTTTGTTCCACTTTCTGCTTCACAGAAACTCTTGTAAGGCTTTGCATGGGAGTCAACCTGTTTTCACGACTTCTTTGGGCATGGCTGCGACTTTCTGATCGACGCGCGTTAGGGGTTTGATCCGAATATTTAATGCCGCTCCCCCTGCATTTATCGTTCCCTTCTCTAGCACTGCTTATACTTGTTTGGGTCCTTGACTCATGGAAGCTATTGCTAGACGTTATTGTTTGGTTTTGGATTTTACAACGATGCCATATGTGATAATATCCTGGTGATCCTGGACAGCGTCGCCTGGCACCGGAAAGTTCGACTCGTTCGTTCCTGCGGAAACGTAAGTCTAGTACTTGCCTGCCTGTCGGAGTAACTCGTGGTTGCCTTTGCACCGATTGGTGATGAAAGCTTCTTGCGGATCGGTGGATTTCATTCACGAAATGCAAGAAACTGTTAAAAGAATAAGAAACTAGTAAAAAAAATAGATGAAATCAAGGCCGGAACTGGGGGGGGGGGGGACAACTGCCCCGGGCGCCAAACTTTTGGGAGCGGCAAATATCAGTGAAGAACAAAAATATCGTTATAAAATCATCAGAATTTAAGTGGAGATGGTGACAAAATCATGTTTGCCCCTCGTCATAAAAATCGTAGTCACTACCCTCGATGAAATTGCCGTTAACGATAAATGATATTCATAACAAAATACAGAACAAGAGGAAAAAATTACTACTCACTGTACTTGGTCATGGGTTGAGTGTGAATTTTGGCATACACCATTTTCATCCGAAATGTGGAACGAGTGGTCAAAGTAAGAGAAAGGGTGAATATAACCCCCCCCCCCGGTCCAGGGTGCCAAACCAGCACCAGCTATAGTGAATATTCTTCCGGATAATTTTCCACAAGTCTTCGAGGTTGCAAAACAAGAAGCGGTTCGACGGACAAACACAGATTTATTTACAGAACAGCAATTTACACGTATTTACAAGCTAATCAGAGAGCTACCAACTTTCTCGTAAAGTTTAAACACAACTGACTGTTCATTGAATCTCTCTATTCAGGTCTCCTTTAGCCTCTCAGCCTGCCATCTTGTGAGCGCCAGACTATTTATAACCCCGACAGGAACTTCGAGAAAAAGAACATTCCACAAAATTCTATTTTACAGTTTCCTAGTCGGCGGCGCCACCATACGGAGGGGTTGAACCAATGTCTGGAGGGGCGGGACTTTCTAGAATGTTCTCAGCAATAGCTTTCCGATAAACCGAAACCGGCATCAACCGATTTCGATATTTCTGAGAGCCATCGAACAAACATCGCGCCATCTATCGCCTACAGATCGTAACATTGCCCCTCTCTTAGAATTGTTTGTCCCGACAATTCAGTTCGGCATGTTGTCACTGTGGTAAGAGGCTAGTCTGTTGAAGTGGACCACATTGCACTTCTAGGATGGTGTCTTCTGGATACGAGCTACGACGTCGTTCAGTCTCTTCTGTAGGGTCCTTCCCATGACGTCTGAAATTTCGGGCACAGTCCTTTCCGGCGCTTCGTGTTCCAGAGCCATACGAGGTCCCCTTCCTTGAAGTCGTGAGACGTGGCCGTCACATCGTAGCGATTCTTCATCTCTTCGAGGCCGATGTTGATCCTGTGCCTGGCGATTCGATGCATGTCCTCGAGGTGCTCCTGGAGTACCTGGACGTGTTCTTCCGGTAGAAGAGCAGCATCTATCGGTCGCCGGAACATCCGATCACCTGGCTGGCAAAGGTCCTCTCTCATCAGCGATGACGAGTATCCGGTGCTCTAGTGGGCAGTCCTCGGTAGCGGTCGCAGGATGTTCGGGGCGGTTCCTTTGCGGACGGCGCAGGCGTCGCAATTCTTGCACCACTCGTGCACATCGGACCTTCTGGAGAGTCTTAATCACGCCGAAATGTCCACCGGTCGGACTTTCGTGCAATTCTTTCAGCACTTCTTTCACACGGCTCCTTGGCAGGACGAGTTGCCACCGGAACGTCTTTCCATCCTCCGACTCCCATCTGCGGCACAACACGCCATCTCTCATCTCCAGAGAGTCCCATAGCGCCCAGTATCTCTTGGTCGTCGGACTGGAAGAGGCGACGTCTTGCCATGTTGGTTTACCCCCGGTGGATTCCTTCAACTCCATGATCGGTCGTATGTCGGGATCTTCAAGTTGGGCCTTTCGGGTGTTCTCATCGCTCCAAGGATCGTCACTTGAGATGTTATCTGTCTCACTAGAGGTTTCACCGGTTCGCACTTCTCTGCCTTAGGGCAATGCCGACGGTTCTGTCCTCTCGTCAGGGCGTCGGCATCTCCATGTGCTTTTTCTTTACGGGCTGGATCGTCCTCTTCATGCCATCTGACCCTCGTGAGAGAAAAATTCCGGTCCTGTCATTTGTCTTGTCTGCATCGACGATGCACTCTTTTTCTGCTTCTGGAATGTCCATCACTGTCCTTGGAGGTAATCGGGGTTACGACCACACCCGAGTAAGGCGATACGTTCCTTCGGCGTACGCAGCTGGTCCACACGGATTTTCCTTGGACATGAGTGTCCAAGGAAAATCCGTGTTTCCTCAAGAAGTCCACTCCGATGATGCACGGATCCCTTATGTCTGCCACGAAGAAGGTGTGTCGATAGGTGACCGTGGCGAACTTCAGTGAGACTTTAAATTTTCCTCGCACAGTCATTTTCTGCCCTGTGAGTGTCTGCAACGTTAACGATGGTGGTACGTAGAGAAGTCGTTGCTGGAATTTCTGAGCTAGGTCCGTCCTGACGATGCTCGCGTTGGCTCCGGTGTCGATGACCATCCTACACGGCAGTCCATCGATCTCGCCTCTCATGTGGACCCCGTGGTCTCCTCCGTACGGCTGTGAGACGTGGTACACTCGGCATGGCGCATCTTCCGTACCGGTAGCTGCGAGTAAGCATTCGCTCCGCAGGGGGGCCTTTTTCGTGACGTTTCCCATCGACTTGTCTTTCTGGTTTCCACGATCGTTCTTGGCACTCTTCAGATCTTTCAGCTCTCTGACGGCAGCAATGGAGGTAGTGACATCTGTCAAGGCTGTCTTCGTGGCCTCTAACTTCATGGCTTAGATGCCTGATTTCATCTGGCCCATCAGAGACATCAGTTGGTTCAGCTGTTCTCGAATTTCATCCATGTCCATCATTCTTGTCTTCATGCAAATCTTGAATTACCCCACTCCTGACACCAAATTGTTCCGGATAATTTTCCACAAGACTTCGAGGTTACAAAACAAGAAGCGGTTCGACGGACAAACACAGATTTATTTACAGAACAGCAATTTACACGTATTTACAAGCTAATCAGAGAGCTACCAACTTCCTCGTAAAGTTTAAACACAACTGACTGTTCATTGAATCTCTCTATTCAAGTCTCCTTTAGCCTCTCTGAGCCTGCCATCTTGTGAGCCCCAGACTATTTATAACCCCGACAGGAACTTCGAGAAAAAGAACATTCCACAAAATTCTATTTTACAGTTTCCTAGTCGGCGGCGCCACCTTACGGAGGGGTTGAACCAATGTCTGGAGGGGCGGGGCATCTCTTTCCGATAAACCGAAACCGGCATCAACCGATTTCGAATTTCTGAAAGCCATCGAACAAATCGCGCCATCTATCGCCTACAAATCGTAACAGTATGAACAAAAACTACTTATTCTTAAGCTTCAACAGAGTAAAACGAGAGACGAGCTGAGGCTTCAAACAAATAAGAACACAACGAAACTACAGTCAAATCGCTGGATCATTTCCCATGTGATGAAAGAGAGCACAAACTGATATCGAGGCCTCAGAGGAGCGAAAAATTCCAACCTGAGCAAAAACACGAAAGTGAAAAGACGGTCAGTTGACGGCAATTGACCATTTTGTTTTCCTGGAGCATGCTAAATATTTGCTTATCATGGGATGTTACATGACTGATTACATTGAGAGCGATTATGTATTATTACTAGGGTTGGGAATATTGTCATTTTCGGTGAACTCACCCACATACAGTGATGGTCACTCGTGGGAAATTTCCTTTACGCTTTTCTGTCAACATTAAACAAAAGAATAATTGTATGACATGAATAATTGGAAGAAAAAAACGCAGGCAATGTCATTGCCTTTCTCGAGACCTTCTTCCGAGAATGATCATTTCTATACATTGAATCGATGTAATTATTGTGGATTATAAAAATGTATCACTATAATTATTTTTCCTTGCATATTGTCACCTCAAAAGCCCTAAACTTTGATGATCGAGTACAGTCAAACCTCGTTACTGCGTCACTCGGTTAACATGTCACTCCGCTTACCGGATCACTTTTCGGAACTCCCAATTGGAATTGCCACAGCTATGGCTTACTCCGCTTAACGAGTCACTCCGTTTACTAAGTCCTATTTTTGCTCTCCCAAGAGTGACTCATTAACGAGGTTTGACTGTAATTGACTGATTGTTGACAGAGGTACGGTATCAAAGGCCGCGACCGATGCTCGGTCAGCCAGGGCAAACACGCATTAAGGAGCCCCCCCTTTTAATGTTGGGTAAAAGTTAAAGAGTGAAACTTTTCTCCTCTGTGGTCCGGCGCCCGGGTCACCAGAACTCCCAAGTTCCTCTCTGAAGAAGTTGGTTGACTTTGCCAACCAACTAATTTCAAAATTTTATTTTGAAATCTGATCTCCCCCCCCCCCCAGTTTATTCACATGACCCTCGCTTTGAGAACTACTGCTTTAAAAGATGTCTGTCATTAGGTATGATGAAAAATAACATTCCTTAGCAATTGTTAAGAAATGTAGTTCATTAAATTTGCAATGTTGAGAAGAAACGTGGCAAGAACAAGTAACTTGTAAAATCTCTGTCAAGGTCACACACTATTTATAAAATCACACTCAATTATGTATCTGATCTCTTGCATTCCAAAAACATCAGCTAAAATGCAATACTATTAAAACTATTTACTATGGTCAAGGTGCAGCAGTTTCCCTCATACATATTTTTAATAATATTTTACAGGAAACCACGGTGAAGGAACTTAGTGAAACAGTTCTAGATCACACTGTAAAATTATCTCCTCTGTGGAGAAGTGCAAAAGATGACGAAGGAAACGTCTATTATTACCACTCTATAACCAGGTGGGTTTTCTTATTGTAATCATGTAAAATATTAAGGAAGGGCATCGTCCGAATAGATGAATCCGAATAGTGGTCGGCTGAAGTTGGTTTTCTGTGGTTCCCAACTTCAAGGCGCAAATGCGAGCCGATCTCCCCGTTAAAAAGTCTCGCCACAGAGAGCAACAGTCCTACAACAATAAATCATCCAATCACAACACTTCACTCATAGTTAGAAAAACGGTGGCAGATGGCAGCACTACACATAACAAGCATTACAGAGAAACAACAAAACTTCACGTCAGTTTTCCCTACACGCGCATTCCCGCATGTACCGATTCGTTGGGGGGTTCCGCGGGGGGGGGGCTGTGGGCGGGGTGCATGTGTGGTGTAGCAGTAGTAGGTAGGGCTCGTAGGTAGGGTAAAAAAAAAAGGGCTCGGGGATCCATGATGTTCTTAAGTCAGCCACCTCGTTGGGCAATTTGCCTGTTGTGGTGTTGTATTTGTATTGTATTTCATTTAATAATTAAATTCTAAGAAGGGTGAAAACATAGTGTTATGGACAGTATCTGTTAATGGAAGATATTTGCTAAATTGTCCTTTATACGAGAGGTTCTGATTAATATATTTTGTAGCTTATGTTGGTTTTTTCTGCTCTTGAAAAAAAAACAAAATAAAACTATAAAGTAGTGTTTGCAGGAACTTATTTTAATTGATGTGTCTCTCTTCAGACAAACACAATGGGATCCGCCTGAACTTGCACCGGGAGAAGGTGTTTTGGATCCTGAAGATGATGATGGGACACCCAATTTAGATGAACCAGTAAGTTTTGCTTTCTCTCTTCAATCTACGGGTGTCTTTAAGATTTGGTTTTCTGTATGATGTCAACAGAGATATTTACCATCTTTTATCGATTACAGAGCATCATTGAGGAAATCTATTTTAGAGGAATTTTCCTCACACATAGGATTCATACTTTTAAGTGTGTCTAGTATATCAATTAAGTCATTGAAATTTGTGAACTTATATGGGAGGGTAAATTTTGAAATTTTTTTCAATGCAATACTTTTTAGATAAACGGAAACATTGAGGTTACTTACAACCACTGAATGCGAAATCTGTGGGTATGGCATAGCTGCCAAGTCTCCCGAATTTTTCGGGAATCTCCCGAATTTTAACTTCATCGCTCGACCTCCCGAAAAGTTCTTAAATCTCCCGAATTTTTACGAAAATCACAAAAATCCCTAATTGTCCCTAAAAATTCTCTACTTCATTAAAAAAAATCCCCGCTTATGAAAACAATCCCTAAGGAATTTCTTGTGGGGCATGAAGCCTCTTTTTTTTCCCTTTCGAAATGACGTCACACGTCGTAAATGGGGAAATTCCCTTTTTAAGGAAGTTTTACAAACCCTCTGATGGTAACAAGAAAGTTGTTTGTCTTATCGTGCAGGGAAATGGCTTAGCAGCCAATAGTCCTGGATAATAATTGAAGATTCTAGTGACGCGTATATGGTCAAAATTTCTTTTGTTGAAGATACGTACGTGCGATATAACAAAGCATGAATAATGATAAGCAAAAACATATTTAATCAATTTTAAAGATACTTATTTCGATGAATTTCCTTTCATCAAACGTTCCAGAAGAGGGCCGACTTTTCCTTTTTGTACAAGTTGTGTTACGGACATAAACATCTGGCATGGAAAGACTGCCATCATCACTCGTGAAATGAAAAAAAAACATCAAGCAAGTGTCACAAAAAGTCAGTGTTCTTAAAAAATTGACGGTGTTTTCCTTCATCGTCCGATGATTTTGGGGTCATTCGCGCAGAATGTTTGTTCACAGCGTTTCTGATTGAACACAATATTTATTTTTACATCATTGAAGTTTTGGCCTCCAATTTCACTTGTTTTTTGCGTAGGAATTTTATTCCCAAGGGTTTAACTTCCATGTGTGTAAAATCCCTATTTTAATTTGACTTCAGTTTTTGAGTAGGGATTTTATTCCCTACACTTTAACTTTTATGTTTGGAAAATCCCTATTTTATTTGGAAAAATCCCTGTTGTATTTATTAGGGAGTTTTAAGTTTTACAAACCCTCTGATGGTAACAAGAAAGTTGTTTGTCTTATCGTGCAGGGAAATGGCTTAGCAGCCAATAGTCCTGGATAATAATTGAAGATTCTAGTGACGCGTATATGGTCAAAATTTCTTTTGTTGAAGATACGTACGTGCGATATAACAAAGCATGAATAATGATAAGCAAAAACATATTTAATCAATTTTAAAGATACTTATTTCGATGAATTTCCTTTCATCAAACGTTCCAGAAGAGGGCCGACTTTTCCTTTTTGTACAAGTTGTGTTACGGACATAAACATCGGTCATGGAAAGACTGCCATTATCACTCATGTGAAATTAAAAAAAAAGCATCCAGCAAGTGTCACAAAATTCAGTGTTCTTCAAAAATTGACGGTGTTTTCCTTCATCTTCCGATGATTTTGGGGTCATTCGCGCAGAATGTTTGTTCACAGCGTTTCTGATTGAACACAATATTTATTTTTACATCATTGAAGTTTTGGCCTCCAATTTCACTTGTTTTTTGCGTAGGAATTTTATTCCCAAGGGTTTAACTTCCATGTGTGTAAAATCCCTATTTTAATTTGACTTCAGTAGGGATTTTATTCCCTACGCTTTAACTTTATGTTTGGAAAATCCCTATTTTATTTGGAAAATCCCTATTTTATTTGGAAAAAATCCATATTGTATTTATTAGGGAGTGGTTTTAGCATAAAATACGGGTTTGCGCGAAAATCTCCCGAATTTTCATTTTCAAAAGTTGGCAGCTATGCATTGGTAATTTACTTCAACTATTTTTTTTTTATCACTCGAATGGCGAATTTTTTTGAATATTTCACTCCAAACTATTTTTTTACCCATAAATGTTATTATGCATAATCACTGATCGTTCGGCGAATTCAATGAATTTTGATGTGTTTATCACTTTCACCGGTGATTACCCATTATTCCTAATTGAAGTCTGTATATTTGATAAATATTTTCATGAACCACTGAATGAACCATTCATTCAATGCACAGTCTTTTATTTTATAAAAAATTTACACACATTTTGCTAATTTTACATTTAATCATTTATTTTCGACTTGTGCTCCACGGATTATGCTCAGGAAATTACGGTAGGCTTGCAGGATTTTTTGGAAAAAATTGCGGGTATTTTTTTCAGGACTTTTGCGTTTTCAAGGTTGGCAGGTCTGTGCATCATAAAATATCATTCATAGTCATTATAGGTCTCTTCTACGGTACGGAACGTCTGTTTCAGTCTCAGAAAGCGAAATGAACATTCATAATCAACCTCTAAGTGTTAAAGCCTTGATAAATTATAACTCATTTGCGTAATGTTAATACATATTACCTATGGTAAAAAAGCATTTGAGGATTTGTGCTCCTTGTAAAAATCGTTTTTAGTCCTCTCGCGTCCGAAACATTGCTTGAAGAAAGACCTAAAGGGCACTTACAAATCACGACAGGATGGATGTCTCGTTGTTTTTATTTTGGTAGTAGAATTTACACGCTCTTCTCTTCTGTTTAAAATAAATTTTTCTTCGACGGTTTTTGTCGTAAAATTTGTTTTACGACTTCGCACCACAAGGGTTAGGATTTTAAGGAAAGAGTTTTTCACATTATTTTATGGAAAAACAAATATATTTACACGGTATAGGCAAAAATAATAAGACACCTACTGATTTTTGAAGAAAAGTAAAATAAAATTCATTTATAAATTTATCAAAACCAATATTTTGTACAACCACCCTCTATTGCTAACCAAAGGGAAAATACGATTTCGATTATCCACTATATGGGGGGAGGGGGTGTAAGTGTATTTATTCAGCTGCCCTTTAAAATTATATTACGTTTGAATTCGCGTATTGAGCAGAATGCGCAATACAGAAATAACGTTTACAAAAAATATATTTTTGATGGTTACAGGGCACATAATTATTCTTATCTAATAAGCATTATTAAACGAAACATCATTGATATCCTGAAGAAATGCGGGGGAAATCTTGGGAATAAAAATGTTTTCCAACTGATTCAGCGCCATCTATAAATTCACTAAAGTATCAAGTACTAAAACATTAGGAAACGAAACATCATTGATATCCTTAGAAATACATTTATCTTGTGAATAAAAATGTTTTCCAACTGATTCAGCGCCATCTATAAATTCACTAAAGTATCAAGTAATCATTGATATCCTTAGAAATACATTTATCTTGTGAATAAAAATGTTTTCCAACTGATTCAGCGCCATCTATAAATTCACTAAAGTGCTAGTTGTACCAAATAACCAGTGTACGTAATCACTCCATCTGCTTTACAAAATTGTATCTGAAAGAAATTACATTTAATGTACAATTTATAAATTTGTGTTCAAATCGATAAGTTATTATCAAGTCTTAAATAGTTGTTAATTTTTTATGAAGGGAAACCGTTTTAGTAATAACTCAATTACAGACTTAACATTTCCCACTAATGCTAACTCCTTCAGCAAGTAAACCAATCTTGGCAGTGAAGAGTTGTATTCAAAATGATTTTAAAGTAAACAAGTTTCAATCATGAATACTCGAGAAATTTATCTTAACAAGATTAACTATCCCACCATATCTTAAGAGTCAATCATTTTGAAAAGTTGGATGTCCAGCATCTCGTAACTATTTTTTAGACCTTTGACGCCTGTTCTTGAAGAAGTTCTGCACTTGGCTGAGTTTGATGCCGCACTTGCTCGCCAACTGTTCCTTCTCTTTGGTGTTCGGGTAATGTTCTAATTGATACGCCTCCTCCAGGGTGGCCCTGGCAGTATGACTCAACCCGTAGGTCCTCTCGATCCCGTCCGAGATCGTTCGGGGAAGAGGGTACCTTTTGCGGATCCTGAATTTGGCCACTGGGCAATCACTGCCATGCTGTTGGTAATGCGCATCGTACCACAGTTCCTGTAGAATCTGGTGATACTTCTGAGGGAACCGTCTTTTCTTCCCTTTATTCAAGATGTCGTAGAATCGTTCGAATCGTCCCTGCGAATAAGCTTCAAGGGCGTCTTTGACAGTTTCGTCGTACCCGTCCCGTGGTGAGTTACATCCAGTTGTCGGTGGCGCCCAAGTGGCACCAGTGACATTGGAGTCGTTGACCTTCTTCGCCTTGTCCTCTAAGAACTTGATGAACCCCGTGTATTTATCCGAGAACTGTACGGAGTTCAAGATTTTCTTAACATCTCTGATCCTGTTCTCAGAATATGCTGCCACGGCTTCGAACAACGCTGTCTCCTCCTCTTCAGACTGAGTTTGATCCATTCTCCGTTTTATCCGTTGGGTACTTTGGGGTCCCGAAGCTCCTGAATCATTGCTGCAGCTGGCTATTGGACCAGCTTTTAGGGTGACGGCCCGTGCTTTGGGCCTTACGACTCTACTCTGACGTGCCATTCTGTAATTTGTGAACATTTCTTTCTTGGCTTTCAGTGCTCTCTCCTTACTTGGGAGCCATTCATCGGTGTCGCCATCGCTCTCCGAATAGGAAATGCTTTCGGGACTATCCCCTAAGTTGGATTCGTCACTGGATTCTTGATCTGACGAACTATTGGTATTATCATCGCCACCTGGTGTCTCGTGGGGTTTCGTTCCAGGAGATTTACCCTTAACTGAGCTAGAGTTGTCTCGCTCTTCCGGCTTGCTGTCACCCGGTGATGATGAGACTGTTGACTTGACTGTTCGTGACCATAGCGTCGTCGGTCGTTTGGTTTGTGAACTACTTCGATCGCGGGTTTTCTCCTCGGAATCCGGGGGACATCCGTCATTGTCGGCATCGATTTCCGAGCCAGAAATGCTTTCGGATCTGTTGTCTTCTCCGCAATCGCCACTGGACAGTTGATCCGAGGAGTTTTCGGTGTCCTCTTCAATTTTGTACGTTCGGTAGAATGTTATTTGTTTAGATTTTTGTCCGCGAACATATCTTCGGCACCTGGCGGCTCCACAGTTGTCTTGCTCCTCTGGTATGCTAGCGGCAGCCGTAGGTTCAGAAGGAACCGTGAGCAAGCAGTCATTGCTTGAAATGTCACTTAATACCGGCATGTTCAGCATAGGTTCGGTTTTCGCTGTGCTGCCACTGCTTTTCAAGTCGAATTCAACCTCTGAGTTGACATTTTTCACAGCTTCTTTCAAACTTGGGGGTGTTTTCCCTGTAGGATATGTCTCCTGGATGCTGGTTGGCAATTCACATGCACCACCATCTTCTTTCAAACTTAGGGATGATTGTACTTTCCCCTTGCTGCTGGATAGTACTTTACGTGCATTGTATTTCTTAAATCTGCCATCTAAAGCGTTCGAGTCTGTAGCAACTTTTGTGCGTTTATCGACGTCTTTGGACGACACCGATGATCCCATGTGACTTTTTTGGCACGTACTGCGTTTATCATCATCTCGCTTAAATTCTGGCTTGAAGCCAATTTTCCCGTCGTCGAGTTTCATCTTTTTTATTCCGCCGGTATCAACATCATCAGAATCAGTCGATGGCGTACGAAATGCCGAAACACCAGTGTCATTTTCTTCGTCCTCCGAGCTGTCCGAGGACTCGACTGACAATTCGATTTGAGAAGGAATTGCACCCGCTTCGCTGATATCGACAGTGGCGTTAATACCTTGACGGTTCTCGCGAAATTCAACATTTATCAACTGACCGTAATTATTCATAATCTGATCATGATCAATCCGTCTCAAGAAAAAAGGGTACCTGCCTGTCATGGTTTTCATACTAGGATAAGCGCCTTTTCCTTCGACAAGTATCTTGGGATTTCTCTTCGCCTGATCCGATTGGACATTTGCGCCGCTGGTGCCGACATCACGTCCGCTTTCATTATTGGTGTAATCAGGCTCCTTCGAAGCGCTTGTAGGGATTCGAGCAAAGAACGTGTATTCCACCTTCATATAACCTCCTAGAACTTTATCTTGCAATTCATTCATAGCGTTCTTGGCCGAAATAATTTCCAATTATATGAGATTACTCTTATTAATCGTCAATGTATAGTCACACGTAATTTGCTACAGTTCGCGTGGTGAGATATCTGTACGCAAGTCGAACTTGAGTCCCTCCAAATCAATCTAAACAATCGTGTCGGAGTCAATCTTCTCTCAGCACATTCTCAGTTCACAATTCATGTCTTCAGGCACAGTGAAACAGTCCTGGCACAGTCACTAAAATCACCAGTTCACTTCACCAGTTCTCTCATTTGGAAAGAATCGAGTTAACTCACGTTATATGATGTTTCGTAGCTGAATGTTTTATTCTTCTTCTCAAGTTGCGAAGTTGCAACCTTTTCTATCCACGGCAGTCTCTATACTGGTGAGGAACCCAACTCTGAAAGCTTTTTATAGGCGGTAGTAGACTAGCCTTTGGTGAGAAAAAACCGCATTTCCAGACGAATTTCCTGACCAGACGTATCGGAAAGTCTCGCCAACAGGAGCAAAAAAAAAATGTATTTTATTTTTACTGCATTTTTTTATTGCATTTTACTTTCATTTTCATTCGTCGTTGCGCTAATTTTTAGTTTTTTCCAAATTTCTTGTAAGTCCATCGTACGTTCTGCGTTATTTTTATTCGATTTCTTATGTAATTCTAACCGTTTGTTTTAATTTTGGGGTGCTTTGTCTTTTATTTTCCCGCTCTCTCTCTCTCTCTCTCTCCAACTACAATCAATTAATTAAAATCAATATCTGTCAATTCAAAATGCTTTTCTGAAGATTAGCAACCAAAAATAGGGCCTATTCTAGAAGAAATTTCTCGTGCCCTTCCCAAACCCGGTATGACCCTACCTCCAAAGGCCAATCCTGCGTATGCCCCTGTCGCAGTGCATTCTTGTTCTCTCAGCAGAGACCGGGCAGATACGTGATACTCACACAGGGCCGTAACGCCACAACTGGGGGGAGGGGGTTGGATCTGGTGCCCCGGGAGCTGGACCAGAGGGGGGTATCAAATTTACTATTTGACTGATCCTTCTTCATTACATGGGGATGCCAAAATGCGTACTTGCCCCCGGGTTAGTACTTACATAACCCTTACTTAATTGCTGCAGCACACAGCTTGGGAATCACTTCTAAACTTTTCAGAAGGTTCCGCTACAATGTAGATGAACCCCAGAGAAACCTTCTACAAAAATCACCCATTTCCGAATGACGTCTGACTGCGGCTGTTTACACAACTGTTCAGATTTAAAAATTTCTGGCTCACCCTTCGTGTTCATTTTGTGGATTTTGTTCGTTCCTTTGAAGCTCCGTTTTTCAAGCTGTGGTCCTCGAAGATAGTCCCCAGGCAGATTTAATTCTAATTAAATGAAAAGTATGCAATTGCATATGGCATAATGTTGGCAATACAACAGGCTGATTATAATTTAAGTTCCCGTACTCCGAGTAGTTTTTCTAAAAAACTACTCATTCGAACAACAGCCAAATGTTTAGGATATGTTAATGGGAGAGAGAGAGAGATTTATGAAATAAGTTAATAAAAATAGTTCAGTTTTCGACCACCAGGTGAAAAATGGGCGCTTTTTATTGAATTTTCCTTTTTTCCCACGGACCATACAGTGTATATATACTGTTTATATACTGTTGACCATACCAAGTTTCAATGGAATACGTCCTCCAGAACGGGTGCTTCATTATTCTGAGCAGTATCAAGTGTCAAGTATACTGAAACTACTCAGACTTATGCAGCGCTCAGTCAAACTTGGTATATACTCCACGTATATCAGTGTTTTTCCCAAAGTGGGCAATATCACCCCCTGGTGGGTGATGGAATGGTTCAGGGGGTCGATAGAAGCTACAGATATGACATAGGATCCTATGGGTTCGCTTGAGTTGGTGGAGGGGGGGGGGTGATGGAATTAAAAAGTTTGAGGAACTATGCTCTACATGGACCATGGGGAAAATGTGAAATGCAATAAAAAAACACCACTTTTTTCACCTGGTGGTCTAAAATTGAACTATTTATTTTACCTCCCCTCTCCCCCGGTCTCATTGATATGCCCTAAATGTTTAAATGTACACGGATAAGCAGTTTTTGAGAAAACCACTCAGAGTATACGGGAGTTTTAATTATAATCACTGGAGTTCGGGTTTCTATGACTGCATATTTTTTTTGTTTTTGCATGTTTTGCTATTTTCACGCGATAGAGCATTTTTTCATGATCTCCCACAATTTTAAAGCATTTTTTTTTTCATGATTTACAGTAATTTGAGCCATATTTTCATACATTAGAGCAGTGTTTCCCAAAGTGGGCAATATTGCCCCCTGGTAGGTGATGAAACGGGGGCTATAGAAGCTACGGACACAGCATAGGATCCTATGGGTTCACTAGAGTTGGGGGGCGATGAGAGAAAAAAAAAATTCTGAAGAAGGGGACGATGGACCAAAAAGTTTGGGAGACTATGCATTACAGCAATATTTTGCATGTTTCGGCAGAACGATGAAGAGAGATTTTTTTTTTCCCTAGCTCATTTCCCTAGCTTCATTTCTCACAACTGGCAATTTCAGCAATAATTGACAATTTTACTTACCTTTGACATCGTTTTTGACAATGATTGGTGATCTTTCGGTGATATTAGCAACTGTTGGCAATTTTATTCGCGTACCTTTGGCATAATTGTACCTTGACAATGATTAGCAATTTCCGAGAGATAGAATTATCCAATTTATATAAAAGCATTTTTTTTTTTTTGGTTTTTACGGTATATTTTTAGTTTTTTTAGGGGTGGCATGAATGCATTTTTTATGGAGCATATTCTGTCGATCTTTTGGTCATACAAAGCCTAGCCCTAATAATCACCCTGTATATTCATATAGATTCAAATTAAAAAAAGATAAATATCTACATAACTAGCCAAATGACTAATCGTGTGATACAATTAAGTCATCACCAGGTGCGATTATTATCAGCCAATTCCATGGAGCCCGCCAATCCGAATGGTGAAGATGACGGAAACAACCATTGCTGTTGCTCTTTTCCATGCGCCACACCCCCGTCCCCCACAAGGTTGGAGACGCGGCTCTAGTCGTGGGAGGGGGGGGGGGCGATCCTCATCATTTTCTTGTTTTTTACACTGTAAATTCACTGAAGGGTGGGGGGTGAAAAGATAGAAACCCCCAAAGAACCAAACAAAGGGGCGCCTATCCATTCAAACAAAATTGCAATTAGAAGTATTTCATTTATCTTATGACAACCAGTAACGAATAGGCCTAGAGTAATTTTGAAACACCCCCCTGAAGGTTCATTAACAAACACTTTGGATAATTTTGATATTTTCACATCCGGAACAGAATTTTTATCAGTTCAAAAGAAATTCGGGATTTTTATGACGCAAAATGATTTACTCCATTTAATATCACGTCATTTCATGACCTTTATTGTTCGTGGTCATTAAATGACTTTGAAATGACGTGATTTTTTTGTTTTTGACTAACGTCATTCGGAGAAAATGACCAAATTTTCGCGTCATATTTGACGTCAGGCGACTACTTGGGTACTAGGGCCGTCTTAAGAGCATCATGGACCCTCCAGGGGTCAAGTGATGTTTTTAAGGCCCTACCTGGAAAATTCTAGAAAATTTAAACCACTTCTCATTTTTGTGAGGCTTCCCCGGAGACGTGGGCGTGTGAGCCCATGCGTGAAGGTGGCACTGGCACCTACTGCAGGATGTGGGAACCACACAAGATCATAACATACACAACATACAAAGGTCATATCGTGGGATGCTGGAACAGATTAATGTCTTAGAAACGGATATCAAAAAATGAGAAAGCAATTCGATGCTGGGCCATCTTAAGAGCATCATGGGCCCTCGGGCCAAGTAATTTTTTTTCTGAGCCCCCTACTTGACAAATTCTCGAAAAATTAAACTACTTCTCATTTTTCTGAGGCTCCCGGGTAGGCTCATGCGTCAAGACGGCACTGATTGGTGGGGGGGGGGGGGACTGAAAAAGATTCGAAGTGGGGGGGGGGTGTGTTCAGCTTCAAACCATCGGTCTTTGATTGAGATGCATGATTATTTCAGTGGAAGCGTAATGAAATTTGAACCGCATCTATTGCATCTGGTTTGTTTCGCACCAAGTTTAATCTGGTGATTAACATTTACCTTGGGAAGGGGGGGGGGAGGGAATCATCTGATTAAGTTTTAAAAGGGCCACACATAAAGTAGAAATGTCGTCGTCCACGGGCCGTCATGGAGCAACGAGTCAAGTGATGTTTTGAGGCCATAACTGGCAAATTTTCGAAAAGTTTATTACTACTTACTTTTCTGGGGGGGGGGGGGGGGAGTCTCTGAGGGTTGGTCTTTTCTTGTCCGTGGGGGCTGTTCCGGCGGGGATCGCTGATGGGTGCGAACTGTGGGGAGCCGATGGGGTTGCGGCGGTGGGTCCACCCACAGAGTAATAATACTATAGAGTGCGCGCGAGGGGTTACAATGTGAAGCAAAGATCCGGAGTCACGTGACTCCGGTCGAAAGGCTGGTCAGAGAATCTCGCTGGCAATGCTTTCCTTATGGCTACTCGTATGACGATCTACACGCGCTGTCTTATTTTTGATTAGAATGGCCAACATTTGCGCAGCTTTCGGATGTTCTGAGCGGTTTAGAAAAGGGGGACCAGTATCCTTTCACAAGGGAATACTTTTTTGCTTATTCCTCTTCTTATAAATTAAAAATTGGAATATTAAATTGATGATGCAATGGATTTCTGACGTAATCTCAGTTTTTAACGATTCCATTTTGGATTTAATTCAATTAAAGTTCCAAGTTTTGGTAAAATTCAAATGTCATGAATCATTATTAAATGTTTTAATAGAATTTTTGGCAATAAATGATTGAAATTGTGAGTTTTATGAAGTTTTAACTGAAATATACGTCTCCGCAAGATTTGGCGAGATTTGGCGAGCTAGTGAGTTCATTCGAGTTTCGCTCAACTTGGAAGAAAATATGCTTTTCAGAAGGAGAAATTTATGAAAAATATTCTATTTAAATAGAATGTGAGGAAAACTCCCCCCCCCCTCCTCTAGACAATTGCAGTTTTGCATAAAAATGCATAACAACCTCTAAAAATAATAGTATTTTTACCCCTCTTCACACCTGAGATAAAACTATTACAGAAAAGAAATTTTTTTATTCATTAATTTATGTTTGTTGTATGTGAAATTGCCGCTTCAAACAAGAAAATTAATTATTCAATTGATTTTTTGAGTCAATATCTGTACTAAGACCTGAAGTCATATATTGTGTACTTCAGATGTTATCTTGAAAAAGAATCATTCTAAAAACGATTTAATACCTTAAATTAAGATTAACATATGCATACTTTTGGAGCGAAGAGATTACATATGTCACACATATATATATATATATATATATATATATATATATATATATATATTACATGTGTAAATATTATATTATATATATGAAATATTATATCCTAAAATATTATATATATATACACACACTTTAAATTATTACATTATACTCTACATGGAATTTTAATTCTTATAATTTAGAGAAATTGATGATGAGATTCTGTAATTTTCTTGAGTAAAATCTATTTTAATCCTGAAATATTATGTAAGTGTTTACAGTTTTGTGTGATGAGGTTATAAAAGGTTTTTCAGGAATGTTAGAAATGAAACTTTTTCTTATTGTTTGAATATTATTTCATGACTGAATATGGTATGAGTGTGAATGTGTTACATTACATAACATAATATGATGCATTATAATTAATTATACATTAATTATGAGTATATAGAGTAATTGTAATGTTCTGGAAAGATATATTTTTGTTTTAATAACTCCTAGTATAAATAAATTTTCGAAATTAAAAGCGACAAAGTGAATGAAGAGAATATTTAAAAATATAAATGAATTAGGCTTTACAACATATACGTTGTTCCGTTTTCCAATATTTTTTTATTTTATAGAATTTATTTTTTCAAATCTGATACTCCCTAAATATTTCACATAAAAATGAGTGAAATTCATTGAAAAAATGAAGGAAAGTTTTCATCAACTTGATCGAATTGAGTCAAATTTCGTTACAGCAACATCCTAGCTTCTGCGAAAACGCGCCAAATGTAATAGCGCAGAACCTGTTCTTTCCCCGACAATACTGCTCATCTTTTCTTCACGTTCGACAAGTTTTATGAATAGCGTGCGCGGTCTATTTATATCTTAAGTCTATGGGTCCACCTCTGGGATTCCTTGGGGGGGATTGGATGCTTTCCAGCACACTCCCTATACGTTAGAGGTTCCATAGGAATAGTAACGTGGGAATGTGTCTGGTTTTTCAGGTTCAGGTCCTAAAAAGTCTCAGACAATACTTCAGAGATGAAAATTCACACTTCACACGCACAATGCTAGAAACGACATGGGGGTTTCATTGAAACCTTACAGAAGTGGTGCTTTATCTGATTACAAAACCAGAAATGGGCATCTATTAGCAAAGATCAATAAAAATAGATTAAAAATCTGTCTTACACCCTCTGTTGGCCAGTTTTGTAAATATTTTGTTTAAGATTTCAATAAAACCTCGCGTTGTTTCCATCATGTGTGTCAATTTTAATAATATTGGCAATTATAAAAATCCCTTATTATGAAAAAAGCGGTAGTGAATCAAACCATTCCTGTTCGTAGGTGTGAAGCACCGGACAATTAAAGCCCCTCATTTTCTCCGTCAATGAGGTTCGATTTAACCAGCACCACCTAGAGATAGAAGGCCTCTGCACTGTTTGCCATAAACGTCATTCAGACTACCTAGCAAGTTTGCCACATTTTGAAACACAGCATCCTATTTCGTTTCTTCTTATTTTGGCGTAGAATCCTCCCGATTGGCTCACAAATACCGCATAGTGATTGGATGTGGGACATAAAAATCACCAATTCTGAGCCCGATCATTTTTTTCCCCGCACAACGATGATACTGGCACGAGCCGGGAATTTTTTCCCCTGAATATTCTGAGGGAAAATGGACTTACTGACGTCACAAGCAGCGTGCGGAGGCTTTTTATCTCTAGGAGGTGCTGATTTGACCCGCTAACGCCCAGCGTTTCTTTAACCACTTTACAATTAAGGACGTGATATTGCGTTCAAATGCCAGTGGAATATTTCAAACAAGTTCTATCTGTTTTCTCTCTTCATCCTCGTGAAGCTTTGGTGAAAACGTACGAAAAAAAAAAAGCAGCTCCTTTTACCTCCGTGATGAATCCCTCTACTATATACATGTAAGAGCGAAAGAGAGCAGGGCCTCTAGGCTGGGATCTTTGGCGGACTCCCGAGCCAGACTTTTCACGGGCCCTGCTATAGTGAATTTATAGCGTGAAAAAAGAAAACAATTATTGTAATTGTCCTGGGGCCCTGTCAGCCCCCCTTCCCTTGTGGGGGTCATGCAGATAGGTGAGGGTGAAAAAGAGAGATCTACTTCCCACCTACTCTTATCTGTAAGTATTGCAACATTTCTGTAAGTATTACAGATAAGAGATATTAGTTAAGAGGAAAAGTATAGTAGAGAGATAGAGAGGGAGATAAGTATCTCTCTCTCTCTCTCTCTTATACTTATCTATTCTGTTTTCCTTACACATACAAACACACACATTTGTTTTTTTTCTTACTTTTCTACTTTTTTCTCCTTGTTTTTTCTAACATGTGGTTAGGTTAGGACAAAGTTACCATATTTATCGCTAATTCATTCAAAGAGAGATCATCCGAATTTCTTGCCAATCGCTTGTAAGCGAAGGGATTAAATAGTATACAGCTGAATTTTCATCACCTACAGTAATCTCTCACATAAGCGTCGGTAAACAAGAAAAAAAAAAGGCGCGTAGGAGCGAGAGGCATATAAGCATTGCAGTATTTACCTAATGTTTGATCCGTAGTGCAGGAAATTGTCTTATAACTGAGAGTGAGAGATCACTGCACAGCAGTGTTTCCCCGACCTTTCTGAACACAAGGACCAGTAAAATGTCTGAAACAATTCGACGGACCACTTGCGCCCCGTATTACGGGACACTTATGAACATTTAAATGGTTCTGAATTTCTTTTTATACATTTGTCCCGTTTTTTTTGTCTTTTTTTTTTGCAATGTTGTATATTTAAATTTATTATGTTCCCTAAAATCGTTAATAAACAGCGTTTTTTACTCATAATTTTGCGTATAAAATACAAATATTCATATCTCAGTTTGTCAAGTTGAACCTTTCCCCCCCTCAATTTTAACGACAATCGGGGATTTTGGCAACGTTTTTAAAGACAATCGACGTCCGACGCCACAGCGGTGTGTTTTTGCGAAACAAAAACGTGGTGAAACCTTTTTACTCGCCTTGAAATACGTTTCATTATCTTGAAAACTGGAACAAGAAATATGCTTTTTTAACGGCAGGGTGCAGGTTTATTTATGCAATATTTGTTTGGCCGAGGCCTCATCACGTGATTAAAGAGATTTTATGGATTTGAAATGGATAGAAAAATGATGTTTGTGATTAATTATGGCTATTGTTACGTACGTGTTTTTAAGTACCGTTTTGAAATAAAAAGAAAACAAGTTGACTTTCCTTAACAATTTTTTTTTACATGAAAGCCTGTGTGTACCCTAATCTACTTTTCAACATAATTTCCACCAATATTTAAGGCATTTATCGTATCGTACAACCAGCTTTTTAATCCCATCCTCAGAAGTCTGCCCCCGATTTGACAACCACTGCAACAAGGGCGTTTTGAGATCATCGTCGTCATGGCGCTGACCATAGCCACTAGAATAAGGGAGGCCGACGCATCCGACATTTTGTACCTTTCTGTAGCGATGAATTCCCCCCCCCCCTTGGCGTCATTTCCGACGCAGTATTCAGTGCAGCAACAAGTAGGATCCCAGCGAGAGAACAAAATGGCTGCCACGAGCCCGCTATCCTTTTCTAGTCGCCTTAGCGCTGACAAATGATGGTAACCTCTTCCAGCAAAAAATTTCCCTTTTGACCAAATTTTTCCCACGCATTCCGAAAAAATGTGCTGCCATTTAGCGGGGAAAATACGTAATCAAGTATTTTACAATATAAAATTATTGCACTGCATTAATTTCAAAAAATTCTTGTTTGATGAACTCTCAATTTCCCACAAATGTTAAGAAATTTCCCACTTGGACAAATTTTCCCCCAAATATGGGAAATTTCCCACGAGTTACCATCACTGGCACTGACCCAGTGATGGTAACCTCGTCCAGCAAAATTTCCCTTTTGACTAAATTTTTCTCACGCCTTCCGAAAAATGCACTGCCATCTACCGGGGAAAACGCGTAGTTAAGTATTTTACAATAGAAAAGTGTATTTGAAAAATGTATAAAAAAAATTCTTTGGTTTGATAAATTCTCAAAATTTTCCACTTGTTCAAATTTTGGCCAATTTTTCCCATGAATGCAGGAAATTTCCCACGAGTTACCATCACTACGCTGACCCAGCACCTCCTAGAGATAGGTCTCCGCAGTCTGCTTGTACCATCAGTGAGTAGTCCATTTTCCCCCAGAATATTCAGGGGGTAAAATTCCCTGCTCGTGCCGGTATCATCGTTGTGCGGAAGAGAAATGATCGGGCTCAGAATTGGCGATTTCTTTGCCTTACATCCAATCACTATGCGGTATTTGTGAGCCAATCAGGACGATTCTACGCCAAAATAAGAAGAAACGAAATAGGATGCTGTGTTTCAAAATGTGGCAAACTTGTTAAGTAGTCTGAATGACGTTTATGGCAAACAGGGCAGAAGCCTTTTATCTCTAGGAGGTGCTGGCTGACCACACAGATGCTTCTTCACATGCAGGAACATGTGGTAGTCTCTGGGTGCTAGATCGGGACTGAACGGAGGGTGATCAAGTTATTCCTAGCGAAATGAGGCGATGAGATCTTTGGTTCAATTAGCCACGTGTTGCCGGGCGTTGTCATGAAGCAAAACGATCCCCTTACTCAACATGCCACGCCTTTTGTTGTTGTTGATTGTACAACTTTCGATAACTTAAGCGTTCGGTCACAATTTCATCGAGAACACTTCTGGAAATTTGAGGAAACTCATTAGATAATGACGAAATCGTAAAGCGTCTGTTCTCTCTCAATTTTTCGTCAACTTTCTGCACCAAATCTTCAGCAATGACAAAAAGTCGCCCACTTCGTTCTTCCACATCATGAACATTTGTGGGTCTATCTTTAAAAGCTCTAACCATTTCCGTACCATTCCATCGCTCATAATGATTTCTCCATTAAACTTCACTGATCTCACGATGAATTTCAGCCGCTTTCACGCCTTTAGCACTGAGAAAACGAATCACAGCGCGTATTTTACAGTCGGAGGCATTCTTAATTTGCGGAGGCATTTTAGATACTCACAAACTTAAACATGGTCGAATGTTTCCGTAATGGCGTGTGGTTTGCCAACAAATGTAGGCACACAGCGCGCGTGAGGAATGCAGACCACAGCGGCAGAATTTCAAAACGGTACTTACTTAAATAACATGCCTCGTAGAATTGCGAAAAAAACAGCACGGATTTTTTATTATGATATCCCATCATCATCATATTTGAATTGCAGTAGCATATTAGAATACCGCCTTCTGAGATGGCATTAAAAAACCTATCGTATGTTCCAATCCCATCCCTTGCTTTCACGTTTCCTATTACAAAAAGGCTTTTTTCTCCCTCTATATATTATATATATTCCGGGGAAGCTTCTTATTTTTCTATAAGCAATGGTCTATTCATCACCATGGGGGAATGCCTATTGTAAGAAAGATCATCCCTTAAAAGAAAAATATAAGGACTTTTTCAGAAGTGGCTGCAAAAAGTAAGGAGTTATATAGGGCCCTTCCAGAGGGAAATAAAAAGTTAGGACTTTTTAAGGAGTTTGTGAGGATGTAGGAACCCTGTAACAGTAGTAGTAAAAATGTAGGACACTCATTGAACACACACGAGTAATTATATACAATAAAATTGAGTCTTTATTGTGTGAAAAGAAAAAAATGTCACCACAGATGCAATTAAATATGATCAGGCATAGGCTCCAGTAAAAAAAATGTTTATCGAGTGAAAAGATTGAACACAATGGAACCCAAAATGTCCTTCAAAGTAAATGATTTTTCGATTAAATTAATGATTTTACAGGATAAAAAATTTTTCCCTTGAATGCTACCCCCCAAACTCCTTTGTTTGAGGAGAATCATGCTTAAATATGATTGATACAACACACATCATAGTCCATATTTTTTCTACAAAATCAATCCCACCTGCATGTCTTCAGTTCTAGAAAATCTTAATTGCAAGACACTGAAAACAAAACACCAGTGCAATGTCTTCAAGCAAACAACATCCTCAGACACATATCCCGTTTCTTAATTTACGCAATTCAGCTGATAACGTTAACGGTGGTACACACTTGAAAGCTCATACTTCAAAGTTTCTGTAGAAGTAATAGACATAAGGTCTTCAAATTTCATATGAACATGCTCTCGGTATACCGACGTGCAGAATATAACAGGCACCCACTGGAAATGCAAAATATTCCACATAAAAAGTAATGAAACAGAACAAAAACAAGAATGCTGGTCATTGATTCAAGCTTGGATTTGGCCCGAAACAATATTATGGGTCCATAACCAACACAATTGTTACAAGAATTAAAACAACACAGTGTGGGGTCAAAACTTTCAGATACCATATATACTTGTGTATAAGCCAAACCCACCCCACCCACCTCCACTTCAGGACCACCAAAACTGCAATAAATTGAGAACCCGCGTATAAGCCGACCCCCAAAATATCAGCACATTTTACAGGAGAAAAATTTGAATATTTCCATGTAATGAAAGTTACAATAAAAAATGATTCAAATTTTCTATTAGTTTGAAAGAAACATTACATGCAATTATTGTTCCTCTTTCCATTTCTGTCGGCAGATACTTCATAAGACGACAATGTTTTCAATGGATCAATGGCTACTGCTTGGGTGATCACGACTTTTCCAACTCACCAGGGAAAAAATTACTACTTGGGTTTCACAATTTCCAACGCTATCTATGGTAAGGGGCCATAACCAGAGTTGGGGTTGGGTTTCCTGGGCACTGGATCAAAAGGTACAAAAAATTTCACCCTTTAACTTTTCCTTCAACAAAAGGAGCGCCAAAATGCATGCTTGCCTCAACTGACCAAGCATCTAGTTGCGGTTCTGTCTATAGCTACAAAAATCCCTCTACTCATTAGTGATGCCATCTATAGTAGTCCAATGGCATCACAGATCTTCAAGATAGCTGTGTGGAGGCCATCTAGCTATATGGTTTGGTGAAGTGGGGTAGATATTTTCTACTCAAAAACTGACTCATATATAAGTAAATCCCGCCCATCAAGGATAGAAATTTCCAACAAAATAAATATTTAGCTTATATACGAGTATATACGGTACTTGGGTTGCTCGGAAAGTAAAGACACATGAAGTATAGGCAGAAAATTTATGTTTATGTTGGCAATGTTGATGCTTACCACGATTTTTTGGCTTCACCCACGTGGTCTTCCGTCATTGCAGCGCTAATTCTGGTTCCAGTACGAAGTGTTTACAATGGCGGCGATGATTCAAAATCTGCCAGTAGTGAAACCTGCTCTGCCATACATTACCATGAAAAGTGAGCATGCAGCAGATATTCGTAAAAAATGAATTGTTTCTGTTTAATGGGAACCAAGTTTTCAAAATATAATAAACTAATAAAGTGTTGCTGTGAATTCTCTGGATGTAAGACAGATGTTTATGAATCCAAGAAACTATCACCGGCAATAGTGCAATACACATTCTCCAGAAGAAGCCAAGAAATTTAAAACCTCAGTATCTGGGTGGGGAGTGACTTCTGGCAGATGAAAAGGCCTTCTTCCGATCAATTTCGTACTTCTTAGCATCACAATTACTGCTCTCTGCTACATATTTTCAGAGCTTATGACACCTTCAACGACTATTTGAAACAAACAAAGGAGGAGGAGTAGTGACAACTGGTATTATCGGGGTACAGAAACTGGTACCCCAAATTGGACAAATGTTTGAACAAAAACGACAATGATGTGGAAAAATTATGCATAAACAAGTAAATATTTTTTTAGCAAACAAAAATGTTCTGAATAAACACTAATCGTTGCAACTTTACTTTCCGAACATGCCTCGTAGACCCAAAACAACACACCAGTTACGATATTTCTAAACACGTGACAAAAGTGAAGCGATTGAAATAGTAACTAATGAGCTAAAAACACAATAATATGAATAAAGAAAAGATTCATCACAAAACAACAAGCAGATCTAATCTACAGATTAATACAAAGCAAAACAAAATTTTAAAATATCCATGATTGGAACATGAAACAGTTCGGTAGTATTTCCCAGTCTTATAGAATTCGTTTTGATATAATACATTTTTCTTCAAATATAGAAATAGAGATAAATATACATAATGTCCCTGAATGCATTCACTATCTTGCACAAAAAACGACACCTAAAACCTTGTCCCTTATAAGGTCACCCAATGTCTGAGGATTTCAGATATAGATGGAAAAACTAAAATTCTCGTTGCTCTTAACTGTGGAGTGAAAGTTAAAGGCTTAAAAAAATCTGAATCGTTTGGTGATGATGATTATTTCAAGTACAAGTTTCTCGTCTTGAGTATATTGAAAGTCATAATTACATTATAAATAACTATCGCTTCACTGATTCTGTTATCCTGATCTGCAGGGCATGACAAATCCGAGCTGCCAAGTGGCCATGATGGCAGAAAAATTGGTATTGACAGCAACCAGAGAAGGGTGAGAGCAAGACTTGTGGCAAAAGGCACCAGACCGCGGAGGAGGGAGATTTATCATTTAACCACTCTTTCAGCGTCGCATGGGAAGGTTACCAATATGCATGTCTCTCCTGGCTCATGGATTGCGGCTAGTTGATTTTGGTGCCTTCAGCCTTTTTTTTTTTGGTATATACATCAGGGTGTCTAAGTATTAGAGTTACTTACCCTGACCCGGAGAATATTATTTGCCATACGGGAGGGGGGGGGAGTGTCTAAGTATGACAAAATGATCACAAACGCTAGGAAAAATAACATTTCAAACTGTTTTTTTTCTGGAAAAAAATGCCTGGCGCTGAATGTTTTCCCCCCTGATTTGTCAAGCCCGGCTGATCTGTATGTATATATACATAAGCGAGAGCACAATAGCTCAAAGCATTTCGGACAACAAATTTTCAATTGAATTAACCAGTCCCACAAATGGTAGATTTTTATCATGATTTTCAAAACCACTGAATACATCATAAAAACACATTTAAAAAAAACGACTTAAAACACACTGTGTTATAAGTATGATAATCCATGACAATGTCCGCAGTATAAGTACCCAAGCAGAAAATTCACTCGATGAACAGAGAATAACGAACAACTTGCAGGGAATCTGTCGAAACCTTTTCAGTTCTTTAAAAGGGAGGGGGAGAAAAGAGTCTGATCATTACAGAGCATCGGTAATGAAAAAAAAAAATTAATCTAGAACCGGCATGGCAACATCCTGATGAATGGGAACGCTTGGGCTGATCTGCGCCGGTAGTGGGACAACAGCTGGGTTGTTCTCGTAGTAGAAAGGTATCTTTACATTGAGTTTCCTGCAAGGTTTGCGGGCTGATCGTCGAAGCTCAGGAATCGTGAACTGTTTTCTTAGTTTCCTGTTCCATGGGAGTGAGCATGAAATGAAACAGGGTAAATATAATTAAGCAACAGGTATGCAATGCATTTACACGCACACATGTCAAAATGATATTCAATTCTAAATATCACCACACTGGTTGAATGGAATCAGAAACCATGGTCAATAAATTTACATAAACATAAAAAATCTAAGTATCTGCCATTTCAATTCTATTATGGAAGACAGACGACAGCACACGTTTTGAACACAAAATACGCATATAAAAAAAAGTCTGGCAAGCAGATATCATAAATTTCCCAGAGGAGTCTTTACAAAGTGCATGGAGTGGCAGTGGTCATCATAACTTGGATGGCCAAACAACATATGTATGCTATCAGAAGTGTTCCTCCTAAACAACAGTATTTCTGTTATTGCTAATTAAAGTGCATTGTGCTCTTTCAGCTTTCCTATTGTACTGCCTCTTGTTTCTGGGCAACCCCCCCCCCCCCACGTCATACTTTGGTATTGAATTGCAAGGAAAGTGGTTCCCTGTCGAAAAAGGGCAGAGAAACCACAGATTATCCGCTTGATGCTAGGGTTCACAAACATCAACCAAGGTCTTTGCAAGCTGCAAGCTCTTCGGCATATGATGCATGAAGAAATAACATTAATTTTTCCAGACATGTTGGTAAGAGTGATGAAAACTTCCAATCTCACCTTCGATACTACACTGACAGCAAAAGAGATAGATAAACTGGCCACGGGAGAGAAGCTACTAAGTAAGCTGTTTATCACCTATTGGCAATATAATCTGTTAATGATCCACGATACAAAAACATATAAGCATCAGTGACAATCAAGTGCCAGGAACATTAAAACAAGGATGGTTTCTGACATGCCAAGCATCAAAAACTAGTTAAAAGAGAGACACAAAACTTGTTAAAAACCTAAATGAATGCTTTTGGATAATGTTTTGAACACAATAGGCAGGTAGTGTAACATGATGGAAAAACTTACTTTTTTCATATTAGCATTATATTTTTAAACATTAATTTATTGCAAAAATTAAAACAATAATTATAATTTGCAATGTTGAATTTTTCAATGTAAAACCAGTCTAGAACATATAAAATATAATTTTATGGTTCATTTTATCTAACTACTCATTACCTATTTTTCCTGAGAAAACGGGGTCAGCCTGAAATTGCAAGGACTGGAAGAGTATTTTCTCTAGGGATTTTCCATTCAAACAAAGCTCAATTTGATGACTTTTAGGGATTTTTCTATGAAGATACGAAAAATTGGAAGGCTTCCGGGTAAATCGGAAGCATTGGCTCCTATGAGCCATGCTTTCTATATACCAGGCTGTTAGATTACAAAAACAGTCCTTTGTTACCTGCAGTTTCAGGTATCCATGGAAAAACCTGAATCCACTCAACTGCAGATATATGGCTGTCCTACTGTCTAATTATAATTTCATGGCAATTAAAAATTAAGGTGAATTCATACCTACAGGCAAACAGCATGTCAGACTCAAACAGGCACTGTGTATTCACACTCACAGAAAAAGCGAAACTGCAGTTATAAGCAGACTTTGGAAAAAGACACAAATAATTGACACAGATATGGGCAATGAAAAATGTTGCCCAGATGCGACACATGATGTCTTTTCCTGTATCTGAGCTATCCCATCAGGAAAGGATTTTATATGTTCAATGAACATAATAAATAAATATTTTTCAACTTCAAAAAAATATTTATCGTGTCTGTCGATATGAATTCACCTTTAGCAGTTTCTATAGCAGGACATACATTTTATTTCATCTAAAAACAACTAAATATGTAAATAAACTAAAATTACAAAAAAAAAAACCAACAAACAACAAAAAAACCTCAAGTTAAAAAAAGGATTGATTCACTCAAAGAATAAAGGAAAAACAAATGATAACACAGAGAAAAAGCAATGAAATGCAATTAGCGATTCTTGAATAAGCATAACAAAGCCACACAGGCTAGATATCATCAATCCCCAAAAGTTGTTCTTCCCTCTATTTTCTGCGTGTAATCACAGTTCGAGTCATCATCTGTGACCAAAATGAACTTTAATTCTCAGCACAATGACAACCATGACAAACAAAATATAACAATGAAAAATTTAAAAAACCTAGAATTAAAAATGTCTCGCAAGATCTGCTGACGTGACTGCATCTTGCAATGAAACATATCTTCGATTAATTCACAAGTAACTTTTTTAAAAGCATAGTATATGCGATTTCTTTTTTCTTAAATTTTACGAGTAAACAAAGAGAAAAAAAAAACAAACTGAAAAATGAATTTTAAAAACTTTTGTACTGAGCAAACTCACTTAGTTGCACTGGTGGCGACAAAGTAAACGTCATCTGGGGCATCAACCCAACTGATCATTTGTTTGCGCCCACCAACTCGCGTTATAGTAGCCATTTTAGCACGCCCATTCAAGGGGTTTACCACGGAATTCCGTGCAAGAGAACTCACATGGTAAGCTTCGGGTGTAGGCTTGATCACTCCTCCCGAGAGGGACCTCCTCTTAGGTGGTACCACAGTAGCAGCTGTTCGGAAAGAAAATATAGAACACATCATTTCCTGAATAACAAATCAATAAGAAATCATTCTATGTATCAAGCAGCAACTATAACAACGGGATGAGCTAAAATGATAAAATATCTGCTTGAAAATGAGCTACTGAATATGCCAGCATATCTTACCCTCCATACCATTCTGTTGATCGAAAGCTCTTTTCCTCATAAGAGATGGTGGAGGGTAGATGGAAGCAGAAGGAGGACGTGTAATACCCTCTTCTGCATCTGGTGTTGTAGTAGTAGTAGTAGTAATGGTGGTTTTCGGCATCATAATTGACCCGTCTATACAAAAAGAAAAACGGTTTAATGCCTTTTCATGTATCGGGACAATCAGAAATAAACAATAATGTAAAAGCAAAGAAAAAAAAAAAAAATATATATATATATATATATATATATATATATATAAGATAGAGTGATACCTTGGTTAATGAATGCTAGGCTAACAAATTTTTTAGTTAACAACTTTTTGCGCTATATTTCTAACTCTGCTAACGAACACAAATTTAGCTAACAAAGATTTTTGATGATATGGATGCACATGCTAACATGATACAGCCACAGATGAATTTTTATGCCAATCATCACCAGAATCACTGTCAATCACATCTGATTAATTCATGAGTACTTCGGAATCTTTTTGAGATGTACCTCCCCTTCTCTATCAAAAAGTTAAAAGTTTTTGAACCATTTCATGCTAAATGAAAGATCCAACTAATAGAAAACGTATTTAAAAAAATCTAGACCTGAATCTTTTCAGTGCAAGACTTTTAGAATGAAACTGAACGATCAGGACTTTTCAAAAGTTTATCTTTTCTATATTTCAATGCAATATTGTTGCCATCCCATCGATCATGTGTTGTTAATGAATGCATAAAGGGTCAATTGTAAATAATTGTGAGAAAATGTCTACGAGTAGATAATTGCAGGATGTTCTAATGTTGCATTTGACACAAATTGCCAGTGTTAGTAACACATGTAAATAGTTACGAGAAGTGTTCAAGTGAAACATACCTACTAAGCTTCTGTAAAACTTGTAACACCCTGGGAGATTAAAATAAAGAAACTTCTAGTCGGGATGGCAATGGTTTCCAGTAGTTGCCTAAGTGTAATAATATCGTGAAGGTTGGGTTCGCATGAGTTGTGAGGTTCACACATATGGGGCAAGAGCGAGATGTGGCCTCTTGGTCTAATGATTTGTTCACATTTAGTGCAAGTTGCACTTAAACGTTAGTAGCATTTGTTTAGAGCAAACAAGGAGCACAGAAGTGCTTCCCCCGCCTCCCGTATAGCATTAGGGCCAGGTTGGGGGAATGCACATACTCATGCATTACCATTATATTTTTTATCTGCATAAGAATGAGACACAGAAAAGAGCTAATCGAATCATAAATGTATGGGGGACATTATGAGCATGACTAGATTCAGATGGCAGTGTAAAATAAAAAGATCCTTGGTATCTCATCTTCCTGTAAATTCTAATTTATCCAATTTTTAAGCTCTTCATTTCAGCCTTTATCTCATTTCTTAGTATTTCAAAAAAACATATCTTTATATTTTGGGCAGCACCTGGAAAGCGAATTAAACAGTTTTTCATAGAAACTTACAGGAAATCATGTTTTGGCTAACGAATGTGATTCTAGAAAAAATTATCTTTGTTGGCTGAGGTATCACTGTAAAAAATTGTATCCGATATTTTTTAAAAAGAGGACAGATTACCTGGATTTCTTGGTAAAGGTGGAAAGGCTTCTCTTTCAAGTTTTGGTATCTTTTCAGGTGGTGTGGGAAGCAGCCACTCCGGCGGAGGTAAGTTGGGTGTACCTAATCTGTGAGAAACATCGACAACTTTGCCTCTTTCATGCGGTCGCAAGCTTGGCAGGTCAGGAGCACCTTCTACCATTTTTGCTTGACCTTAAAATAAAATTTTCATTGTACATATTGTGCTTATTTTTAAAATTGTCATCTATAAGAAATGAAGAAAATGCTGAAAAAATTTAATACATAGAAGCCGTGTTATTTGAAAAAATAATTTTGAAGAGTGATTTCACTCCTCTTTAAAATTTCGAGGAATATTCTTCAATCAAAAATAGAAAAGTAGTTGTATAAAAAAACCTCTAAAACTTGAAGCATTTTCATTCGATGAAATTTGTAAAAACCAAGTTTTGAAGCGTAAATCACACTGCATAGAAGCACACTGCATAGAAGAAGTCATACAATTTACACATGGAAACAAAAAAAAAAACCTTCAAATTTAAGAGAAAAAAGTATAGGATGCTTTTGTATGAAAACTTCCTTAAAATTCTATGTGAAGGCAACTTTCCAAGTAATTTCGTGGCCGTCATCAAATGAAAATTCTCTGTCCAGGTTTGAAGACTGTCTCTCATCTGTTTGAGTTAGTTCTCAAAGTTTCCCCCAACACTAGTAGTTGGTTTCAGGAGAATTGATAAAACTGGAACTAAAGTAAAGTCCTGTGGACACAAGAATAAAACAGCACGAGCAATGCTGAAGAATGGGCCAAACAGAAAGTAGGCGGTCGCAAAACATACCCTTATTTACAGCCAGGGCCGTCTTAAGAGTATCATAGACCCCTGGCCAAGTGGTATTTCGGAGGCCCTACCTGGTAAATCCTAGAAAATTTGAATTGGATCTCATTTTTGTGAGGCCCCTCTTCTCTTGAGGTGCCTGGGTGGGTCCATGCGTTAAGATGGCACTGTTTACAGCCTTATTCAGCAAAACACAGGTAATAACTAATGTTGGCCACTTTTTCTACAGAGAGGCTATTGAAATCTACAAGCACAAAAATATCTATAATAGAAGAGAAGAAACAATCCCTAATGAAGGAGCAGAGTGCTTATGAGTAAATGTGATTAAATATAAATGAATAAATAAGTACTATATACATATGTACACACACCAGGATCGCCAGACTCATACGCTGACTACACCGGAAATAATCTGAACCGTCTCAAGGGGGTATACTTTTTTTTTTCTTTTGAAAAAAAGGACTCCATTAGGGCCAATAAATATAATTGCAAAACAATTTATCATAATTATGTACAACATTTATCCCAATTATTTCTCAACAAGCACTAAGCATACGAGACAAAATCCTGTCCGAGTTCTCTCAGCCCATTTTTTTTTATCAATATACCATCAATTGCCGTAACTGTAGACAGTTAACAATTATAGGCCTTGTATGTGTAGAAAGTTTACTGAGACACTGGAAAACTTGATGTTTTTGTTCCAGTTTTACCAACTCTCCTGAAGATGCCAACGACTAGTGTTGGGGAAACACTGAGAACTCAAACGGACGGCGGTCTTCAAACCCGAAAAAACAGACAATTTTTATTGATTTAAATAGTATTTACAAAGCAATATATTTCACTTTTTTTTTTGCAAAATTACTGGCTGTGAACACACAACCAGACTCTCGTATATGTCACCCATGGGAGAGCCAAATATATTTTTTTTTAAAAAAAAGACCATAAACAGGACTAGTTTATAATGAGCAAGTCCAAATTCACTAATTATCCTGGCAAGGATCATTTTACAACTTATTTTATAAAGGTGACATTGAAAGTGAGATATGTTACACTGATGTATGCCACACTACTATGATATTCTTTTAGTATAAAATATAAATTAATCACTGGAATTGTGTGGAAGTTATAATAGCGATGCTGGTTTTGAGTCAAAAAATTACAATTGGAATTATAAGTGATTCTGCAGGATGACCAGATCAAGACAAGCAGAGCATTAATTTCAAATTTTTAAACAAAAATCAAAAAATTTTAAACAATTGAATTAATTTTTTAATATTGATGAAACACTTGGAGCATTCAAGGTTTAATCTGAACTTATACTTGAGGAAATTCTGATCAGCTACAGCTGTTAAAACCTTCATATGGATAGCGGAGAGTGACATCATCATTGGACGAGTTTTATAGCAGATCAGAATTCCTTCAAGCATAAGTTCAGATTAAACCTCGAATGTTCCAAGAGTTTCTCTTATCGATATTACAAAATCAATGCAACTTAAAAATTAAAGTTTGCATTTAAAGCTCTGCGTGTCTTGATCACATGTTCATCCTGCATAATGACTGATGCGACGATGAATTTAGGAAAATTTAACTACCCTTGTGGCCTCTGTAGTCTTAGGCACTCGCCCGGAAAGTGAGAGGACATAGCTTTGACTCCCTGCAAGGGCAGTTTAACTTAATTTCTAAAATCCATCTTTGCATCAGCCAGCTGTTAAAAATCAGTGTTACAAAACATGTCTCCCATAATTTATATTGGATAAATTTCAATCGTTAAAATGTCCAAGGCAAGATACACACTTTCCACAATGCAATGTCCAATACTAGTCTAAGCTACTAACCCCACATGCACCTCGTCCACATTCCTCTGCAGAACTTCTAACAAATTGGAACATGTTGAAATGTATGTGTTGTGACCCTGACGTGAAGTTTGTTTCTGTGTAATATAACTTGTTACGTGTAGCGCCGCCATCAACTTTCCAACTGCGAGTGAAGTTTAATGATTGAATATTTGTATGCCTGTTGCTCTCTGTGGGGAGACTTTTTAATGGTGAGATTGGCCAGCATTTGCACCTCGAAATTGGGAACCTACTAGTCTGTATAAGCTACACGCAGCAGAAATATTCCAATGCACACAAAATCATCATAAACTCTCCAAAATGGGGAATCCCCCCTCCTCCCACAAGAGGAACTTGAGAACATACTTGTTTCTGAGAAAGGGAAAACTAGCCTGAAAGACATATACCCAATTGACATAAATCATAGTCTCTCAAACTTTTGGACATCATTGCCAGAGAAGGCGATATTGCCCACTTTGGGAAACACTGATGTATATTATAGTAACTCAGTATATTGTTTCACCAAGCAGAAAAATAAGTCGGCACAAAAAGAAAAACGTTATGGGAAAAATGTTTTGTAAGAAATATGTATATAATGCCCAGATATCTTATTTTGTTCTCATTACCAGTTTTCAGAATTGGATTCAATGAGATCTAATCAATTTCAAAATATGGTATCAGTCTGGATCAGTGTTACCCGAAAGAATATTTTGAAGATTAATTCCACTCTTCTTCAAAATTATATAAGAGGGACGTTTTTTTAATCACTGAGAAATTACCATTAAAAAAATTATCTAAACCTTAGGATAGTGGGAGGGGGGGTTCTCAACCTTTTCCCCACACCCCCTTAGATGTTTGATTTTTTTTAGAAAATTACATTTAATTTTTATAAATTCTTTTACATATTAAATTCCCTTTCTTTCTATAGTTGATAGTTTAAAAAAACCACTGAAAAACCCAATATACAAAAAAAAAACTAAAAACGTATTTACCATTTTTGAAATTTGTGAGAAAAAGATTAGACTTGTGCACTTATTAATATTCCAAACATAAATATGAAATTCTCTCTATATATAAATGTTTCTTTCCCCCCCTCGTTAAGAAACCACTGATTTAGGATCAATTGATTTTCAACCCTCAGCAAAATTTGGAGTAAAAATGAATTCTGATGCATGAATCATACACTTAGATATCTCTGCTTAACGTCTTAGCAAACACTGCTCTGGATTAATAGTTTCTTATTGCATGTTTTTCCTCCCCCTCTCTCTGTCATATTATCTAAAAACATTCTCTCCCAAAAGATACATCATCACTAACTTGTGTATAGGCTCAAGGACATTTCTTGTTCCACTGATTCACACAACCAAAGTTCGATGGAATCCATACCATCTCATAAGCTTTGAAATGGTCAGTGAGGAAAGGATGAGAAATGTTTATGAATAGCAGATGAAGACACTGTTAAGCAAATTCTCTAGAAAGGAAAAATTCTAATAGAAAAGCAAGGAAGAGAGAAGAAATAACATGCAAGAATCTAAAAAATAATCAGGACAGAGGATTGATAATTTTAGAGGGGAAAAAATCTAACCAAAATAGATGAAGAAATGACCGAGAACTGAAGCCCTCAACCTAGTTTTGATGCAAATGCTGTCAATATAGAAATAATGATACAAAAAGCCAGTCTTTTAAAGATGAAGTTTTATTGATCAAAATATTTTGACAAAATCCGTTTGCCATAAACAAGATTCATAATCAAAAAACAATTATTACATTCAAAAAAAAAAAAAAAATCAAAGCAACAGAAAGACTAAGATCATGAGCTCCATGCAAAATAGAAATTTGAAAAAGCACAAAAAAAAACAAAAAAAAACGGGCTTCAGTTCTCATAGTGTCAATTGAACATGCAATAAAACAAGGGAGGGGAAGAGGATAAATTGTGGAAAAACAAGCATTCACTTCTACATCCAGAACGTTCACATTAAGGCTTTGAAAGAGAAAAAAGAATTTCCGAAAGGTAAGCTGACTAAACATCTCAAAGTATTTCTTTTCCATACAAGTATGATATTGAACTTAACTATAACTTTCATTCGATTTTTAGAAATGTATAATGACCCATATAACTGTGGATGATCCAAATGTTTTGCGAACAAGGACAATAAACAACACCCTGTACAACTCATTTGAATGGTATGAAACTTTTTGGCACCAAACTAGATACTAGTAATATGGAGTTTCTGAAACAAGAACCCTCAACATATGGATTTACACTGGAGTTTCTTCTTACTTCAGTTATATTTTTTCTCCAAAAAACTCTAAGGCAAACCTCATTAATGCAATTATGGTATAGTACAATATTTGAGGCTGAAACATATTGCCAAATTCAATGTTGTAATATGCAATATTTCCATGAAACAATTTGCTTCCTCTTCGCCATTGTAAATATTTTTCAATATTCATATGTTGTTAAACATTTAATTTTTACCCCAAACTTTTGTGATGACAAACAAAATGATTATTCACTTGATTGATTCAAATTCCTTTGGCAAGAAGGCAAGGCTTATTGCTAAGGCCATTTCCCTTCAATAAGTTTATGCATATTACAAGAGCGTGTTTAATCTTACTGTAAGAGAGCATGCTTCTTCTTAAATAAGTCTCAACATATTTGTTATCATAGAGCAATTCAAAATAAAAAAAAAACTTAGCTGCGCAACTCTCAGTAAAAAAAAGCATATCCAGTCAATTCCTGATAAATCAAATTCCATCGAGTGAAATATCTCAAAATTTTTATGCGGGGCCCCAGAACTTTTGGGAAGTTTAGTGATGTTCGTTGGACAAGTTCAATAATTATATATGATAAGTTTTTCATCGGTTGATACATATTCGACTAATCAAGATTTGACTGTGATATATTTTTATATAACTTTAAAAATCAGCTAAAGTGCACATGGGTGATACAAATTATCGAAATGAGAACTGGTTCATAGTGACCTCAAAAATAAATACACATCACTAAATATGCTCGACAATCTCTTATCGAGTAAATAACTCGATATATGAAACATGCTGTGATTGTCAATTGTACTGTTTTATCGAATGCTTGACAAATCATAAATAAGTTACATAAATGCATTTGAACAAAAAATTACATGCGAGCAAATGATTATATGCTCAAAAAAAGGGGGAGACGATATACGAAATCTGTATTGTGATGATGATGATAAACACATTTATGATACACCACACCATGAAAATAAACATGAACTTGCCACCTTTTTCTTTTTCAAGAAAAATAAATATCATTTTTACAACTGTACCTTACACTTACGGTTTCCTTATTAATTTAGCAATATTAGATGTATTATGAATACAAGGAATAAGAAAAATGACAAAATCGCTCAGTTGTATCACAGGCTGATAACAGCTTTGAAATCAGGTTTTTAACTGCTTGCAATGTTATTTAACAGTGATAGCCTTACTTTGTAATGAATTTGAAACTGTTCAAACTGATTTTTCATACATACAGAAAAATAACTGTAAATTGGTTTGAAATAAAGCCAAAGTATGCATTATCACCCCCTCAGAGGTGTTGGAGTGGATGAGAACAGAAGAACCAGGACCTGCTTTTAGGAGGGAGGAATCAAGATTTTTGTTCTCCTGAGAAGGTAGGGAGTTGGATAAATAAGTTAGGAAGATACTGGCTAAAATAAATATTAAGCACACATCTATATCAGTTATGAAATTATGATGGTACAGACTACCCAAAGTGTCATAACTGGCAGACAATTGCATCATGCCTTGAGGCTACTTTTTAAAGAAGTTATTTTTTTAAAAATATTAAATCTTAGATTTCATGGCAGCCTTAAATTTTGACAATTTAAAATGAACCAATTTGGATACAAGAAAAATATTTGTTTTTCATAGTATGAGAATGGTTTAGTTCATAACAACTGAGTAACATTAATAAGACTGGAAACTTGATTCAGCGGTCTGAATATAAAATGATGGTTACAACCAACAAGAAAAAAGATGCAAACATATTTTACAAATAGCATATGCATTTTACTGTGGTGAAATGTCCAGCAAATTTCTGAAGAAAAGAAAATCATGAAGGATTATTCAAAGGAGGATTTGAGGGATTATTATTTGGTTTGATATTAGCTTTCTCAAGTAACAACGCACATTCTTGCTTTACGGCCATTATGTTGATGGGCTGGAAAGGATTCCTCGCTGCATGTCTGGGCTTGATGATGTGGCTTGTGTATCTGCGAGCCATTTTTGTCAGTGGGGTAGTATGCAAGAAAAAAGCAGCCCTAGTCTTCATAATTGGCCTTGGGCTACCAGCCCGCATCACCATGCCATGAGCTGTCGCACAATGACGCACCAAATGTGCTTTAAGCTTGAATTCCTGCATGAGACAAACAGAAGAAAATTGCCAAATAATTGAGAGTTCAAACCCATTAGTACACCAAAGTTTAAAAAATTTTACACCTAAAAAAGTTAATATATCTTAATCATATCATCCATAAATTGTATTATCCTCAGATATCTAGCTGCAAAATACATAGCTACTATTGGTCAGAGCTTGACAAACTGAAAAGCAAATTCATAAAGAACTCAACATTCTGTGTGCACCAGTTACTCTATGTGGTATTCCGACATAGCAAAACGCCAATATAAATATATTTTGCATACTGATTCTTTAGCCTTGTTTAAGTAGGAAATGCAAAACGTAGGTATCTTCCACTCTGCATAAGGGAAAACCCTAATAAGGATAGAGGCATGAAAGGAAGAAAATGATATTATTCCAACACTTCTTCGGAGATCAGGGTTTCAGATCTCTTAATAGAGCAGGGCCCCTGTTTGCTCCACCTAAGACTAAAAGAAGGAAATTTTACAACTGAATTCCTGTCAATTTTATAAGTGTTACTTGTTAATTATGGTTCACTTAAGGTGAAACAAGTGTTAAACCACAGCTTATTATGTCCTGTTTGCAAAATAAAATTAAATGACAAAACAGAAATAATTTAAGTGGAATTTATAGCAAAAAATTCCAATTATGAAGTATTTTGCCAACAATAACAATCAGATGAAATGGGTGCCTACAGACAGAGATTAGAGATCCAGTTTAGACAAATCTAACAGCACCTTACTTGTTTTGATTGCAAAGCTCATAATTCACAACCAAAACGGAATGATTACAGAGCTCCACATTAAAACCAAAGATTCTCATACCCAAGCATTTTGCCTTAAATAATAAGCAAAAGTAGTCACATTGGGTGTTAATGTCAAGCCATATTAACATTTAAATTTGGGGCAATTTCAATGACAGCCTCTCCATTCTTTCCAGGTCAATTGCATGTTTCAACAAGCATCCCACTCCCAACAATAGCCCACTCCCATTCAAAGAGCCTGTAAATCCACTAATCAATTATTTGCAGAAGTTTCAAACTATTGGTATTAAACTTTGAGAAAAATTTATATCCAGATAAAAAAGTAGCATAAACTTCAATAAAATGTAATTAAAAGTGACAAAAACTCATAAATTGAATTGCAAATGTTGTTCATGTTTTATTTTTTCATCCACTTGTGCTGTGCTTGAAAATTTCAACAGAAATCGAAAGGAGACAAAAATACATCCCATTTTCCCCATTTGTGTCCCGTTGTTTGAGCGGTACAGAGCTGTTCCAGATGACAAACGGGGGGGGGGGAGAAATGACCTGGACAGCCAATCGCTACCGAACTCCACATACAGCCAACCAGAACCCGACACTTCTAGTTGCACCAGCCAATATAACTCTCATACGGCCAATTAAGCCTCAGATGTCTATATAAGGATTAATTCAATGGGAGAAGATGTATTACGCTTTTGGCACTTGTCACAGAGACCTACGCATGCTTTGAACTGCCACAGATGTGGGTGAAGCACCAGAAAGCAAATTTTAAGACCATGGCCTAACCACCCGGAAAACGTAATTCACTGGACAATTGCCATAATAGCCTCTGACTTCAGCTTATAAATTGTCACACGAAAAAAACAAAAAATAAATAAAACTTGCCTTTCCACAACCAGATATAGTGCAACGATGCCGATGGGATGCTATATGTGGTTGTTGCAATCGCTCTGCACCAGCTCCAGATATCATATCCGCAGATTCTGTAAAAAAAAAATTAAGGTTAGTTTGAATTGTCTGTAACGTATTCATATGGCAATAATTTCCTGTGTATAGTCATTAAGAGAGGAAATAACCAGTGAAATTAAAAAAAGAAAAATTGGTATATATATTTTCATTTCATAGACTGTATTTGTATCATTTCTTTCCCCAATTTTTTCATGGAAAGATGAGGGCAGATGGGTGAAAATCTAATGAGTACAGTGTGACACACACATGCCATTTTTTAAAAACAAGTTTCTGGGGGTAAGGTTAATAGATAAGTAAATAGTAGAAAACAAGAGTAGCTGCAGATGAAACATCAGAAATAAATAGAAAACCACAGCCTAACAACCTGGTAGGTTAGCGTTTTCCCATTTAATGATTGCTGTGAAAGCCCATGCCAGGGTAGGGGGTCTTAGATAAGAGCTGCACAGATCTTTGATAACAAGCATGTAGTATAGCTTGGTGGTCCATGAGCCTCACTGAAACATTAAATGTGGCCTGTCTTAATAGTTGAGGTACTCTGGCCAATGTCTATGATGTGAGTAAATTACATTTTTGGACTAAAATTTTTCATTCAATTTCGGAACAAAGAAATATTTTTGCATTGCCGATATCATTAGATTTATGGTGATGCTAGTGCTGGCGGATGTGTCTGGTTGTTATTTCGGAAACATACAGTCATGACTCCTTTCTTTTTTTAGTTATTTAATAGAAGAGAGAGAGACTTTTAGGACATGTTCGGTCGACAGTTGGAGCCAGACTGAACTCCAATACTAGAACACACTAGATAATGCCTAGCTAGTAAGTGGCATAAAAAATATAATAAAAATATAAAAATTGTACAAGACAAGTAGCGCCACAGTTTGAATCAATAATTAAAAATAAAAATTTCTCACATTAAAAAAAAACGTGAGTTTTGGACTTCAAAGCAGACTATTCAAAAAAAGTGCCACATACGTTGCAGACTGATCTCCAGAAGCCTATTAAGAAAATAGAATTCTCCGGCATTTTCTTGATGAGAATTTATTATTATTCATTTCCTATTATGAAAATTTTTACCCCAGAACATTTTCAGTTAGCTGAGGGCTCAGCTAACTAAAGTAAAATGTTTTGCAGAACAATGCAAGACATTCTACTTTTGAGCCCCAAAGCAGAATGTTTTCAACAAGCCCTCAGCTGACTGGAAATTTCTAGTTCCCATAATTGTGTGTTTTCTACATTTTTCTTAAAATTCTTCCAGATTTTCAGCACTTATTGTTCTGCAATGTAAGTCACAGATTTTGGCATATTCTGCTTTGGGACTTTTGAGGTCTTGAATAAGCTACGGGTTATACATGGGCAATTATATGCAAATATCCAGTTATTTTCTCTCCCACCTTTCATTCTAATACTTTCTTGGCAATCATATCAGGTATTAAAGGAATAGATACTAACACACAAATACATGCTCACAAAACTCTCCTTGCCATCTAAAGACAAGCTTATAGTTAAGACTGGATTTATCAAAATTGTAATAATGTAATAAGATAGGTTGGAAAAGAACTTACCTAGTCGTGTAGGATATTTCAAACCTCCATATCTTTTGAAGTAATTCCAACATGACTGGCACAATCGGCACTGCAACTGAGCTGGACCAAATGCATACCACTGGCTCGAAGTTGGAGCTTTAGCAAAACGCAGAGAGAAAAATATTATAGCTTCATTTTTATTGGAAGCCTTTTATGAATTTGTCATTCAACTAAAAGTGATAGGTAACTAAATCAATCCTCTTAAAATTAGTGAGTGAGTCATACTGAACTATATAATAAGTAATTTGATTAAGTCAGACCAGCTTATAACAAGGGACCTGTTTTCAGTAAAAATCACTCGTTAAATTTGGTTTCAATTCAGAAATTAAATATGTATAGAAAGTACATACGAGATTGTATCAAAATTCAAAGTATAAATGTTTCACCATTTTCTAGTAACTTTGTGAAAACTTTGCTTTTGGACCATTTTTTTCCAAAAAAAATGGGAAAAATTTTTCAAAAAAAAGAATGCAAGTAATGGGAAATGAAAAAAATTTCTGATGTTTGCTACACACTCAAACACAAAGTCTGTATTGGAAGTTTAGTAAGGGCACAATTAGTCATTTTTAAAAATTCTGATTTGTCAGATTTTTATCTTCATTTTCCCTGCTCATTCTCCCGTTCAAGATGAAATGTTGCTGTACTCGCATACTAGAGATTTAAAGAGGCGATGAACCATTTTGCTCTCCATGTTGTTCTTGTCGCATTTACTTTTCATTTCCTCTTATTTTTCTATTCATTTCTTCAAGGTTTCCCTTTCGAATTCCTTGTTGGTCTTCAAGGTTTCCCTGTTGAATTCTAGCTACCATAAAAAATTTAAAAAAAAAACTGCTTGCTGAAAGTGACAGAATTGCTGTAAAATTAGCATTCTACCAAACAAAATACATTAATTTGCTCATTAAATCTAGATTTTCTTTAACAGCAGGCTCGTTGTAAGTGGATTGGACTGTAATGATTTAATATGCAACTAAGTTGAAATTTTTTTTTCAGTTGTTGCTTCTCTCCTACGCCACACTATTTCAAACTTATGCTTGTCAGTTCTACTTTTGATCCTAGATTTTGGCAAGATTTCTTAATGTGAATAGTTTTTCAAATGGTAGTTATAATAGTCAAATGATCTTAGTGGAGAAAGGCTTGTGGTCATCCTCATATTGTAACAAGCCTGGAGTGAAGTAAAATCCCCTCACATAGACGAGAATTTATTCTCCCATGAACCAAATTTACCTGTATTATCATTGAAAAAAAATGGAGTTATTGAACGATTCTTCTCAATATAGATTCTTCATGCATTCTTATTAAGTAAAAAGCCTTTGCTTCTGAATTCAAAAAATGAAAAAAAAAATTTTTGTTCTAAAATAAAATGATAACAATAACTAAATGAAATCATAATAAATTCTAACTTGTGGACCCTATGAAGTTTTATACTTTTTATGCCACCTTTAAGAATCTTCCTATTTGTTTCCCAACCACCTAAATCAGGGACTAGTTTGTTTTTGAGTAACAAACACAAAAGAAATTGTGAAAACATAGAAAAACTAAAACAAAATATAAAATCATAGTAATGAATGAAACAAAATAAGAAAAAACCCCCATTTAACAAGGAAATTCTTAGTAATCAGATTTTTTTAGGAATTCCTGGCATTAAACGGGGGTTACCTGTAGCACTGGCATAATAAGGATGGGACGTCGCATGCTTACCACCATATTGATCAAAAAGTTGCAAACGGGTTCCACAGCCTGTTATGGGGGGAATAACTCAGTGGTATTATAATAACCCCAGTATAGCACCATTTTTTATATTACAGCAGAGTCTTGATAATTAGAGATTGATATAATCTGAGGCGATTCACCAAATTTTACCCATAGATATTATTTCATCCACAATCAGCAGATGCAATTCTTAATATAATGATGCAAATTCTCGTTTAATCTATTTGCCACCTTACAGGAAAAACATTTGTTAATCAAATAAAAAAAAAAAGGTTTAAATTCAATTAAAGAATCACGCTTGTTTACTTGCATTTTTTTCATAGATTAGATATTGATATCTAGCTAAGCAGTAAGGCCCGAATGCTAACTAAAAACTCAAATTATAAGGACTCCACTGTGATAGAGCTTTTTTCAGTTTTCAAAATCCAATGTACATAATCAGAGGTCTGTCCAGCTGAAATCTGGGTCCATTTTCTGGACCGTTCACAAAATTTTCCATCTGGAAAAATGGAACCTTCACAAAATACAAGTTACGAAACCATAAATTCAACATTTTTTACCTTTTTTTTAAAAAATTAACTACATTTGTAAGCCACAAAATTACTTACTATGTTTCCACAAAAACGGGACCCTACAAAAATGTCTGGACAGGCCCTCAGATTTCAATAATGAACTCAAAAAAAAAAAAAAAACTGAACAAATCTCATCAGAACAAGAGTATCGTACCAATTTCACAATTGACAAAAAAATCTACTCACTGTAACAACTCTCACAAGGACGTCCACTGGCAGAGGGGTTTTCTCCAGCACTCGCACCATTCAAGACACCAGGCTTGTTATTGCTGTTATAAAGGGGAAAAACAACAATATCATATAAGCAGAAGAAATATGTATTCATCCTTACAACTAAAGTAGATCGCACTAAGCAGGACTGCAATAAAAATTATTTGGAAGAATGCGTCAGACACAGTAACAGGTTTATATGTAAATACATCTTTACTGGTATTTGAAACTGAAAATGTATTCAAGTAAATGCATGGAAACTTGGCCATACACACAAGCTAGGACTGAACCACCAGCTCTACAGATTACATTCTCAATAACAAAATGACAATATAAAAATTAGGTTTCTAACTTGAATCGAAAACAGATACAAAATAAAGAATTTGAGCAAGAGATGCTATCACATTAATGAAAAAACAGCTGTCATTAAATATCATGCAATAGATTTTATTACATATAGTAATTTCGTTTTATGGACAAATTAAACTATTCTGACAAAAAACTGGACCAGTTTCGACACTACAAATCTTGAAAAACATCCTACGATACATTAAGTGAACGAACGTTACACTATTCTGGACAAGTGCATGCTAAAAAATCTAATAACCTAAATTCTGGTTAAATAGAGCTTGCTATATTGAGAGCTAATAACGCTATCTAGTCATAAAACAAAACATGGACGATAAATTGCTTTTAAAAATAATATTTATAATTCACTGAAACTCACTAATTTGGAATGTACACTTGTTTGAGTTTGCTCTCAGCCTCCACAGCTTTTACCCTTTTTTGCTGCACATATCTATCAGTGGTTTTCCACATGTAATAATATTCAATTACATTCTTCAAGCTTTTCCACGGCAGCTTAAAAAAATAAATTTTTAACAGGTGAACAAACATTTAAATGATTTCAGAACATAAAACATGTGTATATATACACATTCATATATGCGAGTGAGATACATGCGTAATGCTAGAATCAGTGAAAAAAGTACTTGAAAAATTGTCTACAAAATATAACAGTAAAATGGGTACTGGTCAGTTAGATGGATGACCATCGGCATGCTCTATTTCCAAATTGGAGGGATTTAGAATGGAAGCTTGGAAGGAATCTCTAACAATATCCATCATTCCTATTCATTTCGAGCAGCAACTTTTTTTTTTTTTTAATAGCAAATATTTTATTTTTTCAAGTTAAAGTTCTACTGCTTCAAAACATTGTTTATTACAACAAACAGGGGCATCATATATCATCATTGAAGACATTAGCAATACCGATCAGGAACCAGGCATATCAAGACAATTTATGGCTACCCCCCAGGACAGTGTAGGAATCTTGGTCACAATCAATTGTGACCAAGATTCATCAGCTTCCAGCTGGACAAGATTCGTCCAGCTTCATCAATAACTCAGTCATTTATATGTAGATCTTTTCTCTCTACATAAAATGTTGTATCCATCTCCATAGGTTGTCATCACTTACGATTTACTTTGGGAGGCTTTCAACGTGAAAACAGTGTTCAAATTCTCATAAAGGGCTCTTGCCTCTTTTCGTATCTGTAAGCTAGATTATGTCACAACCAAGTGACCATTTGTCTAAGATTTTTTAAAAAGTTTCAAATATGTTGAAAATGAACAATGATCTGAGAAAAACAGTGCCTTCTCTGAATAATCCTGAAACTTTCCACTGTGCTTTTCATAAAGCAATAATGAAAGACTTGGCTTGAATTCAGGATCTTCCAATCTTGTTTGCATGCCATGAGCAGAGCATTTATTATGATGCAGCAGTAGTAAAAATTATTGTCATGCTTCTAATGTCGAAATATATACATCTATTTCTTGTTACCTTGCATACAATGCAACTATTGTGTTCTTAGAACTGTGAAACTAAACTTACAAAGTCTTGCTTGACATCCATGAAATCCTTTCCATATTTTTCAAGAGCCTCTTCAAACAAGTTTGCTTCAGATGCAGACCATTCCTCCATTTCATCTCTGCATAAAACTGGACCACCATGTGGGACTAGGCTTGATAGCGCATTAGTGATGTCATAACTGTGTTTATGAAGCATGTCCATGGCATGAAACTACAAAAAAAACCAGAAATAAAGGTTTAATGTATGCAAAAAACTATTCTAGTTCAATGGAATAACACACATTTAGAAAGCATGTGAAAACTGAAAAGGTGCCAACAAAATCACTTGACTACTTTCTCATCCCAAGGCCATATTTTGTCTACCTGAAATAAATCTTGACCCACTGACAATTAATCATGAGTATTAATAAAAGACTATTTTAATTGAATTGATAAATGTAAAAAGGGGGGATCGTCTCATTTTTTTAAGTTTCCGGAGAGGAAAAAAACATGTTTTCTCCAATAGCTCGTTTTCAGCAAAAAATTTAATTGTAGTGTCTGCAAAATACATTTAACACTAAGGACCAGACTACATTATACCTAAAAAGGGCCACTGGCATTCATTCTGACTGCTGCTTCTTTTTAAAGAAATATATTTAATTACGAAGGTTTTTAACAACCGGCTGTTGCGAAGGTATATTTTGGAAAGAGAAAATTTAACTGCCCCTGCAGGGAATCGAGCCCACGTCCTTTCACTTTTTGGGCGAACGCCCTAGACCACTAGACTACAGAGGCAACAAATCTCTTAATCTTTCCTTGGAGCTCGTGTACACTGAAAGGGACTGTACATGGATGGCCAGACCAGACTCAGGCCAAGCTCACAACTGCTGACGCTGCCACCAGATGGTGACTTATACAAGGATGACGTCACTCTGCGCTACCATGCGGAGGTTTTTAAACCTTCTAAATGTATCTTCGTATGGTAGCGGAGAGTGATGTCATCCTTGTATAAGTCGCCATCTGGTGGCAGCGTCAGCTTGGCCTGAGTCTGTGGTCCGGCCATCCATGTACAGTCCCTTTCAGTATACACGAGCTCTAAGGAAAGATTGAGAGATTCTGTACCTCTGTAGTCTAGTGCGTTCACCCGGAAAGTGAAAGGCCGTGGGTTCAATTCCCCGCAGGGGCAGTTGAATTTTCTCTTTCCAAAATATATCTTCGCAACAGCCAGTTGTTAAAAACCTTCGTATGAGTGACGTCATCCTTGTATATTTAATTACACTAAATTTTTTACAATAAAAAATAAGCATTATCCCACATGGTTAATTTTGAAGAAATTTTACCTTTTCTTAAGCATACAGAATGTCCATAAAATGACTTTCCAACTATAAATATGAAAATTTAGAGAGCAACTGTGGACAAGATTTACCATGGAAAAGAAAAAAAAGATGAACACTGCATTTACACATCACATTGTACATAGCTCCATTTTGATGTACACCTTTTTATACGTATATGTCTTTTTTATTCACTTTTAGTTGTTCGTGCACGGTGTGGATAGCATATACTATTATGCCACTCTAAATTTGCACTATAGAGGAAAAACTGGGCACTATTTATTTTTTATTATTGATATGTTACTCCTGAATATATGTTATGCTGTGTGTGCCATCAAGGAATGATAGCTATAAAGCAAAAGTTTACTACATCACCGCCCACCACACAAAGAAAAAACATACAATTTACATATAGTAGTCAAAATGACTGCTCCTGGCTGTTCTAGGTATAAAGGGGGATATCTCCGGAATAAAACCTTTAATGTTATTAAATTTTTTACACAGAAACAAGTACAGAAATAATGAAAAGTCACCAAAAATGGAGTGTGTACATTAAATACTGTCAAGGTTGTACACTTTTCAAAATCAAAAACCATTAAAATGACTGCTCTGACTGTTCTAGTGTTAATGTGGCATCAATGAATACATTAAATTGTTTACCATAAAACGACGAGTTGGCATCTATTACACAAATCCATCAAAACATGATAGAAAAAAAAAAGAGACATGACCCCTTTTTATATTTAGTAATGAATAGACTAATAACTGAGTAAAATACCAATCACATTCGCATCAAATGTTGAGACTTCTGAACAAAGTAAGCAACAAAAATTTACAAATGTTTCCAGTTAATGACCTCAAAGAAAACAAGACATGCAGGAGTCCATCGCTTCATGTGAATAATTGTTTCTGCAAAATAATCGTGTAAGACAAAATCGTGTGAAGCGAGTTGAATTTAACATGGGTAGGCTCGAAATTCGGGAGGGGGGGGGGGGGTCTACAGGAAGATAAAAAAATAAACCCAATTTCCAGCAGCAAAGGTTGAGAACTTTTTTTAATGAAATAGTCGAGATAAATAAACTTTTCGAAATCCTGTTATAGTGAAATCCCGTAAAATGAGACCATGTAAAGCGAGGGATGCCTGTATAAATCATAAAATGAAATAAAAAGTCTCACCAAAGTTATATCCCGAGAAGCAGCAGCTGCACTCATATGCAAACTTGGCTGTTTAACAGAACTGGAGCAATCCAAAGCTCTTGCAAAAGTTCCGACAGATCTGCAAACATACACGAGTAATTTTTAAACATGACATTAAATCATTTCAAAGTCTATCGGGCGAGCATATTGTGGGATAGCATTGCAAATTCAGTATTCATAAAAAATTTGACCGGGGAAATAACTAATTTTATTAGATACAAGCATAAAATTTCTGTTCAACTTGTAAATAAACATACAGAAAACTAAATTATTCAAGTAATTCATGGGGGTGGAAAAGGTAATTATAATTTCGAGCGTCACCTGCAAATGATAAGAAACTGATCAATCTGCCTATCAGTGAGAGTATGATGCGGAGTATACACCAACGATTCCAGTTCCTCAGTATCTCTGGAATCTGTCGCTCCTATCAAAAAAAAAAAAAAAATTTCACAAACAAGAAAGGCAAATTGAATGTTATTTTTAGTTAAACAAGAATGAATTCTCCACATATACATACCCTCGGGTAGCATTGGTGGTATGTCTGCTTGGTAACGTGGTCCTACTCTGATTTCACCCTTATCAGCGAGGAGTGTTTTTTGTTGAGGGTCAAACACCAAAGAATAAAAAAAACAATCCTAACAAGATTATAAAAAAAAATAATTTTAACAGACCAGAAATATTATTAACATTTGTATACAGTGTCTAACGTAATGCAAGAGATGCTCTGAAAGTTAGTGTAGTGAAATACTTATATAATTATATTCATGAGATGGGAAAAAATTATAAAGGAGTTACTGTTATAGATGGATTATATTAACACTTGGGAAAGTGCATTGCGGAGCCATAGAATATTATCATATAAGCTATTGTTGTTATAAAGGTTATTGTCAAATAGGATTTTCAATGGATATTATATTTGGTTTTTAGAAAAAAGTCTTACCACAAACATACAATGTTAAAGTACAACTCAATAATTCAGATATTTTTTATACATACTTGCCACTGATACACCTGTCATGCCATATAATTCAATGAAGAGACCTTTCTCATAAAACCTTGCACCATATGGCTTGATGCAATTAATTCTTGACAGTCAATCAAACCTCTATGCATTGCTTCCAAAAGTGACTTTCTGACCAATAAACAATAAGATGTCACCATTGCACATGCTCTATAAATTGCTATGGCAAGGTTTGACAGATCAAGAAAGAAATTAGGTGCCAGCAAAATTCCATAAGCACCACACATTCTCGCCCCCCCCCCTCCCCCAAGTGAAATCAGTCAAAAATAATATAGTTGTTGACTTGTCAGAGTAAAAGCCCCCCCCCCCCCCTGATGCAGACAAATTCCAATAATTGTATCCCGCTCTTCAGATTTCAGTTATCATACATGAAAAAAATAGGTACCAATCGTCAATTTTTTTAGTTGCCATGGCATCTGGGATTTCTCGAGACCTGGGCTATGTATATGTGACACTATTTTTTTTTACAAGCCTCACTGAAACATTGCTTTCAACTTGACTGAGCATAGGCATGCTTATTCATCTATTATACAGGAAGATTTAGAAAAGATGGGTAAAACTTTAAAGGAGGTAGTAGTACACAGTGAAAACCAACTTCAGCCGATCACTGTCACCACAGTGGTGATCGGCTGAAGTTGGTTTTCTGTGGTTCCCAACTTCAAGGTGCAAATGCGAGTCGATCTCCCCGTTAAAAAGTCTCGCCACAGAGAGCAACAGCCCTACAAACAGTACAAATATTCAGTCATTACACTTCACTCACTTCACTTTCGAGATATAGATGGCAGCACTGAAAAATCACACACAACACTAGATACGCACTCAGACTGTTAGGTACACATACTTACACTTCCAGCACAATTCACTAGGTAGTAAATTGCCCATGGCGATAGACCTGAATTGTGCTCGGCTTGAAAAAAAAAGTAGTACACACAATACAAACAACTGTCAAAGAATGCATGGTCTAATATGAAATGCAAATGCGCTAGAGTGTTTCAAAACGGCCGCTCCGCAAACGACATTCCTGTTGAAATTCATCGGGAGAAAAAGAACAGCATGCAAATCTGGGCCACAGTGAATAAAAGGCATGGATTAAGTATCACTAAAGTGTGCCATTATCCTGTACATTACAACTGTTAGAATACGGTTGCACGCTGGAATAACTTCACAGGGCTGGTGTCTTGGCAACTGTTCTAACATACGGGATAATGGCGGACTTTAGTAATACAGAGTCCACACCTTTTATTGATTGTAATGCAAATTTGCATACGGTTTCTTCTTCTCCAGGTTACATTTGTATGCACTGTGTTCTTTTTCTCCCAATAAATTTCAACAGGAATGCTGTTTTACCGTTTGTGTAGCAGCCGTTTTGAAACACGTTGGCACTCTTGCGTTTCATGTTAGATCATGCATTCTTTGATGACAGTTGTTTGTATTGGAATGTACTATCACCTCTAAGAGAGTTTTCCCCATCTCTTCTGAATCACCCAGTATATATTCACCTACATCTTATCTACTCTCCAGCAGTCTCTACTCTTCTACCTTTACCCTCCATCCTCCCATCATACATTCAAAGTCATCTGAAAATGAAGCTCTAATTTTTTACCTTATTATGGTCATCTCTTATTGTTAAATTCTTAACGATAAATATATCTTACAGTTAGATTTACTGTTTTTCCATCCATTACAGTGAGCTATATGAAACTCGCTTTGAACTGCCCCTAATACATAAAAATACTCAAAAATATCAACTTTCAATAAGAAACCAGCTTTTCAAACAGAAAAAAAAAGCACGACTCTAGAATATTCAATTGGACAAAAAAGAACAGGTTAGAGATGCCAAAAGAAAAAATTTTCTATTCACAAACATACCTCTTTGTTTAAGTAGTATAACAAAGATTCCGTCTCATTCAGTAATGTGACTGAACACTTCCCGCGAATATGTGTAGCAGGAAGAGTTTCAATTTGTCGAGACAAAAACAGTTCGCGATGCTTCAGCTGGTGTCTTTCTTTTTCGGCCAGGGATTCTGATTCTCTTTCTTGCTCATCTTCTAAGGCACCTATACAAAATCATTGTAATAAAAAAAATTAAGTACAAGAAAAAAAACTATTAAATTAAGTTTCTAAGCTAAATCGAAATCGAATTTGTGTTTGTATAAGATAAGTCAGCTGGCTCAGATTTATATCACCAAGTTGAAATATCACAAAACAAACCAGCTGGGGGGGGGGGGGACATGCATTGTGCAGTTGTGAATTACGAAGGCCCCCCAAGTAGAATGTTTTCCATCATTCTGCAACGAGCCCTCGGCTGACTGGAAATGTTTCCTGCAGTAAAAATTTCCACAATAGTGTTTTCTCCACTTTTCTTAAAATTCTTCCAGATTGTTCCGTGATGATGCCAGTTTTTGGCACATTCTGCTTTGGGGATGAAGGTCCATCCTCCTCATAACTCTCATATACAAGCACCGTCTATCTTACAGACGTGCCAACTTTTGGAATTCAGAAATCCAGAGATTCTTCCCTAGAGGTGGGGGCAGAGGAGAGGATAGATCAGTTGAAGAGAGCGATGAAATCAATTCAAAATAAGAATATGCTGAATTCCAAAGTTTAAATATTAGGGAGGAAAATAAAAATTTCTTCCAGTTTAATAATACAGTCGCTGCTCATTTATACCAACCCACAGTCTTGAAAAATAGTTCGCAAATGGGAACAACATTTAAAGAAGTGATTCCCACCATGGGCGTTAATGCCCTGTGGGAGCAATGGAATGTTCTAGGGAGGCGGTAGAAGCTACAAGGATACCATAGGATCCAATGGGTTAGATTGTGTTGGGGGCGATGGGACAAAAAAGGTTGGGAAACTATGATTTAAAGGAACAGTATATTGCAGGGTTCTTCAACCTCTCACGCAGACATTGCAGGCCAAATTCAGGGGTGGGAAGTGACTAAGTCCATTTCGGAGCAGCTTTGGAGCAGCAAAATTCAGGATTCGGAGCAGTTTTGGAGCAGCAAATTCAGGATTTGGAGCAATTTTGGAGCAGCAAATTCTGGATTTGGAGCAATTTTGGAGCAGCAAAATGTGGGATTCGGAGCAGATATTTATAAATTGGAGCAGTGAAATTAACAAGAATATTTTCGTTAACCCTCAACCCTTTTCAAAATAAAACTGCACTGTCTTTTGCTATGAAACATCTCTTCATCAGCTTGATTTTTGTTTTTGGTGTTTTAGGCTTTTGACACCTTGTTTGAAAGAGCGGCTGTCATAAAATTTTTTGCACCCGTCTATTTAGGATGATTTTTACTTACTGAGGGCACTATTTGCTGCCTTGAACAGCAGCACTTCAAATGAGCTAACAAATTTTTTATAAGTTTTTAATTTTTTTATACTTGGAAAGAAATTGTTGCAAAATGGGAGAAAATTTCGGAAGTATCAACTCGATGTTTGGCGATTCAGCACTCATTATCTGGCGAGATTGGCGATCTGACACTCGTTATTTGGCGAGATTGGCGATTTAGCGCTCGTTATTCGGCAACATTGGCGATTTAACACTCGTTATTCGCCAAAGTTTCTAAACTAACATTTGTAATTCGGCGGACATGCGCTTTTTACTCCCGGAATGACAATTTTTTTCACAAAACATCGGGATTTAACACAATGACAATCGACTACAGTAATTTCTGCTGCTTCCAGTGACGACTTTTTTTCTAAACGGAAACACTCGAATTTGCACTTTAAAGCTGAAAGGCACTGCAAACCATCTTCAGTTCCACGATCATGGACAATATCGGGATTTCGCAATGGAAAGCCCGATCAGGGGCCGATAGTTTAAGTATAGTGGAATAAAACACGCTCTTTTCGTAAAGAAACGTTTCGTGGCTAGCAGGAACAAAAAAACTTTTGGCGTCCTTTCCGAAATTCCGGGCATACTGAAGCGAAATTCGCTATTTGGCTCAGAAAAATGCGAAAATACGCTATTGGAGCAGGATGGCGCAAGATATTAGTTTTGGCGCAGTGCGGCGCAATTGGCGCAGAGTTCTCACCCCTGCAAATTAAACTTTCCATGAAGCCTGCGGGCCACCTAAGTCATAACATAATATTCTGTTATTAGACAGGGTTCCCCAAATTTTAGTGAACACTTTCATTTACTCTGAATTTATTTTTCATTAAATTTGAATTTTCATTAATTTTCAAATAACTTCCTTCCATTAGCTCTCTTTAATCAATTATTTCTTTTATTAAATCTGACATTTGTCCCGATAATTCTAAAATTACTTCTTTCAAAAAATTCTTTATTTTTTTCCATGAATTATTGCTTTTTGAAATTACTCTTGACAGTTCTGAAATTTTTTCTGCCAGTAGTTCTACAATTAAGATATTTTTTAATATTTGTGTAATTATGCATACCATTCGGATGCTGAATTTAACCTCTCAAAATATGTAGCCTATATGAAATCATAGGCCTCAAAAACTATTTCGGAGCAGGATTCCCGACAGCCCTTTTTATGTATCAAATACACAACATTACTATGGAATCAGGAATGTATTTCACAGTTCTAAATATGGCAGTATAGATTTCAGTGGCCCGAACTCTAACATTTTTTTTTGGAATTTAGTCTTTTTTTTTTAATGTTAAAAATATGCATTTTCTAAAAATTGGTTAGTGGGTCACATTCGGCTAGCAAAACCATGAGTTGAAGACCCCTGGCATATTGTTTGGAATCGGAAGATTAGTTTGTAAAAACAAGCATAGAGACTAAAGGAACATTTTCCCATGCACATCCCAGAGTATAAATTTTAGTGCTCAAACACTGCCGGGTTAAGAGTCTGAAATTCACTAAATTAGGTCTAACTTTCTAAGCTTAAAAGAACTTTAATTCCCCCCCCCCCCCCAATATATATATATATATATATATATATATCAGGGTTTGGTTTTTGATGTAAAAAACCAGTTTTTAGTTTTTGACATGACAAGCGTCAAAAACAGGTTTAAACTGTCGAAAACCGTCAAAAATCTAAATGAATGCTTTTTGATAATGTTTTGAACAAAATAGGTACATAACATGATGAAAAACTTACTTTTTTATATATTACGTTTTATTTTTTAACATTAATTTATTACAATAATTAAAACAAAATATTAATTATAATTTGCAATTTTGAATTTTTCGACATAAGAGTCTAGAACATATAAAATATAATTTTGTGGTTCATTTTATCTAAGCTACTGATTACCCGTGTTCAATTTGCTAAGTGGGATAGAGCTGCTTATTCAAAATATGTATGATAGGGGCATCACAGAGTTAGGTTTTAGACTTCAGAAACTATAAATCAGTATTAAAACAGTAAAAAAATTATTGTCAATGTTGTCAAATAGTTTTTTTAACCCGATAGATGCGCTAAATAAAAAAAACACTTTTATGTAGACTGAAGGGTTTTACATTTGGAATTATAATTACTGAGAATCTATTTTGATATTTTAAATTTTCTGATCTGCCCCAAAATTATATTCCATGTAAGAATTCTCACACAGAATCTGTTAATACACTAATAAAACTAATTTATTTTCTATCTAAAAATTTCTTAGAGCTCGGGGTGTATAAATTTAGAGTTTTAAAGGGTATTTTCAACCAAAGCAGAGCCAGCTGGACTTGATACCCAAAGCATTTGCTTTGCACATTCAAAATTAAATACAGCTTCAATTGGAAAACCACTACATTATAAACGCTAGTAAATATACCATCAGAAGTAAGAATAACTAAGTTTGACTAAGGATAAATTACAGGAGTTTAAGCTTCATGTACAAGCTAGCGTTGCCAAATTAAATGACATTTTAGTTCTACAGTTTAGTATTTTGATCGCTAGATATATTTCAATGTTATGCACGATAGGAGTATCTCAGTGATTATCTAGATAATTTAATAACAACAGAAATCAAAACATTACATATATGATGTAATAAACTTTTTAAAAACTTATCTGTAGTAAAAAGAGTAGCAGATGGTTTATATCAAAGCACATATATAAGCAGTTAAAGAAATTTTGGAAGGTCAAGAATGATCTTGAATCAGCGAATGTCAAATCATTCCGTAGTTTTCCCTTCAGTATTTATGCTATGCTTTATTCAAATTGTATATTTTATAAGGAAAAAAAAACATATATTTTGTCCAGAATAATTCTGTAGAGAGTAGAAAATTTTACAATTATATTAAATATTTATTCTCATAGCTGCCAACTTTTGAAAATGAAAATTCGGGAGATTTTCGCGCAACCCATATTTTTTGCTCAAGCCACTCCCTAATAAATACAATAGGGATTTTTCCAAATAAAATAGGGATTTTCCAAACATAAAAGTTAAAGTGTAGGGAATAAAATCCCTACTCAAAAACTGAAGTCAAATTAAAATAGGGATTTTACACACATGGAAGTTAAACCCTTGGGAATAAAATTCCTACGCAAAAAACAAGTGAAATTGGAGGCCAAAACTTCAATGATGTAAAAATAAATATTGTGTTCAATCAGAAACGCTGTGAACAAACATTCTGCGCGAATGACCCCAAAATCATCGGAAGATGAAGGAAAACACCGTCAATTTTTTAAGAACACTGACTTTTTGTGACACTTGCTTGATGTTTATTTTTCATTTCACGAGTGATGATGGTAGTCTTTCCATGCCAGATGTTTATGTCCGTAACACAACTTGTACAAAAAGGAAAAGTCTGCCCTTTTCTGTAACGTTTGATGAAAGGAAATTCATTGGAATAAGTATCTTCAAAATTGATTAAATATGTTTTTGCTTATCAGTATTCATGCTTTGTTATATCGCACGTACGTAACTTCAACAAAAGAATTTTTGACCATATGTGCGTCACTATAATCTTCGATTATTATCCAGGACTATTGGCTGCTAAGCCATTTCCCTGCACGATAAGACAAACAACTTTCTTGTTACCATCAGAGGGTTTGTAAAACTTCCTTAAAAAGGGAATTTCCCCATTTACGACGTGCGACGTCATTTCGAAAGGGAAAAAAAAGGGCTTCATGCCCCACAAGAAATTCCTTAGGGACTGTTTTCATAAGCGGGGATTTTTTTTAATGAAGTAGGTAATTTTTAGGGACAATTAGGGATTTTTGTGATTTTCATAAAAATTCGGGAGATTTAAGAACTTTTCGGGAGGTCGGGCGATGAAGCTAAAATTCGGGAGACTTGGCAGCTATGTATTCTTTATATAACAGTCACTTTAAACATTACATGCAATTAACGTGTGCGTTTCCAATGGGAATTTTTATATTGAAAAGCAATATTTGAGGTTGCTGACAGTTTTTGACAAAGGTTTTAACGAAGGGTTTTTGATGTGACAGTTTAAACCCATGTGTCAAAAACCTGCCAACCCTGATATATATGTTACAGTAGATGTGATAAATCTGTTATTATGCATACTTGCCAATCATCTTTAGTAAGTTTGATAAATTTATCACTTTTTATTAGAGATTATGCACAATACCCAAGCGATGTTGGTAAATTTGATAAAAACCAAAAACATCACTTTTACTATAGCGATTACGCATAATAACCATGCGTCACTGGTAAATTTGACAAATACTTAAAATTTATTCCCTTTATCTGTGATTATACTGCTGAAATGGTAAATGGTAGGTGGTGACGGTAGCGTAGTTGCATCTGACTCCATATGAATGAGACGTAGTTGTAGATACATTATCTTTAATTATGATGCTATATAGAAGATATTATTTACATGGTACATATATTAAGAGAGAGAAAGACGACGTTGGTGCATCTCGTGTGAGAGCTGGAGCTGAACTGATGTTCTCACACACATGGCCCTTCGGACCCTCCGAAGGGGCATCCGGTCACGTGATCATCTCGTGTTTCAGTACAGAATGTACTGAGATTCTTTCACGTGACCAGAGCGTGCTTGTTAAGAGAGAGCCAATGTACAAAGTAAAGTAATAATAATAATACATATAAGAATATATATTGAGGCTCTACAGTACCCCCTCCCCAGTGTCAATGTTGGACACGATAAAAATCTGTGAACCGGACTCGACGTCCAGATCGTGTGGTCACTGGTGGTTTCGATTTCGTGGTCGAGTTCTCTGAAGTAGAGTCGTTAGTTTGCGTTTTCGCCACCAGCGGCGTTGTATCTTCCGAGAGGGAGAATGCTGGTTTTAAGCGGTCGATGGAAACCGAAACTGTTTTGCCATTGATGTCAAGTTTGAACACTTTTTCATTTTTGTTAATGACAAGAAAGGGACCATCATATGGTCTCTGGAGGGGTCGACGGACACTATCACGACGTAGTAATACGCGAGTAGCATTCATCAGTTCTGGATACACAAATGTAGCACGTTTTCCATGATGTTTTGTTGGCGTTGGACGGAGCTGCTGCATGTGGCCCCGTAACTTATTTACGTAGTCACAAGGGTCAATGTTGACATTCGTTGAGTCGAAAAATTGGCCGGGAAGACGCAAGGGTGCACCAAACACGAGTTCGGCTGGCGTACACTGCAGGTCGGCTTTTAGAGCGGCTCGGTAGCCCAGAAGTATAGTTGGTAATACTTCGGTCCAACGTTCGGTGTTATGGCATTTAATGGCCGTTTTTAGTGGTCGATGAAATTCCTCAATCAAACCATTCGCTTGAGGATGGAAAGCGGTAGTTCTAGCTCGTTCGGTGCCTAGAAGTTGTAGGAGAGAGCGGAAAAGGTGGGACTCAAATTGTCGACCTTGATCAGTTGTTATAACTGATGGAGCACCATAACGGGATACCCAACAGTTATAAAAGGCTTCCGCTACAGTTGGAGCTGTGATGTCTTTTATCGGTTGTGCTTCTGGCCAGCGGGAAAAACGATCGATCATGGTCAAACAGTAAGAATAACCATTTGATGGAGTTAATGGACCCACTATGTCCAGATGAATATGGTCAAATCTTGCAGATGGCATAGGAAATTCTTTCAAAGGAGATTTGACATGTCTGTGAATTTTACTTTTTTGACAAGCCATGCAAGTTTTTGCCCATTTTGTTATTTCCTTATTGATACCAGGCCAAACAAAGCGAGAACGGATTTGGTGGATCGTTCTTCTGATGCCTGGGTGCGCTAAGTTATGAACGTGATCAAACACCGTTTTCCTATACTGCACAGGAATGTAAGGACGCGCACTTCCAGTGGAGATATCACAAATTAAATCTATGTCAGATTTGGGAAGTTTAATTTTTTTCAATTGTAAGCCACAATTTGAATCACCCATCAATTTTGATAATTCATCATCTGTCGCTTGAGCTTCAGCGATTTCATTGTAATTAATTGGGCTTGGCATTGAAATAGCACATATGCGGGACATTATATCGGCTGCTATGTTTTCTGAGCCAGGAATATGACAAATATCACTCGTGAATTGGGAAATGAAATCCAAATGTCTGGTTTGGCGAGGCGAGCATTTGTCATGCTTCTGCCGAAAAGCATAGACCAAAGGTTTTTGATCTGTAAATAGAGTGAACTGACGTGCTTCGAGCATGTGTCGAAAATATTTGATAGAAGAATATGCAGCCAATAGTTCTCTGTCATATGCGCTATAGCGTGTTTCCGCTGGAGTGAGTCTACGAGAGAAAAATCCTAGCGGTTGCAAAGAATTGTCCACTACCTGGTGTAATGCACCACCAATTGAAAAATCAGATGCATCAACGTGAAGTGCAAGTTTTGCAGATGTGGAAGGATGAGCTAATAGAGTGACATTAGCTAGTTGCTCTTTGCATTGATTGAATGCTGCAAGTGCAGAATCGGTCCATTCAATTTTACGATTATCTTTTTTACGGCGGGAGCACCTTTAGAAAATCGTGTAAGAGTATTTGTGACTCAGCAGCATGTTTTATGAACCTTCTATAGAAATTTATGAGACCAAGAAATTTTCTCAACTCAGAAATTGTGTCAGGTCTCTTGAAATCTAATATTACTTGCACTTTGCTAGGTAATGGTTTAATGCCAAGAGGAGTGATTAAATGACCTAAAAATTCCAAATTATCTACACCTAATACACATTTAGAAATATTAAGTTTCAAGCCATACTTGTGCACACGCTCAAATATTTGCCTCAGGTGATTTTCGTGCTCTTCAACAGATGATGAATATACGAGGATATCATCTAAATATGCATAACAGAAAGATAAACCTCTTAACACCTCGTGCATGAAACGCATAAATGTTTGAGGCGCATTTACTAAACCAAAACAAAGCCTAGTATATTCGAACAGACCCCACGGTGTTGTCACCGCTGTTTTAGGAATATCAGGTTCAAAAATAGGGATCTGATGGTACGCTTTGAAAATATCTAATTTTGAAAAAATTGACTTACCATGAAGTGCATTACTGAAATCACTTAGGTATGGGATGGGATAGGAATCGAATTCTGTGACAGAATTTAATTTCCGATAATCTCCCACTGGTCGTATAGATGTTTCCGACTTCGGAACAATATGCAACGGTGAAGACCATGAACTTTTTGAAGGACGAATTATTCCTTGTTGTAACAAAAAATCGAATTCAGTCTTCACCTTCTCAAAGTGTTGAGGGTGAAGCCGTCTCGGTCGAGAACATATTGGAGGACCTTTAGTCACTATGTGGTGAACTGTGTCGTGTGATGCAGGTTCGCCTATTAAGCACGGATTTGTGATGTCTGGGAATTCAGAAAGAATTTTCTCGTACTGAGATGGGCCCACTGTGGAAATTGAGACATGAGCCATTTGATGCACTGATCCCAGGGAATGAAGTGATGTGCTAGAGCTTATGAGACGACGCTTTTTCAAATCTACCATGAGATTGAAATTGCGCAGAAAATCTGCTCCGATGATAGGGCACGAAACCTTGGCGACGACGAATGTCCATGGAAAATTTTGTCGCAAACCCAGATCTAGAACAATATTTTTGGTACCGTAGGCCGGTATTGACGTCTGGTTTGCTGCGTAGAGACGAAATGTAGAGCAGGGAGTTGTGGAAGCAGTCGCTGACGGCGGAACGACACTAATTTCACTGCCCGTGTCAACGAGATATTTTATTCCCGTTTTACGATCATGGATGAACAACCTGCTGGTCTCTGAGCTCATGTTCGCCATGCCAGCTATGACGGAGCTCCTTCGTTTTTTGGTGCGCTGAAGTTGCACGGTGTAGTACAGCGCCGAGCATTTTTACCGAAGCGATGATGGTAGTAGCACATTCCGGAGGAATTTTTCCTGTTTCTGGAACTGGAACGCCTGTTGAAGAAGTTGTTTCGTCCGCGATGTGGTGAACGTCCACGTTGTTGAGAGGAAAGTTCATCCAGTTTTTTGGTGAGCATTGCGATTTGTGCACGCAAGTCATCTTGATCCGGCGGTGGAGAAACAGCACAAACGGATGCATTTTGGCTTATTTCCGCGATTTTGTCAGCCAGTTCCGCGAGTTTATCCAGTCCATCACTCGATATTGAGAGGACAGTTTGGATTTGAGTGGGAAGACGTTGCAGCCACAATGTCTTTAAGAAATCATCGGTTAGTTGAGATCCCGAGAGTTGGCGCATTTTTCGTAGCAGCTGTGATGGTTTATCATCTCCGAGTTGAATTTCTGTGAGCAACTTCTTGATTTTGGCAGATTCAGTTTCGGCAAACTCCTGTATCAGCCGGTCCGAAAGAGCCTGGAATTTCCCGGTCTCAGGAGGATTGACGACAATATCGGCAACCGCATGTAATGTTTCTGAGTCGATATTAGCGACGAGAGCGGCGAATTTGGTATCATCACTTGTAATGCGGCTGAGGAGGAAAGCTTGCTCGCATTGCTTCACCCAGAGAGAAACGTTTGTCTTCCAAAATGGGGGAAGGCGGAGAGTGACACTGGAAACTTGGGGAACGGTATTGTCCCCTTCTGCTGCGATCATCCTGTTGCTTGAGAGAGAAGAGAGCCAAGAGGTCAAGCGGAAGTGACCTTTCGAGGGAGGATGCTCCGTGGTCCACTGTTGCTGGGAGAAAAATCCACTGCTGCTGCTCTCACCGTAATGGCGTCTTTTGAAGAATATTCAGAAGGCATCATTATTTGTGTTCAAACGTCTGCGGTCACCAATGCTGAAATGGTAAATGGTAGGTGGTGACGGTAGCGTAGTTGCATCTGACTCCATATGAATGAGACGTAGTTGTAGATACATTATCTTTAATTATGATGCTATATAGAAGACATTATTTACATGGTACATATATTAAGAGAGAGAAAGACGACGTTGGTGCATCTCGTGTGAGAGCTGGAGCTGAACTGATGTTCTCACACACATGGCCCTTCGGACCCTCCGAAGGGGCATCCGGTCACGTGATCATCTCGTGTTTCAGTACAGAATGTACTGAGATTCTTTCACGTGACCAGAGCGTGCTTGTTAAGAGAGAGCCAATGTACAAAGTAAAGTAATAATAATAATACATATAAGAATATATATTGAGGCTCTACAATACATACTCCCCTAGATAAAAGTGATTTAGATAAATTTATCAAACTTACCAAAATGCTCAACAATTATGCATAATCAGATTTATCACATATATTTTCTGTAAATTGAAATAATGGGAATTTCCAGAAACACTTCAAGTTATCAAAGTTTGGCTGTATCAAACACATAAAACAATTTCTCAGTCCCAACTTAGGCTCTCTGCACACCTCCCAGGCAATTGGCAGACACTCCAGAAACAAAATAATCTAACAAATTAAAGTAAGAGGCTACAGGGCTCCGTCATTAAAATAGTCTTATTTAAGGAGTGGGTCTTACTACTCTACAAGTGTAAAAAAAAAAGGCTGAGAACCGCTGCTTTATCACAAGTGAATAATGAAAAATATAAATTCCGCAACTTACTCAACAAACTTTGCTCCATACTATCTTGCCCTGCAAAAGAATTTGATTCCGCTTAAAGAAGCTCCACAATGAAAAACACGAGAAAAAAATTTCAAAACACAAAAGTACTCATTCGTTATCTATCCCACACTCACTTGGCTGGACGAATACTTACCAAACTTACTCTGATGTTTTTCAGGGAACATGATGAGAGACCCAGTAATGTCCCGTCGCCGGAAGAAACACATGACCTTAGCTTCCACGTTGCCATTGGGAGTCTGTTAGGATGAAAAAACTAACATGTGATAACACACAATAATTATATGCACGTATACATTGGTTATTTACCTGTTCAGATTCTCCCCCCCCCCCCCTGCAACAGAGGCTTTGCTTCAAACCACTCACTTCATCTGGTATTTTGTAACTGCCAAACTCGGAGAATGAGAATTAGGGAGATTTTTGCACGGATCCAAATTCCATGCGAAAAGAAATATAAAAGGGATTTTTAGAAAATAATGTAGGGATTTTTCTCTTTTACAATAATGTGATGCCATGCCAGCCATAACCAATTAGTGCCAAGCCCCAAAAAAATCATCGCCTACCAGTAAGTTAAATTACCTTACCGTCATTATACTACAATCTAATAAAATGATACCAACAGAAAAAATTGTCATCGGGCCCAAAACGGGATGATTTGATGCAATGGTGAGAAGTAACATCATGCTTGTGATTTCATTTTGGGGATTAAAAATGAAAGACTTTTTTCTGGGAAAATTCTTTGGGAACAGTTTTCTCTCAAAAGTAAGGATTTTTTATGACTTAAAATTTGGGAGAGAAAATAAATTTTCGTGAGTCCGGGAGATGGAGTAGAAATCCAGGAGACTCGGCAGCTATGGCATTTAAAAAAATTTATTCATTTCTAGTGAAAAGAAATGATCTGACAAAAAGGTACTCTGAATTTTCGCTGCCAGTGAAATGCTAGAGAGAATTACAGATGAGTAGGGCCCCCCCCCCGATACTTCTAACCATATCTACCCTTCTACAAAAGATCAATTTCTAAGAATCTGAAAATACCAAAATGTGTCCTGAGTGTATGTGCGCCCCCTATGGTATTTATATATTCATAGTTGTGCTTGTTTTGTGTTAGTGCTCTGAAACCACAATCTGTGTTCCATATTTGGAAGTGAAGATGGCAGATGACTGAATTTTCATGTGATGTAAGAGATGATAACATTAGTTAAAGGTCTGTGCTCTCTGAGAGAGACCAGCTTTCATTCGAAGCCTAAAAGTTGGAAAACCATAGTAAACTGACTTCAGCTTACCACCACTGTGCTACCAACAGGGTTGGAACCTGCATCATCATTGATACTGCAATCAGTCAGATTCTTCTGATTGTTACTGAATATCAAACAGTTGATGTCCCGTTAGCAGCATTTTTATAACCATTCAACAGGCTTAAAAGCATAAACACATGTACTGGGATCATTGGTTGATTAGAAGCCCCAAAGCAGAATGTTTAGCACTGTTCTGCGACTAGCCCTTGGCTGACTGGAAATGTTCTGCGGTAAAAAACCCCATATATGTAAGTGTTTTTTGCACTTTTTCTTAAAATTCTTCTGAATTGTTCTGCGACGTACGTCGCAGATTTTGGCACATTCTGCTTTGGGGATTAGAAGTTGGGAGGTCGACGTGGATTTCATGCTAAAAAACAAACCTTCGAATTCAGTATCAAGTTACACCACCTTTTGATGATACCAACCACTGGTGTTGAGTAAAATGAACTGATACCAATGGTTGCCTTTTGGTCTCGAGAACTTCTCTTCCAATTAACAATGACAGCGAAAACATTTAAAACACAATTATTTTGATGTTTTCCTAGTGATATTACCAACTATTTTAATGCTAAAATAATGAGGAAAACCCCTTGTCAGTAAAATTCAATAAAGACATCTTCAAGTAATTATTTATTCATTCATTATTGGTTGGCCGAGGCCTATACAAGGGAATGCGGAGGTGAAGTTAGACAGAGACGATTGATGTTGCAAAGAAAATCGGAAACTGTTATACAATCAATGTTTGATTTAACATTATAAAGGAGCATTTCAAATGCAAGTCTCGAATATTGGTAAATGATTGAAGGATAAAAGAGCCAAAAACGTAAGTGCCAAAAAACAAAAATTTTGAGAAATTGTGAATAACTGTTTTGGTAGCCCGTAGAGATATTTGCACTCGCAGCCTCTTTACGCACTCTTTTAAACTACTTAGCGGACTACTGGTCACTTTTCCCGTTGATGATATCAAAAAGCATTGCTCATTTGACACTCTAACACCGAACATTGTGTTCAATTTTTTTGGAACTTACAGCGTTTATCACTTTTATACTTCAATTTATGTTAAATTACCAAGACCTCTTCATACAGTCATGTGTGCACACCATAGAAACCAATGAAACTCAACCCAATGTAATCTCTATATATAAAATTGATTTTCTATCTGAGTCTTCTCTATACAAATCTACAATTTTAGATTGATCAGCGTCAAATTTTACATATATATACCAAATGGAGCCCGAATTGAACGATAGCCTATTTTAAAATTTCGTCAGACCAGGGCAAATGCCCGAAGTGGGCAAAAACCTGTTGGCAAAAATAGTTTTTGGACCTCAACAATCACTTTCAGAACATTTACTTTGGTTGCCGTTGTTCCCTAGCAATACGTTTCTGCCATGCCCTTTACAATGGCTTGTCACTTCTCTAATCCTCTTGGTATAATAGTTTATGCCTTTATAATGGTTTACTACTTTTTTAATCCTCCCAATTAACGAAGCTTTTTGAATAGACGTCAGAATCATCATCAGCATAACTTTGAGGATCAGGCAAAGGATGATCCCCATAAAAATCAGTGTTAAAATTGATGATTCTACTTTAGAAATGAGAAAATTTAGTGGAATTTTCACCACATCAATTTTAAAAATCTTACTGAATTCTATATTTTTGAAATATTGAGTTTGCTTAGAGATATACGAAGCCCAGAAAATTAAATATGAAGTAATAAGTCGGACCTACTTTTGAGTTGGATATTCATGCAATAACATTGATTTCAACTTTTTATTCACATCTTCTCAAGCATGAAAATTAATGTCTCCGTAATATCTTTCAATATTCAACTGCATAAATTCATATAGTTTAGGTTGTTTTAAAATTAATCATGGGCCCGTAAAGTACATCGAAGAAATTTCATAGCTTCAATTAAACATTTTGTGAAACCTGTTTCTGCTTTAAAAAAGGCAGAAACAGGCAGATGGATAGCTAACTTGGGGAATATTCAAAATACCTAGTGCCCCTTAAAAAAGAGAAAAAATACAGGGTGTTTCAAAAAGAATCACTCAATTCGAAATGTGTATATTACGTTCAATATTACAAAAAATATTGAACATAGATACTCAAGATTAATTATATATTACATGGATAATCAAAGTTTTTCTTAAAAACCAAATTAAAGGTGCTCAATATGTCCACCTTTGGATGCACAACATGTCTATATATGGTAGTCAAATTCATCCCAAACTTTTACAAGCATGTTTGTTATGTATGTGCATCTTCAGTTTGACTAATGTAGCTGGAAGGTGAAGCACATAAATGTAGTCTTTTATAAACTTTCACAGGAAGAAATCGCATACTGTGAGGTGTGTCAATCTTGGATTGATACACCAATCCTGGTGATCTTGGAGGCCAGTGATGTTTAACTGAATCACCAAGTCCCGTAGAGCCGATCCATCATATAGGAATGCGATTGTTGAACGTCCAAGCTTCAGTGTAGTGGTGCCCCATCCTGCTGGAAAATGAACTCATCCAAATCGGTTTCCAACAGTGGGAAAAACCAATCTTGACTAACACTGAAGTGGTGGCTGAAGGAAGAGCGTTTGTGCTACCTGTTGGCAACTGTGTGAAACTCTGATTTCCCTCTTTCTACCCTATACATTATTCGATCAGAACAGATTAAAAGCTGAATAGTTATACTTTTTTTTAATCTGATGATTCTTTTTGAAACACCCTGTAAATTCATTTCTATGTTTCTTTAAATCTAGATTTGTTTCTTTCATGAGTTGCGTAGGAAGGCGCCATATTGGTTAACTTAGACACGGTTTGTATGTCCCTCAAAGAAAGAGGGAGATATCACGTGATCCAAAAATCCTCATTGAAGAAAATCCGGACAGCGCTGGGTATTATAGCTAGTCTATACATATAAAATTGATTTTCTGTGTGTGCGCGCGTGCCTGTTCTATATACAAATCTACAATTTTAGATCAATTGTCGCCAAATTTCGTATATATACCAAAACAGGGCCTGGATTGAACGACAGGCTACTTTAAAAGGTCATCAGAGCAGGGCAAATGCCCGAAATGGAAGAAAACTGCCGGGCAACGATGGTTCCTGGGCCTCAACAATCACTTTTGGAATGTTTCCTTTGGTTACCGTGGTTCCTTAGCAATGCATTACAGACAAAGCAATATGCCTTTACAATGGTTTGTCACTTCTTTAATGCTGCCAGTATTATGTACAATAGTTTATTCCTTTATAATGGTTCGTCACTTTTTGAATCTTTCCAGCAATTGAAGAAAATCTTTGCAGTGTCGGGTATTATATAGCTAATGTTATAATATTGTTATCCAAATCTCTCTCACCTAAACAAAAAACCATAAACATATACACATACCTTTACAAGTTCTTCAATTCTTCTTATTTGATATGGCTGTGATGATGATGATTCAAAATATACGTAATCTAGAAAAAAATACAAGAATTGTATCAAACAGTATGGAATGTACATCTAAGAATTTCAATCAGTACAGAAATCGTTAACAAAATCCAAAAACTTTTCAAAATCGAGGTATCTACATGTGTATGCCTCAAAAGTATTGGCAAACTCCCTTCAAGTTGAAGACTTGGAGGGATTAATCCTTCAGCCTTTACTTAATCCTTGAGTTTGGACGCAAATTTTCTCTTCCCCAGACTTCTCCGAACTAGCATCTTCGCCGTGCCAACTAACACCGCGTATGCCAGCGTGCCTCTTGAATTTTTTCAACTAGCCTCTGCTGGCCTTAAAGTACATTAGCACACATCCCAGGCATTTTTTTAAATGAGATCCGCATACAACAGTCTGGCCATTTTATATACAATGGCCTCTGAAATAGAATTGCCATCTGTTTTTGATTGGTCCAAATTAATGACTGTTCAACATTTCCAATGATCTGTTTCATTAGCACATTCATGCCTTTTGCTAAATTCAGGGGTGGGAAGTGACAGAGTCCATTTCGGAGCAGCTTTAGAGCAGCAAATTTCAGGATTCTGAGCAGTTTTGGAGCAGCAAATTGAGGATTTGGAGCAGTTTTGGAGCAACAAAATATAGGATTCGGAGCAGATATGTATAAATTGGAACAGCAAAATTAACAATATTTTCGTAAACCCTCACCCCTTTTCAAAATAAAACAACTGCACTGTCTTTTGTTATCAAACATCTTTTCATTAGCTTGTTTTTTGTTTTTGGTGTTTCAGGCTTTTGACACCTTGTTTGAAAGAGTGGCTGTCATAAAATTTTTCAAACTAGTCTATTTAAGATGATTTTTTCTTACTGAGGGCACTATTTGCTAGCTGGAACAGACCACCTTCAAATGGGCTAAACATTTTCTAGTCTTTATAGATATTATAAATTTTCTATATCAACTTTTCAATTTGTTTATACTCAGAAAGAAGTTGTAAAATGGGAGAGAATTTCGGAAGAATCAACACGATGGTTGGCGATTCAGCACTCATTATTTGGCAAGATTGGCAATCTGACACTCGTTATTTGGCGATTTCACACTTATCATTCGACAACATTGGCGATTTAACGCTCGTTATTCAGCAAAGTTTCTAAATTACCAATCATAATTTGGCGGACATGCTCTTTTCACTCCCGGAATATATTTTTTTTTCACGAAACATCGGGATTTGATGCAATGACGATCGACTACAGTAATTTCTGCTGCTTCCAGTGGAGACTTTTTTTTTTAAAACGGAAACTGACTCGCATTTGCGCTTTAAAGCTGAAAGACCATTGCGAACCATCCTCAGTTGCACAATCACGTGTATTATTGGGGTTTCGCGATGGAAAGCCCAATGAAGGGCCGATAGTTTAAATACAGTGATAGTTGAAGTACAGTGGAATAAAACACGCTCTTTTCGGAAAGAATCGTTTCGCGGCAAGCAGAAACAAAATTTTTTTGATGTCCTTTCTGAAATTCCGAGCATACTGAGGTAAAATTTGTTATTTGACGCAGAAAATTACGAAAATACCCTATTGGAGCAGAATGGCGCAAGATGTTAATTTTGGCGCAGTGCAGCGCAATTGGAGCAGAGTTCCCACCCCTGTAAATTAGCCTCCTTTATTGCTTCCTTTTTTCACCATGATAAAACTTTCATGAATGGGGACTTCCCGTATGTGCAGCCGATTTCAGCTATCTTAATGCTACTCTCGAATTTTTCAATGATTTCCTTCTTCGAACTCGATGCTCAAAAATGAAAAACAATGCCACACTGAATAGAATGAAAATTAACAACAAGGTCATATGGGCATGGTGATGAAATCCAAGACAAATTGTGGAAAAAAATTGACGATAACCAAATTTTACTGTTAATGTGTCTTTTTCAACTTTTCTGTGTGAGGGACTTTATATCCTTTTCCCATTAAAAGTCACGAAATCAGAAAAGTTTGCAAAATTAGTCTATGAAAAGGCACAATCACATACAAACCATCTTCTCCCGAATTTCTAACACATCTTCTGGACTCCCGAAAAATTCTTATGTCTCAAATTTCACCCCGTGATTGTAAAATATCCCTACATTTAGGAAACAGTTATACCCAAAGAATTTACCCAAAAAAAGACTCGCTTTTGTTTTTGATCCGCAAAATGACATCACAAGTGCTGTAAATTGTCACCATTATGCCAAATCATGAAAAACTATTTCATTACTTCATTTTTGCAAAGAAAACAAAATTTGCCAATCAGCTAGCATAAATTTGGCCATTCAATATCCAAAATTGCCCTGATAGCATGTATCTGCTTTATCCATACGTTCAATTGAGTTTATGTCCCGTTTCAAACCCAATGGAAATTTTTTGGTTGGTGAGATTTGATTTTTGAGAATAAGTAATTTAACCCAAGGAATTCAACCTACTGGTTGTCCATGATTGGTAATGGCTTTCATATCACGTTTTGAGTAACGTCTCGGAAATTTTAGTCATTGAATTTAAGATCTTTTTGTTTAACTCAACTGTATCCCTTGTAGCTCTCAGAGACCGTCCATCCCTTTTGGGAAAGAGGACGGTCAGCGGTCATGTCTGTCTGTCTGTCTGTCTGTATCCCTTGCAAAATACGTGATTTACTGCCACTACTATTGCTGTAATTACAATATGTAATGAATAATTACACCATTTAAAATTAATTCTGGTAGCAATACTGAGCCTGTATCAATCGGTATTGTCTGTTTTCACAACTTGTAATCAGAAGCTAATTCTACATCAGCAATACTAGGAATTGCCACCAGTCTGTAACACACGAATCACGAAATATCTCCCATAAATGCAATAGAATAGTTTTTGAAGTGAACTCTGATAACGAGACAGATTCCTGAAAATTAGAGCGAGACATTGTGTGCCGATCACGGGTACTTTTATTTACAGGCAAATGAAAATGGAAATTTGATACGTAATGCAAGCAAAATTGTTTCTAATCACCATTTCAATTGATATCATTACCCATTATGCGCCATGTTTTGCCAGCAAAAGGTACATAAGCGAATGCTGAAACTTAATCTGCCTGTTTGTTTTGGTTAATAGAAGTTTCTGCTGCCTATGGCAAAGGAGTAGTGGGTAAATCGTCACCGACAAGTGAGCTGCTAATGATTACAAGCATTTTTAAGATGAAGGGTGGAGGCTGTCAGTAATTCATCTATAGCAGATGCAGGAAGGGGGGGGGGGGCTTTTTGATCACCACCTTTTGTTTCACCTAACTTTTTTTTCCACCAAAAAATTGTATTATTGGCATAAGCGGTCCATCAAACCCCCCCCCCCCACACTTTGCTCAAAGAGCCTATTATCGTTATATCGATGGGATAAGGGAACGGAACCGTTTGTAAATTATCACCAAGAAAAACGATCAACAGGTAAATTAATTGTCCTTTGTCCCACTGTACGGATTACTTTTTCTCACCAAACTATCCATGGTGTCAACAAATTCTTGATGTTGCTAAAAAAGCGATATCGATTCCTTGACGATTTGCTGGTATTCCACACGGTGATGTTTTTTTTCTTTCATTTCTGCCATTATTGTTTTGCCTTATGTCTGTTTTTATGTTTGTTTTTTCCCCATTGCTATGGTTGAGCATTTTTTTCCGCCATCAGCTGCAGCTTGCTGGGCTGAAACTCATTGTGGATTTTTACATGCAGCAGGATCTAATAGCATTATACGATTACCCAACCTGCAATGCTCAAATAAAGTTACTTTTCCTCCATAATGATATGAGCGATGACTTTTCCTGGTGCTGTCAAAAAATGGTGTACGTTACGTATACACATCTGTGGGTAGAAAAAAAACGAGCCACGACTGGATTATCAATGAACCAAATGTCTCCAAACACTGTGATGAATTAGATGAGCTTCTGTCAAAAAGACGGTGTGGAAAAATGATTGTGACCAACAATATAAAAAATCTAAGGTCCAGGCATGGCTCAATGACCATGATTTCTTACCTCTTCTACCGAGGGTATTGATCGTCACACAGTCTCCCACAGTGCAAGATCTTGTTCTTTTAGATACAACAGGAGGTCGCTTCAAAACAGGTAAATGGTTATCGTTGTCAAGCGCCAAGGAACAAGAAGTTTGGCAATAGAAAAAGTTGACAGAACATTGTAATCCATACATCAGAAATTCAGTACAAATTGTAATGCTCATCATCAGCAGAGATTGGCTTGGCATGTTAAGTACTGAAGCACAATGTCAGCACATATATATGGAAATATACGAGACCAGTCAGCTGTATAATTGACCCTGGGTGAGCGGCATCGCCCATTGTGACACCCCTCCCCATCTCTACCCAAGGTAGTGATAGAGGGCATCAGTTACCATAACATCAAGAACCACTGACCAACAAAATTATTTCCGCTCTTCCCCAAAGGATTTCGAGGGTATCCAAATGACACTTTTTCGCATTTTGATGCAAATTATTTATGTAAAAAAAATAAGCTCATTAGTATAGTTCAACAAAGAAATTGTTGTTAAATAATTCCAGTAACAATATTGGAAGGCATTCCTAATGTTAATTTGGAATATTCATAAATAATTTGTGTTCAATTATCACAATCTCTCTCATACACTCACTTATTACATGAGTGTATAAACCCCCATAGAAATCAATGAAACTGGACCCGATATAACGTTATAACTTGAATTCAAACCTCCCTCAAACCAAAATGGGAAAAAGCGTAAACACAAACACGTGCATTTGTTCACTGTTAAACACGAAATGTTAGCTGATAATATCATATTTAAATGGTTGTTATAAATGATCCACAATATACATCAATGGATAATATTTATATGCCATATATACCTCCAACCCTGTACATGTTGGCCGTCATCGTCGTTCGGATACGACCACGGATGAATGTTTCAACATCTACGGATGATGTGCCCTACGTCTGACTTCTTTGGATGAAGCCCAATCCTAGAAAGCGTCCCAAGTACACGAAAAACGCTCAGTGGACGCCATTTTGCCAGTTTCACCGTGCAGCGGCGCCGATGTCGTTGCCAAAACTCATTTACAAAATGATGAAAGCCGATACCTACACCTATAAAAAATAATATATTGAATTTTTTAAAAATATCAAAATAAACCAACAGACTCATTTAAATATGGAAATTAAGTGTAATTTTCACATAAAACTATATTCATATGCTGTTTTAACATTGAACTTCTCTCACAAAAGCCACAATAATTTCAGTGACTATATTTTATCGAAACGGGAAGTCGCAGATATCACAATACGACACTTGAGGCCCCATGCGGACCATGCCCCCCCCCCACAAGGGTGGGGCTGACCAACACCCCCATAGATAAGATTATCTTATCTATAGGGGGTGTTGGCTTCAGCCATTGGTGGAGATACGAGGGCGCATTCCCCCCCCCCCCACCCACCGAGAATACAATTATACCCCGAACACAAATATCATTTGCCCCAAGTCATTCTGTGCAACAAGATGATGTTCACGGCCGCAACTTGGGGGGGGGGATGGGGGAGGAGCAGGAGGTTCTGGTATACCGGGCGCCAAACCAGAAGGGGTGCCGAATTCACCCTTTAACTGCTTCCTCTACATGCAAGGGGTACCAAAATTCCGGCTTGCCCTGGGTGACAAGTTATCTAGTTGCGGCCTTAATGATATTTTTAATCCGAACATAATAATAATATTCCAAAAATCGTCAATGAATAAGGCAAATACCAGGGAAATACTAAAAAAAATTTCTTATGCATTTCGACACGCTATGCGTGTCGTCTTCAGAGGATAAGAATATCACGCTGACCGAGTTTCCAACTTGACAGATTTCCAAATCTTCAATCTCGGTTGCAAAGCGGAAAGAAAAACTATACGTTTGTCCAAGTCAAACGTCGTGGCAAGAATGAAGCGAAACGCCTGCGTGTAAGTAAACTCGGTCAGCGTGATATTCTTATCCTCTGAAGACGACACCCATAGCGAGTCGAAATGCATAAGAAGTTTTTTAGTATTTCCTGGTGGTTGCCTTTTATTTGTTGCCTTATTAAAAATATACTTCCTCAATAAATGCATTTTATATTTTGGCGGACCTGGGGGTGGGGGTGACAAGTTAAAACTCCGCACCGGGTGCCACCAGACCTTGCCACGCCACTGGTTGTATCCACATGAAATTGTGCCGCTGTGCCACGTCTTTCATGTGCATATTCGTGATTTAAAATTATGGTAAAGTGATAAAATTTATGAAATTTTATTGCTATGATGCCGGATCTTTTTGTTTTGTTTGTGATTCCCTGAAAAGAAAGTCGCGCGCTTTGAAACTTGAAATCAATCCGCAATGTTGTCGTTGTCTAAACTTTATTTTTCGGTCGGATTTGCAACATTTAGTCGGTTTCATGGGCGGAGATACGGGGGGGGGGGGATTTATATATGAATTGACATCATCATCATCGCGCACCCCTAGTAATAATGACCTTTCCCTCCCTCAGACTTCCAAGTCTATCTCCGCCTATGGTCGGTTTGGATTTGATCTCGATCGGATTTACTCGGGGAATGACAATCACACTGTCCGGATAATGACTCAAGCCTTTTCAACTAATTTTTCATAGTTTTAAACAAATATACTTTGAAATTTCTTTCGTCTTCAAGGAATATAAAACATCCTATAACGATCCGACAAACGATAAACATGTTAGGGTAAATCGAGAAGCTCTATCCATACTTAGAATAAGGCAACCATAAGTATTCTTTATGGGCATTGTATAATATTTTATCATGTGTATATATTGATTATAATTTTTGTGATTGTGTTTTTAATTGGGTTGCTTTATTTTTGAAATATATGACATCCATATTTGTTATGGGCATCTTTTTCTCAGCCACCTCGTTGGGCATTTTGCCTGTTGTGGCGTTGTATTTGTACCTTTCATAGATTCATTATAATGTATATGTATATGCTAAAATATTCACTTCATTTCTTATCCTAGTGAAATAAAAAACCCCCAGATCTCAACGCTTTTTTCCTTCTGAGGCTTTCACAGTACGTGCACTAAAATTTGTTGCATTTTTTCTACTATATGAAATTAAGCGGTGTCTTGAAGTCGGATTCGCAAAAATGACTTCAAAAATATTTCTTTCGATAAAGCAAATACTAAAAATTTCGTGTCAATTGGTTAATTTGTTCTTTCATAATTAAAAAAAGAAATACTGAATTATAGAGTCTAACTAGAGTCTATAAACTAGAAAAACACTTCGAACGCGATTTTCTGAGATTGTAGTTTTTCATCTCATCCGTAAGATGTAAAGAAAAATTCAGAATTTTAACAGAAAAGTTTAGTGGATATGTGTTAGTAGTGTCCCGGATAGTTTCCCACAAGTCCTTGAAATAAGCAGAGAGAGAGAGGAACCAATTTGCAGGACATTACAGCTTTTAACAGAAAACAGCTATTTACAGGAGCGAACTACGTATACGAATCTCGCATTCAGGATAAAGCAACACAATTCTTGACTGTTTTTATAAATACAACGAAAATTCTAGAATCCTCTAATTCCGGTTTTGTGGCACCACCGTCTGGAGACCTTCTAGATAAATCCAGAAGCTTCGAGCATATCCGGTTTAGCAACAGGAGATTCCTGACATTTCCGGTTTGGCAATAGGAGATTATTGTCTCGATCATTGATCGTTTTTGTCGCACCACGGTCATTTTCTGCACACGAGGGCTAATTAGACCGGGACCTACAATTTATTGCCGATTCCGAACGGCAGGCTTGTTTTTTATACTCATCGAGAGGTTGGTGCTCTAACCTCTCGATGGGGGACTCCCTGCGATTTCTTCCTCTAATTATCAAAGAACCAATTATGAAAGGAATAGTTTTTCAGAATCAATGAAAATTTCTGAATTAATTGAAAGAAATAATTTCAGCATTGATAAAAACTCAGAATAGATAAAATAAACAATTTCAGAATTGATGCAAGAAATACTTTCATAGAACCAATAATAATTTTTATTTAATGAAGAAATAATTTCAGAAACTTTTTCGAACTAAAGATTTAAAATTGATGATAGAAATAATTAACAATTATTATTAACCAAATAGGATGCGATTCACCCATAAAACTGTAAATAAACACAAAAATCAGTGAAAATACAAAATTTATGAAAAAACTAGTTCCGGAATCGATGAAAATTCAAATTTCCAGAATTAATGAAAGAAATTATGTGATATTTAATGAAAATTCAGAGAGAGAGAGAGAGAGAGATAAAGAAGAGTGAGAGAGAAGAGAGAGAAGGAGAATTAATGAAAGGAAGAGTTTGAGAATCAATGAAAACAATGAAAATTCTGAATTAAGTGAAGGAAATAATTTCAGCTTTAATGAAAATTAAGAATCGTTTTCTGATTAACCCTTATCGGCAGAACTGAGATAATTGAAAAATTTTAGCATTTTCAGCTTTTGGATCGTCACGTCAGCGCAGTGTGTAGTGTCCTTTATCTTGTTCGTCAGTTTAATCTGTATCTGCAACGTCGAGATCAAAACTCAGTGTATGGTCCAATGATTTCCCCACATAGTAGATTATCTTCGTGGATTCTTTCTTGGGGCGCCATTTTCTTTTCTTTGGAGACGTGCCTCGACATTTCTGTGGTGTGGTTGACGTCTCGCGACCATCCTTATCCTCTTCCGTCTTTGATTCGGACATTATTTTATCCTTTGCTGTATTTCTCACAAACTTTCCAACTGGCAAGGGTTTTTTAGCGCTTTCGAAACCGCTCGACGAGACCTTTTTCTCCTGGATGTCATTGCCTGTCATCTCCGCGGATGAGCAGATATCTACATCCGATCTACACTGAGCAACTTCGACCGTCGTCCCAGCGTCGACAAGCGCACTCACGGTGCGAAATCGTAGTTTCACAGACCCGTCTTTCTTCGGGACGAAAGTTCTGATGGTGGCACCGATGACCTGGCCGTCGTTTTCCTTGAGCCACGAAATGTCACCTTCGGTCAATTCAAAACTGTACGAAGGTCTGACCTTCGATTCAGCAGCAGCAGCAGCGTTCGCTTGAAGACTTTCATCAGGGTATTGTTCACATCCAGATGGACCGTCTCCAGAGGAACCGCCCTCGTCTTCATGTCCGTCGGTGGATGTTGTATCCGGCTCGGCCTCACAAGGCATCGTGAAGGGGAAATCTTGGCTGCCTCTTATCAGGGACCTCAGAAATTCTTCTCTCTCAGCATCTTCGACCTGGCGATCCATTTCCACTTTTTGGCCGAATAAGTTCTGGAATCGAATAAATTTGTCTCAATTCAATGCAATACGATTTACAAATGCGTGAGATTTTTGTCTTGATTTATTTTCAAGGGATATTAACACGTGATTGATGGTGAAAATTTCTATATCTCAGGGTCTCCCTCTGAAAACGTGAGGCTTCCCTGGTGCAAGAATTTCCCGATAATTTTCATAACTATTCACTAATAAGTGGGGGGATACGTAAATTTCGTATATACGAAATAATCGCGATAAATGTGAAATTTACGAAATAAATGCGATAAATGCGAAATTTGCCAATTTTGACGTACAAATGCTAAAATTAGTTTTTTTGACTATCATTTAGCGAAATCTAGGTAATTTACACTTTTTGAAATGGGAAAATCGTAATTTTGCTCAGTACTTGTGAGCGTGCTTGAAAGGGAAACCACAAGCTTCACTTGTTTCCCCTCTGACATTGTGTTAGATGTTAATAGTCTTCGAGAAGTGTATGTAATAATCGACGTGTATGCAGGGCCGTCTTAAGAGCATCTTGGGCCAAGTGATTTTTCTGAGGCCCTACCATGCAAATTCTCAAAAATTTCCCCCATATATTTTTTTTGTGAGGCCCCTCTTATCTTGAGGCCCCCGGACCGTGCCTTAAGACGGCACTGAGTGTATGTTATAAGCTAGGTGTTGAAATTAGCTTAGGGGCCGTTAAAGTATTACATCAGCAAATTTTCAGCCATTTTTGACCCCCCGCCCTCTTGTCAACAAAATTTCGCAAGCTCTGCCGCCCGCCCCCCCCACCTCCTAATGCATATTGGTGGAATCAGAAACGTAAATGGGGTGGGGGGCTCGCCTCCTCCCTCCCAGACGATCACAAATCTATTTTTTTTTATGCAAAAACTATTTTTGATAAAAATTAAAATTTTGAAAGAAAATACCTTCATATGTGTTATTGCAATCAATTTCTGTTAATTTCAATGCTATTTGAAGGCCAAGAACTCAAAATTTCTCTTTAAGAAATTCATTGCGATCCACAATCTAAGCCATATATGATAAATCCTTGGTCTCTGGACCAAATGTGGCCCTGGGGCTATCTGATGTGGCCTGCCCCCCTCAAACCTAATTTTATAAAAATAAACTAAGCAACACATTTACAGATCGCTTATGTGGCACAATACAGATCATTTAAGTGACCTGTGGAACATTTTCAGATCACAAAAATAGGTGCCCATGGTAAATTCACAGATCGCTTAAGTGACCTCGTAACACAGTTCCAGAACAATTAGGGCCGTATTCACCGACATGGTTTAAACTATAGTCACAATTTTTGGATAAGAGATCAACATAGATTGGTAAAACCCCTGAATTTAACCAATCCGTGTAAGAAATGACACAGATATGAGTCAAATGACACTGTGTATCAAAAATTGGGACTATAGTTTAAACCACGTCGGTGAATACCGCCCTTAAGCGATCCGTGGCACGTTTAGAGATACCTTGAGTGACATGTAGGACAGTTTTACAGCACTAAAGCGGCCCTCCAGTGCGGTTCTCACATTCCCAGACCACTTAAGTGGCCCACGACACATTTCCAGATAGCTTGGATCCGCGAGACATTTAGAGATCCTTGAAGTGGCTCTGTAGGAGACTTATCAATAGGGCGAATGTTAGTTCAGGTCCCCACAAACTACCGAAAGATTTTACTCGTCTTCGGCGCACCGGGATGCCATTAAGAATGTTTCATATTTTTTATAAAGGGTGGTTGATGTATTTTTGGTGCATTTGTGTGTGTGTGTGTGTACGGTTCGTGTGAGCCTGGTTAATAGTTTCGAAAATTCTCAGATGGCGCTTCTTCAGCAAACATGGAAAGTTTTAAAATTTTTGCAGTGGACGCTCTGCTGAGATTTGAAAATCTTCATGGGGCCTACCCGAGCTCTTCAGAAGCGTTTTCACGTTATTCCTCACACCCCTCTCATTTCTACCAAAGTACTGTGGTCACGGCCGTCTTAAGAGCGTCATAGTTCCACCTCCCGTTCCAAAAAAGAAACGTAAAGAAACAACGTTCCCCGTTGAAAAGTCGCGTGACAGAGAGCAACAGGCCCACAACGGTAGAGTCGTCAATCATTACTCTTCACTCATAGTTAGAAGAATCGATGGCAAATGGCATCACTACACTTAACAAGCATTACACAAAAACAAACTCCGCGTTAGGTTCACAACGCGCACACGCTCATTCCGGCATGAACCAATTTTAAAGGTATTTTCTTCCGAAATTTCAATTAAAAAAAAAAATTTTTTTGTTTTTGCATTAAAAAAATAAATTTTTGACCGTGGGGGAGGGGAGCACGAGACCCCTATGCCCCTCCCCTCCCGTGTACGTCTCTGATCCCACCAATAGGCGCTAGGATTCAGAGGGGCAGAGCTGATGACGAAATTTTGCTGAAAAGGGAGGGGGGAGGGGGTCAGAGTTTTGCTGACTCTTGCTGACAAGGGGGGGGGTGTTAAAAATGGCTAAAAAATTGATTACGTGATACTTTAGGGGGCCCCTAAGTAGGGGCTTCTCGTTACGTAAAGGGCCTCAGAAAAATCATTTTGCTCGAGGGAGGGGGGGGGGCTTAGCGTGCTCGCGATGCTCTTAAGACAGCCCTGCAGCGAGTAGAAACTTGCGCTTATGGACCATCTTGGACAAAGACCAGCGTGTCAGCCGGTTGGTCATAGTGTAATGATTCAACGGTGTACACGATATGAATAAACATTGGTGGTGGTGGTGGGGGGGGGGCGTGACACATCTCGCAGTCTTGCGACTTCCAATAACGACTTCCAAATGAAAAATTTCACTTTCGTTCACACACACACACACGAAAAACAACTCATGCATTGCATATACAATCGAATACACTTATAACATAACCGGTGGACAAGAAACACGGTTGTGAAATCCTTAAAATTTGGCCCATTCTCACGTCTATACATTTTTATCTCTGTTATAACATACCCTGCTTAAAACATACGCTGTGGATATAACAAACCAAAAAAAAAAAAAAAATGGGCTTAACCAAAAAAAAAAATAATCCAGATACAGTCGAATCCCGTTTTAACGAATACCGTTATAGCGAAAAAATCTCGTTTTAACGAACACTTTTCTAATTCCCCAAATAAGTTTACATAGGAACAATGCTAGGTAACCTGGAATTCCTTTATAACGAAATTTCGTTTTAACGAAGTGATTCCTCCGGTCTCTTGGCGTTCGTTATAACGGGATTCGACTGTATAATACTGCAAAAAAAAAAAAAAAAAACAGGAAAATATAGTCAAAAACAGCCTTTTATGGACAACATTCTTTGTATATACGGGTGATATCTTAGACCTAAATTTTTTCAACAAACGCGAAAATACACGGATGGAATAGTTACACTTACTAATCAACAGATAGCAGTGAGTATTATAATTAACAAACTTTAGCGCGACCTGCCGATAATAAATGTAACTATTTTGCAATAAAATTTTTTGACATTTAATAAAATCCTGTGTTCCTGTGCAGAACTGCATCGTCTTATGCTTTTCGAATTATGGAATTTTTACTCGTTTTTATAACTTTGTGATCTTTTTATTGGTAGTCTCAGTTCAAGTTGAGATTGGTGGCTAATTCAAGTGTATTATTGATTGGTGAATTCATGAACATCAGTAGAACAATTTTTTCTGAATTTTTTAATTGTACAATACAATTCTTCAAAGGGAAAAACTATTAGCATAAACTCAAAAAAATCTCATTAACATTTCAAAAAATATCTGCATGTTGTTGTATGATAAACTGAAGAGCCAAAAAGACTGGTACAGGCATGCGTATGCAAATAAAGAGATATGGAACCAATCGGAGTACGGCGCTGCGGTCGGCAACGCCTATATAACACAACAAGTGTCTAGCATAGTTGTTAGATCGGTTACTACTGCTACAATGGCAGGTTATCGAGATTTAAGTGAGTTTGAACGTGGTGTTATAGTCGGCGCACGAGAGATGGGACATAGCATCTCCGAGGTAGCGATGAAATTTGGATTTTCACGTACGACCATTTCACGAGTGTACCGTGAATATCGGGAATCCGGTAAAAAATTGAATCTACGACATCGCTGCGGCCGGAAAAAGATCATGCAAGAACGGGACAGACGTACAACCCTTCCGCAAATTGCTGCAGATTTCAATGCTGGGCCATCAACAAGTGTCAGCGTGCGAACCATTCAACGAAACATCATCGATATGGGCTTTCGGAGCCGAAGGCCCACTCGTGTATCCTTGATGACTGCACGACACAAAGCTTTACGCCTCGCCTGGGCCCGACAACACCGACACTTGTCGGACTGTTGAGGACTGGAAACACGTTGCCTGGTCTGACGAGTCTCGGTTGCAATCGCTTCGAGCTGATGGACGTGTACGGGTATGGAGACAACCTCATGAATCCGTGGACCCTACATGTCAACGGGGGACTGTTCAAGCTGGTGGAGGCTCTGTGATGGTATGAGGCGTGTGCAGTTGGCGTGATATGGGACCCCTTTATACGTCTAGATACGACTCTGACAGGTGACAGGTACGTAAGCATCCTGTCTGATCACCTGCGCCCATTCATGTCCATTGTGCATTCCGACGGATTTGGACAATTTCAGCAGGACAATGCGACACCCTGCACGTCCAGAATTGCTACAAAGTTGCTCCAGGAACACTCTTCTGACCCTGCAGGATTCATGGTGTCAATTACCTCCAGCACTACTTCAGACATTAGTCGAGTCCATGCCACGTCGTGTTGCGGCACTTCTGCGTGCTCGCGGGGGCCTTACACGATATTAGGCAGGTAAACCAGTTTTTTTGGCTCTTCAGTGTATTATCTCGTTTATTAAATAAATTTCCAAAATTTCCAGATACCAATCAAAAACTATATTCATGCTATATTATATTTCAATTATGTGTTGCATAAGCTTATTTTGTCCAAGACAATCTCAATAGTGCATATATATGTCATTGCTACGTAATCTAATTTCAACACCTCCCTATAACATACACGTCGGTTATTACATACACTTCTCGAATCACCTAGGGGATATGTTATAACCGAACTCGACTATATTTATTACACAACGTCAAAGGGGAAAGTGCTTGTGGTTTCCCTTTCAAGCACGCTCACAAGTACTGAGCAAAATTACGATTTTCCACTTGAGAAAGTGTAAATTACTTGTATTTCGCGAAAAAGTAGTAAAAAAATCAATTTCAGCATTTATTCGTCAAAGTTGACAAATCTCGCATTTATTTCGTAAATTTCGTAAATACGAAAACGAAATTAGCGTATCCCTATTGATGGCACAGCTCAACCCAAATTTTCAAAAAATGACACGTCTGGATGTCATTTCTTATGCTTGTGAAATTTGACCCGTTCAGAGTTGACTCAGATTACGGGTTCTTGAAGCCAAAATAATTTTTGGGGGGATGCCTTGGGGGTGGAAGACCCTAGTTTGGGAGGGACCTACTTTTTAAAAATCTTTAAATAAGTGTATATATTGTGTGTATATATTTGTGTATATATTTGTGTATATATTGTTTGTAATTTGTGTTAATTGCATTTTTAATTGGGTTGCTGTATTTTTGAAACATATGACAACCATATTTTTATGGGCATCTTTTTATCAGCCACCTCGTTGGGCATTTTGCCTGTTGTGGCGTTGTATTTGTATTTGTATTTGTATAAGTGTTGATGAAAATCTCCAGAAATTTGGTTGTCCCTGTTCAAAAGTTGCCTCCCCCCCCCCCCCCCACGTTATTTCAGAAACTTTTCATTTTTTTTCATCTCTTACAATAGTGTATTTATTTTCAATCTGAAATTATCACTTTGATTTATTTTGAATCTGAAATTATCACTTTGATTTATTTTGAATCTGAAATTATCTCTTTCATTAATTTTAGAATTATCTTTCATTAATTTTAGAATTATCTTTCATTAATTTTAGAATTATCTTTCATTAATTTTAGAATTATCTTTCATTAATTTTAGAATTATCTTTCATTAATTTTAGAATTATCTTTCATTAATTTTAGAATTATCTTTCATTAATTTTAGAATTATCTTTCATTAATTTTAGAATTATCTTTCATTAATTTTAGAATTATCTTTCATTAATTTTAGAATTATCTTTCATTAATTTTAGAATTATCTTTCATTAATTTTAGAATTATCTTTCATTTACGATGGAATTATCACTTTCATTTACGATGGAATTATCACTTTCATTTACGAAGGAATTATCACTTTCATTTACGATGGAATTATCACTTTCATTAACGATGGAATTATCACTTTCATTAACGATGGAATTATCACTTTTATTAACGATGGAATTATCACTTTCATTAATTCTGGAATTATCACTTTTATTAACGATGGAATTATCACTTTCATTAATTCTGGAATTATCACTTTTATTAACGATGGAATTATCACTTTCATTAATTCTGGAATTATCTTTCGTTAATGCTGGAATTATCTCCTCATTAATCTTGGAATTATCTCCTCATTAATCTTGGAATTATGTCTTTCCTTAATTCTGGAATTGTTTGTCCTTAATTCTGGAATTGTCTTTCATTAATGCTAAACTTATCTTTCGTTAATGCTAAAATTATCTTTCGTTAATGCTGGAATTACCGCTTTCATTAATTGTGGAATAATCTCTTTTTCCTTAATTCTGGAATTATCTCTTTTTCCTTAATTCTGGAATTATCTCTTTCATTAATTCTGGAATTATCTCTTTCATTAATTCTGGAATTATCTCTTTTTCCTTAATTCTGGAATTATCTCTTTCATTAATTCTGGAATTATCTCAACGATGCTGAAATTATTTCTTCCATTTATTGTTTTAAAATCCTATTTATGCCATAAGAAAATAACTGGGGTGGGGGGGAGGGAATTGTATGTGTTTTCACCCACTTCATATGAGATTTAATCAATCAGTGGCGTAAACAACCATTGAAAAACAAAAGAGTGATATAATCGAATGTATACTCACTTTAAGGTAAATTCCACGATTGACGAAACTTGATGTCGCAGGCGCTGCGGATCGGTGTGAACCATCGAGCTTACATTACTGGAGGGAGGGAGTGTGGCGTTTGTGGTCTTCGCCCTGGTAGTGCTGAGAACGTCATCCGCAACATCATTCGTCGGAAGATCACGTGACTCGGTGAAAACACATACAATTCCCTCCCCCAGTTATTATATCTTATGGCATAAATAGGATTTTAAAACAATAAATGGAAGAAATAATTTCAGCATCGTTGAGATAATTCCAGAATTAATGAAAGAGATAATCTTAGCATTAATGAAAGATTATTCCAGAATTAAGGAAAGAAATAATTCCAGAATTAAGGAAAGAAATAATTCCAGAATTAAGGAAAGAGATAATTCCAGAATTACGGAAAGAGATAATTCCAGAATTAAGGAAAAAGAGATAATTCCAAAATGAGTGAAAAAAATTGATAATTCCACAATTAATGAAAGCGGTAATTCCAGCATTAACGAAAGATAATTCCAGAATTAAGGAAAGATAATTCCAGAATTAAGGAAAGATAATTCCAGAATTAAGGAAAGATAATTCCAGAATTAAAGAAAGATAATTTCAGAATTAAAGAAACATAATTTCAGAATTAAAGAAAGATAATTCCAGAATTAATGAAAGTGATAATTCCAGCGTTAATGAAAGATAATTCTAAAATTAATGAAAGAGATAATCCCAGAATTAATAAAAGAAAAATTCTAGAATTAATGAAAGAGATAATTTCAGATTCAAAATAAATGAAAGTGATAATTCTACCATTAATGAAAGATAATTCTACAAGTATACCATTAATGAAAGATAATTCTACAAGTATACCATTAATGAAAGATAATTCTACAAGTATACCATTAATGAAAGATAATTCCAGAATTAATGAAACACAATTCCAGAATTAATGAAAGAGATAATTCTACCATTAATGAAAGATAATTCGGAATTAATGAAACACAATTCCAGAATTAATGAAAGAGATAATTCTGCCATTAATGAAAGATAATTCGGAATTAATGAAAGATAATTTCAGTTCCAAAATAAATGAAAGTGATAATTCCCCCATTAATGAAATATAATTCCAGCATTAATGAAAGATAATTCCAGCATTAATGAAAAAGATAATATCAGCATTGAGGAAAAAGTGATAATTCCAGAACTTGTGGACACCATATGTAGTTGCCGGAGGTGATAATGACATTTAAATTGAAGTAGCTATTTATCCATAGTTAAATTTTATTTGACTCCACTAAGACTGTTCAATTCTAGATACGGTTAAATATACGGTTTATTAATTAGAAGAAACACACGGCACGTTAACACATATATACGAAATAATAATACACGGACACACAGTCAAAAGACATCTCTACTCTGCAAGAAACCAAAGCCTTCTCTGCCAAAAAGCGGAAGAGAGGCTAAGAAAAGGCGCGCGCACATAACGAGGTGTTGGCAGATTTATGCTATTCGAAACCAACACCTACACACTCTTGCCGACAGCATCGCCACAGTACTCCCCCACGAGTCCGAAGGACGTTAAGCTTGATAAGGTGTTACAAAACGGACTTTCCGTCCGGACCTCGTGACGAAGCCCTGTGGCGAGGCTGGGGCATTACATATAGATGATTTGCGAACATTAGATTCTTTGCATTCGAGAGAATTAAACAAAAATGCAGGTTTTAAACGATCAATAGAAATACACTTAGATTCATTATTGATACGCAAAGTAAAAAATTTATCAGTCCTATTCAAAACTTCATAAGGTCCTTGGTAAGGCTGCTGTAGCGAACGCCTTACAGTGTCAACCCTCACAAAAACGTGTGTGGATCTGGCCAAGTCCTTGTGCACAAAAATGTTTTTTGAGGAATGATTGGACAAAGGCGAAGGACGAAGCTTTGACATAGTCATACGCAAGTTCGTGACATAATCAGATTTTGAGGTGTGCTTACCGGAATCTTTGAAGAAGTCTCCTGGTAACCTCAGAGATGTTCCGTAGACCATGTCCGCCGGCGTAGCACCAAAATCAGGTTTGAAACTTGAGCGTATCCCGAGTAGAATGGTAGGAAGAACGTCAACCCATCTTTCAGTGGCGTGACACATGATGGCAGCTTTCAAGTCCCTGTGGAATCTCTCGATGGCTCCATTGCTTTGTGGGTGGTAAGCGGTAGTACGCACCCTGTCCACACCCAGCAACTTCGCAAGAGATCGGAAGAGTTCAGATTCAAACTGAGAACCCCTGTCCGTAGTAATGCGTTCTGGAACGCCAAAACGGGAGATCCAATTCGACAGGAAAGCGAATGCCACAGTTTCAGCAGTCTGATCGGGTACAGGAATAGCTTCCGGCCATCTGGTGAATCGGTCACTGCAAGTCACAACGTAGCGATTTCCTTTACTTGGTGGAAGTGGACCCACGATGTCAATATGGACATGCGAGAACCTTGCGGAAGGTAATCCGAATGCACCAATAGGAGAATGTGTGTGACGACCAACTTTGGATCGCTGGCAATGGATGCAAGTTTTGCACCACTCTTTGCAGTCCCTTTCTAAAAATTTCCAGATGAATCGTCTGCGAACCATTTCAGTAGTAGCTTTGGCACCAGGGTGGGAGAGGTTGTGCACTGCATCAAAAATAGCGCGGCGAAACGTTGACGGTACGTAAGGTCTAATTGAACCAGTGGAAACATCACACTGTAGAGTGGCTTCAGGAGAACCGAAAGTCATTGGTTTTAACTCGAGACCTGAGTCCATTTCACGAAGTAATCGCAATTCTTCCTCATCCTGAGCGCGAGCCATCTCGGCGAAATCGATACTAGGAGGTATTTCAATTTCCGATATTCTTGAAAATGCATCGGCTACTGCATTTCGATCGCCTGAAATGTGCTTGATACGGGTTGAAAATTGACTAATGAATTCTAGATGACGAATCTGCCTAGGTGAACATTTTTCACTTTTTTGGGAAAATGCATAGACCAATGGTTTGTGGTCTGTGAGAATTTCGAAGTCAGATCCCTCCAGCATATGTCGAAAATATTTAATTGCTGAATATATCGCTAGCAATTCTCGATCGTACGCACTGTATCTGCGTTCAGCTGAAGTTAGCTTACGCGAGAAGAATCCTAATGGCTGAGTTTGATCATTAACTGCTTGATTCAAAACTCCGCCAATCGCGAAATCAGACGCGTCGACAGCTAGAAGGAGATGCGCACTTGAAATAGGATGAGCCAATAGAGCAGCATTGGAAATCATTTCCTTGCATGACTCGAATGCAGATTTTGCTTCCTCAGACCAGACGATTTTTGTTTTATCCCGTTTTTGTTTGCCTTTAACTAGATCATGTAAACATGCTTGCGTAGAGGCAGCGTTTTTCATGAAACGATGATAAAAATTTATTAGTGCCAGAAAACGTCGCAGCTCATCGATTGTGTTGGGCAATGGATAGTCCAAAAGTGCGGTAACACGATCCGGCAACGGGGAAATGCCCTTTTCTGACACAAGATGACCTAAAAACTGAATTTCTTTGAGTCCAAATTGGCATTTGTCAGGATTGAGAACTAAACCGTATTCGCTTAGTCTCTTGAACAACACATCGAGATCTTGTTCATGCGACTTCTCATCAGCTGACGCAACAAGAATGTCGTCTAAGTAAACATAGCAGAAGTCGAGATCCGAGAGGATGCTGTCAACGAATCGTTGAAATGTTTGTGCGGCGTTCCTGAGCCCAAAGGTCATGAAAACATACTCAAAGAGACCGTGCGGTGTAATCACAGCCGTCTTGGGAATATCACTTTCTTTCACAGGAATCTGGTGGTATGCCTTTACAAGATCGAGTTTAGAAAATATTCTTTTTCCAGCCAGACCGAAAGAAAAGTCTTGAATATTGGGAATAGGATAACGATCAGGAGTAGTTACGGCATTCAACCGACGAAAATCACAACATATGCGCCAACCACCTGTCTTTTTTGGGACTAGGTGGATAGGACTAGCCCAAGGGCTTTTGCTAGGACGAATGATGCCTTGCTTCAAAAGCAAGTTAAATTCTTTCTTGACGGCAAAAAGTTTTTCAGGAGAAAGACGTCTAGCCTTTGCGAAGACGGGAGGCCCTGATGTTTCGATGAAGTGGATAATGGCATGTGGTTTGGGTTGAGAATTTAAGACCGAACCAGTGAGATTTGGGAACTTGGTCAAAATTTTATGGTATGTAGTGGCACCAGAAACTGTAGTTAGACCGAGAGAAGGACCAGTGGTAACGACACCAAGAGAGTATAGAGTTGTCAAATTATCAACCAACCGGCGATTCTTGACATCAACAAGTAAACCGAATCTCTCCAAGAAATCGGCACCCAAAATAGGACTTGTGACGTCGGCCACTAAGAAATTGAATGAGAATATTCTCCTCAGTCCGAGATCAAGTTCAAAATGCTTAGTTCCATATGTGTGAATTTTAGTGCCATTAGCCGCATATAACGAAAGGTCGTCAGGCTTGGAAACTTTGGCAAGTGATTTAGGAAAACAGCTCACAGCTGCACCACTGTCAACAAGAAAACGAATTTTCGATTTTCTATCACAAATGAATAAGCGACTTTGAAAGTGGCAATCTCCGGCCGCCGCTGTAACAGGATTGCCCACTAGTTTTCCGAGTGTTGGCAAGGTGAAATGCAACGATGTGCTTTTTCACCATATCGAGCATGATACCAGCACAATTTGCGTCGATCGGAGCGATCTGAAGATTTTTTCCGCTCACGAGTTTTCGAATTGTTTCGCGACCGACCTCTGTATTGGTTTCGAGAACGAGAGAGCTCTTCGACTCGTGTAGCGAGCGATGCAATTTCTTTTTTAAGCTCATGCAACTCTGAAGAAGGCAGAGGAGGTTGAGACACCTGAGAAACGACAGCGTTGAAACTCGAAGCTTCTAATATGCGATCAGCTATCTGAGCTAAAGAGTCAAGAGGATCCCGACAAATCGACAAAATTTGTTGAACACTGACGGGTAATCTTTGCTGCCATAATGTGCTCAAAACATCATCACTGATTGTGTTATTCGACAAGTTTCGCATCTCACAAAGTAGCTGGGACGGTTTTTTGTCGCCTAGCTCGCACTCATGAAAAAGAGATTTCAAGCGAGCAGTTTCAGATTGAGCAAATCGGGAAAGAATACGTTTCTTTAGAGTCTCATATAAATCGTGTGAGGGAGGATTACGTACTAAATCACTCACGTAAGACAAGATTTTTGTGTCGAGAACGGAAATCACCGAATGAAACTTCGTCTTATCCGCGGTAATGCCTGCCGTGATAAACTGGGATTCCACTTGAAGGAACCATAAATCAACGTCGGCTTCCCAAAATGGAGGCGCACGGAATGAAACACGTGAGACTTCGGTTCCCGAAAGGGAAAGTTCAGTCTGACTAGCAGTTGCTTGCGGATTTGCCATAGCGAAAGAATGAAGACGGCAATAGTCCTACGAAAGAGAGAAATATTCACTCACCACGAAACTGAAATTAAAATCCACATTGCAGAGAGGTATTCATGATTCGTTGTAACGAATCCGATAGTCCTGAGTCACCAGTTTGTGGACACCATATGTAGTTGCCGGAGGTGATAATGACATTTAAATTGAAGTAGCTATTTATCCATAGTTAAATTTTATTTGACTCCACTAAGACTGTTCAATTCTAGATACGGTTAAATATACGGTTTATTAATTAGAAGAAACACACGGCACGTTAACACATATATACGAAATAATAATACACGGACACACAGTCAAAAGACATCTCTACTCTGCAAGAAACCAAAGCCTTCTCTGCCAAAAAGCGGAAGAGAGGCTAAGAAAAGGCGCGCGCACATAACGAGGTGTTGGCAGATTTATGCTATTCGAAACCAACACCTACACACTCTTGCCGACAGCATCGCCACAAACTAATGAAAGTGATAATTCCAGAATTAATGAAAGAGATAATTCAAGACTCAATGAAAGAGATAATTCAAGACTCAATGAAAGAGATAATACCGGAATTAATGAAATAAATAATACCGGAATTAATGAAATAAATAATACCGGAATTAATGAAATAAATAATACCGGAATTAATGAAATAAATAATACCGGAATTAATGAAATAAATAATTCCAGCATTTATGAAAGAAATTATTCCAGCATTAATAAAAGAAATAATTTCAGCATTAATAAATAATTAATGAAGAAAATGTTAATTAGTAAAGGAGATAATTCCAGAATTATTGAAAGAAAATTCCAGAATTGATGAAAGAAAATTCCAGAATTGATGAAAGAAATTATTCCAGTATGAATGAAAAATAGATAATATCTCTATTTTTTTTTTTTTTTAATTTTTAAAACGGTATATTTAGAGACCGAACTGTACATTTCAATGGGGAAATCGTCAGGCAGGAACTGTATTATTCAACGAGTCACGTGATTTCCTTGCATTCGTTTTCTCTGCCGTCGCGGCGGCTGGTTGCTCGCTCCAATAATATAAGCTCGATGGTGTGAGCTCTTTATAATAAGCAGAAGCTCATGGATTGACTGTCCGCTCAACAAATGAGATGAATGTGGTCTAACGTAACGGAATTCCTTCGTCATATTGGGATTGGCGAGCGAAATGACTCTAGGCCGTTTCTATTCCACCGGCAGAATAGAGACGGCCCTGGACTGTCCCGGGAGATACGGGATGTATGGTCACTTTAATGGAGAGGTTCTTCGTTTTTGACGTCTTCTTATGTCCCGAGGAAAGAACTGAACCTGCGATTCGGTTCAATTTATGGGCTTTGCTCGTAGGAAACCGTATTGAATGAAAATTTCTGCTGTCGTCTGCTAAAGATGGGTGCCCCTAAAACTGAACTTGCCATTCCGTTCAGTTTGTGGGATTTGCTCGTGGGGAACTGTGCAGAATGAAAATTTCTGCAGTCGTCTGCTTTATCCTATGTTCGTTATTTTGGAGGTTTCCTTATTCCCCGAAAAAAGAACTGGACTTGCCATTCAGTTGAGCTTGTGGGCTATGCTCGTAGGGAACCTCACTGAATGAAAATTTCTGCTCCTCGATCCGAATTTCATTTTCACCGCTTTCATCGTCTTTAATTTAGGCAGTAGATGTCAGCACAAATGGTATGAATCAAAAAGTGGAAATTTATACTTCAATTGTGTTCTGTTCTTCCCCTGGTTCTTTGATTTTGGTGCAAACAAAAAAAAAAAAAAAAGTTAATTTTTTACCCAGCTCAGCTTGCGAGTTTTTGCTCATAAGAAACCCTACTGAGTGAAAAATTCTGCTCTTTGAACTGATCAAAGTAGTTACCTCTAATTTTGAGCGTAGGTGGCAGCACCAACTATATGAATGGGAATTCCCATTCAATTAGGGTTACTAACCATGGAGGATGTCCTTGTTTTTTATGTCATTTCAAGCATCTCCCTACGTTTCTTAAAATTCAAGTGTTTGTCCTCCTTTTCAGGTTTCCGGAAAATTGTCATGTTTTCATTCTTTCGGTGGAAATTTTTCTTTTCTCCACCTTGGAACATTTATTTCTTCATTGATATGAGTGTTCTTGTGTTTTTTTGCCCCACACGCATTCACAAATAGCCGTTGAAATTCCCAAAATTTTTTGTTTTGTTTCTGCTTTTTTTTTAGTGGTTCTGTTTTAGAGTTGTGAAAAATTATTGTGTTGCGGTCATTTTCACATTGGTCGGAATAGTGGCGCCATTAACGTCGTCACTAAGGATGCGCGCACAGACGTCCTCCTTTCTCGGTCTCCAAATATGGTGTCTGAGCTTCACCTTAAAAAATAAAACATTTATGATACGGAAACTTATATATTCCACTCGCGAGTTCTGCTCCGTCACCCAGGGTGAATATAAAAGTGCATTTTCATTTGGTGTCATTCAAGTATTACGTCAGCATCGGTGGGGTCGGGGGTTCCGACGGGGAAGGATTTGTATGATGCTTATACGTCATCAACCACCATTTATAAAAACATGAAATATTCTTAATGGTATCTAACTCAACGCGCTAAAAACGAGGAAAACCTTTCACTAGTTTGTGGACACCTGAACTAACATTCTACCTATTGATAAGTCCCCAAGAGGGCCACCTTGGTGATCTCTAAATGTTTAGCGGATCCAAGTGATTTGAAAATACGTCCGAGCCGCTTAAGTGCTCTAGAACAATGCCGCACATAACTCAAGTGATCCGTAATTATGCTGCGGATCACTTAAGTAATTTGGGAATGTGCCGCGTTTTACATGAGTGACGTAGAACCGCACTGGGGGGGGGGGCCGCTTAAGTGGTCTAAACCACATGATTCAAGGGATCTTTAAATGTTCCACGGATCGCTTAACTATTCAGTGAATGTGCCACGGGCCTACTTAAGCTATATTTAAATTAAATGCGCCACCGGTCTACTTGAGTCATCTGAAAATGTGCCACGGACCGCTTAAATGCTCTGGAATTGGGCCATGGGCCACTTAAGCGTACCGCTGTAAATGTAACGCTCAGTTTATTTTTACAAAATTAGGTTTGGGGGCAGGCCACATTAGATGCCCCCCCCCCTCCTGTGGGCCACATTTGGTGCGCGGCCAAGGGATTTCCATATATGGCTTAAAGGCTGGGGTCGCAATGAATATTTAAAAAAATAAATTTCGAGTTGTTAGCTTTCAAATAGCATTGAAATTAAGGGATTAATTAATTAATCTAGACCTTAAATGGGAGCCCATATCCAGAAAATGAAGGATAAAGTTGCTACTACCTTGCAGAGGATGCGACTTATGGTCGGAGCAAAGTGGGGGCATTAATCAAGAAATGCACAGAATCCTCTATATGGCGGTGGCAGAGCGAACTATGGCTTACGGAGCGTCAATTTGGTATGCATCGCCTCGGGTACAGCTTTCAAATAGACCCGATATCCACACTTACATACTACACGGATGGATCAAAGTCGGAGAAAGGGACTGGAGCTGCATATGTTTAGACTAAAGGTAAACAAGTAATAGCCCGATGGTCGGTCAAGCTAAAGTGTGATAACTCGGTGTTTAGGTTGAGCTTTTTGACATTTACAACGTCTTTTAGATGCTTCTTTACATGATGAAGCTGCCCTAACTAGATCTGACAGTCACTCCAGCATACAGGCGGTCTCTAATCCTCAGTCGTCATAAAATGGCTAGGACAATAAGAAAGCTTCCCTGCATACCAGAATAAGCCTCTCCTGGGTAAAAGCACATATAGGCCAATGGGGCAATGCATTGGTGGATACCACTTAGAAGCTACCGAAGCTGGAATCATTAGAGGTTATTTGCTGCTTCCCGCATCACACGCCAAAGCAATTCTATGGCAGGATCTAATGAATAAATGACAACAGAGGTGGGATGACCACACAGAGTCCGGTCGATCAACCTACAGCATCCTGTGACATGTAATGCCTCGGAACCATAAATGGTCACGTGAGATGATAATGTTCGTAACGGGCCATCGTCCCTTTCCAGCTAACCTTCATAAGTTCAAAATCAATCCTCAGTGATAAATGTGCATGTGCGGCTATAGGCACGCCTCTTCACTACTCAACTCTATGCCCTAAGACAACGGCTTTCCACTTTAGAGAGCCAGCTGAACATCTGCGAATACCTTGGCTTGAGTGCATTCTGAAGCGGGATGATTCGAAAAGTAAAATACGTAGACTAGTCCGCTTTCTAGAGCAGCACCCTGAAGATATCAGAGTTACAACCCCTGAACCAGAACCAGATAGAGAGCCATCTATGCCTGTTAGGAGATATACTAGAATAAGACATCAAATACACCCAGAGACCGATATCATACATCAGAGATATCATACAGAAGAGGAAGAAGAAGAGGAGCCAGAGTAGTTGAGAATAGTATGATCCATGCGGACTTATCGAGAAGCTGGATACAGTCAGCAATTGCTGACGAATGTCTTTGGAAATCAAACCACACGGTGCTAAAATTACCAGGTAAATTCTAGAAAATTTAAACCAAAGGCCCTACCAGGTAAACTCTAGAAAATTTAAACCAAAGGCCCTACCAGGTAAATTCTAAAAAATTTAAACCAAAGGCCCTACCAGGTAAATTCTAGAAAATTTAAACCAAAGGCTACCAGGTAAATTCTAGTAAATTTCAACCAAATCTCATTTTTGTGAGGCCCTCGGGCTGTGCCCGGGTGGGCCCATGCGTTAAGGCGGCACTGATTAGATCAACCCAGCAGCAGATTGACCGTTTTGTGACAGTAACTAATTCAATGAAAATCCCTGAAGAGAAGAAGATCAAATTTTATCAAGAACTATTCTCGATTATGACGATTATTACGACGATTTCGTGATTTATTATAACCTGTGATTTATAATTGTGATTTATTTGCGTGAATCACCATTTTTCGATCATAAATTTTATACTTGTTCACCGGCGATGTACGCAATGGTACCTGCCCATGTTTGTAATATATTTTTCTCAAGCTCAATAAATGGTTTGGTTGCCCGGAGGCACCCGAGTCTCCAGGGAAAATGTGCTTATATCACCGAGTGTGGCAGAGCCTAGGTGTCTCTCGGTTCCTATCACTATTACTATCACTATCCGAATTGAATGCAAGGAATTCGCCAAAATTCCCTAAAGATGAATTTTCCGTCGACAGAGTAGGAAAAAGTGACAATGAACTATTAAGAATATAGGAGGTGGTCTGTCTAAGTGCTAACAATGAAAGCTATCTTTCCAATTTACCAACAATGGGCGTAATTGCCCATAAAAGACGAGAGCAGTGAGCGTTCGTTGCAGACTTTCATTTAACCTTGGTGGAATTCGTGTATTTGGTCTAGTCACATAAAAACATGCACACATGAAAAGCGCGCGCTCACACATACACTCACTTGCACATATATAACGCATACAACCACCACCACGCCACATGTGATAGCCATTGCAAGTCGAGAACTCTCAAGGATGTTAGTGTAAAGTGTCAAGAAGTTCTATAAGCTAATTGCCACGCGATTTATTTTACACTAGCGGAGGAGACACAGGGTTTTATAGCGATGGACCAGACTGGGGAGCGAGTTGTCCGGAATCGCGGTACCCCTCGGGCGGTGATGCCTTAGAAGGTGAGTACATTTTTCCAGTGGATGACTTGCTTTTCCAGAGGAGATCGACGCTCACATCTAGGGAGATGTGGAATTCTCGCAGTGGTGCGCACTGCTTGAGATATTCCCCTGGTTCTAAGTCCTGTCTGAGTTCAAGGGAATGGAGTCCACCAACTAAATTTCCATATTGAGAAACATTTTTATTATGTGAACCGTATATTATTACTAGAGCCCAGCTTATATGCAAGTGCATAAGTGCATATTTTACCACTTTTTATAGTGAATGTATATATGAATGAGCATGAAATCACAGAAGTTTTGAAAATTTTCCTTATCTCTACCCCCTCTCCTAACGCATATTGGAATCAAAGCCGTACGGAGGGTAGTACGAGCCCCCATGCACCTCCCCTTCCCAGACGATCAATGGCTTTTGATACGAGAAATATTAAAAAAAAATTAAAATATCGGAAGAAAATACCTCAATATATGTTATTGCAATCGATTTTTGTTAATTTTAGTGACATCTTAAGGCTAATAAATCAAAATTTCTCTTTAAAAAATCCATTGCGACCCACCTACAAAGCAAGCCTTTTGCACCCTTTCCAAATGTCGAGCCTGCGCACGCCTCTGATTGGAATGCCTTTCGACAATATACAAGGGGGGAGTTTGATCACCGCCATTCTGACACTGCTGTAGTGAACTCTGCTATGTACGCGTGGGGATTATTTTTCGCATGATTACATACACTGAATTCCAGTAATTAGTGATAGCTTGGGTTTCAAGCTTATTTCTAATTACTGGTTCAAGTTAAGCATTAATTAATTGAGTGCTGTAGATCGCTGTTGCTAGTTGGTGAGAAGTACTGAGTATATTGAGCTCTCGTCTTCTTCATCATGGTTTCTCTAAATTCCAGAAATGTTGATCAGCCAATGGCAAGATGGTTGCTTAAAAACAACCATTTGAGTAAATTCAAGTAATAATTCCTTTTTTTGAGATTAGTATCTCACGCAGGCTCACAGCTTCATTCTGACCACGACGTTTGAAGTGAACAGACGTACTTCTTCCGCTGAGCAACCGAGCGTTAAGATTTGGTATTCAACCCAAGTGGGAAACTCGGTCAGCGAGACTAGTGGATTCTTGGGCAAAGTTGATCAACTCTTCTAAATAATTCCTTTCTATTTAGTTATCGATGCAATTCATGGACTGTGGTAGTGTCTTGGCTAGCCAATGATTACCAGTCCTCTCCCCCCCCCCCCGAATGCAAGGTCGGTCCCCACTACACATGATCAAGTATTTCAGAGGAAACAGTAAATAAATGCAGCAAAGGTTTGCTTCTTATTTTAATATCCCACCGGGTGTAGGTCGATTGTGCTCACCCCAATTTCCAAACGACAGGTAGATTGCGCTCACCCCCGACTTCTAAGAATTACAGGGTAAACCCTTTATCTAAATCATTGTTAAGTCAGATTATCTTTATTTGGACGCGGGCGTCATTAATCCCTCATTCTCCTATTTATAATATGTGACATTTGATAAGGGCGAGAAGCACTAATTTTGATAATATTGGCTACTGATATTTCATAAATAAAAATCCTTATAATACATGGCATCACCAATTATCATCAAAAACGGTATCAGAAGTAGGCATAATCGAAATTAAAATTCCAAAAAAAATTTCGTTGAAAACGTTAAACCTGACAAATATGTGACGTGAAGTTTATAACTTATGACATAAAATTATCATAATATAATTTATATTATGAAAATGTAGTGTGTATATTCACGATTTTAAAATATCGAAAACTGAAATAACTATCGCTGGGGACGAATGCATAAAAAAAAAAATCTTAACAACGAAAATTACAGGAATGTCCCGTAATACGGGACAAAAGTAGTCCGTCAAATTTTTTTCAGACATTTTACTGGTCCTTGTCTTCAGAAAAGGTTGAGAAACACTGCCCATAGATGTACGTAATTAAGTTTGTGATTTTACTGCTCTTATTTTTAGTGAATATATGAAGTTCATTTCCACAGCAAACAAGGGAAAAAATAATTTCCTATTCAAACTTTAAGTTTCATAAAGGTCACAAAATGACGAATGAAGGCATCAAATGGAGATGCACAAATAAGGAGTGCGCTGCAAAGCTGTACACGATGAAAATGGTACAATAATTTTCAACTCAAAATTGACTCACAACTTGAACCCGAAAATCATCTTCAGAGGTAAATAATATCGAATGCGGTCAAAAGAAAAGTGGAGGGAAATCTCTTTGAAAAACCATCACGAATCATCAAAGAAATTAGTGCTTCTCGCCCTTCCGAAAATATCAACGTGAAAGATGGAGTATATTGTATAATCAAAATATATATCTATATCGAGAGACAAGGCGAAGAAAATCTACCCACGTTGTAGAAAAGCTTAGATGAAATGCAGTGCATTAGAAAATCTTGACGTAACATCATTTCAAGGTGAAACTTTGCTGCAGATCAATGACCGAGAGATCGTCACATTATTTGTCTTCCCGCAAATTCAAGTTTGAACTGCTTTTAGCAAACAAAGTAAAATTTTGGTTGACAGTACTTTTGCTTATTGCCCAAAATTTTTTTAGTCAGCCATTCACTGTCCATGTTGTTGAGAATATATAACCGTTATACACCATTACTATTTTTTCTGCTTCCAGATAAAATGAGTCTAACTTATGTGAATGGCTTCAAAATGATAACTGAGTTATTCAGAAACCATTTCATGCCCCCCCTGAAGTTGACGCTGTTCTTGAAACTTCTGTACACAAAGCTGCGAGGGAAGTGTGGCCCCAACTGTAGCATCACTAATTGTATGTTTCATCTCATCCAAGCGTGGTACCGAAAAATTTAAGAATGTGTACTTAGTGTGGATTATAAAGATGGTAATTCTGAGAAGTCTCAGTGGCTTCACTTGTGTTTCGGCTTGCCCATTCTCGAAAGATGATGTTCCTGACGCGTTCGCAGAAGACCTTATGTCGGACCAACCCACAGGAAAAAAATATTGAGAAATTTTCAGACCGTACGGTGGTCGATAACATAGCAGAGGACTCTAGATTTTCACTAGCATTATGGGCAACTCCCCGTGCGTCTTCAGAACGCACCACCATTCATTGGTGGTGCGTTCTGAAGAATCGTTACATTCACGGTATAATGAGTTTTTTTTTTTTCATCTCAATCCAAATGTACCAATATATAACATCCATATTTGTTATGGGCATCTTTTTCTCAGCCACCTCGTTGGGCATTTTGCCTGTTGTAGCGTTGTATTTGTATTTGTATGTATTTGTATTTGTATATATTCTGTTTTCTTAAGGTTATTACAGATATTCATTTTATAGAAATTCATGTTTTGAAAAACGGTGGGAAAATTAGCAAAAGGTTTACAAAAATATAAGAAATGGAAAGTATTAATTAAAAATCTTCTCAAACAGTACCATGACCGAAAAGAAATATCAAGGAAGCAATTCTCGATAGGTGCAGCTTTTCATTACAAACAAAAAAGTGATAATTTTATTTGTTACATTAATTTATCTTTTGTTTTTTATCTATGCAGTATTTTTATCAACTGAAATTTTTTTCGAATCGCCATTTTCTGATACTGAAATGTGCAGCCGTGATCATATTTGAACACTTGTATAAAAATTGCATCATTATTTAATGAAACACTGTTCATATAACTATCAAGTTTAGAACAAAAAATTTTTTCCTTTATTGTAAAAGTTTATATTTACAGAAAATACCTATATTATAAAGATAATTTTCAGATGAAAAATCCGAAATTTTTTTTTTAAGGTACGCGTCTTTATCCGCTGTAAAGTCGGCAGAGGAGTTTGGCCCAAATTTATAGTGAGAACAATTAATTTAAATTTAGCCATGTTAAGAGGTAGGCAAATTCAAGTGTCATTTTGCTTATTCTAACTTGATATTTATGCTTGACATTTGCACCATGTTCCATCTATTTTGAAAGCTTAATTTCTACTTCGAGACATTTTCATCACTGATCCTATAAACAATTTTTTATAGTCCATTTTCATTTAATTTTATATCTATTTTTCTCGCTTTTTTCGTCAGGCAGAACTGTTCTCAATGAGCACCACGGCTCTAATTATCCACAGCTGTACGTACAGTGATTAATTCTTGCATTTAAGATATATTACGGGTGCTTGTCCGTCAGCTTCACTCTTGAAAAAAGGAAATCATACTCGAAGCCATTGGCGTACGCAAATTGGGGGGCGGGGGAGTTTGGGGTTCTAACCCCCCCCCCTCTCTCCTTAAGCTAAGATTATAGTGTTATTTTGCAGGAAAAGAGTAACCCCCCCCCCCGCTCGAGAAAATTCTGCGTACACCTATGCTCGAAGCTGTGTAAAAAAGAAAAGCTATGCCATTAAAAACCTATCTAACATTTCTTCAGTACTTTACCTTTACACACGGAGCAGAGAAGAATTTATTGCCAACATACTGGGAAGAATAGACTGGGAAATTAAAGTTTGTCACATAATTAAACTCTTAAAGCAAGAAAATAAAAACTCAAAAAATGTCCCTTTTCGATGGAAACTGTGCTCATTGCATTATAAATTTTTTTTCCCCCATCTCTTCATTAAGATTTTCTTCAAAGTTCACCACCTGACAGTAGTGATTACGGAGCCACCTTCTGATTGTGCAGGTCTGGGTCCGAATCCCGGTTCGGGCATGGATGTCTACTGACACTAACAAATTCCGTTTACAGATCATACGGATCTCTTGGGAATACGTGAGGATCGCGTTTTTGAAAGAGAAAAAGTTTCTTTTTTCTTCCTTTTCTTATCAGTTTCTTTCACCTCCGGAGAAAAGCCTTATTTGCGCGAAAGAAAGGGGAATTTACGTGTTTTCTTTTTACATCATTTGGCTTGGCCTTCGAGAGGTAGAGAGTTTTTCGAAAATTACTTCGACACAAAGAGGTAAAAATGCATTGATTTAGTACAGAAATTTAAAAAAAAATTTTCATTTGTCGAGGTATCGAGTTTTTTGAGAAAGAGAGGTTTTTGACTATATTTGTGCTGCCATCTACTCTTGAAATTAAAAACACGACTCAAGCGGTGATAATAAAATTCGGATCAAGAAGCAGAAATTTTCATTCCCTACGAGCAAAACCCACAACTGAACTGAAGGGTGAGTTCAGTTCTTTCTTCGGGGCATAAGGAAAGGTTCAACACAAAGAACCAAGGATAAAGTAGACGACAGCAGAAATTTTCATTCTGTACAGTTCCCTACGTGCAAAGTCCACGCACTGAACCTGATAGAAAGTTCAGTTCTTCCGTCGGGGCATGAAGAGACGTCAAAAACAAAGAACCTATCGTCCATTCGCATTAGCCAAAAGTCCTGTATTATTGTATATTGTGTGTCCATTTTTTTTTCACATTTGTCATATTTGGAAACTCGTCTGCAGTTTCACCAACTCATCGCTAGACGGCTGTACACATACCATCAGGTCTCATACAAGCCGATATTAAGTCAAACTTGTTCCCAGCCATTGGACCCGAGTTTTAATTTTCATCACCAGATAGCAGCAGCGGCATTTTCATTTTATTTAAATTGGAAATCACGTAGGCCTGATGTACGTGTAAATTAATCTCGGAACATTTTCGAAATAAAAAAAATCATGTGTGGGAGGGGGGGGGGTGTCACATTTTCATATACAGTCGGTTCCCGTTTTAACAAATACCGTTATGTCGAAAATTCCATTTTAACGAAACATTTTTTAATCCCCACAAGTGTACGTAGGAACAATGTAAAAATCTGGAATTTTCGCAATGATAACAGATCACCGACCTGGTACCACGCTCATAAGGTCACTCACATGCTTGCAAACTTTGGGTCACTTTTGATCGCCACTAGTAAAAACTTGTATCCACCCACAGAACCACCACCCCCCCCCCTCAATTATATATTTGCCACCATCTCCATAGGATCCTACGCCAATAATATGGCGTTCTGACCTCCCCTTCCTCCCAAATATTTTCAGCCCCCACACCATGGTTTCAGGTAGCTTTTTCTATCTATGATGATCGATCTGCTCACTTGTTCTTTAGGTCATTCTCGAGTTGCGGTTATAATAGAGCTAAGAGGTACGAGAATTTCGACTAAAAGAAGAAAAAAATGCACGTTGGGGTAAAGGAAGAGACATCCGTTCATAGCAAAAGAGGAGGAACACGGAGGAAAATGGACGGAGGGGTTCTGAAATGTAAGGGAGTGATGATGATGACGATTCCTCCTCAGAAGAGGGAGAGAGAAAAAGGGAGAAACGGGCCAATCAGCAGTTAGCGAAAGTCAGCACATCCAAGTGACACAATATGTTTGTTCGACTGCCCACCTCGTTAGTGGCATCTTTCTTCGCTTTTCGAGTATGTGCGGTGTAGAACAAAACAATACAATTGTTTTCGTCGTTAGCATCTACCATGCACTCCTGTACCTCGTGAACACCTCACTATGTGTTCGGCCTCGTGCTTACGAACTTTTATGGCCACTCACATGCTTGCACATTAATTCTGCACAAACTATATCCAGGTTATCCTTTTGGCTGCTCATTAATCTGGTTAATTGATCACTTTTACAGGGATTTTAGCAATACAGTAGAACCTCTCGATAACGGACACCGATGGGACCAAAAATTTTGACCGCTAACGGGAAGTGTCCGCTAATGGGAATGTGTGATGTGCAGTGAAACCTCGTTTATACAACTTTCACATTTGTACGACCTTTATGCTTTGGTCGCAATTAGTTCCTATAAATGTTTAATGTTAAAATGTATATGTTACAGTGTGTGTGTGTAAAAGTGAACACCGGTGCGGTGATTATACAATATGATATTACCAATTATACAATATGGTATTACCAATTATACAATATGATATTACCAATTATACAATATGATATTACCAATTATACAATATGATATTACCAATTATACAATATGATATTACCAATTATACAATATGATATTACCAATTATACAATATGATATTACCAATTATACAATATAAATTACTAATTGTCTCAATAAAAAAAGTTTGATTTGAAATTTCACTGCATTTTTTTTTTTTATCACTTTCATCTGCGATTATGCATAATTCCCAAATAAAGTTGGAAAGTCTGATACATATGGAAAAATTTTTTAACCTTCCTTCCCTTCATTAAACCAATTAATCATATTTACCCGTACATGATACGTGCACTACACGTATTTTGCAATAAAAATTAAGTTAAATTAAAATAAGAAGGAAGAAGATAAAAATATTCGTTACAACATTATCAGTCTTGTAATGTTGGCTTTCTCCACATATATTAACATGTGCAAGCAAAACTACATTGTCATTCGGAATCACCATCCTGAACCATAGTTCCTGGTTCAGTTAATAAAGTAATTGATAGCCGAATAATCATATTTACCAACACAAGCTTGGGATTATACATATAGTCACCGTTCAATATGATAAATTCTCGATTTATGAACTAAAATTAATAAATTAGAGTTTTAAATAAAATTGAAGTTTGTCTGATTTTACTGCCCGCTATCGAGAGTGTCCGCTAACGGGGAGTAAAGTACATTTAAATCCTATTCCCTTAATTCATTCAAATCCAATGCTTGGATTTGCAGTTGCCCTTCATTTCTCGCGATCGGCGATTTTCCTGTGATTTGAGTACTAATTTCACCTTTGATATCATTTTCGGCGATAATTGGCAATTTCCCGAAAAAATATGGTCAGCCTATTCAAGACCATGACGCGAATCCTAATACAGTAATTTATTACCTCATTAGAATAGATAACACTTTCACCATCCAGATGACAACTTGTACACAATACAGGAAGGAGGAAGATCAAAACAAAATACTAGCAACAAACGTTATTATTGAGTACTAGAATCACAGAATAAAATTTGACAGAAATTGATAAATTTTGTTTGATCAATCGAAATCATTTTTAATTTTTATTTTTTGTAAGTATAAAAACAAAAAATTATTGGAATTATTCAAAACAAGCATCAGAAGTAAAGTTAAAAAAAACTTGCCTATCCTTTATTTTCAATTATTTTTGGCGGGAAAATCTAGTGTCGTCTGCTTTTTTTGTACAAATGTATACGTAGTTTTAAACGGGAAGATCCATTAATCATCCAGTTTAACGTTCGCTCGTAAGTCGTGTGCGACTTGATTATTTGTCTTCTCATTTTTCACAGATAACTCGAAGGTTAAATGATAATAATTAGATATAATTATCATTAATTATCAAGTGGAGATGGATTATAACAGATCTCGAAAGAAGACCGCCCCTTTGAGAGACATCAACTTCTACAAGAAGATCTCGAAAATCGGCGAACGGAGTAGTCTACAAGGCCTTGGAGAAAAGCAGCGGCGAGACCGTCGCCCTTAAGAGCATCAAGCTCGATTACCCGAACAAGGGCTTGCCGAGTACTACCATCCGCGAGATATCTCTTCTCCGGGAGTTCGACCACCCGAACATCGTCCGGCTGAACGACGTCATCTTCGGCAACCACAAGCTCTACCTCGTCTTCGAATACATGGACAAGGTCCTGAATCCTGAAGAACCTGCTGGAGACCGCCCATGTACGGCACGAACGTGGATGTGTAGAGCTTTGGGTGCATCTTCGCCGAAATGTTGACCAAGGCGCCTCTGTTCGCCGGGGACTCCGATATCGCTCAGTTTTACGTGATCTTTTGCGTGTTGGGCACTCCGGAAGATGAAGCGTGGCCCGGTGTCTTTTCATTGAAGTAAAACAGCAAGGACTTCCCGAAGTGGAGACCTCAAGATATGCACGAGAAGCTGCCGGTGCTCGACTCCAACGACATCGAGCTGTTGACGGGTTTGTTCACGTACAATCCCAGCTGGCGTGTACCAGTTTGCCGAGCTATCGGCCATACATTTTTAACTGAAGATACTTGACTGTGTGATCATAATTCCCACAAGAGGGGGCTGGCAGGGTTCCAGCCCGGGGACACCTGATTCTTATTTTCTTTATTGTTTTTCTCGCTACAAATTTACTTATAGGAAGGCCCGTGAAAATCTGGTCTGGGGGGGGGGGGGGAATCGCCAAATACCCAGCCAAGGGGGCCTTACAGCAGGATGAGGGACCATGTGTAGCCCTAAGATGGGATCTTTGGCGTGTCCCTGGAAGGATTTTTCGAGATTCCTTTGTGTAGTTGTATATATAATTTATAGCGTGAAAAAAAAAAAGATGATGTAAATCGTACCCGAGCCCTGTCATCCACACCCAAACCCGCTTCAAGAATTTTCACCAATGACTGCCCTCCATTTCTTTCCTTGCGAAGGAAAAAAGTCAAGCTGGTGCTAGAACTCCCAATGCTATCGCAATATTTGCACATTTGCCATGTGAACGGGGCTTTAATGCAACTTTGCCCACACCCTTGTCAACACCACTTATAGCACAAGACCTCCGAGCACCTTGTCTTATTCTGTACGAACTTTACCGAATTATGACTCGCTTCACATAAGAAATTATTTTTATGTGCATTAATGTATCATGTCACTATCATGAAATTTTTTTAAATGCACTTACACATGATTTTGATATTTATCTATTAAACATAGTAGCACTTTAACATTATTGCTAAATTCTCATTCTTATAAAGACAATCTTCAGTTCTGTATTACTGTTGCAGTGTTTGAAAAGGGATCAGCTATATAATGTTAATTAAATACTTAATTTCTCTCATCATAGTCAGAAGCGGATTTATGAATTTAGCCACCTGTGGGCTACACAAATTTTGCCGCCCTCCTCCCATTCAAGTCTAATTTTCTTGACCACTCCTTCCACAAATTTACAGTAATAGGCTATTGCCCCCCCCCCCTCCCCCTCTGTAAATACAGTCGAATACCGTTATAGCGAAAATCTCGTTTTAACGAACACTTTTCTAATCCCCCTTAAACTTATTCGGAAATAAGTGTTCGGAAATAAGTTTACATGGGAACAATGCTAGGTAACCTAGAATTAATTTATAACGAAATTTCGTTGTAACGAAGTGATTCCTTAGGTCTCTTGGCGTTCGTTATAACGGGATTCGACTGTACAACTCTGCCACTCTAATAAGTCAATCTTTTGGTCATTTTCATAGTTACACACTCTCTTGTTCACTCTTTTAGTCGTTCACTAGCCTGGTACCTCGCTCTCTAGATCACTCACTCTTTTTAGTCAGACCGATGTTTACTCACTCTAGGTCACTCTTTTAGTTATTAAAACATGTTTTCATACTGTTTTGTGTTCACACTTAATTCCCATGTTTGCACACTGACTCACTCTTTTGGTCACTCACATGCTTGCAAAGATCACTTGTTTGGTCACTCACCTCACTAACCAATCCCCCCCCCCCCCCACTCTCTAGGCAGAGGCGTATATATGGTTTTGCTGCCTGTGGGCAAAACAAACTTTACGCCCTTCTCACATTCTAATAATTTTCTTGACAAACCTCATTCCTCGAATTCGCTGCATTGGGCTATAGCCCATTGAAGCACCACCTCCTGTAAATACTCTGTTGATTTCATAGTATTTTCTGAAACAATGGCTGTGTGTGTACGGCCATAAGCGCAAATTGAGCCGCCAAAGGACAGCGCAAATCGGGACATTGAACAGGAGGCAACACTTCGCTAATCGCGTGTACACGCGCACTCGTTGGCGCTGCTGCTGAGCCGCAGATTTTCTTGTCCCACGTGACGATTCTACGTATTCGGTAGGGCAGCGGTTCTCAACCTTTTCTGACTCGCGGAGCCCTGTTTCACTCGCAGGGCCGTCATTTCAACTTTTTCCGGGGGGGGGGGCGCAAAGAACATGTACTCAATGTATGCGTATATATATATATATATATACACACACACCATTTTTAGTGTATTTTCAAAAGCCAGGAGGGCCCCCCTGACCCCCCCCCCCTAAATGACGGGCCTGCTTTTTAGTATACATAGTGCGTCACCCGGTTAACACGTCACTCCGCTTACCGGATCACTTTTTGGAAGTCCCAATTATTCTCAGGCAGGAATTGGCACAGCTATGTCTTACTCCGCTTAACGAGTCACTCCGCTTGCTAAGTCATATTTTTGAGCTCCCAAGAGTGACTCATTAACGAGGTTTGACTATTATTTATGAGGCGGTACCCTTTAGGCCTCTTTTTTGTGTTTGTTTATCAAATTTATTGATTTATTTTATTATTCTCGAGTGGCCGCGGAGCCCCTGGGAAGTGCGCACGGAGCACCTGTTGAGAACCGCTGCGATAGGGGATTTTTCAAAAACAGTCATTTTGATGAAGTTCGTATTTCTCTTATGAAATATTGTTCATTATAAACACGATATATTATCACTTATTGCTTTAATCAATTCCTGAATTATTTCAATTCTTTTTCAATTTTTATTAAACATTAATGTTTTTTCATTAGTTTTGATTTTTTTTTTCATCAGATCCAAATTTTCATTCATTATGGAATTATTTTAATTTCGGAATTCATTACAGGATTCGTTGGTTCCGGAGTTTTCATTGATAAACCGAATTTTCACTAATTGTGTGATTGTTTTAGAAACTTTTAATTATCATTATTTCTGAATTTTGATTAATTTTTACTCATCTTCAATTTTGATTAATTTATGTAAATCCATCTCTTAGTTTCTTTTTAATTACGGAATAGTTTCCCTTTACTTCTGAATTGTCATTAATTATCATCAATCAATGAATAATTTATCAGAAAAATCTGAATTTCCAATCGTTTTTCAATTGTTCATTAATTTCAAATTGCCATCAATAATGATTCTTTCATTATTTTTCTTTGTGTGTTCACGTTTTTATATATGGAATTTTAATACAGTCGTCCCATTATAACGAACTCCAAGAGACCGGAGAAACCACTTCGTAATAACGAAATTTCGTTATAAAGGAATTCCAGATTTTTACATTGTTTCTATATAAACTTATCTGCAGTAATTAGAAAAGTCTTCGTTAAAACGAGATTTTTCGCTGTAATGTTATTCGTTTAAACGGGAATCGACTGTGGATATTTTTCAACATTCCCGTTCTTTACATTTTAATTAATGTTTTTATTTCTTCACCGCTCTCTGTGGTCACCTTTTATCTGATTTTCATCCGTCGCCCCCTTCGAATATCCCAGGACCACAAGCAAGCCATATTGCCCCAGTTTGGAAACCACTGTCTTTACGTTGCTCACTGACCTGGTCCCTCGCTGTCTGGACTACTCTTTTGGTCACTCACATGCTTGCACACTGTTTTTGCTCATTCTCATGCTTACTCACTCTAGGTCACTGTTTTGGTAGCTCAGTGATCTGGTCTTTCGGTCACTATATCACTCTTGGACACTATTTTGTTTGCTCACTTACCTGGTCCCTTGCTCTCTCTAAGTCACTCCCATGTTTACACACTTACCAGGTCACTATTTTAATCTCTCACTGGTCTTTTCCCTTGTCATCTAGGTCATTCTTTTGGTCATTGTACACTGTTTTGGTCACTCACATGTTTGCACTTATTGTAGGACATTCTTTTGGTCTTTCGCACATGCTTGCACACAAACCCCTTGGTCACTCGCATGCTTGTATACGTTGTAGGTCACTCTTTTCACTGACCTGTTCTCCTGCTCTCTAGGTCACTCTTTTGGTCACTCACTCACATCAGGGGCGTACGCAGAATCGACCTTTGGATGAAGCACAAAAACCTTGGGATGGGGTGGGGGGGGGGGAGGCAGAAAAATTTTCTTCCCGAGAAATTTTGAGTTACCACCCCTCAAAAAAGCATTTACATTAACAAAAATCGGTTAATGTAGCATATAAAGTGTATTTCTCTCCATCCGATATTTTAATTTTTCCACCAAAATATTAATTTCTCCCTAATTTTTGGTTTGCACCCCTCCCTGGGGAGGGTAATGGGCCTCACGTGCCCTTGAGTACGTCTATGACTCACATGCTTGCACCGTAGGTCACCCTTTTTACTCACACTTATCACTGAACAAGCCCCTCGCTGGACGTAAGCAGAATTGGATTTATGACTTTTAAGGCCTACGGGGGCTATACAGATTTTGCCACTGGTCTTCCATTCTCCTAATTTTGCTCATCCTCAAATCTGCCGCCTTTGCGAATCTTGCCGCTTTGGGCGATAAGCACGCTAGCCCCCTCACCCCTTGTAAATACGCTTCTATGTGTTGAGCTCGCACCCTTGGAAACGTCATTTACACATGTTTACAGCGGATGGTGCCTTAATGCAGGACCCTAAAAAGTTTTTAACTAGAATTTTTGCCACGGGGGGCAAACGTGATTTTGTCAAATTTTTTTTGCCCCCTATTCGACTGGGGAACACTGGGGAAGTGCCCCTGTTGCACCAGCCTAGTTATGTCCCTGGATATGAGTCTATCTCCTACGAATATAAATATATTCCCTACGTTCATTACCTGCGCGTCAGACAGAATGTGTCACGTGATCAAAGACACCAAGTCGGCTATAGCAGTGTTTCTCAACCACTGTGCCGCAACCCGGTACCAGGTCCTGATATCATTAATGCCGGGAGGCGAGTGATTAGCCGTTTCATTTTTCCTCATTCATTTTCCGTTGATCGTGTGTTTGACCGGGCCTTCGACTCAAATTGCTGGGGGGCACGATGATGATGATGTCAATTCATATACACACATATACATTAGATCTGCCCACTCCACTTTTGACGCTGTATCTCCGCCCATGGCTGAGAACTACTGGGCTATAGCATTACCTCCTAGAGATACAAATGTATCTCTATGAGGTAATGGCTATAGACCAATGATTCCCAACGTGGGCGTTAACGCCCCCTTGGGGGGGGGGAGATGGAAAGTTCCAGGGAGGCGGTTGAAGCTACGGGTATAACATAGGATCCTATGGGTTAGATTGCGTTAGGGAGCGATGGGAGAAAAAATTTCCGAAGAAGGGGCCGATGGGACGAAAAAGGTTGGGAAACTATGCTATACAGGGCCGCAACTACAGTATTTGCTTGGTCAAACGGGGCGAGCACGCATTTTGACGTCCCCTTGTAATGATGTAAGAAAGGTTTCAGAATGAAATTCGCGCCCTCTCGGGTCTAGCGCCCGGGACAGGAGATCCGCCTGCCATCTCCCCCTAGTTGCGGCCCTGATTCGGCCATACCCTAAGATCGAACGGATAAAGTCACGTGATCTCTAGCTTCGTTGGCCTTGAATCGAGTCACGCCACTTTTTGTGACTTATGAGCCATAGTCATCTTTTGCTGCCAGAGACTTTTAGCATAAAATGCTTGACAGCCAGCTTCAAACAGCCGAACAGAAATATTCATGTTCCAACTAGAATTCACACTGATGACTTTAGAAATTAACCAAATAGTCGCATTTTCAAGTTCAATCAAAAAAAAAAAAAAACTTCCCACTGGAGGTGCTGGAAAGTCGAAGGCGTAAGACGCTACGGAAGTCACTTCCAATCATTGTTTACAAACATTGCAGGCAGTTGTTGTTGCCGTTTCTTGACTGAAGGGGGCGAAATTGCTTTTATGTTTTGGCCATTTTATCTTTAAGACCCGAACCCGAAAGAGAGTACGTTATGGATAATAATATAAATATAAACCCGGGTTTTCCTAGGAATAGGTTTGTTGAGCAGCGTGAACCGGAATAGACTATTTCGCGCCGAGAGAAACGTGTTACATAATCACGCTAAGCGTTTGTGTTTTCCTAGCGAGGCGCATCAGATCAGGGCGGCTATATAAAGTATATGGCTTTGGCATCAGCTACTCTGTCGTCTGCATGCTCCGGTTTGAAGGGAAGGAAAAGAAAGCACACAAGAGTGGAGAGAATATCGGCAAAACGCGCGGAGCACGACGCATTTGACTCCTCCAGAAGCAGTCGGCCAATAACGCTCGACGTAAAGCGCTGTCGTCAGGCGTATTGCGCTCTGTAGGAAAACAGTCATGCTGCTTTTCTTACTGGTGAGTGGACGAATCACGTTGCGCGCGGCACAGGAAACCTACTCCTAGGAAAACCCGGCTTAAGAAAAATATTACTTTAGCATTTCCAAGTTATGATTTTAGTCTCGTCTCATGCAGCTGAATTCTCACTTTCACTGTGACGATCAGGGGCTCTTAACCGCGGACCCCTGGGGCCCTTATAGAGATTCCAGGGAAAATCCATGAGCTTCGCGATGAGAAAGTAATAATGTACATAATCTTGTTTATGTTGCATGCTGAATATTATTAGCTGTAAAGGGGTCGGTGGCATTCAATTAATTAGTATTGAGTGTCCGTGGACTCAATCTTATTGGCACAAGGCACCTATGAACCACAAATGCTTAAGAACCCCTGCGATATAAACAAGGAACGTGGTCAGTTCTTATATGACGATATCGACTTCGACGGGGGGAACCTGGCGCAAAGCAAGGATTAGCACCCCCTCCCCCATCGTGAGGCTAGATTGAAATGTATTTGTCTATACAACTAACCAAATGTGTTATAAATTATTATAACTAATACTGAAAATATGTATTGTTCCAATTTGGGAGGCCCTGAGGAAATAACTCGCCTCTACACATGGAAATTAGGGCCAGTTAAGCAGTTACTATGGATTTCTACAGATCTGCAATGGTACAAATATTAAATCATTACACTTTCAAAAAAGTTAACCTTTAGATCCACACCTGCACAGACAACTTGTCCATATTCCTCTGTGGAATTTCAAATGAATGAGTCATGTTGGAATGTGCCTGTACGTGTCATGAACCTAACGTGAAACGGAGTGTGGTAGCCCAGTCTGTAAGATACTCGCCTAAAGTACCAAAGGATGTTTAGAGGTGTCGCGAGTTTGATACCCAGTTCGTCTTTGTCAGAAAACTTTCCTGACACGGGTGGGTGTAGAAAATGACAGTGGTGTGACAAAAATGGTAAATGGACACGGGTACAACAAAAAATGGTGACATGATCACAGAAAAAATTACTACTGCAGGGAGTCCCCCATCGAGGGGTTAGCGCACCAACCTCTCGATGAGTATAAAACTAGCCTGCTGTTCGGAATGGGTAATAAATGGTAGGTCCCGGTCTAATTAGCCCTTGTGTGCAGAAAATGACCATGGTGCGATAAAAATTATCGATGACCTAACGTGAAGCTTGTTTCTGTGTAATGCTTGTTATAGGGCTGACATCTACCATCTGTTTTTTGAACTATGAGTGAAGTGTAATGATTGAATATTTGTAACGTTGTAGACCTGTTGCTCTTTAGCGAGACTTTTTAATGGGGAGATTGGCTCTCATTTGTGGCTCAAATTTGAGAACCATAGGAAACCCAACTTCAGTCTACCACCACTGTGATACTGGTGGTGTTCCGACCCGGGTCCTTAAGATGCGAGTCTGTCACCATGACTACCATCACAGCGAACTTACAAATATACTTCACCATATATTAACCCCAACCATATCCTTATGTGAAATTTATTGCTGTTAACGAGTTAGGGTTGGAAATGAAGGCATCATCTATTAGTAGTCACCTGAAGCTTGTTAAGGAAAAATGTTTTATCTGTATTATATTCTGGACTGGACCTGGTGGTAACCTTCACAGTTGTAGACAAGCACTCGGGTGCACAAAATTTTGAATATAGATGGCAGTACTAAAAAATTCATACATAATTCTAGAGACTAAATGATAAACTCAGACTGTTAGGTATAGTCTTCTAACCATAAGATGAGACGTGGCTAAGTCATATCATACAGGACAATCTTTTGTCATAGAAATTGTTCTCGCTCTACTGGGCGTTCCACCTAAGTACAAGCTAAGTATCTGGCAGAGAGGAAATAGTAATATTCATATTGCTGATGGTAGCTTAAGGCACAAATATAATTATGCATTAATTGCCACAGTTGTTACATTTAGACATGGTTCCCGTGAAGGTGGAGTCTGACAGGACTCCAGCCTGAGATGATTCTTACTTTATTCACATTCAACCAAAAAATAAAACAACAAAGTTTTTTCACATTATAAATTCCCTATTAAAAGGCCAGTGAAGAATCTCACTACTTGGGGGGGTGGGGGGGGGGTGTCAAAGCAAAGATCCCAACCTGGGGGTCCTGTCGCCGGAGGCTCAAACACTATTTAATATGCTGGTTAACTTATTCTTGGCTATGAAAAAATAAACACAGTAGCCCCGTTTTAACTTTTGTCACTACGAGGTTAATTTTATGCCGCCAAGAGAACGTTTACTGAGGAAAACCAATAAGTACCAACCAATCTATTGATTCAACTTTTAATTCTGACGTTTTCCTGAATAAAGTTTTTTTTTTGTCTTTTGTGTATTTCTAGTGGCTTCGTTGGAAAAGCTCTCAAAGGTTTTTTTGGAAACAAAGGAAGATGTAATGAAGCATTATCAGTTGCGAGAAGTATGCATTCAATCTTTATTTCACTTTTGCTGTTTCAGACTCGAGAGGAGTGTAGAAATTTTTAAAAGCACCTTGCAGATCACGGACGAGATGTCTCGTCCAATTGCAATAAGCAAAATAGTTCTTTGTGTTTTTTTTCAAAATATGGAACAATGTTTCCAAAAATTTTCATTTAAATGTCCTTTCTCGCACTCAATAGTCACAGCCCATTTCCATTCCGGAAGATTCATCGCATCTCTCTGGAACAAATTGCGCAGGTGTGTCAAAGAATTTTTAAGATTGTCTGTAAAATGGAATATAGAAACAAGAAATCATTATTTGTTTTGGGTTTTTTTATTCAAAATAAGCTCCTCCTGCTTCAATAAACTCGTTACAGCAATTTAATAATGATTCGAGGATGCCTGTTCCAGTTCACTTTGCGCCTCCAAAGCACATTTCTAAGCTTGTTTTTTTTGGCTTGTGTGGTAAGGTTTTCTTGACTTCCTTTCCGCACTTTGTAGGGTTGTTTTAGGATCATACTCAAAACGCCATGTTTCATGAGCTGTAACAATCAATTTCAAGAAGCTTGGATCATTTTCAGCAGCTGAAATGATGTCGCTGCAATGTGCACTTCTCATTGATTCATATTCATTGGATAGCTAGTCAGCTGGCCAATTAATTTCTTACCCCCCCCCCCTTTTTTTAAAAGTTTGAAGCTAATAAAATATATTTTCTTGATTGAAATTTTTTATGAAAACATTGAAACGGACTCTCGTGTTCTTAACTGTATTTTTAAATCATCAAAAAAGAAAAAATATAATTGAAATAGTTACTAAGTTTTTAAAAATTGAAATAATTACATTAAAAATTGGCATGACATCATATGCCGTCGTAACCAGCTGACTGGTTAAAAGGTGTAGAGAAATTTAATGCAGACTTTTGTTTTCCCTAAAAGATCTTCAGTTGAAATTGTTTATTTGTTAATGTTTAACGACTCCTCCATCATTCTCAGTGACACACAGTGATTGTTTGCCATGAAATCGCTGACTTTTTCAATAATCTCAGATGTTCTAGATAAACTTCTGGTGTGTTTATCATACCAGAAGTATGATATCTTCTAGCATATCTCTTTCGTCCAAAAAAAACCTTTGTGCCACTGAAAAACATTTGATCTACTTCAACAAAACTAGCCGTAATCTTTTTTCATTAATTAGTAGGTTTTTTTTTTTACCAGGTTTTACATTAAATTAACACGACAGCTCTTTGTTCCATCTTAATAACCCAATATGAAGAAATTATACTTCTTCAATGAACATCAGTATCATTTGAGTTGGTTTAAAAAATGCTCAGAAGTTTTGGCACTGCGCCAACAGACAGTTGAGGTTTATCACTCGTGCTCGATTACATTGATGGCACCACTGTAGACTGAGATCTAGCGTCTTGAAAATTCTTTGATACACTGCATAGAATTGAATTCTGAACTGTCGCTGAGGAATGTGAATGAATAGGTCAGTAGTGGAAAGAAGGAGTCACTTAGTGGCATAATTGTCGCAGTTTGCACACCTATACTGTAAATGAATCTCAATGCATAAAAATATATAAAAAATACAATTTTTTTAAACAAAATTTTTATTATTGTTTTGATACTATGTATCATTATACCGCATCACTCAGGCCATTTTTATAGCTTCTATGTTTCCTTTCAGAGCATTAAGAATATAGTATCTGGAATTGAGGATTCTATGCGAGAAGTGCATGTAGTATTGCAAGGAATATACACGGAAGAAGGCTTAAAAACAAGTGAGTTGTTTATTAACCCTCAACAACACATTCCGGAAATGTAGTATTGTCAAAACTGATATGACCTCTGACAGACCGACTCTGTTTTTTGAAATAAAACTTCTTTAGCCACGGGAGTGAATTTTCGTAAAGGAAAGGAAATTCATCACGAAAAGAAATACACTTTATTTTTCCCTACAACCCAATCCATAGTATAACTAATCGTGTGATGAAGTTATTAGAAGCAGATGGGTTGTGTTGGTGGGGAGAGTGTGTCAATAGACATTCTGCCATGTAAGAAAAAGAAGTTGGGTGGGGGTGGTTTGGACAGTTTGTGTCTGACAAAGTTTACTACCTTTCCCTACCCCTCACAATGCCACACCCCCCTTGGTCACACTAGAGTAAATTTCGCACGTGAATGCAAGTTTTATGATGTCACAGTACCAGCTCCTAATTGGCTGTGCTGTCATAATGCAAATATATCTAGAGTGCTTCAATTTTTTCCTTACTCTTCACTCTTTTACTAAAGCCTCACCCCCTCTGATTTAGAGCCAACCTTGATTATTACCAAGGTGCGAGATGGGAAAAAAAACTTAACTTTTTGGTAATTGTTCAGGAAGATTGAAATGATGAGAGAAATTGAATTTTTCAGTGATGTAAAAAAATATGATTCATAGCTATATTTTGATACTTAATTTTTCAAGTTTTTGCCCACAGAAATGTGTCACTTGAAATTTTTGTATGTACCTTGTATTAAGAGATCACAATTTCTATCTGTTATATGCTATTTTAAACGTAAAGGTTTCGTTTTTGGTTAGCAGTTCTAAATTAATTTGTTTTTGTTGGAAAACCAAGCACTTCAGAATTCTTGTAAATCAGGAATTTTGAGATTCCATTTGAATAAATGCACTTCAAAAAGATAATATTTTCATTCAATTATCATTCATAGAACTAGGACCATTTCCAAAACTAGTAAAGACAGCTTTGCAAACAATTCTACCATTGGCATCCACCTACCTTTGTGAAATGGAAGTTTTCATCAATTTTGCTGATTAAAAAAAAAAACAAGCAAACACTTGAATGCTTATATGTGCTGTATGGTTCATTGATTTTTGGATATCTCTTTCAAAGAAAGAACCAGGGCCAGACGTAGTCATTTAGCGGCCCGGTGCAAAAACAATTTTGGGGCCCTCTATAATATTATGAGAGAGATGTGATTGGGGTTAGGCCCAAATATTTACTCAGTTTTTCTCTATACATCCGCCGAAATTGAGTTTAGAGAGCTCGCACATAAAAGTCTTGGAATTCTTATCTGCCAATAAAAAACCTTCCTGAATAGGTTCTAGAAAGCAGGGCCATCTTAATACATCGGAATACTGGGTAGTGCAGGTGGATAAGGAGCATTACATTAATGAGAAATGCAAAATAAAATAAGGTCCAATACATGAAATAAGATTTTGAATTGGGGTTGACTTCACTTCAAGTCTAATAGATAGACATGCCCGGAGAATCTTTTTTCCCGCAGGATCATGGTGCTTTTAAAACCATGCCCAACCCCACTCATGGGAAAGGCTGACAAGACTCTGGGGGCACATTGATCTTATATTTTGTTCAGACATTGAAACTCTGATGAAAAGAAGAAAAGGTATCATTAATCCAGGCACTTACGAATGTGATATCATATACAAATCACGAGTTTAGGGCAAAGAATGTGCCACTTACAAAGGTAAGACAATCACTCGGAAAAACTCTTTCTCACAAAATCAATTGCAAATGTTCCGTCGAGTGTTTCAAACTTGGCACCCAAGAAGTTCTTGGGGACGTTCATGGAGTACTATGGGCAATGTAAAGGCCAAGACGTTCATTAATGGCTTGACCACATCAACATTTATTTGAAGAAAGACTCGCCTTCTAGAACTGCCAGCTACGAAAGCCTACCCGGCTGGAAAAACCTCAATCAACAAAGGAAAAAAAAGATAATCTGCAAAGCTTGTTGAATATACCACAAACTATGCTAAATTCTGCCATGTGATTTTGAGTTGGCGGACATCTGAAGTTGAAATAAGAGAAGATTCCGACTATGCAGAATGATATTATACACATGATTATTTTATTTCTACAAAAATCTGTGATTCACCAAAATAAAATTGAATGTTATTAAAAAGTCAGCTTTTTTGATTTTTACCCCTAACTGGACTCATTAATAAAAATGGTAAAAAACGTGATGCAAATTTATTTTATTTCAGAAATCCCATAACTGCAGAGGCTACAATTTTTTTTACCCCCCCCCCCCTTTTTAACCTTAATGAATATATCACGTTTCCATTATATGTATAGAACCATCCTCATTTCATTCAAAAATATTTCCTTCAGGAACATTCAGGAATTTTTTCGTAAAAACATACCTGCTTGTTAGTCAAGTTAGAATATTTTCCTTGATTATCTCAAAATTAGAAGTTCTGCACTTATGGGGTTTCTGAAATAAATGCTTCAATTAAGTAGGCTTTCTTCCAATTTTCTGCAGGTGCAAAGTAAAGGGGATGGAAAAATGTATTCCATTGAGAAATCATTTTTACAAAATATCTGGACTTGTCAATACTAAAATAAGAGGTTTTTATGGAGGCGAGATATCTTGCCGCTTAAAGGTTTAAATGCAGTATATTAGTTACTAGTGTGCAAGTTTCTCTTGTAAGTGCTAAGGATGAATTGATATTAAATGAATTGAATACATTTTTGTTGTTTTGTCAATTTCACAGCATTATTCTTCACCTTTTTGTCTTTGTAGTACCAGAAGTATGCCTGAAAGCAAGAAGTATGTTTCCCACGATTTGCGAACAGATACGCACCTTATCAGAACAGATTCCTTCTGGGGAATACTACAGGTGAGTTTCTCTATTTTAAGCATTTGTCTAGTTCAAGACAGTTGTGATATTAACATAATTTCTATTTTGATATTTAATGAGTCTGTCAACACCATATATTATTGGCATCTCAATGGACCAAATTTCTGAACTTTGATACTACTTGTGTGTATATATAATATTGAAAGAAGTACTTGCAATACAAAGAGTTGGGGTTCATAATGATTGCGACAGTATCATCGCAGCTTTCCCACGTACACCATCCTGGAGGCATGTCTTGAAGTTATTTAACATAAGTCTACCGATTGCATTCAAATCCTCATGAATAGTTGTTTCTTGTCTCATGAATATCCTTTCATTTCATTCACATTATGCAAAATCTTAGCAAATCATTCTATGACAAAGCATTCCACATGTGTGTGCATAGACACAATTTTAAAATGGTTTCAGCTAGGGCTCTCACTACACAGATGCACGAGTTTAAGGAGACCCTTGGTGGGTACTTCATTTGTGGAAAGGTTAGCTCTAGGCTCCAGGAGTGTCAACCTGCACCTGGGTTTCATGCAGCTCAGAGCACCTGCCTAGTTTCAACATTAAATTAGTTTTCTTTTTTAACAATGTTGTTCTTTGTGTCTTGACGTAGTGAAAATAATTCTATTAATATTATCATCTACAGGTACAATGACCTGTGGAAGTTCTCGATTCATCGCATCATATTTCTCGCTTCATACATAATTTTCTTAGAATCTGGCGACATTCTCAGCAAAGAAGAAGCAACAGAGTTTTTAGGAAGTTAGTTGCGTTTGTTTTACTTAATTTAATTTTTTTAAGTATGTCATTGATTACCCCCACTAAATATTTGATAATAAGGATGATATCGACGATGACATCAAAATCATAAAACTTTCAAATCAATGGTATTTCTCAGACACAAGAATAGAAATGTTTCACTTAGAATTTGAGTTTAGCTGACCTGATGAATGACACCTTACTGTGCTAGAAGATGTTCAGATGTGTTACCTGTGATCTGTCTGAGAGGTGGCACCAAGGTGATTGCACAGCACGTTGCCATCACATTAAGTTGCCAAAACTTCTCCGTGAGAGACATTAAAAGAAAGCCCTTAACAGAGAGAGAGAGAGCGCATTATCTCTTTGAAACTGTAACAGTTCTGGTCTGATTAACCCTCATATGTATAAGATCACTGGTGAAATCGAAACAGAGACAAGCTTTTTAAAAACCAGTGGAGGCACAAAAATTCTCTACTTGGTGATAGGGGGTGATTGTCCCCCCCCCCTCCATTCACTATGCATACTCTCTGTTGTTTGCTGCCCCCCCCCCCCCCCACCCGTTTGAGGAGCCCGTATTCACTCATGCCACTATAAGAGAAGTCTTTAGGGTCATAAAAAAAGCTAGGGAGCGAGTCCAATCACACAATATGTAAAATAAAACGTTATTGGTAGAATGAGGGAATATCTCTTACTGTCACTAAAACTACTACACCTTATGTGCAGATTTTCACATTAATCAGATGTTGACAGACCATGGCGCTATGCCATATTATCAGGGATGGTAACATAAGAGGGATAATTCCTATGTATTCTGCCAGATGTGTTATGTTGAATCTAAACACTACTTATACTTATGTTCATATTGGAATCGGCAAAGACAAGCACTTTTTACACCAGGTGTGCACAAATTTTGGCTTAATTGAAGAGAAATAAAACAATTTATCACAGAAGTTGTGGGAAAAGCGACAAATAGCTATACAGTGAATCTCTAACTCAACTGCCCAAAAGTATCAATCAACATATCGACTTAAGTGAATATCAAGTTAGCAAGGTTTCATTCTCACCCTTTCAATTTTCAATCATTTCTGTCATGTACTTATATATATATATCAATAGAGTTGAAGAATTACACATTTTCCTTCATCAAAAATTAACAAAAAAAATTAACTACAATTTTCTATAGAAGGTTCCAAATAATCTCGAATTATGGTGAAAAAAGCATAAGTGTATCAAAATATCTGTTATTTGCGAATTACCAATGCAACTGCTGAAAGTTTGGAAAACTTTCATTTTTTTTAAACTAAAAAATATTGATCTAGAAAACCATCTATTTTTTAGCCTATTCAATCATCTCTCGCTAAAAAATTTTACACTCGCGTTTATCTGTGCTTTCGTAGTCCACAGGTTGATTTTCCAGACTCTAAAAAGTTGAAAATTACCTCCTTCCATCAATATATGAGGAAGTATTTTCGGCCAATAAATGACAAAAAAAAGAATGAAGAATTATTAAAATATGAGAGAAATGTCATGAAAATTTATTAACCATGGGCAATTGTCCATGGGCAATTATGAAAAATTATTTGTGATAACACGAGATGTAAATCATAGTCTATTTAAGCAGGGTTTAGCTATCTACTGTCGAGTTAAAGAGGTTTCTCCCCATTGAATTTGGTATTATGCCAACCTTGAAAATAAATATGAAGTTATCAGGGTAGTTAAGTTACTTGCATGTCAAGGTTCTACTGTATTTACATAAATTATATTTCAAAACATGAAGAAATGTGTCGAAATCAAAATTGCGAATATTGTTTGCATAATTTCAAGAATTTTGTTTTCATTTAAAGTGTGAGACTAGACATCAATTATTCATTTAAATTACAATTCTAAGATTACTATTGTTGAGTACAGGCCTGCAGTTGCAGCAGCATATTCAGTTAATTCCATATGACTTCATTCGGGGCTGATATAAGCTCCACGACTTACTAATTATGTGTTAAGATGGTCAAATCGCAAGATATTTTTTTATCAAACCATTGTGATGTTGCACAAAAGTCACTTGTTTTCTGTTTTACAGTAAATGAGATGGAGAATTTCCATCTGGATGTGGAGGACCTTCTATTTGGGTGGTTTCAGTTGGCCGAAGAGATGGTAAGTATTTTATTTATGTTAATTTTAACGAAGAAAATCTTTTGGCTCATCAGTAAAATGGGATGATTTGTTTGCTTTAACCGCATGTAGTATTCTTTGTCAATTGTCACTTTTTTTTTATTGCTGCACCATTTTCACTATTCGAGTTTCTCAATGCGCACACTAAATTCAAATGAGTGAGGTGATGACTAAAATAGATTGTACAGCCAGACACAGCTTGAATTTTAATCAAACGCAGTATATGTCAGACATATGAGAACGCAATTTCTCAAAATGCCATTATGCTACACCATTTATGACTTGGGAGGAATGTGAAGCATCATCTATCGGTAGTCATCTCAACCTCTTTAGAGAAAATACCTTATCTATATTCTTTCCTTGAGCAACCTTCAGGATGGTAGGTAGCCGAGCATCTTATCACCACGCCCACTCAGGCGAAGACCTACTGGTCTGGGCATCTCTTGATAGGTTCATGATGACAACACTACCCTTTTTTTTCATTTACGACAGCTCCCACATGGGCAGACATGAGTGAGAGAGAGAGAATAGGGTACAAAATTTTTATACATCAGGGCCATGGAATTTCTTCATGAATGAGTGGAGCATTTGGCCATGGAATAATAAATTAAATAGAATATATTCGCTGAATAACCAAAAAATCGAAAGTCTGTTGAGACTCTCTGGCATTTGTTTTGCCCAGGGGCTCCTCCCCTCATGTCATAATTCTGCCCTGCATATCATTGTCTATCTCTAAGTAATAAAAATTATGAAACTTTTTGTATTGACTGTTATTTATACATTTTCTTGTTGCAGCCTCGCCTTGCAGTGTGCTGCGCCACCTTCGGTGATTATGAGAAACCCTTCGAGATCTCACGGTTCATGAACAAACTCCAGAGTCACTTCCTGTCGTTCTGCAGCAGGTCTGAGTCTATGCGTAAAAAAACGGAGTACCTTAGGTCGAGTACGAAACGAGTCATGGACGTGGTTTACGATTTGTCTATCCGAGGGCTCAAACCACAAAATGCCTGCATATAGTTACTTACTTCGATTCCAGAAATCTTTTATGTATTCAAACAAATTTTTGTGTTTATAATGGATTTGATATTACATTAAATTAAGATTAATTTCTTACATGTTGGTGTTTCAAATTGACTGAGATGTTATGTGTCCACCTTTACAAGATGGCCTGTATGGGTGGTCATTTCTGTCTGTATATCCAGAGAGTGTCAAAACTTTGTGAGGGAAGCATCAAATAGCAATATGGGTGCTCATTCTCCAAGTTTGCGCGTAAAAAGGATTTATACATGCCAAGAAACCTTGTAAAAAGTGCTCATTGCTCAAAAAAATTGAAGGCGCAGCTGCTTCAGCCACACTACAGAAGATGTATACGCTTTCTAGAGAGCTGTTACTTTGATTCCAATATCCGGTCATGCTTGGATGACTAAAATTGTTATTTTTCCCCGAAAATGCATTGTGCATGGAAGAGAAATAAACGGAAAAAAATTTATATAAAAATTTTTTTATTCATTCATTTCTACATATTTTATTAACAGACGGAGAGGAACGGCCACGAATACAATTACATACTTGATTCACAAACGATGTATCACAAAAATCATGCATGAAATATATTGTTACGGAATTAAATGAATGAAATGAACATGATAATACTTGAAAAAATATCAATTACTGCTCTCAGATATTAATTAATTACTTATGAGAGATGTATGTTATTTATATTGGCGAGTTCCTCTCTGTATTTTGGAAGGCGCCATTTCAGTGATGAGCACCGTCTGCTCTGGTAATATGGACCCGTAGTTTTGTGGCCTCCAAGCATAAGGTGCTCTCTTCACTTTCCTCTGGCGCCTGAAGACGCATTCCTGAAGCTGGGTCAGCAGCGCCATCAGGAACATCAGCGCTGTCACTCCAACCAGCAAGTAACCTGTATCGAAAACAATGAAATCAATCAATGCGTGTCTTGTATTGTGTCTTTGAATAATGAAAGTCTTGAATTGGATCCGAAGACCCCCCAATCCCACAAGAGGTAGCCTGGGGAACAATCATTTGTTTACACTGTAAATGGACTCCTCCACCATCCGCCGGGATGTCGAAGCTATGTCTGATACTGTCACCTCTATCACTTTTCAACTACCATTTAGGCTCCTTAACGTTTTTGTTTTACTGCCCCCCCCCCCCTTCTTAGAACAAAAACATCTCATCGCTCCCCCCTTTCAGTACCGTTCAGCATGACCTGGGGGAGGCTTCAATAATGAGATTTTGTTCTATGATTTTCAAGACCAAGTATAGAAATTAATAAGCTTTCAGCTAATTAGGGAACTCAGAATATCACTTTGCTCGGGCAGGACCTGTTTCTCGCACAGGCAAACGGGGCACAAAGATTTTTAGTTCCCCAAATTTGGCTACCTTTTGTATTTCGGGCACAGTCCACGTGACCTTCTTCCCCTGCGTACGCTTATGCCTCAAAGAAGACCACATACAGGGGCCCCCCAAAAATTCGTATCTTCCCTGGGCCCGAACTGATGGGGGAACAGGCCCATGATGCTGTTAAGGCCCCTGCGCCTTCTTGAGTGAACCGATAGAATCCTTTATTGTTTTTTTCTCTAGCTATTATCATACCCGGTACATTCCATCGCCCCCCCCCCTCTTTTAAGACACACACATTTAAACGAATACCACTTGCTCAAACAACCGAATTCAGATATGGGGGGAATCACAGCTTCCCCATAAAAGCCAGAAATACCATAGAAAGTGATGGTTCTGTCCCGGAAAATACGGGACTTGTATTCACCGTGCTCCCAGAAATATTGCCTTAGATGCGCGCCTGCAGACACAGGAAGGAACCGATGTCCTCTTCCTCCTCCTCTCAGGGGCGTTGGAAGTGTTTTGAACTTGGGGGTGCTTGTCTTGATCTTTCCGTAAGAAATTTTGATTTCTGAATCAATTCAGTTGGTGCTCGAGCACCCACAGGGCTTTTCGCTCTAATTTCTGCTTCGTTTGTGTTAGCGTTACTCGCGAGTTCTGCAAGTGTTACTCATACCACTGTTTTTTCTCTCTTCCGTATGTAGCATGGGCGGAGATATGTGGGGGGGGGGCATCAAAGGTGGAGTCGACTGATCTAATGTATATATGTATATATATGAATTGACATCATCATCTTGTCCCCCTCCCCCCCCCCCCCCAGACTTCCAAGTCTATCTCCGCCTATGGTATGTAGCCCATTTGTTTCAACTTTGGAATTAAAGCGTACATACGCGTAGAGGCGCACGCAGGGTAGGGTGCTCCCCAAACCGACAAAAAATTAGAAAAAAAATTAATATTATGGTGAAAAGATTGAAATATCGAAAGAAAATACCCTTTTATATATCATATTCACCAATTTCTGTGTAATTTAAGTGCTTTTTGAAGGGTGTTAACTCAGAATTTTTCGGAAAGAAAATTTTCGTGCATTCCCCCTAAAGGTCGATCCTGCGTACATTCCTTCACGAGTGTAAAAGAAAATAAAATGTGGCAGCAATTAGGAAAAGAATAAAAGGACAACTTACAGGACACCCCAAAGCGATACAGCCCAATGTGATGGACTCGAGTATTTCTTCCAGGAACCAGATCACCCAATCCCACAGTAGTCAACGAGATGAAACAGAAGTATAAGCCGTCCAGGTAAGTCCAACCGTCTTCAACGCAACTGAACAAAAACGCCGGTATGAAGAAGAACAAAACGCCGACCGTCACCTGGAAGTAAATAAACCTACAATTACAATCGATTTCATATAAGTATTTTTCAACGTCCAATCAGTCGTGAGATATGGGAAAATGTCACAACGTACCGAAGCCATCGTGAGGAACAGCAGTCGGATTCTCAGCGGCTTCAAGATGTTGTCCATGCACGAAGACATCGTCCTCTGCACCATGTCGGCGACGCCCATCATCCTCTGCACCAGGCCGGCTAGAAGCACCAGGGTGAACGGGATGCCGAAAGCCGTGTAGATCATGCACACGGCTTTGCCGACCTGCGAAACTGGAGCCACGTGGCCGTAACCTTCGAAAAAAATCGATACACTTAAGAAGACATTGGCGAAGACATTTCGTACACTGAAATAGGCTTAACATAGTGTCCGACTTAAGTATGGAACGCCCAATCTTTGATAAGATTCCCTTTTTGTGGTATGCACCGAAGTTCAAGACCATTCTCTTATATTACGTGCGGCCAATGTCTGAAGTCTAGCCAGTTCGAAAATTCGCTGGTCATTTCACTTATCAGGCTTCGTTCGGACGTTGGCTACGTTAATTCTATTCATCTTATGCATACAAGTATCTCCTAAAGTATAATAGTTGAATACAGGATATCCAGCGAAGGGTAAAACCATTCCATCCTACCGGAAAGGTTGTACTTTGCCTAAAAGTACTTCAAGTAGGAAGCCGAAGCCCGAAAAGGCAGGGGGGAGCAAAAATTCAGACAAGCTCCAGCCTGGTATACCGGAAGCTCGAAAGGCCATGGGTAGCAGAGGGATGTCGAAAGGGCAGCAGAAATTTAAATGAGCTTCAAAGCAGGGAACGCTGTATGCCTGAAATGGCAAAGTAAGCAGAAATTTGAACAAGCTCCAAGCAGAGACACAGAAGCTCGAAAGGGCACAGGGAGCAGAAATTTAAATGCGCTCCAATCATGGACACCAGATGCCTGAAAAGGGAGCAGAAATTTACATAAGGGCAAGGAATGAAGCAAATTAGGAGGGCAAATTAGCAAGAGGCAGAAATTCAGAAAAGGGCGAAAGAAATTGATGAAAAGGGCAATGAGCGTAGAAATCGGGGTGAAAGGGGGGAATTCGAAGCAAGGCAAAAGAAAAGGGACAGAAATTCAGAAAAAAAGGGCAGGAATGGTAAAAAAGCGCATTTATTGGAATGACAAGCACACAGTATAAGGTGCGAGGCCAAGTCCCCGCCCCCAACGGACATTCGACTGGCAATAATGCTTTGAGGTCATTCATGATGCAAACACCGTAGGTTCTACGGAGCAGTGCCGTCTTAACGCATGGGCCCACACGGGCACGGCCCGGGGGCCTCAGCAAAATGAGAAGTAGTTAATTTTTCGAGAATTTGTCAAGTGTAGGGCATCAGAAAAATCCCTTGGTCCGGGGGTCCATGCTGCTCTTAAGACGGCCCTACTACGGAGTGCTAGGCACAGGAGTGCCCCACCCAGGGCATCCTGAGAAGCAGCTTTTATTTATTTCCGGAGGTGAATTGGCAGGTTGAATTAGAATGTATTGAATATACACGTGTAGTACACAGTAATACCATACCTATGGTCGTAAGTAAAGTGATGCAGAAGAAAACGGCCTGGCTGAAGGTCCATTTGGCTTCCGCCGTGTCGTCGACCGGTTGCAAACCACCTACGCCGATCGATGACAACTCAGACAGGAAGTCGTCTAGCGCTTCACCTTCAGAGAAAAATCACACACTTAATGACACGTCATGAACAAAGTATACATGAATATCTATGACACAGGATGTCCCAGACCTGTACCTTCAAAATAAGAGGAAATAATAGTACATGTCAAGACAATTTTTCTAAGATCGCAATTTACGTTTTTTGTCAGCTCATGTCAACATATAAGCCACTGGCGCCAGAAAAAAAGGATTGGAAAAAAAGAATTCTGAAGTAACCCTAGGAGTGAGAGGGAAAAAAAAGATCCCCCCCCCCCACTGTCGTCCGTTGATTGGAGGGAGGAACTCTCCTGACGCTCCTCGTGATGTGATCATGGTTGCCATATTTTGGCGACTTCTGAAAAAAGTTAATGCACTTATCGATTGCGACCCTGGATTCCATTGCAAAAATTGTTTGTCTTGACGTTTACGATCATTCCTCTAATTTTGGTGGTAGAATTCTGGGACACCCTGTGTATTTTATTTACAGGGTGCGCATAATAAATTGTCGGCAGCCGTAGCTATTGATCAGAAAGCTATAAAACGTTGATAATGTCTAAATGAAGGGAATGTGGGGGGGGGGATTAAACAAAATAATAGGTTTGGCACACACAGACACATTCATCGCTAATATTTTCTATATAAATTGTAGTGCACATACGCTATTTTTGAATGAAGAAATGAACATGAATAACAACTATGCTGTACCCACAAACAGATCCAGATTTTGCGAACGGGGGGTGAATCACTGAGGTGTGTGTGTGTAGTGAACGGAGGGATGAATATTCACCCCCCGCAGGGCCGTAACTAGGCTGGGGCAACCGGGGCACTGCTCCAGGACCCCCGAGCCCCGAGCGAATAGAGGCCCCCCCCCAAAAATGTACACTTATTGTGCATAATAATGATTTTTTCAAGAAGGGCCTCCAAGGAAAAGTCTGCCCCGGAGTCCCGAAAAGGCACACTATGGCCCTGCACCTCCGCCCAATTATAGTACACGCCTATGACAATAGTACATTTTTTTTTACTGAACGGGAGGTTGCATCGCCCCCCCTCGTTCGCCTATGGCTGTACCTCAGATTCTCCAGGCTGGGCTTGAATGAGCACACGCGTTAAGAAAGTTCTTAATATTAGCTTTCACTTTCATGTGCCAAATTTGTATCCACTCTGGAAATGTCTGCTACTTGTCGTCTACTTGCTCCCCCCCCCCCCTTACTCCCCATCAAGACTAATTTAGGAAAATGGGTTTCCATGTTCTGGGAAAATGGGTTATCTCGTTCAAAGGGGTATTTATCATCACCGCTTGAGTCATCTCTGAGTTTGAGATTAGATGGCAGCACCAACAGCCAACAGTTATGAAAAAAGATCGAACACTGGAAACCCTTTTCAAACGATCAAACGAGAGGTTCGCACAAGACTAGAGTGACCATACGTCCCGTATTTCCCGTGACAGTCCCTGTATTTTTGGCCGTCCCGACTTTTTGGCAAAAGTGTCTCGGTTTTTCCCGTATTTCACACGAAGCCTACTTGAATTTTTATTCTTTATCGAAGTCAAAGATTGAAATTATTTTTCAACTCATAAATTACATTATGATAATTACAACTATAAATGAGAATATTAATCTCCCACATTTGTCTTGGAGAACGTTTTTTTTCGTGGAATTCAGTTTAATCCACTGCAATTTGCAGTAACGCTTCATTTCCCGCCATTGTGATTTTTCAGTAATTTCAACAACATTTGGCAACTTTGTTCGGTTTTGGCGTCATTTTTGGCGATAATTAGCGATGTCCCGTATTTGGAATCTCAATAGAAAATATGGTCAGCCTACACAAGACTCTGGTGGTTGAGAATCAGCTTTTGAATTATTTTTTGTATAGTCGCAGGTAAGGTGCCTTGATAAAAGGCTATAGTCGATTCAAGAGGCAATAGTCGCAGGAGCTCTGATGCATAAAAAACTTCGGGGCGGGGCAATGTTATCAAACGTCCGTACGTGCGACTCACAGGAGCGTATTTAGAAAAGCATTGAATTGAATCCATTACATTGGCCATATTCATAAATTACTGGCAAGAAGAGGGGTCCTAAGGTGTCGTCCTCAAAAAATTATGAAAAAATTCGATTACCTGTTCATGTGTTGTATGAATGACGTCACTCGAACACTCTAGGGTTGCGAGATTTTTAAATTCCTTCTTGGCCACTATTGGCACTCAAAATATCAATATTTAGGCTTCCCCCTTTTTTGAGTAACCCATAACAATTCCGCCGGATTTGTTCCTTTATATTTTCGTGCAAATTTGAATGAGTAGAATCGGTGATAATTCTTTTTAAAAACTTTTTGAAGACATCACCTTCGAACCCTTTCCTCGTGAGACTCGTCAACTAGCTACTTTGTTAGCTGGATCAGCACATATTTTGCAAACCCGTGTGATGTAGAAGAAGCAGTTAAAAAGTGATTTCGGCGTCAGGGCCGTCTTAAGAGCATCGTGGTCCCCCGGGCCGAGAGATTTTACTGAGGCTATACCTGTTAAATTATCGAAAAATTCAACTACTACTAATTTTTCTGAGGTTCCCCTTCTTCTGAGGCCTCCCTCCCCCCGGGGCCTCACGTGGCCTAAGCATCCAGGTTCTGTATGAAGTGGTGTATTTAAACGAACTTTCATCAATACTGAGAGGCTCTAAGCCAATGTTGGCATGTCTGCTTATATTTTTTATCGGTCCTGAAATTACTTCTCCCATTTGTTTATTTTTTCCGGCCCACAAAAAATTATTTCTCATATTTCCGCTGATTTTCAACTACTGTTGAATCAACAGATTTTTCAATTACTTTCACCGGCCCAAAAGCTGTAAAAAGGTTGAAGGATACTGGTGAAGAGCGTTAAACTAATATTATAATCCCCTTGAAATAGTCTTAGAATTAACTTCATCGTTCCATATTGGACATCACTTTGATGTAGGATGTGCCAATTTAAGTGAAGACGGTCAAGGTCAACGACAAGACTTTGGGGGAAGCATTGGCATTGGAATATCAAGAGACAGAGAGTCTATACCATGGGCGGTGATGTGGGGGGGGGGCCCAGCGTCAAAGGTGAAGTCGACTGATCTAATCTATATATGTACAGTCAAACCTCGTTAATGAGTCACTCTTGGGAGGGCAAAAATATGACTTAGTAAGCGGAGTGACTCGTTAAACGGAGTAAGCCATAGCTGTGCCAATTCCTACCTGAGGACAATCGGGACTTCCAAAAAGTGACCTGGTAAGCGGAGTGACGTGTTAACCGGGTGTCGCACTAACGAGGTTTGACTGTATATGCGAATTGACATCATCATCATCATCTTGCCCCCCCCCCCCTCCCCAGACTTCCAAGTCTATCTCCGCCTATGGTCTATACACGTCACAACACTCACATTCCATCAACGTGATCGTGGGGGAAGAAACGTTAATATCATCGCAGTTGCCCCGCGCGATGTCAATTCTCTCGCATCCAACGATCCTGCCATATTAGATAATCAAGACCACGCACTGACGGACGGATCATTTGATCGACACGTCCTGTGTCCTATCCTATCTCTTTGATTGACACTAACCTTGAGCGTCGCGGTGATGTCATGCGTTACACGACGCTCATCCGAGACAGAAAGGCACTTGAAAAAAATAAAATAAATAAATCTTTCTGTCGCTTCCGATTGTTCAATAAATTTTTCTGGTTTCGATTATCGGAAAGGACTGAAAATACCCTTTATCTGATAACAATGCCTCGCCAACAAAGGTGACTCTTGGAGTGGAGAACTGGATCCAACCCGACTCGACCGGACCGGATCAAATTCAAAGTTCGGAAAATTCAACATACGTTATCATTATCATTGCTTTGATGCGCTTGCTTATTCTCTCTCTTGTCGTTATCGGCATCCCCACTTGAAAGTGAAGCGGCATCAGAGAATTTTTCAAGTATCTGTTTCCGATAACCACATGAGCACCTATTAGTTATTGTGTCTTTTCATTGATACAAAGTGAGTGTGTGTTGTGTTTTATAACGTTTGTTTGCCCAAGTTTGTATTACAAACAAACATTAAATACAAACAATAATAGTAACAAAACGCAACCCAATCTGTCTCGGACTGGATCCCGGTTCTTGTATTGCCCGACTTGGGACGATTCCGAGGAAATATTGTTGTTACCTCGAAAGATTAAGTGATTACCCAAGTCTCGATACCCCTACACAATAATTCGCTTCTCCGAAACATTGCCCTAGATCCGCCCGCCTCCACTCTATTCGCAGCTGAATAGAGTATATATATATGTGCCTCGGCTTCATTGACTGCTGAATATGCTTGCGTCCACTCCATTGGAAGCTGAACATGTCTACCTCGGCTTCATTCGTAGCTGAAGAAATCTACCTCGGTTTGCCGTTTCCAGCTGAAGATATCTAGATCGACTAATTTCCAGCTAAAGATGCCTACACTTCACTTCATTCGTAGCTGAAGATGCGTCTTTACCCCCAAATCTCCTAGGATGGTGGTTCTCAACCTTTGGAAGCCCGCGGCCCGGTCGAATTCTTTTCTTTTCTTTCGTTTTTGAGTAGAAGGCCCAGTCATTAACACTACTAAGGGGAAACAAATGAATAAAAATGAAACGATGAATCACTCACGGCCCAGTTTTGCTGATGCCAGTGCCCGGTACCAGGTCGTGGCCCCGGTAGTTGAGAAACGCTGTCCTAACAGACGTAGCTTTACCTGACTGCCCGCAATGCCGTTAAGACTGCCGACAGCTAGTTTTTGTCGAACATGACGAACCTGTTTTTAAAAGGGAACATTCAACCATATGGCTCTCTCTAAATTAGGAGCTTACATAGCAGTTGAGAATCTAGGACGATGTGATGGCAAATTGTGTGAGTTATTTCGCTCCCCCCCCCCCCCGCTAGATCCACGCCTGAGCGAAGGCAGATATCTTCAGCTACGAATGGAGTGAAGTGCAGGCATCTTCAGCTGGAAATGAGTGGATGCAAATATCTTCAGCTGTAAACGAGAAGCCGAAGTAGATTTCTTCAGCTACGAATGAAACCGAGGTAGGCATGTTCAAGCTTCCAATGGAGTGGAGCCAGGCATATTCAGCAGTGAATGAAGCCGTGGCACATATCTTCAGCTGCGAATAGAGTGGAGGCGGGAGGATCCATGGCAAAATGGGTCGGAGAAGCGACTTATTGTGTAGGAGCATCGGGTTATCCCGTATTTTACGGGGCAGACAAATTTCCCCCCCCCCATATTATCCGGTTGTTGTCCGAAAGTCCACAATCACCCCCCCCCCCCCCCACCCCGGATCCGTGCTTACTACGTAGCTCAGTGTTCACGGGAAAATATGTTATTTCTCTCGGCAAGCAACATATCAAAAAAGATATTTTCTGGACATGAGTTTCGAAATGAACTTCGGAAAGAAAAGTTACGTCCATCAAAAGTTGCGTTGCTAATATTCGAATCCGATCACCGGACATATGAGCATAATACGCATGCGTCAACCTGCCTATACTACCGTCATCCAACCTTAACATTCTTCTAAATTAATCGAACATTATTCCTTCGCACTATGCCCCCCCCCCCCCACAGGGCAGGGGGGAGGGCTGACAGGACTCCAGCCTGATACGATTCTTATCATTTTTTGTTTTTAACACTACTAATTCACTATGGGGAGTGGGGGGGGGGGAGGGGTGCCATGAAAGATGTTGGGCTATGCATTCATACACAGGGTTCGTCGGAAGTGTTTGCTCGTCTTGATTTTTACTTAGGCTGGTATTACACTATAAAACTTTGATAAAAATTCTTTTATAAAACTTGAAAAATGTAACCAATAAACACATCTGTTGCTTTCGAGCGAACTTAACTGATCGGCCTATTGGTTGCATTTTTCAAGTTTTATGAACGAACTTTTATAAAACTTTTATAGTGTAATCTTAGAAAATTTTGATTTTTTTTTTTCTGAATGAAATTCACTGGGTGCTCAGACCCAAGCCGTAAAAGTTACCGCTCGATCACCTACCATCCCGGTGCCGACGTCACTGCATGCATTTCACACGTGAAGAGACACCAGCTTTGGTAAACAAGCCGCAAGTTGCAGTTGTTGTTGTTGTTGTTTTTTGGTGAATTGGCTAATTATTTACCTCGCATGAGAGAGAGATCAAATAAGACATGATCGATGACAAATAATTTGCCATAATCGGCAGTGTCAACCTGGTGTTCATAGTGATGAACTCGCATCGTGAGGACCGGGGTTCGAACCCTCCCCCCCCCAACCGTCGCGCACAGTGGTGGTCGGCTGAAATTTGGTTTTCTGTGGTTCCCGACTTTGAGTCCGATCTCCCTCGTCATAGACAACAACGGGCCTACGGTGATTCAATTACTCAATCATTGCACTTCACTCATAGTTAGAAAAGTTGGCGGCAGATGGCAGCACTACGTATATAACAAGCATTACCCAGTATAACGAACTTCACTTCATATTCACAACACGTACATCCCAACGTGTGCTGATTCGTTAGGAATTCCGCAGAGGAATGTGGACGAGGTTCATGCCTGGTTTAGTAGTAGAGTAGAATTAACCCAATCTAGGACGACATCTGCTCATCGGTTCAGTCACTGGAATCAGCTTTTTTCCGAGTCTAATGAGCCTATCGGCTTCTTGAGGTGCAGTGCCGTCTTAAGGCATGGGCCCCCATCCAGGCACGGCCCGGGGGCCTCAAGCGATGAGGGGCCTCACAAAAAATGAAATCTGGTTGAAATATTCGAGAATTTGTTTGGTAGGGCCTCTGTGTGAAAAATCAATTGGCCCGGGGGCCCCCTGATACTCTTAAGACGGCCGTGCCTAGGCGTTAGTAGATGCATGCTCACCACCATAGGCGGAGATAGACACGGAAGCTGGAGAGTATGATGATAACGGTAATGCGAATTCATATACAAGTATGTACAATATACATTAGATCAGTCGGCTCCGTCATTGAGCTTGGGGGCCGCCCATGGGACATCTTCCGCGTTGGCAACGAAGAATAGGGTGTACCAATAACATGCGTCACAGCTCAACGAAACGGTATTAGGTCAGTGACAATAAAATAAGTCCAAACAAGGAGGGTGGGGGGGGATCCTGAATATAGAGGCAGAAGATGTTCATGATTACTGAGTTTAAACTAGTATGTGTGTTTACGATGTAACCCCACGACCAAGCCCATTAAGGCAATACGGATGGAGGTGTGAGGGCATTTTACGATTGTCTTTCAAACAGAAAAAGGCCATATCAGACATTGGCCTGCACTGTCACCTCGAATCCTCCCCGATATTATTATCGAGGTTCAAGGATCCCTCGGGTGGCGGACAAGGTCCGCTGCACCGAAAATAACCTTCGACAAACGATAAAAGCTTGGCGGGGAATGTCGGCTTCTCCCACTGTTATTATTCCCTCGATTATAATGATTCATCGCGCAGATGTTTTCCTTAGGGGCCATTCGAGTATTACGTAAGAGCAGATTTTTAGCCATTTTTGACCCCCACCCCCCTTGTCAGCAAAATTTCGTCAGCAGCTTAGAACATTTCATATCTTTAAAAAGGGTGGTTGATGACGTAAGCAACCTTCCCCCCTTGTCATCAAAAGTCAGCAAATCCGAAACCCCCCCCCCCCATCGATGATGATGTAATACTTGGATGACCCCTTAGGAGCCAAAGCAGGTTTTCAGCCATTTTTGACCCCTCCCCCATCCTTGTCAGCTAAAGTCAGCAAAACCCTGACCCTGAGGATTGGAGAGATGTATGTCTGTTCTCATCGGTATTCCGTTTGGGACCTTTCAAGTATTCAGCATCGATGGGGAAAAGGGGGGGGGGGTTCCGATTATCTGACTTTCGGATGATAAATATAAAATTGATTTTCTGTCTGTCTGTGTGTATGTGTGTGTTCTCTATAAAAATCTACAATTTTAGATCGATCGTCGCCAAATTTTGCATATATACCAAATGGTACGCGACTTGAACGATAGGCTACTTTAAAATTTCGTCAGAGCAGGGCAAATGCCCCAAACGGGCAAAAAACCGTAGGGCAACAATGGTTTTTGGGCATCAACAATCACTTTCCGAACGTTTACTTTGGTTACCGTGGTTCTCTAGCAATGCGTTTCAGACGTGTTTCATGACTTTACAATGGTTTGTCACTTCTCTAATCCTGTTAGCATATGTATATATGTATAACAGTTTATGGTTTATAATGGTTTGCCACATTTTCAATACTCCCAGTAATGAGGCTTTTTGAATAGACGTCATAATCATCATCAGCATCTGTTTGAGGGTCAGGAAAAGGGTGATCCTCATAGAAATCAGTGTTAAAATTGCCGATTTTACTGTAGAAATGCGGAAATTTAGTGGGGTTTTCTGTCACATCAATAATTTTAAAAATTGTATTGAAATCTCGATTTTTGAAATATTGAGTTCGCTTAGAGATATACGAAGCCCAAGAGATATATTAAATATGAAGTACTTTTGAGTTGGATATTCATGCAATAACATTGATTTCAACTTTTTATTTACATCTTTTCAAGCATGAAAATTAATGTCTTCGTATTGTCTTTTGATATTCAACTGCATAAGTCCATGTAGGTTAGGATATTTTAAAATTAATTATGGGCCGGTAAAAAGTACATCGAAAAAATTCCAAAGCTTTAATTAAGCATTTCTTGAAGCAGAAACAGGCAACGGTTCGGGGGGGGGGGGATCGAAGTACCTAGCGCCCCTTAAAAAGGGGGAAAAAATATTCGTTTCAATGTTTCTTCAAATCTAGATTTGTTTATTTCATGAAGTCGCGCAGGAAGTCGCCATATTGGTTAACTTAGATACGGTTTGCATGTCCCTCAAAGAAAGAGGGAGATATCACGTGATCCAAAAAGCCTCATTAAAGGAAACCCGGGCAGCGCCGGGTATTATAGCTAGTAACATATAAAGGTATTTTCTTCCGAAATTTTAATTAAAAAAAAAATTTTATCATCGGGGGAAGGGCACGAGATACTCTATACCCCCTCCCTTGCGTACGTCTCTGATCCCACCAATATGCGTTAGGAGGCGGAGGGGGGCAGAGCTGGTGACGAAATTTTGCTGACACGGGCAAAAAATGATGCCAACACTCACAAAATCATGGTTGACTTCCTTACAGTGGTTATATAGCGAACTTTAAATTGTTTTTGGGTTCTGGGATGCCCGGGTGTTATTCTTTCTACCCAACACCAAACATGGTCCCCACTCTGTCAGTTATTCTTCTACCAGAGTTTTGCTGACTTGTGCCGGCAAGGGGGGGGGGGGTCAAAAATGACTAAAAAAACTTGCTGACGTAATACTTGAACGACCCTTTACCACGAACCCCAGGTTGGGTAACTGTTGGTAATTGAGCCAATGGGGCCAGGGCCACAACTGACGGGGGGGGGGGGGTGCAGGTGGGTCTCGTGTCCTGGGCGCTGGACCCGGTAGATTTCAGATTTTCAGATATTTCAGATTTTTAATTCAAAAAAACTTCCGTATGTCATGGCCCCCACAAGGGTGGGGCCGACGGGGCTCCAGCCCTTGAGCCCGGGACAATTACCATGATATTTTTTTCCCCCCGCTATAAAAGGGCTCGTGAGAGTCTGGGGATTCGCTAAACTTCTCAGCCTGTGGGGGGGGGGACCCCGTTCCAGGATGTTGAGGGCCATGACTCGTGTACACAAATAATATTATTATATGCTTGGACCTCCATTCACGGACGGCTCATGGGCCGTAAAAGAAGGAATCTGTGTCACATATTTCATATCTATCTTCTTGTCAATGGCGGAAAAAAAAGAGATAACAAGTGTTTACTTTTTTTGAGAGAGAAAGAAAGAGCGGCCTATGTAATATTTATTTATTTATCTGCTGGTTACGTTGCATTTCATCTCTCTTACGCAACTGCAAGTTGCGTCATGGACGGAAGTAGAGGTTGCAGGATCGATTAATGTCCACAGAACCGGTTTGGTTATAGTTGTCCACGTTTCGTCAATGCCACCAATTCTGGGAAGAATGACCACCATTGACCTGCGACGAATATCGTATTTTGCGGCCAAACATTCTCATCTACATCAAAGGAATTCTTAGATAAAGGACCGGATTTACCATTAAGCAAAATAAGTACGTGCTCAGGGCTGCAAGAAAGGGGGTACCACAAAAAATGGCACAAAAGCAGAGAAACTAATTTCGAACAACTCGTGTTAATGCTCAGTTTTTGTATTGAGATTTCACTGAATTTCCATAAAGTAAGCCCAGAGCCGTCTTAACAGCATCATAGGTCCCTCGGGCTAAACAAAGTTTTCCGAGAGGCTCCATCTAGCTATAAATATCTGCCTACAAAGTTGCATGCTTACGTTTTCCAAAATTTTTAACCATATAAAATTGTCATGAGGCTTCACCTGCACTTGGGGCTCCCGAGCCGTCTCATCCTAGGACACAAGCAAAATGATTTTTCTGAACACCTCCCCACAACACTTGAAAATACCTGCTTACCAGCTCGAAAATTTTAAACAGATCTAATAATTGTCATAAGACCCCGGGTCAAGGTTAAAAGCAAAGGGGACGAGTGCGGGGAGGACACCAAAATCACTTGAGTGCTCAAAGCCTTCATATGGGTCAATCTGGCCCTGCTTAAGATAGCTGATGAGGTAACGACTCCTGACTCATGCCCCTAATAATGGCACCAGATATTGCTCCTAGTGTCCCGAGATGGCCCAGAGACAGGGTCGTAGCCAGAAATTTCGTTCCGGGGGAACCACTTTCATTTCGGGGGGGGGCGGACCAAAGTGATAGAAAAAGATTTGGCCATCTTTTCTATTTTTTCAGTGATTTTCTCACATTTCGGGGGGGACCCCCTCTCTACGCCCTTGCCCCGCGACAACGACTCCTAACGAAAATCATCCTTCCCTCCTGTGTGGCATTAGATATTTCCCCCGGCTTCGGAGAATGTCTGCAAGACAACGACTCCTAACGAAACTCATGTGTCTTTATTGCACGTGGCGTTTGATATTTTTACCGTGGTCCCCTCTCAGTAGAGACCAAGAAACAACGACTTCTAACAGAAGTTATGTCACCTGGAGTGTGGTGTTTATTATTTCCCTTGTTTTCGCCTCTTGACAAAACTTATGTCCCCTGGTGTAGCGTTAGATATTTCCTGTGGTTTCTGACAGGGGCGTAGGAAATGTTTCGAACCTGTGGGTGATCGTCTTGAGCTTTATATTGGAAATTACGATTACTCAATCAATTCTGGGGGTGCTCAGACCGAGCCACAAATTGCCGTGGGTGCTCGAGCACCCACAGCATCCCCGGCTCCGACGCCACTGGTTTCTGAACTAGCCAGGAGGCAACGACTCCAAAGGAAGCTCATGTTCCCTCTTGTGTTGGGTATTCCACCTGGCTTTCGAAATGACCGGAACACAACGACTTAGTCTAACGAACCTTATGCTCCCTAATTTGGTGTTAGATATGAGGCTTTCCGCATAGACGTCATAATCACCATCAGCATCACTTTGAGAAACGGGCGCAGGAGGCTCCCTATAGAAATCAATCAATTCTAACACGTGTTCAAAAAAGAAGTACGATATAAACATATTGACATAAATCGAGAAGCTGTCTATATATATTTAGATTTAAGACGATCATAATCTTGTTATGATCGTCTAGTAACACGTGTACTTTTTTCTTTCGTGATATATGATTTTATATTGGGTTGTTGTATTTTTGATATAGTTTTTAGATATGTAAATTTGACATCCATATCTAGTTGTCCGGTATAATATATAATATATAATATAGTCCGGTATAATATAGCTTTCAGCCATGGTCCCAACATCCTGGAACAGGGCCCCTAGGATGACTCCTTTGGCGGGCCCCCAGACCAGACTTTCCACGGGGCCCCTTTATATGTAATTTATGGCGTGAAAAAATAAAAAAATTATGAGAATTTTTGAGTCCCGGGCCCCAGGGCTGCAGCCCTGTCAGCCTCCCCCTTGTGGGGGCCATGCTTTCAGTCCCCCTTCAACGTTTTCTTCACGTGGCATCTCCCCCTCCTGATTTCAAGTATTTATTTATATTTCATCAAGTTGAAAATGAAAATTTATACGTCTGTAATGTTTTCATATTCAACTGGATAATAAGTTGATATATAGTTTAGGATTGTTCAACATTCATAATGGCCTATAGATTAATTACATTGTAGAAATTGTGCGGATTTAATTGAAGCATTACTTCAGCTCAAAAGCAAACAGATCGATATTTTGAACTTGAAGGGAAACAAAATTAAATATCTAGCATCCATCTTGAAAAAAAGGAAATTGATTCATTTCTTTAATCTAGATTTGTTTCCTCCATGAACTTCATAGTAAGTAGCCATGTTGGTTACTTGGATAAAGGTATATCCCTCAAACCTTTAGCGTGGGGGGGGGGGATATCACGTGATCCAAAAACTCTCATTTCCGTATCTTCCAAAGAAACAACGACACCCAGCGAAACTTATGTCTCCTAGTTTGACGTTAGATATTTCCTCTGTCGTCCAAGATGGATGAGCGCCACCAAATGCAAATTTATTCGAATTTGTTATTCGAATATTAAGTGCCTTTTCCAACCAAATAGGTTAACCTATGTGTACATAATTCGATCCTTTGATTCCGAATCAGAAAACACAGAAAATAACAGTGAAATGCATGCACGGGTACTCACCGCTGGCATTCGGAAACTTCTTCAGGACGTTGTCCCTCGCAGCCTGGACCTTCTTGAAGGCGCTCTGTTCCTCGACCCCGCCTTCGAGGTACATGAAGACCAGCCCGCCGATCGCCACGTAGGCGATGTAGCACACCGTATAGCCGGCGAAGACCATGCAGTTGCAGGTCTCGAAATTCCATTTCCAAAAGAAGTCTAACAGTCCTTTCTTCTCGTCCTCAACGACACCAACCGTATTGACAAAAGTCCCGAAATTCTTCATGGTTTTCTTTTTCTCTTCCGAATATTGTCTCTCAAACAAACGATAATATCGCGAATTATTCATCATGGAAAAAAAGTAAAAAAAATAACAGGACTCGACAATATATCGTCAAGAAACAACAGCTGTGGGATTGTTCTGGTTATTCGTCACCTAACTTGACCATATATCCAATGCAGCTGCTTGGAACAAACAGATTTCGAGAACAATATGATCATCGTGAACGGGGAGTTCATCTAGAATTTTAGTTGTTTCCTTTTTCCTTGCAGAAGACTTTGACAGTTTATGTGCTGACTTTTTCCAGTGGTTGCCAAATACAAGAGACACGAAAACTCCTGTTATTGGTGGTGACTACGTTTTGGTAGGGCTATATCACTCGCGGCAGGATTGAGCTCTATCTGGTGCTTTATGCATTTCCAGGAGAGAACTCGAATGTGCTTAGGATTATTACGGTTAAAATGTTACTCTTTAGGAGATTTTATTCTTCTACCAGGTCTGAGAATCGCCAACGCAGAACAAACAGCAGTTAATCTTTCAGTAACATACAACCATTAAAAACTCCACTTAATGGTAGACAACTGGCTCTGAGTTCTGCAAATCGTTCTGACGAAAAAGAAAAAGATTAAAAACTCCGAACTCTGGTCGTTTTTAAAAACCCCACGCTGTGTAGTGACGTCACTGATGTGACTCCTCCCCACTTCTATCTGTCTTGCTGGGAATCGAGTCACGTGATCATAGATTGCTGTGACGGAAGATTATATAGTTTTCTTCTTTCTTTTTCGGAAACCTTTATCTGCAGCCATTTGGATTTTAACAGCCGTAAACTTCGATCCTGTTTATTGTCCTCTCTGAGGGCGCCATTTTGGAAATGTCCTTTCCTTCCTCCTTCACCCTTTTCTCTTTTTTTTAGGTCAGAGTCGGCTCTGAGATTCGTAATACTGATAAGGACAGAGGGGGTAGGTCATTATTAAATTGGCTGAAATCCTGATAAGGTGAAAATGGCGGTTGAAATACGGTACTTTTACAACCCCTATGTTCATACAGTACTGATTCTACAATCATTAATACTGCATTCTTGATTTAGAAGAATGGAGGTTTACACACGGCTGGTGTCATGCTCAAAAGATGGTCCCGGGCAATAGTGCCGTAGTCCAGAGAACTTCCAGACGTTTCGTCCACACCCGCGGTTGACATCTTCAATAAGAGCGCAATCACATTAGTTGTCCAGAGACGAGGGGTTGAGATGCAAACGAAGCCTAAACAACAGTGCGATATTCTATAGGCGGCAACAAAAACATTTGGAGGAGTGTAGCGTATGGCTTTGCTGATCGCGTGAACATTGCGTTGGACATTGAGTTCATCGTCAGGATCCAGGTTCGAGCCACGTTGGTGGCAGATTGAAGTTGACTTTCTACGGTTTTCCAACTTCGAGGAGCGAATACGAGCCGGGATATCATTTTGATAAAAGGTCTCCTCAGAGAGCAGTCAGACCTTGAACACGATACTTATATAACGAAAAATTCAAACGCTTACCGGCTTTAGTTCAAAATATGGAAGGCAGATGGGAGTACTAGTGAGAACATGAAATAAGCGCAACTCTGACAACATGAATACGTTAAAGCCACGCATACATACATGTACCAATTCGTTAGAAATTCCACTGAGGAATGTGTAAGAAGTGCATGTACGGTTTCGTAGTAGTCACCTGGTTTAGTTGATGGGTACGTTTAAAAATCCGTTTTAGCGTTTTAGAATCCTTTCTGTATGATCTGTGATTTCATGGATTCTTTCACTGCTTGTTGGGTAGGCCTATTGGTTGTGTGAACAGTCGGTGAGTAGAGCCAATACCTTCTAGAGCAGAAGGTATTGGTAGTATTCTGCTCTAGAAGGTATTGGTATAGCATTGTTGAGGTGATGTAATTCCTGTTGAATGCTTGAGGGTTGCAGATTCGTGATGCTCGGTGAGATGAAAGTCTTCGAAATGGAGCATTTTCAGCTGGGTGGTTTTTTTTAATACTTCTGAATGGTGGAGAGTGACATCATCTTCATCGGTACGTCACTATGTGGTGGCCAATGTCAATGATCATGAGCTATTAGGTCAGACTGAGAGTCTATTGTGCAGTCCCGTTCAGCGTTTATATGCACTAAGGAAGGGGAAATCTTCTGTAGTTCTGTAGTGTGGCGGTATAGCCGTGGTGGTATCGGCATGGATAGCGAGAGGAACGAGTATAGGTACTGATAAAGTAGGGAATACTGATAAGGACATGAATGGAAGACCCCATGCCGATTAGAAAATCCGGTAATGTCCCTTCAACAGTTTAGTTATGGAGAACAGGTGTAAAAAAAAAAAAAAACAGAAGGTATAAAGGGAGAAACATTTACAAAAAGATAGGATTTAAAGAAAATAGTTTTTTGGCGAGAGAGAAGAGGAAATAAAACCCTTTATCAGTGATAACAACCAAGGCCGTCTTAAGAGCATCATGGGCCCCCGGGCCAAGTGATTATTCTGAGGTCCTACCAGGCAAATTCTTGAAAATTTAAACCATATTTCGTTTCTGTGAGGCCCTTTTTCTCTTGATGCCCCCGGGCCGTGCCCGGGTGGGCCCATGCCTTAACACGGTGCTCATAACAACAAGTGCTTTTGTACATAAGTACATACGAGCGGGCGCGCACTGTTCATTCCAAGGGATTTTCATCCAGAAGATGGTTAAATACAGTCATTTTGAGCAACGCTAAGGATTTATTCCGAACACTCAATGGCAGAGAATTCCAAATGTGAACGCCCCGGAAGTATAAACCGTATTTTTCCTTGAAATTTGTTCTCGCTGTAGGGGTCGGGATATAGTTTCTGGCAGGGGCGTAGCCAGAAATTTCGTTCGGGGGGGGGGGAACCAAAGTGACAGAACAATGGATTTGGCCATCTTTTTCCCTTTTTTCGGTAATTTTCTCACATTTCGGGGGGGGGACCAGACCCCCAAGCCCCCCCCCCCCCCCCCGCTACGCCCTTGGTTTCTGGAGGAGAGTCTTGTTGGATATCCGTGTTCAGGGATAGGAAAAGAGGGAATATGTGTTGGGTTATGTAGTGATTCATACATAGTTATAGCTAAATCGATATTTTACCAAGCTATCTAACGGAAGAGTTCGCCAGAGATTAAAAAAAGAGGAGCCGTGTGCTCATTAAATGAGGCAAAGCTCATCAACCTCAATATTTTCTTTTGAGCAATTAATTATCAGGGGTTGTAGAGATGTTTGAGTGGCAGATGACTGTACTTCCAAGCAATATGAGCTCGGTAAAAGCTCGGTAAGCTCGTACCAAAAAAGAGAGAGAGAACGTGAAGGAAGAAAAACAAAAATAATCGAACATTTCCGAAAGGAAACTAGATTGTTGATTGACATCCTAAAGCAGTGTTTCTCAACCTGGGGCCATATGGCCTCCCTCCCTTACGGCCCTGGGATATTCTGGGAGGGGGGGCACGAATGAAAATCAAATGAAAGGGGAGTCATGACAAGTGGCGAAGAGGGTCCCGCAGAGAGATATGAAGAAATTAAGTTTTCAAGTGAAATATGTTGGGGGGAAAAAGTGTGACCAAACTTTTAGAATCCAGCAGAGCTGTCCATGAAGCACAGGAGCCATCTAAACCTATGTGGGCATGATGCTCATGGAGGTCCTTCATGGTCACATGTGTTACTATAACTTTTGAGTGTAAATATGTATAATCTGTTTCGATTACGTAAAGGGACACCCCAGAATTTTGCCCGGGGGAAACCATGATAGTGAGACGGCCAAGCATAGAACCCACAAAAGAAGGAAGTTCACTGAGCTCCAGCCCACGGTAAGGTGCAGACCCACAATGATGTGTCGGTAGGGGCGATTTATTGTGTAGGTTCGTTGGATGGTCCAGCATTTCGCACATACCTATTATTCTCATATAATTTTTCCCTTAAGAAAGGTGGCAATCTCTCCTTCCAACTTTGATTGATCTTATCTATACATTTTTTTTTCCATTATAAATTTAGTTTGGATTAAACTAAATTCAGTAAGTAGAAAGCATTTCCGCTCCTTCATGAGGGTAGGGGGGGGGAGCCCTAGGTAAGACGAGGGTGCCACGAGAAGTAAAATGTTGTTCAAAGTGGGCCATAAGCTAAAAAAGGTTGAGAACCACTGTCCTAAAGCAAGGGTTGAGAATCCACAATCGATGGAAATACATCAGGTTGTTCGAAAAACCGTCGTGCAGTATCTTCGAATATTACTGGCATCAACGAGGACATCATAAAACGTTTTTCCGTCATTTCAAAAGCTACTTCGAGTGGATACGAAATAGACGTCGAGAAGTTTAGAGAGTTCGCTAACACTCACTGTGAAGCTTTATGTGAAACTTTACAATTGGTTTTACATGCCAGTTACTGTACACAGAGTTTTGGTTCATGGTGCAGATGTTATACAGAATTTGTTACTTCCCGCGGGACAGTCGACGGAAGAGGGGGCACAAGAAGCCAGGCATAAAAGGAAGACATTGACATTGACATTGAAATAACCTTTCGAATGGGGTCCCGGAGGCCTCTGCGGTAGCGGCCCATACCCCCTTCATCTTTTTTTCGCCATCTGCGTAGCGAGTAGTGCAAGTAGCCATAACTGTATGCAGATTAAATATAATTTAATTGTTTTCCTTGCGAACTGGCGTCCCTTTGCATAAAACTAGCGACTAATGAATATTTGATGAACCATCTTCTTATATCGTCAAATCCTATAGTAGCTTCCATATAAGAAAACCACCCACGTGCGAAAAATGAGAATCATTGCACTTCAATCACAATTTGATGGTTAGATGACAGCACCTTACTTTACATGCACTCACACTGTCAGTTCATAGACGGAGATAGACTTGGAAGTCTGGGGGGCATGATGATGATGTCAATTCATAAATACATATTTACATTAGATCAGTCGACTCCACCTTCTCCAGATCAGGGCGTGGGGGCAATGCCCCCCCCCCGTATCTCCGCCCATTTGTCAGGTACACATATCTCCGACACTACATGGCTTCTGAAAACGGCAGTAAATTGGCCGTAATCGTGTAAAACCTGGGGTATGTAGCACAGTTTAGAGGTGTGAAAAGGGGAAGGGGGGCGAGTTAGAACATCAATTTGCCCGGGGGAGAGCATGCTGCTGTTTCAAAGCCTTGCAGTCATTTTTTTCACGCGTCGTGTGAACGGGTGCAGGTCAATTGCCCTTACCCCAAGTTTTTAACAACTACAAGTAAACTCTTTTCTTTTATTCTGAGGGTAATCGATCTGTTGGGGGGAACACGTCGAAAGTTCCTACCCTTAAGAATTTCAGAACAAAGTGCGAACAGAGATGTTGTTCATTAGTATCAATACTGATTCATATGCCTCATCCCCGACCCAGTGCCGTCTTAACGCATGGGCCTACTCGGTCACGGCCCGGGGAATCACAAAAATGAGATTTGGTTAAAATTACCTATAATTATACCTGGTAGGGCCTCAGAAAAACCACTTGGCTCGGGGACCCATGGTATCTTAAGACCGCTCCCACCCCCATCCAATGGCGGCTGTTTGGCCGGGGCTACACGGGGCACTGTTCTAGAAGAGGTGCCAAATCCGAGTTGAAAAAAGCAAAGAAAATTTTGCTGACCAAAAAAAATGTGGTCGGGGGTGGGGGCCAAAATAGGTCCCGCGCGGATTGAGATTTTCTCTCGAGAAGCCCCTACACCCCCTCCCTCCCCCTCCCGACATCCTAAAATAGATACGTTATCAACTGTCTGGGGTCGTTGCAGTGGGGTTTTATTGAGATCTCTGGAGATGACACTCGTGTCGAGAGAGCACTTTCAGTTCAATTCCAAAAAGCGTCTGCAGCCATATTTTCATCGATTTGTCAATATCGATGACAGACAGATACGCTTTCGGCCTTTGTATATTTACCACCAGGGTTGTTACTCGAACGACAGCAACAACAACTCTTATTAGGCAATTTCTTTAGAATTGACGTCTTTAGAATTGACGACATCAAATTGTAACATATCCACATGAAGAGGACATGTCGGTGTAGATGTTTTCTTCCGACCGATGCTTGCAAAAAAGACGCTGATTCCACTCTGAGAGATAATGGGTAATATAATACACATAATAATGATATACAAAAAAAACGAGATTGTGCGGGAGAAAGGGGCGCCCGAGAGAGATAAAACAGAGAGAGAGAGAGAGAGAGATAGGATAGATTCCGACAGGAATAGAAATCACATTATCTGGTGCTCGAAGGCTTCAGGGTCAAAATGAAACCACCACGCCCTGTCCTCCCTATCGTGGGTACATGTAAAAGTCGGGTCCACACTACGTGTTCTCGGACCCCCATGGCCGCCGTAACGCATGGGCCCACCCGGGGAGGTCTCCATGAGAATGAGATCTGTTCCCATGAATTTTCCAGGGTAATTATGTAAATTGGTAGGCTGTTACTTCCAGCTGGATAGAGGATAGCATATTGCTCTCTTGCTTCTACCAGCAGGGCCGCAACTAGATGCTTGGTGACCCAGGGCAAGCGCACATTTTGACGCCTCCCCTTGTAATGCTGAAGGAGAGGTTTCTGAATGAAATTTGCGCCCCCTCAGGACCAGCGCCCGGGGCACGAGACCCGCCTGCCCCCCCCCCCAGTTGCGGTGCTGTCTACCAGTGCTATCTCAACTGCATCATTGCCGCCCTCCCCCGGGCAACATCATCTATAGTAGAAAGCCTCCGCGCGAAGCCAACACCAACTAGATAACCACCAGATAATAACCAGGTTATATAGGAGGTCGTGGCGAAGCTCGCGACGTCACTGAAGAAGATATTTCACCTAATGTAACCTCAACAATCTATCATTGGATATACTGCAAAAAAAGTAAAGAGATCGCATGCGTCGGCCCTCTGTAACCAATGGATGAAGGTGAAATAACTTCTTTAGTGACGTCACGATAGTGTTGCCCCGAGCAGGGTCGCAACTAGATACTTTGTCAATTGTCAACCGGGGCGAGCCACGACCACCTAGATAACCTGGTTATATAGGAGGTCGTGGGCGAGCACGCATTTCGGCATCCCCGTAAATGTAGAAAGAGCAATTAAAGGGTGCGCTCTTTCTAGTCCATTACCAGAAGCACCAGACTCGCCTGCTTCACCCCCCTCCTTGCTGGTTGCGACCCAGTCTCAACACCATCTGTCTACTATAGATGGTGTTGCCCTGCCCCCTGGCAAAAGTTGATGTTCTGAGAACCTCTCTCCTAACTATCTGGGAGTAACGACCGTTCGAATTTACCTAGCAAACTCCGGAAAGTCTGTCTTGATACCAGATCTCATTATCATGGAATAGGGGGGAGAGCGGGCTAATGCCGAACACTAATTACTCAATTATTTGCATGAAAAAATTTAATATAGGTTATAGAGCCAGATTATAGACCCTGCTTCATTGCCTACTAAAAAACCCCAAAACATTTGACTTTATAGTTTTCATGGATTTTTTTTTGTTGTTATAAGAGAGCCCCCCCCCTCCCGGGCAACATCATCTATAGTAGAAAGCCTCCGCGCGAAGCTCGTGACGTCACTGAAGAAGTTATTTCACCTATTTCACCTAATATAACCTCAACAATCTATCATTGGATATACTGCAAAAAAAAAAGGTAAAGAGATATCGCATTTCCCTTACACTGTGCCCCGTGGGTCGGGGCAATTCCGAATGGGGTCAGCTAAGTAAGGAATGTAGCTTCCCTTACTTTTTTTATGAAATTAATTAATTTGATTACTTAAATGAGACATAATCAACTCTTGAATGAATTGTTCCTGTGAAAATATGCAACTATAAGCTCAAAACATAAAGCTAGTAATTATTTTTAATCGATATCAATACTTTTTCATGTTCTAAAAATTTAAGGTAACATATTTGCATCAATGTTCTTAAAAAATAGCGAAAAAATATCATCACCACAGCCAAGGGCGTAGCGAGGGGGGGGGGGACTTGGGGGTCTGGTCCCCCCCCCCCCCCCCGAAATGTGAGAAAATGACCGAAAAAAGGGAAAAAGATGGCCAAATCCATTGTTCTGTCACTTTGGTCCCCCCCCCCCCCAAAATGAAAGTGCCCCCCACCCCGAACGAAATTTCTGGCTACGCCCCTGACCACAGCAGAGTTGGAACCGGCTTAGAACCTAACGCTGCCTACAAAAATCGCAAATAAAATTTTCTGCAGTCTCTGCACTCCACCGAGTGCATCCACCGAACAAAGTGTTCGAAATTGCCCCGAACGACACCTCGTGGCAATTTCTCAATCTAACCTCAAAATGTGTACACAGTAGAGTGGCCATAAGTCCCGTATTTCCCGGGACAGTCCCGGTATTTTCAGATTTTTAGTTTGAAAATACCAGACTTTTTAGCTTAAGTGTCCCGGTTTTTTCCCGTATTTCCCACGAAGCCTACTTGAATTCTTATTCTCAATTGAAGTCAAAGATTGACATTATTATTCAACTCATAAATTATTTTATGATAATTACAACTACAAGGGGACGTCGCGTCGGAGGTGCGTCTCTTTTCCGTGAGGTGGCGGAATATCCCCAGACTCTTGATATTGGAGGGGTGTCCAATTTATACACGAAACTACGGAGCTTAACGAAGAAGCCTTTATTTCGAAGCACACTCAAAACAGACAACCTTACAGAACGGAAGCCACATTCCAACTCACGTTCTCTTCTCTTGGAAGATAGATTTTCTCTTCTCACCTTCTTTTAACCACGTATAAACAAACAAAGCGCATTATGTGCTGTTAGGCCACAGAGAGTTAGTAAAAATGTCCATACTGGAAAAATAGATTCGTGACGCAACTATAAATAAGAACATAATCTCCCACACATTTGTCTTGGTGAACGTTTTTTTCGTGGAATACATTTTAATCCACTGCAATTTCTAGTAATGCATCATTTCCCGCCATTGTGATTTTTCCGTAATTTCAACAATATTTGGCAACTTTGTTTGGTTTTGGCGTCATTTTTGGCAGTAATTAGTGATGTCCCGTATTTGGAATCTCAATTTCCCGTATTTCTCTCGAGAAAATATGGTCAGCCTAGTACACAGCAACCAAACTTTCTTCCTCCTTAACAAATAGCTAAAGAAGAATCTAATGGTACCAAGCGCCAGGGGCGTAGCCAGAAATTTCGTTCGGGGGGGGGGGGGGAACCAAAGTTCATTTGATCATTTTTGTCGCACCACGGTCATTTTCTGCACACGAGGGCTAATTAGACCGGGACCTACAATTTATTGCCGATTCCGAACGGCAGGCTTGTTTTTATACTCCTCGATGGGGGGGGGGAACTCCCTGCGGTAGCAATTTTTTGCTGCGGTCAAGTCGCCGTTTTTTGTTGTACCCTGTGTCAGGAAAGTTTCCTGACAACAGGAAAGTTTCCTGACAAGGACGAACCGGGTATCGAACTCGCGACACCTCTAAACATCCTTCGGTACTTTAGGTGAGTATTTTATCGACCGGGCTACCGCGCCCCAGGAGCCAAAGTTACAGAACAATGGATTTGGCCATCTTTTTCCCTTTCTTCGGTCATTTTCTCACATTTCGAGGGGGGGGGGGGAACCAGATCTCCCCTCCCCGCTACGCCCTTGCCAAGCTCTCACTATTCTAAACGCGAATGTATTTTACTTATCTCTTGTCCAAATTAGTACCTATTTACTAACGAAAGTTCCGAAAAAAAACCTGTTTTTTACACACCACTCGCAATAACACAGCTAGAAAGGCATTTTGCCCGCTCAATGAGTTTTACGGTGGACGCCGTCAGTCTGCAACACTAATCAGACCCCCCCCCCCCTCCTCTAGATTCAAACAGTGACCGAAAACAACGGTGTTCGGTATAACCCCGCCCCCCCCCTCCCCACCACAATAGGTTCGAGTGTTCGAAGACCAGTCAGATATATAAAATATATCAGGTATGTGTTGGGGTTGAGCGTGCAGCGCGTGCGTCCGAAAGTTGTTAAAATTTTAAGAAATAATTAAAGTTCGGAACAAATGATGATTTTCCATTGCGGTCTGCACGAATAGCAGCATCAGAGAGAGAAACCTTAATTTTTTTTTTTCACAAAATCATCGAAGGAGAAAACAGTCATGTGCTGAGCCAGATTTCCGCGTGGTCTATGTCCAAAATCCCATAATTTTGGGTTGACCCTAGTCGTAGATTTGGTTGAAACAAATTCGCAGATGATGTGAAGCTAATGGGGGTAATCGGGAATCAATGCGATAGGGAGTTGCTCCAGAACAACTTGAACAGGATTGCAGCATGGGCAAATGAATGGAGCATGACGTTTAGCGTTGATAAGTGTACGGTCGCTCATTTTGGTTCGAACAACCCACGGTTCTCTTACGAGTTGAATGGTGTCACTATCCCGGATGCAACTAGGGTCACCGATTTGGAAATTCTCATTGACGGGCGGCTTAGGTTTTCTGAACATTGTTCAGCGGTGGTCAAAAAATCGAATAGAATGCTTGGTCTCATTTTCAAAAAGGTCTCTTCGCGTTCTCCTAAAGTCATTCTTCCGCTTTTTCGAGGCTTAGTTCGTCCTGGACTGGAGTATGCTGTAAGGTTTTGGAGACCATACCTACAGAGGGACATAGACTTATTTTTGAAATATATGACATCCATATTTTTATGGGCATCTTTTTCTCAGCTACCTCGTTGGGCATTTTGCCTGTTGTGGCGTTGTATTTGTATTTGTATTTGTATTTGTAGGTGTCTCCAAGGCCCTCCTCAGTCGGAGAAACTGATGTGTTGCCTGGATTACAGAAAGACAAAGTATTCAATGGTGACCCAACATATGTATTTCTTTGGCCGGACAATTACCATCATTTTTTTTTTTTCATGGTATAAATTTACTATAGAAGGGCTCCGTGAAAAATCTGGCTTAGGGGCTCGCCAATGCTTCCATCCCAGGGGCCCTGCTTCAGGATGTGTGGGCCATAGCAACATGAGTATATCCTCCTGTTAGAAGGGCTCAATGTCTGCATTATCACGCAATTGTCAGCGACTTATCCTGTGTGTCACGTGTCAGTCACCTAGTTTTGCACAATGAACGCAATAACTTGATCAGAGACCGTCATAGCCAGTGGCGGATCATGATTTTGGGAGGCCCCAGGCGCAACCTGATCTGGAGGCCCCCCTATCAGGGACGGATTAAAGGTAGGGGCTGTCACCCCCCCCCCCCCCGAGATCAGAAAAATTAAATGGAAAGAAAAATGTTTTCTACGTTTTTGACTGAATAACAAACCAAGAAAATAAATTTGCTTAAAAAAAGGGGAAAATTCAGAATTTTTTCCAAAAGAAATCAGAACCGTCCTGAAAAATTGAACACATGGTCACAACCACCGCCCCCACCCACAAATTTGCGTTTATCCACCACTGCACCCTTTTGGCCCTAATAAGAACGAGATGGTTCACTAAAATGAACAATATTATGAAAAATCATAACTTTTTTTTTTATTTTTGCATCACCAAAACCATAAACACAAAAATAATATAAGGAAATATAAGGATATTCTCTGGTACTAGATGAAAAATAATCACACTCCCATTAAAAAAAAAAAAATCACAGTAAAATTCTGCATCATATTTTTAGTAATCTAAGATGTCCGTCCTGGTGCCTTCAGCCACACGGCAAAAATGGAGATCCGTCATAGTTTTAGTAATTTAATATTACTGATTAATAAAGATTTGATAATATCTCAAATATAATATATTTGATTTGATATAAAGATACTGATAATATTTAATAGAAAAACATTTCTTCAATAGAGGGAAGAAATTATATCGGAGTAAATATAAGAATTATATTTTTAATGGAAGAAATTATTTCAGAATGAATTAAAATTATTGTCAATGAAAGAAATTATTAAAAAAAAATTTTTTAGAAATTATTATTTTTATTTGTTTATTCGCTGTGGTGGTCGAGTGGTTATAGTGACGGACTCGCGATGCGAGGATCCGGGTTCGAACCCCACAGTGGTGGTCGGCTGAAGTTGGTTTTCTGTGGTTCCCAACTTCAAGGCGCAAATGCGAGCCGATCTCCCTGTTAAAAAGTCTCGCCACAGAGAGCAACAGTCCTACAATGATAAATCATTCAATCATAACACTTCACTCATAGTTAGAAAAAAAAACTGGTGGCAGATGGCAGCACTACACATAACAAACATTACACAGAAACAAACTTTACGTCAGGTTGCACTACACGTACACGCACATTCCCGCATGTACCGATTCATTGGGGGGTTCCGTGGGGTGGGGTGGGGGGGTGCATTTGGGGTGTAGCAGTAATAGGTAGGGCCTCCAAAAAATGGCTCGGGGATTCATGATGTTCTTAAGTCAGCCGCCTCGTTGGGCAATTTGCCTGTTGTGGCGTTGTACTTGTATATTCTATTTTATTTTTACTATTATTATATTGATTATTATTATTTTCTCTTTCAGCCACCTCGTTGGGCACTCTGCCTGTTGTGGCCTTTGCCTTTGCATTATTTGTATTCAGAGTGAATAAAAATCTTCTATATTATGCCCCCCCCCCGTTTCGTTTAATAACGAAAAATGCCACTGTATAACATTGTGGCCCGCGTACTTTATAAAATGTTTCAATATGGCCTGCTATGCCTCAAAGGTTGAAGACCCCTGCAGTAGACTCTCGCTAATCCGGTACGTATTACACCACGGTGTGCCAGATTTTACCAAAATTGCTGGATTAACTTTGAAGAAACCCATTGAAATAATATATGAAATTTCGTGCAAAGACATAGTCAGGACTTGATCAGCAATTAAGAAATATTAGAACGTGTTAAGGGGGTTAGGGCATCAGGAGAAAAGTGACACCACACCACCTAAATATCCTGGACTACTGGACGTGCTGGATTAGAGCACGACCGAATTCTCGAGAGACTACTGTAGTTGAATTGAAATGCTCAAATAAAAATTTATCAGATAATTTATATATTTTTAGTTTTGCTTACCGTTATTTTTGGAGATTCTGCAATCTAAATCCTAAAGGAAATCTTGAGGATCGGCATGAAAATTTTTTTCATTACAATAACACACATTACAATTACATTAACAATAAACACTTTTCGGTCTGACACAAAGATGTTGTCTACCCAAGCCTCCTTGACCAATCCAAAAATGTAGCTCTTTTTTTTAGAAAGAAGGAAAAGAAACCCCCTTGATTTTTTTCAGCCGGGGAGTGAGTGTTAAAAGAGCAACAGAAAAATCACGTGATTCAGAATGCATGTCATTCAGCATTCATTTCAAACCCCACTTTTCTTTTGTCATATGGTCGTATGGTTCCAGTCATAGATTGCAAATGTATATGTTGTTTGAACCAGCTTATAGTATTTCATTCAAACAAGTGGGAGACAAAATCACAATAAGAGCTCTACTACATTCATTTTAATTAGTACGACTGTCTCTTCCTGTCGATGTCGCCGCTTGCCGATAGCCATCTTGCCATCCATTATACTGTATACAAAAGCTTACACCAAAGCTGTCGTATTATCGGCGCCCATGAAAGCATTTAATACTGTGGAATGAGACATCTGTTTATGCCTTCACTACAATTTTCATTTCGGACAGACATTAGGACCTGCTGTTCTCATCCCTCCTCCTGCTTGTGCCCTTAGGGAAATACTGTTTGAAAATGACCCTCCCTGAATGATCGCTTTACAATGTCTCTTCTTTCTTTGTCGGGGAAGAACTGGCCCTTGAGAGCTGCGTCTTGTAAATTGTTCTTTTCTTTCAGTTCCCGTTTTTCTTCCATAACTCATACGTACAGTATACAAAAAATAACAAAAAAAAAAAAAAAAAAAAAATTGCGGTTGAAAAAAAAAGGGAGAGCAGATACTGTACTTAGTTCAAGAGATTTGTTGATGCGCATGTAAATTCACATGTAGGATGAAGCACACAACTATTTGGAGGCCCCCCGCTCTGCCGAGGCCCCAGGCGCGCGCCTCATGCGCCTGTGCGGTAATCCGCCACTGGTCATAGCGTTGGTTTGTCTCACTAGGGCTCTAAACCGGAAGTTATCTGGTTTTTATACGTCGTGGTATGCCCGGCAGCACACGCTGACGGAGAGTTTTCTGTGATTTGCCACCTTAAGTTGATCGAGTAATAGCTGACTTACAGCCGAATTCCTGACACCATCTGAGCCCTATTTCTGCACTAGCAAATGGGGTAGGCAATCGGGTAGTGACTTTGGTTCAACCACTTTACGATCAAGGGCGTAATATTGCTTTTTCAGACAAGTTCTCTCCGCTTTCTTCCCTCTCTCCTCATCGTCGCGAAGGTTTGGTGCAACCCTGTGAAAAAAAGTAGTTTTTTCTAACTCCGTGATGTATCCTTCTATACTATAACCATGTAAGAACGAAAGAGAACAGGTAGGTGAGTGTCAAATGGGAAATCTACTTCGTGTACCTACTCTAAGAGATAGAGTACAGTATAACAGATAAAAAGTCTCGCCGCAGAGATCAACACACCTACAACGGTATAATTATTCATTCATTACACTTCATTCACTACGAGTTGAGAAAAAATCATAGTTTAAAAAAATTGATTGCAGATGGCAGCACTACATATAACAAGCATTACGCAGAAACAAACTTCGTGGAAGGTTCCCTATGCGTACACACACATTCCAACATGTACCAATTCGTTAGGAGTTCTCAGAGGAATATGGATGAGAAGCATGTCTGGTTTGGTAGTAGTAGTAGTATAGTAGATAAGTATATCTCTTATACTGTTTTCCTTTCATTTCTTTTTATCTTACTTTCCTATTTTTTTCCCCTCCCTTTTCCTAATACGCGGTTAGGTTAGGACAAGGTTACCATATTTATCGCTGATTTTGACAAACAGAGGGCATCCGAATTTCTTGCCAATCGCCAAATCGCTTGTAAGCAAAGGGGTTAATGGCAGCTTTGACCAGGCCCGTCATTTAGGGGGGACAACCCCTGGCTTTTGAAAATACACTACAAATGGTATGTATATATGTATACAAATATATAATGTATATGCGTACCTTTAGAACATGCTCTTTGTCCCCCCCCCCCCCCGAAAATGTTGAAATGACGGCCCTGGTTTTGACGGGTAATCCAGTTCATTTGGGGGGTGGGGGGTGATAATTGGTGAATATTCGCCATAGTGGGCGGCCGAATAAAGAGTGTCCCGTTTTTGCAATTAAATATGGTCAGTATAATTTGAAAAATCGGTACCGAATTTAGCTTAAAAAGCTATTAACGGAAAAGTCAGTTTTTTTCACAGTTATATGAGACAATATTTGACAAATTTTTCGCATTGACAAAAAATCGAATATTTATGAATCAGAATCCTTGTCAAAAGTTGCTTGTTTTCCCCAGCAACAGATGACGCTACTACTGCAACTGTAATTCTTATTTCCGTCCAGTACTCCTCTTCCTCGTCAGAAAACTTTCCTGACACAGGGGTGCAACAAAAAAAGGGTGACTTGACCGCAGCAAAAAATTGCTACCGTAGGGAGTCCCCCCCCCCCACGCATCGTGGAGTTAGCGCACCAACCTCTCGATGAGTATAAAAAAACAAGCCTGCCGTTCGGAATCGGCAATAATCGTAGGTCCCGGTCTAATTAGCACTCGTGTGCAGAAAATGACCGTGGTGCGACAAAAATGATCAACTCCTCTTCCTCCTAACCAGATCATGGAACGCCGCTCTATCTCAGTGAAGAGATATAAGCAGGCAGGTGGTCAGAAGACCTGAGCCTATTCTGGAACCAGCGCGTGTATGTGTTGTGAAGTTTGTTTCTGTGTAATACTTGTTATGTGTGTCGTGCTGCCATCTACCATCAACTTTTCTAACTATGAGGGAAGCAATGATCCAGTAATTGTACGTTGTAGGCCTGTTGCTTTCTGTGGCGAGACTTTTAACGGGGAGATCGGCTCACGCCACAGAGAGCACACAACAGGCCTACAACAATACAATTATTCAACAAGTACACTTCACTCATAGGTAGGGTGACCATACTTCCAGTATTTCCCGGGACAGTCCCGGTATTTTCTGTGTTTTTGGCCGTCCCGACAGTTTCAAAAAAAGTTTTTTTCTTTTTAATAATGATATCTTAAGATGTGTCGCAAAATTCAAAGGGGTCATTCAAGTATTACGTAAGCATCTAGGGGGGGGGGGTTCTTACGTCTAGCGAGACCATACGTCCCGTATTTCCCGGGACAGTCCCGGTATTTTCTGTTTTTTTTGGCCGTCCCGACTTTTTGGCAAAAGTGTCCCGGTTTTTCCCGTATTTCACACGAAGCCTACTTGAATTTTTATTCTTTATTGAAGTCAAAGATTGAAATTATTTTTCAACTCATAAATTAAATTATGATAATTACAACTATAAATGAGAATATTAATCTCCCACATTTGTCTTGGTGAACGTTTTTTTTCGCGGAATTCATTTAAATCCACTGCAATTTGCAGTAACGCTTCATTTCCCGCCATTGTGATTTTTCCGTAATTTCAACAATATTTGGCAACTTTGTTCGGTTTTGACGTCATTTTGGCGATAATTGGCGATGTCCCGTATTTTCCCGTATTTGGAATCCCAATTTCTCATATTTCTCTCGAGGAAATATGGTCAGCCTACTTACATCATCAACCACCCCATTTAGAAGATATGAAATATTCTAAGCTGCTGACGAAATTTTGCTGACGGGGGGGGGGGGGAGGAAGGGGATCAGTGTTTTGCTGACTTTTGCTGACAACGGGGGGGGGGGGTCAAAAATGGCTGAAAATCTGCTTACGTAATACTTGAATGGCCCCTAATAATACCACACAGGTTGGCCAACCCCCTTTACTTTTATTGTTATCAGCTAAGTTTTAATCAGTGGTTGTGAGAGACGATAAAGTTAGTTTACTCGGTTCCCCGGTAGATGGCCTCGGAGCGTCAGTGTTTCTATTTTTTTCAGATAACAGCATTTAGATGGCATATAACAGAAAAGTACATATACACGGTTCGAAGGCTTCTTCTCCAGTCAATAATATCGATCGTCCATCGATCGCATTTACTTTTGTTGTTGTTTCCTGGAGCAATGGTGCGACGAGGATTTTTCGAGAAACGTCATTATTCATTGTAGTGGTATTGCACACTGTACGTACAACATCTGCTGCGTTTTGGATCAGATTCTAAAACAAACATTTCGAAACACGCCATTTTTCCCTCCTCCTCCTCCTTCGAAATCTGTTCGTTTCCCAAGAGACAATTTTTTTTTGCGAATAACGATAACGCACGCCATCACGTGGAAAGAATTAAGTTTTATTTGCTTTCTTGAAAAATCTGAAATACACGGCATTTTTAATCGACTCAAACAAGAGACGTCGGATAATGCAGTGGTTCCCAAACCGGGGGGGGGGGGGGGGGATCGCGCACCGCTAGGTTGGCGGGAAAGCATTTTTCCCTTATACAAATACAAATACAACGCCACAACAGGCAAATTGCCCAACGAGGTGGCTGACTTAAGAGCATCATGGATCCCCGAGCCATTTTTTGGAGGCCCTACCTACTACTACACCACACATGCACCCCGCCCACACTCCCCTTGGAGAAATCTGTCACGACGCCACTCCGGGGGCGCCCCCGACAAAGATTGACTACTCACCAGGGTGCCGCGGTGCACAGTTGGATGACCTCTAGGGTGACCATGCGTCCCGTATTTCTCGGGACAATCGCGGTATTTTTTTGTTTTTCTGGCCGTCCCGACTTTTTGGCAAAAGTGTCCCGGTTTTTCCCGTTTTTTACAAGAAGCCTACAAGAATTTTTATTCTATATTGCAGTCAAATAATGGAAATTATTTTTCAACTCATAAATTACGGTTTCGTGCCCTGTGCGACCAGGATGGATATCGTCGTGCCCTGAGCGACCAAATCCTTCTCCATTCTGTACTTGGACAAATCCTTTCTTTCGTGATATCTGGGTGAATAGAGTAATCTTTCGATTAGATTTCCTTTCTTCCTTTGTCTGAAACTTCCCTCATATCACCAATATAGGTGGAACTATAGGAATATACAGTTCATTTATACGACCTTCTTGAATATCTCCTTTATGAGATTTTCCCATTCGCGGCTAAAAAAAGATGCCTTCCTTCTACACAAGTGGTTTTAAAACTTTTTTGTCACGCGTGGCTCCCTTACCCTAGTCATCGTGTATTTGGTCATAGTGACGGACTCGCATCGCGAGGACCCGAAACCGACCATGGCCCCCGCTCTGCCGTCATAGGGGATATAATCTAGTCACCCAAAGGGTTTGGTGGCCATGGTGGAAGAGCGATGCAATATCCGGAGCACTAAGCACCAAAAGACCACCAGCGGGTAAGAAGACAAAAAGTTAGGCTTACATGGGCAGTTGCATACGCCAGCAGGCTACGAAGGGAGCCCACAAACAGCTATAGACACACATATACAAGATATATAAACATATATATACAAACATATCAATACTCATATATATAATATATACAAGACAGGCGACATTGTCCATTGATAGCAACGGGAACTTCATTGTCTATCAGAAGTCGCGCACAAAGACACCGTGAGACAATCCCAAAATATCTCATCTCATGCCAGAGGATCATAGTCTGAGTCTGATGAAGGGCTGTTATCAGCTTGTGAGGGAGCTGAAACATTCGTACTTTGGCACTGTTTCGTGACTGTGATTTTGTCTTCGTTTGAAATGACGTATCTAATAAGGCGCTTAGTTCTTTCGATTCTGGAGTGTTTTCTCAGTAACTGTTGCTTCCAAGTGGTGTAATTCTGTGGCGTAGTAGAGCCAAAATGAAAGTCATTGGTATACTAGCATGCCGTAGCATAGTGAAAGACGGTTCCCTCCCCTCCACATTTACACATGCTAGGAAACCTGCTCTTATGAAAACGATGAAGATAGGAGAGGAAGGGGCCATACTCTGAAAAACATGAACAGGCAAATTCTTTGCTATACGTTATACACACAAGTGCCTCCATCTCGTCGCGACGCCCCTGAAGTATATTGGTGACGTCCCTAGAAGCCGCGATGCACACTTTGAGAAACAATGATTGCACCATTCGCAGCAGAAAATGCTCCCGCTTTTCCGCTTCATTCGAAAGTGAAGATTTCTGCTGGGGGAAGCTCGAACTTAGCCATGGCATCGTGGAGCAGGGTTGCCTAGGCTGGGATCTTTGGCGAGCTCCCCAAGCCAGACTTTTCACTATCCCTTCTATAGTGAATATGTAGCGTGAAAAATCAAAAAATTATGACAATTGTCCCGAGCCCTGTCAGCCCCACCCTTGGGAAGGGAGCATGAGCTTAGATTGAACTTGAAATACCACACATACCCACGTTGATATTCCTTACGGTACCTCTAACGTAAAGGGTATCTGTTGGAAAAGTAGCAACACCCGTCCCATAGCCCCACCAATGTATCCACCCCACCTAACCGAACATGAGAACATTTTTTTCAAAGTGTATGAAAAATTACGTGAGCAGCTGCCGCGCGGGAGCGCACCATGTGACCCTGACTCTGAAATTACTTCTTTCATTATGTATACTGAAAAACACACTACAAAAATCAGAGGGCAGCAAATTTTGAGTAATGATATCATTAATGTTTCTTGAGAGCCAAGCAAATTAGGGGGAAAAAACCATAAAACTGCCTCGGTAGAGACCGAGAGATTGTACGTCAGTGAAGAGTGCGAAGCCAACGGCCATACCATGCTGAAAACACCGGTTCTCGTCCGATCAACGAAGTTAAGCAGCATCGGGCGCGGTTAGTACTTGGGAGGGTGACCACCTGGGAACACCGCGTGCTGTTGGCATCACTTTTCGCGGGCCGGAGGGCTTGGATTCCAGGCCCTCTCCAGCGTGGTCCAACCCTTCCGTGTAAATGGCTTACATCCCACCAGGGACAGAGCCTGGACTACGACTGGCCTTTAAGTGAAGAGTGCGAGTGAGTAACCTACAGAGTTTGCAAGCATGTAAGTGACCGAGAGAGCAAAGGACCTGGTCAATAAGCAGCCAAAAGATTAACCTAGATAGTCTGTGACCAAAAATAATGTGTATACATGTGAGTGACCATAAAAGAGTGTAAGCATGTGAGAGTAACCAAGACAACAAAAGGTCAGGTCAGCGAGTGATCAATGTAGAAGAGAGTTATTAGAAAGATAGAAAAGAAACACACACACAAAGTTATTAGACGCAATGGGAGGGAGGGCTGAAAATATTTGGGGGAGAAGGGATTGAACCCAATATTATTGGTTTGGGATCTTATGGAGATGGTGGCAAATGCAATGAACCCTGTACGAAACGAAACGTCAACAGACTGAAATAATATTCCGTTTTAGACAGATTTCCGTTTTATAAAGGTGCAAATAAAAACACTAATCGTTGAACAGACTATATTTTGATTCCGTTTAAGACAGGTTTCCGTATCATACAGTGTCCACCTTAGACAGGTTTCACTGTAATATGGGGGGGGGGGTGCCTCGACCTATGGGTGGATACAAGTTTTTTCCTGTAGCGATCAACAGAGTGATCCAAAGAGTTTGAAAGCATGTGAGTGACGTTAGAGAGCGTGGGACCAGGTCGATAAACGACCGTAAGAGTGACCTAGACCTAGAGCATATGAAGTCATGTGAGTGAACAAAACAGTGAGCAAGCATATGATCGACCAAAAGAATGACTTAGAGAGCAATGAACCACGTCAGGGAATGACCAAGATAGCGACCTAGAGAGTGCACGAGAATGGGAGAGACCTAGAGAGAGTACGGGAGAGAGCATACAAAAAGTGATCTAGAGAGCGAGGAACCCGGTCAGTGACCGACCAAGAAAGGGTGCAAGCATTGTAAATGATGGAAAAAAGAGTGACTAAATAATCCGAGGCGTATTTTCGGTGGGAAGGGGGCGGTTAATATGAGGAATGAATGGTCGAGAAAATTAGACTACACAAATAATAATTAGACAAATAACATATTTTCACTGACTAACCAACAAACACCTTTGACGTCATTCGCGGGTTCCCTAATTTCCGCTTTGCTCAGAGTCCCCTTTCAAGTCAGTGCTCTGCTAGTGCTACTTCAACTGATACTTGCAGGGGACCCAGAAGCAGCTCCCTTAAACAAATTATCGTAGACATAAAATATGTGAATAAAAGATATTTAATGCATTGGTCCCGGGAAGGGGGGGGGGGGCAAGCGTTCCTGAACTAAACGACCCTGCACAGGGACGAGATATGAATTGAAAAAAGTACTTTGAACACAGATGAATCGGAGCAGGGGCCCCAAAACATTTCTTGAGGGTCCTCTAAAATAAATTGCAAAATATATATATATATCTTGTGTAATTCAATAATTATGGGCCCCATTTGTTTTGTACAGGACCCCATTACTGGGCACCTTGCTATAATGTTACTGATTCGGAGCTAGGGCCCCCTAGATTATAAAAATAGTATATAAAAAAGCGATCCCCCCCCCACCCCCACACATGATTTTTTTTTTGTTTCGACAATTATACGAGATTAATTTATACATGCGTAATTTTCAATTCAAATAAAATCGAAATGCCGCTGCTGCTATCTGTTGATGAAAATTTAAACTCAGGTTCAATGGCTGCGAATAAGTCGATTTAATACCGGATATATGTAGGCTGACCATATTTCCTCAAAAGAAATACGGGAAAATCGGGATTCCAAATACGGGACATTGCCAATTATTGCCAAAAAAGACACCAAAAGTAAACAAAGTTGCCAAATATTGGAGAAATTAAGTAAAAATCAAAATGGCGGGAAATAAAGCATTACAGTGAATTGCAGTGGATTAAAATGAATTCCACGAAAAAAAACGTTCACCAAGACAAATGTGAGAGATTAAATATTCTTATTTACAATTGTAATTATCATAATCTAATTTATGAGCGGGAAAATAATTTCATTCTTTGACTTTAATAATGATTAAAAATTCAGGTAAGCTTCGTGTACAAAAACGGGAAAAACCGGGACACTTTGCTAAAAAGTCGGGACGGCCAAAAAAAATAGAAAAACCAATACTGTCCCGGGAAATACAGGACGTATGGTCACCTTAAATATATGAGACCTGCTGATGTGTGTGTACAGCCATCTAACGATGAGTTGACGAACTTGCAGACGAGTCTCTAGATCAGCGGTTCTCAACCGGTGCTCCGCGGAGCCCTTGGGACTCCGTGTGTACTTCCCAGGGGCTCCGCGGCGACCCAAGGAAAATAAATATGTAAATTTGACAGATAAATAAAAAAAGAGGCCTACGGAGTTCTGCCATAAAAATTATATACAGAAAAGGCTCCTCGAGTCAAATAGAGCTCCGATGTAGAAATTATGTACCGAAAAGGGCTCCGCGAGTCAAAAAAGGTTGAGAACCGCTGGTCTCTAGATCGTAATCGAACACGATCCATTGAGAGTGAATGGCATTTAAATTAATTTTAAAAAATTCATAAATTATTAATAATAATTAGCACGTGGGTCCACCTGCCGTCGAACCGTATTGAACAGGCATAAATTTTGTCATGCTTTTAAAGCGCTTCATCATCTCTTTATCAAATATACGTTGCAATTCGATAACTTTGATCATTTTTCGAATTTTTTATTGCTATTTTTGTTTAATTAATGTAAATTAATAGAAGTAAAGGAATCAAGCACTGGGATTCCATGACCCCACAAGGGTGTGGCTGACAGGCAGGATCGCCTTATGAGCATCATGGGGCCCCCCGAGCCAACGGATTTTTTGGATACCCTACCTGAAAAATTCAACTACGTATGGTTTTCCTGAGGCACCTCTTCTCTTGAGGCTCTTCGGGCACGGCCCGGGGTCGGGGAAGCATGCGTTAAGACGGCACTGCCTAAGGTTCACACCAGGCGTCCTCCTTTTTCAGTTTTAAATCTGGTAACCCTATCTGAAGGCCACATAATCCGTGTTTTCACTTATTTGTTCGATCATACATATTGTCCGAATATTTTTGTGGAAAGAAATAATAATTTTTTTCTACATAAAATCGATTGTTGCAAATGTACTAATTTTATTGCCGAAATTTTCATCTCATAAAAAATTTTATGCCAAAAAATGACGAACAACTCTCTCTCTCTCTTTCTTTTCATCACCGCACGAGTTGCCTGAAATTTCGTGATTAGATGGCAGCACCAACAGTATATAAATCAAGCCTCCATCGAACTTATATTACTGGAGAGAGTATGACATCAGCGGTCTCCGCCTTGGCAGTACTGAGAACATGAACAAATAATTTCAGCATCGATGAGATAATTCCAAACTTAATGAAAGAGATAATTTCAGCATTAATGGAAGAAAATATTCCAGAGTTAATGTAAGAGATAATTTCAGCATTGATAGAAGTGATAATTCCAAAATTGATGAAAGAATTAATGAATAATAAAATTTATGAAAGATAACTCCAGGATGAAGGAAAGAGATAATTTCAAAATTAATCAAAAAGAGATAATTCGAAATTTAATGAAAGAGGAAATTCGAAATTTAATGAAAGAGACAATTCCAGAACTAATGAGATATAATTTTCAGAATTAATGAGATATAATTTCAGAATCAATGAAAGAAATAATTCCCGCATTAATAAAAAATAATTTCAGCATTAATGAAAGAAATAATTTCAGCATTAATAAAAAATAATTTCAGCATTAATGAAAGAAATAATTTCAGCATTAATTAAAGAAACAAATCCAGAATTGAAAAGCAATTATTTAATTAATGAATGAAATTATTTAAGTAATGAAAGAAATAATAATTAATGAAGTAAACAATTCAAGAAATAATGAATGAAAATTCAAGAAGGAATGATTCCAGTATTAATGAAATAAATAACTTAATCTTTTTTCACCTTTAGATGAGTTCTCTATCCCTTTTTTTAATCTTCAAAACCTAATATTTAGAGACCGAACTGTACAATTCTATGGGCAAATTGCCAGGCGGGAACTTTGTTTTCTCCGAGTCACGCCTCGCATTTGATGTCGCTGCAGTCGCGGCGGCTGGATGCTCCCTCAATTAATATAAGCTCGATGCAAGCCTCGGGATCTCTGTCGTCTGCTTCTCTCCAGGTTACTTGTTTTGGACGTCTCCTTGTGTCCTGAGAAAATTACTGAGCTGAAAGTTCGAACTGCCAGTTCTGTTTGTGAGCTTAGCTTGTAGGGAACCGAACAAACCGTCTGTCGTCTGTTCATTAAGAGGTTCTTCGTTTTTGACATCTCCTTATGCTCAAATAAAATAACCGAACTTTCAGTTTGAATTTCCAGTTCAGTTTATGACTTTGTTTATAAGGAACTGAGCGGAATAAAGAAAGTGGTTTTTTTAATTTAAACTTCATTATCACCACATAAGTCACTTTTAAATTTGACATTAGATGGCAGCACATTAATGCTGGAATTATTTCTTTTATTAATGCTGGAATTATTTCTTTCATTGATTCTGGAACAATGGCCCCCGCGTGGGTGGGGCTGACAGGGGTCAACGGGACGATTCCCGTTATTTTTTGCTTTTTAACGCTATAAATTAAATACGTAGGAGGATCGTGAAAAGTTTGGTCTAAGGGCCTGGCAAAGCTCCCAGCCCAGGGGGCCATGTCTGGAATCATATCTCATTCATTCTGGAATTATTTCTTTCATTAATTTTGGAATTATCTCTTTCATTAATTCTGGAATTACTTTACGTTTTTCTTAATTCTGGAATTATCTTTCATTAATTCTGGAATTATCTTTCATTAATTCTGGAGTTACCTCTTTTATTAATTCTGGAATTACCTCTTTCATTGATTTTTGAATTATCTCATCGATGCTGAAATTATTTCTTTCGTTTATTGTTTTAAACTCTTATTTATGCCATTACAAAATAACAGAGATTGCGTCGATATTCAACGAGTCACGTGATATCCCGACGAATGATGTTAGCAACACCGTTCTCAGCACTGCCAAGGTGGAGACCGCTGCAGGTCTACAAACAGTACAAATAGTCAGTCATTACTTCTGAAATATAGATGGCAGCACTGAAAAATCAAACACAACACAGATACGCACTCAGACTGTTAGGTACACACACTTACACTTCAGGCACAACTCACTAGGGAGTAAATTGCCCATGGCGATAGACCGTATGCATCATCAGCAACGTTTCCCACCAAAATCTTTAAAGACGAGAGCTGGTCACTCATTAAAGGAAAGTCTTTCCACAGAGAGCAAGCAGACTTTCAACGCGACACGAAAATTCATTTATCTTCCACTTTCATTTCTAATATAGAAGCCAAATGGCAACACTTCCGAACACATATAATTCAAACGTTATACATAGGGTTACCAACCGTCCTCCTTCAGGAGGACACGACCTTCTTTTTGATTTCATTCGGAGCGTCCTCCTACGTTTCGGAAAATTGTCATTTTGTCCTCCTTTTCAGGTTCTCAGGATCATTTTCTTTTTTATTCAGGGGAATTACTTTTTCTTCAATCTGAAACATATATCTCTTCATTGGTAAGAGTGTTTGCGTTGTGTCGTTTTTCCCATACATTTTTACACGCTTTGACCTACGCCCTCGAAATTCCCAGACGAATCCAAGCTGCCCCGAGCAGGGCAGATGCTATTCTAACCATGGCCCAGATTGCCTCAGGATAACATGAAAAAGACAGAAGGAGAAACAGCTGTGAAAGAAGAAAACCGCAACATCCATTTTGAGAATACCATTGTCTGCTCACACCCACAGCAGATGCCGTGTATGGCGGGGTACTTATTTCATTCAGAAATAAAGAAAATAGGATGAAAACAACACTCAGTGCTGATTCTTAAGGCAAAAAGAAACTTTGGGGGTATAGAAAGAAAGCCACCCTCCTCTTAGGCTAACTAGCCTACTCAAGAAACTCTAGCTAGGCCTAGTAACTTAATGGCGAATTAGGGGTCATTCAAGTATTACGTCAGCATCGATGGGGGAGGGGGGTTTCCGATTCGCTGACTTTTGATGACAAGGGGGGAGGGAGGGAGGGAGGGGGGTTTGGATGATGCTTACGTCATCAACCACCCTTTACATGAAATATTCTTAATGGCATATTATTCGGTGCACCAAAAACGAAAAAAAAAAACCTTTTGATAGTTAATGGGTACCTGAACTAATATTCTCCCTATTGATAAGTCCCCTACAGAGCCACTTCAGTTATCTCTAAATGTTTCACGGATTCTTTCAAGTGGTCTGGAAATGTGTCCGGGAACTGTGCCACATATCACTCAAGTAATCCGTAATTATGCCACGGATCACTTAAATAATCTGGGAATGTTCCGCGGGTAACTTGAGTGATGTAGAACCGCACTGGGGGCCGCTTAAGTGCTCTAAAACTGTGCCACGTGTCACTCAAGGGATCTCTAAATGCGCCACGGATCGTTTAAGTGTTCTGGAACTGTGTCGCGGGTTACTTAAGTGATCTTTGAATGTGCTACGGGCCACTTAAATGCTCTAGAATTGTGCCACGAGTCATTTAAGCGATTTTTAAATGTGCCGCTTGGTTAATTTTTACGAAATTAGGTTTGAGGGGTCAAGCCATCAGATAACCTTCAGGGCCACATTGCCACATTTGGTCTACGGATCGAGGGTTTACCATGTATTGCTTAAAGGGTGGGTCGCAATGAATTTCTAAAAAGAAATTGCGAGTTCTTGAAATAGCATTGAAATTAATAGAAATCGATTATAATAAGATATACATAAAGGTATTTTCTTTCGAAATTTTAATTATTTTTTAAATTTTTGCATTGAAAAAATACTTTCTTTTCGTCTGGGGGAGAGGCGCACGAACCCCCTATGAACCCCCCCCCCCTCCCTCGTACGTTTCTGATCCATAACATTAGCAACTGTAAGAGCGACATATTACTTTTTTTTTTTACCGATTGTGACAGTTCCACTTCACATGCAATGTACATGTTTCTGAAATCTCTGATAAATCAATAATTATGCATATTAACCGGCAGTTATGCATAACCACCAATCGTTTCGGTTTGGTATATTCTTCGACATTTGCCACTTTTACTGGTAACTATGCATAATTCCCGATTGAATTTGGTAAGTTTGAAGTATTATAAGTATATGAGAAATCATGCGGAAATACCACGTATCAGCTTCTCCAGCAAGTGATGGGTGCACTACGCATATTTTGTCAAAAAAACGAAAATAAAGTGTTGAGAATTAAAAAAAGTACAAAAAAAAACTATTATCAGCATTGTAAAATGTTAGCTTTCTTCACATTTATCAGCATTTTTGAACATTAGCTACAACACTGATCGAATCCATCATCCTAGACTGAAATTTGAGCAAATTTTCCGGTAAATTTAAATAATTTATTGACAATTTTTCATATTTACCAATACGAGCTGCGGATTACACAGAATTACTGATAAATCTGAAAGTAAAATTTATCAAACTCATAAAAATGGTTGGTAAAGTTGGTTTCCGGAACATATACAGCAATACTGTTTTAGTTGAGAAAAATTATTGCAGTGGTGCGGTTTTTTTTTTTTTTTCGCAGAAAAAAGTGGCGGCATCTGTTTTGCAAATTGGGGGAAATGACGTCATCGACGATGCGGACGCAGGCTAGAACCCCTATATACAGGGTGTTTCACGAAGGACCCCTAACTCTGAAAATAAATAATTCGGAAACGTAATAGATAAAAGCTTGAAACCACTAGTATGTTTATTAAAAAACCGTAAGAATCTGATACAGCAACTTCAACATTTCGGTTTACAAATTGCGCCGATACATGGCGCCATTACAGATTCCTATAAATAGAGCTCAGACGCCGAGAGCGATCAGTCCAAAGCCGCTTGAAAGATAGTCTTAATGCAGCTTTGGATCAGTCGTCGAAGATTTCGCCGTTGAAACGCGACCGTTATAAGCGTATAGTGAAAGAAATTTCGGAAGTGATGTATTCCATGTAGGAACATGTGTTTATTGTGTTGGAGTACCACCGAGATTAAATCACAGCCCTATTGCCACAAGGAGAAGTTTTCAAACGCGATTTCAATTCGCAAAAGGCCCAGATGGGAAAACAATTCGTGAGCTATTCAAAGAATTTCAACAGACAGGCAACGTGGCAGATGCGTTAGTCGGAAATGTGAGTCCCCACCCACTGCGTCGTTACATCTGAAAATGCAACGGTACTTGCTGCAGTTATTGAGCGTCATCCGAATAAATCTGTCCGCAGACTTGCAGCTAAATCCGGAATCACGCCATCCAGCACGTACAGAATCGTGCAGAAAACATTACACATGTTTCCGTACAAGATTCAATGACGGCATGCCATACCAGTTCGAACTGAACGACAACGAGAGGATTTTGCTAACGAGATGCTCAACATGATTGATGGTTCTGGTTTCGATGTCGCCCGAATATGGTTTACAGACGAGGCGCATTTTCATCTGGATGGTGTTGTTAACAGACACAAATATCGATTTTGGGGTACCGAGAATCCACATTTGTCTCACGTACGACCACTCCATTGCCCAAAACTTACTGTTTGGGCTGCAATCTCCCGCAAAGGCATCAAAGGCCCTTTTTCTTGCGAGAAAACGGTGACGACTGACCGGTATATTGCGCTTTTGAAACAATTTGTCGCCACTCAACAAGCGTTGGACGATCGACCGTGCAGGGCGTGGTTCATGCAAGGTGGACTACTTTCTGTGGGGGCACACTGAAGGACATTGTTTACCGCAACAATCCTTTAACACTCGACGAGCTGGAGGAGGCTATTTGTCAATCTTGTGTGTCGATTTCCGGTGACACACTACAGAGAGTCACTGACAATTTCATTCTTCGTTTGCGACATGTGTGTTGCGTGAAAGGTGCACATTTTGAATCGCTTTTGATGTGAATGCAACGAGATCTGCTTGCATTACCCACTATGTACAGCCTACTTATGGTAATGCCGACTGCGGCGTCATCTATCAGCGCAATTTATAACTGAAGTTTTGAGGTTTTAGTATCAGATTCTTACAGTTTTTTTAATAAACATACCACTGGTTCCATGCTTCTATCTATCACGTTTCCGAGTTATTTATTTTCAAAGTTAGGGGTCCTTCGTGAAACACCCTGTATGAAGGCGTCTTAACGCAGGCGTCCTCCTTTCTCAGTTTACAAAAATTGTAACCCTAGTTATACAAAACAAGGGTATAGGTTCGCAAACTGAGAAAGGACTGCCTGCGCACGTACTCTTAGTGACGTCATTTATCTCAATTTTTCCCAGAGATGGCGCCACTATTTTCGATCAATAAAATCGTTAACAACAATAAAAATAGAACCGCTAAAAAAAGTAGAAACAGAAAAAATTCTAGGAATTTGAAACTCTTTTAGTTTACTGAAGCGTGTGGGGGGGGGGGGGGGCAACACAAAAACACTCATATCAATGAACATATGTTACAAAGTGGAGAAAAGAAATTTCCAAAAAAAAGAAAAATAATTCCGGAAACCTGAAAAGGGGGACAGAAGGGTGAATAATTTTTCGAAACGTAGGAGGGCGATTGAAATGACATCAAAAGAAGGACGGTTGGTAACGCTATATATAAATGCACCAGGACTACGGCACCCCCAGTTAAGAAGCACTGTCCGAGGATGATGTCACTCTCTGCTACCTATACAAAGACTTTTAACAGCTGGCTGATGCGAAGATATATTTTGGAAAGTGAGAAAATTCAACTGTCCCTTGCGGGGAATCCCCTGTAGTCTAGTGGTCTAGGGCGTTCACCCGGAATGTGAAAGGAAGGGGGTTCGATTTCTCGTACGGACAGTTGAATTTTCTCTTTTTCCAAAATATATCTTCGCATCAGCCAGCTGCTGAAAACCTTTGTAAGGTGCACTGTTCTAGAAACTCAGGATAATAAGCAGAGAACAGGCTTTTCGAACTGAAGGAGGGGGGGGGGGAGCAAATCACCAATGTGGTGTGCATAATGAATGTTGGGAAAGGAAAAATAGTCCAACTCCCCACCTATTCCACTTCAATTCACTTTTTTTTAGTCGAAGAAGATGTGGAAGCTTAAACAGGGGGGCGTAAAGAGCAAGGAAAAATTCGTGAAAAAAGCGTAAAGTTGAATAAAAGATAGAGGGAGGAAAGTGGAACATTTTAGACAATATTATGGTCTGTATTTCCTGAGACATTCCTGTATTTTCACGTAATTTTGACCATCCACACAAAAAATTCCCGTTTTTTGCCTTATTTTTAACGAAGTCTACTTGAATTTTTATTGTTCACTGAAAAAAATATATATATTTTCGCAACATGATAATAATTATGAATATAAATAAAGTAGGACCTTTACACTTCCCGTTAGCGGACACATTCGGTTAATCGACACTTTTTTGAAAAACGTCAAAGGGCTCCAACAGAGGTGAATTTATAAGATGATGTGGGATCATGATTTATTAGGAGCTTCAACAGAAGCGCGTATTGCCGATTGTGAGCTGCACAAATTTTGTCGACCTTATTTCATTTCGGTCTAATTTTCTTGACCACAAAATTTGCTTTGCAAACTCTTTAGGTTACTCTTTTGGTCGCTGCCTGACCTGCTCCCTCACTTTCTAGGTCACTCTTTTGGTTATTCACATGCTTGCACACTGTTTCAGTCACTCACATGCTTACACACTGTTTCAGTCACTCACATGCTTGAACACTGTTTCAGTCACTCACATGCTTGCACACTGTTCTAGTCACTCACATGCTTGAAAACTCTTTAGGTCACTCTTTTGGTAGCTCACTGATCTGCTACCTTGCTCTCTAGGTCACTCTTTTGGTAGCTCACTGATCTGCTACCTTGCTCTCTAGGTCACTCGTTTTATCAGATTCATTATTGACCTCATTGACCTACTCTCTTACTTTATTTAAAGACATATTTATTGTTTTACGACCGTTGGCTGTTAAAATTTTGCCACCATCCTAATTTTCTTAACCATTCATTCCTCAAATTCCCTTCCCGCTCTATGCTCGATAAGCCCCCCCCCCCACACGCAAATACTTATCTGGTCAGTGCCGTACCTTTGTCACACGTCACAAGCCTGAAATTTGGCGCCCCTTGCATGTAGAAGATGCAGTTAAAGGTGCTCATTCTGGTACAGCGACCCGTGCACCAGACACGCCTCCCCCCCCCAGTTGCGGCCCTGTGTGCGTCTGGTCTTCAGTGTATTTTACGCCGCTGCGGTGGTTGAGTGGTCATAATGAACGACTCGCGTCACGAGGATCCGGGTTCGAACCCCACCGTCACCACAGTGGTGGTCGGCTGAAGTTGGTTTCCTGTGTTCCCAACTTCGAGTCGCAAATGCGAGCCGATCTCCCCATTAAAAAGTCTCGCCACAGAGAGCAACAGGCCTACAACGACTAATTATTCAATCATTACACTTCACTCATAGTTAGAAAAAACTTGTGGAAGATGGCAGCACTACACATAACAAGCATTACACAGAAACAAACTTCACATCAGGTTTCACTACACGTACACGCACATTCCCGCATGTACCAATTCGTTAGAGGTTCCGCAAAGGAATATGGACGAGGTGCATGTCTGGGTTTAGTAGTAGTAGTAGTGTATTTTACTACTTATCAACGAACATTCCCCATCACTGGAAAACATTTTCTGTCAGGAAAATGTCCGTTATCGAGAGGTTTCACTGCATTCATTTCACATATTTTTTCATATTAAACGTTTGCCCCCATTCTCTATAATTCATTAATATTCACTGCTTGGGTTTGCAGTTGTCCCTCATTTCTCGCGATAGGTGATTTGGGGCCGTTCAAGTATTACGTAAGCAAATTACTAGCCATTTTTGACCCCCCCCCTTGTCAGCAAAACGCTGACTCCCTTCCACCCTCCCTTGTCAGCAAAATTTCGTCATCAGCTCTGCCCCTGCTAATCCTAACTCATATTTTCATAAAGGGTGGTTGATGACGTAAGCATTATCCAAACCACACCCCCCCCCCCTCCATCGATGACGACGTAATCTTGAACGGCCCCGTTAAGTAAAAATTTACATATTTTTGCTCATTTTTGGCAGACTTTTTTTTTTTTTGGGGGGGGGGACCTTAAAAGGGAAAAAAATTATGCAAAATAAATACACATTATTTGTGAGGCCCCCATTTAGCCTCACAAATAATTAGGTTGGACCCCGGGGAAGTGTCCTGTTGGCCCTACCTTTGACATCATTTATAGTGATAATTGTCAATTTCCCGAGGAAATATGGTCAGTCTATTCGAGACCATAACACAAATCTTGGTAGTCTTTTATGACTTGATTGAAATAGTTAACGCTTTCACTATCAGATGACAGCTTGTACATAATACGGGGGGGGGGGATCAAAACAAAATATTACCAACAAACATCAGTTATTATTAAGTTCTAGAATCAAAGAATAAAAGTTTGACAGAAATTGATAATTAATTAATAATTTTTTATTTTTGTAAGTATAAAAAGAAACAAAAAATATTAGAATTATTCAAAACTGAAAGATCAGAAGTGAAGTTGAAAAAAACTTGCTTATCCTTTATTATTAATTTTTGGCGGGAAAATCTAGTGTCGTCTGCTCTTTTGTAAAAATGTATAGTTTTAAAACAGGAAGATATCCATTAATCATTCAGTTCAACGTTCGCTCGTGTCGTGTGCGATTTGTTTATTTGTCTCCTAATTTTTCGCAGATAACTGGAAGGTTAAGGGATAATAATTATATAATTATCATTAATTATCAAGTGGAGATGGATCAAAACAGATCTCGAAAGAAGACCGCCCCTCCGAGGGACATCAACTGCTACAAGAAGATCTCGAAAATCGGCGAAGGGACTTACGGAGTAGTCTACAAGGCCCTGGAGAAAAGCAGCGGCGAGACCGTCGCCCTCAAGAGCATCAAGTTCGATTCGCCGAACGAGGGCTTGCCGAGCACCACCATCCGCGAGATATCTCTCCTCCGGGAGCTCGACCACCCGAACATCGTCCGGCTGAACGACGTCATCTTCGGCAACCACAAGCTCTACCTTGTCTTCGAATACATGGACAAGGACCTGAAGAACCTGCTGGAGAACCGGCCCAAGGGCCTGCCGGTGCCGATCGTCAAGCACTACCTGAGGCAGATCCTCAACGGGTTGGCTTACTGCCACAGCCACATGATCGTGCACAGGGACCTGAAGCCGCAGAACCTGCTCATCGACGACCGGGACAACTTGAAGTTGGCCGACTTCGGACTGGCCCGTAAGTACATGGTGCCCCTGAAATCTTACTCTCCGGAAGTGATCACTCTCTGGTACAGGGCTCCGGAGATAATGCTCGGTACGCCAGTGTACGGCACGGCCGTCGATGTGTGGAGCGTTGGGTGCATCTTCGCCGAAATGTTGACCAAGGCGCCTCTGTTCGCCGGGGACTCCGATATCGCTCAGTTGTACGCGATCTTTTGCGTGTTGGGCACTCCGAACGATGAAGCGTGGCCCGGTGTCTCTAAGTTGAAGTATTACAACAAAAACTTCCCGAAGTGGAGACCCCGAGATATGCACGAGAAGCTGCCGATGCTCGACTCCCACGGCATCGAGCTGTTGATGGGTTTGTTCGCGTACAATCCCAGCTGGCGCGTGCCAGCTTGCCGAGCTATCGGCCATACATTTTTAACTGAAGATATTTGACTGTGTGATCATGATTTGCCGCAAGAGCCCCAGCCCGGGGACCTGCGACGATTCTTATTTTCTTCATTGTTTTTCGCGCTACAAATTTACTTATAGGAAGGCCCGTGAAAGGCTGGTCTGGGGGGGGAACTCACCAAATACCCAGCCAAGGGGCCTTGCTGCAGGATGAAGAGCCATAAGTAGCCAGCCCTAGGCTGCGATATTTGGCGTGCCCCTGGAAAGATTTTTTGAAGGTCCTTACCTTTTGTATAGTGAATTTTTAACATGAAAAAACAAAAAAAAAAGATGAGAATCGCACCAGAGCCCTGTCACCCGCACCCTTGTAGAGGCCGTGTGTGTGACATTCTCATTCCTTGACATTAGAAGATATCTTATTCTGTATGAACTTTACCGGACTGACTCGCTTCGCACAAGCGATTATTTTTATGCGCATTAATGTATTATGTCACTGTCATGAAATTTTTTTAAATGCACTTATACATGATTTTGATATTTATCTATTAAACGTAGAAGTATTTTAACATTATTACTAAATTCTCATTCTTATAAAGACAATCTTCAGTTCTGTATTACTGTCTTATAGAAGATAGATAAGCTAGAATGTTAATAAAATACTTAATTTCTCTCATCATAGTCAGAAGCGGATTTATGAATTTTACCGTCTGTGGGCTGCACAAATTTTGCCGCCCTTCTCCCATTCAACTCTAATTTTCTTTACCAGTCCTTCCACAAATTTACAGTCCTAGGATATTACCCCCGCCCCCGTAGTACAACTCTGTCACTCCAATCTTTTGGTCATTTTCATGTTTACACACTGTATAGGTCACTCTTTTAGTCGCTCACTAGCCTGGTACCTCGCTCTCTAGGTCACTCTTTTCAGTCAGTCCGATGCTTACTCAAAGTCACTCTTTTGGTCATTAACATGCTTTCACACTATTTTGGTTAATTCACATATTTGCACACTAACTCACTCTTTTGGTCACTCACCAACCAATCCCTAGTTCTCTAGGTTATTCCTTTTGGTCGCCTATGCTTACACATTATCTAGGTAACTCTTTTTTTTTCATTCACATTATTGCACACACTTTAGGCTACTCTTTTGGTCAGTCACTGTCCTGGTTCCCCAATCTGTAGATCATTCACATGCTTGCAAAGATCACTTGTTTGGTAACTCACTAACCTTGTCCCCCACTCTCTAGGCAAAGGCGTATATATATGGTTTTGCTGCCTATGGGCAAAACAAACTTTGTCGTCCTTCTCACATTCTAATAATTTTCTTAACCCACTCATTCCTCAAATTTGCTGCATTTGGGTTATAGCCCACCATTTACCCCTTAAATACTCTGCTGATCATAGTATTTTTTGAAACAATGACTGTACCGGAGTAGAAAACACCTAGAACCAATAGTAGCCGTTCATAATACAAAATGTAGCCTCTCATTAACTGACACTTCTTTTTAATTCATGGAAAAATAGCTTCAATGCAGGGCTGTCTTAAGGGCATCCCTCGGGCAAAGTGATTCTTCTGAGGCCTCCTACCTGTTGAGACATGCTCAAATTCAAACATTTTAACCAGATTTAGTTTTAATGGGGTGGCCGCATAAGCCTATGCGTTAAGATGGCACTGCTTCAATATATTTCACTACTTATTAATAGACCCTCCCTGCTAACATGGAAAGACCCCCCCCCCCCAAGTCCTGATTGTGCTCCTTTTAACAACACTGCGAAATTGTCGTCAGTCAAGTGTACTTCAGTCATAATAATGTCTTTATCATGCCATAAAATTGAATGTTTTGAGCAGGTGCCATGCTTTTATCAGATAATGGTAAAAATCCAAAATACTTGCAAAAATAAAATACAATTTCGGTGAAAAATTATTAAACACATAGGCCTAACCTACTCCAAACCTTTGACTCTCGCCATTATTTTGCCCCCTCTCTTCTTAAAAAAAACTATTTAAAAAAAAGAGGTTGGTTAGTCTTGGGCACTAAGGTGAAGGCTTGATCACTATCACTGCCCAAAGCTTTTTTCTAGAAAGACCTGCACCAATTGGGTTCTTATCTCCACAACCCAAGCCAGAACCAACTGGTATTCAAATTCAATCGTCAAAGACTCTTGTCACCTCTTCACATGAACAACCCTAGTAAACAGATGTCCCAGACAATTATCAGTATAATAAATGTAGTGTAATTTCCAAAAAAAAAAAAAAAAAACGCCAACATGTCACTGAAACTGAAATTTTTCATGCTAAAAACAGACACAATGAAGTACATTAAAAAAGAAATATCGGAGAGAACAAAAAAATTCTTGAATTTTTATTGGTGTTCGAACAGATTTGAGTGCTCATATGTACATCACACAAGGAATGTTTTTAAATTAAGCGAGTGATAAATTTTTGTTTCTGCGCTGCCATTGATCTGTGCTCAATACAATTTCTTTTTCGTTGCTGTAAATCGTTCCATATACTGGATGAGGAGAAAAGGAAAAGGATATAAAAGGGTTAAAATAAAATTCCAGAACTAGCAAAGGGCATCATAAAGATATCACAAGAAAGCAATTTCAGATTTACATTGAAAATGCCAAGAAATACTTATGGACGATCCCATACAAATTTTATCATTACTAGGGCAGCGGTTCTCAACCTTTTTAGATGCGCACAGCGCTTTTTGGTACATAATTTCTATGGCAGAGCCCAGTGGGCTTTTATTTATAGTTTATTTATCAAATTTACTCATTCAATTTTTCTCGAATGGTTGTGGAGCCCCAAGGGATCTGCAGAGCACCATTTGAGAACTGCTGTACTAGAGGGATGTATTGCTCAACTAGGGTTTCTCAACCTGAAGCCATATGGCTCCTCTGAGATATTGCAGGAGGGGGGCACAGGTGAAAATCAAGTTGAAGAGGAGCCATAACAGGCTGCGAAGGGGGGGGCACAAAGAGCTGTGGGGGGAAAATCCAGATCCAAAGAAATGAAGCATTTAAGTGAAATATGGTGGGGGTGGGGTATGACTATTTTCAGAAGGAAGCAGAGCAGCCCATAGAACGAGGGCTGTCTTAACACATGGGCCCACAGCCTGGGGGACTTTGAGTGTGTAGAAGGACCCCACGATATGAGATTTCATACTATTTTTACCAAGAATACAAAAATTAATGCACAGGTACTCCCAGCCAGGTAGGAGCACCCAGATGCTAAAATGGTCCCTCCATAGAACCAGGGCCATCTTACTTCATGGACCCATCTAGGCATGATATCAAGTGGGGAGTCCTACACTATGAGATCTGGTACCGTGATTTGAGGGAGTGAATAAATACATACCCTGTAACATCCAGTTAAGTATGGGCACCAGAACATCATGCTGCCCATGATTTTGAGACAGCATAGGAACCCCCTACAAATGCTCTTACAGTATCAAGAGTCTGCCTTACACATGGAACCTCAAACTTTGTTCACCATCAATTTTCTTAAAAAATCAGCCCAGTAAGAAGGAAAGATCTCGCTCCTTGATCTGGGGGGCAGATAATACAAGGGGCCCCAAGAGGAAAAAATATGGTTCAAAAAAGGAGCCAAAGGCAAAAAAAAGTTAAGAAACACTAGCCTTACACACTATTCTTTTGCAAGGTAGTTGAGTCTATGCCCTTCTGTATTTTTGCAGTTCTTCAAACCCACTACCCCAAGCTACCGAATTGGTATGATAGCTTTTAGACTGGAGCACATTTTCCCAGGCACCCCCCCCCCCCTAAAAAATGTAAACAATATATATCCATTCACTAACAAAAGATCTGTTTCCCAAGTCTTAGGAGTCCTAAATGTGCTGCTTGGAATGGGGCCCTATTACACGTCATCGGTTCGGCACTGCCAGTAACAATCAGTGTGGTGTTTGTTACCAGTTGCTGCATAGCATTTGCTTACCAGTGCTGCAAAGTAGAAGTTACACGTTGTTGTTTTTTTTAAAAATAATAACGTGATCCTCACGTATTCCCAAGGGATCAGCATGATCCGTCCAGGGAATTTGTTAGTGTTAGTAAGCATCCATGCCCGAACCGGGATTCGAACCCAGACCTGCACAGTGAGAAGCTAGTTCCCTAACCACTCGACTGCCAGGCGGCAAAAAAAAAAAAAAGGCTCAAGGTGGTATGCCTAACAATGTGTTGACAGGTTTGTGGTTCTGCGCACCAGTTGAAAAGCTACCGAATATTGATAGCGGCCCACCTGTTTTTTTTCCTGGCATTCCCCCTGTCCTGTGCTTTAGTTATTTGAAAGAATAATGTAAATTATTTGATTATGCTACCACAATCAAAAAGTTCTGTACCTTATTTTGTTACAGAACAAGAAGTGCAGATAGAATCTGTTTGTTTGATGTTTTCTTTCTTTATAAGTAACTACCCTTTGCAATTATGAATTTTATAAAATTTCCATACAAAGTTGTAAATGCAGATTGCGAGCCTTTCCCCCCCCCCCCCCCCACATCTTCCAGTGCCATAGGAGTTACCTCACTTTAGAACCTGAAAATCATTGCCCCTTTCGAAAATTCTTTATCTGAGAAAAAAGCCACATGGGACGAGATCATCTGGTTGTGGAAGTATTGGGGAAATCAGGGTTGTTGGGATTTAAATCAATTTATTTTTGATATGGAAAATTATCTGTTTTAACTGAATAAAATAATTTATGCATCTTTAAAAAATTATTAAATTTTGTATTAAATTATTTTAAACAATTATTTATAATATTGTGATGAAAATTAATATATGCCAGCGTTTGAAATCATTGGTGGTCCGTTGGTTCGAGACCAGTGATTACACATTATTTTCTCAGACCACCGAGAAAAAAAAAGTGGTAGTCCGTGGGACCAGTAGTGGAATGCATCGGCAGTCAGTCTGGCACATGAAAATGTCTTATTTTTGGTGGTATATCATTCTTCTAAATGACAATATATTTAGAAAAATACATTATTATTATTATTATTATTATTATTATTCAGAAGAGATTTTTCGTGTAGTTGACCACTCATGATGTTTTCAGACCAGTAAGTTCTCGTATTCACTGCTCCATAGTACAAGTGACTTTTATGTGTCAATTATAACACTGTATGTATCTTGAATCTTATGTTTAAAATTGGCCAATTCTTACCAAAGTTTGTAAAAACCACATATCTTAGATAGACAGTGACATCTCTAGTAAAATCTTTAAAAATATTGGTTTAAAAAGAAATGTTGAGGACAAGATTGTGATTCTGAAGTCAATCGCAGAAACTATTGATTTTGTACAAAGGAGCAACTGCTCACTCGCTGACTGTGTATTAACATGGAAAAAAGCTGGAACTGAAGATTAAACAAGCATCCTCATTGAACAATAAAAAAGTCAACTTGTCATCATCATATAAAAATAGATACGAATAATCATTAACAGATGCATACTTTGCTGCATTTATTCTAAGCTCTTATCAGTCTAATTTATAAAATTGATATTGATGTCACTAAATAAGGGTCTTGAATTATCAGACAAAAATGTGGCTCTGGTTTCCTAGCAATGACATTAACATTTTTGGGGAAGTTGGAACCATTTCCTGCCAAAAATGGGGGTTTTTTTTCACCCTAAGGTTGTTGATACAATGTCAGATTTTGAGTGGTGGAATAATTTTTATAACGTTTCAGGTAAAGATACAATTACTGAGAGTTATATGCAATATGTGAACATGCTAACTACAGCCAAAGCTTCAACTGCCTGTTTTGAAAGGATTTCTTCAACATTTAGTGCAGTTTATTCCATATTATGAAACAGATTAAGAGCACATAAAGCATCGAAACTAGTGTTTCTAATGAAGCAAATGAACAGTTATTGAGGGTAAAACTATTCAATACTGCCGTAAGATAATTCAAGGTTGTTTTTTTTCTCCTTTTTCTTGATAAAATGTCCCGATATATTTCGCAAGTATATGATTCTTTATCTTTAGTTTGCAAATATTTTTAAAATTGCCATTATTTTTATAAATTAAAATTTCTTTAATTGCATATTCTTTAATGAAAATATAGGTTAATGACTAGAGTGTTAGTAAAATATATTTAAATATATATTTTGTTAAGAAAATCTGATTTAAATAAATAAATAAATAAACAACCCTGATTGGAATGTAATGTTTTGACAGATAGTTAAACTGACACAAGAAGGGGACCCGTTTTGAGTCCTTAAATGATTAGGTGAAATGCGAGCAACCAGATCTTTGGAAGGCAAACATGCCAACATTGGCTTAAAGCTCATCAGTAGTGATGAATGTTCAGCTTTGCGATGGGGATAGCACAACAATCATAGTAAAATAAAAAAAATCACTGAAAAATTTAATTTTTTTAGTTTTAATTCAAAGTTTATTAAATACAGCACCTCAGTGGCACTGGAACCTAGAGGGCTTGGCCTGCACATGAGCCCCACCTCCTGAAACAACATTCTGAGGTCACAGAGTCCCTTAATAATTCATGAATATTCAATGCAATCCCAACCTGAATACGCCCTTGTGCGTCATATATATGGACGTCTAGCAACCCTAGACCTCCCATCCACATTTTCTTCATATCAGAACCTCTATGGCACCTACAATGAAACATTCTTTTGACACAAGTTCAACGAGCTCTACCATGCACCATGCAAATGAAGCAGGGCCGGATTTGCCTGCAAAACCATTCAAAAGCCTGTTTTTAGACCACAGCTTGGGTGGTTCCAACAGAAAACGAGTTTTTTCATGTTTGGACATTGAGTAGAGTGGCAGGTTTAGACGTGGCTTTACAGGGTCCCAGTAAAATCAGCTTGATCATTTCCCTGACTCTCCCTGACCAAATGCATGTACACTGTCACACGCATATATAATTCTAAACCATCTAATATCACTAAATCAGTGATTCCCAACGTGGACGTTAACGCCCCCTTGGGGGCGATGGAATGTTCCAGGGGGCAGTAGAAGCTACAGGTATAACATAGGATCCTATGGGTTAATTGCATTGGGGGCGATGGGTGAAAAAAAATTCTGAAGGGTGGTGATGGGCCAAAAAAGATTAGGAAACTATGCTCTAAATTATAGTCGACCCCCTCCCCGTATTTGTGGGGGTTACATTCTGGGGGTGGGGAAAATATGGAAAATTGCAAATAACTGAAACCATAGATTTTTTGTTTATCTTGTTTATTGAACATCATGAGAAGAGCAGGGTAACGCAAAATTATAAGGAAATGTAAACGAGGGTGCAGCGATTGATTGTTGGTGATGTTTCCTGAAAGAACATTGTAATTTCTGTTTGCAGTTTCTTCTTCATATCATCATGTTGGAGTATGTTGACAAGACTTCCTCTACCAATTTTTCTACATGTGAAGAACGTAATATAGAGGGATCTATATCATGAAAATCATCTGGTGGTGAGCCACAGCAGCAACTGACTTACTTTCACCAAGCACAGTCAATATATATAATTTTTTTTTTTTTTTTTTTTGTATTTTCGGAGCATTATCAGTAGCACTAGACAAATGAGCCATCCTAAACAGGCACAACTCAAATTTTGTAAACAAAACATGTAAATGACGATTGCTGAGGAAAAAATCCAATGAAGGGAAAAAAACCACAAATACGGGAAGGTGCGACTGTATATCATTTCACGTTAATACACCATTGAAAAGCACATTACAGACAGATGCTAATATTTTGCCGCCACCACCACTCCTTACAAAATCAAACAGTGTATATGATCTTGTACACAACACTAGTTTCCTTGGAAATTTCACAGAGATAACTGAATTCAAATCATTCTTCAACATATAAAGGTTAAGGGCCCTTTCACATGGAGTGGATGTGGAAGCAGGTCCGGAAGAAGTTTCAACAATTGGTATATACAGAGCATTTCAGACGATGTGGAATGCGCCCGCACCTTTGAAGTGTTCATGTGGGTCCGGATGGCATCCGCATGTGTCAAAACCTACGTGCGGGCTCCACATCCGCACATACAAGTATCGTACATTAGGTTATTTGGAGCTATTCACACAACGTGGATGCAGGTCGAATTAGTCCACATCTTTGGCTACTTTTTCAAGATGATTTCCCATGGAATTTTTTAATTATTTGACATAAATATAAAAACACCATATGAAGGTCCCTGTGCATCAATAGGATGTACTTGTCTATGTCTATCCCTCCATTTCCTTCTGAGATAAAGGAGATATAGCAACTTTAACTGCCTTTTGTCCATACTTTACAATTTTATATAATAAAACCTGCCAACAACAAACACTGACGGGACCAAAATTATAAGCCGTTCTGTAATTCATTACAAATATAATTAACTGAATACTTTAATAACTTTTAAATTTAATTACAAATTTTTTATATTTTTAAATTTTTAAAATATAAATATTTAAAATTGTTTTAAATATTTTTTTTATTTTTAAAACTAAATACTTTTATTAAACAACGTTATCCATGGACGGCATTCACTCAGGGCTGGATTAACACGTTTGAAAGCCCTAAGCACTTGAATAGTTTTGGTGTGTGTCTCCCACCCCCAATACCTACATATATACGTTACATGATATTGAGTCTATAAACTTAAAAAAAAATGTGACTAATCTAAGGATGGGATTTCACTCTAAAAGGTTTATGAAAGTTATTTTATAAAACTTGAAACAAAGCAACCAATAAATTTATCGGTTACATTCGAGAAAATGCAACCGATCAGTTTATTGGTAGCATTTGTAAAAGAATTATAAAATTTTTATAGTGTAATCCAGGCTTAACACAGAATTGTGATGTGAATATTTCTAAGCACAGACATTTTGAAAGTCTCCACCCCTCCCCCTTTTTCTACTTGCAAAGTCTTTGATATCTGATTTTTTTTTTTTTTTTTGGAACATCATTGGATGTGTTTTTGGAATTTGTTTTTCATATTTTCTAAAAAAACAGATCTTCGATTTTTTTTCACAACCTTTTGAAAATATTTTGAGATATATTCTCCCTTTGACTAATTGTGACGATCAAACTGAAAAGGCATCTTTATGTTAAGATTAAACTATTAAGATTATTCTATGGGGCTCTAGATTAAACCACCAAAGAATAACTCTAGGCTGCCTATGAGCACTGAATCAGGGGTGAAGGAGAAAAACAATTACAAAAATTGGGGGAAAAAAAGTTTTTATGCAAAAATTTCAAACTAAAGATTTTTTAGAACTTTAGTGCTCGTGTAAAAGGGCATGCGGATCTGGGATCTGGACCCAGGTCCGCTCAGTGTGAAATGGGCCTAAAGGTTCTCTACCCACAGGCAGGAAAAAAAAACAAGAAAATAAAATGTTTTTTCAGAAGAAATAGAAAAGAAGTTAAGAGCTGGTATATTGGCTTTGCTTTCAACAATGGAAAGGAGGGTCTCTCCACTTTAGATCCCTTCATCTATTTACTCAGAGGGCAGATTCTTTCTTGGCCAACATTGTAAAATCCCACCCTTCAACTGATAAGACATTTCTCTCAGTAGGGATCTGGAGGAAAATGCTGATAAGGATTTTTTTTTCCTCTCCCTGGGGATCCGAAAAATAATCTTCCATGGAAAAAAGTGAAGGTAAATCATTTGAATTATTTATCCTCTGATTTTTTCCCCTTCAAATTTTCCCTGACTTTTCCCAAGTATTTAGAATTTTCCCTGACTTTTGACAAATATTTCATATTTTCCCTGACTTTCCCTGACCGTTTTCCGATTCCCTGACTTTCCAGGTTGCAGGGAACCCTGCTTTACAAAGTGCATTTCACACACAGACAAAGCAGATCGGCTCTGAGTTTGTCTTCTCTCAAACTCCCTTACATGCGCATACAAATTCATTGTAATAATAAAGATCTATGCAATTTTTTAAAAATAAGTAAAACACCACAAGAAACTCAAAGACCCGATTTTTAACCGAGTGTCTCCTGTAGCCTTGTAGTTCATTGTGGATATCTGTAGAAACTACAGACAATCCGTAGCAGTTGGCAACTCTGAGAAGGCCAAGTCGTGGGTGCTCCATCACAATAATGTGTCGGTTCACAAGTCCCCTCCTGGTGTTAGATTTGGTGTTGGTGTCCTATGTCAAAACATAGCATTCTATACTTCCACAACCAGTTTATCTCTCCTGATCTTACCCCCATGTGGCTTTTTCCCTCCAGATAAAGAATTTGCATGAGGGGGAATGACTATCAGGTTCCGAAGAAGTGCAACGATGAAAGTACTAGAAAATGTGGCAAAAACGGCTTGCAATATGTATTTTTATCTTTGTACGAACAATGGCAAAAAGTGTATAATTGCACAGGGTAGTTGCTTCGAAGGAAACAACAAACAAACAGGGTCTATCTGTACTCATTCATCCATAATAAGTTCCAGAACTTTTTGAACATAGTAATGCAGTCGAATCCTGTTTTAACAAACCCCGCGAGACCGGAGAAATCACTTTGTTATAACAAAATACAAAATTTCATTATAAAGAAATTCCAGGTTTTAGCACTGTTTCTATGTACACTTATTCGGGGTATTAGAAAAGTTTTCGTTAAAATGAGATTTTTGCTATAACAGTATTCATTAAGATGGGATTTGACTGTACTAACAATGGCGTGTTTCTGTTTATCAAAATTTGTTTCAAGCGAGAAGACAAAAAAAACGTGAATTGGTAAATACCAAAAAAAAAAAAAAAAACATTTTTAATATATTGTATCGAACCTTTTCGTAACCTTCTCTCTCATGAAATTGCTTGTCTTCAAAAAGATTGCCAGACAGCGCGAGTAAAGACACTTGGGATTCTGCGAGGAGACGTTCCGGAACGGCGTCCAAGCGAAGGCAGTTCTCCTCAAGGCGCAGGACTTTCAGCCTCGGACAATCGGCTACCTCTTCTGATATCCTCTCAATCTGGCAAAAGGAAATGTTGAAAGGAGGCACAAATCATTAAATAGCTATGCATTTACTAAGTATAGCAATACACATATATGCAAAAATAACTGATTGAACGTTTTTCTCAACGACTAAACAAAAAAATACCCATTGATCTTCATGAAGCCAATTTGGAAAACTACAGATAAAATTTTGAACTTCAACGTTGATCATTACTTTTTTACTCTTGCCATCAAAATTTCACAAGAAACATATTTTGTCTGATAACGTCTAAAATAACACGGATGTGTGAGTGTATTTCCACCAACCTGGTTTTGATTGAGATTTATTTCGATAGCGAAAATGGTGCTGACGAAATCAGGTATCTCAGTCATTTCATTATGAGACATGTCCAACAACTCCAGCCGCTTCATGGTGGAGAACACAGGAGGGAACTGCTTGATGCGGTTATTGCTCAAATTGATAGTCCTCAGGTTAACGAGCTCGGCAAAAGAACTTGGTAAACTAGACAGGGAATTTTCGCTGAAGTTGACTGCCTCCAGCTTCGTCAGTGCACCGATCGAATCCGGCAGAGAAGCTGTAATTAAAAAAAAAGCCACATTAATTTTATAATGATTAACTTCAATGGTCACCACATTTGAAGAACAAAGTAAAACAGAGAGTTCTGTACCATTTTTTAATCACGACCCAAAATCAGAAATACGATAAACTTCCTGACCAACGAATCTTTTTTTTAAATTAGTGAAACCAGGAGTGCAAAAATACATTCACAACAGGACTAAGTGGATTTGTACAAACTCTCCGACCCCAAGCTTGGGTTACATTCCATAGATCAGAACCAATGTCTGTGTGTGCGCAAGTCTTAGTTCCACCCATCCCAGCAAACCAAGTTTGGGTCATGACTTGTAGGTTTAAGAACACCCTGGCTGTAAAGGGGATTAGTACGATTAATCTCGAAGGCCACAGTGAGCAAGTGTGGCTCACTATTCATAGGTTCTAAGAACCCTCCTAACTATAAATAAATTTATACGACCCATCTCTACAAAGTTTGGGTCGAAACCCATAACTTAAGAGCCCTTACGAATCAAGTATTGGTTTTGACCCATAGGTTATGGTCAAGCCCTTGAATATCAAGCATGGATTGTGACCATAACAGGTTCTATCTGAAATCTGTAGCGGCTGCCTCCGAAACCAACCTTTTCAGGGCCCTTCTATAAGTATAGTGAATTTATAGCATGAAAAAACAAAAAATTATAGTAAATGTCCCGGGCCCTGTCAGCCCCCCACTCTCCCCCCCCCATTGGGGTCATTGGTTTAGAACACCAACCTTTCCCCCCCCCCTCCCCCCGAGGTAAAAAATTTGCGATTTGATTCCCGCAAACAAGGAAATATGGTGAAGTATAAATCAAAACACGATTGTACTCACTTAGCCTCGTTTGTATAAGCGACAAGTTTTTCAGGTTGAGGAAACCACTTATCGACTCGGGCACCGATCCCAACTTGTTCTGCGATAAGTCCAAGGTCCTGATACCTTTAGCGATTTGCAAAACTTCCTTCGGAATCTGGCAAAGAAAGGAAACTGTGAAGTAAAAGAAAAGAATTTCAAGAAGGTTTAATTTTGCAGATTACTTTGTTCCAGAACAGAAATGGGAGAGATCACATATTATATCAATAAAGTTCCGCAATGAGAGATCTGCGATGCGGTGGACGACTCAACCAAAAAATATTCACTACTACTTTAGAGCGTGCGAAAAATGTATGGTCCCCCCCACAAGGGAAGAGGTTGACCGGGCTCCAACCCAGGACAATTATTACCATTTTTTGTTTTTCCCCATTCCAAATTTACTACACAGGGACACGTAAAAATTATGACCTAGGAGACCCGCCAAAGCTCTCAACCTAGAGGGCCTCCTGTTAAAGGACTGGGAGGGGGGGGGGGACATGTAAAGGTGTTTTGCATTTTACATGTTCATCTTAATCCTCAATACATATTCTTGATACGCTCATCTTAATGCTTAGATTACCTTTATAATAATTTTGTAAGATTGCCAACAAAAGATCAATATTTAGTTACCAAGAGAATGTGACCAAGTAAAATTGGGGCTTTATTGTCCATTTTCTCGTGGCGAGAGAATATGACTAGCATGTTTTCTGACAAGGGTCAGTCTGACAGGGCTCTAGCTTGGGGATAATTTAGGGTAGGCAATTGCCCCTCCCCCCCCCCTTGGCAAAAAATGCAATAGAAATGGTATGGACAGAGTTTCCAACTGCTACAGATTGTCCGTAGTTTCTACGTACGGCAAGAAATATACATTGTATTGATATTCATTTTTTTTAAATTAATATTCGGAGGTGAGCCGTCAGAACAAAAGCAAAATCACATCTATGGTTATAGCTGTAGCAATTTTACTACGTTCCCTCTTACGTCTTATTTGCATATTCACATGCACCTATGTTAGCAATCGGACGAAACTTTTTCTGCGCTAATGCATTGTTGGTGTCATTTCACTTCCATCACACGTTTTTGCAGGACATTCTGCTAACAGCCATGTTTCAGCACCAATTTTTTTAAATTCTTGACGGTGTGTTAAATAGCTTCTGTTGGACTGAGACCTAGTAACTTGTTTCTAACTTCAAACCCTGCAGAATTTATTTTTCTGGTGATTTTAATTCCGCATTTTCGTGATTTTTTTTTAAATTTGGTAGTATGAGTTTACCGCCCATTCAAAAATTCCATGTAGATTATTTTGATTTATAACGAGCATTTTGGATTATTTCGATTTATAATGTGCATTTTGGATTATTTCACGTGTATGTGTCCTAAGGATTATTCCTATTTCTAATGTAATTATTGCTGCGCGGTGGAGGATGGGGGTAGGGGGGGGGGGAGCGGTGAAAAGAACCTTTTTTTATTTCCCTTTCTCCTCCTTCGCGGGGGTTACAGTAGAATCAGCACTTCTGGGCACCAAGAAGGGTGCTCAAGTCGGGTTTTCCTAGGAGCGGGTTTCCTGTGCCGCGCACAACGTGATTCGCCCAGCACAACACGCCGTCCTCTCACCAATAACAAAAGCAGCATGCCTGTTTTCCTACAGAGCGCAAAACGCCTCACGACAGCTGCTTTACATTGGGAGTGATTGGCCGACTGCTTCTGGAGGAGTCAAATGCGTCGTGCGCCACGCGTTTCACTGATCTTCTCTTCATTTTTGTGTGTTTTCTTTCCCTTCAAACCAGAGCATGCAGATGGCAGAGTAGCTGATACCAATGCCATATACTATAATATGTCGGTCCTGATCTGATGTGCCACGCTAGGAAAACACAAATGCGTAGCGTGATTATGTAACACGTTGCTGCCAACGCGAAATCATTCACGTGGCGCAAAACACCTATTCCTAGGAAAACTCGGCTTAATACTGCTTTTTCACCCACTATAGCTTTCCTTAAAGCTTAATTATTTCACGATTATTTGGCAAAAAACCTCAATGGTAAGCCAAGCGTATCTATGAGAACTTACAGCGTCAGTGACGTGTTACATAATTTGCATAATTAGATATATATCATGATACTAATTAGACAATTATTACTTAAATAAAGGGGGAAATTAAACAATTCGAAGAGAAAAAACGCACATATTTTCATTAAACTGGACATTATGAAAAGAAAAATCAGTTTCAAAGTGATATTGGGTGTGGATGTGGGACCTCATATCCTGTAGATGGATTAATTAATAAATACAATAGCAAATTGAGAAGCTTTAAGAATATAATCATAATACTTCGGAGAGGCCGGTGCTTCGAAGCTGAAGGACACCAGTCTTCTCGGCGTTTTTCAGGTGCTGTTTCAAAGAATTTCCCATTTCGATACCCTAATTCTTCCAAAAGTTATTAGTAAACAATCTATTTCCTCTATTTCGTTTAAATATAATTCTGGTAAGAGCTTCCTTGGCGTACTGATGTTACTTCATTCCACGAGCATTTCTCCAGATACTTTTTTTTTTTTTTGCTGTTACCTAGTGAGCAGTAAATAAACTAGTACAAGTATGATGAAATTCATCTAAGGTGGGGGGGGGGGGGACACGGCGCACGGTGGAGTATTTGTCGGATGTAGCTGGCTAAAAATACTTTTTATCGGAAAAGTAGTGTAAGGTCGGCATTGCACTATAAAAGTTTGATCAAAGTTCGTTTATGAAACTTTAAAAATGCAACCAATAGGCGGATGAGTTAAGTTCGCTCGAATGTAACAGCTGTGCTTATTGGTTGCATGGGCAGAGATACGGAGGGGGGGAGCATTGCCCCCCCCCCGGCTTCGAAGTGGAGTGGGCAGATCTAATGTATATGTGTGTATATGAATTAACATCATCATCGTGCCACACCCCCCCCCTCCCCATTCAAAAGCCTGTTTTTAGACCACAGCTTGGGTGGTTTCGACAGAAAACGAGTTTTTTCATGTTTGGACATTGAGTAGAGCTGCGGGTTTACACGTGGCTTTACAAAGTGCATTTCACACACAGACAAAGCAGATCGGCTCTGAGTTTGTCTTCTCTCAAACTCCCTTACATGCGCATACGAACTCATTGTAACGATAAAGATCTATGCAATTTTTTAAAAATAAGTAAAACACCACAAGAAACTCAAAAACCCGATTTTTAACCGAGTGTCTCCTGTAGCCTTGTAGTTCATTGTGGATATCTGTAGAAACTACAGACAATCCGTAGCAGTTGGCAACTCTGAGAAGGCCAAGTAATGACCTTACCCCCGCAGACTTCCAAGTCTATCTTCGCCTATCATTGGTTGAATTTTTCAAGTTTTATAAAATAATTTTTATCAACCGGGATTAGACTATAAAAGTTTTGTAAAAGTTCACTTATGAAATTTGAAAAATGCAACCAATAAGGTCATCGGTTGTATTCTAACAAATGCAACCCATGACCTTATTGGTTGTATTTTTCTAGTTTTGTAAAATATATTTTATCAAATTTTTATAGTGTAATCCCAGCCTAAAGATTATATTACATTAGTTTATCACATTATTATGCTTTTAAAGTGTCTTTCTCTTTTTCCGAAAATATGTGTTTGGTACATATACATATTTAATAAAATTCCGGATGCACCCATCTTTAGGGAACGCTTCGACATCTCCTTGAGATGGGAAGCGGGGTGTGTCCGGTTCTTCAATGTTCAATGTACATACAGGGTGCATAAAAAGCATTTTAGCACGTATGGTTTGATCATAATAAAACGCTTGTGATTAATTGTCTGTTTGCAATAGTATTTTATTTATCAATGAAATTGTTTCTTATCGTATTAATTTACTCAAAAACTAAAATTTGGATGTAATATAGTGTAGTTTTTCTCAATAATTGGAGATTTAGGGTGGATTCACATCTACAAACGCACACTTCGTGTCATGTCAAACACGCAGTAGCGGTCTTAGGAGGGTGTAACTTGTGCAATTGCACAGGGCGCCAAATTATAGGTAGCACCGAAACAAGTTAGAAAAGTTAGATACATATTAATAGAAAAGAATCTTTAATGTACTTTTAAAAAATTACCGTGCAAAATAAACATAGTAAACAACAGTGGTGAGAAAAAAAAATTCAAGGTTTGAGTTGATGAGCAGTGCGCATACAGCGCATACTGTAAACCGATTTCCATGAAGATAAAAATACGCACACACTAGCTTCTTTTTCTTCTTTTAACCCTCCGGCAGTTTGCTTTCTCTTTTGTTGTCTATATAGTAGTGATGGAAAAAAATGAAGAGCATTGTTAGGAAGTCATCTCTTCTCTCCATCCATCACCCCATTTTTCTACAGATAAGAACATCAGTGTTTCCCTGAGTTGCGGGGAATAAAAATGAGGAGGTTAACGAAGGATACGTCTGCGAGTTTCCAATCCCCCCCCCCCCACCCATCCAGAACATGGAAAAAATTGAATCCCCCCCAACATTCTACATAATTTTTTTTAATTATTGACGTTTTTTTTATGATTTATAGGCCCCTCTTTGAACAGGGAACCTGCGCTCTCGGGCACCGGTTTTCTACCCATCTCACTATGATCAATTAAAAACAAAGTACAGTACTCTCTCAGACTGAGAAACCATGCATTTCAGCGCCCCAAATCCCTGGTCCGTCTCTGCCCTCACTCGACTTTCCTAATGGTTCAACGCATGTACGTAGACCGAAAAAACCACACATTCACACACAATTAAGTCCCAGATACCCAGGCCCAGAATTAAGTAGGTGCGTAAGCAGGGCCGCAACTAAGAACAACAATATACTTTGCCGACTAGGGCCAGGATCTATTTTGGCGCCCCACTCCCAGTAATTTGTAACGGAGAAAAAGTATATACTCAGAGCCCTTCGTAGTCAAGCGCCCGTGACTCCCCCTGCTCTCTCTTAGTTGTGGCTCTGTGTGTAAGGTGCGGCCACACCGGACGGCCCAAAAAGTAATTCTATTTTTTACCTTATCAAACTTTAAATTCCTTATCAAAAAACTGATAAGGACTTTCTGTTGAAAATCCCCTCCCTCAAATGTCTACTATTTCTACTATTTCTTTCATTGATTTATAAGTTTTTTTTCACTAATTCTGAGGTATTATTTGTTTCAAAAATTTAAAAATTATTTGTTTCAAAAATTTAAAAATTATTTGTTTCAAAAATTTAAAAATTATTTCTTTCATTAATTTTGAGTTTTCGTCCGAAATTATTTCTCTCATCAACCGTTTTCGAATGTTTTCAATCATTTTTTGAAAATTATCGTGCCATGACAAGAAATTCCGAAAGCCAAATGTGGCCCGTAGACCATGTGTTGACAGCCTCTGCACTAGCTCATAGTTTCACAAATTTTTTGTTCTATCGCTCCTTCTTCAGAATTATTTTTTTCTCTCATCGTTCTCCAGCTCCAGCGGACCCGTACGATCTTATGTTTAACCCGTAGCAGGGGCGGCTCGAGCCACTACCTATATACATATATAGGAGGTAGTGCTCGAGCTCACCTGCCGCCCGGGTGGAAAGCCTAATATGCCGCCCCTAAATACGACCCTAGTGGAAAGCTGGCAGGGCTTCAGCCTGGGAACTTTGAGATAAACCTGATTTTTTTTTTATCCGTCTATAGCCGCCCAACACTGTTATCCAAAATACCGCTTTGAAAGTAGCTGGCCCGTTTTTTTGGTCCACGGTTGTTTCACTGTTCTTAATTATGCCAAATAACTTTTTCCACATAACCGTTCGTATTGATGATCCATTTGTTTTCCTTGATTTTGGGTTGATGTTTTTAATTAATCTCAAATCTCCAACATACAGGTGAACCTTGCTCACTCCAAAATACCTACTCCAAGATTTTCAGGGCAGAAACCAAGGGTGCTACTACTACTATAAAACTAAACTACTGGTGCTACAGGCCCTGGACAACTGAGAACCCAAATTCTTCCCTTGTCTTCATTTGACCGCTCCTGAAAAATCACCGGGTCGGGGCACCAAAATGCACACTTGCCCCGCGTGAGTCTATTCTTGTTTCTATCATGGCCCGTGCCTTGTCTGTTCCCCTCATGTTTTTTCATCTTAGGTATGGGCGGGAGTGGCTGAAAATAGTGACAGCGTCTGGTGTCTCGTTAATTTTTATTATTTTAAAATTTAAAAAATTTACCGATGAAAGAAGTCCAACAAAAGCCTAGAATACCGCCTCTTAAAACTGCCGCCCGGGTGCGCCGCACCCCTTGCACTTTCACTTAAGCCGTCCCTGACCTGTAGCTTCCATCGCCCCCCCCCCCTCCCCAGGAGTCGATATTGCCCATTTTGGGAAACACTGCGCTAGCTTAACGTACACTACGTAATCAAAAGTTAGCGGACACTTTGGATTTTGGATATTTTTTTTTCTAATTTCTAACGAAGTATTTGACGAATTGTTTTGTAAGTATGTGAGTATATTGTTTTTCAGTATAGGAACAAAATATTAAAACTTACATTTCACAGTGAACTTTAATCATAAGTGGATACAGCGGCATCACAGCCGGGGATGCTGTAGGTGCTGGAGCACCCACAAAATTTTCTATCACGCAACAGAGCACCCTCAGAATGTAATTTAAAAAATGAAAATATCGTTCGTAAAACTCAAGTCGAGCACTCACTGGTATAAAGCATTTCCGACGCCCCTGAGTAGATATACAGAATTTTCGGGGGTCCTCTTACCATGATTCATTCCAGAGTATGGTCAATAGACCACAGATGCATAAAACCCTGAATGATAAAAATAAAGTTCAAATCAAGTGAACCGGGGGGGGGGGTGATAGTCAAGTCAAACTCCACCTTCTCACTCATGCCACGGAATATGTTTTTTGGTGTTACAATAATGGGGTTAAGGAATCCTCATATCTCCTCCTCCTAATCACACCAGGGCCCACCGCTCTGTCTCAATGAAGAGATTTTAGCGGGTGGTCAAAGAAGACCTGGCCATATTGGAAAATGTGTATGTGTTGTGAAGCTAACGTTAAGTTTGTTGAAAGTTCTCCAGAATTTTGTAAAGGGTCCGCGTTTTTTAGATCCGGAATTTTGTGAAGGGTCCGAAAAACGGGTCCAAATTTTTGTTGGGCGCTGACCCATGATATTTGAAGAAGAGTGTGAATTTTCACAATTTGCAAAAACCATTGCCGATGGCAACTGCTAAACTTAAATGATGATATTCAACGTTGTCAAAACGTCGCTCAAGCTCACTGCGCAAACTACTTACGTAAATGTTGCGTCGATAGAGCATTATTATTTTTGTATTGCATAAGTATACAGATAATGTGAAAAATAATTTGATAAACAAATTATCCAATTCCTATCAGTCATCTGATTGGAAAAAACGTGTAATTCACCAGCCCACGGCTCCCACATCCAGTAGCAGCAGGGCGGCCTTTGGCGGTCCCCCCACCCCCACCCTTACCTCGCCAGAATTTTCACGGGTCTTGCCATGGTGACTTTTATAGTGTGAAAATGAAACAAAAAAATTATAAAAAAATCGGGCCCCCCCCCCCTGGCCTTGAGACCCGTCAGCCTCACCACCCTTATGTGTAGAGGAACCATGCGCCACCCTTATCACCCCCTTTCCCCAAACCAGTAGCGAATATCCGTGTTATCCCGATAATTATCGAAGGGTAAACATTCGAACTAAATAAAGAGCTGAAAGCATGTCCCGACCGAATCAATCATGAATCAACAAACTTTGACCTACGGCGCCATTTCGACAACACAAAACAAATAATTTGGGTAATGGCGCCTGTTTCGTGTGTGTTTGTGTTGGACAAAAACAAAACAACAACAAAAAAATATGAAAGCCTTCCCTCTTCCCACTTTTGGATATTGTCAGATAACACGATATACAAGAATGATAATAAAAAAAAAAGCAGTGTGAAAGAGAGAGAAAAACAAAGAGAGGCTTTTCACGTACAATTCCCCTATTTATCAGGTTTTTATTCAGATATGCGCAATTATCGCTATACGTCACCGGCCTAGCCGTTAGTTTTTTGTACTGTATATACACATGCAATTTCTTTTCACCTCCTCATTTCATTTACGAGCTCGTCATCCTTTAGGACAAATAAAAAATATGTGAGGGAGAGAAATTTAGTTATAAAAATCCCTTAGGAAGGATTAATCTACGGAAAAATATAACTGAGACAGGACTTTTGTTAATTTGACAAAATGAAGCATCTAGGTATGTGCAAAATTATTATTATTATCGTCATTATTATTATTATTATATTATGTGGTGGGTATAAGAGAGAGGGTCGTGGGCCTCGTGATTATAAAATCTCTGGTACGTACAAAGGCGCAAGCACATAAAAAAATTTCCGATGGAGTTCTGTCGTCAGCAGCAGCAGCACCTGCTTTCAATATAATTGTATTCCCTCCAAAAAAAATTATATTGTAGCACCCTCGATGTGGTCCTCACCATGGGCGGAGATACCAGCGTCAACGGACTATGGTCCTCACGCAAAGGCATGTTCATTCATTTACAGCGGGTGGGGGGGGGGGGTTAAGCGGGCTATAGCCTAGGGCGGTGAATTCGGGGCGTGAGTGGGGAATAAAAAATTGTATTAGAATGAGAGAGGAAAGGCAGCAAAATCGTGCATCTGCCTGGCAGGGGCGGCTTAAAGCGAGGGTGCAAGGGGGATGCGGTGCGCCCGGACGACAGGTTGTAAGGAGGAGGCGGTGGCAGCTTAGGCTTTAGTTAGCGACTGAAATTTTTTTTGAAAATTTCTATACCAGGAACAAGAATGTACTCTGGAACGTGAGAAACGAATTTCGAATGAATTTCTTAATGAAAAGTTGCCTCGTGTGTTATGCGTCTTCTTCTTTACAGTATAAGTAATTATCAGGACCGCAACTAGGGCAGAAGGACCTGGAGCCCCGGATGCTGAACCACGAAAGGTGCAGAATTTACTCTTTCCCCCGTTACAAAATTACGGGGAGAAGCGATTAAAATTGATACTGGCAATGAATGACAGAGTAAATTTTTCTTGCTGGTTGTGGCCCTGGTAATGATCATGATCATGATTCCCCCCCCCCCCCCGTCACAAAGGTAGGGCTGACAGTGCTCCGGGGACGATTCTTGTCATTTTTTGTTGTTTCGCACTAGAAATTCACCATCGAGGGCCCTCCCGAGGTTCCAGCCTAGGGTCCTCTCATGGGTGGAGATACGGGGGGGGGGCATTGCCCCCCAGCGTCAAAGGTGGAGTCGACTGATCTAATGTATATATGCATATATGAATTGACATCATCACCATCGTGCCCTCCCAGACTTCCAAGTCTATATCCGACAATGGGTCCTCTGCTGCAGGTTATGAGAGCCATGGCATAATGATGGCTTACCAATAAGAGCTGTATGTATATTGAGTTATCTGGCGTAATTAAGAATGGCGAAATAATCCTGGATCAAAATGCGGAGACAGTTTCTTTAAAGGCGAGACGTATGGTCACGTAAATTTTGTTCGGTAAACAATAATGCCCGGCGTTCTATTAAACGAAAATCAGGTTTATCCCAGGGTCACCTACGCTAATGCTCTGTCAGCCACCCGCCAGGGTCATCTTGAGGAGCAGCACATGAGACTTTGCACCAGGGTGGCAGGTAAGCTTGAACCATCCCTACTGCCTAGGGACGATCAGAATAGTGACATGTAGAATTTGGAAGCATGTGAGCAACCAAAAGAATGGCCTTTTGCCCAAGTACGTGGGTGACCAAAATAGTGGCCTAGGGAGTGCGCAAGCATGTGAGCAACGACATCGAGAGTCCCACGTCAGCGTGCGACCAAAAGAGCAGGGCCGTAGCGTATATTCTAGGGGCCCGGGGGCAGATATATTCTTGAGGGCCCCCTTAAAAAAGAAAAAATTACGCAAAATAAATGTAAATTTTTTGTGATACTCCCCCCCCCCCTCCCGGGACAGTGCCCTGGTTTCCCCAGCCTAGTTACAGCCCTGGGACTCATATATTTATATCCGATAACTTCTTCACAGCCATTGAACCTGAGTTTGAATTTTCGCCAACATGTGGCAGCAGCGGCGGAATTTTGATTTTATTTTAATTAAAAAAATCACGTACGTGTAAATTCATCTCGAAACATTACCGAAAAAAAAACATCTGTGGGGAATGTGTCAATCTATATACATGTATATAAAATTAATTTTTGGTCTGTCTGTGTGTGTGTGTGTGTGTGTGTGTGTGTGTGTGTGCGTGTGTGTTTTCTATACAAATCTACAATTTTAGACCGATCGTCGCCAAATTTTGCATATACAGTCTCAAACCTCGTTAATGAGTCACTCTTGGGAGAGCAAAAATAGGACTTAGTAAGCGGTGCGACTCGTTAAGCGGAGTAAGCCATAGCTGTGCCAATTACAATTGGGAGTTCCAAAAAGCGGAGTGACGTGTTGACAGGGTGACCCACTAACGAGGTTTGACTGTATACCAAATGGGACCCGACTTGAACGATAGGCTACTTTAGAATTTCGTAAGAGCAGGGCAAATGCTCCAAACGGGCAAAAAACTGTCGGGCAACAATGGTTTTTGGGCCTCAACAATCACTTTCCGAAGGTTTACTTTGGTTACCGTGGTTCCCTAGCAATGCGTTTCAGACGTGTATATGCCTTTACATCGGTTTGTCACTTCTTTAACGCTGCCAGTGTGTGTGTGTATGTATAATAGTTTATGCCTTTATAATGGTTTGCCACTGTTTTCAATAGTCGTCAGAATCATCATCAGCATCACTTTGAAGGTCAGGCAAAGGATGATCCCCCATAGAAATCAGTGTTAAAATTGCCGATTTTACTGTATAAATGCGTAAATTTAGTGAAGGTTTAAATAATTTTAAAAATTTTATAGAATTCTCGATTTTTGAAATATTGAGTTTGCTTAGAGATATACAAAGCCCAGGAGATATTAAATATGAAGTAATTATGAAATTAGCCGGACCCCCCCCCCCCGTACTTTTGAGTTGGATATCCAGGCAATATAACATTGATTTCAGTTTTTTATTTATATCTTCTCAAGCATGAAAATGAATGTCTCCGTATTGTCTTTTAATATTCAACTGCATAAAATTCACGCATATACTTTAGGATGTACTTTTTAAGATTAATTGTGGGCCCGTAAAAAGTACATCGAAGAAATTCCACAGCTTTAATTAAGCATTTTTTGAAGCAGAAACATGCAGACATGGATAACTTGAAGTTCAAAGGGGGAAATCGAAATACCTAGCACCCTTTTGAAAAAGAAAAAATATATATTTATTTTTTTACGTTTCTTTCAAGTCTAGATTTGTTTCTTTCATGAGTCGCACCGGAAGTCGCCATAATTGTTAACTTAGATACGGTTTACATGTCCCTCAAAGAAAGAGGGAGATATCACGTGATCCAAAAAAGCCTCAATGAAGAAAACCCGGGCAACGCCGGGTATTATAGCTAGTCTATATATATAAAATTGATTTTCTGTGTGTGTGTGTTCTTTATACAAATCTACAATTTTAGATCGATCGCCGTCAAATTTTGCATATAGACCAAATGGGACCCGACTTGAACGATAGGCTACTTTAAAAGTTCGTCAGAGCGGGGCAAATGCCCCAAATGGACGAAAAGCTGTCGGGCAACAATGGTTTTTCGGCCTCAACAATCACTTTCCGAACGTTTACTTTGGTTACCTAGCAATGCGTTCCAGACCTGTTTTATGCCTTTACAACGGTTTGTCACTTCTTTAACGCTGCCGGTATATGTATAATAGTTTATGCCTTTATAATGGTTTGCCACTTTTTCAATCCTCCCAGTGATGAGACTTTTTGAATAGATGCCATAATCATCATCAGCATCAGTTTAAGGGTCAGGCAAAGGATGATTCCCATAGAAATCAGTGTTAAAATTGCCGATTTTTACTGTAGAGATGTGGAAATTTAGTGGGGGGGGGGTGTTTCCTGCCACATCAATAATTTAAAAAATTGTATTGAAATCTCGATTTTTGAAATATTGAGTTCGCTTAGAGATACACGAAGCCCAGGAGATTAAATATTAAGTAATTAGCTGGACCTACTTTCGAGTTGGATATCCAGGCATTATAACATTGATTTCAACTTTTCATTTATATCTTCTCAAACATGAAAATTAATGTCTCCGTATTGTCTTTTAATATTCAACTGCATAAATTCATATAGTTCAGGTTGCTTTAAAATTAATTATGGGCCCGTAAAGTACATCGAAGAAATTCCACAAGTTCGAGGGGGTGGGGGGGGGGGGAATCGAAGTATCTAGCATCCCTTAAAATATGAAAAAAAATCGTTTCTTTAAATCTAGATTTGTTTCTTTCATGAGTCGCGCAGGAAGTCGCCATATTAGTTAACTTAGACACGGTTTGCATGTCCCTCAAAGAAAGAGGGAGATATCACTTGATGCAAAAATCCTCATAGAAGAAAACCCGGACGGCGCCGGGTATTATAGCTAGTTTTTAAATAAAAATGAACTTCTTATTTGGAAATTTTTATTTTGGAGAATCTGTCGTGCCCCCCCCCCCCCAGGCGGGATCACGACCCACAGTTTGCGCACCACTGATCTAGGGCACTCTCATGCTCAGAAACGTTTATGGTCACTCACATGCTTGCACATTATGTTTTGTCACAAACTATCAAGGTCACTCTTTTGGTTGCTCATTCAAAATTAATGAAAGTAATGATTTCAGAGTAAATGAAAGTAATAATTACAGAATTAATCGAAAGAATAATTTCAGACTAAATAAAAATTCAGGACTAATGAAAAAAATAGTTTTGTATTTAATGAAAGAATTGATTTGAAATTTAATGAAAGTTCAGGATTACTGAAAGAAACAACTACAGAGTTAATGAAAATTCAGGATTTTCCAAAATTAATGAAAGAAATAATTTCAGCGTTAATGAAAATTCAGGATTAACGAAAAAAATAATTCCAGAGTTAATGAAAACCAATCAAACAAGTAATTTAAGAATTGATGAAAACAATCGAAATGTGTCTGTCTGTCTGTCTGTGTATGTTCTCTATACAAATCTACAATTTTAGACCGATCGTCGCCGAATTTTGCATATACAGTCAAACCTCGTTAATGAGTCACTCTTGGGAGAGCAAAAATAGGACTTAGTAAGCGGTGTGCCTCGTTAAGCGGAGTAAGCTATAGCTGTGCCAATTACAATTGGGAGTTCCAAAAAGTGGAGTGACGTGTTGACCGGGTGACGCACTAACGAGGTTTGACTGTATACCAAATGGGACCCGACTTGAACGATAGGCTACTTTAGAATTTCGTCAGAGCAGGGCAAATGCCCCAAATGGGCAAAAAACTGTCGGGCAACAGTGGTTTTTGGGCCTCAACAATCACTTTCCGAACGTTTACTTTGGTTACCGTGGTTCCCTAGCAATGCGTTTAAGACGTGTATATGCCTTTACAATGGTTTGTCATTTCTTCAAGGCTGTCAGTATATGTATAACATTTATGCCTTTTTATAATGGTTTGCCACATTTTCAATACTCCCAGTAATGAGGTTTTTTGAATGACGTCGTAATCATCATCAGCATCGCTTTGAGGATCAGGAAAAGGGTGATCCTCATAGAAATCACTGTTAAAATTGCCGATTTTAATGTAGAAATGCTGAAATTTGGTGGTGTTTTATGCAAGGGTGAGAGTAATAATTCATGATCCCTCTATATTTTTTTGCTTCCGCAGAAAGGCGCCGGCTAATGGCTGTGCCGAAGAGCGAGGTGTGTTTCCTGGGCTCGGACTTCGTGGACTACACGGAGGGCGAACTGGACAAGATAACGCCTTCTACCGAGAAGGAGAACGTCTTCTCGGTGCTGTCCGGTCTGTGCGTCATGTTCTCGACCGTCATGTACGTCGTCGACATCTTCAGCTCGGCCAGCGTCTGCTACTTCCAGTACAGGGAGGGCGAGTTCTGGTGGTTCGTGATGCTCGTGGTGCCGCTCGCCGCGTCGCTGCTGATCGTGAACGCCTTCTCCATTAGGTGGTACCTGCACGACAAGGAGGAAGAGAAAACCCTCATCGGGGAGGTGTCCGCCGTCCACTGGGTGCTCAGGGCGGTTTTCCACGTCTTCCTGATGGGGCCCGTGATCAGGTATAGCATCTTTATGTTACCGAACCTGCAATTGGTGGAAAATTAATTATATGCTCGGTCAGCATAGTCGAAAATGAATTTTTTGACGCCCCCTCTCCTGTCTTGCAAAAGGGTGAATTCGATGTCTTCCTCTCCACCCTCCAGGCGCGAATCAAGGGCGATGAAATGGGACGGGGGGGGGGCTGTTTAATTTCGTTTAATCCTCCCATATTTTAAGGGACAAACAAATTTTCCCATATTATTTGGCTCTCAGAAGGGGCGGTCGTTTCTATCGGCTCCGCCCCGGATACGCACCTGAGCAAAAGCAGACATCAACTATTATTTTCGAGATTAAATCGATAGGCAGGTACCTACAGCTAGGTAGAGGCCCCCAGAAAATCACTTTGCAAACTTCTGATCAAATACATGACACATAAAAATGGGGGGGGGGATTTTTCTTTCTCAAGCTCAATTCGGGAATATAAGAAACGGCTTTAACAAGTTTGAGATGGTTCTAAGTACGGTCCGGGGCTGAGACATTTTACGGATCTCTACGTTATCCGTGGCTCATACGGGACGTGCGTATTTCTTGAAATGCGTTTAGTCTGTACCCATCAATTTTTTGGACGCTTGCGTATTCCAAGAAATACTCAGGAGGATTAACTAACTAACCGTGCATACGGGGAATGCGTAGGTCTTTCAAAGCATCACAATTTATTAAAGGCTTGCATATTTCTAGAAATGAGTATGAGGATTACTTACCCCTCCCCTCCCCCTCAAACATGCATAATGGGCGTGCAAATCCCTTGAAATGAGTAGGTATGTACAAATCAATTCTTTGGAGACTAGCGCTTTTCTAGAAATGCGTAGGTGGGTAACTTACCCAGTAACCATGCATACGGGTAATGAATACCTCCCTGAAATGCGTAGGTTTTTCAAAACATCGCAATGTGTTGGAGGAGTGTTTCTAGACAGAAATGCGTAAGACAATTATACTCCCTAAACATACACACGGAGCGTGCGTACTCCTCGAGATGAGTAGGCCTGAACCCGTAGAAATGAGTTAGAGGCTTGCGTATTCGCAGAAATGCGTAGGAAGCTTGGGTATTTTTAGAAATGAAAGTAGGAGGATTATTTACTTCCAAACAGGCACAGTGAGTGTGTGGACTCCTTGAAATGCTTAGGAAACGGGCGTGACCCCGTACCAAAATCATATGATATTTTTTATCACTTCACTCGTCCCTCCCCTGCCACTGATGATTATTTTTCTCGTACCCCTCAATGGCCCATCATGTAGGGGTACGTACAGGGGTACGCGTTAGGGGGGATCCTCTGCTTTAAGTCAACGAAATGAAATGGGAATCGATGGGATGGATTTGAATACACTATTATGTACGATTCATTATCATTGTTCCAGGTGCCTGGAGCTTTTCGTCTATGGACTCGACAGCCTGGAGTTCGGCAACACGAAACGAGACGCCTACAAGGTGATGGTTCTGCAAGAAGAGAGGGACACCTCCCTCTTGTCGCTCGTGGGGAGCTTCACCAAGTCTGCGCCCCAACTCGTGCTCGAAATTTACATACTCGTGCAGAGGAACTCGACCCTGAGCAGGAGCGCCAGTAAGTGGATAATCATATCATATAACTGTGATCATGCCCATGCTGAGTGGGGGAGGGGTCCCTAGCAGAGTTATCACGGATCCTTCCTTGCACCCCCCCCCCCACATCCTGGGCAGGAGGCCCCTAGACTCTAAACGTAAAAAGTGCTCAGGAAATGTGTCCGGGCTGCTTAAGTGCTCTGGAGCTGTGCAACGCATCACTCAATTGATCCATAATTATGCAACGGATCACTTAAGTAACCTGGGAATGTTCCGCGGGTAACTTGAGTGATGTAGAACTACACTGTGGAGGGGGGGGGCACTTAAGTGCTCTAAAATTCTGCCATGTAGCTCAAGGGCTCTCTAGACGTGCCACGGATCGTTCAAGTGTTCTGGAACTGTGTCGCGGATTACTTAAGTGATCTTTGAATGTGCCACGGGCCTACTTAAGTGATCTTTGAATGTGCCACGGGCCTACTTAAGTGATCTTTGAATGTGCCACGGGCCTACTTAAGTGATCTGAAAATGTGCCACGGGCCTACTTAAGTGATCTGAAAATGTGCCACGGGCCACTTAAATGCTCTGGAATTGTGCCACGGGTCATTTAAGCCGTGCTTAGTTCCGTTCCACTTAGTTCATGTGCCGCTTAGTTCATTTTTACAAAATTGGGTTTGGGGGTGGGGGGCAAGCCACATCAGATAACCTTCAGGGCCACATTTGGTCCGCCGGTCCAGGGTTTACCATACATGGCTTAAAGGGTGGGTCGCAATGAATTTCTTAAAGAGGAATTTTGAGTTCTTACCCTTCAAATAGCATTGGAATTAACAGAAATCTATTTTAATTACACATAAAGGTATTTTCTTTCGAAATATTTTTTTTAAATGCTTTTGACATTAAAAAATAATAATTTTCGTCTGAGGGGAGGCGCATGAGCCCTTTAGGCCCCCCTCCCTCTCGCGTACGTTTCTGATCTTACCAATAGGAGGTATGGTGGCAGTGCTGACGAAATTTTGCTGACAATGGGGGAGGAGATAAAAATTTGCTGACGTAATACTTGAACGGCCCCTAATATACAAGCGAGATATGCGTTAGCGTCGAACGCAATGATGGTAACCTTGTCGAGCAAAATTTCCCTTGAAAAAATGTCCCTTTTGACTAAATTTTTCCCATACATTCCGGAAATTGTCCTGCCATCAATCAGGGGAAATATGCGGTGAAGTATTTTACACTGTATAGAAAAGCATTTGTTTTGCATTTATTTATATCTTTCAATAAAAATTCTTCAGTTTGATGAACTCAAAATTTCCCACAAACGCCAAGAAATTTCCCATGTGGAGCAATTTTTTCCACGGATATGGGAAATTTTCCACGAGTTACCATCACTCTTCGAACGAACAGAACGCACTGATACAAAAGGGGAAAACAAAACAAGCGAAAAGAGCGGACAAGTGGAGGTAACCAGAGGGCTTACATACGTAAAGGGGTCATTCAAGTATTACGTCAGCATCGGGGAGGGTGTTTCGGATTTGCTGACTTTTGATGACAGGGAGGGGGGGTTGAAGGTTGCTTACGTCATCAACCACCCTTTTTAAAGATATGAAATATTCTAAGCTGCTCACGAAATTTTGCTGACTGGGAGAGGGGGGGGGGTCAAAAATGCCTAAAAATCTGCTTACGTAATACTTGAATGGCCTCAAACTCGCACTATTCCCAACATTACTCTTTAACATTTTCCCCGTTGACTTCCCTTTCTTTAGTCGAATCCATAGCATAAGTTGATTGTGTTTCTCGTTCATCTTCCGAAAAATGCCTCTTTCAGCCAACACCATACTAAAAGTCTCTCCAGTGTGGTGCTGTTTCGACTCCGGAATGTTCTGATTGCCCATTTCTGTATACCCTAAATTTGTTCCTTGTATCAGGATTTTCCAACTTTTTTCCAACAGTTTTTCGTGAAACCCTTGATAATAATGAGCCTGTTCAACACAGTACGTACTCAAACAAATGTTTTAATCCCAAATAAAAAGTGTGTCCCTATACTGCCGTCCCAACAATCAACATCATGGAAACATTTTATTTTCTGGATATTATGCTGAGGTGAACTCGGAAAGAAAAGTCATCCTGTCTCCTCCGGGACTCGAACCCAGGCCCTCTTGCATACCGGGCACAAGCATGCTACCATCTACACCACTGGAGACACGACCCCGCCTTCCTTATTTCACGCACTGTGGCGGGAGACACTGAAGTAGAGTGGAGGCACTGTCATTTGCAGATTTCTCATATGTTGGACTGCTATATCCAATGGCTACAGGTGAAATGGATGACTTCAGTGACGTCAAAACTTCACGCGGAGGCGTTCTGCTATACAAATACAAATACAACGCCACAACAGGCAAAATGTCCAACGAGGTGGCTGAGAAAAAGATGCCCATAAAAATATGGATGTCATGTATTTCAAAAATACAGCAACCCAATTAAAAATCCAATTAACACAAATTATAAACAACATTATACACGTGATAAAATATTATACAACGCCCATAAAGAATACTTATGGTTGTCTTAATCTAAGTATGGATAGAGCTTCTCGATTTACCCCAACATGTTTATCGTATTTCTTTTTAAACGTGTCAATTGTGTTACAATCTACTACTTCCGGGGGTAAGCTATTCCATTTATTAACAACCCTATTAGAGAAAAATTCCCTGCGACACCATATCCTCTATATATATCCCTATACACCATATCCATAACCTCTCATTGTCCCTCACCAATCGATACTAGTGTCCCCTTGTAAAAGCAGTCGATTGGCGGTGTACTAATAACTCATGGTCCATCCTATCCATCTCCTTGAAAATTTTGAACACTTCGTTCATTCATTCGAACTATTCATTTAATGAAAGAAATAATTTCAGAATCAATGAAAGAGATAGTTCCAAAATTAATGAAAGAGATAATTCTAGAATTAATGAAGATATAATTTTTCAGAATCAATGAAAAAAATAATTTCAGCATTAATGAAATAAATGATTCCAGCATTAATGAAAAAAATAATAAGATCAAACTTCCAGTTCAGTAATTTTTTCAAGATCCAAGAAGACATCCAAAACAAAGGACCTCCACACAAACAGGCGACAGGTAAGATCGTAAAAAGTGAATTTTTCCACACTCCACTTTATAGTAATGTGCTGCCATCTAGTCTCAAATTTAAAAGTGACTCATGTGGTGATAATGAAGTTTAAATTAAAAAAAACATATTCTTTATTCGGCTCAGTTCCTTATAAACAAAGCTCATAAACTGAACTGAAAATTCAAACTGAAAGTTCAATTATTTTATTTGAGCATAAGGAGACGTCCAAAACAAAGAACCCCTTAATGAGCAGACGACAGAAGATTTGTTCGGTTCCCTACCAGGTAAGCTCAGAAACAGAACTGGAAGTTCAAACTGCCAGTTCAGTCATTTTTTCAGGACACAAGGAAACGTCCAAAACAAGTAACCTGGAGAGAAGCAGACGACAGAGATTCCGAGGCTTGATTCATATATTGTTGGTGCTGCCACCTAATCTCGAAATTTCAAGCAACTCATGAGGTGATGAAAAAAGAAAGAGGGAGTGTAGTATTTTTTAGCATAAATTAGTTTTTTTATGAGACGAAAATTTCGGTAACAAAATTCGTACGTTTGCAACAATCGATTTTATGTAGAAAAAAATTATTATTTCTTTCCACAAAAACATTCGGACAATATGGATGATCGAACAAATAGTGAAAATACGGGTTACGTGGTCTACCAGATGTAAAACTGAAAAAGTAGAACGCCTGGTGCAAACCTTTAGGCAGTGCCGTCTTAACGCATGCCCCCCTCCCGGGCCGTGCCCGTATGGCCTCAAGAGAAGAAGTGCCTCAAAAAAGGAGACGTTGTTGAATTTTTCCAGAATTTTTCAAGCAGAGCCTCTAAAAAATCCCTTGACTCTGGGACCCATGATGGTATTACGACGATCCTGCCTGTCAGCCCCACCCTTGTGGGGGGTCATGCAATTCCAGTAGGCCTACTTGATTACTTCTATTAATTTACATTAATTGAACAAAAACAGCAATAAAAAATTCGAAAAATGGTCGAAGTTATCGAATTGCAACGCGTATAATCTACTCTATAATATAAAATCACAAACTCGAAAAGGGCCTGGTACAACAGAAATTAGTGACGATTTTATGTAACGGAAGTCGGTGACGTTTTTTGAGTGACTGAAATCTGTTACGTTTTTTGAGTGACTGAAATCTGTTACGTTTTTTGAGTGACTGAAATCTGTTACGTTTTTTGAGTGACTGAAATCTGTTACGTTTTTTGAGTGACTGAAATCTGTTACGTTTTTTGAGTGACTGAAATCTGTTACGTTTTTGTGTTACGGAAGTCGTTTACGATTTTGGTTCAAGTTTTCATTTATCTCTTGCAAATATACATCGGGACCCATTTGACCCATCGGGACCAAGTTATGTGTATGTACTGAGAGGCTCCCACATCCTACAGCAAGGCCCCTAGGCTGGAATACATAGCGAGCCCATAATCCAGATTTTCAGGGAGGTTAACCCCTCTGTGGTTAACTTATAGTGTGAAAAATCAAAGTGATAAGAATCGTTTCGACCTCTGTCAGCCATGCCCTTGTGGGGTCATGCCGAGAAGTATGTATATGTTACGGTAAAAGCCCGAAGAGTGGTAAAACCTAGGTTTTACCAAGTCGAGTTGGTAAAAGCCCGAAATACTCTTGAAAACGTATTCATTTCGGGCTTTTACCAAACATATACATGCACAAAAAGTTGTAAACGTAGAGCACGTAAAATTCCAAAATCGCCAAATGGGGGATCGTGGCAGCTAATGGGTTAAGGGCAGCAAAATAGTATTCGCCTCAGGCTACAGAATTCCTAGGACCGGCCTATAACTGTGACGTAACAGACTTTAGCAATAATATACGCCTAACTATGTGTGTGTTTTTTTTTATTTTATTTGTAGTGCAATCTCAACTGGTGGCCATAATCACATCCGTGATCACTCTCTCGCTGGCCCTATCGTCCTACCACAGGGCCTTGCGCCGCTCGACGCCTTCTAAACTGAACATGACTGCGACGGGCACGGCGATGCTCTTCTCGAGCTATTTCTGCATAATCGGGTGCAGGGTCTGCGCCCTGGCCCTGTTCGCCCATGCCTACCGCCACTGGTTCTTCGTGGTCGTGGCAGCCCACTGGTGCGTGATGACGCTGTGGCTTGTGAGGATGAAGACCACGTTCTGTTCCACGGACGACGGCAGGGCCCGGGCCTGCGATGAGGTCGTGTTCAACGGCGTCATGGGCGTCGTCTACGTCTTCTGCTTCATGAACGTCAAGGACGAGCCCACGAGGTGGAAGTACGCTTTCTACTACGCCGTCGTGTGGTCGGAGAACGTCGCGCTGTTCGTCATGTGGTTCCTGTGGGCCGCCAGGGAATCGTTCTGGTTCCGGGTGCCGCTCATCGCGGGGCCGGCGACGAGCTTCGTTCTGGGACTCTTCATCCTGGTTGTGTACTACCAGTACTTCCATCCGAACAAAATCAGCAAAGTCACCACATTCGTCAAGTTTCCAACGTAGCCAATCAAATGCGAACTGAACGATTGTTTTTTTTTTTTTTTTGGGTTTTTTTTCAGTGCATCACATAAGGAAATAAGTACAGACTTCCTAGATGGACTGCCGGTACATGTATTATGGGATATATGTAGTACTAACCATCCAACTATCCCTGTGGGAGGTGACCAGATCTCAATGGGACAAAATCGGGACATCTCGCCAAATATCGCCTATTTGCGACCAGAGGCGAATTTATGGTTTTCCCGCCATCCTTCCGTTCTAATTTTCATGACCTACCCATTTTCCAATTATGCCCCTCCCCTCCCCTCCACTTCCAACAGGGCTGTGACTTTCGACGGCCCCCCCCCCCCATAGTGAATTACGTTAAATATACCTTGGTTCGCAACCATCACTATGACAAGTTTTTATGGGGTGAGCCAAAAGAAAAAAAAAGTCAATCAATTCCATATGAGGATGCGGTTAGCATTACAAATACTTATAATTATCTAAACTCTATTTTAAAAACTTGACAAAAAAAAATATGAAAATTTCACATGTAGGTGGCACTGTGCCATGAGAACAGGAGCAAAACTTTTAACACAAAAAGTAACAAATGCCAAATTATATACTCAATGCCAGACCACACATTAACTGATATGAAAATTACTTATATAATTTGTGCCTTTAAGTGTTCGAAGTCGCCAAATACAAACAATAGGTACAGTCAGTGCCGCCTTAATGCATGGGCCCACCCAGAGGCCTCAAGAGAAGAGGGCCTCACAAAAATGAGATTTGGTTGAAATTTTCTAGAATTTACTTGGTAGGGCCTAAAAAACGCTCGGCCTGGGGCCCCCACTGACGCTCTTAAGATGGCCCTCAGTACAGCACCACATGCTCATCACATTTTGAACCATTTCACAATTATTTATTTTTAAATAAAACTCATAATCGTGAAAAACATTTTACCGTAGATGATAATCTCACCACCGATTGGTTGATTTTGTACCAATTTTGAAATGTTTCATAACTGGCCCGCTTTATATTATATTCAAATTATGTTCTCTGGGTAATACTAAAATTTGCCAGGACAGGTTCCTGAAACGGAAAAGTCTTCATGCATATTTCACTTAAAAGCTTTATTTCTTCACTTCTGAATTTTTTTTTTTCACACCCCTCTGAGTGACCCTCCATTAACAGCCTGTGTTCATGGCTTCCCTTCACAACCTGATTTTCACCCATAGCCCCCTTGGAACATCTCAAGACCGCAGTGAGTGCCAAATGGCCCCAGGTTAAGAAACACTGCTATAGAGTAACTAAGTAACATCTCATCAAGATTGACTGAAGCTAAAGACCTCTAATATACTGAAAAAGCATAACATATAATGAAGAACTTTACAGTATCCTCCAATGAAAGCATAGCATATCTAAAAGTTTTTTGTGATCATTGCATCCGTTAACATTATCATTTCATGTTTCAACATGTATATGTATTTCATCTGATCTGATTACATTCGATTTAGATATTTATATTTAAGTGGCAGAGATGAGTTTTTTCCTTCCTTAAAAAATTAACATCTCAAATAATAAATATCTTCACAACATCCAGTCTTCTGTATATCTTGTATTTATATTTAAGATTGTATAACCCATGACTGTGATTCAATAAAATGAAAACCAATCAAATTCATGCATCAGTTCTCAATCTTTGCAACCAAATTCCTGTGAGTACACAACTAATTTTGAGTAAACAAAAGAAACACTCGCTAAAAAATACCTTGATTTACATATTTTAATTTTTGATCAACAGCGAGAACAAATAGATACATACAGAGTTAGTTACACATTGTAGACACGGATAAGAGTTTCATCATAGAAGCATCAAACTACATACCTCGAAGATCAATGTGCTGCGAGATAGCAAGCTTCCGAGCAACAATAAGAATGTCCAGAGATGAAGTTTAGCTATTTGCGAGAAGTCTGGAATATTTTGGATTTTTGATTAACATATAATGATACGTTCATATATTTGGATTACATCTTATCATTTGCCATTAATAGCATTTCGAAAACGAATGGAGAGATGCAGAATATAAATCCCATTGGGCAAAATGCTGTGTCAGGTTAATTTTGGTTGCAATATCTTTTTGTGCCGACTCCAAACGAGCTATCGCAATGCATGCAAATATTACACTCATTAAATGCATTAAATGTGTGCTAGACAATAGTAACTTTAGACAGAATGTAAACATCTCGAAATATTATCACAAAAACAACTGAAATAAGTAACAAATTTTCCGATTTATCAAAGTGGACTGGTCACTGCATCTTGACCTGATCATCACTAGTAAATGTGAACACCCATTGCATACAGTAAAAGTATGACATAACGTGGGTACGACTTGTACTGAGAATCTTGCTACAGTCCACGCTCATTATAACAATCCTCATCATCCCATTGTAAACTGATGTTATATCCAAGTGCCAGTTAAATCGAAAGGAAAACATCATCGCCCTCATGCTGGAAGCACGAATGTGCAAATTGTCACTTTTTTTTCTCTGTATACGTTATTTGGATATCTAACTTTTGCCTGAAACATGAATGTGTATCCCTATTGAAAAAGAATGTTACAAAACATTTCAGGAAAATAATTTCTGTAGAGTAACATGGGTAGAGTGAACATTCCAACGTCCTTTTTTTCTCAAGGACATTACACATTCATACTTGAGGAGGTGGGGTGACGATATATGATAGTTGTTGTCTGAAACCATTCAGAACTTATCCAGCCAGTTATTATAACAGAATGCTCACTGTAATGCTGGATCATTATAATGAGCACCAACTATATTAAAATTAATTTGTGATTCGCCGCCAACAAGCTGAAGACGTAAATTGCTTAGGTACAGAAATGGATTCCCAATATAATATTTTTGTCATCAAGTTTTCTATTAGGCCAAAATGATGATAAATTGCCAACATCGCCTTTCAAATTGACATAATTTAGAGCAATTTTAGTACATCAATAGTAGCCTGCATTCCTTTTCATGTGCATGATTTAAGTGACGAATTTATTAATATTTTAACGACAATATTTTTTAGCTTGTTTTCTTTAGTTAGTAGGGTTTTTTAATTACCAATCTGCAACCATCCTGACCCACGCTTGTAATGAAAAGTCTGTTACAACAACAAATTTTCTCCATTATTGTAAGCTCTCACTATAACAGACTTTTACTGTAGATGCTTCACTAATATTCCATGATCACCTATTTGAATTTTAGCGATAATTACACAGTCATTGGCATCAATTTCAATTTGTACTCGAACAGAAACAACAAAACTATAATAAACATTTCGGAAAAAGAGACACTAAACACACGAAACAAATATATATGCTCAGACTCTAACAGGTAAGTAACCAACGTTGAAAGATGGTGTCATGTCTTCACATGCTGGTATTCCAGCCGAGCTTTTGGATAATATCTTCAATATCTCTTGCATCATCGTGTCGCTGATGGCATAGTAGTCCACGGCGAACTGATGCATCCACGAACGAATGGCTTCTGAGTTTGGCCTCGCTTCGTGGTATAGGACCTTCATGACTGGTTCCAGGGTTAGCTTCTCTTCCACCTGGAGACTCGGCTCGTTCTGCTGTGTTCTGTAGAGCTTCATGTTGAGAGACATCACCCACAGAAGCAAGCATTTTGCCGATGAGGGTGATACCTAATATATACAAATTCAAAAAACCATAATTAATATTTATCAACAGAATGGAATCGTTATTGCTTCATCCAAATATTTCAGTTGTCACTAACACTACTAATTGACCAACTGTATAGAATTAAATTTTAGGTATAGATGTTTAGAAGTATGTGCTCCTAGCTCTCGCGGCCACAGTCACAGCAACAAAATTTTAAAACATTCAAATGCTAATACTCATTGCCATGCATTGCTAAGTGATCGACGCAGTGAAAACCCTGAATGGCATTGAAAGGTACCCATAGCACCATAAACGCTGGTGTAAGATGCAGACGAAGATCTCATGGTTAATTCCCAATATACTGTATACTTTTGTGTCTCCGAATTCTTGGATGAACCAAAACAGCTATATGTCGCCAACATAATACTTTCGGGTCCTGAAACATGGATGGCATTACTGCACCCCCTTTTTTATGCCAACTTATTGTTAGGATTTTGTTTTGTTTATTTTGTGCTGTTTTTCTGCACTCCAGTGCTTACACAGCTTATTGCATGTTGTTTCTTTAATGCTCTAGTGCCGCTTGTAGTGATCGGGAGGTCATAGTGACAGAATCACTAGGTCCCAGGTTCAAACCCCCATCGTCGCCATAGTGGTGGCTGGCTGAAGTTGGTTTTCTGTGGTTTTCAATTTTTAGGCACAAATACGAGCTGATCTCCATGTTGAAAAGTCTCGCCACAGGGATCAACCGGCCTACAATGGTAAAATCTTCAATTATCACACTTCATTCATAGATCAAAAAATAGATGGCAGCACTATAACAAGCATTGCACAGTAACAAACTTCACGTTAGGTTCACAACATGTACCAATTCATTAGAAATCCTGCAGTGGATGCAGGCGAGGTGCATGTGTGGTTCAGCAATATACCACACATGCTATGGTGGTGAGAGTAAACATCGATTAACTCCTAATACATTATGAATTAACCAATCTCAGCAAGAGGTTGGTGCACTAACCTCTTTGGTCAGTGATTTCCTGCAACAGTGATGTGATCTGCATTAGTCGTTTTCGCGTTTCTTTGTCTGTGCCTAGCACCAGAGCTTGCAGTGTTATGGGCAGGGCGTCTAAATATCATTATGGGGGCCCTGGAACAAGTGATTTTTCTGAGGCCCAACCCGGCAAATTCTCAAAAAACCCAACTTTTCATTTTTTTGAGGCCCTCTTCACTTGAGGCCCAGGTGGACACATACATTAAGACGGCAATGGCTATTGGTGGTACTCCAATGCCATTTAATGTTTTTTTATACTGCGCCGATCATTTTGCGATTCTTAAAAATGAGTGCTACAATCTTAAATTTTTAAAATTTCATTGCTTCATTTCCACGTGAGCTAGGTTTTTGTTTTTCTTTTAATTCTTGAGTGCATACTCTAAAACACCTATAGCTAGAAATAAAGTTTGCATTTGTGGATTTTTAGGACCGCCAGGGACTTGTATATCTGCAAAGTTATTTTTGTGAACATCCTGTACTTCATTATTATTCACTATACAAAATACACCATACCTTAACCTCTAAGACCAGCTTGCATGTCATAGAGTTCATTTGAGTTTTTTCTATGATATCTAACAGCAAAGAAAGGCTCGTATCTGTCACGCTCGGCAACACCAACGGTACCTCATCCGCAGTGCTGAACAAAACTTTATCCTTGAAGCACAGCAACACGTTATCGTCGCAATTAATCTTCCTGCTCTGTTTCGTGCCAAGGAAAGAACGGCATCCGGCGCAGTACACGTTCCTACTCCCAGTCCCACAGCTTAGACAGTCATTGTGAAAACAGCTCATGCGATAGTAATTGTAAGTGAATAGCAAGTCATCCTCTTGCTGGGATGGCACCGGGTGCTTCCCGTTGTCGTGCGCGTGGCAAAAGAACGATTCCGTGATCACCTCCATGGGATCACCGAGCACCGGCACCACTTTCTTGAATGATATGGGTCCATCACGGAGACTGGCCCCACACTGCCTACAGCACACCTTATAGGAGACATCCGATTCCGGCTCCTTGAAAGCATTCGTCCCACACGTGGTGCCTTGCGGGTCATTCGGAGGGCTGTTGATCTGGACCCGGAACGAAATGGACATGTTACTCGATTGCGGTTCGTTCAAATTACCGTTCACGTATTCGGCCACGAGCAAACCGGACTCGATCTCGTCGAACAAAGACATATTCGAATGGACACTGTAGAAAGAGAGTGGGATGAAATAATTTCCGGGGGCCGTTATTTTCAATTGATGTACCACATTGTCCGTCTCACTGACCGATATTATCAAGAAATCTTTGTGGAGCTTGACTTTCACGGAGCTCACAACGGCTCCCTCTTTCCCATTATCATAAGAGATAAATACATTAGCTGCGGATATATTCGTATAGACTTCCGCAGCGAAACTAAATTTCATATCCGCGGCTTTTCTTGTTTCCACCGCCATTATTTTCCCGGCTATATTATCAAACCGATTACAGAAAAAAAAACTTCCAGGCACAGGGTAAACAAATGGATGTAAATAAAAGCGTAGTTTTTATTACTTTCACTTCTTTAAGAAAAATAAATGAGACAATTTGTCAGGAGAACAACCATAAACACAGAAAGTACTGTATAATTTAATCGAGTGAGAACGGAAAGTACTACTTCATAGTTCACGCAACTCTTTCATCTTTGCTATTATCACGAGAGATAAATACATTTGCAGTGGATATATTCGTATCGACTTCCGCAGCACAACTAAATTTCATATCAATGGCTGTTTTTTTGTTTTCACAGTTATTATTTCTCGGCTGTATTGTCAAACCAATTTGAAAAACTCCCAGTACGTAAGCTGTAAAAATCCGAATGAGATGAACATCGTGTTGGTCAAAGCCGTCCGAATTAGGAATAAAATTGTAGAGGTCAAGATCTTGGTTTGTATGTTATTTTTCTTTGTAATAATAATTGTTATTATTCCTTTTTGTTAAGCCATTGATATGTTATTATTATTATTATTATATGCATATTAACTTTATATTGTAGCTGCGATTGTTCGCGATGCCATTCACCGAAGATTTCTATTTACCTTCGGAAGAAGAGCTGAAAGTTCAAGAGCTTACTCTATCCACACCGATATTGCGAGCTGGAGGTGTCCATTTCGGAAAATACTGTGATGAGCAGTGTAAAGTACGTTATAAAAGTGGTTGTTTTTTTCCTTTTAAAAAAAGTAAATTTCACTGATTTGGTTTAAGTTTATATATCAATAGGGATGACCAGGTATTAGGTATTTCAATATGAGATTATTTAATATTTTATAGGCTAAGTATGCTGAGATATCCTATTTTGTTGGACCCTGACGGTACGAAACTTTTTGGTGAAAAAGCAGTATAAGCCAAACAGTGCTGAGTCTAACGTAACCCTGCGAAAGGGAAATAGAAAAGCTTTTTTTTCACCACTCACCTGCTGTTTTTCCCCCATCCTGAACGGCACAGCAATAATCCATTAGAAATAATCCTTGGGGCACATAATAATCCTTGAGGCACAAATAATCCAAAATGGTCGTAATAAATTGAAATAATCCAACGGAATTGAACGGGTGGTAAACTCAAACTACCGAATTTTTAAAATAAGTCACGACAATATGAAATTAAAATCAGAAAAAATAAATTCTGAAGTGTTTGAAGTTACTAGGCCTCGGCCCAACAGAAGCTATTTAACACTGTCAAGAATGAAAAAAAATGTGTGCTGAAATGCGACTGTTAGCAAAATATCCTGCAACAATTGGCGATGGAAGTGAAATGACACATAGTTCAACAATGCATTAGGAGTCATTCAAGTATTACGTCAGCATCGAGGGGTGGGAGAGGGGGTTTCAGATTTGCTGACTTTTGATGACAAGGAAGGGAGGGGGGGGGGGGTTTGAAGGTTGCTTATGTCATCAACTACCTTTTTTGAAGATATGAAATATTATAAGCTGCTGACAGGGGGGGGGGGGTGTCAGTGTTTTGCTGACGGGGGGGAGTCAAAAAGAAATTCCAGGAAAATTCTTAATAAGGAATTTACAATCTCACATTTGATTAAAAAACGCACGTGTTCGGAGCACGTAATGAAGGGGTGGGTAAAATTACAACCAGTAGAGATAAAAGATGCAGAGTGATATCAAAAATTGGTACAGCGGTTTATTTACATCAGGACCCAAGTTAGAGCGAACAGAGTATAGTGCCTTCATCATTGCTCACTGCACTTCTTCAGAATCCGAGAATCGTTTCCCATTAAACAAACTCTTCATCTGAGGAAAAAAGTCACATAGGGGAGATCATGGAAATACGCTGGTTGTGGAAGCATTAGAATGTGATGGAGCATTATCATGACAGAGCACCTGTAATTTGACCTTTCAAAGATCTAGTTGCTTACGTCTCATCAAATCATGCACATGTTTAAGAAGTCATGGGTGCCCCCGGTGTCAGATTACCTGTCAAAACTTCCACAACCAACCTATTCCCCTGATCTCGCTGCATGTGACTGTTCCCTCAGATGAAGACTTTGCTTAAGGGGGCAATGATTGTCAGGTTCCAAAGACATGCAGCACCAAAGGCACTGGAGAATGTTGCAGAAGGAGATTATATCATAGTCAGAATTTCAGACGTGAAAGTTCTTTTTCTGTTCTCATTGAAATTTTCCATCTTGCAGGAGTTCATGCTGTGTCGCAGGGAAGAAAATGATGCTCGAAAGTGTCTTGATGAAGGTAAAGCTGTGACTGCCTGTGGTGTTGAATTTTTCCGTAGCGTTAAGAAGCACTGCCGTCAAGAGCTGGAAGACTATGCGGCTTGCCTTGAATGGAACAGTGAGCAGATGAAAGCCCATTAGTATGTCCACATCCAATTATGTGCGATAAATATTATACATGTGTATCATGTTATCAGCGCAAATCTTAATTATCAATTCCATAAGTGCCACAACCTTTAAGTTAACCAGTTAAAATATCAGCGATTTCCAAGGAAACAAGTGTTCATGAACCTTAAATGAGGGAAAAAAGTAGTTTTTCATTTCTGAATTCTGATGACATGTTAATCTCTTACAATACAATTATTCAATAACACACTTCACTCATAGTTAGACAGTTGGATGGAAGATGGCAGCACCAGAAATAACACACGTGACACAGAAACAAACTTTGTGTTATATTCATTACACATACGCACACATTCCAACATGTACCAATTCGTTAGAGGTTCTGCAGAGGAATATGGACGAGGTGCATGTGTAGTTTAGTAGTAATAGTAGTAATTGTCACAAATCTGTTGTGTGTACTTTTATATATGTATCGTTTTGTGATAGCGTATTGGCAACAAAGGACAAGTGCAAGCTCAGTAATTTGTGGCAAAATGCTGGAACAGCCTTTCGACATACCCCGAAAAGAGCCCTTTTATGGAAACGCTCCGATATCTTGCAAAAGATGTGCAGCAGGAGGAATCTGATCATGTCATGTCAATGTTAGTTGCAGCAGCATTGATTCAGCTCCAAAATCTTCTGGAAGTCGAGAAGTAGAGAGCAACATACACCTGCATTTGAAGAAGTCATCTGGTGTATTGGTCTATACTTTCTGGTTCCAGTAGCTGAAGACTTTGTTTCAAAATGTAAAATGGCACAAATTGCATCAAATATGCCCATGCCCATCAAACTTAAAAAAAACAATGTGTCCAAATGTTTGCTTTACAGTAGCGACAATGTGAGCCATGGTTGAGGTTCAGTCCAGATCCATGCCAGAGACTAATCAATTCAATGCCTAGTGGCCCTCTTTGGCATTACAATCCATGATTATAAAGCCAAAGATGACGTAAAATGTATTTTTCATGATATCAGCACATATTTGCAAGAGCAAATGCTCATGTAATTTTTTGTTTGCAGAAATTTCATCTTTTTTATTTTATTTTCCTTCCCAGTGATTCTCAAACTTTTATCGCTCACGGGTTAACTTGCAACTCCCCTGACTATATTGTACATTCATAAAAGAACCTTAAGATGTAACTATTTGGGTTTGCATACGAAACCTGGTACATGGATCTAGAGGTGGGGGATGATTGCCCTTTCCGAGAGCCAGATAAAAAACTGTCTGTTTCATAAAATAAGAGACGATCCTACGAACCCCCGAAGCAGAATATTATGGGCATCTTTTTCTCAGCCCACCTTGTTGGGCATTTTGCCTGTTCTGGCCTTGTATTTTTATTTTTTACATTGTTCTGCAATGAGCCCTCAGCTGACTGGGAACATTCCGTGGTGAAAATTCCTATAATAATGTTTTCTTTACTTTTCCTTAAAGTTCTTCCAGGTTGTTCTGCGGCTTACATCACAGATTTTGGCACATTCTGCTTTGAGGCTACAAACCTAAACAATCAGTCCTCCTTCCCAACATATCACCCTAGGTTACCATCGAGGTCCACGGGTTCGAATCCGAGCAAAGAACATCCGAAACAAGTTTTTTACCTACCAAACCTGGGGCGACCACAGATAGATGGAACCTTTATTTCCCATCCAACTCTTTTGTTGGAAATTGCCATACGGCGATATATGACCTGAGTTAGTGTGCAGTAAAGTAACATATCATCCTGGATCCACACATGCCTGTAGGGAAAGTGTACGACAATTTTTAAAATTTGATTGTTGGCTGAAGTAGGCCTCTGAACTCATTAAGATGCCCTAACTATTGGGAGATGCTATAATTACATTGGAAATTATATTTTCTCTCAACCCTTTATAAGGGCGTTCATATTTGAATTGGAAGAAATCTCTAGCATTACCATTATACTTCACTGATATTTATTGAAATTATTTAGACATATATAATTTAATTCAAGTTGGACTCATTAGCCATTGGTATTTTCTTTTTCCAGTTGCCGGAACGTGAGAACGCACCTCGAAAGTTGCTTGAAGGATAAAATGAATTTGGATACACCACCCGTTGGCTACTTCACAGAGATCAGAGTGCACAAAACAAACCGACCTTACCCGGAGGCGATTTTCCCCACAAAAGAATACAAGGACGACAGGCCATCATTTCCCGAAGACTATCCCAAAGAGAAAACAAAATATGGACATTACTATTTCTTTTAAGATTATAGGGATTCTAAGTATTGAAACAAAATAATAAGGGAATTGATGGTGATGTGTTGCCGATAATAATTGCATTAGGTTCATGTGAAATGTTTACATTCACTATTGATAGTGTATTTACATGTAATTAAATGCTGGCTGAATATCTGACGAGCATATATGATTTTTTGTGTTTGGTGCAACTACCGAAAAATTTTGTAGAGGTTTTATTAGAGTTTAGTGGTGAATTGGTCATGGCGGGTCTACAGTATACGTGGCCCACAGATCAAATGTAGCACTCTGAGTCATCTGATGTGGGATCATCAACCTCAAACATAATTTCGTAAATATGAACTTCGTTTCCAGATCACTTAAGTGAACCAGGGATGCAGTTCTACATCATTTGAGTGGTCTGTGATGTATTCCCAGATCACTTAAATGATCTGCAATGGACCCCCTATAAACACGCCTGTGTCTCTAAATCACTCACATGCTTGCGTATCCTTTTGGTCACCCAGCCATGTTCACACACTCAGGGCTCCCACACGTCCTACTTTTCCTACTTTTTGGTAAAATGTCCTACTTTCTCGGTTTTGTCCTACTTTCTAGTTTCTGTCCTACTTTTTTACCAAATTCTATCGACAAAATTTGTGTAATTGATTTTAATTGAGCAGGAAACTATTTATATATTGCCAAATATTACAAATGTTGGAGAATGCAATTAATGATTCTGCCAAAGCAGAAATTGTATCATTTTTAAGGTAATTTGGAGGAGGGGGGGGTGTATGTGGACCATTTGATTGATTAATTTTTCATTTGCTTAATTTGAGGGTTCAACAAGTATAGTAGTCATTAAAAACTTGTCTGGATGGAAAATTGATTTTATATTTATTACTTCATGGTCTTGGACAGTAACTTTCATCATTCAAAATTATGGTGCAAATAGGTGAAACAACAGTTTGCATTTCAAAGCAGTTGGATACATAGGCATATTCTAGGTTTGGTGATTCTGATGCTACCCAATAGCATTCAGTTGTCTTCTGTATTTTTAAGGCATGAAGAGGCATAGACAATATTTGCAATGCTCAGCAAAGAGCTAGAAATAGAAGTGCTTCATTTGTCAAAAATGATTACACTGGCATTGAACAGTAAAATGTGAACAAAACCGTAAAATTTAAAAATGATGAACAACTCAGTAAAACTATCTGGTTCACCTTGCCTTATTTACATTGGATCTTGTAATTTCCACATTTTGCATTGTGCTTTCGAAAGTGGTCTCGAAGGTGCCTCATTCTTAAAAAACTTACGTCTTCGAAATTTGCGGTGCCTTGTCGAAGAGAGTTGACAAGCTCTTCACTTTGGAAGACTCCAAAAAAGAATGTAATATACAGGGTGATTATAAAAAAAACTATCCCGACATATGGGCCCCTAACTATCATACCATTCACAGAAACTGAATGAAATTTTGTCATAAGGTATTTTGAGGTATGCGCTCAAGAATGATATGGAAAACAACATTGAACATTGAAGGACCGGACGCACCCCGCTTCCCATCTCAAGGAGATATCAAAGCGTTCCCGAAAGATGGGTGCATCCGGAATTTTATTATATATGTATATATATATATATAAATTTGTATAACAGAATAACAAGTCCAATTACAGAAGTATAAATCAACGGAATAATTATGATAAATCGTGATCTAAGAATCGAAATCTAAATTGATATTATAACGTCCTTGGCACGTCCGGACTCGATAATCAAATTCCGTTGGTGGCGGTCCGTCCGCGTTCGTTGGATGTCACTAGCCGTGTAGGCCGTACAACGACGAATCGATGTCATGTTTGCGTCACGTCATGGTCCAAGTCAGCCAATGTTCGGACACCCAGATGTTTTAGCTCATTCTAAGCACACATTCCTGTTCCATAAGCATCCTACGTCTTAATTCTCCAGGGCAATTAGGAGATTTTCATCATTCCCGAAGCTACATCGGCTGGCTAGCTGGATTATGGGTGGCATTGATTCACCTCATTAGCATGTTAAGTGTTTATAGTTTCTCCAATAAAGTTCGCCGTTCAACGACGTATCAGTTTCGTGAATTTCCAGTACCCCTACGTGGCCGCTAGTTGTAGACTCTCCCTAGTATCAGCTTTACTGGTTTGGAAGGCTGAAATTCATCCTGCTTCTTCCGTAGTCCACCCTTCTTCTCATGCAGCAAATATAGGTTACGGTCTAAAAATTGAATCAAATTTTGAATGTGCGAGAAGTTCATCGGACTTTTTAGTATTCTTCTTTAAATGCCGTCATCTGACCAAAATGAAACGCTGATGTGTGTGGACATTGGCAGACGTAATGTCATAGCGAGCCCGTAGCACCACACTTACAAGCATTGTGAGATGATCGCCCAAAGCGCTGCAAGTATGTCGGAAATGGACCATGCTCAGTTAAAAGGATTGTTTTTGTTAGCGGCCATACACACTTGCGCAAAGCCACTCGACGTTTTATCTTGTAGGCGTCTTTCGTTGAGTTCTTGTTCCATTCAACTTGCCAAAGATGAAGAATTCTGTCTTTCAAGATATTGCGGGCATGACTCCTCGGCCAAGGTAGAACAACCAAGTCTTTCAATGTTGTCGCTTCGTTGGCAAGTTGATCCGCTTTTTCATTTCCAGCAATACCTACGTGCGCTTTGACCCAGACTAGCCTTACGTTGTCGTGAGCGCGTAGGATAAGACGAATACTTCGTATGTCAGGGTTAGGTGAACGAGGATCTTGTATGGCTAGGAGGCCAGATGCGCTATCTGTCAAGATTGTTACTGGACAAAGCATCTCTTCCGCACGTTTAACAGCATTGAGTATCGCAAAAATCTCGGCTTGGAATACGCTATTCTCTTTAGCTAACCTTCGACTCCATTGCTCCTCTATTGAACCATCTTCCGCTAGTACCACATACGCGCAGCCGTTTCTGTTTTAGAGCCATCAGTGAATATTTTCTTAGAGCCCAAGGAATCTATATTATCAATACCAAATGGCATTATTTGAGACTTGGTGAGATCTGTGCTTGGGTGAAACAGCCATTGCTTATGTCGCTGCTCGTCCAATATTATGTCCTTTTCAAGATGTAGCAGTCTGGTCTTAAGAGCCTCGTACTCCATGTAAATACTCAAAGCTGGGTTGCCTGTGGCCACATACAGAACTTCGTTCGCGGTTGTAACGTATGCTCCTGTAACATATAGAAGAAAGGGACGCTGTGCGATATCCAGAGCTCTCTTTTGTTTTTGAGTTGGGTACTGATACCAAGTGGCGCATCCGTATGAAAGTTGCCTTTGTACAATAGTCTTATACAAGATGTTGCGAAAGGCTCGCTGCATTCCCCATTTCGATCCGGCCGATCTGCGCAGTAATTGCAGTGTGCCATTTACTTTGTCGACCTATTTTTGGATGTGCGCCATAAAGTTCAATTTACTATCAAAGTACACACCAAGGTATCGTATTATCTGAGACGGTCGAATTCGTATACCTTCAATGTAGATCTTAGGTTTCATCTTTTTCTTTGGGTGCGGCCACAAGAAGCGGGTTTTTTCTACTTCCATTTGTAGTTTATTATTAGCCAGCCAATTGCTCAATTTTCCGAACACTGTCTGTGCTTCATCCGTTATTGCCATATGGTTTTCGCCGGATATAACATATACCAGATCGTCGGCAAATGCCTGTAGATATACCCGCGGGCCCCAGTTAATCTGTAAAAGCGTGTTGAGGACGAGTGACCACATCAAGGGGCCGCTGCATGAGCCCTGTGGACACCCTTTCATCTGCTTTTTCATGGCTATTCCTCCGTCTGTGGACATCATTATATATCTGTCTGAAAGCATATTCTCAATAACTCGCGTCAGGTTTCCAGGAAGTGGCAGTTGGCGAAGTTGATTGATAATTATTTCATGGCGCAGCGAATCGAAGGCTCCACGAATATCTATCGTGACTATCGCCGTCTGATAGCCTTGTTGATGCATACCGACAATTACTTGCAACAGTGAATCTATAGCTTTCTCAGCTAACCCTCCAGCACGAAATCCAAATTGTAGAGGACTTAGCCAGTTCATGCACTCCAATTGATACATAAGTCTTTGTACTATAACTTTCTCGTAGACCTTACCTAGAGTGGGTAGTAGGCAAATTGGACGATATGAGCGTAGCAATTGTGGGTCTTTATCTTTCTTAAGGAATAGCAGGAGCTTCCCCTTTTTAAAATGTTTAGGAAAGAGAGATAATTCCAGGAACCTGTTGAGAACTTCAGTAACTTCAGTTATGGAAAACAACAGTGTCACTCAAACGGTTACGGTTACAGTGAGAAAATTTCGAAAATATCAAATTGCAACACCAAGTTTTTTGTATTGGAATGCGATCTCCATACTGAAAAACACTAAATAGCGTTGGAATGGCACCTGTAGCCCGAAAATCCCCGGAGCTAGGCAAGGAAAAAGTAAAAAGGACTTTGCCGTGCACCAGACCATTAATGTTTGTTTCATTCGTCACACCGTTTCTTCGGCTGAGATCCCAGCCTGATTAGTCCTCCATAAAACGAGAAGAAGAAACCAAGAAATGCAAATTTCGGGTTCTACGTAAGACACAGTCATGACTGACGTCGTCACGCTAGGTGAAAGAAAAGGCACTGCGAAATGCGAGCCACGTATGTTGCTTTCTGCCATTCCGAACATGATGCCGCTTTCAGGGAAAGAACGTGGGGAAATCGTAAAGATTTATTACCTGAATGGACAAAATGCCGCAGAGACATTGCGTGTATACCGCAGAAACCATGGATTACGGCGAGGCCCGTGCACTGTCAAAGCTGTACGGGACTTGATTCATAAATTTGAAGAAACTGGTTGCACATGCGATCGACCTCGGTCTGGACGACCTTCCGTTCCCGTGGAAGCTGTTGCAGAAGTTCATCAGACGATAAGCACAGTTCGTCCCGCAAGTGCACGCGGTGTTTCACGTGTTCTGAATCTGCCGAATTCAACTGTCCGCAAGATTCTGCCTTCTGTTCTAAACATGTTTCCGTATCGATTCCAGCGTGTCCAGATGTTGGAAGCGGGTGACTATCAATTACGGCTGGATTTTGCGAATCAATTCCTTATCCGGTACGATGAAGATAGCAGCTGGCCTTTACGCATTCTGTGGACAGATGAGGCGCATTTCTCGTTAACTGGTAACGTGAATTCGAAAAATTGTGTGCACTGGACAGACAATAATCCACATGATGTGCTTGCACGTCCATTACACGAGGAAAAAGTGACTGTGTGGTGTGGTATAACGAGTACGTTCATCCTCAACCCTTGCTTTTTTGAAGAGGTTACTGCCGGTGATCTGCAAACATGTACAGTAACGAGTGCTCGCTATCTGGACATGTTAACTCGAAACACGATTCCCGCATTGCAACGGCAAAATGCTCTATCTGAAGTTGTGTGGATGCAAGATGGCGCTCCTCCACATGTAGGGTCTTCAGTCAAACGTGTCTTAAGTCAACAGTTTGGTGACAGAGTTATCTCCCGTCATTTCCCGTTTCCGTGGCCACCAAGGTCTCCTGATCTCACACCAATGGATTTCTGGCTGTGGGGATACCTGAAATCCAAAGTGTATCAGTTTCGTCCGCAAACTGCATCTGATTTGAAAGATGCCATCAGAACTGCGATTCAAGAGATTCCTATTGCCATGGTACGTGCTGCAGTGCTATCCACCATCTGCCGCATGCAAAGTGTCATCGTGTGTGAAGGAGGTCATGCGGAAAATTTGTGAAACACAATAAAATGCTTTATTTTATGCTGCTTCTCTGTCCTTATTGGTTGTCCTCACTTTTAGCCTATCTACCGTCGGTGATTTTCATGTTACAGTTGCCGTTCGGACGCTATTTAGGGTTTTTCACAATGGAGATCACATTCCAATACAAAAAATTTGGTGTTGCCATTTGATATTTTCGGAATTTTCTCACTGTAACCGTAACTGTTAGAGTGACACTGTTGTTTTCCATATCATTCTTGAGCACATACCTCAAAATACCTTATGCCATAATTTCATTCAGTTTCTGTGAATGGTATGATAGTTAGGGGGCCCATATGTCGGGATAGTTTTTTTTATAATCACCCTGTATATAAGGAGAGACAGCAAAGAATTATCTGTGGTTGCTAGTGCACTGTTTTGGCCAAAAATTGGTTTTGTAACCAAGTCATTTGTCATTTTGTTTTGGCTTGACTGAAATAGTGCTAGGGAAAAAAAAGTTAATTCAAAATTAATTTTTTTTTTTTAATTATTAAAATTTTTTTTTTTTAGGAATTTTTTCCCATTATGCTATGATTATGTTGTCTAAGGGGGTTACCCTCCCCCATCCTACTTTTTAGTCCTGCGTTTTCCTACTTTTTCTCATTTTTTGAGTGGGAGCCCTGCACACTATTTTGGTCGCTCACACACATACTCTGTCACTCTTTTGGTTGCTCCCATTCTCATGCACTTTTTTGTTCACTCACATGCTTGCAATCTCTCTAAGCCACTTGTTTGGTCATTCATTGACCTGGTCCCTTGCTCTCCATAAATCCAGAAATGGATTTATGATTTTACTACTTGTGGGCTATGCAAATTTTACGGCCACTCATTTCTCAAATTTACCTCCCCCCCCCCCCCTAAACTTATTTCTCTAGCAGAGCCACTGTTAGTGATGTACGACAGTTGCGGTCGTACTGATGGTAATAATACAGTGGATCCCGCTCATAACGTTTTTCGAAAAAATGTTACGAGAGGGAAAACGCTTTAAACGGGAAATTTCTCAATGAATGTTAGTGAAAGTTGGGACCATGAAAATATTCAAAGTAGAAATGTTATAAGCGGGATCCATTGTAATTTCTTTCATAAATTCTAGAATTATGTCTAATAAATTCTGAATTTACACCCATTCTGGAATTCTCAAGTTTCATCCATTCTGGAATTCTGAATTTTCACCCATTCTGGAATTTTGTATGTTCACCCATTCAGGAATTTTGTATGTTCACCCATTCAGGAATTCTGAATTTTCACCTATTCTAGAGGTCTGCATTATCCCATGTAACAAAAAAAATTCTGGAATTCTGCATTTATTTTGAAACTTCATGGATGCAGGAACGATCTCAGTCAATTATTTTTCTTATTTTCGATTCATCGATTCTGAATTTCCATTTGTTCTCAGATAGTTTCTTTCATTGGATCCTAATTTTAATCAGTTTTGGAATTATTTAAACTTCGTCAAAATGTTCTCCAGTTTGAAATTTTCATTATTTTATTTTTTGTTAATTTGCATTTAATTGTGTCTATTTTTTTTTCAGCATTCCTGTATATTCTGTGATAATGCATCAATTTTTGGATGCCCCGATTCCCCTCTCTCACAGAATACATAGCGTCGGGGCTAAGGGTACCCGAAATTATTAAAACGACTCTGACCCAGCTAGTATTTTTGCACTGGGTCCCGCGTCTCTCGTAAGGATGGCCCTTCTCCCCGGGCTAGAGCCCGCAAAGCCCCCTTGTGTATAAAAAGCCAAATTTACAAACCCCCTTGTAAATACGCCACTCACTGTTAGTACTGAAACTAATAGCCTTATCATTGTGAGGTGAACTCAAACAAATGATTCTTAATCTGGTTATTGAGTCTCTCTCATTGTTATTAAAATATCCAACATCGTCCGGATCACAACACTGTAGAGGTGTCGGATATTGTTGAAATTCCAACGCTACATCTACCGGCCAGGAGGACGATTGTCGTTAGTTTCTAGACTTCCGAGTAGAGAGGGACTAAAGTAATCTCCCAAAGATTATCTCTTGTGCTAGCTTTTCTCGGCAGTTTTGCGAGTGTCCGAATTCATTATGCCCGAAGGAGTAGCAGCTGAAGCCGTGGTACAGCCGCCGCCGCCAGCAGCAGCAGCAATCGTGCCCGAAGAAGAAGCAGCTGAAGCTGTGGTACAGCCGCCGCCAGCAACAGCAATCGTGCCCGAAGAAGGAGCAGCTGAAGCCGTGGTACAGCCGCCGCCTCCAGCAGCAGCAGCAATCGTGCCCGAAGAAGAAGCAGCTGAAGCTGTGGTACAGCCGCCGCCAGCAGCAGCAATCGTGCCCGAAGAAGGAGCAGCTGAAGCCGTGGTACAGCCGCCACCAGCAGCAGCAATCGTGCCCGAAGAAGGAGCTGCAGCAGCCGTGGTACAGCCGCCGCCACCAGCAGCAATCGTGCCCGAAGAAGGAGCTGCAGCAGCCGTGGTACAGCCGCCGCCACCAGCAGCAATCGTACCCGAAGAAGGAACAGCTGAGGCCGTGGTACAGCCAGCAGCAGAAAACAATGCTGCAGTCTGCAGGATCTGCAAGAGGCAAGGCGAACTGAAGAAGTTGAGGCAGCCCTGCGCCTGCAAGGGCGACATGCAGTACACCCACAGGGCCTGCATCGTGAAGTGGCAGCTGACTTTCAGGAAGCGGAGGTGCGAAAAATGCGAGAAAAAGTTCAAGTTCCGCCACAGGGCCGGCACACCGCAACCAGGGGCCGGAGACGGACCTGGCGGGGACGACGGCAGTCCGCCGCAAAATCATGGTGATGAATTCTTACCTGAAGCTTGAAGAAACATTGGACCAAAAAAAATTTTCGGACCGTTTTCTCGAGACTCGCTCGAATAGCAATTGCGATTTTTCTAGTCCATCTTTGCGATTACATGGACTACTTTGTGGGCTTCGAATTCTTGGAATTTCACAAATAAAAAAAATGGATTCAATTCTTTGTATTCATCAAATTACTCCTCTAATTTAATCATTATGGCAGGTAAATCTTTCAATCAGTCTGATGGATGCCTATAGTACAGACATGAGACCGCTGACCGCCCAGAGAGACCTTCTTGGGATGGTTTGCGCTCTTTTCCAAAAGGATGGACGGTCTCGGAGTGCCTATAGTACAGTTGAACTCGGTTATAACGTCACGAATTGGCTGTTCTTACTAATTGCATGGAACAGTGCTTCTAAACTTTTTTCAACCTATGGGCAGGACTTCTTTCATGGCCCCCACAAGGGTGGGGCTGATAGGGCTCTATCCCTGGGGCCCGGGACGATTCTCACCATTTTTTTGTTTTTTCACGATACAAATCAGCTATAGAAGGGGGTCCGTGAAAAGCCTGCTCCAGGAGGGGGGGGGCATGCCCTCTTTAGACCATATTTTCTTCCGTGCCAACCCCCACTCTCATCTGAGAATTAGATCCTTTCTACTAATCAAATCGAATCGAATATAATCAAAAATAAATTTATAATAAACAAAAATTTCATAAAATAAGATCGATCTCTGGAACCCTGGACCGGGCACCGATCGAGAAGTTGGGTGGCCATCTCCCCTTCCCCCCCCCCCCCCCCAAGAGACATTACGTGGGAGAAATAGATCTGTAAAATAAGGGACGATCGCACAACGAATCTACCCGGAACTAGAGTTCTGAACTTCTTTCTTAGGAAAGGGGGATATTTTTATAAATGGCCGTCTCGACATCATGGGTCCCCGGGCAAAGTGGTGTTCGGGGGGGGGGCATACTTAAATGGAAGTACAGTAAGAAAAACCTTTCTTTTGTGCGGACGGCGGTGAGACAAAAGAAATTCGTCCATAAAAGAGGGGGGGGGGTGATTGTTAATCAGGAGTTTGAAAAGCATGTCTTTTATTATACACGGGGATATTTGTCTGCAAAAGAAAGGTGACATCATCTAGGGGGTGTCCGTTAAGAGGGACTTTACTGTAACAGCTTACACGTTTACATACATTTGAGAATCATAGTGTCCCAGATCTCACACTGCGTAAGTCCCCACACATCTGGATATGAGGATCCCGAACGGATCACATACCGACATGGGGCGCATGAGTTAAGATGGCCCTAGCTCTCTGTGGACAGCACTGCTGGATTCTGAAAGAAGTCACAATTTTTATCGCCATATTTCACTTGAAAAGGCTGTATTTCTCTCTGCTCCCATCTGATTTTCATCCTCGGCCCCTCTTAGAATATCCCAGGACCGCAAGGGAACCATATGGCCCCAGGTTAAGAACCACTGTCATGAAAGACGATGTTAACGTCTTTAAAAAAAAAAATTAAATCCGTCTGTCTTTTTGGAAAATATGAAAGAAAAATTCCAAAAACTTCCAAAGATATTTAAAAAAAACCCTCAGAGATATTATCAAAGATATTATCAAAGACTACAAGGTTTCGACACCTGGCGGATGCGAAGATAAATTCATGACGGAAAATTCAACTGTCCTTGCGGGGAATCGAAACCACGTCCTCTCATTCGCCGGGTGACTGCCCTAGACTACAAAGCCAACGAATCCTTTTTCCTTACAACTCGTGTGCGCTGAACGAGGGTCAAAACCTTCGTAGTAATAGCAGAGAGTGGCATCATCTTCGGATAAGTTGCCATCTGATGGCAGTGTCAGCAATTGTGAGCTTTGCCCTGATTGCGTGAGCTTTTGTCTGGCTGTCCGTGCACGGCTCCATTCAGCACACGATCTCTAAGGAAAGAGAGGCTTTGTGATCTAGGACGCTCACCCAGCAAATGAGAAGACGTGGGTTCGATTCCTCACAAGGGCAGTTGAATTTCTTTTCCTGGATTTATCTTCGCATCAGCAAGCTGTCGAAACTTTTGTAGTATTAGCGGAGAAAGACATCATCTTTGGATATTATCAAAGACTTTGCAAGTAAGAAAAGAAAAGCATTGTCGGGGGGCAGGTGGGTGACCTTCAATGTCCGTGCTTAGAAATACTCCATAATTCTGCCTTGAGCCGGGTTTTCCTAGGAGCAGAACTTTTGCGCCGTGTGTAGCGTGAAAACGCTGATTGGTTAAAAACCTGCAATTCAGGTTTTTTTTAACCAATCGGCGTTTTTACGCTGCGTGCTGTCGAAACCTGCTCCTAGGAAAACCCGGCTTTAGTTTAGAGCCATTAGATTAGTTACTTCTGAAGTATAAAATTTCATTTGCTTTTTTTTTTTCATTTATAAATTCAATATCGAGTAAAATAAACTTATAGGGACCGGGAAAGTAAGATACCAAAATCATTCAAGTGTTTAGGGCCTCCAAACGTCTTAATCCGGCCCTGCTGGCATGAGGCGTGTTGCGTTGTGTAGGAAAACAATCGTACCGTTTTTCCTATGATGAGTGGACGGCGTGTCGTGCTTGGCGATTCAGGTTTCCCGCGGCACAGAAAACCTGCTCCTAGGAAAACCGGGCTTTAAACTATTTTGCCACAATTTCTGCCATTCCGACTTCTTCATAAGAATGCACCGTTTTTTTTTCTTGCATTTTAAATGAAGCCTAGTTGAATTATTATTATTCACTAAAATCCGGGATAAAAATTAATTTCCCGACTCACAAATTAATTTTTTTTATTACGATAATTACGACTATAAATATGAATATCAGAATATTTTATAATCTCTCGTTTCTCATATTTTACTTTTTCTTTCACAGAATTCATTTCAATCTATTACAATTGCAGTAAAGCTTCAATTCCCACCATTGGCGATTTTTTTTTTTTCGTTGATTTTAGCGATAATTGACAACTTCAATCACCTTCGGCATCATTCTTGGCACCAAATGTCGATTTCCCGTACTTGGGATCGCAATTTACCCGTATTTTTCTCGAGGAAATATGGTCAGCATTCGTTTCTGGAGGCCTCTTTATCTTGCTGACTAAAGCCGGGTTTTCCTAGGAGCAGGTTTCCTGTGCCGCGCAACGTGATTCAACCAGCGCGACACGTCGTCCACCCACCAATAACTGACTGCTTCCGGAGAAGTCAGATGCGTCGTGCGCCGCGCGATTTGCTGATGTTCTCTTCAAGCCGGGTTTTCTTAGGAATAGGTGTTTTGCGTCGCGGGAACCGAACAGTATAATTTCGCGTCGGCAGCAACGTGTTACATAATCAGGCTACGTGTTTGTGTTGTCCTAGCGAGGCGCATCAGATCAGGGCGGCTATATAAAGTATATGGCTTTGGCATCAGCTACTCTGTCGTCTGCATGCTCCGGTTTGAAGGGAAGGAAAAGAAAACACACAAGAGTGAAGAGAATATCGGTAAAACCGCGAAAATTCATACTGGTGAGTGGACGGCGTGTCGCGCTGGGCGAATCACGTTGTGCGCGGCACAGGAAACCTGCTCCTAGGAAAACTCGGCTTAAGGTTCAGAATTAGTAGTAGTTGATACGTTTTCCGTTTGTTTCACAAAAAATAGATAGCAGCATGTGGGGCTATTTTGCTGTTGCGATTCATTAATGAAATTCTTAAACTTCTGGATAGATGGCAGCAAAAGCTGCAGCATTTATGACATGGACTACCAACTCGCATTGGTACTAGGCTGGGGTTACAAGATGTGTTCAAATATATTTTGAAATAATCAAAATTTCCATCTGTTGAGTTGAAATCAAGAGTGTTAATTTTTAAATAAATTAATCAATTTTACACTAGATCAATCAAGCTCCATTGTGGCTCGCTCCTTCACAAAGCTGCATTATAAGAGTGCTTTCAAGCGGCTTTGCTCCTTCATGACACTAACTGATCTGGAACCCAATGTTTATATTTACGTTTGGGGCTTGGGCTCGTGTTGTTTGTGATCCCACCAAAGCTGGAGAATTATCACAAAATAACCGTTTCTTTCCCTGTTCACTGTCAATAAGTATAATTGATGGCTAAAGCCAAATATAAGTGAGTATAAATTATAACATAATCAAGTGAATAAATGTAACATAATCAAGTGAATAAATGTAACATAATCAAGTGAATAAATGTAACATAATCAAGTGAATAGATATAACATAATCAAGTGAATAAATGTAACATAATCAAGTGAATAAATGTAACATAATCAAGTGAATAAATGTAACATAATCAAGTGAATAAATGTAACATAATCAAGTGAATAGATATAACATAATCAAGTGAATAAATGTAACATAATCAAGTGAATAAATATAACATAAATATATACACTAAAATTAACTAATCTTAGTGTATTCACTTAATTTTTGATTTATGTATAAATTTATCAAAATTTTCATGTTATTATAGTGAAACCTCTCTAAGGCCGGGATTACACTATAAAAGTTCTGTGAAAGTCCTTTTATAAAACTTGAAAAATACAACCAGTAAGGTCACTGGTCGTATTGTCTAGAATATAACCTTATTGATGAAAATTGTTTGTTTGGGTTCGAAGACCGTCATCCGTTTGAGTAAAGTTTGGTCTTCGAACCCGAACAAACAGTTTTCATCAAATGATGGCCGCAAAACCTTGTCAACTATTTATAACCATATTGATTGGATTTTTCAACTTTTATAAAAGGTAATCTTATTGGTTGGATTTTTCAACTTTTATAGAAGGGATTTCATCAAACTTTTATAGTGTAATTCCCAGCCTTAGGCTGGCATGAAAGTTTTAGAAAAGTTGTTTTTGTAAAACTTAAACTATATTTTTTAAACTATGAAGTTTAAAAAATGCCAGCAATAAGATCATCGGTTACATTCGAGCAAATGTAACCAATATGCTTATTGGTTGCATTTTTTAAGTTTTATGAAAGAACTTTTATCAAACTTTTATAGTGTAATCCCAGCCTAAGTGGACCACTTTTCATCTCATGAAACCGGTCCTCTAGATTGTGCATGCTCTCAACCCATGGCCCGCAACCTCAAACCTAATTTTGTAAAAATGAAATGAATCATTGTCATAAAATTATTGTTTGGTTAAACAATGCTTATACATACTGCTGCTGCCTTTCGTTATGAATACCAGTTACAGATCACTTCAGCAACCTGCAGTGCGGTTCCAGGTCACTCAAACAGCCTATTGCACATTTATAGATCACTAAAGTTACCTGCAGCACAGTTTAAGATCACTCAAAAGACCTGTGTTGTAGTTTAAGATCACTAAAATGACCTGTGGCACATTTACAGATCACAGTGACTCGTAACAGTGAAGTTGCCAACCAAAGAAGCGGCCTGCACTGCATTTCCAAAGAAATGAGGTGGCCCACACCATGTTTCTGAGCGTACAAAGTGGCACATGATGTGTTTCCAAACCAGCGAATTGGTGTGTACTGTCCAAAAGGTTGAGCATCCTTGCTCTAGATCAGTAGGTATCAAGAGGTTTAATTTCCCCCCCCCCCCATAATAGAGGTGAATTGGGAAGAAATTTGCTCTGATTGAAAATGGCCTCTACTGAACAGCCTTCACTATACATGTAGTTTCAAGATAATTGTCTCAATATAGAAAATTTTAAAAACGATGGTATCAATCAAGATTTAGTGACCTTTTTTCTTTATCCATCATCATTGTTAACTGAAATTTGGCGATATACTTGCTTAACACCATTCTTAACAACCCAACCGACCGCTATCATAAACGGAATAACTATAGCGCAATCCTTTTTAGGTAATGTGTTGGAAATTTTTTTCTCTGCCAGGAAAAAAGTCTGACTGCGTAACAAGAGGTTGCCAAGAGTGAAACAAAGTTGGTAAATGGGTAAACTGTTTTACCTGTATTCAACTCTATTTTTCCCCCCAACTTTCCTTCATTTTTTGAATTTGAATATATCTGCGAGTATTGCACTTGGAAACATGGAATTTCGTTTTTTGACATCAGGAGAGACAGGGCAACTTTTTTTGTAATTGGGTTTTAAACACAGGGTGTTTGTATAAAAAATTAAAATTTTTATTTAACTATACAACCCCTTGCAACACATGAATGACATATCTGAGTACTACACGCTATTAGGATACTTTTTCTAATTGGAAATGTGCTTCTAGGATCAATGGTCTGCCAGTAAAATAAAAAAATAAAATATGCCAAGACTTATGCCCTTATATATATATATATTAGAGAGTGGGGAGGCTCAGGGCCTAACAGTGCCGTCTTAATGCATGGGCCCACCAGACCACCTCAAGAGAAGAGGGACCTTAGAAAAATGACAAATAGTTGAATTTTTCGGGTAGGGCCTCAGAAAAATCACTTGGCCCAGGGGCCCATGATGCTCATAAGACGGCCCTGGGGCCTGATACAAATTTACACCTATGGTTAGCAGAATGTTTCTCTCACATTAATACTGGATACCTCACACACAGCTGTAGCAGAGATACTGATATGAGGTCCTTAGGAGTTTTAATGGAAGTATAATCAAGCAAGACCTGACAAATCCCAAGCATCAGGTCACCATGGCAACTAAGAAATTGGTATTGGGGCCAAAAATTTTCTATGCGTTGTTACTAAATTGGAGTCTAAGGTAAATAAGGAATCTAAGATAAAAAGTTGAAACAAACATTTTTGGGCTTGTTTTTCTTGGGAAAATAATTTTCTGTTGCCTAGATTTTTTTTTTTTTGCAATTTGTCAAGCCTGTCATAGAGGACATTCCCACAAAAAAGTTTACTGTTCCAATTGGACCACCTCCCTCAAAGCAGAATATGCCGAAATCTGCTACATACATCGCAGAACAATCAGTGCTACTGCTGAAGAATTTTTTAAGAAAAAAAGGGAAGAGAAAACACAATTATTTGAATTTTCACTTCAGAACATTTTCAGTCAGCCGAGGGCTTGTTGCAGAACAATGCAAAACATTCTGCTTTAGAGGGGGGTCACCTATTCTAGGACCTAAAAATGTTTGTTCTTCATAAGAATTTGAATCAGAAGCTTTAAATCGACCTATATAGGCCTATTGTTTTCAATGGATCCTCATTCATGTTACATGTTAAGAAATCATTTTTTAAATAATAATCATACTAATTAATTACAGGGACGTAGTTGTCGTGCTGAAAAGTGTCATCACTAGGCACAAGATGGTAGCTGTTCGTCCCCGAACTGCAGACAGGATGGAAATGTTTGCATTTGATCCTTATCGTGAGTATATCGTTGATCTTCGATGAAAATCAATAAATTTTTCCAGTTTTTATACACATAAAGGCCTTCAACCATTGATACAGCACAATCTCACATTTGACTTTTTAATGAGGTCTCCAGGCCACCAAGCTATACTATACACGTTACCAAAAACCTCAGCTGGCCATGCAGTGAAGACCCCTGACATAAGGCTCTCTCTGCCATAATTTTGAGAACACATTACTTTTGAGGCATTAAGCTGTCATACGCAGAATTCATTCTTTTGCCAACATTTTGTTCACATAAATGGCAAGCATTTTTGATAAATATTTCAACATTTTTTGTAGGAACAAAGCCTTTATTCATTTCCCCAGGCTTGACTGCGTTACTCATATTGGTCATTATTTGATCACGAGATATTTCATTGGCTGACATCTTTACAATTGAGCTCTTTCTGACCAGAATGTCGCTTGTGCGAAAGAAAATGTTGAAAAAGAAAAATTTTCAGCCATTATGGCTCGATGTCCTGAAAGTGGCATACTGTCTACCCTCGTTTTCATGAACCAAATAGCTTGTGAAATTTAAAGTTTGTAAATGGGAATGACATTTAAAGGAATAGTGTTTGGGACCAGAAGATTAGTTTTGTGAAAGCATGCAGTTTGTAAATTGGAGGTTCTTAAAATCTAGTGTCAACTATATGGTTTTCTAATTTATCTTGCGTTCTGCTATAATTTCAGTTGGACCGTGTTGCTTTCACCTTTTAAGAGCCGAGGATATATACAAAGCTCTCCCTCATAGTTCTTCCTTTCTGTGTAATTGTGTCATTTTCTTACGTGCAAAACAAAGTACAGTGCACTGATACCTAGGTTAAAGTAGAAAATTTGTCCTGTATCACATTCATTAGCCAAAATGGATTCTTTTAAGGTTTCTATGGAAAATTATTTAATTCATTTTAGAAAAGTCTTGGATATTAATATGTCCCAGGAACCCATGGTTGAACCCTGCACTTGGTCAGAAAAAGGATGACAAATTTACTTTTTATAACCAATGAAACATCGAGTGGATGAATTTGGTTCCTCCCCTCCCCCATCTAGCGCAAAACCCAGGGCCTTAAGTATGATTTTTGCGAGGGACAAACATGATTTTGCCACCCTCTCCCCACTTTAAAATTCCAGGGGTTTTATGAAATTTGCTGCCCTGTCCCCTCCAAGAGTTCCGGGCCTGCTAGATCCATCTGCACCTCTCTTAGTCACTGCCCTAGATATTTTCAGCATGTTTAAATGGTTGTCATAATTCAATCAACACTCCACCAGTGTATATTTTTCAGCAGAAATTGTGTGAAGTGATTTATTTTTTTTAATTTTGTGAGTACTGGTTAATTATCAGGATGACCTCTAATTGGTATTTAAAAAAACAGTCAATCCTTATGTGGGATTGTTTTAATGGTTAAAAAAAGATTGTCACCGCAATCACAAGCATGAATAGGAATAACAGTTTATATCATCAAAAGAATCCCGAATCATGTCTATTTTATGAAAAGCAGGCCAATGGTAGTTCTGATTCCATTTTTATGTGAATATTTTTGGTTTACCTAAGTCTTATTATTTTTGGTTTTTTTTGCAGTTCAGAAGAATGTCTTGTACCGGGAGTTGAAGAAAATACGTGGAGTTAAAGAATGAGATTCTGAATCCATAATTGAAATGTAGATAATAAAGTTTTCGCACACTTAGATCATGTGTTTTTCATGATCACTGAAATTACCTTACAATAGCATCAAATAAGTGAAGAATTTCCATTTTGAATGACATTCTTGATTATCAGAACTTTCATACCAGGGATTGTTACATAATTTAAATCTACTTCCAAGTGGTCTCATTATAACCGACATTTTTTTTTTCTCTAGAACTGGCATTAAAATGTAACATTGGAATCTAGATAAAGTTATATTGTTTTTTCCCTGTGCAGTATATAATGCTTAAAGCCTGTTCCACACCAGCATAGCTGCACAGAATTCTACAGAATGAAAACCAGTTTTGGCTATGTAAAATCACTGCTGTGATAGCCAAGTTTTGCACTTCAGAATTCTGTTCAATTTCGCTAATGTAAATCTGACATTAATCTTTATTTCTCCCATGTTTGCGATATAAGAGGCAAGGGGAGAGTTACTGTACTCGTAAAATTCAAGTTTTCAAAAAACAAAAATGAAAGCTATATTACGAAAACTCAAAGTAACTCTGACTTTAATGTACATAGAAATATTTTACATGAATTAAGAAATTTATTTACACACATGTGCACACACGCTAGTCAGCACCTGTCCCAAACTGCTTGTTGACATGTGAATGAAAGATAAATAGAGGAACGGATTCTCATTCGTTATATTCTTGTAAAATGTCGCTCATGTGAACGTTGAGCTTCTTGTAATTCCTGTTTCGATTGGTTGGTTTCTTTCTCTTCTGAATGGGTACCTAAAGAGAAGGAAAATAAATTTCAATTGAACTGAAATTAGGAATTAAAGTAAAACATCTCTTTTGCAGACACCAGTGGCACAAAAAAATTTGTAAAAAAGAGGGGGGGGGGTTGACCGTTAATCAGGGGTTTGAAATCCATACTTTTATTACATACTGGGAAATTATTATTTGGCAGTAAAAGAGAAGTGGCTGTTAAGAGGTGGTTTTACTATATATTGAACTGTTGGAAATTAGAAATGCAGGTGAAAAAACATGGCACTAGGAAGTACTAAAAAATTTATCACTGGGTTTTTTTTCAAGAAGCCACAAAAAAACTTTGTGTTAGACCTGGTGTGTTTTATTTATGGCCCGATGCAGAAAATAGACCACAGAACTGAAGCAAATGATGACTTGGCAGATTCTGACCACATATTCTGGCTGATACAGAGGCTCTTTTTGTCGCTCCTTCAAAACAGCAATGATATTGATACGATTGTTAAGGGGCCACAGCTATACACAAAAATGTAACCCAAAACATCAAACATGCCGGCTTTTTCTCTAATTGCAGCACTGCGTTGTGTGGACATGCTGAACTCTCATCATGAGTGACCAGATTCGAACCCTGTTGGCAGCATGGTGGTGATCGGCTGAAGTTGGTTTTCAACTTAGAGGCACAAATACATGTCTGTCTCCCGTTTTGAAAAAGCCTCTCTGCAGAAAGCAGGCAGATCTTCAACTTGGTACAGTGAAACCTCATTACACAATGATACTCAATATCACAATAAATCCCTCTACAATGGTATTTTTTCAAGTCTTGCTTGGAAATGTCTAGTCTAATGTTAATCCTTTCTTAAAAATATTTTTTCTTGGGATGCAGATTATTGTAAAATAGAGATTTCACTGTACTTTACATAACATGAAAATTCAAGCATTCACCCACCTTCACTTCAATATAAGGAAAACAGATGGCAGCACCAGCAATAACATGAAGCATGCATAACACTGACAACATTAGGGTTACCCCGAAAAATGTCAAACTGGGTGATTCACTGTTTAATTGTTCCCTATTTATTACCCATTAATCGAGTGTATGACCAGGCCATCCACTCATAAAAAGAAATCAAGTGGGCTAGGGGCTTGAAAAAAGTTCAGAACCACTGTCCTAGAGCAAGTTGGGCCATGGTTAGAATAGTATCTATAGTTTTAATTGTAACTTGGGTTATTGTATTCTCGGAACAGAGTTGCCAGATTGGCAGTTTTCCAGCCAAATTGGACTGGTTTGGAAAAGGTCCAGCGAGAAATTTTTGGCTTTGGCAGGTGGCGGTTCCTCCCCCCCCACCAAGCAGTGATCGCTGTAATTTTTCTGGGTTTTTTTGAAGAGGAAAGAATACATTTTCCCCCATTCACTACCGTATCCAATCATCACGTGTGTGTGTGGTTTTTTTCGGAGAAGTAAGACTCCCACACTTCCTCTCCTAGTCCACCAAAGCTGTTGGTGGTTTGTTTTGGTGGTGACAGCTTCTTAATATGGCTTTGCTCTCCACTCTCGCGTGAGGAAGGCCTTGTCTGAGCATTGGGAGATATCGTTGGGGACTAGCATCATATAGTTCAAGATATCCTCTGATAGCCATAAAAATTGTTCGACTGTTATTAAAATGTTCTGTGTATTTTCCTGAACAGGTGAGATATCTGAAAAAAAAATTAGAAAGTACCACCCTATGGGTCCTAGTGACTATAGGGCCACATGGCAGTCTTTTTCTCCTTACTCCCTTTCACAGTGTGTAACATTACAGTTTTTTCAAGTACCTCTAGGCCCCCATATTCAAAAATCCAATAAATTCCTATCACTTGTCATGTCCATGCTTTTACAACTTCTGTATCTTTTCGAAAGATTTCCTGCCAGGAAAGAATGTGAAAAAACAAATGACAGATACTAATTCCCTCCTGATCCCACAAAAGCTTTCTGTAAATATTGCCACTGTGAAATATGAGCCCACGGGAATGATTTGAAGTCTTATAATGCTACGGCGAAACACATACGAAATATGCTGCATCTTTCTCTAATATGAGAAGCCTCTTTGAGGTTGGATGCAGTTCAAAAAATTTCAGACAATACCAAAAATTTCTGAGCTTAAATTAACGAGACACCTAGCTCGTCATTCAAGCATATCAACAACTGACCATCTAAGTGAATTAGTATGAGACTTGTCTGGTAAAGAGTTGGCAATACATTGAACAAAATGCACAGCTCTGAGTAAAGGCGTATTGAGTCCAATGATGCTTGCTGATTTGTTAGAGGATGTAGGTGAGCAATCATATTTGCTTATTATAGATGAGAGTACAAGATGTCTCTACAGAAGAGCAACTCTGCGTTCTCATCAGATATTATAGTGAAAAACATTCCAAAATTATATCTGTGGAAAGTAGAAATGCAGAGACATTATTCGCAGAACTTTCCGAGTTTTTGAAAGAAAAAAAATTTGACTTGAAAAGTGCATAAGACTTGCAACTGATGGGTGCAATACTACGAGCAGAGCAGTGAAGGCAGTTTTGATGAATTTTTGGGCTATAAACAAAAACCTAGTGCATATTAAATGCATTTGCCACTCAATCCCGCTGCGCAGCTCAAATGCATTGTAAGTGATGCCAAGACACATTGACTTTCATGAAACGTAAAAATAAAAATACTCAGAAACGTAAAAATGGTTTTTCAAAAGACACAAAATATAAAACTGTTCGAAAATGAACATAAGAGAAAGCCCGTTGAAACTGGTGTAATTTTCGGACACCAGGTGGTTATCTGTTGCCAAGTGCATGAATAGAACCCTCAAACAGTATGAGGAATTGAAAGAGCATTTTCACCAGGTGAAAAATTAAGTAAGCAACTACACATAGGAACTGTTGTACCAGATGTACGATGCTCCAGATACTTAACTTTATCTTCTGTTTCTGAAGCTGGTTTTATCGGAACTATAGAAAGTAAACCATCTTTTCAAACAAGATAAAGTGTGCCAAGTGAGGTTACTTGATGAGCTAATGAACTTGTATAAATTTCTTCTGGAGAAAGTGATGCAATCATGGAATGTCGATACTTGGTCTGATTTGTTTACATTTTATGTAGAAAATAATAATCACCTCCCCTTGGAGCTTTGAATTTAGGGATTGAATTTCACATAGAACTTTCTGATAAGCATTTGCAAAACACCTCTGGCCGCTGACATACAAAAAAGATGTCAAAGTTATTGGCTAGAATTGCTGAAAGAAATGAGAAAAAGGCTACAGATGAATGCGCAGCAATTGGAGTCAATCACTGTTTTGAGACCCTCAATTGTTCAACCTCAATTGACCCTCAAGTGCCAAAAGGCAGACAAAAAAACTGTTCTTTCTCTTCCAATTATGGAGAAGAGAAAATTGGTCAGATTGAACAGCAGTGGTGCAGATTAAATACACTATCATCGCCAAACACCAATGACTTGGAGATAGAGAAATTTTTGACTGATGTGTATAATCATGTTGATGCAGTTGGAGAGAGCTGTTTCGAATAAATCGGAAAATTAGTGCTATCTACGTTAGCACTGCCATTCAGCAATGCTGCTGTGGAAAGAACTTTCCCAACCATGAACTTCATCAGAAATAAATACAGAAATATGATGAAACAGAATTTGCCAGAGTTCATCCTCACCATCAGTGCATTCATGGGACAACACGGCATTTGCTGCAATAGGTTTGAACCTTCCGACTCAATGTTAGAAAAATTCACCTCAGATATATATTTCACTTCTGGTGATAACGATGGTTTAAAATCAGAAATAGATGAGGAAATATAACGCAGGATGGGATTTCATACCATAAGCAGTCAAACCCTGTTGTGGTGAACTTCAGAAGACCGAAAACTTTGGAACATTTTGTCGAAGGTTTGTTATAAGATGGGTAAGCTACAGCAGAGTTCAACTGCATGAATGTGTATCAGGGCTTTAACTAGGATTTTTGCCACCCTACAACTTTAAAATTTGACAATTTTATAACAGTGTTCTTTGTTCCCACCTAAAATTGCCGTCCAGGTCAGTTTTTACCCCCCTCCCCCTTTAGTTCTGGCCCTGATATGCGTAACCATGATTGATTACGCCATGCTAGGGGAGTACACAGGGTTGAACTTTGACACATGAACATAGGCACACCAGGTTTGAGAAGGGTGTGGGGGGAGGTTGAAGGAGTTTCAGAGAATTTCCAGTTACTGTATTGACCTAAAAAATGCATTTTAAATAAATAGAAATTGGTTAGGATAGTATAACAAAGTCTTTTTTTAAAATATTTCTATCATTTTACACAGATATTTGAAAATAGTTTTAATTTTTGATCATTTTCGTAAGGGGGGGGGGGCACGAGCTTCCCGTGTTACTCCCAGCACAAGCCTAAATTTTGGCCCATATGCAACGTCCCCCTCCAACTGTTGTACAAAATTTTTCATAGTGTCGCCCTAAGATTTCATTGCTGCGTATCAAATTGTAGAATATTTTTTAACCATGATTTCATGTTACTACCAATTTTTATGTCGCATACATTTTTTGATCTCATTTGCAATATGTTCCCCCGCTCTACTGTATGCAATGAAACTCCAATATAATGATAGCCTACTCTGTGGACCAAGAAAGAATATTGTAGCGAGGCTTTACTGTGTACGATCAATTCACACCATGCAATATTCAGTATCATATGGATCGTGTCCCTCCCCCCCCCCCACTTTCTCGTTTTTCCATGAAAATTGGTTTCATTTGGTTTACAATGAAGAATGACAGCATTTAATTTCATGAAAAAAAATTTAGTTTTAGAGTTCTCAACTTTTGTGACAGAATTTTTTTTTATCAGAGAGTGTCAGTAAAACGCACCTTTGAGGAATGTATGCAATATATTTATTTTCATTTTACTGCAATTATTATTTCATTGTAAATTCGCTTCATTTATTTTGAAATACTACTAAGCCACACATGCACCTTGTCCATATTCCTCAGCGGAACTTCTAATGAATTGGTACATGATGGAATGTGAGTGTACATGTTGTGAACCTAATATGAAGCTTGTTTCTGTGTAATGCTTGTTATAGTGCTGCCATCTATAACAAGCATTACACAAAAATGCTTGTTATAGATGGCAGCACTATTTTGGAATACTAGTTTCATCGCAAAAGAATTTTTTAACATAGAGTTCAATATTTGTATCATTATTTTTTGGTTAAACATATTTTGTTATTAGTGTTAGCATTTTAATCATTATACGTTATTAGTGGGCGTTTTAATCCTTTTTGCCATATTAATTACAATCGTGGTACATTTGCCAGAATAAAAATATGCAATTTCCAACATTTTATTTGTTTCGAATTGCAGAAACATCGGAATTCTGTAATTCTAAAAGTTCTAGATATAAGTTTTATGTAGATTTTGTTTTTGAACAAAGAACTTGATTGTACAATATCCAGGATCAAGAAAATTAGGAATGCTTGGAGAAACACATACATATGATTCGAGAAGATAACTAATTGTCTTAGAGTGAATATTTTTATAGTTTGGTATGAATTTCTTCTATTCATAATATGTAGAAATTGTGAGAAATGCATACAGTACATTAAAATTCAGATTAAGAGATAATGAATGTTCAAAATAAAAGAATGATTGAAACAAATTTTAAAATTCAAAATTTACATTTCTTTTACATTGAAAAATTGTCACAATTGTTAGTTTCTACGAATATAAAATTGATTTTCTTTTATGTGTGCTCGTGTTCTTAATACAAATCTATAATTTTGTATGTACATCAAACCAGACCAGATTTGAATGATAGGTTAGTTTCGCATATGCCCGAAATAACAAAAAAAAACAAAAAACAAACAAACATAAAACTGTCTAGCATTAATGGTTAATGGGCCTCAACAACAACTTTTAGAATATCTCTTTTGGTTACCGTGGTTCCCAAACAATGCGGTTTCAGGCATTTTTATCCCTTTACAATGGTTTGTAACTTCTTTAATGCTCCCCCATTTTTTTAAGGAAACACAGGCAGCACCAGATACTATCGCTAATTGTTTGAATTCATCTTTTCTCTGATATATTTTTGTGTAATTTTTATATCACTTTTAAATGAGCAAAAATTTAGTTACAAAATGTACATGGAACGGATGCCATCATGGCTCCCACACCCTGGAGTAGGGCTCCTATGCTGGGATCTTTGGCAGGTCCCTCCCCTCAGCAAGATTTTCCACATCACCTTTCATAGTGAATTTATAGCATGAAAAAACAAAGAAAATACTTGTATTGTGTACAATTATTAAAAACACGTATTAGAGAAGCCAAAAAAAAGTTATTTGAATACTCACAGCTTTCTTGACGCCAACGTCTTTCATTGAAGTGATGCCTTGCTTCTGAAGATACTCGTCAATTTTGTCGTCGTCCAAACCGTCAACAGTGCAAGCTCTCCATAATTTCTGGAACTCTATAGAACAAAGTAATTTATGCACAGTCATTTCATTTATTTTCACGATAACAAAAAAAAAAGACTAGAAAAAAAAGCAGCACATGATCAGCTATCACACTAGAACAAAATGACTCAAATTTTTATAGTCAAGTCTGATGTTAACTGAAACAGAAATATTTGACACACAATCACCTTCATCGATTTTATACTGTGTGGACTTATCATTGTAGAACAGGACCCTCTTTTTGTTAATTGGCTGCACAACCTCGATGATGCTATCACCCAATACCTAATGAGAAAGAAAAAAAATTATATCGCTGAAATATTTCACAGTGAACCATAATGTCCATGTGAATATTTTGAACCAAATGTATTAAATGCTTCATATATAAAACTACAATCAAACCCTCTTATAAGAGGGTTGAAAAACGTTGCATTATATCTGAACCGGCTCATAAAGTTATGCACAATTTTTAGTGACTTCTTTTGTGAACAAAGTGGCTGAGCACAGTCTACAAGAAAGGTTTCCTTAAGTTGATCACATGATATGGCAATGTCTCTGACAACTATGTCGAAAAATAACTAAAAAATCACTTTGGCACACAGACGTGAAGGACGTTGACACACCGAATTATGTCATCTAAAGATAGTGTGTGTTTCTCTTCAAATACAAACAAGGAGGGTCTGTGATGTTACTGGTGTGTGGTGGCACTGCAAGCTGTAAGACAAGCATCTTCAACCTGTTGCTCGATACTCATGTTCAATTTCGTGCTCGCGAGCACTTAACAAATGTTCCAATTTAACACCTGGTACAACTTTTATTCAAGCATGAAATCACATGCATTCGTTTGTCAAACTTGCCGTAAGGCTGCTCTTCTTTTGATGATGGGGTATAGGCAGTGCTCACTACAAGAAAAAGGTTGAAGACCTCTGCTATAGAAACTACAGTGTTTCCCCAAAAATAAGACCGTCTTATATTAATTTTTGCTTAGAAAATGCGCTAGGGTTTATATTAGGAGCACCCTGAAAAGCCACAACCACGCCAAGGCATATTTTTTGGTAGAATATCTTTGTTTTTGAAGACATTTTTGACGATAGTTACACAAAAATTGACAAAAAATGCAAACGTTGAACTTCATAAAATGTTTCTTTTGGGCATCATCGTTTAAAGTAAACAAGAAGCTCAGTTTACCTAAGTTTCAGAACCAACCCAGGCGATGTGTTCATTCGGTCTTCAGCGCCAAACTACACAAGTTGTTTACTTGTGACAACTGTATTCATTGGGTAGCCAAAATGCATCAGGTAGTACAAACTGCTCAATCACTTACATCTTTCAACACTGTCAAACATCATTAAATTTAAACCCAAGGCCAAAGCTATAAATTTTGGAGGGGGATAACTGATGTTCCGAGGAGGGGGGGGGGCAACATGACAGAACAATACGGTTAACCATGTTGTTCCACAAAAATCCACCATTTTCTAACATTTCAGGGTGGGAGTCCCCTAGCTGCCCACCCCGCTTGGTATGACATTGTTTCAACCTTTAAAGTAAACTCTCTCTCATCCCATTCTCCAACATTATTAACTCCTTCATGATCAGCGACGAGATAACTTGTCCTGTGTAAATGGAAGAAATACATTCGAGCTCTCTCTTCCTTCCTTCAGGGCTCTTCATTGATAACCCCAGTAAAAGAAAATTGTCTTTTTTCCCCTTCAACTCAGCATTACCTTTTTATCTTTTCTCCCTAGCTACGGTTCAACTATTATAAAAAGTATAGTATAACACAGTGTTTCTCAACCAACGTGCTGCTGCCTGGTATATATATCGGTCAAACAGTGAGTAGCGGTTATTTTTTTCCTTTTTCTCCAATTTATTTCCCATTAGTTGTATGATCGGGCCTTTCATTCTCAAAATGTAATAACTGGACCACAGGCTTCTAAAAGTTGAGAACCACTGGTGTAGCATACATAACAGAAGAGTAGCTGGAAGAGGGAGAAAGAATGAAAACTTCTCTCTTCTCATCTTCTTTCGTTCATTTCTTATGTAAACAATAACACCAGCTTATGAGATTTACCTCTGCTCGTCCAACTGCACGTCGTCCGTGTTTTTTGCGAAAATCCTGTACATAAAGGAGTTAAAACTACATTAGTGAGTATGCAACAATTCAAACGGAAACGCTCGACAAACTGAAACGATTTTTCTAAAATGAAAACATATTGCAGTCCTGACAAAAACAATGCAGATGTGCTGCTGTAGATCTGTAGATCTCTACAGGATTGCAACTGTATACCATAGGTGGAGAGGGGGCATCAGAGTTAATGACGGAGTAAACTGATCTAACGTATATGCATATACAGTGGAACTTTGGTTAACGAGTGATTTGGTTAGCGAGCAATTCACATAACAAGAAAAAATTTTGGGGAAAAAAAATTGATTCGATTAACGAGCTATGATTCGCATTACGAGCAAAAATTTTTCACTTATTTATTGTCACGTTTTCACAACTAAGCGGATTGTTTTTCACTTTCGTACTGTGGAATTGTAAGTAATATTCTCCCCTACAGTGTTCGGTCAGCATGCCTCACTGGAAAAATTGAGTGTGACTACCATACGAAACTAGATGTTGCATTGTAATCACGAGTATGTCTACTTGTTTTTTATATAAATTCTGCTTGGCCGCGAGTTGACCATGGACAAACTGATGGCCTTCTATTATTATTTATCTCTAATTATTATTGCATTGTATTATTGATTAAATGCCATTCTTATTAGTCATTTTTATGTGAATGAATAATTGTGGAACAAATTATCCATGTTTCCATTATTTTCCATGAGGGAACTTGATTCAAGTAATGAGCACATTCACAAAATGAATTATGCCAGTCTCCTCCAGCTTTTCATGTCTATCTCCTCCTATGCTGCATACATATTTAGCTGGGGTAAGGATACATTTTCATAGTTGCCAACTTTTGAGAATGAGAATCAGAAAGGTTTTCCCCACGGATTCAAATTTGGTACAAAAAATTATTATAAAAGGGATTTTTGCAAAAACAACACAGGGATTTTTCATTAACAGAAGCAAAATTGTAGAATTTTTCCACTTTTCAAAAACATGATAACTCACAAGCCATCATGGTTACTGCCAAGTAGCCAATCAGTGCATTAAATTGCCTGTCATCAACACTCTCAAATCAAATGCTGCCAACCAAAAAATCCCCATCGTGCGTAAAGTGTGACATATGGTCAAAGCACAGATACAAGTCATCTCACCAATTTTGGATGTCAAGAGACAGAATTGACATTGGCTGTTTGGCAAATTTTGTATTTTCCCTCTGAAAATAAAATATTTTTTGTGATTTGACACGATGGCAACAATTTACATGTCGCTTGCAATGTCAGTTTAGGGATAAAAAATAATTTATTTTTTTTAAATAATTTTTTCCCTCAAAAGTAGGGATTTTTTACAATCATGGTCAAAATTCAGGAGGGAGTAGGAGAGATGGAATCCAGGAGACAGCAGCTTGCATTTTAGATATGCAATCCCCCCCCCCCCCTCTTGTAATGTTAGACATGAAATCAAAAGAGGGGTGGATCGAAAGAGTGACCAGCTCTCCTCCAGATGTGGCTCTGGCTCTATATTTACCTTTCATAAATAAATTCTTTGAAAGATCATCTTGATTGTCACCATTGTAGATCAAATTATAATTCATAGTCAAGACTTACTTTCAGAGCCTTATCGATATTAGGCAAGCTCTCGTGAACATCGTCATACAGAATTCCACCTAAGCCTCTTTGATCATGTTTATCCAGGAGACGAAGCAATCCTTTCCTGTCTTTGATATTGTACATTGGCTTGAACAGGTATTTGTTGTCAGGCAAAACTTCTATTTTCGGATTATTTACCAAGGCCTAGAGAAAAAATTACAGTGTTGCAAGTTTCATTATCAATTGAGTAACTAAGCCAAATCAAGAAGAAAAAAACTTTAGGTGCTTATACCTTAACATTTAATTTTGCAACTGAATCTTTAACAGATTCTTACCACTTGAAAAGTAAAAAAAAAATCAATGAAATGATTCCAGGGGTGCTGGGTGCCTCATACTAATTCTCTCTAGTGTTCTGGAAGGTTATACAGTGAAATGCTTATATAACAATGCTCAAAGGAGTGGAATATAAAGTATAGTTATAAAGAAGTTACCGTTGCAAATGGATGTATATATCGACACTATAAAAAGAGCACCTGGATCAGAGAGTAATATCATCATATAGGTGATTATAGTTATACAGGATGTCGTTATATAGAATTTTCACTGCCATAATCAGTCATTCTCCCACATTTCGGGGAAGGTGGGTACACCCTTCCCTCGCTACAGTCTCAATCCAATGGCGTAACTAACAACTCTGCACAGCTGTAAGCCTAGATATTGGGTGACCAGATGGAGTGAAACATTTCTGAGTTAGATGTGATGAGTAAACTTCATAAAGCGTCTCGAAAGTGTTTCTCGCACGTTTACTGTCAAGCTGGCCAGTTCTCTGCATCACAAAAGGAATCTAGTTTCATCTAACTTGAACTGTCTCATCTGTAGGCACTTTGTACAAAAGTTTTGCCATGCAGTTACAATGGATTCACATTTAGCAAATTCTGACATTCAGTAAGCTTTTTTGTAGACCTGTAAATACTATTTTCTGTTTAAAAAACTGACTGCCACTTGTTAGTGCTATTGCTCAGACTTATAAATGCTGCCATATGGTAGATTCCTTAATTAAAAACTTCAAGTGATTCTTTACATAATGATATGAAACTTTTTTGCAATATTCATCACAGTTTCTTCAATATACCTCTTCCCCCCACCAAAGAAATTATGAAACAACCTGTATAAAGTTCTTCAATTATAACAAAGAATGAAGACGACAAGTGACTTCAAGTTTTTCAAGATAAAAAACTTCACAGTTATTAAAAAAACTAGATGAGGAAGTGAAAAGCACTAAATTGGTTTTAGAGAAATACTCATTCAACAGCAAAGGGAATTTTCACGTGCATAGACTTGCTCATGTTATCTAATAATTGAGTCTCAGAATGTTGAAGCATAATTGTCTACGAGTGACTACATATTTTCATTTGAAGTGTTTTTCATATCACACATTCACAGTTTTTCTTTTCTCAAAGTGTAAAATAATGTGCAATACAGTTTAATTTTGTGACACCTAAACCCTAAAAATTAGTGGTTCAATATTCATTTTAAAAACACCCATTTCCCTTGGTGAACCCTGTATAAGCCTACCGACAGTTTGATTGAGTGATGAATTTCAGGTCAAATACAAATTCTCATTCCACAAAAGTTTGGGGTTGATTTCACTTCTGTATGTGTTTGTCATAGCTTGTTACGATAGCTGACAAAAAACATGAAATTCTTATTCCTTCTCTAGGGAAGGAGGAAGCCCAATGCATGAACTAAGGAGATCCAAAATGTGGATGCCCCAGTTCTGTTTAATGAACATATGGCCCAGAACTGGTTTGAGCATTTCCAGGAAGGTGATACAAACCTCAAAGACAAATCAAGACCCAGTGGCCATACGTTGTGAATAGCAAAGCCCTGCTCAAAATTACTGAATAGCAGCCAAGTTCCAATACCCCTGCATTACAGGCAAAACCTGGTCCTTCCCTAAGCACCATGAACTGAAACCTCTGCCAATTTAGGTTTGTAAACAGGTGCTGTCGAGAATTTCCCCATAAACTGATGCCTTCTTAGCAGCAACGGGAAGTAGATCTTTGCAAACAGTTGCTCACCAACCCTCGAGATTTTTAATTATGGTGAAGAATTGTGATTGGGGATAAAAAATTGATCCATTTATGAAATCTAGAGAAGGAAAAACAGTGGCTATAACTCAGCAATGAGAGCATCTCTAAGCTGATCGTGTGGCAATATTTGCAATCTGTGCTAGGATTGGAAAATCTTGAAAAATATTTTAAAAAGCATGAGCTACAAATGATGCAAGAGAATAAACTGAAATATCAGAGAAAATTACCTCAGTCTGCAGCCAATTTTTCTGCCTACTTCCCAGATCAAGTTGATTGGTTTCGTCGAGGATTTCTTCAAGTGTCAGAGGATAAGTGTCCCCATGCTGATGGCGTTGCTACAGAAATGAAAAACAACATAAACAACTGTTTCAACATGAGCAAAACAGTTAATAATTAATTGATCAAGAAACAATGTCTGTGGCACAGATTGGTTTTTAATGCTAAATAAACATATAGGGGAGAAGTAGTACAAGTTCATTAAACCATTTGCCAACAGCACCCAAGGATGGATAGAAGTACATATTTATTTTATTTTATTCAGGACATGTTATTATACTGTATATATAGATTGAGATACATGGAAATCCTGGGATTTCTGATTCACCATCGCAGAGTGAAAACCACTGAAATTATAAATGTGGATGATGACGACAAATAAATATCATAATTATGAAATTTGGTCAATAGTTCCATTTCATGATGTAAAAAATTAACTAAAAAATGGATTTTTCAAAATTTCACCCCTAAAGGGGTCATAAGGGGGGATCTAAAAGTTATATATAGAACCACGCTGAGCCAAAACTGCTAAAGCTCTAAATATGAAATTTGGTCAGTATTTTTATTTTGGTAATGTTGAGACTCACAAAGAAGGGATTTTTAAAAATTCAACAGAGCAATCATCGCTGAGCCAAAATCGCCGAAGCTATAAATATGAAATTTAGTAGACAGTTTAAAGGTTATACAATCATAATCGAGTCGAAACCACTGAAGCTATAAATACGAAATTTGGTCAGTATTAGCCTATATTTTATAATTTATATACCCACTAATATTAAATTTCAACCCCAAATATTGTAACAGGAATTTTTAAATGAAAAATAATAGGTATAGAATAGCTTACTTTCATATGCTTGACAATCTTGGCCAAAACGCTGAAGTTGTGAGATGAACTGCCACTGTGCGTCTTATAGTTGAACTCTGAAATGTTATGTTTTATTAGTTAAAAAGTAGTATAATAAAAAATGAAAAAAATTGTCAATTCATGTAACTGATGTTGCAGAAAGAAAAAGGTTTACTGTACATGGAATATCATCAGGGGTCTATGCCCAGACCTTTTTTTTAAAGGTTTTTGTGAAAATAGTCATTAATTTTGTGAAAAGTAAGTAATTTTGCAGAAAGCGAAACAATCTAGTTAATTTATCACAACAGAAATGAAATGCCAAATTTATGATTTCGTTAATTTGTATTTTGAAAGGATCTGTTTAAAAGATTCTGAATTTTGTAAAGGGTTAATTTTTTTCATACCCGCATTTTTTGTGAAGGGTCCAGAAAATGGACCCAAATTTCGGGTGGGCAGACCCCCTGATTATATGATATGGAAAATGAATATCAGCGCTAAAAAGCTAACAAAAATGGTATAATCAATAATGCTCCAATTTTCAAATATAATTTGCCCATGGTTACTCAGAAAAAAATTTGAAAGCCATAATGATTACAGAATGATTTTATTATGCTAATTGCTGACTGGACAGTCCAGCAGGCATCTTATGTCCCAAGCAATGTTCCCTCTAAGCTGTGTGCATGTACTTGTAGGAATTCAGCCAAAAACCAGACCTCAAGAACCAGAACTAATTAAAATGTGTGATAAACCACACAAAATTTCCCATATGAATCACTGATTTATATTTTTTATACAGTCTACACTCTTTATAATGACCCCCCTCCCAGATCGTTCCTTAAAAAACAATGTTATATCATCAGGAAAAACATAGGCTACAAAAAAATTTGGGACTTATCCTATTGGTCATTATAATAGAATGGTTGCTGTAACATAAAGTTGCCATAATCAGCGTCGATTGTATAAACCTTTCTTCCCTACACCAATTTAAAACATACCTTGCTGAGTGTATGTAAAAATATAACGGAATAACTCACAAGAGTAAAAAACAAGAAAAATTTGTAATATGTTCACCATTCTGTGGCTTGGATCTTTGCGGTGGCCTGTGACTCTGCTGCTTGGCTTTCCTTTTCTGCTCTGATGGCGAGTCTTTTTTCTTGCTTTCTACCACAGGATTTAGAAATGCTCTCTTCTGAAATGCTTCACGTTCACGTCGAAGAGCTGGATCCATCGCTGAAACAAAATACAATAGATATGTATAGGCCTACTAGAAAATAAACATATTCCTCAAATCAAGTAAATAAATGTAAGTTTTTCAGAAAACAATCTATGTAAAAAAAACAATCTATATTAAATATTGATTCATATTTTTATCATATTGTTTCTGTTTTAGTGACCCCCCCCCCCCCTGTTTAGGAACAAGACCCTTTCTACACATCAATTTTTTTAACATAAATTTATATAGTCACAACGCACATTTTATAAATGAGCAGGGTTTAAGCTACAGAAACATTTTCCGCAAAATGCAAAAGAAAATCTTGGAATGTGAAAGAAGTAAAAGCTACTTTCGCAAAAATACATACAGGAGGTACGAAATGAGTAGACACATCCAACCATCAATCATTAATATTGTAGCACATTGCAAAAGCTTTTCCCCCATTTTTGATTTTTTGCTAAAGGAATGCTTTATCTAGCTTAAACCCTGTAAATGAGGTCGATCTCCTGGGCTTGAATGGTGAGTGAGCTTCTCTCTTGTGCGAGTTCTATGCAGGGCCATCTCAACATCACTGGGCTCCTGATGCTCTGGGGCCCCCATACATAGCAGGAAGTAACAGCTTAGTGTACATATTTAAACCCTTATATCGAAAACCATGCGTTGCTCACAAGCGCCATGGTGCTCCCTGAAGCACTCAGAGTGCTCAATGCTGACGTTCAATTTCGTGCTTGCGAGTACTTGGTCAACGTTCCAATCGAATACTTTGTACGTAGGATTGAAATCATCCTGATTTCATGCATTTGTATGTTAAACTTGTCCAAATCTTATGATTATTGTTAATACAAGCGTCCCTTACTTTAAAGGGGCAATTGGGTTCCATGAAATGATCACATGAGACGAATTTATGAAATGAATCGAATCTAACATGGGTAAAATGAGGATAAGGATTTTCTTGAGTAGGATAAGAAAAAAATAAATCCACCTTCCAGCAGCAAAATAATTTTTTTAATGAAATTAATGATCCAAATGTATAAATAAATGTCATTAATTTAAAGACTTATGAAATTTTAAATTTAATTAATACTTTTTACTTCTTTTTTCACTACCTCTGATTGATTCTAATGAATGCGGATTTTTAATTTTCTGAAGAGCCTGATATGATAGGCTGATAACTTTGATGAAGACAGTTGAATTTAGCTGACAAGCAGCATTATTTGTCTCTTTATGAAAAATTTGGAAATAAAGCTAGAGAATTCTGAATATCCATTGGAAATACGAAATTCTAAATTCATTAGGATCATTTTCTTTGATTACAAGTCTGATGGCATTGTCGATGTGTTACCAAAAAATGTCCATTAGTAAGATATGGTGAGATGAATTTGAGCATTTTTCCCCATATTTGTCACATCTGCATCAACAAATACAATGGATTTTGCCATTTTATTGGTTTTACATCTAATTTGCAAGCCTATTTTCAGGATTATAATCAAATTTTGTGGATCACAATTTCAATCATTACACTTCACTCACAGTTTGAAATATAGATGGCAACACTGAAAAACCAGACAACATTAGATATATATACACTTTATTACAAACTCTGCCATTAAGCTGGGCTGGAAGAGATCTTGTAAAAGGTAGGTAAGTTGAGTGGTAGAGCCCTGGCCTTCATTCATGTGGGTATCAATTTCTAAAATGAACTTCTCACAATCGTATTATAGCTAAACCGTGTAAAGTGATTGCTACCTGTGAGGGCTACCATATCGAAACAGAAATCAGAGAGAATTTATTTGATCAAATAGTTAAATAGAGTTTTTTAATTTTTTAGAAAAAGGTTTTGTGACACTTTAGTGTGCCACAGGTTGACCAACCCTGCTTTATATCATAGTGCAAACTATGGCCCCAATTTATGGGATGGATAGGTTGGACCATGAACTTTTAGTACACCGCCAATCTACAGCTTTTACAAGGGGACACCAGTATCAGTTGGTGAGGGACAATGCCAGGTTATGGTGCCGCAGGGAATTTTTCTCTAATAGGGTTGTTAATAAATGGAATAGCTTACCCCCGGAGGTAGTAAATTGTAACACAATTGACACGTTTAAAAAGAAATATGATAAACATGTTGGGGTAAATCGAGAAGCTTTATCCATACTTGGAATAAGACAACCATAAGTATTCTTTATGGGCATTGTATGATTTTTATCACGTGTATATATTGTTTATAATTATTATTAATTGCATTTTTAATTGGGTTGCTGTATTTTTGAAACATATGACATCCATATTTTTCTGAGCATCTTTTTCTCAGCCACCTCATTGGGCATTTTGCCTGTTGTGGCGTTGTATTTGTATAAAACCTTGTATTGTATTGTATAAAAGGGTGCTCGGCTTTTGATGATGGATACAGGCAGTGCTCGCAACTAGAAAACGGTTGAAGACCTCTGATGTAGACCCACTATGGACGTGGGGTTATGATGGCATTGGGTTTTATGGGCAGCTCTGCTGGATTCTGAAAATAGTCACACTTTTTACCAGTAAAATTTGAATTAAAAGCTTTATTTTCTAACATACAATTTTTTTAATGCTCTTTGTGCCCCACCCCAGCCAGCTGTCATGGTTTTCCTTTCTCCTGATTTTCATCCACGGGACTCCCGCAGATTATCCCAGGACTACAAGTGGGTTGTCAGAGGGGGATTTATAGTTTTACCACACACATAAATTTGAATACACAAATTTTGCCACCATTCAGATCTAATTTTCCTAACCATTTGTTCCTCAAATTTACTGCCTTGGGCTATAGTCTGCTAGTCCTCATTCTCTTTAAATACACTTGTCTATTAGTCACTCTTTTGGGCAATCACATGTTTAAACACTTCCTTAATTACTCTTTTGGTTATTCATTGATCTGGACCCAAGTCCGTCATTTCAACTTTTTTGAGGGGGGGGGGGGGGACAAAGAACATGTACTCAATGTATTGATAATTTTATATATATATATTTGTATATATATCATTTTTAGTTTATTTTCAAAAGCCGGAGGGGAAATGGCCCCCCTAACACACTCCCCCCCCCCCCAAATGACGGGCCTGTCTGGACCTTCGCTCTATAGGTCATTCTTTTGATCACCCACTGGCCTGATGTCATGATGCCACTCTAGTTTGCTGTTTCGGTAAAAAATATGCAAAGTGAACCAAAACAGTGTGCAAGCATTACATGTGCAACTCTTTTGGTCACTCTCATACCTGCTCCTTCCCCTAGTGGCCACTCACTGACCTGATATTTTTAATACTCCCTAGGTCACTGTTTTAGTCATCCACACACACACTGCGCCACTGTTCAACCGCAGACGTGGTCCCTTGATCTTTAAGTCACTTTTTTAGTCATTGATCTGGGCCCTCAAACTCTAGGTCTTTCTTTCGATCACTTTCATACGTACAAACTCTCTAGGTCACTCACTGACCTAGTCACCCTCATGTTTGCCCTTCCCCCCCCCCACTTCTAGTAATTTTCTTGACCACTCATTCCTCAAATTCTCCACCCCTCCGAACTTGCCGCCCTGGGGTTTTAGCTTACTAAGCTTCCACCCCGGGAAGCCAATGAGAAACACTGTTCTTGACTGATTATGAAACAAAGAATTTGAAGCCCTTTAACAGACTCATGGGTAATGGTTTCGGACCAAATTTTTTAGTTTTCTAGCTTTCAAAAGCTAGAGAAATCTCTTGAATATGAATATTTGTTAAAAGCAACGGAAACTGTACTTACTGCAAGAGAAATTCTAATTCGAACGGAAATAACAGTCAGTTTCCTTAAAAAAAAAATCTCCTTCAGGCTGTTAAACTGATGCAGATAAACAAACAAACAGCCCTGGCACTACTAGATCTGACGCATGAAATGCTCTACGGTCTACAGATAGTCACAACTACGTTATGCCGTTTTAAAAAATGAAATTATCCATATTTAATAATTAATAACGATGAAAAAATTACCAATTATCAAATTCTAAGAAACAAATTCTAGCGATGAGGAGGGAGGAAAAATTTTCTTTCTAGGTTCGGGGACTAACTCGATGTACGTACGGTACTCCGTAGATATCGGAGTCTGGATGATATTTTTAACAACAACAACTATTGTGGACTTGTTGATTCCGTAGTCATGACAACAAGCGCGCGAGATTCCATTTTTCACAAATAAAAAAGACAAAAAGACATTTCTTTTACGAAAGTTCGCTTGAAGTCTTTAAGTGTCATAATAGTGGCAAAATGTCAAAGCCAAAGGTCTTGGTTACTCGACCCGATGTCCCGAAGGAAGCGATCGAAATGCTCAAAGCAAAGTAACCAGCTATTTATTTTATTTTTTTTAATGGTTTCTTTTAGTAAAGTCACATTGCTTGTAATGTATTGGTTACAGAACCGAATTTTATACCGTGCTTCAGTTAAACTCCAGTAAATGCGTTAATAGATCGTTTGTAGGAGCAGTGTTTGTAAATATAGAAATGCCCCCCTCCCCCCAATATAGCAAATTTATATTGTGAAATAACAAAAAATGACAATTGTCCTTTGCCAGATCCCTGTCAGCCCTACCGAATGTTGTTGCATGAATGTTGTACCATGATTTTCAAGAATATATAAACTGGTGAGCAGGTTCTCAGTCGCTTAAGAGCACCTGCCCTCCAGGATATCACTTTATCCCTGGAGCCCCTGCAGTGCTAATGAGGCAGCCCTTTAACGAGGCTGAAAGCGGTCAAGATCACTAACATTAGTTCTCTTGAAATTTTAGACATTGATTTCTATATTCCGATCCGTTGTCAAGATGCTATAAGATTCAGCAAGACCTCGCTATATCATTGCTCACTTCTAAACCCCCTCTCTAGTATCATTAGTAAAATCAAGTTTATTCGTAACCCAGTCATCCCACTTATGGAGGCATTTTTATTCGGTCTCTAGGGACGGGTGTTGTACCACACAGACCTCTGTATAACAAGGTCTGTGTGTACATGTTTGAATCAAGATTTTGACCCGGTTTTCCCTCTCTCTCATGTATATTTCATATTCCCATCACTGCAAAATTTTATTAATGAACCAACAAGTTTTTCTTGATTTGTTATATCAATATATTCAATCATACCAACAAAGGTGTATACAGGAAGTAGTCAGTGGTTCCTATTAAATGGTAAAATCATATTGAGAATCATCATCATAGTAACTTATTATTTGGTTTATATTGAAAAAAAAAACACAAAAGTTTTTCCATTTGAGACAGAATTAGAGAAAAACTTTAAATATGTCAAATTTTTCTCCCTGATCCAACAGGATGGATCATTGCCCATGGCCCCCACAAGGGGTGGGCTGGCAAGGCTCTAACCCTGGGGCCCGGGATGATTTTCAATTTTTTTTTTTTTTTTCATGCTATAAATCCACCATAAAGGGGCCCCGTGAAAGTCTGGTCGGGGAGCACGCGAAAGATCCCAGCCTAGGGCCCTACTCGAGGATGTGGGGGCCATGGGTGTGCCCCACCATCAAGAGTGGGTCCCGTGCACGCCCTTGCTCACCGATGAATTAATCTGATTTTTATTATTGATTAAATTTCAATGTTTAAAATCTACTATCTGAGCTCAAAATTACTTTTCAGTAAAATTTTGTAAAAAAATCAAATGCTGACATTTTCAGTTAAACTTTCATAAGCAAGATTGCTGTAAAACTGTTGATTTTAGTTGAGTATGGGTCTAAGGTTCTGACCTCTTGGTGACGCTAAATTTTTTTTTTTGCTCACCGTCGAACATCTTCGAAACCATGGAAATTTAACATGGCCACCAAAAAAAAAAAAATTTCACAACATTCAAATACCTACAAAATGAACACAATAACCCAAAATACGAAAAAAAAGTAACACTAGAAATCAATCAACACCCCAACCAAATTCTTGTGTTGTGTGTGATCAGGGTTTAAAACTGTTTTAGTGGCACACATTTTTCGTAAGAAACTAGGCTTTCTTCCATTGGACTCACTTGTGTTAAAGCTGAAACATATTTTCATCAGACTGGAGACTGTTTACCCATGAAAAAAAATGGAATAATTAAGAAGCCAAGGATGCATATTAAGTAATGGGCACAATGATGAGAGGGCTAAGACGTTGATGACAAAGAAGAAGCAAAAATGGTGATAAAAATATAAGTAGGCCATAGGCCTACTTATATTTTTAGTCATATATGACTTATATTATTATAGTCAAGCACATTGGCTTGAGAAATGTTCCAGTCATCAATGAAAAATTTTAAGTTAAAGCTCCAAGGTAAACTATTGGTGATGGGGGGGGGGGACACATGCCAGTTTGACTGAGACCTCACTTATAAAATCATAGCCACATTTCCTTTAGGAAAATAGATGTTGAATTGTTTTGCTCTGAGCATATACATTGAAATAGGACCTTAAGACAGTGATGGTGAATATAAGGAATTATTAAAAACCTAGTTATTCATACCACTATTTTCGAAGGATCAATCCGCTTGATGGTGGGAATTGTGTGATTTTGTACGGGGCAATTTCTTTTCTGATGCAAGATCAACATCTATCATGGAAATGAAATTTTAGCTTCCCTCTAGAATGTTTAATACTAATTTTAAAAAATGGATATAATTTACAATTCGCCTAAAGTCAATTAAATGACATTATAAGTTATTTTATTTCCATTTGATATGTTGATTGTAGTGAACGGAAGTTTCAACCTTTGAATGAAAGTTAGCCTATCATTGTTTGAAAACTGAATCATATATCTGCAATATCGTTGCAGACAGTTCTGCAATTAGATGTTTGGTCTGCTGGGGCAACCACACATCTTGGTATCCCCTTGTAATGCTGAAGGAGAGGTCAAAGGGTGAAATTTGTATCCCTCTCATCTGGCATACCAGACCTGCCTAGTTGCTGCCCCGTTTCAGACAAAATAAAAAATTCAACTTTCTAGTTTATGTTATACAAGATTGAAAAGATTGCACTCTTTGTATTCTTTGTGAAGATGTCAGTTGTATATTTTTAAATTGATTTTCACTAAGCTTTAGTTATCAAGAATGATCTATTGTTTTCGATAAACTGTATCAATTGATGTGATCTCAGATGCGAGGTGGAGATAAGTGACCAAGAGAAACCGATACCAAAAGAAGACCTGTTGAAAAAGATTGTCGGGATTGATGGTCTGCTGTGCATGCTTACAGATCCCATTGGTAAAGAAGTCATCGAAGCGGCAGGTAAAGTTACATTTTTGTAAACATGAAAGTTATAGGTAAATTACAGGGTCACTATGAGTTAGAAATCTATCTTGAACAGAATCAAAATATATTCTGTTCAATGATTAGTGCTTTAATATGCATTTTTATAAAATGAAATCTCTCAAGAATATTATTTGTCTCATACAAGTTTCACTGTATTTTACTTGTACAGGATGAATTTTATCACATGCAATTGTAAATATTAATAATTGTCACAATGCTGAGGTATCATATATGCTGGTATAGCAGGCAATCTTAGACTTATCATATCCAAAGAGCAGAATTGAGGTTACTCTAGTTACAAAATCAATAGACTTCTCTTTCGAAGTATTAGCAAATATGCTCAGACTATCTTAATGTCTATTTGATCGAAATCAATTATACTTTTGTACATCATATTACAGAAGAAACAAAATTACTTTTTGACCGGTGATAACTAGATTTCAAAAATAAAAAAGTTAAAATTTTATTCATTTAGTTTTAGATGGTAATATGATCTGCCATGACATGACTATAGGGTATTTTATTTATCAAAATCCTCTTATTTTTTTTTGTGTCATAAGAAATGGTATATATTGTCCATCTGATCACCCAAAATCACAGTTGCGTTATATTCATTTTTGTCACCCATCCATCTTTTTTCCCTCAAAGCTGTCAGTAATACCATCAAATGCACATAGGTGGAGATAGACTTGAATGGCGGAGGGCATGATGATGAAGATTTCAGTGACTCTGTCATTGACGCTGGGCCCTTCCCCCCATATCTCCAACCATGCAAATGTATGTCTGATCAAGACCTCAAAGGGCAAAATTTGCATGGTTACTATCTTTCCTAAATGTGAATAAACTAGGATCAGTACAAAAATTTTATAGTTTGTTACATATTGTGAATGTCTGTCTCAGGGGTTATGCAGGAAAGGTCTCCCCAAGACAATCGAAAATTAAAAATATATTTTCAAATATCTTCATAAAATAGTTAGAATATCGAAAAAATCTTTACTTGCTTGTCTTAATCAATATCTGTTAATTTAAAAGGCTTTTTGTAGGTCAGTAACTGAAAATTCTTAATTTGATGTGTCTTTTTTCATAAACCTCGCATTGTCCGCCTAAAAGTCGATACTGCATAGGTTCCTTGTCTGTCTCGTGATAAATATGGTGTTTTTGTTATTTATTTATTTGCCAGATCCGTTTGGTATCTTTTATTTTGTATGAGATTTTTAAATTCACAAAGCAGTCCATTGACGGCTGCAACTAGATAGGAAAGCTTTACTTGCTCAACTGGGACGAGAAGGCAATTTTAGCATCCACCTTTCCAATAATAATGATCAAATTAAGGGAAAGTGTGGATTCAGCATTTCTCTGGTCCTGTGCCTCTTGACCCATATAAACTTATCTGTGGCCCTGAATCTGATTACATATAGATGCTAATGCTTCTGATTCATCTAGAACCTTCTAATATTTTTTAGCCTTATTGAAATCTTTGATCAAAACCAGATTATTCCATTTTTTTTTCATATATTTCTGAAAAAGCCCTGAAAATTATGAGATTGAGGGATTTCTAATTTTTGTGAAGCACAATCTTTGCAGGGCTGTCTTAAGAGCATCATGCCCCCGGGCAAATAAGTTTTACTGAGACCCCTACCTGACTATAAATGATTGCTTACCAATTTACATGCTTAATATCAAAAACCTCAATATCTCATTATCACACGGCCCTCTTCTGCACTTGAGGCCCCCAGGGCCTGCATTAAGATGGCACTGGGTCCTTACATTCCTAGGCTGACCATATTTCCACGAGAAAGAATATAGAAATTTCGGATTCCAAATATGGCAAATTACCAATTGCCAAATACTATGGCAAAAGTGAGCAGAGTTGACAACTGTTACTAAAATATATGAAAAATTCATGAAAGGCAAAAATTCATTGAAATGAATTTCACAAAGAAAAAGTGTGGAAACATGATAAATATTACTATTTATAGTCATAATTCTAATATAATTTTATAATTTCGGGGAATGTCTCAGAAAAATAGGTCACATGGTCACCCTGTGCAATCTCCCCTCCCCCCCCCCCAAAAAAAATCTCCAATTTCCCCCTTTGTTTGCATGCATTTCTTTGCCAATAAAGTATGTCGTCACGCGACATTTTCTGTCTGGGAATTGGTGCCCATTCAATTATGTGTACATAGTTTTAACTTATCAATTTAGATATTGTTATTACTAGGGCTCGGATTTCTATATCTTTGCATATTCTTCTGCTTTTTCCATGATAGAGCATATTTTCACAACTTCAAGGCATATTTCATAATTTTCGATTAGAAATTTTTTTCTCGCTATTCCAATCCCGCTTCAGACTGGGTGTTTTTTCAGTTCCTGTCTCTGGCAAGAGCTCTTAGAGCTAGAATTTTTATTGCACTAAAAATGAAACATCATTGCTAATTGGTAAACAATACTTTTTTTATATGGTATCTTTACTGGGTATCTTTCGGTTTGACGGTAAACAATACTGAAATTCAGGTATTTCGACCAATCAGCAATACTATCCCTTCAACAACACTAGTGTGTGGCTGCAAATAGAGTAATCATCTGATGTTGGTAACATAATAGTATCTTGTGGGAAAAATTGGTAAATCGGGGGGGGGGGGATTTTTTTAGCATTTGTGGGAAATTTTGAGGGTTTTCATCGAATAAAAAGAATTATTTTAATGTTTTTTTTTTAATTTAGTGCAACGATTTTCTAAAGCTTAATACAGCACTTAGCCAGGTATATTTACCTATTGATGACAGCACATTAATTCTGTATTTGCGTGGGAAAAACGTACTCAAAAGGGAAATTTCCACTCGATGAGATTGTCTGCTCATATAAATAAGTAATGGTTCAAAATAATTTATACTGCATCAACACTTCTCATTATCGTATACTAATGTTATTTGAGACAAGAAAGGAAATTTTTTAAGGACATATTTTTCATTTTATAGGGCATATTTAGTTTTTAAGAGCATAAATGCATTTTTTTATAGAGCATTTTTTAGAAGTTTTTAGAGCATAAAAATCCTAGCCCGAATTATTACTATACTGAATTTTATTTTTACTCTTCTTCTTTTTTTTTTTTTGAGATATGCAAGTATTATAACTTTATATATCTGACAGGAGATAAACTGAAGGTTATTGCTACCATGTCAGTTGGATATGAGCACATTGATCTGAACACCTGCAAGCTAAAGTAAGAACTTGAATAATTGCCATTAGTATAAAGAAACTGCTCTTTTTTTCTTCTTATTTCAAATCCATGCTTGTAAAACTCACATAATCAGAATAGGCCTAGATAATAGCACTGTAGTTAATTCAATGGATGCATGCACCCTGTGGAAAAAAAAACCATTTTGATGGTTGCAAACTGGAGAATGCCCATGATAAAAGATACAGATTCCACTTAATTATAGTGATTACTCGAAGACATTCACTAATTCAAATTGAAATTTACTGTCGATGCAGCGGAAAATCACTGCAGTAGCATCTTTCCTCTGATTCTGTCAGTGGCATATTTACGGGGGGGGGGGGTCTTGGCAGGCTATAGCCTAGGAGGGCAGCAAATTTGAGGAATAAGTGACCAAGAAAGTTAGTAGAATGGGAGAAGGGCAGAAAAATTTAATAACCCTCAATAAATCCACGTCTGTCCAAATAGCTAGGTCAGTGAGTGACTAAAAATAGAGCGTGTGAAAGCATGTGTGGCCAAAAAAAGTATGCAAGTATATGTGACCAAAACAACACAGGTGTATTTGCAGGAGTGGAGGGTGGAGCCAAGCGAATGACAAATTCAAGGGAAGAGTAGTCAAGAAAATTAGAGCAGAATGGGAGAAGGGCAGCAAAATTTGTGTAGCCCATAGGCAGCAAAACCATAAATGTACCTCTGCAATACAAGCGGCTCAATAACAAAAGCCTGCCTTTCCTTTTAAGAAATAAACATGGGTAATTTCATCATTTGATCATTTTTGTTGCACGTCATTTTCTGCACACGAGGGCTAATTAGACCGGGACCTACAATTTATTGCCGATTCCAAATGGCAGGCTTGTTTTTTATACTCATCTAGAGATCAGTGTGCTAACCCCTCGATGGGAGACTCCCTGCGGTAGCAGTTTTTTGTTGTACCCCTGTGTCAGGAAAGTTTTTCTGACAAGGACGAACAGGGTATTGAGCTCGCGACACCTCTAAACATAAACATGGGTAACAAATCTAGAATATCTGATATGAATTTATCTCAATTTTGTGTACAGATTTTCATTCCTTCAATGGGAAAAATTCTAATATCATTTAGCAAAATGTAGTCAAACCCCGATATAACAAACTTAGATTTAACTATTTTTTTCAGAAGTCCCTGCATGTAGGTCTATATTTGTATTAACTCAACCCTGATATAATGATTGTCCTTGATTTATATGATTCATTAAATAAGGGGTTTCGGCTGTTTATGTACAAGTTGTAAGTTTTGATTAAAATTTTTTAAATTAACTGATGATGCTTTTCAGTTGAGTTAATCTTGGGATAAAAAATTATATTTTTTAGATATGCTGCTGAATCATTACATTTTTTTCTTTTACCCAAGGAAGATACAAGTTAGCAACACTCCTGCAGTATCGACGGATTCTGTTGCTGAATTGACTGTCCTGCTCATGCTGGCTGCTGGAAGGAACTTCATGGAGTCTGCCCATTGCATTAAAGAGTATGTAAAATTTATACACCTACGATTGAGGATGTTTATTTCATTATGTTGGCTGGGTAGAGATTGATTCGCTCACCTGTTTTATTATTATTGTTTTGTTCAATCAAATTCTTTTTCAAATTTTCCAACTTATTCAGCACATTTTTATTTAGTGTATAAGTATGTGCGCACATGAAAAAATTCATTGATCTCATTCAGGGTATGAATGTTTTTTTTAACTACTAATTTTTTTGGACAGACCCAACCGAGATCTCTTGGATTAACTGTTTTTTTTTTACTCTTGATCTTATTATCAGCGTTACTTTCATCCTAGTTTACTCTACCGTATTTTAAAACTTCTTTTGGTGTTTTCAGTGGAAAATGGGTTTATTCCTGGGGTCCAGTGTGGCTGTGTGGCCAAGGACTCAATGAATCTGTGATTGGCATATATGGGGCAGGACGTATTGGTAACATATTTTATTCTTTTGTGTGCATTGTGAATGTTGCAAAAACTAATGTGTTTTGCATGGATATAAAAAGATTTCCATAGTAACTTGATTGCTGTAGTTGCCACCAGATTTAATTAATGATATTGTTCATGAATTTGTGTTGATTTTTAAACTTAAATATAGCCAATGATTCTGGAAAGCCTTCACTTCACCTGGAAGCTTTCTGATTTTCCAGCCTTATTAAAATCTTCCAAATCAGAAACAAGATTCTTTTGATTTTTCATATCTTTATAGAAAAATCTCTGAAAATTCTTAAATTGTGCTTTGCTGGAATAAGAAATCCCTGAAGAAAATACTCTTTCAGTCCGTACAATTCCAGGCTGGTCAAGTTTCCTCAGGGAAAATATGGGAAATAAGCATAATTAAGTGCAGAAAATCATCAATTGTAGCCACATATGATGCCAAAAATAAGTGAAGTTGCCAATTATTGCTTCAAAAAAAATTGGAATGGTGAAAAATATGGAATGTTCTGTGAAAATGGATCACATAGTGACCCAATGCACTCCCCAAAAAATCTCTAGTTTTCCCTTCAATTTGTATGTTTTCTTCGGTGCACAATATTTTATCTCACGTGATGAACTAGATTCTTCAAATCTGGGAAATAGCATGTACGTGTTGATAATATTTCTATCTCAGTCCATAATACAAACTCTGCTATGATGCCATTCAAGGGATTTCTAAATCATGCCATTATAAACGGCTGTGTCTTTAAAATAGAGGATGAGGATTTTAAAATACTGGTACTAAATTTGTTATCAGATGTTATCAATGTTAATTCAGCCTAAAATTAATCAAGGCTTCACAAATCAAAGCCAAATTTCTTGGGGGCCAAGCATTTATTTTTCAAGACAATAGGGTCTTTTTTTTTCAACATTTCCCAAGATTTAATGATCCTCATTTCTGTTTTAGTAAATACATAATAAAGCATAAGGTCTGAAAATTCTGTATTGTCTTCGAACCCCAATTTAAAAATCACATATAACAAATTTTAGGCGTCAATTATGATTTCTTAGTCATCATGACAACCTGGCACTTGCCAAGTGCTGATATAAATAATTCAGAAATAATTCAAAAGCTTATACCTGTAGTTTACAGAGATGTAGGCTACAATTTTGAAAATTCAATTCCATAACTGAAATGGTAAGTGTAGTTTTAACCACAAGCCTCCAAGTCAGCTCTGATGTATGAATCCAGAAATCCCTTCAAAAAACTCACAGATTAAACAGAGTTTAAGATCTGGATTTCTGGAAAGATATTTGTAGCTTGCTAAAAAAACAAAATATTCGAAATATGGAAATGAGAACTCAGAAATCAATCTCTCTCAATATACAATTATAAGAAACTGATGCAATGATTGGAAATCATGTAACAAATTCCTGTTTTCATTATTATAGTTATTGATAGGGAAAGCTGTGGGACTTTTATTAATCTGTACACCTCGAATTATAATGATTTCTTTCAAAATGCAGCAGAAACAAAGGTGCTGAAAAAAGTGTTATGTTCAAGGTCGTTGCATTTTGTTGATTCTCTGTGAAAGTCAACCAGTACCAGTGCTTATTAACATTATATCCAGATGTAACAATGGAGGATGTTATAATCTTGTAACATATTTCCGTCTTAACTATCAACTGTCTTGATGATTTTCAGAGTGCTCACAGAATATAGAAATTATATAGATAATATATAAAATAATTACATAATTTTTGTTTTTCTGTAGGTCAGGCAATTATACAAAGGGTGTTGCCTTTCGGGCCAAAGAAGATCTTGTACAATGACGTTTTCCATCCTATCAAGCCAGGTATGTAATATAGTAATGAAATAGTGTAAATGGGTTCTTGAATTCGATGAATCATCTGATGGTCCTTATCAATTTAGTCATTATGTACAAACTGTTAAAAAGGAGTGGGACTACATTTAAATTTGAGAAGTTTATTGAGAAATGTTTTTAGCATTCTTCATCTCTCTCACCACCATTCCCTCTCCCCTATTGTTTTTTAGCTGAGGATTTGGGTGCAGTCTATGTTGAGTTTGACCAATTGGTGAAAGAATCTGACTTCGTTGTGTGTATGAGTAACTTGACGGATGAGAACAAGGGGAAATTCTGCAAGGCTGTGTTTGAGAAGATGAAGAAAAATGCTGTTTTTGTGAATACCAGCAGGTAAGAAGTTTAATACACAAGATTACAAGTGATCCCAAATGACTCAAATACTTATAGATATGTAATTATATGTCTCTATAATTGATGATTCATTTCAGTGATTGAATTCATTTTTAGAAGAGAATTGAGTCTATCACCCTAAGATAGATTATTGTATCTATTTATTTTTACTGTATTTACAGTTTGTTGTGTCCAGTTTAATATGCATGTATTCATACCCCCATTCTTTTGTTTATTTGGTTGCAACAGCAGCAGCCCTGAGTAAAGTGATGTCCTGGGGCTTCCTAACCAGGTGCACCCATTCATTACGACATCCCTAGTTACAAATTAATCTTCATTTATCCCCTATTGTGATATTACTTGCTGAACCGCTACATCACGCATCTTCATTTGAAAAAAAGTGGGGGAAACCCATTGCCATATGAATATATACACTGAGTGGCCACACTTTATTATGACAACCTGACAATTTTAAGCAAATGGGCTATGATGTCATGCTCTTGCCCCAAGTAAGCTTAGCTAGTATACAAAAGGAAAGCTTAGTTCCTGAGACAGTAGTACAGGTGAATTGTTTGTGAAGATACAGGGGAAAAAATTGATTTCACAGGCTTTAAAAATGGGATGATTGAGATCTGAGCCATGGAGCATGTATCAGAAAAACCACTGCACTTGTGAAACATTCAAATGCAGCTGTATTTATTAAAGTGTTTAAAAATTTGACTGCCATGCAAAAAACTGTCTCAATGTACAACTTCTGGTCATCACCGACTGGTGAATGCTTGGGTGGAACGGAGAGTATTTAGACTTATGAAAGACAACAGATGGTAACAGTGCAGCAGATCTTGATCAAGGATTGTCTCGAAGGATCTTTGAACAACACACTGCAGTACAATGGCATTTCTTATTCCAGCAAAATCAAGGGCCTTGAAAAAAATCTCAAATTCACTCAGGAATGCAAGATTGAACAGTGGATAGTTGGAAACAAATTATGTGGTTCAATAAATCATATCTTCAGTTACACCATGCAGATGGGCGAGTGAAAACTTGGGGGGGGGAACAGCACAAAAGCATAGAAACCATGTGTATTACGACAACCCTTCAAGCTAGTGGAAGCAATGTGATGGCTTTGGGCCTTTTTAACTCATGTTCACAAATGTCTGAATAAGACATATCTAAACATTGTTGCTGGTATATCCTGTTATTTTGATGCTTTATCCCAACAGCTACTTTCAACAAAATGCATCCTACCATAGTGCTGGTATTACATAGGATCAATTTGAGGAACATGAAGGAGAGTTCACTCTGATCAGGTGGCCCCCCACAATCCCCCCAGATTTCAGTCCCATTGAACATTTGTGGGATGAGGTTGAAAGAGCCAACAGACATCCAGATCTACAACCATCCAATCTCACTGTCTGGAAGTGCTATTCAATAACCATGGTTCAGATATCATGGTCCATATCAGATTTCATGAATGATTTATCAACCATGCCAAGAAGAGTCAATGCTGTACTGAAGGTGTGAAACGCTATAAAAGATGGGTCTTAAAGTCATAGGTGGTCATAATAAAATAGCCACTCAGTGAATAAATTTTTTTAAACAGTGTATCCTTAGTTTACCAAGAGAAGTAGCTCAAATGCATTTCTTCTAAATTAGATTTTGAGAAACGTATCTGCATAAGGGGGAATAAGTTGGGAAAAACACTTCAGTAGTCTCTAATAAGACCCAATTATAACGTGGAATAGAGAGAAACCTTGAGTTTATATGATACGCGCTCCTCAATTACTTTGCCAGTGTTTAATATGACTTGTTTTCTTATGGTTTGGCATTTTAATATTGACGTTTTTTCTTCTCTCCTTACAATGATGTTTGTTGATCAAGTGACTGTACAGTACTGCATTTATTTGTTCACAGGGGTGGAGTTGTCAATCAGAAAGACCTCCATGATGCTTTGAAAGGGAAAACGATCAGGGCAGCTGCCCTTGACGTTACTGTGCCAGAACCACTTCCGAAAGATGATCCGTTGGTCTCTCTGCCTAATATAAGTATGTTTATGACCTTTCTCAATTATTATTTGATAAAATATATTTATTGTTATGCCACCACGGCTCGTCAAACTTCTGTTACCAGATTGTCCCATCTCCTGGGTTCTTTGCTGGGGACTTGAAGATGGATAAAAACTTGAAGGTACGAGGATTTGAAACAAACACCTTTATTTACATCAACTAGAAGTCCTGCTAAAACTAGAAGCCTTCCAAAAGTACATCTCACTTTTAATTCTACTGTTTGAGTCCATAGAACCTCGCTGTTCTATTTTAACAATCGCATGCCACATATACCTTGCATGTGTTCACAAGCCTTTTCAAATTTATTTACCCTTCTCTCATAGCACTGCCCCCGCACCCTTGACAGATGCTTATCCCAGGCAGTGTAGTCCTCAAATCAGTGAGTCCTCCATAATCTTTGTGATAATGAGTAAGTCTGATGACATGGACCACATTGAACTATGGTGTCTTTTGAATCCACATCACAATGTTGTTCAGTTTCTTCTTGACATAACATCCTTGCCATGAATTTTGTAGTTTCGGACATCCTCCTTTCCAGCGTTTCGTATTCCAAAGCCAGACAGGGTCTCCCTCCTTGAAGTCGTGGCCTTTGCATTGTAGCAAACTCCCATCTTCTCGGAGCTGAGGTTGATCCCATCCCTGGAAAAGTGATGCACATCCTCGATATATTCTTCCATACGAAGAGGAGCATCTGGCGGTCACCCAAACAGCAGGTCAATTGACAGCCGAAAATCCCATACCATGACCAATCTGTAACAGTGAGAATCTGGTGCTCATTGACAGCACTCCTATAGGCCAACAAGAGCAGCAGTAACTCTGATTCCCAATCTTGTTGATACTTTGACATGAACAGGGAGAGGTGATTGGGGATGGTTCTGTTGAATCTCTCACGTCTTTTCAATTGCCAGAAGTTTGAACATCCTGAGAAATACTGCTGATGTAAACTTTCTTCCCTGATCGGAATAGATCAGCATGGGGACTTCAAATTGTGACACTCAATTCTGCACTAACACTTGCCCCATTGTTTGAAAATGGGAAATGCTTCCGGCTGCTTGATGAAATAGTCCATCACCACAAGTGTGACTTGCTACCATCATGGTTTTCAGGTAATGGGCCAACAAAAAATTTGGTGGCCAAAGTTAATGAAAATACGGCAATGCCCCGGAAAACAAGTTGTATGGTCACTATACAATCCCCCGAAAAATCCATGTTTCCCCCTCTTATTTGCATGACATGTTTTCTTCACATGACAAACTGCAGGTTTTTCCAAGTCTGGGAATTGGCACCTATGGTATCTCTATTCACGAGGACTCTGGTTCAAACTCTGCGAGCAGCACAGTGGTGATTGGCTGCAATTTGTTTTCTGTGGTTCCCCCACTTCAACGCATGAATGCGAGCTGATCTCCCTGTTGAAAAGTCTCGCCACAGAAAGTAAAAGACCTACAACGGGTACAAATACTCAATCATTACACTTCACTCATAGTTTGAAAAGTAGATGTCAGCATAAAAAAATTCACGCATAACACTAAATATGGACTTTAGGTACACCCAGTGCCATAACTAGGCAGATAGAACAGGTGCACCCGCACAGGGCCTACTTGGAAGGGTGGCCTAAATGTAAATTTTTGCACAGGAATGGCTAGTTACGGTACTGGATACACTAGTAATATTGATGTGTTGCCATGGACTGCTCTGAAGTGATTTTTTCCCTAGACTATTATGGACAGCTAGTTGACAGAAGTTTGAAAACCACTGCCTAAAGTTCTTCAGAATTTTTCTGCAGTCTATGACCACAACCTACATAATTTTTGTTTTACTTTTTTTCACTCGCGACTCCCTTGTTCAATTCCTGTTTCATCTGCGGCACCCCAGAAATTATGATAGATATTTTCCCATATGAAATAATACTTTTAAAGCATAAACAGAGGCACAAATTAATATCCCCAGCTTGCTGTAATGTCCCTGATAAAGGTTGGCAGTGTCTCCTTTGTTAGGGTTGGCAAGTGTGCGTCATAGCTTAGGAGTTACAATGCACACTTTGAAAAACACTGCCCTTAATTAATAAATTAAATTTCGAGAATGCTGTTTTATTACCACGCTGCAATAAGTAACATCAAATGTAATCATTCGTAAATGAAAAAAAAATTAATTTACCCCCATTTCACATGTAACATTTTTCCACATACAACTGTAAAAACACATTAAAAATGTTTTAAATCAAATCTTCCATTGTAAAATAATGCTATAAAAATATTTTCCAGAATTCATGACTCGTGAGATAATCCATAACTTGGTAGTAATGATATATTTGAAGGTTTTTATTCCCAAAAAATGTTGCACGATTGAAAGATTTTCAATCAGGGAAAAATTAACCATTAATGGTGTATTTTCTTCTCAACATTTCTCCAAATGCTAGTGGTTGGTATCATTGGGAGGTGTCTATGTTACATTATTGGATGCACTGATGCTAGCCTCTAGCATTTGGGAAACATTGAGAAGAAAAATTATATTATACAGACAATGACACTTTATTCCAAGAAACTCAATCAGTGATGGCTGTGAAAACCTCATCCATTGGTGTTGCGCTATCTTTAAAATTTCATGTAACACAGCGTTCAACTACAGGACATACAATGAGCCTTGGTTTTCAATTGATAAATCTAGAATAATTTCTAGTTAAAAAAAAAGTAAGTCACAGGGAGGTCCTGAGCAGTACCACAACTAGGAGAGGTCTGCTGTCCTGGGCACTAGAGTTGCTTTTCATTCATTCAAAATTATGAGGAGGGGAGCATCAAAATGTATATGTCCGTGGGAGCAGTTAGATTTTGTTCCTAGTTGCAATCCTGCCTGCAAGCAGAGCTATGGACTGCAACATTCTCAGACAAGTCTGATACGATTAATTCAAATGTTTATGCAAAGTTTATGGAGCAGGGTCCTGGGTCATGCTTGGGCAGCCCATGCATTAAGAGGGGCCCTCGGAAAAAGTTATTTTCTTCATTGAATGTAAAACAGGGCCACAATTATATACTTTGTCAGCCCCGCCAAGCATGCATTTTGGCGCTCCTATGTAATGTAGAAGGGACGTTAAGTTCATGGGCGAATTTGACACACCCTCTAGTTCAGCATCCGGGACACCAGACCCACTTGCTTCTCTCCCCCCCCCTCCAGTTGTGACCCTGGATGTAAAACAGAATATAAATGAAAAATGTTTGTGAAAAAATCACAATTACATAATGGTTGATGAAACAAATACATAATCAAAAATCAGTTGTAAATAAAATATTGAATCTTAATAATCAAACATCCCTCACGAACGGATGGCGAAGTGCTTTATAAGCAGTGATCCGCTCGCACGGGTCATAAGTAAGCATGAGCTTCACAATATCTATACCATCAGTGTCCAACATGGATAGCTTAGTACACATATCCCGAGCTTCCCACTTGGGGAAATCTTTCTTGTAATGCTTGAGCGACGAAACCCCCGGCCAGATAGTCTCGTCCGGTGTACCTAGGGTACGGAACACCCGATACAACTGGTCAATCTCAGAATCCCCGGAGAAAAGAGCCCTGTGAGTCAACATCTCGGCAAATATGCACCCCAGGCTCCAGATGTCCACGGCGGTGTTGTAGATGACTGCACCCAGGAGAATCTCCGGAGCCCGGTACCACAGCGTCACCACCTCGTGGGTGTAGGACCTGAGCGGCAGCATGAAGTTGCGGGCCAGACCAAAGTCCGCTATCTTTATGTTGCCCTTGTTGTCGACTAGGAGGTTCTGGGGCTTCAGGTCCCTGTGTATGACCTTCTGGGAGTGGCAGTAGGCCAGGCCCGACAGCAGCTGCCTCAGGTAGCTCTTGGCCAGTTCCACGGGGAGCCCGGAGTCGTTGTCTTCCAGCAGGTCCTTCAGGTCCCTGTTCAGATACTCGAACACGAGGTAGAGCTTGTCGTCCTTGGGTATGACGTCCTCCAGGCGCACGATGTTCCGGTGGTCGAGCCCGCGCAGCAGGGATATCTCGCGGATCGTGGTGCTGGGCACGCCTTCGGATTCCTCCCTGAGCCGTATCCTCTTGAGGGCGACCATCTTCCCGGTGTTTATGTCCTGGGCTTTGTACACGACCCCGTAAGTCCCTTCCCCGACTTTCTGCAGCTTGCGGAAGTTGTTGACGTCTCCCGGTTGGCTAACGGAGTTTGATCTCTTCGAACTCATCTCCCATTCGAATTCGACGCCCAGACCCGCGTTATTTCTAAGTTTATTACCAGACGAGTTGGACGGAAAATCGCTGACGAAGGGAATGCGTCTTTCCCGCCAATTTTAAGCTCAGGGTAGTTTTTTTTTACCTGAACTTCTTTTCCGTATAAAGGGAAAGTAGGTTGACCATATTTTTGCCTGGAAAAAAGTGCAAGTAATTTGGATTCCTATAAAATAAGGGACGTTGCCAATCATCGCCAAAGATATGCAAGTTGCTAAGGTATTGCTAGACGGCGAGAAAATGAAGCATCATTTGCAGTGAATGAAAAATACGCCGTCTCCTTTGAGACAGAGGAAGGGGGCATGTGGGCTGTGCTTAAAATACAGAACGCAGATGATTTCGGGGGGCCCCTGAAAATTTGTGGGTCCTGTTTGCCCATGCGAGAAATAGACTCGAACAGAACGTGTGGTCAACGTACAGTAAAAGCATCAAATTTTCATCTCCTTTGAGATTCTCATTCATTTTTGTTTTCTTTTTTCATTTTATTCAGAAATTTTCATGAGTTTTAACTGGATTCCATAAATTTCTGAAGAACCGATTTTTCCATGTGTGGTTCTACCAGTAAAAACAAAAAAAAAAAACTAACGTTTTTGATTTGATGACAGCATTTACTAGCATACGTAAGACAACGCAACCAGAGGATTACCACATTACGGAACTTGTCACCTCTCATTCATCAAATCTGCCGCCACTCCGAGTTTGCCGCCCTGCGCCATAGCTCGCTCAGGTCCCTCCCTCACTTCCTCCCGGTCGTAAATCTGTAAATACGATTGATATTACGTGGGGGTGTGTTCCAAACTTCGAGGTGCAAATGCGAGCCGATCTCCCCATTGAAAAGTCTCGCAACAGAGAGCAACAGGTCTACAAATACAATTATTCAATCATTACACTTCACTCATAGTTAGAAAATTGGCGGTAGATGGCAGCACTACACATAACAAGCATTACACAGAAACAAAATTCACGGCAGGTTTCACTACACGTACACGCACATTCCAACATGTACCAATTCGTTAGAGGTTCCGCAGAGGAATATGAACGAGGTGCATGTATGGATTAGTAGTGGTGGTATTACGTGAGGAGGCGAAGACCAAAATGAAAAACAACAAATTTAATTGTTCTCTCGTATACGCAGTGGGGGGGTTCTTGGGGGTGGGGATGGTGGGAAAGTCTCCCTTCGCGGGGCGTGTTGGGGCGCTGTGGGCCGCGCCGGCGGGGCTTTGTCATGGGTGTCGGGATGGAGGGGGAGTCGCGCTCGTAGTGCTGTCCTGGCTGTCGAGCGGTGATGTGCCCAGGGATTGGGGGTTTGGGTGTGTGGTTGTGCTGCTTTGGGGTTGGCGGGATGTTGGTCCAAACCGGGTGTGCTTTCCCGGCCGGATTGCCGGTTTGAGTTTTCTCCGGCACGCCCACGATCTCACGATCAATGAGCTTATATCGCAAAGCGACAGAGCCTGACGTACTCTGTTCTAAACTAAAACTAAACAACAAGTTCAACCTTCTTTTTGGGACCCTCATAAAACATTTTTTTTCTTACACGTATGATTGAGGTTAAAAATCATGGAGCAAAATCATTCAAAATTCATCGTGATGTATTTACTTGGTTGGTTCAAACTCTTTGAATCAAGCTAAAATATAACAGTATACTAATAATATTTTATTTACATGCGCACGAATGTACCCAGGGCAGGAGGTTTGATGGGGTCCTAGTCTATATCGAAATCAATGGGGGATGCTTATGTGTCCAACTCCAGCTGTTCCTTGTCAACGAAAAATTGTCGCTGTTTTTTGTGTTGAATACGTGAATATATGGTAATTTATGTACACATAATGCGTATCTTAAGCATTTTAAACATTTGTAATGTGAGGGGGTAAGAAAATTCTAAACTTTTTGCTTGAAATTTTATCTTCGAGCAATTTCTCCCAAATAAAAAACACCAGTTTCAGATGCAGGCCCTCGAGGACCCTAAACTGCAGCCTGTCTAGCCTATAGGGAAATCCAGCATTGCATGTACGTATCAGGATCGTACAAACTCTATCTAAACCAAAAAGAAACAGAAACCTGCTGTTGAGGAAAAAAAATCTATTAATAATAATTTTTTTTTACGCACTATCAAGAGAGTTTATTACGATAATTATTTTACGGATTCAAAATGATTGGTTCTCTCCATATCCTGCCTATATTTTTCGTTTCAGTTATAACTCCTCATGTCGGAAGTGCTGAGACAAATGTTAGGATCAAGATGGCGAAGTTGGCAGCTGAAAACATTCTGCAGGTCCTTGATGGAAAAGCCGCCAAAACTCCGGTGGAAATGCCTTGAGTGTAGTTAACAGCATTCAGGAAATTCATCTCTAGATGATGTGTTTTGTTTTAAGACTATTATATTTGTGGAACCTTCTCTTCTTTTTTTATTTCTTTGTACCAGCTTACCCTGTAAAACATTAAATATGCTGGTTTCTTTCTATTTTGTCGTTTTTAGCGATTTTCATGCAGTTGCAACAATAAAATAACAATTTAAAAAAAAAAAACTCCACTATTGTTTCATGTGAGAAAGTGAAAACCATATATACAGCTCTTTTTCAAGTCCGTTATCTTTCAATAATTAGTTTCACCGCACCATGGGCATTGTATGAAGAGATACAGAACCACCTTAGGGGGTATGCGACAGGTGCGGCCCTATAATTTTATAAATTCTGGATTTTCCCTCAATGCTGGAATTTTGATCAATTCTAGAAATCGGAATTTTTATCTGAAAAAATAATTCTGGAAATCTGCATTTCTATCTAGAAATAAATAATTCTGGAAAATTCGGCATTTTCATATGGAAAGAAAGAAATCTGGAATTGTTTCAATAATAAATTCTGAACTTTTATCATTTCTGGAATTCTGATTTTTTTATCAATCCTGAAATTATTTCTTTCACTTATTCAGAATTTTGATGGGTGCTGGAATTATCTCTGTCAATTATTAATTTATTTTTTTCGATTTATCGATTCTGAATTTCCATTAAATCTTAAACAATATCTTTTATTAGGTCTTAATTTAAATTAGTTTTGGAATTATCTCTTTCATCAATTTAAAATTTTTTTTAGTTCAAAATTTTCATTATTTTATTAATTTACATTCAATTGCGGCCATATTCTTTTCCGTCAATATTTTTCAGTATTCCTAAGGTGACCATACGTCCCGTGTTTCCCGGGACAGTCCTAGTTTTTTGTTTTATTGGTCGTCCCGACTTTTTAGCGAAAATGACCCGATTTTTCCGTTTTTTACATGAAGCATACTCAGTTTTATCTTTGTTGAAGTCCAAAAATTAAATTATTTTCCCACTCGTAAATTATATTATGATAATTACAATTATTAATAAGAATATGAATCTCTCACATTTGTCTTAGTGAACGTTTATTTCGTGGAATTCATTTAAATCCACTGCAATTTGCAGTAATGCTTTATTTCCCGCCATTTTGATTTTTACGTAATTTCTCCAATATTTGGCAACTTTGTTTACTTTTGACGTCATTTCTGGCGATAGTTGGCAATGTCCCGTGTTTTCCCGTATTTGGAATTCCGATTTCCCGTATTTCTGTCGAGGAAATATGGTCAGCCTAAGCATTCCTGTATATTTTGTAATAACGTCTGATCCCCCCCCCCCCACACCTCTTCCATAGAATACGTAAAATCGGAACTAAGTGGGTGCTCGGCCTCTGCGGGAGACTGAAAGGTTTCAGCCTAGTTTCTTATAATTTTTGTTTTTTTCACACTAGAAATTCTTTATCGAGGGACCAGTGAAAAATCTGGCCTCTTAGGCCTCAACAAAGATCCCAGCCTAGCGACCACTGCTGCAGGATGTGGGTGCAATCATAGGCGTAAACTTATTGAAAATGTTGGGGGGGCTCAGGCTCTAGTGGAACCTCGTTTATACGACGCGTCGTATAAATGCGAAAGCAGTACTGAAAAACGAACTTTTTCCGAAAATTACCCTCCCCCCCACTTTTTTTTTACAGACGTTTCCGAAAAAAAATTTTGTGAAAATCTGTCGTTTTGATTCAAAATCTTATGCTTGAGAAGAAATATACTTATAATACTATCATAACATTATTGTTGCTAAAGTCTCAAGCAATTTTACGGTATTCATTTCAAGATTTAACAGAAAAAAAAGCGTTATTTAAACGTTATGTAAAACGTCCTTTACTTGACAGAGAACACCGTTACAAAATTATCGAATGTGGGGGCGACAAAAATCCCAGTTACAGCCCTGGCTATCAGCATACCGTAGCCCGTTCAATAATTATTTCAGTACCTGTCAAAAGCCATGGAACACAGGGCCACAACTAGGGAGGAGCAGGCGGGTCTCGTGTCCCGGGCGCTAGACCGGATGGGGTGCAAATTTCATTCTAAAACCTCTCCTTCAACATTACAAGGGGGGCGTCAAAATGCGCGCTTGCCCCGGGTAACCAAGCATCTAGTTGCAGCCCTGATTGAACCAGTCAATCATTTTAAATTTTATTACTTTTTCAGTAAAAAATATGCATGAGAAACTACAGTCGATCCCGCTTAGTTTTTTCGCTTACAACGTTTCTTCATGATGGGTTTTTGAAAACTGTAAAACACTGTATTTCAGTGACACGTTTTCACCAATTGAAAAATTATGTGATTCGATTGATAGAAAAGGTGTTTTCCAAAGACTTGGGAGTTCGAATCGAAGTGAAAACGTCGATTAATTGAAGTGTATACAGGCAGGGCCCTGGGTAAAGCAGGAATTAGGAGGCTCTTGCGACAAGAGTCAAAGATGTTAATTGGTCAGTGAATGTATGTTGTTTGAATTTCGGGGGCTCAAAGTTATAAAGGCTTCATTTGCCCATGAAGAAATTAGGCCCTGTATACAGGGATAATGTATAGAAATGTATAGCAACTGAAGCAAAACCTCGTACAAATAAGTAAGGTCAGAAACGTAATAGGGAGATATATACAAAGGGTTCCATTACATTTTCCTAAATACAGTAAAATCTCCACAAATGATCACCTGTACTCAAACACAAATATGCATCAGTGGTCGCCTCTATTCGGCGTAAAATTTCTATGGTGGAGCCCCGTACGCTCTCCTTATATTCATTTATCGAATTTACTGATTTATTTTCTTCGAGTGGGTGCGGAGCCCCCGGGAAGTGTACACGGAGCACCGGTTGAGAACCGCTGCTTCAGTGAAAAGTCTCCCAAATTTTTTGTGTTCCATAGCTCTTCTTTAAAAAAAATTTCTTTCTCATTTCTCCCAACTCAAGCCCACCCATAGGATCCTATACTAAACCCATAGCTTCTATCGACCCTTTGGACAATTGCATCGACCCCTTCCCCCAGGGGTCGATATTTCACACTTTGGAAAGCACAGCTTCAGTGGCCATTCTTGGTTATTATACAACTTAATTTAATGAAAGGTCACGGGAAATTGACCTTTTTAATTTTGATTTATTCATTTTTTTTTTTTTGCACTATTTATAAATTTGTTATGATTAGTCCTGTTTGTTGCATTTATATAAATTAACCTCTTTTTAGCATTAATGTGTATATAAATGTATGTAATTGAAGAATTTTCAGAATAAGTGCAAATTTTCAAGTTGTGCGGAAGATTAATTAAATTTTTGTAATTTTTCAAATTAATATTGCTCATAATACAATAAAAGTTCGTTATAACAACAGCTCACAACCACAAGAAAAGTTCTCGCTGTAACGTAGTTCTCATTATAAACGAATTTTCACGTTTCGCTCTGTAAGGACATAAAATTATTGAAAATTGCTGCTTTATCTGCATTGGGACGTCTTTGAGATCATTTCGTTCTAATATTAACGATTGAATGGAACTCTAGTCATGTGAAATTGATTTTTGATCTCAAATCAGTTGATTCTCTAAGAGTATAAGACGTTTTCCATAGAATTTCGTATCATCAAAGCGGTTTAGATGACCAACTGAACAATTAAAAGTCTGAACTTATTACATTCATGCTCACTTCCATGGATTTATGGATCAGGCAACATCGTCTATCGAATCGGAAATTCGACATTTTCAAATAGTTTGGTTGCTCAACTCCAAGGACCTTCTAGCTACATGGACCATACCCGAAGCCCGGGTGCTTTATTTGCTTGTCATTTCTTTTTTTTCAAGTAAAAAGAAGTAAAATCTCAGGAGAAAAATCCGCCCATTTTTGACATTATTCATGTTTTGTTACTTGTGTGCACGTGTAGTTTGCTTCTTTTTCGAGCAACTTTTTCTTTCTATTAGTGAGCAGCTACAGTACTAATAAATAGAAATTCTTAAATAAAATACATGTAGAAATCATTTGCATGAGAATGTTTTTGCAAATGAATATGCACCGAGATAAATAGAAAAGATGCATTTAAAAACGCATTTGCGTTTTTTGCTTGGTTATTTGTTCTTTAGCACATATTTTCTCAGTTTTATTTAGCCATTTTTTTTAAGTGGAAAATTCGGGCTCCAATTACAGGCGAATCCCGTTTTAACGAATACCGTTACAGCGAAAATATCGTTTTAACGAATGGTTTTCTAATCCCTCTAATAAGTATACATAGGAACAATGCAAACAATCTGAAATTTCTTTATAACGAAGTGTTTTCTCCGGTTTCTTGGACTTCGTTATAACAGCATATTCGACTGTATAACAATCATTTAATGTATTGTTACCAAAGTGAATGGGACAAGGGCGTAGCCAGAAATTTCGTTCGGCAGGGGGGACCAAAGTGATAGAACAATAGATTTGGTCATCTTTTTCCCTTTTTTCGGTCATTTTCTCACATTTCGGACGAGGGGACCAGACCCCCAAGTTTTCCTCTTCGCTACGCCCTTGGAATGGGACTACCCCTGAGCATGAGCGTACCCAAGAAAACCAATCTATTAGGGGGGGGGGGACACGGAATTTCTTTCAGAGAATTTTTGAGTTGGTGCCAATTTCCCAAAAGCATTTAATTAACAAAAATTTATTTGATTGTTGGGGGCGTAGCCTTTGCCCTTGAGCCCCATTCTAGTTTGATCACGGTCCAAGTAAAAATATACTTTCATTCTCTCTCTCTCATTGAAACGAGCACAACTCCGGTCTATCGCCATAGGCAATTTATTCAGATCTAGTCATGCCGTAAATCTGAGTATATCCTCCCAGGATTCCCCCAGATCTCATGAATCCCGAAATCCCCTGGGCGGGGTCATGAAAATGACTATATACAAAAAATATATTCAGAACAGTATATGCATCTTTATTTATTCCAGGGTTGGACAAACCCCAAGTGCCAGGTCACCATGGTGACTGGAAAATCTGTATTCGCGCCTAAAATTTTGTATATGTGATTGCTAAATCAGAATCTAGTGATGGCTCAAAATTTTCCGATTTCATAATTGTCTTCCAACATGGAAAGGAGCAGAGCCACAACTAGAGAAAGCAGGTAGGTCTGGTGCTCCGGACGCTGGACCAGAATGTGAGTCGAATTCACCCTTTAACTGCTTCTTCTACATGCAAGGGACGCCGAAATTCCGAATTGCCCCAGGTGACAAAGTATCTAGTTGCGGCCCTGGGAAGGGGGTCATCAATTCCCAGAAAGGTTGAAAAAAGATTATTTAAGATACTTCTCTCGTGAAAAAACCATGCTTGGCTCTTACAAAATTTGGCTGGTGCCTAGATTTTTTAATGATTTTTATCGAGCCCTGTATTTATTTATATTTTATGATACAGTGTATATTTCCCCCAAAATCAAATTACATGTCACTTATTTAAGATTTATTTTGCTCTCATATATTGAGTCATATATCAGGTTTTAAATTAGAAAAATAATAATTTTTTTAGTTGCATAAATTTCTTATTAAAAACTCGATTCAAATATTGTCACTTTTACAAGTATGCAAGCCAAATGGAGTTTAAATTTTTCTTAAATAAATTTTAAATATGATTGAAAAAAATAAAACATGGTAAGTTTTATTAATTTATTGATATGTCTAACAGAAAAAAAAGTATTTTATACTACGCTTTATTGATTATAAGTATTAGAGGGCTGCAAAATCTAGATTGTTTTTGAAGATTCTGAATAAATTATCATTAAAGAAAATGTTTAAAATGCATGAATTTATCAAAAATGTGTAGCTATATTTAATATTGCTTACTTTTTCTGTCAGGAAACTGTGCGGAATCACGAGGAACTTTTCCGTTTTCTTGTAATACAACATGTTTTACTAACAGAAGGTTATAATGTACGTGCACAACCGAATGTGGTCCACACAAACCATAAAATACTGTGGAACTGTCTATCTCAACATTTGTGGGGGTTTTTTTTTCAGGGGAAAAACAAGGAGTTTACTTCAAGTGGCTCCAAACACAGCTATTCTTATTTTGCAGAATCGCAAACCTCGTCTAGATTTTTCTTCACCACCGTAATTTCTTTATATTCCAATTAGGATCATCTATGTCGGCGTCCTTCACGGATGGCCATCCATTAAGCACAAAAGCTTTTAAAGCCTTGACCGGCGGCGTCAAGAAGAATGTAGTTTTCAGGATCAGAAGGGGGGTCCCCATATGGACGGATGCCTCCAGGTGACATATTCCCCACATAAGGGACACGCTATACACTCCCCGTCCTTCTAATTAGGAAATGGTGATTGTATTCAGTAAACCTGCATTGAAGCAGCCGAAACTGAACCCTATTGAAATGCTCTTTGTCAGCTGCAGAAGGTGCGGCCCCTTTATCATGGAAAAAAAAAAAATACATGGAATAAAAAGTCCGTCAAAGCTCCCAGGCTAGAAGCCCTTCTCCAGTATGTGGGAGTCCATGGCCGTGCTTATAGCTCGCTGAGTGCCCCCCCCCCCCGGGAAACACGCCACTAGATGCCACAGACGGGCTGTAACTAGGAGTGAAGATCATTTTATTGTCGGGAAAGGGGGGGGGGAGCATCGAAATACCTCCTTGAGATCGACTGTGATGCCGCAAGATATTTAAAATTTCTAACAGTGCTGCGAACGTAAACAGGGCATGTAAAACCCCCTCTTTGCGGTCACCGGCTGGACAAATAGAAATTCGTCCGTAAAAAAGAATTGATCGGGAAAGGAGGAACCCTATTAAAACCTTGAGAATAATTCTTCATTTTGAAATAAACACAATTTTTCGAATAACATAAGTAAGAAATACTACATCCTTTTTGGAAAAATTCCCCAATTTAATTTGCAATGGGAACATAGAAAAAATTACAGTATTTTCCGATAAATAGAGGTCGCATCCTGTAAAATGGCCGGAAAAAAGTGTTTGTGGAAAAATCGCCACTTTTTTTTTTACATGTCACAGCTTCGTATAAAGGCCCAAACTCACTGTACTGACCGTGACGTGATTATTCCGAGTCTAGGTGTGGAAAACGTATCCATGCGATTTTTTGGGGGGGGGGGGGGGGGAGAGGGGAAGATTGAGCCAGCTCTCCGAAATTAATAAGAGGGGGGGGGGAGTCTCGATCCCATTGGCTTAAAACAAGTTACGACAGGTAATATAAGTTACGACTTAATGCACTTAACATACGACTTAATACAAGTTACGCTTACGACAGGTCCAAGCACTTCCCTGTGAAAAATCGGGGTCCTCGCGAAAGATCTGTCCAACGGCGACAGGATCATTTTAGTCGTGGAGGGAGGGAAGAGTATGTAATTTTTTCACCCTCTCCCCACTAAAAAAAACGATCGAAACGATATTTCTCGTCTTCCACCCCCCCCCCCCCAGAATTAGCAGTCCCCACAAGAATTCCGCCTGTGAAAACTGCCTTCTTCCCCAGTTCCGGCCCTGGCTACCTAAGTGTTGGAGTACTGGAAACAGGGCTGGGGGGGAGGGGTCGAATGTCTAGGGTGCCGGACCAGAGGGGGGGGGACGCAAATTTCACCTTTTAACCTCTCTTCAACATTTATTGAAATACCGTATTTAAAATTTCTATATAAGAGTGCTGCTAACGTAGATAGTTTGAGAATCCCTGATTTATAAGGAGGAAATTTCATATTCCTAGTATTAGAATGCAATGGTACCCGGCTCAGGGGGCTTTGAAATTTTCCATTCATTTCTTATTTCTTTTTTTTTGTGTGTTAATTTTATTTTACTATTATTTATTTGATTCCCCTCAAAGGCACCGGAACCTAGGAGTGGAGGATATTTGAGCCCAAAAAATTTTGTAAGGTGGTTGAGCCCCCCCCCCCCCCAATAGTTTTTAGAAGAACAATGCAGTGCGTCCTCTGTTTCCTGCGTATGTGCTTCATTTCATCCCCGTATATAGGGGACGGCCAGCAACTTTCAGCGCTCTCTCCCCACCCAATGTTAATTTCTTCATGTCAGCGCCTCTGTTGTGAAGAACTTGTTAATAAGCTTAATCATTGTTCACTTTACCTCCTCCCACTTTTTTTCTTTTTTGTGTTGTATCATGTCCCGGTAGCGAGTCAAAATCGGACGGGACATATGCGGACAACATGGAAATAGGGTCAAAATCGGACAAATTTTGCCGCGCCCTCGATGTTGGCGCTGTATCTCCCATTTGTTTCTCCAACCTGTTAAATGGCGACAAAATGGATACAACAAGAAACCGGGTCAAAATCGGACAAATTTTGCAGAGCCGGCGATGTTGGCGGTTTATCCCTAATTTTTCCACCAAGCTGCTAAGTGGCGATTTTCTCTTGGATGGACATTATAAAGACATGCAGAGAAACTTTTGATGAAATTTGAACAATGAAAGACATGAGTCGTCTACCAGTTGCCAGAACAAGTTAAGAAAAACCCGTCCTCTTTGAACCACTGACAAGTGACGGAGGTCACTTGTCCCCAAAGGTCACACTCAACAAAAGAAGGAAGAGATGCTCTTGAGTTTACCGACAGTGCAAGCAAGAGAAAGGTTCCGCCCCCCCCCCAAGTTATCTACACTGGTGCCTTCAGGCACCACTCTGGGAGGACGCAATTTAGGATGAATGGATGCTGGATTGATTCGGAGATAAGACTACTATTGTCACAGAACAAGTGCGTTGAGATTCTGAAGAAAAGTAAAAAAATAAAATTTCGAGCAGATGGATTTCTACTATTTAAAGAAATTTTTTGTCAAAAATTTTTTTCTGAGCCAAGTGTGAAAAACTTATCCACTCGAATTTTTGGGGGGGCCGAGCCGGCTCTTCTAAAATGTTGGGGGGGGGGGGAGCTCGGGCCCATGGGCCGGATACAAGTTTACGCCTATGTTCTACCCCCACCCCCAGTCAAATTTTGTTGTAAAGGGGCTTGAAAAATGTTTCGGCATCGGTCCTCAAGATCTGTTATGAATGGGCATTTAGAATGTGCTTTTTTCCCCAATATTTTTCAAAAAAACATTGGGGGGGGGGGGCTAAAAGTTATTGGTCCTCCCGCATATACCAGACTCAAACGTGTACGAAGGAGAGGAAGAATGCATTGCACAATGGTTTTTTTCAGTAATTACTGGGAGGCTCAGTCCCCTTACAAAATGTATTGCGGAGAGGGGGGGGGGGCTCAAATGGCCTCAGCCTCTAGGTTCTGGCACCTATTCTTTATAGAGTGTAATTTATTTCGGTTTCAATATCATTGCTTCCCAATTTTCAACCTTCCCCCTCCCCCCACCATGCATCTTTGGGCATATTTTCATGTTGGCGCCATGGCCGTCCTCCGGTCGCAGTGAACAAAAGAAGAGACACTCAGTTTTTGCCACAGGCAAAGAAGAAAGAGCCCCCTCAACACCTCAAAGAATCTTCCTCTCAGCCGTGCCTTCTGGCAGTAAGGATTGGAACCGATGGAGGGTGCAATTGGGGATTGAACGGCAGGGAAGAAATGAGATAAACGTATTGTCATGGAACAAGAAAGACAAAGACCATCCAGATTTTTTAAAAGAACTAAAATTTTGTGCAGATTGTTTCCATTAACTAATTCATAATTAGGACAACTTTTGGTTAAAAAGAAATTTTCATCATTGCAAAATGAAATAAGCCATATTCATACGAATTTTTGGGGGGGGCTGAGCCGCGTCTTCAAAAATGTTGGGGGGGCTCAGGCCCATGGGCCCTATAGAAGTTTACGCCTATGGGTGCAATAAATGAATCAGAAGTTCCTTATGTGGTGATGACGAAGCTCAGGTATAACAAACTAAATTCTTTATTCAGCTTTGCTCCTTATAAACCAAAGCCGCTTGTAAGTTAACTCTTAATGCAGCTTTGTTATAAACTGACCTGGAAGGTCAAACGTCCAGTTCAGTAATTTTTTCAAGACCCAAGGAGACTTCCAAAACAAAGGGCCTACACACAAGCAGACGACAGGTAAGATCGTAAAAAGTGAATTTTTCCCACTTTATAGTAATGTGCTGCCATCTAATCTCAAATTTAAAAGTGACTCATGTGGTGATGATGAAGTTTAAATTAAAAAAAACTATATTCTTTATTCCGCTTAGATCCTTATAAACAAAGCTCATAAACTGAACTGGAAATTCGAACTAAAAGCTCGGTTATTTTATTTGAGCATAAGGAGACGTCCGAAACTAAGAACCTCTTAATGAGCAGACGACAGACGGTTTGTTCGGTTCCCTACAAGCTAAGCTCACAAACAGAACTGGAAGTTCGAACTGCCAGTTCAGTAATTTTTTTAGGACACAAGGAGACGTCCAAAACAAGGAACCTAGAGAGAGAGAGAAGCAGACGACAGAAATTCTGAGGCTTGATTTATGTACTGTTTGTACTGCCATCTAATCTCGAAGTTTCAGGTACTCATGCGATGATGAGAAAAAGAGAGTTTTTTTTTCTTTGTTGTTTTTTTATTGCATAAAAGTTTTTATGTGGACGAAAATTTCGGTAACAAAATTCGCACATTTGCAACAATAGATTTTATGTAGAAAAATAATTTCTTTCCACAAAAAAATTTGGACAATATGTATGATCAAACAAATAAGTGAAAATACGAATTATGTGGCTTTCAGATAGGGTTACTAGATTCAAAACTCAAAAAAGGAGGACGCCCTGTGCGAACCTTAAGCAGTGCCGTCTTATAGCATGCCTCCCCCATCCCGCGCCGTGCCCGAAGGGCCTCAAGAGAAGAGATGCCTCAGAAAAACGAGACGTAGTTGAATTTTTCAGGTAGGCCTCCAAAAAATTCCTTGGCTCGGGGGCCCATGATGCTTTTAAGACAATCCTTTCTGTCAGTCCCACCCTTGTGGGCGTCATGGAATTCCAATACTTGATTCCTTCGCTTTTATTAATTTACATTAAACAAAAACAGCAATAAAAAATTCGAAAAATGATCAAAGTTATCGAATTGCAACATATATTTGATGAAGAGATGATGGAGCGCTTTAAAAGCATGACAAAAATTTGTCTTCAATATGATTCGAGCCCCGATGAAGTGTTAGCAGGTGGACCACACGCTAATTATTATTAATAATTTATGAATTTTGTAAAATTAATTTGAATGCTATTCCCTCTCTATGGATCGTGTATGATTACGATCCAGACTATCAACGCGTTCCTTAAATAATGAGTGTAATAAATGAGTAATAAAAGCGTTCTTTAAAAAAAAAAAAACCTTTTAAGATTTATGTTCGTAACTCGGAAAGTTTGCAAGTCGGAGAGCAACTATATAAATTTTTTTTAGAGGGGCCGCGAAATCCTAAGCCCGGACATGTGTTCGATTTTTGAATATAAATATCTCGGGGAATAATGCAGTTAAAAACGTAATTTGTTTGTTGGGCGCAGAAGAGAAAGTGCAACAACTAATTAGAAGTTAGAGGACGGGGTGGGGGGAGGATTCGTATAAACATTTAAATTTTTTTTATTTTGTGTACACTATATTTGCATCCTCAAAACTCGTACAGGGTGATTTCTGGTCGCATTTTGAGAATTTTTAAAATTAGAACCATACCACTATGACGAACGGTTGATTAGATAAAGGCTGTAACAACATTCCAAGAAGAAAACATTGAATCTTAAAATGGCCATAATATTACCAATAGGCAGAGGGACGCATCACAAAAGGGGCGGAAATTTAACCTATCCTTCAGCATTACGAGGGGCTAACCAAGTATCCTTGCGGCCCTGCCAATATATAGGTACCTTTCCTGTATAATATTGGGTATTTTTTTCTTTTAGATACATTCTCAAATTTGTAATTTACACCTGGTAGCATTTTTTTTTACTTCTATAGATCATACACAGTTGATCCACTAATGACTCACAAAAATCATGTCCTTATGTTGTAGAACTTGGTTTACTGCATGGGCCCATTTGGCACCGGGATAGATCTGGTTCCGATGTTCAAGAGTAAATATGCAAAAAAGGAATATTTAGCTAGGTAATAGTGCCTCTCAGAAAAATCGCTTTGTATGTTGGTGTAGGATAATGTTAAGAGAGCCCGGGGCGTACTTTATTAAAATTGTGAAAAGCTAATCGCGAAAAAAACTCAGCAATAATTTGTGATAATGATCTTCAACTATACAATCAAGTGTTCTTAAAGTTTTAATATGTTCTATAAGATGATCGATGTTAGAAAAAAAATTTTACATTAAAAAAAAAAATACCATTCAATATATTTTTCTGGTGTCCTTTTTGTGCCGATGTCCTAAGCACGTGCTTATTTGGCTTAATGGTTAATCCGGCCCCCTGGGTTGCTCCATTCTGTTGCAAAACGTTCATTTTCACCCAACAGTGCGATAAATTAAAAGATATCTCCGTACAGTTCCCCATCCACTTGTTTATTTTAAAAAAAAATGAACCCACACTTTCCTACGGCGTGAAATTGAGCAACACACCGATTTTCATCGAATACAAAGGCTTTCCACGATAGACGTGCAGATTCTCGATGCACCAAATTCTGGCATTTGATCTGGAGCTTTCATCTTCGTAACACGACAGGGTTAAAAATCAATTTCTTCAGTAATTTTTTTTAGTTTTTTCCTCTTTAGTTCACGCATTCGATGATGCCAATCGGAAGAATGTTGTCTTATTGGGCACAAACATTTCTGAATGCCTCAATAACAGCTTCAAACCGAAATGAGTTGAAAAATATTGTTCAATCAAAAAAAAAAAAATTCTGGCAAAAATCAATCTTGATCATACAGCAAAAAAGCCAGATTATAGGTGCACATCGAAAATTAAAGAAAAACTTTCCATCTTGAACAGTATAGTGCTGCTGCCTATGAAAAAAATTTCATTCACATCAGCAGAATTTGTCAATTTTTTTTATAACTGGTTGCGGCTTTTGGATCACCCTGTATAATTATTAAACATCTCAGCATCATGAGACTCCCCTCTCCCCATGCAATTAAGCCAGCCCTGTCGTTAAGCAAGATGCCTCGGGTAAAATCGGCACCTCCTAGAGATAGGGGCCTCCGCACTCTGCTTGTAACGTCAGTAAGTAGTCCGTTTCCCTCAGAATATTCAGAGGGAAAAAAATTCCCGGCTCGTGCCAGTATCATCGTTGTGAGGAAAAGAAATGATCGGGCTCAGAATTGGCGATTTCCCACATCCAATCACTAAGCGGTATTTGTGAGCCAATCAGGAAGATTCTACGCCAAAATAAGAAACGAAATAGGATGCTGTGTTCCAAAATGTAGAAAACTTGCTAAGTAGTCTGAATGGCGTTTATAGCAAACAGTGCAGAGGCCTTCTATCTCTAGGAGGTGCTGGTAAAATGCGCTCAATATAATTCTATCAGAACGACACCAACTCGCAGTTGTTAGGGATAATTATTTTTTTTATTAGCTTACACAAGAATATATAAATTACTTTATTTGAAGCACCAATATTTCAATTGAAAAAGGGGAAAAAAAGGAAGCACACGCACAATTTTTTTAAAATACAGTAGTTTTGAATAAATTCAAAATGAAATGGTTTTTTTTTTCATTTCATGGTGTATATATAAAATATTTCACTGTTTTTTTTTTGATTTGATCACATTTATACAAACATTCCATGATGTCAAATATATTTCAATACCCAGTATCGAGATCTCTACAAAATACAAGCACACCGTTTCGAAAAATTTATTGCTCCGACAATAAAACTGGGAAAAGAGATTAAATATGAATGACATATTTCACAAGTTGAAAGATTTTTTTCCACTTTTGTTAATTATGTTATCAATGTAGTTTCACAAAAAATGAAGTTAATTATATTAAATGTATTTTTATTATACATTTTATTACTTTCTTTCATAAGCTCTTAATCCGAAAATACTATCTGCTTCCAGACTCTTAGAATAAATATATTACTCTTTGAAACGCAGTCGTTTTTTTAATATAGTAAATACTCAAACGGCAGAATCGACTGTTCCAGATATAGAGATGTCTTCATACAAATTATCCCATATTCAGAAATGCAAGCATCTCAAGAATATAAATAGGCTTTCGACACAAAATATTGAGCTGAACAAAAAGTTCATATATCGGCACAAGTCGGTTACGAGCAATAAAATTAAGTGCATTTATGATAATACTGATCCATTCTTTCAATTTGTTCGCAAAAAAATAAAAATTATCACCACACGATTCTTGATCAGTGATTATGTAGACAATCATGATTTTTTTTTCCCCATAGGAAAACTACCAAAAAATATCACAGGCAACAGAACAAATTTCAAGACATGCATAAAATATAAAGATAATAAAGGTCAAAATTTAGGTGGGTTAAAGACATGATCATGATTGTTTTGACAAAAAACAAAAATCTGCACAATATAGGCATCATTTATATTCTACGCTAGATAAATAAAAAATGAAGATGTTAAAAATTACCCCAAAAAGTCTGATCATTCAAAAAAAAAAATTAATTTGTAGACTAATTGACCTATCCGCCTTATTTGAGGTTACTATACATCCTATTCCCCCCCCCCCCCCCAATAATGCTTCACGAAAGTTTTATGATTATCACGTTTTAACGAACAATCTGACTGAATTAAAACAAAAGAATTTTGTAAACATTCAAGAGTTAGGAAAAGTTACACTGAGGAGGATGGAATTAAGATTGTCCTTGACTTTTGTGAGGTGTCGGTAGGAAATCTGTTTTGCTGAACACACAAGGCAGTTTTCAAGTAATAACGTCGAAATACAAAATGTAAGTCCACAAAATATAAGTTACTATTAGGAAAGAAGAATGCTATGACTGTTATATTTAGTCTGACTTCATTATTGAAAAAGGATGTGATCAGAGCTGCGGGAAGAACATTTAAATAAAGTTTCTACCAGCTTATATTGATAACAGAGTGAACTATAGTTTTACCAGTTGCTAAAGCATAAAATATTTAAATTTATTGCTTCAAATAATATTGCATTCAAAGTTATTAGTAAAGACATCAAGGTTACTCTCGGTTAAAATTTCAAACAAAATCAGTCCTAATTCTGATCATAATTGTGTTATTGATTAATATCTCCAACAATATAAAATCAATTTGTGTTTATGTATTATGTTCAAATCTGTGAAATTCTACCCTCTAAATGCTTCCTTCAGGAGTCGCGACAAATAATCAAATTTTCTATAGAAGGAAAAAAGAATGCTACCAACCACAAAGTACAGTAAAAAAATCATTACAATTTGTAAAAAGGCGAGTTTGCATAAACATTAATAATAGCAATAAAATATGTTTATCAAAATTTAGCCTAGTGGCACAGGGGACACCATCGGTTTGCCATCTAACACTGCCAAAATGTTTTCAGCTGCGAGTTTGGCCATGTTAACTCTCACTGAGACTTCTGCACTGCCAACGTGTGGTGTCAGAACTAGAAGAAATAATTATTTCATACATGTGAGAATGGAAATGAACTTTCGGAACAAAATTTTAAATTTTCAAAAAGACATATTTCATGAAAGAATTCAAACTACTTACTGATGTTTGGCAATGTTGTCAGAGGGTGATCCTTTGGCAAAGGTTCTGGAAGCATGACATCGAGCCCAGCACCCCTTATCTTCTTGTTCTTCAATGCAGTAAAAAGGTCTTCTTGATTGACAACGCCTCCCCTAAAAGAAACCACCGTACGAAAAATTTAACTGAAAACATCAATCTTTTATGGATAAATACAAACTTGCAAATCAAATATTCATAAATCCAGCCAGTACTTTGGGAGCTGTTTATACCCTTTCCCCAGGCAGTTAAATATTTTATGGCCTAGCCAATTACAAGGATCTACACATGTAACCCTTTTCAACTAGTTTGGCAAATGCACATCAAATCATTCTCATCTGAAATCTTCTTCGCTATTCTGACATCCTAGCTCAGATTGTAATGCAAAATTGCATGAAACTGAGGGCATGGCAGAAATAACTCATTAAAAAAAATTTATGCCAAGACAGGAGTACCAACACAACCCCACTGAATTTTCCCTTGTCTCTTCACCATACAACAGACCCCGATTCACAAGTATACAGAGTCTCACACTATGTATATTAATGATCACTACTGTCCTGTGCAGCGCTGCTTTAACACATGGACCCACCCACAGCCCTCATAAAAATGAAGTCTGTTCAAAATTTTTGAGTGTAAGCATGCAAATTGAAAGGTGCAAATTTATAGCTAAGTAAAGAAGTCTCGAGAAAAATCAATTTGCCCGGGGTCTATTATGCTCTTAAGACGGCCGTGTGAAATACAAGATAGACTCGATTTATATTACTTGCTTATTAATTACCCTCTTACTGGGTCTGATCACCTGCTCCATTCCTCTCCCCTAATCCACACCTACTGACAACTGACTATCTAGCAAAACCATAATTTTGCTAGATACAACCAACCTCTAGCATTTTCTTTGGAGCAATCATGATTTCAAAGTTACGAAATTCAATTTTGAGCAGACAGATAATATTCAGATTTTTAGAGAAGGAAGAAAGTAAGTTTTGAAATGATACTTATAGCAGTCAAGTCCTTTCACATAGACATGCATTTCCCATTGCTTAACCAACAATATGGGCTACCGTGCGTTTTTTTCTGCGCCAACTAAAAATCATCTCAATTCTGAGACTAGTATAACTATGGGCACATGTGGAATTTGGACTGTCCTATTTAATATAAAATTGATGAGTTTTTGAAAATAACTTATCATTCCAAGCTTGTCATACAGTAGAAGCTCAGTTAACCAAACATACAGGATCCAAAAGTCGCAGATAACGAGATCCTTTTTAACAGAGGCACAAATGTAAGAAATAGAAAATTTATACAGACCCCACCAGTAATTTTATTTATCAACAAATACAAATCAAAATTTGATAATCAAATGCCAATTCCAAGAATATTTCCACTTCACACGTTCGATTGATTTTGTTACCCAAGGCATATACTGGGTGCCAGTTAGGTATTCTAATTGGTTGGCATTGGTCTGGCCACGAGAAAGTTAAGGTTTAATTCAAATCAAGGTATTTTACTGGACATTCTAATGTTCAGAACTAAATTTACCCTAATGAAATACGTACCTGCTGGTATTCACAAAAACTGCGGTTGGTTTCATGGCATTGAAAGCTTTCTCATTGAAAAGGTTACGTGTTTGGTCAGATAAATTACACATAGCCACAATGAAGTCAGCCTGCTTACACAGCTCTTCGAACTCAACATAATGGGCACCCATGTCTTCAGCTGAGAATGAAAAAAAAAAAAAAAAAAAAAAAAAATCACCACTATAATTCAGTAATTACGGAAAATAAATACCATTAATCTTTTCGCATCTGATTATAAAACAATCCTGCCCTTACGGTAATTTGTTCTAACTACCCACACATGTAGCTAAAACTTAAATATTCACATTTCACTTGGGATAGTGCAACATTTGTCAAACTTTATCATGCTTTATGCACATAGAATTCCAATACCAACTTGAAACCACAATGCTGATGAAACTATTTGTAACTTACTTCTGTCCCACCCGAACAATAGCATTCAAGTATACTACAAAGCAGGGCCTTAACTAGAAGATGGGAGTTTTTTTAGATGGGAACAAAGAACACCATTACAAAAAAATTTTAAAGTTGTGGGACGGCAAAAATCCTAGTTGCGGCTGTGCCACAGTCTCTTAGGATTGTGCACAGGTGTGGTCACAATATGGGACCCACAACAATATAATTTTTTCCATAAATTCTGAATTTTCATCAATTCCAGAATTATATAAAAATTCTGCATTGTATAAATTCTGGAATTATTTCTTTCAATTATTGAATTATCATGGATGCTTGAATTATTTATTCTTAATTTTCATGGGTGCTGAAATTACCTCTAAATTATATTTTTCTTATTTTCAATTCATCAACTTTGAAAATTTGTATTAATTCCCAGATAATTTCTTTAATTAGGTCCCGATTTTATTTGGTTTTAGAATTATTTCTTTCGTCATTTAAAGAAAGTTACGAACTAAAGAAAATTTTAAAATTTTTTGCTAACTTACATTTGATTGTATTTTCCAGCATCCCTGTGTATTTTGTAATAATGCATTGATTTTTGAATGCAGATTTCCCTTTCGCACATCGGGGATAGGGAATCCAAAATCAGGACTAAGGGCACCCCAAAATTATTACAATGCCTCCCACTATTACTTTCTCACTAGGCCCCACATCTGGTAACAGCAGTCTTGAATATACCAGAGTTATTACATCCACAATATTGCTTAATCTTAACTAGTAGCGGCCAAACAGTTACTTTGGTACCAACGCACGTAGAATTTAATACCTTTTTAGAAACCTAATTTCTAAAGAGCAATACCTGGCTTGATTGGATGGAACACATCAAAATACAAAACTTTGGAAACACCGAACGGTAGAAGCCTTTTCATCACAGCTTGACCTGTTAAAACAAAATTAAAGTTCTGAAAAAAGTTTATCGATGAAGGTTTGAAAAAAAAAAATAGACACTAATTTCTTTTAAATAAAAAGTTTTAATCCACAATTTTCAGAAGCTTACCAATACGTCCCATTCCAACGATACCAACAGTTGCATTCAGCAGACCCTGTCCACATAACCAGAGAGGGCTCCACGAATAGACCCATTCACCTCTGGAAAATATATTTCTTGAATTAAATATAAAATTCTGAAATATTTTTTCTGAATGAACACAAACGTCAATTTCTAAATACAAAACCGTGGCTGCTGAAAGTTATCTTCAGATATATTAAAAAATAAAACTTTAAAGTATTATGTTCTACTGAATGTAATATTTGCACATCCCTACCACTTTCATGATAAAAGAAAGAAAATTCTGTGGTAAAAAAAATAAGTCTCCCATAAAATTGCTCCTTTTTATCGCCTCCTTCCTATATCCAAATTGATTAAAAGAAAATATACTAATTTTTATATTCAGTTGATATATCCAGAGTTAAAAAATAAAACCATACAATTTAATTTTGATTTCAGACTGAATAATATTGTTCATCACGAGTATATTTAAAAAATATCCATCGGCAGCAGATGGATATTTTTCAAACGTGAAATACGAGACTAGCTTACTTTTTTATTGCTTGCGAGGCATCTATTAATCTACGTCCAACAGCTAATAGTAACGTAACAGTCAATTCAGCAACTGAATCAGTTGATACATCAGGTGTGTTGCTCACTGGGATGTTCCTGCAATGTATTGGAAAAAAAAAAAAAAATGTCAACTCATTACAGATGTAATTATTATGCAAAGTAATTCTGTTCTTTAAAACGATCATATGTAAAATCAGCTAGTGCAGGAGATGTTGAAATAAAGACTGTCTCAGGTTCATCAAAGAGATTCATTTCAATTTATGTATGGTAGCATACATTTGTTTTTGAAATATCCATCTCTTGTACAATATATTCAATAATATCTTAAGTTACCCTACATAAATATGACAAGCCTTTATGACTCGATTCCATGCAAAGGCTCCAAAAGTCAAGATTCTACTGAAAAGTGTTAAATGTATTTATAGAAAAAAAAAAATTCATAACAAAAGAAAAAACACAATTTTTACACTAAAAAAAAAATTTTTTAACAATTTCAATAGGATACCAATTACTACTATCAACTCACAGTCACTGAATTTCAACAAAAATTAAAAAATTTCCACATTACTTTGCTTTACATTCTTTCGTGTCTATATGGTCAAATCCAACAGACATAGTGGCAATTGCTTTGAGCTGAGGTCCTGAAAAGAATCGGTTTAAAAATAATAGGCTAATTAGTTTCTTTTTTATTTGGAACTCAGAAAACTGCATATTAAAATATTTTAATAGAAGTAAGACTACAATCCTACTTTTAACATTAAAAAAAATTACATTATTCATTAAGAAATCTATACAATTCGGAGAAAAAACTAACTTTTGTATAAAGTCAATATTATCAGTATATAAATAGGTGTAAAAATTTCTATCCAATAATGTCAGCAACACAGCAGGGCTCCCACTGAAAACATTAAGACAGGGAGGGAGGCCTCCCAGACAACGTAATTGTAGCATAAAAATCCTTAAAAAATTTTAGAAAGGAAAAAAAAAAAATTCATAGAGCACTATTTCAGTATCCTGTAAGATTGACTCAAGCCAAAGCAAAATGACAGAAATGACTTGGTAACAAAAACAATTTTTGGCCAAAATAAGGTATTAGCACAACCACAGATAATTCTTTTCCATCTCTCTCTCCTTACACAATATATATTAATTTTTTTTTTATGGAGTCTTCCACAGTCCAGTATATCAACTCTCTTTGACAATGTACATAGCAAATTATGAAGACATTAAGATTTTTAAGAATGACGCTCTTTCGAGACCACTTCCAAGAACAGTACAAATGTGTAAATCACACACAAGGTCTGATATAAATAATTCAAGGTGGACCAGATAGTTTTACTGTGTTGTCCCATCCTTTTTTTAAAAGGATTTGTTTAAATTTTAGTGTTCAATGCCAATGTAATCATTTTTGATAAATAAAGCACTTTCATTTCTAACCCTTGCTGAGCATTGTAAAGATCACTTATACTTGTGCATGCCCTAAAAATACAGAAGACAACTGAATGTTATCAGGTAGCATCATAATCACAAACCTTGAATAAGCTTATGTATCCAACTGCTTTATTATGCAAACTGTTGTCACCTATACACAAAATGTACACAATTTTGAATGATGAATGTTACTGTCCAAGACCATGAAGTGTGTGAAGTAAATATAATTTTTTTCAACCAGGAGAAGTTTTTAAATGACTACTCTGCTTGTTGAACCCTTAAAACTAACCAAATAGTCCACATACCCTCGAAAATAAAAAATATAATTTCTGTAATTAATGATTCTGCCAAAACAATCTACTACATTTGCCTAATTTGGCATTACATTGACGATTCCCTTTACAATTAAAATCGATTACACAAATTTTATTGATAGCTTTTGATAGAAAAAGTAGAACAAAACCGAGAAAGTAGGATATTTTACCGAAAAGTAGGATGAGTAGGAGCCCTGACACATGTTTAAAATTTGAATGCATGAATTCAAATTTTACCTCCTGCCAAAAAAACGGATATATAAATTATAAGGATAAAATTCATTCCGAGAGAAAAACTATCTGAATAAGGTTTTAAAACAAAGAGCAAAAGATTTTCAAAACTACATTTTAAACTCTTCAGAAAGTTTTATAATCAACTGTATAAAATATGCAATACAGAATTACTTCAAACTCTTAATTGTAAAAATCTAGGTTGGTTTATGCAGTTATTGCAAATAATGGCACATGCAAACATTTCGTGCTGATGCAACAGCCTATCATGTCTGATGTAATAAGCTGATGAAACATTAACTAAGAGTGAAATAGAGATGGACATGTTTCCTCTCATTAGTATCGTTTAACTCACGCAATCAACTGCTCCTTCATAAAATCAATTTGAAAAAAACTGAATCAAGACCGATGTCACTGTTCATGAACAACTGAATCTTACATACATGTCTAGAAAGGCTGCATATCTGATCAACAAGCTCTGGTGGTAATGCCGCAACCAGGAGTGCTGTTGGTACTTGAGCACTCTCAATGTTTTTTTTAGAATAGGACAGAGCACTCCTGGGGGAATAATTCTTTAATCAGAATTTTCTACATGTAGCTTGATCTGAACACACAGGCAGGGCAGTCTTGAGAGCATCACGGGCCAAGTGATTTTTTCTGAGGCCCTACCTGCCAAATTCTCAAAAAATTCAACTACTTTTCATTTTTCTGTGACCCCTCTTCTGTTAAGGTACCCGGGTGGACCCATACGTTAAGATGGCGCTGCACCAGGGTTTAAGCTGGATAAAAAATTCCTTTCACTAAAAAGCAAAAATGGGGAAAAGCTTTAGCAAAATGCTAATGTAATGATTGATTGATGGATGGATGTCTACTCGTTTTGTACCTCCTGTACGCATTTTTGCGAAAGTGACATTTTTCGCAAAATTCGACCGTAGCTTAAACCCTGCACTGCACACAGGTTTAACCCTTAACTAGTGTTGTGGGGGTCATTTTCACCCCAGCAAGTATTAATAATAAAAAAAAAATCAACAAAAATTCTTCATAAAAGCGATGGGTTTTTTCATCCATCAATTAATTAGTTCATTAAATAATTTTAATTTCTCTGTGTGTAATTATTTTCCCAAAAATTACTTTTATTAAGACACATTCGAAAAAAAATTGAGGGATACATGACTTTAAATTATATATTAAATTTTTAAATGCAATTTTCATGATTAAAAACTGAACAAATACAATTAAAATATATTTGGAAAATGAAATTTACATAATGTTTACTATATTTTCACAAGCATCAAAATTAATCTTATTCCAAGTCGGAAACACAATACTTGCAAACAACACCATGAAATACTAATCACACAGATCTTGTGTACAATTCAACTAACAACGTTACCTCATGCTAACCTGAGATATACGATGTTTCACCATTAACTTGAAACAATTAGAGAAAACTGGCACTCTTCCATAACACGATTGCTATCTCAACACTATGGCTGCCAGACAAAAAATGTCTTACGTGAATGGTGAGGTGGGGTCATGATCCCATTGAAACTGACAAATGAAATTCCGGAAAACAAAAAAAAAAAAAATAGAACCTCATAAATTTGTCAAACATTTGTAAACAACTGGCTTGAAAGATACTGATAACAGGATGCATCTTTATCAAAGGAGTGACATGTTGAGCAATGCATGGGTCAAAATGACCCCACCACCCCAGTTGATAGTTAAAACACTTCCGACACCCTTCAGGTCTATGCAGTATGATTCTCCCCTCCCCCTTCAACTAACACATGGAACTGTGCAAGGAATTTTACCTTTATCCATCATAAAATCCAATCGTGTTTGAGATACAAAGAATTGTTCATCAGGCTCAAATGATACAAACGGTGTCATCACGATTTCTCAGAAATGTATTATTTTTATTTCTAAACCCTTCAGGTGGTTTTTAAAATTTTACTGATCCACATTATAACTGTTATTTGTGCTGTACACTTAAAGACATAAAACCTCGAGGGGGTAAAAGGAAAAACCATTTCTTTCTCCTTCTGTCAGACTTTGAGCAAAAGCCGACTCCGCCCACTGGCAGTCTATCAGAAGGTGAGGGGGGGGGGGGAAGGAAAACATGTTATCAAAGGAAACTTTACAATGATATCTAGGCTCCTCCGTGCCGAAATGAGATGATGTTAAGAATCCAAGATACAGTCAAATCCCATTTTAACGAATAGCGTTACAGCGAAAATCTCATTTTAACGAACATTTTTCTAATCCCCCAAATAAATTGACATAGGAGCAATACTAGGTAACCCGGAATTCCTTTATAACGAAATTTCGTTTTAACGAAGTGATTCCTCCGGTCTCTTGGCATTCGTTACAACAAGATTCTACTGTATTTCAGGATTGCCAAAATAAAGTAGATCAAGTTAGACAAGATATCTCTGGATTGCCGCTGCAAGGGTCAAACAAATGTTTAATGATGAAAAGATTATGAATTTATGTTCGAATAAACCTATTTAACCCAAATAATTTTTATTACAGGTAAGTAGAGCCAAATTTAAAAAAAAACAATGAAAAATATTAAAAATCAACTTGCCAGCACACTGGATGACATCTTTATCGATAGGATCGGTCAAAAGACAAAATAGGGCATCTTTTCCAGGAAGCATCTTCAGCAAGTCTGCCTTTGGAATAGGTTTTTCTTCGCTGTAAATTTCTACATCGCATCTGCGAACAGAGAAATTCATATTTAGAGAAAGATTAAAGTCGCTCTGGTATCAAAATCACATGTAATGTTTCCAGATACAAGACATTTACGAAAAGTCTAAAATCTTTCTTCATCCAAATCTAACTTGTAAAATTATTCAGTTTCATAAAAAAAAAAAACTCATTCCCATAAGCATATAAGTAAATTAGAAATACACAAAGTCAATTATAATAAAGACCTCTACTAAGCGCCATCTAGCAATAAGGACAATGTTTATATCGTGGAAATTTTTATCCACACAGCGGAACCTCACACAATGAATCAGGACAGTCTTAAGAGCATCATGGGTCCCAGGCCAAGTGATGTTTTTTAGACCCCTTACCTCGAAAATTTCAACCACTTCTCATTTTTGAGAGGCCCTTCTCTCGAGGCCCCGGGCCGTGCCCATGCGTTAAGATGGCATTACAGTGAATACTCCCTGTTAGCTGCCACTTTTTAGAAAAAGTCAATAGATTTCAATGTATATAATTATTCATTGACAGACACTCCACGTTAGCGGACAAAATTCTGTCCCAAAAGGTGTCTTATCAAGAAATTTTGTGGGGGGGGGGGGGGGGGGGCAGACACGATTTTATCACCTCCTCTCTACTGTGAGAAATCTGTTTATTTTATAAAAGTGTTATTGATTCCCTCTCAAATTTACCACGAAAGGCAGCTCCCCACTTTTGGCCAATCATACTAAACTTGTCTTTTCAAAAAAAGTTTTTTTTCAGAGCAACATGATGTTGATGGTATGCTAATGGTGCTGCGATTTCCATGAACAAGCATATGTAAAATTGAAGAAACATTAATTTGCCCAAGGGCACACAGACGTCTCTGAAGTCCGGGCTGTCGTGGGAGTGCCACGAGTCCTGGGCCGATTGATTTTTCTGAGGTCCTATCTGGCAACTTTACTTGCTTATTCCTGAAAATTTCAACCAAATATCATTTTTGTGAGCCCCCAAGCCCCCGACTGGGCCCATGCATTAAGACGCGACACTGCTTCAAGTAAAACTCTGATACCTATGGGTACTCAAAATTGCTACATAGTAGCTACGGGCTATAACAAGAGTTATTGTGAATGCAGACATCATTTTGCCACTCCCTTCCCTACAAAATTTGACAACTTCACAGTGTTTTTGCCCCCCCCCCACCACCTAAAATTTGTTACCCAGAAGTGTAAACTGCTGTGAAAAGTAAACCACTATATTGTGCTGGATACAGTGGTTTTATGGGCATCTTTTCTCAGCCACCTCGTCAGGCATTTTGCCTGTTGCGGCATTGTATTTGTAAGTGCCATATTAGAAGGTTCTTATTTGTAATTTTGTTTTGCATGTTATTAGCTTTTAATCTCCTACAGAATGAATAGGGGGACCCCAGTAGCACAACGATATAGTACAATATCTGGACCATATCGTTATATATCGAAATGTCAGAGGAATATCAGATGTCATAACTATGATATAGAACGATCTCGTCTTATATGGTGCAAATTATTTATGATGTTAATTGATCAAATGTTTAATTTTTCAGCCGAATATGTATTTGATTCCATGTGAATAATCTCTACTTTGAAGGACAACAACTTGGGACAATAAATTATTTTAATATAGTTTGAAAAACATAGATCTATATCGTGCACCTGACAAAGATCTATATCAGATTCTCGATATAGACCTGATATAGATCTATCAAAGACGACATAGCTCTATATCCTGAGCATGACATACATCTATATCGTGAACCTGACAAAGATATATATCAGATACACAATATGCTGATATATCACCATATTGTGTGTCTTTAAATAAAAATATTGCCTTGAAATAAAAATTTGGAGAAAATTTAAAGTCGAGTGTACAATTTTTTGTTTGAATTGAAATTAAAAACGTTTGAATTTTTCATATGAAATTTTGATTTTAATAGGATTAATTATGTTGATATATCAAAATCATTTCGTCAGTTATGATTGAATCCTTACTGTGTATGTTTTACATCGTAGATGTTGGTATTTTAGAAGGAGCGAGAACTTATCCACTCTAACTTTAATTGCCACTTTATAATTGCACATATTTTTTAATTAAAAAAAATTGCTTTTGTTTTTGTTGTATGTGTGTTTTTCTTAAAATTATTTATTTTTTTCCTTTGATGTTTTTTTACCATACTTTGAGAATTTTAACTCTTTTGTGATGCATATTTTTTATTCAGTATTTTTTGTTTTATTAGCATATAAATTAATAATTTTAAATAAATGATATACTACACAATACATTAATTTATTTCTTGTGTTTTTTGTATTATATATAATTTCCTCAATTATAATATAATTTTTCTATTATCTGCCTCAAAATGATAAATATGTCTCACAATTTCTATTTTGTAATTTTTGTGCAGACATGAAAATGAATAAATTTGATTGAAAATATAAGTAAAAAAAATATCACTTGTAATTTAATGTTATAATACGAAACTGTAACCAGTGCTGTAGTGGTGGGTTGGTAAGATACAGAGTTAGAGATGGGAAGAGTTTAGTGTTCAGGGTACACGGGTTCAAGTCCACCCACCTCCAAATAATTACACTTTTTTTTTCTTCCGAAAGGGCGCCATCTATCGTCCAAAATGTGAAGTATTTGAATATATCACATTCACGATATAGATCTATTTATCTCCGACTATGCCTTTTTTAGCCAGAACGATATCGTGGCCCGATATAGATCTATATTGGAAACTGAAATTTTACGATATAGATCTATATCTTTGTGCTACTTGGGGACCTAACAAAAAAAACTTGACTTCATTGGCAACCCTGCTAGGGTAAAAAAGCATGCAGTCTTAAAATATCCCTCAAGGCATGGGTGAGAGTAAGGATTCAAGTGCGTCTCGGCAGGGCTCGTGTAAATGATATCCGATAGTCAGGGCCTGTCATTTGCTCCGATAGTTTGCATAAATGTTTTTTCACACTATAAATTCGCTGTAGAGAGCCCATGAAAAGTCTCTCTGGCCTGGAGGCATAGTACAGGGGCCCTGCTCTAGGATGAAGGGGATCAGTTTTACACATAGGCAAACGAGGCACGTGTTCTGGGGCCCCCCCAAAATTGACTGCATTTTTTTAATTTTAAGCACAGCCCACACATGCTCCTTTTCTCGTGTACGTCTCTCTGCCTCAAAGACCAACATATAAGGGCTCCCTCTTCCCCCCCCCCCCCCAGAAAATTAATTTGCCCAAGGCCTGAACTTAAGAAGAACAATCCCTGCTGATTGTAACAATGCGAATTGGAGAATTTCGTAAACTGGTACTTCCAGCCGGGTAAGAAGCCCCAGAACATTATTTTACCAGTGGCCATGGGCCGAGATACGGGAGGGCGTGAGCCCCCCCCCCCCCCAGCGTTAAGGGTGGAGTCGACTGATCTAATGTATATATGAGCTGACATCGTCATCATTGTGTCCCCCCAGCAATAACGACCTTGCCGCCCACCCCCCCCCCCAAAACTTCCAAGTCAATCTCCGCTTATGCCCGTGGCCCTGCTGATGAAGGAAATCTAAATTTAATACAATACTTACGCAACTGTAAAATAAAAATAACATATAGTTGAAACAAAAGCATTCACAGAGATGATAGATTCAATGGGGGGAAAGAAAATCAAATAAACATGGAAAACTTGACACAAAACATGAAAGATGGTGCCATTTATAAATAAATCCAGATAATTGAGTGGATATAAATCTTACTTTTCCTTCAACATATTAATTCCCTCGATAGGCACATCCGGCCTCGTTACCAACACTTTCGGCCTACTCATATTTCTTTACGGAATCGGATAATCTCGACTTAAACCGAAACTTATCACACACTCACTCACTGACAGGGAGAGCGGAAGCTGATCGGTGACAGCCGCCGGCGACACGACAGGGCAACTGATACAAAAGTCACCTCTACAACCAGAGAGCAACGGCGCTGAAGGTCAAATCCGAAAAGTCCCCGTGACGTCACGGATGATGACACGTGACCGACTAATGACGCAACCGGGCGCGAACCCGCACTTCACATATGGCGGGAGTATTTTTAAAAGAACGAACGCGACCCAGATTTTTATACGTAGGCCTATACGTTCGTTTTCTCCCCCTCCCCTTCCCCCACAAGCTCTAAATTTGCATCCGAGTTCGTAGCATGCCCTCTATCTTCCACGTGACGATCATCACGCCTTTTAAAACTGGTTTTTTTTTCTAACCGAAGTGGCACGGAACTGGTGAAAAATTTCACGCGTTCCCAATAAATCACCTTATCAAAAATTAGGGATAAAAAAACCTATTATGTGTGTCCCAAAATAAATTTTAGGGAATTGTGAACACTTGATTCTAGGCAGGGGGGGAGCCTTAAGCAACACGAGGTCTTAACGCATGGAGCAGAAGGGTCGAGCCTGGGGGGGTACTCAGTCAATACCTTCTAGAACAGCGGTTCTCAACCGGTGCTCCGCGGAGCCTTTTTAATCATAAAAATAAATCTATCTTTGACGAATAAATAAAAAAAATATGCCAACGGGGCTCCGGCATAGAAATTTTTTATTAAAAAGGGCTCCGTGAGTGTCAAAAAAGGTTGAGAACCACTGCTCTAGAACAGTGGTTCTCAACCTTTTTTTTGTCCATGCCCCCCCCCCTTTCAACCATTTCTCATTCCTATGGCTCCCTCTTGCGAACATGAATAATTTTCTACACCCCCCTCCCCACATTTTTCCATTAGAAGATAGTTATTCAAAAATTGTCTGAAGTATATAAATATGGTTGAATTTAATTTGATTAATTTTTAATCTATGAAAATAACGAAAGAGCAAAATAAACGTAATCTATTACGTTTATTTATTCTATAGAATACAGTAAAAAAATAGAATAAATTATTTTCAATCAATGCAAACTCTGCGCTTGAAGACGACACGTCATCAAGTACTGGATGAAATTTGTATTATTTCAAATTAGTTTATTTTTGTGTAAAATGATTATGGTTTCGTTGAGAAAATGTCAGTTGTAGCTTCCAAAATACGCATTCTTGTAGTGATTGATAAAAATCGCAAAAAGTGGTTGCAAGGAGTGTTATTAATTTTATTATCTTCATGCGGATAAAAGTAGTATATAATGAGGGAGTAGCCACACAGAAATGAATCACAATTGAAAAGTTCAACCTTTCACATCGTTTTCAATAATGTATCAAGGATATAGATTCATGTTGTAGCCATACTATGAACTTAAAAAAATTAACTAAAATACGTGTGAAAAATTTTTAAATATTTGTTTGAAACATTCATTCCAGAGAAATCATGTGCGCAGTCACAGGGCCGGACTAACCATTAAGCAAAATAAGCACGTGCTTAGGGCATCAATACTAAAGGGGCGCCACCAAAAAAATATCATATGGTACTTTCTTTTTAATGCACGATTTTTTTTCAACATCCATCATCCGATAGAAGATCCTAAAATTGTAACACTTGATAATATAGTTGAAGATCATTATCACAAGAATGGCACGAAAGATGAGAATCTAATAATATTGCAAACTAGACTTCACATTATTGCCAAGTTTTTCGATTAGCTTTTCGCAATTTTCATAATGTACGCCCAGGGCTGTCTTAACATCATCATACGCCCACATACAAAGCGACTTTTCTGAAAGAGGCACTACTACCTTGCTAAAAATTCCTACCTACCTATTTTCATATTTACTCTTGAAAATCGGAACCAGGTCTAATTGTCACTTGACACCCCGGTGCCAGAAGTGCCCAGATGGGCCCATGCAGTAAACCAAGTTCTACAGAATAAGGACATGATTTTTGTGGGTCATTAGTGGATCAACTGTGTAGTTTCATTCATAGAAGTAAAAGAAATGCTACCAGGTGTAAATTACGAACTTGACAATGTACCCAAAAAGAAAAAATACCCAATATATAACGGTGATTCGTCAGAAATAAGATACCTATTGGCAGGGCCGCAACTGGGTAGTTGGTTAGCCGGGCAACTACTCATTTATGCACACCCCCCCCCCCGTAATGCTGAAGGATAGGTTGAAAGGTTGAATTTGCGCCCACTTTTGTAATGCGCCTGGGGCACCAGACTCGCCTGCTCCCCCCCCCCCCCCCCACTAGTTGCGGCCCTGCCTATTGGTAATATTATGGCCATTCTAAGATTCAATATTTTCTTCTTGGATTGTTGGTACAGCCCTTATTCATCAACCGTTCGTCGTAGTGAGATATGGTTATAATTTTAAAAATTCTCAAAATATGACCAAAAATCACCCTGTACGAGTTTTGAGGATGAAAATACAGTGTACGCAAAATAAAAAAATTTAAATTTTTGTACGATTCCCCCCCCCCTCTAATTTCCAATCAGACAGTTATTGCTGTTTCTCTTCTGAGCCCAACAAACAAATCACATGTTTTTAACTGCATTATTTCCTGAGATATTTAAATTCAAAATCGAAGACAGGTCCGGGATCAGGAGAATTTCGCGGCCCAATGCAGAAAAAAAAATTCGCGGCTCCCTCTAAAAACATTTTATGTAGTTGTTCCCGACTTACAAACTTTTCGAGTTGCGAACATAAATCTTGGAGGGGAATTTTTTTTTCAGAGAGAACGCATTTTATTACTCTAATTTTTTTCATTATTTCAGGAACCCGTTGATAGTCTGGATAATAATCAAACACGATCCATTGAGAGGGAATGGCATTTAAATTAATTTTACAAAATTCATAGATTATTAATAATAATTAGCACGTGGTCCACCTGCTGACACTTCATCGGGGCTCGAACCATATTGAACAGACGTAAACTTTTGTCATCATCTCTTTATCAAATATACGTTGCAATTCGATAACTTTGATCATTTTTCGAATTTTTTATTGCTGTTTTTGTTTAATTAATGTAAATTAACAGAAGTAAAGGAATCAATTACTGGAATTCCATGACCCCCACAAGGGTGGGGCTGACAGGCAGGATCGTCGTAATAGCATCATAGGCCCAAGGATTTATATCATATAGCGTCATAGCATCATATAGCCAAGAGATTTTTTGGAGGCCCTACCTGAGAAATTGTCGAAAAATTCAACTACGTCTCGTTTTTCTGAGGCACCTCTTCTCTTGAGGCTCTTCGGGCACGGCCCGGGGTGGGGGAAGCATGCGTTAAGACGGCACTGCCTAAGGTTCGCACCAGGCGTCCTACTTTTTCAGTTTTGAATCTGGTAACCCTATCTAAAGCCCACATAATCCGTATTTTCACTTATTTGTTCAATCATACATATTGTCCGAATGTTTTTGTGGAAAGAAATAATTATTTTTTCTACATAAAATCGATTGTTGCAAATGTACGAATTTTGTTGCCGAAATTTTCGTCTCATAAAAAATTTCATGCCAAAAAATGACAAAGAACTCCATCTTTCATCATCTCATGAGTTTCCTGAAATTTCGAGATTAAATGGCAGCACCAACAGTATATAAATCAAGCCTCTGGAGAGAGTATGACGTCAGCGGTCTCCGCCTTGGCAGTGCTGAGAACTGTGTTCCCCAATATCTTTCGTCGGAACATCACGTGACTCGGTGGAAACAAACACGACCCCCCCCCCCCCCACCTCCTATTTTCTTATGGCATAAATAGGAGTTTAAAACAATAAATGAAAAAATAATTTCAGCTTGAACGAGATAATTCCAAAATTAATGAAAGTTATAATTTCAGAATTAAAGAAAGATAATGTCAGCATTAATGGAAGAAAATATTCTAGAATTAATGTAAGAGATAATTACAGCATTGATATAAGTGATAATTCCAAAATTAGTGAAAGAATTAATGAAAGCGATAATAATAAAGTTAATGAAAGATAATTCCAAAATTAGTGAAAGAATTAATGAAAGCGATAATAATAAAATTAATGAAAGATAATTCCAAAATTAGTGAAAGAATTAATGAAAGCGATAATAATAAAATTAATGAAAGATAATTCCAGAGTGAAGGAAAGAGATAATTCCAAAAGTTAATGAAAAAGAGATAATTCCAGAGTGAAGGAAAGAGATAATTCCAGAGTGAAGGAAAGAGATAATTCCAGAGTGAAGGAAAGAGATAATTCCAAAAGTTAATGAAAAAGAGATAATTCCAGAGTGAAGGAAAGAGATAATTCCAAAATTAATGAAAGAGACAATTCCAGAATTAATGAAAGAGACAATTCCAGAATTCATGAAACATAATTTCAGAATCAATGAGAGAAATAATTCCAGCATTAATAAAAGAAATATTTTCAGCATTAATGAAAGAAATAGTTTCAGCATTAATGAAAGAAATAATTTCAGCATTAATGAAAGAAATAATTTCAGCATTAATGAAAGAAATAATTTCAGCATTAATGGAAGAAAATATTCTAGAATTAATGTAAGAGATAATTACAGCATTGATAAAAGTGATAATTCCAAAATTAATGAAAGAATTAATGAAAGCGATAATAATAAAATTAATGAAAGAATTAATGAAAGCGATAATAATAAAATTAATGAAAGAATTAATGAAAGCGATAATAATAAAATTAATGAAAGATAATTCCAGAATGAAGGAAAGAGATAATTCCAAAATTAATGAAAAAGAGATAATTTCAAAATTAATGAAAAAGAGATAATTTCAAAATTAATGAAAAAGAGATAATTTCAAAATTAATGAAAAAGAGATAATTTCAAAATTAATGAAAAAGAGATAATTTCAAAATTAATGAAAAAGAGATAATTTCAAAATTAATGAAAAAGAGATAATTTCAAAATTAATGAAAAAGAGATAATTTCAAAATTAATGAAAAAGAGATAATTTCAAAATAAATGAAAGAGACAATTCCAGAATTCGTGGTATAATTTCAGAATCAATGAAAGAAATAATTCCTGCATTAATAAACGAAATAATTTCAGCATTAATGAAAGAAAAAATTCCAGAATTGATGAAAGCAATTATTTCAGAAGTAATGAAAAAAATAATAATTAATAATGGAAATAAAATTCCAGAATTAATGAAAGAATATTCAAAAAATAATGAAGGAAAATCCAGAATTTATGAAGGAAAATTCAAGAAATAATGAAAGAAATGATCCTAGTATTAATGAAATAAATAATTTGATATTTTTTTCACCTTTAGATGAGTGCTCGATCTTTTTTTTAAATCTTTAAAACCCAATATTTAGAGACCGAAATTCTATGGAAAAATTCTATGGACCATTTCTATGGAAAAATTGCCAGGCGGGAAGTTTGTTTTCACCGAGTCCCGTAATTTCCTTGCATTTGATGTCCTTGCAGTCGCGGTGGCTGGATGCTCCCTCTAGTAATAAGTCCGACCAGTAATGTCGTCTGCTTCTCTCCAGGTTACTCGTTTTGGGCGTCTCCTTGTGTCCTGAAGAAATTACTGAACTGACAGTTTGAACTTCCAGTTCTGTTTGTGAGCTTAGCTTGTAGGGAACCGACTTCTTCACTGTCGTCTGCTCATTAAGAGGCTCTTTGTTTTGGACGTCTCCTTATGCTCAAATAAAATAACCGAACTTATAGTTTAAGTTTCCAGTTCAGTTCACGAGCTTTGTTTATAAGGAGCTGAGCGGAATAAAGAATATAGTTTTTTTCACTTTGAACTTCATCATCACCACATTAGTCACTTTTAAATTTGACATTAGATGGCAGCACATTACTATAAAGTGCAGTGTGAAAAAATTCACTTTTTACGATCTTACCTGTCGTCGGACGTGGAGGTCCTATGTTTTGGATGTCTCCTTGGGTCTTGAAAAAATTACTGAACTGGAATTTTGATCTTTCAGGTCAGTTTATAAGCTTTGTTTATAAGGAGCGTAGCTGAATGAAGAATTTAGTTTTTTATACCTGAGCTTCTCGTCATCACCACATAAGGCACTTCTGATTTTGAAAGTAGGTAGCAGCACCAACAATATTTTTAAAAATGAATTTCTTAAAGTATTCTAGAGTATTAAATTAATTTTAATTCCCTTTTAAAATTGTTAGTGCCATTGTGAATTCGCGGCAAATGCTACAAGGCAAAAAAAAAAAAACCAAAAAAACTGCTATTGGCGGATGGCGTAACAGTTCGAGTCACCCGGTATATACGGATACGGATTTTGTCATTGCGTAACCGAGTGACAAAACTGTTCATGTGAACATAATAATGATTCATTATCAGGATGTCAAGCCCATCGGGAAATATAAATAAGGGGCCATTCAAGTATTACGTAAGCAGATTTTCAGCCATTTTTGACCCCCCCCCCCCCCCGTCAGCAAAATATTTCGTCAGCAGCTTAGAATATTTCATATCTTCAAAGAGGGGTGGTTGATGACGTACCCCCCCCCCTTACCATCAAAAGTCAGCAAATCCGAAACCCCCTCCCTCCCCTCGATGCTGACGTAATACTTGAATGACCCCCCTAATCAGATTTTCAAATAAGAAAATTATCAATTTGTTGACTTCAATTTCGATACGGTGAAAATCTGATATTTCGTTGGATGACAAGTTACCTTCAAGTGGCTTTTTGGTTCGTAATATGGCCGCTCTCTCGCAGGCGAACGAAGCAACGTGCGAGTTGGCTTAAACACAACACAATATTTCACATAATAATCTGTACTATATTTAATATACAGGGCGCATAGGTAACGGGGAATATGGCATTTTACTGGCGAACCATTGGTCCTAGAGGCATAATTCCAGTTGGAAAAAGTTCCCGAATAATGTGTAGTACTCAGATATTTGATTCATGTTGCCAGGGGGTTATATAGTTGTTGAAATAAAAATATTAACTTTTTATGTGCACACCCTGTTCCCCAAAATCCAATTGGAAAGTTGTTTCCCGGTCTCCAACAAAAAAATTCATCGTTTCTAAGTGCAATATTCACTGAGATATTCGAAGAAAGTTGGAAAAAAACATCATTAAATGCGAGGAAACCATTCTACCCGCGTTTAATGCTATTTTTTTCCCTCAAATTTCCTCAATTTTTCGAATTCGCATGTCTCGGTGAATATTGCATTTAGAAACGTGAAATTATTTTAGTTGGCATCGGGAAAGACAGAGCAACAACAACGTCTTAATTGGGTTCTTTGGCACACGGGGATGGTATAAAAAGTTTTTTATTTTTACTTTATAACTACACAACCCCTTACAACATGAATGACATATCTGAGTTTGGCACGTGATTCGGACACTTTTTCTAGTTGGGTATGTCTTTAAGACTAACGGCTCGCAAGTGGTGCCATACGCCCTGTTACCCATGCAGTCTACATATACACGTAAAAAAATACAGTCGACTCCCGTTTTAACGAATACCGTTATAACGGAAAAAATATCGTTTTAACGAATACTTTTCTAATCCCCCCCGGATAAGTTTACATAGGAACAATGTAAAAATCTGAAATTTAACGAAATTTCTTTATTACTCCTGTCTCTTGGAGTTCATTATAACGGGGTTGACTGTATTCCCACCAAAAAAATCTGATATTTTTGCAATTTTTGATGTGGAAGCAGTCCTTTTTATAATGATTATGTCATTTTACTTTTATAAATTTAAGAAGGAAACAAAGGAAAGAAAGGGTGGGGGAGAAAAAAAGAAAAAGGGCCAAGGGGGCTCGGTTGTGCGTAAATGCCTTGAAATTCCACTTGTGCGCAAGGGGATTCGGGCCTCACTCTCAGTTTTATGACAAAATTTCACATTTATGAGACGTTTGACTACGGTCACGATTAACCTCTTTATATAGCTCTTTCATTATTAAAATATTTCATTTATACGAAGAATAATTTCAATTATTTGACATTTTCATTTTTATTCGAACTCTCTAAATCTTTGGCATTTAGACATCATTTCGAACTATCAAATCCACGCAGTTTTTGCAGATTGTGAAAACGCGTCGCTGAATTGGTTGTGCATGCGTATTATCAACACTAAAAACCACAAATTTTAGGTTGACAGATACTAAGAATGAAGACTTGCGTGAGAATTTATTGCACTTTTCTGAGAAATCAACAGACGCAGTGAGTCTCAAATAAATGGATTTAAATTGCTTTAAATGGGGTCATACGCTATTTTAGATTTTTTTTTCTAATGCCCACAACATTGTTCTTGCAGGATAGGAAAATTGTATTGAAATTATTTGGGATGTTGCAGGCCAGCAGCAGGCTTACGTAGTAGGGCAGTTAATAGGAAGCATTACAGTATAGATTAAAAAAACTTTAAAGATGTGGTGTCAATCTTAGTCCTGCTAAGTCTCAATACATTATCTGCTTGGATTGCATATAGAAATCAATCAGCAAATCAAATGACGTTAAGATCGTCTTAAATATGTTTAAAATCACGTTTTTCCTGTTAAATTGAAATGAATGGCACATGAACACTTGCGATTTTGAAACAACAGCAAATTTATGCAATTACAGTTTCTTGAGTTATATAGCAATGTAGTTTTAAAAAATTTAATTTCGCGGGTATTTTTCCTCGTGTATGATTTGGTCTCTTGCAGTTCGTTATAACTGAATTCGACTTTATTTCTTTGCAGTGGAGGCAATGGGTGTTGGCACACCCCTCCCCAAAAATTCATTAAAAAAATACCCCGGAGCAATCCTTCTTTATTCAATTTTTATAAATATATTCCCCATCAGACCACTCAGGTTTGGAGGTTTCGCGAGTTCGATACCCGGTTCGTCCTTGTCAGAAAACTTTCCTGACACGGGGGTACAACAAAAAATGGCGACTTGACCGCAGCAAAAAATTGCTACCACACGGAGTCCCCCATCGAGGGGTTAGCGCACCAACCTCTCGATGAGTATAAGAAACAAGCCTGCCGTTCGGAATCGGCAATAAATTGCAGGTCCCGGGGTCTAATTAGCCCTGGTGTGCAGAAAATGACCGTGGTGCGAACCATGTCAAAATAAATTTGACATGAATTTTTGAATTTGACTCTTGTCTACAACAGCGAGTAACTCCCGCTATAAGGAGTTTCTTCAATATTTTCTTTCTTCTTTGTTTCTGCTACTGATGAAGGAACTTCATACAGTTCTGAAACGCGTATAGCCGTGTTCGTTTTGGAATTTTGGGTAAACCCAAGTGTCGATTATTTAATCGTATTAAATTTGCTAGAGTTCGTAATTTGAATTTTACACACAAAAAACTTTTTTTTTCAATTTTTTTTCCTTCAATTATTTTTCCCCTTTACCTATGATTTGGCGTTCCTCCTATCGTCGCGTCCTTTGCAGCCGCATGGGTCGTACAGCCCTATAGAGCCACTCCTGCACGGGGGGGGGGGGTATTTCAGAACATGAAAGAGTTAATAATCCTTTAATTCGAAAAACCACGAAATTCGTAACGCGTTTAGATACACAATGGGTGCCGTCTTCAGGTGATAAACCACGCTGACCGGAGATCCCACTTGGGTTGGTTACCGAATATTAACTGTCGGTTGTTAAACGGAAAAAATACGTCTGTTAGTGTCAGAAATTCTGACCCCGACGATTGACAAGCACAGACGTATTTTTTCCGCTGAACAACCGAAGTTGAGATTTTGTAACCAACCAAGTGTGATCCCGGTCAGCGTCATGGTGGTCCGATTTATCCTCTAAAATGGCACTCATTGGATGTCGAAACGCGTGAGAAATTTCGTGTTTTTTTTCCCTTTTATTTGCTCCTTTCGTTGGTTGTTGTTATGGAGGCAATGCCCCCCCCCCCCCCCCAGCGTCAAATGTGGGGTCGGCTGGTCTAATGTAAGGCGACTGGATAGGGGCTTATTCTAGTGGCTATAGGTAAGACGCCTTCATATACGTGTATTAAGGAGTTCTGGCTATAGGGAGGAGGATCTCCCTTTTTGGCGACGTCAAAATGATGCTTTTTGATTGGTTGCTGGTTTTGGGTCTATCGCAGGCTGCAGACGCACGTCAAATTTACTCTTTTTCCTTAAAAATTGTAGGAAGGAGGTTGCTGAAGTTGATGCAGTTGAATCCCGTTTTAAGGAATAACATTATAGCAAAAATCTCGTTTTAACGAATAACGTTATAGCAAAAATCTCGTTTTAACGAATAACGTTATAGCAAAAATCTCGTTTTAACGAATAACGTTATAGCAAAAATCTCGTTTTAACGAATAACGTTATAGCAAAAATCTCGTTTTAACGAAAAACTTTTCTAATCCCCCCAGATGCGTTTACATAGGAACAATGTACAAATCTGGAATTCTTTTATAACAAGTTTCGTTATAACGAAGTGATTTCTCTGGTCTTTTGGAATTCATTATAAAGGGATTCGACTGCACTAACCTGGACGGCAGAGTAAATTTTCGTTTCTAGTTTCGGCTTTGAAAGGATCATGGCCCGCCTCTCCCTGCGAAATAACGTTTCTACCCATGGCTCTCCTACAAGGTTGGGGGCTGACAGAGCTCCAGCCCTGTTGGCCAGAGACAATTATGTTTTTTTCATGCTATAAATTCTTCATAAAGGGGCTCGCCAAAGATCCTAGTCTATGGGGGGCCCTGCCTCTGGACGTCTGGACGGGGGGCATGTTCCTACCTGTTACTTCTAGCCAGGTAGGAATATAGGCTATTAATAGCCTATCAATTTGAATACATATAATCTCGAAAAAATTGAAACGGATCCCATTACCATAATGTGGTTTGACCCAAGGTCCATTCGTTAAGACGGTATATAGGGTATCTCATCAAGATAATTTTTGTTAGGGTTCGTTCTGCCACCTCGTCCACTGTAAAAAGTCACTTATTTTTATATTTTAGTAGCTTTTTTTTCCCTAAAAATTTACCATTACCCCCAAGATTGCTAATACTCAGTGCAATTGATCCCGGTTCCATCCTTACTTTCAGCCTCCCATGCCCCCTCCCCACAAGAGGGGCTGACAGGGCTTCAGCTCTCAGACGATTCTCAATATTTTTTTAATGGTGTAAATTCGCCATAGAGGGGACCCTTGGAAAGTTTTCTTAAAAAGTGGGGCCATGAGCCTTCCCCCTTATGCACCCCCCCTCCGACCATGGTTGGGTTTTTTACACGAGGATCCTCAAATGACCATGCACAGCACATTTAAGATTGATTGCAATAGACTTCGAAGTAACCTCAGAGCATTAGTCCCGGGAACCTATGATACTAATGAGATGGCCCTACCATTTATTGTTATTCCATCATGACACATAGCAATGAAAGGAATAGCAGGATGAAGAAAAAGCTCTGTGCGTCTTGAGAGGTGGAGAAACTGTTTTTTTTAGCACGGTCCAAGAACGATCCGAACAAATACAATACAGCTTTTCTCTCATAGACGAATGAATCTTGAAGTGTAGATCAATCTTCACGTCTGGAGGAAGGGCCGAAACTACGGTGATTGATTACAGTTTCCCCCAGGTGGCAAATAATTTAGGACAGGGGCGTCGGAAGTGTTTCTAAACTGTGGGTGCTCGTCTTTAGTTTTATATCAGAAAGTTTAAGTTCTGAATCAATACTAGGGGTGCTCGGATCCATGCCGCAAATTACTGTGGGTAAGCACCCAAAGCCAGTGCCGTATTAACGCATGGGCTCCTCCAGGCACGGCCCGTGGGGACTCAAGAGAAGGGGGGCCTCACAAAAATGAGATCCGGCTGAAATTTTCTAGGATTTACCAGGTAGGGCCTCCGAAAAACCACTTGACCTGGGGGCCCATGATTTAAGACGGCCCTGCACACAGCATCCCCGGCTCCGACGCCACTGCTTCAGGGGGGAAACAAAATTGACACAATAAAATACTCTCTGGGTTAAAAATAAAAAAAAATTCGTTCCCCACCTCCACCCTCCGACAAAATATATAGAATTCTAACTTGAAATTTTTACTTTAGAGTATTGGCATTAACTTGTATTGTTCCTAAGGTGCAAACACACACCCCCGCCCCTTTACAATATTTGTGACAATCTTTAATACCTATGAAAGTATAGGACCCGAGAGAGAGACCCCCAAATATTTTCAAGCTCTCTTAACATTTCCAGCAACTTTTGCAACTATGATTCTGTGGATGCAATGCCAGTTACTGCCGTGATTGTAAAAAAATTGAGTAATTATAATGTGCTTGCTAAATAAAACTCAGCAAATACACTCACAATAGGAAAAAAAAGTTTTATTTACACCCCCAATGTATATTTTCAGCATAGGAAACTATTTAGCATATGCTCTCCTTCAAGAGTATTTATTTATAAACAAAAGAAAAACATCATAGCAAATTACTGAAAATGGCAAACAAGGATGCGGCAGGAATATTGGTCTTGGCAACAGTTCAAAAATGGCAATACTGTTATGTGTATACTTTTCATTTTCTTTCTCAAGTTGATTGATAACACTGGACAACAATGAAATTGCATCTGACATGAAAATTCATACAATAATCTCACATACCATGAATAGAATTCCAAATTGTTTTGATCTGCTGAACATGAATACCACCACAAAGAAGTTTTATTGGCTCTCATTTAAGATACATTTATTAAGTGAAATGTTTTTTAAAAAATGCTTTACAAGTGGTATCATTTTGGGGAGCAATGGAACTATCTCTCCGCTCCGCATATAAATAAGAATTTTGAATGATTTCGACCTCCTGAACACGACTATCACCATGAAAAAGTTTTATCGACTCTTATTGAGATATTACCCAGTTAACGTTTAAAATGTGCTTTACGAGCGTTATTGTATGGTGAAAGAGAACAATGTTACCAGGAAAAATGCTTAACCTCAATTCTGGCTAAGTGTTGTTGGACAATTTTGATATGCTCCTTATGGTCAGTACAAGCAGAATGTAAAATGAAGTATGTCAGTCGCAATAAACAAATTATTATGCTGTGATACACTTGTTATTTCTATGAGAGAGAATTTTTGTTTTTTTTTCTTTACATTTATTTTATTTTCCATATATTCATGTTATGTTTCACTGTGTTATTATGTGTAAAAAAACTGTATAATTTCAAAGAAAATCATAGCCAATCCATTTTTTTTGTTTAATGGCAGGATTCGTGTTCAGCACACCGAATAACATACAAAATGACTATTTTTTGTTTTGAACACAGAAACTTCGTCAAAATTTGTTGTTCAGTGTATTTGGACAAACCAGAATTTATAAATTTTTCGGGAGAAACACTGAAAGTTTTATTGAAAAATTTCTTCTTCTTGACATTACAGAAAACTGCTCTCTCTTTTCCTTTTTCGAAGGAATTATGAGATTCAAACATGGTCATAGTCTACAAAGCAACACTTTTCCTTACATAACATCAAATACAAAGCCAATGTACAACATATGCAATTTGAAGAGAAATTTATTTTTCACTATTGTGTGGGATTATTACCACATCAACTACTTGCAAAAAACAGCATGGCTTGTGCAGTATAATTATCCTACATGAAGTGGCAAAGTTAAGAATCATTATGAGGTTACCCGATTCATACAACAATTTCGTTGAACTTGAAACAAACCACGCTCTGCTACAACTATTTAACTGGGCATGATAGCCTAGGCCAGAGCTTTTCAAAGTGTGTGTCATCACATCAACTTGTGTCACACAGTTGGTTTAATGATTTATGCCTGTTTGATACTTTAAAGTGGTTTTTTTCTGGGGAGCCGCTGGTCAAAAACAGTTTGACAACTACTGTCCTGGGCCAATAAGACATTTGTGAACTGTACCTAAGGCCCTAGTATTTACAAAAACCCAGACAATGTGATTTTTCATGATACTATAAACTTCTGCAATTTTTTTGAACTCTTTTGGCCAATTGCTCACTTACTTTAATTTTTGCAGGTCATATTTCCTATATTTTCAAGGACCTTTTAATGCAGGGCCAATCAGGCATGGACCCCAGGAGTCTCAAGTTCATAACATTGCTACTGATCAAAGGGTGCTCAGAAGTATCACAAGTCAAGTATTACAGTATGACCCTTGTCAGCATATTTCCAGTCACTAAAGTACAACTCACATGTTGCGATTTTTAGATAACATAAAGACTTTTTTTTTATCCCACCACCAATGCTACCACAAAACGTTTCCACACCAATATGTCTGGGAAAGATATGACGGAGTAGCCACACCAAATTGGCTACACACTGACAGCCCCAGCCTAACAACCCCTCATGTTTACAAAATGACTGCAGGCGACAAAAACGATCAAATTAACTTTAGACATGCCCTTAATAAGAGTGATCTCCACATATAAATGGGAATTCATTATAAAAATTGTTCCTCATCAACACTGGAATCAGTATATATCATGGAAACATAATATATATGCTAATTCATAACATATGCATAGATGAAATGGAAGCACATATAGTTTACAAAAAAAGAAGACAATATACAGTGACGATTGTCTTTAAAACAGTAGAATTAATCAACCTGCTTCAAACAACAAGAACATTTCCTGTTTAATAGCCTCATCAACTCAATAATTAGCATCAGCAAATCTAAACAATGAGAGTTTATAAATAACATGAACATGACAATAGGAAGGTAAGTTAAGAAAAAACAATCCAAAACAGTTATCAGGATTTTCAGCAAAAAAACCTGTTTGGTCATTTCCGTAACTAAAACTCCAGAAGAAAGAAGTATACAGTGCACATAGCTTAATGCAATATCAGGACTCTGAGTGTCTAAGAATAACCGATTGATAATTATATCTGAAAAAATCCTGGTATCAAGAATCACGATCATATGTCCTGTGTGGTCAAACGGGATGTATGAAAATGGTGCGGGAAGACACCTTTTTTTTTTTTATATGCACAACTGGCTTTTAAATATTGAATCCTTTTTTCATATTGTTCTAAAATGGGATCGTTTTCCTTTTAAACAAAAAAAATCTTTTGTTTTTATTCAGAAATTGTGAGGAGTGAGAATAGAACTGTCTAATGTATACCACAAATTTATACTTTTATAATGTAAGTTCCATGATCCCTTGTGAAAGTCTTCCAGCAAAGGAACTGTGAATATGGTCAGTTAAAGGAACTGACTAAGAAGAGAAGAAAACAATTTTTTTTACCTTACACATGCCTTCACTATAGAAAAGCAGCGCTATGCATACATGGATCATATCATGGACCAATTAGAATACTGTGAACTGAGTATGCAAATTTTTGTCAACAAGGAAACAATTTGATCTCATACATATCTTGCAGGTTGATAATAACTTATACAGAAAAAAAAAAAAGAGTCTGATTCAACCTCAGTTTCCAAATATTCAAGAACGGGGAAAAAACTTTTGACAAAAAAAAATTGATAACTGTAGTCCTAAGTAACAACATCAAATTTTTTCTCATGTTATGATATTGGACTGTTCCGTACTTTGCAAAAGTGATAAAAATACCTTAATGATAACATTATCCCTGATTCTAATAAGCAACGTATACTGTAATTCAAAATCTTAACCTTCCAAATTTTGCTTTCAAGTGTGTTTTTTTCCTTCTTCTTTCATGGACTTTTATCAAATATTTACATCTTTCTCCTGACTTTTGACAAATATTCAACATTTCCTCCAACTTTCCAGTTTGCTGAAAACCCTGAGTAAAATATCTCTATGATGTATCCTTTCTTCCCAGTTTTATTGGTAAAAAGTTATGTTTGTAATTTTCTCATCTTGAAATATATCTCTGAAACCAATGCACGGAACTTCCATGCATTCCAATGCATGGCACACTAAAAATGAAAAGTTCAACCAAGTCCACAATTTCAAATTGAAATGTTACAAACATATACAGTTTTTCTTTCATGATAAACAAAAAAAGGCTAAAATAAACAATTTCTGCAGACATATATCTAATGCACCAGATTTGAAATCAATGGACAGAGACTTTCTCGTGTTATTACATTTTCCCCTTCAAAATTTCCAAAACCTTTATATATCAGTGTAAACACAATTTACAACCCCTGAGAAAGTCACACTAATATTTAACGGAAGAAAATTGCATTCTAAGGAACAATTGCATGAATTTTTGCATTAGTCAAATGATCCTGTATAAACTATAAACTTAATATATATTGCACATTAAAAATTTATACAGGACAGTCTTTATGGAAGGTTTTAATGGCAGGAAACAATATCATACATTGCTCTATAAACATAGTGGTACCTTGAGAAATGAGTGTCTTGACAGGCAAAGTAATACAAGTTACGACAGCAAAGTTGTGCAAGAAATAGTTTAACTTGTGAGCTTGAAATGCAAAAGAAAAAGCTCACTTGACACTCTAGAGCTTGGGTGCTTTGAAAAAGATGATGCTGACAATCAGGGGTTATTGTTCGATCCGTGTTGTTGTTTGATTACAATTGTTACGATTTCTAAATATTACGATACTGAGTATATACATGTAAATTACATTATCTTGCTTGAGATGTTATGCTGATTTTTGTGATGTTGAATCTTGAAGCTGGCTTCTGTGGTTGTGCATGACTGGGAATTTCTCCTTAAATACCAGTTATGTGCTGTCAACATTCACTTCCTTTTCTGCTTTCTTCTACTTATGATCTGAGTAAAAGCAAAGTGCCTGGAGCACTTTCTGATCATATGGACGTTATTGGATATGTTTTACATTAGATGCCCACTGAAAGGTAATGCAGACCAGCATAGATTTCCTAGCAGTTTGGATGGGATTGCGTTGTCACAAAAAGGTTGTTGTGGAGCAGAAATAAACTACCAGAAATATTCTAGTTGGATTGGTGTTGACCATCAATCGGGTGAGATCTATCTAAATTACTGTGATAAACTAATTTTTGATATTTTATTAGTGTAAACTTTAAATTCTTGCAATGCGATTGTCGTGATTATTGAAAAGAAAATTAAAACTGTTGATGGAACTCTAACTAATCAATTGTAATAAATGATCAAGTGGAAAAATTTGTGCTGTGTAATTCTTTATTGTTGTCTATCAATGATTTTATTTTGGAAAACTTGAATTTAACCAGGCATGTACTGGATTGTTGCGCAGTTTGTATTGATTAAACTAGGTATCTATTGCACTGAATAGGCAAGGTTGCTTCAAGATACGAATATTTTTCCAGGGGTAAATTAAACCCATAACTCAAAGTACCACTCATTTACATTCAGTGGCATACATCTTGTATGCATTTACAATCACGAAAAATACATATAAAATAAATTTCTGAAATTGGCATTCAAAACACGAATTGAATTAAATAAGATACAGAAAAGCAAAAAGCCGTAACAAATCATAGCCCTCAGAATAACATTCAACTAACGTGTCTTGCATCAATATAAAATACTCATTTCCTTTGACGCAGTACAATATCCCCTCGTTACACCACACATGTCTGGAAATGAAGAAAAAACAGACAATTTTATCTAGGGTCTACTGCAGGAGTTCTTACTTAACCTATGGATTATGACCCATAGGTTATATGATAATAAACTTGATTTGCAGCAGAGTCTTCCTAGATGAGTCATACAAATTTACTTACAATAATAAAAATAAGTTAAAAATACACTTTTTGCATCACTGGTTTCGTTAATTTTGAAGAACAGTCTAATGGGCCGCAAAGATGATCTAGTTGATTTTGGGTCACTGCTAAAAAAGGATAAAAACAATTGCTCTAATGCAAGCTAAATTTTCAACAGCGCTTCAAATATTAAAAAAATCAGTTTAATATCCAAAGATGCAGTATAATGAGGGGTTACTGGTTTATGTATTTGCAAACCTGGAAGGTAACCGCGACCACAATAATAAAAATCTAACAATGAGAAAACATATATTTAACGATACAGTGGATCCCACTTACTATGTTTTCCATAAAACTGTCACGACAAAACTGTAAGCAAAAAACACTTTAAAACAGGAAATCTTGATGAGTATTAGTGAGAGTTGGGATGATGAAAATAAGTCTTACTAAGCGGGAAAACGTTTCAGGTAAGAATGTTATAAGCAGGATCCACTGAATTATCACCAATCAAGGAAAAGTAGAACTTGACTACTTTATTCAGGTGACAACCAACAAGATTTTACTGTACCGTTCAATATGAAAATGGAAGGATGAAAAACTACACAAATTTTTTGATATACAGCAAAGCAGATATACAAGCAAATTACTGTAAATGTTTAGGCAGGACACTTTGTGATAACAAAGAACGTGAAAGCGAATATTTTTGGCCTCTCCATAAAATTTTATCAAAATTTTTTTTTGAAGTTTCAAGCACCACAATGTGCAATAATATATTACTAATTGCATTCAATTAATTAATACTATAACTACAATATTTTTTTGCAAAATTCTAACACTGATTATAAAACAAAGCACTAATGAACTATTCTTTTGTGAACTATTGATATTAATCTGTCAGTACAATACACTTCAAATTCTAGGTAATATAAAAAAATTAATGGGGAAAAACTTGTACCATACTCAACAAAAAACATCATAATGAAGAATTGTGAAGCTATAAATGCAGTTCGTGAATTTAAAAAATATATGTGGTAAACAATGAAAGCTCCGCACTGTACATGCATATTTACATACACTTCTTATTTTCATATAGTAATACTGAATGAGAGATATGCTTTAACTAGCGGCGGCAATGATAATGTACTGAGATGCCTCAGGAAACGTGGGCCATGTAAGGAGTACATATGGTGTCGAATTTTCATTCTACAAATATGCTTCAGCAGTGACGGCTGACCTATAAGAAGAAAGTTCGATCAAATTTCTTTTTTCCAATATATAACAAATCTAGGAAAAGGTAACACATATAATCGAAATCAACGACTGCCTGACACTATCAAACAAATTTCAAAAAGAAAAGACAATGTATTGCAGGCAAACAATAAATGTAAAAAACTCTAATCAGTGTTTTGGCATCCATGGGTGCCATTTTCAAGGTAAAAACAAGAAAGGTTAAGCAATCAATGAAAAACATGATCAGAATGAGTCAGTATCTGAGTGGTCAGAGTTGTTTCAGTTCAGTATTTAATTCTCATTCTTGGCATCAGCATTCTTGCTAATCCGTTGTTAGTGATTTCATGATTAAATTGACCTCAACTAATTATGTTTAGGTGTTTTTTCAAAATTAAATTGTGGAAAGGCGATGGAATGGAGGGTGTTGATTTGGTTTCATTTAATAATTGTTTTTCTAATAAAAAGCTTCCAATATAGATACCCTCACTGAAATTCAATCATGTTTCAGGTAAGAATGTTATAAGCAGGATCCACTGAATTATCACCAATCAAGTAAAAGTGGAACTTGACTACTTTATTCAGGTGACAACCAACAAGATTTTACTGTACCGTTCAATATGAAAATGGTTTTTAAAATGGTTTTCCGCTTTAAAATATTTTTAAAGCGAATATTTTTAAAAAGTTATATAGAATATTTAAAAAAATATTTTCTAAAAAGCAAAATCAGTATCAAACTTTTTGGATCTCCATCACAGTCTCTGAAAAAGTAAATCTGTGGTTTTCACTCCAGCTGTTTAGTCACAAATTAAACAAAGTTTACCACAAATTTAACTTTTTTGGAAGCTAAGCTGATCCAAAGGCATGCATGAGAAATATGTAGGAGGTTAATTTTTAAATTTATTATTCTCCTGCAATATATATATATTTTTTTTCAGTAACACATATCACTAAAATGTAACTACCCCAATTTGAAACTTGATATTGCATTATGTTTCCATCATCATCTCAAAGAGAACAGGAATATGCAAAATAAAATAAGTTGATGCTTTAGTGGCTGCTTTTTCCCCCCGGATGGGCTTGAAAAGATGAGTAGCACTATTGATTTTAATATTGAAATTGCTTCAGAAATCGTTTTTGGTTTGACTAACAAAATTCAAGCAACAGATGCTGAACTTTAATGAGCTTTTGATAAAAATTTGAGACAAGTATTGACAAGACATTGTTACTCTTAGAATCATAAAAAATCACACGTGAAAAATTTATATCTTTCAATTCAACACGTGTATTTCATCTATAATCATTTTTCATTCCTTCAGCCCCAGCAAAATTATCATTGGATGTAGTTCAAACCAGGGAATGTACCACCTTCTGATTCTTAATAAGAATCTGCTTCTTAACTATGGATTTGGTCTTTAGTTAAGAATTAAGAGGGAATTTTGCTACCACATTCTTAACTAAGAATCGTTTTTGTTCCATAGTTAAGAATCGAGTTAAGAACCAAGGCTACCCACTTCTTAGCTTGATTCTTAGTAAACAATTTTTTTCTTCTATGCTAGATAACTTAAATTCTTTCTTTAATAGAAGTTTCTTTTATGATTCATATTTTAAAAAATGGAAAAAAAAATTAACAATGCATTTTTATTTCCAAATAAGGAATTCCTCAGACTTTTTAAGTTATCGAAAAGTTATCTGAAGGTTGTGTGGAAGGAGAGTTGAAAACAGTGTTAGTCTATATACAGCACATATATGTAGATAATAGTGATAAAATATCGGATTATTTCAATAAAGTTTGATATATTTTGCTACATTTATCACATTTACTAGTAATTATGCATAATTCTCAAATGTGAGAAGCCCACATTACAGAAGCGGTGACCATTTTTAATATTGATGTATTATCTGATCACTATTGTTATTTGACCACGAAGCAGCTATGCAATACATGTACATCACCACGTTCAATTCACCATGACAATTAATTTAAAGAAACATGAATATTATAAAAATTATTGTTAGTCTTGTAATGTTAACTTCACTTACATACATAATGTAAACACAATGATGACTCATTTATACCATTAACCATGGTTTGACAATTATGCATAATGACCTAAAAATGTGATAGATTCACGGTATATGAGCAAAATTTATCAAATTTACCGAAATGGCTAGTGATTATTCATATAATAACAGCTCTTTAATTCGAATCATATCGGATGATTAAGTATGGATATGTTTGTTTTTTACTGCAACATGTTAAAAAAAATATTATGTTTTTATAATTTCTTCTTCAACCGTATTCACATTTACTGAAATAATCTCCGCCATTTTTTCAGGCTAGCGTCCTCTAAAATTTCTTTTCCTCTCCATCTTGTCAACAACAAGTTATCGTTAATTTTTAGCTAGGCGCTGATTGGCCAATGGTGAAATTCCCCAAAAAGGGAAATTTATCGGCCTGCCCATCGTCACGTGACCTTAAGAATAACTTTTAACAATCAAACCGTGGTTGCATTCAGAGCTTGATTCTTAACATGATTCTTACGAACCGATTCTTACGTATGGATGATTGGTTATTAAGAATCAGAAGGTGGTACCCCCCCAGGTCTTACTCGATGATTCAGATCTTAACAAGTGTGAATCTATACTGTTTATTTTTCCAACAACAACTCTTCACTGTGTTTATGTTCATGTTTTTCATCTCCATTTAATATCATTAAACTTCAGTACTAAATGCTGATGTGTGTATGACAGCAATTCCCCCCCCCCCCCCGTAGCCCATAAACATATCAATCTTAATTCATTGTGATTGAAGCGGTAATTACACTTTTCCATAACAAAAAAACTTAGTCTACAAGAGGGTTAGCTTGCTTTATTTGTGTACTAGCTATAAGTATTACCCGTGGCTTCTCTCGCAATGATTTTGTAATCTGAAAATTCTGCCTTATAATCCTGTTAAGGGTTGAATTTTGAAAAATCAATTCTTAGTGAGTCTTTACATTGTGAAATAAAATTACTGACCAAATTTCATATTTATAGCTTCAGCAGTTCCGGCTTGGCAATGATGAAATGGTCAAGACATGTTATTTTATTATTTGCTTATAGCTGCCCTGCTTGAGGTGGGGAATAATAATAAGTCAATCTATTTTCAAGTTGGTGTAAGCTACTTGGAAGTTTTGAACAAACAAAAGAACAGTCAATTCACACAGGGCTGAGGGCTATTCAAGAAATTTAGTTCAACAATTAGATCTTTACAGACATCTTGAATCATACAGCGTCTGTGCCCTCAAACTATTTTACCTGTATGATTAATTATTAAAAATTTAAATTTTTTATCAAATAACATGACCTAAGAAATTTGCCTAGGTGGAATTGGGATGCAGGCATAAATTTGGAACTCACTTATTTGGGATAGAATCTCTTGTTCGAGACTTTCGGGTTCCGAATGGTGATGCTGGATCCTGGCTTTTTTGGCAACTGCATGACAAGCATTTTGCACGGATTCATTAACTGTAACAAACTGTAGGACAAACTGAAGTTTCCTAATCAGGGTTAATCTGTCTGTGTTCATGACTATCGCAGTAGCAAAAAAATTAATACTCTTTTTATTTTGAAAGCAAAGTTGTGGATCACAACCACACAGGAGAAGCAGTTCCATGTGATACTGCAGCACAAATGAAGCTAAAAATATTTCGTTGGTTTGGATTGCTGGGCGGCAAAAATTAACATCACTTCCATGATCCAACAGTAAATTTAGCATATCGGGACATGGTAGAGCAAGAGCTGTAATAAAGAATAAAAATGAAATCAGTTATCTAAAAATTATGGGTCTTTTTATCCAACAAATTTATTATGAACAAAAAATTTATTAATCTTCAAATCAGTGTTTCTTTTTAAAATATTGGTTTTATTGATGTGAATTGCAAATCTTGATCATAATAGTCTTCACATATTTTTTTTGAGTATTTATTGAGTTTTTTGAGTTATTTATGATTGGTGACAGAAAAAAAGGAGCATCCATGTGGTGATTTTAACATATGCACTAATTCTGATTAGTGTAATGTGAATTCTTGAATTGCACCGGGCTGGTTTAATTAGGAGTGCCAATCAGAACCTTGAGAACATGAAATACGGCAAAGCCATAGAGCACTTGGATGCTTTAGTGAGCACAGAGTTGATAAAGAGCAACTAATTGAAAATATCTGCTCTAGACTTCAGAATCCATGATTTGAATAAGGAAAAATTCAAATTATCAAACCCCCTCTTGCAATGGAATCAGTGTGATCTTGACTGTCCAGCGATGACTGCTAAATCATCTTTGAGCAGTCTAACATAAGTAGACAAATCACATGAAACATAAGAAAAGTAGATATTCAAGACAAATTTTTTAGATGTAAGTTCTGAGAGGAGAAATGCATTTGAAAATTTTCTATTGATTTACAGAAAGAATAAAATCAATTACATTTTTTGAAAATTATATTCAATATATTCATACATGATACATCACATTCCCCACATTTTATGACCACACAGAGCTGACCAAGAAATTAGATTCAAAAATCCTAGAATGGCAGTAAGAAGCATAGTAATAAACTGCCCAGAGCATACAATGAAGTGAAATGGGCTGAATTATGTTTTTTTTCTCATTTACCATTTGTCATAAAAAGCATAAACTTAAGCTTGATAAAAGTCATTGATGAGGAAGAAACAAAAAAATCCCTAATCAGCACAATCAGAGATATAAACATCCTAAAGATGAATTAATCTTAAAGAGATCATAACTATTGAGAGTATGAATGATAAAAACTTTGCAGACTTACCTCGCACAATGGGATGCAGAGTATGTGGGTATGTTGTCGGAACATTGCAATTTGCTCCGGCATCAAAAAGGACAGTCAAAGCTGTTTTATCCTCCTTGCAGACAGCAAAAGATACAGCCGAGTCATAACGACACATAAATTCTGGTAAGAAAAAGTCTGTTGGTAGATTTGTTTTAGGATGGATGCTGTCGGGTGAAAATCCGCAGTCCAACAGCATTTTCAAACAATTGTGACTGAGAAAAAGAAAAAAAAAACACTTAGCTGAGATCAGTCAACTTGACCAATGTTATCTGAAAATAGAATTTCGAAGAGTAATTTCAGTGCTCTCTAAAATTTTAGGGGGGGGGGGGTACTTTTGTGAAAAGGGGGTATCTTTTTAAATGAAAAACAGAGGAATAACTCTATGGGGAGGGAAAAACTTCCTAAAATTTGGAGTATTTTCACTCCTTAACAAAAGTTGGAGCAGTAAAATCGAATTTTGATGCGCATTGGCAAACACTGCACTTGACTAACAAGAAAAATGTTTGTTATATCAAATACAGTAAAACTCAGCTAATCCAAAAGCCCGCTTGACCCAAATGGCTCTTAAAAAAATGATGTGTGTGGGAGAGTTGAGAAATAAACAACAGAAAAAGCAAACATTCATAAATTCTGTATTGTATCAGATAATATTTTACATGATGGACAATGAATACATTATCATAGCTCTTGATAATGAATTACATAATTGAATTGGAAAAATCTTCCATCTTTATTTGACGAAACAATGTATACCTAGCAGATGATGCAGTTCATTGTCTCAGAAACATGTCTGCGGGGGTTGCATTACCATACTGCTCCACTTATTGAAGGGCAGTTTCAAATGCAGCCACAACCTCTGAATGAGTCTTCTTTGGAGGTGGAGCATCATAATCTAACCCATCACTTGGAGATTGCCAGTTGAACTCTGGAGACAATTTCTGCATCTGAAAATTTGACGGCTGTTGGAGTCTAATGATAGTACTTCACCCACATCTTTTTCTTCTGCATTCTTGCAACCAGGAATGTTTTTTAAAAACTGGAGGATTTTGTCTTTGCTGTTTCTTGATTAGCGTGGAAAGTGTTGACCATAGTTTTTTGCAGGTATTCTTCAGCAAGATTTCAGTCATGTTTTCCCATGCTTCAGCAACCAAGTATAAGCTCTACATCTTTCTCTGAAATTTTCTTCATTTTTTGGAGAATGAAAAAGGGAATCATTCTCACCTTGAATGAGATACCAAAGCAACATTTTTCTATACACTTGTTTGATATTTTGTAATGCTCCTTGATGCATTGGTTGAAGAAAAAACATAACATTGGGCAATGAAATCCCCTTTAATTTTCCTGCAACATAATTTTTCTGGTGAAGGACAAGTGGGTGCATTATCCAAAAGGAGTAAAAAGCCATTTCTTTCATTGAATTTTTCTATGCAGGAACAAACTGACAGGGGGGGTGGTGGTCAAAAATGGCTGAAAATCTGGTTACATAATACTTGAATGGCCCCTTACTGATTCTGTGATACATCTAAACAGTTTCAGTTCAAGCAGCAGCTGATTTTTTAAAATGGTATTAATTGCATAAATATTTCTCATTCTCACATTATTTTGCTAAAATTAATGTTACCGTAAATAGAATAGAAAAATTCTAGTTTTTATACGACATAAATGCATTTGTTATAGAGCATTTTCAACCAGTTTTTAAGACATAAAAATCCTAGCCCTACTCATAATATACCAAAATATACGAAAGGATTTTTAAACTTTTAGTCTCGTCTTTCTATTGGATTTATTGGTAAACAAAGAAATAAAGATAAAGCCGCCAAATATACCACATGATTTTTTTCCAAATTGTTTATATTTCCTTACACTAAACTCCCGATTCTTTTTACATCCTTCACATTCAACAATCAAGAAAAATTGAATTGAATGGGTAATTTCAACATTAAATTGGATAGAAAACTTGAGAGTTTTTGGAGATTTGAAAAATTTACAATAACTACATTTAAATCAGCCAAGTTCTGCTGTATCATGCACAACACAACATTGTGTAATAATTATCCTGAACACACTGCATCATAATGACACCAACCTACATAGTTACATATAACTAAATATTCTGCACAACTCAAATGACAGTAAATTAATTACTCAAGGGCAGTAGAGTTGAGCTATACACATAAATATGCATTTACCTTCCCCATTCCAAGGCCAAATGAATAGGGCTTGTGAAATCATCTTGCAAATTTTGATAATGTTCAACATTCGCAGGGTGGCACATATCAATAAAAGGCTTGAGATCCATATTTTCCATAAGCAACTGCAAGCATCTACATACATAAAAATCATGAGTTATCTAATAAGCCAATAATAAACAAATCAATGTTCTCAGATTTAGTAATAAGAAGTCATCATGAAATCAAAGAGATTCCCTTCACAATATATGAGGAAAAACTGAAAGTATCACAATCATACTCATGGAAATCCCCTTGAACAGCCAGGTGTAGAGCAGTTATGTTATCCGTTGTTCTGAGATCCGGGTTAGCTCCGTGAGACAGTAGAATCTGTACACATGCTTTGTAGCCCTGTTGAGCAGCTATCATCAGAGGAGTGGCCCAATCTTCTGCGCCAACATTCACTATGTTTTCTTGGCCTATAATGAATTTTGACAATGAAAATAAAAGCTGCTTAAATAAAACTGATGTATACTCATGTGAAAAAATTACAAAGTGATCATATTCAATAGCTTCGCATAAAAGAACAAAAATCTGTGAGAAACTCTCACAACAATTAGAATTTTTGAATACAATTTTGCATGTCATTACAAGTTGAAACCTTTTTGCATCATACAATGAATTTTTAAACACAGGAAGAATGGAAGAGAAAAAAAAACCTGAGTATTATTTTTGAAGCTACACATACTCATTCAAGAACATGATTCATAGGTTATAAAATAACCAGTTTATATTTCTTCTTTATATAAAGGGGAATTTCACTTGATCTTCCAAATGGAAGGGGTTGATAGACAAACTCACATGGAGCATGAAACACTACAGAAACTCTGTCCTATCTCTAACCATTTTTGAGCTTTGGTGGATAGAAAGGAAACGTGTCAAGTCTGAAAAAAACCTCAATTTGTGAAGTTTTGAAAGACCTACACGCCAACTAAGTACATATTTGTAAAGAGCAGGAAAAAATCGTATAATGTGACACCATTTCATAGATATCTGAATTCTGAATGGGGAGCTACAAGAGATAAATTGAAAATTTACTTTTCTTTTAAATTGATGGCTATAAACTCTAATATCTTTCCATACAAATAACTTACACAAAAAAACATGAAATTTTTAATTTGATTCAAATGTTTAGCAAAGACTAGAAATCAACTTCTTTTACCTCGTTCCTTTGCTTCCCTCAACAGCTCCCATAGACATTCAGCTTTACCATGCTGGGCAGCAGTGAAGAGTGGAGTCATCCCACACTCATCCTGTACATCGATTCTGGCTTTAGCTTCCATGAGACGCCTGAGTATTTCTTTGTGACCACTCATTGCAGCCTGGTGAAGAGGTTTCCACCCACTACAATCGCCGATATCTGGATCTGCACCATTAGCAAGAAGCTGTTGGACAACATCAAGATTCTTGTTTTTTGTTGCTGCAAGAATGAAAAAAAAAACCATGATTTTCTTTTACTCCATCCATATCACTGAATCACTTTTTTCTGAAAATCATTTTATTTAAATGGAATATTAAAAAACTATCATTTTGTTCATCATCAAGGACTATTGGATTATGTGGGTTATAGATACTTGGCAAACATAATTTTTGTTCAAAGTGCTACCATCTGTCTCCTAAATCACCAGTGAAAGATATGGCAGATGACTGAATTTTTATGTTTTGTAAGTATCTTGCAGTGGGTTTTGCAGTATTCCTTACAGACAGAAGCAATACAGCAGATTGTGTAAGAAAAACTCACAATAACAATGCAAAAATGGCACAATCTTAAAATACAATAAAAGCATGTGGAATGTCGCAATTCTGGTTATTTCTTTCCAACCCCTCATAGGGCTTATAGCCCATTATTTAGAAATGTATATCTAGATATCAAATAATGTAAATTAAGAGGTTTTAACCATATGGAAAATCTTGCAATCTAGCATACCGACTAAAAGGGCTGTTTCTTCTTCATTGTCAGAAAGATTTGGAGAAGCACCATACTCTAATAATAGTTTAACTGCATCGCTGATTGTACTTTCTCCTCTTCGCTTGCATACAAGAAGTAATGCTGTTTCTCCTTCATGCGTGACCCAATCAACATTTGTGCTGTCTAGAGGTAAAAAATATTGTTTTTTTAATTTTTTATACAGTTACAAAGAGAAAACAGCATTAACAAGCTTCTATTAAAAATGAAGAAAACAAATTATAATTGATTTTACATTTTTATCTTTTATAGCAAAAAACTAAAAAAACAATGCAGTAAAACCTATCTTTAATAAAATTTGTATTAACCTCGTTACGATTGCAGGAATAATAATACGTCCAAATTCCAGTGGAATAAATTCAAACAAGTTCTCTGTGTTTTTACTCTCTTTCCCCCCATCGCGAAGCTTTATAACAACCCTATTATCTGCGGAAGATTTTCCCCCACACATAACATATCTATCTACTATACATGTAAAAGCGAAAGAGAAAACCTAGGGTAAGGGTGAAAAAAAGGACTCTTAAAAAAATTCTTATCTATTAGCTATACTTTTTCCTTTTATAATTATTTCTCCTTTCCCCCTTTTTGTTTTTCTAACGTGTGGTTGGGTTAGGACAAGGTTATTTATCACAAATTCGTTAAATATAGATAATCCAAATTTTTTGCCAAATGCTTGGACTTCCTGAAGAAGCATGAATTTTCTTTGGGCATTCAGAGTGACCAGTTGCACATATTTAAAAAACACTACTTAAATCGTCCTACTAGGTGGTGGTCATGTGATGAAGTCCTTCTGCGGAAACTGGTGGCCGTTCATAAAGCAGAAATCTCCAACAGGGCATGGACGATGCTGGGATCAGCATTGTCCTCTTGAGAAGGCCAGGTGGCCAGAAGAGAGGGATTCAGCATCATAATGGAGCATTGCGTGCAGATGCTGGTGCCTTATTGAGGAGACCATGCCCACAGAACTGCCATCATTTCCTCAAGGCAGAAGAGAAATATCGGCCTACAGACCCTATAGTGAGACAGCTAACATTTCAAGACTCAAGTGACAAGAACACTCAAAAGGCACAACTGGAAAATCCTGACATACAAGTGGTCATATATTTTAAGGAATCTACTGGGAACAGCAGATCAACTTGGGAAGATGTCACCTCTTCCTGTTCCAACCGTCAAGATATATGGTCCTCTGGGACTCCTTAGAGATGAGGAACTGCATGCTCTAATGCCGTTGGGAGTCAGGGGCTGGAAAGATTTTCATAAGACATCATCATCATTGCCCCAGACACCGTGTAGAAGAAGTTTTGAAGAAGTTCCATGAAAGCCGACTGATGGACATTTCGGCATCACCAGAGCACTACAGAAGATTTGTGCACAATTCTAATTGGACAATTTTATTACCGATGTGGAAAAGTGGTGCAAAAACTGTAACACCTGCGCCAACCAAAAAAAGACTCCTAAGTGGACCTGTGCCCGTCTTCAATGAGATAATATTGGTGCATCTTTTCAAGAGAATTTTCCTGGACATCCTAAGACTGTTACCTAAAACCCATAATGGTTACAAATGCATACTTGTGGTAATGGACTGTTTCACCAAGTGAAGGCTGACACCGAGATACTGACACAAGTGTTGGTGCAGAATTGGGTATCTCGATTTGGAGTCCCCATGCTGATCCATTCTCAAAAGGGAATAAACTTTACGTCAGCTGTATAAACTTCTGGGAATGGAAAGAATACAAACTACTTTGCTTCATCCGGAATTCGATGGGATTTGATGTGGAGATATTTAACAGAACCATCCTGAACCACCTCTCACTGTTCATGTTGAAGTACCAACAAGATTGGGACTTGAAGTTACTGTTTTTCTTGCTGGCAAATAGGAGTGCTGTCCACGAGAGCATCAGATTCGCACCATCACATATGCTCATGGGATAGGATCTTCGGTTGCCAAGCAATCTACTGTTTGAGCAGGCACTCGATGCTCTCTCTCTTCTCATGGAAGACTAAATTAAGGAACTCCAGGTGCACCTCGAGGATGTACATTGCATCGCCAGGGATGGGATCAACCTCTGCTCGGAGAAGATGGGAGTTTGCCATGATGCAAAGGTCACGTCTCATGATTTTAAGGAGGGAGACCTTGTCTGGCTTTGGAATTTGAAACGGCAAAAAGGATGGTGTGTCAAAAACTTCTGACTTCACGGGAAGGACGTTATCATGTCATGAGGAAACTGAACATCATGATGTGGATTCAAAGGGCACCAGAGTTGAAGGTGGGTCAATGTTAACTGATCTAGCTTATTATCACAAGGATTACAGAAGATTAACCTATTTTGAAGACACCATTGCCTGGGACGAGCAACTGTCGAGAAGGGAGTAATGTCACAAAGGGTAGAAATTTGAAGAGGCTTTTTAACGCATGTAAGATACAGTATGTATGGCATGCGATTGTTTGAATAGAAGAGCGAGATTCTAAAAAATTCGGACTGGGGATTTTGAAGAGAGAAGACGTGTGTTGGGGAATTCTAGTTCCTGTAAATAAAGCTGTGTCTTGGTTCTCAAATCCTCCTTCTTGTGGGTTTTTATGTATCTGAAGTCTCTGGCGAAGAAGTAAGATGAGAGATTCATGACAGAACAATACACAATGCACTGGAATATTTGTCATTACATTTTAGGATTCTAAAGTCTTAACGGGAAATACAATCCTGATGAATATTTTAGTTACATGCATGTTAATGTGATCCATGGAAAGAAATAACAATGGACATGAGAAAATACAATAGCAATGATCGAACCAAAATGATTAAAAAAATACTGTGTTTGAGGAGTTCTTCCAAACAGTCCAAGTTTTCCGCATGAACAGCTGCTTCATGGAGTGGTCTCCACCCTCTATTATCAGCAACATCAACACAAGAACTTCTGATAAGCTTTTGCAGTTTCCTCATATCACCAGCTCTAGCTGCAAGGCCAACAGCTGAACATGTGTCATCCCATGCTTCGCAAAATTCCATCCTTCTTCTTTGATGTTATTTCTATAAGTGTAAATAGAAAAGTTACCATTGGCACCACCTTAGATATCATTCTAAATAGCATAAATAAGAGGGTTCATTAGCAACATACAACAGGAATTCTAATGTATTTTAGACAAATTTGCAAAAGCTCATCATTATTGATTATGATGGACATATACTAGCATTGCAATAGAATCAAATGGTGATACCATTCATAATTTTACATCAGTTTGGCAAAATATTGATAACATTGCCACCAACAGATTTGCTGATATAATATTTAGCTTTAATAATTTTATTTCATATTGTTCTTGCTGCTTATAGATGCCTCAAAATTAATTGTATAATCATTTTATCGCACCATGGTCATTTCCTAGCACATGAGGGCTAATTAGCCCGGGACCTACAACTTATTGCTGATTCTGAACAGTAGACTTGTTTTTTACACTCATTGAGGGGTTTAGTGCACCACCCCTCGATGTGGGACTCCCTGCGGTAGTAATTTTTTTTCTGTGTTCATGTCACTGTTTATGTTGTACTCCTGTGTCAGGGAAGTTTCTGACAAGGATGAACCAGGTGTCAAACTTTCAACCCCTCTAAACATCCTTTGGTACTTTAGGTGAGTATCTTATCGACCTGGGCTACCAACCCGGTAGCCCAGGTTTCGCTGGGAGGTTTTTGTTAGTTATTAATACCTTGTAACGGTTGTTGACAAGACCCCAACTTTGACTTGAGCTAAACACACGCAGGTATAGAGTGGGGGCATCCACAGCTAGAACTAAAGATGCATGGTTGATCAGCAAATATTTAAATTTCTGGCCCTGAACATCTAGAAATCAGGTCCTGATCATAGAGCTAAAAACCTACTGTTACTTCACTGCACACCAACAGAGTTCAAATAACCATACAGCAATTTACTATCAATTAAGTTAGGTCAAAAATGAATTTGCCATCTTTCTGTGGTCACCTCAGGATTGGGAGGTTAACAACTTGTTATCTATGTTCTACCTGCAGACTTGATGGTAACATTCACGGTGGTAGATAAGTATCTTACTACTCCATCACCTGGGTGCTAAAAGACTACTGCTGCTGCTGAAACGTTTCAGATAATTGAATGAGATTTATGTAATGAACACAACAATTGCTTGCTCATTTTCTCACCCTACAGACAATCCTCTTCCCAGGGTTGAATCATGGTGTGAGATCAGTATTGTAAATAAGGGAAGGTCAGGGAGAATTTAGAGAGTGGCACCTTTCTTGAACAGCTAAACCACTAGTACTCGATTTAGAATTTCTTTCCCATCTCACCCTACCAGTTTGTACTGGAAGGATTGGCAGCATCCAGTTAACTCTACATTCCCATATGCATGGCCCCCACATCCTGGAGCAAGCCCCCCCCCCCCCGCCAGCATTTTCACGGGCCTCTATAGTTATTTTATAGTGTGAAAAAAACAAAAAATGATGACAATCATCTCCAGCCCTGTCAGCCACACCCTTGTGGGGGGCCATGCCCCTATGGTTCTAAGGGCTGGGCCTGGCAGTGCACAACTATGTATGTATCATCATATAGGTACAATCATGATAAAATATGATTTCGCATCAAAACCACCTGCGGTGTCCCATAATCTGAAATACCAATTATAAATCTGCTCAAGCACTGAATTTGTAGTGGGAATTGGGGGTGCTGTGCAAAGCAAACATTGGGTGGGGGGGGGGGGGGGTAACTTAGGTCAAAGATGTTTGGTCAGCCAGTTGATGCATGTTAACTTTAGAGGTTCCCTAAACTATGGGGCTGGTGCATGTATGAAAACATGTTTATTAAAAAAGCATTAACTTGATCATTGTTTTTCTCACGCAATTAGTAATTCATAATTAAAGTAAAAAAAACTAGAATAGTAAAAATCCTCCAACCTAATCAGTTAAAAGTTTATCAGCGGAATGGCTCAAAATTACGTTGTGGGAATTTATTACCGAGCATAATTATTTCATATTTAAAAAATCTCACTCCAATTGCTTCAATACTTACTTAAAAACAATTATAAAGTAAAACTAGACCCATAGTTGTTTACATTTTGATTAACCTCACAATATCACTGTCTGTGACTTGACTCAACTGATTTTATCTCTTTCATTGTCTTTGCGTTCATGAGAGAGGGACAGGAAAACGAAACCCCAGAGAGGAAGGAAAAATTCTAAAAAATATTGAAAGTATGTCTAAAGATATATTTAGCATAAATGATTGAACTATAATCTACAATAAATTGTTTATTTTCTATATTTTATACATTTTATTCAAATATAGTCTTGAAAAATATTAAAAAGAAAAAAAAAAGTTATACATACACGGTTACGAAAGCCATGTAGGGTTTCAGCCACTATATTTTTATACAGTTTTTTTTAAATGAATTTTGCTTTTCTTAGTAATTTTTTCTTGAAATATGATTTTGGATTTGAAAAAGATAGATATTGTGATAGAGCCGTTTGTGTTCATAAATATTGTGGTTGCAGCCGTTCGTATTATGATAAGTTGTATTTTCTTTTTTTTTTGTCCTTTCATTATAAACATGTTTCTGTTTAAATGTAAAATATTCGAATTTCCAGCCAATATTCGATTATTATATAAATGGTAAATTTCATTTTTCCGATATAGTGTCAAATAGTTCATATATATTGCATCAAGTATTAATCTATGTTTAATACAAGGTGTCACTATCGCAAAGTCATTTATACTGACAAATGACATGATACTGCGAAAGCCTGAAGTGCGGGCCGGCAACTTCGCGAATTAGACAAGAGTTTTGGTCAAAGTCCGAATTACAGAAATGATTCGAACTTTGGCCGGCCATTTCGAGAAGTGGCAGGAGATCCCGGGCCAAAACTCGATGTGCCGATGCAAGACTGACTGGTAGGAGTCAAATCCATTTTTTTAAATCGCCAATGTGTAGTACACGTCTATATGTGGAAGTTATATTGGATTAGCCTAGCTCCATGTGACGAGAGAGAAAAATAGGTGAAATTTGAGAGAAAAACTATAAAAATAATTATATAAACATAATTTTTTTCTCCCAAATTTTGGAGAAAAAAACATTACTGAATCGTGACTGCGGTTTCATGAGTTGCCATAACTAATGTGGGCATAATTATCATGAAAAAATATGCCAACTTGACGATGATCCCGAATAATATTGTTTGTTATCAGACTTTCGCTAGGGATCACCGGCAATACTGTCTAGAGCAGACTGTCTACTCTAGACGGTATTGTCACCGGCCACTTCTCAAGCTGGTCAATATAACGTTCATTTTCAGCGGAACAAAGTTGGTCGTTACATCAAGCGTCTACTGCATATATATCAATAGCAAACAGGACTTAACTGAAGGGGGGGGGGGTTGGGAAGGGTAGGTGGATCTTCTGCCCCTGGTGTCAGACCAGAAAAGGTGCTAATGGGGAGGGAGGTGGGGAAAAGCAAAACATAGAGAAAGCCCAGGGTGGCCAATTTCAGTGATGAGAATGAATTAATCAAAAGGCAGCAAAATTTGTATTGCTCAACAGGTGGCAAAACCATAAATAAGCCTCTGCCTGTGTGGGCATACACATTTTTCGCTCAAGTATTATTGCTCCTGATATTGAACTTTGAAGTTTTTTTCTGCATGCAAGATTGGGTAGAAGAGAATAGGATATTTCATATTCGATTCAGATGTTAAATGTGGTTGAGCATGTATAGTTTATGTGGAGCCATTCTTTCCCAAGAGTGAGGCGCCCCAGGCCAAGATTTTTCACAAGCCATTTTTTAAATAAATTTTCAGAATGAAAAAAAAAAATTCCTCCCAGGGTTGAAGTCCTGGCAGTGTCATCCATGTCTAGGCCATATGCTTTTTTGATGTGGCTAGCTGTAGCTATCTTAGAGCTTAATTGAATAGGGTGGGAAATATGTTGTTGTTCCCATTTAAGAGAGAAGGACCTCCACAGACAAAGCTGTTGGAAATTTATTGTAAGTTATTCAAATCAAATCAGTATTTATTGAATTTTTAATATAGGAATCCCGTTTGTTAGTCACCTCTCTTTTACAGATAAATTTTCTGGTCCTGCTAATGATGAGTGGCCCCCTATATCATGAGTTTGGTCCCTAAATCATGAGTGGTATTGGTATTTTATGAGTGTTTTTCCCGAACATGTACCATAATTTTTTACTTTTTTTTCACACAATAAATAAAATATTAGGCCTTTGTAGTTAAAATTCTAATTTCTTTTCTTATCAAGTTAGTGCTGGAATGGGATGATGAAAGAAACTGGCTTCTGCAAAGACGGAATCATGGCAGAAAATAATAATTACAGAGATGATTTGTCGACAGAGACAGAAGGTGATTTAAAATTATATAATTAGTCTATATTATTAGCTGGTAAGTTGAACTCGTTGAATTACCATACATCCCACATTTTGCAAGACGAAATCATTATTTTTAATATTATTTTTGGCTCTTGGTGAGGAGGGGATTGCCCCTAACCCCCACCCTGGATCCATGTCTGATCATTACCTTTGAAGCTGAAGTTGAAGCATTTTCTCTTGCTGAGAAATGGGGGAACTTAAACAAAATTATATCAGCAATGAAATAATTTTATTTAATTTGTTCAGCAGGAACAGCTCAGCTCCAATGTTACGGCATTGAATGAAATCGCAAGTTACCCCGTATTTGCATGCAGAATTTGAAGAATCCTTGGCATATATATTATCCGCAGGATTAAAAAATAAATTTAAAAAACTTAGCTTGTGTTTCAATAATTGAATCACATTAGTGCACTAATTAATCAAATTTATTTATGAAACAATAGCATTATTTACACACGAAACAAAATTTACAGTTGAATCACAAACCTTCAAATTCAGACTCATCAGGCTGATATAATTTTCTGTAGATTGTCCGCAGCAGTAGATAATCCATATTTTTTTAATGTTTAACCACTTTTTTAACAGATAATTCGCAGATTATACAGAGGAAAATAGGGCATATTGGTTTTAAAATATAATTTTTTGCACGGCTCCTTAAAACTTGGCTGGAATTGATGTGTTTGATGTATAATGAAGATGTCTAAAATCAGAAAAAAATTCAGTGTTTCATAGCTTTGTCATTCAGGGTTGTAAGAAAATGAACTTTGTTTTATTCAATCTGTAGATGCACAATGCACAAAGAATTTTTTTCTCACGAAGTTTGACTAATAGAACTCGGGGAACATATAAAGAAATTAAATTTTAAAAGAAATTAACGTTTTCTTAGATGATCGATGACAAAATTTGAAATATATTTTGTCTTCAGAAGTTTTCCTCCAAGGTCAACAGTTTAGGCATTGGCTAGTCGACTAGTCAATAAGCCTGTATTGTATAGCATTATTTAATAAAAAAGAAATACTTTTTTTAAATACATCGAAACTATCTCTTGGCAATCATGATTACATTTTTTCTTGGAAATCTTATTGTAATAAAAGTGTTTCTTTCTAACAGTAACTGGAGAACTGACAGTTGCTTTGATTACGACTGGTTGGATGCCTTTGCATCATGCAGCTGAGACTGGAGAATTTGAATTGCTGAAATGTCTGCTGGACCATGGTATACCTTTTATTACTAAGATAAGAACATGCTAACTTGTGTACATATAGGGAAGAAATTTTCTGTGGGTACATAATAAAATAATGTTGGGCTATGTCTAGTTAGCTCTCATATGCATGAAATTACCATTGAGCAGGTGTATTTAATTCAAAATAGAATGGTTTTGCAAGCAAATTTACAGATATGTATATAAGAGAACAAGGGAAATTTTTATTAATTAGGTATAGAAATCGAGTATGAAATATGTTACTTCTGTACTAAACTTTTAATATGCCAATCAGATAATTATTTTGGAGCTTAAATATATGGTTTTGTATTTACACAGGGCATACAGTGAATGTATGCAACATGGATGGTAGAACTCCTTTGATGCTTGCGGCTGAAAATGGACACAGCGACTGTGTAGAAATTCTTCTTCGTTCTGGTGCAGATCCTATATTCAATTGTCCCAATGGATCAGACGTTTTTCATACTGCCCTGCACTCGTCTATTATGCAAGATCATTCAGAGTATGTGATGAATACCACTTCCTTATCCTCAGAAGATTCTAATTTAGTAAATCTCATTATATATTCTATAGTTCAAGTGCTCTAATTATATGCTCTATAGTTTATGATAGATTTTCATTATACATGTAAATTATACATACAGGGTGTTCTGTTAATGGACCGACAAACTCAAGGTTGTTAGTAGGCATCAGGAGAAACAAAAATTGCAATGGAACACAGTGTCGCAAACCACGTTGAGAGGGTGAAATTCACAAAAAACACATGCAGGCTCTGAGTCCAGAGGAGACAAAAGGTGGATATCAGTCGCCAGATCTCAATCCGTGTGACTTTTTCCTATGGGGTCACCTTAAATCACTCGTTTATGCAATGCCTGTGGACACGCTGGAAGATCTCATAGCACGGATTGTCGTTGCTGTGGCAGACATCAAAAGCATACCTGGTATCTTCGAGCGTGTCTGAGAATAATTTTTACGTCGTTGTAGACTGTGCAATGATTTCAGCGACCATCACTTCCAGCAACTCTTGCAATAACTAATCAAATAAATCTCTTTGTAGTTATTATTGTACTTTTTGTCATTCCATCGTGACATCGAAACCTGCATGCGTTTTTCACGATTTTCACCCTCTCAACGTGGTTTGCAACACCATGTTCCATTGCAATTTTTGTTCCTCTTGATGTCTACTAACAACCCTCTGAGTTCGTCGGTCCATTAACAAAACACAATGTATATCATATGAAATATGTTCATACAAACCTAATATTTTAATTTACTAAGTTTTTTATTAATCTTTTGGTGCATTTAGCTGTTTAGAATTAGTTGCATCAAAGACAAATCTAGAGTATTTCATCATGGCCTGTCATCCCGGCCCAAATGCTGGCACTTATTCGATGGCAAAGAAAAAAGCCTGTTCGCATTATACAAACTTGGTGTCTTTTTCCATCGAATACAAAAGGTGCATTTTTTCAATCTATACGTTTTTTTTTATTCATTATGAATTTCATTCCATGAATTTTTTTTCAAAAATTTTCCAAACATCAAATTTATATCTTTTCAGTTACAAATGTTTGAAATTCTTGCTAGATCGTGGGTTTTCACCGGATAGTTTGATCCTTTGCAATGACCTTTCTGTTGGACTCTTGTCACCCGTAGACCTTGGCTGTCTGGAGCCAGCTATATCGTTTGCTGTCAGCAAAGAAGACGCCAAAGCCATGTCTATTCTACATGATGCTGGTGCTATGTCTGATACATCTCCTGTTCATAGGTGTTCATGTATTCATCCGATTGTTAGAGGTAAAATTATAGTTTTTCCACTTTGAATATTATGCCCCTCTGCTCCCCGCCCATCTGTTATATGGTGAGAACATTTTCTGAAGAAATCCTAAGAAGATGCTTGAGAAATGGTCTGGATAAAAGGTTGGATTGCATTTACACACATAGCACATAGAATCATGAATTTTTTATTATGTCAACCAAGGGTATCACAATCTTGTAATGCCTATAAATAATAATCCAAAAGACGTTCCTTATCCACACTGTATACAGAGCAAGGGGAAATTTTGGCACCAGCTCTGTGAACAAGCAGAATATTCACTCCATGTGTACAGAGAAATTCAAGGAGTACAGGAAATCACTCGCTGAGATTCGGATTGAAGTATTTTACACTCGTAATGGGGCACATTGCATTTGTAAAAAAAATTTTTTTTTTTTAAATCGCAATACAGTGACAAAAACATTAAATACTTTCATTTTATTACATGAACAGTATTTTTCATTGCGAAAAAAAAGGTCTATTGATGCGTTTTCTCTCCCTGAATAAAGTATTTATTTCCAGCATTTTACAATTGATCGAGCTCTATGAAATTCACATATCAAAATGTATTGACATGGAAAAAAATTCGTAAAACTGCTGCAGATGGTTGTATGGTATATTAGTGTTAGGTGTAGTTTTGGAAGAAAAATATGAATAAGATGGGACTCGATATGTCAGATTATCAAAACTGTTCTTCTGATTGAGGAGAACAGTTTTGATAATCACAATTTTTGATGGAGTAATAATATCACATTCAAGAAAACCAAACAATTTTAACTAACCACTGCAAAAATTTATGTGTAAAAATCAAAGCAGTGAGAAAGCGAACATAATTCCAATCATCCAATTACTGTGCACTTTTTGCAGGAATCATATGTTCACATAATTTCTCTGAATTATTAAGCTGAAATATCATCATGAATAACTAAATTTATGCTTAAATATGTGTACTTAGCCCTCTATAATTCATCCCTACAAGAACGTATATTGAAAAATGTTTTTTTTATAAAAATGGATGTATACTCATGTCCAAAAGTTAAGCATAATGCCTAAACAACCAGTCTGGACTGTACCTTCTGAGACGTATGCAGACTCGAATTTTGGTAGGGGATACAAAAGATTCGGGAAAGGAAAACACAAGAAACTCCTCTAAAGGAATTTTGAGTTACTAATCTTCTTAAAGCATTTTAAATTTACAGAAATTGATTAAGATGACATGCATAGGTGTTTTCTTTTGATATTTTCGATGTGAATATGTCTATTTAATCATCTGACAATACTTGAGAGCATTTGCAAAAAGTTGTGTGACGAAATCCTTTAAACGCTCATATGTCAGGAAGTATCCAACGTAAGCCAAACACAATGGTATCATCAGATGCACATTGCAAAGGGGCATTTGATGATATCACTCCGATTTCACTATCTGTACCCATGGAGCACCAGGCCCGCTGCCCTGATTGGTAACAAATTTTTTTCTGCCATATCTCGAGCAGTTTACAAAAAAAATAGACGGCATTGATATTGTTTGTTATCCATTCAAAAAACAAAGCCGTTGATAATGACATACTTGCATTATGTCAGTATTTACCACAGGATTCAAAGTACAAAAAATGTATTCACGTCAAAACTTGTGGTCATGTCTATGAGACAGCCAACCCCTATTTTTTTTCAATTATTCAAAAATGTTTTCAATTTCCAATGGTTTTGTGGGAGAGCACGTGCCCCCCCCCCCCCACATGTCCGTATGACCACATCCCCACAAATTCTGATGGGGAAAATCACCAAACACAGTATTACACTAGTATTTCTTAAAGTGAGCAATTTCGTCCTCTGGGTGAAGGTAATAGTTATGTATGCAATGTATGATGCCACTCAGGGAAGGGGGGAGGAGGTGATAGGAGGAAAAATTTTCTGGGGTTGAGGAGGTGATGAACAAAAAAGATTTAAAAACTACTATGATCTACACAAATTTGGTGATTTCCCCATCAGAATAGGTGGGGACATGGCAATAGGGGGAACGCCCGGGGGGGGGGGGGCACGTGCTCCCCTTCCCACAAAACCCTCAGAAATTGAAAACATTTTTGAACAATTTAAAAAAATTAAAATATTAAAAGAAAACGCCTTTGCATACCATCTTAATAAATTTCTGTAAATTTCAAATGCTTTTAGAAGATTATTAATTCAAAATTTTTTTAAAGGAGATTCTTGTGCTTCCGCTTCCCAAATCTTGTGTGTCCCCTCTGAAAATTTGATCCTGCGTATGCCTCAGAACGTACAGTCCATAGTGGTGGTTTGTGCACCGTGCTTAACTTTTGGACATGAGCGTCAATTGGTGCTATTACCATATTTTTAATTGAGACACTACATCAACAGAAATTTAATTAGTTACAGTGGATATTTTGATTGGTTAATGATTAATTAAGGGAAATGTACAGCTTGCCTTGATTTCCATGTTATCTGTAAACAGATAAAATCTTGCTTAGCAAAGTTGAATAGTTTTTTACTTTACACAATTTAGTGTGATTTCATAAATCTGTGAATATGTGAAATTCCAGCAGCCCTCAAAAAATAAAACTGAAGAAATCAACTCTTTCTAGATTTAAAAAAAAGTTTCACTTATAATTGCTGTATTTTGTACTGAAATGACATGAAAAAATACACTTTCTAATATGCCAAAAAAAGAAATAATAACTTTGAAAAGAAATAGGTATAATGGGGTTTAAAAAAAATTGAGGGGCGCAGTAGCCCATGATGGATAAGATATTTGCCTGAAGTACCAAAGGATCTTTAGATAGAGGTATTGCGAGTTCAATGCCCAATTCACCCTTGTCAGAAACTTTCTTGACACGGGTAAAACAGAAACAGAGACGTGACCACAGAAAAAGATTGCTACCGCAGGGAGTCCCCATTGAGGGTTAGCGCACCAAGCTCTTGATGAGTATAAAAAAAACCTGCCATTCGGAATCTGCAATAAATTGTAGGTCCTGGGTTAGCCCTCGTGTGTAGAAAATGACTGTGGTGCGACAAAAATAATCAAATGATTAAAAACAAAAGTTGAGAAAAGAAATAGGTATAATGGGATTTTTTTACTGCATAACCCCCACCATGTATATTCACATATACACAGGACCATAGAGTAGTGATTTTCAAACAGATAACCTGCAGCCCCCTTTGCCCAATTCATGATTCATTGAAGGCTCCCCAGAATAGTGTAATAGATACTTTCCCGCATATAAAAAAAGAACCTTTTCAAAGCATGAATAGGCACACAAAAAGTATCTCTAGCTCACCCTGATGCCCCTAGGAGCCATGATGCACTTTGAGAAACATTGCCATAAAGGGTTAACTATGAAATTCACTTTAAAAAAACCCACTCATTTTCTTACTTACTTACTCTTTCATACTTTGTATAAATGTTTTTGTTGCTGATAAAATTTTGATTATTTATTTATTTTTTCCACAATGTTTCAGCTCTCGATCTTTCGAGTCCGGACATGCTGAATACTCTTTTCAAATTGTATGGCAACAACTTTGGTCAGAGGTATTTCGAATGGCACGAAGTTTTTCTGGGCTCAGTGGTGAAGACTAACCGCATCAAGAACTTACTCATGCATGGCTACAACCCAGAGAACTATCTGGGACGTGATTTGCCTTTCACTGTTTTCCGATTTGCCTCGTTCGTCATGACCAATCAGTTATCACTGGTGAAGAAACTAGAACTCATCCTCGAATTCGTTGTGATGAACACCTTGATACAGGCGGAGTGTCTGGCTGTTATAGAAATTTGGAGGTCCCTCGCTTGCTTCGACGAATGCTTGTGGCGGAGTGTCATTTCAAAAATAAGTAAGCCTTATTTTTCTGTTATTCCTTTTCATTGTTTTATGGTGTTTCTTTTTGTTCCCTCGATATGCCAAGATGAATTGCACGCTTTATGTCAATACTATTTGAGTAAAGAAGACTCTTTATAGTCTGCCCATGTGCTAGTCTGGCTCTTTCAGTAATTTGAAATTTTAAGTCTCCTTCTTTCAAGTATGAAAGAGGAAACATGTCACTGCATGTCTGTGTGTAGAAATTTATTTTATTGAAAGAGATTTTTCCCTTTGACCCTCCCAAACTAAGATTGGTCAGAGATGATGCCACTTTCAGTTATTTTCTACTCAGTGCTTCACACTACTGTATTATAAAAGAAAGGAGTCAGTCTCTCTCTCTCTCCTTGTGGTATATTAATTTGTACATACATACTCAACCCATAACCCGCAGGCCAAAAATGTAACCTTCAGAGCCATATGAAGTGGCCTCTGACCTCAAACATAATTTTGTAAAAGTGAAATAAATTTTCAGATCAATTAAGTTACCCACAGTGCAGTTACACATCACTTAATTGGCCTGTGACATGTTCCCAGATCTTTTAAGTTATCTGTGGCACAGTCATACAGACCAATTTATACAAAGCAAGTGACCCATGCTGCTGTTTCACATCACTCAAGTGGCCTGAGGCACATTCCCAGATCATTGAGCGACCCTTTGCATATTTACAGATCACTCAAGTGGCCTGCATTACATTCCTAGATCACTAAAGTGGCCCACAGTACATTCACAGATCACTTTAGTGACCACCGGTATATTTACAGATCACTTGAGTGACTTGCAGCACAGTTTCAGATCACTCAAGTGGCCCACAGCACATTTACAGACCATTTAAATGATCCATGGCACATTTCCAGTTCCTTAAGTGACCCGCTGCTTATTTGCAGATCATTTGAGTGATCTGCAGCACGGTTCCAAAGCACTTAAGTGATGAGCAGTCTATTTACAGACCACTCCAGGGGTTTGTAGTACATTAACAGATCACTTTAGTGAACCACAGCATATTTACGGTTCACTTTAGTGACCCACATCACTCAACCCACCAGTGGTACATTTTCAGATCACTTTAGTGATCCATGGCATATATACAGATAACTTCAATGGCCCATTGCACAGTTCCAGATCACTCAAACGGCTCGCAGCACATTTACATATCATTTAAGTAACCTGTAGCCCTGTTCCATATCACTTAACTAAGTGACACTTTTTTCCTAACAAATGAAGTAGCCTACGCTCGTCCGAAAATCACCATCATCCTTGACTTGTTCAAAGCATCTGAGCTTTCATGTGTCAAATAAGCTTTTCCCTCATGAAATTCAGTCATGTAAACCGAATACTTGTTCACATGATAACAAAGATTGTTATTATTGATCTTTTTTTTTTTCAGGCAAGCCTTCGCTTTTAACACATATCTGCAGAATGACTGTGCGGCATCATTTGTACGCAGTTCATGGCCCTGGATTTGTAAGACTTCTCAGCAGTTTGCCTCTTCCGCCAAAACTCAGGGACTTTATGTCATTCACAAAAGTTGCCAAAGAGAATCTAAATTAGGGAAGGTTTAGTCTGTATGGAAGACATTAGGTTGATTACTTTTTTTTAATCGGTGCCATTTTTGTGTATTGTATATAGATTTTGCAGTTCACACATGAGTTGTATAGCAGGTGAGTAGAGATTTCAAACGAAAACAAGAAATGCTCGAGATATCACATCATCAATCAATCCCCTGGCAACTTTTTAGGGTGCCTAAATTATTTAAATGTCAATGGTTGCTGGGAAAGTTCACTTGTTTTTAGGTGTTTCTGTTTGGGGGGTGGCATAGAAGAAATCTGATACTTTGAGCATGTTCCAAAATTCGTGGCAGAAATGTAAAAGGGTGATAAAACTCGACTAGACAAGCGTATATCACCTTACAATGCATGCTTAATACTGAAGCGATGAAGCTCTAGAGGTACGGCCAATGAGGTACTTGCTGTGCCATTAAATGATGATTATTGCAGCAAACTACTGGAATGTGCGGTCACCAACAGTAATGGTGTGTTTGGCTCCACACCATCATATGCAAAACATGGATGGCTTAGAACATTTTCAGCATTTTTCATTCTGTAAAAATGTGTTTTCTGGCTGTCTACCATCATGGGGAAAAGTCACAAAATAAGAAAAAAGATCATGGGAAGTTAAGGAAAGATCACAGAGAGGAAGAAAGAAAATAAAGTCGCCAATATTTTTTAAATTAATTTATTTTCAGATTTATCCCGGTAAGTTCCTGTGCTAGATTTTATTGCAGAAAAGCATTGCCCATTTATGATGGATGGCTTTTGTTATGAAGCCTAATAGGCTTCCATCGCAAAAGCCTCATAGATACCTTAATTGTGCAATCATAGTTGGCTGAAAGTAGGTTCTCTCTGCTTTTTCAACTTTAAAGTGCAAATACGAGTCAATTTCTGTTAAAAAGAAAAGTCGTCGCCTCAGTGAGCAGCAAAAGCAATTGGAAATTGCTGATCCTCATTGCACCAGATCTTGACGATTTTTTTTTTTGTGAGCAAAAGAGCTATTCTGCCAAATAATGGCTGCTGAATCACCAACATCACCAAATAACAAATGTTAAATTGCCAATGATATCACCAAATAACAAATGTTAAATTGCCAATGATATCACCAAATAACAAATGTTAAATTGCCAATGATATCACCAAATAAAGATTATTGAATCACCAAATAAGTCACAGAAAAGACAACATTTTCCTTTGGGTATTTGGTAGACATCCTGCTTTTGTTACTTATGGTGTCCTGCTTGTCATTCTCAAAACACTTTTTTTGCTGAGTTGTTGGTGCAATTTTCAAAGGGTAACTCTGATTTGTCATGTGTTTTGTGTTTCGTTGGAAAGTGCTCTTGGTACAATCTTTGAGCTTTTCTTGCATTTCCATTTGTAGTCGTGTACATGCAATGCATATCAGGCTATTGGAGATTAGTATATGTATCCATCTCATTGGTAAGCTTCCACACAAATGGTAACTACTGCTGTGAGCAGCTCCAACGTTTGCATAATGAATTTTGGAATACATTGTATATAGATCAGTGGTGTTACAAATGGGGCTTTAACATACTGTGTGTTTTCTTATAGTCAGTAAGTGAGTCTGTGTTAACTTTTCATTTATTAAGCAGGGTAATGCATACTCTCATGTAAAATATTAAACTAGATTTGTCAAAGATGTGTACATGTGCAAACTTTTAGAGTGTTGTAATATAATCTGCAAATACTAATTGTTACGTGTTTGCCCTGATATTGTGCAAGCGTATCACTTTTGCTATCTGCGTCGTCATTAATTTTGTAACCTACGGAGAAATTGGAATAATTGTGTTTGATACTAGTATGATAAACAACCGACAATGAGGGCAAATAACAAGGAAAATCATAAATCCTAACTTTTGGATGCTTTATGGGTTTTTAGAACAGAAATGAAAGGATTCAAATACCTTAAATACAGTTAGACACACAGTAGGTGCCATTGAAGCCTTACTTTTCGACTTTATCCCTCTAATGACATGAGTCTATTTATCCTCATAAGGATAATTTGACCAACGACATCCTTTAAGCTTGAAAAGTTGCTCTTTATCTGATGATGGCTAGAAAAACCTTATCAGATACAAATAGGTGCCATCTTCCAAAGACAGAGATAGATAAATAATCTCTCTGATCAAGGACTAGCTTTTTTAGCAAGGACCTTTTCGAGGACTAGCTTAACACTTCTCCACAGGTTGCTTTAGCTGACAAAACAAAAATAGGCCTATGTCTTATCAATTCAGATGCCAAGGCAGAAATGAAAGGGAGCTCCTGTTTATGAATTTGTCAACGATGGTGCTTTCCTGTTTGGTCGTTGTTGTTGTGTTTTCATTCTGAAAGGGGAGCAACACGGGAAGCATCAGGGTATTTCTGACGGAGACCCCAGGCCAGAAAAATCAAATCATATGATCGTTTGTTTGATATCTCTTTCCTCCAAAGATAGCACCCCATTGTGTGTCAAATTACATGTAAGAAAAATAAATCCTTTTTATTTTTAATATTACTCCTATACCCTTTTCTTAACATTCGTGCCTCTGGGTCTGGATGCTTACCTTGGGAGGGCCAGCTTATGAGTATACACAGTAGATTGATTTTTTATGGGATGCATAGTCTTATGTTGGAGAATTCACATCTTTACTTAACTATCACTTTCTGTATTGTTTTATATGTTGTCAATATGTAGGTCTGTACTGTGATATCAATAAACATGACTTATGTTGTTCAAATCACTCTGGCTTCATGCAATGCGGACAAGCTGGTAGATTTGCTTTAATCCCAATACAAGACCTTTTAAGTAACTTCCAAAGGGGTTGTATAGTTATTTGAATTAAAAAAAAAAACTTTTTATGCAGACACCCTGTGCTCAAAAACCCAATCAGAAAGTTGTTATCCTGTCTCTCCTGATTCCATCAGAAAAAATTCTGTTCCTAAGTGCAATATCCACTGAGATATTTGAATAAAAAAACCGGAGAAATGTTGGAAAAAACAGGATAAATGCAGGGTAAAATGCATTTCATTTTACCATTGCATAGCTATATCAAAAAATTTGCATTGGGCATGACTTATTAAGATAGGGTTATCAGATTCGAAAACAGAAAGGATGACGCCTGCGAACGGGTGCTCTTGGTAAGTCACTTTTCCCAATTTTCACAACAGATGGTGCCTCTATACTGCCAAAAAAAAAAACAATAATTTTTCTGTTTTATAACTGCTAAAAAAAGGTACAACTGTCAGATCCTTCCTACCTTTAGAATAAATTTCTCCCACCATCTGGACAATTTTACTGCTGATCTTGGAGAATAACGAGAGATCCTTTTTGTGTTACCTATCTTTTGCTTCTGTATCGAAATGAATGTTGTGGTTTCTCTAATGTCTTTCATATTATTCTAGAGCAGGCTGGGTCTTAGAATAGCATCTGCCCTGCTTAGAGGGAACTTGGGTTCTTGTATTCTGTAAATTTCGACGATGATTGTTCGAAGTGTGGAAAAAAAACCCACTCACAGAGTTGTCTACTGCTACGGATTGTCTGTAGTTACTACCAGGGGTGTCAAATTTGCTCCCCGGGTAGATACCCATTCCCCCCCCCCCCCCCCGGGCTGGGTTTTTTTGGGGGAAAATGGGTTTTTTGTAGGAAACATTGTTTGTTTTCGAAGAAAATGTGTTACTTTCAGGTTAAAATTTTAGTTTGAGCTTAGTTTATGCATTCCAAAAATTGCTGCATAGTGCAGTGTTTAGAATATGTATATTTTGATATAATTTTTAATGATTTTTTAGGAACAAAAATGTGATAATAAATAATTTCTTGGAATTACAAACACCCTTTTTATAATTCTTCTACCTTTCTTATGTAAGCATTTAGGTATGAGATCCACATATTAAAATATTTTACAAGAAATCGCAAACAGAAAATTGTAACCATGGACCTTAGTTTAAAAAATATACCTGATATATGTGATAAGCATACCTACAGAAATTTATTTATAATACACAATAATTTTTCACACACACACAAATCCTTGTATAAATAAATTGAAGCATCTGTGAAGAAGTAAACCAATGTATGTAAACTGAATTTTCATTCAAAAAATATTTACATGTTTTTGCAATACTTTCTTCTAAGTTTTATACAGGTACATCAGACTTGTTAATGACTTATCTCCTCTTAGCCAGGTCATTTTTTAATTATCACTGCTCCTTTAAAAATATTTCAGAATTTAATTTAATGAAGTAGCGATATTCTTTAACAGTGAGGAATTTAAGAAAAAGAGAAGCACAAGACTTTAGCTCCTGAAAGTTTGGATTAAATTATAAAAAAAAAAACTGGTTCTGGTTACATAGCTGAAAGGTTTTATTTTTGACTTATCAGGACACTTTTGGTTACATTTTCTGCGGGGTCTGAAAAATGTGGAGAAAAAAAATTCAGGCACCACATTCCGATTTCTGAATTTTCATTATCTCCAAATTCATTTATTTTACCACACATAATTTTCTTGCTGCAGTTCTGCATACAACTCAAGGTTCAGATATAATTACACAGAAGTGTGTGTTTTTGTGTGTGAACAATTATTCCCTTACTTACAATCATGGTCAATTTTATTGATCAAATACATAGTTTAACATTCACCAAAAATGTATATTTAGACATAATATAAGATGTACACATATAGGATATGCATTAGGGTGGGTCAAAAAAAAACATTTTATTTGCAAATCGCTATAGTGCGAAAAAGTAGCCTCCTTTAATAAAAAGAAAAATGACATAAAAAAATTTAAAATCGATTGACATCTTCCGGTCATGCCCCGTACTTGAAGTTTATGAAAATTGACAAAATTGAACACTTTTCTTAAATTCTTTTAATACTACTTAAAATTTGATGATTGATGTGCAAAAGTTTCTTATGCTTATTTTATGGTTCAATAAAGTAAAATTAAAACATCATTGATATTGCAATGTTTATCGGTCGCACAATATGTTCGAAAAACTGGAATTGACCAAATTTTTGCAAGTTTCCTTGTACAGCTCTTCGCATGCTTTGTCAGAGCAAAATGACCCAGAATTAACCATGAAGAGGTGGCTGCACATTGAGTTCCACCTACACTCTATCCAATCAACCATCCAAAGTAGGAGAGTGTATGTACTGTAGTGACCTTATGTTCTTTGAATAGTGAGCACTCATGATGACAAGCATAAACAGAAATTTATTAATAAAAAAAAATAAAATAAGAACGTTAACATGAGACGACGATCCTACTCGATCGCTTTTTCACACCCTCTCTCTCCCTGTTTTTTTCGAATGTCCAATTTTGTTTTTGCAATCTTCCGTCTCCTGAGGCTTTTCTTCTTCTTGCGCTCTCGAGCCTTATACCATATTGTTACGTCAAGGTTCTCAACTGAGAGACGCGCTACAGAACACTACATGTACTTTACATTATAGTTACCAAAATTGACTAGGATTTACTAGTTTACAGTTTCTTCTATTGTTTCTTTTCCAAGTGTTCACGTTTAAAGTCTAACTTTTGCACAATGAAACTTGCAAAAATTTGGTCATTTCCAGTTTTTCGAACACATTGTGCGATTGATAAACATTGAAATATCAATGATGTTTTAATTTATTTTACTTTATTGAACCATAAAATAAACATAACAAACTTTTGCATGTTGTAAGTAATATTAAAAAATTAAGAAAAATGTTCAATTTTGTCAATTTTCATAATCTTCAAGTAGTATGCGCGACCGAAAGATATCAACTGATCTTAAAATTTTTTATGTTGTTTTTCTTCTTATTAAAAGAGGCAACTTTTCCGCACTATAGCAATTTGAAAATGAAACTTCATTTTTTTTTCAACCCACCTTGTTGCACATAGGTACATGTTTAAGTTACATATTTTGAAGTTGTGGAAAAAAAAAATACAATTTTCCTCCGGTTTTGCCCAAAAATCCCGCCTGGGCTGTAAGTGAACAATTATTCTCTTATTTTATTATTCCCAATTTTATTAATCAAATACATAGCTCAACATGCACTAAAAATATATATTTAGGCATAATGTAAGATGTACACATGTTTAAATTAGATATTTTGTGGTTGTGGAAAAGAAAATTCAATTTTCCCCATTTTGCCCAAAAAAACCCGGGTTTTCTACCCAAAAAACACGGGTTTTTTACAACCCTGGTTACTACGGACAGCCGCAATCAACTACGGAGCTGCGGGAGACACTCTCAATACTACGGAAATCGGATTAAAAAAATCGGGTCTTTGAGTTTCTTGTAGTGTTCACTCATTTTGATTATTATTTTTATAAAATTGCATCGATCTTTACCGTAACGATGAATTCGTATATGCATGTGAGAGAATTCGAGAGAGAAGACGAGCTCGGAGCCTGTTTTGTCTGTGCGTGGAGGGCAATCTGTAAAGCCGCGTCTAAACCCGCCGCTCTACCAACACCTTCTATAGCAGAAAGCCTCCGCGTGAAGCTTTGACGTCACTGAAGTCGACCATTTCACTTGTAAGACGCCTTCATATACTGTATTAAGGGGTTCTAGATAATATAGAAAATATATAAAGTATTTCGATTAATTTATTGTAATGGTGTAAATTAATTAATTGAAAGGGTTTAATTAATTAATTGAAAGGGTTTAATTAATTGAAAGGGTTTAATTAATTAATCAGTTAGATGGTTTAATTAATTAATCGATTAAAGTCGTTTTAATTAATCAAATGAAAGGTAATTGGTTGTCCATCAATTATCTTTTGAACGAGTAAATTATTCCAGACCGGGCCGTAGACTAATAGAAATTTGATTCACTGGGTCGCGGTTTCAAAAAGATTGAGAAACACTGGCCTACGTACAGGGCCGTCTTAAGAGTATCATGGGCCCCCGGGCCAAGTGGTTTTTCGGAGGCCCTACCTGGTATGTCCTGGAAAATTTCAACGCTGACCTCACCTTTACGTGAAATAATGAGTATAGTATTGGTTAAGGTAATCCGAAGTAAGGGTGAAGCCCTGTAACTGGTTTTTTACCTATTCTTTTCGAAAAATTAAGTGGCGTCACGCGACCATATCCCGTTGGAATACCAAGTTTTTTCATACATTTTTTTGTACTGTTCTACTTCACAAAATCATTTTTTCTGAGTATAGCTGCTACAAATACCGCTGATTTTATCAAAATATTTTTTGCACCATATATATCTGCGCCATGATAAACGGATTCTCCTGTCCGTAGAAGTGAGCGGGGCGCAAACAGCAGGTCTTCTTGCAAACAACCCTCTCTCATGAAGTCTTTTAGAAACAGTCACCCTTGATACACGGGATCCTGTGGCTGCATACAAGTCACGAGAGAGCTGAGAAGCTGTAGCACTCCTATTACGCCTCGCTATAATCGACAAATGGCGATCTTCTCTGGCCGTCGTGGCTCTTGGACGACCTTGCCCAGGCTTTCTCTCGATGGATCCGGTATCCTGGAACTGTTTCCATAAGTTACACACGACGCTGGGCGTTAAATTGAACTCTCTACAAATCTGGACTTGAGATTGGCCTGCTTCTAGCCTCCCCACAATTCGCCACCTCATTCCATCATCTAAACGTTGGTGGTTACTCATTTTTACTGTTACAATTTGAAATTAACCGATTGCTGCAAAATAACACCAAGAAATTCGCCGAGGTGTGCTAGCGAACGAAATGCGTCTTAACTTACGCGCGCTTATAAAGCCTGTTTCTCTACTGGCTCCGCCTACACACACGTGTACGCTTACGTATTTGACGTACAATATTAGCATTTTTGTCTAGAAGCAGTGGTTTTACATTCAGTTCAGTTCTTTTCATGAAATTCGATAAAATATGCAAATTCTATTAATTTATTTCACCAGTGTACATTACTCCCTCACGTATTGCTGGGATGTTGTTTAACATTGTATCACCAACAGAACTATTGATTATGTGTGATGAATGGGTTGCTCTACAATCCAAAGAATTACAAGAGAGATTTCTTACATGGAATGTCTGAATCACTTCTCCGTCTAATGATGTTGCTAATTTCACCTTTACTTATCGAAAGTCCATGATCCTTGCACTCTTTTATGATTGCACTGAAGCTGAACTTCGTGTGGAAAAGTGCTACAACATAGCAAGGGCGTAAAGTTATTGAAAATGTTGGGGGGGCTCAAGCCCCATACAATAGAACCTCGTTTATTCGTCGCGTCGTATAAACGAGGTTTTTAAGCACGTCGTCGAACAGTCGGGTCAAAGCGTCGTATAAATGCAAAAATCGTATAACTGAAACGTTATCTCTACCTTACTCTTCCGCAAAAATTTCCCTAAGAAAACTAAAAATTATTGTAATTCAAAACCATATTTCATGAAATTGAAATCAAGAAAAAATTATATTACAAAAAAAATTACTCGAAATACAGCACTGAGATTGACATAACATTGCTGTTTCATAAACCTCAAGCACTCTTATGATGTTCCTTTCAAGATTTGAAATACAAAAATGCGTTATTTATAAACTTGAACAAAAAATTCGTCTGTGTTGTTCGATTTCTATATTCAAGAAAAAAGTCAATAAAGCATCGAGTTCAGCTCTTCTGAAAAAAATCAGTTCTGTTTTAAAGAACTGTTTTTGCGTGCATCTACGGTCAACAATCAACCTCCGTTAGCAGTCAGTTCATTTCGGAACTTGCAACAGATATTGTTGAAGCCACCTCCATTCCGTGGTCACATCCGCAGGAACACTTTGAAAATGATTATAATTTTTTTCAAGGACTTTTAAAGACTTGAAAATGAACTTTTTCTCCAAGGATTTTCAAGGAGGGTACGAACCCTGTCCCTATATATCAGGGCTTGACAAATCTCGGGCTCCAGGTCACCATGGCGACTAGAAAATCGGTATCGGCACCAAACATTCTCTGCATGTGATTGCTAGAGTGGAATCATAGGATGACGAAAACAGTGTGGCTTTCAACATGGGAGGGGAGGGGGGTCTCCGTAAGTCCTGAAAAAATCTAAAAAACATCATTTCGGACCGTTTTTCTTCAGCAAAAACCATGCTTGGCTCTTCAGGAATATGGCTGTTTCCTACATAGTTTTTGATTTGTCAAGATCGGCTATATATTCAAATGACATCAAAACAGAAATCATTCAATGTTTTAAAACAGTATTGAAATTTATACTCGATGAAAAATTCAAAAAGCATGGTCATATAGGCTTATGCAGCCAGAGCCGCTATCCTATAAAATGTTTGACAAATGATTTTACTTCATGTTCATTTCTTTTTCTCTTTAGAGGTGGGGGGGGGGGGGTGAAGAGGACAAAATCACTGAAAATATTACGATTTGATATTTTGGTTTTTTGTTGGTCGGCATTTCTTCGAGCAGAAATACTTAATTTCGTTTCATTTGTGTTCAATAATGTGCATTTCAATATAGTACAGGAGTACCGTATTTAATTTGCAAAAAATTCAATATAAACAAACAAAACAAAAATATTAAAATGTCTGAGTGAGTACAGTGTTTAAAGAGAGGAAAAATGCGACACCATACTGGGCTCTTTCGCGTATTAATAATGAGAAAATTATTATTGCGTAATTAATGACAAAAGTTCGGTGTAGATAATATCTGATATGGTGATAATCTCATTATGAAATCAATGATGCAATAATTTTATTGCATCAATTAAAAAAATGTGAAGGAAGAGCAACTTTTTTGCGCATTAACCCTATATAGTCCCGTTGATTTTTGAATAGACATGGTAAATGGTCAAAAAACACAAACAGGTTTTTTGGTATTTCAGAAAGTACATCCTTTAGTGTCATTTCAGTACAAGGTACAGCTATATAATTACAATAATTTTTATCTATCTAGAAAAAGCTGATTCCTTGTTGGTGTCATATTTGAGAGCTGTCCCAATTTTACGTGCTCAGAGATTTATATTATAGCACCAAATTGAGGGAAATGAAAATAAAATTCAAGGACGAAACTATTCAACTTTGCTGAGCAAAATTCTATCTGTTTACAGATAACATTAAAATTAAGGCAGACTATATTTTACCCTTAATTAATTATTTTAGCTAGTTAAATCCAGTATAATTAATTAAATTGCTGTTAAAATATGCTAACAGTGCCAATTTGCATCGGTTTCTGGAAAAAAAATAATTTTCAATACGTTTTATGGAGGAGAACCATAGAGGGTATAAAAACATTGGTTTCGATTTTATTTGGCCAACATAGGTGATCAGTTGCTATTAATATCAAACCAAAAAATTTGGGTGTCATAAGATGTTTTTTTTACACAAATTATTTTAGACTTATTTTGTTCCTTGTTATTAGAGACCACTGTTTAAGCAAAACAAATTTGAATAATCCAACTCGCAGTTTTCCAAACTTTTTGTTTCATCGTCCTCCTCTTCAGAATTTGTTTTTTTCTCAATCCCCCCCCCTGGACCTTTCCATGCCCCCAAGGGGCGATATTGCCCATTATAGGATACTCTGATCTAACTGATCATAACTTCAATAACAATCTCTGTTCCCATTCTTCTAATCACTATCACCGAATATTATTACCAAAATCTCTTGTGTTGTCTGATCAATAATTTCATGGTCGGTTTTCTTTCACCTTTCGTAGTTTTGTAATTTCTGAACTCCGGATAATCCACCCTCGGATAATCGAGGTTCTACTGTACTTTAGATTTCTTTAACAATCTTGTTCCAAACAATGTTTGTCGTAAAAGCTTTTGGCCTCAAGAATATCTGTATAAACATTTTATGCAATCGCAAAATTCCCAAAAAATTAGAGAAACTGCTAATGAGGTTGTACTTACCAAGATTATTATTGCTCTGTTACAAATTGGGCTTTGATGATGATTCCTTCATCATGAAGGATGAGTAAGGATGCAACGATCGATCAGCGTTGACTTAAAAATTTGTAACATGAACACTCAACGATGACACTTGTATTCAAAAACAACTGGATGTTTCTTCCTCTTCTTATATGCTATATTGCTATAGTTAATATGGCAATCCTGTTTTCGGTATTGTCAACTCTGTACAGAAAAATTTCTCACGTCTTCGTGCGCAACCATTTGTCGGCAATTACCTTTTGTAACTACTATAGTTCTGCTGGTCAAATGGTGATTTGACCAGCCGAATTCATCTTTTGTGACCATTTCGGATGTCTTTTATTCTTCGTTTTTTTCTCATGGTTAGTACATCTGGACAACATAAAAATGTAACACTGTGCTAGCTTCCTGAAGGAGGGACACGTAGATGTGTGTTACTTAAACACCTATAAACACATGATTCAGTTAGATGGCGGTATCCATGACTGAAAATTTCGGGAAAGTTCTCACGCTTCCTCAGGGAAAAATTTCCAATACATCTGGCTGCCCATTCGTGTGTGTCTTTGTTCGGAATTCGCCTATATATATGTGTGTGTTTGTGTATGCTCCGCCTCGCTTCAGGGCAGTTGTATTCTAGAAAGGCTACTAAATTTCTAGTGGAACAAAAATAGTCAAAGCGCCGCTGACAGGAAAACTACAACATCGATCTCGTTATTGCTATCATATAATACATTGCTACCTCCAGAGGGGTGTACAAACAATGAGGAAGGAGATCGTACAGGAAGCCATTACCATTACCATGAACTTTTATGTGAAGCGCCGGGGCTTATCCCCACATCTTCTCCGTCTTGGGTTGCATTTGGCAAATAAGCATGGCTTTATGTTCATTTTAGGATATAAATGAACATAGTTTTTAGACAGGTGTTTTGTTGATCGAAAAAATAAATCATTGCTTATTCCTGAGTTCAATTAAGGACAAAGTCCTTGTTTGTAATGGTAAAGAATCCTGATTATATATTATGTACAGTATACATGCGGTTATATATGGGGTAAATATACATGGGATATTTTCTGGGGTCATTTTTATGTTCTGAAATCCCTTTGGTAACTTTCGTCGATTTTCCAATGTTTATTGACGATTATATCTTCTTTTCACTATCCTGATTATGATACAATAGATCGATATCTGTGGTTTTACGAGTAAATGTGATTATAATAAGTATTGATCTGAGTTTTTTTTAGTTTTTTATATATATATATATATATATATATTTTTTTTTTTCTTTTTTAATATTTTTTCTTTTTAAATATAATATATGCGCAGATTTCTTGGCTAATATAAATTTCTTTGCACTCTTTACAGAAATAGTATGGGTATTTTTCATTTTGTTCCCTATGCCGCCATCTGTGCACACAGGGAGGTATCTAAACCGCCTCCTCTGTGGATTTTTGTTGATTATGCTGCTTCGTCGAGATTTTCTGGATTAGCCGTTTTTTCGTTCCAGTTTTTCATGAACTCATTTCACTCTATCCCATGGTCCAGCAACGACACGATCTCCACCGCTCGATGCAGGGCCGGGACTAGAGGACTTAGTTTTCCGGTTTTCTTCCTTTTCCTCACAAGAAAGGAGCCCAGTAACAAGACAACCTCCGTTGCTTGATGCGGGGTTCTACTTAATTGCGGTACTTAGGGTCCATAGTTATATTTCAACGGTGTAACGCCGTGACCTCCGTCAGGCGATTCACCATTATTCTATGGCTTTCAACCGTTTGTTTAGGCGGTTCCTGATGTCAGTATTGCATCCTTTTCTTCCCTGATGCCTTCCAATCGATGTTTCAATTATCTGTTCTTTTCGTTCTTCTTTTCTGTTTCTAGCAGTATAATTTGCTGTGATCGTTTATATGTATTATTTTCGTCTATCTGATAATAGATTTTTCATTGGTATCTGATATTTTGATTGTTTAGTTCGCTTTGGGTTTAATTATACTAAATCTTTGGCGCCATCTATTGATCGTTGTTGGACTGATGAACTTTGGGGAATTTTAATCTCGTTGAATTAAATTAATCTAGTATTAATTGGCCTGAGGGTGTCGAGGATATGTTGATCATTCTTATCAGTCATATTGAGTTACCCGAAGCGGTCTCGCTGAGGCTCGCTGCGTCTCCTTGGCTTAGCGTGGAATTTCGCACCGGAAGTTGATTGTTTATTTTAATTATCAGTTTTTAGATTAGGATGTTCTTAGGTACATAATGATTTAAAACAATGTGTTACTTGTTCTTGAGGATACATTTATGGTATCGCTACATCTGTTGGCCACGTTTTTGTATGTTGGTAAGCCGTATTTATTGGAGATAGTCATCCTGAGGCCAGAGAATGAGTGGATTAATGGGTCTGGAAGCGATATAGACCGGTCAACCAGTTCCCTAGTTAACAAGTGAGGGGGGGTTGGGGTGTATTCTGTTGAACAGTTTTCTCCTTTTTTTTTCTTAACTCATAATGGGTATCTGTCACAGGCATAGTACAGAAGTGCATTCAAGAGGATTCACTGATGGCATTTTCTACTTCTGTCGCCAGCCGATCTACAGAGACAGTAAACAATGCTCAGCTAAGAAAAAATAAATTAGTGATTGCTCTTTCTGATGCCCGTGTCAGAAGTACGGGCTTTGTTGTCCTCAATGGTTAATGCTGATTGCGACTCAACGCTTTTCTTTGATCTTGTCCCAAAGCGATTTGCCTTGTCCTATCTACCCGCGAAAGCTGGTTGTCTGGAATAACTACTATATGGTCATACAGGCCCCCCTAACTAGGCTGGGGCAACCGGGGCATTGCACCAGGGCCACATGCCTAATTGGGCGCCACAAAATAATGTACATTTATTTTGCATAATAATAATCCTTTCCAAGGGCCCCCAGAAAAAGTGTGCCCTGGGGGCCCCGAAAAGGCACGCTATGGTCCTGTGTTCATAGAAAAAGAATTTTCTCGCTAAACATGGAAAGAAAACCTATAATTTTTTTCTTTGTTGAATTAATTTTCAATTTGAAATCTTATAAACGGATGACCGAGAGAGAGGCTTGAAAAGATCTCTCGACCAAAGATCTCGTTGTAAAGTCATAACTATTAACATCATCAGACATCAGACATACATTGCACTATAAACATGCCCCCCACCCCGCTCAACGGTGGGACTAACCAACACCTTCTAGAGCAAGCTGCTTTAGAAGGTATTGGACTAACAGGGCTCTAGTGCGGGGGGACGATTTCCCCCCCCCCCCTATCATTTTTTGTTTTTCACACGAAAAATTCACTGTATCCACCAAAGGCCCTGATGCAGGATAGGGGATGCCTATAACATCTCTTTTATAGTCCTTGCCAACAAAATTAGTGAAATGGGAATACTCGTTATCAAGTTATCGCAGCTTCCGGTCATTTTTATTTGGTCCCCGAGTGACGTTATACCGAGGAATGACTATTTATGATTTATTGAATTTTAAATAGATACATTTTGCGGCACTTACATACCGATATTGTGCATGCATTTCACTATTTATAAAGGGGTGGCCAACCTGCTTCCTGAGGTAATTGAAGATTAATTTTTACTTTTTAAATTGAAGAAATTCTTTTCAATTTGTGAGCGATATTTTTCTTATGAATGAATGAGTCTTGTAGCAAACTTGTAGGCTATCTCCCCCCCCCCCTTACCGATAATGTGTAGTAGGCCATCTTTGCAATGACCTAATTGATAACTTTTTATTGAATTAGTTTTAGTTTCGTTTCTCATCTTCGAAATTCCCAACCAGATGAGGAGCAAAGCCGCTTGAAAGATAATCTTAATGCAGCTCTTAATGCAGCTTTGATGGGGAGAAAACGTTGAGGGGGCGGGGATATCACATACCTCATTGGCGTTGCTGTCACTGCCTTTTCAGTCACCTCATCAATAAAAATTATACAGTTTGTACAATTTTTGTTGATACACATGCACAATTTAGATTAGGATGTTCAGTTTTCCTACTCAAAAATTCAAAAAAAAATTCTAATTTTCTTTCCTAAATGAGCATTCTTACGAAAACGAAGAGCCAGTCAAATTATATTAGTGGAGGGTGCAAATCTGTTCCACAAAACAAGGGTTATGGTGTTGACTACACTCTTTAGGAAGACGTTGGCTGAGGTGTTGGGCAACATTTAAAATTTCCATGAGTGCTGCGAACGTAAATAGTTCAGGAATCCCTTAGTTATAAAGATAATATTTTGTATTGATTGTTAAAATGTAGTGGTGACTTAACGAATGGGCCAATAAAGCCCGGTCGAGGGGTTGGTCTTGGACCTTTGAAAAATTATCATTTATTTTTCATTTCCTTTTTTAAAATCAATATTATAATTCACTTGTTGTTTATTTGATTCTATGTTCTACCCCCACCCCTAGTCAAATTTTGTTGTAAAGGGGCTTGAAAAATGTTTCGGCATCGGTCCTCAAGATCTGTTATGAATGGGCATTTAGCACCTATTCTTTATAGAGTGTAATTTATTTCGGTTTCAATATCATTGCTTCCCATTTTTCAACCTCCCCCTCCCCCCACCATGCATCTTTGGGCTTATTTTCATGTCGGCGCCATGGCCGTCCTCCGGTCGCAGTGAACAAAAGAAGAGACACTCAGTTTTTGCCACAGGCAAAGAAGAAAGAGCCCCCTCAACACCTCAAAGAATCTTCCTCTCAGCCGTGCCTTCTGGCAGTAAGGATTGGAACCGATGGAGGGTGCAATTGGGGATTCAACGGCAGGGAAGAAATGAGATAAACGTATTGTCATGGAACAAGAAAGCCAAAGACCATCCAGATTTTTTAAAAGAACTAAAATTTTGAGCAGATTGTGTTTCCATTAACTAATTCATAATTAGGACAACTTTTGGTTAAAAAAAAAATTTTCATCATTGCAAAATGAATAATCCATATTCATACGAATTTTTGGGGGGGCTGAGCCGCGTCTTCAAAAATGTTGGGGGGGGCTCGGGCCCATGGGCCGTATAGAAGTTTACGCCTATGCAACATAGCCTTCCCAAAACGAATTTATTTTAGGTGCCATAACTTTGCATTCAAAACTTGCAGTTCAAAAAAAAGAATGTCCTCACTCTACACATTCAAAAACACAAATTATTTCCACTTGTTGGAGGTTAATCAACCTATATTGCAGATATAGTTCGTGTTCAGTTCTGCTCCATTTTCAAAATTTCTGCTCCAAAAATGAAATTTGCTGTTCCGAAATGGATGAGGAGCGCTTGCACCCCTGCACCCAGAAAACCTGCTGCTAGGAAAAACCCGGCTTAAATAATATATTTTAACACATAACAAAGCAAAAGAAAGCCTCATCGGAAACGAAATTGTGTTTCAATCCTCTATCGGAGGGATACTTCGCGGAGCAAAATATTTAATTAACAAATATTAATACAAAAAGGAAATTTAACTCGCCTGTGAGGAGTCAAATGCGCCGTGCATTTCGTGGATCTCTTCACTTTTGTTGTGTTTTCTTTCCTTTGTCTCCCTCTTTTATTGTGCAAAAATACGTGGATATACAGATGACAGAACATACGATGCGCCACACTAGGAAAACACAAATGCGTAGTGTGATAAAATTACACGTTTCTGCCTACGCGAAATGGTCCTCTTCAGTTCACGCGGCGCAGTAGAACCGGGAAAACCCGGCATAATGACAGTGCCGTCTTAACGCATTGGCCCACCCGGGGGCCTCAAGACAATACTGGTTACAATTTATTCGCGGTTTTATACACATGGTTGCCGTATTGATTGAAAAACCATTGTTATTCTCTGACAATTCCGTGGCGCAATCTGTTGTGAACATTTGTTAATGACATGATGCGGGAGTCTCGATTTTAAGTTTGGCAGTTTGGTAACCCCATCTGGATTGAGTTTTGTACCGGATCGGACAAGTAAAACCGATATGAAAGCATCAGGGTCTGTTGTTTTGTAATAAAAAAAATCCATCATTCTCATCGAGCTTATATTACTGGAGAGAGTATGACACTTCAGCGGTCTCTGCCTTGGCAGTGGTATGGTTGTCGCCCCAACCGTTCCGTCGGAAGATCACGCGACTCGGTGCAAACAAACACGATCCCCCATAGAGATCAATGTTAAAATTGCCGATTAAATGCTTCAAATGCTTCATAGAAATGAAGCATTTAGTGGGGTTTTCCGCCACATAATTTAAAAAATTGAATTGAATTTTTGATTTTCGAAATATTGAATTCGCTTAGAGATACGAAGCCCAGAAAATTAAATATAAAATAATGAGCCAGACCCACTTTTGAGAGAGAGAGAGAGAGAGGTGGATATCCATGCAATAACATTGATTTCAGCTTTCTATTTATGTCTTCTTCAGCATGAAAATGAAAATTAATGTCTCCGTATTGTCTTACATTATCCAATTGCATCAATCAATGTAGTTTAGGATGTTTTGAAATTAATTATGGGCCCGTATAAATTACATTGAAGAAATTCCGCAGCTTTAATCAAGCATTTTTTGAAGCAAAAACAGACAGATCGATTCATTTCTATGTTTCTTTAATTTAGATTTGTTCCTTTCATGAGTCGCATGTGGCATTTCTTCCATGAGAGTAATTAAAGATAATTCCAGAATTAATGAAAGATGTACTTTCAGCATTGACGAACTTGATAGTTTCAAAATTAATGAAAGTGATAATTCCAGAATTAATGAAAGATATTTCCAAAATTAATGAAAGAGATAATTTCAGTTTCAAAATAAATAAAAGAGATAATTTCAGTTTCAAAATAAATAAAAGTGATAATTCCAGCATTAATGAAAGATAATTCGGAATTAATGAAAGATAATTCGGAATTAATGAAAGATAATTCGGAATTAATGAAAGATAATTCGGAATTAATGAAAGATAATTCGGAATTAATGAAAGATGATTCCAGAATAAATGAAAGAAAAATTCTAGTTTTAATAAAACAGATAATTTCAGTTCCAAAATAAATGAAAGTGATAATTTCAGCATTAATGAAAGAAATAATTTCAGCATTAATGAAAGAAATAATTCCAGAATTAAGAAAAAGGGATAATTCCAAAATTAATGGAAGAAAAATTCTAGAATTAATTAAAGAGATAATTCCAAAATCGATGAAAGAGGTAATTTCAGCATTAATGAAGTGATAATTCCAAAATAATTGAAAGCGATAATTCCGATCCAGCATTAATGAAAAATAATTTCAGATTGGTGAAAGAGATAATTCCAAAATTAATGAAACAGGTAACTCCAGAATTAATAAGATATAATTTCAGAATCAATGAAAGAAATAATTCCAGCATTAGTAAAAGAAATAATTTCAGCATTTTAATGAAAGAAACAAATCCAGAACTGATGAAAGCAATTACTCCAGAACTGATGAAAGCAATTACTCCAGAAGTAATGAAAGAAATAATAATAAAGGAAATAATTCCAGAATTAATGAAAGAAAATTCAAGAATTGATGAAACTTTTCAGCATTACAGAAGAAAATTATTCCAGCATAAAGAAATGATTCCAGTATTAATGAAAAAATAAATAATTTAATCTTTTTTCATCTTTGGATGAGTTCTCTATCCTTTTTTTTAATGTTTGAAACCCAATATTTAGAGACCGAACTGTACATTTCTATGGGCAAACGAACTTTGTCACGTGCGGAATGCAAGGAGTTTTGCGCCGAGTCTTAACAGACACGTAGTCGGATGCCTCCCTCCAGTAATATAAGCTCGATGATCATTCTATAGTTCAGTGGTTCTCAAATTTTCCAAGCCCGCGGCCCGTTATCATTCATTTTTGTGAGTCGAAGGCCCGGTCAAACACGCGACCAACGGAAAATGAATGAGGAAAAATGAAACGGGTAGTCACTCGCGGCCCGGTACCGGGCCGCTGCCCGACGGTTGAGGACCAGGACCATAATTGGTAGGCTGGGGTCCCAATCGCCGCTGTAGTAGCGGCCTATACCCCCTTCATCTATTCTCGCCATCTGCAGTGCCTTAAGAGAAGAGGGGCCTCACAAAAATGAGATCTGGTTGAAATTTTCGAGAATTTGCCTAGTAGGGCTTCAGAAAAATCACTTGGCCTGGGAGCCCCATGATGCTCTAAAGACGGCCCTGGCCATCTGCTCAGAGAATTCGCGTGAAGCCATAGCGTTTGAGCAGATTGGTTAAATTTTAATGTGCTTTTCTTTCAAAAACTAGCGTCCGTGGGGCTGAATTAATTAAGAACTTTACTGGTCAGTGCTGATGCTCATTTCGTCTCACAATTATTCACAGGATAGCACAGGGCCGTCATTTCAACTTTTTCGGGGGGGGGGGGCAAAGCACATGTACTTAATGCATGTAAATATATATATACCATTTTTAGTGTATTTTCAAAAGCCATTGGGGGGGGGGCACGGTTTCCCCCCTGGTCCCCTAAATGACGGGCCTGGGATAGCATAGAACGTGGACTGCCTACAATACTTGTAATTCGTTTCGCCACTTTACTTATTATTAGTAGATTGCCTGGAGCTTAGCCTCTCGTGGGGGGGGGGGGGGGGGGCGTTAGTAGACCCCTTTCTAGACGCGGCGATTGGGAAACACTGTTCTATCTTATAGTTGAGTTCTGTTGCAATTTGGTACTAACGACCCCTATACTATAAACTAAATGAAACAAACATAGATGGCAGCAGCTGTATAATAATCAGAAGCCAGGTTACTTGAAGCACGTAGTGCTTTGAAGGGGGAACCCCCTCCCCCCCTAAATAATTTCAAGTTTGCTTTCAAATTAAATTTTTCGAATTATAATAAATTTTGAAATGTTCAACTCTTTCAATTTCCTAAAGTAGTTTTTTTTTTTTCTTTCAAGCGTTCACTGAATCTAGTGTTTGATCTTCGTTGATCCTGTTTACAAATCCGGGGCATAAAAAAAAAAAACGGCCTTGATTGTTTCGGTTTTTTGTTTACATCGGGTAATTTTAATTAAATATGTTTGTGTTGTCTATTTTTAACGTTGAAATGGTTTGCAACTTTTTATTTTTAAACTGTGCTGTTTTTATCAAATTGTCATGTTTTTCCTATGAAAGTTTTTATACACTTGAAATGACAGCACCACAGACTTCACTCATAACTAGCTAACTTATTTTAAGCTTTAAAACTATTTAAGTTAGCTAGTTATACGATAGTCAATGTCAAATGTACAGTGTATATATTTTGGTTTTTTTTGTGAGATTTTGTGAGAGAATGTTTAAAATTTGCTTACCATGGGGACTTACCAAAGGGGAGGAACGCATCAACATGACCCCTCACACCTTACACACACACACACACACACACTGCAGCAGAGGCCCCTTGGCTAGGTTCTTTGGTGAGCCTTCGATCCAGGATGATGTGTCAGGAATGGTGAATTGTAAGTTTGTTTGATCGTCCCGTGTTTTATGAGGCGGGTAAATTTCCCCTGTTCTTGGGAAGAGCGGTCGTTCTCACCGCCTTGTCTGGATCCACGCCTGAGCGTAAGCAAACATCTTCAGCTACGAATAGAGTGGAGACAGGTATCTTTAGCTACGAATGAGATGAGGTAGACATCTGCAGCTGAGAATAAAGCTGAGGTAGACATCTGCAGCTGGGAATAAAGCTGAGATAGACATCTTCAGCTTCAAATGGAGCAAAGGCAGACATCATCCGCTGTGAATGAAGCAGAGGCAGAAATCTTCAGCTGTGAATGGAAGGGAGGGAGGTGGATCCAGGACAAAATATGTTACCCTGTGTTTGAGAAGCGACTCATTGTGTATGTCAGGGGTGGCCAACCATTTACCAAGCCATGCCACAATAAAGATTATTTTCAATGTGCGTGCCACTATGCAAATACTTAACACCCAAATCATACATCCTTTTTTACAGGACACGAGTATTCTTTTCGTTTCTGCACGATATTGTTTGGCCGTACTCTTAGTTTTGCAAAAAATGTTCAGTTTGATATTTCTTTCTGTTCTAAATTGTTTTCATTTTTGAATCACAAGTTCAATTATTATCATTATGCAGATTGTGTATGTAGGTATATCGGTAGAAGTTCATTTTACCTGTAATTCCTCCAGACCAACTGTAGGCCCCCACTCTGTCCTCCTAGGGGGATGCATTTTACCTACACCATGTTCAGCATAGACACCGGAACCTGAGGACTTTGGGCCGTAGAAGGTGCTTTGGGCCTTACTCCCCAATAAAATTTTTAAGAGGGATATTCGCCCTTCCCCAAGGATTCATGTATATACAGTCAGTCCCACTTAATTGAATGACAGATACCCCACTTAAATGAAGAATTTTCCGCTGTTACCAAAATTTCTCCCATAGAGCCAAGGTTAAAGTTCTCCCACTTAACATGATAACTTCAATGACTTTCCCCTGCTTAATCAAATAATACACCTCACATTATTTAAGAGTTGGGGAGAATTTTTTTGACTGGAAATAGATTTTCAATTTTCATCTCATTAATTTTTGAGAAGCACTTGTGTGTCACTCCTGATACCATGGCGTGCCGTGGGTTGGCTACCCATGGTGTAGGTCATCCTGTATTTTACGGACAGATAAATTTTCCTCATATTTTTCTGCTCTTGGGAGGAATGATCGCCCCTCCCTGGATCAGATTTTTTCACTGGCCCCAATATTGTGAATTTATAGTGTGAATAACAAAAAACTATAAGAATCACCTCTGGAGCCACTTCCTCAATGCTGCCCCCCTCAAAGGTGGGGAGGGGGAAGATAACAAGGACTTGTTTGGTGGAGTTACGAGTTCCCCATAGCTGGACAAATATACTGTCTGACATGCCAGGGGCATGAAAAATTTTTCACCAGGTTTTTTTTTCAACCACATGCCAGATGCTAGCATGTAAAATATCAAATCAGGCATGGATATTTTAAGTTGGGCATGTTTAGAGGTTTTTCCAGCCTCGTGCCCCCCCTCCCCCCCACTCCCTGCAGGGTATTATGCAAAGATGATAAATTTCAAGTACTTATTAAATTTACCAAAGACGTTTTGGTTATTATACATAATTGCAGGTAACAGTGATAATTTTTTAGTATTTATGAAATTTACCAACAAGAGAGAGAGAGAAACGCTTGGGTTTCGCTTGTGGGGAATAGGTAAATGTTGGCTCTTAAAAATTTGGGCGTTGCTTAATTTTTTTTATTTTATTTATTTATTTGTCAAACCCTGTTTATCATTCAACTTTTGAAATTTCCCTCGACTTTGCCGACTTTGCTAATGAAAATGTTGGTTTTATCCGAAGGCTTTGACTGTCAAGTACATATCTTACATGAAAAACAGTGACTGAGATAGACGTATACAGGTTATTATGTATGTAATGAATAAATGTTGTAAATTTATTCATGCTTTTCTACGCTTTAATTTTTGTATTCAAACGTGGGTTTTTTAAAATGTTTCTTCTCGTAGAACATGGATTCACCTGGTGTACAAAAGTTCAGACCTTCACCAAGTGCCTCGACTTCACAGCATAATGGTAGTATAGTTGCGGAATTTTATGACATTGAAACTTTTTTTGATAAGTTTTCAATTTTTTTCTCATTCACTGACATATCTGGGAGGGAAAAAAGAAGTTTAATTTTTCATTATGAAGGTGATTCAAGTTCGGATGTTGTTGGGCATATGAATGTAAAATGTGTTTTATGCACCCCTTGGTGTTAGATTATCTTTTCTAATTCTGATGTATGTTCCCTTTTTCGGGTCAACTTTAGCTATAGACAATTTTTGGGACATTAAAATTTTGCTGCTTCCGGTCTTGTTTCAATTAAAAAAAAAACCCCTGGTCTATGCAAATTTTAGCTCAATTGGACTACTACTAAACCACACAGGTACCCCTTTATCGGTAATCCTCGGTAGAACTTCTAACAAATTGGTATATGTTGGAATCTGCATGTTGTGAACGTGACACTGAGTTTTGTTTCTGTCTTGTGCTTGTTATACTGCCCCCATATATTTTTTCCAAGTATGTTTGAGTGAAGTGTAATGATTGAATAATGCCATGCATAATGTATATGCATTAATTTGTTCTTATAGTTATTATGCATTCTATCTACTAACATCATTTCAGGTTGTGACAGCGATGACTGGTCAGACACTGATTCAAGGACAAACTTTTCTGACAGCTATGACAAAGAACAAACTGCCTTGTTAGTTGGTAGGTTTCACATTCAAAATCTTAATCTGTTCAAAATATTGTGAATGTAGTGCAATAAAACCTCTGTAACGGCCACCTTCCAGTGGAACCGATTCTTCCTGGATTAGAGTTTGTTTTTATAATAGTTGCCACTTGATTTTATGAATACAAATACAAATACAAATACAAATACAACGCCACAACAGGCAAATTGCCCAACGAGGTGGCTGACTTAAGAACATCATGGATCCCCGACCCATTTTTTTTTGGAGGCCCTACCTACTACTGCTACACCACACATGCACCCCCCCCAGAACCCCCCAACGAACCCCCAACGAATCGATGGATCCCCGACCCATTTTTTTTGGAGGCCCTACCGACTACTGCTACACCACACATGCACCCCCCCCAGAACCCCCCAACGAACCCCCAACGAATCGGTAAATGCGGGAATGTACGTGTACGTGTAGTGCAACCTGACGTAAAGTTTGTTTCTGTGTAATGCTTGTTATGTGTAGTGCTGTCATCTGCCCCCAGTTTTTCTAACTATGAGTGAAGTGTTATGGTTGAATGATTTACCGTTGTAGGACTGTTGCTCTCTGTGGCGAGACTTTTTAACGGGGAGATCGGCTCGCATTTGCGCCTTGAAGTTGGGAACCACAGAAAACCAACTTCAGCCGACCACCACTGTGGGGTTCGAACCCGGATCCTCGCATCACGAGTCCGGCACTATAACCACTCGACCACCACAGCGGCTGGACTGGTGTGTGCCGCTGAATGACTGATGACTGACAAATGAACTGACAAATTTTTACAAACTAGTTTTGTTTTTCTCTGGTACAACTAGCCATTTCTTTTAAGCATCTTTCCTGTTTGCATGAACAACTAATCCATAGGTGCCAATGCTTTTAATTTACCTGGAAATCTTCGGATTTTTAGCCTTATAAAAATCTTGATAAGGCAATAACTGGATTCTTTTGGTTTTTTTAACTTTATAGAAAAATCCTATTTTTTTGAATTCATAGAAGTATGAATACAGCAGTGGAAAAGAACTCTAGAATGAGGTTATAAAAGTGAATAATGATACACGATAATAAATAAAATAGCTAATGATGTAAAAGTGGAATTTATCGTTTTATCGAGTACAGTTGTAGTGAGGTTTCACTGTAATTAAACACTGCAAGTGAAAGCATAGACATTGGACATAGAACTCAGAGTACTTGAGTCTTCTTCCCAGCAATTTATTAGCTTGTAATGTAACACACCAATGCTTCATGGTATACACTTTTCATTCCCACGTCTGACAATCATAGCCCAATTCTGATGTTTTTCTCATTTTAGCACTGCTTTGGCAATATTTTCGTATCACACTGTAAAAGTTTTTCAAGGATAATTTCCATTTTTTTTCAAGTCTTGCTATAACAGTGTAAGATAGTATTATATGTATAGGGCAAAAGAGTTTTCAAACTGTGAGGCATGCTTACTTGCGAAGCTTCCAAAGTTTCCTTTGAAGGGTGCATGGGCAGAGATATGAAAGGGTGGCACCTCTTAGCAATTCCCCCCCCCCATCATTAATGTTGGAGCTGACTGATTCGCCGTATATGCACGTCTATATATATGAATTGCCATGATTATCAACACACCCTCCCAGCTTTTGATTATTGTACTCCTCCTCCCGCCTTTCATGTCTATCTCCGCCTATGGGAATGTGTCAGACCTTTCAAGTTTTTTAAGCAGTTTATTGATAGTTTTTTTTTCATGCTACCTTGATGAAAAACACGGCATGGGGAGGTGCATGATGGCATTTGGAAGCTTTGGGAAGTTGCTACTGTTTAACTGTATCTGCACCTCTTACAAATTCCTTTGTAGAATTTCAACAAATCCATTCATGCAAGAATGTGTGTTTTCTGAGTGTACAAGGTTTGTTCAAAAGTATCTGATCATAATTTTTTGTGTGAACGAATGAAGCTAGTGAGGCTGGTGCACATATATAGGCAATCCTAGTGTACATGCTTGAATTTTTTCCTGCCATCAGACCGCAGATGAGTGAGGAGGTGCAAGTGAACAGCTTTTCATCTTTCTTTTCAACAAAATTGAAGGAAAAACTTGAACAACGCTATTGCATTAATGGAGCTGCCAATTATGACGCAGAACCTCTTGGTGATGGTTGTGCTGTATGGTGCGTACTCGTGATGAACCACGGCACTGCAATCAGAGAAGACGATCAACATGACTTTGACATTGCATCTCCTGAAGACCAAATCATTCCTCAAAATGGAATGAACGGATCCAATGCTAATGCTCACCTCGTCTGCAAGTTCTGCGATCATGATTCGATGATTCTGCATCACCAGAGTCCTCACTTGGTCAATAACTATCTCATTTCTGGATGTTGAGGGCCTACCAGAATGTACTTCACTCCCCATTCATGTGCTGCCATCTTTGAAGTGGTTGTATCACTCTTTTATTCATGTGGTGCCCATTTTTTCATCTCCGATGGTCTGTTGAATCTTGTGAATTGTTTTTACTCAAATCACCAAGCTTCAGACAAAATTTAATGTAGTGTTGTGTTTAAGTTTTTCTTGCAATTTCATCAAAAACAAAGACATGATGGTGCTGACTTACACTTCCTCATTCATTGGTGATCTGCTAGTGACTGGCAGCTTCCAGATTAGAGAGTCCAGCACGATGCCCACACGTCCGCACAGGGACAGAAGGAAGTTGCTTCTGCAAAAAGTTTAAAAACCACAAAAGTTTAATGTGTCGTTCTCTTTGGGTTACTCCACCCGAGCAGCATTACACTATAATGAGTAACAATAATATTGAAGACAAAAATAAAGGATAAACTGAAGTTACACTTATGAATAGAAATCATATACAGGCAACGTTAAATTTTACAAACTGACATGTTTTTATGTTTAAGCATCATGGTTTTTAACGATATGCCATTTCCACTTACAAACTAATTTTTCTAGTCCGTATAAGTTGTAAAATTGGAACGTCAGCTGTGTTATCAAATCTCAAACATTGAATGAATGGATTTGACAATAAAATGCAATATTTTACCGAAGTCAAGATGATAAATATTTATGACACTTGTTTTATTTTTTTATCTCTTTTTTTCTCTTCTGTGCAGCTGCACGAAATAAGAATATTTCTGCTGTCAGACATCTGCTGGAGAAGTGTTTCAATCCAAGCGTTTCCGATTCTCAGGGATGGACTGCCTTGCATCATGCGGCAAGAATGGGCCACGAGGAAATGCTGTTGTGCTTGTTGGAAGCAAAAGCCAAGATAGATGCCCAGAGTCAGCGCAACGAGTCACCGCTATATATTGCAGCTTGGCAAGGCAGAACTGAATGTCTCGAAATACTTTTGAGGGAAGCTGCGAAACAAGGCATTGAAAACAAAATATATTTAGTATTTTACTTTTTTTTACCTCAAAAGCTAATTACATGGCGTTTGATAGTACAGGGTTGTGTATGGAAAGCCAGCCTGCATCGCTCTGGCTTGAACTCCTTCAACCAGGGCTGTCTTAAGATCATCATAGCTCCCCCACTTTGTTAGAAATACTTGCCCACCAATTTAAATGATGGCTCTCAAAAATTGTATTCAGATCATGTATCAGATCTTTTATTATTATCATGAGGCCATGAGTTTAGACTACTCTACCTCCAACACCCTTGTAATATGTCTATCCCTATCTTTTATTTGACTATTCTTGAGCAATTCGAGACAAACAGAACAAGAGCATAAAGGAGGTTTCTATGTCCAACCCTTCATGTTTATTATGACTACAAAATATTGTCGTATATGACTTTATTTCCCTTTTCTTTTACGCTTATCTTTATATGCTGTGTCTTTTAATTGAATTAAATACTTAAACTTTTAGGCAAAGAAAGTATACTAAACTGTTCAGCTGAAAATGGAAAGACGCCATTGATGGTCGCTGCACAGCATGGCCATGCATCTTGTGTGCAGATCCTTTTAGATAACGGCGCAGATCCTGCCTTGACAACCTCTAGTAAGATGACAGCGTTGCATCTTGCGGTGATTGGAGATCATGCTAGGTATACATGTTTTCTGTTTTTTTTAATGTTCAACATTATTGTTTGACATAGTAAATTTTAGGAAACAGAACCTTCACAAATTATATACAGGCCATACTTATTTTTTATGACCTCTCATTCCCTTGAAAGCAGACACTATATCGGATGGTTATTATACCGAAAGGATAGTCGGTGTGAGTGAGGTATGACTGAAACGCTTTCAATTTCTTGGATCAAGGTCTCTGATTGATAGTTCCCCCCCCCTCTTCTTCAGGTGTTTAGAAATAATTGCTGCAAAAATGGATTTGCGGCCGTTGATTGAGTCCTGTCATCCAGAGAGTGTCAATTTGGGTATAGATCGCAAATACAATTTCGTCAGCCCCATTTACCTGGCAGTCAAATGGCAGAGGTAAGAATATTCTTTCATTTTGATGAGTTAAAGATGTTAACTATATCTCATTGTTGTTCGTGGGGAGGTATTAAATTAAAGACTTGATTGATAGATGCACAAATTATAATCATTTAAGCTTTTTTTCAAAAAGAAATTCAAAATTCAAAATTTAATTTCAGGGATGGTTTTTTCTTTTCCAAATGTGTTTGTTAATGCTAATATTTAATGATGCTTCACCACTTTTTCAGTTACTCTTGTCTCAAGTTACTCTTGGAGCTTGGATTTTCACCCGACAGCGTACATGGAAACACAGATCTCCCTTCCGTGTTTATATCGCAAGCAGATTTCGGCACTTATGACTCGGCCGTATCTTTTGCCGTGAAAAATGAAGACAAGAGAGCTTTAAATATTCTCTTCGCTGCTGGAGCGAGTTGCACCAGTTCTCCCTGCATTTGTGCTTATCATCCCATTGCAAGAGGTGATCAGTTTCTCATCATACAACTTTCTCTGTTTATAAAAACGTATGTGCAGGGTCAGACTTAATCATTACGCAAGGCCGGAACTAGAGGCAGACAGCTGCCCCAGGTGGCAAAATTTAGGGGGCAGCACTTTTTTAAAGGGGAACAAAGAACACAGTTACAAAATTATCAAATTTTAAAGTTGCAGGGGTGGCAAATCAGCATGGAATTAAACAATTGCACTTAAATATTTTATGAATAACATATTTCTAGATATTTTAATGTAAAGACACAATATATTCAAATATTTATTACAATATTTTCTTTTAACTAAGGTGTACTACGACTCGCCATCGGGATTTCCACCAGCAATCGGAGGAACCCCTCATGTTACACTTCCAGCATCCAGTATCTCCGGCACTCTTTTCCGTGCGACCAAAAGAAGAACAATAAACTGTATATAACCATCCTCTTTCTCCCTTCCGTGTTTCTTTTTCGAAGCTATCTCGTGAAGGCGTGGGATGGACCATGCTGAAGCAGCACCATCTATAGCTAGATCTGTGCTATAAAAAGTGCTGGCCGAAGAATGTCAGTAGTTAGAAATGTATGGGGTGACCATATGACCCGTATTTTATGGGGGCACAATTTTTTTTAATCACGACTTCATCAAATTTATTCACTGAAAATTAATTCAGTGGTATTATATTGTAATCAAGTCATTTGAAGAATTGAATCAATAGTGATTAAAATTTTCTTAAGAGGCACATGCTTTTGCGCCTTCTTCAGGAGCCGCCCCTGCCTTAAGGCACATATACATTAGCGTGCGGATTATGCAATGGAAGCATTCACAATCGGTTGTTCAGTAATTTGTACAGTGTAGCGAGGGGGGGAACTTGGGGGTTTGGTCCCCCCCCCCCCCCCGAAATGTGAGAAAATGACCGAAAAAAGGGAAAAAGATGGCCAAATCCATTATTCTCTCACTTTGGTTCCCCCCCCTAAATGAAAGTGGTCTCCCTCCCCCCCCCAAACGAAATTTCTGGCTACGCCCCTGCAGTGTTGTGAATGATTCTTCAGCTGTTTTCACTGGACCCACCTGGAATCGGTTTTTTCAACGAACACAAAGGAAGTTTGTGTATCCACGAGTGGATTAGAACTGCTGCAGGGGGTTGTGCGTTACAAGATCTGTGCGCTAGTGTATACGTGTTTAATTAATTGTGGATCTCCCAAAAGGTAAATTCAAGATTTGGGAATCCCTTTGTAAGACAAGAGGGTCCACAGGCAATGGGTGTATTACAAGTTTGCTAAGGATGCTTTTTTATTTTTTACCTCTCCGATAAGTACAAGCTAGACTCTGCTAAGGAGCAAGCTGTGCACTTGTGTCCAAATAGCAGTGTATAGAGATAGACGATGATGACCAAGATCACTGTTTTTCCCCCAGTGAGGTAAGGGGACTGAGAAATGTGCAGGCGAAAGGCACCAAGTGCTTATGGCTGAATGTCTCCTTTGAGAGGTGCAGCAACTAGTATGATATAGTAACTAGTATGATGACTTTCTCTGAACAGCATTGAAAGCTCTCAACCTTTAGTAACAGAAAACTTTCAAAAATCTTAAAAAAACTGCCAGAATCTCATATTTAGCTCATTATTGAATGCTTTGGTTTTACAGGAAAATTTGAACAATCCTTTTTGTGCGTTTAGAAAGTTGAAATATTTCGCAATCTGACATTTAGTATTTATGAATGTTTTTTCTAGCTCTCGATTTACCTCGCACTGATATATTGGACATCTTACTGGACCAGGCAGATAGTCCCAGATATGGGCGTAAGATTTTTGAACTCACCATCGTCCTACTGTCTTCAGCCACGAAACCCAATCGTACAAGGAACTTATTGTTGTATGGGTGTGATCCGAGGATCAGCTTTGAGATGGAAATGACTAACATTTTTTCCCACATTGCTCCCTTTGTGATATCTGACCCTAAAGAACTGGTTAGTAAGATCGAACTTTTCTTACAATTCTCTATAATCAATGGCACTGTTCAGAAGGCTTGCAGGCAAGTCGTCGAGGGACAAAGAGTGAAATCAAACTTCTGCGAGAGTTTATGGGCGAACATCGTTTCCACCATAAGTGAGTTTTTCCATAGGAACTCCTTTAATATTTCTACCATACTCTTTTGTAAGATTATGTAATTACGATAATTATTATATTTAATCTTATAGGTAAACCCTCGTCTCTCAAACACTCATCAAGGATGGCAATACGGCAGTATATGTATTCATTGTATGGCCCTGGTTTTGTACGAAAACTTCCCCAGCTTTTCCTTCCACCATTTCTCGAGGCTTACATATCATTTGATTTGTTGCCGAAATCAACATGACTCGAGCCGAGTGCTATTTGTTTTTGATTACTTAATCTGATTTCTTGTTCGTATTGTTTTGTTTAGTGGTGTATTATAGAACGACATCTTTCTCTTTTCGCCATTTTTTTGTGCATTAATTTAAATTTATTGTTTAAAAGATCAGTTATCTTTTATATATTTATTTTGTGACGATTGACAGAAGTGATTTTTTTCATTACGTCACTGAAATATCTCAGGTTGAATCATCGATTTTAAATTGTGTTTTTTCTCGTTTTTCTCTGGTGAGATCGTGTGTGCGTGTCAGAGAACTTGTTTATTTTATTTTAGCATGCAGTTATGTTGGAAATTATAAATGTATAATTTTTCTTTTTTGGGGCTTTTTCCCAAAAATCAATAAACCAAGTTTTTTTTCTTATTGTTGCTTATCAGTAATATAATTTTTATTTTTCGAGCGGAATAAGTGAAACATTATATCTGCCGATTGCAACTTTTATAGGTTTTTTTTAAATTATAAAACCCTGTTACGGTTGGTGTTTATGAAGTTTCAAACCTGGAAAAATTCTTTATTTTTCCTTCAATACAAAGCATTACTATAATTACATGCATAACCGACAACCGTTCATGCTAAAAGTCAAGATCAAATTCCTCTAGAGAGTTTTCTTCTCCTAATAATTTTAATGTTCACAAGTCTCCGGTAAAAGGAAAACACACAGTAAAAATTACTGTGTGTCATCATCAACCATTTTCAATCCACTGCTGGATGAAGGTCTCCTCTAAATTTTTCCATGTTATTCTGTCTCATGCTTTAGCCATCCAGTTGACTCCCTCCACTTTCCTGATCTGATCGATCCATCTTGTGTGGGGACACCTTCTCGGACGTTTAACACCACGGGGATACCAACCCAGAATACTTGTGGTCCATCTGTTGTTCTGTCTTCTTGCAATATGTCCAGCCCATTTCCATTGTAAAAATTTCATTCCTTCCATGATAATGTGTCACTACAAGAAGCCACACTTTTGTGTGGTGATTCGTTTGTAGTCCCTGATTAATTAATTCATATTCCTTGATTACATCCCATAATTAATTCATATTCCTTGTGTTTCTCTATGAGTCCTCTGATTGTTTGGATGCGATACATTGTACTAAATCCACTTTGAAAGCTTGCTTTTCTTTTGGTTGGGCTTCATCACAATGTGGGTTCAAGTCTATATGTCAGCACTTGGTGAAGATTTTATAAATTACTGAGATAAAAGACTGATTGGTTTATAATTCTTCAAGCCCACCTGAATGCTGGCCTTTGCCAGTTCTTGTATCATTTCTTCTAGTTCGTCTGGATTATTACTAATAATAGCATTGACTTCGGTAAAATGCAAATGGTTGAGAAATTCTCCATTTATTTTAATTCCTTTCTCATCCCAATCCAGTTTTCTGAATACTTCTTCTAAAACAGCAGTAAAGAGTTTTGGAGAAATAGAGTATCGTGCTGTCTGATTCCTTTTCTGAGTTTAATCTTTGCTTTTCCTTTATCCAAACGAATCGTTGCAGTTGCTTTGTCATATATTTTCTTGATGATATTGATGTGTCTTCTCTATCCAATTACTTCTAGAGCCTTAACAACAGCAGTAGTGAAGACAGAGTCAAATGCTTTCTCAAAATCAACGAAGGCCATACACAATGGTAATTCATATTCCTTATGTTTCTCTCCGAGTCCTCTGATCGTTTAGATGCGATACATTGTACTAAATCCACTTTGAAAGCTTGCTTTTTTTTTTTGGTTGGGCTTCATCACAATGTGGGTTCAAGCCTATATGTCAGCACTTGGTGAAGATTTTATAAATTACTGATAAGAGACTGATTGGTTGATAATTCTTGATATCCTCTTTTTCTCCCTTTTTTGTAAAGAAGAACCATCATTGCGTTATTCCAAGCTTCAGGCTGTGCACACAGATACTACTGTGTAGATCTCCTTCTAAACAGCTCACTTGTTACTACCCTTTATGTCTGGATTGAGATTTTTCGATTGCTCAATGTTTGAATCTCAGATTACTGTGATTCTTAACTGTGCTTTTGTATCATGGACTTTGAATCATTAAGATTTGGTTAAAATCACTGTGCATAACAACAGTCAATGCTTGTTATAACAAACATGCATTATAGTGATTGTTTCTTTACAATGACTGGTTAGATGAGACCCGAATATACCATATAATGACTATAATTTATATGTTTCATTTTGAAATGACAACCACACAATATAACAGAGTCATTTTCAATGGAACAATTGGGGATCATTATAACAAACATCAGTTGTATACATTGATATCAACTGATTGCAGTGTTATTATTATTTTGTTATCAAACATTAAGTCTGATAACGAAAAAGTACAAGCACTCAGGGATCTGTCCAGCCAAAATTTGGGTCTTTTTTGTGGACCCTTCACAGATTTCTGGATCTGAAAAACTGACCCTTCACAAAATTTAAATTCATGAAACCATAAATTTGGCATTTCGTTTCTTTCGTGATAAATTAACTAGATTGTTTTGTTTCTCACAAAATTACTTATTTTTCACAAAATTAATCACTCTTTTCACAAAAATGAGTAAAGTTTTCACAAAAACAGGACCCTAAAAGTCTGGACAGACACCTGACATTACTACTGCTAATCAGCCATACATACACCTTGCAAACATTCCTCAGAGGAATTTCTAATGATACAGTGTATGGCGGAATGCGTTCTGTGTGTATATGTGCGCCCTAACGTATTTATATTGTCAGAATTATGTATACTTCACTTTCTAGTGTGCTGCCATCTGACTTCAATATTGGAAGGACCTGACGACACTGAATGATGTGCGTTTAGCATAAAATATGTAAGAGTATATACTGAACTATATGAAATGCCAAAAGAATAGGTTTCACAAAAAAATGAACTTGTGCAATTTTTGCATGAAACGATTTATTGAAACACGATTTTAGGAGGAGGATAAAAAAAAACCTAATGTCTTTGGGTATTCACACTTTATTATATCATAACCGATTTTGGTTCTCAAAATACAGAGCCGTTCATTTAAAAATTTTTAATGAAATCTCTTTGCGCTTAATTAGCATTAAATGCCTGCTTGAGAAACAAAGTAAGAAATGAAAACTCTATTGCAATCCATGTTGTCCAATTGACGGACTGTGACAAATTGCTATTTTGTCGAGGCCTACTTTACAGCTTCAAAAATGGATTAAATTGTCAAATAAAAGAGAAAAATCCAAAACTTTCTTTACTATGTATGTTATAAACATGTCTTGTGGTCAGGACCGCAAGGGGGAAAGGAATCGGATCAGAGGGGGTGCAAATTTCGCTCTTTAACCTATCTTTCAACATTACAAGGGAGCACCAAAATTTGTGCTTACCCCAGCTTACCAATCCTCTATTTGCAGCTCTGCTTGTGGCATGGGCGGAGATACGGGGGAGCCAGAGTCAAACGGGGAGTCGACTGATCTAATGTATATATGTATAGATGAATTGACATCATCATCGTCGTGCCCCCCTAGACTTCCAAGTCAATCTCCGCCTATGTCTTGTGGTATAGCACCATCAAGATGTAAAATTTTGGACTTTTTTTTTCAAATTCTCAAAAAGAATAATCATCTTCACCATGACAAGCATTCTAGTTGCCAAATATAATAATTTATGCCTGTGTTCGCCAGTTGATTCATTTTGATGCTAAAAATGTCATGTATTTTTGACCCACCCCTGTATATAACATCTCTCATAACGAGACTATAATGCAGTTTGTTTCACACTGATTGGTCCATTATCCCCCAGAAGGTTGGGGGCGATTTTCATCTTTTTCACGCTATGAATTCACTATAGATGGGGCCCGCCGAAGATCCCAGCCTACAGGCAGGGCCGTCTTAAGAGCATTATGGGCCCCCGGGTCAAATGATATTTCTGAAGCGGTACGTGGCGATATATTGGCCCTTATGTGGCGAATTCTCGGAAATTTCAACCACATTTCATTCTCTTGAGGCGCCCAAGTGGGCCCATGCATTAAGACGGCACTGTCTAGAGGGCCTTGCTTCTGGATGTGAGGTCAAAGCCGCTTGAAAGGTACTCTTAATTCAGCTTTGTGCGAGGGATATCATGCCACACAACACCTCTCCTTCCCCAATTGGATTTTTCTCCTATCAGCGCTCCCCCCCCCCCCCCATCTTCAGTTAAACCGGATTTTCGTAGGAGCAGGTTTGTTGTGCCGCGTGCAACGTGAATCGCCCAGTGCGACACGCCGTCCATTCACCAATAAGAAAAGCAGTATGACTGTTTTCCTAAAAAGCGCAATACTGCTCACAGCGGCGCTTTACGTCGGGCGTGATTAGCCGACTGCTTCTGGAGGAGTCAAATGCGTCGTGCGTATTGCCGATGTTCTCTTCACTGTTGTGTGTTTTCTTTCCCTTTCCTTCAAACCGGAGCATGCAGACGACAGAGTAGCTGATGCCAAAGTAATATACTTTATATAGCCACCCTGATCTGATGCGCCACGCTAGGAAAACACAAACGCGTAGCGTAATTATGCGACACGTTTCTGCCGGCGCGAAATGGTTTAATTCGGTTCACGCTGCTCAAAAAAAAAAATCTATTCCTAGGAAAATCCGGCTTTAATCTGCTGCTACCCCCCACTCGGTAAGGCGATATTGCCGGGTTTTCCTAGGAATACGTTTTTTACTCCGCGTGAACCGAACTGGATCATTTCGCGTCGACAGAAACATGTTATATAATCACGCTACGCGTTTGTGTTTTCCTAGCGTGGCGCATTAGATCAGGGTGACTATATTCTAGAAACCTTGGACTATATTAAAGAAAATTGCCCTGGCATCAGCTACTCTCGTCTGCATACTCCGATTTGAAAGTAACACAACAAAAATGAAGAAAAGATCGGTGAAACACGCAGCGCACGACGCATTTCACTCCAGGAGCAGTTCGCCAATCACGCTGTTGTGAGCCGTATTGCGCTCTGTAGAAAAAGTCGTACTGCTTTTCTTATTGGTGAGTGGACGGCGTGTCGCGCTGGGCGAATCACGTTGCGAACGGCACAGAAAACCTGCTCCTAGGAAAACCCGGCTTAATCGAAAAACAAAAGAAAACATGATCATATCTTTTACAAGACTTTAATATACAAATATAGGCTGTTTACAAACAAATGAAAAATATAAAGACTGTTGCCAATTTTCAATTTACTAGGACAGAAATGTTTCTGTATCTAGTAGTCCCTACTTGCTAAAAAACTAAACAACTGAATTTGGATTAAAATCTTTTAAAATTGTTTATAAACTATCTGACGAAACTTTTTGAATATTTAGTACAGCTTGGATATATTTTTATCATGATTTCACAAAAAACAAAACAAAACTGCGCTTCACCTAATTCAGTTGTACCGACGAAATTCAGATATGAACAGGAAAAAGCCTCGAAAGCCAAAACCCTGAATAATAAAAACTGATGATTGAAGATAATTGTAAACAAAAGTTGCTGGAATGAACTTGATGCTAGAAAATGCTCAAATATTACTTTTACACGTGTTTGTGCCTTGAACATGAATTAAATGTGTTACTGTTGGCTTATACTACCGTGAAATTATATCACGTTTCACTTTAGATTAATTAATCATTAATAAATTAATAAATAATTTTTGTGTATGTTTTTCTATCTATTGATGCACTATATTCAACGATTGAAGTGCATCGTGATGCTGATTGATCTGCATAAATGAATGGTAAACAAAAAACTTTATTTCAAGCATGGAATAAAAAGAGCTACGTCAATACCGAGCATGAGCAACGGGATGCACAGCCAAGCACTTCGCGCAACTGCGGCGACGAAAACGATTTCCAAGTTCGTCAAAGCATCGTCGCCAACAATCCCAGAGCGGCGCCAGGATTTGACAGCGATGCTGGTAAAACATGGATTTACCCCACAAACTATCCCATAAGGGACTACCAATACAATATAGTGAGAGAGGCTCTATTCAAGAACACCATGGTTGTGCTACCCACTGGCTTGGGTAAGACATTCATAGCTGCGGTGGTGATGTATAACATATATAGGTGGTATCCGGATGGCAAAGTGGTCTTCATGGCACCGACTCGGCCACTCGTTGCTCAACAACAAGAAGCTTGTCTTAAGATCACTGATATTCCCGAAGAAGAAACATCAATCATGACAGGTAAATAAGAACTTAATACTATGATTTCGAAGTCAAAGGTGAGCATAAAACACTTTGGTGTATTTGGAGCATGCAAAATAGTATGTTTGTCACTGAAATTTGTACATATTTCTTGTTGATTCTGCATTCATTCATTCTGTGATTCTTCATTCATGTTGATTCTGCAATAAATAGACATTAGTTACAAATTGCCTGATACTGAGATTTTTTATTGCTTAAAGCTCATTTACATTTGGCAAGTTTACTACCTGTTGTGTGGCAGTAGTAAACTTGCTCACCAGCTACAGGCGAGTGAATAGGTTTCAACTAGCACAGAGAGTTACAATTACGAACACTGAGGGATTAGCGCACCAACCTCTTAGTGATCATAAAAAGGCAGAGATGTCGAAGGCTGTTGTTTGGAAATGGCAATAAACTGTAGGTTCTTGTCTAATTAGCCCTCATGTGCAGAAAATCACTGTGGTGCGACGAAAATGATCAATACACGCACACAAATAGTAAAATCGCTAACTGGATGAGCAAGAATCTTTTTATTTCCCCCCTTCCTTTTTTATTGTTGTCTATCTCTTTCATTGCTAGTCAGAGTAAGTAGAAAGAAAAGTAGCCTCACCCATATCACACCTGGGAGATTGCAAAAACGCTGGTGAGTAGGAAGAAAAGTAACTCGCCCCTCAACTTTACTTGTACTAGCAGAGCGAGTTTACTGGCTCAGATAATTATGTTATTACACTGAGCGACTTTGGTAGTAGTGAGGAAAACCACGAGTAGTTAGTAAACTCGACCAGTATAATTGAGTCTTAAGTTACATGCCCAGAATATAAAAAAATAATTTTAATCATTATTACTTTACATATCAGTGAGTAAATATAAAGTTATATTTAGCTCAATGCAGTGGTTTTTTCAGACCATGTGATGTGCAGCGTTGTTTTTTGTTTTGACTTGTATCGCAAAAAGTCACTTGCTAGAAAAGTTTGGATTCCATTCGTAGGCCAAGAACCTCTGGCTTAATAAGTTTCACATTGTAAAATTTGAGGTGTTTCTACACTGCATATGATGGATGTTTAAGACAGTTATATGTAGACCCTTTCAAAGTTAGAAATCTGGTAACCCAAAGAAGAAGAACCAATAGGGATTTTGATAATGATTAGTACCAACTACTGTGAAGGCAAAATGTTGATGGCAGTGACTCCTAAAGCATTTACTTAACTGTGTTAATGATGGGTTGCTCAAAATGCAGCAATAAATATTGATGTTTTTCCATTAAAAAAATTATTGTTTTGCACTATCCTGAAGTTTTTCTGTGCATATTCAGCATTACATTTAAAATAATTTTTGCTAGGACCAATTTATTTTGGAATTTCTTCTTCCCTCAGGTACTGTTATGCCGGAGCGAAGAACTTACTCATGGATAGAAAAGCGAGTATTCTTCTTGACACCTCAGACTTTAGCCAATGATCTCGCTCGCAGTATATGTCCCGCAGCTTCAGTTAAATGTGTTGTCATAGATGAAGCACATAAAGCCTTGGGTAATCATGCATACTGTGAGGTAAAATATCCTTTCTTCATTTGTCAAATCATGTCTGTTTAATCTTTCAAAATAAGTATTTATTGTATATGCTCATGTACAAGCCAGGATTTTATTATTCAAAAATTTCTTATATTTGAGGGGGGTTGGCTTATATACCGGTCTGATTTTGGGGAGAAAAATTCAACCATAGTTATACCAACACCCTTGCCCCACTATAGCAGAAGTGAACTAATTCTGAGTCGTAAAGTGGGTTCCACACCTGGCCCACAAAAGTAGAGCCATCTTCACAGTTTAATGTGGGGTTCCCAAACAGAGCAATGCTGTATGACATTTAAAAGTTGAACACAATTGATGATAATCGCTATGCAAAGTCATCCGAGGTCTCTCATCCACCAAGAGACTCCAGGGCAGCCCAGGTGAGCCCATGAATTAAGATGGCCCTGCATGAAAGGTGTTTCCAGAAAAAAGTATCAAACCACACACCATGATCAAGTTCACCAGTGTAAAGGGAATGAGGCGGTTGATGACAAACACTTCCTTCTACAATTCGAAGATGTAATTAACATTTATTATACAATTAAATTTACAGAACCTACAAGAACTAGCGGCCGTCCGTGTGACTATCTCGTTTGAGTTTCAAAACCCAAGTCCAGCCTCACCATCGCGCAGCTATTTTCCCTATTACGCGGACAACGCCATCCAGTGGTGGACACTGTCACCTCAGTACCCCTCCCTTAAGTGATGGAGTCACATTGTTGAGTAATTTAGTCTATTCGGAACGGGTACGTTGAGTAGTAGTAGGCGCAAACGACACGTGTCGGGTGGTTGGAATAGTCATCGTCATCTGCTGTTCTGGTGTTGATGGAACTACGATGTCTGGCCCGTCCAGGTACTGGTTGTTGAGGAGATAGGCCGGTTTGATTCGGTCGATCGAGATGACGGTTTCCCTGTTCTTGACACGTACACTGAAAAATTTTTTGGATCATGGCAGCACTTCGAAGGGACCTTCGTAGGTCGATTGTAGAGGGCGTCGGTGCGAATGAAAACGTGTGTATAGGTCATCAAGGCTTGTGGGAAACAGACATTACAAATCTCGCCTGTCTTGCCAGTGTCTGGGAATTCCAAATTTCATTTGATTTTGAAAAAATTCCCATTGTTTACCCGGCCGTTCAACCCGAAAGTTGACCCACCTAAACATGATGTCCTTCGTTGTATCGACACTCAGGAAAATTCCCCTGTGCAATGCAAGTCCCGATGGCTCACTCCTGAACAGTACGCGTTCATCAAAAATGAGTAGGCCACATGTCTCGATCTTGGGGTCACCACTTATTGTAGAGGGAATGAGGCGGTTGATGACAAATACTTCCTTCTACAGTTCAAAGATATAGTTAACATTTATTATACAATTGTGGCCGCTGTGGTGGTCGAGTGGTTATAGTGCCGGACTCGTGATGCGAGGATCCGGGTTCGAACCCCACAGTGGTGGTCGGCTGAAGTTGGTTTTCTGTGGTTCCCAACTTCAAGGCGCAAATGCGAGCCGATCTCCCCGTTAAAAAGTCTCGCCACAGAGAGCAACAGTCCTACAACGGTAATCATTCAACCATAACACTTCACTCATAGTTAGTAAAACTGGGGGGCAGATGACAGCACTACACACAACAAGCATTACACAGAAACAAACTATACGTCAGGTTGCACTACACGTACACGCACATTCCCGCATTTACCGATTCGTTGGGGGGTTCCGCGGGGGGGGGGGGTGCATTTGTGGTGTAGCAGTAGTAGGTAGGGGCTCGGGGATCCATGATGTTCTTAAGTCAGCCACCTCGTTGGGCAATTTGCCTGTTGTGGCGTTGTATTTGTATTTGTATTTGTATTTGTAATTAAATTTACATGACCTACAAGAACTAGCGGGCCGTGTGACTATCTCATTTGAGCGGCGAAACCAAAGTCCAGCTTCACCATTTTGCAGGTATGCTCTTTTCGCTATTACGTGGACAGCACCATTCAGTGGTGACACTGACGCCTTACCAGTTTACGGCCCGGGAACAGTAGTCATCTCACTTATCCAACCATTCAACTGAACATATTGTAAACCCATGCACTCTTGCCCACTGTAAAATGTCAGCTGAATAAATGGGATGAGAAGAAAGGTTTTGAAGGTTCTGATTATTTTTCATTCTTTCATATCTTAGGAATATTTATTTTTGCTCTAAAATATGTTTAATTTTTGGGGGTCAGCTTATACACAAGGTTGGGAATGGGGAGAGGTTGGCTTATACACAATTATATATTGTTGGTGTTCAAGCAAAAGTCACTAAACGAAGGTTTTTAACAGCTAGCTGATGTGAAGATATATTTAGGAAAGAGAAAATTCAACTGCCCTTACGGGAAATCGAACCACAGTCCTTTCACTTTCCAGGTGAACGCCCTAGACCGCTAGACTACAAACGCAATGAATATCTCAATCTTTTCTTGGAGCTCATGTGCACTGAACGGAACCATGCTCGAAAGAACATGGGTCTGATTCCCAGCAAGGGCAGTTGAATTTTCTCTTTCCTAAATATATCTTCACATCAGCCAGCTGTTAAAAACCTTCGTATGGATAGCGAAGAGTGATATAGCCCTCAGAAAAGCCACTAAGTCCACCAAAAACTTTTTGATGCACTACTTTAGTTGATTAGAAATTGCAATTAATTATTTCATAATATAAACAATAATGAACCACAAATCTAAGCATCTCTAACCTACTGTAGGAGTTAAAAATCTTTAAAATAATTTTTACTATTTTTCATAACTCAAAAGTTAAAATTGACGAAATCTCAAATCTGGACTTAGTGACTTTTGCTTGTATGCTGACGATATATATACAGTAGATTCTAGACTATTCAGTGTAATGTAGTGGAAGGGCAGGTGGGATGCTTCAGAGCATAGGCCGGAGTTTGATTAATACAGTGATCCACGGATTAAGAAAATGCTTAAAAGAAACTTTTTTAATTGGAACTGTAACTAAGCATTTGTCTATAATACATTTAAAAGAGGTCCAGAGGGTGTGAATATTGTTAGAAAAAGATATGGATAGGAAATCATTTGGCTTTTTCCCATTTGATGACATCACTGAAGCAGTGTTGCTTTTATTAAAAGCACAAACCCTCATATTTTCTGAGAATATGTATGGCATTCTATATTTTATATTTCACGCTTTTTTTGAGTTAAAATAAGTTGAAATTACATCTAGTAATGGTTTGACATTAAGTAGAGACTTCGAATTTCAATTGATATCATTTATGTCATAAATTAGGCCTATACATATCATAATTAGTAGGTCTTGGATTTTTATAGACTTAAAACACAGTGTCGTTACCTTACCATTCTGTAAGGACATTGTGTTTTAGGTTGTAAAAATCCTAGCCCTAATAATTATAGTCTTTGATTACCAATTGGTTCAGTTTTTAAAAGTCATGCTTTTATGTGCAGTTAATCATAAGTGATTCCTCATTTATTCCAGGTGATTCAGCAGCTTCAGATTTATACGTCCGAGTTTAGGGTTCTTGCTCTCACTGCTACACCGGGTAGTGATACACAGGTTAGTTATATATCAGATAAATAAAATTGTATTGGTTTATGTGTGTGTTTTTTCTTCACATCCCCAAAAGAAGTTGAAGGAAAATTGATTATTCTTCAATTAATTGATAACTTTTTTTTCAAGTTACTATTATATGGAATACATATACAAATGGAAGGATTATCATTTTCCTAAAAACTAATGGGATTGGCAACTTCTTCATAATGGTAATACAGATGGGTAACAGAAATTTGCATGTGTGAACTATAGGGAAACACCCCTCCCTCTAAGTAACAAAATTTTAATGTGCAGGTTCTTTGCCACTTCAAATTAAAGACAGGAAATTATAGTACTATAATTTACTCAAATTTGATGTATACTTTTTCCTTCTAAAATCAAACCTGTTAATATGAGCTCATGTTAGAATCGGTGACAGTATGATACATGTTGAAGCTGAGAAATAAGATACCTATTAGATTCAGGGGGGTACATTGAATAATACCAAATTTTATTATTTATGATCCTTTTCGATCACCTTTTTATTAACATTTATTTTTGATAATTACATGAGTTGCGATATCAGGATGCGTGTAAATATTCATTATGCTCATTAAAATGTCTCCCTGATACTTTTCTTCTATTCATGGCTCCAATGGTTTTTCTTTTTCAACTATAGGCTGTCAAGCAAGTTATATCAAATCTGCTGATCGAACATGTCGAATTAAGAACGGAAGACAGTGATGACGTAAAACCTTATTCCCATGGCAGAAACGTGGAAAAGATCGTAGTTCCTCTTGGAGATGAGCTCTCATCACTGAGAGATAAGTTTTTGGATGTAAGTCTGCAGCATAATTTTTTTATGACTTAACGAAAATGGTGTCACCTTGTAAAATTATTTTTTTAATTTGTACCTTCTTTTAAAAAAGTGTCTTTTTAATCTACCTCAGCACAAAACTCTTCAATTTTTTTCACACAATCAGAGAGAGAGAGAGGAAGTGAAGTTCAGCAGGACATGGATCCTTACCCTGAAACATCAGGCCCTTTTTGTTCCATGGCAGTCGTCAAGCCAACCATTTGTAGTGGTCAGCATTTCTTGTCCTAATGAAATAGCTATGATCGTAAAGATGCTACTCATGGGACATCAGTTCAGTACTCACTACAACCAATCAGAACAGGCTGAAAAAGCATAAGTACATGTTGGATAGTCTTTGACTGTGGGCTAGAGACAAATTTAGTTTAGTATTAACTTACTTAACTTAGACACTTCCTAATGATGGTAACTGCTGGTGTTGGGAAAACGTTGAGGAAAAATGAACGCACAAATGACAGGTTTTTGCTCCAAAAACTTCAATTTTTGTTTAATGTTGTTTCTAGTGAACTCTTTTTTTCGTTTTTCATTTTAATGAAAAACGAACGTTGTGGTGACCTGCCCACTTTGGAAAAATCAAATGTCTTGGCTAATAGAGACTAAATTGAGGTTCACTGAATCATTAACAAGATTAACCCCATAACATAGCTTTGTGGGACTATGGAGTTGAGATATTATTGTATAAAGAAATTATTACTGTTTTGATATTTCAAAACTTACTTATTGCATTTATTTCTCCCTCTAGATTATAAATGTATATCTGAAGCGGCTGAGCATGCGCAAAGCAATGAGTCCAAAGAATCCTTCTACTTTGTCAAGATTCCAAATACTCAAGCTGAGGGATTGTTTCAGAGATAAATGCCAAGCAAACTTTGACAGTAAAACATTTGGTTTATGCATGGCAGATTTCTCATTGTGCATAAGTTTGTATCATGCTTATGAGCTGTTGCTGATGCATGGAGTGAGGCCTTTCCATAATTTTCTGACTGGTAAGATGTGATTCCTTTGTTTCAGTTTTTTTGTTTGTAAGCATACTCTATAGTGCTGTTACAGTATTCATTCAGGTCTATTATGCACTCAAACCTAATATGCACCTCATTTCTTAGCTGTGGAGCTACATATTTTTTTTACCAATATAGTGATACTTTGGTTAATGAGGATAATTTATTCCAAAATCACATTTGTCAACTATATTTCCAATGGGTTTCTAATGAAAATCGATAAATTTTTTCGATGCTGCCCAAAGTTTGACTTACAAAATGACAAATTTTATTTACATTAAAAAAAAGAAGGAAAAGGGACAAAAACAGACTGAATGCTGCGATAAACAGCTTCAAAATATGATGGAAGAGAATTTAGAGCAACATGAGAAACAAAAAATTTTTATTTTACTTTAATGTACACAACTCACTTGGGTTCGTAGATGTCTGTATATGTCAGTGGTTCTCCAAAAACTTTTGTCACCTGTGACCAGGGTTGATAAAAAAACCGGTTTTTTTGAAAAAAACCAAAAAACTGGGTTTTTTTGGTTTAAACCAGGTTTTTTTGGTTTAAACCAGTTTTAAATAGTATTAACATTAAAAACAATGAAATTTCTGAAAAATCATTCAAACTTCCAATAATTAACGAAAATAAAATGTTTATTAATGTAATTAACACTATTCCCATGCTAATTAATCAATAAATGTTTATTAAACTGTAACAAAAACCAACTTTTGCCATTTAATTATTTTTTGCTTAAATCAATGGATTACTGTGTAATTGAAAATTCTTTTAATGTTATTATTAATAATATAATATATAAAGGTTTTTCTCCAGTTACTTTCAGTATACTTAATTACGAAGCTATTTTGCAAAAAGTAATAAAAATTAGGTGAATATAATGTATTTAATGAAGCATAAGTAATGCAGATTAATTAACAATGATTTACGATATACAGGGTGATTATAACTAAGGTTCTGATTTCAAAACACTAAAAAAAGAGCGATTGTCAGAATGTCTTGAAAATTGACATGAATATTCCTGAAAAAATTCAATTTTATTTGATAAAGGGGAAAAAATACTTAAAAATGTAAAATTAATGACATCATCCAACATGTGGGAAATTTGCTCGCAGAATGGAAACGATAGTCAGTCAAGGCAAAATTATAACTTAATTATAGCATTGCACGAGTCCATAATTCACGGAAACATCACAAAAAAAAATGAAGTAATTGAACAAATAACTACAACTTACTCAAAAAATGTTAAATATGTTGTCCACCGCGTGTACTGGCTATGAGGTTGAAAGCACAAAAATTCTTGTTCAACAGCAGAATCGGAATATGCCATGGTCATAATGTGGATGTGCTTGCAATTCAGCTTTATTAAACCAAGCGCGCCCCCTTTCCCCCGTTCATATTCCTGAGGAATGAGGAACTTCTAACATATAGGGAATGTGCTGGAGATTACAATTCATCAAAGTTTGCAATCTGACCACTGTTTATAACATTTTGAGGTACCCCCACAGCCAGTAGTTGCAAGGGTTAAGGTGCGTCCTGTCAAAATGGGTCTTCAGCAGCTGCTTTGCTGGTATTGCAATGTGCATCTTGATAGAAGTTCTATCCACACACTGACGCTGTGGAAGTGCCGAAATGATGTGGCTGCACAAAATAGATTATACTGCTGGCCAAGTACAGCATCATTTACTTGCACATTTTGCACTTTTTTCTTTTGCGAAAGAAACGTCTATTGCTTCAGGAGTATCCATGCAAATTTTCAGGTCATTCCGATCAGTACTTATTGTATAGTTTTGGAATCAAAACTTAAATTATAATCACCCTGTATATAGCTGATTATTTTTCATAAATATGTTACTACTATACAGTAGAACCTTGATTAACTGGGCTTAACAGTGTGTGTGTGTGTGAAAGTATAAAAAAACAACTATTGAATATTAAGACTGGGAGATATACAGTAGGAGATGTGCTACTTCTTATGGGAATGAAAATGTATGTGAGGTAATGTAACAACTAGTACACTGGTCTTTGTCCTTTAAGGACAGCTGGTGTCTTTATTGTATTATAGGACCACCTGCCCCTAGCATGATGGTGTCACTACTGTAGCTGCTTCTTTGTGAAGGGAAAAAGAAACCCTGTGAGATAATACACCACTACATTTAGATGTGTGATGCAATCCTTATTCATGAATTTGTTAAAGATAGAGCATCATAATGTAGCCAAAGGTTAGAAAATGTTGTAAGAATGAGAAGTTTTGGCTTTTATATATAACTTTAAATGACTAAGATACTTCATATGAAAAATATATATATATATTCTGGCCACTTTTATGAGACTTTTTGAAAAAAACCACTTATAAAATCTTATGTCATTTAAAGATATACCGTCAGAATGTACCCCAAGGATATAAAATGAGGTAAAAATGAAACATTTTGGCTAATAATGAACAAATATGATATTTTTCAGGGAAAAAAATGATATTTAGGCCACTTTTATCTGATTTTTTGAAAAAAACCAAAGTGGTTTTTTTAAAAAAACCAGTTGGTTAAAACCAAGGTTTAAACCATGGTTTAAACCAACGTGGTTTAAACCAAACAACCCTGCCTGTGACTCCATTGTGCAATTCATGATTAATCTATAGCTCTGCAGAACAGTTTGGTAGATATTTCCTCCATATAAAAGAACCTCTTCAAAGCATAAATAGTTGCACAAACCAATATCTTCAGCTCGCTGCGATGCTTCTGACAAAGTTTGGCGATGCTTATTTTGAGAAACTACTATATGTGGTATGGCCAGCTCAGTTTCATACAAGCAGATGGAAAAGATGTGCTCCTAGAATGTCTGGCCATTCAGTTTGATGTTAAGAGTTACCGTGTGCACTAAAAACATTCTAGTCTGTGCTTTGTTTTTAATGCATTTTCTTTTAGCATCGTCATTTATTTTACACGAGATGGCTCAAAAGTGCTCTCTGAAAGAAAAATTGAGATGTACTTGTGCTCAATTCACAAATGCATTTAATTAAAACTCTTCCATAAATTTTCCGTAATAGTGTTTTTTACACAGAAGAGTTCTTTTCTTAAAATTCTTCTTGAGATTGTTCTGTACACAGTTTTCAGTATATTCTGCTTTGGGGCTTATTAACATAATGCTTGGTTTTCAAAATTAGCGTAAACAGTATGGCCCATCCCAAAAGTCGCTGCAACCCAAGTTTGGGTCTTGATCTATAGGTTAAGAACCTCTGGCTTTTTAATAATTGGCTTTTCTTTCATGTTTAGTACATTCATTTATTCACTGCGTAATCTGAGATACACACTGTGCTCATGAGCTGTATTCAAAATATTTCAGGTGTTTTGGAAGGTGAAAAATCAATTCCTCATGCTAAAGCGGAGCTCTTGAAAAACTTAGATTTCGAAGAACTGATGCAGCTTATTAGTGAAAAATTCATCCTTAAGAATCCAATGTTGGCAATATCCTCTGGAAAAAGTTCTCAAAATTCTGTGAGTATGATGCTAAATGTTCAGTATAAAAATGGCAGTGAATTGCCTTAATGTCTGTAGCCCTGAATAATGGATGGTCAGAAAAAAAATGTATGAAAATGACCAAATTCAGTTATGGAAATTAGTAGAAGGTTTTATATGGTTACGGGTGTATGCTGGTTACAAAGAGGATTCTATAGTGGGGGGGGGGGAAGAGGGGGAAATGTGTGCCTCTTTAGTTTTATAGTTTTAAGGCTAAATATGTGAAAAAAAAGAAACTCCCTTAGGTGGCCAATTTTTTTCAGAACGGACAATAGGCTCCATAGAAATAGTACAAAAATCACTCCCATTCCGCAGCCACCTCTGTATGTGGTTAGCGCCCAACCTGTCTGCGGCCACTTCCTTGTAGATAAGAGTTTTAAAAAAAACAAGTTTTGTGTGTTATTTTTTTTTTCCTAGTGCATTCAGAGCTGGTAGTTCTTTTTGTAAAACCTTATCATCTTTATACATCAGCATAAATACATTTTCGGATCTATCAGATTTTCTATTCATGTATGAGACTATCAAGTTGGAAAATTTTTTAAATAGGATGGTAAAGGCTAATGTTATATGGTTGCTGCTAACTGATAAGACAGTTCAAAATTTTGCTCCCGGAATGACATGGTAAACCATACAAATAACCTATGATATGTATTTACTAAATAGGTCAAGGATGTGGAAGTTTTGGCTCTGTGGATACTTTCTTTACTTTCTAGCATGCAGATATTCAGTAGAAAAACAGTGAGGAAAGAACATAACTTGCTATAAAGAAAGAACAGATCCCGGATAATACAGATTAAGGAATTGATAGGATGATCTGGTATTTCAAGTTCTGCGTAAGATACAGTAAAAACTCGATATACATAACGATACCGAACCAAGGAAAAATATCTTTCTAGAGGAATTATCACTAAATCTACAGTCAAAATTATCATCATGTGTCATCAAATTTATGCTGCTGTTGGCAACTTTTCTAAATTGAAGTTTTCAGTATCACCAAAAAATGAGCTTTTGAGTATTTTATTCGCTGCAAAATATTTTAATTGATTAGCTGATAAAAGAAATTCAGTTAGATGTGTATTGCTCCTGTAAAAGGGGTTATTACACCAAGGTGTATTGTACAAAAGAGTAGCATACCAAACACTTTCGGTGATTAAGTGATGCCCAGCACTGATATTATTAGACGTCCTCGGAAGAACTGAAACATGTGACATGCGTTATAAAAAGTATATACTGAAGGATATTTCAAGCGAAAAGTAAATAAAAATAATAACAGTTGTAGTGGTTTCAAAATAATCCTAAAAATATTGTTATAGAGGGATTTATCATAGTAAACAATATTGTTGTGTTGAGAGAAGTTTACCATTACAGACTATAAGCTGTTCCGAACAATATTTGAAAAAATACTGTTGTAGAGAAATTTATCGTTATATCGAGTATTGTTGTAGCAAGGTTTCACTCCATATGTATCTGTTTTGCAGGTATTGTGAGCAAATTGAGCATATGATTTTTTTATGACATTGAAAACCGTGATTTTGACACGTCCCTGAAATGTGTTTTTCCTGTCATACAACCTCTATTCAGCGGTCACTTCTACAGATGATCACTTTTTGCGGAACGCAGAGTGGCCGTCTTAGAGGAGTTTCACTGTATCTATAACACTATCCATATATAGGAAACTCCCTCCATCCTTATTTTTGGGACCCAATTTTTGGCAGAAAGGGGTTCCTTATACACTTTAAAGTATAATAATTTACGGATTATATAAAACGGATAATAATATACGGATAATATACGGATAATAATAATTTCCTATAGTGTGGATTATAAAACTGCATCTTATCTCCAGCTACTTTTGTCAAAACATTGGGATGGAAATAACTATTTTTGAAATTAATTTGTGTAAAATGATATTTTAATGATTTATAGATAGCATATAAATGTATGAATAGGAGGATAATTTTTTTTCTACAAAAACAAATGAGACAAACAATCAATCCCATATATTTCTTATGATTTTATCATTGATGAATGAAAATTTCCACATGCGAATTGTATGTCAGTATAGACTATAGAATGATATTTTTTCTTTAAATGGGGGAATTTGCATTCACGGATTATTGTACTCAGTTGGAAAATCCACTTGGTTGCCAACTTTTCAAGAAGGCAAAACTTCTAAAACAACTTACCCAGATACTGTTAGGCAGGGCTTGACCAATCCCAGATAAAAACTCACTATGGTGAGTGAAATATTGTTAAAATGCCCCTAAAAATGCCCATGCATGGCTAGTAAAAACAGTCTGAGGATAATATTTTTGGAATTTATGCAAGCATGTCTTCCAACATGGGAAGAAGTCATCAAGTCCAGGAAAGGTAAAGAAAAACATTATTTTTGACTATTTTTTTTGGGTAGAAAGTGTGTAGCTTCGTCTAAAGAATTTGTCTGACATCAAATTTTTTTTCTTTTTTTATTTGTCAAGCCTTGCTTTGGATTCACAAAATTTTAAGGCATATATGGTTACAAATTATGTAGGTAAATGTTTATGTTGTACACATGTGGGGTTCATAATATTAGTCAAATTTCCAGTAAGTAAAAAAAGTTTCTTTGATCTTCCAATTATTAATGTTTTTCTATTGTATTTCCAGAACCAGCCACTTCAATCTAAAGCATTAGTTCCTGGTCATCCGAAATTGAAAAAATTGGAGGAAATTCTCTTGGCACATTTCCGAAAATTCACTGGTGAGAACTTTAAAATTTAGGTTGTATTTACACTCAAGCTATAGTCATATAACATGGTTTATGGATCATGGATATAATGGCTCTTTTTTTCATTTCAGTAGTTATGAAGGGGAGGAAAAAAATCTTTTTCTATGAATCGAAAATTTTTTAATGTAAAATACACTATGTTGTTAAAATTTGTCACTTATTTGTTCTATATAGGTGCTGAAGGTTCAGGAACTAGAGTCATAATATTTTCACAATATAGAGACAGTGTCAAGGAGATAGAAGATGCATTGAAGCAGCATAGTCCTTTCATTCGAGCCATGAGTTTCGTTGGTCAGTCGTCCAAATCTGGATCCAGTATCACTCAGAAACAGCAGCTTCTGGTAAGGAGATGGAGGAAAAACTATTTGTATTATGATCTAATGATAAAAATGAGTAATTTTGATGAATAATACAGTCGATGCTGCTTATTATAATCATGGGTAATGTTACCTTTTTTGCCAAGAACAGAACAGAGGTAGAGAACATATCGTTAGGAATCGTAATCACATAGGAAAGCATGGTTGGAAATGGGTAGGTGCCACTGTACGGACATTTGGAAGTAGTTGGATTGTGATTGTTGGTCCTGGCGCATGCCTCCCCCCCCCCCCCCCCAGATCACCTGATTTTAACTCCTCTTGATTTTTTTTTTTCTGGGTGCCTTACAAGGCTGTAGTTTACAAAACGGCAGTAGATCCAGACATGGACTTGGTGGCACGAATTGCCATCACTGCTTCTATGATCTGCAAAATGACCAGTATCTTCGAAAATGTTCAGCAATCCATGCAGCGCAGATGTCATGTGTGCATCAATGCCAATGGACAAAATTTTGAACACCTCATGTGATGCGTGTAACTATTGTACTCCTTTTTGGATAATGAAGCTCTTTATGCTATTTTATATATTGTGTTCTTAATGCATCTTTATGTCTCTTTATCACTTGAGGGTGGCATTTCTGACCATGATTTCCTATGTGATTATGATTCCTAACGATATTCTCTATCTCCCCTCCAATTTTGTGCATTGAATTCCAGGACACCCTGTAAAAAACAAAATCTAAAAGAAAATCAATTTGTCCATAGGTTGTGAAGAAGTTTCGTGAAGGTGGTTTCAACACGTTAGTAGCGACTTGTGTTGCTGAAGAGGGTCTGGATATCGGTGAAGTGGATCTTATAATATGTTACGACTGTCAGAGATCCCCAATTCGTCTCATTCAGAGGATGGGCCGCACAGGACGTTTGAGAGAAGGTCGTATTGTCATGCTTTTGGCCGAAGGAAAAGAGGAACAGGTATGTTAATTTTTCTGGTTGATTGTACAATTATTATTCATTGTAAGGAAAAAATGTCAGCTTATTTCAAGATTTCAGCAATCCCAGTTTGTTACGGTCTCATTTTAATATTAGATTATCTGAACTCTGTTGTATATTACTAAGTACAATTGGCTGGATACCAAGTACAATTGTCATATCCAAACGATTGTATTGAATAGTTACCAATATTCGAGGAATGTGAATTTTCTTTCCCAAATTAGTCTTTGCTTGGTATTCAGTCAGTTGTACTTTGTACAATTAGCGGAGAAGTTTATTGTTTCATTGTCTGTTACATGTTGTCACAAGGCTGAAACTAGAAAGGGGGGGGGGGCTCCTGTCTAAAGTGGCAAATTTTAGAGGGGGAGGGGCAAATGTCAGGAAAGAATAAAAATAATGTTATGAAATCATCAAATTTTGTTTTGGTGGGGGCGGCTTAACTGTATTTGTTCCTCCTCACAAAAATCCTAGTTATAAGTACCCTGTGTTATTATAAAGCTTTCTATGAGCTCCAAATTATGCATGGATGTTCAATGTGGTAACATTAATTTTTTGTTTTTGTTTTTAGCTTTTCAAAAACAGTGAATGTCAAAAGAAATGCATTTTTAAAGCAGTGAATAATCTATCATTCGCCGATTTCTACCAGGATAGTCCTAGATTGGTTCCACCTGGCATCTACCCAACTTGTGTGAAAAAAAGAATGGAAATTCAGCCTAAATCCAATTTGATTTCTAAGCAAAGTAATTAAATCTTGTGTTTGATTTCTGATTCTATGTAAAGTCGAATTATGGTTGATAAAAAGAATCATTTTGTTTTCATATTATTAAATACTTCTCTTTTAAAGATAATGTGTATGTCACAGGGCTGTCAAATTTACTAGATATCCATTATGCCCGGGGTGTTTTTTTTGGGGGAAAATTGTTTGTTTTCGAAGCAAATGTGTACCTTTCAGGTAGAAATTTTATTTTGAGGTTGGTTTATGTATATTTAAGTCTATTTCAAAAATTTCTGCATACTGCAGTGTTTAAAATATGTATATTTTGAAGTAATTTTTTAAATAATTTTTTAGAAGCAAAAATATGATAAAAAATAATTTCTTGGAATTACAAACACATGTTTTTATAATTCTTCTGACTGCCTTTTTTGTTTATGTAAGCATTTAGATACAAGACTCACATATTAAAATATGTTACAAGAAACCACAAACAGAAAATGTAACCATATACCTTAGTCCAACAAATATACCTGATATGTAATATGCGATAAGGATATCCACAGAAATTATTGCTTATCCAATAACACAGAATAATTTCTCTCTCTCTCTCTCACTCACTTGCATAAATAAATTGAAGCCTGTGTGAAAAAATAAACCATTTACATATCTAATAAATAAACGTTATAACAATCGAACCTGGTATGCAAGGGGACCTGAGTTCGATTCCCAGGGGAGACAAATCACTTATCTTTTGAAATATTAGTTTCGGCATGAGATCCAGAAAATTCAATTTCTTATGAAAATTTTGTTCATGTGACGCATTCTTTCCGAGACAAGGAAAAATATACGGAGGGGGAAACTTCAATTTTTTTCACTTCCCACCATCTACCACTATCGTGTTATCTCTGACCTTAGAAAGTAGTTCTACTACCTTGAAGTACAAAGTCCTGTACTGTTATTGGTATAACCCGCGGGCTATCAAAGTCCCTGAATGAATATGTTGAATTTTCAGATTTTGGAGAGTGTTTTTTCTGCTGTGAGTTATATACTGAAAATAACGTTAATTTCATGGCTACCAACCTGCATTCAAAGAGAGCATATCTAGGGTGTAAATTTGCTTTATTTCCCATAAGATTGCACATGCTCCATTTTCAAAGTTTTTGCTCCAAAAATGAAAGTTTTATGCTTCAAAATGAATGAGGGGTGCTTGCACCTCTGCATTAATATTCAGATTCAGATTAAAATGTCACAGTTGAAAAATCTCAACTGCTTTTTTAAAATGTTCTGAAACATTTTTTACAATCATTTTGCAGCCACCAGTGTATCAAATTCCTCCGGCTTTCTCGACGAGCAAGAAAAATTATATTTCAAGCAACATTTCGAGTTTCCAGAGAATGATACTCCTGTGCTGAAAACCCATGGGAATTTTGTCACCTTATCGAAAAGTCGCAATAATACGGTATATATGTATTTTTGTAAAATCATCACTCACATTTCATTACTCTAAATTATGCAATGTAAATACTGATAGTTTTTAGTTTTGTATTTTTCAAACATTTTTCATTGTATACCTTCAGAAAAAAAATTCCTATTTCTCCCCTCCCTGGCTAGTTCAAACCAAAGATCTCACCTTATATTGATAGCTTTTACCTCCTCCTCCTGGTTCATTCCATCGCTTTTCCGCAAGATATAATATCACCATTTAGAATCACTGGTCCAATCTTCACCACCTCAATCAGTTCTACAAGCCATAGAACTGTTGTTACAAGCTGTGGCATTCTGTTCACGGAATGCATGTTGTAATACTAATTTATGTTATGTAAGGTGTTTTGCATGTCATTTTTTTCCCCATAATGATAATATGAAGCCCCTTGGAAATGAACTGAAACTCAGTTAATTAAGGTCTTAATATCGGCTCATTAGTTCAGAAAAGAGAGGCAGACTTGTGTTCAAATGAACTTGCTGAAGTCTCTGAAAACAATGTGGTCATTATTCCCTGACTACATTTTCACCTTATCCACATCTCTCACTCTTCATAGACTTTACATAAATCTGTATTTAAGTCTTGCTAAGTAACTAAACTCTTACATTGTGTTATATTGATATCATTTTCAAGTGATAAAAATGATTTTGGTTAAAATTCATTATCAATGTGTGAATCAAAATCATTAGTCAATGTGTTGATTTTTTTTATTCATAGGTGACTAACACTGCTGATGAAGATAGCAAATCGAACAAACCACTACTTTCTGTCGATAATTGGAGACCATGGCAGACCATTCCTCAAAAATTCTTTGTGGTTTCACATTCTCCAAGAACTATGGCTTTTGTGGAAATGATGCAATTACTCCAATATCCACAAACACTCCCAGATTACATCTCCGAATCATCCCCTAGAAAATTTCTCAAACCAAAAGCACCTGCAGCAAAGAAACGGAAGAAAAATAACACAATTAATTGTCTAGAAAGTACTTCCAAGAAAAGAAATGATAGGCAAAGTATGAAGCAAACAAATAGTCCAGCAAAGACCGGGACTGTTTCAAATGATGATGAGTTATGCTCTGTTGATGTTTGGGAAATGGATACAGATGAATCTGTTGGAATCATAGATGCAGTTACTGATTCAGATTCAAAAAACATCACAGACGAGGAGAAGAAATCATGTCCTGTCAACAGGGAAGCTGTAGTTGGCGAATCACTTTCATCTTGTTTGAGCAGAGAAATTAAGAAACATTTAATCGCCAACATTAAGCCTAGTGTTAAATCGCCCCCATCTTTGACTGAGCTGACGTCATTTGATTTTGACAGCATCCTAACTTGTGATACAGATTTTTCAATTTCAAAATCACGTCTTGAGACTAATTTACTGGCTATCTCTTCGAGATTGCAAATAGTCAAGAAGCCTATGTTGGAAATCATAAGGTTAAAATACGGCCTCAAGGGGCTTGTTTCCCTACCCGACAACTTTTCTATTTCATACTTGGATAAATTACCAACTACAGATGACTCAGAGAAAAATTTCCATCAGAAAGATTCTTTGAAATGCGAGTCAAGTAGCATACAGCAGGAAAACGATTTTGATGCAGAATTAGAAAAGATGGAATTTGCAATTGATTTATCCTGTGAAGACGTAGAATGTGAAGTTGCGGAGCAAGAAAATAGCATTTATCAGACTGAACTGAATATAAAGCAAGCTGGTACATCTAATATTGAGCTGCATTCTAAATCAGCTAAAATCAATACTGTTTCATCCTTGGTAGTTGAAAAACAAAAAATTGAATCCAATGGACACAATTGCATTGCAGACTCTTCAAATGATATTATCGGCGTAAACTCTGGGAATCCTCAAAGACTGCAAAATGTTTTTGATGGAAGTAGCTCAGATATATGTGAAACATCTGAAATGCAAAAGAAAGGGAAACAAAACTTTCAATCGAAGTCTGTTTTCTCGATGTTCGAGGAAATTGAGACAAAGAAACCTCAAATTGTGGACGATTGTGTTACACCAACTTCAAAATATTTGGAAAAGTTGGATCTATCTTGTGACCTTTTTGAGGACATTGAATCACCAGCAAAGAAATCTATCTTGCCTAGTAAGAAACCTGGCCTCGCAAATAATGGAGATAATCGTTTGGTCTTGAAAACCACTGAAGGTCAGAAAAACCTACACCTCAGCACTGGTGATGACTCTGTAGTACCAGTTAACACTGAACCCTCATCTGTGAAAATTAGCGAGACAATATCAAAGTCGAGTTCAGCTATACTCTTCTCAAAGAGGCAAGCAACTGTGATGAAGGCATCCACACTGTGTGATGAAGTAGATTTTAAAAGTGACGAAAATAAAAGTTCAGAAAGAAATCTGACCTTATCAAGAAATCAAAATGATATCACTGAAATACCTCTTGAAAATGCCACGAAATCTATAGTGTCTGAAACTCGAAATTCTTACAACAGAAGCAAAATATTTTCTGTTCTAAAGAAGAGGACTTCAGCTGTTGAGAAGAGTTTTGATCCTCTGTTTGGCCACAAAGATTCTAAAAGTAGCGTTGAAGCTGCAGTGAACAGTAAGTCTAACATTGTTGATGCTCTAAGCATTAATTTTCTTGCAAACGTTGAGGCTGAAACGAATATAAAAACCTTCCTGAATCAAAATAGTGATAGAGCTCTACATAAGACCAGTGATTCCTTAATAGCAGGTGGCTCGAAAGATGGTCATAAATCTATGATTCAGGAAATCAATGAGTTGTGTGACAGCTCTCTGCCGCTCATAGAGGATATTGACGAGCATGATGATGATGATTGTGTGTTGCTGTGTGTTTTGGATGATGCCAATCAGAAAAAACAGCCTAGAAATAAAAGTGAAGTCGAAACAGATCATCAGCAATCTTCATATTCCAGAGCTGCTTTCCCTTCAACAAAACCGGAGGATACTACTAAAGCAGATAAAAGGAAGAAAAGTGCTGAAAGTTTGTCATCTACTGCAAAAGTCGTTCAAAATTCACATACCATCAATGACATTTTTGATTTTTCTCTTGCTAGTGGTTGGAAATCTGTACCCGAAGCAACGAAAAGTGACTTTGGAAAATCATGGCTTAGAAGACGGTCTAGTGAGATTATTGGAAAAGCGATACCCAGCTCAGATAATCATCAGACACCAGACTCTTCCTCTGCCGTAGATGATAAATCTTTGTGGGAGCCATCTGTGTCTAAAACAATCAGTTCAGTTGTTTCATCTGGCAGAATTCACGATCTGAAAAATCATGATCCTGTAAAGATGAAAAGTTTCAACACAAATATTAAAGAGGACGTGCGATCATTATCAAGTTTCAGGCAGGCTGATTGTGCCAAAGCCCAAAACACTGTTTCTGCTGATAATGAATCAAGACTGTATACAAAACTGGGGAAAAGTACCAAAAGTGAACCAACTAAGGCAGATCCTTCCGTGAGTTTTTCATTAGCGCATGGTTTCACTTCTGTAGGGGGGAAACGACCTATATTTCAAAGCGACAACAAGAGAACTTGTGAATCTTCCAATTTCAATGTCAGCACTCAGTTTACAGCCACACAGTTAGCCTCCCTTGTTGATTGTTCCATCAGGCCCGCTCTGGAGGACCAGTTGGCTGGTATCAGAGATGCACAACCCGAAGAGAAATGCATCATCGATCTATGTGATGAACCCCTTTTCTTGAGTGATTCAGATAATGGAAAAAGCCCGATCCGGGTACATCAGAATGCCTCAAGTGCTCCAGTTAATGATAAAAAGTTATTGACTACAGATTTCTCGAACTTTCAAGGGGCTAGCGATGAAATTTTAGCATGGGATATCGACGACGATCCTGAATTTGTTAAAGATCTTGAGACAGAAACTTCGTCTGCACCTGTTGACTCCCACAAATCAGTAGACCTACATAGATCTGTTTTTAACAGTAGAGATTATGTGTCATCAGCTACACCAAAGAGGAAACCTCCCGCAAAAATGAATGATAGTTTAGATTGCAACGATGTACTAGACCTTGATGTATCGTTTGATATTACTTTCACACAGAAAGAGAATTCTCAAAAACATGCCCTTAAACGTGAATCCAAAACTTTTCCTGGATTGGGTGGAGACAAGACGGATACTTGTTTCAAGTCGAAAATATCTGATATAGAAGATCATTCAATAACAAAGAAAAGAACCAGCATATCAGTACGAAATGTTGATGGTAATGACACTGATGATGATTTCAAGATCCCTATGAAAAGATCCAGGTTATCGAAAACACTTAAAAACAATCCCTCTAAGAAACCTTTGCACACAGCTTCCACGAACTCTGAACCTGTGAAGTCCAAGAAACGAGCCACAGTTAATGCCAAAGATTTCATAGTTCGAGAAGCAGAGGTATCTGATGGCGATGCTTCTGCCGATGAAGTAGAAGGAAGTCAAATGGATCATCTTGAGTCTAGTTTTATAGATGATAACTTCCATCTGAACGACGAGAAAACAGACATGCAGGCTCATTATCTGCAGTCGGTGAAAAACTGCGTTGGGCAGCCAAAACGCTACAAGTTCAAATTTAGCCCTTGTACAAAGGATGTCTTCTCGCAGGTAGAGATGGATCACTCTGCAGATTACGTTCAGGACAGCTTCTGTGTGGGAGACGACGAAATCATTTATCTCTCTTCTGAAGAGGAGTCTGTAATTATAAAGAAAAAGAAAAGCAAACATAAAAAGCGGAAAAGGATTACAGTCTCTGATAGCAGTGACAGTGACAATGAGCTCCAAAGCAAACATCTAGGTGGAAAGTGGGAAGATCTGAAAAGTAATGTTCCTTCTCGGTCCATGAATCATTCTCAAGTCTGTAACAGTGCCGAACAAATGTTACTTTCCAAAAAACCAATATTTCTGGAGCTGCCTGCTTTTTCTAATCCCGTGGCTTCGACTAGCAAAACTGATCATAAAAACAATGAGTATTCTGCAAAGGTATGTGCATCCATGAAGCAGAATAATGTGCTGTCACCCATCGGAAGCAAATGGAACAGCCATAGCATTACTTCAAATAGTCCCAAAAGTTTTAATGCAAAACAGGTGATGATGATGGACAGCAAAAATATTGGAAATAATCTGAATAATGATGCCAATTTTGATGTTGACCCATCACTTGCTTTTTCTTTTGATATAGACTGGGATGATATAAAAGAACCGACTCAGTCAAGCAGTCCTAAAGATTTTGGCAGTCATCATAAAAACAAACTTCATCTGGAACCAAAGAGCTCTTCTGTGAAAACTGCTGGTAGTCATAGTTTGGATTCTCTGAGCAGGATATTTCATTCTCCCAAAATGAAAAGTATGATCAATGCTACTAGTGTTCCTCAATCCAGCGTAAAATTTCAGAGTGATATCGCCTCGAAATCTAACCAGTCTACTTCATACTTATCACCATCTATGCATTATAAAATCCTACAAGAATCAACTATTGCCAACCATAGCCTTGCCGATCGTGTCCTGCATGATAACACATCTACATCAGTTGCTTCAACTTCGTTCTTCACCTGCCAACAAAGTCCTTGCATTAACAATGATGCCAATGCTACAACCAGCCAAAGTGGCAATTCTTTAGCAGTTATGATACTAACCAGCTCTCGTGAACTTGCCAGGGGCAAGAGCGTTATGAATGAGCTAAAACGTCTACACGATGTTAAAACATTTGTGATGACGCTCCCGGATACTGATTATATAGTCAGTAACAGATTGGCTGTTGCCAGAATCATCATAACAGAATTCACCATGCAAAATAGCATGGCTAAGACTTTCCAGAAAGTCAAGGCCATGAAGGAGCTGTATGAGAAGTGCTGCATCATCATAGAGAAGGAGAGCCGCAGGTCTTCCAACAGTTACACTAAAGACATCACTCGCCACTTGGAGTTCGCGCTCGTCATATGGTGTAACTCTTCAATAAAAATACTCCATTCCGAATCCCCATCTGAGACAGCAAAGCTCTTGTTCGGTTTGGCTGACGGCGAGAAGAAGAGGGGTTTGCACATAAACGTTCCTGTCCGTCTCGAGGGCAAAAAGCAACAGATGTTCCAGTTTTACAGTACATTGTCACTGGTCAGCCCAGTGTGTGCTTTGTATTACGTGGAGAATTACTGCACCATCGGACACTTCCTCAAGAGCAGCCCTAAACAACTCAGCAAGAATGGCTGTATATCGCAAGCAAGAGCGGCTGTCATATACAGGAATCTGAACTCAAATTTGAAGCTTTGATGTGTATTATTTTTCTAGTCCTGTTTGTTTAAATATTTTGTAAATTTTTATGGGGACACTGCAGATCACCGAACTGCAATATGTTTTCTTGGCATGTGACTGTTCAAAACATAGGCTATTAAGATGGAAGTTGAATCGATGTTCAGTCTGAAACCCATGAGCATCTATTTGATCAGTTGTTACGACTGGATTTGGATCAGTTCTTCTATGAAGATGTATCCATTTATATGTATTTTAATCAAGTTCTCGTTCTTGATTGAAATGTGTTTTATGTGTATATATATTGGAATAACTAATAACCAATTATTAAGCTAATTGATTGCACAAATTGAATCACAATGATCAAATCACTCACAGATCGATGACTAATGTCATGGCCCGGCGGTTGACAGGTATACAGCATGTGGGTTGATCCAATTCATGCCTATGCAATTCACCTGAAACATTCATCCAATGTTGGAAATTTCCTTTCCTTGACTTATATTTAATTATATTGCGTATGCATCATGCATATACAGGAGTTATATTGTATCTTCCAACTTGAATTAGCAAGTTGTCCGAATATGAATACGTCCAAATATACAGAATGTGCACTAGCGTTGCAGCTACATTCTGTAATAGCAGGGAGTTAGGCCAGGTTTCCCAATGACTTGGAAAGTCATGGAAATGTAAATGGTCAGAGAGAGTAATGGGAAAAATGTAAAATATTCAGCAGAAGTCAAAACCTCGGGGAAAGTTTTGTAAAGTGAAGAAAAGCGGAAACTCACAAACAAAAATTTGGAAGGTGGGGATTTTTTTAAATTATATTTCTTTCTTCTGGAGTTTTGTTCAGGCAAATGATCAAACAGATTTTGCTGGGAACCTTGTGGGCGATTAGGAAAGCCGACTTTTGTAGAAAATCCTGAACTTTTACATGAATAGTCTCGGATGAGGTATGTTCTGCAAGTTGCAGGAGTTTAATTAATTGGTCTGGATGATACTCCTCTTCCTAACCAGATGATCATGACTTGCAGCTCTGTCTCAATGAATAGAGCGGAGGGGGGGGGGGATTAAAGAAGATCTGGGTCATACCAGAGGCTGTGCATGTATGTTATGTGTTGTGAACCTAAGGTGAAGTTTGCATATGTGTAATGTTTGTTATAGTGCTGCTATCTATATTTTTAACTGATAAAACTACCATAGAGACTACCGTTGTAGGCCTGTTGCTCTCCCTTTTAATGGGGAGATCGGCTAGTATTTGTGCCTTGAAGTTGGGAACCACAGAAAACCAACTTCAGCTGATCACCACTGTGGTGCTGGTTTTGATTCGAATCCAGGTAGTCGGAATGTGTATCTGTTACTATGACCACTCGACCACCACAGGTGTATGGTTGATACTGGATGTGCAATATCTGCAAGTTGGTCTCCCATTTAGAACAATCTCTCCACAGAGAGCAAAAAAATCTTCAACATAATAGGCTTACATACATAAAACAAAAAATGCAAGCATCTGTGATGTTCAATTACGATATAGAAGGTAGATGGCAGCACTTCTTGAATGTGAATCATGCATAACTCCAAAATCATGAATACATTAGAGCCATGCGCACACAAAAACTTTCCAGCATGCAACGGTTTGTTAGAAATTCCCCAGAGGCACATGTTTGCAATGTGAGTGTATGGGATTTAGTAGTAGTAGAAAACAGTATCATTGGAGACAGAGGTGCTCAAGCATCCACAGTAGTTTGTTGCATGGGTTTGAGCACCCCCCAGATTTGATTTTCAAATCAAAATCTCCCATATAAAGCTCCAAACAAGCACCTACCGGTCTGAAAAGCTTCGGACGCAACTCGAAAATGAAAATCCTTGCTACAGGAGATCAGCTGTCTGATTTTGGCCTCGTGTAAGGTATTTTATGTAAAAATTAAGAATTTCCATGATAGCCACATTCAAACCAGCCAACGTTCCATTGTATACTAATTACTTAACCTCAAAGAACATAGGTATACTACTATGAACAAATTCAAGTTTGTAGATACAATATCCGCCGCCTTGTATTTATTTTGTTTGCTATTGTGCATGCACTGTCGTTGTACGTTTTTACAAAAATTGTTTTTTTTTTTTTTGAGTCATTTTACAACTACATGGTTGTGATATTGTTATTTAGGGTATATTTTATTGTTATGAATAGGTTTCTGGTCAATGTACAATCCATGTTTTTTCGCCATTATGAATGACCCACAAGTGATTGTTTTTGTTTTCGGGAACACATGTGTCCAGAAAGTTCGGTGAGTATAGCCACACAGAGCCAGAATAACCATTAAAATTGTTTTTATCAGACTTTGTGAAACTGATACCAATTGATTGGGGTCACAACACTCTTATTTGCGGGGGGGGGGGGGGAATATGGGCATCACTCCACTTCAAAAGTTACTAATATTGGTAACCTTTCATGTGAGGATATCAAAATTTCATAGATGGTAGATGGTGTATACCCATAGATGTATCTATGAGAGATATTGGCTGCACTCTCATTGCGAGGATCCAGGTTTGGAACCCTATTGGAGGCGCAGTGGTGATCGGTAGAAATTGGTTTTCTGCAGTTTTCAAATTTTGAGTTGGTCTCCCATGTGAAAAAGCTTTTCTGCAGAGAGAAGGCAGACCTTCCTTAAGCAACACAAAAATTCAGACATCTGCCATTTCAAAATATGTAAGACGAATGGTGGCGCAAGTACATGAAACATGTATAACTCTGACATAGTACTACTCTGACATTCACTCTAAAGACCAATTCCTTAGCGATTCCACAGGGGAATGTGTATGAGATGCATGTGTATACGATCAAGTAAGTAGTAGGCAGCTATATGATATCAGGTGAGTGATTGTTAACTTTTTTTTGCTAGACTTTCATCGTGCGCATCCAGATTTGAACCCCATTGGTGGCACAGTGATAGCCAACTTAATTTGGTTTTCTGCAGTTTTCCAAATAGAGGTGCTAATGCGAGCCAGTCTCCCATTTGAAAAAGTGTCTCTGCAGAGAGCAGGCAGTCCTACAACACTCGATACTGACATAACATGAAAATTTAAGCATTTACCATCTTTACTTCAAAATATGAAACACAGATGGCATCACTAGTAAGTACACAAAACAAGCAAAAGTTGGACAACCTTTGTATGTCAGGACCATGCATATACACACACTCACACAACATGTTCTGACATGTACCGATTCGTTAGAAATTTCCTCATAGGAATGTGTACGAGGTGCATGTGTGTTGTTGAGTAGTAGGTGAGTGATTGATGCTCCTCTATGTTCCTTCATGTTCATTCACATTTTCGTATGTGTACTATTGCTAAGACAGCTGGCTATTCTCGCTGAACCTTTTGGATGCACATCTACGATTTTCCTGCATACTTTTACTTCTTAATAAATGTACGAGTAAATATTCATGTTGTTAATGTACCCTGTTATCATAGGCACTGGAACTTGGATATGGGGGGGGGGGGGGCTTAGGCAATTTTAACCGCTCCCCACTAAATTTTGTGAGACGGGGAGATCCCTCTCCCCCAATAATTAGTAAATAAACAATGCAACCCCTCCTGCATACAAGTTTCAGTCCCGTATGTGCAGGATCACTGGCAACTTCTAGGGCCCCCCACCACCTTCAATATTTTATTTATGTCGATGTTTCTGCTTGTAGTTCTGTAACTACATGTACAGTATATTGTAAATCAGGAAAGTGAAAGATTGCGCGGAAGATATTTTCTATGAGAAATAAGTATATATTTCCTCAAGAGATCTTATATTTTAATAAACAGAGAACTATTTATCAGAAGAACCGAATCCATATTTATAAATATTTTGTAATAATTCATGTAAATATATGTATATAAATGGGTTGTAAATGATTTTTCCCCTCGAAGTTTATTGCTTATCATTAAATTTTGATATTTATATTCTATTAAAATTTCTATGTGTTCGACTTCTTATTAAATTTAGTTGTACGAGTCCTCTTTGAGACACTTACTTCTTGGCCATGTGCATTCAAGTAGAATAGTGCTAATCGGAGTGAACTGGGACCAGAAACTGTTCGGAGAATTTATTTTTTCAACATTTAATTGTACCTATCGGATGAGAATTGGGGGGTGCTGATTGGGCGCGGTAGATACTCGCCTAAAGTAATCAAAGGATGTTTAGAGGTGTCGCGAGTTCGATACCCGGTTCGCGTCCTTGTCAGAAAATGTTCCTGACACAGGGGTACAACAGAAACGGCGACATGACCGCAGAAAAAATTGCTACCGCGGGGAATCCCCCCCCCCCCCTCCATCGAGGGTTAAGCGCACCAACCTCTCGATGAGTATAAAAAACAAGCCTGCCATTCGGAATCGGCAATAAATTGTTTGTCTTGGTGTAATTAGCCCTCGTGTGCAGAAAATGAGCGTGGTGCGACAAAAATTGATCGGATGAGAGAATTAGACTAATTTCAACTTGTTTTTTTTTTAATTTACCATATTTTAACGTCTATAAGGAACCCCCCTTTTTTGCCGAAAATGGCAAGGGAAGGGGGGTTCTTATACATGGATAGTATTATACAGAGTGTCCTGTAAGTGTGATGTCACATTCGGTAAGATATTCAAATTCAAAAACCAGAGAAGAGCTAAGAATGGGCAGCATATATAAATGGCCGCTGTGGTGGTCGAGTGGTCATAGTGACGGACTCGCATCGCGGGGACCCGGGTTCGAGCCCCACCGTCACCACAGTGGTGGTCGGCTGATGTTGGTTTTCTGTGGTTCCCAACTTCGAGGCGCAAATGTGAGCCGATCTCCCCGTTAAAAAGTCTCGCCACAGAGAGCAACAGCCCTACAAAACAGTACAAATATTCAGTCACTACACATCACTCACTTCACTTCTGAGATATAGATGGCAGCACTAGACACGCACTCAAACTGTTAGGTACACACACACTTCCGGCACAACTCACTAGGTAGTAAATTGCCTATGGCGATAGACCTGAGTTGTGCTCGGTTTGAAAAAAAAAACATATATAAATGAGGGGGAAAGGAGCGTTGTGTCCGTTAGTTTTTTGCTGTTCTTTCATAACTTTTCTCCGATTTTTTTTAATTCGAATATCTTAGTGAATATTGCACTTAGAAACATGGACTTTTTTTTTCTGTTGGCCTCGTGAGTTCGCGTGCGAGTAAATTTTCAGAATGTCCAAGTGCAAAGCGCTTTCTATAGCTTTCAAAATTGAAGCTATACAGTGGGCTTACAGCCAGAAACGGACCAAAAGTGAGGTATCAAATAAATTCGGGATTACTCGAAGTTCGTTATTCACGTTTTTGAGGAGTGAAGAGGAATTCCAATTGAAAGAGGAGAATCATCCGATGGTGATCTGAACATCTGTAAGGCCGGGATTAGGCTATAAAAGTTAATTTATAAAACTTGAAAAATGCAACCGATAAGGTAATCAGTTACATTTGAGTGAATTTACTCAAATATTATTGTTGTTGGTTTTTTTTTCAAGTTTTGTAAAAGATCTTTTATCAAACTTTTATAGCGTAATACCGGCCTTAGAAGAGATTCAGGGAAGGAGCTCACACACCGATACGGAGGCAGCTCTTGCATTGTTCGGAAAAAAGTGAGAAGGAAATACTGTACGTATGTTCCACATTGACCAGGACCCTACTAAAGGAGAAGACTTCACATTCGGCATGCTCATCAGGCAAATACAGTCGAATCCCGTTTTAGCGAATAATTTTCTAATCCCCTTCGATACGTTTACATAGGAACAATGCTAACACCTGGAATTCCGTTATAACGAAGTAATTTCTCCGGTCTCTTGGAGTTCGTTATTACGGATTCGACTGTGTGTTTTTAACACAAAACATCCAACGTCCAAAATCATATGAAGGAAAAATAAACTAGTAACAATTAACATCTTTTTGTTCACGTATTTAAATTTATGGAAATTTTTTTTAAAAATGCACCGGATTAATTTATATAACAATCTATTTTTAAAGTACTTATTTAAAAAAATGGACATGAGCTTGTGTTAATAATGTTTCATTTTGCTTAATAGTACCATTTTCCAAGCCAGTACGGATATAATGAACAAATTCGCTGTTTTTTTTTCCCGACTTCGTTATAAGCGGGTCCGACTGTATATCCAATGGATATAGGTGAGATCAAGACGCCTTCATATACCTATAATTAAGGAGTTCTAGGTGAGATTACCTTCTTCAGTGACGTCAGGTGCTTCGCGCGGAGGCCTTCTGCTATAGACGGTGTTGGTCCATGTTATTATATCTAATGGTTTTTCGATTGTGTTGACGCCCGTAATCAGAGACACGTTCATGATTTCTCCCCCCCCCCACCCACCCCTGTGGGATATATACATTTTTCCACCCTTCTCCCACTCTAGCCTTCATTTTACCACTCATTCCTCAAATTTTTCGCCCTGGGTTATAGCCCGCTTGACACCCCTCTTGCCAATATGTCTGTGTCTATGTCACTCTTTTGATCGTTCACATACGTTCCTACTCTTTAGGTCACTCTTTTGGTCTCTCGCTCGCTAGGTCCCTGACATGGTTCCTTGCTCTTTGCGGGTCACTTTGTTTTTGGTAACTACCATGTTTAACACCGTTTCAGCATATTCTCTTGTGGTCAATATTTCGGTCACTCTCATGCTTACGTTTACTCTCATGCATTGCACTGTCTTGGTGATTCGCGTGTTTCCACACTCTCTAGGTCACTCGTCTGGTCTCTCATTGACCTAGTCCCTCACTCCTGAGATCAATCTTTTCAATTGACTATCTCAGGTCAGTTACTGATTTAGTCTCTCGCTCTTATATTCCTTTCTTTTGGTCGCTCGCATGCTTGCATATCCTTCTAGGTCATGCATGCTCAACGCATGGCCCGCTGTCTAAATCTAGCTAATCGAGCTAACTGATGTGGTCAGCGACTTCAAATCTAGTTTTGTAAAAATGAACAAAGCTTCACATTTCAAGATCACTTAAGTGACACACAGTACATTCATAGATCACTTCAGTGACTTGAAGCATAGTTACAGATCGCTTAAGCGACCCGCGGCACATCCGAAGATCACTCAAGTTACATGCGGCACATTTCCAGATCACTTGAGTCAGTGGTTCTCAACCGGTCCCGCGGGACCGGTTGATTTACATTTTTTGGGAGTGAAAGGCCTGGTCTTACACGCGACTAATGAAGAGAAAAATGAAACACTGGATAACTCACGGCCTGGCTTGACTGGCGTCAGAGGCGGTTGAGAAACACTGACTTAAGTAACCTACGGGGCTGTTCCAGATCACTTACTTAAGAGGCCCGCACTCTCCAGAAGGTTGAACACCCTTGTCCAAGCCTGGCCTATCCACGGTAGAGGGCTCACCCGAGCCACCATGTCTAGAATAGTAAACGTGGTCCAGGGCCTTAATTTCCCGTATTTTTCTCGATACGATATGGTCAGTGACCGTTGGTCACCTTTAACATAGGTGAAATAACTTTTTTCTTTGCATTTTCGTTATACAGTAAAACCCCCCTTAACGGACACCCCTCAGATGCGGTCATCCCTCTTTTACGGCCAAATAATAATTTCCCCCTTACATAATAAAAGTACGCATTTCAAACCTTTCATTAACGGTTGCTCCTCTTTTACGGACGAATTTTTTTTTTGTCCCGCCGGTGTCCTTAAAAGAGAGGTTTTAATGCATTTTTCACGTTTAATGTGTCTTTGAAAACGTCCTTTCTCAGTTGCAACGAGAAAATTTCAAAGAATCTTCGATGTCGTTATAACCGAGTTTAACTATTTTCTCCGGACCGTAACGTGCTACATATAATAACATGCTAAGATAAATAGCCATTTCTTCCATTTGACTTGGTTGTATAATTTTTCTGGGGGAAAAAAAATAGTAAATTTATTTATTTTTCAATTTCTTCTGCATTTATACGGAAAAAACGAGCAGATAAATTTATTTTCTGTCTCTCGATATCTTATTACGCTGCACCGAGTAGTTAGTGAGTGACCTTGACGAAATGGCTTCTGGGAAGTTCGGTTATCGAATGACCGACTCGTTGGAAAGAAACCTTCTAGAATCGGTTCATTTCTTCTGAGCTGATAATAATTTATCAATGGATTATATTATATATAATATATCAATTGACTCTAGGGTTGCCGCCGAAGAAAACAAGCCAAAAGAAGCGTACTTTTTGGAGGACGTGGAGAGGTAGCGACACTCTCGATTCTATCTTGACCGGGTTTTTCGTACCTAAACTGTGGCCTCTGTCGGCTTAGGTTTCACGGAACTGTTGTGTAGGCCTGTATTCGGCTATGGAAATAATCTGAAAATTGGGTTTCCTTCTTAAGGATACAATTCTCGGTTGGAAATTGATACCAGAAAGACCTGTCGGTCACAAAAAAGATATCTGCACGGCGTTCGTGAATACGATAATATTAACTTTTTTGCATTCATATTTGTCATGGATTTAAATTCTCTTTAGGACTGGAATTGTCCGTCGGGGCAAGATTTATTTTGGCACCCCCCCCCCCCCCCGAAGTATTGAACGAATCAATACCTTCAAGATACTGTAGCTCAGCGGTTCTCAGCCTTTTTTGACTTTTCAGTATATAATTTCTATGGCGGAACCCCGTTTGACTCGAGGAGCCCTTTTTGTATATAATTTTTATGGCGGACCCCTGTAGACCTATTTTTTTTTATTCTCTGTCAAATTCACTGATTTATTTTATTTTCCTCGAGTCGCCGCGGAGCCCCCGGGAAGTGCACATGGAGCACCGGTTGAGAACCGCTGCTGTAGCTTATTGAGTAGTATCCGGGAGGTGTTGGACAAGTGGTCAAGTGAAGGCAAAGGGAATGCAGCACCAAACCCGCCTGCTCTTTTTTTAATTGCAGCTCTGTACGTGGTTGAGCCTATTTCAGGCGGCGGGGGGGGGGACGGGGACTCTATAGTGGCAATCATACATTTCACACTGCATAGATCCAAGAAATGTTATCGACAATTTGATAAATGTTCACGATAATCCGAGAAACGTTATCGACAAAAACTTTTTGTCGCCAATAACAGAAATTTTATCGACAATCCGAGAAATATATTACCGACATCAATGGATCCGAGAAATTTTATCGAAAATCAAAGAAATGTTATCGACAATAGAGTGTTACCAAGGAACGTCGTAACCAAGCAAGAATGCAAGAAATTTTATATAACAATGCACTCAAGAAATATTTTCGACGACAATGTGTTCAAGAAATATCTTTGACAACAATGCATGCTAGCAATATAATCATCTACAACGATTAATGCTATTGACAACAGCGATGTATCCAAGAAATATTATTGCAATCCGAGTAATGCTCTCAACAACAATTCACACAAGAAATTTTATCGACAATCCAAGAAATAATATCGGCGACAGTGCTGTCAAGGACTGTTGTGTACAACAATGGATGCAAGAATGTTCAACAACAGTGAATCCAAGAAATATTTGCAACAAACAAAGCAATGTTATCTTCAACAATTAATGCAAGAAATGTAATCGACAACAATGAATTCGAGAAATTTTATCGGCAATAAAAATATTATCGACAGCAGTGCTGACAAGGAATGTTGTAGACAGCAGTAAATGCAAGAAATGTTCGACAATAATGCAACCAAGAAACATTTGCCACAACAATGTAACCAAGAAACATTTGCCACAACAATGTAACCTAGAAACATTTGCTACAACAATTCATGGAAGCAATGTAATCTACAACAATTAATGCAAGAAATATAATCTACAACAATTAATGCAAGCAATATAATCTACAACAATTAATGCAAGAAATGTTATCGACAGAAAGATGCATGCAAGAAATGTTATCGACAGAAAGATGCATGCAAGAAATGTTATTGACAACAATGCAACTAAGAAATGCTATCGGCAGCAAGCAAGAAATACATGGAGGGATTTCATTCCAGCAATGCTGCTGGAAATTATTATGAATAAACTTTATCCAGTTAAAATGCTATCGACTACAGTGGATCCAGCCGAATGTTATCGACAACAATGCATACAAAGACTGTTATCGACAACAATACGCACGAGGAATGTTATCAACAGTAAATGTGTTCAGGAAGAATCCAGGAACAAAAATGAGATAAAAAAATTGCAGATTGAGGAAATTTTGACGAATAATAATGCGTGAGAATAGTTCACGATTTTGCAACTTTCACAACTACAACAAAAAAGAACATCATTCACATCAACAATGATAGTTTCGATATCGAATAAGGTTCTTCAAGCATGTCTATGAAACAATGGATCTTTTCAACAATATTAGGCGAAAACGTAGAATAAGAACGCGATCCACACAGCAGTGTTTCTTAATCCTTACGTGTCTAGAGGGCGCATGTGTAACTTTTCTTGGGCGCACAAGTGAGGCGTACCCCAAGTGTGCCGCATCTTTAAAGTTTGAATTTTTACATGTAAACTTGCCAGTCGTGGTGCCAAGGATCAACCACTACGATACATGCCCGTATTTCCCAGGAAATTTCCGTATTTTCTCGTAATCTTGGCCCTCTCGACTTTTTTTTAAAATTTAAAAAAAATGTCCCGTTTTTTTTCCCGTATTTTTTCAACGAAGCCAACTTGAATTTTTATTATTTATCGGATGCAAGATAATTTAAATCAAGAATCAAAATTACCTTACCAAAACTCATGAATTACAGTCGAATCCCGTTTTAACGAATACCGTTACAGCGAAAATCTCGTTTTAACGAACACTTTTCTAATCCCCCAGATAATTTTACATAGAAACAATACAAAAGCCTGGAACTCCTTTAAAACGGAATTTCATTATAACGAAGTGATTTCTCTGGTCTCTTGGAGTTCGTTATAACGGGATTAAACTGCATTATGGTAATCGCGCTGTAAGCCTGTAAATAAGAACATTCATTTCACATATTTGTCATGTTTTGAACCCTGAACGTTTTATTTCGTAGAATTAACTTTATTTCACTACAATTTGTAATATTGCTTCATTCCCTGTCATTGGCGATTTTCCAGTGACGTGTTAGTAATATTTGACAACTTTGCTTTCTTTTGGCATCATTTTAGGTGATAATTGGCAATATCCTATATTTGGGATTCCAAATCCCGTATTTTTTTTTTTCTCGAAAGAATATGATCATCGCATATGCACATCATAGTAACTTATTTATAAAAGAAAGCCAAAACGGCGATAAGTCGAAAAAGAAATCTCGCCAAGAGAATAACTTAACGGGTCCTTGCCCACACACAGCTGATAACAGTGTTTTATTTACGTTTTAGTGGAGAAAGTATTTTTCTGGTGCAAAAATCGCGGTCAAGTTCGTGTTTTCATTTTCGTATCATAATCTAATGGATAAGCCGTCCAAAGATCTCGAAGTCGCCATTATCGGAGGAGGTTTAGTAAGTGTTTTCATATCGGAAAGTAATCTTCTTCTTCATTTGCATAAACAGCTGAATACGGATAGTTAATTGAGTTGTCGTTAATTGTAGCCGATATTTCTTTCCGTTTTGTAGGTAGGTTCATTATGCGCCTGTTATCTAGGAAATCGAGGGGTGTCGGTGACTCTGTACGAGTTACGAGAAGGTATGGTGCAACTAAATTATTGTTGATGGTGATATTTGTGCAAAAAAGTGCTCTTTACAACAATGGTTTGCAAAGGCAGTCTTTGAAATTATGATTTTGAAACGATGATTGTGAAACGCAATTTTTAAAAGGCACTTGGAGAAAATCTCTTTTGACGATAATGTCTCTATAATGCGCTTGGTAATAATGATTTTAAAATAGGCTTGGTAACAATGTCTTCAAAATGTGCTGGACAAAATGGGCCGTCAAAATTAACTCTTAACAACAATGCTTTGAAATACGCTTGACAAAAATGATTACAAAATGTTTTATTGGCAACAATATTTTTAAAATGCATTATTGGTAGCAATATTTTTAAAATGCATTATTGGTAGCAATATTTTTAAAATGCATTATTGGTAGCAATATTTTTCAAATGCATTATTGGTAGCAATGTTTTTAAAATGCGCTGGATAACAATGATTTAAAAATTTATTTTCAGCAACAATGCTTTTAAAAGGAATTATTGGTGCCATTTTCTTTTAAGAAAATATTGAAATGTTTTTGGCGTTTTAGAACGCTTCAGAAAAGAAACAGGGAATTTTTGAATAAATACATCGTTGCGAACAATTGCTTTTGTCACCAATGTTTCCTATAACGCTATAAGAAAACATTCTTCACAAAATTTAAAGAAAACATTCTTGACAATGATGGTTTCAGAAAAAAACATTCTTGACAATAATGGTTTCAGAAAAAACATTCTTGACAATAATGGTTTCAGAAAAAACATTCTTGACAATAATGGTTTCAGAAAAAACATTCTTGACAATAATGGTTTCAGAAAAATTATTCTTGACAATAATGGTTTCAGAAAAAACATTCTTGACAAAAAAGGGGAAAAAAACCATTCTTGACAGTAATGATTTCAGAGAAAACATTCTTGACAATGGTGCTTTTAGAAATAATGATGGTTTCAAAATGCAATTGTTGAGAACAATGCTTTCAAGAAGAAAGATTTCACAAAACGTTATCGATGACAATAGTTTTAAACTGCATTTGTGATTCACGAACAACGCTTTTGAGAACAATTTTCCAAAACGCTCGCGAAAACAATCACTTGAAAACGCTCTCAGAAGCAATACTAGTTTTGGAATGTCCTTGAAAGCAATCGCTTTCAGTCACAATGGTGTTTTAAAGCATTTGTTGCCAACACATATGCACACTTACAATAAGTTCATTGCATAACGAAGCTGAAATTCCCAACCGCTCCACCTGTGTGCCCCCTGCCCATTCCCTTCTCCCTACATCCTGGCCCCATCTCAGGGCCCCAAGATAGAATCCTTTACAGACCTCCAAGAAAGATTTTTCATAAGAGCCCTTTTCCCTTCTACAGTTAATTTATAGTTTGGAAAAGGAAAAACGAAGTGTTCCGAACTCCCGGGCTGGAGCCCTGTCAGCCCTATCCTTGTGTGGAAACCATGACCCTCCCTCTCCGACTTATCGCAACAATTCGTAAACTAAAAAAAATTCAACAAAACAAATTTTTTTTCGTCCTTTCACCTTGGATTTGGTGCTCCTCCAGAGCCAATGAAAAGAAGTTTTTCACACATTCACCTCAGATTTAGCGCCCCCTCTTGATCGGCGGTAATGGGTCGCATGGCCCAAGAGCCAACCCGTATTCTATCAAAAACGGCTATGCATATATTTTGGTTTCCTCACCTAGTTTTTTTTTTCAGAACAGTCAAATGAAAGCAAAAGAAAAATTCGACTTCTCACTTGGCCGGTCCCTGTGGCACCAAAAACACCATTGTACTAGATTTCTCGATGAAAACAAGCTCGTTATACATCACCTCTACAGGATAAGTGATGATGGGTCACCAACATAAGTACTGTTTTCAGGATTAAGTTACCTGGCGTTATTGAGAAAACGGTGAAATTACTCCCGACTAAAGCTGGTTAAAGAGCATCCTCATTTTTAGCTGGCTACTCTTTAACCAGCTTTGCTCCAGACCAAAAGCGAGAAAAATCTACTTCAAAAGCGGGACGTATGGTCATGAATATTTTGCTGTGTTGGCCAGGGTCACCTTTAGGGACGATATATGAGGTTTCGGTCGCGATTGTACAATTTTTTTTTCACAGTATTCAACCATTCGGCAGAAAATCCTCAAGATCATATTGGAAATAAAGATATCTTGAAATTCTCTTCCTTTTGACGCAATATTATGCTATTTCCACAGCAACAGTATTGAAATCTCAAAGATAGAGAAAAAAACAATAATATTGCAAACTAGAGTTCCCGTTAATGCTGGGTTTTGGTATAAAAATTATATAGTCAAATCAAATGTCGCAAAATTTCCATAAAGTCAGGCCAGGGTATTCTTAACGGTATCATAGGCTCCAGAGGCAGGGGCGCTTAAGCGAGGGTGCTAGGGGTGCGGTGCACCCGGGCGGCAGGTTGTAAGGGGGCGGCAGCGTAGACTTTACTTGAGACCCCATAATTTAACACATTAAAAATTCACATGACATCACGCTTTTGAGTCATACTGTACCTCGACACCGGAAACGTTGAGAAAATAGACAAGGCCTCTGACCGTAATACCAGAAACTAGAATGTAAGCTATCGGGACGGCTCGAGACAAAATCTGTACCCGTATGGGACTTATTTTTTGCGCCTCCTACCTATTGCTCCCTCCATAGCCCCTACCTCCTGCGTCAGCGCCCCTAGGCTGGAATCTTTCGTGGGGCCCATGCCAGATTTTCCATGGGGGGGGGGCCCTTCTACAGTTAATTTATAGAGTGAAAAAAGAAAAGTTACAAGGATTTAATCCCGGGCCTCAAGCTGGTGCCCTGTCAGCCCTTCCCTTGAAAGGTCATGCTCCTCCCTCACAATTTATCCAAACAATTCCTAACAAGCAACTTTTTTCGCCCTTTCATTTCGGATTTTGCGCCCCTCCAGAGCCGACAGTTTGATTTTTTTCGGCCAATGGAACTTTTTTTTACTCATTAACCCCGGATGAATCCTCTTGAGCGGTGCCCCGTGTTACCGCAATGGGTCGCATGGCCAAGCGCCGCTCCTGTACTCTATTACAAGGTGCATTTTGGTTCCCTCACCCACGCCCCCTTCAAAGAGACTGGGGCAATTCTCATAATTTTTGGCTTTTTCACGCTATAAATTAACTATAGAAGGAGCCGTGATAAATCTGACTGGAAGGGAGCCTGCAAAAGATCCCAGCCTAGGCCCCTGTTCTAGTATGGGGCCCATACCCTCACTCAGAATTTGTTCCACAATAGTCAAATGAAGGCAAAGGGAAAATTTGGCTTTTAACTTGCTCGGCCACTGGAATACCAGAAACGCCTTTGAAAAAATTTTCTTATTAAAAATTACCCCGTTAAATATCATCTTTACAGGATAAGTGACGATGGCTTACAAAAATAAGCGCTCTTTCAAGAATTAAGTTATCTGGCATTATTAAGAATGGGAAAATAATTCTAGAAATAAAAAAAAAAAACTACTTTAAAAGCGGGACGTCTGGTCACGCACATTTTGCACTGTAAACAATGATGTGAGGCTCTCTTCTGAACAAAAAAAAAAAAATCAGGTTTATCTCCAGGTGCCCTTCACTGAAGCCCAATCAGCCTCCTGGCAGGGTCAACATTAGTGGCGGCACATGAGGCTTTGCACCCGGGCGGCAGGTAAGCTCGAGCCGCCCCTGTCCAGAGGCTTACACCGTAGGCCACCTTCGTACCCTTCACATAACGATTAAAAAATTAAACATATTTTTGTAAAAATAATTAAAATATATCGAAAGAAATTACTTTTAATATATTACCAAACCAATACCTGGTAATTTAAAATGCTTTTTCTTGAAGTTTAGTAACTCTTAAAATTTCTCTGCTTTCAAGATTCCTTGTGCCCCTCGAAAGGTCGCTCCTGTGCACGCTTTTGATGGGCTACAGAATAAGGACATGAACTTAAGGTGCAGATCTGCGGGTAAACTCCTATATGGATCATGAGTAGATCAACTGTAGTTTGATCCACCGTATAAGTAAAAGAGAAATACTACCAGATCTAAATTGCAACCGAACTCGAAAAATATATCAGAGAGAAAAGGTACCCGATAATGGTGATTAACCACAAATAAGGGGTACGGTAGAGCGTCAATAATTCGAGTCCCGAAACTCCGAGGTTCCTGATAATCTGAGGTATGCCGGGAATTTTTCGAAATTCCTTCTCAAAAAACTCTTTCTGTTTTTTTTTGTTTTTTTTGCCAAGAACGTGTTTTGTTTCATATCTCCAAGGAATGTCAGTAGTTTTAGTTTGAAGAGGACTCACACCCTATCTCTGCCCATAACTAAAGGAGGTCTTAATCCCTATGCCGGGGTCTTCGGTGGGACCTCGGGCTAGAATTCCCCAAAGGTCCCTCTATAGCAGTGGTTCTCAACCTTATTTTGTCCATGGCCCTCCTCTTGCGAACATGAATAATTTTCTACCCCCCCCCCGTTTTTCCATTAGCAGATAGTTATTCAAAAATTGTCTAAAATATATAAATATGTTTGAATTTAATTTGATTAATTTTTAATTTATGAAAATAACGAAAGAGCAAAATAAACGTAATAGAATACAGTAAAAAAATTAGAATAAATTATTTTCAATCGATGTAAATTCTGTGCTTGAAGACGACACAATGTCATTAAGTTACTGTAAATACAAATACAACGCCACAACACGCAAAATGCCCAACGAGGTGACTGAGAAAAAGATGCCCATAAAAATATGGATGTCATATATTTCAAAAATACAGCAACCCTATTAAAAATGCAATTGACAAAAATTATAATCAATATATACACATGATAGAATACTATACAATGCCCATAAAGAATATTATGGTTGTCTTAATCTAAGTATGGATAGAGCTTCTCGATTTACCCCAACATGTTTATAGTATTTCTTTTTAAACGTGTCAATTGTGTTACAATTTACTACCTCCGGGGGTAAGCTATTCCATTTATTAACAACCCTATTAGAGAAAAATTCCCTGCGACACCATAACCTTGCATTGTCCCTCACCAATCGATACTGGTGTCCCCTTGTAAAAGCAGTTGATTGGCGGTGTACTAAAAGTTCATGGTCCATCCTATCCATCCCATTGAAAATTTTGAATACATCGATCATATCTCCTCGACACCTGTGTTCATCCAATGTAAACATATTCAAAAAATGAAGTCTCTCTTCATAACTCAAGCCCCGTGTGCCAATAAGGACACGCGTAGCTCTTCTCTGCACCCCTTCAACCAAGTCTATGTCCCTCTGTAGGTATAGTCCCCAAAACCTTACAGCATACTCCAGTCCATGACGAAGTAAGCCTCGAAAAAGCGGAAGAATGAATTTAGGAGAACGTGAAGAGACCTTTTTGAAAATGAAACCGAGCATTCTATTCTATTTTTTCACCACCGCTGAACAATGTTCAGAAAACGTAATCCGCTCGTCAATGAGAATTAATTCTGGAAATCAAGGTAAACAACATCTACATTTTTGCTCTTACCCAAAGCCTTAGTCACGTGATCATAGAAGCAAAGGAGGTTAGTTACACATGACTTCCCCTTCCTGAACCCATGCTGATTACCTGACAATACATTATTCTCGTCTATCCACTTCACAAAATGCCTTTTGATGATAATTTCCAAAATTTTCGAGATGGAGCTCGTCAAACTCACTGGACGATAATTGGACACCGCTTCTCTACTATCCTTCTTAAATATCGGAACAACATTAGCAAGTTTCCAATCCCTTGGAACGATACCCTCAGCAACACTCCTATATATCTGTGCGACTGGCCCCAACAATTCGTTAGCACATTCCCTGAGGGCCCTGGGATTGATATCATCTGATACTGGTGCTTTTCTTGCACATATATTTCTTAGAAGGTTTAGGACCTCCACATGTTCTACTTGAATATCGTTGAGGGTTTTATTACCCCATGCAACACCCGTATATCGAATATCATTATCTCCATTAAAAACCAACGCGAAAAAGTCATTGAAAGCACTACACATGCCTACATTGCTCGCTAACCTAGACCCTCCTATCGAGAGGGGGCCCACCGTCCCCTTACATCCATTACTGACGCATCGAAAAAATGATTTTAAGTCAAAGATAATGTTATCTGCCAACCTAGATTCAACTTCCTTTTTACTATCCCTTATCACTCTCTTCAACACTCTTCTTTTATCAGTAAACAATGATAGGTCACGTCGTCCACTTTTATACTCTCTGAATGCTCTTTTCTTTTCAAGATAAAGGTTACGCACGTTATCCGTGAACCATAGAGGGTGCGATGTACAAATACGCTTTTTTCGAACAAAGGGTATGACGTCGTGCACAACAGAGGACAGCTTCGTACTAAATTCTTCCCATTGACTTACCACCCCTACTGATTCCAACTGGTCTTTGAAAACTTCCGCTAACCTTCCTCTCAAAACATCAAAGTTACTTCTTCGAAAACAACAGAGATATCGATATTGTTATCGACCTTACCCGAGGAAAAGTTACAGTGAAATCTGACGATATGATGATTACTGGAAGAAAACTCTTCATCTACCGAAACATGTTCAACAAGATCCTCAGAACTAGTAAGAACTAAATCCAAAATAGCAGTACCCCTAGTGGCTTCTGATACATGCTGATACAAAACATTTTCGAACACCAACTTAAGAACGTCTCTTTCATACTGATCTCTAAATGAAAGGTTCACCTAATCAATACCTGGGTAATTGAAATCCCCTAGTATGAGAACCCTCTTACGCTTACACATGTAGGAAATTTCATCATGGATGAAATTTGTATTATTTCAAATTAGTTTATTTTTGTGTAAATGATTATGATTTCGTTGAGAAAATGTCAGTGTTGTAGCTTCGAAAATACGCATTCTTGTAGTGATAAAAATCGCAAAAAGTGGTAGCAAGCAGTTTTATTAATTTTATTCTCTTCGTGCGGATAAAAGTAGTTAAGAGTAGCCACACAAATTAATCACAATTGAAAAGTTCAACCTTTCACATCGTTTTCAATAATGTATCAAGGATATAGGTTCATGTTGTAGCCCTACTATAAACTTGAAAAAATGAACTAAAATACGTGTTAAAAATTTTTAAATATTTGTTTGAAACATTCATACCAGAGAAATCATGTGCGCAGTCACAGGGCCGGATTAACCATTAAGCAAAATAAGCACAAGCATAATGCTTAGGGCATCAGTACTAAAGGGGCACCACCAAAAAGATATCATATGGTATTTTTTTTAATGCGCGATTTTTTTTTCAACATCGATCATCCGGTAGATTCTAAGTTTCGAGTTTTCCTAGGATCAGGTTTCCTGTGCCAAGTGCAACGTGATTCACCCAGCGCGACACGCCGTCCACTCACCAGTAAGAAAAGCAGCATGACTGTTTTCCTACAGAGCGCAATACGCCTGACGACAGCGCTTTACGTCCGGCGTGATTGGCCGACTGCTTCTGGAAAAGTCAAATGCGTCGTGCGCCGCGGTTTTGCCGATATTCTCTTCACTCTTCTGTGTTTTCTTTCCCTTCCCTTCAAACCGGAGCATGCAGACTACAGAGTAGCTGATGCCAAAGCCATATACTTTATATAGCCGCCCTGATCTGATGCGTCTCGCTAGGAAAACGCAAACGCGTGGCGTGATTATGTAACACGTTTCTGTCGGCGCGAAATAGACTAATTCGGTTCACGCTGCGCAACAAACCTATTCCTAGGAAAACCCGGCTTGAAATTTTAAGAACACTTGATTGTAATAGTTGAAGATCATTATCACAAGGATGGCACAAAAGATGAGAAACTAATAAAACGAGTTTTTTGATTAGCTTTTCACAATTTTCATAAAGTGCGCCCAGGGCTGTCTCTTAACATTATCACACGCCCGCATACAAAGCGATTTTTCTGAGAGAGGCACTACTACCTAGCTAAAAATTCCTACCTACCTATTTGCACATTTACTCTTGAAAATCGGAACCAGATCTAATTGCCACTTGGTTGCCAGAAGTGCTCAGGTGGGCCCATGCGGTAAACCAAGTTCTACACAATGAGGGCATGATTTTTGTGGGTCATTAGTGGATCAACTGTGTAGTTTGATCTATAGAAGTAAAAAAAATGCTACCAGGTGTAAATTACGAACTTGAGAATGTATCTAAAAATAAAAAATACCCAATATATATAACGGTGAATTGTCAGAAATAATATACTTACTCGCAGGGCCACAACTGGATACTTAGTTAGCCGGGGCAACCACTCATTTAGGCACCCCCCCCCCTCCGTAATGCTGAAGGATAGGTTGAATGGTTAAATCTGCGCCCCCTTTTGAATACGCCGGGGGCACCAGATTCGTCTGCTCCCCCCCAACTACTTGCGGCCCTGCCTATTGGTAATATTATGGCCATTCTAAGATTCAAAGGTTTCTCCTTGAAGTGTTGTTACAGTCTTTATCTCATCAACCGTTCGTCGTAGTGGTATCCCTGTACGAGTTTTGAGGATGAAAATACAGTGTACACAAAATAAAAAATGAAATTTTTATACGATCCTTCCCCTCCTTCCGTCCTCTAACTTCCAATTAGACAGTGTTGTTTCTGTTTCTCTTCTGAACCCAACAAACAAATTACATGTTTTTAACTGCATTATTCCCTGAGATATTAAAATTCAAAAATCGGAGACCAGTCCACGCTTAGGAGAATTTCACGGCCCAATGCAAAAAAAAAAAAAAAAATTTGCGGCCCTCTCTAAAATTTTTTTATGTAGTTGCTCCCCGACTTACAAACTTTTCGAGTTACGAACATAAATCTTGAAATTTTGTTTTCATGAAAAGAACGAATTCTATCACACTCATTTTTTTTTCATTATTTCAGGAACGCGTCGATAGTCTGGATCGTAATCAAACACGATCCATTGAGAGAGAAGGGCATTTAAATTAATTTTACAAAATTCATAGATTATTAATAATAATTTGCACGTGGTCCACCTGCTGACACTTCACTGTGGCTCGAACCATATTGAACAGACATAAATTTTTTTCATGCTTTTAAAGCGCTCCATCATCTCTTTATCAAATATACGTTGCAATTCGATAACTTTGATAATTTTTCGCATTTTTTTATTGCTGTTTTTGTTTAATTAATGTAAATTAATAGAAGTAAAGGAATCAATTACTGGAATTCCATGACCCCTACAAGAGTAGGGCTGACAGGCAGGATCGTCGTAATAGCATCATAGGCCCCGAGCCAAGGGATTTTTTGGAGGCCCTACCTGAAAAATTCAACTACGTCTCGTTTTTCTGAGGCACCTCTTCTCTTGAGGCTCTTCGGGCACGGCCCGGGGTGGGGAAAGCATGCGTTAAGACGGCACTGCCTAAGGTTCGCACCAGGCGTCCTCCTTTTTCAGTTTTGAATCTGGTAACCCTATCTGAAGACCACATAATCCGTGTTTTCACTTATTTGTTCGATATTGTCCGAATGTTTTTGCGGAAAGAAATAATTATTTTTTCCACATAAAAAATCGATTATTGAAAATGTACGAATTTTGTTACCGAAATTTTCGTCTCATAAAAAAATTTCATGCCAAAAAATGACAAAGAACTCTTCCTATCCCTCTTTCATCATCTCATGAGTTTCCTGAAATTTCGAGATTAAATGGCAGCACCAACAGTATATAAATCAAGCCTCCGGAGAGAGTAGGACGGCAGCGGTCTCCGCCTTGGCAGTGCTGAGAACTGTGTCCCCCAACACGACCCCCCCCCGGTTATTTTCTTATGGCATAAATATGAGTTTAAAACAATAAATGAAAAAATAATTTCAGCTTGGACGAGATAATTCCAAAATTAATGAAAGTTATAATTTCAGCATTAAAGAAAGATAATTTCAGCATTAATGGAAGAAAATATTCTATAATTAATGGAAGAGATAATTACAGCATTGATAAAAGTGATAATTCCAAAATTAGTGAAAGAATTAATGAAAGAGATAATAATAAAATTAATGAAAGATAATTCCAGAATGAAGGAAAGAGATAATTCCAGAATTAATGAATTTATGAGATATAATTTGAGAATCAATGACAGAAATAATTCCAGCATTAATAAAAGAAATAATTTTAGAATTAATGAAATAAACAAATCCAGAATTGATGAAAGCAATTATTCCAGAAGTAATGAAAGAAATAAAATAATTAATAAAGGAAGTAATTCCAGAATTAATGAAAGAATATTCAAAAAATAATGAAGGAAAATTCAAGAAATTATGAAAAAAATTATTCCGGTATTAGATAAAAATATTTAATATTATCTATTTAATTTAATTTATCTATTTAATATTATATATTTAATCTCTCTTTAGATGAGTTCTTCTCTCTATCCCTTTTTTAAATGTTTAAAACCCAATATTTAGAGACCGAACTGTACATTTCTATGGAAAAATTGCCAGGCGGGAAGTTTGTTTTCATCGAGTGCCGTAATTTCCTTGCATTTGATGTCGCTGCAGTCGATGGTGTTACGCGGTGGATGCTCCCGCCAGTAATATAATCTCTGTCGTCTGCTTCTCTCCAGGTTACTTGTTTTGGGCGTCTCCTTGTGTCCTAAAATAATTACTGAACTGGTAGTTCAAACTTCCAGTTCTGTTTGTGAGCTTTAGCTTGTAGGGAACCGACTTCTTCTCTGTCGTCTGCTCATTAAGAGGCTCTTTGTTTTGGACGTCTCCTTATGCTCAAATAAAATAACCGAACTTATAGTTTAAATTTCCAGTTCAGTTCACGAGCTTTGTTTATAAGGAGCTCAGCGGAATAAAGAATATAGTTTTTTTCACTTTGAACTTCATCATCACCACAAGAGTCACTTTTAAATTTGACATTAGATGGCAGCACATTACTATAAAGTGCAGTGTGAAAAATTTCACTTTTTACGATCTTACCTGTCGTCGGACGTGGAGGTCCTATGTTTTGGATGTCTCCTTGGGTCTTGAAAAAATTACTGAACTGGAATTTTGATCTTTCAGGTCAGTTTATAAGCTTTTTTTTATAAGGAGCAAAGCTGAATGAAGAATTTAGTTTTTTATACCTGAGCTTCGTCATCACCACATAAGGCACTTCTGATTTTAAAAGTAGGTAGCAGCACCAACAATATTTTTAAAAATAAATTTCTTAAAGTATTCTAGAGTATTAAATTAATTTTAATTCCCTTTTAAAATTGTTAGTACCATTGTGAATTCGCGGCAAATGCTACAAGGCAAAAAAAAAAAAAACAAAAAAAAACTGCTATTGGCGGACGGCGTAACAGTTCGAGTCACCCGGTATATACGGATTTTGTCATTGAGTAACGCAGTGACAAAACTGTTCATGTGAACATAATAATGATTCATTATCAGGATTTCAAATCCATCGGAAAATATAAATAAGGGGCCATTCAAGTATTACGTAAGCAGATTTTCAGCCATTTTTGACCCCCCCCCCCGTCAGCAGCTTAGAATATTTCATATCTTCAAAAAGGGGTGGTTGATGACGTAAGCCACCTTCAACCCCCCCCCCCCCTCCCTGTCATCAAAAGTCAGCAAATCCGAAACCCCCTCTTATCAGTTTGTTGACTTTAATTTCGATAGGGTGAAAATCTGATATTTCGTTGGATGACAAGCTACCTTCAAGCCAGGGGTTATACAGTTATTAAAATAAAAATGTTAAGTTTTTATGTGGACACCCTGTGCCCCAAAACCCAATTGGAAAGTTGTTTCCCGGTCTCCAACAAAAAAATTCATCGTTTCTAAGTGCAATATTCACTGAGATATTCGAAGAAAGTTGGAAAAAAAAATTATTAAATGCGAGGAAACAATTTTACCCGCATTTAATGCTGGTTTTTTTCCCCCAAATTTCCTCAATTTTTCGAATTCGCATGTGTCGGTGAATATTGCATTTAGAAACGTGAAATTATTTTAGTTGGCATCGGGATAGACGGAGCAACAACGTCTTAATTGGGTTCTTTAGCACACGGGGATGGTATGAAAAGTTTCATTTTTATTTTATAACTAGCTACAATACCCGGCGCTGCTCGGGTTTTCTTCAATGAGGCTTTTTGGATCGTGCGATATCTCCCTCTTTCTTTGAGGGACATGCAAACCGTGTCTAAGTTAACCAATAAGACGACTGACTTCCTACGCGAATCATGAAATAAACAAATCTAGATTTAAAGCAACGTAGAAATGAATAGTCCCCCCCCTTTTTTTAATGGGTGTTAGGTATTTCGATTCCCTCCCCCTGAACGTCACGTTATCCAACTGCCAGTTTCAGCTTCCAAAAATGCTTAATTCAAGCTGTGGAATTTTTTCGATGCACTTTACGGGGCCCATAACTAATTTTAAAAACATATACACGTAAAAAAATACAGTCGACTCTCGTTTTAACGAATACCGTTATAACGGAAAAAATATCGTTTTAACGAATACTTTTCTAATCCTCCCGGATAAGTTTACATAGGAACAATATAAAAATCTGAAATTCAACGAAATTTCTTTATTATTCCGGTCTCTTGGAGTTCATGTTAATGGGGTTGACTGTATTCCCACCAAAAAATCTGATATTTTTGCAATTTTTGATGTGAAAGCATCCTTTTTATAATGATTATGTCATTTTACTTTTATAAATTTAAGAAGGAAACAAAAGAAAGAAAGGGTGGGGAGAAAAAAAGTTTTTAAGGGCCAAGGGGGCTCGGTTGTGCGTAAATGCCTTGAAATTCCACTTGTGCGCAAGGGGATTCGGGCCTCACTCTCAGTTTTATGACAAAATTTCACATTTATGACACGTTTGACTACGGTCACGATTAACCGCTATACATATATAGCTCTTTCAATATTAAAATATTTCATTTATATGAAGCACAATTTCAGTTATTTGGCATTTTCATTTTGACTCGAACTCCAAATCTTTGGCATTTAGACATTTCCAACTATCAAATCCACAAGGTTTTTGCCGATTGTGAGAAATGCGTCGCTGAATTGGTTTTGCATGTGTATTATCAACACTAAAAACCACAAATTTTAGGTTGACAGATACCAAGATACGCATTGAGCCGGTTATGGGACATTTCAAAATGAGCACTTGCGTGAGAATTTATTACACGTTTCTGAAAAATCAGCAGATGCCCTGACTCTCAAATAAACGGATTTAAATTGCTTTAAATGTGGTCATACTCCATTTTAGAATTTTCTTGTCTAATGTCCACAACATTGTTCTTGCAGTAAAGGAAAATTGCATTGAAATTATTTAGGATGTTGCAGGCCAGCAGCAGGCTTACGTAGTAGGGCAGTTAATAGGAAGCATTACAGTATAGATTTAAAAAAACTTCAAAGATGTGGTGTCAATCTTAGTCCTACTAAGTCCCAATACATTATCTGCTTGGATTGCATATAGAAACCAATCAGCAAATCAGATGACGTTAAGATCGTCTTAAATATGTTTAAAATCACGTTTTTCCTGTTAAATTGAAAGGAATGGCATATGAACACTTGCGATTTTGAAACAACAGCAAATTTATGCAATTACAGTTTCTTAAGTTATACAGCAATGCAGTTTTAAAAAATTTAATTTCGTGGGTATTTTTCCTCATGTACGATTTGGTTTCTTGGATGGAGTTCGTTATAACTGAATTCGACTTTATTTCTTTTCAGTGGAGGCAATGGGTGTTGGCACACCCCTCCCCAAAAATTCATTAAAAAAATACCCCAGAGCAATCGTTCTTTATTCAATTTTTATAAATATATTCCCCATCAGACCACTCAGGTTTAGAGGTGTCGCGAGTTCGATACCCGGTTCGTCCTTGTCAGAAAACTTTCCTGACATAGGGGGTACAACAAAAAATGGCGACTTGACCGCAGCGAAAAATTGCTGAGTCCCCCATCGAGGGGTTGGCGCACCAACCTCTCGATGAGTATAAGAAACAAGCCTGCCGTTCGGAATCGGCCATAAATTGTAGATCCCGGTCTAATTAGCCCTCGCGTGCAGAAAATGACCGTGATGCGACAAAAATGATCAATGATCAGACCACTCAGTGCCGGTTGAAGATAGCTTTGTGATAAACTAGATGGTTATCCGTCTGTAATTGCATGAAAACGATGGGGTTTTTTTAAAAGCTTTCACTTTTCACCCATTTACTTCTTGGATTGCATTTACTACCAGCACTCAAAAAAATGTCAATGACTGGTCAACAAATCTTTGTCTGCTTCCTTTATGGCAGCCCTCTTTGAATGAAAAGTCTTCGAACACACACAACTTTCCGTCTTTACAGTTACTCCATTTTGCTTTAAACCTCTCTATAGTTTGTGTCAGGGCCTACTGTCACCCCCAAGTCGTAAACCCACCGAGATTACATGCAACGCTTTTTTTATTTCCTTCTTCATGTTAATGTTACTTGAATGGGGAAAAATTGCGAAAAATATATTCTATGCATTTTTTGTTTGAAATTAAAATTTTTTTAGTCAGAGTGACTAAAAAAATTTAATTCCACAAACTTCTTCGTGGCCTCCGTATCAGTAGCCGTGGCTCCCCTTTTGCCAGATTTTCATCCGTGGCCCCCCTGGAATATCCTAGGGCCCCCGGTTGAGAACCACTGCTCTATAGCACATTTGTAATGTAAAAAAAAAACTAATATTTTCATATCGGGTTCCTAGCGCAAGAGCCCCTGTTACAAAGAGGACATGGATCTTGCAGCCCCTAATCTAATGAATTCAGCCCGTGAATCAAGAATTAAAAAGCTAAAAGTAATAAGTGCGAATACGTAGTTCCGAAGAAAACAAATTACAACGATTTCATGAGATAAGGGGATAAATTCCGACCAACCCGGTAGCGCTGGTATGGACCTTGCGTTTTCTCTCTCTTCATTTTTTAATACACAATATGTATGATATATTTGCCATAAAATAAATACATGGAGGTCCCCCCACTCCCGAAAGTTGTTTTCCATTGTTTCTCGGAGATTCCGAGTTTACAGTAATCCGAAGTAGTCCCGGTTTCGTTCACCTCGGATTATCGGGAACTACTGCACTTGTGGATAATATTGTGGCCATGTTGAGGTTGGGTGGGTTTCCCCTGAAGCCGGTTTCGGGAAATTCTAAAAATCAGTAAATGGGAGAAAATATCTTCGAATAATTTTAAAAGACTAAACAAAAAAATCAAAAATCTGTGTTTTTTGGAAAATATGAAAGGAAACATTCTAAAATGTACATTTTGGCAAATTCAAAAATAGTGATAATAAAATTGCTTTTCGTTTCTTTAGCTTGCTTGATTCTAACAAATAAGATGTAAAATTTGTTAGAATTCCTAATTAAAAGAAAAATACTCTCTCGCTCAAGCAAAATTTCAGTGAAAAATCTACAGAAATGTCACTTTGTAATTTTGAAGCCAGAATTACATCAAACATTGAAACTAAAGCGTGCAGAACAATAGAGAGGGCACGATGCACTAAAAGTAGAAGCAGATGGTGTTACGTAGCATTGCTTTTGAAGATGTCGCCAAAGACTTTGCAAAACTGGAAAAAGCAGAAGGAGGGGAACCTTTGCGTAAACCATAGTTTTTCAAACTTTTTGTTCCAACGCCCCCTTCATCACACACACACACACAGAAAATTTTTTCTCTCATCGCCCCCAACTCAAATGAACCCATAGGATCCTATGCTAGATCCGTAGCTTCTATCGACCCCTGGACCATTCCATCGCCCACCAGGGGGCAATATTGCCCACTTCGGGAAACACTGGCATAAACAAATGAAATGTGTGATTGGAAATCATATTCTACCTACTTCTGAAATATACAGTTTCGTTTAACGTTTCTTATGGTTTTTTTCCCCCAATTGATAGATTCAATAAAAAGATAGATGGGGAATGTGTGCGGTGTGTAAGTTAACCTGGGGAGAATTGGCAATATCCCATATTGTCAATTCTGACCAAAAAAAAAAGCTAAACGTGAAGAAAGCGTGAAAGTAAAAATTATTAGCTTTTAAACATGAAAAATCGCTGAATTGTACGGCTGCCATTGGCTATGAAATGGAGGGGGGGGGGGGGGGACAACAAAATTACTTAAGTGCTTATGGCCTTCAAGTGACTGAATCCGGCCCTAATTGTCCCATGTATGAAAAGGGACAGACAAATTTTCCCATATTATTAGGCTCTTGGGAGGGGCGACCGTTCTTATCGCCCCCCATCCTCTGGATCCGTGCCTGATCGAAGTCAGGCATCTTCAGCTGCGAATGAAGCCGATGCAGACATATTCAGCTGCGAATGAGCAGAGGCAGATATTTTAAGCTGCTAATGAAGCCAAGGCACGAGTCTTCAGCTGCGAATGAGCCGAAGCAGGTATCTTCAGCTGCGAATGAGCCGAAGCAGGTATCTTCAGCTGCGAATGAAGTCAAGGCAGACATATTCAGATGCGAATGAGCTGAAGCAGGCACCTTCAACTGCGAATGGGGCGGATCGAGGACGATGTGTTGGAGAAGTGACTTGGTGTGTTGATGCATTGAATCATTCCGTATTTTACGGGACAAATTTGTCCCATATTATTTGGCTCTTGGGGGGGGGGGGGGGGAGGAGCAATCGTCGAACCCTCTGGATCCGAGCTTGAACTGATCATCCCAATTTATAAAAATTAACAAAGACTAAAAAAAAACTTGTTTCAATATTTTTGCATCAACAGACATGCGAAAGATGGAGCACGTGCAGGGCCGAAGCATCAACCTGGCCCTTTCCGAAAGAGGACGGTCCGCCCTGAGACAAGTCGGTCTGGAAGAGGAAGTCATCGACAGGCATGGCATACCGATGCAAGGAAGGATGATACATGATCTGGACTGGACCAGGAAGCCCATCCCGTACGGCAAGAAAGGACAGGTAATTATATAAATTAGGACAAGGGTCCTTTTGTGTGTAGTTTTAAAAATTCTACAATAAGTATTCATCCTTAAATATTTGTCACATTCAACATTTCTTTTTCGTAAGATACATTTTAACTCACTGCGACTTGCTGTATCCGGCAGTGCCGTCTTAAGGCATGGGCCCACCCCCGGAGCCTCAAGATAAGAGGGGCCTCACAAAAAAAAAGATATGGGGGAAATTTTTGAGAATTTGCCTGGTAAAGGGGCCTCAGAAAAATAACTTAGCCCGGGGGCCCCCATGATGCTCTTAAGATGGCCCTGGTAGCCGGAGACGTATTTATGGTTTTGTCACCCTTCTCGTCTAATTTTCTTGACTACTCTTTCCTCGAATTCGCTACCCTGCGCTACAACCCGCTTGGCATCCCCACCCCTACTCCTGCAAGTATACTTGTGTCTCTAAGTCATTCTTTTGGTCACTCCTATGCTCACATACTCTTTGAGTCATCCACATGCTTGAACATTATTTTGGACACTCATATGCTTGCTGCACACGCTCTATGTCACTCTTTTGATTGTTCACTGACACGGTTCCTTGCTGGGCCACTCTTTGATCATTTACACCTTTACACATGCTCTAGGTCATTCTTTTGATCATTCACATGCTTGCACCCACAGTAGGTCATTCACCGACCTGGTCCCCTCGCTCTGTAGGTCATTCTTTTGGTCATTCACACGCTTGCACGCAATCTAGGTCGCCTTTTTGACCATTCACACACAAGCTTGCAAACATTCTCTAGGCCATTGTTTTGGTCATTCACAGGTTTGCATACGCTCTGTCACTCACTGACCTGGTCCCTCGCTCTGTAGGTCATTCCGTGCTTATTCACGCTCCAAGTCCCTCTTTTGCTGACTCACGTGCTTGCAAACTCTCTGGGTTACTCTTTTGGTCACTCACTCTTGCTGTCTGGGCAGAGGCGGATTTATTGAGGGTTATAAAAGTTTCGCCGCCCTTCTCCCATTCTACTAATTTTCTTGGCCAAGCATTCCTCAAATTTGCCACCCCCCTCTGAACTTGCCACTCTGGGCTCGCTAAGTTCTCCCTGTAAATAAATACTATACTGGCTGTAATTTATTTCCCCGCCATGGACATTCCAGCGATAATCAGCAATTCTGCCGACAGTTGGCGAAAATTTCAAGAGTCCCTTATTTCAGTGCATTTCACGATGATATATGGTCAGCCAATGCATATATGATGGATTACTAATAATTTGTTTTATTTTTTAATTGCAGTGCATATATTCGGTTGGCAGACGATACCTGAATGAAACACTTCTAACAGGTAAGAACTACACAGGGCAGTCCCGTGGGCCCCCGGGCAAAATAATGTTTTGGGGTCCTACTACCTTGCTGGAAATACTGGCGCCTACCAGTTTACATTGTTACTTTCGAAAATCATATTACCTGGTTACCCGATCTCATTATCACGAGGCCCTTCATGATTCTGAAGCCCCTGGGGTGGGGCCCTTAAGACCGTCCAGGCGGAACCCCTAAAGAGTCATGACACAACGACCTATGCCATGCTCAACCGATAGCCCGCGGGCCAAATGCTGCCCTTGGAGTCATTAGATGTAGCCCGCTGCATCAAACCTAAAAATGAATGTAAAACCTTGTAAAAATGAATCCAGTATCCAGTGGCACATTCCTAAATTAATAAAGGGACTCGCAGCATGTTTAAAGATCACTTGAGTGACCCGCGGAAAATTTACAAATAACTTAATGACCAGTGGTGCAGTTGCACATCACTCAAATGCTCCCCGGCACATTTCCAGAGCACCTAAGCGGTCCGCGGTGCAAGTCCCCATAACTTGAGTGACCTGCGGCACAACTCCAGAGCACTTAAGTGGCCCGTGGTGCAGGTCCACATCCATTGAGTTGTTCACGACACAGTCAGAGATCACCTCTGCGCTGTGCAGCACATTTATAGATCACGTAAGCCGCACTGTTCCTGATCACTTAAGTCCCGTCGCCGTTCTTGATCACTTCAGTGTGGCCCGCATTCCACTAAAGGTTCAGCACCCTTGACCTAGACCAGGCATCTTCAACCCGTTGCTCGCGAGCACCACGGTGCTCCGTGGTGCTGGGGTGCGTTTCCCAGCACCCTTATGGAGCCGTAAGGGTGCTCTTCTGTTTGATGATGGTTACAGGCTGTGCTCACGATCTCTGGCCTAGAGACTGACCACATGCCCCCCACCTCCCCAAGGCTGTATAAATAAATGCATGCATGGGCCCATCCGGTGGGGGGAGGGGGCTTCATGATAACTAGATCTGGTACTATGATTTCCAGGAGTAAGTACGCAAATTGGTGATGGTGCATTCGGCCAGTTATCGAGGGTGTCCAGAATACTGTTTTTGCCCAGGGGCGGCCTACGATGCTGTCGGGACAAATTTGAGCAAATGTTGCCACCAGTGTTTCACAGTTCATGATGCATAAGTGACTAAAATCTTGATTTTTTTTTCTTTAGCTGCAGAGCAAAATAAAAATGTCAAGGTGTCTTTCAAGCGTAAGGTGCTCTCTTGCGATTTCGATGGCTCGGTCACTCTTCAAAGGTAAATCACGGACGTTTTCTATTCATTAAAAGTGCTCACCATTCGGTTTTTTGAAGTATCAGTATTATTAAGTAGAAGAAAACGTGTCAAAGGCTACACGAAGAGGTGTCGGGGCCGCGGGTGTTCGGGCACCCACAGTATTTTGCAGAACGGGGGGGGGGAGGGACGAGCACCCCTCGATAATTGATACACGAATCAGAACTTCCCGTATATATATCTAAAGTCAATTCGATTGAGAGTAGCTGCAAGTCTTTTCTTCGGGGAAGGTGGGGGAGGGGGGGGGGGCGTGGCTGCATAGGCCTACCCGGTAAGGCAGGTTAATGGAGGGAGGGTCTGGTATTGATGAGAGACCATATGCAAAATAAAATAAATGGCGAATACTCAGGGGAGTAGAAATTAAAAGAACGGGAAAGACAGGGTGATAAAATTCAGGAAAAATAGGGTAAAAATACATACAGGGTGGGCAAAAAGTAGAAACTTTAAAAATGAATAAAAACCGAAATAGAAAAAATGGTTTGCAGGGTTAACGCAGCTAGGCCACGGTAATTTTTTCGACGAGGGGGAAAAATAACTCAAAAACAGCCGATTGGTGGCGCTTCGGTGGAAATATGCAAACGAGACGGTTATAAGAATTTGAGCTCCTAATCTATTGTAAACCGTGTGTGTGGACCTGCTGCACTCTGCCGTTGCTGGATTTGTGACTCGCCTGCAATGTGTTATCCCCCCCCCCCTGTGGTGTGGTGGTGGTCATACTGCTGTAATAAACGATTTAGAGTCATTCTGTTCAAATTTGCGTATCTTTTCTTTGACTCGTGTACGTCAGTGCCATCTATAGGCTGTTTTTTTAATTTCTTTCTTTTTTCCATGTCTTAAAAAAAATTCCCGTGACCTAGCGATGCTAACCCTGCAAACCGTTTTTTATTTCGGTTATTTTTCCGGTTTTTAAGAATTTTTAAAGTTTCTACGGACTTTTTGCCCACCCTGTATACGGGCAGGGCAGAAATTGGGGGTGGGGGGGGGGGAAGAAATGCAAGTAGCGGAAATTCGGAAAAGTGGATTGGGAAAAGGGCGAATATTTTCCAGTACTGCAACATTTTTTGCCATTTTACTTGGTACCGTAGCTTTTCTTTGCCACTTTATCCAGTACCGTGACTTTTTTGGTATTTTTTCCACTAGCGTGACTTTTTTTGGCCACTTTACCCTGTAAAGGTACTTTTTTGCCGATTTACCTATTATACCACGACTTTTTTTTGTTGTTGCAGGGATCACCCCAGTAAAAGGTCTCGCCATAGAGAGAGCAACAGACCTACAACGGTACAATTATTCAATCATTACGCTTCACTGATTGTTCGAAAAGAGACGGCATAAGGCAGCAAGCACTATATAACAAACAGTACACGAAAACAAACGTCACGTTAGGTTCTCAACTCGTACACGCACAGTACCGCGTATTCCAACATGTAGCAATGTTGGAATACGCGGACCCCAAGCTGCGGGGTTTAGTAGTAGTAGTAGTATTGCTAAGTAGGAGCGTCGCGCGGAAGTATTTAGATCTGTGCAGGTTTAACACTTTCGACAGGCACGCAGGTTTATGTTGGAAACTATGATATCCGAATTGATTCTGACGGTGCTCTAACCCGTGTGCACCCAGAGCACCCTCGACTTCGACGCCACTTAATAACAAGTACCTCAACTTTTTTAACCCCCCCCCCCCGTCTATCCAGTACCACGATTTATTTTTTTTCGGCCGCACAGTGTACCTTAAATTTCTTTTCTTCTGTACTAGTTCTGACGGTAGAAGTGTGACCGAACCGTACGACCTCGTCATCGGCTGCGACGGTGCGTACTCTTCCGTGAGGAGGCAGATGCTGAAGATGCCCAGGTTCGACTACAGCCAGAAATACATCCCTCACGGTTACCTGGAGCTGTGCATACCGGCAACCAAAGACGGAGACGTAAATATGTATATTATTCTCCTCGCGGGTCCTTAACTATTCTAAGGGGCCGTTCAAGTATTACGTAAGCAAATTTTTCAGCCATTTTTGAACCCCTTCCCCCCCCCCCTCACTTTCATATTCAAAGATCACCTAAGTAACCCGCGACGCAGTTACAGAACACTTAAACGATCCGTGGCACATTTAGAGATCCCTTGAGAGACATGTGGCTTAGTTTTAGAGCAGTTAAGCGGTCCCCAGTGCGGTTCTACATCTCTCAAGTTACCCGCGGAACATTCCCAGATTACTTATGAGAGATTACTTACTATTAGAGTTCCAGAGCACTTAAGCGGCCCGGAAACATTTTCAGAGCACTTGAAGGATCCGTGAAACATTTAGAGATCATTTGATCATTTATTTGTCGCACCACGGTCATTTTCCGCACACCAGGGCAAATTAGACCGGGACCTACAATTTATTGCCGATTCCGAACGGCAGGATTGTTTTTTTATACTCGCCGAGGGGTTGGTGCATTAAGAGATCATCAAAGTGGCTCTGTAGGGGATTTATCATTAGGGTGAATGTTAGTTCAGGTGCCTACAACTATAGTTTTTTCCGTTTTTAGCACACCGAATAGGATGCCATTAAGAATATTTCATATCTTCATAAAGGGTGGTTGATGACGTAAGCATCATCCAAACCCCAACCCCCCCCCCCCCTGTCACCGAAACCACCCCCCCCCCATCGATGCTGACGTAATACTTGAATGACCCCTTATTTCTTCGTGTTACTTAATTGAATTCTTTTACCATTGGTCTGGTTTTTTTTTCCCGTTTGAAGTTTGCGATGGAGGCCAACTACCTACACATATGGCCGAGGAAGACTTTCATGCTGATCGCGTTGCCGAACCAGGACAAGACGTACACCGTGACCCTGTTCATGCCTTTCGACATGTTCGCCGATCTCAACACACCGGCGAAAATCCTGGGATTCTTCGAGAAATATTTCCCGGATGCGGTTCCTCTCATTGGAGTGTAAGTGGTTTTAAGCTGTTAAGAGGAACTACCCATTCTCCCCATGTACAGTTACACTCAAGCACGGATCCGTGGGGGGGATGGCGAGATCGCCGCCCCTCCCCAAGAGCCGAATAATATTCAGGGAAATTTGTGTTGGTCCCGTAAAATACGGGATGACAGGATGATCCGATGCGCCTACTCCGACTTCACTCGCTTCTCCGACACATCGCCCTGAATCCGCCTGCCTCCTCTTCATTCGCAGCTGAAGATATATATGCTGAGATCATACTGAGGGAAATGTCATACATGGCCTGGACCATGTAGCAGTAAGGGGTGACCATCCCGAATCTCCCGGGTGGAACATTTCTGTATTTTCCTATACTGTAATTCTGACCATACCGACTTTTTTTGTTGTAGAAATGTCCCGTTTTTCACGTATTTTCAACGAAGCCGACTTGAATTTTTATTCCTTATTGAATCCTCTGCTGCCCCCCTGCAGGAACCTGGTCTGGGCAATGCCTCATAGATACTGTACTACTACTGTTATTTAGGACAATTGTACTACTATCTAGGACAGTGGTTCTCAACCTTTGGAAGCCCACGGCCCAGTTGATGTTTTTCTTGTGAGTCGAAGGTCATACATACGACCAATCGGAAATAAATGAGTACAAATGAAACCCAGCGGTTGAGAAACGCTGATCTAGGAGCCTCTGGTCTGAGGCACTTGGTGCATAGGCCTTCATGATAACGTTTCATTGCAAGTTTACGACGGTCTTGCGCAAGGGGGGGGGGGGACATCTTTCGCACATCCCTTTTTACAGTAGCTGTTACTTTTTAAGCGATTTGTAGGATTAGCTGGGTTATAGTGTATTTTACTGAGGCTCAACTTCGAGGCGCAAATGAGACCCAGTCTTCATTTTGAAAAAGTCTCTCCACAGAAAAGCAGGGCCGGGCGGACCTTCAACATGATACTCACATAACATGAAAATTCAGGCATTTTCAATTTTTACTTGAAGATATAGAAGAAAGATGATAGCCCTAGAGTATAAAACGGGACAAGCATAATTCTGACGACATAAATGACTTAGGGCCCCCACGTACACTGAGAATACGTTCCGACATACAATGGCATATTTACAGGGGGGAGGGGATTCCTCAGCAGGTCCATGATGGTAAGTTCGGAGGGGAGGCAAATTTGAGAAATGAGTGACCGAGAAAATTAGTGTAATGGGAGAAAAGCGGCCAAATCATAAATCAACCTCTGCCTAGAGAGTGGCTTGACAAATCAAAAAATAATTTAGGTGCCAATTAAATTTCTTAGGAGCCAAGCATGTTTTTTATTTCCAGAAAAATAATGGCTTCTTTTTCAGCTTGTCCGGGACACGGCAACCTTTTTCCGTGTTGGTAGTTGCACACACTGACATAATATCCAAAAAACTTTTTGTTGCCTTAACACTCCAATTTAGTAATCAAACATATAAAATTTTAGGCACCAGTGTCAATTTTCTAGTCGCCATGGTGACCCGGCGCCTGGAATTTGTCAATACCTGACCTAGAGCTTGTGCAAACACTATGAATGACCAAAAGAGAAACCTTGAGAGAACAAGAGGTCGGTGAGCGATCAAAAGCGTGACCTAGAACGGGTACAAGCATGTTAATGACCAAAAGAAAGACCCAGAAAGCGAAGGACCAGGTCAGTGAGCGATCAAAAAAAATGTGACCTAGAGTGTGCGTGCAAACATGTTAATGACCAAAGGAGTAACCTAGAGAGTGAGGGACCAGGTCAGTGAGCGATCAAAATCGTGACCTGAAGTGTATGTAAGCATGTGAGTGACTAGAACAGTGTGCAAACACGTGAGCGAGCAGAACAGTAGGCAAGCATGTGAATGACCAAAATAGGTGACGTAGAGAGTTTGTGAGCATATGAGTGACAAAAACAGTATGTGAGCATGCGAGTGACCCAAAGAGTGGTCATGGCACCCACAAGGAATGGGGGCCTAGGAAAATTATCATCATTTTTTTTTCATGCTATAAATCAGTGTTTCCCAACCGAGGGTACGCCTAAAGAAAATGGTAATGGCGGCCATCCATCTAAAAAAAGAGCAAAATAATTAAAAACATTAAAAATAATTTTTAAAAGTAGGTAGAGGTTTTTACTAATATTGTCAGTTGTAATATATTGACTTTTTCCCCTATCAATAAAATTTTCTATAACAGAGGGGCTGTGTCATGACCTCCTATATAACCTAGGTGGTCTATCTAGGTTATCTAGGTGGTCGTGGTTGTGTCCGCTGGAAGGTTCGGCCTTCCCTCCTCTCGCCCAACCTATGATCGGGATTCGTGAACTCCTTCCTCTCGGCTCACTTTTCTTCGGCGTTTTAGCTTTGATTGTTGACGAATGCCGGACTCTGCATAAAAACAACAAATTAATTCGTGTTGTGTTCAACTTTTGTTGTGGGCATGTGTATTGAGTCGTGTGCGTGTTAATCTCACAATTTTCTACGTCAACTTGTCTACCAAGTACCTACCTACTCGGGTGATTTGCGCTATGGATCAGTGGCTGAAAACTAGATCTGTGCGGAAGTTGAGACTGAAACACCAAAATGAAACACCGTGCACCTGTAAACGTGAAGACATGTTCTGAATCTTCCAAAAGTGATTCTACCAAAGCTACCGAAACCTCCAACAACTACATTAGCTATCGTATTGCGAGACGAGGAAAAAATCACACTATTGGTGAAAAGATGCTTTCAGATACATGTTTGCAGAGGAAAGTGCTCTCTTATAATGAGTTTGATATCTCTGTCAAATAATAAACGGTGTCTCGAAGAATGAAGAACATCACAGGGCATGTCAGACGATGTTGAGAGCACAGTCATAAGCCACGTCAAAGGTTGTGAATTTTTTGTCTATCCAAGTCGACGAAAGTACCGACGTTTTGCGCAATATTCTGTGCTATTTGTAATTGCCAAGTACTTGAAAGTCTTAGAATTCGAAGTAAATCTTTTTATTTGTCACCCATTGAAGGGGTCGTGCTACTGTTTTTGAAGACTTTTTTGAAGCAATTAATCATTATTTCCTTGAAAAAAGAATTCAATGGTCAAAAATGCATTGGGCTCACTACAGATGAAGGAAGATCCACGGAAGGTTGCTACTTAGGCCATCGTGCATGCGTGGCAGAAGTCACTCACAAAATGAAATGAACTCACTGCTATATTCACGGCCCTGCATCGAAACCGTTGCCTCCAAATTTGAGAAGCGTTCGTGATGAAACGGTCAAGGTTGTCGACTTTTTGTCAAGGTGAATTCTACCGACTACATGTTGTTTAAATTGTTGTGTGAAGACACGGACATCCTTCATAACGCTTTGCTTTTGCACACCGAAGTTAGGTGTTTGTCCAGGGGTTAAGTCAAGTCCTAAAGTTGCTGTTCGAACTTCGGCACGAGGCAGCCCTCTTTTTAGGAAGTGTTGGAAACACTTCACGATTTCTTGTCACAAGCCGAGCTAAATTTAACAGTTGGCCACTTGGGAGGATTAAAATCCTTGATTGAAAAATATTTTTCAGAGCCGGAAATGGGTGATCGGTGGACCTTTCAAGGAAGAGTATTTTGAATCGGCTTCATTGCCGATTTAACAAAAGGAGGAATTGCTAGAGCTCACATCAGATACCACTCTGAAGATTCTCTTCAATGGTGGAATGGTGAACCTAGTCAGTTTTCAAGCTCTGCGCGGTGACGAATACAGTGAACTTTCTAGAAAAGCCACAATGTTTCTGTTGCCGTTTGTTAGCACGGAGCTTGTTGAACGGGCGGTTTCTTCGTATATTTACATAAAAAATAAATATAGAAGCAAATTGAACGCCCGGACTTGAGTTTGTATTCATCCTCTTTCGAGTTTAATTTTTCAAAACTTTGTAATTCAATACAATCCCAAACATCACATTAATTTCTTTCGCAACCTTTGTGTTAATTTGTTCGTTTACTTGAAAAATAAAAAAGCTAAATCATGAAAAAATAGACCATTTAATTTAATTCAACGTGTACCTTGTTGGAAGTTTTTCGAAAACTGAAATGGGTGATAAACTCAGATTAGGAGGGCGGGGAGTCTGGAGGATTTGGGGTTGGGGGTACGTGGACTGAAAAGGGTAGGGAACCACTGCTATAAATTCATTATAGAAGGGGCCCGTGAAAAGTCTGGCTTGGGGGGGGGGGGCCCGCCAAAGATCCCAGTCTAGGGGGGGGGGGTGTAGTCCCCACGTACACACACAGGCGGAAAAACAGTGAATATGCCTCTGCCGACATATACCAATTCATTAGAAATTTCCCAGAGGACTGCATGCACGATTAAGCAGTGATGTGCATCTTAGTTGAATTTTCGTCAGCTTTTTTCTACTTTTGAAGACATTTATTTTATAATTGCAGGGAAAAACTAACGAGTGACTTCTCAAGGACCAAGCCTTCCCACCTGGTGACTGTCAAAGTAAGTACAATATTTCGCATCTAGAGTAATAACGTTTATTACGAGCTCAGTTTTTTCATTTTCTACCCTCTGAAAAGCACAAATAGTTTTAAACCTTGAGATACAGCATATTTCTCCGCAGGGCCGGAACTAGGGGGGGGGGGGGCAACTGCTCCGGGTGGGCAAACTTAAGGGCCCGTCCGGGGACGGTGGAAGTGTTTTAAACCTGTGGGTGCTCGTCTTGAGCTTTATGCAGGAAGGTTTGATTCCTGAATCAATTCGGGATGGGGATGCGCGGACCCATGCGATAAATTAACTTGGATGCTGGAGTTACTCAAAGCAACTGGGGGCGGCAGGTTTTAGGAAAGAACAAAACAATACCTTTATAAAATAAACGAATTTTGCAGTGGTGGAGAAGGAGAAATCATGTTTGTTTTCCCCTCTCCCTTCCCCACAGAAAATCCTAGTTACGACCGTTTCTCCGTTATACGGACAGTTAAAAATTAGGGGAAAAAATTAAAAAAAAACCCCGTTTTTTTTTTCATTAAAACCTCGCATTTTTCTGCGCGAAAAATTCTCTCTCACACATATTTGAATAATGAAATATTATATTTTCTTTTTCCACATAGTGTAATCCTTATCACGTCAATGACAAAATCCTGCTGCTAGGTGACGCCGCACACGCCATGGTGCCCTTTTTCGGGCAGGGAATGAATGCGGTGAGTTTTTAATTACATTATACAGAAATAATAACTGTAAGAGGCGATTAGTACTTGATCCCCCTCCCCCTTTGCCGCATTTTACATGCGAACCGTTGTGCTAGAAGCGTACTTCCAAAAAGAAGCAGGGGCGGATAGAGAGCCCGCTTTTGCTATTGGGAGGGGCGATCTAGTCTCAGCTGCGTGAGGTGACCATATATCCAGCATTTTCTTTGACAGTCCAGTTTTTCTGTTTTCCCCCATTCTGACTTATTTTGAACAATGCCATGGTTTTACCCGTTTTTTAGTCGAAGTTTTCTTGGATTTGTTGTTTAATTTGTCGTTTTATTATCATATCGAAGTTCCAAAAATTTCGCTTGGGGGGGGGGGGAGAGTGATCACCCCGATCACCCCCCCCCCCCTCCCATAGATCTGTGCCTAATTAGAAGAAGTATCTAAATAATGTAGAACTGAGATAAGTCAATAATGTTGCAAGGGGTTGGACAGCTATTAAAATAAAAACAAAAATAAAATTATGCGGACACCCCACCCTCAAAAACCCAATTAAAAAGTTACGGCCCTGTCTCTTCCGGTACCGGAAAAAAAAAATCATTCCACATTTCTAAGTGCAATATTCACTGAGATATCCGAATTCAAAAAAACGGAGAAAAGTTGGCAAAGAACAGCTTTAATAAAGGGAGAAAAAAAAGCGTTGTTTGTGAGTTTTTGCTATTCTTTCCCAATTTTCCTCCGATTTTTGAATTTGAATATCTCAGTGAATATTGCACTTGGAAATGTTGAACTTTTCCTGTTGGATTCAGGAAGGATAGCGCATCAACTTTGTAATTGGGGTTTTTGAGAACAGGTTGTCCTCCGCGTAAAAAATTAATTTTGATTTTATTTCAATAACTATATATACAACCCCCTTGCAACATGAATGACGTATCTCAGTTCCCTACATGCTATTTAGATACTTTATCTAATTGGAAGTAAACAGTGGCTCTCAAACTTGGTTCCATCCCAGTGTAATATGACTCTTGTCCACCCGCAACCCCCCTTGGGCAATGCATTTTCTATCTGTTAGAAAATTGTGTTTTCTGTAATTAATTACACAAATTATCCATTAATTAATTCCTATAAATCTCTAGTGCTCATCATTTAAGGCAGGCATCTGCAACCCGTTGCTCGTATTCGATTTCGTGCTCGCGAGCACTTGATCATCAACGTTCCAATTAAAATACTTTTTACAAGGGGTGAGTCCTTCCTGTTGCTGTGGTCTGCCCTGGTGCTAGTCCACATCCCTCTCAGCTTGGTGGCTCTAATGAGCCCTCTGCATAATACAGGGTGATCCAGAAGTCACGCAACCCGTTATGAAAAAAATTAATTTGTCAAATTCCACTGATTGTAAGTGAAAAGTCTTTTCCACAGACAGTAGCACTATGCCAGGCATCTTCAACCCGTTGCTCGTGAGCACCACGGTGCTTCCTGAAGTATCCACAGTGCTCGATGCGCGTGCCCGATTTAGTGCCCGCGAGAGCTTGGTCAACGTTCCAATGAAACACCCTGTACAAATTGCATTCAAGGATTGAAATAATCCGGATTTCATGCATTCGTAAGTTAAACTTGCCGTAAGGGTGCTCTTCTTTTAATGGCGGGTACAGGCAGTGCTCGACACTAGGCAAAGGTTGAAGGCCTCTGAGGTGTGAGACCTCACACCTTTTAACATGGTGAAAACTCTCTAATAGAAATGCCATTAAATGCTATTAAACAATTGATTTTTTTCACAATTTTTACGCATTTTCTTGATTATATGTGCTATCCTATGCTGGTATAAAGCTTTACATACATTTTGGACACTTAATTTTTCGTAAATTTTCAAAAATAATAATAATAATGCATTAAAAACAGTTTTCACGCATGATGGAAATACCATGACATCAATGTAATTGAATAAAAATCGATTCCAAATAAAGGAAACTGTTCAGTTCATGAGATGAAGTTCATTAACTCAGTCTTATTTAAAATTAAATTTTAAATTTGAAAAGTTTTTGAAGTTTAAAAAATTTGATTTTAAATAAGATTGGAGTCGATGAAATCTCAACCTTTCGCTTCCTTTCATGAACTGAACAGTTTCCTTTATTTTGTGAATCAATTATTATTCAATTAACATTGATGTCATGGTATTTTAACATGCACATGTGCTGTTTTTAATGAATTTTTTTAAATTAAGTATAATTTGTTTTTTCCCCCCTTTGTTTGCGTTTCTTGAGTGTAATATTTTTATTGTTTTTATTAATATATTGCTGCTTTTTCTTATCAGTTCTATTGGATTATTTTAATTTGAAATGACATAAAATGGTTTTTTTTAGTTTTTTTCAAATTTTACATTGTTTATCATACAAATACAAATACAACGTCACAACAGGCAAAATGCCCAGCGAGGTGGCTGAGAAAAAGATGCCCATAACAAATATGGATGTCATATATTTCAAAAATAAAGCAACCCAATTAAAAATGTAATTAGAAACATTATAAGCAATATATACACGTGATAAAATATTATACAACGCCCATAAAGAATACTTATGGTTGTCTTAATCTAAGTATGGATAGAGCTTCTTGATTTACCCCAACATGTTTATCGTATTTCTTTTTAAACGTGTCAATTGTGTTACAATTTACTACTTCCGGGGGTAAGCTATTCCATTTATTGACAACCCTATTAGAGAAAAATTCCCTGTGACACCATAACCTTGCATTGTCCCTCACCAATCGATACTGGTGTCCTCTTGTAAAAACAGTCGATTGGCGGTGTACTAAAAGGTCATGGTCCATTCTATCCATCTCATTAAAAATTTTGAACACTTCGATCCTATCTCCTCGACACCTGCGTTCATCCAATGCAAAAAATGAAGTCTCTCTTCATAACTCAAGCTCCATGTGCCAATACGGACACGCGTAGCTCTTCTCTGCACCCCTTCAACCAAGTCTATGTCCCTCTGTCGGTATGGTCTCCAAAACCTTACAGCATACTCCAGTCCACGACGAACTAAACCTCGAAAAAGCGGAAGAATGACTTTAGGAGAACTCGAAGAGACATTCTTGAAAATGAAAGAATGTGAATTCCTTCTTGAAATGAATATTATTGTCATCTTTTACCCTCTACACATCTTCGTGAGTCTGATTAATTTATAGTTTTTACTGATATCCTTTTTCCTTCCAATTTCATTGATTATTTGTATATTGTGCATCTAGTGGAGCCAGAGCCCTTTGGCCTTTCACAGGTTTTTATACTAAATGAATATATAGATAAATAGGTAAATACAAATATTACAAAAAATTAAGTATCCAATATATATGCAAGACTTTATACTGGCATAGGATAACACTACATATACAATCAAGAACATTTGTAAAAATTGTGAAATAAATCGATGGTTAAATAGTATTTTACATGATATTTCTATTAGGGAGTTTTTCATCACGGGTTAAAAGGTGTGAGGACCCCTTAAGTCCTTTTCCAACAATGACCAATATTAAATATTGACTTCCTTTTTTTGAAAATTAATTCAAAAACTAAACTGTAAAAAGTTTTTCGAAATTTGTGGGAAAAAAAAAGATTCAAGGAATATAGTTCTCTGATTATTATTGTTCTGATTACTGGTGCATTATTATAAAATGTTCTTCCTTTATTGACGGGGCCGTAACTAGAGGGGGGGGGCAACTGTCCCGGGCGGTAGAATTTAAGGGGGTGGCAGTTTTTTAGGTGAGAACAAAGATACACCATTACAAAATTATCGAATTTCAAAGTTGTGGGGGTGACGAAAATCCAAGTTACGGGTTCCTGCTTATTGATTCCAGCTGGAATAACGATATATTGTAAATGTTCGTTTGACACTTGATTACATTTTTTCAACGGTAATCAAATCTAAGAGCACATCATGCTAATAACACGAAAAGGCACAAATGTATAAACACGCATATTCTGGGTATTAATGACATTTTTTCTCAAATGAAATGGAAAACAAATACAATCGTAATCGAAAACGGAATTTGCAACTCAAATTTCGCGTGACACATTCCTGTGGTGTTTAGTCAGAACATAACTGCAAAATCACATTTTTGAGATATAAGCATTTTCGTTGTCATTTAAAAATCAAAAATAAAGCATACACACAAATACAAATGGAAATATCATACATCAGCATGTTGTTTAGCCGTACGCACGTATTTGCGCATTTATCTCACTTTTAATTAGTTATAATTAGCAATACTTACTTTTAGATCGAAAAGCCATTTTTTTGGAGATATCATGTTCTGACCAAACACCACAGATTTTTTGCGAGAGGAAGTATTAAGCCCATAGATGAAGTGTCAAAATATCGGTAAAATTCTAATTTTTCTTGTGAAAACCCGCCAAAAAATGCTTTCCCGCACCCTAGGTTGAGAATCACTGCTATAGAATCAACGGTTCGCCAGTAAAATGCGGCAAGAGGGAAGGAATTAAGTAATCGCCCGGTACAATACTCTCTAGAAATTTATAAAATAATGAGTCCGTCTTTCTACATTTGGCGTCCGAGAATAACCGGCAGCTATGATAGAATAATACTGGAAAATGGGAGAGATTGCATTGATTTTGAAAATGTATTACTTTGTTGATAAAAAAAAGATCTTGTTCTGTTTGCGATATTCCAACAGGGATTCGAAGATTGTGAAATTCTGGCCGAGCTCATGGAGACGCATTCGTTTAGACTAGGTTCGATTCCATTTTTTTCCTATTTTTTTTAAATATACTGAGAAAGGTGGAACTAACTGCATTCTAGTTTGGATCAATATAAAGATATTCACATTATAGCGGAGTATAATGTGAGAAATTCTTCGTAGAAGAAGAGTTTGAGAGTAGTCATTGGTGAAAATTCTTGAAGTGGGCTTTAAACCCACTTTTTCTATTTCCCATGTGAACGGGGCTGAAGTGTCTAATGGTTTTTTCCTTTAGAGGCGGATTACCTTGCTATTTACTTTTTATATCCGACATTGTGAAAAGTAGAATAAGAAGAAAATTATAATAAATTAAAAGTATAAATGTGACGACAATAATAAATAGTTATCGTGTAAATTATTTGGTAGATCATTTTAGTTATAATTAAAGACAAACAAAAAACAAAAACGATGCTTTTGAAACAGTTAGTCCGAAACAAATTATCTATAACCTGGTACTTTGAAGTACCGTCAGGGGTATAAAGGGTTAAAGTGTTCTTCTATATCCAAGCTCTCTCGAATGTGTTCTTTGTCATTACGATCGTAGCCAACATTAAATTTTCAGGGTGTGCAAAGAACGCATTGCGTTCAATTACTGGATTAACAACTTTAAGTGAGTCGTCAAATAAATACTGTAATATTTGAACTGCTGGGAGAACATGTTTAGCGTGTCACTGAAATACTTGTTCTTTTTTGATGCGGAACAACACGGAGGCATGTGTGATTTTAAGATATAAAGAACTTCAGGTTCACAGAATGATTTGGCTTACTTAAATAGGCCTACACCCTTACCACTCTATTGGCCATCTAGAATGTGCCAGACGATGAGGATCTCGAATTGAGAAAATTGTGAACAATGTCCCGACTTTATTGCTTTGGATATATCTAATAAATACAATATTCCTGGTCTTTGCTCACCATCTTTCTGCTTACTTCTAGAATCCAACAATCTACAGATTCATACTCCACCACAGAGCGCTTTCACAACCAATGGGCCCAGAAAAAGATTTTGCCCCAGCGGATGCACCATCTATATCTGTAGTTCCCAACTTCGAGGCGCGAATGCGAGCCTATCCCCCTGTTAAAAAGTCTCGCCATAGAGAGCAACAGACCTACAACGGTACAAATATTCAATCATTTCACTTCACTCACAATTTAAAATATAGATGGCAGCGCTATAAATTCCCACACAACACTGCATATACGGCTCAGACTGTCAGGTACGCACATTTTGTTACAGCCAGACTCCGTAACGAAGCTGGGCTGGAAGAGATCTCGGCAACAGAATAAGTCCTGGCGTTCATTGATTCATTGCAATTTTCTATACGCTGAAAAATATGACGGAGAGGGAGTTGGGTGGGATGGAGTAGATACACGATCCACTGTAGTGGTCTTCCCATGTGTAGTTCACATGTGACCGCTTCAGTCACACTCAGGCGGTAGAGATGTGCCTTACGTGTTACCGATGCCTCAACTAAACTATGTGGACATGAAGCTACATCAGATCTACATTTTGTCATCAAAATCTGTCATGCCTGATTTCTCCCGAAAGTCAGACTCCAAACGCGTACACTTGGAAAAAGAAACAGTAGAAGAAACTGTAAACCAACGAATCCTAATCAATTTTGGTAATTACTTTTAAAATATAATGTGAATTACACACGCGCGCCTACTTTGGATGGTTGTTTGGGTAGGGTGTGAGTGGAACTGGACGTGCAGAAATTTGTGATGAATTCTGGGTCGTTTTGTTCGGACGGAACGGGTGAAAAGCTGCACAATGAAACCGCAAAAATTGGGATAATTCGTTTATCCAACTCGTTGCGCGACGGATAAACATTGAAACATTAATGATGTTTTAGTTTATTTTACTTTATTGAACCATAAAATAAGCGTAACGAACTATAGGGATCGTAGAACTTTTAACTAATATTAAAAAATGTAACAAATATTTTTCACAATTTCGTCAATTTCCATAAACTTCAAGTGCGATGAAAAGGAGGCAACTTTTCCGCACACTATAGTGATTTGAAAATAAAACGTCGTAAAGAACGGCATAAAAGAATTGATGTTAAATCGTGATAATATACGATCACTTAATAATTTATGAATTGTGATTATTAATTAATAAGTAACTAATGTTTGATCCATTTAAAAACGTTCTCTTATTATTCGGAGTAAATTAATTGATTCATTAGTTAATTATTAAATTATAATTATTAAATAATGGCAACTAGTGGACTCTTAATTAGGTTGTAGTTGACAAAAATGAATTTTAAAGGGATGGAGTGAACTGCACTTTAGTTTTAGTTTGGATATTTAAAGAATTATAGTTCCATGTGCAATTGATATTATCCCATACACTGAAAATATTCATTACCCCAAAGCCCAATTAGAATGAAATATTTATTTCTCCGATCTGTCTTAATTTGTTAATGATCAATTTGAATTTTTTGATCAACAGAGCGTGTTCTTCCTGCCTTCACCGACAGACGCAACGACGATGCTCATGTGATCTGCGATCTAGCCTTGTATAATTACATTGAGGTATGTATGTATAAATGTGTATATACTGTACAGGGTGGCTATGAAATAACTTTGCCGATGCACGAATTCATAGCGACTGCAGAAAGAAAATCAACTAATGCGAATGAAATTCGAGATCTTAGATGTTTCTCAGAGTATGCACTCGAGAACGAGTATGGGAAACAAAAACCTTGCTCTCGCACGGTAGGGTTACAGCAACAAAATTTCGAAATTTTCAAACGGCAACACTCACTTTTTATGTATTGTCAAGTGATCGGATAAAGAAAGCGATCTCACTAACGGGACTTAATGCGACATTTACGTGATTTGCATTGGTTGTTTGAACATGGTTTCTTTGTCTACGTCTAGAACCGGCGTTTATCATGCTATACAGGTACCGTTGCACAGCACCATTCATGGTTTTTGTTTTGTTTTGAAATGAAACTTCTACAGCCAGACGTAACAGTGAAAGGGACATAAGAATGAAAGTTGGTGAGGGAGAGAAAAATTCATCCCGAAAAAGTGGTACTCTTTCTTTTTTCCCCTCAAAACCCCGTTCCATCAAATAACTAATTGTGTGAGAGCCCAAGAAGTAGGCTGACCATATTTCCTCGAGAGAAATACAGGACATTGAGATTCCAAATACGGGATATCCCCAAAAATGACGCCAAAAACCAAACAAAGTTGCCAAATATTGTTGAAATTACGGAAAAATCAAAATGGCGGGAAATGAACCGTTACTGCAAATTGAAATGAATTAAAATGAATTCCACGAAGAAAAAAGTTTACCAAGACGAATGTGGGAGATTAATATTCTCTTTTATAATTGTAATTATCATAAAATACATAATTTATGAGTTGAAAAATAATGTCAATCTTTGACTTCAATAAAGAGTAAATATTCAAGTAGGCTTCGTGTAAAATACGGGAAAAACCGGGACACTTTTGCTAAAAAGTCGGGACGGCCATAAAAACAGAAAGTACCAGGACTGTCCCGGGAAACACGGGACGTATGGTCACCCTACCAAGAAGGGTTTTATTGATGGAGGACGTCAGATATTTGGCCGTGTAAAGAAAATAAAGTTGGGGTAGTAGTGGCTATATGGATCGGGACACGGAGCAATGAATGTCTTAGAGCGCGTGCGGGGAGCAAGCTATTGTGACTTATTCGCACATGTCTATATAATCACATGTCCCGACTGAATTACGAATTCATCATCGCCGAGCCGAAATCGTTGAAACTGCAAGTATTAAATTTAGTCAGAACACACACACACTTTTATTTTATTATGTAAGGACTCAGTAAGAAAGGTTTTTCGAAATTCGACCCCTAAGGGGGGGGGGGGGAGTCATAAGAGGGTTCAAAGGTCACATAGCGAAATCACGCTTCGCTGAAATCCCCCCCCCCCTATATATATACAAAGGTATATTTCCAAATTCAACAGCTTAGGGGGTCATATGGGAAGGGGGGGTTCAAAGGTTGTATGGCGCCATCATCGCTGACTCCAAACAGCGAAAGCTATAAATATGAAATTTAGTGAGTATTGTATTTTATAATTCAGAAAATCACACACACACGCACGCACAATTTCTGAAAATTTAACTGCCAAGGGCTCCAAATGTTATATGTGAGAGGGGGGGGGGAATCATTGTAGAACAATTTTCTGATTACCAAATTCACGCGAGGGAAGCCGCGGGTTACAGTTAGTATCTAAGAACGCAAAATGGCAACCGGTTCTCGTGTAATCAATAGGGGTCATTCAAGTATTATGTTAGCGTCAATAGAGTGGGAAGGGGGTTTCGGGTTTGCTTACACGGGGGTGTTGAATGATGCTTACCTCATCAACTACCCTGTATAAAAAAAATTCCTAATGGCATCTTTACTGAGTGTGCCCCAAACGAGAAAAACCTTTCCCTGGATTGAGACAGCACCTCCTAGAGATGTACCAACCCGTGCCTCCGCACTGGTTGCCACAAACGTCATTCAGACTACCGAGCAAGTTTGCCTCATTTTGAAACACAGCATCCTATTTCGTTTCTTCTTATTTTGGCGTAGAATCTTCCTGATTGGCTCACAAATACTGCATAGTGATTGGATGCGGGGCATAGAAATCGCCAATTCTGAGCCCGATCATTTTTTTCCGCACAACGATGATACTGGCACGAGCAGGAAATTTTTTTCCCCTCTGAATATTCTCAGGGAAAACGGACTACTTACTGACGTCACAAGCAGCGTGCAGAAGCTTTCTATCTTTAGGAGGTGCTGATTGAGGGCACCTGAACTAATATTCCTCCCTATTGATAAGTCCTCTATTGCAGTGGTGAGCAAACCGTGGGTCGTCAATGAACTATTGGGGATCGCGAGAGATTCTCCAAAAAAAAAAAAAAAACTTCCAAATAAGAAATTCATTTTTATTTAAAAATGTCAAAACTAAAGGATGTAAAGGTGCAGACAGGTGAAATGCGTCAAAAATAGTCGCCCCTGGCAGTCCAGTGGTTACAGAGAGCTAGCATCTGATTCTGCAAATCTGGGTTCAAGTCCCGGTTCTTCGATGTCCACTAACAAATTTCTTGGACAGATCTTACGGATATATATAAAATCCTACTAAAGTTCCGCATTTCTACAGTTTAAAATCGGCAATTTTATAGGATCATCCTTTTCCTGACCCTCAAAGTGATGCTGATGATGCTTATGACGTCATTCAAAAAACCTCATTACTGGGAGTATTGAAAATGAGGCAAACCATTATAAAGGCATAAATATTATACATATACTGACAGCGTTAAAGAAATGACAAACCATTGTAAAGGCATATACACGTCTGAAACGCATTGCTAGGGAACCACGGTAACCAAAGTAAACGTTCGGAAAGTGATTGTTGAGGCCCGAAAACAATTGCTGCCCAAAAGTTTTTCACCCATTTCGGGCATTTGCCCAGATCTGACAAACTGTAAAAGTAGGCTATCGTTCAAGTCGGGCCCCGTTTCATATATATGCAAAATTTGACGACGATCGATCTAAAATTGGTATAGAGAACACACACACAGACAGACAGACATGGCCACTGACCCCCCAGAGAGACCATCTTGGGATGGTTTGCGCTCTTTCCCAAAGGGATGGACGGTCTCGGAGAGGAACACACACACACACAGAAAATCAATTTTATATACATAGATAAATTAATTTCAATTCATAAATACACATTTTTCCAAAATGTATTTTGAACAGATGCGAGATCTCGTTACATCGAAGAAATTCCTGCTCAGGAAAAAGTTCGACGGGATCATGAACGTGTTCTTCCCGAAACTGTGGATCCCGCTCTACAGCATGGTGAGCTTTATATCAATCATGTTTATATACGGTAATACAGTACTTTTTTTGATATGTGTGGTCCAAGTTATACATGCACACGTGCGATTCATGTTTTTACATCTGTGACCATGTTACAGGGTATCCCAAAAAATCGCTACGTCTCAGGGATGGAAGCAGCTCGCTGCAGTGTTCAAAATTGCCAGAACGGGCATGCGCGTGCGTTTTTCTGGCGACTGTTGATTAGCGCCAACACATTTCCTCTGGCGACATTTAATAATAGATATACTTCGAATTCTACCTGAAATCGACATCTGCAGTTAGTTACAGTGATTAGAGCATCGGACGCTCATTACGAAGGGTGTGGGTTCGATCAACACCTTCCTGAAGAAGAAGGAGGAGTTGCCTCTCCAACCCAATCGAGATTATTTTCCTCCCTACCATCTTCATTTCTTGATGATCTTCAATTTGAATAAAATTTAATTTTTTTTAACCGTTGCACAGGTTAAATGTGATTCATTATATTATATTTCACCACAAATCACCAGATGCATGGGGCTAGGGGGTTGTTCCCTAACAGCGATCATGGCAAGACGAGGGCCACCCCATACAATAAATTATCATTCATTGATTCACTAAAAAATGCTTTCACTTTGTTTTTCTGATTCAATCAAAATGCAGTTCAGCTGCATTAAGTTGACGACAATAATAACGGCTCGCCCCACCCCCTGCTATAATTTAATAGATTCATTATCATAAATAGATTCATTATTAAACGAAACAGAACTCGCGTTACGGCATGTCAATATTGTTATACATCATTATTATATGATCGTTATATTATTATTTAATTATATATCATTGTAATATTATCGTGCGAGAAGTCATGACAAAATAAAAGCGAAATCGTTAATGCTGTTTTGCGATAAGTTGCCAAACGTAACAGCCAGGGACAAACTTTAAGAAATTGCCTCCTCTCATATCACGCATGCGCGTTCTGACAATCTCAACCAACACCTCCTAAAGAAGTGGGGGGGGGGGTGGTGCCGGGATGGCATGAATCATCCATCGAGCTGATATTACTGGAGGGAGCATCTCTCTCTCTCTCCAGCCACCACGACGGCATAGACATCAAATGCAGGGAAATCACGTGACTCGGTGAAAACACCGTTCCTGCCCGGCAATTTCTCTATTGAAATGTACAGTTCGGTCTCTAAATATTGGGTTTTAAAGATTAAAAAAAGGATAGTGAGCTCATCTAAAGATGAAAAAAGATTAAATTATTTATTTCATTAATACTGGAATAATTTCTTTCATCAATTCTTGAATTTTCCTTCATTAATTCTTGAATTTTCCTTCATTAATTCTGGAGTTTCCTTCATTAATTCTGGAGTTTCCTTCATTAATTTTGTGATTTTCCTTCATTAATTCTGGAATTATTTCCTTTTTAATTATTATTTCTTTCATTACCGGAATAATATCTTTCATCAATTCTGGATTTTCTTTCATTTAATGCTGAAATCATTTCTTTGATTAATGCTAAAATTATTTCTTTTATTAATGCTGGAATTATTTCTTTTATTGATTTTGGAATTATCACTTTTTCACTAATGCTGAAAATATTTCTTTCATTAATTTTGGAATTACCGCTTTCATTGATTTTGGAATTATCACTTTCATGAATCTGAAATTATTTTTCATTAATGCTGGAATAATCTTTCATTTATTCTCGAATAATCTTCCATTAATTCTGAAGTTAACGCTTTCAATTATTTTGGAATTATCACTTCATTAATGCTGAAATTACCTCTTTCATTGATTTTGGAATTATCTCTTCGATTAATTCTAGAATTTTTTCTTTCTTTAACTCTGGAATTATCTCTTTAATTAATTCTATAACTTTTGTTTCATTAATTTTGGAATTATCACTTTCATCAATCTGAAATTATTTATTTATTTAAATACAAACTACAGGCAAAAGCCCAGTTACAGTTTGCACATATGAATACAAGAAAAACATGTATATACAAAATTCAAAGTTTAAAAATATACATCATCAGTATTACTGCATGTTATTAATCGGTACAATGGACAAAACATCAGAACGATATGGAGGAACATAAAAAAATATTACGGCATCTAAGATTGATTCGTGGGCAATAAAAAGTAATAAGGTTTAGAATATCAGATGCATCAATATCAGAATGAAGAATTTTTACAAAAAACCGAGTAAGGGCCCTGAGACGGCGAGTTTCAAGGGAATCAAAATTGAATGATGAGCGAAGTATTTCGTTTGGTAATTATCTTTTATTAATGCTGGAATTATCGCTTTCATTAATTTTGGAATTATCGCTTTCATTAATTTTGGAATTATCGCTTTCATTAATTTTGGAATTATCGCTTTCATTAATTTTGGAATTATCTCATCGGTGCTGAAATTCTTTCTTTCATTTGTTTTAAATTCCCGTGGATGCCATGAGAAAATAAGGGTGGATTTTGTGTGTGTTCAACCAACACCTTCTAAAGCAGATAGCTTGCTCTAGAACATAGTTTTCCATCCTTTTTTGTCCCATCGCCCCCTTCTTCAGAAATTTTTTTCTCCCACCGCCACCCAACGCAATCTAACCAGTTATGCCCGTTGCTTCTACCGCCCCCCCCCCCCTGGAACTTTTCATCGCCCACGTTGGGAATCACTGCTCTAGAAGGTGTTGGTTCAACTGAGAAAGGAGGACATCTGCGCACGCACCTTTTTAAGTGACGTCACATTATCCAAATTTTCTCAATAGATGGCGCCGCTATTCTGATAAATAAAACCGGTCCCAACAATAATTTTCCCAACTCTGAAACAAAACCGCTAAAACAACGAAACAGAAAAAAAAATTTCGACGGCTATTTTTTGGTGAATGCGTGCGGAGAAAAAAAAACACAAAAACACTCAATATCAATGAAGAAATGCATATTTATAGAAGTGGAGAAAAAATTTCCACCCCCCCCCCCCCAACCCAAGAAAAGAACAATAATTAAAGAAACCTGAAAAGGAGGACAAAAGGGCGAATTTTCCAAAACGTAAGAACGCTTGAAATGAACACCATAAAAAGAATACATGTCCTCCTAAAGGCAGGGTTACCAATCGTGTCCGAGTGGCAAGATGTTCATGGTGGCTTCCACTATGGAGGTTACCGTCAAGGTCCACGGGTTCGAATCCGGGCATCGATCATCAGAAACAAGTTCCTTATCTACCGAGCCTGGGCAACACCTACTATAGAATTTTCAAGGCCGCTACACGAGCTCGTGACGTCACTAAACTTAGGCGACTGCTTGCGCTACGCACTGTGGAATCGACTTGATATATGTACCGTACTCATTTATTATTCCGCGAGTAAAATTGGTGCTATGAAATATTTCTGCCCTAACGTCTCATAAGATGAATTTAGATTGCATATATATATATATTTTTTTATTTTAATCACCCCCCCCCCCTCATTTTTCAGTTCAGGCAGTTTTAAGAAAATAAATTTATAGCTGAAATGAAATTTTTCTCAATCAAGTTTCAAATACAAATACAACGCCACAACAGGCAAATTGCCCAACGAGGTGGCTGACTTAAGAACATCATGGATCCCCGAGTCATTTTTTGGAGGCCCTACTGCTACTACTGCTACACCACACATGCACTCCACCCACAACCCCCCCCCCCCGCGGAGCCACCAACGAATCGGTACATGCCGGAATGTGCGTGTACGTGTAGTGAAACCTGACGTGAAGTTTTTTTTGTTTCTCTGTAATGCTTGTTATGTATAGTGCTGCCATCTGCCACCAGTTTTTCTAACCATGAGTGAAGTGTTATGATTGAATGATTTATCGTTGTAGGACTGTTGCTCTCTGTGGCGAGACTTATCATATCCCACACCTACAGAGAAACAAAAATCAACAGAAAGTGTAAGTTTTTTTTAAATTAATATTTTCAAATATAATTTTACGAATTGGGAAAACATTACCTGCTTAAACATTGTCTTCTCAAACAATTTAAGCAATAATTTTAAAATTTCCTTCAAAAGTTTTTCATTACACACGAGCAAGAATTTTAATATTCAAAAACTAATAAAATGGTTCTTAATAACAGTAAAGTAGAACAAGATAACTTTCATTAAACTTTATTTACACAAAATTATATATACTTTATTAAAAAATGATATTATATTTCATAAACAGTTGTATCGCACAAACCATCAAATTCCTTTATATTTTTGTAAAAGTTTGTAATTTTCTTCTTTTACCATTAAAGATATGGAATCATTTACTTTTTTGCAGTAATTTTTCAAAAATACATTTGTAGCTCGTTTTATTACAGAAATTGCTATTAAATCTGCAGAATGACCACTGCCACATGTATCCATTGGTATCTCAACTTCATACGATCTTAAAATATGCATTGTTACATCGCAACAAATTTTGCGTTTATTTTTCACTTTGAGAAATTCTGTTTCACAAACTGTTAACAATTTCGAAACAACAACATAATTATAGTAAACAATAGCTATAATAACATCATTAGGATATTTTAAACCACCTCTGTCTAAATTTTTTATTAGAGCAAAAGCTTTATCTTGCTCGGCCAATAACTTTTCGGTCAAGAGCACTTCTTTGCAAACAAGACATTGAAGTTTTTTTAGCACAGCATGGATACAATAGCCTGCTATATATGTAATAGATGGAATGAAAATTTTCAATTCTTCCATGTCATTAAATGAAATGGAAATTTCATTTGAAAGTATTTCACTTACATTTGGTTCATCATTTTCTATTTGATCACAACTATGCCCCTCATCAATACCCACATTACAGACACCATATGTACTAGACTTCAAAGTCAGTGGTAGAAGGGACTGTAGCCTTAGATTTTTTTTCTACTTCATATACTTGTGTCAATGACACATGATATTGGGAACCAGTCAGCTGACGATAACGACCAAAACGGTCTTCCAGAGCATCAGTCTGGAATTTAGCTGGTAAAATAAAACTCATACCGAGTTCATCATTACAATAACTGACCATTTCAGTAATAGCATAGGTAGAATGCTTCAAGGCAAGTTGTGTTTCTTTGGTAAAACCACCACATTGAGAATTACTCTCCCAACCAATGTAGGAAATCATTTAAGAATTTCAAACGTGTATCTCCAGCTTTATTGGTCAGTGGCTTTTGAAATTCATTAAGTTTATGCGAGCCTAGAAATAATGTTTTCACATTCATAATTTCCCACCAAGAACAAATTATATCAATGAAATCTGCAGTATCATTTGCACTTTGTATGTCATAAGCTTCACTTGCCACTTTCAACCCAGCAGCAACATGCCGGTTTATAACCTGAAGCGCTAATTTTACGCTTTGCTTCTCTATGTTTGAAGGTAATAAAGATTTTGTAGTGAGGGTATGTGTATGCTTAACATTAGAATCTGACTCCATGTCATGCAATTTTCTAATAGCTGCAAATGAAGCATACTTAAGGGAACTTCCATTGCAGTTGCATTCACCATCTGAACAACTGAATGAGAACTTTGCATAATGCATGCAAATGCCAGGAGTTTTCTGGTTCAACCAGTTGTTACGCATGCATTTCAATATATGAACGCAATCAACAATGAAAAAAAAGGGGAAGTTCAGCATCACATGGGTGCGGATAGCAAATGCTTAGCTGTGGAGGAGATGTTAAAAGTGAGATGGATTTTTCATTAATAGCATTATTATCAGTGCTAATACACATAACGTGAAATCCAACACTTTCCAACCCTTTTATTACTTTCAATATTATCCCATTTAATATTTCAGCTGATATTTTTGAAACCGGAAGTATATGTGCAACATCTTTGTAATTAGATCTTATACTCTGCACCATAAATATGAAGGCCGAGTTTGTCACTTTATCACTACCGTGTGAAAATCCAATAATACTCCCACCTTGAAAATTCTCTAGTAGGTGTTGACCGGAGCCCCCGCTGTATATTCTAGAAACCTTGCTTTTCCAACTGCATTTCCCGCGGCGGTATCGTGTTTTGCTGCCAGATTTTAGGTAACAAGCACTAAGGAAAAATACCTCGGTTTACGTGACCATACGTCCCGCAACTCATTTCTATTGCTTCGCTCTTTTTTGTATGGGTTGAACGTTTGAGGGGAATCGGAAAAAAGAAATTTAAGGCAGAAAAATCTTTTCAAGCACTTTTAAAGACTTGAAAATGTTTTTTTTTCAAGCACTTTCAAGGATTTTCAAGGACTGTACGAACCCTGTGTTCAGAATGTGGGCAAGGTCATCCCACAGTCCTTCCCTCATGTCTCTCGTGAAGGACGGGGAAAACTTGCCCTCCACCATTTACCTGTGCGCCTCTATAAACGTCACCATTTTCTCAAAATGAGCTGCAGTCGTCCTATAGTTCCTCTTCCTTTTACTCTAAATTTTTCTATCAATGCGTACCACAAATCTAGTAATAGAACGTAAACACCAAAAATGCACGTGCAGATAGTGAATGGTGGGTTGCTGGTAAGGAAGGGAAAAAAAAGTTACGAGGAAATTACGATCTCAATTGTACGATGACTCCGGAAGTGCAACGAAGTTACAATTATTATACGTAAGTGCGAATATTCTCGAAGGCTATTTTTTTTCCACGTTCTTAAGAGCTACTGTCAAAACTGATATAACAAACTGGAATTGGCGCAAATGCGCAGTGATTCAGTGCCTTGGCGCACCATGTAGCAAGACAATCGTTTCGGCGCACTTTAGCGCAGGTCTTGCGCCCCTGGTGAAGCCAACATTCAGCTCGGGATCCCTGGTTGCCCCAGCCTAGTTACTGCCCTGGTCTCACCAAACCCACCGCCCCTTTAGGATTGGGGTCCTGGAGAGCGGCACGAAAGGGTGACATTTGGTTTAAATTTGACAGTAATCATGGTTATTGGGCAACAATTTCTAGCCGGATGGAGATCTCGGAAAAATTGTTTACATGGGGGGGGGGGGGGGTAGATAAATTAATTATTTTCCTAATTTTTGGTCAGCTTGGAGAGGGGCATGGCCAGGGCTCAACTAGATACTTTGTCACACGGGGCAAGTAGGCATGCCTTGTAATATAGAAACAGTTAAAGGGTGAATTTGGAACCCCCCCCTTCCTAGGCCCAGCTCCCGGGGCATCCGACACCCCGTACCCCTGCACTGTGTACGCCTCTGGGTCCCGTGATACGCTTAGAACGCCCCTGCCCAGCAATTTTAATGACAGTCGTATAATGATTTCCCAGATTTAACGATTTTTTTTATGAAGTTTCTGTGCATATATCGGTATCGATGTTGCCCCCGATAAAACGATTTTCCTCGAATTAAGCAATGGAAATGCCAGTTTTACACAATTCGTTAAATCGGGATTTTCAACGAAATTAACGAATAATTTTAACAAACGAATCAACTCACCTTGGATCGATGAAAATACATGCTGCTCACATTGAATTTTTTGTCCATAGCTTCCAGTCAGATAATTACGAAGAATATTTTGTGCCGAGTGAATATACACTGAAGAGCCAAAAAAACTGGTTACCTGCCTAATATAGTGTAGGGCCCCCGCAGAAGTGCCGCAACACGACGTGGCATGGATTCGACTAATGTCTGAAATAGTGCTGGAGGTAATTGACACCATGAATCCTGCAGGGCTGTCCATAAATCCGTAGGAATAAGAGGGGGTGGAGATTTCTTCTGAGCAGCACGTTGCAAGGCATCGATGTGTTCAATAATGTTCATGTCTGGGGATTTTGGTGGCCAGCGGAAGTGTCTAAAGTCAGAAGAGTGTTCCTGGAGCCACTTTGCAGCAATTCTGGACGTGTGGGGTGTCGCATTGTCCTACTGAAATTGTCCAAGTCCCTCGGAATGCACAATGAACATGAATGGGTGCAGTGTGCTTACCTTGTGATTCTCTGTCGGAACGAAGTCTTTTCTTGGAATGGCTGAAAGCCAACGCTTCCTCAACATGGCATTCTCCGGGAATGAAAATACTGATACTTTGGGACCTTTAACATAGTTTCCCCGACAATAAGGTACACAGCATTTATACGGCATGATTGTTAAATTTTTTTAGATGTTCAAACTCACAGAAACGAATAAAAAAGAACGATTTTAAGAGCTTCGTTTTCGAACATGTCTGACAATAACAACGTGGAAGATACAAGGTAGAAACCAAGCAACGTGCTTTGTTGGCGAGAAAACAGCGTGCCTATATGCGTTGAAGAAAAATAGCTTTTTATCACTTGGCGAGTTTTTCTGAATAACTAATGGCTTATCGTAGGCTGATGGCAACCATTCCATTTAATTCTTCGGCCTAACTATGCTACGTCACAACTACTTTTGGGTTACCGTGTAGAGGGCCTTGCTTTCTATTGGATGTTGGCCTGGGCGACCACCGATGGATGGAGCTTTAATTTCTCACCCAGCTCCAATGGTTCGAAATTGCCGTATGGCGATATATGACCGGAGTTGGGGGTGTGTGGTAAAGTAAAAGCAGATCTAGGGTGATGTGGTGCGTCAGAAGGGGCGAAAGACTGTTCAAGTCCGTAAGATCATCAAGGAACTAATATCCCCCCAAATTTACGGGAACAGACAAATTTTTCTCGTATTAACCGGCTCTTGGAAAGGGCAACCACGCCCTTGGTATGACGCTGTGAAAATGCTGAACCCGTACCAGGAGAAACACCAGCAAACGCGTATCCAGAGCGATATGACGGAAGGGGGCTATTTATACAGTGGGACCGTTAGATCGTCCCATATTTCACAGAACAGACCGATTTTTCTACTCTTGGGAAGGGTGATCGTCTTAATCTGGATTCGCACTTGAACACCATCGTAGTCAATTATATAATCAGTTTCCCGAAAATTCTCATAATTCGGTGCATGCTGTAATTACGATCTTTTTCTGTGTTTTTGTTCCCACCTAAAATTTGCTGTCTGGGGCAATCGTCCCTCCCCCCTTCTACTTCTGGCCCTGCCAGATGATACATGTTATTTATGAGCAAGTCCTATCTCTGGTTTGAAGCTTTATATCAGTGATTCCCAACCTGGACGATGGGCAGTAGATCCTATGGGTTAGATTGCGTTGAGGGGGAGATGGGAGAAAAAAATTTCTAAAGAAGGGGGGCGACAAAAAAAAGGTTGTGAAACTATGCTTTATGTGAAGCGGGAATGAGAGCTCCCGAGACTTATGAAGTTCTAATTTTCTTTCATCTTAGGTGACATTCAGCAAAATTCCATATTCCGTTTGCCTGGCCCAGAAACGAAAGCAAGACAAAGTGAGTATACATTACTGATTGTCAGAAACACAGTGGTACTTAGACTTGAGCTGAGCATAACGTTATTATCACGTGACAAATACGTGAATACCGTGAACTGGAATTTGTAACCCCCTTTTTCTTCATACCCTTTTGTTCACAACACTGTACAAATTAGGGGTGACTTTCCTAAATGGGAGGTGGTTTGCTTGTACATTTCATGCTCATATTAGTTGAATACTCAAACGTAAAAAAACTGACACATAATTTATTCAATATATTTCCCTTTAAAATTTGGATGAGTAGATCATTGAAATTGAAGCATAGACTCCAGAAAATGTGGTGGCTTCCAGTAATTTTTGTGATGGGATTGGCCATCCTTAATAATTCATGAAAAAACATTGTAAGGCACCTTTTCATTCAATTCGGTTTCGTGTCAAGGTCACATGTAGGGCTCCGATTCAAAAAAATTAGGAAACAGTCGGACTAAATAGTAGGACGTGGGTGTACCCCGCAGATGGCATAATCATAGTATAATAATACCTCAAAAAATTAAAAAAAAAAAATCTAGCACACTATTTCACACAGTTTACTATTCAGTGTGTTATAAGGTTAACTCGAGCCAAAGCATCCTCAAATGAAAAATTTATAAGCCAAATGGCCCACACATATACATCCCCAAAATAATCTTTAAAACAATCAAACTTCTGCTTTGGCAGAATCATTAATTGCAATCTACTTCATTTGTATTATTTGGCAATATAGATCGATGATTACAAGATATACGGAAGACTGGATGTTGTGAAGATATTTATTATTTGAGATGTTAATTTTTTTTTTTTTTTTTAAGGAAGGAAAAAACTCATCTCTGCCTCTACCGGGAGTCGAACCCGGGTCCCTCGATTGCCGGACGAGTGCTCTCGTCCACAGAGCACTCGTCCGGCAATCGAGGGACCCGGGTTCGACTCCCGGTAGAGGCAGAGATGAGTTTTTTCCTTCCTTAAAAAAAAAAAAAAAAATTAACATCTCAAATAATAAATATCTTCACAACATCCAGTCTTCCGTATATCTTGTATTGACAAGTGGAGAGCGACATTCATTTCATAGATCGATGATTCCCTGCTCAATTAAAATCAATCACACAAATTTCGTTGATAGGATTTGATAAAAAAAAAAAAGACAAAAACTAGGAAGGACACTACCAAAAAGTAGGACAAGTGGGAGCCCTGCATCTACAAACCTAGCTCTACCCCTTTCCTCATGTCTGCATCTGAAGGTCAAGTTACCACTGTAGCTAGTTGTAATATTTCCGCGTCCCCACAGGGTCCCGTCGCGCGGTCTCCCGGGTCCTTCGCCGGGGACTTGAAGATGGGCAAAAACTCACAGGAACAAACTACAGCAGCCTTCCGAACGTACGTCTTTCCACCTCAAATTTTACTATCCGAGTCCCTAGAATCTGATTATTCTATTCTAACAATCGCATGCCACGCGAACCTACCTTGCATGCATTCCCCAAGCCTTTTCAAATGTCTATACTTCGTAACATTGTTAGAAGTTCCTTAAGAAATATTAACGAGGTGATGTGTGCCTGGTTTCTTGTATATAGTTGAAATTTCGCTCTTCAAATTAGCATCATTCATCAGGGGTCTTCAACGTATAGCCCACCAAAGTTTTTGTGGCCTGCAGTGTGCTAGCGGTTGAAGACCCCCCCCCCCCTGGCACACATGATTCAAACATGTGAGAGCAATTTTTGGTTAAAATTGAAGTTATCATCCCAGAACTGTAAATTGTGTAAATGTAATTTTGTTGTAGATTTTGAAGTGGATCCTTTGGTCATTCGGAACAGCTGGAATAGCGACCATGATTGCTGCAACAAGACATATCGCTGCTTCTCTGGTACAATGATGCATTTACTCGTTCAAATTTGTTTCGTCGCTTTATACAGAAGAAAAATAAATGTATTTTATTTTAGAAATTTATTTTAAATCATTTTATTTTAGAAGATTTGTTACAAATTTCTTGCTGCTCATTTTTTTTTACCCTCCTCTTCTCTAAAAATTAGTGACTGTTGAAAAGAATTTCCAGACTTACTGTGCAATGAGTGGTTGCTGTTTGTATTTATTTACAAGATTACAACGGGAGGGGGAATTTTCACACCATTAAATGATCTAGCAACCTGTTTCGTTAATGTCTGTAACCAGATATATGCAACAGAACTTTACAGTTTGACAACTGTAAAACAATGACTTGATTCAAGCACGTTAACCATGCAAAACAGGAAATACCGGTGCGATTTCATTTTTTACTTTATGTGAATTCATGTCAAACAGCCACCACTGACTCCCTATCACAGCTACTATTGTTGATATTGACAGGACAGGAAAAATGTTACAAAAAAAGTTTGGCAAGAACTGCCAATTACCATTATAGCTTCAATGCATTTTACATGTAATGCAACAGAAATCAAACAATTTTTAAATTTGAAACTTGAATTACCTTTTGAAGAAAGTATACCCAAGAAACACTGTTATAACATCCCCCCCCCCCCGATGCCACACCAACCCCGCTATAGCCCCAGAAATATTCAGTTCATTTTGTTTGTCTCAATTTCTAGAGATTACACGTGTTAAACTGCGGTTTGATATAACACCAAAATTCTGCAAAATAAATGGTGTAATTAAATCTGAGTTTGACTGTATTTCGCTAATAAATACAGCAATAAATTGTTCTGCAGTGAGGGTTAGAAATCGGGGCAATTCTTTTCAATGACTTTAGAGAGTCTGCCATGATCTAATTCATCGAAAACTTAAAAAAAAAAAAAACCCACAGAAATAATTGAAAACAAACTTGAGAAAAATGTATACTACTTTACTTCAGGAATCACAAGCTCTGGATGTGCGAGCAGTTATAAAGAATCTACATCTCTAAATCACATAATCAACCGAAGATGATATCGAATAGAAAATTTGACATATATAAGAATGTAATAGTGCCGCACAAAGAAAACAAATATTAAGAGTTTAATGCAAGTGCCGTTAGCTATCTTTCACAATAAAATAAAAGCTTTAAGTTACAAATGTGTGTACACAACTGCTTCAATTTTATACCATAGAAAAGAAAATATTTACAAAAACAATTTGTACGGCAGCCAGGCAATGCAATCTCCCCCTGAGAATTGTGAATGACTGGCATGGCAGCTAGTGATCACCCACCTTTGCCAAAGATGTCTACTGCAGTAATGGACCAAAAATCTGCCTCCAGGGCATAGGCAGATACGGGAGGGGGGGGGCAACTGCCCTTCCCCATTTTTCCAAAATTTTTGTATTACTAGCATAGGCAAGTGGGATGGGTTGAAGTGGAAAATCCCACCCTCATTCGAAGAGCCTGTATCCGCTTATGATCCAGGGTGACTCAACCATGGCAGTTATAGTCCCGAAAGATCTAATACAGTCTAGCTCACTTATAATGAATACAGACATTACAAATTTTACCATATAGCAAAGTTTTTCTTTTTCCAGTGAATTTAGTATTGCTTTGCTTACGAATGTTTATCAAGCCTGTACAGATACAAAATGAAGTTCGCGTATAATAAATATTTTTGCTGCTTCTTCCAACTTCGTTATAAGTGGGTCAGACTGTAGTTTCATCTTTGAAAAAATTCATTCAGTACAATATATTTCTTAAAAAATACTTCCCCCCCCCCACTCGAAACATTGGAAGTTAATGTCTGAGGCAGAGCTTAGAGAAAAGCATGTACTTATTCCAAAAAATACTGCCACCTTAATCACAGAATAATAGAAAGAATTTCGATTTTTTAACTAGAGAAATAGAAGATCGAAATGATGCCAAAATTTAATTTAAAAACACAATGCAGTGTTCTTCAATTTTACTCCTCTACATTTCATTGAGGAGTAAAAATACTCCTTCAAATTTTAGGCAGTTTTTCTTTTAATCAAGTTATTTCTCACTGATAAAAAAAAAAATACCCATTAAAATTTTGGAGTGAAAAATTACTCTCGAAAAAATTATTTTTTTGGATAACACTGCACGCAAGTAAGTAAAATAATATAGAAAATTATACAGTATAATAATATAAAAAAAAGAGAAAAATTTCTTCATAATAAGATACAAATGCCACACAAGCTTTTCAAAAAAATCATACGACATACACAAGATATAACAAATATAAATGCGATGAAAACAATAGTAAATTTGATAAAAAGAATAAAACCAGGTTTGTTTGTTCGTTATGGGTCATGTCAAAATATATATATAAAAAAATCATGATTTTTACAGTAATTCCGAAGATAATCAAAAAAGCAGTTTGATAAAGACATTTCTTGGCGTTTAAGCCTCTCCACGCAAACAAGAGAAAACTTCACAGCAAATCATCAAATTAGTAATTCAGCAGCGTACTAAGCTCGCTGTCTATTAGTGATGAGACATAGGTTTTCCACTAGCATTCCAAAAGAGCTTTTTTCAGAGGTTCTGCCTTATCGAAAGTTGTCAATTTTGGTCATTCTGCCAATTTATGTCAGAGATATCGCATTGGGTTCCATGGAGCAGTCTCAGGCTTCTGGTTTTAAGTTATGTCATGTGGAATTGCTTTTCGTCCAATGAAAACATCATGCAGATGTTAGATATATTTAGTCATGGCCCCCGGGATCTAGAAGTTTCGCTTTTGACATTTTGCCCCTGCTACGTTTCACCCCTGACATTTCGCCTGCCCTGACAGTAAGAGTTACAGAGTAAGTGATTGGGTTAGTGACTGTATGAGTGGTTCAGTCACCATATGAGTGACCAAGTTAGTGACCATACAAGCAAGTGTAACTCTATGAATGGGTCACTCATACTGTCACTCGTAGTGACCATAGGAGTGATGATATTAGTAATCAAGTGAATGGGTGAGTGATCAGATAAGTGTGTGACTGTATGAAAGACCGAGTGTGGTCACTCATACAATCACTAACTTGGTCAATAATAATGAGGCACTTGGTCACTCATATGGTCATCAAGTGGCACACTGTATTAATGATAAAGTTAGTGATCATATGAGTGAACTTGGCCACTCATACTGTTGCTCACTCATGAGGCCACCGCCACCCACTAACTTGTCTCTCCACTCATACAATTACTCACCCTTCACTCAGTCACTCACTTAATTACTCCTATGGTCACTCATTTGGTCATTAACTTGATCACTTGCTTAGTCAGTCATTTCTTGGTCACTCACTCACTTCGTCACTCACACGGCCAGGACAGGCGAAATTGCCTGGAACGAGAAACGTCAACGAAAAATATCAGAAACAAAATTTCTATAAGCCATGCCCCCCACAAGGATGGTGCTGACAGGGCCCCAATGCAGGACCATTCTTATTTTCTTACGTGAGAGTGCATGTTATTCACACTATAAATTCACTATAGAGGGGCCTGGGAAAGATCACCAAAGATCCCAGGCTAGAGGATTTGGTAGCTTATATTAATTATGTAAAAGTTCAAACTTAATTTTTCTCTTCTGGTTTTGTTTGTAGTGCCATTTACGAGAATGATTCATTAAGTACTATGGAATATCACCTAAGAATGCAAATATTTGCATGTGGAAAGTTACTTTTGCTCATTTGTTGAGATTTTTTATACTCGTTTATTTCTATGTGAGCAAAAACAGAGAAAGCTACTAACAATTCTGTTTCAATGTGGGAAAATTCTGGATCGAGAACATATTAGTTGATAGGGTAGCCCAAGAGGCTGGCTGCCATAGGATACATTAAACCAAGGCTTAACAAATGCCAGGTTGCCATAGTGACTAAAAAATTGACACATCGATTTTTCTTTGTGTAAATACTTGGAATCTGAGGACAGCACAGAAAAATTTCTGGAATTTATGTCACGACAGCCAACTCTGGAGAGCGAGAAGAAGTCTTTCGCACGAATCCAAATCCCGTACAAAATAAACATAAAAGGGATTTTTGTAAAAACTATCTAAGAGATTTTTCATCAATAAAAGTGAAATTGTAGAGATTTTTCCCCTTTGCGAAAACTTCACATTGTGCAAACCATCACAGATTAACACCAAGTCGTCAAACAATAGGTCAAATTACATATTATTAAGTACTCTCGAAATCGAATTAAATCACGCTAATAAAATCATCATTGAGCCCGAAACGGGAAAAATGAATATATCCTCTAAACAATTTCAGATGTTGAAACTGATGCTGGCAGCTTGGTGAATTTTGTCTCCCCACAAAAACGAAATATTATTTCATGACTTGATGCAATGGCTACAATTTGCATTATGCTTATGATGTCATTTTGGGGATTAAAAAATTACAGTCTTTTTCCCAGGTAAATTCTTTGGGAATAATTTTTTTCTTCAAAAGTAACGATTTTTTTTACAATCGCTGTCAAAATTCTGGAGATTTAAGAATTTTTTGCGGTTTGGGAGATTCAGGAGTAGAAATTCAGGATTCTGACAGCCATGTTATGTCATCGAATGTGAATTTGTTGCATCACACACAATGCTCATCTGCATGATGTTTCATCACAAAAAAGGTTACATAAGGAGAGCTATCTACCGCCATTACTTTAGCCCAGATTTGTTGCCATATGACTTTCGTTTGTTCAAACCTCCAAAAAAAAAAAAAAGGAAAGACAGGGGGGGGGGAGGGTGACCATGTGTGTATCAACATGGTGAATAAGTCCTAAAAAGTAGGAGGAAAGTGTTTTTTTCTCGGAAGATGATAATAATTTAGCTCCTAAAAATATTGACTGGCGTATACGCTTTTTTCCAAGTTTGTGATGTCCTGCATTAAACTGATTTTCCAATTGAGAATAGCGAATTTTGAAATAAAATTCGATGGCATTTTTGTCTTTGCTCGCATAAAAAAGACAATAGGGTAAGAGAAAATAATCAAAACCAACAGTAACTTTTCACAGCATGTGAACAATGCAATGCAAATATTCTGTGACTTCAATGATATTTGATAGCATCTAATGCCATTGATGCATTATAAATCATTATAGATGGCATAACAAACAAAATCACAGGAAATTGAGTCCACGATTTCTATTTCTTTTACAAGTTATGCACAACAATTTTCTATACAAATGACGTAAACAAATGAAATGCAAATGTTTTGTGTAAAAAAATAAAGCATAAGTATATTCATACAATAAACAGACAGGAAAAATGTCCCAAGAATGGAAGAATGTATGCTTTGAATGTAGTGGCGATTAAATGGGAACTTGGTGAAATGGATTTACAAAGAATGGAAAGGTATACCAGGTGGCGTCACAGAATTGAACAAAGAAATAATTAATGAAGCACTCGTGTTAGTTAAAAGTTTTTTTGGACACAAAACAAAGCTCCTCGCAGTAAAGGAGGATACCACCTGTAAAGCAGGACTTTTGTTCTCTGAATAACCCACATAAAGCCGATCAGGACCAAATCCACAGCATGCTTTTGCTGTGTGCGATTTAGTTGCATAACAATTCCGGCTTGCATATTGCATGGAAAGGAAGGTTTTCCACCACCTTTACTATAGCAGCGATTTGTTGTCACATTTCACCTTTGAAAGAAACAACAAAGACACAAAAGGTGAGCATCACAAGACAGCGACAACATAATCGCACCTCACAGGAGCATGCTGGATTGCATATTCTTGATGGCTTTTGTCTAGTGTGACATTATAGTAGACCAATAAAAGTAACAGGATACAAGCCTGAATGTCCATACCTCTCTTGAAGCACAAAGATATCCTTATACAGTAGATAGTTGTTATAACGACCATGCAATATAGCAATTGTTCTGTTAAAATGCACACATACAATTAGTACAATACCCATATGAGACTTTCTCTTTTGATATAATCAGTTTTTGATGAAACAATGAGGGGTTATTATTATAACAAGACCAAAAGGTGCAGCAACATCAAGCCCTTTGCTCTGAGATACATTGCATCAATGCAAACTAAAAAATTGTAATAATTAAAAAAAAGTAGTTGCGCTTCAGCTATAAAAATCTAAATTCAAAAACCAGTCAAAATACTTTTCCAATCAAAGATTATTTTCTCATTTGGTAATGACATGTTAAAGAAAACACAAACTGCCCTGTGGCTTCCTCCCACATTACTGTTAAATTCTCGCTCATTATACCACCAGATACACCTTTTCATTCTTCCAAACAAGTCCAATCAAACAGTTTCATTTGAACCATTCCCCCTCCCTATAACTGCATAATATAATAAAATGGATAATATATAACCACATTTTCAATCGACAACAAGTTCGAAACTGTCCACTTCCTGAAAATGGTCGTTCATCGTCGACACCCATTCTTCATACTTGTTCTAGGAACGTACACAATATATGAATCAGAATTTTTAATTAACAATATTTTACAACGATTTAAATGCATGTACATATCACATATTTTCATTAAAGATCAAACAATAAAATTTTAAGATTTCTCACCTAAAAAATTGTTTAGAATGGAACTGTGTAATGTGAATTATTACTATATAATGTATGGTAGATTCCATAGATTCCCTTAACCCTTATAAAAGTGTTCTAGCCGAAGAACTGTGAATGTGGTCAGTTCCTTATGAAAGTGTTCCGACTGAAGAACTATGGATGTGGTCAGTTCCTTATGAAAGTGTTCCAGCAAAGTAACTGTGAATGTGGTTAGTTCCTTACGAAAGTGTTCCAGCCGAGGAACTGCGGATGTGGTCAGTGGAAAGAAACTGATTATGAACTTTTTTTCTACCTTACACATGCCTTCATTGCATATGACGCTGAAAAGAAACTCCTATAATTTATTTTTAGTGCAAAAGTAAGAATGACTTAGGGAGTTTCACTATGATGTGGTATATTTGCTTGCGTTTATGATGCAATGGCTTTCCAATTGAAGCTGTATCTAAACTTGCAAAACAATGTTTCGGATATCAAGTCCTGCCAGCTCTGCTTTGATTAACAAAAAGAATGTTTTTCAAACTTTGAGTTTGTTCAATCGGAACTAAAAAATCATTTAAGTGTAGAAAAATTTGCAAAATTAGTTGTGTTACTGAACACTATGTGATAAAAATGACCTATACAACTAATTAATTATACAGGGTGGTTATAAATAAACTGACACTACTCAGACATACGTAGTGCCTATTCTGATGGAGGTATTCTGACGAAAATTGGTACTATTTCGGATGTATGGACTATGGGGGGGGGGGGAATTCAATAAAAAAATAGTTGCATTTTCGACCGCCGGGTGAAAAAGTAGAGTTCATCACAGTACAGGGTTGGTAAAAAACCAAAAAACCATGTTTTTTTGGTTTAAACCGGTTTTTTGTTTTAAATAGTATTAACATTAAAAACAATAAAATTTCTGAACAATCATTCAAACTCCCAATAATTAACTAAAATAAAATGTTTATTAATGTAATTAACACTATTCCCATGCTAATTAATCAATAAATATTTATTACATTTTAACAAAAACCAACTTTTGCAGTTTAATTATTTTTTGCTTAACTCAATGGATTACTGTGTGTTTGAAAATTCTTTTAATGTTATTATCAATCATATAATATATAAAGGTTTTTCTCCAGTTACTTTCAGTATACTTAATTACGAAGCTATTTTGCAAGTAATAAAAATTAGGTGAATATAATGTATTTAATGAAGCATAAATAATGCAGATTAATTAGCAATGGTTTATGATATACGGGGTGATTATAACTAAGGTTCTGATTTCAAAACACTGTAAAAAAAGAACGATTGTCAGAATGACTTGAAAATTGACATGAATATTCCTGAAAAAATTCAATTTTATTTGATAAAGGGGAAAAAATACTTAAAAATGTAAAATTAATGACATCATCCAACATGCAGGAACTTTGCCCGCAAAATGCAAACGATAGACAGTCATGGCAGAATAAAAACTATAATAAAAATTAGGTGAATATAATGTATTTATTGAAGCATAAATAATGCAGATTAATTAGCGATGATTTACTATATACAGGGTGATTATAACTAAGGTTTGGATTTTAAAACACTGTAAAAAAAGAACGATTGTCAGAATGACTTGAAAATTAACATGAATGTTCCTGAAAAAATGGAATTTTATTTGGTAAAGGGAAAAAAGATAATTAATGACATCATCCACCACTTGGGAAATTTGCTTGCAGAATGGAAACGATAGCCAGTCATGGCGAAATGATAACTTAATTATAGCATTTCACGATTTCATAATTCATGGAAACATCACAAAAAATGAAGTAATTGAACAAATAATTACAACTTACTTAAGAAATGTTAAATATGTTGTCCACCGCGTGTTCTGGCTATGAGGTTGAAAGCACAAAAATTCTTGTTCAACAACGAAATCGGAATATGCCATGGTCATAATGTGGATGTTCTTGCAATTCAGCTTTATTAAACCACTTAATCTGACCACTGTTTATGAGGTACATTTTGAGGTACCCCCACAGCCAGAAGTTGCAAGGGTTAAGGTGCATCCTGTCAAAATGGGTCTTCAGCAGCTGCTTTGCTGGTATTGCAATGTGCATCTTGATAGAAGTTCTATCCACACACTGATGCTGTGGAAGTGCCGAAATGATGTGGTTACACAAAATAGATTATACTGCTGGCCAAGTACAGCATCATTTACTTGCACATTTTGCACTTTTTTCTTTTGCGAAAGAAACTTCCATTGCTTCAGGAGTATCCATGCAAATTTTCAAGTCATTCTGATTAGTACTTATTGTATAGTTTTGGAATCAAAACTTAAATTATAATCACCCTGTATATAGCTGATTATTTTTCAAAAATCTGTTACTATTATACAGCAGAACCTTGATTAACTGGGCTTAACAGTGTGTGTGTGAAAGTATAAAAAAAACAACTATTGAATATTATGACTGGGAGATATACAGTAGGAGATGTGCTACTTCTTATGGGAAAGAAAATGAAAATGTATGTGAGTTAATGTAACAACTAGTACACTAGTCTTTGTCCTTTAAAGACAGCTGGTGTCTTTATTGGATTATAGGACCACCTGCCCCTAGCATGATGGTGTCACTACTGTAGCTGCTTCTTTGTGAAGGGAAAAAAAAACCCTGTGAGATAATACACCATTACATTTAGATGTGTGATGCAATCCTTATTCATGAATTTGCTAAAGACAGAGCATCAGAATGTAGCCAAAGGTTAGAAAATGTTGTAAGAATGAGAAATTATGTCTTTTATATATAACTTTAAATGACTAAGATACTTCATATGAAAAAAAATATATATTCTGGCCACTTTTATGAGACTTTTTGAAAAAACCACTCATAAAATCTTATGTCATTTAAAGATATACCATCAGAATGTACTCCAAGGATATAAAATGTGGTAAAAATGAAACATTTTGGCTAATAATGAACCAATATGATATTTTTCAAGGAAAAAAATGATATTTAGGCAACTTTTATTTGATTTTTTGAAAAAAACCGAAGTGGTTTTTTTAAAAAAAAACCACTTGGTTAAAACCAAGGTTTAAACCAACGTGGTTTAAACCAAACAACCCTGTCACAGTAATATATATATTTTTTCCCATGACCCAAATAACATACATACCAAGTTTCAATGAAATATGTCCACCACAATGGGCACTACATGGGTCGTTGTAGTGCCCGTGTAATTAAGCTAATAGTACCAGATTAATTATTCCTTTAAGCGGCACAGAAGAAACCACTAAACCCCCTATAAAATGCCATATCTTTTCTAATCAAGTGTCCTTTCTCCCAATTTTCAACAGGTGCAAAGTAAGGGGTAGAGGGAAAATTGTTTCATTGAGAAATCAATCTTATAAAATTTCTGGGCTTATCGATGCTCAAGTAACAGGTCTTTGAGGAGGCGAGATATCAGTGTTTAAAAATAAAACTGTAATATGCAAAAAAATAAGTTTCTCATCACCTATCATATTTAAACCATTGTTCAAAAAGATTCACTGGAGTTTTTGACGGTTTAAACTAATTTTTAATGCTTGTCACATCAGAAACCAGTTTTTGATGCAAAAAAACATGACTATGGTAGGAACCTTGTTAGATTAAGTAGGTTCTCGAATAAGAAGTTTCCAGTGCATTTTTATTCTGCAAAATGAAAAACATTTACAATGGTGAAAGAAAAAAAAAAATCCACAGATAACAAGCTAAAACGCCATGATTATGGTGCCAAGTCACCATGGCAACTAAAAAAACTGAATTGGCACCAAATATTTAAAACTTAATTTAAGTTGAAGGACAGCACAAAATCATCGGAAATTATACCAGCTTGTTCGATAGCATGTAAAGAGGTCAATGAGTCCTCGGACATGTAAAATAATACACTCTTTTGGACAATTTCGTCAGGGAAAAAACTGCTTGGTGCCTATGAAATTTTGCTGGTGTGTAATTTTTTTTTTTTTTCCTGATTTATCAAACACTGGTCATAATGTACAAGAAATGGGTAAAAATCAAGAATAAACGTCCCAGAGGCATTTAATTTGATACCTACACACGTTGCAAATATCAAAGGAGAAAACGACATACTAAGGTATAGATAAGGAATAGATGATTCCACAGGCGCTTCCTTTCTACCAAAAGGCAGGTTCACTGATCAGTTGAAAATGCACAACTTTGACTTTAAGCTTACTGGATAATTTTTGTCACAACACTGTAATTTTCCACACCCAAGAACTAATAGATCGGGATAAACAGTTCACAGAAAATTATGAACAACTTATTTTTCGGTGTCTCTCTCACAAACGGTGATTTCATGAACTTCCTATGATAGTTATGTGCCTTACAGTTATCTTACTGCTGTTTCTATTCACATCCTCAGGTTAGAAAAAATTCTGCGAATGGCAGAGCATTTGATGAACTCGCAACATCCCTGAAAATCCTTTGGTGCAATAGATGAGTGTCATATCGACCTCAGCTATCATACCCTTATAAAAATTGATAACCAAAAAGGACTTGATTGCCCTGGCCAATGAGGAAGGAAGAGAATGAAACAGGGATGTATGAGCGATCATGCTTGTTACAGAAATAACAGACGAAAATTTATTATTTATTATAATAAATAATAAATTTGGACGGCCCCATGGCTGCTGTGGTGGTCGAGCGGTTATAGTGACGGACTCGCGATGCGAGGATCCGGGTTCGAACCCCACAGTGGTGGTCGGCTGAAGTTGGTTTTCTGTGGTTCCCAACTTCGAGGTGCAAATGTGAGCCGATCTCCCCGTTAAAAAGTCTCGCCACCGAGAGCAACAGTCCTACAACGATAAATCATTCAATCATAACACTTCACTCATAGTTAGAAAAACTGGTGGCAGATGGCAGCACTACACATAACAAGCATTACAGAGAAACAAAAAACTTCACGTCAGGTTTCACTAAACGTACATGCACATTCCCGCATGTACAGATTCGTTGGGGGTTCCGCTGGGGTGTGTGTGTGGGCTGGGTGCATGTGTGGTGTAGCAGTAGTAGGTAGGGCTCGGGGATCCATGATGTTCTTAAGTCAGCCATCTCGTTGGGCAATCTGCCTGTTGTGGCGTTGTATTTGTATAAAATTCAGCAATTTATTATTCAACCTTGTAAATATGATTTTCAGTGCAAAATCTTATAACAGATCATCAACTGTTTAAGATTGATAACACAGTCTTAGTTATAACATAGAATAACTATACTCACATTCAAAGGCTTTTTTCTCCTGATAGTCGCTTTCTTGCCTTGCTTATTTGTAGGCGGCTTCAAGAAGCTCAAACTCTTAATGTTTGAGTAATCTCGCCTCGGCCTTTTCACCTGTTCTTGAACATCGACGATGTGGAGTTCGGGATATTCTATGTCCGCGAACAGGGAGTAGCAAGCATCATTTGGGACGTCTTTTATCGGAGACATGGCAAAAACCAAGTCCTGTACAGATGAATTTCTTCTGCTATAGCACGAGGAAGAATCAGAGGCCAAGGTGGATTCTCTCTTGTCTGGCGTGGAAGTGAGATAGTCCATTGTCATCATGGCAGACATCCTCTTCTGCAGATCAGTAATGTTTAAATTCATGCTACCCTGGTCGGCATTTTGTGCAGGGTTTTCTTCATTGTTCACTTCCACGTCCATCTGCGATTCTTCCTGTACAATAAAAATTAGATATCTTAATTAAATCAAAAAATCATTTTATATTTTCTTATTTATTTTCAGGCTACAATTCAGTAAAAGAGGTTGTTGCTAAACGAGCAATTTCCAACCCCACGGCTATTGTTTGTGTGTACAAACGTGATGGACAAAACCATTATATTTGATGCCGAATACCTATTATTGTAAATACAATGTCAACCAATCTTTTTTTGTGTTGATTACTGCTATTAGACACAATTTTTAAAGGCACATTTCAGACAAGAAACTAGGCTTTTTTTTTTGCTGGAATAACGTAGACTTCTGTTAAAAACTATGAAGTGCTTTCCTCTTCAGATTAGAGAATATTCATCCAAGGAAAAATTAATGAGCCAAGGATGCATATTTAAGAGGCAAATATGAACACAAAATGGCTAAGACACTGATGACAATAAGAATCGGAAATGATGCTACAAAAGACGAGGATAACTACATCGCACAGCTGCTAACTTTGAAGAATGAGAATCAGGAAGGTTTTCGCACGGATCTGAATTCCATACAAAAATAAATATAGGCCTAAAAGAGATTTTCAAAAAAAAAGAAAAAAAGATAGGGATTCTTCATTAATAAAAAAGTAAAATTCTAGGGATTTTTTCCTTAGGCATTTCCCCCAACATGACATTATGCAAGTCTTTAAGGGTTCCCCCCCCCCCTGCAAAAAAGTGACTGTGTACACACCATCGCTGATTACAACCATGTCTCCAATCGTCACCAACCAGCGAGTTAAATTATGTGTAGGGCTCAAGGCCTCAAAACTAGTGAGAATAGTGACCAAAATATTTTTTAAAAGTGACCAAATGGACAATGAAATTTTGATTATCAGCAATTGAATGACCCGTTTTTACTAAACTTTGCATTTCAATGGAACTCTTCCAAATTGTTTTTTTACATAATAGTGTGAAATAATTAAATCAAACCCATTCTGCTAACCCGAAAAGTTTTAAATAACTTGGTAAATTTACTAACAACTATGTGAGAGAGTAAATACAATTGAAACGTAATTACATTACATCATTCATAAGTGTAACAGTTGCAATGCCTTTCCCCCATGTTGTTTCCACAACCTATCTCAAAATCATTTAAAGCAGGAAAATTTTCAAAACGAAAAAAAGTTTTCATGTTCAAAGAACAAGAAAAAAAAAAACAAAAAAACAGCAACAACGAAATAAAACTGAAGAGCCAAAAAAACTAGTGCAGGAATACGTATAGTATGAAAATAAAGAGATATGGAACCAATCAGAGTATGGCGCTGCGGTCTGCAACGCCTGTATAACACAAAAGGGTGTGGCATAGTTATTAGATCGGTTACTGCCACTACAATGGCAGGTTATCGAGATTTAACTGTGTTTGAACGTGGTGTTATAGTCGGCACACGAGAGATGGGACATAGCATCTCCGAGGTAGCGATGAAATTTGGATTTTCACGTACGACCATTTCACGAGTGTACCGTGAATATCGGGAATCCGGTAAAAAAATTAATATACGACATCGCTGCGGCCGGAAAAAGATCATGCAAGAATGGGACCAATGACGACTGACGAGAATCATTAAACGTGACAAACCCTTCCGCAAATTACTGCAGATTTCAATGCTGGGCCATCAACAAGTGTCAGCGTGAGAACCATTCAACGAAACATCATCGATATGGGCTTTCGGAGCCGAAGGCCCACTCGTGTGCCCTTGATCACTGCATGACACAAAGCTTTACGCCTCGCCTGGGCCCAACATTGAACTGTTGAGGACTGGAAACACGTTGCCTGATCTGACGAGTCTCGGTTCCAATTGCTTCGAGCTGATGGACGTGTATGGGTATGGAGACAACCTCATGAATCCATGGACCCTACATGTCAACAGGGAACTGTTCAAGCTGGTGGAGGCACTGTTGATGGTATGGGGCATGTGCAGTTGGCGTGATATGGGACCCCTGATACGTCTAGATACGACTCTGACAGGTACGTAAGCATCCTGTCTGATCACTTGCACCCATTCATGTCCATTGTGCATTCCGACAGACTTGGACAATTTCAGCAGGACAATGCGACACCCCACACGTCCAGAATTGCTATAAAGTGGCTCCAGGAACTCTCTTCTGACTTTAGACACTTCCGCTGGCCACCTAAATCCCCAGACATGAACATTATTGAACATATCTGGGATGCCTTGCAACGTGCTGTTCAGAAGAGATCTCCACCCCCTCTTCCTCCAACAGATTATTATGGACAGCCCTGCAGGATTCATGGTGTCAATTACCTCCAGCACTACTTCTGACATTAGTCGAGTCCATGCCACATTGTGTTGCGGCACTTCTGTGGGCTTGTGGGGGCCCTACACAATATTAGGCAGGTTACCAGTTTTTTTGGTTCTTCAGTGTATCAGCACAACAGGTATATTCAACCCGTATTAGCCATCTCCTGTTGAACATCAAGAATATTTTCTTAAGTGCTGCACAAATGACAACACACACACAATCCCATTATTTTTTTTATTGACTCATATACAAAGTACATAGAAAAATCCTTTCTGCAGACACGCACGCGCACACACAAGAAAAAAAACATAAATTTACCCCCCCCCCCCCCACAATTTTTTAACAGAAAACCATTCCACACCTTTCCCGGTTAATTTTCCATGAGCATAGAGCCTATATTCACTGTTTGATCACATCTTCAATTCTGTATCCCAAATAGGTTGCACATTCACAATTCTGTATCAAAACATGGCAACTTTTTGCCCATGCCAAGGAATTGCCATTTTGCAGGGGTCAATTCAAGATGGCTGACAAAGGGCACATACAATTACACAAAAACATGTAATTTATTGTATGAATCAACCTAATATGCGGCAATGTGCAAAAAAGTATGGCAGGAAATACGGGAAATTGTTAAAATCAACCCTTTTGCTTACAAGCAATTGGCAAAAAATTCAGATGCTCTATATTTAACGAATCAGTGATAAATATGGTAACCTTGACCTTAAGAGGTCTAAAAAAGAAATTGTGTGTGTGTTTTTTTTTTTACATAATACGAAGAATGGAGTATAAGTTGTCGATATTGAGAGTCAATAATCTGCATTATGAAGATGCTCTAAATTATGACCAGAAGCGGATAAAGGTCGATTGAGACCACAGGCTCAGAAAAAAAAATTGGGCCCTTAAATTAAGAGGAAAGTGTAAAGTAGGGTGTTTTTCGGGGCCCTTCAGAAGTCAGGGCCAAGAAAGTGTGCTCTGTGGTAAAATTTGCCTGTTTACAGCTCAAATTATGGCTGTTAACCAAGTTTTTATCAGCCTAATGACCAATTTTCGTCTAGTTTGAAGAGCATTGTCAGGGGTCTGTTCAGCCGAAATTTGGGTCCATTTCCCAGACCCTTCACAAAATACAAATTAATGAAATTATAAATTTGGCTGTTCATTTCTTTTGTGATTAGTTAACTGCATTATTTTGCTTCCCATAAAATTACTTATTTTTGCACAAAATTGAAAATTAACGATTATTTTCCCCAAAAACAGAACCCTGCAAAGAAGTCTGGACAGACCCCCTTTCCCCCCCCCCTCGATTATGATAAACTAAAGTTGAGTATTGCAGGAAATCATAATCTTTTCACAAATTGTTCTTCTTTTGATCATGTTTGGGCCATAGTTTCTTGCTGACATTCAAATCCAGTTCGAAAATACAGCACACATTTTACTCCTAGATAGATCGTAATTTTCAATAAAAATCAGATTATTATTTTCAATGAGATCAATTTCTTTTCAATTTTTTTATTGCGGGAAATAAATCCAAAGTATGTACCCACTTCTTTTGTGGTTTGATTTGAATTGTTTTCGGATTGATAATTTATCGATGAAAACCAAGGTATGACTAATTCTCATTTCAATTTGTAGGCAGTGCCAAGTTCTAAAGGTCTTGCTTTTTAAAAAGCCATTGTAGTTTAGAATGCAAATGACATTTAAGCGGAAATCATGTTATGTTTGAAACGGTATTGAAATTTGCCTTCGATAAAAAAAAAATTAGAAAGCAGGTAATCATATATCTAGGGTGACTATACCATCTGTATTTCCTGGGACATTCCCATATTTTCATGTAATTTCGGCCATCCTAACTTTTCAGGAAAATATCCCATTATTTTCCATATATTTTCAACAAAGCCTATCGAAATTTTTATTCTTTACTGAACTTAAGTATAGTCGAATCCTGTTATATCGAAAATCTCGTTTTAACGAACACTTTTCTAATCCTCAAATAAGTTCACGTAGGAGCAATGCTAGGTAACTTGGAGTTCCTTTATAACAAAATTTCGTTTTAACGAAGTGATTCCTCCGGTCTCTTGGCATTCGTTATAATGGGATTCGAGACTGCATTAAAATTATTTCCCAACCCTATGAATTATATTATGATAATTATGACTTTTTAAATATTGTAATGTTAACGCTCCCCCCCCCCCACATAGAATGCATTTAAATCTGATTCAATGCAATGGCGCTTCATTTTCTGCCTTTGGCGTTTTTTTGGCAATTTCAGCAATAATTGACAGTTTTGCTTACCTTTAGCAGGGCTGTAACTAGGATTTTTGCTGCCGGGGGCAAACAGGATTCAGCTGCCCAGGGCAAACATTATATATATTTTACCACACCCACAACTTTTATTCGTTTATTTTATTATGATGTTTTTTGTTCCCGCCTAAAACTGACCCCCCCCCCTAAATTTTGCTGCCCAGGCAGTTGCTCTTCCCCCTCTAGTTACGGACCTGCCTTTAGCATCATTTTTGATGACAATTGCCGATTCCATGTATTTTTATCGAGGAAATATGGTCAGCCTATATATATGCAACTAACATACCTTAATTCAATAGGTGAAAATATTTTGGAGCAATAATTAAGCGCAATGTTTTAGTGCCAGATTTCAGGCAACATATTTAAAAGCATAGAAATTCCTCAATGTTTTGAACATTGTCTTGCAATCATTGTATCATTATTGCTCTAAACATTTTCGCCCCATTAGAATATGGGTTTAGTGGGGATTTATTTGGTGGGGGGGGGGGGGGGGGACAACAAAAATTGATGGAGGAAATTCACACAAAAAAAAGTTTTCAAGCATTCGAAAATGATTATTTTGATTTTTCAAGGACTCTTAGACGTGAAAATGAACTTTTTTCAATGATGACTGTACAAACCCTGTGCAATGACAAAAAATTTAAATTAAGCTTGTGGCGTCATTTTGGGGATGAAAAACTGAAGAAATGGTATTTTTTCCACCGGTGAATTCTTTAGGAATAATTTTTGACCTTCTCCCCAAAAAAGTGGGGATTTTATATAATCAATGTCGAAATTCGGGGGAGAAGCAAATTTTTCGACAGGTAGAATAGAAATTCTGGAGCCTCCCAAAAAGTCTCAGGAGAGATTGGTAACTGGAATAGAACTGACAAGTGATGCAAAAAGCCAGATGAGTTTGAGTAGTTGGGACCCGCATTAATAATAGAGAAAAGTGAACAGAAATTTCAACGCCAAAATTGATTAAAATGAAGACTAGTTTACTCGCCTTTGTATTTTGACTTTGTTCATCAGAAGATTGCGAAATATTCCAGAGGGCTTGAGAATTTTCGCTGTGAGCAGAAGCATCATTCTGGACCTCGTTCGAAGGTGGACTTTTTTTTTCATTGAGTGACATGCTCATCAGAATTTTTCTTGGCCTTTTCTTACCAGTAGCGCTTTTGTTGAGCGAACGAGAAAGCCTGGTCTTCTGCCTACGTTGTTTTCTTTTCCCGGTGTCATTCGGGAGTTCATCCGAGCCGAGATACAAGGTGATGTCATACACATCAGACTCGTCCTTACGCGTGATTCCACTGTCATTTGCACTTTTATCATTCAAATTCCTATTACCGAGAACCTTTTTTTCTTTTGGTCCTTTCCTGTTGTTAACCTTGGAAGGAGTCTTGATGAACGCGTTCTCTTTGTTGGACTCCGAATCCGGAATAGATGACTTATTTTGGTTCAGCAAATTATTGTTTCGCTTTCTCAACACCCTTCGTTCTTGGACATCAGTTATCTGAGCGTCTTTCTTTACAAAGTTGGTCATATGCCTGGTTGTCATTGACCTTGTGTTGAGAATTTTTTCGCTCTCCTACACAAAGAAAAAAATCAGATAAAACATCAATTCCTTTAAACATATCTACTCTATAATATAAAATCAAGAACTCAAAAAGGACCCATTTCTATGCAACGGAAATTGGTTACGATTTTGGGTGACGGAAGTCAGTTATGTTTTTTGGTGTTATGGAGATTTGTTACGATTTTGGGCCAAGTTTTAATTTAACTCTTGAATATATCGGGAACTGTTTGACCCATCAGGACCAAGTTATGTGTATGTACCGAGAGGCATGGGCCCCCCAGACTGGGATATTTGGCAGGTCCCCAAACTAGTTTTTTCACAGGGCCCATCTGTGGTTAATTTATAGTGTGGGAAATAAGAATCATTCCGGCCTCTGTCAGCCCTGCCCTTATGGGGGCCATGCCGAGAGGTATGTATATGTATAATCTACATATATCACCAGTGCTTCCAACACACAGGGTCGGGGTACCCAGGGCGGGCCATTACACATATACCAGGGATGTTAAAAGCAGGACTCCCACTCAAAAAATGAGAAAAAGTAGGAAAACACAGGACTAAAAAGTAGGATGGGGGAGGGTAACCCCCTTAGACAACATAATGATAGCATAATGGGAAAGAATGCCTAAAAAAAATTTTTTTAATTAACTTTTTTTTCCCTAGCACTATTTCAGTCAAGCCAAAACAAAATGACAAATGGCTTGGTTACAAAACCAATTTTTGGCCAAAACAGTGCATTAGCAACCACAGATAATTCTTTGCTGTCTCTCCTCATATATATTAAATTTTTTTTGGAGTCTTCCAAAGTGAAGAAAGAGCTTGTCAACTCTCTTCGACAAGGCACAGCGAAATTCCGAAGACGTAAGTTTTTTAAGAACGACGCACCTTCGAGACCACCTTTAAAAGCATAATGCGAAATGTGTAAATTACAAGATCCGACGTAAATAAGGCAAGGTGAACCAGATAGTTTTACTGTGTTGTTCATCATTTTTTAAATTTTACTGTTTTGTTCACATTTTACAGTTCAATGCCAGTGTAATCATTTTTGACAAATGAAGCACTTCCATTTCTAGGTCTTTGCTGAGCATTGTAAATATTGTTTATGCCTTTTCATGCCTTAAAAATACAGAAGACAACTGAATGCTATTGGGTAGCATCAGAATCACCAAACCTAGAATAGGCCTATGTATTCAACGGCTCAGTAATGCAAACTGTTGTTTCAAGTATTTGCACCATAATTTTAAATGATGAATGTTAGTTACTGTCCAAGACCACGAAGTAATAAATACAAAATTATTTTTCCATCCAGACAGAAGTTTTTAATGACTACTATACTTATCGAACTCTCAAACTAAGCAGAGGAAAAATTACTTTCGTAGCAGCAAAAATGTTATTTTTGCAGCAGCATTTACAGTTTTGTAGCGCTTTAAAATTTTATCAGTAAACAAAATACACTTTTTATATACAGGGCGTCCATAATTAAAAGACTCTATCTTAAAGTAGCCTACAGATGAAACCAGTCATCAGAAAAATTGTGAAATTTTATAGAGGACTTCATGAAGTGATGGGAATTTGGTTTGGGGATACTTTTGCACATTACCGCCAGAGTTCGTTTTATTAAGAAATGACACATTTAGGAAAAAGGCTTATAACTTTAACAATTGTTAAACACTTTTACAATTACTACATCAAAACATGTTCCACATGATAGCCACCATTTTCAAATACCATGTGAAATTGCAAGATGGCATGTTCCACAACTGACTGAAGAGTGTGTGTGCGAAGAAATGTTCAGCACATGACGTGAAATGCTGCCTTTATTTCAGCTTCTATTGTAATGAAACTTCAAAGTTTCTTAAGGGAAATTTTGTTTTTAGCGCAGAATTTTCTTGCTGGAGAAGTTTTCTGGGGTACTTCATTAATCATATTTGTTTTTTGTTGCTTTATTATTGTAAAATTCGTCAGTAAGCTGGTGCTTTCACATGTCAATTTTCACAGCACTCTGAAGTGGGAAGAAATAAACAAGACATATTATGAAGAGAAGGGGTGGGGGTGGCCGCCAAAAGCAGAAGGGGGTTAGGGGCAGGGTTTCTAGAAAATAAAAAAAAATGCCAGGACACCGCCATCATTTATCTGTTTAGATCAGGGGTACGCAAATTGAGTCCGCAGACTAGATATGGCCTCTGGGAATGCTCCGATGTCTGTAATATAGGGAGCGGGATACTTCTGGTAATAAAGTAAAATTACCTGTGAACATTTGTTTTGGCGCAACGTATAACAATACGTTGTTATCATACATACCGTTTTCCAAGTATTTCATTTGGAATTTTTTCTCAGGATTACAAATGAATTCTCTCAGGTTGTACACATTTCATATTTTAATTAATTTTTGCATACCAGCCATTAAAATTTCAATCCAGCAATCGTGTTTTTATTGAACCCAGTGTCAGAACCTAAAGCCTTTTTTGCCCCAACTACTATATTATTTAAAAGGAGTCCTGTCTTTTATTATTTTTCATTTTGTATCTGGTCCAAGATGTTATATTTCTAATGCCCAAGAGTGTTTTGTCATTGTTCGTCATTGTTGGTCACTTATACGCGATCATTCACTTGTCACTCACTTGTTCATTATTATGGTTACTCATATAGTCACTGACTATAGCACTCATACACTGAACCACACAGTTACTCATTTGGGAACTCAAATAAGCACTCACTCGGTCACCCATATGGTCAATCACTCAGTAACTCCCTTGGACACTCATATCGTCACTCACCTGATCACTCATACAATCATTCATATGGTCACTCATATGGTCAATCACTCGGTCACTCATTTGGTCATTCTTAGTCACTCACTTCGTCAATCATACAATTATTCATATAGCCATTCACTCGGTCAATCATTTAGCCACTCATACGATCAACTACTCGGTTACTCATACTGTCAATCACTCACTCACTTGGACACACATACGGTCACTCACTCGTAGTCAATTCCACACTCATAGATACTGTCGCTCATGTGGTCAGTCATTCTGTCACTTTGCTTTTCTCAGCCGAAGAAAAAAACTCGCCAACACATCAGCAAAAGGGATTATACTATAGCTGTTTAACTTTCACAAATGCTGCTATTAGCACATCTCATATAATGAATAGACGTAAACTATTATACTGAAAATGGCTCGCAATTTCTAAATCATTAATGTTGAAGTCGATCACAAAATTCACTCTAATACGGGAAAAACCCTCTATTTCAATTATAAATAGAACACCGTTAACAAACATTAAACGAATAAATAACGTTTAATTTTCCAAATACCAGTTGTGAAGTTACTTTTACATTTCCAACCATGAATCGTGAAATACTGTATTAAGACAATGATAAGTGACGGACGGACATTACCTTTGGCGCATTAATTTGGCGAGAAAGTTTTCGCTTCATGGCGTGAATCAAATACGAAGAAAAACCCTTATAATAATTTCCAAATTATAAACAAAACTTTGAATACAGCTTCTCAACCGTTGAAGCGATCTGTAAACAAACGCCGAAATCTCCCGCGGTGAGCTTGTTGCCAGTCCTCGCAAACGAATCTGCTACCATGAAAGAAAGTCGGGATGGTGATGATGACTGTTACTTATTACATTATTTAATGAAATTTCATTTAAAGATTGAAATAAAAATCTCGATAATATATTAAACTATAAATAAAGCATTAGTGAGGTATTCAGATCTAAAGTGAAGCAGGTCCTTCATTCACATAAATGTGGATTACAGTTGATGTGACCATAGATCCCGTAGTTTCCAGGAAGTCCCGGTTTTTTCTGTTTTTCTAGCTGCCCCAACATGTTTTTCTTCAAAAAATGTTTCTCACGTATTTTTCAATGAAGCCAACTTGCCTTTTCATTCTTCATTTTATTCTTCAGATTAACGATTAAAATTATCTTCCCATCTCAGAAATTATACTTAAACTAGCATAGGCATACGCAGAATTTTCTCGGGGAGTTTAAGGTTTTTTTCTTTCTGAGGAAGGGGGTTTACGTTTTTTCCTGCAAAATAACACTATACTCTTGGCTCAAGGGGGAGGAACCCCAACCCCTCTTTGCTTACGCCAATGATTACTAGAGCCTGGAAGTTCAGGCACTAAAAATGGTCGAAATAGGCAGGCAAAAAGGCATGAAAAAAGGCGTTTATAATTTTTAGAGAGAAGATAAGATCAGTGTCGTCTTAAGGCATGGGCCCACCCGGACACGGCCCGGGGCCTCAAGAGAAAAGGGGCACAAAAAGTGGGTCTGGTTGAGATGCTCTTAAGACGGCCCTGGATAAGATAACTAAACACTAAGGTATTAAGGGTCTAAAAACTAACTGGAAAATTGGTTGCACTTAATCCGTCTATTGTTTTAATTATAGTTTATGATAACTGCATTATTATAAAATGTTAGTAGACCCTGGGGGTTAGGCCGATTCCAGTGCCACCATTACCAGACGCGGAGCCAGTAGAGAAAATTATTTGTGGGGGGGGGGGGGGACTCCCTCAAGTTTCGAATAATTCTCGTTTATTTGTTGTATCATTTGGAATAATCATTATCATTTCTATAGTTGAAATATGGCTATCGAGTTCCATTGTTGTAAAAAACAAAAAAAAAAATTAACTTTTTTTATTTTTTTTTTTATATTGCCATCTATGTGGGACTTCTTCAAGAGCGGGGTCCTGTGTGGCTGTATCTGTCACACACACCCCCCTGAAAGCGAATCTGGTCAATTTAATCCATTACTAATCATGCATGTTTAATAAATAGAGCCATTGTTGTGTTTACAGTGCATTTATGGTGCAAAAAATAAAATCAAACATCATGGGCCCCAGAGCCCTGTCTGCTCCTACTCCGCCTTGTGTGAGCCATGACGTCAATTCATGACCTCATTCTGCCGTTCATGACCGCAGTCCAATGCCTGATTGAGACATGTTATGTGAAGCATGTGGAGAGAAACAAACATTTCTAATTCCCCCTGATTTTCCAACACAGGCTGCGTTCATCTGAAAAAAAAATCGTTAATCGGTCAACACAAAGTTAATGCAGGGCAACATTAGACTCTCAGATCACTTGTTTGGGTATAAATGGGACTAGGGGGGAGGGGGGTGTTTGTGATGATAACTTACTTAACACTGAGAGTTGGAAAATAAAAGCATGTTTTTCCGAATGTGGTGATTTTCCGTCTAGACCATATTTCTTCGAGAAAAATGCGGAACATCAGCAGTTTTCGCCTAAAATTATTCCAAAAGTAAGTAGCCAATTATCATTAAAATCACCAATAGCAAACGACGTACTACTGAAAATAGCTGTGAACTGAAATGAATTATACAGGGAGGGGGGGGGGGAACAAAACAAAAAAAAAACCGTTTAAACATGAAAATCACGTGAGAGATAATATTTACACAACTATTATAACATAAATTATAACTTGGTGATTAGAGTAGTCTAGTCAAATATAACTACCGTTATGTCAAACTCAAACATTATAAATAACTATGGAACTCCAGCAAGGACGGCTCGAGTTTATCTGCCACCCGGGTGCACACTGCACAGCCTCATATGCCGCCCCTAAGACGACTCTTGCGAGAGACTGACAAGGTTTTAGCCAAAGGGACTCTGTGTGTGATAAAGGGGTCATTCAAGTATTCCGTCAGCATCGGCAGGTTGGGGGGGGGGGGCTGGATGATGCTTACGTCATCAAACACAATTTATGAAAATATGAAATATTTTTAATGGTATTATACTCGGTGGTGCGCCACAACGAGAAAACCTTTCGACAGTTAGTGGGGACCCGAACTAACATTCCACCTATTGATAAGTTCCCTACAGAGCCACTTCAGTGATCTCTAAATGTTTCACGGATCCAAGTGATCTGGAAATGTGCTCGGGCCACTTAAGTGATCTGGAAATGTGTTCGGGCCACTTAAGTGATCTGGAAATGTGTTCGGGCCACTTAAGTGGTCGGCTGAAGTTGGTTTTCTGCGGTTCCCAACTTCAAGGCGCAAATGCGAGCCGATCTCCCCGTTAAAAAGTCTCGCCACAGAGAGCAACAGTCCTACAACGATAAATCATTCAATCATAACACTTCACTCATAGTTAGAAAAACTGGTAGCAGATGGCAGCACTACACATAACAAGCATTACACAGAAACAAACTTTACGTCAGGTTTCACTACACGTATACGCACATTCCCGCATGTACCGATTCGTTGGGGGTTCCGCGGGGGGGGGGGGGGTGTGGGCTGGGTGCATGTGTGGTGTAGCAGTAGTAGGTAGGGCTCGGGGATCCATGATGTTCTTAAGTCAGCCATCTCGTTGGGCAATCTGCCTGTTGTGCCGTTGTATTTGTATTGTATTGTATTGTATTAAGTGATCTGGAAATGTGTTCGGGCCACTTAAGTGCTCTGAAAATATGTTCGGGCCACTTAAGTGCTCCAGAACTGTGTCATGCGTCACTCAAGTGATCTGTAATTATGCCACGGATCTAAGTAATCTGGGAATGGGCCGCGGGTAATTTGAGTGAGATGTAGAACAGCACTGGGTGCCGCTTAAGTGCTTTAAAACACGTGTCACTCAAGGGATCTCTAAATGTGCCACGGATAGCTTAAGTGTTCTGGAACTGTGTCGCGGGTCACTTAAGTTGTCTGTGAATATGGGACGGACCTACTTGAGTAATCTGAAAATGTGTCGCGGGTCGCTTAAATGCTCTGGAATTGTGCCACTGGTCACTTAAGCGATCTGTCAATGTGGCGCTTAGTTCATTTTTACAAAATTAGGTTTGACGGACCAAGCCACATCAGCTTGAGGGACCAAGCCACAAGGGCTACATTTGGTCCGCCGGCCAAGGGTTTATCATACATGGCCTTGAGCATAGTTCCCCAACATTTTTTGTCCTATCGCCCCCTTCTTCAGAAATTTTTTTTCTAACATCGCCCCGCATCGCAATCTAACCCATAGGATCCTATGTTATACCCATGGCTTCTACGGCCCCCTGGAACTTTCCATCGCCCCCAAGGGGCGTTAACGCCCACGTTGGGAATCACTGGCTTAGAGGGTGGGTGGCAATGAATTTCTTCAAAAGAAATTTTGAGTTCTTCACATAGCATACCCCCCCCTGCCACCCCCTCGAATGAACGTCTCTAATCCCATCAATATGCGTTAGGAGGCAGAGCTAATAACGAAATTTTGCTGATTTGGGGGTGGGGGGAAGGGTAAAAAATATCTAAAAATTTTCTGACGTAATACTTGAACGACACAAAACCTGATTTTTCTTTTCTATCAAGCCACACACCATTGTTCACTGAGCAGAATGTCAGTGCCGTCTTAAGGCATGGGCCTGCCCGGGCACCTCAAGCGAAGAGGGACCTCACAAAAATGAGACCTGGTTGAAATTTTCGAGAATTTGTTTGGTAGGGCCTTAGCAAAATCAATTGGCCCGCCCGGGGGTCCATGACGCTCTTAAGACGGCCCTGCGAAAAATCACGCTCTGTGGTCTAGGATTATTTTACTGTTCTTATTTATGCCAGATAACTTGAATTACATTTCAGCTCTTTTGGATGAACCAATCGTTAATTCTGTGAAGAGCAAGTACAGCTCTGAAGCAAGTACACTTATTTATACACATTTCAAATTCGTTCCTGGTGCTCCACAGACCACACAAGTGAGAAGCCGAATTTCTACTTTTCCTGTATAGTTTCCTGTCCATTTCGCAGTTCCAGACAAATCATCGAGTAAGGACACCACCGTGGGTGGAGAGGGGGATGTGTCATATTCGTGTATATTTTTAGAATGTAGGGGGGGGGGGGCGACTCAACACCACACTAAACATATATTGGGCACGGTAGCCCGGTCGATAAGATACTCGCCTAAAGTACCAAAGGATGTTTAGAGGTGTCGCGAGTTCAATACCAGGTTCGTCCTTGTCAGAAAACTTTCCTGACACAGGGGTACAACAAAAATCGGCGACATGACCGCAGAAAAAAATTCCTACCGCAGGGAGTCCCCCATCGAGGAGTTAGGGCACCAACTTCTCGATGAGTATAAAAAACGAGCCTGCCGTTCGGAACCGGCAATAAATTGCAGGTCCCGGTCTAATTAGCCCTCGTGTGCAGAAAATGTCCGTTGTGTGACAAAAAATGATCAAATGATCTAAACATATATTTCTAGTGTGGTGTTATTCCGTGTCTGTTACATTATACACTGAAGAGCCAAAAAAACTGGTGAACCTGCCTAATATCGTGTAGGGCCCCCGCGAGCCCGCAGAAGTGCCGCAACACGACGTGGCATGGACTCGACTAATGTCTGAAGTAGTGCTGGAGGTAATTGACACCATGAATCTTGCAGGGCTGTCCATAAATCCGTAGGAGTAAGAGGTGGTGGAGACCTCTTCTGAACAGCACGTTGCAAGGCATCCCAGATGTGTTCAATAATGTTCATGTTTGGAGATTTAGGTGGCCAGCGGAAGTGTCTAAAGTCAGAAGAGTGTTCCTGGAGCCACTTTGTAGCAATTCTGGACGTGTGGGGTGTCGCATTGTCTTGCTGAAATTGTCCAAGTCCGTCGGAATGCACAATGGACATGAATGGGTGCAGGTGATCAGACAGGATGCTTACGTACCTGTCACTTGTCAGAGTCGTATCTAGAGGGGTCCCATATCACGCCCCATACCATCACAGAGCCTCCACCAGCTTGAACAGTCCCCTGTTGACATGTAGGGTCCATGGATTCATGAGTACACGTCCATCAGTTCGAAGCAATTGGAACCGAGACTCGTCAGACCATGTTTCCAGTCCTCAATAGTCTAATGTCGGTGTTGTCGGGCCCAGGCGAGGCGTAAAGCTTTGTGTCGTGCAGTTATCAAGGGTACACGAGTGGGCCTTCGGCTCCGAAAGCCCATATCGATGATGTTTCGTTGAATGGTTCGCACGCTGACACTTGTTGATGGCCCAGCATTGAAATCTGCAGCAATTTGCGGAAGGGTTGCACGTCTGTCACGTTTAATGATTCTCGTCAGTCCCGTTCTTGCATGATCTTTTTCCGGCCGCAGCGATGTCGTAGATTTAATTTTTTACCGGATTCCCGATATTCATGGGTACACTCGTGAAATGATCGTACGTGAAAATCCAAATTTCATCGCTACCTCGGAGATGCTATGTCCCATCTCTGGTGCACCGACTATAACACCACGTTCAAACTCACTTAAATCTCGATAACCTGCCATTGTAGCAGCAGTAACCGATCTAACAACTATGCCAGACACTTGTTGTGTTATATAGGCGTTTCTGACCGCAGCGCCGTATTCTGATTGGTTCCATATCTCTTTATTTGCATACTATACGCATGCCTGCACCAGTTTTTTTGGCTCTTCAGTTTAGCAAGCTGTGAAATAATAACAGCCATTCGTTAGGTGACCATACGTCCCAGACTTCCGTCCACAGGGTTCACGGAATCTTTGCCCCCGATATCTCGCCCCTAGCATGTTTCGTCCCCGTTACATTTGGCCCCTGGAAATTTCACACCTGACATTTCGCCCCGGATATTTCACCCCGGACATTTCGCCTGCTCTAAACATATGAGCGACCCGGTGAGTGACCGGTTGAATGACCCTATCAGTGAGTGAATTGGATATTTATCCCCTGACATTTCGCTTGCCCTGACCGTTATAAGTAAGTTATTTGAGATCGGTAGGCATTTACCGATTGGCATTTCACCTGCCCTGACCATATGAGTGACCGTAGAAATGACCGCAGGAGTAACAAAGTGAGTGACAAAGTAAGTGATTGTATAAACAATCATCAAGAGAGTGACCGTATGAGTGATCAAGTGAGTGACCATATGAATGGTTTGAAATCGTATCTCATTTCAAACCCGACATTTCACCCCTTCTGTAAATGTTAGGTGAATATGCGGCAGAAATTTGCACAAAGCGTAATATTGCATTGGCGTACGTATTAAGCGTGATGGGGGGGGGGGGGTAGTTTGGGGGATTTCAATGTTCTTCTTCAGGACTGTTATACTCCAGCTTATGTTGAAAAATTTCGCTGCAACGTAAATTTGGAAACAGTTATTTTATGCCTTACAGCAAAGTCCAAATTTTTAGGGCCCATTAAAGTACTACATAATCACCTATAAGAGGGGGTTATCTTTGCAGACACTCACCCGGTCATTCTGTCACTCACTTGGTCAATTATACGGTCACTCGATTGGTCACTCATACGGTCACTCACTTGATCACTCATACGGTCACTCACTCGATCACTCATACGGTCATTTGGTCATTCTTATGGTCACTCACTTGGTTATTATTACGGTCACTCACTTGGTTATTATTACGGTCACTCACTTGGTTATTATTACGGTCACTCACTTGGTTATTATTACGGTCACTCATAGGGTCACTCACTTGATCACTCATACGGTCACTTGGTCATTCTTATGGTCACTCACTTGGTTATTATTACGGTCACTCATACGGTCACTCTTACGATCATTCACTTGGTCACTCATACGATCATTCACTTGTTCATTATTATGGTCATTCACTTGGTTATTATTACAGTCACTCATACGGTTACTTGCTTGGTCACTCATACGGTCACTTGCTTGGTCACTCATACGATCATTCACTTGTCACTCATACGATCATTCACTTGTCACTCATTCCGTCACTCACTTGTCACTCATTCCGTCACTCACTTGTCACTCATTCTGTCACTCACTTGATCACTCATACGGTCACTTGGTCATTCTTATGGTCACTCACTTGGTTATTATTATGGTCACTCATACGGTCACTCTTACGATCATTCACTTGGTCACTCATACGATCATTCACTTGGTCACTCATACGATCATTCACTTGTTCATTATTATGGTCACTCACTTGGTTATTATTACAGTCACTCATACGGTCACTTGCTTGGTCACTCATACGATCATTCACTTGTCACTCATTCCGTCACTCACTTGTCACTCATTCCGTCACTCACTTGTCACTCATTCTGTCACTCACTTGTTCATTATTACGGTTACTCATATAGTCACTCACTATATCACTCATACAATCACTCACTATATCACTCATACAATCACTCACTATATCACTCATACAGTGAACCACACAGTTACTCATTTGGAAACTCAAATAAGCACTCACTCGGTCACTCATTTGGTCATCCATATGGTCATAACTCCCTTGGACACTCATATCGTCACTCATCTGATCACTCATACAATCATTCATATGGTTAATCACTCGGTCACTCATACAATCATTCATATGGTCAATCACTCGGTCACTCATTTGGTCACTCCTACAGTCACTCACTTGGTCAATCATACAACTATTCATATAGCCAATCATACAACTATTCATATAGCCAATCATACAACTATTCATATAGCCAATCACTCGGTCAATCGTTTGGTCACTCATACGATCAACTACTCGGTTACTCATACTGTCAATCACTCAATCACTCACTTGGACACACATACGGTCACTCACTCATAGTCAATTCCACACTCATAGATACTGTTGCTCATGTGGTCAGTCATTCTGTCACTCACTTAGTCATTCGTATGGACACTATATCACTCCTAAAGCCAATTTCACACTCACATGGTCACTCACTCAGTCAGTCACTCATATAGTCACTCATGTGCAGTCATATCAGGTGCGAAATGTAATGGGGACGAAACGTTCCAGGGGCGTAAAGTCGGGGGCGAAATTTCCGGATCCCGTCCACAGTCCCGGTCTTTTCTGTTTTTCTAGTTGTCCCGACTTTTTGGCAAAAATGCCCCGATTTTTCACGTATTTCCAACGAAGCCAACTTCACTTTTCACACATTCTTAATTTTATTCATCAAATCAACGAATAAAAGTATGTTCCAAATTCAGAAATTATATCAAGACTACAAACAAGAAAAATCATCTCCCTTTTTTTTTTCATGTCTTTTCTTATTTTAATTCATTAGAATTTGAAACGGGCTTCATTTCCCGATATTCGCGACTTTTCTATGATTTTAGCACGAGTTGGCATATATGTTTACTTCTAGCATCAATTTTGGTGATAATTGGCGATATTCCGTATTTCTGAGCTTAAGATACCATATTTTTCTCGAGCAAATATGGTCAGTCCACTAATAATGACACTTCAGCACATAAAGACTCAATAGATGTCACTGCAAACAGTTAGTTGTCTATAACAAATATAAGTAAACAAATTGACATTTGACCACAGCCTATAACGTAGTAAAAGCCCAATACACTTTTCTCAGCCTATGATAATTTCAGCATATAAAGTCTCATTAGATGTCACGGCAAACAGTTGCTTTGTCTGTAACAAATATAAGTAAACAAATCGATATTTGACCACAGCCTATAACGTAAGAAAAGCCAATACACTTTTCTCAGCCTATGATGATTTCATCATATAAAGACTCACTAGATGTCACTACAAACAGTTGGTTTGTCTATA